>NC_134243.1:72985000-77785000 GCF_965152275.1 Natator depressus
CAGTTACAAGAATTGCTGTAGACAAACTTTAAAACAGTGAAAAAAAACATCAAACATAAAAACCCCAACAACAATAATAATAATGGTCAATCATAAACTGATATAGTGCCGGCTTTCCCTCCCTTTTCGCCACCTTCCAGGATATCCCGTCTAGCAGCAGGAACAAAACGTGGAAATGAATGAGTCAACAGAGCATTTTCTCCCATTAAAGCTGTTGGCAATTTTGACCCGTGCAGCGGAAGTTGCACATTAAGATGGATATTCCTAATCTACAGAGACAACTGTCCTCACTTTGGGCAGGGTTGGTTGGGTTTTGTTTTTTATTTTGGCCAGAGGATGTCATAGGTGAATGCATTTCTCCTATGCATAGTACGAACACGCAGACAGGAGAATGGATTTTTTTAACCCTTTCTTATTTCAGCTGCCTGGTTTTCTCTCTTTAGTCAGCCTACCAGATCCAGATAGTTTTCTGGCTCATTTCTATTTACCTTAATAACGCTCAATAAGTCTCTTTTCAGTCTTGGAAGACCTGGGTTTTTATTGTCTCTTCTAATCCCACAGCTGATACTCAGAGACAAGGCACGCATATTGGAGCACAGGGACGCACTCACTTTCTTTGTCATCATTCACACATTTTCCACTTCAATTCCAAGGGAGGAGAATTGTCAGATTTGGGACTCTTTTCCCAGCTTTGATATTGACATAAAGCCTGGGGTAAATCACTTCACATCTCTGTGCCTCAACTTCCCTTCATGTCACATGGGATAATCTCTCTATTTCAGGTTCTTATCTGGCCCCTATTAGCATACGATCTGAGCACCTCACAATCATTGACGTATTTATCCTCACAACACACCCATGAGGTAGGGAAATGCTATTATCCCCATTTTAGAGATGGGAAACTAAAACACAGAAAGACTAAAGCCTTTGAAATCAATGGGAGTTAGGTGACTAAATACCTTTGAGGAGCTGCACCTAAGTAACCTGCCTAAAATCCCAGAGGAACTCTTTGGCAAGAAAGGAACTGAACCCAGACCCACTGACTGCAGGTTAGCACCCTGGGCTAGTCTTGCTGATTGCAACGGTTACCTACTAATCCAATGACAGTTACTTACCTAACTAGAGATGTGTAAAGACTGATTCATTCCTGATTGTAAAGTTCTTTGAGAAATCTTGAATGGAAGATGCTACAGAAGTGCAACATATCATTATCAATACATCTCTCCCAGCTGCATGAATCTCCATCAAGTCCTGCCAGGATCACTAAAATAATCCACAATGCACAATGAAGAGCTCAAATCTTTCCTTTCTTGGGTGTCTAAGCTGTTTGCGAAATGGAAAAGGCCACACAAAAAGCTGACATCTTTCTGTGACCCTCACAGAGCAATTCAGAGCTAATGAGTTTGTTTTCATGTTTGGAGATGAAATTCACGGAGGTTGATGGAATCCGGGGTGGTGCTGGGAAACTTCGGCCTCATTCAGCAGGAACTTGGCTGAGACCACCAAACTTGTTTCATGTGTGGGCTTCCCTTCACCTCCTCTGATCAGAATTATTTAATGAGTCTTCTGGGTAGCTGAGCGCTGGTCCCTACGCTCGAAAAAGACAGTACACTAGCTGACCACACAGCTCTCACTCTCTCCTCTTTGCAAGAGGCTGCACTACAACTTTTCTCCAACTGCTGAAGGTGAAAGTGGGGCAAAAGAGAGAGGGGAAAAAAACTGATTCCTGCAGCTGAGAAAATCTGCCCCCCCTTTTTTAAAAAATAAATAAATGAATGGGGTGGTGGGGGGGAATCCAAATGGGATCTCTCCCTCTTTCAAACATACAACTGTTAGCAGTTGGGCTTAAACATCTGTCTGGTGGTTATGTGATCATAACAGATGCTGTGTGCAAACGTTTCCTGCTAGCTTTGTTTCAGTTATTATTGTTTGTGCAGCACATTGGGTTAGATTCAGCTAATGGTTTTTTCTTTCTGTGTGGCATAAGCAGCTTCATCATTTTTTAAAAAATAAATTGGAGGAGCGGGAGGAGGAGGAGGAGAGGGTCACTGATTGAAGTCATGTGGAAAGTGATGTCATATAGTACTGATAACATTCCAGCAAGTTGCGGCCTTGGCAGCTTGGTTGTTATGTTGGTCCCTTTTCTTCTTTGTTAGGTTGCCCTTGGGCCCACTCAGCCATGCAGCTGGAATTAAATATAGCTATATTGTAATACATTATGGTACAAGACTAGAGGCTAAAGGAGTATTGGATCTTAACGGTTCATGTTTTCCATTGTTCTTACTGAAAGGTAATGCTTGAAAAAAGTGCAAGACTCATGGTAACACTATACATATGTAGAGCTCTTCCTCCAAAGATATTAAGGCCTTTTTTAAAAAAATGGGTGTTATTATTCCCATTTCACAGATGAGAAAACCGAGGCACAAAGGGGTGACTTTACTTGTCTGGTTTATAGAGGAAATCTGTGGCCCAGGGACCGAAAAATCTTCTGACTCCCATGTCCTATGCTTCAGCCACAAGATCATTCTTTGTTTATTACTATTAACAATAAAAATCACCTTCACAAATATCTTTGGGACATTTCAGTTCTGTTTCTTTGTCAGAAGTTTGTTTTTGACAAAATTTGCCAATCGTTTGAGACTATATATATAAGTGAGTTATGTTCTACAGGAAAGGGACACCTATCTATCTATCTATCAGCAACTAGACTAAGATATCCCCAAGTTATATCATTGCAAACTACTCTGAAAAGATTATTTTATTGCAGGCACTGTCTAGGAAGGAAAGATGATCTAGTGGGTATGGCCCCAGAGATCACAGTTCAATCTCTGCATCAACCACAGACCTACTGTGTAATCTAGGGCAAATCACTTAATCTACCACGTGTCTCAGTTTTCTCATCTGTAAAAGGGGCATAATACTTATCAGTCACACAAGGATGCTGTGAGGAACCCCTCCATTAATGACTATGAGGCACTCAGATACTATGATAATGAGAACCATATTATCACCTACATAGACAGTTCTCTGTTCTCTCTTTTTCAATGTTTTCTTCTTTCTATAAGTTTTAGAGACTTCCTTTTTCTCCCCCTTCCTGAGGCAGGCTGTGATCCTCCAGGGACTGGATTTAAGAACACAGAGCCTGCCAGACATGATTAGACAAAGAGCAACACATCTATCTTTCATTGCTAAATGGAAGAGTTTGTGTGAATGCCACATTTATGAACTCCTGCTTATCTTGCGTGTGATTGAATTGGAAGGGACAATCTACCTGTACACAGAGAATAAAAACTGGGGCAGGAGCCATTAAGATCCTGGTTGTACTATAACATCACTATAACGATATACCAGATCTATAGATGGCAGTGTAGTGTTGTAGCCCACAGGGATACATCAAAATCAAAGCTGAACTTGGAATATATTGTGTCTTTTTATTATTGTGCTCCCAGAGGCAGTGTGGTCCAATGGATAAAGCACTGAACTGGGATACAAGAGACTGGGTTTTTATTTCCATATCTTTCATTAGCTTACTATTCTCTCATTTATCTAGCCCTGGTCTACAGTAGGGGGTTAGGTTGAATTTAGCCGCATTAGGTCAATTTAAAAATGAATTCGTCTACACAACCAACCCCGTTCCGTCGACTAAAGGACTCTTAAAATCGACTTCTGTACTCCTCCCCGGCAAGGGGAGTAGCGCTAAAATCGACCTTGCTGGGTCGAATTTGGGGTAGTGCAGACGCAATTTGACAGTATTGGCCTCCGGGAGCTATCAAAGAGTGCTCCAGTGTGACCGCTCTGGACAGCACTTTGAACTCCGATGCACTAGCAAGGTACCCAGTAAAAGCCCCTGGACATTTTGAATTTCATTTCCTGTTTGGTCAGCGTGGTGAGCTCAGCAGCACAGGTGACCATGCAGTCCTCCCAGAATCGCAAACGAACTCCAGCATGGACTGAAAGGGAGACACTGGATCTGATTGCTATATGGGGAGAAGAATCTGTGCAGGCCAAACTCTGATCAAAAAGAAGAAATGCTAATATATATGCCAAAATCGCACAGGACATGGTGGAGAGAGGCTACAACAGGGACACACAGAGTGCCACATGAAAGTTAAGGAGCTCAGGCAAGCCTACCAAAAGACAAAGGAGGCAAACGGTCGCTCCAGGTCAGAACCCCATACACGCCGGTTCTATGAATAGCTGCATGGCATTCTAGGGGGGGACCTTACCACTACGCCACCACTGTCCATGGACACCTGCAAGGGGGGAGTCTCATGCAACAGGGAGGAGGATTTTGTGGAGGAGGAGGAGGAGGAGGAGGAGGAAGAGAATGTGCAGCAGGCAAGCGGTGAATCCGTTCTCCCCAGCAGCCAGGACCTTTTCATCACCTTGGATCCAATACCCTCCTAAGGCAGGATCCCCAACACTGAAGCCGGAGAAGGCAGCTGTGGTGAGTGCACATTTGTAACTACAGTACAGGGTTTAAAAGCAATAGTGTTTAATGTTTGATTTGCCCTGAAGAATTGGGATGCATTCGCGGCCAGTACAGCTATTGGAAAAGTCTGTTAATGTGTCTGGGGATGGAGCGGGAATCCTCCAGGGACATCTCCATGAAGCTCTCCAGGAGTACTCTGAAAGCCTTTGCAGAAGGTTTCTGGGGAGGGCTGCCTTATTTCGTCCTCCACGATAGGACGCTTTACCACACCAAGCCAATAGCAAGTAGTCTGGAATCATTGCAGTACAAAGCATGGCAGCGAATGGTCCTGGGTTTTGGTCACATTCAAGCAACATTCGGTCTTTATCTTTCTGTGTTAGTCTCAGGAGAGTTATATCATTCATGGTCACCTGGTTGAAATAGGGGAATTTTTGTAAGGGAATAGTAAAAGGACCCCGTTCATGCTGGGTTGTTTGCACTTGGCTAAAAGGGATCATCCCGGAGAATAGCCATGCGGTGGGGTGGGGGGAGGTGTGTGCTGCACATCCACCTGAAAACTGCAGCCCCTCCTTTTAAATGTGAAACCCAACCGGCATTGCTTGCTATGGGAAAGGATGGAGCTGCAGTTTGAAACCATTCCCACATGTTATGAAGGTGGAAGAAGCCAATCCCGTGTACCAAAAAGCTTACCATGGCTGCCTGGAAACCGAATTCTGTTGCCCAGCTGTGTGTGATGTGTCACCATACCGGCAGGCACTCAATATAAAAGGCAAAATGTGACCTTGTACCTAAAGCACATGTGCTGTGTGCTGTGAATTGCTTGATTCACTGTGAAAAGAGTCTCCCTTTTGTGCTCAGAAATGTATCATCTTAAATTTTACTCTCCTTTTTTATCTCCCACAGGTGCAAATGTTTCTATGCTCCCCCTATTATCTCCATCCTTGAGGTTACCGCAGATTAGAAGGCAAAAAAAAATGCACTTGTGATGACATGTTTTCCGAGCTCAAGCAGTCCTCCCGCACTGATAGGGCACAGCTTAATGCATGGAAGCATTCAGTGGCAGAGGCCAGGAAAGCATTAAGTGAGTGCAAAGAGCAGAGGCAGGAGGCGATGCCGAGGCTAATGGGGGAGCAAACAGACATGATGAAGCATCTGTTGGAGCTGCAGGAAAGCCAACAAGAGCACAGACCCCCACTGCATCCATTGTATAACCACGTGCCTCCTCACCCAGACTCCCAAGAACGCGTGGGGGTGGGGGGGGAGAGGCTCCGGGCACCCAGCCACTCCACTCCAGAGGATGGCCCAAGCAACAGAAGACTGTCATTCAATCAGTTTTGATTTGTAGTGTGGCTACAATAAGCAATGTGGCCTTGTCCTTCCCTCCTCCCGCACCCCCACCCCACCCGGTTAGTTATCTCACTTGTCAGTTATCTCACTTTTTTTTTAATTAATAAAGAAAGAATGCATGGTTTCAAAACAATAGTTGCTTTATTTCCTTTGCCAGCTGTGATCAAAGGGGGAGGGTGGTTGGCTTACATGGAATTAAATTCAACAAAGGGGGCGGGTTTGCAGCAAGGAGAAACACACACAGCTGTCACACCATAGCCTGACCAGTCATGAAACTGGTTTTCAAAGCCTCTCTGATGCACAGCGTGCGTAGCTGTGCTCTTCTAATCACCCTGGTGTCTGGCTGCTCAAAATCGGCCACCAGGCGATTTGCCTCAACCTCCCACCCTGCCATAAATGTTTCCCCCTTACTCTCACAGATATTATGGAGCACACAGCAAGCAGCAATAACAATGGGAATTTTGGTTGCGCTGAGGTCTAACCTAGTCAGCAAACAGCGCCAGCGAGCTTTTAAATGTCCAAAGGCACATTCTGCCACCATTCTGCACTTGCTCAGCCTATAGTTGAACTGCTCCTTACTACTGTCCAGGCTGCCTGTGTATGGCTTCATGAGCCATGGGAGCAAGGGGTAGGCTGTGTCTCCAAGGATAACTATTGGCATTTCAATATCCCCAGTGGTAATTTTCTGGTCTGGGAAGTAAGTCCCTTCTTGCAACTGTTATAACAGCCCTGAGTTTCTAAGGATGCGAGCTTCATGCACCTTTCCCGGCCATCCCACATTGATGTCAGTGAAACGTCTCTTGTGATCCACCAGTGCTTGGTGCTTGCAGCACCATTGAGAAGTAGCCCTTGCGGTTTACATACTGGTTGGGAAGGTGGTCCAGTGCCAAGATAGGGATATGTGTTCCGTCTATCGCCCCACCACAGTTAGGGAACCGCATTGCAGCAAAGCCATCCAGTATGACCTGCACATTTCCCAGAGTCACTACCCTTGATAACAGAATGTCAGTGATTGCATTGGCTACTTGGATCACAGCAGTCCCCACAGTAGACTTGCCCACTCCAAATTGATTCCCGACTGACTGGTAGCAGTCAGGCGTTGCAAGCTTCCACAGGGCGATCGCCACTCGCTTCTCAACTGTCAGGGCAGCTCTCATCTTGGTATTCCTGTGCTTCAGGGTGGGGGAAAGCAATTCACAAAGTTCAAGGAAAGGAAAGTGGCTTTATGCATGCGAAAGTTTCGCAGCCACTGTGAATCATCCTATATGTGCAATACTATGTGGTCCCACCAGTCTGTGCTTGTTTGCTGGGCCCAGAATCGGTGTTCCACTGTATCAACCAGCCCCACTGCCACCATGATGTTCCTATTGCCACAGGCCGTGCTTTCAGGAACGTCTGTGTCCATGTCCTCAACACAATCGTCCTCATGCTGGCGTCTCTTAGCCCGGTTCTGCACATACTCCAGGATAACGCATGAGGTGTTTACAATGCTCACAACAGCAGCAGTGAGCTGAGTGGGCTCCATGCTTGCCATGGTATGGCGTCTGCACGGGTAACCCAGGAAAAAAGGAGCGAAATGATTGTCTGCCATAGCTTTCATGGAGGGAGGGGCGACTGACAACATGTACCCAAAACCACCCTTGACAATGTTTTTGCCCCATCAGGCATTGGGAGCTTAACCCAGAATTCCAGTGGGCAGCAGAGACTGCGGGAACTGTAGGATAGCTACTCACAGTGCACCGCTCAGTTAGTCGATGCTAGCCATGGTATTGAGGACACACTCCACTGACTTAATGCACCTAGTGGGGACATATACAATCGACTGTATAAAATCTATTTCTAAAAATCAACTTCTATAAAATCGACCTAATTTCGTAGTGTAGACATACCCCTAGTGTGAGTATGTGTAGCTGTTTAGCATGGGTAATGGCAGAGGAGGCTCAGATTAGCCGTGCTGAATGCATACCATGGATTTCTATGTGGGTTTGTACTTGGCATGGCTAAGCCATGCCGCTACACTGCTATTTATATTTCCACTAGCTTGATGAGAGCTAGAACGAGTATGTGTATGCATGCAGGGGAATCACACCCTTAGTTCATTCTGTAGATGTAGCCTTTTGTCTGTTTCTTCTATTTAGCCTGCAAGGTCTGGGGCAGGGACTGTCTTGTACCAAGTGTTTGTACAGTGCCTAGATCATTGGGGCCATGATGTCATCTATGACCTCTAGGTACTACCATAATACATATAATAGAAAATATAACCTTTTCCATACATAAAGTGAACACACTTTCAGTTTAACATGATTTTTATTTTAGGTCAAGGAAAACAATAGAAGGAAAGAAGAAAAAAAACTCTCCATGAGAAAGCACAGTGTATATCTGCTTTGTAACAGTCTGCAGCAACTCTGAGAACAAAATGGCTGCTATCTCTGCACACTGACCGTGGCCTAAGCCGTTTAAAGGTAGAGAAATCAGACTAAAAGTATCCCTATTTCACAGTGACATAGACCACAGCAAATGATTACTGAAAGCATATTTGCAAGATGTATTTAATTCCTTTGATATTAGGACTTAAAGCACAATATCAGTCAGAATGGAGCATTGCTAGTACTGTATGTGAAGTGAAGAGGCCTTCTGGCATGTTTAAGAAAGCGAATGGTGGCTGCACTCTTCCAGTCATCTTTAGGAACTGTTCTGTATGATTGAATAAAGCAGTGAATAACCGTGTTGAGCCTACAAAGCTCATGGCACTGGATGGGTCAGAGGAATGGCTCATCAATAAGCTGTTCACTTCTATAAAACTTGTTCTAATCTTACCTGGTTTTTTGTTGGTGGTGCCAGCTGATGTCTAGTTTGTGGCCTGTGTGAAATGAGTTAGTGGTTCTTAGTTCAGTTCTTGGTGGACAGGCACCTGCCACGTTACAAATCCCACCATCAGAGCTGGCGCCAATTAGCTCTCTGAGTGGAGAAGCTAAGGACTGAAAGAGCCTGAGCTACCCTTTTACATCTAGAGGTGGCCACTCCAGGTCATGGGAGAGGCACATGGAGGGAATTGAATGGGGGAAGCTTATGTTGCTACACTCCACATGGTAGGTTCTGTGGCTAAACAGGGGACTCCAATCTCCAGAGCTGTCAGAGTAGCACTGTATGCCAACACTAAATCCACAGGCAGGGGTTTTGGCAAAGTCACCTCCTACAACATACTAGCCAGGTCTTCTATTTCCTCACAACCGGCTATTAGTCGTGTCACCAATCACATACAATTATTCCAAGTTTGGCATCCACTAATTCAATAACCCGATAATATAAACTCAGGTAATAGATATTAATACCATGTTTCAAAATACACCCACAACATTTATCTCTCTCTCTCTCTTTCTAAAAAAAAAGAAAAAAAGAAAAGAGCATGCATCGTGAGGGCTGTCCTGATGAAATAATAAAACCCATTCTCATCTAGAATAAAGAATCATTACAGGAGGATGGTAATTTACTTTATATGACCTTCAATTGATTATTCTGTGCCTGCTACACAAATATCACAGGAGCTATTGATCGTAAAACCTACCAAATAGATCTCTAATAGCTTTTACTGAGGAAAGATAATTATGCTAGCATGATGGTCAAACACACATAAACCAATGTGGAGGTATTAATGTATAGTATTATTACCCATCTGTCTGAGAAGTATAGGAAAGACACTTCACAGCAACACACTATGGCTAAGCACCAGGAAGGCTCAATATCTGGCCAACAATTACAGCCAGTTACACTGAAAACATTGATTGCTGTAAGTAAAAGCTAAGACTGGAAAGCAGTAGATGGGGCTTGCTTAATAAAGGTAAAATAATAACAACCGTCCCCTTAATTGTGGAGGAGGCCTGCCATCCGCTACGGTTGGAGGTGAAAATTGAATTTTCCCATGGTGCCAACGGCAGGCACCTCTGCAGAAGCAAGAGCCTGGATGGAGATGGATGAATAACACCCATAAAAGGTCAGGGTGTCCAGCCGAAGAACAGCTCATCTATCTCGGAAGGAAAAGTGTACGGCATGAGACAGAGATGCAGCACAGGGGGAAAGGAGAGAGAAACTTCAGTTCCAATTTGGTGATCAGCGAGAATTTGTCTGCTCACAAGATTACCTTTGTCTCCCCCCACCCAAGGACATCAAAACCATCAAGTGTTGAGAGAAAGCCAAGATTGTGAGCTTTTGACGGATTGAAATTGTTTTTAAGGAACGAGAATGGTTTAGGGTTCGTACAAGGAAGAGTCAGAAGTTTTGTTGTTGCTGCTTCTGGCTCTGGGATTGGCTTCGATCCTGGCTCTGACTTAAATTTGTGGTGTGAGCTAAGGGCTTTCACTATGCACTTCAGTTTCCCTGTCTGTAAAATGGAGATGATAATACCTTCTCAAAGGGCTTGGCAACTTTCGCTATAGTCAGGGCAAACGGTTATCATTTCTATTGCTGCTGCTCTTACTTCTACAAAAAAGCTAGTTCTCACTTGGGATATCAGTGGCAGTTTTGCCACTGACTTCAATGGAAGAAATATTGAACCCTAAATTATCAGCTCTGTGTCACAATGAACTCCAGAATTAAAGAAGAAAGTATTACTTTGTTTTCTTTAAAAACATCATATTTTTCAAGACACTAACCCAAAACCCAAAATCACACTTCTCTCTAAAAAGAACAGGAGGACTTGTGGCACCATAGAGACTTACAAATTTATTGGAGCATAAGCTTTGGTGAGCTACATCCGAGTTGCATCCGATGAAGTGAGCTGTAGCTCACGAAAGCTTATGCTCAAATAAAATGGTTAGTCTCTAAGGTGCCACAAGTCCTCCTTTTCTTTTTGCGAATACAGACTAACACGGCTGCTACTCTGAAACACTTCTCTCTGATTTTGTTTAAACCTACTATGATTATTAGTATCAATGAAAGTTGTTATAACTCAAGGGAACTGGGGGGGGGGAGTGGAGGGAATCTATTTCTTCAGTTTGTTTGGTTTGTGCTGTGTATAGTCAGTTTCACTGTTTCCTTTATAGTCAGTTAGTTCATCATTTCCCCTTGTGTCTGTGGGTCCTTTGCACAGCAACAGGGGAGGAAAAATATTTTAAAAAATAGGAAAACATGATTGCAAATCTGTACAAAATTGGCAGGACTCAGAGTTAGGTGTAGCACTTAAAAGTACTTTTAACATTTCTTTTTTAATTGACTATATTTCAAATTGGCAGCATCCCTTAAAAACAAGTATTAAATTGTACTTTGGAATTTTGGATTAATAGCCCCAAATTCAATTTACTGCAGCATTTGGGGTGAGTATTGATAGATTGACTGAAAAGATGAACAATTAGTGGAGGGCAAGACTTGGAAGCAAATTTCCTGTTACAACACATAATTGTACATGCAATCAAAAATTTAAAATGTAGGGATGCTTAACTCATGGGATCCATATTAAAAAAGGAAATATGCTAAGTGAAGTTAGTGCCAAGAGAGATGAGAAAGAATTTTTTTCATCCCCAATTTGCTTTAAAAACAGTCAGACTATATAGAACAGTCCTACAGCAAAACTGAACCAGGGTGACTGAGTTCAGGGCTAATTCTTCTTCGTCCAGGAGTTACATTTTTAAAACAGCATTGGGACCCAAAATGGCTCTCCCAGCCTTTCAGAAACAATATGGTTCAAATGTTAATTTCTTTTCCTTTTTGGTTATATCAGTTTGGGTATTTAGCAAAGTGACACTCAAAGGATGGAGTCACTACGATCTTGTTGAATGATTTATTATTTGGAGGCTAGAGATTAAGCAAATGTGATGCCAAACAAAAAAAAAAAGCCTTAAAAAAAAAAAAAGAAACAGTCAGTCATCTCTATACAAAAAGGATGGCAGGACTCTGAGCTGGTTAGTGTCGCAGTTTTCATTTTGTCCATGTGCTTGCATACTCTAAAAGCACAAGAGTAGGAGGTAAGGATGAAGTGGGCCAAATGCCCTAGATTTCCAGTTTGACTCAGAAAGTGCATGCCATCACTTAGTTATCCTTCTCTTGCTCAGTGTCAGTAACAGCCTAAGCACTCTTTAGCTATGGAACTGTTTCTTACTTTGTAAAATCCTTCTTGGAAAAATAGTTACATAGGGACCCATCCTGGTTTCAGATCAGGTATTCACCCTAAAAGTTGTGGCCAGGAATGGAACTGTATGGGTCAAGTCTTGCTCTCTGATCCTTTCTCCTCCAAAGCCTGAGGAGTTCACACTCTGTATAGCATGGAACAGTGCTCTGAGGTGGGCATAAAAGTTAGGAGAGATGGTTAGAATATTTTAACACAAACATCACACCTACCAATCAGCTTCCAGCACTTCCTTCACTTACATTACTTGTGATCCTTGGCGTTAGCACTCTATATAGTCATCTGTGGATGTGCTGGGCCAAGCTAGCACTACATCTCTATGGTTTCTTGGCGTCTTGCAGCATTCATTTGTGCATGTTTTGGGGTTCAGCTCAAAGAGAGCCAAGCTGTTATTTACTTGAAGGACTGCAGCTTCTTCTCTCTAGCTATACAGATAACAGTGTATTTAATTTAGTGTAATTAATTTACGTATTTCACCTGTCCGTCGCCCATTCCAAGCTTTGCATGCATTTACCCCAGTTGAAACAGACTATATTTCAAACAGCATTTTTAGCCTACATGGGTCCTGACCCAAATCCCACTGAGGGCAGTGGAAAGGCTCCCATTGCTTTCAGTGGGCTTTGGATCCGGTTTAAGAAGATGCTATCAGAACCAATAGGAAAAAAAAGCAGGGGTGGGGGAAGCTATGTTAGGCAGGAAGATTTTAAAAACACATTTTTATAGAGTTTTTAAGATGTACACTGTACTTTGGAGTCTTAAAATGGGCCAACCTTTGGATCTGC
Organism: Natator depressus; assembly: GCF_965152275.1. Taxonomy (NCBI): domain Eukaryota; kingdom Metazoa; phylum Chordata; order Testudines; family Cheloniidae; genus Natator; species Natator depressus. Next base: position 72,997,680 of record NC_134243.1, read on the forward strand.
TCATTTGAACTGGGTAAATACGCAGAGCTAGATTGGGCAATCCTTATCTACGCTGACGAGCAGTTACAAGAGTTGTCCAACTGAAATCAATAGGCCAAGTTGTGTGAGCCAATGTTCGCTCACATGAGTAAGGATGCACAGTCCAGCCCATAAGCAGAGTATACATTTGATAGGCTTCTTTTTTAAACAATGCATATGCTTTGTGAAACTTGTCACAATCGGGTTTACAGAGTGTCCCTTCAATTTCAGTGTAGGAAACAGCAATCTGTTGGTACGAGCAAGGACAGTACAGTGGTTTGATGACTGTCTTTCCTGGAAATGAGAAAGGGAATGCAGAACAATGTGGTTTCTCTCTGTTCAGGCTGCATATTTCTGTTATCCTTGACATGTTATTGGTTTAGGTGTTTTGTTTTGTTTTCTCTCTAGGACACAGTAGCAGTGGAACTCAAAAACCTTCTCAAGATTGCCTCTTCATGGAACAGTGCATATTATTTATCCAGTAGGCTGGAGTTTCTCTTTAAACTGCAACAGTAATGAATTTTAAAGGTGTATACTTCTGAAATTTCTTTGCAAAATAATTACAGGCTATCTAGCAACATTTGATATCTCAGTCATTTTTTCCCCAAAGTGCCAGAAATGATTACAGCAAAATCTACCAAAGAGGTCTCTAGGATCACACCTCTTTTTTTAAAAAGATATTTTCAATTTGTATAAGTACAAAATAGCTCATTTTGCCATTGTGCAAATTAAAACTGACTGACATGGTCTTCAGAAATATAGGCAAACCCAACCACTTCCTGGCTTGGCAAATTTCATTCTACAGCACATTTTATGATAAAATTATATACACCGCTGACAATAAAGGGTCTGCGGTTATAAATTAACACTGAAAAAGAAAAATCTAGTACAAGAAAATAATGCTCTAAAGTCTGGGGGAAGAGGTGGATTGTCTTGGCAAGTTTGATTGCAGATTTAACAGGAAGTTGCACTTATGGAAAATTAATGCTCTGGGTGCCGTTATAAAATTTGGCATTCCCTGCCCCTCGGTACGTGCTTTTATTGTGCTATTTTCAGTATTCCCATTTTTAGACAAAAGATTGTGGCAACTACAATAGCAAATTTAACTACAATTGGCCTAATCCAATGCCCAATGCCCATCAATGGATGCCTTCCTTTGACTTCGCTGGCTATTAAACTGGATCTTCTATGTGTGTGTGTGGGGGGGGGCGGAAATGAGTTTTTAATGGTGAGCTGTGAAGGTGTGGCCACTTCCCAGAACTCCAGGTGGCCTCAGAGAAGCCCCACACGTGGTCCCTCAACTTTGTTTCCCTTCTTGGACTTCTCAGTAAATTGCACCCATAGGCTTTTTTTGTGGGTTCTGGGTTTATTAACATAAATAAGAAACCTAAAATAAAACTCCAAGTCCCAAATTAAAGTCCAACAAAATCCAACACAAAACAAAAGTTTCTCTTCCTACTCCCAGGCCTTTCTGCCTGGGGCCTTTCCTGCATTGGCAGGCTACACCCAGTCCCTGCCTAGCTGGAGTCTTAGCTCTAAATTCCAGGCCTCTCTGCTGGACCCTGCTCACTCTTAGCAGTCTCTGATCTCCCTGAGCATCACCTCTTCATTGCAGCTGTCTGCTGCTATTTACAGGGAAATCACCTGATCCATACCCAGATGTGCTTCTCAGTAATCAGGGTTGGCTGGCCTCAGGTCCTCCAGCCCTTCAGGGGCAAGTGCCCTATTACCTGAGCACTGTGTGGGATAGAAAACAAAATGGCAGCATTTGAAATGACCTGGAGACCAGATCTAATTACTCAAGAAAAGAAGTTATGAAATAAAGAAGGAGGAGCAAGGATGGTGCATAAAAGTGAACTGTTCAACAGAAGAAAGAAAACAAATAGAAAGAAAAGCAGTGTATATTATGTCTAGCATCTGCAAGTCACCTATTACCCTAGTTTCCTTCACTGGGAGATGAAGTCAATGTGTGAGGAAAATCGGGCTACTTACTCAGGTGCCAAATTCTAGTCACCCAAATCTGAAAACTTCGGCTCAGACACACAATTAACCTAGGCCTTTTGTGGTACTATTGCTACCCAAAAATATCTAATTGGCTTTGAAACGATGTGTGGATGCGGAAGGAATGCAGGTTCAAGCCCAATGAACCATTTTCACTGACAAATGGTAGGAGGGAATCCTTTGGCCTCTCTCGATTGTGAGTTACATTTTCAGCTCTCCTGCTGCTTTTGAATTTTTGAAAGAAATCACAAAATCAACGCACATACCTGTCCATTTCTGAATTTAGTATGGTTAGTTGATTACAAGGACACTGCTAATGGTGTTATTCGTACACAGTGACAAGACTGAAAGGGAAGCGAGCACACTGGTACTGGGTCAGGGTGCAAAGCTTTCCTGCAGGTCTGAGTCCCACCTGCACTTTCTGATTGGCTACGCTGGCTGTCGGAGGCAATGAGTGCATGGCAGGAGGATTTGGGAATGATTAATTGCCCTGTCTTGTGAGTGGAGAGTTCTGAGCAGCAGGGTTCTCCGTATATGTAAATACAAGTGGTCTCGGGGTTGTAACAGGACCAAATGAAATGAATAAAATGACTTAACAAAAGGACTTGACTTGGAATGTTTAGATTTTGAAGATTAGTTTGTATTATGTCCCAGTGGGAGAAAAAAATACGCTGTGTAGGAAACTGGAGAAGCTTAGTGTTCCACAAACCTGAATTATTCCACTTCAAAACCAACACTGGCTTATACCACCAGTGGAATCAGGTCTCAGTCAGAGAAAACCCAAGGAACCAGATGCTTACCTTGGTTATAAAACACCTCTATTGATCCTAGTTGTAGTTTATGATCCATAGAATAAGATAAAAACCTCTGAATTAAATTGTGCTATGGGAAAATTATATCCCTTATTATTTTTCTAAATCTGACTCATATGCGCTTATCACCACATCCCTTATTTGACATTATATTAGAATGATAAGAAACAACATTTCTGTGGAAAAATATAGATCCAGATCCTCAGCAGATGAGGATCTAGCCCATAAACTTCAAAAAGTGTAGAGAAGGAATGAAAATCTAAAATATTTTCTGGGGAATTATATGAAATACTTGTCAATTTTCTTTTTTCCACAAAAGATGCATTTTGCATCCCCCTTTGCATCATAAAACACTTATGACACAAGAATAAACCTTTATTAATATTTTCAGAGCTTATGTGAGTCCAGAGATCATGGGCAATTTGCTATATTCAATATTCTCTGTGGCTCTCTGACAAAGAATGACAACAGATGTTTTCAGAAAAAAATCATTTCAGAAATTGATTTTTTTGCAAATTTGTAGATCAGGCTGTAAAAAAACAGATTTGCAGAATATACCCATGGGAAAAATCAGAGAAGCACAGAAATTGAGACAGAACAGACCTTATTTTGAACATCTCTCTACCACTTCCGATTGTTCTCCACGTTTTGTATTATCCCATGTCTTTGTCCAGTGACGAGCACTAATATACGTGTCTAAGAATAATCAAAAATAGATTGTTTTCTGTAGTTTCACTTGTACTTTATAAAAATCCCAAACAATGCAACTTTAAAAAAATGAGATAATATAAAATTCACGGTGCTCTGCAGTCTCAAAAGATCAGAACAATAAAGTGTTCCATTACGCTGTTACCATGCCCAATAATGGTAAGGAAATTATGGGCTGTGAAATAAAATAATCCCACCCTGTTACAAGATGGCAGTGTCTGCCTGAAATACTCCATCCTGTTAGCAGGCTTTGATCCTTCTAGGAATGTTAAATGTGTTCTGCTGTCTCACTGAGGCAGGTGGCTCATTATCCAACCTTGATATAAGGGAGATTGGAGTGGCTTTCTGAGGAGAGAGGATCTAGGTGTGGGCTGAGCTGTCCAAAAGAGGAATCTAGTTGCAGCTAAGGTTGGGGAGAATGGTTGAGCTGAACTTTATATTATTTTGTTGTTAACGTCTGTGTTAATACCACCAAATCCCAGACAGGAGATGAATTTAGATTCTACCCAGTGTGGACATGCTTGAGAATAGATTCGGAAAGGCATATGATCCCACTTTGATATTTGGGGTATTGTAAATTTTAGGAAACAGAAAATCTCTGTTCTTTTCTCCAGCCCTTTTTCTATTCTGTGAATTTGCATTGTTTTCCTAAGCAACAACGTAGAGGTTTAAAAATGTGTTCATATTTTCTTTTTTCTTGAGCACTTTTGCAAGTGCACCAGTGCCCAGTAAATAAAGTAGCAGCCCGTATTCCTTTTAGCAAAAGCCATATATCTGGTCAGACTTGTAATTTGCTCCGTTTATATCCTTTGCCCTTGAACTCTGGTTATTAACGCAATGTTTCTCCAAATGATGCCATATAACTCTGCTCCAAGCACATTCATAGTGACACCACACAAACAACCAAGGGGCCAGAGCTAGCTGGAGGGGGAAAAAAGGAAGCTGAATTGCATGAGATGTAGAACATTACTCAGAATGTTACAAGTTATAGAGCTGGAAATGCTGCCATTCTGGAACCTGTACTAGAGGTTATACCTATTAGGTGACCACTGTCCTAAAAGACCCCTCTAAAATATCCCCAAAGGGTTTTAAGTTGCAAGTCACCTATATTCAGAGATCATCTCTCTATCATATCTCTCTATCACATACATGGGTCCAGTGTTATATTGGACACATGCTGTCATGCTGGAGAAACTGCCACTCACAACACTGAAACTATTGATCAGAATAAAAAAAGCTGCAGCATGCTTGCTAAAAACAGACATGAATCAGCAGATGGAAAAAAAAAAAGATAGTGAAATGGAAGAAATTTCAGGGCAGTTCTGAGTGAGCATTGTAAAGTATCACCCCAGGAAGAAATGGACTATTCAAATACTCCAACAACATCTACTCTACAGTAACACAGTGTAGAAATATGGGGGACCAATTAATTATTAAAGACATGTTGGCGAAAATGCTCACAGAATCTGTACAAAAGCAGTTCTTCCTCCTGGACTCTTTTAGATAATCAAATGTGAATGAATGAAGTACTCTGTTGCACTACAGTGGTTTGAATGCATTTCAATGGTTTTAGCTTTGGACCTGCACGTGAAAATGGTGTGAGCCAACATTCCCTGTTTGTACTGCAGTGTTATTGAATAATAAACAGTTGGGAATCAACGAAGTGTTGGATGATCTTCATTAGTCTTCCTTTCATTTATTTGTGTGGCAGGCAGTGTGACAAGAGGGCTCTGGATGGGGACCCAGAACAGCTTCTTTATTCAGGCCTTGACCTATTGAGCAAGTCACTTCACCTCTCTGTGGCCCTGTCCTCTCCCATCCACTGCTGTCTTGTCTCTTTAGGCTGGAAGGACTTTAGAACAGGAACTCTCTTATTATGTATTTGTGCAGCACCTGCCACAATTGGGCCTTGAACTTGTCTGGACATTAGCCACAACCATAATAAATAACTAATAATGATGAATGACACTTACAAACCAAGATGAATAGACACCTTGGAAATCCCAGTTATAGATGGAGCATAGTTGGTGTCACCATTATTACAAGACCTCCAAGCAATTAAGCAACAATTTTTTGCAAATCCCTATGGTCTTCTCTAAATATAGATTTCTCTGTATTCAGAATGATGCCCAGACACTGTGAACCTTCATTGCTACTATTCAGATATTCAGTTTAATAAAGCAAACAAACAAACAAATAAATAATAGTGATGGACAAATAACTACAAACAAAAATTAAATACTGACTTAAATCTTCACCTCCAATCAAAGAAAGCCCATACCTAAAGGACTGAAACAGTTCAGTCAATTCTGAGTAGTGGCTGTTTGTTTTAATCCTTGCACATCTCCATACTGGTTTTGTCCAGAAGTAGAAAGGTATTTAAACATGTGCCTAGCTTTAAGAATGTGAGCAGTATCCCACTGAAGTCAATGGAAGTAATAGGCACAAGCTTAAATACATTGCCAAGTTGGGGTTTATGATTAGCGAATCCCCACAGACTTCTAAGGGGGATGATGTCCATGAAGTCTACTCCCCATAAAGGTCTTTATATGTGGTCCTGGAAAGGAGGGTATTACCATAGAGGCAGCTGACCCCCTTCTATTCAATGATGGATGAGGGTCCCTTCTTCTTATTGAGATCTCAGGGGGGATAGCCAAGCACTAAGAGCCCCAATCTTGTTGTCATCATGGAAGTCAATGGCAAAACTCCCATTCACTTCAACAAGAATAGAATGGGCTCCAACAGAGTTGATGGAGGAATGGCAGGTAAGTCAAACTATATTCAAGGCTGGGAAGTCAACATGACCATGGGAAGTAGGCATGCTGTAAAACAAATTCCAATTCACTCAGGAAATAAGGTTTCAGAGTAGCAGCCGTGTTAGTCTGTATCCGCAAAAAGAACAGGAATACTTGTGGCACCTTAGAGACTAACAAATTTATTTGAGCATAAGAACTCCTGTTCTTTTTTCAGGAAATAAGGGAATTTTACAAGGATACCAATACTTGTGGAAATCCCCATTGTATTTCTTTACCACTGAAGTGCAGATAAGCATCTAAACTGTTTGGATACATTGCTTATATGAACAGAAATGAAACCCCAACCTTGAGGAGATTCTCCCATCACCAATCGTGGTATCTGTTAATTACACAGTGTTGGTCCAATTGTACTTATAGTGAAGAAGCCCTCATGCAATTTACCAGGTCATTTGCCTTTCCAGCTAAAGACCAGACTATTGACCACTCATTTTTTTGAAATTAGAAATCAATGATTGCTCCACTGAGCTAAGCTAACACTTTGTTCCTTACAATTACAACAGAGTCTATATAGCATCAAATGTGTTTTAGGATGCAGTCATGGCTGCAGGTTTCTAAGGATAAGGAAGTTGTTTAGGTAATAAAATGATGGCACTCCTTGTTTATTAATCAATATCTAGATCTGGATGAATACTGCAAAAATTGGTTTGGGAATATTCATTTGATTTTTAAATGAGTTTGCTTTGACTGTATTTGCACCCCTTCTGCATCTAGCTAACAAGTTTACTGTCTGGAATGTTCACAGACACAATACAATTTTAGCAAATATTGGAGAAGATTCATGGAAAGCCATTTTCTAGTTCATAAATACAGGAATATTGTACTGAAAGCTAAAGTCTAAGAGTTACTCTACCAATCAGAGATCAGAAATCATGTGACCTCTGAATTCAACCAAAACTAGCTAACATAGCACATATTTTTCAGTATTGAAATCAACTATAATAACTAAAATGAAATAGCTATGTTACCCTGACTTAACCATCAATATTTAATGTGAAAAGTGTTTTGTAGTAATCAGGTAGGAGAATGGTTACAAATGAAGTTTTAAAGTTTATTACAACAATATTATTGCATTATTAAATGTTTCCTATTGAAATGGAATAGCTGAGGCATTTCATTTTAAATTTGAATGAAGATATGCACTTAAATATAACTCAGATAAGCTTGTTTTCAAATTTATACTGTGCAATTGGTGTCATTGAACATACCTTACTTTGAGCAACTGAATAAGCCACTAAAGTGGCTTATACTGGCAAGACAGTCCAAGTCTATGGAGATAAGTGAAGGTACTGGGTATGTAAATTTTTTGATATACTCTTTCATCCGATGCCACAATTGTTGAAGTAACTTTGATCTCTCCAAACAAGCAAGCAAGGCAGTAGAATATATTAGCATACATGCTGATGTAATTATCTCTGTCCAGCTAAAATTAACTCATTCTGTTCTCTGCCCAAATACCGAGTCTATAGAGGATAAATTCGACACTCAACCTTCAGGCACAGAAGTTAGGCTATTAGAGCCTACCCCATTTCTATAGCTAGCCCATCCACGCTCCCCCAAAGAATGCAGTCCAGAGCAGGGATCAGTGCAGGTCCTTTGCTTTGGGTGAATCTCCCATTCTGCATGTGACAGAACAAAGAGCAAGTTGATAATATTTTTTAAAAAATATTCCTATTGAATTATCAATTTATACCATCCTTGCAAGCTTGATGAAAGTACAGCACACTATATTTCCATGTTAGGTCAATACAAGATGACAAATTGAAATGCTGTGCTTGACTTGCAGAAGACATTTTTGGGCAAGCTGTTATCCTAGAATCAAATTAAATTAATAGACACCTTACATCAGGTGATTTTTTAAAACCAGATTGTGGTCTCATTTTCAGAAAAATATCGTTTTTATTCCTACTTGTCAAACAGGTATTACCACTGAGATGATAAGGTTGATGATACACTGCAAGTACTGATTAAGGGGATACTGCAAATTCTCTTCTTCTTCCTCCTTTAAGGAATAATTTTCCTGTCTGTCTAGCAGGGGGGAAAATAAGCCAAAGATTTCTCCTTGTTGAGGAATAGGGATGTTACTTGGGTTTTGTGTTGTGAGGTTTTTTGCTTCATCTTTTTATCTTTATCTTTTGTTTTATCTTTTTTGCTTCATCTTTTTCTGAGCTTTTTTGCAAAGTTAGGTCTGGATGAGAGACCTTCTCTAATGAAAATTCAAAAATTCAATAGGATAGCAGGTGATAGAATACCAGATTTAAGAAGCGGCATTCTTCAGAATCAGTACCGAATCTTCACCCAAGAACAGTAGTAATGGGCTTTGTGTTGTTGGGGATACCAGTTTCTGAATGAGAGAGAAAGCCCTGACAACTTGTGATAATTGTCTATTCCCTGGAAGTTTTCACAAAGGAAAGATTTTGACTCCGACCCCTAGACTCAAGTCAAATATTTTTAAAACCAGATTTTTAAAACCTACATTTCTCTTGTGATTTCAGTTGGAGAAGGTAAACTTCACATCTGGTGCTCAATTATGGTGCAGTGTTTTTGTGCTCTGTTAAGAAGCTGCTGCAGTCCATTCCAGAGGTGGCAGCATTCCTGTGTTGTGTAAAGTGATTTCTCAGAAGTATAAGCAGGGCTACATCTTGCAGTTCTTACTCTGGTAAAACTCATGCAGGATTTGGACCATACTGTGCTCAGTCTATTAGCAAATTTGTGGTAGAGCAATTTGGGATATATTTGTATGGATGATGTTATGTAAATGCAAGACTGTCATTAATTCTGACCATAAAGATTTAAGAGTAACATGGAAAACATGTATAGTGTGTGAGAAGTAATGGGCAAACCAGCACTCAAACATCTGGGTGTACAGCCAGAACACACGCAAACCTCTTGATTCTGCAAAATTGATTACCTTATGAGATTCTTCTGACACTTTCACTTCTTGCCCTCTTTAGAAATACAGATAGAACAGCCCCTCTCACAGAAACGTCTGGTTACAATTCTGTTCTAAAGAGCACAGACAGAGGACTGAATCCTCTCCTGCACCGAGTCTCTATTGGGTTCAGCAGAAATCGGGGAGCTACAAAAGAGTTGGTTGTAGCACACCAATTCTGGCAGCACAGTTTAGAGCAGCCTCAGAGCTGCTGTAAGCTATGTCCTGGCTGCAATGCCCCTTGGGATTGCACACTGATACTCACACCCTCGTCTGCCTCCAGTATTCCCTGTATGCTGGAGTTTGCAGATGTGGCACAGGGTCAGGTGTGTGCCACCTGGTACTGGGGGGTATCACCATCCGCCTATTTCAGCCAGATGTCATTGGGCCACACAAAGGGACACAAAGAGCCGGGCTCGGGACTGAGTCCATAGGGTGGAAAAAATAAAATAGACAGAACTCCAGTCCCCCAGTGAAGGTTCAAGCTTGACTTCTTACAGTGGTCAATATGTTTCTTCTCTGCATGCCAACTTGACTACCCCTAGTTTTAAGAATTCACCTGTAGATAACTTGTGTGAGCTCATGTGTCGTGGTGTAACATCAGTAAATTAGACCCTTACTGATTTCCATATGAAATTCTGAATTTCCAGAAAACGCATCTTACAGACATAAGCTAGAACTGGAAAAGATACAAAAACCACAAAATAAATTTGCAAAGGAACAAGATGGGCTTTCTTCTTCTTCTTCTTCTAACAATGCACTAAGATCCCTCAGTTCCAGAAGAACCATCTCAACTTGATAAATAGATGCGTTAGACACAGAGTGACACATGGACAGATAAATACAGCCATAACTGGTAGGCAAAGTAAGTGCACGCGGCATGTGTCAGTATTGTCTGGTAATTCAGAGCTATCATAAAACTGTCCCACTTGTGATGTTATGGCACTTTTAAGCAACATGAATTTGCAATTTCAGCTGTGCTAAATGAAGGTACAGGTTATAAGGCTACATGCAAACCAAGGGACAAATAACTTCTAGCTCTACCCAGGTGGGCAGGTACAAAACGCAGTACTGCATTGAGTACTGGAGCGTCCTGGGGGCTGCCGCATGAGTTGGGATCATCAAGGTTGCAGAAAAATGCTGCAGATGTTGGGGGAACATCACCCTGATTCAGATAATAGGGACAAATTCCTGAAACCGAGAGTGTTGCACTAAAACCACCCACACACCAGGAAATTCTCTCCTTTTTTTCACCTGCCTCTGTCCCTCGCTTACATAAAATGTGCATTTAAAAAAATGCAGCTTTTTTTTTTTTACCTCTACAGAAGTTTTTCTCAAAAAAAAAACAAAAAAAAACCCCAACCTTTTTGCTTCCACAGGCACATAGCACAGTAAGTCTGCTAGCTTTATCTCATACACTGTCTCCCCGGGAGTCTGAACTAAATGCATAATTTAAAGAGCCCTTAATCTGCAATGTCATTCCCATTTGGTCGGAGGCAGCCTTCACTTTATGATGTTAACTTTCTCAGCAAAGGGCAATGGCAGTTTTCTGAGGATGCACTTAGAGGCAGCATCTCATGTAAACCGTTTATTCATGATGTCCTGACATCCCAGTATAACACTGGGTGACAATGGATAACCTTCATCAAACTCTCCCATGGGAGATAACACATCCACAGAGCTCCAGAAGCAAAAAGAAGAAAACAGATATATCTAACTATATCTGTATCTATAGATATTTCTATCTATCTCTATATCATCTCTATATCTACATATAAGGGGGGGCAGGGAGGGTAAACAGAGCCTTTACCCACATTTTATTTTATGTTTCACACAAGCCAGGCTACCTTCATACATTAAAACACTAGCCAGCCCCAACACAGACAAGTTCTAGCCCTAACTAGCAGTCAGGTAGCTAGTGGGAGATGAGCTGTCAAAGAATGGCTAGTTTGTTCTGGGATTATGTTAGCTCGGATTGACAATGTCCAGATCAGTCCCTCAGCTTGCTGCTTTCTCTTATTAACATGCACTGTGTGTTGATTTCAGCCGTGAATTCTTTTTGTAATTTAAGGGGTGCAAACCAACCTTTAAATGGGGAGGTCTGTTCCCTTTTTAATTAAATCTCCAGTAAAGCAATTTGCCTTTCCCATCCTAATGAGTTTTTCATCAGGGTTCTTTTCCCCCCCTTGTGCTGTAGCAAGCCATGAGTGCCTTATTACAGTAATAATCACACTCAGGGCTGTTCCAGAGCCCACTCATCCTGAAGGCTTCTGTTAAAGTGCAAACACTGTTTCAAAGAAGTACAACAAGTTAACAGTCCAAGAACTGTAAGGATGCAGAAGGGGCATTTTAACCCCAAGTTCTGTGCATTAGAGTTTTTGGGCTACTGATATACATGGAAAGCGGGCATCTTTTGGGCAGGCAGTATGGTCCGGCGGATGAGGCACTGGACTGGATTGGGGCTCGGACTCAAAAGACCTGGGTTTTGTTCCCAGCTCTGCCACTAACCTGCTGAATGACATTGGTCATATCACTTCCACTCTCTGTGTCTCTGCTTCTCCTCTCTTCCCCCCCACCTTTTGGTTTGTCATGTGTATTACAATTGTAAGTTCTTTGTGGGGGAACTTTTCCCAACTATGTATAGAGTTTCTGGCACAATGGGGCCCCAATCTCAGTTGCGGCCTCTAGGTACCAGTGAAATATACATAATAATATTTTATGGGACCCATCTTTGCCATGGATATTATGCTTGTGTGCATGAGCACTCACATATCATCTACCCATCTTTGTTTCTCCCTTATTATTTATTATTCCTCCAGTTTAATCATCAGTGTAGTGGGGTGGTCACCTGCTCTTGCCCCTGAAGGGCTGAAAAGCCAGCCCTTGGAGAGCTAGAAGCTGGGCTGAGTGAGGGAAGTAGCCGCAGCTGGGCTACGCCCCAGTCAGGGCCCAGTTGGCCCTTATAAAGGCTGGGAGCCGGAAGCTCAGGCAGACTCTCTCTGGCTGGAGAGAGAGACAGGCCTGGCTGTGGAGGAACTCACCTGGGGGACCTAGAGTGAGGCAGAGCTGGGGAAAGACCTCAGGAGCTGGGAAGCTCTAGGCCAGCAACTTCCCAGGCCCATATGGGTATTGGGGTTGCAGAGGGGCAGCCTGAGGGTGGATAAAAGCAGCCAGTCCAAACCCCTTGTTGCCTGTGATGACTCCACTGGCTTTTATACTGCAGTCTGCCCCAGGGCGCGCGGCTAGCCGGGGACTGGTAGTAGCCATGACTGAGGTGATGTGGGGATAGTGGGTGAGGGTTCCCCCGGGGTGGGGAGACCCAGGGAGTGGGGGTACTGCCAAGGAGGCAGCACCTGGCGTACAAAGGGCACTGGGTCCGGGAGGGACATGGGGGCCTGGTGTAAGTGGGACACTGGCCTGCAGAGGGCGCTCCAAGGCTGGAAGTAGAGCTAATTCCCAGGACACCAGCAGGAGGTGCCACAGGGGTGAGTCCCACCCGCTTGCAATCAGATTGACCAGACCATTATACTTTTGTTTTGAAAACTCTAGGCCAAATTCTGTCTTGGTGACGCAGATATTAATATGAAATCACTCCATTGAAAACAGAAGAGTGGCTCTGCATTTACACCAGTTTACCTGAGAGCAGAATTTGCTCCCCTCTTCCCCCCCATACGTACACATTTCAGGCTGTTTCTCACAGGATCATTTCTGTGATGCAAACTGCAGCTTATAGGGATATTTCACCTTAAACCAGCCAGTCTGCAACTGAGCAAGACTCTGCCCTGAATGTCCTTACAAAGTTGGCTGCAGTGGTTTGGAAACTGAGGATTTTCCGATGATTTTAAACATTAGTTACTTCTTATCAAGTGAACAATTTTGCTGTAATAACAAGGGTATTTATGTGACAAACAACTTAATATTCATTAAAGTAGTGTGAGCCATGACTTTTCCTTCGCTTTTAAACTAAAACTAGGTTTTTTTCCCCGACCCTTCATGCACACCTTGCTTTTCTTGTTATAAACCATGGAGCCCTGGTGGGAAATAAGGAAGGAAGGGAGGGAAGATGTGGTTTGAGTTACTCAGATGAAAGGGAGCAGGGAAATATCCTTATGAGCTAAGATACTGAGCAATCTTGTAGAGAGTAGAGTACCCTCAACTGCCACTAGAGTCATTTGTGACTTGAGGGCAAGGCAGTACTTTGCACAACCGGGCCCCTAGGGACTCCCAGGTGAAGCAAACTTAGCATAGCTCATGCTTGGCTCACCTGGAGCGAAGAACCTTTTTTTCTTCCCTGATTTAGCTGCTGCCTTTGGATGGTGACATCCTGATTTGGATCTTGTCCTCGGTTAACCATCGGAACTCTTACCGAATGGGGGACTCTGTTAATCGGTTAATCCTGCCGCAGTGGCTGATCACTATCTGGCAGACTAAACAAGAGTGGAGGGACTTCCCCACATCAACAGAGTAGGCCACACTTTCTTCAGACTGAGGTTAAGAACAAGCAATGGAGTCTCTGGCCGCTGCTTGAAAGCAACCCATCACTGTCATCTTTAGTTAAGTACCTGATGTTGGCACTTTGCTGGAGTTGTGGGTGGGAAGGATAAAGGTTCTGACAGGGTCATTGTTTCAAGTGGAGTTCAGCCTTTTGTTTGCCATAAATGAAGAAGACAGGAAGTCAGCAGTGAGGTTTAGGAATAATATTTGGATAATTGCGAGATAGCTCATCTTAAAGTTCAAACTGATTGAACCTGAGCTGAGATCTGAGTCAAACTTTGTTTACTGGCCCATCATCTTCACAGCTTGACACTCATAGAAAGAGTATGAGCCAGGACATACCGTTTCCTCTTGACCTTGGCAAGAGGGGAAAATCCATAAGGAAAACAAAACAATAAATAATAATAAATAATAATAACAGCCATACCGACACTCCAGGAGCAGGAAAATGAAAACAATGCTCCATTGTGCCCGTGTTCCTAATAAGTCTATCTATCTAATCGTAGCCTCTGTTGAAATCTACCAGGAAGCTGCCTGGACCAAACACAGCATGAGCCTTGCATTTAATCGGTTACTGTAATAAACATATAAAAACGATTTTTTTTTCCATGAGAGGACAGAGCAGTGGCTACATAAAAGGACATCAAATGACACATCCTCCATCTCCCAGCAAATAAAAAAGCCATCAGCTCATAACAAGGCGGTGATAAAAGGTGCTGAGGCCAGTAAGATTAAGACTTTGTAATAAGGTTCGGGCGCCAAAACTGACAGCCATTTTCTTTTATATTTATCATGTCTTCACATTGGGGTGAGAAGCCAGGACTCTGTCCCATTGCTGGCTAGAATTTATAGCAGCTCCATTATTAGGAGATTGCACTGAAATGGGGTAGGGGTATGGTTTTCTGAGAACGCTACGATAGCCTCCTACATTATACACTTGACAGGTTTGTCAGCGCTTAGTAACAAGCCTTGTAAAGTACTTTAATATCATTAGCACTATTTTCTTAATGTGTCTGCTCTCCTAGCAGCCTGAAAATATCATATATCATAGGCTGGAGGAGAGCTGACACTGTTAGCTCCTTTCCCTTCCCCCCCTCCTCCAATTTGATTTTATTACCACACATAGGGTTGCTATTTTAATCAAAATAATGTAGCCATTTTCCTTTATTGATTAACAAGTAAATATGTATAAATATGTAGTTAGGGGTGGGCAACCCTTTTAGAGGATATTGGAAACTACGTAATTAATGGGTTCCTCATGTAATTACAGTGCGTGTGTTATATCTCCGCATTGTTATTTCCTCCCCCCCCCCCCCCCACAAGAGACTCCTGTTGCCAGGATATTTGTGGATTACACACAAAGGGGCAGGGGCCATGGCCAGAAAACCCAGTCACTTTCCTGAGAACATGCATGTATGGCATTGCTTTTTTTGAACAATCTCCGTACCAAGGAGAATCCATCATTCTCTGTAGAAGATTATTGACAGACGCGGGGATGTGTCCCTGATAAATATAGTTTATTTGAAATACAAAGATCATTATTTTTAGCAATTTTTAAAAACCAGTTTGGAGAATAATTTGTGAAACAGTGTGATAGCAAGCAAGGTGCTGTCTCCTGAAGGTTGGTAGAAAAAGCAGAAGCCCATGAAAGAGTAAAAGTCAATCAGCCTTTACAGGAGGAGTATGTTGGCTAATGAATATCTTACAATGCTAGTGTTGACTGGGATACACTACAGCAACAATGCAATAATTGTTTATAATTGTGTTTGAAAATAAACATTTATTAAGTGCTTTGTAAATGTACGACATTATAAGCAGGACTTGGATCTCATTTGGGAACAGGATATGCTTCTTAAGTAGGAGTCATGTTTATGCCTGGCATTGTAAATATTCTCATGTGTGACCTTGATCATAAAAATCCTGGCATTGTAAACAACTGCACTAAATCTACACAAAAAATGGGCTCGGGCAAGGAAAACAAATATGTAAATGAACCTCATCAAGGAGAGTTATATTATCTTAAGTGTGACCTCAGTCAAATGGCTTTATATCTTGGAAGATTGTTAGAGTCAAGTACACAATTTACTTCTGTGCTGAAGCCGAGACTAAAACATCAGTGCTTCTTTAGCCAGTTTGAGTGATTTAACTGTAAAGCCTCTAAAATAGAATATTATTCAAGTGTTGATGTTCTGCTTTGCAGTTTCATTTATTCAAACAAATAAGGGGGAGGTAAATCAAAGTTGAGGGTGTGGGGGGGAAATTTGAAGATATTTTATGTCCCTGTAGCATTGATGAGGTGACTCCCTGCTGACTTGCTGGTATTATTCAAGTGCCTTCTGCCAGCCTGCCCACCTACCACGATGCAGCTTCATTTGTGGCTATGCCAGCTTCCATATGTGTGGATTATACAGAGAAACAAGCATCGTGTGCAAAAATCCATGAAGAATCCTGAGTTTTTCAGCCCTGGGTCTACATGGTATTTCATAAACTTGATTATATAAAGCAAAGGAGGAGGAAAAAAATTAAGCAACTTGTGCCTGCTTCTGATTGACTGACTTTGGGTTTTATCCTGGTGTAATTCCAATGACTTCAGCTGATTTGTAACGGCGCAAATGAGATCAGAATCAAGTCCTTGTTTAATCTTTTAGTCAGAAAGCAGGTTTGGTTTAATAATGTGCTTCTCACTTTGAAACAAAACAAAAAACTTTCCGATGGTTTTCTTTTCATGTAGATATAATATGTGATACTTGCCCACAAATTTGCCAATGGATGCAATATTCTGTGGCAGTCATTCTATATCTTCTTACTTCACAAAAGGCGCAATCCAAAGCCCACTGAAGGCAACAGATGTCTTTTTTTTTTAACTTCAGTGAGCCAAAGCATCAGCCCCCTAAAGCATCTTGACTGTGCATAGTACCTGATAGACATCCCTCAGCCATTCTGATCCTGCTTTATAAGAGAGAGTTCCTAAGTCTGTTCAATCTGTTTAGTGACAAGTTAACTGAATTGTATCTGAAGGGTGAACTTTAAAAGAACATTGTCTCTCTATATATACATATAGACATACTCTTTATATATATATATACATATATAGACAAGGTTCTTTTAAAGTCTCTCTCTCTCTATATATAGACAGACAATGTTCTTTTAATTATATATATATATATATAATTAAATTATTATATATATATAATGTCCTTACTTGTGTTAATAATAACAACCTAGATCATGAAAAAATGATGTTAAAGAAACAGATACTTTTAATTATTTACATAGTTTGTTTACTTTTTGCACTTGTCTTGGACAATGCAATTGGGCTGGTCAGTTTTACTTTCTGGATTTCACGCACTCGCACAAGACTGTTGTGTTTGAGGAAAAGTTTAGCTACAAACATAATATAAAATAACGCTTTTAACTGAAA
Organism: Natator depressus; assembly: GCF_965152275.1. NCBI lineage: Eukaryota > Metazoa > Chordata > Testudines > Cheloniidae > Natator > Natator depressus. Next base: position 73,014,879 of record NC_134243.1, read on the forward strand.
TTTTAAAATATCATGAAAAGTCCTATTCACCTTGTCTTGTCTCCCACAGCTATCTCTTTTGTTTGTAGGGACTACATTGTGTACATACTGCTCCTTTATTTTTTATTACATAATCAACCGAGTGGTAAATGGGCACCAGTGTTTCTACCATGTGTTATGTGCCCTGCACGGCTAGCAGCTGGTGAAAATTCACTTTTGGCTCACATGGTAAGGATCTGCCTTTGGAGAAGGCTTATGAGAGTTTTATCCATCAGGTTCTGAGTATGTGATAGCATAGAATACACTGACAGCTTTGAAATTTCAAGGCATCCTCCGGTTTATTAAAACATATATATTGCTATATAAGCATGAATTCAATTTAAAGTTTCAAAGAGTTAATATCAATCTATCTATATGAAGAATACCATGTCCATGTCCTTTTAACTGTTAAATTGACATGTTTTGTGAATGGTTACCACGCATTTATTTTGCATCAAACATGTCCATTATGGTAAATCCACTGCAGTTGTAATTAGTGAAGATTCAGAATGTTATTGAATATCACAACATTTTGACTGTCAGATTGCCCTAGCTGAGGAAAGTTACTTTGTAAAATGAGAGGCTGATGTTGCAGTTGTATTGACTTTTGTGTCATGTTTGTTTCAGTTTACTAGTCAAAACAACTATCAGAGCTCTTCCTTGTCCAGAAGGTCTGTGCTGCCTTATGAAAATGAAGCTGTCTTGTTTTCTGCTTCATAAATCATTGTCAAGCTGAGCAGATAACAGAAACAAGTTCAGATTCCAGAATGATTATTCTTAGGGATGATGTATTAAGTATACAGAATGCAACTTGATTTTCATAAGCCATGTTGACTTTGCAAAACTGAGACTAGAGGGGAAAAAATTAACTAGTAATTGGAGGTGTGAGAGCTTGCAAAATCCAGAGGGTGGGGGAGGGGTAAACAATGGGTGGTGAATATTCCTTTTGCTGAACAGCTCCTTCATCATTTCAAGGATGCCAGTTTCCCCTTTACTCCCCCTTGTGCTAATTTTCATGGCCACAAACAGCCCACTCTTGGTATCTTGTGGACCTATGATACTGGAGCCTGATGCAAAGGCCAATGGGGGGTTCACTGAGTTTGATGAGCTTGGAATCCGGCCCATGATAAACAGTCTCCTAGACACTGCTCTTCTCTTCAGGAATGTCAACGTGAGGGATTCGGGGGGGGGCGGGGGCGGGGGTAGAGGGGCATGTTACAGAAACTCTTCTCCCTTCTCACCAGTTCTCTCCCGCATTGTTATTCCCTTCTGTTTGCAACGGCTTCTTCATCCCTGCCAACCTCTCAGGCTCCAGGTTCTTTGCTGATTTGCGCATAGCCACAAATTATCCCTCTTTTATCGGACTAAAAGAGTCTTAACAAATGTGACAGCGGTGCATGAGGGGAGGGTCATTGACATCCAGCTGTGTGGGGTCATTGTGAGGAGGAAAACATGAGGGGTGAGATGGCCAATTCCATCACACCCCTAGGGATAGTCCCCCGGGACAGGAAGGGGGCTGTAGGACCAGCTACTGATGCAAAACCCGTTCTGTGGCTGAAGAGAGGACTTCACTCTGCAAGGTTCTCAATCTATCTACAGTACTTGTAGGGCCCACATCAGTGTTGTACCTAGCAATCATTAATGTATTTATTTTCACAGCACCCCCGAGATAAGAAAGGGCTATGATCCCCACTTTATAGATTGGGATCTGAGACACAGAGAGGTTAGATGACTTGCCCAAAGTCACTTCAGAGATTCCATGGGACAGCAGGGACTTGAAGCCAGGATGCCCCAGTTCAAGGCTAGTAACCTAACCTAAGCACCAGAGCATCCTTCCTCTCTCAAAACAAGTGCTCTTCCACTGAGCTACAACGCCTCGCTAGCACTTGTTTTCTTGCACTAAGCATAGTAAAAGAAAAAAAAAAACATAGGTAATTTCAGCTGTGGGTATAAAAAGAACATTAGAAACCATGCTCTAACCATCCCCTCAAACAACTCTTAACCTCCCCGAAACATGTTTCTTCTTTCTTTTTTTTTTCCCCAACAAAAGGAAATTAAAACCAAACAAGCCTATGTTTAAAGAATGTGAAGGCTGCAAAACAAACTAACAAAGGCCAGGAAATGTACAAGTTAAGGCTGTGACACTCTGTCCTTCATTCAGGCTGTTCTGTCTTATTTTTCTAAACAGTGGGAGTTAAGATCAGTGTGTTACCTTCAGCTTTGAATTTCCTGTCATGCACTGGTATCTCCCTCTGCCTTATTAATGTTATTAAATATTGTGTATTGCATTTGTGAGTGATGTAAGAAGTCAATATCTATATTTAAATGAACCCACATCTCTAAGCATTTCATCTATGCAAAACACTGTAAATATCAATGCTTCTCAGTGAGTATAAGATTTTTTAACCTAACCATCAGTGCAGAAACATACGTTATTGCAAGAAGCCTGTGGCTACTTCAGAATTTCATGCTTGTCATTATACTTCACACAACAGCTGCTTGGAATGTTATGGTGGTTGTTGAAATAGGGATCAGATTTCTCTGCTCCAAAACCCTTGCGCTGTAGGAGAATCTCCATTTGCTTTCAACAGTTTTGGGACCAAGAAACGCAGTTATGCAGGTCTGTTTCCATCCAGCAGCGGGCACTAGCACACACACATACCAGCCAGTTCAGTGTATTCTCTTACAAAGTGCATACCTGGCAAATCATCAAGTCAGACTTTGCTTTGATTTGGAAAGAAAAAAAAAAGCTGGTAAATATATAGATTTGTAAAAAGTATTCACCTCTATGGTTCAGGAATAATTACCCCCTGGTATATGGGATTTCATAAACTGATTAGATGTACGGTAAGGAGTGGGTGTACGGGCACTGGGGACTGGCCCAAGTCAGAGGCAGGAAGGTCCAAATGTCTGAGCCACTATTGTGAAAGTAATGTCAAGTAAAGGTTAGTTCAAAATAGGCTAACATTGTCATTGACTCATTCCTGATCTCATTTGGAATCTGAACACTCGAGCACTGAAACAGCCAGCCTCAGCTTTGCCCAGAACAGCTTTAACGCCGCGAACAATAGATTTTAACCTTTGCCACTTTCTTTTTTTGTTTGTTTGTTTTATTATCAGTCTGTGCTTCCACTACAAACTTAGTGCACAGGGCTTTGAGCTAATTACATTCTGAACATCTGAGCCAACTCTCAGTGCTTCATGCTGACACTCGGATACATCTGGACCTGATAACAATTACAAATATTTTGGGCATACTTTAAAAAAGAGCTTAAGTTACAATGTGAAACAGCATGTTTTACAGTGCTCATAATGGTCAGATAAATACAATAGCCTCAAATCCCATTTCTTGGGCTTATTTTTTTAATGTGCCTTTGCAATAATTCATTTAGATCAGGAGCCCATCAACGGGAGAAAAAAAAAAAACACGGCAGACAAGTGGAATACTTGAACTTAAGAAAATGCCAGGCTTTGCCAGAAGCTGGTCAAGACAGAGGCTAAGATAGTGGATGACACAGGATTTCTGGCTTCATTTCCCCAATCCTGGATCAACTCATGGCACAAGGAAGAGCAGTCTAAAGGCTGCTCCAATTTTCCCTGCCTTATAAGGACCCTAAGGCCCATTTCTCGAGCAAGACTCACTGGAGCATGGTAAACTTTAGCCCCTGGAACACTCCTTTCCATTTCTTGACATGCCATCTAAATGGAGCAGATGGCACAGAGCTGCCTACACTGGCTTGAAACCAGATAAGGCTTTCCCAATCCAGGGGAGTCCTCAGCTGCCCTATTTAGGTTAGATTTAAGGTCCTTTTTCACTATTCTGATGACACAAAGTGATCTTGCTGGAGTCCCAAGAACCTAATAAGATTCTCATAGTCAGATGGAAGTTTTCATAGCTCTCTCTCCAAAACTTGGGTCAACTTCGCTACAATAACCCAAGGATATGAAAATCTTCACTCCCTGTGTAGTGTAGTTAGGTTGACCTGATCTCCACTGTAGACACACCTCAATCAACAGAAGCATTCTTCCATCACCCTAGCTACCATTCTCCTACATGAATGGAAAAACTTCTTCTGTTGTTGTAGGAAGCTTCCACACTATACTAGTGTAGACATACCCTAAGATGAGAAATGAGAGGTGGAGGAGAGGGAAGAAATCATTGAAACTGAACTTCCTTTGGTAAAGTCCATTGATAGTCCAGGAATGGGAAGAGACTTTCTACTGCTTACCTTTGAATGAAACTCTGGAGACTAAATGCTGAAAGAGTGATTTAAACTTATTTAGTGGTTCTCTTTGGGGACCGATGTAACACACTCTGGATGCTTTGCCAGTTAACTTTTCTAAAAGAATTGTTAATGCTCTGGAGTGATGGACAGAGAAGAATTAAAAGAAAAACAACTCCCAAAGCCAGGTTTTTACATAGGGCTGCAGCAATTGTCCGCCACAAAAAGCTCCCAAGCAAGCCCTTCTGATAATACACACAGTATATCAGCAATCATCTATCTGTCTTTTCTCAGTAAACAGTTGTACAGTAATAAAACAAAGTGATACAGCTGACTCTAACCTGGCAAATTTCCCTGCATCTAGTGTTTACATCTCTTTAAGTGTATCTTTGTCATATGGTTACTAGGCTATTTTATGCTCTCAAGTTTAATTCTTTGTAAATATGGCTCTATCTATCTGGGTGGGTTATGTGCATGTGTTAATAAATGTTCCATTTACAGCCATTCCTCTAGTTCACATGGAAAATTAATAGTTATTGATTGAATGGCATTAGATATTTCTGAGATTCTCCATTACTATTTTGGTGGAATTGCATTGATGGCTCAGGAAGCTTCACGCTTTCAAATGTTTTTAGGAGCCTGCATTGTGAAGGCTAAACCTGCCTTCTGAAAGTTGTAAGAAATATTTTTTTTTCTTTTTCATGTAAAAAATAGGTTTTTTTTCTGGAAAGCCTGCTCCCTGCATTCTCAAGGGTTATAAAAATGGGAATCATTTTTATTGGCAATCCACTGGAATAGTGCTGAGACAAATGGAAACTTGAAGATAAGGATCCTCAGAGGTGAAAACATACAGCTGTTGGGAATTGCGAGAGAATCTGACCAATAAAGGAAGTCACTATTTTTCCAGGCCTGAAGTGAGTTATAGGCTGAGACGGGTGTTGTATATTTATGTAAGGCTGCAGCAGGGAGTTTGAGCGACCGTATATTGCTGAAAGAGCATCATTCACATTCAGCCCGAGACAAAAGGTGGAAATGAAGTAACATCCTGACCGAAGCAGGGCTCACGACAGAATAATAACATTTCAGAGAGGGGGGCTGTGCACTTGGCTGTGGGTAGGCCTCAAAATGAGGAAATCATCAAGATGCCTTGTCAGCCTTCAAAAAACAGATACACACTCACACACACATTCACGAATGTGGCCTGGCCGAGTGTCCTTGGGAAGTCTGGCCATTTATCTTTCACAGAAATGCTTACACAATTACTCGCAACCTTCATCAGTATAGTCAGCAAGATGGGTTTGCCAAAAATCCTGGAAAATACATATATCAATATATATATTACCAGCTTGGATCTGATTCAGTATTTATTATGATGATGTTCTCTACCCCATAGCATCAGTGGCAAGACTAATTCAAAAGGGTATTTGAAGAGCTAACATGTTCTTGGCTGCTCAGTTAAAAAAAAAACAGATCAACTTCAATCTCATATTTATTTTTATGTTGTTTTGTTTGGAGACAGGCACTAGCCACATGGAGCTCCATTTCTCTATGTACGAACAAAAGAGGAGATCCAGTTTTAGAAAAAAATGAGTAGAAAAGGGAAAGGTGCACTTAGAATGTATATAGCATTTTTCCATCCGTAGATCTCAACAGACTTTACAAAGGTGAGTAAGCAATATCATCCTCAGTTTTCAGATGGGAAAACTGAAGCACAGAGACGTTAAGTGATCTTCCCAAGGTTACACAGCTGGTCATGGCAGAGATGGAGGATAGAGCCTATAAATCTTGATTCACTGTCTGATGCTATACCCACTGGACCCACATCGTCCTTAGGTTGACATATGCCACTAAGGAGAATAAGATTAGTGGAATATAGATGTATAATTTAAAAAGAAAACCTGAATGATTTTTTGGTACCCGATATTCAAAATATGAGGAAACTTCCTATGCTGTTTTGTTTTTATTTTTTATAACCATCTTGTACTTAATGGTTTTCAATCCCACTGCAAAATCCCAGTGTCTGGCTCCTAGACCTGTACTCAGGCCAAGCTTGTTTCCAGAACTGAATCATAGTCCTCTGGGACCTCTGAACTGGATTACACTAGCCCCAAACCCAAATCTAATGGAGGATTTTATGTCCCAACAAATTAAACAAGCAAATTATTTTGTTAACTGCCCTGAGTGTTGGCGTGGTGTCTGCTGCATCTCTTAGACCCTGGAAAACATATGTACTATTTCAAAAGGAGGCATATTCAGGCTCTGCCCACTGGTGGCTTTGTCATTCACCGAATGGGAAATCAAAGCAGTGCAGGCATGATAGATTGCAGTGCTACAAAATACCAGGATGCTATTTTCTCTTTCAAAGCAACCGGGACATCTTAAAGAATCTGACATTTTAGGACAATTTCTGACTCTCTGTCCTACGGAATTTTGACCTAGACTAAAACTGCATTAGTAAAGAACACACTGCAAGGAAATAAAACATATCTGGGTTTGGAGTAACAAGTCCTAACACCCTTACTCTTGTGGTTTCGTCTATGACAACCAAACCAATGTAAAAACGAGCTATTTCTTTTTTAATTCTTCCTAAATGATTTTCATCAAAGTATATTGACCCAAATAAAAAGTGCTATTGAATTTAGCACGGATGAAACTCATAGATACTACAGAAATTTTAAAAGGGTCACATAGAAAGAAGTCTAAAAGCTATAGGAAATGAAAAATTTCCGATAGATTGGTTTAAGCATTTAGAGAGTTCTAAAGTAAGGATATTGCATTTTATGGGGTAGTTGAAAACCCGCTATAGAAAGATTCTCATGTTCTTCTAAATTCTAGAGCAGAGGTTCTCAACCTCTCTCTTTCTGAACCTCCCCCCACCCCCCTCCAACATGCTATAAAAACTCCATGGCCCACCTGTGCCACAATAACTGGTTTTCTGCATATAAAAGCCAGGGCCAGCATTAGGGGGTAGCAAGCAGGGCAATTGCCTGGGGCCCCATACCACAGGGCCCCCCATGAAGCTACATTTCTCAGGCTTCAGCCCTGGGTGTGGGGGCTCAGGGAGCTGGGCCTCAGCCCCATGTGGTGGGGCTTCAGATTTCTGCCCTGGGCCCCAGCGAGTCTATTGCTGGTCCTGCCTGGAGGCCCCTCTGAAACCTGCTCGGGGCCCCGGACCCCTGGTTGAGAACCACAGTTCTAGAGGAACTTTAAATAATGTAGGGGGTTTGCTCCAACTCTCTTTCTCCCTCACAATCACTTCATCTCAGCTTCATTCCACACCCGCCCCTCTTGTCCTGTTCTTGCCTTTCCTTCCCTTTCCATTTAACTTATCCCCTCTTAAGTAACCTCCCCCTTCCACACACAAAAAATGTAGAACACAGTGTTTGCTACCATCACCTGGTTCACTCTGCTTGTGAGTTCTACCCCACCCCCACTCTGTCTCTTCCTTGTCTATTTAGATTTTAAGCTCTTTGGAGCAGTGGCCATCTACTACTTTGTGTTTGTACACAGCACAGTGGGGACCCATTCTTGACTGGCCCTTAGGCACTACCGTAATAAACTCTAATCAAATAAATGATAATAAATAACAAGGCATCTTTAAAGGCTACATTCTATTGTGCTATGATTCAAATAAAGTCAAGCAGATGCTATCTGAATCAGAAACTTTTTCAGACTTTACTAACTGGCATTTATCATTTTTAGCTAAAAATAGAAATATGTATCCATGTTTGGTTAGTTTCAGTTCAGTATCTAGTGGATGTTCCATTGCAAAGCATACCTGCAAAAGGCCTATTTGCAGTCGGTGATAATGACTGAAAAATCACAGCCTGTTGTAGTTTATCTGGTTTAAATGCTTAAATCAAAAAAAAAAAAAAAAAAGAGAAAAAAAAATCACAATCACTTGCAGGTAGCCCACGAAAAGCATGCTTGTTAAAATACCCTTCCATTTAAACACAGATTTTAACCTTTCCACCTTCGTCTCTTGCATTTTTCTTTCATTCTGTTCAAAGCATTTAGGTAAATTAGGATGAGGTCCCTCCATAAAAATGCAAGGGGATCAGTTAAACTTTCATCTCTAATTTATTCATGAAGGAGAGAGGTCTTTCCTGGTCATGCTGTGCATCATCCTGTCAGAACGACTTTCCCTCTTCTACAGAAGGGATAAAGGGAGATGGAAGAAATCAGGGGTTTGGTCTTTCCTACTAATAACCACTAGAGGAGAGAAAACTGTGCCCTGCTTCATTTCATGCTCATTGTACTGGAGTTGGACTAACATCAAATATTGCAGCACAAAGTTTCAGTATTAAATGTGCTGAAGTTTCTAAGAAATGCAAACATAAATTAGATCGATAGATAGAATATTGCATTTATATAGCTCCTTTCATCCAAAGATCACAAAATGCTTCACAAACATCAATTGATAAATCTTCACATCCATGTTAAAAGGCACATGATGTGGATATAATTTTTCTGTAATATGGTATGTGTACGCGCACTGTATACACACGCATCGTCCTTGACAAATACTGCCAATTCTTTGCACAGACATTCACATTTGATTTCAGTTCCAGAAATTTCCTAATTGAAACAAAGTTTGGGTAAATAATAATAGCAAAAAATTGATTTTTGACGAACATTCCTCACCCCTTCTAAAATACTTATTTTGATTATGGATTTATTTTATTTAATGTTGTTCTGATAATATCCCACTTCTCATCTTGGTCTTTTGAAGGGACAGAAAGATGTATAATACAAATGGCCTTTATCCCAGCTGATGAATGAACTCTTCTGGGTTTCCACAGCATACAAAAAAAATTATCATCTTCTATACATGTTTTAAAAAGAAAAGTGTGGGGCTTAAGGAAGAAAAGCAGGATCTGGTATTAGTCCTTTTAGTCGTCAGGAAATTACAAAATGTACACTTGCAGAGTAAGCAATTTTCCCAGTCTGCTGGCACATCCATCTTTTTAATGAGCCTTGTTTATAACCTGACGCCATGTTTCTAGTCACCTACCCTGTTTACATCTTTGGCCCCTTTAATTAAGAGAAGAACCAGTTAAAAGAAAGTAAGAAGAAATATTAATATGATCTGATTAATTCAGCTAGCGGGAGGTTATGGGGTACCAAGGTTATTATAACCTATAACGGCAACACGAGCAAAGCTGTGTTCATTTGTAATTTTATTAGGCGGAGCAAATTAGTGAGCCTTCTTGGCAATGACAAAAGACCCCTTCCTATTCTCTTCTACCCCCCACTGAAAGGGCCAGGCGCCTAAAGTTAGGACCCATATTAGGCAAATGAGAGCTGATCAATCTCAGCCATACAACTAATGAGAAACTCCAGAGTTGGAGCTATGCTAATTTGAAAAGATTAGCTGGGAATCTATATATATATATATACACACACACACACATTCACAAAGTCCAGTGAACCCAAAGCAGATATTCCAAGGGAGGCTGGAAGCAAAAGGAGAGGGGGAGAGAAATCCACAGAAAGGGTTAAAGATAAAACACAGTGTAAAAATACAGGGGGAGGACAGGAGGAAGCAATGATAACGTACAGATCATTAGAAGCAGAATATCATTGGTTATGCAATGGAAAATATAATTATATATAATTACACTGTACCAATGGCCCCATTCTCAGAGATAAGAAAACCCAGATCGTCTTTTCCTTGCATTATTGTCTTGCAGTGCTGAAATTGTGCCAAAGTTGAGCCCCTCTAACTCAAGGAGTCCCAGAACCAAATCTCTCAGATGATGGCTTCACGGTACTGAAGCCCACTGAAGAAGTTTTGGGCCTGATTCTGATCTCCTGTGCACTAGTGTAAGTTCAGAATATTTCCATTGAAATCACCCTGAGGACATTTGGTGGAAAGCATGATGAGCCAATATAAATAATGTTTACATTTGCGGTCTGCGAGGGTGTAGCTGGACCAGTGGTTCATCCCCAGCATACACATTGTCTTAGGCAGTAGGATCAGACCCTAAAATGCAAGAGCCCAAGAAGTTGCATCAGTGCCTCTTCTGAGCGAAAACTAAACTAAAAAATAACAGGGCCCTTAGTTTGTGGCAGCTGCAATTCCAATAACCAAATATAATAATAGGGCCTGATACTGACAACATTTATTCACCTCAAATGCTCTAATGGGACTACTTGGGTGATTGCAGTTTTGAAGGATTGGACCCATAAACCGCATTTGTGTAGACTCCAAAACACATTTAAAAAGTAGATAACCTGCACTATTATCCCCTGATTTATGGATTGGGAAACTGAGGCACATAAAGGTTCAAGGCAAAACTTTCAGAAAGGTTCATTAACTCTGTGTGCCTTGATTCCTGGGTGCCTAACACGCTGTCTCCAGTTGAACACACTCACATTGAGGGACCTAAAATGGGCAAATATTTCAGAAAATCTGGCTGCTAGTGACAAGCCTAAGGTCACATGGGACAGTGGCAGAAACAAGAGTAGAACCCAATGTGGGTCCTGGCCTCTGGGCATTTGCTTGGGTCCCTATATCACAAATCTCCCTCTCATAAGCCATCCCATGCTGTGCCCGATTTTTCTAAGACATGACCAGGTATCATTCAATGTCATTGACGTCTCTAGATTCCTTGTCAAAGACAATCTGTTAGCTTCACACCAACTGCCTGACGGAGAAACTGGGCTACACACCCATACGGCCATTCCAGTGAGCACAGACATTAAAATAAGGCAACCCCCTCCCCCACAATGGCTAATAGCAGTAAGATGGTTAAAATAGATGCATTGGAAAATCAATGAAAAACCAGCAAAAATATTGCTTTAAAAATATATTCTTCATTTTACATTTTCAGATTAAGAATATATATCAGTATATAAGAGAGAAGCAACAAAAGGAATGAAATAGGTCTGAAATACCCCAGAACTGCTCAAAAAAAATGCTTTTTAAAACCGAGCATGTCTCACTAAAGAAAATCAATTTTAAGGACATTATATTTTAAGCTTCATTGTTTTCTCAGTTCAGGTAGCAAGCTTAATAATACTGAAGGGTATTTTTAATGTGTATCTAAATCATTCTACACCCATTCCTTTCCCTCTCCTACTTCCCAAATGACTCCATCAGGATGTACAAAATCCTAATTTCCAGGTAAAACACCTGAGCGTGAGTATTGCCAAGCAGTAAAGTCAACGTAGCCATCACAATAGGGTAGAAACAAGACCAGATTAAGTCATCGAGGCAGACCCCTCTCGGCCTCTTCTCATGACCTCAGTGCTTGGAGTTTTAGAATAAAGATCAGAATCTCAGCTTTCATTTTTAAAGGAAATTATTTCTACCTCCCAAGAATTGTGAATTGAGTATAACTGACACAGTAATGTCTGCCTGGGACTGCAAAGAGCCTGAAAGAAGTCAAAGAGGTGAGAATTGTCCTATTCATCTTCACTCTGAAATCTGCAGTGGTGTGGGGATAGGATGGGGGGGGGGGGAAGGGAGGATGTAGGTGTTTAGGGCCTCAGATTGCTTTCATTTGAGCCTGGATAGAAATATCGCTACTGTGAAAGGATGGGAAGGAATGGGGCTACCCCACTCTTGTATACCTGAAATTGTGGGATACTGATTATGGTCACGTCTCACTCATTTGACCCAAAGGAATTATGATCCTTGCTGAATGCTCTGGTTAGTCTTAGATGTTGCCTTAGAAAACCTTGCATTACTAATAGCATTCATATTCTAAAATGAAAAATTGGATTTGAAGCAGTTCACGTTTTGGGGGCTTGAGTTGAGCTTCACTGTTGCCCTGAACTTTGTGTAGCCATTTTCACCAGTGCAAACAGAGACTGAAGTGAGTTTAAAAGGCAAACAAATCAGACTGAAAGCCTTTGATGAGGACACAGCAGCAAAATGAGGACAGACACATGCATGGAATTAAGAGGCAGGCCACAAGTTTTATTAAATTTTTAGCACAAGGGAGGGCACTACCTGTCCATCACCCACTCTCTCCTATACCAAGCATTCAACTGGTTCCAGGGGGAGTTACAGGATTCCTTACGATATAACCTGTAATGGGGGTAGGGTCTCCTCTCTCTGAGGGGGGACAGAGAGTGCAGCAGGATGGGGACCATGGCCCGTGATGGCCACAAGGTCTCACCCTATCACATGAGCCTGAGGCCCATCACCAAAATCCTAGGTCTTTCACCTCTGTGAACCATTCATTTTATTCTCTTAACCACGCTGGAAACTGGCCGTGAGTTGTGACGAGTAAGCAACACCACCTGAGTTAGGTACCATGTGTGTTCCTATTTAGCTCATTGTGGCTTGTAGATACTGCGAAGAAGGCAAAAAAACCTCCCTGGTCCTCTACCAATTTGGCCCATGGGAGAAAAAAATCCTTCCTGACCCGCTAAACAGGTGATTGGCTATACCCAGAGTATCTGTCAGGCCAGGTTTCCATTCCTAGTTCAGATGGGTAGACCTGCTGGAATGGAGAAAAAAGAGGCTCCACCTAGCCCCTATGCTGAGCTAAATCCGGGGAGCTGGGGAATGCTGGCCAATCAGCACCCCTCTCCCCAAGCTGGCCAAAGGATGCCAGAGACTCCAATGGGAGCAGCTACTTATTGTCCCTTGGCAAATGCCCTCCTCCCTTGCTTCTGAGACTGCCCTTTCACGGCTGGCCTCATCAATTTCCCACACCCACTGCTGGGGTGGGAGGCATTTTTCACTCAATCTGCACTGGTGTAAATGATACCCCAAGGTGCAAGGGAAGGGTCAGCTGGGCCCTTGATCCAACTCACACTCAAGTTAACTGAAAGATTCCTGTAGACTTCACTTGGAGTTGGATCAGGTCCTAGATACAGGGATTTTCTGAAATAAGGCAAGAAGTAAAGATTGGTGGCTGCTATCTTCCAGTGAGTTAATATGTAGCCTGAACATGATTTATCAGCACCTAGGCTATCTCATATGCTAGGCACATCTCCACTTTTAAAACAATATTTCATATAAAGTTTTAAATTCTATAACAGACAGGCAATTGGCAGTCCTGTACCGTGCTGGGCAGATTCTTTTTGGCATTTTAACTAAGACCCTGGACCTGGCTCTGCTCTCAGTGGGTTTTTACCATTGATTACAGTGGAAACAGTATTGGGGTCATGTCTGTTATCAGTAGAGCTAGTTGCACTGTTCATTTATGAGTAATATTTGTGACAAATCTGGCTCATTTTCGGCTTAGGAAACTTTTCACCAGCTGGTCCTGATGCTCTTTAAATGTACTGACATGAGAGACCCATTTGCTACTCTGGCTAAGCGCAGGGGAGATGAACCCATTTCATTTAAGCTAGGTTTATTGTTTTCCCCACAAATAGAGCAGTCAAGGTGCCCTTTGAATAGGACAGTTTGTGCCTTTAGCATGTCTGCTAAGCCATTGTTCATGGCTCTCTGGTATAGAGTGTAGAAAAACTCATGGTAACTGAAAGGTTCAAACCTCTCTTTCAAGGCAGAGCCTGTGAGCTCTATAAGGCTCCTAAAACCCAAAGAGAGATTTATTGTTCAACTTATATGTTCTTAGCAAGTGTTATTAGGTGCTATGGATTTTCAATCACTGGTGAGTTGAATTACCCAAATGACTTCCTGATATGGACAACAGAGCTGCTTTGGCAGAAGAAAGTTTGTTCTGGCTCCCAACAGACCTTTGCCTCAAGCTCAAACTAAATACAGGGAGGGCCAGAGGTGCCAGCTGGAGCAAAATATCATTGTTCCATTGACTTCAATGGAGGTTTGCAGATTTACTCTAGCTGAGCATCTGGCCCACAAACTCAAGTTTTATAGCTGTTATTTTGTTTTTCATTTGCTCATTGACTCTGCCCATCGTGATTCCAGTTGAAACTAGAAACACAAGGTTAAAATTAAAGATTTAATTAAAAAAAAACCAAATAAACCCAGATTCAGTGTTTCTGATACAAATAGGGAAAGAAAATGCCTGAAAGCCCATGAGAAAGCTTGTTCTTTTCCAGCCCCCAATTTTGCAGACTCAAGATGTAAACTAGGATTTTTAAATAAGGCTAGGGGAGTTAGGCATCCAAATCTTAATGGCTTTCATTTGGAGATGGGCACCCAAATCCCTTAGGTGTCTAAGAAAATCTCAGCCATAGTCTTAATGTAGGCAAATCCCCCCTCATAGTCAGTTTCATTTCACCTATATGGGGGTGTTGGGGCACATAGACAGTAAGATGGGTGAGGGACTGGAATGTTCTGTTATCCAATTAACTTGGGTCAGCAGATTGTTCCATTCGGTACAAGTTAGAGCAGTCCTATGGTTGCTCCAATTTACACTGGGCATTGGTTTGGCATTTGGTCAGCACCAGAATCAGAATAGGTAAATTGACAGCTTAGAGCCATCTTTGTACCCCTACACCACCACCACTTCACCAGAATATCAGTTTGACACAGATGAGGACCAAGTTTCATAAGTCCTCTTCTTTCACTTGCACTGAAGAGAATTTGATAAAATCTTGGAGTCAAGTAAAACATTCACTGTGACCAAATCTATACAGATTGGTGTATCTCCTTCTCACTCGCTTCCACTGTGGCTCCCAACGAACTGAGAGATGAACATCAATCTGAGCCACAAGAAAGGACCTCGCAAATGTAAACTTTCTTATGGAAATAGGCTGGTGGCAATTCATTGCCTGCTTATATTTGCAAGGCTAAAATCTTGAATTGATTGTTCAATCAATTATCACTTTACAGATCAGGCTAGTCTCTTAAGAAAACTACCAATCACTGTGTTAACACGCAGATATAAATGAGCCCTTTTCAATAGGATAACCACTCTCTCCCCTATGGACAGTAGGTGTGGCAATTAGATAATTGATTTTAGGTAAATGTCTTGTTAATTATGCAGCAAGCCTCCTGTCTCGTGCTAATTAACTTACTGCTCCTTTGAATCAATAAACTATGGCCTTGGGAGAAAAAAACAGCCTCCCCACAGACCATGGGGCACGGGGAGGAAAGTTTGGCTCATCGTCTTTCTTCTTTGGGTTTCCGAAACAGCTTCATAAATACCCAATGGCCTGGTAGAAATTGGTATGGAAACAAATTGAATTAAAATGAGACCAAAGACATAAACCAGTGAACATCTAATTCAGAACTTGCTCAATGAAAGACAAGAAGGCTGAGCTTTAAATCACTGTGAGATAGCAGCAGGTGAGCGTCCGTAAATTTTGTTTGAGCAAACCTTTCCAAAGTTTGGGTGCCCATCCAAAGTTTCAAGGTCTCCACCCCTTTCTTTCTCCGACCTCTACCCCTATTTTGTTTGCATCTCATCATTTACCCACCCAGCCAGACTCTTCCCCACAAAAGCCTCTTTCTCGCATTCTCTGACCTCAAACTCCCCAGCCCTATTTCAGTTACATTCCACTGTGGTTTTTAGAGACTTATACTTTCCACACTAGACTCTAAACAGTCTAGTTCTTTCCTTCTCACTTTCCCTGCCTGTACCATCTTTTCACATGGGCTTGTGTGACCAATCCCAATCCCACTCTAGTCTCTGTGCACAGGTCTTTGTGCAGAAAGAAGACTGTGACGATCCCTTCCACAGCAATGTTTTTCTTTCTTCCTTCCTCCTCTCCTGACTCAGATTTTAACACTTTGAGCCCTATTCTCAGTCAACAGGATATGGGATGACCCTTTGACGTCAATAAGGCCTTTGGAATAATTCCATTGATTTCAAGAGATTTATAACGAGCACGTCAGATACCAAGCATTAATTTGGCCTAAAGAGTGATTTTTAATTTCTTATTAATGTATATGATCTCAAGAAAGCCATCAAAACTGATATGCCACCCATTTCAATCCAGCAAGGAAAAATGATTTCATAGGTTTGCATAAGAGGGAAAACCTTTAAATAATAATAGTTAGGGTCATGATAGTTAATGAAGACCTCCAGTTCTGAACTTTCCCAGACTTTTGAGGTTTAATCCTGGAGTTTGATTGAGCCCATCATTGGGCCAGCCTGAATGTTCAAATTAAAAACAATGGCCACCTGCTTAAGTCTTTGCAGGATCGGGGTCTGAATCTGGATGCAAGCTTCCCTGAAGTTGGGGGAGTTTGGATGTGGGGTAATGGGTCAGCCATTTCCACATCAGTTTTATTATTATTCAACAAATTAAATAAACTGTTAAATAATTCACAGCTGGGGGATGTGTGTGTGTGTGTGTGTGTGTGTGTGCGCGCGCGCGCACGCGCGTGTATGTGAGATTTCTTTACTCAGTATTTCCTTTATTTCTTTTGATGATTCTGCAGTACAGATTCTATGCAAAGTATTTTTAGAATATTTTATTTGCAACTTATCTTAAGCATGTACATAACTTTACTCATCTGTTTAGCCTCATTGAAATCCACATATGTTGAAGTCAATGTGACTCTGCACATGAGTAAAGATACTCATATGCCTAAAATGTTTTCAGGATCAGGGCCTTGATCTTGTGTTGTTCCCCTCACTTGACCTTGGTCATGTACATGTTTATTACTGGATACTAAGAAGGACACTGTGAGCAACAGTCCTAATATAAGAAAAAGTCTAACTGGAGAATAAATATATTTAACTTAAAAAAAAAAAGTATTCTAAAAATAACCTAAAATAAAATCTTAGTAAAAGTTTGAGACTAGCTCACATTGATGTTTACAAGAAGCCTGTTATACATAATTTTCCAAAGCTGTTTTCAATCATGCAAATGATTTTTTCCTTTGCAATATGCTAATGCAATCTGATTTATTTCAGTTGTAAAAGTTAATTACAATGTGTTTGTGAGTCCCTAAAGATGATGTATTAAATGTTTATAACCAGGATTATTAAAATGTCCTGTCTCGATTACAGTGCTTCTCTTTCAAACACTAGAACTAATTGTAGCCTTAAATCACAACAACCTCACCGTTAAAATTAACACAAGGGCAACATTGCATAATTTTAATTAATTTCAATTTGGCCAAAGCAAATTAATTTTTTTTGTTTTCTGGAAGGACAGCTAAACCCTTTTCACAGACCACTCCCGTTCAATGTGGAGTTCATAAACTTCTCTTTTTTCAACATTTGTATCCTTTAATGATTCTACCATTGCATATTTACACTTTAAAACGCTCTGCGAGTTCTCATATTCTTTTTATTTTCACTGTAGTTACTGTGTTTATGTCTGCAGCCCTTATTATTTTTTAACCAAACAAGAGGATGAAACAGTGGTGGAATGTGTAATATTTCCCTAATTTTCCATGCCTGTGTAATATTGTTGCTGCCTTCTGAGCCCAGTTATTAAAATGAAAGCAGCTCAGAGCTCCCTGAAGCTTGTTGAAGCTCCAACTTTCCTTTCTTTACCACCCTTTAAAGAGCTGCTGATGCCTTGTGACAAATTTTTGGGGAAAAAAAATCCACGAAGAAATAATTAACCTACACAGCAAAGTTTTCTGTGTTCTCTTTCCCTTGATCTTTATACATAGGATTGTTGACAGGGAAAAACAGGAGCTCTCTTTGAAACAGTGTAAGTGATGCTGTTTGCATATTCCTCAGCAGAAGTTACAAACCTTCATGCTTTGTGACATCACAATTGGCTGCGGTGGACACAATACTGTTGTCACAGAATTATGAGTTGAGACAGGGAATAAGCTACAGGAGGAAAGTTTTCCCTTTTACATAGAATATGAAATTGCTGTGGTAACTATGGGCCTGTTTTGGCCCATGTAGGAATTACCTGTGCTGGAGGAAAGGAAAACAAGTTTCAATTCAAGCAGTTTCTGATGAATTCTTTTACTGGGAGGTGTGATTTACCCCTCCTGTGCACTGAAGAAGCTGTGGAGGGCAGTGGGGTGTTCTGCCCTTTAACAAAGACATCTCCAGGAAGCAAAGGGCATCCATGTCATACCCCTGGCCCTCAGTTCACGTGGAGGCCTGCAAGCACAATTTAAGTGCAAACCTTGCTTGTAAGGGCAAATCTTGCTGTGTCTAAATGTGGTTCCACAGCACAGAAGAGAAAGCAATGCAAATCAATATATCTTAATGCTATAATAATGTGTGCTGTATGCCCTGCTGGGGACAATCTGTAGGAGCCAACGTAGCTCCCTCTCCCCATTCTGCCCAGTCACAGGCTCCCTTCCACACAGGGATACAGAGGGAAACCCTGGGCCCTATTTAGTACTATGTGGTAAGGTGGGTGTTGGAAAACACTGACTTTTTTAGTGGTAGCCCTCTGTGCAATGCTCTTTGTGCCCTTTCGTCTGAGGATAACAACGCAGATTACCAGAATAGGTATTACTCCAGATGAGGAAACCAAAGCATTGCAAGCTATGGAAACAAATCTCTCCACCTGCCCTGAAGGAAACAGGACTGGAAGTCCTGCATCATAGGGGAGGCATACTGACTGCAGAGAGGTTGTATATGGGGGTGTGAACTGCATAGGGGGCCCTGTAATGGCCCTTTGTATGGTAATGTTCTGTTGTGGCATTCTTCATGGTGGCCTAGAGGGGGGATCTGAGGAAAGGAGCAAGAGCATGGCCAGTGAATTTCCAAATGCCCAGGTCCACAGGCTTACCCTTCATGAATGTGCAGCAGATGCTATTGTAGCCCTTAGACTGTGGTAGTGGCTAAATTCCTTCTTCATGAGTATATGGGCAAAACCATGCCCACAAGCCCCACTTGTAACTCATGCCCAAGGCCTCTTTACTCTGGCTTTGCATAAAGAAGCAAACTTCAGCTACAAAACGTTCACACAAGTCAGGTTTAGCACTCAGGTCTCCTGACTCTTAATCCCTGTGTTCCAACAACCTGACAGCGTACTGCTTAAAGCATGAATGGAAACTGCATGAAATATACAGGAAATTACTTGGATATTTCAAATATTCCCCTGAGACTTTATAACACCCTCTGCTTTTTGAATGTTCACATTGAAAAGGGCTTATATATGCAGGAGCAAGAGGACTCACAATTGCATGGCTCTGCTATTCATGTGACTTAATCCTAATAAGATGCTGTTTTTTAGGATGAAATTTCTGGCCATCCCCTTCCTGGCTCTCATTCTCTTCCTTTAAAAGAAAACTGGTAAGAAAACTAAAGCTGCCCTTGGTGCAGGCTCCCATTGACTGGTGACAGAAATCTCCACACATGTCGATAGTGAAACTATTGTCATTAAGCACTGTCAGTCTGCTGCCTGCCAGGCCCACCCTTCTGGCTCAGACAGCATTAGTTTCAAAACAGAGAGAGAGAGACAGGGAGAGAGAGAGAAATATGGCGCCATTTTCTCCCTGGACTGTCTACTGGGCATTGAGAAAGCAAACATGCCACTAGGTATCACCATCGTCTCATCAACATTCAGTGAGTTCCACAAGCACAGAAATGATCTGTTAAAAGATATCAGCAGATAATGGGCTGTCTAGTGACTTTAATCCACAGGAGCTAAAGGGAGTTCAAGCCACCGATTACGGTGGCCAGCCCAGTGTGTGGTGCCAACCCAGGAGAAGACCTGACCTACATGCTTGCTTTACAAGCGTGGTTTACACTAAAATTGCGCTTACAGGCCTCAGTGTGAACCGGTGGAGCTGAGTGTCGGAGAAGAGGCCAGGGGCATGCACACGGATGCCTTTTTGCTACCTGAAGACCTCTTTGTTAAATGGCAGAACACTGCCAGCCCGCTACAGCTGCTTCAGTGTGTAGGAGGGGCATACCACACCTTGTAGTAAAAGAATGCAGCGGAAACTCCATGAATTGAAACTTGGTTTCCTTTCCTCTACCACAGGTAATCCCTACTTACCACAAAGGTGCTGTCCACAGCTACTCACATAGATACAACTTGTTCTCCCCACACCTCTGACAGAGGGAGTGAATCCACCACTGACTCATTTTCTTCCCCCCGCCCCCATCTAGACTATAAAATTGCCTATATAACAGAGACAGGATGGCTGAGGGGATAGGGACTGGATGCATTTTCACTTCTTGGTCGGTGGTTTATATCAAAGGTTATTTGGACCTGATTTTCAAAGGTGCTAAGAGCCTACAGGTCCCATTGAATTGTGGGTGCTCACCAGTTCTGAACAATCAGGCTCTTGGGCCCAACTTCTCAATGATGTAGGCTCTTAACTTCCATTGAAATCAATGAGCCCAAATACTTTCAATAATCATGGCCTCAGTGACTGAAAATTGTTCAGTGGCCTTTGTAAAAGTGAGTGTGGCCCTTGTTTGACTGAGAAGCGAGGGATTTGAAGGAGCTTGGAGATTGAATTTCCTTCTCTCCTCACTTCAGGCCAAGAGAGAGGCACACTGATGTAGGGGACGCTTGCACGTCGACTGGTGTTTCTGTTGCTGGGGCTAAATAGACTTGTTCAGTCCCAAGAAATGGGATCAGGCACATGTCACTAGCACTAAATCCACACACAAGAGGCCAGATTCTCAGCTGATGTAAATCAGCACAGTTCAGCTGAAGTCTGACACTTTGTCAGCTGGCACCAGCTGTATGAAAAAACATGAGTGTAACAGACATATATTGCCATCCATGAAAAAAAAAATTACACATGTTTTGTGTATTGGATTACATCAGTTTCATAAACCATAGAGCAATTCATGCATATCAAATATAACAAAATTGTTGATACTGTTTTAAAAATAGATGGCACAACAATATGCTTATAGCAAGTCTTGCCTGGTACCTGCTGCGCTACTTTTCCAGGTGAAAACCATCTTCACCACCATCTGTGAGGATTTCAGTCCATTCTGGGTTGGATACACTTTGATAATCATCTAAACGGCTGGATGCTTCTCCACACTGTATTTTTGAGGGTTGCAGATCACTATATATAATGGTTGCACAAAAGGAAACTAACCAAATAAAATACTGTGGATTATATGAAATGAAATTGGGGATTATATTTTTTTCAGAAAGTTATAGAGTTCTGATAAAAATTGCTAAGAGAGCAAGGCTACCACTTGCCATCTAGATTGGTCTTACTTCTTAATTACTACAAAAAGACAACAGCTTGCTATGAATCAAAATCATTCCATTATTTAGGTCTCTTTTTCATACCCACACATAGGCTATATTATTTGTATATGCCTATTGGCTAATACTTATTCCCTTCTCTCACAATTGTGACATATTTGTGATTTCCCACAGCATCTCAGGCTTCTGTAGGGCAGTATACTTTGACCAGTATTTTGGTTTCTGATTGGCTGGCCAGTCCTCTCCCCTGCTTGTTTACAGCCTCATTAACCTGCAGGAAAGAGGTGAGCTGACCAGTCATGGAAATACAGAATATAGTACAAGTCAAAGTGATATAAGCACATAATTCCAGAGCTGCACAGTCAACAGAGATGGTTCACTCAGTTAGCCAGGCTGCTCAGTCTCAAGATTCTGCAGCTCCGGTCATTTTATTTTGCTGCAGTCTCAACACCTTTCCCATTACATTCAAAAACACCCACAAGCCAATGATGAGCTAGTTATGTGTTTTTCACACACTCTTGACTCACTCGCCCTGACCAAAGGCAAGCAAACCATGCAGAGCCTTTCTTTTTTTTCAGCATTCCTTTTTCCTTCTTGTTTCCCTCCTTATTTTTTCATGAAAGAAGTTATTTTATCAAATCACCAATTTTCCATCAAATAATACATAGCTTTTATATAATGTTTTTCAATCAGTAGACCTTACAGCACTTTGCAAAGGGGCTGCAGAAACAGATGCACAGAGAGATGAAATGACTTGCCCAAGGCCACCAAGAAGGCTGACAGCAGAGCTGGGAATGTAGCCTACATATCTGGACATTTTTCTTAACAGTTCTATTTTTTTCTACATTTTTTCTCTTTTAAGAGTATTGGCCAAGTATCGACTGTGATGGGAAGACAAATTTCCATAATACCAGTGAGAAAAGTAAGACTAATGTAACTGTATCTCTAACCCAACTTCTTCAGCGTATGGCTTCTGATGGCACAAACAATGAATTAGAAGTTGGGTAAGTGATGTAGCCACTCTATCATGGCAGCATCATTCAGAGATGTCAAGCACATCCATCCATCATCAAGATGATAAAGAGGGCAATACACAACCAGGTGGCATGTAGTGTGTTCTTGAGCTCCACAGGGGCAGGACAGGGAACTCAAGAAAGCCCAGTAGTAAAGATATAAACTAAACCACCCATGGTGCAGATCAGCTGTATATATACTAAACAGCATAGAAGTGAGTACAGATCTTTAGGGAAGTCCATTATTCATACAACATGGGCATGGGCATGAACCATTGCTGCACTTCTAGTTACTGTTCTGTTAGAAAATCATCTGCATAATAAAATCTACATGTTTCTTGTCTGGGGCCATGAACCATAATTGTAGAAGTAGTTCACTTTGTCAAACTGTCATATGCTGATGAAAGGTCAGCAAGAACCCAGGTAACCCAACAGAATGTAGGGAATGAGATACATGTCATAAGAAAATCTGTTCTTGATGGAGTTTCAGTTACCTGTGGAGCAGGTAGATTATGTTTAGGGATATGCCTGTGGAGGAAAAAAGCTCAGATCTTAAAAATAGCCTCAGAATTAGAACAGGTTGGATCTGAAAAGCTCATGCCCAACTCTAGTTTAAATAAAATTGTAGAGAACAAGTCAATCAGGCTTTGCGAATTCACAGCAGCTGAAGATCCAGCCCATAACCTTGAAAATATTCACATATTTCTCTGAACCAACCCTCAAAACCTTATGAAGTTCATCTCCAGGCTTTAACTCTGCTGCTCTCCCAGTCCTATGCTGATCCTGAACCAGACTGGGAAGAGTGTAGGACTGTACTTTCTGGTGTTTTGTGTGGTAGTTAGTGGACAATAGTCTGTTCCCTAGAGGCTAGATTGAGTCAGCTTGTGACCACAGCTCACTATCTCTAGGAGTTTTGCTTGCATCCACTAAGTGCCTTTAATAATTATTTTAACCATTTAAAGAGACAGAAAATACATAGGCCTGAACTAAAGCCTCATATGCATTCCAGCATTTGGAGGCATTCTCAGAATCTAAACCCAGATCCTGACCTCAATAATGGGATGAATCAAAAATGCAGGTGTCACCACTACCACCCTGCACTTCAAAACCCCGAACAGGGTCTGAATTACATACTTCGGCCCATCCCCACAAGTCTTATGTTGCTTTCCTTTTTGATCACAAAACAGGTTCATTTCCTACTGAGTGCACAAAGATGTATGCAACAGCTCCATTTATCTTAATCTTTGAAAACAACAGTATAATTATATTCCGCATTGTTCTCCGAGAACCACTCTCCAGTTAAGAAAAATATGCAATCAAATGCCTTCCTTTCTAGCCTAAG
This sequence comes from Natator depressus, assembly GCF_965152275.1. Lineage (NCBI taxonomy): Eukaryota > Metazoa > Chordata > Testudines > Cheloniidae > Natator > Natator depressus. The sequence goes on from NC_134243.1 coordinate 73,038,425, forward strand.
GTACAGTGCGTGTGACCAGGGAGACCTTTCCAAATAAGGTTGTAAAAAGCACTTAGATATTAGATAAGGACTATTCTCCAAAAGAAGAATATATGCAAAAAGGAGAAGATAGACATCTCGCCAGAGACTAAGGTTTCTAGATAAACACTTCTGGTTATGGGTGATTTTAGATCACATATCTGCTTTCCTGTGTTTCTTTGATTATTATTATTGCTGTCGTCGTCGACACTAAAATTGGAATTTGTGGCAGAGGGCTGACTCTTGTTCCTTATTGGTGGATGACCCTGAAAGGGTTATCAAGACCTTAATACTCAGTTTTTCCTCTTCCCGGGGGTTTAATTGTACTGGTAATCTCATACAGCTTGCTCTGAATTGTGAGAAGGAATTAAAAAGATGCAGGGAAAGTTGGGGTTGAAAAACATGGAATTGTTATGTCAAAGTTTCTCATAGGAAAATATCTTTCCCAGCTATGTGCTGGTGGGGTGGGGGAGGTTGAAAGGGGTGGGGAAATTCTTCAGGAAAGTTTAAAAAAAAATAGGCCCCTTCTCGCACGTTTTGCAGAGTAAACGCTTGGCATTAAAGAAGCCATGGGCTCCCATGTCAGAATGAATCACTCTCTTGGAATCTGCAATACAGCTTTGGACGAGGAGGCGGTATTTTGCAAGATGCCAAATGCATGTGCTGGAAATAGAGGCTGCTGCTTCCAGAACAGCCACTCACAGTCAGATTCACCCCACTCTCTCTCTCTCATTCCCATTTCTGGTTTGTGTCTTGTCACCTAAAATATAAACAAAGCAGAGGAGCTCACAGAGAGAAATGAGGGGGTGTAGGAATTGGGTGGGGGGAGGAGGATGGGGCGAGGTTTCTAACAGGATCCGGCTCTTCCTTTCACAGCCCACAAAGAATGAGAACATTCCACTCACACACACTGGTACATGGACAGATTCCACATCCCTTGCTATTAACAGGAACATGTTGCTTCATGCAGTGTCTCTGGGATGGTCCCGGGTACTTTTTCTCAGTATCCATAAGCTTTGTTTGTATGTATTGCTGGGATGGTGCCAGGCACTGGCAAAACAAGCAGACAGCTCAAATACACATTGAAACAGACAACAGCCTCACGATGGGTAGGATCTCTCTGTTAGCTGACGATTGAGAGGCTCACTCTAGTCATTACAATTTAAATAACATTTAGCAGAAACTGACATTTGAATGCTGACGTACAGAAAGTTTAACAGAAATAAAAAGCATTCACGCTTTTCACAAGGATTTATTTATTTACTATGGTTTGTAATATTTCCTTTGCTTGGGACAGGATGGGGAAGTATTTGTAATGACAGCAGACCTAGGAAGACTAATGGGCAATACAGGATATGTGTAGATTTTATGAGGGTGATTCCAATTCATTTCTTTTTCTTTCTTTCTTTGCTTTGTGCACATTCATATGAACACTTTAAAAAATATATCTTTGCACCCTAAATAGCATCTTTTAATATAGATATTTGTATCCGCATCTGATCCGACATCTGCAAACGTGGCCCGTGGATATCTGTGGATTTGCAGGGCTCGAGATACAAAATTTGGATCCACATCCATCTGTGATTCACAAACATGGTCCGTGGACATCCGCAGGTGTAGATATCTGCCAATATAAAGTGGATAAATGCAGATTTGCAGGGGTCTACTTATAGGTCGATCTTCTTGCAACATTGGGAGAAATGGTTGTGTACTCAGGGTAACACAGATGAGGTCAGCTTGTACTACAGGGAACTTAAAAATACAGACCCACAATTTCTTCCCCCAGTTACACAAAAAAATATCTCTCTTCTTTCCATTTGTTAAATACATAGTTAACAAGGAAAAACAGAACAGAATGTTAAACAACAACACAAAGATCAAACAAGTGACTTGCAACTGTGCCTACATATTTAGCTTTTCAGGGAGATTTCCAGTGTTATATGTCATTTTGAAAGTTTGTGTTCATGTGTTTGCCAACTCAGTTCTTGTTTGCCCTAATGCAGTCAGATCCATGATCTTCCTTGAATGTAATTCAGTGACAGTACAACACCATTGACTTAAATGGGATTGTATAGGTGTACATTAATTTGCACCAAGAGGTCTTTGAGGTATACCCTAGTGATTTGAACTCCATAGGAGTTTTGACATTGTCTTCTGTGGTGCTAGCAGCTAGCCCTTTGACTGGGCACACAGTGATCTACCTTCAGAAAGGACTTTTTTCAGAAGATCCCACGTATTTCCCTCTCTGATTTACAACCACTCTCTCTTCTTTAAGGTTCCACAGAAAGGAGACATTCTTTTGGCTGCTGAAGACCAGCAGTGACCCTCTTCCAGAGGTTGCTGCAGAATGGCCCGAGGCTCTCCACTGCTCCCTCATCCAGAGGGAGGGAATACATACAGTCATCCTGGAACAGATGTAAAGAATGACTTTCAGGTGAGCCAAGCTTAGCATAGCTTCTGGGGACTAGCCTGATAGAACTGCTCTACATGAACCAGAAGGGTCCTGATTCATACCTCAGCTGCAAAAAATGTGTGGGACACACACATACACTGAACAAGCGCAGCCACCGGATGGGAGGACTCAACTAATTGGTTGAGTTGGCTCTAATACCTGGCCACCAGCTGGCTGATACAGCAGCCTCCAGCCCCAGGGAGTTAATATTCCATCCAGGAATCAATCCTGGGTCTCTTAAGTGGCAGAACAGAGCAATAACTGCTGGTGCCACATGGCCTGGTCTATTTTTTTAATTATTATTATTATTAATTTTGAAATATAAAGATAGTATAAGCCTTTTCTAAATGCTTTTCAAAATGTACTTTGCCAAAAAACAAGAAAAGGAAAGAAAAGAATGAAAGCATATGGTATCAATCATATTTTACAATATTTGTAACTGCAGTTCGGAAACATGTGTTTCCTAACTGCTAATTCAGCAGAATCTGTACACTTTTTTTTTTTTGGTTAAGCAAAAAACAACCTTCTAAACAAAGCATTTAAACTAACTAAATTGCATGATATTGTACTTAGCTGAAATGAACCATTTTATTTGGGCGTAGGCTACACTGAGCCAGCAGTTACTGTTGTTCTGTTACATTTCCAGAAACCTTCTTTCAGCTTTAAATTAGATTCAGAGATAGAGAGAGAAAAAACACCCCCCCCCAAAAAAAAACATCACTGCAATCGCTAATCTGCTAATGTAAAAATCAGAGAACGTGGCTGTATTTCCTCATGCTGTTTTTTAAAGCAATTTATTTAACATAGACCTGGTGCAAAGCAATGGCCAGTCAAACCAGGTATCATGTATCCATTGCGACCTTTGGCTGAGGCTTCCAAGAAAGGCAAACATTCACCAGAAATGCATCCAGGCAATTGTTGCTGTGGAGGAATTTCTTACTTCCTGACCCTTGTGACTATCAACTCATGCCTTGGTGAGTTTGGATTACCCTACACACATACACACACACCATTTAACACTGTAGAAAAACTAGGATCATAGATTTGGGGGTTCATGATTTCTCCTCTCTTGAACATCATGGGGTGCCCATCATGTTAACTATTATTGAATGGCACGATCATATGTTTAAGAACCCCCATCCACCCAGGATGAATTACTAATCAATACGAATCAACATGAGGAATTGGCTTGAAAGTTGCCCAGATCCCACCCCCTTTTTTCTTGGCTCAGATATCTACCCTACTATTAACAGCCCACTGCAAAAACCCTCTCAGAGCTTTGCTGAAGTTCATTTCAGGATTTTAGCAAATACAGCTGCTAATCTTCAAATCCAATGCCATCCTACCCTCTGTCACTCTCTCTGCTCTACAGCCTTGCTGGTGGTGGACAGGGAATTTACTTATTGTCTAAAAAAAAAAAAAGTACAGCCATGCTCCTTCTCTCACGAAGTCCATTTTTTTATACTAGTGTAACTCCACTAACTACAATGAAGTTGCTCCTAGTTAGCACCAGTACAAGGAAGAAGAGAATCAGGCCCTTCTCCTTTTTTTTCTTTTTTTTTTAATGGTTTGCAGCTGATGTGTTTGAGCCTCAGCAGCATCCCAGTGTTTACTGAGTAACTTGACAGAAATCCACCCTTCCGTCTGAAGACAAAACAAGGGATTATCAACAAGAAATTAGCAAAGCAATCAACATGCAAGAGGATTCTCATTTAATAAGTGCTAACTTTTATTTTTCTAATAGGCGTGAAAAACAATAACAACATGTCCATGATACAATTTGATTAAATTGGCTCGGATGGTTTTGGGAGCAGTAATATGATTACACGTCTAACACGCAGCTCGTTCTTAGTGGCTGATCGGCAGATTGTTTTGCTTTTATTCCTCTCGGAGACTGGAAGTCTTGGTGATGACGGCATTAACCATTTCATCATCACCACATACAGAAAATTAAAACCCCTGGAGTTGGGAGAGAACTAAAGCTGAAGGGGATTGGCATAGTTTCACCCCCCGCCCCCGGAATTTTTTTCTCTGCTACCTACATTAAAATATTAGCACTCAGGAAAAGACACTACAGTGTAAACCCGACTCTCCCCTACGCCTGCATAGAGCTCCACTGAAGCTAGTGAGGCTTCACGCCCATGCAGGTATCTACCTATATTAAAGTTCTCATTGCAGGTTCAGACCCTAATGGCCTCTCATGCCCAGACTCTCCCTCACTGGTCTTGGATAAAATGATTGAACCTCACCCGTAAAACAGAGCAGCTTTCTATTTTATGGAAGGGATCATGAGTGACAGCTTTGCCTCTGCACATGTCACCTCTGTTTAAGTTTCTGAAGCAGGAAAGTATTTAAGCACATGATGAACTTTAAGCATGTCATTCCCATTGAAGAACTGCTCACATGCTTAAAGTTAAGCATGTGCTTTAGTGCTTTGTTGGATCAGGGGGTTTCAAGTCAGGTAAATGAGGCTAACTATACTTCTAGGATCAGAGGGGTAGCCGTGTTAGTCTGGATCTGTAAAAGTGGCAAACATGCATCCGACGAAGTGAGTATTCACCCACAAAAGCTTATGCTCCAATACGTCTGTTAGTCTATAAGGTGCCACAGGACTCTTTGCCGCTTATACTTCTAGGGCTTCTGAATGTAAAGGGTCCATTTCATTCCTCTCTGGTATATCCCAGCAGCACAAAATGCTGGAATGGAGAGCATTTAGGAATGACATCCAAATGTCAATAAATTGAACTCATCTCTAAAAGAACCGCCTCCTGTCACACTGGAGTGACAATGCAAACAAACCAGTGCTTTATTATTTCATGCAAACAGTGTCAGTTGTTTAAATATTCTACTGTCTAACTGCTGAGATTTGCAAGCCATTCCACTGTCCCCAATATTCTTTAAAATAAATAATACATATTCCTGATTTTTATGAGAAGGTCGATTTGAAGAGATGTATAACCCACCAAGTATCTAACCTACATCATTTATTATTGCAAATCAACCCATATCCTCTCGATCACTTGAAGTAAAAGCTATATGGAAGCATGACTCTAAGAAAGAACATTTGAAGAGGCAAAATTCCAGAAGGGAATTACATTGCCCTGATTCTCTATGAAATGATGTAGAGTGGTTAATAAAAACTAAAATGTAGAGAGCATCTAATTTTCCATGTAGTTCTAGAGGACTTTTCTATAAAGTCAAAATATATTAAGACTGCAAACATTTAACTAATCTTTCCGGTGTACAATGTGCAATATCTTTGGATGGACAGATGTATCTATATTTGGAAGAATAGAAGGTGGTCTCTTACAAACGTCATAACAGTATACATTTGAAGGAGGACCTTACATTGCTCATTCTGGTAGACACAGAGCACGGGCACCATGTAAAAGGTGTTCTTTATTTTGGAAAGACATTTTCTGAAGCCAAGCAGGAAACTGAGTGTTTTGCCTTTAAATCTGAAAAATGTCTGTCTTTGTGTGGGCACAAGATCACGGTAAAAAATTAGCATCTGTGGTAATTACTAGTATAAATGCAATGTGGCTATATAGGAGCGTCTATCCTGCAATCTCATCCACATGGGCACAGCCCTGCACTGACATGGGGCCCCAGTAACTTTATAATTTTTTGCTTTTGTATTACAGTATCAGTTAGAGGTCCAACCGAGATCAGGGTCCAATTGTGTTAGACACTATAAAAACGTACAATTAGAGACTGTTCCTGCCCCAAACAGCCCACATTCTAAATAGACTTAAAAAAAAACAACCCAAAGGATGGGAGACAGGAAGTATTATTCTCATTCTGCAGATGGGGAGTTGAGTCACAGAGGTTAACTGACTTTCCCAAGGTCACTCAGGAAGTTGGTGGCAAAGCCAGGAATAGCAACCAAAGCTTCTGAGTCCCAGGCCAGAACCTTCACCACAAAGCAATCTTTTCTCTCTAAGCATAAAATGATCCTTCTTCTTGACTTGCATGACTGGAGCTAAAAGTACCTGACTGGCCACTGGAAATCAGGCACCTGGATGTCTAAACTATTTTCAGAGTTGTGCCACAAAAATTAAGACCTTTTTGTTTTAAAGTCAGGTATAATCTTATGATTTTAAGAGATCTGGATATTTGGCCATATGATGCGATGACATATATTAAGAGAGAGAAATCTGTTTCCCTCTCTTCTTTTTCTAAAAAAATCCCCAAGAGATTATTAATACTAATTAACGCTTAAAAAAAGATAGTGACCAGCCACATGAAATGCAGTGCGCTATATAGACAGTGAGGCCTTTGGGCCTTGTTCCCTATAAATGAATAGTTGCAGATGATTCGTTTGCACCTTGTAGGTTTTCTCACCATGGCTTGCTGCACCACAACATCTTGTTCAGCTCAGCGTGGGCGTATCCGTAGTGACTTACTCTAGTTGATTTTTTTGTTTTTATGTATGCAAAGACTCATAGAGCCACAGAAAGGCTTGTGTTTGAAGTGGAACAATGGAGTTAGAAGCCTGCTGGTCCTCGCCCATGGTCCTTTCGAGGAAGACTAATTGCCAAACCTAATTAAGACTGAAACTGATGGGGTTCTCTCCCACATAGAATTTACAGGATTAGGAACAAAACCAGTTAGCTGTAAACACACTCTCTTAAAAACTACAGATTCTCTTTGCCGAGGGCGTATGGGGGCGGGTATCAGAAGCTTTTTGATATATAAGTATATTCAGTGCTAATAAAAGTCTTACACCAGGTTAACTACACAATCTGCTAATAACATTTGCTGACACAATCCATGAAAATCACTCTGGCAGGCTGATTTTTGGCAAGTGTACAAACGTTTTATTGAACACATGCTGCCTATGAAACATGGCCTGTGAAAACTGGCCTCCTTGCCTCTGAATGGGCAGCTGAGTAACATGTGACTAAATACCTGCTCTGGATCTTTCTTTGAATATAACAGCGAGAAATTCCCTGATTTGTTTACGTATATTTCTGAAGGCCCAACAAACACTTTCTTAACTAGCTTTTGCGCTTTACACTGGAGCTTCTTATAGTGAAATCATTCCCCGCCCCCCACCGCTCCGCCCAGTAGTGTCACTGTAAGGAAAGGCTCCTTACAACTGGAATTGAAATTTTTACACTGTGATGCATCAAAACCATGTCAGGCATTCATTCTCTTCCATTATAAATGGAGCATCACTGAATTAAGTTGTGTGTTCTACTTTTCCATCTACAGGACTGTCACTGTCTACAATAGGAATTGCAGATGTAAATCTGAGGATAAAGTTTTGTTTTGAAAGTGGGTTAAGCTATGTAGGATGATGTCCTGGTGGGTATGTATAGCTAGTAGGTTACAATGTGTATACACAATGGCCTACCCAGAGGTCTATACCCATCACTTCCAAATGCAGACCTGCCACTTGGAACAATCCAGTCACTAGCACTGCGAAGGTGCAGTTCAATAGAGAGATCTAGCAATGTCTTATTAATAGGCCTTGTGGATAAATTATTACACACACAGACGTCAAAGATAACAAGAAATGTTGATACACCCCCACCCCATCAACACAACCCACAAAACTGAAACCTGTACTGTGTAGCACACATGGCTTATACCTATCTATTCAGATGAATACTTGTAAGATCCCTGCATAAAGTTTAAGAAAATCATTATTTTATTGCGGACAGTAGATGTAACTTCTCTGGGGTGAGGACCGTATCTATTATTTCAGCAACAACGCCCACCACACTTTTGGGGGCTATAAAATATTAAACAAACAACAATAATAAATAATATAATCTCTCCTCTCTCTCTGTGCCTGACATACTTTTTGTTATGAAACTGAGATCTTCATAAGGTTTCACACATTTATTATTTATTTATTCTTTGTAGTGCAATAACACCTCAGAGCCCCAGCTATGGACCAGGACTCTGTTTTGCCAGGAGTTGTAAAACCATACAACAAATCTAAAGCACAGTTTAGCCTCACTGTCACAAACAGTAATTGTGCAAATCTAATCTATCTATCTATCAAGATTGATTGATCTTCTGGGAGGAATGAGGAACAGGTATCTTTTGGGTTGGGTTTTGAAAAAACTGAAAAGATTTGAGGGGACCCTACAATTTCCCCCCAAAAAACCTGGCAAAACGCTAGCCATGGGAATTACTTCATATAGCTTTAGGTGATGTTCATAGCTGTGTTCTCCTGTCTGGTATGTAGTGTACTTTATATTTTCTATGGACAGGTAATATACAGAGAGAGACATGAATTGGAAACTCCGATATGAATATCCCTTTTCTAAAAAAAAAATTTCGTACCATCAGCACAACTCTGATCCTTGGCATGGCTTCTGCCTCTGACTCCGGCTGTATCCTTTGGCATGACTCCTGGCCATGACTCTACTCTGAACTTTAGCAGTTAGGTCAGACTGCCCACATATAGTCACATAAATGTCTGTTTCAGAGCACAAGCTGATCACCTAGGTATGTATGTTAGAAGGAGTTCCTCTTCTCTTGTTTGCAATGTGACAACTGGCCACATGCATTATGAGGTATATCTATCAGTTTCCAAAAAGAACTGTGCAAAACCTTGGCAATTAAATCCATTAAGTCGGACTAAAAAAGTTTGCAAAACATTTCAGCAAATTTGGTCAAATTTGAGAGAATCTAGCCTAATTTATGGTGTCAGGTGAAACTGGGTAAAACACAGTGGTTATGTCTGAGTTTTAGAGGATCTGATTGAACCAAAACGCCAAACAAATTCAAAGGATAATGTGCAAAATGCATGAAACAAAACCTGAAAGACGCTTTGCACAAGTCCCTAGGAGCAAAGGTTGCAAACCTTCATACGACTCTGCTTCTAAAGCATCAGTTAGTGGTTTCTACTAGAGGAGGAATATTTCCTAGGTGGACAACTGATCAGATCCTGCTCAGCAATTCTGGATTCAATAATCTACGTGCTTTCAAACATGTAAGTAATAATATTGGGGTACTTTCATGCCAGTGAGGGACCTTCGTTTAGAAACTATCAGTATCAAATGAAATCATTGGCTTTAGGGCATAAGTTTCCAGTGTTTAACCATGAGAACCCTGGGCTTTGTCATTGGTACCTAAGTGGGAGTTCTCTCACATGATGTTCCAACAGAGCTGCACTGGATGGATTCTGACTAGAGTAACATTGTAGAGGCAGGCCTGTACCATTCTGGCAGACAGTTATTTTTTTCTTATATTTACAATTGTCTTAGTAGCTACACTCCCTGGCATGCAGCACGAGTTGGGTGACCTCAGTCATGTTGAAGTCAGTTAACCATCGGACTTTGATGTATATAAAAGAGAAAACTTATGGGAAATTCTATGGTAGCATCGTTTTCATCTATGAAAACGATAACTCTCAGATGTAGGGGTCCAATAATAAAGTAAAAAAAAAAAATCAAACAATACCACAAAACTCTTCAAGAACTACAAAAATAATACCATGATAAATTAATCTTTCCAGTCATTATATCATCAAGTGTGAATGAGTGAGGGAAGCTAAATTCTTTCCTAAAACAAATGTTGTATTTCGATAACTGTAGAAAGATCCCTGATTTCTTCAATGTGCAAAGCTGTGAAACCCCAAGGTTTAGTTTTTTCCCCTTCATTTCTCTGCCGACAAGTGGCCTGGGAAGTGTAGAAAGAGTTTGAAAATTGAGCTTTGAGAAAACATATTCCCAGTGGGATGTACTTTATACACTGATTTCAATGGAAAACTATTTTCCTAAAGGCTTTTTTTTTCTTCACCCTTTCCAGCTTGCTTCATTAATCCAAATGTTTTACGTAATATTGGAAATCCACTCTCCCCCTCACCCCTGTCCTCCCCACTTACTCTATTCCTCTCTGTGGAATAAGCAAACCTATGGAGAAGTGTTCAAGCTTTTGTTAAAATGAAAGGATGGAAAATTAAAGGAGGCTGCTCAGACTAATAGTCACATAAAAAAGCACAGGCTATGGTTCTTGACTCTCTTTGACTTCAGAGCTGTTGCTCATTTCTCTCCAGCTGCCTGCGATAAAGGTACATATGTGGTCTGTACATAATTATATAGAGGGTGTGCAGGCAACCCTCTGCACAGCCAGGATGATGAGGTTTCTCTGTACACTCATTATGTTGCTGGACTTTTGAATTCTGTAGACCAAATTAGATTGCTTTCATTAAAGTGGGATTTATTTGTGGTTCAGTAGCCCAAGGCTGTGGAAAACAGGACATTTCACCATTGTGTCACTCAGAACATTGATCTCTTGCCTCTTAATTATACAGTTTTTGACGCCCAACCAGACTCCCCTCCTGCCCCTGCCTTTAAAGGAGATGATACAATTGTGACACAGCCAGGCCGCAACCCAGATGGATACAGTCTAAACATTCAGATGCAGGGGGAGGTAGATTAGTATTTCCGCTCAACCAGGCCTTCACACAGACCTTCACAGAATCTTGTTGGTCTCCAAATTAGAAATTACGGATCCAAATGGAGGAGAATAAGGGTTCTGCCATACAGAGTAAATGCACATGAAGTCTTCTGTCGGGCAAATGGACCATTTGTATGGACCATGCACTTTCAGTGACGAGAAAGGAAAACAGACCTTTTTTTTAAAACTCTTCCTGCTTCACATGGACTCATACCCAGCCCAACTTGGCCTAAGAGATTTCTTACTTTGATGTTGTTATGTCCTTGATATGCCGGGGTATTACTGGATGAACTGGTCACATTAGAAAATGCGCTAGGTCCACACAGGTCAAGAATATCCTGATTTTAAGAGGTGTTGAGCAATCACAATTGCCACTAAAATCAATCTGAGTGGCTGGCGTTCAGCAGCTCAGAAAAATCAGGTCACCTGGGCCTTTTCCTATCCAGGAGCCCGGTTTTCTGGAGGCCCAAACAAAGCAGATGCACAAGTCTGGTAGCAAAATCTTGAGGTCATGGAGTCCAAATTCAGCCCTAGAGGACTGCAGAAATCCAGTGAAACCAATGAAAGTTTGCTATTTACAGACTGAGTAAGGACCAGCAGTTTTGACCCAATGTTGGTTTTATTTTTTCTAGAATGCAGAAATCCTATTCTAGGTTTATAAACCTCATTAGGGCACTGTCCAAACCCTTCCTAGTAAAGCTGGGAGCATTGATGGCCCTTTCCAAATGTTATATAAGATAAAAATAACTAAATAGTCAATGTTTGTTATTGATGACCATAAAACCCACCAATCAGATAGCTACTTCCTATTTAAGCATAGGGAAAAATTATGGTATCTAAGATATCCACTGTTAACTGCTAGCAAATTCTGACTTAGTGCAGAGCACTATAAAAAATAATCTGTCACCTAATATGCTAATGTGGGGCAATTATATCGTGGGTTGATTGTTTTTTTCAGTTTGTCCAAATTTAAATTCTGCAAACTTCCTAAAGGATCTGATACCTTCAGCAGTAATCCGCTTTTTACACAGGCTAACAATCCACTTCTTACACAGGATAACAATCAGATATTTCTTTCGTTAAGACAAGAGTTGTATGAAATGCTGATACCTCAACATTTCCATTTTTTGCTTGTCTATACAAACTCAAAAAGGACCCATGTTTTGCTGAAAACCTTGCTTGGTTTCATGAATTTTTTACAGGGAACAAAAACAAAACAAACCATATCCAAGTGCAAATGGGCATATTATAAGCAAAATGTGTCTTCAAAGTTAAACTCATCAGTATTGCATGTTTTGATACAAAAAATAGCCATTTCATTGATTTTATGTTATTGGTTAGGTTTGATGTGTGTGACATCATCCATGATAAAATATCGATGATTTTCATGCAGAATTTCACAGAAATTGTTTAATCGGTTGCAAACAGCTGTAAGATAGATATTAGGGATCAGGGTCTTCTAATCTCAGATGTATAACAAAGAGCATCATCTCACTTTAAAAAATGTACCAAGCATGCAAGCTGGAGTGCTGTAATGGCTGTTTTTTTTTTTTTTCTTCAGATTTGTTTCACTGAGCATATTCAGAGAGTTTCACTGGGTGATGCACTTGATGGGTACTAGAAGCAAAAGTTGATGGCATAAAAACACAAGGCAGAAAAAGATTTTGGATGGATGATGTGGAATTCTGGGTGGATCAAAAGTATTATTCATCCATAAAAAGACTGGCAGAGGATTGTACAGAATAGGATACCACGATTGCAAATCTCCAGTAATGGATATATGTCATCTATTACAGATTATGTTATATAGACCCCCATTATCTTAAAGTATCCTGAAAGTACTCTAAATTCTTTGATTCCATTTCTGTACCTATATAGCTTTAAGAAGCACAAGTAGTTAGGACTATTCATAATTAGAATTGATTAAAATTTTTCCAAATTTTGATTTTTTTCAAGAAAAAAGGATAAATCCCCCCCATCACAAAAATGTTCCTGCTTTTCACCCACTCTGTTCATAATGAGAAATTTTTCTGATTCTGAATTGCTCACAGAGAAATTATTATTTTTATTGCGGCGGTCATTTTTCAATATTAGTTGATGCTCTCATGCAGATTGCTTCTAGACTGTCCATCGAGACTTTTTTGAATTCACGTTGCATGAACTGTCGCATCTTATTCACATGGCATTGTTCCTGTCCATTGACTGGATTAACTGAAAGTTTTATAAGCAGGAGGAAGACTTGCACACATTCTTTCCCATTCAAAAGTTCATGTGAACATGTGCACAGGTGATTATTGGTGAGACTTTTGCTTTCCAGGAACATTCTTGTCACCAAAAAGTCGCATGGAAAAATGAATACATGTGACTGAACAGCAGAGCTAGTTATCCAAATGTTGGTGAATAAAAGCCTTGCAGTATTTGTGAAACTTTGTAGTGAGAATTTTTCTGTATCAAAAGGTGAACTCCTTCCCAATGGCACAAGTCCCCCTAGTGCCATACTGATGCAATGGTTCAGTGCTGACTCAGAAGGAAGAGCACTACCTACTGAATAAGTCACACTACCTCCCCTGCTTCACCTGGACACTATTTGAAGATCTCCCTGTCCAGGGTTAGCTTGTAAGGTCTGATGGAATCATAGTGCAAATGGCTGTAGATGAAGGCCGTGGAATTTTGCATGCTGTGCTTCTGAGGCCAGAATCTGTTCTGTGTTATGTGAGATGTCATACTGGATGATCATTATGGTCCTTCTGGCCCTAAAGTCTATGACTATGAAAATTAGGCATGTGCTATTTCTGATGTGAACAGAAACAAGGAGGGGAGGAGTGGGTGGAGAGAACCTGACAATTTCTTTCCATGGATTTCTTGCATGCATCTGTGTGCTGCAGGGGGTGGGCTAGAAATGTAACACAGAGCACATAAGCAGCACTGATCAAAGCTCGCTATTCTATCAAATTGCGGGGAAATGAACAAGGTGTTTAAGCATTTGCAGGTGACTAAAAGGTTATTCTGAAGAGGAACTGCAAATTACAAAGCCTGTGAAACCTTATGATAATGAGGTCTGAGGTCTCCATGGTGGTCCTGAAGGGGAGGAGTGCAAAGCCTCTCCCATCTGCAAACCAGATTTTTTTTTCCCCCAGCATCCTTTCCATGTCACCTGTAAATAAGTTAAAGCCTGTCTGAGTTATTCCTTCTACAAGCCTTTGCCTACTTTTTTTTTTTTGAGTAAAGGTTTCCCTTATTAATTTTACCCTGCTAGGGTTCACTTAGCATTTACTTTGAGGGATAATTGACAGGCAAGGCGACACCCGCCAGAAAGAAAGCCATAAATCAGAAATAATTTCCAAAATTGGCTGAGGGGCTGAAGTGTTGAATAGGCAAATGCAGGTAAAAATTTCTTTATTAGGCCTGACAGGAACAGCAAATGTCAAGCAAGTGTTTCCTAATGCACTGGATGAGATTGATTTTGTGGGCCCTCTCTTGAGCAATTTTGCAATTGGTGTGCTATTGTTCTTTAACAAATCCGTCTGTGCTGCTCTCCTGGAGATGCAGAGATACAAGTTTGGCCTTAATTGATGAGTGGCCTAGGCTGGTCTAGAAAATAAAGTCATTCTCTTTCGGTTGCATTCCTTTACACCAAGGACTCCGAAATCAGTTGTTTTTTTCTGAACAGGTATGTATCTGTTTTCCAAACAGGAAGATATTTTCCATAATAGAATGCGGATTGTTCAGGTAGTTTGGGAAAACTTGGGATCTGGATTCTGCTTCTATGGAAATTGGTGGCGAAATTTTGACTTAAATGGTGCAGGGTCCTTGGGAAGACACAAGATGGTACAGAAAACAAACATGTAATAATTGTGTGCACTTGGATAGCACCTTCCTTTCAAAGCCATAAAAGCACATTCCAAAAACTAATGAAATTAGCCCTTGGGAGGTAGATAACTATTATCCCATTTTACAAATGGAGAACTGAGGCACAGGAGATGCACAGCCTCTTCTTGCAAACGCTTGATCCTGTTCTAGTCAATGGAATGACGCTCAATAGTATTAAGGGTAAACACCTTCTGTAAGGTGCTGTGTGGTTCGATCACCATTGGGAGTTGAGGATAGAAGATCAGATCCTAAGCACTGCCCTGCAGAGTCATATAAGAACTCCATGGCAGAGCTATCTATAAAAATCTGGGGACCTTAGTTCAAGTTCCATGCTTTGACCACTGTATCATCCTTTTTTCTTCCCAATTGAGGTCAAAATTTTCACAGCGAAATGATTTTGTTAGTTTGCCTTTCATTGTTTTCTACTAAAGAAGAGACATGTTTCCTACAGGCCATAAAAGCTGTTTCACTGGGAAAAAAATGGCCAAAACTCTGTCCCAGAATAAAACTGTGAAAATTCAGTTTCCTCCACTAACTAATTATTTCAGTTTTTGCCAGCAGGAGCAGTGAGATTTTGATGTCAGGAGTTTTGCATGCAACATAAATACTTGCAAAGAAAAGGCTGATAGCTTTGCAAAACTCTAAAGATATATAAGGATGTTCTATATCAGGCAATGGGGAGGTATAAGAAGAATAGAAAAGCAAAGAAACTTATATATAGACTAAAATTACATATACCCAAATGCACTGCAAAGGGCTTGATGTGGCACTGAATTTACTCAGTACAGTAAGTTCCATTTTCAAACACTCCATAGAAGGATATCCACACTACACCGCCATTTATGCCACACAACTGCTTATTTTCAGATATTTGTCCTATGACTGCAGACAAGTTAATAGCCCACTTTGTTTTGAATGGTCCCCTGCAACGTGTTAACTCTTATGCTTAACAATCTGTTCCACTTTATATTTAGCTGTGATGCTCTGATTATCTTTCCCAGGCCTGAAGAAGAGCTTTGTGTCGCTCAAAAGCTTGTCTCTTCCACCAACAAAAGCTGGCCCAGTAAAAGATGTTATCTCACCCACTTGGTCTATTTTCAGTCACACACGTTTTTCTATAGTGACTTTCATCCGCAGACTTCAAAACGCCTTACAAACAGTAATTAAGCCTTACAACACTCCTGGGAGTCAGGTAAGGAATATAAAGGGATCAATGCCCCAACCAATGAAGTGCAGTCACTTCTGGGATGCAACAGGGCAGCTGTCTTGACAATGTCCAGCAACACTACAATTGACTACAGGGGGAGTTAAGATAGACACATGGCAGAATGTGATTTACTGGAGCTGCAATCTGACCAGGATATTGGTGTTTATACCTCTCCTCTTACAAAAATAGGCCAGCTTTATGCCTTGTTTGAAATGTTGCACCTTCAGCTGCAAAGCACCCTTTACCAGCATGCTGAGATATCGGTTCTGAAACAACTGCTACCTAAGGGACCACCACACAACCTCCTAAAGCACCCAAGTGGTTCTAGAAGCCTCCAGCTCAAATTCAAACACCACAAAATAAGACTATCTGATAATGCATTCTAAATGTAATTTAAGATAAGTTGGTTCTAGACTCTCCTTCTGCAGCTAATCATATAGCAGGGCTCACAGAGAACATTGTGAGCAGCAGCAGGAAAAGCACTGGGGAACACTCTCTTGCTGATCTTGTTTAGAAATCTTGAGCCAGCCCCCGCAAAATCATGAAATTGGCTTAAAAACTTATCAGATTTTTGAAAGTTATACATATTAGTTCTGCTTATTTGCCTTCTGGTTTTGAGCCTTTAGGAAGTCAAGTTTTCTCAGGCTCTTCTCTGCAACCAGGAGGGCAAGAAATTTACATTATCTTTTACAATGAAAGCTGAGCTGATCATTTATTCCTATGACTCCAGGAGGTGGGGCTTTAAGAAAAACACCAAATATCACAAGACTCACAATAAAATTGAAAGAGTTGGGAACATTTCCATGAGGGGAGTAAGAAGGTTGTTCAAATGTACTGAAAGACAATTCAGTGCCATTTTATTTGTACTAGAGTTATCTTCTTGTTTACCTGGCTGCCATCACTGTAATATATGTGCATCTTCTAAAAAATTAAAATCAGAAATAATTTCTCTTTCTTTCTTCCCAGCCTGTGGGAGAAATAGCTTGATTACTTTGTTGAGTATGAGGCTAATATAATCAATTTCAGTAGTCACAAATGCCTGGATCACCTACCTTCACCCAGGTCTGGGTTTGGCACGATGGGGGTGAATTTACTTCAGTACTAACATGCTTTAGTTTAGAGTATCTGTGCTTATAGCCTTTAATCTTCCATTGCTTGGTTCAGGGATTTGCAATGAAAAGAAAGGGCATACTATAAAAGAGTGCCTAGATGGTCACATAGGGAATGTACAGCCTGCATAGTTGCAATTAACTATGCTTAAAAAGCTTGGTTTGGGGCATGCCACTTCAAGGAGTTTCAGCAAGATCTATGTTAAATCTGGGTCTAGTACATTTGGGTCTAGGACAGGATCAGAAGCAGCATCAGCTAGATCAATATTTCCTTTTGAGAGTACATGCTGTTTTCAATTTTCTGGACTCTCCAAGGCTTTGATGGACCATAGATATTTAAGATTGCATTGCATGTGCCTCAAGTCCAAGTGAAAAATCCATGGGTGGGGAAAGACCCCACAGGAAACTCATTGGGGGTGGAGGGGTTCATCTTACAGAGTTTCTTTTCCTTTCTCCTCTCAAGGGAGAGGACCTTCTAACAGTACAGTAGCCACACAGCCATTTGATTTGGGTCTGCTCAAGTTTGAACACCCACCGTGTCTATTTCTTAACCATTTGCCCTTCTCTAATTCTTAGAAACCACTTTACAACTCAAGTCTAATCAATAACAACTGTGTGAAACAGCACTCAGACAGTAAAGAAGTTGGAATTCCCCTTAATAGCTCTTTAAAGGAGTTTTAATTAATTCCATGCTCTTCGGTAGGATTATCAACTTTACAGTATGACTGCATGTGAAAGCTTTAAGACATTTCACTTATGTCTACAGGATGTTATATTACAAAAACTAGTTTTCATGGCTTGTCGCCACTCCCCATTAGCCTCTTGATTAATCCTAAAATCCCACTTCTCCTTCCCTTTAACTAGCTCTCTCTGCACTCTCCCTTATTCGCCCTTCTCAATTCCCTTCTGTTAGAGCCGCATCCAGCGCCCAATGAATTCAATGGGGGAGACTCTCATTGGCAGCAGGGGCAGTTTAGCTGGGCCATTAATTTCCTCTAGCCACCCCTCAAATAAGCAATTGAGCTACGGCTGCACAGCAAGTCAATTCACAGCCCAGTTAGAACACGGCTCTTACTCCCATGCCCAGTCCATTAGGATACGCTGCCTCTCATTTTATTTCCATCCCTACCTTTTTTCTTAGTTGCCACCTCCATGTTCCCTTTAGTATTCTTTACACTCTTTTCTTTCCATTGCTCACTTCGTCCTGCCTTTTCATTTGTTCCCTTTTTGAATTTATGACCTCTTGCCAAGCTCCCATTGTTCCCTGATCCTGACTTCTAGCACCTTTTCCTCCTCCATTCCACTGATCCTTCTTTCCTTCTTGTTTTTAGTATCTCTAAGCCATTCCTCTCATCACCATTTATCATACACACAAGCACTCCCTTGCTAACTGTTGTCTAGCCATGAAGATCTGAGATAGAATCAGGAACTCTGTAAAGAAGATTAGACAGAGGGATCCAGAGCTAGGACAGACAGATTGATGTTTTTCTCCACCATAATTTTAGCAATGATTCTTAATGAATTCACTTAAGAAAGACAAAGGATGTTAGTTCAGAAAAGCCAGAGCACGGTGTTCAGTTAGAGGCTAGAGTTCATGAGCTGTCCAGAGCATGCTTTATCAGGTCACATAGTCAGACGAACTATCGGGCAATTTCTCTTTCTCAGCATTAACCCTCAACTCTGAGTCACTGCTGGAAAGGCCTCCTCCTTCACAGACACTCTAGGATAAGATGATAAGAAGATTACAAGTAAAGCCTCTCTTTAGCAATTCCACATCTCCTGTCAGACACAGCAAGTTAAATTACAGTGCAGGCTGCAAATGCATTGATCATCCACTCAGCTCCTACAACCCAGGGGTGAAAAGATCCACGAGGAGGATAAGTGAAGTAATCTCAGGAAAGTTTATTTTAGCTGGGAGGGGTTAAACAAGTTCAATGAGGCAATGCTTCAGGACAGCACCCAAGCCAAGTTCAGCAGCGTCTTGTTTGTGCAGGTATAGGCTGCAGGTTATACGTGCCAGACCTGTTTGATTCTGCTCTTGAGGGCTCTTACAGTGCCTTGCACCCAGCAGCATAACACAGGCAACAGGAAAATGCCATGTTTGAGAATCCAAATAAAACCCATGACACATTCATGACTAGAGGATGCCTAAGACCATAACTACTAGCTTATTACGTTAAGTTTCTTTTGCTGATTCATGTCAATCATAAGAGGGCTTTTTGATACTGACAATACCTCCTCCTTTTAAATAGGTGACAATAGCATGTACTTTATCTACAAAAGCTATACCATGGCTTATGATGAAAGAAGTAAGCCTCCCTGAATGGTTTTGCCAGTGACGGCAAGATAGTCCATTTTAAATATAGGGGGAAAAAGAGAGAGAGATTATTATAAATCATTAGAAATGCTTAAGAATTCTATTCATGACTCTCTCCTTTATTAAAAAGGCCCATTGTAAAATGGAAAGTTCAGAAGGCACGGTGGTGAGAGAAAATGAATTAAAATGACATCAGTGGGTCATGAACTAGGCCCACTGGCTACTTTCCAGAATGAAATTGACTAGGAGAGATCAGATGAGCCCATTTGTAGTCCAAGACGTCTGGGTGGCAGCCAGGGAATCTGGGTTCAAGATCCCTATTTACAGGGCATGCGTCCCTTTCCCCTTTCATTATCAAGAATAATCTGGATTTCCCCATCAAAATGTCTGGGATAGCAATGCACTTCAACTCAGATTCCAGAAAAACCTCCCCAAAATGTTTTTGTACTCTTTGCTCAGTGATGGACCTCATGAAAAGTATGAGCATGCCAACATCTGGCTGACACAGAACATTTTCATCACACGGCCGATGAGAAGCATTCTACCTTCAAATAAACATAAATTTGCCAGCCTTTTCCATGATTTTTTGCCCCTCATCTCTTTCCCCGAATAATAAATGGTGTCTGAAACCCAGGAGAAACTCGTTTCTGTTAGCAGATCATTTTTAAGCCTTTAAGGGCATCTAGTGGAAAAAAGGGGGCTACCTCCTCCCTCCCCCCTTCCCTCACATTCTCTCTTAACTTTTCCAGTTTTCTTTCTAAATGCAAAATAACACCTCACTCAAAGCTTTCAGGTGTCTTCTTAATCTCTCTTATTTTACACTTTATACCTTTCTGACACTGCTCCAGACTGCATGGAGGCTTTTACCTAATACTATAGTACCTATTATCTGAGGCATTTAGGCACATATACACTTGGTAACGAGGAATAATACAGATCAATTGAATGTCAGCAGTCCAATCAGGTTGAATAGTATATTTTCTGGGAGGAAAAAAGATGTCTAACCATCTGACCTTAACACTGGCACCATCTCAATATTAATATATGTTATGCATGCATGTGATAACGTATTACCTTCCTTATGGTCCTGCAGGGAAGTTTCTCTTCTCCCTACTGAGTACCTATTCAGAGGTGGTTATGATTATAGATACTTACTAAGACAAGAATAATTGACCATAAAAAGCCTTTTATATTCCCACAATTATTTTTGCATTGACTAAAAGTGTCAAGAAAATTTGATTTTATTAGCAAGTCCCTAATTTTGCCTTCATGTAATTTTTATCTAGCTTTCCCTACCTCCCCCCCCCCCCCGGTATGTTTTTACCCTGAGAGGTTTGGCAATGGTACAAAAGAACAATTTGTTACAGAGTCTGTACAGAACGTGAGCGCCATAATCCAAATGCATCACGTAAAATAAAATGTGATCAGCGTATGGAGAAGCTTTGTTCCAGGTGAAGAAACAGTGTGTGGGAGACTGAGACAAAACTCCATGGCACCTCAACTTTAGGGGAAAAAAGGGGCCTGAAATCCTGATCTGTATCTGAACTTGGGAATTCAGACCAATCTCCAGAAGAATCAAAACATTGGGACCATATGAGGTTACTCAGGAAGATTTACTCACAACTAAATGACATTAATAAGAACCATGTTTGAGATACACTACTTAATGTTCAAGGTTAAATGTGGATAGCAGAGTATGTGGAATAAAGATTAAGTCCTGCTAATGCACCTATGTTTAACATTTACCCTATTGTCTTTCATGCTTATAGAAATATTTTAAAAACATATTATTCTACTGTTGAGCAGGAGAAAGGGCTAGTAATTAAGGGAACACTCAGAAAGATCCATTGCACCCTACCTTGTTCCTAAGGATGTTATTGGGAGTTTTCAGTGAAAGTAGGATTGGACTCCTGAAGGACTTCCAGGATGCCAAATATTACAGACATACGTAGCTCCACATGAGTTTGAATATTTTATCTGAAATTTGATCCAAAAACAGCTAAGGGCTTGTCTACATGACATGCACAATAGGTTGTAAACTGTGTCATGTACTAACTGGTCCATGTCGTACTGTTCAAAACAGGACTATTTCATGCCCACTAGGAAACTTTCAGTTTGTGCCAGCAGGGTTTACATGGACCAGTTACCACATAACCCGGTGAGTATTAGAATTCACTCCCCACTGGTGTGCCCTCCCACAACATGTAGACAAGCTCGAAGTGACTTTCAATGAGACTTGTGCTCTGCTATATTAGCTTTGTCTCTGTCATGTTCAGAATCTGTGTGTTTTCCCATCTGTGTATGCTCAGTTTTCCCTTCAACTTGCTAGACATAAAGGTTCCCCCTTCTCCAACATTTTTCAGCTTGAGGTAATTATTTGTAACAGGTTTGCCTGGAAATATTCTCTTTCAGGGTAATAGACACAGGCTATGTTCACTGGGAGGAGAACTCGCATGACTGACTGTCAATATTTTAACCTTCATAGCACCTAAACCCTTCTCAGAGCTAGTCTAGTAGTTTAAATGCTTGCAGTAGCTGGGTGACCACTCTATATATACCATTTATTCTCACCTATGATGAATTTTAAGGAAATGTGTCAGTGTAGATTTTCAAAGGGACAAATGGCAGTTGATAATCCAGTCCAAAGTCTTATGCAAGTGGCCTGGCTAGCAGATGTCTAAGGACATGGTGGACATTGTGGCATCGGCAACACCTCTGAACTTCTTGGATGTGCAGTCTTGCCAACATATTTTTGGCCTTTCTTCTAACACTTAGTGTCTTCGAAGATGAAACACTAGCAAATTCTTTAAGCTCTTGTTATTTTAAAAACAGGCCGAGACCTTTCGCGAATTTGTTTAGTAGTGGCAGAGGAGGAAGAAAGAAAGAAAGAAAGTCCACAAAAAATGTAACCCACCATTATGAAAAAAGAGCACTACAATATTATATAGCAATGATCCTCAAACTATTCTAACATTACAGTAAGCTATGGGGGCAGATAGTCATTGAAATTAATGGAGCTAAGCCAATTTACACTAGTTTACTACATAGACTATAGTGTTCTAATCATTTTCTTTAGAGTATGGCTATATTTTTATAAGATATACAAAGTGTCAGATTCATAACACCAGAGAATGAAGCCCTGTGTCTATCCCCACTCCTCCTTACCATGGAGGGACCAGCTCTAAGGTTTGGGAGAACATTTCAGGCTCTATTCAATCCTCAGTACTTGTAGTGAGTCTGCCAAAAGGGATGCCAGAGACAAGGTGGGAAAGGTAATATCTTTTATTGGATCAACTTCTGTAGGTGAGAGAGACAAGCTTTTAAGGTGTGGCTCAAAAGTTGGTCCAACAGAAGTTGGTCCCATAAAAGATATTACCTCATCCCACCTTGTCCCTCTAATATCCTGGGACCAACATGGCGACAACTACACTGCATAAAAGGGTTGCCAGTTAGTTCCAATGATAGCGGCGTTTATTGTGATGCGAAAACATGTCCCCTGGTAAAATTGATTGAGACCAGCAAATTTAACTCAATTGTGATTTTCTCTCACTCATTATATATGTCATTTTGGAGGTCAAGAGCTAGTAACTTACATGCCAATAGTTGGGTGAAATTTTTAACACAATGGTTTTTCATCAAAAACAGGCCTTTATGTATGCCTCTTTTTTTCTGAAAAAATTGTCACTGTTACTGAAGAGTTGAAACCACTGCTTGAGAGACATTCACAGAAGGCAAAAACTTGGGGCAAGATTTCAGTATCAAAAATCCATCTCAAATTCAGTTGAATGGCAATGGTGTTTATTGTAATGTGAATACATGTCCTCTGGTAAATTGACTGAGACCAGTATAAAATTGGGGCAAATGAATATATATATTACATAAAAATGCACCTCAAATTGAACATCAACTTAGCGTTTTGGGGAAAAAAAGTTAATTTTTACAATACTTATAAAGTTAACAAAACTTTTTCAAAACTCAGAGTTGATGTTCAACTTGAAGCACATTGTATATATTCATTTTCACAAATTCTGTACTTTCTGACATAAACCTGGCACTGAGGCAAAACATGACAAATGGCTGCATTATTTCCAGTCTGAATTTGTGTATCTTCAATTTCCAAACACTGGATCTTGTTATATCTTTATCTGTTAGATTGAAGAGCCCATTATCAAATTTTTATTCCCCACATGCTTATAGACCAGGGATCGGCAACCTTTGGCACACGGCCCAGCAGGGAAAGCCCCTGGCAGGCCGGGCCAGTTTGTTTACCTGTGGTTCAGCCGATCGCAGCTCCCACAGCCAGTGGGAGCTGCAATCGGCTGAACCTGCAGATGCTGCAGGTAAACAAACCGGCCTGGCCTGCCAGGGGCTTTCTCTGGTGGGCCGCGTTCCAAAGGTTGCCGATCCCTGTTATAGACTGTAATCAAGTCACCCTTAACCGTCTCTGTTTTAACCAAAATATATTCAGCTCCTGGAGTCTATCACTATACGACATGTTTTCTGATCCTTTAATCATTCTCATGGTTCTTCTCTGAACCCTCTCCAATTTAACAGCAGAGAGTTAGCAGGAGTGCTTAGGAGACAGATAATCTCCTAATTAACTTACTAAATATCCCCTAGCTGTTAAATTAGCACTATAGATATATGTGCTATAAAAACAGCCTCTCTCAAATTTGAGAAACTAACAAATAGCAGGAAGCAGAGCTGGGGAGTCCTAGAAATAAATCCTCTGTACAAGCTTTGGAGGTAAGGGTAAAGATGCTTATGTAAATGGAGCACACCCTGGATTGGGTTTGGGTTAGCCAGTTTGGATATATGCAGCAGCCTGTCTCTGAATTACCTCGCAGGGTAATAGCAGGTAACTGGGCTACACAGAACTGTAATATGAGGGCTAGCAAAGACACTTCAGATCTGCCTATATTTTGTATGGTTACTTTCTGTGTCAGTGCCATTAATGCATTTTATCTGAGCAGCATTTGAACAGCTGTCTAACTTGTGCCTGAGTATCTGCCATGTGGATAGAAAATAGCTATCCCCCATAAGTACAGTACAAAAACTTTTCCAAAGCAGTTAATAACACTCCATCTCACTGGGAGTTTGCAGAGCCTGAGTGGAGATTTACAGCATGCTTTATGTATATTTTTTTAGTCCCAAGGTCCCTCCTTTTCACAGATACATACACAATGTGTCATGTAGAAAATATAAATTGTTGATTGTACAGCCACTTTCCTCCTTTTTAAACCTTTCTAAAGGTCTTTTTGCTAAATACACCCAGACACCATTTGACAGATGAGGGGCTAATTGCTCTGTGAATTACCTCTATCGATTCCTGTTTCATGTTGAGCCAAACAAACAAAAGATATTAATGCTTTGAAAAAAATGAATGATGACCTTTCTCTGCAAACACAGCTTGCGGCCTCTGATTATTGGTGATTCCAAAGAGCAGCGGTCAATCGCAATAGCTGTAACGCTATGATCACTATAATAAGCTTTCCTGACCTTCTCTGCCATGTTAAGTGGTTTAAATTTATTTGCCCAACAACAGAGGAGCTTTCATTTAAAGTCACAGAACATTCAATTCTATTTAAAGATGCTGTGTCTTTTTTTTTTAAAAAAACTTTACCTATAAAGAAATTGTGTGTCATTCAGAGGTGATAACAACACTGAAGACAAACAATAGTCCCATGCTCTTTTAACCTGTCTAACCAGAGACTGTAAACTCTAGTTACATTTATTTCAGTTCAGATTTGTTCTTGGCCACTTATGCTGTTTCTCTAGCCATAGACGTGTGATCTGGTTTGTATACTGTCTTCAGTAGAGTGCCAGTAGATCTCTGTCTTTGCAGTTATGCCAGCCAGTCAAGGAGAAACATCCGTGAATGCAAACATAGTTCTAAAAACTCTACTCCCTGTAATGAAGATTTTGCCAGAAATGGCTGAAAGCAGAACTTGGCCACCAGCAGAACTCCCATGAGTACCTCGCTGGCTCTCTCGCTCTCTCTCTTCCTTACAGTTAATGTAAAATAGTAGAAATCAAGGACAGGCAAACCTCAGCAGGGTGGGTTGCTTATCTTTTTTCTAGGAGGTGGCTAGAAATTTCGCTGGAACATCCTTTATAATGAGATTTCCAACCCCTGCTTGAAGACCTCACAGCTACAGATACTTTGAAGACCATTCTGTCTCCTGATATCTGCAGTGATATGATCCCCTTTCTGTAAAATACAGGTGATCATATCCGCTCACCTTTTAAAGCACTTTGATATCTGTGGATGCAGTGGCCTATCTAATAAATACAAGAGAGTAAGGAGCATTCCATTTCAGTGCTACCTGGTCTCAGAGGAAGGTGGAAGCAGAGGCAGCAGACACACGAGTGACTGACATTCATGCCTGCAATTAATTATGGGCATCACAACTCGGGAGCAAAACTACACCCAGAGAGATGAAGGCTAAGTGGAAACCCATTAATCTCTCTGGGCCTCCATTTCCCCAACTTTAAAATTACACTTATCCTTTTCATATGGGTGTTGTGAGATTAAACCCTTGATGTTTTTAAGTTGCTTTGAAATAATGGAGTGGCTGGTACTGTAGACATGGAGTGGCTGGTACTGTAGAAACACCAAGCATCATTATCATCATTTGACTTCACTAGCAAATATTAAGATTTTTCTGTAATCTCAACTTCATGGATGCTACTTTTCTCACGTGTCAGTCTCTGCCTAGCCTTTACTGGGGTATGCGGTTAGGGAGTAGGGCAAAATAAGCAGCCTCCTTCACTTTGCATGACCCTCTAGAGATGCAGGCAGAATTGCAGTCCCCTGTGTTTAGGGGAACTTCCTCCCTCCTCCTTTGGAGAACAGGGTTCCCCCAAGGAGGCAGGAGGCTCTATCTTTTCCCTCCTCTATGCACTGCTTGTCAGAGCTCCATGGCTACAGGAGGAAAGTAAGTGTACCCTACAAAGGGTTAAAGTAGGGGCAGCTCTGCATTTCTCCCAATGCAGGGCTGCACCTACAAGTTAGACTTCACACAAAGAAGAGAAGGCTACACTCCATTTGTTTGCGGTTGAGGTAAATTGGGGTCTATAATGAAGGTGACTCCTGAGAGATACAAGTATAGCAGCGAAAGAGAGGATACATCAGGTTTGTCAGATTATCATATGAATATATTGCCATAAAACCAGGCTGCAATCATGTTTGTGTCCATGAAAGAAACTTCTTCCCTAAATGCACTTATTATCAAATTCTCCTGAGGCTGGAATTTAATTTCAAGTAGAGCTTAAGTAATCAGACATCAATGTCTTGCAGCTGTGAAAGTCTGAGGCCTGTTGTCTTGCAGGAGACAGCTGTATCTTTAACATCACAATGTAACCTAAAATTCAGAATAAAGCGTGTTTCAAGCTGAACAAAGTGTGGATGCATTTTTACACCTACACGTCATAGTCCTGTCCACTAACGAATCAATCCTGAAAACCCTAATGCAACCATATAGTACTGACTTATGCAAATGGTTTGAAGAAGCAGGTCCCACTACTCTACATGCCAGGGCAGTAGATCTTCCTCCCTGTTTGGGCATGCAGTGGCATCCTGCTTTTTTCATGCTGTTTTCTTCCTGAGCTGCGGCAGAAAGTTCTGACCACAGGACTAAACAGTTTCAGGATTCTGCTTTTCACTTCACAAGCTTTATACCTGAAGCTTAGGTTTCTGCATTAGAAATGGGAATGGGTGAGAACATTGCAAGTCTGGTGGTTTAGATAAAGCACCCAACATTCAGGCGTCTATTTGAAAATCCTGAGTCTACACTAATAATACACTGCAGTGCCACTGAATTAAGTTCAATCATCTACAAAAAATCAGAAGCATCTTAGTTTGCAGCAAGGGAGCTTCAGGAAAAACTTAGCTATTAGGAAAAACTTTCTGACTGGAAAGATAGCTAAGCACTGGAACTGGTTATCTAGGGAGGCTGTGGAATCCCCATCACTGGACATTTTAAAGAACAGGTTAGACAAACACCCACCAGGGATGGTCTATGTATACTTAACCCTGCGTCAGTACAGGGGGATGGACTAGAGCAGGGATCGCCAACATCCCTCAGCCCGTGCCGCTTCCCGCAGCCCCCATTGGCCTGGAGCGGTGAACTGCAGCCGGGGGAGCCCCGATCAGCCGAATCTGTGGATGTGGCAGGTCAAAAAACTGGCCCAGCCCACCACGGGGCTTACTCTGGCGGGCCACGTGCCAAAGGTTGCCGATCCCTGGACTAGATGATATTCTGAGGTCCCTTCCAGCCTTACATTTCTATGATTCTACTATAATATTTCTGTTTCACTATATATTCAAATGAGGAGTGGTGACAAGTAGCTTTGACTAACCCTTCCTGCTTTTTAATTTGGGTGTGTTTTATGCACATTGAATCAAACAAGCAGGTAGGCATTCTGGAGTCTTGCAATACAGAGGCATCTGGTTAACAGTTGAACAGGTGTTGCGAATATGTTCACGCAGTTATCAATTTTATTTTATTTTTGCACACAATCTTCATGTAGACTCCATTCTTTTGTTTTTATTTTCTGATGAAGCCTTTGGCTTCCCTCTTTCTTTAGTTCTCAGTATTTTTTTAAATTGTAGGTTTTCTACGGGGGCATAGCTAACTTGATTAAATAACAACACTGAGGTTCATTTGTTACCATAAATGTGATTGCTATACTTGAAGTTAGGCTGGTGGCCTCAAACTAGCCTTTTTTTTCTCCTCAGGGGAGGTCCTCATCACAAAATACTACTAATACTACAAGGGGGGAGGGATAGCTCAGGGGTTTGAGCATTGGCCTGCTAAACCCAGGCTTGTGAGTTCAATCCTTGAGGGGGGCATTTAGGGATCTGGGGCAAAAATTGCGGATTGGTCCTTCTTTGAGCAGGGGGTTGGACTAGATGACCTCCTGTGGTCCTTTCCAACCCTGATATTCTATGAAAAGTAGACATCCATATTGACAGCCACCACCTTTACAAAGGCCTCCGAGGCTAAAGTGAATGAGCAATGGAGACAACTATCCTATTACCTCAAAAGTTAATCATTCCAGCTCAGGGCTGCTGCATTCGGATGGGGATGGTAGGGGGGATGGTGCTGTACTTGCTTTATGTATAAATATGACTTAATTTTCCATAGGTTGTCAAACCTGTCCTTGAAAAGAAGTTGCTGGCCTATACGAGCGCTTTCCTCAGTAGCAAAATTGCCTTTAAAAATAGGAAGGAGGAGAGAAGAAAGCCTTTTTGTTTTTCAGTATAAGTTGTTCTAACTATAGGTCTCCTACTACACCCTCTCACCTTTCTACATCCTATTTTTCAGGGCTACAAGATGTTAGCTTTACTCATGGTAAGAGTCACAGGAGGAATAGTCTTAATGGATGAACTGTTGTACCAGACTTCAGGGACATATTCTTAACTGGTGTAAATCTGTGTAGCTGAAGCCATTGGAACTATGCCCATTCATGTTAGCTGAGGATCCGGTCTCTTGAGAGCAACAGAAACAAGTTACAATTCGTTTCCAAAGCATGTATATACTGTCACTGACTTTTCCTCCTGGTTCTATCTCCATTAAGTCCAAAATAGATTCCACTGGAGGATAAAATGCACGGACTGGGATTCAAACCATTCTCAGGGTTTTTTGTTTTTGTTTAAAAAAAAAAAAGGATTTTTTGCCCCCAGACTAATTTTTAGAGAATACCAGTGTAATGCTTCTGGAATTGAAACAGGGTAGATGTAATCATTTACGAGCCTCTGAGTACTTTGGGTTTTTATAGGGCACCTCTCTGAAATGCCTCAGGTTGTTAACGAAAGGGATAAGGAGCTTGTGAAGTTGCATTTCCACAGCCAGATGGGATCTTGGATTTTCTCCCTCAGCCGAGAACCTTACTTTTCAATTCCTGTCTAGGTAAATTACCTTTCCAGGGCTTGGTATTTCCTTTTTGGAGATTCCTTGGAAGCAACCTTAAGGGAATTGATTAACTTCTTAATGACTTGGTCAGACCAGAAGGAAGGAAACTTGACCAATCCAGGGGGAGGCACCATTTCAGGCAGTCAGCATCCTGCAATTCTTCCAACTCACTGAATCATAGCTGTTTAACTCTCTTTCAAGGGCAAACTTCTTCCTTTCAGATAGGGCCAAGGTAGCAAAGATGAGGCCTAAAATAGTCCCAGCCAACCTTTAGCTTTGAAAACAATTTAAAAGAGCCACTGCTCATTGCTGGGAAGAAGGCTAGCTGTGATTTAGAAGAACTGGACCAAGAATACCTCCTTGTGTCTGAGTTCCTGAAGATAAGGCCCCATCTACAGAACTGCAATAATTAATAAGATCCACCTACCAGCTTCATGTACGATTACCAAGAAAAAGCGTGAAAACAAGGCTTGCCTTTTTCTAGCTTATTTTGGGGGGGAAACATTGCTTCCCTGAATATAGCCTGAAATAGTCTGTCTTCCTTTTTCTTTATTTTATAATGTCAAAGACATTCTATTTTTACTAATTTTAGAATTAAATCTCTTAGAAACCTTGTTACAAAGAAACTTCATTTTGGCACCCCAACTGTTCCATTGTAAAAAGGGCCATGGCTCCAGGGGTTGTTCTGTGCTTTTCTTTATAAAGCATATCTTCACCTTCTCAATTAGACAAGCCCACATTTACATTTTGCTGTAGGTTCTCTCTGTTTCCAGTTCAGAGTTCCACTTTTTCAGGCTAAGTGTAGCCTCAAGACTTTTTGTGAAGCTAATGTCTAGTGGCCAACATTCACACTAAGTTAGGGCATCATATTAATCAGGACTCGGGGCTCGTATAATAAGTGAGGAAAATAGTTGGTTAAGTGCTTCTTCACTCTTGTGGGATGGGAATTTGAATATGATAATGGATAATTTATATCTAATAGAAGTGACTTTAAAAAAATCAGTTTAGTGTGGCAATTCAGATGCCAGAACTAGAAAAGGTCTCCCTTAGACCTCCTCATAAGAGGTAATGCCAAGGTTACTTCTTGAGCTCAGCTCTGGTGTCTCCTGGCATGACAACAAAAAAACAGGAGCCAAGGAGACAAAGGAGAAGAGGCTTCTGCTAGGTCATACTGTCTAATCCCTTAAGAGAGATTTTATATTTGAGATTTCCCCGAAGACAATATCTAGATTCTCTATTCCTGGCTATTTATACCCTCTTGTAAAGTTCTGTGGAAGCTTTTCCTTCTTTCTATAGACTCCATTGATGAGGATAATTGATTAATTGATTCAAGATGGACAAGGTGGGGTGTACTACTTGCACAAGTTACTATGAAACAAATCTCCTTATACAAATGATGTGTTTGAAATTGAATTATGAGAGGATACCAGGAAACCATAGCTTTTAAGGGGGACATTGCTAAATTAAGATTAGATATTTCAGCTATTTTCCTTATAGGTGTTCTGATAACATCTTAGTTTATTGAAACCTAAAGAATATTAATAATCATGTATTTACATCATTTACGTACAACATAATGTACAGCATTTTACAATGTTGCTCAATAAAATTCATCTGCAGCAATAAAAGTAGAATAGAACTTGCTAGCCAGTTTAACTACCTGGCTGTGAACTGCAAGCATATTATTGTATGGGATGCAATCGCGAATATCTAAATTTTTTTTTAAATGGTTGTCATTGCAAATGATTTTTCCATAGACATTTTCTCGTGATACCTTGAAATTAACGGACAATCCTTATCCAGAAGACTCTTGGAATGCTCAAAATTACTCTGTAAAATTTACTATATATGAACAGAAAGTTGTTTTCATCTTCAACTCAGTTATTTAAAAAAAAATAGCCTTGTCCAAATTATGGAGAAAAAGCTTACCAAAATGTTATTTTTAAATATCAAGCTGAGGTTTTTTTTAAACTTAGAGAGAAGCCAATTGCTAAATATAGTTTATATGCTGGAAACAATGACATAACCGTAGTTCTTGTGGTGCTGTTAAATATACAACTTTAAATATAATTTTACAGGAAAAAGTGTTTTGCGCGACAGAGATTTCATTTCACTGTGTAGCTGAGTAAATCACGTGGGTCACATTTAGCTTATATAGTGCTTTTCCTCTGTAGATCTCCCAACACATTAGATAAGGAGGGCAAATGCATTACTACCATTTTACAGAGGTGAAGAGAAGTGACTTGACCACAGCACACCCAGTCTCTACACTCACCATCCAGTTCCTTATCCATTGGAACACACTGACCTCGAACATTTTTAAGTTGGTTTCTGATTTTTCTAGTTTATAAATCAGTGGGACTGTATCCCAAGAATTTATTAGGCTCAAGTGATCCACACCAGGTGTCATTCAGCATCTTGTGATCCATACAGGTATTATTCTTCTCATATTTATTATGGCAGTGCTAAAGGGACCACCAAAAACAGGGCCTGATTGTTCTGGGCATGGTACAAACACAGAGTAAGAGACAGTTCCTGTCCCAAGGAGCTTACAATCTAAAAAGAGTAGACAGTGGGTGGAGAAAGGGGTAGAACATACAAACAGAATGAACCGTGGTGGCAAAAGTCAGGTTAGTTTCTTGATTTTTGTTTTGTTATTTTAACCCTTTCAGTGGGTTAGGTTAGGAGGGGATTAGTTAGGTGCAAAGACAAAGGAAGGTGGGAGCTCTTGGAGAAAACAACCAATCAGCACAGAGGAATGCGGGTTCAGAGTGAAAAATGCTGAGCACAGTCTGATGACATCATCAGTGTCTGGCGGTCGCTGCTCCCTGCGGCTGCTGAAATTTGCTAGGATTGTGATCACAATAATAAGTGTGGGGAGGTGGCAGTGGAGGGGAATAAAAGGCAAGAGAGAAAAAAATGCCAATAGTGAATAACTACTAATTGCACTTGTGACTGTACCTTCCCATACAGGGATGCTTTCCCCTCAAGGTCACTGGTTCAATCCCTTCCCAGCTAGAGGGTGATTAACATTTGTTACCACCTGCTGGTTGTTTGGTG
Organism: Natator depressus; assembly: GCF_965152275.1. Taxonomy (NCBI): domain Eukaryota; kingdom Metazoa; phylum Chordata; order Testudines; family Cheloniidae; genus Natator; species Natator depressus. Next base: position 73,070,796 of record NC_134243.1, read on the forward strand.
GCCTATGTGAAATAAGTTGGTGGTCTCAGTCCAGTCCTAGCAGGCAGCAATCTGCCTCATAAAAATTACTATCATGGTTGCTATGAATTTACAGTCAAAAGTGCAAAGGGCATTACCTTCTCCTGATGCCACGGTCATTGTTGGGACTGGAATGGCAGTGGGGAGAAGGGTGTTCGGACACCGCCCACGCTATACACATTCTGTGGACAGAGAACTACCAGCTCCAGAGTTGTTAATCTGTTATTTTCCACCAGAACTAAATGTGTTTATAAATTATTTGAAAAAAAGAAAATAAAAATAGAGGGGTTAGTAAACACAAGTCACAATTCCTATCAATAAGATAAATTTTAGATCTGCCACAAAGAAGATTTAGGTTAGATATTAGGAAAAGCTTTCTAACTATAAGTTTCAGAGTAGCAGCCGCGTTAGTCTGTATTCGCAAAAAGAAAAGGAGTACTAGTGGCACCTCAGAGACTAACCAATTTATTTGAGCATAAGCTTTCGTGAGCTACAGCTCACTTCATCGGAAAAACAGTGGAAAAACACTGAATGCATCCGATGAAGTGAGCTGTAGCTCACGAAAGCTTATGCTCAAATAAATTGGTTAGTCTCTGAGGTGCCACTAGTACTCCTTTTCTTTTTGCTAACTATAAGTGTAATTTCGTTCTGGAACAGGCTTCAAAGGGAGATTGTGAAATCCTTATAAGTGGAAGGGTTTTTTTAAGAACAGGTTGGGCAAACACCTGTCTGGGATGGTCTAGGTTTACTTGGTCCTGTCTCAGCATGGGGGGGGAGGGGCTTGACCTCTTAAGGTCCCATCCAGCCCTACTTTTCCAACCTGTTCTTCAAAAATTAAGGTTTTTGTTAAGAAAAACATACTTATGATATTAAATATATATAATACATAACTACATCTCCCTAGCTGCAGATTAAGCCCATTATTTCTTGTCCTACCTTCAGTGGACGTGGAGAACAATTGACCACCATCCTTTTTTTAACAGCCCTTAACATATTTGAAAATTTATCAGATACCCCCTCAGTGTCTTTTATCAAGACTAAACAGGCTCATTTTTTTACCTTTCTTCATTGGTCAGGTTTTATAAACTTTTTATTATTTTTGTTGCTATCTCTGGACACACTCTCTTTCATTCATAACACATATTAGGTGGAGTTTTATTATGAACTTTAATTGCTAGAAGGCCAGATTCTGGTCTCTTTTAGATTGGTCTGAAGCCAGTCTGTGGGATTTGGAAGAGTCACTCTGGATTTACACAAGTGTAACTGCGGACTGAATCTGTCTGAACATCAGCACAGAGACTCACAGAAATGTAGGGCTGGCAGTGACCTCGATAGGTCATCAACTCCAGCCCCCATGTTTGAGATGTTCCCAGTATTCTTGTAAGATAAGTTGTTCAGTGTATACAACAGTTTTCCCATTCTCCATTTACAGTCTCTCTTTCAAAAGGTACAACAAACAAACAAACCAAAACAAAGCATAGCCACAATAAACCCACCCTATGTATTTATTATATCTTCCACTGGTGCAAATTGATGTAGCTCAGTAGAAATTCATTTAATTAGAACAGTACAAATTTACTCCAGCTGAGGATCTGGCCCCTTGTTATACAGAACTTGTCAATATTATTTTATAAACAACAAGATTGTTAAAATAATATAACCCTGGCCCTTTCAGGTTTCACTGATATTTGATTGGTTTGAGTATTGGCTTTCTGACAGGGTTTGGAATGAAGCCATTTTTATTAATTTAGTTATTTTTGCTGATATAAAAGGTCGTCTATCATGTTAATGATGTATCGGTCTGTGGTACCACCGAACAATAATTACAGAATGTTCCTAATAGTAAATCATTTGTCACAATCACAGTTCACTACAACAATCTTTTGTTGAGCAATAGAATACATTAGGTGAATAGCAATACACCTTTATGCTTACCAATTAAAGGGTCCTCCACATATAGAATTGACGTGAATTCCAGTGGGAAGTATTATGAATTATGAACTGCTGCTTACAACAATCTTGCTAGGAATATACAACTTGCTGCTAATTTTTAACCTGTCAAATAATTTACATATGTCTTTTCAAATGTAATTGGAGTCAGAGACAGACAGATTCCTGTCAGTCAGGTTTGAAGCGTAGGAAAAGTAAAAGAGATTTGGGACTTTGAAATACATTTGTTTTTCTTTTAAAAGTTAATTGGTTTACATTTTCAGAGTGCAGATATTCCTTGTCTTGTCAGTCTGCACAGTCAATGGAAGTATTTCTTCACATTTTCCCAACTTGGTGAAGATTGTGGAAATGTTTTCATTGAGAACAAAGGTTTCCAAATTATGGTCCACAGACCACAGGTGGTCTTCCATGATCCTCTATGATCATCCATAGAGAAAAGTTTGATCACATAATGCAGTTCCGCAGATGGAAATTAAAAAGTACATCCAGCACTAATATACAGCAAAAACACATTAAATACCTCACTTCTCCTACTTTTCCACGTACTATTACTGTCCTGGAGTTGCCACTGGGACACTATGGGATCACATATGGGAAGGGAGTTGGTCCACAAGATGATCGATGGACAGATGCGACCCAAAAATGTGTGAGAACCCCTGACTTAAAATGTTCCACCCAAGCCGTTGTGAGGAGCGAGGTTTGAAAAAACAAGTCATATCTTTTTCATTGCTTGGTAACATGTCATGTGGAAGTGAAAGACTGTCACCATCGTCAGTGGTATAGGATGGAGCCATAAAACACAGACACATGACTCTAGTGATGAAATGCATAGACTGGATATAGATAGATTAGATAGGTTTAGGTGACAGGTCAGTTTTCTCTGACAATGGTCCTTTTTGGAGGTTCATAGAAGTTTTGGTAACTTTTAAACTAATTATCTCACAGTCTCATACTTCCTCTTGCAATTTCTAGTTCTAGCCAAAGCACAGAGTGGATGTGCCAAAATACCACGAGACAGAATACTGTTCCTTCTGCTAGCTTGGATAAGAGTCATCCAGCTGGGTACTTTTTTGAACTGCACTGTTGATCCTTGTGCTCCTGCGTAGTTGTGAGACAGTAACTGGCATAGAAAAATAAGTGATGAACTGCCAAAATAGTGCAACGCTCCACCCATATGGCTTAATTATATCTCCCAGGCCTCTAACACCACACCCAGAACAGCAGAGGAGCTGCCTATGAGTAATTAAGCCTCTTATTGATTTGCATTGCAGAATAGTTTTCAGAACATGGGTCAAAACTTCAGATTGTATATAAGCCTCTTGACATTTCTGCTCGCCGCCCTCTCTCTGTCTTTAAATTTCAACTGTTAGAATCAGCTTTACTGTGAACTGCTGGGAATAAGAGGATTTGAGCCAACAAAGGCTAAAATGTTTGTTCATTAAACCCAGTGACTTTAAAACTGCCTCAGTGTCAATTAAAATAAAAACTGTCACATGCTTTTAACAGACAACTTTGTATAATAACACCTCTGTCACGTTTATAGGCAAAGAGAGCCATTCTGGGAAGTGGTGCAGAGGTAAAGCCTGAGTTATCCTTACAAATACTGTCCCAGTCCTTTTTCTGGTCCATCTCATTCAAGAAACACACAAATACACACACATGTTTGGGTGATTCCTAGCAGCAGGAGATTTTTTTTTTTAAAGGCACCTTTGAGTAATAACTAAAATGCCAAGTTTTTCTAAGACAACAATTAGCATTATTGACAACTTAAAAAACAAAACAGCGTCGGCTCATAACTGGATGCAGATTTGGCACTTCGTATAACTTAAAAATGTTGTTTTGTTACAGTAGCCAACCAATCCGATACGGGATCTTCACGCCTGTGTGTCAAGAGTCAAGCATAAAATAGCTGTAAAGCAGGACAATAAAAAGGGTGTTACTATAGGTTTCTGACAGCCTTGGCTATCGGCAATTAAAGAGCCTCCTAACCAATTAACAAAATTGAAATCAGATTTAAGAGGCAAGACTGGGTGGGTGGGTTTTAGGGGAAGAAAGGGCCTTGTTTCCTTAAACACCTCTCCTTGCCATCACAAAGCAAAACAGGCACAAGTTCAGCGGCCATCTCCAAACAACGAGAAGACAAACAGTGCAACCAGGTCCTCTGGAAGCAGTAGCACTGCTTTCCCAAGGGGAGCAAGAGCCCTTAACAAAAAAAATAAAATAAAATAAAATTCAAATGGCTTCCTCGCCCCACACATGCCACCCACACCTCACCATGTTCTGTCCAGAAGAAAAATCCCTCAGCTGCAATGGTTGTTTTTATTAAATTCTCCTCAATAAAAAGCTCAGGCAGGATTTATTAGGTACTCAGGGTGGACGTTTAGTATTTCGCCAGTTATTAAGTGAAAATCAATAGAAAGCAAAGAAAATGGAAGTCACTGCACTGTTAGCACGCTGTTGTCGCCCAGATATTATGTCGGCTGTCTTGTAGATTCATGACAGACGAAAGCGGCCGAGAGAGAACTCTTTCTGCTTACATTGCAGGAGCCAAAGTGGGGTTATTCATTAGATCAGGCAGCTGGCCAGATGGATTTCCAGTTCAGTTTTACCATTTATCTTAAAAACGCCTGTATCGAGTGAGAAAGAACACTGATATTATGTGATATCAATGGCAGCTTTATGTATCTAAATCAGGATTTATTGTTATTTTGTTCTGAAGACCTTTTTTTCCTCAAGAAATACCATTTCACTGGAAGAAAATAATCGCTAAAACCTTGTCAAAGATAACCTTTCATGTTGTTCGTGCACCGCTGGTTGTAAAACAAATAGAACCCAGGGTATAAATAGGTTTAACCACATCCTTACAAATCATTCCCTTTAGGATTTTCTTTTTTAATGTTACAAGCATGGAGTTTGGTCATTAGCTGTTTTCCTTGCCAGTAATTTAGCTATAAATAATGTCAGCATTTGCTTTAATTGCATTAAAAAGCTAAGGGGTTTTATGTCTTTGGAAGACCATAGCTGCTGTGGGTTTTTTTAAGCTCCATTTCTGTTTGCACACAGATCACAACAGCAGCAAACTGCTTTACATGGGTTGAGAATGTTTCCAGCATAACATCAAAGCATCCAAAGATTAGCTTTGAATAACTTATCAAAAGAGATCAGGCCCAACATCTCCCATTTAGATGCCTATGTGAAGAGGCCAGGTATTCATCATCTAACTAGCTGCATGCTGTTCCCATTCTTTCTAGGATGTTCAGCACTTTTGAAAAAAAATCTGTCCAGTTCTGGCCTAAATGGGAACAGAGCTCTTTAGAATATCTAGCCCATACGACCTATATCTGAATTCACTTACATTGCTGTAACTCACTGACTGCAACAGATAACTGAAAACACTCATTGTCTCTGCACATACACAAGACAGAACCTACATGCATTGACAGAAATAACCACCACATTCAGGAAGCTATGATTCGGCAAACGTTGATAGCACTGGATTTAATTAATAGTGGAGAAGCAGTATTGATCAACTCTGGGAATTTTGGTAGTAAGCATTTTTCACTGCATGTTTCACATACTGGTGCACAAAACAAAAACAAAACAAAACAAAAGTTTGGCATGCAATAGCTTAATGTCCTGGGAGATGATAAATAAACAAAGAAAATTACACACGAGCAAATACACTGGATTACAGTCTTTTCATTATTTTACTTGGGCAATTGGGATGGGAGGAATGTTCTTTGAGAACAGACCAGGATGATGAAAATATGGCTAAGTGGCTAGTTGTTGCTGACCACAAATTAAATGATTTGAGAGAGGCTTCAAGTGCAACTCCAAATCTGATTACAGCCAGAATTTGGGATGTGAGGCAGCAGGAAAAGCCAGCCATCTGTGTGGCTCAGGCCCAGGTACAATTATTGATGATAATTTTTATTATTATTTCCTTCTCTTAGCTCATGATGGACCTTTCTCTTGCCCTCTTCTTAGATGTGTTGCAAGTCAGATAATAGGAGAAGAAAAACTGTTGTCTTTACTAAAACCTTGCCCTCCCATTAAATCACCCCTGTTGATCAATGATACTAACATTTGCAAAGGTCTTGATTTGAAAATGTGTGTCCCATTAATGCCAAATGTAGCTAATCTGATAGCTAGCAACAGGAGTAAGGGATTCTTCTCACTCAAGAATTTTTCCTCTTGAGAAATTGCTTCAGCTTTAACATCCCTTGGTAACACACTGCAGTGGAAATCACTTACACCAAGCTGCATACAGTGAAAGTCCATTTGTAGTGCAGAAGATTGAAAGTCTTCGGTTGTTTCATTGAACTGCAGCATGGGAATTGCAATTCCTTTCACTATGAGCCTTCCTTTGGAGAACCAGATCCTGCTCCCATCAAAGTCAACATCAGGTCTGTCATTGGACTGGGCCCATAGCAAAGATATTCTGGGTAAAACTTGTGGAGAAACAAATTTCCTGTCCCATGAACATTTTCAAAATTTCAATAATATATAAGATAAATAAGAATCCCATCCCAAACTTCGACAAAAAGTCAAAAATTTCAAAAATATTTATGAAACAAAATCAGGAAAAAAAACAGCTGGAGTTAAAAGACTTTATTTTGATAACTTTGAAGTGTTTTGGTTAGATTTTGACCATTTTAAATTTCTTTTACAGAACGCTTTGACAATTGAAAACGTAAAAAAAAAAAAATCTGTTTGAGACTGTGGTTTCTATGAATCCGTATTCTCTGACAAAAAAAAGTTTGGTTCTATCAGCTCTGATTCTGGGAATAAAATTACTTCCCACTAGGCCACACGCTGGGATATTATGAACATTTACAAACTCCTGCTGAAGTCAATTAGACTCATTGTGCTCCCACTGAAGGCGATGAGAATTTTGGGTGCTCAGAAGCTCTCAATATTGACCGTCCTAAAAGGAGTCCATTAAATACAGAACTGCCAAGATAATCTCCTTCACTATGTAGCTGTGAAGTCAATTCTTCACTATAGGCCATTTTATGCTTCACTTATTAATGTTATCTAGGAACTTACTCTGCAAGAAGTCCCGTTGAAATCAGCAGAGTAAGGCACCACTCAAGATAAGCAAAAGCAGCAAAATCTGGCCCTGTTTTTTAAAACTATGAAATATACGCAAACATTCTGTGACAGAGTACAGTTTTGTCATTGAATGAATGTGACTCTGGCTTTTTGTCTGTGCATTAATGGGGAGAGTGGATGCAGAGTTATTATTTACAAAATAAGACAGTTGCTTAGGGTTTTTTGTTTTGTTTTTTCCTGTGTAGTCCTGTAAAAAGTAATAAAATCCCCTTTCTAGCAAGGCCAGAATTTTGTTGGATGTCTTTGTGAAAAATGATTTGCTGACAATGGTTTAGATTAGAAGTTTCAATGGTTTAGATTAGCCATTCAACAGACCCCCTGATAAGTTAACTTTTCTCATTCCAAAGATTTGCTTTTACTGTCACTTGTAATAACTAGAAAGACTATTACATGCAATCCCCTTCCAGTTTCTAGTGCTGAAGATGATTTACTTCTTGGTACTAAAAGTCCACAATTTTAAGTTAACTCCCCCCCCCGCCCCAGCTTGTTTTGTATCTATCTGCATCCATAAACATTTGTTTCATGTGAAATTTCACCTCTTATAACATCTTTGCATTTCTTTTTTCTTCTCCATTTTTCTTCTCAGATTTCTCTTGTTTTAGATTCTTTTTTATCCTCCTGCTTGTGGGTTATACGCTGTTGCTTTTATTTTCACCCTCCTTTTTCACTTCACATAAACTGGGTTTTACATGCGTTTGAAAATATTGTAGGGGTGGTGACTTTATAATGATTTGGGAACTTGTTTCTGTGGGCAAGCTTTTATATTTCTTGAAGTCTTACTTGCCTCCAATACATTTTGCTTTAAAAATCTCCCCACATGTTTGTGCAAAACTCAGCGTTGCTTGGAAAATGGACGATTTTCACACAGAGTGGATATTTTTACAAAAGTAGTCTGATTTCCACTGGAAATGTTTGCATAATCCCCCCCCCCCCCAATTATCCATTTTCCCTTACCGCAAAATATTCAAAACTGACTTTCTACTAGCAAAGCATTTCTTTATAAATATTTTGCACCTTCCTTGCTAATGATGCTGATCATTTGACTGCAGTTTGCCACTTCCACAAAACGCCACACCTCATCAGGATTATTTCCCACCTGTGTCTTTTTTGTTCTCACATTTGACCTGACCTTCACCATCCCCAGTTTTGCAGAGAGAGCCAACTTTATCCTAGAAATTCTACAAGGAGTCTCTGGCAGTTTGTATGAATTTGGTCAGAGTTTTCTTTATCAGTCCCAGGGCAGATTATAAAAATGTCTTCTTTCCAAGTGGAACTCAAGACCAAGAGAGAATACTTTTCCTCCTCCAGCTGTGTTAACTCAGTAGCCCTCTCAGTGAGAACATTAAAAAAACACTAACACCTGATTTGATTAGATCAAGTTTTTTTTCCCCTAGAATTGTTAATAAAATCACACTTCTTTAAAAAAAGAGGATGGAATGTAAATGCTGCACTAATTTAATTACACTTTGGCACTGGGAGACACTAATGTAAATATTCTGGTGAGTAGGCCTAAGACACTTGAAGTAATTACTTAAAGGCTTCCTTTCAAAGAATCTCCCCCTTTTTATTAAATGCCTTTTAACATTAGCACTTTCTTCCTGTCAAATTAAATGAAATTTCATTACTCTCCCTGACTTAATGGCATGAGGCTGCCTGCCGCCAGAATGAGTTAACCCTCTCTGGACAGGAGATTGAGTTTGCGCACTCCCGTTGTCTCCATGCATCACCAAACGGGCTGGGACATCAGGAGAGAAAGAAACCTCTCCTTGAACATATCGCAATGTTAGCATGCAGTCATGGATAAGCTCTGCCTTTTGCCCCAAGATGGGAAGTTTTATCAAAAGTGGATTCAAATCAGTCATCAGCTACCGGCTGCTCAGACCGAAGACACAAAGTTTGGAGCTGAAATCTCAACTTTCCCAGAGTTTTGGGATGTTCAGGTTAAGGGTTCGGACTTGAACCCACAATCAAGATAAGCTGACCAGTAACATCCATATCCATATATGGACTAAACCAAAATTCAAGAGGGGCTTAGTATCAGCTTCAAATTTGGGTTCCATTCTGGTTCCTTTTAATCAGAGAATGTAACAGACTAAAACTCCTAATGCATTATGTTCTGCAGCAAACATCCATCTACTACCTAAAAGAGGAAGGCAGAATGCCATGAGGAAGGCAGAATGCCATGAGAGATTCGAGTGACAATTTTTGAACAGGCTTGTACAAATGCACCTTCAATATTAGTAACAATTCAGGCTACACGCAGGAAGTGCAGAGATACTGTGCATCAATATTTGTGTAAGCAGTTCTAGCCTATGAACGTGCAGATGGATTGCATGGCAGCACCTCTGATATGTCCATTGTTAGATTAGTTTTTAATTTAATACTTTTTTAAATTCATAATAAATTAGACGTGAACTACAAACATTCCAGGTAATACCTCAGCTTTTATAAATGGTCTCTGACAACTACAGAGTCCCTCCATGCTAGCTCCTTTAATTGTACAAAAGCGCTCTTGTGCCATGACAAATTTCATGCCTTGCTGTTTACAAGATATATGCATGGCACAGGGATTAATCTAGCAATTGAGAAATAACTTTTGAGTCAGATTCTTCCAGCCTCCTGGGGAAAGGTAATACCCAAAGCACAGGGAAGGGGAACCCTTTACGTTTAATGACTTCCTAACAAGAACCTTCATTTTTTTTTAAAGTTATTTTCTTAAAATGTAAAGATATTGCCCCAAAAAGGGAGAGGGCAGGATCTCCAGCATCGAACTCCTCAATACTCTGAAAAGATACAGCGTAGAAAATTGCACGTTACTTGCTTCTACAGCAGGTGGTCTCATCAATGGGCTTCAACCCTCTTTTAGAGTGATGTCTTCTATACCTGTGAAAATTGTCTCCTTAGTGGTTCCCATTATCTGGAGAATTCTCTCCCCATTTCTTTTTAAAACATTCCCTTTTTTCCCCTCCTTTGCCTCTAATTTTCTCTCTCCCTCTGCTTTTTTCCCTTTATTCAAGGAATATTTTAATATAGTCATAACCATTAGACAATACCTATACACTGCTGCTGCTTTCTGTAATTCGTAACATAATAAATAAGCTAGTGAGAAAGTATTATTTACATTGCCGTATCGTCCAGGAGCCCCATTCCTGGACCATGATCCAATAGTGCTAGGTGCTATAGAAGCAGAACAAAAAGACCATCTCTGCCCCCAAGACTTTGGCCGTCGATTTTAAATGAAGTAGGATGGCTGGAATCAATAGATATGCTACACAATAAAGTTTTAGTGCCAGAACCTCAGCTGGAGTACATTGGCATAGTTTGAGTTAAGTCAATAGACTTACACAGATTTACACCAGGTGAGGATCTGGTCCTTGAAAAGTCATTCAGCTCTTTGATGCAAAATTACCTCTGGGTCTGCCTCTTCTGAGCATGCCTCACACACAATATGGGTGTTACTCGTGCCAAGTTCCATCTTATCACTGATGTCCTTTTTCAGTACTCAGGGTATTTGGTGCTAAAAACAAGGACCTTGCAAGCTAATGTTCACATGGAACATTTTTTTGGCAGGGTCCATAGGTCAGCCTATAAAGAAAGAAAATATCTGTTTTCTTCTTCAGAGTTATCTGATTTTGAAAAGAGCTCTCTCCTCTTGTGAGGTCCAGGTAAAAGTTCACCCATTCCCTGGCTGATTGCTCTTGACAAACAAAAATTGAGACCTGAAAATAAGTATTTTATCTGAAAAAATGCTAAACATCTCAAAACAAACATTCAACTATGCCGCTGCCAAATTCCACAAGTGACCTACAGCCCATGTCTCACTGCGGAATGATGGGTAAAGATTGGCCAGCTGCCCCTTTAAGGCCTTCTGGGACCTTCAATCCAATTGCAGTGTCTTAGCAGATGTGAATTTCAAGGTTACACCTGGGTGTTCAAGGGCAGGGCCAAGTGTAATCGGCACTTAGATCATAGATTAATCTTATTTGCCATCTATTAGGTTTGATTCCTGCTTCCCTCTCTCCCTCCCTAAAGCCAGGATTATTGTGATAGTTTAAGATAATGGATTCTAACGGAAGAAAGGTCATGCAGGCATTGAGATTTGGAACCTTAAGATAATATGATTAATCTAAAAGCTTCTTTCAAAAGGGGAGGGGACACACTTTCATATGTTTAATTGAGAAGAGGCGAAGAGAGAAAGAGATGGAATTAGCAGCATGAAAAAAAAAAGTAAAGGATCCCACTTCTTGTCAACAACTGCAATGAACTAGCATGAACAAACTCTTACGTTCGTTTTCAGACCAGTAAAGGAAGTTTTGCTTTCATTCATGCCTGAAAATGATACTTTACTGGTGATTTTGAGAAGAACCTCTATTAGGTTGGTATTAAATAGGTTAATTGTTTTTCTTAACCACATACATGGTTCACTTATCATATAATATCATATATATCAAGCACTTAGGGATGAAAGTTACTATAAAAATAAGATAGTACTCTCTGCTTAGGTATTATGGTGATGGCTGCTGTAAGAAAACCCTCAAATATAGAAACAGATTATAATAAAATTGCATTAATAGCTAAAATGTACTATGTGCTATATAAACATACAAGACAACTCTGTCCCAAATTGCTATCAGTATTGTATAATTACTTATAATAAACTTTAACTTTATTTGCACTTACCTGAGGGTATCAAATCTGAAGATTTTTTAAATCACTTTGCCGTTTATGCTGACAATTTAATTATTTTTGGATTTCACTCAGCACTTATGTTGGGTTCTATTCATTTGTCTTCCGGCTTTTGAGCCTTTAGGGTGTACTTGCTTCATGTTTTCAGGCTTTTCTCTGTAACTGTAAGGACTGAACTTTCGTTGAGATTTGTGCCATTGCAGGAGCCTTGGACATTGGTGCACCTTGATCCCTCCTTCTCTGCCTGTGACACACAATAGTTTAGTCTCCTGAGATCTGTAATGCTTTGCTCTAATCCAGGTTATTGGGCTCAATACAGGGGTAACTGGGTGAGGTTTAGGGAGCTGTGATATCAGGAGGTCAGACTTGATGATCTGGTGGGTCCATTCTTCCCTTAAAAGTTATGACTCATGAAATATAATGATTCTAGCAGCTGGGACTTCAAGCTAAACATCACAAATCATAAGAGGTGGCAACAGTATAAATTACTCAACCCTCTAAATATTATAAAGAACTGGATAGTGTGTTCTTTCTGCTGCTGACCCCTGCTGGATGGATTCAGAACTGCTCAACGAAATGTCATAAGCCTGATACTTCTTAGGGTGATTTTCCTTTAACTCAAGGGGTAGCAATGCTGTGCTTTTGAAGCAGGCTGATCTGGGCCACTGATGCTGTGAAGTTCTGAAGAGGCATGCTGTGTAACATAGCATATGTCTACACTGCTGCTGGGAACGTGCTGCCCAGCTTGGATGGACAGATATGTGCTACCTTGAGTAACGCTAGCCCATTAAAAATAGCAGCGTAACCAGGGTTAGCAGGGGCAGTGGCCTGGGCTAGCTGCCTGAATACAAACCCTCATGGGCCCCCTAGGTATCTACTCAGGTGGCTAGCCTGAGCCACAGCCAATTCTACCCCTGGCTAGTTTTGTGTGCTGATTCAAGGGGCTCATTGACATGGGGAAATCAGTATATAGTATACAATGTTTTTCACTTTTATCCTTCTTTTCATTACTAATTTTGTTCTCTTTTCAAATCATACTTCTTCAGCTGCTCTGAGGGAGAGAGAGCTGGAGAATTTGCTTTATCCCTAACCTTGCAGACTGACTAAGACCTAGTAGGTAGATTATTCCTAGAAGCTCAAGAACCAAAGCAAGTGTTACTGTTGCTGTGTCTGAGGGGTAATGTAATTAGAACTTGAGCTATGACTGCTTAATAAAACCTGTAATAATAATAATATATGCCCATCATCATTCAGAGCTATTCTGAGAGTCCAAATGGCATTAAAGCTATATGAAATAATTAGTCCTGAATAGGAATTATGTGGTCCCGCACAGAGTTCAAACACACGAGTCACTGCAGAAGGCTTTAAAAGTGACAGTCCACAACATCCTTCTTACGTCTGGGGTGCAATATGGGTAGGAGTATATGCTAAAGAAAGTTAGAAAGCCAGTATCCTTGGAGCACTGATGTCTGGCATCAACTGGGGGTTGGGTGCTACAAAATGAATATGCACAAGTCAGACAGTTACTGTAGATATCTACCTACCAAATTTGCATGCCCATTTGTATATGTGAAGGTGAGTTTCCACCTGCTTGAATTACTCTGGAACACATTTTAGGATAGTTTGTACTTTCAAGAAACCACAATAATGGGCACTTAATAAGCAATTGTGGGCACAAAACTTACAGATGCAAACTGAGAGTCTCTGACCATGGTATCCATTAAACTTCTTATTTCACTCAGCAGGTGTGTTGTACTTTTGAGTCACACTGATAATATTGCAGGTAATGTAACAGATATGTCCCTTCCAGAGATTTCATCTTGAACAACGAACATGACTTTTTATCACTTTCAGACAAATAAGTCACTGGAATATGGCTAGTTTAAAAAAAAAAAAGAAAAAGAATTAAAGTATGTTTTGTTGTGTGTTTTGTTTTGGCTTGATGAAAATAAAAAAAGCCTGGCAAGAAATCCACAAAATGTCTGAAATTTAGCTACACCGAAAACACATTGTCTCAAAATGAAAGGCTTAATCTTTTGAAACACTGTAGTAGTGCTGATTAAGTAAATCACTTAAGTACATACTTAGCTTCAAGTATGCGAAAAGGCCCACTGATTTCAGTTGGGCTTATTCAGGTGCTTAAAGTTAAGCATGTGCCTTAATGTTTTGTTTTATCAGTGCCTACAACTCATTGACTTCAATGGACACTCTGGTCACTCACACTTTTCAGGATCAGGCCTTTCATTTCCAAGAGGGAAGGTATTCAAGCTGAGTGAAGACTTGGTTTCAATTTGTGGAGACTCGGGAGCACATTTTCCTTGTTTTCAAATCTGCCTCGACTCACAAACCCTGGGATCCTGGCTTTAAGCTTCACATTCAAATAAAACCAAAGGTTCAAAAGAAAAACTCTGCACAAAACACTGAGTTTCAGAGTATGGTACTGAAACCCTAACTGCAGCCAGGTTTACTTGAAACATTTTGTGACTCCTTGGTGGACCTGAGGCCGAGCTCCACATTGCAAAGTCACTTATGCATGGTATTGCTAAAAACATTTCACCCAGGTCTAGCAGGATGGAGATTTCTAAATATAGATTGAAAATGGACAAGATTTCAGGACCAAAGGTGCTGGAATAATGGATGGACTTTATTTCCCACTATGACAAGTGAAGCTTGAAAGGAGAAAGGGTCCATTATTGGGAGCTGCTGTGCACCCTCAACTCAAACTGAAGTCCATGAGGAACTCTGCGGTTTTGGATATAGGATGGATGTAGGTGTCAGACAAAGACTTGCAGAGGTGCTATAGAAGTTGACTGCTTCCAGCACCTCCCAGGACAGAGCTCCAAATGATATGTTTTGCCTAATTTACCTGCTCCATTCACAAAACATTGCAATCCCAGAAGGACAATCCTCTGGACACATTCAATCAGCTCAATGGACTATCTTATTTTATCAGAATATTCACTCCCTTCTCCCTTGATCAGCCTCTGGGCTAGTGCATGTTTTTCACCTTCCTTGGAGCTAGTTGTCAGTGCTCTTGAGTCTCTCCAGAGAACAAGCCTCTGCCTAATATATGATGTGCTTATTCATCCCAGACGCAGGGCATATCATTCTCGAATGACTGACAAGCGTTCTCAAATGAAGAGAGCCCAAAGTGTGCTCTAATAGTGATGGGAAGCATTTCTAGTCAAACATAAAGCAAATTAATGTGAGCCCCCACTGCACCTTTCATCTGGAAATGTCATAAAGTAATAAGCAGAGTGACCCTGCCAATGTCTAGGGCTGGATTTCAATAGATTTACATCTTAAAGGGCACCACACATTTTTAAATAGCCGGGCCAAATTCTGATCTCATTTAGAACAATGTAAATCCAGAGGAACTCCATTGACTTCAGGTGTAACTGAGATAAGAGTTGTTCTTATTTTACGGGATCAATGCAGTGCTTCACTTGTAATGAAAGAGATGCCGGGGCTCAAGCTATTAGGTGCCAGGGCTTAAGCAGTTTTTTTACTTTCATAACTGATGTGGCAAGCCCAGATGTGCTGGGGCTAAGACTGGCACAAATTAAACACTGGATCAATGATGCTCCCATTTAAAGCAAATGGGAAAATTCTTATTTAACTTCAGTGGTAGCAGGATCTGGCCCTAAATGTCTTGTTCTTCAGGTTAGTTTCAGTAACAATAGCTTTAAAGAGACAAGCTCTTTGATCAGCAGTCATATTCGGAGACTATATTGCACAGCTACCAGACACTTCAATTTTAACATAATATAATTGGTAGGCTGAAGGCCATATGCTAGTGTAGGAGACTTGATTTTTCCGTAAAAATAGTTTTCACGGCAGACACTATGGCTGTGTCTACAGTTACATCTTTATAAGGGCACCACTGCAGTGTTGTTATTTCTCCCGTTGGTGTCATTAATCCACCTTCCCAAGAGGTGGTACCTAGGTTGACAGAATAATTCTTCCCTTGAACTCGTGCTCTCTACACCGGGGGTTAGGTCGATTTAACTAGGCTGCTGAGAGATGTGGATTTTTCCCTTCCCTGAGTGACTGAGCTGGGTTGACATAACTTTTTAACGTAGAACTGGTCTAAGTCTTCCTACGTGTTTGTACAAACCCTGCTATAATGGGGTGCCAATCCTGACTGGAGTCTCTGGTTATCATCATTATCGTAAATAATAAATAAATAATAAATAGATTTTTTTTTATGTTAGTGGAAAAGTAGTCTAAGAAAAAGAAATTCCTGATATACTAATCTTCCCATTGTTTTTAAAGAAAGAAAATGGCTTCACACTTGTCTGGGAGAAAGCAAATCTTTATTCTGTGTCACTTTCAATCTCTTTAAGGCCCAGTTCACAAGCTGAAGATGAAGGGCCAGATTCCCTAACCAGACCTAGTTGGAAACTGGCTACAAATAGCAAGCTGACAAGAAGTATGTCAGCTCTAGACCTTGTGCCTGCTCCTACCTCCACACACACTCAGTGTAGGGGGCATGTCAGAGGAGGAAAGGTGTATGTATCAGGGATAGGTAGGGAGCAGGAAGAGGACCATGGCAAAACTTCACTATGCTACTACTATTCTCCAATGATGTCTGGTCCATTAAGGACCCTATGCCAATGGCAGAATTTAGAAGTGCCTGCCACTGGGGCTGGCTCCCTGATATCGGCTGAATCCCCTACACTAAATAGATCTCTGCTGCAGGAGACAATTTGTACCCAAATCTTTCATGGTTTCATAAGGGAAGAGGGTGCAGGGTGATAAAAAGTTAATAAAATTCAACAATTTACAGTAAGATTTAATTTTAGAGATCTCTTGTTTCTCTGTGCTAGAACAAGGGCATCTAAACATATCAACCACCTTTACAGTTTCTTGAAACACAGAAACTGATAAGAAAGAAAGAAAGAAAGAAAGAAAGAAAGAAAGAAAGAAAGAAAGAAAGAAAGAAAGAAAGAAAGAAAGAAAGAAAAGGGGGTGGGGGAAGACATACGTGAGGAGATGCAGGAAATATAATTGAATTTGTGTGCTTTTACTCAGTGCAGGATCATATTTCACTTTAAGTATTTTCAGGCTTTTAAAAGTGAAAAGAAATTGAAATGATGGCCTGTTCCCTGGGGCGTCCAAATAAAAATGATTCCGCAGCTTTCAGGTATGTGTGGTTACAATGCAGTTTGCTTCTTTAAAATTTCCATCACTCGGTGCCCACCTCCCATGCAGTGAAAAGGCAGGGCATAATAAAACCCAGCATTTCCCCATGGTAAGAGAAAGGGACTGGAAGGCAAAAGCTCCTGAACTCCTGCCAGGGACCAGCTTTGTAGCCCTGGGGCTGTCACTCAGCACCTGATTTTCTGGATAACTCCGGCTCAAATCAAGGGGACGTGCAGGTGCTCAGCACCTCTGAAATATTATGGTTTCCCCAAATGTAAAATGGGGACAGTACAACATCTCTAACTCACAGCGGGGTTGTGAAGACAGATCAGTTAATGTTTATGTCAAGTTTTTGAAATGTAAAGTGCTATATAATTGCCAAGGATTATTATGTTCCATTCTTTGCAGCTGAACCTTTCGGGGGGAAAGAAAAGAGAAATCTATTAAATAGTACTTGCATTTTATATCTCCTGCTCCCTTTTCTTTTCTTTTGATGCTTTTAGTAACTAAAGAAACTTTAAAGCTTTTATGGTCCTTTTCCTCTGTCAGTCTCTTTCTCTCTCTCTCACTGATGCTCACTAGCAATGCCTAACCCCAGCCTCACATGTGCATAGTTAGGGTGATAATGACATGGTAAAGAATCACAGATGATCTTGGTGGCACAGAATATCTATTAGTTCATCTGGTTCAGTCCTCTCCTTCCAGGGCAGGATTTGGTGTTACAGAATATTCTCCAGTCTTAAATGGCACCAGAGATGGATCCTGCTGCAGGCATCGTGGGCCAGATCTCCATCTCCTGCTGCAGCTGCTTTGTTATTATCGGTATTACCGTACAGTTTAGGAGCCCTGGTCTAGGACTAGGGCTTCGCTCTGCTAGCCACTGTAGAAACACAGAAGAAAAGGATTATCCTTTGCACAGCAGCACAAAGTGGTCAGTAATCTAGCCTAACGGACTACCTGTGGATTTCCCCAGTGTGGGGAGTGGAGTAAAGCCAGCTGTCCCACCCACTGGTGTGATTCAGGGAACAAGGTGTGACTGGAAGCTGCTACACTCTAGCAATCCTCAGAGTGCATATCGACCACACTGGGGCAATAGCCAACCATCATGGATTAAATTAGACCTGTGGCAGCTCCACACAACATCAAACCACCAGAGAACTGGCTACAGGAGCAGGTAGCCATAAATGGCTTATTTGATGCCTTTTCTGCCTCTCTCCCACATCTGCCCCCTTACTTACTGGGTGCATCTGAGAATGTTTTGAATGTTACTTTCCAGTTTCTCAACTTTGTTCTGCTTCTGCACCAGCTGTAATTCCAAGTTGCATTTGGTGCCACAACTTTAGGTCACTTTATTTTTACAAATTGGAGGCTACCAAGCGCATGCTGGCTGATAAGGAGAACGTGTAGCTCATCATCCCCAAATCCACAGGCTCCAGATTCTGATTCCTAAAGGGCAATCTTTTCCAGCAGTGAAAGTCAGGTTTTTTTGGTTTTGTGAAGAACGTTTAAGGTGCAATTAGCAATAATGCAATGTTCTGCCCAGACCACTACTGTCTGCACAGTTCTAAACTTAAATATTTTTTGTTTTGATAGGCAAAATAAAACAAAACAAAGAAACAAACCTGGAGGGAACCTTGATCTGGGTCATAAACATGTTATGATAAGCACATCTGTAAGTCATGCAGAGGTATCCTCATAGGACCTGATCCAAAGTCCATTGAAGTCAATGGAAAAACTCTTATTGACCGGGGCAATAACCACCTCTTCAGGTGAAAAGCTGGCTAAACACAACTGGAACACACACACACACACACACACACACACACAGAGCATGCGCCTGTACAGTTTTAGATGCCTCAAAGGCAAACATTCTACATTTCTTAGGAGACAAAGAAGAATTAAACAAAATCCAGGATATATATATATGCAAATAACAAAATACCAGAGTTAGGAACTAAATCCTTCTTTGCAACATGAATTCAGTAATAAGATTTAACAATTATATAAACTACTTTCAACAGCATGCATTGGTTAATAGCTATACTGCTGCAGATGAGCTTGTAATCAAAGAATGACACAGTTTTAAAGGGATCTCTCCCCTCTAATCAAAGATTGTTTGCAAATAAAAGCTTTATTACCTCTGATTTCTTGGCAGCCACTAGAGGAAAGGTCACTTAATAAAGTGCACTTATCCCTCATTGCAGGAAAACAATATGTCATCTCTATGTCCATTATTTACCAAATTGTCTTCATTTTTTCTTCACCTGCTGGGTTTTTGGCTATAAAGATAAATAATATTATAAAGCCAAGCTAGATGGTTTCAGAAAGGACCAGGATTTTTCACCAAGCTAGGCTCACAGCGTGAACGAGAGCGAAAATGGGGGAGTGGTGCTAAAGGATTCATCATCAGGAAATAGGCATCTAAAAAGTTTGCCTATACTTACGTTTTAAAATACTGCACTGGGCTTACTGTTTCATATATAAAATAATAGTGGCTTTTTTTAATAGTTTAACAAATTACACAGAGAGACATAAATCCTGGGCGTAACTGATAATAGCTCATAATATATGAATTTCAGCTTTTTACTGTAGAAGTTCAAAGGTGAAAAGAACCATTTTGAAAATTAAGCCACTGGATTTTTTTTTCTTTTCTGAGCTTGTTCTCATAAAAGATTGAGCCAAAGCAAAAATGCAGAACTCATTTTTTTCAAAGTTTATGATCCAGAACTAAACTCTGAAATTTGGATCCACCTTTAGCTTCTTAGGAGACACAGAAGAATGAAACAAAATCCAGAAGATATTTAGCCAGTACACAGAAGCCCCTTTACCCTGTGCTGCTTAAATCCTTCTTTAAGACCTACTTTTACTATAATGCCTACAAGAAATCATCTGTAAGAAGACAGGGATCTGCCTGCATGTAATTTATTTCAGAACCAGAACCTTAATTGGTAAGGTGTTCTGGGCAGGGAATGTGTCTTTCTTGAGTTCATACATACATAGCATAATAGGGGCCCAATCCTAATTGGGGTTTATAGGCACTATGCACCATTTAAATTCAACTGATATGGCCTAAGTGGTAGCTAGGCCTTTCGTGGATCCTTTGAATTTTACCCTTTATTTCTAATCATTCATGTCTGAATGTTAAAACCTCACTTAAGAAACACTATATATCCATATACACAGTATGCAATGTAGATTGGAGCTTAGGGGTGCACAAAGAATTTGGAATTAAGCCCTTAACGGGTAAGCATGCCAGCTTGAACAACTCCTTTGGCTGAAGTTTATTATATCCAGCCAGCAGACTGTCTGACTGCTAATAGGATTTCCAGTGTAATATCTACTTGTAAACAAAATATTGCACTTATCCACTGGGCATCTAAGTTCTCTGTGCATGTGTGTGCGTCCCCCTTAGAATCTCTTCCCTATATTCATTAAACAACAGGAAACAACCTCTTCTTAATGCAGCCAAAAATACATTGTGACAATCTTTCTAAGCAGTCTGTGGGATGCAAAGCAAATCTATCAAGCAGAGCCTTGGTAGATAATTTGAGGAGGTATTTTTAAACTATACAACCATGTTTGTTCCTTATTCCCGGGTGAAATCTTCCCTTTCCTCCTCTACCATACTTTGTGTTATTTTATATTCAGGGTAGAGTATGCCCTTCTCCCTTACAACATCACACTGACTATGATCATTCCCAAGTGTATTCATTCTAGCACCAAACAACAGTCATTGTTGTTCTCACAAAGGCTCATCATCATCATCACCACCACACATTTCTAACCATTGCAACATTTGTACTGTGTCTTGCGTGAAGTTGCAGCATGCAAGACTGCTTTAAGCTGCCATGGAAACAAGTGATAATGCTTTATGGCATCATGGAGGTAAAAGAGATCCAGAACATTAGCTTTTCCCCAGGTGTACTCTCCCCCCACCCCCACCGCCTCACGTAACAGGGGTGTGATCCTGCAGTATTCATTCAGAAAAAACTCCTTGTTGATTTCAAGGGGATTTTTTTGCCTGGATGAAGTAATTTTAGGTGATTTTCTTTCAACTGGTAGTGCCCCCATAATCATATTTGGTTCAGCCCTGATAGACGACTCCATTCAGCCCTCATCTGCCACCTCCCAAATGTCCCAGAAATAAAGAGAGCCTGCGGCATGACCACAAGGTTAACAAGCTGAGCTATGAGTGCCATAATCAAGGCTCTGTTGTGAAGAACACCCTGCTGGTAGTTTCCTCTCTTCTCAAGTGCCTCTGCTGAGCACAACTGTGGCAGTACGTCATGTGGAGACAGACTGTCCCACAGGTAACCTGTATGGAAACTGTTAAGAGCTTCAAAGGTCAATGTCGAACACCTTGAATCGACCAAAAGCCCACAGGCAGCCAGTGCAATTCACAGAGCACTGGTGTTACATGCTTTCAAAACAGAGCTCTGTTTAATAAGCATTCCTGGACTAGCGTTAGCTTCTGAATGGACACAAGGGGCAGCCCCAGATAAAGAGCATGACAGGAGTCTGCTCTCGAGGTGACAAAGGCATGGATGGATAAATGTAGCAAGGTCTCCGCATCTGAATGAAAGGCCACACTCTCCCTATCAAATTCAAGATGGAAAAATACGTTCACATGGCTGCTACCTCGGCATCCAGCAGGAGGTTCAATACCAGAGTATCGGATAGAAGCCCATGGCTAGTTTTATAAAATTAAATAAGTAAATAATAAGCCTGGTAAGTTGCAAACCTGATTCATAAGATGAATCATGGTCATGCCATGGGTTAGTCAAGCTGATGTAACTACAGTCCACTCTTTTGATTGTTCCTCTAAACCCAGTATCATTCCCTCTGTTTTGTCCAGATTAAACTTCAGCCAGCTTGCTGTCATCCAAGTCTCAATCTCTTAAAGAAACTAAGTTGACTATACCACTGCACGAGTGTGATGGACTATAATGGAGACACACAACTGGATATTACTCACGTACATGTTTCCCTACCAACCCAACTAGTGTCCTCATACATATGCACTGAGCAAAAAAGGTTACAGCATAGAACCCAGTGTGAGAGAGCCTTAGAGTTAGATGAACAATTGCCCATAATTACTCTGTGAATGCTCCTGTATTAAAAGGAAAGAGGCCACCTCATAACAGCCCCATCTACTCCTGCAATGGGCCACAGCATTGGCAGTAACTCTCAGTAATAACAAAGGCAACTGGACAGATCAGCTTGAACATGTTCTCTTAGTTCATAGCAAGGAAGACACTGATGAACAATGCCACTCGTGAATTAACAGACCTCTACCTGGGTCTAAACCTAGATTGATTAGGGTGAAAGGAATATGAAGACTGCAAATACTGCTAGAGCTGATTGTCAAATACATTCTTGGTGGTCTTTCTGCTAAGCATTAGATTCAATGCTAGTAAATATCTTACAGGGTCATTATCATCAAGAATTGAGTAGAGGCTCACCAGTGCTTCCCTGAGAAGGTCTGGCAATGACTGGACTTCTTTTGAGAGAGGCCCTACATGCATAGCTGGTCAGAGAATTTTGCTGAAAATAAAACTGATAAAAATGTAAACACAATTTTTCACTTAATTTCCACGTGTCCACCTCCATTTTCCAACTAGTTCTAAGAAAAATGTTCCTTGTGAACAGAAGAAAAGAGCAAGTTTAACCTAGTGCTTTTTCTTGCAAATGAGAAGCCAAATTCCATCCTCAGTTGTGCATTTATGCATGTATGCATAAAAGGACAGAATCTGTCCCTTGTGTTTTACTTTATGAAACAAACAAACTGGGCTCAAAACAAAATTCAAACACCATAACATTTTAGTTTCTGAGATTCACGTTCCATCCACAGTTAATACCTTTGCTATTTCTTACTTCTCTATTATATTATTTCAGGAATTCTTTTATATTTTTGCATATGGCTTATTTGCCCTAAACACATCCAAACTGTTTTGCAGGCTGTCTGTGGCACTCAGGAAATTCATTTCAGCTGTAGCTTTGGAAAGAAGAAAAAAAATTCTCCACAAAGTGCTCCATTTGCGATGAGTTAAAATCCCTAAATCTGATTTTAAACATGACCAGATTTTATTTTCAGTATCATATAAAAGGATCTACTCTGTTGATTCATGAAGCTGAAAATGAACCAAACCTAACATTTAAATTCTGATTTTGTGCAGTTGAGATGTCTCAGTCATAGCTCATTGAGTAGTTTGCAGAGTAAGACTGCCGGGACAGAAAATCCTCATTCAGTGATATTTATATGGATCTGACTATTTAGGGAGAGGAGGTAAAAGATGGAAGGCTAGATCCTCATTTGATGTAAGTCAGCATATCTCCAGCTTATCAAAAGCATATCAGTTGCTTTTACATTCAAATCTTCTGAAAACTAATTTGCATTTTAAAATGGCTTAACCTGCCATTGTTTTCTGAACAGCAGCGGCACCCTCAGAGATGTTACAGCGTATATTGTTGCTAATGGAACAGATTACCTCGCCCCCGTTGGGGAAAAACAAAGGTGAGGGAAGCTAGGTGGGGAGGATATCTTTGCATGGAAAGCCTCATGGAATTTTACTCAAACCATAACTCTCAGGCAAACGGGTGCTAGAGTTTGATCCTCCTTCTTCCTGACCAATAGACAGAATGTTCACCCCTCACAACCTACAAATGTTATACAGGATCAGATGGAGGCAAGGAGTTATCCACATGGAAGGATGACCTTGTATTGAAGAACATAAGAAGAACATATGTTATATTCTTCATTGACTCCAGGGCATACTACCTCTCCCCCCACACACAACTTGGTCTTCTCAGCACTGTAACTCCAAAGGAGTTGTGCTGACCAGAGACTTCCTTGCTCACAGTTGCTCCTGGGATCCCAACTTAGAAGTTCCCAGTGCAGATGGGACTCCATGGAAAGGTTCAGCCACAGACTACATTGACTACTTGGTGTGTTACTCATGGGTTTGGTGATGGGATGATGCGCTTGCATCCCAACCTCACATTCCCTCAAACAGATCTCCAGCTATGCAAAGAACTCTCTGAAAGTTATGTTTTGGTATTACAGGGGTGCTGATCCCCTCTCTCCATCACAGGCAGAGGCAGATTCATATAGTGGGTTACAAACTAAATATAAGTCAACAATGTAATACTGTTGCATAAAAAACCCAAACATTCTGAAATGTATTAGGAGGAGTGTTGTAAGCAAGACACAAAAAGTAATTCTTCCACTCTACTCAGCACTGACAAGGCCTTAACTGGAGTATTGTGTCCAGTTCTGGGCACCACACTTCAGGAAAGATGTGGGCAAATTGGAGAAATCCAGAGGAGAATAACAAAAATGATTAAAGGTCTAGAAAATGAGGAAAGATTGGGGAAAAAGGGAGGGGGGCAGGGGGATTGTTTAGTCTGGAGAAGAGAAGACTGGGGGGGGGGGGGAGACACGATAACAGTCTCAAGTATGTAAAAGGTTGTAATAAAGGGGAGGGTGATAAATTGTTTTTCTTATTCACTAAGGACAGGACAAGAAGCAATGAGCTTAAATTGCAACAAGGGAGATTTAGGTTAGACATTCAGAAAAACTTTCTGTCAGGGTATTTAAGCACTGAAACAAATGACTAGGGAGGTTGTGGAATCGCAGTCATTGGAGGCTTTCAAGAACAGGTTAGACAAACACCTGTCCAGGATGGTTAAATACTTAGTCCTGCATTAGTGCAGGAGACTGGACAAGTTGTTCTATCAAGGTCCCTTCCAACCCTACATTTTTATGATTCTATGACTCTATATCCATGCATTCCAGACCAATAGATATTTTCCCCATCACAAGATTCATTTCATAAACTGAAATGCTTATTTAAGTAATCACTGCCTTTTAATCTCTATTACTGGCATAAATGGAACAGCTGGATAGAGGCAAGCAAATTTACACACTCTTAAACAAGAAGCTTCCTCGGGGACTTACCTTTTCCTCTGCTCTAACGTGACAGGCATATTTTCTTTCTTTCTCTTATATCTTTATTGATTTTATAATAAACCTCACATTATCAATGATCAGCATTTTTTCAGATACAATGATAATACTTTGCACTCACAGAATAATACTTTGCACTCCTGGGTTCTTCCATTCAAGTATCTCAAAGCACTTTGCGAGCCTCACTTAATTAATGCAGATCAATGACAAGGCAGATCTCATTTTAAATAACTCTGCTTTTCCTCCAAGAGAGTTGCGTCTTGCAACCCCCCGAATCATTGGTTAGTGCAACACAAATAATCCAACCCAAACACAGCCAGTTTTACCCTGTTTACAAACAGCAACATGGGACCTGTTATTTAACAGGTAATCCAAGCTTCTTAGATTACTGCTCTTTTGATTCACATGGAATGTGCTTTGATTTTGTTGGCTGGAGGGAAAAGGATTCCTTGCTATAGGGACTTGACTCTATCCCCACCCCAACACACTTCTCTCCATGTCAGTTATTGTAAAGTAACTGATTAAAAGATGCAACTTCATGTGGACAATCAATCTGTTCTTTCCCACAGTCAAGATTTCTAATGCAGGGAAAACCACCAGGGTTCTGCACATTATAAAACTTTTAGCAAAGGGCTAATGAAATGCAAAGCTTCGTATAAGACCAGCACTAGCCTTCCTATCAAATCATCTGAAATATTTATTTGCCCTCTTGAATAATTGATAGGGGCATCAGCTCTCCCTGTCAATTGATTTATTAAGGGACTGTTTGGAATTAAACAGCTTAAAGTTATTAGATTTAGCAGCGACCTTGCTTGTTAGCATATTCATTTACCTACGGGAGCTCCCATTAGATATTGTTAATACATGACGTTCCTAGTCACGGCCTGGATCGCCTCAAATTGCATTAACGTTGGGCTGTTTAGCCACAGAATAACAGGTTTGATTGAGTGCTTGGGTTTGGTGTAATTAGATTTTCCTAGAAAAGGGGGGACTGTTTTAATGCTGTGTGCATTAAACTAGATATGTCATCAGCATTATTGTAATTGGCAAACAGGAGCATTGGAGACCTAGGCTGTGTGTGAATATTTGTGTTTATGGCTTGTCTTACCATTTTTATAGATGGCACATAATAGCCATGGTAACTTTCATATGCATGACACTGACAAAAAGTAGCTGGCCTCTTTAATAAGCATCTCTTTTGAAATCAGTGGAATATTCTATACTGAATAATGGGATCAATTTATTGTTAGTTAAAACTGCCAATTATTTCTCTAGCTGAAAAGGTTATGAGACTGGTTAATCAATGATGAAAATGGTGTGTATGTGTGTGTTCATTCTACTCTATGGATTTCTGTTGGATATATAGAAAAGGGCACATGCTACAAGACTCTCAAACTCACCAGCTCTATTGAAACTTATTATAGAACATTTGGGGACTGATTCACTGAATTTTTACTCTGGTTTCACACTAGTGTCACTCCACTGATTTCAATTCCACCAGCATGAACTCACAGTAGTGAATCAGGTACTTCATTTTTAATTACAGGCATCTTGCTATAATTAAAGGTGCATGTAGGTAATCAAATGCTTGCTACCCATGCCTAACTGAGGGGTCCCTTTGGATCAAATTCTGCCTTCAGATGTGTGAGCATGAAACTCCCATTGGCTTCAATGAGATCCCAATGACAAAACCCTAGAGCAACGGCACCTGCAATCCTTTGCTCAGTGCTGTATACCTTATTACCAGAGCAATACTGAGAAATTGGAGGAAGTTCAGAGAAGACCAACAAAAATGATCAAGGGACTTGCAAGACTGACTTATAACTAAGGAAAGCTTCAAAGACTAAAGATATGAGTGGGTGACATGACAGCAGCATTTGAAAAGGGTAGATATTAAAGGACAGAGCGGAAAAGTTAGGGTGGCACACAGGGTATAACTTGGAATAATGAGATGAAATTATAAGAGGGAGAATGTATGTTGAAAACAAGAAAAATCTTCATGACCGTAAGATGTATGAGGCTATAGAATAGTCACCCAAACCCCAACACTCAGGGCTTGGAGAAATATGCTGGACAAAGAACTAGGAAATATACGATGGGGACAAGCCTATACTGGCAGGCAAATGAACTAGGCGAGCTAATTAATCTGAAAGGTTATGATGTTACTTGCATCCGCTTTTTTCCGATGAATCCGAGTGAAGGATCTGGCCTTTACAGGTTTATCTGGCAGGCGGTCAGAACCGATGGAAGTCATGCTAAAATACAACATTCGTTCATATCCCTAAAATATTATTTTTCAAAGTACCATGGCTGGAAAGGAAGGGACTTCCAAGGATGATCTGTACAGCCAAAGTGGTTGTCAACAGAAAGGAACAAAAGAGTGCATTTAAACAAACTGATATTTCCAAACAGGGGATAAGAGCCTTGGTTAGTAGGACCTGATCCAAGGCGATTTACTTCAGTGGGCTTTGGATCAGGCCCAGAGAGATCTACCTGAACAGGGGATAAAAATGATTGGCAGGTTACTGGGAGACAGAGCTGCCTGAATAGTTGAAATTGGAATTAATTTTATGAAATTATTTTTATTGTAGCTCAAGCATGCACTAATCAGGAACATAACCCTGCATGGCCCATGCTAAACCTCCCGTTGAGTTGGTGGGAGCGGTATGTGGTAAGCACTGCAGGATTAAGCACCAAAGTGTTTTCCCCCCATGCTGGTAAAGTGATATTTTTTGCTTATGGGGGAAAAACACAAACCAGACTAGGGAAGGGTGAGGAAATTAAAAAATAAACAACAAAAAGACCCAAATAGTTGCCAACCCTCCAGGATTGGCCTGGAGTCTCCAGGAATGAAAGCTTAATCTTTAATTAAAGATTATGTCCCGTGAGGAGACCTCCAGGAATACATCCAACCAAAATTGGCAACCCTAGATCCTCAGACCTTTGCACAAACCTCAGCCTAACGCTCTTCAGAAGTCTGAATATGTTAAAGGGAGCTCAACCCTCCTGTTTCAGTGTGGGAAACCCCAGCATCCTGCTAATATATGAGGACTAGAAAGTGAAACTGATCATAAACAAAGTGAATTTGACCAGCTTAGCCTCACTGTCCCAGGCAAAAGGGAGAGAGAGGGGGGGAGGGAATAAAAAAAAAAGACTAGCACCATTGAATAGTTGATTGGATTTTTAACATTTACTCTGTTTTCACTAATCCAAGATGATAACAGTAAAACTGATATAATAGTTTTATTTTCAATATATTGATGATATTGAGCGTGTCTTTTAAAGAAGAGTTCAGTGACATTGTACCCTTCACCAAACACATGGGGGGAGAGATAGCTCAGTGGTTGGAGCATTGGCTTGCTAAACCCAGGGTTGTGAGTTCAATCCTTGGCAGGGCCATTTAGGGATCTGGGGCAAAAATTGGGGATTGGTCCTGCTTTGAGCAGGGGGTTGGACTAGATGATCTCCTCAGGTCCCTTCCAACCCCAATATTCTATGATTCTAAGTACATTCAGGTCCTTTTATAGGCTCTGTGCACCCAAATAAGCCATCCTTACTCAAGTAATACACAAGTGGACTGACTGAAATCAACAGGACTCTGTTTGTAATAAGGTACTATTTCAGTACTGGGGAGTGTGGAACAATTGGGCCCAGTGTGATTGATCTCATATGTTCTTTTTGTGTTAGGCACGGCGTTGAACTGGACACACACATGATGGGAGGTTGAATAAAACAGACGATAGCTTGTATTCCTGGGCTGATGTTTTATTTAAAAGGAGCAATTATAGCTGTGATTCTTTAAAAAAAAAAAAGTTTAAAGTCATCACGGTTATTTTGCAGAGCCCTGGTTCAGCTCATCTGCAGGGAATTGCCTCCTTAAGTAGTTGAGTTGCCTCCCCCCTACCCCCCCATGCAAAAGGCAATTTTAAAGGTAAGAAAGTGACAGTAACAGAAAGTGCTGCCTGAACCTTAATCACTGTTTACTGATTTAGTCCATTTTATTGGCAGGCAGTGCTTTTCCAGAGAGCCATTTTCCTGGCAGGGTGCAAAGACTGCGATCAGGGGCAAGAGTCTGTGTCTTGCTTCTACTTCCTCCCCGGCCTCATAACTGCCACGAGCAGGCTACTGCAAGAAGGCAGTGGGGGTTGTCATGCCCGAGTTCAGCCTCTGACACTGGTCCTCTAGAGGTAAGTGTGAAAGAGGGCTAGATTATAAAGCTGGAGGATGGCTACAAAGGACCCAACAGGG
The DNA here is from genome assembly GCF_965152275.1 of Natator depressus. Lineage (NCBI taxonomy): Eukaryota > Metazoa > Chordata > Testudines > Cheloniidae > Natator > Natator depressus. Next base: position 73,099,924 of record NC_134243.1, read on the forward strand.
CATAAAACCAATATGCGTAGCACGCTGTGTCCCCTCTCCTGGGGCGACAGAGGAATTGAAGATGATAGAGAATTTCACCCTTTGCATGGAGAGATTGGGGGTGATTGGTTTGTTTACATTTGTTTAAGTGTCCGAATCTAAATAAGGGATTCAGGGAAGAAAAAATAAATAAATAAAGACATGAGACCGGTTAGAAAAATAAAATTCATGCTTTAGTACAGTTTTGCCTCTTCCCCACCCTACCCCCCCCCCCGCATTTGTCACAGTCAACTACTGAAATCCTCTATTAATCGCTAAATCCAGATAATAGCGGAGGTGGGTTGGCTGACCTGTGAAATTAGGTCTGCATGTAAAAAGGAATTGAGCTGCATGAGCTTTGGAAATAACTCTGTCGGTATTTACATTAGCATTTGAACATCAAAGATCTCCCCTGGGCTCCTCTAGGTTCCTCTAATCCAAGCACCAATGAAATAGCTCAGTTTTGCCCCCCTCCTCCCCGTTTCCCCTAAACATGCCATATTAGAGACCCTATGAGATATACCAGCCAATCAAGAGGCAGGAGACAGGGTTTTCATAGGTTGTCGGGTCCCACATTTCCATGAGGCTGGGGCACAAGGAAATTCACTAACACTAAGGGAAGGGGGGAACGGGGTTTTATTTAACAGAGGACACAGTCTATTCTGGGGTGCAGGCTTCCTTACAAATAGTAATTACTAAATAAAAAAAAGAGGCCTCTAAGTCCGCCAGACTCAGCAGCCTGTGTGGAGTTGAATTAAACACAAGGCCAAAAATGATTTTTGAAAACATCACTGACTTTCATTGGGGCTCACGAAAGGTGATTGAATTGAAATATGCAAATAACTAGATAGCTCACCACAGGAATAGTTGATGTTTCTACAGCCCCTGCCATCAGAGGATCTCAAAGAATTTTACACAGATTAATGAATCAAGCCCCACCATGTCCCCTCTGCAGTATTATTGTTATCATCCTCTTTTTACTGATGGGGAAACTGAGGACTTAAACAATTTACAGTCCAGAAAGGTTCCAGTGGAAGAGCTGGGATTAGAATTCAGATCTCTTGCCTCCTTATCTTAAACTCCATTCTTCGTCGCTTGTAGTTGTCAGGTTTGTTCCATGAATGTTTGAATTGCACTTTTTGTATCCTCTCTGTTACATCAGCTGAGTTGTATAAGCCTAGAAACACAGATTATACCAAAATGAAAACAGACAAGTACTTGTTTTAATTTACTCACAGTATTTTCAGAAATAGGGACTACTCAAGTGAGTAAAGGATTGGATTACACCCAGAACCTCTATAGCCCTATAACCATATATTATTTCCTATCAGCTGTGATTCCTACACTCTAAGCCTATCATAAACTTGTTACAAATGAGTCACAGATACACAGGAGTATGATTGTGAGGAGAGAATGGGATACTTTTGACATGAAGACAGCCAACTAGCAACGTGAAGAAAGCAATGTGACAACCTATGAAATAACCATTATATTACACCTCTGCCCAAATAAAGGGATTAGTTTCTCAGCACTATTTCTAGCAAGAGTTTGAGGAATAAACTAATAACCAAACAAAAATCCACCGAGTCATCTGAAGTGCTAAACCTGAATTGACTTCAAATGTCCCAGCTCATCAAAGTGACAGTGGGATATAACGAAGTATTTTCAGGTTAACAGCAAGCATACACATTTGGTACAGTAGTTTTTTCTCTGCCGTTCCAACCTTTAGTGAGGTGTGTTGGGGGAACAGAGAATCATTTACCACTATTTGCTAATAGTTTTGGTGAACTACACAGCATCAAGTGTTCCTTTCTCGTGAGGCCCATTTGTAGAGACATTGGCTGCTTTGCTCAAGAAACCCGAGGCTAAGGTTAATCTAAAGCATTGTTTTAAAAAAAAAGAGAAGAATAAAAAGACCATTCAAAATTATAGCCTAATCTAGGGAAAGAATGGACAATAAACAAAACAAACAAACAAGTTGTATTTATATATATATATATATATATATATATATATATATATATATATTACCATGGTATCATCAGTAAAGGCATCAACAGAAATCTCTATCCTTTCTAATTCCAATTCCCCACCACCTTTTTTAAAATGGATCTTTACAGAATTTTATCGGGGGGGGGGTAAGGAGGGGGGAAGAGGATGAAGAGAGATCACCTTTAAAGCTTTTCCTTTCTTTTCTTGCCTTTTTTTTTTTAATGACAATAGAATTTTTTTTCCTAAAGTTGTATTAGGGATTCACTTAAGCAGAAATGAACTGTAATATGCAAATAGTTCTAATTGGACTGCTAATAGAGCGTGTCTCTGTTGTTTTTTTGTAGGGAGTTTTATGCCTATGTAATCAGTGCAGACAGCCGTTAAGTAAATGAAGAGGCAACTAACAATGTCAGAAAAGAGACCGGGCGGTTCCAGCTGACACTACCCTAATCTTCCAGGACCCATTAAATGGCAGTTTCAACGCATTACCTACCATAACATCCTTGAATATCACTGATTTTATTTGCAGTATCAAACATTCCATTTCATGCCCCATTAACAGTAGGAGCCTGAGCTTTTTGACGCAGCTAAACATTTTACTAACTACCTGGACTAAGTAACCAATTAACTTTTGGAGACAATACGGCCAATTAAGCGCGAAAAGGTAAGGCTGTCATCCCCCACTAAAATTGAATTTCCTTTTCCTGATGGCACTTATTGTAGGCGTTCAATTGTTAATGGAGATTTGGTCCCTATTAAAAGGATGAAGCCGAAGGATAATGAGAAAGTTCAGAGGACTTGGTTCCTAAAGAGTAGGTCAGAAAGTGTCCCAATTGGACACTAATTCAGTCATTTTTTCTTCATGCTAGCTCACTTACAGGATGGGATTGGCAATGTAGCTCTAATGTGTCCTACCATGATAATACATTGTTCAATATGGCAGCCTCCAAGACACACATAAGCACACATGGGTAGTTTGAGATCCTAAACGGTAAAGTAAAAAAGAAAAACTAACCACTTTTTTTTTTTGGACAACAGAAATGTTACTTCCTCCTGGATTATTGCACTAGTTATCACTTTGCTAGTCCCTTAAGAAGACACCTAGGGTAAGCAGGAGGCCCGTATTGCTATGAGGTGTACTTGGAAATCAACCCTCTGCATTTAGGCCAGCCACAAGGAAATATCATTTTGGTAAGTGGTGAGGGGTCTTCTCATAACTCCTGCTGATTTTAATATATGCCATGAAGTTAAAGTTGATTGTTATGTCTTGGGGTAAATATGTTAGAGTGGATATCACCCTAGGTATCTGGGATAAACCATGGTATTTTCATTTGGTTAGAAGAGACCCTAAGATACCATAATTGCTGTGGACTAACCAATGTTGAGTTTTCAATGGCATTGAATGTAAATACCTTTCATTTCCTGAAGCAAAAGGCTTTTGTTTTCTGAAAGTAGGTATATATATTCCCACAGTGTATGTAAAAATGGTTTCTCATGCCACAGAAAAATTACATATGAAGCAAAAATTGTCTAGATCCACTGTAGAATATTGTTCAAAGGGAAAATTAGCTTGTGAGATGTGGGTAAGTTAATCATCATCAACCCAGCTGTTTATGCTTCAACAGTGACTTTCAACCAAGGATCTCAAAACGCTTTACAAAAATCGGTACATTGGAACAGCTCTTTACGTGAGTTTGTAGATCATTTATCATAGGTTGACAGGAGTGAGAGGCCAGAGATGCAAATCCCACCTACAGATCTCAGTTTTACCAAAGTTCGGGGGAATTCAGATCAGCGTTTCTTGGTTCAGTTCTTTATAAAGATAAGGGACTAGCTGCAAAGTTTGATCTAAACTTCACCAAAATTTGGAGGTGGTGTTCAGTGCTGGGGCTTTGATCCAGGCCTAGGCACGTGCATGCATTTAGGTGCTCACGTCTTTGAAAAGGTGGGCCACGCTATCCATCCATCTTTGAGCTAGAGTGCTCTATGAATCTAGCAATAACTAATCAGCTGCATATGTATTTACAGCTCAGTATGTCCTGATCATTCTTACACATGGAGAACGTCATTGATTTCCTGCTGTGGTTATACCCTTTAAATTCAGTTACTTGTACTGAGTGCGATATGGGATGGTAAGCACATGCAGACGAGCACACACACACAGTTCCTGGAGGAAATCATCCCATTTGGTAATTATTACCACTCTCCTTCAGGAGTGACTGGTTTCTGAGAGACTGCCTACCCAAGCCAGGCATCAAACACCATCAGTGCTACATCAAAGGATTGCATTCCTGTGATGCCATATGGTGTTGCATCCCTTTAACTACAATGTCAGTATCTGTTAACAATGCAAGTATAATCAAACTGCTAATGTACTGGATCCATTTTGAGGAGGCCAGCAAGGAACACATTTGGGAGACTGAAACTGAAGCATGGTTTCCTTTTGTGGTTTTCCAAACTGTTCTGTGAATATTTTCAATATGTAAGACAAAACTAAACCCACATTAAGACAACAGCCTACACTGACATAACAGTTAAGGATTATCCTAACCACGACACAGCCAGTTTAGATGATTAATCTAATCTCTTGAATGCACGGAATATCCAAACAGGAAAGCACTGAACTCTAATAACAAAAACATGTCTTGCGTTTTTCACTACAATTCTTTACATCATTAAGTAATTACTCTTGACTAGAACCTCACCCTCCCATACTGCTACTTATGGTTTCAGGATTTTACTGGCTTTTCTGTGGAATTTTCCAATGAGTGCTGGTGTCATGAGGCATTTGCAAGACCCTGATTAAAAATACCTACGAGGTGGTGTCGTTACCTTAGTTAACATACTACACCGCTTTTAGGTGAGGTGGTTGTGGGAAGCAGGGATTGCAAAGAGCTGGAATTGCTCACTGTTCTTGAGGTGTCTCAGTTGCTTGCAAAAATAATGTTTTACTATGTACCCTGCCAATGCAACAAAGCTATGGAGGGGACATCCAATTTCTTTTCGGTCTTGTGCATCAGCCACAGCCATCAGTGACATTCCAAGTGTAGAATCGTTATTTCTAGTCAGTGATATGAGTCAGAGCCAACATCTTAATTTTTTTTTCCAGAGCCCAGGTTGAATCTACAGCACTAACTGTTAAACTAAAAGAATTTAACTTCTAAGATGAATACACCTGTGTAATGCAGGGGTAACCTGCGGCTCCTTGTACAGGCACCGACTCTGGGGCTGGAGCTACAGGCTCCAACTTTCCAGCGTGCTGGGGGGTGATCACTACTCAACCCCTGGCTCTGCTACAGGCCCTGCCCACACGCCAGCCCTTCCCGCCCCCTCCCTTGAGCCTGCCGTGCCCTCACTCCTCCCCCCCCAGAGCCTCCTGCATGCCACAAACCAGCTGATCGGGAGGTGCAAGGAGGGAGCGGGAGGTGCTGGGAGAGTGGTGGGGGAGCTGATGGGGGGCTGCTGACGTATAACTGTGGCTCTTTGGCAATCTACATTGTTAAATTCTGGCTCCTTTTCAGGCTCAGGTTGGCTATGCCTGGTGTAATGGAACAAAAGTGGCTCTCCATGGTATTTTTACAGTCACAGTAAGTTAGCTTGGGCGAAGTCCTGGCTTTATCAAACAAAAACCAAACCATATAATTTAGTTTAAAAGAGAAAATCCCATGACACAATATTTCAGTTAGCATTACATGGTCATAGGAAACTAAAAAACATAAAATTTTATCAAAGAAAACCATTAAATAACATTTAACTAGCACTTTAAAACCACTTAAAAACCTGACTCCACCACAATGAAGATATAGCAAGCTAGGTCTGTGACAGTTCATGGAGGAGTCTTGCTCAACAGAAATTTTCTGAGAAAAAACCCTACCCTAAAACTTCTGGGTTTTGTCATAGGACTCACAGCTGGGGCAAACATACAGTATCAATAGCCAACTGCAAATTCTGGTATTCCACGAGTGTAAGTGAACAGAATTTGCTCATGCAAGTACAAAACAGGTTCTTCACTGGCAAGAGTGATGCATGGAGATTAGAATTAGATAGGGATGTACCTTTGAGCAGATAGCACAAGAATCTTTCCTTCCACTGCTGAATAATTCCACTAAACATATGTGTATGCTCTGGGCTGGAAGATCTACTTAGAAACCTCTCTCTCATACAGAGCTTCACTCTCCCTCCATAGTATTGTGCGCCTTTAGTTTCTTCTGTCCTAAATGGTGATTCACTCCTAATGTAAAACTTGTGAGTTAAATGCTGGCTAATCTTGGCTTCCTTGCTATTTTATCACCGATGGATTTTCTAATCCACCCTTTCCCCAAGCAACCCCCATTCCTGCCTTCTCATACCCTACACATCCTTCCCTATCTATTCATCAGTGGAAAAAACCCAAAGCCTGGCTTTCTATACTCAATATATTTAATCTGGTGTAACCAGAAACACCAGTCACCACAGGGCTAGATTCATTATGCTAACAAGGCCTCCCAGTTTGATGCAATTTATCCTAATTAACTGATTCCTTTGCTCCTAAACTTTCTCTCCCCAGAGATGGTGCACCGTTGTGTCTTTGTACAAGCTGCAGGATATAGATTCCACTCAGGCGTCTGACCCAGATCCTCCAAGACTCCTGACATCCAGTGGAAGTTGGGAGTTTAAATACATTTGAGGATCTGGACAGTTGTTCCTTCGCCACAGGCTTTTTGGCATTAAAGAGTCAGGTTTCTTGTGGGTCTGCTTCCCTGAGCCAGCAAATCAAATGTCTGGGGACAGAGTTCCTTTCCTGATCAATGAACCTAATAAAACCTAGGCGCTTTTTAAAGTTTCATTGATGGCACAGAGAACTCTGTCCCTGAAAGACTGTTTTTTTTTTCTGAAGGGCAAGACAACTCTTTCCCTTTATTCACTGTGAGGCTTTGACAGCTTCACAAAACTGCCATCTTGCTCCTCAAAATAAGAATCTTTCTAGAAACTGAATGAAAGATAGGAAAGACAGGTAGGAATAGAGATGTAAGGCTTATACCTGGCAGCTTCTTAAAATATCTCTAATATACTTTGCAGAATTCAAACCTAAGTTTCCCACATCCCAGGCAAGTGTCCTAACCACTGGGATAAAGACAGACACAGACACACACAGTTTGCTGACAAATTCTGATATTTGAGAATTGAATTGAATATTCTCCCTGATTTTTCAGTTTGCTGTCTGCACTGGAAAATCAATTATTCACCCAGCTCTATATTGTTTGGGTTTTTCTTCATGGGCCTCTGCAGTATTCCCTTCCTCACCCCCCCCCCCCCAAAAAAAAAAAAAAAAAAAGTTCTCTGTCCTTGTCATAAATATGAAGGGAAGGGTAAACCCCTTTAAAATCCCTCCTGGCCAGAGGAAAACTCCTCTCACCTGTAAAGGGTTAAGAAGCTAAAGGTAACCTCGCTGGCACCTGACCAAAATGACCAATGAGGAGACAAGATACTTTCAACAGCTGGGAGGAGGGAGAGAAACAAAGGGTCTCTGTCTGTCTGTATGCTGCTTTTGCTGGGGATAGACCAGGAATGGAGTCTTAGAACTTTTAGTAAGTAATCTAGCTAGGTATGTGTTAGATTATGATTTCTTTAAATGGCTGAGAAAAGAATTGTGCTGAATAGAATAACTATTTCTGTCTGTGTATCTTTCTTGTAACGTAAAGTTTTGCCTAGAGGGATCCTCTATGTTTTGAATCTAATTACCCTGTAAGGTATCTACCATCCTGATTTTACAGAGGGGATTTCTTTACTTCTATTTACTCCTATTTCTATTAAAAGTCTTCTTGTAAGAAAACTGAATGCTTTTTCATTGTTCTCAGATCCAAGGGTTTGGGTCTGTAGTCACCTAGGCAAATTGGTGAGGCTTTTTACCAAACCTTGTCCAGGAAGTGGGGTGCAAGGTTTTGGGAAGTATTTTGGGGGGAAAGACGTTTCCAAACAGCTCTTCCCCAGTAACCAGTATTTGTTTGGTGGTGGTAGCGGCCCATCCAAGGACAAAGGGTGGAATATTTTGTACCTTGGGGAAGTTTTGACCTAAGCTGGTAGAGATAAGCTTAGGAGGTTTTCATGCAGGTCCCCACATCTGTACCCTACTATTCAGAGTGGGGGAGGAACCTTGACAGTCCTATACTCCAATGGACTGTAACCAGAAATCAAACCTTGGTCTCCTAAACAGAAATGTAAACCGAAAAAGTACTGCCAGCATTTGAGATGTCTCCCAGCAGTACACACTGTGAATCAAATGTGCATCTTATGATGGAGAGGAAAGTAAGGTGTTGCCAGGCTGATTATGTTAACATTGTTGAGTTTCATAAGTAATTAAAGGGGGGCTGTTGCAAGTGGTGAGTCCTGCTCTGAGGTTGTAAATTCCCTGCTCTCTACTTGAGCAGTTCAATGCTGGAATTAGCTCTACGTCCTAGCTAGATTTGACTTAATGTAGTATTTTAGGGAACCTGTCCTAGCTCAGAACGGATAAGTGCTGGGAAGCTGGGGTTAAGACTTTCAGAAGAGTCTAGTGATTTAGGATCCCCAAGTAGAGCTACCTTAAAGAGCCCTGATTTCTAGAGGGCAGCTGTTCAGCACATTCTGAAAATGAAATTTTTTAAGGTGCCTCAAGTTGGGCCCCCAGAATCACAAGTCACCTTTGAAAGTCCTAGCCTGGGTTTCCTTTTCTAATTTTTGACATAATTATTTTGTCATGCAATGTGAGATGTATTTGTCACCCCCAAAACTTACAGGAACAAACTTCGCACCTCAGTTGTATCTGCATTACCTCAGGTTCTGTGTCTTTGCTTCAAAAAAAAAAAAAACAAAAAAAAAAACAAAAAAAAACCACAGAAAAAAATTCATTTTGATTTGAAGCTATTAGGAATGAGGATCCTTTCAATCCACTGACAAAATTCAATTTTTGCCTGCCATAATCCAGATGGAGGAGGAGAAAACACACAAGGAATTTGCCACTTCATGAAGTAATTTCATTCTGCAGCCTAAAATCGTTACTAACCTCTGCAACACTTAATTAATTGAAACGACTCTAGCTGTGGGATTCTGTGGTGAAGAGGTCTCTAACAGTTACATGGGATTCGACCTGGAATTCAGTTAGAGCTAAAAGATACCTGAACAACATTTTCAAGGAATGAAAAATGAAGACCCTGCTGAATTTAATCAATCATCTGCTTTCTTTATCGTGTCTCTTGTTTTTCCTTTGGGATTTGCTGAATTTAAATCTTTCCCAGATGATGTACACAGAGTACCCACCTAGGCATAATTTAGCTTTTTCACACAAGGTAAAAGGGATGGAGGATAGGAGCTGCAAACATCTTTCATTCAAACTTCAGAAAGCTCAGTGACGCTGTGTGAGTTCACAGACCCATGTTTAACTCTGGGCTGCATGACACCCATGAATCATATGATAGGTATAAAGTCGTTAGCCATTTGTAAATGACAAATTCCCTCCTTACTCATATTTACAACAAATGATAATATCACAGTATGATTAATAATATGTACGCTGTACGTCTATCTTAAAGGATCCCAAAACACTAGGAACCAAGAGATATAAGTTTTATCCATGAGCGAATGCAGATCCTTCGGCTTTGGAACATGGCAACTATTTAACAGTGAAAAACAATGTAAAACAAAACAAAAATTTAAGAAGGCACAAGTTAGTCCTGTGTCTGGCCAGGAAAACCCTACTAGCATCCCTGTTTACTCATATAAAAATAACATGGCATCTTTAAGGACCCTAAGTCAGTTCCACGCTTTGGCACTGTATGTAATAACATCCCTAATACCATGGTGGGACACTGGTTCACAACTGGCTCAGAGGAAGCACAAGCCACAAAGACTAGAGTTGTCCTTGCAGGCCTGTCTTGCAAATACAGACTAGTCTTGCCACTCTTTGCTTGATCTAATGGGCCACACTACACCTGGCCCTTTTTCACACAAAGAAATCAGTGAGATGAAGACCCAACCACACATTCATGCAGCTGTATCGAAACTTGTCGGATTTTGGATCTGGGTGTGACGGTGTGAGGGACAGGGGCTGCATGCCCACTACTTCTCCTCTGAACAAGTGGGCAGCAAGGGAACAGAGAGAGTTTGAGAATGGGTAGTCTTATACACCATCCACATCCCCCAATTACTGCCAGCACAGATGAGCTGACATGGCAGGTGAAGAGTATACAACACCCATACAGGACTGTAGTATTTATAGTTCCCAAGCAGTAAAGAGGGAACAAATACGGAAATGTGACTTACTGAGGAATGGTTCCTCTTCAGGGCTGCTCTGAGGGCATTATAGCCCTTGCTCAGGGCACTGACCAAAGGCTTAGTCTAGACCTAGGAGATCAGAGCCTGAAATGATATAGCTGCGGAGTGTTTAAGGGAACCTACACAGTGTTTTCCATTTATTTGTGGAACATATTACAGCCACCAACTGGTAGCCAGGCAGTATGAGCGCACTCATTCCATCAGCAGCACAGTAATAACTGTGAAGTCCTCAGTGACCATAGATTTGCTGTACTGTACTATCGTGAAGCTCATTTTACGGATGTAAAAACTAAAGATCAATCAAGGGACATGCCCAAGGCCACCGAAGTATTTATTCTTTGATGGGAATAGAGATCTAGATTTCCTGAGTCCCAACCCTGTACTCAGATCACTGGACAGTGCCACCCAATCATCACATTTCACCTGGCTCCATATAAAAAAATCATAATCTTCATCCGGTTTCAATGCAAAACCATTTCTGACCCATATCCACCCAGACCAGAACCTTTGTTACCCTTCCAGTAAGCCTGGGCAGAAGTTTGAATCTGTAAGGAAACCTGGTTAGTTTCATAGGATTTCCAGCTTCCTAATGGAAGTCGTAAAGAACTTTGTAAATTATGTGAAGACTTTATGAAATAGGGACTTCACTTAGATCAAAAATGACACTGGAGATAAAATAGTATTTTGAATGTTATTGCAATAATAATAATCAATTAATTAACAGAACCGTCAGCTTCCCCCATCTTTCTTCCCCTTATATTGTTGTATTTGAAAAACAATTTCTCCAAAATATTTATTAACTGAAGCAATGGCACATTTAAACCACGGAACGCCTAAGTTTTTTTTGGTGCCATTTGCATTTGTACCAAAGTGTCATTTGCAACCAGAGCTATTCGTAAGAAGACCAGAGCTAGTCAGGAAGTGGAATTTTTGTCCAGCAGAAAATTCTGATATTTTGACATTTGCTTTCATCGCGAATCAGGATGAAAAGCTGAAATATTGAAAATATTCATGGAATGATGCGCTCTGAAAAAAAAATTGATTTGGTAACATCGAAACAATAAGGAGACGTGCCAACATTTTCCATAAACAGAATAAGTTTCAACGCTTTGAAATGAAATATCAAATTGAAATGTATATTCCAAATGAAACATTTCAAATTGACGTTGTGACTTCCAATGACAGGAAAACGACATTTTAAGTAGAACTGACATGTCAAAAAGACAGACAAATTGGGTGAGGTAATATCTTTTATTGGACCAACTTCTGTTGTTGAGTGAGAAGGGCTTTCAGGTTACACAGAGCTTTTCCTCGGGCTTGTAGCTCGAAAGCTCATCTGTTTCACCAACTGAAGTTAGATCCAATAGAAGAAATTACAGCATCCCCCCTTGTCTGTCTAATATCCTGGGGCCAACGTGTCTAGAACAAGACTGCATTTTAAAACTAAGCATTTTGGTTTGGATGGCCATTTAATTTTGTTTTGTTTGGAAATGTTGCTTCGGAAAATTGAAAAGCTTCATTGAAATCAATATTTTCCCATAGAACATTTTTGAATGAGACAGAAACCACATTTTCTGATTTAAAACAATCAGAAAAAATGTAATCGTCTCTGTTAAAGACTTTGATGCTGGGCCTCCCATAGTGCCTCCACCTTGTGTGAGCTAATACTGGAATCCCTTGGAAAGGATGGAGCAGTTCAACTTGAGCCAGTGGAAGAACAATGCAATCATACAGTGGCAGGCTCAGAAACCCTCTGGACTTGATGCTATAAATAATAATAAAGGGTAAATAATAAAAAAATAAAACAGAAGCCCCACAAGTGAGATGTTTTAAATGAAAGGTGATGCACTGTGAACTTAACACACTGGCCCTTTAGCCTGTCTGTTAACAAGGTAATCTGATTGCTATTGATTTTTTTCACCTCTGTTACTAAGAAGGTGATGGAATGGTGTCCACGCAGATGTATTGAATCAGATACTAAACAAAGAGCAACATAAAGAACAATTATCAGCTGCCTTGCCTTCAGCTTGCTGATTATGACATTACTGAAAAGACAAGGTCTGGGTGACTTAAAAAAAATAAAAAATAAGGAGCATGTATGTGGAAAAGGGAAAAAAAAGAAAAAAAAGGATACAGGTGTGTTGGCTGAGTACGGGCAGTCTTTTCCTAAAGAGCTTTTTTTATTCCTTTTTTATTGCCAAGGAAAGCAGTTTCCACGTCTGCAGTTTACTGATAGACATTAGAGTGTGATTAAATTAATGACTTATTTTTATGCTACAGAGAAAATAGCACAATGGCATGGATTGGCCACTGGATGGGGGATACGTAGAGAAGTCCCTAAGATGAGGTTTTGTTTATGGGTCTGTATGGAGGTGCTTATATCAGCCTTGATCATTTCCTAAACGATGGTTAGGTGACTCTTCATAAGTGCCCTGGGATATAAAGAAGACACTTATGTGCACTGTAGAAAGACCCAGAAGAGCCCAATGTACTATTAATAGATATCCATCCATATCTGAGTGACATACACTGGAGTGATTGGCCAGATCCTCAACTGATACAAATCGACGTAGCACCGTGGATCAGCATAACTCCATTAACTTCAAAGGACTTGTTCCAGTTTACACCATCTGGTCTGGATAATAAGAAGGCTAGTGCCATAAACCCCAACCTCATGATATTAGCTGATTTTAATGTTCCAAATGGCACTGGCAGTCCAACTTGCATTACTAGCAGTACAGTTTTCCCTGGCCCGGCCTGCGTAAAGAGTACATCCAAGTAGTTCTAGTGCTCGGCTGCCTCTATGTACTAGCAAAAGTAATGACGCCTGGTGTGTGGTATTATTATTTTATGACATCAGCACGGTATGACATTTTCTCAAGGGCAGCCCATATCCCTTGCCCTCCTCCATACTGCCAGCCATCACTAATTGACTGTGAAAGTGGAGAATTCAACTGTTTAAAGTGATCTCTTTCCTGAACTCCAGAACAGTTTGTGGATGGAAGTCAGCTGAAGCAAAACACTGGTTCAATTGCATTGTCAAGGGATATAGCTCCTGTACAACCAAGTAGTAAACACTAAAGGATCCAATTTACTGCGATGTATCACTGATATTATCATTCTCTTTCAGAGACTGGAAACGTGAACTAATAAAAGCCAACATTAGCATCTGCTAAATTAAGTAAACCATGTTGATCCTGATACTCGTACTTTGAGTAGTATCTTTCTCCGTTCAACTCAATGGGACTAGTCAAGGAGTAAGGTATTCCTCAATGTGAGTAAGGGTACTGGAATCAATGAGTCATGCTGGTGTTAAACTGGTGCAAGGTGGGGGAAGCTCAGGCCCCAGGACTCGGAACTTAATTATTTACACTGTGTCATCCAGGCACCAGTGGTGAAGCATGGTAGAAATGAACATCCATCCTTGGCATTGCAAGCCTATGTTCTGTCTGCTTGGCAAAGGCACAGCCAGAGTCTTGCCAAGTAGTAAGTCTGAATCAGGTTCAGAAGAGTGCAGGACTCTTTAAATCTCTAATCACTTGGTTCCTGAGAATATTCTGAAATGAATCTCACCCCTCGCTGCCCCCAGACAGACTCTGACAATGCCTGAGCTGAACAAACAGGAATCCGTATGTACTCTGGGCTCCAACCTATGACAAAAAAGTACAGGACACTACAGTGCAAAGTGAAAGATGAGCCTGATCTGGAGACTTAAATCCAAACACATTTGGACTCAGAGGATGAGAGGGTCCAGAATCCATACACAAACCTGGTTCACAGTTTGCAGCTCCATTCCATTTCTACACTGAGCAGAGAGGGTTAAAATGGATGAAAGGAATAAGATAGGGCCTGACACTGTCACAAATTACTTTATCTTTTGGTTTTGATTATAAATTTTTCCTTGTTTGCAGTCACCTCTGCACTTCCAGATTCTGGCCAGGACCAGAGGCATAAATACTATGAGTAAGGCTGGTTGTTGGAGCCAACCCAACTGGCAACAGGATGTACCATACATAAATAAAAAAAAAACTTAGTACTTCTCTATCATCTCCCATCCACAGATCTCAAAGTGCTGTACAGACATTAAATTAAATCTCATAATAGTTGTTATTATCCTTGTTTGACAGATGGGGAAACTGAAAACCAGAAAGCTTCAACAATTTGCCCAAGGTCAGAGAGAAAATCTGAAATAAATCAAGAGGAATAGAACTCTGATTTTTCTATCATGTAGACTCATCCTAGATCTCTTCTCATGAGCATGCCAGTTCTCGTAAGTGTTCCTATTCATAAATAAGAGGTTGTGATCATTTGGAGAATCTTTTGGATGTGAATTCCAGCTAAATAGAAACTCTGCATTGGTGGTCGCCTGGCCTCATTCAAAGTACCCTTTGTGTCTGACTCTGTCCACTCCAGCAAGGAGACAACTTTGGGGAAAATGTGGTCAAAATAAATAAAGCACCAGAATGGAAAAGGGAACTTGACCAGAGATAAACGAATTATCTCCCTAGATGTGTTTTTGTTTTATCACAATGACCTTTCAGAGAAAAGATGAAGCCAGCCTCAGGTAAAAAGAAACAACCACATTTCATCTACAGTTAGCCTTTTTGACCTCTGAACTCTGCTTTTCTATCTGAACCTATTTCCATACACCACTTCTCCTCCCTGCAGATAAGGAACATCCAAGTGCCAGACAGGAACTTGGAGCTTTAATACAAAGGCCAGTAAACAAGCACAGCCACTGCTTAATTGGTGAAATTATCCTCCTTGTTTTTTACTAATATCTCCTGTTCTGCATGACACAGAAGCCTGATAAACTGAATGACAGAGATCAAACCTCACCCTACATTGCACATTTAGCAATGTATATTTAAATATATATGTGGGTGTAGTATATCTCATTATCGTATCATCACTTTTCAGCTATCTCTAACACAAGAGTCAAGGGGTTTGGGAGCACACACAAAAAAAGAGAGATTTCTAAGAGAGCAGGAGATTGGGTTAGGGTCAGCCGAAAGGGTAATTATTGTTAAATGTCAGGTTAACTCTGAAGGCCTCAGCTCATCCAACTGAGAGCAGATTAGCCCAGATGGAGACATTTTCAACACGGTTCTGTCTGGCCAATCAGAGACAGCTGGGATTAGCCAAATACCTTCTCTCATCTGCTTGCTCACAGAAAGGTCAGTTTCTGCTCATTGCCTCCCTTTTAAGATGTGGGCTTTTTTTTTTTTTTTTTTTTTGGTGGCAGCCGTATGCAGGAAATCAGGACCCTTTTATCAGCAAATTAAATATTCAACATCTAAAAATCACTTTTTTTGAGAATCAACTTCATTCACTTTCAAGAGTACTTTTATCTTTTTTTTTTTTTTTTTTTTTAAAGAGCTGGGGAGAGCGAGAGAGAGAGAGAGGTACCAGATCTTCAGCTTCTGTAAATCAGTGTAGTTCCATAAACTTCAATGGAGCTGCATCAATTTACACCAGGTGAGGGTCTGGCCCCATAGTATATGATTTGGATTTTTTCCTCCTCATTTTTATTTTGCCTATCTTTCTAAAACAACCCAACCAAACAAAAAACCCTATGGTAATTTTGTTCTCTACATTCATCTGTTTAAGGGCTACAGTTTATGTTTTCTATCTAAAGGAGTAAGAAAAAAAAGAACATGAGAACCACAAAACCCTGAAACTAACCCTGGAGTGCTTTAAAAACTAATCGGTTTTTATATACAGCTCTTTTTCCAGACAGTTTAAATAAGTACAAACATAAAACTCAGTGATAAAATGAACAGGAACTGCAAACAAAAATCACACTCACAATACATTCCCTGAGATCTGTTGTCGGATCCCTAGAAAGTTCTTTGATATCTACATTATTTTTTATTAAGAAGGAAATCCCCTTTCTTTCTTTTCTTGTTGCTCTTATTTTTGATGCAGGATTTGGACAGAAATGGTAATTACAGTAAAATATTTTGGCTTGATTCTCATTTACACTGTGGCCCCTTTACTCCACTTAGGCAGAGTAAAGGGCCTTGAAATGGGTATAAACTACATTAGCACTCACTTTAAGACCCCTTTTCATTGCCATATTTCTGTCACAGGGACTTAGTGTAAATGAGAATAAAGTCCTATATGAATAAATAGCATTGCCAGCAGGCTTAGGACCAAGTCCTGCACCACTGATGCAGTTTTGTAGGAGTAGCAGCAGGATCAGGCCATCGGTTCAAATCCTGAGAGATGTGGAGCATGTCCTGCAAGACCATAAGCACACTTTAACTCCCATGGGAGTCCTCATTTACCTGGCAGGTGAGAGCACTCAGCATCTGGCTGGGAGGTACTCAACACCAGATAGGATCAGGCAAGTCATATATCTGACCTCAGAATGTTTGCACAAACAAAATAAAATCAAACCCCGGTGAAGAGAGAAGATACGCAAAGGTTGAAGGAGAAAATGAAAATGAAGAGATGTAGTTGTGTTTTTTTAAATAATCAATAAAATAATAATAATAATTAATAAAATCCCAGCCCACCCTCCCAACCCCCCATACTCTTCCAGGCTAATATTAATGAAAGAGGAGAGAACTGTTATGCATATAACAAAACCCTGTGACCCTTTGGTGGAAAATCTCCCAGATGATTTTGGAGCTTCAGAAAGCTTTAGTTGCCTTTTTTTCACCATTAGTTTTCAATATCATGCAACTCTGCTGAGCAGTTGAGAGTGAAAAGCATTAGGATGTGAAGTAGTCTCCTAAGTGAGATGGTGGAAACCCCATTGTATAAGACTCTAGAAACATAGTGTAGGGCTAGTCCTGCATTGGTAGGAAGATGGGCTGAACCATGTAACCAGCTTTTCCAACCTCTTCTGCGATTCCATGGATTTACTGTGTTTCTGGTTGGGACTGGAATCAGAAGAAACGCTGCCAGCTGGACTGGATGTAAGGAGAATGAGAAATCTCACAGGGAAACTTGATCTCATGTGAATTCCAGCCTCAGTATATAGCCTCAAGAATTGTGAAATATACTGATAAAATCTGGACAATTATTATGGGCTAGATCATGCCCTAGGCTACATACCCCGGCAGAAGCATATAGGGAAGACCCCCACTGAGGCCCTTGCACGGACTATCCAGATCTTGAGATAAGCATGCAGAACTAAATGGTTTCTGTGCACCCACCACACTTCTTCACCAAAGGAGTGAGGGGGTGGGGAGGGGTATGGAATGGGTAGAACCTTGGCCCTGCTTCCACCCCCAAAGTGCCAGTTCTTTCCCTGTGATGCTTCTAGGCTGGAACACCTACATACCAACCCTTCTTGTCTGGGCTACAAGAAAGAGGCCTATTGTTGCATTATTGGTGGCCTTCCTGACTACATGCTCAGCTCTGTATTATAGACATAAATCAAGACAGATCTTATCCCCAAATGCTTGAAGTCTATATGATAATCAGCAAAACTACTGGGTGCTTATCTGAACTGATCCTCAAAACCTTCACCCTGAGTATGACCTTCCTCTTTTTCAAAGGGACTTCTATCATTGTAAGAGACGGCTCAGTGAGAATTTGTGTTCCATGTGTATGTGATTCAGTGTGAGTCACATATGAATGTAAAGTTTGATAGCACATTTGAGGAGGGGTACATACACTTGATACATTTAAAATAACCAGGATTATTATTATTTGTATTCAAATGGTGCCTAGAGTACCCCACTGAGATCAGGGTGTCAGTGTACAAGGTGCTGCACATATATGGAGAAAAAATGTCCTGGCCCCAAAGAGCTAACAATCTAAGTAGACAAGACAGAGAAAGGATGGGAAAGGAAACAGACACAGAGGGTGAAGTGACAAGCTCCATGTTACACAGCAGATTAACAGCAGAGCCAGGATTAGAACCCAGGACTTCTGGCTGCCACACCAATGCTCTATTCAATGGGTATCACCGCCTTTCAGTTTTTGTCATAACATGATATTTTCTTGCAGTGCTTATCTCCTCTACTTAAAGGGAATATTAAACAAACAAACAAAAACAAACCCAACAACTGCAGGAGACGTAACTACTGTACAGGTGGTAAACACTGATTTGTTTTAACAGTGTCCACCACGGTCTTTGTCCACTCATTCCCAGTCTTTTAGTTCCATGATCCCCTTGCGCCAAGACACAGGAGAATCTGCTTAATTAATTGCCTTGCATTCCAGAAGGGAGTGGGACTTAGGCAGACACAGATATCTCTGTTAGCAACGTTGCATGGGTACTGTTAACTTGCATCTGAGCTCCAGCCTCTATTTAATAAATAATAATAATAATAATAGTAATAATTAATTAATAAGATATTTTCATGGTAGGGATCATATTATCACTCATTTTAGAAATAGGGAAACAGAGGCAGAGTGGTAAAGTGATTTTACCAATGGTGCACAGCAGGTCCATGACAAATGGAACCCAGGTGTCCTGACGCGCAAGCCAGTGCCTTACCCCTTGGAGCACACTACTTCCAAAGGAAAGTCCAGCTTTGTCGTTTTAAACTTCGCCATCCCAGAGAGCTGCTTCTTTCATGTCTACATAGTGTTCCTAAGCACTCGATACACTCAACAAGGTGTTCTTTACCAAAATAAATATCACTGATATGTATTTGAACAGGATTACCTGAGAACACCAGGGAATTTCCAATCTCTCATTTGTATTCAGACCATCACACCTAATCATGGATCTGTTTTAAAAAAAGTCTTTATGTGTATATATTCATTTGCTAAGCCACCATTTCAATGGCATTGAATATTGTTTCCTGGGGACCTGCCAAAAAAGCTGAGGAATAGCTTTTATTAAACTAGGGAAAGAATGTAAATCTGAATGTCAGACCCACAAATCCAAACTCCAACCAAATAAACTCATAGGTGAATCAGGCAGGCTCATACCTAGGGCCAAATTCTAAACTGTGTGCGGCTTTTGTTGCATGTACGTTTAAATTATATATCAAGCAGAGAAGATTCAAGGGGGTTATGAAAATAAGAGTCCAAAGGAAACAGCTGAACTCAGTTCTGTTTTCTAAGCCTCCCAAGTTGTAAAGTTGTTTAACAAAATTCATATTAATTTACTACAGAGCTAATTTAATAAATGGAAGTATTTGAGCGATTGAACTTCTTAGTGCAAATATAAATCATGTTGCTTGAATTCACATGAAGTGGGAACAGCCTCCCCTCCACAGTGTATTTAGGAAAGTACACCATGAACTTTGGGGCTGCAAAGTAATTGAATTGTAGGAACTTTGAAATCGCAGACTGAGCTAAGGATTTCATCACGCTCAGGGTATACTTTTAATCCAGTCTCTGAAATATATTAGAGATGCCAGTTTCATAAAATCATGGGGCTAGATTGTCTCCTCGGTCCAAGCTTGGTTAAGCTCAGAAGAATGGGGGGCCATGAGGGAGCCAGTTAAAACTCCCTGATTCTCTGGGCAGGTCTGCATCAGCCCCCTAATTCTAGCCCCTAAGAGTTACTCTAATTTAAGCAATCGACATATGGTCCCAAAAGGCCATACACTAGTCGAGAAAGGGCATAGCACAGTAGAGCTCCACATTCTACTCCATCCCCCCAAAATACCCCTTACACACCATCTCTTTCCCCCAGCATGCCCCTTAAGCCAGGGTGAGATAGTTAGTGCAGGGACTGGCCTCCCTGGCTGTGTGGCAGCTGAGAGTTCTCCCTCACTGTGGAATTATCAGCTGGCCAATTACAGACGGACTCTGTCTCCTTTCTACCTCTTGAGCTGCACAAAGGAGTCAGACAGGGTTTGAGAAATTGGCCCTTGGTGTCACTTCACAGGCAGAGCCTTTAGCAGAATGGGTTCACTTTCTATGGATGCCAGTGGAAGAATCAAGCATAGCTCATATGCTGAAGCTCCCTGTGGAACCTCCAAACCTGCGGAGGTTTGCCCATGTTGCCTTTTCCTGTTATTTCTCTGGGAGAAGAAAGGAATTTCTTATATTAAGGGTAAAGTTGTAAAATGGCAAGTGATTTGAGATCAAGGGGTGGAAAAAACTACTATATAAGTGCAGCAAATCACTATTTATTCCTGTTTTATTTTGTAATAGCTCCTTAAGAAATGCACAGGGCAGAACTGACATGGGAAATTGATATAGTGGTGGCATGCAAAAACTCTGCAGGGTTTGGTTACAAAGAAATAGCACTTAGGGTACATCTACTCTGCAATAAAGATCTGTGGCACCAAGTCTCGGAGCCTGGGACAATTGACTCAGGCTTACAGGGCTAAAATTAGCAGTATAGACATTCAGGTTTAGGCTGGAACCCCAGCTCTGAAACCTGGTGAGAAGGAGGGTCTCAGAGCCTGGGCTCCAGCCCAAACCCGAAAATCTATACTGCTACTTTTATCCCCCACAGCACAAGCCCAACTCAATTGACCTGGACTTGGTGCTGCAGGTGTTTCTTTGCATTGTAGACACCTTTAGAGATAGGTTGACAAGGTCAAGTTTGGGTTTTATCAGGCCCCAAAAAAAGATGTTTTCAATCCAGGTTCTATTCTCTTCAGACCACAGAAGTTCATGAGGAAGGTGGGGAATTAGTCCTCCGCGAGAATAATTATATTAGTTTTGTAACTACGTTACAGTTACAATCATAATACAGGCACTTACTATCAATAGCGTTATACTGGCATCAAATAAGAGAAACACGGTGATGAATCAGGACCAACCCCATGTGAATGAAAATGGAAGAACAACTCTGAATCTTCAGTGCAGACGTTGTGGGCCTTTGAATCCCTAGATTTGCTACAAAGCTATTGAAGCCAAAATTCTTCTGTGCTAAACAGTTAATATTTATAGGTAACTTTGCAATCATTGCTATCAACACACACAAAAGCGACAATAATCCGATTGCCATCACTTTAACCAAAGCCCGTGTCATAAACCTTGTAATTTTCTGCTGTCATGCTCAGGCACTTTCAACACATTTAAATTAGAAAGGACTATGCTAATTTTGCTTCATAGCCAGGGTAATTGTTGTAAGACATAATTATCTTTTTTTTTTTTTAAGGATCATTTTATTCTCCAGAGTTGTTTAAATTCAGTCTCAGTTACCGCTTGTCCTTTCATCCCTGCACTTCATTCCGGCCCCCATCTCTTTTAAATTATTCCTTTCATCTTTGTTAGTGGAAGACGACTTAACCCTCCTTTCCAATGGACATTTTGGACCCTAGCATACAGCCATTAAAGTCAGAGGAATTATGCTAAGGATGAATCCAGTTCTTTGTTTCTTGCTGCCCTTCCTGAAGAGTCCCCGGTAATATGTTGAGTCATTGTTGATACTAATTTAAAGGTACAGTCCAGTGTTTAGCCCTCTCATGTGTCAATGCATCAGATCTTTTCCCCATAAAACAGACTCTTGGAAAGGAAGAGCTTAACACACCCAGTCCCAGATGACTCGATAATACTGAAGTTCAGTTCTGCGGCTCACACAATCCTCAGATGGCTTTTGTTAGGCAGGGTTGGTCACTAATGTTATCATCCTGGCAAACAACCAAACACAAAATAGCATATCGACTTTCCATATGAGTCAGGCTCAGCCAGCAGAGGGCTCCCTTTTGGCTTGTCTCCAAGAGCCTTTGGATCAGGAGGGTCCCGGTTTCAGTTTTGGTTGCGGTAGCATGTAAGATGCACGCACTCACACACTGCAAGTCCAGCCAGCAGATGGGCAACTCTGCTCAGTCCACTCTAGTGTCTGGCTAACCAGTCGGCAGGCCCAGCCAATGGGAGCTGCCTTGCAAACTGAATGTTGCCTGCCTTGTGCTGCTGCTGATGAGAATGTCAGTGTGTCTTCATGGCAAGTAGTAAAGCTGCAGCTCCCTTGTTCTCAGTGGGTCTTCCAGGGCACCTGGAGTCAGAACCAAAGCAAAGGGTATTGAATGCAAATACCGCTGATACAAGTAACTGATCAAAGGCTGAGTGCTGAATACGAGCATTGTTTGCAACCCAGGTGGACTGATGTTGGCAGTATGTCCTCTTGTGATGCCAAATGGAAGACCTGAACACAAAGAGGAGAGACATTTAGGCTTGACGCCAGCAGACCTTGGCATGCCATATACTCCTCAGAGCATGTCAGAAAGTTAGTTCCCGGGGATGTTAAAAGGTGTCCCTTAGTAACTGAGGACCTGATGCTTATAGCAGCTTGAAATGGCTCATTATTTTTACTACAAATTCAGTGATTTTGTTTTAAAAAAGTACAAATGGGGGGAATTTCTGGCAGCCCTGGCCCTTGGTACATTGCAGCTGTGGCCACCCCCACTTGTAAAAGTCAGCAGATGTGGCTTATTAACAAATATGTTTACTTATTAAAAAATATGTTCAATAGCACAGGACCCAGGCAAAGGAATAAAAAGCCAGTGGAACAATGAGGAGTCTGGTGGCACCTTAAAAACTAACAGATTTATTTGGGCATAAGCTTTCCTGGGTAAAAAGAGTGGGGTTTTTTACTCAGGAAAGCTTATGCCCAAATAAATCTGTTAGTCTTTAAGGTGCCACCGGACTCCTCGTTGTTTTTGTGGATATAGACTAACACGGCTACCCCTCGGATACTTAAAGCCAGTGGAGTTATTTGACCATAGGTTCGCATCTTACAGCTACATCTGCAAAAAACATGGAGGGATTTACAGTGGAATAATTCATGAACCTTAGCTAACCTGCTGTAAACTCCTCATGGAGACAAAGCATTGTAGTTTTTACCACAAGATATCGAGGTGAGATCAGATGTGGGTGGGGGGATAGTGTTGCCCATGGTGACTGACCTGATTTGGTTGTGAAATAAGAAAGAAAAGAAAATGAATCAGCAATCCAAGTCTTTCTGGAGAATCAGTTTCCTCACAAGTCTCCACTCCTGGATTCCTCCCAGGTTATTATAGGGTGTCCACCACGCATTAGCCAGGAAAGTGTTATTGTGGCTCAGAAGGGATTGGGTAACCTGACAGGCCACACCTGAGGGAGGGTTAGGCTTGAGGATGGAGCCGCATTGGTCAGGAGCAGATAGGACTGGTATAAGGCCAGGCAGTGAGGGCGGAAAGAGGCTGCATTTTGGAAGCCTCCAGTCACTCTCTGGGCTCAGAGGAGAAGCTCAGAAGGTGAGCTGTGCTGAGGATGGACACTGCATCGAAAGCTCCTGCTACAAGATGCCAGTGGTATGTGCTATGTGTAAAAAAGCAGAGGAATAAAAGATACATCTGGTGAAAGGAAAATGGCCTGGTCATGCGTATGACCATGAGCTGACAGAAACAGGCTAGACACTGAGGCACACTGAGCAGCTGAGAGAGCACTGGGGGATATCCAGGATCTTAACACACTTGATCGAGAGAAGGTGACTAGGGAGGTGACCTTCATGAAGGCAGGGAGATCCTGACACAATGGAAGAGATGCCACACAGGCTAGTCAAGCTAAAGACACAGATGCAGAAGACCCAGCAGCCAAAGAGGCAAGCATTCCTGGGCTCGCAGACAAAGTAGCAGCAGTGAGTAGAAAACCTGTTTTGACCATTTTGATACTTTCCAACCTTCCCTTGCAAGTGGCAGGAGAGTCAGCTGGAATTATTCAGGTAGAAAAGAGGAATTAATGAGTTCTAAACTCAATTCTGCCACTGACTTGCAGTGTGTCCTTAGGCAAGTCACTTCATCTCTCTCTGCCCATGACAAACAGCAGAGAGATAGAGATGGAGCCTAAGCCCGCACTCTGGTCACTATTAGCACTAATTAGGTTCCCCTGGAGAAGGCCTGATTGGGGTTAGGAAGTTAATGAGCTAATTAGCAATTAACAGGCAAGTGATTTAAAAGGAGCACAGGAAGGAAGAGCTTGATGAGGAAGGGAGAAGAAACTGCGAGTAGGCGTAGGCGTAGGCAAAGGCAAAGGCAAAGGCAAAGGCAAAGGCAAAGGGAGTTCTCTGAGTAAAGACATGTCATCCCCTCCTCATTAGAGAAGGGCCCAGAATGCTGGAAAACAGTGCAAAGAGGTGGATGCGCTGATCTGTATTGGAGGGATTGAGACACTGTAAATAAAGTACATGCCACTGTTTACAAGAAAGAAGGTCGCAGAGCTGTCTGTGTTCATGGAAGAGGCGGGGGTATGATAGGTGTGCTCCCGTCACAGCACCTCACACTCTTCAACTGTAAAGTAGTAATGGGGGTCCGGAGGAGTCACCCATTAATATTTGTATAGTCCTTAGAAGAGAGATTATTCTAAGCTCATAGTCAGAGGCCTTCTCTAGAGTCCTAAGATCACCTAGAGTCTCCCACTAATACTACACTAGTGGGTCAGCTCCTCATCATTTTAAATGCAGCTTTGTCTACACAATACACTCAGCTCAGGTCTGAGCAATCCACACCCATTGTAAACCTGGGTTTACAATTGCTGGACCCAGGTCTCACAGCTGTGCTAACACATCCACACTGTGTTATGCAGACCTTCCGACTCAGGTCTGCAGCTTGACCTGAGTCCACGCCGCAAAATGACAGGGTTTGGTCCTGAGTCACAGCAGGACTTGGGTGCTGACCTAGCCCCAGACAGACTCCTAGGACCTGGGTCCTGAGTGTTTGTTGACCCAAGTCAGACTGATTTGTGAGTGGACTGAAGGGCTGCTTGGATTTAAACCTGAGTCAGAGCCTGGACATAGTGTGGAATGTAGATATATCCTGTCAGCCCAGTTCTTCACCGCACATCCGTGTACCAGCACAGCATCCTGTATTAAACTAGGACAGGGCTGGAATTTGTTTCTATGTCCAGGGAGCTGAATAACTCAGCGCCAAACATTTTCGATCCCATTCACTCCAGCAACATCAGTGGAGATTCACATGGATTGATTTGACCTTCCCTCTATATTTAAAGGCATCCAGCTGTTACTGCACCTACCCCCCTATGTAATACAACAGTAGTACCAAAAGTCGTTCATTCAGTAAGATAGGAGATAATGTTCTCACCTTGTTCTGAATACATATATTTCAACCTAAGCTTTCTCCCTCAATCTAGGCTCTTCCTAGATTTTTCCCTGCAGGACTTCTTCTGTACCAGCCCTTAATTCCCTCTACCTCAGCAAGACACAGCACAACCTCTTATATCTTGGTTAGAGATAACTAAATTGAACATTGCATTTTTGTGAAGGATTCTAGAACCTGAATTTAGGTCAGGATGACACCGAACAAGAATTCTGTACTCTTACAGTCCTCCATTGTGTTATAGGGACTGGGTTCGACTGTGTGCAATCCTACTAAAGTTTCCACCTACACTATTCCTCATAATCCCACAGATTGTGATACACATAATGACTGTGATGGGGTGGACAAACCCCACAGTGGACCAGGACAGGGAGGAGCTAATTTCTGTCCTGAAGGCTGAGGGTGAAGCCACCCATAGCATCTGCCATCTATACTAAGCTTTAATAGAACCTGGCTTGACATCTGGTCTCTCTTGACAGAGGGATTTTGTGTCTGACACAGAAAGATCCTAAGGGGTGGGGTGAACAGCCTTAAATTAAGAATCTTAGGAGGAACTACATCTGGGGAAAGTGCTCGGACTGGAAAGCATGTTATCTTATTGCTGATTTATCTGTTAATAAAGTCAAACTCCAGGAAAGAGGCAAGTTTTGACCCTACACAGCGTGTATGGGGTGGGGGGAACAGAGTCTTTTGGGTAGGTAGGGTAAGACACTTGAATCTTGCTCACCACCCCAGAGATCGCAGGACTTCTGCACAATGAAGTATGAGATCCCTTTTAATGGGGTTCCTGCCCCTCACTGTGAGGCCTGCTACAGCAAGAAGGATGCTCCTATCACTTCTTGCCTGCATCTAGAAATCTCCACTCTGATGCAACTTTCCCAGGGATAAATTCCCCCCAGCTTGCCTTTTGTATTCTGTTTTCTATACGTTCTCATGCTCCACACATCACCATAGTATCTGAGCACCTTCCAGTCATGCATTAAGCAAAGTGACTCACATCTGTTACATGTTGTCTACTGAGCGTGCTGTGGCATGTCAACATTGCAAGGTTCAGTTCTATCTAATGAAACATTCCATTTATTAATAATGACACCATTTATCACTACCAGAGTCTGCTCATAGTTTCACTGATGTAAATATGGAGTAACTCCATTGACTTCAATATAATGACTGATTTTATACTTAAGGACACATTTAGCTCTCTATGTGTCATTATCTACCAGCCTAGGTACTACTCTTATGAGTAGGAGAATTCCAGTGACACCAATCAGCAATGCCATATGCTCTTCCAGCATCTTCCCATGTCGCTTGTTAATTGATGAAGGCACCAAGTTCCTCAGCCACTGCAACGTGGTTTCTTGGCAGCTGTTGTACAGAGCTAGGTTCCTTGAGTGGGGCCGAACTAGAAAGATCAGCTGCCAAAAAGACAAAGTAAAATGTCTCAGGATGGTCTGCGTGCCAGTGCTGGCTGAGGACAGAATACTAATGAGCGAGGATGTGGCTGATTATGAGCCTGTCACAGAGAAAGACTCTCCGCGTCCTGGGACAGAGGAGAAATGAAGTTCATCTGACTGGAAGCTCTGAAGTCAGATGGATGTTTTTTTATATATATTTAAGTTTCAAATGTCATGACTCATTTTTATCAGTGTTAATGACTCTGATGTGTTTCAAGTGCAGTATCTGCAGACTCTGTGTCTGTGTGTGCCTATAGTGCTACAGGTTAATTTAATTCCTGTTGCAAATTGTCATGATGGACTGCCTAAGGTAGGCAGAGATCTCTGTGACCAGGCAGAACTAGTGGATCTTAAAATGGTGCATTCAGCAGCAGACTCTGCAGTCTGCGTAAGCAAAACTGACAATGGGAAGTACCTTAGGAAGTATGGAACTCAGATCTTTGCATTCAAGTGACTGTGCTTACTTCTCCCCTAAATGGGAGTATTGGCTATTCTTAGCTAGGGTTGTCATGGTTGCTGGTAACCGTGACTTCTCATGAGAAATACAATGATCTTTTTCAATGGCTATAACAATCGCATTGCTGTAGAGTGCCCAAACATAGACAATGTTATGATGACATTCCTCCTCCAACACAGGTCTCAATTGAAGATCATCATAATTGGGAAAGTAAGGAATTGATTTCCCTTTCATTCAATATTCAGGTAACCAGAAGTGCTAAAATAAAGATGACTGGTATAAACACCTAGTTAGATTAGATTAGATTAGATTAGATTAGATTAGATTAGATTAGATTAGATTAGATTAGATTAGATTAGATTAGATTAGGATGGATGGATGAACAGAGCTGGTAGAGAAATTATTTTCTCCATGAAAACTCTCAATGCATTTTTTGCCATTGATTTTTTTTCCCAGAAAGTTGTATGTGTTTGTCACAACCCCAATAACTGAAACACTTTTGGTTTTCAATTACTCTCCCATTTGTTTTGTTCTTTTTTTACAAAAACTGAAATTTTCCATTTTGTTGAAAAGAAAAGAATTGTTTGTTGAAAAAGCATCACAATAGAATTTTTTTGACCAGCTCTACAAGATGGCTGAACTAGTTCAGAAAAAAGAGGTCTAATTTCCTAAACCAATACCTATTATTATTATTATTATTATTATTAATATTATGGAAGCACCTAGGAACCCAGTTAAGGCTCTAAGCCTGATTGTGCTACATATTGTACCAACAAGTGATAAGATGACCACACCTGCCCCAGAGGTTTTACTAACTAGGTGTTAGACACAAAAGGTTTTTTGTGCTTTTTAAAGAACTGATCCTTTTGAAAGATTCTGAAAAGTTCAATCATTTTTTGTTCTGTTTTTTCACTGCTTCTCTGTTTCTTGGGTTTGGATGGGACTGGAAACAGAAATGCTCAGTATTTTCTCTGCATCAAGGCTGGAAGCGTGGCAAAGTTATGAGAGAGCCTTGTGGAATCTAGAGCTAGAGCAGGTGTAAATAGATGCAATGTACTTTTTCAGAACTCTAGAGGGGGCTTGAAGAGGGAGCAAGACGGTGGCACTGATACATTTTGTGAATTAAAAGAAATAAAGAAAGCAGTTTTAATCTTACAGACTGCTTGGTCATCATAAAAATTCAACAACAGATTAAAGCAGTGCAGAAAATTCAGGTAAAGTATTCCCACCTGTAAGTGCTCATCCAAGCCAAACCTAAATATAGACTAATTAAGAGCAATAACTTGAACTCTGAGCCTTTTGACATTCATCTACCAATATTCCTCTCCTAAAATGCCCAAATGCCAGAACCTGGACAGAAAAGAGATGGCTTGTGCTTCCACTATTTAGTGGCTGCCAGGGCTAACCTGGCCCCAAGGGCAGGCTAAGGCAGTCCAATTTGCACCCCTGATTCAATAGCTATTGCAGGAGTGCAAAACTGCTGAGGCATCAGAATGCTTGAGCTATGCTTTCTCCCTTCCTGACATGCCTGCCTTCTCTTCTTGTCCACCCCATCCTGACCCTGAATTTCCACTATGCCAGGGGATCATGGGACATGATTTATTCGTGGACCTTTGTCAGTTAGCAAATAATCTCCTGCACTGTTTGTAAGCATGACATTTTCAGTAGGTGTTCTTGGTCATTTAACAGCATGCAGCTCTCTTTGTAGCTCCAGCAAAAGACCCTTAAGCAATCGTTTATTGGTTAAATATCTCCATTCTCAATAATGGATTGCTATTTTGTAAGCACAAACATTTCCTTTCAGTTTAATTTTCTGATTTTGAGGTTGCAGTGGGGTATGCTCTGGAGAGGGAATAAAGTCTGGGATCATGGCATTCATACACACACAACACTCCTTATCAAATGCTGACTAGCAAAATCTCCAGTACATTAACTTCTCTGCTTTTCCCTGGGGCCCTAACAGCTCTAGTGGAGAAAGTTGTGACTTTAGTCTCCCTCTGTCTGCTTAACTCAGAAGCATCAGTTCTCTCTGATCTCCACCTGAAATAAACAAATGTTAAGAGTTCTCTTAATTTGGCATTACGAGCACTGTCCTTTTTGGTTAGCCAGCCACATAACAGAAATCTATCTAGTGTTCACTTGTTAATCAAAGGCATTTAGTACCCATATAAGGTTCTGGATTCTCAGTCTTGGAAAATAAACTCCCTTATTTATCCACAGAACAGGTTTTAGTACAAATTTTCCAACACTACCCACAAGTAATGAAATAACAAATAAATATTGTATATCCACTCTGTTTTGAAGAAATCATCTTTAGGGGTGACGAAATAGTTTCCATGACCTCTTTAAGCTTTCTTCTTACCACTGAAACTGTCAATATAAAAATACTGTGACCCACCAACTCATTGCATGTATCTCTTTAACTTGTAAAGGCAAATCCTGAGGTTTAAGTCTTACATTTTAAATCAAGTCCTTACTTGGACAAAACTCCCAATGACTTCAGTCTGCATTTGTGCAAGAAAAGGGACCTTAATGCATATGCTCTACCTATTGCACTTTTGTGAGATTATAATGTGGACTCCTATGAAATAATATGAAATTGATCCTATTACAGTTCTCATGTATAACATTATAATACACACACACACACACACACACACACAAAGAGTGACATACTATCTAGAATCTCATACAATGAGGTCCTGGTCCATGAATAGGAACTAAGATAGCAATAATATAACAACAACATCTGAAATACACATTTCCTTCTTACATGGCATATCTCTTAAAAATCGAATAATGCTCAGTCACTACCAGTCTGAGCTGGATTTGATACAATGGCCTAATCATGAAAGGCCTGGTATTCCATTCCCAGTTTCCTAAACCATCCATTTCTCCATGCTTTCTATTGGAAACAAGAGAGAAAAATAACATAATTAATATTGTAAGGCCTACTCCTGGGGGAACTCTGCACCACTGTGCAATGCAGAATTTTGCAGAAATTAATGTGGTGCATGCAGAATTTCCTTCCCCCTGGGGCCGCTGGACCTGGCAGAGCCCGGCTTACACATAGAAGAGACACTGCCACAAGGAGGGGAAGTGGGGTGCGGGGGCGGGGGCAGGAAGAGCGAGTTCCTAGCAGCTGCAGTTCCCAGCATGCCCTGAGGGAAGGAGACGGCAGCACACACAGAAAACTCCACACAAGCCTGGGAACAAGCATCAGGCTGTTTCTCCCTCTGCATCGCTGGGTCCTGAAGGGCTTGGAAGGTGTGTGGACTGAGGGGGGCCCACAGCTTGGCTCTGAGGGATAGGGGGTAGGTGTTAGGGTGGGGAGAGCATGGCTGGGCTCTGTGGGGGAGGAGGTGCGGGTATCTGGGACAAGGGGATAGCACAGCTGCGCTCTGGGGGCTAGGGGTTTGGGGTGTATTAGCTGGGGGGGGGTGCAGCTGGGCTCTAGGGGCAAAGGGTTATGGGTGTCTGGCTCCCTGGCTGGGCTTGAGGGGGCGGGGGAGGCAGAAAAACAGGAACTGGGTTGTCATAGGGGTTTCTTTAACTCTCTACTCCTGGGGGAAATTTTTTACATGTTTATATTGTTAGAGACATACTTGCTGACAGGTATTTTGAAATAAATGAGCAAAATCATTGAAACTGGCATGATTATGTAGTATTATTTTGACTAATAAAATTTGCAGGATTTTAAAATATTGGGTGCAGAATTTTTAATTTTTTGGCGCAGAATTTTTAATTTTGGGGGGCAGAATTCCTCCAGGAGAAGAGGTCTAAAAGACTTGGGGAGAGATCTTGACCTATAGTAATGCCCCATTGCAATGCTTCAGCAGTGGAAAAAGGCTGTACCACTGCCCTAAGACGGCAGCTGGGGAGTCCTTGGGCATGGTTTTAGCCCCATCCATTACTTGATGTGTGTAAGGGTGGCAAAATCTAGTCCTTAATGATGTCTCTTAGCATACACTGGACAGCCTAACATTTGCTCAACGAATTAGATTTATATTATAATTGATTTTTCTTATTATTGTTGTCAGATTTATTATTTATTTTTACTACACTCCAGTGTGTCTTGCCACTTTATAGTACACATGGAAAGACATGGGGCCTGATTCTTCTCTCATTAACACCAATGCAAATCTGGAGTAACTCCAGAAATCACTGTAGTTACATCAACGTGGCTGAGAAGAAAACAAAAACCCTGATTGTGGTTTCACTTACACTGGGGTAGCTCTCATCTTGTGGTTTGCATCTGAGAATCTCCATGTGCTTTACAGAGATGGATATGTGTTGTTCTCTCCGTGTACAGAAAGGAAAACTGAGGCACATGTAAATGAAGTGACTTGTCAAAGGTCATATGGCTGGAATAGAAGCCAAATCCTTTGTTCTCCAGTCTAGTGTCTCTCCCACTGGATAGTGGATTATCTCAGGGGATGGCCACAGGGTTATGCCAATGTAAAACCAGTGTGAGATTAGACTCAGGACTACCCTGATTTTTAGATTTTACAGTCTAATCTTAGATGTGATGCAATGAGTGGCATTAACAAAGAGTTGGGAAAGGAGATAGTGAAGAAGAAGAAAAAGGGTTACAGCAATAAACCTCACATTTTACAGAGCTCAGATTGAGCATCAGTGTGGTCCAGTGGATAGAGGAGTCCAGAGACCTCTGTTCTATTCCTGACTCTGCTACTGATCTACTTGGTCAAGTCACTTTGCCTCTATTCTCCCTCCAACTCTTTGCTTGTTTTGATTATTTATATTATAAGGACTGTGAATCAGGGACAGTCAATATGGTTTGAACAGCACCTGGTCCGATGGCTCTTTGATCTCAGTTGGGAGCCTCTAGGCAGGCACTACTGCAATACAAAGAGTAATAATAAGATTCCTCTCAAGATATTACTCACTATTATTTATTGTGAACACGGTTGCTCACTAGTTCTTGTTCTTATGGGAACTGAGGAAGAAGTTACTATGTTACCTTGTAGGCATACTCACAGCATATTCAGTAATGTACTTAAGACTTAATACAACCCCTTTGAGGTCACTGGAAAGGCTTACACTTATTTAAATATAGCTGGATCAGTTCTTGGAGCATATGGATGTCCATGACTCTCGGTACCTTGCGTGCTTTTACAAGGAATGAGAAAGCAGGCACAGCAGAGGGCAGCAGATGCCACAGCCCAGATCCTCAGAGGTATTTAGGCTCCTCATTTCCATTGCCTAAATACCTGGGGCTGCATGACTAAAGGAACTTGAAATCAGAACCAGGAGGGCAGTGTGAGAGGGAGAAAGTGGAGTAATTCCAGATGAACACACATTAATAGAATTTGGTCCATTGGAGTTACTCTGGGTTTACATTGGTGTGACAGTCCAGTACTTTTAAAGTAGATTCCCCTAACTTGCCAACCTTGCCAATTTAAAACAAACCCAGACTATTGTAACAAATTTTAGGCTCAGTATTCACCACTCTAATACCTGCAGATAATTAGCCACAAGAATCCCCTGTGAAATGCTACCATTTTGTTACTGCAACCATTCCCTGCCCCACCCCCTTATTTCTCCAGCATAAACAAGAGTTTAAATGGAGTCACTCTAGATTTACACTGGTGTAACTAAGAGCAGAATGTGGCCCATGCAGTGCCCTAGGTCAGAAGCAGATGGTATTTCATAGTGGGTGCAACCTGCTCTAACTGTGAATCAAGAGTGCTAATCTGTGTGGCAGTTTGGTTGATTCAGACTAGCGTTCAATACATGGCCGGGGGGTTGTGGAGGGATGACAGTCAGCACAAAGCAGACACATGCTAGTCACCAACCACAAACTGAACTCTGCAGTCTCACAAGGGGCTTTAAAAAAACATGAGCCGGCACCCAGATGAGCTCTTAATAAGCAATTGCAAATTCAGAATAAATAGAATGATTGAGCTGCATATGTCTGACACTAGCTTAACTCATTGACAGTTTACTCAAAAGTTATTTTTGCTGTGCAAGAGAGCATCAGGACGACCACCTATTGATTCACTTTCCTCCCTCAAGATGCTTACGATCTATCAAGCACAGAGAGAAAAAGGGAGAGAATGAATCTGCCCCCTGGCACAGCAGGAGAAGTTGTGTTGTCTGTGAACAAGAGATCATTTCTTCTCTCTACCTAGCTTGGTAAAGGACGCTTCCCCTCATTTGGGCAACGCATCTGAATAAATTCTCTTCTCCTGATTAAGCCATCCAAAGGGGGTGATCTGCCGCCCCAGCATCCCTGCTTGGATTTAACCTCAATGGGTTAACTTCATAAAACTGCAGCTCTTTATTCCAGCCTGCGATTTCCCATCATACTTTAGGACCAGCGAACCGTCCCTTCATTGATGGCACCTTTTGGCTTCACAATAGAAGCCAATTTGTTAGAATTCTTCACAGGTCAGGGGCTGCGTGAAGATGTGGAGGGCGCAGCAGTGGCCGCTGGAAAATGAAGTTGTATTCGCTTGGCAAATTATACGTCTACTGCACTTTATGGGCCTTGATTTCCTTTCCCCTCTCCATCTCACTCTCCCCCCTTTTCCAGGCCCCCAGCCCCTCCCATATTCTCTCTTTCTTTTTTTAAATTGGAGAAGCGTGTATGTGAGCTATCATCACATATCCAGTTAATGTAGGTTAATAGATTGATTCCAGTGACACGGATCATAATGAACAGTAAATTGTTTTATCTCTTAAGTCTTATTTGGTCAGCCAGGAAAACATATGAGGTAATATGGCTTGGACTAAATGGACCGTATAATAGATCTCCCTCTAAAGAATAAGGACAGGGGTGACAGCGCCTCTTATGATTAATGAAAATAATAATGGTCCTGAAATTGAAATTTTTCTAATTTTTTTTCCTTCTTCTCTCTTGGCTGCCACCAAAAACTTCAGCCAGCGGATGATTTGTGCACAATAACTGCCTCTGACTTCTTCCTTGGCTCCTAATACAAGTTTAGGAAGTGTAGGGGAGGGAGATGGCAGGGGGATGGATGGTTGCATAGATTTCTAAGTGCACAGCTTAGCAGCTGAGACCATATGAATGCATATTGTTTTCTTTTAAGCCCTTGGTTTAAAAAGGGTGCTGTAAGGTACTAGCTACTCACCTAAGGCTAGGATTTCTAGAAGTACCTAAAGGAGTTAGGTGCTCATCTTCAGTCAGATTAAATCAGTTTATTTACATAGACAGGAGTCCAGACATATACCCACCTACTGTACTGCTGTTACTCACCATTTGAAACGACTTGTGGTTATTAATGATGATTTGTATTTGTTAAGAGCCAACAATGTTCTTGCCTTGATACCTAACTCATAAAAACACCTGGCCCCAGCTGAAGAATCTTACATACTAAACAGATGGGCAACACAGAATGCACTGGGAGACCTAGAAAAGGGTTCTATTTTACAGTGTCAGGTGATGAATGGTATTTTCAGTAATGCA
This sequence comes from Natator depressus, assembly GCF_965152275.1. Classification (NCBI taxonomy): domain Eukaryota; kingdom Metazoa; phylum Chordata; order Testudines; family Cheloniidae; genus Natator; species Natator depressus. The sequence goes on from NC_134243.1 coordinate 73,134,550, forward strand.
AATTAGCAATGATTGTAGGCTACATGGAAGAAATGGGTTGTGATGGTGATTGGAAAGAAGGGTGGGCACCTGGTACATTAGGATAAAGAAGGGATGGTGTTCCAGGCACAAGGGATGGCATGGGAGAAGGCAGAAGGAGAAGATGAAAACATTTGCCTTCCATCCACCTCTTTACACAGTAGGATCTCTGTACTGAAAATGTAAATAGCATATCTTCCAATAGCAAAGGTCAGCCTGACTGATTGCTTAGCACCTGGTGCACCAGTGACTAGGGTGCAAGATTTAGGATTAATTATCCTCAGAACATTAGGCAGTTGGAGTAGAAAACCCATGATGCTCTCTTCCTCCAGGTTGGGAAGTGCTCATTTCTGATCTTTGAGGGCTGGCATTCTCTGAGTATTGGAAAGGGGAATGAGAGATAAGAACCAGTTGTGTCAAGGACACCAACAGGTCAAATCCAGCACAAAATCAGAATAATTAAGAGACCAGAAGCTAATGTTTACTCCTCAATGTTGCCTCAAGCTTTATGCATCTTGGATGAAGTTCACCGCTGTGCCAAGGATCAGGATTTATGTACTATCTCCCTCTTAAAGCTTTGCTAAACCTCAAACCCCTCAAATTGTGCTGAAATTCCTTCTAACAGAGCTTTCATCTCAGCCCCTGCAGTTCCACCCCATGTTCCCAATAGTTGTACAAAATATTAAAACCCTGATTTCATTCTGTGGTAATTTCCCCTGCTCTTTATAGGGCATTGAAAATATAAGACTTGATCTTGTTCAGGACCCAAGATAAGCTTGATTCTGAGCAGAATCTGGTCCAGTTCATAGCCTTTAGACAGGAAAAAGGCAACTTGGAGCTCAGGAAAACTTATTACTAACTCCTACTGGTTTGGCAAAAGGGCTTTCATTTGGGCCTTGGGAACTTTGATTTTGAAAGGCCCTTTGTACGGGAACAAATTTCACCCATGGACAGTCTATGTGTTATAACTCTCAGGAGAAGTGAAGCACAGAATATAGGGTAAACCCTCAGTCCTTTCTCAGGCAGACTCCTATTTAACTCAATGGGAGTTTGCCTGGATCAAATCTGAATAAGGACCATCAGATTTGGCCCATGTAATGGATCCACACTTTCAATCTAGCATTCTGAATCCTTGTACATATGGAGAGTTACAGCTGTGTCCTGTTACAGTGTTTGCCTTAACTGGGTTTACTTAATTTTGTTTAAGGCTGTAACCCACCATAAATCCTTGTCCCTTTTATTCTTGTTTAATCTTTGTGCTTTGTGGCTTCTTGATCAAAACTGTTTTAATTCTTATAAGATTATTAAAAGGTTTTGAACATTACAAAATTTGGGAAACTAGAAATTGTACTTAAAAGTTGGTTGATGTATAGTGGGTCTGTTTCCTGCCTGTTCAAGTGGGGAGAAGAAACAGTTGTATCTTTCTTTTCTCTGATATCTAATCTCAGTATCTTGCTATCCTCCTGCATTTGAGTTTTACACTGTCTGTCAGCAGGCAATCAGTTCAGACGGTCAACTCCTTTGGATTAACATCCCGCTCTGTAGTTCGGGAATATTAACAGCAGAGTCAATCACGGCAGCAGGAAGCAGCTGGTGCAATACAAAAAAAAAAAAAGGAAGAATGAAAGCACCCCTCTGAACTTCAAGGGTCTGGAAAACCCAAACTGAGACTAAACTTCATTAATATCCCTAATCTCTAGTTTAGAAGCCAGAATTGTTTATGATTCATGGCATTTGATGACATTTAACAGCATGCAACCCATTATAGCCCTTATGTCATTACACAACAGGGCAGAAAATGCCATCAGGTGCCACAACAACAAGACAGGTTATTGGAAGGACAGGTTCAGTTCAGACTTGATCAGAATTCTGATGGATATTAGCCTAGTTCCAGACTGAACCCCAAATCTGCCAATGGCAGATCTTTCTTGCCTCATCCCCTGCTCCTCTGTACAATGTACAAGCCTAGTGAATTTGTTCTATAGAAACATCCCTGACTTGAAGAGCACTGGTAAAATAGGGCTTGATCTGGTTCAAGGCTCAGGATAAACTTGGCGTCCTGAGCAGAATCAGGGCCTATTCATAGACTTTATGGATAGGCAAAGGGCAACCTAAAGCTGAGACAAGCATATCAAGTCTTTTACCAAGCTAGTTAAGGAGCTTCTGCTGTGGCTCAATTGGTAGCATACCAGAGTATAGAGCACAAGGTCTGTCACTTAACTCTAAGCAGTGGACATGCATAAGGGGACTCTGAGGTTACTGATGGACCTATAGCAGCTCTTACATGTAAATGAGACATGGTTGTGAAGGATCTTAATAGGGTGGGAACCTAGATACAAGGTATATAGGTGCCTAGCTTTGCTAGGAACTTTTGAAAATTTTCACCCATATGTCTTTAGTTTGGGCTTAAATAGAAAGACAGGCTGAGCATTCATCATACCAGTAGGCAGTGAATTACATAGCTGGAGCAAAGAATTACAAAATGCCATAAGGTTACCAAATATTCAAAAAAAGAAGTACATATCACATAAGCACCCACAAGTTTGGACGCTCACCCATAACTGGCAAACTGGGACAGAAATCTCAGAAGAACAGGTTTTTCAAACATGACTTCTGGCATTTCTTGCATCTGCTACGGCTGGAAAAGCCTTCTCTAATGTATGTTGGCATTTCCACTTATGATCTAAGATGGCACCAGTTAGTCTATAGGAAAGCCTAAGAATGAGCAATACTGGGTGGGGAAAGTTATTAAAACTTTTTCAAACCTGAGAAAGCTTTGGCTTTATTTTGTGAGGGATTTTTGGTTGATTCTTGATTTACCTGAATCAATTCAGAAATCTCTCCAACTGATTACAGCACAGCTATCTTTGCAAGGCTTTTCAGTGCCTTAGAGAATGCGTACAATGAGACACGAAGGCTAGAACATAGATGCACCATTTAATCCTTTGGCACTGTGTTTGTCTGGTCAAAACATGCAGCAGTCATCTACAATTAACTTATTTATCTCTGGTAAATCTTTGATGTAGATATTTGAATTTATATACCATGTTCGTATAGTATACATATATGACGTACATATGTATATGCCCTCTGTTTAGACGAATGGAGAGACTATATGGGTACATACATACATACACACACACAGCTATATTATTTTTGTGTTTTATTGAGGAAAAAAGATATTAAAAAATCCAATGAATGATTTTGCTTCTTGAACCAAGTCAAATATTTTCTTGTCAGTATGCTCATAACTTCAGACTGCAGAGGTCACGGCCTTAACTTTTTCCTTCAGATGGTTTGTGAGTGGAATGTCCTTGAGATTAAGTCTCCTTTTGTTTTCCTTGGGAGGGGCTTTGCTTACACTGGCAAGCAGCTGAGACTTGCCAAGGTTCTCTAGACTCTGTTTATTAGATTTTTATCTTCTTATCAGAGTCTTCCTCCTTAAATCATGTCAGCGTTTACCACTCTTCAGGGATTCCTAGTGTTTTATTGCCTATGAACTGCTTGGGGGGTAAGGGAAGGGGGAAGGCATAACAAAAATAACATTTATATAATGGCAGAAATTGGAAAGGTATAATTGTTCCCATCCTGCCCAGTTACCTATGGGCCGAATTCTGAGGATTTAACTAACCTAACCTATCATGGTCTGAGGCAAAAATTGGGGATTGGTCCTACTTTGAGCAGGGGGTTGGACTAGATGACCTCCTGAGGTCCCTTCCAACCCTGATATTCTATGATTCTATGGTCATTACCAGTGCTACATTTCTATGGTTTCTTATTTAATCAAACTTCCATTGATCTCAATGAGAATTTTGCGCATGACGAAAGACTTTAGAACTTGATCCTGTGCTTCTGCCCAACACTGACATGGTGGTAAAAGTCAACAGAGTTGGTCACTCTACTGGTACTGGTCTCTCTGGCAAATCCAAGCGCTTTTTTTTGTTTTAAATTAGCCATGTAAAAGGGGCATTATGGCTTAATTTAAGAAAGATTATTTTCAACTGACCAGATTCAAACTTTACCAAAACCCCATCGTTTAAATCCAATGGGCACAAGTCACCCTGTGTTTCATAAGGGCTTCACGCATCACCTTTCATATACAGTGAAAACCATAGTAATTTTGTACTGATATCACATTTCCTCAGAGGATCTCAAAGCACTTACAAATCTTAATTTCTGTATCTTCACAACACTGCACGTGGTAAGTTAAGTACTGAAAATATGATTTGTCCCAAGATCACAGAGCAAGCCAATGGGTGAGTCAGGTGCCAAAAATGAACACAATGCGGGCCATATATGTTTCATGTCTACTTTGGAGGCTTTAAAAATAACAACGGAGATAACCTGATTCATACTAAAGGTATATGTGAATCATAAATTTGAACCACATATGCTTGCAAATTACTAATGATTGAATTAGTGATAGATGCTAATCCAAACCAACTGGTCCACATTCAGTCTTAGGGCAAGTGGCTGCTGACTCCCCAAGAGTGATCCCGCTTGGAAAAACAGCTTAAAATACGAAACAAAGAAGGAGAGGAAAAGAGTTTGGCCCTTTGGTCTACAGCTATAGCACCAGATCATCAGCTGATGTAAATCAGAGTACCTCCCCTGAAGTCACCAGCCTGTCTGAGCTGAGAACCTGGCCCTACATTCCTAGATAACACAGTGATAGGCACATTAGAAATGCATAGACAGACCAGCCATGTTTTTGTATGTTTTCATGGCATATAGAAAAAAAAAACCTAACAAACCTTTGAAATACATTCGTCTTGGAATTGCTGTCATACTCTGTCAGCAGAGTGAATTAGTGGGACTATTCATACTTTTCTGCTTTAGGTAACTATTCTTTTGATAATGAATCTTTCATGATAATTGCTCTTCCAAAGAGAGCATTTTTCACCCTTTTTAAAGCAATACTTTCTTATAGAAATGTACTTAACATAACAGCCTCATGGCTGGTGTTCCTTTCCAGTTGATAAGAGTGAAATGAAGGATGCAGACCTTGGAAATTTGGGACAAGTGGCTAATACAAGGAAGATAAAAATTAATAGCAAAGAAAGAGGTGTGAATTCTCATTGCTGGTGTTATGTATAACATTTTACAGTGACTTCTCTATCTAATGCTAACACTTACTATACACAGAGTAATAGGTTAGTCAAAGGTTTCAGAGTAGCAGCCGTGTTAGTCTGTATCCGCAAAAAGAAAAGGAGGACTTGTGGCACCTTAGAGACTAACAAATTTGTTTGAGCATAAGCTTTCGCAAGCTACAGCTCACTTCATCTGATGCATTCAGGTTAGTCAAAGTGAGCTAGACTAAACAGACATCTTTCATAAACACAATGGTGAAGCTTTCAGCTTCAAATAATACTAGAAGGAAAGGAAATCAAAGCACTGGATTGTAAAACCAATGGGTTTGGTAGAAGGGCTGGGAAACTGGACTCCGGACATAATCTTCTCCAAACTCAACCCAATTTATGTCCAGTTTATGTTTAGCTGTTTCAGTGCTGCAATATCATTAGCTACAAATTCTTCCTTGCTCTTTCTTTACTGTCTCGAAAAAAAGTCATTACTAGCAACATTGGTGGAACCCTGAAAAACTACAGCATGGACGGCAACTTAGATTTTATGAACAACGCTAGAAAACAAGCCACTGTGCCCAGTCTTCTTTCATACCATGAACAACCCTACAATAACTAATCAGTGTGCACACAAAATGAAGGGGAGAAAAAAACCTATAATTCCTATGGAAGTAGATTTCAATTGAAAACTGAGAGCACAGCAAAATAGCGAGGCTATTGTCACCCCAGGAACAGAATAAATGAATGGACGATGTGCAGCTTTTCTTCCGCACATGGCAGCTGTACTAGTACGGTTTCAAACTAGTTGACTCCGATGGCAGTAATGTATTCTGTAAATTCTAAGAGTCAATGAAGTGGCAAACTTTTATCTGTCACAAAACTCGCTCAGTATTCCAGGTCCAATTCACTGGCATCAATTTTATCTAGATTTGGAGAGGTGGAAGAGTCCCACTGTGTATGTTTGTGCGTGTGTGAAGCTGCTAAACTAATCCTGCATTCTGTATCTAAGTAGTTTATGATTGTTACAACTTCCGTCTATTCCAACAGCTTAATACTAGAGTGGAAACAGAGTCCACTGACTTTTTCCCCCCAGTATTGCTGCTCTAGATGGTGCCCTGTAGTTATTACTCAAGGAAGTCTATTTTTTTTTTACACCAGCCAGTGAATATGAGCAGGTTGACTCAATGCAAAGGAGTCATTATATTATGTTCCTAAGATGCCATTTATTCAGTGGAAGTCCACTTATGGAACATAGCATGTGATTTTAATTCAAAGTAGGTTCCTTCTCCTCTTAGAATCCTCGTGATTTCATATCCCATTAAACGATCAATGCATAATGTTTCTGTGTGCTCCTTGGCACTTCTTTCATGAAAGGGAGAAATCCCCATTAATTCCAACAGAGTCTCATGTTGCAAATGAGAAGCAGCCAAAGGTACCAAATTCAGTGTGAAGGAGAATGGGAGAAATGGGTCAGATAAGAACGGACCCGGAACTTCACCCAAACCCCCAAACTTGCTTAAAGTTGGGAACAGCCTGTGTTAGGGCATTTTCTCCCTCTCTTTTCTTTCCTTCTTTTCCATTTTTATAACCGTCTGTACTTTCTCATTTTGATCCTCAGACCTACTCCCCCAGGCACCACTATCCAGTGGCACAAAGGCAAGCTGGGGAGGGGATGATCTCCTCCCCCAGGATGCAGAGCTGCGTGGCTGCTCCTACACCTTCAAGCATGCAGTAGCATCTTCAGCACTTGCTTTCTCTGCCACACGCACACACATGAATGAAGATGACTTCCTGGTGATTATAGACGGCTAAGGATCCACTAACATGAGCAGAAGGAAGAATACATCTTCAGGACTATGCATGCTTCAAGGATTTATGTGCACCATATAAGCAAAGTTAAAATGATTTCACTATTAAAAATTGACTATATTTTTAAAGAGCTCACAGTATATTTCAAGGGAACACATGCATGTCTCAGTTACCTACTTCAAATTGTTCCTGTATTCACTAGTGCCCTCTTTAAAGAGAGATTTTTGCACTGGGACAAATTATTAAAATAAATAAAGGTGCACAATGGAAAATATTGTGTCCGTAATTTACTACAGTTCCCCTGCTGGTTTTGAACTTTTTTTTTTTTTTTTTGCCTTTGGATGTAACTTATTTCTTAGCTAGAACTGTTTTTCATCCTGATGAACCCTCCATTGATGTTCTACTCCAACCAAATTTTAATAATAAATCTAAAGGAGGAAAATGTATAGGGAATCCAGTGTTTGTGGCATCTCAATCAGTCACTGCAGATATGATTTCTCTCCATTATGACATTCTATTCTAGTTCTTATAGCCATAATCACCAGGGCATCTGAGCTTTTTGCATATTCATGGTCACTAAAGATGGAAAAAAATGGATTTGTCCCCAGATTCAATCCACCCCATAAGTGCAGGGAACAGACCCTAATTTGAAGAAGCTTTGGCTGTAAGAGACAACTTAAAATCACTTTGATAAATAGCAAGAAGGTAAGAAAAATTAGGCAAAAAAATGTTTGAAAGTCTGAGTAACTCCACCAGAATCAATGGTGTGACATTCCTGTAAAATTGGTGTAAATAGGATCAAGCATATAAGGAGATATAGCCACCTGTATGGAAAGTAGCAGCCATTGCCAGACACTCTGGACAACAGTTTCAGACAAAAAGTGAGGAACAGTAACCCATTCATTGGAAATATAGGACTTGAACAGTATTGCTGGCCAGGACATTCCTATGCTAACACTTTGGCTTTCATAAAAATATCATGGGAACCTCAATGAGTCCAAGTGGCATGTGCCTCTGTTTTTATAGCTTATGCTTTTATAGCTTTATAGCACACTGTCTCACTGACAGATCTTTTACAGTGTTTTCCCCACCTTGGATAGACTTCTTCAGATGATACCAATGAAACTTGACAAGTCCTCTCTGCATTGCATAATCTTGTTAATGTCTCAGGGCCAGATTTTATCCTCCATTACATCCCCGCAGTAAACTGCACTGTAGTTAATAGAGTTACTCCAGATTTACACCAGTATAAGAGAGCAAAATCTGGAGCACATAATGTAGCTGTATATGGTTTCGATATAGGGATTGTCTTCCTGTTTCATTTTGGTCAAGCTGCATAAACTTCACATGGAGAACAATGCATAGAGAGCTCTTGTATTATCGTAGATTTATGAATTTGAGATGTGCCCACTTAGTACAAAAATAGGGGTGTTTCTCTAATCAGAAAAGGATTGATTTGATTCATTATGTACATACTTAAAGGGACAAAAGACCCTTCCCTGTCCTTCCTAGTTCCCCTTTATCCAAGGAGTGAATATTGCAGGAGCCCAGGAGTAGACTTGCAGGACTCACTTTTTGTGGGCTTTAGGGTCTGTTTGCAGGGACTGGCACATGAACAATCCCTGCTAAATAGTGTCGTGGTTTGTGTTCTATTCCTTTACTCTTCCCAAAGGATTCGGGGGGGGGGGGGGGGAGGGGGGATTATATGGTCCCCTACTAGAGTAGAATGACTTCTCCAATAGACATCAACTCTGTGGGGGTCAAATAGAATACTCTACTATACTTTTGTCGCTGATTGGCCAAAACAGAAAATTCATATAATCTATGGAAATTCAACATTCTCCAGCGGGTCAGAGAATCAAACTCTGATTAACAAACTTCAGCAGGATTCCTGACAAAATAGAGCCTCTGGCTCATGCTAGACTCTTGGATGCCCATTGTAATAAACACTTCTTCAACTGGTGTAAGCTGCCTGTCCTTCTGAAGAAGGGGCATGATTCCAATCATTTAGTGATTGTTTGATTTAGGGATAGAGAATGACTGAGTCAGTTTCTCCTATGATATATAGGGCCTTGTGTGTAGTTACAGTGGGCAAAATTCTGCTTTCCATTGTACCCAGGCACGAACACATACTTCAGTGGTGTTAGAGACATGGAATTTAAGGCCAGAAGGGACCACCAGATCATCTAGTCTGGTCTCCTGTCCACCAACATACCCACCACCGGCACGCTAAATCCAACAATCAAAATTAGTCCAAAGTACTACAGCCCACAGGAAACTAAATTATTATGTGCCATGGGCAGAAAATAGCAGGGACTGAGGTGCACCAGTGCTTGAGGGAGATATAGCCAGATAATCATGGCAATTGACTATCATCCACACACTGCAGAAGAAGGCAACAAATCCCAAATGCCAATCTGACCTGAAGGAAAATTTCTGCCCAACCACACATATGTTGATCTGTTAGACTCTGTGTGTATGAACAAGAACCAGACACCAAGCATGTAAGAGACAGAATGCTTGGGGCCACCTCAGAGCATGGCCCATCCCACCCAATGTTCCATCTCCAGCCATGACCATCCTTGAAGATGCTTCAGAGGGATGAGATTAAAAAAACCTACCAGAATACACTGGGTGGGGGGAACACTTCCTGACCCCTGCAGGTGGCCTGCTGAAATCCTGAAGCACAAGCTTTAGGAACATAAGGCATAAACTAGAAGTGAGCCCCAGGACTGCTAAGCCCTGTCCCCTGCCATCACAAACATGTATAATCCTATACTAGAGGAGACTTTGGCTCAGCACCCTCGGTTCATTTATCTCAAAAGCTCATGCCTTGTAGTCCTTCAAGTCTGTCTTGGCGGGTGGAGTTCATCAGACTTGAAGGACTGATTAAGAGTAATCAGAAATGAATCCAGGCCACCAGGTACAGTTACAGATCCAGATTAGGACTCCCCCAAAATTTGGCAGGGGTTTTCTCTTGGAGGTAGAGCTCGGTCACAGAATTAAGATCTGCATTGAGACTTTGCCTAAAGTTCAGGAAGTTCTGCTAGACTCTGTTTCCTTACTCATATTGAGCAGCAGCTGACTCCAAAAGTTACCATGTTGAAAAAAAGAATAGAACTTTTCAATGAGTTGCACAATCTATCCCTATACAATTCTTTAAGGTGATACTTGAGGGCCAGATTCTGCCATACTTGCTCCCATTGGGCATGACTCTTCCACTCTTACTCAAGTTGTACAGCATTTTACTTCACTGGTGCATCCATTTAGCTCAATGGAACTACTTAGAAAGATTGGACAAGTCAACTTGAGTAGAGTTGGCAGAATCTGGCCCTTATAAAATTATGAGTGAATATTTCTCATCACCAGGCAAGGTTTGCAGAGTTCTTGTTCTCCACTTTTCCCATTAAGAACAATAAAATCTCTTCTTTTACATTGCCAAGGCAGGCAAGAGGTGCCTGTAGCATGCTTCCCCAGCCTGGAAAAATCACATCTCTTTAGACATTTTGGTTTAAAAATAAAAGCCTCATCAGGGCTAAAACTTGGATAAAAACAAATGGGAATGTTTTGATTTTATGTAGAGGACACCTGAGAAGTGGCAGGGAGGACTGAGGTCTCAGGTAAACAGTGAAAGCTGCAAAGCCTGCTGTAGAATCACTGTAGCGTACTCTGGGAAAGTCATGCATCGAACACATGCCGTGATCTGTACCACTAAAGAAACAGCTGCTGTGCTCACCTCTGGTTAAGAGAGAGAAAGGTTTCACTGAATTTGAAGTGGAGTTTCATATTCTCTGTGTAACTATCTCAGCTTTAATGTGCCTTTTGTTTTCAAAACCGTGTGTGTGTGGAAAGTGAGGAAAGCAGTGCTCTCCAAGAGGTAGTAAATTATTAGTCTGTTTGCTTAAACCTACTTGCTGGGATTAGCTCCGTCCTACTTTGTGCGTTCTGGATTGAAGGTTAGACAAGGGTCAAGTAGGAGATTTCAACACATCTGATGCAGGCTTACCCTCTCCAATAAGGGGGAAGCTTTTCAACCAGCCTAGACTAATGCTCCCATCTTAAACTCTGCTTTGTTTCATTTGTATGTGTAAGGAGGCTTGAGGGCAGGAGGGGACCATTTTAAAGCCCAGTTCACAAATCCATAACATCCATCATTATCTGTGTCTCTGAAGCTATTATCCAGTCTCTTACAAAGCCCACTGTTCAAACATACCCAATTCCACCAGTAAGGGCCATGTTCAACCGGGATGCGGAGGTACATTGTTGCAGCATTTCTTATATTCTTCTCCAAAAGTGCCTTACGAAAGAATAAAGTTGTGATTTTAGGCTGGGCTTTCCATGGAGCCTACGGGAGTTGGGAAAAGAGATCCCATTGAAATTCAGTGGTAGTTGAACACCTAACTTCCATAGAAAATTTGAAGCCCCTAGTTTTAAATTTTAAAGGCCAAGTCCTACTTTCCTTATTGAGTCAAAACAAATATTGATGTAGTGTGTAGTGATCAAAAATTGAATATCGATGTCAATATCTGCCCTAAATATAAGATATAATGCTATGTTTCAAGCTGCAAAAGATAGATAGATAGATAGATAGATAGATAGATAGATAGATAGATAGATAGATAGATAGATAGATAGATACCTTTTTACTTGGCTGTTCCCTCTCACTCTTCTCTTCCAGTCAGGATATCATATTCAACTTCCTGACACTGAAACATGAGACACCATATGGGAGAAACACCCAGAATCAGGTTCTCATAAAAAACAGTTGTACTGAGCTTAAAATGGTGTGCAGTAAATACTTGGTCCTAAATAACATTGGGCCAAATTATTCCTCTGTGTTGTAAAGGTGGCTGGGGGTTGGGGGTGGAGGCAGAGAGAAGACGGAAAATGGGTGCATGGCCTGAGTTTCAGTGCCTGGAGGCATCATAACTGTATCTTTTACAGAAGTGCTCAGAGAAGTACAGTGAGCAATAGAACTTGCATTACCCACAGCGAACACAAATACTCATATAACACATACTTCTGTTGGTGAGCCCATCCTCGCAATAGCCATTTACTCCTAACCACAATCTTCTACGCAAGGTCTTGCACCAAAGGCCTTCAGTGGCATTCAGACTGTCCCCAACCACAGCTACCTCACGGACATATCCTTGCATCATTTACCCACTTGCTTCCTATGAGGACATTGACTGCAACTCCCAGATGGCCACAGTGTCTCCAACTTTACAGGCAACTTTACAAGGATGCCTCTGTGTTCCTTTTAACTAAAAAGAAAGCTTAGAGAGTGCAGATGGCATGCTCAAAGACACAGAGGCCATTTCTGTAAGCGGTCTCTCTTTGGGTCCCACCGCTAGGGATCCCTCTCTTTTAAAATGACAGCACTGTGTACCTTTGAGAGAGAGATGCAGAGCCACCTCACTCATTCAGCACTAGAGGAGAAGACCTCTTCTCCAGAGCACCAAAATTTCTCAGTGTACACAGGAAGTTCCCCTTCAATGTTATTTATCTACGTGACTGCTCTGTGTAGCACAGGAAAACATGCTCATTCAGCAAAGAGAGCATTTTGTCGGGTTCTAAAGCAAGCACATCAGAAAAACTCCACATAATCTTCCCAACAAATCCACCCGAGGCCCAGCACCCACTTCCAGTTGTGATTTTTTTTTTATTTAACGAGCAAACAAAAATAAAACAACATGCACACATAATGAGACAATGTCCTTCTCCTACAAGAGAAGAGTTCAATAGTTTAATTTTTGTTAACCGAAATCCCTTGTACTAAGGTAAATTGCATTGCATTTTCTATTACTAGCTCTGTTAATTGTCAAGCTATAAGAGTTTATGCACTCATCCAAAGCAGCAGAGAATTTCCCATAATGTTACAAAATAAAACCTGACAAAGCACAATAATCTTTAGTTTATTGATGTGCTACCAGGCTGTGGAAAGCATCAGATCTGTAATGTGCTTTGGTTAGGAAATTGGGGTCTAGGGAGAAATATTGGGCACTGCAGAAAAACATCAGTGCTTGTGTGTGTGTGTGTGTGTGTGTGTGTGTGTGTGTGCTCGCACGCACACACACATACCCAGAATTTTAAAGAAGGAAAATGTTTGAGGAGGTATTTTAGACTGTACTGAAAATATTTGAGGGACAGCAGAGCAAATGCAAACCAGGCTAGACTAGGGAAAAATATTGTGTGGGGAAGGGGTTTAAAACACGTTAGCTTTGTTTAATAATGTTAGTGCCTAGTATGGACAGGGATTAACACTTTTAATCATATGTTAGCTGGTTGTGGACAACCCTAGGTTGCCCCTTAGCATCTGTGGTTTGCAGATGTACTTTGGTTTTAATGGCTCCAGAAAGAATTGCTACTATTGACCTGTGCCTAATGGTGAGTACACAAAACATGACCAGGTTTGGCAATCCAGCATCACTTTCCTGGAAATAAGAAGAATTCCTAGAAGTGGTTTTTCACTTGTCCCCTAGCATAGCTTTCCAAATCAATGCAAATTGGGAAAGTTCAGGTTTGGGGGACTGTCAAAAAATATGGCTTAAGTTTCTAAACCCTATTTGATACCACAACTTGCTATGTATAGAAAAAAGACATCCAAAAGATATGGGCCTGAATAAAACCTTTAAGGAAGGTTTTACTCTTTTTTCAAATGTGTGAGAGTTCTCCTTGTTCGTAAAATTTCAAAGATTGGGGCTAGTTGTATTGATTATCCTTGATTGTTCAGCCATGATGAAGTATTTGTGTTTTAAGGACAACAGGGAAGATTTATTACACTTACAGCATAGGGCTAATGGGTACCAATTTTCCAAAGCTGGTACAGCATTTGTTCGGTGAGTATGTATACATTTTTGGGGAGGAAGTTCCAAGTAGCAACACTGCGAGGGGACAGATATTTGGGACCACTGGCATTCTTGCTATGACATTTTTCCAACAGAGGGACAATCCAAGCACTTTCCTTTCACTGCACACTGATGGCAGATGAGCATTTACTCTTCTGTTTTTAAGTGCAGTTTCCTGTACATTTTATTTGACTTGCATTTTCTTTTATGCAATAGAGAAGACATGGGCCGCTTGATTGTCCTGATTTTGTATTTAAGAAGTGGCGCGGGGAGACAGAGAGATTCTCTCCTTTGCAATAAAGGGTGGCAAGATGATAAATTAGTACTCTCAACTGAAATTGATTACTTTGTGTTCCCATCCAGGTCATATGGCAGCAATACATATGCTCAGAAATACCATAATGACACATCGGAGAAATCCTATCAGGTTGGCCTTGTGGAACATTTTTCCCTTTCCCTCCCCTGTTGGCTCAAAGGATAAGCTACAGTGTACTCTGCTTACATTAGGAAAAGTTACCCATGCGCATGCACACATATTCTAGACTCGCACTTGGAAACCCTTCAGACAACCTAAGGAGGCTAAATACTAAAATGACAAATGCCACTGATTGTTTTCTTCTCCGTGCCTGGATACATTTCCAGTACTCCGAGGAAGCAGCTTATGTTGCAAAGGCTGAAGTAACATCAAGCCGTCTTGATGCAATTGTACCTGAGATGGTCCAAGGAAACACAAGAAACGGTATAAGGTTTGTTGCTGTAATTTTACATTAAATTTAGCTCTTTCACATTCCCTCCCACTGATATGGAAGAACTACCTTGATGGATATATTTGTAATATATATTTGTTTGGATTTCCACAATACTAAATTATTAAGTAACAATGATTGCTAATTTACTGTGTGAAACTGATCGTAATTCAGAATGTGATATGATGACCTCGCATCCATTCTTACGCCTTTCAGTAGAAGGAATGCAACAAAATAGTATCAAGGCCATAACATTATCTCCATGCAAGATTCTAAGACATTTCCCATATCCACATCATCAGGTTTCAGTGTGTCAAAGTCGTTTTGTGCATTTTTAAAGATGGAGGAGAACATCTTGGAGACAGCAGGCACTAGATGACACAATGATTAGTATCCCATCTTTCCATCCACAGAGAGCTGGGTTCAAAAACTAATAAGATCAGAATTAGGGATGGATGAACCACACACACACACACACACAAAACCACAATGGTTTGGTTCAGTTAAGTGTCCAAACTTCTGGATGCTTACTGAACTTCCAAAATGATCCCTTTCCTTTAGCGTAAGCCCATTCCCTCTGACCCCCACTTGGCTTCCATGGAGATTATGCACTACAGTCTGTGGCACTGCACCAAAGATTAAAATTGGCCAAAATGGCTGGATCCTCATGTTGCATGAATTAGTGTAGCTCCATTGACGTAACTGAAGCTAGGCCAATTTAAACTAGCTGAGGATCTGGTCCCAAAACTTTATCTATGCAGAGGCAGGACAGAGGCTGCCTTAAATGTGCTATGATCTTCTCCAAAACATGCCCAGTAGTCACTTCAACCTGGTCTATCAAGAGGCCTCAAACTAAAAATGTTCATAAACTTCAAGCAAAGGAGAATCAGGTTTGTCCTTTCAAAGGGAGCCTTTTGTTTAACAGTGACTGTATAATTTAGATGAATGGGGGAAGTCACATAAAATTATACTCACAAAAATTTAAGCAGGCTCTTGTAGAGGTAGTTTTCTTACATTTTCCCATATTGCATAAAATAATAAATTATTTGAATAGTTCTATTATCTGTCCTTAACTGAAACGTACAGTGCCTGTCCTAGTTCTTCAAAAAGCTTGTTAATATGCAATCACCTAGTACAACTGCTAAGTTTTTAAAGGTCACCTATGTTTTATTCATAAAGGGTGGTTTTCTGGAGGAAAAAAGGTTACAGTGTCATGTAATACCATATTCTGATAGTCGCTCGGCTTCAAAATGTATTTCCTAATGGTTTGTAGTGGAGGAAAGGCAGGTTTATTTAGGGGTGTTCCATGAAAGGTTTTCAGGATATCAGCAGCATGTAATTTTTAAGATACTGTTGGAAAGATTTCAGATGCTGGAGGAGTCTCTTCTTATTTGATACCGGCCTTGCTTTCAGAACAACAGGGAAGAAGACAACAGAATGGCCTGGTGTGTAGGGTTCTGTTTGCTTGTTTACATTTAAAATGTTATTTTTAGGGAGGCAGCATGAGATTGTCTCTTGTTTCATTGATCCCCAGCCCTAAAAATCAATCCATTAAGTCCTAACTCTTCAAATAATTTGCTGTGTGGTCTTGCCCAGACAACGTAACTCCTTAGTGACTCAGTTTACCCATTTGTCAAATGCAAAGAGCCATGGAGGTCTGATCCACTTTGAGATCTGAACTTTTTCATATTTGGTGATGGTGGTTTGTCTGGATCCACTGATCTGTTTGGTTCAGGGCCACACCGAGCAAAGAAAGGAATAAATTACTTTTCTAAAGTGCTTCCAGAGCATCAGATTAATAAATAATAAATTATTAATACATTTTACTATGGAATAATACTATCAAAGACTATAGAACTTATCAACATGACCCAGACAATTAATAATGGGAAAATATGCACTGACCGTATTACCAGCAATTAATATTTTTCACAACAATAGAGGATGCCATTGTAAATGCAATATTGACCAACAATGGCCACACCGTGTTTGATACCAACAATATTTGCAAAGCTACAGCGACAATGCAATATCCTAAGTGCAGGGACATGCTGCAGTTTCTCAGATGCCATGATTTGGTAAATGCTGGTAAATAAATGATGACTTGTTATTAGTGGGAACTGTGATGCACATGCTAATTGCTTTTTCCCATAGGAAATTGCAGAAATAAGTCATACAGGGCCAGATCCTGCCCTTATTTCAGCAGACTTACTGAAGTCAATGGGGGTTGCTTGAGGGCCATGAAATGCACAATTTGGCCTCTTATTGTCATGAACATGAGAGAATGTTGGCAATAGGTTCTGAGGCTAGAATAACTGAATTACAATAATCACATTCATATTTCCTAGGTTACCTAGGGAGGTGGTGGAATCTCCTTCCTTAGAGGTTTTTAAGGTCAGGCTTGACAAAGACCTGGCTGGGATGATTTAGTTGAGGATTGGTCCTGTTTTGAGCAGGGGGTTGGACTAGATGACCTCCTGAGGTCCCTTCCAACCCTGTTATTCTATGATTCTATGATTTCCAATCTCTCCAACCATGCAGAGCTTTTCGGAGGCCAACATGAATGTGTGTGTGTGTGTGTGTGTTTTTTGTTGTTAATTAGTTTGTTTAGTTTAAGCTATCTGCATGACCCCCAATACAAGGGAGGAGAGGCCATTGGTATGATGTAACATCACAACCTTCTCGGGTGGACTTTCTGTCAGTGGGATCTCCCCTCTGGTTTATGCCCGCAGAATCTAGCATAGCTCATAGCTAAATTTGGCCCTACAGGATACTGAATGGTGGATTCAAGTTCAGATTGGGAATGAATTCCCAACTCAGTGATTCCTCCACATTTCCTATAATAGTAACTATCAGATGGGGCTGGTAATGGATATTATTTAAGGTTATTTCTCTCTCCCTTGTCTGTTTATTTGCAGGTTACTTAATTTTCCTCTAGTGATTTCACCCTTTTCTATTGCCCCTGCCACTTCTGACTTAGGACTTGGCCTTTGTGGAAGCAGTGATTCTGCTTTGTGACTCAGGTGGTTTCTCTTTCTTTTCCTCTGTGTCACTTTTCCTTCTATGTATTAATTCTTGCTTTTTCCTCTCTCTGTTTGTTTCCTTGCCCCTGTTATTGTTCTTCACCCAGCCCTTATTCCTCTCCTTTCCCCTCCCCTGGTGGTCATTCCCCATCTTTTCTCTCCTCCTCCTCTTATTATTATTATAATTTTTTTTTAAAAAAAACTGTGTTAAAAATAACATTATTAAGGTTGGAAAATCAAACACTCAATAGTTAGGCTATATCAGAATTGAAATGGTCTGTGCATATCCATTAGGATACATTCTTTAGTTACATGATGGTGCACTCTCTCTTTCCAGAGGACCCCTATCTCATTCAGTGCACACTTACTGAACAGCCATTCACTATTTTGTTTTCTCCTTGCTGGTCGGTGTGTGGTCACAGCCCTTATTTACCGCATGCGATTCAAACCATGCACGGAAGCCAAAATTCTTAATTTCCTCCTGGGCTTTTCTAAAGTGCTCATCACTACAGCATCTGAGTGCTTCACAAACATTATTCTCAGAAAACTCCTTGAGATGAGATAGTGATATGATTCCTCTCTTACAGAGGGGGAACTGAGGCACAGAAACCTTAAGGTAAAAAGTATCCATTAATATTGGGTGTCCAATCTGAGACACTTAGGACCTGTTTTTCAGAGTACTTAGCATTTTATCTGTTCCAAGACCAGCTCCAGTTAACTTCAGTTGCCAGTGTGAATGCTCAGCATTTTGCAAATGCTCAAGTCAGACACCCAGAAAATGAAGAAAACACCACTGACCGACCAGGACAAGCTAGTGAATGATTGACAGATAGGGGGATGGGTTTAAATGGCAGGCTGCAACTTTATTAATAATACCTTAGGGAGGACCACTATAGAGCCTGACCCCATCTCTCAGGAAACAGACATTTAATTGGTGACAGTGTAGGGATACAGGGCTTTGATCACGGATCAACTAGTAATTCGAGTAGACCTTCCCTAGTCTGTTCCACAGACTCAATGCAGTTGTGAAATCTCTCCCCCTATAAGGGGTGGGTGGTATAGCAACAGAGGGCACAAGGCTGGGGTAGGGTGTTCAGTCTGCAAAGACTTCAAGCCCCTTGCCCCCATGAGCACAAGATTTAATGCTGCAATCCCAGGTCCCATTTACCTCTGGGAGCTCTGTCATGCCCTTTTAGTCTTTAGCCACACTTATCGGCAGGTGTCCAACAGTTAGTGTGGACACACCCCACACCCACCATGTCTGGTATCCATCTCTGGCCTGAACCAATCCCTAATGTCATGGATTCAAATACCAGCCCCGACATCTGACAGATGAATGCTGTCCTCTCCAAAGATCTCGTGGCCATTGTATCAGATATCACCATGTGTTATCACCACACCCCAACTCTCAAATTTCTCCCAGCTACCTCATGGTTAACGGGGTTTTTTTGCCCTGTCAATATGGGGCTGGCTCAATGGCAAACTTGCCAATCGAGTGTCAGGCCATAACTGAGGAATCAGCTTCAGTTTCTTAATACTTAAATTTAATCCAGTGCAGTCCCCAAGAACATTTTCACCAGGTGAATAGCTCAGCCATTACTGCAGGGGCATGACCTGGTCCCACTGCATGCCCCATCTGCCATACCATTAAAAGGCAAATGACTGTAGCCAGGAAGCTCAGATGCAATTCACCATCTGATGTGGCCAATGTCCAGTTACAACTGCTGAATCAACCCAACATCCTTCTGAACTCTATCCCTCAAATTTACTCCACTATAGGCCCCGAGATCATTTTCCTGGGGTGAATAAACCAGGGCTTTAGGTGGGTGCGCATTGTTCATTAATGAGTGTGGAAGAGGCATGACGTGATTTCACAGTATGCCTCTCCTGCCACATCACTGAATGCCTGTAGCTTTAGGCTTGAAGCCACCTGCTTTCTTCTGGACCCAATCCACTACAGAGCACCACACAAAACCAAATGTCAGCTACGATTTGGATAGGGTTCATTATTGACAGTCTGAGCAAACTTTCCCCTGGTGCGGACATAGGTCCTGTAACAATTCGATTTCCAGCACCATATAGCCAGAACCTTCTAAGATTCAAGCCTCTGATGTGGCTAGTGTCATGGCCCCAATCCCAAAAGAATGAGTACCAAAATTAGCTGAGTTGACACTGCAGTAGGCCAAAGCTTTTTTCACTACTGCAGTGAACTGGGGTATCTTGTTAGGACACTGAATGTCTATGGATACTCTATTTAGTTGCCCACATGTGCATTGCATGCCAGCTCAAATATATACTTTCTCATCCTGATTCCCAGAAAAAAACCCTCCCATTAAAACAAAATAAACGTATTTTTCTTTCTGGGTTCCCCTCCAACTCCCTTGCCCCCCGACTCCCTCCTAGCCCAACAAATAGGTAATATGGCTCACAAGTAAAAATTTACATAAAGAACGTGACCTGACCAAGTAAGCTTGCTTGTTTCAATGAATAATGCCTGATCTGAAAGTTCCAGCAGTACTGGCAAGTGCTAAATTCACTAAGGTTATGAAAAGAAATGTGAACCCTGAAGAACACTTGGAACGAAGGCAATTGATGGAATAAAATCATTTTGCTTAGGACAGAGGCAGGCTGGCTGTTGTTATTCACCCTGGCTCAGGCTGAACTCAGAGCTAAAAGCCACTTACTTGCTGATCTGTGGATCTGCTGTATTATTAGCATTTTATTCAATTTCGGGAAACATGACTTTGCATTCATAAGTGGACAGCGAGACTCTTTGCCTTTCACAAATGGATGAGGTCTTTGGAGTTATTAAATTATTGAGGAAATAGTTTGTCCCAATTTTCAGACCTAAGTTGGCTTACTAAACAAATTTCAATGTAAATAAGGTTCTAAATCTATGCATTCATTAGTACTGTTTAACCGCAATGACATTTCTTTGGCAAGAATACTTTCTTTGAGAGCCTATTTAACCTCGGGTCACTTTAGCGAAGGCCCCAATGGTGACAGGAAAAAAGTGCTGTAGTCAATACAAGGTTTGTTTTTTTCTTTTTCTTTAATAGTCCAGTTCAAAATTTTAATTTGGCAACCTACAGAAAGAAAAAGAGCCAGAGCAAAGAATGTGTAAGGCAAAACTGTATGGAATTTGGAAAGCAAATAAAGCTTTTTCGGGCTCTGTTTTTATTTCCCAAACCACAGCATCATCTTAACCACAGGGAAATCATGTCAGTGTGAAAAGAAGAGCCAAGAATCGGTAGCTTTAATCTGAATCAACCCCCCTTAGTCCCCCCCCCCCGACTTTGGGGATTTGAATAAACTAAGACTTGGATTCAAACCAGCCTTGAATTTGACATTTTCAAACAATAGCCCATAATTAAAGTCATCCCCAGTTTTGTCCACCTTAGCATAATGATGAAGGCCTAAGACTACCTCCATCCTATAGCAATCAAGGGCAGCAGAGAGAGCATGATCTGTGTCCTGCTTGTGTCCCAGAGCTATGCACCATGGTAGTTTCACACAGAGCAGTGTAGAGAAATTTGAGAAAGGGGGCCAAAGTTGGAACAGGGACATGGCCGCCGGATCTACAACCACCCATTTACACATCCACAGTGCAAAAATCCCCATGTGTTAAAGTCTCTGAGTGCACATGCTGCGCATGAAGGCTGCATATCGAAGGCTGCACAGATGTTCACAGGTTTTATTATGGTCTCAATAAAGGATTCTTCTTTCCCCCTTCTCACCTCCCAGGCACCTGGAAGACCCCTTTGCACAAAGCTTGGTTGATCTAGGTTTGCACAGTTGTGGAGGATTGGGCCTCAAATGATTCCCCCTCTCAAAAGTATATTCTTGTGCATGGCACAGTTGTGCTCATTAATACTATTACCATCCAACTTGTGTCACATGCTTTGCAAAACATCTCCCCTTCTGCGATTGTAACCTGAGAACAGGAGCATCTCAAACCATTCGCCTACCACAGGACAACTTCGCTTCTCAAGCCCTTTGCATAATGGTTTTACAATAGCCTAGAAAAAGAAACTGGTATATATTGCTTACTGTAACATCATATAAAGAATGAGTGTTTGGGTCTGGATGGAACAACAAAGGAATTGTTCCAACATAAAATCCTGCCACAGCTGCTGTTCTTTCTATCTAGCCCCATTACCATAACATCTGATCGCCTCAGGGTCTTTAATGTATTTATCCTTACAGCACCTTGGTGAGGTGGGGAAGTTCTACTATCTCTCTTTTACAGATAGAGAACCTAGCACAGGTGGACTAAGGGACTTGCCCAAGGTCACACAAGTCTGTGGCAGAGAAGTGAACTGAACACAGTCCCTGAGTGTTAGCCAGCATCCTAGCCCCTAGGCCATCCGTCCTCTCTGTTACTATTTAAGGTGCACTTTCCCAGGCTATGATGTTGTTAGGAGCTATTTGGTACAATTAGTGCAGTGGCTTCAGTCCAAAATCAGGCTGTATTTCTCTGCATCTCACAAAGGAAATCAGAAATATTTTAAGCATCTTCCCCACAGTATGTTCCTTGTCCCTTTATCTTCTTGTTTGTCTCTTCCTGCTTAAGAAGCCAAGCACAGAATATTCTGCCTGTGTTTGGCAAATGATGAAGGAAAAGGAAAATGGAATGGAAAGATCTCTCCAAGAATGCTTGCCTCAACTGTATTTTCTTTCCTAAAACTAATTATTCTGGCTGGAAAAAGTCTGGATCTCTACTGGATTCCAACATTTGCTTGGAGCCAAAAGTTTAGGTACATCAAGGGGAAGAAGGAACAGTCCTCTTGATCAGTTAGCCAAAACATCAACAGCACACTTGCCGGTCATTCTTCAGTGTGATTATCTGATTGGCTTACAAGCTGATAATTCCCATCTAGCTCTGAACAAACATACACTTGCTCTAAATACCACAATTTACCCCCTTCCTGGGGTTTGTCTTCATTGGTAACTCAAATAACACATAGTTTTGTCTAAATTTTCTTCCCAATTTTAGCTATTCCTAGGATTATACCTGCATAACCTCTTCTTACCCAGGCAAGAGGCAATGGCCTTGTTGAAATCAGTGGGAGTTTTGGCATTGACTTCAAACAGGCTAGGATTTCATCCAATGGGTCTCCTCAGAAGTGTTCTCCTCATTCCCTATTGCACAGTTAGCTCAATTTTTCAGTAAAGACAGCAAGGATTGGGGATGTGATGTGGCTGGAAGCTGAAGCTAGGCAAATAAGGCACACATTTTTAACAGTGAGCATAATTAACCACTGGAACAATTTACCAAGGGTCGTAGTAGATTCTCCATCACTGGCAATTTTTAAATCAAGATTGTATTTTTTTCCTAAAAAGGTCTGCCCTAGGAATTATTTGGGGGAATTTTTATGGCTTGTTTTAGACAGGAGGTCAGACTAGATGATCGCAATGGTCTTGGTCCCTTCTCATCTTGGATCTATGAATCTGTGTAACTGAACTTAATGTAAATAAATATGTTAACATTGTTCAAACACAAAAAATGCACTCACCCTTATCGTTACTGGTTTCAGAAAGAATTCAGAGCAATATAGAACTGCTCAAAAGCTTTTAAAATTTTTGCAATAGAATATTTTTTTTTACATTGGACAATTTCATCAAAGAACAGGAAAAAATATTCCAGATTTTTTTGTGTGTGTGTGATTTTACCTTCTCCTCTGGGTTCCAGCCATCATTAAAGTAGAAATACCTAACTATCACAACAAAGCTATTCTCATTATATTTCTGAATTAGCCTAAGGTCGCATTTCCATTGACTCTTTGATCATTAAATGGCTAGGCCGCTGGCCTGCTGAGTGTCCTTGGGCAAGTCAAAATAGGGGTAATGATACTTGAACTCCTTTTAAAAGTATTTTGGGATTTATGGATGACAACTACTATGTAAGACCAGGAAGTATTATTATTATTGTGATAAAATATGGACCCAAATTGAAACTCTGGATTCAAATACTCTTAAACTCCAGAAACATGTATACTGAACCCAAATTTCAAGATTTTCCCCTTCTTTCAACAAACAGAACTAAAATCCCAGCTCCAAACACAGGGTTAATTTTGAAAAAAATTCGGATTGGGATCCTAGCTTTGCAGTTCAACACCAAGAGTGTAAGATTACTGAAAGTCACCAAGTGGTATTATTTCAGGTAGTATTACAGGTTCCATTACTCTGAATGTACGAGAGTTTGATCCTGCAGAAATGCTTCTTGTCAACTGTGATGCAGATTTTCACAGATGCTGAGGTATTCCTAATAAAGTCTGTTTTGCCTTAGACTATTATCTGACTGAGAATCATTTCCAGCTTAGTTGCTGCCTAAAAGTTATACCCATGGAAGCAAACAAACCACTAACTACATGGTTTCTAAACATCACAGAGTACTCCTGTGGTTATTGGCCTGATTTCCACTATCAAGAGACTCAGATAAATCTGGATAAATATTTAGACACTTATTTCATTCTCATTAAAGCTTTCATAGGTGGCTCATTATCATTTCGGCTTGGTTTTATGTATCAGTGTTATGGTATAGAAACTTTCTGTTGTTTACAGGTTTTTTTAAAAATCAACTCCCCAAAACTTTAAACAGATGGGATTTTAAAACAATGCAGGAAAACTGTTCAGATGAAGACACTTTAAAATCTTTATAAATGATTATATCCACAAAAAAGTTTAAGGAATTTCAATTGCAAAAGCCTCTCAATCATCTAATAACTTATTAAATATCACTGAACCGTTAAACATCTTCAATGTAAAAATGAATATTTGGGGGCTAGACATCTGGTAATATGTCTTCATCCTATTTTTGAGATTAGATCCATTTAAGAAATTTTGATATGCTTTTAGATAAAGATTAAACCTTGCTAATCTGTCTGAATATTCTGTGCCTGCCACTGCATTTACACCAGCCACTAAGAGCTGTAGTTAGGGGTCACGTTTAGGTTCAGATTTCACAAGGTAATTTTCATGTGTTTTAGGCATTAGTGCCATAATCAGAGGACGGGTAGCAGAGGGAAAAGGCAGGCGGGAACTAACAATGATGCTTGCCGATTAATGAAATTACCAAGAACTGAAAAGACAGAAACAAAAATAACCTAGGCATTAATGGAATGCTTATTTGGAGCACTTTGATAGAAAACTTCTCTCTGGGTTGAGTCTAACTTACAAATACCTGATTAAATTAGTTTTCAGCATTTAAAAGCTGGTTGAAATAAATGATTTGTGGTATAAACCTATGGTAGATGATGTCTCTCTTTAGTGGTGTTTCTGGATTTTAAAACAGCATTACTTTATCTAAATATACTTCACAGAGTCACAATCCCTAAAAGGTATAAAATAAAGTAGATTGAGATGGATTAGGTTAATTAATGGGTATGAACTGGCCTTTCACCTCGACAATTGTAGACAAGTTCAACCTAAGAGCTTAAATCAGAGTTTGCTGTTCTAAGCGTTAGTGGACATTAATTCACATCATATAATTTGGCAGAGTTGGCCCAGAAATGAACTTGCCATGGATTTGACCCTCCAAGTCATAGATGGGGCAGCACAAGAGGGGGGGAGGAAAGCAGTATATTCCAGCTGCTCACTTGGTTTGTGGATAAAATAAAGGGATTTTACAGGGTTTTACTGGGACAAATATTAAGTTCCTTTGTATGTGTGCGCATGTGCATATATATGTACAAGAGGAAAAAAAGACACAGTGGCTTAGGGCCTGATCCTGTTCCCTTTGAAATAAATAATGAAACTTCCTTTGACTTCAGTGAGAGCAGGATGAGGGTTATACTGCAGATTGTAAATAGAGCTTTCAGTGTGTGTTTTTGTATATGTGTGTACACTCACAGGCTTATATAATCAGTACCATTTAGGGCTTAAAATGGGAGACTTGTAGTCAGGATTCCTGGTTTCTATTCCTAACTCTGCCACTGACTTGGGGTGATACTCTCTGCTATTTTCACATCTGTAAACCCTATATAATACTTATGTACTTCACAGGGTATATGTACACACACACACACACACAGAGAGAGAACATATACCCTGTGAAGTACATAAGTATTATATAGGTCAGGGGTTCTCAACTTTTTTTCTTTCTGAGGCCCACCCCTAGCATGCTATAAAACCTCCACAGCCCACCTGTGTCACAACAACTGCTTTTCTGCATATAAAAGCCAGGGCCAGTGTTAGGGGCTAGCACGCAGGGCAATTGCTTGGGGCCCCATGCTACAGGGAGCCCCATGAAGCTAAGCTGCTCAGGCTTTGGCTTCAGCCCCAGCTGGTGGGGCTCAGAGCCTCAGGCTTCAGCCCCATGCAGTAGGGCTTTGGCCTTCTTCCTTGGGCCCCAGTGAGTCTGATGCTGGCCCTGTTTGACAGAAGCCTGCTCACACCCCTGAAACCTACTCACGGCCCCAGGAAGCCCTGGACCCCTGGTTGAGAACCACGGATGCAGGTTTTACCAATGTGAAAATAGAATATATGAATTCAAGCACTGCTTTACAAAATCACCGAGTTAAGTCTCCTGTTGTATATCTGTATCTATAAACACACACACCGTGTACTTGACCAAATATTCTTCTCTCATTTACACTCCTGTAACTATGTTGAAGTCAATCAAGTTGCTTGGGTATAAATGAAAACTGAATCTAGTCCATTCCTTTTTAGTTTATTTTTTATGCTCTAAATGGAATTCAAGGCATGAAACTTTCAGATCATCACAATTCATTGATACTTATGCAGGAAATAGTAAATTGTTCTATGAATAAATCTTTTTGCCTGAATAGAGCAACAGGAGTCATGATATGTGATTAATAGATTTATCAGTTTTATGGACAATACATTTCATTTGAAAGCTCCAATTAATTCCATGGATGTTCTCTATAGCTGCTGGAAAACATTTTGTGTCCGTGCCTATATGCAAGAGGTGGTTTATGCTACTGAATATTAACAAATATAGCTCGAGCAACCTGAAGAAAATCAAATTAGTGACTGCCCGTCTGTCTTTCAGTTCCGCTCTTGGTACACCACTTGTGCTGATGTAGATGAAAGAAGGTCAAGTGGTCAGACCCAAACTGTCCACACAGTGACAGAAGGTCAGCCATGTTAACCCGTCTGCCTGTACACAATGCAGAGTTTTCAGGAAGCGGTCATTCAGCCAATCTGGGCTGTGGGAGCCAAGCTCATATGAATCAGAAAGCTGCGAACGGCTGAATGCTGGACGGATTTAAGAAAAGCCCTATGTCAAAAACCAGGCCAGCCTAATAAGATGAAATGGTCCTCCAGGCCTGTGAGAGTGAAGTGGTTATTAGCAAATATTTGTACATTCGGCAGAGAGATTATTGTTTTAGTGCTAATGCAATTTTTTTCAGTGCTGTGTGACTGCAATATACTTTGTGGCCTTTTCACAAAGGTCACAATAAAAAATAAAATAAAATAAATAACTGAAATGAAATGCAATATCCTCAATATAATATTTTTGTATGCAGAATTGTATGCAAAGCCCATCAGGTCTATAATGATTTCAGTGGCTGAGATGCTTAGCATTTTATATATGATAGGCTTTCTCTGCGAGTATGTGAATCATACACACACACACACACACACACACACACACTTCAGAGACACAGAATAAAAGACATGGGCCTAAACATTAAAGAGAACACCATAAAAGTCTGGAGAAATTTGCATCTAAATACCAACTTTGCTGGGCAAGCCCACCTCTAGATAACTTGATAACTGCTTTGAGAACAGTGAATGGAATATGCTATAATAAATGCAAGGATAATGATTAGTCCCATGCTACAGACGGTGATGCCAGAAACAGATAGGATAAGTGATTTTCTCAGGGTTCACATGAAGGATCTGTGGCAGAAATGATAATAGAACCTAGATGTCTTGCGTCCCCATTTTTTGCTGTAACCATTTGCTTATGCTTGAATACATGTATACATAAAGTGATTGTGCATGTATGTAAATAAAATATAAAAATCACCTTAAGAATCTGAAAATTAACAGGGAACTGTCAAGGTCTGTGTTGGTATTGAATTTTACAATTGGTTGAAAAATTTTCATTGAAATTTTGATGGAAAGCGCACAGAAAATTACAAACACTTTAGCTGGTTCCCAACCTGCATTTTACACTCAATTCTGCTAAACATGTGTTACACACACACAAGTCCCCTGTCGCCTCTTCTGGGACCTTTTAGTGCCCTTTATGGGCACTGTACCTGTAGAATCCTTCCCCTTCTGCTAAGTTGGCTCATCACCCTTCTCCTGAGCCTCTGCAGCCTGAGTTTAGACTAAGATAGCAGCCAAAGAGCATCTCACAGAGCTTCTCCTGAGACTTCTTTACAACATCTTGGTGGGGGGGGGGAGTTGGGGGAGTTGCCTACCTTCCATCCTCCTACAAGAAAACACATAGGAGAGAAATCTAGTGTGAGGGTCTCTTCATAGTGTCCCCCCCAACCATTTTATTAATGTGGGCCCAGTATGTCCCCCAACACAAAACTAGAATTGGTGGGATGGAGGAGCTAGTGCAGAGGTGTCAGGAAACAATTTATTTTGAAGAGCTATATGCCAGGGGCGTGGATGATGTATTTTTCTCTTATCACCTTCTAATAGCGCCCTTTCCCAGGTGAAAGGTCTGACACAGGTAGGAATGCATCCTCAGTACACGAAACCCAATTCACACAAGTGAGTTCGGATAAGAGTCCCTCTCTTCTCTTCTATTTTTTTTAAGCATAGCTCCTTCCCAAGTTCATTCAGAATCTTTGATTGCCCAATTTTAACTGGCTTTTGCAAAACAGTTTAAATTGGTACTGGCGAGATTTTGCACTCGAAAAAGTAAAGAAAGCAAAAAGAAAAGAAAGACAACCTGTGATGAACCACTATAATCAGAGGTCAGTTCAAGGGTATGTAGAAATCCAGGTCCAATGCTTATCCTGCCCTAAGTGTCCACTGAAGACAGGCACTGAAATCCTCCCCGGTATTCCACTTCATATTCCAAGTGAGTGAATAAATGGAGGAAGGAAGCTGCATAGCTACCTTAGCCTGTGCCACTTCGTCAGTTAAAACAGTTCACCTGGGTTTGTCAGAAGTAAATTCTATAAAGCCCAGTCCTTTTCTTTCTGAAGTCAAAGGCACCAGGACCAGACCCAGACTGGAGGTTTATGCCTACCTGGTATATACACTAGGTCCATGTGCCACGGCATGCTGTTCCCAAAGTTTCTTGAAGCAACTAACTTGCGATCAAACTCAATGGCATGCAGAATTCACAATAGCCTGCACAATGAATGTATAATATCCACTAATAGGAGCCAGGCACAAGAAGAACATTGGTTACGATAGGGTTTGGATGGCATATTAAATTGGTTCATTGACCTCTGACCTTCAATAGCCTGAGGTTAGTTCTGGATTAAATCACAAGCGAAGTGATCACAGAGGTTTTCCTTCAAAAATTAACACTTGGTTTGATTCAGTTTGACAGAAGTAGCACAAAGATGCCAAGGAACAAATTAAACAGTATTGGATTGTTTGGTGGTGCATCTGTTGATGGCAATATTGCATGCTTTTTGCCTGCCCTGAGCCAAAAAATACCTGGTTTTGGTCTGTGACATAAGAAATTATTTAAACAAACAGCTTTTTTTTTGGCAGCCTTTTCAGCAAAAAGGACAAAAATAATAAATAGATCAGTATGATATGGCATAAATACACCATTTATATGTATTAAAACAAAATTCAATCCAGATTATAAAAACCTACAGATCTGCCAGGGTGTGTGTGTTTAAATTAGTCTCTTCCTAACCTTATATTGCACTTCTACGTGTTACATATTATTGAGTGAAACTCAAAATGTTTGAAGGTACAACTAAGCAGCCAAACTTCACATGCTTGTCTTGTCTTAAATCAGAAGAAGTGTGGTCTGCAAACCAGGCTAGACTAATCATAAAAACAAGGTCTCTTGTGAGATTTTGAGCACATCCTCTTTTCAACAAGAGCTCAATTACTTCTAGAATAAAAAGAACTTTTTGTGTGGTGCTTTAGCTTCCAATTCTGGATAAAAGCAAGAAGTGCAGAAAAGTGTGTAAATAAACTATAAATAATTCAACACACCACAAAAGTATTTTTGCCCCTTGACAATAATTTGGTCCCTGATCCCGCAGTGAACTCTGCATGGGTAAATCCCTTTGCCCATTCAGAGACTTACTGAAGTCAGAGATCACTGCAGGATAGGGGGCACAGGTTTAAGGGAGGGTTCAAGTCAGCTCCTAAGAACTAGTTCACCCATCTCTTGGTGTAAAATGTTCTCAAATTCTGGGCCTGATCCTGAACTCCTTATTCAAAGAAATGCATTGGGAAGTGCAGGATTGGGCGTCTTGAACAGTGAGTATCAGTACAATTGTACAGACAAAACTAATCTTGGCCTTAATCTTGCTTTGAGAAGGCTTGAAGGAGTTTGCTAGATTGGCACTGAGTCCGTGAGGCACTGGGAAAGCTGATCCACTTATTCTCAGCAAGAAGCCAACGTTTTGTCCCAACAACAAACCCCAATTTGCTGTTGTCATACTTTTATTTAAAATGCAAAATATTTTTCTTTATGCCAGAACTCATAGAACTTTTTTTTTAAATGTCATTTTAAGCCTTTTGAGAAGGAAGTGATACTGTTTTTTTTTTTCTTATTCAGCTTGATCTCTATTATCATGGGAGGCTTAATATGTTGCATCATTCAAGCTAAGTAACTGGGATTGCTTTTCAGAGATTCTCATCATAGAGCAGGCCTGGGATGCAGAAATGAACACTAACAAATGCTCCCATATAGAAGCTTGCTTGTGATGTAGTGGAGTTTTTCAGGATATACACTTACCAATTATGTTGCATTTAAAGATGTGTCTGATTTCCCAAGCAGCAATTGACTTAGACACTCCATCAGGCATTTTGCACATGGACTTACTTCCAGAACTGACTCCTAAAGATGCCACCAAAATACCAAGGGAAAGAACATTTTGCCTGCTATTTTCCATTTTTTGCCAGGGTAGGGTACCCCTGTATGTACTGAATTAGAATTGGTTAGAGAGAGAACACAAGAGCACATTGATTAAGAGAGTATTGGTGCCCTCGGAGCTTTTCAAAATTGACTGTGACTCATCATGAAAGGGAAACCCTCTAAGTAATGGGTTTCTCTTAAAAAAAAAATTAAAGCATTGGGGTGAACCGTTTATAGATGTGAGGGCCAGTAAGCACAGGGTAGAGCCAGACACAGAGGACAGAGATGGAAATCTGATGCCTCTCGATGGCCATGAGGCCAAAGAGGGGATTGTTATTTCCCCTTTCCCACCAACACTATGGAAGCTCCACCCCAGGTGTCGGGATCACTGGCCTGGAGGTGGTCAGGGAGGCAGAACGGTGTGGGCCGGCTCTGAACAGTTTCTCTCTGTGGCACTGTCATCCGTAACCCCACAAAGACTTCTCTCTTAAGCTAATGCAAACTAGGCTCGCATTAATATAGTGTCATAGGACCTCCACTTCTAAGGAAGGACCCTACATACAATTCCCTTGCAGCACAGATCCTATAAAATATGCATGTCAGGGAGCCAGGGGCAGAGGGAATTGCTAGGTATAGGACCATCACACAGATGGTCCTAGCCTCTGGTGGCTCCTCAGAGATCCACTGGATTTAGGGACCAAACACGCCATTCTCTTCCACACCCCCAAAGGCAGCAATCAGGTGTAAACTCTATGAGAGGAAAGTTGTGGGGTTTACTGTCCTTTGCATGGATTTTATACCACATAGGGTATGTCTACACTGCAATTAGACAACCACAGCTGGCCCATGTCAGCTGACTCGGGCTTACAGGGTTCCAGTTAAGGGGCTGTTTAATTGTAGTGTAGACATTCAGGCTCGGGCTGTAGCCTGAGCTCTAGGACCCTCCAGATCCTCGGCTCCAGCCCGAGCCCAAATGGCTACCACTCAATTAAACAGCCCCTTCGACTGAGCCCTGCCAGCCCTCGTCAGCTGACGTGGGCCAGCCACGGGTTTTTAATTGCAGTATAGACATACCCACAGGAGATAATGTTGCTCCAAATTGTCTTGGATCGGGTCATGATTTTGCAGATGTTAAAGCCTAGTGCATGTTTATTCAAACTGAGCCAATTCAGCCTGTGACGCAAACAAGCCCCAGCCTGCAGTCCTCGATCGGGCAAAGCTCCTGTTGAAATCAGTCAGCTTTGCCTGATTAAAGGATATAGGGTTGAGCCAATAATAATAAAGGTAATAATAGTATTTAATGATCAAGTTAGCTCTTTTCATCCATCGATCTAAAAATGCTTTACAAAGGGTATCATTATTCCCATTTTGTATAAGGGGAAATTGAGGCATGGGGAAACAATGTGATCACCTAATAGGTCAGCTGCAGAGCTGGGGATAGAACCCAGACATTGAGAGTTCACTGTCCCATCCTCTGGGCAACACTGTCCCCAGAGCATTTAGCATCAAGGCACATGCTCTAGCATCAAGGCACAATGAGACCAGCTGAGGTGAATGCGTTTTAATGAAAAACCTTGAGATCCAGATTTAGCAATCCCTATTCATGTTAAATAGTGTGATTTAAATGGGATTTCTCAAGAAGTAAGGTACTACTCATTGTGAATAGGAGTTATCACCAGTTGGTCCTTAGGCTTTAAAATACATTTGATTGAGTTATATTTCATCCATGTGAATTAAAACATGTTTCGGGAAAAAAAGATTCCATTCCTTATCAAACCTCCCTTTTAAAACCACTGGCATGATGCTGGCAAATGGGGGAAAGGATGTCTTTAAATCTAGCCTGGCATGCCTGTGTATATTTACTTTTAAAAGTTAAACATAAGCGGACATGCTGAGTTCCAAGTACTTGATGGATAAAGGAATTAATGATTTCATATCTCTCTCTGTATAAATATACAAAAATCTTTCCCTGATGGGTCATGGAGGATTTCATGTGGATGTGAACTCTGTTTACTGTTAGTATTAGCAAAGTAGTGGCTTTTTAACAAGTTACTCATGCCTGGAAAAAATCCCAGTTTTGCAAGTTGTCCTAGATTCTCTGCCAATTGTCCGTGGGAATCATTAGGATGGGAAAAGTTCAGATGTGTTTTAGAGAACTCACTTAATGGAAAATAGGAAAAAAATAAAATAAAATAACACACCATTGTGTCAATCTTCTGGGGAAGCAGAAGTAAAATGTTGTGGCCTGACAGCTCAATTTTTATGTTTTTTAAATGCTTTTGGATTGTATTCTTATCCATTTTAAATATTTTGTTTAGGCCAGTCTCCTTCATCCAAATGCACAGTGGCTTGGCTTTGCCGCTGACTGAATCAGCTGCAAAGCTGCTTTCTGTATCATTGGCATGTGATTATTAATATTCTTTACTATTTATTGAGAGCTTTTAGTGTGCTTGGTGCTTTACAGAAAATGAGGAGACCTGGACCCTCCTTTAAACCATTTTATATTCTCGGGCTCTTGCCTTCAAACTGCTACTTACCCCAGAACTCCAATAAAGACACAATTCACCCCTGTGTCAGCTCTATGGTGTGTGTAACCTATGCCTGCTTGGTGTGGCACTCTGTTCCCCTCTAGTGGCAGCTAGATTAGCTAGAGCAGGGGTGGGCAAACTTTTTGGCCCGAAAGCCACAGCTGGGTGGGGAAAACGTATGCAGGGCCATGAATGTAAGGCTGGGGCAGGGGGTTGGGATGTGGGGCTCAGGACAGGGGGTTGGGGTGCAGGAGGGGCGTGGCAGGGGGCTCAAGGCAGGGAGTTAGGGGGCTCAGGGAGGGGGTTGCGGTGCAAGGTACAGGAGGAGTTTGGGGGTGTGGGTTCCGGCCTGGTGCCACTTACCTCAAGCAGCTCCCCGGTGGCAGTGGTGCGCAGCAAGGCTAAGGCAGGCTCCCTGCCTGTCCTGGCCCCGTGCCGCTCCTGGAAGTGACCAGCATGTTTGGCAGTGGCTCCCGGGGGTGGGGTGGGGCAGGCGGCTCTGCCGCGTGCTGCCCTCACCTTGGGTACCACCCCAAGGCTCCCATTGGCCGTGGTTCCCCATTTCCAGCCAATGGGAGCTGCCGGGGGAGGGGGGTGCCTGCAGGCGAGGGCAGCGCACGCACCCCCTGTCCCCCAGGGGCTGCAGGGACATGGTGCTGGCCACTTCCGGGAGTGGCGTGGGGCCAGGGCAGGCAGGGAGCCTGCCTTAGCCCTGCTGCGCCATGGGGCTAACAATCCTGCCGGCCAGACTGAAAGCCCTGATGGGCTGGATCCGGCCCACAGGCTGTAGTTTGAGCTAGAGATTGATGAGTCTGCTACAGCTTTGGCTAAGAGACTTGTGCCTTTTGGCTCATGCAGTAGAGGCTTAAGCTCCAGAGGTCCCAAGTTTGATCCCAGCTGATGACGATGACCAGGGTTTGTCAGCATTACACATGCATGGAGGAAAGGTGGCTACCCTAACTTGGACTCACCACTCCTATCATCCCTATGGGACTTGCAGCAGGGGGGAATCACCAGCCCACATCATGCTGCCTCCAGCAAGCCCCTTGACTGCCCTAGAATGCTTATTGTACCATGTGCTAAAGCTAGGGTGACCAGACAGCAAATGTGAAAAATGGGGACAAGGGGTGGGGGATAATAGGAGCCTAAGAAAAAGATCCAAAAATTGGGACTGTCCCTATAAAATCGGGACATCTGGTCACCCTAGCTAAAGCTCTCTGTACCAGTGCTGTCACAGATGTCATAAAATAACATGACTCAACTCCATAGACTCCAATGGGACTATTTGAGAGAGTAAGAGTAGAGGTTTGTAGGATCTGGTTCACTACATTTTTCTCTCATGTAATTTCTCCTAATGATCACTTGTTTCCTGTTACAATCAAGACTTTTAAAACTTGCTGCATTGATTTTTGTCACTTCAGAGACCACCAAGTGTCTAACAGTGCTGCAGTTAGAATCCTTCATGGATGTCACATTTAGAGGAGCATTAATCCACTGATTTAGCTTTAAATAGCAATAGTGGTATAGAACATGTCACTAATTATTTGCTTCCCAGCAACAATGCGTGCCTTCTGGTACATTCACACACAAAAAGATGAAGGTTAAGTAGGGGGCTTTCTTCAATTTCAAGTGGATTCATTGTATTACAGTGACACCCAATAAATCCATGACGGGGGGGAGGAGGAGGGAAGTATTCCAGCTTGAGATGTGCTCCCATGAAAATCCAGAGCCAGACCCCCTGTATTTGGAATTCTAGGTCCAAGATTTGATTCCTATTGTCCAATAACCCTGCCAATTGTGTGGGATTCACAATTCAGAACCTGGCTCTGAATTCTGCATCTCAGGTCAATCTAAAAAAAACCCCTATTTGGGGAACAGAGAACAGCATCTAACATCATCTGGAAACAAACTGTCAGACTGGGTGCATTTTTAAGATATGGAGTGGGGGAAAATATGGGTTTTGTGGTGGATCCAGATTTTTTTTCCTTAAGGTCTAGCCAAAAATTAGCTTCATTTAAAATAAGATAAGTCTTTTATGGGAACTGGTTGTGCAGTTTGGAATTTTCAAGGGGGGAGTGGAGGGACAGCGGCTTTGTGGTATCTTAAATATTTATATTTGAATAAAAAATTATTGAACATGTGTAGCAACTACAGAACTTGACATCATTTTTTTTCTCATGTGAAGTTTTGCTAAGCAATATCGCTGACATTCACTTTCTCTCTCTCTCTCTTCCGTGCTCACCCTGTCAGCCAGAATTGTACTCTCTGCTTTTTAGGGTTTAATTGTCTCAGCTGTTTTAGATCACATATTGGGCTAAAACTGGGCACACAGTGGGAGATGCGGCCACGTGTGATCTACCTATTTTCACATATATTAAACTCTGCTGTACCCTTCCAGGCCACTTTTGATTTATGAAGCTTAAAAAAAGAGAGAGTTTCAAATGATATTGTAAACCAAAACTGTCTTCATCTCTTTTTTTTTTTTTTTTTGGACAGGAAACTAATCCTCCGTATGAGATAAAGCCTGTTAGTATTTTCACACACACATAAAAACTGGATCTCAAACGGCATCAGAGCCAGTGTCATTCCTATTGTGCAGTGTTGTTTCCTTTTCTGGACCATGGTGTGCACTGCGGCCGTGCAATGTTCCCTCTGTGAAGACTCAACTGCCATTGAAATGAATAAGGTGCTGCTTATGCCAATGACTCCCAGGGGACACTGCCAAGTTAGAATATTGTTCAGCCTTGTTGCACAGTATGCCATTGAAAGGCGCTGTGGTGCAAATGAATCAGGGCTGCTGCATCACTGAAATAGGAGGAACTCATGGGGGGAAGGGGCTATTTACTCTAGGTGCCAAGGGTCTCCTCTGCAGTGGGCTGGCCATTGCCAGACTGGATTGTCGTTAAAGCTCCTGCATCTTCTGTTTGATGAGGAAGGCTGAGTCCCTGTGCTGGGTCCACCAAGTCTAGCCTGAAGGGCTTGGAGACAGGGCCACGTGTTCTGTAATTGCAGAGATCCATCTGCCCAGAATCCCCCTACAGGTGAGGCACAGAAGCAGTATAAACCTACGTATTGGAAAAGAAGCCATTGAGGGGCTGTGTCATAATCTTATGTATTCGTGCAAGGTTGAGATGGGATAATTCAGCAGGTATGTGTAATTTGTGTGGCACTTTTACCACACATTATTTCTGCTTAAAACAATGAAGCTTAAAATAATGAAGCCCGTGGTGGTGGTGGATGGGAGAATATTGGTGGTGCATCTTATCCAATAATGGCATCTTTTTGTGAAGAGCTTGGAGAATAGGCTCCCATTACATATTTAATTGATTTGCCGCCCCTCATTGAAATCTGTATTATTACTATTGCTAGAGCTTACCATGTGAGTATATCATTGTCATTTTTAATGCAGTAGCAACCAATGGGAGAGCTGGGATGGAAATAGTTTCCCCATCCCATGAAGATTTTCTAGATCTTGAAAATTCTTCTCAACCCTAATGGGACGAAAAGTCCAAATCTTGACATTTTTGGCGAACTGCTTTCCATTTAAAAAAATCAGTTCAGGTCAAGTGAAACATCTCAACGGTTTTTTAAATGCTTCCTTTCAATTGATTTAGGTTTTTTAAATTTACTATAATTAGTTTAAATTCCAAAATGAAATGTCATTCTGAAATGGGGGGAAAAAAAGATTTTTTTGCTTCGAAACTTTCAAAACATTGTTTTTTCCCAACCATTTTTTGAAACAAAACATTTGTCAAAACTACAAAGAGTTTTGCTGTTCCCAAAATCAGCCTTTTCTAATGAAAAATTCCCAACCATCTCTTCCCAAAGGATCAGGGTCCCATTGAGATGGGTACTGTACAAACATAACACAATAGCACAGTCCCTGCCCTGAAAACCTAATATAAACACATCACAACAGGTAGGTGGAGAACACAATGGAGGAAGGCAGGGGAAGACAAGATCTGGTCTGGTCTACATTACAGATCTGTATCGGTATAACTACGTCACTTGGGGGGGGATGAAAAATTCACACCCCTGAGCAACACAGTTCTTCGGACCTAACCCCGCTCGCCCCCCGGTAAACAGCACTATGTCCTGGCAACATAGCTACTGCCTCTTGGATTAACTATGCCAACAGGAGAGCTCTCTCCCGTTGTCACAGAGCATCTTCATTGAAGTACTACAGCAGCACAGCTGCATTGGTGCATCCATGCTGATGCAGCATTTTAAGTGTAGATTTGCCCCGTGATAGGAGTTTATTGACATATACAGTCCAAGTGGTTGGACTTCCCCAACCTACAAAGATCTCAAGTTTAATGCCCATTTAGTATAAATGAGATGGGACCACTGGCAGAGCATTGTCTATGAGGGCATTGTCTAGAATGCACCCTTGATGAAAATAGCCCATTGTTCTCAGTGGAAGCTGCTGAGTGCACTTCATTTAGGTGCCTATGTAGGCTCTGAGCTTTTCTGAAAAATCTGTTCAATATTCTTGGCTACCACATACAAGCTGCAAGGCACAATATCTGTGACTGAAATGCCTGCATCTCAAAGTTTCTCTTTTTGGGGAACTTTTTTTTTTTAATGGACACAGATGCATGTATCAAGTTCTAGTAAGTCATTACATTAACTATTACTCACTCTTGTGTTTTTCTTTTCAGGTTATGGTATTATTTTAAGTAAACATAGTTCCCTCTCGGCATTTTGCTGGGGCATTCATAATTTAGACGTTAAGTGTGGTCCAAGCAAGATTATTTACATTTTTTTTGTTCATGTTAGAATACATAAACTTGCACAATTTATGATGAGTGGACATTTGCCCTAAACTTCCTTCTGCTTCTCTTTTTTATGCCTCTGGATTCTGATTTTGTCACACCATGTCCCAGTCATCTTGTAGAAGGTAACAGTTCAATCTCACATAAAACTGAGCTCCTCTTGATCACTTGATGATCATGAAAGATGTCCTGGTACTTTATTCCTCAAGAATAGGATAGGGAATGAACAACATCCTGGCTATATTCCGTAAGGGGAGAAGTGATTCCTATCTGAATATAGTCTGCAAAAGGTTTTGGAATCCTATAGGATGAAAGGCACAACATAAATATGTCATTTCTTTGGGACAGAGACCTAGGGGAGAAAAACAGCCTAGAACAAGGTGGACTAAGTTGTGCCACTCTGCCTTACCGAGCAACCTGCATTGTCTCTCCCTGTTTTTGGCTGTGTGTTATCATTCTGGATTCTAAGAACAAAAGTAGTATTACATTGCAGCCTACCAGCAAGAGTAATTGAGGTCTTTATCTAACTTCACTGGGTGTATGCTATGACTGTAACAGGACATTTTTTGCTGTGTTTTTACACAGCCTAGCACTACAAATAAACTCAATTCTAAATTATTATTAATAGTATATATATTTTTACAATGCAACTGTGATTTTGATTTACCCTGGGGTAAATAATGTGATGCCCCTTATATTTAATTGTAAAACACTTGGAAATCATTATAAAATCACAATTGTCCACATCAGTAACAAGGTTTTTGAGGCAACTTATTTTTAATTTATTTTCTATGGTGAATAAAAAAAACATCTTCCTGACTGGAAGGCCCAGTCCTTCAAGCAAAGCACTTGACTGCAATTGGAGTTCCATGCATGGAAGGTTTGCAGGACTGGCCTCGACATCAGAAGTGTTCAGTCATCTCCATGTTGTTGGCTGGTAGAAGGTTATTATATAGAATGCTTGCTTTGGCTTCACAAGGATCACCTGCCATTCTGGCTTCTGAAAGGGGCCACCAGACTCCCTACTACCCAGTTGATTCTCCTGATGAATATTAACTGCCAGCAAATGCCCTGATCATTGTTTAAATGTATGCCAGACCACCACTTTCTGAGCCCCTGTGAAGTTCTGTACTAGCTAAAGTTTATGTAAAGAAGTTACCTTAGGAGGAATTCCTGATTTGGGACCTGGGTCTTTAATTCTTTAAATAAACCTAGCCTTTTGGTGCGGAAAAACTGGAATCTTCCATTAAAATGTCTTACAAGCCAAACCACTTTGGAGAGCACAAAAGCTTTAAACAAGGAACCAAAATGATCTTTTCACTTTGTGGATGACATGGGTGTTCTCACCATAAACTGGCTAATAACACCCCCTCCCCCAGAAATACATCTGTGAGCCTCTAAGATTAATATTGATATAATGTCTCTATATTTCTACTTGGCACCTGTAGAATTGTTGTACTTGCCCATTAGCACTCCATTTAACATCAGAAGCCAGTTAATAAATTCTTCCTTCCTGCATAGGAAATTGACTAAAAGACACAAAATTAGCTTTTAAATTTTAAAGAATTAAGATCTCTACAACTTACTTTTTTCTTTATTATATTACCTTGAAAATGAGTGTCAAGCTGCATTCCAGCAGTGGTATAACCTGGTAATAATCCTCTGTCTTTCAGCCTTAGCAGTTAATGGATGGTGTGGGTGAACAATGTGCATCTTTTCTCAGCCCTTGCCCCAAGGCAGTTCTCAGGCAAAAAAACAGGCTTGGACAATTGTCTAGGCCTAAGGCCTGAGAGGTCAAAAAGTTCAGGCTTTTGTACTGTGATGCTTCTTGGATTTCTTTACACTCTTTGTCTGGTAACAGATAAATAACTAGGGCTTTTATCCTTCTTCTGTTGAACACAAAGAAGTACCATCCTGAAAAGGAAACAGACTTTCCTGACTGAAAAGGAAAGAGAGAGATACCTTCCTTCGTGGAGATTTTATGTTATCGTTTTTATTTTCAAGTCCAAAATGACAAATTGTCCAGTTTCATCAGTGTGTTTTTGACATCCCTGCAACTAAGCCTGGATATTGAAATGCATGTGCTAGCCACATATCAGTACATAAAACTCTACATCTTTTTGAGAGAAGAACTGCAACAGAACAACAATTCAAACCTCTCCTACTATAGGAATGTTCAGATTTGGCTCTGGGTCTAAGCCTCAACTCCATGTCCAGGACATTAACAACCCAATCTGAACACTCCACACTTCAGAAAGTTTGGGTTTGCAGCCAAATCTACAGCGAACATCCCAGCTTCTGTACACTTATCATTCCATCACACTGCAGTTATTTCAGAAACATTTTTAATAACTGTGAATCTGTATCTATAACATGTTGTTGAAGTTTAAAACTAAGGACTTTAAAACTGTGATATTTATATTAAACAGAAGTTGAAGGTTAGGACTGGATGGGGGTTGGGGGATTCAACAAGTTTGGGGTTAGGGTTCAGGGTAGTAGCCACATAATAGGCTTATAGTTTGGGGGTGCCAAGGTTTCTTCTCTTCTTTACTCACAGTTTGGGTTTCACTATTTTATGATAATGTTTGCTTAGCTTGTTGTGGGTTGTTTTCTTTATGGTGCTTTCTCTGTAGACAAGGGTCGAATTCTGCTTATCTCACTCCTGGGAGTAATCCTATTTACTTTATTGACTAAATCCCAGACACACTTAGCTCACACTTCCTTTTAGCCCAGCTGGAAGTTTCGGTTAAAGGAGGAGGGCTTTCAAACTCACACTACTCCACGGCCATGTTGTTGAAATCATGGACATACAGAACCAGGGTGAGGAAAGCTGTATTGTATAAACACCATAATGCATGACACATGACTAAATGATATATCCTGACACGTTTACAAAACAAAATGAAAATCTTCATTTGTCTTAAAGAACGGGAAGTGCTCCCACGCGTTTAGACATCTGCACACTCAACATGTGGCAATTATTGTGCTGAGGAATTGGAGCACTTAACTGCTGTGGAAAATTAAGGCTCTGGTGATCAGTACCTT
Source organism: Natator depressus (assembly GCF_965152275.1). NCBI lineage: Eukaryota > Metazoa > Chordata > Testudines > Cheloniidae > Natator > Natator depressus. Next base: position 73,175,411 of record NC_134243.1, read on the forward strand.
CCCTCCGCTGCAAACAAAGCAATCCATGGTCTAAGGGCCACTGAAGGGGAGGGATGTCTCTGAACGGCTTAATCCCATCAAAATAGATTTACCTCCAGCCAGAGCTGTATCTGTTGTTTCCACTTCCCTTCCCTTTCATTTGACTGCGCAGTGCCATCATATCCTAAAGTGTTTCTTAAGTCCTGTTATTGTGTGTTTGCTTAAGTACTGAAATTAAATACACATAAGAAAGCCATCTGCAATGAACAGAATTATTAACTGGCGTACCATATTGATATGAGAATGTTGACTATACAAACACACAGTACACACACCGATCTCCAAAGAACTTGGCATTTCTCAAACTTTACAGTGTGCTTTTGAATGTGTCCCAAGTTATTTGTTCCCAAGGGATTCTTATTTACTTATGCTGGAAACCTCACTAACAAGTTTGTCTCATAAAAATGTTTCAGTCTTCCTGTGAAAAGGTCTATTTCTTGTTTTAAAAAATGTAATGCAATGTACTCATTAAGTAATTTGTTTGGGAAAGTGATCAAATGGGGATTGTAAAATTACTACGAAGATGATTCCTCTTGGATATTTGGTCATATCAGTTCCACATTAACCCTTGGTTGCTGTACATTGCATCATTGTCAGAGTATGTGTGGGTATAAAATGCTTTGGCACAGGGCTGTGATGACCTGGTATTATGTCTCAGGATTTCCCATGAAAGCAAGAAGAAAAGCTAAGAGGCAATCAACATTGGATTGCACCTAGCTTCTATACAAACATGTAAGGATCAGATTATTAATGCCTTCTCAGGCAAACCTATGTTTGTCTTTATTTCACAAGCAATTTTCATATCAGGCTGGAAATCAGAAGAGAAAGCTCCACTAAGCCAAGGTTAAAATGAATTTAGCCTTTGAAGTTTTAGCAAGGGGCTAAATTAAAGTTTAAACTCACTTTATGTAGTGATCTCTTTCGACAAATTAAGGCATCCATGCAGACTTACACACATAAACACAGCTACAAATCACATCCCTGGGAAAAAGTGTTACTAGGATTGCAGTGAAATGCACATTCTACCCTTAATTTATAAAGACATCATCACATACTTATAATTTCTTTGGTAGCAACTGAAGAATGCACTGGATTTATTGTGTTAAATTTCTGCTTTGAAGTTGAGACTATTTCTATGGATTTTGACCACTATAATTGAGGACAATTCAGCCTGCAATTTGTATTGTTCATTTATTTTATCCTGCTTATTATGGTAGTGCCCAGGGCAAACAGAGGACAGGGACCTATTGTGCTAAGCACCATACAAAGGGAATAAGAGACAGTCTCTGCCCCAACAAGCTTGCAATCTCAAGAGACAGATAGAGAAAGGGTACAGGAAAGGAATAGAATAAACAAGCAAAGTGAACAATGAGATGGCAGCAAAAACTGTGTTAATTCAACAAGTTGTTTGCTATTTAAATCATTTTAATGCAATGTTTTTGATAAAAGAGCTTGGTTGAAAAACCCCGGTAAATGCCACCAAAAGTTTATTGGAAAAGGGACAATAGGGCCATTTTAACCCCAGAAAAAAATGAACAACTTCAACATTTGGAATGTTCTGATGGAATCATTCTCCTGCTTTTTGACCAGTTTTAATAGTCAGTATTTTCTACATTCTATTGCTAAAACAGATGGTGACTGGATCTATGGCACCAGCTCCTCATCCCTCTGTCCGGCTGCCTTGTGCTCCACAAAGTAGCTGGAAAGCTGCCATAACAGGGCAGTTGCTATCCACACAGAATAGGGGAACAAATGAGGGAGCTACATTTGTTAAATCTTTTGTTCAATGCAAATAGTTCTTACAGCTCTAATTACGGATCTTCCTTTTGAGCATTAGGTCCAAGATTGAAGAGCATAAGTTCTCTCTCTTACTAATCCTTGCCCCCATTCCCTGGCCTCTTTACATGTTAGGGAAGTTTTAGCAATGGTTTTAAAAACTCAAACTTTCTTTTTATTCAGCCCTATATTGCACACTTTCTGTTTCCCTTCTTGTTCTTAATCCTTACAGAATGGACAGGAACAACAGATTTCATTGAAGATGTCACTAGTAACTCTTCTTTACTTGACCAGTGAACAATGCCTCCCCCAAACACCTGTGACACAACCGGTCTCTTCTCACTGGATGATTTGTTTTCCTGAGTATAAACAATAGGGCCGACTTGACTTGGAAAAGGGACACATCATCTGCTGACTACAGCTCTCTTACAAGTCCCCAGACAACCTGCCTTACCCTCTGCCTGACTAGCAGGTGGGGTTCTTTGTGTTTCTCACAACATTTCAGGCCAACTAATTTTTTGTTTGTTTTGGGTTTTTTTGAGGTGGGGAGGGAGGGAGTTAATATAATGCTTTGGGGCTGCTATGAGCTGCAGAGAAGTAGTCTTCTTGTAAATCTCCTTAAGCTGTTAATGGGGAGCTCTTATCTTTTTGTTAAGTTAATGATGTTCACAGGCCTGAGAAAGGCCTCTTTGGACCTACTAGATTTGAGGTAGCGGTAAGTTGTTCTTCCTGCTGCTGAGAATATATCTCAGAGCACAGGCTGCCACAGCATGCATTCAAACATTGTCCTAGCTTATAGATCATTGCCTGCTTGGCAATTTGCTCTAAAAGATACACTCTGACGGAGCAGGTATGTATGATCCATTGTACCAATAACCTGTTGATTTAGCATGTGGGGTTTGGAGAGTACCCTCCACTCCCTCTTTCCCAGATGCAACTGGAGCTCCACGGGGTTATTTAAAATTTATATTTTATTTTAAAACGCAACAGGTAAATATTTTTTTTTAAATGAAAAGAAGAGGAAACCACCAAATAAGTTAAGGAAATGACATTAAGTCCTTTAAAATTCCTCTGTTGTACTTGGGGTTTTGATAGGATTTGCAAATAGCGGACTATATTACAGAACACGTGTGCTGCAATTGCGAATGAGGCAAATGGATTGAGATGGAAGTGTAAAAAAACTACCGAAGACCTTCATTTAATCATGGGTATGGAAAAATAAGAGTATCACAGAATAGCATCAGGCCCTGAGAGTTATAATTCTGCTTGCTTCCCAATTCTCTCCTTTAGATTTGATTTTTTTTTAATGTTGTTGTTCTTCTGTAATCAAATGAAAGAGTAAGATATTTGCCCTTCCTGCAAAATTCAGTTCTCTACTACTGCTAAGGAAAACATGCAAGAGCTTGCTTGGAGTGATTAGTGATGATAAGCATGATAAGTACAATGAGTGATAAGTACAATCTATACTACACGCACTCAGCCAAAAATTGATCCATAGTCTCCATTTTTAATTGCCTATTTTTATATACATATTGATTGCATTTGCACAGCTGAGTACCATTTTTGTTCACAAGCAGATTGAGTAGATGAGCAACCGTCTGATTTGTGCATGCAAATGTGAGTTTGGTATGTGCAAACTGCAAGGACAGTTGTGTGTGCTAGCATGGAAATAACTATGCAAATGAGATAATATAATGTGATCGTGATTATGGCTGTTAGTGTTAAGCTCTATGCAAACTAGATATTTCCATAAATCTGAGCAGACTGAGACTGAGCTATGTGCTCATGGCTTTAAGAAAAACTTTGAGCCTTCACTCGAACCCAAGGGCTCACTCAGTGTAAAAATTCTCTTGATTTGGACTTACATGTAGGAATAATTTCTTAGTTGTGATTCACTCTATCATATCTTAGTTATGTAGAGTGACCCTAGTGATTAGAATGAAGAACTGGGATCAGAATTTCTGAGGCCTATTCACAGTTTGACTAACTCACTGTTCTTGGAGAGACAAGGTGGGTGAGGTAACTTTTATTGGACCACCTTCTGTTGGTGAGAGAGACAAACCCTTGAGCTTACACAGAGTTCTTCTTCAGGTCACCGATCTTGGTCAAATCACTTAATTATGTTGCCAATATTTAAAATAAGTATAAGACTTAATAACCTCATAGGAGTCTTAATACATGTTTGTAAAATGCTTTTGGGTTAAAACCACTATAAGTGCAAAATCTAAATATTACTAATAGTAACTTATTGAGTTACTCCAGCCTCATCCTGGTATAAGTTGAAGGACTATCCAACCCATCTTTTTTCAAAAGTAAATTGAGTGGCACTGATATAAAACCAATGTGAGGAGAATCAGGCCCAACAGATTTTTAATTTTCTGTTTAAAATGCTTACTTGCATTTCCTCAATAAATGTAATCTATTTTAACATGGGAATTCACCTCTTTAATGATGCATACTTCCTTTTGGCTGATGTGGGAGCTGAGTATTGATGTGTGTGGGTAAAGATTATGTATATTATTCCATGGGATTGTAGCTGAGTGGAGTCTGGAGGGGTTGCTGCAGGTTTATGACAAGCTAAGAAATTCCACAACCACTCTTGACTGACTGAGGAAAACTCTATTGAAAGTTGACCAGAGGCAGCCATAAATGTGCCATCCTATTCTGTTGCTACTCTTACTGTGGGGTTTCCCCACAAGGCTAGCATGTATATATTTTACTTTATATATATATATATATATATATATATATATATAACATCTTCTTCCACAGAAAACTGAGACCAGTCAAGTTTTATGTGGCTTTTTTGCTCACACCAGAGCTTTTTCTACAACATGGGCTCAGAAGCTCTGCTGTGGGCAAAAAAGCCACGTAACACTCGACTGGTCTCAGTTTTCAGTGGAAGCAGATGTAAAAGATGAGTGTGAAAATGGTTTCAAGCCTAGGAGAATTGTAATGGTAGAATGCAATTAATTTTTCTATCTGAAATGTATTATCTGGGTCTGCATAGACTGTAAAGTTCCTTGGGGCAGGAAATGAGGTCCAAAATCTGATCTCAGTTAGAGTAGCGTAAATTTGGAGTACACCCTTTGGTCCTCTCCCATGTAGGAGGAAGAGACATGATATTTATTTAATTATGGTCAAAACCTCAGATGCAAACACCTCTAAATTTGAACTGGGAGGCAAGCTTTACAACTGCCCTTTGTCTCCATAACAACCAAAAATCCAGATTTGAACATGCACAAATTTGGGATCAGACATGGATACGGACATTGTGAATTGGGTCCATCTCTAACAACAATAATAAAAATGTGATAAATCAGATTCAAACCTCCCCCTAAAATCTTACAAAACAAAAACACTCCACTACACACACTTGTCCCTTTAGGGAGAAGATGAGAGAGAACATACACATGGCAAATATTAGTCACGTTGCTTAATACACCATTGGAAGATGCTCTGAAGATGCTCATCATACGATGGTGAGAAGCACAATATAAAAACCTGAATAGAATAGAATGCAAAAAATTCAACTGAAAGATCCCAGTTGACTTCAATAGGCAATTGGCAGATAAACAAAGGGCTTGAGCCAAGGTTTATAAATATTAAAAATAAATATATTTTTAAAAAATTAACATAAAATCACATACTGAAAAACAGTGTGGATTTTGCAATCAGATAAATCAAGGCAAAAAATAATTTGCCTTTTTCTTTAATTCATGAAGGCTCGTTACATTTGTTTTTGATGGCATGGAGCAACCTTTTCGTAATTACGGTGTAAGAAAGAATCCACATCAGTTCAGGTAATATACAAAAATTAAATAAAATAAAGCCCTTTTAAGTATTATCAAGCACTCATCGCATATCTCAGGATTAAGCTGTGTGAATGGGCAACAGGAAAAACCCAGGAGTATCAGATTGCAGGAAAGAGCTGCTATTTATTTATTTATATAATAAAAAGCTTGTAACCGATTCCAAAAAGCAGCCCCTGCTCTGGAGTTTGAACACAGGAGTAACAAGATAAATTTCCCAAAATTCTAATTGGAGAACAGTTGACTTAATTGGTGCCCATTTGGCAGACAATAGGAAAGGAGCACTGGTTGGGTCTGATGGCACCCTGGGGGAATATAACCTTGCAACAGGCCAGAAAGCTCTCAGGGACAGATTGTTTCCTGAGAAGAAACCATGAGACTAAGGGCTGGATTAACCCTCCAACTGTCAAGCTTTATTAGTAGTAATCAGGCTAGATATATCAAGGGTTAAACACAGGAAACTGAACTGACAATGGAGACATATGTCTCTTTAAAAACGAAAGACGGAGAGGGAGAAGGGGGGGGAGCTGCATACACCAAAATGAACACAAGTGGTATTCTTTCAGGTTCAAATGAAGCATCCATTGGTCACAGATCTTCATCTCGGTGGTGTTAAGTGTCACATCTTCATGGCTTCTGAGTATTTATCATGTTTACAGGTCACATTTTCCCACTTCCTGACTCCTTCCTTATTACAGACCTAAGTGACGGTTGAGAATAAAGGGCTGCTTTCCTCTTAACTAGCGTGCTGGCTTTCCAAGGTTAGATTCTGTACTGTACTGAGTGGTGAGCAGGAAAGGACACAGCGTCAGATTATTTTAAAGATCCCAAAAGATGCCTGTTGTTTTTTTTCGAGAACCCCTCTGGGCATCTAGGTGCCTAACCTCAACACTTTTGAAAATCTCACTTGGAACCGATCTGCATCTTTGGGCACCTAAGTACTTTTAAAAATCTGCCCCCAGAGCTATTTTCAAAACAGCATACAGAAGCTCCCAGTGAGTCCTCTTTTGGAAAACCCAATTCATTTTGGTACCTGAGCTCTTTGGAAATGTGTTTCTCCATCCAGAGCAACCTGCAGCTCTCTCTCTCTCTTTTTCTCTGTATATATATATATATATATATATATATATATATATATATAATGATTCGAAATAGAAACAATTAACCTCAAGGTCAGGCATTCCCAGGCAGTTAATGCCCACCTGGATTAAAAGCCCTCAGGCCTTCAACTCCTGCAGCCAGCTATTAATGGCTGGAGATTCCCCTCCTGTCAGGAATGACTGTTCAATTATAAAGAAGGGCCTGAACTAAAATTCTGTCTCTGACACTGCTTATCCCTGAATTTTGGAAAAAGTCGGATTTGAATTCAGACCTAATCTTTGCAGTTCAGAAACATTTCTGTTTAATTATAAAGCTAATGGGATACTTACTGACCATGAAATCTTTTCGTATTGGCTACTGCGCTGGTTGTTAACTACTAGAGGGTGACCTGTATGTTGGACAGAAGTGTATCCATGGCAACATACAGGTCAGCTCAGGGAAAAAGGTAATTACTCTAGTTATTTCTCTAGGTTCCTCAGTAAACTTGCTACCAAATCCTAACCTAAATAAGTGGCAGGTTGGGCATTTCCTGTCTGGTCATGTCCCTGAGTAAAGGCCCTGAGTTTCCCCTCAGGCCTTCAACTCCTCCACGTGTTTATCATTACCAGAGCACTCCTCAGTCACTATTGCTTAAACACCAGATGGTGTCAGGGAGCAGTTCACCGATGGTCTGCTCTGGGGCAAGTCTTTTCTGCCTTGAATTAAGGAATGTTCCTGCCAGCTGGAAGCCTTCAGCAAAGCTAAAGGAGTAATTAATATTTTTATCATTAAACACAAGAAAAAAATGTAGTTGGGCTATGATGTTGCACTCTATATGATTTTATGAAAATATGCTAATGAGTGTGAATATAATGTAACTGGAATATGCTTCATGCAAAAGGTCTCTTGTAAGGTATCATTACAAAGCTTATAATCTACTGAGTGTGGTCATTCTATTTGTATGTATGTATCATTCTCATATCTGAAACTAGAAATATCAAACATAACTCTGAGGTCCTATTGTAATTATGCAAAGTGTGGGCCATTAATGGTGGTTTGGAATCTTAATGGCTCCCATTAACTAGGACAATTACCTGTAGATGGCTCTGTTTTACCTTCAGCCCCCAACTAAAACCTCTCCAACGCATCATCAAGGATCTACAACCTATCCTGAAGGACGACCCATCACTCTCACAGATCTTGGGAGACAGGCCAGTCCTTGCTTACAGACAGCCCCCCAACCTGAAGCAAATACTCACCAGCAACCACACACCACACAACAAAAACCACTAACCCAGGAACCTATCTTTGCAACAAAGCCCGTTGCCAATTGTGTCCACATATCTATTCAGGGGACACCATCATAGGGCCTAATCACATCAGCCACACTGAGGCTCATTCACCTGCACATCTACCATTGTAATATATGCCATCATGTGCCAGCAATGCCCCTCTGCCATGTACATTGGCCAAACTGGACAGTCTCTACGTAAAAGAATAAATGGACACAAATCAGACGTCAAGAATTATAACATTCAAAAACAAGTCGGAGAACACTTCAATCTCTTTGGTCACTCGATTACAGACCTAAAAGTTGCAGTTCTTCAACAAAAAAACTTCAAAAACAGACTCCAACGAGAGACTGCTGAATTGGAATTAATTTGCAAACTGGGTACAATTAACTTAGGCTTGAATAGAGACTGGGAGTGGCTGTGTCATTACACAAAGTAAAATTATTTCCCCATGTTTATACCCCCCTGCCCTCCAACTATTCCTCACATGTTCTTGTCAACTGCTGGAAACGGCCTACCTTGATTATCACTATAAAAGGTTTTCTCCCCCCTCCCACCCCGCTCTCCTGCTGGTAATAGCTCACCTTACCTGATCACTCTTGTTACAGTGTGTCTGGTAACACCCATTGTTTCATGTTCTCTGTGTATATAAATCTCCCCACTGTATTTTCCACTGCATGCATCCAATGAAGTGAGCTGTAGCTCACGAAAGCTTATGCTCAAATAAATTTGTTAGTCTCTAAGGTGCCACAAGTACTCCTTTTCTGTTTTACTTGTAAGTCTTCCTATATACCTGTGAGCTGGCAAATGGGTAATGAAGTCTTACAGTGACATGTGATCATGTCACCTGAACTGGAATCCATCTTTAACCTGGTGCTTTTCCATTGAGAAGAGGGGTGGGAACCCAGAGGGACAAAGGATTCCCGCCTTATGCAAAAGATATATAAGTGGGTGGAACAGAACAAAGGGCGTGGCCATCATGAGAAATCTCCTAGCTACCACCTGAGTGGGAACAAGGGCTGTACCAGGGGAAAGGGTTGCGCCCAGACTAAGAAGGCATCCAGTCTGTGAAAGAAACTTATTGAAACATTTCTGAGGATGAGATTTATCTGTTATCAGTTTTATTACTGTACTAAACTTACACTTGCATGTTTTATTTTATTTTTCTTGGTAATTCACTTTGTTCTGTCTGTTACTACTTGGAACCACTTAAATCCTACTTTCTGTATTTAATAAAATCACTTTTTACTTATTAATTAACCCAGAGTATGTATTAATACCTGGGGGGCGGGGGAAAAACAGCTGTGCATATCTCTCTATCAGTGTTATAGAGGGTGAACAATTTATGAGTTTACCCTGTATAAGCTTTATACAGGGTAAAAATGATTTATTTGGAGTTTGGACCCCTTTGGGAGTTGGGCATCTGAGTGTTAAAGACAGGAACACTTCTTAAGTTGCTTTCAGTTAAGTTTGCAGCTTTGGGGCATGGGGTTCAGACCCTGGGTCTGTGTTGGAGCAGACTGGCATGTCTGGCTCAGCAAGACAGGGTGCTGGAGTCCCAAGCTGGCAGGGAAAGCAGGGGCAGAAGTAGTCTTGGCACATCAGTTGGCAGCCCCAAGGGGGTTTCTGTGATCCATCCCGTCACATGGGGCATGTGAGGGGGCATTTCATTAGTGTTTGAAACCAAGCTAGCAACTCTACATTAAAAACCTTCCTGTAGAGTGTGAAGCAACCTTGACCTTCAGAATCAAAGGTTGCTGAAATCCGTTTTGATCGCTGCTCACCTATCTGCCTCTGCCCCTTTCCCAAAATGTCACTCTTATGGGGAAATTTGGTTATATAAGAGATGAAAGATCCTCATGGGCAAAAATAAAGGACCTGTTCTTCTATATGGCCTTTCAATTCATATTCATTTCCAGTCAGAGCAAGAATGGACTATGAGTCTTTACCATACAAGAAAATTTTAAGTTTGAATGGGAGTATTGGTATGGTACCAGTCAGGAAGTGATTAATACAATGGAAAATGTTAAGATTAGGATTGAGAGAGACTGCTCAGAACAGATGAAATTCTACTTGTGATATGAAATTGAAAGGAGAAGCAATCTGAGAGTGGAACCAGATTTCATTAAAAAAATAAGATTAAATTAGACTCAGGCACAATATAAAGAATGCACCAACTCAGTTGTATTGTCTTTATTCTCCCCTGCCTAATATTTGAAGCAAAGTTGGATCTCTAAGATTCAGTCCTTATAATTTGCATTCTAAGTGTACAGTTCTGTCTGCCACTTCCCATCTAATAACTGTTCCTTTTGTTTATCTATAATCCATCCCTGTCACTGCATACCTGTAGTGCACCTTTATCTCTAGGCCTCGTATCTGCTGTACTGAACCCATTCAGCCCTGGGGCTTGTCAGTTTTATGATTCATGGGTATATTTTACCTAAGATACTACAAAGAAGGTCTTGAAGTAATTTTAAAAAACAGGTATTTCAGATGGCATGCTGTGTGGAAGAAATCCCTTATTGACTAGTCTAATCTTGTATAATGTAATCTAATAATAAAGCCTATTCCCAGAGGTAATGCTCAGTAGATATTATAGTGTTAAAACATGTTTTATGCTGTGTTCTGAAACATATTAAGTATAACAGAATTGTCCAGCTAGCTCCTATGTACCAGCTACTAAATAGGGCAATAATGCTGTCAATATGGTAAAGTGTTACTATCATTTTAGATTTCTCTGTTGCACAGGATTCAGTTATCTTCTCAGCAATCAGTTAACTGGCCACTCATCAGAACAGGCTGCTTGTAGATTTCCATGTACTGTCTATGTATTGTACTGTATATTTTCCTATATAATAAATAGACCAAACACTCCTGAACTTTAGGGGAAGAGATTTAAAATCAGATGCCAGAGCTGAGTTGAATGTCTGGGTCATAGCTTTATAGCACACCGAGCCTCCGGAGCCAAATACCAGGAACAACTGGGGGAAAGTTCTGAATTCTGAAGGTAGAAAGTGCAAAAAATTGTTGCCTAGCTCTTTGGCCAAAATAAATAAATGCAGATTTAGGGACACCAAATTCACAGAACATTTCATGTTGATTTCGCCTGCTTGTTTTGGTTAAAACAAGTGATGGAAAATGTCAAAATGAAACATTTCCATTTTTTGGTTGAAAGGGACTGTTTCAAAATTGCCTCTAATTTTATTTTTTAAAAAGTCAAAGATGTTTTAAAATGGTCAAAATCCAAATGAAGTCTTTACATTTTGTCTAAATAAAATATTAGCAACCCAAAAAAAAGTTTTAACATTTTGATTGGCCAAACATTTTGGGGAAAAATTTACTTTAAGTTTGACTTCAAACATTGGTTTTTGTTGTTGTTTTTGTTGTTGTTTTATTTTTGCTATTGCCAGCATATCCATTATTGACCCAGCTGCAGGTAGGACTCACTTGTGCCATACAGGCAAGGTGGCCATTGGGCTATGCAGTGCTTTTTTTCCTGGGCATTGTGCTTCTTTCTGCTTGCAGCCGTGTGGTAGCAGAAAAACAAAACAAAACAAAAAAACAAGCAACAGCTTATTGTAGAAATCTTGTGCCACCCAGAAAAGGGGCATCACTAGGGTTGCCAATTTTGGTTGGACATATTCCTGGAGTTTTCATCCCATGACCATAATTAATTAAAGATTAATCTTTAATTCCTGGAGACTCCAGGACAATTCCCGAGGGTTGGAAACCCTAGGCATCACAAGAAAAAAAATAATCAGTCTGGTTGTCGGCTGAGGGACGAGCACGTAATGGGTGCCATCCTGACTTCACTGAAGTCTATGGGAGTTTTACCATTAACTTCAGTGGGGCCAGGATTTTGCCCAACACATAGTGATAGGCCGCTAGCCCTATTCACAGGGGAGGACAAAGGTGCGTTGAAGGTCCTGTCACAAATAAGCTCAGTGTGAGCCCCGAGGTGCAAAGTGGGCCAAAGTAAGAAGCAGGGATATTAAGTGCCTAAAGAATTGTGCACCCTGTGCTATCTCCCTGCATATTGGGCCACACTGAGGCTCCATTCCTTCCAGAACACACCATGAGGTAGTACGGCTCTACACTGCCCCCTACAAAGGAGTGCAGGTAAAGCACACATTTTAGCCTGTAACAGTTACACGTAGGCTTAGATTTGTGTGCCTATCTGCTTTACACTACTTTCAGAGAGCCTTATCCTCTCTTTCAGCTCACAAGTTTTCTTTCAGTGACTTACAATTGTCTCAGAATATTTAGTATTTGAAATTATGCACTGAATAATTACCACCAATAATGCACAGACTGCAGCTTGTTTACAAGCAATTCATTGCTAGTAGTCAATACCCAAGCTGTATTGGTTTGTTTTGGTTGCATGCATAGATCAAATGGTATTGTTTCTGCTACCTGATTGGATATGTGTGCCTCTTAGAATCACACTTTTTCAATACATGTGTTTTATTTAGGAATTCATAATTAATCATTTTTGAAAATATTCCCCAACAATCACTTAAATATATACTGATTTCAAAAATTCTATAGGTCATTTAACTGAGCGCAATATTTATGTAGCAAGAGGACAGAAAGTGGGAGTGAATTACAGTCAAAACAAATTCAATATTTTATTCATGTGAATATTCTTGGGAAATGATTTGCTAAACTTGTTATAAATGCACTGCAGACAAAAATATGTTGTGGCTATGTAAAATCGTACAAAGTCTAAATTTATTCAAGCAATAATGATCAGTAATTGATTTGGGGATATATTAAGTGCACAATTGTCATTAGATGAATTCATTAATATAATTACCTGATTTGTACATACAGTCATGATATCTGCATGTACAATTACATGTGAAATTGCATGCATAAGACTCCATCTGGCAATCAGGCTCATAATTTCTAGAGTGTATACGTATGTATCACTCCTTACAGGCTAATAAAATAAAAAGGTCCCCACCAAGAATAAGTTTTGTTAGTTAAAAAATTACTAAAAATATTTTAAATGAGAACTTGCTAATTATATCACTAATGTTGCATTTATATTAGTCCTAAATTCTAAAAATTAGGAATTAATATAACATGGCAACAATTGCAATTGTGTCTTATACATGGATGTAGCAAGGGGAGCGCTCTCCTCTTGAGTACTTCTTTGCAGCTGGGTGTGGTTCTGGAATCTCTCTCCCGTCCTGCTCTGCCCCCCCGCCCCCGGTAGGTTGCCAAACTTGCTGGGCAGGTCTTCAGTGGCTCAGTCCTCTAGCCAAGTCACACCATCAGGGCAACAAAGGGTTCAACAAACTGTCTGTCCTCACAAGGGTCTTCAACCTCCATCCCTGGGCACTTTAAATCCAGCCCTTCACTCAGGCTTCTAAAGGAGTCTTGTCCCCTTCTCTCAGGACTTACACCACTTTCCCCATGGGGGAAACCAGGCCTGCTCACTATTCCAGGTTCCTACCCATTGACCCCTTCAACCGCAACCACTCACTACTTCCTTTAATTCATTATTGCTATATTCCCTTGGGCCTCTTCCCACCTAGTCGCTTTACCTCCACCCATTACTTTAGGGTTAGAGTTCCCAGATCTTTTTGCTCCCAGATTTAGCAAATGCAGCCCATCAAGTTCCTTTAGTCACAGCACCCTTCTTTACCCTTCTGCTAGAAGTGACTTGCTAAACCCCTGCAGTTCCTTTTAGCTCAACCTGCTCAGCTCTGATTCCATGACGGCTCTCCAGGCAGGCCTGGAGGACTCACCTTCACTGATCCTTTTGAGGACCTATAATAGGACCACAGGGTCTCCAGCAGGGGGCCACAAAGGGCCAGATACACCCCACCACAATGCATAAATGTACATTTAATTTAAATGTAGATAACTGTCCCATGTCAAATAGCAATTGTTAATTAATATATTATATCTATTGAGGTCTAGCAAGTATGCAACAGATAACACATATAGATGTGTTTGTAAAGCTCCCTAGCACAATGGGGTGATGACCTGGTTGAAACTACCACAATATACTGTTATGTAACAATATTAATATAGATATGTTGATGTTTGTGTTGTTAATAACTGTTATATATTTACAGAACATGAAAATGCTAGCCTTTACACAGCCTCAATGTGTTTTGCAAGTACTGCAGATATATCTCTTTAGAAGTCATTATGTGTTGATATTCAATTGGTGCTTAACATGTAACAATTGCCTTATTAAATTTAAATTAAATCCTCCTTGAGACAAATTTAATTTAAAGTGTGGCCTAAATTACTCACAGGACTGACAAATGTTTTGACTGGAGCATTCCTAAATTGTTATATTGCTTTATTATTTTTAAATGGATAGATTTCTTTTTTTTATATTTACAGATACCTAGTCACACGGTTTTATATGGGTAAGTGGCATGATAGGGCTGTCAGATGCTTTCTCATTCTAATCCAGAGCTGCTAATATTGCTCAGAAACTTTAGCAACCAGACGCAGTCTTAGCATCCTTTGATCATTTCATTTCAGGATTCATTTTATGCAATAGGAGTTCGTCTTCTGTGAATAAGGTTTATAAGACATCTGTAATTGACTAAATGCAGGGCAGATTCTCAGCTGGTGTAAATCTTCATACATTATGTACATCTGCTGAGGATCTGCCCCATTATTTTGGGATTCCTCTTGCTAGATTTTTTTTAAAGGGTGCTCCTGGAAATTATCTCTTTGGTACATATTCTTTTTTATCAAATGTGGTCCCATCAACATATTCTGCAATTGCAGCAAATTACTTCAATGTGATTATTATTAAAATATTCCTTTGGATTCTTTGTACAAAGTGACTGTTCCTCATCAGAGGGAAAACACACAAGTATGCTCTGTGCAAGTGAATTCAACCCCTTAGTACTCCGATTCTCTGAAATTCTCCATATTGATTTGTAACCTTTTTTGTGGTGGGGGGCCTTAATTCTCCATGGTTTCTGATCACTTAGGTTTTTCTGGGCTTGGGTAACACAGCATGCCACATGTTTTCCTAACAAATTGCATTCGGACACTTTCCGACACTTTCATTATTTTAACTCAGGTAATAATTAGTCACTGTCAGAGCTAGGACTTAGGTTGTGCAAATCAGAATAAATTTACCTTGCTGTAGCAGCAGTCACAAATGAAGCAATAAATTAGAAATAGCAAATTGTTACGGACTTAAGAGATCACCACTCAGAATCACTACCTGAAATCCAGGAAATTCTATAGCACTGCCAAGATTTCCTTGAGAGCTTAATTTTTCCAGATAACTTTGCAACAAGCCCTGGAGATGTTATACACATGATGTTCCCTGAGACAGCACACTGAGACTCTGCTTGTGCAAACAACCAAAATGACTGCAGTGTTTCTTATTAAAATGAAATGCATGTCCTTTGAAGGTCTTCAGGGTTCAGAGTCTTTTCTAACCGCTATATCCTTACCATTTGTATAGATTAAATACACTGTGGATAGTTGTAAAGCTACATCTAATATGAGGCCGCTACATACTGCCTCGTAAAATCCATTAAAGTCCATCAGATGCACTGTCTCAGTAACATGCAGCTTGTTGTCACTGGGCTGCTGCAATGAAGCATAGAGTGCCTGCTTTGAAACTTGATTAAAACACTTCATTGAAAGTAAGGGAACTAACTAATCAGAATGCAGGGGTTGCCGTCATGGGACTTGAAAAGTTCACTAATGCCCCCACTATGGAAAATCGGATGGCGGACAATAAAGGTGCAACAGAAATGGGGAGAGGATGTCACCCCTTTTCTAGATGTTATCTAGGGCTTAGAGCAGGAGACTGGAATCTTGGTCTCTATTCTCAGTTCTTTCTTTGACTTGCTGTCTATCCTTGAGCAGAGCACATAGGCCTGCATTTTAAAACTTTTGAAAATGTAGGTCTCCATGGCTCTGTGCCTCAGTTTCTCCATTTTGTAAATAAGTCCTGGGGGGAGGCGGGTATTTGACTCAACCCTCTGAATCTCTTTGTGATGGTGATCTGTGGGTACATATCACCCACCTTCAAGCTTTCCAACTAGGCAATCACATACCTCACACCAGCTTGTTAGGGCCCTTTTTAGGGTTCCCACCATTGTGCCTGAAGAAGCGATTGGCTATTGAACATCTCCCATGCCATCAGTTCTTAGGGCTGCTTTACATCACAACCTTAACAGGTGAGTGATAGTGAACTCACAAGCTTGAAAAGTCAATCTCACCAGTGTTAATTCTCTAGTAAACAATAATCACACAGCTTCACTCAAGAGATCCTTCACTAAGGAGTTGATTTATGTGACCAGAGTATATGTGTTTTTATTCTCCTTGTTCAACAGAAACCATAAACAAAATTCTTACAAATTACCATTATGAATAGCATGCTTAGAGTATTGTATAGTTTTTTTTCCACACACTATATCTTATCTAAAGTTTATGACTGCAGGATGGACTACTTGTTCTGCCGCAACTCTATAGATTATCTCCATTACCAATTACAGAGAATGTCTTTTTCTGAGCCTTGTGCCTACCCATTTGTTACCTCCTTAAATGAATGAGAGTCTTTTGATTACAGGCTTCTTTGCTCAGGAAACCACCATATTTGCAAACACAAATGCATATATACACTCTTTTGAATAATGAAGATTATTTATTGCATGTGCTTGAAATAATGGTTGATTTTGGAGTGCCTTTCATAAAACCCACATCAGAATGTGTGTTATGTCCTGACATTTTCATTGCAGTTCAAGTAAAATAGTCTTTGGAAATTGTCTTGCTACCAAATTGCAATCATAAAGGCATGGCTTCAGACTCTGAGAATCACTTCAGATTGTGAACTTCTGGATAATATATAACATAAAGAGTTTAATTGAATCAGCCAGTTGGGTTTTTGCCCAGAAAAGTGGGAATTTAAATGCTGATGCAGCTTCAGCTTCCAATGACACCAGTCAGCACTCCTTAGATTGGATTGTAAATAATCTTATTTTAGGATATGCAGTATGATAGGGATAGACTTGTCTGTAAACTTGCTAGCAAAAGTAATTAAATAATTCCATTGTGTACTAAGACATATGAAAAATCACTGACCCCAAAGAAAGATTTGATAAGTATTTTCCAGCAGCTACAAGAAAATACTAAATTTTTAGCAACCCTTGTCTTATTTTGGAGCTGCTGTGGCAAACCACCACTAACAAAATAAATAAATACTCAGCAACAGTGAAATCCTGACCCATGTTTGAAGACATTTGTGGCAAGTGTCTTTCAACCCAACTGGATGTTGAGAATTCCTCCTTCTGGGGACCAGAAATTCAAGCTTGGTTCACGTCCCACATTTGGAAGTTCATCCTTCTTGATATGAATTTTAAACATCTCACATGAGATTTTTCAAACATTAGTTAATGGCTGCTAGACACAGAAAAAAAACAAATTTGTAAAGATCTCACACAACATCCTGAAAAATAAATAAAATCCATCCAAAATAAATTAAATAAAGCAGAGCTGATCAACACTTTTCATTCAAAACTTTAAAATGAAAAAAAAAAGGCCTTTTTGAGGGGGGAAGCAGGAATACAGAGAAGATTTTCTTTTTTCCATTTCCCAGTTGGTTAATAAAAAAATCCCCAAAGTGAACAAAAACATTTTTGTAGTTTTTAAGTTTTTGCTTTACCCTGCCCCCCTTCCTCTCCCTTTTATCCTCCTCTTCAACCTTTTTCATTAACAAAGAGACAAGAAGAAGAAGAGGTGGGAAACCTAAAAGCTGGAAAAAAAGAAAGGTTTTGGTTAAAAAAAAACACCCCACACCATTTCCATTTTTAATTGAAAAAAATGAGAAACAAATCATTTTTTAAATGGAAAAATTCAGGAAAACAAAAAAAATGTGTGAACATGTTTAATTAAATATGACTACTATCTTTCAACCTGATCTAAAAGTGTTTTCTGAGGAGTGGTGCTACCTAATATGAGCAATATCTGGTTTAAATCAGGTGAAAAACAAATCACCGCCCACAATAACCTCTGAAATAGGTAAATATACTTATCATCATTTCATATCTTGGGCACAGACTGGTTATATTGCTTCCCCACAGGCTCACAGAATAGTAGTGGCAGAGACAGAACACAGAAGTTCTAACTCCCAATCCCTTGCACTATCCATTGTATACCCTACCTACCTACCTCCCACCCTAACTATCATCACATTTTCTTTATGATATTAAAAAGGGGTTATGGCTGAGTGGCGGATGTTAGATGACGTTCTTTCTTCTCTAATCATTTTGTTGCTGTTGGGAGTGAACAACTACCACAGACCAGATATTTCTTACAGTATGATTCACCAGTGGCATATGGAGCTATAAAGCCAGTCCACTGGGCCACCAATACGGTGATCAGATGTCCCGATTTTATAGGGACAGTCCCGATTTTTGGGTCTTTTTCTTATATAGGCTCCTATTACACCCCCCCATCCCATCCCGATTTTTCACACTTGCTGTCTGGTCACCTTAGCAACTAAGGAAGACGTCCTCTTCATTGCCCCATCACAGCACCAGCCACTGGGTTTTGGTGAATGAGAGAGGAGTGTGGCTCGAGTGCTGCTGTGCTCTGGCTATTCTCAGCTTCTGGGATGGCCCCTTAGGACACTATGCAGTTTGTGTGAATTAGACCAGCTTTGAAGCTTCTTCTGACTTATGCTGGGGGTTGGCCAAGCCTTCAGTTGTTCCAAAATAGGAGAAATGCAAAGGTGACTTAAAGGAACCTTGACCCTCTCGTTGCCCCATTCCTGCATCGAGAGTAGCTCAGCTGGAACAGAGAATTAGGGCCCCTACTTCTCCCCAAAACATATTAACCAACAGCTCTACTTCAGCTCCCAAAAAATGTGAATATACATCCAAAATCAACTTTGCAGATGGATTTTACTTCCACTAAATTCCACAGTGAAAAAGCCATATATTTTGTTTAATTCAATTACGGGTATACAGCACTTGCAAAAAAATAGCTTCATATTTGGATTTATGGAATTATTTTATTGAAAAAGAATTACGTTACATATTTAAATCCCTGGTGGCAACTAATGTTTTATTAAACACAGTGTAAATCCAGCTGTGACCATGCAATAAAACCTCCAAGGGGCAAAAAAAGAGAGTATTTTATATTTGATTTCTGCACGCAACTACTCACTTGCCTAAATTCTGCCCATATGCCATTGTGTTCTCCTTGACACTGATGTTTAATATATGTTCAACATGCTGCACCCCTGCTTAAGTGTTCAGAAGGAGCATAGCAAAATTACATACCACCTATAAAATTCCATAAATCTCGGCCCAAGGTCACAAAACAAAACCTTGTGCTAATCTATTATATAAATGCACTTAATGGTGGTTAATAAAATACACAGGAAGCCAATCCGTAGCAGGAGAAGTTGATTCCATTATAGAAGTTTAGGAACTAATGATGTGACTCCGTGGACAGATATTCACCCACTGTAATTAGTTTTAAAGTAAATCCATTTGTTTGGATTTTTTTTTTTTTTTTTTTTTTGGTCATCAGGACATGCATTTTCACTCTCATGTGCCCAGCGTTTGAAAGGTTTACATTACATAAAATTAGGACTATATAAACTGTCTGCTTCATCTCTTTTCTAATATGATTGCCCCTTCCCTTGAATAGGGTAGCCTAATTGATAGCCTCCATTGTATGCAATGCACGTCAATAAATACTGAACATGAATGTGAATCAATATTGTGTTAGTATTGGGATTAAGCAAGCTATTTTCTGCTCTCTTTTTTCCTGAAGAGATGAATATGAGTAAATAAAATGAGTGTTTGTCTGAAATTGTGTCTGGGGATTAGGTTTTGTGTTTTTCTGTTCAGGCACAATACTGCAAGTGACTCTGTCCTCACCACTTCGGCCTAGTGCTGACAATAGAAAACTCAGGCATGATGCTTGAGAGGAAACAGGAAAACACTCCCTTTCCCCTAAGCAAACCAGCTGCAGTTACCGAAGTTAAAAGGTTCAGCTTCTTATAACTATTTTTCCTTCCCCCGCTAATTTATGGGAGTCTAATTTATAGGGATATTATTGACTGTTCTTGATCTTGTTTGTTATTTTGCAGTATATACAACGCCAAATCACTTCAGGATCCAATATCATGCCACAGTCCATAGGCATCTTATATTTATTGTGCTCATTTTTAAAGCATAGCATAACACAGCACAGTGATAAATGATCACGGAGACCATTTTAGACCTGCTCTTGATGCTACAGAGCTTCTCCAAAGTGACTGTCAGTGGGAGATGAGACTGGAAAAGGAAGACTTTAATGTAATTAAAAAAAAAAAAAAAAAAAGTCCGGTTGTCATCAGCTCAAAGTTAGGTCCTGGGAATTTAAAGTCTGAAAGGTAGGAGCTTATGAAAAAGTCTAGGCTATTACACTGCTCGTCAAAATCGGAGTGCTTCAAACGTAGAGAAAGATGAGTCTGCATTGTGAAATGCACCTCGCTAATTGTGTAATGTGCACATTGGGGAAAGGATCTCACCTGATTTATGTAGTGATCAAAATTCATTATTCCAGAGGTGACAGGCGAGCGCACTGACTGTTTGCGCTTTCAAGCCCTGGCCAACATTTCCTGGCTTGGACACATTGCCTTTTGTCTCTAAGCAAACAATTTATTTTTCAAAATCACCTCAGTGACTTAGAAGCCTCAGTCTCGTTGAAAGCCACTCAGACTTAGGTGAGGCAATTGATAAAATTCTAGCTTTAAGCAAAAAAAGCAGTGGCTCACAGGTGGTCATTTGTTGGGTTCATAAAGCTATTTCTCAATTTTAATTGAGAAACTGACTTTTGTCAACAGCATTTTGTTGTACGTTTTGTTTGTGCTCACGTGCACGAAAAAGTCATTGGTTTTCACGCACACACACAAATCAAACACACTGTGTTGTGGAAATGCACAAAACTATCATTTTTTTTTTGCCCAGCAGCAAAAATGAATCCGCCCCTCCCCCTCCCTCTCCCACAACTCACAGTGGATGTACTATTGTTTCCTTAGCTTGGATTTCCTACAGTCAGTTTCAATGGTGGTTTGATGGAGGGCTTATAGCTAATCAAGTTTCCAGTTGGAGGGGATCTGCTTAATTTTCTGTGGCATCTTGCATCATAATATGTCACATCAACTTGGATGAAATAGTGGATGGGTTACCATTAAATAAGACATCATTCTTAAATGAGTTGGTTGAACTGTCTCTAAAAACAAACAAATATCAATGACTTGACCACCAAGTGTCTTAATTCTTTTATGACTAATTATTATTATAGTGATGCTCTTTCCTTCAGATCTGGGAGAGTGGGGGAGAGGACACGGTTTTGCACCAAATAGTGAGTTTGCATTAGTCCTTTTGATTGTAATCTACACTGGCGGCATCTCTTGCTCTGCCTAGTGCATTACCCCAAAGTACCTTAGAAATTAACAAGCCAGCAAATTCAATCAAACTTTTTTTATTGGCCTCCCGCCCCTTTCTCTTTTGTTGCTATAGTAAAAATGTTTCTACTTTTCTACATCTGTCTGCTGTTACCAACAAAACAGTGGCGAACAGGAGGTGATCTTTCTGTTTTCGTTCCAGCAGCCTGGCTCTGAATGAGTTTAATCGGCTGAGAAATGCGACTGAAAAGGGCTTTGCTACCCTTTCTAACTCCACTGAGCTCAGGCTTTCTGTAGCCTAGCGAGTGACACCCTATGCCTTATTTCACTGTGGATTATTTAGAATGCTTCAATTGTGACTTGTCAATGTGGTCCAGGACAGATCAAGGCAAAATCTCCGACAAGAAAACAGCAATGTGAATATGATGTGACTGACTACCACACAATAGACTAATACCTCTTAATTTGGACTTTTAGCAATCGTTTACCATCCGTATGCCCTTGAAGATTCCAAATCCATTCTTATAGAGAAGAAAAAAAGTCTTTTTTCTCCCTGTATGCTTGCCCCCCTCCATAACTGGAGAGTATCGATCAATGACTCTGTATGCATTTAATAGCTTTATTTCAAAGCACTTTACTCTTAAAAGCACATCTCAGCACGGCATACTATTGGAATACTGTGCAGGTGTAATTAAATGAGCCCAATTTTTGGTCATGTGCTGTATGCAGTGTTCTTTGTTTGCTGTTATAACTGACAAGATCAGGGTTGGTCATTTTTAGTTGGACATGATTTTGTTTGTGTCTTTTTTTCTTAATTAAAATACATTATCTAGTTAAAGTGAAATTAGTGCTGGTTAAAGATTTATAGATGTGGAGAATAAAGTCCTCATCGGAAGTATACTGCAAGAACTAGCAGCACAAACTTCTTGATACACTGCAAATCAGTTGTGTGTCTCAACAGCACCAGAGGGGAAACCTTTGTGGGTGAGGGGGTTATTCAGTAGACATTTCATGCACCATCTTATGAGACGTTCTATGGAGATTGCCAGAAAGTTGCCTATTCATGCCAGTTATGGTGACTTTTTTTAAGATATGGTCCATATCTATTAAGAACTGGACTGAAACAATCAACTTATTTCATATAGGTCACTAGGCAACCATCAGATAATGGCTTTTGTTCACACCGAGAGCTTGAAAAACCCTGCAAAAAATATTTGAGAGTATTCATATGAGTAAAACCCACGAAATTCCTTTGAAGGTATTTGCTATCTTTAATATTCACTTTTCACTAACAATCAGCTGCAGAAATAGAAAACACTCATGCACATATATTCTCACCATAAATGATAATGGGCCATTTTTGAAATATCTTTGCAGTTTGGGAGTCATCCAGTCATTAAGAAGAAACAATGCCATGTGTCACAGATGACCAATCAGGCATCACAACTAGGCAATTATGAATAGGAAATACTCAAAACAATAGTCATGGTGAATAGTTTGAGATCAGTCCACTGGCTGAAATATGTTCACAGGAACCATTTATCATATAATTCGGAATGATGAACATATCTGTAAAAATCAAAGTCAGTCTGTGGCTAATTGAACCTGGTGACTTAGAGGTGTAGAGCTGAATAGCCCATCACCAATCACATCTGAATCCAGTGTACCAGACTGTCTATTTGAAAATTAAACAAAGACCCAACTGCAGTAATTGTGTCACCTTATGTACGAACAGTAATTTTCCTGGCTAAGCTCAATATCTGGATGAGCAAATAGAGCAATTGACTGTTGTGTCACTTCTCTTTTCCAAAGCTTCATATCTGTTCAATTCTTTCTCAGTGCTTTCCTACTGCTCTTCACAAAAATATAGCAAAGCTTCTTATAATAGGCAATAAACTGCACAGATGGCTGAACTGTCTGAAATTAGACAAGAACCAGAACCTTCACACAGAACTTGAACCACAACTGAAGCAAACAAAACAGCCCTTGGAGAACTCCTTCCCTCAAACGTTGTTCATGTTGGATAGGCCTGTTCATTAAAGCTGGTCTGAAAATGGTTTAATTATCCCCACAGAAAATTTTGACTTTTTGGCACTAAGTCAAAAGCCAAATAGTTTTGGTTTTCCAGTGAAAATCTGAAAAATTTAACACAAAGTAGGCACATCCCTCCCCTCCCCCACCCCCACCAAAAATCATTTTATCAAAAAAAACCACACACACACAAACCAATTTTCCATCCAAACATCTTTTGACAGAAAATTTGAAGACTGTCCTACTGACCACGTTTGGTGTCAATTTATATGAATGGCCACTTCAGCATAGTTTGTAAATAAGCATAATTCCATTGGCTCCAAAGGATCAATGTTGACTTCTACTGTCTGAGGATCTGGCCCAAATAAGGGAGAAGGAATGCATGGAATTATCTAGGCAAAGTAAAAGAAATGTCACTGCTCCAAGACATTTACAGCATATAAAAGAATATCTGGCTCTTTCTATCAGCCTTCTCATGGAGGGAAGGGAGGAGGAAGAATGAATGGCTCCAGCTGCATGGTGGCTCTCTGAGCCATCCTGCTAGTGTAAGGCAGAATTAATCAGAGAAGCTAAAGAAGATGATGTTCTACAGTGCATCATACTGCTGTACCAAAAGGAGCAGGCACCACCCCCTCCCCCAGCCCTTCTTACACACTGCAGCATATGCATGGGGGATCAACAATCCACTGGACTGGCAGACTAGCATGAATGCCACAAAGTTCAGGCAGGCATATTAGCCAAGCTTCTCCTTAGCTTGCGACCAACTGCTAGGAAGTGCTGGTCTGCTAAAGAAAACGTAGCAGGTCTGTGCAACCTGCAGAGGCCAACCTATTGGCTCCTTCCCCAAGATACAGCTAAGGAAGCAAGGGTTAATTCAGGACCTTCCACCCTGACCCATCCAGTGGATTAGAAGGTAGATAGGAATCCCCAGGTAGGAATCACCAAGGCAACTAGCATCAGATATAGCAGAGGGTGAAGGGACTCCTGTGCCTTCTGAATTCTTTTTCCAGTCAATGGTCATATAATATTTCTGGATCCACATTTTTGCCATGTTTTTGATTACTGATAGGTGAGTCTGAAAATGTTTGGCTTGGATGAGCATCCCAATGTATGGATTTTTGTGTGTGCTTATTTTACCTCCTTTGGCAGCAAATGCCTGCTTTCATCACTAAGTCGCTCCTCAGTAATAATTGCCATCTCCTTTGACGTGGTTAACTAGAAGCAAATATTAATATGTGTTTAATGGGCTTTCATAAACAGCTAGTGGGCCAACTTTCACTTTGTCCTAAAAAAAATGTTTGTTCTGTGATTTTGGCTGCTGGTTGAATGTAATGTGAAGGTTTAAAGAAAACACGTCACTCAGGCTCACAGTGCATGAATTGAGGTCCTTCTGCCACCAAACCCCTGTCTTTCCACACACTTATTGGGTCAAACATCCCATGGCCCCTCCTTTCCTCTCATGGGACCCTGGGAAAATATTTCTCTTGACATGAACTCCTGAGTAGCAAGCACTTGCATTTTCTTTCAGTGTACATTTCATTCAGAGTAGTGTTGCTTTTTTAGAAAATATTTCTTTAAGAAATTAGGAATGATCTTATTTTGTTTGTCATGGTAGATAATCAAACTTGTTGCACTGAGAACATGGAGATTGTGGGGTTGGGGGAGAGGGATGTTTTAATTTTAATTCACTATGATTTAGGGACCCTCTTCCAAAATCACTTAAAATGCTTTTTAATATGTAATTGTCTTCTCTCTGATGGTTCTGTGGGATGGCGTTTCTGGGTATGGTAAGGAGTGTTCTGTAAGAAATGTAAATCCAAAAGGTTTTATAGCCTCCTATCTAATAGCAATAATTAATGAATAATCCTTGAAATTTACATAGTGTTTTCTATTGAAGGCTCTCAAAATGCTTCAATCTAAAATAAATAAATAAATAACCAACCCCCTAAGTGAAATGTCCTCCCCATTTTATAGATGGGGAATCTAGTGCACAGAGAAGTGAAGTGACTTGAGCCAGATCTCTGGAATCCTTCAACTGTGCTTTAACTGTAAGGCCATCCTGAATCAGTTGTCCTGTAGTTCAGTTAAAAGTAATGATAAGAAAACTGGCTCAGATAAACAAGCAGTGACCTGAACTTTCACCCAGAACTCAAACCTAATTTGAAGCACATTTATTTGTTGCGGACATTTTCAAATTAGTTTAGGTAACTTATTTCCCCTTTGCTCCCCTCACTTCCACTCTTCTGTGCTTCCTGGATCCCTCAGGAACTGGAAAGGGAAGTGCCAAAATGCCCACCAAGCCTACTGAACCGTTTATACATGCGGAAGAAATTCTTCCCGGAACGGTCTGAAAAGGCCTAAAGCCAGATTGTTCAGAGGGCAGCTAAATCTTCACTTTCTTTCTCCATAGTCGTTCTGCAGATGGATAATGTAACAGCTGGCGTCTGTCACCTTTCCTTTGAAGCTATCGTTGTTGAGGGTGAAGGGCGAGTATCGGTAAGTAGAGTTAGCTACACTGCAGCAACACACTCGAGAACAAGGGCTAAATCCTAAATGATATAAATCAACATTGTATTGGCTTCCTCAAGCTGAGGAACTGGCTCTTCAAGTCTGCAGTAGGAGCACACTTTGGGCACTTCAACTACTTCCCATTGCATGATTGGGTGGAGGCAGGGTTTCTGGAAAATAACAGAAGGAGGAATAGTCACAAAGATAAGTCTTTAGGAAATGGATATGGGGTCCCAGTTTACTAGTCTTCATCTCATTGAGGGCAATAAATTTCCCTGAAGACTCTATTGGCAGGGTATCACTGCTGAAAACGTTTGCTGCCGGCAACCCTATTATTTTCCATGAGAAACACAGTCCCGTGAGAAAGCACGTTCTCACTCTTTTTCTGTGGGAAACACCAGCAGAAGAAGGATCCCAAATCCTGCGAGACTGTGCAATTGGAAACAACACCAGAAGCCCTTTTGTTTGTGTAACATATTGTAAAAATATTGAAGGGGAAAGATGTTTACATAAAATTATCTTAGTGCGAGAGCTCAGTTTTAAGGAGCCTCGGGATTTATATCTAACAGCCAAATTTCCCAAGGAGGTTCAGTCTATTCCAGTTGTCAATTTATGATCTTTAAAACATTTTTAAAATTGACTGAACCTTAACTACATCCCACCTCATCTTGTATGAGCCAAGTTTTACAGATGCCATCTTAAAAATCAATTCAAAGAACAGCCATAAACTTGAAAGCTTCCTATTTGAAGTGTATATGGCAGAATGCAATTTTGTTTAATTTTAATTGACAGAGATGTCAGCCTCAGAGAATATTTTAGAATATTAGTAGGAACAGTAAACTCGTGCCTTGACACTTTTATGATATAATGGTATAATTCTCTAGAAAAAAAAAACCACCACTGTCAGGATTTACACAAAAGTAGTACGTTTTACTTTTTCCTCAGTAAAGGAGTGACAAATGTATTACTAATTACACAATTACTTTATTATGTAGAACCAGTCATAAAACCCTTGATGTGCACTCAGCAAATCCCAGCTTCAAGGAAATTGAGTTTTTTGTTTTGTTTTGTTATTCTCATCTGAGGACCTCCATCTGTGGAACTTAGTCCTGTTCACTAGAGTCTGTGTATTAATGTAAAATTGATACCACAATGCAAGCCATATTTGTTGACACGGGGTAGATCCTCAGCTGGTATAAATGGAGCTATGACCTTTTATTCCTGTTGAGAATCTACCCCCTAGACATGTTAATCTGTTATCATGGAAGGCCTAAGTATATTCTAGGGATCGGCAACCTTTGGCATGCGGCCCATGAGAGAAAGCCGCTAGTGGGCCAGGACGGTTTGTTTACCTGCAGCGTCCGCAGGTTCTGCCAATAGCGGCTCCCACTGGCCACAGTTCGCCGTTCCAGGCCAATAGGGACTGCGGGAAGCAGTGGCCGGCACATCCCTCAGCCCACGCCGCTTCTCACAGCCCCCATTGGCCTGGAACGGCAAACCGCGGCCAGTGGGAGCTGCAATTGGCCGAACCTGTGGAAGCTGCAGGTAAACAAAACGTCCCAGCCCACCAGCGGCTTTCCCTGATGGGCCGTGTGCCAAAGGTTGCCGATCCCTAGTATATTCACTTGAACTGGTTGTCTCAGATTCAGACTATTTTATGTTAGTTGTTGTTTTTTTTTTTATGGTGCCCACATGCCACAGCAACAGAGTACCACATAAAAATACATAAATAAATGTATTCAAGGATTTACATAAGTCATGTGTAGGTTCCTGTCTGATTCCAACAGATAAAGAGATGGGCCTGAAGTGAAAGTCTGTATCTGGAACCTTTTCTATCACTTCCCCCAAACATTAAGTATGTTCTGGATCTGAACCTACATCCAAATTTTGTGAATGCTCTCACCTTTATAATAGTCCAAACTAAAACCCTCCCTCCCCCATACCAAGTATTGTAGTGATTGAAGTCCAGATTAAAATTCTGTACCTTCATCCCTTTTCTAAACAAAGGCATAAAGGGAAATGACTTGGTATAATGTGAGTAATAACTAACTTTAATGGAACTACTTGTGCGCTTGAAGTTAAGTATGCCTGTTAGTACTTTGCTGATTTGTGTCTAGCTGCTTAAGCCAGGTATGTCAGTGAGCTGGTGATCAATTAATAATTATGGATGGACAAGCTAGTTGGGGTAAACAAGAACTGGCCAGAACCTTTGCCCTTCTTTTGAGACAAACCCAAATAAAGGTCAAAAGAGTTTGTTAAGGATGTGTTTTTTCTGAGTAAACTGGGCAAGACTTTTGAGGTACATCCACCACTAGTAAAGATGTTGGCATTGTGTCCCCCTGGAATTCCCCTAGACATGATCAGAGATGAACTCGTTTTCCTATTTGACAGGCACGTGCATGAGGCTGGTAACGTGCTATGGCCAAAGCTAGTGTTCTGTGACCATGGAGCTTTTAATATGGGAGCAGAGGATTCAGGATTAAAGTTTGCAGCTGCTAAGATGCTAAAGACCACATATAGCTACCATGACTTGGTTGTTATCAAGCGTAAAATCTTTTGAATACATCCTTAAATGGGGGCACTGTCCTAAACTACTCTCCTACATACGCCTTTCATAGCTTTAAACTGGAAAAGGTTGTTGTGATGCTGATGGACCGAGTGCCAACTCATGCCAAGGTCCCCATGTCTCAATTGAACACCGACAAATACACAACTGGAATCAGTCTGATGCATCTGTATGTTAGTGTTGTTAAAAGAGGTCTTCGAATCATAAGGATATGTTTAGTGTTCAGACTTTATTTAATGCTTCTAAGTCGCTGCATGCTTCTGTATCCTGTATTATAAGGTAATATTCTAGAGGTTGTGTTGTGAGCCTCTGTGACTGTGTAAATCACTAGACAGGAGAGGGGCATTAATTAGTGTGAAGGGCTGATCTTCAACAGGTGTTAGACCCATCCCAAAAAGAAAGGTCCATCCATACCAGATGGACTATTGTGTGGCTTTGCAACGGGAATTTCCCTACGTACCGTTAACAAGAGGACCAAAGACTTTTGTTGTTATTCTGCCTCCTCCCTGTGAAGATGAGTCATGCAAAGGACTCCTCCCATCAGCTGAGCTTTGCAACCAAAAGCATGCGGGAAGAAAATAATAAAACCCATAACAAGAAGGAACAGATTATCTCTATGCTGCTTGAACCTTGGGGAGCAAGATGTTTCTAGGCATAAACAAGAGATCCCCAGTTGTTTAGCCTGGGTTAGACCTAACCGTCATATAGAGCTTGCTGATGATAGAAGCTTTTATTACCTTTTGAAATTTAAGATTGTAATATATTTGTGTATCTATGTTTACCTACTTTAACATTGTAAATAATTATCTTATTTCCTTTTCCTATTTAATAAATCTTCATATAGCTTATTATAGGTTGGCTACAAGCATCTAGTGTGAGATCTAAGGTGCAATTGATGAGGGTAAGGGTCTGGTCCTTTGGGACTAGGAATACCCTGAATATTGCTGCAATTCTTGGTGTAAGGGACCAGCTATCACAAAGGTAGGCTCACCTGGGTGGGGAGATAAATCAGAGAGCACAAGAGGATTGTCTGTGACTACATGTTAAGGCTGTTATAATACCTGAGGAGTTCACACTTAATAATTGGTTGGTGAAATCTAAATATAAAACTCAACATTAATTTGGGGTTTGTGCCCTGGTTCCGAACACTCTGCCCTGACGTCAGTACTCTTGAGTCACTGTAGATAGTTTTCAGAGTAGCAGCCGTGTTAGTCTGTATCCACAAAAAGAAAAGGAGGACTTGTGGCACCTTAGAGACTAACAAATTTATTTGAGCATAAGCTTTCGTGAGCTACAGCTCACTAAAATAAATTGGTTAGTCTCTAAGGTGCCACAAGTACTCCTTTTCTTTTTACTGTAGATAGTGTTACGGTTGGGTTATTTTCAATAACATGCCAAAGGCGTTTGAAATCAATTTCCATTAATTCCAAAGGACGTTGCATAGTAAAAATAATGCCTAGATAAAGCATAAAGATAAATGAAACTGCTGCCTTAATTGCTCTGATCATCTAAGAAGAGTTGTGACTATTTTATTCTGTAGGATAACGTTGCACAAATTATGCTTAATCAATGAAACTCAGATCAGTTTGGAGGTTTGATAGGCAGCATGGTCTAGGAGAATGGGCATGATTTTCAGTATTTGATACAATAACTTCTAACTATCTATTTAGGATCGAATCAAAGCTCTCTCACACAGTCTCTCTGTGGTATTTATATCAATCACTGTAATATCTGGATGCTGAGTTCTAATCCCAGCTCTGCCACTGATTTAATGAGTGGCCTTGGGCAAATCCCGAGTTGTAAAATGGGATACTGAGAAGATGATTTTGTTAATATTGGTACAGCACTTTGAAAATGTAAAGTGCTACATACTGTAATTATTTGGAGCTTTGACACAGAGAAGCCCCCACAAAGGTTTGGATGCTTAAACAAAATATATCCAAACTCTTTTCCTCCATGGCATGGCATGTATCCAAACATTATTGCAGTGTCCACTACAGCGTTCTGCCGCACAGGAAGATCCAGGTGCAGGATCCCCATTTAAATGATGCAAAACTTTATTGTTTTGCTTATTATTATTCATTTATTATTTCTTCTTAGTAGTGTGCACTATGTGCCAGATACTTTCCAGACTCTCAAGTAGGATGGTCCCTTCTCCCAGGAACTTATGCTCTAAGGATATTTTTTGTGGGTTCCCATTCAAGTTTATATGAACCCAAAATCTGAATGTGGGAGTTCAGCCTAAACCATTGGATATTACATGGCTTCCACCCAAACCCATTAGTTGCCCCAGGAATGCCCAAAATTCAGCTCAGGTTCTCCAAAGGGTTTACGTCCTTCTGGAAAGTTGTATATAGTGTATCTTCGGTTGGCGTTTTTATTGCAAAAGTTTGGCACTGCTCACTGTGATGGGTTTGAGCCCTTTGGGGGTGTCACCCAATGTGCTGGGATGCCACTGAGTCAGCCTATTCTTCCAGCCTGGGTCCCCTTCATCTGGTCTTTCTGGGTCAGGCTCACGAGCCTCTTCCAGCCAAGCACACAGGCAGGGCCACACCCAACTGCTCAGAGAGACAGAGATCCGCTCTGGAAAGATTCAGCCTTAGGGGCTTGCCCCAACACTCTGGGGCCCACTCCCTTTAAGGGCAACAACCCAAAGGTTTTATGAAATTCACCCCCTCCCTCAGTGTGGAGGGAGATATGCACAACTTCTTGCCCCCCACCCCAGTTAGAAATTACATAAACTGGGTTATATTATAAACAAGAAATAAGTTTATTATTATAACTACAAAAGGTAAATTTTAAGTGACTATAAGAGATAACAGACAGAACAAAGCAGATTACTAAGCAAATAAACCAAAGTATGCAAGCTAAGCTCAATATACTTAAGAAACAGGTTACAAAATGTAATTTCTTACCCTAAATGTTATTTTAGGCAGGTTGCAAAGTTTCTCTGGTTCAGAGTTCCAGTTATATTTCTTTTCAGACTGGACCCCTGTCTCAGGCTATGTCTACATTACAGCCAGGATCGACGCTCTGAGATCGATCCACTGGCGCTCGATTCAGCAGGTCGAGTAAAGACCCACCAAATTGACAGCAGATCGCTCTCCAGTCGATCCCTGTACTCTACTCATGACAAGAAGAGTAAGGTAAGTCGACGGGAGAGTTTCTCCCATCGATCCCCCGTGGTGTAGACCCCATGGTAACTCGACCGAAGGTACATTGACTCCAGCTATGTTATTCATGTAGCTGAAGTTGTATAGCGTAGGTCAACTTACTCCAGTAGTGAAGACATAGCCTCAGTCTGGACTCCCCCACCCCCCACCTTCCCTTCAGGTGGCTTTAGCAGTCTTTCTTCTTGGGCAAATAGGCCACGGAGAGGAGGAGTCCCGTTTGCTTTCCTCCCCACCCTTAAATAGGATTTACATAAGGCGGGAATTGTTTGTTTCCCAAACTTGACCCCCGCCCCCCTTTCCTTCCAGTGGAAAGTTACAAGAAGTCCCAGGTAATGTTTAGTATCAGGTGACAAGACCACCTGATTCTGTAGAATCACAGCATCCATGAGTCAGTGGCAGTATGGAGCGCCCGCAGGAAGGCAAAGTCTTTTCACAGTCCATGGTCCTCACCGATGGGCCATGAGCCCTGTCTGGCTTTTCCATTGTTGTACCTGAAGTGTTAGCAGTGGGCATCACCCAAAGTAGCATAGTTGAAATACAAATACATAGTCAATATTCCTAACTACGGATACAGAAATGATACAGGCATACACATTGGATAGTCACATTCAGTAAATTATAACTTTTCCAATGATACCTTACAAGACCCATCTTGCATAAAGAACATCTCAGTTATGCCATATTTATATCACAAGTATATTTTCATAAAGAATATGGAGTGAAACGTCACACTCACATTCTCAGCAGGGCCCTCATTTCCCAGGCTGCAGAGACAACTGGGATGAAATTCACCAAGTGTCATTCCCAGTTCCCTAGGATAAAGAACAAACATTTGTAGCTTGGATCAAATGTGTGGGGATTGTCCACACTAGTCTTTACCAAACATGCTAAATACCTCTAATTAATTAACAATCAATGATGGACAGAATGATCCCTGTCACTCAAGAGATGCATTTCTGGCAGAGACAAGTATTAAGAGCTTTTGCATCCAGCTCTTCTTGGGTAAAGGACTATGCCCGCTCAATATCATCACTATTGTTATCTGTTAAGCACTATTAGTGTGATTGGTCCTGTAAGTAACAGAAGAATATATGGCCCGTGACCCAAAATCTTTACATTATAAATCTGACACAGTCAGAACAGCATAGGCACATTTTATACAGCAGTAAAGCTCAAAGCTTTGGCTCAACAGTGCAAGTATCTCCTTTTATATTCATTTCTTAATTGTCATTCAGATTCCTGGAATAAATGCATGGGATTGGAATGAAGAGTGTTATATTATTCCATGTACAAAGAGCAACAGTATATTTTCATTGTGAATGGCTTTCTATTATTGTAGATTAAAGGAAATGAACAAAATAAGAGAGAACAAGGGTAAAGTCTTCAGGAGAGAGAGAGGGCACAATGGGTGAGTTTTCTGCTGTTACAGGCAGCATAGCACAAAGTGGCAGCTACCTCCAGCAGACTCCTGGAATTTAAAGATTAAGCAGAATCATTATAATCATGTAACCATCATGGAGAAGGAGAAGTTTTGGCACACAAGCAAACGGTGTGCGGGGGAAAGGGTGGATTTGCTTCTCCTGCAGTGCTACCTGTTATGTTCGAGAGTCCAAGAGTTAGTGAAGGAAACAAAAGGTGTTGTGGTTGTTGGCGTTGTGGGATAGACAGGTGGAAGATAAAGGGGGGGAAATGAAAGGATCTTCCAAAAAGAGATTTTCCCCCCATTGAAAATACAAAACAGGCACCATGAAGGATTAAATGCTTGCTTGTAAAATGTCATGTTTCAAAATTAAGCCATTTTTTAGCTGTAACTTGGCAAAGTGATCTCTGTTTTTTTGCCACTCTATAACTCAGCCATGACGTCTGGCCTGTTCTGAAGAGTACGCCACGCCTGGACTGGCATCTTCCTTGCTAAGCTTCAACCCTGTGGGATTTGCATTGAATTTATGAGATTATCGCATCCTGAAATACAGACTTTATAAAATGAGAGTAAAAACAGTCAGCACCATAGCTAAATAGTAACACTTGGTGTAGCTGAAAAACAATATTCTGAATAGTAGGTGGCACTCTTTTCCCAGGACCTATTTTTAAACATATCCAGTATTTCTTCGACGGTATGAAAAACATTAGCCCATGGAAAGGTCCCACAGCCTGTAAAATGCTCGTGCTGAAGCAAAAATTTAGTTAGAGAACAGTAATTAAAGTCCAAAATTGCTAAAAATAATCCCATAAAACTCCTGTCTTTGTGATACTGTTACACTTAAAACTGCTTTAATCATTAGATAGATAGATAGATAGATAGATAGATAGATAGATAGATAGATAGATAGATAGATAGATAGATAGATAGATAGATAGATAGAGTTGTAGTAGCCAGGCAAGGTACTAACAAACTTCAACAGGACTTTATTTTTTGAAGTGGAAACCTCTTTTCCAAGCTGCTGCTGCACCCTTAGTAGCTCTCACTCGGCCTCTTCAACTCCTCCCCCATCCTTCCTGTTTCCTGTCCCTTCAGATTCCCAACAGCCAGTACTCCCAATTCTAATAATTACAAGCAACATCTAAACACCATAGATAGATAGATCTCAGCCAAAGCCCACTGAAGTCAATGAAAGTCCTTCCATTTACTTTAATGGAAGCTAGAATTTGGCCTACAAATAAGGTGTTAATTTACACATTGGGTTTCAGCCAGATATAATTTAAAACAGTTTAATTATAGATCATCATTCATCCTCCTTGGTGCACTGCAGAGTAAAAGCTTTTTTGCTACACTGCTCTGACCCATCAGGTTTAAGGCCTACAATAGAACCTCACCACCCTTGACCTGTGACTGTTGAGTGACCTTCCTATTAATATCTTTTGTCCTTTATGTTGCCACTCTAAATTCTTTAGAGGTTTTTCCCCCCGGATTTCTGGCTCGGGGTTTCTGAAAATAAGGTTCTAATTCAACTGCTGACAGCCAGATCCTTCACGCTCACAAGACTACGAAGCATCACTATGTATTGTAGTATGAAAAAGTCTAACGCTGAACTTTTGAAGCAAGTGATATCAATGTGATCATCCAAATTCTACCCTCATCTGTGAACACCCAATCTGACCCATTGTAAGTGATTTTTTTTTCAGACCCACACTGCTCCCAACACGATTACATAAGAAAAAAAAAATAACCAGATTGTTTAATAAAAGTTGCTGAGCTAAGCTGATTTTATTTTCCAGTGATGAGCAGGCCCCAGAGAGTTTGGAGGTTTGGATAAGGCGGCAACATTGTAGGAAGCCAAACTGGACAAGTACATTCACAAAAACAGCCTTTCTCGGTAGATTTCTGGGAATTCCTCCTTCTCATTTGACTAGAAATATTATGAAATTCATTTCTGTGCCGAGGAATGTAAGTGATACATAGGCCTTTTCCTGGCTTAGTGCTTGTGGGTAAATCTCACGCCTTATGAGTCCTTCCAACTGTATTTCTGCACTTCCAATACCAGGCCTGACAGCTCTTGGGAGTGCAGAGATGCATGTGTATAAAAGATAGTGGGGAAAAGAAATTAGCCAATTTTTCAAATTTCCAAAGAAGAATCACCAGGGATTCAGTTTGAGTTTGGATAAAGGTTTGGGCTGTTATTTTGTTATCCCCCGCTGCCGCCGCCGCCTACTATAGCCTATCCACCAGGAAGTAAAGCTGTTCAACCTTCCAAATTGCTAAAAAGTTACCAAGTATGAATTTTGTATAGCGGCCTATTGTCCCCTCAACAAGCCTGCAGGAATATTGTATGAAGGAACTTAAGAATCATGGAAAGGAAAATGCTATAGAATTTAGAAGAAGGAGAAGAAGAATTCTCCTGATTTTCAAAGGGCCTGAGTCTGATACTTACTCACTTTGAGGAACACATGGCTCCACAAAGAGTCCAATAAATTTCAGAGCTCTACTTCAGAAGTAAGGTGCTACACAACATAAAGATGGCAAAATCTGGCCCATATTTTGGATTAAAATACAAATACTAACTTCTTCAAAGTCTGGATCAGACTTGGGGTTAAGTCTCAAAAGTAACCAACAAGACCTCTCCCAGGCAGTATTAATTTTAGCTATAAAATATGTTAATTAAATTAATTATGACTAATTTTGTATTTTTAAAGTAACACCAAAGCACTCTATATAGCAGAAGGGCACCAATTCATGAGAAGCCAGAATGGTAAGATAGGTAAGTTGGGTCACTGAAACAACAGAAATAGAAAATCCCTCCTTTATATTTATGTATTACAGAAGGTTCATTACATGCTATATCGACAACATCATATTTTTTCAATGACACCTCTTCATTAAAGAGTCATTTTAAAGGCAATTGATGGGTTCCAGGTTCATACTTTTCATCTAATATAAGGATTCATGAATTTGTATATTAAATTTCCTTTCCTGACGATCTGGTAATCCTTAAATAAAAGGTCCCATCGGTACTGATCCTGATCTCACCTAAATAGATTGACTAATATACACTGATGTAAGTCAATGGAGTTACTGTCCATTGCTGTATAACCTGTGTATGGGAAATCAGGTCTAATGGGACTACTTGTGTGTACAAGGATTACAGCATTGGAATCTACTTTTATTTAATATTTTGGAAAGTTATATGCCTTTTCATGATTGGACATAATTTTCCTGAGCATAGCTTTCCATAGAGGTGCATTTGTGTCCATGGCAGTGTGCTTGATATATTGTACTGTTAATTTACAGGCTTATTAATGGAAATTGAGTATATTAAACTAAGCATGAAGCTCATAAGTGTATTTTGTCATGTTTTAAATACATATTAGGTTTGAAAAATAAAATCAAGGTATTGTACATCCAAAACAAAAGCATTAAGGTGATTAGCAAAACAGCTGGAGAATAATGAGACTAGAGTTCGGTTTAGAACATTTTTATTTTTATTGTTGTTGTTAGCACACATATTTGCGTTATGCATTGTATCCATTTGATTGTCATGTGTGTGTTAGCACATTTATATTATGCATTATTTGATTGCAGTGTGTGCGTGTGCGTGTGTGTGTGTGTGTGTGTGTGTGTGTGTGTGTGTAAGGGGTCATGACCTTTATTAAAGCAGTCAATTAAGGCACACATAGGACAGGCTTCTAAACCTGGCATATATTTATATTTACACTCATTTCTCATTTGGAAACTAAAGAAAAAAAATCAATTGGAATTTGCCATTTGATTGTCTTTCACCTTGATTCTTTGATTTAAAGTAAGCAGTTAAAGAATTAACACTGCCCCAAAACAAAAAAAACAACAAACAAAAAGCCTCAACCTGCCAAACAAAAACAAACAAACAAACAAAAAACCCTCTAACATTATTAGGCCTTCCAAAAGTAAATAAAAAGTGGTAGTGCTGAGAGTGAATTGCTGCAGAGATTCCAGGGAGAATCCTGATTTTAGCACTGCTGTACCAAATTTGTCATTTAGGAAAGCTCTTGTTCCCTTTATTGAGTTCCACTGTAGCGAACAATTTCTGCCTGCATCCCTCGTGTGTCCTTTTGGTTTATTATCTTTCACTGTGAATTGAGCATCCACAATCAGTTTCACAGGAAGTCTAATTTCACTCACTGCTTATACATATGAGGAGGCCTTTCCTCTCCCCCGCCCCCGCATCTCCCAATGTTCTTATCAAATGAAGAATTGTGGATAAGGGTTAGGTGCAGATAAACATGAGTGTAGCACTTCCAGAAAGGTCATGATCCCCCCCATAAGGTGCTTCTTGTTAT
The DNA here is from genome assembly GCF_965152275.1 of Natator depressus. NCBI lineage: Eukaryota > Metazoa > Chordata > Testudines > Cheloniidae > Natator > Natator depressus. Next base: position 73,212,844 of record NC_134243.1, read on the forward strand.
GCCTGACCTTCAGATTTTCATCATCGGCCCGCCTGACAACTTAATAATGCAGAGGTGCAGGATTCATTTCTCCCCTCTGAGAGAGCCAGTACGGGACGCCCTTTTCCCTGATTATTTCCCTGCACTCCCGGCTGCCCTTTATAAGCCAACCAGAACTCCATCAATCATGCTCTTCTTTCCTTTCCTCCTCAGCCCCCAGTCCTGAAAGCTCTAAAGCTGCAGTGTCCCCTTTTGTCTGCTCTCGGTACACGTCTCCGATAACAAAAAAGCCTCACTGACTGAAAACACCCTTAGCAAATAGCAATTCACCTTCCTATTAAAAAAGTGAAGGTGCTTGAAGTTTTCCCCTGCGTTTGAATGTATCATTATCGTGCACCATCCCTCTTAATGGACTCTGCTAAGTGAATGGGATGAAAGCAATTTCAATGGAAGTTAGAAGTTTTCCCTGCTTTGGTTTTTGTATAATTTTTGCTTTTGTCATCCTGGTTTCTTTCTGATTTTAGAAAGTATTTAATGAAGGAGAAAACAGTCTCAAATTCTTTCCCCTCTCCTCCCCCAGCCCTGTTTGGAGGGAGGCTGTCCTGTGTGGGGACTGATAGCTCTCTATTTTCAGAGTAAGGCTTTTCGGAATGAAAAGTTGGGAAGAAAGAAGGCAAGGCACTTTTGGAATGGGAGGACATGGACTTGTATCCGGTTTTAAAAGCTGTCATAAACTCAGTGTATAAAAGATGTGTTGACTTCACCCCTAGCCTCACTAGGGCTTTTCCAGCAAGTGATTCCTGAAGCGATACCGGGATGGCATGCACCACAGGCATCTGGCAAGAGGGCGGTTCAGTGTATTCTGTGACAGAGAGGAGATCTTGCAAGGCCAGTGTATTATGGCCTAAAGCAGCTGCCATTTCTATCCTTGAGAGGGTAAGCATCCCCCAGTAAGCTACAGCTCAGCTGGGTGTGAGAACTACACCATATCCAGCAAACAAGCTTGGATCACACACTGACCAGTGGCAGCAGGATGCAAATCTGTGCCCAGCTGGATACAGAAGTTAATATGTTAGCCCAGATCACGCATTAGCCGCTGTCCTGGATCTGTAAGAATAATAAATAAATAACTGAGCTGTGTGAAGTACAACAGAACCAGTCATTTGCCAAATATCACTGTTGAGGCCGAAATTAATTTTCTTAACCCCCTCTGTGGCTGGCTGAGTTGGGAGCTGTGCCATAAGAACTCCTAAACTTACGGATTTGTGTTTTCATCTGTACCTCCATCACCCCAAGGATATAAAAACTTGCTTAGAAATGGAAAACACAACTCCCACGCTATTTATTCCTACAAACAGTTACAGCGGGACTAATTGGGAACCCCCTGAATAATGCTTTACCATCTGAATAGTTTCATGTATCGCAGATTTGGGAAATCCCAACACAGCATCAGGGCTTGCAGTGAAATATGGATCTGGATTCATGGTCGGTGAACACTAAAGGTATCTTCAGTGCTTAAAACATTCCTTTTTAAAAAAGATTTGCACTCAACTGAGAGTGTAGTGAAGGGCGCAAACTGCCACCAAAAGTGGGCCTCAAAGGTGGGCAAATGTGCAGGTGTCTAAAAGATCAATGAGCCTGATCTAAAGCCCACTGAGCTAGTGGGAATCTTTCTATCAGCTGCAATGGGCTTTGGATCAGGCTCAGTAAGAGAAAAGGGACTACAGCTGAGTGGATAATTTAGCTGACATATGTCACCTGCTTTTCTGCTTGTGAGATGTCCACCAGGGGCTGAGGATTTCCTTGAGTTTATCCATTATTCAAAATCATTGACCGAATAACTTTCTACAAGCTATTCTTCACCTGCTGATCACGCATGGGCAGTTCTTTGTGATACAGAATTTGAGAAGTGTGTCCAATCCAGACTAATCACACAGGTCATGTTATTATTTCTGTTCCCCAATCGGAAGGGCATAATTCTTAAATAATAGTGTTTTGCATGAGAGTTTGTGAGTTTGACATTTGTTTACCATTAATGTCCTGTAGTGTTGGCCTACATTTCCAAACACTCCTGCTAGGACTGAGCCCAGGATCATGGAGTCACCCTGGGCTCTTCCAGCTCCTTCCACCTCCCACCTGTGCCCAATGGACAATGGGTACCACTGAGACGCTATCCCCATGAGTAGAATTCATTCATTTTACTAAACTGTTCTGAGTGAACTGTATCTCTTCCATGGATCAGAAACTTCAGAAGTCAGAAGAAAATTGACAAATCATCTTGCATTATGATGCAAATATATTATTTGAATAAACCACAATAGAAAGAAGTTCATTGATCTGCTGGAATATACTGCCTAGCTACTGCTATCCCACCTTAAATCTATTCATTCTCATTAGTTTGAAACTCAGATTACTTAGAATGACATGCTTTGTGCGCTGAAGGTGACCATTTTAAAAGCAGACCTGAACAAAAAATGTTATCCAAATTCCTCTGATATGTAGGAAACTATGAATTCAGATCCCCTTCAAACTTGGTTCCCTCTCTACTTTAAACTTATCAGTAAGATACATTTTTACTAACGCTAGTTAAATAAATACAGTACACTGTATTTTACTAATATGTTCACATAGTGAATGTATCATTTCATAGCCAATTGCAATCACTGTCCTCAAACTGATGTAATTCTGAAGTAACTTTATGGAAGTCAGTGGAGTCACATGGGGGTAAAATCTGGTGTGAGCAAGAGCAATATCAGGCCTCCAATATAAACAGCAGTAAACTACAGAAAGCAAGATGCCCTACAGGGAGCATGGTAGCAGCATAAAGAAATCTAATGGGGTCAATTTCAAGCCTGGGAAAGCTAGGAGGTTCAAGCCTTGATTCTCCTTGGAAAGAACAATACAAATTATATGTCAGGGAAAAGAATCTTGAGATAGAATTTGAGTTTTGAAAAAAAGCTGCAGAAAAGAAAGAGGAAAGGAAAATAGAAAAACAAAGAATGAGGAAAATAAGACAACAGATGGGCACTGGGGAGACAAGAGACAATGGGAACAGGGAAGGGGTCAGATTGAGATCATAGCAAAGGAGAGAAGAGGGTTAATGAGAGGAGAGAAAAGTTAACTAAACTGGGCAAAGAGGCAGGATGATAGGATCCTGGGCCAAGGGTAGACTGGACTAGTGGCAGGAGCTCAGCAGGAAGGAATGTGTGACAGGTTATACCTCCTTTCAGGGTGCCACCAGATGTGCTGGGGTCCCACTGAGTCCACCTTTTCCACCAGCCTGGCTTTCCTCACTCTGTTCTTACAGTGCTAGGTTCTCAAGCCTTCTCTAGCACACACACAGGTAAGGCCACACCCAGCTGCAGACACAGGCTGAAATCAGGTCTGTGTGGGAGGACTTAGCTAGGGGAATGGCCAGAACTCAAGTGCACCTTCTTTGGGGTGTAAACCCCAAATAATATTGTCTTGCGCTGTGTAGAAAGATCTGCACAGTGCAAGCTCATAAAAATCACCCTCTCCCTCAATGTGGTGAGAGATATGCACAGCTTTCCTCCCCACCCCACCCTGGCAGATATGAATTGCACAAACTGCGTTTTGAAATTAACAAGAAATATGTTTATTAACTACAAAAGGTAAATTTTAGGTCATTATAAGGGATAGCAAACAGAATAAAGCAGATCACTGAGCAAATAAAACAAAACATGCAAACTAAGATTAATACACTCAAGAAACACTTTATAAAATGTAATTTCTCACCCTAAATGTTGTTTTAGGTAGGTTGCATAGTTTCTGTAGCTTAGAGTTCCAGTTATTTCTCTTTACAGCCTGGACTCAGCCCCTGCCTTTCCCTTCAGGTGTTTTTAGCAATCTTCCTTCTTGGATGGGGAAGCAGTGTACAAGAGCCTTTACTTCTACTTAAATAGAATTTACATAAGGTGGGAATCTTTTGTTTCCCAGTCTGACTCCACACGCCCTCTTAATGGAAAAATGCTGAAAGCCCAAGATGGGATCTAGTACCAGGTGACATGATCACATGACCCTGTAGTGTCAAAGCAGCAACCCGGGAGCTTCTCAGGAAGGTGGGAGAGTGGGATTTTCCAAGTCTTATGGTTCTTCCTAATGGCCCCTGGAGGCTGATTGCTTACTGTCTGGTGGGCGTTCCCCCAAATACACACACAGCTGTAATTGTTACATAGTCAATATTCCTAACCTCAGATACAGAAATGATACATGCATACAAAATGGATAAACACATTCAGTATATCATAACCTTTTCAATGATACCTCACATGACCGTGCATAAAACATATCTTCGTTATGCCATATTCATATCATAACAATATTTCCATGAAGAATATGGGGTGTAATGTCCCAGAATGACCACCAGGGTTCAAGGTCAGCAGGGCGAGGGGTCAAACGAAAGGCAGAGCCAGAGACAGGCTGGGGATCAGGCCAAGATTCAGTACTGGGTGTCAGGGGCCAGGTGGGTGGTCTGGGATTCGATCAGGCATCAAGGTCCGAGTCAGAGCAAAGGTCAATACCAGGAGTTCAGGAACAGCAACTGTGAGGTGATCATATGAGCCACATTGTTACCCGGACACTTCCTAGAATGTCTCTTGGGTTTATATAGGGCTGGGAGCCGGTCAGGTGACATGTCAAACCCCTTGAAGCAGCACTTCCCATGGTCTGTATCTGCAGCGGGTCATGGGTAGGGGAGTGTGAGATTTGTTATAGTTGCCACAGGGTAGCAGTGTGGAGGTGTTTACTGCCTGGCAGATTGGGGTTTGAGGCTGGCTGGGCTCTAAGCAGGACTGGTTATAGCAGAGAGAAGCATAAACAGATGAAATAGGAATGAAACCCAAGAGGTGAGGTAGAGACAGGAAATTTGTGCGGCCCAGCAGAAAGGGCCAGTCCAGGGCATTTGACCGGATAGAGAAAGAGTGGGGGCAGGAGTTCATTTTTAAGTTTGATACTATAATGCTTCCAATTGACATCTGGAATCTGGATAAGGTTTCCCTGGGTTATTCTCTCCCCTCCCAAACCTAGCTATATTTTAAATTCACAACCTCCAGCAAGTTCAAATCATTCAAATCCTATGCTTGGCATTTCTTCTTCATTTCAATCTTAATCAGCTGCATTGGTGGTGCCAATGCCTGTCTACCATTCTTTGCCAAGGCTTTGCTACCAGGACTGAAGCAGACTTCAATGCCCCATTCACACTAACAACTAAATGGACATTGGTGTGAGTTTGACACCTAGGCCTTGGAAGATATGTGGCCTTTGGTGAGTGAGGTACTGAAGGTAAATGCATACAGACAGGGTCAGACAATTCCTTGGACTCGAGTTCCCTTAGTGAAACATCAATTATGCAGGGGGGAAATTGGTTGCCCTCCATTGATATTTGCCAAGAGAATATGAGGAATATTCTGGATCTGAACCGAAGGGCCATGGAAAGAGCCAAGCCCTTTCAAATTGACTTGGCAAGGTAGGATTCTCTCGAGGAGCAGAAAAATGAGAGATATCAGTCAGAGCAGTAAACACCATATGTTTGTCTCACAGCGTCTGATGGTAGTGAAGTGGACAGAGGCAGAGAGGTTGGCAGAGCTGATAAATAGGCCAGTGTAAATCAAGACACCTTCACCTTTCCTCCCTTCCCACAGGAGTTCTACAAGACATGAGCAGTGTTATTGCCCCTCAATCCAGGAGCCCCTGAAAGATGCTCAGTGTTTTCCAGGCTGATTATTTACACTAAGCCTTGATTGAAAGAGGTGTATTTTTTTGAAATGTCATTTATTAAGGGATGAGACCCTCTTCATCTAGGGAGCAAGGCACGAATAAGAGAAAGGAAGAGACTACAGAACCATTCAATATGGAACATTTGGTAAAAAATTTCAAACATTTTTTTCTTTCCAAAATATCCGTTTTCCAAAACCATTTTTTTTTAAATTTCTATTTACTTAAAATGTTCCTTTTTTTAATATGGCCCCTTTATTCCCCCTTCTCTGTCCATTCCCCCACCCAGTCCCCAGTCCCTCCATATTTCAGTGGCAAAATAGAAAATCGTGTGACAGTCACAATTCCTTCCCTGATCTTTACCTGGGCCAGTATAGCTGAACACTGCCCCTTACTGAGGGCAGATTGCAAGGTGCCAGTCTATACTCTAGTGAGTTTAATACTTGTGGCTTGAGCATACCAGTATTATTTGTGTAACTTTCAATTGGACAGATTGTCTTCAAATCATTTTTAGGCATTTCTGAAAATATTATGAAGACAGAGAAAACATTATCACTAAGGAAACAACCAATTAAAAAGCAAAGCAGCCAAAAACCCACAGAAAAAAATTCAAGTATTTTATAAGGATGTTTGTTGATGGTGGGAAAAGATAGCTTAGCTACTAGTTTGATAGACAAGCTCTTCAAGTTCAAGCTGAACTCAAAGCTTCTAAAATATTTCATATTTTGTTATCATGGACATATGTTGGCAACTTTGGAACTAGAAAGGAAATAACTGAATTAGAACTTTTACAAGTGTGGTCTCTGGCACTTTTTACTCCAAATATTTATTATTTTGTTCAGAAAGCTAGCACTTTTTTAGCCTCTTCTTGCACCAGATCACTCTCTACCATTTCCTGCTGAGATCCAACTCATTCCATGGGTTGACCTGAAAGTAGAATAGCATACCGCATCTCACGAGGTTTGAGAGTGGGTTAGAACAGAGGACCATCATGCAATCTTTGAATAAGCAGAACACTCATGGAAATTAATGGGAGATGTAATCACAGGAAGTTTGAAGGATCAGTCTTCATACTCTTAAGATATCCCAACAGTATTTTCTAGTTCAGATAAGCTTTCCACAGCTCTTACTGGCTCAAACAATGGTCTCCTCTCTTTTGGCTCACCTGTTGAGAGAACCTTTTTGAGCTAAGGCTGCTGCACCACAGACGATACCCATGGAAAAGCACTATTAAATCAGCCAATGTGGGAATGTTCCTGATAGTATATTCTATACAGGTGGCTCCATTCTAATTTAAAATGTACACAATGAACACACAGTGAGTCTAGCTACTAAGTGGGTGAGTCCACTTATAGCTAGAGTGCCTGGCCACCAACTGGCAGACAAAGCAACAAACAGGTCTGAGAAGTACGTCTCTTTTACAGAAGACAATTAAGAATCTCAAAATTTGTGGTGCCAAGCAAAGAGTCCATAATCAGGTTGTTTAATGCACTCCTGGTATGCACTATGGTGATGAGTGTGGTATAAGAACCTGAATAGAATAGCTGTCACTGAACAGAAAAAAAAGTGGCCCCATTGTACTAGATGATTTGTAGTTTGCAGTCAGCAAGCATGATCATGAGGGTGGCTTCTTCAGTGAAAATGACTGTAAGAGACAACTTTTCATCACTATCACTTGTGATCTTTCTTTCAGTGTTAATAATCTAATCTGTAACATGAAGAAGGATATTTTTAAGGTACTATTGTGTCTATGTTCCTTTAAATCAGGTCTTATTAATCAGATGGGCGCACTTATGATCTTAAATGCTTCCTTTTTGTGATTTACTATTTTTATGTTAGAATTCCTCTAGGCCAAAGACGTATGAAAAATCTATATTTTGTCATTGCTTTTTGTTATATTTTTAATGATATAATATAAAAACCCTATTGTAATAAAGAATACCTGTAGCATAAATACCCTACACTAAAACACTTTTATCTCAGTGACAAAAATCTGTACTCATGTAACACGCTGATATGATGGATATGAGCTCAAAGAATAGTTCCAGAGCAGCAACCTTTGTGCTAAATTAGCAAAAATAAATATTAACTTCTGAAATATATGATAGAAAATCTTTAATGAAAAACTCCCAAATTATTCATTTTAAAAGATACATTGGTTCATAACCCAACTAAAATAAAAATGCACTACTAAATGTTTTCACAGGCATAATTCTGGAAATTTTACAGTATTTTGTAAAAGAAAGACAGAAGACCCTTTGTTGGAAAGTAGGAATTGAGATATGTGTGTGGAGAGCATGGTCTATTTAGGCCTGAATTCTCAACAGAACTCAGGAAGTCTCCTTCACACTACTTTAGGAGGTCCTCTGACCCTAGGTCCTCCCGAGAGAGCCACTCCCACCTTCTTTCTTTCCAGGTAAGGTAAAGAGTAGTGCTGGCTGGTCAAAAAAATGCCATTTTTGAAAAATTCAGAAAAACTTCATTCCCCCCGCCTCCCATTTTGATGACATTTCCATGAAAAGTCACAGGGTTTTTTTTATGAGAACCATACTCATTTAGTAAAAATGATTACAGAAAATTGAATATTTTTCAGTTGTCAGGTTTTCTGTCAACCCCCGCCCAAACTGTCATTGAAAATTAATGTGGGTGGTTTTTTTTCTGAAAAAAAATGTTTGGTTTCGATGAAATGTCATTTTTTCCATCTTTTTTTTTTTTTAAATTTGACCCTACCCTGCAAGAGTGTCAGCAAAGCCTACTTAACATTTTCCATCATGATAGCTACCTGCCAGCACGGGATTTTTTTCCACAGACAAACTATATTATCAGCAATGCTCTCATCTAGACCTCAATGACCAGCTTTATAACCACCTTCACTGTGAACATGGCAACATTCCAAGTTCCCATTGTTTTTATAAAATAATATAATGTAGTTTTCCATAGAATTGAATAGGTCTGATGTGTTCTTACAAAGGTTACCAGGGTCCTAGATGTCACTAGGAGTTTGAGCTTCCACTGTCATCGGTTGTGAAGATTTCATTATTTTGACTCAAAAAGTGACAGTGACACCAAACCAGACTTGTCCCTAATGCTGCAGATGACTGATAACATTTGTGTCCATGCTATCGGAATTCACCACTTGTCTGCCTGTGTGGTGCTCAGATAAAGTTAGAAATGAGTAGCTGTATCAATCAGTTTGCTGCTAAAATAACCACCCACTGTTTATTTTTCAGCTAAGTCAATTATGCAAGCTGGTGCATCAACATTCACTAGGTGCTGATTTCAGATAAATTGGCAGGCATTTAAGTAAACATATGAAAAAAAATGAGTATGCACCTGTTTTAAAGAAGGCAAGATCTTAAGGAAATACTGGAGATATGTTGCAGTAAGCAGAAATACAGCAGTTTGGTGACTATTTTTCATGTTATTTGTGTTTGGTTTGGTTTTTGAAAATGGCTTCATTTGAAAAAAAACAAACAACCCTTTCATTTTAAATGTAAAACTCCACAGTGACTTCAGTTACTCTTGTACCCATTGACTTCTGGATATAATTGATAAAAGACATTGGATCCTCTGCTTGAGGAGTGGCTTCAAATGTAGCGATGTGTGAAGGGGTAAAAAGTAAAAAACAGTTTTGAGCGGTGTAATAAAAAAGGGGGCCCGATTAACCAGTACATTATTCCAGTTTGATGTCACTGAATTATTATTATTTGTACCGACATGCTTAAGATCAGGGGTCCCATTATACTCCGCACTATACAAACACACTGGGAAAGACAAGCCCTGCCTCAAAGAGCTTACACTCAAAGGCTCTGTCTACACCATGAGCTAGGCCGCTAGGATGGGATTCCCCTGCTCGTGTGCACATACTCGGAGTAGCGTGATGAGAGCTACCATGAGTATCGATAGCAGTGTAGCTGCAGTTGCACAAGCGGTGGAGGGAGGGCTGAGCTGTGCTGCGTACGGACCCACCATTTTCAGACAGGTTTGTACATGACTCAGCAGTGTCACCCTGCTACCGTGGCAACACGGCTACCCTTGGGCTAGCTCTCACTGAACTACTGCACGAATGTGTACTCAAAAGTGGAATCACACCCATAGTTTGTTGTGTTGATACAGCCTAAGTAGACAAGACAATCGAAAGATGGGAGGAGGAAAAAGATGGGTGAAGGACATGCACAAGATCACACAGCAGGGTAGTGGCAGGACCAAGTCCCAGGTCTCCCAAATCCCAGGCCAGTGCACTACCCACTGGACCACACTGCCTCTGTGAAATTAATAAAAATACTCCCGCATAAAACGGAAGTAACGAAGTAGTGACTTGGGCCTATGGGTTGATCTGTGATAAGCTGTGTGAGTGGGGGAGGGTTAATATAAAAGTTAAGTCATATAAATCAAGGCTGCATTCAGTGGGTTTATTCCTGCCATGCTACAAAGGGTTAACAAACTAACCCACTAGGACAATGGCATGCATAGACAGCTCTCCTCATCCCCCAGTCTCTGCTTTATTAAACACTTGATCAGTTGGCTTAAAAATTAACCATATGGTGCTATTTGTAGGCCACGAATTCAGGGCTCAGGTAGGGCACAGTCTCTTGAGTCTGTCTGGACAAATGCTTTCAGTGATAATATCACAGTGCTGTCTTTACTGAAATAACAGCAGAAGAAGACAAACTAATAGGGTTGTAACCTATATAGTTGCAAATAAAAAACAGGGTGTTGTCCTAGTAAGTATAGGGAGGTGCCCCACTATAGTAAATGAATCTGGGGACACTAGTTAAAAAAAACCAGTGAAAATAATTTTGAATAGCAGTGACTCATTTCCTTGCTCTACCTGAGTCCCTTAGCCATCACCTGCTAACCCCACAAGCAGTAGAACTGGATCAGTACTGCAAAACAGCATTTTTGAACCATTTATTTGAATTCGGAACAGCAGTTCATTCCATCCATGTTCATGCCACCTTGTTATTTGCTTTATAGAAACTCATGTGCGAACAGTTTTTGTTTGGATGAATGTTTGGGGATGAGCTGGTCTCTGCAGGAATGCCTGTATTTGCCTCCAACCAAAGGTGTCTTGCATGCGTTAAGTAGTCACTCTTCTCCCACATAGAAAAGCTTTAGTGATCCAATCAAGAAGCAGAAATAAAACTATGTGATCTGTATCAGATGGGTAGCAGTGTTAGTCTGTATCCACAAAAACAACGATGAGTCCTGTGCCACCTGAAAGATTAACAGATTTATTTGGGCATAAGCTTTTTTGAGTAAAAAAACCCACTTCTTCAGATGCAAGGAGTAAAAATTACAGATTCCTGTATTGTTATATATTATGTGTATCTAGGTGTCCAGTCATGCACCAGTCACAAATCGTCAACAGACAAGAATTAAAAAGTTCATAACCAATCTGTAGGCTGAAATTTGTTCACCTAAACCTAATTACTAATGGAGAATACATTCAGATAATTACTAGTAGAGAATACATTCAACAACAAGTAAATTTGCATGAAGATAGGGAAAAAATGGATACATTAATCAAATAAATTCTTTGCAAAATGAATAATTCAGCCAGCTTATAAATTATAAGCTTATATATTGTTTGATAATGTCATCTAGAGCAGAGGTTCTCGATGACTGGGCCATGGACCGGCGCTGGTCCCTGAGATCTCCCTGTCACAGTTTAGGAAGGCAGCAAGCCCGTCCCTGATATCAAAAAGGTTGAGAAACACTGATGTAGAGCACAGAAGTGGTAGTCAGAACTCTTTTAGTTTATTCTCAGTTCTACTTCTGACTCATTGTGTGACTTACAGAAAGTCTTCATGATGGCATCTGTCATAAATATAAAGGGAAGGGTAAACCCCCTTAAAATCCCTCCTGGCCAGAGGAAATCTCCTCTCACCTGTAAAGAAGCTAAAGGTAACCTCGCTGGCACCTGACCAAAATGACCAATGAGGAGACAAGATACTTTCAAAAGCTGGTAGGAGGGAGAGAAACAAAGGGTATGTGGGTCTGTCTATATTTTGTCTTTGCCGGGGGTAGACCAGGAATGAAGCCTTAGAACTTTTAGTAAGTAATCTAGCTAGGTACGTGTTAGATTATGATTTCTTTAAATGGCTGAGAAAAGAATTGTGCTGAATAGAATAACTATTTCTGTCTGTGTATCTTTTTTGTAACTTAAGGTTTTTGCCTAGAGGGGTTCTCTATGTTTTGAATCTAATTACCCTGTAAGGTATCTACCATCCTGACTTTACAGGGGGGATTTTTTTTTTTTAGTATTTCTATTTACTTCTATTTCTATTAAAAGTCTTTTTGTAAGAAAACTGAATGCTTTTTCATTGTTCTCAGATCCAAGGGTTTGGGTCTGTGGTCACCTATGCAAATTGGTGAGGCTTTTTATGCAACATTTCCCTGGAAAGGGGGGGTGCAAGTGTTGGGAGGATTGTTCATTGCTCTTAAGATCCAAGGGTCTGGGTCTGTAGTCACCTAGGCAAATTGGTGAGGCTTTTTACCAAACCTTGTCCAGGAAGTGGGGTGCAAGGTTTTGGGAAGTATTTTGGGGGGAAAGACATGTCCAAACAGCTCTTCCCCAGTAACCAGTATTTGTTTGGTGGTGGTAGCGGCCAATCCAAGGACAAAAGGGTGGAATATTTTGTACCTTGGGGAAGTTTTGACCTAAGCTGGTAAAGATAAGCTTAGGAGGTTTTTCATGCAGGTCCCCACATCTGTACCCTAGAGTTCAGAGTGGGGGAGGAACCTTGACAGCATCTCTATGTGCCTTGTAGTTTATCCATCTGTAAAATGGGTATTACAATAATACTTCTCCTCAGGAGGCTGTTCTTGGTCTAATTAGTGTTTGGAAAGTGCTCTGAGATCTTCGGATGAAAGGTGTTATATAAGTGCAATGGATGATGATCTTTCAGGGATTTCTAGCTCAAAGAAAGGCAAGGACAAGGTCTATAAGGCTGATTTTATCTAGTGAATGCTGAACACTTCTAGTGAATGGTCACTCTAAGGCTTTCCTGTGTCTGACTTATGTTTATCTTCATTAAGTGGAATAATGTAAGTCAACACAGTTACAAGTAAACTGCTGGATGGGGAACAGTTGTTAGTTCATGGGAAATGGATTGTAAAAATGTCACTCCTTTGATGTTAGAAGAGGGTTCTAAATTGATCCATTTCCGGTTCAAATCACTGAGGAATCTCACCTGATATTCCATCACCATCCTCACATGTCTTTCTAGCTCCACAGGGAATGGATTACCCTGAAAGTTTATGCACAAGATGCTGCAATTAACGTTCACCAGAGAGTCTTGATTCACATGGGAAAGCAAAGAAAACTTCTCCTGTACTTACTGGAAAGCCCATTCCAATAAGCAATTGTCCTGGGTTCTTTGAACTTTAGAAGAGGTGGAGGTGCAGTCATATAGAAGATGAACTACTTCCCTTGAAGGAGTTGAGCACATATCTGTGCAGATTGATGGAGTCATAAGTCACTAGAAGCTAACCTGGGTACAGTCTGAGGTAAAACTGAAAGCTAAAGTCATTCCAGGTGGGCTGGCAGAGAAAAAAACCCTAGACATCACATATGAGGTCATAACTTCTGTTCCACTGCAGTCCACATATAAATATTTTAAATTTATATTTTTAGAAGTTTTAACCATCTCTATCAAATGCATTTAACTTTAGATTTTATTTAAAAGGACTCCTGACTTAGTGAGGTTCCATGCTCACTCAGGGATTTCAATACAGCTCTCTTGATCAATCAAAATTCCCGAGTCACACCGTGTGACATTGAAATGCCTTCATTTGCCATAAGTGCCTAGGATGGCACGTAAACATCTGGAAATAATGAAATGTTCTCCTCCTGAGCTGCAGAGGAGGGAAATTCTGCATTAGACTAAAAATTGTGTAAATTGCAAGGGGGAAGGGTCAGCTTTCTAAAATTACTGTGATCAAGTCAAGTCAAGCTATTTAATAGGAGGCTCAGATCCAAGATCAAAATTATTTTACAAATCTCAGAGCAATTTCATGTAGGAACAAGCATGGCGTTTTGTTATGTTTTATAGTGCAGCTAGCCAATAGACAGCACATTCTCATAGCTAAAAAATAAATCCCCTTTCATGAGAGACACAAAGCAGGTGTGCTCAGTAAGAATAAAACTGTTCCCTGTATTTGCTGAAGGTAGGTAGGAAAGTCCTTCCCAATGGGAAATGGTTGTAAATCAAAAGAAGATCCAGAAACAGAAGAATTCTAAGCTGAAACAATGTTTTCAATGGCTCCTCATTGAAGTTCTTCCCTCCACAAACTATGAAGATGTTCAAAAATCAATAGGGAGGGATCGTGTTCTCTCTTTGATACTGTAATGAGAAGAGCTTTTTGGGTTACCTCCCAAAATTCTTGTCTAAGTAGGATCTACTTTAAGTGTTATTATATATAAACAAGGATTTATATGTTAGTTTAAGCTTTTTAGCTTTGTTATTGAACCCCGGTTTAGCATTTTAGTGCATTTGTTCTCTAGTGTGCTTTAACATAATACTGTTTCAAACAACACTACTTTAAAGCACACTGGGGAACCTTTAGTGCACATTAGCAGGGTGTACACTGATCAATTAATGTGCAACACATTATTGCATTTTAGAAATCACACACCTAAAGTCTGAATTTCTGTTCCATTTAGACGAGCCATTAGATACAAGCAAGGACAGTGCCTATATAAACAAACTGCACTGGGAAAGGGGTGAAGTCAACCCAAACTGAGTAGCCATTTCTGGATAAACTTTTTTTTTCTGGGATGTTTATTGGTTAAAACCTAAAATCAGAAGCACAATCATAAAGTACAATCCTTATTCTACAGGAAGTGTTATTTGACCAGATGTCCAGTAATCAGAAGAACAAATAAAGGAAACCCAGAAATAAAACAAATATGGAACTGACAAGACACATGATCTACTTTATTGGTCAGTCATTCTGCCTTCCATTGTATCCCTTCTCCCATACCTTGTTTGTAAATTACACATGCATGGGCCATTGTTGATCATGTTGTCTGTTAAACATCTCTCAGATTAGGTGCTATGCACAAAATAACTAACAGCTAAAGGGGTGTAAGTGGAGGGTAACTGATCCGAACATCTGAACCTATTTCAACCAAAATTATTAATTGTGATCTCATCAGCTTAATAATTAATGGGGAGGAGGAACATGATGAAATCAGCCTGCTACCCCTGTCTGTATATCTGTCTGTCTATTTACACTTATGGATTGGTCTGTTTAACTAAGGCCTGTTTCCAGTCCCATGGAAGTCAAGGAAAGTCTTTCCATTGGCTTCAAAAGAAAAGAATTCTGTCTAGGGGACTTCTGAAGTGACATGATCCTAAAACTGAGACATGCAATTCAGGAGGAGTAACTATGGTAAATATTAGTAACAGGGTTTGAATAACTTCACATTCTTACCTAAAATCTATTTGAAACTCTTGGATAGGCTGAACATCTTATAAGAATAGGGTTTCCTCGCCAAATTTCTGCTAGCTTCTGTTTTTAGTGAGGCCAGACATAGCTTGAGAACAGTCTATTTTCATCATATTTTGGCACTTGCAGTTTTGGTACTGGCTTGACTATACAGGCCAGCTCCTGAGCTGGTGTAAAAGAAATTTACTGAATTGACAGTGTAGCTACACCCGTTTGCCCTAACTGGCGATCGGGCCCTGAAAATTCAAAGACATACAAAAGTTGATATTGTTTATACACACACATATTTTACAAATATTTATGTACATATATATACACAGATACATACAGTTTTTAAATTGATTTAATCAAAACCTGCTGATATTGTTTTAAAATTATTTTATAGATAAGGTTTGTTTTGGGCTTAGATTTAAATGATGAAAGAAGTTCAGAGCAGTTCTTATTTTATCTGATTTGGCTTACTGACACCTGCCAAATTCAACTCTAATATCAAAAACATACACAGTACAGATGACTAGCTGAGGCCTGGTTTAATAGTCCAAGCATAAAATTGGGAATTCCTACATTCTAATCCCAATGCTGATAGTGATTCTTTCTGGGGTTCTGGCCAAATACTTAGGCTCCTTTTCTCAGTTTACCTTTCTTCTGAATGGGCATAATAATACTTATCTCCCAGAAAAGCTCTGAGGATTTATTCATGTTCAGAAAACATTTTGAAGATGACAAGTTCCAGGTGTTGTGATTATCATGTTCCCTTTTTAATTCAACCTATTTTCTATCCCTCCAGCAGAATAACATGAAACAGTCTTGAAATGTTTTTTAGTTTCCTTGGCAAACTCTATTGCAAAGTTCAGCATCTGTATTTTTTTAACATATTCACACTGGGTTAAAATTATGCGCATAAACATTGCTAATGTATTTGCTATTAGGCTGTGTGACACCTTATTCCTTTAAAAGTTTTCATCTTTTGCCATGGTCTAGGAAAAGTCTCTCCTATCTGAGAGGGCTAGTTAAGATGTATCTTGCGGTTTCCCCGTATCTTTAGTATGCAGGGAGCGCAGGGATGGAGATAAAAGAAGAAATGTCTATCTTTGAGTCCTCTGCAATACAGAATAAGTTATCAACCTACTAACATGCATGTCTGAATAGACTCCTTTGGCAGGAGGGAGATTTTATCTGTCCTGACATGTGAATTCCTCCCTCATGTCAATCCATGAAAGTACTAAAGAATAAACTCTCTAGTAAAATGAATGTGGCATACCACTGGGACTTAGAGAGCATCATATTTTCCCCTGCCTACTTTTTCTTTTTTTAATTCTCCAACTGAAGCCTTGATATCCATGTAAATTAGTCACTCTGAAGAACCACTTGAAAATCCATTGCTTTAGTCTCACTAGCTAGGGAAGGTGGCTTACTCCACTAAGGTCTGGGAGTTTGCTGTCTTTCCTCCCCCGACCCCTTTCTTCAACACTGCAATGTGCCTTCACAGCAACCCCCACACAGAAGCGGCTGAGTTGTGTTTGTGCTAGAGGCTTTGCAGCTGTGCAAGTCAAATGAGCAGGCACTAGTTTTGCTCTCAGATCTGGTAGGCCCCAAGCCACAAATATGAGCAGCCAAAATGTCCCATTTACCATTGTGAAATGCCCAGCCATGCATGACAGAAAAAGATGGGACAGTTTGAACGGAGCAAGACAGCATTGCACTTAGGCTGACTGTTGCATTTGGGTGGGAACGGAGAGAGAGAATGAAGTCACTTTGCTCTGTTTACCTATTACTTATCAGTTTCTTCTTCATGTAGAAGTTGCTGCATAATCATATACAATTTAGGAACCATTGTCTCACTACTTGTTCGTACAACATCCCAACCAATAGGACCTTGATCTTTGATTGGGCCCTCTGGCTGTACTGTAATAACAAAGAAAATATTAATCATAAAATAATAATTAATAATGAGTGTTATGATCATTCTTTTTAGGCTGAAAAAAATCAAAGAAATCTAAATAATTTGTTCTGTGTCCTTTTGTTCTTCAGTCTTTATCCTTAGATCTATGTGGCCGACTGCGCATAAAAAAAATACACTTGTTTACATTATAAGGTGTTTGAAGCATGGACTCTCCTATTATTTATGTCTTGTACAAACCTGTTGAGGCTTAACTAATTGATAATTAAAACAATAAATTATTATTATGACTTTTTTTCTAATCGTTCTTTAAATTATCTCTCTGAATAACTGTTTCTAAACTTGTTGCTAGATGCATATATAATATTTCTGCATGCTGTAAGACCTCACCCCCATTCACTTTCCCTTAGTTTTACTTTTTGTTTACTTATTATTTTCACCAGTTATAGTTTGCAACCACTTTCGGTGCAGCTCATCCTTGGTTCCCCTTCATGTCCATTCATATCTCCAAAGTTTCACTGGAACCTCAATAACTCAAATGAAAAAAACAAGTTTCTCCTGGTTTGGATGCAAAACCATAAATAGGCCCCAAATTTGAGTCAGCCACGTCTCAGTCATGGCTGTGCCCTGTAACCACAATTGAATTTTGGATGGTGACAGGTTTCTGAGTGGTAGCCGTGTTAGTCTGTATCAGCAAAAAGAGGAGTCTCTAAGGTGCCACAAGTACTCTTTGTTCTTTTTAATTGAATTTTGGCCATTCCTGAGGGGTCAAATCCTGAACCATTGACCTCAATGGGAGTTTAACCATTGACTTCTCAAGGAGCAGGGTTGAGGGCCAGCAATCCCATATCCAATGTAGGTTAGAGCATAAACGGAAAATACGTGGTGGTACTGGGGCTTGGCGTAGAAGGTTTTTTGATTAAAAGATTCACAGAAGGGACCATTATGATCAACTGCATAAGGGGCCACTGTTGTCACCTCTCTGACTTCCTGCACTAGACAGGCCAAAGCACTTCACACAATAATTTCTACAACAAACCCATAACTTCTGTTTGAGCTTTTTTTGGAACGGTAGCCGGTCATCATTGAAATGCTTCACATAATGTAGAATCCACCTTTATAATTAAAGGAGGGAATGGCAGAGTTCAGAGTACCATCACAAAGTTGTGGTGCCGGAGTCAGCTGCTGGGAAAAGGTTTGCTAAGGAGAAAAGAACTCTTATTTTCTCAGCCACCATCAGAGTGTGGTTATGTGCTGTGATGGCAACTTGCTCATTTCATTTAGACACATGAATTCCACCAAATGTGACATTTTCAAATGTCTGTCTTTAGGGCTTTTCAACTAAACTAAGACCAAGTTTGTTGCAAAAGCTAGCAGATGAGCAAAACTCTTTCATTTTATGGATCAAAGCATTTCCCACTAGATTACGGCTTTTCATTTCCAATATTGCAAATTCTCCATTTCTAACCCAGAAAAAAAGTCTCAAGTGTCAGATTTGGAATATAGGGGGGTGGGACTTCCTGAGATCTGAAAGCTGCCAAGTGAAGGAATCATCAGCTTTTCCAAAACACAGAAGTTTACCCTCTAACCCTCTCCTTTACCCTTGAGTGCCAAATGTGAAGACAGGAAAAATAGCAGAGGCAAGTACCATTGAATGAAATTAGTTAAATGTAGTGGTACGAATGGAAGGCTGGTCTGTTAAGAAGTAGGGCCACACAACAATTTAAATCTAGGGAGGGAAAGAAAAGAACAGTGATCAATTGCTTCATATGAAAATATACATATACAAATTGCACAGTAAATAGGCTTGATCCTGCCTTGTTATATGCAAGTGTGTATGTCAGAATAGCTGATAAAATCATCTACTTGTTTATGTGTGCAAAGGAGCCAATTTGAAAATATAGGAGCAGAGGAATTGCCATATTGAATCAGACCACTGGTCCATCAAGTTCGGTATCCTGCCTCCAGCAGTGGTTTAATCCTTCTACTTCAGAGAAAAGCAACCCCCAACATGCACAAAGGACTTAGCCAGTTCTGTACATCAGATGGGGTAGAGGGAGGACATGTTCTTCCTGACCCTGCAGACAACCAATTTATGTGCCAAAGAATGAGCTTGGCTTGGCCTTATCTTATGTATGTGTAACTACTAACGTAATTATTGGTTCAGAGTAGAGCTACAAAACAGTATTCATGAATATTTATTCAAATAAAAGTCACTAATTCACTTTGACATAATTTGTGACCCTTTTATTTTCCATGAACATTCAGATGAGCGATGGGTTTTGTTTACGGAAAGCAAAAGTCTGAGAAATACTCTTGCCAATAAGTGTTTGTGTGAAAGCTTGTTCCAGAAGTGGCTTAGCCGGCTCCTCTGTCCTGTTTATAAATAGTTCAGCTAACCAGCCAGGGAGCAGAAGCAAAACCACGTAACACAGGTAACCAGTGTGAATATTGAATTACTCCTATTGAATATGGACTCAAAGTAGTGGTCTCAGCAAATAGTTCATGAGCATTGATAGACTGAAATATATTTACGTAAATTGTTCATTGAATAATTTTGAATATAAACAAATGCATTACAATTCAAACCCTGTGCATGCATAATTCTTGAAGAGAAGTTCTCTTATGAAGTATTCTCTGTGGATAGTTGTCCCAGATGAGATTGTCCAGCATTTTTGAAAAAAATCATCCACAGTATTTAATATGACCTCTAGCACCAGTGAAACCCACAGGCTGGTAATACAATTTGGGTTTGAGGCTGGATGCCGTATAGAGTGGTGAGTTTCAGTTTCGTGCCTGTGGTACAAGTTAAAAATGCAGAGGGCAGCTTTAACATACACTAGTGGAGATTTGGGTATTGTGGATGCTCATTCCACTGGACCTCCTGGCCTCCACTTTCTTTCCCTCCCCTGCCTGCAACATACCCCCTCCTCTCACCCCTTCCCCTGAGGAGGTGTTTTTATGGTGCAAACCAGTTTTATGCTGGTGGAGATTTCCCCTACGCGAGAGGAATTCTCTTGTGGCAATATCTGGCTACCTTCGATTCACTTTGTAAACCAAGAACTCTACTCCTGTGTTTCTGAAGGTAGGACTGACCACATAAGACTTGCAAAAGAAATTGGTACTGGATCTAGTTCAGCAGCAGATAAAATTTACAGAGAATTCCTCATTCTTGGTATTAGAGAAGTGAGAAAAGTTGGAGAACTTGCAGATTTAACTACAAATTTAAATTTGAACCCATCCCCTCACTCTTACCCAAAACTAGGAGATGGGTTCAACGACTAAGAGGATCTTCGGGATTAGAAATATAATGCGCTATTTATATCACAACAGGCCACAAAGCTATATGTAAAATGTAACTAGAGCTTGTCAGTTTCAATTTGCAGAGGTTTGTGAGAACCATTTATCTGCTTTCAATTCGTGCCCTTCGAGTTTAACATTGAGTTGCAGATTCAAACAAACCCCAACATCCGACGTGTAATGCAGCCACATTTTAGATGTTTTCCACCCAACCTGACTTGGCCCAGGTTTACCTGAACTGCAGCCCACGTTGCCTCAGAACACAGCCTGGCCACTCAGTCCAGATTCTCTGACAGTGCTGGTAATCTCAGCGAATCGTTGGGTGAACTTGGCTTGAATTTCAAGTTCTTAATGCAACTGGGCAAGTGGCATTAGAACTCATTGAAATTTCTGCACAGCGGTAACCCCCCTGTTGGCAGAAATGAACGTACCACGATGGGGCTGGGCTCAGAAGATTTGAACAGAACTGTTTTGAACAGGTTCACACTTTCGCCCCAGTTCCCTCCCCGCTCCCACCTCCTCTCGCCCAGCTCTTTAAAGCAGCCTTATCAGCATGAAGATCACATGAACAGAACTCAATGTGATGCTCTCCTGTTAGATCAATTCCCATTACAGTTACAATTTGTTTTGTATCTTCTTTATTTTGCAGCTTCTTTAAAAAAATAAAATAAAAAAAAATAAAACCTGTCACATTCCTCCCCCGCCCTCTCCCCTAGGGCCTCAGCTTGTGCTTGTGCGTAAGTCCTGGGGTCTTGGGTGTCAAATGTCAGGCCTTGTACTGAGCTGTCAAAGAGGAGAATAGGCTGAGATGATTGATGACTGGAAAGCCTGAAATCCAAACCTCTGCTGCAAATGCTTCTTTTACAAAAAAGCTGGGGCAACCCACAGTGGCTATATTCAAGGTCAGCTTGCATACCATTACACCCACTGCTTTGGGCTTCTAACAAGCCAAAGCATTCATAGAGGATTTCTCTCTGTCCCTGTCTCTCTCTCTCTCTCTCTTCCCCTCCCTCCCCTTACTCTCCTGGCAACCCCCTGCCAAAATTTTCAAGCACTTAATCCCAATAAAAAAAAAAAGAAAAGGCATGGCCTTTTTTTTCCCCCCCTCTCTCCGCTTTTCCTTCAGGCTGCATTTGCTATGAGGAGCCACGGGCTGAAGCTTTATGCTGCACAAGTCAGATGACAAGATTATTAATGGGAGCACGGCAATGTCATATCTGATTTCATGCATATTCATGAACAGAGTCATACAGCTGGGACCATGCACCATGGAGAGAGAGAAAGTTTTCCACCCCCTCCCTGCCGTGAAGAATCTGATCACTGAGATTAAGAGTCCTTCTTTGCAAAATTCAGTTGTGCTCTTTATGCGTTAAGAAAAAGGGGAACCACTTGCATGTTAATAATGATGTGATACCAACGTGGTGCAAATATCTTTTTTTACCCTGTCACTAAATTCACTGAGTGGTGCAGTTTCAGGCCTGGATTACAGAAGTGCAATAAAAGAAGGTGGAATGACACCAAAATTTACCTTGACAACCTAAAGGTATTTCTGGGGGGTGAATTGTAAATACTATAACATATGCCTTAAGAAATTGCATAGTGAACATAATTATCAGAAAAGCTTTATAAATAACTGTATCCATTTTCTGCTTTGTGCATAGATATATGGTATTCCAAAGATGAGAGAAACATCACGCAAAATAATAATAGTAATTGACACTTACTGGCTAATTTCATCTGAGCATCTTCAATACACTCTGCAGAAGTGCAGACCATCAGTCCCAGTTGACACATGGACAAACTGGAGCACTGACTTATTTTAAGGAGCTGATCCAATGTCCATTTACTTGAAAGATTTCCATTGAACTAAAGGGGCATTGGATTAGGCCAATAGTAACTTGCCCTAAGTCACAGAGAATAGCAATGTCATTATAATGGGTAGCTAACTTCAATCTTAAATACTGTATGGAGAAACAACCTCTCTTTCTGTAGTACATAGACAAGAATTACAAAAAGACAAACATTGGTGCACTTTTAAAAAGATCTCCTGTGTCACGCTTCCATTTTCAAGATCTCTCCCAATTATCAATATTACTGTTGAGGCCATGTAAGAATTCAACTATTATATTATATATATATAATTTACATATTATATATAATATATATATATATAATTATATATATATAATTTACACATTATATTTATAATACATGTATATATTACCATAATCCTAATAAGGAAAAATCTATTATTCGGACACTTAAAATGTCCAATTCAGCTAGGCAATATTGACTACTGGTTGATAGGAAGCATATATCCCCCATGCCAGATAATGTACCCTCATAAAGGTACTAAGACAACTAAAGCACAAAGTACAGTTATGGAATTAATTTAGGAGTTGGTTGCTGAAAATGTTCTGACAAAGAAATATAATCATGTGTGGTATGATCTTCTAATGGAAGCAGTGACCACTCCTTGAGACATTGAAAACTAATTCTGAATAAAGCACTGCATCACTATAGGAAACAATCTTATGTTGGACCCCGTGAATAGGTATGATGACCTTAGATATCTTTCCATCTCTCATTGCTACCATTTGATGCCAACAACACATTTGGTCTTGAGGATGCCAAATAAATCACATATAGTGTGTGATGTTCAGTTACCAGATTATTTTAGCTACCTGCACGACTCTTGCTACATACTTTTTGGCATGAAGTCACAGCACTGGAAAATCTGGGCAGGCTCATTCTCTCTGGAAGGTGAGGGTTTTTTAGTGGGTTGACCTCAGAAGAGTGAGGATGAATGTGCAGAGGTCACTGCAGTATGCACAGTATTTTATGTGCTCCTCATGTCTACATACAAACTACCCCCACTCAGAGCAACTGCAAGGTACCTGAAATATGGCCCCAAAGGCTACAGTGGAAGAACCAAAATAAACAGCAGGAGAGTTCTTGTAATTCCAGCTGTCAGTGTCAATGAGGTTCTGAGAGGCCACAGAGCGCAGCACAGTGATTACTACAGAGTGCAGCACAGTGATTACTAGAGTCACACTAGAGGAGTGTGGCCTAGTGGCTAGAGCACAGGACAAACTCAGGAGACCTGACTGCCACTGGCCTGGCTGGGTTTCCTTGGCAAGCCATTTCATGACTTTGTGCCTCAGTTTCTCCATTTACAAAATGGGAACAATGATACTGACCTCCTTTGTAAAGTGCTTTGAGGTCTACTGATAATATATATAGTGCTTTTAATCATTGGTATGAAGGTGGCTGTGAATTTGTCATAATAGGCTATTAGATGATGATGACAGTTTCTTGAGCACTCCACTAAAGCATTGGCATATCATATTGCTAAATATCAAACCTTGTTTTAATTTCTGCATTTTAGGATATTACATCCTATCTGTAATCATTTCTCAAGTAGTGGGTAATTTAAAGCACTAAAAACTGCCATTTTTCCTCATTCAGACAAGCAAAGCAAAGAAAATAAAATCAACCAGTAGATATTAGAACAATGGGAAGAACATGACAGTGATATCAGAACAGAGGAAATAACATGTTAATGACATTCAATATTCTCCCTGTGTTGAGTCATCAGCATTTTTATTACCACTTTTCCTCAGAAAACAGTATAAGAATTTATTGTGTCAATCTGTCTCCATCACCTGTGATATAATATTTTATTCAATAAGATATGGAATAATATTTATCCTTCAACTTCAATGACTAGTTTTAAGAAAAACAACAGCTTTTTACACAATAGTTACAAATGTAGGAGTTTGTCTGTTTTAATGTCTGACCCAGAGGCCATAAAGACCTTCCATGAGGAAAAGGGCCCTAATATTCCCTGAACATTTACTTCGCTGTTTTTTCTGGTTGCTTGTCCTTCTGTATTCTGGTTTGTGAAATCCCATCCCCACCCAATGAAAAAAAGAAAAGAAAGCACTATGCCTTACTTTAAAAGGAAACTGAGGCTAGGGGAGGTGAGAAATCATGCCAAAATTTGAACCTCTCCCACTGTATTTGGAGCAGGAGCCTCATCCATTGGGAGGTGGAGTTTATCAAGATAACCAATTACTTCCAAGGTGGTTGTGGCAACCGAGAGCACCTGAAGCCTAATTTCAGAAGCTAAGGAAGGGGAGGAGATGAGCCAAACGGGTCAAAGTATGACAGTCTGAGAGAGAAAGAGTGTTTGTGTTGGGTGAAAGACATGAAGATGGGCTGAACCATGTCAATTATGTTAGGACTGATTCGGTGACTAATGAACTTCTTTTAAAATTCTACATTTGACCGGAATAATAAGATATAGAGAAGCACATGCATATGTGTGGGTTTCTACACCGTAATGGATAGAAGTAATATGTGTACAGCCCATTGTAATGTACCCATTGCATGGTTGCTTTCTGAGTTTAAATTTCTAGGCATATGCTGCGTGCAGAGGCAATTGCTGTTTTGTGAGGTAAAAATGTTGCAACTTATTACTGAAAGGCACATTCTGTGCTTTCAGGTGTGGCACTTAATAGTTTAGTCTCCTGTGGGCTGTAATATTTTGGTCTCATTTTAGTTGTTGGGTTTAGTTTGTGGGTGCTGGGCAATGTTGGTGGCCTGTGATATCCAAGAGATCAGACTAGAGGACCTAGTGGTCCCTTCTGGCCATGAATTGTATGACATTGAGGGACCAGTTCTATATTTTCTCACTAATTTATCAGCACAAAGTGGCTGAAATCTGGCTATTCCTTGCCAGGGAAGAGTTCCCCGGATGGAGGGGAAATTCCCATTGGTGTAAAGCCTTAGTCTGCTAGGACCACTCCCTACAGCATTGGGAGCTTTTCAGCTCCACTTTGCTGAACTTCGGCTGGCATATGCTCTCTTTAGAGTCATGCTGGCATTTACAGAAGCTCCTAAGCAGCTGTAATATAGGTTGGGGGACAACTCAGACCAGACCACAGAATCAAGGAGCTGGAACCAGTGCTCTGACAGCCCCCTCAATGTACCCAACACACAAAGTGGAACTTGTTCTCAGGTGAGAATTTGGCCCTTTAGTATTATTTTAAATCTAAAATCAAAGTTATTTGGACTGAAAGTACAGAGTGGCTGTTTGTGTAGGGAAGGAAAATGATTGCCACAAACTTTGCATCAGAATCTCTATCTTATTTCTCCCCCCTCTCTCTCTGCAAGGAAGTGCTAGATACTCAATCATTTTCTACCTAAAGCATACAAAGAAAGCCATGTTTCCTGCCATTTATCCAGTTACTTCCTGAACTTCTATGGTAGGCGCTCCCCTGGGCCCATATTGGGCCATGCAGTTGAGTTGCCTTCAAGCTAGCTTTTAGCTTGACCTACAGGCATCCCAGTTACTGTGTCTTCCAACCTTGAGCTCATACTGCACATGGTCCTCCTGTATCATTACAGGCAGCTCCACTACCTAAAGGCTACTCTATACAATGCCTTCAGAGTGCTGCAATCCCCTTTTCAAGGGTGCCTGACCTAGCTGATTGGCCCAGACCTAATCTGGTGACCTGTGGCAAATCACCTGTCCGCATTTGGAATAGAGTTGAGACCCTCCTCTGGAGTGGCATTATCATCATCCAATGAGAAATGTGCTAGCAGCAGAAAGTCAGAGCTGGGATTTCTGCCAGCTGTCTGAACCCCTCTGCCAACGCCCTAGCCAATCAGGGCCCAGGGGACAAAGCTGACCCCTTCACAGCCATATGAATACCACCTGAATGGGGGACTGCATGCCTGTATGAATCCTCCAGGCTTATAATGAGAGACTCAATAACTAGACGGGATAAAGCACTAGTAATAAACAGAGACTAGGGAACAACCCTGTAATGTCAGGGAGAAGAAAAGTTTCAGAGTAGCAGCCGTGTTAGTCAAGCCTGATCTTAAAAACCTCTAAGGACGGAGATTCCACCACCTCTCTAGGTAACCCATTCCAGTGCTTCACCACCCTCCTAGTGAAATAGTTTTTCCTAGTATCCAATCTAGACCTCCCCCACTGCAACTTGAGACCATTGCTCCTTGTTCTGTCATCTCCCACCACTGAGAACAGCCTAGCTCCATCCTCTTTAGAACCCCCTTCAGGTAGTTGAAGGCTGCTATCAAATCTCCCCTCACTCTTCTGCAGACTAAATAAGGCCAGTTCCCTCAGCCTCTCCCCATAAGTCATGTACCCCAGCCGCCTAATCAGTTTCATTGCCCTCCACTGGACTCTCTCCAATTTTTCCACATCCTTTCTGTAGTGGGGGGCCCAAAACTGGATGCAGTACTCCAGATGTGGCCTCACCAGTGCCGAATAGAGGAGAATAATCACTTCCCTCAATCTGCTGGTAACGCTCCTACAAATGCAGCCCAATATGCCATTAGCCTTCTTGGCAACAAGGGCACACTGTTGACTCATATCCAGCTTCTCGTCCACAGTAACCCCTAGGTCCTTTTCTGCAGAACTCCTGCCGAGCCATTCGGTCCCTAGTCTGTAGCGGTGCCTGGGATTCTTCCATCCTAAGTGCAGGACTCTGCGCTTGTCCTTGTTGAACCTCATCAGATTTCTTTTGGCCCAATCCTCCAGCTTCATCAGGAGCGATTAAAAGTCACTCACCTCAGACTAGCCTATGGGCTGGTTGTTAGAGACCTGAATTCAAGCCCCTGCACCTGCATGGGGATTCAAACTTGATCTTATCGCATCTCAGACAAGGGCCTTAACCACTGGGCTAAGTGTTATCAAGGGGCCTGAACTGACCCAGGCAGAGTTTTCTGAAGCTGACCCTGAAAAACTTCTCACCAGCTGAAACGATCAAGTCAATTTTGCAGTTTGTTTTGGTTCGACTGAAACTGCCTTTTTCAGCAAATAAATGTGCCCAGCTCTACTCTCTAGTTTCTGTGATTCCATGTAAACTGAAAGGAAAAGTTAGAAAATGCAGCTGTTACTGGGTTACTACTTGCTAGTTTCATCCCCTGGAGCCCAGAGCCCCGGCTGCAAAGAAGCACTGGTTCATTTGCTGTTAGTACTGCTCACCAGAAAATCCCCATCTCCCCAGCCCCAGAGAGTGAGGGAGTGCTCCAGTGGGTTATTGCCGACTGGTTTGAACTAATGCCAGCTTCAGTGTGTTTCTCTCTGTTTCAGGGTTTCCCATAGTGCCCATCACCATTGTATCGAAGCTCTGGGCAACAGGTACAATCAGGCCACGTCGGCTTGGCAACAGGCAAATGTCATTTCCAAACACATCACATTAAGCCCTTGCCCCTATAGTCACATCCATCTGAACTTACTGCTAGTTTATTCCCTTTAACTAATCCCCTATTAAATAGCCAGTGGCAAACGTAAACCTTGTTTTTGAAGTTGCTCTTCATGGACTAATGAAAATGACATCGCCCCAGCCTTTCAGTGCCCGCTCCGCAGCCACGTTGACTGACGCTCACTCTGAGCTCCCTCAGATCCTGGCAATTTGAGGTCCATAGGTTTACAGCCCCGCTCCTGCAGGAAGCTGAGCGCCTTCCACTCCCACTGAAGTCAGGAGCCGCTGAAGGCGAAAACTGGCAAACCAAAAAGCACAGTGAAATCAGCTTCTTCTGCCACTGCAGATGGAGCTGGGAGGGAGGATCCTGTGCTCAGAGAGGAGAAGCTGTCAGAGGCCCTGTAGACTGCCCATTGAGGTGTGTGCTCTCTCTCCCTGGCAGCGTGGCTTTTTGCCAGCATATTGCACTGCCTCTGGGCATCCAACACTCCCTGCTTGGCTGCCTCTTTACTCACCTGGCCCCATTGGATCTTTCTGATATCATTCCTGCCTTCCCTTTAGGCACCACACTTGTCATTATTACACTTTCCACTCCCTGTTGGGCCTTCCTCTCACCTCCCTAATAATTTAGAGTAATTTCAACAATTTTGGAGGTTTAATTTGAATTTTTTTTTCCTTTTAGTTTTGTGGGAGTAGCAATGTGTATCTGGAGGAACAAATAATGTTATTTCTCTCTCTGCACTGTATGTATGCGCACAATATGCATGTTATATATAGTTATACATATACGGTATCTATAGCTGTCTAGTTTCTGCTCACTCCTTCCCCCATGATACTGATCTCCCACTGCTTCCCATTCACTTGACACCAGGGTGTCTACTTTTATCCAAATGAGCTACTGAATGAAGCTCACGGCTCAATTTTTTATATTGGGAGGGAAGATATACAGCTTCTCATGACTAACTTACCATTGAGTCTCTCCTTGATCCAGGGTGCACACACTCGGACACCACACCTCTCTTTTTACTGCTGCATCACTACATAAATCCATTGAAGCAGGGCAGAGTTTGAAAAAAACCTGCAGCCCCTCCCCGCCATATGGTGTACCAAGCTCAGTCCCTAGCATTATAACAATCATGGGTCAAACAGCAGACCTGGAGTAAGCAGGTGCCACTCCACTAACGTCAGTCAGGGAAGGATTTTGCACAACATGTTTATTCTATTCGAAGGATTCATAGCAATTTACAGGACTTCCCAATATTCCAGCTGCATTGAGAAGAAATGTATTTTTAATTGAAACTTTTTAGTCAAATAATATGACACAACATGCATATGAAGCAGAATGAACAAACATTGAATGGACACACAAGCAAACATTTCACAAATTCTTATTTGCCATATAAGCCCCTGATCTCACATGGATGGTCCCTTACTTCCACAGAGAGTCCCATCAAGTCCATGCTTATCTGTTTTGCCCTGTGTTCCATTAATCTCCTTCCCACCTTCTGGGTGAAACTGAAGATGTTTTTGGTCCTAACTGACAAACACTCATATGAGTGTGGACTTCACTATTTGAGGGACTGCCTCTTTCCCTATGCACTGTTTCAGAGGTTGAGTCCCCACATGTTTTGTCTTGTGGACCATAGGAAATGTGTGCCTTCAGTGAAGGACTGCTGTCTTTGGTGATCCACCAAGGCCCAAGTTTATTGACCTTCAGAGTATAGTCGATAAGGTGTTTTCCTTACTTTCATTGGGGGAACTTATACAAACCTCTTCCCATGTCTGTGCCAACACCCACCAAAACTTGAAGTCTGTAATAAAAATAGGAAAAACTGGAGGTGAACTTTTAGCTTAACAGAAATAAGTGCTAGATTCTAATCTCTCTTACACCATTGCAAATCTATTGACTTTGCTAGAGTTATATAAAGGTGTAAATGAAAACACAAACTGCCCCACTGACCTTTGTGAAAGGACAAAGAAATGATTCGCGCTGGATGGGAAATGGTTTTCCTGTCCCATGATTTTCAAGATTTAAAAATTAAAAAACAAATCCCATTCTGCATTAGGAGGAGACTGAGACCTTTCAGAAAGAAAGAGAGAGCACCCCTCTCTTACACCAAAATAACAAATATCTCACTGGCTAGGTTACTTGCCTAGAATGTGGGAGACCCAGCTATAAGTCCCTTCTCCACATGAGGTAAAATAGGACCTGAACCTCAGTCCTCCACTTCCCCTGTGAGTACACTAACCCCTGGTGTATCGGAAGTTTGAAAAATTCCTGACTAGCTCTAGAAATGATAAATATTTTTCTAAAAAACCAGGTTCTGTCCCTCCTCCAAATGAACACTTGCTATACATTCTGTGACGCCAGTTACATCAGCTACATAGATGTGCTGATACCTCCATCCCAGACAAGTCATGACGTTCACTAATGTCTTTTAAAGTCCACAGCTGCTTTTATCGGAGTCTCTCAAAGTGTTACTAGCAAAGCTGCATTTAACGAGTGTCAGTTAAGAAAAGAAAATGCTGCAACACTAGATGTGCAGCTAGAGTGGCAATGAACCCATCTTTCCCTGTGTGCTCAACCTACAGCAGCGACACCACTGGGCGTGTCCTGAAACCTCCTATGGCCTTTTGCCGACACCCATGCTTTCCCTTTCTCTTTTGCTCCCTGAAGTAACTGTAACAAGCAAGATAACGCCTCTCAGGTAAACACATGGCAGCTAGTAGTGCAACTGGGTGAAGTTACAGGCCTCTTCCAGTGCCAACTGGCACTCAGGCACCAGGAGCATTTGAAATTTACTAATCCTTTTTCAAAAGATGCAAATTGCTAAATCAGTTCTAATGCCAGCTTGGCTGCTTCCCCTCAACCAAAGACTTTAATACAGCAGAGGTCCCTGGAGGAGAGAAAATAGATTAACCCAACCTTAAAACTTTGGTAGTCGGTTTTACATACTGTGAGCCTCAGGCTGCTACTTGAATTTCACTTCAAACGTTTGCTGCAAAGTATCAGCTAATTTTTTTCTCTCCGCCTGGTTAGTCTTTAAAGGAGAAAATTTCATTAACAAACCATGGATATAAAATATGAAATCAGAGAACAGCTACTGCAGAGGAGAAGCCAAACATCACTAAAAAGGATTAGTTTCTTTCACTGTCTAGAAATTTCTCATGGAAGACCTTGGCTGCCCTTTTGATATTAAAACTTCCTAACAAGTATTACACAGGAGTTTTAAATTAGAACTGGCTGTCATTGGGACAGTTGTAAACTGTTAAATATGTCCCTTTGCAGACTGATCTCCTGAAAAGTACATGCTTGCCCACTGGAAATCAGTGGGGAAAGGTGGGCATTTGGGGAAAAGTGCCAACTGGACCCATTAATTTTTGCAAATTCAGTAATAATAAAGAGCACTTCAAATAGCCCTCTAGTTCCATTTTTAGTAGCAAACCATCAAGTCAAAATAGAAAAAGGTTTGGTCAAAAAATGTGACCTATTGGGCTTGATTCTCCTCTCACTTGCAGTGGATTGGGTGGAGTTACTCCTGGTTTACACTGGTGTAAGAATTAGGCCCATTGTTTTCAAGGTTGCAGTTGAAATAACAATCATATAAGCTATGGGCTACATTGTGCATATAGGCACCACCTTAAGTAAGGAGCAGCTGCACCATCCCATATGTCTGCCATGCCTCTTGGATCTCCTAAGTCACACAGTGGGGGGTAGAGGAATAATTTGCAACACACCTTAATAGCACGCAGCATTCTACCTCCACCATCCATTCAGCTACACTGGCTGGGGTAGGGGATCAGAGCCATGACTCTGTCTGTTGCCTGACCACTTTTTTCCATGGGGAACGTCTTGGATGTAGTCCCAACACTCCTCTGAATACTGGGAGCAGCCATCCAGTAAGCCCTAATGGGACTGCATATGGGTCATCATGAAGTTGCTTGTTGTCCAGAATGGCTGGTAGGTCTAAGCAGTGGGGCACTGCGTATCAATAGTAACCAATGCTACTAATAACTAGAGCTGGTCAGAAAAGGGTGGAGGCACGATGAACCATGTGAAGTGGTGAGGCAGTGCATCATGGGAGTTGCTGGCAATGGTGCATCATGGGAGGTGTAGTCTGACCCAGGAGCCTGGCCCACAAAGGAGAATGGGATCATGAAGAAACAGAACTACAATTCCCATGAAGCACTGCGGCAGCTTATCAAAATCAAAATACATTGTTTTGGTGCCAAAATATTTCAATTTTCGGGCATCCATTTTTTGACAAAATATCAATGTTTTCTGTGAAAGGCAGACACTTTTCATGACAATGTATGGTTAGTTGAAAGCCCAATTTTTCATCAAAAAACAGTTTCCACAGAAAATTTTCAACTATCCCGGCTAATAATACTTTTAGGCACCTGAGTCTTCTCTCATTTAATCTGGTATAAATTAGGAGCAAATCTATGGAGTTATATTAGCATAAAAATGATGTAAATGAAAGAAGAATCAGGCCATTTATTATTAAAATGGAACTACTTTGTTAAACCATCTTTATTTTTCAATAGTTGTTCAGTGTTTTCTTGCCTTATATCCTTACTAAGGAATGAAACTTCACTCTATTTCAGTTTCATTTTTGAGTTCTCTTACTGTGGGACAATGTTGCTGTCTTGAGTTCCAGTCCTGCAGAAAAAAATGTTTAAATAAGTATTAAAGGAAAACATTTTTGTGTCATACTTTTGTTATTGTTTTGTTTTAAATATGAAACAAATGTTGGACCTGAAGTACTTGCTTTTGTCCCTTAACAATTGAGGCAGCTAATCAGAATGTGCCCCTGGGAAGACCTCATCCAGTAAGAAAATTTGACGTTCTCACTGCACACTGTTTTTTTCCTACAACAATTTCATTACGTTTGGTAATATATCATCACATCTGTGTTAGTCTCTCCCCATTCATGAAGTCATAATCTCCTCCAGGATGGAAACTCTAAACTCACTAACAAATCAAGATATAGCCCAGTCAATTGCAAAATCCTCATTTAATCTCTCCCTCCCCCACCACAAAAAGTTTTTCTTTGTTTGTTTTATGCCATTTTCTGACAACAATAATCCCCTTTAATTGCTGGTTCTGTCAGTCACATAATGAACCTTTACTTCTGTTATCTGACCAGTAGAGCTCATAATTAGTGTTTAATTATAGTTTATACAGCTACTTTGGTCTGAGAGGAAAAAACTGCTTTGTTACAGTCAATGAAGTATTAAAGGCTATGTCCAGGGTAGGGACGGGTTTATTAAACACTTGGGTAAGCAATAATAAACTAACATTGATCGAGCAACTCGATAGCTTTCTTTTATGTGTTGGTTAAAAAAAAATCCAGATAGAATTAAAAATAACTTGGCATGGTGATGGAATGTCCTCGCTAATAACACCTGGCCGCTGCAAAGGTCTCTAGCACTTGATGTAACTCAATCTTCCCTGAAAGAAAAGAGTACTTTACAAAGTATGTGATAGCAGCACTCCCACAGTCTGAAAAAGGTAGGAAGAAAGAATTTAGTAATGTCCATCAGTCTATTCAGAGCCAAGTAAAGATGGCTGATGCTGAACATGGGCATGTTTGTGAGGGAATTTGCTACCACTAGTGGTAAATCAAAAGGATTTGTTTGTTTGTTTTAAATTAATTTGCTTTTTGCCCAATTTTTTGTGGAAAAATTGGAGATTCTCAAGCAATTATGGAGTTTCTGATCCTTCTGAACCAAAATCCTGATACAAATACAAATAAATTTCCGCTGTCAGCAGGTGTCCCCACAACCATTAGCTGTCAGAAAAATATTAGTCTAGGCTTAGCTCTGATGGGTCTTCTAGGCCACACAGACTGAGATGGAATGCCAGTATGTGAAGCCAAGGGTAGGGAGCCATGTAAACCACCATCTATAAATAGTTATTCTGCAACTCATTTACCTGGATTCATACTACATCCCAACCTCTCACCACACCATCCATCTGTCTTGTGTACGTCTATAAGATTGACAAGAGACACAGGGGATTGACAAGATGCACTTGAACCAAGTCACAAATTCAGAGTCTAAAGGCACTTCATGGGATTTTTGTCATGTTTAATTTTCTGGAGAAGTGACTGGTGAGGTCCTGTTAGGGATTGAGAGTGGGTTTTTGATGTCCTGGAAGAATTCAAATGAGAGAGAAATAGTTGTATGTGATTTTAGATGGGATCCAGACCTCCTAAATCATGACCAGCAAGAAGACAAATAAAAATGCCCTCTCCCACTTCATAGTCTGCTTGATATTTAGATTGGGAACAGACTGAAAGGCAAGTCTAATAATTACATCCCAAATATTTGTGCAGGGAGAGGGGCTGTTTTCGGGTATATTCATTGCTACTCATTTCCTAAGCCACAGTAACTTAATCCTTTTGCAACCTCCTTCCCACACATCCCATCATTGCATACACTCATCTGGTTCCCTTGAAAATGTGATGCACTTTCCACCTTCAAGATGTGTTTAGACTCTCCCTCTTTGTAAAGTGAGCTGCATTTCAACCCTTCCTTCTGGGGAAGAGAGAGCAAAGAAAAGAAACAAAATCTTAGCAAATCCACTAACAAAATTAAGCCACTAAAGAAGGTCTTTCTGATGTGACAGCAACATCCTTCCTTATTTAGTTCTGGAGAGATTGGAGTCCAATGAAATATGTAGTCTCAGTGTGCTGTCAATTTATTCCTTTTACAAGTTTTATTCCTGTATCAGAAAGAGGGATTTCATCATATCTGAAATAAATTGCTAAACAGATTATTTATTCATATTATCAGGTGGGATGTTAATTATATTTGACCTTTTTGGTGTGTGCAGTTGTAGTTATTTAAACAGACTTAAACAGACTAGCACCGTATCGGACACTTCTTTAAGTGGAATTTTGTTCTATTTCTATTGAGCTTTATTCTGTCTCTTCCCAAGTGATGAAGTCATATTGTTATCAACTGTATATATAACATTGTAACATGGTATCACCATATCTTGGGGAAATGGAATTTGCACAGGATGTCTGTGCTGAGCTCATAGATGAATTTCTATTGTCCATTATCGTTTATATCTAATATGAACCATTCTACACAGCTCGCCTCTAATCCCCATGCTTGTTAAGGAGCTTAAAGAGTAAAATCAGTTGATTTCAGGGCCTTTTGGAGTTCAAGGTCAAAGTGATTATTTCTTTTCTCTCTCTCTCTCTTTTTTAAGGCATGGATTCATCACAGTTTCCAAAGTTCAGTTCTTTCCTGGTTCCCTAATTAGAAGCCATACCAAGAGCATATCTGGAGGCTTTTATACATGAGATCAACCCCTTGCCCTGGGACCAATTATAGAAAAATAGCTTTACACATTTTACTGTTTGAATACCTGATGTTCATACATGCTGTCATGTTGTACAGTGAAGCCATGATAAAAAAAAACATACCATTAGCAGCTTGGGACATGATCATATTAATTTAGTTTAAAATGTATATCATTATATATAGTTTTGTGTATACATATATATAAATGTGTATATATATATATACACACACAAAACTATATATAATGATATATATTTTAAACTAATTATAAATTTTCTCTCTCTCTCTCTCTCCAGATATATAATGCACTCTCTTTATATTACTATATAACTAAACTAAACTAAACAACTATATAAAGTCCCACACAACCATAAACTACAGCTGGTGAGAATCCCCCTTTCCTCTCTGAAAATGTAGACCCTGTGATAAAAAACCCCACAACCAAAATGTTTTCAGATTTCGTGTTTTCAACAAAAACCCGACGTTGTCCATGACATTTTTTGTTTGGCTGAAACTCAATTTTCAATGTAATGTAATGTGTATGTGTGTACACAAACACACATCAACACATAACATTGAGTTTCAGTCAAACAAAAATTTTCATGGAAAATGTCTGCTCTCCATGGAAAATGTCAGCTTTTTGTTGAAAAACTGAAATCTGAAAACATGTGTGTGCGTGTGTATTGTGTGTGTATATAGGCATCTCTATATACACACACACCTCTAGCATATATCTATACCCAAATATGTATTTATGCTGAGATTTTCTAAAGCGCTTTACAGTACAGATACATATTTATACACACACACACACACATATTTATATATATAATGTGATTTCTATATACAGAATGCAAAGCTAGATGCATATTAAGCATATATAAAAGTATATCGCAAAAAGAAAAGGAGTACTTGTGGCACCTTAGAGACTGACCAATTTATTTGAGCATAAGCTTTCGTGAGCTACAGTGAAGTGAGCTGTAGCTCACGAAAGCTTATGCTCAAATAAATTGGTTAGTCTCTAAGGTGTCACAAGTACTCCTTTTCTTTTTGCAAATACAGACTAACACGGCTGTTACTCTGAAACCTGATAAAAGTATACGCGTACATACGTGTGTGTAAAGCCTCCTGTAAATAAACTAGTGGTTTCCTTTTCAAATGTAATCAGTATTTGAATGTATCAGAGAAAGGGTCAGAGATTAGAAGGGATTCCTTAGGATTCAGGGGAGAGGTTTAGGTTCCCCATTCTGAGAGCCAGCAACACACAAAATGCAAGAGTGTCTCCAAAAACACCCTCAGCCTAGCTTACCCTTCACTGCTCACGACCTGAAGTTCCTTCTTCTGCTCTCACCCCTGATCACTGACCTCCTATTAACCCTTGTAGTGGCCCAGGGATATGTGCAAGAAGGACACAGAATTGAGGGGGACCTGCGTCTTATGAGAGCTTTCTGAGACTACATCCACACTGATCGAATTGGCCCTGCCAACACTGGTTCTCCACTTGTGAGGTAACTCCCTTCTCTTCATGTGTCATTTTATAATGCCTGCATCTGTAATTTTCACTCTGTGCATCTGAAGAAGTCTTTTTTTACCCACAAAAGCTTATTCCCAAATAAATCTGTTAGTCTTTAAGGTGCCACCGGACTCCTTGTCTCAGAATTACTCTAACAGGCCAGAGGGAATTTCAAATCACAACCAAAAGAAGGGAGTGTTGGAGACCCTTCCTGCCCCCCCACTCCCCCCAAGAGTTCTTTCCTGAGTTTTCTTCTGCGGCCTGAATACTGGAGACCACTGAAAGGTTCTGTTTCATCTAGAAACCTATTAGGAATTCAGATCAGTCTCCACTGACATTTTTCAGACATTTAACTTTTAAGAAAGCGCTGCCTAAGCGTGACATCATAAGTGGCTCCATGCTCTTGAAGTGCTGTAAAAAGACTAATGGAGACAGCTCTGTTACTTTCACCAGACTCCTTCAGTGCTTTCCCACTGGACAAAACACTCAACTTTTTTCCCCCTTAAGTCTGTAATGAAGACCAAATACCACTTCTTTCATTAATTAGCATGGCTAGAAAGTCAAAGAGGCCCTTTGATCCTTTGAACTGGTGCTGATATTCAGAACCCACTGCATCGAAGCCTCTAAGCCACTTGCAGTGTCTATCCCCATTTTTCTGTCTGTGCACAGCTTTCAGAAAAGGGTTAATACTTGGTCGGCTGTAATCCTGCAGGAGAGTGCACAATAGAGCTCAGGCATATCACACCAATAAAAATGTTATGTTACCTTTTACACATAGATTTTCCCCCTCATTTGGTTGCCCCAAAGCCTTACAGGATAGGTCATCAGAAAGGTATATCCAGGTACCCAGTGTCCCCCTTCCGCTCCCCGCTGACTTTTTTTATTTTACAGTTTGCCAAAGTGTAGCTCACAACATCACTGAGTGAAATTCAAGTGAAGTCATGTAAAAAGGGCCTATGTGAAACTGAAGTGGTGCAGGGCCTCTCTAGAGTTGTGAATTTCACCCTATGTGCACAGCCAAAACAAGGCAAAAATGAACATTTTGACAAATATCAATGGACTCTTCCCAAACATTACTTTCATTCACCAGATCATCACCTTCTGACGGTAAATACAGGTAAACCTTATAGCATGGCCAGAAGATCATCAGATATGGACTTTGCTGAGCCAACAGAGGGAGTAGATTATGGAGCTGATGACTTTTCACTACGATCACTCTCTATTCAGTCTTCCAGAATTCAGATAGAAGCAGCATTAGCAGATGGTCTAGTTCTGCCAGGAGTGCAGGACACTGGACTGGATGACCTCTCAAAGTCCCTTCCAATGCTACGATTCCATGATTCTATGTTCCCCTGCAGATTTCATGGGCCATGACAGTGCCTAAAGCAGAAGAGAAATGCTTTCTAAAATAGCCAGTAACCATACCATATAAGGCTTTATAAATCTAAATCAACACCTGAAATTGCCTCTGGAAGCAAACAGAACTAATGCAGGATATGGATACAATATATTTCTCCCAGCTAACACCACTACCCTAGCCAAAGATTCCATCTGGTTTTCAAGGGGGGTGGGGTGTCCTGAAGAGCACACTACCATAATACGGAAATCATGGTGAGCAAAGCTGGTCAGGAAACATTCAAAAAAATTTGTTTCTGTTTCTTGAAAGATTGCAGACTCCCAGCCAAATGCAGATAAAACAAAAGTGCCTCTAGCCATTCACACTATAAGAGTAGCCAGGAAAATTTAGAAGTCTGGAAGAACCCCATATCGTAAACCTCACTGACAAAACTCTGTGTGGGCAAGAAGGGGATATCAGACCCCTTTCACCTCCTCTAGAAGATCCTTGGAACTGGGGCTTCCTGGTATTCAACCTCTCCAAGGTGGTGCAGAGAACAGCTGGGTTTTCCAACAGCATAGCAGGTAGAGGGAAGAGAGTAGGAGGCTTTTCTACCAGAGACTGTGAGAAGATGGCAATAGTAAATAGGGATTAATAGGGATACCTGGAATAAGGGAGAAGCCCAGGGTCAAGTGAAACTAATGTTCGTCAAACTCAAAGCTCTGTTACAAGCTGACCTGTAGAATCTGGTTTGTGACTTCATGATGTACCCCTCATGAACTGAAATACAAGTTAACACTGGCAAAAGTAACACATGCAAACCAGACCCTACAGCTCTGGGTCCAGCCCTACTAAGCTAACTAGGCTCCTACTCCTTTGCATGAAGCACAAACAGTTTATTTCTGAGAAATCATCTCTCAAACCCAAAATGCAGAGATTTGTCCAGCTCTATTAAGGAAACATGTCAGTCTCAGGTTTCCAACAGGGAGAGAAAATAAAATAAGACTTTATAAATTATGAAAAGCAAGTTGACAGTGTGTCCTTATAAATATGAAGATTACCTTCTCTACCCCTCATGAATCTGAAAAGTCAGTTTTCAAAAATACTAAAAACTACCAATTCAGCAAACTGCAAAATAATGGGCAAGTTTTGCTGACCAGGGAATAGTCTCCAATTTAGTTCTTTTTTTAAAAAACAAACAAACAACATTTACTGTATATTTTGCTATCCAAATATTATTATGTTTATAGAAAAGCACCGTTTTTCTACAGAAAGGTCCCATGATTGGCAATGTGAATATCACAGTGAAATACACTCTGATACCTGTGGATGCCCAGCAAATCTATTTAAGGTCCCTGAGGAAAATCCCCCTCTCAACCGCACAAGGAAATTTGTTATGTGGTCCACTTTTTTCTTTTATATTTAGTCTTGTCTCTACAGAGTCACTGATTGTGATGGTTCACCTGCACACGGTATCAGATATTTAGTAGCATAGACATTTTTTTTTAAAACCCCTCTTTTAAATTATCTTGGGGATGAAACATAAATAAGCACATTACATTACAAAGGAAAGGATGGATATTCTTGTGGCGAAGGCATTGGAGTTGGACTCTGAGGTCAGTTCCTGTCTCTAGTACAGACTTCCTGTATGACCTTGGGCTAGTCAGTTAGGGCCAGATTTTTAAAGGTATTTAGGTGCCTATTGATGCAGACAGGGAAAATTTCAATTTTGTCAAAAAGTTTGATTTTCTCTTTGGAAAATTGAAATGACGGCTCCCTGATTGTTCCTTTGGAAAGCTCTTGGCAATTGCACTTTCTGCCTGGAGGGAGAAAATAAAATTGACAAGTGCCTTCCAGGCAGGCAGCCAGGGAGCGCTCGCTGGGCTAGGGGGGAGACAGAAGGCGGAGAGCCTGGGTGCTTAGCCTCTGGCTGCCTGCCAGGAAGGCTCTTGTTAATTTTACTTTCTGACTGTAGGGAAAATGTGAAATTGACAAGTATCTTCCAGGAGGGCTCCCTTTTCTGTTTTGGTTCTCCAAAAATGATCTTTTTCTGGAAATCCCTTCCCATAAAAAATTCACATTTTGGACTTTTCATCTTGATTTGGGATGATTTTTTCTTTTCTTGAAAAAAAACCCTGACAGATTTATTTATTTATTTATTTTTGCAGGAAGGCATTTCCATTTTCCAGTCACTCCTAGTTTTCAGTAGGTGTTGATTTTTATTTATCTGAAATGACCAAACCACTATTATTTATTCCCTCACATTTTCCCTCTCATTTTTAACCCACGTCTTTGGAAACATGGCTAGATCTCTTAGCCAAATAGCTACGCTTCCTCTTTCTGGAGGGTTTTGCCCCATCTCACCACTTAGGAAGGCCTATTTACACAGGTTCATCCTTTTTGCATATACAAACTCATATGAGTATCAGTATCTAACTGGGGACAGTACATGATGCATTCTGTAGCTTGTAAGCAAGTCCAGTCATCAGGGGCTGAATCCATAATTGCCTTATGCAGGCACACAAGGCCCAAAGGCAATGGAAATCATGGGCTGAATTAGCACATCTCCATCAACTTCAATTGAGCTGTATGAGTTTACACGAGGATAGAATATGGCCCTGTGTGTTTGTGATGAACTCATGAACCAGACAGTGAAAAATCCACACCGAAGGCTCCACCTTCTCTCTCAGCACTTAGCAGAAGTGATGCCGATCTTGGGCCCCCACAAAGGAATGTAGAGTAGTGGGGGAGGAAAGTGGGCACATTGTCCACAAAGTAATTAGTGACTGGATGTGTACACAAAATGTATTCTCATGGTCTGAACCACAGCTGGGGGGAACATTAATACTTTATCCATTATACTCCCAGCAATACCCATTAACCCACCGGTGACATGGTCAGGTCCTGCAGCATTCACTGGGACAGAAGATTCCTTTCCCTCAGCTCCAGCCATGTGGTTTCACCTGAGCAAAGCCCTTTTTCTTAAGCTTTACTCATTTTTTGCAAAATTGGACCCGTCAGAGTTTTTTACTCTGTCGTAGGCAATTTTCACAGTCAGTGATCTACTGCAGATTTCAGCGCTGGATAATTCAAGGCTTGTTCACACACCACTTGAGTCCAAACAGACTGTATAAGAGGAAAATATTTTAGGTTAGGCTAAAGGTTTGGGACTGGGAATCAGGAACTTCTGAATCTTAATCCTGATTCTGCCATTGGCACCCTCAGGGTATGGATACGCTATGGATGCTACGGAGGCATACCAGCTGTGATGCTGAAGTACCATAGCATAGGTGCTTCCTACATCTATGGACGGGTTTTTTCTATCTATGTAGTTAATCCACCACTCAGGGAAGCGATAGCTAGGTCAACGGTAGAATTCTTCCATCAACCCAGAGGTCTTGGTGTCCTTTTGCCAGTCACTTAACTTATCTATTTCCCCTTCTGGAAAAGTGTTATAGAGTTTCATTCAGTGCTTTATTTTAATTTTTTACTTTACATAATCCAATAGATTTCCAAGAGATTTTACATAATCTCTCTATAGAGAGAAATCTATAGAAAGATTCAAAACACCTGTAGAAATTATTCATAGTCATTTAGTCCAGAAGGCACCATTATAATTATCTGATCTGCCCTCCTGTGTAACTCAGTCCATAGAACTAGAGCTGGGGGTGAAAATTTTGGACAAAATATTTTTTCACCAAAAGATGCAGATTGGGGTCAACCAAAACATTTTGTGAATTGGTGCTGAATTCGCTAAAATTGTTTTGGTCAAAGCCCCCTGTTCAAAACCTTGAAACAAAATGTTTTGACTTTTTGATTTGAATTTTACTTCAATTATATAATTAAAAGGTAAAGACCTCGAAAATGAAACAAAATGTTAAGTTCAACCCAAAGTGACAGCCCCCCCCCCCATTGCCATTCGGCTACCAAGCCAAAAAAAAAAAAAAAAAAATCAGTTATTCACACAGGTCTACACAGAACTTAAGCCAGTGCTTCTTGTCCTCGTCCCTGGAAACTGAGGATGAATGAGAGCAGGGGACTCAAACCACCAATCTTTCAGTTAGTAACTGAACTTGCTAGCCCGTTATGTCACTATTAGGCCTTGTCTACACTATGGGGATAAGTTGATCCAAGATACTCAATTTGAGTTATGTTAGTAGCATAACTCAAGTCAATATAACTTAGATCTACTTACCGCAGGGTCCACACTATGCTATGTTGACAGAAGACACTCTCCCGTCGACTCCCCTTACCCTTCTCATTCCGATGGAGTACCGGAGTTGTCAGGAGAGCAATCTGTGTCGATTTAGCAGGTCTTCACTGCAGCATTGATCCCCTGGTAAGTGAAGGCAAGCCCTGAGATACTTTACAGGACAGGCTATAAACATGGGAATACCAGAGTGAATATATTCTCTGTTAAATGCTATAAGATTTCACAGTGATATCAGTTGGGGTTTTTTTTGTCCCTGAAGATGTGGGGGGCTAAAAGTGTCCTCTGTGGTCCCCCATTCCCGGAACCACTCTGTGTCACAACTGCCCCTTCCTGTTTAGGTTACAGAACCCTTCTATATTTTCTCATCTGGACCTTAAGGGACCATTACAGCAGCCAAGCACAGTGGAGTCCCAACCACATCCTCTCCACATTAGACTACAGTGGATCTGTACCACCTATGTCTGGAAAAATCACCTAGAGATCAGATTTGCCAGATTTAGGGCTGGCAGAGGAGCTCCATGTGACCAGTCCAGAACACCAGGGTCGGAGCTACATTTCAGATTTAACAACTATCAGGAATCCTGGATGTATCAATGTTTGTGCTTGGGCCATAGAAATCCAGCACAAATCCCAGGGGATAAACAAATGGCTTTAAAAGCAACTTGATAAGTGAGTTCAGTTTCCCTGCATTTGCTACATGTCTTAGATGGTGGTGCATTTAACACAGCATGACTGATTACTGCAGTGGTTGCTCCAATCAGCCGCTGTCAGCCAGTGGTGGCCTGGTTATTGAATGAAGAGGAGTTGGCTAGGGTGTCTGGAAAATACAGCTATGCACACCCCCAAACCAACACCAAAACCATCCATACTCGGATATTTAACCATCAACAATTTTCAGTTAAGCTTTTACCATAGAAAAGGGAGGGGGAGGGAAAAAGTATTGCTAAGAACATTGATTTCATTCCAGGTAATGCTTCTTCCTAGTGTCTGGACGGCCCCTACAAACAATTTGTTCCTTTCAGAAGGACACAGATTAGGGAAGTACTTGGTCAAGGGGCAGTAGAGGGCACTCCAGGCCAGATCAGGTTAAGTTCTGGTCACTTTATCTCTTGTTGACGCAAAGACCCGAGGCCACGGCCCAGGGTTTTCCTGCAGAAATGTGTTTACAAGCAGGTCAAGGACTTGCAGACAGATAACCATTAGCAAAACAACTTTTCTATTGACAAAAGAGCAAAGAATGGTGTATTTGCAGATGAATTATCTTGTTCCTTTAAAAAAAGTTAAATAAAAATGCTGAATCTTACCTTCTTCTCACAACTAGTTAGCATTTAAGGAAAGTTACTGTCTGTCAACTTGCAAAATTACA
Source organism: Natator depressus (assembly GCF_965152275.1). Classification (NCBI taxonomy): domain Eukaryota; kingdom Metazoa; phylum Chordata; order Testudines; family Cheloniidae; genus Natator; species Natator depressus. The sequence continues at coordinate 73,256,198 of NC_134243.1, forward strand.
CTGAGCACTTGTGCCAAGCTTCAGTGCTCGGTAATAAATCTGTGCTCAAATTTATTACTAGTCAGCGAGTGTTTGGGACTTGTTAACGAAACTGTTAACTTAGATTCTGCTTTCAAATTATAAATACGTTCCTAGCTATAGCTGTGCAAAATGTTCACCATGGGAAACTCACCTGGTGTCAGGTTTCATTCCTAACCCCCAAACTCAGACAGGTTCATAGAAAGGTTTTGCTAAAGTTCAGAAACCATTCAAGCAAACCTGGGCCGATTTCTGGTTTTGTGCACAAAGCATGGGAGAACTGCAGCTGCAGTTCAAAACCAGGGGAAACTCGACAGATCAGGCTGATCTTTGTTTTGTAATTTGGTGTCCACTGAAGCCCCATCACTTAAAGCTAAAGTTTGGTAGGTACAAACCAAAGAAAAAATTCCCCAAAGCCCTTAGAAAATGAGACCACTAGGTTTTGCATAGCTTTGTTCCTGGCCTGTTATATTTTCACAGAAGACATTAGTTCAAATAACCATGCACCATTTGGGGGTTTAAAAAAAATGTCAAAATGTTGCTCAAGTACCACTAACATTTGCTACCAGTCAGTTGGTGTTAGAACATAATAACTGAGGGAAGTGAGTGCTTGGAAATTCTTGTTTAATCTCGTCATATAAGTCTGTGGTCTATTCGTTGTACAGTTTGTGGTCTGTGAATCATGACTTTAAGACATTTTGGATTTTAAAAGTGATGAAAGGCTGATATTAGTCAAAAATTCAAAGTATGTGTACATGGGAAAATCGGGATGTTTGATGATCAAATAATAAATAAAGCAAAATAAAATGAGCTAGGCTATATGGAATGAGTGGAAAAGAGTACATGCAGCTTAAAGTCCAACACTTTGTTAAAATGAAGTCAGCAGTGCAAACTGAACTTGTGCATCTGAGCTTGGGGGGGGCGGGGGAGAGGAAGAAATCTGGTGTGTGTGTGGGTACACATGCGTGAGAGTTTTTGCAAATGAGGGAAATGCGAAATAATTTTCTAGGACAGCCCAGAAACTGAGATGAATGTAATCATGGGACATCATGAGCAGTCTCATTAAAAGGGTGAGTCTCAGTTAGTTTTCTCTTGAGTCCCTTTTTTTGTTCTTTTGCACCCTCCCCCTCTCTCACACACACACCACTGTTTTTTTGCATCGGCAAAGGGTCACAGGGGTGCTTGCAAGCCTCTCTCCATAGAAGGCCTGACAATGTGCCATGTGCAGGCTTAACAATGAAGTGCCATTCAAAACCTCTCCCTTCAGATTGTCCCTTCCTTTTAAAGAGACAGCCACTGTGAATGAAACTATTTATTTTTCCAAGGAAAGGCTAGCTTGTCTTTTATTAACCAAGAAACAAAGTGCTATGCTACTGTGTACAGTAGAATTCTTATAATCTAATATTAACTCCCTTAGCCCCATTAATACTATTAATAACTCAATAGCTTTTTGCTATCCCCTTTGTTTTTATAGCAATGCTTTATGCAGGGAAATAATATAGATAAAGTCAGGTATTGTCAACTCTTCCTATTAAAATGGCATTTTTAAAGGCTTGATTTGTACATAGCCATGTCACTTAAAGTGGAAAAAGTTTCTGTGAGTTCCCTTCCAAGCTGTTAAAGATTAGCTTGATGTAGATAAGACTATTCCCCAAACTCATTATCTGTCTTCAAAATGCACCTTAAGGACTACTTAATAAAGTCAAGGTTACATGAAGAGTATTTCAGTGAAAACCAGTGAATGACTATTAATAAATCTGCATTACAGATTGGTTATTTTGTCTCTGTCTTTCATCTGAACGATAGATGATCCTTCTGTTCTTTTTTAACAATAAGCATGTGTTGCTGCCTTTCACAGGTCACCAATGAATCAGAGGCAGCAGCGCTAGTAAAGAGCATTTCAATGTGTTTACAATTAATGTGTTTGATACAATATAAACTATTTTTCAGGGGGAGGTCTTCTATCTCTGGCCGGTAGCAAGCTGAATCATGCCTTTTCCAGTCAGTTCAAGCATATGTTAAAACAATCGTCATGCTAGCCTTTATCTATTGCATTTTTATTCCTTGCGAAATTCTGTTTTCCTGTTTATTTCTGCATTTCTGGCCACCCTACACATCAGCTGTTACCCCGATGACCTGCAGTGCCAAATATCAGTGACACAGAACAATAAGCCAGAAGAGAGATGCTATGGAAATATACACAGTTTATTGAATTAATAAAACAGGGACCTGGTTCCACCCCTGTCCTCTTCCCTGCAGAAACCGCAGAGACTCCACTGGGTGTGCTCTCAGTGAAACTTTATTTCAATTCCCATTCACCAATGTCACCACAGTCCCCCGTGCTCCTGCCTAGTTACAATATTTGCAGAGTCTTAGGCCCTCTCAGCATGACCTGAGGGGAACAGAGGTCTCCCTGCTCTGAGGCCCCTATATGACTAGACCAGGGATCAGCAACCTTTGGCACGTAAGCCCCCTGGCGGGTTGGGCCGGTTTGTTTACCTGCCACGTCCACAGGTTTGGCCGCTCCAGGCCAATGGGGGCTGCGGGAAGCGGCAGCCAGCACATCCCTTGGCCCATGCCGCAGCCCCCATTGGCCTGGAGCAGTGAACCCCAGCCAGTGGGAGCCACGATCAGCCAAACCTGCGGATGCGGCAGGTAAACAAACTGTCCCAGCCTGCCAGGGGCTTTCCCTGGCAGGCCATGTGCCAAAGGTTGCCAATCCCTGGACTTGACTCTGCTAGCCCTGTTCCTCCCTTCCTCTCCCTTCACTTCCTCTCTGTCCCTCTTTTATCAGCTCTTGGCTGATGGCATCAATTGAGTTCTTACCCCTCCCAGCCTGGCAACTTGATCAGAGAATTACCCCCAATCAGCTTCTCCTGGGCACTAACTAGCCTCTAAGTGATCAGAGTGCAGGGTCTGGGTCTATCTATATAATAGAATCTCTCCCTGCACTGTCACATCCTGTAAAACCTTTCCATTACTCCACAGTAGTTACCCCTAACACTACAATATGTAAGAGTTGGACCATTGCTGTATAACACTGTAATACCTTTTTCTAAAGGCTTTGCTAAATCCCACCCTTACTCCCATTGACGAGTAGCTTTCTCTGTTAGGAGTAGGGTGGCAGAATCGTGCCCTCTGTTGGTATTAGCAATGCCCTTTCATGCTCTCTGGATACCGAAGACGAAATTGTACCCTGAGATGCCTTCATGCAATACCCATCTATTTTAAGCGGAATGGCCCATGAGTGTAGGGGAGCATTAGGATTTTTCTTAATTTGCCATTTGATAAAGTATGCTGTAGAGCCAGGCACACTTCATAGGCAGGGAGCTTCATTGGCTGATTATCCAAACTTATTGAAGCTATGATGGCTGAGAAATTGGTCTGGATATCTAAAACGAACTGGCTTTATCAAACGCTTTTCCAATACCCCCTAGCTTGAGTTGGGTGGGAATTAATATGAAAATTGTTTTATTTTCTTTCTGTAGTGCTTACAATTTCAGTGGAAAGCAGGAAGCAATGAGGCTACTCTCAAATAATTTAAGAAAAACAAACACTGGAGCACATGGTTTTTAAGCTTTGAAATTGCTTTTGGTTTTGTCTGACGCAGGAAAAAGAGGTCAGGTCAGTTTTTATTATACACAGACCAGTTTTCCCAATCTGGAAATGTAATTGGTTATCTCCCATTCAACCAGCTGAGATCAATATGCTCCACAGAGATGTTTCTAAATGTGTCATGTTCTAGTTTCTATTGTATAAATGGACCCAGACCCAAACGTCTCTAAACCCTGAGAACGGTCAGATTTATATGGTGTCTGGACAGTCTTCTGATAATGGGTCAAATATCCACTCCCCCCAAAACACATACACTTTGAATCTCCCTGAACTCTACTTAGGTCATAAGTTCTTTGGACCAGAGACTGTCTTTTTGTTATAGATATGTACAGCACCTATCATATTGCCCCCCCAACCCCCGCTATTCCTGACTGTGGTCTCTGAGTGGTACTATAATAAAATAAAATAATAATAAATAACTACTGTGTGAAAGCTTGGATCTGTTTACAGATCATGGTACAAAACCAAATGTTGTCGCTTGAGATCTTTTCCAGTTTACAACTGGAGAGTTTTGGCATATCCTGTAGAAAATCTAATCTTTGGAAATGGAGCCAAAACGGAGCCATTCATCTGATTTTCCAAACCTTAAACATTTGGAAGAAAGGGACTCAAATCTGAACCACTCCTCATCTCAGCTTTGCTTTTGCTAAACCAAAACTCACCCAAAGCGGCTGTGCCAAAGCAAATCCCAAATCCCTTAGTTTAATCCATCTCTGTTGATAATAGAAATGGAGATACAGATTAGGTTGGTTGCATACACATCATTACCATTGGCATTATTACTTGTCACACGGTTGCAGACTTGGAGAAACAGACGAAAGCACTGAATTGACCCTTCCTGGCCTGATGAAAGAAAAACAACAGAGTTGGTTGGAAAAAGGTGTTAATTCCTAAAGGATGTAGGGTGGGATCATTTCAAAAGCACCAAGAGTAGGCCTAATTCTCTTCTCATTGGAGACATGGGAGCTTTACCATTGACTTCAATGAAAGAAGATTTAGGCGAACATTTAAAAGTGTTTGAAAATCCCACCCTCATATTTTAATTGTCGGAAGGGTAAGAGTTAAAAAAAACATGCTAGAGATCCTACACTGTTCATACTTTTATTCTGAATTTCTCATCTCCCTGGTTGGTCCAAAACTTACGCTGCACTGAGTGAATTAAGAGGCTGATTGAAAAGTGCATGATTTGCTAGTTACCTGTGAGACGGCACTTTAGAAATGGAGGTTTAGGGGCAGAGGGAAGGCATCTAATAAAGAGTAGTGTGCTTTGAAAGGTCTAGGCACTGCTGCAAGAAATGGCATTACCTCACACTTGTCAAGGCTCAGAAGTTTTATTACCAAGGCATTTCACTTTTCCCTCTTATTCTTAACACAGTGACCAGCACTGGGACTGAGAGGATTTGCTGATCTAATATAGATAGTGATTTCGTAGGTTTGTTCAGATTTATACAGACAGCACCTTGGGATCAGGAATTACATTTAAAATGTAATAAAATGTGCTTGTGCACTTTTACTTACAAATGCTGTACTTAAAAAAGTAAACATCAAATAATCTCCGATATCTTTCAAGAAAATGTTGACATAGCTCAAGAAGCTCATACAGATCACCGAGTAGTTTTCTAAGTAAACGTAATAAACTCATTTTCTTATTCTGTCACTGTGCCATGAAGTATCACATCATTGGGGTGGAGGGAAACTAAACCATATAGTTTTGTTTAAAGATATATTTTTAAAACCCATTGTGTACACACGTACAGAGACTACATCGCTTTATGTATGTAGCCACAGTGTCTGTGTAGCATTTTGATTTTTTGAAGCAATTTAGTGTCAAGCCTTAGTCATGTGACTTTGAGTTAGTTTATTAATACTTTGCAGTATGGTGAAAAACAAGTCACATTAATATTAATAAGAAGATTATTTATTTGTATTACTATCATGCCTAGTCATGGACCAGGAACCCATTGTGATATGTGCTGTACAACCATAACCCAAACTGGTTCCTGATTCTCGGGTGAAATCTTGGTCCAACTGAAGTCAAGGGCAAAACCCCAGTGGTTTTCAATGGGTCTAGGATTTCACGCCCAATATGTAGCTTCAGTAGGACTCCGTGCAAGTTCAGGGATCCATCTCCATGGATTCTGATGCAGCATCAGGAGCCTTAGATTGATACAATTGCTCTAAGTGGTCAGAATTACACATTTATGTTATACAGCCACTTCCTCTGATGTGTCCCACTCCAGAGAATCTTTATTATGCAACAAAGTCCTTAGGTTTGTAATGTGGCAAAATACATAATATTGTCATTTATATAATTATGAGTAAATACAGCTTGTAATTTGATATAAGTATTCCTTCAGAGCAGAAACCAAATATACACAGTGTACAAGCAAGAAACATATAATTATGGTTCTATGGGTATGTTCAACAACGTAGTGAAAAAATAGATTCTTGGAAGACACCACATTTCAATGCCCCCGATGTTGACACACACTTTTTCATCATCCTGAATGGAGCCTTTTTTTTAAGAATTGGTGAAAGCACTGAACAGCAACTACAGACACAACAGTCATGTCCTTTGGTCAATGAAGCAATAGCCTACAGTCAATCATGTCAAAGTTGATGAGATGACCAGCATGACCAACCTAAAACCAGCAAGAGGTCATCCATGATCATGACCTTCAAATGTGGAACCTACCCAGTGGATCAGTGGTGTTCAAATCACCTCGAACTGAAAACTACTGTCTTCTATGTAAGTACCTCCTGCCCCTGCCCTCTCAAAAAAGGGGGGGGGGGTCAAGATTGGGCAGTAATTGTCAATCGCTCCACTATCAGATACAATTTAGTGTCAGAAGTGATTCCTTGAGGAGAGAAGGGTGACTTACACTGTTTAAAGATGGTCATGACTCCCTTTTGAGGTTCAGATAATACCACCTGTAATTAGCAGCCCCACATCAAACTCACATGTTTCAAACAGCCAAGAGGAAGAAGGTTTATAATCTCCAGTGGTGGGCTTTAGAGAACCTAGAAGACTTTGGGCAGCCTGATCAGAAACTAAGTTATACCCAAGCCTGGGGTGACAGTTCATCAGGACTCTACAGCTCTGGCAATCTAAAGGTCTTGATGAGAGAAACCAAGCCTGTGTGTCTCCGTCTGTCTTCAGTTTTTCTATGGAGCCCATCATTGCAGTATCTAAGCACTGCATAGGCAAATTAGATCAGCATTATGAGGTCTGCAGAAGACTTTATGGAGTATCCTGAACTTCAACTTTCACAGCAACTATCCAGCGGTGAATGTAACAAATTTGTCACAGTGATTTGATAATAGAACAAGGAAATCTGGATTAATTAGACTCCAAGATGCATGGAAGAGCTCAGCTGGATGGTTCTTTGCTTAGCATCTCAAGACAAATACAATGTTTTGATCTTAGGCCTTGTCTACACTATTGTGGTAAATCGACCTAAGTTATGCTACTCCAACTATGTGAATAATGTAGCTGGAGTCAATGTAGCTTAGGACAATTTACTGCGGTGTCTACACTGCACTGCATCGACGGGAGATGCTCTCCCGCTGACTTACCTTAATCTTCTCGTTCTGGTGGAACTTTTGTACATCCCTAGGCTGAACCAGGGTATGGCAAGGGACCAGCTGAAAGCATGTTTTAACAACAGAGAGTGGCTGTCAGTGAACTGACTGACATCTCAAAAGGGGAGGCCAGACACATACCTCAGCCCAAGTAAGCTGCCCTCAAAAATTCACTGGATGTAATAGCCTCTGAAGTGGCTATAGGCTTGTCCTGTCACAGAGAAGGAGTTCTGTGCGTAAAGTCTCAGGACCTATTTTCATCATTGGATTATAGTTTACTACTGACTTCCAATCCAATCACAAGGGGCCAGATCCTTGGATCATTCAAGCTATGCTTGGTACAGAACTCAAAAATGGGTGACTGTGTCACTGCTCCCAGATCCTAGAGCTGATTCAGCTCCCAGCATTACTCAGAGAAGTCTAAGGACTCTTCTGTTTGGGGATGACCAGAGCCCAAGGAACTTCCAGCAACACACCTTGCTATGTGGACTGGGTTGCCTAGAAGTATGTCGTGCGCGTGCTACCCAGGGAGTTTCTGACATTAGGGCTATGTTAGAGCTACCTAGCTTTTCAAGCTGCCTTGGCAATGCAAAGCAGCCCAGCAGATGGCCAAGAATCTGAACCTATTTGGTTTCTATTGCCTTGAAAATGGATGCCTACAGACAATAGAACCCACAACTCGGACAATAAATTCTTGAACATGCTCTAGCATAGTTTACTTTGAAGAAACAAAACCGCTGGGCGCTGTAGATGCTACATAAACATGCTGCTTTGTGGAACATGCTGTACGACTGATACCACTTTTATATATATATATATATATAGTAAGCTAAGAAAATACAATAAACCAAAGAGTGCTGGATAATTTTTAGCCTTCAGGTTTTTACAAGAGGAAGGAAAAGATATCTTGACTGTGAACTCAGAACATTAGCTTCAGCCATTGCAGCAGTGTCAGTAACATCCCTACACCAGGGAAATATTGGTATCATTATTGTCCCACAAAACATTTACATGTAATTAAAGTGGACATCAACATTGATTAATAACCTTGAATATTGTATTTTTCTGCAACTATACTGCACATATGTATAATATAGACCTGTAAACTTCCCCCCCAATAAATATTAACTACAGTGTTTTGAACAGGTGAAAAGCTATAGAAGCACTAAGTATTTTTCTTTTAAAAACTAATAAATAGAGATGGGTAGGAATGATCTTCCCATCCCTTGAGAATTTTCAAGACTTCAAAAAATGGTTCCCATTTCAAATTTTTTTCCTAAATGTGAAAAATGTCAAAACTGACCCTTTCACATAATAAGTTCTGGCTTCAGTGAATTCGGATTTTCTGCAGAAACAAAGTTTGTTTTTTTTTTAAGGAATTCTCAATCAGTTCTAATAATAATGCTTTTTTCCTAGCACCTGTTTTCCTGAGGATCTCAAAGCACATTAGAAACAATGGTCCAGATTCTCGACCCCGCCTCTGTCTGTTTTGCACTGTCTCCATAGCACAAAGCAGCTGGCCAGTTGCACTACAAAAGCCCAGTCGAGGGTACATCTAACAGAGCCAACTGCCTATCCCACTTCCTTTTGGGGGTGGTGTCAGGTGGGAAAAGGTAAAGTAAAGTATTGACCTTTGGCCAATGTAGCAATCCCCCCCAACAGACACACACAACACAACACCATACATCCAGCTGTGCTAAGTAAATTATATCCATATTATTATTATCCATATTTTTAAGAAAATTATCATCCATATTATCTGTACATTATTATCCATATTTTACAGATGGGTAAACTGAGGCATAGGGAGGTAATGTTATGCCCAAGATCACAATGCAGCATTTCAGTGACATGCACTTCTCCATTTTGCATGAGTGTTTGTGTGTTTGTGTCCCCCGTTTCATGCTTCCAATTCTCCCATCACAAGAGAGTCTGTTCATGCCAATAAAATGTGAGAAAATGTTCAGTTTTCCTGCCAAGGAGCCATTTTGTCACACTGAGCTGAGAAAATCCTTGGAAGAGACTTTTATGCTCATTCAGTTGGATTCTTAGCCATTGACTTTGACGATTTGGTTTAAATAAATAGAGAATCAGGAAATTGAGACAGACATGAATCCCACAACAGAACATTCAAGTGTACATTCTCCTCCCAACCAACCTACCATTTTCTTTCCAAGTTAATTAACAACTCTGGAGGTTGTAACAAATCTAACTTGGATCTGCAAAAAGCTCTTGGTTTGTGTCCCTTAACTGGTGTCTTTAGCATGGTGGAGGTGACTGTAAATTATCAAAAAGGCTGTTAAATGAGGCATACGACTCTCCAAATGAAGGAGGTGTGAATGGAGTCTGTTTTTTGCCAACATTTTAGACTGAATGATTTGGACTCGGAGGAGTTGCACCTAGAAAACATATATACATTGACACTGTAGAGCAGGGATCGGCAACCTTTGGCACACGGCCCGCCAGGGTAAGCCCCCTGGTGGACCAGGCCAGTTTGTTTACCTGCAGCATCCACAGGTTTGGCCAATCGCAGCTCCCACTGGCCACAGTTCGCCATCCCCGGCCAATAAGGGATGCGGGAAGCAGCACGGCCCAAGGGATGTGCTGGCCGCCACTTTCCACGAACTGCATTGGCCGGGGATGGCGAACCGCAGCCAGTGGAAGCCACGATCCACCGAACCTGTGGATGCGGCAAGTAAACAAACCATCCCGGCCTGCAAGGGGGCTTACCCTTGTCTGGCTGCGTGCCAAGGGTTGCCAATCCCTGCTGTAGATCTTACTCGTGCCAGGCTGAGCTCAGAGGGGTATTGGATTCCTTCTTATATACACACACACACACACACACACACACACACACACACGCAATCATTATATATATAAAGGGCTGGGATACAAATTTCTTTAAACAACGTTCTGTTGGCCCTGGTTGTTTGAGGACTGCTTTAATCAGCTTCTGCCAGCAGGGGTCACTGTGATGCATTCACTGCTAAAGTGTGTGTATGAAAGGATAGCGGGAGAACATAGGGGAAACAGATATAAAGAGAAGATATTTAATAAGCTTTCCCCTCCCCTTTCCTTTGAAAGGTGGTGTTTGGTTAAAGTCTAAATGGAAGCCTTTTGTATTGTCGTAGCACCCTTTTTCACATCTAATCTACAGCATCAGACATCTGATCTCGATTCTCATATTATTATCCTCTAGCATAATGTGGATTGCAATCTCGCAATGGGATTAGGAACACATAAAACCTTCCAAAACATTTTTCAAGATTCCCCATATCCTTTCAGATGTTCAAACCAGAAGTGGAAAACGACTGAACTGTAGCTTGTGTGCTCATGGATATCAAGCCGATAACTTGCAAACCCAACTTCCAAAAGGCTTCTAAAGTGAATACATATAAAAGAAACTGAGAGCTGATATTTGTATCAACCTAATGCTTTTCTGTTAAGTCCTGTCTCATGATATCTTTAAATGATAAGAGTCTGGATCACGAACGCAGCATTTAGACTGGTAATTATGAATGCAGCCTCATTTTTTCGTAATTCTCCATGAACAAATCCTGATTTCCATAAGCGTTATTTGTTATTCATGTTGGCTTATTAGTTTTGACAATTATTTTTCATTGCTTGCAAACTGTTCATTTTGACTCTTCAATCGTAGTCATTCATGGTGTGTAGTTGATCACCTAGATCACCTGGTTTGTTTGTTTTTTCCATTCCTTGATTGGAAGATGGAAAGTTTTTCAACTGGAGATCAATAAGAGATTAATAACCATTTTTAAAAGAATTTTCAGATGAATAATCATTCCTACTAAATTTGTGAAACTTTAGTGATTCACAGCTATATTTGCAAATACACATTGGTAGTTCGAATACTACCAATAATCACTGAATCATATGACTCCATTATACAAAACAAATGAGACTTTTATTCACCAAAATATTTGTAAATCAATTTTTCTTACCATTCATCCAGCTGTACACTTGACAAAATATTGGTCTTTGAAAAGTTTTGGATGAGAGGCTGGAAGTAACTGAAAGTTATTAGAAGATAAATGCATGTACATTATCATAGATATTATACTACTACCTATATAAATTGTAATTCACAAAAAGATTACTTGAAAAGAAACGAACAAAAATTAGAATAATAATTTCCTCACCGGGCTTCCATACTTATTGATCCAGTTTCTCAGCAGGTATAAATTGGTTTAACTCCGTTGAAGTCAACGGAACAACTCCAGTTTACTCCAGCTGAGGCATTCTGACCCATTGTTGGAATGATGAAGGTTTATAGTCATTCTGCTCAGAACTGAACAAAACCTCTGGATTTCACTTGCAAATCTTTAAAGGTCCAATGCTTAAAAGATTTCTGGACTGAGCCCTGAATGGCAAAGGGATACATCTATGAATATTTTGTCAAATACAATATTTTCCACTGCAAAAGATTTTTTGCCCATTGTCATTGAATTGAGTAACTCTGCCATTACTACACTTACGGTCACTGTCATTTTCAAAAATGCCCTTCTTCTAAAGGTGATTTTATTTTTGAATTTTCATCCAAATGGCATAAAACTAAACTTTAACAGCTTTTTGAGGGGGAAAAAAATATAGGCAGGTCAAATTCTACTTGTCAAGACAATATCCAGCTTTTAAAATATGATCCAGCATGGCAGGACAAAGTCCATTAAAGCTTACTGGGTGTTGGATCTTCAAAGCCCATGTATTAATCTTGGCATTGATCACTCTGGTTTGGACAATAAGCTTAGAGGGATTGCACTGAAGTTAGTATACCTCAAAATGTCTTTAGATCTGCTCTCTGAATATGAATAATTCTTCCTGAGCCTGATCCAAAGCCCTCTGAAGTCAATAGGAATCTTTCCATGGTCTTCAATGAACTTTGCAGTAGGCCCTACATATTATTATTTAAGTATAAAACTTGCATATTTAAGGAGATGCCAAACTGGCACGCTCATTCTGAACTTCCCTGAATCAAGGGAGAATTAGATCTGTAATACACAGACCCCAATAGATGTTGCAATATAGCCCTGTTTCCATAATGGACTGAACCAGGGCATGGAATGTGTCTAGCTAAACTCTGGGGAAGTCTGCATTGGAATCTGGGTCCAAACTCTGTGGCACAGACACATCTGCAAACAAACCTTGATTTAAAAAAAAAAATGATGAGAAGTGCCTCCTTTTGCAAAGGAAAATGTGCAAAAGCAGATCAGACAAAATATTTTAATCTTTAGACATTTGTCCTCCAGCACAGTGTTCCTTAAAAATTCTTCCCCTTGTTTTACTGGGTCTTGCATTATTCATGTACTATATTTTTTATTTTTGTATTAAAAAAAAACAACAAAGGTTGTACTTAGGAGTGCAGGAGCTTTTGAGAACCTCTCTCCCTTGCTTTCTCTGTGTTAGGCTTCATTTGATAGCTATGAACTGTGGATAAAGAATAAATATGGCTTTTCTGTGCCTCGGGACTCTCACCTGACTAATTTATGTCTGACCTGCTAGAAGACCACTGACCTTGGAAAGTTTAATTGAGGCTGGGATTATATGGCCGTTTGAGGCCACCTGAATTCTGAGGGTGTGACTCTCTCTCTCTCTCTCTCAATCTAAACTGATATGGAGTGTGTCTGTGTGCACACACCCTAAACTGAGTTGGCAATGGAAGAATACCTTGTTGTATGTGATAACAAATGGGAAAGGCTTCCTATTATCAGAAACATAACAGGAACACTTTTTCCCCCTCCCCCCACACATGGAGATCTAATTTTTACAGTTGATTCAACTTTCTTATGAATGTGATTTTGTCTAAGAAGTGAACACTTAAAGAGTGGAGTGGAAATAATATAAATCTATGGACACCGTTTATTTAGTCCCACTCATACATATTTTAACTTCCCTTTAATTAAATTGTTTAAGTGCCTGATGGATGCTGATCATTTTCACTTATTTTACACTGTAGAAAAGTTATAGACACTTAAAACTCTAGATAGATAGATTAGATTAGAATAGATTAGATTAGAATAGATTAGATACACACACATACACATCCCATAAGAATGAAAGGTGGAATAAAATGAAATAGTCTAGATATCTGCTAGCCAAACAGTACGATCTTTCTTACTGGGGATTGTCCCAAGATGGATATAAAGAGCTCTAACCTGAGCTTCTCTGAAGAAGAGGCTGACAAATATGCCATATTATGCATGAAGTTATTTTATGGCACAGGCTATTGTCCACTGGAGACTGAGCAGACACTACTAAACTCATTTCACCTAAGGCCGCAAACTGCGCTCAAGGCCCGAAGGGGATTCTTCTCCTCTCAAGCCACTGTCCCCTTTCCAGGGCCAGAACATTTATTTTGCCTTGCACTCAAAGTCAGCAGGGCCAAAGCACTGAAACAGCCTAGCGAGGTGGAATTAACCATTGAAGTGCTGGAGGATTTAAACAACTGCTATAGTGTTCCCCTTTTCAGATACACTTTCTACAAAACAATCCTCTCCAAAAATCAAACCGGATTCCACAGCATTTTCAAGGTCAAACTAAGCTTTCTTCCCCATCCTCATTTCTAATGGGGTGCCCAGACTGACACCATGACCCCTTTCCATTTGTAAGTGTCATGGGAAATGAAAAGAGGGTATATAGTACAAGCTGTTAAGAGCAGCCTGAATTCCCCCATCTCTCTCCAGAAAACGATGTCATGAATCAGGATATGTTCTATTATCTTTATAGCGGGGACCTGGATCAGCGTTCACATCACACTCCCTGTCAGTAACCGGCCCAAGACGGGGAAGCTAATGATCCAACCAGCGGACCAAATTCGGTGATGAATCCTGGTCACGTGCCACCTGAGGCACATTGTGCATACACTAAGAAGATCTTTATAGTCTTCATAATCTTTATAATCTGTGACGTAAAGCATACCTGGAGACCTGGAATACTGGAAGTGATCAGATCCAGTGCAATCTAAATTTGAAGCCTATTATTTATGTTAAGGGCCAGGTTTTGCAAATTCATGGCCAGATTCTTGGCCTTTGTTCTACTGGCTTTACGCATGCATGTGTGCATACACAAAACTCCAAAAACAAACAAAACCTCACACACAACCAGCTGGGGATTCCCTTTTTGTAGGGAAATCCTCAGGTAGTGTCATATCTGGCTTTATGCAACCTACTCCTGTCCCCTGCCACAGGCCAAGGACAAGCATAGTTGGAGGGTTGTACCCTGGTTGCACCCCTAGACTAACAAACCATCCCCTAGGGGGCTGTTTCAGCTGGCACACAGTAGGGCTACTTAGAAGCTGCTCTAACCTGCACCAATCAATAGCAGAGCTAATAGAGGATAGTGACCACACCCTCAGTAGCCTTCAGTTGGCATTTTCAATCATATTATGCAATTGAGAAAAGGAGGTATACAACACAAATTTTCACTTGATAGTCATGTGTTCTTACAGCCCTGTAGCAAATTAAAACAAAAAAGAACATACAAAATGATATAAGAATATCATTTGAAGAGAGAAATGAGTCAGACCAATGGTCCATCCAGGCCAGTAACCTGTCTTCTGATGGTGGCCCGTGCCAGATGGTTCAGAAGGAAAGAACAGAGCAGGGCAATTTATTGAGTGATCCACCCCGTGTCATCCAATCCCAGCTTCTGGCAGTCAGAGGTTTAAGGACATTCAAAGCATTGGGTTGAATCCCTGACCATCTTGGCTAATAGCCACTGGTGGACCTAGTCTCCACGAACTTATTTAATTCTTGAACTGAGTTACAATTCTGGCCTTCACATCACCTCTTGGCAACAAGTTCCATAGATTGACTGTGCATTGTGTGAATCTTAGTTTTGAACTTGCTGCCGACTAATTTTATTGGGTGACCCCTGGTTCTTATATTATGTGAAGGAGTAAATAACACTTCCTTATTCACTTTCTCCCCATCATTCATGATTTCATGGATCTCTATCATATCCCCCCTTAGTCATTTCTTTTCTAAACTGAACAGTTCCAGTCTTTTTAATCTCTCCTCATATGGAAGATATTCCATACCCTTAATCATTTTTCTTGGCCTTCTCTGTATGCTTTCCAAGTCTAATCTATCTTTTGTGAGATGGAGTGACCAGAAGTGCACCCAATATTCAAGGTGTGGGAGTATCATGGATTTATAGAGTGGCATTACGAGGTTTTCTGTCTTATTATCTACCCCTTTCCTAATGGAGCCTAATGGTAAAACAAATAACCCTGCAGCAGCGGCTCCTGAAGGTTCTGTTCCACGGGTCTAGCTGGGCTTAGCTCACCACTCCTGGACTTCCTGATGTGGGGTGGGTGGCACTGGGGCTATACCTGAGTGAGCAGTGTTACAGCATAGTGTATGGGGTCATTGCGCCACACACTCAGCTTGATGGAGGGACAGCTGGGACAAACTTGAGCAGCACTGCGACCCCATGCACCAGTGCAGGGAGCTGAACACAGCCAGCGACACTGAACAGGAGCTGCAGAGCTGACACTGCGGGGTGAGTATGCGGTAGGCTGACTGTGCACTAACTACCCACAGGGCATCCTACCCCCTCGGAGCAGCACACAACCCACCCCCATTGCCTCCTACCCCAGGGGTAGCACCTGCAGCCTCTCCCCTAGGGTTTTGTGAAAGTAGCAAGCCTATAGGTATAAATGAAGGTGGGACCACTCCTGACCCATCATTACACTCCCTGCCACAGTTGCATTGCTGGGGAAGAAAGGTGATCGATGGTCATTTATGCAAGGGGATCTAGTCCACAACCTCTGAAGTTGCACCTGCAGAAAAGAATGCTCAAATCCCGCATTTGCTCATACAAATGAGCATTGTGTGTGCAGGCTTTGTGGTCTGACTGCCAATTACCTGCTTTTCATACATCAGGTGTTCACAGATAACCGGTGCTAATAGTGGGGGGGAGGGGGGGACAGAGTGAGGGCAGCTGGCTTCAGCAGAGTTACTGAGTACAAGGAAAGCAGAAAATCGAGCGGGGCAGGGGGGTACGGGGAAAGTGACCCTGCATGCCTCCCAGATGTTGCCTTTGGGTGCACATTTATTACAAGTGGATTTTGTTGATCTTTCTCTCGGTCAATGTAAAAAAGGGATGCTCCGCCAAGAGGTGAGAACAACATGCTCAATCCTTCCAAAAAGTTCAGTAAATTCTGTCTCAAATGAAGAACGGCACCCTTTACAAAGCTTCCTGGATGCACGAAGTCTGTTTGGACAACTCAGTCAGTCCTAACCGGTCCGTACGTACCATCCAAAACTGACAGCATTGCGTAATAGTGAGCATCACCTTGGTTGGTAGTACTGTGTTTGTAGGATGGGAGCCAACATTTGTACCTGTGACAGCGCTCCGGGGAGGCACATTCTAAATCAGAGTAAAGAAAACTTCTCTTCTGGCAGGTACTGTCTGTCACATCCCTGCAAAGTGTGTCCCTGGCCTGTCTTCCATTCTAAGTTAAATAGAAAAAAAGGGGATGAGCTACTGAGTTGCTGGTGTGATAGGGAAAAGCTATGGAGCCATGAGTACTATCCTCACAGAAAATGCCTTGACACAGCCTTAGGACAGTCCAGTACTAGAGTGAGCTCCAAAAGAAGCACTGGTTGGGAGGGCAAGTGCACTTTAACCCTCGACACAGTGCACTTATACAGGCATTTTGTGAGGAGCACAGAGACGTTTGGCCCTAAGGTGAGTAAACCACCTATTTCAAAACAAAGATCCTCCTCATTGTGTCCTCTGTCTGCCCCATGGGTAATATATTGTGAAGCAGCTAAGTGACTTTGGAGCACTGATTTTGAATAGGACTTAGACTCCAATGTCACTTAGGGTATGTCTACACAGCAACTAGACACCTGTGGCTTGCCTGTGCCAGCTGACTAGGACTCCTGGGGTGGGGCTTTCATTGCTGTCTAGACTTCTGGGCTCAGGCTGGAACCTGGGCTCTCGGACCCTGCAAGGTGGGAGAGACCCAGAGCGTGGACTCCAACCCAAGGCTGGAAATCTACACAGCAATGAAACAGCCCCACAGCTTGAGCTCCATGAGCCCAAGTTGGCTGGTACAGGCCAGCTATTGTGTCTAGACAGACCCATAAGCACATTTGAAAATTTTGCCTTTCTGCTACTAAAAGCCCAAGTCACTTTTGAAAATGAGACAGAGGCTCCCAAGTCACTTAGGTGACAGAAAATTTTACCCTAAATCATTTACAGCCTGATTTCAAAGGTGTTTAGGCACCTAAAGATGCAGATAAGTGCCTACCATGCTTACATGCTTTTGAAAATCCCATGAGGCACATATCTCGATCTGTAGACACCTGAATACCTTTGAAAAGTTGGCCATTAAGCACTTCTGAAAATTTTACCCAATAAAAATAATAACCAGATTTAGTTCATTGGTGGAAACAGCAAGAGTAACTTAAATTTTACTGGTTTCAGAGTAGCAGCCATGTTAGTCTGAATTCGCAAAAAGAAAAGGAGTACTTGTGGCACCTTAAAGACTAACCAATTTATTTGAGCATAAGCTTTCGTGAGCTACAGCTCACTTCATCGGATGCATTCAGTGGAAAATACAGTGAGGAGATTTATATACACATAAAACATGAAAAAATGGGTGTTTATCATGCACACTGTAAGGAGAGTGATCACTTAAGATGAGCTATTACCAGCAGGAGAGTGGGTGGGGGGGGAGAAAACCCTTTGTAGTGATAATCAAGGTGGGTCATTTCCAGCAGTTAACAAGAACGTCTGAGCAACAGTGCGGGGGGGGGGGGGCGGGGGGGAGGGAGGGGGAAATAAACAAGGGGAAATAGTTTTACTTTGAGTAATGACTCAACCACTCCCAGTCTCTATTCAAGCCTAAGTTAATTGTATCCAATTTGCAAATTAATTCCCATTCAGCAGTCTCTCGTTGGAGTCTGTTTCTGAAGTCTTTTTGTTGAAGAATAGCCACTTTTAGGTCAGAAATCGAGGGACCAGAGAGACTGAAGTGTTCTCCGACTGGTTTATGAATGTTATAATTCTTGACATCTGATTTGTGTCCATTTATTCTTTTACGTAGAGACTGTCCAGTTTGACCAATGTACATGGCAGAGGGGCATTGCTGGCACATATCACATTGGTAGATGTGCAGGTGAACGAGCCTCTGATAGTGTGGCCGATGAGATTAGGCCCTATGATGGTGTCTCCTGAATAGATATGTGGACACAGTTGGCAACGGGCTTTGTTGCAAGGATAGGTTCCTGGGTTAGTGGTTCTGTTGTGTGGTGTGTGGTTGCTGGTGAGTATTTGCTTCAGGTTAGGGGGCTGTCTGTAGGCAAGGACTGGCCTGTCTCCCAAGATTTGTGAGAGCGATGGGTCGTCCTTCAGGATAGCTTGTAGATCCTTGATGATGCATTGGAGAGGTTTTAGTTGGGGGCTGAAGATGATGGCTAGTGGCGTTCTGTTATTTTCTTTGTTGGGCCTGTCCTGTAGTAGGTGACTTCTGGGTACTCTTCTGGCTCTGTCAATCTGTTTCTTCACTTCAGCAGGTGGGTATTGTAGTTGTAAGAATGCTTGATAGAGATCTTGTAGACATTTGTCTCTGTCTGAGGGGTTGGAGCAAATGCGGTTGTATCGTAGAGCTTGGCTGTAGACAATGGGTCATGTGATGTGGTCTGGGTGAAAGCTGGAGGTATGTAGGTAGGAATAGCGGTCAGTAGGTTTCTGGTAGAGTGTGGTGTTTATGTGACCATCGCTTATTAGCACCGTAGTGTCCAGGAAGTGGCTCTCTTGTGTGGACTGGTCCAGGCTGAGGTTGATGGTGGGATGGAAATTGTTGAAATCATGGTGGAATTCCTCAAGGGCTTCTTTTCTATGGGTCCAGATGATGAAGATGTCATCAATGTAGTGCAGGTAGAGTAGGGGCATTAGGGGATGAGAGCTGAGGAAGCGTTGTTGTAAGTCAGCCATAAAAATGTTGGCATACTGTGGGGCCATGCGGGTACCCATAGCAGTGCCGCTGATTTGAAGGTATACATTGTCCCCAAATGTGAAATAGTTATGGGTGAGGACAAAGTCACAAAGTTCAGCCACCAGGTTTGCCGTGACATTATCGGGGATACTGTTCCTGACGCCTTGTAGTCCATCTTTATGTGGAATGTTGGTGTAGAGGGCTTCTACATCCATAGTGGCCAGGATGGTGTTTTCAGGAAGATCACTGATGGATTGTAGTTTCCTCAGGAAGTCAGTGGTGTCTCGAAGATAGCTGGGAGTGCTGGTAGCGTAGGGCCTGAGGAGGGAGTCTACATAGCCAGACAATCCTGCTGTCAGGGTGCCAATGCCTGAGATGATGGGGCACCCAGGATTTCCACGTTTATGGATCTTGGGTAGCAGATAGAATATCCCAGTTTGGGGTTCCAGGGGTGTGTCTGTGTGGATTTGTTCTTGTGCTTTTTCAGGGAGTTTCTGAGCAAATGCTGTAGTTTCTTTTGGTAACCCTCAGTGGGATCAGAGGGTAATGGCTTGTAGAAAGTGGTGTTGGAGAGCTGCCGAGCAGCCTCTTGTTCATATTCCAACCTATTCATGATGACAACAGCACCTCCTTTGTCAGCCTTTTTGATTATGATGTCAGAGTTGTTTCTGAGGCTGTGGATGGCATTGTGTTCTGCATGGCTGAGGTTATGGGGCAAGTGATGCCACTTTTCCACAATTTCAGCCTGTGCACGTCGGCGGAAGCACTCTATGTAGAAGTCCAGTCTGTTGTTTCGACCTTCAGGAGGAGTCCACCCAGAATCCTTCTTTTTGTAGTGTTGGTAGGAAGGTCTCTGTGGATTAGTATGTTGTTCAGAGGTGTGTTGGAAATATTTCTTGAGTCGGAGATGTCAAAAATAGGATTCTAGGTCACCACAGAACTGTATCATGTTCATGGGGGTGGAGGGGCAGAAGGAGAGGCCCCGAGATAGGACAGATTCTTCTGCTGGGCTAAGAGTATAGTTGGATAGATTAACAATATTGCTGGGTGGGTTGAGGGGACCATTGCTGTGGCCTCTTGTGGCATGCAGTAGTTTAGATAGTTTAGTGTCCTTTTTCTTTTGTAGAGAAGCAAAGTGTGTGTTGTAAAGGACTTGTTTAGTTTTAGTAAAGTCCAGCCACGAGGAAGTTTGTGTGGAAGGTTGTTTTTTTTATCATCCACTTTCACTTTTATAAAAAGACTTATGCCCACCCCCCTAAGTGCTGTGGGATTTAAGACCTTTGTTTGGTTTCCTCAAAATGTACATGATCCCCAATATTCAAAATACCATTACATCCAGATTAGGGACATGCCACATTCTGAGGCATTTGGGTTCTGAATTTTCCTACCTACTTGCAATATTTTCCCCCCTTGTTGGGTGTACTGACCTTTTCTCTCTTCCTCGTCTCATTTGGTGAAGGGAAAGCCAACCACTGTCTCTGCCTGGGTAGGAGGGCTTGTTAAAAACAACTGGAGAAAGGACCAATCCATGCATTCAGCAGTTGGATCAATTCAGAGGAGGTATACTCATTACCACCAACAGGGAATCTGGCACAGAAGACTGGCATATTCATCCAAACCCATATAATGCTGAAATCCAACATATTAAATATATACTTCATTTAGTTCAGGTCCCATCCCTACCTCCCACCAGCCACTATCCTGTTTTTGGACCCTAACTGTAGCTACAGGGTTATGAGCCACAGACTGCTGTTAATACTACTGCTCGGCCCCTCGGCAGGCTAATGGATTGTCCTATGAGAGCCTAAATAAAGTGTATAACTAAATAACTAAATAAAACTTTATTGAGTCTTTCAGTCACTAACCTGGATCTGCCAGACCTTTAACATTAGTTGACCTGAGCTTATTGGTTCCAAATATGAATAGAAGAACAGCTCTAGCAGCTGTACCTCTGAAGAACTGATAGAGACAATAACAAAAAAAAAAATCCTGAAAAAGAATTTTTTTGTGTTCCTTATTTATTACAGTTTTAATAGAAACTCAGTGGAAGTCTTATCTGATGTCATTTGGTTTAGATTCCATGCTACTTGTTGTATTCAACCAAATTCCCTTATCTTCTCATTGCTTGTGTTCTGTTGTGCCAGAATCCAAGCAAACTGATACACTTATCTTCAGTTTTATAATAAAGTTTTAGCTTCCATGGGATAAAAGAGAAAGAGAGACAGAGAAAGAGACAGGGGGAAAGGAAAACGGCAAGGTACCAAACATATCAGGAGTGTCTGACGGTCAGATTATTCTGTAGCTAGCCTTATTTTTAGCAGAGAAACTTCAGTGGCTAATCAAAATAATAGACAAATAAGCAAACTAAAAGGGCATAAAAGTGTGCAGGCTATTGAGAGAGAATAAAGAGGCCAAATCCTCAGCTTTCAGGCAAAAGAGGGACACCTATTTACAGCAGTTGAGGATCTGGCCCAAGGTTAGCATTATTTCACTTCCGTAAAAAGCATATTAATAAACCTGTGGAATAATGAAGGTGAGCAAACTTGCACAGCAAACTGGAACTACTTCTGAAGGAAGGTGTGTGGGGGTTGGAGGGAACCTGATTGGCTTGTTTTCTAGACAAAATATTAAGTTCCCTCAGTTTGGGTGAGAGATGCTAGTGGCGCTCTACTGATCTCCCTGTCATTGAGCTGAAGAAGCTCTACCTCTGAAGCTATGAGCACTTCCCGTTCATGTCCACAAATGAGTTATTTCCAATGCCAGCTCCACATTCCTTTGCAGCCCTGCCAAGTTCCAGCCTGAGATTGTCTACATTAGCTTCTGATCTTGCACAGCCATCAGTTTCAAACAATTTCCATGCACATTTATTTAGGTCTAGATAGGAACAGGAGGTCCCAAAGGTGATAGGGTGCTTGCATTACTCTAATCCAGTTACTGCTGAGTTAAAATGCTTTCATTACAGTTTCAACCCCCAAGAAAGCCTACGCATGGTGAGATTAGGGCTTCTTATTATGTTTTAAAACCAGGCTGACAGAAGGAAAGAATAGCAAGACAGAATAAGCAATTTATTTGCATACTTCCCCTCCCACCCCTTTTCCCCACCTTGATGGGTTCTGCTACTAAAGACCTTTAAAGTCTCAGCTGTCCTCTAGGTGTTTCATACTACCTTGATCGATTGTCTAAAGACAAAGTAGATTAAAATATAAGTTATCTATGTCAGGGGCTTGCTGTTGACTGTACATTCCGTTGTCCTCAAGGGAAAACACAGGTGGTGCCAGAGAATCAATTAAAGCAGACTGAGGACTGACTCTGGCCTTCCAGAGCCTCAGCACAGCCACAACTGAGACTCCTTTGAGAGTCTAAAAAGTTGGGTTATTTTTTTTAAAGGAATTTGTGTGTGCAAGCTGCCTCTGCACGTCTTGGTTTGGGATGAAGAAGGAAGTACTAGAACATGTCACTTGAAATTATGTTCTCAGAGACTTCTAGCTAGAGCCTCATGAATCCTTCTCAGTTTGGCATGAAAAGATTTGAGCAATATCTACATACATTTGTGCCAGAAGCACTTCTCATGGGTTTGCAGGCTTTGAAACACACCAGATGTTCTCATGTCTGAATATCCAAGGCAACCACTGGGTTTGACAGGTCAATGCCCCTTTGCATGGGTTCCCATAGAGTCACTGGGTGCTCAGAAACAGAAGTGTTACCAGTGGAGAAAATCACCCACAACCTCTGCTCTATCAGGGACCTTCAAAATCATGCCACGTCGGGAAGGGGTGAACTGAGATGGGCTGCCGATTCAGCACCTCCCCCAGACAGGCTCTGTCCTACTAGGGAGACAAAAAATAAAGCTGGTCTTGCATTGTAGAACCTCAAGGGAAGATCTGCTGCTACCTACTCTTCTCCAGGGAGAATCACCCATCCAATCACCACCCTCCACCTGAGAAGTGTAGGTTCCAAAGTGCATGTCCTACACTCCTGGATGGGAAGGATAGCTCAGTGGTTTGAGCATTGGCCTGCTAAACACAGGGTTGTGAGTTCAATCCTTGAGGGGGCCATTTAGGGATCTGGGTCAAAAATTGGGGATTGGTCCTGCTTTGAGCAGGGGGTTGGACTAGATGATCTCCTCAGGTCCCTTCCAACCCTGATTTCTATGATGTGCGTCTATGAACTTGGCTCTGGGAGTTCCCTTGAAAGTTTATCTTGGATACCAGGGAGGCCTAAGACCACAGGTATCAGTCTGCCTAGATATGGCATGTCCTTTTTTAAGGTAGCAGGTGGTGAAAGGTTTAGTATCATGCTGAGTTTCTTTATTGTTGGCTGCCATGCACATCATGTGGCAGCCACATTTTAGTCTCTTACAGAATCCTAGGAGCTGCAAGGGGAAGGAAAAGGAGAATATGCTCTCCTCTTCTGATACAGCACTCCAGAGAACTAAAGGCAAACACAGACCATTTCACTCCAGTATCTGTAACAGAGCCAGAGTCAGAGTAACTGGTTAAATGGCAAGTCACAAAGAGCTGTTTAGTCTGATAGACACAAGGCAACATTGTACTTCAAAGTTAGTACTGCTAGCTGGTAACTGGAACTTACCAACGGATGCTTCAATCAATTTGGGATGAGATATACATATGTCCAGCACCCTTGGGGTTTGCAGTTATTATTAATTCCATATTCAAGGATGGAAGCATCTACTTCGGATGCATTTCTTTTGTCTGCTTCATAGGAGCATTTCCAAGGTGACTGTAAGAGGGGGGTTTCCAGAGCTGGCCTGGTTGAACGCACATGCTGATGTGCTAACATGTAGAATCTAGGAGACTCAGGATACCTCTACACTGCAATTAAAATCCTGCAGTTGGCCCATGCCAGCTGACTTGGGCTTGTGAGGCTCGGGATAAGGGGTTGCTTAAATATGGTGTAGAAATCCAGGTTCTGGCTGGAACCTGGGGTACATGGGAGGGTCCCAGCTCTGACTGACTACACTGCAATTAAACAGCCTCTTAGCCCAAGTCCCACAAGCCTGAGTCAGCTGGCACAGGCCAGCTGTGAGTGTCTAATTGCAGTGTAGACATATCCTGAGAAAGGGAGCTGGGAGAGAAAGCAACAGAAGGTTGCAGCGTCCAGTGTGACTGGCCATGCAAGAAGTTTTGATAGGTTTACAAAGGCTTTGCCATACTTTTGTCAAGCGCCCTTTTGGCTCAGTTACTGCCACTGATTTCTGATTCACTCTGTGTTTAGTAAAGTTCTTGTTTTGGCTTCAGTCTTTAACAGTAAGAGTTTAGACTTTTAGAGGTCAGTTTTACTCAAGCGAGCATCTTCTCTGCGCAGGGAAGCAAAAACTAAGTCCTAAAATGGCAGGGATGGAGGCTGCTTAAGATCTCTATTTATGTTCTCTCCATAGATCTGCCACCTGCCAGATGTTATTGTTTTTTACTATCTATCTATCTATCTATCTCTGTGCAGAACTCCTCATTGTAGCACCTGTGAACCGAGACATTTCCCTGTGAACCCACACAGGGAAAAGGGGTGTTTGAAGGTGCTCTATTAAACCTCTGGATAGGTCACCTGCAGAGTACTGGGAAAAGCAGCCTTCACAAGACTGATATGCCCCTCCACACTGGTGGGTGGGCAGGAAATGGGAGGAGCCTTGGCTCTGCTCCCTCAAATCTCCAACCAGAACAACTGAGTCAGAATGGAGGAGGGTGTCATCTGTACCAGGTTAAAGAAGTTTACTTCTCTTCAGATGTAAGTGGGCAATCAGGGACCGCTCTGCACCTGAGTTAGCATGCTTATATGCTGCACCTTACTTAGTGCTTGTGGTAATTCCACAAATCGAGCCCTAAACTGTAACCACTATACTATAAAAGGCAGCATATGCCTTAGGTTCCTGCCTTCTGCTGATGTTTTTTCTCCTCATTCCATCTGAGTGAGTCTAGGAGATTGTGGCATATACATGGTTGAAAATGAAATCAACATACAGAGAGAGGAGAACCCACCCCTTTCTGTCCATGGCAGATCAAAATTCTATGGGCTCTCCAGTGAAAAAAGAGCTTCTCTAACCTAGCTACCTTCTCAGACAGGATGATAAAACTGGTTCAAATGCCACCTTATTGTGATTCATTGGCCTGAAATCAAGCCAAACTCTTTTGGACATTTAGAAAAGTTGTATTATTAATATTTTTTCCATTCTCATGTGCTTCTGCATTTCTTAGTTCCCAGCCAGGACTGCAACTGAAATAGTGCAAGAGAGACCTTGTTCTTGTGAGATTTCCAGACCACCTTTGCAGTCACAATATTTTCTTCAGAATTTGAATATCTGGGAACATCTCATAATAAAATCTTTCTAAGTTCACCCAGCTCTCATGCTCACCCATGGAAACAAAGGGGCAGTAGAGGAAAGAATAGAGGAATGAAACAAATTCCATCTTTCATTTTCACCCCAATTCCCTCTCACACACAAAGACAGCCTCAAACATCCAAACACCCAGACATATGACAGAACAGTCACAAATCCTGGATTCAAACACATTGTAACTTTAGGGTGTTCAGAATGAAGATCTGAATATTGCTATTTGAGCCCCTGCATCAAGGTGACTCACCAACCAGTACACCGCTGGTGGTCCCCTTTGGCTTGAGACTTGGCTCTCTGGCTGGGTCAACTTTGATCTCATCCCTTTAGGGTGATCCAAGATTTTCACACAATAGTCCCAGGCCCAATAATCTTTCTGCTCCCCTTGTATCTGGGGTATTCTGGATAGCTGTCTGGTGAAAGATATAGGGGAACCCAGTCCCTAGTCTTAGTCCTCAAAATAGAAAAGGAAAATAAATTACATTAACAGACATAAGGAGCTGCTGTCTATTTTACCTGGATCTTCCAGCTGACTGTCGCACTGTTCTGGGCTCATAGGCCAGCTAAGGTTCTCTGCTGGGTTCCTCTCTAGGAGCTGAGGGCAAGAGCTCTGTCCACCTCCCCAGGCTGGGGCCTTCTGTGCTGGGTTTCTCCTTTTTTAAGGCTCCTCCTCCAAGACTGCCATGGTTTGCAGGTGCAATGGGGCAGGGTTATATGGTCCAAAGTTGCTCTTTAGCCCCTTCTTGTGGTGTGGGGATTGTACACCCCATCATAGCCCCTCTGTACTTTTACCAAGGGCTGGCACTAGTTAGAGTTACTCTTTCCCACACCCACACCCAATCCCAAAGAGACAGAGAAGTCAAATACACACACACACACACACACACACACACACAGTTAAAATGCTGTTGTATCTGGCTCCTCAGCCTTTTGTACAATTTAGAACTGTGGATTTATAAGGCTTAATTGTTGTTTTCTATTGTTCTTTTAAAAATATGTTTCTGCATCCCTCAAAGTGCTTCAGTGTTCATGTGCGTTGAGTCTGAGCTGTAACATTAAGTGAGAGACCTTAACACTGGGTTTAACATTGCTATGGCCTTGAAGCAACATCCTAAAGCAACAGGCTCTCTCTCCCTAAGCTTAAAAATTAAGACTCACTGAAGTATGAAGGTCAATGGGAGAGTCAGGAAAGGGCAAACAGTCTGGTATAATTACACTATGTCTGAATCAACCTGGCTTTCCCAACAAAAATGTGTCAAGCAACACAGACAATTCATAGATTTGAATTCCTCTGTTGTGACTGTGCCAGTGCTATATTTGGAGAAGCCTCCCAAGTGATGTAGGCCAAAACCTTGCCTCATGCATTAAATAAAAGGAGATGATGAGAACTGAGTATGTTTTGATGGCATCAGATAATAAAATAAATAATAATAACCTATGAAAAAAATCCTCTTTCCCCAAGCCTAAACTTCAATATTTCTTTTGAAGTGTTCAGAACCCAGATACAACAGCATGGAGTTACTGAATGAACATCATAAACGAAAGACATTCTGAAGGACAGTGCAAATGACCCATTTAGCTATTTGTCCAATGTGACAAAAGTAAATGATCAACCAAAAACTAAAAGCAATTAGTGGTCAGATCCACTTCTGGTGTAAGTTCCCTTGAGATTAGTGACTAGCTCACTAAACTCAGGGGAAAGTGAAGATCTGGCCCTCAATTTTTAAACTTCTTTAATTTTAATATTCCTGTACTTTTGCTCCCCCAAAACTTCAATAGCTGAGAAAAGATTTTTTGTTTACAGTTTTTTTTTCTTTTTACGCTTAGACAGGCGTGAATCCAGGGTGTATTGTGATAGCTATGCTTTGGGGGGTGGGGAGGTTGTTTTTATAAACAGAGATGTATCTGAATCAAAACCCCAGATCCAAACACCCGAACCTTTGAGTATGAGGGTTGGAATCTTAATCCAGATTCAAATTTTGCAGCTGTCCCTAGGCTGAACCTAATCCCCATAGCTGGACAACATCTGAATTTTGGGACATTTGAAATTTGTATCTGAATTTTGCAGCTTGGTCCCATCTGTAGATTTTATTTTTTAAGCAACAGGTAAAGTTCAGTAAATGGAGAGTTCAGAACGGGCATTGAAAAGCACTCAAAATTACAGATTGTTCTCTAAAGCATATCCAAATTGTGCAAAGATGTTGAGTTTAAAAAATTTGTCTGGACATCCCATAAGAACAGTCTCGTGGGATTTCCAGTGTTTCCTGCTTGTAGCCTCTTCTGGGATCGGGAAGCACAGAAGTGTGTGAAAATAGAAAATAATGGGGGTGGGGGGAGAATGTTAATCAAAGGTATCAAATTCACTTGTTTGTGGGGATAGAACCTAGAACATTCAGCAACCAAAACTAGAGCTGGTTGAAACTCAGAGTTTCCAGTTGATGGGGAATTCTGACATTTTCAACTGTGTTTTTGTTTTGAATTGAAACAAAAACCAAAAAAAAAATTAATTTTTCACAAAATTAAATGGGGGGGGGGATAAATTTCAGGTTGAAATCAAAACACTGCATTCCAATTTTGACTTTTTTTAAATTCTATATTTTATTGTACTTTATAATAATTATAAAATAAAACAAAATACATTTCAAAATGAGAACTTGTTTTGATATGAAAAATCCAAATGTTCCTTTCCGATAAATAGGTTTTTTAATCCAAATGCTTTTTTTCCCTTTTTTTTCCAGAACAAAATTTTGTCAAAATCAACACAGTCCCGCAGAAAGTTTTGATTTAGATGAAACAGCATTTTTCCTCACAGAAGAAATGTTCCTCTGAAATTTTTTGACCAGGTCTACCAAAACCACACCTCCCTAGCCCATAATTTAACTAGTAACTTCCAAAGCTCTATATAAGTTGCAGGCTCCTATCCTCTAATGAGCGAAACTCACTTATGTTCAGAGGGCCAGTACAACCATAATACGCATTGAAGCCCCAAAATAGTGGTTCAGTGGGACTTAAGAGGTACATACTCCTAGACCCAGGAATTAATTTCACCGCATGTCGTCCATCTAACACAGGGAGACATCATCACAGCTAATGGGTGACACAAGACTTTAGGACCTTCCCAAAGGTTCCTTGGTAGAAATGAGCACAGGTTTAGTGTGAAATAGTAGGAAGAGTTCTTTTCACCCCTCTATTTTCACCTCTATTCCAAGTATCTTCATAAAGCCAAATTTAAAAAAATAATAGAAGGGGAATGTTTACAAAAACAAGATGGACATAACTTTTAGAATCCTAACGCGTGCAATTCCAGCGTAATATTAGTCACATAGTGTCCAAATGTCTCCAATCTTACTTACCAGAATTGGGAAAAAAGGATAAATATGAGGGTTAACTTGGCTCTGTCTGAATAGGGAAATGAGAAGAGCAAATGTACATTAGTCAAAGAAAGAAAAAATAATATCCCAGAAATGAATAAGAAATAAGTATCCTCAGAATAATACTATATAAATACATTTGCTGTAGGTCACATAAAAGATTCATGGCACACACATGTACAGGTCAAATTACCTTTAAATATTAAATTTCTTTCCAGCGGTGGAGAATTTCAGATTTATGCTGTTTTCATAAGGAAAAAGGATGCACCCCATGCATTATTATTTGCCGATAAACCAGACCTTCTGATTTAGCCTCTAGGTTTAGGTTAGAGACAGCCTTTTTCATGAGAAAAAATGGGGGATCATCATGAATTTCATCTCTTGTCCACAGAAACCTCTACTTTCTTTTGGCTCTTTAAGCCAATATTTTCTTATCATTGAACAATACAAATTAGCAATGGAAAAGACCTGGTGGGTCATTTACAGTAGTTCATTTCCCCACCAGTGCAAGATGTTTCCCTGGGGTATGTTTTGTCCAGTCTGGTTATAAAAGACTCAAGCAATAAGTCTTCCATCACTTCCCTTGGGAGAGTATTCCACTTTCTAATAGACCTCACTACCTGGACATTTTCAAAGTCGCAGAATTCCTGTCCTATTGCTGGCAAGAAGGGAGACCACATACACCTTATACATGGCAAAGTAAGATTCAAATTCAAAAGCTATAAATAGAAGGGCATAGGAGAATGACTGGATCAAGAGATTGGTAATGTACTTGTTTTAGTAGGCCAAATTTGACCGACATCTGTTCAGAACAAACATGCGAATATCTGATTTGGCTATCTGATGGCCTATGTGAAATGATTTGTGAGTCTCAGGCTACTTTCAAATAGACAGCTGTCTACATTACAAGCACAGCCATCACATGAATAGGCTTGGCAATTGAACTCAGCATTAGATTTTGTCTAGAGCTGAGCAAATTCAAAGTGAACAATTTATTAACGGAATTTAACCTTTTTTCTAGTTGTAGAAAATCTATGATTAGATCCCAATTTCCTTGAAATTAGTCACTAATAAAAAATATTATTGTTATTATTATTATTATTTGTCTCGTGGTAGCACCTAAGGGCTCCAGTCCTGGATCAAGGTCCCATTGTCCTAGGCGCCATACAAACACAGAACAAAAAATATGGTTCCTGCCCCAAAGAGTTGAGTAATTTTACTAAAATTAGAAATACATCTTTCACAAGACTTGGTATTTGGAATTTTGAGTTGTGTTGGTTATCTGCGATTCATCACATAAATCAGAATAAAATGTTTGTGATCCCTGATTGGATGAGCCTCACCCAATTCCCATTGAAACCAATGGAAAGCCTCCCTTTGACTTTAACAGGCTTCAGATTAAGACCACAATCGGAAAGAGTGCTGGAAGAAGCCACTGGTGATTTGAATCACTTTTTAAAAGTAGCAGCAGATAAGCAGGAATATGGAACATTTAGAAATTTTGAACCCCTTTTTCTTCTCTCTGGGCCAAGTAAGGCTTGACTATGGCATCAAGACTTGTACGTGGCATTATTCTTAGGGGGAAGAAATCTGTCGCTGTAAGTATTGGCTAGTTGCACAATTTAAACTACATCTTTTCACAGTCACACAAAATAATTCCATGTGACTGTACACGTCTGAGTTTTGAAGGATGCAGTCAGATTATTGTCAAGCCAATTTAATTGTCACCGGGCTAGAGCTCTGATGGGGGATTGGGGAAACTCTACTGCATCAGCCAGTGCCCCATCCCATTTGAATATACCAAATGCTTTGTATTTCCTGGTCAGTAATTGTCTGAAATCACCAGTCACTGACATAAAGCAATTTTGTGGGCATGCATGGTCCAAGCTGTGAAGGCTGTGATCAGATCCTTGTCTAACTCACTGAATAGCCCTCTGTAAAATTGATCTAATGGAGGATTTTGAAAATGTGGTACCTGTATTGTATCTACTGTGTTCATGATTTGTAAATGATTATTCTTGGCTGGCGAGTGAAGTGATTGTATCCCTAATTCAGCGTTGGGGCTTTTCGTCTGGATATTTCTCACTGTTACTTAAACCTAAAGGTACAGTAAACAATTTTGTCTAGAGCCAAACCACACCACTTCCGAAATGAGTCATCATGGATGTGAGTCTAAAATTCTCAGTCCTCAAGACTTCACTTCCATGAGTAAAACTCAGTCACTCGAAGTTCCAAGAAAAGTGACAATTTGGGGAGGGGTGTTAATTTCAACAAATGCTCATGGGGAAATGTTTGTGTTATGTGCCCAGCTCCAGTTTCAACAGTCACCATACTTCTGATCTATGATGGAAAGTCATTCTTTCCACTTATAGCTTTTTCCTGTTGCCAGGCCGAGCATACCATCTGGCACTAGTGAGCTAACCTCATTTTCCCAAGTACTCACCTTGCCCTATGTCCACATCTCACATCTGACAGGGGACACAAACACGCAAGATTTTATGTTTAGACTTATGTTTAGACTTTAACATGGAGGGCGCCTGCCTTTGTTTCTGGAACCCGTTCAACTGAGTGCGCTTATTTCCCTTCCCCGTGCTTCGTGCTTTATCTCTCTCTGTAATGTTGTGTGATTATGGATACAAAAGTCACCACCTGTACAGGATAGAATTCTCCACAATGGATGTTTTGTTCATATACATTTCACTGTCTGTCTCTTGTCAGAGGGTGGCTATCATCTTCACACTAACAATATCCCTTGGTAAATGATAAAGTCAAGCCTGGAGTAAAGCTAGACGTTTTATCACCATGTTCAAACTATCCCCTTACAGCTCTGTACTTGCCAACTGCACATCCTTTTCCTACACAAAGACTCAGTGCACATTAAAAGGCACTTATTGACGCCGGTGTTTGTTTGCAGGAAAGGTGCCTCTCCTACCTGCTGTGACAGTCACCCTGAGTAGCTCCTCTCTCATCACCAAGAGAAAACCAGTCTTTTGCAGTTATACTCCCTGACATCCTCTTTGCTCAAATTTGAGGTCATTTTGTTCCTTGCCAGCTCATTCTTCTTCATTCCTCTGCTGATGCTAATGGATGGGTTGCCCCTCCATTTACTGATGAAGTCTGTCTGTTGCCTTACTGCAGTAGACAAAGACAAAGATATGAAGCTCTTAGGTCTGCATTGGCGGGCATCCTCAAACCACAGGAAACTGACGGTGTGGGACCCTAACATGTGATCCGTATCTAAATGTTCAGAGGAAGCAGGAAAACAAGCCTCCAAATCCCTTCCTGTTCTCAAATTTAGTGATCAGCCTAACCCTGTGAAAGAATCGCCATAATGTAGCATCTCTGCCCACATTCCTGGGCAAGGATTGGTAGGCAATATTTTGATAACATTTTAAAATGAAACAGTAACGCCATGAGGTAAAGCTGGTATTTACATTTCTCTCTCTCTTTCTGTTTCACAAATGCCATCATGGCTGGGTGACATTTTTGATAGCCAGCCCTCTTTAGCCTAGTAAAGCTTTCGTCTCATCATTGAGTATATATACCTGTCACTGCTTCAAGTCCTGTTAGGAATCTTACTGCATTCGATACAGCCATGTCTTGTTTGTCTGATGTATCCTCTCTTACCACCACCGCTCCTCCATCCCCCACATCCCTTAGTTTGTTTTTTTCTACTTAGATTTTGAAGGTCTTCGAGGCTGGGACCATAACTTCCTCTGTGATGGTACAGTACCTAACACAACGAGGCCCTGACTGGAGCCCTAGGAAGTACAAATAAATAAATAAACTTTCTATTGAGGAGCATCTACTGATAGTCAAATAAAGAGTAGTTTTCCAATCAATTTAATCCTCGGTGTAAGTATATTGATACCCCAGGATTAAAGTTGGCACCTCATCTGCACTCAGGAATAACAAAATGCTGTAAAGAGAAGTGTGCAAAACTCAGCTGGTTTATCTTCACAGGGGTTTGTACAAACACTGTCTTTGCTACAAAGCTTCAGATTAACCTCCTATGTCCTAAATTAAGTTCCACTCTAAGGCCCTGTTTCAGCAAAGGACTTAAGCACATGCTCAACTTGCAGCATGGCATATGTGTATTCAGTTAAGTTCTTTGCTGAGTCAGGGCCTAAATGAACATAAAAATCTCAGATCAAAGCTCATTTTTTAAAAAAAAGAGGAAAACAACTCAAGGTCGACTTTAAAAGATCTGAAAACCATTTTAGACTATCAACCCTGTGCCCCGTTCTTTTTTTGTTGGAGAGATTTTTGCTGTAGTGTGGGCTCCTCCTCTTATGCCAGAGTTGAATATTATACTGTGGAAAAGGATAGCACTTTAATGATTGCTTATCAGTCTGCTTTCTCTCTCTTTGGCTGGGGATTTTCATTTCCTATGTCATTTATAACTAGCTGAGGTCTGTATTTTTTTTTTATTTTGTGTATGTGCTGTGAAAAGGTAGTATGCTACAGATTTCATCACCATGTTACATACCGAGCTAATAGTAAGTAATTGTTTAGCCTTAAAGAGCGGCTGGCACCTCATGGAAAACTTCCAAAAAGAAGCACATTCTGCTCGGGACTGGGGGACAGGCTATGGGCTATAAGCTTTTCCATACTTAGTAATACATTTTACCATTATTGATATGGACTAGATTCAAACAGGTGACTATCTGATGGCTACATTAATTTCTAGGGGACACAGATATACCCCATGAAAAACCACTATTAAAACTGGCAGTAAACAGCAAAAAAGACCAAGGCCTGGATAGTAATGATGAAAACCAAGCCCACCTCTAACTCTTAAAGATACCCTTGACCTAGAAAGACTAAGTCACATTGGCAGAGCAATATAAAGAAGCTTGTGCTCCTGTTTGTTGTGATGGTGAGTATTTGTCCTCTCCATGATCTAGGAATGTCCATCTGGAATCTCCACTGACCACAATATTCTCCTCTTTTTGTTCTGTCTTCATACTTCTCCATTCTGGGCCTAATCCATCTCTCAATGAAGTCACATTAACCTTCGGTTGTGATATAATTCATGGTGGGCAGAATCATACTTTTTTCCCAAAATTGCCCAGGGAAAATATTTACAATCCCCTCTCACTGAAAAAAGTCACCCTAACTAAAATGAAAGCTTCCCCTCCCCCCCCGCCCCCTCGCAACCCTATGAACTTTTGCCCCAAAACTTGCAGTTAAAAACCTACAACTTTTCCTAAAAGCTTCTCCATTTAAAAAAACAAATAAACAAACAAAAACCTCTCATAATGAACTGCCAAGCATATAACAGACTCCCTATACCACACCCTTTCTTCCAGGCGATCCAGGGATACTAGAGAGAGTTGCTCTGTAAAGTACATATTGAAGTGTTATCATCAGAGCAACAAGACAAAAAGGCCTTTGCCATATTAGTTGCTCTTCTGCCTGTGTCTAGCCTAAACAGTGATTTTGAGACTGCTAGACAGCTAAATATATCTGGCTTCGGTCATCTAGGCTTGTAGGTCATTGGATTGCTCCTTTCTACTATCTTTTGCAATGAGGATTTTTCCCAACCAGAGAAAAAGCTTTTAAGCAACTACAGATTTGTGCCAAGCACTAATTGAATGAAAGGGAAAGATGTGAGACAGATACAGTGGGCCAAATTGTCCTCATAGTTAATGGAATTACTTCAGATTTACACCAGTGTGTTTTAGATCTGGCCCAGATGCTCTGTTACCAGAAATAGCAAGACATTGAAAAAATGATACATAATTGTCCAAAGTTAGAGAAGAGTTGAACAATCGAAGAACCTTTGATTAAAGATACCTATTTCCTCTTACAAGCAACACTTTATACTCCCCAACTCTGCAAACCATCGAAGGAATTGGCTAATGGTAACATATCTATTTTGTTAGACACAGTTCAGTAGAGCTTGTTTTATCTGATGTCTTAATGTGTGGGAGAGTGACAGGTAGTATTTTGCATCAGCATAACAGCTTATAAAACAATGCTTATCAAGTATCTTCATCATTGTCAGCATGCACACAAATGATTTTATAATTTAGGACATGTCTCTTTGGAAGGCAGCGTTCAGACGTTGGAGCAGTGGCTCTGCAGTACAAGTGAAGAAGTGGAGTTCCAGCACTGGAGACATTTCCCCAGTACTGTCATCTGACTTCAGGCTTTTAAGGAAATAACCTTCTTCCCAACAATAAATGTCACTGGCCCACAGTGGGGGCAAAGTTTATAAGGGAGCCCCTTGGAATATCAAAATAGAGACCCAGCTTCCTCCATAAGAATGTGGAAACTAAACAGAGCTTGGCAGGAACCAGATTTTCTGTTTTGCAGGAAATTCCCAAATTTCAAAAGGTTTTTCCGTTCAGAAGCAAATTTTCTTTCAGGTCGATTGAAAATATTTTTTCAATAAAAAAAGGAAACATTTTGTTCTCATTTCAGTCATTTAAAACTTCTTTTTAAATGCTTTCTTATAAAAACAATTACTTTTTGAAATTTTAAACTATCAAAATGCTTCTTTTTTTCCTAAATAAAATGTTGTCGACTGACATATTTTTGGAAACATATTTATTGAGTTGAAAATGGCATTTTTCATTGAAAAAAAATGGATTCAAATTTTCTGACCAGCTCTAAAACTAAGCCATTCTTCCACTAAGAAGCCCCTGGAAATGGGGGCTCTGCGTTAAATCCAGGACCCCGCGAAGTCATCAGGAGTTTTGCCATTGACTTCAATAGAGGATTTCACCCTTGGAGTGCAATGGCATTGTAGAATGTAGAACCATTGGTTGACTCAGTTACTGCAACATCCTGTTCTCTGGCCTTGATGAATGCCATCTTGCCCCTCTCATACCCAGTCAAACCCTTGAAATCCCAGGGCACATTGGCTGAGAGGTGCATCGACAGGGAATGTGAAGAGACCAGATTTTAACACTCTTCCTGGCCTTGAAAGCAATCTAGAGAGGCAGCGGGGAGGTGAGAGGGAGGGGAGAGGGGAATCAACCCTTTTACGTGTATTAGAATACAACAGATTATTCTGGTCTGATAGACCTGGCCTACCTACTAACCTTGATAAGCACTTAAATCGTAACAAAAAGAGAATCAATTTGCATTTTCCTTTCTGCTACCGAACATAATGCTTCATTTTGCAGTTGCCATTAAGGGTTATTGCTATCTATACCCAACACATTAGACAGTTTGTGTCCATTGTTGACTTGCTGTCCCATCAGAATGTCTCAGACTGATGGCATTTTTACACTGATGTAGCCTTTGTCCTGCCTTGATGCTATTATCTCAGATGTATTTATTCCAACAGGTCTCTTCAAGACCTGAAAACTGTCCTCTGTGAAAACATGTCACTCATCACCTCTTCTTACAGTCTGATTTAACAATGCTGAAGGTCTCAACTGACACACACACACACACACACACACACAAAAGCTTACTTGGGTGGGCAGGCAGGTAAAGCTTCTTTTAACCTGAATGGAGTGAAACTTATATGCACTACAGCAGCCCTGAACAAACACTGAGCCCATGTAGGCCTCTAACAATACCGCAATCAACATGCGAATTAGCATTTTCTTCCCTGATCTATGGCCTCACTCTCTTTTTTTATTCCAGGGCAAAGGAAAGAAACCACAAGCATTCATTAAGCAAACAGCTGTGGACTGGAGGAGATCAGAAGTGCAATCTGGAAACCATGTGTGCTTCTTGTGTTACAGTAATTGGGAAATGATGATCAATGGCAGGTACGGTAACACAATTGTTATAGGCATGCTAAAAAAAAAATCTAAATCCTAACACCGAATAATAGAGCCACTCTGCAAAATCTACTTGACCACTGAAGAACGGGTTTGCAGCCTAAAGCGTATAAACAGCGGGTGTGCAAAGCCACTCAAATGTTGACAAATGGTCTTCTCAGAGTTTAAAATGAAAGCAGAACCACAATCTATTTATATATTTTTAAATAAATAAATAAGAGGAAAAAAGGAAAGGAAAAAGAAATTGAGTTTCCACAGGAAAATAACATATCCGTTTGGCCACCACATTTTATTATATATGTGATTAGTTGTGTTGTATTTGTTAGGCACTATATTATAGTTCCATGTACCATATCAGTAATGAACGTATTCAAACGTATCATACTCTTCCTTAATTATCTGTGTCAAGCAGTTTTATAATTTCTGCCTAGGAAACCATGCTGTCTCACAGTGCCATGGGACTTTCTAAAAACAAAAATCTCTTTCAATCAGAGTCCCTGTGTGAAATTCAGCTTCACCATGCAAAGAACCCAAATGTCTTGTGGTGCAAAAGTGCAGCTTCACTGATTTCAGTGATGTTGCATCCATTTGAACCAGCAAAGAATTTTGCCCACCAGTTCTACAATAATGTACCCACTCAAAAAAATATGTTTTCTGTCAATTAGCATCATTCTCTTTACTTCTGAACTATATAAACCCATAAGCTGAAATTTACCCTACTGCAAATTCAACATGATAAGGCCCATGCACAACTTAAGACTTCATAATAAAGCTTAATAAGTGGTGCACAGATTTTTGTTGGTCCTCTGCATAGAGGTGAATTTTAGTGCTCAGGGGAGTCTTTGGTTTGACATCCTTGGAGAATGAAGTTGTTTAGCCATAGAAAGATATGACTTAGCAGCAGTGTAAAAGTCTCCATGATTCCCTGTCAGTATACTTCTGCCTTGACTTGTAGGGATGTCCTATAAGGGTGGGTCTTCATTGTCCATTCAGTCATTGGCCTCTCTGTTGAGACTGCCAACAAGGCCAGCCGGTTATTAGGCTAGATCTTCACTAGGAATTGGACTAAGTCTGCCAGTTTGTTTTCCATAGGCCACCAGACAGTTCCCAGTTGGCTTTGGCAGTGAGTTTCAATTATTATTGACCTAAGCTGGATTCATACCAGTGACATAGTGTTCAAAGGCTCTGTCCTATTGGCAATGTCCTTTGTCATGCAGTCTTCAAGTTCCTCAGCTGTTTAGTTTTGTTGCAAATGTATCATTTTTCTACTTTTATTTTACATTTTAGATTAAGGTTCTTTACATTATTAAAATTTAGGTTCAGAGATTTTAGAGCTCATGAAAGCACCATCTGGATGTATGGAAGGTACTGTGCAAATTTCCCCAGGTCATTTTGGCAATACACCCCTGCCCTGCAACTCTCCTTTGTCTTATAAGAAGGGCTGATTCTTTCCTGAGAAGAGGCTGTTCTTTGTGCCAAATTGTATAATGTGAACAAATGGCCATTGGGGATTAGCCGAGAACACCAAACTTATTACACTTACGCCCTCGGACAGATGATTGCATTTTTCTTTAGAAAATTCATTGTTGCCATCTCAAACATAGCCTGTTATTTATGGTCATAAATTCTTATCATTATACACAAGATCATTTTAAAATTATAATGAAACAGTAAAACATATGCTCTGGAGTTATGGTACTAACACGGTTGCAGTGAATCCTTTTATAGGGAAGCCCTAAAAATAATAAGCATTGTGTAAAGTCCAGAGACCTTTCCAATGTATTTCAGCGGAGCAAAATGCTTGCTGTAGACAGAGAATGAACACCCTGTTATAGTGAACAATCATTTGGCAGCATAGGTTATTTTAATGGACACATCACTTTAAACGAAGCCTTCACCATCTGTTCTGCCCTCTAATTACAGATGCAAAAAGAACATAATTCACAATTGCATCATAAAAAAGTAAGATATAAGTGATTTAAATGCATGTGTATGTTCTTTATTCAATGCAGCATGCAGCTGTTATGTTGTTTTCATGTTTCAGACACAAATCAGGATGAAAATGGCTCTCCTTTGATGGAGTGAATTCCCTCACACAGGACATTTTGTGTGTGGCAAGCCAGAAATTCACTAAGAGTGAAATTCATCCCTTCCCACACAAAAGCCAAGCAGCTGGACTTTATATGGGGAACTAAGCTGGGGTGGGGAGATGGAATTCACATCCACAACTAGTGTTGCATAGAGCTGTAACAGACCCTCCCCAGTCAGTCTCCTAGCCTATGGGCTAGCATAACAGCCACCGATGCTCAATTGGGACAATACTGAAGCCATTGGAGGGTTATTCCGTTTAGTCAATGGATCAGGCCCACATGTACGTTTTTTGGCCACAGGAGCCTCAAAGTCAAATATCTCATAGTCCTTCCTAGCCCTGCTTCCCCATGCTGGCCAATTCTGAGTCACTGTGGAATCCATCCTTACTTTTGACAGGGGCTTCAGCCCTCCTAAGCAGCCCACCATGGGACTTAAGCCACATGCAAAGCACTTTCCCCAGCCCGTTGCACCAGAGTGAATTTACCCTAAGAGAATAATTCACTGTGGATGCACAGTATATTGCTCAGAAAGAGAAATTGGAGAGTTCCTTGTGCCTGCGAGCTCATCTATCAGTAGCTGCAAATGGCAGGAATATTCAAGCAAATAATCCATTCTAAAGCTTAAACGATGCCATAAAAATGAAAGAAAAGTCAATTATTCTTAAGTGAGCCAAGGTAGTTAAAGTGCAACCTTTTATCGGACTAACAAATCGGTTAGAAATAGCTCAAACAAACTTTCAGGTTGATAATGTGTTTTCTTCAGATTTTGGCAGCTTTTAAAATGAGCTATGATCCAATTCAGCTTGTTCTTAAAGACCAATACAGCTTCAAGCATTTTATTCATTTTTTTCATGTAATAAAGATTGCTTCATTTAAAGATGGCTTTTATTTACATTTGGGGTGGGGGAAATCAAGGTTAGAATAAAAAATGTTTCTTTTTTTCACAAACCCAGAACATTGGGATTTTTTTTCCTTCTAGTTTCAACAGGAATGGCAATTTTAAAACACAAGTTTATCCTATATTTATTTATTTTCTTCAATAAAATGGTTTTTGTTCTTATTTGTAGGTAGTTCTTCTATGGTATTGGCTACCTGGGCAGAGGAGCTCAGTTAAGACCCCGAGTTAGCAAAGTACTTAAAGAAATGCCTAACTAAGCATGAGTAAAAAGAAAAGGAGGACTTGTGGCACCTTAGAGACTAACAAATTCATTTGAGCATAAGCTTTCGTGAGCTACAGCTCACTTCATCGGATGAAACCTGTAAGCATGAGTAGTTTCACTGAATTCACCTAATACCCTTCAACTCTTCATCACCTATAAATGTTTCGACCCAGCTTAACTGATGAATTTAGCAATTTTTCTCTGTCCCTTTTCCTGTGGGGGTTGAGCTACTTCAGGGGAAGCAAATTAAAATAACAAAGTTTTACTTTTACAGAGATTGTTTTATTTTATAAAATTTGAGCATGAGTTATATTCAAGAAACCGCTTGAAACCTGCTCTATGAAGTCTTCTATCTAAAATGATCACACACCATTGTAGGCGCTGGATCTATCTCCCATTAACTCCTGGGGAAGTTGGATTAGCTACTATATTTGTACAGAAGATACATGTCCATAATAACAGGTTTCAGAGTAGCAGCCGTGTTAGTCTGTATTCACAAAAAGAAAAGGAGTACTTGTGACACCTTAGAGACTAACAAATTTATTTGAGCATAAGCTTTTGTGACAAGCTTCATTGGATGCATTCAGTGGAAAACCATAATAGTTTGTACTTCTTGGGCCTTTACAATAAATATGTAGTATTGTCAAGAGGATGAGGTGCAGGGCTGAAAGTCAGGAGGTCTTATGTGTAATGCTGTCCCTGCCAGAGAACCAGTGTGTGAATTTGGGTTTACTTTCTTTGTGGCCGATTTTACCCTATTTAAATTAGGAATAATAATAATAATAATATTTCCACCTTCCTTTGTAAAGTATTTTGAGTGCTATGAATAAAAAGCACTATAGAAAATCTATTTATTATTATGTAGAAGAACTGTTTGAAAACCATTTTTTTTTCTGACATTTTTCATTTAATTTCATTATTGGTTTTCAACCTGTTTATCGGGTGGTCAAAATGTTGCAGAAATTCAACATTTGCATCAAAAAGTTAACATCTTTTGCAAAACCTTTTCTGCCTTATTTTGACAAGCTCTGTGCGGCAGGATTCCGTTCTTTGTGTGGAACGTATATGGTCCAGCACTGCAGTAGTCAATGGCAAATCCTGCCCCTTACATCTGTGGTGGAACGAATGTCATTCCCATGCTATGTAAGCAGGAAACAGGATATGATGAGCAAGCTCTAAGTACCTGTATGCTGCAGATCCCAGCTCCCAGTAAGCATCCCTCCACATACAGCAAGTATTTGGGCACAATTGAAGAGGAACAGGACAATTAGAGCCACTCCCAAATGGATTCTTTGGCCATTTTCTCCATATGTTGCCTTATTACAACCAGTGCAGTCCATTCCTCTCAATAGCAGAGAGTATACTATAGAGTGAAAGAAAATTGGGCAGGTATGTTGGACCACAAACATTTAAGACTTAAAATGTAAGTCAGAGAACTTCAGCATTGGTATGGAATTTTCCAGCGCAACACTGGAAAGGGAGGGAGTTCAAAATGTGAATGCAATGCCAAGACAGTTGTGTAACAGTAAGAATGCAAGCTGCTTCTTCTGAATAAGACATATCCTGGAACTAACGTAATCGCGGAACTGCCCAAAAATAAAGAATTACAGTAATTCAGCAGGTTTCAGAGTAGCAGCCTTTTCTTTTTTAGTAATTCAACATTAAACCTACAAAGGCATTTGCCAGGGATGCTACATCCCAGCATCAGCAGAGTGCAAGAAGCTGCATTACTTCTAAGTCAGCTATTACTGTGAATTCCAAAGAAGAGGAAGAAGAATTGACCAGCTTTGGAATTTCCTAACAGCAGAATACACAGCCAACATAAACATTTTAAGCCGTCGTTGGTTTCCAGCATACTTTTCCAAAGTACGCTACTTTGTTTAGGAAACAAAATTGCAGTGGGTCTGCTGAATTAAAGTATCTCATGCTTTTCCCAGTCAAACCTAATGAAAACCTTGATAGCAGAAAACTTTTGTCCTTTGAGCAGTTAATATATAAAAGACTGGAGATGGGAACGGAATCAAAAGACTTGTCCTAGGGTCCAAATGAGCTTTGCTTGACCCAGGCACATAATCCAAAAGGGCATGGGAGAAAGGTGGCTTAAAGCCAACTTTACGCTCTCTCCCTCCTGATACTCCAGGCAAACAAAGTATGGTTCACCCCTGCAGTAACTTAGGGCAGCTTCTGGGATGCTCTAAATTAGACTAACTGGAACTGCCTCCTAGGTTCTGCTTTGCTGGCCCAGGCTCACCAGAATACAACCTGTTCAGCCATGCTCTTGCCAACACTCCTTCACTGTGAGGCTGGAAGCAAGCATCATAGAGCTAGTTTTACACCACTCAGGACTACCCTTATGTCAGGGGAATCCCCAGCTGTCCTGGTAAGGCATCTTTCTGGCTTCTTGGCTTTGCCTGAGTGAAGGACCAAGGATCTGGCCCAATCTATTTGGGACCAAATTGTCACTTAGCCCTGAGAATGTGCACAAGGATGGAGGAAAGACACACAGAGCGCTCTCTCTCTATATCTCTGGAGACACATTGCCCGAAAGGGGCAGAGATGGATAGGATGGAGGTGGGAACAGAACACCTTTCAGTTCTACCTGCCTGAGGTACAGACCAGACAATCCAGTCATTTTACACTCTCTGTGCACCACTCTAATTGCCTAATGCAAGCCTGTGCCTAAATGGCGCAATACCTCAGGGTATTGAAAGAAGTCTTCTCTCTGGACTTCAGTGAAATAAAGCATATCAAAGCAACAACCTTAAGACCTTCAGAGAACTTCCTATACTTTTTACTGG
This sequence comes from Natator depressus, assembly GCF_965152275.1. Lineage (NCBI taxonomy): Eukaryota > Metazoa > Chordata > Testudines > Cheloniidae > Natator > Natator depressus. The sequence goes on from NC_134243.1 coordinate 73,298,888, forward strand.
ACTTTCTCTGCTCAGTTCTGACTGGCTGTTTGCACGAACCCTCTCCCTTCCCCTCCTGCTCCCTCACAGGCTCTTCAGCTCAGCTTCATTCCACACCTGTCCCTCTTACCCTCTTCTCTGCTCTGTCCCTCTTGCCCTCTTCCCTTGTCTTATCTTCTCATTCAGCTGATCCCCTCCTAAGTAAACCCACTTCCAAAATAATAAATAAAGAATGATAACTGTGGAACTAACACAAAGTTTGCTGACATCACATTGTTCACTCTAGTTGTGCATTCTACTCCTTCCTCCTGCCTGTATCTGTTTTGTCTATTTCGACTGCAAGCTCTTTGGGACAGAGACCATCCACTACTCTGTGTCTGTGCAGTGCCGGATACAATGGGGCCCTATTTTTGGTTGGCCTTAAGCACCACTATCAGAAACACGTGTATCTCTGTAAGACCCACCAAGGGTCTGGTATAACTTTTACCCAGGCAAGGACTCTCTGTTCAGCAGGATCACTGAATTACCTGCCTGACAGAAACAAAAAAAGTAATTGCCAAGTATGAGGACACAGGGACAGAGTTTCAAAGGCATGTAAGTGCTTAAAGATGCAGAGACACACCCAGTGGGATTTTCAAAAGTGCCTAAGCAGATTAGGTTTCTAACTCCCACTGCTTTCTAAATACCTTCGAAAAAATGGCCTGTGGTGGCTTCATTCAATGTTGCTTATGCTAGCATAAATCCAGAATGACTCCTCAAAAATCTGGTTTTCAGAGACGCTGAGCACCCATGGTAGAAAACTGACTTCAACTGGTGCCCAGCACCTCTGAAAAGGATGCCCAAGGTGCCTCAAGTTAGGTACCTAAAAACTAAGGCACAAAAATAAGTACCCAATATGGATTTTTGCTGAGAAGGGCTGAGATGCACAGTCAGTCATTGGCTTAGATAGGTATAGACCCCAGGGGTCAAACCCTGACCCTACTGACTTGGTGGGGGTTTTGCCACTGATTTCAGTAGGGCCAAGACTTCTCCCCAGGTCTCTTTTTCCTCCCAGACAGCTGCCCTATCCATTCAGCCACACTGTTGTCCTACTGATGTTCACAATGTAAGTGTGAGGTAGGTACACATTTTACAGAGAGGAAGACTGAGGTAAAGAGACAACTTGTCCCAAAAGTCTCTTTCCTTGACTATTACAAGTACCACAAGGTATCATGCTAATTTTCAAATGCAGAACTTCTCATTTTTTCTTCAGCTGCCAATCTCAGAAGGCCAAAAGAATGATGACCAAAAACATCCTGAAAGATTATGCTTTTGTCCTTTCTATTCTTTTATCAAATAGGAACGAAAGGCATGTTTAAGCATGTAAAACATCCTTTACAGTTTGTCCAAGGTCATAGACTGAGTCAGATGAAGACCCAACAATTAAACTCCACTAGACCCCGTAATCTGGAAAATGAAAAATGATAGTTAACTCGAAAATGGAAATATGCACCCCAAGGAAGGATCCAGTAACTCCTGCCTCAGCACCTTTGGTTATTCTATATAGACAAGCAAATAGGAATATTCAATGTCCAACACATTTATGTTTCCAACTGGTACAGCATTCTTAACTAGCCACTTATATTCTGCATGATATGGTCTCCACAAGTCCACTAGAAAAGGAAAAGAAGCATTGAACGGAGACAAATGTTGATAGCTCAGGATGTTTCCATTTTCTTCTAATAAGGCATTGTGTAGGATGACACAAACAGATCACAGAAGACATTCTGCAGCCAGTTAGAGGAGACAGGGTAATACTCAGGCTGAGAACCTTCCAGACACTTTAACTTGGCTCTAACCCACCACGTTCAATGGGCTCAGAGGTTCTCTAACCCACATTCTTCCTCCCCTAACATGTCTCAGTGGACCTGTGAATACAACCAAATAAAAGCTTAAGTTCTAATTACATTAATAGGTGAAATATCTTAACAATCCAGTTCCTACTCTTTAAAGCCCATGGGATTCATGGTTTTCAAGGAGTTGGTTTTAAATACATAGCGACAAGTTTTACTCCAGGAAGCTGCTCCTTAACAGATTTCTGCTTCCTGGTGTTGATCTTCAGACACTATCCAGTCTGTTTTATGGTTAGGGTTTGGGCTGGGGAGTGGATTTAGCTCAGAAAATTCTCATTCCCAGCTCTTCAGGCCATGCCCATATTTCCCATGAGAAAGAAAGAACCCACCATTACAAAGCAAGAGCCAGGGAGTACAGCCCGCTTCCGTACAGGCAAAGAGGCATGGAAGCTTTGGTTTTCCCTTCCTCCCTTGCCCCCCTGCTATTCCTGAGCCATCCTGATCCACAAGAGAAAGAAAGATGGCTATACCAGCCTGAGGTAATAATGTAAGGCCTGGGAGGAAATGTTGTCTTTTGGAAAAACACAAAATTGTGTGACTGCATTAAAGTCAACACTATTTATCTTCACCTCTTGTCCTACAGGATGACAAAGGGGCACAACTGTTAGGCCCATCCCCTCTGTGCAGCTGCAATGGAAGGAGGGCTGGGATTGGTGCTTTCAAGTGTCAGACCTTTTGTGCCCAACTACTAGTTTATGAGGCTGATGTCAAGCATCTCACTCAATGAAGCCTTTGTCCTAGGTGTATAGGGCAGGACAGTGGAAAAACTACTCTCTCTCATATCCCAGGCTCATCCATCTTCAGCTCACCCGGTTGCTCCATTTTCCCCTCCCCCTTGCGTGGATAGTAAGGATTTCCCCCCTCCCGGGTTAATGTACTGGAAAATTGCTCTGCATGCTTATGCGGCGGTCCCTTCCCACTCAAAGAGAAAAGGAAAGAGAAAGAAATCTACTTGGGAAGGAGAATATTTTTCCCACTGAACTCACAGGGCAGACCCCAGCTTGTGGGTTCTGACCCTGATTAAGAGAATTTCAATGACCTGCTAGGAGGTTTATTGTGACAGTTGGCAGAATGCACTTCCGAATGAAATTTTTTATTATTTATAATCACAAAGGTGGATTTGAAAGGTCCACATTCTTTTCTCCCACCACTCCCCCCTGCTCTGGCACCCCACCTTTAAACACCCCCCATCTCCCTAGATCCCAATACCTCAGATCTCTCCCAGCTCATGGAGTCTTCCACTGTGATGTTTGGATTCCAAGCACATATTTTCCTTTTACACCGTTAAATGGGGAACTGGACTGTATGATGTGAACTTAACCACTGTTGACTTTGGACCCAAAGACAGGGCAATGTTACATGATAGCACAATACAAGATCATTTTTAGCAGTTCCCTGCTAAAAATAATCCAAACACACACACAAAATGTTTCCATTGGTGGGGCTTTTGTTTTGCCAAAACAAAACTTCATATTATCTCTCGGGAGAATGTCTGGGCTGCAGCTTTAACCATATACAGAAGTGAACTGCCTGAAGTGTAACAGAAAGTGTCCATAAACAAGCTAAAATAGACAAGTCTGCTTTCCCAGGTCTTGAAGGCCAACATACGCTAAAAAGCATTAGCTACTCATGGCCACTGGACTGATCCCAGGAAATGACTGTAATGAACTTGGTATTTGACTGAGACTGGTCATGGATTGGAAATGTTCAGTGTGTAAGGTTAAATGGTGGGCCCAGTTCTGCAATCAGTTAAGGGGATGAGAATTTTTGGCATCAATTTCAATCAGAACAGAGGCAGCCCTTTTGTGTAAAAGATTGACACATGACAACAGGGGCTTTAATCTTAATCTTTTCTCCCAAAATCTCTGGTTTGGAGGAGAATTTCTTAGTCACTTAAATTCAGCAACCTTAGCCTTTCAAATCTAGCTACAGAGAGACCAAGCTAAGAATCTCCTAGCTGGTGGGGAAGGGACCATTAGGTAAAGGATTCTATGAAAGAGTATCCATCTGTCCCAGGAGAGTCCTAGCATTGGGACATTGTCACAGGGAAAGGTAAATATTTAAGGTCCTGGGACTATAATCCAGAATTATAATACATCATTATTATTTTGTTGCTTACCAAAATGAGTTCGGAATACAGCTCTGGGGTTAGGGGATGTTAACACTTTGTATCCATTATTTAAGGAATTTCCATCTGTATAGTTTTCTTATATATAGGCTGGGAAGGATTAGATTTTCCCCCCTCTGTAAATATTGATTTCTCCGTACACACAAAAACCAATGAAAAAATATTTCCATAGATGATAATAAACGTTTGCAGACAGGTAATGTATGAAAAATATTGTTTGGGAGCTTATACACTTTGATTTAAGGATATTTACTTTGCACAGCTTGAGATGTGATATTGACAATTTTATATTTAACATTAACCTTTTGAATCTCAACATCTACTGTCATTAAATAATTATGGTCCCCCTCCCAGCCTCACAATTTCCACAACTGTGAAAATTTAAATTGATAAAAATAGGGGGAAAATGCTTTACAATAATCATTGATGTTAGCAGTTGAAATTATATTAAAAAACAACAACAAATTCTTCCAAGCCTACTTATATATAATAAATATAGTGTTACACCCAAGATGCAAAATTAAAAGCCAGATTTCAAACCCTACCCACAAAGTTCTGGTTACGTCCTGGGTTTTAGTTCAGTCATTAATAGATACAGACACAGGCTGAGAAATTCAGCTCCAGATCCAGGTCCAGATTCCAGCCTGCTCTGCAGAAAATCTGGGGTGTTCAGATCTGGGAGAATTGAATTGGCCCCACCTTTATTAACATATCATTTTTCACCATTCCAACTCCCTTGCACATGGAAGGGGTGGCTTTAACATGCACCTTGTGGCTTCAAATTCAGTCAAAATACTTGCCATGGTTGACCTGAATATTTGGGTAGAATATAAAATAAATGAGGCAATACTGACAAACCAGGCTCAGGAGAGGGAAACTTTAAAGTCAGACCCAAATGTTAATACAAACACCCTAATCTCTCAGTTTGTCCCTTTTTGTAGTCAGAGGTCAGAAACATTTGGTCCCCCTAGACCCTTAACAAGCAGATGTTACTGTAACATGCTCAGGGAATCAAGCATAAATATGACCCCTGACCCTTGTTGTCAGCTGATCCACTGAGACTCTTAGAAATATACTCTTAACTTTTAGAAATTCCCACTTTTTCCCACCATCCCACTCCATTCTTTCAGTCCCCTCTCCCTTGTGTTTCCAAGACCTGTCACTGCAGCAGTGGTGCTTGCACAGTTGCTCCCAGTCTGACCCCTCTCTTCACACAGGTCAAAGGCCTTAGACCCAGGGCAGGTCTCTTTTCTTGCTAAAGGCTGGCTGATGAATCATTCCCAACTTGAAGGGAACAGAGGAGAAGGGAGGAGTTTGTCTCTCAAAAGGCCTTCAAACAACTGTGGCCAATATATCAGCATTTACACTATTCTGACACTTTCAAAACTCACTTTCCTTTCTGGGAACAACAAAAAGGTGGTGGGGGGAGGGAGGGGGAGTTTTGGAGGAGCTGAAAGGAACTCAGTGACCAGGCCATGATATATACGAGCTAGGTCTTGATACCAATCTTCATGAGACTGTTTTTAAGGACACACTAACGTGGGCACAAAAATCCACCCCCAGGATTCAGACAGATTGATTGGAGTCAGCTTGTCTTGTAAAGAAAGAAAGTGTGTGTGGGGGGGAAGGGTACTAACAAAATGAGCTTGACAAAAATAAATCTGGGATCAGGTCCCCTTGACAGGACAACTTTGTTTGAGGGCATAGTTTGCAAGTCTTTCTTAGCATCTCAGAGCTGTTCCTTCCCCAACCCTCTCTTTTATTTCCCCTATCCTTATATGCTGTTCGATTTTAATCTTGCATCCCTCCTCCCTGTTCTACCTGATGATCCATGGCACATTTTCAGAGTCTGTTTGCAAAGGGGGATGTTAGTCTTTGTTTCGTGTTGTCTGCTGAGAGGGAACATCACATTCTGAATCAATTATGGGAGTAGTTGTGGAAATACTCTCGGACAGCTTCTAGATCTGCCTAGATGCTGCTTAGTCTTTCCACCGTATTTAACTTACCATGTGTCTCAGGCCAGAGAGCCTCTGGAGACAGCAGGAGACAATGTTTGAGATTTTATATATTATTTTATTTTAAAATACAAATAAAGAGGCTTTGGGGCTCTTACCAGTCTTTGATTGAAGAGGGGATTTCATTGCCTCTGGTATAGTTCACGTCCCTTCTCTGGACACTGCTAAACTATAACTGCAGGGGATGACTTTTATCCCTGGCTAATAAGGCTACTTCTGAAGAACTCGTCTGTGGAATGCACCAAATGACAAGTATTTTCAAAGGAGTTCCTGGGGTGGATCTCTTTAGACTGACCCAAAGAACTGGCCTTTTGCTCATTCCCACACAATTATTTGATTCCAACACTGTATGTCACTAAAATACAGTCACTCCAACTTGATTATTTTCATTAGAGCTAGCAAAAATAATACCATCAGCTTCTTCCCTTCAGAATAAAAGCCTGATCCAGAGAAACTGGAAGTTTTCCCATTGACTCCCAGGGGATTTGGATCAGGCCCAAAGGCAGTTTCTAATTCTCTCTGTGTTAAATATGTTCAGGAAAATGGCTTGTGGTAACTGTTTTAAAAGATAATATAATACAAGGTCATTTTAATGGGTTATAAATTCAATTTAATGTTAAAAAATAAATACAATTTAATGTTAAAAATAATCCTGTCATGATTTTCCATGATGAGCACTGAACATCTCTGAAGGAGTATCTGTGCACTGAGAACAACCCCATTTTCATGTGCTCCAGCATCACACCTTGGGTTGGCTGGTGACTGAAATTTTGATGTGGTTCCCTTTAGGATGAATTGGGTCTCTTACAAATCCTTCCAAAATATGTAAGTTTCACATCCTATTATGTTTGTTACCCAGTCTCCCCCATCAGCCACTTTGACCCGCTTATATGGCTCATCTACCAGTTATGTCTGGGCTTTTTAAATTGTAAGTTCTTTGGGGCAGAGGCCATCTTTTACAGTATCTTTGCAGAGTGCCTTACACAATGAGGTCCAGTCTCATTGTGGCTTTTATGTGCTTTGCATTGTAAGTTGTAATTATAATAATATGTCCTTTAGAAAAGCTATTATTGCTTTTTTACTATTGCTATTATAAAAATATGATATATGAGAGAATTACAAGTTTCATTGCTTTGGTGGAGTGCGAGTGGTTGTTTGGAATGTGTGTATTTCGGGGTTTGACCACAGTGGGAGGTTCACTTATTGTCATCTTCTGGATGTGCATTTTGTGTGATTTGAGGTTTGTGTATCTTATTTCTTTGTTGTTGGTGCGGATGGAAGATGGCTTCCTGGCATATTGGGGTGGAGGGACAAGGAGAGTCGTGGCGTGGGTGAGTTGGGTGTGTAAAGGAGCTGAATTAGTGGGTTTAAAATACCCTTTAGGATGGCTCACTGTAGAGGAGTTACTCAGTAAGTCCTTGTCTTGGCTAGGATTTAAATGTGTATCATTAGAACACATTAGCTCTAGTACAGAAAAGGAGAACTTGTAAAAGACACTGCTTTGTACACACTAGGGATGAAATCCTGGCTCCACAGAAATCAATGGGAGTTTTGCCATTGACTTCAATAGGGCCAAGACACCACCCCAGAACTTTAGAACTTGTTAGTTAGAAGGTGTTCATTAGAACATGTTAGCTAGCACGTTCTAAAAAAACATACTTTAAATCCTATTCAACACAAGGCTTGAGGTTCTGACAGGGCAGAAGTCACCTTGTTTAAAGTCTTCAGAAAATCTCTTGACATCCATGGAGAAACTCCACTCATATCACTCTGGTGGAACTAGTAACAGAGATTCCTTCCATATGAGTTTTTGGTGGCATGAGGCAATTTCTTTCAGCTGTGCCATTTGCCCTTGTTTATCCTGTGATGATCCTGTAAGAGCAACACATGTCCTCATGAAAGCTCCGTTACTCTAATTCTTTCTACTCGGGCCTCAAGCAGGGCATTTCTGTGTCTTGCAGCTTGTTCTGAACACGGCAGCATGTTTGCTCACCGGTTTGAACTATCGAGTAAATTACGTCTGCCCTGAGTTCTTTTCATTGGCTGCTTATATAGTACCTGCTGGTATTTAAAGCCTTTAAAATCTTAGTGCTGGTTATAACTGAGACATCACTGCTATGTCCAGACAGATAGCAATGTTCATACACCATTCACCTATTAAGGCTCTCATCATTTTACTTTAGGTCAGCAAGTGATTTGCTGTTCTAATGTTCTCTGCTTATTCTATGTATGTAAGTAAAATCCACAGTATAGGGAGTTCTGCTGCCAGACTAAAGGGAAAATGAGGCCCTCTAAGTATGGATAATTTGTCTGCATAAAAATCAGGGATAGAATACAAATCTAGAAGTTTAATGTACTAGATATTCTTTTCTGACAGGCTGAATTTGAAACCTTACTTGGCCCCAAAGTGGAAATGAGTTTCCCTGCCTCATTCTCATTCTTTCGTGGACTTTTTCTTACATTACCGACAATCTAGCAAAACTGGCTTGCCTGCCTGGGACTGGCTTAGCACACTATAAGTCCCCCTTGAAATGCAATGGCAAAACTATGTAGAAAATGTCACACACCACCTAGCCATACTGTGGAAAACCACAAATCGTGCAGATGCATAAATTCCACTTTGAAGCTGGATGGGAATTTTTTTTTTTTTATCCTGTGAGAATTTGAGTATTTTGAAAATTTTCCCCATCCTGTATCAGGATGAAAAGTTGAAATCTCAAAAATCTTCAAACAAAATTCAGATTTTTTTTAAAAAAATCAGGTCCTTTGAACCTTTTCACTTCAATCATTTCAAAATGTTTTGTTTCAATTTTTTCCTTGCTTTTACCTTAGACTTCAAAGCAAAAAAGTCATTTTGAACTGAAAAACAGATTTTTTTGCCCCTTGGAAAAAGATATAAAAATCAGACTGTCATAGGGAGCCCTGACTAGAACTCTCTCCTGTGGCAGACCACGTCTTCCTCAGTTTCCTTCCTGCAGACTCCCCAGAAATAATCCAAAGCATTTTACCAAGTATCAGTATAGCCCTTGTGCAGCTTATTTAGTTCAAAAGTCCCATAGATGTAAATCGTAACAGAATGAGTCCAAACACCAGAGTCCAGAATTCCCCCAGAATGGCCCTTATAGTAAAACAACATACAGCCTCGGAGTCTCTCACCAGGCCCTGGTTCTTCAGTGCAGTCCCAGCATCACTCACTGTGTTCTGTCTCTCCAGCACAGTCCTCGCCTGTCCTTGTACCAGGACAGCCACCCCAGCCCTTCCAAATGGAGTGTAACCCCGCTCTTTCTAGTGGGAATCCCCACAAGTATCTCTGCTGGGAGCATCCTAGCCAGGGGAGCATCCTTCACTCTCCCTGGCCCTCTCATGGTTCCTCTGGGTCCAGCACTCCAGCTCCGGAGCAGTCTGCAGATAAGCTCCTCAATTGCTCCCCTCCCTCAGCCCTCTAGCTTAGAGCCTGCAGACACCTCCTTCTGCTGTTGCTCCTCCTGCCTTCAGTACTCTCCAGCCTTCTGGTCCTAGCTCTCTGGCTTGGGGACACCAGCCAGCAAACTCCTCTTGCTGCTCTTCTGCCTTGAGTCTTCTCCCAGAAAACACCTTCTGCTTCCTTCCAGGACTCCTCCAGCCCCCTGGTCTCTAGCAGCTCTCACCTGCCCTTGAATGAACTGGTCTGATCTGACTCACTAGGACTCTCCTCTCACTTCTCTAGGCCCTGGTGTCCTCTTTAAAGCCCTCTTAATTAGCCATATTGGAGTGTGGTGATAAGACACAGGTGCACTGCTGACCCTGCTCCCTCTTAAAGGACCAGTGTCACCCTGGGACAGGTACATTTTGACAATTTTGAAACTTTTTTATTTTTTATTTCAAAACAGCAACTTTGTTGAATCAGATCCTTCCTGGGAAACGGTTTTGGTTTCACCAAATTGGCATTTGCCAAACAACAACATGTTTTGTCACTTTTTTCCAGACCAGCTCTACTACAATTGCATGTACAAGCAAGCATTTGTCTATTCGGATTCTGTAGTCAGGTGTCTACCTGCCCTTTATGGAATATACACCTTTCTCTTTGCATGCTTTCTCCTGCATCTGTGGCAGGCCCATGAAAATCTGGGTCTCTTTGCCAGGTGCAAACCCCTGCAATGAATTCTCTTTTAGGATCAATAAAATTACCCTTTTTAAAAAAAAAAAAGGGAAAAAAAGAGAGATTATGATACAGTCCAGAACTATGTCTTTTCCTCCAAATATCAGCACAGTATTGATTTGTATTGTGCCACGTTCCACCAGACGGATTGAAGAGATGTAGACATTTTACATGATCAATAATGTAATAAACATAATGCAACATTATGTATATATAATAAAGAGTAATTTATTAGTAAAGCCTGATAGGCTTATCTGATACAAACTTGCTCCAGCAAACAAAGGCAAACAAATCACAAAGCTCAGAATTATCCCCAAATCTATGGACCATGTACACTGTTTCCACCACCTCCTTTAGCTCTACTGCTTTAGAGAGCTGACCCTTTGTATTTTTTTCCTACATCTTCATTCCACAAATATATAACTGGAAATCAGAAACCTTTCGTCTCTATTTTCGGACTTTCAGCCTCCCTCCCCATAACAAGTTTTCTAGCCTTATTAATATTCCTTTACCACAGTAGCTACATGCAATACACTCCCAGAGGTTTTATTTTGCGAAAGAGTGAAGCGCGTTTGCCAAAATCGCATCCCTTCGCCCGCTTTTATTAACTGATCAACTTAAACAAGGTTGTAGAAGGATTCTGAGGCACACCTATCATTTTTTCCATCAATTATTTCTCCTTGAAGTGCTCTCTACAGTTACGTATATTTCAAAGACGTGTTTTCAAACCAACTTGGACTTATGGAGTTTCCTCCCACCGCCACACTGCATTTAACTTAATGTTTTTCAGAGTTCTAAACTCTGTTGCCACAATGCTAAACAAATAGCAAGGGGGTCAAGGGGTGAGGAGCAGGAGCCTCATGGGTGAAAGGTTGAATAACTTGAAAGAAAAAAAGTTACAGTTTTTTAAAAAGAGGTTTAACAGGTTTTCTCAAGTGCTGACAAACAATCACACCCTACAACCCTTCTTATTTGAGCAGGTCACAGCTGACATTAACTTTTTAGCTGCTGCGACTTTTTGTGTTATTGGGTTTTCATCATGTTTACCTCTTGTGATATTGTAGAAAGCATCATCTGCTTGTTCATCCTCCACAGATGGGCCTTCCCTAGGAAATATTACTTTGTAATTGCATTAGCTGCGTGTGTGAGAGCTGAAAGGGGAGATGTTTGAAGGCTTCCAACTCCTTTGGACTTTTAATATCAGTTGGGCACCTAAAGCTGGTTGGGAATTTTTTGGCAAAGTGTTTCTTGCCACTGAAAAATGCTGATTCATCAAAAGCAAAAATTGTTCATAAAACGGGGTCAGGTTCAATGAATTTCCCAACTAGAAAAAAAAATGTCAAGAAAAAGTTTTGCAATTGTTAAACCATTTTGTTTTAACATTTTCGAAGGGAAATAATTCCAGTTTTCCACTTTGTTTTTTGTTTAGAAATTCAAGCTAACTGGAGTGAAAAAGGTAAAAAAAAAAAAAAAAGAAAACTCTAAATCAAAACAATACATTTTTATTAACCTGAAACAGAAAAAAAAAGTTTTTTGGTTCATGAATATTTGAGATTTTGAGATGAGAAAAGAGTTCCAACTCTCTAAAATATTTGAGGGATGGAAAAACCATTTCCTGCCTGGGTTTACATCTAAAAGAACTTTGTACCTTTGAGAAATCTTCTCCCAGCTCCATAACCAAGTTCATTCTCGAGTATGGTCCTGCAAAACACGTGCATGCCCATCAAGTTATACAGAGATACTACTTGCCAATTAAAGAAGCAGACATGTTGTTTGTCACATGGCTCTCTCTACATTTTCTTTTGTTTCCATTTTATAATAAAATGGAAAGCAACAGATTAATTGCCATGTCTAGAGAAAGTGGCAGATTTCTATATTATTTCTATGACTATTATATGTGCCTCAGTTTGCCTGCTATATATTATCTTGTATGTCTGAATGGCATTAAATCAAAGGAGTTTGTTAGGGGGAAATAAGAAATGAAACAATGAGAGAGGTAAGTTACCTCCAAAGAGCATACCAAAGGTCCTCAGCAGAACAGTGATGGATCTATCAATTGAGAAAATGTGCACCGGCCTGACTCCAGCAAGCCTAGCAGATTTATTTTTTCCAGGCCCAAACTTAGGGTCAAAGGGACACGAAAACCTTAAAGACCTGTGCCTAGAGAGGAAGGCAGTGCGTGGGCACCATGAGCTTGAGGTGAATCTCTGACAGAGAGACACAGAGAAGATTCTGGAGGAGCTGTTTGCCTCTCCCAGACCAAGAGTCTGGGTGTCTGGTCTGAGTGGAATTTTTCTATAACTGTGAGGAAAGAATGAAGTTGGGCGAGATTCATGCATGTCAGCCTTCTTTGTTACTTCAACCTATTTCACTGACTACCGTGTTTCTGTTGACTAATAAATAATACTTCCTTTTGAAAAGGCTGAGCTGTGTTGTCTCATACATTGTCTGGTTACAAATGAGAGAAAATTCCTTCAGGGAGCCAAGCCAAAGCAGTCCTGTTAAAGGAGCCATGTTCCGAAACAAACACTGAAGCCCAGGGACCCAGCCTAAAAGTGGAAGAGTTCAGGGACATCCCCACACCCCCCCCCCCCCCCGCCCACCCCTTAAGAAAAGTGGAAACTTAGACCCTGTCACTGGTAAGGTTGTTGTGATGAGAGACTACAGAGGGGTACAAGGCATAGCATGCCCTGGGATCTGTAACACCGGGTATACTGCAGGAGCCTCCCAAAGAGTCTGAAAGATATAACATTGCAAGAATCCAGCATATATGGTCACTAGAGAGCCAGCTCCCATTGAAGTCAACGGCAGTGTTTCTACTGGCTACATTGGGGAATTGGCTCCAGCCCTTGAGCAGGAAGATTGTAATGCCTTTCTGGAAGCTAGTGGTTAGCATGTCCTGCTCTGCAAGAGTCCTCAATGGCTGGAAGACACTACACCAAGTTTTAGGGGTTGAAGGAAGATTCATTGCCAGACTGATTTCACAGCATTTTTGGAGATGATTTCTCTCTTATTTTTTGGTTTTCTGTTTTGTTTTTATAATTGCTAGGGTTTTGTTTTTACAGTAGGTAAAAAGAAAACCACAGAATGAGAAAATGGTTTTGTGCCACCACACAACATTACCACAGAGGGACAAAATTTTAATCTCTGCTTCACCATGTTTTGCCATAGGTCATCCATCATGTGTTGTAGCTATTGCCAGTGGTTACACTACTGACATTCAGTTGCTCGTGATTAGCTCCATGACTTTCTATGGTTAAGTTAGTGCACATAGGAAACATATCATGTGCTTATGGTCAAACTATAAATGTAGTCATCAGAAGGTCTCTTCAGCTGGATTTTCCAGTGTAATCATTAGAGCGGGTTATAAAGTGAACCCTTAAAGTGTATAAATATGGATGATTCCCCATTCCTCTTGCTCGCCTGTTGAAATTGGATATGTAAATGCTTGGGACACCCCACCAAATTTCTGAGAATGAATGCATTTGTAAGGGAAGCTTAATTTGAGGTCCAAAAATTAGATTTTATAAAAAAAAAAACCAAGATTTTTACAAGATGTATAATGTTTTATAAGTTTTCAATGTTTATAAATGCTACAATGCACAACAAATGTAACCATGATGATACCTCTCAGAGGGCAAAATTCTCCATGCTTACAAAGAAGTATGTACTGTGGACCTCCATTGCATTATCTACACCAGGGATCGGCAACCTTTGGCCCGCGGCCCGCCAGGGTAAGCCCCATGGCGGGCCGGGCTGGTTTGTTTATCAGCCACATCTGCAGGTTCAGCCAATTGCAGCTCCCACTGGCCGCGGTTTGCTGCTTCAGGCCAATGGGGACTGCGGAAAGCGGTGCGGGTGGAGGGATGTGCCGGCCACCACTTCCCGCAGCTCCCATTGGCCTGGGACAGTGGGAGCTGCTATTGGCCAAACCTGCGGACGCTGCAGGTAAACAAACTGGCCCGGCCTGCCAGGGGCTTCCCTGGTGGGTTGCGGCTAAAGGTTGCTGATCCCTTATCTACACACTTGCTCCATACATGGTAAAACCCATTTATATTATATCAATGGGATTTCTGCATGTGAAACAAATTCATAACATGCTATATGTTTCAGAGAGGAAGGATGGGCTCATGGTTAAGACACTGGACTGGAAATTCAGGCACTTTCAGTTTAATTGCTGGTGCTACTAAAGATTTCCAGTGTGACCTTGGATGTGCCATTTAATCTCTCTGTGCCTGAACTCCCCATCTGTAAATTGAGGATCTCTTAAATTGAGGCTATTTCTTGTATCTTGTCTATTTGGATTGGGAAACACTTGGTGGCTGGGATATTCTCTTACAATGTGCTTGTGTAGTGCCTAGCACCATGAAGTCACAATCTTTGTAAAAGTCTCTAAGTGCTGATGTAATAATAGCAATACCCTCACAGGGTTGTGAAATCACACATGCTAAGAGTAGCCAAGAAAATTCTCTGGGGCGGATCCTCAGTTAGTGTAAATTGTCAGAGCTCCAATAACAACACTTTGCACAAGCTGAGGATCTGTCCCCAGATCATCAGCCTGGACCTACTGCTTCTAGAAAATAATGGTAGAAGAGTAATTCCCACCGAGACACAAGCACCATTCACAGGTACGGAGACAATGAGATACTGACAGGTATTTCTAAAAATTCTTTTGAAAATTCATTGTATACGTGTAGTCTAATGTACTAAATATTTGTTCCTACAGAATTCTGTTACCTACAGAAGCAGAGCTGTGCAAACTAGTGGAGCTTCCCTACAAATGTAGAGTTTCCCATAAAATTGTTTGTGGTCAGCAAAAAAATTCCTCAAAGTTAGACGTGTGTTTCTCCCCATGTGTCATTATTTGGATCTCTGCGAAAAAATAAATTCCAACACTTTGTGTTTCATTTTAAAGTTTTGGGCTGAGTCAGTTGCGTTTTATCACACATTGGGATTTACATAATAGCCAGATTATCAACTGGTGTAACAAGGTCTGGTTCTACTGAAGTCGGTGGAGTTATACTTTCTTACACATTAACTGGCCCAACCTGTCTTGAATATCTAAAAATATCCCTTACACTTCTAAGGATCAAGAGAAAATGGCATGTTTTCAGTTTCACCCATGCATGCATATTCATTGCACTGACATTTTTCTGTTAAGTGAAATTGCAGGAACATGAAATTACCTTGCCTCACAAAATTCCCTTACTTTCACAACACTCTAATTATAAGTAATTACTTGCACTGTTCCTTTAAGAATAAAAACAGCACCAGCCAGCCCACCTCAGGGAATAAATATGCATCTCACTTTGATGAAATTTGCACACAATACAGGTCAGGTAGTTAATGAAGCCATAAACCATAATATGTCTGAGGCACTAAACATCACCTTATTCATTTTGCCTTGGTGTTTAAGAGAGCAGGAGATGTTTATTGCCATGAGACATCCTCTCTGCCTTTAGGATCGCCAGTCATAGCCGTCTCTTTGTAAATAAACATATAACCTTTGCAATGGTAATTTAAGACTGTGCAGTAAAGAGGATGCAGTGAATGCATGGAAGTGGAAGAGAAGATAAAAAGCCTCATGAATAAAGTCTAAGGCTGCAGGCTAAGGTGTTTATTAAGTCCCAAGCTGTTTTTTCCCTCCACTTTTCCTCTCTGCTGAAATAAAAACAACGATGGCTACGATGCTCTAAAATTAGAGCACATTTGTCGTTTTTAAAAGGAGCCACCAACGGAACTTCAACTGTGCAACAGCATAATAGGTGTAGAAAATAGATCTGCTCCAGGCCTACCCTCTTCTGTTGTGTAAGCAGCCAGTGGGAGAGCAGGAGATCGGCCCAGATAACGTCAGTTTCCACTCTACAGTGGCAAAGGTATAAAAAAGGTGCACGTTAAAATACACTGATGAAATATGGCAGTCCAACTAGTCAACTTCCTAGGACGGTGGTGTTGTGTGGAACCATTTAACCTTTCAACTAAGGTGTCGTATCTTTATAATGACAGGTTTCAGAGTAGCAGCCGTGTTAGTCTGTATTCGCAAAAAGAAAAGGAGGACTTGTGGCACCTTAGAGACTAACCAATTTATTTGAGCATAAGCTTTCTTTATAATGTGTCACAAACAAAAGCCCAACAGACCAAAACAACACTGAAAATTAATAAATACCAGAGAAAGGCACCAGCCAAATCCCTTCAGCTCCCAGCCTTATACCTCAGGAATATACCATCTTGCACTGCTCAAGATGAGCCTTTATAAACCTAAGCAAACCCCTTACCAAATACTTCAGGCAAACTCACTGGTAAAGATAAACAGTTAAACACATTTATTGACTACAAACGATAGATTTTAAGTGATTATAAGTGATAGGCAAAAAGTCAGAGTTGGTTACCAAAAGAAAATATACGCACACAGTCCAAACTCTCAACCCTATTAGACTGGGCAACATCTAGATCAGGGATCAGCAACCTTTGGCCCGTGGCCCGCCAGGTAAGCCCCTGGCAGGCTGGGCCAGTTCGTTTACCTGCAGTGTCCTTAGGTTTGGCTGATCACAGCTCCCACTGGCAGCCAGCATATCCCTTGGCCCGAGCCGCTTGCCGCAGTCCCCCATTGGTCTGGGACGTCAAACCGTGGCTAGTGGGAGCTGCGATCAGCCGAACCTGCGGACACTGCAGGTAAACAAACTAGCCCAGCCCACCAGGGGACTTACTCTGGTGGGCCGCGGGCCAAAGGTTGCCAATCCCTGATCTAGATTAAGCAGTTTTTCTCACCCCACTGGATATTGCAATCCTTCATATACAGGTTTGTCCCTTAAACCTGGGCCAGTTTCCTCTGTTGGAGTCTTCAGTTTTCTTCTGAGTGTCTTTGTTGCTTGCAGCACAGGTGGGGGCAGGAGAAGGGACAAGCATGGGCCCCGTGTTCTGTTTTATACCCTCAGCCCCATGTGCTTGGAGAACACAAGTCCAGGCATGTCTGGTGGGCACTGATGAGTCTTCAAGCAAGGTGGAGCAATTCCCCTGTTGTGGCCTCATGCAGGTGAGTCATTGAACTGGAGCTTCTCTGCTGGACAATGGTTGTAGATGGTTGTTTGACACCGACTGGGTGTTGGTTACTTTCCTTGCTGTTGTCTCTGGGAAGCTAATATCTGGCTGATTCCCCAACCAACAGCATGTTTTAGTGACAACCATACGACACAATCTCATAACTTCATATGCACTAAAGGAGGGATCGGCAACCTTTGGCACATAGCCCATTGGGGAAAGCCCCTGGCAGGCCGGGCCGGTTTGTTTACCTGCAGCATCTGCAGGTTCGGCCGATCACAGCTCCCACTGGCCACGATTCACTGTCCCAGGCCAATGGGGTCTGTGGGAAGGGCGGCCAGTACATCCCTCGGCCCATGCTGCTTCCCGCAGCCCCCATTGGTCTGGGACGGCGAACCATGGCCAGTGGGAGCTGCGATCAGCCGAACCTGTGGACGCGGCAGGTAAATAAACCAGTCCGGCCCACCAGTGGCTTACCCTGATGGGCTGCGTGCCAAAGGTGCCGATCCCTGCACTAAAGATATACATATTTAGACAGAATGATGACTTTCAGCCGATCATAATCTTTTCCCTGACACCTCACATGGCATGCTTTATGTGCAATATCACAATTATATACACATGAGGAGTATGGGGGTTAAAAGACCCCCCCCCAGGAATAGTATGTCACACTCACAACCTCCTGAAAGGAAGTAAAATAAGAAAAGTCTCCCCATTGTATATCTAGAATAACACAGACACCTGCCCAAGGTCACACATAACGTATGAGGCAGATAGAAGTTACATGTCATGATTTCCAGCCCTGTGCTTTACCCACAAAACCATCCCTTCCCCTTTTCTATCCTCCTCTGAAATATGATATTGTGGGTCTTCTCAAGAATTCACAAATTTGTCCAAAGGAAACTGCTCTAAATTGCGATGGCTGCCTCTGGCCCCAAGAGACCAGTATGGTAGCTGGAGATCAGGTGGTGGAAGGTATAGCTTAGCCATGCCTCTTACATTTGGCCATCCCCTGGCACTGGGGTTTGGTATAGTCACATCTATGGGCGTAATGCTACCCAAAGATTACCCTGCATAAGGGGAATCCTCAAGTGGCCAATTAAGACAAATTAATGGCTACTTTGCCTTCTCATAGCAGAGCAAAGCAGGTGTATTGGTGAACGGGTAAAAGGGTGTATTGGTGAACGGGTAAATCATCCTCTTAAAACGTTCACTCTGTCTGCAGTTGTAACGTCAAAGTACTACTACATCTCATTGCATTACCAATAGCCATTCAGCATAAATAAAACAAAACCTCCATGCTAATTTGCTAACTGTCTCCATTCTGACTGGCTGCTGACAAGGAAAGTGGGTAAATGCAATAATAAATACATTATAATTATATTGTACAAATTTAGGAAATTGTAGGGGTCATATTTTACTTTTGGGAGCAAATGTAAAGGAATGACTTGAAAGCCTGTAAATGTGACAATTTCTGCCTTTTAAAAAAAATCCCAGTTAGCATCTCCATGCCACGACTTTGCAGAGCATATGAAAAACATATCCGAGGCAAACTGAGACAAAAGTTTGGGGTTTTTTTAACCCCAGGGAATGATAATAATGTGTCCCTCCATTTACCCATGATCTCTGCAGCTGGCGGGGTTTGATTTCTGTTAGTAATTACTGTGAACAGATGAGGGGGGATTCCCCCCCCCTTTTATTTTGACCTGCAGTTAGAGAAAATTTGCTTGTTTTATTTTAGGTTTAAAAATGATGAGGCAGCACCAACCCATGTTTCACCCCAGAGCTGTTGATATTTCCCCCTTCCTTCCCCTCCCTCCCCACATCCTAATTGATTTCAGACTGTGAGTGTGCAGATTCACAATTTAGTGGGAAAAGTTTGCTGCCAAGGCCCCTCGGGTGTTTTCTTTGCAGTTTGTTTTCTTAACTACAAGTCTGAGGTTGTTTTGTGGGTGTGTTGCGGGAGGGGGAAAGGCGAGGGGTAAGGTCTGTTCCTTCTTCAAACTTCGCAACATAAAAAGGTCCCACTGGATTTTAAGCAGTACATTTGCCTCCTCACTGTCCCATTTTGAATGTTGCTGCTGCCTGGCCTAAAAGGAGATAAGAGCAGCCTCAGTGAACTGGCTTAAAGATAATAGCGGGTAATAGAAATATTCCTTATTTACAGAGTAGCCTCTCTCTCCGCCGCCCTGCCCACTGGTGAAATTACTGCTTATAAAACTGAGGACCTAATGGCACTTGGCAAAATCCAAACATGCGGCCTGATTCTCTGTACCTGTGCGGGGGCAGGACTGGAGGGTCTGGAGGCCAACATGGTTTTCAGCTGCCTTTGCAATGCCTGCATTCTGGGACTGTTCAGGGCTCCTGGCTCCCTGCAGTGTAAGGCGGAAGAGCCTCAGAGGATGTCTACACTGCACTGAAAAACATGCAGTCCTGAGTCTTAGCGGCCATGTCAGCTGTTGCAGGTTCCTGGGGCCCAGGCTATGGGGCTAAAAATAGCAGCGTAGACATTCCTGCTATGGTTGGAGCCTGGGCTCTGAGAGCCTCTCCCTCACCGGGATTCAGAGCCCACGCTCCAGCCTGAGTGTGAACATTTACGCTGCTATTTTTAGCCCCAGATCCTGAGCCCCGCCAGCCAGAGTCAATTGACCAGGGGGCTCTGAGACTTGATACTTTGGGTTATAATTTGCAGTGTAGACATATCCACAGAGCCTCTCTACCTTACACTCTGCTCCCCACAGATGCCCTGAGCATCACTCCAACCATGCCCCCTCCCCACTCTTATGCAGAGGTCTAAGAGTAGGGTTGCCACAGAGGCCTTCTGCCATCCACAGAGGCTCACTGCACTGGGGGTATTCTCAGGGAGCCATTGCCACCCACTTTAAGGCCCTTTGCATTGCCAGAGCAGCACAAAGTATAGCTGAGAATCAGGCCCACAGTGTGGGCAACTTTGTGCAAGCTTTTTTTCAGTGCTGACTATACATTTTTTGTCTGAAACTGCAATGCCACCTGCACCATGTTAGTCCTTGGCCAATACTACTCAGTTCTGCCTAAAGGCACCTCCTGCCTAACTTGTAACACTGTCTCTCCTGATCCAAGGTGAGCAGAGGGGTGAGAAGACAGCCCAAGAAGCCTTCCCTCTGTGCACTTCCTCCACAAGGGCTGGGTACAGCAGCAGTTGTGGTACTTGGGTGTCTTTCACTTCTGAGGTTGCAGGGCTACAAATCACACTAAGAGGGCGGAGAAAAGGTGAAACCATGCCATGTGACTTAAGCGAAGAATCGTAACCACCCACCCAGCTCTCTTATCACAAAAGGGTCAAATACTCACAGGAAACTGCTTGAGAAGTCAATCCAGAGAGCAACAAATCTATGTGGCTACAAAAGAGTCAATTAATTAGAAACAATGAGTAAATGCAAGGAGATTTTGATCTGCTTCTGGGCATAACATGGGAAAGAAAAATGAGCGTCAGTTCACTGAGGAAATTATTCAGTATGAAATAGACACTTATCCACAGTCACAGGAAGGCAGTATATGAAGAATATAAGTGTTGGGATTTTTTTTTCAATAAAAACTCATAGGAGAAGTAAAGCAGAATGTGTGGGAAAGAAAAGCTGATCAGGGAAAGTTTTAATGACCAGAAGTCTTCTCACCCATTACCTAGGCCTAGATCCTCAAAGGTAGTTAAGTGCCTAAATCAATGGAACGTAGGCACCTAAGTGCCTTTGAGGACCTGACTCTAGTTCCTAACAGAGAAAGGGAGTGCGCACATGCGTGCTGAGAATGTACCCAGGAACAAAAGAGGGCAAAGGATCTACATGCTTAGTTATTCTCCTATTGTTGATTTTACTCTGCTATGGTTCTGCGGGTAGAAAAGAAGCAGAAGGTTAAAGACAAATATCAGTGACCCTGTTGTTTCCTGCAGAGAGGAAGTACAGGGCCACATGATCGTCCTTCTTCGTGCACAGCAACAGAATACAGAGAGAAAAGATGCACCACTGTTTGCATGCAACCCTGGAGCATATGCAATGCAGAGCCACCCCACCCCAGAAAGAGCACTGGGAGAGATTTTGCCAGTTGAGAGTGGACACTTTGCTTCACCCATTAGGCTGGAGCAGTCTGCTACGCCAGTGAACTGGCACTGCTCCACGGTCTGGTGTACAGAAGAAATGGGCTCTAACTCTATCACTTCCTCACCCATTTTTGTGCCATTTGGTGAGTGCTGGGGAGTGGATGAGCAGTTCCTAATTTTAGGGACAGCTAATGTGAATGACCCTTATTCAGGCTGTTCTAGGGAACAGGCTTCTTACCTAGCCCCACTTCTGCATTTCCGTGCTAGCTACACCATCTAACCTAGAACAGGTAGAAAAGGTAGGTCAAAAAAGCAACTTGTGCGTGCCCTGCTATTCTTTGCAGTCATGTTACAGCAAAGGGAGTGGGACAGAAAAGGGGTGAGAGAGAACATTTTCCACCTTTGATCCCCTCCTTCTAGTTCACTGTAAATGGCATCGATTTAACCAGTTTTTCTAGCTCAAGGTATGGATGGTGTCGTATTGAAATATAAACTGGATTTTTGCTGCTTTACCATAAAAACAAAAACAAACAAAACACAACCAACCCAAGAAACAATGCTATACCTTTTACAGACTTGTGGTCTCCATTACAAGCTGTGCTTGTTACAGTTCCCTGCTCTAATTTGTGGTCAGCTATGGCTCCTTTTATGCCTGCAGATGTACGAAATGAAAAAAAAAATCCTTTTTACAAATGGAAATACTTTTCTACTTAGACAACGTACATGTTTTTGGAAAGAAGTGAAAAACTGTTTAACCGCATTTGGCAGCAAGATTCTAACTGCGTAGGCACTGAACTCACCATTGATTGCTCTTCTGTTCTCTATTGCTTGCACCCAACAATTCAATTGATATGCTTAAAACACAGGCAATAAATTACTTTAACTTTCTTTTAGGAATGGGTAAACTAGCTTGGAAAAAAATATGACACTCCACCAACCTTCAAACTTGATTCTAACTGAATTCAAACTAGCCTCTTTATTAAGGTTCTGGAACGTCACAGGAAATAAAGAGGTACCTCATGGTACATTTAAACTAGACCTAAACATGAAGTCTAAGAAATCTTATAAGATAATCTCTTCTTGAGATTTCCAGACTGAGGATGCATATTCAAGAGATTTAAGATGAAATTAAGTGGGATTTAAATGGTGTATAGGCTGTATATGCTAGCCCTCTGTACTGGGAAGAATTTCACCCTTAGATAGTTTAGACAAGGGGCCAGATTCACCACTCTAGTTTTATGCCAATGTAACTTTGTAGTATCAACATTGCAATCAATGGAGTTACATAGTCATAAACCTGGAATAACAGTTGCAGTAACTAACAACTCTTTTGAGAGTCTCCCATCAGTACTCTCCATGTGTTCAGTTTCCCTATTTCCTCCTCCTCACTGTGTTTATAATTGTTTGGGGCAGATTATGGAAGACAATATATTCTCAGGTTAGATTTGTACTGAATACTAGAACATCTGACTAAAATGCTCCTGTGACTCACTTCTTATTTTTCCAGATTCTGCTACAGCTATGTAGAACTGATGTCCATTCCTTTTTCTTTTTAATCTACACTAGTCACTTGCATATAACCCCCCGCTCCATCCCCATACAAAATGGTAATGTGAGTATGGAGTCTTTAACCTCTGGGGCTGTAGTACAAATCTCATTCAGTAGTGGTGTCTGAAAGTTGCTAGCCAGAGGCATTTAGGAAACCTGTGTTAAACACCTTGATGGATGGGCTTCACTGGTGTCTACTGGACAGATGTCTCTCTCTGTCACAAAAATCACCATCACATCTAGTGTTGATTTGACACCTTATTGGGTAGAGTCCCTACTTTACAATAAAAAATGAGAACATACTACAAAACTCAGATCAGGATGTTGATTTTAAATCTCTCAAAGTTTGGGGGCTTTTTGAATCTGGGTTTTCAGTTCAGTCTTTCATAGAGAAAAACTCCAGCTCCAGCCAGATTCAGTTTCCAGATCTCATTGTACCTATTAAAGGTGTGTGAAGATCCAGAATGCATTACTAATTACAATTAGGTTGATACATTACAGAAGAGTTCTCTCCCTCTACCTCTCAGCTGTGGATCTGCAAAGAGGTTCCCAAACCAGTGAAGTTTCTTTTTCTTTTGTTTCAAGAGAGACAGAAAGAAAAACATAGAAATGAAGAGATTATAAACACCGTAGTCAACTACTCAGTCTCAGAGATAAATGGTTCACTTATCATTTTAAATATACTTTAGCTGAATGCTGAAAGAAACACCAAATGTCCAGAGCTTTGATTCCTTTCAAATTACCAGAAGAATACTAATCTTGTAAGAAATACAAATAGTAGGCCTTCCAATACGTTTCCTTTAACATCTCAAAAAGGAAGGTCTCCTACCTTCTGCTTGCTCTCTCTCTGTCTTTCTCTTTCTCTCTCTCACACACTTTCTCTCTCTCCAGCCCTAGTTTTTTGGCCCTTGGGCTAGTTGGTTAGTTGGAGTCAGTTGAGGAAAAGCTGCCTTTATTTGTTCCAAAGACAGTAATTTTTAACTTTCACAATGTAGCCATCTTCTGCGAGGCCCTAACAGTAAGTCAAATAAGTAAAAATTCAAAGAAGGCAGAAGCAGTGTGCTTTGCAAATTTAGAATAAAATCAGATCTTTAAATGTAACATTATCTCCATTTGAGAAGCAGCTTCATTAAATGGCAGTGGAAAGCAATAAAACAAATAAATACTACCCACAAACAGCAGAAAAAGTTACATTGAACATAAATCTGCTTGTGATCATTTTAATTAAAACTTCTGCTGCATAATGGTTGATGTGATATTTGCTTTAGTACTATTTATTATTATTGAGATTATTATTATTATTGAGATTATATTTTTACATTCAATTCAGCCTTAGATTCCGTACCCTCAGCAAGAGGTCAGGAACAGAGAGACCAAACTAAGGCCTTGAGGGAGAGCGCTAGCTAGCTTTTGGTCTGGGACATCAGTGGATGTAAAATGCTTCTCTTCTTACCCCTACAGAAGGGGGAAGGGCAGGTTCTCTTTCTGATGAGGGGAAGGACTCTTCTTCTCTCTCTTGTGTGTTCACCAGTGCAGAGAGGCCTGGATCCTCAAAAGTATTTAGGAGCCATTGATTTCCATGAAAGTTACGCTCCTAAATACCTTTGAGGATCTGAGCCCTGGTGGCTCAAAAAAACACCGGGTCTCTTAAAGCTGAGAACTTATCAGTACACTGACCCAGATACATCATCAGAGTCTAATATTTTCCACAAGTACCTTGAATGCCTGGAATATTCACCTGATCATGAATAACACTAAATATGTGAAGTTTTGGATAAAGTATTTCATGTGTCTCGCATTCCCTAGCCTCCATAATGAAACTGAGGGAGATTCTGATGCTAAACCTAGCTTTACCTGTGCTTGCTCAGGTTGCTTCACTCTGCCAAGAAGACTCAATAAGGTGAAATACATCCCAGCGTTTGAACACCTATGCTGATTTAAGTTCTGCTCTGCTTAAAAGAGCTGCATGCTGGGGGCAGTTCACTTCCTGGACATTGGAATTCTGAAGCTGACTGGGATGGCTAGTGTGCTCACGTACAGATGTATCTACCCAGAATGGTCTTGCAGCTCAGCACTCAGACATTTCAGGGGAATGAACTTTGGAAATAAACCGAGAAGTTTGTGTGTGTTTGTGGGAGTTCTATTCCCACGCCTTGAAATGGCGTTTCAGAAAACAGTAATATTGGAGAGAGTGGCTTTTTGTCTAGTTAACAAAACTTTTGATAGAGATATTGAACCATATTCTGACAAAGCTTTAAATGAATGGGAAAGCAAGGGGACAAAATGCATTACTCACCCTAATGGATTTGCAGATGGTAAGATGTCACAGTACTTTGTGCTTGTGTTCCAACATCCACTATGTAATGTTTCATTTTCCAAGTGAGAATAGTGTTCATTCTTGCTGTTTAATGTCTACAAATTCTGGTAGGGACTAAATCATGATATGAATCATAAATATTTTGGAAAGCCTGAAATTGGATAAGTGTCAGTCACTGTTACATCCAACAATCCTTAACTTTCTTAGTCACAATCCCAACAGTTCTACGTAGTTTTGTTTCATCATTTACGGAGAGAGGAAAAAATATATCCTAAATAGTTCTGGGCCGCAACCATGGGCAGAAAATATGTAGGATGGCGAAGCTTGTGAAGTGTGCAAGAATAACAGTGCTAGTTAAATATGTTTGAAGATGGGGAATCCCAGGGCATTCATGTGCTTCGGTTCAGACAAGGGAGGGATGTGGAATTTCACAACATAAAGCCTTAAAACTAAAATAAAATAAAATAAAAATAATTGCTTTGGGGACCCAAGGTAAAACGCAGGTGTTTTGAGGGGAACATAAACATTTTTTCCTAAATGAGGCGTTGAGGGCTGGGAGAAGGGCAGTAAAATTAGTGGAATTACTGCCTGATTTTAACCAGATGATTGCTCCAGTTGGACACCAGAGCGTTTTCATTAGGGACTCTAATTTACAAGCCATTCACCGCATTCCAGTGGAACACAACAACTCCCCCAGGTCCTAAAGAATGCCAGCTCCACAGCTTTATGGCAGAGATGCCTTAGTACAGGATTGAGGATTGTTTTTTTTAAGGCCAGACTGACTGTAGATTTGTGCCCGAGCTTTGCAACAACAAAAAAGAGCTAGTTGGTCCTGCTGCCCTGAGCAAGTTAGATGGTCCCAGGAATTCATGTAAACCTCTGTTAGTATTCTATGAATGTGCAATCTTTCTACTCAGAGTTAACCTGATTTATACATAGCTTGCAGTCAGATGTACATCATAACATCTTTAGATGCTAGCCTATTCCAGATATAAAAATGATCCTTTTCTGTTCTTTCATCAGATCTTGCCAGCAGAGTATGGCCATGAAAGCCTTCAACAGGTGAGGCTTTGGCCCCAGTATGATCAAGCTCAACACACATTTGTCTGATCTTCATAGAGATGAATGGCTGTAAGAACGTTGTGGGTAGAGGGGGTTTCCATGTAGCCAGGCTTGGGATCTGGTATTACTTTCAGAGGTATGTGACTGTGCCTTAATCCACCTGGCAGAGCAACAGTAACTGCTTTTTTTGTTTAATGAATAGTACTTAGCTCTCTGACATTTCTCCTGCTCACCCCTCTCAGCTTTCTCTGGGATCCATCTGTATCATACCAGAGTAGCTTTCCCCTGCATCCCCATCTTCTGTTCTACCCTCACAGCTCTAGGGGCTGCTCCAAAGCCCACAGAAGTCAGCATGAGTACTTTCCATTCAGTTCATGGGATCAGACCTCAGCTCTAACATCTCGTCTTACTTTTCTCTGATGCCGTTTCTACTACTGTTGTTCAGTGTATTTCATTTCCACCACCCCTCCTCCCCCCTGTTCAGCTGTGGTGGTTCCCTGTCAGTCAGACCCAGCTCAGAGCGTGGGCTCCTCTCAATAAGCTCATGCTTGTGTTTCTTCAATGACCATTCACTTGGGAAAATTTGTCTCCTTTTTTGGTGGACTGACTAAGTCCCAATGCCCACAGTGAAGGGGTTTTGATGGTGATTCCAAACCTCATCTATAAACAAAGAATAAATGTGAGCAAAGAAGATCAACACAAGTCCAGATATGGAGAGGATTCTTTTGACCATAATGATATTACTAAAGAATAGTTCTAGTTGCATTTCATTGTCACTGGCTTGCTATAATGTGCATTTGTTACATGTACAACTCTGAGCACGTGGATGCAGGAGACTGGTTTTCAATCACAATGAATATCTCACCTTTTTCAAGCACAGCCATCCTAGCCTACACTCCCTCTGCCTGAGACCCTTGCCAAATTTCACAAGCCAAACAGGACTGGCTCTGGCATGCCCTTGAAGGGGAAACCACCCATTTCAAACCCAGAACAGATTCAGTGCTTGGTTTCTTCCCTCTAACACAGTAGTGAGCTAGCACAGCGTATCCAGTATCCTATTTGAGAACGGATATTGAAATAGCAGGGACGGTAGTTCCAGTATCCTGAACAAACTCAAACACAGGTATTTACATTCTGGATTGCCTGAATTCTCATATAGTTTCAAATTGTATAAAGTATTCTCAGTAGTTCTTCTAAGCTATTTTGTACTTCTACCGGTATTAGTAAAAATTGAGAACCACATTCCTCCACAGAGGCAGTTGCATTTCAATGACTGGGCTGGGGAGATTTTATCTGCATATGTAGATATGTATAGAGTGTGTTCAAAGGACTCTTTTTTAAAATTACTAATTGGAAATAGACTTTTTTTCTGTTCTGAAAAATGTTTGTGAACCAATTCTCCTTTCTATGAATGTCTGCTATTTGTAAGTATTTGCTGAAGAGTTTTTATGGTCAAATTGCAGCCTATAGGTTGTTTGTGAACTGTTCATGCCAGGTATTTGCTATTCACTATTCTCGGGGTGTGAGTGGTCACTTAGGCCACGTGATAATGCCATTACTCCCTGACTGGATGCCTGCATCTTTTTACAGAGTGGAATGTCAAATGCCAAGCAATGAATTACAAACAATGAATACTTCACTTTCTGGATGAATTTTCAGAAAAATTATTTGTACTAGAATGTGTGAAACTTTTGAGATTTACTAAAATATTCATGAATACCTGGCAGCCACACAAATATCAGTGGACTGAATTCACTGGGTGAAATCCTGGACCCACTGAAGTCAATGGCAAAATTCCCATTGACTTCAACAGGATCAGGATTTCAGCCCCAGCCTCTACCTGCAAAAAATATACGAATCACTTTTTGTATTCTTTGACCAGCACTTTTCATATTTCACTTGTTACATTTGTAAAGAGCCTTAAGAATCTTAAATGAAAAATATGGCATAAATGTAACACAATGAGATATCATTCTATTCTTTTACAGACCTTGGAAAGCAAAGATTGTGACATGGATTTTTGTGTGCTTTACAAAGATGCTATTTTTATTGTGAAGCTGTCAGATGAATTAGGCATGGAACCACTTTAATTACTTTCAGCTAACCCACTGAATGCCAGTGATCATTAAACCTCAACTGCCCGTATCTTCTTGGAAGGATTTTTTTGCTACCATCAACAGATAGATGCTTTTGAAATGTTACCCTTACCTTATAGATGATTTTCTAATGCCTTAAAAGCCCATGTCCCACTGATTTTCAGTGGGACTAACTGGTTTGCAAAATATATCCATAGTTTTGTCGTTGTTCCTTTTTCAATAAACCTTCTAGGATTCTTTTCTGTGATTTTAACAAAGAACAATCTGGCATGAATTACTTCCCTTCAAAATGCAAGGACACTTCAAGACTTCAGTTCTTGTTTTCATAAGATCTCCTTATATAATTGAGGACTAAAATGCAGGGCAATTTGTTCAGATCCTTCACCAGTCTGGTTACCATCATCTCATGGATGCATACAACTAAATAGAAAGAAAAAATATCTAATGAAAAAGGTACCTAAATTTTTTTAATATAGTAAATCCAGGCTGTTTTTGTAAGAGGACCTAAATTGGCGAAATAAGAAATCTGTACTTTTGAACACGTACTTTCACTTGGCTACGTCTTTCTGTTGTTAGCTGTGGGATAAAGGTACAATCAAATGTCATATGGAGATGGTTAAAAATGATAGGGCATCAAATTTCAGGTGATAGGGCAAGTTAGGCAATATATTTCAAAAGTGACTCTTCTCTTTTGTGCACAGTCTCTGTTTGTCACAAGCGTTTAATTTCACGCTATGCAAGGGACTGGACTTGTGACTCACTACGATCATTTAAAATCCAAATAATTCTATGACTCAGGGTTTCAGTTAGAATGAGAAATATGCTATGAACGTTCCATTTAGGATTGTTCCTCAAGTTTTTCCTAAGCCAAACTAAGACTATCTACCTCTTATTGACAAGTGGCTTGAGATGAAAGAAAGAAAATTAAGATCATGATTGTTTAATAACATGGCATGAATTTGGTGTTTCCTGTTATTAAATACAGTGATTAGTGAAATAGTCAGTTATTAATGTATTTGTTCATTATTTTGGTGATTAATAAATAGAAATGTAGCATGATTTGAAAGATTTGACAGGAGACCTTGACAGAATGTGAAAAACAGCCTTTGCCTATTCAACTGAAAAGCTAATGACCTTATAAAGAAAATGTAAAAACTTCTGAGCTATCAGACCAATAAGGTGGAAGCCAAGATGCCAATGTTGAGAGAAGATCCACTCCCTGTTCTGAGACAGAGGGCTGGTGACGGAGGAGAAAGCTCCACTCTATCTCTGCTCCAGAGATCATGAGCAAGGAGCACGGATGAGGTGAAACATGAAGATCATGCTTCTGTGAGTATGTACCTGATATTCAAGAACAGGCATGGACTAAAGCCCAAACAAAGTTGCACAAGCTTCCCCCATTAACTCTACTGATGCATGTCACCTGAAATACTCAGCTTCCTCACTCATAGTCACACTGACAGAGAAGTTCTTGGTTTTGTGAGGTGGACTCATGTGGTTTTGGTATTCAAATGGTGCAGATACAGAGGAAAGCCCACTTTCCTTTAACCTGATATATCATGACAGGACGTCCAGAGACTTTTTATTGTACTCTGAATGCTTAATCCCAACAGACAATGACATAATGATAGCTCTTGACACAAATATCCACTGCAGTTTAGCAAATTAGTTTGAGGCCACAAAAATAATTTTCACTGAAAAGTGAATGTGGGTTGATCCCAAGTTTCGGAGTTTGCTGAGAAAACATTACTGAAGGAGAAATAAACACACTCTCCTCACTTGGGCCAGCTGCTGAAAGAAAATACTGCATAAGAGAAAAAGGAATGTTTGGATCTAATTTGGAGGATGTTAATTTCCTGCTCGTGTTTAGAAGATCTCACAATATCTGACCACAGGCCTGGGTATTGGTTGATATCTATCCTTTACCCAATTATATCTTCAGGCAGATGGAGAATAAGCTTATTGGGATTTGATTTTCAGAAAAACACAAACCTGGATGAGCTAATGTTGTTCCAGATGCATTATCTCATAATCTCCAGGAAGAGAACATTTCAGAGCAAAGGAACATGGAATTTTCTCTGAAAGAGACCTAATATATGTCCTTAATTCCCATGCTGCTTGAGAAAAAAGCACTTGTCCAAAACTAAAGAGGAACTTTGATTCTTGCCCTGACTTAGACAAAGTAACTCCAAAATCTTTAAGGCTTTGCAATGTGAAAACAAACAGCAGGGCGAAACACAAAACACCTTTGGTTATTAAAAGATGGAAGACCATATCCTCAGCCATCTATCTAGCCATTT
Source organism: Natator depressus (assembly GCF_965152275.1). Classification (NCBI taxonomy): domain Eukaryota; kingdom Metazoa; phylum Chordata; order Testudines; family Cheloniidae; genus Natator; species Natator depressus. The sequence goes on from NC_134243.1 coordinate 73,329,473, forward strand.
CCTGCTGCTCAGACAATGAATTCAGGATCACTTTCTATTATTTTTCTGTTATTTATTTGAATTGCAGCCCTTCCCCCCCACACACACATACATATAGACTGTTCCCAACTGCCCTTCTACCTTGATTTATATACTATATTTTATAGCTCGCTAACACAATTAACCCCTTCAACTTAGATGACCTCCCTCCTCCCCCTTCTCTTGGAGTGCCTGCCCAGCAAGGGCTGGGAGGTTAGCAAATGGTTCTACAACTGTATCTGCTATGATCCAAGAGCAAGCGCAAGAAGGGAGAAAGTCCACTGATCAAGTAAGGTGTATACACCCTGTCACTGTAGTTTGAGCCTATGAAGGTGTTGCTGGGGCCTGCCCATTACCAAAACCCAAGCTCCCAACCACACAAAACAGTTCACAGAGGCTAGATCTGCTAACATCAGTGGGGACATCTGAGATTATGAAGGCACCCCCCCCCGTTGCTTCTAATAAGTGTGTGTTTTGGGGGTGGAGGGATGACACATGTACCTCCAAAGTCCCAAAGGAGAATGGGGAGAGGAAGAAGTCTCACTTTCCTGAAAGATGCTGGGGCCTTCTTAAAAAGCCATTCTCCTTAGGAAATTCTGTGGTGGGCTCCAGTTTATATGGTGCTCCTTGGAAGGGAGTGGGGGGCTACTTGGTCTATTTGCCCTAAATGTCCTTGCTCCACTGGAGGTTGATAGGCTTGATTGTCCCCTTCCCCCTGCCTACTGGTGCCATTGGCTGGATTCAGAGCCTATATGATGCACAGCAGGGTACCTAAGGCAGCTGAGCTGCAGCAAATGCACCTGGAGCAAGAGCAAGTGCAGGCTGTACGTGGTCTCAAACAAGCTTAAGCACGAGGCACAGTCCCTGGCACTGAAACTCAACCCCCCTGTGCGCCTGCACCCTTACTCAAAAGTTCAGTTCATAAAGCAGCGGGGTGTGGGCAAAGAATGGGCAAGTCTGATTAGACATGAGCTTCGGCGTGCTCCTAGTCTTGTCAGTGCACAATTTACATACGTATCCCTTCTTACTCTTTCTGCTAGGCTGGGATAATTTGGTAGGCACATGACAGTGTGTGCATTAAAGGTGTCTTTCCATCAGCTTCAAAGGTCTTTGGATCAGACGCTTAATGCTGGATTGGGTCCCCTTGCTTCCCAGAATTCTTTTTTTTACACTGCACTTGCACCTTGAGAATGGTGCACCTTGGCGGAGCAGGATTAGGATCTTCAACATAGCTTTGGCGAACTCTTTGTGAAATCTGACATGGACAGGATTATAATTAACCAATCAAAAAGGAAAAAGAAACTGCTCCATTTTAATTGTCAGTCCGTGTAGCAGTAACAGTGCTCCTCATTCCTAGCACAGCTCCCTATGCTTGCAGGTCTCAGAACCTACAGGGAAAAAAGCAGAACCCTCATGAAGTTTGAAGATCTTCAAATAAAACCAGAATGAAATCATTTAGACCCTTGTGGGATGGATTCATTGTGAATGAAACTTTTAAAGAGCGTTACAAATACACTTCTTTTCCAATAAGGTTGCTGTCTCTTTAAAACCAAAGGATCAAGCAAAGCAATTCGGATCATTAAGACAATGTACCTCTTTCCCACGTCCCCTTGCTAGAATATTGAACTCCCTATGATTCTTACTGAGGTAACTAAGGGCCCGTCTACACTACCTGCCAGATCGGCGGGCAGCAATCAATCCAGCTGTGGTCAATCTATTGCGTCTGGTATAGACGGGATAAATTGACCCCTGAGCACTCTCCCGTCGACTCTGGTACTCCATCAGAACAAGGAGTGCAAGCGGAGTTGTCGGGAGAGCTTCAGCTGTTGACTTACCGCAGTGAAGACACGGTGGTAAGTAGATCTAAATACATCGACTTCAGCTACACCGTTCACATAGTTAAAGTTGCGTAACTTAGATCGACCCCATGCGGTAGTGTAGACAAGCCCTCTTCGGTGTATAATTTGGGGTACGTCTACACTGCAGCTGGAGGAAGCGAGCAACCCAGCCCAGACAGACAGACTCACGCTAGTGAGGCTTAAGCTCGTATGCTAAAAATAGCTGCGTGGCTCTTGAGGCTCGGACTGGAGCTTGGGCCCCCTTGGCTTGAGAGCTGCAGCTGCAGCCCAAGACACAGCATCCATACTGCTATTTTTAGTGCACTACTTCAAGTCTATCGACCCAGGCTGGGAAGCTCGCTCCCAAGTGGCAGTGTAGACAGACCCCTAGTTGAAAAAGAGCTATGTGGAAATGAACATTTACTTAAAAAAATAATAATAATGGGATACATTTTGCTCTGCATTACACCTGTGTAAATACAGAGTAATTCCACTGAGTTCAACGGAGTTACTCTGCATTTGCAATGGTGTAACAGAGAGCAGAATTTGTCCCGAGGTAAGCTGTTGGGGGATGAAATCATAAAGCAAAGTATGTCTGTATTATTGTTTCTCCATTCATAAAAGACAAAAACCTCATCAATGTGGGGCGGGGGGGAGACAGTTTAAGGGCTTTAAAAATATCTAATGTTCCAGGTTCTAAGTTGGCAGTGAGTGGGTCACTGTCTTAAAGAGACGGGCACTTTATTATATTTTCTAATTCTTCCAAAATCTGTCTTTAGGATATATGAGCTGGCTCTAATATGACTACTCTGTTCTCATCCTCCAGTGGTATACTCTGGTCTCAGATCATAAATTGAAAATAGAAGATCAGTAAACCAGGGTAGACCATTTCAGAGGAATATTGTGAATTCCCAGTCAAATCTTCCAGTTTATCTTAAATATTTCATTTTAATGTCACCTTTAGAAAATCTTTCATTCAAGTAAGTTATAACATCCATTTTTAAACTGATTACACTTCCCCACTGACCTTCTGGAGGGAGACTTCCACTTTCACACAAATATCAGGTCTGTGGCTCTCTATTATGGTATTAAGAAGAGGACTTCTTTGACACAGCAAAGATCTTTAAAACCCTTGCATGGCAAAATGATGCATAAACAATGCCAACAGAATGCCAGCATTGACAATTAGCCAGGCAGGTATAGAAATACAGAGAGCCATGCTTCTTGGCTAGCCCCTATTTTCCGCAGTTGACAATTTTTTCAAGGGATTCTCATTGAGTTTACCCTAGAATGATCAAAGGACTGACATTAATAGTGGCCTAAACACACCAGCCCAACTCAGGATAGGTTTGCTGAGGAGGGAGAGGATGTGGTAGCACAAAGTGGTTAAAAGTGGCTAGGGAGGGAGATAAGGAACTAAGTACATGCCCTCAGTGGAGACTCTCAAGTACATCATACCTCCTTCTCCTCAATGGGAAACAACAGTGGTAGCAACACCTCCCCTTCTTGTGATGAACCTTCCCCTGGGGCTCAGGAGACCAGGCTGATGCAGTGAAATGTTTTTAAGCATTTTACAAAAGAGATCAGTATCATTCTCCCCCTTTTACAGATGGAGAATCCAAGATACAGAGAGAAAAAGTGGCCTGTCCAACATCAGCCAGCAGACCAACGGCAGAACTGGAAACAGAACCAAGGCCTCTCAGTTCTCAGACCACTGCCCTATTCACTAGGCCACACTACTCTGACAAGAAACATGAAGTCTGCATCGGATTATAAATGCCTGTGAGATTTTGTTCATTTGAACAAATTGCGAGCTGCGCTGGACCATGGACTGAGGACAGCTGGACTGGAATTTTTCTTTATCTTGTTCCTAAAATAATGGCCAATCCAAAGAACAACCCAAGTGATGCTATATTGGAAAAGTTACTTATGTAGGTCTGTTCTGTCTCATCTCACCCTCCTAACCCATCCTGCTTTCTTTTGCTGTCTGACTGGAGCTGTTCCTGCTGCCTAGCATTTTAAATGGAGCTGGGGAGAGCATATAGCCAGGGCTGTTCATTTATACAAGGATATATGCCACACTTAACTCACCCACGGTGATGTTGAATTTTCTTGTCATATGATCTTGTATTTAAGAACCTGTCCGTTTAGAGGACTCTAAATAAAACTCCTTTTAAATATTTAATATTCTCCCAATGGCATACTCCCTTAGGCTATGATCCTTATCCATCTATGTAATCTTTAAGCTTATCTATAGCGCCTATCACTAGAGTATTCCCAGGTAAATTAAATTTGCATGATGAGGTCCTTGGATTCTAAGGAATTTTCTTCCTTTCCTTCCTCCGGAAAAGGAGCCTGATAGACAAACTCTCCATGTCTCCTAGACTCCAAAATATAAAGAGCGAAATTTGTATTCTCTCATTATTTTCCTTTTGCTTTAGGTGCCTGTTTGCATCCTCCAATGTCCCTCCCTACAGCTTCCAGAAAAAAACTGGAAATAAACACAGCAAAAATCTGAATTGCGAAACCTATGGAGCAACCAGGCTGCACCATGAAGGGCAGGTATGTCCAAGAGCGATGTCCAGTCATATACATCCACCGTCACTGAGACGCCTTGCTACTGGAGCTAAGAAGCACTAGTGAGAGCGGGTCCTTAATTGAAGCTTTAGGGTCAGTTCAAGTGATTGGCTCAGTGCAGGATTGGTTCCCTCAGAACTGCCTTTACATCTATGGTAGGGGTCCCAGATCCCTCTCAGCAGAATTTACCATTAGCCCTAAATATCAGGTTTGGATAAATAAAATCAGGAAAGTTACACTCACCGGAACTGTGACTGCAAGTAAATGGCCATGATGCATTTTCCTAATTCCCTCAAGGGCTTCATGCTATCCACAACAAATTGTCAGCTATCAGTTTCCTTTCTGCATCGTATGGAGCTTATACAGTCTTTTTCGCAGGTGCTTTTCATTATATATCATGACAAGCCTCCTAACTCTTTTGCAGATCTTCCACCTAACACAACACAATGCAAATTCGCCCATCTTCTCTCAGTGATCCCCCTCTTCCAAAGCCTGACGTATGTCTGTATTGGAGCTTCATGATGCTTGAGTGTGCCGATCAGAGAACACTATAGAAAGCATTCGGTCCATTTGTCAGTACAGATCTCTTCAGTAGTCCTCATGCATTGGAGAGCTCTATCTTTCCCAAAATGTGACTCGGGGACAAGACGGAACTTAGAAATACCTCAGGTGGGAACGTGTACATTACATTAGTTAACCCCGCAAGTTCTAGCAGCCTATTCAAGGGTACACTAAAGAGGCAGGAATATATCATTATTATTAACATTACAGTAGCAGCTAGGGCCCCATTGGGGAAAGCACTGCACAAACACAGTGCCTGCATCCTTCCCCCTCTCCCCTCAAGTAAACAGAAAAGCCAGTGGGAGAGAGGGGACATAGAGTTACAAAAAGGTGAAATGACTTGCCCAAGGTGACACAACAGATAAGTAGCAGAACCAGGAATAGAACCCAGGTTACCTGATATCCAGAACAGCATTCTACCTACTAGACAAAACAGCGTCTCCATGTAAGTGCAGTTTGTGCAGCATTTCACTAATCACAGAAAAATGTTTTCTTCAGAGACAAAAAAATCCAAAAATGTTCTAGCAAAGATTCTTAAAGTTCAGGTACAGTCAGGAAAGTAACATGCTACAACATGATATTCCACATGTATTCCCTTTTCATGATGTCCATTACATATTTGCTCCATTTGCAAGTCAAAATAGGATTTTTCTAACAGCCAATGCTTCAAACCCAAACTGGGATCTCAGAATGAAGGAGCATTATTTCAGCCTCTGGACTTGTTTTGAGACAATTTGGCCCTAGCTAAGGCCACCACTTGACTCAGCAAAGCACTTAATCACCTATCTAACTTCAGCCTCTCAAGTAGTTCTATACGCAACAATGGGTCTGTGCCTGCTCACAGGTAAGCCCTTGTTTAAGAGATATGTTGACCTGGGGCCTAAGGGCCAGAACTTCAAAAGGGTTTAGGCACCTAAAGATGCAGATATGTGCCTAATGGTAGTTCCAAAAGTGTCTTTATTTTCAATCGACTGTAGGTACCTATCCTCCTTGGTCACCTACACACCTTTGAAAGTTTGCCCTAGGGAATCTATAACACACCGAGGAAGAGAAAATAGACCATTTGGGTCACAGTCCAGTGTTTTAACCATAAGACCACCATTCTTCTCTAACAGAAATAGTGATAATAAAACATGGCTTTTTTCATTCAGTGCTGTGAGCAGCTGTGACTCAGAAGCACCGTGGGAAGAGCGAGACATGGCAAGAAGGTACCAGTTTTACATAGTCACTTTCCATACCACCATTGCCATTTTTATGGTCATTGACAAGCAGGCCTGTGAAGGTGACAGGCCAAAACATGGCTTGTTTCTTGTGGAAAAAGACGCACTCAGTCAACAGCAACTATAGGTAATGTGGCTTTGTTTTCCTCATTTTGGAGACTATAATGGGGCCAGGCATGAGGAAGGTCTTGGGTTGGGGTTTTTTTTTTTATGGAAGACAGACAATCATATTGACTTTGAAACTTGTGCCACAAGCATATTGTGGGGCCTCTTACAAGTTTACCTGGAGAATCTCCAAGGATGCAGTAAACACATGCAGTATATTGCAAAACAACACCACTTCTCTGCCCCTTTCTTCCCCCTTCCTGGGTGCAGATAGTTACCCAGATTCCTCTCTTCTGAGGAATTAATCAATATTAGAGAGGGGCTGAGAATGTGACATTCAGACCCAGACCAGGTCTGGTGTGGGTTATAGTTGAACCTAATAGACATCTCGTAAGTTCTTCTTGCAAGAATTTGGTTCAAAATGGCTGGAAAGTTATCAGGTTGACTGAGGTCTGGTTGCCACCAAAGCTGAACTGAAATATTAGCCCATCCTGATGTCTGATCCAACTCAGGCCCAAGACTGTATGGACAGGTTCAACAACAGAGGTTTGATTTCAACACCTCTCTCTGTCTATCACCATCCCCTGGGGGAAAAAAAATCAAATTATTTCAGTTTCCAGGTGCCAGGTTTGGCCAACATCTAATTAATATATTTTTATAAATTATCTATTCCTAATACTTGTCCAATTCTCAGCTCCATGTACTCCCTTTTTGAGCCACCATTTAATCAATCTAGTTAAAATAAAACCCGCCTTTGTTTTTGCTCTCCCTCAGAGGAAGCATAGCCTAGTGGATCAGGCCTCGCCTGGGTGTTGTGTGGCTAACTGCATTAAAGCTTGCAAGGGGTTCAGATACTATGGAACTGGGTATCATATAAATACTCTACACACAGATTTGCTGCATTCTTTCCAGCATCAGGATTTCCAGTAACAGTTTCCAGAAATAGCCCTACTCAGGATTAATAACTGTTCATCTAATACAATTATAGTCTTTATTTGGTCTCCGTATTCTACCCTCTTCCCATCCCACCAAAACCTTCTGGCAGTATTCCTTCTGGGGTGCCGCAGCTACTCCTTCTGGCTGACTTGAGGTGGAATCTTTTAAGGAGACCAAGTTGAATCACTGTTGGCCATTGCTATATTACATGCAGCCCTCAGCTTCCCCAAGAAAAAAAATTAATCCCATTATTAAGAAATCACTGTAAGAAATCAATGAACTAGTGAGGTAAGGATTTGGAACAGTACTGGTATATAATAAAGTAGTGTAATTCTCCTAAGGTACCCCCAAGAAGATGACACCTAGATGTGAATCCTAATGGGCAACAACTAGAAAACATAAGCCCCTCTTTTCCACACAAGCCAATAGGGGTCATGGTGGCCAGAGTTCAAATCTCTCTGGCAAGCAGCTAACTGCAGCTCTACACCTGGCTGGGCTTAATTTGTTATTTATGTCAGCTTTGCATATTTGTAAAGTTCAAGGGTTTATTGCCCTGGCCTGACCTTGCCAAGTCAGAGCTCACATGTGGTTCTCTAGTAGCAATTTCTTTCTAATAAACTTTACTTGAAAGAACATGTGTGATAGATTTTGTTGATGATTAAAAAGAACGGGGTTATGTTCATTGTTAGCCAAACTGGTTTTGAAGTTTTGTTGGAAGTCACCTCTGTTCTCATTTAAACAAATTATTTTTCCTTCCCCCCCACCCCTTCTTATTTTATTGCACCCCTTAATTATGTTTTGTGTTCGAGCACATAGCACTGTTTGTGTCCATACAGTACAGAGTATTCCCCCCCCGACACACACAAATACACTCTTCCTTCCCACTCCCTCGCACGCACACACACGCCCAGGGCTCATTAAGAGAAAATTAAATAGCATGGCTCAATAATTTAAAGTCAGCACATGTGCACAACACCCAAAGCATATACAGTTCAGGGGTATGTATACATAAGGGATGTATATGTGCATACATATAATGAGAAATTTGTGCCTGTGCACACTTGTATGTCAACTTTTTAACAAGGGCAGAGATTATTCCTACTTATCTGGAGCGCTGGGTGAAGTTTTTTGGCCAAAACACTGGGGTTTTTTAGTGAAAAATGCAGATTCACCAAGACTGAAATATTTTGCAAATTCCCATCGGTTTTCTATGAATTGTTCATGTCAAATCCTCTTGCCCTCTCCCCCAGAAGACATTCAAAAGTCAAAATATTTCATTTTTAAAAATACCAAAAAGAAATTTCAGGGTTTTTTATTTGAAACCACTGTTGGCATCAAGATTTCCTTGAGTTGTTTTTTTTTTTTAATTAAAACATTAAATAAACTTCAAAATCTAACAAAATGTTGTTTTGGGTTAAATAAAATGTTTATTTCTACTCAAAATTATTTTTTCTGACTTTTCAAATTGACAAAGTTTTTGCAAACTTCTGTTTTGGCTTGACCTGATTTTTTTTTTTTTTTTGTAGAAGTTTAAATGGACTCAGAGAACCAAAATATCAGTTAATCACACAACTCTGCTCACCAGCCTCACCAGTAACAAAGAAACAAATAAATATACTCCCTACCTACAAACTGACCACACAGGTAGGGTGAAATCCTAGCTCTGAGGAAGTCAGTGGCAAAACTCGCATGGACTTCCTTGGGGTCAGGATTTCATCCGTAATCTTAAAAGAATGTTCATGTTACTACTAGTCCATCCTATCTCCCTATCTTCTCCATAACTCTGTTTGTTTGCTTCCTCCACTTGTTTAATCTTGTCTTAAACTGAGGCTCCAATTCAGGAAAACATACATATTCAGGAAGGGTGCTTAACTTTAAAAGTGCCTAAGTCCCACTGAAGTCAAATTAAGCATGTGCTTAAGTGCTTTCCTCAATAAGCATGGATTTAGGCACACCCTCATATGTTTTCCTGAATCAGCCCCTAAGCTTGTAAAGCATTTGGGTCCTGGGCTATGGTTTATTGTGTCTGTATAGTGACTTGCTTGAGATCGCTAATGCTACCATAATGCGAATAAATAAATAAATACTAGTTACACTCTTGTTCAGCCAGCAGAAATAAGATGCTCCATTAGGAGAAAGGGTCAAGACACAATATTGCCTAGTAGGCAAAGCAGGGAACTATGAATCAGAACTTCTGGATTCTAGTTCCAACTGCCTTTGGAATGAGGAAGATATTCTTGATTTAGTTGGGGATTGGTCCTGCTCTGAGCAGGGGGTTGGACTAGATGACCTCCTGAGGTCCCTTCCAACCCTGATATTCTACGATTCTGCACAGTACTGCAAAACTGGGTGCACTATGGAGGCGTTCTCTCCGAAGTATGTGTCTTTGGCCACCAATGAAGACAGGAAACTGGACTGTGTAGATCAGTCTGCTCTGATATTTCCGTACAGCATGGTAAGAGACATGCTCGAATTGAGATTACTATGCGTTTGCTAATGAGAGCTACAGGGGAATCAGCAATGGCGAGCAGCACACCCATTACTAAAACATATCTTAATTGTCCCAAATTCTCTTAGCTTAACACTGGACAACTTTACAGAAGAACAGGACATTTTAATTAGACAAAACAAAGATAGGTAGGTACTTGTTTTGATTCTAGATTCTTCTCCCACCCCACACCCTTCTTTCCTTTTCTTCTCTGTTTTTTTTGGTTGGCCACCCTTTTCCCAGCCTGCCTTTCTCAGTCCTTTCTTCTTTGTATCATTGTCCCCCTCTGCACATCACTTGTTTCCTTTCCAACCCCATTTTTGTTCTCTGTGTTCCCTTTCCGGAATTTTCACCACTATCTGGCCTGCCCCTGAGCCCATTGAAACTTCTTCCATGTGGCCTTTTCCTCCTGGAGCCGTCAAATCACACTGTCCTTCCCTATACCTTTTACAAGGCTTGGTTAGCATGTTCTCATTTGAAATACAACGGATAGACAGGCAAGAACGGTCCTTTGCATGGAACACTACCATAAGGGCTTGATCCAAAGCCCATTGAAATCTATGGGAGTCTTTCCTTTGATTTAAATGGGCAGGCCCTAAATTACAACCCACAGAGCAGCAGGATCTCATTTTCATAAGCACGGCATTCTCCTCCAAACACACAAGGCCAATCTTGAATTCAGCTTATTTGGACACCCCATTTCTGAAGGGGCTTAGTGGAAAATAGAAGAAACGTACTATTGTTAGTGCAGTAAGTGTAATAATAAACATTCTTTGTGCCTCTGTAGTGACTTTCGTCTGAAGACGACAAAGCACTTAACATTTATGAACTACGCCTCACAACACTCCTATGCAGAAGGGAAATACGATTAGACCCATTTTAAGATGGGTGAACTGAGGCCCAGAGAAGGTAATGCAACATTTTCAAGCTTACATGCCCCAAATTAGACACTTTAATCCACATTTATTTAAGTACATAAGTAAGACTTGATTTTCAAAAGGGCCAAGTGTCCCCAGCTCTCATTGACTTCAGTGACAGCTGCAGCTGGACAGCACCTCTAAAAATTAGGCCACTAATTTAGTTGCTTAAACATTATGGATTTAGTTGTCTAACTTTGGGCACCCAGGTTTAAAAATTTTGGCCCAATTTTATGCTGCAAGTCAGAGTAAGAGGTGGGAAGAAAACCCAGGAGTACTGATTTCCAATTCCCCCCCCCCCCCCGCCAAAAAACACAAAACCGTCATGCTATTTAATCATAAAGATCACTCCCAGAAAGACTTAAGAATGTGTTCAGCTTTAAGCAAGAGCGCTCTTATTGAACTCAATGGATCTAAGCATGTGATTAGAGTTCAGCAAATGCATTGATCTTTGCAGGTTTGGGATTCTAAATTTGTTCCCTTCCCTGTCCCCTAAACAGACTTGGAAAGTTCCACAGGGCCAGCTCAGAGTGACTGAAGGACCATTTTTTAAATGTCGAGTGAAAATAAACCCCAAAGGAACCTGTGTTACCTCTTCAGTGGGTGGTTAAGAATTCTTGCGAGCAGCTGTAACCCACACAGCCTTTCTTGTGCACTGGCTTAATGGGAAGCCTTCATCCTAACTCTCTCAGCCAATCGGGACGGGAGAGTCACCACTGCCCAATTTAATTTTTAACAAGGTTCTCTCCTATTGAAACCAGTATGAAGTGCAATTTATGGGCTTAACATTCAACTCTTAAATTATTCTCCAGCATCTTTCCAGGCCATTCTCTTAGCTTTCCAGAAGATTCTTTCATTAGAAAAGGTAAAATGTATAAAAATCTATTGATAAAACACTTAACAAATTTCCCCTGTCTAGGCAGTAAACTGAAGTGTGTCTGCTCAGATTTGAGATCTCAGTTTCTCTCTCTCTCCTCTCCCCTTCCCCCAACCTCCCTTTTCTTTGTTTAAAATATGCTGACCACATAGTGACCTCTCGTAACCCATCGGTCGAAAATTACAACCAGCCATACAAACAAGCAGCTCGGGGTCAGAAAGAGCAGGGTCTGCTAAAAGTTAGTAATCATACATTAATTCCCTGACATAATTAATCAAAATGAACCACCGTTATCTTGCGTGGAACCTTTAACCTATTACAAAGGGGTCAATTTGCAAACCACTTGAGCATGGGAGTTTGGTACAAATAGCATACTCCCTTCATCTGGGATGCCCTAAGTAGGGAAAAATGCCTTTGAAGTCCCAAATCTACCAGATTTAGATATAATTTCATCAATCAAGTTAAAAGGCTGCTCTCCCTCCAAAAAGGATTTCGTGTAGATCTGTCATCTAGCTCTGTTCAGTGGGTGACTGAAAATCCATTTGTTAGGCTCTTTTTGTCAGGATGGAGTAGGCTGCAGTTGGCTCCACCTGTCAAAATAGCTGGAAGTTTTATCAAATGGAAGGCTCAGAAGCATGATTTGTGTAAGAACCTATGCTGGCCTGGTAAAGAAGGCAGTAAATCTTGGCTTTGTAAGCTTATAATACTTCAATTCTAGAGCTTAATTGTGTTTTTATTTGGTAGGTGTATAATTATATACACAGTGCATGCAATAATTCATATAGAAGCACAGATCGGACCTCACATATCTAAAGTAGTTATATGGCCCCCCAACATTATAGGATCTGAGTGCATCACAATCTTTAATGTATTTACCCAAACACCACCTGGTGAGGTATTATTATCCCCATTTTACAGATGGGGGACTGAGGCACAGAGACACAATTGGCTTTGTCTCCACTACCCAGCTTTTAGCGACATGGCTATAGCGCTACAGCCGTGCCGCTAAAAGTCGGGCAGTGTAGCCGCTGTTTGTCGGCTCTCCTGCCGACAAAAAACTCCCGCCCCCCAATGAGCGGCATTCACACTTGCGCTTGTTGCAGTAAAACTTTAGTCTTTCTTTTATTTAACACCTCTGAGAGACAAAAGTTTTGGCGTTCAATGGCCAGTGTAGACATAGCCTAAGAGACTTGTCCAAGGTCATACAAGAAAAGTCTGTGGTGGAGCAGGGAATTGAACCTAGGTCTCCCAAGTCCATTGGACAACCTTCTCTCCCATTAGATCATCAGGTTCAAGAGCCCGTCAGCCAATGCAGGCTCCTTTGAGTGTTGTGTTATCTCCTTTCACACACCCCAGACATATTAAGTGTATTTATTTATTGCACCAAATAATAGATTAGATGCAGAGTTCTGTAGGGGAATCATCTTAACCATGGTTTCTGGTGGTATTCTATCACACAGGTGAAATTCATGGGGTTTATATTATCAAGAACCCCAAATGGAACTAATGCCAAGCTATTCATTGAGTCTTATTTGTCATCTTGTATAATATATGGCCCCAACAAGGGTGTCAAAACATTTAAAAATGACTGTAAAACATGTATTACTGCAACATCTGCATTTGGAAAATATCAAATCTATTTAAAAAGGTTGCTGGGGGAAGTAAAATAAAGTCTTTATTAAGGACACTGTTTTAGCAGCAGCCACTTAAACTACAATTCCCAGTATGCACATGGAGCTGACATGTCTGGCTTTAAAAACAAAATCATAATTCATCATCAGATTGGTGGATTATGAGTTTCTTGTGTCTGCATGACTATGCCACTTTTAAAGTATATTTTTTATTATAGTGTACTTATTGTCTCAGTCCATATGTGAAGTGATAGATATTTTAAATGTAACTCTACTAGTTTATGTTTATATCATACCAATGACAGGTAAAAAGCATCAACAAATCATTGCAACTAGTTGGACACAATTTATTTTTAGTATAGTTAGTATGAACATTGCGGTTATTAGAAAGAATGATACCCACCCAGAGAATTGTTATTTAGGCATGTTTAATTAAAATAAAACAAAAGACGCCCCTAAATTCAGAAACACCACACACAGAAAAAAAGGTCCCATGTTAGAAATGAATCATGCAATGAGAATTTGTGTAAAACAGTGGGCTAGATTGTGTATCCCTTATACACCTTGACTAGTAGGAAGGATGACCTAATATACAGACTGGTGTGCAGCAGCCCTGGGTTCAAAGCCACAGGCCTTTTATGTAACCTTGGGCAAGTCACTTAATCTTCCCTGATACTAAGGTAGTTAGGCTCATACATTTACACAGGTAGACTATTATGGTACCTTACCATGCAATCGTTTCCTTTGGGACTAATTTGTGTATAATAAGGTTTTACTAAATGTGAGTAAGGATCGCACAATATGGCCCTCTGCAACTTCATTCACCAAGGATGCCATTGGGACTGCCCCAGGGGATCTTCAGGAAGTCCAATGCCTCTTGCTGAGCAGCTGCTCTGCCATCGCTAAGGGCTGGCCAACCCCACCCTCCAGTCTGGTTGGCTAGAACCCACACTCTGGAGAATGCAGGGACTGCCACTGTAGCTGGGCTACTGCTGGATTTCTGGAGCCTACCCCTCCATTCCAGGGCTAGATCATGATCTGGCCCATACAATGCAAACTAGGGATGGGCCTGAATCCAGAGAGCTTTCCACTTTTATGGGGCTCAGATCCACATTCTGCAGATGGCTCTTGACTCCTGTTCTGTCCTGTGCCTCTCATGAAGAACAGCACAAGTGACAGTGTGTGGCTTGTCAGTTTGTGACCCTCTTCTGTCAATTCCCTCTGAAGCATCTGGCATCGGACACTGTTGAAAGACAGGATACTGGGCTAGATGGGCCTTTGGTCTGACTCAGTATGGCTATTCTTATGTAGGGGAGGACCAATGTAGTCGTAAGCCATCTTGCACCTCTGGGATTCAGGTCTTCACTCCTGTCATAGTTTAGAACCCCACTAGCACTTTGAAAAGCTATCTGTGGGCTGCTCAACCCTGGGTACACCTCTCCACCACTGAAATGCTTCCTCCTGCCTCAGGCCCACTCCCAGAAGGCCCCTGTGCCAGGGATTGTGAGGTAGGGATGACGTAGAACTGTTACTGTTACTCTCGACACTGCGTCGGGAGCTCCTCATTACAGTTAAAGTCATTTAAGCTGGCTTTGCAGTCCTTTTACAGTGCCTGAACTGCAGTAAATGAACTGTAGTAAAACCCAGAATTCAGGTCCCCATCTCTATATTGGTGAACCAATCATCTAAACTTCAAGGTATTCAAAACCTGGATCCAGACCCAAATTGTGAAATTTGGGCTCATCTATTGCACAGATCCTTCCTCCTGGCTTCATTTCACCCCCTCTTATCTGAATTATAGAATCACAGAAATGTAGAGTTGGAAAAGATCTTGAGAAGTCATGAAGTCCAGACCCCAGCATTGAGCCAGAGCCAAGTAAACCTAGACCATCCCTGACAGGTGTTTGCCCAATCTCTTTTTTAAAACCTCCAATGATGGGGATTCTACAACTTCCCTTGGAAGCCTATTCAAGTGCTTAACTACCCTTGCTGCAAATCAAGCCCATTACTTCTTGACCTACCTTTAGAGGACATGGAGAACAACTGATCACCTCTTTAGAGCAGTCTTTTACATATTTAAACGTGATCAGGTCCTCCTTCAGTCTTCTTTCCTCAAGATTAAACAGGGGTAGTTTTCTTAACCTTCCCTCATAGGTCAGGTTTTCTAAATCTTTTA
Organism: Natator depressus; assembly: GCF_965152275.1. Taxonomy (NCBI): domain Eukaryota; kingdom Metazoa; phylum Chordata; order Testudines; family Cheloniidae; genus Natator; species Natator depressus. The sequence goes on from NC_134243.1 coordinate 73,344,817, forward strand.
TCATTTTGGTTGCTCTCCTCTGGACTCTCTCTAATTCATCCACATCTTTCCTAAAATGTTGCACCCAGAATTGGACACAGTACTCTAGCTGAGGCCACATTAATGCTGAATAGAGTGGGATAATTACCTCCCATGTCTAGCCTACAACACTCCTGTTAATACACCCCAGAATGACAGTAGTCTTTTTCACAACTGCATCACATTGCTGGCTCATATTCAATTTGTGATCCACTATCACCCCCCAGATCCTTTTCAACAACAAATCTAGGCTGGCTAGTTCTTATAACTCTATTATCTTTTAGGTGCTTACAAACTGATTGTTTAATAATTTGTTCCAGTATCTTTCCAGGTATCGAAGTTAGGCTGACTGGTCTATAATTTCCCAGGCCTTCTTTGTTCACCTTTTTAAAGATTATTACTATGTTTTGTCCTTCTCCATTTCTCTTAGCCCTCACTAGTCCTCCATGAGTTCTCAGATATGATTGCTTCAGCTAGTTCCTTAGGTACCCTAGAATGAATTTCATTATGCCCTGCTGACTTGAATACATCTGATGTATCTAAATAATCTTTAAGCTGTCCTTTCCCTATTTTGGCTTGTGTTCCTTCTCCCTTGTTGTTAATATTAATTGTGTTGAGTATCACGTCACAATTAACCCTTTTTTAGTGAAGATTGAAGCAAAATAGGCTGAAGGTCGAGACAGCAGACTGGACTTCTACATAGAGTGCTTCCGCCGACGTGCATGGGCTGAAATTGTGGAAAAGCAGCATCACATGCCCCACAACCTCAGCTGTGCAGAACACAATGCCATCCACAGCCTCAGAAACAACTCTGACATCATAATCAAAAAGGCTGACAAAGGAGATGCTGTTGTCATCATGAATAGGTCGGAATATGAACAAGAGGCTGCTCGGCAGCTCTCCAACACCACTTTCTACAAGCCATTACCCTATGATCCCACTGAGAGTTACCAAAAGAAACTACAGCATTTGTTCAAGGAACTCCCTGAAAAAACACAAGATCAAATCCGCACAGACACACCCCTGGAACCCCGACCTGGGATATTCTATCTACTACCCAAGATCCATAAACGTGGAAATCCTGGGCGCCCCATCATCTCAGGCATTGGCACCCTGACAGCAGGATTGTCTGGCTATGTAGACTCCCTCCTCAGGCCCTACGCTACCAGCACTCCCAGCTACCTTCGAGACACCACTGACTTCCTGAGGAAACTACAATCCATCGGTGATCTTCCTGATAACACCATCCTGTCCACAATGGATGTAGAAGCCCTCTACACCAACATTCCACACAAAGATGGACTACAAGCCGTCAAGAACACTATCCCCGATAATGTCACGGCTAACCTGGTGGCTGAACTTTGTGACTTTGTCCTTACCCATAACTATTTTACATTTGGGGACAATGTATACCTTCAGATCAGCGGCACTGCTATGGGTACCCGCATGGCCCCACAGTATGCCAACATTTTTATGGCTGACTTAGAACAACGCTTCCTCAGCTCTCGTCCCCTAACGCCCCTACTCTACTTGCGCTATATTGATGACATCTTCATCATCTGGACCCATGGAAAAGAAGCCCTTGAGGAATTCCACCATGATTTCAACAATTTCCATCCCACCATCAACCTCAGCCTGGTCCAGTCCACACAAGAGATCCACTACCTGGACACTACAGTGCTAATAAATGATGGTCACATAAACACCACCCTATACCGGAAACCTACTGACCGCTATTCCTACCTACATGCCTCCAGCTTTCACCCTGACCACACCACACGATCCATTGTCTACAGCCAAGCTCTAAGATACAACCGCATTTGCTCCAACCCCTCAGACAGAGACAAACACCTACAAGATCTCTATCAAGCATTCTTACAACTACAATACCCACCAGTGGAAGTGAAGGAACAGATTGATAGAGCCAGAAGAGTTCCCAGAAGTCACCTACTACAGGACAGGCCTAACAAAGAAAATAACAGAACTCCACTAGTCGTCACCTTCAGCCCCCAAATAAAACCCCTCCAACGCATTATTAAGGATCTACAACCTATCCTGTAGGATGACCCAACACTCTCACAAATCTTGGGAGACAGGCCAGTCCTTGCCTACAGACAGCCCCCCAACCTGAAGCAAATACTCACCAGCAACCACATACCACACAACAGAACCACTAACCCAGGAACCTATCCTTGCAACAAAGCCCGTTGCCAACTGTGCCCACATATCTATTCAGGAGACACCATCACAGGGCCTAATAACATCAGCCACACTATCAGAGGCTCGTTCACCTGCACATCCACCAATGTGACATATGCCATCATGTGCCAGCAATGCCCCTCTGCCATGTACATTGGTCAAACTGGACAGTCTCTACGTAAAAGAATAAATGGACACAAATCAGATGTCAAGAATTATAACATTCATAAACCAGTGGGAGAACACTTCAATCTCTCTGGTCACGCGATTACAGACATGAAAGTTGCGATATTACAACAAAAAAACTTCAAAACCAGACTCCAGCGAGAGACTGTTGAATTGGAATTCATTTGCAAATTGGATACTATTAACTTAGGCTTGAATAGAGACTGGGAGTGGCTAAGTCATTATGCAAGGTAACCTATTTCCCCTTGTTTTTTCCTACCCCCCCCCCCGACGTTCTTGTCAAATCCTGGATTTGTACTGGAAATAGCCCACCTTGATTATCATACACATTGTAAGGAGAGTGATCACTTTAGATAAGCTATTACCAACAGGAGAGTGGATTTGTGTATGGGGGGGGCGGGGGAGAAAACCTGGATTTGTGCTGGAAATGGCCCAACTTGATTATCATACACATTCTAAGGTGCCATAAGTACTCCTTTTCTTTTTGCGAATACAGACTAACACCGCTGTTACTCTGAAATTGTAAGGAGAGTGATCACTTTAGATAAGCTATTACCAACAGGAGAGTGGGGTGGGGGGAGAGAAAACCTTTTGTAGTGGTAAACACCAATTTTTTCATGCTTTGTGTGTATAAAAAGATCTTCTATACTTTCCACAGTATGCATCCGATGAAGTGAGCTGTAGCTCACGAAAGCTTATGCTCAAATAAATTGGTTAGTCTCTAAGATGCCACAAGTACTCCTTTTCTTTTTATTAAACACCTGGTTGATGTCATCAGCCATAAGCTCTTCTTCACTGCTAGGTAGAGAACCTATCCTTTCCTTTGCTCCTAATGTCCTTTAAGAGCCTCTTCTTGTTGCCTTTTATGTCCCTTTTATGCTGCGTTTTTTATTGATTAGAACTAAGGACTGGCAGTCGGGATTCCTGGGTCACTCCCAGCTGTACTGGAATGCGAGTTTGCTCAAACTCTTTCAACCATCAATTTAGCCATGTGTAAAATGGGTATAACAACACTGGCCCTCACACAGATGTTGTGAGGCTTATTAATATTTATAAAGTCCTTTGGGATCAATTATACCAAGTAAGGGTAAAGTATTTTATTACTAATTATTATTATTATAATACTCAAATCATAACAACAAAATCACGCTGCAAAAAGGTATGACACATTGTAAATTAGTAGATTAGATTTGTATGTACTTGAATGTGTATTCAGCACACAACCAGGCCATTCCCACACGTGTGCCTACACACTGAAATCTTTGCAGGTTCACTCTTTACACTGTAGGTTTCTGCTCCTTTTAATAAACATAAAAAGTAGTGAGTAACTTACAACGTTAAGTAGCTTTAATGGATGACCACCTGGAGCTCATTCAATAGAATCATTTGAAGACAAAGAAGTTACTGGTAGCTTGTTCTGCAAAACTGTCTGAACTCCAAAAGCTGATGAGTCACACTCCAGAAAGGCTGTGAGGAAAAAAAACCATTACATTTTCCAGGCCCCCACAACTCCCACTTCAAGGGGGAAACTCACACATGTTCCATCCATTCCCTCCCACACAGATGCTGTCTCAGCTCCCACGGGACATGGAGTTTATTAGTTAATGCTTGAGTTTAAGTCTTCATCAGAGGAAGTGATGAGCATCTAAGTCTCTCTTCCTTTGTTGCATGGTGGTGAAAGTTTTCTAGTTGTCCCCACCATTCACCCTAACATCCCCCTTATTGGAAGAGACGAATCCCTGCCAGAGAAATCCGAAACCTTTGGCCACCCTGTGTGTCCTTCAGAAAGAAAAGCATCTTCCCTGAGAAAATGCAAGGATGTAATGAAATACAATGCTAGGCAAACTCTGTTTGCGCAGAGCAGTTAGAAATTAAAGGTAAAGCCAGAAATGCCAAACTGAGTGGTGTTAAGATAACAACAGGACATTGCTTTGATCCAGGGAGATCCTGTGGTTTTCTTTTTAATAATGTCACATATGGTAACATATAAGGGAAGGCAACACAATTTATAACTATACAGGGGCTTCACGCCATGGGACAAGATCCCTATTGCATGGAGGAGCATTGGAAAGAAGGAAGGGGGGGAAGAAAGAGAGAGAGAGAAAAAAAGGCTTGCAAAGCAGATCTAAAATTACACGTATTCTCAAGGAATATACAAATCTAGGCCATAAAGATTGTTCATTACAACAAGCTCATAGGAACACTTCTAGCAAATGCTTCGCAGGTATTTATCCCTAGCTAGATACAGGAGAGTTAGATTGGGGAGAGGAGGGGAATCAATAAGTAGCCCATTTTGCCATAGAACCTTCAACCATTTTTATAACTCAACCTTTACCAAGGCTCTCAAATGAACAGACATTTTTGTTCTTTCCATTTCCCAACATCTTTGCATCCCTGTTCAAAATCTGGGCAAGAAGCACTCCAATATGACAAGAAAGGCTGTTTGTCATGTTATGCCTGGCCTCAGTGGATGAAACGACAGGGAATGTCATGGGATTGCCTGTTGTTATATGATTTCATTCCAAAGCCCCAATCCTGCGATTGGATCCACATGAACAGACCCTTGCAGTTACTGGAGCCCTGTTGAACACGGAGCTCTGCAGAGGCACACAGGTCAGTCTGTATAGATCAGAGATGGTAGGACTTGAGTGCAACTTTGCAGACCTCTTCATCTGGATAAACTTCGGATAAACATCTGAATGTTGGGAGGCTTATTATGACAGTCCCCTAGCTTAACATCTCTTTTGAGAATCACACATCACTGACTTTAACCAGCAGCACTCCACACGCAAGCAAAACATAACCAATCACTTCAACCAGGGCCTGTCCACCTGAGGAAAGCAAGGTCAGAAACTAAAACTTTTAAAAACTCCAGCCTGGTCTATACTTCAGAGTTAGGTCGACATAAGGCAGCTTCCGTTGACCTAACTCTGTAAGCATCTACACTAAAATGTAGCTTCCACTGATGTAACTCACCCACCACACTGACTTAATAACTCCACCTCCATGAGAGGCGGTGTGCTTACTCTGAGGTAGTTAAGTCGACGCAGTGTCAGTGTCGACGCTGCATTGCTCACATCAACTGTTGCCTTGAGAAACCATCCCACAATGCCCTACACTGGCAGTAAGAGCTCCGGGTGAGGACCCAAGGGGCATAGTGTGGACATGTAAACATATTCAACTACTATGGTGGCTGTACGTCAACATAACTTAGGTCGACTTAATTCTGTAGTGTAGATTTGCCCTCCTTCAAGGAGCTGAGACGTATTGAATGCACTAAAGTTGCTGCCACCCTGCTCTGGGACAAAAATCCCAATAGTAGAAGGTGCAGCAAAGCCAAAAACCAACCAACCAACCAAACAACCCTTTATAACTTGTGCATCATGATCCCACAATGCCAATGTTAATACATGACAGTAATAAAAGTCAGATTACACCAGGTTCACAAGGGGCAGAGGCAAGATTAGGTCTGTAATGGATCCTTATTTGAGCTAACTTTAGCTAACAAGTAGAGAATTTCCTTTACCTTACACCCCCACCCCACCCCAGCCCTTTCTTTCTTCCCAGGCCTCTTCATGCAAAGCTCTATCTGGCATTTACCTTCACACACCAGGCACTGATCCCTGCTAGAATGGTGGCAAAGCTTCTAATGGAATGATTGCTCATGCAGAAAGTCTCACCGCTGATTTCTTTTGGAGTGGCACAGACCCCCACACAAACCACTGCTGTAGGGTTGCAAGGTGTCAGTTTTCCCAATTCAAACCCAAGACTCAAATTTAAAAAAAAAATCAGGAAAATGCCACTCAGAAGTAATTAATATTTTCTTCCTCCTTCCCACTCACATGAGTGTTATTGGGTAGTATTTCTGCTACACAAATTAATAAGAAATAAAGTTCATTGGAAAATCAGACATGTAGTGAAATATTCACAGTACCTGTAAACTTGCCCATTTGCTTAGCATGGGGAGAATTTGTCAAAAGGACAGATTTATAAAAGAATTTCTGTGCCTAAAGTTTCAGATTTTCAAAAGCTCCTAACTTCCACTGGAAGGTATTAATGTGGTATTAAATAACACAGGTGGAAATCATCTGGTTTAAATATATGATTTTAACTTTATAATTTCACATTAAGATCGATGCTAAGGTCACTTGTGCATATGCGTAACTTTACTCACATAACGAACAGGAGTACTTGTGGCACCTTAGAGGTTAATAAATTTATTTGACCCTAAGCTTTCGTGAGCTACAGCTCACTTCATCGGATGCATCTGTAGCTCACGAAAGCTTATGCTCAAATAAATTTGTTAGTCTCTAAGGTGCCACAAGTACTCCTTTTCTTTTTGCGAATACAGACTAACACGGCTGCTACTCTGTTACCTTTACTCACATAAGCAGTCTCATTAAAGTATCCCTGGGGCTACTCACATGAGTATTATCATATACACGCAAGCCTTTGCGTGACATGGGCGATCGGTATGTTAATTCTGCCTTTGCAGTATCTCCTTTCGAAGTTTAACACCTGGATTCTTTTTATAGAGACTTAATTCACTATTTTTTCTTCCCATAGGCTTCTATTTTTTTTTCTTTTCAAATAATGTTTGGTAGAGTACTATAGCATTTCGCTCCATGCCTGGTTAATCTACTTTGAATGGCACAAGATGGTACATTTGTTAGCTCTTTTCAGACCGCTTACAGGCAAACAATCTAAGGCAAAGTATTTCTACGGCTTTAGGTACCTTTAAAGGGATGGGCCTGTAAGCTAGTGCTGCTGTTTCTACCCCCATAAAGCTCTCTTCTTTTGTTCTATTCTTGAGACTGGTTAGTAGTACCCTTCAGACATTTTATTGATCTTTCTCCCCCTCTAGCTCATACATGCTAATTGTACTTCTGTAGCAAAACAATCTTATTATCATGTTAATTAGTGGGAGGGTTGTTGAGGTTTTCCAGTTCATTACCTGCTAATTTCAAGATAAATGAATCCACAGGTTACTAAGTAAATAAGGTCACCTATCAAGTACTTGTAAACGTGTTTGTAAACAAGGAGGGGAAGAGGGAGGGGAGAGAAAGGGGAAACAAGTTTGGCTTGGATGGTTGGAAGTGGCTTTGGGTAAGGATTTGGCATCCCATGCTGGGTGACTCTGTTTCCCTTGAACTCATTTGTAATGGAAAGTGAATGTTTGCTGTCCACCTGGTTCCCCAGTGGGATATTTCCTCCCTGAAACTACTTTGTGTGCACTCAAAGAGCTCTTTGTGAGCAGATTACTCATTCTGCCCTTTGGGTTGATTGTTGTTGCCTTTTGCGGCCAGAGCCAGGAGCAAGGACATGTACTAGGCAATAGAGCACTGAAGGGAAGGGAGGGGTAGGGGAGGGGGGGAACATGGCAGTGTGAATCACAATAACCTCCCTTGTACAACCTCACACTGCTTAGAGATTATTCATATTTCCTCTATACATTAGGCAGCAGCAGAAAGGAATTAAAGGAAGAGGAGAAATAAAGGGCCGGATTCTCAGCCGGTGTAAATTGATATAGCTCCTTTGAAATCAATGGATTTACCCCAGGCCCACAATTTCAGTGGAAAAATAGTGCAGTGCCTCTATGGAAGATAACAAGGGCAGGCAAATAAAGTAGGAGGGGGTAACTGTATATCCCAGTTTGTAGGCATTGATAATGCCGACATCACCATGCAAAATTCACTGTGCAGCTTTTTTTCTTTGGTCGTGATCCTCATGGGATTAGGTTCAGCCCAAATCTTGAGACTGAATCGCTTTAAAATCTCAAAGCAAAATGGAGTCAAAGACCTCCAACCGTCACCTAATTTTGCACTATAAACTAAATCTGGGCAAATTGTTAGTAGAGAATAATTTACTGGACCTACATCACCTCCTTTTCTGCCGGCAGAATGTCTGCCAACATTGTTCCAACTTTCTCCAGTTTGTTCATTACTCAAAACTGTTCAAAAACCTTGTTAGTGAATTTCATTTACTCTGTAGCTGGACATTCAAAGTGCAATATCCAAACTCCGCCCCCTGTGCGGCTGCCCAACCCACATCAGTCACATGACATTGTTTCTTTTCCCAGATTGGATGAAAATATGGCAACTTTTATAATTGGATGATTAGAACACATACTCAGGAGAAGCAAATTTACATTTGCTTTCTGAAATCATTCATGCTAAAAATAATCACATGAATGTTTGCTGAAAAAATGCGAAAGAGGCACAAATACAGTGAAGTAAATTCATTTAACTTCCTTTTTTGCTCAATTCTGTTTAAAACCCTGCAAAATGTGGGACTTTACAGCTTTTCCAACAAAACATTTCAAACTGTCTCAGTTTTGAGAGCACAGGTTAACTCCAAAGTTCTGTGACACACAGCAAGGCTTTTGATGACATTATTACTGTGTTTGTCCTGAAACCAGAAACAAAATGTGTTTAAGTTTCCAGGTTGTGATTTTTGTTGCATCACTTTTATTCCTTTGAGAGTCTGGAACTAACCAGTTAAAGTATCCCTCATTCAACTTCAATGAAACTTTGTCAGAGTTCTACATGCACACTGATTTCATTTTAACTGTGTGCCACGCAGTGACAAAACAGAGATTGGGAAGAGTTTTTTTGGCTGGCTGTTTTATTGAGACTAGTATTTATTAAGACAACCTTGAAATTGTGCATCCTCTGTATTTGACTCCTCTTTCGGAACAACTGTAAAATTTCTAACCATTTCGTGTATAGATACTGTAGAAGCATTAGCTCTTAGCAGTCCAACTGGCATCTGAAACACTGAATTCGCTCTTCTTGTTTTTTTTTAATTAAGATAATAAATTGGTCTTAAATTATCCCTGAAATCAGACCAGTGTTGATTACAATGGGTCTCATGCTGTGACAACTCAAGATGATGTTATTTTTATTCCTTTTCAACGAGATCTTAATCTCTCCCTGCGTGTAAACAAATTGTCACAGTAACCTTGTTCTTTAATCTCCCAGCTGAAGACCTTTAAAGCATTGGGAGATAACAGATCTAACTGAGATTTCATCAGCTTTCAGGCTTTTACAGATATGTCACATGCCTCTCCCACCACTACAGTCTTTAAATGTTGAAGGAGAGAAGTGCACATTACACTGGAAAGCCTGCCTTAAATGTTTGAAAATAGTATCCCCCTAGGAACATGTGAATATGGGCTCAAACCCACAAAGCTACAGCTGAAGTTCATTTGCAGACAGCAAGGAAAAGTGCCACCTCTTGCCATTGCTGAACTGTCCACCTTTCTCTTGTGACCCTCTGTCTCACCTTTACGAAAAAAAGGACAAAGACATTTCAAGATCTGGGATCAGGGGGTAGCCGTGTCAGTCTGTAGCCACAAAAACAACAAGGAGTCCAGTGGCATCTTAAAGACTAACAGATTTATTTGGGCATAAGCTTTTGTGGGTAAAAAACCCACTTGCATCTGAAGAAATGTTGGTTTTTTTTTACCCATGAAAGCTTATGCCCAAGATCTGGGAGTCCAACAAGGAGCACTGTGGTCAGAAAGAAATGCCAGCTTGTGTTCCTTCTGCCTTTAATGGATATTTCACCACAAAGAAAAACATGCCAAGCTGCATTTAATGACAATAACAACAAGCATTTTTATCTTCAGAGCACTTTGCAAACACTAATTCATCCTTCCAAGCCTCTTGTGTGACTATCCAGATTTTACTGATGGGTAAACTGAGGCAGCAAGCCGTTAAGTGACTTGTGGCTAAGTCAATATCGGAATTGAGTTAGAAATCAGAGAGTGCCTGGCCTTCGGTCCTGAAGTCAGACCACTAAGCCACACCTCTACCCACTACATCCTTTTGAGAATCCCCTGAAGTAACAGCATCAACAAGTTATGTCCCTAAGTTCTAATATCCCTCCTTTATCCCACCAGGCATCACTTAAACTCTTAGACTAAACATGCAAGTACTACTTTAAAAAAATAGTAATGTCAACAATTTTTATGCCAGGTTACTTCACTGCATTCAGATGAAAATTTTTCATGTTTGAGGGCATGTAAGCATCATTATTTATAATGGGAGCACTGGGAATCCTCAATAGCACCCATACACCTGGTATGCATTTCCTTACAGGTGAACATTTGTCAGTAAACATATGGGTACATTTTCCAAGCACTGTATAGGAGCTGCTGAGTACACACACACACACACACACACACACACCATTTATTTTCTATCATGGCCAGTTATTTGTCGATATAACAATGTTTACTGCCAAGTCAAAGATTTATAGTTCTTATGTTTTAAATCCTTTCGCTGAAAATTCAGCCAAAAATATTCTGAATCGGACACACAATTGTCTGTGGGAAGAACATAAGTATCCGTGTCAGATTTTTCAATAATATACTTTTATATTTGCTAATACTTTTGATTGGTTTTTGCATGTTTCCAGATAAATGTAAAACGTACTTCCTGTTTTTTCGGATTATCTGAAAACTGCAGCAGATTTATGTTAACTGTGTAAATGTGCCAAAAATATTCTGCAAAATAAATGATAATAGAATAAAATTGTCACCACTTGGGGGCTATTTTGTGGCTTTTGTATGTTTGTTTTTTTTCCACAAAAGTTTGAAAAAAATGGCCATTTTTTTCAAATTGAAAGCATGCAGAATTCAGGTGATGAATCCTGAATTTCAGATCTACCTTTCACTCAGGGTGGATGCAGTTTTTGTTCCAAAATGGACTTATTTATATTGGAAAAAAGGTACATGAACAAAGTGGAATCTGGCTCGCTGTTCCTCACCTCTCAGTGCAAACATTCCACACACATAAAGCTCATATGATGCTAACAATATCTGATGACGAGCACTGGGCAATGGGCTTGAAAATGAATGACGTTAAATGCTAGTTCTAGTGTAAAAACGTTAACCGCGATTGGTAACTCCTGCCTTCACCTTTTACAAATTGGCATGGGGTCGGCCATTGAGATTGATCCAGGAACGTACTTTTCATACACAAAGCAGATTTCCTTCTGTTTGTTTCCACATCATAAGCTGACTCCAGCACAAGTGAAGTACAATTACTTAGCATCACAACTCTCCATTTACAGGAGCAGAAAGGACAGAGAAGTGGCACTGCAAATTGCAAATCTACATGGATCCAGGGATTTGATCCTTCCTCCTCTTCTCTGCACTAATTTGGGGACAGCGTATCCCATTGCAGTCTTAGTGGAGACCCTGGCTAGCTTCCTTGGATGTGGCTTCAATATACTTCTCTATTTTAGGTATTTACATAGCCCCATTATCATAACATCTGAGCACATGACAATCTTTAATGTATTTATCCTTACAACACCCACGTGAACTAGGGAATTATTATCATCCCAATGATGTAGCCAAGAAACTGATGCACAGGAGACTTGCCCAAGGTCATATAAGAAGTCTATAGCAAAACAGGGATGCGAACCCGGGACTTCCACGTCCTAGGCTAGTGCCCTAACCACTGAACAGCACTGCCTTACTGTGGGCGTAGCCCATAAAGAAATTATTATAAATGTAGGAAGGTTTTTAGAGCTAATGGGGACCTCAAATAAAATGCATTAGGTCCCTTTTAGCACTTCTTTGGGAGTGAATGTTGCTGTACCCTTCCAGTTTAGACCTTGGGGCTGAGGTTCAGTTCCACATTTTAACCCTCTTTGTAGCTCTGAGCTTAGCAAAGGCTGTCAAAATGCCAGAGTTCGTACTAACCAGAACCTGTCTGACAACTTTTCTGAGAACCATCATGAATTTCCTACAGGAGTATCAGGATAATTTGTCAGCATAGCAGCCAGTAAAAAATGGCAAGAATGAATGGTTTGGGAGCTGCCTCAAATGACTATGTACATGGTATGGGCCCTGAGACCTGCTGCAGTGCTAAAACTGTATGATCGCTCCTTCACTAAGTCCTGGATGGGTTCTTAGACTTTTCTCCTTAGAAAACATTTTTTACTTAACCTTAGGTGCATTTCAAACCTTCTGGAATAGCAGAAAAGACCAGGGTCTCTATCCACCATTGTAAATTGACTTTCCAATAGCACTCGCAATGCAATTTTAGTATGCACTGTAGTCGTAGCCATGTTGGTCCCAGGAGACATGGTGGGAGAGGTAACTTCTTTTATTGGAACAATTTCTGTTAGTGAGAGAGACAAGCTTTCAAGCCACACAGAGCTCTTCTTCAGGCCCGGGAGCTGCGTATGGCTCAAAAGCTTCTCTCTCTCCCCAACAGAAGTTGGTCCAATCAAAGATATTACCTCACCCACCTTGTGTCTCTAGCACAACTTTAGAGCAGAATGTGTAGATGATTACTTAAGTGAATTTACACATGATGGCAAATAATTATGCTTAATAAGACAGAGAGCCTTAATGATTTCATTTTGGTGATTTAATTTATAAAAGCAACGCTTAATCATTTAATAGCATCATTAAGTAAACACCACAGGAAGTTTAGAAATAAAGAATCTTCTATATCTCATGAGAAATGAGTTTTCTTCTAACATTCGGCTTATGACAAAATAAAGTAGGAAGCCCACAGCTACTTAAGTAATTGCACTGGAAATACAAGCAATCCCAAAAGATTCGCCAGCACACAAACTTCTCACCGCATTGTGAAAGAAGCCTTTGAAGAGACAACACTGGCAATAAGAATGTGTGCCTGTTTCTGGGTTAAAACATGTGGTGTGAGCAACATGTGAATAAAAATGACTGTTTCACATGCAGTGAGTTTAAATAAGATCACATTATGTCATTATATTTGGAACAATAACAATGGAAGCATCCTCCACCAACACCACCACATTGTGTGTGTGTGCGTTTGAGTTCCAGGGGGAAAATCTCTGAAGACTGGATGAACTAAGAGTTTGTACTGGGGTAATGGAAAATATGACCTCATTAGCACTAGGTTTGTCATCTGCTCCATAACAAAAAGGTAAATTACAATGTATTAATGCAGTTAGTGTTGTTTTTAATGTGCGCCGGGATACAATAAAACTTTTTATTGGGGAAGTGTGATGGCATGTTTGCACTATAGTATTCGCACTAGTGTTCTGATAGGGCAGCCAATCATATTACCCTGTGGAACACACTTATAATGATGTAGTAAAATTTGACTCTGATATAGTAAAATCTGTTTATGGCAAAGGGGCTTTTTTTTTCTCCACACAATTCTATCGCGCCGGGGGAAAGAGTGGAAGGGGCAGAAGGAAGGGAATTTTTTATAACCATGTCTAACTGAGAGGGGTGTTTGTTGTGTCATTTCATTTAAAACTCTTAAGGACTGGGCTGGAATGAGGAAATAAACATGCCATGCCGTCCATTATCGTTCTCCTGTATGCTCCTTTTCTGCTTAACTCAGCCAACGTGTTTGCTATCTTGCGCCCGTAAATTAGAATCCACATTTTGGTGAAGGAGTCTAAACAGGAGGATTGTAATTTAACACACTTTTAATGGGCTTGTCGTGGAATTTTACATGTTCAGCGCAACTAATATAAAACAACCACATGAACATTCATTGCTGGGGAGGAGTAGGGGTAAGACAAATCCTTGCTTTATTGAATACTGTGCTTGCTAGTGTTGGCAGCCGGCTCTCTTCCTGTCCACGCACCTTTATTACATTCCCAACAACAGGTTTGTGGTGGTAATAAATGTGTGCAGGTGCACTCAGGACTGCTACTTTTGGGGTCATAATTGTGTCCTATTCTGCTTTTTAAATGGACAAAGGATAAAAATCTCTGAAATGCATTTACATTGTTCCCCTCACCAGTTATGCTTGTCGGTGGTTAGGTAATGACTACTAACAGTGGTTCTCCATTCTTTTGGATGACCATGCCACCTTCCCTGGATCAGACTTCAGCAGCACCAGCCATCGCTTGCTTAAGCACATTCAACTATTCACATTAGAACTTGCCAGTGGTTTGCTCCAAACTCGAGGGCCAGCTCGGGATTTTCTAGCAGTCCAACCCCCAAGCAGATTACACTGCTCACAGCTGAAAAGGGGTGGGTAGCAAGAGCATTCTGGGGCACAGCACTGAGGTTCATCTATGAAGAGTGAAAGTTATTCACAAGACCTGAATAACCAAGCCTGGTGGAAACCACTAACCTATGCTACCCTGATGGTTCACTTTGCTAGTCCAGCATCATCACTTGAAAGCTGTTTTTTTTTTTTGTATTATACTTTTCCATCAAAATGTTTTAATAATAAAGAAACATGAGAGGAGGCACATGAGAAAGTGTGCCATACATCAAACTGAAAAGTATTGCATAAACTATGATAAACACAAACCACACTTTGTTTTCTACAAGACACAGCATTTTCCTGATGTCTTTGTCTGGAGTAACTCTGAGCTGGCAACTAAAGACAGGAACTTTATTTCATTAAGCAAATATACAGCTCTGTCAATGTAATGGTGCTAATGAAATGAGGAATAACACGCAGTCTCAGTCCTGGAAAGATCACAGTCTAACATGGACAAGACAATGCTCAGGACAGACAAAACAAAAGACAATCAGTCAGGGAGGATGTTGAGAGATTCTGGGTGAGCAAACCAATGTAGACAGAATTTATGGAAGAAACAACTAATTTGACACTGACTAGTAGACCCCCCCCCCATAATCATGGAGGGATAGCTCAGTGGTTTGAGCATTAGCCTGCCAAACCCAGGGTTGTGAGTTCAATCCTTAAGGGGGCCATTTAGGGATGGTGGGGCAAAAATTGCGGATTGGTCCTGCTTTCAGCAGGGGGTTGGACTAGACGACCTCCTGAGGTCCCTTCCAACCCTGATATTCTGTGAATATGCACAAACAGGCTTATCTCTCCTTCCCCTCACTCTATCTATACCATATTGTCTATATAATATATCATGAACTCTGGGCCCTGGGCAGCCTTTTTGTTCTTTGTACAGTACCTTGTACAACAGAGCCCTGATCCCTAACTGGAATCTTTAGGTACTTCTGCAATACAAATAATAGTTAATAAGTGGATTTGAAAGAGAGAAAGAGAGACAAAGAGAGCGAGAGAGGAAGCACTTGCTGGATAAGAAGTAGGACAGAATATGGGGCAGAACCAGAGAAAGCCAAACAGGGGGCACTCAGAAGAGAGGATACGGAGGCACACGGGGAGTAAAAATGGGGGGACAGTGGTTGTGTAGATTACTTGCTCATTTCCTTGCCGTTGGAGCTTGCCTTGGAAATGCAGGAGGAGAAGAGGTAAAAGTTATTTTGACTTACAAAAGTGAAGAAAGGGCATTAGGAAGACCTGAGAACCAATAAAGCTCTTTAAATCCTTCCTATTTGTAATGCACAGAGCAAAGCTTACAGGAAAGCTGAAGCGAAGGAAATTACAAATGGTAATGCTATTATTTGGCATATAGTTGCCAAAGGCATTCAATATAAAGATTTTACAGAAGTGTCAACTGATATATAGCAAACACACAAACAGTCTCCAGTGCTGTAACATATGCAAGGAGAGCTGAGGCAAAATATTAAGCATATGAATTATATATTCTTGCAATGCAAGGCTAAGAAAATACTTGCTGTGCACCATAGTTAAAATGAGTAATAAATACCAGGGTTAATACGGACAATGGCTTGTTGTGGAAGGTTCCTCTAAGCGCCCCTCTTCCAAGTTTGGTTTTCAAATTGTTTTCTGCTGGGTTGGATAATGAAGTGATTAGCCTGTTCTTTTCTGAGGCTGTTACATATTTAAAACAGGTTCCACCACTGCCTCATTTTAAAAATCAGAACCTGTTTTGGGTGTCAGAAATGTGAAACATGAACGTCAATAGCTTTCCCCTGCCAAGATAAGAGCTTGCTGCCGAGGCCAAACATATGTCTGTCTTTCCTCCCTCAAGGATGTTTCTAGATAAAGAAGAGGTGGGACAGTACCTGTGAGGCTTTAAATGACTCCGCCACATATGGGCCTTTTGTAAACTTCCCTTTGCTCTCTGTTTGCAGAGGTGGCTGGAGGATTTGTCCTCCAAATTATTGCCATCTGAGTTTAAATTGGCCTGATTATTAATTGGCTGATTATTGGCTCACTAGGAAAGTTTGCTCAACCTCTAAGGAGGATGACCCTCAAAGTAAATGGGCTGATTCGCCAAAGGGAGCGGTGTTCAGTTTTACTGAGTTGAGGGAGGATCTTGCCCTTTGCAGGAGACAGCAAGATTTAAACAATAACCTGCAATGTGTTTACCTGTGACCAGCATTAGTACAAGCAGAATTCAGGTGAGGAAAATGATGACAATGCAACTGCAAAGTGCTTCGGTGTTCTCAAAGAAAACCCCTCTTATTCAGCCAGGGAAATCAGTATACCTCTTTGCTCACTAGCCCAGGCTAATTCTTTGCCACCTCAGATGTTATCACTGACTAGGTTTTAGTGCTCTCTGTGATATGTCATGTAAGCTAAGGCCTGCCCGCTCTTATAACAAGGTGGGGGTAAGGTCTGTGCAAACTCAGCTGTGAATGAACAGACACGTCTCTTGCAGTCCCGTCTGATTGCTCAACTCACTGCAGCTGCCTCAAGCCCCATGCTGCCCTTGGCTGGCTTCCCTAGCAAGCTGTAAGAAAGAGATAGACTTTCTGCTTGTGGAAAGACCT
Source organism: Natator depressus (assembly GCF_965152275.1). Classification (NCBI taxonomy): domain Eukaryota; kingdom Metazoa; phylum Chordata; order Testudines; family Cheloniidae; genus Natator; species Natator depressus. The sequence goes on from NC_134243.1 coordinate 73,361,816, forward strand.
TCTGGAGGAACTGTAACCAAAGATTTCCCTTGTTTGTGTGTATGGTGTTAATTTGATGTTATAGACACACAAAGGAAGAGTGACTGAAGACACAATCGGCTCTGTCTCGACTGGTTGCCCTTTTGGTAAAGCAGTGTTTCCTCCTTCCTATCAATGATCTAACACCTGTCTATAAAACAAGTCAAATAGGTGGGATACTTGGGTTATGTTCAATGCAGTACTTGAGGGGTTTGATTTAGTTTAGGCATACTGCTGCTGTCTTGCCTCTTCCAGCAGTCCCAGCCCTCTTGCAAGAGCAAGAATTGCAGAGCCAAACTCTACTTTCTACCACACAGTCAAGCAATGTAGTTTAAAAAAAATCCACTTCTTTATGCTCTTTCGGGAGCAATTGTTGATAAAATGTCAGGTCATATCCTCTTACATTTACAGAGCTCCATCCATTCCACTAAAGTCCAAAGCCCCTTATGAACTAGTGGCTCAGATGTGTCTTGAAGGTATAGCCTTTTGTTGGAGACATAGTGGAGGTCTATTAGCACAGTAGAAGTTCCAGGAAGCATATTTGATGTAAATAGACACAGCATCTCCTGCTGCCTATAGGAAATGCAGCCATGGTGACAGGAAATGTTCCCGATTTATCATGCCCAGTTCTGTTGGTTAATGAGAATGGAGCAGGACCATACAAGTCAGCTCTCTATCTCCAGCTCCTTTGTAGGAACCAGTGATGCGAGTTAGAAGGAGTCCTTATTCTCAGGGGAGCACAAGGACTGAGAGGCAGTATGGTCTAAAGGGTAGAGCACTGGACTGGGACTCAGATCTGGATCCTATTCCTGGCTCTGCTACTAGCCTGCTAGAGGACCTTGGACTATTTCAGGCCAGGCTGACAAAAAGATCTGGGTGTCTTACCTACCACTTTAGCCACCCTTGATATCCTCAAAACCCCTGATCAGCTGCTGCCTAAACCTGCAGGTGCCTATGTTTTTACCCTAAAAGTCCCTAGGTTCTATATTTGGCATGTGCACAGCTGCCCAAGTCCTGACCGCTCCCAGCAGGTCAGCACCTACCTCACACCTAAGACTCCACCAAATCCTCAAACTAGGCATTGGCCCACTTGTCTTACCTGTGGGGCCCAATCCAACAGGTGTGCTGGCTTTTGTGGGATCTCATTGTTTGGTGCCTATCTCTCCCCATATATTGCATAGGAAGCCTTGGTGCCTAGTTCATGGTTTGTGGATCCCACGTGGTGGCTAAGAACCCAAAGTTAGGCACTGCAGCACTGAGCATTGCAATGTCTAAGTCCCTGGGAGGATTTAGCCTTCCACTGCTTTGAGCCTCAGTTTCCCCATCTGTAAAATGGGGATAATGGAACTGCCCTCCTGTGTAAAATGTGCTGAGATCTACTGCTAAAAAGTACTGTTATATGAGTTGAGTATTATTATGAATGTATCTGTGCCTGACGGTTGCATGGGGGCACAAAGAAGAAGAAGGGATTCTTCTGTCCCATCCCCATTTATGCGTTCATACAGGTGCCAAGTGCAATCTCGCCTTTTATACAGAGGAAACATTTCACTCATCACTGAAATGCAGCCACTTTTAGGCTGGAAATACCACAAACTACACTATGGACCAAGTTAGGATGAGAAGACAGACAGAAAACTGCACATCGAATAGGCAGAATATAGTAACTTACGTGGAATTTGGCCAGAACACCAAAACTAATGGGTAAAATTTTCAAAAGCACCAAGTGACTCAGGAGCACAAGTCTTGGGATTTAGCTGCCTAAGGGGCCAGGGTTGTGTATGGTATATAGGTACATACAGATGTAGATAGGTACTTGGTGGGATTTTCAAAAGATCCTATGTAGCTAGCTCCTATTGAAATCAATGGAACCTATCTGCATTTTTATGTGCCTAAATACCTTTGAAAAATTGATCCTAAGCAGTTAAGTCACTTTTAAAAATGAGACTTAGGCTCATAAGTCATGGAGGCACTTTTGAAAACTTTACCCAACATCCCTAAATCTTCTGAAAGGCCCCATGAAATCGATAATGACTGCAGGAGCTTGGAACCTTGGTTTTATCTTTCAGCGTCCGAATTCCTCTTAACGTGCTGGGGCACTGATGGCAGCAGCAGCAGCGAAGCTAACGTAATCAGGGCAAGCAGCCTCAGCTAGCTCAAAGCTGGGCAGAATGTCACCCCCAGATTATTCCAGTCTGTTTGCAGGAGCCGTGTGTGCATGTTATTGCAGCCTTGCTCTCGAGTGCTTGATTCCTTGAGCTTTTGCAACGTTTCCATTTTGCCTTGGAATATTTAGAAAGCAAAAGTTGCAGCTGCATCACAGAACTCTGGGGCTGTGTCTCGTTGTATCAGTGCCTGATATTCTCTCTCAGGGTCTGTCTACACTGCAATTTAATGTCCCTGGCTGGCCCATGCCAGCTGACTCGGGCTCATGGGCTCTGTCTAAGGGGCTGCTTAATTGCGGTATAGACATTTGGGCTCAGGCTGCAGTCCGAGCTCTGGGAACTCACCTCACAGGGTCCTAGAGCTCAGGCTCCAGTCCAAGCTCAAACATCTACCCCACAATTAAACAGCTCCTTAGTCTGAGTTCTGTGAGCCTGAGTCAGCTGGCAAAGGCCAGCTGCAAGTTTTTAATGGCAGGGTGACTGCCATTAACTATGAGTGACTGAAGGTAAGATTATGGAAAGGAAGTCTTGGATTCTTTGACTTTCAGAAACCTCCAAGACACTTTGTGCTTCAGCCCCAAAGCACTGGCAGGGGCCCCAAGGTACCAGAACCATCAGATGCGGGTGCTGGACCCCACCCCCACACACACTCTTGCAGTGGGGCTCGGGCTCTCATCCCCGCCCTGCTCAGGCTTCAGTCATCCCCCCATCAGACCTCACCCCCCATTATTTTTAGTAAAAGTCACAGACAGGTCACGGGCTTCTGTGAATTTTTGTTTATTGACTGCGATCTGTCCGAGACTTTTACTAAAAAGAACTGTGACAAAATCTTAACCTTGCCCATAGTAGAACAGCAACCAGCAAACTGCAGCACTCAACATCACTGCGAATTGACAAACAAGGCTCTCTCCCTCCTAGTTGTCCCTTAGACTCATGATGAGCTCAAAATAGCCCATTAGTTGCATGATAAAGAGAGAGAGAGAACCTGCACTGCTGTCTTTGAGCCAACCAGACACCAAAATCTCCAACTGCTGAAACCGTGGGGGGGGGGGAACCCCAACAGAGTCACTAAGAGGATGGGTTCACAGACAATAGCGCTGTGGTTGTTATCCTGTTCTCAGCCCAAGGCTTGAGGGTTGCATCAAAAAGATTGTGAGAAGAAGGGACCTCCAGGACCACTATGTATCCTTGTGTGTATGTGTGTTTGGATTGTCTCAGAGCAGCAGCATGGCCACTTCCCCACACCACTGTCAAAGGGTTATATTTCCCCACCACCATGCTAGAAAATTAATGTTGTCAAGATAATAAAAATAAATAAATGGGGGGGGGCACTTGAAAGTGAATGACACTGAGCTTCTTTGTAAAGCCCTCTGAGATCTGCTGATGAAAAGCACTATATAAGCGCCTGATATTATTTCATTTAATTTAAATAGACAGCCAAATTAATTTTCTAAACTTTATAAGAATTATGTCTGAGATTTTCCTAAGGGAGTTAGACACCCAAGTCTCATGGAAAGTCAGTGGGAACTGCCTTACGCCTCCGAAAATCCCAAACTATGCTAAGATGATGATGTGACACCTAGAATTTCTGAGCAGGTCAAGGCCTTACTGAGCTAATTGCTGTACATACCTATACAGCTTACAATGTGAGTTTAAGACAAGGCATTAGAAGTAAATGAAACAAACAAATGGGTGGAGAAAGGAAGGGAGGAATCAGTTGAAGCAACAGTAAGACAAATCTGGTTTTTCACAGTGTGCACTATTCCCCCTCACTACTGTTTATAACAATAACCACTTAGGAAGCTTGAAGCTGGAATGTAACTTATTTATGTATTTTTTGCCCCACCATGGCCACACACTCATTGATTGTTTACTTGTTCATCTGCACTACTGGGCTATGTTTGAGTTTGTAGGGTTTCTCATTCTCATGATCAGTAGGCAGTTTCCAATGATGACTTCATTGTTAGGGACAAATTTCTAAGTGCCTTCAACTTGCCCTCCATTTGTGTACGATTACACGATTACATGCAAATCACTTCCATGTGCAAATCTGTGGCGTTAGTCCTCGTCCTTGAACTTGGGATTTCCATCCAAAAAATGAGAGGCCTCAAAATTAGGCAGACAAATTATGTCATTTACTCTACGCTATTGCTGTGTTTATACTTGGCAGTTGTTTCCTCCCTTAACATTCCCTATTGTTGCTAGACAAAAAGGATGGCCTGGAATTTAAGGCACTGAATTGGGACCTTGGAGAGTTAGATTCAATTTTTAGCTATTCCACGGGCTTCCTGTACATCAGTTCCCCATCTGTAAATTGAACCGAGGACAAAAGCCTGGTTTCCCAGCCCCACAATCGTCCTTTACATGTGTAATGCTGCATGGTTGCATACAGATGCCACACTCGGAAAGTGTGATTGTTAGAACTGTGTGTGCATTTTCTGTGGCAGTGACGATTCTTCTCATCTCAGCCCAACGACATAGTGAATCTGGAAAAAAAGAACCTAACCTCCAACAAGCTAAAGATGGAGAAATCATGAAGCGACAGACCTTGAATCCAGCAAGGGACTTAAGCGTATGTTCAAAGGTGCAATTCATATGTTTTGCATGGGCAAAAGTGCTTTGTTGGATCAGTGGACACAGATACCTCTCTGCCATTTTTGAAGTTTCTGAAACATCACCCGGACCTGTGTCAAAGGGACATGTTATTGCTGCAGTTATTTCTGCTTCAGTTGTTACGATGTCCAGTGTCATATGGGAACTGTCCAGCAATACACGACTTCCTGAAAAAATGTGTTTTTGATGGTGAATGTCACCTTCTCAAACCCAATGGCACTAATAAGAATCCCCAATGACCCATGCTCATTTCCCCCTTTCCTCTTTTTCCACTTATCAAACCAGAAAGCACAATTTTCAGTACAAGAGCTGCATCAGAGTAGGATCGGATCCTAGCTCTGGAAGGTGACTGGAACAATGAAAACTAGAACTCAAATAAAAGAGCTTAACATCTGAGGGTACTTCCTTTCTGTTTTATGAAACTAGATCTATTTAATGGATAACCTAGGAAATACTATAGTTTCTTGGGTAAAAAATAGATCAGGAGTTTTTGTTTGTTTATTTGGTTTTGGACCATATGTTTTCTCCTGACCGCTTGAATGAAACTGACCTGCTGCATTTTTCTAGTCATGAAGGCCATTCATAAAGCTACTACTTTGAGAACCTCAGAGGAAAGGAATTGTATATATGCAATGTGCTTATGAAAGGTGGATACATGTAATTACCCCCACTCTATAAATCTGGAATCTGAGACATAGAGACGTTAAGGGCCTTGCCCAAGGTTGCATAGTAAACCAGTGACAGAGGAAAGAACAGAACGAGGTGTGCTGTATCCCAGTCCTGTGCTCTAGCCAACATGCCCTTATGCCTTTCACATTGTTCATCCTCACAAGCCTAGCATTGTTTAGTCCATAAAATAAAATGGCCAATGATTCTGGTGCCTTCATACATCAAGCATTTATAATGTTGTTGTTTTACACTGTCTGTAATGCTGCTGCAATAACAACTCACCGTGCTAATGTTATAGGTCCTGGTCTCATGGCAAGATTGATCCCTGGTAGACAGGCACACAATTTTAACCTAAGCAGATTTTGCCACATTTTCATACAATTAATACACCAAAGAACTTTGCCTAAAATATTGCAAGCACTCAAAAAACAAATCAGGGTGGTTAAAATAAGTCCTATGTAATGCCATTAATTTTCCCATATGGAGTTAATGGGGTCTGGTAGGGTGCCAAAGCCCTACATAGAGAAAGCAAAAGGGGGGGTGGATAAAGGGAGGAGCTGTTGGGTTCAGCCAGATAGACCTTGAAGTGCAACAGCTGTGCCTTGTCTTTGAGGAGAGGATCAAGTAGAGAATATGAGATAGGCAAACGTTGGCTTAAACTTTCTTTCCTCTTTGATTGTCCTTGGACATCTGCCTCATCTCCTGTCAAGAATGTTTGGCAGCTGTGAGCTCAGAATAACACGGCTGCTCAGCCAGGCCACTAGCCGAGTCTTCTAATACTTTAAGCCAACTAGTCTCTGCTGTATGCCTCGACTGATACGGAACTATGCTAATGCTTTGAGCTAACTATCCTTTCGAACAGCCCATGAAATACACAGAAGTAGAGTCTGTGGTTTATTTTCCTCACGTGCTAATTGGCTTTAATTGTTGGCCAATTGGATTTCAAGTTTAGAAAAGAATATCCCAGACAAAAGGAAAAGCGTTAATTTAAGACCGTGGGAGAGACAGACTATTCTGTTCAGTTTTCAATGCAGTAGACTTTATGCGGATGCATAAGTCTCAGGGCTATGGGTGTCCTAGAAAGATTTCTCAAGCATAACCAATATGGTGTCCTGTAAAACATATATTTCCATATAGGCTGAATGTCATTAAAGTTGAGCTGTTTGCTGGACTATAAATGGCCGTCTCTTGGAACCCCTCAGATCAGATCAGAAGTAAGAACGTGGGCAGTTTTGAACACTGATGGCTCAGCTAATTCAGACAATGCTCTTTTCTTTACTTTTAAGGGAATATAGTACTTGTGAAAAAGTGCCTGATGAGGAGAGCTAGGGTCTTCTTTTTATCCTCACAGCAGGCACAGCACTAGACAGTAAAAATAGAGGGGGGTCTGCCATGTAACACCTCAACCCTTGCTCATGGGAGACCTGCCCTCTTGAAATATGAGTAGCTTGCTTAGTCCATGAACCTGATATCTCATTATGGGATTGAGTCGTCTCTCACACTACTTTTATCATAACTCTAACTCCATTGACTTTAACTGGGTAACGCTGGTGTAAATGGGAGGAGAATCAGCCCTTGCAAATTTACATATGCAGTTAATCTAAAGGATTTGTATGCAATCTCTAATGTATTTTCTTCACAACACACCCCCACGCCCCATTGGTAGGGACGTGCTTTAGCCCCATTTTACAGATGGCACAGAGAGATTAGGGGCTTTTCAAAGGTAGGAGATTTTCAAAGGTAGATTAACAGGAGTTCGGCACCCAACCCTGCTTAGTTGCTTTTGAAAATCCCATTAGTTACTTCTTTGCTTCTTTAGGCCCGAATATACCTCTGAAAATATGCTCCTAAGTGATTTGCTTAAGGTTGCCCAGGAAGCCTATCAAAACTGGGAATTGCAAACAAGTCTCCCAAATCCCAGGCTAGCACCCCTGGCCCATCCTTTGTATCAGGTCCATTAGGATCCATCAAGTCTCCAGATAAAAGGTATTATGTATCAATCATTATCGTTAAAAAAAAAACACCTAGAAACAGAAAAAGGTTGCACCAGTTTCACTAAAGACACTGCAAAAGTCTACTGGTTGGTCGTGAACTTTTCTGGCCTCTATGCAAGGAATAAATAAACCAGTTCTGTCTTAAAAATCATACATTTCATACCACAAGCTATTCCCCAAACTAAACCCAGTTCCATTAAAAACTACTTCCTCCCACTCACACACGCCCCACTGCGCAAAAAATAAAAGCAAGGAAGCTGAGTGTGAGAAAAGAGTTTTTTCAAAGCTATGAAGCATCCCTGTATTAATAAGGTCTCAGCCCATCCCCTTTACGTGATTTGTCAAACCAGGTCAGAAAGCATTATTCTGCACGACATCTGGCTGATAGATATTCACAAAGCTTAGCTCACTCACTCTATCATTTAGACACTTTTCACAAGCAATAAACACATTATTTCTGGACTCTTCAAGCCACTAGTTCCTATGTGCCGTTCTCAGTGTTCTGAAGCAGTAAAAAAAAATCTTCTGAAGAGGTAAATAAGATCATGGTTGACACTTGAATGCTATTTAAGGGACTGTTCCTGCAAACACTCCACACACAAAAATCCCATGTGAGTCTCTGAGAGTTCAGTGTATGGAGGGCTTGCTCTATGAGGGCTTAAATTCCAGATAACAAAGGCCCAGTTCCTCTCCTCCTGTTCCAGAAACTTTGCATCGCTCAGGCTGTGTAAAATGATGGACTCTGGCCCTAACTAGCCAGCTGAGAATTCCCTCAGCATGGGGGAGCTCTTAACTACTGGAAAGTGGTGTAGCTGGTGCCTACTGCCAATCTTCCTGCATATCATGGTGTTATGGGTTATGGTGGGTATATGCTGGTAATGGGCAGGATGGAGCATATCAGCACTATGCCAATTCACAAGTAGTTTATGATCCAAAAAAGACTATAGCCAGTTGGCTTAAACAGAGCAGCCCCTAAGCATCTCTGTCTAACCCAATGGTTTGAGATTAATGCAAATGCACCATGAGAATCAGGGGAACATAACTTACTCCCTGGTGGTCCTCACTTCGCCTGTGCCAAGTGTGTCACTGCTGAGGAGAGAATCTGAGCTAAAATGTATTTTGGGGGTTGTGTTCATTCACATACAAGCCTTTAGAAACTCCTACAGCTTTTCCTGGTTTGTGTTTGGCTTCTAGAGCAGCAGGTATAACACCTGGTTCACATATGTATCTTACTACTGTGGTATAGCATTTATTGGAGCAGATTCAAAGCAAGGAATGTCCCATGTCATGTGAACCCTTAGAACCACACTCAAGCAGGATCCATTTTAAGGTTATGAAATCTCCAGCAAAGGCTTTATCTCACATTCAGGGGAATTTGCACTTACTCATTCCAGATGGGATTAGAGCTGGGAAGGCCAAAATAGGCCTAGAAAAATTGTTCTTCTGGTAGTTCCAGCTGTGACAAGAAGTGGAAGTGCCATAAATCCCATGAATCATCTCCCAGCAGCTGCAGAGGTTCAGATAATTTGGATAAACTCAGACACCTGGGTGCTTTATTAAAATTATATCTGAAATCAGACCATTTTGAGACTGACTCCTCATAAAAACCTTTCAATAACAATTAGGAGTGTCTTAATTCCCCCTTCTTCCCCTGTCATTACACCTTGACAAAGTCAAGGAACAGGGCAGTTTTTTTTTGGGGGGGGGTTCCAAATGCCCCCATTCTCTGGTATTTAATTGATCCTTTAAGAGAGTGGTATCATGGCTCCTTTCCTTATCAGAGCAATATCTTCTCCTCACATACAAAGGTGCAGAAAATAACTTACCTGCAGAGATGTGTGGCTTCAATGAGTCTTCTGATCTGTTGCACTGACCCTGTGGGAGGATCTGAAGCTGTGTAGACCTATCTGACTGATCAGTAGACTCACAAAGGCTAAAATTCTATGGGATTAACATGTGGGGGCCAAGACCCATGGATTTTAGGTCAGCCACACTCAAGTTTCTAGCTCCATGCTCTTCATGTGCACGGTAGGAACAGATGTTGTGAGCTTTTGGCTGCCTCACTAGGATTCATGCCTTTTCTGATGAGGTGCACAAAGCATTCCCAGTAAGTTACTGGTGCCTGAAGCCTGCTTTGACCAATGTAATGTAAATCTGGCATCAGTGAGAACAAACTGTATGAGTAGAGTATTTCCTAACTTTTTTTCTCCTCTGTTAAGCCATATCCCCTTCCTTCAAGTGCAGCTCAACATTCATGGTGTGAGCAGCTGGCAGCTAGAAAGTGGAGGACAGGAAATATGTTACCTACAATATTTATGCTGCCTGCTCCATTTTGCCTGGGGGTTGCCCCGATTTTGCTCCTTTGTGTCATGCACTGCAAGGGATCATAGAGCAATCACCGAAGAAAGCTAGATACTAGATTCCATCATGAGCCAGTCAACTCTTCTCCAGGTATTGTCAGGAGGTTTCACAGAAGGAGATATATTAGTTATCCCCTCCACAACAGCAATTGAGCATGCTGCCTTTTAATACTCCTAGGCCACAGAGAAACTGCAGGGGGTTGCCAGGTACCAGCCCCTGCTAACGAACAAGCCTTGACCCTTAGCAACAAACTGCACTTTCACTACAAACATTTCATACTGTAGCTTATCTTCCCATCCTGTCTTTGCTTTGCTCCCTTTGGAAAGGCGATGTCCTTCCAGGTGGATCATTTTCCTGTTGAAGACTGACGCCTGCAACAGCAATCTTGAAAGGCTCCTGGTATCTGCTTTTTTACTCTTCACAATACAAGAAAAGACAAGACCACCCAGAGATTCGCTTGAAGAAATATTACACCAGGCAGTGGGCCTGCACGCCAGAAATTGGCCCAAAGAGCACACTGACAACAACTCATCCAGCTTAGAAAACACCAGAGGATTAATAACTTGGATAGTGTACCGGATAAAATTAAATCAGAAAAGAAGCCAAATCCAAGCCGCACCAGGATTCTGGCTTTGCAAACTTCTATCACCATGACCCAATAAATCCTTTTCATACATGATTCATTGTTACCTCATCCTTCTTATAAGGCATGTGGTGGAAACTTTGTAACATTTTCCTTTCTTATTGCTCTCTTTTGTAAAATCATTTCTCCTTCTATCTTACTGCCATTTGCCATGGGGTTTCATTTCTGACTGAGACACTCAGGAAATGTTAACACCGATATCAGATTGCTATATATTTTGTGAGTATCTTAGACCTTTTCTTATGGCAAAAGACAGTTTTTAGAACTGGTTGAAACATAGGGATTTTCTTTTCTGAGGAAAATTTAAATTAAAATGGCGGGGGGGGGCGATGTTTTTGTCCTAATTTTCCATGGAAATTTTTGTGCAGAAATTCAAATACTGAATACTTTCATCCAAAACTTGAAGGTTTTTGATTTTAGGGAATTTTTTTTTGACAAAAAATCAAAGTTCTCTACAGAAAGTAGACATATTTTCAAAAAAAAATCAGTCATTCAAAAAACTAATTTTCCACTGGAAAAGTTTCAGCTGAAAATTATGGGCCAGCCCTACGAATTTTCACAAATAAATAATTGCTTTTCTGCTTATGAATTCCATCCCGGTGAAGCACTTCACTCATATTTCAAATTACTTAAATCCATGTGTAGGCACTAGAGTTAGGTTGAGGGGAGCTGCCTTATGTTGACCTAACTCTGTAGGCGTCTATGCTAAAATGTAACTCCATGAAAGGTGTAGCGCTTAAGTCAATGTAGTTAGGTCAACGCAGTGTCAGTGGAGACACAGTGTTGCTTACATCGACTGTTGCTGCCTTTCAGAAACCATCCCACAATGCCTCGCACTGGCAGTTAAATTGGTGCAAGCACTCCTGGTGAGGACATGCACCACTGATACAAGAAGCATAGTGTGGACATGTAAAACCAATTCAATTACTGCAGTGGCTATAACTTAGGTTGACTTAATGTTGTAGTGTAGACTTGTAAAAGTGGCTTGACTTTCAGAAGTTCTGAGCCTGTACAGCTCATTGGAGACCTTATGATGCAATGATATGTATGAAGAAAAACAATGCCCCCTTAATAAGTCACGGATTGTTATTGTTACAGTTCAAGGCAACTACACCTGTATTCCCCCATTCATGGTCCACCAAAGGCACCCACTCTAGGCTCCCAGATCCTTAGCCAGCACCTCTCTTGGTCAGAGACATGCATCTCTCTCCCTCCTGACTGGGGGTTTTCCAGTCTGCACAGTTCCCTGCCTATACTATGCTATTCCCTAACAAACCAGACTGACCAAACAGGCCAGAGTCTGTGTTTTACTTTCTCTCCAGAGTCCGTGAACAGCATAATGGTCCACAGTGATAAGTTACCACACAGCTCTTTATAAGCAAGCACATTTATTGTTAAGATAAAAGCATTATAGGGAAAACATATTAAAACAATAAAAGAACCTACACACACACACACACACACACAGAGTAAAAAGCTTACCAGAGGTTACCCCACCTCCAACCTCGAGCTCTGGTAGATGTCAGTCCTTCAAAACCCACAAATGGTTTCCTCCATGGATACAAGTTCATAACTGTCAGATTCAGAAGCAGAACCAAGACTGGGCAGATCATCGTGTTTCTTTATACAGCTTAGTCCTTTGACCTTGGCCTTTGGTAACGTAATCAACAGATAAGGGCCCATTCCTCAGGGTATAGCTTTGGAAGGCTGGGGTTTGTTTAACCAGAGATGGGGAATTTGTATTCACCTCCCCCTACACATTCCCCAGGAAAACCACTTAACACTTTTTGTTCCAAAAGTCCATTCTTGTTTGGCACATTATTCAATATAGTGCCTTGTAACCCCAGGTCTCACATCTCTCACCTCTCCCCGCTCAAGAGGTTACACAGAATCCTGGCCAAAAGTAATAAATAAACCAATCATTTAATACAATAGTTGCCACTGATATTTTAGCTTAATTCAATAAGGTCTCCCAAGGATATTGCAGGAAATCGTCATATCTGTACAATTATCTAATCTATCTATATACCTACCTAATCAATCTATCTAACTAAGGGTTTTATACTGCCACCCATTAAAGTAGTATCTGAGCACCTTCCAGGTAAAATCAATAGCAATAATGAAGACATAGACCGTAAGCTGCTTGGGGCAGGGACTATTTCCGCCTATGTTTGCGTGGAATCATCGTCCACCGTTAGGGCTCCAAGGCACTCTGGTAATACAGAAATTAAATAATAAAGTCCCTAGTTGACTTCATTGAGTCTCTGGCACTTCTCCATTTGGGGGATCCAAACTCTGATTGGGGTAGGGTGATGAGGAGTGGCTCTCAAAAGGCTAGCCCCCAATCTTTACAGTCTGCCTGGAGTAAGGGGCAACATGTAGCTGCAGTGTCCCAGGTACAAAGCAGAGAACAAATGATGACTTATAAAGGAACAATACCCCCTCGCGTACTTCCTCTGGTCTGACACTTTTATAGGGAGCATTTTACTCCCCATTGTGCACCTGGTCAGTAACTCTGGTCAGCGAGTAGCTGAGTGAAGCTAGGGATCCTGCACCTCTCCACATCCACTTATTCACTAACAGTGATGGGGAGAGGTATCAGATAAATAGCCCCTGGTCTCCCAGCCCCCATGGCTGGAGTCACTATCTGAGCAGGGTGTAGCAGAAGAATAAAGAGATCTTCTCTTCTCTCACTTTGCTGAATAGCTGAGTGAGACCATTGACAATCTAGCTCCAAATGGTCAACATTCAGATTTAATCTGGATAAGGCACCCAAGAGTTTGTGTTTGTCCAAATGAGCCAAACCTCTTACAGGGGACCAGTCATTAGATTTATAGAAGCCAAAGGCAGCATGTGGACTTTACAGGTAGTGCTTCACTCTACCTGCAGACTCAGGGCTGCACTGGTTCATGTTTGCAACTGCAAGGGACATCTCTACCTTTGCAACTGCAAGGGATAGAAACAATATTTTGTTTTGTTTTTTTAACAAAAGCTTAAATTCTGTAGTAACTAATATGAGGCTTTGAGAGACGTGTTAGTGCAGCGAATAACTTCAAAAATAGCTCAGTCCAGCCCCTGATATTTATTCTGTGAAAGAATTGCCCTCCATTCCAAGGAAAACACTGAATATTACTCTCTTCTCTTTTCGCTGCTTGGAGGATTTGTATTAGTTGTCTCTATTGTGATGCATAAGATGAATTTAGGAGGGTATCAAAATTCCACCTGCCTTCTTCACTCTAAGGACTCAAGCCTCTGTTCAGCAAGGAGTGATGGCACATGCTTAGCTCTGACACATGAGCAGCCCTATTGACTTCCATGGTACTCCTTATGTGCTTAAAGTTGAGCATGTGCTGAACCACCTTGTTGAATTCAGCCCTTGCACCAGGAGAGAGCCATTGATCTCGGTATTGTTAAAAATAAAATCCCCTTCTTTTGGCAGATGTTAGTTTTTGCTCTATTGTGTTTTCTCTGTTGATGGTGGCTATTATATTAGTTTTCTAATGTATAACTTCAGTGTAGGTTTGGGTCAAGATTCTGGTGAGTTCTTTTCTTTAATACCAACTGGGCTGTCCATTCCTTTTCTCCACTTCCCTATGATATCTTTTTGGAAGTTCTCAACTTGCTGGTGGGCTAGTGAGGCCCCCCGCAGCCTCCTTCTGGCCGGTGGTCTGCAGGAGGGAACAGGATTACATCTCTGAACAGCCAATGGTGTTGCCTTTAGCCTCAATAAATGGGCCTTTTTTTAAAAAACACAGCAGGTCCTTCTCACTCCGTTTTGCTTGGTGTGACTGAACCTGCAGAGCCAGTGGGAGTGAGGTCTATAGAGATAACAGTAGGCATTGACTTTCCCTTTCCTGATTTCACCTCTTTCATTATGTTTGAGAGCTTTGTTCCAGACTAGGAGATTATGCAATGGGCTAAGGAGGAGTTGTGACTTCAGTGAGATATAGCACACAAAAAAGTGTGACAAATTGCAATGACAGGGGCTGCAATGGTAGCTTGTGATGGAGTGAAATTAAATCCCTAGCCAAACAATACGGCATTATGCTATGTTCTATAGACACTCTTGTTGGGGCTAGATTGAGAGAGAAAGACACAGGGGAAAAGAAAGATGCACGCATACTTTTTCCCCATCCTTGTTCCCAACAAGTCCTTTTCCCCAAAATGTCAACGTAGTAAACAAAAAATCCCATAATGCCAGGGCCCATAAGGGATATGTAACTGTGGTACACTGTATCTCCTTGGAGAAATGCCCAGAGAACACACAGAATACAATGCTGTCCTCTGTTCTGCTAAAGCAATCAATGTCAACTTCCGTGAGACATAGAGGGGAGAGCCTCTATAACTTCACTTCCACATATGTGTCAACTAGCTAGCCCTCCTTCCAAAGAAAAATACTCCCCTGAACACTGTTTTATGACGAGGCTGTGTGTATCTTGGTGCTCATTTACTCCAAAGCTGTGTGGGCCATATTGCCTAATGAATCAGATGCTTTATCTAAATAATGGATCCTAAATACCCTAATGCTCCAGCAATCTAGTTGGACATAAACATTACTAGCACTCCCTCTCCAATGAATCAGTGTTTATGTACAATCAGGCCCAGATCCTGAGAGAAGGCCAAGGAGGACTTCTCATTACTCAGGGGAGAAGGAAGTACAAACATGTTATTCTGACATTACTGCTTTCCAGGGGTTGAATCTGTCCCTGGCAGACAAAGGGCCCAGAGGCCCAAAACTAAAGCAAAGGATGCAGGCAGGGGATCATTGGCACAGCTGTGTGGAAGACAGGGTTGGATGATACCTGCCCTTGCTGTGATTTTCATGAGCACTAAATTGATGAAAGGAAAAATAAAGTTGGCTACAGGAAGATAATATGAACAACGTGTGCTAGTAGAAACATTGTGAGCTAATCAGTTTTATTAATACTCTTAAAGTAACACTCTAGTGCAACTTCTGGATTAGTTTCCACGGGAAAGAAACAATAGATCAAGCTGTGAAATATTTTACATTCAAGTTCCACCCCTCTCCTCCTTCTCAGTGCAGTTGCCATGAGCCCAGACTTTCAAAACATTTCAGACTTAAAAGGTTAAGATTTAAGTGCTGCTGATTTTATCTGGGCTTTTAACTAACATAGGCAGGTGGATTAGAGATATGTGTACAATCTCCACTCTAGACACTTGGGTAAATATGCACAAGTGCTGAGTGAGCCAAGGAAGGAATCTGATGTTATTGTCTATTAATTTGAAAGCGGAGATTAAAGGAAGTGCAGAAATCAGTAGTGCAAATATCAAAAAGGATTTCCATTTATATGTAAGAACATTACTCTAGCAGCCTGGCTATTTCAAATAACATGAAAGCTTTTTGCTAAAGAAAAAGAACTGTGAATTCATTAAATTTACATATTTTCGCCTCTCTTCGTTTGCAGGAATGGCCACCACGCTAGCAGCCAGGAGTCAGTTTGCTTGACAGTGCTGGTTTTTGGGGGGTCCTAGCTTCATTTGGCTATTACATTTAAAAAGCAAAAGTATGTCACAAAGAAGGAAAGGCAACAGTTATGTGTTACAACGATATTCATGACGAATTTAGCCCCCCTCACTTTCGTTACAGAATAGTTTGCAAAATGATTCTGATTTTCTTCATATGCCTTTGTTATTCATAAATATTCTCTGAAAAAAATGTAGGAATAATTTTCAGTCTGTGGGCTATTTGAAAACATTTTGGCTTCAGCTATTGGTCACCTAAATCACATGCCTGGTTACCTAACTCTCAGGGTATTGTTTCTTTTTTCCTGATTGGATGAATAAAACATTCTTTAACAGGAGACCAATGAATAGTAAGTAGTGAATAACAATCTCAGACAAACAGACCTGATGCACTTAGTTTTTTCCTGCTATATTACCAGCTCTAGCTCCTTTATTTAAAATGGGAAATACTGCTAGAAACAGTGATATGTCTGCAATCAGAATGAACTTTTGTTTGAATACAGTAGGTGCCTTTTAAACCCATAATTTGGCTTAAAAATGCATAAAATTCCCTGCATTCGGGACATTTTTACACATACCTAGTCATCAGAGTATTCACAAATAATGTAAGGAATCAGAGCAGGCCATGCTCAGCACTTTTTACTCACAGAAACATTCACGAATCTTTTTTTAAACCTTTTACCTATTCAACCTGTTGTTATTTTTGCCCTGGTCTCTCCTTAATGCACCATTTCATTGGAATGGCAAAAAAAAAAAAAAAAAAAAAAAAAAAGGAAGCCAGCTTTAGGGTTAATTGCTAATATTTCTAAATGTAGTTGGTGTAAAATGCCTCTGAGGCTCAGAAGATTTCCCCCTGTAATCTCCAGGACCTGAGTCTGAATCCAACCTATGAGAGTGCCATGGCAAATAAATACCATCTGATCTCTGCAGAAATCTGACAAGAGTTCAGCTGTTTTCCACCTTGCTACAAGTATATCAGAGATGACTTCCCAATGCTACACTGCAGGGGGGGTAAGTCATTTAAAATGCAACTGTGCCAATTTCAATGAAAGTCACCGATCAGCAAGAATCACTGTTCATTTGATTATATTTCTTTTTTTCTTTTTTTAAAGGAAAACCCTACGCTAGCATGCTAACAAAAGAAATCTGGAAGGCTGCTGTGATGCACGTCACAGTGAACAAACAGCAATGGCTAAAGTATCGGAACGATCCCAGTTTTCCACTCAGCAATGTGGCAGCTGCTGAATTCAGACCATGCACCCCTCCGGCTTTTTTACCTGCCCCATGCATTTCACAGGTAAACACGGAGATATTTTGCAGAAGACAAACAGTACAGAATTGTCAGTTTCAATATGTACCAGCAGTTCCCCGGCTAGAGCTGTGCAGAGTGGCTTGGTCAAGACGAAAAGGGACCAACTTTGGAGTTTGTGGGCCAGTTTGATTTGTTCACCATTGTGTCTGATCTAATCATTCTTCACCTTGGGAGATATGAAGTGTCTTATGGAAGATTTCAGATTTTCAGCCAAACAAAATTCTAAGCTGCCTTTCTCTTTCTCTGTCCAGATATAGCCACTATTGTATAATTGTAGGCAATGTTAGCTAAACCTGGTTGAAAAAATTTGATCAAAACTTTTTATTGACACAAATTGGGTTTCTGACTAAACTGTATTTGATACTCATTATTTAAAATATGAGCTGGGATGCTCAGTTCAGATGACCACAGAAGCCATATGGCATTGTTTCTGTTTCACACAAGTATCAGTGCTCTCGCAATGGGGAATGAATTTCACATTCACGTTCCTCAAAAGCTTGCATATGCAATTCAGATATTCACTTTTCACTTGTAACTGTGAGTAAATGTGATCATCCAGAAGTTAATGGAAAATGAAAAGAAAAGAGGTGCAGACAGGACCAATGTGAATTAATTTAAAAATTCCAACATTTACATAATTTACCCAACTCTGTCTACGGGGTGACATTCATTTCATATAGACCATTGGAGAATCTTGACATGCTTACACAACAGCGCAGTTTATACGTAAATATTTAAGACAGCTAATGACACCTTATCATTCCCATTCTGTTTCTATGCCTGTCTTTCTCCCCAGTAAGCTGTCCAGGTGCCTCTGAGATATCTTGCTTTGCTACCACCATTTCAAGCTTGTGCTCTATTTTTTTCTTTCCCTTTCCAAGTTAAATTCTCCTCTGTACCCCCTATCCTTGCTGTCCTCTCATTGCATCTGAGACAAGGGTGACCACCAGGATTTCAAAAGTTTCCAGTAGCTTAGATGGTGAGTAGTATAGCCTGGGAAAGTGGCTGACAGGAACAGATCACACCGCTTGGGAAGGTGAGACTTTTAAATAGTGCAGTACTCCTTTAATAATCAGGGAATGAGAAGGAGGAGGAAGACAAGGCATGCACAGCCAGACCCTGTGTGTGTGTGTGTGTTTTAACATGGAATCTACACCAGTGATTAAATGGTCTTTAAATCAAAGCCAAAAGATAAATAAGGGAACTATTCCAAAACCAAGGGGGTTACAAAACCCTCTGTATGCACCTGCTGGAGACGCTGTGCTGCTGGCTCCACATTTCAACTCTAACCTGTATTTGATATGGTGTTGTTGCAGCTGTGGGTTGGGGTGGTTTATTTAAGTGGCTCCAAATGCTTGTCAGTGTGGCAACCAGCTGAATACATAAAACAGGCTCTCCAAACCCTTTATGGCCCAGGGTCAGAGTAAATGGAATAATAAAATCCAAATGCTTTTGTCTCGTTTTCCATCACCCAAGCCTTCCGCATAAATCTACAGCTTTGCAATGACCTTCGCATTCAGCGTCAGGGATGAGGCCGCAGGTCTGAGATACATTTGGTCTTCATCTGGGGTCTTTAAAAGCTTTTTCCAATTAATTTTAACTGACTTCCATAAGGATCAAGTACAGCTTCCTCCTCCCAGCCTCTTCCCTGCCCCTCACCACGCCCCCTTCCTCTCCCTCAGTCCTCTTTAACCAGTGAAATGGCAGTACACTACATAAAAATACCAACAGGTATCAATCCCAGTATACACTGTATCACCAGAAGAGACGCTGACAGAATGGAACGCCTGATGATGTAACACATAGTGCGTGAGAGTTTTCCTACAGGATTTTTAATGTGATGCCCTCATCTCATCGAGGTGTCTGGTTCTATTTATTTTTCTACTGTCAGTGAAAACCCTTCTAGGATATCAGTAGCAGGAATGCATGCTCCTTTGCATATATTTACAGGCTATGTCAATATTAAACGAAAATATATATACTTCAGTTTCGCAAAACAGAAATCACCTAACTGAAATTACCCTCTGAAGGCTGATACATTTGTTTTATTTCGGCCACATCTAAACTAGGATGACACTCACCTCTAAACTAGTTTAGTTAAACTGAGAAACAATGCAAACCTTTGCCAAAAACAAACAAACAAACAAATATTTAGCATTCTTTAGACACCTCTACTCTTCCTGGTTTGTGTTGTGTCCACTGTAATTTCCCCAGATCTCTCCTGCAGATTCCCAGTCAGGATTTTGTAACAGCCCTGTGGCACAGTAATAGGCCCAAATCCTCCATTGTAGGACCATTGATTTTGACAGAGCTACGCCAGTCTACAGTTCATGAAGACATGGCTTATAAAGCTCAGACTCTTGAACCTCCCGATTAGGTGCCTGAATTTAAGGAGCTCTTCATTGACTTTGGATATCACACACACAAACAGAAACAACAAAATACCACAGCAGAAGGCTGTTTTCACAGCTTTTCCTGCCCAACAGGAAACATGAAATACCAGAAATCTCCAGAGAAAACCTGTTTCCATGATTTTTCCTGCCCACATTTTGAAGACGAAAGAAGTTCTGACCATCTGGGTTCAGTATCCAAAGTCCTGTATCCTTAACTGAACACAACACAATTACCTGAACCTTTTGGAGATGTTGCCATCATTCACTTGAAATCTTCCTTAACTTGTACACAGGCTAAGCTTTGAGGTGTGGTACTGAAGATTGCAGCCACAGTTCAACTTGCACCCCATTCTTGTGCCCTAGCTCCTGTTTTGAAAAAGCCAACTATACTATAGGAGAGCTTTCCCATAGAGCCCGGTTCTCTGTTCATTTATGGCCATGTAAATCAGGAGGAGTATCTCCTTTGAAGTCAGTTGAGTTGCGTGGGAGGAAAACCAGGGCCCTTCATTTGTAATGAACTTCCCCCCACTTCTTCTTTAAGTGGTAAAACTGTCCTTTAAGTAACATGGTTTCAAAAATGGTTTGTTCAAGCCACTCTCCCTATGAATAAAGGAGAACAGGAGTCCAGGCAGCTAATTGCTAACCATGGAAGACAGAGGCACCTACCCTTGTTGGCTTCTGCGAATAAAAACACTCATACAATCCAATGTGTTTACTTCTGTGTTATGAGGCCTGTGAAGACCTGATGGTCTTGTCTTCATTTATGTAACCTGAAATTGAGTTCTTTATTTCAATTAAGTAGAATACTCTGGATTAGAGAGCCCGATTCATCAACCCTCACGGACATTATGTAACACTGAGTCATGAGAATAGTCCCACTGAAATCCGGATGTCTGGCTCACCACCAGCCAAGGATCAAATCTATGTTGTTCCTTTTAAATATACATGTCATCCAAATGGCAAGAACAAAGGCAAACCCACCCAGCTAAATAGAGAAGTTAAGTCTGTGTAAGGAAAAACAAACAAATCAGCAGGTGTTTAGACAGACAATTAACTGATATGGTTTCTACTACAGCACAGGGCATTAACACTGCATTGCCACAGCCCACCGGTGGAAGGGTAGGTTTCTACAGGGGAGCAGAAGGAGAGGAGTGCACACTGTGAATTTTCTCCCCATGCAGCATCATTACAGAAACCACTGCAAACAACTCTGTGCTCATCCACAGCAAGCCATTCAGCAGTCACTAGATCACAAAATGTCTAGGTGATAGTATGAAAATTGTAGTGTGCCTCTAACCTTCACTTCTAAGGACAGCTGAGCTTCTTTATGGCTCGCTGTATAATTCTTTAGTTCTGGACTTTTATTTAACACATTGAAAAAGGAGTCAAATGAGCTTAAAAGAGGTGGCTGATATACGTCTAAGAGCACAAAGAAGTCCTTTAAAGACTGGGAGAATATACTCACAAGTCTAAAGATTTTTTTTTATTATGATGTCTACTTCCATCTGAGGTTCTCAAAGTTCTTTACAAACATTAGCAGAATTTACAGATAAGGAAACCGAGGCACAGAGATTAAGCATGCTGTGGAACAGGGACGTGAATAGAACAAAGATCTCCTGATTCCTGACCCTATGCTTTTACCACAAAAGCATCTTTGTCTTGGCTTTAATTTATAAAACCGTAAATGGCTAACTGAGAGACTGTCTCTCCCCTGGAGTGGAATAATCTGGAATATTTAAACTAACAGCCCACTGGCTTAATTGAAAGAGCGGGGGACTGGTGGTAGGGAATGTTCTGTGAGGGTGCATTGTTTTTAGAATGTGCTTCTCACCCTGGTTCTCCATGGAGCCCAGATTTGGTGAACTTCATGGCATTTGCAGAATATTGCCTACTCTCCTGGGTTCTTTTGGAATTAGATAGAGCTAACAGGTGTTATTGGGTTATGGCTCTTGTTTTGGTCTTGGTGCTATTAAGAAAGAGCCTTTTCAAAGCCTTTTTGGCTTCTTGATAGGTATAAAGAGGAATGAACATGGGGAAATAGTTTTACTTTGTGTAATGACCCATCCACTCCCAGTCTCTATTCAAGCCTAAGTTCACTGTATCCAGTTTGCAAATTAATTCCAATTCAGCAGTCTCTCGCTGGAGTCTGTTTTTGAAGTTTTTTTGTTGAAGAATTGCAACTTTTAGGTCTGAGATCGAGTGACCAGAGAGATTGAAGTGTTCGCCGACTGGTTTTTGAACGTTATAATTCTTGACGTCTGATTTGTGTCCATTTATTCTTTTACGTAGAGACTGTCCGTTTGACCAATGTACATGGCAGAGGGGCATTGCTGGCACATGATGGCATATATCACATTGGTTGATGTGCAGGTGAACGAGCCTCTGATAGTGTGGCTGGTGTGATTAGGCCCTATGATGGTGTCCCCTGAATAGATATGTGGACACAGTTGGCAACGGGCTTTGTTGCAAGGTCTCTAAGATGCCACAAGTACTCCTTTTCTTTCATCAAATGGGTAACTTTATGCACATTGGTAGGTCCAGTGCATTCAATGGGATTATTCTGGATTTTCAGTCTTTCCTGAACCGGAGCTCTAGGTTGTAAACAATCCGCAAATCACATAAAGTTCACATCATTCTCTTGGGAACATTTCACACAGTTTGAGTCCAGAATAATTTTCTGTTTGCTGCACTATAATAATTTACACAGCAACACATGGTGATACACCGAGTGGAGATTTCTGACTCCAGTTCCAATAGTGGAAGGAGAGATGATGAAATTCTTAGGCAACACACACACCCCCACACACACTAACTGTTAACAACAGATGAGTATAATTGTAGTTGCGTCATCCCAGGGTATTAGAGAGAGAAGTTGGGTAAGGTTTTCAGGTCTTGGAAAGGTACCTCCGAGAGTCACAAGAAAATGCAAGCATGGAACAGATTGTTTAGCATACGTGGTTAGCACATATTCTGAAGAAGTGCTCTGTATGTCTAGAAAGTTGGCCCAATAAAAGATATTACCTCACCCACCTTGTCTCTTTGATAACGGATAGGGCAAAGAAGCTCAGGGCAGGACCGTTTCCAACCAGAATGTTCTAAAGATTCCCAAGAGCTGTTAAGGACTCTTCTAGTGCACTTCCTAGGCAGATTTATTTCCCCCCAGATATTACTGAAAAAAATAATAAATAAAGAGCCAATTGATTTGCAGAGAGACGCATGAGCATTTCCATGAACTTATTTTAATGTTCACAAAGGAGGGACACACTCTGAAGTAAGCTGTAGCTCACGAAAGCTTATGCTCAAATAAATGTGTTAGTCTCTAAGGTGCCACAAGTACTCCTTTTCTTTTTGCGGATACAAACTAACACGGCTGCTACTCTGAAACCACTCTTAAATTAAAAATTCTTGTCAGATTCAGTGGGTAAGAGGCCCATGTGCCCTTGTCTGGTAACAGAGTGCAGTACCCTGGCACATTAGCTTCTGAAGCTGCCTTTTCAGCGCTGACCTTTATATTCATGCTAATAGGTTTGGAGAAATAAAATGTAAATTTGTCTCTAAATGGATTAGTCTAGGCTGGGTGTAGGAAAGAAAAGGGAGTACTGGTGTTGCTTGAAGCATTTCCACGAAAATTAAAACGTGTTACGTTCCAACGCTTAATTTTATTAGTGGCCCATCGCAGTTGCCTGGATGGGTAATACGTTTCTCAAGTCCACTCTGTTCTTACTCAGACTCTAAGTGTGTGTGTGTGTGCCCACTCACACGTGCCCACTTGTTAGCGTAATACAGTACATTTACCTAATACATTTCCTTTTACTCTCACAAAGCTCACGTTTCATCACGAGAGTTACTTATTTGTGGTTGTACTCTAGACTTTCCAGGAAGGAAAGAAATACACTTGTAAGCTTCAGCTCTGCGAAGCTACAACGGGGGCCAAAAGTAGATTCTTATTTCATGTATGGAAAATGGGACGTGTGCCCATTTACTCACATGATCCAATAATTTGTACGGGGTATTGGGCAGTCAAATTAATTAGCACTTTCAAAACACTTTTCATAGGTGCATCTCAAAGCCTCTACAAAGGTGGGTAAGTAGTACTATCCCAGATGGAGAAACGGAGTCTCTGTGGCCTTGAGCTCTCTGCTAGCAATGTTGAGAGGAATAAGTGAATTAATGTCAATTGTGATTGCGATGGTTTTTGTGACAACTTGACTGGGACCCTCTTACTAAGTATCAGAGCTGGTCAGTTTTCGATCACAAAATTGAGGTTTGCAAAACTGAAACATTTTGCTGGAGTACGTCAATTTTGACAAAATAGCTTGATGGGAAAGCTGAATTGTTCCATTTTAGCAATGTCAAAACATTTCAGTTCATCCCATGTTTATGTTTATATGATATTAAAATATTAATTCTAATAGCATCTTGTGTTTATATATTATATTTAATATGATGTGTAATGTATTTATTATATTTAATATTTTAATACAAATATAAAAGTCAAACTTACATGTTTCAGTGGTCCCAAATGGACATTTTAAAATTTTCATGTAATAGGAAATTTCAAAATTTCAGCTTTTTGTTCCAATTCAGAATCATTCCCCCCACCCCAGGAAATAGAAATTCTGGTTCCCAGCACTTCTAGTTAGTATATCTTCTTCTTCATTGTTAATTATGCAATACTAGTTAGACATACAACAGTTCCACATTCCAGCATGCTTTTTTTGCATGTGTGGGTATCTGCAACAACATGACTAGCCAACACAGAAAAAGTATTTGGGGGTGAGTGGGAGAATTGATTCATACCTTAATGGAAAATTCCCATATAGCAGAGATTAAGTCAATAAAGTAATATAAAAATTGCCCTAAAAACTCTAGATTTAATAAAGATCTATTCCATAGGCGTGGGGTGTGGGGTGTGGGGGTGAAACCACTTACAGAATTCTATAGCAGAATATAATTCCCAATTCTATAAAATGATCAAAAAGTCTAAAGAAAGGTTATTCTTTTAGATTAAATTCTCTAGGAATTTTCCATAAGGGTATTCAGGTCTGTATTAGGTGATCCACGGGGTAAATTAATCATATGACTCACTATAGAAGAATGACTTATCAGGTTGGTGAGTGGTCAGGCGGAATCAGAATAGGAGAGATTCGGGCACTTCTAGCTTGAACTTCACAGAGCTCACGTTAATTGTTATGTTTTAGATATTGTTTGAAATATGGTACAGATGTGAAGCACTGAGCAAAGGTACTGTAGACACGCACGCCGGGTCCTGTAAGGTGAAAGAACCGAACACACCATTCAGTAGTGGAAGAGTATCTGATTGCCTAATGTAAACTGTGATTAGTGGCTCAGTGCCTGGACAGTGAATAGTTTGCCGGCCCCTGAATAAGGTCCTCAGATCAGCCGGTGTGCTGCCAATCTGTCATGCAGTCCAGCTGTAACACTTTCTGGCAATGCAATATCCTCAGCTGGTTTGTGTCAGATACATCCAGTGAGGGGGAAGGTTTTCCAGAAGTTGACTATTGAGTGTCTGTCTGCCTGGATCAAGGATGTTGCCAGTTTAATGTCGCAGCAAGGGGCCACCACATCTGGCCAGGAACCCATTAGGAAAAGGGGAGGAAGTGGGAGGGGGCAATCTAGAATGTGGAGCTCAGTTTTGCTATTGACAATAGTAAAGGTGCAGTTCCAAAACCTCAGCACTTTGGAGAAAGTTGAGACCACATTGAAAGATGTGAAGTGCTCTGAGCACAGGATAAATTCACAAGTGGCATTAGACTTTCCAAGTCTAACTGGGTCTCAAAACCCTGTGCATGCAGACATCTGACTGAGCACTTTTCCTCTCCATTACAAATTGATATTTTATTAGCTCAGAGCCAGATGCTTCTCCTTAAAACAGATTAATCTCAAGTTCATCATATCACTTGAGACTGAGGGAATCAAGGGGTAGTGCCAGTGCCAAACATGTGTGAAATGAACAAGACCCCTAAATACACTGAGGGAGGGGGGAAGGGAAGGATCTCTTTGCAAAGCAATTCGAGACAAAGTGCTGGTCTGTTTTGATTAGGTAGCCTTGAGTTCTTCCAACATGTAGGGATGAGTAGGGCAAAGCAAATAAAATAAAAATGGCAATTCTGTAACTCCCGCAAGTACTGCATACTGTTTAGTGTTTACAAACAGCTGCCAGATCTGAAATGTGCCTAACAGAGAAAGCTATCCCTACCCAAGTAGGGAGGGAATAATGGAAGGGGTTGTAGCAGATGAGAGGGCGCGGGGAGGATTCTTCGAGGGGAATCTCAAATCAAGGGTTAATTGTTTCCAAATGAGCACTGTGTGGGAGACTATTATGGGATGGGCCGCTTTCAGGGTTGGCTTAATGCTGTTGGTAGGTACCTAAAGGAAGGCTAAGCAGCAGCAGCTGTTTTACATTTAAAGGGACTGAAGTGAGTAGTGAATTACTGTGGGAGACAAATGAGCCCATGACATGATCGGACCAGGGACAGCTCTCCCAAGTGGCCACTTGTTTCAAGAGAATCCCCTCCCCTCTGGGGCTGTATTTGCCTATCAAAGACACAAATAACACCAATTAATTCAGATTTAGCCATTAAGAGAGCAGGAAAAAGACTTAGTAGTGCTATCTTTTCTTCTCTCTTCAGGGTACCATTTTTCCCATGCATTCTTTGGTTTCATCTAATAACCCTAAAAGAGATCACAGGCAACAGGCTATCATAAACCAGACGCTACTGAAGCAAGTGGAGTGACACTAGCATGAATTTGATGCATCAGGTGTCCACAGTGCGAGAAAAGCTTCTTGGAACATGTATTACTGGTCATGATTTGCAAAATCGAACTCATTATTAAACATGGCTGAATCAGAATGTGGACATCTATTTTTCTGCCCATCCACATCTATCTATCTCTGCTTTTCAGTCTCACCCTTCATTTATATTACCCGCATATGAGCTTTGGTGGTTACCCTCAGAATCAATTTGGCCTCTGAACAGCAAATGAATACAGGCCAGGCCTGGTTGTTGTTTTGCTTGGGTTTGGTTTGGGGTTTTTTTTCCTGTCAGGAGCTCAGAGTGATCCCAGGAAGTACTGCAGCAGTTTGCACTCAGAGTGGTGATGGTTATTGATATCAGAGGCTTGCGTCAATGTTCCAGAAATTGAAAAGAAGAAATTGTCCTGTATGCTATTTACCAAACCACATTAGTCAAAATAGTGCATTTTAAAATCCCCTTAAGTTGTTATACATCATCATATAAGTCATCACAAAATAGTGAATACAAATTCCTAAGAGTTATGTTGACATGGAAATTGTCAGCAGAAGTACTGGGAAATTTACATCTCCTCATATATCTGTAGTCAAATCCTCCATAGAAATTAACATATTATAACACTAATATTTCAAGGTAATGATTTCTCATGAGGATGCCATATTCTATCAGTTAATATCATCTGTGTAAAAAGTATTCAATTACATGGCTCTTGATTAATACTGATATCAGCAATGTAATGGAAACTTTCTAAGGTGTCATCATACGCTTTCATGCAGCCGAGAATCGAAATGAAAGAGTGAAAGTCATAATTTTTGAGTAAAAAAGTGAGTGAATGTAATGCTTATGAAAGCTGGAGGCTAACAACACTGGTTAAAGGCAGCCATACTGTAGCCCGGTGCTCTGCAAACTGGCCCTCACAGATCTACCAAAACACCTGGGGTGAAAGTCCACCCTCACTGAAGGCAATGGGTGTTTTGTCATTCATTTCAGCAGAGTCAAGATTTCATCCCTGAATGACAACAACCTTACTGTTGAGCCCTGCTCCTCCCATCTTGGCTACATTAATACACCTAGGCACAGATTTGTAAAGACATTTTGGGACCTACATAGGCAAATGGGAGCCAAGTGGTATTTTCAAAAGGGTGTATGATTTCATTGGGAATTAGGCACCTAACCTGCTAAGGTGCTTCTCAAAATCTCACTACGTGCCTAGCTGTATCTTTGAAAATTTGGCCCTTAAAGCCTAAACAGCAATATCCTTGCCATTACAGTTCTGAGTTGGAAGCTGCATTAATACAAACAACAATTATCAAGGGATTTGGAGCTCTGTGATGAACCCAAAGTTCACAGACAGGAAAGGGAAAACATCTAAAAAAGGCGAGACCACACCGCTTCTATCCGAACACTGAGACTCGTGCACATACTGGAGTCCTTGAAGAGCTGTGCAGAAGCCTGCCAAGTTGTGTGAGGTGTATGGATGAAGAACAAATCAAGACATTGTTAATTTGTTACTAAATCAGGCCTCCAGAAAAGAAAGGATATTGAAAACTCACACATCATAGCACCTAGAACAGTCTTGCTCTCCTTTCAAAATGGACATTTCTTTCCAGAGCAGAAGAGTTTTTAATGAGTGTGATACAGCAGGGCCAGAGGGCAGCAGGAGAATGGTAGATGGGACTATGTAAGCCCCAGGATGATCAGAGCCTTATTCCCTATGGACTACGGAAAGGTTACTACAAGTTAATTGGAGTACCTGGAGCCAATTAAGACCCTGCCCGAGACCTAATAAACCCCCCTGCTTCAGTCAGACAGAAGAGGAGAAGGAGAGTTGACTAAGGTTGGAGGAGTACTGTTGTTAACTAGAAGACCAGAGTACCAAGGGAAGGGAAACCCTGCCCAAGCAGAAAGAGGGTAAGCAGCCCACAAAGCTGAAGGAGCTGGGACCCGGCGTAGGGGGCAGACCTGAGTCCCTTCCCCACTCTTCTCCTTTCCCCCATGGGGGCATTTGTGGAATCCCACAACACCCAAGAATAGAGGTACTCTGACCCACCACACTAAGGAAAAGTGCGGGACCCACCATAGTAGCATCGGCCATTTGCCACACATGGTGTCAAATGTGGGATTCTGTGCCATGGACTGAACCAAGGGTGAGCCAAAACCACCCCTTCCCCAAGAAAGAACATAGTCAAAGCATTGGTGCAAGCCACAGAGGCCCATCAGGAGACTACCCAGGTCCAGGCAGCCGCCCAACAGGAGGCGGTGCGGCTGCAGAAAGAGACCAATTGCGTGCTGATGAGCCAGGCCGCCCAAGACTGTGCTATGCTGCAGGAAGTGGTGAACCAGGTGAAGGCCCTTATGGAGCTGAGCAGCGGGTATGACGGGACGTGGACCATATGGGCCAGCTACCGTCCACAGAAAATGACATGGGAGGATGATGTGGAGGCATACCTCCTGGCCTTCAAGAGGGCAGCCCTGTGGGAGGCCTGGCCCTGAGATCAGTGGTCTGGCATTCTGGCCCTGTTCGTGTGTGGGGAGGCCCAGAAGGCCTATTACGATATGGCTGCGGAGGCTGCAGCAGACTACCCCCAGCTGAAAAAAGAGATCCTGGACAGATCCGGAGTAATGATGGCATTGCGTGCCCAGAGGTTCCATGAATGGCCGTATAGCGAGGACAAGGCACCACGGTCTCAACTGTTTGACCTAATCCACCTGACCCCGATGTGGCTACGCCCAGAGGCCCTCAGCTCGGAAAAAACTGATGGAGTGCCTGGTGCTGGACTGGTATACAAGGGAGCTACCCTTGAGACTCTGAGCCTGGGTTGGCCAGGATGATCCTTCCACCTATGACAAGTTGGTCACCCTCATGGAGAGACAGCTGGCGGCCCGTAAACTGTTCCAGACCTCAGGAGATGAGACACGGCAGAGCAGGAAGCCAACTCTGATCCTGAGGCCCCGGATTATCGAAAACTCCAGGAGAGCTGTAACTAGAAGGAAGGGTGCTGAGGAACGGCCTGAGGTCCTGAAGGGACTTGGGAGGTTGGGGGAAGAGGGCTGGGGGAGTGGGTCAAATAGCCCAAGTCAAAGGGCAACAACCGGGTTAAGATATAGGTGTTATGAGTGTGGGGAATTGGGGCACATAGCAGTCCAGTTCCCCAACAGGCAGAAGCCCATGCAGTGCAATCTGGGAGATCACAGGGGGGTGCGATGTGGCCTAATTAGCCTGGTGGGGGTCGCAACGACCCCACATGGGTACACGAGGTCTGTAAAAATGAATGGTATCAAGACCATAGCTTTGGTGGATTCTGGGAGTGCTGTCACGTTGGTCTCGGGGAAGTTAGCGGGGAAGACCAGCTGACATGGGCCAAAAACACAGGAGTAACATGGGTCCATGGCACCCCATGATCCCAGTGCAGATTGAGATCCAGTGGAACACTACCAAGGTGACCACAGGAATGGTCCCCAAACTCCCCTACCCAGTCTTAATCAGTAGGAACTTCCCAGGATTTGAGAACCTACTTCCCCCAATAGAGCTAGGGGAGGGAAGAAAACCCCAGGCTGAGATCGAGGCACTCATGGATAGCCCTGCCCCAAATTTTGCTGAACTTCCCCCAGAATTATTTTCACCCCCTGGTAAGCCCCAGAAATCTAGGTGGGAAAGGAGGGCAGATAAAAGGTTAGGAACCAGGATTTTGGCAGCGAACCAGAAAGTCGCCCTGGTTGGTAGGCAATCCCATCAGGGAGGCTGCAGGGCAGCCCAGACTAGGGAGGGTGCTGGTGCCAGTGCCAACAACAGAGAGCAAGCTCCTGGCCAGCTGGCCTGGGTCATATGAGATAGGGGAAGCCATTGGGGAGGTGGACTATAAAGTAAAGCAACCAGACCACAGAAAGCCAGAGAAGATCTACCACGTCAACTTACTGAAACCCTGGTGTGACCAGGAGACGTGCCTGGTCATTAAGGGAGCTCCAGCCCAGGCAGATGGCCCGCAAGGGCAGGTGAGGATATCCCCTGAATTAACCCCGGAACAATGAACAGAGGTAATTGATATGAGTCAGCAAAACCAAGACGTGTTTTCCGTGCAACCAGGCCGTCTTACGATGGTCCAACACCATATCGTCACCTGTCCCAGAACAAGGGAAATGATAAAACTGTACCAAATACCAGGGGCAAAAAGAGAAGAAATTAGGATGGAAGTGAGGAGGATGCTGGAACTTGAAGAATCCCACAGTCAGTGGTCCAGCCCTATCATTTCTGGTCCCCAAGCCTGACGGCACCCTCAGGTTATGTAATGACTTCCAGAAGTTGAATGAAATATCCCAATTCGATGCCTACCCAATACCACGCATTGATGAGCTAGTGGATCAATTAGGCAAGGACCGATACTTGACCACCTTGGACCTGACAAAAGGCTATTGGCAGATCCCCCTGGCTGAGGACGCCAAGGAGAAGACTGCCTTCTCTAATCCTGACGGCCTCTTCCAATATACCATCCTCCCTTTTGGACTCCATGTGGCCCCCGCAATATTCCAATGATTAATGGACAAATTACTACAACCCCACGCCAAGTATGCCACCTCCTATTTAGAGAACATAGTCATCCATAGCCCTAACTGGGAAACGCACCTAGGAAAAGAATAAGCTCTGCTAGACACCCTCAGACAGGCCGGCCTTACCGCCAACCTTCCCAAGTGTGCAATAGGGCTAGCTGAGGCCAGATACCTCGGGTAAGTAGTAGGAAGGGACTTGGTGAAACCCCAGTGAAACAAAGTAGAGGCAATACAGAGTTGGCCCCAACCGGTTCACAAAAAGCAAGTCAGAGCATTTTTAGGGATAGTGGGATACTATCGCAGGTCCATCTCTCACATTGCCACGAGTGCATGGCCACTGACGGACCTGATAAAAGCTCACGGCCCAGATACAGTAAAGTGCACCGATTCAGTAAAAGAAGCATTCACAGATTTAAGGACGGCCCTTTGCAGTCATCCAGTGCTCATAGCCCCAGATTTTGAGAAGGATTGGGGAAAGGTTACTACAGGTTAATTGGGGCACCTGGAGCCAATTAAGGCCCGCCCGAGGCCTAATAAAGACCCCTGCTTCAGTCAGACAGAAGAGGGGAAGGAAAGTCGACTAGAGTTAGAGAAGTACTTTTGCTAACCAGAAGACCAAAGTACCAGGGGAAGGGAAACCCTGCCCAAGCAGAAAGAGGGTAAGCAGCCCTCAAAGCTGAAGGGACTGGGACCCGAAGTAGGGGGTGGACTTGAGTCCCTTCCCCGCTCCTCTCCTTCCCCCCACTGGGGCACGTGTGGAGCCCCACAACACCCAAGAATAGGGGCAAAGGGAAGCACCCTGACCCACCACACTAAGGAAAAGCACGGGACCCACGACAGTAGCGTCGGCCATTTGCCACATGAATAACTCAATATATTTTGCCTCTTTCCTGTTCATGAATTGTCCACAAACAGATTTTGATTTTCTCAAATGCATTTGTTATGTATGCAATTGACCACATTCAGGGAGTCATGATAAGTCTATGCACTTCTTAACTCCCACTTGAGATGTATTTTGAAGGCCTTCTGCTGGCCCTCTGCACAGAGCTCAATTTCAACCTATTGAAAATTATCTGCCATATCACTTCACTGAATCACTTGGGGACTGTAGCTCGTTCACATGCATATTCACAATTTGAAATTCAAGCTATTTTGATTAAGACACATAGGCTGTTTCTGTTCCCAAACTGGGTAAGGGTAACTAAGGGCTTGTCTAAACAGGGACATGTAGGGAAATTAATCCAAATTAACTACAGGCATGAATTTGAAGTAGATTAATAAAACTTCATTAAACCCCTGTGTGAACACTCTTGTTCAGATTTAAAGTGGCCTCAGTTCACTTCCGAAGTGAATTAAGCTAACCTGAATTAAGGCTATTTTTTCCCTAAATAACACACAGGACCACAGAGGAATTTAATGCAGGTTAACTAATCTACTTCAAATTCAAACCTTTAGTTAATTCAGACTAACTTTCCTGGATGTCCCAGTGTAGACAAACCCTTAGAATCAGCTTTCCAGTGACCTCACTTTAATTAACAAATTCAAAATTCCCTTGTCAAGAAAATTCTGCAATATTCTTTAAAATTCACTCTTTCAACCAGAGCTCCTAATAGACACACATCCGGTAGGATACTGACAGAGAGTGAATATAAATGGACTGCAAACCTATCTAAAGTGAATTTGCTTAAACATTAGAATATTCATAGTTTTTTGTTTGTTTGTTTTTGGTTATGTTCTCTTAATTTATTTCGCCAATTTAGGCAGATTTCATAGAGGCAGTAAAGCACAAAATGAAAAGGGAACTCCAGCAATTCTGAATCATAAACACATTTTGAGCAGATTGTGCAAAGCAGTTTGACTAAAATTAGATTATGAAAAGTACACTAAGTAAAACTGTATTACGGAAATGTTATGAAATTAATTAATCTGAGAACAACATTGCCACCAGCATGCATTGGCCCTCAACACTCAGTCATGAATACATTTGTTCCACTCTTAGCTTTTATTCCCAATGAAGTTAAGATGAGTCAGAGATGTGACATTTCTGGGGCTTTGATCCTGAGAATACTCTGACCTATTATCATTTGCCGTTTGGGCAGTGACACCTACCTCCACTAGAAATTACTCTTGTATTAGTAGATAACTAGTTAGGACAGCTCAGAATCTGTTATACTTACTAAAGTGTATTACAACTCATCTAGGCTAATAAATAACAGCAATTAATACACAAATTTTAAGATTTGTACAATATATATGACTAAATGACGGGAAAACATCATAATTATATGGTAATTTGATAAACTTATCATTAATACTTCTGATGTTAGTTATCAAATGAAAAAAATTACAGAGGGTGTCAGTAATTTACCCTTTTGAATTGCTTATTAGGTTACAAGGAATAATCATTTTGGTTTTGTTTTTCTTTCCACAGCAATATTCACTGTGTTTTTCTCTGACAAAATGTGAAGTGTATGTGGGTCAATGATTAGAAGATACTTAGAAGAAAGGGGCCCAAGTTTTGACAGAAATCTAGGTATTTCCCTTAAATACTATGAAAGGGTCATAATATAAAGTGAAAATTGGAGTTAGGTGCAATTTACACATAGTTTTAGTTTATGGATGGTGTTATCCAGAGGTTAGTGCCCAGGGTAGGGAGCCAAGAACACCGAAACTGT
The DNA here is from genome assembly GCF_965152275.1 of Natator depressus. Classification (NCBI taxonomy): domain Eukaryota; kingdom Metazoa; phylum Chordata; order Testudines; family Cheloniidae; genus Natator; species Natator depressus. Next base: position 73,395,461 of record NC_134243.1, read on the forward strand.
TGGTTCCGGCCTGCCAATAATTATCAACAGACTTTGGGCAAGTCACTTATGCCAGTATTTTCAAGTGACCATAAATTTGCTTCCCCAGTGTCAGACAAATCTGAAGCACCTAGAATTAGAGCACTCTTCTGAAAATGTTGCCTTAATCTCTCTCTTCCTCACTTTTTCCAGGTATCTAATATTTCAATGATGGGTAAAGGGATCCTTGCATACATAGGCTCTGATTCTCCTCTCACATTGGTGTTAATAAGGAGTAATTCCACTGAAGTCAGTGGCATTACACAAGGGTGAAACTGTTATGAATGAGAGAAGAATCAAGCACATAGTGTGTAATTAAATTAGTTTGTAAAGTTCTGTGGGATAAGAGTCTCCATATAAATGCAAAGTTAAAGCTAATTTACAAATACAAGAACCATAAATAAGGAAAGTGTCACCAATAGACATTGAATTTTATGGTTCCTGGTGCAAACTGATCTTCTGGAAAGATTAGGACGGACTCTTCCTCCAGTAAAGCATCACACAGTGGGCTCAATTAGTTTTCTTTTGGAAGCATTGATTGTTAGCCACTGTCAGATGTAAGGTGTTGGACTGACTGAGCTGATGGTACTAGTCTGTTTTACAATTCCCTTGTAACATAAGGAGTAGAGATGAGCCTGAGCCAAAATTCTGCATCCAATCACCTCCAAACCTTTGGGCAGTTCATATCTGGATTCACCTTTGTGGCTTACAATCATCTCTCACCAGAGTGACTTTTGTCTAAGCTAGAGAGTGGCTTCTATCCAGTTCCAACACTCCAACAGAGATTCTATTTCACATATTGATAGGTGTGAGGTCCATTTAACTTTTGAAAAGCCACTTCTTTTTCATACCTGTTATTTTTTGTACCATTGAATATGAATGAAAGGGGAGGGTCACAAGGGAGAGAAGTAAAATGGCCCTTCCATTCCATCTATTCCCCTTCGCCACAGTTTCAGATGTACCCCTGCTTCTCCTGCTAGTGTTGCCACCACTGACAGCTTTCGGGGAAGTTGACTAATTCTCCTCTTTCAATGTTCAGACTTCCGTAAGTGGTGGTTCTCTAGAGGCTGAGTTGTCTGGCACACCGCCATAGACTGAAAACTGGGGTTGCTCTAAAGTCACAGTACAATCATGCACTGTCTACTGCCTGCTCCTCCAGAGTGCTGTGAGATCTTAAAAAGACTCTTCCAGTTTTGTCTAAGAGACAATCAGAGCATTGGAGCAACAGCCAGGGAGACTGGCTGAGGTGGAAAGTAAACCAGATGACCTATCTGCCACCTCAGCTAGTAGACCTTTGTGCTAAAGTGCAAGAGTGAGGTGGGAAGAAAAAGTTGGTTTGGGAGTGAAGGCAATAATAGGCCAAAGAACTGATGCTGTCAGGTGCCTCAGAAGTGGAACTGTTAACTTAGATTATCTGTGTGTCTTACTGCTATGGTCCTGAACCATCCAGGCTCTCTTGGAATCTTTCAGAGGTTCTGCCTCGCTCTCTCAGATTCCATCTGATTATGGGTACACCTCAAGAAGTTCAGAGTTAAAAACATTGTGAGAACATCCTTTCTTTGGTCTCACCTGTCTGTAAGAAATGAGTGCACAGCAGCATGCCCCAGTCACAACTTCAGCATCATTTTGTACTTTTCATCCCCAGAGCCCAAATTTTTTCACAAAGTTGGATATGGTGAAGATCCTCATTTTGCAGATGCAAAGATAGAGTTAATAAGTGATTTGCCTAAGATCACCTAGTGTGCCAATAGCAGAGCTGGGAGATAGACAAAGGTTTCTTTGCTGGTGCTCTATCCACTTCTCTCACACTGCCTCTCTGGAAAATAATATAATATTATATAATATAATATAAAATAACCTAACATTAAGCATTAAAGCACCCTAACCAGAATCTTCTACAATTTCAGTACCAACTTTACCTTTTACTTATCTCTTAACACTTGCATTAAGCCTAAGTTTTCAAAAAAAGACCAGTGATTTTGGACGATTCCATTTCTGTCTGGTCAAATTAAAACATCTTAAAAGGGCTTCATATGCAGTGGGTAGTTGACCAATAGTTTCTAAAAATTAGATCTCTTCAAACTATATCAAGCACCCAAAAATAGAGGCACTCAAAATCACTCATCACTCTTGAAGATTTAGGCCTAGTTCATCTAGGTACAGCTCTCTCTCTGTCAATCATTTAATCACAACAGTATCTAGGCCTTAGACTCTACAGCCTGGTGACCAGGGCACCTGTTGTTAGAATGGCAGTGGTCATGTCAGGCCTTATATTATTATAACATCTCTGTTGGAATGTTCCTTTCTGGTTACCACAGTGTCCCCTGCTACTATAAACATAGGGAATATTGAGTAGGGAGATTATATTACCTGTGTATTTAGCACTGGTTGAACTGCAACTGGTCTACAGTGTCTGGCTCTGGTATCCACAATTCAAGAAGGATGTTGATAAATTAAAAAGGGTTCAGAGAAGAGCCATGAAAATGATGAAAGAATTAGAAAACCTGTTTTATAGTTAAAGGCTCAAACAGCTTACTCTGTTTAATTTAATGAAGAGAAGATTAAGAGGTCACTTGATCACAGACTATAAGTACCTACCTGGGGAACAGAAATTTAACAATAATGGGCTCTTCTAGCAAAGGTAGACTGAGATCCAATGGCTGGAAGTTGCAGCTAGACAAATTCAAGCTAGAAAGAACATGCACATTTTTTAACAGTGAGAGTAATTAACCACTGGAAAAATTTACCAACAGCCATGATGGATTTACCATCACTACTGGACAATTTAAATCAAGGTTGGATGTTTTTCCAAAAGATATGCTCTAGTTCAACAGGAATTAATTCAGGGAACCCTTACAGCTTATGTTAGACAGGAGGTCAGACTAGGTGATCACTATATTTTTGAGCTATGGCCTTATAATCTATGAGTATGGAAGTGGACCCTCCATCCTTGTTCACCTATCTAGAATACCAGAAAGATCTCTCTCATCCCTCCACCAACATATCAGCTGTTTGAAAGCCAAGGAAAGAAAGCAGGGAAACGTGGCTGGCAAAAACTGGAATAAGACCCTTCCCCCCACCCGCAAATGAGCTTGCTAGGACATTAGGTATCACCACATACCATGTTACCCAGCAATCTCCTGAATGAATGCTTTCCGCCCTGTGACAGAATGTAAACTACTTTAGCCTTATTCTCCTCCTGACAGACCTTCTAATTATCTCAGCTGTTTACAGCACTCAGGCCCTCTGCTACCAATTTCTCCATTATTCTGACAGTCAACAAACTAGACCTATTAGAACACAGCACAACTCTTGCCTAAGGCAGGAACTTTGTGAGACCACAAATCGTCTTGGTATTAAAAGTCGGTGCATAAGAACTGCCCTCAGCTTTAGCGCTAAATTGCTAGTTTGGAGACATTCATTGCTGTATATTGTATTTTCACTATATTCTGCTTTAATAGACTTTGTGCTGAAGTGTGTAAGAAGTGTTTTAAAGCCTGAGGTAGCAAGCAGGCCATTTGTTTCCCCTTTTTATATATTTTTCCATCTTTTTTGTTTGTCGCCTTATATTGTGTGGTTGGTCCACATACATAAAACAAGATAGTGATCACACAACAATATCCAGCTAGTGGAAGGCACAGATTGGCTTTATTAGTAAAAAATAAAACAGTAAGGTTTGGGAATCCAAGATTTATTCTTCTTCTGTTTGCATGGACCTTAGCTTTAAAATGGAATTCCTTCCTCTCTCCCTCCCATCATTTTATTTTTTTATGCAGCAAAACTGCCCTGTTTTGTAAAGCTGACCTTCAGATATCCCAGCCAGAAAGAAAGAAAGAAAGAAAGAAAGAAAGAAAGAAAGGCTTTTTATTAATACATTGCATGCACTAGTTTAAGCAATGTTTATTCAGGGATCTCAAAGCACTTTAGAAACTCTTATTTATTAATTAGACCACACAACCTTCCATAAAGTATTACATGTTGACCTCAGCTGCGAAATGTGGATTCAGGTCCAAACTTCTCCTAGTTTGGGTTTGTCCATAGCCAGGGTTTTGATTGCCTAAATGCATACATGCCATTTGATTCATTCAGAAACGGAGCTGAAGTTTGAATCAAGATTCAAACTTTTCCTATGTTCAAGGAGTATATATTCATTGTTCTCCTCTTTAAAATGTTTCAGTGATCCAGTCAGGGCTTAAAAACAATACCATGTGTCTTAGACAACCCACTACTCAACACAAAATCAAGCAAACAATAGTGAATAATACAAGCAAACAACTGACAGCCTACAGTCTAAAAATTATTTGGTGAAGTTATTCAGTGAATCCTTGCACCCTTATGAATACATGTGTAGAAAATCACGATCAGTCTACAAACAATTTGCTAAATATAAAAAGGGCTACATTTCTAAAAAATGTTATGTGTAAGTTAGACAAGCTCTATTACATATAGCATTTATATAAATATTAAATATATATATATATATATATATACAGTGTACACATCCATTGTTAGCTAGGCAGATACAGTGGGAAAAAAGTGAGCTTTGTTTGAACTGTTACCCCAGCATGGTGGAATGCTGGAATATAAAATGCCATGCTATATTAGATTCTGCTGAATTTAAATTCTTCCTCTGCGGCATTTATAGTGAAATAAAATATTTTCCATTGAAGACTCTTTGAAAAGTGACATTGCTTTCAGTACAACTTTCCTTAGGACAGCTTCCAGTTCCTGCAGACAGAGTGAATTGTTGCATAGTCCATCACAAGAGAGATTTTATACTGTACATCCATACACTGTAACAACAGAAAAAAATGCATCCGATGAAGTGAGCTGTAGCTCACGAAAGCTTATGCTCAAATAAATTTGTTAGTCTCTTAGGTGCCACAAGTCCTCCTTTTCTTTTTGAGAAAAAAAAAGTGTTAGCCCAAGACTTTATGGATAAAAGATTATTGCATTCCTGAGAGAACGATGGCAGCCTTGCGGCATGTCTAACCCAGTGGCTGGCCACAGAAAGTTCAAAATATTCATAAATCTTCAGTACTTCTAAACACACATTCATTCGCCAGCTCCAAAATGGAATGATTCAGTGTTGTGCGGTAGTATTGCATTTCATAATACATTTGTCCTAAGATTCACATTTGTTTGAGCTAACTTCTGCTGTGACTTATTAAAATAAATAACCATGCCATTGGGCCAAATTTTGATCTCACTCACATTGATGTATGTCCAGATAATGCCAATGGATTAACTCTGGATTTAACCAGTGTTGTTGAGATTGAAGTTTGGTCTATTGATTTCTGCAGGGTTGCACGTAATGCCAATTAGGGCAGACTACAGCCATTTGTCATCATTTACTAGTTTGTTTCCAAAATGTGATTTCCAGTCCAGACCTAGGGCATATCACTGGGTACTTTAGGCCCTGATCCAAAGCACACCTGAAGTTAACAGAAACCTTTCCATCAATTTCACTCCTTTGGATCAAGCTGTCAGAGAGGAGTACCTAGGATTACAGCCCTTTCGCTACTTCTTCATGGCACAGAAGGCAAATGACTATAATATTTACTGTCTCAGTAACTCAAAGATTTTTTTTTCTATTAGCTAGAATAGCATGTGATTGTTTAGCACAACCATCAATGGAAAAGAAATACAAATATGAAGTGGGAAAGTCAGAACTCCTTGGTTTTTTAATTGGCATCACATCAATGAACCTTTTATAGGATCATTTAACCCAAGTGCAAGGAAAATTGATAGTCATTATTTTTAAATGACCTGTTTTCAATGAGTAATAGTAGATTATAGATCAGACCTGAGAGAATACAGAAAAAAAAAATCATTCTGATTTTCAAACAAAATCATGTTGATGGTGTCTGCATGCCTTTTTGTGTTTGGTCTTCATGAACATTTTAATGAATGAATTTACTGGTAGCAATTTTCAGAGAGAGAGTCTATTTTAAGCAACTACTGCATAGTAAACATCAAAAATACTCACAAGTATTTGTACCATAAACCTAACTCTAAGAGTTAAGCTCATCCAATCGGGGAACATAAAAATACCGATATCATGTGAGCGAGGTGGATGATCACAACACTCCACATACTGAATGCTGAACGCTTTCAATGAACTTGTCAAGAACAGACTACGTGCCCAGAATTGTTCCCAGAAATATCCCAGCAACTAATTTAAAAGTCTTTGAAAAAAATGGAATTTATTTACAGAGACTTCAAGGACAAAAAAAGACATGACATTTATCAAATGAATTATCCATCACAAATTAATTGCTCAGTTTTACAAAATAAAAAGCCAGATTTTAGGGTGCGCCTGGGGACTAAAGGCCAGATTTGGCTTTCTATTGTCCCTACGATCCTGATGTGCTCCACCACAAATTAGAGCAATTTAGGCTATTCTAATCTATACTAGCTGTAACGGCCCCTAAGCATTGATCCACTGGCCCAAGATCACTGGAGCACAGCATGCTACATTGGGGTAGGGTGGGAGTGGCAGAAACAGGTGACATAGAGACAGTCCAAGTAGCTTTATTCCACCTGGGCTTTTCACAATACAGGAGAATGCCCCAGCTAGATGTTTAAGACAGCTGTCCTTGCCCTTCGAGCACCTTGAGCAGTGCAAAAGGCATGGTGCGGATCCTAAGATGTATCCCAGATACACTGTGATCTTTTCATCTCTCACAAAATTAACCAAAGTTTGGGTGAGAAACCTTGAAGGATCCGCCCAATTTCTCCACAATATGGTTTGGTGATTCAGAAGGTAGCATAACTTCCTCTGAAACCTTGCCTATAATCCAGCATTGGTGGTATGATAGTGCTGGAGGTACCATCATTTAGGATGAGATATAAAAACAAAGCCCTCAGCGTCTGTCATTAAAAAAAACAACGACACTTTTCACAAGGCCAAAATGTGAAACCCACTGTCCCAGCCAAGAACCAACTCAAATAATTCATACTTCACCTATACAAAATCCACCCTGAAATTCAGCGGGAGAACATCCTAATTCTTCTCCACTTTTGTTCTGAAGTGTTGAGCTGGGGTTTCAGATCTGGGACTTTTAGTCTGGGCCAGGGGTAGGCAACCTCTGGCATGCGTGCCAAAGGCAGGAAGCAAGCTGATTTTCAGTAGCACTCACACTGCCCAGGTCCTGGCCACCCGTCCAGGGGGCTCTGCATTTTAATTTAATTTTAAATGAAGCTTCTTAAGTATTTTAAAAATCTTATTTACTTTACATACAACAATGGTTTAATTCTATATTATAGACTTATAGAACAAGACCTTCTAAAAATGTTAAAATGTATTACTGGCATGTGAAACCTTAAATTAGAGGGAATAAATGAAGACTCAGCACGCCACTTCTGAAAGGTTGCTGACCCCTGGTCTGGGCCATGTCTAGCTCATAAAGTATCCCTACCAAGACAATGAGATAGGCTTAATTTCACACCAGCCTCAGACAAAAATATAACCATTTTGTACCACAGGAGGCTGGGAGCAGCAGCCTGTGGAATTAGGGAGCTCGGTTCCTAGTAATTTCACCAGCTTCATTAAAACAATCAGAATGTGGAGATGAGAGGCAACCTAGGTAAAGATGTATTATTATGAGAGCTGGGACATTGCATATGTATGTACAATGGGGAAAATCTTGTTGGGATGATGTCTGAAAGCAGCCCAAGAGCAGCCTGGGAAAAGGAGATGGAGAATATCCTGTGACAAAGGGGAGTAGCAGGTTAGGAGTCAGAGAGACCAAAAAAAAAAAAAAAAGAGCAGGTGAGGATCAGAAAGACAGAAAGAAGAGACAGCAGCACTGGGAGAAGACATGAGAAATTAGATTAGACTCTAAGAGCTCTCAGGAGAGCAAGGGGAAAAAGGCAGAAATTAGAACAGGAGCTAAGAGTCAAACAGAAAAGGCAATAAAAACTTAAGGAGGAGAGAGAACAACTGCAAGAAGCGACAAAGAGAAGTGCAGGGGAAAAAGAACAGGAGATAAATATGAGATGGCATAAAAGGGCCCTGACCTCAGGTTTGTAAAGGTGACGTGCTCTCTGCTGTGAGACAAAAGAAACACTTTGCATTTTTTGAAATGGCCATGAAGAAAGTAGTGGGCTACATCTCAAGAATCAATAACACATTTTATGCCTGCTGCACCCTTCACAAAGAACCAAGACAACATTGATTCAAGTAAGTAAGAATTTCATTGAAAATTGACCTTTGATTGCTTAGCTGAGACAGACAGGATTTTACAAGCTCCTTGGTGGTCAGCCTAGGACAGGTGTCATTTTCAAGACCTGGTTTTAAAGTTTGTAGCTTCGTTCCTGGTCACTAGAGCACAAGGAGAGCAAAGGGATATTCCACCTTCATGTTCAGGATAAGGTGGTGCTATGTAGGGTGAGTCTGAGGATGTTCTTCTGGGTCACTGTTCTGTGTATAGCACTTTGTGGTCAGCAGTTTGGAAATCTTGCTTTCGGACTGGACTACAGTTTGGGGAAGTTTCATGGTTATTACAAGAGAAAAATAAAACCCTGTGCTGATTTTTAAAGGTCATCTTCATGATCAGTTGCACCACTATCATAGCTGGAATTTATTGGTGAGGCAAGGGGTGCATCTTCTTATACCATAGTGCCTGACTAATCCAATACTATTTAACTTCTCCTGATGCTTCTCTCCCAATGCCAGGCACAGTTTCCTTCATTGGATAACCAAAGGGGAGATTTTTGAGATTTGAGTCTTTCCCCCACCCACTTCTATTTCCCTGCCCAAAACCCTTCCTCTGGAAGCAGATTTCCTATTTGTTCTTCTAGCAGACCCTGATGCCTGGCAGTACCCGGATATCCAGAGCGATGAGGTAGAAGCTACTGCCAACTAGAGCTGGTTGGGAATTTTTGTCAGAACACAATTCTGAGGGAAAATGCAGTTTCCATAAATTGAAATTTTCTGTGGGAAAATCTTGACTTTGATGAAAATTTTCAATTTTCTGATGGGGAAATCTAAATGAAATATTTAATGTTGAATCAGTTCACCCTGAATTCGAACATTTCATTTTTTGAAATTACCTGACATATTTTGCATCAGTTCAACAGGGCATTAAACTGCATTTCTCTAACATCCCATTGCATTGTAAGAGTTGTATTTCGGACACCCATTCTCACCTGAAGGACTATATCTTCCCATAATGTAATGCCGATTTCCCTCTGACTCAGCTGTGTGGTGCATCATGGGAGTCACATGACTCTGGGTGTGTTATTGGAGATGTAGTCAAGCCAGGGATCCTGGCGCATAAAGGAGAATGAGGATTCAGGCTCCTGAACTACAACTCCCATGATGTCTTGCTCCTTTATGGGACAATGCAGTGTCATATTGAACTGGCTCAAAATGAAATGTTTCAGGTAAGTTCTATAAACTCAAAACAATTGTGAGATCAGAAATGTCAAAATGTTTTCTCTCCATTTAAAAAAGTTGAAATGAAATGTTTTGACATTTCCAAATTAAAAATTTACTGTTTTTCAGGATTGTGATAAATTAAACCCGAAATTCAGGCTCAGTTTCTCAAAATGCTTGTAGACCTGCTGGTGACCTTGGGCCTAAGTTCATGAGAACATGATGGCCCAGTCGCAAGTGAACCTAGTCCAAGTTGGGAAGTAGGTAAATCTTGGCTCTTTCAAGTTAAGCTGTGAATTTTGGAGCTTTCACACAAGAGTCAAAGCAAGGCTCAGGAAGTGTGAAGCCTGGTGAGCTGAAACAAATAAAAAACATTTGATAAGGTTGACAGCACTTCTTAGGAACCAAATCCCGGCTGTTACAATCCTTCACGGGCAGAGCGAGGGTCATGAGCGAATCTGACATAGGGTAATATATTACTATGGCTGATCTGTAATACAAAACAGATGTCAATTTGCATGTAGCATAGCAGGGGCCAGATTCACCTAGTTGGCACATGGAAGTCTGGTGGGAAGATTCACCCCAGTTGGATGGCAGACAGTGCTTCCACAGCTGTCTTCCCTCGGGGCTATGCAAAACCAGCAGTGCTTCAGTTTCCAGTGAGGGTTTCCACAGGAGATTCATGAGGAGAGGCTGTCAAAAGGGTGCAGTGAACCCAGCCACAGAACTCCCTCTTCCCCTCAGCCAGCACCAACCATTTTAGGGGCATCTCCTGTGGCCTGTTGGTAAAATGAAAATTGTGGTCTTCTTACATCACAGCAACCTGCCCACAGTAAAAACTTTCCTCCACTAGGGATGCTACATCTTAGAACTTTAAAACTCTACCTCTCCAGCAGGAAGGAGAGGGGAGTCTTTTTTGTTTTACAGGAACTCAGTATTATTAAATAGAACTCACAGTGCAGAGCAGGAAATCTCCTGTATGTCAGGCAGAATCTTAAGCTTCAGGATTTTGTCCTATTTTATGTTGGCTAACAGAAAACAAGGGTGAATTTAGCCTAGGATATTTATTTATATATTTATTATTACATAATTCTCTTGTACGTCCATGTCCTCTAGATCCTTCCACTATCCACACACACAAATATGTTTGCTTTTATTTTCTGTGTCCACCCTGTGCCTGATAGACGTGCATCTTCATTGATCCAGCAACTAGTGCACAATAAAGGTGCTCAGATACCCCATGCCACAGAAGAATAGAATAGAATAGAATAGAATAGAATACATATTTTTTCTTTATTAGCCAAGCCATTATTGTTTTCTCAGTGATAAGACAATGCCCTTGCTACAGTGTTTTAGAACCTGAGGACTATTCAGCAAACATTCAGTGGCTTTTACAAATGGACAGAAATGTCAAGTCAGCTCACTGGAATGCAGTTTGAGCACATTCACAGAAATGAATGCATGGTTGAGTTTATTGTTCACTAAACAGTTTACATACAGTCAAGGAACAGTTACAGCAGCACTTCGCAAATAATTGCAATTGGATGAGGAAGACTGTCTGCAGTGCAAAAAGCAGTGCAAATAACTTGCCAGGCCAATAAAATGGTTGGCAAACCGATTCTTTGTGTGTGTGTGTCTGAGAGAGAGAGTGTGTGCAATGTTTTCTATATATGGTCTGCAAATAATGAAACAAAATGCAATTGCAATTTGTCATGAATATAAGCTTCTGATGAAAAGTACTCATAACATTTCTGCCTTGCCTCAGAGAAGAAGCTAATACAAACATGGAGAAAGTGGTATGACCCATTGAGCTGACATTAAAAGCTTTAAATTGAATTACATTGGCAGAAACCTTTAAAAATTGTCTTGGGAGGGGAAAAAATCATGACTGGGCATAACAGATGTATGAAATTAAGAGCATTTAGGAAACATTATCTTTGCTGTATGATGGGAAATGTTTTTAATTGCACTTACAGGGTGCCTTTAAGACAAGTTGTTTTTATTTAAGGAATGTTTATATGTAAAGAGAGAGAGACTAAACTGGAGCAATATTTGTATATTTTTGCAACAACCAAACAATTTATCTGTTTTTATTGTTCAGTGATTTATACAAGTGCATCAGATTGTAAAGGAAAAGGTAGTGAATCTATATGACTTGGATTAAGAGAATGAATTCTATTGGCTAAGGAGGCTCCTGTACTATGTTGATGAATGAAATATTCCATAACTCTTGGTTGAATTTGTATCTCAAAACACAACTGAGCTTTGTAGATTCTCCTCGTACATCTGTCACGTTACTGCTGTTTCTCTGGTTAATGGAAGCTCTTTAAATCAAATAATTGAGATGCAATAGGAAGTACTGTACATGGGTCTGAGATTTATTGATTATGTCTGCACTGCATTGGTGTCTCAACCAGTACTCTTTAAACTCCCGAAGTCCAGTCCAGCGTGCACTGGGACCTAGGTAAAAACTGGGACAGATTTTCTTGGAATAGTCTCTTGGGCATTGCGAAGTCCTGGTCAGGGATTTAGGGCCTGTTTCAACTCCTACAAGTAAATAGAAAGTCTCCCATTGACTTTAAAAGTGAGTTGAAGCAAGCCCCTAAAGAAAGTAATGCGTGGACCTTACAATTATTTTCTTATATATTCTGCAAGGTTTGCAAATGAATCAATGTTAACAGACAAGACTCTCCAGCACGCAGCATTATTTTTAATTTTTGTGCACCTCTCATAATTCTAAGACTGAACTATTGTTACCACGTCAATATCTCAGATGTGTAACGTTCTGATTCCTGATCAATATGCAGCAATGTTATTTCTGGATCTCATCAACCATTTTTCCCCCCAGACTGTCTCCTGATTGTCCAAGGCTTCCACCTCAGACATTAAAATGAGACTTAGTATAGGCATTATTGGATTCTCACCAGCTCTTGCCCTGCCTTCTTTCCCCAGCAAGGTCAATACAGATGAATCAAAACATAATCTAAATCCTATAAGGGACTGAGGCAAAGCTCACTGAAATCAGCGGGAGTCTTTCAATTGATCTCACCGGGCTCTGCATCAGGGTTCACGGTCAAGGTTCCATTCGGAAATTCCAAACCTTCAATGTATGAATGGACTTGACATTTTCTGAACTGGTTTTTGCCTATGTCTAGTTGAGAACTCTGCAATTTGGGTTCTTAAGTGTTCCTGTGCTTTATGGTATGGGCTATAAAAGGGAATGGTGGCAATATATATCTGAGAAGTTGGAATAGCCATCTCTAGTAGACTTTTTTTTTCCAAAGGACCAATAGGGAAGGTCTAGCTACATGGCCACAGCCATTTAAATTAGCTAAATTTAATTCACAAATTAAATTAGCTAAATTTAATTCACAATTTAAAATTCACAATTGTGAATGACCTTGAACAAGAGAATTTGGAGGAAAAAATGAACATTTTATCGGTTCTTTTTATCCATTTTGCATCAAATTTTCATGTCACTCTGAATTTTTTGGTCACCTCTAGATGACAATCACACTCTTCATGGGGATCCTCACAGGTCTCTCTTTTTGGTCTATTCCACTTTTCAATCTACTTCCCTTTTTTTGCGTGGTCTCAACTACTCACATGGCTTCAGCTACCATCTCTGCACAGTAGAGCGATAAATCTACATTTCCATTTCTGATTTGTCATCTATCCACACTTTCATCACAGCTTGTCTCTCTGATATTGCTTCCTGGATGTGTCATTGGTATTTATACTTATCATTGTCCAAAATCAAACTACTTATATTTACTCCAGAACTTTCCAGCCACCCCATTATCAGTCACTGTTGACCACACTACCATCATCTCTGCCTATCAGGCTTATAACTTTGAGAGGTGATGGGAAAGGAGGATGTCTCCTTTCACTCTTCTCACTCCCTTGTTCTCCATATCCAAGAATTGTCTAAAGCTTGCACTTCTTCCTCCTTTATATTGCTAAGATCTTTTCTCTTCTTTCCATCATTACAGCTAATATTCTCATCCAGTACATTAATATCTCCTTTCTTGATTGCTACAGTCTCATCCACTCTGCCCCCTGGACACCTATCTTGACCAGCTGCAGTCCATTCAAACCACAAATGCTAAGATCATCCTCCTGGCCCATCACTCTAAACATGTCACCATTCTTCTCTGAATCCATCCTCTACCTCCTGCCTTTTACATCATCTCACATTCAAGCTTCTTGTCCTTATTTTCCAGGCTCTTCATAGCTCAACATTTCCTTATATCTACTTTTGTCTCTTCTTGTGTTGCCCACTTTGCACCACCAATGACATAAGCTCCCACCAGTGATGTTAGCTCCCACCAACGTTAGCTCCAACCACCATTTTTCATCCCTGCTGCCCCTTATGCACAGAATGTCCTCCCTGAATTAATCCATAAAGTAACTACCCTCTCCTTAAAATAATTCATAAAGCGTAATCCTTTTGTGATGACCCCACAAACCTAGACAACCAGTTATGGCTGAATTGTGCAATAGGTGTGGACAGCTCTTATTTTACACACACACACACACACACACACACACACACACACACCCCTCATTTGAGATTTATTTGGAACCATAAAGTTGTGCAATAGCTAATGCATGTGATCTTTTAACTTTTACCCTGGTCCTCCCTCTTGTTATCCATCACACTAATTTGAAGTCTGTGTCTCAAATTAAATTGTAAACTCTTTGGGGCATGGACTATGTCTTCATATTGTTTGTACCTACCAAATTGGGGATTGATTTTGATTGGTCTATGGGTGTCACTATTGGTTTATTGTAATAGGAATATTAAATAATCCTTAAAATATTAATTCACCAGAAAGACAACAATACTTATTACTTGCATAGCACTTTGGATGTTCAAAATATTGTACAAACGTTAAATAATCCACCCAATGTCCTTGTAAATTGGGTAGTATCCCCATTTTACAGATGGAGAAAATCTGGCAGAAAGCTGAAGTGATTCATCAGTAGCAGAGAAAGGACTAGAAAGGATTAAAACTGATGTATTTCTCATTTCCAGACCAAAAAGGGGAACTGGAAAATGCCAGAGGATACCATAGATCATGGCAATTAGATATATATTCAGAGCTTGTCTACACAGGGGCATCCAGGGAAATTAATCCAAATTAACGAAAGATGTGAATTTGAAGTGGATCACTTAAACCATAATAAATCCCTGTGTAAATGCTATTATTCAGAATAAAAGGGGGCCTTAATTCAGTTTATTTTAATTCACTTTGGAAATTAATTAAACTATACCAAATTTAGGCCACTTTAATTCTGAATGGGGAGTTTAACGAGGTTTACTAATCCACTTCAAATTTACACCTTTTAGTTTATTCAGATTAATTTCCCTGGATGTCCCTGGGTAGACACACACATATACACCTTACTACGATCTTACCTGGAAATGCAATGAACTATTTCTCTGTAGGACATGCAAGAAAACATTGTATAATAGTATCAGCACTTACCAAGCCCTTTAATAGTGAAGACTGACAAGAACTAGATGATTATTTCTGACACAAATATGAGCAGGAAAAGGTTTGTTGTAATGGAAACTCCTGCTAATGGAATAAACATGACCTGAGTTTTCTGACAGATGTCAAGTGGATTGGAGTCCAGGATGAATTAGAGGCATTTAGACTGAATCAAAGGAGAAAACAAATTGTCTAAGTGATAAAAAGAAAAGGAGTACTTGTGGCACCTTAGAGACTAACCAATTTATTTGAGCATAAGCTTTCGTGAGCTACAGCTCACTTCATTGGATGCATACTGTGGAAAATACAGAATATGTTTTTATACACAGAAACCATGAAAAAATGGGTGTTTATCACTACAAAAGGTTTTCTCTCCCCCCACCCTACTCTCCTGTTGGTAATAGCTTATCTAAAGCTTATCTATTAGCTTATCTATTATCTAATAGCTTATCTAAACTTATCTATTACCAACAGGAGAGTAGGGTGGGGGGAGAGAAAACCTTTTGTAGTGATAAACACCCATTTTTTCATGGTTTGTGTGTATAAAAACATCTTCTGTATTTTCCACAGTATGCATCCGATGAAGTGAGCTGTAGCTCACGAAAGTTTATGCTCAAATAAATTGGTTAGTCTCTAAGGTGCCACAAGTACTCCTTTTCTTTTTGCGAATACAGACTAACACGGCTGTTACTCTGAAACCTGTCTAAGTGATATAACCTCTCATGGTTTTCTATATTTATTTTTTTGTCACCAGTGGTAGAAAGTGAGAACTTTCCCACCACTCTACAAAGAGCTAGACCTCCAAGGTGCATCAGTGCCTTGGTATTTTAAAGGCTTCACCTCCAATTCAAGAATAATAGAAGCACAGAAATGTAGGACTGGAAGGACCTCGAGAAGTCATCAAGTCCAGCCCCCTGTGCTGCAGCAGGACCAAGTAAACCTAAACCATGCCTGACAGGTGTTTGTCCAACTTGTTTGTAAAAGCTTCCAATGATGAGGACTCCATTACCTCCTTTGGAAGCCTATTCCAGCTCTTAACTACCCTTATAGTTAGACATTTTTTCCTAATATCTAACAATCTTCCTTGCCACATACTAAGCCCATTACTTCTTGTCCTACTTTCAGTGGACATGGACAACAGTTGATCACCATTCTCTTTATAACAGGCCTTGACATATTGGAAAAGTGTGTTCTTCCCTCAGTCTTCTTTTCTCAAGGCTAAACAAGGCCAGTTTTCTTATCCTTTACTCATAGATCAGGTTTTCTAAACCTTTTATCATTTTTGTTGCTCTCTTCTGGACTCCTTCGAATTTTTCCACATCTTTCCTAAATTACTAGAACCGGGGTCTCACCAGTGCCAACTATAGTGGGAAAATTACCTCCTGTGTCTTTCATACAACAATCCTGTTAATATATTCCTGAATAATAGTAGCATTTGTTGCAGCTGTATCGCATTGATGACTCATATTCAGCTTATGGTCCACTATAACACCCAGATCCTTTTCAGCAGTACTACCACCTAACCAGTTATTCCCCATGTTGGGCATTTGATTTTTCCTTCCTACATGAAGTACTTTGCACTTGTCTTTCTTGAATTTCATCTTGTTGAATTCAGACCAATTCTCCAATTTGTCAAGGTCATTTTTAATTTTAAACCTGTCCTCCAAAGTGCTTGCAAGCCCTCCCAACTTGTTGTCATCTGTATACTCTCTACTTCATTAGCCAAGTCATTAATGAAAATATTGAACAGTACCAGACCCAGGACTGACTCCTGTGGGACCCCACTGGAGAGGCACTCCCAATTTGATGACATAGAATCATAGAATATCAGGGTTGGAAGGGACATCAGGAGGTCATCTAGTCCAACCCCCTGCTCAAAGCAGGACCAATCCCCCATTTTTGTCCCAGATCCCTAAATGGCCCCCTCAAGGATTGAACTCACAATCCTGGGTTTAGCAGGCCAATGCTCAAACCACGGAGCTATCCCTCCCCCCAATAGCCAACCATTGATAACTACTCTCTGAGTTCCTTTTTGAGAAGAGGAATAAATCATCAAAAAGAAGTGATATAAGCTGATCTGGGAATCAGGATTCTTCCTCTATGTTCACGGAACTTCTCTTGTGGAGGCGGGGGCTCTTTTGTTTCTTTCTGAGAGAGGATGTTGAGTTATATCATCCACATGAAGACAGAATATATAAGGCCAGAAAAACAGATGCCAGAGGATCCAGTGAAGTTCATGGGTATATTAAACATCAAAGAATGATATTCTGTGGACATCAGTGTTGATTTCAAAAGAAGTAATGGGATGAATTTAAGCAAATTAAAATGTAGGCTGAATCTCAGGAGAAAAAGAAGCCTAACAGTGAGATGTATTATAGATGGCATTACAATACCCCTGTAAAATAAGCATTATTATCCCCATTCTTCAGTTTGGAAAATGAGGCACAGAGAAATTAAGTGGATTGTACTAGACCTATCAGCAAATCACAGTTTCAAGGGAGGGATCAGAGCTCAGGAGTTCTGGATTCTCTGTCCCATGTTCAGTCCATTAAATCCCACTCTCTCTACTTCCAGCACGAGTGATTCTCCAGTTCTTCTGATCGGATTCCTTCTGCTTTTATGACTCAATCCTGCTGCCATTCAAATGGGTGGCAAAATCCACAATAATTCCAATGATCAGACCCTTAGTGAGGTGCTGACATACACTTCTCTGGCGTGCAGATTAGAGCTAGCTATTGAAATATAGGGGAATGGATGGTTACTGAAGTACGGAGATATTTGTAGTAGAGGGCTCAGAGGAAGCAGCTTACGTCGTTTCCCTGAAAATTAGTATCATTGCTGAAATGCAGCCAGAAGATGTTTCTTTTGCTGTTTCCCCAACTCTCCTCTACACACACGCACACACTGATTTGTCATTGGGAAACAGGTAGTGCAGTAAATGATTTGATATGGTTTCCTTTTAAAGTAGAAATCTCCCACTCCCTGTGGATAAGTTTCTTACTAGTGCTGAGAGCTGCCAGCTACTTAACTCAAAAACCACTGAGGTTTGTCAGCAATGTGCATATTCTGGGTAAAATCAAAGATTACCCTGGAACCCCTATGTACAAATTATAGTTACCATTAAAATCATCATCACAGTATTTGAGGTTAGTAAAACATATTGCTTGGGCTATAAAACATTCTAAACTAGTATCCCAAATGTCTTGCCTCAAGCAAACACTTAAATTAAAGTTTCAGACAGCTGGCACTGGAATCAGAAGAACAGTTTTGCACAAAGGGATTGGCTAAACATTATTATTGTTTTCATAATTTATAGTCAACGTGCATTATTGTGCCTTGATCCATCTATTGTATTTGAGCTTGATTCCTTTTGCTTTTCAACAGGTGACTATTTCACAGTGGATGCAATCCTAATTGATCTCCTGCTCTTGAATAATCTAATCCCTAATTAGCAGAGTCTGAATGCTGAGAAAGGCAGCATTATGTGCTTTAATTAATTTCCATAATCTGGAATTTTTGTTTGCCAGCTTCATAAGAGCTTTTGGTTTTCAGGGACAGGGTAATGTTAACAATGTCTGCATATTCATTGTAAAATGAGATTGTATTTTAGAGTTAAGATTGATACAGTCTGATTGCAACACACAACCGACAGGCTTGAGATCCCCTTGTAGTTAGCAATTGGTCATCCTAAAACACAAGACTATTGACAGTGATGTCATCCAAATTACTCTAGCAGGGCTTTACCAGAATTAGAATTGCTCCGTATTCTATACAAAATTACTTTAAAGCAGGTTTCAGAGTAACAGCCGTGTTAGTCTGTATTTGCAAAAAGAAAAGGAGTACTTGTGGTACTCATTTGAGCATGAGCTTTCGTGAGCTACAGCTCACTTCATTGGATGCATACTGTGGAAACTGCAGAAGACATTATATACACAGAGACCATGAAACAATACCTCCTCCCACCCCACTCTCCTGCTGGTAATAGCTTATCTAAAGTGATCATCAGGTTGGGCCATTTCCAGCACAAATCCAGGTTTTCTCACCCTCCGCCCCCCCACACACAAACTCACTCTCCTGCTGGTAATAGCCCATCCAAAGTGACCACTCTCTTTACAATGTGTATGATAATCAAGGTGGGCCATTTCCAGCACAAATCCAGGTTTTCTCACCCCCCCACCCCCCTCCAAAAACCACACACACAAACTCACTCTCCGACACATCCGATGAAGTGAGCTGTAGCTCACGAAAGCTCATGCTCAAATAAATGGGTTAGTCTCTAAGGTGCCACAAGTACTCCTTTTCTTATTGTAAAGAGAGTGGTCACTTTGGATGGGCTATTACCAGCAGGAGAGTGAGTTTGTGTGTGGGGGGGCGGAGGGTGAGAAAACCTGGATTTGTGCTGGAAATGGCCCAACCTGATGATCACTTTAGATAAGCTATTACCAGCAGGAGAGTGGGGTGGGAGGAGGTATTGTTTCATGGTCTCTGTGTATATAATGTCTTCTGCAGTTTCCACAGTATGCATCCGATGAAGTGAGCTGTAGCTCACGAAAGCTCATGCTCAAATAAATTGGTTAGTCTCTAAGGTGCCACAAGTACTCCTTTTCTTTTTACTTTAAAGCAGTGATGAAAAATGATACATGAGAACAACATAAACCACAGGCATGCAACTGGCCGCAACTCTGAAATGTCCTAGACTGGTAGCCCATTTACCCCAAACAGCACCCCAAAACCTTCCTAACAATCTCATGTCCATCTTCCTTGTACTTCTGTGTGTTCTTTTATAATTGTGTTCCTTGTCATCTAATAATAAAGGACTGCGTTTTGGGGGAGAAATGCTGTTTATTAATTTTTGGGGGGAAAGTAATGCAGAAATCATTTGGGGATTTTTCAAGAGGCAAACTTATGCTTTTTAAATTAAAACTTCTGTTTTAAAAAATTTAAACATTTTGGGATATATCACTTTTTTGCAGTCACTTCAGTTTATTTCTGAAACAAGATGGCATCCGTGTTGCATGTTTCAGCATGCTGCTTGGTTTGGGGGACTGGGCATGAGAGGTGGAAGGGGGATCATTTCACATCTGCCCTGCTGTAGGGGTAAAAAGCAACACAGCTGGTTTCCTAGGGCAAATGGCAGGACAGCATCCTTTTCAGCATTGTCACTGAAGGTCCCAAATTGGAGCAGGAATTGGATTTAACCCTGATTAAGCACTGGTAAGAAAAGGGATCTTAAGCCAGTAGGTTTCCTGAGCTTTATTCGTAACTCTGCCATGGTCTCATTGTGTACCTTAACTAATTTCACTCTATCTCCAGTGGCCTCAGTTTTCCCAAATATAAAATGGATAGAATAAACAGTACTCCTCTACCTCAAAGGGATTTTGTGTGTATTAATTAATATGTGCAAAAATGCTGTGAGAGCCACTGATAAGAAATATGCCATAGGTCAAATACTATTCTCTCTCTGGGCAATTTAGGAGTAATTCAGTTGAATTCAGTGGAACTATTCTGGATTTGCACATCTGTAACTGAGGGCAGAATTTGGGCCTGTGTATCCAAAGTACTTTTATTATTTTATCAAGAATTAAAACTTTGAGTCATTCTAGAATTTCTGAAAGCCAGAGTAGAGATGAATTGAGTCACACAGGTACTTTTTAAGCTTAGTTACACAGAGCTCTGCCAGAGTATTGCTGTCCATACCTAGAATAAAATAATCCCTGCTCCTCTAACCTCAGGTATCTGTGAAGTAGTGACTGCCAGGGTATCAAATGCCATGGCTTTCCTTTTGAACTGCACAAATGGACTACGATGAGACCAAACTAATTTTCACTTGTGACCCTAACCAGATCTTGAATGAACACAAGTCTCCAGAGCTGTAAGGTTAGTGCATTAACACTTTACACTAGTTCATATAAAATTGCGGAGACCAGCCAACGTGAGAAAGAAATGTTGAGTATCTAAGAAAATTGCACATATAGATGTTTTGGTTTTGCTCTGTTTTGTTTTTGGACATGTCGCTATTGCTTTCAATCACGGTTTCAGGTTCATGAGCTTGGAGTTCTTCAATTACTGGGAATTGCCTGCTAGCTGAATCTTTCACTTCTAAGAAGGATCTTTTTAATATATGATTCCTTCTAATTTATAGGTAAACTTAACCTGATTTTCCCTTTGCAGTAATATATTGCATGGACATTTGTGTGCAACAGACTGATGACACGTACCTTTTAATAAATGGTCCAAATGTTGGATTGCATGCCTTCACAACATACTGTAAGCATAGTGCCTACTGACAAATTAATCTAATTAACAAAGGTGAAGGTTTATAATTGGGGTTAACTAGAATTTAACTGGTCATTGTTCATACCCCCTTTGCATTGTCCCCTAAGTAACTCATTGTGGTAGTCCTCCATGGTCCCTTGACCCCAGCATCAAGCACAGAGATCAACTAGCTTGAAGGAAAAGTAGATACAGTCATATTTCCAAAGCTGTAATGACAGCAGAACTTAATGGTGTGATATTTTCATGCTGTTTGGGAAAGAGACCCTATTTTTTTCTTCCTCTTAAGCCCAGAGTATTTTTAAATAGTTCAAGTCCCTGTTGTACTTCACAGTTTGCTATGCAGTTTAAAAAGTAATACATCTTTTCTTAGATGTACCCCAGATTCTGCCTTTTAATAGACATGATAATGAGATTCTGTGTCTTCATTTCCCAGTGTGCAGAGAGCTCAAATAAATCTTTGATTGTTCACAACCCTGGAGAAGGCTCCCAAGCTCCGGAATCTAACAATGTTCCTCTAAGCAGCCATTGTTAACTAAATTTAAGTGTATATTTTCAAAATGATTTTGCACTATCAACACGGTATTTTTATTCCTTTTAATATCTGAATTTGATGTTATTTATGGTGATCTCAGCTAGAGTATGACGACTCACTTATAAGAGAATGAAAGTCCTGAGGGGTTTCAGTGCTCTGCAAAGGACATCTTGTGGTTCTGGTTTAGAGTGAACTTCTAACAGTGAAGTTATTTTGTGTTTAAAAAAAACAAAAAAACACTGATCGACTTAATGATATGATCAGGGATGATATCCCCCGCACTAAAGATCAAAGTTTCAAGTTCATTGATTGCAATTGAATTTTCCATGGACATACATGTATAACACAGTATGCCCTAATCTGCTGAGCTCAATGGAATGTTAATGGGTAATATCAGCACAGATAATGCAAAGGAGGACAGGTAATGAAAGGGTTAAGAGTTTAGGTACTCTGAGATGGAAGCAAACTGGATTCTTAGCATCTTTTGTTTTTTGGACAGCACCTTATACTTTATAAAAAGAGGCTAACAGGGTTTCCTCAATGTCAACCATTCAATTGAATGGTTATGTATTAAATGCCCAGATGCTGTGTCTCTTTGGCCACAATAGCATTTTTCATTATGGGCCATATTGTTACCCATTTATTTACATTGGTGAGCAGTCGCACACACCAGTAGTTGATAGGATTGTTCATCTGAGTAACCCCAACGTGAGTAATCTGACCCTAAATAAATCATCATCACAATAGCTAAAATAACCCGGACAAATGTGCTGTATTCAGAACACAACCATGACAAACAAGTTTGGTTCAGGGTGTCTGTTACAAAATCAGAACTCAGCAAAGGTTCACAGACATGTTACCTACAGTTAGCAAAACGTGTGAGTTGATTTTGGTCTGTTTTAGGTGAATCTGAACTTTTTTAGGGCTCACTGGGCTAGTCTACATTACCGCCCTGCATTGGCACAGCTGCACCATTATAGCATGTCGGGTGAAGGCGAACTATGCCAATAGGCAGAAGCTACGTTGGCGGGAAAGCATCTCCGGCCGACTTAGCATTGGTGTGGACAGCGCTTAGGTCTATGTAACTTGTGTCGCTCAAGAGGTGGCTTTTTCACACCCCGAGCAGTGTAAATTACATCGACTTAAGCGGTAGTGTAGACAAGCCCTTAGTCAAATCCAGATGAAAAACAGTGGCTTCACCTGGAGTCTTTGGATATGTTGGTACCTGGAATCCAAGGCACAGCCCAGATGGC
This sequence comes from Natator depressus, assembly GCF_965152275.1. Lineage (NCBI taxonomy): Eukaryota > Metazoa > Chordata > Testudines > Cheloniidae > Natator > Natator depressus. Next base: position 73,418,420 of record NC_134243.1, read on the forward strand.
ACCTTCCCATGTGAAGTAAAACCAGAGAAAATATCCATATGATGCCCCCCCCCTTGATTCCTAATTGTTATTCTGCCCAACTTTAATTCAAATTATTGTATTCAACAAAGAGAAAATAGTGATGACTCTTGGTGGGAGAAAAGTCTGATCCAGTTTCATCATTTATTTTAGTGGAATCAGGAGCAGGGCCTTATGCTTTGATGTCAGAGCTTGTTTTAGTCCAGTGCTTCCATCTGTCAAGAAAAGCCCTCCTGTTCATTTCCCTTCCTTCTCATGTTTGTGTACATCAAAACAAATGCCCATGTAATTTCCCAATCCTTGCCAAGAACTGATGCCCATCAAGAAGTCTGTAGAAAAACATCTCTCTTTTCATGTTACTTCCACACCGTAAAAAAAGCCAGATGATCAACAAAATAGACATCATCAACTTTGAGACTGAGGCCTTTTGGGGAACTATAGCAATAGAGAGACATGGTAAATATAGACCCTTCCTAAGAGTGATATAGATCAGTGAGTTTCATGTTTGAGGAGGGAAGGTAGAGAGGATTCCAGAATGCAGGAGAATTTCTTTTTCCCAAGCTCTGTGCAAATCCCAGTCAGCATCCATATGGGACACTCTACCAAGCCCAAGGCTCTCCAAGGACATCTGGCATAAACTAATAGCCTGCCTTAATTAATTAGCTTCCTCTTCACCTTGACTTCACCTTTCTCCCTTTTCTTCTCCTTCCCCTCCCCTCCCTTTCCCCTTTGAACTGGATCTTTACGAATCATTTCTAGGAATGTTTTCCCAGTCATGTAAGAATTCACTCTTCCCTAAAGATTTTGGTGTGCACTACATGAAAACTTCAGAGTTCGTCCAGAAATTGTTACCTACATATACCTACAACCAAAAATACAGCTAGAATGCGATGTTTTCATGAGAGTGCTATATGATTGGTATTTGATTCTCGCTTGAAACAGAGAAGGCAGGATCCTCAGCGGGTCTCCGATTGTCTTCATTTATGCAAACTGAGGATCAGAGTGAATTGTGTGAGAATAACTGCAGAAAAAAGAAGAATTTGAGGTGAGTTTTGTAATGCATTCCTGTTGAGTGTTCTTATTTCTAGAGACACAATTGTTTGACCTTTTAGGTAGGAATAAAGGGCCACAGCTTCATCAGATGTACATCATCATAGCTCCACTAAAGGCAATAGGTCTTTGCTGATTTGCACCAGCTGAGGATCGGTCCGAACTGGTTGTCTTGAGGGCTGAGTTCTGCTGGCTGTTATGGTGGGGTAAGCAAGGTGAACTGTAATTAAATTTCATTTTTATTCCTGTAATTTGAGCAGGGGCTCCCAGATACTTGGAGACGTGCCCCTTTTTACCCTTGTACAAATCCAAATAAAGAAGATCAATGAATAAATCAGGGCTGCCCAGACAAGGGCTGTATTTTGCAACATGCCTGCAGTCTAAGAGGCTGCACCTAATTTGCATATAAATGTACCTAGATTCCTGTCCAAAATAAACAAATGGAACCATGAAATAGTACTGTAGCATGCTTAAAATCTGATGTGATGTTAATTAAAGGGAAGAGGGAATTACCCTGGACTGGAGTGCTTGCTGGGAGGAAAGGGAGGAGTCAGGAAGAAATTGCAGTGGTAGCAGTTAGGGAGCATTGCAGGAAGAACTGTGGTCATTGCTCCTGTCTAAAAAGAGGGTCTCCCTCTTGTACTATAGGAGCACTTCTTGTGCAAAACACTGGGGACTTTTCAGTGAAGTTGCAGTCATCTACACCAAGTCCGAATCAGATCATAGACTCTGTAGATCAAGGAGTAATGTAAGAAATCAGCAGGCCCAGTGATTGACAGTTTTATTTGCTTTATGCAAAGTTCTATTTGATCTGACTTAGACCGAACTGAAAAGTCATTCCCGTGAACATCTAAGCCAGGGACCTGAGCAAAAGAGAGGAAAGAACTGAGATATTTGTATGTATCTTCCATGAAAGAGGAACAGAAACGGCTTGTTGTTTTGTATTTACCAGAAATAAAACACCACAACATTGCCCTCGCCCTGAAGTTACAGGGAAAAGGTAACTGTGGATCCATATCTTGTCCTCAAGCCACACTTTGGACATCCCTGGTATATAATGTGCCCACCACTACTTATATTGATATGTAATTACAGTGGGAGTTGATGACTTGATGCTATTGTATTTTTGCTCCAAAAGACAAGGTCAGTGTTCGAGCTTAATAGAGAAAGCTGGGGCTATTTAATAACTGGATAATTGAATAATGAAGCTATGATGCATTCCTTCTACTACAGACTAACTCAATTCTCCTTTTCCCTGCGCATGGCCTGAAAGCGCATCCGAGAAAGGCAATCACCGGGAAAGCAGCTACTCATTGGGTTGGAGCTGGTTAATTAGCAGAGCTATGGTCAACTATTGTTTACTGAGCCAACGGGGCCCAGAGATTCTTTAGCTCAAATACTCCAAAGCTGCAAAGTTAAGGGCTGCTCCTATCTGGCAAGCAGCTGTAGCCTCATTTTAATTAACTGCATATTCCTTCCTTGGTACAGCCTGTATGGATGGGAAGGTATTTCCCAAGGAAATCAGAATGGGGACAGAGCAGGGAACAGGGTGGGGGTGGGGGAATAAGGTGAGTTCAGGAGGGCAATGAGGCGGGGGTCAACAACGCTGCTTAAGATCAAGGGCTGAAGTGCTGAGATGCTGCCAGACTTGAAAACTTTAATTTACTGTCACTGTTAGCCCCCTTTGAGGTTTATGGTGGTATTTATACACACAGCATCAATCACATGAAACAAGGAGGGGATTTATAGTTTGTTTTAAAGACTGCAAATGCAATGTAATGCAAATAGCATGCCTCATGGGCATTTACATTTAATGGGAAAATTACAGATGCAAAAGATTGGTAGAACAAATTTTAAATTGACTTTATTACATCTAGTGCTTTTCAGAGAATACTATTAAAAAACACAGGAAGATATGGTAATGGAGTTCTACACTGTAGCTTGACAGTTTATATTCCCCTTAACTGACTTTGTTTGCATCTTCCTGCTTACATTACTTCTTTCAATAAGTTTGGCTGATAAAATCTCTGCATCGTAAACTGATTAGAAACTTTGATTTGGTTTTGGTTTTGTTTCCTTTTTGGTTTTGGAATATTAGACCTGTAAAGCTGCTCATATCTCAATACGTGTTTTGAACTAAGGATCGTCATGAGGGCTGGTTAATTTGACCACATATATATACAATTCTTATGTACTGTTATTGCATTAATTCTCATATATGCAGCCTCCTTAAAGAATTTGGATAAGCATCCCATACTTCTGCAATATTTTTTTTCTGGAATGAACATATATGGTTGAATTGTTTCATTATCTGAATAACTATTTGTGTAAAGCCCATTCTCTCTAGGAATACTGCTCTGAATGTCACTCATAAAATGATGATTCTATTCAGGAACAATTCAAGATTGTTATTATTATCCCTTGGCTTTATTACCATTATCTATTGGTCCATTTGAAAGGAGTTGGTGGATCTCACTTAATTTCAAGTAGGCATTCCCATCTTTGATAGCATTATTACAACTGGCATCCTTGTCGTCCATCTCAGAACTGAGACCAAGTACAGAAGGGTGGGGCTAAACTATACATTTACTCAGTACTAATAGTGGTCCATAAAGTTAGAGGCACATAGGTGGGGCAGATCAGTGTGAACTGGCACACAACTGCCCATGTTGTGGATAAATACAGGATTCTGTTTTCCAGGGCTCTCAGTATTTACTAGAGCTAAGCTAATAGATCTCCAAGAATAACTTATTCCATGAATTTTACCTTGTTTTCACTCAGGTTCCAAAATTCTCTTTTTCATTATTTGTAAATTCAGTCAGCAGACATTTCTTCATTTGCAGATTGTTTGTGGGCAGCTCATTGTGAATACTTGCAAGTCATCATTTATTCTTGCTGGTTAGTTAACATAAGCATTGTGGGGTGGTTTTATTTCTATTATTATTATTATTATTATTACTATTATTATTATAATAGTTGGTACCCAAAGGAGCCACTCATGGCCCCCTCAGTATTGGGCATTCTACAAACTTAAGATGACCTGGTTTCTCTTTGATTTCATATCAATTAAAAGTTTTTTATTATTATTTGTAGTAGTTGTTTATTGAAATATAAGTACATAAGTAAATATCAATAACCACTATTCTCTGTATGATATACATAATTGACCAACAGCAGATTTGACATTCATACATACAATCAGAATTAAGCATTCAAACATACCATTCACTTTTTGAGAGTATTCGTTCTAGTAAAGTTTAATCAGTCTGATGTTTGTGAAAAGCAAATGGACCTCTGAAGGTTGAATCATCCTCTAATAGTCAACTCAAAATTAACTTCTGAATTTGAATGAATTGTCACAGACAGTTTTTCCTATTATTTACTCAGCTCAAATCTAGCATTTTGAATTCATGTTGCAGCAAATCTTACTCTACTAACGCTCTCAGTAATAAACTTTGCTGATTGGATCACACTCCACTGAGCTCAGAGGCTGAAATTTACATGTATTCTGTAACCACTAGAGCTAGTTAAAATTGTCATGGAAAAATTCATGAAAATTGTGTCCTTTCTTTCATCAAATTTTGAAATTTCAATTTAAAAAATCATTGAAATTGTTCATTTTGAAAACTTTTGACAAGCTGTAGCAATGTAAATCACGCTGAAAATTAATTCTGTTAAGCTTGCTTTAGCTTAGTCACTTAGACCTTTCATGAAGATGATCTTTGACCAAGAAGATATAACAACCTCTCCTAAATCTCATTTCTTGAATGAATCCAAGAGAGGCATAAGATTTGTACTCACTCTCTACTTCAAGATCATGTTTTATCCAGATTTTATCCACTTCTACTAGCTACTCTTTCTCTCACGGGAAATTAATGACCAGATGCTGGCCTGGTTCGAGCAGGTACAATTCTATTTGCTTCAGTGGAATTGTGCCCAATTACTCCACGACTGAACAGATCAAAGCACTCCATATTTCTATTATAATCCCCATTCCTATGGGCCCCAACTGAGAAAAGCATTGAAATACTTGCTTAAGTCCATCCCTATTCAGCACAGCACTTACGCATGTGTGTAACTTTACACATGTGCGTAAAGTCAGTGGGTCTTAAGCACATGCGTAAGTGTTTGGCTGGATAAGGGTGGATAGATGAATCAGGGTCCCTAATGAATAAGAGATTCAAAGTATCTCATTGCACCCAGATCAAAAGCACAGACGTATAAATGACTTTTCAGTTTTGGTATTATAACGATTCCTGGCTATTTGCCTGTGGACCCTTTACATATAAGCAGCTCATTTTGTTGACTCTGCTCACTGCCCTATGGTACAGAATCTTCAGAGTAATACAGAGCACCACACAGGTTGTAGCAGTGTAAAGGCTGGAAATTTGGCTTCTTAGGGAATTTGAACCTGGGGCCAAATGTAGAAAGTGTTAGGCTGCTGTTCTGAAGGGCCATTGGAGAAGGGCAGTAGTTGCACCAAAAGAGGTATAAAAAAGTGAATTAAGTGAGTCATTTCATTAGCAATAAGTGATGTAGCAGGCAAGTAGGAAGAGGTGTAGAAAAGAGATCTTTATTAAGGAAGCATAGTGGCCAATGTTACATGCCCAGTGGCCTCTGTGTGTAGTAGTAGCAGTATGGCCACCAGCTTGCATTCCGGAACTCTTGGTGTCACATCAAACTAGGTCCCTCCTGAAACCTAATCTTCTTTCCTCAGTTCCATCATACTACATCTTTCCCTTTTTACACACAAATGAACAAGAAATAATTAAGCAACTTTCAATTCCACAAAACACCCATAGGCCAGAGGCCATTTAGCCTAGGTGGAGTTATTCCTTTCCCTCCTGAAATCTGAGCCCCTTTCTCCAGTCTTCATGCCACATGAATTAGCCTGACGTGTCATAGGACCATGTGTTGGACAGAAAATCCAGTTTAAAGAAGCAGTTTATTTCAGTACCCTTAATTGACGTAGTGACTTTGGTCATGATCCGGATTCTATTGAAGTCAATGGAATTGTTGCTATTACTTTAAATGAGTGAATGATTATGCTCCACCAACTGCAATATAGAACTATATTACAAGACCAGAAGTAGTAATCTGTGTCATTTCAGCAGATTTACTGTTGAGGTGCTGAGTCAGACCCAGGTTAGTTCTCTTCTCAACTGTGATGGATACATTCTCCAGGTCCAATCATCCATAACACACACATACCTGTTAAAGCTTCAGAGAACAATCCATATTAACATGGAGTTAATGCAAACAAGCGCTATTTAATCAGTTCACCTGTGACAGATTGCCCTGCAGTTGTGGCTTTTGTTTAATATTGAGAAAGTAGCACATTAGCACTGTGTGTGGAAATGTCACAGTGAGGGGAAAGCCACAAACACTGGGAAGTCTTTTTCTATTTTGCATTGGGTGATCTGGAATTGAAACAGACTTTCAGACACTGGAATCTGGAGCCATTAACAAGGTTAACACACACTGAATTTATACTCAGCTTTTTGCAGAAACAGCTCAGATACAGGTAACTCATAAAGCCACTCACCAGTCACATTTCACCTACTGTTCCCTAAATACCGAACCAACATTAAATAAATAAATAAATAAACATACAATTACCGTAGATCTATTATGAACTAAAAGCATCCCCTTACTGTTCACATATCTAGGCTGAGCAACCATGAAGACTTCAAAACAAAGAGAAAAAAAGCCATTTATAGAGAAGACTGAGTTTCCCTTTGATGTCTGCTAGTGAGAACCCATAAATGGGCTAACCTTACCACAAGCATGCACAAAATAATATATATTTCCTTATCCTGAAACACTTATGAAGCAAGTACCAAGCAGTATCATTGATCTCTGTATGTCTGCTCACATGTGTAAAGTTAACCATTTGAGGAAGACTCAAGCCTGTTGTATGGTATGTAGTAATACACACATACATATATATACATACCTAATAAATACATGGGTATCTATGTTTGTGTGTGAATAAATACCAGAGCTACACAAAACTAGTGATTTTTTTACTGTGAAAGTTTACACACAAACACATGAATTGTAGCATTTCAGCCAATTTAACATCCCCCAAATTTAATGTTTCTGCAGAATTTAATGAAATGGTTATTTTAATATTGGTAATATGATAAAAACAGTCCAACTAGCTTATATTAGGTATGATGATCCCTCCACTCCACCATGTTTTAGTTTTATGAATGATTGTTTTATTTAAAAACTGGCAGCCTTCCTTTCCCTTCTCCGTGCTCACTGTGAGATATGATATCCAATACTTATTTGTACTTTCTTCATGTTTTGATTTAATTTGATTAACTATATCCTTTAATGGCACTATGGCTTTGCAATATTATTGTGCTGGTACATTGTACTTCAGCATCCAGAAGCCATCAGTCTGCATTACAGCAACATTTTGAAACTAATTCAAAGAGGCATTATTCTGTACCTCTTTACCACAGGATAGATGTCCGCTCTCATACTGCAATGGCCAGCTTAGAGCTGCAGGCCAAATCTGGGTTAAATTTATCCAAAGAGTTCTCTTAGTATTCACATTCCAAGTCTGAACAGTCTATTGAACGTTACCCCTTCATTCCTGCTTTTATTGCTGGTTGGCGTCTATGACATTTTTATTTTTCAGTTCATTTATGCATTGGTATTTTAAGATCTTTATACAGGTTCAGCTCTACACTCTGCAATTATACTCTGTTTATCAAAGAAAGAAAGAAAGAAAGAAAGAAAGAAAGAAAGAAAGAAAGAAAGAAAGAAAGAAAGAAAGAAAGAAAGAAAGAAGAGTCACCTTATCTGAAAAATCAAGCCCAAAATTATTAGTTTGACTGAAATCCAAGAGGAATTGAAAGATACACATAAAGTTTTGTGATCTATAGGATGAAACCAGCAAGTAAGGTTGAGCAAAACAAACATGCATGTGGACAGGCAAAGAAATCTGCAAATTCACAGGTGTGTACAGATAAACTCAGGAGACGGCATCAGTGCACTCAATCAAAAGTGAATTACAGTCATCAACACTGGATAAGTAATAATCTGGAAAGGAAAAGTGGGGCCAAAGTTGAATCTGGTCCAGGAGAAGGTTTTTCTTGATTACCCAGTTTGAGACACACCATTGTGCAGCCCATATTCCATTCAGAGGGGATGATGATGCATAGTTGGAGAAACAATATATAAGATAGGCTTCCAACAGGATCACAAGGTCTGATGATATAGGTAGGGGGCTAGTGGCAACATGCCAGAGAAGCCAAAGTCAGGAGAAAGAAAAGTAAAACTGGGGAGAAAGAGAAGGTGTAACTGTGTTGAACTTTCATATGGCTGAACTGGAATCAATGACTGCAGTTCAAGATTCCTGTTAGTATAGCTGAATAACTCAGGGTAACACCCATAGAACCACAAAGCAAACCTGTCTGAGTCTTGAGGCAATTACAGGATCAAACATTCTTTAAAAAAAAAAAAAAAAAGTAATTGCACTTACAGTTGGAACAATAGCAGTAAAGTTTATACATGATGATTTCTCTTGCATCAGAGCCATGCTTGCCACATGCCAAACATAAACCAGATTGCATAATAAGTAGGTTTTTCATAATTTCCTCAGATTAGGTTTTTATTAATGCCTGTCAACAGCAAATGATAGGCATGTGTTGCATTAACAGCTGCTATAAGCTATGCCAGCAGCTCTGACTTCATTGCTAATCTAAACCCTAGAGTAAGCCTAAAAGCCCATTGATTGCAGAGGAATCAACCCTATTTGCATTAAACCTCAGAGAGTTTTCCTTTCTTTCTTTTTTTAACCAAATATCAGTTATGTTTACATTTTCACTAGTAACAGTGAATAATTGCTGGTTTATTCATAGGGGTTTAAAATAAACTAAATTGATTATCATCTCCAAGATATTCCAGCCTTCCTGCTTTATTTATAAACTTCCTCACTTAGACTGGCATCTTTGGCAAACTCCTTTGGTATTTCTCCATGCTCAGATTTGAATAGCACTAAAGATTTTCCCCTCTCCACCCCTCCTGTTTATAATAATCAGGAAGATCTGGTCGCTGTAAAACAAAGTAGCGGCGAAATAATGGATAATGTTCTACAGAAGCAACAATCATTCTAGTTGTTATAAACTACAGATAAGAGAAATCATCTGGCCAAATTTAGAACCTGTACAAGTATCATGGCTTGTAGATTTAGAAAATAACTCAAAACTTATGAGGTCAGTTTTCATGGACCTTAAGCAAAAGGTGAATTACGGGCTCCTGGCTGTATCTTGTACTTTATTCTCATTTGTCCTAAAGGAAAGGCAATAAAAACTTTTAAATAAGAATCTTTATTGTTTGCATAACGTAGATTTCTAATTAGTTAGGTAGGAACAGTGTGGCTTGGAATGTTGTTTTTTCCCAGATAAAAATTCCCCTAAAAAAACAATAGTTTAAAAAGGGGGCTGAGGGGGTGGGAAGTAGTTCATAAATACTTGTAAAAGTTTTGCAAAACTCAAAAATTAAAAAAAAACAAAAAAACAGAAAGCTACAGCATTCTCTAAAGTTTGAATACTCTTCAGCATGAAAGTGGAAAGATGACTTAAATAATACATTTCCTTAATGCTCTTACTAGTAGCAATATTTGGCCTTGGATGAATATCCCAAATATCGATAACTTGGTATTCAGGGAATTTGTTATTTGGGGCTACAGCTGTTGAACTCTTACTCAGTAGAGCTGAATATGCCTCATATACATTACATGGCTGGGGCCCCCTGATTCATCTAAATATCAACCACGTGAATGGTAGGCCTTGTTAGCACATGTGTTGGGTAGAACTCCTCTGAGCTGTGTTCTGTTACATCGCTTCCCTTGGATTCTACTTAATTAAGGTTGAAGACAAAACTCCGCTGGTGCAAATGGGCAAAGCTCAAAGTTTCATCCATTTATACCAGAAGAGATTAGGCCCACAGTGATTAGTCCAATTTAACAAAACTGTTTTATGTAGGTGTATATTATTTTTCCTAGACCTGAATGTGTCTAACCAAAAGCTAAATGATTTTTCACTTAGGAAAAAATACTGAACCCATTGAAGTCTATGGTGAAACTCTGATTGACTTCAATAGGGCTAAGGGTCTTTACTGATTTTGAATTTTTAGGGCTATTTCCTTTTGATGTTTTCCCCATATGTCTCCCTTCCTTTCTAATCCTTGCAAATTCTCACAATTATGAGGGTGAAACTCTCTGCCCCACTATGCTGAGTAGTCTACTGAAGTCATGAGACTACTCTCAGGGTAAAGTATTACTCAATGTGAGTAAAGGCGGAAGAATTGATCCACAAACAGTCAGACTAAGAGATGCATGGACCTAAGCCCAACCTTTAGTATTCAGCTTCCCTATCCCCTATGCTACACAGAACATGAGCCTATGTCTACACTACCGCTGTAAATTGACCTACGCTACACAACTCCAGCTACATGAATAACGTAGCTGGAGTCAACATACCTTAGGTTGAGTTACCGCAGGGTCTATACCATGGGGGGGGGGTCAATGGGAAAAATTCAACTTTCAATTCAATTCAATGTCAATTCATCAACTTACCTTACTCTTCTCATCTCGGGTAGAGTACAGGGGTCGGCTGGAGAGCGATCTGCTGTCATTCTGGTGGGTCTTCACTAGACCCGCTAAATTGACCACTGGTGGATCGATCTCAGAGTATCGATCCCGGCTGTAGTGTAGACAGCCTCAGTTACATCAAGCCACATTATGTATATCTACGTTTATAAAAAGACACAGATAGATGGCAAAAAATCCATGTTGTTTGTCCAAAGCAAAAATCATGAAACGCCATTGGGCTATCACGGGGTGGGTTATATTCTAAAATTTCCTAAAAGGCCAGTTGTGTCAGTTTCACTTTGTGTACAACGTCAGCCATTTTAGTGTCACTGAAAAATTAATCAGACTGCCTAAGTGAGTAACACTTTGCCCAGTGTGCACTCAGGAGCTACACATTTTTTATTGTGCTCACGAGCCAACGCAAAAAAGAATTTGCCCAAAGAAAAACTGACAGCTTAGTCAGGAAAAGGCTGAATAAATAGGTCTTACATATTGTCCAGAAGATCAACAAACTCCGTCTTCACTGAACCAACAGGGGAAGCAAAAGAGCCTGAGGGCTCTCTTTGACAGTCTACCTCTAGCTCCTCCCAGAGTTAAAATCTGTGGATTCTTAGCTACAGTGCCCCAGCAGATTTCACCTTCTGAGAATCAGTTTTTAAGACACTCTGGACTTAAAGAGAATACCTATTTTAATCAAGGTCAGCGTGGAAGTGGCAAAGGTATGGATTATTGCCCTGAGAACCTCATCCAAGAGGAAACACTACAGCCTCCTAGCCAGATGGGGTGCTATGTGAAAATCCAGGAGCATGAAGGATTAAAAAGGACCCCAAACTCCTGATCTTGCAAGCTGTTTCATGCAGGTGGACCCTTATACCCATACAAAGCCTCATTGAAGTCAATGGGATTCCATGGACAGAAAGGTCCTCCTAATGGGATCAATCTGCAGAATTGGGAACCAAGATTTTGAATCGCCTGCATTTGTAGGTATCTGATTCTGTTTAGATATTATCACAGCTTTGCTCTTGTTTGCAATTCATAAGTCGGGATTTTTGTAGCATGAGAGTGGAAGGCTGTCAGGCCATTATTAAGAAATAGTGACCTGCATTTCAAACAAGCTCAGCTAATCGGGAGGAAGGATTCTGTACCAGCTGTTTAATAATAGTTTGTCTAATAAAATATTCATATTATCATACATTTTCAATCTTAGAGGATGGATCAGGATGTCATTTTAATATTTTTCCCCCTACTAAAATACAATTTTAATTAAAGCTAAAGATATATTGCCTACAGAAAGCTGAACTGTTTAAAATTATTAACTGCTTGAATACTTGTTGCTATACTACAAGCTGCCATAAAAGAAAAGAAATTAAGTACATGGGGGATTAACACAATTTTGAAAGCTGCGTTCCCCTCCCTCCTCCTTTTAGATACGCCTAACTGAGCCATAACTATTTTTCTCCACTCAGCCAGACTCCAGCTTTGTGGCTTTTTTAATAACCTGGCTTTTCAAGCTTGTGCCCCCGAGAGCCTTTTCATTTCTGCCGCACTACCTACAAGCAAATTTCTTCCAGTTGCTCAACAGTCTAATGCCTCCCTTTCTTCGTTGTTGAAGCATTTCATTGCAGTTTCATTGACTGGGAGGTGTTCTGTTACAGTGGAATCAATAGCTTAGGGCTTCCCAGCACACCGATTAGCTTGTCAGTCAGAGCCTGGGGGAGGTAGTGTAAAGCCCAGAATACCAGGGGCCACCAGTTTGAAAAGTAAGGAATGCAAGGAGCTCGTATGGGTTTTTCTACCACCTGTTGCTCTGCAACATGTGCAAAGTGTATTAACTTCTTTGCTGCTACATGCCTTAAAGGTCAACTGCGATAGACACTTTAAGCTTTTGGAATATTTTAACTCATTACAGGAATCAACTTTTACTGATTTGTTACAGAGGCTCCCAAAAAAAAACAAGTTATGTTTTCTATGGGCTTGTATTTGATGACAATTTGGTTACTATTTTTTTAAAAAATAAACACTTCATTTGATCTTTTTATTACATACGAAGCGAAACCTGTTTCTCCTGTTATTGTGATTTCTTCTGCCGTAATTCCTTCCCCCGCAAATATGGAAGACGATTGTGGAATGTTACAAGGGGACACTTATTCTTTCCTGGTTTAGAATGAAAGATGATGAAATCATGAAATATAAAGTTCGGAAACTTCTGCCACACATACGCTGCTGGTTCTCGTTTTATAAAGCCTAGAGGCAGCATTCCCTGAATTGCTCAGCTCTCATTCTGCTCTTGCCTAAAGGGAAAGGAAGGCAGCTCACCTTTCTTGCTCAGGAGTCTCTTTAGGGAATGTTACCAATTTTTTCAGTTTAGAGAAGCCTCCAAGCTGCTCTAAACTGCATCAGAGCCAGCTGAGAATTAAGGAGCTACAGCTGGCTCCCTGTTAGCCACCCATCTCAGCTGCTCCACCTGGGCAAATCTGAGAATCTGGCCCTATGATTATCGGAGGTAATATGGGGGATATATTGATAATTGGCTATTGTCGAGCTTGAGAAGAGGGTGATCATCATCAGCTCTCAAGATCAGGTTGTGAGTAATTATATGCGGCCTTTAAGAATTGTCCAAATTCTAAAGAAATATATACCCCAAACCACTCCAAATACAGCCATTCAAAACAGAGGCACAAGCCTTTAATCCAACCTAAGGAAACCTTATTACAGATATTTATTATCCCGAAAGACGTCACACTTAACCACAAAAGGAAATTCTGTGCTTACAGCATAAAAGCCTGTGTTTTGCTGTCATCCCATTTGGGTTTGCTCACAAAACCTCTACAAACTTACCACAAACCACAAGGTAAATCTGTATGGTGCAAGTAGGGTTTATTAAAATAATTCCACAAAATTAACTCAATAGTTTTTGTTTTGTTTTGCTTTTTTAAAGGAGGGCACTGGGATTTTCTAACTAATAGCATAAACAACAGCTGGAAGCTGTTGCACTAGTTATGTGGATTCCAAAGTTTGCATTGAAAATATTCATCTTTTCAATGGAGAACAATTCTAGATTCATACCATTCCAAATGTGGCGAATAAAAAAAATGGCATTAATTCAAAGACCAGTAATGACATATTTTTGGGTTTAGACTAAAATAGGAATCCAAATCAGTCTTCTCCCTTTTATTTTTTCCTGCTCCCACATGTAGGACAAATGTGAGATTAGTTCAAGTTAAGAAAAACAATATTTTGCTAGGCACTCTGGTTCATGTATGTGCTGGTTTTTCTATGCTTCTTTTCATAAGCAGCATGTACTTGGGTGCTAGTGGAACATGAATGATGCTGTAAAAACACATATCCTTTATACCCCTTAATAATTAATATTCCTGAGAAAGTCAATAATCGTTTCAGCTTTCCCTCTTCTCCACCCATCACTAGTGGTGCCGTTAATTCAGCAAAATTAGAAGTCTTGTGTTGTCAGAGTAAATCACTCCCACTTGGTTATGAATGTAGTTAATTCAGCAAGAGTGCATGCTCCAGGTTTGGTTTTGTTTTCCTTCCTTTTTTCCAGCATTTTTCACACGTATGCATTACAGTTGCTTACTTCTAACATGTGCCATAGGTAAAATTACATTTCCTGATGACTGAAATACAACTTTTGGCCTCAAAAAAATGCATTGCAGCTTGATGCTTCCTTCACTGAAAATACTGTCTGGGGTTGCACTGAACCAGTTGTAACAAAAGCACCTTATCATATATCATATTGCTTAAACCGATAGATGTAATTAATTATTGCTTTTCCTCACACCTTTTCGATAGTTACCTCAGGCATCTGAAAACAGGCCTGCTACTTGTAACCACTTGAAGCTTCTGTCATCAGAAGGGGATTACTTTTTACATTATACTATACTCAAAAAAGAATGCAAGACCGCCCAGCCAACAGCTATCAACACCAGGCTAGACCTGGAGTGAAACAAACCTGCACTCAATACAGGTTCCATCCAGCACACCAGGGTCTGACATTTACACAGGACTACAAATGTGGCTCTGGTGCCTTGCAGATTTTGAGTTTCAGCTCAGTTACAAGTCTTCCAACATCTTTACATTGAAAAATATTTTTTTCATTATTAATGACCCAGTTTCAATGAAATGAAGATAACTGTAAGGTATTCCCCATTCAGTGCATGAAAACCCATTGTAGCTTTAACAAGATAATTTCCAGAGAAAACACCAATTTCTTTGAATAAACTGATTATTTTAGCAAATGAGCACTATTTTTAGAACTCAAGAGTGAATTCATGAATGAACAAAATATAAAATATCCATGAGTGTACATATACATAAAACAATCCATCTAAATATGAAGATACACACAATACAGAATATATGCACACACACGCATACACAAAAAGACAGACATGACAGTCACATTCTTGGTAGAAATATTTGAACTAAAGTAATACATTGGGCATATTCTCTATTGGCCGGTTAGAACAGAATCCAAACACATGATGTCTAAATGGTGACTTTGTGTGTGTGCCTGTGCAACATTACTGTCTTTTTAAAAGCTATTTCTATATAGAAAATGGCTTTTTTAAAGGGCAAATTAAAGGATCATATAAAACGTACATTTTCCTTCCACTTTACCTATTTTTTCCAGCAAACTGTATCATGTAAATGCATTCAAAGAACCTGCCTCGATGAATCAGTACTGCGTAAGCTAAGTTGTACATTTCATATCCACATCAACACCTACAGCCATCATGACTTCATGTGTTTGGATTCTGTCCTAACTGGCAGTAAAAGCTGTCATTAGGGGCAGGAAACAGTATGAAAGACCTTTCATGGCCTCTTTCAGCATGCAATGTCATCTGTTACCATGGGTTGTATAGTACTGATGGCTATAAATGCCACTATGAATGATGCAATCTCATATGTGATGATGAACTTGAAAAAACCTTTGTTGAATTTGTGCTTAAGGTGCTCAAATTCCAGTTATTCATGAGCATCCAAAATGTTGATCACCAGACTGATGATATCCTAATGGGTTGGTGTGTTCCAGCAACCCCAGTGGCAATGCGACAAAATTTTTGCACAGCCGTTCCTACAAGATATGGCACAGATAAATTCGCTTTATGGATTTCCATGTGGGTGATTTGTTAAGCATTTCACCTGTGTCCCATTTTCTGCTGCTCATGTGGCAGAGTTAATACTTAAAATCTGAAGGTTTCTTTAATGTTAGTTTTTGTCTGTAGAGCTCTTCTTGAATTTTTTTGCTTAGATGTATTTGTAAAATTGATTTTGTATGCTTGCTGTCTGTCCCACCACACATAAAGTGACCTTGGGTTTAGTTAGTAGCCTTATTATATTTTCTATGTGAGAGAGGGAGCTAGAATTTGGTGATCTCAGAAGTGAGGCACCAGGAGCTTTAACTTTTGCCAGGGTGGCATGATCCCTCACACAACTCTGCCAATGCTCCTTGGTTGTGAACAGCTGCACAATTTTCTACTGTAGTCATGGACCTCTCTTAAGCAGAGATTGCCAAGCATGCTGCATTGGGTTGTGCTTTTGTGATGTGAAGAAATATGTCCACCAGAGACTATGATGTGCTCACCAAATGTATTTTTCTCTTGTAACCTAATCAGAACTTGAACCCAGCTCTCCAGAGGTGAAAGATTCAGGCATTAACTCATTAGCTACTAGCCTTATACAACCGTGAATCCTCTTCACTGAGAAACAGCCTTCATGACTCAATTTTCTCAAAGGTACTATGAGCTTCTAACTCCCACTGTGCCTAATTCCGCAATCCTAATAATAAAATGTGGCCATAGAAAATAGAGTTACCCAGTGATTCTACCTTTTGAGCCATTAAGGGTCCTCTTAACACCCCCCCCCAGGCTTCTTCCTTCAGGGATAAATTGTTAGCTTGACTGTGAGCTCAGGCAAATTTTAAAGTTAAAGACATCCTGGCAGGGATTAACAAGAATGAAAACATGGCTCTTCATCATCATCACCACCAGAAAGAGGACATTTGGATTTGTCCAACTGGGTTTAATTCCTCACCAGTGGCCACAAAAAGCCAGATTAACCCAATAACCTTACAAAAATAAATTAATTAATAGTACAGCTACAAATCACACACCTTAAATCTTCTGATACACTGCAGCATGAAGATCTGCATAGGGAATATGCAGATTTGCCACAGTGAGTAAGAGATAAGCTACCATAGCTTCTGGAATCCAACCATCTTCTCCAATCAGCTGCAAAGCTTCATGACCTTACATGATACAAAAGGGCCCTTTTTGTTGCTAATAATAAAGCCCAGCAGAAGAACCTAGTATTATAATATAAATACAGAATTTTACCATCATGTTTTTTTTTTATTTTATGCAAATAGAATGAGACATAACTGTAGAAGGAGTAGAGCCAAATGATTAAAATCAAATTAATGTTTTTTTTCTAATTGTAATTATAAGGAACCATATATGGGTGTGTACCTATTTATTAGTACAGTATTTGTATAAAACAATAAAAATAGTATAGTGCATAAATTGGCATATACTCACAAATAACAAATAGTTTACTATAGTAAATAAATAGGTATACACATACAGACTTATATTATGGATGTGTATATAAAATGTAATAAATCAATAAAAGCTAAAATAGTATAGAGAACAGAAAACGGTAGAAATTGATAACCAGTTGAATATAATTTTTTATTAAAAATTCATAATCAACATTTAAAAGATGAAACTATTAAGCTATCTAGATCTGTGACATGGAAGGAGGAAAATAATTAAGAAATTATTAGAAAAAGCCAGCAAGCAAAAGGCAACAGTGAGCTAATGCAACCAGACAAAAGTTAACAATAGTAAATGGACCAAATAGGCAATGGCCGTGAATGATTTTCTGCAGCTAGACATATGAAACATGTTACCAATATTAGTAAAAAATCATGTATAAACAAATAAAAACAAAATATGGGACTACCAAGATGCCATCAAACATCACACTGATCATTCAGCTTCTATGCTGTATCTTGCTCCACTCCTTTGGTATAATTTATCTTGTTAGATTATATAATCTGCTCGGGACTGTGTCTTCCAACGTTTTTGAAAAGTGGCTATAAAAGCCATGGTAAACCAAGGACCAGATTTTGATACCTTAACTCACCTTGACTAGGACCTTACTCCACTAGTTGAAGTCAATGGGTGAAATCCTGGCCCTGCTAAAGTTAAAAGCAAAAGTGCCAAGGCTACTTGCAGAGTAAGGTGCTACTCAGCCTAAGTCAGGGTATCAGAATCTGGCGCTATATAATCAGTAATGACAGTATAGTCATTTTTATAATCATTTTGAGCCTCATCCCAGCTCCTTCTTGCTGGTCCTAAAATCTTAAAGTATCCCATCCTTCAGTTGTTACTTCTTAAGTAACCTCAGAGGCCCATCTTCTTCCCACCTCTTCTTTCATCTATTAAAAAAAACGGTGAAAAGACCGATCTTTCTTTAAAACCATGATGAGAATTATTGCCCTGAAAGGCTGGTGATTTCAATTCCAAAAGCGGGGACTGTAACATCTCCCTCATCTTGAAAAAAAGATTCAGGGATGGGAGTTTTGCAGCTCTAGAACCAGACCACTGTAACAGGGATAGCCCCTTTGTGTGCTAATCCCTTTTCACTTTCTTTTTCACTCATAACAGTTGCCTGTTACTGGTGACTATGAAGAGCTTCAGGCCTGCATTTCAACTAAGGGACCTGTCTTTATTCTCTCAGAAGAGGGCTGTCTCAAGAGCAACATGCTAAAGTGCTAAGTTATCCTCAGGCTGGGACTTTCTTGCAACTGTTTGTGTGTGTGCGAAACAAGCTCTCAACATGTTAATAAGCCTTTAACCCAGATTACGCCACCTCTCTTTCTATAGTGCTCTTTTAGGGCAGGGTGTGAAAGGTCATCCTCTCAGCCTGGATAGCAGTACTCAACCAATTACAGTGCTCCAGTGTTACAACAAAAGGAATCTTTGAACCTATGGCTATAAAAGATTTTACATGTCTAATTTTCAAAAACACAATTAAGAAAGAGGGGAGAACTGTTTATGTCTATTTGGGGTCCTGAATGATTTTTTTTGTTTAAAAAAACCTATCATTTCTGCTCAAATACAGGTCTGAGAAATGTAGTATGCCCACTGCGTAGTGTGTTTGAAAAGCTAAACCGCTAAACCATCAGGTTCAAGTAGGAACGATGCATAAATCCTGTGTCTGCTGAAATAATAGGACTTGGAATATCTGGGAATATGTGTAGGCTGGTTTCATGGAAACAATATTTATAGTTAGGGGTAGAAAGACCTTGGATTACATACTGCATTTGTCTCTTTTCAATGTAGGAGTCTGTGATGCTAAATTGACAGGTTTCAGAGTAATAGCCATGTTAGTCTGTATTCGCAAAAAGAAAAGGAGTACTTGTGGCACCTTAGAGTCTAACCAATTTATTTTAGCATAAGCTTTCGTGAGCTACAGTTGCATCCGATGAAGTGAGCTGTAGCTCACGAAAGCTTATGCTCAAATAAATCGGTTAGTCTCTAAGGTGCCACAAGTACTCCTTTTCTTTTTGTGATGCTAAAGAGATTGTGTATTTCTTTTGTTTCAGTACTTTTTGAAACCAAACTCACTGATTATTACCCAAGGCGTTCAGTGTTATTCTAAATGTGAGTCTCCAAAAGAATATCTCAGATGGAACCAGTGGGCCAAATTCACCCACAAAGTATGTTCACCGAAGTCAATGGAGTTCCATCAGGAGTCAGTTTTGCCCAATGTGTATCTTCATGAAATTTCACTGAAAACTAGAATTTGGTTAGTATAATGCCAGCAGTCAGAGAGATCCCAGAGGGACAGTGTGTCCATTGACGACTCTGCTCATAGTTAACTGCTTTATCCTTTAGACTACAAGTTTTCCTGTTAGTGATGGGCTAACCTTGATGGGCAAACCTCTAATGTTTCCAGAATTCAGTATGAATAAATATCCAAATGTCTGCAGAACATGGAACTCGTATGATCTGGGTCATCAGCTCCTCACAGTTAGTCCTCAAAAATGCCCCAGGATTCCATCTTTATTGTTTAATTAAATAGCATAAAGGTAGAAATTTCAAATGAGATTTGGATGCCCAATTCCCATTAATTAAAATGAATTAGGCAGCTTTAAATAATCTCAGCCTAAAAGACCCTTATTCCTTAGCTGCCCATACCCCTGGTATCTGGCTGCCATTAGTTACATTTTGAAGCACTTCATTGCTCTCAAAGAAAAGAAATGGGAACATTTTTCATTCTCTTTTATCCACTCCTATAAAACTATTAATAGTATCAAGACAGGCTGTCTTTTGTAGTAATAGTAAGAACTAGAGCACTTGCATCATATGTTAAGCATGGTTTAAGCACCAGCAATAATGTTCCTGCAGTTAGAACTGCAGGCCCTAAATTTGTAGAATATCATAAATCTTATATTGAAGAATTTGAGGAGGGCAGAACTACTCTGGGACATGCAAAGGAGTGTAAAAGGCCTACAGCGTCAATAAGAAAAACAAAGGCGAATGCTGCTCTTTGTTTTGTTCAGTGGTTAGATCAGAAAACTAGATGCAAGAACTGTCTTGAGGTCTATTCCGGGAGGCGTTTACAGACTCTTTGAATGTTGCTGGGCAAGTCACTTTACCTCCATGTAACTTTATCCAGCTGTAAAATGAGTATTTTTCTAGCTCACCGAGGTGTTGTGAGACTTAATTATAAAGGTTTTTTTGTTTTGTTTCGGGGAGGAGGGGAGGAGTGAGTGTTAGGATCCTTGAAAGAGTAGTGTCAAATGAAAGGTTTCCCACTTTGTCACAGTAAATATCTGCATGGCTGAATAGTGGCCTATCTACGTACTGAAATACGGAGTCCCAGAAAGATAAAGCAAATGATATTCATTGAGCACTTCCAGCAAGCGTCCAGTATCTTTTCCTCTTCTTCCACTCAATGAACTGTTAAAAGGCCATAAAGAACTGTTGTGCAGATGATATGAAACTAAAGAATGTGTGGTAGGTGTTCCACATTTTGGTACCATCTGTGCTATCTAATTCCAGCCAAAACAGTCTCTTACTCCAATGTAACTCTGATCCTGACTGGAGACGTGGGGAGTAGCAGGACTAGCACAAACATTTTTGTGCGGGAGGTTTATTATCAGTGTTAACAAATCTTGCCTTTCTCTCGCTCTATAATAACTATAACTCTTCTTAAGAACTCTGATCTGGCTGCTGGCCTTCTGGGTGCAAACACAAGCCCAAATATGTGGCCATTTCTAAAGACATCTATGGATGTATGTTACTGCTGAGCTATTTATATTTAATAGCTTGAGCTAGTTGGTTAACTTAAGATGGGTTTGGAAAGATCTTCACCAGATAAAGAAAGAAAATCAACAGCTCATTTATGAAGCTCTTGTTTTGTCTCCTCTCCCTCTCATGTTCCCATGAAGTTTTCTCCCTTATGCTAGGGTAGAGAAACAGAGCACATCCTGATGAGACATGGCATGGCAAAACTCAAGGCAGATGTTTCCTGGAAATTATTCTGGGTCTCAACCACCTGTGGAAGATGTTTTCAGGTATCAGACTCATTTGCCTTTGCACAGTGGACCAGAAATTAGTTTGTCTTTTTCTTTACTTCAGTCCATCTCTTGATATGTTTTCAGTGGGATTGCTCTTCTCAAGGAGATCCATGGGGGGAAAAAAAAGTAAAGAAACTGTGTGTGTTTGTGTGTGTGTGTGAGAGAGAGAGAGACAGAGTCAGTCATCTTATTATGTGGGGGCTTACATACTACAATGTCATCACTGTCAAACATAATAAAAGTAGGGCTAAAATACTTAACCACATATTGATCTGCTCCTGCATTTCCGGTAGCATCCTTAGTTGTAATAAGATCTTTCTGAAGAGCTGTAATGAACAGAGCAGCGTGCTTCCTCTAACTGTTTGTTTTGGAAACAGTGAAGGAAACATCTGACCTCATATTTACTCATTGGTCTGCTGTTCTGCTATTGCTATAATCCTAGTATGTTTGTGATTCTCGTAAAAAATGCAGAGGGGAGCCTGTTTTGAGTTTTACTCCTGTTAGGCTATACATTACAAGGACAGCTTCTGTTATCTAGCTGCAGAGCTGCTTTTCCATTGGACAAATATTTGAATGGACCTAGCTGAGATGGATTAGTTTTTGGAATTTTATTAAATGATGGAAGAAATCATAGAAGTTAGTGATGGAATAGTCCTGTTGGATCATCCAGTCCATCTCCTTGCCAATGCAGAGCTTCTCCCTGTAGTTCATTTTCTAATCCCAAGTGATGGAGCTTCCACTGCTTGCCTTGGAAATAATTCCACAGCCAGATACATCTCTCTCTCTCTCTCTCTGAGAACATTTTTTTCCCTCCTGATATTCAACTTAAGCTTTAATTTTATTCCAACAGTCCTAGTTTTACCTATGGCTTGTCTAAAACAAATCTATATGACTTCATCAATCCACCTATAAATAAATGATAGACTTTGTTTATTCCATGACTGAGGCTTGACTATATTGGGGGTAAGACGGTTGTCTTTCTTTGCTACAAGCTTGTTTTATTAATGATGAAGCAACAAATGTGGCACACTCTTCTTTCATCCCATTTCTGAACATATTCCTTGTTGTTATTTTATTATTCCTGGAACAGGTAATTTGAACATGGATGTTTTAATGAATGGGTGGCACGATGGAGAGACATGAGAATAAGCAATAAAAGCTTCCTATCAGTGGATTTACCTGCAATATCTCTGTTTAATAATTCCTCATCTGCAATCTACCCTCTTCCCTATAGTTTCCTTTCCTCGTTCTCTACTGACTTCACACATTACCTGGATCAGATAAATGCATGCTCAGTTTAATCTTATTAAAGCAAAATCCACTCAGCTATCTTATAGTTAAGTACCAAATCTTAGCTCCAGAACATTGGTTTTGCCCAGGGATGTGGAACTGATCTCAGTGCTTATTTGAGGATAGCCTGGTGTAGCTGAGACATGTGGTCAATCTGCTTATAAGCATGAATGTGCAGTTTCAATTCAAATGGAAAGTTTAAAAAAAAACACCACTTGTTTTGCAGGTAACGAAGGTATTTACTTCTGTACCTCTGATTCCCCCCCGTATTTTGGAGGGGGAAAGGGAAATGTCAGCTTTCCTGCATCTGTCGTTGTCAGATATAAGCTAAAGTAGTGTGAAACATAATGGCTGTTAAGGATTTTAAGAAGCCCCAAAAAGAGAATTCCTCCTCCTCCCTCATTGGAAGCCCTCTGGAGAATAAAATTGGATCAGGTACCCTTGACAAACTGGTATTTCTAAACTACCCATAGGTAATTCAGAATGGTAGGTATTTTAATCTCTGCTATCCCTACTATGTATCTATTTGTTTTATTTGGCTTCTGGCACCCAACTGGCAAAAATCCAACCCCAGAGGCAACAACACCAGAGGAGACAATAGGAGACTTAGAGAGAAACACAGACAGTGAGAGACCGATCAAATTAACAATTTTTTAATCTGGTTTCTGCTGGCATCTAGCTGGCACAGACATACACACGCACACAGCAAGCTCACACACAGTGCAACAAGAGGCAAGGCTTTGGGAGTGGAAGGGAAACTGAAATACGATACAGGCAGAGAAATCCCAATAGACTCACTATATTTTTTTCAAGTTTTCTTGTTTTCCCAAACCTAGTTTGCTGGCAGAGATCCATAGCAGAGAAGCACAAAGATAAGAAAAGCTAAATGAGAGAACGAGTGCACTGGTACCAATAGGCTGTGTACATTTAATAGCCACACCTCCACGCTCACACTAAAGAGTATTTTGTGTGTGTGTAGTTTGTAATCTTCCTGTGGCAGGGTGTCTAGATACAAATCTCAATACAGCCTTAATTTTGTAGTTCCAATAGACACCACCACAGATAAACCCCTACATTTAAAGAATCGTTGGAGGTTTTTAAGAACAGGTTAGACAAATACCTGTCAGGGATGATCTAGATCAGGGGGTCTCAAACTTCATTGCATCATGACCCCCTTCTGACAACAAAAATTACTACCTAAGTCCGAGCCTGCCCAAGCCTAGGTGCCTCAGGAGCTGGGGCCAAAGATGAAGCCCAAGGGCTTCAGCCCCAGGCTGGGGACCTGTAACCTGAGTTCCGCCATCCAGGGCTGAATCCCTCTGGCTTTGGCCCCAGGCAGTGTGGCTCGGGCTTCAGCTTCAGCCCCGGGCTCCAGCAAGTCTAACACCAGCCCTGGAGACTCCATTAAAATGGGGTTGCGACCCACTTTGGCGTCCCAACCGACAGTTTGAGAACCCCTGGTCCAGATCATACTTAGTCCTGCCTCAGCGCAGGAGACTGGACCAGATGACCTATCAAGTTCCCTTCCAGTCCCTTCCCCTAAGGCCAGGTAATTCCATAACTATCCACTGTCGGGGTCTTTTCACCTTTCTCTTAAATACCTGCTGTAGGTCATTGCCAGAGACAGGTTTCTGGACTAGGTGGACCCCTCGTTGGATCCAGTGTGGTTCTATAATTCCTCTGTTTCTAAAAACAGCTCCAAAGTTTTCTGTCTGGAGCACGGGTTTTGGCTCCAATTGTTATAGAAACAAGAGCACACCTGTCTTCAGAATGTAGCCCCTGGAGGCTGAGAAAGGTCACCAGAAACCTTTTGAACCAGTTATAAACCAGACATTTTTCTTCAATAAAAATAGGGAATTATAAGTTGAGAAGAAAGAGACTTGAATGTAGGGAGATCAGCCAGGGGAGTTTCGTGGAAACAGAGGTCTCAGCCAGCACTCCTAAATAATCCGCTGTATGTGCCAGCAGTCAGAGTGGCTTCATCAGACAGACTGCTGCTGACACAGGGGACATCTTTATACAGTTGGTGAGGACCTCAGAGAAAACTCCAGGTCAGGAAACAGTTCTGGAAGCAAAAAAGACAAGAAATCTTTATGAGTACAGAGCATCTGTCTTCTGCAGAAGTAATGGTCTAAACCCCAGCTAAAAGCAAAGAAACAGTGAGTATTCTGGGTAACATCCTAGAATAGTTTTATCTTGACATTAGATGCAGTGATGTAGGTTCTTCATCTTATGGCTGCTTAAGAACATAAGAACGGCCATACTGGGTCAGACCAAAGGTCCATCTAGCCTAGTATCCTGTCTTCCAACAGCGGCCAATGCCAGATGCTTCAGAGTGAATGAATGGACAGGAAAGCTTAGCCCGCTCTATCATGCTCTCCAACACTTGAGTGCCCCTTCCCTAGAAACAAGGCCACTGATTTCAAGCTGGACAACATCTGTGTACAGAAGATGGAGATATTTGCCACTGAGCCTTCTGCATTTTTATCTAACCTATACTGAGTGTTGTAAGTTAGCTCTTAAATAAAGAGAATCCATTCCAAGAAGCGTTGGGAGACAAGGTTATATTTGTGGGAGTTTGCAGTACTATTATTCTGTTTACATTGCATTTATTTATCTGGATTATTTTTTTACAATGTCTTATCATTGTTAGTCTAAACAAAGTCACTCAGGAAGACTCCCACCTTCTCTGTTTTCAATGTCTAGTTGCATGTGTTTATGGACTTATCTAGTTTGTGAGCAGTGCACCCATTAGTTTAAGTAATCTCGGTTTCTCTGTAAAGTTTCCAGGGAGAGATACTCCGACTTCCCTTTTCTCGTAATACAAAAATGAGAGGATAATCAATGAAATTGAAAGGTAGCAAATTTGAGTTTGCCTCAAAGCCCCTACACACTGCTGGTTTGGCTGGGAATTCTTGACCTTTATCAGATACAGATTACAGAATCTTCAACCGATATGGAATTCTCATAATTTTGGACGTATAATAAACAACTTCCAAGTTAATACCAAGCTTTCCAAAAACAATCAAAGGTACCAGTCCATACTGAAGAGAACAGAATAAACTAATTTTGGAGCATGTAAGCCAAGCCGTTTCTGAGATAGGTTAGGAAACTTTTGCAAAATCTAAAAAATGTCTACTTTACAATCTGCCTGACCTAATGGAGGTGTCCCTCCAATCTTTCTGCATAAAAAAATTACCTCAGGAAACAGAAGAAAAAAAGATGTATTGAGTTGATTTTGAGGAAGTTGGAAAAAGAGGGGGAAGTGGACCTTCAAAACTGGATCTTTAATAAAATGCTAGACATAGATTTAATAGAATAAGAATCTCTCTCTCTCTCTCTCTCTCTCTCTCTAATCAATAGCATTTTCCCACCTCTAGATCTCCTTTATTGTAGGGGTGGAAGCAGTTACCAAAATTTGGCTTCTTACATTGTACAGTATTCTATATTATTATTATTATTGGACAGTGGGTTTAAAGAAAGATGACAGGTACACAGGCTGAAGTCACAGCGCTGGCATCCATGGTTTTTGGAGACCAGGTGAAAGATGGTTGCCAAGGTCGCACACTCAGTCACCAGGTGGTGTATTTAATTTAAAAGGAGTGTTAACCTTGTTTACACAAAATAACACCAATATGCAGAGAAGCAGTAAATCCATTGTCGTTAAACAGCAGGGAGGCTGCATTCTGCTGGCAGTCTGCCCACAAGCAACATGAACTCAGCTGGCACCAGGCAAACTAGACATGTGGGCCTAAACCCAGTCGCAGTAATCCTGGCAGCCTCCACAGAAAATGCTTGTGGTATGCCCTTTCTACCCTCCAGTTGACTCTTTACATTCTTGTCAAATATATTTAGAACAAGAGGTGTCCACTTGAAGGGAAACATTTGTTAATCACTTAAATGCAGGACTTTGGCAGTTCTCCAGGTTTACATTTATAAATATGAAATATCTGTTTCCAGCTAACAAGGAACTCCTGACCCCTCCTCATCCTCAACCCAGCAAATATATATATGTATATGGGGGGTCCACTGGAAATTATGAACAGACTCAGCCTGGATGAAACAGTGTTGGTTGGATGGCTGGTTTTATTTTTTTTCTTGGTGTCAATTTGTTTTCTGCCTTTGTCTCAAAGTGATGTAGATAACAGCACAGAAAGGGGATGATATATCTTTAAGTAATGAACAGATTAAAGTTAAATTCCTGTTGACCGAGACAGTTGTGTTGACATTTCTGTTGTTTACAGGCAGCTGTCTCTATTAATGACACTTTGATAACTCGAGTGAGGTTGCTGTGAGGCAGGGGGCAGACAGAGTCAGCCGGGTTAAAGAATGCCTCTGCTTTAAAACCCAGTCATCCAATTAAACATTAAAGCTGCACTGGTTGGATTGTAGATTGTCAGCAGTGGCACTGTTCGAAAAGGAAAAATTCTGGGCTTCTTTTTTAACGTATACTCAGATTATGTGGCTCAGAGGTCAGCCTGTCCTAGTTCTCTAAAGGACATGGGAAATTCTAAGAGTACTTAAAATAAGCCAGAAAGCAGTAGCTTGCCTCCATCGATATGACATGGGCAAGCCCATGCATAATTAGCTGCTGATGTGTGGAACTGGGACAAGGTGAGGAGGTCAGTCAAAGGGTCTCAGGAGCTGGCCACCCTCTCGTTTTGCTTTTGAAACAAAAAAAGAAAGCAAGAAGGAAAAGATCTGCAAAAGAACTGGGAAACTAGGCTGGATAATGATCCTGTGTCCACACAGTGATGAGCTGGATGATTACAAAGAATTTTTTTGCCATCCCTTTTCTCTGTGTTATTATAAAATAAATTGCTTGTAGAATGTTTGGTGTTCTAGGAGTTTTGTTTAGAGTTCTCTCTTAAAACAATATATTTGCCATTAATGATGCCTTTTACTGCAAGTGGCCACGAGTAACGGTGACACTGGCTGACTGAGAAATGATGGAATGCAAAAGGGGGCAACAATAATATTTTCAAATGCAAATATCTGCACATGGAACCAAACCAAAGCCTCCAGCCTAAACACTCTTGAACTTTGGAAAATGCCAGGATCTAGATTTGGACCCTAAATTAACTCTTTGCCCCATTTCTAACATGGGCCAAACCAATATCCCAAGGCCCATTACTGCAGTCCTTACTCATGCCAAATTCCCAATGGAGCCAATACAGCCCCAGTTCTACAAGATGCAAAACTTTATGCATTGAAGTCAATAGGACAACTCACATGCTTCAAGTTAAGCACATGCTCAAGTATCTTGCTGAATCAGGGCCCAAAAGAATGTAGGACTATGCATCAGCTGAAATCAGATCTCAATTTCAACCATCTTTCCCCCCTCAGAGTTTGGTACTGTTCAAGTCCTGAATGAGTTTTGACCCTATCACTAATTAGCATCATATTATTTTAATAGATTAATGGATTCCAAGGCAGAAGGGACCACTGTGATCACCTAGTCTGATCTCATGTATAACACAGCCCCAATAATTCCCCGGGGTAGATCTTTTAGAAGAAAAATCCAGTCTTGGTTTACAAATTGTCAGTGATGGAGAATCCACTACAGCTCTTGATAAGTTGATCCAATGGTTAATTACTCTTACTGTTAAAAATTTACTCCTTATTTCCATTCTGAATTTGTATAGCTTCAACTTCTAGTCACTGGATCATGTTAGATCTTTCTCTGCTAGACTGAAGAGACAATTATTAAATATTTGTTCCCCATATAGGTACTTGCAAACTCTAATCAAGTCATCGCTTAACCTTCTCTTTGTCAAGCTAAATAGTTTGAGCTCTTTGCATGTACCATTATAAAGCATGTTTTCTAGTCCCGTCATCATTCTTGTGGCTCTTTTTTGAACTCTCTCCAATTTATCAACATCCTTCTTGAATTGTGGACAACAGAACTGGACAAAATATTCCAGCAACAGTCACACTATTGCCATATACAGAGGTAAAATAATCTCATTACTCCTACTCAAGATTTTCCTGTTTATGCATCCAAGAACTGCATTCTCTAGCTTGTACACAGCATTGCCCCAGGAGCTCATGTTCATCTGATTATTCGCCATAACCCCCAAATCTTTTTTAGACTCAGTGCTTCCCAGGATAGAGTCCCCATTGTGTAAGTGTGGCCTATACGCTTTGTTCCTAGGGGTATACATTTACATTCAGATCTTGTTTTATTGTGATTTCCAGCACAGCAGAGGAATGGTTAAATTTTAAAAACTTCTCCTTCCCATGTTTTAACAAAGACAAAATTTGAGGCCTCTGAAGTGTGTGATAATGCCTCTTTAATTCCACATCAAATTCTGCATGCTTATTAATTATAAACATTCATAGAAATCAGTGGGTTCATTTTTGAATTGATGAAGTCACTTTAATGGGCTTCAAACTTCAAATAAAGGTACCGTAAAGGAAATGTTTCCTTTTGTCACTAAAAAAATCATTGCTTTTATAATAGAAGCACATTTCACACAGCAAGAGCATTTACAGTAAACACAAGTTAATTTAAATGGGTATCCATTAAGTGGAATGTATCTTGCAAAGAAAGCTGAGTTCATTTTATTAAGTCTCTATCCAAGATGGAATCTTTTCAAAGTTATGAGAGACACTTGATTTGATTTTTTTGTCATGAAACATGCCTTTGGAAATTAGAAGAATCTAGTTGTGTTCCAGACACACCTTGAAATACTAATGATGCTTGGTAGTTAGAAATGTGTGTGTGTGTGTGTGTGCGCAACCACTCACACACCTACCTTAAGCTTAATTAAGTAGAAACAGAGGAGAAATAGTCACTACCAGGTCAAGCTATGATTTCATCAAATTTTACCAAATAAATAGGATTGGATCTGGTCATAACTTGGACAGGAGACCCACCCCCCAAGTATGGTTGCTGCAAGAAATGACTTTGTTGGTGATTCAGTGGGAATCTGTGTTATACCAATGCCCCTGTGTATCTGGAGTTACTAAATTTCAGATTAGACATTAAACCAGAGCTCTGACTTCTGGCCATTTAAAAATACCATAATTTGTTTCACTCACAAGAGCAAGGATTATAACTGAGGCCTTAACTTTGTCATTATTTTTTGTGTATCTAAACATTCCCCATGTAGATTCAGCCATAGAGGTGTTTTTCTACTGTGGACTAACATCACTAGCAAAGAATGGCCAACACCGATGGCTGCATTTCAGTTGTGGGTGAAGAACTCTCCACAATCTGTAAAGTGCTTTGGATCCTTTAGGATGAAAGGTTCATTAACAATTGGAAGTTAATAACAGTGTATTAATCACAGTTGTATCTTTTTTATGACATCTACATAATGTATTCCACATTGTTCCCTCCCACCCCCATTCTTCACGTGCATTCATAGCTGCTCCTGAGTTTACAATAAATATTGTTACTTTTCTACCTTTTCAAGTAGAGCTGGTTGGGAATTTTCTGTTTTAATTATTTTCAAATGGAAAATGCAGTTTCTACCAAATCAAAAATGTTCATGGCAAAATTTTGATTTTGGAAAAAAAAAAGGAGGGGGGGATTTCTCATTGGAAATAGCAAAATTATATATTTTATTTCAGGTTGGTTCAACCTGAATCAGAATATTTTGGTTTGTTGAAATGACCCAAAATGGAGATGCAGTTCAGACAGGGAGCCTGGCCCATCGAAGAGAATGGAGGTTAGAACTACAGCTCCCATAAGGCAATGTGCACATGATACCAAAAAGTAGTTTCAGGTTGAAGTAATAACTCAAACCAAATTTTTTTGGTCATTTCAACTAACCAAAATGAAAAAAAAATTGATTTGGGGAATATTGAAATGTTTCATTTTGATTGAAAATCTTGAAATGAAGTGTTTCAGCATTTCTGACTCTTTTTTTTTCTTTTTTTAATTTCTATTCTATGGCAAATTTCAAAATTTCAACTAAATCAGGATGAAAACAAATTTCGAAATGTCAGAATTTCCCATGAAATGGAAATTCCATTTCCTACTTTTTAGTCTTTTGGGGCTCAGCCCTACAAAATTTCTACTAACTTCAATGACAGGAAAATTGCGCTGTCCTCTTTCTGTTTATTCCTGTATATTTCAGGCATACTTTAGTCTGTGAAACTCCTTAGCTCATAGTTCCGATCACTAT
This sequence comes from Natator depressus, assembly GCF_965152275.1. NCBI lineage: Eukaryota > Metazoa > Chordata > Testudines > Cheloniidae > Natator > Natator depressus. The sequence continues at coordinate 73,449,132 of NC_134243.1, forward strand.
GGCGCATACAATCGCTCTTTCTGAATTTTACTATCTCATAATCATAGACTGATTGCTTTTGGGGAAGGTAGAAGTTGTCATCCATAAGAAGCTAAAGGAAGTGGTGTTTGCTGTGTTCTTAGTCATTAATCTCAGTTGTATTTTGTTCCTAAGTAACAAGTTATGGCAATAGGCTTGCAGAGGGAGACCTCCCTGAAATTTAGAATACTAGAAAATTAAAAGTTAAAAACCAAAAACACAGAATTCATGGAGTCATAGATTTTCAGGTCATAAAGGACCATTATGATCATCTTGTCTGATCTCCTGTTTAACACAATTTCACCCTGTAATTCCTGCTTCGAGCTTACGGTTTCTGGTTGACCTGGAGCATATATTTTGAAAGATTTACATCCTGAGTTGAAGACTTCAAATGATGGAGAATCCATCACATCCCTCGGTAAGATGTTCCAATAGGTGATTACCCTCACTGTTAAAAATCTGGGACTATTTCTCATCTGAATTTGTCTAGCTTCAGCTTCCAGCCGTTGGAGCTTGTTATTCCTTTGTCTGCTAGATTAAAGCCATCTACTCTCAGAAATGAACTCCCCACCAGGGTACTTATAGACTGTGATCAAGTCATCTCTTAACTTTCTCAAGGATAAACTAAATTGATGGAGCTTCTTTAGTCTCTCAATGTAAAGCAGGTTTCCAGACCTTAACTCATTCTTGTAGATCTTTTCTGAACCCTTTCTAGTTTTTCAATATATTTTTGAAAGGAATTGGACATGATTTTCCTGTAATGGTCTCCCAAATGCTTATAATAATACTGTTCTGGCATCAGGGGGATGAATAAATTCCTTATCCCATACAATTAATCAATATTTGTCTATGCTCATTTTACTTGCTGGTACTGTATATCTAACTATATGAACATGATAGTTGCACTCAAAGTTTAAACTACAGAAGTGTTATCATTTAGAAAAGAGTCCAATGGAGCTACATTGATTTACACCAGCTGATGAACTGAACTACTGTTTGGGATTGGCATCTTTCCTGCCACGAGCCCCTCAATAACATCATCCATTTCTCTAATGAACATTTTATTTCCAGAAAGGGCTGGGGGGGGGGATGAACTCCCTGAAAAAACTCAGATATTCAAAGTCATTTTTTAAGGCTTGGAAAACTTGCAAATTGAAATCAAGCCAGAATAGCTGGACATTCAGACTTTTTACTAATTAGATTGTTTTTCATTTTAGTTGCTCAATCCCAGACAACTAATTTATTCTACCCTCGATACCAAAGGCAGCATTTAACAACTTGAATGTCCAATTGAAATAAAGCAGGCAGGATGTTACTGTTTAAGCTTAAATGCCAGTTCTGAAGGAACCGGCAATTTTCTAAATTATTAGCAGAAAGTGATGCTACGGCAAAACTTTTGAGCTATTATTCTCTGAATTAAAAAAAAAAGAGGCAGCTTGATTTGCTTAAGAAAGGAAAGAACCATAGACTTATATGTTGCAGAGACGCATCAAAATGAATGATGAAAAAGACCTATTAGGTCATGTGGTCCATTTTCCTGCCAATGTAGGCTCACTCTCCAAATTGTATTTCTCAGCATTTTATCCAGTCTAGTGTTAAGTGACCTGAGAGGCTTCCATCACCTCTGTTGGCAGTATAGTCCATAATCTAATGGATCACATCATTAGGAATTTTTCCCTTTTGTTCAGCCTCCGTTTGAAGCTTTGCTTCACTTTATCCTGTTACTCCTACTGCCTTGTACCACCAAAGGCTTAGAGTGAACTGGGTTGTGCACGGTCACAGACCAAGCCAAAAAAATATATATATATATTAAAGAGCCTCTGAGTTTGGTCAGCCACTGGAGGAATGGCAATGGCAAAAGTGAGTATGAAACCAATTAGCCACTTCAAGGGAGTTTTACTGTATGTTTCCTACAGGATGTTACTAACAGCACTGTTGTAATGCAGTCGTATGTGACAATGGCAGGTTCACTGTGGTTGAGTTGTGTACATTTCTAGGGCAAATCTCCTGTTGATTTCAAAGGGGATTTTATGCCTAATAGGAGTGAAGAATAAACTAAAGATAATACAAGTTGATACCAGACTGTGGATTTCCAGATTCTGACATCCTAGTGTGCTATGGGTCACCTTCTTCAGATCTCTTGGGTGGGTGTCTTTGCTGTTGGGCTGCGTGATAAACAATAATGACTGTCTACTCTCAGAATCCCTACATGTTTCCACTCCTACTCTTTCATCCAGGAGTGAAAAATAGCTCTACTTTCATCATCACTGAATCTGGTTTGTTGCCTTACAAAATATTTTTGACCTACCCAGTAGTTTTACTTTTGCACCTTTACAGTGAGATCTAATCCAGATGTTCTCTTGTGGGGCATACACATCACCTCGTATATTCTCCACAAGAAGAGCCTGCACTGACACACTGCCTGTCCGTAACTAAGGGAGCTTCGCTCCATGAATACATTCAGTTCATAATGAATCATCTCCAAAGGTAAAATAAAAAAACCACCAAATGTTGTGTGCACACGAAGTGTGAATTGATGGCAATGAAGAGGTTAAATCTTTCTGCTGTAAGCGGTGTCTTGTAAATTATGTGGCTCAACTATAAACCTACATTTTGGAGTTTAGGCTTGCAGTTACCATTTGTCCTCTAAATTCTAGCTTATTAGAACACGGGAGGTCAATGTGTATATCAAATTGTATTGTTTCCAAATACGTCTGGAATGTGAACACAAATATTTTGTAAATATTAAGGCAGTGAATATGCTCTTAAGGTCAATGCTGCTTTAAAATAATTTTGTATTAAGACTCATTCATTGAGCTATCAGTTCATTGAACCATGCAGCTATTAAGCTGAAATTTGATAATGGACTTTGGCCAGTCATTTAAATTTCATTGGTTACTGTAGTTTGACCGGTATTGAACCTAATGTAAGCGGGGGAATAGTCCCGCTATTGTGGGGAACTTTCCTGGCTTCTGCACCACCCCGGTGAAGTGGGCTAGTGAAAGGATCTGAGTCCTCGCTCCCACTTCCTTTACCCAGTGGCCTCCCTGCCCTTGAGGACTCCCCTTCCACCCTCCTGTCTGGCAGAGTCCTCGTAACCCCAACAAGGCTGGGCCCAGGATTCCTGGGGGGCTCGACCCCCAACCCTGCTGTGGTCACCAAGGACAGGGGCTAGAGTGTCCCCACTCCAGGGTACTCTCTCTGCACTGAGCACTTCTCTGACCCCCACTGACCATTACATACAAATTAAAGCAAATGCAAGTTATTTAATCAACAATTAATTTTAAAAAGAATAAGGAATAATGGGAAAGGTTAAAGGAAACTCATCACCCTGCTCTGTGGCGAGGAACATCACAAACAGTGTCTCTGGAACGTCAGGGCAGTTCACAGTCTGTTCCTTGTAAGTCCCAGGCCTTCTTCTCCGGCCCTGGCTGTGCTGCAGGGATGCTGTGGGTTGGACACTCGCTCTGGTGGTGGCCACACGCTCTCAGGCTCTAAGTGGTAGGACCCTTCTTCCCAGTGTTGCCCCCGCCCTGTCGGGGTTACGATCCAAGCCTGGCCTGCAGAGCCCCTTGGCTGAGGCGTCTCCCTGTGCTGGGCCTGCTGCCCAGGGTCACCCTCGCTCTCCCCAGCTGCTCACCGCACCCAGCTCCGGACTGCTCCAGCCCCAGCTCCACCACTCTGTCTCTGCACTGCTGCTGCTGCTCTGCCTCCAGCTCCCTGGGCTGCTTCTCTGGCCCCTCTGCCTCTGGTTGCTGCAGCTCTGCTCCCAGGACAGGTCTGCTCTGCAGGCTGCTTCTGTGACTCTGCTCCCAGCACTGACCTGCTTCCTGGGCTGCTTTTCTGGCCCCTCTGGCTCTGGTTGCTGCAGCTCTGCTCCCAGGGCAAGTCTGCTCTCTCTGGGCTGCTTTTCTGGTCCCTCTGGATCTGGCACAGCTCTGCTCCCCAGCTTAGCTTGGGCCCCACTCTGTCTGACCCAGGCAAAACCAGCTCGCACGGAGGATGGGACCTCCCAGGCCTCCTGACTCCCTGATTAGCCTGCCCGCCCTGTCATTCAGACTGACCTGGAGCATTGGCCTTTCCCCATTGTTCCTGGGGACTGTCAGTCTCAGGGTCCTGATTCCTCATCAACCCTTCCCCCTTTTTAGTACTGGGAGCTAGAAAACCAAAACACCCCCACTGAATGTTAGTAAGGGGGCAACAGTCCCCTTACACTAATCTTAATTCAGGCAGCAACCATTTTATTGAACCACGTATGTTGCTTTTGTCTTTGGCAACGTTTATGGGATTGCTGTTGGACAGCCCTCTACTGTTGTGCAGGAAGGATGTGTTTTGGTTTGTACTGGTTTGTGCATCGGGGAGATTTGGTTTGGTTTGTGCATCAGGAGAGATTTCTGGGGACCAGGAAATAACGACAATTCTCTAATGAGCTCTGCTTTGTCTTATGCCTTTTTACATTCTCAAACCAAGTGATTTGACACAATTCACCTCATTTTTGACTCAGCTGCATAAGCTTATTTCCACTCAGTGCTGACTTATGCATACATAATTAATAGAACTGGTCGGAGAAACTTCCATGGAACCATATTGTATCTAAATATATAGTTCTATCTCAGTTGAAATGCTTTGTGAAATCAGGTCGATTTTGCTGGAATTTTGCTTAGGAAGAAAACTGGCCAAAAATGTTCCAACAAAATCTTTTAAGTCAAAGTCAAAATGAAATTTTCAATCACACCAGCCCTGATAGAGTTAATGAGGACCTCAGGCACCAATTAGGTCACCTGTTGTCACCAGGAGGTGACAGGATTAATTGAAAGTGGAACCCAGCTGGAGAAGGGCTACACCAGCATGATAAAGGCAAGAAGCTAAGAGCAGAAAGGGGGCTGCAGGGGAAAGAGGCTATACTCACTCCCTGGGATGAGGGAAGTCATCAGGGATAAGGAGGAAGTTCAGTGGGAGAGTAAGCCCTGAGACCCTGCCTCTGGAGTAAGCAGGCTGGTAAGAAGCTTGAAGGGGGAGAAATACCATGGGAGCCTACACTACTCCCCATGGCTAAACCCAGAACTAGGCAAGAGAAGATAGAAAGGCTTGGTGGGAAGCAGCCCAGGGAAACAGCAACAGGGGACAGGGACTCAAGACCTGGATTGCTAACCAAAGGGTCCCTGGAACCCAGTGTAGCAGGAGGGACTGGGTTCCCCTGTCAGCCACTGGTATAGTGGCAGAAAGCCATGCATGGGGGCTGAACACCCTTCCGAAGAAGGCATTCGGATGGTTGTTCTTTGGACCTTGTAACCCCAGAAGAGATAGACTAAATGATGACCTGTCTGGAGAGGCAAGTAGCCGCAAGGAAGACTATCACAGAGCAATGTGCAAGCAGGAGAGATGGAACATCCTGACTTCATTCCCTTCTAAGATTGTAGCATATTTTCATAACTCTGATTAACATGTTTCATGAGTGATTAAAGAGTGTCAAATATTTTGTAAGGAATTTAATTTTTAAACTCAGGAAGTGACCTCTTCAAAATCACTCAAGCTAAACAGTATTGGGTTAGATCCTTATTAGGCTGGGAGACCTCCAATGGAGCATCTGGAAGTGGCATTAGTCATTCAGTAGATGGAACCACTCTGTGTTGAATGTTGTTGTAGAATCCCATAGGGACCCAGTTTGGGGGGGAATCTCCTTCCCCCCTGGTCCCCCTCAGCTGCTGCAAGGTCATTCCAGATGAGGCAGTCTGACCCTTGGAGGCAGGCAGCGGATGGCACTGACAGAACAGATCTGAAGCATCTTTCATGACCAAATCTGAGTGTGTAATAAAAGGCTCATAGCAAACATACATAAAGCACAAACACATAACTTGTTAAAAGAAAAGGAGTACTTGTGGCACCTTAGAGACTAACCAATTTATTTGAGCATAAGCTTTCGTGAGCTATAGCTCACTTCATAGGATGCATACTGTGGAAAGTGTAGAAGATCTTTTTATACACACAAAGCATGAAAAAAATACCTCCCCCCACCCCACTCTCCTGCTGGTAATAGCTTATCTAAAGTGATCACTCTCCTTATAATGTGTATGATAATCAAGTTGGGCCATTTCCAGCACAAATCCAGGTTTTCTCTCCCCCCACCCCCCGCCACACACACAAACCCACTCTCCTGTTGGTAATAGCTTATCTAAAGTGACCACTCTCCTTGCAATGTGTATGATAATCAAGGTGGGCTATTTCCAGCACAAATCCAGGGTTTAACAAGAACGTCTGCGGAGGGGGGGGGGAACAAGAGGAAATAGGTTACCTTGCATAATGACTTAGCCACTCCCAGTCTCTATTCAAGCCTAAGTTAATTGTATCCAATTTGCAAATGAATTCCAATTCAGCAGTCTCTCGCTGGAGTCTGGATTTGAAGTTTTTTTGTTGTAATATCGCAACTTTCATGTCTGTAATCGCGTGACCAGAGAGATTGAAGTGTTCTCCGACTGGTTTATGAATGTTATAATTCTTGACATCTGATTTGTGTCCATTTATTCTTTTACGTAGAGACTGTCCAGTTTGACCAATGTACATGGCAGAGGGGCATTGCTGGCACATGATGGCATATATCACATTGGTGGATGTGCAGGTGAACGAGCCTCTGATAGTGTGGCTGATGTTATTAGGCCCTGTGATGGTGTTAAACCCTGGATTTCTGCTGGAAATGGCCCACCTTGATTATCATACACATTGTAAGGAGAGTGGTAACTTTAGATAAGCTATTACGAACAGGAGAGTGGGTTTGGGGGGGGGGGGAGAAAACCTGGATTTGTGCTAGAAATGGCCCAACTTGATTATCATACACATTGTAAGGAGAGTGATCACTTTAGATAAGCTATTACCAGCAGGAGAGTGGGGTGGGGGGAGGTATTTTTTCATGCTTTGTGTGTATAAAAAGATCTTCTACACTTTCCACAGTATGCATCCGATGAAGTGAGCTGTAGCTCACGAAAGCTTATGCTCAAATAAATTGGTTAGTCTCTAAGGTGCCACAAGTCCTCCTTTTCTTTTTGCGAATACAGACTAACACGGCTGTTACTCTGAAACATAACTTGTTGTCTGCTGAAGGTAGGCCATGAAGTAATGGATTTAATCTACAGCAAGGGAGATTTAGGTTAGTTATTAGGAAAAACTTTCTAATTATCAGGGTAGTTAAGCTCTGGAATAGGCTTCCAGAGGAGGTTGTGGAATCCCCATCATTGGAGGTTTTTAAGAACAGATTGGACAAATACCTATCAGGGATGGTCTAGGTTTACTTGGCCCTGCCTCAGCACAAAGGGCTTGATTTGATGACTTGTAGAGGTCCCTTCCAGCCCTACATTTCTAAGATTCTCTCTGTGTGTCTTAGACCATGCCTGCACTTGGAGGTACCCACCATTTTTCTGAACTAGTTCAATCTATTTCTAACAGAAAATCTCTCTCTCTCTCTCTCCAATATCTGTCTACAACTTTTATCTGTCTACAGCATCTACTTATTGTGTTTATTAAAACTAACAGCATTTGTTGGAAACAGCAGCTACACAGGAAAGCCCTACATTTTTCTGATGTAGATGCAATGCTCCCATAGTCTGAAACAACCCCGCCACTCTTCTGCTAGTCATAGATTGTCAAATATGTAGTACATTTTGTTCTGCAGATACATGACGGGTAAACACCTGCTTAAACCCACCAAACTAATTTGACTTTAAACTAAAATAAAATTGAACCCAGTCCTCCAGCGGTTAAAGCTTATGGCTATAACACAAGTTAAAACTCCATGCCAGCATTCAACTGAATCATTCTTTGTAAAACATAAACTGCTGTTTTGTCCTCTTGGCTTTCTTTCTAGGCAAATAGTATCCATTAGTTATGTTCCCCCCCCCTCCATTTTGTTTGGCATTTTATGATGTTTAAAAGCCCGCTGTTCTCTTACTGCTTTTTTAATGGGTTAATACTAGAGGAAATCAACATACCTCACCTACATCATCTTCACTGCTGTCTGGTATTTTGGTATTCCTGGGATGATTTCACTCCTTAATGAACTTCTGAGCCTGAGACAGTTGAGCCATCTAAGAAATATATCTTGGCTTGGTGTCCTGCCCACTTGGCAGGTTGTGACTTGTGAGGGCACTGAAGCACAACACCACTTCCAGAGGTAACTGCGCCTTGGTTATCTTCACCATTACATAATGCTTGTTCCTTGATTTGCATCTAAAAGTTTTACTCTCTCCCTTCTCATTTAGTTCAGCCTTCAGATGCATTTCTGCAAGTTATTTGTATTCAGGACACTCATAATGCACCTGGAGAAGAACTTCTGGGGGGACCCTAGCCCTATGAAAGGTTTGCATCTCTCAGCTGCCCACTTATGCCCTGCCATCAGTGCTGGAGAGAGCTGAAATGGCTCCACTATACGACCTCCAATCCTGCTGTGAAATCAGTGATGCTGATTTTGGACTCTGCTGCTACTCAGCATAAGGATGGCAGAATTTGGCCTAATGGCAGCAAAACCAGAGGGAATTCAAAGGCTGATTCTGACCTCCAGCAATTTGATGAACTATGTCACCATGAGATAATTTGTATTTCTCCTGCATTTCAGCTGTTGGTAGGGGATCCAAAGCTGATTAAAGATTCATAGTTCCCTTCTAAGACCTAAGATTTAGGACCTGGGTCTCTCCCTGAAGTTTCCATCCTTTCGTTCTGGCACTTTGCCTGAAGTCTCCTTTCCAGGGTTAGCTGGTATTAGGCTTTCCTTTCCACTGGGAATGCTAGCTCTGATCCCTAGAACCACTGCTTTCGAAATTTAAGGGAAAGGGCAGCCAATGTCCGCACAATCTCTAACATCACTGATCTTTCCCTGGGCTGCTTCCTACTCTGCTTTCCATAGGCTTTCTCCTCCACCCTTTTGGGTAATCCCTTCCCTCAGGGCCAGGATCCCAGGGCTTCTCTCCCTCTCCAGGTGTCCTTCTCTTCCCTCTCTAAACCCAGAGATTGATTGCCAACTTCCACATTGCAGCCCCTTTCTGATACAAACTTCCTGGCTTTATACCTTAGCCATTTTATCCCACAGCTGGCCTTTATCAGCCATTAGTTATTTTCAATCAAGCCAGACTCTCTACCGCGTACAGCCTATAAGGTTAAGCCCTATCTGCACCACCGTAACCCCTTCAGGGCTAGATTGGGGTGAACACCCTATCACACTCATTTATTCAATGGGACCAGGATTTCACCTTCCATTTCTGTGGGGGGGGGGGCGGGGGAGTAATGTCACTTCTCTTCTAGAAACAAGCTAAATAAAGTGTTATCTAATGTTATATTTTGCATACTAAACACCCAACCAATTTTTTAATTAGTGCCAGAGTGATATAGATTCATTCAGAGCATCACAGATTCCATGGCTATTTTGGTCATCTCGTCTGGCATCCTGAATAACACGGGCCTTAGAACTTCCCCAAAATAATATGAGTATATCTTTTAGAAAAAATCTAATCTCATCAGTGATGGAGAATCCACCATAACCATTAGTAAATTGTTACAATGATTAATTATTGTCACTGTTAAAAAAAATGTCTTATTTCCAGTCTCAGTTGCATAGCTTCAACTTTCAGCCATTGGATTGTGTTAGACCTTTCCCTGTTAGACTGAAGAGCCCATTATTAAATATTTATTCCCCAGGTAGGTACTTACAGACTGTATTCAAGTCACCCCTTAACCTTCTCTTAGACTCAATCTATTTATTTTAGCAATCACTATAAGGCATGTTTTCTAATCGTTTAATCATTCTCGTGGCTCTTCCCTGAACCTCTCCAATTTATCAATATTCTTCTTGAATGATGGGAACCATATGATGAGATTATATATCAGTTTAAGGGGTCTTAACTCATGAATAAAGACACCCCAGAAAATATCCCCCTGCACAGGAGTATCCCTGGCCAGCATAGGGCTGGTGAAAGGGTTCCACATCAGCCCAGCTCCCACTCGCTGGTGTAGGGTATGTATTATGGGAGGAATAAGCCAAAGGTGTAGTGGCATGGTACTGGAGTGCACCTCACTATGGCTATTCTCTGCTTTCCACGGCCCTTAGGAGATCACAGGAGGCAAAATATAATTCAAAATAGTCTTGAGGCTACTCTAACTTACCCCAGGAGAGGCCCCAGAATATGGAAACTACAAAGATGGCATAGCAATCCAAGCACAGGGCTGGAAGAACTGATCATCAGGACTAACATATTTGTAATTGTAAATTACTGTCAGTATGGCAGGAAGGTTTTGCAAGAACTGGAGAGGGCTATGCCAGGTAGGTCATGGGTTTAGTTAATTACCATACCCTCAAGTAGGATGGGGGATATATTTTCAGAGCTGCCTGGATTATCAGGAATCCTTGCCTGACTCACTTATTGAGAAAACAACATTCTTTGGCTTTTCTATCTACAAAGATTTCAATCCCACAAAGATGGGTCAAAAGGTTTGTGAACTGGGCCTGTATGGGGAAAAAATATCCTCCATAAAACTGAACATCTTTCAGAGTTACAATTATTTGCAATTATCTAACTCCGCATAAAAGACAAACATGATGTCATTGTGGCTTTGATACAAAAAAAGGCTCTTTCTGTAAAAGCCCTTTGATCTACGCCCATCCGCACTCCAGGTATTGCTGATTTAATTACCTGAATGTAAATATAAATTAATGAACAGGGTTTGTCATTGTTTTTCTTCCTTTCTTTTTCTTCTTCTTCTTTTTCTTTTTTTGGCAATTGTCCTTTTATGGATTTTTGAAACTCTAAAGCATTTCTTTTGCATTATTTAATGAGCATCACATAAATGCTTTTAATTATATGGCAACCGTAATAATAGTGATGAGGGGCCACCCTCAGCTGATAAATGTACTCACATTTATAATGGAGGCAACAGTACCAATTTCATAGTTAAAGCTGTAGAATTATTATGTGTATGTATGTTCTTGGGGAAAAAAGGAATGATATCTTCCTGGGTATGCCTCAGGAGAATAATTTCTCACGTTTAAAACATATGCAGCTTCAAGTTTTAATCTCAGTTAGAAAAAAAAAAAAAGGCTAGTACTATATGGTGTCAATACAACTGTTTTTCTCTGCACCTCCCAATTCTAATTCTTTATCATATTTCTTTTGGTGCCAGCAGTGTGCGCGCATTGTTGGAAAAGACTAGTGTAGAAAGAAATTGAAGTTGATTTTGCATGACAAAAACTTAATATAAAATTGATGTAGTGGAATAGTTAATTCAAGGTTGTGTGTGTGTGTGTGTGTGTGTGTGTGTGTGTGTGTGTGTGTGTGTGTGTGTGTGTGTGTGTGTGTGTGTGTGTGTGTGTGTAAGAGAGAGAGAGCATGCCCAGAAGACAGCGCACAGTCTGTGCTTCTAAAATCATTCAGTATTGATCAACAGTTATTTAATTTCACTCACAAATCATTTAGGCCAATACTGTGAGGCCTTTACTCCTATTGGTGAGTCATTGGGCTTCTCAGCCCTGTAACGGATTCACAGCTTGGACTATAGTGAAATAAAACAATAAGGATGTGGAATACAGAGTGCTCAATTTCCCTATAAATATAAATTTATTTTTGTATTTTCCATTAATAAACATAAAACTCAAAACATTCTAAAAAGCTAGCAGGGAAGTATAATAATGATTTTACCACATAAGACAGCTAAGCAAGATTTACACTAAAATTACAATATGAGACCAAACAATGAGGGCCATTGTCTCGGGATAACATCTGAAAATTGAGAAGTTGGTGGCCCGGGGTGAATCTCAGGGCAGTGAACACAACCAACATTCAAGACATTATTGGATAATGTTGTATCGTCTTATTAAAATTTCCAACTATACCAAACATAAAATCACCTTTTGTTAGTGGAATATAAATATCCCTTCCTCCCTGTCCTGGAATTGGACTAACTCACTGTTTCATATTTCACAGTGTAGGGTTTTCTTGGGTGGGGGAGGGGGAAATATTAAGACTGGTCAATGAGAATTAGTGCTTAAAAAAAACGTCCAATTAGAAGTATCCTGGGGTTATTAGAGATAACAGCACTCATATCCAATTAAGATGAAAACCATTTTACCAGTTTAATGTGCCACCTCTGGCAGTTTTGGTTTATTAGTTTTATCAGACTTCAGAACTGAAACTCAAAGTAATATGTATGCTGTGTCAGGGAGAGAGAAATGTTAAGACTTAGAGATTAATTGGTTAAAAATAAGATGCATCAAAAGTAGTTCATTAACCATATGCATTGTGCACCTTGGTGAAGGAAAATATTCTTTTTAGGCAGTGCCTTCAAAGCGGGAGCAATTTAGACACTGAGGCAGTAAATTACACTGCTGCAGACAGAAGGCATGTGTGATTTACTTTGATGTCCATAAATGCAGATATGTAAGATATGCATATAATACAAAACAACTTTGCTTCGAAATCAGAAGCTACTTTACAGAATTGAAAAGTCCAGGAGCACTTGGAATGAATGACATTTTGAGCGTCAACCTCTCCCAGCCCTCTGGCTTTATCTGTTGAACTCAAGATTGTTCTGATTTAACCAAAGTTTTTATTGTATTTCTTTTTTTTCCTTTTCTTTTTCTTTTTTTTTGCGGGGATTGGTGAGAAGGAGTGATTGAAAGTAAAAATCAAACTTGCAATACAACTTTCAAGACCCAGGATATTTCTGTGTCCCAAGAACTCCTTAATGCCAACTGGTTACAGGAATGTCCTGATTCTGGTATGTACGTCCTAGTTCACTAAAGAATGTCATGTGAGGTCTCAAATGAAAGTTGGGGTCAAACTGGCCATTAACATCATTATGAAATGTATGTACAGATCCTATATAAGGCATTATGTATATATACTGAAAATCATAGAATATCAGGGTTGGAAGGGACCTCAGGAGGTCATCTAGTCCAACCCCTTGTTCAAAGCAGGACCAATCCCCAATTTTACCCCAGACCCCTAAATGGCCCCTGCAAAGATTGAACTCACAACCCAGGGTTTAGCAGGCCAATGCTCAAACCACTGAGCTATCCCTCCCCCCAGTGTATTCATAGAGTCTGAATCAAGGTATGAGTCACCAGCAGAGGTGTCAGACAAGGTATGTTTATTCAGCTGTCTCTATCTTATTGCAAGCTAACACAGCGAATACCCATTTACATAGGAAGTCAATGAAGAGAGTTGAAGTCAACAAGGAAGCAGCACACTGGAATAATAACCTTATCCTGTCTCTGAGTACAGACAACAAATTTTCGGGAGTATAAGTAAAAGTCAAAAGAAGACACCCCTTTTTCCGGCACAGAGGAGGTTAACAGGCAGTGTGTTTACGTTCATGAAAACGATCAGAGAGGCAGTCGTGTTAGTCTGTATCCACAAAAACAATGAGGAGTCCGGTGGCACCATAAAAACTAACAGATTTATTTGGGCATGAGCTTTTGTGGGTAAAAAACCCACTTCTTCAGACCCACTTCTTCATGAAAACTGAATCTCAACCAACCTTGGCTGAAATGCTGCCGAGGACTTGGGGTGAAAGAAACTTCATCAGACAGGAAGTTTACCTGTTAACAAATTTTCTAGAGACTAAAATTAACTATGAGGGAAATGCCCTTTATGGGGACTTTGGGCCCCATCTTCCTATGACTGCTTTATGAAGGCCACACCAGAGGCAGAAGAAAACTGGAAACCAGTAATTATATCTATGTAACACAACTGAGTGCCCCAGGTGGCTGATGAGTAAATGACCATCTGGACGTAAAAGAGATTAACTCAAGTTCTGTTTCAGGGGAACTCCAAAGGGAGACAGGAAGTGTGGAGAGGCACTCTCCGAGAGTTCTGCGCCAGAGGGCTAAGCAGGGAGCCTAGATGGTGAGGTCTCTGGGAAATCGACCAGAAAGGGGAGACTGTAAGAGGTGCTCCTTGAGAGGAGAGCATCCTAGATGGAGTACTGCCATCAGCAGGCATCCAAAAGGGCCTGATCTCAGACAGGGTTCTGCCAGGCACTGACTGGAAGCCCGGCCTGGCAAGGATCACCCACTGTCTCTGGAGAAGAGTTGCACTGTACCCTCATTCTAGAGAAGAATCTTACTCTGGTAGCGACAAGAGGCCTAATACCAGTGGCAGAGATTGAGTACCAAGATAACCCTGGGGAAGAGCCTGGGGAAAGTTGATCAGGAGGGGGATAAATGGACTAAGGATGACTTGATAACCCAGCTGAGATGTTGGAGTGAAAGTTTTGTTTGTTCTATATTGGTTTTTCTGTTAATAAATGAGACCCTCCACTAGGAGGTGCTCTTTAGCATCAAACAGTCTGTTGGACACCCTAGGTGAGGGGAAAAGCAAGTAAGGGCTCACCTGCAACATCATGCTCCCCTGCAAGGGGCCATGCCAGGTCAGTCTGGAATGATGACAGAAACCATTTCTTTCCAACATTCTTATGCACTATCACTTGAATCTTTGATAATAAACTTATTCCTGTGTTCACTATAAATACAGGTAAGTGCTGTGACATTAAGCAAGGTGGGTTGAATCATACAATCTGCTGTTCCTCTGGGGACCGTAGACCTGGTATTTCTGTGAGTGATCAGCGGCTAAGGGGATGAACACTATAGGGGAACACTTCAAAGGGACTTGGGGCTCTGTGTGCTCCTATTGATATCCTGCAAGGCAAAGTAAGAGCTTGCCTAGTGAGGGGGATAATGCTTGGATGGCTAACAGGCTGATGGTGCCAGAGAACTGACACTCAGCTAAGCACAAGCAAGACTCCCTCATGCTGAAGATAGGGGGGTAACCAGCTGACTCAGTCTGGGGTGCCCCATGAAACATCAAAATTTCATCCTTTATATTTAAGAAATACATTCAGATAGTGAAGAAAATTATTTTAGTTTTTTAGAGGACATCACTATTATAATAAATTAACACATGCATAGTGTGTGCTCACCATCTCTTTCTCTCTGGTATCTCTAATCCAAAATTATGTGGCCCGCTAGATGTATGCTATCACTCTGGGAGAGTATTCAGTGGTTTTCAAGCCCACAGGAGCTGCGGCCCTTATTCAATGCCCATCAAAGTGAATGGAAAGACTTCCATTGACTTTAGTGGACATTGGATCAAGCCTTAAGAGCAGTAATTTAAGCGGAGGAAAACTAGAAACCAATATTTATGGATATGTAAAATAAAAATTGTTTCCACATTGTTAAATCAGCAGAGCAATCTGTAGATATCAACACTGACAAGACCTCTAAAGATTTGGACTGCATATTTATGCAAGGGCTCATTCCAACTTAATTGGATAAAATATTAAGTGACAGAAAACCTCTCCTATGAGATTTCCAGTACTTCCTGTTTTGGCCAAGTTAGTAATAGCTCTAATTAATTCTACTTCCTGTGCAAGCCAAAACCAGGAAGTTCAGGGAATTTAGAACAAAAATGTTTAATTCAACTATTTTAACTAAATATTTCATGCCACAAAAAATCTTGAAGTTTAGTTTGATTTAGTTTAAAACATAGAATGAAGTTTAACTTGGTTCTATTTGTATCCAAACTGATGCTCTCATCCTTACTAATAATTAGAAAAATTAATGGACTGAGTGGATCTCAGACAGGATACCTTAGATGCAGGGTGGTCTGACTAGGAAGTTATCTGCTGTCACACTGTGAACATATCTGGCTCTTCTACATTCAGAATGTCTGCTTACCTATTTAAGGGCCTACTCCTGCTCTCCCTAAAGTTAATGAGAGATATGACTTTGACTTCAAGGAGAGCTAGATCACTGCATAAGTTTGGATATTTTAATTGGCTGTGACATGCCTATGATGTGAATAAACTAATATCAGAGCATCAGCATTTTTGGAAAGTTGTATTTCAGGATAGGTGATGAATCTAGGTTTCTGAAGTCCATACACATAGGCAGGGGGAGTCAGGAATAAAACATGAAGAAGATTTTTAAAACAACATATGAATATTTTACAATATGAGATTTTTCATCAAAATTTCAAATAAAGTTACAACAATCACAAATATTGATTAATTTGCAACCACTTATTCACTGTTATCAATCATACTAGTGTATTTTTTTATTTGAAAATGTAGGCCTAGATCCTACAAATGCATATGCATAATCTTAATTTGAAGCATGTGCATAATTGTTTTCAGGACGGGGGCCATTGTAATTATTATGACTGTATTCATTATTAATTTCATGGTAGAATTTTTACACTAAGTTCCCATTTCTTCACTCCACTGAAAATCTGAAAAAAACCAACAACCTCGGCTTGTTTAGTCACTGTGATTAATCTAGCTGAAGGTACTTGCATAAAAAGAGAGGGGTCTTGAAGTCAAAAGGCCCACAGAGGAGCCGAATTTCTGACTGATTTCAAGCACTGTATCCAATTAATGTCCCCCTTCTGCTGAAGTCCCTACAATAGTTCCCCTATTTCTCTATCTATTGCTTTCTGAAAGAGCTTCATGTCCACCCACATATAAGGACCATAATTTGTGGCTAAATGGCAGCTGCATCCCAGCGCTGGAGGCCTTTCCTCAAATTGGCCTTTAATTGGTGTAATCAAGAGCTTGAATTATTGGTTCAACCAAAGGAAAAGTATTCATTCAAACCAACAGGATCGCTCTCTTTTTCTTTTAAATTAGCAATAAATTAATGACTGAAATCCATGCACAAAAGATGGAATTCATTAATAAAAGCCAGTTGCATTCTCATTAAGGAGGAAAGTATTTTGGCGGAATCTTAAAGCCTTAAAAAAATAGCTAAGCAGAGACCGCACAGAGTTGGGTGGGACAATTGCAAATCACCATCAAGATAATTTGAACCATGACATGAAGAGATCATCATCTAAAGAGGACTTTGAGCTAGTTTCCTTTATCCCATGGGGCTCCTTTTCTTTCTGAATTGTGGCAGATTTTTTTTTTTTTACGTCAGCAACCATTTCATAATCCCTAAATGTAGCTTGATAAACTCATTCCAGAAGCTGTGTTCAGTTGGAAGGTGCGCACCAGCAGGGATATGGAGTGGACCAATCATGTTTCATTTTAAATGGGACTCTGCTTAAGATTGCAAGCTCCTGTGGGACAGGGACTGTGTCTTGCTTTGTATTTGTAAAGCGACTAGTTTAATGGGACACTCGTTTCGATCACGGCCTTTTGGCTCCATCATATTATAATATTTATAAATATTTAATTTTCTATCTTTATCTGATTTTCTGAGCACAGATGCGTAATGATCCAAAGGATTTCTAAAACTCGTTGCAAACATTTTCTAGCAACATTGGCACAGTTGAAAAAAATATATGCCTATGTACACATTCCAAAATAATTACCTCTTTTGTGTCAGGAATTGGAGGTTACTTGAGCATGATATACGAACACAAAATGCCTTTGTGCCCACACAGAAGTGTCTGACCTGTCCCGTGTAAGTATTCAACCAGACACACTAGAATCCTACATGTTCACCAATGCAGGGGCAGCACCAGCATACATGATGCATCCTGAATAGCCACTCTAAATATTGTGACTGTCCTCATAAAACATAGATTTGAGTCTGAGTATTTGTGGGCTTGGCACAAGAAATGGGAGGGTTAGTTAACTTTTAATACTTTAAGATAGTGTAAATAAGGATTGGGTCCCAGATCCCTGGATATGTCAAGAGGTGCACAGTTAAACTCAGAAGTAGAGGCAGTGCAAAATGTTCCCATCGTTTTGGCCACTTGGGATTAGAGGGGTATAAGGAAACCCTAGCCATGTCCCTTTTCCCCACCCACACCATCTAGATTTTCAGCAGGGAGAAGATCTGGCATAAGATCCAGCATAACTGCTTTACCAGAAAATCCCCTTACTCTGGAGCAGCTAAACCATGCCAGCAATGCTGGATTTAGAGCTGATAGTGGTACAGTATGAAATGCCTAATTGACTACACCAAATTTCCATGTTTCTTCAATAAATATAAATGCATCAACATAAATAACTGACCACCACAATGACCAAGCACAGGGCCTAGTTTAGTCACCTGTGTCGACATGATGGAGAAAAATACTTTATAGTGCTCCAGCTATACAGAGAAATGGGATTAAATCTTAATCCACGTTAGAGATGGGACTTGCTTTCCCTCCTGCCCAGCCAACGTTCCTTCCTCCTGCATATCAGAAGCATTATGGGAATGCCCCGTCTATGAGTGCAGAGTTGCATTTACTTTGTGTAAAACAGTCTCTGTGATCAGGAGGTAGTATTCAGTGGCCCTGTGTCAGAAGGACTTCAGCCACCATTGCTGCATACTTCAATAGCAAATTGGAGACTGTTTGCTGATTACTCTGGACAAAGGAATCAAAATTACTAACCATAGCTGAGTCATTTACTCTTTTAGCTTTCCCCCTGTGCAAGAGAAATGTTTAGCTATTTGCCAGTGTCCAGGCCTCTTCTTTGTTGGAATTACAAAAAATAGGAAAATAATGGTTCTCACCTCATTTAATCATCATGTGTAAAAAGTTATTGTTCTCTCTCTCAGCCCTAATATTAGGGGCAAAGATTCTAAGGGTTTGGGGTTTGTTTGTTTTTAAGAACAGGTTCTTTACAATGGTAGCTATGCATGTTACAGGCGACTTGTGCTTTACTCCAAAGGCCTCATCCAACTCCCATTGTAATCAGTGGAAAAAACAAAATCAATGGATGTAAATTGCCAGTATGGTCAACTAGATTGGATCCCTCTCACTTTTCACACCACACAACTTTGTGAGCACTTCCCTGAATCTTCCCTCTTCTTAATCTTAAAATTAATTAATTAATTAGTTAAAAATAGTATAACCTCCAGGTTAGTATTTAAGTTGTCAACCAATATGGACTAAGAAAACTTGCAAAAATTTTGAGTAAGTCCTATAAGTGAACATCCAGTATTGTGGCTTGCTTTTTCATGTGTGTATGTTTGGAGGAGGTCATCTTTGAAGTAATTGGTAAAGTGCCTTCCCTATCCAGAGGAAAACACATATTAATACATCTCATATTTTTCCACTAATAAAATGGAGCCATGGTGTGTAGTTAGAAGAGTCTGAAAAGCAACTGAATACTACAATCATTAGCCACATAAGCAATTCAAAGTTTGTTGATTTGTGTGGCAGTTTTTGATATTTTAAAGTGCCAGATCTTCAAATAAAGTAAATTGGTAAAGCAGAATTGACTTCAATGGATCTACAACGATTTACTCCAGTTTATCATTTGGCCCTATCCCACTAAGTGGTAATTATTCAAAAGCACTTGATCAAAAGTCACTCTGTCATCAAACAAAGTTATGAGCAAAATTTGTATCTGTTTATATTATGATGCAGCCCTTCTGTAATCACCACCTTGTTATGAAAGTTAGCAAGATTGGCTCAGCAGAAAAAAAAACAATGAGAGAGAAGTTTAGTTAATGCAGTGGATTAGGGTTCCCCTCCCCCCCACTCCCTCTTTAAATCTGAATATTTAACACCAAGAGAGAAACCCGTCTTGTTTTTCAGCTGGAATAACAGCAGTTTCTGTTTCTAACCTGGGAAGAATGTGGTTGGGATTGAAAAGCACCCCTGTCCTATTGTTAGACTCCCCCAGCATTGATCCTTGCTTTTAACATCATAATGAAGGATGCTCTTTAGTGGATTATCTTGAGAAGGGATTAACTCCTTCAAGACTTCTTAGAAGGCAAGGTGTTTTGAGCCCTAAATACACACCAATTGCCTGCTTAACTTTTCATCTTATTTTGAAAACTGCCCAGCTGGATTTCAAATTCTTTTCCATAGAGCTGAATTTTCTTAGTAGCAAAGTTTGAGTCGGGGGCAGCAGATGCTAAAAATAAATACTGTTCTTTTAATCTTGGGTAGCCAAATGTTTCAGATATTTCTCCAAGACAGCCATGGTAGGATAAGACTCAATCAAAACTTTGCAGCAAATTCAGCAAAGCCTTAAATTCTGTTCCTGTCACTCAGACACATGAAATAAGTCTCCAAGACCAAACTCTGCTATAAGGCTCTCCCTTTAACTCCATGTATTTATATTAATTTATAATAATTTATATTAATTTATACACACACACACACACATCATTCACAACCTATTAATACACTCTCACACACACACACATAGACACACACACATATATATAGTTTTTGGATGCTACACCTTGGCTTTCAACAACATCATTATCAGGATTGTTTTATGACACACTTGCTGTAACATACAAAACGCCTAGTTTAAAAAAAAGGCATTGAAAAGAGGCCTAATTGCTCTATAATTTATAATCAAGTGGCTTCTTCAACCTATGTTTCTTTATCTTAATAACCATTCATTTCTGTCTGCCTAATTTATTGGAACTGAAATCTTACATTTGTTCCACGTTCATCTTACCCCTCAGCTAATCTTGTTTCTGTTATTAACCTGCTCCATTGTGCCAAGTAACAAGGTAGACCGCAAAACTTTTTCTTGCCTGGCTGTTACTTTTTCAGTTTAGTGCAAACTTTGTTTCTCCTATTCCTACAGAATAAAAATATTTCTCCTCACTGACATGTGTTGTCTTTTATTTCTTCCAGGGAAATAAAATGCAGATTTTAAGTGCATTTTTCATTTGGAAACACTGGAAAGTATTATTTTTATGTAAAAAAGGGGAAAATAGTCTTTGCTAGAGATTTTACTTTTCTTTCCCTCTCTTATAGCTCCTCCATCGGCATCTTTATGAAGTAAAAATATGCATTATCCACAACTTTATAAACAGGCTTTATCCAATGGACTGGAATTATTAACCCAGCCTGATATATTAAAAAGAGTTTGCAAAGAACAACAAAATAGCTGACATTTATGACAAATAAGTTTTCTTCATTTTAACAAACTGAGGGGACCCAGGTGCACTCTTATTGTGAGCTAAATGAAATATCCTCTTATTCTTTTTTGTAATAATAACTGTATTCCAGAGACTATGCTTTAATTGTAAATAATCCCCCACATTCTTTCAGTATAAACTCTTTAAGGAGTCATGAATTTTATTTATACTCTCTCACTCTTTGAGAGTCTTTTGTTTATTTGCTGTTTAGTTCTTTGTGAAATAACACTCCCAGAAGAAAATCCCCCTCTCTGCTTAAGGAATTAGCCCAGAGACAAAAGCAGAGAATTCTTTAAGCCTTGTTTTGTACTAAGAGAAATGTTTGACATTTCTGCGGAGAGGTGTTTAGTTTGGATTCATTAGGTCTTAGGGACTCTTTTCTCTTTTTTTGGCCTTTCAGTTTCTGTCACTGTTTTTTTTTTTTCCCCCTTCTGTGTTTGGTAGACTGAAGAGAATTCACCAATGTGTAATTAGGTTTCCTACATTTGAATAGCAAAATCCAGTTGTGTTTTAAATGGGAAAGCTAAGCATTCCCCTCCACCAGCATGCCCAAACCTGATTTGTGAGCAGACGAAAGAAAAAAAGACCTCACCAAAAGTTACTTAATGCTTGAAATAAATACTGCTAAGGCTCCATTGGTGAAACCGCACCACTGGTACTAATGGTGGAAGTTGCAGGCTAGACAGAACTCAGGAAGTTTTACCCTAGAATTATGCTATATAGTGGTAAGAACACATGAGCTCTATGAGCACCACAACTTTCATTATGGCTGTCACCAGTGGGTGGAGAATTATGGGTAAACATTTCATTGAGTCTAGTACGCAGCCCTTTACACTACAAATACAACCAAGGCTGATATGACCAAGGCTTTTAGCCTTGTTAAAACAAAATTCAGGTCCAGCCCATACCAGAGTTTGGAACCAGGGTTGTAATTGGGATAGAGGACAGGGATGTTGTAACTAGAGATGGGAAACAGTTTTCTCATCTTGTGAGAATTTTCAAGATTCCAAAAAAATTTCCTGACCTGAATTGGGGGGAGACAAAATCTCAGAAATCTTTGAAAATCAAAAACGGATGGAAAAATCAGATTAGGTCAATCAAAACATTTCATTCTGGTAATTTTGAAATGTCTTGTTTCAAATTTGACATTTTAATTTAAAAAAAAAAACTTTTTACTATTAATTAATTTAAATTTCTAGACAAAGTGTTGTTTTGACACAAAAACACAATTTTTGTTTTAAGAAATGTAACAACAGGACATTTCAAAGTATGTTCCTCAAAATATTTTCAAAACAGGATTTTTTTTTTCCAAAACTTACACTTTTGACAAATCAGCATTTTGCAACAACAACAAAACAAAAACTTTTTTGTCAAAAAAATTCCTGAACCACTGCAGTTGTTTCCATGTTCTTGGACATGTTTGTATTTTCAGTGTAAATAAGGCCTAAAGATCTCCTTAAAAGCTGGGCAACATAAGACAATTCGTACTAGGCCAGGAGTTTACAAGACAAAAAGGATTAAATTCAACCCTGGTGTAACTGTGTGCAATTCCATGGACTTCAATAGGGTGATTTTGTTTCCAAATCTTTCTGTCAAAATGAACAGATACAGCCATATCCCAGTGCTAAATTTTATAGTCCCCTGTTTTAAATGGGAAGAAGCTGTTAACAGGGCACATTTAGTGACAGATCTTCAACTTATTTCATCACTTATTTATCACTTGATTCAAGAGAGCGCAGATTTGTTGAACTTCAGGGCATGCTTTGAAGCCTGTTTTTTTTCCAGGCTTGCCCTAAAGGTGGGGGAAGTCATTGCTTAATAAAATTATTTAGCTGGGCTCTTTTCAACTCTATTAGCTCTGAACTCCAGATAAATTTTTAAAGGAATTGGCTGCTGCCAGATATACCTGAGTCATCTGGCAAAACGACTGCATCAAAGAGCCAACAGTCTTCACTAGTGCCTCTGGCAGAACACACCTGTTGTGCTGCCAAACGTACAGCATGAGATATATCTGAATGTTGCATTGATTTTGACCGGAGTAAGTCAAAGTTTACTGGCCTGCTTTTCAAAGGCCCTTAGCACCTGCAGCTCCCATTAACATAATTGTGACTATTGGGTGCTTATTATTTTTTGAAAATCAGGTCATGCTTGTATCTTAAAATATCCTTTAACAAATTAAGTGCATCTTGGTGCTCAGACACTGTGATGGTAAAGATTGTGAACCAAAGTCAACTGAACTCTTTCCATTGACTTCAATGGATTTTGAATCAGGCCCCAAAAAAGTAGGTAGACAGACTTAATAAAATGTGTATCGTTCACAAAGAGCAGTGAGTTTATATATTGGTATGCCACTTAGGGCTTGGTGCTCCTCTCCACTGACACAGATAGGAAGAACCAGAGCTTATGGATCCCTGCTGGGGAACAAAGGATGTGCAGACCAACAGTTCTTCCTTTTCCTCTATTAAGCAGAAGTGCCTTCACTGTGGCATTCAGGCTTTGCAGGTCAGGAAGGCGAATCCAATCTCCAGTTATCCCCAGGAAGACCTGCCAAGTTCTTTCTGTATGTGTTCCTGCTGACTAGAGTGGGTTGGAAAATTTTGACTTTTTGAAAAAAAATTGAAATTTGATATATTTTGATCTTGAAATACCTCACGGGAGTGGTTGTTTGGGTACATAATGCTCCAATTCTCCTCCATAAATAGGGCTCCATGGTCAGACTACCATTCCTACGAAGCAACACTGCCTCCCTCTTGGTCAGAGAAGGCAGTGCATCATGGGCATCTCATGGCTGAAGTGCATCATGGGAGATCAAGTCCAGCAGAGGAGCCCAACCTATATAACAGAATGGGAGCATGAGATGCAGATATGTGCCATGTACTTATTCACAGTCTGTAAAGGAATTAGTGATACCCTGTGTGAAATACACAATATTTACCCTGTTTCTTATATGGTGTCCATTAGCATGGTGTCTGAGTATCTGTATAAAGCCAAATACTACTTCAAGCAATTCTACATCCTTTTTAAAGTAAAACTTACCAATTCCTACAAGACCTGGGCTAATACAAAGTAGGCATTAGTGTAGAGAACTGAATGAAAACTTCTGCTCAATGCACAGCAGCCATAAGAAACCTTATTCTAAGAACTCTGATCTGATTGTGGCATAGAAACAAGCATGTGACCTGTGTGTCCAGTCAAATACGGCTTTGTTTTTGAATTTTGAATACCTACTTATCTAACAGAATACAGCATGCAAATTACCAGCATACAAATTAATAACATTTGTTAGTCATTCTTTATATAGTTATATTGTTGTCTTCAAACCTTTTAATGAAAGAAAATGAAAGAAAAGCTGTCTCCCTTGGCCATCTATAAATGAGGGATCATTAATGTTTAAATAATATATTGTAATTCTGAGATGTACAGATTTGCGTTCCTTTTAGACACTAACATTTTTACAGTGACCAATCCATGACTTATCTCCCCCCTCTTGCTTGTAAATAAGAATAAATGTCCCAAGCATTAAAGAAGCTAATGTGATTATGCCCTATATTCTCAGTTGCTCCCTGACCATATTAATCTCTATGTGAGGTCTAAGATACCCAAGTATATAGTGGAAGAATACAAGTTAAGTTTCCAAAGCAGATTGCTGAAACCAAAAGAAAGGTACTTTGGAAATCCATTTAGAGAAATGATAAGAATTCTTCAGAAAGTCCCCCAAATATACAGAATGCTTCTTTATTGTTATTGGAGGCAGTTTATTTATACCTTCATTGCCTTATGGGCCATATCTTTTTAATGGCAAAGAAATTAAATCAAATGTTATATTTTCCAACAAGTTTAAATGTTGTTCTTCTATTTTTCTCTATGTATAAGCTCTTATTACTCAATAAAAACTTGGGTGGTTATTTTTTATTATTTTTAAACCAAACCACTGTACCTTTGTCAAAGCTCAGCTTAGATGGACAGGACATGTTGTCAGAATAGGTGATGATAGACAGCTGAAAAAAGTTTTCTATGATGAGCTGAAACTAGGAAAGGATGGGATGGCCAATGAAAACGCTTCAAAGACTTCCTTAAGCAAAATCTCACCTCATATATTATAAATATTGATAACTTCAAGGACAGACCTGAATGGAGAGCAACTATCAATACAGGTTTTAAACACTTTGAGGAAGAGAGATGAAGAAAACTGATTGGAAAAAAAAAAGGGCCCAGCATCATGCCCAGTCTTCAGTGGGAACTTGAATAATCCTGTGTGTCATCTGTTCAGGATCTCGCTCCTCACAGATTGGACTACACCACCACTGAGAACACATAGATCATAGAAGTATTGGACTGGAAGGGACCACAAGAGGTCATCTTATCCAGTCCCCTGCACTCAAGGCAGGAATACAAAATAATTAGACCGTTCGTGAAAGGTGTTTGACTAACCTGTTCTTAAAAACCTCCAATGACAGAGATTTCACAACCTCCCTAGGCAATTTGTTCCAGTGCTCAACTACCCTGACATTTAGGAAGTTTTTCCTAATATCCAACCCAAACCTTCCTTGCTGCAAGTTAAGCCCATTGATTCTTGTCCTATCCTCAGAGGTTAATGAGACTAATTTTTCACCCTCCTCCTTGTAAAAACCTTTTATGTACCAAAAACTGTTATCATGTCCCCACTTAGTCTTCTGTTCTCTAGACTAAACAAACCCATTTTTTTCAGTCTTCCCTCATAGTTTTCTGGACCTTTAATCATTTTTGTTCCTCTCCTCTGGACTTTCTCCAATTTGTCCACATCTTTCCTGAAATGTGGCGCTCAGAACTGGACATAGTATTCCAGCTGAGGCCTTATCAGTGCAGAATAGAGCAGAAGAATTATTTCTCATGTTTTGTTTACAACGCTCCTGCTAATACATCCCAGAATGATGTCTGCTTTTTTTGCAGCAGTGTTGTTGACTCATATTTAGCTTGTGATCCACTGTGACCCCAGATCCCTTTCTGCAGTACTTCTTTCTCTGCATTCATTTCCCATTTTGTATGTGTGCAACTGATTGTTCCCCCCTAAGTGGAGTACTTTGCATTTGCCATTATTGAATTTAACCATATTTATTTCAGACCATTTATCCAGTTTGTCCAGATCATTTTGAATTTTAATCCTATCTTCCAAAGCATTTGCAACTCCTCCCAGCTTGGTATCAGCCACAAACTTTACAAGTGTACTCACTATGCCATTATCTAAATCATTTATGAAGATATTGAACAGAACCAGAACCCATTCCTGCGGGACCCAACTTGATATGCTCTTCCAGCTTGACTGTAAATCATAACTACTCTCTGAATGGTTTGTCAACCAGTTATGCACCTTATAATAGTTCCATCTAGACTGTATTTCCCTAGCTTGCTTATGAGGTCATGTGAGACAGTATCAAAAGCCTTACCACAGTCAAGTATACCACATCTATGCCCCACCTCCCAGCCACAAGGCTTGTTACCCTAAGAAAGCTATTGGGTTGGTTTGACACGATTTGTTCTTGACAAATCTATGTTGACCATTACTTATCACCGTATTATCTTCTAGGTATTTGCAAACTGACTGCTTGATTATTTGCTCCATTATCATTCCGGATATTGAAGTTAAATTGATTGGTCGGTAATCTGGGTTGTCCTTATTTCCCTTTTTTATAGATTGGCAATATATTTGCCCTCTTCCAGTCGTCTGGAAGGAATGTGATGCTGTGACATCATTGTTGGGTAGTATGGACAGCCATATTGTTTTAATTGAGATCATTTGTTGTTTTTCTATTGCTTCAAAAATAAAGACTATTTCCTTAAATCAGCTCTCACTTTTGAAATGGAAATCAGATTTGCCTTGCTATACTTTATCAAGCTCATTAGTAATGATGCATGATCGGTTAACAGAACAAGAGAAGAAAAAAAGATGTAAGAGGCTTCTCTTTCTTATCTCTCATGTTTAAATATGAAATTGTCCTGTTTTACATGGTGCACAAGATGACCAGCTATTATTGAAAGACTGGATTTCTACACTGCAATCATGCTTTTCCTCCAATTAGGACATGGACTTGTGCTGCAAAATATGAAGGGTAGATGGTATCCCAAAGGTTTTGATAGTTCCTGTTGCTAGATTACTGTTGGCATGGCACGCTTCGGCAAAATACGCTTTTCATACAATGGTAGGATCAGCTTCAGGGAATGTGGGGCTTGCTTTAGAAGAGGGGGGGTTGGGAGACCACTTTTTCACTGAATTACCCATATAAGGAAAGACATTTTCAAAGTCTCATGGGCGTTGATGCATCTTTATATAACGAGCCAAGACCTTTATCCAAGAATTAAATAACTGTAGTATAGTTTTCAGCCACTTAATACTTTCCTTAAACACATTTTTTGTTGTTGGAACTTTAATAAATTTATAATTTCAACAAAGCACTAAATTTTCAAATAATTGTTTGAAAGAAAGATTTCATTTTCGGACATTTGACTATTGGAGGGAGTTATATATATATATATATATATATATAAGGGCTGTCGATTAATCACAGTTAACACACACAATTAACTAAAAAAAGTAACTGCGATTAAATAAATTAATTGTGATCAATCGCACTGTTAAACAATAGAATACCAATTGAAATTTATTAAATATTCTTTGATGTTTTTCTATATTTTCAAATGTATTGATTTCTATTACAACACAGAATACAAAGTGTACAGTGCTCACTTTATATTATTATTTTTGATTACAAATATTTGCACTGTAAAAATGATAAACAAAAGAAATAGTATTTTTCAATTCACCTCATACAAGTACGGTAGTGCAATCTCTTTATCGTGAAAGTGTAACTTACAAATGTAGGGGGGTTTTGTTACATAACTGCACTCAAAAACAAAACAGTGTACAACTTTAGAGCCTACAAGTCCACTTAGTCCTACTTCTTGTTCAGCCAATTGCTAAGACAAACAAGTTTGTTTACATTTGTGAGATACTGCTGACTGCTTCTTATTTACGATGTCACCCGAAAGTGAGAACAGTCATTCACATAGCACTTTTGTAGCGGGCATTGCAAGGTATTTACATGCCAGATATGCTAAACATTCATATGCCCCTTAATGCTTCAGCCACCATTCCAGAGGACATGCTTCCATGCTGATGATGCTCATTAAAAATAGAATGTGTTAATTAAATTTTTGACTGAACTCCTTGGGGAAGAATTGTATGTTTCCTGTTCTGTTTTACCTGCATTCTGCCATATATTCATGTTATAGCAGTCTTGGATGATGACCCAGCACATGTTCGTTTTAAGAACACTTTCACAGCAGATTTGACAAAATGCAAAGAAGGTACCAATGTGAGATTTCTAAGGATAGATACAGCACTCGACCCAAGGTTTAAGAATCTGAAGTGCCTTCCAAAATGTGAGAGTGATGAGGTGTGGAGCATGCTTTCAGATGTCTTAAAAGAACAATACTACGATGCGGAAACTACAGAACCTGAACCACCAAAAAAGAAAATCAACCTTCTGCTGGTGGCATCTGACTCAGATGATGAAAATGAACATGTGTCGGTCCTCTCTGCTTTGGATCATTATCAAGCAGAACCCATCATCAGCATGGATGCATGTCTTCTGGAATGGTGGTTGAAGCATGAAGGGAAATATGAATCTTTAGTGCATCTGGCTCATAAATATCTTGTGATGCTGGCTACAACAGTGCAATGTGAACGCCTGGTCTCACTTTCAGGTGACATGGTAAACAAGACGTGGGCAGCATTATCTCCTGCAAATTGTAACCAAACTTATTTGTCTGAGCGATTGGCTGAAGTAGGACTGAGTGGACTTGTAGATTCTAAAGTTTTACATTGTTTTATTTTTGAATTCAGTTATTTTTTGTACATAATTCTAAATTTGTGAGTTCAACTTTCATTATAAAGAGATTGCACTACAGTACTTGTATTAGGTGAATTGAAATAAACTATTTCTTTTGTTTTTTTACAGTGCAAATATTTGTAATCAAAAATAAATATAAAGTGAGCACTGTACATTTTGTATTGTGCCGTAATTGAAATCAATATATTTGAAAATGTAGAAAACATCCAAAAATATTTAAATAAATGGTGTTCTATTATTTGTTTAACAGTGCGATTAATCGCGTGATTAATTGCGATTAATTTTTTTAATCGCTTGACAACCTTAATATATATATAAAAATACACACACACACACACTTTACAGTCAATTTAATACTTGGAGAAGTTAGGGACCAATAGAACTGGTCGGAAACATCTGTGAGGAGTACTTCCTCATGTAGGCCTTAATTCAAGAAAACACTTAATCACACTTTTAAGTTTAAGCATGTGTGTTAGTGCTTCCAGGATAAGGATCCTTTCCTAAATTGGAGGCCATAGGGAATGATCCAACACCAGTTGAAGCCTATAGAAAGGAGTCCTTTGACTTCAGTGCAATCTGGCCCTTAATTAACCATCCATATGGTATTTATACTATACTCAGATGGTAAACCGTAAAACTGTAAAGAATAAGAACATAAGAGGTCATTGTGCTGTAAAATAAAGAATTACTATTATTCGCAAGGTACTTCTTTTCTTTAATAATGGGTTGCTGTTTGCGGTTCAGATAAAATAAGTGCTCTGAGATTTTTTTTTTTAATTCTTCTTTTGCTTCTCTTTCCTTATGGCATGGCAAAGGATATGGTACATTTTCCTGAAAGCGCTATGCCCATTTTCAAATTTGTAGCAAATCTCCTTTTAATAGGTCTGCCTTGACATGCTTTCTTTAATCCAGTGAAAGATTGCACTGTTTAAAAGCTCCTGAAAGGTGATTGCTGTCCTTGAAATAGAAAGTGTAGTTTCAATTCAAACAACAAGAATCGCTTTCCGTTTGACTGAAATACATTAAGCAGTACAGTACAACGCCATGTGACTATCTCTTGTAATTGTCAACAGATTGGCAAATTGACATATAATCCTGGCAAACCGGTATTTAATTGCTAAAATATGACTTTGTAGCAACTACAAGTATGTCTGGCAATGTCAAGCTATCCCATACCACGTGGCTAGTCTGCTTTCGAAATGAAGTTTTATACCAGTTTGCAGCTGCCATGCTCCTCCTGAACTGCAAGTAGAGAGACATTACTGGAAGAGACATCATTAACTGGGGCCTGTGAGTTGCAGGAGATGGCATTGCACTTTCCTGTTAGTTTAGCCAGACTTTCCAAGGTATACTCCAAAATGAAGTCAGACTATTATTATTTATAGTCTCTACTGTGGTTTTATTTAATGGTAGGTTTGCCTTTGTTGATCTCAGAAAACAAAATCTCACACAGCTGGCAAAGGCTGGAAAATGAATCTTGTTTTCATTGGACTCACTAAAAGCCAAAACTGGGGTTTTCACCTTGATATTTAAATAATTGGAGGAAGTGGTTACAGCATGGGAGCCGAGAACCTTTTGTTTAATTCCCATCTCTCACACTGATTCATTATAAAGACCTTAGCCAAGTCAGTTAACTTGTGTTAGGGTATGTCTACACTGCAGTAAAACACCCCTCGCTGGCCAGAGTCAGCTGACTCAGGCCCACGGGGTTTGGGCTGCAGGGCTATAAAATTTCAGTGTAGAGATTAGGGCTCTACATTGCAATTTTATAGCCCCTCAACCCGAGCCCCACAAGCCCAAGTCACCTGATACAGGTCAGCCCCCGGAGCCAGTGCTCCAGCCCAAGACCAAACATCTACACTGAAATTTTATAACCCCAAACCTAAACCCCATGAGCCCAAGTCAGCTGACATGGGCCAGCCACAACGTAGACTTACCCTTAGTTTCTCCACTTCTAAAAGGGGTATCACAGTGCTTACCTACCTATCAAAGGTGTTGTGGGATTTCTTTAATTATGTTTGCAAAGATGTTTTGAGGTGTCAGAGGCTACAGTGCTGAGATCTATATAAGTAACTAGATAGATCGATAGCTAATGAGGAAAGACACTAAAAACATACAAAGTATTCTTAGTTTCTTACTGACAGCTTTAATGGAAATTATTGTAGGTAATTATCAAATATACAAGGAAACAATGTAGTAGAAGTGAAAACAGTTAAAATATTAAAAAGTCATCTTTTTCACATTTAAAGTGAAATATTAATTAACCAATAAAAAAATCTAGAATGTTATGAACTAATAAACAACTTACTCTTTTTTTTTAAATTACAACACATTGTCTCACATCAAAATTGGGGTGGAGAAGGCAACCAGAACATAATATTACAATAACTTTATTTCTGTTGTACCAAATGACTAGTGCAGACAATAATTTTGCCCGTCAGCTTGAGGTACAGAGGAATGACAGCTGCCCACTGTACTAGTCGTTAAGAGATGCATCCTGGTTAGCTGCTTTACATATATAACATACCTATGTGCTTCGCACAAACAGAAAGCAAATTTAATCCATAAAAACAAAACCCATTTCTGGAAGCACTTCCTTAATTTTTTGCAGAACTTCAGCAAAGTCAGAAATCAGTTAATTCTTTCATTTTTACCAATTTACAACAATGGCCAGCCATCCAACAAGCTCATTGGATGGAAAAGATCCCATGGGGACAGACATATAACACATATGGTATGAAAAAGTTATTACAACTTTTTATTACTTGTTACAGGTCGGCATGGGGAGAGAGAAATATTCATCCAGTTTAAAGCTGTCATTGGTATATCTTTTTACTTTAGTTTAATCTGTTATTTTGCAAACTAAACAAACCCTCTGGTGGATTTATTTTTGAAGAGCTACAGATACATATAAAAAGTAGGAGCATTAACATTAGCAGAGCACAACGAAAATATCATTAAGAACTGTCTTGTAGGTGGGTCTGCTGTTTCTCATCGAACAAATGGAGCATATGTATTTGGAATTCTTATGTGTTGTTTCACTTTATGGCTCGCTTGTAGTTTCCATCTCTTGGCATCAGTGGAACACTTCCCAGGATGTTTTAAGTCACAGCCTCATACGCCTCTTCAGTGAGTTGTCAGAGTTTCTCCATGTAAATTTGTAAGTTTTTCTTTTAACCGGCATCTCTCCCACTCAAGCATAACCCTGGGCTGACTTGTAATGTGTCCTAATTGTATAGAAAGCCATAGTCTCTTAATGACTGGCTATAACCTTTGTTGTGTGTGCAGGTTGTTAATCCCTTTTTAATAGCTGTATTTGTGTCAGATGAGGTCAGACATGAATTCTTATTTGCCTTTGTTCCACTTACAGAAATCTTCTTTAAGATTCTTGGATGTTTTCATTCTAAGAAGGAGTGGAGCCCCACACAATACAAATGTCCCTGTGATCACACCTGTGCACGTATGTGTGAATACAGGCCTATAGACTGTATGTGTAGGCATACTGAATCATCATATACTATACATTTATATATGTGTCTATCAACTGCTTGTTCCGTTAAACTGACCAGAAATAAACAACTAATTTATGAATCTAGTGAACACTAATGGCTCCATTCTGAATCTGATTTAAGAATGTCTCAATATCATCTGCTTGGCTAGGTTATAGAAACTGCCTTTCTTGACATCAGACATGCATAACCTTGTAGGGCCCTATAACAGAGATTTTGCTGGTCATGAATAATATCAGGAATACCCAAGATACTTTACGGTGGATGTACATGGCCATGCAAAAGGATGAGAGTAAATTCCCACATACTAGGATTTACATTATGCTTTATTCCTCTACAGAGAGAAAGATAAAGAGCTGGGGACATTCTTCCACCTCATTCTCCATCTCTCCTTCATCCCTGGATTATGAAATTTATTTTGGCATCTACATTTATGTAGTTCACAATTATCCTTGTTTAACCTGTTCCTACCATGCAGTTATCAACTCAGATTATATTACATTATAGTAAACCATAAATACAGCGAGGAGAGAGAGGAGGGGCAAGAAACAAAGTTGCCCTAATCTCAAAGCACCATCAACTCTGCCTTCCTGCTCCAGAGCTCAAGTCTACTCCACATTTAAAACAGAAATGGGTAAAGCCAGCAGCCATACGTCCTTTCACTAAAATTAAGTAATAAACTGCAGGGCCTTAGCGTAATGTTGCGTGACCTTGTGGTCTCCTTAGTGGTGGAGTATCACAAACAGGCAAAGTCCCTGGAAAGCTGGATGGATGCTGGCGTGAGCTCAGTAAACAGAGCATGTATTTTATTACTGAAGGGGGTACAGGGGCAGCTCCGCCCAGGAAGCTGGTACTACTTCTTCCCCCAAAGCAGGAAGCACAGGAAACTCAGGTTACTTTTTGAATCAGGGGTTCTTGCCATCTGGGAGGAGCCACACCCTTTAGGTGGCACCTAACTGCCTATGGACGTGCCACACAATAATTCTGTTACGGTAATATACAATCAAAACTCTGTAGCTGCTTCCAGAGCAGGTGGGTGAGTTTATATCTGTTGCTGTTTTCATCGACCAGTTGTTAATAGTAATCCTTTATCTGTTAAAATGGTGGTGTGTTTTTCAGCCACCAAACCTCAAAAAGGGCAACAGCTCAGAAGGAGAAGCGGGAGCTCAGCATGCCACATGACCTTAAAATACAGTAAATTATCTTGTATCTAAATGACTAATGTATGTTTCTGATTGTGTCTAGTGCTGTGCAAGCAAAGCTTAATGTGGTGTTTCGACTACTGTAATAGCTTTTGTTAATAAGGCAGTTTTCTCTGATTTTTTTTAAATTTCATTTTAGAATGAAAAGGAGCCCAAACAATGCTGTGGCGGAGACCCATTTTGTGGATACATTTCTTGAGTCTTTGATATTGTTTATATATCTGTTTACTAGGAGGATTATGTAATATTTGTACATGGTACCATAGATAGCCAATGAAACCTTATGCAGAGAGTATGAACTTGAGGCCTGATTTCAGGGGCTGTCGATACATTTGAAAATCCTGCCAAGAATCCCTGTCGCAGAGAACTTGCAGATGAGGTTAGGTATTTTATGACATGATGTAGGAAGAGATTACTTCGGGCAGAGGTTTAGAACTATATGAGGTTTTTATGGCTGTCTGTCTGAGTTTGTGGGGTGACTGTGGTTGTATGTTTATGGTTGTGGATGACTGCTACTTTACGTCTAGAAGAGGGACTGCTTGTGGTTACTGGTTTGAAAGCCAGCAATGAATCCCAGAAGTAGAATCCTCTATAAAGTGAGGATTACATGAATTACTAAAAAATGCCTAGGGTTTATAATTTATATGGCAGGATGGGTTTTCCCACATGGCTCCACAGACCTTATGTTCTTCTTAGCTGTACTGTTCTCTGGATGTGTGATGAATCCTGTTTGTGGGCCTAGGAGGGGCATTCATTTACATGGCTCTGGAGATTTCCAACAACAATGAACCTTTCCCCAATGAAACACACCATGCTGTGGGGCATCTTTCCCAACCAACTCGACTGAAGTGCATCTTGGGCTACCATTTTATAATGCACTTTTCTGTCTCAAAACAGCAAAATGGATTTAAGACTCATTTTACCAACAAACAAAAATAAAATCTAAAATAAAACTAAACTCAACTCAAAATAGTACATAAAATGACAAGGGCCTGGTCATCTCCTGGTATACATGGCCTGACTAAAGCACATATTTTGGTTTGGTAGGCATAGCAACTGTGACTACTATACTGAAATAACTGTATTAAAGTTGGTGAGTTGGATTGAGAGATGGAAGATGTGAGTTCTCTTTCTAGTCTCTTTAGTGGAAATTTGGATCAAGCCCAAAGCCAAAGTCAATAAGAGTCTTTACATTGAAGTCCATAGGTGTCTCTCTCGCATTGGGAGGCTTTGGTTTAGGCCTTTGGCCTCTCTTTTCTTCTGTTTCCCCATCTGTAAAAGGAGAATAATGATGCTTACTCACTTTTGTACAGTACTTTGAGATCTGTGGATGAAAAGTGGTATAGAACTTCTAAGTAGCAAACACAAAATAATGGTTTAAATTAAGACAGTGGACAAAATTGCATGAGCCCATTGCCTGGTTGTACAGACAGAGCTAAAGATGTCTCTCCCATTATGTGGCTATACAAGGACATCCCACAATAACACTCCCTGTATTCCCTGTTCTCTGGGGAGCACTGGGACTGCTCACTTTCACTCCCCCTCAAAAAGAGAATGCCAAAAAGGGGAGCAAGGAGGAGTGGAGAGGAAAGGAGGTCATGGCAGGACCTACATGTAAATCAATGTAGAGGTAAGATCCTAAGATGATGTAAATAGCTGTAGGTCTGTTGACAGTGAAGCTAGACCAGTTTATACCAGCTGAGCATCTGCCCCAGGATAGGTAATATAAGAGATGGCAGCCTGATCCAGAGAAGTAGAAAATTAGGAGTCAGGGTTCCAGGGTTCTAATCCTGGCTTGGCCACTGACTCACACAGCATAGTCTTGGGCAGGTCACAACCTCTTTTTGTCTTTGCTTCTTCTTATGTAAAAAGGGAATAATAAATGGAACATATTAAACTACTGCATGGAACAAAATGAGGATTAATTGATTAATGTTCACACAAGGCTTTGAAGGTGTAAGCAACACTATTATACATAAGTGATAAGTATCATTAAAATGTTGCCAAATAAATTTGTTACATTTATGAAGCAAATTGCCTATGACAGTGAAACTCTGGAGACATTTTCTGGGCTCCTTCTGCTTTTGATATAGTCTTTCTAATCCTACAGTCCTGTTGTTGACATTCCAGCCTCATGCACACCCATCGACAATCTTGGAGCGTGTGTCCAGTGCTTTTTTTTTTTTTTTTGCTCCATCCGGCTTAGTTGGCAGATATTAATATGCCTCTGGAAAGTAAAACAAACTGAATAAAAGGAATCCTAATACGTCAAAGAAAAAATTACTGACCTCAAACTGAAATAGTATCTATGTCATCTGATCTTTGGAAAGATGGCTCCGTAGAAACCCCAGCTACCAAGGAGTTAATACATGCAGTGTAGTATAAGTGGTTAATTTGCTTATTAAAATCACGAAAAGCTTTTGGCTCTTTGACACCCAAACAAAAGGCAAGCAATTGAGTGACTTTTGACCTGAGCTTATCAGATGACTGGTGTAATGCTGTCAAACCCTCATCACTGCATTCAAGTAAGGTCACATTTTATAGGTGTTTATGACAGTTTAAGGTTCATACTGCCTATCTTTGTCAACACTAGAATGATGCAGGTCAACTGGCCGGGTTAATGAGCCAGAGCACAAGAGAAAAAAACATGGGAAACAGACTAATATCTAAATTAAAAATCAAATTTAAAGAACCTGTAAAACAAACAAGTTCTAACAAAGGCTGGAAAATCACAAGTCACTGGAGCTGGATTGAATACTTTGACTTCCACTTGTGTAATTGTATGTGGGAGTTAAACAATATTTGGGCATAGCAAAATTGTGGACAAAAATGTTACAAAATAGTTTCTGATACTTCCTGAGATTTCATTTTAGCCATGTTTGTGACCATAAAATAGTGTGCTTTCCTGAAATTTCACCAAAACAGTTCTTTCACTGCAAAAAGATGACAATTCACAAGTTGACACAAAAATGGTCCTGTTTCATAGTGCAAATATTTTGTGAAAATTGGATTAGTCTCAAATTCACAGCAAAATGGCATAGGCTCAGATTTTGAGCATTTCAAATTGAGAATATCTGTGCCACATCCAAGCACTATGGAAGTTAGTAACAAACAGAAAGTGATCATATTTTCAAAATCTCTGACACTTTTTGGGTGACATTTTTAGTGTAAAAATAAGCTGTACACAAGATAAAATTATACTTAAAATGTATATATGTGTCATTACTGACAGTTTCTGCTTAAATAGTGATATTGGTCTATTTCTCAGAGGGGAGGATTTTTACCAATAACTTAATCTTCTGAATTTATTTATCATAAAACACCAAACATCCCATTAGCATTCAGTTTGAGCTAACGAACATATTTGATAGTGGGTACACTCATGTGGCTTTTTTTTTTTTTCATTCCAAACACCATTCATCATACAAAACGTTCATTCTTCTGGACTGTTTGTTCCTGGTAAATAAAGGACAAATTCTACTAGGAATAACAATATTCCATGAACTAACATTCTGGAGTTATAAAGTGAAATAATTTTTTGATTGATAAAATGAAAACCAGGACATTTCAGATGTCCTAAAAGAAGTTCCACTGTCCCAATAAAAATGGGTTGAACAGTCACTTTGCCCTTATAACTTGGGTCTCCTATAGACCTATCAGTTTATCTTTCCCAGTGAAAATCACAGTACTATGTCGTGGCTGAAAATAAAGAGTTTTTTTCTCCCTTACGTGAGTTTTTGGCTGGTTGATATGGTGGGTTGGTTTGTTTGTTTATGCTTTTCCCTGAAGCAAAGATAATGGCCTTATTACAATGATTATCTTAAAAGTTTAGCTCTTCCCCCACCCCTCACATTAGGACATCTTGGGTTTTTTTTAGTGTTATATAAATGATATTGAAGTGAAATATACCATTATATATCATTTTTCCATGACAGCAATCACTGAAAGTTGTAGGACTATATCCATTGTTCAGAGGAAGTAGTGTACAAAATAAAATCCTAGATTATCATATGAATCATAAAATCCATTAATCTCTGAATAGGTTTGTGTAGCTCACGAAAGCTCATGCTCAAATAAACTGGTTAGTCTCTAAGGTGCCACAAGTACTCCTTTTCTTTTTTCTTTTTATGAATAGGTTTGAATATTGTAAATCAGCTCTTCCTGATTTTATTTATATACACGTACGCACACACCCATACATATAAATAATGAATATAATGCCACACTGATGGCCTTGGAGACTTACATGAATCTACAGAGAATCTTACATTAAGCTCACCTAGTGTAGCTATTCAGCACATATCCCTGCACACCAATGTAGACATGCTGTGAGGCTCCATGGTGGGTGGTAGGGAAGCCCGTCGAGCAAAGAAAAAGAAGTGCCTCCATACTACTTGTGTGTCTCTCATGGGCCCACATAGTGAGGAAGGTGGAGATGGAAGTGGACCAGTATTGGACCCATAGGAAACATATTTACATCAATCCCTATTGCAGCCTTTCATCCAAGTTGGGGTGGCCAATTTTTGCCTCCCTAACCTCTCCAGACATCATGTGCATATAAGGTCTGATCATTTAGGGAAAACCTTTTGCAAACCTCTCTTACACATGTTTTTAGTGATTTGGGCCCGAACTTAAAATCCTGAGGACCTTAACAATATTTTTGTTTTGTCTGAAATTTTTGGATTTCACTTTTGATAGAAAACAAGGTTATAATTTCATCTTCTTTTTTTTTTTTAATGAATTGCATACATGTGGATTTATATGGGTTTTCGTGGAAAATTTTAATAATAAATTATATAAGGAATAATTGAACATAAAGCTAGAAGAAATATAGAACAGTAGAAATGTATGGAAACTCACTGAGTTATTGATGAAATAGACCATATGTCCTCTGACACCTTGGTTTGATGGAATGCCTCCTTAACTGCTTCCTTAATGCATCCCGTTGTGCCTAGGTGTGGGATGACATAAGGTCTGCCTCACTCCTTTAATATGCTTTCATCTCTCTCATTTACAAGCTGTGTGTCCTTGTTTGTTTGCAAGAATATTGGAAGAATATTGGAAGGGTAACTGTTTTATGGCAAGTAGTGCCAGGAGAAGGAGAAGAAAAGCCTCTCATTATTACAATAATTTTGCCAGAGACTGCCATAAATTAAAGGAATCCAACTCTTCCCCTTTATCTTAATTGGAAGGGGGTTAAAGGATTTGAAAGTACTATTTCTTCACTAAAATATAGATTTTTTTTCCAGAAAGTTTCTTATAAACTCCCCATCTTGATATAGGTTCTATTAACACAAAAGTTACAGGCTTCCTGGAGTCTCTGTACTTTGAATGATCTTACTTTATCTTATTTAAAGTACTTTCCACTGGTATTTCCAATTATTATTGTCAGGATCCCAGTCAAGGATAGTGCCTGTGTTGGAGGGCACATGGTCTGAGTTCAGTCTAAAGGGTCAAGGCCAAAAGCAGCAGTCCACACTAGCTTCATAGGATCTGGTCAGAGTCAAGTTTGATGAACCGCACTGGGTTGGAACCAAATGAGTCAGCCAGAGTAGGGTTAGTAGTCCAGAGGCAAAATGAGATGAGCAGAGCAGGAAATCAGGAAGCAAAAGTGAGGCTAGGTGTCAGGAGCTGGGCTGGGGTCAGGAACCAGGAGGAAGGCCATGTATCAGGAGTACACAACAAGACAGGAGACATTCCAGACGACTAGAAAAAGGGCAATCTAGTGCCCATCTATAAAAAGGGAACTAAGGACAACCCGGGGAATTACAGACCAGTCAGCTTACCTTCTGGAAAAATAATGGACCAAATAATTAAGAAATCAATTTGCAAACACCTGGAAGATAATGAAGTGATAAGTAACAGTCAGCATGGATTGGTCAAGAACAAATTGTGTCAAACCAACTTGATAGCTTTCTTTGACAGGGTAACAAGCCTTGTGGATGGGGGGAAGCAGTAGATGTGGTACATCTTGACTTTAGTAAGGCTTTTGATACTGTCTCTCATGACTGTCTCATAAACAAACTAGGGAAATACAACCTAGATGGAGCTGCTATAAGGTGGGTGCATAACTGGTTGTAAAATCATTCCCAGAGAGTAGTTATCAGTGGTTCACAGTCATGCTGGAAGGGCATAATGAGTGGAGTCCTACAGGGATCGGTTCTGGGTCTGGTTCTGTTCAATATCTTCATCAATGATTTAGGTAATGGCATAGAGAGTACACTTATAAAGTTTGTGGATGATACCAAGCTGGGACGGGTTGAAAGTGCTTTGGAAGATAGAATTAAAATTCAGAATGATCAGGACAAACTGGAGAAATGGTCTGAAGTAAATAGGATGAAATTCAATAAGGACAAATGCAAAGTACTCCACTTAGGAAGGAACAATCAGTTGCACACATACAAAATGGGAAATGACTGCCTAGGAAGGAGTACTGCAGAGAGGGATCTGGTGTCATAGTGGATCACAAGCTAAATATGAGTCAACAGTGTAACACTGTTGCAAAAAAAGCAAACATCATTCTGGGATGTATTAGCAGGAATATTGTAAACAAGACACGAGAAGTAATTCTTCTACTCTACTCTGCACTGATTAGGCTTCAAGTGGAGTATTGTGTCCAGTTCCAGGTGCCACATTTCAGGAAGGATGTGGACCAACTGGAGAAAGTCCAGAGAAGAGCAACAAAAATGATGAAAGGTCTAGAAAACATGACCTATGAGGGAAGATTGAAAAAATTGGGTTTCTTTAGTTTGGAGAAGAGAAGACAGAGGGGACATTATAACAGTTTTTAAGTACATAAAAGGTTGTTATAAGGAGGAGGGAGAAAAATTGTTCTTCTTAACCTCTGAGGATAGGACAAGAAGCAATGGGCTTAAATTGCAGCAAGGGCGGTTTAGGTTGGATATTAGGAAAAACTTCCTAACTGTCAGAGTGGTTAAGCACTGGGAGGTTTTGCCTAGGGAGGTTGTAGAATCTCCATCATTTGGGGATTTTTAAGAGCAGGTTGGACAAACACCTGTCAGGGATGATCTAGATAATACTTAGCCCTGCCATGAGTGCAGGGGACTGGACTAGATGACCTCTCGAGGTCCCTTCCAGTTCTATGATTCTATGAACAAGGTCTGTCTGAACAGAAGGCTGAAGATGCACCTAGTTGCACAAATAACCTCCAGGGTGTTTTATCTGGGCCTCAGATAGTGTGCTTGGGCCAATCAGGGAACGTGGTAGGTTCTGTCAATCAGGACCTCTTTGGGCAGGACATCTTGTGGTACTTGAACTCATAGGCTGCTGTTCCCCACTTGACAAGAGAGTCCGGTTGTGGTGTGGACAAGGCAGCCACCCAGAAGTCTCCAGACTCATGGATCCTTCCTATTAATAAATTTATTAATTATTATTATTATTATTATTCCCAATCAGGATCTGACCCTCATTATGCTAGCTTCTAAACAAGCAAGTAATATATAAGAAGATACTGTCCTGCCTTAAAGAGTTTATGATCTAATTTAAGACAAGATACAAGTGAGCTTGACAAACGCTCAACACAGATTCAAAATGTAAACATACTACAGATAGGAAAATGGCCATAAATTCCTCTATCAAAGATAATACCTATCAATGTCTCTCTCACCGTCATGAAACATGTCAGACAGTATGTACATATTCAGTGGAATGCATGTTTTGTTGTTGTTGCTGCTGAAATTCCAAATCCCATTTTTTTGTTGTGTAGAAGAATATATATGGACCAGGAAAAAAAGAGATAAGAAAAATGCTCCTGATTCAAAGAAATGAGGGATATGACTCCTGTGTGTTTTCTTTCTGTGATGAATCTTGCACACCTGGGGATGCTACTAATTAATAAATAGTAAAATAACACGGCCTTGGCTCAAACGCCATCTTTTTCTGTATAAAGAATATAAAAATTAAATAAAACAAGCAAACACATTTTTTCTCTGCTTTTACAAGAAAATACAAGAGTGTCTCCTCTTGAGTTGATGATCGCTGTAAGAGTGAAAACTGGAGGTTTTGTACTTAGGACATGAGATTGAGACTCAGGTGACCTGGATTCAAGTCCTGGCTATGTGGGACTTTGGCAAGTCACTTAATCTCTTTGTCTCTCAGTTTACTATTTGTTGAATGGGGATAACATTTCCCTTCTCTGAGTCTTTGACTTGCATATTCCGATTGTAAGCTCTTCGGGAGGGACTGCATCTTTCTGTGTGTCCATACAGCACTAATCACAATGAGGTCTCTATCTCAGATAGAGCCTCTCGGCACTATGTAACACAAATAATAAATAACAATGTGTCTTGAGTCTAGACATGAGCCATTTGCTGAGATAGGACTCAAAGGCTACATCCTCAACTGGTATAAACAGGCAAAGCTCCATGGGCTTCAATGTAGCTACACTAGTTTACGGCAGCTGAGAATATGGGCCAAGGGTCAGGACCTTAAGTTTCTGTGTGATTCCCCTTTCAGGTATCGGAAAAGATGGCATG
The DNA here is from genome assembly GCF_965152275.1 of Natator depressus. NCBI lineage: Eukaryota > Metazoa > Chordata > Testudines > Cheloniidae > Natator > Natator depressus. The sequence continues at coordinate 73,491,102 of NC_134243.1, forward strand.
GAGTGGCATGAAGTAAGTAAAATAGCCATAAATGTATCCCCTAAAGATAACAACACCTCTCCCAATTTCTCTTTCAGTCTTTGTAAAATTAGACATGTTGAATGCGAGAGAGGATTGCCTATCTGTCTAAGCATAATCGCTGAAATATCTGGACTGCTTGGAACCACAGCTTGAACACGGACAGGCTTACCTCAGGCCTTCATTCTTCCGAATTAGATACACTGAGTTCCACGTGGTTTACAGAGTGGACTTAACTCAGTCAAGACCTTAAAAGAGCTTCTCCCGTCAACATAGTGTTGTCTACACCAGGGATTAGGATGGTATAACTACATTGCTCAGGAGTTTTTCACACTCCTGAGTGACATGGTTCTACCGATATAAGTTTGTAGTATAGACCTGGCCTCACTCTAATGGGAATCTGCCCATGAATAAGGGTACATGTATGTGTCTCTGCAGAATCAGATCCACTGAGTCTTATCTTGTAGAACCTTAAGGCTGAAGTCAATGAAGCCACCTGCACATTAAATTACATACATGCTTAAATCTTTGCAGGAACAGGGCTATAGTTTGTAAAATACTTTGGGATACTTCAGGATGAAAAGTGGTGTACATATAGGTAAGTTATTTATTATCATCATCAGGACCAACAAGAAAATCACCATTATCATATATTTCTATATATATATAGAAAATCATCATATATTATTAAGTATATAACTGGATGTTCATAATGAGTCATGCAATTATTTTGTCTGTTTTTAAAACCTGTTAATACTGGCAGATTGTAAAAGAAATAAGAAAGAAAAAGAAAAGGGAATGCTACAGTATATGGAGATCTGCATTTAGTTTGTGCAAACAAATTAAAATCAGATATGGAAAGAAATAATTCCCCTAAGACAGAATTACTGAGTATACACACTCACCAAAATTCTCTCGTTAGATGAAGTCAGTGGGAAATGTGCGTGTGTGTGTGTTTTTGGCCCATTACATCTTTCCTTACAACTTATTATTAATATAAATCCAAAAACAGAGAGCATATCTATTCAAAAATCTCCAAAGACCTCTCCTGAGCAATATGAAATCTTATGGAAAATGATTTCTAATATCACAGAAAACATTCTAACACATTAAATACAATTGGGAATGTACTATTGAAAATATTACTTATTGCACACAAATGAAGGAAATAATCCAGTTCATTCTAATGGGAAAATATTTCTTCCACTGCTATGATTTTGCCGGCTATAAAGATGATTAATGCCCCAATTCAGTAAGGTCCTTAAGCACATGCTTCTGTCTATCCCTATTCAGCAAAATGCTTAAGCTCAGGATTTAAGCACATGCTTAAAGGCCAGAAATTTAAAGGCATTTAGGCCTAAAGAGGTAGGTAGGTGGCAAGGGGGATTTTCAAAAATGCCTAGGCACCTAACTCCCATTTGATTCATTGAGTTTAATGGGAGTTAGGCACCTAGGCATTCTTTAAAATCCAGCTAGGCTCCTATCTGCATCTTTAAGCAGTTAAAACCTTTATAAATCTGACCCTAAGTGCTTTGCTGAGCAGGGATGCACTGTCAAATCAGGTGCTTAGTGTTTTAACAAAGAAGATTCCAGTCCTTTTGTTAGGGTAATATTTTTATGTGGAATTGTAACTCTTATTTTAAAGAGAAACAATAGCAAAGACAGATATTTCATGCCAAGTGACATGACAACATTTATTGCCTATCCCTTCTAATTCCCTCCCTGCTTGAATACACCCTTAAATCCTAAATCACAGAAGTCCATGCTAATTTCTGTGCTAATTGTTGTGTTGGAGATGTCAGAGTTAAAGGCCAGAAGGGGCCACCAAATCATGTAGTCTGACCTTGTGTATATCACAGACCACCACCACTACCCATCAGGCACAGACCAGGCAGGCAGGATGTGTGTGGTTAACAGGGAATAGGCATGGGAAGTGGGAAGCACGTGATACAAACACAGCATAAGGAAACACATTTCTCTCTCTCGACAGCAGGCACGTACGAACAAATGCCTGTGGCTGAAATAACATTGTTCGGTGAGGCAACATCCCTTACGGAAAGATGCTATTTGAGGAAAGAATGCTCAGCCGCAAGAGCAATGCAGGGCTTGTTGGCCCTGCAGGAGAAGAGAAGCATCCACCAGTGGAGATGAAGGGAGAATGGAGGCTGAGAGGTAGAGTTGGAGTGAGGACAGGTCAGACACAGGCCCTCTTATAGGTCCAGAGAGGCCCAGGCCACTTCCAGCTTTTGAGGCCCCTAGCCATAATAAAAACAAAAAATGACGACACATGGTTTAATCTTGTGCCATCAGAACCAACATATTTTTATTAATATTTATGAACATTTTTAACTCTTTAATATAACAAAATCTATATCAGTTAAGAAAAAAAATGATGTCTTTTACCAAGTCACATCTCTTATTTGTTTAAATATGCAGCTCTAAGCTGAGAGTGTGTGTCACATTTTGGTCCGATAGGAATGTGCACAAAAACAAGTTGCGAAACTTATCCAATGCCAAAAAATTCACAAGTGTCTACATTTGAGGCCTTCTCTGAGCTTGAGGCCGAGGCCAAATGGCCCTCCTGGACCAACCCTCTGATTGGCCCTGGTCAGACACATCCTCATTAGTCATCCAAAATCTTGGGAGCAGCCAGGAAGGGCTAGAGCTGTGGCAAATCCAGCATTTCCCAAGCTGATTTATGGTGGATACATGTTAACACTGGGTTATGCAGACAATATCATTCCCATGTCTTGCTGAATTCAAGCAAATAACCTGTTTGTTTCATATTAGTTGTCAGTTTCTTAAATGATGATATAATCACCTTTGGGACAGAAGAATTTACAGTGAATGGGGAGGGATTTACACTTTGTATGTGAAAGTGGATAGATACAGTAAAAAGGGCAATACACTGTTTATATAAATACTTATTTTAGGTAACTAGACTTTCAAAAGCAAGAGAGAGAAAGAGAGAGATACATGTTGGTACCAGCTGCTCTCAAAAAGTTTGTCGCTGGAAGTTTGGAAGGAGATTGAGGTTTTGCCATGTTGTTCAGATGTTTGTTGCAACTACAGCTGGGCAAATCGTTTGTAACAAAATCACTTTGTTGAGGCATTTCACCACTTTTTCACAAATTGTTCACAAACATTATTTTCTGCAAATAGTATCCAGCGTTCTCTTAAATAGTTCACACACATACCAGGCTGGCAACAAGCTCGTTCACTAGAATATTTATGGAAAGAGATCACAAAAAGGGTGTGAATTCAGTCATAAGAAATTTGTCTAAAGTTTCAAACGAATAATCTGATTTGTTTTTTACAGGAGTCACCCAGCTGTAGTCACAATAGATCCCGCCCATTCTGCTGTCAGTAAGGGTTATACGCACCATAAAAGAAGCCTAAACCCCACTTCCTCTTTGAAATGATTGGTTGATCTTCTAATGGCCAGTCAATCCCTGAAGAAAATGCTTTTTATTTGGGCTAAAGTCCAACCCTAGCTTTGCAGTAAAAACAAATAATAGCACCTGTAGCTAACAACTAGCAACCCAAGCAAAAATGGTATGAAACCTGGGGGCACTTAACTCAGCTGTGTAGGCATAAAAAGCTAAACCATACATTAAGGCCAAAAATATGAATGCACATACAAATATTTGTCCTTGACATACTTGGTAGAGCACACGAAGGATACATAATCTCTCACTACCTGAAAAAAATCAGTGTTAGTTCCTTCAAAGTTTTTAGGTTGTGCCTAGAGACTAACCAAAATCAATACCATGTTGTGCTAGGCACTGTACAAACACAGAGTAGTAGACAGTCCTTGTCCTAAAGAGTTTAAAATCTAAAGGAAATGAGACATACATGCAGAGTAAACAGTGTGATGGCTGCAAAAATTCCATTTTTATTTTGGGGGGTGTGGGAGTAGTTAGGGTGGATTAGCTAAGTAAAAAGATATGGGAAGGGAGAAGCCTGAGGGAGACAGAACAGGTTAGAAGAGGGAGGAGAGGAAGATATAAGGGGCAAGTATGGAGGTGTTGATATAGATTCATAGATACTAAGGTCAGAAGGGACCATTATGATCATCTAGTCTGACCTCCTGCACAACGCAGGCCACAGAATTTCACCCACCCACTCCTGCGAAAAACCTCTCACTTATGTCTGACTATTGAAGTCCTCAAGTCGTGGTTTATGAATCCTTTATAATGGGGCATATATACAAAGTAAGGCTGGGTGGCAAATTTCCTGTCCTGCAAGAATTTTTGAGATTTAAATTTTTTTTCCCATCCCAAATCAGGATGAAAAGTCAAAATCTCAAATTTTTGTGACCCAACAAAGAAACAAAACAGACATTTTTGGAAGTCATTTTGAACCAAAAAAAATCAAAACTTTTTAGTTTGAAAATATTAAAACAGGATGTATTGACAATTTTGAAACAATTTATTTTTATTTTATTTTATTTTTAGTCAAAAAATTTGTCAAACCCAATCCCTTTTCATGAGCCATTTGGCTTTGATTTTTTGGTGAAAGGAGTATTCATTTTAAAAAAATCCCAACCTCGTTCATTTCAATTTGGGTTTAATAACTATCAAATCAGCATTACCAGATAGTACACCCTTAAGATTCGAACTGACCCGACAGGTTTTGACACAGCTGTAGACTGCGTGTTATTGTGCTCTATTTTCAAACCAGTTTTTCTTGTGGTCAACAAAAAGTCAATTTAAAAACAATTAAAAAAAGAAGAAGAAAACAGATTGCATTTTTGGTGCCAGAATTCTAGCATACAGTTGCACACTTGAATATTTTTATATTTCTCTGCACATATTCAAGTAATTAGGTAAAATAGTCCCTATATTAAATAATACAGATAAAGTCAAGGGAACATCAAGTATACCCCAAAGATTACTTTTACTGAATTTGTCTGTCTGAAGTCACATAAACAAGGACACTGTTAAAGCCATTTTGTGTGGAGGAGAACTGTAACATGGAACGTACATATGACCACTTACTATTAGTTAAGTGGTATTAGTTAAAGAAGTATTCCAAGATCCCAGTGCTGCAAACCTAACTGCTTTCATATAGGATTTCACATACAGTTCAGGAAAACACAAAAGCACGTGCTTAAGTCTATCCATATTCAGGGCTGCCCTTAAGCATATGCCTAAGTTCTGTTTGACTTAGACATTTTTTCTTCTTCACATACACTGGCCACCTCTTCAGGCTCATCACCATCCTTTTCCCACCAAACCTAGAGAATGCTTCCCTCTCAGTTTCAACTACTACTACTATGTACTAAAGGTGCTCGTTCTCACTGGACCTTATGTGTGGGGGTGGATAGCCTTCTGGATTGTCAATGCTTCAAAACTCTTGAATGTAGTTAAAGCTAGTGGAATAATTCATCGTCAATAACATTGGTTGTAACTTTTGGTATTTTTAATCAAGTAATTGAATACAGATATTTCTGCATTGTCGACTCCCTCTAAACAGGATACCTGGGGAAATACCAGAGGTTTGTTTTACCTCATGTACCAGCTACCTGAGACATCAGTGAAACAGTTACAATAAATAGCTTTTTGCCTGTATGTGTTTTTCCTGTCTGCCCACCTTGCTTTCACACCTCTCAAACTTAGTACTTTTCAGTGCTTTTTCATCTTCAAAGCACTTCACTAATATTAATTAATTAATCTTCAGAAAATACCCCTGTAAAGTATTATTATCTTTAAAAAAAAAAAAAGATGAAAAAACTGAATCAGAGATGTTCCATTCTTCACCTAATGTCAGAGAGTTACAGGGCCAGGTTGTCTAGCCAGGTTGAGGCACTACTGAGTTGGCACAAAGGAGCCATAACAACACCACAAATGGCCAGTGGAGAATTCTCTTGGCATAGAGGAATGCCCTGATGATATATCAGCAACGCAGATTGGTCTTGTGCCTCTGAACCCCACTTCACCATCTAAGGGCTAGGGCGGAGCAGGCATGGCAATACTCTGCCATGCCAATCCTTCACAGTGTAGGCTCCATTGAGGACCCTAAGCCAGTGGCAGAAATTAAAGCTACACCATGGTCAGGTCTAACCCTGAGAATTAGGAAGCCAATTCCAGCTCCCTGAGCGGGGATTGAACACACTTATCTGTGGCTTAGTTCTGTTGCAAAAGCACTGATATTTTAAGGAATATAAAGGGAAAATTCATCTCCTACCCAGACCCAGATCTGAAAAGTCACATCTGTTGGGCTAACTGAAAACAAGTTTAGCCCATTTACTAATTATAGCTGACCACACTTTATTAGAACTAATGAGGCCTCACACCATCCAAAACAATTTTATTTTGGGGTGGGAAAATCTTTCAGAAACATAGACTTTTAAAAAGTGACAAAGATAAAACTTTGCAAAGAAGGAGGGGAAATCAGCAAGGGGAAATTGCCCTATCTAGGTTAAATACATATTTTGGCATATGTACCATTTACGCAATAAACCCTAATGGCTTCTTCAAAAGCCATTAAGGAGTATTAAGTAAATACACAATTTGGTACGTGAGCTAATTTTGAAAGCACATTATTCTGTTTACAATGCATTCTTTCAGGTCTGAAATCTGTTCCTCTGAAGTGCCTAAGTAGTGACTCAGAAATGGATCCTTAATCCACAGCAAGGCAATCACCTCCTAAAACCAGACTGGATGTATATGAGTTTACCTAGATGGTTGGGGAAAAAAAAAGAATCCAAATGAAATATTAACCAGCTAAGTGTTCTCCAGTGTACTGAGTCTATGAGACAAAACATACCTCCAATGATACTCTATCCACCTAATATGGAACATGCCATTTGCATTACTGACAAATGTGAGTTCCGCACATGGGGGCTTGCTCCCACAAATAGCGGAAAAGGGGTGAAAAGAATGCTTTTCTGCTATGGAGTCTTCCAAATGGTGTTTCAGGAGTTTTTGTATTAGAAAGTGTGTCAATTCCTGTAATAAACAAGAACAATTACTACTTACAGATGAACATGAACCAAAATCAGTGATCCAAACACTCAAACTTTGGAAAAGTTTAGAGCTAGGTCTCAGCTTTGCTGCTTGTCACTTACCTAACCCACTGTCTGCTGGTCTCGAATTCCCTACAGACTTCAACTTTAATATTCACTACCTTTAATATTATAATAGATCACTAACATGTCCTTATTTAGATTGTAATATCTTTGTGAGAGAGCCCATTTTTTCATTATATGTGTGCACATCACCTAGCATATTGGGTCCCCAATCCCAGGTTGTGTCCTCTGGGAACTGCTGCAAATATTATTAATAAAATAATAAATTTACAAACTGAGAGAGCTACATGAGTTGCCCAAGGTCACAAAAAATTCAGTGGCAGAGCCAAGAACAGACTCCACAAGTGTTGACTCCTACTCACCTGTTCCAACCACTAGACCACACTCCTTCTTTCCTCCACAATCCAGTGGTTATATGGTGACAATGTATGCAAACTGTGCACATGTATTTGAAGGAGAATATGAACTTCTTTTTCTGTAGGGAAACAACTAAGCGGTATGGTTTAGTTAGAGGAGTATCGATGAGACATGATTATTGCAGAACAATCAGTCTGATGATCATTATTGCATTGTTTAATGAGGGTTTTATGCATGTGTGTGTGTGTGTGTGTGTGTGTGTGTGTGTGTGTGTGTATTTGAAAGGGTTGATTAAAACTAAAAAGAAGGGCATGATCTAATGGTCTGAGCACAGGTTTGGGAGCCAGGAAATTCTGTGTTCCAAACCCAGCAGTGACATCTGTTTCCTCAGGAAATTCACTTTACTGCTTTGAGCCTCCATTACCTTGTCTCTGACATGGCAACAACACCCACCTCACAAGGGTGCCACAAACATTACTTAATGTTTGTAAAGTGCTTTGAAGACTGTGTTACATATGTGTTATGCTTTTTTTAACACAAAACAGTTATTAAACATATAGTATTGTTGGACTGAGAATACATTTTATTTATACTCCACATTGTTCCAGGAGTATTCTACCGTACTTTCCTATCTACCTATGTATATGGTCCCCATCTATCCACCTTAGGTCTTTACTTAGCTCTCATCATTATCATATCTGAGCATGACACAATCTTTATTGTATCTATGCTCAAAATGCCCCTGTGAGATAGGGAAGTGCTAATATCTCCATTTTACAGGTGGGGAATAGAGTCACAAAGAGATTAAATTACTTGCCTAAGATTATGTAGGACGGCTGTGACAGAGTTGGCAATCAGATCTCACTAGTTCCAATCCACTGCCATAACCACAAGGTAATCTTTGAAAAGGCTTGATGGTAATAAAACTGCATATTAAAACACCAACAACACACAAGATTAAAATCAATATAAAATGCTCCATTAATAAAAACAGATTTCTTTGTTTTAAATGCCTCATGTTTTTCAGTCCAGGAATGGGCTGGGAGGGCTAGATCAAAGCAATCATACAAATGTTAAGCAAATGAAGTTGTAAAATCTTTATCAAGCGTTGCTCAACTCTTCAAACCATATGGAGCATGACTGCTGGGCTTCATATAATGCCCTGAATGTTTTTCATTTTCTATTTCACTGTTCACAGCAAAAGCACAGTACTGTAATCCCATCCTTCCGTTAACTACCAATTGTTTCTTTTGCCAAACTTTTCTTTAAAATATCATTTTTATGAAGGATTACGTTATAGAGTGGAAAACTATAAAACAAAAAAAAATATGGATATCCATTATACATTTACAGGGGTTTCTCCATTGCCTATATCTGTGTTTTATAGTTCATTCTAGACAAAAGATATTATGTTAATAGTGCTATCATTTAGAACTTTAGTTCACTATTTTGTTTATCTTTTGGTGGAAAGAATGACATTTTTTCCTCCCGGGTAATGGGCAATCCTAGAAAGGGGTTAGGCTTGAACAAGTGCTCTATAGTTTGGATGCTTCACTGAATCATAACTACAGATGTGAAGGTCCCAACCTCCCACACACCAGAGCTACTCAACACAACTCAACTCCCACATCATCCGGGCCCACATGACTCTTTCTTTTCCTGGCCAATCTTTAGAAATTCTTCCAACTGCCCTGCTTCTCCAGCTTCCATGAGTCAACTCCAGCTCCTCTGACATCTCATCTCAGAGGTGGAACAAGAAGAAATGGGGCTCAAGTCATGTCAGGGAACCACAAACTTATTTTAAGTACCCCAATACACTGTCTCTTGACCTTTCTTCCACCAGAGCAGCTCAGTCCAGTCCACCACAGAGTGACAGTTCCTTGCTCTGCATTCAAGCCCTCCTGAACGCCAGGCTGAATCCAAGGATCTACCATGAATCCATGCTTGCTCTACGTAATCACAATTTGACCCTCCACCTGACTTTTGAATTTATGTTGTGGAGTGCAGCTGACTTTGGAGCCTCTGCTTCCAAGTTTTGCAGCACAATCCTACCTGGGCATCCTCAATTCAAACAAGATTTCAAACTGGTGATATTACATCCCAGTACAGAGTAGCTGGATTTATGGATAGAAGTGAGCCAGGGGACAGAACAGTAAATGGAGACCAGAGGAATTGAGGTGATAGGGGATCAGGAAGTCAGAAAAGCAGCCTGGTGACCATGAGCAACTGTGAACCATCTGTATCCGGGGCCTCCTTAACTAACTGATCTGAGTCTTTTTAATGGTTATGGGTGGGGAACTGTCTGTTTTTACTGTATGAGAAATGGCTCACCTCTCTCTAATTTTTCTGATACCGAATCACACTCACAAGTAATTAAATACTGGACCCCGTCTGTTTTCTTCTCTCTGACTGGTGACTATAAACTGATATTTTAATAAGGCAAGAGCTATTTGCAGCAAGACACAACAACTGTTACTCTTCTTTGGTCCATTCTTTTTAGATCGATTCTGCATTGTCTTTTTCAGAGGGGACGCATGCGGGGGGCAGACAGGGTTGGCCACACCCCTCCCCCAGATTTGCTTGGCTTGTATTGAGCATGCTCACAAGTACTGAGCATGCTCAGTAACACTGCTGAAGCCACTGCCCTCACTCCGCCCACCCCCACTGTCGGCAGGCCCGGGTCGCTTCTGGTCTTTTCTATGTTCTAGCTATATGAGGCAAGGGAGGCTTCTGAGCTCTCAAATCAACCTTCCCTCTCCAGCAAAAAAAGAGGTGGCTCCATTCAAAGGAGTTATGGGAGGCATCATCCTCAGTTTCTCTGTAGTCTCAAGGGAGGTTAAGAATTCAATGGGCATAAAGACTATCTAAACCCTAGCGTCATCCCGTCCAAAACATGGTAGAAGCACATTGACAGGTTGGCATTATCGCTGACTGCAACGTACCTGTTCCGTGGATAAAAATCTTGAACTGTTCATAATATGGTAGATGAAACCAAAGCCTTAAATAGCTGTGCATAGCTACTTTAAGCTTTTTTCCCTTGAAGGAGGTGATCTTTGTTAACCTAACGTATGAAATTTACACACAATCTAGGCACGTAAAATATGGGGATTGGAACTAGTGGTGGGCGAGCTGAGTGAAATCTGAAATTGGGTTCTGTTGTTGATCACAAAGACAGACAAATCTGCAGAACATAAACACAGCCTCCACCTTCTGCTTCCACTCTAGGGATGTGACCTTACGAGTCAGAAGAATTCTGAGCCAGAAGTATGTGATACAGCTAGCTTTGTAAATGACTAAAGACTTGTTTCAAAATGTGGTGACTCTGTTCCACACCTCCAGAGCTTTGCTTTGAGTTTAAAGGTTCAAGCAAACCCCAACACAAAATGCAGCTGAAATGACTAAATTCTACCTGGTTTGGTGGCTTGATGTGTCATTGGGAATGACTATTTTATGAATAGTGACAGCTGATCTAAATCATGAAGCAAAAGTAGATGCAACCATCCTGGTTATATGGCTATATGTGGGCAAGGAGAAGAAAAGGGGAAACATGAGGCAGACCTTCCTCTGTCCCTCATGGTCAGTTCCGTGGCGATGGCTTCACAATGGCTTGAAGTATAGAATGGCAGGGCGATTTTTACAGTGTTGGGTTCATATTAAGTGTGTAAAATCCAAGCACCATTTGTGCAGCACCATAGTTGGTATTAACAGTAGGATTGCTTGTGTAGATCCGCTGCCTTATTGAACACCATGTTATCAGACTCTGCTCAGAACAAGTGAAGGACCTGGAAGGAAGCTAAGGCACTCGATGACAACTCAAAAAAACTGTGTTCAATTCCCAGCTTTGGTACATACTTTCTGTGTGACTTCTATTCCCCATTTGTAAAATGGGAATAATAATGCATCTGATGAAGTGAGCTGTAGCTCATGAAAGCTTATGCTCAAATAAATTGGTTAGTCTCTAAGGTGCCACAAGTACTCCTTTTCTTTTTGCGAATACAGACTAACACGGCTGCTACTCTGAAATACTCCTTTTGTTTGTTTTTTTCTAAGTAGAATGTAAGATCTGCAGCTCAGGAGCTGTCTCTTAGTCTGTGTGCAACCTAACACTGGATCTTGGTTGGAGCCTTTATTTGCAATTTTAATACTAATAATGTAATAAACAGCAGGCAGCTTCAGCATCTGCTAGGTCTGAACAGTCATATCGGGGTTGAGCACAGAGCTGTTGGAATGCTGTTTGAGATGAGATTCCCTGTGGATTTTAGGATAGTGGGAATGCCATGAAATTGGGACTGGAGGCAAGAGTCTCAGGGTGGCTCATAACGTTGGAGAAGAGGGAGGAAAGTGGCTAGAAATGAGGTCCCAGAAGAAAATGGGGTTGGAGGGAGTCAAAATAGGGAGAAAACTGGAAATTAACCTGAACCCAAACACTGATTAATAGATGTTAGGTCCAACCAAAGTGGACCATTATGATTATCTAGTCTGACCTCGTAATAAAGGCCGGAGGATTTCAGCGAGTGATTCCTGCATCTAGCCCAATAACTTGTGGTTAAATGAAAGTTTCTGTGCACATACGCACATATCCTATAATTACCATAAATTGTGTGGGGTTCTGCACGGAAGAGAAGTGGCTGTCCTAGTGCCTTAATTCCATTTTAAAATTAGGATTTCTCTCTCTCTCTCTTTTCCCCTTTCAAAATGAACCAAGAAATTATGCTGGGCAAAATCTGCTAGAAAAAATTCTGGGAATATTAATTAAAAATTCTCTGTGCGACTGTCTCCACAGGTGTTACAAATTCACTTTCCATGTTTTCATCAAATGAATTTGCTGCCAGGAACACTCACCTGAAATAAAAGAAAAGGAGTACTTGTGGCACCTTAGAGACTAACCAATTTATTTGAGCATAAGCTTTCGTGAGCTACAGCTCACTTCACTGGATGCATACTAACACGGCTGTTACTCTGTCACCAGAAATAGTGATTTTAAAGCAAAGGTGGTACACTGTTTGCAGAAGGAAAATCCTAAATTCATAACGGCAAGTATTTGCGCCAGAAAAAAGATTACACCAATCCAGTCCAGAAACACAAACATGTGATCTATGTGTATAATCAAAATAGTAGGAGTTCTCAGCTGTGAGTCTTTGCAACAAACTGCCCTTCAAATAATCTTCTGACCAGACCTAAAATTATTCACCTAATCATTTGAAATAACAAATAGATTTGAAAGGTTTCAGAGTAACAGCCATGTTAGTCTGTATTCGCAAAAAGAAAAGGAGTACTTGTGGCACCTTAGAGACTAACCAATTTATTTGAGCACAATATGCATCCGATGAAGTGAGCTGTAGCTCACGAAAGCTTATGCTCAATAGATTTGAAAAAATGACAATTTATTTGCAGACTATTCACCAACAGTAAAAGAGGCAAATTTTGTCAGGTTAATGATTCCTTATGAGTGATTTGCCTAGTGCATGTTATGAAGATGTGACGGCAGAGAGCCAGTCACATCCATTCCCTACCTCATGCTCATACTGAACATGCTCACTACAGGCCATTGTTCAGCGGGAATGCAGCAGCATTTCAGAAGGGCTTCCTCACTTACCACCCTTTTTCTAAATTTTTTTCAAAAAATTATTCTGTCTGACCTACAAGTGAGGAGGACGACCCTTATGGAATACCAGTGCATATGTTCAATGAGTTTTGCAGCATGAGCCAACAGAAAATTGGCCACCGAGATGACTTATAAAGGGATTTTGTGAGACATGAACAGAACAGCATGCACTCCGTCTAGGCAAGGAATTCAGCATTGTAATAGAAAACACTTATTTGGCTACAGCTAAACATCCTAACACATGTTAGCATTTGCTGCCAATATGCTTCCTAATTAAGAACAACATAAAATCATAGGAAATCCTGTATCCCTGTCTTCATGCACTTTCCCTATATCTTCAGTGTCCTGGCTCCGTTTCTCAAGTACAGCCTGCACAAGAGAAAGGTTAATTCAAAAGTAATGTTTTACCAGCCATTAACTGTGTTGTCATTAACAAGATTAATGTACATTCCACTATGCATCACCAAGTGCATTCTCCCCACCACCACCACCTTACCCGCCATCAAACAACTACTCCTATTAAAATCTAATGAGCACAGTAAAAATTAAAAGAATAGCACCATTTCTGCTGGTTGAGGTGTCATGTGTAAACCACATAAAGATGCAGGATTATTATGGATCTAATTGAAGGGCAGCTGAAAAAAATCTGTTCCTTCTTGGATGGTGAGGACTTGGCTGGGTTTGTATATTTTATCACAATGAACAGATTTCAAGACGAAGGACAGGCTAGTATCTGTTTTTCTTCCTAACTCTCTCTTCCTTCGATCTCCACTCTTCCTCCATCTGAAACTGTTTAGATGGACGCCTCCCCTCACTAGATTCAAATCAGCATCCACCGATTACTGCATAGGTAAACGTTTAATTGGATCCTTCTAAACAATCATAGGATAGAAATTTTATAAGGTGCTCTAAGAGAACCCTGATTCATCAGTTTGGAAGTGGCCTAGACGCTGCTATTTATCTAAACTTATCGCTGTCTTTCAAGTGAGGGGGTAGAGAAACCACTGTCAGATTACAAGCAGTATTCCTCCTCCAATTTTATATTGAAACAAGGCACACAATTGATATCCAGCAATCAGCTCTGAGTCCAAAAGGTTATCACTTTAAAATTTCCATTGAGCTCCTAATGGTTTTCAGAATCATCAGTTTTTGTTTTAATAAAATGCATACTCTGTCCTGTTCTTTCCCCACTTTGTTGCTTTGCATTTATTCTTCCTCTTCTTCTCCTTCTTCTTCTTTAATCTATTTATTGCTTGTTTTTCTTGGCTCTTTCTCACTTTCCATTTTTCATTATTAGTTCTTTATGATCTTCTGTTTCCTTTTTTTCTCTCTGTCATGGCTGCTATCCCAGTTGTTCTCCTCTGGGGCCCGAGTTTCCCTTAGCTAATGAAACAAGAGCTGCCTACCTCCCTTGCTTTTGCAATCCAGCTGTTTCCTTTTTAAAATATAAACTCATCTTTATTCAGTGAAGTTCCTGTGCAAGGTCTGATCTTTTAAGAGGAGACTGCCTTTTGTGACAGAAAAGGGGGTGGAAAATAAACTTTCCTGGGGAAAAAGCTTTTGGATAAAAACCCAACCGAGTTTCTCTTAAAACACAGAGTCTTCCCTAGTAAAATAGGGTCATTATTTTACTTAGCACCTCTTGGCACCCTGACACTGCAAAACTCTCCTTGTCAGTCTCCTCTCCTCTTTCCCAACCCCTTAAACCTCCCACCTTGAAAGATTAACGTTTCCTGGCCTCTGTGAAAGTGCAGTCTAACTAACACCACAAACCTGGGCTTTATATGATTAGTTAGTGAAAACTTGCCAACTTTAGGTGCAGCCTGCCAAGTCAAGTCAATTTACTTTGATGCTTTGACTGTGCAAGTAGACCTTAATCCCCCTTTAATCTCCAGTGTGCCCTTGACATCATGGAAATTACTTACAAAGCTAATGTCATCAGATGATCCATGTTAACTATTTCAGTGAATGTTCTCCTGCACAATAGAGACAGTTTACCTTGTAAAGGCGCAGGCCCCTAAAATATTTTCACTTCATGAGCCCAGCAGATATCGTCTTACAAATGGGGAATGAAAAATCCTTTTTCTGCATTATAGCTCACTAGGCCTCATGTGAGTTGGAATTTATATGCTATCCAAGCATCAGTTCAGTGTATTTTATTTCAGGTCTGATTGACTGGATAAAGAGATTTACATAGTAGCCACAACAGCTACGAGTTCCTAGAAGGGCAGTTTCTCTTCTAAAACCTGGAAGGTCTCTCCTATGCCAAAAGCTTTTTGCTGACATAAAATTTTCTACGTGAATCCGTTTTGATAGTCTGTTCAGATGTCAAGAGCATGAAGGAAATAGAGTCTCTCTGTTAGAAATGCTCATTTTCATCTTTGCTGCCACATACACAACATGGAATTATTTTTCTAACACAAGTAATATTTATTGATTTAATATGAACTTCCATTTATATAGTGCCTTCATCTCAAAATGACCTGAAGTGCTTTAACAACACACTGGTATACAAACTATTAAAGGGATCACTGCACCCACAACTGGAATGTAGCTGGCACTGGAAAGAGAAGGGAAACGTGGTATCTGTTTAACAGCATGCACTAAGACTACCCAAAAGGTTAAGACAGAGTGAAGGAAAATACTGTATCCAGTGGAAACTGTATGGGAAACTTAGATAGAAAGAATGTAATGATCTGATTTGGAACTTGGCCAGGACACTGGGGTCAACTGTAAATTGTAAAGAAAACTGCTGTGGGATTTTTTTTAAAATGACCATAGCGGTTCAGGCCTCTGTTATATCAGAAAGATAGCACCACCTCAGGCCTCACTCCTAGCGGAGTTAGGGGTAGTTTGGTATTGTCAAAGAAGGAAGAATGGTGTCTATCAACGCACATTCTTGCATTACTAGGGAGTTTCTTATGAATCTATTATCCCAGTACTGATCTATCCCATCTCATAGAATCATAGAAGATTAGGGTTGGAAGAGACCTCAGGAGGTCATCTAGTCCAACCCCTGCTCAAACCAGAACAAACCCCAACTAAATCATCCCAGCCAGGGCTTTGTCAAGCTGGGCCTTAAAAACCGCCAGGGATGGAAATTTCACCACCTCCCTAGGTAACCCATTCCAGTGCTTCACCACCCTCCTAGTGAAATAGTTTTTCCTAATAGCCAACCTAGACCTCCCCCGCTGCAACTTGAGACCATTGCTCCTTGTTCTGTCATCTGACACCACTGAGAACAGCCTAGCTCCATCCTCTTTGGAACTCCCCTTCAGGTAGTTGAAGGCTACTATCAAATCCCCCCCCCCTCACTTTTCTCTTCTGCAGACTAAATAACCCCAGTTCCCTCAGTCTCTCCTCATAAGTCATGTGCCTCAGCCCCCTCATCATTTTTGTTGCCCTCTGCTGGACTCTCTCCAATTTGTCCACATTCCTTCTGTAGTGGGGGGCCCAAAACTAGACGCAATACTCCAGATGTGTCCTCACCAGTGCTGAATAGAGGGGAATAATCACTTTTCTCGATCTGCTAGCAACGCTCTTACTAATGCAGCCCAATATGCCTTTAGCCTTCTTGGCAACAAGAGCACACTGCTGACTCATATCCAGCTTCTTGTCCACTGTAATCCCCAGGTCCTTTTCTGCAGAACTACCACTTAACCAGTCAGTCCCCAGCCTGTAGCAGTGCCTGGGATTCTTCCGTCCTAAGTGCAGGTCTCTGCACTTGTCCTTATTGAACCTCATCAGATTTCTTTTGGCCCAATCCTCCAATTTGTCTAGGTCACTCTAGACCCTATCCCTACCCTCCAGCATATCTACCTCTCACCCCAGCTTAGTGTCGTCCACGAACTTGCTGAGGGTGCAATCCATCCCCTCCTCCAGATCATTAATGAAGATGTTGAACAAAACCATCCAGGACCAGCCCCTGGGGCACTCCACTTGATACCGGCTGTCAACAAGACATGGAGCCATTGATCATTAGCCATTGAGCCCGACGATCTAGCCATCTCATGCTTAAGGTCTGATCCTGAACTATGGAGGCAAATGGGACTTTTACCATTTGTTTCGGTGGGAGCCCAAGCAGAGCCTTGGCTTGTGATACGTGATGTGAGAACACTGGGAAATAGTTCAGTAGCAGAACTTTCACAAGTGCTCTGCAACTGTGCAGCATGCACTTTTGAAAGAAAGGTGAAAGTCCGTGTGAAAAATATTGTCTACACTCTGCATCCATTTATAAACCCACTTGTGCACTTGCAGGTTCAATATTATTCTTTGCATGTACAGCTACCCTATTGGTACACAAAAGATAGAGTTTGCACATGGCATTATTTTGTGCAAGCAGAAAGCCTCAACTGTTTAAAAACTTGGACCTGTGTGAATAGGGATCACTTAACTTTCCACAGAAATGCAGCCTCTGGGGTTAATGGTAGCTATTTTCACCGGTGACACGAGGCAGTTGTTCCCCAAGCCTGGCAAATGGGATTAACAATAGATATGGATCCAGATCCAAATGTAATCATATTTTAGAGGTATGTGGATCAGGAGTTCTGATTCAGGCCAGTTTCGGGTTCGGAGAAAAAGTAAGTGAAAACTAACGTGCTCAACGATAAATGATAGGGAATGTAATTAAGAAGGTAAAATGCAATTACCTAATTTGGAATTTGGCTAAACCACTGAACTAACAGTCTCCCGGATTCTTACAGAAAGTGACATGGAATTTTTAATAAATGCATGCGGTCAGGTTTACAGTTTTACATCACAGTCATAACTCCTGACACTCAATCTGTGTTTCAGAACAGCTAGAGAACGAGGCCGGCCTGTGATTTCTGTGGTGCATGCCATTGGATTGCAGCACTATTCCACAGCTAGCACCTGTGCCTGTCATCTGATTTTAGAATTTGAGCACATCCTCCCTCTGCCCTCCTCCCCTCCCCCCCATCTCTGCCCCCTGTTCTTTCCACCAAGGAACTGCCTGTGCCATGGAAGTGAAGAAGCATTCGGACAGATTATGAAGTTCAGCTATCCTGGCCCTAGCAGGCCAGAAGAAACTGAACCTAACAGGAATTTCACACACTGTTCTCGTGGATCTAACGCAAGCTATAGTAGTTGGCCTGTAAGATACTTTTGCCCCGTGCTTTTCTGTGACCAAGAAACATGTGGGTCATAAGTGCTATGATTAGGTCAAGGATAGTGGCAGGGACATCTGTTGTGCTGAAACACTGGGTCAGGGAAATGACTGAACTCTTGGAGCAGGTGGCAGAGGTGTAAATTTGATCACTTATAGTTTTTATTGAGTGATTTCAGTTTAGGGAACACATACAAAGAATTTGCTGGGAGGAAGAGTTTCCTGAGTTTCTGTGACAAAACATATCAGGGGGTGGAAGAAGCAAAGAGAAAAGACATTATCCTAAGTACTGTTATGCTGCAGTCTACTAAGGCTTCTCGACCGAGGGCCATTATCTCTGAGAATCCTAAGGCAAAAGAGGAACCACGAGCAAAAGTCTGAGTGTCCCTCTACCGTCTTCCTGCAGGGGCACTGACAGGAGTCTGCCAATCTGTTCAGACACCCATCAGCTCTGCTGCTCTTGTTATAGAACTCACACCAGGCTAGGAAAGAAAGTGAATTGGGGGGGGAGGGATAGCTCAGTGGTTTGAGCATTGGCCTGCTAAACCCAGGGTTGTGAGTTCAATCCTTGAGGGGGCCATTTAGGGATCGGGGCAAAAATTGGGGATTGGTCCTGCTTTGAGCAGGGGGTTGGACTAGATGACCTTCTGAGGTCCCTTCCAACCCTGATATTCTATGATTCTATGAATTGAGTAACTCATCAGTGTCACAAGGAGCAATGGACAAATGATGGGTCACAGCAGGTTGGATGGTTGGAAGCAAAGGACAAATAAAGGATTTTGCTTCCCCTCGCTCCCACAAAGGAAAATGTTTGGCGTTCACTGTTCTCTAGCTACTCCTCCCCAAAATGGTGACCTTTTAGGCTTGTTCCCCAGAGAGATTTCCAATGTTTGTATCCCCACAATACTTGAACATTAACATTTTTAAGGAGAACATCCCATCAGCCTTGGAGTTCAGAACGCTCACTTCCACCGGGGTGCTATAAATGCTGGCATTTAATCCTGGCCTGAGTTACAACCCCAGTAGCGAAATTTGAGTTCTTCATTTATGTGTGATCCAGGGTAATTCTGAGGATTACTACTCAGAATATTGGGAGAGCAGACGCTGGAACAGTTACCAGGCAGACAGCATTTTAAAATAACCAGCTAAAAGTAAATGCACTCTGGGCTTTGGTGCCAAGTTAAAGGATAGGCATTGTGGTTCAATCCTATTAGCAAGGGTATTACATTCATTACGTGAACCAGTGAGTGCAATTTTGAGTCAAGGAAGGGGAAGAGGGAAGTAGTCACCTTGCACCAATAAGAACTACAGTATATTAGTTGGCGTTCCTGACATATATCACAGTGAGAGGGCCTTTCCGCAGTTAAACTAAGTATTTACTCACTCTCTTCCTGCCTTGTTGCCATAGCCTAGTGGACTCCCAACAGAAGGTACTGGTGTCTCTGCTGACCAGCATCAGGCTGCATTTAATGGGAATCTGTGATCAGAAATTTTCTTCTCCCAAGTAGTCTGTGCTCCCAGTCTAAAGGGCCCCATCCGCCCTGAGCTATCGGATGCTTTTAAAGTCATCAGATACCCACCTTATACACTTCCATCCCAGCCACGACAGCCCTTTTGGGGAGGTTCAGCCCTTTTGGAAAAGGTGAAAACAATATGCCAAGGATGAATTAAGAGAACCTGGAGACGATAGCATGGCAGGAGAGGGTGGTGGGAAAGAGACCTGGGGAAAGCTGAGGAAGGAATAAATGGATTGCATCAAAAAAGATGGTAAGCAAGTGGACCTTAGTGCCACCTCAGATAGATGAAGATGGCAGATGCTTGCATGATAACCCAGCCTAGCTGATGGGCTAAGGGGAATAAGAAGTAGGAGGAGGAAGGGGGTGGAGAGGAGATAGAGTGACATGCTCCTTAAGGCCAGGGAATTCCAGGCCCATGAAATAAAATTCCATGCCCATGAAATGGCTCAGGGGTAAAGTGCAGGTCCTGTGAAGCTGACCAGCAGCTCCAAAAACTGGCCATGTAAGAAAATGTCAATGATTTTTTTCACAACAAGGCTGCAAGCTTGGTCTTGTTTGCAGCACTGTTATTTTATGTTCCCGTAGGTGACCTTTAATGTTAAGGGTGCTGATAGGCTTTATGGTAATGCAAACATAGAGCGTTCCACATGCTTCCGTCAAAGCATTTAAAGATTCTATTAATCTGATGTCTTAATTGTTATTGAGATTAGGAAACAGGAGCTCCTTTGTTCCTACAGTCTGGGCACGCTTCTAAAAAAGTGGCACAGATTGTTTGATTTTTGCACATTAGGCTGTTGATATGACATGAAAAGCAGCATGACTCAGTGTAGGTGATTCCGGAGGGTCATAAGCTGGAGGGGAGGTAATTCCCTTCTAAATCCTCTGACATATTACAGACCATGGGTAAAAAAGCACTAGCTAGTCATACTCCCTCCTCAGCAGCTGTTTACCCAAAGTATAGGCAGGGTTTCCTCCTTCCCAGATGCTTATTAGATGTTCTCGGACAAGAACAGAAGTGATGTTTGCTTCCAGCTGAGTGCAACTGAAATAGGAACAAATGACTATATGTCCTATGTCCACGCTGAGTGAAGCAGAGCTTCCAGATTGATCCTGGCCCTGGCATAAGGGGTTGTTAGGGGAGGGAAAAGACGAGAGTGAGAGAAATGGAGGGATCAGAAATAGGGTGTATGAAGGGGAAGGGCAGAAAGGGCAAAAAAGAGATTTAACAAGAGAAAAGAAATACAAATCAAAGTGAAAGAATAAAAGATAAGGCACCAGATTCTCTCCGCAATTTGACCCCTTCGGGTGGCACAAAGAGATGAGAAGCTGATGGCATATCTCCTTAGCATGAGATTCCCCCACTGCAGGAGACTCTCCAGTGTGTAAAGGGCCAGTGTACCCAGCTCCTACGCTAACTCTCTTCCCAGCCCCAGTTTAGTGAGCCAGAAAGGACAAGGCAACAGTGCTGCTGAACTCAAGCAATTCCCAGCTGGCAACATAGCTCTTTGAGGGAAGTCACCAGCTGGGGTAGACCCTAATACAAGTAATAAATGACAATGATAATTAGAGCAGCCTCTCTCCTGCTATTGTCTATTCTGGGGCTGGTGTCCATATAGAATTAGCTAGAAATTCCAGCAGCTGCAATTGCCTCCCTGATATCCTCCACTCCACCCACTATGCCTTGCAGAAACTGGGAATATCGGAGAGATGGAGAGGTGGGGGAGAATACGAAAGGCAACACATGAGAAAATTTTTTAAAAAGAGGCAGAATCAGAAGGGGAAGAAGGCTATTCTTAGAAAGAGAAGAACAGAATCCTTTTAAATGTATTGAATGTGGGGGTGTCTTTCGGCATAGCTCTAATTAAGTCAACAAGGAACTGGCCCAGAGAACTCAGTTTGAGGACACGTGCACATTGGACAAGACTGAAGAAATGAGACAGCCAGACCTACAATGAAATGATCAAGTAATAACAGTAATAAACACCTAAGCCCTGATACTGCAAAGCACTTGGCCCAGATTTTTAAAAGGTATTTAGCTAAGTGTCAAGATCCCCTTGGCAGCCAATGAGATTTAGGCTCCAAAGTGCCTAAATCCTTCTGGTAATGAGATTTAGGCTCCTAAGTCAGTTAGGTGTTGCAATGCTGAGCACAGCAATGCCTAAATAGCTTTAAACATCTGGGTCCTAAACACATGCATAATTAATCTGAGCGAGTGGCCCCATTGACATCCGCAGAACTGCACACGTGCTTAAGTGCTTCAATAGATCAGAAATTTACAGCCCTGTGCATTTGCTGGGAAAAAAAACCTAAATAAAATAGAGTGAAACAGGAAAGGGGGAAGGGCAAAAAGCAAGGGAAAGTGTTGGGTTTTCAAAACGTGCCTTTGAGAAATGTTGGCTGGTTACATTGTTATGGAACAAATAAGGTATGTCTGATGCGCATAGAGCACACCTTATGTAAATGTGTCTTCTTGAGGCTCTTTCTGTGTTAGGGACAGCTCCAATATGACAACTCCATTTGCCATGCTTATGTGAAAGCAAGTGCAAAAAAATCGCAGTGTTTCACATGCAACATGGTACAAGCCACCAGAATTTGAGGGCTTCACTTTCCATCCATGAACACATCAGATCCCACTTGGTTTCTTGTTAGCATCTCCCAAGACGTATCTTAGTGCTTTTATCTGCTCAGAGGAGTTATCTCTGTGTTATTATTTTAGTGAGTGGGTAAACTGTTTAGGGAATGTAACAGCTCCCTCACCCTCTTTTAAACCCTGTCAACTTTCCAATACCCAATAGATTTTTTTCCTACTAGTGACGCCTTTGAGGTTATTTACTGAGTCAATTAACAAAAGATAACCTCCCATTGTGCAATCATCAATAGATCAATTGTGTTAATACTATCTTGGAATGTGCTCCACTATTTACTTTAATATTGTTGACTCTAGGCACTTAAGAAAGCCAGCACCCTCAAGTTTCACTTGATTACGGGTAAATGGATTTTGTAGTAGCCATTAATAAATATAAATTGTTTTGGAAAATATTTAAGTTTGTCTGAGCTTAACCACTTTCTGAGCATTAAAAACTGTTCCTCATTGACTATGTTTCATTACTGACACTCATTCACACACAGTAATATTATTGTACATCACCTATAAATTTTGTCCTTTGACTATTATTAGTATTATTACAGTTCCTCCAAATTGCGCTTGTTTTACAGATGTCTAGAATTAGACTTGTTTAACTTTCTGATTGTGCTTATTGTTTTCTTATAATGGGACAGATGCCTGCCCCAGAAAGTTTACAATCCATAGGTTAGGTGCTGCCACTCTTTCTCACGCTGAGTAGCATTTTGCTCCACAAGTACTAGTCATTTCATTGATTTCAAGCTTGTGATCCTATCTAATGACATCTATTAATGTTCATCTCCACAAAGATGTCTGTTAGTCAAAGTGAGTAGTACCTTATTCTACAAGCAGTGTGATTGATATTAGTGGAGTAAGATATTGCTCAACATGAGCAAGGATTGTGAAATCTTCCCTAAATCAAAAAGAAAAGAAAAGAAAAAAGAAAAGAAAAGAAAAAGACTTCAGGCAATATAGAGCCCTGGTCACACCCCAGAAAGCTCCCTCCCATAGCCCTGTCCCGGTACCATGGCCACACTGTTCCTTGGAATGGCAGAAAATTAAGGTGAATGGAGCACTTTGCACTTCTCAGAACTGTTGTTTCAGGCTGTCTGCAGACTCAAGCAGACATTTTAGCTTTAGGGCACATTTTCAAGTTTTTCTTCACGTACATGAGAGATAAAACCTTTTTTTCTTTTTAATGTAAGTTGAGAGTCTGGTGCAGTCACGTGACTTCGGGACTGGAGGCCTTGAAAACTTTTGATGTTACTAAGCCCAAATTAGCAAAAGGGAAGTTACTTTAAAAAACCCTGAACACAGTCAGTGCAAGTCTGATGCCACTTTACCTTGAAGGTAGGGATTTAATTATTTCACCTATTATCCTTTTGTTTCCGAAGTCAGTAGCCTTGGCAGTGAATTGAACATTATGCTTCTGCAGAGAGCATCTTCCTTGTCAGGCGTCTAACTCCATTCTTCTCTTGATGATAACTGGTGACTTTAAGATGCACATGACTACTCAATAATAAATGAAAACTGTCATTGTTCAGGGAGTGTTGTTTTTTTTCTTCTTTTTGCTTTGACCTCATTGTGATGCATGGTCTACTTCAGGGTGTTTTGAAAATAGTGAGGGAAACAGACTAGAACTTTTAAAGGAAAAACAGACCTCTAATTATCTCTAACAGACCCTTCAATGACCCCGTGCAGATGGACATTAATGGATGGATTCATCTCACACGATCATAGAGCTCTCATGGACAAATTCATCCCATGTGCTGGGGCGGGGATGGACATGGGGAGATGGGGGAAGCTTGTGCTTCCTTTATTCAGGTGCTGGTTAGGGCTGCCCTAACTTGTCTCCTATCTATCATGACCTCGATGGGCCATGCAAGCAAATAGTTGGGGTGCAGGACTGCTCTGGGTACACCCCTTCCTTCCCCAGGACATACCCCTGCCTGGCCAAAACACTTCCTGCACTGGGGTTTCTTTCAAGGAAGGTGTGGCAAAGCCAGCTGTCTTGTTCTGGGCCCTTTGTGTTTTAAATCTCCCCAGTTTATCTTCCCTTTAGGGTCTTTAAGTCAGTTCAGCTCAAGAGAATGCAAACAGCTACAAATGCTCTATAAAAGGATCCAGCATAGACAGTGACAAGTAGAATTCTGCTCTGCTTTATTCCGTTGCATGGAGTGTGACTCAGATTCCCACACAATTTAAATTAAAAGGGACTCACTCTCTTATTTGAAGTGGTGATGGATGAACCTCAGTTGGTTCAAAGGTCCTGTTCAGAGAAGCACCCAACAGTTCAGCTATTTATCCAGATAGAACCAGTCTGAGCTGACACCAGCTCTGGACACCACTGACTTTGTGGAAATTTCAGACCCAGGTCCAAACTTTGCAACGAAAATATATTTCTCTATATAAACCCCTTGAGACCAAAATTGGGTTAGAACAAGTTTTCTGGGAGAAGAGATCAGAGTAGGATAATCGGGGAATTTAGTGTTTGTGATGGCCCATCTTTGTGTTGGAACTGGACAGAACTGCACATCAGGAGCTGGGGATGGCACACTGATGGGTAGGGTAAGTATGTGCCTGAGGTGTGCTGCCTCTGAAAGGGTGGGCTCTAGGAGGAACCACAGAGTGGTCTAAAATCCATAGTTTGTGAATAACCTACTGAAGGATTATCAGAACAAGCAACCTCCTTAGATTTAAAGCAGCAGTTTCCCCACCATCAGATACTACAATACTGTACCGATAACACAGTCACATTCTTAATCAAACGTTTTGAGTCCAAATGATAAATGAACCCCAATAACTGGGGAATGCACTTGGTGAGCCATAGTTTCCTCCACCTTAACTTCTGTGATCGGTGATCCTGGTATGGTCACTCTAAATGACCAGAGAACCATATGTACATCCCAGCTACAGAGGAGAGCCTGTGTGGGAGAGATGACAGAGATAAAGTAGGGAGGAAGGACATCTGAAGGACCCCATTTCTTATTCATAGCAACACTACAATGGGTCAAACATGCATTGCATTCAGCATGTTTAAATTTCAGTCTCTGAATCTCTGTATTTATTATAAACAGAAGATACAAAGAGAACTAAGGAGAAAGATGATCCGTGTTTCCCATGATGCCAAATATGGGATTTCCAAGACTATAAACTCCTGGGAGCAGAGATAATTGTGAAATACACAAATGGTGTGAAAGGAGGTATAAGATACATGTCATAAATGGGAGTAATTTAGTGTCAGGGGACTCTATCCTTCGGCAGCATACCAGTATCTGCCATTTATGTCAAGGGGTGTTACTCATGTCCTGAAGGAGAAAATCAGGCCCTGGGAGTTTTAAGGACGCTAAATTGATACAGCTTACATGCTATGGGGCTCTCGCACATCATATGAACATCACCCCTGAACACATATCTCCTCTGTGTTCCATGCAGCATCAAGCACATTGTTAGCACTCAACAAATTAACAAAAGGATCGCATACATCCCAGAGGTATGAATTCATGCTCCTGTCTTCTGCAATTATCCTTTTTTTCCCCAGGAACTGTATACACACACACACACAGACACCTGCAGGAACATAAAGATCATGGAAATTACTCCTGGTCTTTTGTATATGTAACAAAAACATGCCCTAACCACTCACCCCATCAGCATATAGATATTTAAGACATCTCCCACCTGCACAGCACAGAATACAGTGCTGAATAATCCACTCTCCCATTGAAGGAGACAGAAGAGCTGAAGGACACAAGACAAATAAAAAATAATCATGGAAGCTATAAGTCTGCCCAAAGTCCTTTCCTCAGGCTATTATACATAAATCTATAAAAGAGTCTTAGAAGTTGGTGGGACATATGGGCTAACTCCTGCTCACTTTATTTGCACAAATAGTCCTACTGGCTACAAAATGAGTAAGGCAAGCAAAATGTGGCCTTATATGTATTTAAATACGTTGGCATAATGGGGTGAGTTGCAGCTATGAAGAAGTTTTTCTGGTCCATTGGGTAAATATTATATTCTTTATAGTGGAAAATAAATATCCGGCTATCTATGAAGCAAATAGAACTGTTCCAGTCTATCAAATCATAATCTGTGTTTTTTAAAAACAATTGTTAAAGGAGACACTCTGATCTATAGAGACTGGATATATAGTTAGAGGGTAAACAAACAGCTCCATGTAGACAGTATGCATTTTAAAAATTGATTAAATATATCACTGATTCATATGTGAAAATAGATGAAGATAGGACACCGCTTCCCAGAGGAATATTTGAGCCATGGCCCTTGTTTCACAAATTAAAGTATGTCAAGCTAGGTCAGTCTTAGATAGGAGACCTACAAGGAAGACCTAGTTGCTGCAAGAAATGGTGCTGGATATTCTAGTTTATGCATTGTCCTCTGAGTCAGCACTGAATTCCCAGGCATTTGTAGTAAGGGATGCTGAGGTATGGTCTTACAAATGAGATATTTTTAAAAAGTCCTTATCATTTTGGTTTATTTAAGGTCCCACAGTATTTCTGTGAGAAACACGGAGTTAACCCAATGTCCTGGAGAAGCTCCAGTACAAATAATTATGTTCTACCTAAATTCCCCCTGAAGTTTCAATCGGATATGGTATGCTTCTTCAGTTGCAGACTTGTTGTGTAGTGTTACTGTGCACTATTAAACCGCTGTTGTGTTTGAACCATTTCAGTGGTGTGTGAAGTGAAATCAATATATCACTTATCTAACCTCATAGGAATTTTTGGAGGCTTAATTAAGGTGCTCTTTGAAAGTGTAAGGCATTAGTATTATTACCTTTTATGCATACATATTTAGCAAATGAACTGTGGAATTGTTTCAAAAAGAAGTGGTTATAGTATAGTGGGAACACAGCATGAATTAATGCCTCAATAGCCAGTTGTTTAAGAGTCTAGGTTAATATGGATTTACCCAAGTATAGCCTCTCAATCTCTATTCTAGAAGCTTAGGACAATAATACACATTTTAGAGGGCATCTTTTTTTTTTTTTTCCACAGCATGGTGATTTCAGGTCACAATGTCAGCATAGCTTTGATTTTTCTCTTTTTTCTTGGGTTTTGTCATACCATTATTTAAACATAAGCTTTTATATTTAATTTGACAATCTTTATATAGTTGCTGGCATAGTAATTGAGTCTACTTGTCTTTTTCAGGACACCAAAAGATTTAACTAAGTCAGAATGTCTCACTTCTAGTCCAGATTTCTATTTATTACCTACCACACTGAGAAAGACAAAGTGAGTTATCATTCAGATAACAGAAAACCTGAGAGGCATTTATATGCTTGAAGTACTGCATAACCATCCTGTACAGAAGCATAGTGTTTAAGGAAATGTGTTACTGCCCAGCCAAATTCCTTCACAATATTGAACCCAAATGGTCTATGCAGCTCAGAGCGGAGATCTAGAAAGTTTACCTTCCACCCAGTCCCAATCCAAATCCTCAAAGATTGCAAATACAATGACTTCTGACAGATTGCTCCACAGTTTACTTTCTATAAGATAAATTCAACACAAAATGGCAGTCACAGTAAGCATTCAGGGCTGTAGCTAATAACCCCCCCTCCCCCCCCCCAAATGTTATTGAAGTTAGAACTCAACAAACGAGAAAATGTGAACATACACACATGACATATCTCAAAACTGTAATCTCTGTAAATGCCACCACTCTTACTTATGGACAGGAAGATGTTAATATTTGAAAATATTTCAGTAAAAAGCCAGTTTCAAATCTACAAATTGTAAATGTTATTGCAAAGATAATATTTCAAGGGGGCTTTTCCTAGTCAAGGATGTTAGTTGACCAAGGAAGAGAAAAGCTGCCTGCTTCTATAATTTCACTAACAGCTAGGGAGAGACCATCATACACAACATTTCTAGGGGGAAATGCTTTCCTTTTTGTATTTAACTGGGCATCTGATTGTCCGTTTAAATTAGGCTAACGTAATTAGCAAAAACCAAAGATACACAGTTTGCAGTGATGGGTAAAATTAAGGTCACCCCTTGCAGCCTTAATCCAGCTGTATTGCCTAATCTAAGTTTTAGCCATTAGGAGGAGAGTGTGTGGAATAGAAATGTCTTGCCTGTGTCAGAGTTAATGTATACTGACTGCCTAACTACAGATAAATCCTGCAGACTTATTTGAATGTGGAAGTGCTTAGCAATGAAATTTTGAGAAAAATGTGTTCTATTCCCCAGAACTAGGTCCTGGTCCTCTAGTGTTGATTGGGTGGCTTTTGGTTTTTAGTACAAAAGTGAGAGAATTTTATAGTGAGATTATTTCTTCCAGATTTTCTCACTTAAACTCCCTTCACTTAAAATTCTGTGACTTGTAATCCTTGCAAAATGACAGTATTTACATTTTGTTTTTCCATTAAATAAAAAATCTTTAAGGGGCTGGTTAGATAGTCATAAGATATGAAGAGCATTTCGATTATTTTAAAAAATGTTGACATTTACAGGCCAAGAGACTGGTACGCAGTTGCAAAGGTCATCAATGAGTAAACAGACATTAATGGTTAGCTGGATAACTAGTACATAAACAGGTCATATTAATAATTAACACAGGAAAACTGGCAGTTTACAACAAGCTCATGAAAATATTGAGAGAAGTAAATTTGGGAAGGGCAAGAACCAATATATAAAGGCATCTGGAATTAAATCTAGAGGAAACCTAATTTTAAGACATTAATTTCTCACTCACTCTCTCCCTTGCCTTCCCAACAAATTATTTTTTAATTCAGGCAGCCACAGTAAAGTTATTTGAATCATTGATAAAAAGTGTTGCAGAGCTATTTATTCTGCAATTGATTCTAACCCTGAGCTCACAATGCTCTCTGTTGATGACATCGCAGAAATAAAGAATTGATTTCATCCCCAAACTTATCTGTTCCTTTAAATATAGCCCCTCCTTTAGATCATTACTGAAAAAAAATATTAAAATATATAAATGTTGGAGTTTAGTATCCTATTGATGATCATGGGAGCTGTGTATTGATTCTCAGCAAAATGTATTTAAATTGCCAACAGTAAAAGTTTTACCAAGATTTTTTTTAAAAAAAAACACACCTGCATTCTCAGCATTTCTCTCTCAAATATGCCTTGAGGAGTGAGATTTTTGTTCATTTATGGTTAGCTCCTCAGCTCAACTATCTTTTCTGTCCAGCCCTATTGGGTTTTCTTCCTGGTAATAAAAATGATGCAAAACTTGAGGAATGAATACTCACAAGGGACTGAATGGTAAGCATTATAATACTTATATATTAGATTCTATACGTATGTGTGCACAAATATTTGTAAAGATAAATGACTTTACTTTCAAGTGTGATACAGTCACAATAAAAAAATGTGTATTTGAATCTTATGTGCATTGTACCCAGTATGACATACTCATCTTGAAAATTACATTATTTAAGTTGGGTTATGTTATAACAGCATCTACTATCAGCTAAAAGGTGAATTCAAAATCGAAGAAGAGAGTGGAGGGAAAGAGAGAGAACAATAAAAGGGGTCAAAGCATCGAGTTAAAGTAGATGGCATGTTACATCGCCAAACAGAAAAGCTTTCTGATGGTTGGGCTGGTGAACCAGGAGTGCTGTTATATGCCAGTAATGGTTAGGGAGAAAGTAATGGCTGACAAATATTGTTGTGTTGATATAGGAAAGTGTTGGATAAAGTGTCTTTCCCCATATTATAATCCCAGGAGACCTTATCAGAGCCCATTTGCGTAGTATGTAAAAAATCACAGTGTGTTATAAATGGGTGTGATCAGATATTTATTTCAATTTAAAATATATAAAAAAGGATGCCAATTCCAGGCCCAAGATGCCATGAAAAAAATATTAGAATCATAGAATATTAGGATTGAAGAGACTTCAGGAGGTCATCTAGTCCAATCCCCTGCTCAAAGCAGGACCAACACCAACTAAATCTTCCTAGCCAGGATGTTAACAATGCAATCTGTATAGCTTACTTAGGGCCAGTTCTTAGCTTTTAAATCAGACCACGCTGCCTATGGGCAAATCTGCGGAGAGGGCACACTAACAAGGTGAGTCTATTTTCCCCTTAGTGCCAGCTTCTGACTGCCAGCCAGTGCACAGAGAGACAGGATCCTTGACACACTCTTACTGTGCCCCTTTTGGGGATTGGCCAACAATATGGCTCCCCAGAACCTGGCAGTCACGGGACCTGAGCCAAAGGCTGCATAAGTCAGTGGGAATCTTTCCACTGCTTTCAATGGGCTTTGGATCAAGTCCAAGGAGGACAAGCATGGGAAAACCGATTGCCCTCTAGTCAGCTGTACAGTGTATCTGTGTCCTCCAGCTCCTTTATGCACACATTCAGGGGCAGCCAGCATCTGACCTCTAGTATGTTTCTCTACTTAATTGACTTTGAGAGTGCTAATTTCAAAGATGTGTAAGATGCAATTTTGCCTAGTCGTTGGAGCAAGGGACTGAGAATCGGCGCACCTGAGCCCTCACTCCAGCTCTGCCATTGATTCCACGTGTGACCGTCAGGAAGTCATTTAATGTTTCAGTGTCTCAATTTTCCCATTTGTAAAATGTAGATAATAGTTGCCTGCATTGAAGTGGTGTTGTGAAGCTTAATGAATTAATGTTTGTGATGTGCTTTTAGATCTCAGGGGATAATGTGTAATGTATTCCATTATTATTATTTATTATTAAGTCACTTCTAAACAAAGATGAGCCAGGATCAAATTCATGCACCTCTGAAATTTGGAATTTGTTAAGACCTGGATCCAAATCTGAACTGTGCAGTTAAGGCCAATCCAGGAATGTCTCCAGCCATTTTGCAGGCCAGGGCAGAAAATGTTTTCAACATGCCTCCCTTAGCCCCTGTCCCAAATAGTCGAGAAAGAAAAAGCTGAGCAGCGCAACAGGGCAGCACCCCCCGGCTGCTACTTCTGCTCACCCATCCCTACCTAGAACCAGCTCTGGGCCCATCTGTAGCTCTAAGTAGTATTGTCCCATACATTTTAAATAAATAAATAAATAAATTCCTCGCAATTGGCTGATAACATCAAGGTAAAGAGTCAGTAACTTTCTGAAGTCCAACTTCAGGAGTCAATTACAGTGAAGTATGGAACAGTATCACGCAATTAGATCATCTATAGAAATTAGTGCATTCCATATATGCTGCTGAGTTTGGTGATGACAAATATTATTTAATTTTGATGAGCCAATAAGATCACATATATAAATAATGGCATCCTAATTGGCAGCAGTTCTTTGTCCCCTTGCAGGAAGTGAACAGATGTTTCTTTGTTTTTCCTGTACCACTAAAGTACATCTCCACATATTATGGAATGTTGGTTTCAAAGGGAAACTAGTCAGACTTTTGAAATCCATCAATCGAATGGAGATATTTACAGTAAAAACATTTGCAATGACTGTTTCATAACAATACATATTGACTACTTGTTTCTGTAACTCTGAAGATTCATTGTCCCAAAGGGTCAATAAATCTTGATAACCACCTCAAGAGAAGTCAATATTTGCTTGGTGTTTTTTTTATAAATAAAGCACAATGCCTTCTGTTTATTCAGAGTAATCATTGGTTTCTCAAAACATTTTTAATGGTTATACTTTAATACATGACCTATTCCTACATGCTTAAAGCTTTTTTTCTGTACCTCTTTCTTTCCTGATGCAAGAGTTTCTTTCAATATTAATTTAGCTATAATTTTCTATATTCATTAAACCATCCATGTTATTCATTAATACCATTCAACACCCTAATACTATTTAAATATATAGAAATATTTTACTGTTTGACGCAAACAGGGTTACTGAGTACAAAATATTCTAGTGTATTGTCTGGACATATCTTAGAAGGACATTCCACAGAGAATGGGAGAGTATGCATAGTAAAATACTGACACAGATGTAAACAACAGTGTTACATGACATCATGATAAACAGTTCATATCCTAGCTCATGCGGGGGAGCCTTGCTCTTTGTGTCGGGGAGGCTGCATGGAAATGGGGGAGTTCTGTTGCACAAGCCAGGAGGCAGCAGGAGTTGAGGTTGCAGTAGTGAGCCCACTTCTCTGATGACTCCTGGGGCAGCAAGGTGCAGAATGACTTGGGCCAAGGGAAAGGATATGCCAGAGAGGAGTAGGGGCAGCGATAGGTGATCCACCCTGAAGTCCTTCCATCGACAGATGGGGAATGCTAGAACCCTGGGAGCTAATTCCAGCCATTACGATGGAGTAACCAACACAGCGTGGCTCAGGTTTTCCTCCTAAGATCTCACTGCTCAGTTGAAATAATTGAACTGCATACTGAGGACAGCCTTTTCCTCTACACGCTTCATCCTGCAGCCCTGTCTCAGGTAATTCTCCTGACGTCAACAAGGTTACTCTGATAGAATCAGGCCCAACATGGAGGATCAGGGCCAAATTGTGGTCATCAGTGATCCTAATGTGGAATAAAACCCCTGGCTATCGCCATCACAACTAGAAGCTCCACTACAGTGTCGAAATGTTTGAATAAAAGCTGTGTTTGTGATAATCAGAAAGAAAATTTAAGCAGAGATATAAAAATTCAAAAGCATTACAAAGTGTATATGCTTAAGAATAAAATGCAATGACACGGTCACGGTTGTCTTTAAAAGCTTTGCTCCACTTGAAATGGCTTTGCTAGTCGTGATTCTTAATGCATGAGATAGTGGTTTAGAATAAATCTTTAAGTAATTCTAAACAAGGACTCTTCAGTAAATAGTTGAAATTAAAGGGGGAGTTAGAGTCATCTGGTTTCCATTAGGATGATAAAATAGTTCACTCAAAACCTTTTACAAGATGCTTTGTTACTGGGAGGTGTCTGTGCATCTCACTCCATCACTAGCCATTTGACACAACATAAAAGGCTTCAAAAGCCATGCTAGGCCTCTTAATCAAAAACTAATTGTAATAGATATTAGGGAGTGTTAACACTGTGACCGCTAGGTTGTGTCTGCGGTATATAAGCAGGAGTGAACATTAAACACAACCCTGAGTTGATAGGGCTTATCTGAATTTCAGAGTTAAGTGCTAAGTACTGTAGGCCAGTATCTCCAAGCTATTGCTTTGTACCACTTTTGGAGTTAATTGCACTGTAGGACTTCATCTTCCTAATGAAATTTATAGCATTGTCAGAGAACTTGGAAGCCCACTGAAGATACTGTTGCGGTTTACAAGAGTTCAGCGAAAACACAGAGATGCAAAGAAAATACCCCAGTCTGTATTTCAGAACCTAATGCATTTGCTTAGGGGGATCTTTTTCAAACCTTATTTGCTGCTGATCACAAAGATTATACTACTGGCAAAATAAGGGGCTCCCCAAAAGATAGACAACTCTAAAATAGTCACTAAATTCATGTAGCCGCCTCAAAAACAATCCCACTTGTCTCATTACAAATGTTCACATGATTACTTACTGTGTGCACGTGAACAATGTTATTGATTTTACTGAATTCAGAGTAGGATTGTCACTGGTGGTTGTAATTTAATTCATGTATGTTCCAGATAATGTAGGACTTAAATTTTACACATTATTATACCATTACAAACATGGGTCAAATCTGCTGCTGGTGTATATGAATTAGAGTCAATAGGAATTCAGATACTGCTGTGATGAGTGTGGTGTAAGAACCTATATAGAATCCAGCTATGGCAATTTACACCACCTGAGGATCCAGCCCATAGTGTAAAGTACCTTCGACACAAAATATATTAAAACTCTGCTGCCGTTATTTCTCATGAGTTCATTATGTATACTCTTACCTGTATACTACTAAAATCTCCAGACAGCTGTGTTCCTTTTCACTCCAATTTCAAACAATATAATTAAAAAAGAATTCGCTGAAATGTAGACACTTCTACCATTTACGCTGGAATGCTGGCACTATCCAAAATAAGCTAGTCTGTAAATACCAGATTAGTATCTGTGAAGCAAAAGCTTTTATTCTATAAAAGAACATTCAGAAGAAAATCTCAACCTTTCTTGCTGAAGAATAAGCTTTACTTGCCAAACCCATAATTATCTTAAATGTTCTGAGAAGCTGGTGAGAGCTGCAAATGTTAAAACAAAACATAAGGAAACATTTTGGGACATATAAATGGAGGTAGATAAAGATGGTATTCTTTCCCCCCTATTAGTTTACTATATAAATGGGAAGACATTACAGAGTTTGAAATTTAATTAACGTAATTGACTGAATTGCATTTTGCAGTAGTTATTGTCATTAGCAGCCTTGACCCCTCTGTCAAAAGGATGTGCTAGTGATTACTTTCAAGGGGTATTTATTATGAATATTAAGCTCTTCAATAAGTGCCATCAACATATTAAAATTCATTTTAACCACTTTTCTAGAAGACTGCAAATGCAACTAGCTGCTGGGGGAAAAAAAGGTGTCTAAATCATTTCATCTTGGTTCACATGTGGTCAAACCAGAAATAGAATGGGGGAAAAGGGGGGAGGGGGGAAATATAATGAAAGGGATACTGGATATATTGTCATGAAAATATGCTTAAAGGGCACTTGATTTTCAATGAAATCCATGCTGCAGGACCTGGAACACTGATGACTTTGTTGTTTAAAGCATGTTTTTATATAGTCTTGCCTCGTATCATTGGAGAAGTCCGATTCTTCAAGCTATATGATCGTTTATGTTTGGTTCTTTTTACTAACTGTGTGCAGAAAGTATATAATTAAGGGGGGCCAGAATTCATAAAGAGTATTTGGTTCACAGGTGTTCTTACCTGTGTTACTTGTACCCACAACAAACAATTCAGGCTGGTATTTGATATCCCAAATTGTATCAGTCAAGCCTTGGGTAGTGGGGAGAGCACACCTATTAATTACACTTCCAGGGTACATGACAGGCTGTGTAGAGTTACATCATTTTCTATTATGTTGTAACAGCTTAGATGATGCAGCGTTTTCTATTCAAGATGACTCCTTCGTCTGACTGAGAAAAAGTGAAGTGTGGAGATGAGAGGGGATTGGAAACGGAAGAAAAGAGAAGTTGACAAAGGAAGAAAAACCAAGAATTCCTCATCCACTCTTTACCATTCACCATGTGCTGGAGATAGAGTTTGAATATTGTCTACCTCCTTCATGCACCCAACAAAGCATGAGCTGCAGAATATTAGTGCCAGGCCTCTTTGTCTCTAACCTCACCACTTCTTCCCTCCACTTCTCTTTGCTTTGAGCTTCTTTCTGCTGTTTGCAACAAGGCCATCCATCTGCCATGCTAAACGCAACTTGTGCTGAAAGTAAACACTTGACTAAAGATATGCCAAGGATATATAAAGGTTTGCTAAGAGTCTCATACTCATCTTCTCTTGTCCTATTAAATTACAAGGATCTGACCCCTGAGTGTCCTAACTCATTTTTGAAAGACAATTTTCATCATAAAAAAAAAGATATTTTTCTTTGTAAATTTTTTGTTACTATGTTCAGATGCAAGAACTAATCTCAGCACATCAAACCACTGAAGAATCATCCATCAGACATAACTACTCATGGAAGAACAAGTGCAGGGTTAAGAGTCTGATTATCCGGATTTCTATTCCAGTCTCTGCCATTTCCTCAAAGAATGAGTCACTTCAGCTCTCTGCCTCAGTTTCCACATCTGTAAAATAGGGATAATAATTCTTTCCCTTTTACTTCAAAAGGGTTTTGTGAGATTAATTTAGTGGATCCATACAATGTTTTGCACATGTAAAAGTACTATATGATTGCTAAGCATTATTGACACAACTGGCCCAGGTTAGAACTGGTGACCTGGAAGTAAAAAGTAAAGTCTAAATAGACTCCCGAGTAAAGTGAAAAGAAAAACCCTTTCTATTTCTGAATACTGAGAAAATCCTTAAGGAAGCCCACTGATTACACTTCTGAGATTTGTATGAACCAACTAGGGTAAATAATTAGAACTACATTTTTAATTAATATAGCAGCGTCTGCTAACGCAATATAGTTAAATTCCTGCCACTACTGGAGGTGAATGAAAAGAAACTTGTCCTATTCCTGGTGAAACCATGAACATGATCTTCTTGATTTTGATGTATGTATTACATAGCCTGCTCTGTTGAAAGAACTTTTGGTTGGGTTTGGTTTAGTCAAGAAGTACCCTCCATTTCATCAAGTGCCTTATATTCATATTTTCCAGCTTGAAAACCTCTCTTAAATGACAAAAATGTCTCCAGTGAAAAGAGAACCAAGACATATATTATTTTTATTTATTTATTTGTCTAACTGTAGCAACTAGGAGCCCTAGTCATGGAGCAGGACCTCATTGTGCAATGCAAACAAAAAACAAAATGGCACAGATAAAAAATGAGGGCTAAAAAACCAGCTCAGTTAATTGAAGTATATAATTTTGCCACTTTGACTTTGATATTATGGGCAAACACCTCTGTTTCATAGGAAAACAGCCCTGTCTGTGCACACAGGAGGTCAACAATAGCTTGCTGGACCACAGACTCTTCCTCCAAAGTTGCTGCACCTCCCACCCTGTGAAGTCACGTATCCAGTGAAGTCACGTATCGCAACCAGTGAAGTCACGTATCGTCAGATGCACCAGCCACACAGAGGTCCTCAGTAGAGCTGTGTGAATAATAGCTTTTTTAGTTCCCTGACAACTGTGGGGGGAGAGGGGAAGAATTGGTTCAGGTCAAACCGAAAATGAAATTTTCCAAAAAGTCCAGCATATCAAAAAGCCAAAGGAGTTTATCTTCAGACGAAAATGTCAAAACAAAACATGTTGACCTTTTTTCTCATTTTTGCCCCCTCAACCAAAACAATTTGGAAAAAAAAATCCAACATGAATTCACAAAATATTCCAGTGTCACCAAATCTGCATTTTCAATGGGGAAAAAAATGGGGAGGAGGCCAAAACATTTAACCCAGCTCCAGTTCTAAGTATACTAATGTGCATTTTAGACTTTATCAAGATGAAGGGGCAGGATTTGCACCCAGCCATTCAGAACTGCCAGTGGGAAGCCTAAGAAGTAGTTCCTAACAGTTTCTTCTTGCAGGAGCATGGAATGGTGGGGTAATTCATCCTTTGGGGATCTACACAAATGACCATCTTTTATAAACACAAGGGCTGGTTCATATTTCAAACACAATGTTTTGTATTAAACACTGTCCATTAGAACGGACACACCTGTGCCTGTCATACTGAATGGGTTGTGCTGCCCTAGCGTTTCTGCAATCGATGTGGCATTCTGTAGCCTTCCGTCCATCATAGAAGGGCAAATCCAGTGTCCTTATTTTACGGTGACATCTCTGTGAGCTCCGCTCCTCTGGGGATAAGCAGGCGTGCAAGAGAAAAGAGATGTGGGAGGCGTGCTTGCCAACAGAAAGATGGAATGGCATGACCCTTGAAGGCCACCATATTGTGGTAATCTGAGAACTCTAACACTGCTGGGAATGGAGTTTAGTGCGCAAACCGTTAGACTGCATGGCAAGCTGCCAGAGCTATTCTGTTCTATTCTATTCCAGGCTGCAGTGCCATGACCATCACTGTGATATCCGAGTGCCTTATTGAATTCTAGAAGTTAGATTGAAAGGAACTCTGTTTCTCTCTTGCCTTCTCAAGGGAGAATCAGCAGCAATGCCAGCAGCTCCTGTGCAGATCAGTAATAAACAAGGAATTCCAACCAAATAAGGTGCCTCAGCTGTTCCCAGGGACTAATGTCGCAGCTTTGAAAAGAAAGTGTCATTGTGCTATCATCAGAAAACAAAAATGTCCTGGGTCTACATTTTCCAAACAGACGGGTGAATTTGGGTGCTTCCATTTTGGGGTGATCATGATCAATTTGAGACAAAAGGGCCCTATTTTCAGGAGGTGGGTACTTAGCACTTTCTGAAAATAAGACCCCTTTACGGTGTCACAACTTGGGCACTCAAAGTCACTAACCACTTGGAAGATAAGAGCCACACTGTTTGGTGAGTTGGACTCACATAGAGCAGAGTCATAGATTTATCAAAAGCCATGATTATTTCTGCTGAGGTGTTTTTGTTTGTTTATTTGTTTGTTTTTTAAACTCTCCCAGTAGAAAGGAAGGTGTCACACTGACCGGGATTATTGCTTATCCAAATTTCTCTCACATCAGGTCTACCCGAGACCATGGGCAATCCCTCTCTTTCCTCTGTCTCACCTACAGAAAAAATGGGGAAGGGGGACATAACACACAACAGAAGTCAGACTTCGCATTAATCTTCCCAGTGGCCTCTCATTACTTTGCCAATAAGATGATCTTCCTCATACCACACTTCGATATATTTGACATCTGTCATAAAGCTCAGGTCACACATATCTGTCTTCTGGTAAAATGAGTCATCTTACAGAGTCCTCGAGTCTACTGCTAGGGTCTTTCCAGAAATAATTATTGACATGTTGTCAACACCTCCAGCCTACCGTATTAATAAGAGTCATAAATTACTATCTTTTTTCGTCCTCTCTCGCTAGCAAAGAAATGAGGTGACATAACTACAACAGCAAACAGAGAATAGCTACCCAGCAATGAAGTTGTGAATCCAGACATACAAAGTGGCAGCTTTCTGGAAGATAAATATATTAATTTTCTCTTTTACAGTTTCTTATTTGAGTGAGTAACTAGCTCCAGAAACCATTCACAACTGGTACAGATTTCCCTCTTCCTTGCAATACCCTCACTGTTACATAGGTTATTCTGTATCCTCAAGGTAAAAAAAAAAAAAGCATTTTCCAAATACTGTAGCAGGAATTTAATTAGATAATTTTAATTTTTCTGACTAGTTATGGTTTGAAATGATCCTTGGCAAACCCATTAATGCCAGTTGAGGGATGAATTTGAGCTTTTTTGGGTAGCCATACAGATCAGTATAAGGGAAATCAAATGTCATGCTTCATGACAAACTTGATGTTCTGAAGCGGTCAGGAAGACTCCTTACTGTAAAGCATTCTACCAGTGTCTTAGGTACATTCTAGGGTGTTTATCTATTTAGTTGTTGCTTCCTCTGAAACTTGAGGTATTACCCACTGTTGACGGCTTAGTGGACCAGTGGTCTGATCCACAATGGAAAATGTTGTGTTTTTGTTGAATTCTGCATATGTACCACCCAACTGAGTCAGAGTTCAAGGCCAGAAGAGACCACCAGATCATCTAATCTGATATAGCACAGGTCACCAACCAACACCACTCAGTCATCTGCACATTAAACCTAACAACCCAAATTAGACCAAAGTATTACAACCCTCAGAAGACTAAAGCATTGTGTGCCACAGGCAGAGAATAGGAG
The DNA here is from genome assembly GCF_965152275.1 of Natator depressus. NCBI lineage: Eukaryota > Metazoa > Chordata > Testudines > Cheloniidae > Natator > Natator depressus. The sequence continues at coordinate 73,530,693 of NC_134243.1, forward strand.
GGAGGGAGTTCTACCAACTCCTTTGTCCCCTGCAATTAGGGAACTGATTAAGTGAGATATACCTTGATGATCAGACAGGTGGATAGAACCATATTGGCTGAGTAGCCTCCTTCACGGCCATAATACACTATGGTATATCCAGAGACCCCAGCAGGGATATTATTTGGAGTGAACGCTGGTGCACCTTCTTCCCTAGGTTGCTGACAAATATATTGTTTATGTGAGTACTAATTCCACCTACTTGCAACTGTCACTGGCACAGGATTCTCTTGCTCCATGTGTACTTGGTTGCTAACCAGAATGTAAAATAGCGTGCCAAGATCTGCAGCACTGTACTTCGGAGCGCTTCACATGTGTGCACTTTCACTGTCATGTGTAAAGTGCCTCGACATGATTGTTTCACTAGGATCTGCTGCCAGTGCAAATGGCATCTATCCCAGGAAGTATGTTCATTTTGCACTGGCAGGCACCGTGTGACTGACGTGCTGGAGAACATTAAGTACTTTTCGCAAGAAGGCTTTGGCATGTGCGTACGCTGAGGCGGGAAAAAAATCTATTCCACTGAATGTCGTCCACAGACAGCAGATGTGCTTGGAAGAAAATTCCACCTTCTTGCCAGAATCCAATGTGATGCCGCATGCCCATCATAGGTGAGAAGTGGTATCTCTTTAATTGTGTCACTGAATTAAGTCCCAGCTTTGAAAAAAACCCTTACTCATTGTGAATAACCCTTATTTACCCATTGACTTCAACTGAGGAAGGTCTGTGCACAAGAGCAAGATTTTACAGGCCCTTTGGTGGCAGAAATTCTATCCAAAACCAATGATGTTGCATTTCCAATGCTAACATTGGCATTTGCCCAAAGCTTATTAATAAGCTGGTGTGTGTCCACTTACATTGTTGTCTTCCCCCCTTTGATTCACATAGGAGTGATTTGCAGAAAAGCAAAGTTGAGCTTCATTTTTAAAACAAAAGGAGTACTTGTGGCACCTTAGAGACTAACCAATTTATTTGAGCATGAGCTTTTGTGAGCTACAGCTCACTTCATCGGATACATGAAGTGAGCTGTAGCTCACGAAAGCTTATACTCAAATAAATTGATTAGTCTCTAAGGTGCCACAAGTACTCCTTTTCTTTTTGCGACTACAGACTAACACGGCTGTTACTCCGAAACCTGTCATTTTTAAAACAAGAACTTAAGTCAGAAAGTTCTGGCTTGACACACACTCTGTCCCCTAACAGGGCCACCTCTTTTCCTGTGGAATCCCGGGTGTCATAAACTTGGAATAATTGGCTGTATGCCACCCCATCTGCCCATCTTCTCCCGGCATTGCCGAATGCGATGGGCATCCTAGGGACAGAAGGAGGCATGGCCAGAGTGTTGAGCAATCCTGTGCCAACAGAATGACCTCTAGCAAGTCTTTTCGATTGGTGCAAATTAAAGCAGCTCTGAACTTGCTCTAATTTATGCCAAGGATCCAACCGATATTGGGGGGTGGGGCAAAATGCAGAAAGCTATCAATGCCCCTCCCCTCCCCCAGCTTGGGTGCAGAGCTCAGATGCCTCTGAGGATCAGGTTTTTCACCATTAATTATAACAGTGTTTACATTAAGTAATTGCTAAGTGGCAAGGCGGGGGGTGAAGGGCCTATAGGAAGTCTGAGAATATTTCACCAAGTGATATTTTTTAAACTGCATACTATTTGGTGCATTCCAAAGGCAAAAGGTTTGCTCTTCAGAAGGAAGGATAAAAGCCATACCTGGCAAGTATAGTTTAGCAGTATGTAGAAAGAGAGGTGATAGTCACCGAGGCAGGGAAATCCGCTCCTCTCCCTTCCCCCACACCTCTTTCAGCGAGCATGCTTGAAACGTTTCTGCTGACTTCATCCTCGAACACTGAGGACCACACACTTACAGTGTTGTTTTCAGTTTTCTAAGCCTAAATCCAGCATGCGTGCATATGTCTGTGGGTGGGAATGACTGGATAATGTTACCACGATGGTGGATGATAATATTTCTACCAATTGTTAAGCTTCTTAAGTCTCCACTTTGTGAATGTTTCAGCCTATCGTTTTCTGAAAAATGTAGTTAACGTGCCTAAGAAAAGGTAAGGTTTGATAATGTATTCACAGACTATCTTGGCATCTCCAGCTCACTCCATAGAGAAGTCTGTGCAAATGCACTTTTATGAGCAGTTCAGGGATCAGCTCACTACACTTTTGTGTCAGTACAGCTATAAAATAGTTATTGGGTTGGACAATTAAAGGTTTCTCTCTATGGAGATGCAACATATATTGCAAAACCACAGAGGTGACAAGTACAGAACTGTTTAAAAGGACTTGCTTGTGTGTAACTATTCATGGGCTGCTTTTATGAGGAGGCATTTGGAAAGCATGTGAGGATCAAATGAATGTTATTGTTCTTCCTTAAGCTTGAGATCCTTTTTTTGGTGTGTTAGAAAAACAAGAGTGGTGAGGTGAAAGTGAGCATATTCCTGATGCTTCAAGGGACTCAAAAGGCCTGATTCTCTTCCCTTACCAGGGTGTAAATCATGAGTAATTCCTTCACTTTCATATTTGCACTAGTGTAAAATCGGGTTAAGAGTTCTTGAATGAATAGAAGCTGAAAGAGATGAAACAAGGAAGTTAGCAGAAGAGCCCTCCTGGACACTAGGAAAATGGCAGATAGTACACTATTTGCATGGGACGATCTATAATATACTAGTGACAATTGGAGGATACTCCTATCTTTTGTTTTTCTATTTTATCTATCAAGACGTTCTAGATGATCATCTCATGTCCTGAGTACAACAACCTCATCCCCCTCAACTCCATTCAAAATGCAGCTTCTAAGAACATCCTGGTGATCCATCACCCATCACCCTCCTCTTTAAGTCTCTCCATTGGCTTCTCCTTTGCATCAGACACAAACTTCTTGTCATTCCCTTCAAAGCCAATTCACAATTTAGCCCCGTTCTGTCCATCCCGTTATGTCAGTGTGATGTCAACCCCCTCCATTGCTCAGCCAACCTTGATTATCCACTTCTCCAATAGGCACCTTCATGCTCTCATGCTGCCTGAAAACACCTCCTCAAGCTCCATAAAGCAACCACAGTAGCCTCTCTCCAGTTCCTCCTTAAAACTCCCCTCTGCCATGATGCATATGGAAATCTGCCATCTGATAACAGCTAAGCAGGTGGCATATTGTGATTCCTGCTTATTATACCTACAAATTGTGCACACAGACTATGCTGAAACAGCTGATTATTAATGTTACCCATCCCCCTGTAGCCCTACTCCATTTGTTTCACCCTTTCATCTTTCAGAGCCTGATCCAAAGCGCATTAAGTCAGAGGAAACAACGCCATTGGATCCGGTCCTTAGACTAATCTCTTTGGAGCATTTACTGCTGTCCTGATTTTAAGAAGTGCTACGCACCCACATTTCCCAATTTACTTCAAATGAAATTGTGAGTGCTCAGCACCTCTGCAAATCAAGATCTGGATCAGGGATCGGCAACCTTTGGCCCACGGCCCCTCAGGAAAAGGCGCTGGTGGGCCAGGACGGTTTGTTTACCTGCGGCATCCGCACATTCGGCCGATTGCAGCTCCCATTGGCCGTGGTTCTCCATTCCAGGCCAATGGGGGCTGTGGGAAGTGGCAGCCAGCACATCCCTCGGCCCGCGCTGCTTCCCGCGCCCCCATTGGCCTGGGACAGCGAACCATGGCCAGTGGGAGCTGCGATCGGCCGAACCTGCGGACACTGCAAGTAAACAAACTGTCTCTTGTGGGAATGAGTTCGCTGGTCTAGGTCCACCTCCTTTGAAAGTACCTTTTCCTGCTGGCACAAGCATCCCCATATTGGCTGACCGTTTCATTGTTCCAATTGAACCGTGAGTGTCTTGGGAGGTTTTGATAGATGGTTTCACCTCGACCCTTTTAGAAGGTATATGTTCATACTATGGGCAGAGACCATTTTGATCAACAGTCAACTCAAATATATACGTCTGGAGAATTGTTAAGATGAGCAAAATATTTCAAGAAGCTTCAGCCTTTTGGAACCTAAAGCACTGGAATCTCATGAGTAACTTTGGCAGTTTGTGGTGTGTTGCATTTTTATTTGTTTGTTTGTTTTTTTAAAAAAAATATATTGGTTAAAAGAAGAACAACCAAGAAATTCTCATTATGGGGAGCACAGAGACTTGAAATAACTGGGTTTTGATACTTGCCATATTGCACTTTACTTTTTCCTCAGCACAGGATGCCAGCTTGTTTCTTCAAATTAAGACAATATGCTTATAGTGATGAACCTTATTGGCCATCTATCTTCCTTTTGTAATCTGGCTCTCATCAAGCTGAAATGAAGCCATTTCTTCTGACTGTGGCTGATTAAACACAGAGTAAACCTAGTTCTCTAAGGAGGCTCTAATGATTCTCCACAGACCTAATGTCAGCCCGGCACCTGCAGCATTCAGCTTCCCCATTTCCATCATAAAATGAAGCATCTGTTACAGAGAAGTGTTATCTTTTTATCATTGACGGTATCTTTCTGTTTGAATTCACCTACCCCATTTGGTATAAATTACAGCCATTTCATAAGTAATGAATGGTCACACAGGATGCACTCTGGATATTGGGGGTTAAAAGGGCACGAATGCCATTTACTAAACCTTTATTTAACTTGGTGAAAGTTAAAACTCTGTGGGGCTTATGTACAACCCTCTTTCTCACAGCAAACAAAGGTAAAATGTTATCACTGCTTAGTACTCAAGCATCTTGATATTGTTTATCTAAGTACTAGCCTTTGATTATTTTTTTTTTGACAGGTTCTGGGGAAACAGATGCGGAAAGAGATTCATTCAGGCCAAGGATATTTCTATCTAAATATGTTTTAGAAACTTGATTAGATATAGTCCTAACAGTTACAAGTGGACTAGACTTGTTTAATACAAGGATTAGATATAAACATAGGGCCTGATGCAAATTCCAGCTGAAGTCAATGGAAGTCTTTCCATTGATACCAATGCGGTTTGGATCAGGCCATTCAAGTATCTGCAAAGACCAGTTAGGTGTTCATAATATCTGCCCCACCCACACTAATTGTCCTATAATTTGAGAGAGAGCCTTTGGAAAAGACACCTCTTTGCTTCATAAACCATTTTCTTTTGATTTGTGATTTTTCTGGCAGGCATTTCCATTCTTTCCTGACCATGAAATGGACAGTGTCATATCTGGAGCAGTGGATGAAAAGAAACATTCAAAAACATTTTAGATTCACAAGAAAAGCTTTGTCTATTGTTTTTAAAGTATCCATATAGCCTTTAGGAAAGACTGAATTTATATGTGGCAATACCAAATAATGCCCTCCCACTAACCTCTAGCTACAGGGATATCTGAGAAGGGTTCAGTGACTGCTCAGTATCTTTGATGGTTGCAGAGATTTTTCATCTGGTCCATTATTATTAATTATTTGCATTATAATAGCACTTAGAGGACCAACTGAGATCAGAGCATCATGTGTTAGATGCTTCACGTATGGACAGTAGGAAAAGGTTCATTCCACAGAGGGTTGACACTGTACATAGACAAGGCTGACAAAGAACAGGAGAAAAGAAGTCTCGCTATCCCCATTTCACAAATGGGGAACTGAGGCACAGAGTGATTAAATAGCTTGCCCAAGGTGACACATGAAGTCTGTGGTAAAGCCAGGAATTGGACTCAGATATCCTGACTCCCCACCCAGGGCCGTAGCTGCCAGCCCATCCTTCCTCGCCCATAACTATACATTTCCTGTTGTTTTTTCCAAAAAGTCAGGATATGCCCTTAAAACAAAGAAAGGGAGAAATGTCTGTTGTTTCACTGTTTGAATGCTCTAGCTGGGCAACGCCACAGCATCTAGCTGTGTAAAACTGTGGAAAAGTACACCAGGTTATAGAGCTGTTTGTCTAATTAGCACTTCACTTGATAAGGCTGATATTACATTACTCTAGCACATCACCAACTGGATTAATAGAACTCATATCTTTAATCCAAGGGAAAGAACAACTATGTTAGGTTGATTTAAGTTCTATATAGGCATGATTGGCATGCAACATGTCGCCTTAATGTAAAAGAAAAATTAAATAGATTGTTGTTTCTGGTGTTCAGAAGTTTGAATGGGGCACAACTGGATACCCACCTTGTCTTGATTTCACTAAAAACAACAAGCATCTTCTGCATATAAAGTAAAAGAAAGAATGTTCTTGTGGCAATCTCACACCAGCTGGAATCAATTCTACTGGGTTCTATTCCTGGGTGTGTCCGAATTCCTGTATTTCCATGAGTATGCAACTTAATCTCTTTTGTGCCTCAATTTTCCCATTTATGAAATGGGGATGATTCCATTTATCTATACCAGAGGGGTATCATAAAGTAGCATTCATTAATTCATTAACGAATGGAAGGTGCTATTGAAGTACAAAGTGGTAATATTCTTAATCATTATTATACTGAATTACAGTATTGAAAAATCAAATACAATCAGAAGGTGTAAGCCCCCCTCCTTCCAAAGAGATAAGTCCTCCTCCCTCCCCCTCCAAAAATTGTTGTCCACAACCCTTTGGTGTGAGTCATTTGCTTCGAGACTCTTCATGAGGTTGTTTATTAATCAGTTTGTCAAACTATTTTAATATTTGTAATAAACATTTTACTGTATTTTCAATATTGTCAGATTTTTCAAGTTATGACTTTTAAGAAAATACTAGTTCTTTGGGGGTAATTTATTAATGAGCAAGTGAACTACAATTAGATTTTTCTACCATTATCACCATCATAGTAGAGATGGGTAAATAAGGTTTGTGCCAGGATACAGTTTCATGATCATTTTGCAAGTCCACTTTATACTAACCACTACTATGCCAAACAAACTCATATTGTCCTGTCACAAGAGTACTCACTTGGTATTTGGAATAATTAAAAGATGAGTCACTTTATGTAGTAGTTAGCATTAGTGATACATGAGACCAATGATTGATGAATCCAATGTACATTTGACTTGTGTAGACTCAAAATATGCAGCAGAAAACCACAATCAATTCAGAAGAGACACAGTGTAGCTGTGGATAATGTCTTGTAAAAGAAGAATCCAAGCCAAGCAGAATTGAGATAACCCTAGTGATGCAAACAGCTGGAGTTTCAGGATTTCTCATAATGATCAGTCTCAAGACAAGAGCTGGTTGAAAAATGGAAAACACAGTTTCATGAAAAAAATCAAAATGTTGAAGTTATCACCATTTTGTAAGGTTCAAAATGGAACATTTTTTCAAATATTTTCACAACAAAATCTAAATTTTGAATTTCACTGTTCCCCCTTTCTGTCCATTTTTCTCGTTTTTCTTTTTGGTATTCAGTACAATAGATATGAAGGATATCCAGAGTTTGGTGGGTTTTTTGGAAAAGTTAGAGTGGCAGAAGGAAAACTGAACCTAACTCAGCCACTCTGGAGAGTTACAGACTTTCATTTTTCTTTTTTTCCATTATGTAACTTCTCCAAATTTAAAGATTTGTAAAAGTCAGAGTGGAAACTAGAAAAATGATAATAATGAAAGTTGGGGGACACCTACATATATCATTCCTTCTGTTGCAGTTAGTGGCGTAATGGAAAAAATAGTGAAAAGGAAAAAAACCAATAATTAGATATTTCAGAATGTTTTGTTTTAAGAAAAAAGTGGAAATATTTGAAAACCTGAAAGCCTTCATCATGAACATTTTTGGTTTAGAAATAAATTTTTATTATTATTATTAGAAATAAGTTTTGATGATGATTATGATGATGATAAATTAAGATTTGTTCCAACTTAAAGTAAAAATGCTATAATTCATGGTTTGGTTGTGGAGGCACCATTCGTAGATTCAGGTCATTCAGAGCTTTTCATAGTTATCAAAATAATTTTGAAGTTGTGGCTGGAAACGAACAACTAGAATGAAATATCAGGAGGGGGTACTAACCTACATCATTGCATCTTACTGAATGTCAGTAGCTTAAATATGTGAAAAATGTGGCAATTAGCACAGGTGAGAGAACCTCAAGACAAAAATTGATCTTTTATGGTAATATCAGTTCACTATATCAACAACAATGGATCTGGACAATACATCAACAAGGCCATTGATTTTCATCATTTTAAAGACCTTTACACTCTTCGTGGCATAGTGAACAAAAGTTCTTCCCCACTCTCACAATCTGAGATGGTTGATTACATACATTATTGCTAAGAATGTATTAGACAAGTAGTAACTTATTAAAAGTGTGAGCATACTAGTATAAAATCATTTACTTTACTCGGTTATACAGTTTATCTTGTCAGATTGGATTGTGGCTGTAGTCTTTTCTGACTCAACTAAGAATCATAGAATATCAGGGTTGGAAGGGACCTCAGGAGGTCATCTAGTCCAACCCCCTGCTCAAAGCAGGACCAATCCCCAATTTTTGCCCTGATCCCTAAATGGCCCCCTCAAGCATTGAACTCACAACCCTGGGTTTAGCAGGCCAATGCTCAAACCACTGAGCTATCCCTCCCTCCAAAGGAGACATACGTCAAGATGAGATAAAAATAATTGAGAATCCAAGATTAAGTGATGAAGGATCAGTTGTTGAAATGGAGAAGGCCTCTTATGGTGAGCCATTTGATAATGATATTGCAGAAACATTCAAAAACATTATAGAAACAAAGATAAAACTAATCTGTGATGAGGCAAGTACATGAATTATAGTCACTAAGCCAATGAAAAGATATGAGCTGCTGTCATATATATTTTTAAACGTACTGTGGGTACAATTCACTTTGTGCAAATGGCCCACACAATGACTATGCATGTCTTAAATTCCACTTGAGCCATAGTCTGAAAGTTTCTATAGAACTTAAGTGGTGCATAGGCTTCGTGATAAGCCTCTGCACGGGGTTCAATTTCCCCATCTCTGAAGTTCAGTTGTGAGCTTCATTCAGAATCCAAAGTACAGTGCTACTCTTAAAAAAAAAAGACTATGTAAAATAGCACCTGTATTCTCAAAAGATATGCTCCTGTGTTTTTTCAGATTCATAGTCTTTTACAAAATATGGGGGCAAAAGTAAGTTTTTATTACTTCCTACTTGTGTTAGCATGGCAGAGCCAACATAGCCTTAAGAGTGAGAGACAGGCAGAAACTGATCAACAGAAACTTTATTACTAGTGATAATAATGCACGAGTCAGAAAGGACACAGCTTGACTTTCAGGTCTTAAGTTGCATTTGTAGTGTGATCAGTTAGAAAAATAACATTTTTTACTTATAAACAGTGCACATTTGATCTGGAAGTCACTGAGCAGCAAACATGGAACACACAATGCCATTTCTTCAGAGCAGAACCACACTTTACAAAAGAAAAAATAGAGCAAAAGATCACTGTTAATTAATTCAGTCAGTATACTGAATATATATATTTCCATCAAATAAAGATACATATTTATTGTATTATAGAATGAGGAGATGACAGAAGCAGAGTGCTCTCCTGTCAACTCCTGTTCTCCAGCTCCCCGAGAAGAGTAAGGTAAATTGGTGGGAAAGTATCTCCCATCGACATAGTGTGGTGTAGACACCGCTGTAAGTCAACCTAAGTTATGTCAACTTCAGTTATGTAACTTACATAACTGAAGTAGTGTAACTTAGGTCAAATTACAGCTGTAGTATACAGGAGCTCCCCGACTTATGCAATCGTTCCATTCCAGAACGCCTTGCGTAACTCGAATTTTGCGTAAGTCAGAAACATATACCCGACCATTATGCAAAACAAACAAACAAACAAACAAACAAACAAACCAGCCTCCTATTTCTAGCTTACCGAACTTTTTCCGTAAGTGTGGATTTGGGTAAGTCGGGCCTTGCGTAACCCGGGGAGCATCTGTAGACCAGCCCCGGTCCATCCAGACAGCTAAATTTCTCACCAAGGTTCTTGTGTCTCAATTACTGCAACATCCCTCTCTCTCTGGCCTAGACAAATGCAATCTTGCGCTGCTCATATCCATTCAGAATGCTGCTGCAAAATCATTTTTCTAGCTTGTTGCTTTGACCATAACACCTCTCTCTTTGCATCCCTCCACTAGCTTCCCCTTCTCTATTACAGCAAACATGAGCTACTTGTCTTTATTTTCAGGGTCCTTCAGGGTCTCTCATCTCTCACTCAGTATCAAGAGGTCAGCTAAACCTAATCAGCCTCCACTGCCCACTTACTGCATTTTCAAACAAACACCTTCATGTTTTATCCCATGCTACCCCTCACACTTGCAAGGAGTTCCCCATAGACATCTTCAAAACTAAGTCATTATGCTCCATTAAAGCTGCCTTAAAACTCTCTTTTTCCAATATGTCTACAAAAACCATCACAATGTTAGGATGGTATGTTAGGATGCTGGGGTGTTCATACCATGGTCTATCATATTTACCAATGTTCTCTCATTGTTTAATTGTACTCTTCCATCTGTCTGACTGTATCCATCTGTAATCTCTTGTTTTATACATAGATCGTAAGCTTTTGGTGGCAGGACCCATCTTTCTGTTCTGTGTTTGTACAGCATCTAGTACAATGGGGTTCTGGTCCATGACTGGGGCTCCTGAGTGCTACCATAATACAAATAATAGCGAAAAATAGTACAATATTTATACACATTGGTTTGACATCAGAAAACTTTACATGAAATGTTATAGGGTATCAAAATCTAGATGATGTTTTTACTATAAATGGTGCATACACACACACACACACACACTATATGTCTTTTATTCTGCAAATAACAGGCAATTTACAAATTGATGTTTGTTAAAATTAATATTTTTGTCAGTCATAATTAGTCACACATGAAACATTATCACCTTCTAGTAGATTATCTTAATTAAAGTTTTATCAGTCCCTCAATGGAGGAATGATTATCAATTTTGATCAGCCTGTGTTTCTTTCAGATAACAGTAGTATTAGATCATTCTGCATCTCTCTAAACAATATGCTAAATTTCATTTTAATTTCAAATGCATGCTGATTTTCTTTGTAATATGTTTACTGCATCCTGGGCTCTCTCAATGGATACAATAGACCAAACAACACAGAAAGGTGTGTAATTTGCCAGAAGCTGGGAATGGGCGACTGGGGATGGATCATTTGATGATTACCTGTTCTGTTTTCCCTCTGGGGCACCTGGCATTGGCCACTGTCGGAAGACAGGATACAGGGCTAGATGGACCTTTGGTCTGACTCAGTATGGCCGTTCTTCTGTTCTAAACAGACTGAACGAGCCAAATGGAAGAAAGCATAATCTGCTTTTTTTTTTTTTGTTTCCCTATATGCCAAATATTCTTTTGAGTTGTACTACCTTTTACGCACAGCTGTGATTAAAACTGTATTTTTCTGGCCTTTTAGCATTTTGAAATATCCAATAACATTTTTAAATCAAAAAAGGATTCAGTAATTCCTATTAAATAATTATTCAAATACGCTAGCTAGCCCAGAATGGGATCTCAATTACAATTATGTAAATTTAGAGTAACAGCATTAGTTTTAGTGAAGTTAATCTGGATTTCTACATGAGTAGCTGAGATCAGCATCTGGCCAACAGGTAATATTTTGTTCCAGATTTCAAAACTTCTTGTGGGGATACAAATATTCTTTCAGTGAAGAGTTTAAACAATTTGTTAGTGAAGTCTTAGTAGATGGATTGTCATTTTATTTCTACCTTTCAAAGGAAGTTTGTCTTTTATTAGCAAGTGCATTAAAAACATTCTAGATTAAACTGATGCTAAAAGTTTCAAGCTTGATTCTGATCTCAGCTACACCAATGTGAATCAAGAGTATCTTTACCCTATTGAAGTCAATGAAGCTGCACCAACACAGAACTGGTGTGAGATGAGAATCAGAATCATTACCTTGAATGAAGTTACTCCTGAATTACATGGTTTCCTTGACTTCACTGGATTTGTTCCTGATTTACACCAGGATGACAGACATGAGAACCAGACCATTCATTCACAACAAATAGATTTAGAGCCTGATTGCCCTCTCACGTGTACACAAGTGTAACTCCACTGAACTCAGAGGGATTGCTTACGCCATGGTAGGTAAGAGGAGAATCCGGGTCTAAATATTTTAACTAGGGAATGTGTTCATAGAACAAAATATGAATCAAGTGCTTTGTCAAAACATTTATACATCCCAAAAGGCAGAATTATGTTACATCCATGTAATGCCAGTGACATCTATGAGATTGCACAAATCAGGGACACAGTTTGGTCCATCCTTTTGTGCAGCTCTTTTCTGATAAATGATGTGTAGAAGCCAATCTTTTTATGTGCTCTGTAGACGTAAGTAAACACAGAATTCCACATTCTCTTTAAAGTACTCTGGTTATATGTAGTGGAGCTTTAATAGGATCAGACATTTCATGGCAGGGCACAGCAGCGCACTGACTAATAGTTTAGTTACACTTTCTAATTTCAAAGGCTTCTCCTCGTTTTCTAAAAGAAACCATTTTTATTTTTTAAGTGTTGGAAAACATGGTATTTATGCCTGTGTTGAGTCAAGAAACGGGACGAAAGTAATGCTGGGTAGCACTTTATTTGGAATTTAAGGACAGTATGAAGTTTGTGCAACTGGTCAGCTTTCACCATTAAACCCTATTTCCCCATGTTTATCTCCCCCCCCCCCCCCATTCCTCAGATGTTCTTGTCAACTGCTGGAAATGGCCCACCTTGATTATCACTACAAAAGGTTTTCTCCCCCCACCCCCACCCCACTCTCCTGCTGGTAATAGCTCACCTTACCTGATCACTCTCCTTACAGTGTGTATGGTAACACCCATTGTTTCATGTTCTCTAGGTATATAAATCTCCCCACTGTATTTTCCACTGAATGCACCGATGAAGTGAGCTGTAACTCACGAAAGCTTATGCTCAAATAAATTTGTTAGTCTCTAAGGTGCCACAAGTCCTCCTTTTCTTTTTGCGGATACAGACTAACACGGCTGCTACTCTGAAACCAGTTAAAGTACAGTTTGTCAATATATTTACCACTCCATTTCACAAGTGACAGAGCTATTTTAGTTAAACTAGGGAAGTACTTTGTACCTCTTAAATATTTTAACTGAAGACAAAATGGGCAGGAGAGCTAAGGAATATAACACACTTTTCCACTTCTGAATTAGCTTTCTGCCTTTGAGCCATGGAAAAATTATTTGACACAATAAAGTGCTGAGTAGTCTGGCCCTGATCCTGAAGCATGTGCTTAATTATAAGTATGTGAATAGTCCTATTGACTTCTGTGGGACCGCATACATGCTGAAAGTTAAATGTATTCTCACGGCTTTGAGAGGAGGAGAGCCAACATGCTCAGCACCGTGTAGAACTGAATCCATTAGATGAGTCATGAAAATGGAGGACATTGCCCTTTGGTAGAATTGCAATTGAGTTGATTCAAACTGAAGAACTGTATGCAATTTAGGGTTGGTCAGTCAATCCATTGCCGCCAGCAAAAAAGCAAGCAGTATCTTTATGCATCTTCCACACCAAAGTTTCTCAAAGTCTGCGAGCTTCTTAGTGCCCACAGTAAGATCCTGCTTTTAGGATATCCCCTGAAATACTCACAGCAAAATAAACTGATGGCAGATACTCTGTAGGATATTGACTTTCGAAGTAAGAAGGGCCAAGTCATCTCTACCAGGATTTAAACTCCAGGGGAGTCTATATCTTCCACACTTTATGCTTAGGCTACAAAACCTTCCCCACCAGAACTCATTACATGGTTAAGTTCGAGTCTAACCTTTTTCGCCAGCAGATTTTTTCTTCCTTTCACCACTTTTCTGAAAATATAGTGCTTCCCTAGAGGACCGACTTCAGTTTATAAATAGGCAGGATATAATGGCATGACACTCTGAGCATAGCTGCTGCATGGCTGTGCTGGTCATATACGAGAGATTGTCACTAACGAGCACTGAAGTTCATTTGCTATCCTGGGAAAAGGTAGAGGAGTAAATACATATTCATTGCTATTGGATAGGAACTTTGTTTTGTTGGGTTTATTCTCCCCGGTTTGCAGAGTGTCTGAAGTTAATGTATTCCTCTCTCCTTTCAGTGCCAGCATTCCCTAATATTATTCATACAACTTAGCTCCTACTTTTGGCTCCTCCTTATCTTCCCTTCTGCTTTGCCTCATGCCCCTCAAAAGGAATTTCTCCAAACGGCACATCAGAAACTAAAAATCTAAGTTGCTATCCAAACCGAGCAGTTGTCAGCATTAACCCAACACAATACATTACAATATAATCCATTTATAGGGTGTGTTATCATGCAAATAACTCAAGGTGCCTCACAATAAACTAAAAGGGAGAAATGAATAAACCTCAGCCATTGGAATGCTTAGAAAGGAAACCTTGAAATTTACTTTTTTTAAACCACTAATGTGTCTTTTCTCCCAGTGAAGCATAGAGATGGGCTATGTTTGGGAGGTGGGGATTTGTGCAGGGAATTCCTATGCACATTTGATGGGACTTAAATGTGCAAATCCACCACAAATCACTTGGAGAATAGACTCCTAAAAGGAGAATCTTCCTTGAGATCTTGAAGAAAGGAGATTCATAATGACAGGAGTGAAACGGCTTGGTCACCAGAAGATCAACTTGTTGGCTTAAAGCTAAAGAAGCATGAGGTCTTAATGATCTGACTGGAGTGTATAGTGTGTAAAAAGCTCAAAAAAACACAGAAGCAAAAATGCTAGGCAATACCAAAGGTTGGACTGGCCTTGGCTGATGCTTACTTCTGACTTATTGCCAAAAATGATCTTGATTTAAATTAATGCTCCATTATCAATGTAGAATTAGTGAATAAAAGCAATTTCCCCCCTTCAGCATTCATACTTTTGATAACAGTTCATAAACGTGTGAAGAAAATGTAAGTGGAAGGGCTGGGTTGACATTGCTACCTCAAGGCTAGATCACTGAGTTATCATAAGCCCTGAGTGCATGGCTGCACTAAAAAGTCAAAAACAGACCAGGGATCACATCTGTGACTCAGAATGTCAGAATTTGGATCCTTGTTCCCCCTTCTCCCATGGATGAAGTAAGCAGCACCAGTTCTTTTGGCATTGCTCAAATGGCACAAATTATTCCTTCTTCCCCAGCAGCTCAGCTGTGCTGGCTGATACACTGTGCTGGGTGGCCTATTCCCTACCCACAGGGGGAAGTAACAGCCTAAAGGATGCACTCTGCTTCCTGCACTTTATCTACACATAAGAAGGGACGTTAAGAGCTGGACACAATCAGAAAACGCTGTCAACCACATTGGGAATTCATGCTCAAATGTTCTAAAATTGGATGCACAAATGCTAGCACTTAGCTGTCTAAGCACTTGATTTCTTTGTGCAACCAGGTAGTTGCACATTTAAATACGCATTTACACTCACCGTTATTTGTGCCTAGCCAACTAGAGACTGTTTTTAAAAAAATCAGATCTTAGGAGTGCAGAAGAAGTATTGAGCCAAAGATTACAAATATGATACAAGAGCTCTATTTAATCAGAATATCTCAGAATGTAGGTTAAACTTTAAAATGTCCAGAGGTTTGTTTTATCATGCAAACCTTAGTCAAACTATACAAATCTTTTGGGGATTCAAAACTGGGCTGAAGTTATTTGGCATTCTCATGGTATTTTGGACATTTTCACTTTAGTCCAGACCCCAAACCCTTAAATACAAGAACACCCGCAAACATGAAACAAATATTTTAAAAAACAACAAAAGGATATGAGTGACTTCTTACATCTTATCCCAGGAATCCCTAGGGAAAAGCAGTCCATCAAAATCAAACTTCTGTATCTGAATGGAACTGTAAAACCCCCGAAGCCTCCTGAAGTGGCAGAAGGTTCTCTTTGCTCATGTTCCACAAGGACCTGATCCAGTTAGTGTTAAAGCCAATGGAAAGACTCCCACTGACTCTAGTGGCAATTGGCTTCTGCCTTAAGTGAGGCAAGACCCAAGGACCGTCGTGTTTTGAGATTGATCTAATGCACAGTGGAAAAACACCCACTGAGTTCAATTGGCATTGGATCAAGCCCTTGCACCACCTTGTAATTGGCCATTTAGATCTGTTTGACTAGGAGATAAAGATTTGGCAACTTAGTTTTACCTAAAAGAGGGCCCAACTGCAATATTTGAATTGGGATCCAGGTTTTTTAACCCTCATCCTACCTGATGACCTGGCCTACCATAGTGGTCAGGATTTCAAGATCCATAGTTTTGATTCAGACCTTTGCCAGAACAAGGAGTAGCTACAAAATGCGGATGGGGATCCAAATTTGGATTCACAAACCGTGGTAGGTGTTCAGACCCAGGGCTTTGGTTCAGCCATTCCTACATTCTAGGGTTGCTGTTCCTTTCCCCTACCTTCTGTTCCTTCTCATATCCATTTCCTCTCTCTTCTCTTTCCATTATTCTCTTTTTCTGCATATTGTTAGAGGCCTGTACATTTCAAACACATCCTTGTTGAGAAAAAAGAAACTGCTCTCTACTCCTGTTTATATAGATCTTGGGTGCCCCATGCTCCACCCATAATTATCTGCCAGCAGTGCGCCAAGGCCCTGTGGATTATTAGACTCTGCTACCATACATCCCAGGCTTCTCTTTCTCTCTAAAAAATGTGTTTCCAGCACATGAAATTTGCTACCTTATTTATAATAATCATTCACAGCAGTCCATGTAACATCAGCTGTACTATGAATTTTTTACTATAAATCCATAACACAGATTAGATTTATCACATTCTGAGTCTGTAGAATTTAACGGTGTTGCATGCCATATTTCCAAATGCACAGTACATACCTTTATGGAAAGCAGTTACTATATACATGTGCACTAGCTTTGTATTCACTGTTGGCTTTTTTACTACTACAAATAGGGCCAAGTCTACAATATCGTGGG
Source organism: Natator depressus (assembly GCF_965152275.1). Lineage (NCBI taxonomy): Eukaryota > Metazoa > Chordata > Testudines > Cheloniidae > Natator > Natator depressus. The sequence continues at coordinate 73,547,655 of NC_134243.1, forward strand.
GACAGAAAGCTACTGTCTTAGTAGAACTCCGATATTATTATTTAGCTCTGTTCTTTCGGGCTCAGTCACGATAACTGCTAAGTTACATGGTTCCCTTATATCTTGGCCCTATTCAGATTTATTGCTCCTTATCTTCATGGAGCCAGGTTCTAATTTAACGTATACTGGTGTAAATCTGGAGTAATATCATTAAAACCATGCAACGTATTTCAGATTTACAAATGAGATCAGAATGTGGCCCAACAAATTTCTTTTAAAAAAAAAACTTTATCTAAAACGTTAGACTAGAACCAAAATTCATCTGAAATTGGAAAACTTGGACTCCTCTCACTTTAAAAGAGTAAAGCCAATTTGTTTAAATTTTAAAAGGAAGAAAAAGACTCTCTCACTAAAACATTGCTTCCAATTCATTCTCATATAGTTGGGCGTGTGTGATGTCCATGTTTTGTAAGAGCCCTTCCTTGTGGACAATAGATAACTTTACAAGAGACAGTGGGACATGTAACATCCGCTTTTTTGAGATCAGAATCAGGTCTGCCTGGGTGAGCTAAGCTTTAGCTTGAAGAGGATTTTTATGACGGAGTTATAAAAGCTCTGGATACAGGGGAGTTTATGACACAACCAGCGACAGATCCTTAACTACAGCAGTATTCGTGGTTACCTCTACAAGACAGGCATTATGTTGGAGGGCAGTAAAGCTAAACCTGCCCATAGGGCATTAAGCATTAGCAGCTAGTGCATAGCGTTAGATTTTTAGCACAGGTAAACTCTCCATATACACTTGGCTTCGAGAACCCTCCTCCTCTTCAAAAATTGTTTTCATCTGTGGCACTGGAAATGTTTCTGTAGTTGTGAACAACTACATTTGATTAAAATCTGTCAGATTTATCTTCTTAGCAGGAGGGAAGAAATATGTGGTTTCCACAGAAAGGAAATCAATGTGTCTTTATGATAGATGCAGACTGAAAACCTGGGATGGTGTCACTTTAAATGGGGAAGGAGGAAGAATGGGCAGCCCACCAGATATTACCATTAGCCGCTGACATAATTACTATGAGGCAAAGCCCCAGTTTAAATCTTATAATCCATGTTTATAGGATTGTCTTACAGCCACTGACCTAATAGTTATTACTCCAGACTTCTTAAGTGACAAAATCTTGCGGGTGTAGTCCCGATACCTTCATTTCCTTGACATTTCTTAATCAATGCCGCTTAGTGAAACCTCAAAGCCAATGATTTTGCCAATACCCTTTAAAGACCTTTTATTATATTACTAATATTAGCATCATATTGGCTCATAAAATCAGCAAAAACAGTAGCCATCATTATTTTTCTCAAAATACTATAGACTTAGAAGAGAGTTTAGAACTGGTTGATTTGTTGGCCAAAATAGATATTTCTGTTAACAGGTAGATACTGTACAAAAAACACATTTGTAATTGAAACAATTAAATGAAACCAGTCGATAATGATCTTGCGTTGCTGATTTTAAATCAGATGCTATCTCTGAGGCAAATTATCCATTTGCATTGCCCCAGCTTCTATAGATCCCTGACTCCTTGTGCTAGGAGCTATGCGTACAAATACTGAAAGTCAGTCCCTGACCTGAAAAGCTTACTTTAAAAAAAAAAATTTAAAAAAAAAAAAAAAAAGACAAAAAGTGAGAGAAGCTAAGTATTATTATCCCCACGGGGACCTGAGCCACAGAGGGATTAAGTAACTTGCCCAAAGTTGGACAGGGAGTTTGCAACAGAGTAACTGCCAGGAACTGAACCCATCTACCCTGAATCCCTGTCTGCTGTTTGAAGCATGATACCACCCTCCCCCTTTGAATGAAATGGGAGTAGGACCTTAAATAGATACAATTGCCATTACTACATTCTTGGAGGTGTGCACTACCCTTCATCTACATGTGCAATTCCTCTGGAGTCAGGTGGGTATAAGGTATTTTTCTGGGATAATTTGGTATTTGGCAAAAGGGAGCGTAATGGCTTTTGTCACATGGAGACCACTCTGTACCACAACCAGACAATGATTGTCACCAGATCAGCCTGTGAAAATAAGGGAATTTTATTGTACCATTTCAGCTTGATATTGGTCTTACTCAAGTGCCTGGAGATAAGTTCAGAGAGAACAGTTGCTCTCACCAAAAGCATGATGACTCTACCATTTCTGTTTCCCTTAATTACCACACAGACATTTAATGCCAAAGTAATTCTAATCAGAGATGGACATGCCCCAGCCTATCATCCTGGACCTTATCTCTCTTGTGGATGGACAAGTCCAGGGGGCTAGAAACACAAGAAGCCAGTCCTCAGCTGGTATAAACCAGAATAGCTCCATGGATCACTGCTGATTTACACCAGCTGAGGATCTGGCCCAAGTGGCGCCATTTTGAACTGGATCCTAAAATACATAGGAGTTAATGGAATTACCATGGAGCCCAGAAGAGTCAGTCTGTAGATTAAACAATATATAACATGAATAAAGCAGAGGAGCTCACAACCCTTTGTATATAAGCAACAGGAAAACTAATGTCCCACTGGTCTGTTCTGCCTTGTCTGAGGAGGACAGCAACCCACTGGGAGTATGTTAAAAAGCTTTAGCCAGGAAGAACGGGGGGGGGGGGGGGAGAGGGGGAGGAGCAACGAATGGCTCAACAACCTTCTGAGAAAGTGAAAAAATCTTGCCAGTCTACATTTGCAAGGGAAGCCTGAATTACCTGCCTATCCCTTTAAGCATTTTCAGATACAAATCAAACACAGATGGCCCATTATGTTTATGACCTCACTGTCAATTGCTCTAGATGGTGCATGCATTAAATTATTGAAATATTTTCATAGTATTCAACTTTTTAGTGCAGGCATTGTCAGATAATTTTAACTTTCTGACTAGAAGGAGGTAGAAACAATTTTATTTACGAGAATTAATCTCTTGAACGTCATAAGAGCCACAACTACTGTGAGTTTTTTTTTTTTATGACGACTCCAACCTAAAAAAGTGTTTAAAAAAAAACCTGGCCTCAGTCCTGAAAGTCAACATTATGTTAACATTCCTTGCAATACATAAACGATGCCAAAATCTATTACAATTGTAGTAAATTTTGATTACTGGAGTTGTTTGTTATTTATGCGTAGAAGATAAAGATAAAATGGGAATAGCCCTGTTCTTTTCCACATATAAATTACATCCATAAAATACCGTGTTTTGTAAACAGTAAAAAAAAAAATACAATAATTTGAAAGCCTCCATCAAGTATCTCTTTTGGTTGGAGTAAATACCGCCTCTAGAAAGTCTGTGGTTCCTGTTAGACATATTTCCTGTTTATTTCTGCTAGCAAGAAATGAACAAAATAGACCGAGTCCACAGAGACCAGTAAAATGGCAAAATCCAGGTTGCAGTAGTTGTGAGTAAGGGTGGAGGAACCATTTTAAGGGGGAGGAATTATCAAGCACCCCTGTGGTATTTAGGTGCCCCAATGCCATTGAAAGTCAATGAGAGCCTCATTCTCTTATCCCCCTTTTAAAAATCCCACCCAGAGAGAATCAGAACTCACCACAGGTGCATTAAGAGTGTACCGGATCTGGATGCACCAGAGAACTTGAGTCTGAATAAATAAAAACTTACAACTCTTAACCCCACTCCCACAAAAAAAAAAAAAAAAAAAAAGTCAGATAATCAATGGTGCACAGCAATAGGTGAGTAGAGCAGCATAACTCCCAGTTGCCGTTAGCCTTCCCCTCTCTCGCCACTCTACACTGTCACTTGATGGGTTGACAGAGAAGCAGCATGACCCAGGGTGCATTTTCTTGTTTCCCAGAGCATCTAGTAAAAAGCCATTTGATTGGCAACAATCAGCTATGTGCTCTTGCTGACTTCTGTTTCATGATCCAGTTTTGTTTCTGTGCCCACACTCACTGTGGGGCCCAGCTCCTAAGGAGTCTGCCTTAATCCTTTTGGTTTTGGCTCCCTACTAGAACTGAAATGGACTTAAACCATATTCCCAGATTTTAAGGCAAGAAGGCCATGTAGTTTAGCCTTCTGAATAGCACAGGCCAGAGAATTTCACCAATGACTCGTATGTCTAGGCCCACTAACTTGTGGTTGAATTAGGGAAGTGGTTCTCAACCTTTTCCATACTGAAACACCCTGTTCTACACCAAAGCCACCTAGGACTCTTCTCTCATACAGGGTGTACCCTAGCCCTTTTAGCAATACGTGAAGGGCAGATGTGAATCTGGGCCTTAATCTCTCTGTGCCTCAGTTCCCCATCTGTAAAATGAGAATAATAGCACTTCCTTACCACATGGGGCCATTGCAAGGATAAATACATTAAAGATTGTGAGGTGTTCTGACAGTGTCTTGAGGGGGCGGGGGGGGGGGCATACAAGTCCCTAAGAGAGAGGGAACACAGGATTCCTCCAGGCCATCTTACCCTGACCTGCAGAACCATTCCCTAGGGTCAAGAGGGAAGTTGAGTCTGTAGGTCAATGCTCAGTCCTTATCCCCTTTTACTGACTCACTAGGTTCTAATTAGTGTTATGGGGTGTTTTTATGATGCACATTTGTCCAGTGGGGGCCACCAAATGTTTTTTTTTTTAAAGAAAAGATTAAATATTCAGATTGTACAGGCATCAAGCAGTGAAACGAACATACAAAAATAGCTCTAATATTACAAACTAAACTGTAGAATTAATATAGCAGCAGTCTCTCAGGAAAGCCTGTTCTCATGACATTTTCAACAGAATGTCTCCTCTAAAAGAGGTCACGATAAGTTTATTAGTTCTGCCCTAAAGGAGAATCTCAGAGGAAGATGAGGCCTTATTAGAGGTTCGCTGGAAGGACCAGGGACTATTGGAGTGTAATAAGGACACAGCTATAGCTGTAACTAAGGACAGAAGCAGCGATCAGAGAGTTTATGGGATGGTATAGGAGCTAGACTAGTCAACCAGCATGCTAGGTTACAGCTCAGATTACACCAAATCTTCCCCCTACTCCTCATCCTGCACTAAGTTTGTTTTGTAGGGAACCTAGCCTCTCCACTTCCTCAACAAGAGGATCCTCTTCCAAAAGAGCCCAGCCCAACACTCTTTAGTCCATCATCCCATGAACAGATTCTCCTTATCATTCTAATGCTTTTTGTATATCAGTATTTATAGAAAGTCCCTTTAATGGCCCAGTGTTGCCCAAATTCAGAGAGAAAGAGAAAGAAGGAAAGAAACTAACTTTTAAGGGGAGAAATGAAGAAAAGGTCCAAATAGATTAGATTTCTTTACCACAGTAACTTGACAGAATCCATGTTTCACTAATAAACTTGCATAATCACAGCTGAGAAAGCAGACTCACAGTAAGTGGATCAATCACCATTTGTGGTGGGTAACCCTGACTTTTCTTTCACACCCCCACAAACAAATCCTCCCCCTGCCCAAATTAAAAACAAAATAAACAAGCAGTCTAAACAAGATATAAACTCTAACCCTACTAAAAGTTTATTGCGCTCTATAGGCTTACTAACCAAGTCCTTCCCTAACACACCACCAAAAACACACTCTACAACTTCCTGCTTGGGGTTTGGGCTTTTATAGGAGCCAACCCTTTCTTTGCTCCACCCCTAAGGAAGGAACCACATTGATCACAGGATAGTTTTTTGTGTTTATACATCCAGTCAGCCCAAATGAATTATTTTCAGCTGATCAGGGCACTTTTCTTGAAGACCCTGCAAAATGATACAAATCCTCTAAAAGCCCAACCAACCAACACATACAGAGATAAAATATAAAATCTCTCCCTTCTCAGCAACCCTGCTTTTCCCACATGGAGACTTCCAAGTCCTCCAAGATCCCAGCATTCCTTTGTGATTATCTAGCCCAGTTCTGTGGCAGGCAAAGCCTAAGGGAGGGCTGTATGAGTGGAGTACTCAGCCACACCCACTGGCTCTGCTAGAAATTCCAACTGCTGCTAAAGTGTGTGTTGTTCCTGCAGATTATGTTTTCAAAACAGGAAAACAAATCCCTTTGTAATAGAAACTGCTTCAAATCAAGGATGTTTAAACAGTGATGGGCTTTTGTCTGAGTTTCTCTTTTATGCTCAAATCTAGGATCCCACCCAAAGCCAAACAGCTCTAAGATTGCTAACCCCAGTAATTCAAAAATCATGACATAGGCTTTCCAAAACCATGAGGTTGTTTTGTTTTGTTTTCTTATTTGGATTCTTTTTACTTTGCCATCAAGTTTGGGGGGGTTAGGATTTAGATTTTTAAGCTTTTATCTTCAGCTATAATAGCTAGAAACTTATTTTAAAAGGAAATGAAAGCTAAGATTCCTAACCTTGTGACTTCAGGAGTTGGAGCTTAAAGAAAAACACCAAATATAATGAGAGTTATGGTGAGATTGCAACACTGCACTTCTCCTTCCCTTTCTTGTCTACATTGCAGGAGGACAGCTGATGCCTGGTCGAGTTTTTGCCCCTTGATCTAGCTCTTTTTGTTACAAAGGACAAAGAAATACTTAAAGGCAATCTATAATTTAGAAGATGAGTGCTTGGTTCCATAGCTGTTGACTGTCCTCCTCTTTCATGAAATTAAATTAAAGTATAGAATATGACACCTGTAATATGTTTGGGGCAGGTGGAGATCTTATTTTGAGAATTTACACTGATCACTTTTTCAAATGTTAGGAAAGCCTGAGAGCACATTATTTTTAAATGAGGTATATATTTAGTACTATGCCCACCATTCTATCAGTTCTAATTTTAGAGGGCAAGGAGCCATTCTGGCACAATCATAGCCTTGTCTAATTTTAATATAGTTGAGCAGCTGACGATTAGCAGAGAGAGATTGTCTTTTTTGCTCCCTCAGGAGTTTTTCACTTTAAAAAAAAATCACCATTTATTGTTCTGAACAGAGAGTCATGCAAGATGTCATAGTACACGATCAAAAGGAAAACATGCCAGCGGGGTTAATCATTTAGGACCTGCCTCTTGGTCAAGGTAGGGACTTCAGGTACAGCAATTGGGCATAAATGCATCAGCTCAAGAGTTGACTCAGGTGGCATTCTTCCCTATTTTCAATGGAAAGGAGAAGGGAGTAATAACTTACTACTGACCGCCACCATCACTCAATTACTATCACTACCAAAGCCAAAGCTCTTTCTTTTCCCTAGCCACCTGTTCTATATAGGGATTAAGTAGGCAAGTCTCCCCATTTACCTCCAAGTGCCTGATCCAAGGTCCATATAGATTGATAGGTTCTAAGGCAAGAAGAGGGACTGTTATGACCATTGAGTCTGACCTCCTGCATAACACAGGCCTGAGAATCTCACTCAGGGATTCCTGCGTTGAGTAAGAGAGGTTCTTAGATTCCTGAGCAGGCTTACAGTCTAAGTCACAATCTAACCCTTAGTATATTTTTAAAAAGAAAAGCTATCCTAAGCACCTATTACAGTGTGTGTCTCTCTGAGATTGTCAAGTAGTTTTCCCGCCGTTTATAGTCTACAGAGATATGAGGATTGGTGTGATGCAGGGAATTTTTTTAAAAAATATGTTTGTAGGGGACTTGTGTGATGCGGGGTGTGGAAATGTTTGTAAAGGCACCACACACAAACACTTCAGTACTAGACACAAGCTTAATCTGCATAGCTCTACACCCTGTCCGGGAGTCAATCTAGGCAAAGGGTGTTTAATTAATAACTTTGCAGCAAGAGGCCTTGCAACGTCCTATAAATATTAGGCTTTCTGCCTTCCTTCTGAAATATATTAACAGCCTCAAGAGGGATTATTGATGCTGGCAACTAAGTTGAAACAGCCCTCAGAAGTTTCTGACATTTTGTGTACATCGTTAGATTTTTGCATATATATATATATATTTTTTGCCTTTAAGTGTTTGGAGGTTGGGGTGACTGCAGGGCTGAGGGAAAGGAAGATTGATAAAGCAAAGCAATCGGAGTTATTTCCTATGCATGAAATTGATTAAATGCTTCACTAAATGGCTTATAAATTTGGCTCTCATATTTCTGTCACCCACTGCAAAGATTACTGAAACTCCGTCTATAACCATGTTGTATACAATACCAAATTACAAAAGGTTGTAAAAACTAATGTTTTGTTTAAAGTTTTGAGCAGGACCATATGCCTTCGCTGACCTTGAGTAAGCTATTTTAATTCAAAACATTTCAAAGGGAGAAGAGGGGAACAAATCCATCTGCATAACAAAACCAACCCCACACTGTTTAGAACTTAGTACCATGCAGCATACCAGACTTATTCGCTGCCATAGAAAAGCATATTGAATCCTTCTTGTACTTGGGTATTATAACTTTATAGCTGCCAACTGCATGTGGTGTGAATCCTAGGAGCTCAGGTTTCCCCAAGCTGAATTGGTTCTATTATTTTTGTGGACTCTGTGTCATCAGATTTATCTGTCTAGGGACTTATATGGTTCCTGTCACCATAGGACCTCATAAATGCTAATGGACTTATCCTCACAATCTCACTGGGAGGTGAGGAAGTATTATTATCCCCAAATACAGAAAGTGTGGAGAAGAAGATCTAAGAGAGAACTGCAGGAGGCCTATGGAGAGCCAAGTAGAGTAAATTTAGTGAAATCCCAACAACTTCAGTGGGCAGGGATTGTGGCCAGGATGACAGAAGACAGACCAGTAAGCATCTCTTGGAAAGACCTCCTTATGGTGGCTTACCAAGGAGAAGATGGAAGAATAATATTGAGCAAGACCTAAAAACTCTTAATGTGAATTACCCTCAAAGGGAAAAGAGGTGACAGAAAGACATGGGGGCAAATTGTGACAGTGGCAAAGGACCTGTGAGGTGTATAAAGCCAGAGAGTAAAGTAAAATAAAAGTAAAATACAGATGGGGAACTGAGGCACAGAGAAACTAAGTGACTTTTTCAAGGTCACATGGGAATTCTGGCAGAGCCAAGAAATGATCCCAGATCTCCCAAGTCCCAGTCCAGTGCAAAAGACCATCCTTTCCTACAGACTAGAACTTCCCAATCTAAAATGAGTAAGAAGCAGTGCATAGATGCACCACCCCAGGAGCAGACAAAGCAGCAAATCAAATAGTCACAATTCCTGCCCCGCTCCCCACTGGCTCTAATTTTGGGGGGAGTCATTTATTTCACTACATTCTGTGGAGCACCTCACCCCACACTGAATACCGAAGACGTTAATCTGGCTTGCAAGTCACTTTTTGCCCTTCTCTGCTCCTCCCTCCCTACTTCCTTGCAAGGGAGAGTCTCACAAAAATAGGCCCTGCTTTCTCTCCTGTGGCCAGAGCCACAATCTTAGCAGAGCCAAGCAGAGGAGTGAGGCAGGGAATTAGTCCCCTGTGTGGTTGAGTATGGACTGTGACAATCTAGCCTCAACTTATTTATGAATCTTATATTGACTTGTTTATTTGAAAACTTTGACATGGGTAGGTGGACAGATAGCTCTTTCCAGGGATTTCCTAGCAGCAAGTAGAGGTCTAATGCTTGTGCATCCAGTAGCATCTTCCTTCTGACAGTCACAAACATGATCAGCCTCACAGGACCCCTTTTGTGTAGTTATCCCCATTTTACAGATAGGAAAAATGAAATACACAAGTGAAAATGATTTGCCCAAGGTCATTTGTTAATCTCCAGCACAGCCAGGAATTAGACCCTAGCTCTCCCAGTGCTTTAAGCACTAACTCATGCTTTTTTCCTTTAGTTATAGAAATAAATAAGAGATGTGATTCAATATTAGCACTGAAGCAGAGCTCAAGCAGGGTAGGTATGTATGAAATGCAAATGTGAGCATGGGAAAATAATCCCCTTTTTTAACTATAAATGCCTGTTTTCTACAGGAAAAACGATATTTTCTTATAACATTCACAAGCCACCATGTCCCCAGCAAGGATTAACGTTTGGCATCAAAGTACTGATCTGGCAAAGAGCTCCCAGTAATGTAAGCTTTTTTACAACCGACTACGTGTTTAAAGTCTTGACTGACTTGACCTCTGCCCATTGCTAATCCTTCACTTTCTTGCCAGTAGAAATGCACATCTTTACAGGGATGGCACCAAAATACACAGCAAATAATATGGCTAGACTTCAGAGGTGAAACCAGAGCTACCCAGAGAAAAAATACCAGATGGAATGACATATAAGGGTTCCTTAACAACTAGCAATGCATTAAATTTTGGCTCCAATATGGACAGAAAAGATTTTTGCCCTGTCCTACACATGCAATGCATCTGTTTCTTCATGGATGGGAGGGCATTCTTTTGTCCAGGTAGTTATTATATATTAGCTTCTATTACAGCTGTGCATACGGGCCCCAACTGCTATTAGGCCCCATTGTGCCCGGCTGTACAAACACACCGTAAGACCCAGTCCCTGCCCCAAAGAGCCTAACTAGACAAGGCAGAAAAATGAAGGATTGTGATCCCCATTTTTCCAGGTATTGAACTGAGGCAAAAAGACACTTGCCCACAGTTACACAGAGAGTCTGGGACAGAGCTGGGAGCTGAAACCAGATTTCCCAAGTGACAATCTGGTGGCTTAACTAAAAGCCCAAAGCAATGGATTTACACTGTGTTAAGGGAAAGCAATAGTTACTCCAGTCAAATTATTTTTCTGTGATATATGCTAGCTGGTCAGAGATTGTTTCGTCAGAAGTTAGTAACCCTAACTACTGGCAACCAGATATTTTAATGCCTTGGCACTTGAAGTTTTAATGCTGCCCTTTATTTGTGGGCATCAGTCTAAAGTGTCATCCCTCCCTTTATAAATAGTAAATGCCCAGCAGTAATCAGCCAGAACACTGCCGTTCTGCAATTGTGAAATGCAGTCCCAAGACTGAAGCTACAGTTTACGAACATTCATTGCAGGTGGGAGAGCAGGACAGTGACTCCAAAGCACTTTGTACTCCTCCAAGCATAAGCAAATAGTCCCAAGGGGCAGTGAGGGATCAGCCAGGTGTCAAAAAAACCTAGCTATGCCCCCTTTTTCTGAGTCATACCCTGTACACCAGTGATTGGGAGGGAGGAATGGAATGAGAGCCACTATGATGTCTTTTATCTCCCAGAGATCCTAGGGGTAACCCTCCAGTGGCCAGCCAATCTTGGTTTAAGACTGCTTTTGATCAGCAGAGAACAGCCCCAAAGCATCAGAAAACAGGGCCCAAAGTGTTTCAAGCCATTACTGCAGAACATTGTAGTACTATGTGTAATAATGACAGGTAAAAAGAAAATTAACCAGTCCAAATAACAGCAGTGGCCATGTAGCTTGTAATCATTCAGGACCAGATTCCACAGCCAGCCTCACAATGTAGCTGTAGAAATGCACCACTGAACATGTAAGACCATCTTTGCAAATTTTTTGGACAGCCCAGAGGTGAACGCTGCCTGTGAGTGTAATCTCAGAATACGTGGACTTAAATGGATTTCATAATAATACATTATGTATCAAGTGTTTAATTGACACAATATTTTTAAGGGGAGCCACTTACATGTAGGTTCTATACACATTATTTACAATTTCAGCAGTAACAGTTAATGCTGTGTGACAAAGTATATTGTTTCCAGCTTGTTATCCATTCATAACAAGGTCAGTCTATTACCATTATTTTTGTGAATGTAGCTGTTACCTTGAGGCAAAAAGTTAATTGTAAATTACAGAGGGAGGCTTATTGAGGGTTTAAAATAAACATGACAAAACAGTACTTACTGTAATGTAAGGTAACAGTGCCATTTTATGAAGCATTTCCATTTAGAAGCGGTGTAGTTCAGGAATATGCTAGTCAAATTCACCTTCAGACTTTTGAAGAACTTTCTTCCCAGGTAGGGGAGAACATTCAAATGTACCCACTAAAAGCTTTAAAAATATTTTAGCTAAAAGGAAATGGGTTTTCATTATTTTTCTCACTGTGTTTGGGCCAGATCCCTCTCCCACCGAAGCCAAAGACAGAACTCTAAAGGCCAGATTACGACGCTACCACAAACCCTGAGTGGGTTAGACCAGTGTGACTCAGAGCCTCAGCTCGTCCTAGGTAGTAAGGTACCTAACTCCCAACAGATTTCAATGGGAGTTAGGTGCCTAAATACCTTTGAGGATCTGGGCCCGAGTCACACTTTGGTCCCTGCTCTTACGAGAGAGCTCTATAACAGTGATAGTCTTAACGTGCAGCTCCTAATACCTGCTTCCCCCTTGATCCAGGGGAGAAGTAAACTGCCAGCCCTCGAAGCAGCTTACTTCCCCCTTCAGCACCAGCTCAGCTGCATGGGTTGGCACATGGAGGGACAAAGCCGAGTCTCCATTCATGTCTTTCCCTGCCCACTCTCCACTCACTAGTGCAGGAGGCGAAGTAGTGGCCTTGGAGCAGCTGCTTTCCCTCCCTCATACAGCAGTCAAGGAGTTCCTTATGCCCTGTTAGTCTGTTTGCAGATCATAACGTGGTTTATCAATGATTTTAAAGCATGCAGGCCCTGAGTTAATTATCAGGGGCTAGTTAGAGATCTTCCTTTATGAGGATGCACAGAAAATAGGGAAGGCCACACCCACTCTTCCCTCCCACACCCACTCACATGGCCTGTCCAAGGGCCAAGCATAATAGCAGACACTGCAAGCATGAGCCTCTCTGTCTTCACTGCCTCTGGGGAAGCAAAACACCAGGAAAGAGGTGGGACCATAACTCTGTCCCTGCTCATCATCAGCCCACAGGAAGGGCCAGTGCAGAGCTATCAGTTCCCTCCTAACGGATAACACACCAAGGGTGCACCTAGCAGCCTCAGGAGGGATTGTGCTTTTCCTTGTTCCCCAAGAGGGAGTAAACCTCTGCAGCACACCACCATAACCACCACAGAGCTCTGTGCAACTTGCATAGTGAAGCCCCAAGGATATCTCTGCTTTAAATAACTATTGGATCTTTCACAGACACTCATTTTTACTCTATTTGAGTCAGGCATGAATTGTAACACCAATTTTGCATCTTTGCAACCACTTCCGTACTAACAGAGGTCAACCCATAAACACAGGATATTCTGACTTCACAAAAGCATCCAGCAGAATGATAACACGGACTGGACTGAGAGGAAGAAGAGATCTTTCTATAATAGCAAAGTAACACACACAAAAAATACCTTTATGCATCTGTTTTCCTTTCCCTTTTATAGAAAAGTCCTTTGGAACACAATAGAAAATGATAACCTTCCAACAGTGGGGTTTTTTGTTTGATTGTTTCTTTTTTAACGTTCTAGACCAGATCAAGCTTTCCTTTATCACATGGTCTCAGATACTTCCAGGCAACATAAGATTTAGCATATCAGGCCCATGAGGGGTTAAGTAACATTATTACCGTGGATTTCCACTGTTGGTCATATGTTCAAAGTGCACAAAGCTTGAGACGTGCATTCTTCGTCCAATAACTTGTCCAGTAATGGGTGTATTGATTGCTAATGTCATCATGTTTTAGTATATATAAACCCCCTCACTCTATCACACAGCCGCCAACAATCCAAGAAGTCATTGTTTATTCATTGTAACTCCCAAACTGGCCCGTGTCAGATTCTGCTTGAGGCCTTGCTGATAAAAATCAGCAGATGATTGGGCGCACACATTCTTAACATGGCTGACCCGTGACATCTTAGGGGCAGCAGGGAGCCTGTCATTATGTGTACAATACTCTTCTTTCTTTCTCCTTATCTATCCCCAGATGACTTGGAGATTTTATTAACTCATGAATGACTGAAGATGTCATTTTAAAAGTGGGGGCAAGAGGGAGGGAATTGTTTGTTTTTGAAGTGGGAATAAACATGTGATTGGTTCCAAATCGGGAAAAGGTGTGGGGGGGGGAAAGGGATTGGGGGGATTTAAAATACAACCAAACTGCATCAAGAGGAGAAGATAATTAGTTTATTAAAATTACCAATCTGACTGGCGGGCATTGAGTTTGGGGTGCGGGTGAACAACTGTGAAAAATGCTAAGCTGTTTGTGAAGCATTTTTAAAAGCGGAGATAGATCTGTATATAAAATGAAACATCAACGATATCTAAATCAGAGATTTCCACTGAAAGTCTGGCATGTTTTACAAGTACAAAAAGGTTTTCTTTTTTGTAAAGGTGCTTAAATAGCCAAGTGTTACTTAACCCTGAATTCACACTTGTTCTCCGTGAATAATTCTTTTGTAAGTCTTAAAATTTCAAATTATTTTTATGCATAGAAAATTCTCTTCTTTTAATTTTTTTCTCTTTTTAATAAATATAGACAGTGAGTATTGAACACCATTATATAAAGCCATAAAATTATTTTTACTCTGATTTTCCCTTTTTTTAAAACTCAGATCCTATTTGCCGATGTATGTAAATGAATCACTAATTTGTTTATTTTTAATGTTCATTTATTTGATTTCAGCGTTTTGTGGCAGGTGGGAGTTAAATCTGTACATAATTTTATTAAGATATACTTTTGGGGTGGAATTTTTGAATGTGCTCAGCTTTGGCCTAATACTGTTCCCATTGAAATCAATAATAAAACTCCACTGATTTCCATGGGCATAGAGTTAGGTCAATACTGTGCATTTAAAAAAAAAATCCCACTCATATTTCCCAAGTCCTGTTTGAGACAAGCGCATAGACTGACAGTTTGCTGGAAGCTAATATTCACAGAACAAAGAAAGTTTCATTCTCCTACTCCTCAAATTTGAGTATGCTTATTATAAAGTTAGAGGATTGACTTGAAAATATATATATATATATACACACTGATTTTTAGAACTGGCACTTCAAATAGATTAAAGAACATAATTATTTTATTTTATTTTATTTTAATTTAATGATTGCCATTTCCAGATCAGATAAGTGCTGGTGAACAGTTTGCAATAATAATTATACCCCTTTTCAAAAGAAGCATTAAAATTAGCAAATATTGCAGCATTTGCAGTAAAATATTTGGCTAGTCACAGATGTGAACCTGAAACAGAAAAAAATAGGTACCTAGCTTCTAAACTAAGATGGTCTTTTAAAATTGGCTTTATCTGTCTTTCTAATTTCTTATATGGTAGCCATCAGTAGGATATCTAAATGCCTCTTACCCAAAATAGTTAAGTATATACACAAAAATACATCCCTTTCTTTCTGTCTCCTACTTCCCCCATCAAAAGGGACTGGACAGGTGTGTTGGTATGCATAGTGTCAGTATGGGTAGATAGACTGAAGAATTCATTTTGCATTTTGGACTGAAAACTCTGAGGTTCACAGTCATCCTTATCTCTTCTGGGAGCGAGTTCCAGATCTGCAGGCCAGTCACTCAAAAACCTCTTTTTCCTACCAGCACAAGTTTCACTCTTGAGGCTGACAGCTCCATGGTCCCAGTGGAACATAACTGTTGTGGGAGGTCATGATCTTGTAGGGTAATGAGGCAGCTTGGGCTGGTTCCATAGGGATCTTTGAAGATGAAGACCAAAGCCTTGAATTTGACCCAGTATTCCCCATGGAACCACTATAGAGAGTGGAGCACTGGGGTGATGGGTTCTCTTGTGTTGCCAGTCAGAAAGGCTGCTGTGTTCAGAACCACTGAGAAGAATGGTTTCATTTCGAGGTACAAAGATTTACAATAATGATGCCTGGAAGTCGCAAATACATAGGTCCCTGGGGCTAAGTCCAAAACTGACAGGAGTCAAATTCGGCGGCCCTAGATGGAAAGGGGCACTTTTCTCAGCTGCAGCTATTTGGGGATCTAGAAATAGTGAGTCTGTGTAAGTCCTAATGATCTGAGGGTGAACACTCATTGAAAGGTAATGTTCCAGAGGTGGCAAGTTCTTCTAAACACTTCCCTCTCACTGCAAGCCTCATTTCAGGCTTTTCTGGATCCATCTTCACCCACCTGCTCTTCCAGATGGTTGCTCACCTCAGCCTGGAGAGACGGTGCTGTCTGTGTGTGACGTTAAGGTGACATAGAGCTAGGTGTTATCTGCACAGAGCTGGCCTTTTAGTCCATGATGTTCCAAAATCTGTCTTCATACAGATGATGAGCAGAAGGAGAGAGAAAGGCTGAATTCCTGAGGGACTCTGCAAGTGAGGGCTACAAAGGTGAAACAGCAGGTGCCCATCACAACTCTCTGAATGTAGTCTATGAGGAATGATTAAAACCATCTCAGCAAGGACTTGCTCTGCCACACCTCTGGAACAGGGCAGCAGGGTTCTACAATTGATCATAGCAAATGCTGTGGGGAGATCCAGCAATAGGTTCATAATATGGCTGTATCGGTCCTAAAAGCAGTAACAAACCTTTCCAATATTAATCTCCACTCCAGAGATACCCACCACCACCTTGGTGATGGATCATGATTATTAAATATAATTATGATCAGTTTTAGAAAAAGAAGAAAGAATCAAACAATAAATGTAGGAAAAAAACATATTAGGATATATCGTGTTCCTTCTCCACCTTTTATAACAATGTTCTCTCCTCTTAGCTCCCCAATAGATGATCCAGACCAAGCAATAGTCAGTTGCCGATATTCACCGAATTATCTGCTTTTTAATATCATAAAGCTTCCAGGTGCTAGAGCCTTTGTCTTGTTTTGTACCTGTAAAGTACCATCAGCACTGACACTGAGTAAATAATTGGTAATATTTAGACTTGCAAAAGCCTACTTGGACACCTATGACAAAAACTGAAAATGCATCCGTAATACAAACAAAATACAGTAACATTAAAATGTTCTCTTCTGCTGTCTCAAATCCTGTTATGTTCATGAGCACCTTTTACAATACTAAACTTCATTTGTGGGTTTGCTTTTGGTTTGGTTTTTGTTTTGTTTTTTAATTAAAAAATCATTTTAAGTTCTCCTTGCTCTTTGCTGAGTCTCTTTAAGCTAAGCTAATGCAGTCATTATCATCATTGTCATTTGCATTATGGTGGGACCTAGGGCTCTCAGTCAAGGTCTGGGGTCCCATTGTGGTAAGCACTGTGCACACATAGAGAAAATATAGTCCCTGCGGTAAAAAGCTTACAATATATGTCTATATGATGAAGGGCCACAGGTGGATACAGGAAACAGACTAGGGGAGCACAAGTTAACCGTGAGACATGTCTAACATATCAGGGAGTGCCACATGTCTAACATACCTTTTCGAAGGTGAGCTTTCCATTCCTGTCACTTTCTCACACCCAAATCCTAGACTGTTGAATGCTAGATGGAAACCTGTAATGAATCTTTGGATAATGGACTGTGCCTTGACAAACTAAAGTTTTAGTGAAGCACGTGGGTGTCATGACAACAAAGTTGGATTTTTCAGAAGGAATAGAGGCTTTGACAACTAGATCCCCAATCTCTGAGTCTAAAAATTTCTGGACTGGTATATTCAATGACTTTTAACATTTTCAGATATCTTGTAGAGTTATGACAAAAGAACCTGTGTCCCTTGGACTATCCCACCATAAAATTTCAGGAGTGTTGTTTTCAGATACCATGGAAAACCACAACTTGTTTGAGAAAATGAAGTTTCATCCCAGAAATAAGTGAAATAATTTGCTTTGTTATTGTAACCATTGTAAAATAGCAAGATTATAAAACCCAACAAAGATAGATTTGATGCTGGTAGATATCCCCGAAACCTTGTGTGAAAGTTCAGAGACACTGTAGAGAAAAAAATGCATCCTAGCAATGAAAACATTTGGGATAATAATAATCATACACTTCTCAACTTTAAAAGAGAGTGAATTTTAATGCCCATGAAAGTGCCAGATTGACATCTGTGGAGAATGAAGACCTTTATGTACCGCTGAACATATACAGCCCAGGCAGTAACACTGCAAGCTTCTGATTTACATTGATTTCTTTTTAGGCAGTAATGTATTAACTATAGGTTAGCTGGGCCAAAGTGTGAGACAATAGTAAAATGTGGGCAACAGTCAAAAGAGAGAAGGGGGGCAGTGGGAGAAGAGCACAGGTTGCTTTTTATTTTTAAACATACCTTTTTTCTGTAGTTTTCACTCATGTATCTTGCTCTAGGTCACTGGATGCTATTGTCATTACATGGCCACTGTGTCCAGTGCATACCTGCATACACCAGAAGTTTTATCTGTTTGCCAGATTTAGTGCTTAGTCATCCTACAGATGAGGTCCAGATTTTTATACCATGCACATTGGTGGAGTGGGTTGAGGAGGAACATTTTTAGTTGATGCTCAGAGCAACCAAACAGATCAATGCGTCACACCCAACAGAATGAGAAGATATTTGTCTCCCTGCTCATTCAATACTGGACCGCTCTGCAGAGCCAACTGACAAGGTTGTCTAACCTGCGCTGATATTCGTGACAATAAGGACACTTGTCCACTAGGAAGTGGACAGAGACCACCTACGTATTTTGCATGGGTTCTTCAACTTTGGAAGCTACTAGTTAATCTTAAACCACCACTGGCTTGTTCGTAAGCACTTTCTCTTTAGGAGACGGGACTCAATCCCAAATAAAATAATAGCGAAAGAAAGGGATTCTAAAGTAATAATGGTGAAAGGTGTGCAAGCTGGTGGAAAGTACAGTAAAAAAAACAAAAAACGTGGCAAGTCATGATAAATGGGTCGTTATAAAATTCATGTTTAGGCTGCACCAGTCTGGGGATAATGCCATTCGTCATGGCAACACTGGGGCACTAATGAGTCCTCATTGCATATTCATGGCTGTGGCATCTCTCTCTCTCTTTCCCTCCCACCATGAACCAATGCCTGGTAAATATCTCCACCTCAAGCTGAAAAACTCAGCTTACGCTGCTTTTTTTTTTTTATTTGTTATGTTGCAGCAATTACACTGTAAAAGTGCTGCACAAGATTGATTGCTCTGATCTGTAGTTCAATTGTAAATTAGAATACACATCCCCCTAGGGAAACACGGCCCCTATTTGTGATTAAGAAAAAAGCCCCATAATAGACTAATAGCTAAAGTTCTCTCTCTTTTACTTTCAGGCAATTAGCTTGATGAAATGGCCTCTTTTTGTGTACCCTGGAAGTGTAAACCGATATCATAATGAAGGATATGATGTTTATTCTATTATTTTCACCTTGCCATATATGCAGGAATGCATAAATAATGGCTGCTTTGTGTAGTAAATTTACTGGTTCAGAAGTAAACTATTTCTTAAAGAGGCAGTGTATGGTTCCTGATGACTTAAGTGAAGGTGAGCATTCATGTGTGTGACTGAGCCCCCTACAAAAACTAATGTTCTGCTTAAAAAAGATTGGAGACCATGTTTGGTCACAAGATTAAATAACGCTTAGTACTTACATGGTGTTTCCATTTGCAGCGAACTTTACAGCCATTAATTAAATAACCCTCCTTAAATGCATCTGAAGAAGTGGGTATTCACCCACAAAAGCTTATGCTCCAATATGTCTGTTAGTCTATCAGGTGCCACAGGACTCTTTGCCGCTTTTACAGATCCAGACTAACACGGCTACCCCTCTGATACTTCCTTAAATAATATCCCTGTGCAGTCGGTAAGGCAGGTATTATCTCCATTTTACAGGTAGGAAATCGAGGCAGAGCAAATCAAATGTCTACCCAAGGCCACACAGGATGTCAAAAGCAGAACAGGGATTAGGACTCAGGAATTGCTGGCTCTTAAGTCCTATGCTCAGAACATCCAAAATTGCCTTTTCCCTCACTTATAATGTCCCCCCCCCCCCCCCCCCAATATAGCACTGGATGATGGTACCATTGGTTCTGGTCATAGTGTCACTCATAGGTGACAATGCTGCTGTTTTCCTTTCTCTGCAAGTTCTGTGATGTCATTTTAGCATTGAGTGCCATGTAGCATGCATGGCTACCGCTTTACTCATTTGCTTTTTTTCCTTATCTCCAAAAATCTTTCCCCTGAACTGCAGTAGCAGGCTATTGACTTGGGTCCTGGTATTGCTCCCCTAGTCAGTGTCACTTGGAGTACACTGTCCCTCCAAAGAGTCAGCTGAGGCTGTTAGTCTGAGACACTGAGTCATGTTATAGAACCACATCACCAGTGATGTCGGCATTCGCGCCTTTGTTCATCAGGTGAATGACTGTGATAAAAAGTGCCATAGAGGTGATAGCTACAGAGCAGGATACCTTGTTTGTGACAATAAAGGCAGCTCCATTGGCAGTCCAGTACCACATTTGAAACTGGCAAGTCACAGGTTCAGTTACTGGAGGAGTTAAATCTCTTCAACCAAGACCATTTGTGGCTCTATTTCCCGCTTATATAAAAATATGTACATTCCCAGGCTACCTGTATTTCCCGTAAATCTTGTGAATGCTCAGAAACCGGGCAAAATTCAATGATGTCATTTTTTTGCCAATTTTCAGAAAAGACACTGATACGATTGAAAAGCATCAGTGGCCCACTCTCAATCCATGGAAACCACTGTAGCAACTTTAAGATATCACATCCTCTTTGAAAACTAGCACAAAAATTAAAGAATGTCCAGCAGGTGGTTCCATAGATGCTTGCTTAATTCTCTAATCCAAGTAATCTATACCAGTGGGTCTCAATTTTTCCAGACTACTATACCCCTTCTAGAAGTCAGATTTGTCTTGTGTACCCCTAAGTTACACCTCACTTAAAACCTACTTGCTTACAAAATCAGATATAAAAATACAAGTGTCACAACACACTACTACTGAAAAATTGCTTACATTCTCATTTTGTCTGTATGAAATTTTAGTTTGTACTGACTTTGCTAGTGCTTTTTTATGTACCCTGTTGTAAAACTAAGCTTTTAAGCAATATCGAGATGAATTGATTTACCCCCTGGAAACCTCTGTGTACCCCCTGGGGCACACATAACCCTGGTTGAGAACCACTGATCTATACAGTCATGAGTGAAGAAAGAAAATCTGGGAGTGATTTCAAGTAAATGCAATAATGCCTTGGATTCAAATACTGACTTTGCATTGCAGGGGACTTAATACCAATGGAGGGAAACTCTCCATTCCTTTCTGTGAAATAGCAATGGAGATGCTATCTAGAAAGGTGATGTAGACAAGGGAGAGGAAGGATGGTTCAGCTGGTGATAGCTGAAGACCTGGGTTCAATACCTAGCACTATCACAGACTTCTTGTAAGACCTTGGGCAAGTTGCTTAATCTCTTTCCTGTGTCTTGGTTGCCCATCTGTAAAATGGGGATAATAGCACTTCCCAATTTCCTGGGAGTATTGTGAGGATAAGTACATTACAGATTTGACAAACTCAAGTATTATGGTAATTGGGGCCATATAAGATAGACAAGCTGAAAAACCTGTGGCAGATACGTATGGGCATATGTGCAACACTATTGATTTATCTACAGTCCAAACTAGGTTATTAAGCTTAAGGTTGTGTGAGAAGAGGTTCCATTAGAGAAGACCAAAACACAATTTTATCACACAATACTACCAAGTGCAAACCTTTAAAAAAATGACTGTACATGGACACCATATTTTGTTTAAACTTGTTAATCATTGTCTTCTTGCATGACAGTCCCGGCATTTAAAATATGTTAGGGGTGACACAATCCTTTCACCGGGTGCAGACATATATCACTGGAAGGATGTTCTCATAAACAAAGTGCTGCAGGCTATGATCTTATCATTCTCCTCTTCCTTCTTCTCAGTTCAATTCAATGACAAACATTTTTTCCCTGTTCTTTGCTCCAGTTTCTGTTCAGGAGAAGCCTCATATCGGAACAGCAGGTGATGTTGCAAATAATGATTGATGGACATTGGTCATGGTGTAGTGGGGAAGGGAGGGAAAACTTGCAATGAAGTCTGAAATGCTTTATACAGTGCTTTGACTCTACTCAGTGTAATAGCTACTCTTTTACAGTTATAAGCAAAAATTTATTCTCACAGGCACACTTCATTTTTTAAAAACTGTATGTTAATAGTTAAGAGGAACTGTTGCAGGATATGTCTACCCTATGGTGCCCCATGCTGACCTAGCATAGGACTGTAGGTACTCTCTGACTCAGTTTCCCTTTCCTCAGGGCCCCTTAAGAACTCCATAAGACAAAATTCCCTTGCTGGGACTCTACTTAATTAAATCCTAAAATAAATTTGAAATAAAGTCTCTCCCCTTGGGTGTAGATGTGACACAGCCTTCCTTCCTGGGGTCTGTGGACTCTGGAATTCCCCTCTCTTAGGAGAAATTGTGTCTCCCTCAGCACCTCCCTATAACTGAGCCTTGATGGCCTGTTATCAGGCCCAGATATTCCTTAGTCAGTTAGCTGCCTAGATAGACTCTCTCCCTTTAAATTAACTTGTCATGGGTAGCCTGGCCCTGGATTCCCCTCAAAGGGGCCAGCAACCCAAGATAGGGACATAAAACCAATAAGAATGTTTGAAGGAAATTATTGCATTACTAGCATGGTTCAGTCGAGTGTGAACTTTTAGATGGTTTGTAGACACAAAGAGGGTGGCTCTTCTGGACGAAGCCGGAGGTAATAGGACAGAAGAGAAAGTCCACAGTTCAGTGACTTTTAATTTATTGGGGAGGTAAATATTATCAGCAATTTTAAACACACCCCTTCATGGCTAGAGCCGTGTGTAAGTCCCTGTTTGTGCTTTGTGAATTTTTTCCGGGACAATTTGTGAAGCAGGCCCAATTTTCACCAATATCACCCGCAAAAACTGGCACGTTTTTCTCCTGTAAAACTACCTTCTGAGTCCCTCCAGTGATCTTACTAACTATATGTGACACTTACAAGTAAGAAGCCTTGTCACTAGAAGTATACAACACATTCAGTTCAAGACTAGAAGGACTCCAGATGTCCCCTTTTTCAGGTTTGTGGTGTTTCCATGAAAATGCCATTTTTTCCAATATTTTTATTAGTGAAAATGCCATCATATTTTACCTTAATTTCCCCTCTTCTATCATACAGATCAATAATGCAAATGCAGCATTTCACAGTGCTGGAGATGGATTAGTTGAGATTTGTCACATGGTTGAAGTTATATTGCTCCTCGTGATTCCACGATGGATTATGTCTACTCCATGTGACTCTCTTAGTGGGAAATATGCTCTTTGAGCAAGTCAGACAAAATCTAGTGTCTCCTTTCCAATGTTTAATTTGAAATACTTCTACAAGTACTCAGCCTTGGAACTGATTTTTTCCAGTATTTGACACTAACTAAACTTCACATTGATTATCATGATATCTTCTTGCTGTGGCCTCCTGAGCTTCTGAACATCTATTGTGTTGTGTTATGGTCTTAGTGTCTTATGTTCCTGTAGGTCTGCACTCATATGAGCGGAGTACTTATGAGGCCAGTACTCAAAGAGGGATGATCTAAAGCCCATTGAGGTCAACAACAGTCTTTGCATTGACTCCAAGTGGCTTTTCCATCAGGCCTTGCACAGCATGAGAACTATTTCTTTTCCAGGGTGTGAAATTCTTAATAAGCTTCACTTTTATTAGTAGTATAGCATGTTACAAGGAGAACACAGCGCTGATCTTTCCCAGATGACTTTCTTCTGCTTTGTCATAGCATCAAAGACATTCATCACAAAAGAAAGAAAGAAACCCAGGAGAGGTGGGTCTATGTTCAGCAAAGAAAATAGTATTATTTTCTCTAGAAGAGGCACCAATTATCAAGGTCAATAATCAGACATGGCAGTGAAGAGTCAGGATGCACAGCCAAAGTATAATTTGTTCAGTACTGAGCATCTCACAGATAGACAGTTCTACCTTCATACTTCAGAGAACTGCTGCCCATACATGTAAGGGTAATTTATCATTTGAACAAGACAGTCATGTAGGTATTTGTCAGAAACAAAGTATAGGGCAGAATAACTACAGAGGAAGATGTTGAATTTGGAGAGGAGAATTCCTTTGATACGTAACTTCATTTGGAAATTAGAGAATCAGAGAAACGTAGGGCTAGAAGGGTCCTCAAGAGGCCAGCATGTTTAGACCCTGCACTGAGGCAGGACTATGTGAACCTAGACCATCCCTGACAGGTGTTTGTTCAACCTGTTCTTAAAAACCTCCAGTGACGGGTATCTCACAACCTGCCTTAGAAGCCTATGGCAGAAATTAACTGCCCTAATAGTGGGAACGTTTTCCCTAATAACTATTTTAAATCTTCCTTGCTGCAGATTAAGCCTATTACTTCTTGTCCTACCTCTAGCAGACATGGAGAACAACTGATCACCATCCTCTATAACAGCCCTTACCATAGTTGAAGACTGTCATCAGGTCCTCCCTCAGTCTTCTTTTCTCTAAAAGAAAACAGGCCCAGTCTTTTTAATCTTTCCTCATAGGCCAAATTTTCTAAGCCTTTTGTCATTTTTGTTATTCTCTTCTGGGCTTGCTCCACTTTATCCACATCTTTCCTAGATTGTGGCACCCAGAACTAGGCAGTACTCCAGCTAAGATCTAACCAGTGCCCAGTAGAGCTAGACGGTTACCTTCAGTGTCTTTCATATGATACTCCTGTTAATGTACCTCAGAATGTTATTTGCCTTTTTCACAATTGCATCACATTGTTAACTCCTATTCAATTTCTGATCCACTATTACCTCCATCTCCCCCGATCCTTTTCAGTAGTACTCCACCTAGCTCCATTGTTTAGTTACACATTTAATTTTTACTTCCCAGGTGAAGTACTTTGCACTTGTCTTTCTTGAATTTCATCTTGTTGACTTCAGACCCAATTCTCCACTTTATCCAGGTTGTTTTGAGTTAGATGAACCAGGGGTCTATGAGTGATGTTAAAGAAGAAGAGCAGAAAGGTTCCAGTGATGAGTGGGAACATATCAGTGGCCAGAAGGCTGCAAGTAGAGATGAAACTCACTTTCTCTCACGTACTGCAAAGACAAGAGCCTCCATTACCTGCTGTAAAGTCACAAAGAGCAAACTGTTTTTGCATCCACTGTAGCTCCTTTTTTGTTTTCTACTGTTCTGTCATCGCTGCTGACACTGTGACATCAGTTGGCAGAGGAGGGGGGAGATGTGGTCATCTGCAACCATGTAACTTGTGTGCAAGCTTTTGCACAGGTCAGACTGAGAAGTTCTTACATTCACTACAGTGGGATTGTGCCAGGGGATAAGTCTTGGTGTTCTAACTACTCCTGCTATGTCTGGTTCTGTGTGTGCAGTGGGGCATATACTTTACCCTCTATGCAGTTGGACATAAACATTCCCATATACAAACTGCCTGCTGTTTTAATCATATTGTTATAGCAGATCTTTTTGCCTTGCCCACCTGGTCTAAATTCCATTACGCTCACCCTTACTCCCCTTTGCTTTTTAATCCAAACTGATACAAAATCCTGGTACCTGATCTATGGTGTTCTTATTTGTTGACATGGGCAAAGGTAATGCACCATGCAAGTACAAAAAAATAAGTGGCCCATTTCACATGTCATGGACACTAACAGTACATGTGGGTCAACACTAGGGAAGGAAACTTGGACCACATGGAAATACCACCCCAGTAAGAAATATTATAGATCAGTGAGTTTCAACCTATGGCCCGTGGACACTAGGGGGTCTGCAGAGTTCGTCTAAGATTTCCAAAGGGGTCCACACCTCCATTTGAAATTTTTTAGGGGTCTCCAAATGAAAAAAAGATTGAAAACCACTATCATAGATAGATTCGTTCTCCTGTTTCCTTCATGCTATCATTCAGAATGTCAACACTAAGCCTAGGTTTTGCATAGAGTCCCTGGTCAGAGAAATGAATGAGTCTTCCACATAGCCATATGTTTTACTTTTTGGTTTGCAGGTCAGATAAAAAATGCGATTTGTTTTGTTCTGGTTTTATCAGGAATGTTAAAATAAACAGCCAAAACCCAACCATTGCTGCCAACTTTTCTAGTGGTTGAAATAAACCTTTCCCGAAAAATAATCCCAAAGGTGTGAATATCCTGAAGCTCAAGAAGCTCTTTAAGATCTGGCAGTGACAGAGTCATGCAATTAGAGTCATGCCCCATAAGCATTAAAGGCTTAAAATGTTAACAGATCACTTTAATGGGAGCAATTTTTAAAATTTGTATTTAATTTGCATTTACATGACACTGAATATGTTATGGACAGCTGACTCCATGACAGCTATGCAGCTACACAGATATACAGTTTAATAGTGTTTGCAATTCTCTGAGACTTGAGTCAGGATCTAAAGTAGACTTTACTTGACCTTTCTGACTATATTTCTGGTCTGATGTGGATAGAGAGTCCTTGTTCATTTCTTAAATATTTTACCTTAAAGAGTAGTGGAGGAGGAGAGAATAGCTTAGGGGGGAAAAAATTAAATGACACATAAAATAAACCCATAAATGTAACTCAATAAACAACAAAATCCTTTATAACACATGCAGTTGTTATAGGACATATCAGATGTTATAGTCCTGATCCAAACTCCCAGTGACTACAGTGGTTCTCTAGATGCTTTAGAAAGAGAGCTCTCCCAAATGTGGAAACAATTATAAAGAAATTAGTGACTCATTAGCAAACATTCCATAATTCATTTCTCATTTCTGGGTCAATGTTACTAGTAAAACATTGGCTGCATATTTTAGCTCTTTAGCTGACTTTGTTTCTATTGGGCATTAACCCCCATTGCTGTTCCTATAAAAATGACTTAAAACTAAGTCTCAGTGGCTGGTCCTCTTGAGAAAGGTGGCTCATGAAGATCTTTACTCAAATACAAAGAAGTAAATTGCTCATCCAAGAGAATAAGAAACCCTGGCTAACACAACATAGTAGGTCACAAAAGATAGATGGCATGATCCAAAGTCTACTGTAATCAATGGAAAAACTGCTGTTGACTTCAATGGGCTTTCGATAAGAAACCACTGAAAATGGATTTTAACAAGCATGTAATGGATTGAATGAAAGGTACACTGTTATTCTACTGGGATATTTTAAATTTCATTTTCTTTAAAATGTCTGTATATACATCAGAACTATGGACCTGGCCCAACTGTTATTGAAATTGATGGAAAGACTACCACTGATTTCAGTGGGCGTTGGATTGTGCCTTAAATTTTTCAGGTTAATTGAGAAGATTAGACATGGTGTCTTTACATGTTCCGCAAATCAATATTATGCAGAAGAAACATGTGCCAGAAGTCAAAACAACCATATTATTTGTATTTAAAATAGCAATTTAATCACGGATGACTATTAGAGACAGAGAAAATATTCTATAGCCAATTAACATAAAATATCTTACATTTATATGATCCTTTTTCTTGTTTTAATGATCAAGGGGCAGGTCCTCAAATGATGGAAATCAGCATCACAATGGTGCTGTGGCAATTTACACCCTTTCACTAAATGATTTTTGCTAGTAATTAAAAGATAATGACCAAGGTGACTCAGAGGACCATGGGTGGTTCTCTACTATGTGTCAGCAACACTTGTCAGGCCTGTCATACTCATTACACCTAACACATGGTTGTCATGATGTAAACCCAAAAGGTGTCATGTAATATATCATTGTAAAACTAATAACTCACTGATCATTAATATTCTCTTGTAATATGTAGTATGGAGTGGCCACAAAGAGTTATGTACTGTAATTATGTTCTTTAAAAGTATTTGGCAAGCAATGCATAAGCACAATCTGCCTGAGACAAAGGAATGTGTATTTGCTTGCCTGACCAGCCTAATCGTCAGGAAGAGACAATGAAGGTACGTCTAAATACATGGTAAACAAGCTAACAAGCTGGGGAGAAGACAGCATGGCATCTCGCAGAAAGAGAATCTTGGTCTGGGCTTACGTCTCAAAGAATACATTTCAAAGGTTTGCTAGGCTATAAAGACAGGGGGTCTGACCCTCAGAAGATAAGCAATTGAATCACCTGTTTGTATACAATATTACTGCATCTGAAAAAGTGGGGGGTTTTACCCATGAAAGTTCCTGCCCAAATAAATCTTTTAGTCTTTAAGGTGCCACCGGACTCCTCATTGTTTTTGTGGATACAGACTAACACGGCTACCCCTCTGATACTTTGCAATATTACTGAATTATAAAAGTGAATCAAGTACGGTCTTTTATGAAAGCTTGTAACACACTGGTGATTCACATCATTGTGAAATGTATGTATTAACACTATGTGAGGGATTATGGATTCTAACTGACATTATACTTTAAAGTCTGTGACCAAACACAGGGAGAAATGGGTTTTGTCCCAGACAGGAGGGAAAGTGGCTGTCTACCTGTCTTCAATGCAAATTGTGCATTATAGAAGCAAAACAATGGAAGTCCCATTTACATACGAATCAGCAAAGGGATGGGACAGTTACAGGAAGGGAAGAAGAGCAGGAAGCCTTCCTGGCTCTTGAAACAAAGACAATGCATTTTGGGGTGATAAAGGGGTGGGGGAAGACATTTGAGTTGTCCATTGCTTGGGGGATTAAAGGGCACAGAGCTTCTGAAATCACAGAACATCGGACCCTTCAGCCAAGAGGGTTGAAGTCTCTGGAAACTGAGTTGAGGTGAGAAACCTGCTTAGGCACAAACTGTAACTTGCTACAATTAAGTTTTAGTCTTAGAAGCATTTTTTTTTATTTGTATTGGCTTGTAACCCTTTCTATCTGTATTCCTTATACTTGGTCCTTCCTACGTCCTTTTGTTAAATACACTTGTTTTGATTTTGCTACAAATCAATTAAGTGCTGTGATTGAAATAAGAGTGTTTGTCAAACCCCAATTAAATTAATGAGCTGCGGTGTATTGTCTCTTTAAAGGAGAAACAAACTTTAGAACGTCAGTGAGTGTTCCAGGAAAGGGCTGCAGGGAGACATCTTGGGGGAACTCGGGAGTTGGGGTTCACTATTTGTTACCTGCAAGGTAAGGTGTGAACTGGCAGAGCCCTGAAGAGTTTGCTGACAAGGCAGACAAGCTGATGTGTCAGGAAATTGCCACACAGCTTAGCAGTAGCAATGCTCTCACTTGGCAGTAGCAAAGCTCTCAGCCAAGGCTGAGAGAGATCACACAGTAACTTACAATTTTGGGAACCTCAGCCAATTTTCACATTGGCAGACAATTTGGGGGAAAATTGGGATGGGGAAGGTGTTGGGGTCACTCTGCAAAAAAAGTAGCCAGGTGGTGAAAGCCAAGGGATGACCTGTATGCTTGTATGCTGGCTGTTGGTGTCAGGGCCTTGAGCCCTGCAGCATAGCATTTAAGGTACCCAGAGTGACAGAGCCCCATGCTGATCTGGGTTGAACCCCAAAGCATCACAACTAGGAAAAAGAGAGAGACCGAGATGTATGTTTCATTTTCTTCAGTGGACGATCAACCTTAAACTTGTATTTCATCGTGAAAAACCACTCTTGGTATGGACAAAGGACAATGACTTAAATGGATATGAAGAACGTTTAGATAGAAGTGAAAACAGTTTATCTGGGATAAATTTCATTTTAAATGAGAGATTCAAATACTTCAAACTTCAGATAGATATTAAATAGCAATTTAATAGAAAAATCTACTCTCTCTCTCAATACTTAGTAACCTGAGTACTATATAAGTGTGATGATTTTAATGCATGGCTTCAAAGAATGACCAGATCTGAGCAACTACTCATATTGTCTCACTGGGGATAGATGTGGCAGACATAATGCATGTATATACACCCACAAACACACACCTTTCCTAAGCATTAGTTTGGCTGTCAGGCTGGAAAATATTAATATCTTATGGGTTAAAGCAAAAATTAGTAGAACAATCATGAATAATGCATCTTTCAGCAGAAGCTAAAATTCATGTGAGTTCTCTATATGTTTCTTTTAATTATACAACCCAGAACTGAAAACAGAAGTCTAACCAGAACACAGACTTCAAAAAGTTTGGCTTTCTTCAAAATGCCATAACAAATAGTCAGCTGATTTCCTAACCCAAATATTCTGGGTTATCTCATCCCTAAAAGAATCAGTATCACTCTTTTATTTTTTTTTCCTTTTCTTTCTATTGATTTACTATGTCTGTATTTCAGAGCCTAAAGAAAACAAATGTAATTTCTATCACTCAGTAAGGTAATGGAATTAGTCTGATGAAACATCAGAAATTTTTACACTGAATTTGTAGTGTAAATTACAGGGAAAAGACACCTCTTAATTCAATAGCCACTTACACTGATATCCTGTACAAACCACATTGATTGCTACAGAGATATATAACTCCCATAACATTCCAACCTGATGTTTCTTTTGCAATCTTAAACTTTTCTTTCTGTTGAGAGTGGCTGCTTCTGTTTCCCAAAATGGGAAATATGTTTCTTCCTACCCTTGTGAAAGTCATTCCTAAGAGTACTGGAAATCTGATCTCTCTCTTATGCCATATCTTTAACAGATTCTCCAAGGAGATGCGTGTTTCAAGCAGAACAATCCCAGGGCTAAGAATCCCATGTGATAATGGAAAAATGCTCCGAAGTATGCATTCTGCCAATGACTTTCCCCAGTGTGCAATGTCTGAAGTTCTGACACTGGATTTTTTTAACCATTTGTCTGGAATGAACTCACCGCATAAGATGCTAGATCTGAATTACATTCAAACAAAACTGCAGCATCTCAAGCTGAAAATTTTAGGATATATCAGAATATTTATCTTCAATAAATTGAATTAAAAACATTATTAGCGTTAACGGTAAAAATATTGGATGGACATTCCTGTTTGGTCTCAAGAAAAGCAACAGTAAAGTCTCAATTAAAAAGGGTGGAAAGGATGCTGCTTTGGGATATTTGGATAATACCAAAAACATTGATGGCATTATGGGACCTGATCCTCAGAAGGAATAAATCAGCATAGTTCCACTGACTTGGCCCAAAAATGTTGATCAGAATCTGCACTTCAAATTCTCTTTCAGTTTTGATCATTTTATCCCTACAGCCCCAAAACAACATATGAGATATAGGAAAGAGCCACAGATGAACAACTGAAATGACTTAAGGCTTTGTGGCTAGGGGTTGATATCCTGTGTATATAGAAATTAAGAAGCCTAAAATGATTTAGTCCTGAACAAAGAGGAGAGTTAATAGAGCTATGTAACATGATAGTGTGGTGAACACTGATTGGATGTATCTCTTCAAAATATCCGACCATTTCAGAAAAGCTGGAAAGTTGAGAAATTATAAGGGCATATATTTAAAATGGATAGACAAGAATATTTTAAAAAGCCATATCAGCAGGAAAACAACCTACGGGATTCACTGCTGTGGGAGATTATTGAAGAGAATTGTAGTTTAGAGATGTTCAAGGAAGGGTTACCTATTTATATGAGTACTATATCACTGTCTAGATTTAAAAATTACATGGATATCAAATCCCATCATTTGGAGTGTAAGTTTTTCAAGCATTGGGTTAGCACTAAATGTGTTCCTCGGTGCAGTAGAATTGCGTAATTTGTCCTACTACATTATGTCGTGTACAAGGCATATGTGCCTTCCCAGGGAGAAAATACTGGGTATTAAGGGGTATTTAATCTAGTGGAGACAGTCATAATAAGAACCAATGGCTAGAAGTTATATCCAGACAAATGCATATTAGAAATAAGGCACAACTTTTTACCAGTGAGGGAAGAAACTACCAAGGGAAGTGGTGGATTCTCCATCTTATGAAGTCTTCAAATCAAAATTGGATGCTTTGCTGGAAGGATATGCTCCAATCATGATGCAATTCTCTGGCCTGTGTTATATATGTCAGACTAGATGAGCTGATAGTCTCTTCAGACCTTAAACTCTATTAATCTAGGTGTTACCAGTAATGAGGCACAAGTATTGGCAACTTCCAGAGTCAGGTTAACAAATTAGATCCATCAGTCGCCTTTTCAGGGGCAGCTCTTCCTACTGTATGCTTTTTAAAATATAAGGAATTTGAATGTATAACTCCATTATTATGCTATAATATGAGACACCTTAACCCTTTTTAAGATTGTAGTGTACACACACCACCAGAATAAATACTGGCAAAACAGTCCATGTTATGGAATAATAAAGTACTGCATATAGGCATGAAGAATTAAATTCCTTAGCTGTCATTATGGTAGATGTTCCTATGTCATAAAATTCTACCCAAATATAAACGATTTTTTAAAAAAGTAATATATGTATTATTTGTATTACACTAGCACCTAGAGGTCCCATCTCAGAATGGCCATTGTGCTAGGCACTGTGCGAAGTCAAACACGTCCTTGTACTAAGGAACTTGCCATCTAAATAGATGTGACACACAAAGAGTGGGGTAAAAGTGCCTGGATGAATTAGGAGCACAAGCCGCACTGACTCTTAACTCACTCAAGTGCTTTTGAAAAGCTCACCCTCAATAGATAAAACAGGCAAAGGGTAGGAGGAGAATCAGAGGCACAGAGAGATAAAGTGATTTACCCTGGGCGTACAGCAGGGCAGTGGCAGAGCTGGGAATAGCATCCATGTATCCCAAGTCCCAGTCTTGTGCCCTGGATACTAATCATGCTGTCTCTCAAATGTATCATGATTTGTGAGAATCATCAAAGCTCTATCCAGCACCATAGAATAACCTGAATATTGCTTGAACCATCAGTTTCTTCTGAAAGTGTCAAGATTCTGAGTGATCTGGTCTGAGGTCCGGCATGGCGTTGGTGCATATCTGTGCATGAGCACAAATTCCACAGTTTCCTAGACATGTGGTTGGATGCCCAGTCATCTAGTCTTATGTGTGCACACATTAGAGACTTGCACACATATATGTGGTTCTGTGTGGACAACATAGGTGAGCAGATGGACACACCCACACATATGCAATGACATCAGGGTTGAAAATCAGGCCCTTTATATGTTTATTTAACTTCCATGCAGGCAGCAAGAGAACTGTGAAACAAATTTGAATTTCATACCTATAGCTAATGCCAGGCCCGTGAAAATTTTATTGAATCTTAAAAGGAAAAGTGATACCCTGGCACTTGGACCAGCTACATCTTCTGAGAGGTGCAAATCCACTTCATGCTTCAACAGTTTATTAGCCACAATTCTGCTTTAATCTGGAAGAAATAAATACCCAAGGAATAGGTTCTCCACTTGATACAGTTCCCATTCCTGTAAGTTATATATGCACATTAAAAGAGGAACTTACCTCCTGGAGTTTCTTTTCCTCTGGCAAATATGTTGCTCAGGGAAAAACTGGGCACCTATTCAAATTTAATCTATGTTGGCAAATATTTTATTCAATTTCATGGAGTTCCACAGAACACTAGTCTAAGTTCCAGGGGCAGATCTTCAGCTGCTGGAAATTGTTCTTTCCCCCGGCCCCTAGTCAATATTGCTATGATGGCTTATATCAACTAAGAATTTTTCCCCCTTCTTGAATCTGGGTTTGGCAGACTCTTGCTATTTACTACATTATGTGGAGGGAAATGTGATTTCCTTGTAGCAGACTCAATGTTCTGTGACTTCCCCGCACAAAGTCAGGGAGGTCTGCACTTACAAATATAAGGCTGCAAATAACATATGTTTGCAAGTCCAGAAATGACAACAGCCTTTCAGGTGCTATTTTCTGGTTTACAGCAAAAGCATTGTGCATTGCTAATTGGGCCATATGGACTTCCATTTTCCCCAGCCATTTTTAACAGTACAAGATATTGTGTCCTATGCCTCTAGCAGCTGATCTGTGCTTTCCACACCTCCAGTGTGTCTCTTGTAATCTGTTTCACATAGAGGCTTGTATTTGTTTTTGGCCTCCTGGGTTCTGACCTCAGATGGGAGCTGTAAATGGTGGTTGGTGGTAAGAAGGCACCATCACTTCCTCTTTATAAGTTTATTTTATTCCCAGCAGTTCTCCACAGCTCTACATTTTACCAAGTTTTCTCTTTATCAGTATCTCTAACAGGTGGCCGCACTGATGCTTCTCAGCCTACAGCTTGATGCCTTGTAGCTTTCTTCCTGGCTGAGAAATGTCACAGATGGAAATGAGCAGTTTCATCTCTTCCTGCCAGCTGTACAGTGATCATGTGATGGCAATCACTCCAGCCAGCCTGGGACTATGGAGTAGAAGTTGCATAGGAATATTCCCAGCTGGAACTGGTAGGGCTATTCTATCCTTTTTTTAAAAGGTAAAGTGACGTAGGTGACCCTAACATCTCTGCCAAGAGAACCAGCCAGGTTGCCAATTTTGATGATGGGGATAAGTTTACCTTGGATGTGGAAATGGAATTTTACCTTCATCCCTTAAATTGGTTACTCCAGGACAACGTAGAGGTGCATTGGTGGGGTGAAGCGAGAAGGTTATATTGCTGATCTTCTTCTGGAGATATTCGGGTTTTATTTATTTTGGTTTTCAATTTAGCAGGTGCCTCCCAAAATTTCAGTATGTGCTTTTAAAAAATGTACAGTGTATTGATATTTTTATTCAAATTTCCAATTACACAAACACCAGTCTATAGGCTCTCCCTCCAAAGAAAACTGAGAGATCCTCTACCAATCATATTATTTATTTCTATTATGAGGTCACTCAAAGCCCCCAGTGAGGATCGGAGCCCCATTTCATGGACCAGGACCCCATTGTGCTAAGTGCTATACAAACACATTGTAAGAGACAGTCCTAGCCCTGAGGAGTCTGAAATACAAACAAATGATGCAATGAGAGGCAAAAACAAATGATGAGCTGGGAATATGGTGAGCATGGATACTTAGTTGTTGTTACATTCATCTTGAAAGTTCCACTATATATATATATATATATATATATATATATATACACACACACACATAATATATATATGTAGTGGAACTTTCAAGATGAATATATATATAATATATATATATATGTGTGTGTCTGTGTTTGTGTATCAAGAGACGATGCATAGATATGTATTGGGTCCGATTCTTCAGTGCCTTTTTGCAGTCTACTGCATATATGTGTATACAAAGATGGAAATGGAGACGTGTTGCAAAAATATTGTATATATTTGAGTGTGGGAGGGTATATGATGCTAAAAGGAATTGGAGGCATGGGAGCATAAGAGGCAAGGACGATATAGATAAAGGGAAGAGGTGGGGAGGGATAATGGGAGGATGATAGCAGGAGGCAGTCAGATAGGAAAGATCTGAATAGTTTATCACAAGATATGGGACTTCATTCCCATTGTTCCTCTAGGATCCTTCATAGAACTAAATTTACCTAGTGTTAAAATGCTTTTTCTTCCCTCTTATACCCAAACTAGGCTTTGCAGGTCTCCTGACAGATTGTACAAACTAGATATTTCCATTCAACTCTCAGATTTCATATCCAAAGGCATATACCCATATGTCCCACAGTGTTACCTCTCCCTTTCATCAGATAGATAATTACTTGTTGCGTCACTGTCTAGCTGCACTTGATTAGAGACCTAGAAATGAGAAGATCTGTATCCCATTATCTATCCCCTGGTCCACCTACTCGTCTTAGAGCAATTTCAATTGCAATGGACTTTAGTAAAGGAAATGCTATCTTTTCTATGTATATGTTAGACTTACTGTAACTAGGTAACTGGTGTATTGGTTTATTTCAATCTTCTCAGTTGGGTTCCATGTGAGGGGGCTGGAACACAATTAAAGTGAGCTCTAAAGATGAATGGCTTTTGTGCAGGAGTGGAGAAAGTTTCCTCACCCATTTGGGGTCTATCTGCTGTGTGTGTCGGACAAGTTTGAAAGCCCTTTTTTCATGTTTTATCAGTGTAGCTTACCTCTGTTATGAACAGTTGCTCGAAAAGACTCAGTTAACTGACTTTGTTTCAAAGAATTGCATAAATATATTGAAAGCTGGGCTCAGAATCACCAGTGCTCTGTCTTGAGCAACCATTTAAAAAGAGCTGGACCACGATGACTCAAGTAGTAATGGTGAATGTGACTGTAGAACTTTCAGTGTTTAATAATATAATGTTGAAAGGTCTCCAGACAGATTTAGTATTGGAAAGGAATATATAGACAGATGGAATAATGCACTCTGTTTTACTCTAGTCAGTGTATTATAGGCTAATATGTTCTAATGACTTATAAAATGATTCCCTTCTGTGCTTGCTCCTGAGGTACCAGGTTATTTTGAGTTTGCAATCTTCCTGGACTTTGGAGATAATTCCCTCAGCTTTCATAGGGCCAAAAGCAAAGTGATGGCAACAAATATATTGTGCTTTAATCCAGTGCCAGTCCTTCTCTCCTCTCTGCTAGGCAGTTGTGTACATGCTAAAATAGCTACACGCTGTCCTTAATTTTACAACTTCAGTGCAGCCTAGACATTCAAGGCACAACCATAAAAGCAGCATCTGTCCTACGGGGTAGTTGGCCAAACTTCCTTGATGATTTGTATGGTACGGCAGATGCCACCCCTTTAGTTTCATTCAAGGGATCTAGTTATCCTGTGAAGAGTGGGAGAGTCATGAAACTCCATGACATTAATGGGGAACCGTGGACTATAAATCTCTCTGCCAGCAATGGAAGAACCCACCTCAATGTACTACTAATATACATGACTAGAGAAAACCTTGCCATTTAAATAGACTAATTAGTTAAGTTTAATCGCCCATAGTTTCATATTTCTGAATTGTTAGGAATTTCAGCAGGATTAGAAAGGTGAGGAAATGGGTTAGTATTACATTGCTTAAGATTATATGGCAAATAGGGTTTTCCCACCAGATTTGAGACATTTGTACTAAATTTTGAGCGTGAGCTCAAATTGTCATTCTATAAAGACCGCTCTCCAGCTAATTTGTCTACATGTGTTCCATTTTAGGGCTTGATTTTAACTTTTGGATGATTCCCGCGAATGCCAAAGACAGGGTAGGAAATCCATTATATATCTACAAGAGCGACTGAAATGGAAAATTCCCAAAGAAACCCTATTAGAGGTTTTTTCCATCAAACCACCATTACAGACTTCTTATGCTTTTCTTAATTATACATTGATATTAACTGGACTGTTGCATGATTTAAATCTGGCTCTTAATCTCAGCTATTCTGTGCTGCTGTAGTTTTTATGACATCCAACTAACAACTGCTTTATGCACTAATCTATCTAGAAAACCACCTTAATATTTTTTGGTCTTTTTTTAGAAGAAAAAAGACCCCAAGAATGAAATGAAAGCTTTTGGGTTCAGCCATTAGCAATTTTCTGCTTAGTATTTGAAAAATTGCTTATTTTAATTGCTTCACAGAAGAAGAAGATATCAAAGCTACTGTTCTCTATTTCCAAACTTTGTAATTATTTCACTCAGTCATCTGAAATGGCTTAAAAGTATTTTCATTGAAATGTAGATTTCTTCCATTTCAAATGTACTTTTATTCTCCAGTGTTTCTTTTCCTTTCTTTTGGTTACTTTTTCTCTGGTCTCCACGACAGCCAACCTTCAGCCTCTGGAACCAAAAGCAGAGAGATCCATGTCTGTGTTCACACACGCACGTATATCCCCATTGTTTTAAATACATCATCTCCATCAGAAGTCCATCCTCTTCATGCTCTAAGGACTGCAATAATGATATCTACCTCTTTTACAGCACTTTTCATCAGTCAATCTCAAAACCCTTTACCAAAGAGGTAAGTATCATTTATCCCCACTTTACAGATGTGGAAACTCAGGCACAGAGAGATTAAAGTGACTGGTCTAAGGTCAGCCAACACACAAGTGGCAAAGCCAGGAACAGACCTCAGATCTGCTGAATCCCACTCCAGTGCTCTGTCCACTAGGGAACACTATCTCCCAAGTCACATTTCATTCCTATACTTCATATCTACTAGTTTTAGGGAGACCGTCATGCCAGGTGATGAATAAAGACACAGGGCCAGAATCTCAACTGATGTGAACTGGCATATGAAGTCAACAAAGCTCTGCCAATTAGCTCCATTATTATTTACTATTTCTATTGCGGTAGTGCCTAAGGACCCCAGTCAGGGATCAGGGCCCACCGGGGTAGGCACTGTACCAACAAATAAGACAGTCCCTGCCCCAGAAAACTCGCAAGCCAAAATTGTCAAAAATAGGAGCCTACAGTTAGTCTCTCCTAAATTCACATTTAGGTTTCTAAGAGTATAATTTTCATTAAGAGCATAAGTAACATTCACTTCAATGGATCAGGTGTGTGTACACAAATTAGACACAACAGTGGTCTCAGTAGTCACAGGCTCACCAGCCTAGTCATCCCCAGTGAAGGATCTGCCCCTAAAGTCTTTCCCTCTGGAATCTGCACCAGTTAACTGAGCCTTCAGATAAACCAAATAGTGGCTCCAAAAACAACAGTAAAAAGAATCCCCGTGAAAGCCCCAGACACAAAGGAGAGACATTTTGCTGAGGATGCCATTCGATTTTCTCTGTCTCAATCTGCTGTTGGCTTTTTCCTCAGCTGCATACCTACATCTGCCATATGCAAGGACAGATTTCCCACATTGACATTAAAGACATTTAAATCTCTAAGATTAGCCCCCAAACACACTTACTTGAACCTGGAAAAATGTGAAACTTGATGTTCACAGGGATCTATGACTCAAGAATAAATATCTTTCTAAGAGATATGAGCTAACAACTCCACCAGAAATTATGTGCTTGATGCAGAAATTATTGGGTGTATTTCTGTGTTCCAAGATATTCTGGAATTCAGACTAGATGATCATAATGGGGTCTTCTGGCCTTCAAATTTCTGAAATACATTATCTTTGGTTTCAATGCACGAAGATCACACTCTCCCCCATTTTACTCCAAGTTTCATGTTTAGAATGGACTCAATATCTCAGAGCCTAACTCATTCTAAACTCTCCTGGGTATTTGGCCTGATCTTAATGTCAAAACCATAAGAATCTACCATGGGTGATGGTTTGGCTTAGGTTCATTTGAAAGATTTATGAACTTCAGTGAATATTCCACTGAACCTACACTGAGTTTGGGGTTTGTGATGAAATCTGGGGACAGGTGAGTTCCGTGTGGTTTTAGGCAGTACAAACCCTGCATGTCTGAGTCTGTGAAGAAATTTACTAACTAAACCCTGCATTTGTGTTTCACTGAACTTGACCATCAGTCACAAAGCCTTGGGGTCTTGTTGGACTCACCACTGATCCTGGATATCAAGGCAGCAACAGGGGCAAGAAATTATTTCCTCCTCCGATAGTTTGACAGGAAACTACACTACTTACTCTTAGATGAGGATCTGGCCACAATGATCTATGTGTTCATCATTTCTAGGCTGAGCCTTAGCAGTTCTCAGTATCCAGAATTGAAGATGGAGGTTACTAAACTCACTTATGCAGAATGCAGCAGCTTTCCTCCTGAGCAGGAAAAGACAGAGAGAAAAAATCATATGACATTCAAATGGGCTGATGCTCGGTTACACCAGAGAGTGTCCTCTAGTGACAGCTGTGTTTCTCTGGGATGATGCACCTACAGGCAGCTAGACAAAACTCACAGGAGCCAGAGCTAAGACGTTCTTGGTTTCTGTGTCCTCAACTGTGGAACAAAAGTACTGGAAGGCATAAGACTGAATCCAAACAAAACATTCTCCATATTCAGGTTTTACAAAAGCTTTTTAGCAATAACCAAAGACAAGGAATGAGAACAGCAAAAATGAAAGAAAAAGAGAAAGAGGCAGGGGCAAAGCTTCCTAAGGAAGAGGCAGAGTTCCTATAGAAATCTCTTTGCAGAATTACTGTGTTTTGTGCTCCGGGTGCTACAATACTAGATACTACATCCTAGATATAACTAAATAGATTAACTTCTTGCCCACAACAAAAATTAATGCTCCCTTTCTTACTTTAAATGTCTTCAGAGATAGTTCCAGGACTTGTTGAGGATAGAGAGAGGAAGAAAGGGAGGCAGAATGTTTGGAAGCTTCTCAACAATGCAAATACCCTCAGGTCATGTTGGCCAGACTTCAGTGAATGCATCAAACCCTCCAGAAGTTAGAAAGGCTTTGAGTCTTGATACTAGATCTAGTTGTGTTGCTATCTCTACCTCCTACATACAACCTTGTCATTGTCTGGGCAGCCCTCTGTGTATTACCTGCAGACACACAAAGTGAAATCTGAGGCTCTCCATTGGAAGATTTAGATGGGTAGATAGAATGAATGTTAGCTGGGGCAAGAATAACCCTTCATGATACCCAGGATAGGACAAATCACATAGTCAAAGAAAGAATGAATTATATTAGTAGTTGTAGTAGTTTTGCTGTTTCAAATAATGCATTTAAATATTTAAATACGTCAAAACTACTTAATAAAGTTTGTTCCAAGTAGCAATAGTAATAACAGTTACTAGAGGGCTAAATTGTGCAACCTTAACTCACATTGAGTAGAACTGTGCTCCCAAGGAGTTCCATTGATTTCGACAGTACACATTAGTTATGCCATTTCTTGCTTCTTGATTTTGATGGGACAGCAAAGGTATGAGGCCAACATGAGTGCGGGTCTCACAATCTAGACTGGAATGACAGCTGCCAAAGAAGAGACTGTAATGCATGTAAGTTGTGTCCATATTATATGCTAAGAGTTATTTTTTTTCATCTTTGTATTATTTCCTTGCAACATCCTAAGATATTCAAATAAAATGCAAGGAAATGTTTCAATGCACTGTAAAATACAAATAGCATAACAAAATTACTCAACCCATCAGAAGGTAGAGTTTGCATAACTAATGTGTATTATAGGATCCCTTACAAGTAAAATGCTAAATCCCAAGGGGCTGAACTGATAAAATAATTTGATGTATAAATGATGCAGCTGTTG
The DNA here is from genome assembly GCF_965152275.1 of Natator depressus. Lineage (NCBI taxonomy): Eukaryota > Metazoa > Chordata > Testudines > Cheloniidae > Natator > Natator depressus. The sequence goes on from NC_134243.1 coordinate 73,588,292, forward strand.
CTATGGTAACAGTATATGCTTTATTGAATAGAACAAGAAATGGTCAAGCAAAGCGTTATGGCTGGGCTGGGGATTAAAGATAGACTTTGGCACTGGGGAAACTCCAACTTGAACATGAATCCACTTGCCCTGAAATTTTACTCTTGCTGTAATTGTGCCTAAATTTGGAGCTTTTTCCTTCAGAACCCAACTTTATTTCCCTCTTGATCCCAGAGTGAAATAATAATAATACTAAACAGTGAATAAATTATGTATTTGTCTTTGCAGTGAATCAAGCCCCAGCCATTGTGATAATTCCAAGACGGTGAGAACTCCCATCTGAAATCTTCTTTTGGTATAAAAATGAATCATTTCCTGCCACGTGAATATGCCTGTTTTACTTCAGTCCTTGCTTACCTTCTAGTCTTTAATTTTCTCCTTTCAATGGATTACTCATACCTGTTCCTTGGCTGAAGGTGGGGATTGGGCAACAAGAACTTGCACCTTATTGGCTGAAAATGGAAAGCAAGAGTATTTGTGATTCAAAAGCTGTTGCTATCACAGTGTTACAAACATATCATGCAAAGAGCAAATGCAAACTTCAAAGAGAGTCTCATGTCTCTCAATCAGAAACAGCAAAGAGAAAAAGTGAAGGGGACTCTTTCTGGCTCAGTCTGAGAATACAGGTTCATTCAAGCCAAACCAATTCCAGTTAATTAGAATCAGTGTTGGTTTGTGAAACTGTAGGAAAATTAACGGATGCATCCTGGTTAGGCCCATTCTTTTCCAGTTCTCAGTACATTCAAGCAACAGAAGTGGATTCTCTTCAATATAAAAATACAAACATTGCATAGGTTTCTCATTGCTTCTATAATATATTACAAAGATTTTTATGTTGCTGTTTTCTTATCCCCCACCTTCTTCCTCAGTAAAGTAAAGGAACTTTGAATGCTGTTTAATGTCCACCCATTTGTATGGATACCTCATCTGGATTTTTGTTGTGTTATCCCTTGATCCCTTGTGACAATGCCTGATTGTGAACATCTAGACAAGGATCATATCAGCATTTCAAGGTATTTTTGACTGCAAGTTTTTTGTTGTTAAATGACTCAGGCATAGGCACTGGTGTATACAACATGAATGCACATCAAAGACATACACATTTCCATTGTATCTCCACTTCTCTCCCTTTCAATGGAGGGTAGGATGCAAGAGTGCTCCTCCTCCCCAATAACTGGCACTAAGTTGCTTTCCAGACTGTATTGCATTAAATGCATAACATACAAATAAGAGAACTGCACCCTGGCAATTTGTGGTGTTTTTCTTTTCCAAAAGGTTAGACAACAAGAACAAAGCAGTGTCTTAAAGAAATTTTCAGTCTCCCTCATCCCCCAAAAGCGCCTTGTGCTGCTCAGGAAGTGGAGAGCTGGGGATTCTCTTTGCATAGGGAGAATCTTTGGGCATCATAGCTGGCAGAGCTCTCTCTTCACAATGTATATGTCATAGAATCATCTAAATATAGGGCTGGAAGTGACCTAGAGAGGTCATCCCCTCTTGCTGCGGCAGGACCAAGTATACGTAGGAGTTTACTGACAGGAGTTTGTCAGTAAACTCCTGTCAGGAGTTTGTCTAGCCTGTTCATAAATACCTCCAATGATGGGTATTACATAATCTCCCTTGGTAACCCTTTCCAGTACTCAACTATCCTTATAAACATTTTTCCTAATATCTAACCTAAATCTCCTTTGCTTCAGATTAAGCCAATTACTCTTTGTCCAACAGGTGTCATCTATGTTGGTGTCATGTACATGGTAGGGACTGAGAGAGCATATCCAGAGCACATTGTGCTTTAGTAATCCTGCCCAGCACAGTGACCCCTAGAAAGACGTTGTTTCTGGTGTACTTTAGAGTATCTCTGAGGCTGCTCTAAATTACTCCACAGGCTAAACTGACCTTGAGATGCCCTGAGGGAAGGTAAAATGGACTTAGATCCATCTTCTCCTGGTACCCATCACTCAAATCATGCCCCAAGCAAAGCTTCATCAGACATAAGTAGAAGAATAATGGATACTATTTTGAGAACATCTTACATAGTCTTGCCTCTCCTCCCTATAAAACATTGAGCTTGTCTGGAAACTGGAGCACTGATTGCCATTATTTTTCAGGCATGAGGCCGTGTGTTGTAATGCAACGGCACATTGCTCGTCTCATCCTGGGAAATGGGTATGGCACACCCTGCAGGGTCCTTGTGAACCTGTTAGAACACCTAGCTACTTATCATTCACTAGTTAGAGTACTCTTAAGGTTTGCATGCTTTACAGATATGCCTCCTCGAGGAGATATGAGGGAACAGAATGGTGCCAAGAAGGGAACGCCAAAGGTAATGTAATGGATATTGCTGGTGTTTTTTAATTATCAGAAACTCATGCTGGTTTTTAAGTGTTGTATAGCAGCCACTGCAACACTGCTGCAGCCAACTTCAGTGTTGCTTTAAGGCAGCTGCTACAAATAAGCATTCACAATTGCAGATGTTTCCTCTTTTTTTTAACTCCTTGCTTAACACTGGCTGGAAGTGTTTGTTTATTTATCTTAATGAAGTGTCTGTTCAGGGGACTGGATAGCCCAACGGCTTTGTAATGCAATATATTGCCTTTCATCTCTAGCTCACGAGTTCAAATCTAGCACAGCTGGGAAGGGTCCAAAGGCCATTACTATCCAGAGGCTGTTTGGTGACCAGAGTGAAATGATAGGTTTCAGAGTAGCAGCCGTGTTAGTCTGTATCCGCAAAAAGAAAAGGAGGACTTGTGGCACCTTAGAGACTAACACATTTATTTGAGCATAAGCTTTCGTGAGCTACAGCTCACTTCAGATCCGATGAAGTGAGCTGTAGCTCACGAAAGCTTATGCTCAAATAAATGTGTTAGTCTCTAAGGTGCCACAAGTCCTCCTTTTCTTAGTGTGAAATGAGTTAGGCCAACCCTGTCTGTTTACTGATAGGCAAGTGCCAGCTTCACCATAAAAAGTGACACAGTTAGTACTAATGATCACCCATTTTTGACTTTCTTAGGAGAGAGGCTAAGGACATGGGTGGGCCATGAAGACGTAGCCACCCACTCATCCACAGTGATGAGTCTTGTTAGGTCAAGATTTGAGGCACATGGACAAAGAAGCTTGCACGCCTGCAAACCATGCTGTTCCTTTTCTCTTAATAGGGAATTTAAAATCAGAAGTTTGCAAACCGGGCTGGCTGATATTAGGCTCCTAAATCTATATTTAGACACCTAGATGTAAGTGGCCTGGTTTTCAAATGTGCAGAGCACCCATAAATATCAGTGAAGTCAGTGGGAGCTGAAGAGATGCAGCATCTGTGAACTTTTATTTGGGTGCTTTAAAAGGCAAATTTAGCTCTTACAGTATCAAGTATTTCCAGCCAGGCTGGAAATGAAATATACATACTGATACAGTATATCATTCAGCCCTCATAGAGTTAATATGTTGGGAATTAGCTCGAAGGCATCTCTTCAGGTGCTGATCAGGAAAACACTGCACGGGCTATTAAAATAGCTGCTTTTGGTAGGGTTGCAGGTCAGGGGTAGCTTACTCCCATATCCTCCCTTGTAGCCTGACCTGTGCACCACTCTTTTTAAGGTCAGGCCCTTAACATCAGGAACCTGTTAGAAAGAAAGATGGATCGTTTTTAAAGCTGTTGCCATTCTTAGGGTTAAGTTTGGAGAGGGGATAAGGCCCAATAAACCTTTATCAATTGAAAAATAAACCTTGCCTAAATTTGAATCACAAACTCATTCAAACCTGTGAGACCTGGCCAAAAAGTCAACAAGCTTGATCTTGCCCACAATGCAACAGTCACCAGGATTCGTTTCGAACCATGCTTTGCGGCCCTAATGGTAACATTCTCATCTGTTAGTTACAGTTTCATCTGTAATATCTTGATAAATGGGGTAAAATTGGTATACCTGTGTTAATTAAATAGGAGATAGCAGAGACAGCTTTCACTTCCGAAATTCTTTTGTGTAGATTATTTCCCAGGGCTTCACAGCTGGGGGGAAAATAACAAATCCAGACACATTGTGCATAATTTTTCAGCCCAACTGATAAAGCTATTTTACTCATATAATGATCCATGATCTTTTTTTGTATCATGGAATATTTAATTATTTTGCTGCTACATGGCGGTTTCCTTTACTCTTCTTTTCTCTGTGTGTGCATGCATGCATGTGTGCACTTTTGTAACAATGTTTTCCTGTTAATCACAAGGAAATGTGCACATGCATAAGTGCCAGGACTGGGGGGAAAAATGTTACAAGTTCATGAATTGCAATTTTCAAACTTTGTCTGCAGATTAGTATGTGTAAACATAAGTCTGCCCCTCTTCATTTTGGATAATTGGTCACAAATGCTACTTGACACTTTTCAAAGCAGACACTTTACACACTTCTGAATCATTGCTGAACTTTTTGGCAGGAATTCATTTGCTTTCTAACTCAGCCACTCATTCATGGTCCAATCCTGCCGTTCTTATTCCACCAATTTCAGTGCAGTGTTCTGACAGAGTAAAAGAAGCAAAAGCAGGACCAGATCCTTAACTGGTGTAAGCCAGCATAGCTCCATTGGATTCCATGGGAGCTACATCAGTTTACACCAGCCTTTGCCAATACTCATTAACCAGGGGATTTTATTCTTAGACTTCTCTTTATATATTTAAACTTTCAGACTACACTGTATATATATTGTAGCATCATGGATATCTGAAGGAATGAGATGACACCACATTGTCAGAAAACACAACAAACAATCATTCATCTATAGCTATCACACAGCAATACCAGCATCCTCTAGAGCTAGCCACGGGTGGCCCTGTGTTTCAATTCTCATTCTCCCAGCCTCTCTTTCAAACCGCACCCATGTACAACTCAGCTTGTGGCAGAGGGGAAGCCCATTAATATATATAGACCTATATTCATGTGCGGATATAAAGTTTAAATTATTCCACATAATTTTGTGCTGTTAATCAGTCCATTCTTTCTGATGACATTCTGTGACTGCTGTGTGTTTACTTAACATGCACAGTTACTGTAAGAACTGAGCAGACTGCACAGCCCACTTAGAAGTGCTTGCCAGATCCCAGGGAGTGTTTCTGTGTGTAATTCCAGTGTTATTTTTAGGTAGGAGCATGGTCCCCTAAGAGTGTCACTGGGAACATTTTATTTTATCTGATGACTTATTTCAGTTTTATTCCAGCAATCTCTGACCACAATAGTCTTCCACGCACATGCACATCCATTAACACTCAGTGTAAAATATGGGCTTTCCATTTATGGTATTTGTTTATTTTTCAGTGTATTAAGCATGCGCCCATTGCACTTTTCAGGTTTTGAAGCAGGATTCATTATGGTGCAACACCACTACATTGCTTTCTTCATCCAGAAAATGGATAGAAAAGGAACAGATTGAGTTTAGTTTGAGAAGCAGGTGTAGGTTCAAGTGGAGACTTATTTTATCTGAAATGTCTTGCTCATCTCTAATATTAAACCTATTTGTTAGATGTAGCCTGCAGAGTGCACTAATTTTTGCAGGAAGTATTTGGTTCATACTGTACCTTATCAAGACCCAACTTATATCCAGTCAATGGACCAACTTCTCCCTGAGCTTCACTGGGTTCACACTAAGGGCAGATGAGGGGAGGAGGCAAAGGTACATTTGTGCCACCCCGGTCTTTTGTGTCAGCTGGGAGCTGAATCATCACCTGTCACAAGTTATAGCAGTCGCTGGAATGACAGTTCCTTTGGCCTTGTATGCCTTGGTCCCACACCCGCCAGTCCCTGTCACAGTCCCTTCTCATCACCAGCCCAAACCTGAACACTCCCATCCTACAGCAGGGGAACAGATGGTGTAAAGACTGCTAAACCAGCTTCATAATGCAGAGGGATTCTCCTATGCCAAGGGAACCCTTAACTGCCCTATTGGCGCAGCTTGACGCTGGGCTTGTGTTGGAGCAGTGCAAAGGAGAACTTAGGGTAAGCCAAGGATCTGTCCCCTTGACTTCAAAGGGACTGCATGGGCAGAATTCAGCCATATTTTTATTACATGGGGGCTCACTAGTACTGTGTTTGCTAAGGATTTAGGTCCTAGGTCTTATAGAGTCCGACATGAAGTAACACATGAAGCCCCATGTACAACTACTCTTATGGCGCAACAACTGTTGCCAGGGCCAGGGATTTCCCTACACACACCCACCCCCGAACTCCCCCATCAGTCAACAGTTGCAGTGTTGCCAGTTTAGTCATTTTCCAACTCTTCCCCCACCACCACCCCTAAATTCAAATAGCCCCTCTAATTTCAATTCCCTAGGCTGTGTGTGAAGACTCTGTATAAGCAGGGCTCTAACTGGCAAGAGAGGCGTCATATATAAAGTTAGCCTTCAAGCCCAAATCTTTGACTTAGAAGCATTTGAAATAGTTTGCCTAATTTCAGGATAGAAGAGAGCAAGTACTGGCTGTGGTCTTCTAACACTGTCACTGATAGAAATGTTGGTGATTACTCCCAAGGAGTAATAGTTGGTGTTATTAAGAAAAGAAAAGAAGAAAAGAAAAGAAAATTAAGTGTGGTAAAGGACTGCTTCACACAATGGCTACTCTTAATCAACATATTTTCTATGTCAGTGTGCATGCTTGCTAGATATGAGTGGCTCAGTAATGCCACAAGTGATGAAGGAGAACCCACAGCATGTCAGTGATTTTAGTGCCAAGTACATACATGCCATGAGTCAAAGCCCAAAAAGGCCCGACATAGCACTACATCACCATAAAGGGATATTTCCACACTCATGGTCATTAGGCTCCAAACTCTCACCAACTTTCATTGGGATTTGGATGACTAACTGCTCTTTGGACCTTTAAAAAGTCCCCCATAAGCTTTGCTTCAGGGACTTGCAGCAAGAGTACAAATAACTCTTTGATCCTGATACAGTATAAACATTTTTTTTCAATCCGTATGCGTTAACAAAATTTTCCCCTACCCTCAAAAAGAATGACAACAAAAATCCTTGCCTAGGCTAAAGATCTGACTTAAACCCACAAAAGAGCATTCAGAGTTAAGGATGATCCTCCATCTTGAACTCACAACATTGTGCCTCGAATAGGGCAGCCAGCAGGAGTACATAAGGTTACCCACTGATGTAAGCCATCTGTTGCAATGCCTCATGAATGCCGTTATTGAAAGTGAGTAAATTGTTGCTTCAATGGGCAAAAATTTTCTTGGTGTACTCATAGTGTTGTGGCCAAATTCCAGTGTTGGTAATTACATTCTGCCTAACTGCAGAATATGTGTGTGGGGAAGAGGGGGGAGATTCCTTCCTTTCTTACGATTCTAAATTGTAGTCTAGTGTTGATATCCACTGTAAAACAGTTGTTGAGTTTTCCTGTATTTGTGAATCAAATGATCTGTGTACACGCAAAACTGTTTTTTTTTAATCCAGCTGTATAATCCAATTGTATTACTTAAAAGTAATCTGATTATTACAAGATGTCTATATTAAAAAGAACAAGTGAAATTTATCTCTAGTGCACTTCCATAGTCGTCTGTGGCATTACACCAGAGATAAAATGGGCCATCCATAGTAATAACCATCATGAGTTAGTTTTTTAAAATCACTGGCTAACTTGTATCTTGAATGATTGGATTCAAAAACTAGTAGGTTGCAAGTAGGCCTTTTTGTTTAACTGTTATGCAAGAAATAAAACAATATTTAATTATGACAAATCAAACATCTGAATCTCTGAGTGTAGCGTATATTAATTTGCAGTACTAATATAGTAAAGGCTGGATTAAAAAGCTGGGTTTATTTGGAAACGTACTTATTCCTAAAAGCATGTATCCAGATCATTTTTAAGTTGGATCTCTTGTCCCCCATGGGCCACATCACATAACTGGATGCCAATGAAAGGTCTGCAAATGATAAAAACTAAAAAAACCACCATTTTCTTTTTGGTCCCTGGAGAGTTGGGAGAGGGGAGAGCGAGAGAGAAGGTACCTGCAGTGGGCAGGGATTCTGTCTGCTAAAATTCATCATCAAATCTGTCCAGCCTCTGGGACTTCATTTGAGTGCCTGCGTCCACTCAAGCTGACCTCATTGCAGAATCAGAAGTCTCTTGATCTTAACAAAGAAACCAAAAAGGAAAGTAAATACCAAGTGTCCAGCTCAGAGGATGTGACATGAACTTTGGAAAGATGAAAGATATGAGGAACATTTAATATTCCAAAATGATAGGTTGTTGCAGTCAGTGGATTAGGGATGAGACGACTGGGGAACCAGATTGGTGCACCTTTGGGTCAGTTCACTTCTCATGTCGTCAACATTTTGTTTAATTTAGGAGGAAACAGTTCTGAGCTGAGATAAAAGCTACAAAAATAAAATCACTAAATCACTACACAGGCTAACATAACAATTTAATCTAGCCTGTGCTTCCCCTAGCTTTATACCTACGGTCTGATTTCTTCTTCTTCTGTTTCTGACATCTATTTTTATTTTACTGGGCTAACCTTAACTTGGAAGCTTAAGGAGCTGAATGGTTTCATTCTGGGTACAGCTAGCCAATATACAAGTTCATTTATGACCAACAATAATGGGTCTGATCTTGAAGTCACTAGAACTTCAGTGGGAACATTAGCAGGACAAATATTTGTATTATATGTGCTAAAGGATCAGTAATTAAATCTCTCGTTTTGGGGCATTAGGTGGTCATAGCAGACGTCACAAAGTGTTTTTCCCCCATGTTCAGCACTGGCCGTGTGCATTATGCATATATTCTTCCTCTAGTGTATCAGGCACAGGACACTGCTAGAGCCAGAATACTGAAATTAATGGACTTATAGTTCACCCTGATGTATCAGATCAGTATTTAGCTAGTTCCAGTTCTGCATTTAGGGATTTATTCTTCCCTTACTGCTACTGTGAGGGGCAGGAATTATAAAATTTAGACCAGGCCTGATTAAAATCATGGGCACCGAGCTCTTATCCTTAAAAAACCATTTTACACAATCAGTCTCGGAGCCCTGAGTCTCCAAATGAATATTTGGCTAGGTAAGAAAGCAAATTTAATATTCAGAACCTTGGCCTGTCTTGATTTATCCCCCATTGGTGGTGTGGGAACTACCCTTAGAGGGGAAATGGTATGTTTCAGTGATTAAACAGAATCAGCAGAAATAGTTTAAAATGCTAGTGGAATGTCTGGAAAGGGACACAGGGCCAGAAGTATTTAAAGTATTTAGGCACCTAAATATGAGGGTAAACACCTAGTAGGGTTTTTAAAAACACTTGGGTGCCTATCTCCATCTTTAGGTACCTAACTACCTTTAAAATCTAGCCCGTAGACTTTTGGAGGATGCAACATGATGTGGGTCACACAATAAAAGTATCCCAAGCTGCTGCCCAGGATGCTTCAAAGGAATGCTGTTTCAGGTCTGCTCTGATTTCTAATTAGATAATGAATGATGTAGGACTCTAAAGCCAACCTGGAATTTGTGTCAGCACTTTGCATGTATGAATGACAAAGGAACACTGATTTCATATTGATTTAAATGATCCAGCGAAAGAATGTTTAAACGTCATGTGCTTGATGCCCAGCTATGCCAGAGCACCTGGAAATATCAACTTCATTCCAGATGTTCTGCCAATGACAAACTTCTTTATTTTACAGCCACACCACACGCACACACTCACCATGTGACTTCCAGTTCCACAAATAAGACTGAGCCGTTTCTGCTCCTGGTCCCTTGATAACTCTGATTTGCAAGTGCTGGAAAGAATTTTAATCTACATAGTTTTAAAAGAGAGGGGGCTTTTAAATATGCTGCAAACAATTTGTGATGGTCATCTCTAAAATGCAGTTCCATTATCCTTTTCCATTTGGAATGAATGAGGCTAATTAATTTCAGGCCATACTTGATGAGGTCAGCACCATGCGAAGGGTGCGTGCTAGACATTGCTAATCTCTTTCAGCTGAGAGTGATGAATTAAAGATGAAGCATGCCTTTGCAGGCCTAATTTAGAATGTATATCAAAAACCTACAGCAAATAATACTATACCCTACAACAAAGGAAAACTTGTTCTCTCAGGCTCCCATGTAGTGTTGATTTTAAAGCCATTTTCATTTCACTTTGGAATTCCAGCTGTGGATGGGTGAAACAGTTCAGAGAAATCAGGGTTTCTCAGCCTGCATGGACAAAGTGATAGTGGGGAGAAGAACTAGTCAGTGTTTGATCCTGTATGTATTGTGATTCTAACTGTATGCATTACATTTAGTAAAGCTGTCGGAGTCCTGCATTCCCCAAGTTAATAGTGCCTGTGACATATTACCCCTGTGCACCAAAGGAGTTTTCCTAATATATTTTACAGTCTAAAGGGAAAGCAATAAATTTGTTAATGATGGTTCTTATCAATTTTTACTGGGTTTTCTATGTTGCCCCTATTCTATAGGCATGGCGTTTAATTTCTGTTGGGACAATAATACAAATACACAAGCCTCCAGGCCAACAAAGAGCAAGATCTCTCCACTCTTACTCACATTGAGTAGCACCTTCCTTCTTGAATAGTCCCATTTGCTTATATGAGTAAGGGTAGCAGAATTTGGCCCAAAGGGTTGCTATGAAAGTCACTGTTAAACTAACCAAGCCCGATCCTCAGGCCGTCTAAATTGGTGCAGATCCATTTAATTCAATGTAGTTATGCTGATTTATGACTGACTCAGGTCTCATCGATGGCCAAGTCTTTCCATACTTAGGCAAAACTCAGACTGAAATCAACAGGAGTTTTGCCTGAGTAAGAGACTGCAGGATTTGGCCCCATATGCAGCAAGAAATTAGACATAATTGTCATTGCTGTAAAACAGATAATATGAAATGTAAATCTGTTCTCTGGAGGGAGAGGTTGAAAACAATAGACCTCCAGCTACCCCAGCACTGTGTTTCTTAGTACCTAGCGATTAGCTGAAATTCTTGACAGGTTATTGTAATGAATCAAAGTTCCCAACTGGTGGCCATAACCGGCTGCTGTCTTTGTATCCCAGTAGTCCTCATTAGAACAAAGCTGCTTCGAATTAAATCCAATCTACATGCCGAATCAATCTTTCAACCCTTTGATTGCTTCTGAAAATATTTATATTTCTTAATAATGCACATTTTGTCCCGCAGCCTGTGATTAAACCCAGACAAGGTCTAGAAAAGCCTAGAGTGTATATGGAAGGGGTTATTTGGGACAGGAAAGGAGAGATAAAGAACACAGGTTTTTCCCATTGTGGAACCATTAGAGTGTATAAATCTAGCAAATTTAGTTGTATAAGCATCAGAGTGGGTTGGTAATAAATACAGATTGGAGTATTATAGTAACCAAATGGAGTTTATGGATTATGCTCAGTAGTTCATAATTCTCCAATGCTGCACTCTAGCTAGCTTCTCACTGCACTGAACTTTATTAATATTCTCTTTGCATGTTTCCTGCTGAAAAGTTAAAGATTGCATTCATACTCTACATAATACCAACATATTTAAAGGATCTTCCCCTACAACTAATTTCAGGGAATGGGTTTTAAAGGGTTTAATTAGAAGAAACAGATGCTGTAAATCAGCTACTAACTCCATTAAAAGTCACCAATTTACACCAATTGTGGATCTGGCCTTAAGTTCATGAAAATCAGAATTTGAACATAAACAAGTAAACCACTATTACTACTTATCCAATTAATTTTGTAGGTGGTCAGTGAGGGGCTCTGGGGTGGGAAACACAAAGGCTTTCCAGCTGCAGCCCATGGTAAACAGCATGTAACATGTTTAGTAAAAGGTGATGTAAACTACAGGTAAGATAAGGTAGCAGGGTAAAGATGGATATATTCCTTGGCTGAGAAGTTATTGAATGATTATTAAAATTTGCATAGCTAGGTCCTGATTCTGCATAATGGGAATTATGCCCTTGCTTGGGAACATAGATCAGATGAGGGAAAATTCCTTGGCATTCCACCCTAAACATAAGTGACTCTTCTTAGCTATAATAATAATGAAAAGGTGCCAGGGGGAGCTGACTTTTTAGAAACATGTAAGAATAAATCAGCTGGGCAAAATTATTACTATCCCTGGTTAAAGAGAAGAAATTTCTCAGAACTGAATGAAAAATATATTGTTTAATTATAATAATCAAGATGGTAAAGGAAGATCTAGTAGATTTGGTCCCTTTGCTGGTAAATTTTCATTATAGTTATGCAAGTCTTCAGTAAAGGATGGAAGGAAAAATTCTTGCTCAACATCCTTTTCAGTCAGTCAACACACATTTCATTGTATTAAGCTGCCATTTCCTAAATATGTTATTTATTATCATTACTTATCTTATTAATTATAATTATTATTTATTATTATTTATTTTTTATATCATGAGTCTTGACCACTATTCGGCATTAAAATGTGGTTAGGATACATGGTCTTCCAAAGTAGGGGAACCTATGCATTATCACCAGGGGGGCAAAAATCCTTGTGTCAGAGATACAGGACCTGATCCAAAGCCTACTGAACTTAATAGAAAGACTCCCATTAACTTTAGTAGATTTTGGATCAGGCTTTTAGTAAAGATGTTATATGATGAAGCTGATATTTTATGAATAACTTCTTCAATTATTTGACAAGCCCAATTGTACACTGCACTTGGAGTTCATTATTGAAAAGAAGCCTTTTGTGTGAGAACTTTAAAATATATCCTTTAGTGAAGAGACACACAAAACACAGAAAGTATTGTCTTCTGGGGTGCTTTTATTCAAGAGTTCCAGCCTAAAGGTGTATGCCTATTTTTAAAAGAAATTTTCTGATTGTAGATAACGGCTCAATTTGATTTAGTGTCGAATGATAGTGATGGGGTTGATAACTGAGCATTCATCGGTAATTCATCTTGTGCTAGTAGAAATTTACAGCAAAGCAGTGCTTTCCCAACACTGACAAGTCCTATTAATCTTCTTCAGACACATTTCAATAGGTGTCTCCATCTGTGCCCAACATCTAAACACTCTGGCATCACTAGGGACTTTGAGACACCTTCATTTCAGGTTACGCTAGTAAAAATGTGATACTAGATTGCACTCTATTTTTTAACCTAATTCTCTCTTTTCATTCAATTAGCCTGTCTTGCCTGCATTTTTCAACTTATGTGTAATATCCTTTTTCCCAGAAAGAGCTCATATGGAGATTTTATTTCTTATAGAAACAAAATATACTATGTTGAGAGCAACCAAAAACTTTAACTTTTAAAACAGCATAATACAGTTCACAGTTACTGTGGAACTAGAGATACCGGCTGCAAAAGTGTCATCTGTATAGCATGCCCACAAGGTAAAATATATCTGTCATAATGCAACTCTTACAGGCATTATTAGGCCTGGATAGAGGAAGGACTGAAATTGAGTTTATTCTTTTTCCAGGTTACCAATTTTTTAAACAGTTCATTGCACACCACTTTGGTTTTGAAGTCCAATACAATCCCAAAAGCATCCATGTGTGCTCAGCTATGTACAGATCACCACCATATAACACACCTCTCTTTACATGTGCAGCTAATGCATGAGCAAACATTGCGCAGTCAAATTAGAGCAGTAACATTTATGGGTGGATTATGCTCACTCTTCCTTGCTTGTTACTGAAAGAAAAGTAATTTGCAAACCACATGGACAAAGTATATGTAAAATGTATGTGAATTTCACCCCAGAGCTGAACGTTGTTAGCTTCACTTTCAAACCTGCAATGAGTTTGTTAGCAGAGACAGCATAGCTTTAAAGATTATTTATTTCAAAAAACCCAGTCACTTACTCCACATGGACATTTCAGTTATGTTTTAAAAGAAAAGCTGGAGATGCTTTCCGAATTTTGATCTCTGAGTAGCTGCTTCAGTTCCCACAAAAATCTTGTCATGAACTTTCTCCTTAAAAGATCCAAACAATGAGTAAAATGCATAAATATGTAGCAGAATTCTAGAACTAGGACAGAGTCTCAGACGTTGTTTCTCGCTTCTATGAAGTTCTCTAAAACCATCCTGTGAGTCATGTTATAGATCTAAATGACCTTATTGTAGGTGGCAAGTTTAAATGTGCCATATTAATAACTTGTTATCCAAGACAAATTAAGTCCTTATGTGTCAAAAGCACTCTGCTCTGGATTACCTACAAGACAAGTATTTATTGAATAAACGTTGGATCCAATTTCATTTTAATGTGACTGACTGTATGCTTCAGCCTTTTAGAATGAGATAAAAACACTCAAACCTATAACTCTGTTGCAACATTACACCTAACTTGTCTATTTCTATTATTGTCTCTTAAAGTGGGATATGGATAGGGTGTTTTGTTTTGTTTTGTTTTAAAGGTTTTATTATTATTATTATCATTCTGAAGAGCAAGGGGAGAGATAGAAAAAAGGCTGGCATTCAGCCTAAAGAGAAATCATTGAAACAAATTAATCCTATGCCGTTTAAATTGACATGGTAATCCATCATCAGCAAAGGCAAACTCTGAAAGCAATCTAGAATCTGCAGTGTTCTTTCACTGGCCCTGAGGCACAAAGACAGATAGTAAAAGAGGAGGAAAAAAAATCATAAAAGTTAGCAATGCCTTGGAAAAGAGAAGGGGGGGGCTGGGGGGAAGAAACAGCTTTCACTTTTCCTCCTTCTAAATATCGAGTTCAGAAAAGAATCCTGATTAACCTTCAACAGTTGTTTACTAAGCTGAGTGTCAAGTCATCATCAGCTGCAAAGCAGGGAGTGTTTTTCATATAGTGGCCAGCCTTTATCAACTCTACCATGCAAAACTATACCAAACATCAACTTTGGCAATTCTCTCCATTTGTGCCTTATATCAGCCTAAACTTAGTTATTCCAAATGGACAAAACTGTGCTCTTTCTTCATAACGTTGTACTGGCATCGAAATTTAATAGTCTTGATCTGTAAACAGTTGATGGAAAAGGCTTGTTTGATAATCTAGTCCCCACCCCTGTCTGTACAGGATTGTCCACTAAACTATATTTCCTTGGGCTTTGTCTAATCTAGTTTTAAATATCTCTAGTGATGGGACCTTTTGCATTTTTAACCTTTAGAACACATGCTGCAAGGGAACAATTTAAAGGTCTCAGGCCTTGGAAGCCAGTTGTACTGAAGCCGCTATCATCATCATATAAAGTTATCTAAGAACAGCTTTCTACTGCTCCTACTTTTCTTTTAAGCTAACAGATCCGTAACTTTTATCCAAAGCTTCTCCTCACTAACTGGGTCTAGCAATCCAAAGAGTAGAATGTTTGTTATTGAATTAGTACTTTGAATTTTAGACAGTAAAATAACATAAAATAAAAGTAGAAAGCTCGGGAAGGAATAATACCTTAGAGTTAGAAACTGACATAGTATGAAGAAAAAGTCAGGCACCTTTGTGCCAAAGGCAAAGAGGTGAAAGGCTGGATAATCTGAACCATACCCAACATCTGCCCTATTTTAATTTAGCTGGGATAAAGTTTCTTGTTTATTATTAAGAAAACTTTATGTGGTAGAGAAGCCCATGAGCAATGTTATCAATACTGTTTTATTGGTGTATGACATGCTGTACTATTGCGGGTGGGTTTTTTGGGTTTTTTTTTTGTTTTGTTTTTTTTAGGGATCCCCTCCCATTCTAAAGCAACCCAGTTCTCAGATTCTACTATTTGGATGACAATTTCATCTCCCTATGAAGCACTGCAACTGGATCTGAAATACATAGGGCAGGTTAACTGCTCAGTGTCGGTCAAAATGATTCATTTTTAGGTGAAGAACTTTGCAAGGTTTAAAAGTGCCAAAATGACATTTGCAAATCACTATCAGAGATGTTTGCTGAATATAAGTGTAAAGAATGGCTGAAGTAAATAACTGTATTCTGCATAACACTAATTTGCTAGTGTCGAAAATGATCTCACTCAATTTGTGAATTTATTTTCCCTCTTGTAGCAAGACTTCTTAGATTTAGTAACAAAATATACTATAATATAAAGGGGTAAATATAGGGACTGAAATGACTCCACTGACTTCAGCTACCTGGTCTGTGTCCGAAGGAGGCTGAATACTTAAGTATACCTAAGATTAGGATATGATTAAAACCGTAACATTTTTATAAGCACTAATATATTTAAAATCCAAAATAGGGTTATTTCATTATCAGATAATACTTAGATCAAATTAAATACTGTAGCTGGAAATAAAGTTGTATGTAATTGTTTGCTATTAAAACCTAAAACTGGTCCTAGTTTTTAAAATTTGTTCTTCCTGGCACTTGATATAAGGCAAGCTTGTCACGAAAGGCCACACCTGCCATTTTTCACTGTTTGCTGGTATCCCCTTGCTTTAATGTTTTCAGTTTAGTTTAATTCTTTAACATGATAAAATCTAATTCAATTTATCTCAAACACATAGGATTTTTTTATAAGACTGATTAATTCCTTATAAATAGAAATTAGACTTTCATACAAAACTAGCACCATTTTAAATGGTGTCTGCAAAAATAAGGGAGGAAATGTGAAGAAACGTATAACTAGATTGATAGGCAGTTGATTCTTAAACACTCAGTACAGAGAAGGATTTCACTATTGTGTAAAATAGCTCATCTTAATTCAGTTCAGAACACAGAGTCTAAAATATGCATTTAAAATATTTCCAAGAAAGCTTCAGCCTTTAAGAGGAAGGGAAGTTTTAATTAAGAGGCTATAAATAGGTAATTGATAAAAAAAAAATCTCCTAAATTCATACCATGTGGTTCAGCTGTGGTTATGTGTGTACTTCTGTCTGTCCCTGTCTAGGCTTATTGGATATTTCTGATAGCTGTATTTCTATTTATGTAATGCCTAATGCAGGCCCTAGAATGTAGTAACTGCTTCCCTAAATAATCTGTTTCTGTTTTTTAAAAAAAAACAAAAACCTAAAAAAACCTTAGAATTTTTTATAAATAAAACTAAAGTAGCTCAGTTTTCCTTTTTATATTTGATAATGTTATTTTAAAGCTGAATATTTAGTAAGTATATGATTCCATACTGCCTAAGATTCTGCTAATTATTTTGGACTTGTCTCTTAAAAATCACAAGCCACTAGAAAGACTTCATTATTAGGTCTGTTGAAAGGAAGACAAGTAAAAATAGAAGGTAATGATTACTATTATTGGGGCGGTTTACATTTTTTTTTTTAATTTTTGTTTAGCAGAATGATGGATTAAAATCTAGTTATATTCTAAAATCAGAGTGTGTTAAATAGACAGGAACATATTACAGTTATCATTCCTATTCTTTGCTATTCCAGTTATCTTGTTAATTTGAAAATAAAATAAAAGTACGCAGAGATCATATTTAAACATACTCACCAAAAATGTACCCACCTGCCTCAGGAGTTAACATATTTCTATCTTCATACTGGGAAAAAGCAAACAAGCAAACAAAAAAAAAAACCAATTCAAATGTATAGGTTAAGATTTGTATATGACAAATATTGTGTGAAATACATAGAAACCTGCAAACAATTTCTTTGCTTAAAAAGTGTTTGATAGCATTCAAAGATACAATTCAAGATCATGTTAAAAGATTTAAGAACGGAGAATATGAAGCAAAAATGCAAATTTCTACAGTGTTATTCTGTGTGTGTAAATACATATATCGGCATGTAGATACAATCTGAGAGTTATTAACTTTCAACATCAGTGATTAATCTTGAATCAATACACTGCAACTACCTATTAATATATCAGCCAGGTGTGCTAGCAGGCAAATATACTTTGAGAATTATTTCTAGATTTCTTCTTTAAAAGTTATAATTTGACTATGGAGAGCAATCTAAAGCGATTGTTTTGGAGCTGGTAAATATACTTTTCTTTTTGCAATATCTGACATTTTTAGAATACTTCATTTACTCCACGTTTTAAAAGTAGGGAAAAAGAAAATTTGCAATGAAGTAAATCAAAAATATTGTTTTACCGAAGTGTGCATATATTTATAAGGTTTATGCATGGATGTTATATATGTATACGCAGGCAGGCAAAACAGTTTTCTTTCCATTTCCATTTTCCTTCGTACTAGAGAAAAAAGGAATAAGAAGGATCAGAGTTCTTAAACCTTGCAGCCACACTGAATCTCACACTACTGCAATCTCCTTTCTTCCCTAGCATCTCTCTCTCTCTCACACACACACACACACACCCTTTAGATTAGCGTAGTTAACCTTGGTTCTGTGCTGGAGCGGGAAGGGTTAATGAAACCAAGCTCTCTACGACCTCG
This sequence comes from Natator depressus, assembly GCF_965152275.1. NCBI lineage: Eukaryota > Metazoa > Chordata > Testudines > Cheloniidae > Natator > Natator depressus. The sequence goes on from NC_134243.1 coordinate 73,606,588, forward strand.
AGGGTCAGACTCTTCCTATCTGCAATCTAAGGAATTAGGTAAAGAGGTTATAAGATTATAGTGGGAGGCGTTATAGGCCCTGCTGGCCTCACACCTGAACATATTGGTCTAATCCACTGGGATTCTTAAAAATCGCTTCAGCTATGGAAAACTGTTAATTAGTCTGTGTCTATCCTGGGGTTTCCTGTTGCATTAGTGATCCAACAGGGCAGTATGAACCCCGTAGCCTTAATTTAGGGAGCAAATAACGTTTGGATTAAGGGCACACAAAGGAATGAAAAGCCATTTTTTCGGCCACTTCTTAGATATTAAGTAACCAGTTGCCTGTTCGTAGCTGTTGCTAACTCCAGTGCTTGTTCCCGGTAGCAAAATTAGCACTTGGAGAAGTGAAAAAGCCATTTTCCCATCAGTTCTGCTCTGAGACTCCTAGTTTAAGGTGCCTCCATCCTTCTCAGAAAATAGCATCATTCGAGCTGCTTCTAAAAACTTTCTCTCGGTCGTATTGACTTAGTTCTATTCAGTGACACCCTGTTTGGGTTTTTCCCCCAAAGAAAAGATATCCGCTGCAGCTAGTCCCTTTAATAGGGAGACAATAACACTTACTCTATGCAAAAAATTCACCAGACTCTTTAAATAGTCTACCTTAGGGTTGATTGGCAGAGTCATTGTCGAGTTCTAGCTTTGTATACTTTGCTACTTGCCATGACTGTCTGAAGCAGAGTTGTACATAACCTACCACCACACATCAACTGATATCATTGTACCTGAGACAGAATTGAATAGTCCTTTAAAAACTGCTGGGATTGAAGACCCTGCGTTAGAATCCCCATCCGAATTAAAATACTCCTACGTGTAGAGCAGAGTTTAATCATGTTGTCTTTTTCAGAAGTGCCATTCGTGGTTACCTTAGAAATGCAGTAATCTCTAGATTACAGACTAGAGGAGCTGTTATTACGGTATAACGCGCTGTGGTTAAACACTAAAATCTATTTTATTCACCACGTTTATTTTAGGGGGTGGGAACAAAATCCCACCACTGAGATGAATTGACTGTAGCTGCTGTTATTAAAGACATTCCTGCCTGATGGAGATAGATAACTGAAGTCCCTTCAACATGATCTCAAAGTCTGACCATCATGTACTCCAGCCCTCTCCTTTTTATTCTCGCTGTTATGTCTTTTGTCACCATTTTCTCAGTGTTTCAGTCATTGCTTTACATGTGGGTGGGGCAAACTTTTATCTCCTTCTCCTAGTTGTATTTTCCTTATAGAATTCCTATTCGCCTCCTATTTGTCTATTTCATGTGTGCTCCTGATTCCTCTACTTAGCTGATGGGATCGTTTTAGAAATGTGGGTCTTATTCTTCCTACCTTCTTCGGGTATTATTTTTTCATTGGTTCTGCTACAATGGGTTCCTCCCTTTAATCTCCCGATATATTTTTCTTTTCTTTTCCCCATCCCGGTATAGCCAAATCCATGAAATTCACAGCCTCTCTCTACTGGGTCGCCTAATCACTTGATATCGATTTCCCTAACTCTTTTCATCCAGCTGAAGACACATCTTAAAACACTCCAAGCCAGAGTGTGCTCTTTGCTTTATACACACTAATAAAATGATTTACCCTTCTCTCTCAACTCTCCTCACAGGAGAAAATCGTTCAAGTCCCGGCTATTTGTGTGTGATCAGTAAATATTTAGTGTGGTGACATCTTTGGCTCCTCTCCTGATCAATACCCAGCCCAACAGGAGGTGGACTTTTGTCCGGGAGGAGACTTGCTGAGAGCTCCTTTTGATGCGTTCTTTGCCTCTCCTACAGTTATGTTATGATTTCTTCTTGAATGTACCCAGTAAAGAGAGAAATATAGGGTTTTAAATGGTCTGTTCTCAACCTGTTTACTTTGACATTAAACCACCTACGCATCACCATATCTCCCATCTCCCTGTAATGTTCTAAACTCTTTCCAACTGCAGCTGCAAAATGAATCTCGATCAAGCCACCAGACACACTCCATTTGCCATTCTGTACCCCCTCTTTTTTCTCTCTCCTCGCTTAACAATTCACTGTCGAGTGAGGGGGGGGACGTGGGTGAGGTGTCTGTTTCCTCAGTCCCACTTGTGCAGGAATCAGGATCTCTCGCTGTAAGGGTTTCACTCCCTAGCAAAGTCATGCTCAGCGTCTTTCTTCGGAAGTGCCTGGGAATACAAGGTGCCTCAGGAACTTCACATCCATCCATACGCTTCTTCTCCTTGCAATCTGAGGCTATGAACCCCCCCAACCCCCTTTGATAGGTTAAAATGAGTCAGGGCTGGGATATGGAAACTGCCTTTAAAACAATTAACAACGGACTAGATCTTAAACCCCATTTTCTATAGCTACCCACGTTAGAGAGCTTTCTCTAAGGTACTAAAATGGCCAGAAAGAGGAGTTCATGAGTGCTTCTTCTGATCTGTTATTTCATCCCAGGGAAAGCCCGTGCCTGGAATGTGAAATATTTTCTATTGTAAATGATTAAATCAGTATATAATATGTGTATGTGTTTATACTGGTGCAGAGATAGGTGTATGTGTATACACGTGTGTATAAAATATAACACATGAATACACAACCATATTTTAGATTTAGCATGTGTGTTTATATGATCCATATTTTATACACAGCTATATATTTCATTATATGTCTGTATTTAGTCATCTGTCTCTATATTAGCTGAATATTACTTGCATTTATATATATAATTGAAGTACATATATAACTTACAGCTATATAGCCATGTTATATATATAGCCGTAATTATGTATGTGTACATAATTCATAATTGTAATTCATATTACAATGAAATATTCTACTATACAAACAACTACTTCCACATGTTAACTTTGTTTATAAAGCACTTTAACTAATGGCTTTTAACTAATTTATCCAGTGCCTTATTCAGGTAAAGGAGACGACTGGGGGGGGGGGGGATCCATATCAAAAGGTGTTACACCCTCTCTGCCGGAGGAACTTTGCACATCTTGTATAGAGCGATTATCTCCAGAATATATCTTTATACTAATGCATACTTAATTGGTCTGTCTTGACTGTCCATATAAAACAATTTAATTAGGGTGCTTTCTGCTTTGGAAAGAAGAAAAAAAAATCTGCCCAGCATTTATTGTATTTAGCACGAATACAGGCAGAAAATGTTGCACAAGGTTTTGGTTGAAAGAGCACCTATGTGACCATTGAAGGGCGTTGATCCGAAAAGACAGAGAGGACAAGTAAAATCGATTTGAAGCGACCCTCTCTGTCCCTTTCACACCATTCAGACACTCCATTCCTTCTAAGACAAAGACCTAGCGCCTTGGGAATGCTTGCAAAAAAAAAAAAAAAAAAAACCTCCAATCCCACAGGCAAAGGGAGCACTTTGAGAAATTCCTTGATATTGCTGTTATTTTTTTTTTTTTAAATGATCCACCCCAAGATATTCTTACCCGGCGTCTAACATTTCTTCTGCAGGAATGCCCCTGGAATGGGTGGAGGTAATTATGGCTATTAGTATTGCAAGTCTAGTTTCAACCTTGGTCTTTCGCAGGCTTTTAGGGTTAAAATAGCCCTCACCTCTGACCCCTGAAGAGCAGAGTTGCGGCTGTCGCTACAACTTGGGCCAAAGTTTTCAAACGCTGAGCTGCACAGCAGAGGGAAAACGTCTCCCTGGAATTATTTTTTATTTTAGATTTAAAACATCTTTAGCCGGTTTAATTAAATCCCCTCCATGCAGCACCTTGGAGGGGGGGCGGGAGCGGGGGGGGGGGAGAATCCTTAAAGGTATAGTCCACAATCTCTCTCTCTCTCTCTTCCTTGTTTCCTTATGGGCAGTTTGTTTTCAAGCACGAAAATTGTTATCATAAAACTGAATTATTAGGTCATCCTTTCATCCTTGGATTGCAAGGATAAACCTGGGGGGAGGGTTAATTCTCCCGTCCTCTGCCCCCCTCCCTCTCAACCCTTGGGATTGATAGAAAATTAACATTTTGGGAAAGATGGTGTGTGGGGAGGGGAAGGCTGGGCTAAGGGAGGAAATTACTTTACTACGTATCATATGCTTGTCAGCACACCTTAAGAATTCTCACCCGTAAGGGGTTTATTTTGCAGAGTGGGGAGGACTGCATGGGGGTGAGGGAAGTCTGAATGTCCCTCTGGCAATAATAAAAATTCATTCAACAGGGCTGTGTCTCCATCTCCCATGTACTGATCAGACTTCACAGGAGTGGAAACTTGTGTCGACAATAGTTAGGGTATTCATGAACAGTTAAAAGAGTTACCATTCTGGGCAATATTGTGCGTTTATTCCTCCCCCCAGGCTGTGATGATAGTTGCCTTCATCGTTTTTTCATCCTTGTTTGAGGAGCTAAAACCCATTTGTAATTTTCATTAGCTCAGTAAACATGCAATTAACATTCAGAACTGTGGTGAACTTAATTCCTGTTTTAAGGCAAAGACAAGTAAGAGTGGAAGAAGGTTTGTTCCATTTGTCAAGTTTGACACACTTCTTACCATAACAGCTTCCTAAAATAAAAGATGTGTGTGTGTGTGTGTGTGTGTGTGTGTGTGTGTGTGTCCCATTCTTTTCTTAAAACAAAAAGGAAGAAGCAGGAATCCATTAAGTTTAAAACTGTACTAGACTGCCAAATGCAGCATAATGTATTCCAAATTGTCCCAAACTCTCCCTGAGCTAGCGTCTCGTTCATTAGGAAAGGAGGAAGGACTGGTTTTTTTTTGGGGGGGGGGGGAGGTAGAAAATGGGAGTAATCTCAGGTTTGCAACAGGATCCTCAATTTTTTTAAAAAAATTAACAAAGTAAAACCCCAAAGCCGCGCTTTGCATTTCTAAAGTTGCCATGTTTGTGAAGGGCTGGGGAAATGTCTTTCTAGGGGTTTTAATGAGCAACAGCGGGTTTTATGGATGGACTTATTTATTTTAAAATGGGGAAAAAAGACATGTGGAGTAAGTCCTTCTAGCTGGGATTTCAGGGGCAGAGAGAGAGAGAGAGGATTCCCCGGTTAGCTCCGATTCTTTTCCAGCTTGCTTTAGCATGTGCTTGCGTTCCCTACCGACCCTTCCCAGGACACTATCCCTTCACCACCCACCCACCCACCCCCCTAATTCCCTCTCTGTGCATGTGCTGATCGCTCGCCTGCAGCTGTTTGCGGTTTTTCTGTTGGCGGGTTTGAAATCGGGGGCATACATGCGACCACAACACTCACGAAGTTAGGAGATTTCACTCTTATTTATCTATATTGTTTCCGGCTGGACTGGGGGGGGGGGGGCTGTGGGGTTGTTGTTGTTCCCCCCCCCCCTTTGTTTTGGTTTGGTTTTTAAGTCTCGGGTCTTTTCAGCTCCAAACAAGGTGTAGCAAGACGCTCTTCCTTCTAAGGAATGAGATGAGAGACAAGGATCACTCAAAGACATCTCTCCTACCTTGGGTTTGGGTGGTTTTTTTTTTTTTTTTTCCTCTCTTAAAGGCGAGGCGCACATTCCTAACAGCTATGTACAAAGCTCTCCCTCAAACCCTGTCTGGGCAAAGTTAGAGTGAGTGTTCAGTTGTTGTTTTTCCCCCCCAAGGCTGAACGCTAATAACACACGGAAATCACTTCCCTTTAGGTTGGGGGAGATCTATTCCCTTCACCTTCCTTCTTTCTCCCCCCACCCCCCGAAGGCTGTAGCGTCCTTTTCTTTTATTTATTGATTTACTTTCTTTTTTTTATCAGTTTGCACAATCGCTTAGATAAACACCCAGAAGGAGATTTTCGTTAATTACCCAACGCACCTCTTTTCAGGGGGGCAAACAGCGGTTTTTTGGGTTTGTTTGTTTCACCTGCCAAACTAAAGGAGAGGTAGAAAAAGAAGATGCAAGCGATTTGGGACCTTGAACAAGGCAAATATGGTTTTGGTATGTTTACTTATAGTTTCTTCTTCTTTCTCACTCTTTTTTTTAAATGTGTTGTGATCTTGTGTTTCTCTTAAGAAAACAATTGTTAGATAACTTGCGTATTAAACTAGCGTTTCTAAGGTTACGTGGGTTGCTCGAAAGGGGTGGCGGGGGGGGGGGGAAGAGGGAAGAGACCCAGTGTCTGCAATTACAGCACCATCAGTTATCACGTCCTTTAGTAAAAATAAACAAAACGACCCCAAATCAGATTCAAAAGCTAATATACAAACGTGCATCAAAGTCATTTCAAACAAGAATGAAGAACGAATAGCCCTTCTGTGAAAGGGTACTTGGTTATAGTAACTGACTAATTCTACTTTGTTATAGTAACTGACTATTAGGGATGGGGGGGACTAAGTCTCTAACTTCAGTGCTAGGGATTCTGCACGGACTTTTGTAATCGTGTGAAGCTGGCAGCGTTTTTTATTAATCCTTATTATTACTATTATTATTTATTATTATTTTGAGAAAGGTCGGTGTTGAATATGTTAGCGCTGAGAACCCGTCTCTCCCACCAGAAACAATTTCTGTTTTAAGCAAGTACAATGAGAAGAAGCAGGAATATATACTCACCATCGGAAGGTGCGGTTGGCAGCTGGTCTGCAGCTTTAAGGCAAATATTTATCCTTCTTTATGGCAAAAGGTGCAGATCTGACTTTAAGCAGCAAAACTGCTCTGTTCTGACAAAAGCGTGAGAGGCATGGCTTCTCATTTTAAAAAAAAAAAATCACAAACCAATCACCCCCCCCCCCGCTTAAAAATACCTATTCAACACAGGGCTTGGGAGAAACCCTGATGCAGAAATCTTACTGTCCGATCTACGAGTGTCCAAGCCAATTAATTTTAAATCCTTAGGAATTAATCAGATTAAAATGCACAGAAGTTTCATTCTCGTATGCATACGTGAGCCAAAAGTCGTTTCCCTTTAAGAGATCCTTTTCTTTTAAAGTTGAATTTTAGGCAGATAAGAGACTTACACTAGGGGGCAGACAGATACTGTACTTGCTCCAATCTTAAGCAATTTTTTTCCCCTCTCTCACAGCATATGCTCTGATTTAGCACTGTAAATTTTTCAGAGGACCCAACTCTGACAGCCCCTGGTGATTTTCAAAGTACCACAAGCCAGTGGTTAAAAATTGCATTGACTTGGAAGTTCAGAGGCACACAATAGGAGCCACTTTCCCTATTCATGGAACTTCAGTGTGGTGGAAGAGAAAAACACACACATACTATATTCAGGGAGAAGAGGAATTCATTGCATTCTGTTAGACGTAACTGCTTTCCACTGAGTTCAGAGTGAAACTCGGTATTTGTTCGGTGCTATATTCCTATTGCGATTTAATCTATAAAGAATTAGAGGACTATTAGGCAAGTTTCTGCCAGAAAAACAGATCTCCCCCTCTTTTCTAACGATTTACACGGAGGCTATCCCAAACTTTATTTTAGTAAACATAAATCTTTCCGCCCTCCGCTCATTAAAATAAATTTACATCTGCAGTAAAATGGCAGGAGGGATTTATTCTTTTTTGTAAACAATAATAAATAATAGAATAATAATGATTAATAATACCATCCTACTTTCGAAATATAACTGTGCTATTATGACTTAGCTCTGATAAGGACATTTTAGAATCTTCCTCTATCAGCGATACACTCATTTTTCAAATATTATTCAGCAAAATTAGCTGCAGTTCATCATTATATTCATCTATTCCACATCAGCCTACATCGCAGGGGTGTTTTCAAATAAATAGCAAACTACCTAATAAATAGTTGTATTCTTGTATCCCTCGAAGAGCAAATAGTTAATCGGGGGTATTCTTCATTATGGTTTGAGTAATCCGAATATACTGGAGCTTTTAAGCATACATAGGTAGATCACATATTCAAACTATTCATAATGTGGACGCTGTTAAAAAAAAAATAAACGCCCTTTCTGCACTTGTTAAGAAGATGTTAATGTTTTTAGATGATGAATTATCCCTGTGTACTTTATAAGGTTTGAGAGAGGAAACCTTTTCCAAGACATGCCACATAAACTACATTCAACAACTATGTTTTATATTCTCAACCAAAAGGTGTGACCCCTAATGTCTGCGTTATTTGGAAATCATAAGGCAGCTCTCCACATTTTAACTGTAAAAGGTCCCTTCCCCCAACCCCTTTCTTTCTGTCTCCCCCTCGATTACTATTTAAGTTAAGGGTTTATATTGCTACATCATGATCAATTGGAATTCTACAGCCTGCCTTTGAAATTGACCAGGCGCGCATCTTTGTTGGTGGAATCTTATTATATTCCAGGTTTATAAACAGGACAGTGTCAAGTCTAGGTGCTTTTTACAACTTTCCAATCATCTCAGCACCTGCGGCTTTAGAGACATATATTATTTCTGCGGCAGAAGGGGTGTGCATGTGGCAACATGAAAAAGTGTGTGTGGAGGGGGAAAGCTGCTGCAATTAATCCTGAATATAGTTTTGTATGCATCTGTGTCCCCATGTTTCTACTTAGTTTGACTGTATGTGTATAAGTCCCCATCTCACACATGTGTTTATATGTATGTGTATATTTGTATAGAAGCAACTGTCTCCCTGTCCATTTATCTATGTATTTTAAAATTGATTTCTATCTATCCATGCGTTTGTCTGTTCTGGTGCTTGCTGCAGATATTCAATAGGAAATAAACTAACTATCTCTGTTATGGTGCTTAGTACCCAAGTTCAATAGGATATAAACAATTGCCCCTGTGTACTTAGATCGGTTACCTATTTAGAGTTGCTCCATATATAGTACAGAGGTTGTGCTACCGAGTCACAATGCCACCGAATCCCTGTGTGTTATCCATGAATTTCTGCTTAGCCTAAAACAAAAAGAATAAAGTTGAATAGCTAGAAATGTATTGCGTTATGACCAAACCGCCTCGGTTTCTGATAAAAGAAAAGAAATTCATATTCTGGAAAGCAGCATTGAATTTTTCCAACATAATGAATGTAAGATATGCTGTTCTTGATTAAATCATTGCTATTTCTGTAAACACTGTGCAACTCAGAATAAATGTGTGGGTATGCGTTCACATATATAGATATTCAGACATGTGTGGTGTGTATTTGTATGCTAATTATTTCCAATGTATGTTTGGGTGTTTGAGGAAAAGAATGGTTCTCGAAATGCCAGAGCAGTCAAGAAACAATGAAGTCTATACTCAACTATTCTGTGATCAAGTACCATATTCACTGATGTCTCTGTCTATATACATTGATAGATGTATATCTAATATATATATGTAGCATACATACAGACATTACACTAATGTGTATGGTATGAATACAGGTATCTCTACCTTTGCAAATAATCACTCACAATAGTTAGCTAGGGCTGCGGATACTGAAATTATAGTTTACAGCTAACTCCATTTTAGAGGGTTTTTTTAAAATGATGCTGAATAAGGGTCATGATCATGTCTTTTAACTGCAGCATCCGAGTGACACAGTTATCTTTTTGTCAGCATCCTCTCCGCGGATTGAGCAATTAAAAAGTTAAATCTACATACCTGCGAAACTTTAACCCTAAAAGGGAGAAGGTAGTCACTGAAGAATATCAATTCTGAAAGCCCTCCTTCCCCAATTTTTGATTTATAAGAATCGCATCCGATCACCTTATTTAGCACAGTAGCTGTTATTTTTACCCTCCCCCCCCCTTGGGAAAAAAAATCCATCAGGAATTTATTTTTATGACATTATCACCACAATGGGGAACAGGAAAATGTAATTTAACTCTCTTGCTTACAGGTGATGATATGATCAGATTTTTTTTTCCTCGTGCCTGATCAAAGAGTTAATAAAGTCTGAGCGCTACAAAGACTATTTCAGTCTCACTTTGCCATGGATATTTATCTGGGTCTCCAGCCTTATTCCCCCCCCCCCTTCCCATTCTTATGAAAAATCCTGCAACTAAGGCAAAGTGAAAGTGCAAAGATATAATAACAATCATATTTTTTAAAAAAATCACCCCCCTCCCCCCCGGCCTCCGTTCTAAGCTGTCCGCGAAACGTTCTCCCTTTAGGACCGGGCAGCGCGCTTTGGCAGCCATGCCAGCCAGCGCAAGGCAGAGCGGCCCAATGAGAGGCGAGGGGAGGTTCGGGCGCTTTTGACCAGTCAAACACCGTCTGCTGCCTTATAAGGCGAGCGGTCGCCATGGTAACGTGTGCTAAGTTGCAGCAGTCGTGTCAAAGTTCACTATATAGAGAGCTCGGCGAGCTGATCGCAGAGAAAGCACTCACCACTCTGCCAGCCCCGCTCCTATACACCGCAGTCACTCCCTAGCCCCCCTTCTTAGCATATTTGATCACTTTGATTCTCAGTTCTTTTGCTTTTGCTTTTTTTTTTTTTTTGCTTTTTTTTTTTTTTTTTTTTTTGCTGGGGGGGGTGATTGTCCCTCCTGTGCCTCTTCTCGCCTTGCCTTTTTTTTTTTTTTTTTTTTTTTGCATGAAGAAACGATGCAGTTTTCTAGGTTGTGATCCGTCTTTCCCTCCTCCTCTTCCTCCTCCTCCTTGCTCTCCTCTTTTATCATTATCACTGGCTGGGCTCTAAGCTGGAGAGTTGACTCTTTCCCTTCACCTCCCCCTTCCCCCTCCCCCCCTCCCCTCCACCCCATGTGTTCTGTGAACCAACTGCGCTAAGAGCCCCACTTGCAAAGAAGGAGACGCGGCACAAGGCAGCGAGCAGCGGCAGCGGCAGCAGCGGCAGCAGGAGGAGGAGAAGCAGCAGCAAAATAAAGAAAAGAAAAGAAAAGAAAAGAGAGAAAGAGAGCAGGAGAAAGAAGCAGCGGAAAGAAAGGGGCGGGGGGGGGGGGGAAGCCAAGCTGATCTCGGTTGATGTTTCCACAACCTGGACTTCAAAAAACTACAGCGAAGCCCTCCGCTTTCTGCGCCCAGAAAAGTCTTTTCAGTTGTGCAATTTTTTTTCCCCCTTTGCAGCCTGTGTGTCATCTGTAACCTTTTCTCCATTCTTATTTTGATGGCTTTCCTGAATGGCTAACTGTGAGCTTCCCTGGACCTGGCCCCCCGACACTCGCCTCTCCTCCTTCAACTCCTCTGCAGCAGATCAGCTCTAAGAGAGGGAGAGAGGGAGATCTTTGAAGAGATTTTTTTTCCTCTCTCTCTCTCTCTCTCTCCCCTACCCCTACCACCCCCTTACTTTTCTGTCTTTACGCCAGACAATCGACTCGCAATCTGCCCCCCCCCAACACCCCTCGTTCTCCGCCTTCGCTGGCATTTTTTTCTGTCCCCCCATCCCCCTTTTCTCCTTTTTTTAAGGGAAAAAGAGAGAGAGAGAGAGAGAGAGAGAGAAACTGCTGCAAAGCTGATCTGAAAACCAAGCAAACAAACTTTAAAAATAAAGGGGGGACAGGCAGTTTGGAAACGGTGTCCAATAGATATGGCAATGGTAGTTGGTGCGTGGCGAGACCCCCAGGACGATGTACCCGGAGCTCAGGGAACTCAGCCTGCTCAAGCCCCACCGGTGCAAGGACCACCCGCTGGGGCCCCTCACACACCACAAACCCCGGGACAAGGAGGGCCCCCCAGCACTCCAGCCCAGACCAACCAGCCAAGCCAGCAGAGCCAAGGAGGAGACAAGCAGCAGCAACAACAGCACATTGAGTGTGTGGTTTGTGGGGACAAGTCTAGTGGCAAACATTATGGCCAATTTACCTGCGAGGGTTGCAAGAGTTTCTTCAAGCGGAGTGTCAGGAGGAACCTGAGCTATACTTGCCGTGCCAACAGGAACTGTCCCATTGACCAGCACCACCGCAATCAGTGTCAGTACTGCCGGCTCAAAAAATGCCTCAAAGTTGGCATGAGACGGGAAGGTATTGGGATTTCATTTGTTTTCCAATTTTCAGTCACTGCATTTTGCTTTTCTGTTATTCCCCCCCCCCCCGTTCAAACAAATCAGTTTCTTTTTAAGAAAGAAAAAAAAAGCCAAATCAACAATAAACAGCGAGTGAGAGAAACTTTCCCTTAATTCAGAAAGAGGTGTTGGGGGCGGGGGGTCTTGCCTGCTTTCTCCGGCCCTCCTCATTGATGTGTGTGATTTGGCTGATGGAGGTTCATTGGAAGTGGATAGTTTAGGTTCAGCTGTTTAAGGAGGGAGATGGATAGTCTGAGGCGTGGTTACTTTTTTAATGTTTCCTCCTGCATGTTCAGCATTACACCCCCCCCCCCCAATTCGTGTGTGTATGAATTTATAGATAGAGAGATGAATACCTACCCCCATCACCCACCCTTACACAGGAGGTTCGAATTACTGTAGCACTGTAGCTCGCATCCCTGCAGGGCTCTTCTGCATTCCACTATGGATTCGCAGTCTGCTTTTTAAAAATAAACCCGTCTTTTTATTAATTATTAATTATTATTATTATTATTATTTTCTTCCCCACCCACCCCCAGGAGAGACAGCGAGAATGTGGTAAAAGGGACGGGAGAGGGAGGAAAGAGATAAGTAGCTGAGGGGTTCCTGATCCGTGCAAATCGAGTCTTTGTGATATAAAATTAGACGAGAAATATGAGCCTCCAGTCTTGCAATGGCGTGTTCTGTGTCTGGACGCTGCTATGTAGGTTAAGGGTTAGGGGGCTCTGGACTGCCTGGCTTGTCTTTTGTGTGTCTACAGGAGTAACTAACCTTGGCATATGCTAAATAACAAATCTAAGCCACGCACATTTCAGCCACTCTCCCTTCCTTCTGCATCTCTGGCTATTATTCCCTTTCCCTCTCGCTGTCACCATGTAAATTTATTAACAAAATGAAAGGCCCAGTTTCCAGGAGCAGCTGATAAAGGTGCTTTTCAGTAATAACCCTCGCCCGTCGCCTGGCTGTAGCTACCCGTCTATGTGTTGCAGGGGAATTTTACCCTTTTAAAGGATTGTAGAATAGTCAATAAATGCTGTCTGGGACGAGCACTTTGTATTTCGAAAGGTGCCTGCGCCCTCCCCACGCTGCAGCCCTAAATCAATAAGCAATATCAGCTGTAATGAAGAGGAAACCCCCCCCCCCCCACACACACACACACACCACACACACACAGAGACGTTCGGTACATATGAGGGGGTGGGGGGGTGAATTCTTGTGTGTTTAGGAACTGAGGATCCGTAGTGTCCTTAAAGCAGTTCAGAGCAGCAGCCTTGAGGCATGTACCCAGCGTTGCTTAGCTTTTATTGCTGCTTTTACTTTAATCAGGAACTGCAGAGCCCTGAACCAGACGCAGGCTGAACTCTGTCTGGAAAATGCATGTCTTCCCCCCCTCCCAACCCCGAAGCTGCCTTTACCCAGGGTCACACACAAAGTAGAGCTTGATTGGAAAAGGATCGTAGCAATTCAGATATTAATTGCTGTAGTTTCTTCTTTATTTACTGCAGCCGTCCAGAGGGGCAGAATGCCACCCACACAGCCAACTCATGGTCAGTTCGCCTTGACAAATGGGGACCCTCTCAACTGCCATTCCTACCTATCCGGATATATCTCCCTTCTCCTGCGAGCAGAACCTTACCCAACCTCTCGCTTTGGCAGTCAATGCATGCAACCCAACAACATCATGGGCATCGAGAACATTTGTGAACTGGCAGCCAGGATGCTCTTCAGTGCGGTGGAGTGGGCCAGGAATATCCCCTTCTTCCCAGACCTCCAGATCACAGACCAGGTGGCCCTCCTCAGGCTGACCTGGAGCGAGTTATTTGTCCTCAATGCCGCCCAGTGCTCCATGCCCCTTCACGTAGCTCCTCTTCTGGCCGCTGCTGGCCTCCACGCTTCGCCGATGTCTGCTGACCGAGTGGTCGCCTTTATGGACCACATACGAATCTTCCAAGAGCAAGTAGAAAAACTGAAAGCATTGCATGTCGACTCTGCAGAATATAGCTGTTTAAAGGCCATAGTCCTCTTCACCTCAGGTAGGCAGCATTTATTTGCACTCTTCCCACCCCCAGCCGCCCCCTTTGAAATCGGTTCACTCTGGCAAAGTGTAAGAAGCTGGAAACTCCACCAGAATCATTGCTACATGTGTCCTTTTAGAAAAATGGTATGTGTTTCTGGAAGGAAGGCCTGGCCTATAAGCACCCTTAGAGGGAGCCTTCAAATAGTTTTAACAATGATGGGGGGGGGGACTTTTAAGCACCAATAAGGCATGTGAGCCTCTGCCTTCCCCAGTGAAAAGAATATTTGATTTAACAGTATAGCTCTGGCATTTAACGACACCAATCCGAACAGCAGCAAAAGCTGTCTGATGTTGTTAAAAGCAAGTCTTCCCATCCCTGAAAAAAAAAGGATCATTTTATGGGCAACCACAAAACAACAACAACAAAAGCAGCCCTGCGATTTAAAAAGTGAATTTTAAAAAAAAAGTTAAGCGGTGAAAAGCTGAATTTAAAATACATTCGCTTCCATCCCATGAAATAAAATAAATCAAATTTCCCAAAGAGCTGTCTCTGAGTGAAATAGAATGTGGCAACGAGCAGTGCTGTGTCGTTTAATGGAAGGGGGGAAGTTTGTAGTTACACACAGCAGGAGTGGTATGGTCCAAAGTAAGTAGCGGTTTGTAAAAGATAATTCTCCAGTACATACATCGTAATAATATGAAAAGTAACAGGAAAGGATTCTTAGCTGGGGCTTACAAATTTAATTCTATGGTTACACAGCTATGCTTCTCTCTGGAAGGAAATAATCAAAGCAGTAAGGTGTTTCTTAGATAATTAAAAGTGGAAAATACGTGCCAACTTTTCCTGCATATAAATAGTATATGAGTTATAAAACAATCATTGAATGCATTGTGAAATCTAATTAACTTGCACCGTAGTTTAACCTGTGTGAGTAATAGACTTGATTTTAACTCTGGAGGCTATAGAGAGAGAGAGAGAGATGTATGTATATGTATATATATTTAAATACATGCTTTCTAATTTGGGCACTACGTTAGTCGAGGCTGCTAACTTTAAGGCGCAGCCAGTGACCCACTGTCTTGGACCTCTAGAAGTTTTGGATTAAGGTGGTTTTGTTTTCTTAAATGATTTCTTTTGTAACTAATTTGAAAGCTTGGGAAAGTGGCCACGTGATAAACATATGAATGGAAGCAGGACTTGTAAAATAATTACTCATCCAAGTTTTTTAAAGCCTGATATCAGGAAACAGAAGGAAAAAAATGTCGTTTCTGTGGAGTGGGGGGAGGAGGACTCACAATCCATTCCTTGTTGTGTTAAAGGGGGTCTGGGGAACCAAGTCATTTTCTGGACTTTGTCCAGGTTCTGGGTCGTGACCTAAACTTCCTTTTATATATTATTGCTTTGCAAGTAAAACTTTTTTTTTAAAAAGAAATTACTTGTGCTAAAGTCCTAAGGTGATCAATTAGCAGGGAGCATCTAGCCGTAGGAAAAGCAGAATGTACCGTTTGTTTGTGGGATGGTTATTTTATTTTCCTGTCATTTTTCAAGGATGCATTTTATTCCTCGCTCAAATTTTCAGCTCGGATTTCCCCCACCCCCCGCACACACACTCCCCAAAACAACCCTGATGAGTTTATTTCAAATGCTGGATTTCTAAAGAGCACTTTTTTAGCCTTTCAAGAAAACAATCGTCCGACACTGTCGTAACTGTTAAATTTATTACTATTTGCAAAATGTGAGGCCTGGCATGCAAATTGCCTCCCAACTAGATAAAGGTTTCTGTTATCTGATTTTGTGGAAATACACACATGCAAATATAGGGTTATGCATGCAGCTTCTCAGATGCCCCAATAACGCTCAATGATGTAAAACAGACACTCACATAGATGTATATGATGTTTGCGTTTTTATTTGTTCCCCCCCCCCTTTTTTTCTTTATTGAAAATCTGGGTCCTAATGACTCGCAGAATATGCATGTGTTAGCCCTATGCCTAAGAAGCCACAGAGAGGTCAGGTCACACCCTGTGCTCTTTCAGAACAGACGTCTCTGATTTAAAGGGAACTGATTGTATTTTAGCGTATCAGAAAAATGTCCAGACCATATCAGTGAGTTTTCGTCTTGTAGAGGATTTGGGTGTAAAAGAAAAGAAAAAGAAAAAGTGAGAAAAAGAAAAAGAAAGTGGGGAGGACAGCTCAAACGAACAGAGAGATCACAGTTTGCATGGCTGCCTCTGAATAGGCTAAACTGACAAGATCAGTTTTAAAGGGCCACTTAAATCAGTTTCAAAGACTGAAGAAAAACGCGTTGTCTTCTTTGGGGGAGAATCTGTTGCTGGATCCGGGGCGCCATTATGCTTTGCTGGGCCAGTTTTTATTATTAATTATTATTGCTAATAATTATCATTCCTTCTAGCCATATGATGAGACTCTTCCCAATTATTTTCCGAGTGGGAAAGAAATAGTGGCTTATCCCCCGCACGCTTTTCAACCTTTGCAAATTAATAATAAATAATAATAAAAAAATGACACTTTCCCAGCATCTCAGTATCAACACCTAGGTCAGTAGTGCAATCAAACCCTCAGATCTTGAAGCTGTGTTTAATTCTAGAGCAGACCCCTCCGGAGGGTGGAATATATATATTCACCTTTTGCTAAAAACGTGCTTCGCTCTGAGGGCGACATGATCAACCACTATCTACGCCTAATTTTACCAGGTTTTTTTTTTTTTTAAACAATCTTCTTTAAACTGATTGTTTTCTTTTTTTTTTTGTTTTTGTTTTTTTGTTTTTTTTTTAACCTTTCTTCCAGATGCCTGTGGTCTCTCTGATGTAGCCCATGTTGAAAGTTTACAGGAGAAGTCACAGTGTGCTTTGGAAGAATACGTTAGGAGCCAGTATCCCAACCAACCAACGCGATTCGGGAAGTTACTACTACGTCTTCCCTCCCTGCGCACTGTCTCATCTTCTGTCATAGAGCAATTGTTTTTCGTCCGTTTGGTAGGTAAAACCCCAATAGAAACCCTAATCAGGGATATGTTACTGTCTGGCAGCAGTTTTAACTGGCCTTATATGTCCATTCAATAAAATATTGGAGAAAAAAATTAAAATATATATATATTGAGAAGGGAGATGAAAGAGAGGGAAAGGAAAGCAAATGACATTTGGGTTCTGGTGGTTGCTTATATTTCCTTCTGCTAAGGATGTTACAAGTTTGCTAAAAGAAGACAGGGGAAAAATAATGGACTGTGAATTTAAAAAAAAAAAAAGACTCTCAAATGAACTTTTACAGAATGCATTAAAAACTCCCGTGTCATTAAGAGAAAAAAACTTGCTACTTGTCATTTCTTTTGTTTAAAAAATAAAGGGGAAAGAAAAGTAAAAGAAAAAAAGAAAGAAGGAAGGAAATACATTAGGGTGGGTTTTTCTTTTTTCTTTTCTTTTTCTTTTCTTTTGTGGGGTAAACTTTTTAAAGAAAAATATCTCTCTGAAAGTGCTTTTAAAGGAAATTTGGAGAAAATTAGCAATGGAAAAAAGTAAGTCTTTTTTTTCCAAATTATTAATTGTCCTATGTGTCTATGTACCTATAGTTGTTCTTTTTTGTATTTTTCTGGTTTCAAACCAGGTTATTCTGTGGTTCTATAATAATTTTTGATATAATCTTGGCTTCTTTAAAAAAAGTGTATCCTTAAAATATATGTTCTGAAAGAATTAAAACTGAGTCCATGAAAGTATCATAGGAAGAAAGGAAAAGAAAAGGAAAAAACCCCTCAACAACACAATGATGGAAGCGCACTTAGAGGTGGTGACCCAAAATTTAGCTTGAAGCTGAGAGAGAGCTATAATTATATAGGCCCGAATGAACCACATGTCACTTAACTACCCCAAAAAACTAGGTTTTTGATATTTTCAGACAGAAAATGAACTGTGGGGATTTATTGTAGGTAGAATGAATTGTGTCCAAGACACATTATGGTTTTGATTAAAAAAACAAAAACTAAAAACTAAAAACAAAAAAAAAAAACAAAACAAAAAAAAAACAAAGTGAACTTTTGTAATTTGGATTGGGTTCCACATAGTTCTTCATGAATTGTTATTAAACTCCTCTATCTGTTTGTATATTTGCAAGCCCTTTGTATTATAATAATTGTTGATATTTTCCCTTTTTAAAAAAATATCATTGAAATCAGCATGACAAAATAACACTGTTGGCACTTATAGATAACGTGATTGATTCAGTATCTTAGAGTTTACAGTTTTGTGTTTAAAAAAACTGAAGGTTTTTTTTTTAAGTGCAACATTTCTGTATACTGTAAAAGTTATAATAACTGAACTGTTTGGTCGAGTCTTTGTGTGTTATATTCCAAGGAAAATTGAAAGTATTCAGAAATTAAAATATTATTTGATATCTGAAACTTGTTTGGCTGTCATAAATGTCTTTCAGAAACCACATTACTTCTCTATAGTTTGTAGTCATATAAATCCATAGGCAATTGATTTGTTTACTTGTCACAATAAGTTTGTAGCAGACTTATAGTAGTGTATTTACCTGTTTAATTCGGGAGTGGGTTGGGGGACTTAAATTCATGGTTTATCTTTGGTTTAGGAAGTACTATATTGAAATGGTAAACCATTGCCCCCCATTCATCTAATCCTCCTGTTAATTAAAAATGGATTTTCTAGAGAAGGCCCTTATTTTTGTCACACTTAAGTGCCTGCATAGGAAAGGTATTGTTGTGAAAAAGTATTAGAATTCTGAAGATCAGTATCTATTTTATGATCAGAATGGGAGGAAAAATCTTTTGTAAATTTCTGACATACACGCACAAGATCACTGGAGCAAGGTAATAGAAGTATTGTAAATACAGGTCAGTTGTTTGCAATGAGTTTTCTTTAAGCATGTGTGATTTTTTATAATACTCTGTAACTGCCATCTATCGTTGTCATTGAGAGGTCTTCAAATGGAGTGACTTAGCTTGTAGGACTGAGGAGACTGTTTTTAATGTGTGTATATATAATAGCAAGTGGGTTTAAAAAAAATTGGTCAGTGAAAGCATGGCCAGAGGTCCGCAACATATTTTACATTTGGGATATGTGAATGTATATGTACCTCTGCTTACACACATACATCTGCAGGGCCCTATATTGCAATCCTCCCGCAGGCAAAGGTCCCATTCAGGTCAGTGGGAATTTTGTCTGCGTAAGTGCTGCAGGATCGGATACACAATTTGTGTATTTAATACTTACTATCCCTTGTCATCGCAAATAAAATTTGAAGGAAGGAAAGACACGAAGCAGGGTGATCTGATTTTGAAAGCGGTTGCTTTCTTTTTCTGTGCATGTGTGAGTGTGTGTGTCCCGTCCCCCACCTATGGTCTATAGCAGATGCTTTGTATGTGAAAGCTTGCAATTCTGTCCTTGTGTGAGGCTTCCCACCCCCTCTACCACAAGTTACTACACCATGTTGTGGTTTAAAAAAAAAAAAAAAGCAAGAGAGATAATTCTGTAAAGTCGATTAAACCCTGATCTTCCGACCAGTTAGACCCATCTGTGGAGGGGTGGGGGGGAATGATATATATAATTGTGAATTTGAGCAGTTTTACACCCGAACCACGGCTGATTTTATATATATATTTATATATATAAATTGCGTGTGTGTGCGTGTGTTACTGAAGGGGATTGCTGACCTCTGGATTTAGCTTTTTCTGTTGCAAGTGCTCTCCATGTGAGTGAGTGTGTGTGAAGTTTTTATTCCAGCTAAGACCACAGGATCTTTACTTGTTTGTTTTGTGTTAGTTTATTGTAAGCAACCGTTTGCTGTACATTGTTATTGGCATTAAATTATAATTTATGATTTTCAAATCAAAAGACATTCCCGGGTTGTTGTTTTTTTATGTTTGAAAACCTGTAAGCTATCTATAGAGATCTCTGTTTTTGCAGCTAGCTTTGGTTCACAAAAAATAAGAGTAAACAGAAAATGCATAGGGTTAAACAAAAAAACCCATGTATATATGTTTGGAATGCTCAGAGGAGGATTTGTTTAGGGACTTGCATTAGGTTTAAGTTTATAGCATTTAAAGAAAGTTTTTCTTTTCATGCTGAGTTAGAACAAAAGACCTATCCAACGACTGAGTTGGACAAAAGAGGAGGGCTGGGAATGAGAGGCTTGTTCTATGTGAAATTGACGAGATCTTTTTTTTAAAAAAAAGCTGTTAAACATGGCGACTCTTTCCTCTTAAGTGTCTATTCCCCCCCCCCCCTTTGCGGGGGTTTTTATCTGATCTGAATTCGCTGTTTCTGCCACCTCCACCAGTCCTTGGGATGGAAGGGAAACAAACAGCCCAACGCGAACCATAACAATAGTAAAAGCAAAGAGGCGATCGCTTGCTTTTAAGACACTTTAAAACATGTCTCGAGAAGGACTCCCCCCACTCCCCCCCTTACCTCCAAACCTTTCCCAGTTAGCTTCACTCCCCATGTCTGGGCAGGGGGAGGTTTATCTCAAAAGTTAACACAAAGCGGGTTAAAGGACGGGCATCGAGGATCGGACCAGACCGAGCCGGGGGCGAGAGGGGGGGCTTGCACTTTAGTTTAAAACGCTGGCTGCAAAGTGCCCTGCGCCGCTGGCGCGGCGCTGAATTCCCCCTTTAACCCTCCCCAAATAGCGCGGGGGTTCTGGTTCCTCTAAGCCGGGATGTGCGCGCTCAGTGGGATTTCGGGGGTGCGTGGTAGGGGAGACGAAGCGCGTGGAAGTATCCCTTGAAGCCTGCTTTTGACTTGGTATCCTATTAGCTCAGCCAACATGGCGTCTCCCAGTAGTGCACTGCAAGAGCCTGGGCCGAGCTGCGAAGCAAAGGGAGCGCTTTAGTAATAGGAAACACATTGGGTGCAAAATATAAGAGACAGCAGAGAAACAAAAGGAAAAGCGAAGGGCCGGTCCGTCTGTAACCAGAAAACCGCCCTGGAAAACTCCAGGCGAAGCAAGTAAACGCAGGTCCGAAGTGATTCTGTAATTAACCAAGCAGGGATCTAATCAGAGAAAACATTAACGACGTCCCTCTCCAGTCAGCCCCCCCCACCCCATCCAGTGGATTTAATGAATGCTTTTTCCCCCTCCCTCCTCTCCTAACAAACAGGTTTGAAAAGCCGGTATCAGAAACCGATCTCTCTGCCTGGATGGTGTATTGAAAGTGTGTGTGTGTGTTTTCGGGGAGGTGCAGAATAATTTAAAAACAACAACAACCCACCACCAAAGACAGTCCCCTATCAATTCTCATTCATCCACGAACTGTGTTTGGTATTTGTATGCGCTGTAGGTAGTGGGACATTTGCATACCCAGGCGTTTGGTGAAGGAGTTAAAAGAGATCCTTTAGTATAGGTGGGGTCAGAACATTAGAAGACTTATAGCCAGACACGTGTAGGTAAATTTATACATCTGCAGAGAGATCTCCCATCCAGAGATGGTATACAGTCTGAATATAAATTACCTGTGGAAGAATCTCTCCCAAACAAGCTTTTGCCTCCTCTTCAGCTCAATGGCCATTGAAATCAAATAAGATCTATTCAGAGTGTTACATCAGGGCTAGAGAAAGGGGTTCTCGAGAAGGTTCATTTGGGGGAAAAAAAATGTCAAGACACTTTCTAACCCGTGTCATATGCACGGACCGCAAGCAGGATTTAAAAATATACATGGATTTTTTTTAAAAAAATTAAAACTTTATTGGGTCCTGCGAATCATCCTTTGCTTCACTTCGCTTTGTACAGGGGAAAGAGAGATTCGGGGAAATTCAGGCCTGGTCAGGATTTATTGAAGTTGGGTTTAAAAAAACGTGCTTCAGATGATTTTTCCCATTTTCTCAGATTTCAAAGGCTCCCCGCAGTGCGGCTGCCTAATTAATGGTGAAATTCAGCTAAATCTAATTATGCAGTAATTTTAAAGCAGTTAGTCCTGGGCGTTGGTTTGTAATAGAACCCTAGGTTTTTTTTTTGTTGTTGTTTTTGGGTTTTTTTTAAGTTTGCTTAATGTGTTGGTTTAGGGAGGGTGGGAGAGCAGCCTTTTGTGTAGCGCAGATATGCAAAAAAAATACAAAAATACCTAGCGAGGGAGAGAAACGTGCTTTAAATCGTAGGCGACAGTGGGATTGAATAAGACGCACCAGAAAAAGTGTAAATAACACACTAGTTAATAGGTGACCATAAAGATATTTTTGGCCTATGGATTTCCAAGCCCCAGCTATTGTGGATGCTACAGTCAATGTAAATACAGGGATAACACAATCTCTTCCTATTTCTCCCATTGAACGTCTACTGTCATTACAGCAAGAGGTTTGTGCTCACGAAGTTATAAATCTTATCGCCCTTTTGATAACGCACTTGTAATCAGTTAGCATCGTATTCAAACCCAATTGTAAAACTGCCTAATTTAATATGTCATAGGTGTCATTAAAACTTTGTGTTTTTTTTTCCTCACTCCCGCCTGCCCCCCCCCCCCCCCCCAATAAGTAAAACGTCAACAGCTCTAGCGTGGTAGCTCGGAGGACCGATTGCTCAGGGACCTGGCTTGGTTTTGAGAGAGATTCCAATTTTTTTTTTATTATTTATTGATTGTTATTAAAATTATTGTTGACTCTCCCCATCAAGGTATTCGGAAGCGTTTATATGATATTAGGACGGGTGAGGACAATAATGGAATCCTTCTCTTTCCTCCCCAGTTGCAAGCTCCAAAAGGAGTTCTTTTTGACAAAAACTTGTCTTATGATTAGTTAAGCAAACACATCTGCTTTCCTAGTTTGGGCTGAGTTAATTATCAAAACAAAGGGCCCGCTCTTCTTTTACCTTGCTGGAAAGAATATGTTATTTCAGGAGTCCTCTTGTCCATTCCCCCACCCCCTTTCCAAGCCCTTCCATTGCGGCAGCAAGTTAAAATTATTGGGATTACTGCTGGGGAAATGAGTTTGCGCAGCCTTCCTAATGTAAAGCTTGATCATTACCCTCCTTGGAACAAGATTTTTTCCACTGAATATCCTTTCTACTAGGAGGAGGTAGGGGGAAGAAGGGAGTTAGAATTGCGGGCCAAGTTAGCAGCAATCTGAATCAAGCTTGCACTGGGTTGATTTTAGTTGACAGAGAGTATGAAGCTGAACTCCATAATTTGCACTTCTGTTCTTTTATTAGGGTTGGACAACGAACTAATGAGCTTTCCCCCAGCACAGTGTCACTTGTATTAATTTTCTTATGGAAACTTTTAGGTAGCGGAAGTGTTCTTTAAAGGGTGTGTGTGGGGGGGAATGTGGAGGAGGGACGGTTTTTGAGTATTTTCTTAAAATTCGGATACCGGCTGTGTGTTTTAGGCTTCAGGTCTTTGGTTAAAGGAAGCCCACAGTGTGTTAAGAAGGATAAACTCCAATCTAGTGCGTGAATTTTAGTCAATATAGCCACTTGTTCTATACCTGAGCGTTCAATTGTTGGGAATCGAATTTAGAATCCCTACCAGTCCATATTCTACACATACACAGAAAGAGAGAGAGTTAGTATCCGTAGTAATCATTCTAATAAAAAAAATCAGGAAATATACGTGGGATCAGAGCGGTGGAAAGGTAGCAATGCCAACGGAATTTGATCAGATCTCAGCTGGGGACAGTTGACTTTGTAGACCGAAGAGGTGACTTTTAAAACCTACCTGAACGCTAGTAAAACAAGGATCTTCTAGTAAGAAATGTAAAGGCACAAGGCAAAATGAAGGATTCCCACAAAAAGAAGGGCGAAGTCTTTACAACTCCGTCCCAACCAACGCGTGAAACGGAATAAATCGTCTCAACCCTGCCATATACGCGAGCCTTGCAATATTTTGACTTTGGATTCCAGTGTGTTTTCTTTGAAGTGGGCCCTTCGGTTTATTAAGGCAGTGAGAGGAACTCAGCAATCCTCTTTGAACCCCGCTTGGTTTAACTATTTTACACAAGTTTGCCCAGGTCCCTGGAGATTCTTCAATTGAAGAAGATTGAAATTAGAGTTAAAAGCTGGAAGGCGGGTGGGGGCTTGTGTGAAAGAGTGTGATGAGTCTATTGCAAATGGTCATATATCGTTTGATGTTATAGAAAGAAACAATAAATATACAGAGGTTTGTCTGATACAGACAAATAAATGTCACTATTAGAATCCAGGCGTGCCAGGAAAATATAGTATTTAGGTCATATGTGAACATGCTTATGTAGTAGTTTTACTCCAAAACTTTGTCTTTTTCTCTTTTCCTTTCCTTTCTTTTTCTAGTAAATTGGTGTTAACGTGTGTCTTTATGTTCTGTCTATAACTAGGATGTAATCAGGCGCCCCATGTCTCTCTCTAAAAGCATTTAATAAATGTCTATTAAAGCGCTACAAATGTAAGATAAATTTAGTGGCGCTGCTGTCTCCCTGTATCCAAACGATAATGATGGATTTATCAACAGGGATTCGCCTTCAGCGCAGTGAGAGAGATTTACTCAACAAATAAGTCGGAAAAGCACCCACCCAAATACAATTATTTATACGGGAACGGAGTTCTTACAGCGCCATATATTCTGAACCAAATTCGCTTTCTTTCTTTCTTCATACTAAACGGAGCCACGAGTGTACCTTCTGTTTCTCTGCTTTTGGAGATGTTTCGCTGTCTGTGGTTAGGGGTGTTTCGCAGCCTATAATAAACTGTATCTCGATGGGTAATTGTGCACTTTGCTTTGCTTTACACTTTCTCTCTCCCCCCCCCCTTTGCTTGTTTCCTTTGCTTTAGCAAAAATGACGATGACGTGTGTATTTGGTATCGCAAGTTGTTAAGTTTCCGAGTACAAGACGGAAGATAAAAGGGCAAAGATAACCTTCGAATTTCTATGTCTCCCTAAATATTTGCGATCCGCTCTTAGGAAACCGATCTCCCCCAAATGATTTCGTGTACCCCTGTTTAAATTTCAACTTTAATGTGCTTAACTCTTGTATTAGTCCCCCCTCACCTTTTATTTGAACTCCTCTATTCCTGCAAATGTGAACGAGAGAAAGAAAAAGGGCCACCTTAATTCCAGAACTGTCAAATCCTGAAAAATTTTCTCCATCGTTATAAAACTTTAGATTATTTCCGCTTTCTAGAAGCTGTATCATAAACTCAGATGTTCCCTTCTGTCCCCGTGTCCCTATTTCTCCGATTCCCCTGAAAGATGTTTGTGCTGATTTGGTGGAGTTTGAACAACGGAATTGTAACAGCTGTCTTCATTCTGAAACATTTAACCTTAATTTCTTACTTTCTTTCCTGACCATAGCTGCTCATATTTAATTATGCTGGACACCCGAATTAAGCATACATCATTCGATGAACCACATCGACTTGTTAGGAGAGTACTTATTTTATTTTATTTTATTTTATTTTTATTGTACATTTTTTTAAAAAAGCCGAGATCTTGTATTTTCCTTTGCAGAGAGTTTTTATTCTTCTCTAGAAATTTCATTGAGATGTCTCTGTACTTTGCTTGTCAGTTATCTTTGTTCCTTTTAAATAAAGGGCTTTTAAATGGACTTATTGCTCCCAGCGTGGGTTCTTCTTTCTAAATGTTAGAAAATTGTGCCATCTACCCGCTATTCTAAGTACTGTCACACTCAGAGACCTCCAAGGACCTTCAAGCCCCGACTTCAATACAGCGGTGTCAAAGGGTGGGTTAGTATTGAGAAGAGAAAGGTTTACGTGGATTTTACAGATTTCCAGCTTGAATCGTTCTCTGAAACGCCAAAGAGATCTACAAAGATGCAATAGGTCTCTGCTTGCTGCTTCTCCCTCCTCTGCCCAAACCAAGCCCTTTACAATAATTAATGAATCCTCTGTGCTAGCCACATTTCACTTTCTATCCAGTGCATAGTTGTCCTGCTACTTTTAGACACGAAAAGCGTGGGCGGCTAGGGGGAAAAGGGAATGAATCCTCTACCGTGTTTTTAAAAGAAATACTCTGTTATTTATAACCATTGCCTCTAATGATCAAAATATATTCTTCTTAATTGGAAAAGTTGGCTTGTTAAGGTTGGTTTTGGCTGGTTAGCGATTATCGCTGCTGGCTGGGGTTAGTAAGTCAGGGATCAGAAACATGTATATAAACTTTAAAAACTTATTTAACTCCATCCAAATACTTTTTAGAGCCTCTTGGATGGTTTGTAAAGAGGGGATCTGTTGTTTCCTTTTCAGCAGGCGAGAATCTGAAAAGAATGCCTGTTTTCAAATACATTTCGAAATCTCGCTTGGTCGTGGGAGACTAGAAATAGGTTTATCTCCACCCCTCCAAAAAAAAAAATCATAACTGCCTTCTAATGCAGTTAAAACGGATTAACGGTTTCCAATTTTATGATGTAGTTACATGTCTTTGAAATTATTTTGTACCCCTTAGGAGTATTAAGAAAGATTTCCAAGTGTCGGTTGAGTATTTATGGTTTGGGGGAGAAAAACAGTGATACGCTTTATGACTTTTATGACTTGTTTCACACTGTTCAAGAAATGGAGTTTTAAGCAACATACAATTAAAACTATATTGCTCTTTGGATAAATTCCAAGAAACTCCAGAATCAATTAGTTTAGATCTTTGGATACTTGTTGCAAAAAATCAAACTGCAAAAACGTCAGTTTTCCTCCAGATGTATTTTTTTTAAAGTTCTTGCTATAGAAACTATGCAGAATTCAGAGAGTTATTTCTCGGATGTCCCTAACTTTGCATTTATTCCTATTTGGATGCCCAGTTTTCATAGATTCATTTTTCCCTATTATTTCTATCTATGTTCACACTTGACTCTTCCTTCATCGTTTTGTGGTTTAGTTCTAATTTATTTTTCCCCTTTCATTCTTCCATTTTTTTTAAAAAAAATGTCACATACTAAGGTTAAACCTTTGTTCTTTATTAACCACTACCTAGAGCGTCACATGCAAAGGTAAATTAATCTTCTATTAACCCCAACACTAAAGAATTAACCTAATGTTTTTAAAACACAGATTTTACTAAGCAATATCTCTCACACTGAATGCAAACTGTTTACTCCTATAAAGCATGATCTTCCCCCTTTTCAGACA
Organism: Natator depressus; assembly: GCF_965152275.1. Classification (NCBI taxonomy): domain Eukaryota; kingdom Metazoa; phylum Chordata; order Testudines; family Cheloniidae; genus Natator; species Natator depressus. The sequence continues at coordinate 73,633,553 of NC_134243.1, forward strand.
AATAATTCTACATACTTAATGGGACTCAATTTGCTTTTGGATCAGGATTAAAAATTTGGATATATTTAACTAGATGCAAGTGCAGTAGTAATGGGTTTTTTTTCTGGGGGGGTCAAGTTAGTCATTTGAAGAGATGTTATGCATTTCAACCCAAACCTGCTGTACTCCTGGCATATGAAGTGGTCATATTTCTTGTTGTTTATTTCACTGAGCTCATTGTTTGTCTCTATTCTATAGAAGGTTTATTTTTCTTGACAAGAAAGGCGTTCTCGATTTTGTAGACTAATGGATTCCGCACACAGGTTTTTCCTTCCTACATAATCTAATCTCACCCAACAAGTTAGTGACTTAACTCCAGCAACATTACTAATTAACGATTCTTTGGAAATTAACTGTACCCTGGCCTAAAAATTCATTCTCTCACTAGGCAGCAAGACTTAGCCTGCCTTTCTCTGTTGCTCTCTCTAAGAATATGCAGACTGGCTTTCCAAGAAAGGCTTCCCCAAAACAAAAGAGATATTTTAGAACAATCCTAGTTTTCCTTCTAGTAGGGATGAAATTCAAACAGCAGGAGAAAGAAACAATTGCCAGATTGCAAGTTTGGTATAGTTGATTCAGACAGAAACTCGAGCATGCTGTCACTGTGGTCAGCGAAAAATTTCTGCAATAGCAGTCAGGTCAGAGCCCATATACAGTCCATATTGCTTCTTGGAACATACAGATAACATTGCTACTCTGTTGATCTCTTCTTTATTAAGATCTAGGCTCTTCTTTCCCCCTTATTTTCTATTTCCTGCTCCTTTTCCAACATCATAATTCATTTTGCGTGGTCACTGTTACTAATATGGAGGGTTTTCTGATGTCTTATTTAAAGACAAAGAAATAGAGGAACAATTGCAACAGTCCCACGCCAATGGTATCATTGTCCTATGCGGATTGCTTTTAAGGCAGCATTTCTCCCCTTCTAAGCCATTCATCTTCCCATATGTTTTATTTCGAGGTTTCACTGAAAACATTCAAACCAGAAAGGTCAATCTCTTTGCTGAACCAAACTGTCTCTGAAAATACTTCCCCACTTATAACTCTAAGCTTCTCCAACGCTCCCTTTCCCCTGGGTCTGTTGTTAAAAAGCGGATGGGCCTGAAAGTTTGCACGCCGAATAAATCACTTATTTGCTCTACTCCGAATCCAAAAGCTGCCCCAAAGTTCAGGTTTCCCATTGCTTTCCACCCATAGATGGGATGCTCCCTTTCTTCCCGCTCTAAACAAAAGAATAATTTCTTCAGTCATGAGAGGAATTTCTGGTGATAAAATCAGAGGATTGCAATGAGGTTTGAGGTGCTGTCTCTGTTCGGGACAGAGAGAAGAAAGCGACATGAAGACATTCCTAATTTCAAGGCATATCCTTTTTGCATGAATGCCCCGAAGTGCGAATGGCAACCCATGTAAACACCTTTTAGCGGTTTATCTCCTGGCACTTTATTTAAAGGGCTGCTTTTTTCCCCTTCATTTTAAATGATTATTTTCATATTTCTCCCTGTGTGTCTCGGCACCAGTGTGTTTCAGGGCGATTATCTCATATCTTTCCTACAGAAGTAAGCTATCCCTTCAGCCCCTGGGTCAGGCATTGATCTCTCTGCAATGTAACAAACGGCCGGGTTAATTTTCCTTCATTAGCATTTCCATAGTTCAGGCTCCACACACAGGATTCTGCCCCATAGCTTCAGAGCGTTTGTCTGTCTCTCTTTCTCTCTCTGTGTGTCTCTCTCACATACACACACTCGCACAGAAAGACAGACCGACACATGTGTGTGTCATGACAACATTCTACGCCTCACACCGTGGGGGGAGAGGGTGCATACTTTAAACAATCTAAACCAATCTATTAGCTTCAGATGCGTTTGTTTCCTTGCCTATCATTTATCCCTTTCCTTATTTTTTTTTCTTTGCATGGATCTTTCTTGCTTTTTTTGGAGGGAGGAGGGGTTCCTATTATATTTAAAAACGTTCTTCTGATCACTATAAATTAGAAGGTTGGGGGGATTTTTTTTTTTTGCTCACCCCGTTTACTCCCCCCACCCCTTCCCTAGAGTCTTTTCATTCACTGGTTGCAAAAGAAGAGGGGGTTGGTCAACACCAAAATGGCAAAGTTCAGCTTGGAAAAAAAAAATCCTCCCGCTACCTACAAAGAGGCTCAGGGCTTTGTAAGGGCAGAAAGAAACAAAAATGAAAAGAAAATTGCCGTTGAGACTAAAGTGTGAGAGTGTGTTTGTGTGTATGTGTATCTGTGTGTATTTTTAAAGGGTTCTTTGAACTGCCTTTGTGCTGACTAGGCAAAGCTTCTTGCCAATGCTAGTCACGGTTTAAGGAACTTTGAGTTAACCTCTTATATCGAATGAATCTTTTCATTTGGAAACCAATAAATCTCAATCTCTAGCCACCTTTTGTAGAACAGGCTGGGGCTTACCAAGGCAAGGCTGCAGCTTATAATAAAGAAGAGATAAAGTTTGCCAAAGTTCCCCCCCCCCCCTTCTTCTTCTCTTGTAAATAAAGTTTTGGAGATGGCAGCACTTGGGAAGCAATCCGGAGAAGGACTTGGATCTATGCATTGTTTCACAGTAAGCGTATTTACTTAAATAGAGTCTTCAAGGTTTCAACCAGGAAAATGATTTATAGTTTTCCCAACAAGTCATTCTTTGGGGCAGTTTTTTTTAGGGTGGGGGTGAAGAAAAAGAGGGTGGGATGGTCCATACAGTGTAATAATCAATGTGTGTCTGTGGGGAAGGAAAAGGGAGGAGAGTTGTAGTAGATGTAAAGATAGGTAGGGTTAACACTATAAACATTAAAGACAATTGAGTTTCCCTCTCGGAGCGGGAGTTTGGGAGAAGGGGTCTTTCCTCACATAAAAAAAAAAGAGTGAGAGAGAGAGAGAGAGAAAGAGACACACACATTTCTCAAATCAGTTACTTCTTGATATCTGCCATGCACTGTTCCTACTGGGTGTAATTTCTCTAAAATACTTTGTAGTCCAACACTGCGTTTAGTCTTTGGACTATAGATGTGACTTCTGTAATCAATGCTCTGAATTATTTTTGTCTGTACTTATTTCCTGTTTGGCTTTTATCTGTCTCTGTGTATGTGTTCATATTTACATCCCCATGTAGCTATCTTTTAAAAGAATCATTTTTATGTTTTCTGGCCTTGACACATAACTCACTTTCAACCCCTTTCTTTATTCCATTTGTATGTAAAGACAGTGTGCTTTTCGTTTCCAAATTGTTCCCTTCCAAGAATTATTAATTACTCTTACAAGGCGAGAGATTCTTAACTAATAACAAAGTTGTAAATTACCACCTTCTCTCGAATATTTCTCATTTGTCAACCTTGATTGATTTGATTAATATTCCACTAGTTGAGATCATTTCAAGCTGTACTTTATTATCAGCCATACCAATGCTGCTAAGTACACAGCTTCTGCTTTCGGAAGGGAATTCCTACAACCTTTAAACCGAAGTGTATTTTCTATTTGCAACAGAGAAGGCAAAAGTGGAACTACCTCTAAAAGGTCATTAAGACAGATACGCTGCAATTTGTGTCCTGAAATAAAATGAACCATGTGGGTCCGTTTATTGAAAAAATTAACAATTCTACAAAAGAAATTATAAATGACATATAACCCAATGTGAATTCTAACCCAATGTTTCGTATTGCTTTGCTTCCAGAATGCCACAAACAAACAGTTAGGACTTCGGTTTATGTACAGAGATAAGAACACAATATAAAACAAGCACACCCTTAAATAACAGACAAACTTGGCTTCGTGCTCTTACTATTTCTCTGAATGTAACTGAATTTCTTGGGCAAGGGCATCATAATGACTTAATTATCTGTCTGCAAATAATCTATCAGTTTTCTTCTCCATATATGAAGTAATACGTTGTTGTTTATCAGAGGGCAGTTTAAGAAAACACACACACACACAGAGACGTCCAGAATATTCAGAATGTTATTCTTGCAAGCCATCAATATATGTTCCCTCCAATACCACTTGAGTTGTAATCTTAATTATATTAACTGAAGTACCGGGCTGTCATAGAACTGAACATGATGCATGACGTCTGCCTATTAAACGATCGATTGTTAATATCGCTCCTATCGCATCTCTCAATATTCACAATATGTCTTATCTCACGCTGGCAACGTTGCGCCACTTTTTAATGTAAAAATGATAGACTACAGTGAAATAACATTTCGTCCAGTCACCTGCAATTCAGTGTGCACACCAGAGACGCCGATGTATATGAGACGATTTTAATTATGATTAGGAGACGCACTCTGAGACAGAGAATAGATTTGGAGGGGTGGGTGGGGAAGGAGCCTTAATGAAATCTTTCCTGGCAATACTAAAAGAAACAAGTGGTTGATACAACGAAGGTGATTTGTCATAAAGCCCTAAAAGGGGGAGAGAATCATATCTGATGATCATTCCTGCTTCCCCTTTGAAGCAAAATAATATGTCATGATGGCTGCTTAGCAGGCAGATCTGCAGTCCACGCCTATGCTTGGCTGTGACACCCAATTTCGATATTAAGTTACCCCTTTACCCCCCAAAATTAAAGTAGAGCTGCAGCCTTCTTAGGGGCTCCCTATATAATGTGGAATCAGATCCCTAGGTCTAAAGTAGATTGTATTTGTGCACGTGGAACCTTTTGTCTTGGCCTTCGGATCGCCTGCCTTTTCAAACATAGCCAAGACACAGTTCAGGGTCACTGGTAATTTCCAGCCCCAGGGGTATAAAGGTGTGTGTGTGGGGGTGGGGATGGCAGGCCAGGGTGAGCCTTGAAAGCGAGCCCTCTATCACCAAGCTCCAGTGCTGGGTCGAGGTTAGGATACTGGGAGCCCAAGCGAGGGCACCGCACTGACGGAAGGAAGCAAAGAGTAACGGTGAACTGGATTGGCTGGAAAGAAACCTACCTTTCGCATGCTTCTTTCGGGGGCAAGTGTGTGCCTTTCGTTTGCGGGGCAAGGGGGTTAAAGTTTATAAATAACATGGGGTCAAGCTTCCGCCAGCATTTCACACAGAGCACTTGTCTGCAGCAACGTTCGCAAGCCGGTTGTAATGGAACAGCCTCCTGGCCCTTTCTCCAGAATAAAGATGCTCCCAGGAGAGCTGCTGCGGTCCCCTGGTCCTGGCTCTAGCGCGCGGTGGGCTAAGGTGTTCACGGGGGCTTTGGGAACTTACAGATGGATCCGAAATGCTGCCTACTTGGCACTCCAATGTCACCAGCGTTCAATTTACACGCCGGCGTAAGGAAGAAGAACTTTTCCGGATTAAACAGCCCTGAGAGAGCTATTGTTATGATTATTCCTAAAAGAAATAGGAGTTTAAATAAAATCCTTTCCAGCCTCGCTGGAGTCCTGATGCTAAATGTAGCCAGGGGTGTTAAAAACAAACACACACACACACAACTCGAGGGGCTTTTAATCTTTCATTCAATTGCATTTCTTCTTACTGGGGGTTGTTTACATCGAACAAGCTCCCACATCCCATCGATAAGGCTCTGCAAAAGGCATCTATTTTTCACAGGATGTTACTTCCAAGTGTGGGAGTGTGAATCTGTTCTCGTTATGTTTGTGACCTTCAGTATCTCTAAGTGAGTGTGAGGGGATTCCCCCCCCCCGTATAAATTAACCCAGATTAAAGCCCAGCAGATTGCTCCAACCAGCCTAACTCTTTATTACTTGATTTTTAAAACTTTACTGCCACGCTAGCAATCTGACAACACCTGTTTCCTATGCACCGAGACCCCAGAAGCCCACCAGACCTCATAAATGTAGCTTTTTTTAAAGGGATGGCGTAAATATGGCCAGAGGGCGGGGAGAAAGCAGATGTAATTAGGGTATATTTAAAACTTTTATTCTTCCTTCTCTTCATAATAGCTCTGGCTAGGAAAGATCGTTTGGACCCCTCTCCCTACCCCATCTTGATCGTCCCTGACTGCTATTTCTCGGCACTGCTCAGTTCAAGTTGAGAAGTTTGCTTTTCAGGCTTGGGCAGCAGGCACAGCCCGCCAGTCGCGTTCCCATTTCGGTGTGGGGTGTTGCAACAAACACCGCCTTCGGTGTGACTGTTGGTTGGCGCACTGGGGGAGGATGCAAAGCCCCGGGTCCCTTAAACGTCTCAGATGAACGCCAAAGGCTGCAAAAGATACCTACGTGTCTTCCACTCCCCTGCCTCTCCTATGATTGCACCAGGGTTCGTGTCCTTTGGTCAGTACCTTGTATCTGTAAAGCCACCAGACTGACTCATCCAGTACCTGCAATGCTCCGCTCTCCCTCTAAGGTTGATCTTTTACAAGCACACTGATTCGTCTCTCTCTCTCTCTCTCCGCACACACGCACTCGATGGCTTTGCTGAAAACCATATTTTGTTCATATTCCACCCGCAGATCCAACGATTAAAGTGGCTATCGGGCCAAGGATCAATATCAATGAGGCCTGATCTTGAATCTTTTGAAACCAGCCTGTGATCCTAAACAAGGACATTAATTACAATATTGGAGAGGAAGCGATGTTGGGGGAGGAGGGGATACAAACTGAAGGCATTAAAACTAGGTGGAACCTGCAATTGTATCTATAATATCATTCCCCTCTAAGGAAGCAAAATATAGAGATGTTAAATGGGTGTTCCAGAGATGGCTGTCCACAAACAAAGGCCAGGCGAGTGGGATAGAATCGTATGCCTGTCTGAGTCACTCACCTGGATCCGATCAGGAGGTTTGGGTTACACCAGAGAGGACGTTTCAGTGTAAAAGGTAGAGGACATGCAGCACCTAAACCAGGGTGACCGAAACGCTCCAGGTTTCCCTGGGTGCCATTATTCTCTTAGTTAAGGACCCGCAGGGGTGAGGCGCCGCGGAGTAAATGATCGGCGGCCACACCCAACAAATGAACCTGCCTTCTAATCCTGGTTACTTTACGGCATGAATATGCAAACTGACTCCTGCCTTCCTCATCCAACCTGCCCATTTATATTCCCCCGGAGCAACCCCGCTGCCGCAGCTGTGTGAAATAGCCCTGGCATGGCTAGTCACCTCTAAAGCCCCAGCTTCCCAACCCACCCACCTCCCGGGAGTAAGCAGGACCTGCAGTGCTCGGGTTTGTGCTCCTTTTAAAAAGGACACACGTCTTGCCCAAGGTAGAAAAGCTGCCTCTGGAGCCCGCCGCCAGCCTTGCTGGAGAGGACGCGCCCGTGTGCCCGCCCTGAGCCGTTTGCAAGGCAATAGCCAGACCCCGGGCTAATGGGCAGCTGACCCGTGGGGAGCGGAATCCAGCCCTGCGGGGAGCGGAGACGCCCACAAGCCAGTCATTGCGATCTCTCGTGGGACTGACGCCCCACTCCGAGCATTAGAGGGGTGGCGTCACCCTGAGGATCTCAGCTCTTAAGGACCCCCACGTTCATTTCCAGGGAGCAGACAGCCGCCCGCCACAAACCAGCTCCATTTCTCGAACCCCCCCCCCCGCCCCCCCCCCCACACACACACCTCTTTTTATTATTTGGCTACGGGCCGCCGTGACTCTTCCCTGTGGCTGGCGTCCTCAGAGGCCCAGGTCACTGAACCCGGATCAAGCAGCCCTCCTGCCCCCTTCACGACCGCAGCCCTTAAGTCTCCATTCCTATTTATTTATGAATGAAGAGAGTGTGGGTGCATCTTCCCTCCCAGGCCTTGGAGGACATAATATGAGGGGAGAGTCCAAAGGGAAGATCTCAATTCCCTCCTCTTGTATTCCCCCCCGTCTAAGTATATACATATATAAGACAAATACTATATATATATATATATGGAACTCCCTCCCTCCCCCGCCTCCCCCCTCAAGCCCTCTCAATATTCCAGTGGAGCAGAAACAGAAGAAGGATTCAGGCCTGCGCCTTTTAGCAGAGACAAACGCGTGAATTTCAGACTGGTAACTTCTGACCACGTACTTCTGCCCTCTCTCGCTTTGAATCATCCCTGATCGTTCCCCAAAAGCATGTTGTTGGAAGGAAGAGACAATAAGAGAAGAAAAGGGACCCAGCCCCACCCCCCCTTTTCCTGGTATCATCTCGCTCCCAGTTTCCACCACAATTTCTTAGACCCTGAGCAGCTCTTCATCTTTTTTTATTTGATTCGATTTTAATTTTTTTTGGCTGTGACAAGTTACTTGCCGATCGTCATCCCCTCGAAGGGAAAAGCCGCTAGATCCCAGTACATTCCCCCCTTCCCCCCCAAAAAAGTTTGATGCTGACTCTCTCAAAGAGACTACGCAAATGAATAGGATGTAAACATAATTAATAGGGAGAATATGCAAAACGTTTGCGGTGCTTAAAAGGCTCATGACAGATCTCTGCGTGCATGTGGGGGACTGAGACAGATATTCCGATGCCCGATATTAATGGTTCGTTTTTACATTGCTTTTTATTATATGGAACCAGCCTCTCTCTCTCTCTCTCTCTCTAATCCAGGAATCATTAGCAACCCCCTCTGGCTACATGTTTTGCATCAGCGAAACATTATGACAGAGTTGTAATACAAACTCCACTGACTTGCTTTGCATCTTGCGGTAGGAAGTGCAATAGCAATAAAATCATGGTTTTTTTTTTTTTAAAGTCTGCAGGCATTAAATTGTCTAACAGAAAACCCGACCTCTTAACCAAAAAGAAAGGGGGAAAAAACCCAGACAAGTTCCCAAACTTCTGCGAACTCCAGGTGACGTCGGAAATCAAATAGAGTGAAATAAAATAGAGTTTTCAAGTATTTTTCCTCCTCTTTTTTTTTTTTTGCAATTAGCATTAAAGGTTTTCAATTAATTTGCAATTAGCATTCAATAAACCCGGGCACGGTGCCTTTGAATCCTCTGCTATTAACATAACTGGACTTTGCATGTTATCTCTCTATGTTAATTGTAGACCGGAACCATTGCGCAATTATGTCTCTTCCACCTGTCGCAGCTCTTTGGTCATATTGTTTGGAGTATAAATTCTGGCTGGATATCCCCCCCCCCCCCTCCTGTTCTGTTGTCTTTGAACTAGTTCCCCGGGATTAATGCTGGGGAGAGGACACCCCGAATAGGAATTGTACCTTGCCTCTTGCTCATGAGCTAATATTCTCTAGTTTCTGGTAAAGTCAAATAGCCCTGAATAGCTCTCCGTATTCTCGGAATAACCCGGGGATGTTCTTAATCAATACTTAATAGCATGTTTCACGCTGAACAACTGACGTGTACAACGTGAGCCCACCGGGCTTGTCTGCAAATGAAGGCGGGCGCTGCCGTGCGTTTGAGAACCAGGCGAAAAGTTGGCCATTTATTGCTAGCCAAACCAAGTGTTGCGGCGGTCAAAAAACAAACAAACAAACAAACAAACAAAAAAAAAACCAAACAACAACAACAACAACAAAAAAACCAAACAACAAAAAAAAAAAAACCCAGGGAAAAGTTGCTTTCTGGCTCCACTTTCCTGTGTCTTCCACACGTGTTACCCGTTTCCGCAGCTGGTACCTGCAGAGGAGCGCTCCGCATCTCAGATTCAATACAAATCTTAACGGGACCACACAACCACGTCCCTGCAACAACGACCTGTGATAGGTCAAAAATACAGTCCCATGAAGTCCTTGGCAAATGTGCCCGTGACCTTGGCTCCCTTGCTAGAGATGAGTTTTTAATAGTTTACGAAATCTTCACTGAAGAGGCGAAAATGTGTCCCTTTTGCGTTGGCGTTTTCTTTCTTACCTTTGCTTCTAAAACATTCTCCTTTGGCCACAGGAAAAAAATGGAATGGTACCAATTAGGTCTGATTTATTTGCTAGAATTTACTTTCATTCAGCTGGATAAACAGATTTTTTTTGGGGGGGGGGAGGAGAGGGAATGGGAAAAGAGGAAATGTAATATTTTGTACTTTATATAACGAGCTCAATATTTTTGTGCTGATATTTAAGTGTGAAATAGTTAAAGACCACCATTGGAGCCTGATCTTAAAATATCAAAGATACTTCGTATGCCATTGCATGACTGATTGTAATTATTTGATTTTGCACGTCTTAATTGAATATGCAAGTCTCGTATAGCTGTTTGTGTTACCAGATAACTTTGCATTCAACATACCTCTGAGGTTAGTTACCTACAAAATAAAAATTGGGTCTTAAATTGTAGGCACGGTGAGAAAAACTATCTGTTATTTTATATCTCATGTTAAACATTGCAGCTTGTGTTACAACTTCAGTCTTTGTGAAATTGTACACTCTGGTTTTGTCTTTCTCTCTTTCTTTTTCACGCACATTGGGATACTATAGAAGATACTGAGCAAAGATATAATGTCTCGTAAACTATTAGTAGCAAGTACTTTCGAGTGTCCTGGTCTATTAGGTTTCTGATTATGAAAAGCAAGTGTATTCAAATATCACTATGTATTTTCTGCCGTGCAGTTTTTGTTTAAGCAGCACGGTGGCGCTCTAAGGTACGGAAGTGTGGCTGAATTATACAGAAGCCCATTAGCACGACTTCTGCAGTGGTAATGGAGTTTGTAGAAGAATACAATTAAACTAGGCATTTCAAAAGAAAAGCCATAATAAATCAAACAAATGTTAAAACAGTCTTATACCAGAAAAGCCCAGCAAGTTGAGGCTATCAATATTCAATAGTTAGAACAAATCACAGTAAAGTGTGTTGCTAAGAATTTGCCTCTAGAAATATTTCAGCCTTATATAGCTCATAAATACCCAGTTAACATTTGCAATATTTGGTCCATTGCAATCTAGACCTTAAAATCGATTACTGATATTGGAATGACACTGTATTACTAATTGGGAACTGAAGTGTTGCTTATTAAAGCGGTGTTATGTGGATGTGTATATCTATATCTATATAGTGATGGACTGAAACCAAAACCAAAGCAACATAGGCTCCTATTTTTAGCTAGTTAAATGCAAATTTATGTTTCCACTTATTTGAATGAAGTTCGAAATCTATTTTTTATTTTTGCATTGGTGACTATTATTTCAAAGACAGAAAAAAAAATCAAGCCAAGTAATCTCTATATTTTGGTAGACATTCATTTCTGAGTTATTGCTATTTTTCCAAAAGCTGCATTCCTGCCATTTCAGATTGGGCACATTTATATTAATATACATATGCAAAATATAATAGCTTGAAGATAAGATGATATTTAAAAATAAAATGAAAAGCCATGCAAATATACAGTCCAATGATCTCATGTACACACAAAACTAAACTATTTTAATGTGGTCAGCTAAGTTTCTGTATTATCTGATTAGTCTTCTTATTCCGAATTTCTCTCTAATGTATCTGTTTGTTTATATTTTTGGCAGATCTAAACCAGTAAAGATAGGTTATCTTTATATGTATGTCCTTTGCAGTAGAATATTTACAATATTGTTTAACACGCTTTCAAAATTTTTAGTTTCACAGTCAGTTAACATGAATGTTCTAATAATGCAGGGAAAATATCACTGGAGTAAACATATATTAAAGCCATGCTTGTTTGTTTCTTTGCACATTTTAAACAGAGGAAAAAAGTTACGCATAGCTAAGCCTTTGTGTGTGCGTGAACCACATGTGTATATTACACATGCTGCCTTATAATTGTGTGTGTTTGGTCTGTGCACTGCTTTTCCTCTGTTTTCCTCACACTTTCTCCCTTTTCTGTAACTTTTGCAGCCTGAACTGGTGATTTTATTTTACTCCTAACATTAGACGTAGAGGTAACTAAAGCAGGTCAGGTCATTAGGAATGTTAACGTCGAGACAAAGAATTATAAACATGATCTAAAAGTCTTTCTCAATTCATTTCTTCAAGTGTTTTATTTGGTTTCAGTGATGAAAAGTGACAGTTCTGAAATAGACAGCTTTTAAAAGTAATGAAGTCAGATGACGCTTTAACCTGTCGATTGCTATAAATCAACGTTGTAAAAGATGAATGAACAATATTATTTGCCAGTTTAACTAGTAGTTAATACAGAGGAAACCAGTCTCGTTTCCACTGCTTTTATTACGGATCCTCGGAGGAAAATACGTATTTTTGTGGTCCACTGTGTAAAGCTGAGAAATGGAAGAACGTTTATATTTTCTCTTTGATTTTTAGAGGCCTTTGAAAGCAGCTATTGCCTGGTTTATATATGTCGTAAGGCCAATCTGATCTGACTAATCATTCCACCTCTGTAAGACACGCACTTAGTAACATTTTCAAAATAAATGTGGGCCATTGCGTATCTCTGATCTGGTTAACCTGTTACCAGACTATTAGTATGCCACGTTTAAAAAGTCTAAGAAAAAGGACGATTCTTTTAAGGGAACATAGTCTCAGGTGTAGCAAAGAGAGTCTTTCATTGTAGCAACTGACGGTGTGTTCGAAACCGGGATATATTCTGCGATTCTTCACCTCCGTTGATGGGATCGTACGCAACCCTAAAAATATTGCAAAGAAAGCAGTTAATACTACGTTAGAATAGATCGTGTGTTGTGATCACATTTGCCGATAGGTTCCTTTTGCAGATCCACCCTGTGCTATTCTGTTATCATATTTCACCCTGTTTTAAGCAAAGCAGACCCTATTATGAAAAATGCGAGCTGTCCATTCTAAGTGTCACATTCCGGGCTTAAAAGAAGCAAACACACAAAACTTCCTTTGCTACCTGAAAACACAGATATTCAGATATTTCCAGTATTTTTGTTGTGTTTTACGGTTGTTAAATCCAATGTGTAAAATGATTTTAGAAATGAGTTATAGGGGGAAATAATTGAACTGATGTTCAGTATGTCATGCAGTTATATGATGTATTTTCTGTCCTTTTTTAAAGAAAAGATAAGAGAAGTCAATGGATTTACGTCCATTCCTTATCACTCTTACCCTTCCCGCGTTTTTTTTTTCATTTTTAAACAATGTTATAGAATCTCAGACCCCTAAATAAGTTTGTGTGTAGAGAAATGTGCCTTTCTCTCTGTCTGTAAGCTGTACCAATATTGTTACTAAGGCAGTGTTTATGCAATGCAGCTGTTAAACATGAATAAATGTCTATAATGTGAAATGCATTTTTGCTTGGGATTCTTCTATCGATTGTTATCGATTTTATGCATGTCTGGGCGTTCTTACTTCTAGAGAAAACTAGGAACAGAGAACCCAGGGAGAAGTTTGCCTAATACTTTAAAGGTGACCCATTTTAATGCTTTTCATTTTTCTTTTTACCACGGAAGAACTTCATTTGACTTTACCCAGCTGACTACATTATCTCTCCCAACTGAACCCGTCTATTACATTGCCCCTCACAAGTTGCTTTCTCCTTGAAATATTCTGAGGAAAATGCATTTCCCCACCCTCCCACCCACTTTTAAAACAATTGATCCCTGTATAGGAAGCTTTCAAAAATAGCCTCTTTCTTTTGCTAGGATCTTTGAAGACAGGTACAATATCCCCATACCTGTTGCAAGTATTTGAGGATATTTTCTCCACATTTCCCCCCACCCCAGGAATCTAACTATAAACATGTGAATGGAATCTCTTGCATAGTTCTATCAGAGTGATGATCCATTGTTGTGTCACCACTCTGTACTCTGCCTTTTCTTTCTAATATAGTATTTTCTTTAGTCTGCATATGATTGCTGCTTCCCTTTCCCCTTGATCAATTGCAATGGTGTTATGAAAATGGCGGAGGTATTAACCGTTAAATGGGAATTCACATCGTGACCACACGCTGATGGACAGAAACACATATTCTGTATGCCGAAGCACCTCATAGGGAATCTGAATTTTGATCTGCAAACCTTCCATGAAGAAAAGGAGGACTTGTGGCACCTTAGAGACTAACCAATTTATTTGATGCATCCGATGAAGTGAGCTGTAGCTCACGAAAGCTTATGCTCAAATAAATTGGTTAGTCTCTAAGGTGCCACAAGTCCTCCTTTTCCTTTTGCGAATACAGTCTAACACGGCTGCTACTCTGAAAAATTTCCATGGGAAGTCTGCAAATGAATTATTGGATAATCTTTAAATAAGTGGTCGGCGGATGGTCCTCACTTTAATTTTGGACGTAGTCTCAGAGCTGTTTGAGAAAGCTGTCAAACCCCATTACAACACAGCCCTGTGAGATGCAAGTCCAAAAGCTTTGAAGGGTTTTAAGATATCTCCCCAACCCTCCATAACAAGTAGGGACAGAAATGAGAGCTTCAGTTTGCAAATACTTTATGGTGATTCGAACCGCTTGGCTTTATTCTATTATATCTTCTCCCGGCTGAAGGGGAGAGGAAAGGCGAAGATTTATTTTAAGATCTTAAAGAGAGAAAGCAACCAATCGTCAAGAAGTCCCCTTTATTTCTCTGCCCCGCCAAATTAAAATCTAATTTTTAGTTGGAGTACGCAACCGGATTTTGAGGTTGGCCATCTGAGTGGGTTTGTCTGCCGTGTCAGATCAAGAAGGGGGGAGGAGAACTTCCACTGCATTAACCTGTTACCGTTGAGTGAAGGTGTAATGCAAATCCTCGGAAAATGTTACATAGCCCTGTGCCCTTTTGGGCAAAAGTTTCCAGGAAAGCCTGATGGAGGTGGTAGCCCGGGGACACACCCACAGACAGAGAGAGATCCTTCCTTTGATGGCACGTGGAGTGGTGTGGTAAGGCGAGCCCGAAAATAATATAACCCATTTGTGGACATAAACTATTCTCTCTTCCTATAATGTTACCAAAAGCATTTAAATTAATTAGTCCGAGCCTTACCGCTGCTAATGAGACTCGTCACTAGGAAGCTAAAAAAGACAGTGCTTGGTAGGTATCAATGAGAACTGTGTAGGTAAGTAGGTCACACACAGAGACACACACAGAGAGAGTATTGGGTTGTTTGTTTGATGGAAATACACTGGGGCTGGAGGGAAATGAGGGGTGTTTTCTTGGCCTTCAGGATTTTCTCACTTCAAAGCCGGTGGGCAAGTGTTTAAGGGAAGACTTTCACTTCCAGCAAGCCACCAAACGGGGAGGTTGTGTTGGCATGCGGGAAGGGTCACATCAATTCTTTTGACTTATGAAAGACTGCCACAGTCCACGAAACCGAAGGCATTCTTGCCTTCCAAAGTGGCCTGACCGATGCCTGCCCATCCCCTAAAAAACGCACCGTTCAGGGGATAATTAGATTATAAAAATCATTAAGGTTGTTTTATTGATTTCCATGTACATCTAGACACAGTGTGGGAATGGGAGCTGAAAGCAAAGGGCTGGGTTTTTTTCTTTTCTTAATTGCTTGGATCTCGCGAGAAACCTGCGAGAGTTTGACTTCTCTCCCCCCCCCCCCCCCACGCCCTCATCCCCCAGACAAAGTTTTACTGAAAGAATCGGGGAGGGGGGGGGGAAGAACCAGCCCTACTCCCGGATCATGTTACCACGTTGCACCGGAGTTTTCACTTGTCCCTCCTAAATCGAGCTCTTCCGAATTTTCCTCGGGGGGGGGGGGGGCAATGCCAGGGCCAGGGTTAAAGAGCATTTCCCAAAGTTACCAGGAAGGTTCCCCATCCTCATATACTCCCTCTGAAAGAGACAAGAAGCCCCTAGGAGAGAGATGCTCTTCCTGACGCAGGCTCTGGGATGCTGCAGTGCTTGCTAGACTGAAAGCTCACCCCCTCGAGAGAACAGGTAACAAATTTAGAGGCGGTTTGGGAGAAGACGTCACCAGGCTCCTTCGAAATAAAGCAAACCGGGGGTCAAAAAAGCAACGTGTTCATATGTACGGTTTTTTATTAATATCATACAACAGACGTGGTTCATCATCCTGCCATCTGGCAGATCCAAAGTTCTGGCGTCCACAAGAGTGGATTTATGTCAATCCAGACTCAGGTGAAACACCCTCCCTGAGTCATCAGCCCTACTCAGCGTTCAGCTGTTACTTTATTTTGTAGTAGGGCGATTCCTGATGGCTTCGCAGGTTTACTGGGTGGGTGGGTTGGAGGGGGGAAGGGAATGGAAAATCTCCCCTTTTCCCGGTGGTGGTGGCGGGAGATCCGGGGGAGAGAGTGGTGAATTGGTGTGAAGTGAGTGGGATTATTGCCCTAATTTTGGACAATGATAGCCCAATGAGGTAAAAACAAAACTCCGCTTCATTATATAGAACAAAATGTAATTTATACCCAGGGATGGCTGTCCACTGCGATTTCCATCATTTGCTGATAGCGATCACACTTATTACTTTTCTTCAAAGTCTTTTTCCCCCCCTTAAAAAAAAGAAAGAAAAAGAAAGAAAAGAGGGCATTTGTGCTAAATTGCCCAACGCGAGTGTGATAACTGTCAAAAGTTTGACATCAAAGGGAACTAATATTATTCAGTTACCAGAGGAGCTGTCTGTCTAAATAAGAATATCTTAATTACTGAATCACAACGGTAGAAAAGGGAACAGATCTGAAAAGGAGAGGGGGTGTGGGGGGGCTTTTCAGTCTGTTCCTTTTTGATGAACCATCTATATTAGGCCACTGTGCAATTCTTAATCATGTTTAGTGGTTTTACCCTTTCTCTCTCCTCATCGGTCCTCTGAACTTTATAACTATATGTAAACACGTTGTCAGTTTGAAAATAATCTTCTCTGGGTTCTTATTAGAAGAAATTTCAATCTTCTTCAGTTCTAGATTAGGCAGTCTAGTTTTCTCTATCAGTGAATGGACTGGGGTTTCTTGGACAATAATGTGCCAATTGTTGATGGTTTGTGACCCATAAAATGTGAGGGTGACTATTCTGGCTTTGGTATGTAATTATGCAAAACACTTTCTATAAAGGCTTGCCATCTGATCTAATGACAGTCCCTGCGGTCTATTTCAAAAAGGGAGGGTCTATGTATATACAGCTCCTGAGAGAAAGAAAAGTAACATTTTGTTTTAATACAAGTTTTATGGGAAAAAATGGATAAATACAGAAACATGTGAACACACAGGCAGGCGTTTGCTAAGCAAATTAAACTAATGATGAGTTATTTTAATAAGTTAATCGTAGCAACAGAACGAACCTATGTCCAAAGGGAGGGGGGGAAGTAATGTGAAATCTATAAAAATATCTGCCACATAAAAGACACCTTTGCAAATATTTAAAGATTACCATTTAAATAGACCCCTATGTCGCATGTGGCTAGAAGTTTGGAGGGCAGGGCTGCGTTGGAGAGGCATGTACACACTTGAACAGCACCTACTTTGTAAGATCTTAAACATTTCATCACTTTCGGATTTTAAAACTGAAAATAGAATTTGTGATCGTTACTTCCAATTAGAACTCTCACCTAACCAGGTCAGTTAAAATAAACCTAACATTCTGAATGACAACGATCCTGATGTTTGAGATACAGCATTTCGACTGATAAATTAAATGCCAGGGTCCAGAGTTACCACATCCGTCTCTTTTGAAAGATAAACAATCTAGGCGCGGTAGAATGTTCAGTTAAACAGGTGAATGGGAAGGGACTGACACCTGGGATTCTAGAAAGTTAGCGAAGTTTGCAAGGAAAATATAAAGGCTTTGAGCTTCTCTGGTTCATACCAAATGGCAATTTGTTACGTCACAAGACAGAACTTAAACACCGCTGTAAATGGCCTGTTATAGATTAATAAGAGATGAAGTATACTAACAACTGGGACTGCAATGGCAGTAACAGTTATTGGATTGTACTGTTTCCAAAGCACACACACACACACACAGAGCTAGCTAGCAATAAAGAGCAAATAAGATATAGTTATAACTATACATCGCCACATGATGGGAGTCCAGTGTATATCTCCACATAGTCATGATGTGTGTCCGGTGTGACATGTTTAATTCCCCTGTGGAATCAAGTAATACGATTTTTGTAAAGACTGATTAAAAGGGAGAATAAACAAAATATCAACATGACACAGAGAGGAAGGTGGAATCGATAATTAGAAGCAAAAAAAGCTCAGGTAATTATGATCTGAAATTAAATATCATGTTTAAGAAGCCTCCTTTGTAATGTAGAGAAGATTTCGGATTCATATACATAATAAACACTCAGGTTGTCATCTGGAGGTGCAAATCTGAAAGCTATTCCAGCAAATGAAGTGCTGGCAGAGAGAGGTATAAAGGGATCTACGTCTGTCAGGGGTCAGACAGCCTGAGATTGCTTCTAGAGATCTTTTGAAAATTCCACACGATTGAAGGCTTAGGGGCTTTACTGCGTTCGCATTTCAAACTCAGATCAGTGAGATCACAATGAAAAATAGAGGTCTGGAAAATTTTGATGCAAAGATGGCCACAGGCATCAGTGATTTTTTTTTTTCCCCGAGACAGACACCCTGACATGACTATGATCCCTGGGATGACAGAGTTGTCAGAAAAGAAAGAGAAAATTGCATCTTGTCTTGTAACTTCCTATCAGTCAAAAGGAATTTAGGATCCTCTTTCTTTAAAAGACAGAGGAGAAAAGAGAGAGAGAGAGAGAGATGACGCTTTCCTACCAAGCGAACAAAAGTGAAGACTTCTGTGTTTTATAATTAATGTTCCACACCTAGACATTTTTCTAAGCTTTCCTTTTCATTGGCCCCAAACCATCAGAATGAGTGCCTCATAGTTTCCATCCCTGATCAATTTATATCCCTTCCAAATAATTTCCACATGATTTTGCCTACATTAAATTCTTTAAAAATATATTTGACTTTGGTTTTCATTTTGAGTTGAGCTCCATATTCAGGGGGTTTGCGACAAGTATGTCAGTTTATTATTGTTTCGTACATAGGAAAACATTGTTAAAAGTCAGTGCTGCCTGGAGTGTAGTTAACAGTGTAAGACACGCAGACTAGCTGGGTGGAAATAATACAGTCGCTCCCTATTCGAAAAAGTGTCCTGCCAAGAACTTTGGGATGGTAAAAGAAGGCTATATAGGTAAGAAAGGGATGGACTGTAGGCAAAAAAATGTTCGATATACTCCATGGGCAACGCATTTGGAGAAGTCAGTGCAATAGCAAGTTTATTATAATCTGAATCATTTTAAATGAATTGATATTGATTTTCTGAGGATAATGAAGAGGAGTTAAATGCAGTGATTTATAATTACTGTGCGGGTTTAAAAAAAATTACATGGGTAACTTTGACAAATGAACAAGGTGTTTTTGGAAATAGCAATTTGGAGTATATTTTTTCTTAATTAGCTCAAGGCCAAAGGTTTAGAGAGCTCGAATTATGTCCAGGTTATCTCAGTTGCACATTAGGATCCGTTAGGTGCTACGTAAGCAATAAAAATTAAGAAATAGCATAAAATACGTTGTGTTCCGCCTCCCTGCTTGATTTTTGTTTATTTATTTATTTAGCTGATTCGCTTTTGTAGTTGGATGTTCTTTCTTAGGTGAGAAAAAGGCAAGAAAATAGAATACATTTAGTTTTAACAGTTTTACGGGATGGAAACAATTATTAAAAGAAAAGATGGTTGCTTGTATAAAGAAGGATGAACAAAAAAGATTTGGACCAAACTGTAGAGAAAACGATGTATTAAAAAAAAATCTCCAGAAATAAATAAATGCCAGGTCCCTCTGAGAGGAGAAACGATCTCAGGCAAAATATGTAACATGGTAAGGTTTTAATTTTTTAAATTACCATTAGAAAACCTATTAAGATTTTATTTTTAAAAAGCTTTCCAATCTCGCTCTTCTCCCTCCCCCCCCACGCCCCTTCCGCTCCTTGCAATTGACAAAGATACCTTCAGTAGAATGACATCCTAGTAATTAACACAATAGAAAATGTGTGTATTTTTTTTACCATCAAAAGTAACTAGATAATTAACAAATAACCTATAATTATCTACAGATCTCACCTTTCCTAAATGAGGATTGACATTTTAAGAAGAAAAATAAAATCGAACACACAACTTGCAAAAAAACCAAAACAAACATTAAAAAAAATTTTGAAAGACGTGTTTGATGTGCATTGTCCTTTGGTGTGAATATTTATGCCAATGACACAAACATAATTTTACAGAAATTGTATTTAAGATATTAAGCATCTGAAGGACTTTCAAGAAAATAATACAAATCTTCAGTGATGAGTTCCCTTACCAGAATTTCAGAAACCCGTTCTTCAAAAGATTAGACAATATAAGGAAGATTTGTATTTTGGGAGGAGGGGGGGGGTTATGCCTACATTTTCGTTCAGATATGTCAGAGTTTTCAAGATATTGTATCAATAATTAGGTTAAATTATTCGGGAACACCTTTCTAAGTTGAGAAGAAAGAACAGGATGGAATAACGAAGGAGAAAGAAACTAGTAATATTGAGAGTATTTTGGGTTCTGCAGGAAAAATATAAGAAGACAGGTTTGGAGGAACGAAATTCCCTTGCTGGAGGAAAAAATAAAGTGTAATTTTGGTCACAAAAATTAATTTCAGGCTTTATCTCACTTGTTGTTTCCTGAAGTTTTTTAACTGAACAAAACTATATTTTGGGGGACAAATCACAAAAGTTTCTTTAAGTTTTAGATATAAATAGTCTATACAAGTTTCATATATATGTGGGTGATTGTGCGCCTCTCTGTAAAATCGTTGTCTATGAAACAATCAAGTCAAACTGAAATAAAAGGAAATAATAGGTTTGAGGCTCTGGGTTAAAATAGAAAGGGAAGTTAATATGCAATCAGAAATCCGAGACGCAAACAAAAATCAATCAAAACGAACTTTCCAAAACGCAAATAATTTTGCTTCCTGACAAATAAATTACGAGAAAGTTTAATGCTCACGTTTTTACGATGCACTGGGGAATATCTGGGACTATTTTAAAATGGAATATTGAACACACAACTGTCTCTTTAACAGAATCTTGGTTGGTGTATTTACTTTGTTATTGTTTTATCCCTCCTTCAGGTTTTTTAATGGCGATATGGAAGATGGGACTCAAAGAGTTTGTTTTTCTTTCTTTTTTTATTTTTTAAAATATTCTCCTTTTATCACTTGCAAAAGGGCAGCTGAGGTTTTAAACTTGGGTTATCTGCAAAACCAGGATTTTTTTTATTGTTTAGATATAGATGTTTTGATCAACAAGGTTTACAAATTATGCTACCATTAAAAACAAAAACGACAACCAAGAAGTCAAAATCATCTCGCTAATAGATTTGTAAAGAAATTGATTCCCATGAGCAGCTACAGTCCAGGTCAATGATAAGAGCAAGGGGCCCGATTCTGCTTTCCTTGGTCAGAAAATACGTCTGGATCTACCCCTAGCTTTTTATTTATTGTTTTTATTGTTGTTAATATCCCAGTCCGGGATTTCCTCTTCACTGCTGCTCTTCTACCAGTTGGAGTTGCTGACCATCCTGCTCCCATCACGTTATATGTAAAAGCAATACTAATAATTAATAATAACTCATAATAATAATAAGAAGAAGGCTGGTCTTTGATGCTGAATGTTTTCGGATGATTTTCAGATTAGAAACACAGAATAAATGCTTAAGAGCCCCTTCTTGACTCTGCTCCCAGCAAGCATCCTGTGGATTCCTACAGGTGTAACCTGCCCCCTCTGCAATGGTCCATGCACATAGCCAATGACCGACCTAAGGGTACTTAGTAGAGAGTGGTCAGTATTCCCCGTTACAAGTTCTTTTGCTGACCGTGGACTCAAACCTTGAGGCCCTATCACTTAGGCTCCCCAAGCTCCCCCTGAAGTCTTACTTCTGCTGTCATTTACATCAGAGTAAATCCTCAGTAACTCCACTGGAGTCAAACAAGTTATTCTACTCCTAAGGAAAGTTTTGGCTGTGCAAATTTGGAAGATCGGGCAATATAGTGTTTCTATAAACTGACGGGGTTACAAAAAACCCACAGATACATTTGTTGCACTAAAAAAACACCTCCAGGGGTTTATAATGCTTTTTTCATATACCCTCAAGTAAATTAAATCCTCCTTAAATCTTCTCAAGTGCAACTAGAGACGGCAGCTAATATTAATATTACCATTAATTGAAATGATAACGGTGTCTGAGTTATTGGGAGTTTTCCTTGAGCTTTTTACATGTATGATTTAGGACTGCACTCAGAAGCAATCATTTCTCTGTGTACAACTTACAGTACTGATTCCGCGGTTCTTCACATTTGCTGGATGCCGTTAATGCTGGGGTATCAATGGATGTTGAATAAAAATCGTGTGGTCTATGATGTATATATTGTTCAAGGTAGCGTCATATATGTATGTATATATTGGAATATGCATATGTATGTATATGTCAATGGATACATGCTATGTATATGTCTGGTGTGTGTGTCATATAGACACAGACTATATATATGAGTGGACTGGATTTACCCTATTTGCTATTAATTATTATTATTTCTATTAGTACTACTAATAATTATTATTTTATTATTATTATTATTATACTTTAGGGTGGGAAAAACTGTAAGAATTATTCCCAGGCAAAAATATTGCTATGTAGATTTCATATGATCTTTCTAATTCCACGTTTTATATTCTATGACTTCTTGCCAGCATCTCAGTATGTTCCTGTTTAGATATACTAAGCTCCTTGAAATTAATTAACCTGTGGTCAGCCAAAAAAAAAAAAAAAAAAAAAAGTAATACTGGTTAAGCTATATTCCTTTACAACGTTTGGTCACAGTTAGTTACAGAATTTTCCAGCTGTGAAGATGATGTACACTATTTACTGTAATTGAATTGCTGTTTTAACACCTTTCAAGAGGAAAAGCGATACACGCCAAAAGTTTAACTGACACTGGGGTCTTATCTGGAATAAAAACTTCACTTGAGTCATCACACTCAGAAAGGGTCCTAATACAGTCCATTTATGTTTGTCTTTAAAGTTGGGTGTGCGATTTTATTTCCTTTGTAATGTCACCAGGGGAGAGTGAATGTTAGAGCATCCCTAGGTAACAGCAGTACTGCGATGGGAAGTGCAGGTGGAATAGCTAAACCAATCGAAGCAATAAATCTCCCCTAGTGACGGCGAATGCACACTGGAAAACGTACCTAAAAGGCAAATAAGATGTCTGAGAATTATAATGAAAGCAATGACATTTCATAGAAACATGTTCGTGGCATTGTGGTACGTTTTAAAGCCAAGTTGTGTTGCATCCAACGCACTGTGTGGTGCAAAGATCTATCTTGATCTCCTTCCTCTGAGGTTTGCACAACTGCTTGAATTTCCGATGCGATAAACACAAAATCGCCCTAGAATTTACAGCCAATCGGTACGACCAGCGGAGTCCACAAACAACACAGAACCAGGGCAACCTGCTACCGTTCATACCACTGCAGATGGTTTCCATTGCTCCCTGAACTAACTTACCTAGTTCTCAGCCTCATCATCAAAAGCTCCCTAAAGTGATCACCTAACACCACCCCTGATAAATGCAAGATCTCAGCGTTCGTAAGAAGTTCAGAGCGGTTTGCAAACTTCAAAAATACATCTCGAATCAAAATGCCTCCCATTAAAAACCTGACACTGAAATTGATATTTGGGTAGATGCCTTAAAATGCCAATATCCAGTTGCTGCTTCGATTAAACCTTTTAGGTAACTTACAAGTGATATAGAGTGCCTTCCATACTCTACATACTCTGACCAGTGTGGGTGGGGAGGACTTGGAGGGGGGGGGGGAGGGAGGAGAAGAAGGGGGAAATCAATGTATACCTTGAAGCAATAAAAAATAAGTCTTCACATATTTGGGATGGGCAACTGAATGTACTTCCTATACGCCTTCCAAACAGTAACAGATTCTTTAGGGCATGGGAGTGATTATTCTGTAAAATAATTTCAAAGCAGACTGCTCATCAGATCCCATTATTATTACAAGGGAGGACCAGGAGGGTGAAAAAAACCTGTCGCATTTGAAAACAAACAAACAAACACACACACACATTTTTAAATAATTTCTGTAACTTTAGCTACCTTTGGCGTTTTTGGCAAGAGAACAAATAAAAAACCCGAGGAATCAGAAGTGTCCCCCCCCCCCCCAACCTTCAGTGCCAGCTCACAGCCTTCCCTTCATCAACTTCAAAGAGGACTGAAAGGACAAACACTCTGATACAGCTAATAATACAGGGAGAGACAGAATTTGCATTCCTTAGCACACAGAAGTGCTCATTAATCGAATCATGTATTTGGCTAAGAACATCTTCCCAGTGCCGCTGGGGGGATTGAAAAGCGTTGGAATAGCGACGAGGGGAGGGCTGAGCAGAATTTCTGATTGACACTTTTTGCCAAGAAGGTATCTCCGGTCAGCGATGACTATTTTAAACCTGTAAAACAACCACCATCAATAACAATAAGACACAATGGAAAAGCTGGGGAGAGACTGTCCTGCAGCTTTTGCGGCTTTGTTTCAGAGAGATCGGCAATCTACAATTTCACCAAGACCATGCCAAAATTGCGCTGGTAGGCCCATGTACTTACAGCTCTTAGGGACAAGATCCCCAGTAATCAGCAGGATCAGCCCTCGTGTCTGTGAATGGGTGATGATGCCCTGCACATTAAAAACAATCCATGATACACCAAAGGGTTGGCTACGGTCTATTATGTTCCCGCAGCAGATTTGCTCGTAGAACTAACGTTGTTTGGGGGTCTGTCAATACCCAGTGTTGTTACTTTTTCTTATTATTTCTATCGTTAAATGCGGAGGGAAGACATAACTCCGACTGACATCGTCTGAACTCTCTCTAGAGTGAAATCCTTCCCATGCCACATTGTGTGACAGAGCATCATAGGCTCCAGGGAGACGGGATTTCTTTTCGTGAGGAATAATCGGGTCGTTTTCTGTGCCCAGCAAGCCGTGTCTGTAAGTGGGCTCTCATGCCGTGACACACATTGGCACACTCACCACGGACGTACCTTTACTTTAAAGCAATCCATGCTGGGAAAGAAAAAATCGGATCTATAAAGTCTGCATCACCCTTGTAGCTGAGCGCTCTTGGCAGGGTCTGTCCCTTCTCTATTCTGATCAAAGGAATTTGGGGCACAATTGTCCTTCTTCCGCTCCTATATTTCATTGACTTTGAAACTGCGCTTGAAATAAACCGGAGAGCGAGGAAATTCATTCATGCTCTCTCTGTGTAGGAATCTACATATCGGCATAACTCGAGAGAGACAGAACAAGTAGCTTCCCATGCTGGGCTATAGTCCAGGCGTGCTGGTGATAGTTTACTTCAAGGTACTCCTCTGAAGAACAGTGAGAAAAGCAGGTAGAGGTATCAAAGGGAGGGAGAGTAACTTTATTCTTTTCTTTCTAGGGGCTAATGGACGTTTAGAGAGTGAGAAAGAGAGAGCGTAGTCTAGTTACACTCTGTGGGCATGCTACTATTGTTTTGCCTGGAGGTTTTTTGTTTAGTTTTTGAGTGCACTCTGGACTGGACTCTTTATTCCTCGGTGTATTT
Source organism: Natator depressus (assembly GCF_965152275.1). Classification (NCBI taxonomy): domain Eukaryota; kingdom Metazoa; phylum Chordata; order Testudines; family Cheloniidae; genus Natator; species Natator depressus. The sequence goes on from NC_134243.1 coordinate 73,658,939, forward strand.
GAATACAAGTTACCAGGATGTAGTAACTCCTTACGTTTTACATTGGTATGTACACTCTGCTGAAGAAGAACTCTGTGGCGCTCCAAAGCTTGTCTCACCAACAGAAGCTGGTCCAATGAAATATATTTCCTCACCTTGTCTCTTATATATGCAATTTTGACACACTTTACTGCTCACTCCATATGGACATGTCAACCTGATACCAACTTTTCCACTCATGAGCAGGGTTTAGCACATCCTTACGCCATCTCTCAGAGACAGCAACTGTTCAAAGTACATTTTTAACAGAAAAGTACTCTCTGGTGCTATAGACCTGCTGAGATTTATATACAATAGATCTAGTATGAAACAATCAGCAAAAAATAAAGCTGATTTTTATTAAATCTTTGTGTTCGTTGTTTTTTTTAAAAAAAAAATCCAAAATGGGATCAGGCCTGGATACTTGTAAATAATTATCTGAGGCTTTTTCTTTCCCATCAAATGTCAAATTGTATTCTCATTTAAACTATTGTAAATCTGGTGTTATTCCTCTGCAATCAGGAATTGTCCTCCAAAAGAGTAGAATTAAGGCCCTAATGCGCCTTTAAGAATGTTTATTAACACCAAGATGAGCAAACTGGTATTTTAAACACAACTAGTTGTGTTAAAATGAAAATAAATAAATATGAAATCTTAAGAACAGTGTAGAACTGCTTTGCCACTTTAAAAATGATGATTTGGGAAGCTATCCTGCATTCCTTAAACAACTACAGATGTTGTGGCTATTTAATTCATTGATATGGAAAATGTAGATCAAGTCTGATCAGAGGGGAAATGGGTAGGTGTGTCTCTGGTTTAAAGGTGATGGGTGAGTGGGATGTGAGAGCAGAATTCATGGTAGATATAAGAGCCCCAAATGGCTCCCCTTGGTTTCTAGCATTTAGTTTTAGAACTATAACTACAACATCATTAACAATATTTTAAAGGGAAATATGTTCCGAATTGTTACTTCTAACTGACAAATTTATCATAATTTGAGGTCTTTATATCAAGTCTGCGTTTCTTTCAAAAAGGAATTCAACCACAAGTTATTGGGACCAACTTATGTGTTAGGTAAAAATCTCTCCACTGCAGGAATTACTGGATAAAATTTGATTGTGTTCCCCTTGCAGGTCCCTCCTGGCCTTCAAACATATGGATCTATTTTAATGAAGATTTTTGGTTTGGAATTTCTTTAGTTTTCATGAAATATATTGAAAGGTGTGTGTGTGTGTGGGGGGGGGTTCATGCTCAGATAACTTCAGCACAGCTGAAAATAATTTGTTTGAAACTTTAGTGAGACTTGTATTTCATCAGTGATGAGCATGGGTGCTACAAAGACTATGCTGCTGACGTTTAGGATTTCTGGGAAGTTTCACATGTGGTTCTCAGAGAGGGTTACAAGCTTTGTGTTTGGCGAGACAGAAGCATATTTAGGTGCTTAGGCTTCAAAGAAGTCATAGAATCATAGAATATCAGGGTTGGAAGGGACCTCAGGAGATCATCTAGTCCAACCCCCTGCTCAATGCAGGACCAAACCCCAACTAAATCATCCCAGCCAGGACTTTGTCACGCCTGACCTTAAAAACCTCTGAGGAAGGAGATTCCACCACCTTCCTAGGTATCCCATTCCAGTGCTTCATCACCCTCCTAGTGAAAAAGTTTTTCCTAATATACAACCTAAACCTCCCCCACTGCAACTTGAGACCATTACTCCTTGTTCTGTCATCTGCTACCACTGAGAACAGTCTAGATCCATCCTCTTTGGAACCCCCTTTCAGGTAGTTGAAAGCAGCTATCAAATCCCCCCTCATTCTTCTGTTCTGCAGACTAAATAATCTCAGTTCCCTCAGCCTCTCCTCATAGGTCATGTGTTCGAGTCCCCTAATCATTTGTGTTGCCCTCCGCGGGACACTTTCCAATTTTTCCACATCCTTCTTGTAGAGTGGGGCCCAAAACTGGAGACAGTACTCCAGATGAGGCCTCACCAATGTCGAATAGAGGGGAATGATCACGTCCCTCGATCTGCTGGCAATGCCCCTACTTATACAGCCCAAAATGCCTTCTTGGCAACAAGGGCACACTGTTGACTCATATCCAGCTTCTCGTCCACTGTAACCCCAGGTCCTTTTCTGCAGAACTGCTGCCTAGCCATTCGGTCCCTAGTCTGTAGCAGTGCATGGATTCTTCCGTCCTAAGTACAGGACTCTGCACTTGTCCTTGTTGAACCTCATCAGATTTCTTTTGGCCCAATCCTCTAATTTGTCTAGGTCCCTCTGTATCCTATCCCTACCCTGTAGCATATCTACCTCTCATCCCAGTTTAGTCCTAGGTTTTGCTAGCATAATCTGTAGAGTTTGTCAATTTGAGTCTTTCTGTTGGAACAGTTTTATGGTGCTCATAGATTTAATAACTGTCTGACAGATTTAGGGTTAAAAAGAAAAAAAAATCTCCACATAATCCAGAATCCAGGGCCCTCAGTTTGAACACATTCGTGAGGCATGGTTTGTGTCTGTTCTACACAACACATCTAGAATAGTGGAATCTTTGAATAGGCAAAATTGACACCTCCAACACCACCAGGAAATGTATGTGATTTTTGACTGAAAAGGAGGTTGGTGCAGTTAAATTTGAAAACATCTTAACTTTGCAGCTGTATACAAAGATACAGCAGACTTGTCTGAAGGGTCAGAAAGCCTGACGACTATGCACACTTTCTTGAAAACGTTGGAGTCTACCTGCCTGCGTGGTGTTCGTGTACCACAGGGATCGGCAACCTTTGGCAGGTGGCCCGCCACGATAAGCCCCCTGGGGGGGCTGGGCCAGTTTGTTTACCTGCCTCATCCGCAAGTTCAGCCGATCGCGGCTCCCACTGGCCGCGGTTTGCCGCTCCAGGCCAATGGGGGCTGGGAGAAGCAGCGGCCAGCACGTCCCTCAGCCCACGCCACTTCCTGCAGCCCCCATTGCCCTGGAACAGTGAATCGCGGCCAGTGGGAGCCACGATCAGCCAAACTTGCGGACGTGGCTGGTAAACAAACCAGCCTGGCCTGCCCGGGGGCTTACCCTGGTAGGCCACGTGTCATGTCAAAGGTTGCAGATCCCTGGTGTACCATGTGCTGGGTAATAACATGAAAGGACTCCATGCTTCTAAAACTAAACTGGCTCTTTCTTAAGAAAACTATTTACAGAGAAACTGCAATTCAAGCTAGCATTCTACCAATGTGAACACAGACTGACTTCCTGGTGCCTCCTTCAAACTCTTCCCTCCTGCAACCTGTTCTTCTCCCTACAAGCTCCATGCAGATTGTCACATCTTTCTTTTCAACTATTGTTGTTGTTGCATCTTTTGTGCCAGTTTTTGCTGACTTGTTGCAGCCGGAGGTTACTAGTACATAGTCCACCCTTGGGACATGGCTTTTACTGCCAACCCATTGCAGCCTGTTTTCAATGCTTTGTTCAGTGGTTTTGGATCAAGGCATATCCCAAGGTTACCTGAAATGTTCTCACCTCTGCTAGGCTGCTGATCCACTGCTAATTTAAACTGATGTAAGTATGTCTGTTCTTTGCAGGCTTCACCAGGGCTAATGGAACTCTGTTTCAGTAATCTCAAAGGCTGCACTATTTCTAACATCAGCTTTCCCTGTACATGTCTAGCTCCTTAAAATATGTCCTTATATTCTGTAGAAAGCTGTGAAAGGGCTCAGGGGGGTTATTCTTCCTTCTCTCACACATTGGGAATATTCTGGTGTTGGGCTGTAATAAAATCCATGGGTTGCACTGCCCTGCTGCCCAGCAGTTGGTGGCACTCCTGTGTGGCAACCAGTCTAAATAAGTGATCATGTCCCTTGTGTTGTGGGTTTCTTATTGACAGGCTGCATTTGCCCACTGGCCTCAGAATAGTTTTATTGTCCACCACCAGCATGGGGTCACATTTGTCCAGTCTAACATTGCTGCTTATCAGTTTGCTATAGCGTTGTATAGTCTCACTCTGGAAGCAGTCCAGTATTGTGTTATTGGTAAGGAAGTAAATTTGTCACCATTGTGGATTCTGTGATTTTTTTCCCCCCATCTTTCTCTTTGAGCCCTGTAATTCAGCTCTTCTGCCATTTTTGGTACACCCACAACATTAAAAAGTGCCATTGCTATGGGGAAATGTTCCTGTTCTTCCTGCAGAGGTGTGTGTGTGTGTGTGTGTGTATATGAATATCTTACCACCACCTGCCTTGCTGTGACAGAGTAGATGAATCCTAGCCCCAGCCAGGGAAGGAAAGGGTTAATGAATTTTATGAGAAAGGAACACCACACTGAATGGATTAGTCAATCCTTGGATCTGGGCTTCAGCCTTTTGAGCTGTCTGGGAGAGGTCTTCGATCCCATGGAGGGATGCCCTGTGCCTGTGGTACGCCACCTACAGGGCCAGTGCTGAACTCAATGGGGTGGGGACCCTGCACTTAGACTCTTTGGGACTCATATGACTTTGTCAGTAGTTTTTCCGAGGATTAGGGAAGGTGGCTTAAAGCAACATTTTTCTTCCTCCACTTTCAGCTGTGCTAAGCATGAGCTTCATGCAACTGATCCACACCCTAGACTTTATCTTTGAAGCCCTTAAAGTAGTAGGACTTAGCTATCAAATTATAGTAGCTCAGTTGTATTTAACAGGTACAGAATGAAGGGTTTGTTCAGTGGAAGATATTTGCTCATAGAGTTTGTTCCCTTCAAAACCAGGATAAGCTCCAGTCTTGCTACCACCAGGTTATGATGAGAACTATCGTCCAGCAGGCATTCGTCTGACAGCCATGTGCTAGATCAGCCCCACTAACATGCTCCTGAATAGAGAAAAGTTACAACTCCCCCCGCTGCCCCTCACTTCAAAAACAGCCCTGAACTAAAGTACTCTAATATATGTGGCTAAAATCTAAAGGGTTTAATCAGTTGAAGAGATGCTGATGAACTTAATTTATATAGCAGGGCCCAAAATCTAGATACTGTAAGTATGATTGCCTTATAATTAAAGAATACATATTAATAATTCCCATCCTCTTCCATGATGGCAGATTTTCATATTTGCTCCCGTACTCATCAGAATGCTTAATTTTTGAAAACTGGCTTTCCTGAATTCAATATTCTTGTGCTGTTGTGACCAGCGAACCTGCTTCTTACTATGCAGGTAAGAAATTATTACGATGTCTGGCTCCATTTCTGCTTTATACCCTCACATTCTCAACACACTCCTTTATCTGTCTATCGTAGGTACTTCGATAGGCTCCCTCACCATAGTATCTGAGCACCTCACAATCTCTAATGTATTTATCATCACAACACCCAAGGAGGTAGATAGGATTTAGTATCCCCATTTTACAGATGGGGAACTGAGGCACGGAGAGGCTAAGTGACTTGCCTATGGTCACACAGGATGTTCGTATCTGAAAAGGAATGAAAACTCAGGGATCCTACAGCCCAGGCTAGCACTCTAACCACTGGTTAGACTTCAGCCCTTAAATATCTGTATAAGATATAACCACCTTCCTATCTCTTATATCTTATACAGATATTTAAGGGCTGAAGCCTTGGGAGTCAAGCTTCTCTTCTCTCTTCTCATTGACATGACATTTGCAAACACTTACCAGTCAATCTTCAAATCCCTCCTTTCTCATTTCACCCCTCCAGAAAAGGGGCATGTTAAAAATGAGGCCAGCATATAATCACCTCCTTCTGAAGATAACTCAAAGTTGAACTACTCCGCTGGCTCCTGTGCTTAGGGCTATTTCCTTTTCCCTCTGGCTCAGTGGCAGCTGTTTCCATGGAGTTTTAGACTAGCTCAGAGTGAAAAATATAGGGCACATGATGGAAATCTTGCAAATGTTGGAGGGTTTGTTGATCAGAGTTCAAAGTTCTGGTAAGTTGTTTTCTGCACCTCTAAAGAAACACAGTCTCAGTGCTCTTTAAGTAAGAGAGGCATTGGTCAAAATCAACTTCTTGATATGAAAACAGCTAAAGTGATGTTCAAATGTAATCCAATCAACAAGACACTACTTTAAGCAAGCTTTACGTGAAGGCAAGCTGAACTGATGATCATCTAGTGTGATGCACCTACAACAAAGAGTGACAAGAACAAAAAGAAATTGGCTTATTAGAAATTTCAGGAGACAGGTCAAGATATTCCAGGACATGTGATTAATCACCGTCATTGGTGACATGAATGCAAATGAGGAGGGGGACTGAGAGATAGCAGGTAGGAGATTATGCGTCTGCTTGGGAGCTAGGCAAATGAACAGTGTTGAAAAAAAAAATGGAGCTCACATTTTCTTGACCTGAGAGATTAGCTAGTGGGAAGTGTTGGATTTTTACACATCTACTATACCGAACCCAGCTACCTTGCAACCTATCGTTGTAGTTGGCCAATTTCTTGGAGAGACCATGGAAGTATTGGCTCATAAGGAGGGATTTGGAGGAGAGATTAGTGGCTTAGTGGATCATTTTATAGAAGGAGTTCCACGGTAAGAGAAAGGAAAGAGGTGCAAAGACAGCTATGGAGAAATGGATATCTGGGCAATCAAGATTAATATCTCTGATGGAGAAGGGGTTGAGGTGAGGAGGGTCATCCAAAAAGAGAGAGAAGAGCATTTACAATCCTATTGAATGGGGTGATGTGTCAGGAAGGACACAATGGAGAAGTTGCAGTGACTGGGAGATGAAGCGGGCTTGCAAAGTTTTAGCAGTGTCGACAAAAAGAAAAGGTTGAATCTTGGAAATGTTAGGCAGGAAGAAAATGGCAAAATTTGGATGCAGATTGGATGTGTAAGACAGCAGAGGAGTCAAAGATGACTCCTAGCTAAGAAGCCTAAGTGACAGGGAGGATGGTGGTATTGCCACTGCAAACAAGGAACAGGGATGAGGATTTGGGGAGAAAAAAAGCAAGCCATCAATCCTCAGCTGTGGCTGATGAGTGCTTGGTGCATCTTTAGAAAGCAGGAGGGTATTGAAAGGTGGCTTTCAGCCATCATAGCAATTCTCAAAACCTGGGGCCAGCTGGGCTTTAGTTCTGTCCCCTACACTAGTTGTCAATGGTGCTAAGGGATTATTCTGGCAGCCAAAAATCACTGGCACACATGAGATCCCTGTGCTAGTGGCCTGGAGGGCAGATGGCTTAAGAGCCACTACGATGTCTGTGCACCACATGGGGTTCTCAGGAAATAATTTATTCACAAAAATGTTTTACCAATATTTGACCCACTCTTGCAATAATTCATTTAGCCAACACTAGCTTATTACACTGTCCCTAACAACGAAGATCAGAAAACAAAGACACCAGGGAAGAACTAAAGGAAGCGCCAATCTCAGAGCTATTTCTGCTGAGGGTAATGCTTAGGATCTCAGCTCTCTGGCTTCCCAATTATATATAGATAGAACTATATCTCTTATATACATATAGAACTATTTCTCTATCAACACAAACATTTATGTACTGTCTAGGCTCAATGCTCAGCTATGCCCACTTCACGCTTGACACAGCTGAGGATGTTTGGGCAGGGAAAGGTGGTTGTGAGTTGGCTACAGGGGTGCTCTAAGTTACACTAGCCTCACTGGCCATACCCCCTCCCACCTCTGACACATGCCCTACATTGAAGGTAGTTCTGGTGGTGATGGGGGAAGTAGAACATCACATAGGATCAACGGTACCAACTTTGCACCATCCCAGGACTCCTCTGAGATGGGGGTATCCCTCCGGCTGCTTTGCCCTGCTGAGCTGGGGCCCTGGGTTGAGCTCTACATGTGCATATATATTATACAATTATATTATAAAGATGTAGAAAGACACTCTTAGTAATAGATGTCGACATAGATACACAATAGTTTAAAAATAAATTGCCTTTACTGAGCTTTTTCATATTGTATAAGGAAATAAATGATCAGGTGATTTATCCAGATTGATCAGTCATAACAAAGAACATGGTATTTATTCAACTATGCATACCCACATCCTCAGCTGGAGTAAATCAGCTCATCTCCATTGACTTCAGATAATCACTTCATCCAGCTTCATTGACTTCAAATGCAACCATGTTAATTTATACCAGTGGAGGATCTGGCCCATGTAGGTAAAACACTGAACAAGTTTAGAACTGCTAATTTAGAACAGCTTTTCCAGATGTATAAAAACAGGGGCATCATTTGGTCACAATTCTGTTACTCTCAAGAAACACAGACGAGTTTCTTCTCACAGATTTTTTGACTGACGTGATGGTTTTCCCCTGTAAAACTTCATTATAAAGCCCTAGTTCACAACATGGTAAGCACAGAGGACAAATTAGCAATAAAATGAAATTATTATTGCAAAAGGCAAAATAAGGTTATATTGGAGATGCTGAGTGCCACAAGCTTCTGTTGCGATGGACACCATGTAAGAGGCATATCATTGTCGGCTGCTACCTCATAAAATAGGTTGTAACCTGGAATCATGGCTGATCTTGGATATTTCTCATCTTATCGTCTGCAGGAACTGGGGTCTTCTAAGCATGATGAGATTTGACTTTTTCTTCCTTCTGCTACAAGAGGTGAAACTGGGCAAAAGCAAGCCTGATTTCCAGTAGGAGTGGACATTACAATAAAGAAAAAAGAAAAGGAGTACTTGTGGCACCTTAGAGACTAACCAGTTTATTTGAGCATGAGCTTTCGTGAGCTACAGCTCACTTCATCGGATGCATAGCATATCGTGGAAACTGCAGAAGACATTATATACACACAGAGACCATGAAACAAAACTTCCTCCCACCCCACTCTCCTGCTGGTAACAGCTTATCTAAAGTGATCATCAAGGAGGGCCATTTACAGCACAATTCCAGGTTCTCTCACCCTTCCCCCCCCCCAGACACACATACAAACTCACTCTCCTGCTGGTAATAGCCCATCCCTCTTTGAAACCTCTCTTTATAATGCGCATGATAATCAAGGTGGGTCATTTCCAGCACTAATCCAGGTTTTCTCACCCCCCCCACACACACCCCCCTCCAAAAACCACACACACAAACTCACTCTCCTGCTGGCAATAGCTCATCTTACAATGTGCACAGCAATAATCCAAGTTTAACCAGAACGTCTTGGGGGGGGGGGGGGGGTTTGTAGGAAAAAAACAAGGGGAGATAGGCTACCTTGCATAATGACTTAGCCACTCCCAGTCTCTATTCAAGCCCAAATTAATAGTATCCAATTTGCAAATGAATTCCAATTCAGCAGTTTCTCGCTGGAGTCTGGATTTGAAGTTTTTTTGCTTTAAGATAGCGACCCTCATGTCTGTGATTGCGTGACCAGAGAGATTGAAGTGTTCTCCGACTGGTTTATGAATGTTATAATTCTTAACATCTGATTTGTGTCCATTTATTCTTTTACGTAGAGACTGTCCAGTTTGACCAATGTACATGGCAGAGGGGCATTGCTGGCACATGATGGCATATATCACATTGGTGGATGTGCAGGTGAACGAGCCTCTGATAGTGTGGCTGATGTTGTTAGGCCCCGTGATGGTGTCCCCTGAATAGATATGTGGGCACAGTTGGCAACGGGCTTTGTTGCAAGGATAGGTTCCTGGGTTAGTGGTTCTGTTGTGTGGTATGTGGTTGTTGGTGAGTATTCGCTTCAGGTTGGGGGGCTGTCTGTAGGCAAGGACTGGCCTTTCTCCCAAGATTTGTGAGAGTGTTGGGTCATCCTTCAGGATAGGTTGTAGATCCTTAATAATGCGTTGGAGGGGTTTTATTTGGGGGCTGAAGGTGACGGCTAGTGGCGTTCTGTTATTTTCTTTGTTAGGCCTGTCCTGTAGTAGGTGACTTCTGGGAACTCTTCTGGCTCTATCAATCTGTTTCTTCACTTCCGCAGGTGGGTATTGTAGTTGTAAGAATGCTTGATAGAGATCTTGTAGGTGTTTGTCTCTGTCTGAGGGGTTGGAGCAAATGCGGTTGTATCGCAGAGCTTGGCTGTAGACGATGGATCGTGTGGTGTGGTCAGGGTGAAAGCTGGAGGCATGTAGGTAGGAATAGCGGTCAGTAGGTTTCCGGTATAGGGTGGTGTTGATGTGACCATCGTTTATTAGCACTGTAGTGTCCAGGAAGTGGATCTCTTGTGTGGACTGGACCAGGCTGAGGTTGATGGTGGGATGGAAATTGTTGAAATCATGGTGGAATTCCTCAAGGGCTTCTTTTCCATGGGTCCAGATGATGAAGATGTCATCAATATAGCGCAAGTAAAGTAGGGGCGTTAGGGGACGAGAGCTGAGGAAGCGTTGTTCTAAATCAGCCATAAAAATGTTGGCATACTGTGGGGCCATGCGGGTACCCATAGCAGTGCCGCTGATCTGAAGGTATACATTGTCCCCAAATGTAAAATAGTTATGGGTAAGGACAAAGTCACAAAGTTCAGCCACCACGTTAGCCGTGACATTATCGGGGATAGTGTTCTTGATGGCTTGTAGTCCATCTTTGTGTGGAATGTTGGTGTAGAGGGTTTCTACATCCATAGTGGCCAGGATGGTGTTATCAGGAAGATCACCAATGGATTGTAGTTTCCTCAGGAAGTCAGTGGTGTCTCGAAGGTAGCTGGGAGTGCTGGTAGCGTAGGGCCTGAGGAGTGAGTCTACATAGCCGGACAATCCTGCTGTCAGGGTGCCAATGCCTGAGATGATGGGGCGCCCAGGATTTCCAGGTTTATGGATCTTGGGTAGTAGATAGAATATCCCAGGTCGGGGTTCCAGGGGTGTGTCTGTGCGGATTGGATCTTGTGCTTTTTCAGGAAGTTTCTTGAGCAAATGCTGTAGATGCTTTTGGTAACTCTCAGTGGGATCAGAGGGTAATGGCTTGTAGAAAGTGGTGTTGGAGAGCTGCCGAGCAGCCTCTTGTTCATATTCCGACCTATTCATGATGACAACAGCACCTCCTTTGTCAGCCTTTTTGATTATGATGTCAGAGTTGTTTCTGAGGCTGTGGATGGCATTGTGTTCTGCACGGCTGAGGTTATGGGGCAAGTGATGCTGCTTTTCCACAATTTCAGCCCGTGCACGTCGGCGGAAGCACTCTATGTAGAAGTCCAGTCTGCTGTTTCGACCTTCAGGAGGAGTCCACCTAGAATCCTTCTTTTTGTAATGTTGGTAGGCAGGCCTCTGTGGATCATTATGTTGTTCAGAGGTATTTTGGAAATATTCCTTGAGTCGGAGACGTCGAAAATAGGATTCTAGGTCACCACAGAACTGTATCATGTTCGAGGGGGTGGAGGGGCAGAAGGAGAGACCCCGAGATAGGACAGCTGCTTCTGCTGGGCTGAGAGTATAGTTGGATAGGTTAACAATATTGCTGGGTGGGGGGGGGGAAGGGTGAGAGAACCTGGAATTGTGCTGTAAATGGCCCTCCTTGATGATCACTTTAGATAAGCTGTTACCAGCAGGAGAGTGGGGTGGGAGGAAGTTTTGTTTCATGGTCTCTGTGTGTATATAATGTCTTCTGCAGTTTCCACGATATGCTATGCATCCGATGAAGTGAGCTGTAGCTCACGAAAGCTCATGCTCAAATAAACTGGTTAGTCTCTAAGGTGCCACAAGTACTCCTTTTCTTTTTTCTTTTTACGAATACAGACTAACACGGCTGTTACTCTAAAACCTACAATAAAGAAGTTCATGTGAAAAATAATGATTTGATTTGATGTGATTAGTAGGACTTGCTTGTTTTGAAGTTTCAGGATTAAATAGAGTTAATAATAATAATAATAATAATTAATAATACATAACTCTTATATAGCACTTTTCATCAGAAGGTACAACTGTTTCCAGTGTTATTATACCATGCCATATGGTGTATATATATGTATATATCAATATTGATATGCACACGCACTCACACATATGCCTTTTTTCAAGTTCAAACAATACCAACTCGGAAAGCAATCTTTAAAGTTTGGGCCTAATCCTCAGATGCTTTAAATCCGGGTAGCTCCATTTGACTTCCAAGTGACACCAGTTGAGGATCTGACCCGCAACATTCACGTAATTCTAATAATCACATAAATAGACACTGTTTTGAAATTGCATTGCAGAGTCAAGAAATGTGTCAATCTAGGAAATAATATTGAATGGATAATTCAACATAATTTACGTGGATACATCCTGCATCTCTTGTGGGGACTGGGGAAAGACAAAATATATTGACATCAGAAAACGGTGTGAATGGAACACTTCAGTGGAGAGAACATTAAATACATGCCATGATGGATGATAGTCTGTGGAAAAGTGGTTAAATCTACAAACTTCACTAAAACTGCCATCAAATAGAGAATGTGTAAGTTGGAGGGAAAAAGAGGCACAGCAAATATTGCAGAAGAAGCATTGGAATGAGAAATATCACTTACCCAGGTTGCTACATCACCTTGGAGAGTGAGATCTAGAGACAAATAACCACCACATTTATAACCACATTCACTCTGTTCTGGCAGCCTTGGAGATCTGGTGTTGCTAAGAGAGATCAATCCACAGCTAAACTGAAACTGTACAACAGCATTGCCTTGTCAATGCTTGTGAATTGAGCAGGAACATGGCAGATAGCATAAACCAAAGGGAAGAGATGTTTTACAGTTTTTTATAGTTACTATTTGTGAAGGATCCTTGGACTTAGATCACGGACCCCAAACCTTACTTGTTAGAAAATTACCTTGTCATCAATTATGTCAAACAATTTTTTTAAAGTAAGTTACAAATACGAGGTCCAGGTTGTGAGCTACAAGACCATAAACTGGTTACCAAGAGGAAAAATAAAGACAGGACAACTGAGAAAGATTTGATAGGCTACAAATAAGAGTCTATTGTGAGGTCTACACTTTGACTGTTAGTTAAAGATCTTGCATGGATTATGGTTCTCCTCATTTTATATAATGAATGAGAAGATTTTGAAGGACTATAGTGTATCCTTAATCTTTGTGCAAAGATCCCATTAAAAGTGACGAGAGTTATGTATATAGAATCAATGTAAAATATGGTCTTAGGTGAAATGGCTATAACAGATCTTCATTTATGATACCTGTAAAACATTTCTCAGAGTGGAAGAATGTTAGGAGAAACATTTATTCAAAAACCTAAAGCCAAGATAGGACACTCTGAGCATGCCAATTGTTTGGTATACTTTAACTTTATCTAAATCAGGTTGGAAACCTGAATCTCAAGTGAATTAAGTCCTCATATAATTGGGCCTTTCACATCAAAGACATATTAGATTCACATTCTGGGTCTTTACATGGACTTCAGTTGATTTTGGTCAAGGTCCTCCATTAAAACAGATTCTACGGTAAAGACAAAATCTCCATTTTGTTTGTCCATGTTGCCAAATGGGTGGGTTTTATGTAGCAGACTTGAAGGATAGATCCACTCTGCATTGCCATAAATCTTCCCCTTAAACGTGTTAAGGAGTTTTATGAACATTAAGAAATTAAGCCAGCACAGTAAGAGAAGGCTGAAATGCAAACCACACATACAAAGTGGTTTATGGCTGACTTCCAGATTTGTGGGTATCATATCAGAAGCATCTTTGAAAATGTAGCCAGTATGGTTCTCCTACAAAGATAGGTTCATCTTGTACTAAGAAGTCTGCTGAGAAGTTTGCCTAGAGGTTTGGCTACCTGTAAGGATTAAATTCAGGATTTTGAAAATATTGCAACAGTTCTTCTGTCAGATAATATTAGCCTTAAAAATAGGGTTATTCAAGTGTGTGTGTATATCTATCTATCTATCTATCTACCCTCACACACACAGACATATACATACACATACCCCCGGCCAGAATTTGGCTTTTATAGCTTCTGCTATACAGTATCACCATAGTGCAGACTGCTTGACTTAAAAATTTAGCTAAGGTCTCTCTCTCTCTTTGCTGTGAGAACATGCTTTGTGCATGGCTTTTATTCTTATGCTGAATGTGCTTGGGCCATACAGCTCAAAGAATTAGGCAGGGTGGCTTCTCTTGCTATGTGACTGGTCTTCAACTGTTTTCCACTCATTATTAGAAGGTCTCCTTGTAATCTGTAAATGGCCCTAGTCTCCTAAAGGTTTATTTCTCTCTCTCATGAAATTTAACTTTAAAATAAGGATAAAACTTTATACCTTTGTCTGATTCACCACATGACCACCTGGCACTTTAAGGTTGTAAGCATGACAGTTTCTCCCTGGGTATTTCTAGGACGTCTTCAGGAAGCTGTGCTTTTCCATGCCAGGCAAAATCTACTTATATTGATGATGAAAAGTGGAATAGCTTGGGCTAAGCTTTGCGAAATGGATAAAACAAAGTGCTGAGTGAGAGAAAAGGTTCTACTAAGGCCTTGACTATAAAAACATTTTTCTTTAAGATTCCCCATTGTTGCACTACCACCACGGGAACTTCACGGGTGGTAACAATGAAGCAGTCAAATAGGGTGTTATCCAAAGCTTATTGAAATAACTGGAAAGACTCCTCGGGATTTCAAAGGGCTTTGAGTCAGGCCCATAGACAGTTCAGCAGTGGCTGTTGGAGTTTTAACCACTGTGTTTTCCAGTTCTGCCATGAGTACCACTAGAAGACATGGTGGTTAAAATTCTGGCCACAAGTCTACAGTAGCACTCCCGCTCTTGCTGCCAGTGAGGGGAAATTTTCAGAAAGACGCTAGGGTAGATGTAGCCAGACAGATCACTGATAGGTTAGCCACTTTGTCATCTAGCCCTTCTCTGACAATGGTAGCTAAAACGCCAGTAGCTACTCTCACCATTGTTGTCAACGGTGGAGCTTTATTGGTGGTAATGCAGCAATGGGATACTTTAAGAAATATGCAAGTGTATAAACAGCACTAGAAGAGACTGGGAGGGACAATTAGAAAACAGGATTAAAAGAACTGGAAGAGAAAGACCAACACATGTAGTTCTGATCTCAAAGCAATATTATCTTGGCTTTCATCTTCCTTTTCTCTTGTGAGTCAAAGGTAAAACACATTGCTGCATATTTTAAGTTTTCCATCTTGCAAGCTTAAATTTCACGTTTTCCTCACTACTAGTAATTTCTGTTGATAGTTTCCATCTCTACCTTTGATAAGTTTAGGTCCAATTCCCTCAAGAGTTCACTCTGGATTTGTGCTGGTTTACACAAATGCTATGAAAGCACTATCAAATGAGGGACTGAATTGTTTTTGTATATTATATCATACTTTGGTGTGGTATCCTATCTTCTTATTTGTGAAGTGCAGAATTGTTCTTGTAGCTGTGTTCATCCCAGGTTATTAGAGAGACAAGGTGGGTGAGGTAATATCTTCTGTTGGCCCAACTTCTGTAGTGAGAGAGACAGATTTTTGAGGTTACATAGAGCTCTTCTCTGGTTTGCCTCTAGGTCACATTTAAGCATGTGGGTTTGTAGTTGCCTGTAATACAATCACCTAGTCAAGAACATTTGCTTTTCTTCTCTTCCCACATTTTCTTTTCCCTTTGACTGAACTTTGAATTTAAGTATTGTTGTCAAATTTGTTTGAGGAAGATGCTGAAGAAAAAACTTTCTGGTCCATCTGGTGGTAAATAGAGGGCATTTTATTTCTGCTTTTGAATGTCAGTGGATTATTTATACTGGTGCAATGTTCTGAAGAGATAAAATACTCCCCACTGTGCGACATGCAAATCTCTGGAATGTAAATATAAATAATACTTGTGCGTTCATGATCAAAGACTCTTTTACAATTATTGTTGAATATTTGGGTCCAGATCCTCATCCTCTATAAATCAGCATTGCTCCACTGAAGTCTGTGGAACTATGCTGATTTATTAAATAAATAAAGCCTACAGATTGACAGGCTGGCAGCCTTTGAAAATGTAATTCTCTGTTTATTCATGGAAGAGCGATGTCAGGGACAGCAACAATGCCTCTTCTCTATCCACCCATACCTCTCAACCCTCACCTGGAGAGACCATTTCTATGGATAAAAGGATAGCATCATTTTCATGCTAATTCAGTCCTTGGCCTCTCTGCTCAACCTACCAACAAGGCTTGCTAGCTTAGTGCCATTTGTAATGTGAACTCCTTTCTACTGAGAGCTGGACCAAGACCATCAACTCATTTCACATAGGTCACTCAACAGCTGTCTGACGCTAACAACTTTCAGTCATTACCAGCCTGTGCTGCATTTTAACATACCTAAACGTGAAAGTCTCCATATTCCATTAAATGTTTCTATAGACATTTACTTTCTCTCGTTGAACATTATCCTTTCTTCAACATTGTACATAGTGTGACAGATTTATTTTTTAAAGCCATTCTAGGGCCTGGTGCATCTGCCATTGAAGTGAATGATAAGACTCCTACTGACTTCAGTGGACTCTAGATTTGACCCTTATTGGCCAAATTAATCTAAAACACCCAGTTTAATATAATGTATTTGCACAGTAGATTCCAGTTACATCATCCCAATATTAGTTAGGGGAAACTTCTCATTGGTATGTACATAATAAATATATCTTTATTTCCAGGCATGCTCCAAGACAGTCACTTTTATTCCTTTCCATACATGGCCTTATCTAGCCAATGCACATAAAGCAGAACTTGTTTGTATAAAACAGGAGGTAGACACTTGGAAGAATACTTACTTATTTATATTTGGATATGGTTCCAGCGAATATATACTAGACAAGTGCTTGCTTCTTCTACTATAGTAAAAGGGCACAATCATTAACTTTTTAAAACTCTATGGAGGAACAAGATTTTACTGATATGACTGGTCTATGCATATCCTGTACAAATGTATTCTGTAGGGATATGAATGTAAAGTGTGCTATTATATTATCAGTTGTTTCCATTTTTTTCTCCTTGAATACTTTTAGGTGAGATCTCAAAGAAGAAATGCTTTTGTGATGTATATTTGGTATGGAGTGAACTTTTTTTGCAAGAAGTCTGGGCTACTGTTGGTAGCTAGTTAAGAGCTCTAAGTCCAATGAGGGTTTAATGCTGTGATGAGTGCCAGGGCAGAGCAGTCTAACAATATAAGTCTGTTGGACATGTTGTCTGGGCTGTCACGTTCAATTTGCACATGACCTCCTGGCCAAAAAATGGGAAAGAAGTGGTAGAATGTGGGACTGAAAGCTTATATTATTGCTTTGACAGCTTCACTCATCTAGAAGTAATGCAAAATGCAATTTATATTTATACTCTCTGACCTTCTGCACAGAGAGGGAAACTATCTAATGATGGGCCATGGTAGCAGAGAAAGAAACAGATCTCAATACAGCTGGAATTTGTCTACATTTTTTGCTTTTCAACCATTCAATTACAGTCAAAGGACAAATGAAACATGAAGAGTGCATTGGGAAGATAGTGACACAATTATTTTATAGTGAGTAGGTTCTGGCTTTGAGTCTTGGCAAAGGTTGCCATACACGCCTTATTTCACTAGATACAGATAATCTTCCTGCTCCCACTGGACAAATCTGCTCTGCTTGTAGGTGCGTCACTCTGGCCATCACAGAAGGAGAAAAAAGACATGAGCGAGTCGGTAACAGTCTTTCTGTGCATTTGGATATTGTTGAGAGAGGCTGATACTAATCCTATTAACTAAGATAAGTTAAGTCAGGCCTAATTATAACTGGCACATTATTCACTTTTGAGGAAAAACAGGAAAATAGGAAGGAAGTCCCATTTCCTTTTGTTACAAGGAGTACTGAAAGGGCTTGTATCTGCCCCCCAAAATCTTCCTTTTGGTTGTTACAGAACTACTGAAGAAAATGGTAGGCGCTACCTGAAGATCCTTAACACTATCTTTTTGGGACAGATCTCCAGTTGTCGTAAATCTGCATGACTCTGATGACATCAGTGCATCTATGCCAGTTTATAGCAATAAAGAATTTGGCCCCAGATCCAGCCTTTTCCTTAACTGTGGTTAGCGACTAACTTTTTGCTTCAGATAAAGGGAAGTGTTGACAGCAAAAGTTATCTTACATAAGTCTTAAGAAGGTGTGACAGACTCAAAAGATAGAAGAATACAGAGGAGGGATTATGAGTTACAATCAGTATTACACAAATTATTATCAGTTTGGTTTTTAGCATTTCTTCCCATCTGATCTGCCTTTCCTCAGATCGGTCCTGATCCAAAACCCACTGAGTTAATGGAATGACTGCCACCAATTTTACGGGGCTGTGGATGAAACCCAGAGTTCAGTTATTGGTCTAAATCATTCCATTATTTTCCTAATTCTTTTATTCTGGCCCACCATATCTGGATAGATGGTATTTGTTTTGATAGCCATAGTGGTAAAGTCCATGTTATTGGATAAGAATTCTAAACAGGTATTCAGCTTTGTTTAGGAAACCCTTTTTCAATAGCTGTAGTGTCATGATTTCTGCAAAAGTAGAGCAGGCAAATGATATTTTTTTTTATAATAGACAGACAGTAATAATAAAATCCAGTGAAAATGAAATTGACAAGGCAGTTAATATTTTAGAAGGGAACAGAAATGTGGAAACAAAGGAACTGATTGAGGAATTTGAAGCAACTGTACAGTGTGAAGTAAACTTTTTCTTTTTTAATGAGCAAAACAAGAAAATGTGCTAGATAATAATGAGTGGGTTATTTGTGCGGCGTTGCTGAGACAAAAGTGTATTTTATCTTTCTTTCAGTTTACCTCTCAAGGAGACAGAATATATGGTTGTAACTATTAAAGTTCTCCTAGTGGGTAAATATTACTTCTTATAGCCCTACATCTTGGAGAAAGGAATATAATTACATCTCAAAAAAATATTGCATAGAGAAATGGAATAGATTTTTTTAAAAAAAAGCCTAAGTTTCAAATGGCTTAAAATGATCTTGATCTAGAATTCCCTCCCTTCTAATGCTTGATGCAAATTCATGGCTTTCCAGTCTGTAATACCTGAATGTATAATAAACACTGTTTCACTGGAGGGCTATATATTCCTGCCTGGAGAAAATGTGGAACTCAGTTCTGCTCCAGCCCTAACTATTAGGAGAGTCGGTGAGGGCAGGGGAGGGCTTTACTCTTTGGAGTGACAGAGGAGGGGGATGTGTGTGTGTGTGGTTGTGTGTGTGTGTAAGGGGCATCTTGGATCCTGAACCTTCTTGTAGTTGGTGCACGTGGTTAAATCAATACCCATTTCGGTTAGGGCTCCAAGCAAAGCGGCAGGGTGGACCTTGGGACTGAGATAGTGACGGGGTGGGGGTGGGAGGAGACAGCACATTTTAAGGGGTCGGCTAGAATATAGAAGAGAACAGCTGATGGATTTGTCCAGGTCGGCTCCCATTGACGTCAAGAGGAGTTTTGCTCCTGAATTCAGTGGGAGCAGAATGAGAAGCTTTTATTTTGAAAGGAGGGAGAGGAATGATCCTTGCTTATTAAAATACCCCCATTCCCTTTATCTTGCAACTTCTGGACTGCTGGGTTGTGTAGTAAATCGTCGCCCCCAACACACACACACACACACACACACACATTTTGCAGTTCACTGCTGAGTCACTGAGTCTGGGGAACAATTCTAGCAGCTGATCTGGCATTTTGGAGGATTGGCTTTTAAAATCCACCTCCACTCCCCTCCTCTTTGTTTTGTGAGTTTATTTTATTTATTTATTTTTTCTTCACAGCACTGCGAACCGAAGCAGTTAATAGTTTTGGGGTTTTTTCCCTACCGTTTTTAACCCACAACTCTGCCCCCTACCTGCCCTTATAATCCCCTCGCATGTGCTGGTGACATCACATGGCCATCAGCTCCAAGTTCCCGTCCCCTGTAACTGTCATTAACTGCTGCAAGCAAATGAAAAATGACTGGGAGACTCAGTGGCTCCCACCAGTGACCTTGGGTATTATTAGAATGACCTCGCTTTGGCTTGACCATTAAAAAAAAAAAATCTTGATATCATCACAGAGGCTGTGTCTGAATCCAGCCTGTTCTGAAAGGGGCTAAGGAGGAAGCAGGGGAAAACACTACAGGACGCAGAGTAAATGTTTTGCAAAAATACAGCGTCCATAAATACTTAATCGCAGCCCAGTCTCAGCCAGTGAGCTCTGCAGAGACTGGCCTTTCGGGAGGACAGTTTGGGGGGTTATCATTTCAGTTTGCAGGGCTTATGTTTAGCTGGATCTGCGGTTGTTGGTCTTGAAATATTCCCCTTTAGCCCTTCAAATGCTGCTTGGCCTCACAGTCTCCTCCTCATGCCCCGATCATTCACTAAATATGCGTCTACTAACCTCCTATATGGTCACGTCTGACCTTTCTTGATCATGTGTGTGTGTGTGTGTGTGTGTATGTGTGTATGTGTGTGTGTGTGTGTGTCCCCTTGTTTCTTTCAGTGCACTTTACTACTAATAATAAATATAATAAATACCTTGGGACGGATTCTCACTAATACAGCCACAAAAAAAGCGTTGTCCAGAGGAGGTTCATTACAGCTTTGATTGAAACTCGGGGGGTTAAAAAAGACAGTCCGACTGTCTGTGTGTATAATGAAAAAGGCTAATTTGGCTCATTGCCCCCCCCCCCACTTCTCACACTGTCAAAGTGAACACTGATAAAAACAGGATAGTCGGCTTAAAAGAAGAAGAAGAAGCCAAACACATGGCTAGAAGGGGGGGAAATAGTGTCCCATTAAATATTGTAATCGATAGCTTGTCAACTCTGAAGCTGTAACGTTTTCCTTATACAGTGCCTCGTTGTTTAACAAATGACCCTCTGAGATGCTCTGACAGGCTGCTGGCTCTCAAGGTGTTCGGCCGGTGTGCTGTGGTGTTTAGTTGTGAAACAGTTAAAAAACCTGGAGGCAGACAAAAGAGAACCTCAAACCGCTGCCCTGCTTCTTTTCTCTGCTGTCAGTTGGAAATAGATCTGATGCCCTCTGGACTTTAACTCCCCACCAAAAGGGCATTTTATTACAGGTTATGACAAGTTGCAGAGAGACATGGAGAACTCAATAAGAAGCAGCAGCAAGTGGAATCAAAAAAATACTCGAGATGTTTTGAAGACAGAGCGCAGATGACTTCAAATGATAGGTGTTAGCAGAATTCTTGATGCAATCAGCAGGATTTCAAACACCGCATCTTTAGCAAGCGCCGGGAAGGGTTTATGGGCTTGGAGGGTTGCTCACCAGCAGTCCGGCGCCTGCCCTCTCTCTCCCCCCGACACCCTTTTCTCTAATATCAGTGTCCCTGAGCATGCTTCGTTATTAATACCGCCCCTTCTTCATACAGTAATGAGCAATGACTCGAGAGCGCTAGAGTTGGCGACTCTTCTTCTTCAATGGGCTTTTTAAACTTCTTAGGGCTTTTGCTTGTGTGCGCTAGGCTTTCTCCTTTCGAGTTACACACACCGTGTGCAACACACACACAGAGACTCTGTAAAACCAACACTAATAAGTTTTCAGTTCAACAGTCTTCCATCTCTTTTCCATTTGGGGGTCAGGAGGTCACCTGCTGGGTATATCGAGAGGTCCATATGTATACTACCTGTGTGGTTATCATATGTATAGAATCAGACCATAGGTATAGACTTATACAGGTGTGTGAATATCTATCAATCATTGCATGTATTTTCCCTGGGCAGTGGTTTTATCCCTACCCCTCGCAGTGCCTGTCAGGTCTCCGGAACGTGAAGGAATTATACCCAGGACTTTACAGAGGCTGTCACGCTCTCCCTAGCTCTATCTAGTAGCATCCACATAAGTAGACTTCGCAGGTGTTAAAAAAAACCCAAGCCTAACAGCTGCTCAGGGACACTTTAAACCATCTGATTTTGCAGGATAGGGCTCCCATTCTAATTCTCGCTGGCAGCTTTTCAAATGCTTTTCATTGCTGATTGCCAGTGGAAGATGACTCTATCTCTCCCTCCTAACTGAGCTCTCCACTTGCATTCGCCTCTCTCCTAACAACCTGGGAACTAGAGCCTCTACTTTGCTACGTTTCCAAAGAGATCCAAATCTCAGGAGTTGGACACAGGGCTTGAGTTTGAAACAAAACAAAACAAAAAGCTTCGCACGGCCTGGGGTGTAAATTACACTCTTCTGTCCGGGCAACTTTATCCCAAATGAACGAAGGTACACGAAGAATGTAGAAGTAGCCACCCCCAAGGGGCACCTCGCTAGATTGGCAAGTGTGAATCCAAACAAATGAGCCTTTATCAAGCAAAGATAGAATGAGGACGTGCCCTGTGAAGCTGTGTGGATGCTCTAAAGCTTCTCTCTCACCAGCAGAAAAGTTGGTCCAATGAAGGATACCTCCTCACCCACCTTGTCTTTCTGACATGCCCTATGGGTGTTCTTTGTGCCAGGCTGCGATGCCATCAGTTCTTAAATAAGAAAGGCTGAAGACAGAAGCAGCTCCCAGGACTCACTCTGCACAGATTGCTTTAGAGTTTCAACCTTGCTATCCCAAACTGACTCTCCTTTTCAAACTTAGAGACCTTGCCTGCCTGCTGGCCGTGTGGCTACCACGAACTGATTGCTTCTTGCTAGCCCAGCTTGGGTGATGGGTCTTCCTCTGGGGTTTCTCATTCTTGGGCTGTTGTTCCTTAGTGCAAATGGTTTCCCCTGGCAAAAACAAACAAACAAACAAACAAACAAAAAAACCCCGAAGTGATGCAGTACAAAGAAGGGGAAATTTACAAGGCAGCCCATGTTCTAATCGAAAAGGTAACAGAGTTACACTCACACACAGGCAAAGTTCCCAACGGCCAGAAGGGCTGCTCCTGTTCTCACTTGTACAGATAAGTCCTTTTGCTAAATTATTGAAAGTTGGCCTGATGTTCCATTCGTGTACAAAGTTCCGGAAATCTGACAGATAAAGGTATTTATCTATTGTTCGGATAAAACTTAAGCCACATCAAACTACAGTAAAAAGAAGACGTAAAAAAATTGGTTATTTCTTAAATGAAATAATGCTCCTATTATACTCCTTTAAACCACATCAAGAGGAAAACTTTACCATAGTGATACAGCAGGAACGAGACGGCAACCAGAATAATACTGATATTATCCGTTCTATTGTCACTCACTGATTTACCCGAATGTATGTTTCCCAGTGAATATATTTACTACAACAAGCGATTTCTTTCCCCCCCTTTTGTTGTAAACTTATTCCAGAATATAACTAAAGATATACCAATAAATGATATTATTCCGCACGCAAACTAACAGAGCCTAGATTTTTCAGGCTGCCACTAAATTTATGGATTAGGGGAGGGCTAGAGGAGATCTTCTATAAAACGTTTTAATCATAAAAGTTCTCCTAAAAATCGAAGGCAAGCAATGTTGAAAGACAAATGAGCGTGGACTAGTCGAAGTGTGATTCATTGAACTTTGCGAGTAGCAGCCGTGTTAGTCTATATTCGCAAAAAGAAAAGGAGGACTTGTGGCACCTTAGAGACTAACCGATTTATTTGAGCGTAAGCTTTCGTGAGCTCACGAAAACTTACGCTCATATAAATCGGTTAGTCTCTAAGGTGCCACAAGTCCTCCTTTTCTTTTTTCATTAAACTTTGTTTCTGTTTAGGTAAATAGATAGAAGGCAAATGTGAGGAACTATGCCACGCTCCAGATGAGTCAGTGTTTGTATGCTGGATGCAGGCAGTATCTTGTTTGCCTGAAGCTGCACTCTCTGATATTTTTTTCCAGGTTCAGACACATTTCAGGAGCCTATCCCTACCTCTTTTGCTTTCCTCAGACTTTGCCTATATCATCACCACCTTTTGCTTTTACACGGCAGGCTGCTGAGTTAGTCCCAAACTCTCACAAATGTGAACAGCAAAACAAACCACGTGAAGGTGCTTTATCACGTAGGAGGCATGATCAATGTCACATTGCTCTGGCTAACGCAGGAAAATAATAATAATAGAAAAATTAGGCTCCTATTCAACACTATTACTCGATGGACAGTTGGGCAGTGGGTTTTTGTAACAGCAAAAGGTGTGAAGGAACAGTTTGGTTAACCTCCATGAGAGTAAAGGGAGAGAAAGCTCCTTTCTGAGAAAATCTACGAGAATTAGGAAAACGCGACATACAACTGTCTGACTGTAAACAGTTGTTTCTTTGCAAAACTGCTGGAGGAGAGTCGAGCAGATGGCAATCTGATGGAGCTAGTCAACAAGTAGGTTTGCCCCTGTTACATAGGTAAAGAAGGGATCGCCCTTCCAAGGATTCCCCAGCCCTTGGATAATAAACTCAAGTGTCTGCCTGTCTCAGCCCTGTCCATCTTCTTTAGCCAACTTGACAAAGTGGAAGAAATATGACATGTGAATTATTAAAGAGAAAGCAGTTGACTTTTAACCTCTGTAGCTTTTTCTCAGAACCCATTACCTGAGAATTTATCTTGCAGGAATGACGGTGGCTGAAAACCTGGAAAGGAAGAGGCCAGGAAGAAAACACCCAAGACAAGAGTTTTGAAGAAAAGCACCAGATTTCACCTCAGCATTTGCACCACTCAAGAGATGGATAACGTGTTAGCGAAAACAAGCCATGCCTCCTTAGAAGTGGATCAATTCGCCACAGGGAGCCGGGGAATAAAATCCGGACTGAATTTAAAAGGGCTGCCACCACTTAAACACCTTTAAAATATAAAGAAAACAATGCAAAGTTTCTCCGTTTCTAAGGTTTGTCCTTCAGCCCAGTGCTTTAAATTAATTAATTTCTGGACACTACAACTTTATAAATAATAATCCAATCCCGCGTGGGTGAAGAAGCCCACTTGTAGTTTTTGTGGGGGTGGTAGGAATTACTTCTCATTTGGATCAGTTCTCTGCAGACATATATATTCTGTACGCCACTGTGCAAACATTATCAGCCTTGCTATGAAAACGGCTCACTGAGCCCTGCTCAGCGGCAGTCGTTGAAGTTCTAGGATGAAATATACAAACATTCTGTCCATGGTTCAAACTTTAGCAGATCTGCAATAATCTTCCCAACAAAAGTTTCTTTGTGCTAATTTAGCTGCCAAGTTACTCGGAGACCGAGTAATTCAGCAGCTGTTTTTTTTAGAAACAAGGAGCAAAGGGGCATATTGAACAGTTAAGGCTTTTTATAATTTGGAGGGGGGGGGGGACACCAAGAAAGATGGAGTCGATTTTTTTCTCGGTCCTTTGGGCGTAGATCTGTATACACCGTTGCCAAGCTGAATGTAATAATTGAATCGCTCCCAAATCTTGGTGATAGAGCAGTCAGAAATGACTCCATCTGACAGCAGAGCCATGAGGCAAGTGATGGATACCATTGTCCAAATCTGACCCTCCATTAACACCACCTATCAGCATCTGTATTCTGTCACCAATTCCCATCCCGGAGCCAAGAGGGGTGACTCTAATATTCTAAGCACATTGAAGGCTTCCATGCTGAGCTCAACCCTGCATCAACTAAATGGGTGGAGAGGATGACCTAAACCTTGCTCTCTCTATCTCAACTCGCCTTATTACCCCTCTCCAATCCCATTGTTTTGCAGGTGCCTGCAATTTGCTCCTTATCTCCTCTCTGTTTATGAGGGCTCCTTTTTATTCATACAAAAGGAGAAATGTTATTAATATTAATTAACAAAATAAAAAATGAAGCCGTTTTGGGAAGGTACCAAATGAATAATCTCATCCTCTAATTGGAGATGAAGAGTGGGGGGGGGGGGGGCCTAGGGGGGAGGTGTAGAGAAACAGATGACCTACTGGGTGACAGGCACAGGTTGGAAGGGTGACATTTTATTGTAAGCCTCCCTATGAAAGGAAGAAAAGGAAAGGACCAGTCAATTTAATGCAGGGACCAAGAGTGCAAGAGTGTTGCTAAGAGACAGAGATGCTGCTAAAGTTCTATCAGAAGCTGTACCCTGACCTTATGCAAATAGAGGCTTCCAACTCTTTGTGGAAAGGCTGAAAATTCCACCCACTGTGTCACCAATACCTGGCATCGAGCCTTTTATTCAAATGTTCTCTAAAAACACACACACAGAGGATGTGACAAAGCATGACACATTTAGGGCTGTATAAAAAAAGGGGTGGGGGGGGGGAAGAGGGAGCCGATCTCATCGTGAAAATGTCACCCAACCATACCTTCTAGAGCCTGTGTCTTTCCCCTGCACTGAAAAACTAACTTAAATATTCCCAAACTGCCTTAATACAAGTCGATTCAGAATGATAAATATAGAGGAAAGCGTTCCTGCTTATTCTGTACGTCGAGGAGGCACTGGTCAAAGAAAGAAAGAAAAAAAGCAAAAACCATAAGCCCCTGTTGATCAAAATACTTCAAGATCAAAACCAGGGACAAGCTGAGATTAGAAAGGGCCCAGACCGATAGGAAACCGTTATATTTAGCAGAGCCAAAGGTGGAACTGTCCCAGATAAATTCAAGCTCAACCTTAAGCAGAGGTCCCTGGGATTCAAGGTGAAGAGACTGTCTCTACAGAGGCTTCCTAGTTATTGCTGAAAACAGAGAGTCAACACTGTTGTAAATCAACACAGTCCAGCTCCTGACAAAAGCTGGTTAAAAACCGGGTTACACCAGTGTCATTTAAGTGTGATCCCAGGAAAAGACTGCTACAAACAGTGGGAGGAAATTAATAATTACAACTTTCTCCCAACTATTTTAACACACACACATGCCATGCACCGAGTTTCTGACAGTTCTTTAACTTCTAAGGCAATTATTATGAATCAATAGCGGTCAAGAGCAAAAAGAGGTAACCAGTTATTCGTAGTGCAGGATTGCCCCATTTCTCTGAGTAATAGGTAGATTATATACCTGTGTTAGGCTGAAAGCATTACGGTTTTTTTTTGTCAAGGATTTGCAGCTTTGCACTTCGTCCAAGATAAGACGATATATTCAGGGCAAAAAGCAGAGTGATGGTAGGTATGCCACCTCTAAAATCGAAAAGCAATAAAATATTCCAGTGGGCGGGGGAGAATCGCTGTCAGTTATTCTCTTGGTCTAACTTTAATGGTTGCACAAGTTTAATTCAACACTTCTTTTTGTTACCCCGGCTGGTGAAACGATTAGTTTGATTTCAATTCAGTTGATTCCCAGTGCACTTTTGTGACTTTTTACTGACAACAATCCTTTCATAGAAGTCAGTGCTGATGCTCATTCTATAATCAGCAATGAAAAATGACTCCGTTGCAATTTGCAAAGTTGATGACTCGTCTTTAAAACGTATAGGGCTTGATTATATTCTCAAACTGGTCAAAATCTGTTTTGTTGTTGTGTTGTTTTGTTTGTTTTTATTAAAAGAAAATAACCAAAGTTCTCATATACATCCAGGGTTAAGACATCTCGTGATTAGTATGCATATATTATTATGATTTTGGCATCTTATTTTAAGACTCAGCAAAAAGAAACAAACAACAATCTGACAACTTGCCATTTCTGTTTTATAAATTATATAGATGGAAAATTATAGCCCTTTCGAGCTTGATCTTATTAGTAAAACTCAGGCGCAAAGTTGTTAGATGTGTAAACACGTCCACAATGCAGATCAAAACTGCAAGCATGGAAAGGGCGTTTAAGACTCTATATTGGATGAAAACCTCTGATTCCAAGTGAATGGAGTAAATGAATTTGCTGGTGCAAATTGGCGACTGGATTTTTTTTTTAATAGTAAGACTTTTCATAATGCGCACAATAGGATTAATATTTCATATTAGCAGTGTGTGTATGGTGAACTTTGTAATGGGAAATTCAATCGCCGCTGTAAATATTAATGGAATATGAAATGAAGCCACCGTCTCCATGTAGCACTGACAGTAAAGCGGAGTGAGCATGTGGCGGCCCTGGGGCGAGATAGGCCTTTCCTCTTGTCTCTCTCGCTTTATTACATTAGCCCAAGCCCCTCCGTACAGTGCTGAGCTCAGAAGCTGAAGTGCACAGGTCACCCATGACAAATGTCCCCATGTCTAGCCAAACAAGGCCCCCCTGGCCCTGCCGTTACATCTGCCCAACAGGCCCCTGGAGAGAGCTTGAGGGTGTCTGTTACAGGTAAAAGAGCTCTTTAGCGCAACTTTCCAAACGCATTACAGGAGAAGGAGACGCTACTTCAGGACTTGCTCCTGCTGCTGTGGCTAAAAAGCTCTGGGCCGCTCTTCTGTGGCCTGGATACAAGATAGCCCCCCGACTCCTCATCCCCAGCCCAAACCTTAAGCAAACATCAATAAGCCAACACAAATCGAGTGAGCCCATAACCCCCCGGCTACGCCCACAGCAAACGAACGTGTGTGTGGGGAAAAGATCCAGCAGGCTCCCCTTTCTTTGAAGGAGTCCTGGTGGCCAAGGGCAAAGTGGAGAGAGTCTGCCTTACACCTACAGTTAGGGCTCTCCCTCACAAATCACTGAATGCTCTGGGCACGGTGCGGAGCTTCTTATTCACACCTACGGGGGCAGGGACTTTTTAAAGCCACTTTTGTTCTCTCCGAAATTGCAACCCTCAGGGAGTTAAGCCAAACCGTTTTAGCACAGCAAATGGACAGCTAGCCGAAAGTTAGGTTACTTTTGGTGTCTTATTTAGCCCCCCACCCCATCACACACACCCACACCCACCTAAATGGTAAATTTGTGGCTCTCTCTCTCTCTCTCCCTCTCTCACACACACTCTACAAAATACAAAGCATTTTTTGTGCAGTTCGAATCTGTACGTGATCTGTATATAATCAATAGCACCTGGTGACATCATAAACGAACTG
This sequence comes from Natator depressus, assembly GCF_965152275.1. Taxonomy (NCBI): domain Eukaryota; kingdom Metazoa; phylum Chordata; order Testudines; family Cheloniidae; genus Natator; species Natator depressus. The sequence goes on from NC_134243.1 coordinate 73,687,618, forward strand.
CACATTGTGTGTGTGTGTGTGTGTGTGTGTGTGTGTGTTAGCTGTGATTTGTTTATCTTTCTGATACAAGTTCAGAATTTGCCACCTTATCTAGTTACATTCCATATTCCCCAAAAGGTCATATTAAACATTAATAGAGAGCTGAATGCCTGATGCCACACAAACACAATTGTCTTAGGTTGTTTGGAGGTGTAAGTGATTTTTCGTGTGTATGTGTGTAGCCTGAGAGGTCTGTGATCATTCCCAATTGCAGTAAATAAGACGTGTGCCATACCACCGACGTAACCTCGTATATTCCGACCCTACCACAACAGAGGTCTGCAGAGCAGCCTTAGATATCAACTTTAGCATGTAACGATATTGTCTGAAATTATCAGCACAACGGTGCAATTCTGTGAACATGGGATCTTTCCTGTATTCCGCTGAGCTCCTAAAGCATTGAAAGAAATGGCTGGCGGTGTACAGGGTAGGGGAAAGCATCCATGTCAACACTTTTTGGATCAGCAGCCATTTATTTCAACACTTTGTATAGCAGCAGCGTTGTCGCTATCAGCCTGCCTTTTCCATTTCCAGCATTTCTCTTGTATAAACAGCACTTAGAACAGCTTCCCTTTAGAGTGGACATTCATCTTCATTTGTTAAGAGCAGACTTGTCAGAATTTACTTGTGGTGACTGAACCATGTTTCCCCTGTATTTGTAGCTGCAAAGTGTCTTGCTTTATCTATTAAACTTCTCACTTTCTCTCTGGCACTCGGACTTGTGGGTAGATGCAGGGACATCTGATGGTGCCTAGGCAAATATTTAGGCAGGTGCTTAACTTATATGTGCCTGAATAATGCCACCGATTTCAGTGGGAGTATTCTCTTGATTTAAGCACTGGGGGGGAGGGGGGTAAATATTTGCAGGATCGGGGCCTATCACCTCATGTAAACAGGATAAGGGACTTTTAGGGTGTATTATGCTAATTAAAAGTGCAAAGTTGAAAGCAGAATGGTAACAAACACAGTGGATCAAAAACGCACTTGTATGATACTCTTGTTCTTACTTTGCCCCTGAATATTCAACCTACTTCCATTTTCACCTACCTGACTGAAAAGCGGGCACTGAAAATTCAGCGCATTAAAATATTCCCAGTTCTTTTCACAACGCACGATCAAATTGTTCCGCACATAGTCCCGAGGAAACTAATTACTCCTATATTAATTCAGTCCTATAGGTTTCTTCCAATTTCTCTGGCATACTGTCTAGGCGAGCACTTATTTATATATTCCTTGTTTAGTTTCTCAGACATTGCAATAGGAAATAAAAGAGAGATTTGCGGCTAGGAGACTTTTTTGGCACTATATTATTTAATGGCAAATCAGTTACCTTAATTCCTTGAGCCTTTCAATCACCAGCTTTGTGCAGTTATGAATGAAAAGACACCCTGATATGCAGCATGATATTGGCTCTGGCCACTTCTGCATTTGCTCGTTCGTTGAACCGCTTCCATATATATATATATATATATATATATATATATATATATATATTGTCAGCACTGTGGCTCATGTACTTTAGACAGTGTCTGTCTGTGGCTTCATTAAAAGCTTTCTATTATATCCCCCAGGAAAGTGCAACCGTCACCCCTCCTGTCTCTTTAAAAGAGTTACACTTTCAAAGAACATTGCCTCCCCCTCGGCCCCCTTTACGAAAAGGGAAAAGCAGTGGATACAGGTTTTGTAAGTGTTAAATAACTTTCTCAGCGTGTATTAAAGGAAGATTGTACTTTATCAACAGCTGATTGATGCTGCCATGTGATCCTCTCGGTTTGTCTATACTATGATATTTATTTAACCTGCTGGGGGACTGTGTTCGGGGGCAGCTTGCTCCTGCTGGCAAGAGCACACACATTACACACTACCCCAGGTATTCTGATTGATTGTTCCCACCCCAAAGCCTTTGGATCATAATTTAACACAGCAGGTCCTACTGCACAGACTAGGTTTTCGGGAAATACAGTGAAGGGTTTCTGTGAACTAGGACTGCAGGGCTGCTTGGTTTTCCTGACTATCTATAGTCTTTAAAGCATATTTCCTTTTATTGTGGGACTCCAACTCACACAAACCAATGGCGTCAGTCCCTTAAATGAATTCAGATCCTTAAAAAAAAAATCTGCCTGGACATACATATTGCCTGGCACTTGCAAATCACACGAGTATGCAACACAACCACCCATGGCAAATAGTTAATTGCGGTTGATCAGTTATCGCACTGATTCTCAAACTTTTGTACTGGTGACCCCTTTCACAGAGCAAGCCTCTGAGTGCCACCCCCGGCCCCCTTATGAATTAAAAACACTTTAAGGCCATTATAAATGCTGGAGGCAAAGCGGGGTTTGGGTTGGAGGCTGACAGCTCGCCACATCTCCCCCCCCCCATAACCTCACGATCCCCTGAGGGGTCCTGACCCCCCAGTTTGAGAACCCCTGAGTTACAGCAAAGAAGTTTAGGGGGGAATAGAAAGTCAGACTTCAATTTTCTCATGAGGCTTTTCCCAGATTAAATTCAGTTCAGAAAGTCCTTTGGCTGTTAAGTGTAGATTGTCCCAGGAGGGAAAAACACAACATCCCAGCATTGCAAATTGTGATGAACTAATGTGCACTGAGGCAGGTTATTACTTTCGACAGCACTCTCCGACTACAACACTGCAAAGTTTTCATATACAGCCTGCAACCTCTGTTTACCTGATCAACTATCAATGGTAGGGACCCAGGACAGAGTCTTTCTTAACACGGTCTCAAAGGGAATAAGCTAGGTAGGTAATTGGCTATCTATCAATCTACTGCATATGGAGAACTGACATTTTAGCTTCTGACCCAAAGCCCACTAAAGTCAAAGAGAGACTTCTTCCCACTGACTGTCATGGCTAGTAAGTCGAGCACACAGATAGACTGTCAGCTTGGTTGAGATCGTAACAAACGAACTAGCAAACGATTTTCCAGCGGGTATGGTGAAAAACATTTTTTTTAGAAAATCGCCTACAAATCGGTGACTTATCTGTTAAAACACCCTCTAGACTGGTCACCTGGAAACCTAGGTCTGTCCATCCGGACCCTCTGCTTTCTGATCTTTCCCATCTTTGAAGGTAGAGTTTTCTTGCCCTTTTAATATGAAATATTTGGTTGTTTTGTAAGTAACAAGCCCTCTCCCCGCTCCCGTCCCCAAAAAGTGTATTTTGGCTGAAGTGATACATACAGCAACATCGGAAGAAATCAACAAGCCACATAACTCTGAGCAGATAAAACCCCCAAACTTGGCCTGAGACGGAAAGAAATGGATCCTGTCCCCAAAGAAAGAGGGGAAGCGTTATTTGCTATTGGGTGGCACTGAATACAGACCATCATCTGCACGGTCCATACTAACATCCGCTTTCTTTGCCCATTAGCCCCCCTCCCTCCCAAAGGTGGCCCGTCCTCTGTCCAGAAAGCACCCGTCCTATCTGCCCTGCAGATCTTAATTCCATAACAAAAATGTTTGCAAGGCTCCAGGAACTGCCATCTTTGTGCTAAGAAAACAGCCGCTATCAAGGTAAGTACACACACCGGGATCAGGGAGAGGGAAAGGGCAGCCTGGCGTAAGAAAATATTTACCAGTGACTCAGGCGCAACCAGGGGGTGCAAAGTCTTACCAAGGTGACTGAGAGGGCAGCGTAGGTGCCAGCTAATAGACCTGCTCTAGTCACATGGGTCAAAGGAGTGTTGACAGATCACGTTAATCGGTAATGTTACCTATTGTTAGATATCTGTGGGTCCCTGGTCTTCAGAGGAGGCCCTTTCTTTAACCCCCTCATCGCCGTATTTCTTCCAACGAGGTATATATGTAAAAAATATCCACCCCCCCCCCCCAATCCCAGGCAATTACTGAATTGTGATCTTTTTTTTTACACTTGCAGACCTGACGTCTAGTGAGGGAAACGGACCAAGGTTTATGTGCGTTTATCCTCCTGTCCGCTGGCTATGAACCCTTCCCCTGGCCTTCAAGGGAGGGTTTAGTATTTCCCAGTAATATTTCACTCCAGATTCAGCGACCCAAGGGGACACTCTCCTGCTAGCCCTGAACCCAATGGAGAAACTCTCCTTCACTTCAGCTGGGCCCCAGGAACACACGCTAAAAGAAAGGGGCTCCCGAGAAACGCTGGCCCTGGGGTTCAAGCCACATCCTCACAGGCTGTAGTCAAACGAATAGAAAAATCTCAGTCACCAGGGGACAAAGAGGGGGAGGCAAAGTCCCAGCTAGGTAGGATGTCCTTCTTCTTCGATGTTCTTGGGCCAGCGAGGGACCCTAGCATAAAGATGCTCTGATACTCACTCGATAGATTGTCATTCTTGACAGACTACAAATAGAGCATCGGTCTGTGATGATTTGTGAATTAGGATGATCTCTAAAACGCTGATTGCAGTAGTTATTTCCCGCCTTAAATCCTATTATTTAACAGAGATGTGTACATGCAATAATAGGATATTCCCAGGCCAGCAACACTTTCCTATGATACAAGTACAAGACTGTATTCTCCTTGCAATCATTTCCTTTCCCTTCTGTTTTGAAAGGCGCCCGAGAAAGCGATCAAGACTCCCCAAAGGCCACTGGGTAAACCATCCAGCTGCGTAGAATGGTTTGGGCTCAGCTTCCTTTTAACCATATAATAACAGGACCGTGTCTGAAGTGTTGCTACTCAAGATTTAGGATGATTCTCCATTTCTAGCCTTTTCTCAGCGAGAAGGGCCATTTCCAGGCACTTTCGCTTGCACCTGGAATTAGGGGGAATTTAATGAAGATGCTAAAGGTAGGTTTAGGGGTGAAACAGAGCCTTGAGGATGTTAATTATAACACTTTGGAAATTAATCTGCCATATTCTAATCTCGATTTTAAAAGCAGTTCTGGTCAAATCAGTCGAAGGTATTCCGGATATTGGGAAATCGGTGGGGAAAATGATACCCACTCTAGGTGTTAAATCCTTGTTACTACAGCGTTTGGCTTTTAGTGATTATCAGCTGCCACTAATCGTGTCTCTCTTTACAGGTCTTGGGGGGCATTTGTGCTAAAGATAAATCCAGGCTGTTGTAACCATTCGATCTGCTACAATCTGTGCAGCTGGTAAGAAAGGGAAACAAGATAAGTCTCTGGCCCCAAACTTCTTGGTTTTAGAGGGGAGGAAAAGTGCACAGTTTTATTGTGTGCCAGAGACTTGACATATTGCCGGCTGCTTTATTGACAAAGTTAAGCAAATCACACTTAAAAACATGATTCCTAGGCTCTGTTATAATGAAGCATATATGTTTTTAGGGCTTGTTACAGTCTATTGACTATTTTCTGAATAGTGGCCATTGTATTTCACTCGCAAAAGTAAATCATGCAAACAACCCTCAACAATGGTTTGTGGTTTTCCTACACATGCTGACTTTAACCTCCCCACATCAAACCACACCCTTTTCTCTTGTAGCCAGTCTTCCCCGCCCCTTTCTAATCTCTTCTTTTTAAAATTGGTTTAAAAAGAAAAAAAGATATCCAGTGTGAAGGTGTATGGATCAAAGAGCAATCGGAGAGATCAAACATCTTCCAGTCAACTGGGGTAAATGTGGCTAACCATCAATGAGAAAGCAATGGAACACAATTATGTTCTCCTCTAACTGCTGTGTTTTACCGACAATAAAGGAAATAAAATATACTCGTGTTCTCCTACAGCTTTAGATCTAAATATTGTTTTATCCTTTGGAAAGCTAGCAGGGGGGACGCCTAGGCACTTTCCCTCACTTTGCCCCTTCACTTTTGCTTCAAGCCTACGGTAGAAATCCCCGTCTTCTGCGTTGATTTGGGTTAATTTCACGCCACAGGAAAAGAATCTTAAAACGGAAACAAACAAATAAACCAACAAAAACGATGCAAAGGTTAATATACCAGGCAGGCTTGTCAGTTTCTGTTATTGGGACGCTTGCTTTGGGAAATGTTAAGTTGCTTCCACTTCCCCAAAAAAGATTTTTTTAAAAACTTTTGCTCCTTCCAAGCCTCAGCAAATAGACAGACTAGTTTACACAGTTGGTTATGACAAACGAATTAGGTGTCTTAATGAATTAATTAATCAATTCATTATTCTTTAAGTATACTTTCCTAAGTAAGCACACACTTTGACTTTCCCGTGAGGCAGCTTTTTGCTAGATCACTTTTTTTTTTCGTAGTGTGGCTATCAAAATGAGATAATGCCCAAAGAGGTGGAACCTAATCAGCTTTTTAGCTGAGTTTAAAGAGTCTAGAGGCAGTTTAAAAGTAGCTTTGGTCATGTTTGCTGGCTAGCTGCACTGTTTGCACTGCCACATGATGATGGAGAGAGTAATGCGTTTGATAGATAAGAGGAAAGAGGCTAGCCAAAAAGCAAGGTCATGTATGATAAGAACTGACAGTTTTACCCATTTTTCACGCACTTAAAAGGAAACTTTAAAATATTAAGGGAAACAGAAGTAAATACTGAAGCACACTACATTTATCACAAAACAGTACACGAACAAATCTTACATCTTATTTAATTAGCCCAAAACCTTATCATAGTTTGGAACATGTCAAGCAATAAAAATCAATGTTTCTCCATTTTCTTAGCAGCAAGGTAAGTTCTTAAAACACTCTGTTCATGGGATAATCACACAATTCACTTTCCCCTTTTGATGTTTTATCTAACCCTTTGAAACAGTGAATTAAATAAGTTATAAGCTGAAGATAAGATTCCGTAAGTGTAATCCCCTTTGATAAGGGAGTGGCTAAGTTTTTAAAGGAGAGCAAAAAATCAGGGAGGAAAAGGGAAATTAAGCTTTTCCATACTCTCCAGATTAAAATCTGTGTGTAATAAGAACACTCATTTTATTTTTTGAAAATCCATATCTAAAGTTGCATACAGGGCCAAATCTGGGTTCCAAGAAGTCAGTGGCAAAACTCTCATTGGGTTTAATTTGGCCCATCATTAGCTAAAAGTATTTTTAACTACTTGTAGAGCATTGGAAACAGAATATTGATTTCTGATTCTGTTAAAATATTTCTGTTTTATTAGACACAGTGGAATGCAAAACCAAAACGTACTATATCTCCTTTCCCAGGAAACACCCCTGTCAGCTTCAGCTGGAGTCTTGTTTAAGTCACAGGTGCAAGACGAGTTGCTCTATAGCCAATACACATCTCCCAAAATTATACTATTTATGCCCTCAAAGCACTTAAAGTAATATTTTCCGAACCACATAAATGATTTAGGAGCCTAAGCCTCATTTTCAGTCGTGATGTAGGCATTTGGGGTATGTCTACACTGAAATTAGATACCCACAGCTGACCCATGCCCTCTGATTCAGGCTCATGCTAAGGGTCTGTTTAACTGCAGTGTAGACTTCTGGGATCAGGGTGGGACCCAGGCGCTGGGTCCCTGTGAGCTGGGAGGGGCCCAGAACTCAGACTGTAGCCTGCGCCCAGAAGTCTAAACTGCAATGAAACAGCCTTGCAGCCCAAGACCCGGGAACCCAAGTCAGCTGGTACGGGCCGGCCATGGATTTTTTTTGCAGCGTAGACATACCCTTAGGAGGCTAAATTTCATTGAAAGTCAATGGGACATAGGCTCTTAAATGTCTAAAGGCTTGTCTTCATTACCAGGGAGACCAATGCTGCTGCAATCTATGCAGCGGATGTCGATTTAGTGGGTCTAGTGAAGACTTGCTAAATCGAGTATCGGTTGACTCCGGTACTCCAGCTCCCCAAGAAGAGTAAGGTAAATCGACCAGAGAGCATCTCCCATTGATACAGCACACTGAAGACTCTGGGGTAAGTCAACCTAAGCTATGTCGACTCCAGCTATGTTATTCATGTAGCTGGAGTAGCGTAACTTAGGTCGACTTACCCCCGTAGTGAAGACAAGCCCTAAGTTGAAAATGGGGCTTAGACTGCTAAGTCACTTGAAACCAGATCTTCAAAGGTATTTAGGCACCTAATTCCCATTGATTTCAGGAGAAAAGGGACATCTTGGATATTCCAAGGTCTCCTAGGGTATGTCTACACTGCAAAAGAAGACCCATGGCAGCAAGCCTCAGAGCCTGGGTCCACTGACTTGGACTTGTGTGGCTCGTGCTACAAGGTTAAAAATAGAAGTGCAGATGTTTGGGCTCCATGTGGATCCCTGGCTCTGAGAACTTCCTTACTTGCTGGGTCTTGGAGCCTGAGCTCCAGCCTGAGCCCAAACATCTACATTTTCTGCTCCAGGATTTTAGTACTTTTTGCAGTATATACATACCTTTAAGTGAAATTCACCCAGTGCAGGTGTCCTATGCAAAGTCCTGCACAAGCCTTCATGCCCACTATAGAAGAGTGTGAGTGGTGCATAGAACTTTCCACAGGCCCCCTTCAGCTTCACAAATTTCAGCCTGCTGAAGTACTTTCACACTAGGTGGAACATTATCACAATGCCCTGAATCATCTTTCAGCTGCTGCTTGCTGAGAGCTGGATGATTTAGCAGCCACGGGGGTTCTGGACCCAGACACTTGCACTGACGCACCAATGCTGGATGAAGTGAAGTGTGCCATCTGCAAACTGAAAAACAGACGGACAGCCTGCACTGATGGCATCCTCCTAGAGCTCCTAAAGTGCGCTATTGACCCTGTAGCGGAATCACTTCTGGCCATCTTTCGTCCGGTGTAGAGAACTGGAACCTTGCCAATCACCTGGAAGGATGGTATTGTGATCTCATTTTATAAGGGCAAGGGACAGCGCCGTGAATGTAAGAGTTACAGGCCAATCCCCTTGTTGTCTGGGCCAGGGAAGGTGTTTGCCCCTGTTCTGCTGGCGCGTTTGGAGCACCTGCTACATCAGTAGCATCGCCCCTAACAATCAGGCTTTACGAGGCATGGGTCCATATTAGACACCAGTTTGACCCTCCACTTGTTGTTGGAGATACACCATAAGTTCAAGAAGGTCCTGCACAGAGTGTATGTCGATCTTAAGGCTGCATTTGATTCAGTTGACTGTGTCGGATTATGGAAGGCCACCAAGGGTATAGGTGTCCCAATCACTGCTGGACTTGATTAGCATGCTGCAGAATGCAACCACAGCCCGTGTACGTCTTGGGAATCAGATGTTGGCAGCTTTTAAATCAGTATCTGGTATCAGGCAGGGCTGTGTCTTGGGCCCTGAACTCTTTCATCGGACAATAGATTTCATAATACAGTATTCCATCAGATCCACAGGCATTTAAGATCGATGATCTCTTGCTCTTGGACCTTGACTATGCTGATGACATGGTTCTTCTAGTACACAGCCCCGACAAGTTTCATGAGGCATTCTAGCAAATGGAGGAGGAGTGAGCCAAGATTGGACTCTATGTTTTGTGGTCAAAAACAAAGCTGCAAAACCTATGATCAGGTCCACTCATGACTCCAATCTCTTTGAATAAGAAATTGCCAAAGCAGTTTCCAGCTTTTGCTATTTGGGTTCTATACTCACCTGTTCCTCCAACTCTCACATGGAAGTACTTCACCGGCATCACAGAGTCTGCTATGGAATCAACATCATCTCTAGATGACAACCAAGTTCAGGATCTATTTGAGCTGTATCCTTTCCATACTGCTGTACAATTGCAAAACATGGACCCTATGCTGCTCAGATTGGGCAAAGCTGGAGGCTTTCCACACATAATACTAATGTCATTTATTGGGCATAAATTGGAACAACTTCATTTGTAATGCAGATGTTTGCAGATTCTCCAGTCTACAGGCTACTGGGGCCATTGTGCATAGATGGTGTCTTGCACTTTTTGGATACGTCGCCAGAATGCCACATGATGTTCCAGCAAACGCTGTTCTCCAGGTGGCTTGCAACATCCGGGATAAAATTCCACTAACTGAGGGGTGGAGGTGGCCTCGAGGAAGAACCACTATTACATGGGTTCTGACATTGGACTCTTGGTCTGTCAAGCCCTTGTGGCCACACAGGGATGGACCAAATGGCAAACAATGGCTACAACCGACCATTTGGCTAAGTGTTGAAGAAGAAGAAGAAAGTACTTTTCCATTACTGAATCTCACAGGAAAACTATTCTTCTATATGTAAATTTTCCTTGGGGTAACAGGAGTTTGGCAAATGTGATTACAGTCTTATTTAAAATGGAATCAAAGAGAGACAGATAGATCTTTAGAAATTATTTTTTTCTCCATAGTGGCCACCTTTAACACTTTTTTATGCCTCAGTTTTAATAATCTATATCAATGTTGTTTTTTAGCTGATTTTAATGTCAACTAGGGATTAATGTGTATTAATTAAATTGACTATATTTTCTTTAATGAGCAGAAAAAGATTTCATGTTAATGCTGATGATCGTAAGATGGATTCTGTCTACTTATCTGTATTTTCTCAACATCTTGAAATATTTTATTAGAAAATGAATTAATTTAGTTACAGTTGCCTGGTAAAAACAAAACAAACCAGGTGACTGCAAACTGGTTCTGTCGTTATTGAGATGTATGACGATCAAGCCATAATATTTTTACTTAGTAAAATATGAATTCACTGTGAAACATTATTTTGTGCTAAATACGTAATTTATGCTGTTTCTATTTCTTGTTTATTTGGCTTCAAGTGACACCTGAATTTACAGACACTTCCCTGGGTCTCTCTCTACTCAAGGGTAGGCTGTCTCCGTTTACAGCAAAGGCTGCTTGCAACCTGACCCTGTCACGTGGTCCCTGAACTCAGTCCCTTCAGTCTTAAAGATCTGAGCAGTGATGTGCGCATGCATCCCAGGGCGAACGCTCTGTTACAGTACTTATACTGTGGTCATGTCAGTGGATTAAATGGAGTGAAATTCACCTCTGTGCAGAGGACCAGTGTTAGGCCTATGGAGCATTTGCGCTGGAATGAATTTTATCAATGATGATTATTCATAGAGTGAAGTTTCCCCCTCTGTAGAGGGCCCATACAAAGCTTATACATCACTTCAGTGGGATGTAACTGGTCTATAGGCTTTGAGTAGGCCATCATCACAGGGGTGAATTTCACTCACTCTGGACCTGCAGTTGCTATCCTTTTACTGGCTAATCTCCCATTGAAGTTCATGATGAGTTTTACCAGAGGAAGCACTGCTGGGTCACATCCACTACATGTAATCTGGGGGCCAGGAAGGGGGGCAGTTCTACAATAGTGAATTGTGTGAAACTTCAGTTAAAGTCAACTGGGGGTTGCTCATTTAAATCCAAAGTCAATCAGAGCTGAAATAATATAGAGTTCTGTTCATATATGGCCTTCACTTAAAAGCCTGATCTTCCACGCCTTTCACATGTTGACTTCCATGAGCATGAGGCTGAAGGACTGGGTCAAACAATCATTTACTTATTTAGAAATATGCAGGCCCATAATGCTGGCAGGATTCTAACTCATTAAAAACCAAAACAACAAAATATAGGGCAATATCACTCACTGAGACAATATGATATATCTATAGATAGATAGCCAGCCAGACACACATGGCTGTTGTGTTTTTCGAGCTCACACAGTTAGCTATACTCTTGGGTTGCTGAATATGCTCTTAATAAGAACGCCTGGAAATCTTAACGGCATTTATTGGGTACTATATAGTCACTTTGATGCTAAATCATTACACTGCACAGGCTTAAACTTAATTCTGCATCCTTTGCCCGTCTCACCATCTGCAAAGTCCTTCCATAAGCCATATTTTCATAGTATGATAGAGTATGGCAATAATGAACTCTATGGGGCTGATTCTTATCTCACTACCTCAGTGCAATATCACTGGTTTCAGTGGGGTTACTTCAGGTTTTTACTAGTCAGATTATTGTTATTCTGTTATTATTATTATACCTGTCCTCCACGAACTTATCTAATTCTTGTTTGAACCCAGTTATGCTTTTGGCCTTCACAACATCCCCTGACAATGAGTTCTACAGGTTGACAGTGCATTGTGTAAAGAAGTACTTCCTTATGTTTGTTTTAAACTGCCTATTAATTTCATTGGGTGACTCCTGGTTCTTGTGTTATGTGAAGTGATAAATAACCCTTCCTTATTCACTTTCTCCACACCATTCATGATTTTATAGACCTCTATCATATCCCCTCTTTGTCATCTCTTCTCCAAGATGAACAATCCCAATCTTTTTAATCTCTCCTCAGACGGAAGATGTTCCATACTCCTAATCATTTTGTGGCCCTTCTCTGTGCTTTTTCCGGTTCTAATATATCTTTTTTTTGAGACGGGGTGGCCAGAACTGCATTCTGTATTCAAGTTGTGGGTGTACCATAGATTTATATTGTGGCATTATCATATTTTGAGTCTGAGGGGATGCTCTAATATGTCAAAGTCCAGGTTGCAGCAGATCCACCAAGGATCTCTAGAGGCTACATAGGTGACTTAAAGCCACCTTTAACCCACCCTATCTGGTCTTGCGCTGAGTACAGACAGGCCCAATATACGTTAATCCTACTCCTGTTCCTGCAGCCACATGGTGTCTGCAGGACCCAAAGATGAAATGCTTTATATTTTTAAACCTAATTATTATAATTGTCAATTAAACAGTTTTTTTCAAATTGTTTCCATTTCACAGAGTTTGAAATGGACCTTTTAAAATATGATTTAAAAAAATAAATATTTATTGAAAACCTTGTTTGTCAACAACTAAAAGTTTCATCTTAAAAATTTCAACCAGCTCTTTTAATTATATTTCAAATAAATGTAATGTACCAAATTATATTCTCAAATGTTTCACCCAAAACATCTATGGAGCCCATAGACTACAGGCATTTGTTTCTTTAGGTTTATTTCAAATGTATGACTGAGTGTTTAATGCTGGCTTCAATAATATTTAATTAATCTGTTTACCTTGCTTCTTTTTTGATTAAATCATCTTTAGACCGGTTACTACAAATTACGTACAGTATTGTTTAATTGAATACATTAGTAAATTGCATATAATTAATATCAAATAATTATATAATTACTGTTAGTTTCAACAGTGCAGGTGCATATATGTCTGGAACATCTTCTTCCTACATCTTTTTATATTGATTATAACATATACTGCGTCTAATATTGCATTCTCAGTGTGTGAGAATTTGTTTTCATGAAAGATGCTGGATTGACAGCCATGGAGAGTGAAGTCCTGTTTATCCACAGAACAGGTACAATATTGCAGAATCATTATTATCTTCTCCACACTATTCTTATGAAGATAAACCCAGAAGGGACCATCTATCAACTTGGGAGTATAGATCAGTCTCCGTAGCCCATCCAAACACTGACATCTCATTGAGACTGACAAGGGACTTGATTGCGGCTTGCGTTGTGAGGTTATCAACTCATTTCACAACTACAGAAGAGGCAGAGCCGTCAGACTGCAATAAGTTAACCAACATGTGCCTCCGCTAACATGTGCAGGAGATCCCTACTCACCTGGGCTGGGTTTTCGCTGGTGCTCAGCTCCATAACTCATTTTCAGTCACTAACCAAGTTCTATCTTAATTATCACATGTTAAAAGAAGGTATAGTCTAATACAGATAAAGAGCAGGTAAAGTCTAATACAAATAAACTCTCTGTAAAGGGTCAAGCAAGGCAATAATGTAAACTGTTCTCATTTTGTACATTTTTTTTCTCTGTGTGGATGCATGTAATAATTTTATATGTATTATCCATTGGACTGATTGCTTTCCTGTGATCTATCAGCAAGTTCCCCTGAAAGCAGTACAACAGCACACAATTGAAATAAAATGGATATGCTGAATTTTGTAAACAAAAATACCTTTTTGGATAATAAAGTCATAAAAAAGCCTTTCTGGCCTACTGAGACTTCCTTTTAAAAAATCCTGACATGTTGGCAGTGTATTAATCAGTATTATTCTCCATTTTTTTCAGAACCGATCAAAATTAAACACCAACCGTTGTAAAACAATGTGAATAAAAATCCCACCAGAGAAATCCATCTATCTCATTTTAAAGCAGTGGATGACATTTTCCGGAGGGGAATAATTACTAAACACTTTACCTACTAAACCTACCGTTGCCAACAGTACAGCACAACAAATGGAATACAGCGCTTTTTTGAATGGAACAGCTCCACTTGACTTTGCCATCCCTTTGTAGTAAGCGTGGCCTAGTCCTTGATCTACTACTTCTAACCTGTATCTAGCTTATAGGGAAACATTTCTGAAGCAGGCACTCAGATACTATAGTTATGAAGATAGCTAGCTAGAAAGTACTCTGAAGATGGGATGCATGAAATACTATTAAGAAAGCTAGGGGAGTGCTAACACTCAAACAGTGATTGAAACTGTGTTAGCAACAAGATACTTCTCAGTGCCTGAGACTGGTACAGTATATTGCCCAGAGATGCAGGCAATATACTCCATCTTTGGAATGTATATACAGTATCTATTTTCTATTGCTCTTGGCTCTGGAATCAGCTACTATGTCTATGTTTCTAGGTATTTTTTAAATGCACAAATCCTTAGTCCTTGAAGTTCATGTGACATATCAACATCAGACATCCATGATTACATCTGATTATCACCCTCCAAAATGTTCTGTTGTCTATTCTGTCTAGATTCTTATACCACACTCATCACTGTGGTATCTGAGTGCTTAGGAAGGTCGTAATACCATGTATCTAATTTGGTCATGCAGCTAATTTTTAAAGGGGTCTCAACTCAGCCTCAAGCTGTATGCTTGTCTCCCTATCTGTCCTCGATCATATTTTTAGTGATCCCAGAGATGTATTACCTCGGTGCAACACTTAGGTGCACTCAATCTGGGTCTGTCTTCATGTGTAAATAGGCTTTTACAAGTGAAATTCTGACATTTCCATGAATGAGTGATAGTACTAAATAATAGCATGAGCTAAAAATAGAGGTCATCGTCCGGAAATATAATCCATAAAGTTTTGGGGGCATGTAGTCAAAAGTGCACAAATCTAAGCTTGCAAATCCTTATTTGTATGCAATATATAAATATATGCATGAGCTAATCAGGACTTGGAAGGACACCATAGTCCGTGGCCACACACAGGTAGAAGATGCTCAAAATATGCTTATTATTTTCTTTTCAGTAACTAACCCTCTTTACTGCAAGTTTAACAAGTGCACTCAAGGGCATGATGAAGATGAGATGACAGAGTCTGGAGAAGCCTATCTGTCAGTAAGAAACAATACCTCGCTACAGCTTTAATTTAATGAAAACTTCACTTTAAGAATGTGGAAGATGTAACACAATGTAAGGAACTGAGTTACCCAAACAAAAATAAACAAAACAAAATCTCAGGTTTTTTTTAAAAAGCCCCCAAACTGCCAAAGAGAAGTTTGCTTTTAATTCACAGGAATCTGTCTGCTTGTAGGTATTGTGTAGGAAGAACCACTGAGCTTAATCTGCAGGTGCTACCTAAAGCAATATTTTAGCAATTTGATGTTTAAAAAAAATCTTTTCAGTTCTCAGGATTCATCTTAGCGTGTTTCCTCTTAATGTTGTACGCGTGTATTATTAAACTAAAGAACAGTGGGATTTTTTTCCCCTGCTCTTCTTTTGTCCATACATTGATTTTTGTTATGATGTGCAGTTAAATTACATACCCTAGTGTAAAGTGCCTTGAACACTAAAGAATAACTGGATATCTGCTACTTGAAGATTAATCTTTTCTCTGTTTGAGTATCTGAAACAACAGTTCACTCACAGCTGGAAAAGTACATTGCAGCAATAGGTCTGTGTTTTTAAGAGCATGTGAGAGCTGTCATCAATTCTTTGTTGTAGAATTTATTCATAATAATAATGATAATAATTCTTTGCAATTCCACTGTCTTTCATCCAAGAATCTCAAAGTGCTTTACAAACATTAATTAAATATCACAACAGATCTATGAGGAAGGTAAATGGTATTCAGGTATCATTTCACCAACCACTAAAATCAAGCCACCTGTGAGGTAGACAGTGGAAGCTGTTAATAGCACACACCATCAGAATGAGATAGTTTTGGACCAGAAGTGAAGACGAATACCACATCCAATTGAAATGGTAGTAGGTGGTGGTCAGAATGCAATGTGCAGATTTATAATTTGGCCAGGGCATCAGATTAAATGATCAAATTGTGATGAGATCCATTAACATAATTTTTCAAGCCCCCTGCTCTCCCTTTTGCAGACCATAATTTGTGACTGTACTTTTGTGCTCTGAATTCATTGTGGGTGCAGATCTTAGCATTTGGATGGCTAATCAGCTGATTTGCTGGCGCTAATCAGATAGTTATGCATCTGAGTGCTAATCTTTGCTCTCACATGGTGATGGGAGCCAGTTTTGCAATAGTAGTGAAACGATACGTTAATTGTAGGACTGGCTGAAAATTTTCCATCAAAACTATTTTTCAAACTGAAAATTGTGGTTTCAACTAAAAGGACATTTTCATGACAAATGTCAGCTTTCCACCAAACATTTCAAGTTTTCATCAGAACTTTTGAACTGAAAACTGAAAGTTTTCATCCAAAACCAAAAACGTTTGGGATTTGGCCAAAAATGTTTCGTTTTCAGGGGGGTTTTATGAAAAGTTGAAATTTTGATGAAAATGAAAAACATTTTCCAATCAGCGCTAGTAAATTGCACTCACAAGCCCATCTGTTCACCTGAATATTTACCCGTAATAAGAAAAAAATTATATCTTATCCAAAAGACAACACTTTCAGCAACACAGTGCCCTCCAATGCCATGTTGAATATTAGCGCAATACTGATTTGGAAAGAAAAGTGCCAACTTCTGCATAACTAGAACCTGTGTTTTTCTTGGGAGCTTTACATGTAAGTACTGACCTGGCTTGAACCTGTTTATCTTGTTCGCTTGCACAGGATCACAGTAGAAGGTGCTAAGACTGTGTGCCCTATCTAAATATAAATATTTCTATTGTATCACTACAGGGACTGGACAAATGGTTAAATATTTCAGGACTGTAGTGGCGTGCTCATAAAAAAACTAAAAGGAAGCATCTTCACATTTTTATTTCCAATGCTACAAATCAAATTTATTGAAGAGACAAAGACTAAATGTAAACCTTGAAAGGAAAGCGGTTATTTTAACATTAGACTGACGATATAATTTATCACCAAATTATTGAAAAATAACACATGCCCAACAACAGTAATAATTCTACTCCCAATGTTTAGTAAAAGATAATTGGATTTTATTTGCTACTTCTTGTCTACTGCTCACCTCAAAATCTTTGACATCGCTGACATCACTGGGCTGTTGCCATGGGAAGGATTAAGTTGTCTTAATTACACGCAGTGTCAGTTTAAAAAAATATTCTTAAGTGTTACCATCTCCAGAAAATATTTGAGACACATATGAAATAATAGTTACAATAAATATGCAACAAAATATTATCTACTCAGTCTCATCAGATGAGCATGTTGTGTTTAAAAAGGAAAGTATTTTAGTTGAGTTTTAAGCCTGGTTTAAATCAGCATATGGATCTATGTCAATTTACACTAGCTAGGGATCTGGCCCTTGCATTTTAATCATATTCCACATAGACACCATGTCACCATCACTGTTTTTTAAGAGATACACACTTCATTTCTTCCCTGAATTCCTTTTAATATATAGATGGGTGCCCTCGTGTTGGGTTTTCAATTAACTTAATCAAAATCAGGTCAATATTAAAAAACAAATGAGACCTAGCTAATTCACTTAGGTATGTGCATTCAGACTTAAGCAGCAAAGAAAGGGTTAACCATAAAGTATTCCACCTTGAACCCTGCACTCTCTTTATCTAGCACACCATAATAAAAGATCAAGAGTTCCTGCTTATTATCTTATTTTTCCTGCTTGTTCCACTAGGCTAGGGCCCAGACTAGTTATGGATTAACACCGTGATCAATAGTAAGCTTGCTGTCTCTCTCTCTGCAGGGGAAAATGAACTCAAAATGCAGTCAAACTCTTATTGATCAAGGATATAGGTCTCACTTTCATTACCTCTGTCTCCTGATAACCCACAAATAATGTGATGAGTTGCTAATCTCTCTGATTTTCAATGGACTCTTCACCCCTCCTGTCTGCAGAGTAGAGCTTTTATTTTTGTCTCTTCAGTGTAATGCATGTAGCATTAACTCTCCCTCTATAACCGTCAGACTTGGTCAATCAAGACTCATAAAATGGTATTTAAATAGAATTGGGCAGAACAGTGTTAAGAATATATTTGGGTCTCTCTAAGCAAAGGAGTTACCCTATAATAATAATAAACAGCTCAGACAGGTGGAGAAGGACACTGCTTCATCTATTGGCCTTTGTATGAGTCAGATAGTTTAGTCTGCACCAAAGTCAACCCAGAAGAAGATGTCTATGGGGATGCTTAGGCTTAACTCAAAAAATTCTGTGGATTAATGTGTCTATGGCTTAAACAGTACTACTGGCAGCCATTTCACTCTATCTATCTATCTATCTATCTATCTATCGAGACACAAGGTGAGTGAGGTAATATCTTTTATTGGACCAACTTTTTTTGGTAGAAGAGATAAGATTTTGGGCTACACAGAGCTCTTCAAAGCTTGTTTCTTCCACCAGCTGTGTTCGGCAAACTATTCTGAAGACAAAACAGAAAATGTGATGGTGTAATAAGTTTAAAGTGGTCTTGATTTAAGCAGTGAGAATTGAGGTAGGCAAAGTGTTAGTTTCTACTTGATTTGTCAGGGCTGAATTTAGTTTTGTTTCTAGGTACTTCCATGGGGTAATTGAACTGGGTCCTCTGGGATGCAGTGTCATATGTATTCAAATGACTGTCTGATATGCTTTCCAGTCCTTACAAAGTGGGTTATTATCACAATTATTTCAATAATTGATGTAATCAAATCATCTTAAATTTACTATAGATAAACAAATTATTGATTGGTACCAAAATGCAAAGGTCTCAAGTTTCATTTGTAGTGGTTTCTTTCAATGGCTTTCTTTATCCTTTAGATAATACTCATAGCCTTGTAACCATTCTGGTGACCAAGCTTTCTTTTGAAGCTTACATCAATCATATAATTAAGACATCTTAGTACTACTTTAGCAATCTAGACTGACAGAGATCTATGCTCTATGTGCCTGCTTCTGAAATTTCAATGGATATTATTCTTTGTTTTTTTTTTCTCATGTCATATAATCACTGCTCTTTTCTGTTTACAGGTCTTCTAGGTACTGTTTGCAGTTGGTCCAGATTTCTTCAGATTAGCCTCATTATTGGCTCTAAGTCTTTCCATTTTATCATAAAGAAAATTTAATTGGCTTCTAATAATGAGATAGGCATGCAGGGCACTTAACAATGCAATACAATTGTTTGTGTATAATAGCATCTCAGTGATGGCAACTGCTTTAACAGTTAAATCAAAGACAACCAAGATAATTGGTTTCAGACAATTACCTTTCTTGTAAAACACGCTCAGATCTATAACGTCAGATAGAAACTGACCAGTGGAGCCATGGAGCAATAAAGTTATATTCATCTTTTAAAAATGAAATCTAGATGCCTTGTGTTAAAAAAATGCACCCAGAAATGAACTCAGATCAAAACATTCAAACTTGGTTGTCCAATGTTAAACCCCTGGACCTGTATTTTACACCTAAATGAATGTGGTCTGATTTTCAAAGGTGCTGACACTCCATAGCTACCATTGATATTGTGACTTCTTTTTGGTCTCTAAATATATTTCCATATTTAACTTTAGGCACCCACTAGATAATCTTGCTGTTAATGCACCTACAAAAGCATGCTCTAGCTTTTAGGATCATTGCTGAGATTCTCTGCTATATGTGAGATATGATCAATTTTTTTATGGTCAAAGACTCATGAAAAACAGATGATTCCATTTGCCCAGTTATGGCTCTTGAATATTCCTAAATTATTTGTATTGCTAATTTAATTGCAGATTTTGTATTTACAAATTTATGAGGAAAAAGGCAGGATCTGAAGGGGAAATATCTCATATTTTTAAAGGAAAATATAATTTTGATATCAATGATGGAAGTTTCTATCACAAGGAAAGCAGGGGAACTAAACCCTTTATACATAAACTGGAATACATGTGACAAATGGATGGGTAAGAAGAAGTGATAATGGTATTTTCCCTATTAAGGACCTGTCAAAGGGTAGCTGGCCTTTTAAAGGGAGATAGGTCTCAGCCCACCTGTGATACAGCTGATTTGCTTCCCCAAGTGGAGAAAATTAAGTCACATGATAGACAGTCACATGACTAAACCAGGCCTCTGAGGGGTTCGTATAAAAACAGAGACCTGTTATAGCCAGGGGAGACAGCCAGAAGCAAGAACAGAGAGAGGCCAAGTACTGTCTTCTCCAGCTTTTCAGAGAACAGGATAAAACAGTCCCTCATGGAGAATAGACAGGGCCAGTCTGAGATTGGGGTGAAGTAGCCTCCTTTTTGGGAGCAGGGAGCACAACTGGGGTGGAAGGGGCGGAAGAAGGACAGTGACACACCTTGGTGAGATATGATGGTGGAGAGCTACAGACTAAAGATCCTCAGGTAAGAGGAACTGGGCCCATCTGGAGTCTGAGTTTATTTGGACTTAAGAAAGTAGAAATCCAGCAGAGGAATTTTCTCATGTCTTTTTAGACTATGTGGAGTTCTTAGGAAACTGAGACAGGTGCTGCAGTCCGTCCTCCCAGGCTATGAGGAGGAGCTTGGGAAGCCATTGCCTGGTTACAGGACCCAATCGGACACCCATCAAAGTAATCAGGAGTCAGATCTACCCCACAAAGATCAAGGGCAAAGATTCAGTAGAGTAAATCTCATTAGGCCTAACTTTTACAATCTCAAATGCATTCTACCATATAAGGCCTGGGCTACATTTTAGAAAAATGCAGGCATATCTGTCAGTTAGGGGTGTGGTTTTAGCCAACGGAGCTATAGGGACAAAAGCCATAGCGTAGATGCCAATATACCAGCAAAAACTATACTTGGAGGGTACAGCTATACTGGTGAACCTTTTAAGTGTAGACAAGGCTTGAGTTTGGTACCATATTTACAGTACTTTGAATTCAATTCTAGGCCCTCAACTCTAGGGTAGCTAATTTTTCCTTTTCCCTCCAGAGAGAGTGAGACACTGTCACATCGCAGAACCACCCCTTGAAGTCATGCACTACTGGCAATAATTAAAATGATGGTTCACAGTGACACTGCACTTCTTTATCTACTGGGGATGTCACTGTGGACACACAAGGCCTCATAGGAAGGAATTACACTCTGGAGAAGGGGGGATAATGGGTTAAAAAGGCATATGGAGATTGACACCTGAGATAATCTGAAGCAACTGCTAAGATTAAAAAACAACCATGATCACAAAATGTCCACCAATTAAGCTTCATGAAAATATTCACTTTTTTTTTTACTTTCTTGTTTCAAGATGCATAGTTCACCCTAGAGCATCAAGTTACCATTCATGAGCCTAGCGCATACATAATTAATTAATTATACACACATGCTTTGTGTCTATAAAAAGATCTTCTACACTTTCCACAGTATGCATCCGATGAAGTGAGCTGTAGCTCACGAAAGCTTATGCTCAAATAAATTGGTTAGTCTCTAAGGTGCCACAAGTACTCCTTTTCTTAATGCAATCTAATGTCTGTTATGACTATAGATGACTAAAATCTATGTGATGACTACAAAATATGTATCTATTTGGTTGTCTGTATGGCTGTTAATAGGGTTGACTGTATCTGGCATTGATAATATGCCACCAATGTGGTAAAGTCAAACCTATCCTCATCTTTCAGGACCAGTGTTTGGTATGGCTATCAAATTTGAATAGCCCCTTTATGTTCTTTTTCAAACCAAACGCTTTTATTTTTGTCAATAAACTGTGTCATTTATTATAGTTAAGAAAACTCATGTTGTTTGAGGTCTTTATCAGAGTTCCTACAAATCAGGTTAATTGGTGATCAACAGAGCTTTTCTGCCTTTAATGAGGCCTGGTAGCCCAAGGCAAGGCCTAGCTCTTGATAAGGGACTTTCTTTTCCTTATTCTGGATTCTTTGATCACTTTTTCTTTACTAGGAGAACAACCGCAGGGAATGTCATTGTTTTTTAATTGCCTGATTACCAAATGTTGGAGATAAAAGATAGATGTTCTCAATTAATAACATTTACATAGATTAGCATCACTAACAAGCCTCATTAGTAGCTGCTGACTTTTGTTTAGACTGTGTCCCAGGTCATTTGCACACTGATTGTGCAATAGTAAGTACATTCTGCATATTAAAAATATTTCTTTCTAATCTGTTTCCATTACTCAAACTGTAGATTTTAAAGCACAAATAGGTTTTTGTTAAAGTTAAACTCTCACTTCACTGCACATGCAGGTCAACATTTTATACATTAACAGGTTTTCAAAGAAAATTTCTTGTCCTCTGGGAACCTTTGTAAATCCCGAACTACCTTAACATATTTCATCAAAATAAATGGGAATCAGTAAGGCCTAGTGGTTAACGCCCTGTCCCAGACTCTGCTACTGATGTAGTACCTGACCTTGAGCAACCCACTTATCTTATCTGTGCCTCAGTTTGCCAATCTATAAATTGGGTATTATGCACTTACCCTCCTTGATTAAAAGCTTTGAGATCCAAGGATGAAAAATACTTTGTAAGTGAAAAGTTCTGTCTGTATACATTTGAGCTATTGTCATTAAATATCTATATTGAGGTATTAAACACTGATCCATCTTTTACACACCTCTGCTTGGTAGATTGCACTGATTTATGATGTGCGAAATTCAAGGTGTTACCTTTAATCCCCAAAGTCTGACCTATCTTGGATGCCAACTTGCACCTTAGGCTTCATCCTGCAATGGTTTGGGAGATCACCAGCTTCCAAATTTGAATTCAGTGGGAAGGAAGCCTGGATATCATTATCGCTGGATAGCCTTCAGCTCTGGGATTTACTTTTCTCATTGCTTCAGTATGTAGCTTGCTAGTCCTTGTTGAGCTAGTAGGTTGAATTTGGATGTTCTCATGAAACTAACTTTTCTCAAATGGGTTATACTTTAATTAGTGCTGTTTTTAAATAAAGTAGATATAACTAAGGGTTACACTGGGCTGAAGTAAATTGAGATAGAGAAATTAAAGTGTAAGCTCTTTGGGGCTGAGTTTATCATATTACTTTGTGTTTTCACAGGAGCTAGTACAATGGGGCCCTAATCAGATCCCTTAGGGACTGCTGCAATAGAATATAATAATGATATAGATATAACTATTACACACAGAGCTTCAGACACAAAGTTTCAGAGCCACCAAGAATTTGCTGGTAAAATAAATAGAGTCTTTAAGCACAAAACAAAACATTAAACAAGAAACTGCAGTAAAGTACAGCACAGAAAAGATTTTAAAGAAAGGTCTTATATGTGTAGCAGGTCATAGAAGAAGAGAAAAATACATTCTGATTGCACCATCAGAAATATTAATAAACTCTAATTGAAAGATAAACACGATGCCAAGATACTTTAGTAAATGTGCGCATATACACTTAAGAGATATACACGTTTATAGATCTGCACAGACACAGAAGTAGGTCTATCTCTTATTTTGATCAATGGTCATCTTTTGTATATTTTCAACACCTACTGCACCGATAAACACAAACCCAATATTATTTTTACTCCATCTGGTTGAAAATCTCTAGTGTTATGGCCTTTGCTTCAACACTGAAGCTGACTTCAGGGCTGCATTT
Organism: Natator depressus; assembly: GCF_965152275.1. Classification (NCBI taxonomy): domain Eukaryota; kingdom Metazoa; phylum Chordata; order Testudines; family Cheloniidae; genus Natator; species Natator depressus. Next base: position 73,711,371 of record NC_134243.1, read on the forward strand.
TTTTTTTAAAAAGTAGTAAATTGTACAGCTCAATCAAATATCAATAGTAAAGTGCAAAAGCAGACACTTTCATGCTATCTGTGGAGGGATTAAATGAATGAATGAAACAATCAATCATGGAGGTAAACTTTTAAAAATAGATCTCTGTTCACTAGAAAAAATAAAGTCCAGGTTCTTCAACCCTTATTCCTCACTCCTTAATATAGAAGAACAATATAGTTCCATAGATTTCCATGAGACTCTTTGTGGAGTAAGCTGCAGCTCAGTATCAATAAATATTCCAGAATCCCATGCCGAAATACATACCACATTCCTATTTACTTACATGCTGTTGGTTGTGCATTTTGCATATTTTTCAAGAAAGGACAAAATACGTTTCAGTCATCATTTCATTGACATATCAGTTTCACAGTGCATCTGAGCCACATAATAAACAAATCAGAGGAAAGAAAGATACCAGAATTACAAGTCTCTGCATGAATTACATGTTTCTGTGTCATTGTGAGGTGCGAGATGACAGGGCTGTGATTCTAAACTGCATGTGTGCCTCTCCTCTGTGCTGTGGTATATATCTTTTGAAAGAAACAAAAATCCCCAGAATTAGTAGCTTTAAAGCTATCAAAGGTGCTAAGCAGACTCATGGACAGAGACAAGCTCCTAACATGACAGATGCACTCTGAGGATGAAATTCATCCCTGTGCGTAGGGCCAGTACAGGCCTAGGGGCCACTTAAATCCCTCTGTGAGGATCCAGACCTCCAACCCACTTCACACAGGCCACTGAACAGTCAGTGCCATCAGACCTATGAAGGAAAGCGATATTTTGTCTCTTGCCCACATATGCCTTCTCCAGATCTACGTGCTTGTCTATGTATTCTGTGCTTAATGATTTTCATTACTTTTGAATGCTGTGCACAGCACTCCATCTATAAAATGATAGTCACTTGCATGGGAGAATTGCATATGGGGATTGGAGGTGCCAAACTACAATTTCCCCATCCAGATCCAGTATGTGGAGCTGCAGCATGTTTACGCCCACAGAGAGCTGGAACAATCCTGCACAACTCCACTCTATCACCTGCATGAGGTGGATGAGCCAGAGGATTTGTGTAATCACAGACTCCACAGTCCTCACCTTGGTCCACTCCCAGGGCTGCCGTTGGTGCTGACCCATTTGGGACTACGTGCAGAAATTCATTCCATGAAGTGCAGGGGATGCCCATGTGGGAGGACTGGTGATGGCCTCCCTTCACCCATGCATCCCCACAGCAGGGTTTAAATGGAGGGAAATGCCTTAACCAGACTTGCAGTGTCAGGGTGAAGTTCACTTACGTGCACTGGAGTTTTATCTTGATCGCTTCCCCTTCCCAGCTGGTTGGTAGCATATTTAAAAAATAGGCAGACGGTTTTAACCGTCTTTCCAGTGCCATAATCTAAAACTGGTTTAATTAGTGTTTAATCAGTAGTGGCATCATAGCATGTGGATCCTTAATATTATTTCCCCTTCCTTCAATAAGTGGAAGGTTGATGAAATTCTCCCCTTCCCCTTATGCCTGTGAACATCCAGGCCAGCTCTTCAGCCGGTGTAGATCCATTGACGCTGATGGAGCTATGATTCTCTATATCAGCCATGGATCTGGACCTCAATGTTTGTCTTTTAACTCTTGTTTTCTCTGGCAACCCCAGTAAGATAATGACGTGAGAGGAGATAATGAATGCTGTTGTAGCAGCCATTCATAATCTGCCCCATTCTACAAATGCCAAAGCTCTGAAATGCTCATCAGAATACTGTCCCAGAGCAGTTTCTGTGCTGTAATTTTCCAGAAAACGGAAGATTTGCTGCAGAAATGACCTAATGAGATTAGTCTAGTCCTTGGAAATTGGTGAAAACAGATTCAAATAATGCTGCTTCTCCAATTTATAGACCATGTTTAATTTTTACAGATTCTACTTTTTCTTTAATTAGCTTAATCTCCACTGATTCACAAGGAAGTAAACACACAGGAGATTCTGATTTTTGGCACACACAGCTCCCTACCATTTTAAATTTACCCCAACTCAAGGCAGTTTTGTGGGTAAGGCAACTGAAGTTCACCTATGGGAACCTCTGTTTGAACCAGCTTCAGGTTATAACCTAACCGGCTTCTTCGTCTCAGCTCAGTGTCTCCAGGTCTGGATATGGATCATTGCCAAGACGGTAAGGAAACTTACAGCACAGTTGCATGGCCTGAAGACAGACAGCCTCAGTTACAAACACTGCCTGTCCTGACCCTTAAGCTTCACTTGCACAAATATTCTCGGCTTGCTTGAAAGAAGAGAGAAAACCCACATTCCCTCCAGATCAATGTGATTATTTGTTTCTGTCTTGCGAAACACTTGTTTGTTTTTAATGTTAATAAGCCTCATAACTTTGGATAATAATAATAAATATTTTAAGCTAAGTCCAATGGTGATTTCAGCTAAAGAAAATAGATGGTGAAAATTATTGTTATAGTTTAGCAGTTTTCAAACAATTGGATCAATTTGGCTGAACGTTCTTTTACTTTTTTCCAAGAAACCAGATGCCAAGTACGGGGCCATTCTGTTCTCACTCCTAGAGCATCAGATTCCTTGGTATCGGCATGGTATTTTTTATTTAAAAATAATACAATGCTCCCCCCCAAAAGATAATTGTGATATACATTACTTTAACTTAAATTGCACAATAATGGGACCTGATTCATTAGTGAGCTGATTTCACTGGAGTTATATCAGTATACATTTTGAATGATGCTAGATCTCCTAGATGCTATGGTAATACAAACAATAATAATGCAATGGTGAGTCATAGCTAGAGTGTGTGGGTCAGAGTAGTGAATGCTGCATTGAGGAAAACAGACTTTTTGTAATAAAATGAGCCAATGACTCATGCACGGATGAATATCATATATTTTATTCATTGTTTCTCCTAACTGAAGCAATTGCCAAGGATTATGAGCTCTCTTTAGGCACCCTTATAAAAACGGTGGTTGTTTAAAGATCTCTCATTGTGTTCTTCCAATGGAACTTATGTACACATATAGGGAAGCAATCTGGATCTGACTCTTATTTTGTATATTTTTATGAACTGCTGGTTGAAAAATTTTAGCCAAAAAATTTTCCCTCCAAAAAAATGGGGTTTCACTGACAGCATTTTTTGTTTTGGTTGGGAAAATGTTGTTCTGACAAAAAATAAAAAGTAAAATAAAATAAAATATTGAATTGGGAATTGAAAATGCAATGAATCAAAACTTTTCATTTCACTTTGAATTTAAATTTTTGTTTCAGTTTTCAAAAGGTGAGAATTTTTTTAAAAAATGGATCTTTGCTTTCTTTTCTCTTTTTCCTTTTGCCACTGAATGCAATAGAGTGAACAAGGTCTATTTTTGTTTTGTTTTTGTTTCCTTTTTCCAAGTTTCCTTTTCCTACTTTGTAACTTTTTAGAACTTCTTCAGCTTTGGAAAAGTTACAGAGTGACAGTGGAAAAAGGGATAAAAAATGAAAGGAAAAGAAAAAGTGACCCTCCCCCGCAGACCTTGACATAATTAACTTTAAAAATACAAAATATTCCAAGTATATTTTGTGGAAAATTTTGAAGGACATAATTAAAAATGGAAACAACTCTGAAATTTCAAAAAATTCTCCAGTATTCTTTTTTGTTTTTGTTTTTTGCTCAGCTCTATGGTTGATGGTGTTTAGTTCTGCAAGGACACTACTGGCCAAATTCTGCATACACTTTATGCTGCCATAGCCACTGCAAAGCAGCCACGAAGCATCCATAAGCCCCTCCCTCACTGCTTGTCATGCTGCCGTCCCCCTGAGGAATACCCTTAAAGTAGGGGATTTTCCCAGAAGGAACCTAGTATCCTCCACCTGTAGGATCCCCTGTCACAGCGCACATTCTGGCAAAGGGTCATAAAGAATTAGTCCAGCGATGGGAAGAGGTATGACTAGAACTTTCCTATGTCCCACTTTTTTCCTAACTGCTGCAAAACCCACAGAGCTGCCCTAAACAGCACCAGAGTTCAAACCAGCCCTCAGCAGTTCCAGGAGCAAATGGAAATCACCTCCTCTAAGTCCCTACACTGAACTCTGCACCAGCACAGAATATCAAGGTCTTTAAAGGCAGAAAGGCCGATTCAAGTCAAAACATAAGGTCGTGGCTAACAGGTGGTGTCTGTTACAGCCCTTCATCACATTTTCTGCCAGTCTGGGCAGAAATGGCGTATAACTTGCATGTTACAGGCCTCAGTCTCACGTACATAACAATAAAACAGGCATTATCAGATGCAAGTATTATTGAGGGAAATTCTTCCCTGGTGTGCTTCCAGTGAAATCACCGGAACTATGCCAGAGACAAATTTGACCTATTATGCTTTTCATGTATTATTTATTAAACACATTTATGTGTCCATGGTTGGCATTTACTGAGTCATAGTTATGAAAAAATATATTCAGATGTTGCATCATTTGCAATTTTTGGTGCATTAGATTAGCTGAAAACTCCACCTCTAATCCACAAAACAGAACTGTGTTGTTGGTACGAGCATATATTCTCATGTAGCAGCCGGGGAGTTTTTAACATAAGTATCAATTTGAAATGTTAGAATAAGATGCCTCAGAGACAATGAGATGCATTTTTTAAAAAAGCCGTTAGAACTATTCCGAATGTTTTGCTGAATATTTGAAAACTATTTCATGAAAGAAATAAAAATCCCAGAAGAACTCATTCCAAATGAAACAAAACATATATTAATAGTTACAGATATCATAGAATATCAAGGCTGGAAGGGACCTCAGGAGGCCATCTAGTCCAACCCCCTGCTCAAAGCAGGACCACTTCCCAGTTTTTGCCCCAGATCCCTAAATGGATTGAACTCACAACCCTGGGTTTAGCAGGCCAATGCTCAAACCACTGAGCTATCCCTCCCCCCTCACTGAGCTAACCCTCCCCCCCGCCACTGAGCTATCCCTCTACCCTTTGTTGACATGCACAAACCTCGGATAACCACTGATTTGTTTCCACTGGGATTTTCAAATACAGGATGTCTGAATTTTAAACGCCTCATTCATGTTCCAATCACCATCTTTTTTGCCACATTGTAAATGTTTATGCTTTAGGCCTGTAGTGTATAGCAGTGGTTTTCAAACTTTTTAGGCTGTGTACCGCTGTCCAAATAAAGTAGTCTACTGTGTATCCCCATCTGAGATAGGTTCATAATATACCTATGATTAGATTGCCAAGTCTTACTAAATAAACTGCGATGTCCGCCATTACAGGATTTTTCTCGCATATCCCCTGGTGAGAGCTCACGTACCACTAGGGGTACGCATACCCCAGTTTGAAAACCACTGGTGTATACAGATAGGGTAGTATCTCTTTAAGATCCATCTAGAGGTGCTCACTGTGGTTTATGCTTTAGAAGCTGCCAGAAGCCATTCAGAGCAGCAGTGTTTAAGTAGCTAGGTCTGGTATATTTGTGTATACCATCTTTAGTAAGCATGGTTATTTGGAATCCAACTGCGGCTGTGTGGTTTTGTCATACAGTTTTGGCCATAACAAGGCTAATTTTTTTAAAAAAAGACTAGTGAGATGTGACTCCGCACTTAGGCCGGAAGATGAAATTTGACATAAAGGTTGGGAGGTGTGAGGCAACACATCCTACTATATATCCATTCTAATATGTCATATGGAAACAAGATGCCACCGTGTCAATTGGTGCTGGTGTCACCAAAGAGAATATTGGGTGGTTGCATGTTTCCATGTGGTTCCATACTTTGAATCCAAAGGGCAAAACTATTGATGTAGTAAATCGCTCAGTAAAAGCACAAAATATTCTATGGCATTGCTATAATATTTTAAAAGGGCACAACTATGTATCCCATCAATCCCTAGAGCTATGCAGACTGAATGCACTTTGGGGCAGGGACCATGTATTCCTTTGTGTTTGGAAACCACCTAGCGAATCTTGGGTATTGTACCACAGCATAAATACAGTAATAGAGAGAACAAACACACTCAGGACCTCAAATATAAAGAATGGGATTTTTATTTTCCTTCCACTGTCCACAATCAGAGTATATGTTCAAGAAAAGAGCAAGTGTAACAATAGGATATTCGTGCTTTATATTACAGGAACGCCTGTTCCTGGCCAGAACATTGGAAAAAGTGTTCGAAACCTGTTCATTATGAAAAGGTTATCTCTGTAATCTGCCAAGGTAGTAAAATTTTGAGTTATCTGCCATGTAATTGCCAGCTGAGAGAAAGGACAGATTTAACTTGCATACCCCAATATTTCTGTAACAAAAGGTCGGGCATTTTTGATGCTGTCATTTCTCATTTTGCATGGATTCTCCTCTATTCCTCCTTTTCATGATATATCGGGGTATGTTTTTACTTTCTCTCTTAAAATGCATTAGGCATCTGTATGCTTTTTTTCAAAAATTGCATAACTGAGGCACATCCTACAGTTCTGCCACATTACATGTACATGTTATTAGACTCATCTAAACAAAATGTCTTTCCTGGAAACTCTGGCAGTTTGGGTTTGTGTATGTGTTAGTACATGATACATCTCTTGATTATTTTAATAGAAAGCAGCAGAGGGAGGTTTAAATTGTAGAAATGTTTGTGCTCCTTAATCATATTGAGTGAAGAAAAAAACGTTATCAGTCATAAATTATGCTAATCTAATCCCAAACTAGAAATCACTCTTTACCTAAAAGTCCAAAAAATACTGGTCAGAGTACACACAACTCTCTGTTCATAAACATCCAGCTCATGAGTCATATGGATGTGAAAGGTCATCATGCCTATTTTCAATTGATGGAAACTTCCCTTGATGTTCTGCTTTTCTGTGGCTTTCAAGGGACATGATCACAGTCACTGCAACGATCATTCTTTAGTAAACACAGACCTCTATCTTTTGTTAATTACCCTCATTTTTTTAAATGAGAGAAACTGAGACATTTTTCTACACTTTCCCTTTGCAAAGAAGATGTAGGCTTGTCTTAACTTTGCAAGGAGCATGGGATAAGCTGTCTGCCAGTAATTTTACAATGTACTTGAGATCAGTCACATCGGGGAAAATATTAAACTGTTTTTCATTTTTCAAGAGTCAAGGCTTACAATACCTCTTGTTCACAGGTGGTCAGTTCAAGGACTCATTAAAAGTTTTACAATTTTCCTTTTGATAAATATGCTGGAATTATAGTCAAACTGGCATAAAAAGTCACAACCATTAAAGAACATGTGCTGCATTAAAGGGAAATAACAAATTATTATTTAATGAGATGACTAGTCTTCCTATTGTTGCTTTATTTTCAAGTAACACTGAAATGGGCTCCCTGGTGTTTGTAGTTTCTGGCTATCTTTTTTTTCTTTTCTGCTCATTATTAATTCTTTTCTTCTCCTTGCTAATCAGCCATGTGTTTGGAAGCCTGATTTTTAGCCTTCATTCCCTTTGGATTTAAGGGTTACTTGTAGACCTAGTCAAAGACTTAGCTAGTAGTTAAAATCAAGGGCGTACCTCATGACCACCACAACACACACTCACACGCACAGTTTATGTGACTGTTACACCTCTAGGTTAAGGTTCATCAGGGATTTCCATAAATCCAGTGGGTAATGTGCCAAATAAGATTAGAGAAGACTTCATGTTGTTGCACAATCCATTGAAAATATGCTCTGTTAATCTCCTTCTGGTAGGGACTTGAAACAGGTAGCTAATATTATTAGCCGTTTCTTGTCTTCGAGGCAAACAGAGAGCGGGAGCTCCTGGTGACATCTAAATAGAAAGTTAAAGTTTACAACATCACCTGTAGCAGTGTAGCAGTGTGATTAGGGTAAATGCAACTCTTTTAGAGATGGGATTCTGATAATTATCCTTTCATGTTATATTCTTTTCTCTTCCATGTTTCATTTCAGTTCATTTTGTTGTGTTTAATCTTATCCCGATTGATATTCTCAAACACATCTTTATTCCAAATAATTTTAGATTATTCTATCAAATGCTACACTGTTCCTGAAATTATATTATCAGAAACAGAAGAGCATTAAGAAATGGAGCAGATGAGGTTTTATGTCTGATCTGTGTCTGTTTTATTTGCACACATTTTTTTTTTCAAGCTTTGACCAGCATGAAAATAAGAAGGAAGAGTGAATTTTAAAATCCCCATCCTGGCACTGATACAATCATCATTCATCGTGGTTGACTTTGAGAATAAGAGACATGAACATTTTTGTTTCATGAGGCAACCCTACAAGAAACAATAGAAGGCAGGACACATCTGAAATCTATGTTTGTCTCTTTCATAAAAAGCTGGTAACTAATTGGCTCTCTTTATCAAATTCAATCTGTTGTCCAAAGAACACAAATTTAGAGCCAGATTCTGAAACCTTTAGTCAGGTTGATTAGCACTTGATCCCATTAGTCATTCCATTGAAATCAATGGGCCAGATTCTTTGTGGGTCTAAATCAGTGTAACCAGTTTCTGCCAGCTGAGAATCTGATCTAATGAGATTACTTATGGGGTAAGGTGCTGCTCAATGTGAGTAAAGGAATTTGATTCAGACTCTTAATTAGAGCTGGTAGGGAATTTTTCGATAAAACTTTGTAGTTGTTGAAGCTGAAAAATTCTATCAGATGGGGGAACTTGATGGGGCTGGCAGACCTCCCCAGCAGTGAGAGAAAAAAGACACTTACTGAGGAATACCAGGTAGCTCCTCCCTCACCCCTGGAATCTCTGGAACCCATTGGCCACTTGTGGGGGAGGGCTGCTGATTGGCCGCATCCCCCAGCTCCAGGGATTTAACTCGTTTTTGTCAAAAATTGAACGAAAAGGGGCACAAACATAATCAAAATGAAATGTTATTTAAAAATGGCCAAAGTCAAAATTAGGAACTGTAATAAAACCACTCCTATTGGCTAGATATGCTGGGGATAGACAGCTTCACTCCGGCAGGCCAGCACAAACCATACCCAATACACAAGAGAATGAGAGCCTAAGTTTTCTCATATCTACCTCATTGAATCTACCTGATTCAATATTTCTGGGGATCCTCTGTGCAGTCAAAACACACAGGAACATATACAAACAATGAATAGTAACCACTCCAGTAGCACAAAAGAAACAGGCCATGTAGTCCAAGTATGGGGAAGTCCCCTCATGACATAGAGCAGCTCCTTGTCCCAGTATATGGGGTATGACCAGCAATCTGCAGCTGGTGGATGGTGCTCAGAGGCTAACGCCAAGCAGCACAGAATATAGCTGCTCCCCCTGGAACTGCCTCCTCTGGAAGCTGGATGAAGCAGGGAATCCAACCCCTATTGTTTATGACTAATTTACTTTCTTGACTTCTGTGGGAACAGACTTAGACCAGTGCTGAGTGGTTCTGAAAAACCCCGTCAGGTGGGGAAATGATATTAGCATGCAATGCTGTATTTTAAAACTGCTTCCAAAAGTGCCATCCTATCAGCGAAAGTGGGAAAGGTCTGCCAAGGCAATACATCTTATATTAGTCAGGGACACAGGTGGATGAGGGACAGGATGAGCTTTACAGAGCACTTTTAATCTTTGGCCTCTAAGCAGCATAGCCACAGCAAGTTCACATCAGGATAGTGGCATTAGCGAGGACAAGTTTACAAATCCCTGAGTGTGTATCCATCATTCTGAGCTTGAGATATCTGTCAGTCCATAGCAGATGCTGCAGTTGCTGTGCATGTGTCATGTTACCGAAACCCCTAGATAATGATTACGACCGATTATACAAGATGCCATGTTCCTTAATCATATCACTTACATTTCTGCTGAACGGCAGTGACAAGGTTTTGAAAGGAGAAGATCACAGCTGTCCAATAAAAAAAAAAATCAGATAAACCAGACTGTGTTTGCAGACAGAAGATTATGCTAACCTGAAAAGTAGCTTTAGTGCTGTTGATTTTTGCACTCTTCCTAACCTAGCTGAGCCCTCGCTCAACCTCCACATGTTCTGCTTCAGATCTGAAACGTAGGCAAGTGATGTATGAGCATATACGTATATTTGTGCATTTTCTGACACGGCTCATTGACAGTTTTCTATTCTTCAAGTGAACATTTGTGCTTTCTGTCTTGAGATTATAGGTCTTTCGGTGCTGATGCAGACAGCTGGAGTGGGGAAATCGTTTCCTTGCCTTGCTGGTAACCCCAGCTCTGAACTTGAGGTGTTTTATATGCTTTATATAACCCCTTTATATGCTAGTCCATTTTGGGGCTTCTCTTGTGCAGAGACTGCTAATTGTCTTGAATTAAATGCAATGCATTTTGATATGAATTACTGTTTACTAATGATTGAGGAAAACTTGTGTATTATTGAAGTAAAGAGTTCAAATGAGGTTCCAAGAACTCAGAGGCAAGTGCCCTACTAACAAAGCTAGGATATGGAATGAGCAAAAGAAAATCCTCATAGTTTCATGTGGTTATAATACAATGCAGTCCTATATCACTCCCATTAAGGATTTTTGGTGCAAAAGTTAAAAATATATAGCAATTGACAGAGCAGAGATTTTTTTTTTCTAGGTCTGCTAACATATTACGTTAAAGAATTAAAAGCGTAATTTTAAAGCTGGATTGGAAATGTCAATGGACCTAATTCTATCCTCAGAGGCTGCCAGAAGCATCATTGCTAAGCTGCTGATCTTCCCGACCTCCCCATCACCCTCTCACCAAAGCGTGTACCATCAGATATGTAATTCTTTGCTCGTGATGGCAGAACTCCAACAGTGAATGTAGTTTGACCCAGGTTAGGTGGATTTTGCTAAATGCGTAAATTGTTCACATTCTACTATCTGAAAGATGCAGCTCTTAAACCAATGTTGTAAACATAAATGAGAGCCAACCCAGTGTGGAAAATAACATATGTATGGGAACTTCCATAGATCCTGCTGTCTGGATACAGTTATCTGGCAGGTCCTTAAGCCCTCACTACTGCAAAGTGGTGGGTTCATGGGTCTGTAGTTTTGTCCTCTTTGCTTTCCATGAACATCCAGGTGATTGAGTTCTCTAGTATGAAAATTCCTGGAAAGCAAATTTTAAGCCTGTATATGACCCCAGATGGATGGTTTCCACAGTAAATCGCATGAGAACCCTCTGGGAATGAGCCAAATGGCCCCCATGGTATAAACCACAGGGCTCATTCCTGAACCTAGCCGATCTCCAGGGATCCACAAAGATTATCCTCATGGAGACCTTGAGCCTCTGTGCAGGGTCTGGCTTCTAATGTCCCCCTGCTCCCTGTCAGTTCCAATGGAGCTACCAGAGACCTCCTCCAATGGCTATCGTATCCTCTTTGCCTAATCTCCATAAACCCATAGGAGGGTTGACATGTATCATACATGGTGAAACTTTAAAAAAATGGAAGCATGTCCCGAAAGCACCATACATTTCTGGTTTAATTGATGGTTTAGGGAGGGTTTCCATCTTTAGGATTTTCTATTCTACATGAGTCATTACAGAAACTTTTGAGGACATGTCTTTTGTCTTAATTTAAATGTCCAATTTAAATAATAAACCTATGATTAACCTGTGATAACCATTAAAACAATCCCTATAGCAATCACTATTCCACATGATTGAGAAATCCATTTGCTCATTTTCCCTTTAGAATATCCTCAACTCTGAATATTGGACTCCACTAAAAATCAGGAATTTGTATGTAGATTAAGATATATAGACCTATAATTGCTGCCAAGCTAAGCCAGACACTTCTAAACAAAGTAAGATGATTGCCTAGGATTTGCCTAAACTCCCTAAGACAACATCTATGGCCCATATGTGACCACATGTGGTATAAATAGAATGAAGGTATAAAAGGGAAAGAGATAAACATATAATTAAAAACAGCACAGCAGACACTTGTGCTCATTCAGTTTAATGATTTCATGCTCCACTTTATAGAGCAGTTGCAGACCCATAGCTATGTTGACCACATGCCATAAAATACATGAGTGTAGCCCAGGACCAAATTATTCAGTACTAGTAATAAATCCATCCCATTAACAGGATAAATATGCACAAATGACAACTCTGGTGATAACGCTGGAAAGTGGCATGTTGGTAGCTGGCAGCCATACAGGTTCCCATAAATAGTAATACTACTGCCTAGTTAAGAAACAAACAAAAAAAATTAGTTTAGCTTTTAAGGCATAACGAGGTCTTTCCTTCTGTAATCTGTAATTTGAAATGAAAAGAGACCGTGGCCTTGAAATCTTCTATTCTGATCATTTTTGTAAGCCTAATAAAAACCCATAAGTCATACCATTTATTTGTGAAAATGAAATCTTCATATACTGAAGGTCAGTTTTAGTTGAACTAATATAATCAGCAAAAGTCAAGGTTCCCTTACCATTAAAATTGTCCATACTCTGAGTCTTTTGATATTCTGCTCTTAACCTTGAATCATGTTGTGTATGTTGTATGAAGGGAGGATAGTGAATTCATATTACAATATAATGATGCCTGAATCATCCTGGCCTAGATTTTCAGCAGGGTAAAGCCGACAGCCAAAAAGAATAATTTAAAATTATTTGAAATTAATACACTCTTCAATATGCACCCACCTTAGAAAATGCAGCAGGTTGCCTAAAGTCTACAAACAGCCCTTAGTTACTGTTTATGAAGTACTTTTTATTGCTCCTGAATGTATTTCTTAAAGTCAAAATATGGTTACATATCAATAGAGCAAGTATTGATATAGAAAACTGCTTTGAGGTCTGCGCAGAAGAAATCACACAATTAAATATTTAATGCAGCCTCCTATCACAGAGTTTCCACCACTGCAGTTTGGCTGGGTATTCCAGGGATACGGTTCTGTGTTAACATGTGGAAGGATCTGGTGCTGGGCCAGTCATATTCACAGGATCGTGAGAAGGATTTGTGTTGTTGTGTAGGCAGCTCACTGCTTGCTGTTTGAGGATGAGACATGGCATTGAAATAGCTCTCTCTTTGTCACCTTTGCTGAGGGTGCTGTGGGAGGGTGACATCCTGGAGCCACTTGCAGGAACTGCTAGAGGGAAGCTTTTCAGAGCATGCTCTGGTTAGAGACTCCAAAGATTATTCTTTCAGGAAGGAACATTCTTCTAGGGAAGATGACGGGTGTGTGCGTGGGGGGGAATTGCATCCCTTTGTGAGGGCTCAAGCTAAAGACATGAACTCCAGCTGCCATGATTCCACATTGGTGCTCCCTTTCTGGCCTAATCTGGCCTCAGTGCCAGGGTAGCAATTTACGAGGAAGCAAGTTTCTAAGAAACTCTGTCTGCATTTTTTTTTTTTTTTGATGTTGGTGCCAAAGTAATTCCACTGGAATAGCTGGCTTGGTGCTAGAAAAGCAGTCACCACATCTTACATTCATACACTGCTTTCCTTCCTAAAGAGTTGCAAAGGGGTTTACAGACTAGATAGAAAGGTGAGGAAACAATACCAGTAAACAGGAATTCCTGGGTTCTAATTCTGGCAAGAACTCCATTTGTTGCCTTGGGGAAATCACTTAATCTTTCGGCATCACTTTCACAGTTTCTAAAATGGGGACAATAATTACCTGTCTATGTAATATGTACTGTGTGGTGAAACGATCAAAAGCACTGTGTAGTTGCGACAAATTATTATACATATCAGATTTCCTTCACCCACTCTGGACATGCAGCCAACTTTGTGGTGGGGTGTAGCAGCTGTTTAACAGCACACAGTAACACACAACAGCAGTTCAGCACAGAAAGCAATGGATACTATTTTATTTAATTAAAACTGAATGGAGAAGTTATGTAGAAAGAAATTATCCTGCTTTAAATTTGGCTAAGGGATAACATGCAAAGGTACTGTGCAGTCTGTAATGATGACAGTTTGACGGCATATCTGTTTTACCTCTTACCAAATGGACAGACCCTCAGTATCACAGTGACCCTTAACAAATTTTTCCATTCATAACAATTATGTGCAAGCAAACATTTAATTTAAACTCTTTATTCCCTGGATACTTTAAATGTCTTATTAAAGATTATTGCTATTCCCTTTGGGAAGAAAAGTACTAACTAAAACCAGAAGATCTGCAGTGCTTATTATTCAATATTTTTTATTTTACTCTCCTTTTTAAAATTTCAAGTCTAATAACAAGTCAGATAAATTCTTAAGAACTACCAAATCCACACCAGTGAATGAAGGTCATTCTTCTGGTCAGTTGGTCTAAGGTTGGGGATTGTTTTTAGGAGATTTCTGGCATTGCCTACATAAAACAAGCTCTTTAAGTCCTTGTTTCAAAATATTACTGATCTTTTTCCTTGCTAAAGAAGAGGCAATATCAAGCTGTCTATGAATAGACCAGTACAGTATGAACTTTTGAACTGTGAAATCTGGGGGATGTAATCTTCTTGCTAAATAGAGGCTTACGGCAGATACTAAATGCTCTGATAGGAGCTTTGCCAATGTCTGAACTGTCTAGTAAAGGAAGGAAAAGTGTGGCGACTTGTCATTAGACCCATGCCCCAGTGCCTAATACTGTTGGTGTGAAGGTTGTTTCAGAGTTTCGGTATAAAGATATTTCTCATCTTCTTTGAATAAATTAGTTTGACTAGTTTTATATACACACACAATAGTTAATCAATTTAAGATGCATTTATGCTGCAGTATATTGCTAATGAAATCTTACTTGCCAAAGTTTTGGAAGAGGGAGCTCCTAGCAACTCTTGCTCTTAGGGAAAGGTGAAACAACAGCAGTGCAAGCCGACAGGTGAGTAACCCCCAGCCACTAATGGTTTTTTGGGTCTTTGTGCCTACCCTGCTCACTTTATCAGCCTATGTGTTATTGCAGCACCTAGATAGTAGCATGATAGACTCATTACATGTGTTTCTGAGCAACAAACTCCTACGTCAGATGCACCGGCAGATTCTCCAAGACAGCCACTTGGTCAGGGTGTTTGTGGAGCCATGTGCCCCTCAATGGCAAGAACGAGTGTCCTTTGTGTTTGGGATATCAAAGTAATAAAGAGTCAGCCAGTGAGTAATACAGTAGTTTATGGCAGAGACAACAAACATTTATGCTGGTAGTTTTAAAGCTGCACTGGTTGCATATTTAGGCTACTAATTACTTTATTCTCTAAGTAATTCTTACCTGAAAGTTTTATTACTTTGGCTCTTTGCCATGAAGGCAATGTCCTACACTGGAGTGGCATGGTGTTTGCAACTCCCCAGTGTGAAATCTGGGCATCACTGTGGACTGCCAAAGTACATTGCCACCTGGAAAATTGGGACCACTCTTTGAGAATGTCTCCAGTCCATGCATGCCACTCTGTGCCTGGTCAGCTATGTAGAAGTTTGGACTAACAGCTACATGTATCTGAGACACTATGGCCCATAACTTCAACATTTTTCGTGCGGGAGTTACAGAAACTGGCATCATTATGGGTCTCAGTCCACTATGGTACTTAAATATGTGAGTAGTCCCAAAGACTTCACATTCTTAAAGTTAGGCACATCCTTAAATATGTTGCTGAATCAGGGCCCTGGTGAGCAAAGTTGTTTGGCTGGTATGCATAAGAAAAAAAGGGAGTGACTTGTGTCTGTATACGTATGTGTCATTTGTGCATTGAATTAATTTTGTAGGCTAGAAGTGAAAAACAAGCTAGCTGCAGCATGAACATGTTTAAGTTTATGCTTTGGAAATTAGTACAGGCGTATATACTTGGTCTGAAATATGGTCACCATAAACGAATGTTATTCTCCCCAATGAATTCACTGTCTAAATTACTAGAGATGGGTGTTTCACTTACTTTGCCTTCATAGTCAGGTTAATATATTGATTTTTTTCGCCCTCTTTCTTTTATAAATCTGAAGAAAAAATTCAAATAAGCCCTAATTACATGACTCTGATTCTGAACAGTTCTGGAAATTGCAGAGCAATCAATATTAAGTACACTTTACACCAATTTAGAGACCTATTCTGCCCAGACATGTGCCTGACGTAGCTCTGATTTTTGTGTAATTTAGGCTGAAAAGTGGGGTAATGTGGATTTGCCAATTAGCTGAGGCTAGATCAGTGTTCTTCCACCTGAATTTTTTTTAATTGGTTGGTACTCAGTGAGATGGATGCATAGATACAAAAGAGAAGGGGAAAAAAAGGAAGATCCTCCTTGAATGGGTGAAAGATAGTGACCAGTGCACAGAGTCTGAGATTTTCTGGACAATTCAAGCACATGGGTTAGTGCTGTGGAGACAGTTTCTGCTTGTGGAAATGTCACTTTTTAATTGAGTTAATGTTTCTACAGTGCTTTGAAAATGTAAAGCCTTGTATAAGTGCTATGTATTATTATTAATGATGCTGATTTTGACAGCTTTTCTGGAATAGTCTGGGCAATACATGTTAATTTTATAATGTTTCACTCACTCACAATGAAAGTGTTAAAATGAGGATATAAGAAGAGAAAAAGGCAAGGGGCAACAGACTAGATGGAGTCTCCAGTTCTGAGATGTGCCTGTCAGCAGACATCACTTGGAGTGGGGTGAGGACAAAGATAGCTTTAAGCTACCTTTTGTTTCCTGGAATTCTGTGACTGGTCCCTGACACAAATTAGAACATTCCCGGGGACCATGCCAATTTACTGTGATTTCCCACCTGTCAGGGCTCCATTGGCCCAGAATAGCAGGAGCACAAAGCCCTCTGGTTCTACCCCCCAATATGTCCTCTCTTGCCACCAACCACCCCATTCCACTGGGGACCTCAAAGAGGAAAGGCGTAAGACACCAGCCCTGTACAGCCCAAGGACATCTCCTGCACTGAGGACATTTTCCACTGGTCAATTAAGTTGTCTTTGTGACCCGCTCTGTTGCCATACGGGGGTTGCAAGTGGAGCCCAGGATTGGGGCTGGAGCACTGATAATAGTATTCGTGTAGTGTAGATGCTCCATGTTGGTCAATAGTTGGTATAAAAGTGCACTGTTCAAAAATCAGATACTTATCCTAGGCTTCACCACACCTTCTGGCTTTCAGTGTGTGCTGTTTGGCTGAGGGAATTGGGCTGAGTAGAAACTGAACAAGGACTTTAGGATCTGACCCAAGAATCCTAGGACTGGTTTCCTTAATATTTTGAGCACAGCCTTTCCTTTAACATCTAATATACATGTGATGTTTATATTCTTTCTGAGCAAATATATTGAGTCTGGCTAGCATAGGGGATACCTCACTCTTCGTAATGTATGTGTGACTGAGTTCCATCTGTGCTTTTTAAATTAGCCCTGAGTACACGGCCTGAATGTCCACTGAGTTATGGTTTATAACTGGTATGAGAAAGAGGAGAATCAGACCCATTGAATTCAGGACTCTATTTGTCTTTCTATAGACAGTAATCCCTTTCAAGTTTCTTAAAGCAACTTCCATCCAAGACAAATTCAGCACAGCTTCTACTGACTTGGCCAGAGGGAGGTTCCCTTTAACTTAGATTTCACCTACCAGTTATCAAGTGTAAACACCTTAGGCACTGTAACAGCCTTAATATGGAGTCACAGACAGTCCCCTTGGATACTCCAGTCTGGCTTGCCACCC
Organism: Natator depressus; assembly: GCF_965152275.1. Lineage (NCBI taxonomy): Eukaryota > Metazoa > Chordata > Testudines > Cheloniidae > Natator > Natator depressus. Next base: position 73,728,954 of record NC_134243.1, read on the forward strand.
AGGTGAGCCTACCTTTGTGATAAATTGTCCCTTACACCAAGAATCACAGCAATATCCAGGTTATAGCCAGTCACTTACCCCAGCTCAGTTGCACCTTAGATCTCACACTAAAGACAATGCTTGTAGCCAATCCTATAAGAAACTATATACAGATTTATTAATAGGAAAAGGAATGGAGAGTTATTTACGAGGTTAAAGCAGGTACACATTATATATATATATATATATATATATATATATATATATACACACACACACACATACACAAATGAGTTATAATCTTAAGTTTCAAAAGGCAATAGAAGCTTCTACAATAACCAAGCTGTATATCGGCTTTAGGGCTAACCCAGGCTTAGCAGTTGGGGATTCCTTGCTTATGCCTCAAAACCTTGCCCTGCCCCAGAGTCCAAGAAGCACAGAGACCCAGTTCCTTCTTGTTAGGGGGTTTTATTCCCCTCCTCTCATGTACGCTCAGCTGCAAACTCAGGTGATGGGAGGAATCCACTTGCATGACTCATCTCCATGGGGGGAGGGGGAAAGAGCAGAACAACAAAGACTTTTGTCCACTTTAATGTTCCACGATAGTCTGTCTGGTGTCAATGGGCCTTCCCCCATTGGCCAGGACATGACACCTTCTGTTGGAGACCAGCACTTTACACTGGTTAATGTCTCTCTCCAGTCTGGTGATTTACACAGTCACAGGGGCTGCTAATATAAATGCTTAAATATTACCCTACTCTATGGGCTACAGATGTGATCAATGAGATTAACGTATGCAGCAACTCCCAAATATTCAATCAAGTCTACACACATTCTTATAATCCTAATACCTATTTTAACAATACTAACACACAGGTGAGCCCAGCCTGATTCCAGCTGTGTATTTGTCAATGTTCAGTTGAGACGTGGGGATCTTGGCATCATCTGACACTCGGTCTGCCAGCGTCACTGTGGTGAATACACCACTATGGTATTCTGTGCCACCTCAGGTTCCCCTAGGCAGGGGAGATTCTCCAGGAGCTGGGTCTGCCAGGTTTAGGGTAGATTGTGCCAAAGCAGTGGTGCATAGCTGCCCTAAAGTAGCGGAGGATCTGGCATGCGGTATTTGCGCTCTGATTCTTTGCATATTTCATATGTGCTGTTTCCAAAAACACTAACACGATCAGTTTAAAAAAGTAAGAGGCTGTTAATGCGTAAACCTTTGGGGTGCTGATAAATGGTGGCAGGAATGAAAGAGTTAACTGACCATCATCAATTACAGCGTCAGAGGAGGTGATTAGGACTGAAATTGCAGGGAGGTTTTTAATTTAGCCGAGTAGAGGAGACGCCCCCAGCTTAGACAAGCTCATCAGATCATATACTACTTACTGCTTTATCCGCTTACCATGCACTGCCACTCAGAGCTATTGTGTATGCAGAGGGCACCGAACAGACACTATGATATAATATTATTCCTTTGTCCACAAATCCACCCGAGACCCATTGTCACTTTGCCGGCCTCAGACCTGCCTATCATAGAGAATTCTCCTAAATAGAGATAAGGAACCCAAATCAGGGATGCAATCAACTCAGTGCACAACGGATCTTGACGAAGGAAACAGGCCAGTTTATGCAAACTGCTTTTTTGTTACTGAGCTGTAGGTGGCCCTCTGTAGAAACATTGCTGCCCAAACAATGGTGCAATATCACTGCAAACACTTAAGCACATGCATAAGTTTCCTCACGTGAGGAATCCCACTGAAGACTCCCACTGTGAGTAAAGTTACACACATTCTTAGGTGTTGGCAGGATCAGGGATCAATCAGTTATGGATACTTCTATTATATCTGGATCCAGACATCCTTGTTTCCACCTAGCACTATTTGAACCGCAATGTCTAAGGGATTTTAACTTCTGTGTGTAATTTTCCTGGTAAAATGGGCCAGTCAGATTATTTTGGGGGTTGCATGTGGAAGGTGGCGTTTGGGTGATGCTTCAGTCTATGGAGAATGGTCGGGATCATATTTAAAGGATTCTCTTCAGAATATTTAGTACCAGATCTTCATCCAATGCAAATGAGCACAGCTAATATCCATTTATACCAGCTGAGAATTTGGCCCCATGATTTAGTTTTGAGTGGGCTCAAGGAGCATCCTCCGATTTGTCCCCCCATGAGGGGTCTAAGCATGCTTGCAGACTGCTTGCACTTGGCTGAGCAAAACGCTTGAGTGAGATGTGCGCCGCAAGCCAGCCAAAGGGGCCAGGGAGCCGACAGGCTCTGCGGAGTAGCACGCAGTATGCCCTGAGGCACAATACCTCCTGGAGCACGCACTGGGTCAGGGCAGCTCCCTGCTGCCCCCACCATGGGGCAGCGCTTATGGGCACAATGCAGCCCAAAGAACTAGCCATCAAGGCTGTTAATTGCATCAAGTAAATAATTTTTCAACACTATCTCATTTATATTGTGGGTGATTTCACTGGGAGTCTTGCGTGTGTGTGAGGCTTGTAGGATTGGGTCCTTCTTGTAGTAATGGTGCTTAAATCATCTCTTTGAAAATGGGCATATCTTTTAAAATATATTTTTTTCAACTTCTAAAACCATATCCCTGTCACTGTCTCTTGTGCAAAAAAAAATTAAAAAAAAAGAAAAAAGGAAGAAAGAAAAAGATGACAGGGGTAGTCGTACCAGGAACTGCTGTTTGAATGTGGTGTATGTACAGTTTGGGTCTGATCCAAATGTCCTGAAAGTTAATGGATGTCAATGACTACTGGCTTTAGATCAGGCCCTATGTGCATGCAAACGTATCTGTATTCATATATTTGCTGCCATTCTTACATTCCCAGTCATTCAAGCGTCCCATTCATTTCCATAGGAAATTTGAGAATGTAAGGCATACAAAATAAGGCCCATAGGCTACACAGCACCATCTTTTAGGCAGAGCTGGCAGTGATACCTCTGCTTAAGGTAGCCTAGCACTTTGTTTTCCTGTTTTCAGTAACCACATGTGATCATGTAAAATTAAAGACAATCTCATAGTGTACATGCACAAGGGGGCTGAATTAGGCTCTGTTTGACAACTGGTGTTTGAAAAAACATTTTTTTTTCTGAATTTGAATATGAAAGTTCGGAGGCGAAATCAGACACACATTTAGCACGTGCATTACTACAGTTACCTGAGTAATCCCGCAGAATTTACGTGAATAGAAATACGAGACTTTTGGAAAGTGTTCACTAGAGCTGCCTGAAATTTTTCAGACAAACAGGTTATTCGCTAAACAAATGCAATTTCAGGATGACTGAAACTATTTAGTTCTGATTTGACAAATAGGGTTTGCTGAAAAAAATAAAAAAAGTCAAAATGTAATTTTTTGAGTTCTTGTCTTGAAGGAACATTTTGTTTTGAAATTTAGCTAGGTTTTTTTTCTACCCTTTTTGATTTTTTTTAAAAATGATCACCTGTAAATGAAAAGAAAAGAAAAATTGAAATAATATTCATTTTGTAGTATGAAACAGTCAGTTTTGGCCCCAAATGAATTTTTGGTGAGGGAAAAACTTCCATTTGTGGGCATCCTGAAACCATTTTTTTCCAGATTTTTTTTTGGTTCGGTGGCCAAACCAAAAAATCCAATTATTTTCTCACCTCTAGTATTAATAATGAGTTGTCATTGATTGAGATTAGAGCTTGAGCTGTTCTACAGATGCGGAAGTAGACTCTGCAGCCCTGGTACCTCACTCTTGAGTTGAGATATTAAATCTTAGCTATGCCCATTGGTTTACACATAAATCAGTCAATCCTGGATAACAGCTGAAATATTCCATCTCAGAACTTTTAGATATTTTAACGAAGGGTCATCTTACACTTGTCCCTACTTCTTATTCCGGCAAAACTTCCATTGGCTTCAGCAGGAATTTTGCTTGAATATTGAGTGCAGAAGAAGGCCTTATGTAAGCACTGATATGGGCTACTGCTGATAACCTTGCTTCTATATCAAGTGAGTGGTTGTAGGTTACTGTTTGTCTAGCCTTTCTGATGGAAGAGCTTTGAGATATATTAAGTGCTACAGCAATTCCCTAATTCTCAGTTATTCATTTGGGGTGAAATCCAGGTCACTCACATTGACGGAGTGTAATAGGACTCTCTCGGGAATGGGTTGGGAGGTGAAACCCACCCACCAGATCGGAGGCCACTCTCTGCCCCACTTTTGTGGTGTGCTGGACGCGCTGCCTCCATGTAACATGTATGTGTGTCCCCATCTCTTCTTTCTGCACTGGTGCTTTGTGGAGCTGACTCTGTGTGTGGCATGAGGGACAGAGGCAGGAAAGGGGCAAAGAGTCCTGTGGCACCTTATAGACTAACAGATGTATTGGAGCATAAGCTTTCGTGGGTGAATACCCACTTGGTCAGATGCATGTAGTGGAAATTTCCAGAGGCAGGTATAAAGATGCAAGCAAGAATCAGGCTAGGGATAACGAGGTTAGTTCAATCAGGGAGGATGAGGCCCTATTCTAGCAGTTGAGGTGTGAACACCAAGGGAGGAGAAACTGCTTTTGTAGTTGGCTAGCCATTCACATAGGCAGGAAAGTCTCCATGGTTATTCTCATCCACCAGATTTAAGGAGCATGGAGGGCCTACGGCTGCTGTTCCTCACAACAACTAAATGTCATCATGACAGTATTGGAGATGCCCTTCTGATGAGAATAATGAAGGCTATATTCCAACCCTCCACCAGCAGTGTTAAAAAATTAGGGCTTAGTGCTGAGGACTTGAAGCTCATTCAAAGCTTACCATACCATAGTGGTATCCAGTGGGTGAGGCTCAGCACCTCTCAGAGAGCCAGATTATTTCCTCGCCCCTCTCTGAGCAGCACTCCCCATTCTTTATGGAAGGGAGACACAACTGCTTCCTTCCACCGTGACTTGTGGAGAGTTCTGTGCCACAGTCTGGGGTCTGTGGGGGGAGGGCGTAGGGGAAGAGATGCACGTTGTCTCTCCTCTGGCCTTGTAAACCTGATCCTGGGAGTTTCAGGAGCTTTTGTGGTCAAGAAGGAGTGTCAGTGAGCAGATCTCCAATGGATCCATGCTGCCAGGGAGCTGCAGAGAGCCCCACCTGTGGCCATATTTTATAGCAGGAGTGGCCTCTGGGTGCATGGTCCTGACTGTGCATCATGGGGAATGTGTCAGGTGTGTAGGTGGCCACCAGTTCTTTTTCCACTGGGGGATGTGGGAGAGGAAGCAAATCCAGTCCCCGTAGCCCATGATGGTACAGGAGATTTCCTCCCACAGAGCCCTTGCATAGCTTATAACATGGGAGGAAACTGTCCAGCCCAGAATCAGGCCCTTATTCCACTACAGCTTCATTTCAGTAGCATGGAGGCTGAAAAGGAGGCAACTAACATTAATTATTTACTGGTTCCCTAAAAGAATGACAAGGAAGAAAGGAAATAAGTGCTCTTCACAAAACCATTCAACTAAAACTGTCAGACAACCAAGATGCGATAGTTCTTTAACTCCTTTGTTAAAGAGCTCAAATTAGGAGGAAGGGGGGCCATTCCTTCAGGGTCTGTATGGCCCTGATCCTACAATTGGGTCTGGGGAGTGAATGAAGTAAGACTCTGTGCTGGTATAAGGTTTGCCCACATTTATCTGATTGCAGGATCTGGGCCAATTCATTAATTTGAATGGAAGGGGTCCAGCGATTGGGCTTTAGGTTCTGGAGTTTGCTCAGATGATGAATCGTTGCAGATTTTGTTATTAGCATTTCAAAATGAATCAAATAATTTTTATGTCCTTTAATTTCTCTCTTACTAATTAAAATTTGGCAAGTAAAGTTAGTTAATGAAAAAGTGGGATATTTAGTTATTCGAATATATTTTTTCAATGAGCTGTATGCAGTACAATATAGTTAATATTGCTTACCATAATAATTCATTGTCTAATTCTGGTTCCGAGAATGGAATTTCTTGTCAATATTAGAAAATCCAGTTAATATAGAATTGCAATCAGTTTTCAGGTGTTTACTGTATAAACCTTAATTGCCTGTATTTGCTAAAATATTGTTTAAATCTAAAATCAAGATCATGCAAAGTGGATTTCAATAACCTAGTTAATTTACTTTAATTTTGGATGTCCCTATCTGAATAGGGGAAAAATATGAAGACTAATTTTATCTGCTTATAGTTGATTTAATTGTATATACTTTTGATGGATTAAGTTTCGACTTAATTGTGGGAAATGCAACAAGGATGTTATAAAGAGTGCTTTAAAATAAGACAGTCACTAGCTACCTTGCATGCTAATTTTAAAAATGTTAATATTATTAATTGTAGAATGGTAATTTATAAATAATATTGTTAAATCTTCCCACATTCAAACCCACAAAAATTAGATGGTTTTAATTACATTTATTGATATTATCTATACACATGCCTTTTTATTATGTGATTATTTGTCTCAGTTTCTGTGTGATGATAATGTGATGGGACTTTTTTATTATCTGAAATACATGACTAATAAGTACAAAATACAGCAGTCGCCTGCCTTGGTCAATGGAAATATTAAATATGTAAAAAAGTTTGGAAAAGCAGCAATCATTTTTATACTCTTTGCTTTCCATTTTTCAGATAATTTCAAGACATATCGTGAAAGAACTGATTAGCTATTTTATATCGATAGATATTTTAACATGTTAGTGTTTCAATTTTTTATTCCAACTCCTGATTTGACAGTGGATTAAAATATAATTGGTATCTGGTTTTGTTAGAGAGTGTGCTTATGCGCCCAAAAGGTAGAAATAACAATTTCCTAATTGATGTATAAACAGGCATACTATTAAAATATTCTGAAAATGTCCATTTCCAGAGAGGAAAAAATATTTAGTATAGATTTCATGAGATTCTGAGACATTCACCTGAAAGCATGATTTAAAAAAAAAACTACACAAAAATAAAAATGTTGACACAAACCAAGCTAAGAAATTCCAAATTAAGTCTTTGTCTCTATCCTGAACTAATAGAGTATGAGGGGAAATGTAGTGGTGGGAAAAGGTGAGGACAGAGTACCGAGATAAGATTTGAATTCCTTGGCTTTTGCTTCTTGATGTCACACATTATTGCTAATTAAAATAATATATGTAATATTAATTTCCTTTCGAACAAAGAATTATATTATATGGCAGGTGACAAACTGCAATTTGTTAGTTCTCCTATTTTCAGTTGGGTAGCCAGGCAAATAACAAAATGAGGAAGATTTTTACAAACTGTACCAGATCCCTAATAGATCATAATGAGTTCTCTTTGAAAATATGTACTTAATCTGAGTTATTCCTATCTGTTAAAAATGTCTATTCTTTTTACACTTATTACATTTAAAACCAATTATTTACACATTTTTATTTTCAAAAGTTGTTCTGAAGTTACAACATTTCATCACGGATGGGGCTCAGATATAAAATTGAAAATGTTGCTGCAGCCTTCATTAAAGCATCACTACGTCTGCAGCTACAATTTCAGACTTAAGCTTAACTTTTCTACAAAGTATGTGCTTCTCATTAAATGCGTAATTAGTACAATTAATAATTACTCACTAATTGAAACGTAGGTTAACAAACTTCAATATGTAAAAGTAAAGGGGGAAAAATGTCATTCATTCACACTGGGCTTTATAAGCCTATAAAACTCTTCAAAGGACTTCAAGATATCAAGCAATCTTTTATTCAGCTAAACCTACCCCCCACCTTCACTCTTACACACACTTAAATACTCAGTATGCTCACAGCTTGGAAAAAAGCTAGAAAAGCCTTAATGGATCACTGATTTTAGCTAAAGAGATAGGTATGTACTCCATATAAATGGTTTCAAAACAATTTTTGTTGTAGTATTAATAATTTTAGTCAAATGAAAACAAGCATCTTAGCTCTGTAGACACCAAAGCTTTCAACAGTGCACTTATTAACATCGCTTTTATTTCAAGCACAAACATCTAAAACAATTACACTGGAGCAACTGTGCAAATTGTTCCATGTGCTAATATTCAGGTACGCTCTTCTTGTGGGCACAGGCTAATAAAAAATTGGGGACAGAGTGGAGAATTAAGGACTTGATCCTGAAAATCTTTACATACATGAGTAACTGTAACCCACAGAAGTAGCCTATGGGACTACTCACATGAGTAAAGTTATTCACATGCATAAGACTTTGCAGGATCAGCCCTGAGAAGCTTCACAATCATGTAGAATAAATCTGTGAACAGAATGACTTTTACTATCTGCAGCTGCATTTAATGTGATTTAAATATTTTTGTTTGTCACCCTAATTATATGTACATTTTTAAAGTGACAAGAACTAGCGCAAATGTTACTGATCTAGGTAATCACATCAGCAAAAGTGACACTTCAGCAAGAAACATGACTTTATCCTAGTTTTTTAATACAAAGTCAGTTGTCAGGTTGTTTACTTGTATAGGAAAGCAATGGTTTTCCATCAGGAAACAAACAAGAGATTTTATACTGAAGAAATCCATGTTCTTAAAAATGGTTATATAACATACTAGTTTAAAATGAATATTTTTAGGGGACGTTGGTTACATTTTATTTCGTGGGGAAGAATCTAAAACTGAAGGTATTCATGCATTTCCGTTTAAGACATTTGTCTACATTCTAACATGGGATTTTGTCCAATATTATTACACTTTGATCATTTCCAACTAATCAAGTTTCTGTCAGGGCATTTCTGAAATCAGCTCAGGAAATGTTAACACTGATGTCAGATTGCTATACATTCTGTGAGTATCTTATACCTTTTCTTATGGCAAAAGACCATTTTTAGAACTGGCTGAAACAAGGATTTTTTTTTCTAAGGAAAATTCACATTTGCCCTGGAAATGAAATGATCCTTGATTAGATAACTATAAAATGATCATGCAGACAAAGAATATGTTGTAAGGAAGGCAGTGAGTACTTGGAATTAGTACAGTTATTATTCCTTCTGCAATATTCCTACAACAGGTTTTCCTTCAAATTAAAAACATGACATAGAGCTAAAGATGTTCCCTCAACTCTTTATTTCAAGCCCTAAAACATAATTGTGATAATAATAATTTGTACATGCCTTCTGTCACTATTTGATCCAACTATGGGCACTGAAATGGTACAGATTTTGGTCAGTCCTTATAATGCCAATTTTTCTTTCAAAATCTCTCCTCTCTCTCTCACTCTCTTTCTAATGTCTTGACATTTGAGAGGTCTGCAAAACATGATGATTTGAACAATGGTGACTTCCTGAAAAAATATATTTTGCAGATGAAACTGTCAAGTGTGTAATTAACTAGTTCACTGAAAGTTTCTTGTTATCCTTGTCTTTTTTTGAATGCAAGGGGTAATACTAGAGATAGCGATGCTGTCGTGGACGCAGACACTTCTTTCTCTCTTTGTATATGAATATGTGTGTCTTCATATATGTATATTTGTTATGATGGCTAGAAAGATCCTCTACTCCCAAGAAATATCGTGTATGACTTCGACAAATTCTCAAGTCCAGTTCAAATAGTTACTGCAGATCGAGAAAGACGGATGCAGTATCTTTCCCTGTCCTGATTAGTGTAAGCAGGTGGGGACATGAAGAAATATATTAAGACCTCCATGTGTCTTCAGCTTCTGTGTCTGACAAATAAACAAAAGCGAGAGATGCTGTTATTGATCACTGGCGATCAAGCCTCCCTTAGTTTTTTAAGAGTTTCATTTCTAGCTTTAAAACACATGTTCAAACACTCAAATGTATTTCTAAGACACGTAGAGTGAAAAATGTTGTCTCCCTATTAGTGTTAAAGTACAGGAAAAGATTGCTTATTGGACCAAAAGGTGAACTGCAAGTTCTTCAGTACCGTTAACCTGCTATATAGAGCACTGTAATGAAACATGGGCTCTATATTAAACACAAGACCAAAAAAGTGCATGTACCTAGCATTTCAAGAATCCTAGTACAGTTATCTAATAGCACAGCATAGCAACAGTTGAGACTGGTTGCTGTGGTTTTTGTACCAAATCACACCATTTTCCAAGAATTTAATTTTATTTCCTTACTACGAAAGTTGAGCAGTCTGCAAAATAGCAAAATAGCACTTGTTTATGTGGTAGAAACTCCCAGCTCCAAGGGGAAAAATATATCTAATAATGAATACTTTGTACTTTATTCAAATAATTAAAAAAAACATACAAATATGTACCCTCTAAGAAAAGCAACTTGCAGCTGTTTAGTTATCTGACTGGTAAAATATTTTTAATATGACTATTAATTGGTCGCAACGTCATGGGCAGATATTGAAAGCTGTTATTAACTATTAGATTCTGTACTAATTTGTCATGTGTGATCAGATATAGCAATAAGTCAACATTAAGAGATTAAGTATTTTCTGGTATATAATATAAGTCAACCCACCAGTCTACATATGTGTACTTTCTGTTACCAAAGTTATGCCAAAATTCTGTTTAATTCCTTTTTTTATTTGTTAGGTTACAAAATAATACACACGATAAAGTTATTACTAATTCTTCAGAGAAACAAAAATATTTAAGGTTTGTTGACAAGATGTCTGAATGTCCAGAATGTGTTTTCCCCCATCTCATCTCTTTTCAGTCTTGCACTTCTTTTCCCCTAATTTCAATTGTAAAACTAATTTTAGTAGACTAGATCAGTTTGAGTAGAACATTTAATGGGTTCTTCAGTATACTTGCATGTCAATTCTCTATAAAGGGCTGTCAACATGAATCATTACTGAGGCTACTCATATGCGTAAATTTACTCACATGTGCAGCAGAAGTGTTTGCAGAACTGGCTTCAAAGGCAAGTGGTTTAGTGTTAGTATAATCAGATTTAATTTACACATGCATACGTAATAGGTAGTATTCAAAAATCGTGACAGAAGATTGCAAACTCTGAAGCAGGGATTGTGTCTTCATATATGTTTGGACAGCGCCTTGCACACTGTGACCACTACCAGAATGCAAATAATAATATACAAAAATGATTCACATCATCATTCTTAAAGCTGATCTTGGCAGAAAATATACATAGGAATCTGAACCCCAGATCTGTATTTCCCAGCTATATAGGGCCAGAACGTCAGCTGATGTAAACAGGCATAGCTCCACGGACTTCATTGGAGCTATTCTGCTTTACACAAACTGAGGATCTAGCTCATTGCATCAAAAGCTGCTATGATTCACTGAGCTGCTTTGAAGATTTAACACATCTACAAAAGTGTTTTGAAAACTACTTGGGAAAAATGTTTTTCCCCACAAAAATCACCCTAAAAATTGACTAAGCTGTTTTGTATTAATCAAGTATTTCATCTTCACATTATGCCGGGGCCAGATTAGTAAAGCTCTGATGATGGGACACAGCAATGCTTTGCTAAGTAAAGTCAAAATTAATGACAAACAAAAATCAAGTTTCCTTTGTGGTTGATTTTCAGACAGCTGCATCCAGATATAAAAGAGCTATCAAAGAAAGTTATCCATTAATTATTAACTCAGAACAACTTCAGAAAGCAGTGCTTAAACCTCCATTGACATCACCCTGACAGGCTCCTAATCTCTGAAAGTTGTTGGTAAGAGTTGCATTAGACTCAGCATGTCATCAATTCTGGCTTTAACCACTGAAACTCAAGAGATGCACTGCAGCATTGATATGAGCACATGGGACAAACTACCATTTCTTAAAAGACATCTGTGAGTAACATTTACAGCATCGCGTGCTGTACGGTTCCCTGTGTAACTCTACCTCTGCCTTCAACATAATAGATTGTCAGCAGTCTAATTGCAAGATACACTATGTAGGGGAGTCATAAAAAAATTGGGGTGGAAAGTAACACAAATCCGCTGGCACCATTAAAGCAGGACCAACCTGTGGCTAAACCACTTAAACCTCTAGATTAATCCGTGGATTTCTCAATATAGATTGGATCAAACTCAAAGATCTACTATAGACAAAAGAGAGTAACTTCAAACCACACAGTGTAACATTTCCACCTGCTAGATAATGCAATTTGTTACTGCTCTACAACATATATGTTAAAACCAATGCAATGTTTTATAGATTTTTTTTTACTAACTCCTTGTTTTTTTCCCATCTACTTTATATTTCAGCTTTAATATAATTCTGGCTTTAATTTTTAGAACATTTTTTGCTAGCTGTTGTGTAGATGAAAATGTTTGAATTCCATTCTTAATGGAAGGCTTTTTCTGTTTTTTTTCCCCCAGTTACATAGTAAAACGCATAGTGTAGTATTAAAGCTGTAGTAAATATGTTATGGTAGTTCATCATTTGGTGGCAGTAGCATGGTGGTGTTAAAAGTTTATTTAATGAAAGATCTAGTTGTATACTACCTGCAACAGCTTGTTAATTCTTTCAGACTCACTTTGAAGAATTTTACACTAGCAACAGAAACGTTACAAAGGAGGAACTGATGAGCAAATGTCCCTTTTTTGAAAATGAAAACAAAAATCTGATAGTACATTGGACAGGTTTTTATACCGTACACATGACTACCTCTCTTTTGAAGTTTATAAATACATTCTTCCAAGAAGAAGAAAATTGTAATAGGAGAGTAAGAACTTCAAACTCTGAAACTACTCTATACATCCAGCTTTTCTCTTTCTTCTCAGTAAAAACCCTAGCAGAACAGGTTACCAGTATTTACTCTTTAAAAAGGATGGTAATGGTTCTTTCATCTTAGAGGGAGGCATTTAAATTTGGAATAATTACAAGACACAAAACAATAAGCAGCACTGAGCCTGAATGACAAAATGCAGATCAACTTGATGTTTTAATGCTAACTGATGATTTCCCCCAATCAGTTATATTAACCCTTTTGAACACCTCACTGACTAGTCTTCCCATAATTTCCAAGATCATGCAGTTGTGAATGATAGGTTATTATAAATCAGAATGATAACTCTTACAAATAAACTGCTTTATTAAAAGCACAGATTAACTAAAAGTGTGTATTTGTTCATATGCTGATTCACTATTAAAGGCTTCAGCTCCTTGTTATTAAAGGCCTGGTATCATACTAGGCAACAGATCTACTAGAATAGTTTTAATAGCTCATGATTATTTTTGTTTGTTTCAAAAGGGGGGAGGACAATGTAACTGGCCCATCTCAATCAGAATAATTAGAATCTATTAAAACAAAATGATAATCATTAGAGTTTTTCTTTTTTTTTAATTTTTCCTACCTTTGCTGGCCTGTTTCATCTGTTTCATTAAAGCTGTAAAATTTACAGCTGCTCCTGATCATCCTATGTTTTCCTCAGTGTGAAACCTAAAATGTTCTTTGCCTATAGAAATGTGGGTTAATAGAATAGCTACTTGAAGCAAGAAACCTCTGCAATATGTGTGTGTGTGTGTGTGGTGTGTCTATAGTTGTCTTTATTTAGGCCTGTCCAGCATTTTGTTTGTCCTTATGCCTTTTACGGCAGCTGGACTCTGACCTTCAAGTTCTAAAAAAAAAAAAAGTATTCTTTTCAGATTCCAAGTTCCTCCCTTTTTACCCTCCCACTGACACCATCCTATTCAATACTGGAGATAACTTTATTCATCTACAGATCATTGTATCAAATTCAATGGGAAAACTGCTTCAACATGCTTCAGAACTGGACAGGGCAGTAATGTCTTCATTTTTTCCTCGATGCAATGAGGTTTTTTTTATCGCAGTCTTTTCAAGCACAAAACAAACATTGTAACCAAAAATAATCTCCCACAAGTGTTTTCCCACCATATTGGATCACTATAGACTTATTTCCCTGTAAAACATTTTCATGGATGACTACGGAGCTGTAAAATGATTACATATGTCCCTAACTAACACAAACTACAGGGGAAATAGGAGATTTAGATATGATGATTCTATGTTCTAGCTAAAGTATATGCTCTGAGATCATTTTAAGAGCACAAAACCCACTTGTTTCTAAAGCGCTTGTCCTACATCTAGCTGATAGCCCCTGTGCAATTTATTGAAATTAAGGAGCACCTACAAAAACTAATAGAAGTGTCACATTCTCTGAAAATCGGATTCTTCTGCAGGTTTGCGGATCACTATGAGAAAATATGCAGGACTTTTCCCCATTATGGCAGTGTGAGTTTGCGACGTATGATGTGACAAAATTCAAAATCCTGTAACAAACTGACAGAGTTCACTTAATGCTAATGACTCCAAATCTACGGATACTAGAAAAACTGTAGTAGGAAGGCATCTAAAATCCTTGTCAGTATGTTTTGAATCCTAGTACCAGATTAGTTTAAGTGGTGGGAACTGAATCTTAGTTCCCAACTCTCATGATTTAGTGTGGAATACTGTGAGGCAGACTCGTTGAGGACTAGAAAAGGTGGTGTAGTGCACCTGTACGGGTGAACTTTGTGTTATTTACAAAGGATGTATCGGTATATTTGAAACACTTAAAACGTTGGTAGCTTTTTTTTTTTTAAGTATCAAACAGAGCTAAGATTAATAAAGCCAAGTTGAGCTCATGTTTCTCTGGCATCTTTGTCTTTTAAGTGGGTGTGGGGGGAAGTTGAATGGTTAAAAAAATCGAAGTTCTGAAGTGCTTCAACCAACTAATCATACTAAAACATTTTACATTCTGTGGATTTTTTTTTTAAATCAGGTTTATATCACTGCCTGGGTGTTTCCCACTATAGGCCCTAGATGTTTACGTAGAGAGTACTGCGGACGTTTGGAGGGATTTGGGGGTTTCAAAAGGGAGAAGTTTATACATTAGTGCTGCAAGTTGCAAAACACTGTTGATATTCAAATGTTTATTGTGTAAAATCTGGGATAAGCTTCAGCATGAGAGCTCCTTTAAGTGCCTACAACTATTGCTAATTCCCCTCAGCATTGAGGCTTGCACAAAGGCCTTAATCCAATTCCACTTTTTTTTCAGAAAGCCTATGCTATTTTCTCTCATGTAAACTAACAACACTATCCCATCACACTGCAGAGTGCGTCAAAGAAAAAGGGCTCTGTGTTTATACTTCACCAACACTTTGTGTTTCTTGGCCAAGTATGGCAAGGAACTTTAAGTGGGTCCCCCAGGCCCCACACCATTTTTTAGAAAGAAAAATAAGCCTTCAGAGATGGAAAACAGACTATTTTAGAGACTAGAAACCTATTAAATGTCAACTTTTTTCAGTCACTATCCATGAAAAGAAATGGATCACTTGAGCCCTATTCCTACAGTTCTGATTTAAATGATGGAACACTAGTTTTTAGCTTTGATAAAATAGTATATTCTGCCTCTTGTATAATATCCTCGGACATTTCTTTTAATAGCATCCTCAGATACTAAGTTTTGAGCGTGAATATTTTATCCTAACATTTAATAGATTCTTAGTTATAAAACAGTTTTAAGCAATACGTTCCATAAATTTTGTATACTCTCTAGATTTACTTTCACAACGTTCAAAAAATTCCTTTTTCTGAAGTTTATTGGGAAATTTTATCCATGGTACAAGGTTTGTATAAAATATGCAGATAGGGATTTTTTTTCCAGTTAAGAGTTGTCAATTCTGCAGCTGTATGGGGTCAATCAGTGTCTCACAAGGGCCTTACATATCAAGGGACATCACCTTTTATATATCCCAAAAGTAACCTACATTCTACACAAACTCTGTGTCATCTCATATTTGTTCTTGAAAAATTTTAAAATCAGAAATAAAGAATTATGAAAATGTCACAGAGAGAAAGAGAGAGTTATTCACGCTAAAGGAATGTATGCCACAGAATTTTAGGTTTCCCGCTCAAATATTTTTTGGGTGGGGAGAAAGAAAGGAAGAGTTGTCTTTGCACCACATTATGTTCCAGATTAGTAAATCATTACATTCCAGGTAGACATAGTAAATCAAGAAGAAAGATAACCAGGAATTTTTAGATGGTTTTAAAGACTTCTCTATTGAAATAGGTCAATTATTTTAAGACAAAATAGCATATTTAAAGTCGCATGCATCCTGAAAACAAAGAACTTGATCCTAGTTTCACTGAAGCTATTGACAAAACTTTTGATGGACTTCAGTACAGCAGGATCAGACTTAAAGCTTGCACAATACTAACAGGTATCAGCTGGACTATGTGAAATGAATTAGTGGTCCCATTCCAGTTCTTAGTGGACAAGTGTCCACAGCATACAAACAACCACCAATTTGGCATTCTCAGCCTAGAGGTCAAGGATTAAACTACCATGAAGACTGAACTGCTCTTTCATCTCCCAAAATAATCCTTCCAGATCAGGCCTGACCTTGCATTGGCAAAAGGGAAGATGCTTGATCTGGCCCTAGCCAATCACTGATAAAATATGCTGCATTTTTCGCATATAACTAGTAGAGACTCCATTTAGGGTTTGGGTAAGGAAAACTGTGTTTCAGTGGTAAGAATAAAAAGGGGAAATAGTAAAAATTAAACACCCTTCAATAACCAGGCCTATTTGATTTTTACTATAAAAGCCTAGTTGATGGTCCATAGTATATTTGCCAATTGTGCTAATTAAGGGTTGGATTGAGGCTTTGCTAACAGCACCGACTAAGGGGCGGCTCATGGTTGTGTTGTCCCAAGAGGAGTCCTGTTCCCCCTTTGATCCCGGAGGAAAGTCATTTACTTGAAGCCCTGTACAGGCTGCATCTTCCTTCCCCCTTCAGACCAGCTCAACTCTGCTGGCTTGGTGTCTTCTCCTGTAGACAAGACTTTTCCCATGCATAGGCTGGTTGGCAACCAAAACAAGAGCTGTAGCCTACAGCTTGTGAGGTTTGAAAGACTGTGTACATGTTGAGCTGTTGTCAGTCCAAATGAGTTAACTGCATAAATTCCCTGCTCATCAGCTGGGGTGAAATTCACTCTTTGCAGGTAGCAACACAAAGCCTATGCACCCCTTAACTCCTGTTTACTTTCCTTTGAGAAAGCCCAAGCATTAATATCTATGGGTTTCTATAAAGGGCAGGACTTGTACTGAAATGAAAAACCTAAGTCTATCAGACTGGACATTGAAATATTTTTTTGTAATTCCCCCAAATTATGCACATTACATTCAATACATTCTGAATGTACAAACACATAAAAGAAGACTCAGCAGCTTCCCCGCCCTCCCCCCCCAATCCAGCAAATAAAAAATCTTGGATGTAGTTTTTAAAAAAGGAACATCAGATGACTAACCTTTCTAGCAAGAGATTCATTACTTGCACATCATGCTATATGCAGTACTTATTGAGGGAAATTATAAGAGTTGATGTTTTGGTTGACTGACAAGTCTCTCACTGTACTTAACAACTTTAATTATACTTGTCATTTTCAAAAGGAGTAGAAAAAAGTACAAAATCAACAGAAATATGTCAGCTGGTTATTAGTTACAGAAAAGTCTCTCTTTTATCTCTCTTCTCTCGGGTAGAAACCATTCTTTCTGTTAGACAAGGAGCTAGTTCAAAAACTTGAGACCCATCTCTGTCTTCAGGGGATTTAATTACTGTCCTGTCTTTTTCTTTCTCTTGGATTGTCTCGGTGTTAGACAACTTCTGAGTTTATAGATTTCCTTCATGCCGTGCTGACAGCTCATAGCATCTTTGCTTTATCATGCCATGTGATTCAGATCTCGGTTTGATTTTCTCTTTTTGGTGCTACATGTGCTCCACAAACACAACCCTTCTTCACTAGGAAAAAACTCAGCTTATCTCAAGAAAATGAGGAGGTGGAAATGAGCATCTGAGCAGTGCTGCCAGGATTGGGAGGGGGGAACTGGAGAAAGTTTGCAGGAATCTGTAGGTGGCTTTCCTTGGTCTCCAAGAAATGAACTCCAGGCTCCTCTAAAACTTGCTTGTTAAAATGAATTTGCCTATTGGTATTTTATGAATCAGCATTCTTGGAAGGCCACATTTTCTTTTCCTCCACTTTTGATTGCTTTCCAATCTCCCTTGTGCACACATATGCTGTCTCTCTCCCTCTCTCTTCACTCTTCCACTTCACTTAAAGGTTTTCATGAAATTTAGACCACTTGAAGGGTTTCTTTTTTACTTGGCATGGTGCTTGGAGGTTCCTTGTGTGAGTGCTGGAGGTTTGGATCTCATATCAAAGGGTTTAAAGCTAATGATTTTAAGTATGGTTGAATTTTATTGCTCCTCTGGTGGGCTAAAACCTTCAGTAACTCTTTGACCTTTCCCCAGTCAATCCAATTCCATCTAATGCTCTGTGACTAATATGGTGGATATTTAATCTACTTTGCTGCTGAAATTACTTTTAGAGCCACTTTTTTCCCTTGAAATCTTCCTTTTTAGAGAAATTGCTGATCGTAAGCTCTAAATATGTTGCCCACTACAATGCACATTTTTTAAAAAGAAAAAGCGTTTCTTTTAGTTACAGAAAATTAAAAGATATAATTTATTTCTAAAACACATTATAAATGAAGTGGGGGAAATAATTATATTCTGGAAGTTAAAGCCAAGTGAAAATGAAAAATTGACTCAAACCTCTCTGATCCTGCTATTAATAGAGATATCATGATGAGTAACCGTACCTTAGCCAAACATTTCCTGTAATATAATTAAACCTCAAGAAGAAAATTAAAAGAAGGTCCTGAATATAGTATTCCCTGCCCTATAAGCTCTTCTTACAGGGCTAGGATTTGGAACCTGATCCTGTAAACCCTTACTCAGATGAGTAGTCCCAACAGGCTATGTAGAGTTTGTTTTGCAATGGGGTTCCCCAAAATAATTTGGTTAAGATGGAGAGGCTAGAATTAGATTCACTATCTATTGCCATATGCCTTCACACGTATAGTCATTCTACTCTGTGTACTTGCTTCTTATAAGAAGGTAAGGGATTCAATTTGCAAGAATTTAGCATTCAAAGGACAAGATCAGCAGGGATTGCTGAGCTGCTTTGTCCAGCGATGTCCAGTGAATGTCCAGCAAAAAGTGTTCTGGCTGATGGGATGTAAACCCATGTTGTTTAGGCACAGATCGTGAAAAGACTTAAGTGTATAGTAAACCTTAAGTATGTGAGTAGTCCCACTGAGTTCAGTTGGATTGAGACCGCTGGATTCAATGGAATTATTTACGTGCCTTAAGTTAAGCACACGTTCAAGTCTTAGCAAGATTGGAAGCTTTAACCTTTTCAGAGTGCAGCCTCATTAGCTAAATGTGCCAGCTGGCACTGGACTTTTGTGGAATATAGAGCATCTTAAATCTAAGTTTTCAGGTCAAATCCAGCCAGGGGTAGTAATGACCAAGTTGTCACCAGGGCTTTATTATGGCTTATATGAAAGGAGTATTCTGGTCTCAGTGCAGTTTCCACTTGCCATGTGTGTACAAACCACTACCCTCACTGGGACTTTCAGCAAAGTTATGAATTGAATGGGTGAAGGAGAAACTAAATTATCCTTTTGCCTTTGGAGGTAGTTCCTCTAGGCCAGGGGTAAGGTGCATTAGGAGGGCAATATGGACAGGTCTGTGGTTTTACTCTTCTGCAAGTAAGTGGCAAACTTCAGTCTCCGGGGCTGTCCATATGGCAGCTTTCACTTACACTAAAAAGAAAAGAAAAGTGGTGAGATTTTACTGTCCACAGAGGTTCATGCATCACCATAAACATCAGTCCCGGCTTGGATGGAACTGTGTGTGAGTGACTCAACTGGGGCATTATTTGTATTACAGCCTTGCTTACGGAAGAGCTGGTGGATTTTTCAGGCTCAGGGGAGGAAGAAGGGTCATGCGGTGAAGGCACACTGAAAGTCAGGAGATCTGGATTCTATTCTCAGCACTTCCATTGGCATTCATGGGCAAGTCTCTTAGGGTTAGATTGTGGCTTTTAGCCATTGAACTGATTGCCAGATGGGGCTGAACCTTTGCAATCGTGAGTTCTGGGATGAATGTAGCTGCCTGGTGCATAACGGGACTACACGGGCTCACCCCTCTTTTCCAGCTGCAGAGCAGGCCAAGTGCAGTCTTGGGGCTGAGACCTTGGGACCGTCACAGGTTGTTGTGTGGGCTGTGCCAGAAGAGGGAGACTCCTTTTATGATAAGGGCCTTTCATAGCCTGGCCCTGAACCCATCTGTGTCTGTTATCCCATCTGTAAAATGAGGATAATAATACTTAGCTGCTTCACGTGCTTTTTTTTTTTTTTTTTTTTTTTTAAGGCTTGATTATATAGTATTTGCAAAGGGGTTTCAGCTCTTCAAATGGACACTGCTATAGAAGTTCAAAGTATGATTTATTTTTTATAAAAAGAACAGAGATTTTAAGGTACGTTCTTTTTGGGACTCCCTCTCTGAATGTCTTGACTCTTGCCCCATTAACTGAAGCTAAATGTCCGACTGTCTAGCGCTATAAATGACTGGCAGTTGGGGCAGTAGGCTCCCTTGTTTGCACCCTGAATGCAGGATAACGAGTTAGGTGTATTTTTACCTGTCCCCTTTTTCATGTCTGCTAAGGAGAACAGTATTATATCGAATATCAATTATAAATTAAATCAGTTTCTTGAACATATGGATAAAATAAGCCAATGTGAAAACCACCATGTGCAGTTAATTTTATAGACAAATATATTTGGAGCAGGTACAAATCAAGGTATAAGGTGTTATGTTTTAACAGATTTTCATGCCATATGCATTTGCTTTTACAGTCTGAAAAAAAAAGATTGAACTAGATGTCTTTTATTTTTTAAAGAAATGTTGAAAAATACCCTCCTAAAATGATCTGTTTTAACTCGATGAACATTGCTTTTAACAGATTATTAAAATTTTTTAACCATTATTTAGTATGTTTTAATAAACTAATAGTTTATCTGGATGTTTGATTACATTCAAGCCGTACAGAGTTCAGAACAATAACTCGAACTTTGGCGAACTTTTAAATATTTATTGCATATCATTTGGAAATGACCTAATTTCACCAATACACATGAAAACAGTGGTCAGACCTCATCATTTCAAATGAAATCTGACAGCTCAGAATTTAAACCAGTTTAGCTTGTTTTAACAGCTACACTCCAGTGACTCTGGGTTATTAAACTCTTTGGGAAGCCTTCCACACTTTATTAGGGGAAGAAAATTTATGTACTGGAAAGAGAAAAACATTTCTTCCGAAGAAATTGTAATTGGCAACATATACATGGTGACTCTGGTAATAATAATATCAGTTTGTAGATTGTTAGCATCAAATAAGAAACAGAGATTGCACCTTGAGCTAAAGATATCTACAAAGATAATTTCACTAACTGATTTGGCATGTATGTTGATGTCAATGTTTGGGGTTTAGTGGAATATTAGTAATTTTATCCAGAGCATTAATATTTGAAACTGAACTGTATTTCTGCCCAAACAAGCAAGTTTAAAATGGTCAAAACGTCATCTCAATCTAAATTCTAGACTAATCCATTGCCCAAATCATCACTTCCAGTGGTAAAACTCTGGGAAGAGCTTCAAGGTGAGGAGATCTCTTTGAGGATACTGTTGGTGAGATTCACTCTCATCATCCCGTCAGAGGGGTAGGTGGGTTGCATTGTGGATCCCAGGAGACCTATGGGAGGCCAGAATCTGCTGCAGGATTCCCAACCAATGGGACCTATCTTTGAGACTCTGTAATAGATTCAGAAAAAAAAACCCTCTCTGCCTGGCAAAAAAAAAAAAAAAAAAGGTCCAGGTAGTGCATCCCTGGGCACAACTCAGATGATTACAAGCTCGTTCAAGCACCAGGCTGAATTACTCAAAGGCTGAATATGATACAAAGCAGCCCATAGGAATGGCTGTATCACAATATAATTGGTTTAAAAAATGAAAGTTTAGGAGGCTAGTGTCAGAAGGATGGATCCTGGAATTCAATTTAATGTCCCATTAGGCTAAAGGGCACTTACCTGCACTATGATAATAAGCAGAGTCAAACGAGCCATAGTGGTCTGAGCACAGTTATGGGTCAGTTATATCATAAATGACGTTCCCTCTGGCAGTGAATTAATCTGTATTCATCCCGAATCACTCCCACGGGTTGGACTGCAAATTGGGCCTTGACAAAAGGCTTTATGCTGGCAAAGGCCTGCCTGGAATCACTCATCCCACTGGCCTCAGTACTGCAGGAGATCTGGGTTGTGCATTAGAAGCAGCTTGGGAGGGCTCAAAGTATCCACACCACTCACCTCTTGTCTTTTCCATATGCAGCGGGATACACCATCCTGCTGGCCTGAGACTGTCCTAACTCCAGCTTCAGATGCCATCAGGTCCAAGGCAGGAAACACTCAAAGTATGTCCAGCAGTGAGCCGTCTGTATGGCTACTGCTGCTCCCCAGCGCAGGAGGGCTGGGATCCTCTTCTTGGCTATGTACTTGCCCATAGCCACTGGGAAATCTGGTGGGGCAATCCAGTTGAGGGGCAGTGCCTAGGAGCCCATGGCTAATGTGACATGACCTAGCAGGGCTGTGTGGCCAGCCTCAGGGACTGCAGTCCTCAAGGCCTTAAACAAGGCTGAGGAAGGCACTCAGGAGTGACCCCCTGTGTTGCACCAGGGGGTCTGAAAGCCCAGTTGCTCCATCTGTAACGGTGTTGCCAACCTCAGCTGTCTTTTTTCTCTCCTCCCAAGAATGTTCTTTACCAAGAATGGTACAAAAGATGTTTCCCAGGAGCCTATTAAACCCCAGCATGGGTGAGGAGAGTCAGTGTGCTCTTTCTGCACTATCCAATCAAGGCCCTATGCAAACCTTCCCATGTTCCCCCCAACACCACATGGGAGTGGGGCACCCTTTGGAAAATCATCCCTAGCCCTGACAGACCAGAAATCCCAACTGCCATCCCCTCAGCAGTTACATTAGAATGGAGATTTATAAATTTAAATCCTGTCCCTAAACCAACCATTGATTTAAGAAGAAACTTCCTGTAAGAGAATTGTCCATTTCAGGGTTTCTTGTACAATTCTCTGTAGCATCTACAGTGACTGTCAGAGTCAGGGTACTGGGCTAGGGGGATCAGTGTTCTGATCTGGTATCACAATCCCTGTGAGAAAGAAGAGTGGTATAATGTTAAATTGTAGTTTTTTCAATAAGATCTGATGAGTTATGAGGCAGTGATTCATAGATTGGTAGATTTTAAGGCCAGGAGGAATCATTATGATCATCTTTTCTGACCACCTGCAAAACAAAGGCATAAAATTTTGCCTGTCTCGAGCCCAACAACTTCTTTTAGAAAGATGTCCAGTGTTCTAGTAAAGACTCAGGTGGCAGAGACTCTACCGCTTTCCTTGGTAAGTTGTTCCAATGGTTAACAACTCTCATTATGAAAAGTGTGGGACTTATTTCTTAAGCTGAATTTGTCTAGTTTCAACTGCCAACCATTACATCTGGTTA
Organism: Natator depressus; assembly: GCF_965152275.1. Classification (NCBI taxonomy): domain Eukaryota; kingdom Metazoa; phylum Chordata; order Testudines; family Cheloniidae; genus Natator; species Natator depressus. The sequence goes on from NC_134243.1 coordinate 73,752,290, forward strand.
TGCCTTTAATTAAAGAACTCTCCATTATCAGTTACCTTCTTCCCAGGTAGATGCTTGTAGACCATGGTCAAGGAACATCTTCACCTTCTCTTTGATAATCTAAATAGACTGAGCTTCTTGAATCTCTCACTATAACACAGGTTTTCCAGACCTTGAATAATTCTTGTAGCTCTTTTCTGAACCATTTCTGATTTGTCAACAACCTTTTAAAAGTGTGGACATGAGAACTGTTTACAGTATTTTAGTAACGGTCTCACCAATGCCATATGTAGTGGTAATACCATCTGCCAATCCATACTCTATAGTCCTTGTTTATACATCCAAGGATCGTATTAGCCATTTTAGCCACAGTATCATACGGGGTTCATTAGTTATCTACAATGACCCCTTTTCAGAGTCACTGCTTTCCTGTAAGTATGCCCTACATTCTTTGTTCCTAGATGTATCACATTATGTTTGGCTGCAGTAGAATGCATATTTGATTGCACCCAGCTTACTAAGAATTCCAGACTGCTCTGTGTTACTACCCTGTGCTTAAATTTTTTTACCCTTCCAATCTACATCATCTACAAATGTTACCATTTTACAGAAATTATTTTATATTTTCTTCCAGATCATTGATAAAAATACTGAACAGCCTTGGATCCAATAGATCCCTCCAAGGTCCCCGTTAGAGACACCCCATTTGACTGGCTCCTCACTAAGTTACATTTTGAGATTTATGAGTTATCCAGTTTTTAATCCATTTAACATGTGCAATGTTGATTTTTCCATAGTGCTAATATTTTTAATAAGAAGATTGAATGGGTCTAACTATGTTATGTCAACATAGTTATCATTATCAACTAATTTTGTAATCCAAATATTGTGTGAATATATATATAATATGTTTGTTTGCCTAGTTTTTACAAATCAATGGTTACTGACATTTAATTGTCACTATCCATGCTCATGAAACTGGCTCTGTATGGTAAGGCTTGGACAAGTTACCAGAAAATGGCAATGTCTAACATGGCCTGGTAGTGATTATGTGGGGACAAATTTGGTATTGTTCCTCCTACAAATATGGGATACCATGGATTTTATAGTCACACACAAATGTTTCAGGTAACTCCTTGAAAATTGAGGAGGTATTTTCTGGTGTAGACTTTGTAATGGAACAGCAACATCTGCTTATACTGCAAACTGCAAGGTGCAAGAACACTAACTTCATTTTGTGAAGTGCTAAGGCAAAGTGTGTTCAGAAGTTCCAAGGTCATTCTTGTACTTCACTGCATGGCACCAAATGAAGCTCTCTCTGGTTTAATCAAGATAATCTTTTGGATTAACTGACAATAATTTCCATTAGAAAGCCTGCTAGAAAAGATATATACATATGCTCTTTGAAAACTTTGCTTGGCAATACTGTTTTTTTTTCTTTTCTTTCTTTGATGTATCTGGAAAAAGTGGAATGCATTAGTGCTATTTAACTCTGCCACTAACCATCAAAAATGAAATAAATGGAAAAGAGCTGACTGTAGTGTTTATTTTCAACACTCTAGTGTCAAGAATTTTTCTTCAAGGGAGAAAATACTAGAGTTTTAAACAACATCCTTGCTGCCATGGTCAATATAGTTTGTTTGAACTATAATGATACTATGTCAGCCTTTGAGACTTTCCAGAGCCAAGTGAACAATATGAGCCTGATCACAAACAAGTACCCTGAAGGCCAAGCAACCAGTTTCAGGTGCATGTCAATAACTAGGAGAGGAGGAAGGGTCTTTTAAAGACATTCATAGGACTAGATAGGAATGTTACTGAGGATACTGGATAGCTAGGCACTCAGGCCCAGATCCCCAAAGGTATGCAGGCTCTAACTTCCATTGAAATCTGGGCCTGAGATACCATGATGATGAATCATATTAATAGGTAGACAGCGAGATCGAAAGAGAGCAGGAGGGTAAATGCAGCTCATTTCTGAGCTGTTTTAGGATTTAGATTCAAGAAGACAGAAAAGCAAGTAGGGTGAGATTTTTCAAGTCAGATATTAGCAACGAATGATGCAGAAAAATATTAGCTTAGCACATATGCCATGAAAATCCTCCAACCCCCACAACACCTTCTCCCCTGCCCTTCCACTGAAGGCATTCAGGGACCAGGAAAGAGTGACGTGTAAGCCAGAAGGTTTGAAAATACAGTGTTACCACTGCTGGCACAGAGTGAAACAACAGAGAAGTAAAGTAAATCCTATCAAAAATATCCATTTTCAAGAGGACTTACAGTCAAACGCTCCCTATTATGAAAGAGATGGTCAAAAAAGAGAGGAAAATAATTAATTTGAGATTTCAAAATGTTGTTCAACTTGGAAACATTTCTGCCAGTTCAATAGCCAGTTGACAAATGGGGAAAGGAGAAGGAATTTGTGAAAATGTTGTTAAAAGTCGAATTCTTTTTTTTTTTTTTTTTTACTTTCAAAAATTTGAAATGTTTCTGTCAGTTTCAAACTTACTAAAAGAAATACATGACTATCTCTAAGGACTGTAAGTCCTGATCCTCCAAACCTTACTCATTCAAAGAGTTCCATTTTGAACTATTCTAATGAGTAAGGGTTGCAGGGTCAGATCCATAGTGTATATTTCATATTTGACAGATAGCTTCTTTTAAAAAAACCACAGATTTTCATTTTTCAGCTTGCAGGTGATGTTGCTGCATCACGAGCACAAGTGACATTAACGTCTGCTCTTGTGGGCCATCTGCGTAGAGGGGAAACATAATGGGAATGCAGACTGAACTACCTTCTCAGTCTTGCTGCTAATTCCTCTCTCTCAAGGCTGAGACACAATGGCAAAGTCTCGTGAGGAAGTTAAAACTCCACTTGCACATAGTGTACCCGTTAAGTGGCTATTTAATGGTATTCAGTCTCTAGGGCTGACTACCTGGCACCTTCTACTAGCATGGAATCTACTTAAAATATTTTTGAAAGATTTCTCTCTGCTTATATTTATCTCTCACTCCCTCTAGATCTAGATATTACATACAAACCATTATGTGTGTTTGTTTCTGGGAACAGATTGGGTGTGTGCGCATTGCAAAAGGCTCTATTCACCCTACAACAGTGTGCACCTGCAGATCTGCTCACATGAAATTTGGTTGGGAAATTGGAGCTTATTTTGCAGAATTGCAGCAAACACTTTACCAGTGTCACAAACTGTAGAGAATGAGCCCACAAAAGCACTTGAACTTGCTGTCAGTCAACCAGTAAGGCTGCTTTTTATTGCAAGCCTGAATATAGCCATTAGGCTCACAATGAAGAGAAAGCTTTAAAAAAAAAATCATGCCACCAAGCTAGCGGGAAATTTCCCAACATGAGAGCCAATGGACTACATAAAGCATCAGATAATAATCAGTCCACCATAACAGCATCATCATTATCATGTCCTTGATAGGGAAATGGGTGGTTGGATGTGATGCAAGCGCAAAACTGGACTATGCCAGTGAGACTGAGATAATGACAGTTAGGAAGAAAAAAGGGAAAGCTGTTCTGGGTGCCAAATCATCCCCTTCTGGGCCTGATCCAGAGCCCATTGAAGACCATGCAAAGATACCCATTGACTTCAGTGGGACTTGGATCAGGCTTTATCAGTGTCGTTTTCGTTTTCTGATGATTTACCTAGTTTATTCTACCAGCCACGCAGAGTGAAATTCAGAATGACAATAAAGCAAAAAGTCACACTACATCTCAGACTTGTCGTCTTCTTCTTCTTCTTCTTCTTCTTCTTCTTCTTCAGGAGTTCTTCTGTTTTCAGTGAGGTGAGTTAAGAAAATTTAATAGAGGACCTAATAGTGATTCCCCTCCTCTTCCCTTCAAATTAAATACAAAGGGTGGAACTTTTTCCATATTAAAGGCTCTAAGTTGTGTTAACACAACAAAAGTGAACAAGGAGAGTCTGAAACCCACTGGAGCCAGAATCTGGACTCAGTTACACTCGTAACTGCACTGAAATCATTAGGGGTCATGCCAAAGCAGTTCTCAGTGCACATGTGAGGTGCTACCTGTCTGCTCACCTGATCCGGGATATTTTCAGGGGCCAAACTGGAAATTTGCACCAGGAGACAGGGCTGTTGCAATACTCGTTGGGTGCTGCTGTCTGGCACTATCCCTTCCCCATCCCAGAATGTCCTCTTTGCTGCTGGTGGTGGGGAAATCTACAGATGCTGCTTTAGTCTTTGCCTGGTACGTAGACCTCATGCTGGCCCTTTGCATGGGAAGATTTTTTGGGCTGATTGAAAAAAAAAACCCACGATGTATTTTGTGAAATAGTTCAGAAGAAACTAAAATGTTTTTGTTTCAATCAAACGCTTGTATGAAAATTTTAATTTTTTGTCGATGGTCATTTACATTTTCTTATGGTGGGGGGTGTGAGGAACACATTTTCTCTGACTTTTGTTTCCTGCCCCCCCATTTTACAGTGGAAAAAAATGGGGGGGCAGTGAGAGATGAAAGACAGTGGGATTTGCCCTACTAAGACAAAATCTGAAAAACTTTTGGTTTGGCTGAAAATCTGTTTTTCATCGAAAATCCTTTAAAAGAAAAATATCGATTACTCTAGTGAATCTCACTTGAAATGAAAACTTATTTACTGATTGAGTCCCAACCTTCCTAACTGGTTGGTCTCTTGCTTTCCAGAAAAGTTATGACCTGGCAGCTTTCTCCATAATTAGTTAATAAATACTCTCCTTGAGCTATAGGTCTTTTCAGTTCCTGCAGATTTACACAGGTGTGGCAGAATTTGGCCACTTGCCTCTAGGGTCTGTTGAAGAAATAGCAGGAAACTTTTGTCCTGCATAAGGAAAAATGGGCTGTGTGAGACTTCAGCTTGGGGAATCCTGGATTGTTGGGGGCTCTATGACCAAACTGCAGCACTGAAATTGAGTCCAAGTGTTTAGGTAGACAGGGCAATCAGCTGAAGGACTGTACATAAATGACAGGTTTCAGAGTAGCAGACATGTTAGTCTGTATTCGCAAAAAGAAAAGGAGGACTTGTGGCACCTTAGAGACTAACAAATTTATTTGAGCATAAGCTTTCGTGAGCTACAGCTCACTTCATCGGAATGCATCCGATGAAGTGAGCTGTAGCTCACGAAAGCTTATGCTCAAATAAATTTGTTAGTCTCTAAGGTGCCACAAGTACTCCTTTTTGTACATACATGGATACTGTGCCTGTACATAGCTGGTGCCTAAAACTCATTCTCATTCTCTGCCCTCTCAGACTGAGGCTGTCATATCAGTGCCAAGTTAGACAAGTTTATAATATGTATTATGTACCTTGGAACTTGGAAGGTGCTAATTCCACTCAATTTAACAGTGTTACTTTGGAGGACAATGTGTTCTAACCTAGAGTGAAATGCCTATGCATGAATCAGCTTGTTTAAATCTGTCACAGGAAGAACTTAAATAAATAATTTTCTACATTAATTCAAGATTTTTTGTGACTTCCAAGAAAAAGGAAAAAACAAACAAGCCAAGAATATCTGGAAATTAAAACTCCTTTCCAATGGATGATTTCCCCATGGTAGAATGAAAGTTTTATGGCTAAGTTGCTGGACTATGACTCTGGAGATACCGGCTCTATTCTTGGCTGTGCTGCAGCCTTCCTGTACAGCTTGGGGAAAATCGCTTACCTTCTTTCTGTCTTCGTTTCCTAGCTGTAAGATGTGACTCTTAATTCATTAATAAATGAATGTTTAAGAACTTTGGACATAAAGTTTTATAGAAGTTCAAAGGAACATTAATAGAGCAAAGTAAAAAATTCACAGTGAATAACCTCCTTGACAAATATAGCCTCTCTTTCTGGTCAGGTGATGTCCTGTAATTTAGCCATTATTAAGATGTGAGGTGTGTGTGTGAGTGAGTGGGTGGGTGGGTGTATGTATCCAGCATTTCTTTTTATCATAACTGTACACATTAACCATGAAGAGTTTCCTTGTGACCAGTTCTGAGCTGCATTAGTTGTGATTGGTCACATAAGCCATCAGATATTGTTTCTCAGCCCTAACTGGATGAGCACAACTCCTACAGTTGGGAGGAAGGTATCTGAATCTCTCTGGGAGAAGTAACAAATGAGGGAATTTTAGAACATTTAAATCCTTTTCCTTTCTGGGCCATACATGACTTCTCCAGGGCAACATTCAGAGAAAATTAGGCTACGGTAAAATATACTGGCTGTGCATCCAGCTCATATTTAACTTATTGTCATCAGTTCCACATAAAGTAGCTGCCTATCTGTGTGTGCAACTCTAGCAACAAAGGATGAAGTCAGATTCTTCTTGGGCTCATTAAGGGTTTAGTCCATACTCCTGTGTCGAGCAGTCAAGTGGTGTGTGCAATTGTGTAAAATATACCACTTCTGGAGAAAATGTGCACCATTGAAATTAGAATGAATGGGCTATCATTGATCACACATGCTTTTAAAGAGCATGCAATAGTACTGTATTTGTTTAATTTTTCTCTGCTCCAGCATGTGGGGTAAAGCCACAATCCGTCAAAACTGAAGTCGCTGGGAGTTAGCCAGAGTAAAAATTGAGGCTGTTAGGGTTTGGGCCTCGTATTTTAAAATAAACCTTGCTAAAGATGTTTTCTTTTCTCTTGTTACTTAATTACACATGCTGGCTCATTCACAGTAGAACATAAGAATGGCCATACTGAGTCAGACCAATGGTCCATTTAACTCATTATCTTGTCTTCCAACAGTGGCCAGTGCTTCAGAGAGAGTGAACAGAACAGAACAATTATCGAGTGATCCATTCACTGTTATCCAGTCCCATCATCTGGCAGTCAGAGTCTTAGGGACACCCAGGGCATGAGGTTGTGTCCCTGACCATGTTGGCTAATAGCCATTGATGGACCTATCCTCCAAACGCATCTAATTCTTGTTTGACCCCAGTTATACTCTTTTTTGAGCCCAGTAATACACTGGCAATAGGCTACACCCCACAGACCCAAAAGGAAGAAATAATTTACATTTGGTCCTCAGGAGCAAACCTGACATCAATGGTAGTGTCATACGAGCACAGCATGCAGAATACACAATATAGAACTGCACTGGCAGTAAGAGAAACACATAATCATGGCCTATTTTTTATTTTCATTCAGGAGGACAGGATTTGAGTGAGGCAGCAAGTATGATTTTGTGCCAACCCGTGAGAAGAAGAAAATGATACATTTACTAGGAGGCCAACTGCAGGATATATAAAGTGCAAATAAGTATTGGATAAAAATTGGGGCCTGGTCCTACAAATATTCTGTGCATAGGTCCTCAGTGGAGACACGCTTGATTTATTGTGCAGGAGAGGAAATGGAGTGCTTGATTTATTGTGCAAGAGAGGAAATGCCCAATTCATTTACAAGGGTGAAAATAATGAAAAGGCGTTAATCTAGTTTATGTGCACTTTATGACCTATCAGGAATAATTAGGAATGTTCTATGAGGCAGTCACCTTTGTTATAAGGGGTATGTTACATAGAATACAAACGCAAAACATACAGAAATAACCATACCGGCTGTGCCTATTCTGATTCTATTGTAGTATTCTGTAACTTACTCACTGAGGTAAAAACAAAAGTCTGCCATATAAATGGATGCTCCAAGAGTGTAGAGAAAGCTGATCTAGTCAAGAACAGGTCGTATATAGCCTTAGTATCAGCTGTAGCGTACATGCCATTATATCATAATACCATTTTATCCCTCATGATCATTGATCAGTGCTAATGATCAAAGTTTGCATAGCAGCCAAAAGAATCATGAGACAGTAGATATTTATGGCTTATGGCCAATTCTGATTACTCTATAGCAGCTTTCCCAGTGTTCCATAGTTTGATTGATGTCATTGGCATGCTTTAGCATTCAAAATATATCAAATACATTTGCTCTGCTTTGAACATGAAAGAGAAGTAAAACACACATAATTTAAGAAACCAGCAAAGTGGGGGAGATAGGGAATACACATTGCTGCATGTCCCTTGGCAAGCAAGTGCCCATTCAACACTTGGCAATACAGTGCGTGCATGCAAATTGCAAAGCATCCTCTTTAATACAGGGCTTTACTCCCACTGTAAGAATGTTGCTATTCAAGGGGGCTGATAAATGAAATCAGAGCTGCATAAACTGCAGAGGAAAGGAGGACTGGAGCAAGAGACAGCTGAGCGGGGTGACTGCTTTACAAGCAGAAACCTTTCAGTTCCATCAATCAGAAGATGTGAAAGGCCCAAATGCAAAGACACCAGCATCCCACCCCCTTTGATACCAATCCTAATAGAGTGCTAGTCACAGATGTAAATATATTACAAAGCTAAAATGCTCACTTTTTTCCTTCCTTTTTGGAGAATCTGTATTTATCAGGTTTAACTAGTTAATAATGGTTCTGCCCTTTCTCAGTGTATGCCATCAGGGATATAGTTGCAACGGAGACAGCTGTGCATAGTGAATGGGCAATATAAGTTTAAGATATCCATAGAATCTCTAGGATCAATCCTGCAAGGTGCTGAGCACATGGTTGAAAGTGCTGATTGCACTTAACTCCCCTAGAAGTCAATGTGGTTGGGCACGATTTGGCCGAAGTCTTCAGAACCTTACCTTGCTCATGCAAGTAGCCCTGTTGAGACCAGTGAGACTGATAGAAAAGTCATCTGGTGGTTAAGGCCCTGGCCTAGGCCTCAGAAGTTCTGAGTTCAATTTCTGCCTCTAGCAAGGAAGTTGTGTGAGCTTGAACAGGCCAGTTAATTTTTCTGAATCTTAGCTCCCCATCTGCAAAATAGGCATTGCCTAATACTTCCTTTGTCGTGTCTATTGAGTGCGTAAGCTCTTTAGCTCTTAAACACTGTCTCATCCTGGATGTATGTACAGTGTCTAGCACAAGATTCCTGATCTGTAATAGTATGGCTTATCTGAGGAAGGTCGCTTATTGGAGCAAGCCATGGAAAACTTTCTCTCCCTTTGAAAAAGTCATTATCCTTTTTTGCAGTGTCTAATGTTTTCTTCTAAAGTTGTTTTTCTTATCATCTTGCAAACACAAGCTCTGTTGGTTAACAGAGCAATCTGTACATTTGGATTATTTTTTTGTTACCACTTTAAAAAAAAGAATTTTAATTGCTGTGTATGTTTAGAACAATACAGTTCGACCAGTGCTATTAATTTTCTACAGTAAATTATTGGTATAGGCTGAATGTTAAATTCTAGGCACCTGAATGGATCATCAAACTCTTCTACACCTAATGACTCTAAATAATCATATTCATCATAATTAGTAACATTAATAACATTACAATAAATACTTGCACCTTGGAACATTAGTAATAGTAATCTTGTCATCTTCCTTGAAAATTACTAGACCCAGTTATTTTTCACAATGGGATGCAGATATACCAGAGAACTATAATTAAAATATTAATTGCATGTTTGATAGAGTTTTGACTATCATTATTATATTATCATTGGTCTCATTATTATACTTTCAGTATATTACCTTGTGCATATTTCGTGTTTGTTAAGGCATTGAAAAGAAGATCTGGTCTTCTGAAAGAAACCAATGTATATGAGAAAGAATAGTGTCTGTGAATCAGATATCAGGAGGGAAAACATAGGGCTCAGAATTTGGTTTAAATGGTTTAGTCCTGTTCATTACTGTGCTGAGAGCCAACACAAGGTTTATGCGCCACTTAAATCTTCAAAATTGGACTTAAAGTGCTGCATAATGGTGAATTTCGCCCAAAGAATTGAAACGAAAACAAGATTAGTTAGCTGGAGCAGGGGATCCAAGCTTTAGTGAATGCATGTGGTTGCCACTGACCTAGAAGGGAGACCTTTCTGCATATCAAAGGGCAAATATAACCCTGTGGGTGTCAAACAGGTGAATATAAACAAGGGGCAAGCATAATAATATGATGATTAACAATGACAATGTACAGGTTATTCAAAATAATGACACTTTTAATAAAGAAGAGTCAGGGGACTCTTAATTACCTGTCTGCACATTGATGTTCTGCAGATGTAAATAAGTTGCCATTGTCTGAAAATTTGGTCTGAAATGATTTGTGATAAGTTCATTAAAGGAAGCGTTGGCTATGTATAACTTCAGAACAGGATATATATGAAGGGACAAAAATCTCGATGGCTCTGGTGGTAGGTAAAAGTTTCTAAAGAAAAACATAGAAAATTGCATGTATATTTTCACTAGGCTCCATTCTGCATGGTTCCTTCAACTCCCACTGACTTCATGGCGTGATGAGGGCACTCAACATATCACAGGATTGCTCAGTACCTTGCAGGAATGGGAAGTCAGTGGGAGTCAAGGGTTACTGAGCTCCTTACGAGAGTGTTCAGCCCTAGAGGATTAGTCCTATAAAAATAACTTTTCTAGCATTACACTTTTGCAAGTTTTCAACATTCCCCCCCCCCACTTATCATAGAACATCAGGGTTAGAAAGGATCTCAGGAGGTCATCTACTCCAACCCCTGCTCAAAGCAGGACCAATCCCCAATTTTTGCCCCGATCCATAAATGACCCCCTCAAGGATTGAACTCACAACTCTGGGCTTAGGAGGCCAATGCTCAAACCACTGAGCTATCCCTCCCCCTCCATGTTTGAAGCAGTTTGTTGAGGCAAATAGTTTGCCCCATTTTAAAGATGCATTAAACATTTCTTCAATTCTCCCTTAATTCGTTGACAGCCTTTCATATACATTTACCCCCAAATGCCCCATAAAATTGAAATAATACAGCAACAAAGTCAAGGACCAAAAGACAGAGAAATTTAAGATATATTTGGCAAGGGTGAAGAATTTTATGTTTTCAGAGGAAATATGACATTGAGATGGACAGATACAGGAAAGTTCTTATATGGGGCAGAAGAGTCTCCTACTAAGAATGCACGAAGAGACTGGGAATAACGTTTGCAGTTGCATTCATTTAAAAAGTTACAAGGTATGTCAATTTGCATGCATCATAAACCAGGATTGGAAAAAACCCATAAACTAGTTCAAATTCTTTTGGCTTGTTCTAGCTTCTTCTACTTCTATAGTAACAACCTCCTCAGTATAAACTCCTGCTTGAGAGAGGATGTTAGTGTGGTGTATTGGTGAGCGAATGGGAGTCTAGAAAAGTGAATGAAAGCCAGGAGAATGTGGTTCTATTTCTTACTGCCCTTCAAAGTACCGTAAAACCCTCAAGTGAAAGTACCAAGTGTTGATATTCACATTAAGGTGGCATTCAAACAGAGAGTTTTCACTGCCTACCCATTATACCTTTATTAGGATGGTGGAACTTTTATTCCTCCTTTTCCTGGGCAGACAGATTTCGCAGTCAAACCAGGTCAAGTCTGATGTACTGCTTTGCCACCTGGAAAGTAATTTGCTTTTCGAAGTAGGCAGCAATAATAAAACCTTATCACCTGCTTCAAATCAGATATCACCAGCGTGGTGGTAAATAAAACCTTATCACCTGCTCTAAACCAGATAGCATGAATGTGGTCACACTAGTTTTTCTTTTTTGTTCTAACCCTCTTTGCTGGTTTTACTGAGCAAGTTCAGTGAGTTGGACTAGTTTTCTCCCACATGGACTTTGGATATTTCAAAAATGTTGGGACACTGTGGAGGTATCTCCCTTAATCTCCGTAATCGCACCCTATGGGCCCTTCAGATGTCTCCCATAAAGTGACTACAATAGGGAGAACTTTGTGGGTGACTGGGTCACTGCCATGTATGATGTATGGCAGTGTCTGATGCCAGATGCTTTGGATCCTAAATAATGCACTGACATTTTGAGCCTCCTTTTTCATAGCTAGCTCTACTAAACCACATGACTGAGGATAGTCAGCATGAATGTGAGTGTTCTGGTACTCTCTCAGCAGATTGGAACTGGACCTGGTTGCATGAACTTTGCCAAAGATCTTGACAATTTATTTAGCTACTACCACACCATACAGTTAACTAGGTTTATTTTGGATGGTTTCAGCTTTCTAATGATGCATCAGGCCTAGGACACTGCCAGATGAGAGAGGCCCGGTGATTTATTCTAATATGATAATTCCCATATTTTAAAATCTAACCAAAGCTACTCAGGTATGACATCCTTCCTCGGGGATTTAAAATCTGAGTTTCGAAAGCGAGTTCTCTATATGTTTGTTTGTTTGTTGATTGAGGTTTCTTTGTGGAACTGACGTACGCTTTCTGATTATGTTGAAGATAAAGACTTTTTGGATGTTAGAACTGGTATGACTTGAGGCCTGCACTTTGCTGAGGATCGTCTGTGGACCTAATAAAACCTCGATGAAAAATTCACCTCTGTGAAAGCTTTTCTTAAGATCTGCCTTGTCAGTGAGGCCTATGATACTTGCTTACTTGGAATCAGCATGGACAGGGTATGTTGTTGAAACAGTCAAATGAATTTTCTGTCTTTCTGACAATCAAGAAAAAAAACCCCTCAAGTTCTGTACTTAGATTATTTTGTTTGCTGTAAAATAGGAAGTTGTTGGGAAGTAGCAGATCACTGTGGTGCTCTCTGAACCTTATTTTTGGATGATATGATTTATTATTTAAAGTTAGATGAAAAGATCATCGCACCAGCATCTCCCCCAACTCCTATGGAAGCTTCAGCTTACTGTATGAAAAATCTTAAGATCCGCCTTCCACCCCCACCCCCAGGTGCTACTGCTGACTACTGGCACTTATTGGGATCATTCCTTGACTCCTCATAAACAGCATTGTGGAGGTGTGTTGAATAGCAATATTGCATATAAAACCATCTTTACCATCAGAATAACAATAGAGAGCCCTGTAGATATCAGAGTTCTAAAAGTTTTCCCAATGCTTTAATAAGTACAGAGCTGCTGTAACGATTCCTGAATTATTCAAAGCCATAATTTGCAATAGCTAGGCTTGAGTATGCGGAAGGTGTGCTTTTAAGGCTTCAAGGGTCATTTCAGATATTAAAAATTGGTACTGGGGATCTAGATTGCTAATCGCACAATGGCAGAAATGTTGAATAGTGCCACAGAATAGCTAATAATTTAACAGGACCTGGCGAATGCCAACGTATCTCGTTTTCAGAATGCAGGAGGTTTAGCACCACTTTCCACGCTGAATAAAGGGGTGCAAAAAAAAATCCCCTGGTGTGCATTTCAAGAATGCTGTAAACTGGGAGAAAAAGAGGAGCAGAACACATGTGGAATAAATTGGGTTAGACTGCCAGTACCCAACCTCTCCAATCAAGTTATAATTATAATTTTGTCATGAGAGCAGGGGTGTCGACGTTTTACAAGGGGGAAAAATATTTACAGAAAAATATTATGCTTTTCATTTGATAGTAAAAGTAATTATTGCAAAAGGACCCATGAAAGATCTTGAAGACAGTCACCCTCCCTTTAATAAGTCCTTGTGGCAGCTAAGTGGGGATCTGGAGTATTCTTTATCAGGTTTGCATTCAAGTAGTACTAAATATATGCAGGTAGGAATTAAATAGTATCTGAGTTTAATTAAAATTATATATAAAAAAAGGAGAAGAATGGTTGGTAGACTGCTCTACTGCATTTTAACCAGTAACCTCAGACCCTAATTAGAAATGCTTTTCATATCTCCTCCATGCAAGGGCTTAATCTGACGTGAGTCTGCGAGTGAAGGCTTGGGGGACCAGTGTTAATTCTGCATTCGATCTTGGTTTTTATGGAGGCAGGCAATGCTGATTGACCGAGTCGCAGCACAGATCCCATGACCTTGCTGGGATTTTCATGTGAGGTGTTAATTGAGAGGGTGGGTTAATCTTTGAGCATCATTGTCCCTGAGCTGAGGACAAAGTTTGTGCTCTCTGTTTCCTTACTCAACGGTATATTTGATCCCTACCTCGTATCCCCTATGACCATTTAGTAAGTCTGCAGAAAATTCTCTCTTGATAAATTTATTTGTGGAGGATTATCTCTTGCTGTGTTGTTTGATTTTCTGATCTTTTTTAAGGGGGAAGGAGTGGCTAACCCAAATTAAACCCAAAATATCCTTCTTTTTTATTATTTTCCCCTAGTCCCATCAAAGAGACTGTCATATGGGGTAGGGGGATGACATCTTGAGATAAATTATACTATAGAGAACTAGAAAGCATAAAGCAAACTAGGAGGCATGATTTCAAAGTTATTTCATCTAAGTGCTGAGAAAATATAAGCTCTTTTTATTGCTCCTGAGTGGAAAGCCTAAAATAATTACAAAATCAAAGAGATATTACAGGGAACAGAGCTTTTATAATAATATACAGTTTAGAGTTTTCATACAGGACGTGTGGAATGTAAGAAAAGACAGCCCATTACTTTTGCTTTTTTATAAATAATGAATGACTTTTTTTTTTCATGTGTTGTTGTACAGGCCTGTCATTTCCAGTGTGAGGAGTAAATTTTTACTCCAGTCAGGATTAATGTTTACTGGCTGACCTTAAATATGACTCCCAAGTGAGCAGGATGGTAGTTAAAAGAAGCAGAAGTAATGGAGCTCACCCAGGAAATGCTGTGAAACAACAGTGCTAAAAAAGCACAAATGATAGCTGTCCTTGACATGCAAAGAATTTTTGTTATTTGTTTCATTACACCAGCTGTAGATGAGTTTAATTACAATGCTTCAAAACCCAAACCATTTTTGGAGTCGTTTCTGAAAAGCGCAGGCAACTCAGTCAAACACACTGTATTGATAGCCCTCTTGCAGATCCACCCCCTGCAGTGCAGAAAGGCGAGGAGGGAAGCACCAGCCTGCAACCTGCTGGTGATCACACAATGGGAAACTGTGAGATGTCTATGGAGTATTGAGAAGGAGGTGGGCATCTATGTTTGGATGAGACTGGGAAGGCTGTGTTCAGTAAAAACAGGCACCTTTATTGCCATGTGCCAGATTCGGTGCTGACATAAACCCCATGCAACTCTTTATGGCTGAATTTTGCTCTCGCTTTTACTGGTTTCATTCAGTGCAACTCCAGCGAAGGCATGGGTGTTGCTCTGCATTGACACTGGTATCACTGAGAATAGAATTTGGCCCTTTGACTCCTGTGGCAAGTTACTTGGCCCAATAACTCTGAAGTTGTTCTAAGTTTCACCCTGCCAAAATATCTAGAAGGCAAAATTGCAATTTGGGGGGGCCTTTCTGCAAAAAGTGCCTTTGTGGCCTGATTGCTGTGCGTTAGAGTTGTTAATCATATCAGCATTTTAGCCGTAAAATAGACTTGTGTGGACTGGAGCAAAGCCCTCTGCTGTTTGATTTAATTGTAGAGAGTGTTATTAAAGGGAATTAATAATCAAAGTATGATCTTAACATTTTAAAGGCTTTCACAATAATAATAATACTAATAATAATAAGAAGTAATTCTGCCTTTTAGGATGTTATCGATAGTTCTCTTCCCTGCTGCCTTGTTGTTAGGGTTTTTTCCCTCCCAAAATTCTACTGCAAACTAAAAACAGGATTTATTATCCAGGGCTATGCCCATATTTTGAAAATTAAGTCAAGGATTTTTCAGGAAGGAAAATCTTGTTCCACTCATCTTTTTGGGAGGAAGGCCAACATAAAGTAGAAAAACAGTAATTGTCCCATGTAGGAGGGCAGGGAAAGGATTTGGGGAGCAAATAAAGGCATGCCCCCTCTATTGGAGAACCATTTAAACTGTACTGGGGGCGGGGGCAGTAGCATGTTATGGCAGGCTGGGAAGCTATGGGACAAGACTTGGAGATGCATCGCTATCTGATCCACTGGCTACTGCTTCCTGGGGATCATAGGCTCAAGCAGAGTGAGTGCTGCAATAGCTGCTGCTGAGTGGTTCCTTATCCACACTGAGGCCTATTGGAGAAGATGTCTTCCAGACCTGGGTGAAGGACAGAAATTCCATTTTGTGAAGGCTTTTGAGATTGTGAAATTTGGCTTCTTTTCTAATTGATATGAAACAGGAAAATACTAAAATTCTCCACAAAGGAAAATTCTAATTTGTTTGATTTTTGTTTGTTTGTTTGTTTCAGATCAGTAGGAATGTTCTTGTTTCAATTTTGATATTTTCTTATTTGATACATATTATAAAACAAACGTTTTAATAAAGTAAACCAAAGTGTCTTTGAAAAATGAAATATCAAAACTTTTTGTTCTAAAATGTTGAACTGGGACGGTTCAACATTGTAACTCTTTCCCCTGTTTTTTCTCCGAAATGACTTTTCAGCAAAATTAACACAATTTCATATTAGCCAGGTTGGGCAGGGATGGTGTCCCTAGCCTCTGTTTGCCAGAAGCTGGGAATGGGCGACAAGGGATAGATCACTTGATGATTACCTGTTCTGTTAATTCCCTCTGCGGCACCTGGCATTGGCCACTGTCAGAAGACAAGCTCTTGGGCTAGTTGGACCTTTGGTCTGACCCAGTATGGCTGTTCTTATGTAAATATTTCAATTTCAATGGAACTGCCTTCTCCAACTAAAAAAAGTTCTGTCAAAGATCTTCCCTCTAATTCTTCCCCCATTGCCTAGTAAGAAGAGCACCAGCATAGAGCCTGCTGCTTCAGATCTATACTAATTTACCAGGATTTGGGGCCTTTCTGCAAAATATGCATTTATGACCTGATTGTTTTGCATTAGAGCTGTTGATGACATCCGGATTTTAGCAGTAAAATTGGCTTATGTAGGAAGCAGAAAAGCCCTCTGCTGTTTGAGTTAATTGTAGAGAAGTGCTATTAAAGGGATATTCTTAATAATCAATGTGATCCTCTTAACATTTTAAAGGCTTTAATAATAATAATTAATAATAGTAGTGTATTTAATTCCCTTGATAACCTGTGTCTAAATATAACTATACTATTTTCACAAATTTTGGTTGAATTAGAATACATAAATTATGTTCTAAGCCAGTTAATGCTCTCACATAACTTCAGGCCAAACAGTGAGTTCCTTACTGAGCTTCAACCAAGGCTACTTTCCACTGATTTCAGAGGAAGTTTCTCAGGGTGAGAACTGAGGACCACATGTGGATCTCCCCCCTCCAGTGATGGGGGAAGGAGTTTAGTTACCCTCCACAGAACGATTCTCTCTCCCCCAACCTACAATGGACACCATAGAGGTCACCTCATGCCCTTGATATAAGCTACAAGCTGCTGTGGGGGAAGAGGAGGAATGGGTCAGGAGAGGACTGAGGAGGATGCATATTGGTCATTCTCCAGTCACATGGAGATTCATGGGAGAACATCGTATAGCCCCAAGCAGGTCCCAATCATGACACGACCAGGAGAAATCTCTGTCAGTGCTGCTCCTGAGATCTGGAGAGAGAGGAAGGGGTGTTGAAGATGAGAACCAGTGTGGGCTTCTGTATGGAGGACCCCTGGGATCCAGGCTGGTCACAGATGATCTGCTATGCCTGGGGATGAGTCCTGTGCCCTTTTCTTCAAAGGAACAACCCTCCTTTTCACCCAGAAGTAAGAGAGAATCTTTATGAGCTTGTGGGGTTTTCTTGTGTGGATGCTGAGCTGCTTGTAAGGGCCTTTGGATTTGCCCCATCATGTATTCAAAGGCAGAAAAGGGATACTCATCAGTGCTTTCTTTACATATTTGTTCCTAACTGACCAGCGAAATTTCCCCCACACTATTCTGGACAAAATACAAACTAACTTGTAAAGGATGACTTAGCCAGTTTGTTTCCTGAGATGTTTCCTTACTCCCTTTCCCTCCTGCTTGGTATTAGAAGGGCTTTAACCCTCCCACAACTCTATTGCAGACTAAAACCATTATTTAATATGAATAGGAATCTCATTTTGCATAGCATGCTACCACATCAGGGTTAAAATACAGCAGGGCAAGCCAAAGGAAGCTTACTTACTGTATATTTCATCTACTTGTGATGTACCTTGCCTTTAAGTAATAACAAAGGGCTTCATTAGAGTGCTAATCAACTCCCTCACCTTTGAGACCTAAAGTAATCAGGTATTTCAGATGCACATCTATAAGACTGAGCCTGCTGATACTACAAGGGGGGAAAAAATGTCTTTAAGTAAACCCAGAGAAAGGATGCAGCTTCTGTAGCTAACCGCTTCCAGTACGGTGTTTTGCTGCTTAATTCTCAGCCCAGCTTTCAAATTAAAGTTTTACTTTGGCTTCGTGCAGAAAAAGGTTTTGGACGCTGGGTAAACAGAGCCTCAGCCTGCACGAAAGGGATTAAGCAGGAGAGCCAAGAGTGGAAGGGAAAATGAGGATATGACAGAGGCCACAGTGAGTTCAAACAAAATTTGGCCTGCAGAATGCAGGAGAAATCCCACTGGTGACAGGTGCCATCTTGTGGGTCATTCTGCCACTCTGCCTCCTGCCACTTTTTATAACGAGAAAAGATAAAGGAGGACTGGATTCTTAGAGGCTTGCAATTGGAAAAGTAATTCAAAGAGATGTGAGCATGGCTGGCTTCAGGGTTTGCATGATACTGTAAACATCAATACTTTGCTTGTCAGCACTCTATGCTATTTAAGAACTTTAAAGTAGGCTATAAATAGGGACACTGCGCGTGTCTAAAAACATGTAATCGTAAATAGTACAAATGATAATCAAATTATTTTTACTTTATACTAATGCAAATAAAATATTCATGCATAATGTGGGCCCGGGAAAGGTTACAGTCTTCAAATTGTGCTAATTAAAATATAATAGCACCAAGAAGTATATGTAAGAGTTACTAATGTCCATATTTTTCCTCTTCCCTTGAAGATTTTATCTTTAATGCACAAAGGACCCACATAAAAATGCACTGGTTAGCTGATATTGAAGCACTGTTTCGTTCATGAAAATGTTTAAACACTGTGCAAAAAATAACATTAACAATTACTGAGATATAAAGAGTCTCTCTCTCTCTCTCCACAGACAAATATTATTATATACATTATTATATACATTTATATACACACACATTATACATATAAAATATGGGATGTGTGAATATTAGAGGGGAATCCAGTGTATGTGTGTGTGTGTATTAAAGGGGAACTCAGTGTTTTAGGTATGAGCATGACAATTTCAGGAGAAAATAAGAACTTTATTTTTAAACAGGTTTAACTGTTTTATTAGGTACCACTAAAATAATAATTATGCCAGAGATAATGTTTTTTTTTAAACAGTGCTAAAATCAGATCCAAGGTATACTAGATCAGAATTTGGCTTCAGAAATCACGTTGTAGGCATGTTCGGAGTAGAACCAGACAAACGTTGCAAAAATGTTCCTGTGAATTTTTATTTGGATTTTTAAATGAATTTTCTCTGACCATGCTCATGCCCATGAATAGAAAGTGTTCACTTCCCATGATAATTTATGCAGTTGCGTTTTACTTGCACCACTAAATGCTAATAAATAAAGCAAAGTTTAAGCTTGTACAATTTTAAACAATTTTAAATTCACTGTAGTGGAACTTACATGCCAAAAACCAAATAAGAAGAGATATAAGCTCAGGCAGTTAGGGAACAGAAACAATAGCATGTGAATGACTGTGGCCAATCACAGCTAAGTAAGCTCAAATAACAAGCTGATCAGGAAAGGAAATTCACAAAAAATATCAAGTAATTTTGCATGACGAATAAAACTGAAAATAAGTGTGATCTCTTTCTGGACATTCCCCAACCAGTAAGAGAGGTGAAAATAATCCATGATTCACTCATCCTTGGTTTGGGATCAGCATATGAGGCCTGATTCCTAACAACAGAGCATAATTTGTGAACTAGAAAGGTGAATTAGGCCTGAATTTTATTTCGATACCTGCCCTTAGAAAGATGACATAAATGCTGTTGTGCTTTAATGGAAGCTCACTCTGCAGCACTCTTTTCCTACTCATAAATCATTCTGGGGCTTCAGTGTACTGAGAAACTTTCCAACGTACATTTCACTCAGCTATTCATGAACTAAAAAAAAAAAATCGTAAAACTTCTCTATAGTTAATTGTGACATTTTAATAGCGAGAGCTTGAATTCTTTTACAGGGTTATGAAAACAAATTAATGTTAAATATGACATTTTTCTTTGGATTTATGACATATCCCTCGGTCGCACCCCCACACACAACGCATACAAAAGGAGGTATTAACGGAAAAACAGAGATGTTGTGTGTTCCGTTATGAACAAGCTTTGTGATCTCATCCTAAGGTTTTATCCAAGCTTGAACCATCTGGCTCTGAGCTGGGTGAAAGCATGGCAGCTATCCCCCAGAATTTCAGTGTCAGGGAAAGGGGGCAGAGTGCCTTTACTTAATGCCAACCTCTCTTTCCTCCCCTCGACAACCCGGCTATAAAGACAGGAGTCACACACTGAAAAGCATACCAGGCATTTTTAAACAAAACCCTGACATTTCCTCAGCATTTCCATAGCTAAGGCTTCCCCCCCCCAACCCCCCGCACCTTTCAATCAAATAAGGCACCCGCGCTCTCATGCCTAGTGCAAAGAAGGAAGGGGGGGGGAGGAAAAGTTGGCAATTTAATTCAAACAAAAGAAGCTTGAAATCTATAAGCACAGCAACTCTGAGGCTTCTGGCAAATAGAATTCTAATTAGTATGCTGCTATTTTTCTTTTAGACAGATGAGGGATGCCCCCTATTGACTCTAGCAGGCAGGCTGGTTTAAAAAAAAGGGGGGGGGTAGGTGGGGGCTAGCCAGCAAACACTGCAGATTGCAAATTATATTGCAAACCCTGCCAAGTCCCAGCTCTTGGCATCAGATTTTTAATGACACCCTGGAAAAGGGAAAAAGAAGCCCTCAGCTAAGGGATAAAAATGAGGGGTTTTACACTGTGATAAGTCTTTGCTCAAAACCCAAATGGCCAAGCACACATTAGGGTTTTAAAATATTCATAGATAGAAGTGAAAATGAGGATATGAGGATGTACATTTGTTGCTTGGTCAATTGACAACTCATTCTGCATATTAATAAAACGGATGATCTAATTTTAAAGGGACAGTCTGTCTTTTTTTTTAACCATGACTTTTTGATTATTATGAAGCTGAGGGCAAAACATCAGAGAGGAGGCCAGCAATGACACAGAATGTTGTTTTCTCTTGATGTAGACCTGGTACTAACTACTACTTTGGTCAGGAATTCTGGGGGCTCTAAAAATATGATACCATTCTTGCAGAGTCTCTCTGATGTATGGCTGCTGAACACTTTGATTTTTCTCTTTCTCTCTCTCTCCTTCCACCCCCCTCCCTCCCACAGTGCACGAGGCCCTTCACAGTTGTAGGATTTTATCCACAAACGGTCAGACCATCACAGAGATGGGAGCCATTTCTTTTAATAATTAGGCCACCTTCTGTTCTAGAGAACAGCTCTTGGCATGCTTACCTCCAAGTAATCTTTTACAATATCCTGAGACCGCCCTCTCCCCTCGCAGTACAATACAGTAAGTGGTCACAACAGTCTGAGTCCAGTTCAAATGAATATTGCATACACTACTTTAGTTCAACTAATAGAAATCCCTTTGTCCAGAGCTTTGAAAACCCCCACATACCTCAAATGCCTGTGTTCGAGATGCACTTATTGGGTTACATTTTTAAAATGCCACCTCTATTTTTGCACCTGCAAATTGCAGGCACAGCTAATGTCCTCTCTATGTCTAACTACCTGCAATGTGGTTTGGTAATTAAATGCTGAATGGGCAGGAACAGTACCTGCCGATAACTGCAGATGCAAAATTGCGCTCACAGTTATTTGCATCTGCAGCACTGCAGGTGCTAAAAGGAAATCTATGGTGATGCCAGTCCAAGAATCAGGCCCATTATGCTTCAATAATCATAGTGAATATTAATTACCCTTAAACAAATACCCATATAAAAAGCAGCATTAGCCCAAAAAACTGCGGTATTAATATCATAAGCTTCAGTGTTTTGGACTATTACATTAGAATACTGTAATCTTACTCTGGACTACTGTAATATACATATATATTTAAATACAAGTGGCTACTATATGTTTTCCCAGATTCATTCGTTTCTTCGTCTTTTAGAAATGTGTTTATGTGGGGGAGTATTTTGTAAGCATGAATTTCTGCTCTTATGGGTTCAGAGCAGACTTATTCAACATGCTTGATAATCACGTGTTTTTTCTATTTAAAATCTGGGGTATTATCCCATTAACAGGATTATTATGTTATTGAGTATCTGTTTGAAAGATTGGCACTATAAATACAAACCTTACCAAAGTGTCATGTGGGATTTTAGTTATGTGGATCCCATTAAAATCAATGGGAGTTATGTGATTTGAAAACTGACCCTAAAGTACAGGGTGATGAGTAATACGCAGACCCTGTACTCATTTAGAATATTTATGTTTTCATATTAGCTAGTCTTCTTTTTAAAGGCTACTAACCAAAATATAAGGTGTAAAAGGGAAAAAATGCACCAGGAGACCAGAATGGTGTGTCTCAGCAAACTGATGAATTAGTCTTGGTGCCGCTACTTAGGTCATTGCAGAGAAACAAGTTAGTGACTTTGCAAGCATTTGTTCCTGGAAGGGAGGATAAAACCAGTTCATAAAGCTCCCATTGATTTATCAGAAACATCCCAGGGTGACCTCTTGGCAGGAACTAACCACAGTACCTTCCCTTGTAGTTGCCTCTGTAAATCAGTGGGAACCATGACTGATGTTTTAGGGCACATGGTATATATAATCCATATAGGGAAAAGTGTAATTAAAAAAAATCTAGAGTAAAAATGTACATTGGATTGGATTCTATTCACATCAGAATGCCATGGACTTCTGTGGGAACAGGATCAGGTTCTTTATATAATTTGAATTTGCATAATAATTAAATATATATATTTACATGGACTTGAAGAATGAATGTTTATATCCCCTATAAAATTATTTTTATCATATCTAGCTGACTGAGATGTTTTCACTATTCATACAAATGTCAAGTCCTTTTCTGAAAACCATTAAACTATTGGCTTAATTAATATCCAGTGGCAATAAGTTCTACATGCACTTTCTTAAAAAAATATTTTTTTGTCATTTTTAAGGATCCTCCCAGAATTTATGGTACCAGTATACACCAAAGGTCTACTCTAGATGTACAGTAAGACATTAAAGCTTGAAGTGCATTTGTTGGGCAACAGGCATTGAATACATTAACAACTTCATGGTTTATATTTTGTAATGTATCTTCATTTTTGCAAAGGAGAAACTCGGATGCCTGTGTAACCTGTTCTACATTTAAGCATAATCAGGCTCTGTGGATAAAGGAAAAGCTAAAGGTTCAGAGCTTTATAGGTGCCAGTTGGCAGTGCTATTTATTGACCCTGAGTGGTTCAGTCCTGTTGATAAGAAAGGACAATGTCCTCTCAATAAGCAAAACGGGTGGTTACCCATTCCAGAAAATATTTTCACTGGAAAAGTTCCTTTCCCATCCCCACTTCTACCTTCCCCATGTACCAGTGGTATTCAGTTTGCAGGTGAAGGGAGATGATGAGAATTTTAATGCCCAGTGGTTTAAAGGTGTTCAAATGACCACTAAACTAATATTAACTTGTCAAATTGACCAGTATTTTCTGTCATTGAAACATTACAATGAATAGCTGTAGACAATAAAATTGTTTCAATTATATTACATTAGGCATCCTCAAAAAGAAGTGAAGATGCAGAAGACAAAGGGGAAAGAATCTAGGAGATGTGCTCTCGTGCTGACAGAATACCTTTCAGAGGAACACAATGGAATACTTTTGAAAGAAGTGTCAATTGGGGGTATAAATGGCTATCTCCTAGCTTATACTCACACCCAAAAAGTTACAGCAGCAAAGATTTCCCATTGTACATTAATATTACAATAGAGAATGAAATTATGGAGAGCACAACACTACTTTAAATATTACAGGGGGGTAGATTGTGTTATCAGCCCGTAATAAGAGGCAGTATATAGGTACAGCACCCTGGGAAAGTGCTGGAAGTCATTGTGTCGAAGAGAGTCTCAGTGTCTCCTAGGGCTCTGAATTACTGGGAGATGATGTCACTTCCAACAACCTTTCAAAGGGTAGAGCATGCTGCCTTCTGTGCAGACAGACCACTGGCAAGCATGTAAAGGGGACAGAGCTATGCCCCTTCCCTGCCCACTCTCTGCCCAGTTGCTCCGGGAGGGAAAACAGCTGGAGATCAGCCTCAAATGCCTGAGCTGTAATTGTGCTCAGCCCTCATGTGGATTGTGCAAGTTGGTGGAAGTCCATACTCACTCTTATGCCTTTGCATGGCGGCCAGGCAAAATCAAGCCCCGTCTCCTTATGTGTATTGAGCAGATGCAATAAAGTGGGAGCAAATTAAAATATACATAATATAAATACAACAGAAATGTCTCTAGGACATAGGGTATAACATAGGGTATAACAAGTAACTGCCCAGCTGTAGAGTGTCCCAGGACATACTACAAGCTAATTATAACATGATAGAACAGTAAAAACCCCATCTTAAAAACCCCAATACTGATGCCCTCTTCAAATTAGAAAACAATAAAAGTAATTGGGAGAGGGACTCAGGTACAGGAAAAGGGCAGAAAAAGAGACAGCAAAGAGAGGTTACAAGAAAACCGTCAATCTAAAGGATCACATATGGAAAACAAAGTTTTAAGATATTTACTGATGGCCAGGTTGCTCAGCCTTTCCTTACATGGATGAGCCCTTACACAAGTAGTCTGAATGGCTTCCATCAGTGAGTGAGTGCTCTCCAAGGTGAGAAAGGGTTGCCCAATTTCCAGGACCAGTTTCTGCACAATGAACAATTCTTTAGTTTGCAGGTAGTCCTATTCATTTCAGTGGCAACAGTCATGAAGTAAGTTAGTCAGTATTTGTAAAGGACAAAAAAATCTAGCTCTAAATGAGTGAAACTGTCCCTTTTTGGACACTGAGATAAATTAGTTGGAAGAAAAATTTATTCTGGAAATCTAAGCCTAATATTTGCATACTGGGTGCCTAAAGCTAGGCTCTCAAATAAAAGTAATTTAGGAGTCAGCAGGAAAAGTTGGCCACAGTAAAATAAAAACCAAAACCTTCCGTTAAATTGGTAATTCTCCCTGATATCCCCAAGGAGTGGAAGCCAGGGGAAATGTAACTGGTTGTCTCTCTTTATCTGTTTGTTTGAGCTCAGACACAGCTCACTTTCCTTTAGTACAAGCCTTTATTGGAATGCATTAAAATTATATCAAGGGGAAAATTATGTTTCAACATGCAACTGAAAGATGTCAACATAATGTTTTCTTACGGAGGCTCATAATGTTGTGAGTGTCGACTAAAAACGAACAATTTCAGATTTGGTGCGTAAATTGCTACAGTGGGACTTTACACAGATTCAGTCTGACTTTTCAATTACTTATTTAAAACTTCATTTTTACACTAGGTTCTACATTTGACTCAATACAATTTTTTTTTGTTTCAACAATAAATAAATATGTATCTGAGTCCAATTTGTGGAATACCCACTCCACTCAGTTTGCTGCTCTTTCACAGCCAATAAATCCAGCAGTAGAATATGAATGATTTTTAAAAAAAAAAACACACAGTGATTTATATTTATGCTGACAATGCTGATGTCATTTTACAGTCAGGACACAGCACGTGCGCTCTGCTGTAAGTACTAGCTTGGTGTAGTAAACTCGCAAGAGCACATTGGGGGTGAGCAGTTGCTGCTGAAAGTGAAAATCAAGAAACAGCAGTGGCACTGCTTTTGTCTTCAGCATGCTCTTCAAGATGTGAGAGGCTCCAGTGGGTGGGAGACCTACACATCACCACCTCCCAATTCTGGGGATAACCCCGGCAGTTATGCTTTGCAATTACCTTTTCTTATAATACCAATTAACCCTTTCAGTGCTTTATGGCATACTGTGAGCGGGCAGGAGAGGGGCACTCGTTTATCCCTTATATTGAACATCATAACCAATTACTAGGGGGTTGGGAGCCTGAGGAACAGGTTTCTCACAATTGTAGATGTCTCTGGAGTGCTTCATGGGTGTACCATTTTGGTGTTTAATGTCTGGCGGGGGTTGTTTAGGTTTATTTTTGGTTTGTTTTAAAATCAAGAATAAAACAAATCCATCGGTATCTTAATTCACTAGTAAACATAATAAAGACCTGCAAGATACAGATCTTATTCTTGAGAACAGAAACAGACAGTGGGCTTTAAATATCTGTTTGGCAGTATTGCTTATATTTCGTGTATCTTACTGACTCATAAAACAACTCTGGTTTTAGTTTTACCAGAATGTTATGAATGTTAAAAAATGTAGCTTTGTGAACTCAGAAAAGTAGCCAGTGGCACAAACTCAGCCTTGATTCTATCACAGTAATTAATACCGGGCTACTGGGAGATTCAGATTTATAATAAGCAACTTAAAATAATCAAAAATACTAGAGGTTCTTATGGGAGCTGGAATGCTACTGAGTTTGCAGTGTCTTCATTCAAAACCTGCAGTGGCATCAATTAGCATAGAGGTGAATCAAGCCCATTGAAATGTATGCTGCATGTCACTTGGGATCTCATTCTTCAGCCCTCACTCACACTGAGTAGTACTCACTCATGTGCAGAATCCCATTTAAGTACGTGCTACTCAGTGTGACTAAAGGTTGCAGAAATAGGCCCTTAAAGGGGGGCAAGAGGTAAGAAATAGGTTGGCCAAAGCTTGCTGTTTGATCATACCCATAGGAGGTGTACCCCAGCATATTCAGGGATTTGTTTTGGAGTAGCTTGTCAAGATTCCTTTGATTTGTAAATTGCACTGGGTGTCTTGTGAGATCAAGTTGTTGATTATTGCAGACTGTAAATTAGGTGGGAAGGGTGAGATGGAAGAAGATAAGAGGTGTTAAAATCTATTAAAGCTTGAGTATTAAGAATCCATTCAAGTATTTCTAAAATGCATCTTAGCTTCCATAAACCACATCAGCAGTAATTCCCCTTGAGAGTCTTCTACACCCTGTCTTCTCGGGCGATGAGGGGAGCAGTAGCGCCCTGGTGCTCTAATTACAGCTGCATCATTCCCCCACCCCCACTTCTCCAACCTGTAGGCAAACTGCCATTGTAACTCTATGACAGCTAACTCCAGAGCTCAGGGTGCATGTTTTACCAAATTGTAGGTTTATCCATGGGAGGCTAAGACGTAGCTCACAGGCCATAAATTAAAGGCCAGGTTGTGACTGCTCCTAGCTAGCCAAGACAAAAATTGTAGGAGTATGAGGTTGGAGGCAGGCTCAGAACTCCTTAAGAGGTGTGTCAGTAGGTACACTCCCCATGAGTGAAAATGATTCTCAAAGCTCCCTCTGGGACAGGAGGATCGTCTGCACCCTCAGTACATGCCAGTGTCACAATTGAACTCTGTGACATCCACATGCTCCCTCCTCCTCGCTTCCCACACCCCGATTTTTTATTTGTGACAAATGCCACCAAACTTCTTTGCAAAATATAATGGACAAAAATTACCCCTGCTCCAAGCAGGTGCAACTCCACAGAAGTTGGTGGAGCTCTTTCCGGAATGAATTGGACTTAGACTGGTAAAGATAGCACAGGCCAGGTCTACACTACAAACTTACATCGGTATAACTACATCGCTCAAGGGTGTAAAAAATCCAAAATCCAAAAAAATCCAAAATCCTCTGAACGAAGAAGTTATAACGCCTGCTTCTCCCATCAAAATGGCTACTGCTGCTTGTAGAGATGGATTAACTAAATCCATTGGCTCTCCCATCGGCGTAGTAGTGTCTTCACTAAAGTGCTACAGTGACACAACTGCACTGGTGCTGCACTGTACGTGTAGACAAGCCCTCAGTCTGGGCAAGTGAAATGAATTTGTCTGATGTCCTTACTTCAACTCAAAATCTAATGTGGAGTCTTTATGGACTTGCAATGCCTTGTAGGAAGGGCCTGATCCAGTTTGCTTCAGTGGGCATTGCATTGGGCCCTAAAATGCCATATAGACAAATTTACCTCCTGTCCTTGCAAGGGTGAGTTCTCCAATATGAGAACAAGGCACTGGCAAGCTACAAATATTGAAACAATACCCTCGTCTACTTCAAACATTTTAATGAATGTAAGTTGCCAAGGTGGATGGTTATACTGTTCTTTATATGAGAGCAAACATTTGCTGATACGCGCTGAAAATTTCCATTATGAAGTTTTTGTAATCAACAATCATAGAGTACTTGACAATGAATAAGAAACATTTGCTTTGTGAGCTCTGTGGATATAATGGAAAGGTAAAAATGATTATGCAATCTTCGCCCATTTATAAGGCTGTGTATCTTATGTTTAGAATACACAACAAAGTAGCCATGATATAGCCAAAGGCTATGTTTGTGGTTCATAACATTTTGAGAAAGCACAGTACCTACTGAACTGGAGAATTTTAAAAGCATTTAAATATTTCATTGGGAAAAAGCATAGATATAGATCTTAATTGCTATGGGAGAATTGTTTACTGTAGGCACCATTCTTACTCAGAAATAAAGCAGTGGATTTAATACAAAAAAAGAAGGGGGGGGGAAGTGATTTTAATAGGCTGACAAAAGAAAAAAAGCAGAGTCTACCACTGTCTTAATTCATCTACAAATGTCCAGATATAATGCACCTTCAGAACACTAGGTGATCATACATGCCACCTATTGTGCAATACTAAGGTATAACAGGGTGAGCAAAGAGCAGAGTTAGCATACTCTGTCAACGTAGCTAGAGAGTTAGGGACCTGCTACAATGACTTCCCATGAAGATGTGTGCCAATTCACGGGGAGAAAAAAAATCCTGGAAGGACAAATGTTATTTTATTCTTTTGCTAGCGTCAAAGTTTCATCTTGGTGCTCAAGAAAATAGCAAGGAGGTATATACGTATGCGCACACACACACACACACACACATGCATTTTTCTATTGCATACTATACAATAATATCTGGGCTTTTCATCACCTGGGGTTATAATGGATTCTCTCTGGACAGACAGAGCCAAGGAAGATGAGATGTTTGAGGTGGGGTCTCCCAGAGGAAGGGTGAGATTCTGAAAATGGTGATTCTGCAAGATTGAATAGCATAAACGTAATTATAGGGTGGGAGCATTGCTGTAGCATTTTTGGAACGTTACTGATTGGGAACACTTGCAAATTAACCAGAAGATGAAGAGAGTTAGGTAACACTTGCCACACTTGTGCCATTAGCAGTCATATATTGACTAACTGATATATTTAAATAGGCACACTGGAGTGTGTTTCCACATTTAAAACTTCTCAATCTACTCCTCAGTATTTCCCATATATATTATTATTTTTTAGTTCCATATCATGTTGTTAGCATAGACCTATTTTCATATATTTTCCATGATTCATATGATTCAGCAGAAAAGGGCTCTGCACTTTTACTTACTGCCAAATTATTTGGCTTTTTAATATATTTTATTGTGTATTTAATTGCAATAATTTTATTTTACATTATTGTGCACTGCAGAGGAAAAGCGAAGACTAGATAAATAAAATGATTAGGATCACTCTTTAGTTAACCCATATACTAAAAATAAAATGCAAACCTATAGCACAGACCCTGGAATAAATCCTATCACTGTTCAAACTGCCTATATCTTCTTTAATGATTCCAATTTGAACAGTTAGCAAAATACAATTATCTCCTTGTTAAAATAAACAAAGTCTTCAGTGGCAGCAAACATAAAAGGGCGACTGAATTCATACATATTTTAAAAACATAAAACATGTGTGGTAATAAAACCACTTTAAAGAGAAAACATCAACCTATCATATAAATTATGATTCTCTCCCACTCTGTCTGACCCCTCCTTCTCCTCCCTAAATCACCCATAAGTAGAGACTAATCTTGGGTGGAAAAGTTGAGGGGAGGTAAGGTTTCCCTTTTTGGCTTGCAGAAGGTTTATACAGTGTTAATGAAAGATTGTCTCTTCTGGAAAAAAAGAAGAATACTAATGTGATTTTCCCCCCCTTTCTCTTAGCACAGTCACACATTAGAGATGGATGTAGCACTGTAGGTGCAAACTGCAATAGGTGGATGGATATTTACCCAAGAAAATTTGAGCCATGCCCTTTCATTTTCAGAGAGCTGCTACCTAATCTCAGTGTAGCATCAAGACAAAGGACACCTCATTCCGCTAGCGCCTGCCCTGCAAAAAATAATAATAATAATAATAATGGGCTGGGGGGGGGGAAGAAGATAAAATACAAATTTCACTCAGATCTGGGTTGGATTACTTCCCCGTGCCCCTGCCTTTATTGAGCGATTTGGTGTTTCATTAGAATTCAGAATTCCTGTGGAAAGAAAAACCACAGTGGCACGGACTTCTCTTTCAAGGGGATTGCAGGCTGACCCATCAAAATGAAAAGGCTCAATGTTTTGCTGACAGGTCCCTGAGCAGGCCTGAATGACAGCTTCATTTCAGCACTTCTCAGATGAGATTTGAATTGGAGGATGGATGAGGTAGCAGTAGAGAGACTTTGTTCCCTAAAACGTGTCAGTGTCAAACTCTGCAGTTCAAGTTCTAGTGTCTGAGGTACAAAACCCAAGTCAGAAATCAGCTTAGACTTGCCTGCTTCCAACTTTATTATTAATGTCTCTCTAATATTAGCACACATGAGGCTTCATTTAAAATGTAGAGTTCATACCTGGTGTATATGCCTTTCATTGGAAATAAAGAGAAAAAATCTGCATATCAAATGAGAGAGATTAAAGGTACAGTGCAACAGTTGCACTGTATCTATGTACAAGATTGATTAACAAGTTATTTTTCTTTCACTAAAGACTACATCACAAAATCAGCATAAAAACACATATGTAATCTGACGGCCCTCTCCTGCCCCCAGTCAAGTCAGTGGGAACAGATCAAGTCCCTTGTCATAAACTGAATCAGTTTCTTCTATCTGTAAGAGAAATGTCTGAACTATAATACTAACGGTGTTCTCAGAGTTCGATGTATATAAAACGCACTAAAGCTTTTCGTGTGTGGGCTTGTTTATGGATTGAACTACTAGGACTTTATTGCTTATCTCATCAGTGGAAAAAATTGAAAAGTTATCAAGCTGCATCTATCATGCAGACAGGTGGAAATATACAGGCATCCTGGGCCTATTCTTGTAAGACTTATTCAGGCAAAATTCTCATTCACTACATATTTATTCAGATACAGAAGACTGATCAGATGTGAACAACAATATTAGCAGATTTTCAGACGGTGGCTTCTATTTTTTCAGGCACCAATAATTGTGAGTGCTGTTATTTGTATCCACAGTTTAGACCACATAGATGTCTTCTGCTCCCCTCCCCCAACCCCAACTTGCTGATGCAATGAGGGACTTAGACATCTAACAGTAGCTGCAAATAATTGCTGGTTCACATTTCACCTTCAACTGCTTATGCTAACTATTTTGGGCCGTCAGAAAAAGAGGCCCAGATAAGGCCAGGATGAAAATCAGGCTGAAAAATGTAGACCAGCAAAGTAACATTTACCCGGGAAAGTGCAGCAGTCCCATACACCAGCAAAATCCTCTTCCCCTTACATTGATCTTTCACATATTTTTTCTGTCTCATGTATTGGATAATTTCTAGAAGGAGAAAGGGAAAATTTGTGCAGAAGAACAGTGTGTTCTTAAAATCAAGCTTTAGAAACGCTGGAAACTCTTGTGTACTCAGAGGCACTTAGATATAACTCCGTAGATCCCATTTTATGTACTGTGTGCACTCTGAGCCAAATTCTTGCCAGGAGTTGTACTGATATAAATTTGGAGTAACCTCACTGCAGCTCCTCTGGATTTGCACCTGTGGAAATAAATGGAGAATTTGGCTCATGGCTCAGGGAATGGATGCTTACACTCTGATTCTTATGTGTATGTGATGAACAGTGCCACATTGCTGTGGTTGTACTGTAAGTGTTTTTATTGAGTACTACAGCCAATAGTGACATAAAATCTATGTAAATGGTCAGAGTGCATGATAGGGCCATCCTCAGGAAGCTTCATCTTATAAACTTTTCCTTTGCCTAATTGTTTATGGTTTGTGAATTTTGCACAGGGAAAATAATGTACTAAGAAAAATAGATAAATAAAAAAACGGTTTTTGCCGCTTGACTTGCTCCCTTCACTGTTTAGAACAACATATTCTTTTCTGGGTGCTTTAGATTATTAAGTACACAGTGAAAAATTCAGACTTTACTTGAAACAAATATACTAAAACCTCACATAAGTGGTGCATGCATTTTTTATGAATCAGGAAATCGTAATTTCCTCTGATGTGAAGGAATCTGAGCAAATAAAGCTTCTACTTTCACAATGGACTCTTACAATCAGCCTTTCAACTCCTCAACCACAAAGATGTAATTAGAAAAAAAAAATGGATGGGGGACTGGTCAGTCATCAAATTCAGCCTTGGAATCAGCAGGCCCAACTACTGTGGGGCCTGCTTACTCCAGGGTAGAATTTGACTCAAAATGTTTTAAATGCTCAGTGACAGTATGTTTTTAAGATTAAATATACAAGAAAAAAATTGTTCCAATATTAAGCAATCTATTTCTCCTATTGAAATCAATGGGAGGTTTCACGTTGACTTAGGGAAAAACAGGACCAGGTTCTGTTATTTTTCAACTGAAAAATATCTGGTGGGGGAGGAGCAATAATTTGCACTTCTATAATGGATTTTTCAGGAATCTCAAATGCTTTGTAAATATTGAGAATGAAGCTAGGTCACCAACAAGGATTGGGGAAATATTTAGGGTGAAACATGGGGTTTGAAGGAGGAAAAATGGACTGAAATTTAGGCCGGATAGACAGTCTGGAGGCAGTTAGCGTTAGACTGAGGAATACGCTTCCAAACTGTGGAAGCACCCACTGTTTGCCTCTTTTATAACTAGAATGGACAAAACTTTAGCAAATCTACAGTTGGCAACAATTCTGCGATGACAGAGAGATGCACTGAGTGGACTAGTAGGTGGTTTCCCATCTCTAACTTCTATATTAACTGATGCTCACACCGACTCAGTGAGGTAACTAACTTTTTAGCAGCTGTGTAAACTGAGGCACAAAAGGGTTGTAATTTGTCCAAGCTCAGACCTCAAATCAGAGGCATAGCTGGGAACCCAGCTCAAATCTCAAGGCTACAGTTCCTCTCGTGACATCTAGGACTGGCATAATCATCTGGTGGTCCTACTTTGTACGGAGAGACTTGCAGACTTTAGGTTATATTCACAAGCCCAATTCTTTGCTGGCACTTCTGTCCAGTTCTTTATGGCTGTCTGGCTGCTGTGATACAGAACAGTGAACTGTCAAGGTTACGAGACTACGTGCCCTCTTTCCTTCCCTCACCCCTGCCCCAAAAAACAAACTTGAAGAAGGCTGGATTAAAAAAATATGAGTAAATCCTCATCTGCACTAGAGCATATTTTGGGGCAACCGAATACAAGGGAGCTGAGGTAAACTCCTCCCTCTCTCTTATTCTCTTCCCCTGACTCTGATCCTGGAGGTGGCTGAGGGCTGAATCAGTCCCAAGTGCAGGTTAGAGAAGCTTAATCCTCCTTGCTTTACTCCCTCAACTAGTCTCTTTGATTTCTGTGGGGAACTCATGTGAATGAGGCTTAAAAGTTTGCCTGCCATGATACTACAGTATAGTATTAGTTGATTTATTTTTAGATGGAACTGTCTACACTAGCAGCAGATGACTTAACACCTAAGTATTTATTGCCTGTTCATTTCCCTGCTATTAAATCTTTCTTTCCCCTCCCCACCTCAAAGAAGTGTCTTATTTGCCTTCATAATTTTGATCTGCTCTGTTTTCTCTGACAAGCTTGCTCCTGATTCAAGATAGTGATTATGCCATAGGCAATTTCTTGTTTATGGTCAGAGAAGGGACATTTAATAAGAGAAGAAGCTCAAGTATTTCAAATGTTATATGAAGAATATCCTGAATGTCTTCAGATTCTTCAGATAAAGTACAGAAAAGAAATGAGGGAACAGTTCCTTCGATAGAAGTTGTTTTTAATGGGTTCCCTTAGAATGCTAAGGTGATGACATACAGTATACAGAAGGTTTCAGAGTAACAGCTGTGTTAGTCTGAATTCGCAAAAAGAACAGGAGTACTTGTGGCACCTTAGAGACTAACCAATTTATTTGAGCATAAGCTTTCGTGAGCTACAGCTCACTTCATCGGAGCTGTAGCTCACGAAAGCTTATGCTCAAATAAATTGGTTAGTCTCTAAGGTGCCACAAGTACTCCTTTTCTTTTTGAGTAAACAGAAGAACAGTGTTCTTAATTCTGAGAGTTAGAAATAGTATCTCATCAAAAGTAAATGATGTATAAAATGTTCCATGGATTTTGATACGTTGTACCATTAATTTAGGCAGACATATAGGCCCCAATTCAGGTAAGTACTTAAGCACACCTGCTTCAACTTTAAGCTTGTGCCAAAGTGCATTGCTGAATAAGGATATTTTCCTGAACCAGAGCCATACAGAGCTTCAGGGTTTAAGCATCCAGCTTCGCCTGAGAATTTTACAGGACCTGAATGCAGAACAAGCCCATGCTCCTCTTGCAATCATTTCAGCAAAGAGGGTAGCAATGACCATCACAGCTTGGCATCTCAGTTTGTGACGTAATGCCCAGACAAAAACCTGGATCCAGTTTTGCCCTGTCGTCAGTTTTATTTGCGCTCCATTATTCATCAAGCCCCGAAATGTAACTCTTTCACTAGAACTCTTTTGCTGAGTTTCAGTGTGATAATGAATGTGAAGGGTCTGTATGAAGGAGGCAAAACTTTGTGTTTTTTTTTTTTTTTTTTTTTTGCAGGTTCACACCAGATAGGCATTTTTTACAGCCTGAAAGGGGATGTTTTCTTTTGTTAATGGCTTACAATCAGATGAAAGGACTCATCACTCTATTTTAGTGCTCCACCACATGGCGTGTATCTTTTATAAATTACAGGCTGGCGTTGTGTGCACTGGGGGGGGAGAGAAAGGTTGATTCTCTTGCTGTGAGCCATCCTGCCTAATTGTCGTATGCAAATAAAAGCAATTATAAGGCTTTTAGGGTGAAGGGATGACAGCTGAGTTTGGCAGCTGAGGAGGCCTTACCCACCTTGTTGTCATAGCAACAGGGAGGAAAAGGACAAAGTGGTGTGTATACAGTGGAAACATTTATTTTGGTTAAAGGACTTAAAATATATACCAATGTTATCATGAAATGTCAATATGTGTAATGAATGGCTTTGTTTAAAACATTACAGAAATTAAACTGTATTTATTCCTTGGCCCTTCAAGTGATCCTTGTCATCTAACTACCATTTACAAGCCAGCACTTGTGATTTCATCTGCTACTTTTAAAGTTATGAGCAGATCATAACAATCCATTCAATTATTAGGAGATTATAAGTTCCTGTGATTTAGCAACCTATTTAAATGTTACTAGTCTGAGAGTTTTGCAAAGGAGAGGGATATTTAATTGGGGGGTTGGGGGGGGGAGAAATAGTGAAAAATAACCTATTAGCAGTCCATAAAGTTCAATATAAAAAATGTTTGTGCTAAAGTGTTAAACAAGTAGAACAAATAGCATGCTACTAGCATACAAAATTAAAATGAGTCACAAATGGATATTTTCTATGGCAATTTATTTCACAATTACTCTTGTGGAAGCTTTCATGAATTAAATATGAGTTCTATCTTGAAATTAGGTGTTATAAGGCTAAATTACAAGAGGCAGTCAGTAATTGAGGTGGCTGAAACACGGGGTCTAGTGAACTAATCTCTTGCTATGTCACATGGCTAACCTTCAACCAATGAGAAACCTCCCCATCACAAAAACAGAGGCAGCTGAGAAAAATTGATTTCTCATCTGAGCCATATTTGATAGCTTTTGAAATCGAAAATTGAAATTAACTAACCTAAGCCCCCATTGTAACAAAAGAGCAAATTAAATATGCAACATGGTTTCCTACTGGAAGCAAGAGGGCCTGCCAAAGTAAATTTGTAAATAGAGTTTAAGATGCAATTCTGTTCGCTCTCCCTCTCTCTTTCTCAGTGTAAAAGTATAAGTGTGCAGTGGCTTTATAAATTATTTATACCAAAAAAAAAAAAAAAAAAAACCCATCAGCTGCAAATGGCCACTGTGGTTAAGATCCTCCACGGAGAAAATCATTGCATTAGAAGAGCTCATTGAATGAATCAGAATTAAAATCATCCACATTGATTCTTAAGCCTAAAATAAACCTTATTTGAAAGAGATTTTATATTGTGGCTTGTTTTATCCTAAAGAAAAGTTTTATGGATGGACATTTATC
Source organism: Natator depressus (assembly GCF_965152275.1). Taxonomy (NCBI): domain Eukaryota; kingdom Metazoa; phylum Chordata; order Testudines; family Cheloniidae; genus Natator; species Natator depressus. The sequence goes on from NC_134243.1 coordinate 73,788,565, forward strand.
ATTTAAAAAAAAAATCAAATCAGTGCTAATAGTTTGCACAGAAGTAAAGCTCAAATATAGGTATTCATTTCTTCTTTGCAGCTACCCCAAACACTAATGGCTCTTTGAGATTGGTGACATATGCAATGCTTGCCTTTTGTCCTTTTTTTTTTTTTAAAAACAAATGATTCTAACAATGAATGCTAATGATTCTAAAGGTGCTTCTGCAGAGCTATGGATTTACTATTGGACTTCCTGAAGTGAAGACAGCCTATAACATAAGTGATGCCAAGCTTTAAATATTGTTTACTATCTTTTAAAATACAAAAGAAGTAAGAAATAGTACAACCTCTGCCTTTATCTGCCCAAATTTGTATGAATTAATTCCCTGTGCTTGAACAGAAGCAGGTATAAAAATATGGAACCAGATCCGCAGCAGGTTTAAATCAGTGTAGCTCCTTTGACTTCAATGGATGTATGCTGTTTTACACCATAGAGGATATGGTCCTTGAAATGGTACCACTTTCCTGACTGCACTGTTCAGATCTGAACTGTATAAAATCCAGTGACAACTGTAATAGAGGATATTACACTTAGCCTGTCTGTCATCCCAGGAATCTGGTAAAATCATTTTCTGTTCTAATTTATTACTTTTAGTGTCAATCAAATGCCGACTAACTGAGTAACATCATTAGGCATCGAGCTCAACTACTCAGCACTTTTTAAATGCAGTTTAAGTAGTTGTCTCATTATCTGTAGTAGGACAGAAAGTCAAGGTTCAAGGAGTTTTCCTTTTTGGCAGAAATATTGTCAAAGGGAAAAATCACAAGAAAACAGGTCTTTTTCTTTTTTTAAAAGAATTTGAAAGAACTAAAAGAAGGCACTAAATTGCACTGACTCCTTCTAAAACGCTGTGTAGAAACTTTGATCCTGATTCTCCATGGCTTTATTCCACTTTTACCCCAGTGTAACTGTTGAATTCAATAGAGTTGAAAGGTGTAATGCTGGAATACAGCAAGGGTGTGTCAGGCCTTTTGTATACTATGGAATTCATTTAAGGCAGCATATCTTCCCATAGCAGCAAGCCCCGACATGAATGGATAAAAGAAGGTGGAATGTTTCTGCAATAAGAACTTTCTATAGGTGCACAGATGCCACAATCATGGGGACTATATAAGTATGTTGGATGGTTAAAATAAATAAAGCGCGCACCAATATTGTAATCAGAGAAGGCTTAAATAATGTGTAGACTGATCCATAGGCCACTGAAGTCAATGCTGCTGACCTTTCCCACACCACTGAAAATGAGAAGTAACTCCACTGAAGTGGGTGCAGTGACACTGGTATGAAACTGGCATAAGTTGGATCGGACTCAGCTCCGAGGGCATTTTTCAAAAAAATAAAACAGCTACACTAGAAATGTAAGTATGTGAGTGACAGGAGCACCTTCAGGGTAACTAAAAGACCAGCTCCCTCTCCCACCAGGAGCCTCAAGGGAGTTGGAATGTCCAAAGCCCTTTCTCCAGGCTACATCTTCAAAGGGGAAATAATCATGAGGCTCTTCAGAGGCCTCCACTTCCCTCAGCCCTACCCCAGCAGCAGTAGATGTCAGGGGACAACAGCTTCTCTGTCATTCTTGTTGTTTCTTCTCTATTTGAATATCATGTTGCCCTGGCTATATTTAAAAAAATTGCGCCAGTCACCTTGGCAAGAGCCAGAGCCTTGAAGCTTTACTGACTCCAGGGCACTCAAGATGCTCTTTTGGAAGCCACTAAAGCGAAGAGCAGCCTCAAGTCCAAAAGAGAGAGTATGTCACCTGCTGGACCATTACATTCCGAAAGTGAGATTCATCTCTTTGCAAAGAGCCAGTGCACAGCCTATGCTCCATTTTTGTCTCAATAAGCCTTCAATGTAAGGTTGGAAGTACAAGTCCTCATGCTGTCCTTCTGCAGAGGGGTGTATTCCATCACAAGTTAGGAAGAGAAAATGGTCTCATGCCCTGCTATAATGAGTGGAACTGCAGAAAGAGGGTCAGGTTTCAAGAGTGGGAGACCTAGTTTGGTGTGGGTTCCAGAGGTTCTGGGTTCTGCCTGCTTTCAACATCATTTATTGCTCATGAAATACTGGGAAAGTAGAGGGCTTCCAAGGTTGTTATATGTTTTTTTCTAGAGGCTAGGCTGGTGGGGCATTCTCTGTGAGGCCTCCAGGACTGTGGAACTTACTGCTCCCCCTTGGTCCAAAAATAGTTGAAATTTGGTGATTTTCCAGGCATGCTGCAAAAGACACCTCTTTGATAGGATTTCTGAAGAAGGCTGAGATTATGCTTCCTAGACGAGGAAGGGGCAGGAAGAAGTTTTTGTAGGTGGCTGGGTTCCTGCTGAAGTGATCATTTGATCACAGCTGCTGAGATTTAATTATATTGTTAATAGTGTGTTCGGGTGCTAGAGCCTTGGAGAAGCAACCTTTTCAGTTACGAACTACATCAAAATTAATAAAGTATGGAAGTTGTTTATCCAATCTGAGACAAACCTTATGAAATGCAACGATTCCTAATTACTAGCAATATAAAAGTGTGTGTGTGCTATAACATGTTAAGTATTATAAATACCATAACTGAGGAAAGTAATATGAAAGGAAAATATAATGATAAGATGGTCACTTTCAAATCTGTGATTGGTTTAAAGTTCTCTTTCTCTCTCTCAAACTGCTTTACATAGTTACCTAAGTGAGCAGCTTTCATGGTATCCATCCAACAGGATATTGTAATCAGAGTGCCAGTAATTCTGGGAAGCATCAAAAAAAATGTTTAGAGGATGTTTAGTCAGAAGAAAATCACAGCAGAGGCAAACGGAAAAATTCCTGCAGAACTGTAGAACAAATTCTGCAAATAATTGAACCTACTGGACAAGTTAGATAAGGATGCAATACACACTTTAAATAGTAATCTTGAAATTGCATATGTGGGTGTACAGTGAACATGAGTGCATTTTGCTGTAATTAGTGCCTTTTGTATTGCATGTGAATTGCCCATTTTAAATTTACCTTTAAAGATTCTCCTTTAAAAATTATCTGGATTAAGGAACTATTAACATACATATGAAAACAGTTATATTGAAGAAAGGTATCATTATTTTTCATATCCACGCGTGTAATTCCTCTAGTATCCACTCATTCTACAGGCTCCCCAAAATGCAGATTAATCTAGATTAGATTGTGAATTCTAGATTAGACCTTGATCCAGCCAACACTTTCACATGTAGTTAATGTTAAGCATTTGATTTCAATGAGACTTAAGTATGTGCATAAAGATAAGCCAGTGAGTAAGTTTTTCAGGATTTTCAACTGGGACTGTGTCTTTTATTTGTGTTTTGTACAGCATCAAGGCTGTAATAAAGCACTTGAGCATGTGCTTCAAAGTAAGCATGTGTTTAAAAGCTTTGCTGAACAGGGGCCTAAATATTCTGTAGGGCACAAAAAAAAATAAATTTAGGCTGAAACGTGCCCTGTACTACATGCCGGTGCCAGCGGTAGAACTGGCTGTTTGAGGCTTCTCTCCCCAGCACATGCAACAGAAGGGCAAGATCACAACCTGACATTCAAGAGAGCATGAGGGAGGGGGGAACAGGCTACTGTGACAAACAGAGCTCTGAGAGGGCATGATCTGCGAGCTAGAGGGCTTGGACAGGTCCCCAGCTGGCTGTCACACATGCTTCAGTCTTCAACAAGCACTAGCCTGGGGTGAATGCTGCTGCTGCTTTTCAAAGGAGAGAGAGTTCATGCACATTCTGTGTGGTATGGCTGCAAGGCCTGCACAAGCAGGATGTCTCTTGTACAAATGGATGCACACTGCCGTGCTCCTTCTCTGCGCTCGCCTCATCCCAGCAGGAAAGGAACACAGCAGGATTTGGCCTTTAGTTTGCAATGGGAGCTACTTTTTCATACTCTGACGCAGAATTTGGGCATGCAGATTCCTTGTTTGGGCTTTGATTCTGTAAGCTGCTGCACATGGGGACTCCAGCACCTGGGCTGGCCTGTATACTCACAGAGCCATACAAGATTCACTGGGGTACATCCAGTGCATTGGAGTGCATGGGGTCTGATGGCACTGAATATCTTCCATGACTGGGGCCCTGGACCTCTAATTTTAAAACCGGAAGCTAAACTAGTAATGAAAAAGCATAAAAAAAAATGAAGGAGTTTGTTTGGAGAGTGTCTGGAAGTTTGGATGCTTTTCTGAAGGTTACCAAAGCTTTAGAGTCTGGAAATTGGGCTTCAACATTTTTATGAAAATAGATTTTTGGTATTTTGGTATTTCCTTTACCAAAACAAGAGAGTGCAGAGATATGCTAACACAGTCCTGAATTCCCACACAATCTACTTTTGGCCTAATAAAAGATATTACCTCACCCACCTTGTGTCTTTACAATCTACTGAGTTAGTTATATCATCCTCAGTGCTGGAGAAAGTAAAGAACAAGAGAGAGCTATAAAGAGCAGCAGATATAAGCGTGAGGTGAAGTTACAAGAAACACAGCTGAAAAATGCACTTAGATAAAAGTTTAAAAATGAATAGGATACCTATTTAGTGCAATATTGAACCCCCTTAAAACATTTTTATTCTCTTTACTTTCTTATCCCACTCTAAATCCTGTCTTCTCTGGGCAAGGAAAAAACAAGAGTTTTTTTCAGACTCAGGAACTACCATATGCTGGAAAAGAGGAACACATCATATGCTGTCATTGCAGACTCATCCTTTACAGTACCACCTACAGTGGAAGTCTAGCTGCAGGCTAGAGTTATACAATATCACAGAGAAAGATTAAGCATTACATTTATTGTGGTTGCTGGAAGGCGATACTATTGCTATTTCAGTAGGAGATTTATAGCAATATTTAATGAATGCTACTAGTTTTGTTATCAGTCAGTAACCATACACATGTTGTGCATATGGCAAGATTAAATTAAGTCTTTATAGTAACCTTACAAAAGTTGAACATTAGTGTTTGGCTGTAGCAAATATAGTGATATAATGAAATCGTGTTAGTATAATGGCATGCTATTGTTATTTAGACATACGTTGTTGGCCAAAATATAGGCAAAATTAGCCTTATCACTTCAGGCATTTTCCTAACGAAGAAACTTATCATGATCTGTCTTTTGGAATGCATGGAATAGTTATTTGCCTCAGTCTATTTATGAAAATATCATAGGTCAGAAACACTTCAGGTACTAAATGCAATTCTTTTTAAAAAAATAAAGATTTTAATGATATTTTCCAGTTTAGCTATATCTGAATCATTTGGCTGAGCTCACTAAATTAGGAACTGTTACAGTAGATCAAAAATATGTGAAACTTAGGAGTTCCTAGAATTATTTTTTTTAATCAGGGTAGTTTCCTAATATCCATTGTCCGTTTCAAGGCAGTCAACAGATGTAATGAGAGATTGAAGAGCAATAATAAAGGCAACCGACTGCTGCTTTGGGGTTTTTCCTAAGATTTTTTTTCAAAGCAGAAAAGAAAAGATTCATTATCCTAGATAGGCCATAAGAAAAATCTTATTTCACTTTTCTTTGTTATAACATTTAGTCAGTGATCAGATTATGTATAAGTACATTACATATATTATTATTATGCACAAAACACTGCATGGGTGGAATGAAACTGAAGTGAAATTTTCACTAACATGTATCATAGCTAAATGATGGGGCCCGGGAACTGCTCTTTATGTTGCAGTGCACCATATTTAGGTTCATGATTGGTATCAAGAGTCATTCTCTCAAACAATACTGGTAGGTGCAGCCTTTATTCTTCAGGAAGGGGGTTTATTACAAGATCCTGCTACTGAAACTTCATTCAAGATTAGGTGTAAAGACAACAGCCCACAGAGGAATCTCCTAGTTTGGATGTTCTAGGCCAGTGGTTCCCAAACTTGTTCCGCCGCTTGTGCAGGGAAAGCCCCTGGCGGGCAGGGCCGGTTTGTTTACCTCCTGCGTCTGCAGGTTCAGCCGATCGTGGCTCCCACTGGCCGTAGTTCACTGCTCCAGGCCAATGGGAGCTGCTGGAAGCGACGGCCAATATGTCCCTCAGCCTGCGCCGCTTCTAGCAGCTCTCATTGGCCTGGAGCAGCGAACCGCAGCCACTGGGAGCCGCAATTGGCCGAACCTGCGGACACAGCAGGTAAACAAACCGGCCCGGCCCGCCAGGGGCTTTCCCTGCACAAGTGGCGGAACGAGTTTGGGAATCACTGTTGTAGATGATTAAAAGCAACAAAAGGAGACCATGCGTGAAGCAGATTTGCTACAGTCAGCATATCCTTGCTAGAGCAACAAGATTTCAAGGGTGATGTTCTCAGTACATATGTTTTTCCTCTCTCTTCTTTCTTAAAAGACAGAGCAATCTGGCTACTTCTTACCCTTAGCTGAATTGTAGGTGCAAATCAAACATGTGGCAACTAACCAAGTCACTTTTTCTCCCTGTAACAACAGTTAATTCCATAAGATTTATCAGGGTTTTACAGCTGTTGGTAGTTTGGGATAACTATTATGTTCATAGATGTGCGCTAAAATTTGGATAAAAGAAACCAACTGTATCATGGAATCATTAGAGAGAGTATATGAGTGAGTAAATTAATTCAAATTGTTGTTGAATAAAGCATCTCATTCTGTTGAACTCTGATCACCTTTATTTAAGTGGCAGTGTAGTAGTAATTAAAAAGGGTTAATTACATATTTTTAAAGCACACATTTGCTTATAATTTTTAAATTAATTTTCTAAAATGCATGCACATTTTTCTGTCAGTCAGTTTATTGGTCAGATGCTTTCTTCTGGGTGAGCTGTGTATAGTGCACAACTGTAAAGATTTTTTTCCCCAGGGTTAATTAGAACAGCCTTCAGACTGCTCTAAACTCTGCTGGGTGCCAACACATTCAGCTGAGCTGGGGATCACTGAGATGTGCAAAATACATTGACTTTCCCCACTCTCCATTCTTTAACCTATCTTTCTTTTCAGCAACAAACTGTAACCAAATCTTTTGATGGTTCAGATATGTTCAAAATATTTTTTTAATCCCTTCTGGCTTTTAGGTTTTCCTTGTAGGTTTTCCTTGCCATAGACTAAAGAGGATTGGAAGCTCAAATAAGCATCCAAAATTTTGGTTGCTTATTTGAACTGAACCCAAACTCTGAACCTTTGGAAGTTTGCTCTTCATTAATTTTCAGAGTAGAAATAGATGTGAGCTTACAAAATCCAGATGCAGGTTCAGAAATAGGTGGGACATGCCTATGTGTCATAATGGCACCTCTTTAAAGATGCTATCTTGTGCTCCAGAATCTCAGCTTTTATTAAAAACAACAACAAACCCCCCACCCCCTTGACGCTCAAACCATAAAACAGGCAGTCTCTAATTGTTAGGGCTGTGAAGAAAACCTCAAAAAATGTGAACTGAGTGTAACTGATGCAGAGGTTCCACATGTGCCTGAAAAGATCCGGGAACAATAGCTCTGAGAGATGTGAACTGCCTCATCAAAGTGTTAACTCAGATGCCCATTAGTAACAACATTCAGATGTCAACATTATTAACCATTTCACTCCTCATGTAAGAGAGGAGAGCGAGGCTTACAGATCTGCACAATTTGCTGTGAATCCAAGTTTGGTGCTACAGGTGGCATAGGTGTTGTTTGGGAGATACTACCATTTGTTTTGCCTCTCAAACAAGAAGGGGCCACACCCAAAGAACCTAGCAGAGCCCATGGACATATTGACAGAGTCAGCTCAAAGCACCCAACGGAGTTCAGAGGGCACATGTTATCATATTTTGAATATCTGTACACATTATAGTGAGTGGAGTCTCATTTTGGTAACTCATATGGGCGGAGCTTATTTTGTGGCTGAAACTTGAAAAAGTGACACTATTTCATAGAATATCAGGGTTGGAAGGGACCTCAGGAGGACATCTAGTCCAACCCCCTGCTCAAAGCAGGACCAATCCCAACTAAATCATCCCAGCCAGGGCTTTGTCAAGCCTGACCTTAAAAACCTCTAAGGAAGGAGATTCCCCCACCTCCCGAGGTAACCCATTCCAGTGCTTAACCACCCTCCTAGTTTCCTTATATCCAACCTTGACCTCCCCCACTGCAACTTGAGACCATTACTCCTTGTTCTGTCATTCTGAGAACAGTCTAGATCCATCCTCTTTGGAACCCCCTTTCAGATAGTTGAAAGCAGCTATCAAATCTCCCCTCATTCTTCTCTTCTGCAGACTAAATAATCCCAGTTCCCTCAGCCACTCCTCATAAGTCATGTGCTCCAGCCCCCTAATAATTTTTGTTGCCCTCCGTGTTTCTCCCCCACTCTCGCTCTGTTTCAGGTAAGGATCCGGGCTTGATTTTTCTAGGTACTGGGATGTGCATTGTGAGTTTAGGACCATGCTTCGGTTAGTGGCAGCTTTCGCTGGAGTTCATGGGTTCAACGGCACCCACAGAAATCATGAAACCAAGGGTGCAAAATCACCCCGTGCGGGAGGCAGGGGGCAGGAAGCCATGTTTGCTCCTTTGCATGAGAAACTGTATGAGACTCTCCAGCGTGGGCCCTGCACCATGCTAGCGCAGCTCCCAGCCACGTCGCTGTGTGATGATATCAGAGTTGTGCGCTGCTGTGGAGAACTGAATGGCAAAATCTGCCATAAGAAGCACTGCAAGGGGGAGGAGTGGGATATGGGGCAATGACATCAGGTGGTCTGGTCTTCAGGCAGCAGGGATGTGGGAATGGGGTGCTGCGCTCATGGCTACTGGGACCAGCTCCTGGGCAGCCACGTGAAGTGGGCCCTGTAGTGAGGCTGGCCCCCTACCTTTCTGGTGCTCTCATTGTATCATGCTCTGTTTGTAGTTATGCTTTGTTTTGTTTCATACTGTGATTACACTAGAGTTTGGTAGAGCACACCCATTGAACTAGGAGGCTAGATCTGACACTGGCTTCATTTTTTAAAAATTTAGATATTAAAATCCTTGTTAAATTATAATTTTTGTGTGTGTGCAAAACACTGAATAGGAGAGTAGTATTTCTATAATTCTAAAATGTAAGTATCAGAACTATTTGGACTTGTATCTGTTTTGTTGTATTTTGCCCCTCTCTCTCCACAAAGGTTACAAGAAATGTTGTATCCTTTAAAAACACCATTTTCTATTAATTCACCTGCTGCATAGAGGTCTTTTTAAAATATGTGTATGCAAGCCATATGCAAGCATAACACAAGAACTAGGGATCACCAAATGAAATTAATAGGCAGTAGGTTAAAAACAGACAAAAGGAAGTATTTCTTCACACAACGCACAGTCAATCTACGGAACTCCTTGCCAGAGGATGTTGTGAAGGCCAAGACTATAACAGGTCCAAAAAAGAGTTAGATAAATTCATGGAGGATAGATCCATCAATGGCTATTAGCTAAGATGGGCAGGGATGGTTTCCCTAGCCTCTGTTTGCCAGAGGTTGGGAGTGGGCAGCAGGGGATGGATCTCTTGGTGATTGCCTGTTCTGTTTATTCCCTATGGGGAACCTGGCATTGGCCACTGTTGGAAGACAGGATACAGAGCTAGATGGACCTTTGGTCTGACCCAGTATGGCCATTCTTATGTTCTTAGGCATTCTCAACAGCAAAAGTTATAGTAGTGTGCAAGGGTGTATTCTATTGTTATCTAGCTATTGTGTGTGTATGTATATAGATATATATATATTTCTGTTTATTTAACTTTATTATCAGTAGTGGGCAATGTACATTTTACGAAATTTAATTTAAATATGGTAGATGCAGGAATACTGCTTATGTTTTCTCTTTACTTACTAGAAATGCAAGTCATTCACTTAGTTAAATCTTAAATAAAGTATTATTTAAACTTTAATTTTTATTTTAAAGTTTCCCAATATAATAACATAAGGCTATTATGTTACATAGACGTTTCTATTGGGAATAATATTGATGTGATTGACAAAGTCAATTATACACTATTCTTGAATGTTGGTGGCTATGGTTTTAATATTTCTGTATTGCCCGTGTGAACAGCTACAATAACTATTGCAGTGGATGAGTCACAATAAATAGCAGCAACTGCATTCTAACCTCTGACTCTGTGACGAACAGCATGGGTACTATCTGCGGCTCTGGTTTTAATTTCAATGGCATCAAAGGAAACCTCAAGAGCTTCAGAAAATAACTCTAGCACCATGCCTATGATAAAATAAAATGCTTACCCACAGACATAAATTACCATGGGAATAAAAAGACTACACCAAAATTACATAGTTTCATAATGCTCTTAAATCAAAGTCTGGAGCACAGCTCACAAATTGTGAGTCACACTACTTGATGAGCAGTCTCTTCTGGCACTGGCTAACCTAACGTGTTTCTTCAAATGGTGATATTTGGTGGTACTGTATATACCTGGATTGTTTGGGGCATGCAGGATGGGTATCAGAGGTAATTTCGGTAGCACTAGTGTCCCAATGGATTCTGCCAAACGTGAACCCCAGTATGTTTTTTTGTTTTCAGTGGGGTTGCATAGAGGTAGAGGACAATAGAATTTGGCCCTCTATTTAGTGCCATTACAACCCCTGATGAGACAGTTGCTGCAGGGAGGAAGTGAAGGTTTATTATGATGAGAAGAATAATCCTCTTATGAAAACTAATTTTCCAGCATGCATGTTAGAAAACATTTTTCCATAGTCCTCACTGTAACACTGCACTACATAAGAACGGCCATACTAGGTCAGACGAATGGTCCATCTATCCCAGTATCCTGTCTCTGACAGTGGCCACTGCCAGATCATTCAGAGGGAATGAACAGAACAAGGCAACTTCGTGTGATTCCCCTGTCGTCCAGTTCCAGCTTTTGGCAACTGGAGGTTTAGGAACTCTTGGATCATGGAGTTGGGTCCATGACCATCTTGGATAATAGCCATTGATGGACCTATCCTCCATGAATGTGTCTAATTTGTTTTTGAACCCAGTTATACCTTTGGCCTTCACAACATCCCGTGTCAATGAATCCCACAGGTTCCATAGTACTTCCTTTTTTGTTTGATTTACACCCACTGCCTATTAATTTCATTGGGTGATCCCTAGCTCTTGTGTTCTGTGAAGGGCTAAATAATTCTTCTCTATTCACGTTCTCCATACCAGATGAACTCGTGTCCCTATGAACATGACTCTTAGTTAGACTTCCGTTGCCACTGAAGTTGAAGCTGCATGTAATTACTTTCTGCCCTAGTAAATTGTGCTCTCCTTAATAGTGATGGCAATGCAAGGGTACATCTACACTATAAAAAAAACCCAAAACCCTGTCGCAGTAAGTCTCAGAGCCTGTGTTCGACTTGGGCTCGCGGGACGTGTGCTACAGGAATAAAAATAGCAGGGTCGGCTTTCCTGCTCAGGCTAGAATGGGGTGGGTCTCAGAGCCCAGGATCCATCCCGAGCGGGAACATCTACACTGTTCAATTTTAGCTCTGTAGCTTGAGCCCAAGTTAATTGACCCAGGCTCTGAGATTCGCTGCCACTGATTTTTTTTTTGCAGTGTAGACATACCCCAAGAGCTTCTGTATGCAGTGCCAAAGTCAAGACATCATTCCCATGAGCTATAAAACTGAAACCCTGGCCACAGCATTTATTGCAAGAGGACTCACATGCCCTTGACCAATTCTGATGTCGGAGCTTACTATCCAATTTGCCTATCCAATTTCCTTTTGGGCTTGTAATTGGATAAACTGTGCTTTGGTTCCTTCCTAACCCCTTCTATTTCCTGTTGCTGTGGCAGCATGTGTACTATGATGTCTTCGCTGCGGAATTAGCCTGGGCTTTTACCTTGATGTTGTCTCATAGCCCAGCTATCCACAAACACAAACTTCTCACCTGATTTTAGTGGTGCTTTCAACCTGGGCTAGCTGGCCCTGGTGGGGGGGTTTCAGCCTATGTTCTGTTTTCACTGGTACTGGTATCTCACTCACTTTGTGTTGAGGATGCAGGCTAAATCAAGTGCTGATAGTCCTCCAGTGCCTTCCCACAATTCCCCATGTGTGCCCAGAAGGGCAGACAAGTTATCCAACAATTCACTGGGAAAGAATGATAGAGCAACTCAGCTTACTGCAATCCAGGAATGTGCCCCCAGCAGTCCTAGCAACACACCTGGAGTCAAGCAGCACCAGTGAGGATACAGTAACTCAAATAGGACTTTGCAGTGTGGCTGCTCACACGTGGGTTTGGCTAACCTAGGTGCTTATCACCCAGGTAACCCTGCAATGAAGACATACCGTATAAGGTTACATTCTAGTGACCAGGGGAGGAAGAGTCTCTAAACATACTGTGCTAAATCTGTAAACAATCACAATAGATATTCGCAAAAAGAAAAGGAGTACTTGTGGCACCTTAGAGACTAACCAATTTATTTGAGCATGAGCTTTCGTGAGCTACAGCTCACTTCATCAGATGCATACTGTGGAAACTGCAGAAGACATTATATACACAGAGACCATGAAACAATACCTCCTCCCACCCCACTCTCCTGCTGGTAATAGCTTATCTAAAGTGATCATCAAGTTGGGCCATTTCCAGCACAAATCCAGGTTTTCTCACCCTCCGCCCCCCCCACACACACACAAACTCACTCTCCTGCTGGTAATAGCCCATCCAAAGTCACCACTCTCTTTACAATGTGTATGATAATCAAGGTGGGCCATTTCCTGCACAAATCCAGGTTCTCTCACCCCCTCACCCCCCTCCAAAAACCACACACACAAACTCATTCTCCTGCTGGTAATAGCCTATCCAAAGTGACCACTCTCCTTACAACCTGCATGAAAATCAAGGTGGGCCATTTCCAGCACAAATCCAAGTTTAACCAGAACATCTGGGGGGGAGGGGGTAGGAAAAAACAAGGGGAAATAGGCTACCTTGCTTAATGACTTAGCCACTCCCAGTCTCTATTTAAGCCTAAATTAATAGTATCCAATTTGCAAATGAATTCCAATTCAGCAGTTTCTCGCTGGAGTCTGGATTTGAAGTTTTTTTGTTGTAAGATAGCGACCTTCATGTCTGTGATTGCGTGACCAGAGAGATTGAAGTGTTCTCCGACTGGTTTATGAATGTTATAATTCTTGACGTCTGATTTGTGTCCATTTATTCTTTTACGTAGAGACTGTCCAGTTTGACCAATGTACATGGCAGAGGGGCATTGCTGGCACATGATGGCATATATCACATTGGTGGATGTGCAGGTGAACGAGCCTCTGATAGTGTGGCTGATGTTATTAGGCCCTGTGATGGTGTCCCCTGAATAGATATGTGGGCACAGTTGGCAACGGGCTTTGTTGCAAGGATAGGTTCCTGGGTTAGTGGTTCTGTTGTGTGGTATGTGGTTGTTGGTGAGTATTTGCTTCAGGTTGGGGGGCTGTCTGTAGGCAAGGACTGGCCTGTCTCCCAAGATTTGTGAGAGTGTTGGGTCATCCTTCAGGATAGGTTGTAAATCCTTAATAATGCGTTGGAGGGGTTTTAGTTGGGGGCTGAAGGTGACAGCTAGTGGCGTTCTGTTATTTTCTTTGTTAGGCCTGTCCTGTAGTAGGTGACTTCTGGGAACTCTTCTGGCTCTATCAATCTGTTTCTTCACTTCCGCAGGTGGGTACTGTAGTTGTAAGAATGCTTGATAGAGATCTTGTAGGTGTTTGTCTCTGTCTGAGGGGTTGGAGCAAATGCGGTTGTATCGCAGAGCTTGGCTGTAGACGATGGATCGTGTGGTGTGGTCAGGGTGAAAGCTGGAGGCATGTAGGTAGGAATAGCGGTCAGTAGGTTTCCGGTATAGGGTGGTGTTTATGTGACCATTGTTTATTAGCACTGTAGTGTCCAGGAAGTGGATTGATGGTGGGATGGACTGAGGTTGATGGTGGGATGGAAATTGTTGAAATCATGGTGGAATTCCTCAAGGGCTTCTTTTCCATGGGTCCAGATGATGAAGATGTCATCAATATAGCGCAAGTAGAGTAGGGGCGTTAGGGGACGAGAGCTGAGGAAGCGTTGTTCTAAATCAGCCATAAAAATGTTGGCATACTGTGGGGCCATGCGGGTACCCATAGCAGTGCTGCTGATTTGAAGGTATACATTGTCCCCAAATGTAAAATAGTTATGGGTAAGGACAAAGTCACAAAGTTCAGCCACCAGGTTAGCCGTGACATTATCGGGGATAGTGTTCTTGACGGCTTGTAGTCCATCTTTGTGTGGAATGTTGGTGTAGAGGGATTCTACATCCATAGTGGCCAGGATGGTGTTATCAGGAAGATCACCGATGGATTGTAGTTTCCTCAGGAAGTCAGTGGTGTCTCGAAGGTAGCTGGGAGTGCTGGTAGCGTAGGGCCTGAGGAGGGAGTCTACATAGCCAGACAATCCTGCTGTCAGGGTGCCAATGCCTGAGATGATGGGGCACCCAGGATTTCCAGGTTTATGGATCTTGGGTAGTAGATAGACTATCCCAGGTCGGGGTTCCAGGGGTGTGTCTGTGCGGATTTGATCTTGTGCTTTTTCAGGAAGTTTCTTGAGCAAATGCTGTAGTTTCTTTTGGTAACTCTCAGTGGGATCATAGGGTAATGGCTTGTAGAAAGTGGTGTTGGAGAGCTGCCGAGCAGCCTCTTGTTCATATTCCGACCTATTCATGATGACAACAGCATCTCCTTTGTCAGCCTTTTTGATTATGATGTCAGAGTTGTTTCTGAGGCTGTGGATGGCGTTGTGTTCTGCACGGCTGAGGTTATGGGGCAAGTGATGCTGCTTTTCCACAATTTCAGCCCGTGCACGTCGGCGGAAGCACTCTATGTAGAAGTCCAGTCTGCTGTTTCGACCTTCAGGAGGAGTCCACCTAGAATCCTTCTTTTTGTAATGTTGGTAGGGAGGCCTCTGTGGATTAGTATGTTGTTCAGAGGTATTTTGGAAATATTCCTTGAGTCGGAGACGTCGAAAGTAGGATTCTAGGTCACCACAGAACTGTATCATGTTCGTGGGGGTGGAGGCGCAGAAGGAGAGGCCCCGAGATAGGACAGCTGCTTCTGCTGGGCTGAGAGTATAGTTGGATAGGTTAACAATATTGCTGGGTGGGTTGAGGGAACCATTGCTGTGGCCCCTTGTAGCATGTAGTAGTTTAGAAAGTTTAGTGTCCTTTTTCTTTTGTAGAGAAGCAAAGTGTGCATTGTAAATGGCTTGTCTAGTTTTAGTAAAATCCAGCCACGAGGAAGTTTGTGTGGAAGGTTGTTTTTTTATGAGAGTATCCATTTTTGAGAGCTCATTCTTAATCTTTCCTTGTTTGCTGTAGAGGATGTTGATCAGGTGATTCCACAGTTTCTTTGAGAGCGTGTGGCACAAGCTGTCAGCATAGTCTGTGTGGTATGTAGATTGTAATGGATTTTTTACCTTCAGTCCTTTTGGTACGATGTCCATCTGTTTGCATTTGGGAAGGAAGATGATGTCTGTCTGAAGATGATGTCTGTCTGTATCTGTACAAATAGATATTGATGATAATCTTCATCTACTGGTAGGTAGATGGTTGGTAACCTCTGGTGACAGTCACTTCAAAGGTAACTAAGATCATCGAGCCTTTTCCATACTGCCGTACAGTCCATTTGTAACCCCTAAAACCACATTCATCCCAGCTACTGAGGGGTGTCTAAAATGTCCTTGCAATGCTCATGATAACTTGGCCCAAATTTACACACCACTTCTGTCCCCAATTGAAAGTAATTAACTATATGCTTAACTTTAAGCATGTGTCTAAATCCATCCCTATTCAGCAAGCAGAGTACTTAAACATGCTTAAGTCTCATTGAAGTCAATTTAAGCTGTCAGGCTGGTTTTTGTTGTTTGTGTAAACTATTATTGTCAACATATTCTTTAAATGCTTAGCTTTTTCAATGCATTACTTTATAAATCCATTGTTGGGTGAATCAATTGTTGTAGCTTGGAGTTCATTGCCTCTGCAAGCTAAAGTTGAGCCAGAGTACTTGAGATTCCAAGAATCAAGTGGATCAAAAGAGGCTTTCATTAGTTTAGTCGGGACCAACTCAATATCTCATAACACAGACCGTTTCATAATAAGGGATTTTGAGTACCTCGCCTAATAACTACAGACTAAGAAGAAATCAGTTTGCTTTCCATTAATTCCTAAAAACAGCACTGATTGCCAGATAAACTTAAAAGGGAATGATCAGTGAACTTGACTCTGACAAATGTAGAAGCTTCTTAAGCAGGTTTTGTGTGTAATTTCTACAGTCTGATTCTTATGCAGAAGAGCAAAAAAAATGCATTTGTTTATGTTCACCTAGTGGAATTCTTTTAAGAAGTAAGGAGGAGGTTTTCTGGTACCTTTTTTCTTTTTAAGGAGGGAAAAAAGACTCGCATGTTTGATCTTTATTTTTTTCAGAAGTTGTGTCCTGAGAGAGGTGCGGGGAGAGAGGGGCAGAGAGAGAAAGGAAAAGAATGAAATAACCTGGTTTTCTTTTCTTCAACGAAAGACCATCACCATCTTGGTTTGAGTATTGCAGCTTTAAAATATGTTTTCTCTCCCACCTAAAGACAACTGAATATCTAATTCTTTTTGACTGATTGTAGAGAGAGGGGTCCATTTGTTTTAGAATATTCTCCTTCCTAGAAAGAACTTATTTAGAAAAGGTTTCAGAGTAGCAGCTGTGTTAGTCTGTATTCGCAAAAAGAAAAGGAGTACAAGTGGCACCTTAGAGACTAACCACTTTATCATCCACTAACCACTTCATCAGATGAAGTGAGCTGTAGCTCACGAAAGCTTATGCTCAAATAAATTGGTTAGTCTCTAAGGTGCCACTAGTACTCCTTTTCTTATTTAGGAAAAAAAATGAATATCACATTTTCCAGATTTCCAGCCAAATTCTGGGGCATGGCTGGTCTTCAGAGTTCACAGGTTGTGAGGAGGAGATATATGCACAGTTCCGTTAAAGCTCACATTTGCCTCAGGTCTGCTCTAACTTACACCGGCTCCAAAGGGACATGCTGGCTATGCCTCCTGTTCCATATCCATTGGAGAGTGGTATAAGTCTACACTAGGTCCATCACACTTTGGGTTATCCTCCATGAGTCAGTGAAACCAGTTATGGCCAGATTGTGCCAGCAATGTCGTTCAAAGTAGATACACCTCACTTGTGCATCTAGCCTTATGAGAGCTTAATGACTGTAGAGTCTGCAGGCTTGTGGTACATAAAACTATAGTTTGAGTGTTCATTATAATATATTTTTTACATTTCTTAAGCACTTTGAGATTTGTATGAAATGGGTTTGTCTGCAGACTCAAGGTTCTTGCCCTATTTTAGAAGCTTCTGATCTTTGATCGCATCTAGATTGTGCTTGTTTGGATAAATTTTCCTTAAGATGATGCAGGTAGGTGCAAACTATATCTGGTATAGTCCCTATAGAAATTAGAAATTGTCCCAGCCTTCACATGATGAGGAAGGGACAGGTAGTACCGTACTCCTTTTGCCAGTGGGAAATATTAGATCAGAGTTAGTGCAATATGTGATCCAGATGTATCAAAAAAGGAGCAATTGCTCCCATATACAGAGCTGACAATGCTTTTCATTTTGTATTTGTAGCACTTCCAGGACAGTGCATTCAGGCTGGAATCAATTGTTTTGCAAAACCAGGCACAGACCCATGCAGGGTCCTGTGTTCAGTATTTATTGCCGGGGCGGAAATAACCTGTTCTGTCATGGAGTGTCTGCACCCCAGCTTTGAAAGCATCTCCTTCTCAGCTCCTGATACAGAGGGCCTTTTGGATCAACTCTCTGGGTCCAGGGTGGTGGTGGTGAAGAGAACCATGGTGATGTGCAACAGCTGGCCCACTGAACTTCATGCCAGATTGCATACCAAAGCACACCCCTATGAATGATGTGATCATATTTCAAAAGAAGCTTCTCTCATTGTCCTCCCCATCTTCCCTTCTCTCACTAGTAGGAATTACTGACATAATTACTGTTATTTTT
Source organism: Natator depressus (assembly GCF_965152275.1). NCBI lineage: Eukaryota > Metazoa > Chordata > Testudines > Cheloniidae > Natator > Natator depressus. The sequence goes on from NC_134243.1 coordinate 73,806,573, forward strand.
AACTTGCTAATTGTGTACACAGCTATTCTGTGTAACCATGTTTTATAGGTTCACTCACCTGTGTCCCTTTCCCCATATAGCTTCCTCCTCCTTACCAGGCACCAGCTACGCAATGACTATTAACATCTTCCATCTTTTTGAAATGGATGGTTGGCTCACTCCTCCCTTTTTTTAGCAACTGGTAATTCTGTTCTCTTCTGAGTTATATTTAGGGGAGTGAGTGGCCTGCCTGACCCCATCCTATGCCAGCAATGAGGCTGCAACACTTCATCTTCATCTGCTGGAGCTTTAGTTCTGGGGCTGAGAAGGTCCTTACTGTGTGTGAGATGGGAAGCTCATGGGTATGATCCCCTGCACCACGTGGCACCACAACTTCCTGCTGCAGGACCATAGCTTGATCTTGCAGCCATTGAAATCGATGGAAGGTTTGCCATTGACTTCAGCAGGATCAAAACTTGCACTGTGTTTTACACCAGTGTAACTCAGTTGCCTTCAGTGGATTTACACTGGTATCAGCGAGAGGATTAGGGAAATGAGCAAACAATTCCATGGACTTCACTGGCAACTTTGCCAAAATTATCCAATTTACTTGGGACACGTTTGCATAGTATAGTAATGGGCACTGTAGAAGGCCCATAGATGGATAGATAGGACAGAATACTTCTACTTGCTAATCCAGATAAATTTTTATTATTTTAATTTATTTTCTTAGGTCTAGATTTTGTCACAAGAACACAGTTTGTACAACTACATGCCACTTATGTGTGCCATAACAGGAGCATCTCAGAAAAGGAAATTTCCTTCCCTGTTTTCCCCTCCTCGTTTCCAGAAAGTAGAAATTTGTTGCCGGCCTATACCCCTGTCCTGGCTCTTGTGCACTGGCCAGTGAGGAGGGGAATGTGGTGTTAAGGCTTTGCCCATATCATCACCAACCTCTTCTGGGAATGGAGTAAACAAGCACTTAGTCCTATATATGCCACTTCACCTGAACTCAAGATACAAATGTGCTGTGTAGGACAATTCATATTCCTGTATGCAGATATGTAGTCCAAGCGGCAAGCTAACCCTCATTATTATCTGTAACAAACAACCAATGTACAATGGGTAGCAATGGACTTACATTGCAGCAAGGGAGGTTTTGGCCTGTCAGGCTGGCTAAGCACAGGAACAAATTGCCTAGGGAGATTGTAGAATCTGTGTCACTGGAGGTTTTTAAGAACAGGTTAGACAAACACCTGTCAGGAATGGTTTAGTTATTACATAGTCCTGCCTTGAGTGCAGGGGATTGGATTAGATGACCTTCCAGTCCTTCACTTCTATGGTTATGATTCTAATAATTATTAAAAACCTATGAGGGCAGGGTGAGATTTTGATCCTTAAAACTGCTGATAATTTGTAACCTGGAACTGTAAAATAATTACACACAGCCCCATTTACTCTGTGTTCCTCATAGTTTGATTGGTGAGTCATATCACGCTGCTCTGAAGACATTTAGAACGTATCTGATTGGTTAGCGTGCTTCTGTGAGGGTTAAAGTGTCATGCCCGTTACCTACTTTGCAGGATAAATTAGAGTCAAAGGAGGATGAGAGCCATTTATATGTGGGGTTGTGGGTTTTTTATTTTTAAATTTAAATAATAATCTGAATCATCATAACATAATATAAAGGGATCAATATCAAACAACCATGGCTCATTCCTGAGCTTTGATTTTTATATCCATGCATGTTTAAAAAAAAAAAAAAAAAGGAAAGGAAAGGAAAGAAAAGAAAAAGAAAACGAAAACCAAACATGTGTGCTGCCTTTTAATAAAGATCATATTAAAAATTCAGTAAATAGCAATATCTCTGATCTTTTAACAAAAGCGGCTGGTGTACAGGAAATTAAATGGAAAAAAAACTTGTTAATACTTTTTGATTTCTGTATATGGTGGTTAAAAGCAGAATTCTTTAATTCACAGAATTCTCCTCTCTTTTTTACATTTCTTCTTCTTTATTTATTAATTTTTTAAAAATCTTCTCCAGCACAAACCTTGTCTGGGTAACCTCGGTGTAAATACGGCCTGTTCCTCTGGTACCTTTAAAAATAAATAATAAAAGAATAATAACAATAAAAAAAAAGCAGTTGTGTCATTGTCTCATCCCTGTGGCCTTGCTGTGAGGGATCCGTCTCGAACCTGGTGATAACCTGATAGACTTTATCTTGTCTTTTCTAGGCCTCCCTGAAGCCTGCCAACACTTCGACTGGCTGTTAGGCATTTTAAATATCCCCCATGAGCCCTAACCTTACCCCTTTTCTCTTCTTGTCAGCTGGAATGTCTCAGAGCTGTCAGAGGCTTGTTGCTTATTGATGTTTCCGTGTGTTTTATGTCTTGTCTGAGATATGACAGCCCCTGACACAGTGCTGATTTCAATCAGCCTGCTTCTGGAGAGGCCTAAGATTTTTTTTACTCACACAGTCCCAGCCTCTAGTATACTTCAGAGGCCTCCATCTAATGAAAACGTTTCAGTAGGCTGAAATAAATGCCCAGTGCAACAAACAGCGGTTGATGAATTCACAAGATTGGGGGGTGGGGGGAGAGAGAGAAAGAAACAAAACAAAACAAAAACCCTCTGCTTTTGTTATAAGAAAAGCAAGAAGACAGAGTGACCCCACGAGCCAAAGGTTCTGACACTGAATCAAATCCCTTTAGGCCTGAACTGGCAGGCTGGGCCCGGCTATAGATTACTTCATCATATCTTAGAACTAGGCTTGTATGTACCTCAGGATACCCTACGTGTAAAAAGCTGGATATGTTACCCCTGCTGCCCATTAAGTCAAATCTCAATGTCTTGCAGAAAATGAAGGTCTGTCTCGGGGAGCATTAAAAGCAAGCTGAAGGGGAAAGAAACATGTCGTTACTAAAGCCAGAGATCTCAATTATTTGCATTTATCCTGTCTTGAAAGAAAGAGGATAGTCAGTTTTACACTAAGTCAAGTATTTTTATTTACAATTTACAGGGAAAAACCTCACTAAAACAAAGCTTTGAAACATGTGGTATATTTGTTTAATAAGGGCTCGATCGTGCCTCTAAGGCACAGCCCTGCACTGGGGGCTGGGGAGAGCTGCATTCCCACAGTGGGAGATCCAGGAGACATTGTGCCTCAAGCAGACACAATTCCACCAGGCGTCCCAGGGAGCACCCCCCCGTTTACACCAGCTCTGCTTATGGGTATGCACAGTGCTTAATTTGTGCCAGGGCTGAGCCGACACCATTAGGCTTGGCAGTTTGTAGCCCTGGCACCTCTGGGCTTGCTGCATCAGTTATGAATATAAAACATTTTCTTGAGCCCCAGCACCTTATTGCCTGAGCCCCAGCACCTGTTTCTTTACAAATTAAGCACCTTGTATGCATGGAGCAACAGCCATGGTGCTGCCCTTTGCCATTCAGTTCGCAGAGGTGAACACTGCTGTATGTACCAGCCTCACATAAACTTTATGCATAGACAGCACAAAGTTCTCTTATTGCAGGTGTTGAATTTGTTTTTCTCCTATATTCTTGTCTTCAGGAAGAACAATTTAAAAAACACACATACCCTTTCCCTAACTTTTGAACAACATCAATGAAATTCATAACCACAGTGACTCAGATGGTTTTGTTTGTAACAGAGAGAACTCTGGGCATAGTGTTATTCTGTCCTTCCGATGGGAGACTTTAATTCTCAGATTTATTTTCACAGATCTCAGCGCCCAGTTTTGAGCAACAAATTCATATTGGTGCCTCCAAGCCAAACAAGGAGTGAAAAATTCTATTTAAAAGAAAGTGGAGGGAGGAAATAATACTGTCCATCTACCTACAGCAGAATTCCATTTTTAAACTGCTTTGATATTTTTAACAATATTAATATAATAACAGCAGCATGTGCCTATTGGGTTAGTCTGTATTTTATAACTTAGTATCCAATTTCTCCCTTGTTTCCTGCAGGACTGTCACTATTAATTCCTGCTCCCATTTTTTCCGTCAGTGTGAGCATTGTCATTGGACTATTGTTTGTAAGTGATAAGCGGCCCCAAGTATTATTGTTATTTCACTGTTGCTTATCGAATGTCAACAAATTGACCAAAAGTATTAAAAATCTGGTGTCTGTTTAACCCTCTCTTAGCCAGATATTACCCCCACTCCCATCCCCGAGAAGGTGGTTGCTGCTGTATTCTCTAAGAATAGAAAAGTAGGAAATCAGTCGAAAGAAGAACTGTCGCAGGGGAAAAAAATACCTCGGGGGGTAAAGAATGCTTTCATAATATGGCTTTAAGATTTTAATTTATATTGGTCCTGACTCATGACACAGCCTGAGCAAGCCAGGGCCTGGGAGTCAGGTCTCCCACTGACCCTTGCGTAGACAGGTTGAGAGAGAGATGTCAGCTGAAAACTCCCAGGGATCATGGGCCTGCCAAGCACTTTGAAAATGACTGCCAATTTGGCCTAGTCTCAGCTGAATGCATGCCCAAGAGGGAGGGGAATGGCAGTAATAACGCAGTTTAGTGGGGAAAGATATTGCTTTCAAGCTCCCAAACCCTACCAGTCTATTTTATGACAATATCACACACACACACACACACACACACCATCTTTTGAAGAAAGGCATGACCGAGGATAATTCACATTGACACCCCCGCTTCTACCCTCAAAGAATCCAACCTACCAAATAACTGAAATCCCTCCCCCCCCAAAAAAACTTTGAAAACCCTTGAAACAAATCAATCTAAAACAAGTAAATGAATGAAATCTAAAAACCCAAACCAGAAACCCTATTCCAAGCAGAGCTTTTAGCCTGAAAATGTCTTTGTGCAAGAGACTCAACAAAGTCCACTAGGGATTTTACTATTGCTATCAGGTTTATGTGGAAGGAACTCAGACGCTACAGTGATAGGCAGCAGTGTAAAAACCATAAAGAGATATATGATGCTTAGGATCTAAAGCGTCTTCTCCAAATCAGGCAAATATTTTTTAAAGCAATATTGTTGTTAAGTGTTCCAGTGTGCAGTGTTTGCACTGCTGTTAGCTACTGCAATGGAAACACTAGCTTCCATTTTAATTATACGGTAATCAATTTTGCTTCCATTTTAGTATATTCCCCTATGGCATGTCAAGGTTAAGACAGAAGCTTTGTTGTGAAGTGGATCAAAGGTGATAGGGCTCTTCAGATCACTCCGGCCCGACACTGTGTCTCTTACTCACATGATTAGTGCCATTGAAGTTAGCGAGATTACACGTCTGAGTAAAAGCTTGTGGGTTCAAGGGCTAGAAAGGCAAAAAGACAGATACCAGTATTTGCTGGTATCATAGTGTATCCCGCATTTGTTTTTCCAGGAATAAGAACTACTTAGTGCACTTAACTGTACTGTTTAAGAACACTTAGATACCAAAAAAAAAAAAAAGTGTTTTTTGGCAGACACTTTCGTCTGCTGCGGCATCTGCCTCCAATATGCTGCGTACCTGCATAGATACATTTGGGAAATGAAAGGTAACAAGAATTTATCAAAGGATTATCAAGCGCGGATGCTACCATTCACAACTGTTACAGATATAAATTGTCTTAATCACATCATTTGCTCCTCAATTTAATTTTTGTCAGAATGTCTTTTGTTTGAACTTCCAAAATGTAATCTAATATGAAAACTGTTGCTTCTGCTATTTTTTTTTTTTTGTTTGTTTGGTCTTCATGTAAAATACTTCAATGAAAATGCCATGGTACCTTTGTTTATACTCTGGTAGAAATTTAACATAACAACCCTCCTCCAAACAAAGAGCAAAACCAAAACCCCACTTTTCTTTTAGAATTTAATAGGGGTAAAGACAATAGTTTCAGTAAAAGTGACTCTAACCAATCTATAGAATTTAGTAGGATTTTTGAACTACCCTAAATGGTCCTGGAGCAGGGATAGAATTCTGTACTCAGTTATTTAGGATGGTTAATAAAAACGCATAGGGATGATGTTATTTTGTTTTAAATTCTGTAGAACTTTTTCATAAGCGCAATCCACAACTCCATTGCAAAGAAACAAACAAACCCTCCTTCAAAGCCCCTCATTAAGATCATTAAGATGTGTCATGAGAACTAAGGTCTGAATCCATCAAAGCCATTAAGCACACACTTACCTTTAAGTATGTAAGTAGACCCATTAAAGTTGTTTAAAGTTCAGTAGATGCTTAAGGGTATTGCTGGATTGGGGCCTCAGTGCTACCAAATCTCTCTCCAGATTCAATAACATAACCATTCTTTTTATTCTTCAGACTTCAAAAATAAATTAATTTTTAAAGTATATTCCACCATTCATATATTGTACACCAATATACTTATCCATACATGTTATACACAAAGGTTCAAATTCTGCTTTCAGTTATACTGGTATTTTAAAAAAATGCCTCTGACACACTAAAAAAAAAAGAAAAAGAAAAGGAGTACTTGTGGCACCTTAGAGACTAACCAATTTATTTGAGCATAAGCTTTCGTGAGCTACAGCTCACTTCATCGGATGCATACTAAAAAAAAAAAGTAACTAGTTGAACATGTATTCATCATTACACCACGTGAGAGGAAAAGCCCAGTCTGTAGGTATCAGGCCTAGAGAGATGCTGACAGCTGAGGACTACTAGAAGCGTGATGATCTGAGGCTCTTTCCAAATGGAGAGAAAAGAACTAGCTCCTGAAAAAGGAAATGGACAGCACCTTTGAATACACATTTTTTTTCTATAGGCTTAACCCTCAGATGTTCCCTTTCTTGTGGAGGTTGGTGTGGAACTTTGATTTAGCCTCACCAGCGCAGCAGAGGGAAGAGCGAGCTGTACCAGCAAAAGGGCCGGGGCAGGTTATGTTGCTCCAGCAACAGGGGAACCAGAGATTTAAGTCTCTGTATGGCCCTGGGTCTGCTCTTTGGGCAGTGCAACTGCATGCTGCCCCTTACTCTGGGCTTGTGACAAAGCCAACAATCCAGACTTTTAGTAAGAAACTATTCAAAAGAGGCAACTGTGGTGGAGTGGAGTTACCTCACAAACAATGCATATAAGACATGCAATTGAACCATTAGGTATTCATCTGTGACAGGTGAACTCTTCAGTATAGAGCCCTTTCCTCCTTCACTCCTTTTGAAAGGAGCCAGAGCCCCAAATGATTATCTCTAGTTCTGGAAGAATCATTAGTTCTTCCCTTTAAGTTAGCCATCTGCCTTCAGAGACCTAGTCAAAGCTTGCTAATCCCTTTTCAGTTATTAAAACTACCAGGAAGGCCCATCTTTTGTTCTTTTGGCAACTTGCTCACAAACAGTATTTAATTTTTCATACCATTTTACGATGAAATTTGTATTTTCAGCCCCAAAATGGTGTTCTTATGTCAGTTCTAACAGGATCTTATTGTGCAAAACCAAGTAACAGAAGAAGAAAAGCATTTGCTTATGGAATGTGCATCTAGGATATTACCAATATGCACTGGAAGTAATCAGAAAAGTATGAAACACATGTGAGTATTTCTATATTTCATTGTGAATTCAAAACCGGTCTGGGTTTTGCAAAATTTGGTGAAATATTACTTTCACCGAAAATGGGCCCCTTTCCAACCAAAATGTTTCTGTTCTGAAAAGACATGAATTATCATGGCTCTCCATGTATTTATAACCAAATACAAGTTTTGTGCAATTTTCTGAAAACATAAAGTTTTCAGGAACATGAAAAGAGATGTGTAACTGAATGGATTCTAATGCAGGACTGGAGACTTAAACATTAGGGACGACATTTTCAACCCTTTTTAGACACAGTTTTGCTCCAGCAATTCCAAGTAGTGTTATTTATATATATAACCATTGGTTACATACACACACATTTGCACTTATGCATCTAAGTATCTCATTGCACCCACAAATTAGATATTTCAACATACAAGACCTTGACCCTCTAAGCCGCTGAGAAATTTTTGGAAGTGCTGAATATTGCTCAGCATCTCACAAAAGAGTTTAGTTCCTTACAAGATTAAGCCCTAAATGTCTTAGCCCCCAGTATTACAATGAGTTGTGCTTGGTTGATTCCTGTGCCAATGCAGAGCCATTATCTTCAGTAAGGCTAGGTATGGGTGCAGGTATCTGCCCAGATTGGATCAGGACTTCAAAGTGATCCTGCAATTATTCAAGTGAAAGTGCTCAAGCAGAGACTGGTGTTTGAAAATCTGGCCCTAAAATACGTTTTTAAAAATAAAATATTTTAAAATATTTTTTTCTTGCACTTGCCTACTGATTTTCTTTCTTTGAGTCGATTCCACATACTCTCTGCAGAAACACCTAAAATAACAGAGTGTAGGAAATTGCTTCTGGCTGTTCTCACCCAATGGAAGAACAATGTGTAATTCTGAAAAGATTGAAAATTCTGGAAATAGCATGAGGGATACGGAGAACTGTTTCTGTTTAATTAAAAACCTCTGAAATGGCACAAATGTATCCATAAATTCTAGATAATATATGACATGCATAATGCATGGACATTTTACCACAGTTTTTATTCACAAAAAGTGCTTATCTATGTAGACACTTGAGTGCTGAAAAAACTTAGGAACCTGACATGACCTATCTGCTAAACTGGAGCTAGTGCAATGGAATTCAACATGGCAAAACTCCAGGTCTGGTTCAAGTTTTCTGCTCTTTAACACACATCATAGTGTAATTTGGACTAACGTAATGTTATACAGTTTTGGCTTCTCCGTGTCAGGAGTACATCAGTTCCTTTATATCTTTTTACTTTGAATGTAAAGTTGTAAATTGTTTCTACAGTCAGATTTGGGCCTTCATCCAAGAGACACTGGGGCCAAATATATCCTGGGTGTAACTCCATGTATTTCAGCTGGCATCCCCCAGGGATAAATTTGAACCAGAGACTGCAAAATGCTGAGGCATTAGTCACTGAAATAGAATCTGCTGCTAAAAAGCTGACAGACATTTTGCTGCCCTTAGCTCAAAGGGCCTATCGAGTGAAGTCAGAAGGACACTTCTTATCCCAGTTTCGTACAGTGATTCATATAGGGTGGTTAATGCACAGACTATTGTTATTTTTAACTGTTTTATTTTTATTTTTAATTGCATATTGTGACAAAGTTCCACCTCTACGTTGGTGGGTCTTGTGCTTATTGGTGGATTTGCTCGCCTTGGAGATTCACAGCAGCCCTCAGTTTGAACCCCTCCTGTGTCTGACCAGGAGTTGGGAGGTTTTGGGGGAACCCGGGCCCGCCCTCTACTCCAGGTTCCAGCCCAGGGCCCTGTGGAATGCAGCTGTCTAGAGTGCCTCCTGGAATAGCTGTGTGACAGCTACAACTCCCTGGGCTACTTCCCCATGGCCTCCTCCAAACACCTTCTTTATCCTCACCATAGGACCTTCCTCCTGGTGTCTGATAATGCTTGTACACCTCAGTCCTCCAACAGTACGCATTCTCACTCTCAGCTACTAGTGCCTCTTGCTCCCAGCTCCTCACATGCACACCACAAACTGAAGTGAGCTCCTTTTTAAACTCAGGTCCCCTGATTAGCCAGCCTTAATTGATTCTAACAGCTTCTTGATTGGCTGCAGGTGCTCTAATCAGCCTGTCTGTCTTAATTGTTTCCAGAAAGTTCCTGATTGTTCTGGAACCTTCTCTGTTGCCTTACCCAGGGAAAAGGGACCTACTCAACCTGGGGCTAATATATCTGCATTCTATCACTCTCCTGTAGCCATCTGGCCTGACCCTGTCACAATATATATATATATATATATATATATACACTCTACTACATATATATGTACCTTACACAGAGAAGTTCCTACTCTTTTGGAGCTTATGGTTTAAGCAGGATGAATTAAAATATGAAGGCAGGAACAGTTTACTTTTTTGTTGTTATTTATTATTTATTTCCAGTAGCATCCACAATGTGCTAGGCACTTTCCAAACAGAGAAGACATCCTCTCTGTTCAGGAGACCTTGCAGTCTAAAGGCAGGCATCCAGAAAGAGGAGAGAGATGCAATGTGTCCATGGAGTGCTCAAGGTGTAACACAAAAGGAAGATGGGTTAGCTGTAGCATTTTAGATAGATTGGTGAGGTGAGGGCCCAGGAAAGATATTACCAGAGCTAAAGTGAGAAATGATCAGATAATGAACAAGAGTTATGATAAATGAAAGAGAGAAGAAAGGGTAGATTTTAGAGGTATGATAGCAGGCGAAGTGATAGGGCTTCAAGAATTCCTGAGTATCTGTGTACCTGAGGGGATGGAATAGAACTGTACTCTCCTGGAATCCTTTAGAATCTTATGGAAGTGATACTTATAAGGCTGCTGAGAAGACTCCAAGCACTATTATAGTGTTATCAGTAACAGGTATACCATGATTATAGCTCAGCAGTGGTAGCCTTATGCTGTGCTTACCCAGTGGTCTTTGTGCACACCTATAGATTCAACCCCAAAAAATAAAGAGTCAATAAGGGGACTTTCTCAGCTCCAGTTGTTACCCTGGGCAGTCCCCATTCCAGTTGTTCTCTCATCCATTTCTCCTCTCATCTGTCTCCTAGTTCTGATCTCTCAGTCAATTCTCTGCTCTTCTCATCCTAATTCAAGTCCTTGAATTTATTTCCCTGCTGTTACCTGTTTTCCCCAAGCTCTTTCTAGTAGTATCAATGTATAGTGTATACATTGCCAGAAGCCAGAGAGGTTCATAACCAAGAATCTACAACCTGGAGTGATCACAAGCAGAGAAGAGTTGGTTTCTGTCTGATTCACAAGCAGAGAAGAGTTGGTTTCTATCTGATGGTGGGTCACAGGCTGGGAGGAGATAAATGGACCTCCTGCCTAACTTTCTTTGCACAGGGCCATACAAAACATAGGGCTTGCTCTACTACTTAGAAAGATTACGTTTTAATTTACAAGAATTTTGTATTTTACAAAATTTTAATTTACAAGAATTAAATTACAATTTAATTTACAAGAATTAAATTACAATTTAATTTTCAAAACAAAATTTCAAGTGAATTTTTACAGAAATACTCTTTAAATATTTTATTCCTAATATTATTACAAAATGAAAATGACACTGAACTTAGAAGGATAACCTGTGGGAGTTTATAGAAGCTTTTCTGACCTGAAAAATATAATAGTCTTATTTACGGTAGAGGACTCAGTTCTCTGAATGACTGAGGTCAAAAGCAATTGTAGTTTTGCCATCACTGACTTCTCAACAATGCTGACCAAGAAGGGAAAGTTGGAGAAAGGAAAGTAGTTGGCAAGATCATCTCCTTTGTGATTTGGCTTCTTGAGATCAGGTTGGAGTGTATATCCACAGTTACTAGATGTGGGTGACTCTCCTTAACAGGATATTGATTATCTCAGTCATCAGAGAAAACAGGCACTTCTCATTGCTTGCTCATCAGGTAGAAGGGGCAATAGTAGGGGAAGATATTCTGTTCTATATACGTTCTTATACCATGCTTATCACCATAGTACCTGATCGCCTTCCAGTAGTGCGATAAGCAACATGACTAACATCTGTCATGTTTATTTTCTCATCCTCTTTCCCGAGGAAAAAGTATATGCAGTGATGTGGCTTTTGTTTTGGATGTTTTTATAGTATAAATAGGTTTACGTTAGAGAATACAAGGCCAAAGAATTTTTCCTTGCACTTAGAGCAGAAGATGATGAGGTTTGCCATGACCCTTAGCTCCTATGGGAGTTCCTTCCACAGTCTTGGGCCAGCCCCAAAACTCCATATAGACAATCTCTGATTCATCAGAGATAGAAAAACTTGCTTCAGACTTGGTTGGCTTTTCCTGATAAGTTACTCAGAGTAACTGAAGGCTGTCTTGCTTGCTGTCCAAACTGAAACTTTGACAATGATATTGGGCCAAGACAGAGATCTCTTGGTCTCTCTCAGAGACACTGTACGAGGGTAAGAATCCAGACCACCTCTTGCATGTTTGTCACCTCTAAATCATGCCTTTGCATTTCATGCTAACATAGATCATCACTGGCCTAAGGTAGTCTCTGATGGTGATGCAGATAAGACAGGACATTTAGTAGCCAAATGTCTCAGTGTTTGTGTACAACCAATCTGCCAATGTATTGGTGGCACAGCTGGGCAGCATTGTCTGCTAAAGTGTTGTGGAAACGTATTGGATACAAGAGTTTTTGGGGACTGACCACTGTGATTAGTCCACATACCAGACAGGAGGACATAGAGAGGTAATGATCAGAGCAAGAGAAAGGTGTATTATGTGTTTGATTGTAAACGTGGGGCCAGTGACAACCTGGGAAAATGTGAAAGTGATCATGATAGAAATGTAACGCTGAACCAGTATGGTAGAGTTATTGCCTGCATTAGTACCAAAGTATGATGAGTTTAGGATATTCTAGTAGCAGACAAGCTAGACAGTCACTTGGCCAGTTCTAAGAAATTGGCAGAGCTGTGGCGTGATCTATATACCAGTAAAATTTCTATCTTGGCCTTGCCTCTGGATTTACATATGAAACAATTATATCCAAATTAATTTATCTCTGGTTGTGTCCCTTCTTCATCTGAGATTGAATGTATACAGTATGGCTATGCCAATTCCTTTACCCAGTCTGGGATTATGCTATGCTAAATAGCTCCCAAAGCAGATTGTGCTAGCACTATGCCTGCTAGGGACTGTCACTATGTCATGCATCTAAAGTAAACACCCTTTAAAAAATGTTTTCTATGTTGATTACCCTCGCTATGTATCCTTGCCTGGGATGTACAGTAATTGTGTAGTGTCAGTGTCTGACTGCCCACCCTAAATGCCTGTTATTAATGATTCTTTATATTGTTGTCTGTGATAATCCTTTGCCTCTATAATTCTAGAGAGCAACCTTTTCAATATGATGAATGGAAACTTATTGAAAAGGAGTGCCTCCGTTATCAACATTTCACATTGGCAATGCAGTAAATGCTAACAAATTCGGTAGCATGTCGGGCTCTCTGTGGAAATGTCACGCTCCCAGCCTCTACATATTTGGACAGATCTGTCAATTCTTACCTATGGACTATGGATTGGCACCTTCTCAATTATAAAGTGCATGCTGCAGGTCATTCTCAGAAAAGCGACTGACTTACTAACTTAATTGAAAAAAAAATTAGCAACCATAAACATTTGAGCTTAATAAAGGGTAATCTCTTCCTACATTGCCTGGTAGGGAGAATGCTGATTTCTCCAGCATAGTGTGGTTACAGGAAGAGTCACAGGGAGCGGTGACTAGGAGAGAAGCCTGCCATATCAGTGTCTGCCTAGCAACTGAAAGGTGACACATGGAACCTCCTTTTCAACCCATTTCCTCTTCATGAGAGGAAGGGATCCTCCTGCGAGTTATTACCTGAAATAATACCATATGGTAAAATGTAAACAACATCTGCATATTCATGTAATAATTTCATCTGTTTAATTAGTTCCAGCAAAGCAGTTTACCCTCTGAGGCCCTCGCTGTCAGCTCCGCGCTCATACATCCATGCCCTGCTGTCGAGCCTGACAGCCGTCTATTGTTCATTCACTGCTTCCACCGCACCACTTAATGTAAGTGAATCTTCTGAGGGGTGGAGAACCTGTCCCTATTCATCCAGATGTAGAGGGGAGAGGAGGGGGTAAATATCTGTCAGCATGGCATAGGGATACTAAGGATAGACTTGACAGATCAGGTGGCTTTGTGGGTTTTTTTGGATGTGTTTTAAGAGCTAATCACAACGAGGAAGGATAGTGGGCTTGATTCTATACAACTGTTAATTCTTTGCTCTCAGGCCAAAGCTAGACACTTCCAAATCAGGCTGAAAGGAAAAAAGAGCCCCTGTTCCTATAGTCAGCTATATCTCAGTGCCAAACTAATGACAGCATACCTACTCATGCCACAAAACATAGGACCCTAGAGGGCTGTATAGATTGGCCCAACAGATTTTTAAAAATGCATGTCAACAAACATCGTGGAGGACAAACCACAAATGTAAAAGCATAAGTAGCTTTAACTGGAAGCGTCCCCAGAAGGTTTATTTAGAATCACCTGAATTTCCTGCACCATGCAAATAAATCATGTTGCTGGTCATGTGTAACAACATGGCACTCAACTCACCTTCAAAAGGAAACATTTACATTATAGGAATATAAACACTTCACGGCGATATTACATCCTAAGTAGGGGAAAGTACTGCAGTTTGACAAGGCAAAGTCAATATCATCATAAGGTAATAATAATAATACTTCGCACTTATATAGCCTTTTACAGACTTGTGCAAACACTAACTGATTAGTCCTCACAACTCCCTGGAAAGTAGGTAGGTAAGAATTATTATCCTGTTGTAAAAATAAACTGTGTTATCTCATCATGCACCCATCACCACGGTATCTGCTCAAACAATCGGTCTGAAGGATTATATTCTTGCTATTTCCTCAAGATGCAGTGAGAAAGCATACACAGTCTATATGGGGAAAGCCCAGGAAAAGAGAAGGATCTTATATTTTGTTCTGAAGAGGGTAAGATCTGTGTTCATTCTAATACCTTGCAGAATGAATTTCCAGAGTTGGAAACAGTGGACAAGAAAGGCCAATGCCCTGCTGCATTTGTGAGTCTCCCTTTAGACAAAGTCAACTTCACTGTCCCTGAAGTGCACAGCTGTCATGGTAGATCATGGCTATGGCAAGGGTGGTAGTTTCTAAAACATTCTGGGTCCAACCCAATAAAAGTGACAATATATTGCAGTATCTGAGCTGGGAGATGATTAACATGTGGCTCATTGGGGCTAGAAAGGGGTGCAGCCTCCTGGGCATCTGAACATGACGAAAAGTATTGCTAGCTATTGAAGACACTTGGATGCCAAAGAGAAATAGGGTCCACAAACTACATGCTACTTTGACATTCAGAATATTACAGATTTCTGCAGTAGCATTCCAAAATATAGGGGTGGAGTTATTCTATTTGTGGTCTTAATACTGTAGAAATAACGTAGTCCCCATTTGACAGATGAGGAAACCGAGGGAGATAGAAGATAGAACTCCATATAGGGATTAGGGAAATACAGCCTAGATGAATCTACTATAAGGTGCACAACTGGTTGGAAAACCAGACTCAGAGAGTAGATAGCAATGGTTCACAATCAAGCTGGAAAGGCATACTGAGTGGGGTCCCACAAGGATCTGTCCAGTTCTGTTCAATATCTTCATAAATGAGTTTGTTAATGTCTAACAGAATACCCTTATAAAGTGTGCAGAGGATACTAAAGCGTGAGGGTTTGCAAGTGCTTTGGAGGACAGTATTAGAATTCAAAATGATCTTGACAAACTGAAATAAATAGGATGAAATTCAATAAGGACAATTGCAAAGTACTATACTTAGGAAGGAATACTCAATTGCACGAATACAAAATGGGGAAATGACTGCTTAGGATGGAGTACTACAGAAAAGGATTTGGGGTTTATAGTGGATCACAAACTAAATATGAGTCAACAATGTACTACTGTGCAAAAAAAGCAAACATCATTCTGGGATGTATTAGCTGGAGTGTTGTAAACAAAAGACATGAGGAATAATTCTTCCATTCTACTCAGCACTGACAAGGCTTCGACTGGAGTACTGTGTCCAGTTCTGGGCACCACGCTTCAGGAAAGATGTGGTCAAATTGGAGAAAATCCAGAGGACTGTAACAAAAATGATTAAAGGTCGAGAAAACATGACCTATGAGGAAAGATTCAAAAAATTGGGTTTGTTTAGTCTGGAGAAGAGAAGATTGAGCAGGGGGACATGATAACAGTCTTCAAGAATGTAAAAGTTTGTTATAAAAAGGAGGATGATCAATTGTTCTCCTTATCCATTGAGGACAGGACAAGAAATAATGGGCTTAAATTGCAGCAAGAGAGATTTATCTTAGACATTAGGAAAACTCCTAACTGCAAGGGTAGTTAAACACTGCAACAAATTACCTTGTGATGTTGTGGAATCTCAGTCATTGTAGGTTTTTCAAAACAGGTTAGACAAACATCTGCCAGGGATGGTCTAATAATATTTAGTCCTGTCTCAGTGCAGGGGACTGGACTACATGACCTAACAAGGTCCCTTTCAGTCCTACGTTTCCAAAATAAATCATTGGTAGCACAGGGACTAGAACTAAGAAATTTATGTCTTCCAGAACTGTGCTCATTTTCTCACCATAGAAGCTTTTCTATTTATTTAGTATGTCATTTCACATTTCTGATAGTCATATTTTCCCCCAGACTTTAACTAACTCTTAGTTTCCTCCTCAAGACTAGACATAATGCAGTCTCAATAATAAAGTGAAGTAACCTTGAGTTCAAACACCTCACAGTAGTTTACTATACCAAAAATAATGGCATATTGATATAAATGGTACCTTTACATTTTACCATAACCATATTTTAGAACAGCTTGAATATACATAACAGTACCAAGAACATCTCTTTGGAAGCTCTTCAAAGCAAAGGCAATTCAGTCAGAAACAAATTGTTTGACACAATATAAAATAATAAAATTCCAATAAGTAAAGGAAGCCTATAAAAGTAATATAGACTATAAGAAAAAACTAACTAGTGCTCATGACAGATTAACCAGCCTAATAATTTGCAGACCTTTATCCATGAAACAGGTACTGCATGCTTCCCCATTAATATGACATGAAACTTATCTGAAAGGACCACCTTTAGGGGTAAGAGGTGTGTCTGGACTCCATG
Organism: Natator depressus; assembly: GCF_965152275.1. NCBI lineage: Eukaryota > Metazoa > Chordata > Testudines > Cheloniidae > Natator > Natator depressus. The sequence goes on from NC_134243.1 coordinate 73,823,292, forward strand.
TCCATTAGACTCTGCTGAAACAACCAAGAGGGATTCCAAAGGTGGTGTTGGCAGGTTGTTTGGTATGTTATGTTGTTTTATTTTGTGGGTTGTGACATGGATATGCAAATTTGACATAGATCACCCAGCAGCCATTGGACATAACTGAACAAAAGAATGGCCTTTTTGTCAACCACTTGGGCTGGGACCCAAAAGATCTGGGTTTGATTCTTAGTTCTGTCACAGACTTCAGACATCCTTATGACCTTAGACAAGTCCCTGAATCCCTCAGTGCTTCAGTTTCCACACCATAATGATACTACTTTACCTCACAGGGTTGCTAAATTCATAAGTAAGCATCATAGATAAGTCTATAAATAAAATAACATTGCTCTGAATTTAGTTTGAAGCAATGATCTAGAAGTGAAACACTCTGTATCCACCTATCAGTGCAATGCGCCATGAAGCCATACACTGTATTATTGCTTGTTGTGTCAAAACAGTTCAGTTAGAAAAGGACTTTAGTGAGCGCCCCTCTCAAAATCTTGTTCTGTTGATAGCAGGATTTTATGTACAGTACCCCCAAGCCAACAAAGTTGTGCCATAGATGGTTGTATATCTTTGTCAGTTTCAGCAGAGATGCTTTACATTAGTAGTCCCAGAAAGAAACTCTACAACTAATGGAAACCTTTTTTTTCTTTAAGTACAATAGAATTGTTCTTTCCAGTTTTTTCTCTATTAAATGGCCCATAGGCAGCAATTTTATGCGATTCTCAAAGTGCTGTCTAAATTAGCCCTCAAAAAAAGTCAATTATACTTTTAAGTCTATAATTTTTATGGTCTTCTTGTGCTCAGATCCCAAATTGTTTCTAATAGACATTTCAGGGTAGGAGGGTTAATGGTGTTCTACTGAGGTAAAACTGCTGGCCAAAGAAGGGTTAATTATCAAAATAACTTTGCATATTGTTGTCTCAAAGCGAATGCTCTACTTCCCAAATCTTCCTTATCTGGCGGCTATTTTAACAGGCTTATTACATAATTTGACATGTCCAAAATACTTTTGTATTTTTATTTTTAATAATGAAGTTAGATTATCTGGGTATTATTCCCTGAAGATCGGTCTTAATGACCTTTCGTGTACGTTTATTTTTGAAGATTATTGCGATAAGGAAGTCCCAGTGTCACGACACACTGGCGTCTGGATAATCCGACGGTATTTGTCACCACATTGTCCATGATCAATAACTAATTATCAAAGTGGCATTTCTTTTCAAGAGCTCCTTGTTAAAAAAAAATGGCTTTTGGCTGAGAGCTGAGGAAAAAGGTCGCCACTTTGACATGGTTGCAAGTCTTTCAAAATCCAGAGGGCCGTCCGATTGAATTACTGTCCCAAACTAATTGATATAAATTTGAACAGAAGAATGCTTGTTACTACTCAATGTCATAATGATATCCTTGGCAAGAGCATGTGAATGGGAAAAAAAGAAAAAGCCAGGCCCCAGTTACAAAGCATCCAGACAAAACTCAGCACAAGAAGATTATTAACAAAATGAACAGGAACAAAATTCTTACACCAGTTTCTTCTTCCCATTTGGGCCGAACAGACAAGCACATTCAGGAAAGAGAAACATTAAACGTTAACATCTCTTTTCTTCTTCTTAGAAACCAATTTATTTTTTAAAAAAACTACTAAAAATAATTGTAATATGCAAAGGAATGAAAACTCAGTGTTCCTCTGCAGAAGTCCCATTGACTCCAATGAGAGCATGACACCAATGGGAGTGATTCCACTGATGTTACAGTTCTGCCCAGCTCAATCCTCAGAGTAGAAGAATCACAATGCTATAATTTGACAGGTTTTTTTTTTTCTTTTTGCTTGAGAAATGACCAGCTCTGACCATATTTTAAAATTGTAGCTCCCATCTATGATGAACCTCCCCTAAGAAAAGTGGGAAATGTGCCACACAATATGCCACACAATCAATCTATACTGGAAAAAACTTAAAATCCAGTAAGAAAAGCCACAGGAACATGATAAGGAGAGGCAAGATGGAGCTGTATCTTAAGTGCCCACAGGACTCAATTCAGCCCCCACTGAAGTAATTGGAAGTCTTCCCACTGACTTCAAAAGGGATCAGACCCACAATGCTATAGTGATCCATGCTGAAGAATTAACAGGGTCCTGCCTCAGAGAGCTTAAATGCAGTAGGACAAGTGAATACAATAGACTTTGATGCACAAAGTAACTTAGAGGACTATGGTCATTATCACTGGAATGCTTTATAGAATTAAGGGGTGCTTTAGAACATTGTTGGAAGAGGAGATGAAGGGAGCTTGGCATCTAAACAATAGAAAGGTATTTCAGCCCTGTATTGTATAAGAGCAAAGCAATTGAGGGGTCTAAGCAGGAGAATAGTGAGAAGTTAGCCTCAGTAACCTAGAAATCTTCTTCCTAATTTTGCATAGCAAGGTAAGCATGCTTGTCTATTATCTGTTTTCTCTATTGGACATGATTGAGTACTTGGTGATGGGTACATTGCCAAATGTTGAGAAGCTTTGGGTGTTAATCTGAATTTAGCCCAAAAGTTCAGATGCTTGTACAAGCTATCCTTGAATGAATCAACTGAGTTTAAACAAAAAGAAAAGGAGTACTTGTGGCACCTTAGAGACTAACCAAGTTATTTGAGCATAAGCTTTCGTGAGCTACAGCTCACTTCATTGGATGCTCACGAAAGCTTATGCTCAAATAAATTGGTTAGTCTTTAAGGTGCCACAAGTACTCCTTTTCTTTTTGCGAATACAGACTAACATGGCTGTTACTCTGAAACCTGAGTTTAAACAAAGTGCCTGGCAATCTCATGAGAACCAGTATTCTCAAAAGATTTACTCTATTTTTTGCTACCAGCTGAACTCAGTAGCAGTCAAGGACATCATATTGTTAACCAAGGAAAAATAGCAAAGGAAAAAACAGAAATCCCTGCCTTACTAGAAACAATAAGTTTGTGTGCTTTTTAATGTCATGATTTTAAAAATTCCGCTCCCATCTGGAGTTTAATAATGAATATCTTTCCTGATAACATGCTGTTTATCATTCCATAATGATGGAAAAGTAGGGAGGGGAACCTACAAAGTGTGAGAGAGTCTTTCATCTCTACAGTAGGTTTCTACATTCAAATCAGTCTAGGTCACTGATGAACACAAGTTTTTACTATTTGACAGTTTAGTAGTCTACATGAAATGAGTTTGGCCAAAACCCAACACCACCACTGTTTGGCATTCTCAGTAGAGCAGCCAGTGAACAAATGGATCACAGAGACTGAACTACACTTTCATCTTTGGAGGTAATCTTGTTCTGATCAGGATTGAGGCACATTAGCTTTTAAATAACAAAGCAACTGGCACCTTAAAATATAAATTAGATAAATGGATGGATGACAGGTTGTTGCTCATGATGTACCAGTTGTAGGGATAAATAAAGGATTTCAAGCCCTGATTCTCCATCACATCCATGCTGCATAGTGGAGATGGGCAGCCACAGAGGTTTAAAGTTTCAGAGCCACCTGGCCCTGGCTACCCAGGGGAAGGCCTAATTTACACCATTACCAGTGGAGGATTGAGTGTAGTGTAGTTCCATCCCACCATACTCATTCTCCTCCTACCCTGGCCCCACCCCTGGAACACTCCAAACATGCCCTTTACTTGGGGGAAGACTGCCAGTTTTACACCACTGGAAAGTCCTCCTGTAGGGAATCTTCTACTGTCCATCTGTGGCTGCTTTAAGGACATTTTGTGTTGCTTCCTATCCTTAGCAAACTGGAGATTCTAGTCGTTCAGTCCCTTGGCCTGTCAGACTGGAACCTTACTCGCTCAATCTTGGCATTAAGGTACTAAAAAAAGATGTTTAAATTAGAATTTAGTAGTGAAGTAATGGGATTAGTCTCTAATATTCTAACGGACAGCCTCTCTCTACCTTCTGTGTACACCATCTGCAAGAGGATCCATCAGTACTGCTAGTACCACACATACTTCAATTCATAATGCAAAATAGAAGAGCAAGAACACTGCACGTGTATTTTCAGTAACTAAGTGGACTTACTTACCGGGAGGGTGTGTTGTGTCTAGTTCTGTGTAGGTATAGGGGAGTGAGAGGATATCCTCAAAGAAGTTCAGGCCCGGTTGAAGCATTGCTCCTGCCTAGCTATGATAATAGTTGGAAGAGCAAGTAATTAATTGCTAAATAAATCACTCAGTAGCAAATTTTATGAGATTACAAGTTTGGTTGAAAAAGGTAACTGTGTTGCTATAGATTTCTGTAATGCATTTGACTTAGTCCTACATAGCATTATGATTTTTTTAAAAAAGCAAGAAAATCAATGTAATTCATACTAAATGGATTAAAAACTGGCTAACTGATAAATCTCAAAAAGTAATTGTAAATGGGAAATGAGGGTGTTTCTAGTTGTATACCACAGTGATCTGTTTTTGACCCAATACTATTGAATATTTTTATCAGTGATCTGGAAGAAAATATAAAATCATTGCTGGTAAAATTTGCATATGCCAAAAACTAGTGGAGTGGTCAATAATGATGGGAACATGTCACTTATTCAGATGACCTGGATCACTTGGGAAGGTGAACTCATTTGAGCATCATACATTTTAATATAGTCAAATACAAGGTCACATATCCAGGAGCAAAGACCATAGATCACATTTATAAGATCGGGGACTGTATCCTGGAAAGTAGTGGCTATGAAAAGAATTTAGGGATTACGGCAGCTAACCAATTGCATATGACCACCCAGTGCAATGTTGTAGCTAAGAGGGTGAACACAATCCTTGGGATATATAACCAAAGGAGTATCAAGTGGGAAATGATATGACCTCTGTATATGGCATTGGTGAAACCATTAATGGAATACTGTGTCCAGTAAGATATCCACGCTTCAAAAATGATGCTGAAACATTGGAACGGGTTCAGAAAAGAGCTACAAGAATGATTTGAGCTCTAGAAAACATACCTTCTGGTCAGAGACTAAAGAAGCTCAATCTATCTAGTTAATCCAAGAAGAGGTTAAGAGGTGACTTTGTCATGGTTTACAAATTGCAATATGGGGAAGAGATTTCTCAGGGTAGAAGGGTATTTAAACTAGTTGAAAAAGGCATAATGAGATCCAAGGGTTGGAAGATGAAGCTATTTAAATTTACACTAGAAATGAGGCACACTTTTTTTTTTAACAGTGACGATAATAAATCTATGGCACAACTTAACTATGGACATTGTGGATTCTCCTTCACTTGCCATTTTTAAAATCAAAACTGGTATCTTTTAAAAAGATATGTCATAGCTCAAACAGAATGAATGAGTTGATGCAAAAGTTATGGGGTGAGCTTCTATGGTCTGTGTTATGCAGGAGGTCAGACTAGATGGTCATGATAGTCCTTCTAGACTTAAATTTTATGAATCTAGAGTTGGTTGAAAATTTTTGAAATTCAGAATTTTTTCACAAAAAAAATCAGGGCAGCAGGTGTATAAATCATCTTGGTGATGCTCTACCAAATATGTTCTATATTTAAGTTATACCAGTATGTAACAGTCTTTCCTGTTCTCTTAATTTGTATTTGTGCACATGTAATTGATTCATTTTTATCTATAATTTTCCATTCATTTGCAATCCATTTGTAGATCATCATGGGTAATAAACCAGTGTAATATTTATTGTTTTCTGAGTTAAAACATTGGAATTAAAAAGAATTAAAAATGTAAAAAACCAAACAATCCCAAACTAGTAAAAAAATTAAATTACAAGGACAGCTAGATAAATTTAAATATAAATGTGTACCCATATACGCCCAGTTATGACTTACATGAAACTTGAACACTTGCAATGAAAACCACTATAAGAGTTTATAACATTATTCATTCAAGAAAAGTGTAGATATAGTGCTTTAAAATAGAACAAAGACAATCCTGTAGCCATTTGTGTACAGAACACATATACATATGGCTAGATAGTTTTTCCAATTTTTCTAGAAGCTGTGAATCAGCTAGGAAAGCCCAGTGTTGTGAATTTCTTCCATTTATGTACATTATTGATCTGTGACTTGTTTTTCCATCTAAGCCAGCGTGACAAAAACTTCTCCAAAGTGAAACAGGTTGAAGCACTCTCAGCCTGGTTCCCATTAAACATCATAAGAATATTGCAATTTGACATTTATCTGGCAGCCTCAAACGTGAAAGACCTGTGTAGCTAGTACACTGAGAATGGAAAGGCCTCTTTAGCACCACTGGGGATGCTTTTACCAGGTTAGGGTCAGGTGCAATGACAGCAGAGTGGAAAGAGAAAGTCTCACTTCACTGCAGACTTGAACTATGTTTGACCTTCAGGGTTCTAATGACTGACTTGGAGATTGCAAGAATTGGTATTGCCCTTTATAGAATAATAATTCCTTGCCATTCAAAAAAAAAGTTTAATTAAAAATACCATATCTGATGTAATTTGATGAAACAGACTCAAGGATCATCCTGTCGCAGTTTCTATAAAAAAGTAACTGTATCTGAAACAATGATTGGTCCTTGCTATTAGAATTTTAGACCAAAAAGAATCCCGATTCCAAACTACTTGGTGCCCTTTCCCCATCAATCAAAAAGAGTCATATGAAATAATTATTAGGCTACATAATTATTTTACAAAATAGAAGCTGTTTTTACTGCACATTTACATTTCAGTACCAATCATTACTTCCCTGAATACTAATAGCAGTGTTAAGCATTAATAGCTTGTTTTAAGGTAAAGGGTCAATAGACTAAGACCTATGGAGGAACTCTTAGCATTTGCAATGTAAAAGAAACCTTTCACGGAAAAGTGTTAAATAATAAATGCATTCCTGGAGGAAATATTATATTGTAGTCCATTTGGAGAGAAAGATGACAAAATTTATAGGACATCATTCAACTGCCTCTTTTAAAAATATCCTTAAAATGCTACCACTTTGCACTTACATACAGCCTTTCTTCTCCAAAGCTTAGAGTACTTTACAAAGGTTGCTAAGTACTATTCATGGAGGAGAAACTGAGGTACAAAGATGTTAAGTGACTTGTCAAAGGTCACACTCACATTGAGCGTGTGGCAGAGTTGGCATCTGAGCAGATCACACAGTCCTGTGCTCTAATTGCCAGACCATACAGCCTTCCATTATTTCTAGTTAAAAGGCTATCTTATAATGGTGCCATAAAGGTCTGACCTGTTTTAGGATTCAGATGAAATAGGAATTTACCCAAACCTTTGTCTGTGGCTCAAACTGAACCTGAACTGAATCGTTTTTTGAGGTTTGAAAATGTTCAAGTTTCACTTTTTGCATAATTATTATTATTTTGGTGCTGTGTCTAATTTGTTGGCTCTGTCTGGGACCAGAAGGACAGTAATCCCATGAAGGAAGCAGTCCTTGCTTTATTTCCAACCAGAGCTGTAAACAGTAAATGAAGAAATCTCCAAACCTCACTGAAGTCAGTGAAAAGACTCCCATGGACTCCACTGGACGTTGGATCAGCCCCTATAAGAGGTTCTAACAGTTCAAGTTCAGAGAAGCATCTGGATTTGTGGTTGTATTTACCAACTACTCTGAAATTCTCTGAGGTTCACTGCATTCTTATGAAGAACAAGCAGGGGTAGATTAAGGACTTGTCTTCACTACCGGGGTAAAATCAGTAAAATAGGTAAATCGACCTAAATTATGCTAATCCAGTTACATTAATAATGTAGCTGGAGTTGACGTAACTTAGGTTATAGAATAATAGAATATCAGGGTTGGAAGGGACCTCAGGTGGTCATTTAGTCCAACCCCCTGCTCAAAGCAGGACCAATCCCCAACTAAATCATCCTGGCCAGGGCTTTGTCAAGCCGGGCCTTAAAAACCTCTAAGGAAAGGAGATTCCACCACCTCCCTAGGTAACCCATTCCAGTGCTTCACCATCCTCCTAGTGAAAAAGTTTCCTAATATCCAACCTAAACCTCCCCCACTGCAACTTGAGACCATTACTCCTTGTTCTGTCATCTGCTACTGGTGTCTTCACTGCGCTGTGTCAATGGGAGATGCTCTCCGGTCGACTTCCCTTACTCTTCTCAGAGAGCTGGAGTACTGGGGTCGACCAGAGAATGTTCTGCCATCAATATAGCGTGTCTTCCCAGACCCACTAAATCAACCCCTGCTGCATCTATTGTAGCAGCATTGATATCCCTGTAGTGAAGACCAGCCCTAAGGCTAAATAAGCTCCCAATCTATCAGCCTTCTAGGAACACAAAATCTTCAGGGCCCCCTTGACATATTCTTTCTACTAGCTCAGTACCTCAGATGGACTTCTATCCCCCTCCCCCTCCTGAGTCCTTGGCCCTTCTTCCTATGAGAGGGAGCACAGTTCGTCCCAGCAGTAGCATATCTGCAGTAATCAGTGTTCTACAGTAGTGGTTGTTACTCTGCTTTTAACTCACTGCTCCATCCAGGCTCCTTATGACCCTGAGGGCCAGATACCTAAAGCTCAGAGATCCTACCTTAAACCACATGGGAAGACCAGTTGGGATAAAATAAGGACTGATTCAAAGCTTCATTCAGTTCTTGAACTGCAATAAGTAAATCTTTTCTGAGGTTTACGTCATCATTTTTTTCCTTTACAAGCTTCTGTGCATTTCCTGATTTCTGCCCTAATCAGACAGGCAAAAACAAGATGTTTCCAGACCAGCTGAAATCAATTAATAATCTTGCAACAGGATCCATCCTTTTGCCAGCCCAATAAATAGATAAACAAGCTTCAGATGAGTATCCAAACTATTCAGAGCTCTTTCACATTGAAATTAGCTGTTAGGATTTCATTTTGCTTTCCCTGAACACCCAAAACTTCCATGTAAGTCAGAGTTGCCCGTCACTAATATTTAAAGGCCTGATTTTTAGCAGGTAGCTTCCACTTTTCACTGGCACGTACCCAGGCTCTCTACTACCTGGGCACACAGGTGACAAATACTGTCAGGTATTAATGCACCAACTGTGTGCATGCAGCTGTGTGTGCACCAAAAGTTGTGTAAGCAAGCAAAGGCCAGACAGAAGTTGCACTGAAAATCAGGCTCACAGTATAACAAAGAAAGATTTTCAGTTGTCAGCTTCAGAAATGCCAGAGTTCAAACTTGTCCTGTGAATAATTTCTTGCACTCGGATGTACAGTTCTGACAGCTGTTGAGCAAAAATATTATCTGGAGGAAGCCTTACTTGTGGCAGAACGATACTATTATCTGATATCCCAAAATTTGTTCATTCATTCATCAATATTCCTGGAAAAGCATTAGTAAGATCAGAAAGCTGGTCCAATGGCAAACCATAATTATTTGTATAACACTTATAAACTACACATCTGACTGTTAAAGAGTTAAAGGGGAAAAATGAATCAAGTAAAAAATCAGGCCATCTGTATAATGCCTCCTCATTCCTATAATGATATCAGTTGCAACAAGTCCAATGGCTGACCTCATTACAAGGGTTTAATTGCATTGTTACACAGTTTCACTTCTTCTCTCTGGCCTCTTTCTCTTTATGACAGCTTTAGAAAGGAATTTCCGCTTGAGGTCAAAGGAAATTAATTACTGCTTTCTTAATCTGTGCTCATCTACATTTAGAAAACTTGGGGCTTTTCACTAACATATTTCTGTCTCATTTTTGTGTCGACCCAAAGTTATCAGACTTCTGTCTTTTGTGAAAGTGCATAAATAGCCTTTTTCACATCAGAGGCCAGATTTCTCATCTCATCTACACTGGTGTAAATATGGAGTAACTCAGCTGAAATCAGTGGAATGACTGCAGGTACATCCACTGTGACTGAGATCAGAGTCCATCCCTGTAAGTTGTAATACAGACTGAACAGACTCCAGGAAGATGGCAGGTGTAAAAGCATAGTCTGTGAGGATGGTCAAGATACCAAGAATTTTTATCATTGTTGACAATTATTATATGGATAAAACCAGACACAAAACTATGAGGCTGTGTGAAAAGAGTTATTGACTTTTTAAATTATTTTACAGTAGCCTAATTTGTTCAAGACAAATACCACATAGCCCATGCCTCAAAGAGTTTGCAATCCAAATTGCACATGAGTCAATGTATTAGTCCTAATATATTAGGCTAGAGGTAGGGGAAGACAGAAAACGGTCACTGGTTACTCAGCAAAGACATGCTCAAAGCATGGCTGATTTTTGTTGTAGCTAAAATATAAACAAATAAATAAATGTTGTCTTTCAACTGTGGCCCCAATCCAGCAATCAGATCCTTGCAGATGGTCCTTTGCACTCACACAAACCCCCATTGACTTCACCCACATGGGTCTAGTTGCAGGATAGGAGCCTAAAATAGTGAAATCTAGAGAGAATTATTTAGTTGATTCACTTTTTAAAGGAGCCATTATAAAAATGAGTCTTACATATAGATTTGAGTGAGAGATAGTTATGATTTGATGAACCAGTTCTGGGAGGTATTCCACGTACAGGGGAAAATCTAATTGAGAGATACTATGGAATACGTATCATCTAACAAGTAGGGAACTGGAATGTAGTGTTATGGACCATGTGCATGAAAATTGCAATGTGGAAAATGTAGTTTTTGAGGAAAATATAGAAAAAATCCTATGTACTTGTGATATCTGAATGAAAACCTCACTGCTCTTGGGAAAACTATTAAATTAGACATTTCCGGCATCCAGGCATTGAATATTAATTTTCCCTTCAACGATTTTTTGTAGCAAATTTTGTCAGTTTATGGGTCAAAAAGATGCAGATTCATAGATTTTTAAGGCCAAAAAGGACCGTTGTGATTATCTAGGCTGATGTTCCACATAACATAGGCTATAGAATCCCATTCCTGCATTAAGCTTGTAACTTCTAGGTGAGGATTATTTATCCTTCCAACTTCTGATGTTGCAAAATCAATCTGGGATCTGGAAATCCCACTTTATACTTTCTTCCTCTTACACCATTGCCAGTTGTAATGATCCTACAGTCAGAAAAAGAACTGACAGTTTTGCTGAAGAAGCAGAATAGAATCTATTTTGATCTCCCCTGATTGTTGGTTTTTCAGAGATAACAGGAGTGAACTTGTTTCTGCAAGGAAAGTAGGCAGGGAGTAGAGAGAGTTGCACTGAGCTACGTCATTCCCACCTGCTAGAAATGGTCAACATTTTTCAAACTCTTTTTTAAATCAAAAAAGCCATTTTTTTCCTAAATGAAATCTTTTATGATTACTTGTAGAAAATGCTAAAATGTTTCATTTTTGTTACAAAATAATACTACATTTTAAATCACAATTGTCATCAAAGTGTTTATGGAAAATTGATTACAAGTGTTAGCAAAATGGTTATTGACTTTTGATTGCTGGTAACCTGGGTTTTGATTACCACATTTTTAACTGTTTTGACAATGTTTTTCAAAATTTTTTTTTAAAAATCATGAACTTTTTTAAAAAAGGAAAAATTGGTCTATTTTGGACCCTTGGAAAAGTAAACAATATAGAGATTTTCCACAATATAGAGATTTTCATTTGTTGACTGGCTGAACACCTGCTGAAATTCCTGCTGCCAAAACTCTCTGAGTTCATACTAGTTGATTAGCTACCCTCATTAGCTAATTAGCTACTAGTTGATTAGCCACAAAATGGAACCGGCAAAATGTAGATCAGGTTGCTGAAAATTTTGCCATTCTTTCCTCAAAATGCCTGTGGAAAGGCCTATGCATTATCCAAGTCCCACATAAGCCCTTAACAGATGGCACTCTACGATGGAGTGAATTTCACTCTTCCTTGCAGTTGTCCTGTGTTTGAAATGGGTTTAATAATACTCCCCATGTCACTGTGATACCAATGTTTGCCAAACCTGAGCACTTCAAATGGTGAGTCCTGTATAAATACAAAATGTTAGACCATATCAGGAGCTCTCAATTGGTTTAACAGCACTTTGTGATGTCTACCATAAGCCTAGTGGATGCACTGTGTAAAGAGGTTCTGAATGAAAGTTCCACAATATGTGAGTGTCTTCTCTCAGAGGGTGTGGACTGAATCACTCAATAACAGCCTATGAGTTATTTCATGATTTGGGACAAATAGTTTTGGGGCATCAAGTTCCCACAATGGATGTCACATGGAGGTGCGAAAGAATTAAGTTGAAAGACCTAGTTAACACAGACCTAGTGCTGGTGACAGAATTAAGTGCTAATGATATATAACAAAATGCTATTACGTAAAATAAGATCTTTTTCACCCAGTTTTTCGATTTTGTCTGATAAGGCTGGCAGAACAAAATGAAAAACTATTCATCAATCAGAGGTCTGGCTAGGTCAGACACTTTGGTCAAGCAATGTGAGTAATTCCACCTACCTGCATTGTAATTTATTGCAAAATTAATGCTGTAACATGCAAAGCCATTGTCAGATAAAAGTAATTCTTAACCGCAGGAAAAAGAAAGCAAAATTTACTTTTTTTTTGCTAACCTGACAAGATTGAACATTTTTAATAAGTGGGGGGGTTAAAGATAAATTTCTAACGATTAAAAAGAGAACCTTGAGCAGAGCTTGATAGACTTCCTCAATCATTGACTAAACCAAGATGTATTAAAAAAAGGAACAAAAGAGACCACAGGGTATTCATTTTTGTTAAAGTTCTCTTGCTTCATTACAACTGAATGAAATCAAGTCAGAATTTCTTAGTGGGAAGAACAAGCTTTTATCTACTGTACCTTCCACAAGAGTTTTCAGGATAGTATATTCTTTACTGGGGGTTTTTTTAACAATGTATTCACAAACTCACAATCTTAATTATACTGTTCAGAGCCAGGAAAATAAATAGCACATTGTAATGTTAAAAAGATACCCAAGCAAATTCTAACATATTTGTTTAAATCAGGCTAGCTTTTTAAAAGGGCCATTAGTGCTTGATGTTTAATAGGCCTGGGGTGCTTCTGAAAGCTAAGTTGTTACACCGACTGCACAATAGCTGATGATTTCTAAGGCTGTTTCTAGGTTTTCATCAAATATCAGTAGCTATGAAAGGACCAGAATTTGAAATAATTTTTTAAAATTAATATTACTTAGTGCTTTACTTGTTCAAAGTTTTGTGATTAATTCTCACAACACCACTATCCATAGGTAGGTAACCATAATTACACCTTTCTACAGCGGGGAAACTGAGGCAGAGAAAGTCACAGAGCCTGGATTAGAACTCCTGGTGTCTGCTCCTGTGCTGATTCCATACACCACACTGCTTCTCCGCAACTGAAACATCAGTGAGCTTTATTCTACCATGTAAACTGGAGGAGAGTCAAACTTGCTGCAACCATAGAAAAACTAGGGTAAGAAAAGGGGGCCTGCCTAGTACTTTCTGCCTTTCTCATTGTATCCACCATGGGTTCCCTGCAAGGTGTAGAAGCAGGAAGAGAGATGCCTTCAGCATCATCCTCTCTCTTTCCCACCATTATTCCTCAGAACTATAAATGGGAAATCCAAAGTGCCCCTTTTGCAGGCTTATAGTGGAGCCATGGCATGCCTGGGGATGGTGTGCAGGATGGTCACAGGATGAGGACAGCCAACTGAAGTAGTGGGTTTGCACACCTTGAGTATGGGGCTTCCTTCATGCCAGCTTGCAGGTGAGTGCCTCTGAATCCTTGATCAGGTGGACCCAAAGACCAAATAAGAGGCATGGAGCAACTATCAAGCTTCAGTGTTACCTGGAGAATAGCTCCACTGCAGCACAACTGTCTGGGATTCAGGCTTCCTTCTCTTGTGGAATCCATTGGCTCTCCAAGATATTCAGACCATGTGCAGGGACAAAGCTTTTCCCCTTTAGTGCATGACCTGTCTGCCTCACCATAAAAAGGAATGGAGTCCGTCATGTAACACAAACCTTTGTGAGGCTTTTTTATAATAATAATAATTATTAATTATTAATAAGTACTCCTTATGCCAAACTTTGGCAATGGAATCTCCAGAATTTTTTTAAAAAATATTCCTGTAGTTTGCATTGCGGAGAGAGGTTTTTACTTTTAGGTAATGCCTATTTCATGTGTAGTAAAAATAATAATAATAATAAAATAAATAAAATAAAATAAAAAAGGCTTCCCTTGTTTGTTTTAAGAAACAGAGTGATGCCTTTAGTAATTTAATAAGAAATATTACTATAATCACAAATAGCATTCCAGTAAAAGAAATAATGGTAACTACAAATATTAATATAAAACTAGGCAAGCTCTGAATTCATTTATAATTGCACATACATTTCTTATTGCAGGTAAGTGAAGCAACTATAAATAGTTAGCAAAGAGATGTAGTTTATATCTAGAATATTGTATTGTATAAAAATAATTACAAAATGGGGGGATTGCAAGTTCATTGGCCCCTGCCAAATTCTCATATATATCTTGTTTCTCCGAGTCTTACATGAAAGGGTTGCAGACTGCAATATACAGTGTGGCCCGCATGAACTTGTACAGCAGCAGCTACTGTGGTGTTATGATTCTATTAGCTAGAATTCACATCTCACCTGCTGGGAACTTCCAAGAAATGATATTGTAATGCGAGTGGTGCAGCTTTGCCTCTTTGTGTTATGGCTTTCCTATAAATGGTAAGGGGTGATCTTCAACACTTGACCTCCACTTGTGTGGAGGTGTTTGAATTGTGCCCCTGAACGCCACATGTTGTAGACACCTCCAGGTGGATTTCTAGGGGGCAAATCTTAGCTACATATGCATATCCATGTGAGTTAAAGGACTTATGCAAATCTTAGTATAGGCTAGGGTGACCAGATGTCCCATTTTTAAAGGGACAGTCCTGTTTTTTGGGACTTTTTCCTATATAGGCACCTATTTCCCCCACCCCATGTCCCGTTTTTTCACAGTTGCTATCTGTTAACCCTAAGTAGAGCTGCAGTTGTTTGTAGGTGCAATGTTCAGGTGTGATTTTGTGTGCTTGCAAAGTGGTGCGCTGTTTGAAAATCTCCTCCAAAATTCTGAGGAGGATGTTCTAGGAAACATACAAAATAAACACTGTATTGCCCCCAACAGGTAAGTAAAGGTACAGGTGTCAGAAATATCCATTCTACTTGTTATTCCAGTGGGTACTCCTTATGTCAAACTTTGGCAATGGAATCTCCAGAATTTCTTTAAAAAATATTCCTGTAGTTTGCATTGCAGAGAGAGGTTTTTACTTTTAGGTAATGACTATTTCATGTGTAGTAAAGATAATAATAATAATAAAATAAAGTAAAATAAAATAAAAAACGCCTGGCTTTATCCACATATCCATGAAAGCCTAGCAACCAAGGTTATTATCTTTATTTGGAAGAAGTATAGCTCTTTTAAGGTTCAGAAACATAGATAAAAATTGGGTTCTGAAATGGTCATTTTTCCCCTCAGCTATGCCATTATAATGATCAGCCAAGCTTCTGCAAGGTAAATACTTTTGGAAAATAAGTGGAAATTTTCTGCAAATCAGTCCCTTTTGTGCATGGCCGCAGGAGCATGTTGAAATGTTTGGACACTAATACCCATTCATTTTCTTGGCTCCATAAATAAAAGCCGCCAGCGATGTGGCGGCCGTGAAATGGTATTCTTCAGGGCCCAGCAGGAAACCCCATCCTTATTACCACTGCAGGGGGCAGGACAGGCCCAAAATAGCAAGACAACTAAATCAAGACATTTTCAATGTCTAGCAAAATGACTGTGGTTTAGAGAGAAGCAAAAGGTTGGAAAAAATTGGACAGCTTTTATACTTAGCATAATGTCTTTGTTAAAAGAGTTCAGACAAGAAAATAGGATCTTCTTTAAAAATGCATAAGCATATTTCTGAATATCATTTAAAATATGTAAGGATTTTATGCAATCATAACACTTATGCACCGATAGCATGAAAGGGTGTCACATAGAAGGCATATTTTACATATGGGGTGACCGCATCATAGATTATAATACCTTTCAGAGGTGAAAATGTGCCAATTTTATTGTGTTCGTGGGATTTTGATGGAACCAGAAGGCCTCAAAAAGGGTCAAGGGGTGCTTCTGAATAAAATTAGGACGTTGTCTTGGCCTGCAAACCATTGAAAATGAAGAATATTTCTGTGGAGAAGAGACCCTTAGAGTAACTCACTGGATCGCTAGAGGGTTTTTTGTAATTATGTATACCTAATAATTCAGGAAAACCTGACCCTAAGTTTTGCCCTAACATGACATATCAAAAGGCAGTAGTCATGTTGAGGATTCATGAGCAAATCACACTTTGCAGTTGATAATGAAACCATTGCAAATCCTATGTAAAGATATTGATATGTAGAGTTGAACCTTGATTATCTGAGGAAAATTAAAGTAAATTTGGATAAATGGGGTTTCAGGTAAGCTAGGCTACTTTTAAATGTAGCTATTACACTTCAGGGAATATGGCCTACTTTAAGATAATCAGGATTCAGATTAATGAGATTTTAATTCATTAATTCATCACAGCATTCCAATAATACATATCATTTCCAGCCTATTGGAACACACCAAAAAATGTACAGAGGGTCATATTGTGATGTCTTTACTCAATTATCACTCGGGCAGAGCTCCCATTGACTCTGATTATACTTTTGCATGAACAAAGATTGAATCAAGTCTTCAGGATTTGACCCATTAAAATTAGAGCAGGTTGGGAAAAAAATTCACAAGGATATAATTTTCAATGCTTATTTATTTATATTTTGTGAAAATTATAAAAACTTCTAATTTTGGGAGGGGGGGATGGCCAATTCTATGCAGGTAAAGGGAAAATAACTAGTTTTTCTGAGCATGTGTTTGTTAATTTTACTTTATCTTGTGTTCTAAGATACAAAATGAAACAAAAAACTGAATTCAGATGGTTGCTACTTTATATTGTAGGTCAGTACAATATGGGAATATTTAACAATAAACAACAAATGTTTATCAGAAAGCAAAGGTGAATAAATGTATTTCCACTGCTGTCACTTTGCAAATGTGCACATGCACAGAAATATGCAAGAGACACAGTCGATGGGCTATGCATAAAAATATTTGCAAAACTTTCAAAATATGAACTCTTATAAATAACTTTCTTTTCTTGTTTATTAAGTCCTTAAGTCCAGTAGTCTCTTGTCTTTCCTATAATGATAAAAGGAAACACTGAGACAATCCAAAATGGGCCAGCACAGGTTGTGGAGGGGCTTTGAAGACCACATTATGTACACAAAAGCCATCAAAGGTCCAGACTAGTCAGTCTCTATCCTGTAAAAATCTCTGCATTGTGTGGTTTCTCATGCTCTCTACACAGCACAAGTTTTGAAAATGGAGCTAGCTGTGGGCACAGAGTGGTGGTGACCTTAAGACTAATCCCCAAAACATATACACAAGCATTGGTTCACTTCCCATTAACCCAGCTCACATCATAAGGAGCTGGCAGTGACCAGAATGGGTTGTAAGTCTGTCTGATGCCTATCTGTGTGTCGTTACCTCTCCTAGCACCTACACATCTCCCCCCAGTTTAGACCAGTGCAGGATCAGCCCCAACTACCAACCTACAAAAACATAATAAAGGAAACATTGCTGTTAGGACTACCATTATCATAATTAATGTTACTAAAGTAATTCAGCCATTAAGTCTAATCTGTGGTACTGCTTGAAGCTACTCTATTTAAAAGTTACAACGCCAAATTCATTGAAACCAATGGAGATGCACCCATATACATGTCTGAATTTGGCCCACTACCTGAAGGAAAAAAACCTTGCAATTTTTTTTTTAAACTTGCATTTGCAATTTGACATCTTAAAAAATTAACCCCGAAAGAAGGATTTTAGCAAACCTATGTTTGACTCACAGTGGGAGTAACACCAACCTGAAACATCTTATGTTCAGCCTTTTATGACTCAGACTTTAATGATCGCAATAAACATTAGCTTACCTAATAAAAACTCCAGTATTTCAGAGCTGGCACGCAGTATGTTAACTGCATCTGGTGTCAACTGGAGCTAATTAATATTTTTATAGGTGTCTTCCATCCTCTATAGTTTAAACAGAAATATTCTGGGGTGCTTACATCAAAGCCTGAGGCTTTCCAGTCTGAACTGATATCAAGTAGGCCAATTTTTATAGGATTGTAAAAGCTAAATGTGGCTATGGTTCATGCAGAGAAGCACTATCCCCTGTAGCTCTCACAATTCAGTGCTAATGTTCATGGCTTGTTTGCTGCGAGGTAACTAGAGAGATAGACAGAGCGACAGGCGGACAGATAAACTGGCAAATAGCTATGCTTATAGTTAGACAAAGCACACAGTGACCCAGACATACCATGCTCCTCCCCCCCCCCCCCAAAGGCTTTAAAAATGTGCTCTATCAAGCATTTGCTTGTGGCACAGATAAGATTTATCTAACAAGACTGGGTTTTAAAATTAAAAAGAGGGATGAAATAGCACAAGTGGTGCTAATATGTGTTTTGAAGCGTACCAATCGGCCTAGTGCAATGTCACAGCCCTAGGCTAAATTTGCAAGTGGTCGAGCATCTCCTTTTTAAAAGGTTAACCTACAAAGAGCACAGAAGCTCCTCTCTATGAATATGGGCAAACACCCAGGGAGCTCCACAACAATAAGAAAATAATGACATCAACCTGCCCATGCTTAAGTACATAACATGCTGAAGGTTCACGGATGTGTGGCCTGGAACAATAAAGGAAAAATAAAGAAGCCTGCTTGGTAGGCCCCAGCTGTTATTAGCCATGCTGTGAGATCAAGGGAAGGTATGATATGGGCTGCCATTTCAATTGGGACCAGGTTAATCTCTCAATTTGTGGAAAAGAAAAACTTAAAAAATAAATCCCAGCATACTTCACTACACCGTAGTACATATAGGACAAATGACAATATACCTATTTACATAATCTGTCTTTAACCCTTTCCTAATAGACACTTAATTTCCTAGGAGTCACATACTGCAGACTTCATTTCAGTGGGCAGGGAAATTAAATATCATCACATTTCTGTTAACTGTTTCACATCTGTGCAGCTATTGGTATTGGCTTAAAGCAAACGTAGGCTCACTTTAACCAGGAAGGCAATGTTGGCTAGTAGTGACAGCACAGGACAAGAGTCAAGAGATTAGGCTTCTCGTTTTAGCTCTGCCATTCACTTCACTCCTCACTTTCTTATCTTATATTGATAAGAGTTTAGACTAGAGGTGAAATCCTGGCTTCATTGAAGTCAGTGACAAAACTTCTTTTGATTTCAATAGAATTAGGATTTCACCCCAGGTCTATAGTGGAAAGCTTTTGTCCCATAGGTTTAAAAAAAATGGGATAATACATCTATAATGCATTAGAGGTCACTTTTTCAGACACCAGAGTGATGGTATGGGGTCCATAACAAAAAACTAGACAGATAAATTCAGTAGTTTTCCTTATACGCCCAAAAGTCCAACAACAAAAGAAGCCAAAAATGAGTTATGCAGCTTGATCCAAATAAGTGCAAATAAAACCTGTATGCCACACCACATCCTCATGTATTCTGAATGTGTCCCATATCTGATAGAAAGACTATCATAGAAATATTTTAGAGAGTTATTTGTATACTTTTTAAAATGTCGGAAGTAGCAATATTTGAAACACATCTCCAGGTTATTACATGAGTGACACCACCTTACTACCACATATGTAATTATTATTATTTATCACGTTGAATTTTTATTTATTCATTTGCATTAGGTGTGCCACATCTTCTGGTTAGGTCAGTGTGTCATCATCCTACAGATTTTCTCTTCCCCCTTTTCACTGTAGAAGACTCTAACTTGTGGCCAGGCCCAGATTAAAGAATTCTGGGGCCTTGTGCTCTATGAAAATTAGCTCCCCCAACTTCCTTAAACTAGACAGACCAGGTGATGTACAAAACAATCACCGTCCTAGGCAAAACTTTGCTGCCCCCCTTCTCCTCACTCAGCAGA
The DNA here is from genome assembly GCF_965152275.1 of Natator depressus. Classification (NCBI taxonomy): domain Eukaryota; kingdom Metazoa; phylum Chordata; order Testudines; family Cheloniidae; genus Natator; species Natator depressus. Next base: position 73,843,260 of record NC_134243.1, read on the forward strand.
TGTGTCCCGCCTGCCCAGGAAGGCACATCAGGTTTTCTGGTGTGGTGAGGAGAGCCTTCTGATGGTTTGGTGATTATGGGAGAAGTGAGCACAGGGGGAGGGGGGACAAGCACCAGGTCACACCGTCGCTTACTCAGGATTGGCACAACCTCCCCCCTTTCATGACAGGGGCAGCCAGGCCAAATTTAAGTGAGTGGCATTGTGACCTGGTACCCAGGATTGCAGCACCACTCAGGATTTGTTTTTGTTTTTCAGTGGTTGGGGGCCCTGTGCAATGGCACCGAGTGCACATTGGCTTATCCAGGCCTGTTTGTGGCTCTACATTTTCCTCCATGATGCTGAAGTTTTTGGGAAAGTTTCAGCAGAACTGGTTAAGCAGTTTCTGTGAATGAGCTTAGGCAAAAATAAGTTGTTTCACCCATGTTCAAAAATTATCACTGCAGTTTTGTTGATAAGCTGTAGGACCCTCATGCTTTGGAACTGGGACGGGAATCTCAGCAAAGGGGTTACCCCATCCAGCCAGTGCACTGAATTTGGCAGATTCTTATGGAAAAAATAGTATATGATCATGTAATTAAAGGATGTATCATAGTGTATACACACATAGGGGTCAAATTAAGGTTGCATGGGCCACTTTAATTCTGGGGTTTCCTAAATGTTGAATGTTTGACTTTGCAACCTGAATATTCTTTTAATGTATTTCTCTATGTAATACGACACATATACACACACACTTTTCTATTAGAAATGTTCTCTGTCTTCCCTTTGTTCTAGTCCTTTCCCCACACCCCCATAGGGAATAAGAAATATGAACCCTATAGTATTCAAGTTGTAGCCAAATACTAGACTCCAAAATGCGTTCTCCCACTCTGCTTTCCAATGCTGTCACACAGTTTAACACTTTTCATAAGCATTCAGTTCCCTATAAAGACAAGTGAGGCACTCTGGTTTCAGTGACCACATATCCCACTGAGATATCCAAATTGATACTTGTTCATGTTCAAGGTTTTTTTTTCTTTCTTTTTTTGTGTGTGTATTGTACTTATGCCTTTAGGGCCTGATCCAAAGCCCACTGAAGTCAGTGAAAAGATTCCTATTGATTTCAATGGGCTTTGGATCAAATCTTTACCCCCTGTCTTGCAAACATTTACAAGCATGCTTAGCTTTTTAAGCAAGTGAGTTGTCATACTGACTTAAAATTAAGCATATGTGTAACAGTTTGCAAGATCAGGGCCTTAGTCAATAAATTCCTTGGCCAGAGATTATGTTCTAGTTTGGCATACTGGCCAGCTGTAAAGTGCCACACACGATTCTATGACACTATACAAATCGTACACTATATAATATCCTACATATGTATTCTGTAATAAGAGCTGTAGAGACACTTATAAATAATAAATAAAAATAAATAATAAATATTAATAATCCTCAGGAAGCCACTAAAACTTCCAAAATGCCTACATATTTATGTAACCATCTTCCATAATTCAATGCTTGAATTTGTGTCTGGCAGGAAATACTCCAGGAGACATTTATATCCTATCTGAAAGAAATAATGGACCTGATCTTTTAGCTCACATAAGCAGAGCACTTGCTTAGGATGACTGAGGTTCTAATCCCAGCTCTAGCTCTGAAAATTAATTTATTAATTGGCACCAATGCATGGATATTTAATGGGCTGTGCATCGTGGTGATCTCTGCCAGTGCATGTATGCGTGGCAAACATCATCACCTGCTAAGGCTTAGTTTTACCCTGTTATTCTAATCAATATGTTTAATTAGATTGTTTCTTTTTGGATATTTCTCTTCTTTTGAGACATTTCTATATGTATATTATATAAATAAAATTCATTTGTGTATTTCTGAGAGGCTTCATGGAGGTGAAGAGGCTCCTGTACTGCTACAGGGACTTGTACATGCAGAGTAGAGTATTTGGCACCTTTCCACTAAAATATAAATTAAAATAAACCCTAGCCTTCTGTTACAAGGTGGGATTGGGCAGCATATATCTGGAACACTAACTGAGGCGAATGTCCCTATATTGATGTTCTTCATGGAAATTCTCTAGCACATTAATTTTGCCTGAGACCAGGGACTATATTGGAAGCTTTTTTAAAAAAAACTTTTCACTTACATTCATAGACAATTGTTTTCACTTTGGATATGTGTTTTTCTGCTTAGCATCAGATGTCTTTTGTGTTTAAGTTATGACACACAAATGGATCAAAAGCAGATGTTTGGTTCAATTTGCTTTATTATATCAGACTTGTTTCTTAAAGCCAAGATCCTGACTTCCGAAGGCCAAGGTAGCCAAATGTTGGTGGTCATTAAGGGTGGGATCCATAATGGTACTGCCAAACCTAAATCTCAGGTTAGGCACCTAAATCCCTGTTATATCTCCACTGCAATCCACAAAACTCCTGCTGAATCCTGTAGGTTCCTAAACTCACTCGGCACCTACATTTTCAGGGTAAGAGTTCCATCCATGCCTATGCCTCTGAGCATGTGTATTGCTGCCTCCCTCTGGGCATCTGTATGCCTATCTCCCGCCTAAGCTTTAGAACAAATTATGAACTGGGCAAGACAGGTGTTCAGCTGTCTATGTCCCATATAGGGCCTGGTCTGGAAAGTGACCTCTGAGCACGCCTACCAGATCAGGTCTCATTCAGAATCTGGCAAAATCCTAAGGAGGTGGTAGTAGTGCTCACCTTATAACTTTTAGTCCCATGGTTCAGGTGCTCAGCTGGAATGTGGGACACTGAAATTCAATACTCCCTCTCTGCCAGAAAAGGAGAAAGGATTTGAACAAGGGTTTCTAATTCCTTAGGAAAGTGCTTTGACCACTATGGGATATTCTGATGTGGGACTTCCTCAATCCTTCATGATGAAGCTTTTCCACTGTGGTTAACTAATGATAGGGTGATTGGAGCAGGATTGGACCTGGGGTCTCCCCCAAGCTCCAGTGGGTGCCCTAAGCACTGGACTACAGAGTCATTCATTCTCTCTTCCATTAACTTTGCTGGGAGCAGGGTCTAGCCCTGTATTAGGAATTTATCTAGCGATGATTGTTAGGAACTCTCTCTTTTGTTCCATTGGCAACACACTAAATCATATCACACTAATACACACTAAATCATATCTTGTTTCATTACATAATATTCAACTGCAGAGCAGCCAGGTATCAAATAATGATGCAAGCACATCAAAAGGTTTGGCAGTTCATTTCAGAGAATCATCCAAAAGTTCAGATACTTATCTGGAACCTACCCAAACCACTTTGGTCTGGAAACTGAATTCAAAATCTCATAAAAAAACACAGCTTTGTTGTGAGCTTCCTTGTACTATTTTTGAAGGAACCCTAAGGTGTACAGTTTGGGGGGCCTATAAAGGAACACATTACTTACTATTTATTTAGGCTGGGTTTTCAAAGGTTCATAAGGAAGGTAAGTATCCACTTCCCATTAACTTTTGATTCCTAATTTCCTTGTGTTTCCTATTTTCAGTGAGATCATAGGCACTGCAAGAAAAAAATAACTTTCTGGTATTTTTCTTTTTAAAAAAATCCTGGCTCAAATCAAACTGAGAGCCACACAGCATTTCTTATTAAAGTACTTACTTCAACTGTTCTTAACTTCAATCAGTCTATTTTTATTCTGGTAAACTCTTTATATATGCAAATTTAACAGCTGTTGAAATCAGATAGGACAATGAACTAACAAATATATCATATGGATCAATCTTGCCTTGGCAGGCAAAATGCACTACTGTCGATGACATAGCAGAATTTTTCCATCTTTAATTTCCATGATTCTAGCTAGAGCTGGTTGAATATTTTCTGACAGAATAGTTGTCCATTGGAAAATGCTGATTTGACAAAATCAGGTTTTTTTATGGTATCCATTGTCTAAATTTTTGAGGGAAATAATCACAATTTTGTTATAATATAATATATTTGAAATGATAAAGTTGAAATGAAGTTTTACATAAGGCCAAAATTAAATGTTTACAGAATATTTCATGTTGTGAAAGATTCCAAGATTTTGATATTTTTGTTTTGGGCCCAATTTAGGATTGAACCAAATTCTGAAATCTCAAAATTTCCAGCAGGGTAGAAAGTCTGAATTTTGACCAGCTCTGATTCTAGCCTTGACGTTTATATTAGCTTTTTGGTTTGGACTGAGAGTGAGACAAAATTTCATTCATTTCCTGCTTTTTTATAAATGTTAAGTTTTTGTTTTAATTCCCATATTACTGTTCCTTTAAAAATACCATTCATGACTGATCTTTTTTGGTTGTTTTGTTTTGGATAAAATTTGTAAGGGTTGTCTCTCATTTTATTAATAATAATAATAAGAACGATAATAATTTATATTATGCAGGTCCTTCCATCTTAAGATCTGAAATTCCTCTTGTGTTAACCATGTGAGGAAGGGTAGTGGGATGCTTATTCCTATTTTACAGATGAAGAAATTAAGAAAGAGAGTAAGACCAAATTTTTCAATGGTGGCCAGTGATTAGAGGTTTCCTCTATGTGGGGACCATATGGACCTTCTTTTGGATAGTGCTCAGTGCCTGCAGCTCCTGTTAAAATCAGTTGAAGTTGTGAGCTCTCGGAACTTCTTAAAATGAACATGTCTCAAGATGGTCACCCAAAACCATTGGCTGCTTTTGAAAACTTTAGCCTAGGATCACACAGTTATTCTGTGGTGGTGTTCAAAATAGAATCCAGCTCATCTGACTGTTGATACGATGCTTTAATCACAGGATTGTCTTTTCTCCCTTTAAAGAGAATGCTGTGCTTATAGACAGCATTACTCACTGAGAGTAAAATCCCAACCCTGTTGAACTCAATGGGATTTTGCCATTGATTTTGGTGGGGCCAAGGTTTCACCTTGAAATACTCTATTTATTTAACGAGTGTAGTGTCAGCGAACGTTTCCCTGTACTCTCAGATCAACTAAGAAAGGGGAGTGGGTGGGGAGTTTAATCTACACTGTCCATTTTCTCCTTGGACTTAATGTACAATATCCCAAATAAAGGGCAGTTGGTGCTGCTACTTGTAATGTGGACAGACGCCATTCCACTAGGATTTGGTCTGAGATCACCAGCTAATTTTGCATAGGCCACCAAACAGCTAGATGAGATCTGCTTGATAGGAGTGATCTCTTTGACAAGAAACAGGAGTCCCAACTCTGTGCTTGGCTGCAGCTCAAAAAAAATGGCCATGGAATCCTGCACACTTACGTGCAGGAATACAAGCAACTGCACATTCTCATAGCGCACGCTTGCAATCACAGTTAATAACATTTTTAAATGAATAACTGCAAATAAAATGACTGAGTAATACATGTTACGTTAAGATCAGCTATATGAAAAGTAGAAGGATTAAAAGTTAATTTCATCCTTTTTAATTTCAGGGACCTATAAATGGCATTATCGGTAGAGTCAACTCCTCTTTTATCAGTCCTTTGATGCTGCTTTCTCACCGATTCAGGGTTGTTCACATGCTACCTACATAATAAAATCCCGAGTTAATTTACTAAGATTTTACACCAGTGCAAATGAAAGAAAGGAAAGTGCTAAACAAGGCAATTAGCACTCTGTTTAGTGCACTCCCAAAATAAATGTAGGCAATTTACAATTTGGCAAATGGCACTCTATCCAGATCCAACTCATTTGTGCCTAAGGGGTTGGTACAGTTCATGGGGGAGGCGGGGACGTACAGGGGAGATTGGGGAGAGTTATATATAATATTATTGAGGTCCAACTCATTTTGTACTACAGCAACAGATGTGACTCCTCCTGAGGTTATTAGGATTTCCTGTAGAAAAATGTCAAGCTATTATGCTTTCAAATAAATGGTCCTGATATAATACCTTAGCTCCTGAGTATTAGTAGCTAGTGATAATACCCTTTCCAAGATCGGGAGACTCCAAAATTGGTAATCACTGATAACCTCCTTGGTGGCTGTCTTGCTACAGTACATTCTGTGTGTTTACACATTTATTATCGCTGGAGTTGTTCAGATCAGATCCATGAACCTGGAAATGTCCTGAGTGAAATGATAAGATAAAGCACTCTGCAACTACAACTGACTCTCTTTTTAATTGACAGGAAGAGTGTACTATGACTTCCCCGGTTATCCTTGTAAGCTCCTTATGAATGCAAAAATAATAGCTGATATTAATGCAGAATCACAGCCAGCATTAGTTTTTAAGATGTAAGAATGAAGGAGGTTAAACATGTATTTATGTTCATTTTAAACAAAAGCTTTACAAAACAGTTAAGGCAAGTAATGATGGCCAAATTCAGAGTGGTTATGTGCCGACTACCTGTTATGCTTCGGGGTTTAAATACACATTTTTAGTGATTTGATTAGCCTGATCTTTTTACATCACATTGTCTTTCTAAATTGTCACCGCCTGTTGCGAACTAGGACAGAAATTAACATCCTAAACAAAATATGTGATATACTAAAAATCAGTATTGAACTTTTGTTTGTTCAGTCTGTAGAGCTCCTTTATATGATACAATATAAGGTAAAAGTATTCTTTTGTGCCCTCTAGCTGCTGGTTGCAAAAATGGGAAAAAAAATAAAACCAACAAAATGGATCCAACCCTGTGATTATTAAATTCTCCTCATCTTTAGGGTTAAGTACCCTGCCTAATACAGATCATTCATGAGGATAAAGTTTCTTTCTTAGCAAGGCATATGCACCAATTCTTTGCATTGTGTTTATACCTAATGGTATAACAACTGCATTCCTTGCTTAGGCAAACCATCCACTGAGTAGGGAGGTCAGGATAGAGCCCTAGTGTGCTATAGAAATGTCCATCTGTCTGTTAACTGAATGAGAGAAAAGAACCCTTTAAGTACAGAGTTTGCTGTATATCAATAGAAAAAAACAATAGCTATTTCATACTAGAGAATTAAATATGTTATTTCAACAGATTTGTGGAATATATCTATAAAGCCTAATTCTGAAAAGATGCTAAGCAACCTCCGTGTCTTTTTGGCTTCAGTATCTCTTGCACATATGTACATGCATTTTCTAAAGAGGCTGATTTTGTGGCAGTGCCACATTTGTAGCTGGACTATCCTGAAGGTATCCATAACTTTTTGCTCATAAGTGCTTAGCTCTCTTTGCACAGACATTCCACTGATACATATGCTGACACAAGTAATTAAATTGCTGTAATGCTTGCAGATTAAAAATCAGGATGGTATTTTCTTAACTGTTTTAAAAACATCCTCATCACCTAAAACCTTGAGTAAACACTTAAAAAGATTTAGAAATGCAGTCTGGGCTAAAACATCAGCTGGGCCTCTCCCTGGACTCCATTTGTGTGTATGTGCAGACTTGGAAGGTGCAGTCACCTGTGAGAATGCTCGAACTGTGCACATGTCATAGATGGAACTGTCCTCTTGCCTCGAGACGGTGCCTATATTTTTGGGGCAGTGTGTAACTCTGCAGCCCATGCCATAACTATTTTGTGGATTAAACAGAGGTTCATCAGCCTCCAGGGCAATCCCTCTTGCACTTATTTCCACTAGTGCCCTATATTCATTTACCCTTGTCCCACTTGTCACTGATTTGGATGGACTTCTCCAATGTCAGGCCAGGCTCACCACATGGTATAAATTGAATTAAGCTGCACTGGTCTGTGTACAATATAGTAACATTAAAAACACATCTTAATCAGATTTGTTATTTCCACAGTAAAAGAAAATCATATTTCTTGGCATCAAACATTAGACTAAGTTTTCCTTTCCAGCCATGCAATCTCACTGAAGTCAAAGAGATTTCAAAGGCATACCTGGGCGCTGTCTCTGTCCTCTTATATATAAACGTGTGTGAATCTTTTGTATTCCTGATTACAGATTAAATAAAACTAGGAAGGGACTATGCAAGATAAAGAGGAGGAATATAACATTTCAAGAAATTGTTTTGTGCTGATTGGAATTTTCCCAATGTCTTCAGTTCTTTGTTTTGATTACCTTTCTTTTCCCTTTATGGGAACAGAAAGTATGCTCCAAGACAGCCTTGTATTACAGCTTCTTTACCTTTGTCTGCCTAGCTCAGCTGGTATTTAATTGGTCAGCAATAGAGAAGTCTCCTTTGAGGTAATGAATATTGACTGTTTATGTTGAAATGTCACTGTGAAAAGAAAACCCAGCACCAAAAAGGCAGAACTCAGTGTGAGAGTTTCAGACACAAAGGAGACACCAGCAAAGCATAGGCATTGAAAAGCAAAGCAGCTGAAATTCAAAGAAAAGATGAAACAGAAATGGTCTACATGTGTGGGAATTTTAAGCTGGCAGTTGTCAGGTGAAAAAGTCATTATTCTACCTGTTAGAAGCAAATGTAGTTGCTTGTTTTTGCTAAAATGACACAGAGGCTGTGACTCATATAAATGTTTTAATTGAGAATTCATTTTAACTTATTTGCAAATACTTTACTTTTTCTTTCAAGGTAACCAGACTAAAATTAATCAGCCAGTTATTATCCCTGTGAAACACAGGAAACAGGATTTGTGACATTGCATAAAATGAGTAGACCATCAAATCTGTAGTGGACTAGTTCCAAGGCACTCCTTCAGCTTGGAATGCAACTGGCCCTGTGTACAATGCTCTATATCTGAACCATGTCAATAAAATGGATATCTTGAACTGTGAGATTTGATACTGTACAAAATACATCTGTGGCATAACCCACTGATTTTCTACATTAATCTGGTTTATTACTTATAACCACAGATATCACTGAGTATAATATTATCCATCCCCTTTTTAGATCCATCTCCTGTCCAGAGTTTATTTGTGACCTCCTGTGTTAATGAATTAGGCAAAGCATCTTATATAAAGCAACTGTAAACAAAAACCATGGAAAGGAAAAAAAGGAATTATAAGGAGTCAATGTATAGTTTGTATCATATGGACACAAAATATACTAGAGTTGCATTTCTGCTTTTTGCATAAAAGAATTTTCAAAAGTTTGAATAAAGATAGTTAAAATAAACCTATTTATAAAAGAAAAAATTATTGCTTGTTCAAACAGCCTACACTTTCAAGCAGACATGCACAGAAATATACATGTATATTTGCAAGCATTCCTTTGAAAATCTGAGCCTGTATCTTCCAATCTCTGCTTCTCCTCTTCCACCCCCCTTAAAATATTCATGTGGTGTTTTGAAAATGTTCTCTGAATCAGTCAGGCATTGGAATCTAGTAAGGCTTTTTTATTTATTCTCTCTTTGTGAATCACTGAACTGGTTTTGCATTAGCTTAAATCTGGGCCCATTCACAAAATGTGTGCATCTCAAGCATCCCTGCAATCCTACAAACAGTGGGCTGCTTTTAATAGAAGAGTATCAGTAGGAGCTGAATTGTAAACAAAGTATTTCTGAATGATTTAAACATGCAGGAAACATCTGCAAAGCCACACATTAAATTTTGTTGATCAGTGCCATTTCTTTTCCGTTTGTGATGCCTTCACAAATTAATGTTTACCACACTAGATTAGGCTTCTTAAAATGATAGCATCCTTTCCGCACTAAATCTGGGTGGGGCTTTCAAGTTGCACGCAAATCTGAATATCTCAGTATCTAAATGTATGCTTTTCTTGGGCTTTGAATAGCTTTAGGGAGCCTTTGGTGGGTCTGAAATAAAGTGACCTCTGGTCTCTTCATGGTATTTCAACCATCTAGGAAGTGAAATATCAAAACTTAAGACCAGATCTGCTTCCCGTTTGTAGTGAAGAACAGATCTCAGATTATTTTAGCCTCATAAGTAGCTCCCTCTTGCATTAAAAAAGCCTGTGAATAATCTGAATGCAAACTCACACACACCTAGTGACAAGAGTAAATCATTTTTACAAACTGTTAGATGCTGTAGTTAAGCACAAAACCCAGATACTTTTGGATTCATTTTCCAGCCTCAGTGAACAGGCGGTTGGTACATACCTTCACTTTACTGCACTAAAGGAGCAGATTCTATTCTTAAACTTCTCATAATTATGGTCCCCAAACTACTGAATTCTGAAGTAAAAGCCTCATTGCATATCTTGCTGGGTCTTTCCAAAATACCTAGATTTAGACATATATTCCTTTGTTTTGACTGGGCACCTCTCTGTTATGTTCTTTATACAAATAGATGATAAAATCTTCAGTCACGATTCTGTGTTATGCTTGAACTCTAACCTGTGACATTCACTTAACTTGATCTAACAAGCTTTGTGCTCCCTGTCCAGATGAAGAGTGATACTTCTTCATTAGCAAGATCAGTTTCACCTTTAAAAACCCTTCGCTTCCCATTTGCATTAAGCCAGATTGAGACATCTTGGGTCATAACGACATTTCGGCAGTACTCTGAGGCAAAAGAAGTCATTACATCTGCAGTTTACCTGCAAAAGAAGATGTCATTAAAAGAGGCAGCAAAATGAACCCCTGTCAACTTGTTAGGGCCCAAAAGGTAATTCTGCCATCAAATATGGAGTGGGATAGGATACAGAATCCTATTATTACTGACACCAAATAACTTGCTGGTGTAAAAGGTTCTCTTTTCTAGAAAAGTTCAGGTGTTTCTCAATTCATTAATGTGTCAGTTTGAGGAGACATGATGTCATGCCTGTTGTCTGAAGGGATGTAAACTGGAGTCTCCTTGCTCCTGTCAACACAGTATCATCTTAATTTCTTTTACTGTGAACCTTCTTGCCATCTGTAGAAGAGACCAGGAGGTGGAGGGTGAAGTGTCGTGGGAGATGTCTTTTTTTTTTAAAAAAAGAGCTACTAATATTTGACATTTATCATTTTAACCTGCCTTTTTCTCTAACACTAATTTTATTACATCAACACTTCTTGTGAACAGAAAAGGAGTACTTGTGGCACCTTAGAGACTAACAAATTTATTAGAGCATAAGCTTTCGTGAGCTACAGCTCACTTCATCGGATGCATACAGTGGAAAATATAGTAGGGAGATTTTATATACACAGAGAACATGAAACAATCGGTGTTACCATACACATTGTAATGAGAGTGATCAGGAAAGGTGAGCTATTACCAGCACGAGAGCGTGGGGGTTGGGGAGGGACCTTTTGTAGCGATAATCAAGGTGGGCCATTTCCAGCAGTTGACAAGAACAGTAGGAGGGGAAATAAACAAGGGGAAATAGTTTTACTTTGTGTAATGACACATCCACTCCCAGTCTTTATTCAAGCCTAAGTTAATTGTATCCAGTTTGCAAATTGATTCCAATTCAGCAGTCTTTTGTTGGAGTCTGTTTTTGAAGTTTTTTTCTTGAAGAATTGCCACTTTTAGGTCTGTAATCGAGTGACCAAAGAGATTGAAGTGTTCTCTGACTGGTTTTTGAATGTTATAATTCTTGACGTCTGATTTGTGTCCATTTATTCTTTCATGCAGAGACTGTCTAGTTTGGCCAGTGTACATGGCAGAGGGGCATTGCTGGCCCATGATGGCATATATCACATTGGTAGATGCGCAGGTGAACGAGCCTCTGATAGTGTGGCTGATGTGAATAAGTCCTATAATGGTGTCCCCTGAATAGATATGTGGACACAGTTGGCAACGGGCTTTGTTGCAAGGATAGGTTCTTGGGTTAGTGTTTTTATTGTGTGGTGTGTGGTTGCTGGTGAGTATTTGCTTCAGTTTGGGGGGCTGTCTGTAAGCAAGTACTGGCCTGTCTCCCAAGATCTGTGAGAGTGTTGGGTCATCCTTCAGGATAGGTTGTAGATCCTTGATGACGTGTTGGAGAGGTTTTAGTTGGGGGCTGAAGGTGATGGACAGTGGCATTCTGTTATTTTCTTTGTTGGGCCTGTCTTGTAGTAGGTAACTTCTGGGTACTCTTCTGGCTCTGTCAATCTGTTTCTTCACTACAGCAGGTGGGTATTGTAGTTGTAAGAACGCGTTACATAAGGTATGAGACATGATAATCATTTTATACATAGTATTTTTTAAAATGAAACACACACTGTCTATCTCCTTATAACCCCTCAAAACTGTAGTAACCCAAGCGTAAGATACCTTTGTGTATCTTATATAAGAGAATCACTTCTCAGTTGTGTTGCATTTCTTCCTTTAGCTTTTCTTGCTATCATTTTACACCTACAGTACATCTGAAAGAACATAATATGGACTCTGTTAATGAGGATGATCTAACTAAAAGAAGCATTTTCTAGGTTGAAATATTTCATCTTGCCCACTAAACTCAATCTAGATTTTTTTTGTCCGAACATCCTAATAATAGGAAATACTTTCTTTTGATACCAAAGTGTCTCTGATTGCTTCTGTGCTTCACGTTTCAATATGGATATTGTAACAACACATCTGACGGCCATCTTAATGGAATTTTGAACTGCTAATATTTCAGATTTGAACTGCATGTCATTGAATTGATGATTTGAGCATTCCACAAATTCCAGAACTAGCTTGTTTACTGCCCTGGAGTTGACTGATATCTGATAATGAAGAAAACACCTGGAAAAATTATAAAGAACTTAGTAATTGGTTTAACTTAGGTCAGCCATTTCATATTTTATAAATGAAGGAACTTTTACGGTACTGCATCTAGAAGCCATCCGCTAACTAAATAACAATGAGTGATAATCATCAGGCTGCACATACATCTTGCATAAAGTATCACCAGAAAAAACAAGCTACATATTAAATTCAGAGCAACTTAGGAAATCGGGTTCCAAGTTTCCAGCTATTTTCTAAGCACGATAAAGTGATGGTCGGATTGCTTTAAACAAGCTTGTCAGCAATTCTGGATCCCATTGCTGTATATCAAAGAGTCTCACCTGTGGTCACTTTAAAGAGCTGCTGGTAGAATTTACAATAGTAAATTCTGATTTACAATCTTTCTGGGACATCTGAAGCTTCTACTCCCGCCCCATACCCCCCTTCATATGCTCAGACTATTTCAGTCTGGGAGATGTCCAGAAAGTGCACATTTCTCTTGCAACATGAATATTTTTGCAATTTATTAAACCTTTATTTCTTGTCTTTCCCTAACCCTCTTAGAAAGTGATCTAAACAACTCTCAGAGGAAGACTAGTCAGTCATGAAAGAGACAGCCTCAGCTCCATTGCCTGAAAACATATTTCTAAAAAAGAAATACAAGCACTGAAAAGTTTAATCAGACTCTATTTCATACATGCCAAAGCAACTTGAGTCCCGATGCTCCAAATTCTTACATATGCTTAATTTTACACACCTGAGAAATCCCATTAAAGTCTTTGAGGCTACTCACATGCCTAAAGTTAAGCACATGCATAAATCTTTAAGCTACATTCCAATATTAATAGTCATACATAAGTACAATCGTATGAGAACAAATTTAAAAAATGGAAGGTAAAACTAAAAACATGAACAAAATCTGTGTGCTGTTCTCCAAGGTAAATCATGGAAATGGCATCCCCATAATACATAGTTTCCTACTCTGGAAGACTTAATAAAATCAAGTTTCCACTATTTGATAAACAAATATTTTATCTCTGGGTTAGTAGGCAATTGTTTGGTTGTATGAAAATGTAAGCGGGGGAATAGTCCCGCTCTTGTGGGGAACTTTCCTGGCTTCTGCACTACCCCGGTGAAGTGGGCTAGCGAAAGGATGTGAGTCCTCGCTCCCACTTCCTTTAACCAGTGGCCTCCCTGCCCTTGAGGACTCCCCTTCCACTCTCCTGTCTGGCAGAGTCTTCGTAACCCCAACAAGGCTAGGCCCAGGATTCCTGGGGGGCTCGACCCCCAACCCTGCTGTGGTAACTTAGGACAGGGGTTAGGGTGTTCCCACTCCGGGGTACTCTCTCTGTACTGGGCACTTCTCTGACCCACTGACCATTACATACAAGTTAAAACAAATGCAAGTTATTTAATCAACAATTAATTTTAAAAAGAATAAGGAAAAATGGGAAAGGTTAAAGGAAACACATCACCCCGCTCTGTGGCAGGGAACATCACAAACGGTGTCTCTGGAACGTCACGGCAGTTCACAGTCTGTTCCTTGTAAGTCCCAGGCCTTCTTCTCCGGCCCTGGCTGTGCTGCAGGGATGCTGAGGGTTGGACACTTGCTCTGGTGGTGGCCACACGCTCTCAGGCTCTAAGTGGTAGGACCCTTCTTCCCAGTATCGCCCCCGCCCTGTCGGGGTTATGATCCAAGCCTGGCCTGCAGAGCCCCTTGACTGAGGCGTCTCCCTGTGCTGGGCCCGCTGCCCAGGGTCACCCTCGGTCTCCCCAGCTGCTCACAGCACCCAGCTCCAGACTGCACCAGCCCCAGCTCCACCACTCTGTCTCTACACCGCTCCTGCTGCTCTGCCTCCAGCTCCTGGGCTGCTTCTTTGGCCCCTCTGGCTCTGGTTGCTGCAGCTCTGCTCCCAGGCAGGTCTGCTCTGCAGGCTGCTTCTGTGACTCTGCTCCCAGCACTGACCTGCTTCCTGGGCTGCTTTTCTGGCCCCTCTGGCTCTGGTTGCTGCAGCTCTGCTCCCAGGGCAAGTCTGCTCTCTCTGGGCTGTGCCTCTGGCTTTGGGGCTGCAGCTCTGCTCCCAGGACAGGGTCTGCTCTCTCTGGATCTGGCACAACTCTGCCCCCCAGCTCAGCTTGGGCCCCTGCTTTCTCCTTAGCTCGGCCCCACTCTGTCTGATCCAGGCAATTCCAACTCACACGGAGGATGGGACCTCCCTGGCCTCCTGACTCTCTGATTAGCCTGCCCGCCCTGTCATTCAGGCTGACCTGGAGCATTGACCTCTCCCCATTGTTCCTGGGGACTGTCAGTCTCAGGGTCCTGATTCCCCATCGACCCTTCCCCCTTTTTAGTACTGGGAGCTAGAAAACCAAAACACCCCCACTGAATGTTAGTAAGGGGGCAACAGTCCCCTTACAAAAAAAAAGCCCATGCAATTTCTTCGTTCAGACTAGGAAGAAGTAGCTTAGGACAATGCCCTAATGTCTTGGCCACCTAGGAAAGGAGAATTTCTTTGCTCCTTTGGACAACAGGAGTGTAGGGCATGTGACCTGAGTAGTCTGTGCGGATGGAATTCACCCCTGGGCAGAAGGCCAGCTTGAGGCCTGTGGCCCACAGAGTTCCCAGTTAAATCCTATTTCAAGGGCTTCAGTAGGGCACATGCCTACATAAGTTAAAGTCTGAATGTAAAACAATTTGTATCAAATAATCTTTAAAAATAAGTGAATAAAGCTGATTCTTAGTTTACACAAAATGTAGGCCCCAATCCTGCAATGCCTATAGAACTCATTGCAGGATTGAGGTCTTAATGCACCTGATTTTGGAAGCTTTTTGGAATTAATGGGAGTTCCACATGCAGAGGGCTCAGAGGATGAGGCTTACTGATTTTTCTTTTCCCCTGGTCAGATTTTTTTAAACCATGTATTCCCTATCTAATTAGCAGGCAGCACATCCAGCATAATAAGTATGCAATTTGTTATGTTTTACAACTATATTCTCTATTTTTAAAGCAGAAAATATTTTTAGAGGCTCAGTTAAATAAAACCCAGAAGAAGTCATCTTAAAGACAGAAGCTTGTGCCCATTAAAAAAAAAAGAAAGAGGACTCCCGTTTGAAAACTGCCTTTGTGTCACCAAAATACATCTTGAGGGTCTAAAAATATTTTGACACATTTTACTTTTCAAGCCTTTGGAAGGAATTTTTTTTGTACATATTCTCATTGTGTCTTCAGATTCGGAATTATTCTCAATTAAAAAAAATCGTTTGTTACAAGTGATGATTTCAACCCAAAAATATCCTATTGTGCTTGCTATCAAAACGAACAGGTGCACACAGCATCATGCACCGTATGCAAGGCAATTGAGCAAACAGTTTGTATAAAGCTTTAAGCCCATTCAAACAACATGAGTTCAAGTGATATGAACTGAAGCCAAGAGTTCTGGATTGAGGGTCCACTTCTGCTGGGTGCTGTGTGGTGCCCAGAACCTTTTGATGTCAGTTGGTGACTCTGTACCATCTAGGTACAGCATCTGGCAGGATTAGCCCTGCAAGTTGGAATCCCTATGAAATCTGTATTCATGCAAAAGCTACTTTTCTCTTGAAACATGCTCTTCCCTACCAGCTCTTTTTACTCTGATTTCAGTATGTGGTAGGACACTGCTCTAGTCCCAAGCTCTTTCCAGCACTTTTTTTCCAGGCTCAGACCTCAGAAATGAGGGGATAGGAGGAACAACAGAGAATTGTAAAACCTTCCTCGCCAAAAGGCTGTCAGGTTCAGAGAATCCCAAATGTCCTCCCATTCACAATATTGAGTATATGTTGTGTGGCTCTCTACCCTGAATATTTCATTAATGCTGACCTGGGGCTGTTGATTCAGTAATGCCCAGGTTCCCTAACCATGCATCTAACTGCCTGTCTTTATCTCCTTTTAGTCCTCTGTGACCTCTTCATTCAGCTCAAGTGAGTCATCTGGATGGCTGCTTTGTGTCTTCCCATTCCCATGTCCACGCTTTTCTTTTCTAGTACCTGGAAGTCATTTAGTCCCCAATCCTGCAGTGGGCCCCATTGCACACTCAGGACCTTAGACTGTAAATGCTTTGGCGCAGGGCATTGTCATCGTTTTGTCTTCTGTAAAGCTCCTGGCACCCATGCCGGTGCTATAAACTAGTAAATAATAGCAATTACTCCTTCCCTTACCCTGTGTGCTATGTTTCATCCCTTTCCTCTTTTAAGATCCTTCTTAAAAGTCTGGACAGTTACACTCACCTCCCACATGTCTTTGTAATCCTTGCCTTCACTCTATCCCTTCACTGCCCCTCCCTGTGTTATTGTTGGATGTAGTTCTGGTCTTAACTCAGAAGGGAAGCTCTTCTTGGTAGGGCATCTGCTTTATCTATTCTGTGAAGTGCCATGCACACCTATTGCACTACATAAATAATAATACTTAATTCTGGCAACAACTCCACAGAATGAAGTAAGAAGTCACATGTAGAACTGGGTGGAGCCTGCTTGCATCCAGCAGATGGTAAATGGGGGATTGGGCAGGCAACCTACTCTCTGGAAGATACTGAGGGGGCTGAAGGCAGAGTGTTCAATTTGCCAGTTCTTCAAAGAGGAAGATGGAGGGACCAAATTGCTCAGTGGTCCTTGAATGTCTAGATCAGTGGTTCCCAAACTCGTTCTGCCACTTGTGCATGGAAAGCTCCTGGTGGGCCGGGCCGGTTTGTTTACCTGCCGCATCCGCAGGTTTGGCTGATCATGGCTCCCAGTGGCCGTGGTTCGCTGCTCCAGGCCAATGGGAGCTGCTGGAAGTGGTGCGGGCCGAGGGACGTACTGGCTGCTGCTTCCAGCAGCTCCCATTGGCCTGGAGCAGTGAACCGCAGCCACTGGGAGCCGCGATCGGCCGAACCTGTGGACACGGCAGGTAAACAAACCGGCCCGGCCCGCCAGGGGCTTTCCCTGCACAAGTGGTGGAACAAGTTTGGGAACTGCTGGTCTAGATTAATAAAGAATTAAAAGAGGGTCATATAATTATTGTCAATTGACATGGGTTTATGGAAAATAGATCTTGTCAAACTAAGTTGGTATCTTTTTTTTATGAGATTTCAAGTATGATTGATGTAATAGACTTCTGTAAGGCATGGTGACTTGGTATCGCATAACATTTTGATTAGAAAACTAGAACACTATAAAATTAACATGGCACACATTAAACGGATTAAAAACTGGCTAAAGGGTAGGTCTCAAAATGTAATTGCAAATGGGAAATCAAACTCAAGCAGTAGTGTTTCCAGTGAGGTCCCACAGGGGTTGGTTCTCGATCCTAAGCTATTTAACACTTTTGTCAATGACCTGGAAGAAAACATAAAATCATCACTGATGAAGTTTGCAGATGACACAAAAATTGGGGGTGTAGTAAATAATGATGAAGACAGGGTAGCTGATTCATAGCTATCTGTATCACTTGGTAAACTGGACACAAGCAAACAATATGCATATTAATAAGACTAAGTCTACCTGTATACATCTAGGAACAAATAGTGTAGGATGGGGATTCTGTTTTGGGAAGCAGTGACTTTTAAAAAGATTTGGGGGGTCATTGTGGACAGTCAGCTGAACATGAGCTCCCAATGTGGCCAAAATAGCTAATGGGATCCTGAAGTACATAAACAGAAGAATCTCAAGTAGGAGTATAGAGGTTATTTTACTATGTACTTGGCACTGGTGCGACCGCTGCTGGAACACTGTGTCCAGTTCTGGTGCCCTCAATGCAAGAGGATGTTGATAAATTGGAGGGGGTTTACAGAAAAAGCCACAAGAATGAATAAACTATTAGAAAACATGCCTTATAGTGATAGATTCAAGGAGCTCAGTCTAACAAAGAGAAGGTTAAGAGGTGATTTGATTACAATCTATAAGTATCTACTTGGGGAACCAAATATTTAATAATGGGCTTTTCAGTCTATCAGAGAAAGATATAACATGATCCGAAGCCTGGAAGTGGAAGCTAGACAAATTCAGACTGGAAATACGGTGTAAATTTTTGACAGTGAGGGTAATTAACCATTGGAACAGTTTAACAAGGACTGGTGGAGTCTCCATCACTGACATTTTTTAAATTAAGACAGGATTTTTTTTCTAAAAGATCTGCTCTAAGAATTATTTTGGGGAAGTTATATGCCCTGTGTTATAGGGGAGGTCAGACTAGATGATCACAATGGTCCCTTCTGGGGTGTTGGAATCATCTATGAATGAAGATGGAACCAGATGAATATCCATTGAAGTTATTGTAGGCAAGAGTTACAGGAAGCCAAGGTCTTCTCCCTCCAAAGATGGCAAAAGATGAGGACAGCCCAGATCTGGGAGATGAGGACTGCACTGGGAGGAATTTTGGCTTATGATGAAATATAGCAGTTTCACATGGTTAAGACCCCAAATTATTCAAAAATCTGTAGATCTGGTTAATTTTTTACCAATTTTTTTCAAGACTTTTCAAATCCCAAAAGCTCAAGATGAATTTAGGGACTACAAACCCACCCAGACTGAGATGGGGGAAAATGGTTTGGCAAACCATGACTCCTAGCTCCATACTATTACTGTCCTTACTTCACTGTACCTGCATGAGAACAGCCATTAAAAACATCTTAGAACCTGTGATTACATGATTACATGTTCTTCTGTACCAAAATACCTAACCACCAAAATATAGCCATTGACTTGAACAAGGACAAAACACATCTGCTAGATTGATCCAGGCCTGGTAACCAGACTGCAGATGATGGCTTGATAGAATGTTGTCTGTTAATTCTACATAATAATAAATCTTTGAACACACATATATGCATAAAATAATTTGGGGAATGAGGGAGTGTTGGTCTCTCAGTTTTATACACTCATACACTTATAATATGTAGGTGTATCAATATATACACTAGATAGACATTTACACATGCACATGTATATTATATGTGAAGGGGATCTATCTATCTATCTATCAGTCCATCCTAATCTAATCTGGTTATATATATGAAACCTCTTTCCAAAGAGGTACAAGTAAAAAAAGGTTTTCCTTGAAGCGTAATATTAACAGTTGTAAGCTTTACTATATCAATTTAATATCACAGACGTTTTGTGAATAATTCTCCATGGGCAGGTTCCTTCTGAGTCCTTGGTTTTACTTCCAATATTAACAGTATTAATAGGGTTAAAGGTGCTGGCGTGGTGAATTTATGGTCGACATCTCACAGTCCGTTAAAGCAGGATCACTAATGGGTGACCTTGAGGTTTGACTATTCCAGACTCAGGAAGATCAAGTCTCAGCCCCCTCCTTCAAGTGCTCTGACCCTTCCATTCTCACTATCCATGGCCTAACCTTTAACTCACTGATCTTTGACCAAATTATTAAGCAAACACCTGCTTAGGTCTCTGACCAAGGACTGTAGACCTGGAGAGCTACCATAATTTCATGTGAATTATCTGTAATAACAACAATAGAAGCCTAAGGAGAAAATCAGAGGGTAGGTTTACAGTAAATAATCATGCTGCTATTGAGCATATACAGAATGGACCCCTCCACAGCCCTTACCTACAGTAAATCAATGTTAATCTAGTTGACTGTGATAATAATGGCTCGTCAGCAGATATAGTTTCTTTTATTTGACTTGACTAGGACAATGGTAACATTTATTTCCTGTTACTAAAACAGAGACAAAGAATAAAATTAATCCTTTGATGCCAGGGATTTCCTGTTGATAATAATGTGCAAACTGCATTAGTGCTTAACACAGTTGCCAAGAGTAACTAGAATGAAAAAGACTGAAAAAATATCTGTAGATGGCAAATACTGAAGCCTGTGTAATGTTATCTGAATGACACATGAAAAGAATGATCTGAATTTCACCAGATTTTCTTGTGTTGCCTGTTCCTCTCTGAGCTTTTGTAATGTGATGTTGTAAATCTGCATCATTTGAGATTAACTCAAACCTGAGTAGCACTAATGCATTGATTCTTCTTACGTAAATTGGTTACAAATTATTTAAATCCTTAATCACAAAATGTAGGAGAGTATAAATGATCGGACAAATACTAGCCAATTCATATAAACCAAAAACTAGAAAGGCATAAATGTACCAAACTAAGAGGTATGGGCCAGATTTTCAAATTAGTTATACACAATCATGAGCATATATTTGCACTTACCAGACTTGATATGCTCACCTAACTGGCCATATATGCATGAAAACACCTCATTTGCATACTCCCATTGGACATTTACCTGTATAAATTAAACATACACAAGAGTAAGTATACAGTTGTGTGCTGCAAAGCCTTTTTTTTAAAAAGCCTCAACAGTGCAGAAAATTTTGAGAGTGGTTAATTGTTACATAAGGGGAAGTATTTTAATTGTTAGCACCTCTGGTTTGCTGGTGGGGGGATGGGTGGGATGGCATGGCTGAAATGTAGTTATAATGAAGGAAATTGCATTTTTAAGTTTGTTAAAGGTGCCCAGAGTGAATGGATAGGCACTTTAATTTTACATGGGTAAATCTAAATAAAGAAGCCAATTTTGTGTCACTAACTTTGAAAATCAATTATCACCCTGATGCAAAGCCCATTAAAGCGACTGGGAGTCTTTCTGTTGACTTCTGTGTGCTTTGGCTCATGCCCTATAATATTATCTCCTCGTATTGGGAATTACGAAAGAAAATCTTCATCTGATAAAGGAGAAAGTGCCCTTAATATGATATCTGAAATAACAATCAAGGATTACATTATCATGGAGGTAAATAATATTCAAAATTAACTGATAGTTGTATTTCAATCAGCTTTCTTGATGGGTTATTGGCACTGCTTCCTCTCTGTATTTTTCTGTGCTATCTGCTTTTGTAGTCTAAGGTATTGGCTGTCATTCCATAAATATTGGTATAGCTATATCATTCATTACTAGAATAAGGGTTACCTAACAATATTCTGAATGAAATTAAAGGAAATTTAAGACAAAAGAAGTTCCCCTTCACTGACTGTTACATGACCAGTATTAAATGTTTGATCAATATACTATGTTTCCTGTGTGGAATGTTATTCTGACTGACTGTCCAAGCTTAAAATGGTTTACATAGATTAGTTTGCGCATGGGAAAAAGCAAATCTATTGGTCAAGATTCAGTTGCAGGAATCACCTCTGCTGAATTTAAAGCACAAAGAGAAAGTATACGTGTGTGCTAGTCTATTACACCTGATTAAATATAGGAGTCCAGAATGGCCCACAAATATTTTCCAAAGTGACTAGTGAAAAGCTAATTTAGAGGTAACTAGGAGACCCTGGCTCAGGAGTCTGACTATCAGGTCCTGTGCGAGTTAGGATAGAATTTACCGTAAAAGTGAAGCAGAGTGAAAGTCGGAGGCATTCACAGCAAGGTACTGGTTCTAAAGGAGGTACTGATTGGAGGAAGAGCATAAGGTAAAAGATAATCATTTGTACCACAACGCAAGGACTGTAAACAGAAAATGGATTTAAAACTGAGGTTTATCTGAGTATATATTCTTGCTGTACACAGCCATTAACTAGTGAAATTCAAGAGCAGATTATTGTAACCTTTAGTTAAACACTTAGGCATTTTGCCTACAACTTCACCTGCCTGTCAGTACACTCGGTCAAATTTTGCCCTCATTTACACACATGCTACTTCCACTGAAGTCATTTTCTGCCCTCAGTTACAACACCAGCCCCACTGAAGATGAATTGTTCTGTTCCTTGAAAGAATACAGATGATCAAGAAATGGCTTGTGGGCCTGATCCAAAGCACAATTGAAATCAGTGTGATCTTTCATATGGGCTTTGGATCAGGCCGCATATAATTGTGCAGTATACAAAATACACTGCCCACGCATCAATTTGTGCTATGACACAGTTGTTCTTAATATTTTATTCATATAAAACTTGTTTACTTCAATCTTTTGTTGTGTACTTATTGGCAGAAAACGGTGTCAACGATACTTGACAGATTTACACGTCAGATTCAGCCGGTCGTAGTGCCAACGGTACTACTACACAGGTGTAAAGGATGGCAAAATTTGCCCATAAAGCTGTCAGGTGTTTTTAATACACTTTGTATTCCACTGATTGTACAAAAATAGACTTGAGTGGCAAGTTTTATATACAAGTTAAAGAAGTCAAGTCATATCACTGATTAGTTGGTATGATTTTTAATATGTTTGATTTGTGGATGTGTTTTGCAGTCATATACTCCCATCTTTTGGGGGGGTTGTTTATATTATGTAATGAATAAAATAGCTTACTATATACATTAGCTAGAGAATTGATCATTCAAAAATGTACTTTCGGATGAGAAAGAAAAATGAAAAGCTTTTCTTTTTGTTGCAGAACTTACTCCTAGCAGATAAAAGGTTGCAGTCTTTAAATTTTGAAATTATACTAGGAAACAAGTCATTACAAAGTGAGTTTAGGTCTAAAAATCCCTGTGTTTTCTTGTTAATTGTTGGAGGGGAAAATGATAGTAAAAATACTATTCTAGGTAGTTTCAAAAGAAAATTAGACACTACCGTATATGGAAGACTGGAAAAAGAGCACCCCTGAATGAGGAATATACATCAGTCACAAGCATCAATAAATAAAGCACTTTTTCATATGCAAATGGGAATTTCTAAAGTAAAGAAGGCATTGTTTTATAAATAGTGAGATAATATTCTTGAAAAAGGTTACTAGTGATTACATAAGTTATCTCTACCATAAAGAAATTTAGAGCTCACAGTTGCTCTTTTCATTAAAAAGGCTTTTCATCTAGTCTCATAGAGACAGCCAAACTCTGCATTTTAATTAGAGATAATAAATAATTATATCACTTAGGAAACTGAAACGATTAAAGTCTTCTCGTGATGCCGTGCAGTATAACTATATGTCTATCACTGCATACAGATATGTAATCCGCTTCTGATTCACAGATCATGGTAAAAGAAATAATACGTTTGCTAAGTAAATGTAAACAATATACGGGGCCTGATTCTTATTTAAACTAAGGCTCCTGGATACCACTCAGGTCATGTAAAGGGTCTTAAATTAGGTGTTACAGACAGTTTACAACTAGCACAATGAAAGAGGCTTTCCTATAAATGAGAATTGGACCCATAATGTTGAACAGAAAGGACAAAAATGATTAAAATAAGAAAAACAAGTGACTGTCCAGCACTGATGGACCTGATCCAAACCACACTGAGGTTAATGGAAAGCGTGCTTTGGATCAGTCTCTGCGGATCAAGGTTTTAATGCAGCTAATTTAGCACTGAAAGCTGAGAAGAGAATTCAAAATGTGGCTCTCAGATGTATTTTGGCTTAAACCAGGAAGTGAAATTTCTTATTTTTTCTGATCATACAGAGGGGCATCTTCTTTACATGAAATTACTGCACCAGAGTCAAGGGCAGAAAAAAAAATGCAGAGACAGACTTCCCCAACTTATACACCCCACAGGGACCAGCTGACGTTGAAAAAGCAGAGAAGTGAGCCATTAAAGTGTGGTTTGGGATTGACACTGACCTAGGTCTGCCATTCTCCATTGTCCTGCCATCTGCACAGACGTGAACTTTGCCTCCAAAACTTGGCTTCTCAATTAACATGTCCAGCTGGGGGGAGAATTCCGTCATTTGCCTAATATCATCATTGGTGCTGCTCTGACATATTAATATTAAAAATATATGTGAACAGATCGAGGATTTGCTTAAGCACTTCTCTTTTTTATTTCACATATAGACAGGAGGTGAAAGTAGACACAATATAATTTGAAAAGCATAACCCTGATTAGGCAGTGATTGGTACACAGCTTACATTTAAAAACCTTTTTATTATTAGCACAGCCTGTCAAATCCAATTATTCTTTTTTATTATTTTTTTTCATATTCTGCAGGGTAGATGTAAGATAAAGTGATGGTTTGAAATTTCGTAAACAGTAAATGGATTTAAATGCCTACCTCTGTTTTGTTGCACTCTTCATACTTGTGATTATTATATCCTTTGTCTTTCCAAGGAGTTTGCAGAAGAGGTATTTTTAATAAGTTATTTCCCCCCCCCAGTTTCCATTCCTTTTTAATTGGTGATTTTGTTGAAACTAGACATAGACTTAAGTTGCATAATTTTCCAGATCAGGTATTATGGCTAGAGGTTGTCTGTATCTGAAGTATCAAAAAATAAATAATATAATGGTATACAGAGGACCACACTCTATACCATTGAGATCAATGACTTCACAAGGGACAGGATTGGGTCCTCAAAACTATGACCAGACTTTTAATGTTGGGGGGTTATTGCCCCCACTCAAAGATTCTAAAAGTATGATGTGTTTGTAGAACACAGCAAAGGGGAGCCCCCATCCTGACTGGGGCCGCTGGGCTCAACTATACTATACATGAATAATTAATAATACCAGTATATATTTCTTTCCAGGCACAGTTGAAGAAAGTGAGGTCTAGCCAGGAGTTTCCACCACAATCCCAGCAATACGCTAAATACAGCATCGCACTATGTAAGAAAATGCTTTGAACAAGGGAAAAGTCGCCGTGAGACTATTTGTAGTCTGCCTGGGGCTGAGTTCTGTAATGTGATGTTTTAGGCCCTGACCATGCAATCCTGCAGTTGCTTAACTTTCTGCCTGCAGGTAGTTCTACTGAACTCTATAGAACAACTCAAATGTGTAAAGCTAAGTATGTCCATAAGTGACCATGTCTGCTTAACTCCCATAAACTCCTTTGAAAATCCAGACCTAAGGTATTTTTAAAAAGTGGGGTTTTCAAAAGCATCTAGGTGATTTAGAAGCACAAGCCCTACTGACTTTTAAGAGGATATATACTCCTAAATCACATAGGCTCATTTGAAATCTCATCGAAAATACAGTTAGTACCGTAATGCAAAGGTTTTCACATCTTTTCTCATGGTTCCTATAGTCATAGAATATTTAATCACATAGGAATTGTCAAAGCTACTGTCGTCAGGCCTTAGTGGCACTAGACAATAGCTGCTGCGGAAACTAACTTCATTACTACTCTGTCTGAGTTTGCAGTGTGACAACTAATAGGAATCTTTCCATTGACTTTCATTGACTAAATCAGTATCTATGGTAAGGCGTTGATGAGCTGTAAGACTTCTCTTAATAAAAGGGCATGCAGGTGAAAGCTGTTTTCCTTTAAAATGTATTGTGTGTTTATTGTCAGAAAAACAAAAAACAATAATAGAAAAAAATAGAGTTGTGCCGTGTCCCCTTTTTGCAGGGCACTTTTACATGATTTCATCTTAAATGACAGGAAACCTATGACCTTGGAACCTGCTAGGTACAATGGAAACTCTACTAAAGGAAAATTCATCGACCTAGTATGACTGTGGCAACTTTGTAAACTTTTCAGAGCTTTGTAAGCTTTATGTACGTGCTCCTCTGAGCACAAAGGGACCCCAGTCTCAGTTGGGACCTCAAGATGCCACTGTAATACAAATAATAACTTGGCACATACATCTGTGTATGTCTAGGCATCATTTTGATTTACAGGTATTGCATATAAATGTGGGTGAGATATTGATTTCACAAGCATTATTGGAAATCAGATAGTTTGCTTTGATTCCAGTGCAAGCTTTGGCTCAAATTTATGGATAATTACTTCAATTAGATTATTTACATCCTCATGATGTTCTTAGATTAGACAAACTCAGACATGCTAGTTGGCCATCAAAAATAATATGCCTCCAAACAGAGGGAAGCCAGGTGGTTACTTTCTTTCCCAAATCAGTTGTTCAACTTTTGCATGGCAAGTCCTCATTCACAAAATTGGCATTACCTAGCATGAATGCTCTTCCCATTTCTGAGAATTTTCTTTGTTACTGAAAATCTACATCTGGCCCTTTTCACTAGTATTATATGTAGCTTGTGTTTTGTAGTATTTTCTAGGAGAGTCATCTTAAAATGTAAAAGTGAAATTCCTTCTCGAAGCTTCATCTGCAAGTAAAGTCTTCCTATATAAGTGCAGTCATTTGTCAGAAAAGTTATCACTTATATGATGCTTTATTTTGCCATATTTCTTCATTTTAACCTTTTCTTCTCTCTGACATAAATTCAGGTAAAATGTGACAAATTTTTAAATTATTTGCTAATCAGTTGGATTTTATTACTAACAAATATGAAATAGATTTTGTTTTCACATGGTTCAAATAAAGAAACCTGACCCTATATGCATCAATTATAATACAACGCTAACTAATTGTAATTATGTCTGTTTTCACTTTAGTTGAATTCTTCCGCTAACATCTTCATTCATCTGTATATTTGTAAAATGAGAAGGCCGCAAGGAAATCTAAAGTTTTCTCTTTTTTATACTGTAGTTTAGTGTCATTATTTAATATTGAGCTAGTAATGTGAGAGTTTTACTCTGCCATTTTAGTTCAATATCACTTCTTGTTAAGAAATTGACTCATTATCAGAGAGGCAGTATGGTCTTCTAGATAGACAAAGGTTTAGAGAGGAAAGAGAGGCAGAGAGCTGAATTGACTTGTCCAAGGTCACTGGCAAAGCCAGGAATAGAGTCTAGATGTCCAGATTCCCACTCTAATATGCCACACTGATCTGATCTGCCCAGCATAATGATCATGAACTGAAATATTAAGCAACTTATTGGAAATGAAGTTAAGAACATACAAACATAGGAATTGCAAAACTGAATCAGACCAGTGTGTCCTTCTAGACCACTCTCCTGTCTCTGACTGTGGTCAAAACCAGCAACTTCAGAGGAAGCAACCTTGCATTAGGAAGTTATAGAATAACCTGCACCTAGGAAAAATGTTCTTGTCACCCAAAGTTTGGCTTATGCCTAAAGCTTGAGTATTTACATCCTTCCAGAGATTGTGCTTATTTAATTTTAATATATATACCACTTTAACTCTGGCTATTCTTCTTATCCATATAGAAGTCTAATCCTATTTTGAATCCTGCTAAGCACTTCCTCAGTCATACCTTGTGGCAATGAGTTCCCTGGGTTAATTATATTATTTTCCCCCTTTTTGGATAGGGAATTGAGGCACAGAGGGATGAAGTGACTTGCCCAAGGTCGTACTTGAACCAAGGTCTCCTGAGTCCCCGTTTAGTGTCTTCACCTCCAAGTCCAGTGCCTTAATAAATCCTATACCTTTATCTCAATGCATGGTTCCCTTCCATTGCAAGGTTTGGAGCAGAGTCAAAAAGACAAAATCATGCAGAAAGCAAGCCTAATTCTTCTCTTTTTTACTCCAAGTTGCCACCATATCATTGGGCACATCAAGCTAGAGACTGTGTATGGAATCAGGAGCAGTTACTCCATGGGGGATACTCTCCTGGCAACACAGAGGAAAGCTCTAGGTATGTTAATGCTACCACTTGTCGCTTTAAATTCTGCTCCGCACATTTGCCCCCTTCCACAGGCTTAGCAGGTGGGAGCATGACTTCTAAGCAAGCCTAGGGAGAAAGGGGTCAAAGAGCAGTGCAGGTCTGGAGGCTGACGATGCCATGAGGCCATGCCCCATCCCTTCCCCTCCTCAGTGGGAAGAGGATGTGAACTTGTGGAGTTTCTGCCAAACTTGCCAACTTTGGAAACCCAACCCCCGCCCCTCCCCTCCAGCATTGTTTTTCCTTAAGAGGCGAAAGTTATCTGTTGGGTTTTCTTCCTCTCTTTTGTGAAGAATAAATCTGTTTTCAGAAATGCTTCAAATATTTTACTTCAGGCCATTCAGAGACTTCTGTCTTGTGCCCCAAAGGCACTCTTAGCTGAGCCGGTTTTAGGATTTTGAAGAAGGACTTTGGAAATGTTGATATACAGTATAACTCTGAGGCACCTGCTTATGCTAAAAATGGATTATATATTTTATTCTTTCCCCATGGGTGATTATAATTTTCATCTCAGTATGTACTTTAGTGTGGTGTGATGGTTAGAAGCAGAGATTTGGGTCCTGGCTTCTGTTCCTATTGGGTCCTGGCTGATATTGACTGCCTGTGTGATGTCAGTCATGTCACTACAGCCCACATTTTCAAAAGCATTCATTAACATTGGATAGCTTAATTCCTGGGTACCCATTTTGAGCTGACTGGTCTTTAATATTCAGGGGTGCTGAGCATCAGCAAATATGATACCAAAGTCAGTAGGAGTTGTGGGAGCTCATGACTCCTGTAAGTCAGACAAAAGGTCTCTCAATTTGGTCACCAAAAATGTGAAGCCAAAATTAATGGACATTTCTGAACATTTTAGCTTTTACCTTTTTACGCCTCAATGTACCCCTCAGTAAAAGAGACACAATAATCATTACCTACATGGATGTGGTGAGCCTTAAAATAATTAATATTGATAAAGTACGTACATCTTTGGATGAACGAGTTAGAGAAGTACAAAGTTGCCAGACTCCAGTGCCTAGGAATTTCACTGATAATCTTGCATCGTTCCTGGCACCAGTTCTGCAAAGAATAATGTTAAGCGGGTAAGTCGTTCCAGTGGGGTTCTTCACATGCTTAATGCTAAGCCCAGGCTTCAGGCTGAACTGAGGCCTCTATGAATTCTGCCTTTTCAGCATCCAATATAAAATGAGTTATCTACTTTTTTCTTTAGATATTTATGCTAAAACCTCGGGGATGTGGCAGAACAATGCGGTAGCCAAGCAACACAATAATAACAATAAAACATGCATAGAAAATGAGACGTTCAAAAAATTAATGAAACTTACAAACGGAAATAAGCTATACCAAAATCATCTCTGAAGTATCTCATCTGAAGTAGATCCCTGGCTTTACACCAGTGTGATCTGACATGCATAATGTATATCTCGCATGTACTGATGTGTATAAAATCAGGCATTTTTTATTTTATTTACATCTTACTCTATTATCCAATATGTCTTAGCAATAATTAACGCAGTTTCATAGTTGGTACTTTTTCAGATCACACTTGGGCAGTTTCAAAGGCTGCAACTTCGTTTCTTCTTCCTTAGCATGTGAAGTAATATTTTTTAATGGAATGTTATGTGCCTAGAGCAAGGAGACTCATGCTGAAACTGGACCAGAAACATTAACCAGCTCAAATGAGAAATACAAACTAAAAAGCCACCTGACCATTTTGGAAACATGCAGATAATGTGTATGTCACTTGAAATTCACATGCATTTGGGATCTGCAAAGAAAAGTAATATACAGCAATGATATCTTTGATCATCGAAAGAACTCAGAAACATAGGAACTGTGTCGAGTGTAGTTATCATCAACCCATTTTCTATTCCCAGTGCACAAATCATTTCATGCATTCTACAACCCAAGCCACGATGCTGGGCTTCAAAAGCAATTTCAGCAGCAAAATAAGGTGCTTTTCTTCAATTTTCAAGCCATTTGTATGAGGTTAGTGTTGTTTACCCACCTGGTACACTGATATTTACATACCCCTTTAAAGAAAATTGGTAGGTATGATTTATGGAGTACTGTAAGAGCACAATTTTCCATGTAGTGCACCTAATCTGAAAGGGCACATGCAAAGGTCACTCTGGCCATACAAATACCAAGTCTTCTCTTTGGAATAAGTTAGGATATTCATTTTTCTTGGAAAATGTCAGCAGTACCCTACTCCAGGGGTTAGTTTATGCAGATAAATGTGTAAGCCTTTAATCTTAAGGCAAAAATGCTCTACACCAATGTAAGAGAAGTCCATCTATCACTGTTAAGACCTGTAATTTGTTTTTATTTAAATCCCAAGCCAGGGCAGCCTGGGCAACAAAATTGTTAACATGGTAGCTCACATCTGAGCCAAGATTAAAGGATGTAAACATACATCTGCTTTCAACCTGGGTGAACAATACACCATGTCTTCTGAAAACCATAATCTGGAATTCAGACATCTTCAGTATCTGCTCTTGTTGTGCTGCTATACAGTCTCAATGTGCCTGACCCTAGCATGTTAAATTGTCCAGTAAGTGCCCTGTACATTTCCAGCATTTTATCTTCCAATGAACAACAATGACAAATGTTCTTATAGTAAACAATCCATAACTTAAAAAAAGAAAAAGATTCATTTTCCGTGTGTGGACAAAAAGGACATAAGCTGAAGAATTGTTTTAAGTATTTCCAACGCCATTTTTCATAGGGAATATTGATTTTATTTTTATGTGGGAATGCTTCATGCTTTGTGGTTATTATAAATTGAAAAAAATCTTCATAAATACGGGAAGTTGTGATTGACAACAAGCAACAGATCCATCTTGACTGTTAATCATATCCATGAAGCAAAAAGAAAAGGAGTACTTGTGGCACCTTAGAGACTAACCAATTTATTTGAGCATGAGCTTTCGTGAGCTACAGCTCACTTCATCGGATGCAGTGAGCTGTAGCTCACGAAAGCTCATGCTCAAATAAATTGGTTAGTCTCTAAGGTGCCACAAGTACTCCTTTTCTTTTTGTGAATACAGACTAACACGGCTGTTACTCTGAAACATATCCATGAAGGTAGATGTTTTTACAGATTGATGTAAAACAAGGCCTGAAAATCTTGTTGTAGGGGATTTTATAATGAGAGGCTGGGCTTTATCCCAAGCTCTTCTTGCAACAGGAAACAAAGTATACAATGTTAATTAGGTCTAGGAGATTTTAAAAGGGAAATCTTATTGAAGTGGGCTTATTTAACTATGGGAAACTGGGAAACTAATATTTTTGGTAGAATGTGTGTGGGAAAGATGATGTGTTAAGTATTGTTGAACTTTGTCATCCAGCCTAACCAATCTAAAAATCAGATTGTGCATTTACATCTGGTTTTGTGTAAGGATGGTGCAGATGCTGGGGGTGCAGCCAAGTCTCTACCTATTCCCCTCTCCCTGACTCCCCGCTCCCCACTTATTTGCTCAGGGATGGCTACTGGGTACTCGGCCCCTACTCCTTCTTATGCCACAAAGTTGGGCCACAGCATGACCCTAAAAGGAGGACCATTTCAAAACAGCCCAGGGACCCTTCCCACAAAGCCCTGGTCTAGAGCTGGACATTTTGTGATTTGCTATGTAGTACAGTAGATGTACATGGCACTCTGCAAACAGGAAAAAAAGACTAATATCCTCAGGACCCAATTCAGTGCAATGGCTTCGTTTGGTTAGATTTGGAGGAATAATCAGCTCTGTGGTATATCATGGAGAATGCAACATAAGGACTTTTCTGGCCACAGAGCTCTAGTGTAGCTTTCTTCCTTTCATCTTCAGCACTCAGAAGTCAGGTATTTGTAAGAATAAAGCAAAATTATACAGGCAATATTATATCCTCATCCTGCGGTGTGATACATGTGAGAAGACCCCTGGATGCACAGCATCTGCCTGTGAGCATATCATTACAGAACCAGGACCCTAGTCACCACAGGTGAAATCCTGCCCCATTGAAACCAATGGGAGGTTTTCAATTTATTTCAGTGGGGCCAGAATTCCCCTCCCCCCCATGACATTTTCTTCTAAAAGACACTTAATTTTGATAGGACAGATCCATTGTGTCGACCAGACATGCTGCAGTTGGTTTATGTCCCTGAAAACAGGGTTTAAAGAGTTTCAGCAGACTAAGTTACACAAGGATTGGAAATGGCCTTTTAAGAATGGTGCTTGTAACTGCCAAAGAGCAGCAGCAGAATTTTATTTCTAGATCTGTTGGCAGTATGTAGGATGTGGGGCTGATCTGTAGTAATTTACGAATATTGTATCTTGACCAGGATTTGTGATGTTTACTGTATGCATACACTGAATTAATTCACTTGTCAAGGTATGCACCTGGAAAGAGAGGGTTGGATCTGATATTCACATCTCTTGGCAAACGCTTCACGGGATAGGAGATAAAGCAGAGCCATCTACTTTGATGCATACCTCCAATATCTGGCTGGGCTGCTGGAACTCAAACAGGGAGTGAGTCCCTGAAGCAGGAGCGGCCCCAGCCGTTTTGCTAGTCAGGATGGAAAATGTTTTTGGTACCCCTCCCTGCCCATCGTCTACCAGATGTGGACAGGTTACAGTGCTTCCACTCCAGAGAGATCCAAGAGAAGAGGTTCTCTTTAAGACACCTTAATGCACCAGCAGGCATAGCTGTTGTATGTTACACACAGCACCACCTTGTAGCTAATAGTATAATACAATTTGTAATTCCATCCAAGCCAGCCAGTCAGCAGAGAAAAAAAGTAAAAAAAAAGTACAGCACTTTGGTGCCTCCTGGAAGCAGGGCAACTGCTCTACTCGGCTCTCCTTACAACAGGTCCCAACCTGAAAGACAGGGTGTGATTGAAGCAGAGACTGCTGGGGGCAGACCAACACCTGAACTGCATCAGAGGTGACAACCCTACTCCAGAGTTTGAGGGCTTGAGGGTCAGATAGACCTACCCAGGACTACAGGTAAGATAGATCTTTTATTGAGTTCAACTCTTTTTTTTTCTCCTATGTTATGCTTTCTTCCTGCTGTTGAAATTACATCTTGTTCTGAGAGAGCTGTCTGGTCATCGGTTGTATCTACTGGTCACGAGCTCCCAAAGGGAGCTGAACCCAGCTGGGCCTGCTAAGTAATCATGGTTGGTACACAGGATGTTGTAGCCTGGGATCCAGTCTAAGAGTGGGAGACTTGCGGGATACCACCCTGAGAAAGGTACAGACAGACAGCTAACACCTGAAGAAATGCATGCAGAGAGGGGTCAGAGGTGTAGCTAGCTCTATAGCTGTGACAGACAGTAATTAGGAATGAGTGAATTTGGTCTGGCTAAAATAAGAACCAGCCTAAATGTTTGCCTTAAAGTCAAACCAAATGAAACACAAAACTTGGCCTGAAAATGAATCTAATCGAATCCCCAATCAATGTCCAAAACTTGAATGAAGCAAAGAGCTGAAGCAGATGAAAAACACTGAGTTAAACCATTGTTTTATGTAAAATGTTCAAACATCCTAATGATCTTCCATAGGATTTGAAAGGTGACATATCTCATCTTTTTTTTTAAAGAATCTGTTGAATTCTGTAGCTCATTAAAATGAATTCTAATAAAGGGAAATGAATTCCTTCCACAAGAGAATGTGAGGCTGGGAAACAAACAGTTTAATTTTCTTCTTACTAATAGTTTCCAAAAGTGAAATAAAAATATACTCTTGTTAGAAAATCTAAAACTTTTGCTATGGACCATGTCAGACATCTCCTTATACAACCTTTCCATATTGCTATTAAAATAAAAAGTAGCACAAACTGGATGAGATTCTAAGCAGGCTATTAGTTTGCCATTGAAGCATAACCAATGCCTCAACTAAAACAAGCAAACAAGCAGTTGAACATGTTAACATAATTTTCTATCATTTCTTTTTGATGTGGGTTGGATGGAAAAATCTGGGATGCAAGCCATGATGCAGATTTTCAAAATTGATTAGCATTTTTGGACCCTGGCAGCAATTTCTGTGGTGGGGTAATTTATTTTAAGCTAAAATTGATTAGTGTTTTTTGGAAAAACGTGCACCAAAATTGCTATGCAAATCAAAGCAAATGAGGCCATGAAATGATGGTAGGAAGGGGGAATATAGTAAAATATTAGATCAATCCAATGAAGGCCAGTAGATATTGCAGTATATGTAATATGGCTGTGAATGGCTATCCTTGTTTTTAGATTAGCTATTTGTAATTGCAAACACTTGTTACAGTATGTAAAGCGGTTAGCATGTTTGTGGAAGAAAGATTGTTTTGTTCATTGTCATAACATTAATCACATTTTAGTTCTAATATAGATGTAATATATAATTCCACAGAAATTCCATTGTAGCTTAATGTTAATGTCCACTAACTTTAATGTTTCAATGACTGTAAGAACTGTCATTGAAAATGTTCAGTCAGTCCCAGATGACTGCTAGTGTAAATGGATTGTATTTTTACAGTTCTTTGACTTCCTCTCTATTTTCAACAGACGAAAACAATCCTTACAGCAACTATGTTACTTTGGTGTTATCAAACACAAACAGAAAGTTAAGGAGTGAGTCATACCAGGGCAACTCTCAAAAGAATGAGATCCTTCAAAGGTCAGCCTTTCTTGCTCGTCAATTGTTGACATTTAAGCTTTTATTTCAGTCACTGATAATGTTTTCTGAGATAGTACGGAAGAATTGATGTGGTGGTATGCAATTATGGCCATAATGAGATGCAAAAATGCAAATAAGGTGGCATGTGCCAGTTCTTTGGAGTGCCTTTTGTCAGAATTGCAGGCACCATGAGACTTTGATAGATACCATGTTAGTGCTCATAGTTAGAGCTCTGATATCTTTTTAAAAAAGCATCTATAATATGCTATCTCTGGATGCTAATTAGCAGTAACCTTTGAAGATGAAAAATCCAAAGGTCTTTTTTTTGGTAAATTCTTAAAACAGCACTGAACTAATTGTGACAGTATCACTTCACTGCAGAAGCGGACTGTATCTCTCTATATGCCACATTTATCTATCAGTGCTGTTGTATCTGATTCAGTCGTATTTACTATTCCGTGTATCCTACTGATTTTTTTACACACTGCTGTTCGTTAATTATTTTAATTTTAATTGCATTTTTGAAAGTAAGAGCTTATAAATCACAATGAAAATAGGAGAATAATATTCCTGTATATTTCTTCACAAAATTAAAAATTACCTAAGATCTCTGCAACTTGAGTCTCTAGCTTTATATCAGGAAAAGTGTAAGAAATATGATTCCTCCACAATTGTGTAAAATATCTGATATACAACCCCTCCCACCAATCTAAATATATATTACGCATTATGTGACATAGGGCTTGATCTTGCATGATGCTAACCACTCTGGCCTTGATTCAGCAAAGAACTTAAGTACATGCTTAAAGTTAAGCGCTTGAGTCATTCCATTGTCTTTAATGAAATGACTCGTGAATACAATTAAGCACTCACTTGTGCTTTGGGGCCACAATATACAGCACATTGCAGGGTCAAATCTGTAATTTCCAGGCCCAAGTACATCCCAATTTCTTTATAGTAATTCCACTTCAAAAACTCAGTGCAGCTAATTATTGTGCTTTTTGGTAGTTCAAAGTCAGGATGATCTATAAATAATCATTAAAAAGTTGTTTCCGCAGAGATGTACATGTCACAGATGTGGAACTCAAGCATATGAAGTGTTCAGACTTCTGTCTTGACCTCAGCCACCTGGATTCACTGTTATAAATTCAAAACATGCTCATGTGTCAGACCCAGTGTGGGATCTGCAGGTAGATATGAAACAGAAAGGAGATATGAAAGGAGAAAGAGCTTATAAACAGTGGATCTGACTCCAAGCTTCCTTTCACCAATTCTACACTGTTATTACTCCATTGAAATCAATAGTGAATCAGGCCCAGTAATTGTTTGCAAGAGAATTCTTCTCATGTTGTTTTAGTGTTTCTTAAACTTAGAAGAAGATTCCAAAGGCAAGAATAGCTGTTCAACTGCTAGTGTAAAAAGGGAGCACATCTGAGTTTAATTGCATGGAATAGCTACAACTGTCAATACTTTCCTCTCCTTTGCAGCAGCTAATATATTCAGATTTTAAATTTCTAACATGGAAACCTTAAAACAATTAGATTAATTTCTGTGTGTTTTGTGGGGTGTTTCGCATACAATATGCATTAGCTTTGATGTTACTTCACTAGGGAGTTGGTTGTCAATCCTTGCGTACAGAATACTCCACAACTTCTTTATGTGGTTTTCTTTTATGATGCTCTCAGATATAAAGCTGCTGTACTTTGGCTACCAACTTAATCAATCCTCATCATAATTATACTCATCGCATTAACAACTTTGTATTACACTCAAAAATACTTAGCCCTGGGGAATGGTGTTAATAAGTAGACGATATATATTTCAGGCAAAACTTCAGTCTTTTGTATTCCTTGCAGATTTGAATTTCAGATGGCTATCTCTGCTTGTGAAATAAAGGAGATGATAGATTTTGAAGTCTCCCATCTCGTGCATGCGCTTGCTTGCTTGCACACTCTCTTTTTTAATAAGAGGCTCAGTTAAATGATTTCCTAAAGTAAAGCTCATAGATTTAAGGTCAGAAGGGACCATTATGATCATCTAGTCTGACCTCCTGAACAACTCAAGCCACAGAATCTCTCTCACCCACCCACTCCTGTAATAAACCCTTAACCTATGTCTGAGCTTTTGGAGTCCTCAAATCATGGTTTAAAGACTTCAAGATTCCTCCAGCAAGTGACCCATGCCCCACGCTGCAGAGGAAGGTGAAAACCCCCCAGGGCCTCTGCCAATCTACCCTGGAGGAAAATTCCTTCCCGACCCCAAATATGGCGATCAGCTAAACCCTGAGCATGTTGGCAAGAATCACCAGCTAGACACCTAGGAAAGAATCATCAAGGCGGAATGGTATGCAACCCTTAGATGTGTATAAACCAAAAAAGTAGTTCTGAATCATACTGTTCTAGAAGCAGAAAATTGGCTATAGCATATAAACTTATTATTTATTATTTGTATTAATATAGCACGGGAATCGGCAACCTTTGGCACGCGGCCCGCCAGGGAAAGCTACTGTCGGGCTGGGCTGGTTTGTTTACCTGCAGCGTCTGCAGGTTCGGCTGATCACAGCTCCCACTGACTGCAGTTCACCGTCCCAGGCCAATGGGGGCGGTGGGAAGTGTGGCCAGCATATCCCTCAGCCCATGCCGCTTCCTGCAGCTCCCATTGGCCTGGGACGGTGAACTGCGGCCAGTTGGAGTCGCGATTGGCCAAACCTGCAGACGCTGCAGGTAAACAAACCGTCCCAGCTTACGCTGAGAGACCGCATGCCAAAGGTTGCCGATCCCTGATGTAGCACCTAAGAGTCATGGACCAGTCATGGACCAGGAGCCCATTGTGCTAGGTGCTGAACAAAGACAGAACTAAAAAAGTTCCTGCTTACAACCTAAATATAAGGCACGAGACAACAGATGGATACAGACAGAGCAATGGGGGAGTATAAGGAAATGATGAGACAATAGTGGTCATCAAGAGAGTGTGTGGTTGTAGCCTGTTTTATACTTGTCCATTTCATGGGGAGTCAGCATGTGAGGCAAAAACAAAGTTGGAAGCCTTCATGATAACACCTCTAGCTCCTCCTAGTCTCATGTCAATAAGCCCTGACCTATAAGGCAGAAAACTTTAAAGAAAAGAGCTGGGATGAAATCTTAGTCTCACTGAAGTCAATGGCAAAACTCCCATTGACTTCAGTGGGGAAAGGATTTTACCCACTATATAGCAAAAAAATTAAGTACCTCAACATCAGGCTGACAAGGACTGATTAAGTTGTAAAAGGAGTGTTTTGGGTTTGGAAGTTACCCGAGCCAAATGTCACAAAACATAAAACTACAAGCCTGATTCAAGGATCGGCATCTGTATGCATTTTCTGGCTGGAACTTGTTTATCCTTCCACATGCTCAGGTGCACAGGATGTCCACCAGCTTCTTCCATTTATTTTGGTCTTGTGCTGGCTTCTGAGTTGGTGGATTTGACTTCTTTCTCTATTCTACATAAAGTTTCTCTAGGTTACTCCCTTTTTCTCTGTCCAGGTTGTGTCCATATTATCACTTGCAGTGGCAGTCATATGGGTGGCATCCTTAAAGCATGTCCTAAATATGTCGATCATTGTCATTTTCTCTTATTTGGCACATTAGATTGGTTTGCTCTCCCTAGAAGTTCTAATATTGCAAGAAACTCTTTCCAATGTACTCTAAAGATCCTCTGCAGCCATTTACTTTGGAAGGAGTGATCTTCTCTAGAATTTCCGTTGTAGATTTCCATGACTGCTCCATAAGGAGGGCAGACGTGATGCTGGTATTAAAAATTTGTATTTTTTGTCAGTGCCAATCATGCTCATAAAAAAACACGTGCTCAGAAAAAAACATAACTGGTGGTTATTTCTGCTATGCTAGTTGTCTAGTCTTTGGTCTAACGATTCAGTTAATGAGCCCATCCTGATTACACTGAAGTCAATCGGAACTTTGCTGTTGATATCAGTGCCTACCCAGCTGCTGGTCTGACAGTTTGATTTGGACCTATGTTGAGGTAGGAATCTGCACAAATTGCAAATGACTTGTCTTCTGCAGGAAGTCCCTCCTCTGCAGAAGCACTTAAAACATGGGAAAAACAGTTTCAGCTGATAACTGCTGAGACCTACAGAAGTCTCTCATGGTCCTGACACTGAGACACAGTGTGCATCAGATCTGGGGTCGAATTGAGACAATCTGGTAACCTAAGCACATCACAGCATGAGACCTCTTCTATTTTCCCTCTCACGACTCCACCTGTGTGCTGTGTCACCACTCCCACCCTCTGTCATGGAAGCAGCAGGGGGGCCCTCTTAGAGAGACTCCATTGAAACCCCGAGGAGCAACAGGGGTCTCTCCCCCTGGGTTTTGCAGGAGTGGCCTCAGGGGCCCCCAGTACATATTCTGGCATCGGGGTGTATCTACTTGGGTGGGTGGGGCTGCGGTGAGCCTACTGAACTCCTCTGTCACACACAGAGTTCTCTGCAGTGGTTTATTAGCGGGGTCCTACAGCAATGTGGTCTTGGAGTGAACACTTCACTAAGATCCGTGGAGCAGTTCACCCCCCTCACAGCTACTGTTTCAGGCTCCCTGAAACACTCCTGTCATAGTCCCAGTGCTCTGAAACCGCTCTGAATGAAGTTCAGACAGGGCTCTAGTGCAGTGTGTCTCCCCTCAGGGCACACTTTCACCAGGGCAAGAAGCCCCCTCAGCTTCAGCACTTCCTGGGTCTGACCGTGGAGCGTTTAGCACCCCTGTTGACACATTGAGCTCCCCGCAGTGACTCCACCTGGATGGGACACCTGGGG
The DNA here is from genome assembly GCF_965152275.1 of Natator depressus. Classification (NCBI taxonomy): domain Eukaryota; kingdom Metazoa; phylum Chordata; order Testudines; family Cheloniidae; genus Natator; species Natator depressus. Next base: position 73,882,591 of record NC_134243.1, read on the forward strand.
AAGCCTTACATGTCCCCAAAGGGGCCGTGCACCACAAATTTGCAATCAGAAGTGACATTCAGCCAGAGCTGTAAAACAGAAGGGTTTATTAGTCATTGGGAACACAGTGTAGAACAGATCTTGTTAGCACAGAAATCAGGAACATTTAGTACCGTCCATCATGGGTGGTGTGGGTGGGGGAATCCAGAGCCCAGGGCCCTCCCTACTGAGTTCCAAACGAGGAGACTGATTTGCTTCTAGCAGCCCAGTCTCAGACACCTCTGTTGCCCCTCCTCCATCCTTTGTTTCTTTCCTAGGCAAACAGGGCACCTGATATTTGTTCTCCAACACCTTCAGTTGGCTCCTTGCAGGGGATGGGCTCCAGCCATCAGTTGCCAGGATACGAAGAGTCAGCCACTCTCTGTGCCCAGATAGTCACACCTGCCCTTCACGGGTCTCTGCAATGGTCACACCCCCTTACCCCGCCACCTAGATACTCGAGTAACACATAGGGGAAACTGAGGCACACACACCGTATTTAGAGAAAACATAAAGAACATTCCTACTTCATCACAACTCCACCATCAGTTACCCTTGTCACGTTTTTTCTCACCATCATTTGGGCTAGAAACTTACTTTATTTTTAAATGCAGGCCAAGGTTCTGCCCTTTTCACGTCACTCCAGGAGCTGAGGGCCTAGGCACGGGCCTGTACTGCCTGTGCCTTAATATGACCTTGATTACATTGAGTCCATAGTTATCAGAATCCACTAAATGGCAGCTCCCGTCAATGAATAGGTATAATATGTAAGGGAGCACACATGGTCAGCTGTGGCAACATGACCAATGGACAAAAGTAACCTCAGGCATATAGATTTTATGCTCTCTAATAGCTGCCAGCCAGCCGGGTTGTGTTTCAGTGAGTGCCTGTGAAACTTATATATATTTTTACACCCTTAGAATTAATATGAGACTGCACATCACAGATGCAGGTGAAGCCATAAAGTGAAAGTGTAATAGGAAAGGAATTCAAGGTAACGGAGCCTATAACACAAATAGTTCAGCCGCCCTGTACATTAGACAATTACCAGGTTCAATTTCTTCTTTACTTTTGGTATGAGTAACGTTGACTGGTTGTGGGTGGATCCCCATAGCTGATGAGCTGCTAATGCAACTAATACACTAATGCTCCCTTAGTTCAACTGGAAAGGGCCTGTGCTTTTTGGAGCAAAAAGCCTAGGGTTCTAGTCTAGTGTTCGTGTCCAGGAGAGATTTTACATAATAATTATATCTGAGGTCTGGAGCTCCTGGATTCATTACAACTGGTAACCAGCTGTTGAATTTGGATTACTTAAATGCGTGGGGCAAACTTATTTCTAATCTAGGTGGGTATATGTGCAATTCTTTTTCTGGCTTTGTGTAGAGTTAGAGGTTGCTTTAACTTCTCCCTCTTGCACCTCTGAACTGGATTCTGTGAGGGGAGTGGAAAACAGTATCAGTTACACCAAACTTGACTCTCTCTAAACTTTCTTTCACAGCTTGAAATCTGTCCCCCTGACAATGAAATAACAGAAGTACCACAGCACAAGCTGATATCATCTGACTTTGGCTGACTCTTTTCTATACAAACTGTTTAAAAAAAGTCTATCTTAAAGTAAGAAGAAATAACCTCTAAATATCATGCCTGAAAAGGAAAAACCACTATTATGCAAGACTAACTATTAAAGGAAAAAGGACACAAGCTCAAAGTGATATCTTTGAGCATTTTAGTAGGGTGTGAAAGGTTGGTAGGTCTCAGTGAGGAACCAGGAAGGTTTGCTACACAAATTTCTCTTGTTGAAAAAAATTACAAGAGGAAGTTAGCAAAATACATCAGAAATCTGCCACAACTCAACTGAGGAAGATCCCTATGGCCTGCTAAACCCAGGGTTGTGAGTTCAATCCTTGAGGGGGCCATTTAGGGATCTGGGGTAAAAATTGGGGATTGGTCCTTCTTTGAGCAGGGGGTTGGACTAGATGACCTCCTGAGGTCCCTTCCAACCCTGATATTCTATGCCCAGAAATTAGATCCCTAAGCTCATGGCAAGAACCAGTCATCCAACTGCACCTCCTCCCTACTGAGCTTGATCTGGAGTGAGAAGAACCTGGGTTCAGTTCTACAGCTGTTCACCTCAGGCCCTTTTTAAAGAGGAGCTTGCTCATAATCTTTCACCTAAAAAAGTTTAGAGCTGCTTCTTCATTCAGAAAGGGAAGAAAAATATTCATATATAATGCAAACTGACCAGCTAACACAGCACTACACAAAACTAAATCATATTCTTTAATTTAACCAAGTTGCCTCAAAATGGCCACTTGAGTCCTAAATTACATTTCTCAGAACACCACAGACCGCGGGTCAGGGGGCACACCTTCTTCCTAGGCATATAAACTCCAGGTTCTGGGTAGTTCTGCAGTAAAGAGAACAGTCATGTTAGGTGGGGTTGGTTCAGTTCTTGGTAATCATTCCAGGGTACAAGCAAATAACTGACTTCAAAAACTCTACATTAAGGTATCTTTTTGACAATTGATGCATGGGTTGCATAATGTCTAATTGGCCTCCTAAATGTTTTCTTTTCACGGGGATAACTCCTTTGCTACTGTAACATGCAGAAAAATACAGGTCTTTATTAAAAATAATCCTCTCTCTTCACTGCCTGTATTCTGTGTCTTGGAGTGAGGTTTGCATTTTTCAGTATTACTCCTGCTCACACCAAATCAAAGGAAATAGCCTCCTTGCCTAATAATGCTGCTGATGGCCATGAAACCACACCCACCTGTTTATACATGTGCTGCGTTTCTTGGGCCAGGTATCTTCACCCCATGGTCTAGCTAGTTACTGAACATTGTAATTATTGTAAGCTGTTGCAGCCCAATAAGTATTAGGTTATTAGCCAATTAGTCTGATGCCTCCTGAAGGGGAAGAACTTTCTGTTCCCAGTGACAGTAGAGGTCAGAGTAGCTCCAGGGGTTTGGGAGGAGCGGCAGATCTTAGAAAAGTGTTACCTGCTTTCTAGTGTGTTCTTCCCATGCTTTCTTGAAGGTGCTGGGAAGGAATGAGGGCTTGATCTCACCCTCTTATTCAGGCATGCCCTGGCTGGCCCAGCTAATGTTACTGGTAGAGTTGGAGAGTCTCCTTCTGTGCTCTCCAGCATTTACAGCCAGTTTATGGCTGCCTCTTCTACAGGTAAGCTAGAGAGGGAAGCGGCTCTCAGTGCCCTCTCTGCCCCAGGAAGGGCCAGACTTAATTTGGCCTGTAGGGAATGGATCCTGCCTCTGTGCCCTAAAATGAAAAGGCAGGAGTTGATGGCTGCCAGCCTTACAGAGTAAATGAGCTCTGCTCTCTTTGATGCTGTACAGTGTGATTAAAATAAAATCCTCATTAATGGAGATCAGATAAAGTGCTTCATGCACTGAACATCACAGCCATACATATAGCACTCCTCTACTTTATTAGCCTGCTTGCAGTATCTCACCAGTGATCTCAGCCTGCTGAGCTGGACTGCCCACTTGCTCACCAGGAGTGAAGGATAATTAGTTCTCCATGTTGGCTGTGTCCTGAGCCTCTTCTGAGTAGAGGTTGACAGCCATGTGTAGCATTGTGATGTGGAATACTGGTCATTAGGGACAGAGCTGAGATTACCTATCTTATTTCCTCTATGACCTAAGGTGAGAACTGAAGCATGGTCCCTGAAGTGAAAGGCTTTTGCTTTGTACCTAATGCTAGTATGCTAAGTAGCTTCTTCAGAGCTGGCACCTCAGAGAGCCTGAAAATCTAAAATAAACATCATAATTAACATGTGTAATATGAATAAAAGGGTCCTCTACATATAAATCATGGTTTGTTTGTTTATGAGCAGTGTTGCCAAGGTAGCAATGAGAGATTTGGTTGTACGCATTTTGAAGCATCACTAAGGAATGTCGTTAGTCCAGTATCCACCCACCTGGTAATGAATTATTGGTGTCATTTGAAAGACGAAGATTATAATTTGTGACCTCTAGGGACAACAGAGCAGATCCTTACTGCAAAGGGGCTGGAGAGCTGGTATAAGGGACACCCTGGGGATTTACCTCATGTAGGGAATCCCTGAGCATGACAGTGCCACGCTGTTCCCCTCTCAATAGCCAGTGTAGGAAGTCACTGGCGCCATAAAAAGCATGCTTTGTGAGAAGAGTGCGTGTACATAAATGTATACACGTGCACATGTGTAGATATGTGTGTAACACACAACACATATATGTGCTCAATTATCAGAGTTAGGAAAGGGATGTCCCTTCCGCATGATCCCTGTCTGGTGTTACCAGCCCTTTGGGGGCCCTACCTAGCTGCGATACTCGAAGAAGCCCTTATTCCAGGACTAGAAAGCTGCAATGGGCTCCCTGGTGGCTCTTTTCTTTGCTGCTCCCAGCCTTATTGGGAACAAGGGATGCAGGGCAACCTCTAATCATTCACTTCCATTGTCAGCCAGAGGCTTGGAAGGTCTGACTCTCGTGTTTCATTCTTTTAACACAAACCTACAATATGTTAAGCAATCAACCTTTTTCTCTCCACTCACAGTTCCTGTCCACAATTGTTTGATTCTGTCTTTGTATGTATGCTGTATACATATTTAAATATATATGTTATAGATATAATGTGTGTGTTTATATAAATTATGCATGTGTGTGTAAATTATTTGATCCCTTTTAAAAAATCATTAAACTGCCATTAGGAATATGTGGGTTTTGCTAAAAGTGTATCAACAACAAATCTGTACATAATATATGTATACTTAATTAGCTAACACCGGTTTAAATTCTTCATGGTATTCACTGATTTCATAGCAGTGACTGTTTTGTCACAATCCAGTATGTTATTTTTACAGCTAGCTTCTATCACTGCTGGTAGGTAACTATGTGATATATAACTTGCAAGCAGTCCTGCTGTTTGTTACTGGCAATTAATTTCTCTGCTGCCTTTCTTCCATTCAGACCAGGCCTTTATGCTCTAAATCCAGCTATTCTAATACTCCCCACTTCTGCTGTGTAGAAAAGACTCAGACTGACAGATTATCGCAGGGCAGTTAAGCATGTAATTGCTCAAATGAGTTAAAATCCCTTCAAATATCTGTCTTTGTACCTCATCACACCACTTCATGGACTCAAATATTTGACAATTGATGAAGATAAACTAAAGGGATCTTCATTAGCTACCAACCACCGTGACAAGTTCTTTCAGCTAAAGGCTGGCGAATTTTGGGACTTATTATCTACTTAAAAACTGCAGGAAAGCAGAAAAATACTTCAGTGTACTTTAGACTAGAGAAAACTAGGAGCTTACATGGTAGTTAGGGTCAAACAAAACTGCAGTTTGTTAATCTAGAGCTGTACTTGTCAAAAGTGTGCAGTAAGACACTCAAGGAATCTGACTGAATAAAAACTTAAGGGAAATATATCAAAGTTCTGATGACTGCAGTCATCAAAACCTTCTGGTGAATGGCAAATGCAATGATCGTATTCATTACAACATCAGGGTGCAGCAGAAATCCATTTGCCGAATGAAGCCCTTTTATTAGCACATAGCAACTACACTGGTGTGAAATAGTAACTTCTCACTCACATAGTTTTGATGTCCAGTGCCAAGTCTAAGTCGAGGAACAGTGGGGGTGAGCTCTACCAGTAACCTCCATGTAGCTTTAGGGTGCTGACTGAACTGTGGAGGATTAAAGTGGAGGAGCGCTGGGGATACATCAGGCCTTCCTCTGTTTTGATATCCCACCAATGTAATGGGTAGAGGTGCCCATTAATGGCAGTTAGATGAAAAGTGGGCGCAAAAGTAGTGCTGGAAAATAGTAAGTGTGTGTGTGTGTATAATCATGGCCTCACTGAAGTCAATGGGGCTAGAATATATATGATTTTATTGCTTTGCATTTTTTACTCTTTTCTGCAAAAAATGACATACAGTTTTTGTAAATGGTAAGAAATGTCATTTGCCTGAACTGAGTAAAATATTTGCTATTTTTACCTTTGAGCAAGGGCCAGTCCAGGCCGTTATATAGTGACACAAGAGAGTTGTGGAGGTAAATTCTAATAACAATAACAGTATTTTTTTATTGTTTCCTTCATCAAAGGAACTCAATGTACTTTACAAACTTTATTTAAGGCCTATCACTGAAACACAGTCATCTCTAAGGCAGTTGTCACCAAACTGGGGTGTGCCCTACAAGGGGGATATGGAGGAACATTCAGAGGGGCATGTAGTGGGGTCTGGGCCAGCTGCCACGGAGGGTGGAGAGGGAGCACCACCAGCCCCACTCCACACCCAAACCACCTCTGAGCCACAGCTCCACACTGCCTCCGTTTCACCCCCATCCCAGCTCTGCCCTCATTCCCTCTTCATCCCCAGGCCAGCTCTGCCTCTAGCCCAGCTCTTCCCCTATGCCCAGTTCTGCCCCCAGCTCCACCATCAGCCCAAGCCCATCTGCCAAAAAAGCCATGGCTGTGCAATAATGGAGGGGGGGGGAGACAGATTCTATTACTGGTAATGGGGGGCATGACAGGAAAAGTTTGGGCACCACTGGTCTATGGCGTTACACCATTGGTCTATGGCATTACACCACATCTGTCTCTAAAAGCTCATAGGAACACAATGTAGAAGAGAAGATATTTATGTGAGCTAGCATTTGGCCAGGACACCAGGGTAACAGCTCCACTTATATACAAAAATACCTTGGGATTTGATCTTTAATGAATAGAATTATTCAGATGTTTGCTTGATGTCTCATCCCAGACCAGCACAATACATTTAATTCTGTACTGGCCTATTAGCTGAATACTGGCATGCCTTTTACCAACAATTAAATCCCCAACACTATTTTCTGATGTATCTGGGTTTTCCTTGGAAATCCCCCATTAATGTACTACAGCTTTGATCAGCTTGTGACATTGCACAAGATCACAGCACAAGGTGATGTGTTCATAGGCTGCAAACAATAGCTGCATATGACCAAGGCCCATGACCCAAACTGACTTGTTCTTTTTCATTAGCGGGTGGATTAACCTGAAAAAAAAATGTCAGATGCCAATTCCTTTTGCCTTTCGAAATTTAAGAATGTTTGGGAAGGGTGGAGGAAAATTCCATAATGCTTTTTAAAATTAATATACTGGATCCAGGATGCAAATAAATGGTTCAGCCTTGACTTAAAAATGAGTTTTTCCCAAGGGAGCACATCAGAACATAATGCAGTTAGTAGGGACCGTCTTTTTGTTCTGTGTTTGTAGAGTACCCAGCACAATGAGGTCCTGGCCCATGACTGCTACTGCAATATAATAATAGGATTGGACCCAAGCTACTCCCATGAATATTGTATATTAAAGACTGTTTGCTCTTTTGGGGATAAATGCTGATCCTTGAGTTTCCTGTCAGTTTTATGTTGATCTTCCTTTCTCTAACCTTTTGCTGGAGCTGCACATGTTACTGTCGTTCTAGGGAAGTAACCCCACCTTGGGCTTTCTCTAGGAGGGAACAGAAATATCAGAGTAAGGGTTCTTGTTTTACATAAAATCCTGCATTGTCCATGTCTGATATCACATTGCCTCACCTTACCCAGGCTAGTTCAGTGATTTGTCTATTAGCGCAAGTGGTGAAGGCTTTCTTTCATTCTGTCTTGTAGCTGACGGACCATGGTACCAATCCTGAGTCGTGTGTGTGTGTGTGTGTGTGAATACAAAGGGGGAGACATTTGTCTAGTAACTGTGCCAGTTATTGTCTCACTTCTGATGTCTGCAATGCAAGGATTCTATGCAGTCTTTGGGGGTAGGAAGTCTTTTGGCAATAGAAAGTGCACGCTGCTGGCTGGTTAGGTATGCACGGGAGGGCAGAAGGGGTAATACAATGTGACCAGAGTGGGGCATCACTGGGAGTGTCAGCTAGGCAGGGCAGTGCTTTATGTGTGGAGAGAGAGGATTCTTGAACCCAACGAGGTGACATCACACAAACACAGCTCCACTTCATTAGTGGCCCACTGTTTCTTTTGATAGCTGGTCTAGTGGGTGAGGCACTGGCCTGGAAGTCAGAACAACAGAGTTCTGCTCCAGGCTCAGCTAATGACCTGCCTGACACCTCTTTGGCCGTTTTCCCCTTCCACCCTTTGTTAGCCGTGTCTCTGCACACTGTAAGCTCTTCAGGGCAGGATCTGTCTCTTACTATGTGTTCATACAGTGCCTAATACAATGGGACCCTAATCTGCCTTGTCTATTGAGGGGTTTTATAGTGCTGCCCATCACTACAGTATCTGAGCTCAGCTGAAGCCTCTGGGCCCTAAATATAATAAATGCAAATTGTAAATCAACAGACATTAGCCAATTTGACACTGGAGAGAGTGTCGATGTGCTACAGAGTTGGAGAGGGAGGAAGAGAGGATGACATTGTGCTGAGTGGTGTTGCTGTTCATCTGGCAGTGGGAGTCGCATACCAGCGGCTGGGTAGGTATTTGAGTGTGTAATACAAGACAGCCAAAGAGGAGCACTCCTGGAGGAAGGTGAACCAGCATGTCTGTGAATGCCCAAGACAAATGGAACTGCGACAGCAAAGCGCTCTGCTAGAATAAAGTCAAGGAAGCTTCATCCATCTACTCCAGCAGAGAATTTGGTCTATTGCCTTTCATTCACAAAATGTATTTAAAATAGAAAATGCTTTCCATTCACTTTTCAAACGTGTTCATTCAAAACAAAACAAAACCCCCCCGAAGTTTTAAACCTTAAAATAAAGAACACTTTCTTTTTCTATTTGTACTGAGCTCTTATATAATACCAATAATCAAAATGTTGTTTTTAAAACGTCCATCTTTTTTGTCTGCTTAGGTCCCTGCTGGTCTGGAACTGGCCAGTGTAAATGTATCCACTCGTGTTACTCCCTGTGTTGACAGCAAGCCTGAAGTATTCTGCAAAGGAAGAACTGTGTTCGATTCCCTCTGCTCATAGTAAGTTGAACTTTAAGTTTCCTATTGAAGTTAATCACACTTGCTCTCATGAGTAAAAATGTTTTTAATATGAAACAATACTCCAATGAGGGTTGACAAACTATATTTTAATTGTAATTGATTTATACCAAAAGATAAAATGAGTTCATTAGAGCATGCGATCAGAATTAGTGGCAAGGGAAATACGCTATACAGCTAGCAGATACAGGGTAGGAGATGAAAGATTTTTTAAGGGCATATTTTAACCTTCAAGGGCTGAGCTTCAGTAATGAAAATATGTCTGTCCAGCACAAACCAAGTAGGTGGATCTTCCATATTATGAAATCTAGCCAGAGTCTGAATCCTGTCCAAAGAGATTTAACCATAGGTGCTGGAACTAGGGGTGCTGGCGGTGCTGCTGCAGCCCCTGGTTTGAAGTGGCTTCCATCATATACAGGGTTTACAGTTTGGTTCAATGGCTCTCAGCACCCCTACTGTTTAAATTGTTCCAGCATCCCTGGATTTAACCGGTTCTGAGTTCCTGGCACTTCACCACAATATGTGGTTGGCATGGTAATTTGACAGTGTGTCTATATAATATACACGTCTGTTTTCAGTCTCAAAGTTTCTTCAGGGTGGTAGCATACAGTACACATGTAGGGCCCAATCCTGTAAGTTTTACTCACATTGCATAGTGAATTTAATGGGGATCGCTCATCTGAATAAGCGTTTCTCAACGTGAGTAAGGCTTAGACAATCAGCCCCTTAGTTACTGGTGTAGTTTCTGGTCATACTCACATGTTCTGTTTTGAGCTGTTACAAGCAGGTGGAGGTTTAGACAGCCTGGCAGTGGAATGCAATGTATCATCATTAGGGCTGTAATTGGGTCATGGTAAATTTTAGAAAAAAATCCGTTGCCATGGTGGAAGCATCACGAGGGCTTATTTTGTGGTCATCAAACAATTCTCTTATGGAAACTCGTCATGGTGGAGACCTAAGTCTTGGAAATATACTACAAATTAGACATGCCCATGTTTTGGTAGTAACCAAACCGCTCTAAATGCCTCGGCCTGCAGACATGCTCTCAGGGAGGTGCTCCTGTCTGCAAGACTCTGTCAGCATTTCTAGGATAAACCCTGTTTTTCAAAAATTTCCAATTTGGGCATCACAATAATGACTCTTCAATGAAATGTGACGTATCCATTCATTGCCTAAAAGTAACTGTTGCTTTTAATAACTGCACATTTTTGTTCAAATTTGAGTGGCATGTTTTCCGGGTAGAGACAATACTTAAAACCTGCAGATGTTGTTTCATGCACTGTCTTCCCATGTGTCTCATTTGCCAGAACCCTCAAAGCAAACACTTAGGCCAGATTTTACCTAGGGCTTCTGGGAGAAATGAGTAGCTTGGTCCCTGGGGTCATGCAAGTGGAGAGAACTCCCTCTGTGACATCAATACCAATATGATATTCCTCCAGTCTTCCCTGGACCCCATAGAGGCACCACCTCAGGGGCTCTTCAGGTTTGGGATCCATGTGTGGAGAGTGGATGGGGTGCTGAGATAGTCATAGAGAAGGCAGCATTTCCCTCCAATCCCATGGAACTTTTGTGTGTAATTTACATAGCTTTCCCTTCTGTGTTGTGAGACCTCGCTAGGGATGCTCCGATAGCATGGATATGGACCTGGTTCAAGAACCTGACTAGACTGGGATGGAGGATGTTCTGAGGTTAGAATGCATGTCCTTTCTCTCCCAGGACCTTCATATATTTGGGGTCCCCTGATGATATGGGGAATTTCCCCAGATCATGGGAATAGATGGAATTTCCATTCATAAGAAACAAGGGCCAAATATTGTACCAATCTTGAACTTTAGGAATGAGTTGGCTGGGAGATTTGTGTAACACTGCATATTGTTTAAAATTAAAGTCTCTTCTGACCTGGTAATATTGGGAAGGCTGCTGACATCTCAGAATTACATTGATTTTCATGGATTTTGCTATCACAGAAGTAGAATAAAGGACTATGTGCTGGACATCAAAGAATGAAAACAGTGATGTTGACAAAACATAGTGTACTCCACTATGTTTCACCTCTGTCCTGTTCATCCTTTGCTGGAGTCCTATTCATTGTTACTATCCTCCTCCTCCTGCATGACAGGTGAGGTCAGATGCAGGATAGTCAATAAAGACTCTCATGTATATTTCAAAGAGCAGTAGTCAATTAACCTTGAGAGAGTTAGACATTTTCTTGTCTATAACAATAGTCCAACACACTAAATGCAGTCAGGCTATGTGTAAGTTCTTGACAGTAGTGAGCAGCTCAGATGCTAATGAGTAAGTCAGAATAAGGTCCTCTCCTCTCTTGGTTGAAAGCTGTTTTTTATAAAACAATATAGTATTTGTAATGCATCTTCGCAGGGTATGCTCTCAGTTAAAATGAATTATTACTATTAATTGTTAATAGGTAGTTGGGCTTGTTTCTTTATGGGTAAATAGAAAGACAAGGTCCTTGACCTGGGAGATTTACAGTCTAAACTTAGACAAAAGACATAGCAAGATAAACAGCCAAAGAAAGTATGAGGAAGACAAGAACCAGTGGAAGTATAAAGGGACATTGTACCAAACGAAGCTCATTGTTAACTTTTATAATGATATATGCTAAAAATGTAGATCTAGCACCTTCCATCTGAGGATCATATTTACCAACATGAATCAAATAAGCCGGTAACCCTTCTATGCGGCAGGGTACTTTATGGAGGAGGGAATTTTTCCCTTCAGGATTTGTGTATGAAGAACACCCTCCACAGGCAGATCTACCTATATTTCACATGGAAGGGAGTAAGAGGAAATCATGATGTGGAATTTTAACTTTTGATTCCCCCCCGCCCCCCGCCACACAGAGCTTCAAAACATCATCAGCCTGAAAACTGTCACACATGCACCAAACTGAAGGCTGTGTGTGCTACTGATTTCCTATAGGCTAGAAGACCTTGGGAAAAGTAAAAGATGATACGTTGTAGGGGCTTACCGGGGCAGAGACCCATTGGCTATAGCTACAGCGCAATGGGGAGGTGTGATTCCTAGTGTGGTTATAGACTTATGCTAGCTCAGTTGGAGCTAGCGCACTAAAAATAACAGTGTGGACTTGCCACACAGGTGGCAGCTGTGGCTAGCCATCCAAGCTTGGACCCAGAGGGTTGGGTGAGCTTGGACTTTAGTGTCCGTACTGATCAGGTTGCAAGGTCCGTGACGTCAGTGGGACTACTTGTGATTAATCACGTTAAGCAGGCTTAGGGGTCGGATTTCCAAATGCACTTTGGTGACTTAGGACGACATGTTCAATTGAATGTCATTGGGACTTTCTCTCCTCAGTCACTGAGGCGCTTTGATAACCCCACTCAGAATCTCTCTCCTATTGAGTATCTCCAACTCAGTCTAGAGATGCATCCATTTCCTTTTCTTTATTGGAACATTCAAATTCCCATATTGTAACAAGTGTTAGCACAATTAATTATAAGGTATTTCAGAGAGAAAAAAGTTGTAATGATTATTGCCTCGTTTTTTTCTTGAACACATAGACCCAGGGAATATTAAAATAAGGCATGTTGTTCGTTTTTAGAAAATATTCTTCTCAGGTATTTAGTTAGGGTTTTTTTTGTGTGTGTGTGTGAGATACATTTGATATGCAGAAAGGATCACACAAAAGTAGCAGAATGGAAATTACTTTTTCATATCTGTTAGAAAGAAACCCCTGTAGACGCTGCTATCCTTGCAAGGACTCATCTTCACCTTCTATAAGGACTGCATTCATCTAGTTATTTTAAATTGGCTGCAAAACACAATTATACATAAAGAAACAGTAAAGAGCTCTCTCAAATGCACTAGAGCAGTAAATGCTGTTTTCAATTAAACATTAATCTAAAGGATCTTATTTCACTGTCTGAGCCATAACAGATTTATTTTTTTAAGCGAACATATTTTAATTACTAAAATTTCATTTGCTGGCTCAGAAAGTTTGTTCCTTTAATGAAGATGATATTTTGAAGTTACTTACTGTAGTAACTCACTGAAGGTCTCATCCTGCATTTCATTAAGTACCCCCAAACCACTTTGATGTCACTCCTTTTCTCTGTAAGCAACAATCAGGCCCAAAGTTGAGGCAGTTACTCAAAAAGACACTGGGGCCAGACCACCAAAAGCCAATCAGCATAGCTTGATTGACTTCAATGAAGCTATGCTAGTTTATATCAGACCGAGCTTTGATTTTAACGTCTAAAGATGTAATTTGAGACTGATCATAAATATTTGAAAAGCGTATTGCTGAGAATTCTTGTCCTGTCTTAGCTTCAGTTCTAGCAATAGCAGTTAACAAAAGACTGAATATTGCCTTTCTTCCAATCATATTGCAGCTGTATTGGTGCAATACTGTTTATCCTATATTTTGATGAAACAGTGGCCTGTTAATCAGATTCCACTGTAAACTAGGGTAGGAAAAACTCAGATAACCAGAACTGTATTCTCACTTAATTTCACCAGCTACATGCATACACCCCTTCCTTACACGTCAATTTTTAGATAACCATAAGTAGAAAAGTAGCAGAGTGCTACTCATCTATGTAACTTACATGAAATGGGTATTAAGTTTAATGGGTCGCTTGCAGCACGAAGTAGCAATTGCTCAGGAAATACTAGGGCAGGTGGGAGCATATGCACAACTTGAATAGGAAGAGCAACAAGAACACAGAAAATTTTGGATAAATTGGCATGAAGTTTAATGCTGCTCCAAGGCATTTTAATTCACCTGGCTGGCGTTTATATGGCAGGTGATCAATACAGATACTGACCTGGTCAATATTACAGGGTAATCAAGAAATGCTCAATTCAATATTAACTGATAGCCTCTTGGGCTCTGCGGTGTGAGAAGTTAATTCTGATTCATAAAGGTAAATTTCTCTATCTTCTCTACTGCTGCTGAAAAAGTAGAGTAGGTCTGTGAGCCAGACAAGACCACACAGAGGAACACTAAAGATAATTTTAAAGGACTAAATTCAGCTATTGAGGGCATGGAATGCAGTAGGATGTGAGAGAAAAACAATGGGTAGGGCTTACAGTCCTTCGTCCTTATTTTAAATTTTTTGTTTAGTTTTTCCACCACAGAGTTGCTCCTACTCTTTTGCCAAAATATGAAATGTGATCCTTTTGAAGGTATGTGTTAATTTATTGTAAGGCGTCTAGATCAAGAACGATCAGTACCAGAGAAATACTTCTAAAAACTTCAATAGTACAAAGTCTAGTCAGGTCACATATGGCTCTTCGACATATTCTGCTTTCTTTGGGATTATATAGGAGGCATATTATTTAAAACATTTGGTAGCCAAATAGATCAACCTTTTTATTTTATAAGCATATTGGAGTTGAGCAATTCAATGTAAAAATCATGAGTACCCTTTTTTTAAAAGCAAATTTCAGTTTACCACCCTTTTTACCATACTTTAGTGTCTGTTGCACAGGTCCTCCTGAATCCATCTTTTTTATAAAATATTTCCAAATTAAAAGCTTTCAAAGTGCAATTAGAAAATGATTGAGAACCACTTGTTGCCGAAACCTTAAATTGCTCACACTGAGTAGTGAAATAAAGAGGGTGGAAATGTGGTGTATATGTAATCTACTGCTCAGTGTGTGTGGCATATCCCCCTGGGTGCCCAGATTACAGAGGATATGATGAGTCTGTTCGACTTCCCAACTGCAGAGCCAGCTCATTAGCTCAAGCTATAAAGACTCATGTTCCTGGTTCACAGAATCATAGAATATCAGGGTAGGAAGGGACCTCAGGAGGTCATCTAGTCCAACCCCCTGCTCAAAGCAGGACCAATCCCCAATTTTTGCCCCATATCCCTAAATGGCCCCCTCAAGGATTGAACTCACAACCCTGGGTTTAGCAGGGCAAAGCTCAAACCACTGAGCTATCCCTCCCCCTGTGGGCCAACTTAGAGGTTGTTACATGTAGATTTGCTCTTTTTACTGGGCTCACTTTGGGCCTGATTCTGCAAGGTGCTGAGGCTCAGCTGCTGAGAGGCATTTAGGTGCCTAACTCCCATAGGTGCCTGAATTCCTTTGGAGTATCTGGGCCTGAGGGCTCTCAACTTCCATCAGCCAACAGGAGTTCAATGCAACAAGACTGGAACTGTCATCTTTCTTCAACAAAGAAACACACCACCTCCCAACTCCACCTGCCAAACCTACAGTGAAGAGGCATAACAAAAGGCAAGTGATGAACTCTGGTGAAAGTTCCATTTGCAAACAGTACAGCAATTTAGTGAGAGAGACCTCGCTGCTTAAGAGCCTCAGCCAAATCTGACTGAAGTCAATGGGCAAAGTCCCACTGATTTCTAAAGGCTTGGGATCAGATCCTTATTTATGTTTGATACTCAGCCCTCTGTGGGCAAGAGTTCATAGCTGCACTCATGCTAAAATGTATCTGAAATGCAGCCTTATGTTGCTACAGTAAAGCAGGTTGATTCATGTGAGAATCGCTTAAGATACCATGGAGCGCTTTTTGCTGCTCCTTTCTGCAGTTTGTGCCACATGCTATTTTAGTCCAGCTCAGCCTCCTTTCCCTTTATCCATGCTCCCTTAATGGGCCTGATATGGTTTAGTTTGGTTGGTCAGGCATATCTGCTAGTTTGGTGCACAACCGCTCGGTTTTCTCTGGCTGCCCACATTATGTGCACTGCTGTTGGGCACTACTTTTTGGCTTGTTTGCTGGTTTTATGCAATGTTAGAGGCTGTATTTGAATCGATTGGCTACTAAAGAGCGATAAACATTATGGGAGGAAAGAGTCGGCTGGCGTACTGGCTCAGTGGCAGAGCTACACATGCGCCAGCACATAAGATTGTAGTTCAAATGCACTATTTTGTTGATCTCTCCCACACTCCCTGGACCAATTGTTTTGGAAGCCTAGCTGAGGATGTATAGAATGGAAGGTGTGTGCCATTGAAACAGTGACCTCTGATGGTTTACATTGGGGAAATGTTGCTATAGGTAGGCCTGGGATTTTCAAAGGCCCCTGAATGAGGTATCCAATTTCCATTAAAACTCAGTAGGATTTGTGTGCCTAATTCCCTTAGCCCTTTGAAAGTCCTACTCCTAGAATGTAGCGTCTTTGATCATCTAGCTCAAGAGCACTTCACTTCTTCATAGCGAGGAGTCTTCCAGATCTCTCTTTGGTCTTCCTTGAGTAGAACGGTACCAGACTCTTTTATGAGGTGAATCGCTCCCCTCTCCTCCCACCACCACACACACATACAATGTTCTAACCAGCAACTGCCCTAACACAACTGCCCTAAACTAATTATATTTAAACCTATAATAGACATCCTTATTTCAGATAACATCTTTACCATAATTCAATAATGTCCAGCTGTATAGGTTTTATAATGATTTCTTTCTCAGCTCCTTTCATCATCCAGGATGATGACCTCAGGAACACCAGTGAGCTCCACATAAAAGATTACTAGGGTAAAATTAAAATGTGTAGGAAACTTGTTAAATGTTGTCAGGGTTTATAATTTAAAACTCCTATGTTATTAGATATTGGAACAGTACAAAAGGTAACTCGTACAGAGGTGTTAACCTCTGGCCCCGTCTATGCCAATTAAAGTATAATGTGTAATGAAATTTTAATCTCATGTAATTAAACATGGTATTAATTTTGTAAAACGAGAAAAGCTTTTTAACCTGTATTAATCATCCTTTTTGAAGAAAATAAGTGTGTTTCTTGAAAGTTGTGTTTTTCCTTTTTAATTAAAGGAATGAACTGAATTTCTGTGTTTCTGCAAGTTCATATGAACTTAAAAATATTTTTCCTCTACCTTTTTACATTTGTTTAAATATCCAAAGCATGTTTTTTTAAAATGCATTGTAAAATATCATGGCTTCCTAAGAATAGGCTGATATACTTTGTAGATTTAATTACCCAAGACCAGATTTATATTGTAAAATGGTCAACTATTATCCCTTCAAATCCTTTCTCTTTTCCCTACTATGGAATATCTCAAAAATTGTTAAGATCTTTTCATCTTCATGTTGACTTCTGTCATCCATTAAACTTTTTGTAACAAAACTGTTGTAGTAAATATACACAAGGACTGCTTTCTGGTCAATTTTCTAATTTCAGAGGATTTTGCATAGGCCTTGCATTTCAAAGGGGTTATGTGTTTAGTAGGGTCTATTCCTTCGCATGGTATGAGAGCACTTGTCCAGCTAAGTTTTGCCACTGACTTCAAGGGGAGCAAAATGGACCCTTACCAGTGCAGCTGTTGCCACTTCAGACATTCTAAAATGGTTCAGACGGCCCTAAGAAAATTGCCTTGGTCTAATAACTCCCTACTTTGAAAACTTAAGCAGAAAGAACATGGAGCTGGAAATATGTGTCTATCACAAATGCTGGAAAAGATTCCAGAGGAGAACAAAGATGCCTGTGACATACAATATCAAAAAGCCTAAAATGGATGAAATTCTTTAATAAGCAGCTAGAGTAGAGAGGATAGTTTGGACTCTTTATTTTTGACCTTTGAATCTACCATGTATGTGAAGCTGCAGATAGTACAAGTCTTGTGCAAATCAAACCATACTTAGGTTTGCATGGGTAAGTATCATGCTCTACATGATGACAATACAATGAGATGATACAGTATTAGTCTGGCATGACTGTGTTAATGCTTACATGGTGCCTCTGAGCATGTCAGTTGTGAACAAGAAACCTAATGCTCCTTTGTTCTGGACCTTGTGTAGTCATTTGCACCAGGACAAAGTGGGTTGTAAGGTGCTGCCATTCTGAACTGATGGCATTTTGTATCCACTTTGTATGCACTTTTCCCTGGCATTAATGACTACACATGGTGTGGTACAACGTAGAATCAGGCTCTCGATGTTTTGTAAAGTCTGAGCAATCTGATACTGAGCCCAGTAATTAATAAATGTGTTATGCCTTCTCTCTGACCAACTTGCCTCTGGGGGCTTACTGGGCGTTACTGAGTTGTTACATACTTTCCTGGAGCAAATCAGGAGAGAACATGAAGGGAGAGTCTACAATACAATTATTACAATGGCAACGGATATGTTCCTAGAGGTTTCAGTTTCAGAATACTTGAGAATTGGCTAAGTGTTGGCAATATTTCTAGCTTTCTATTTAAAACTGAGGACAACACAGAGCATTGGAAGAACAAGAGAGAAAAAACAGACAAGCTTCCCTAAAGCAGATGATGGCAGCAGGCACAAAAGTCTTCAATGGAAGAGGAGTCTGTAGACTATGTTTTAAGGGCAGACAGCACTTATTAAACTTTGTCTCGTGAGTCTCCCTCAGCATCAGCTGCTAATGACTGGGCATATCTGTGAGCTTAAATGTGTCTTGTCTGAAACAATATGGCTTGTTGTCTGCAGCAACCTGCATGGAACTTGGAGAGGAGCACAGGTTGCAAGTAGGAAGAGTTTGGAAGAGGCACCACAAAGCCAGTTTGTGTGCACATAGTTTGAATGGTAGGTGAAGTTGCAGCATCTCCGTAAATTATTCTCTTGTAAAACTAAACTGGCTTTTTTTTTTTTTACACATGGAGTGCTTTCATGTTATTACCCAGCATGCAGTACATGAATCAGTGTCCCTGGCATGGTATGAGAGCACTGTCCAGCTAAGTTTATATGGTATGACAACTAACTCCTAGTAATAATGACAATCCAGAAATACTTCAGCAGTCAAGTGTGACAGGCTTGACAAGAAATAAGAGAAATCTAGCCTGATGTGGCACAGCTTGTTACAATAGTATGTACATAAACTGTGCACTGGGATGCCACTTTAGAATAGTTGAAGAATGGAGAAGACAACTAAATACAGCTCACAAGAACCTGATGCAGTGGTGGGCAACCTGCAGCATATGGGCTGCATGCGGCCCGTTAGGGTAATCTGCCAGCAGGCTGGCAGACCATTTGTTTGCATTTACACGGCCACCCGCAGCTCCCAGTGGCCACGGTTCGCCGTTCCTGGCCTTATAAAATGTGTGTGTAAGTAAAATGAACACAACTATTTTCCCTCCTTCCAAACCATGGATCCAGTCATGCTACCACTGGAGTCAGTGTAAGAAGGAATGGGCTCCAGCAAGCAGGTGAGCTCAAAGTCCAAACTACTGTAGCATGTCTGAGGCTCTCTACGCTTATGGTGGAGTGTAGAGAGTACAGGCACTATACGTGTAGCTACATGCTGCAGTGAAAGGCAGGCTGCATCCACACTTGGCACTGCCGTGTGTAGCTCCCTGCATCAGTGAAAGGCTCTGGCAGAGGGGGTGCAGTGTAGATGTGGGAGGCATTGCTTGGGCATGTAGAGAGCCCCTGTAGGGTACATACCTCGGGGTTCAGGTGTATAGGGCACTCTACTCCTCTGAACTGTGCCTCAGTGTCTACACTGCTCTTTATACCAGTGCTTGCTGAGCATGTGGTGTCTGTACTCTACACACTGCCATAAGTGTACGCATACTTTGTGATGTGTACTGTTGTAAGGGCTGAACCCTGCGAGTTACCCAGCATCCCCTGAACCGTACGGTGCTCCCTCCTCACCTATCAGCACCTCATATGATACACAGACCCACTCAATCTACCTGCCAACATACCAGACAAAAACCATGTTTTCTGTGGGCGTGGTTAGACAGAAGAATATCCACAGCATAAATAAGAAACAAAATGTAGGTTTTTTTTAAAAAATATCCAAGTTCCCTAGACTCACAAGTGTGAGCTTATTTAAAATAAACAGAGGAACTGGAAAAAAAATGGAAAACAAAGTAGGGCAATGGAGTGTGTGGGGGAAGGGGGAACAAATAATATTAAAATAAAAAGCTCCTGCACTAGGCAAGTTTTCCCCAGCTTGCCTGGCTTTAATATTAAATTACTGTTGTCTGGCAGGATCATCTGCAAAACTCTGATTTTGTTTCTTCCTCTGTTCATAGCCTGATAATTGAGGCTGAATTCCCTTGTCTTTAATATGCCATATATTTTCCACCTGGCAAAGGACTCAGACAGATACAGATAAATACCCTGTAGACATACAGACAGAGAAACTTCTGTAATTGCTTTCATAATGACTCTCAGACATCAAAGGAAGGCAAATAATGGTATTTAACACTGTTTCCATTCTTTAGCTGAAATGTAATTTTATAGAGTTATTGTCAGGCAGTACAGTGAATGTACAAGTGCAACTGTCATATTCTGCTCATATTAATTAGCTGCCCACAAGAGGTCCAGGACAGTAATGGCAAAGTTCTCCTCATTTCAGATGGTCTGATATTCAGACAGAACCGTAAGTACAATAGCTTGATTAACATAGTTGCTTAGATCAGGTTTTCCCTGGGAGTATGTCAATTGGCATTTTGAAGAATCAATTAATTAGCACTCCAAATAATCCATTCTTGGGTTAATGAAAGTATTTTGTACAGCTGCAAAAACTTACATGAAATAACACCCAAGCCTTTCCAAAGTGCCAAGGTGAAAGATTTATAATTTGGGGAGTGTTGTACACTCTATGGTCAATTTCACCATACAAAGTTATTGCAAGAGATTCAGTTGACCAGGGCTTATCAAAATATTTAGAAGGTTATTGGGGGCGGGGAGGAGAAATGGATCTGGGAAATTTCATGGTGACATAGAAATTAGAACTTTACTCTGCAATCGTGATTAAAATAGTAGATTAATTAGAGTACCCAGACATCAACATTTTGCATGATGTTATTTTTCATTTTCAAAAATTAGCTCTTGAAGGCAATTTAGTGTATTTAGATCCTGCAAAGCTTTACTCACGTGAGTAATCCATACCCATGTGAATGGTCCCATTGAGGTCAATGAATAATCGTTGCTCGTAAATAAGGCTTTGACATTAATGAGCCTACTTACCTGAGTAAGGATTACTCGTGAGAAGAAAAGCTCTGCAGGCCTCTGGTTTCCTCTCCTTCAGCTGAAAAGCTCAGGAGCTGAATCTTCTGTAAGTGAGAATTATAAATTGGAGGTGTGATTTGTTGTAAAATAAACTCCACCTATGAGAGCACAGCACTTCTTGAAAGAAACTTGACCTTCGCTCCAAGACACCAGGTCATATTTTAAAGTTTGTTGTGTTACAGATGCTTCAGTGTTTTCTATTACATTTTCTCTTCTTTTTTGGTTGATTTGTTCCTTCCTCATCTTGATCTTCATGCTCATATCAGTGATGGGCCAATGCCAGAATTTTATATAAAATTGTGCTCCTGTTTTTAGTAGTGTGAATATAATGAAGGCTGAGTATGAACCCCCCCTCCCCCACCCGGATTCCAGGCTTGATTTTGAAAAACAAGGTATATTGTCATGAGAAAGACAGAGAGTAATTGCAGCAGCAATTAGATATGGTTCTATGATATAACGGGTAAGCATGATGATGGACTCATTTAACTTTGTGTCTATCTTATTACTAAGAATGGGTCACATTTCTTCACGCAAAGTAGTGATCAAGCCCAAATCAAACATTTTTTCCCTGTGGTGTGCACAGAGTCTGTCTGTGTGAATGCTCTGCAGTTGTCCAGGCCCAGAAGATGTCGGGGTACTGCTGCATTGCAGGTCTTCTAATGGCCATTATTATCACTGGTGAATTTCACCCAGCATGAATGATTAATATAGAACCAAGATCAAAGACCAAGGTCAACCAGCCCCAGCCCTCTTCCTTCCCAGCCCTGCAACTGGAGGAGACTGTGTGACATCCCCACCTGATCCTAACAGATTCCCAATCAGTGCTCTCAAATAGCTCCCAAGAAATTAGAATCCACTTTGAGCTTTGTCTTTATAAGGCATTTTATGGTATAATAAACAGCTTTGTTAATGTAGCCCATTTAACAAGTGCAATCCATCCTAACATTGTTACAATCACCTCATCAAAAATCTTGCCACTGAAATCAAGGCTAAACAAAGCCCTAGTTTCACGAAACTCATTCCTGTAATTGCTATGTCCAGATGACTAAAAACTGAAAAATGGAAGAAGAGGGCAACAGACTGGAACTCAGGATATCTAGCTTTACTTCCTGGTTCTGCCACAGACTTCCTGCGTGATCTTGGGCAAGTCATTGTGCCTCAGTTCCCAATCTGTAAAAG
The DNA here is from genome assembly GCF_965152275.1 of Natator depressus. Lineage (NCBI taxonomy): Eukaryota > Metazoa > Chordata > Testudines > Cheloniidae > Natator > Natator depressus. The sequence goes on from NC_134243.1 coordinate 73,904,697, forward strand.
GAAGCTAATATTTCCTTCTGTCTGCATTGTTGATTTACATTCTAAGTTCTTTAATGCAGGGACTGATCTTTAGTATGTACAACACCTAGCATAGTAGCATCCCAATCTTGGGGTCTATAGATATTACTGTAATATAAATAAATAATAAACATAAAGCCCAAAGCTTTCCAAGGGCTTAAGCAATTTTTCTGAGAGAAAAAGTCTTTACTGTGCAGAATCTTTGCTAAGTAATCTGAAATATAATTTTATCTCGAAATGCCCCTCTTCTCCTGTGTAGGCATTTTTGGGTGCTTTACAACATTATACAAACAATTTAAAATGCAATTAGAAACAGTAATATAAAAGACTACCTTCTAAAATTCGAACGAACAGCACCACATTGAGTAATGTTGGCTTTTTTCCAGCTTTTTCTAGAAAAACCATCGTGTTATGAGAGCTCTGTATTATGCTTTCACCAGAGACAATGCCCATGGAACTGGTTAAGGTCTGTTTATTCCTCATTTGTAAGTCTCTTTTGTTTAAAATGCATAATTGTAAACTTAGTTGTTAGTGCTTGTTATGGACTTATGCCAGAAGTGAGATCTTCCTTATTTTGCTAATCAGGTTGCTCCATATCTGCATGCTCATTTTCTGATATCTGATGAGGCGACAAGGTCATTGGACGTACAAGTACTTATTTAAAAACCGACATGAGAGTGAGATAGAGGTTAGTTGGGTCTATCAGAGCTGTCAATCAATTAATGAATATTATTGAGCAAGGACACTGTGAGGGAAGCGAACAGAAGGAATGAAAATGACCATGGAGATACAACATAGGGAAAACGACAGGACTGACTAAATGAGCTCACGTGAGTGCTAAAATCAGACATGCTCACATCACAAATGAAAGAAAACACTGAGAGACAGTAAGGCCAGAATATATGCCATTCTATAGGCCAAAAGACTGACAGATTACTTCAGTCTTTTGTCCAAAAGCACAATCTTGAATGCTGCATTTGTGAAGAATAAAGTTGTAAAATCCCCAATGCATTCTGAATGGCTTTCATTAAGATTCTACAGACTACTGCCAATGTGTAGGATGTTTTTTTCTTTGCAAAAATGCACTGGTTTAGGCTACAGAAATCTTAGAGCCTGGAATTTGAAATTAGTCAAGGGGAAACAGACTAGAGTCTTACCTGTAAATAAATGGGGGATATAAATAGCAAAATAGGGCAGTACCAACAGGGCCGCACAAAAGCTCACTTAAAAGCGGCACTATCACTGCAGTACATGGTGTACTGGCACAAGACAAGAGTATACTGTTTATCAGTACAAAAAAGAAATAATTTATAATTTTATCCTGGGGGAGGGGGGAGAAATGGAGAAATAAAAACTAGACAAAAAAGAAACAAGAGAGGAGAAAAATTGCCAATATGTTTGTGTGAATGAAAGATAGTGAGGGGGGAAAAAATGAAAAGACGGCAAAGTCAGAGGCAGGGAGATACTGACACCAAATCTCTGCAAAGCGTTCAAAATTCTCCAGCTGCCACGCTTTTAATTTGCTACCGTTCTAATTAAAATGCAAATTAAATTTATAATTAGCATCAGCGTTTTCTAAAGAAACCTCCTTGCGTGCAACACAAACATATGGGACGATGGGATAGTGTAAAGTTTAAAAATCGAAGGAGAGAGACGAATGGAAGGGTAGAAATGTTGCTAGAAAATAAGTATGGGCAATGGGGGTATAAAGGGAGGGAAGAGGAGACAAACAAAGTGGATTTTAAGGAATGAAGTGGATAAGCATCCCAGTGTAACGAAGAGATTGCTGAATATGAACGATCTATCTGGGAGTTACTTTTAGTTGAATCAGGTGTCAGGGGTCACGGGTGTTGTATAGCATATGCCAAAAAGGCAAAAAGGGTCACAGCTTGTAATCAAAAAGTCTATGGCCAAAAATTAACCGCTGGTTGCTTCCAGATAATTAATTTAAAAATTGATGGGGAACAAAGTACTAACATCACGTCATGATTCAAGAGCATCTACCGTTTTAAAGGTAAACTAGTTTCCCGAGTGAGAATCAAACCAAAGAGGTCAGTAGGACTCAAAGAAAGGAGGAATGCAGAATTTGTGCCCTTTAATTTATGTATACACATTTGCTAGATGCAGGTTTCTTGTTACTAAAAGCTTTTATTTAAAAAATAGTTTTCTCTATGAACTTCTTGTAGAATACATTATAAAATCAAAATAGAAAATTGTAGCATAAAACAGAATTATACCTGGATGAGTATTGCCCACACAAAAAAACCCAAAACCAACCAACCAACCAAACCAAAAAAACAATTTCACAAGTAGTTATTCAGATGTTGAAATTAATTTGCTTTGGTTAAACACATGCCAGCATTGAATAATTAAGTTTTAGTGGCAATCATCTTTGCTGAAGTATGCCCAAATTACAGTTGCAGTTGTGCATATTCACAGACATTCCATTTAAGATTTTCACGTGGGAGTATTTGCACTAGAAGTACATGTGAATCATCCAATCAAGGAGCAAAAACAGCATCATGTGATTTACCTGATAGATCACCACTACGCAATCCAGTTTGAATTTCAAATATTAATTACTTGCTGCAAACTGTTTGTGATCAATCCATGCACTATTTATTTTATTTTATTTTATTTTATTTTTTATTTTATAACATTTGTGGAAATCCAGATCAGCTTTTGGCTATTTCATGAGCTGAAAGAGGCTACCCTTAATCTGATAAATGAGTTGCTGCAAATTCATCTTTATTGAGTAGAGAGTCTGGAGGAGAGCGGTTTTCCATCGCTACATCTACTGTATATTAAACAGCTAATGTGGTATTAAAGGTTTGATAAAACTAGTATAGGACAAAATTGGCTTTATTATAATAGTGTTTTGTTGCAGGGGTATCGTTATGAGTTCTAGAGGGGGAAAAAAAATAAAGTAAGTCTGATCACAAGAGTAGTAGTTTCTTTCCTTTCCACTGAGGAACTTTGTGGAAAGCCTGAGTGATTTTAATATTCTAGGGATTCTGCTTTATCTATTAACCAGGCTCTTCATCAGATATTTTAAAATTTTAATGTAACAGGAATGAATATGTCATAGATGTGTGTTAAGCTGTTATTAAACTGCAATGTAAAGCAGGATTGTAGGAATATTTTTATAAGTCAAGAAGTCAATTAAAAATGATAAGCCTGCAATATCGCTATTGTAGCGCCATACAAAAACTTCATTTCTCATGTGCTTTCTTGGGTGTGAAGAGGAATTGTGACACAGAGAGGGGAGTGTAGTTAAATGTCATTAATATTTAGAGAGGCAAGGTCTAATAAAAGATATGACCTCACCCACCTTGTCTCTCTAATATCCTGGGACCCACCCCGCTACAACATCCCTGCAAACAACTATTTAGATTTAGATTTATTTTTAGACTGAGATGGAAAGGAAGAGCTCTTGGAGCCAGATCCTTAGTTTGCTGGCATTGTTTCACTAACTTCAGTGGAGCTACACTGATTTACTCCAGCTGAGCCCCTTTATCTTTCTGTAAGCATTGAGAAATAGCACCGTTAACCAACTTATTTCAGTATTAATATATTTTTAAAAGCATGTCTAACAATGATTGAATGGATAGTGTGCATTGAAGTATATATTTTAGTTTGCAATCAGATGTTTATTCTTCAAACAAACATCCAGAACCTCTGTTCTTCAGCAAATGGATGGCTTGATTTTCAGAAGTGTTGAGCACTTGCAGTTGCTCTGAAACCCAGGTCTTGAAACCCAGCACCCATACAGAACACAGCATCATCATCTCCAAAGCAACACATGGTGTTATTGAAAGTAACAATGGAAAACAATCAACTGAATTAAATGGGGGCAATTATGGGCCTTCTAAAATAAAGTATGTATAGAAGAGAATAAAATGTGTTGTCAGAACCTGGTTCGCAAATTTGAGCTTTTATTGGGATGATGTGGAACTTAGTGATCGGTTATAAAGGGACTGTTGAAATTGGTAGGATTTGGGTCCACCATCAGCTTGCAGGAAAGAGAGCTATGTTAATTGAAGAAAATATGCAAACAATATCCTACCATTCTAGATCCATTTTATAAAGTGAATGAATAATAAGCAACCATAATTATATCCCACTAGTAATCATTTGCATTTGGGTGTTCTATAAACTTCTTATAACTACAATCCTGAGTTCAAGTTCTTCAGCTTTTCCTCATGCTGAGTAGCACTCACCAAAGTAGCCCGGTTGACTTCAATACAGATATTCGGGTGAGTGCTATTCATTTGTGAATAAAGGTTGCAGATTTGGGCCCTGGGGGAACATAATGTCATTGAATTACCTGAACTGAATACTTCAATTGCATAATTTCGGGCCTGATCCCACAAGTTGTTGAGCACTCTTTCTTAAATAGGAATTGAGGGTGCTCAGCACCTTGTTGGATGGGGCTTTTAGTGATTCAATAGTTCCCTGAGCAAAAAGATAAACTATCAAAAATATGCATTTTGGAATAAATTCTGCCTCTGGTGGTGATAAGTTTCCAAAAGCTAGATTTAAAAAAAGACTCCTCAGGTTTATGGAAACTGACAACGTGCAATTAATCAAGACTCTTTTCAACAACAGAAAAATAGTTCTACCAAATCCAGGAGCTGGGAAGTGTTGTCTTCTGCACAGAATTCAAGTTCCTGGTGTTCAAGATGAGAGTCTAAATAAAGTCTTCTGTGTTGATGGACAAAGGGGTGAAAAACAAAGGCATAAAAGGATTGCTTTGTTTAATTTCATATTGTTGTCCTTTTCCTATTCAGTAAATGAAGTCACCTTTGAAGTGGCTTCATGAACCACTGGGTAATCAAAATTATTATGCCGCCACCTGTTGTCCGTTAATTATTCTGAGAAGATACTCATAAATCATAACACTGGACAATAAATCAAACTGTCAGGACCCAGGTCAAAGGTTATGCATGAAAAGTTATAGGTCACCGACAGGGTGTGAAAGATCAGGGTTTTGGAGCATCACTCATTGTCAAGTAATGTTGGGAGAAGTGCCATCAGAACAAAAGAAAAACTAAAGTACAGAAGAATTTAGGCCCAAGGATAGCTCTGGGCTCACGCACAAAAGAAATCAAATTGACATGTCATTACACTGCAGATCTGACAACCAGCAAGATTGCCTAGCAATGCCCTGACTCAAATACTTTTGTCTAGTCTTATTCTTGTTTTAAGACAAGGTTCCTTTTGAAATGTTTCATATATCTGGGCCAGATCCTGCTCCCATAGAAGTCAACAAGTGCTTTGTCCTCTGTGTATTTGGAATTTAATGTAGCATTAACGTTTTCAGGTTTGCTGTAGAAGCTTGAGGCACTCTACTTTAATCAAGGGTAAAATTCTTGAAACTTCTCTAAAGCCTGAGTAATTGGGCTTCATGCATCTGTTCTGCAGTGTTGGCGGGATTAAATAACCCCCTTACTGAAGAGCAAGTGCAATGCTGCATCATAAATCCTTATTCCAGCCTATAATCCCATGGTTCCTCAATACGGGGCGGGGGGGGGGGGAGCAGATAAACTGCATAGAGAGCCACTGCATCTCTTTATGCCAAAGAAGTGGGCTCCAAACCCTCGACTCTGAATATGCCAGTGCAGAAAGGAGAATTACGGGATGGACTGTTGTCAGGGTCACTTCGCTCACTGGATCTGTGCTTATGTTGAAAAACCACAGCAACTTCTCGGGAGTTGATAACTGAGCACGTCTTCCATTTCCCTCTATTGCTAGCCTTTTAATAGCTTTGTCAAGGCTGAACTAACATATTCTCACTTCTTCCCTCCTGATCTTTCCCCCAGTGTATCTTAAGTGGTTGTCCCATTGCCCATGCATAAGGAGCACAGATGTTTTTTAGAATGAAATGGCAGGAACTAGCCAGAGAATGTATTGAGTCTGCAGCCCCATCTGGTCTACCCCAATGGTTGCAGCAGACATTTCCAAAATTCAGATCCAGCAGCCTATCGCCAAGCCCATCCACAATGTTATCTTCTGTAGGAAGAGCCCACTTCCTCAGTAGAAATAAGATGCAGGGGCTTCCAGGAAGTCTAGCCATGCCTCCTTCCCTCTATACTAGAGGAAATCAAGACTTCTGCATCACGGAGGGCTTTGCCTTGGGCCCTGAGCCAATGGATGTAAGCATATTTGATATGAGGGAAAAAAGTTTCAGCCAGTCTACTTAGCACACTGACCTGCTCTGAAATTAATGTTGTTCTCATGGAGTGTGTTCATTCTCAAGTACTTGAGCTGCATCTAATATCTTTTAACTCATTTAGAGTGAATGGCCTGTGTTTAAAATAGAATACTCATTTAGACGCAAATGAGCACTGATAGGAAACCACTGATTTAAAACCTGGCTGGGGTAAATTGTTTCCGACGTGAAGAAAGCAACTTTAGGATAAAAACCTAATAATGAGAAGGCTGCTGGAAACAGCTCTGATGTTCCAGAGATGTGATGTACTGTCTACTGCCTGCTGTTTGAGTTAACTTGCTGTTAGAATGAGCTGCTGTAGGATTGGCAGCTAATGGCTAAGCAAACTTTAATTTAAAAAATGATTTATTCCTTGGATGTATTATGGTTTTGGTTTATTTTAACTGAGTATTTTTGATGCGATAACCAGGATTTTGCTTCTTTAAATAGAGCACCAAAACCACGATGAACCTTGGCCGTGACTAGGCTCCCGACAGTCTATGAGCTCCACCGTGGCACGGAGTTCCTCATAAGCTCAGGGAGGTCATTGAACAATTGGGGCCTAGAACTTGCTAAATATAGTGGAAAGCTGTTATGAAAACAGCAGGGTTTTCATTAGGCCTGTCCATGCTTCATTATTCTGTACTGCTCCTGAGCATTCACACAAGCAAAGTTTTGCTCATACAAATGTCTATGAGCGGTAATTTTGAAGTCTGTAGTGGAGATTCCTCTTGGAGGGAAGCAGAATTTGTCTGATAAATAAAAGCATGAAGGTGAAATGCTAGCTTTATTGAAATTAATGGGGCTTTGCCATTACTGACTTCAGTGGGGCCAGGATTTCATCCGAGGTGTATATTGGTAAACAAAAGAAAATGTGTGAAAACTTTAACAAAAACCCTATGCCAAGCAGAGCTTTTACCCTGAGAAGTAGAAGAGCTAGAGACTTCACAAAGTTCACTAGGAATTTTACTATTGCTATTGACTTTATATGGAAGACACTTAGATTCTCCAACGGGCAAGAGCAAAACCACTAATATAGAGAAATGAAAAGAAATTTGGCTTGAGTGGAAAAGGAAGTAGTTTATGGAGGTTTAATCATCTAGTCCTGAAAAGAAACAGAAACATGTGACTTAGTTACAAGTCATGCCGTTCAAATCCTGAGACCTGAATATTGGGTGCTTGTCATGGAATGTTTGAAGAAAATGCAAGGCTCAAATACACAACATGTGATGTACACAAACAGGGAGAGAAAAAACAAATAGAAACAAAATACCCCTCAATGTATTCAATACATTGTTTGTAACAAATAGTTCTATCAGTATATGCAGTGACTTGAACTATGAGGCCAACCGCTTGTGTATATAAGAACTACTTGGGCACATAAGGGGTTGAAAGAGTTTACATTAGAAATGAAGCACCAGTCTTACCAGGAACAGAAACTGAATGTAAGGCGGAACATAGGGTACTACTCACTGGAAATTCATAATTTATTCCTGCTTGGTCTCATTGACTTCAACCTCAAGCTCCCATTTGACTTCACTGGTACTTGTGCCTGAGCAAGGAAGATTTGGGTTATGGAAGTTTTCTTATCTAATTACTCTAACTTCATATACAAAAAAGAATCCTTTTAACCAGTTTATGGAGAACTGAAATGTAAGGTATGTCTCCTTACTTTCTCATTTAAGCAGGACATTGAATACTATTACATGAAATTTCATATACATGTATCTAACTTGATAAGTCTTAGAACGGGCATTGAATGATGTAGCCTTTGGGTTGCATTAACCTATGGTCTGTAGTGGCTGAAACCGAAAGAGAGAGGGTCTTCAGAGACAGCCCAGCTACAAGCAGAGAGAATGCCACCACAATCTCCCTTTCATTGTGGGGCCACAGGAAACCAGAACAAAACCCCAAAGTGTGTAGCACTAACTGGACACATGATTGGAGAACATATCGATTCAGCATATCACTGCCATAGCCTCAGGTCGACAGTATACTAGGGAGTTCCTGGTGGAACTTCAGTCTTTCCTCCCTGGGCTACAGAAGACAGTAAAATATCTATGATTATTCTTCTGTACCTTTCATTTTGTGTAAATATTATTTGATTGTTATGAACTATGCCTGTGAACTGAAAAATAATGGTGCAATTGCATGAACACAAGAATAACCATGCACTTATTTGTTTCTAACCTGGCATTTATTTTCTTACAAGTTAGTAATAGATTTTTGTTTTATGGGCACCTATTTTATTTTAAGCTTGTGGTCATGGAAATATACTATTTAGAACCACCTATGTTGCTTTCATTTTACATAAAAGTAATTTGTGGCAAGGTAATGTAGGTCAATGTGTAATATTCAAGGACTTGATCCTGATCCATTTATGGCCCTGAGAAACTTGACCTCTTAAGTGTTAGCAAGATTGGACAGCCGTATTTGCAGGATTGGGCCCTACGTGCCTAATTAGTGGTCATGTGACTATTTTCCTATAGTCTGTCACACAAGGATATCTTCGTTTAGAGGGGACCTTTTTTGTTTTTTAAAAAATGTAGGAATTGTGATAAAGGATTGAAATTAAAACTTGGAAAGAGTTGTTAGCGAAATGACATTTAATTTTGATAGAGAGGCAATGAGGCAGAACATTTTGCATGTTTGCAAAATAAGCTTCATTTTTGATGCATTTGGCTTAACTGATTATATTAATTAACTTAACAGCAAGTGTGAAGATTATTTATGATGCATTAAAAATGATTAGACCTTAATGGCTTCCCTGTATGAACAAGGAAGTTGAATTTTAGGGCCAGGTTGTGGAGAACACCACTTGCTGTGATCCTCCTTCCAATGATTTTTACAAATGTCCTTTAAAAGCAAAGTAATTATAATAAAACTAAACTAACCACTGTGCCGAAATCAGTGAGCAACATAAACCTGAGACTAAACTGGCCAAGCACAGTGAGTTTGCTTTGCTAATCCATTACTGTACCAAGATTCCACTTTTTAATTCAACCACATAATCTAACTCCCCAGAATCCTCTTTACAGAGGCACATCTTGCCAAAGTGAGAAATCTTGATGATCAGTGCTGTTTTGGGTATGCCAGCAGTGTCCCTGGGGCCTGGCAAGTGTATTCCTAAATGGTGTGTATTATATAAATTCTGGTCTTCACAGTTACCTCTGGCAATTTCTGCTGAGAAACACCGGTAATGGAGCCTCTTCGAGATCATTATTACTTACTGTACATCTGTTTTTTCTCCTGCATCTGGTTCAGCTCTGAATTGACAGGTACAACTGTGCAAAATTATTTGGCTCTGAATTACTGGGTTCCTTTCATTCAAATCAGTTAGCTCCATGGGACTGCACCTGTCAGTTACCGACAGTGAATTTAATTTGGGGGAATCAGGACTTCTTGCATCAAGGGGTTAATGAGCAAAATTTCTATAATATTGTATCATATTTACAAGAAGTGGCTATAAGACACAGCTGTTCAGAACACTATGGTTCTATCTGAATAATTTAGAGGTGCTGGTTTTACTGCATATAAATAAAGGAAGGAGCAAAATTAGTTTATTTTGCTCTCAGATCTTTTATTCAAGACTCACAGTACTTTACTTACTATGAAGTAGGTGCAGTATTGGACCTAAAGTAAGGAAGATCAGCTTCCTAAGCAACATGTCTTAACAAACAGAAATACCTCAGATTATAATTACTATAGCCACACAAAAGCAGGTTTGCTGATACCTTTTTGTTCTTAATGCGTTGAAAATTGTACAGTAGATAGTGTAGTTGGTATGAGCCCCTGTGTAATATCTGTCTGATAAGTGTCTTCTCACACCCTGAGGTCTTTTATAAGCAATTTGCATTCTACAAAGAGACAAATCAGCTGGAGAGGGTTTGTTTGGTATAACAGAAAAGGAGTGTGAAAATATTCCAGCCGTACAGATGGCATTGCTCGTTAGCCCTGAACATATACATGTGCAAGTATTGTTTTTGCTCTTAACAAATAAAATCATGCATAGAAAAAAATCTATTTATAGAGGTGAAGTCACAGTTTGGTTGGATTGTAATAATTAGGAGTTCTCTAAAGAGAAAGAAATAGGATAAAGTCCTTCTTTGAACTAAGGTGTGCTGAAGGGTTGAGAGAAGTTAGAAAGGAAATGTTCCCTTTTCCTTGGTCTCTTAAGACAGTCGCCTATAATAGGGCTATAATAGGATCTGTTCTTTTTCATAGGCAAAAAGGTAAAGCAGCTAGACTTTTGTCAAATAAGATTATTTTACTGCTGGTGAGAAACTTTCCTTTGCTGAACAGAGACCGGCAGCGGCTGTAGAGTGTTCATCCAGAATCTGGCATACGCGGAGGTTTCAGTAGATTGCTCCGACAAAAAGCTGAAGATCTTGAACTGCTAGTTCACTATGAGCATGATCCAAAGGCCGTTAAAGTCAACGAGATTTCTTTCAGTGTCTTCAAATATTTTGTTGTTGTTTTGGTCTGGTTTTTTTCAGTCAGTGGAAAGATTTCCATTGGCTTTAATGGTCTTTGGATCAGGACCTAAAAGTTCTGAATTTGGCTTAAAATAAATTGTTCATTCAACAGCAGCAGGCAGTGGGGATGCAGAAGACTCTGACATTTATTAATAAGGACACCACACACCGTACCTATTATGGTGTGTCCCAATTAAATCAGAACTTTTTTGAAAACCGCCAACTTCATGTCTCAGTTGCCAGGAACAAAATCAAGAACCCATACTCGGCATGCCCTGTTGCCATTCCCCTCCAGTTTAAACCAGGAAGTTTGAAAGCCTCAGCTGAAGGCAAACACCGCTGTATTGCCTGAGGGCGGAAGGAAAGATGATTCCGACATTCCTGTGTTTTCTGTTTTCAGCCATGTTATAAATACAGTATTGTGAGAACCCCCTGCTTGTGCAGCTTCAGTTTCTGCTTCTGATTTTAGTCCAAACCAGTTACAGTTCTGAGTAGAAAAATATCAGTAGTGCAAAGTGACAGAGATCTGGGATATTTTATTAAAACTTCTTCCATTTAAACTTAAATATACAATTTTCAGAAATTGTAAACTGTCATGATTTTTATAGCAATCGATACTGAGCTGAACTCACCCTGGCTTTATAATGCTGTCTGCTGTGACCCTAAGCCTAGGTCCCCAGTCATGGAAAGGCTTCTGGGGAATGTTACTGTGATGCAAAGTGGCTACCTACACTGTCTCCTCCTGAGGGAAAACCCCTCAGAATTATGGTGCTCTTAAGTTAGTAGTTGGATAGATATTACTGAATCACAGATATGCAATAATATTAATATAATAGAATTGACTCACCAAATATGTATTGTTGAAAATAATGCCAACAAATACCATATGTGACTCCCAGATACATCAAAGAATTGTGCATATATTTATCTAATTTGCTTCTTTGATAAAACTCCACGTTTAATGGTAGACTGTATGAATTTTTGATGTCCATGAAGTATAGCTCATCAAGAGGTGTGAGTGCAGCCGTTCACCAAGCACTTGCTCTATAAAACTAGAAAAAGATGTTCATGTGAAAGGCATTTGGTCTTTGATTATAAATATCAAACCATCTTCTTTCTCCCTTTTTTGTATGTTTTGTGTGGTACATATAAGTTCTACATGTCCCTTCCGACAGTCCAACTTTTTACATTCTTCAGTATGCCCCCCTATATTCTCAGTCTTTGTTCCTTCTCCTGCCCACCCAATTGTTATTCAGTTGTCAATGGGCCAGTCTTTTCTCTTGATTGGCATCACTCAACAATGGAGTCCTCCGTTTTATTCACTGATATAGTTCTTGTACAGTACTGGCAGTGTCCGAATAGGCTTCTCCACCCTACCTTAGCAAAGCGCCTTCACCCTGACTTGGAATGCAAAGCTCCATGGGTGAGAGTGTAGCTCAATTACATGTCAATTTAATTCCTGGCCTGTCCACTGAGATTGTCACTGATGGTAGCAAGAATGATGGGTTTTCTGATGTTGATTACTGTCTAAGAAGAGCTAAGAAAGAGTCCTAATAAACACACTGGATTTATGGTTTATTACTACAATGTGTAACCTACCAATTCCTCCCTCCTCTGTTTGTCCCTATGACTGCAGGGGTACTGATGGACCACTTCCCCTTGAATTATCCCTTAGAATACATGTTAACTGCTTATGCTAAACAATCTGTTCTGCCTTGTATTTAGCTGTGACACTTAGGGCTTGTCTACTCTGCCAAGTTGTTGACAAAACTTTTGTCTTTCACAGGTACTTAAAAAAGCCCTCCCCCTACCCCCGAAGGACAAAAGTTTTGCCGCAGCAAGTGGCAGTGTGAACGTGGCTTTGTTGGCGGGAGTGCTCTCCTGCCGACAAAGCGAACAGTGCTTGCAGGGCTGGAAGTATTTTGTCGGCAAAAGTGCCGACAAAGTGCTGACAAAGAGCATTTACACATGCTGACATTTAGCGACAAGGCTGTGTCGACACAGCTTTGTTACTAAAAGCTGCGTGGTATAGACAAGCCCTGACCTGAAGAGCTCCATGTAGCTTGAAAGCTTGGTTCTTTCATCAACAGAAGTTGGTTCGGTAAAAAATATTACCTCACCCACCTTACTGAGGTCAGAACATCTAGGGATAAAGTGAGAAAGGCTAAAAGTCAAGTAGAGTTGGACTTTGCAAAGGTAATTAAAACCAATAGTAAAAGGTTCTATAGCCATATAAATAAGAAGAAGACGTGGGACCACTTAACACTGAGGATGGAGTGGAGGTTAAGGATAATTTAGGCATGGCCCAATATCTAAACAAATACTTTGCCTCAGTCTTTAATAAGGCTAATGAGGATCTTAGGAATAATGGTAGCATGACAAATGGGAATGAGGATATGGAGGTAGATATTACCATATCTGAGGTAAAAGCGAAACTCAAACAGCTTAATGGGACTAAATCGGGGGGTCTAGATAATCTTCATCCAAGAATATTAAAGGAATTGGCACATGAAATTGCAAGCCCATTAGCAAGAATTTTTAATGAAGCTGTAAACTCAGGGGTTGTACTGTATGACTGGAGAAATAGTTCCTATTTTTAAGAAAGGAAAAAAAAGTGATCCGGGTAACCACAGGCCTGTTAGTTTGACATCTGTAGTATGCAAGGTCTTGGAAAAAATTTTGAAGGAGAAAGTAGTTTAGGACATTGAGGTCAATGGTAAATGGGACAAAATACAACATGGTTTTACAAAAGGTAGATCATGCCAAACCAACCTGATCTCCTTCTTTGAGAAAGTAACAGATTTTTTAGACAAAGGAAACACAGTGGATCTAATTTACCTAAATTTCAGTAAGGCGTTTGATATCGTGCCACATGGGGAATTATTAGTTAAATTAGAAAAGATGGGGATCAATATGAAAACTGAACGGTGGATAAAGAATTGGTTAAAAGGGAGACTACAGCGGGTCATACTGAAAGGTGAACTGTCAGATTGGGGGGAGGTTACCAGTGGAGTTCCTCAGGGATCGGTTTTGGGACCAATATTATTTAATCTTTTTATTACTGACTTTGGCACAAAAAGTGGGAGTGTGCTAATAAAGTTTGTGAATGATACAAAGCTGGGAGGTATTGCCAATTTAGAGAAGGACCGGGATATCATACAGAAGGATCTGGATGACCTTGTAAACTGGAGTAATAGTAATAGGATGAAATTTAATAGTGAGAAGTATAAGGTCAAGCATTTAGGGATTAATAACAAGAATATTAGTTGTAAGCTGGGGACGCATCAATTAGAAGTAACGGAGGAGGAGAAGGACCTCGGAGTATCGGTTGACCACAGGATGACTATGATCTGGCCAATGTGATATGGCCGTGAAAAAAGCTAATGCGGTCTTGGGATGCGTCAGGCGAGGTATTTCCAGTAGAGATAAGAAAGTGTTAGTACCGTTATACAAGGCACTGGTGAGACCTCATCTGGAATACTGTGTGCAGCTCTGGTCTCCCATGTTTAAGAAGGATGAATTCAAACTGGAACAGGTACAGAGAAGGGCTACTAGGATGATCCAAGGAATGGAAAACCTGTCTTATGAAAGGAGACTCAAGGAGCTTGGCTTGTTTAGCCTAACCAAAAGAAGGTTGAGGGGAGATATGATTGCTCTCTATAAATATATCAGAGGGATAAATACCGGAGAGGGAGAGGAATTATTTAAGCTCAGTACCAATGTGGACACAAGAACAAATGGATATAAACTGGCCATCAGGAAGTTTAGACTTTAAATTAGATGAAGGTTTCTAATGATGAGAGGAGTGAAGTTCTGGAATAGCCTTCCAAGGGAAGCAATGGGGGCAAAAGACCTATCTGGCTTCAAGATTAAACTCAATAAGTTTATGGAGGAGATGGTATGATGGGATAACATGATTTTGGCAATTAATTGATATTTAACTATTAATGGTAAATAGGCCCAATGGCCTATAATGGGATGTTAGATGGTGTAGGATCTGAGTTACTACAGAGAATTCTTTCCTGGGTATCTGGCTGGTGAATCTTGCCCACATGCTCAGGTTTCAGCTGATCACCATATTTGGGGTCGGGAAGGAATTTTCCTCCAGGGCAGATTGAAAGAGGCCCTGGGTTTTTTTTGCCTTCCTCTGTATCATGGGGCACGGGTCACTTGCTGGAGGTTTCTCTGCACCTTGAAGTCTTTAAACCATGATTTGGGGACTTCAATAGCTCAGACATAGGTGAGAGGTTTATTGCAGGAGTGGGTGGGTGAGATTCTGTGGCCTGAATTGTGCAAGAGGTCAGACTAGATGATCATAATGGTCCCTTATGACCTTAATATCTATGAGTCTATGAGTCTTTCTAGTAGTAGCTAGATAGACGAACAACTCGTCTGATGTAGGCTACTCTCAGTTGGTACTCTCTATCACAAGTTCAGATCATTACCATTTGGTCCTAGCACGTTGTATATTTCTGTTTGAGTTTTTTATGAAATTACATCTGATTTGGTTGTGGTTGCTATCCTTATCTAGGATTCGTTGTCTCATAGATGGGGATAGCCCTTTGAGGAAGATGAGTGTTACACAGAGAGAAACACAAATACTCTTGCTTGAAGGCTGCAGTGTATCACTACTTTATTCCTTAGACTTTAGAATGGTTACACACAAGAACCCCAAAATAGAGAAAACAGGCTCCGAGAGGCACAGCTCACCCCACCTTGTTTTAAGCTGGCCCTTTCCATCCTGATTCTGATCCCATGATGCTTTTGTATAGTGCACCCAAGCCATAAACATGACCAGGAAACCCCCCCACTCTTAAAGTGGTAGCTTGCAATTTCAACACAGTCCTCAACACACCCCAGTGGACTTAGCCCCACCTGAAACTAATTAGCTGCCTCCCAGGTGATGGGTCTTAGACAGAAGGCTAACAAACAGCTCTGCTGGGAGAGAAGGCTGAAGAGAACACATAGGGTCCATCAGGAGACTCTGGGTCTTGGGGAAAAGACATGGTAAGATCCAGGCAGCAGAAGGACCCAGGATATCTATTTAATTTATGTTGGTCTGTTTTAGTATTTGAGACATAAACCCATCTGTGAAGAAAGGGACTGAAATTCTTCTGCTTTTGGGAGCTTCATATTATGCCCTGGCCAATGAGTTGGACCCACCAGCTTACACAGCTTACCAGGTGCTCAATAGGACAAGTAAAGCTGATTTGAAATATGTGCTCCTGAAACAGCTTAGCATTTGTTTGTCATTTCAATTTACTGCCGCACAGTTCAAATGTAAACTTCAGTTGTTTTTTATCCACTTCCTTTTAAACAAATAGTGCAAGTAATCACCAGTTCTGAATGGTGTAATGAATCTGAAATGGAGATGTAAGTCTCCATTCACACCAGCTGCTCTTGATGAGCTGTAATTAAACACCATGTCAATCTAGACTGAGTTTTGAGCAGCCACCCACCCTTTGCCTTATTTAAATTGGGTTAAAAGCTAAAAAATTCACCCAACTTTACTGTAAAGCAGGACAGCACTTGTAAAGACTGACCTGTCAATGGCAAATTCAACAGGGTTTCCCTAAGTCAAAGGGCAAAGCAAAGTTACAGGCTGTGGAAAGGGTAGGGCTAGAGCTGTCCATGTTTGGGGCAGTGCTGGCTAGTGAAGGACCCTGGCTGAATGGAGCGACCCCTCCCCCCCCCCCCCAAAAAAAAAAAAAAAAAAGCCCATCCAACCACTTGGAAACAAATATATGGAAACTCAATGAATGATGTAAATTCCACCTCTCATGGAGTGAATTAGCCCTGTTTACTCCTTGAAACGCCCAAAAGAGGATTGCCAGAGATGCATACATTTCCTTTTAAAGTTCATCTAAAAACTGTGACCATATTTTTCTGCTACAGAATCAATTAAATATGAAGATTCAGGTTGTTCTGGCTCTGAGTGCCCACAGCTCTGTGAAACTGTGGACATCTAAGCCTTGAAGGAAGCTAACAGAACAGAGATATAGAAGAGTGTCCCAGCCTTGTGTTTCAGGGCAGGGCAGAGGGGGAATCATCAGATGGGAACAGGTACAAATTGTTCCATGACCTAGTACAATACACTTGACTAGATGTTTTGGAGCATGTTGATATTCCTCTTAAATATCTGGGATAGGGCACTGCTGGCGGCAGGACATGGAACTAATTGGACTGTTAATCTACTGTGAAATCACAGTTCCTATTGTGTATTTCTGTAGGAAAATCACTCACTTTAATAACCTTCAATGGCTGGTGGTTCATCAAGATATTGATTATAATGTTTTATTGATTGTTTATAAAACACTGCACAGCCACCTACTGAGCTAGTTAAGTGACTTGTTTGTCCCATATGTTCTAGGTGACGAGACTATTGATAATCCCTGTGCAGATTCACTCTGCTGGTGCTCAAACCATTGCACGTTATTAGTCCTCTCTTGCAGAATTCCCCCTCCTCTGGGAATTCAAAATGTGAAGCACCTTGCTACTGCAAGGTCTTATATGGGGTATTTATTTTGTCCATGCTCGTAACTGGATAACTGCGTTGCTACCTGAACACTTTGGTATGTGAGCACAGAGGGTCTATGTATAATAGTGATTGATCATTTTATTGCAGGAATAGTTATGGTTATGGTGCATTTGAAGCTTACTAACATTTATTATACTGTACAAGGCTACAGAGGCCTAGATTGGACCCCACGCTTCTGTCGCTCTGATATGTTCCCAGGCTGAAGCAGACACAACGAGCTGTCCTCCTTGTATACGAACTTCTGAAAAGGGGCAAGATTTCACCTGGACACAATTTTGACCGGAATAGAGGGTTGTGTCCTTGGGGACTAGTTCATTCATCCCTCTTGGCAGCAGCACCCAGTGTTTTAAAAAACCCAACAACAACCAATCAACAGACCCACTTTCAAAGGTTTCAGTTTCCAAAGTCTGTGAAGCTGTAAGGTTGGGATTTTCAAAGAAGCCTAAGGGAGTTAGGTGCTTGACTCCCATTGAATTCCAGTAGGATTTGAGTGTTCAGTTCCCTATGGGGCACAGTATTGCCATCCCTATGCACTGAAAAACCATAAGTCAGCCCCCCACCCCCCAAATTGGCTTAAAAATTATGCGATTTTTAAAAAATAGATTTGGGGTTCTTTTTATTGGCTGTCTGGTTTCTTAGCTTTTAGGTTGCATTCAGATCAAATTTTCAAACTTTTCCCCCACAGTTATAAGGACTAGAAATGTACTTTTTTTTAAAAAAAAAAAAGAAAGCTGAGATTCTCTTGCATTCATATCACTCCAGGAGGTGGGACTTAAGTTAAAATACTAAATATTCTCAGTTTCACAAAAAAAATCAAGAGAGTTGACATCTCTCTCTCTCCCCCCACTCCCTCAAAATCACAGAATAAGACTTTCCAATGCAGAGTGTCTTAGTAAATTTGCCTAATGAAACCAACAGATGATTGTGTCAAAAATTGCATCAGGTCTTGAAGCAGACTATGGATTAAATTAAATATACCAGTTAGAAGTAAACATGTGTAACCAGTCTAAGAATAAAAAAAATCTAGACTTCTAGACATCACACAATAATCTTAATAAATACTGGGAGGGAGAAAAGGGAATGAAATGTGATATAACATGGATTTTTATGTTGTGGTATCCCCTTTAATTGCAAAGGGGTTTAAAAATCCCTATACAGAAACTGTTTTATGAAGGTATCTGAAATTCTGGAAAAAATATTTGTTGTCCAGTGATACAGCAGAATAATTTATCTGCAAACTTCTAGCGACTAATGCAGTATATTTAGCACTTTATAATCCTTACACATTCCATAGTCCTAGCTATCTGAAGGTCAGACCTAGGGGAGACACTTCAGAAAAGTTACATAAACAACTCTGAACCCTCGGTAGAGAAAATGTATACTTTGAACATGTTGAAACTATCCATATTAAGTCAGTTTAGCACTTTGATTAAAGAGTTTAATCAATCACCATCCTAAGCTGTTTATTAATCACTTTATCAAGCAGTTGATGCATTGCTGGTTTTAATAGAATCCATTTATTTTGATTTCTACCTACTTCATCTTTCCAAAGGGCTTTCTGAATCAGCTGTGATAAAAAAAAAAAAAGGAGGGGGGGGAAGCTTAGTTGCATCTAAACACTAGGACGAAAGCTCAGGCCTCACTCGCACATACTTCATTATCAACACTCTGCACCGACTTAGCCAATTTATTAAGGGTAAAAAAAACCCTGCTTGGAGTGAGTCTTTTGGTGAACCACTCGGTTTAGCTCAGATAAACAGAGGCCATTCGTTTGCTTTCACACCTGACAACCTCATGATATATGATCCTAATAAGATTAATCTTTTTCTCCCCCTTTTGTTTTGTTTAGTGGCCCTAGTTTGTGATCTTCTTTCTTTCCCCTCACTGGCCACTTTCAACACCTTTGGTTAAGGCTGGTGGTTAGAAGTTAAAAAAAGTCACTTTCTTATTACAGGGAAACAAGATTTATATATAGAACAAGTGATATATATAAAAATGCATGACATTTGTTACATAGTTAAAACATTATTCTGAGACTATGCACTGCACAAGTAGTGGGGGAAATTCTTATTATGCACAACTTGGTATTAAAAGCCAGCAGAGCTTGGAAAATCCACATAATCAAATATGTGCTGTGTAAATTCAGCGTGTGGGGGGGGAAGTGAACAACTGGGGCTACAGCTGACTTTTATTTAAAGCAAATACAATGCTATCTTTCATGAGGTTTCATTTAACTGTTTTCCTGCGTATGGCACTGTGAACCTCAGAAATCTAGGGGGAAGCATATCGAACAAGCTTGTCTGGTTCTGCTTTCAGTTATAAACATTAACGTGAAGCTTTGATATATGCTGCGCATTAGTAGCTACACAAATTTCCTATTTGTGAGTTTTAGTTGTATCAGTGGCATGTTCCATAAACCATCACAAAACCGTGTGTGTTTAGTCGTTGCTCCTGCTTGCTTGTTTCGCTTTGCTGCTGCTGTTGTTGCTCCAAGACAGGTGATGAGAAGGTCGTTAGACATATGAATATTTTTTGGCAGGGAAGTAAAAACATGCATTTAATTTTAAATCCCCTTGTGTCATTTATGTCACGTACATAATAAGGCCAGAAAGCTGCAGAGTCCCATAAGCCAGGGTTTGGTAATGGATTTTAGCATTATAAACTTTTTTCTCACCCGGTCAGACATGGCTTCTTAGTATGAGCTTTACCACTGTAAATAAAGCTAAGGGGTCTATTCTCTCCATGTGAAACTGACTGTCCTGTTTGTTGTGAAGAGATCAGATATATATTATTATGACATCTTCATATAGAAATGGATAATGATTATCCTAGTTGTGAGTGATAGCAACTGTGTAACCTCTTTTATGAAGCAGATTTTCAGGGTGACCTGGTATGCAGTGCATTTGCAGAGAACCCAGCTTGGATCCCACTGAAGTCAATCGGAGAATTCCAGTTGATTTCAACTGGAGTAAGAGCAGATCTCAGGTTTGGAATCCTGAGATGTTCAGCTTGGTGTCCGGGAAACGTGAAATAGGTTAACGTAATGAGATTCTCAATAAATCTTCACTTGGTGGCTGGACAAGGAACAGTTAAGAACTGCCCATGTTTAAAGACTTGCCCTTGCCCTTAAGATAATGGTGATACTGTATGGGTGATATATAGTGTTCCTTACAGCACCTTACAAGAGCAGTGCAGCCACTCTACATGTAGCAGGTTTAGCACGGCAGTAAAATGTGTTCCAACTGGCTATCAAGTGAAACAGAATGGCCACCAAGCTGACTTGCAGTGGTTCCAGAAATATTAATTTGTAAACCGTGCTGCAAAATTAGTGATACTGCAGCCTCCCTGGGCATTGGATCAGCAGCCCAGCTGTGAAAACCACTTCTAGTCAGCTGTCAATTGAGATGGAATGGCCATCCAGCTGAATTGCAGTGTTTCCAAAAATTTTAATTAAGAGTGGGACACTGCTGCTAAGCAGCAGCTTTGTAGCCCCTGCAGGAAGCTGTAACACGACAGTTAAAAATATTGTACTGTCGTGTATGTGAAACTGTCATTAATACCGTAGGCCAAACCCTCCTTGCCTTTCCCACAGAAATAGAGCCAATGATGCCGATAAGACTGGCTGAACCCAGGGCTGAACCCAGAAGTCCTTACGCAGAGCTTGGTCCTGGAACCCTTACTCATAGGATTAGTCTGCATGCTATTGATCCCACTGAGCTCATCACCACAACTTGCTTAATGTAAATGTGGCAAAATTGGGCCCTCGGTTTTCACTCAGCCCTTAGTGGAGTCAACGGGATTTTTGTCTAAGGACGAAGTAGAATTTTAAGAACCTCAAGAGTTTGTTCTGTATCCCCTCTTCCAGGGTAAGGCCCCAATCCTGCACGGCAGCCGCTAGGGAGACCTGCCCTGTAGCCTGCACGGGGTTCCATTGAAGTCAGTGGGCACAGGGACTGCAGATTACATTGCAAGATCAGGAGGCTGAACCTCTGCTTTGAGGAGTTTATCAAATGCACATAGGAAGTGGCTTAAAGGCTGTAAGATGACTACTCAACTTGGAAGAAACGCCTTAAAAAAAAACGTTTAATTAAAATCAGCGACATATTTTTTTGTCACTAAAAACAGAAAAAAAAAACAGATTTTTTTTTTACTTTGCTAGCAGAAAAGTTTGATTTGTAAACAGATATACCCCAATAAAAATGATTGAATGTGGCCAGAGGTCTTTTGACAGTTTGGAACTAATCAATGGAAGTATGCGTGAGAGATTAATGTTCAGAATGCGACTGGGCATGTGCAATAAGCACTTAAACATCCCACTGAATTAAAGTAAAACCTTTTTAAAATTGTGGTCTAGTGAGCAGAGTGCTAGAGGACTCAGGAGACCTGGATTCTATTTCTGATTCTCTGCGTGACTTTGGGCAAAACATACCACCTTACTGCATCACCCTTTGTCTAGCCCAAACTACATCCCAAACTAGGGACACCGCTTGTTCAGGGAAAGCACCCTGGTGGGCCGAGCCAGTTTGTTTACCTGCCGCGTCTGCAGGTTCGGCCGATCGCAGCTCCCACTGGCCGTGGTTCGCCATCCCAGGCCAATGGGGGCTGCGGGAAGCGGCGCGGGCTGAGGAATGTCCTGGCCACCGCTTCCCACAGCCCCAATTGTCCTGGAGCGGCAAACCGCAGCCAGTGAGAGCCGTGATTGGCCGAACCTGCGGACACGGCAGGTAAACAAACCGGCCCAGCCCGCCAGGGGCTTTCCCTGAAGAAGCGGCGCCCCTAGTTTGGGAACCACTGGTCTATCCTGTCTAGTTAGACTGCATTCGGGTCAGGCACTATCTTTTACTATGTATTTGGACAGTTCTTAACACCATATGGACCAAACTTGGGTTTGAGCATCTAAGCACAACAGTAATATAAATAATATGTGCTTATATTGTGACCCAATCAGCTCACTACTTAAGCATCCAGGATTTAAATAGACTCATGGTGGTGATGATGTTGGCTTTGGCACATCCAGATTTATATTAAATGTGCGTTTTAACCAGATCTGCTTCAAAGAAATAGCATAGACATTTCAGTGTTAAATAAAACTCAAACAACAAACAAAAATCTGCAGAATAAAATCCCCATGGAAACTCATACCAAAAATGAGTAAAAGAAATTTTCCGATTGCTCTGACTAGGAATGAATGAATTAACCTTAAAATTCAAGTGATAATGGTTCTTTTGATTGGCCACTCAAATCTTACCCAATTTTCTTTGGGAATGCTTAGAAATATTGTGAAATCATATTTTCTTGCAAAATTGTTGATATTATCTGGTTCTGGTTGCATACAGGCAGAACAACCACCATATTATAGTGTCTCCAAGGGAATATGGAGATGCTCCTTTATTTTGGGTTTTCATTTCCACATTTGGACAGTTTGTGTGTGAATTCTTCATACGGTCTAGAAGTGCTTATATGCAGCAGGTGGTAATACCAAAAGAGAGAACTCTCATAATTCTAGTACACAGTCTTAGGTTTTAAAGTGGGACCTAAGTGGGTTTTCAGCAAGTAGTAGGGAAAAGAAAGGATGGTAATCATTAATTTTGTTTGATGAGATCTTTTCTAAGGGGTCTTCACTATTGTGGTAGGTAGACCTAAGTTATGCTACTCCAGCTACATGAATAACATAGCTGGAGTCGACATAGCCTAAGTCAACTTACCCCGGTGTCTACACTGCGCTGCGTCAATGGGAGATGTTCTCCTGTTGACTTACCTTACTCTTCTCGTAGAGGTGGAATACCAAGGTTGACTGGAAAGTGCTCTGCCATTGATTCAGTGGGTCTTCACTAGACCGGCTAAATCGACTCCTTGCAGCAGGGTTGATCTCCCCGTAGTGAAGACCAGCCCTAAGAAGCAAGAAAGGACAACACATCTGAGTAAAAGTTGAGAGGGCACTATATGAGAAAACAAACATGACAGAATAAGACTTCCAAAATGAAACAGTCCATGGGAGATAAATTGAAAACTCTAAGAATGTGTGTGTGAGGGGAAGAGTCTCATTTGTCTTTCAGGGACTGAGCAAAAAAGCATGATTAAAAGCTAATTTGAGAGCTCCACTTTTCTTCCCTTTCTCCCTTCAAAGTATTTGGCACATTATTTTGAATACTGCCAAGGAGTAGTTACCAAGAAGAAGGAAGAGGCCAATGATACTGGCCAACTATATACCTCTTCCATAGGATGCTTATTGTGATTTTCTGAAAGACAACAATGTGACTTGTCAAACATACAAACTCAATCACTACTTCATCCAATATTCCATTCTCAGTTATGCATCACTGTAATGTACATGAGGACGTAGAAATGCTAGACATTTCCCCGTATCCTGCTAACTGTTTGGTCTTAGTGAGGCAAATACAAAAATAGTTCAATGTGAGTATTGACTTACTGGTTCAACTTTCCAAGCTTTGTCATATGGGTGCATGGATCAGAAACGCCTTTGTGACCGAGAGGCATTTGCTAAATCAGAAGCAGAAAGTGGCACTTTATGTTCAAAGGGCCTAACGGTTCCACATCCACTACTAGTGTTCTTTAGGGGCCTGATTCTGCAAACACCCACTTCTGATCATAGAACTCATTATGGGCCAGATACCTATCCCTTTACTCTGACTGAGTGGCATGTTTCTCCTCAAATACTCCCATTCATTTCAATGAGATGACTTGAGAAGCAAAGATCTCGGAATCTGGCTCTATGGGACTGCTTGGAGTAATAAGCACTATAAAAAGACAAGACCTGGCCTTTTGTGGACAGCCTTTTTTCTCAAAATAGCCAATCAAATTGAAATCAAAACTGCAGGGGAGGGTGAAGATCTTTCTAGGCCTGGTAGAGATTTGGAGAGAGGTTCTATACAATGATTTAGTAAACCATGTGGTCATAGTAAAGTATTTGAGTCATGCATATTTATTATGCCCATACTGAAAATCACCAGAGTCATGGGAAACTGTTCTCTAACATGCGATAGTTTGGTAACATTAAGGTGCCGTTCTTTGGCAGAAGACACTCCTATAGTGAGAGTTCACTGGTGATTTGCAGAGAGAATTACTTGTTCTTCAGAAAAAATTCTGTTACCGCAGATAGTTGAGGTAATAAAAAGAAACAGAGGGCCTTAAATTTGACCTCCCTGTGTCTTCTTGTGTCTTGACACATTCAAATTCTGTGTTATACATGTTGTTGCAAATGTAGTCGGTGCTTTGCAAAACATAGATCCATTCCCTAACCCCAAAGAGAAATGAAAGCTGGTGGTAGTAATAATAATCAAAAATTAACATTCGAGAGACAAGGTGAGTGTGGTAACATCTTTTATTGGACCACCTCACCCACCTTGTCTCTCTAATGTTCTGGGACCAACACAAACTACAACAACTCTGCATACAATAAAAAACATTATGCAGCCGTGATAGCCGCCCTCTTGGCTAACACACTGGAGACTGCAGCGGGGACCTCCAGAGCTAAAAGCATGAGCAGCTACAGTTCCACTGGGGTTTTTAATAACTCATTCTCTCTGTGTATTGGGGGACTTGTTACACATACTCACCAGCGGGTTACACAATGTAGATTATTTTGTCCTAAGAATCCTGTGTACGTTGGAATCAACTATTGATTGTACACAACTTTCAACTTGGAAAATGGTATTAAGTGCTAAGTGCAATATTATTAATTCGGGTCACAATGTGAGAATGAGGTACATCAGAAAGTCAACCATCCTGAAAAAGAGGTTTGTTTGGTCCCAAATTGTACATATCTTTGTCTCTTGGGGTGATAGAGTCTGGAAGCAAATTAGAAAATTAGTAACTACTATATATTTTTTAAAAAGGGCGGCGTATGAGCACAATAGATTCCACAAGCCAAAGAGACAAATCCCAACTAAAACTAGTTGAAATCCATAATGCAAAAAACCCTAACATTTTTCATGTTTTCCCCGTTTTTATCAAAATTTGATATTTCCATTGATATGTTGAAATTCAAAATTATTCCAACTAGACCTGCAGTTGGCTAGAGGAACGAGGGAAAAGAAATAATGAAAATGTCAGTTTTGTCCATATTTTTCAATCATTTCAAAATTTGAATAACATTAACAGCTTTAATTCAGACCAGTTTTATGAAACTCCATCCACACAACTTTCTCAGCAGGGTATTGCAATACTTTGATTGAAGCACAAGATAGAAGCATTATATCATCAACACACTCTTATTGGTTTATAATGATACCTAAGATAGAACTTGGTTATCAGCCAGCTGCTGAGAGCTGATTAACCCTTTCTTGAGTGTCACATATACCATATTTTTGTCCCACAATATATAGAAGACTAACTTCTGCTCTTTGTTACATTTGTGCAAATCCAGATTAATTCCATTGACTTGAGTGAAGTTTGTCTGGATTTAGCCCGATATAATAGCCATTGAAGCCAGGGGCTATCTCCATTGACTTCAGGACCAGGCCCTTAAACTGAAAAAAACCTCAGCAATTTTTGTTCAGAATTTTAAAGATTTGAGTTATATACATTACACTTTGAAATTTGGTTAGAATTTTTGTCTCCCGCAGCACCAGCTGTTTCTCTGAATTACAATGCACTGAGTTATAACTTCATCCCAGGCAAAGCGTTAGCTGGAAGCACTCACAGAATACCCTACTATCTCCACCAGGTAATCTCTGAGCAAGGCCGTGCATGGTAAGGTCAGAACACCATTGAAGAAATCACCTCTGAGAAATTTTATTCCAGTCCTTCCAATTTTATCATTCTTAATGAATTATATAAGTGAAGCAACTCGCAAATTCAGCAGAACTGCTGTTTTTGCAAAAATCAGAAGGAAATTGTGATTGACTTATTACGAGGGCTGGGGAAACATTTTCACGTGCTTCAGAGTGGTAGCCGTGTTAGTCTGTATCAGCAAAAACAACGAGGAGTCCTTGTGGCACCTTAGAGACTAACAAATTTATTTGGGCCCAATAAATAAACTTATAATTTAGTCTGTAAGGTGCCACAAGGACTCATTGTTATTTTTCACTTGCAACTTTTTTAGTGGAAAAGACCTTTTTGACCAAAAAAAATTATGAAAAATTTTCACTTTGATTCAAATGTTTTTTGAAGAAAATGTCTCATAAAACTTTCATTTTGTGGGGGCAGAGAGGAGGAGACATTCTCATTTCTGGGTGGGGGTTTAAAGGCCTCAGGCCCCACAGCTGGCACATCCACTGCAGCGTGAGTTTATTTGCATCTGAAAAGAAGCTTCAACGGGTACTGGACCTGGTTTGCGCTTGTCTGTGTCCAACTTTGAGTGCATGCTTTGTGAGTATTATCACCAGCTCGTGTGTGTGAATGAACTTAGTGTACATGAGTAAAACTTGTAGATCTGATCTAACGTCCACTGAAGTCAATGCAAAGACTCCCATTGACATCTTTGGGAGTCTTCCCTCTAGGGGCAAATGGATTTTGTGCATGTAAATTCTGTCACTTGTGCATGCGCAAAAGAAAGCTTCTCCTTGAAACTGTGGCCAAAATTATATCAACAGCATTTCAGCTGCAATAATAGTTGAAATGCAGCAGTTCTCCAGTTTACTGCTTCTGCTTCTCAGTGGAAGGGGGGCAGAGTATTAGAAATAGATAGTTGCATACTTTCCAATAGCATTTTTTTATACTGCAGTTCTTCACATTACAGGGAGCAGATGAGACCCAGAGGGCGGAATGGATGGACAGTAGAGGGTTCCTTCACATGGAATAGCTTTATGAGTTGCCATTAGATGTTTTGCCATTTGGACAAGCTGCCTTTGCTGTCTGGCAAAAATGACATGAGTTTTGTTTTGATGGAAAGTGAGGGAAAGACTGGGGGTAGGGGAGAAACAATGATCCTTCTCCTCATGCTGGTTTTGCAAGATGTTACCCAGTGGATTTCAGTGAAGTTACACCTGATTCGCACTGGTGAGTGTGGAGAGTAAGAGACAGAGACCTAACCATCCCAGTGTTGGTCCTACAGATGACATTTTATCCAGACCCATTTCCCTGTGCATTTTAAATCAACAGATTTTAGTTTTATTGTCATTATTCCTTAACACATGTCATGCACCCACACTTTTGTTAGGGCATATGTGAGCTCATCTGTCTGATTGGAATTAATCATGTTTGTTTCAAATGCAGGCCCATCTCTGACGTTGTGTGAGCTACGATGGGAAAGCCTCTAATGGCCATCTAGCAATGTCAATACACAGAATGGTAAAATCCATTTCGTGCTGGGGTATAATGAATCGAACAGTCCCACTTCCTTGATTTTCCCCACCTCCCCATTCCCCCCCCCCAAATATGAAAAATATAAACTAGCAGATCTCTTACACAAACATGCCATAAAGTCTGGCTGATCTGAGGTATTTTGTCCTCCCACCTCAAACTATAGATATATATGGCTCACTACATTTAAAATGAAAAGTCCTCAGTCAATCCTAATCATATTGTCAATCAGATAGCCATCTTCTAAAAGGGGATCCTTCACCTTTAAGAATGAATGTACAATAGTGATATGTAAGCAACTCAAAGACTCAATACTCCTTTTTTCTGCAAAGCAAAGCAATGGGTTAGGAAAAAATCAATATGTTGGAAGTAAAGGTCATACAAGGAAAAGTGACATGAAACAGTCGTCATGAAGGATATTGTTCCCTTAGTTCTGTTTGAAGTTTCCTTTACCCTTGTGCTAGCCTCAGAACAAAATATTTTGTCCTCGAATTAAAACTCATATTCCTCTCCCCCCCACTCTTTAAAAAGCCACATTTTAAATATTGGTCTTTTAGGCAATATTTGTATTTTAGAGATTTTAATGTCATAGGGGCTAAGTAATGCTGGGAGAGAGAATATTGTGTATGTGACATCCTAGTTTGTTTGCTGGTTAGGGTTCCTTTAGAAATACAAGTATATAATGCACACAAATATATTTGCCTATCTATTTATCAGTTCTCAATTTACTTTTCAAGTGGGCCAGATGCACCACTATAGCTCTTCAAAGGGTCAGGAATATCTCCTTATTTCACAACTCTCTGTACTTATTGCTTGGGTATAGGTTTAAAGTACTCCATGAACCCTTTTCACCCTTGCAACACATTTACCCACAATTAACAACCAAGCCATCCTTACTTCATTCAGCCTTCCATTCTCTCTCTGTCTCATTTTCCCTGGCCTCTCTCTTGATCTGCCATTGTGCTGAAAGCTGTTTGTGCCATCGCAATCTGCCCTTCTTACTAGCGGCACAAGGATGGGGAGGGGGGGAAGAGAAAAAGCACACAGCATTCAGGCATTGAATAGCAAATTGCTCTTGAGTGTCCTTGCTTCCCCCATTTCTCCCCCTTCCTTCAGAAGGACAAGGGGGGCCCTGAAAGCAACTATACATTTTGCTTAGTACTCTTGAAAACAAGCGTTTCACACCTGAAGCCTTTCACAGCAGCCCAGAAGCACCCCTTCAAACCACTTAATTGCCAATTGCTTCTGAGCTTGTTGTAAAAGTCCATTATGTCAGCCCGCTCTATGGCGAGTGACAAAGTATGGGAAATGAAAGAGTCCTCCTTCCAGGGCCAACGTGGCATTAAAAATCCCCCGATCACTGGTTCGCTTGTTGTTAACTGACAGTTATTGGCTACAGTCAAAGGTATGCACAAAACCCCTAGCTTGTATCATTATTATTTTTTAATGGAAGATGCTATTTTCCATATTTTCTTACACACACACACTCACACAAACACATGCAAGCAGATTCCAAATGGAGTCAGGAAAGATACCTTCATGCAGACCTAATCTGTGTTCATGGCCTCAGATCATATCATTGTTGCTATTGTTCCCACTTCAGACATTTTTTCATGAGGTGAAATTAAAAAAAAAAAAAAGCATTGTGATGATTTTCAAGGTTAAGAGACTGTATCGGTCAGGTTCTATTAAATGAGCCCTCAGGTACTGTGTTAAAAAAGAAAAGAGAAATGAAATAGATCATTAAAAAACAAACAAACAAAAAAATTCTGACCTGAATTAAGGTCTCAGTTGTGGAGAATCATTCGGAAACATATTCTTACCTCGGAGGTGAGGGGTTGTGAGGGTTAGTTGTTTGTACTGGGCTTTAGAACGTGCATGTGTATATGTGTGCATGTGCACACCTGTGTTTACATAATATTATTAGAGCTAGGTGGACGTTCAAATATTTCACTTTTGTATGTGAATATTTATTTGAATTTATAAATGAATTTGCTTTTAGAGCCCAATCCTGCATCTATTGAAGTCACTAGGTGCTTTGCCGATGACATCTAAAGGCGGAAGAGTGGGCCCTCGCTGTGTTCTTGTCCCTCTTGTCTTCACTTCTGACCAGGGATGAAAGTAAGTCTAGGGACTTACCGGTACTGGGGCCGGCTCTGGCCCCCGGAAGGGGTGGGGCTGGGGCTGGGGGAGGTCAGAGCCAGCCCCGGCCCACCCTGTACCGGCAAGTGCCTCCTTCCCCTTCCCCGGGGTAACAGCGGCAGCTGGGGGCTCTGGCAGCGGTTTAAAGGGCCCTGGGCGGTAGCGGCAGCCGGAGCCCTGGGCCCTTTAAATTGTCCCCGGAGCCCCACCGCCACTACCCCAGGGCTCCAGCCGCCACTACCGCCCCAGGCCCTTTAAATCATCCCCGGAGCCTGCCAGAGCCCTGGGGAAGTGGCAGCGGGGCTCTAGGGACGATTTAAAGGGCCCAGGGCTTGGCTGCCGCTCCAACCCTGCCGCCGCTACCCCAGGGCTCTGGCAACGGGGCTCTGGCAGCAATTTAAAGGGCCGGGGCTCCGGCCGCTGCTGGGAGCCGCAGGCCCTTTAAATTGCACCTGGGAGAGCCGATCCACCCCGTTACGGCGCACTGGCTCTTGCCAGTACGCCGTACCGGGGCGTACCGGCTTACTTTCACCTCTGCTTCTGACAAATATTCCTGTGAACCAGCTTTCTGGTGAGATTGTTAATGAAATTCAGGCTAATAATAGAGGATATTTATGAACAGCAACCGTTGAATACATAAACTTCAGTATTTACTGCACAAATCTGATTCTAAAAGTTTCTCTTCATCCAATGAGGGAACAGAAAGAACACCATCTGGTACATGCACCCAATCAAAACAAATCAATACATCTCAACTTCTGAATATTGAATACGCACAATTCACAGATTGCTAATGAGTTGCAGATCAAGGTAAACTATCTAAATAATTTTTGAGATAACAAGTAAGTTCAAGAAAATCACTGTCTGCACAAAGACAATTCATGAACAGAAAAAGAGGTGACATTCATTGAATAAACTGTTCATTAGGAAATATTTACCCAGCTTTAATTAACACCTTTTAGTGGATTTAAAAGAAAAACAACTTGAAAGTTTACTGTCTAGTGCAAAATGTACAACATTGCCTAAACAGGTTTAATCTGAACTTTGATGGAATAAAATTCTTATAAAGAACATTATTAGGATAAGGGGCTTGACGTATTATTAAAGACTGATTACAAATATGTTGCCCAGTTTTGTGCGCTATTAATAAACTAGACAGAGAAGAGCAAGATCTCAAAAATTCACAGGCTCAGAGAAGTTACTTGTTCCTCTTACACAGCAGCTCAGGATTCATTCTCAGGATTTGTTTATTATGAATAAATATACTGGCTTTTTTTCTTTTTAACGTACTGTGAAAAATCCAGTCAGCTTGCTTTTGGATGGTTTACTGAGATGATTTTTAAGTACTGTTGTGTCAAGGACCTCAGACATTTTTATTGACTATATTTGTGACTGTTTAAAAATCATTGTTTCTTTTATTCCTTGGTTTGAACATAACAAAATTGTATAGCTATTTCGCCATAGGTACCCTAATTCAACGGGAATAAGTAAGTGATATAGCTGAGGTTAATAAACTTTAGGAATGAAACACAAACTCTAGAAATGAGCACATTTAACTATGGGCCAGATCCTCAGCTGATGTAATTTGGTGTAGTGCTACTGATTTCAGTGGATCTGTGCTGATTTATACCAGTTGAGGATATAACCGTATGTATATGTACTGTGATAGACCCAGGCCAGCTGGGTACAGCAGAGTAGCAGAAGGCTGATATACTGGCCACTGGATTAACAGTTTTCTGTTCCCTGACTGACCAGAGCAGGGGCTGCTCCAGGCTAATGAAAACACCTGACTCCAATTAACCTGCAAAGAGTCAGGTGAGGCCATTATGCCAGTGTGACCACCTGACTCTAATTAAGGCCCTCTGATACTATAAAAGGGCTCACTCCAGTCAGGCAGAGGAGAGGAAGTGCAGCTGAAGGGCTGGGTAATGGAAAACACCCTCAAGCCATCGGTAAGGGAGCCCTCAGGTAAGGGTGAAGAAAAGAGAGAAGCAGGAGAGCTGTGGGGAAGTGGCCCAGGGAAATGTAGCAATTCTAGCAGTGAAAGGTCGGCTGCCAACAGCTGCTACTATTAGGGTCCCTGGGCCGGAAGCCGGGGTAGAGGGCGGGTCTGGGTTCCCCCCAACCTGCCACTACAGAAACACCTCCTGGGAGGGGAAGACAGGCCCCTGTCGGGACAGGAGGCTAAACTGTTCTGGAATAAGCCCATAGGGACAACAGAGACTGTGGGAGTTCTCTCACCAACCTCCTTGCTGGCTTATGATGAAAAGGGCTCAGTAGACTGTAACCCTGGCCCTAGAGAGAGAAGGGCTATGTGGAGGGTCACAGTGAGCCTCTGAGGCTAGCATAAACTGCCTAGAAGCATGGGACCCACGGGGACAAGGACGGAGCTCTGCCACAGTACACACAATTAATATCATACTTGTAGTGAAAAACCTTTAAGGATGTTCAGCCAATCGGGCTAGCCATCCAGAAACGGCTAGGTCATCTCCTTTTCTTCTCCACCCGCCCCCACCCCACCACACACACACACACACACACACTTGAACTGGCCTTATATCTGCTAAATTGACTTCCTTATACAAGCCGGCAGCTGTTTTAATGAAGGACAGCATATAGGATTCCATGAAGTCCTACTGCCTTGGTCCCACGCATGGCACTATACAATACCAGGTCTAAAAGATCTCAGTGCTTCTAGTTAGTGGTAAGAGAGTGTGAGTACATCAGCTTTCTTCATCAAAGACTATGTCAGTTCGCTCCTTTTACCCACAAGAAAGTATTAAGTTTTGCAAAGAAATCAGAGGAACTTTTCAAGGACGCCTCCGACAAAAACTCCCTCTTGTCCCAAAGCACATAGCCAAAGTGGAATGTGTCAATTTAATTCCAAACAGACATGATTTCTCAGGCAGAATATCTCACTTGGCTGCAAGAATAAGCATAAATTTGTCACCCACTCCTTGCATCCTTCTCTCTCCAGGAATAGACCATCCACCATATATTTTGCATTGGTATGTAGTAATTTCTGACAACTCATCATCCACCTCTTCGACTCATGCTCTTGGAGGCTGCCTCTTGTTTTTTGTTGTGCTTTTTCCCCTAGGAGAGGTGGGCAGATGTTACCATAGACATGCAGGGGCTGTCAGTCATGTTCAAAAGATATCCAGTAATAGAGTAGTGTTCTTACCCCTCCACCCACTTGTGATTTTTTTCTCTCCCAATTTCCCATAACTCCCTGAAATTAACAGGTGCTTCTTCTCAGTTACCTCCCCTTCATCCAGTCCATCTGTCAAATTCTTCTACAGGAAAGATTAATGGGACACAACTCATATAATCTCCTCGTTTCCAGCAGATCTCAGGGTAGATGGGTAGGTGAGAGTTCGATCCAATTTTAGGTGGCAGTTTCATGATGGAGACCTGGTTGTGGTATGGTAGCAGCACACTTGGGAGATTTCATAGTGTTGATATGTTTCCAATATATTTCACGGACTAATTTTTGAATGTCACCACAAGTATGTTATTTTATTTCCTCCTATGTAGTTTTTGGGTTTTAGTTGGGAAGTGGTTCTGTGTTCACACAAAACGACAGGTTTACTTATGAAGGAGCTTTGATTTGCTGATGATTGGTTGTTCACTTGATCAATGATGTATAATTTATAACTGATCACTTTGCGAATGCAGTTTCACAGTTAGCCTACAGAAAGCTAAACTACTATACCAATCTGAGCCAGGAATACACATGTCCACCCAATTATTAAGATCAACAGTGCTCCTTTCCAGTTCACAGAGAAGTTTTGTTACCTAGAACACATGCTGTCAAAGAATGTCACAACTGATGATGAGATTACTCATCGCATAGCCAAGGTGAGCTCTGCATTTGAAATGTTGTCACACCGCCTATGGGACGATAGGGTCATCAGAATAAGCACTAAATGAAATGTCTATCAGGCAGTTGTGCTATCAACACTTCTATGTGGTTGTGAAACATGGACAACATACTATCACCATATCCGGAAACTTGATCAGTTCCATATGCACAGTCTTTGGTCAAATGGTGGGCCAAGTTTCCGAATTCCTTAATCATTGGATGTCCAGCATTCAAAGTATGCTCATAACAGCTCAGCAGGGTGCCTTATTCATATGGCCAACTTGAGAATACCATACGCCATGTTTTTATGGTCCATTAAAGCAAGGCACCCACTCTCATGGTGGTCAGTTCAAACTGTATACAGATACATGGAAGTCAAACTTGAAAGCAACAGCCCTTAACAGAGCAAGGCGGGAGCAGATTTGTCACGTTGCTGTTAACCTCTTTGAAGCAAGGCACGTCAGCACCTTATGTGAACAATGGGAACAGCGCGGAGCAAGGATATAATAGCCTGCAATGGTCATGGTCAGTTTTTTGTCTGTCCCACATGCAACCATGTTTGACCTCTGATATATGCGCTCACTTATAGTGTTAGCTGAATCCTCGTATGTTGACATCACTGTAAGGCTCTATCGTCGTCAAATAGTTTTATCTTGTTCTGCGCTCTCTATCTGTCCATCTCAAATAGACTCACTGCTGGAGCATCTAGATGCGTCCTTCCTGTTTCACAAAGGACTAAACTTGCCTCTTCCCTGGGTTAGGCAGCTTTTCCAAGGGGGAGTTAGTTCAACTGGAGGCAATTTTTCATTCTTCACCAAGTACTCTCTGTGTATTAAAAGCCCTCCCTCTTCCTCACAATCTCCTCTGCACATTTCTCTCTCTGTTACAAACCCTAAACACCTCTCTAGGATTTGGATCTCTAACTTTCTTTACTGCCAACTTTTGTCAGCCTTATTCCTGTTAAGCAGGATCTTATTCTGCTTGTGGCGCCATTGAAATCAATGGGAATATTTGTGTACTAAACGCCAGGTTTCAGAGGAGCAGCCGTGTTGGTCTGTATCCACAAAAAGAAAAGGAGTACTTGTGGCACCTTAGAGACAAGCTTATGCTCAAATAAATTTGTTAGTCTTTAAGGTGCCACAAGTACTCCTTTTCTTTTTGTGTACTAAAGTATTTCAAAATAGGAGTGGATCTGGAAGTATCTGACCCTGTATTTGCTTCCAAACACATGCATTTTCCTTCTCTCCCCAGCCTCTCCTACAGGCCTTTCCCCTAATCCAGCTATATTATTTAATATTTATACTGCAGTATCACCTGAAGGTCACAAGCAGGTTGGGCCCCATTGTTCTGGGTGCCGTACAGCCGTATAATAGATGACAGACTCTGTCCCAAAGAGCACACCGTCTAGGTTATTATGTTCTCCTCCTGACAGCAGACCACTAGTGGATTCTGGAGTTGTTTTGGGCACATGTGTGTATGTCAAAGGGGAGAGTTATGTAATTTGGTCCCAAGACTGGTCTTTTCCTCCCCCAGCGCACTTCTACTAACTGCTTTCACTAACGGAGGGGGAGAAGTTCTGCTCCACCTGGCAATTTTAAAACGGCAACATTTGAGTAGGTTTAACTTGCCTCTCTGTACCTCTGGTAGCTTTGCCTATGCTGAAGGAATGTGCCCAAGTATATATTTTGACACCTTCTGAACCCTTTGGCTCCAACAGAGTACTGCATGGGATGTAAATCGGTGCAAAATTTGGTATTAATACTCTGGGTCAGATCATGCCCACTGGTTCTGTCACTCAGCCAGTCATAGAGAGATGCCCCAGAATGTCAACTGGCGATTCTCCTAACAGGTAATCCCTGGATAGTGCAATATCAACACAGGGTGCCTTCCTGCTGGGCTGGGGTAATGACTGGGTGAGACAGGGGGCATGACTAGTGATTCCCAACCAACGGAGTAGTTTCTAGGGGCCAGTTCTAGCTGTTATAATCTCAAGCAGCCTGTAGGCTGCTCTAAATTACACTGATGGCTGGTTTAAGACCCCAGTCAGTCCCAGGAAAACATAAGGTGTCTTAGAGCTACTTTCCCCCTTTATATCCATGTGTTTCACTGAGGATGCAGGGATCTGATCCTCTGTGTGAAATAAGGAGAGAATTAGGAGAGAATTTGTGCTATATAGCTTTAGCATCACCTGAATGCTTTTGATCTTTCTGAATGCTGACTTTGTTACACAGTAATAATTTGGGGGTCCCATTTCTTAATATATAAACCAGTTGCAAAACTTTTAAAATTTGTTTTCTCCTTCCAATGATGCCTAAATGCAGAGTAAATTCATGTAGTGCCAGCAGAGTACAGAAGAAGTAGGGATTTTTTTAGGGGAAGACAGAATGCTCTGTACTGTATTAGCAAACTGACTAACTGCCCAAAATGACAAGTGTCTGGATAACCCTTAAATGCCCTTTTATTAAGTAACTCAGAGCTTGAAGCCCTTGCTGCATATAATGTATAGAAACAGGCCTTTGTGACTGTGGTTCAGAAAGCAAAATACTCTAACAGGAGACCATAAAACATTATGTTGTGTCTGAGAGGAGGGCTGCATTTTCACCTCATTCTCATGTGACGTTGCCTAAAATAATTTCAGCAGCAGTACTGTGTGGAATGCTTTCCCTCACCCTCATCCTCACCCCACAAATAATT
Organism: Natator depressus; assembly: GCF_965152275.1. Taxonomy (NCBI): domain Eukaryota; kingdom Metazoa; phylum Chordata; order Testudines; family Cheloniidae; genus Natator; species Natator depressus. The sequence goes on from NC_134243.1 coordinate 73,940,903, forward strand.
TTTTCACACAGTGGTGGTCTCTAAAAATTTCATTGTGACTAAAGATGTACAGAGAAGGCATTAAATACCTTAGATGCTTTTTTCTCAATGTGGGCTTTTGGTTCATCATGACCACTTAACAGTGACGTTTCACAATTAAAAAATAAAAAGAGCATTTGACTCCGACCAGAAACTGAGAAGCCTTGAAGCCCACCATGGTCCTTGTGTTACTGGATTATTAGAAAATAGGCTTCTATTATATACGATCCCCTATATGAGCAGCATAAAAATGGATGTTCCTGAAATGCCCAAACTGTAAGATTCTGAATACTCTCAGGGAATTTTCAAAGGCACAAGGTTGAGTGTCCAACTCCCACTGTAAGTACCTGGTTCCCATTTGTGCCTTTTAAAATCTTTCCCTCCTTCCCCCACCCCACAAAGTCCCTGTGCTCCCCTCTGTGTCTCTCTGGGGCAGGGAACTTCACCCAAAGAAAGGATTCCTAAAACACCTATCACAGATGGCCTGATTTTCAAAAAAGTTCGGCACCCAAAAGCTCCCTTTAAGAGTAAAAGGAGTTATTCTTTGAGTATTGTTGAGTATTGTACGCTTTTGAAAATTAGGCTTTAAATTGTGTCCACTCTTATAAGTATTAAACACACACAAGTGCAGGCAAGAAACTAACTGAAACTTTACTTCCTGGCTCCGGCGCGTGATCTGGGTCAGGGTTACAAAGGTCACATGTTATGGATGAGTGTGTCATGAATGCAGTGGCTACTGTTACACCCAGTACTGTTGCTGGGATCAGGTTGCAAGATGGAGTTAGGACATCCATTATAAAGCCCCTTTCTGATAAAAAAAAAAATAGAGTGTGTGGTTTTGCAAAACTACTGTATTATCAGAAACATCAAAATCTGAGGTGACCATTTATCTTTCAATGGAGTCAAAGGACCATAAAGGGGTAATTAATGGGATTTTTGCAACTGACTCAAGTGCAAATGATTTCAGGCCCTGGAAACCTTTGTTTTAAAAAGTTTTTCTGGGTGCTTTGTTTTGTTTTGTAATGCTTGAGGATATTAGTATTGAGGAGACTAGGGAAGGAAATGGGTTTAGACTGAATTTGGCAAGTTGAGCTTACACTGACCGTTTTTTCTCATTGTAAGGTACCAGGCCATAAGAGAAGAATAAAGTCTGTACTTCCATAGGTGAGGTATGTCAACCTTGCATAAATCCAGCAGAACTAGACCCCTGGCTTCACATCTGTCGCACACATTAACTCCTCATTGTTTCCTCATGTTTAGGGTATTACAATAATGGTTTTCAATACAAGGAACCTGATCCTACAATCCTCACACAGTGTGACAAGGTCTATCTGGTCTTCTGTGCCCCCTGCTGGAGGCATTAGTGACGTAACACTCCCCACCCAAGGAAAATCCACTCAGCATGGGTGATCAATAGGACAGTCCTCCAAAAGCCTAGAAAGGCCAGGAGAAAATACTGACCAATCAAGAACCACCAGGTCAGTTAAGAAGGCTTGCTTGCTTTTGCTCTGGGGCAGATGCCAAGACTCATAGCAAGACTGATGCCAAGCTCACAGCACAGGCTACCTTGCCCCAAACTGGCAGCCAAACTTTGCAGACTGAAGCAGGGACCGTGTGCAGTACCACACATAGCCCTGAAGGGGGCACTAGACAGAAGCCCCCTCTCCCCCCCCCCCACACGTGCACAAAGTTCCCATTGATTTGAGTGGGAATTTTTCCCTAGAAAAGCCTATAGGATCTGACCCTTAATTATTAGTGGATGAAATAATATAACATAAAACCGAGATTCAGTAGGGTTCTGAAATAAGAAGAGAACAACTTTTATTTGTTTTTCTTTTTGCTAATAAGCACATAATAAATATACAGCGGGCACACACAAAGGTACATAACAGTTTCTAAATAAAACATTTGTTCTAGCAGTAATTTCCCATTTTAAGTACAGGGAACAGCACTGACACCTGTAAAATCTCTAAGATCAGAATGAGCTTTTCAGTGGTCCACTGTACTCGTACATGGCACCTTTTCCCACTATGGCCTACCCCAGAGACTCAAAACTCATGAGTCAGGGTCCAAAAAATCATTAGACAGGTTTAAAAAAATCAAGACACCCCCTCCCCCACCACCATGCCCCAACAAACTACACTTTAGATTCTTTTTCTTTATCTTTTGGCTTTTGAGCCTTTGTGATTCACTCAGGCCACATTTCAAGCTTTTTCTTCAGAATTGCAAGGGCTAGAAGCATTTTTTTTAAAGGTGTTGAGATTCAAATGTATCCTCTTGTCTCGAGGAGCTGAGACTTTAAATAAAACCTCAGATATTATGAATCTCATGATAAAATCCTGAGGGTTGTTAACAGTGCTTTACTAAGCTGCCCACAAAGAAAAAGTCATATTTTACACATGTATACTGCTTTCCCATCTGAGGATCTCCAAGCAGTGCGCAGATATAAATGAACAACACAGTGATGAGTTAACTATTGTTATCTCCCAGCTTGCACTTGGAGGCACCAGGCTCTGTATGGCTTCTCTGCAAAAAGAGATGAGCTCTTAACTCTGGTTAGCTAACTCTGCTTAAAATAACAGTGAAGACACAGCAGTGAGGCTTTTAACTCCATAGCTCAGTTAAAGCCTATGGGAGCCTGGGGTTGAATTCAGGATGCTCACCCGAGTTTAAAAACTGATGTGATGCGTCTTTGCTGCTATTTTAATCTGAGTTAGCTAACCTGAGTTATGAACAACCTCCTCCAATCTCCCTCCCTTTTTAAAAAAGCAGTGAAGACATACTGTGTGTATTTTACCCAAAGCTACTGAGGAGAGCTGTGGCCGAGCTAGGAAAAGAATCCAGATTGCCTAACTCTAGTTCAGTACTTAAACCCAAGACCATCCTTTCTGCCTTCTTAAGAGGGAGAGTTGTCCCAGGACAAAAATTTATTTGGCCCAATTTTCAAAATACTCCACACCCAACATTCTGAGCTCTTTGGAAAATCTGACCACGCATCTTGGTGCCTAAATGGTTGCTGCTGAGCACAACGGAAACCCTGGTCCATTATAAGTGGGCTTATATATAAATTAAGGGACTGTGCCGTATACCAGTGTGGTACAATGTTTACAGAAAGTGGGCCAAATTCTCCTTACACTTATGTAATTCCATTGGCTTCAATAGAGTTACTTCTGATTTACACCAATGGAAAAAGAAATGACTTCTTATTAGACTCTAATGTGGATCTTTATCTTTGTGAAAAGCCTATTGAAATGCCCGTAAATGCTACAAGTCTGTTAAAATACAAACCTGAAACACACGACAGCTAGCAATTAACAATGGGTCATAAAAATGTCCTGGAAGAGATTTGGATTTCTGTGGGATTTCATTGCTTTTCCCATTTGAAATCTACAGTGTAACGAGCTTTTAACACAAGACTTGGGGTTGGTGTTTGTGGTTTTGCATATTTACTTATTGTGTCTTGCTTGATAAAGTTATACATGCAGAATTTCACTATGTACTGCAGATGTTTGGTAAAATGAATATGAAGACAATAGTTTTCAAATTGAAATATTGTGGCTATAATCAGACTTTAGCTTAAGCTCAGTAAGTGAGTTTGCTCCACCTTTAACCTAATCTGTATTCTCTTCTCCAAAACTTTGCCAAACAGAACAAATGGCCATGTGGCTTTCTGAAGAACATGTTCCTTAATCTAAACCTATAGACTCTTCTATAATTTTTCCTTTTGTGGGAAATATGGATCAATTTCCTACAATGAAAACTATACAACCTAGTAAATATTTTAACCACCACACTACTGGCAATTGAAATATTTGGAGTATAGGAACTCAAGGAGGGAATAATAAACTAAAATTGTGCAAGACTTTTTAGGCAATTTGCATGGGTCGGGGGAGAAGCGAAGGATGTTTTACTTAGGGCATCATTTTTCAGCCTGAAATTCCTGAACAAGTGTACGCATAATTTATTTTTTTCTTCTTCACTCTCCATCCATCAATTTTTCTCCCCCTCCCGCCCCCCTTCTTAAAATCTGAGGTCGACTGCTGCCTTCCCTGAGCAGCGTCTCAAAAGGGGTGGAACAGGCTTCTTAATGTTCTGCAGGAGAAAATGTAATCAGAAAAATAATTGTCTCCATTGCAATGGAGGGGGGGAAAATGAGGCTCAGCATGCATGATGGAACATGCATGGACCACCAGAAAAGTGCAGTGGAGTTGGAAGGTGGTAGAACTCCTTTTGGAACAATCTGCTCCAAAGGCGTACCTCTAAAAAGAAAAAGGAATCCAAAAAGAGTGCTGAAGTGCCAGAATGCACCGGCTAATAACTTTAAATAGTTCATTGAGTCTTCCGGAATTTTTTTTGTTCTTCTTCAGAAATAATCTGCTTACATCGTTAAGACCTTCAGCTAAGCCCGGTAACACAAATTACCAGATGTTGTGTCCCCTTGTTTTTTCCATCAAAAGACCAACCACCAAGCTTGTTGAAAGAGAGAGGTCATTGTCCCTCCCTGGCAATAAAACTATTTTTGCAACTCCTAACAAATGAGACGAGAATACTTTTCAGCTGTAGAGGGGATCCTATCTCCTACTTCTTCCAAGTCTCCCTGTTTGGCTTTGTTATTTTCTAATAATGCACTCATGTGTAAGCTAATAATGTGAACAGAGGGGAAAATGAAGAGTCTAAAAAAAAAAAAGCAGAATGAATTAGGGCAATTGAGGTCGCTCTCTTTCATTTTTGCTGGAAGGATTGTAGCCCTAGTTTTTACCTTATCGCTTATTACACAATTTATGATAAAATGAGATGTGATTCCATTCTTATTGTTGTGCTATAGTCTATTGAGCATGCATATATAGAATTCATTTCAAATTTAAACACTATCTTAATTATAAATTGAATAAAATGGACAACCTATCAGGTTCCCTAAATTGCATTCGAACAAATAATTTCACTTTCCATTACTTTTCCACCAGTGATATATTGGGCATAACAATGTTGAGCATACATCCTGTTCCTTTACCTTAATTGTGCCAGAGATGTTATTGTATGACAACTACTTCTCTGTATGCATTTGCGTTGTTTACCACTAGTGTTCCAGAAACTGTGTGTTGTAGATTTGCAGTGCAGATCCACAAAACCTCTGGGAAATAGTTCTATAAATACTGTGGTTTTTTAATCTTAACCTACTACAAATTGCACATTCTGTAGCTATAAATTTAGAACCTCGTTCTGATCTCATTTTACACCACTTCTACAACTGTGTTACTCCACTGGCATCACTAATCATTCCTGATTTATGCAGGATTTGAGATCAGAATCAGGCCCAGAAACTGTCGGTGGATTGGAAAGACATGACTAAAATAGATCTAAAAAAAAAACCAACGTATAGAAGAGATCTAAAAAAAGGGTATCAGTCCAAACCAAGTGCATTTTTATAAAATAATTGGATTTTATAGGATATTTTGCAAAGTAAATTGAAAAAGTTGTCTGAAGTTTGCCACTAACTTCTCGGTACCACTCTAAAAATATTACTGATGCTAAAAGAAAATGATAAGAAGTGAATAAACGAGAAATAACTAGCAGGTAAAGAAGCAGAATGTAAAGAATGAAGCAAGATAATTTTCTTGGTTTCTTTTGAAAGTCTGTAACTGAGTTTTTGTTTCTAATGTATAAACCTACATTCAGATTCTACCCTTCTTTACCCATTGCTTGCTCAGTGGCTTCACTGGCATTACACTGGTGAAACAAACAGATTTTGCTTATAGTCTTCTAACTTTCTAGATAAACATACATTTTTATATTATGATTTTAAGTTCCAAATGTAACTTCTGTAGAACATGATTTTACATCTGATACAAAATATGAGTCATACAGGTTTAGCTATTTTGAACTTTTACATCTAATCTGTCACTTATTTAGATTTGAGGTATATGTTTCAATGGGCTACAAGGGCACATGTATTACCTTATAAAGTCTTTGCGACGTTATTGAACTAGATGAGTTTTTGAACACAAATCTGTAAAAATCAATTGTACTTTTCATACTATGTAATACTATAAAACATTTAAAGTCATTAAGGTATGTTACATTTAGGCTGTCATCTGACTTTTTTTTTTTTTTAAATCAGAGCAAAGTTAACTCATTTGAACAAACACTGAAACTTTTTCAAAAGAAAAACAAAACAACTGTATAATTAACAGTCATTATTATTTTAGTGCATTTTCTATAAGTGTTCAGTATTGAAACGACTGTCTTTAATCCACAGTCCTCTCCCTTCCTACCATTTTGTTTGTATTTATTTTTGTTTTAACTGCATTGGCTTTTCCTTATCATAACTTACTTACAGGTCTGCATAGTATTAAAATAGCATAAACGTAAATACTTGTTGCATCTAAAAGAACAGCTGTTTTTCTTCTGAAATTTGCAAATAGGCCACACAATCTAATAGTCTCTCAGAAATTCTAGGAGCAAGTTGCCACAGCCCAGAAATGTAGCTCTGAAGACACTTCTGAGCATTACAAATGAAACTATTCCTTTTTATTTTTTTCCCCATTAAGCAGAGAGTTGCACAACACACACAAAAAATACAATTTTAGTCCATTTTTTTCCCAATTGAAATGATTTGCTATCATTGTTACTCCATCTTTTATCTCCCAAATAGTTTCAACTCTGTTAATGTGTGAGTGTACTCTTTTTTTCTTATCAGGCTCTCGGCAGCATTTGTGATTCATAGCAGTCATCAAAGTGATAATAAACTCATTCACAATACTAACAAACATGGGGCTCCCAGTTATTTACGAGGCAAATTCACTGCAATGCTGGGCAGTGGAACAGGGGAGAATCAAGATGGTGTTGATTGATAAATTGACAGGTTAATTTACAAGTGGATAATAGGAGTTAGACCCAGGGGGAGCAAATGCAGGCCGATATTCTAGCTTGGTTGCACTGCCATCTGTCTTATGCTTGGGAATCTGCAGGAGCAATGCTAGTCAAGATCAAATGCACACACATTCTTCCCAAGTTAAAGACAAAGACCCGTATTTACTGCAATTTTAATTTGTTTGCTGGATTGACACAGCGCACAATGGACCCCCAAATGTCACATAGCCAAATAAATTCTCAGAATTACTCTTCATTTAAAATTTTAACTGTTTCTAGCTGTTGGAATACTTTGTGTGTGTGTCTTTTAGCTGGGGAATATAGGGACTATTTTTGCAGATTATAGGCAAATGATACGTATTCCTGCAATTCTATCGTTCAATATGTGACTGTAGTCTTTGTTTTCTATTTAATATGCCTCTATATGCTGTACTTATAAAGGTTATAGATTAATCAAGACTCTGTTCCATTTTTTTCCCCCAGCTGATAAGCCTGCTCTTGAAAATTCATGTTGTTTTGTCAGCACCTGTACTGCTAACAGGAATTTAGCTTTATATGCACAGTATTTACTGTTCTTGGTGTACAACATTGCTCAACTTTTGTCAGTCTCCCTCGTTTTGTAATCCCAAAGCTGAAGTGTCATTTTTAAGGCATTGGTTTTATGTCACTGACCATTGAACTAAATTGGTCATTGCCTTTCCCAAGATGACCTGAAATTTGATGGAATTCAAGATCAAAGAACTATTGTCATTATGGAGCTTTGAAGTTAAAGCATTCCTCTCTTGCATTAAAGAAGTTTAATTCAGAAAAAAAAATGAGAAAGGAAAAGAGAGAGAATTTCCTTCCTTGCATTATAAAATATAAACCTTTAAAAACAAAACATTGCTTTTATCAATAACATGGTCTACTTGCAAGCTATCTAATTTTCAGCTGTTGTACTATAACTCCAGAACAGCTCTCCTAGCACCGATTCTTTAAAATCAGGGAAGAGTACTGTGGCTGTATATCTGCTACCATTCCCTTCACAAGCGGCAGTGAATTATATTTATTCTCTGACAAATCCGTAAGACCTTGAGGTCTGGAATATCTGGTCAAACCGTGTACTCTAGGCTCACATTTTGTAGCACAAAATTTTAGTGGGATAAAAGTACTGGTAAATCAAATTGCTGTGTTTATATTATACTAAACTGTGCATTAAATTAAGAAATATTTAAAGCACCTCTTAGGTCCAGATGCTGCACTGACTGTTACTCCATGTGCCCCAATAGGGGAATGGAAGTCAGTGGGATTGTACGGAATGTAAATCAGAGCAGCTTGTTTGTCGTGATCGCTAGTGAGTCATAACATTCTAAATGAAGCTGTGAAGGCATTCGGGGCAAATCCTGTCCTCTACATCTAGCCCAAATAGAGGGACTTGACACGGGGAAACTCTGCGGGGGCCAGGAGGAGGAATCATCATAGGCCAGAGACCTGCTCTGTGGTGACGGGTCTAGCCTCTGACCTGCAGTAGCCTCCGAGCTCCAGGAGCCTCCTCTGTGGTTGTGCCTGTCCATCATAGGAGTAAATAGCTGGTGATAATAACAAAGGCACCGGTCTTGCCGTTGCTCACTCCAACCCCCATGTCAACACATAGGAGCCCCTGCCCACCCTTTAGGTATAGTTACAGTATCGTGCCCCCACTACTAGATGAAACTGCATCGTTTGCTGACCCTACACCGGTCAATGAAATAATTCTTTCCGTTGCATGAAATAGGGTGAACTGTTAAGAGAATACACATGCAGCAAAACGCACAATGGTGTTTGCTTTTCTAATACTTGAAAATTGGTCCCGAAAAAGGACAAAAGCTGCTACTTACTAGGTACCTAAAATAAAACACAATCAGAAGTTGGGCTTTTAAAGAAATACACTTTTTAAATACAATTCTTTCCTTCTCCCCTTTTTATATAACAACTGATTCAGGAAGCCTTAATGGGTTATGCATCCAAACACAATGGGCCAGATTCCTTCCTAGTGTAGCACTCCTGAGTTCGAAATTAAATCCGTTGTGATACACCCAAAATGAGTATCTATTTATTATCATCCTCATCAATGTATCATCTGAGCCACTATACTTAACTAATTTTCACTCTTCTGTGTGTGCACGCTTTTGTAGAGTATATTGGGTGCCTCTGAATATTTAAAAAGGCACATTTTTTCCATTTTTTTTTGTGATTGCCAATTTTTATTATATGTGGTTCCTTGGCTCTTTTGAAAGGTGTTAGGAAATCTCCTGCACGTTTAATTGAAAATTAAAAATGATTTTATAAGTATTTCAGAGGAATATTTGGAATCATACCAGCACTAAAAAGTTGGACTTTTTTTCTAAAGGGAAATAACTAGACACACATAGATAGCTAAACAAATGTAGCAATTGAAGGTATTTAGCTAGGTATCGTCATTGATACTGAATTTCTTGAACATAGTTTGGAAACCTACATAGTGAGCAGTTACTAGATTTTTTTCCCCCTTCATATTGACATCATCATAATAATAAAAAAATCACTTCTATGAGGTGTTGAAAAGTACAATAAAGGACCTATGGCCCTCTCGTCCCGGGGCCGAATTCATGGCTGGGGTATGCTAATATAGGCAGCAGCCCCTAATGATGGAGAATGTTCTGGTTGGGGGTAGCAAAGCATCTACAACTTCCATTTACAGGAGAGGGGTGTACTTCCTGCTTCTCGTCTGTAAATGGAAGCTGTAGATTCCCACTGACAACCGTGCGATGAGGGCAGTAGCAATCTGCTGATGCAGCAGTCCCCCTCCAAGGTTCCCACCGGCAGAACTTATGTGAATTCTGTTCGCAATCACAGCTGCCCACCTTGGCAGTGTCTTGGGTAGAGGCTAGAGGTTGGTAACAATGGTGAATCCGTCTCACTACCCCGAAGACTGAGCTTTTGCAGTAGTATGGGCTTAACGGCTTCTTTTCTCTGCATCTCTATATTTGGGCCCTTATTCTGTACAGGCGGATATCAGGTCTATTGTTGTGTTGGATTGTGGAGTTTGTCTTGGCTATTTTCATGTGTAAGGTCTTTGGGGAAGGGACTTACTCTGGTTTCACAGTGCTTAGCACAATAGGGCCCTGATTGTGACTGGAACTTCTAGGAAACACTATAGTAATAATAGTAACCTTAATAGCTAGCCCTTATATAGAGTTCTCCAACAGTAGATCTCAATGCACTTTACAAAGGAGCTCAGTATCATTATCCCCATTTTACAGATGGGGAAACTGAGACCCAAGAAAGGAAGTGACTTGCCGAAGGTCACACACCAGACCTAGGAATTGAACCTTGGTTTCTTCTGTCCCAGTTCAATGCCCTATCCATCTGAAGTGTGTGTAAATAAATTCAGTGTCAGATGAACTTAAACGAAAAGCACAAACATTCAAAAATAAATTGTGTGTGTGTGTGTACAGAGAGAGAAAATTTCTTTTTGAATGTTTGTGCTTTTCAGTTGAGTTCAACTGACATTGAATTTTTTGAGATATTGTTGTATAGCACTGTGGATAACATGAATTAAACAAGAAGGTGCAGTTGGGAAAAAAAGCCACAACCATAGAGACTGACTGGTGAGTTAAAAGCAGAGAATATTTAGACTCATTGATTTTCATTATTACTTTCTTCTCGTTCCATATGTCACATCGGGCATGATGATATTCTGCTTGGAAAGGAGATCAATGCAAGTAGACAGGACTGATTCTTGCTATGCAAGAGGAGTTTCCAAAGTCAGCCTGTGATTCAGGAGAAAGTGACCCTAAATTTGCTATTACTCTGTATTTTTTTTTTAAATTCAGCCAGATGGAATTTTACTTTACACGAAGAAAAAAAGAGAAGAGAGAGAAACTCTAGCCTCATACAAGAACTATTTTCTCTTAATTGAAACCTGTTTAAAAATGTAGATATTCTTTCCAATTATCATACTTCAAGATTGTCTTAGTTCCTCTTTGTTATTCAGAATCATTTCAAATAAAAGTGCACATCTCTTCTTAGTAAACATATTTTATGATTCAATCCATGGAAATAATGCTTTCTTCAATTGTGCACTTCCTAAAATAACATGTTGACATCAAATCATCTGTTTTGGAGAGTTTGTAATAATAAATAATAATCAATGCTGCAGCCTGCAGGGTGCATCAGTTATATTTATTTTACCCACAATCTAGCTTCTGTCTGTGTTGTGAATTTTTTCTCGGTAATTTTGCATATTTTGTTGTAAAGTGTACTTCAGTCTAATTGGCGATGTGGTTACTGACTGCTGATTGAGACAAAATTACACTTTGCCTGAAACAAAAAATTGAGTTCTATTATAGGAAATCTAAAATATTGCCCTGGTCCTGCTGGTCTGTTGGATGATGCTGTTTATCAGGGATGAAGGAGAACTGAAAAAGAGGTAGCACAAGGAAATAGAACTTGACTTGATGATGCAGAAATTGGGAAATGTTGCTTGGAATCAGAGTCAAATCACATGGGAAGAAGAACACACATATCCAGGAGATGATAAAACCATTTTAAATGAAACTGCACATTTAGGAGATTGTGAACCTGTTTCAAATTAAACTAGCTTTGAAAGGAGTGCTCATGGATTAGTTTAGCAACTGAAATTTGGTTGTGTGGGAGTGGCAGGCAGAGCATTGTAAGTTATTCAGGAGTAGAGTGTCCTCTGTTTCTGGACGCTGCTGCACTAGAATGATGAGTGCTGGAGGAAAGCATGGAGCTCTTGGTTCTATTTGTGTCCGAAGCAGATGTTGACTCGGGTATCACACAAGAGGGGCTGCAGATATAATAGACATGTCCTCAATTATAAAAATTTTCCAGGGACATTTTGAGGGGAGGAAAGATCACATATGTCATTCTAAGTGAACACAGAAATTCCCTTTCAGAGAGTATAAAATTCCCCTCCAGCCTGTGTCCTATTTTGAGCCTTTAAGAAATAGTATTTGAGCCCGTGGGGAGAGAGCACTTGCTAACTTGTAATTTCATATGATCTGAAATGTGGCACCTGCAGGCCTCGTATGTGGCATCACTTAGGAGAAACAGTGAATATCTGCAGGACTGGGTTGTCTAGCCACTCATCTTGAGCAAAAATCCCCCTCTGCATTTTTATATTACTTACGAAAAATACATACGGGTTTATTTTAGCAGTAGCTGCTTGTATGTAGATGTAACTTTCTCTTCGCCTTAGGGAAGGCAAAGTTCCTTTACTCAGCAGCTTTATTCAGTGAACATAAATGTTAGAGATATGTACCAAGTAAAAAGCTTACTGGCTCTCAGGCTTTATAGATTGGTGAGCATAGTTTCAAAAAGCTGAGCTAGAAAGGATATAAAATAAATAACCAAATGAAACATACCACAAAGGGAGCTAATTAGAACATGGTTGCTGGGGTCCAAGGAATACAATTTAGTTATAAACAATAGGGAGGATGAGGTGGTAGAGTGAATTAATGTATTAACCATTCATCTCTAGAGATTCAAGTTCAAAGATGCACGGTAAACTCCTACAGAATGAGATCTTTCAGATCCTACAGCAATCCTATAGATCATAAGTGAAAATGAAACACTGTATGTGAACATAAAACCACTCTGAAAAACAGCATGGCTGGTTCTCATTGCTTCAGTTCTCAGTAGGACTCAGCGTTCGCTATTGGGTTGTCTAGACAGAAACTGGAACCAAAATAAGTAGGATGGTTGTGATTCACACCTTTAGTTATTTTGGTTCAATTCTCTGTGTGGGCACTCTTATTTTGGACGAAAGGTGTGCTATTTCCATGTAACTTAAGTCAACTTTTAACAACTTCTTTAAACAGAGGACAATAACCCAAGGTGTGAATTATCATGGATTTGTTATTTTGTTTCCAGTTTCTCTGTAGAGCAGCCCTGAAACACATTTATCATACTGTGTCCTCTGCAGCACATTTCAAAACCTTTTCTGTTTTGTTCTCAGTTTGTTCCCTAATGGGTTGTGTGTTTTAAAGGGGAATCTTGGTCTTGTGATAAAAGGACAGGAATGGGAGATTTGTGGTTCAGTTCTGCCACCCACTTACTGTGTGACCCAGGGCAAGTCCCTTACCCTCCCTGTGCCTCAGTAAAATTAGGATAATATTAATCTCTCCTACAGGATGTGTCACACCATTATTGTCTGAAATAATTTGAGCCAGATTTTGCCACCTTTATTCATGCTAAGTAGTACCTTACTTTGCAAGCTATACCACTGATTTCAATGGGACTTCTTTCAGAGTAGAGTACTACTCAACGTGGTCGGGGCAGAACATGGCCCTTCTAGTTCATTGCTGGTCTCACGTGCTGGGTTTGGGCTCAGGATTTGGTTCATGGAGATGCCAAATGACTTTTGTCTGGGGCTGAGCCACTGACTTCAGTTGGCCATCAGGACACTCTGCACTTTGTAGGGCTGGGCCCACACTCCACTACAGTGCACAGAGCATAGATGCCTGGCAATTAAAAGTCTTGTGGGATTCCTGTGATACTTTAAAAATGATTTCTGGCCACCTGGAATCTGCTAACATGACAAGCTTGGGAAAACATTGCAATTGAAGGCAAAGAACATTTCTTTCATGTAACAGTGCCTTTCCATCCTACACCCCCGCTTTCCCGCTAACCTCCCCAAAATCAAAGATTTGTCCTATTCAAGTCCTTCTATTATTTTCTTCCCATTAGAAAAGTCACCTTTCTGTCACTTACCGTGCTCTCTCCATTCCTTTTAAGGAGTTAGTACACTGTCAGTTACGAGGAACAAAATCTTGAGAATGAGTGGGTCTCTATCTTCTAAAACCCTTTTGCTCATTATTTTGTAGAACAAAATTAGATGTTTTTTTCTTTTTTCATTTTCTTTCTTTCTCTCGTTATTCACACCCATCACCGCACTGCCTGGGTACAATATTTAAGGCAATAAACGCTGCCCTCAGTAGACAGATGGAATTGAACAGGGACTGGCAGTGGAAGTTTCTAACTCATGTTGTATCCCTGAATTGTTTAGCCCTATCTATTCCCACAACCGCTCTAGCGTCATGTCCTTGGAAAGGCAGGAGCTGGGTGTTACTTAGAACATCCTGAAGACATAGGGCCAAATTATCTGTGGGTGTAAATAAGCCGTGTCCACGGGCTTCAATGAAGTTATTTCCATTTACCAATAGAGAACTTGGCCCATAAATGGCTCTTCTCTGTGGGCCTGATTCAGCTTCTGTTAGAGACTGTAGCAAAGCTCCAAGTGACTTCAGTGGAGCAGGAGAAGGCCCTATGCCAGGCAATACTGGATGGCACATGTGCTGCTACTCTTTTCAGACCCCTTTCTGCAAAACCAGGAATCTCTGGTGGGCAATGAAAACAAATCCCAGGAGGGTGAATATCATCCCCCTATTGTGCTCAAGTAGACACATTTAGGCATTGCAGAGGCGGGGGAAAGCATATCAGATAGCAGTATAGTGCAATAAAGGTGTGACAGACAAGAGTCTAAGAGGTAAGAGACTGATCTTTTGGGGTTGGGACAGTATCTCTTAACTCCAATGGCTATTTACTCTTCCTGCATATGCAGTATTTATAATAGAGAGATCAAATCAAAGTACCCCGCATTGTTATGTGGCGGTGGGGGGAGGAGTTGTAAATTGAACAGGAAGAAGCACTGAACTAGGGTAAGTGTACAGGGCAAAAGAAAAGGTGTGTTTTGTGGTAACCTTTGAGCTGAGGTGAAGGCAAAGAGAAGATTTAGTAGCTGTTTCTTGTGGCAGAAAATCATCCCTGATTGTTTTTAGAAGAGAGGCATAAAGTGTCAACTAGATACAGTAGATCTACAAAGATAAATCCTGACCTGATTGCCTCCTGGATGCACATGTCGTGACTGTAATTTTGTGATGTAAAAGTGTCAAAAGTCATGAAGACCTAGTAAAAATGAAAGAGAAAGGTCACTGACAAGTTTTGAAGTAATCAAATGACCCTTAGGGGCGTGGATCCCCTAAAATAATTTTCCCATGGTCTAAGGAGTGGCTTCTTCTCCTTCTGCTAGCCAGTCCCTAACCCTTCATTCTTATCTCTATGCACAGTGGGCCTTTGAAAAGCTCTTCATGGGAAGGATTTTGTACTGTGCTGCTTTTAGGCCTAGTAATGCCAGCACATGCAAATGACACCCATTCCCCTGGCCCTGCTTGTCTGGTTCTGATTAATCCCATAATCTTGTCTCAGTTTACTCAGCTCTTCAACTACAAACTCACTTTCTGTCTCCGGTATACACAGAAACACACATCCATGTCAGGGACACGTCTTTTCTCAGCGAAGGATTTTTTTCCCCCTTCAGAAGCTCCTTTTTTATTGCAGTGCATCTAATGCAAACCCTGATCTTCACCAGTTCGTTCCTATTTTCCACCATTAGGCCAGGAATCAGATCAAACGCTCCATCTCCGGGGTAAAACAAATGGGTTATGCCACACAATGAAAGAAACAGACAGTGACTGTCCATATAGGATCAAAAGATCTCTCTTTAAAGGGAAAAGAAGAAGCTGCTATCACCTAAAACTAATGGCCCTGTAGCCTTGCTAAATTAGATCTTATTGTTGGACAACAGGTACAACAGCATGTCAATTCCTGGCTAGAATACACCAGTGTCATCCTTTACCCTCCTTATCTGACTAAACTGACCATTTTCCAGGTTCAGATCGGATTAGATCAGTCTTCCCTCCAAACATGCTCCAGGCTTTCTTTTGTGCCCCACAGCTTTCCCTGCATTCGAAGATCAGGTGGCTGGCTCTAGGCAGGACCCAGCTGCTGCTCATCTCAAACTTTACACATGCTCTGGAGCTTCCCCATTAGGCTTGCCCCAGAGAGCATGGCATGCTTCTGCCAGGGAAGCCCAAAGCCACCCAAATCTATGTAAACTTTAAAGCTTCTGAGCACCCAGGGCTCAAGTGTAACTCACAGGGAAGTCTTAAAGTGACGTGAGAGTGGAATATAATGATGGAAGCCTGGGGCCCAAGCCAGTGGTTTGTCACTATAGTTCCACCTTATGCTGCTGCTGCTGGAATCAAGGAGTAGACTCTGCAGAACTCAGACTGAAGACCCTGGGTGAAAACTGGCCCCAGTGAAGCTGATGGCAAAATTCTCATTGACTTCAATGTAGGCCAGGATTTCTCCCCCTGTGTTTTGAGGGTAGAGGAGAGGAGAAGGGATGATGCTTGGCTACACCCAAAGTGGTGTGGGAATTTTGCCTCATGCTTTGAAAGGGGAAACCCAACTCACCTAACAGGAAATGTGCAAGTGAGTTGGCCTGTAGCAGGTCTACCCAAAGTGTGGAATATGTCCCCGCAGTGGAGCATGAAAGGCCAGCTATGGGGGCACAAAACCAGGGACCTGCACATTTCCCCCATGCTGCTCTGATAACATGCTGGGGTGTAAGGGGAGATGATTGGCTTTGTTTTACAGAAGCGGGGGAGTGGCTCAGCTTTCAAACATTTGGGAATGCTGCCCTAAGGGGATTTTAAATACAGAAAAAAGTTTCTCTACTCAACAGCACAAGCTATGTTCAGCCTTGTGCAGTTCCTAGGATAAGCAACTGGGGTGACAGGTTTCAGAGTGGTAGCTGAGTTAGTCTGTATCAGCAAAAAGAACGAGGAGTCCTTGTGGCACCTTAGAGACTAACACATTTATTTGGGCATAAGCTTTCGTGGGCATCTGATGAAGTGGGTTTTAGCCCACGAAAGCTTATGCACAAATAAATTTGTTAGTCTCTAAGGTGCCACAAGCACTCCTCGTTCTTTCAACTTGGGTGAGTATGCTGTCCAAAATAGTGGGATCCCTTGGTAGTGTCAGGCCCAGGAATTAAGGTAATAATTGGGCCATGTTGAAAACTCTGTTAAAATTGTATATTGTCACCTTAAATTTCAGGGTGGTTTCCTGGCCTGCCTTGCTGGCAGGGCCAGGGAGCTTTGTAGGGAAGCAGGCAATCTGGGTCTAGCATCCATCAGTCAGCAACCAACCAGCCTAGAGTAAGATGGGGTGAGTTGTGCCTCTCTGTTTTAGGGAGAAGCCTGCTTTGTCTCTCCATGTTTTGGGGTTCTTGTGTATTGTTCTGAATTCTAAGAAATAAAGTAACATTTCATTGCAACCTTCCTGCAAGAGTATTTATCTTTTTATCTAACTTCTCTGTGTGCACTGTGAACATAATCATTACAGCGAGAGGAGGAGAGGGAGGAAGAGGAGAAGTTCTTTGGATGGTTGCAGGGATAAGGAAATTTGACAAGTTAAGAAGCGCATCCATACTGAATTGGGCTTGCTATATGATCACGAGCACAACTGCTTCTGTCTCACATTCAAAAGGAACGTTGGAAAAAAGAAAATGCAAACAATTTTTCTCAAAGAGTTGAAATGATTTAGTGCAAACTTTCCTTTTGTACAACTAAGCTATTTTTTTTCCCCTGGAGCCTACTCAGTAATCTGTTGTCCCTGAAGCAACAAATGGTGAACCAGGTAAAGGGAAATGTGTTTTTTCTCCCCGGGAGCACTAAACAATTTTTCATTTAAAAAAAAAAAAAGAGACTTTGAGCTTGAATGCTAAATGACTGCCTGATGTGCTGAAACAGTCAAAACAGAAAAAAAGCCCAACTAACCTCTCACCAAAGGAATAAAATCTCTGCCACTATAATGAGTAATATAATTATAACTTCAATTAATTATTCACACACACACATACAGTGCTGTACTGTATATATGTTTCGGGTCTAATTCCTATTTCATGCTGGCTAGGAACTGGTTTAAAACGCCAATAACTGAGTGGATTTACTCTTGATTTGCACAGTGTAAGTGGGAGCAGAATCACACCCTTTGCAGTAAAGTCTATTTAAAGGAAAAGAGGTGAGGTTTCTACAAAAGGTAGAGATAGCCAGACTTTCTCATTTCCCTTGGCCTAAATTGCCTTTTTTTGAAGGGCGTTTCCCCTCATATCTTCTTTCTGTTCAGTCTTGCCATGGAAGTGTCTGTGGTGTCATGGATGTATTGCCTACAGAATCCAACAGGAGGAGAATACAGACTGGGCCAAATCAGCCAGTCAGGGTTGTTGTTTTTGGGGGTTTTTTTTTCCATTTGGAGGAGATTAAAACAGTGGAAATTCTAGTGATTTTAATCCATGTTTATTTGGATAGGTGTGTGGAGATTGAGCCTAAACCCCGTGCTCCCCCTCAGTTCCTCTCATTCTATAGAAACCTCCCGGGCATAATAGAGGCCACACACTTTTGAAGATAAAGTGTTAGCCCAGGTCTACACTAGGATTTTAGGTCGAATTTAGCAGCGTTAAATTGATGTAAACCTGCACCCGTCCACACGATGAAGCCCTTTTTTTCGACTTAAAGGGCTCTTAAAATTGATTTCCTTACACCACCCCTGACAAGTGGATTAGCGCTTAAATTGGCCTTGCCGGGTCGAATTTGGGGTACTGTGGACACAATTTGACGGTATTGGCCTCCGGGAGCTATCCCAGAGTGCTCCATTGTGACCGCTCTGGACAGCACTCTCAACTCAGATGCACTGGCCAGGTAGACAGGAAAAGAACCGCAAACTTTTGAATCTCATTTCCGGAGACTGCGGGAACTGTGGGATAGCTACCCACAGTGCAACACTCCAGAAGTCGACGCTTGCCTCGGTACTGTGGAAGCACTCCGCCGAGTTAATGCACTTAGAGCATTTTCTGTGGGGACACACACACTCAGATATATAAAAACGATTTCTAAAAAAACAACTTCTATAAATTCGACCTAATTTTGTAGTGTAGACATACCCTTACTGTGCTGTGCATGAGAGCTAAGGTTGCTCTTTGTGACATCCTCCTTCTCCTCCATTCCCCTGTAGGGATTTTGCCACTCAAGCAGTGATGTAGTTGTGTAGGGAGTCAGCAGTCCAGGGGAATATGGGTCCCAAGGGAGTCATGTTGTCATGAATGAGACAGGGAATGGGAGAAACCAGGGAATAGTGTTGAAGGACCTAGGTATCTGAGCCACCTGAAGATGTCCTAGGATCTGACATTCCCTGGAAATGTTGAAGGTGCATGCTCCTGCTCCATGGTGAGGCACTCCCCATCTGGATGATTCTACATAAACTCCATGAGCTTCTGATCTTGACTTTCCAACCCATACATGGGCTTTTCTTCAAAGAAAGGGATTTTTTTTTCATTGCAGAGGGAAAATGCTTCTGCTTAAACAGGGGGATTTAAATTCTGTCCTTTCCTACACTTGGGCAACCCCTTGTAATACAAAACAGGATTTCTGGGATGTAAGTGAGGGCAGAATTTAGCACAAAGGATTTAGGGTTTGGGGAGGAACTGAAAAAAAAATGTTTGCACAAAACTTTGCAAATCCAAACCATGAGCATTGCTCAACTCCAGAGAATGAACAGCAAAACTAGAGGGAAAAATGACAGAGGCTTTTTGTCTCCATCAGGCTGCCTTAAGAATTCTGCCAGATCTTCCCTCTGGGCTACCTTACTTAGGTGAATTAATTGGGGAAAGGAGCCTACTTTACAGGGTTCTTGAACCCACCCATAAATCCCTCCACCAATCATAGCCCTCTGTTTACTAACCTGCTTTCCAAATGGCTTCTTTCTCACGCAATCAAAATCTTTCCACAGGTGCAGATCCATCAGAATCACCAATAAACACAAACCACATGCCAAGGAAAATGGAAGAGTTCAATATTTAGCACCTCGCAGGCTCTCATTTCAAAGGACATGCTACAGCATAGTCTTGCTGCTGCATACCTCCATTCCTACTGCCAGATTCCCACCCTATAAACTAGATTCATTCCAGATGAATCCCAATCCAGGCATAGAGATAAAGGACAAATAATGCTGCTGGAGTGATTGAGTGAGACAAGTAAAGGTTAGGTTAGGTAGAGTGAAAACCATCTGCCCAGCCATGCTCCAGCTTACAGGAGTTAAAGAGCCCTCATCATTACATTGCCTTGTCCCTCTCCTGAAAGTGGAAAAGATTCCTCTGTTCATGAAAAAATCTACTGCCATATTCTGTTGCCAAGGTCAATGAAAAATGGTAAATGTATATGGCTGCAGGGACAGGTACCATCTCCTACAGTACAAATTATCTCTTTCTCTCTCGTTCTATTGTAGACATCTCTATTTGGTCTCTAATACAAGTTCCTCCCCCTGGAGATAGTATCTGAAACTCTCCCAAGTCCATTTGATGGAAAGCCATTCTTTTTTCAGTCCTTGAATAACGAGTCTCTTGGGAGAAAACTTTCACACTAGTGAAGTCAATTGCTTGTTCTTGACCATTCTCTTCCTGCAGTAAAACTATGTTTCTCTCTACTAAAGAGGCTAGCCACCTGACTTTAAGGGGCTTCTCAAAGTCTGGACTAATTGAGAGGACATTTATGTAAATGCATCTTACGATAAAGGAATAACTTCTCAGATTCCTCATTCTGTACAGTATATGAAACCTTAGGTACTGAGATGGTGTCAAACTATGGTATAAATATGAAGTACTATCCTGTTGAACTAAGGAGATGGTGGATTTGTTTCTTGTTATCTTTTCTTAGGCAATCCTAAATTGCTTTGAGTTTTCCACTTGTGCATAAAACTTGCCACTTCCAAGAAGATATCCCAGGCACTTGTATCTTTGGGCCAATGTAGAGTTCTTTCTCAGTTCTTTCATTTTAGTCCAGTCACCAGAGTTTTAAAAAACATTACATTTATCACATAAATAAAAGGTTTTCTTTACTAATATGCTGTTTGTCTCCGAGGTCACACAGGGCCTTTTTTGACCCAACAGGTTGCTGCTGTTTTGATCTGTCTCTGAGTTAAAAATGAAAATAAAATCTGGATTCCTACTCAGACTCCCAGTGATCATTAAATTCCATGATTCAGAAGTCATGGAATCATAGAGGCTGGAGATAGAAAAGACTTACTAAGTCATCTACCTTTCCTCCATTGTCCTACCCTATGCCACTGCAGGATTGATCTCCGCACTAGTGTTTTGTCCACACTAATTTCAAATGTCTCAAACGATGGGTTTCCACTTTTTCCCCAGAGGATAATTCCACAGCTTGATGGATCTCACCAGTATCTTTGTTTTTTAAGCAGAGTTCTCATTGAGCACCTTCTGCTTAACTATCGATGGCATGATATGACCCAGTTGGGAACACCAATATGTATTTCTTCCTTAATTTCATTTTCTTATTCCTAGTTACATGCAGTCCTCTTCTACATCCTTCAAATATTTGCAGACTGGTGTCATGGCCTCCTTATTAATCACTTAACCAAATTATACATCTTCATCTCTGTTCATGTTTCCTCATAGGTCAGTGGGCTAGATGTTAGGGTGTGGCTGAAATGCAGTAAGTCAAGCAAGGGGTGCAAGGTTGTTTTAATGGGTACCTTTGCATTCCCCTGATGCTGTTACCTCTGTTTCCCTGGTGCAGGGTCTTTCTCCTGAGCTAACTACAAATAGTCACAAGGGGCCAAAATATGCAGCCTAAGATTGGTATGGTGCAGGGTCATTTTGGCCACACCCACTTACCCCTGCTATGCCAACAGCAGGCTGGGTAAGGGGTGTAAGAGTCCCCCATGTCAGGGTCTAAGCCACCAGAGGATTATCCTTACACTGGTTTGATTCTACCTGGTCAGCTGAGCAACTTTAGAGCCAGATTTTGCCAGTGGTGAAATGCAAACAGCCACCATGGAGAATCTGGCCCATTCTTTCCAGCCCTTTGATAATTTTTATTGAATCAGATCCTATATTTGCAGAAATTCACTATAGTGATATACAGGACCCACTCCTATGGGGTGCTGAGCTAACTGGGTAACTAATATTACCTCTCAAAATTACATTCCTCAAATTTTAAAAAATGTGCAAGATAAGACTGTTATTTATTATGTTCCAAAAGATTCTCTCCTCAAAATTTCTGACATGTAATCATGGACACTTGGCAACAATGGTTGAAGACTGAGTGGGACAATATACTGCACCTCTGTGACTCCTAATGAGATCAACAGCGTGTTCAAATTTCTAGCTTTGCACTTGAGCTGGGTGTAGATGATAGTCATTTTGCACAATACAGTGATCCATCAAATGTTACTTGAGTTAACAGCCCCACGGACCTAAAATTTGATCTCAGCTTGGTAGCTTATATAAATAAGTTTCAGGTTTGGCTTGATATTTTCAAGACATGCCTTCCTCTTTTCATATTACCTGGGTTCATGCTAGTCATTTTTTATTTAAAGGGAAAGTATTTTTTCTATCAAATTATGGGCAGGCTTGATATAATTTTTTTTCTTGAATAATTTTAAATAAATATTTCATATTACAAAATATTGAGCAACTTTAATGCCTTGTTAGTGCACTTATATCTGCTCGGCAACTTTTAATGCTATTGCTGAAAGAACATAGGACAGAAGAAATGAATGATTCAATTTGCTGAACCCAAACACGGGTGCGTACCACCTGATCTATGATTGCTAAAAACAAATGGTGGAATAAAAATAATTTCTTTCTACAGGTGAATTCTGCTAAACTAATAAAGCAGTCCTGTGTGTGCGTGGGTAATGTTGTTTAAACATCATCTAGAATATGATAAGCAGTGAATAAATTAAGAATCTGTTTGTTAAACTATGCCTAGATTTAAACACATAATTGTTAAGTAATGTATATTTTGCTGAGATTACATATGGAAATTTATTTTTCAAATAAACATAGGTTCCATCTCCTCCCCCACCTCCTCCGCCCTCCCCCGGCCCGAGGGCTCCATGTTTCAATGTAATCTTTCTAATGCTGAATTTTTTCTTGAATTGACATTTTTTTCAGAAAAAACATGGATACTTGTCCATGTCTATACCCTCTTGTTGTGCACCTTCACTTCTGGGTTCTGTTCAGCTTCTTACCTAAAGCCTCAGGCTTTGCTGTCTGCTCAATAGTTTCCAACCCCTATAAAGAAGAAAGAAGATGACGTATTACTTTTTAAACATAAACTACTCATGACTAAGACCCAATAATTCACTCGCTCCCACTAGAATGCTGAATGATTAAGCCTGACATCAGTCAGTGCCAGTAGTGTATTTTTGATAAACCACAGTTGTCTGTTGTATACGCGAACATCTGTATTTTTCACACCAGAGGCATCTGTCTTGTTCAAGAAAATGAGACATGTAGCACACTGCTTGTGCAAGTAGTAAAACTGATAGAAACTCTACCAGTTTTCATTCTAAATATAATTCCTTTCCATATTGATGGCAAATGACATATTTGGACCACTTTTTATCAAAACCGTTCCAAGGAACACACTCCTATACCCTGTCATGAAACATCTGGGGTCACTGTTCTCACAGGCAATACCATCTAGCACTGAAGGGAGTTTGGGGGGAGGAGGAGGGACAAAGACTTAACTAACTTTGCCATCACTATTTACATCATCCTTAATAACCATTTTAAAGTTTTCACTCTTCCTGTGCAACATTATTATGATATCTTCAGTTTGTCAAATTTACGCTGCTCAGGGGAGGTCTTGAAAATCTTTCTTGCATAGGTATGCTGAACAAAAAGACTTATTGGGTTTGAAATGTGGCATATTTTAACCTCCATTTTACTGCCAAGTAGTCATAAAGGATGAGTTTGACCCCAACTGTAGATTTGACCCAGTATTCTTGATGAAATTAAACATTCTAATGATTAGATTATACATCTGGCATTTAAGCTGTTTAGTTCGTAAACAGTACATGCTTCTGTTTTTGTTTTCTGTCTCTCCTTAGCCTAAATGTTGTATCATGGACCACTGTAGTTTTATTTGTTTAATGCACTTAACTAGAAAGTTGAGAGAAATGTTATTCCTATGAGAAATGTTATTCCTTTATCCATGTAATCATTATTTACATGGCAGCCTCTTTGCTGTGTCAGATTCACTAACAAAGATGTTGCTACCTTTTTAAAAAGTATACATCCCCAGATCAACTTAATTTAAAACGTGCCCAAATTTGGAATTCTAAAACAAAGTGTGTGAAAGAAAAGGAATTATTCCTCAGACCCTCTGATATCAAAGACAGAGTAGCAAAGAGAGAAAGAGAAAGATACTTTAAATACAAATTTGAAATAACTAAAAACTGATTATGTTCTGGCTTAGCAGCCTTACCTCCAACAATGCACTTGCTGTAGGCTTCTAACAGCATTTGTGGTCTAATTATAAGTTTAAAGGAGATTGCAAAAAACAAAACAAACCATGGTTTTCAATTTTTGCAATGAAGGGAATGTTACTTTGATCACAGTTAAAATGACGGCCCACTCAATAGACAGATTCTTAGAAATGGCAACTGCTTTGGAGCATGTCTTTTAAACTGCCATGGATCAGTTAATTCTCGAGAATATTTAATAGTGGAAGTCCTAAAAGGGTTAAGAAGCTGATGTAAGGAAGGCTAAAAATGATAGACTGGAAGAAAAAGAGGTAGTAAAAATTGAAGGATATAAAAAAAGCAGAGGAATGTGGCTGGGGAATAATAAAATAAGAGAGAGAAGTTAAACCAGTGACCCTTGTCGGCAGTGAAAAGCGGGAGATTAGAAAATGTTTCATGCTAATTTCCATGGAGATTTCTTTAATTTATCGAAAATTACTTTCTTCTGCTTTGATTTGTCCAACTGCCTGCCCCCTCACAGCTTTTTCGGGGTGGTCCTACCTGTCACGCCATGCTGAATATGGGCCTCATGTGCCCCCACACTGGGCCAAAGCGTCGTGAGATTACTGAAGCGGCTCTGACGTCTCTATCAGCTTGTGCCACCACAATGCCCTATTCCCTTCCCCCACCCCCCCTTTCACAGCAGAGTCTTAGGATTTCTGTCACATGATGGCTTCATTGTGGGGGGGTGCAGGGGGGCTTGCTGAATCCCTTTCACTTTCCTTCTGATCCGTTCAGCTTGGTTCTCTCTGCTGCCTGGCATATCAAAGGAGATTTGTGGGTCATTGAGCCATGGACACAGAATATAAAGTCATCAGCCTGCCTGGCAGAATCAAAACAAAACAAAAATCAGTCATCATTTACCATCTTCATCCTTCAAGTGGCAGGAGATCATTAGCCTCTTTTATGAATCTATATTGAAAGCATTTAATATTTAACGGATAATCAGGATGTTAGAGGTACCAGCTAAAAGACCTTAAATATTACAGCTTCTTACAGCACCTATCGGATTATAGTGTGATGTAGCTAGCAAGAAGAAGTTGTTTCTATGTCTGATTTTAAAGAGACAGGCTGACATTAATGACACAAACTGATATTTTTAACTATCAGACTGGTATTTGTACAGAATAACACAGTCATTGCTTATAGTCTTCACCTTGGCTGTGACCAGTCAATGAATGGGTTTGTTTCTGAGCATCATGAGCCAGATCAGTAGCTGGTACAAATACCCAGGTATACACCAACTGGGGATCTGGCCCCCTTTCTATTTGAGGAGAGAGGTTCATGATGGTAACTCTTCTACAGGAGCTGTTATCACTTGCCACAGTTAGAAATTGCCTCTGACATACCTCGCTCAGTGCATTTTGCTTATTTAACACTACAGCAAGTACTTGCATTAAAAATGGGAGGGCCTGTTCCTGTGACGTGTTGAGCATCTTCAACTCCAGTTGACTTTCCAGGAGGAGTAGCTCACACCCAGCAGCAAGAGGAACCTGCACCATGCAGAAAAGTGGGCCTGGCCACATCTGTACTGAAATGTCTGTGATATGTTAATTAGAAAAATCACTAAACAGGCATCCATTTGAAGTCATTTGGAGCTGTAGGTGCTCAACACCAATGAAAATCGGGCTCATTAGTCTCTTGAAAACCAAAATTTAAGCTTAGCCACAGCCATAAATGACTCTCTAAACACGCAGTCTTCAGTGAACTTGCATAGTAATAGGCTTCTTTCTGTTGTAACCCAGCATCACCTCAACCTCCTATGTGTGCTGCTAGGTTTTGGGTATAACTGTAGGGTGGCTCAGCTAGACTGTTTGATTGGGAGGTAATGTGATCTGGTGCCTATTTAAAATTCATAGGGTCCTGTCACTTCATCCATTGGAGCTTGGATTGGTAGGTGGTAAAGGCCCCCAGAGATCCTTGCTCAGCTTTGCAATGCAGTACCTCCACTGAGTCTATCCTGAAACACAGGGTGTCATCTTGCACATAAGCTAATGACGTGATTTAATAATTCTTTGTCCACTGCAGTCAGGAATCCTCAAATTCAACAGGGAAAAAATAGGTACCCTTTCTCATATGGAGAATGGGTTCTGTGATTACGGCTACCTGTACATTAACAAACACTCTTTGGTGATCTCCACAAAAATAAGATAGAGGAGATTCTTTACATTCTCCTTACTCTAACTTGGGAGAAAATCCTGACCTGAAAGCCTTACACTGTCAAAATTCCTTTGGACCTCAGTAGGGAGAGAATTAATGAATTTAGGATTTGGCCCTTTGTTATATACAAATGTAATTTATGTCACTCTAGTGGATGACTGTGGATAGAACCAGGCACCAAGATGATTCTTCTGTCTGTCTGTGGTTTTTATATCGCATGCAGAACGGTGGTGTCTGAGTGCATGCTGAAGGATGTGTTGTTTGGGTCAAGACAATACAGATCTGCAAATATGGTGTTTGCTGGTCCTAGGAAATGATCTCCGAGGGGAAGGCAGCTAATGAATGAACTTACAAATCTTGTAGAAAAGGAAAAATGATACCAGGACATTCACCAAGGCCAGTGTAAATATGAAGGCTAATGAAACCAAGTGACCAGGATGCAAGCCGCCCAACTATCAAACCTGCGGCAGAGGTGTCATTTCCTAACCATTTAATTATAACTGTCAGGATGCTTATGAATACAGTATTTCTCCAAATGGTTTCAAAGCAGAGAGACAGGCCAACCTCCCCCCCCCACCCCCACCCCACCACACACACACAGAGCCTATTGGCTGGACTGTGTTAGTGCTACCAGCCTCTCAGCAGTTTAAATGTCTGTGCTATATCTTGGTTGCAGGGATAACTGTCTTGGATCTTTGGATCTTCTCTCCTCAAGACAATGTGGGAGCCACCAATCTCAAACAATGAGTCACTTCTTATAGTCCTAGATCACAGAATCTATTTGAAATGGACATATCAAATGAGTGGCTTCTCTGTAAACTAGGACAACAGCCTATGTATTTGAGGACATGAATTACCCAGGAAAATGAATCAGAAGGAAAAAGTCAGTGGGTCAGATCCTTGACTCTGTGCTGTACTTGGAGCAGGGCCCAAAAGGTGAGGTAAAAAGGGCAAAACTGGCTTACATCCTTTATCGTGCTGCCTCAATCCAGAGGGCAGCTGAGGACTAATTCAGCCACTGGTGTAAACTAGAACAGCAGCAGGTCATATAACTATCTCTGTATATTTCCCATCCGATCAAAAGTTACCTGACATGTAGTGATATATGTTTATCCTAGTCTGAATAAATGTCTGCTATCTATCTGTGTTGGCTTCTTCATATGCAAACAGCTTAGTCTGTCATGTAATATATTCATGCTTCTCTTTCTAACACTCACCATCTCAGTTTCCTCTTGTATTTAAATCTTGGCTCCATAAATGATTTCAAATTCCCTCATGATCAAACATGATCATGCAGAGCTTGAAGTTAGAGAGAATGTTAAGTGTTCTCTAATTAATTGCATAAATGGGGAATGCAAAAATTAAGTGTTAACTGGTCATATCTGTGTGCAGTAGGTTCCGTCAATATGTGCTAGATTATGATAATTTACCATGTGGCTGAGATATTAGCGATTAACAATTTGCATGAAAATTATTTTCCAAAGGCTCTGGTGATGCTTTTTTACCTTTATTTAAGTACTATAAGGATTGTTCATATAGTAATGGAGGAAGAGTGAAAAGAAGAATATATTGCATGCAATTCTGTCAATCCCTCTAGCTATGTTTTTCTTTCTTATAGTATGCCCATCACTGTAATATTGATGTGCCACATTAAATAAAACAACTAGTAAATAAGTGAAATTTACACAATTATGGTTCATTAACTAATTGATGATATACACTTTTTTAATGGCAGGTTAGAACAGCTGCCTTTGGAAAAATTATATCTATTCACACCCTCTTTGTTTGTGGCCGATCAAATACGACTCTTGTATTTGATTTTGAAAGACAAACTTCTAGTGTGTGTCAGTTTTTAACGTGGAGAGGAATATTTTAACCCCCTTAGAAGTTAACCTTTAAAAGGAAAACTCTACTTTACTGTGGTATTGACCTTGTTCTGGTAAATTGTAGTATTTTCCTTTACTTACTTTGCAATCTTAAAGTGAGATGTTTAAATGAAGGCTAAGTTTAAATGTTTCTTTTTCCAGGTCACCTCGTGTAGCTATGTCTATGTATATCTTTGAAAAAAAAATGAAGCATTTGAATTGGCTACAAAGTATCTTGTTAGTGCTATGTGAAACTCATCAGTGTCATTCTGTAGAGATGAACTCAAAAACTCAGAGCAAAACTCAGTTAAAACCATTGAGTTTTGCATCAAAATCTTGTGAAACCACAAATTGAATATTGTTTGGATGTGAAATCGTAAACTGCCCCAGATTCCAAAAGTTCACAATTTAGCCAGTCTTTCAAGAAATCTAGTCTCAGGTTCAAGTTTGTAATGAAACCTCAAACGAGGAGAGTTTCCTGTCATTTTTTTTACTTTATTCGCAAAAGCA
This sequence comes from Natator depressus, assembly GCF_965152275.1. Lineage (NCBI taxonomy): Eukaryota > Metazoa > Chordata > Testudines > Cheloniidae > Natator > Natator depressus. The sequence continues at coordinate 73,969,522 of NC_134243.1, forward strand.
CAGCTTTAATTCCCGACTGTACTGATACTGGACAACAAAAGAGACTAGCGCTAGTGGAAAAATAGAAAAATGTGTTGTGAAAAGTTTTTTGAAAAAATGTATCTCCCTTTTTCATTGAAAATTTTTTTTAATTTGAAATTTTATCAGCTCTAAAAGAAGCACAACTGGACAACAGTGGTGGGTGTTATGGCAGCAGACAATGGGTGAAATCCAGGCATCATTGACTTTCGTAGCGTGAGGATTTCATCCCATGTGTTTAGCAAAGACCTAGAGAATGGCATCCTACCCAAAAATCCTTCACTTTACTAGGGGTCTTTTCTATGAATTGGAGGATCACAAACTCCATGAGTTCTGTCAACTTAACTTCACACTTATCACTTAACTATGTAAGAACAAATAAGCAGAAAAAATGCATACACAGGTGTGGTTATGCTTATTGAAGCATCTGTCCCCTGCCAGTCTATCATCACCATTATTAATATTTATTGTTATGGATAGTCAAATATTTTTAGAAAATAGAAGTTTTCCTATCAATTCAGATTTTGTTATTTTTTCCCATTTCTATCAGCTCTAATTATTATTATTTTTATTGTAACTTCAGTGAAGATTGGGGCCATTGTGCTTGGTACTCATCAAATATTAATGAAACCTAGTTCTCTATTATCACTACAGCTATGTTGGAATCCCAGAGGAAAAGATTTTTAACGGACTTTATTCTCTCCAATATGAGAGAGTTGAAGGGAAAATATATAGCACGTTGTGCATAAAGGTGTCTTGCAACATGCACATACCCAGTCATGTTTTGTTCTGTATACAGTGTTGGCTAGCATAAACACAATTAAATGTTGTCCTCTCTTCCTTGGGGATCTCAGTACAGCAGCAGTGATAACAGAGCTCTGTGTCTCATTAAAGTTGTGGGTCTAATGCTGGAAAACTTGGATATGCAGAATATCAAGTGAAAGAGCCAGGAGAAACAGTGACTAGAAACCATATCAACTAGTAGCTGTGCCTCTGTGTGTTTGGTTGTGGAATATGAATAATCATTTGATCCAATTGTTGCTAATTTGGTTCATGAATGGAGGGCTTTTTCTTTGTTTGTTTTTGAGAGAGTGTGTTAGCTGTTGCTCTGTGCTTCTACCGATCTTCAGCTCAGTTTTTAGACTTAGGATGGCAATTAAGAAAGGAATTGTACATTAAAATTAATATCTTCCAGTATGGCCTGAATCTGCTCTGGCCCTTTCCATCTGATTGTCACATTTGGCTGGAAAGAGAGGAGAACCATTGCCATCCTGCTGTGGGGAGAGGCGGGAGTGAATGTGGAGAATCCATTCAGAGTCCTTGTCCTGTGCATGCCATAGAGCACTGCTTTACAGGGGCTTGAGCCACAGTAGCACAGATGGTGGAGGCAAGGCAGGGTAGGTTAAGTGTAGGTAAGTAGCAAGTGGATCTGCAGCAAGCAGTTTCCCCAGATGACCAGCTGCCCTCAGACTCAGCTGCAGAAGTAGCATCCAAGGAGCAGATCTACTGGAGAGAAGGGTGGTGTCTTCACAGCTGGAACGCCCCTGTGCTAAGCCTGTTTATTGTTTTTTGGACTTTTCCCAAAGGAAAGGATTGGACCTGCACAATTGTTCAGCTGGGAGTCACAGAAGGTGAACATGAATGGTCCATTAAAAACAAATGCCACTAGCGAAGCTGAATTCAAAAAGAAAAATGTCTTTCTTAGCCAGGGAGATTGTACTTCTGACAAGTAAAGAACACAGAGTTTGTGCTATTCATTCTGAAAAATTGTTGGGACCGTAGAAGAGGGTAAATGGAGAGTCTATGAAAAGCTTTGTAGTGGGATGACTGTATGACAACATTTTCTGCGCTCTTTGGAAAAATACATAAAGTCAAACCTTGGTCCCAATGAAATCAATAGGAGTTTTGCCCTTCACTTTCACTGGACCCAGATTTGGCCCATAGCTAAAATGGGATAATATGTTAAGGGCCTAATTCTGATCTCCTTTACAGCAGTGCAACCTCATCTATGGAGCAGCACCTGATGTATGCTTATTTAAATGAGAACTTAATTAGGGCCAAGGTCCGTAATCCATCAAAGCACTCGAGCATGTGCTTAACTTTCAGCACGTGCGTAGTCCCACTGAGTTGAAAGTTAGGTATGTGCTTTGTTGGATTGGGATCCAAGATTGGCTTCATTTTAATTACCTGATTTCTTTAGAAACCGTTGGAAAATAACTTAAGCAGCATTGTTTACAGGAAAGTAAATTACATGCTGCATAGTACTCCATTTCGCAGAAGCAAGCTTTCATGATGCCAGATTATAATGACAGGTACATAGGTTTTCGGACTGTATTGCCATTAGTAATATGATCTGAAATTAACGTGATATCAGTGGCAGTTTTTATTATGTCTTATTGGAAGTTAACTAGTGTTTATAATTCTAATCTATGATATTTTTTTCTCTCAAATTGTTGGCACATTGGAACAGCAGAAGGCCTAACCTGGTAATTTATTACTTTGTTGGTGTACAGAATATTTTGTGTTTGTATTTGGGATGGGAGGGCAGGAAGATGATTGAAAACAAAAATCAAGTGGTTATGAAACTATTTTTAAAACTTCATTGTATTAGTTTCACTTAATTTGATGTGATAGGTATGAGATTCTTTTGTCACATTTGGTGTAAATCTGGAGTGACTCCAGTGAAGTCAGAGAAGCTGCACTAGTATGACACAGGTGCAAATGAGAGTAGGATCTAATCCAGCCTTATTTGGGAAGAATAAAATTAACATTGTTTTCAGGTTAAGGGATCATATCTCAGAATATTAGTGTTACTATTGGAGGGAGGATCTGTTCTTATATTTTCCCCCTTGCTTTGTGTCAGGTGCAGTCGTGTCTGCCAGCTGGAGACAGGGAAATATACTTTTTTACATACTCAAATATTCTAAGTATTAATAAGAAAATAAACTAAAGTGGTTCTGACTATAAAATATTTTCCTAGTGAGATTGTTGAGTACACTGAGGGAGGCAGAGCAGCATGACAAACCTGGCAAACTGCTGGGGCGGAAGAGAGAGATTCTGAAATCCCTAAAGAAAATTTGTAAAAAGGTTGAAGTTACTCCAGCTGCAAAGCCTGATCCTAGAAAACTGGGGCAGCATATTCCTTAAGCACTCCTCTCGGACTAGGCACAGAAACTTGAGATTTATTATTTTGAACTTTCGCATTGTTCAGTTGGTGCTGTCTGTCCCTGCCTAGGTGAGTGGAGGGCATAGTCATAAATCAGATCTTACTTATCAAATGTGCAGTGTCATGAACCTTCCTCAGCATAGTCAATTCTACTCTAGGACTAACTTTCCAATCCTCTTACATAGTTGGCCCACCTTGTAGCCTCGGTAGAGATCGCTTGTATATAAACAGAGAATTTGGCAGAAATTCAATCCCTTTCAGTAGAGTTTTCATGATATGTTATTATCCATACAGGAACTTCAATTCTTTTACTAGAAGAGTCCGGCATCTCATTTTATTCAGTTCCTGTCTTCATTCTGTCCTCTCTCTTACTGTATTCATATGCTGTTGTTTCTCAGCCTTCAAGGAAAGATTGCTGCTTCAGAAGATTAAAATGAATCTAATTTTATGTTTCAAATCCACATAAACCATGGATAGTTATGGATGCTTGGACTCATTGTGACAGCAAATTCAGCCTCGAATGCCCTGCAGGGAATTATGTCTTAACATGTTGTATCTCTTTTTCAGCGCCTGCAAGGCTATTTCTTCATCACCCTGTAAACTGCATGGTGGGGAATGCCGACAAAAAAATAAGACACATTGGAACATAAAAATGCAGTGTAAATAAGGTGTAAGATAGGCAGTAAAGCAACAAATGGCTTGTTCTATTTAAACCTACTGTGTAGAAAACAGAAAAAGGAGATGCATTTTCTGATTATCTCATGAACGGAGAAAGCTTCTGCATATTTCTCGAAAGAAACGTATCTTTCAGAATTAGTATGACACATTGGAGTCTAATTGGTTGCATGCATAAAAGTTCATAAACACATAATATATGGCTTTACCTTTGTATTTGCTGTCATTAATGCTAAATGTTTGTTTCTAGCCCTATCTACCTTCCCCTCTCCCCCTTTTTGGGGTGGAGGGGAAAGGGGCATGGGATTCAGCTTTTTCATCTACAGCAATCACTAATTTCAGATGAGTTGTTAGCCCACACATGAATAACGTTCCTAAACAATGGCTTCAATTAGTGGTCGGATATAGCTTGTTGGTGTTCTAGGTCGTTTTCTCACCCCGAACTATACAATAGACATTTTGTAGATGCACGCAGGGTTTTCGCAACACCTATGTGAGATTTCCTTCTGAAGAAAATGTTCAAAAAGGGAGGTTGGGGGCTCATGTGAAGAAATGGATGCCTATATTTCAGTGTTTAATTACAGTGATTGCTAGTGTAACTGATACTACTTAGCACTCATAAAGAGAGAGTGGGGAAATGCATTTGTGAACTTGTTAAATTCAGCTTGTGATTCATTCTGACTGTGATTACTCATAAAGCTGATGAAGAAACAAATTTCTTTTCCACAGAAAAATTGAGTTTTTGTCAAAAACAAACAAACAAGCAACCACCTGAAATATTTTTAGACTTAACATGAATTTTTTCACATTTCGGGCTTTCCATTTTTCAGTGAAAACCTGAGTATTTTAAGAGAACACCATTTTCTTTCTTGTGGAAAAATTCCATTGTAGACAAAGTATCAGAGGGGTAGCCCTGTTAGTCTGTATTGTAGACAAAACCCATTTCTGATGAAAAAACTTTTTGTCAAAGTTTTAACCAGTTTTAATTATTCACTTTGTAAATGGTTTCTCCACTGATAATTGGCAGCTGCTTGTTGGTCATACAAATGTGTGGGGAAGGGGTTATTTACATGGATCTGGGTATTTGTGCTTGAGTTAGTGTATTTGAGGGAACAAGCATCTTTTTGGTGGACATCCTAGATATACACAGAATTATTCGGAAGGAATATGACAAGAGAAATTTGAATATAAAATCTAATAACAAATAAAGCTGGTTTATATCCTTCTATCTGCTTAATCAGGAAAGAATCCAACTATTTTTAGGTAAGTCTAATTACATAGTGAAATATAATGCCCTTTTTTCAGCAAAAGTGGCAGGGAAACATTTTAGAGGTCAGCACCTCAGCTAGTGTCAATTGGGGAGGTATGCCTATTTGTACCAGCTTAGGATCTGGACATAACTCTCCTGAGATTCCCTAGAATTGTCTATTTCCTGCTGTGTCTCATTAAGGTGATCACCACGCAACAGACTCAATGCTCTAGAGAGTTCTTCAGGCATAGGACCTGTTTTACAAAGGTTCATTTGCCCAATCAGGAAGTGGAAAATATACCATGAGGTTTAGGAAACCAGTCAGGCTCTCAGATCCTAAAGTGATGGATGCCATTCTAAGAACCTAACTTGATACTATAGGTTGATAAAGTTTAGATGATTGTATTGAACACTTGTGATTGTTGACGATTCTTTGAAACTTCTCATAAGACCCTTATCTCTATCTCCATCCAACTATGTAACCCATATTCACATGGAATGCTGAGGATCACTGTCCTAAGAGTAGAGTTTTGTAGATACTGGAAGCAGGGCATTCCTATTAGTGGTCCTGTGCCTTTGAAATTGATTCCCTATGTAACTACACTTAAGTATGACTCCGGACACTGATTGAAGTTGTTTTCCTGGCAGTCAGTAGTGGGGAGAGTTGTATAATCTCTCTCATTAAGTCAATTCATGTCTCAGTTTAGGGGACCAGAGGCCATGGTGATGAGTGCCCTACACATAACACTTGTGGTAACAATAATTGTTGTTTTTATTAATTCCTTCTGCCATTTTAGTTCGAGATAACAAGAGCTAGAAATCATACAAGTAAGCCTACTCTGATTGGATTTCTTCACCAAGGAGGCTGGGATAAACTGGGCTGAGCTTCAGATAGGAGAACCTGGACAGATTCAGATGGCTATCACTCCTGAAAATCTGTCTCATTCTCTGACTGAGTCTGTTTGAAATGTTCCAGTCGAAGGAGTTCAGCTTTTTGTCTTCCCACATTTTATCATGTTACCAACATGAGTCCTCTTTCAGGGTGAAATTAACCTCTGTGCAGAGGACCAGAAGAAGACCTAAGTCCTACTAAAACCCTATGGAGATAGTGGGACAGAATTTAGGTAGCATGAAAGTAACTTATTGAGGTACTTTTTTTAACAAGGACGGTGGGCCCTGGCTCTTTCCAGCATAAGGAGTTATGGGTGGGGTGGGGTTGGTAATCCTGAATGGCGGAACAGGTCCTTGGGAGCTGTTATCTGTCATCACAAGTGAAAGTATCCCTGAGGACAAGAACCAGTTAAACCCAGAGCAAGCCCCTATGGTCAGCTAGGCGGGAAGAAAGGTGGTGGAAAGCCGCCTTTGCCTTCCCTCCCTGGGTGTGATGAGTGCTGCTTTTGGTGTACTTTGGGATCTGGCCCAGACGTCTCCAGGCCTAATGAAACCATCAAGGTGGAAACTGGCTTGCTGAGTGTCAAGAATTTCTCCAAAACATTACAAACTTACAAAAATGTTTGATGTCAGTTCAGTTCAAGAGATGAGCTGGGCTTATACCAAATGTTATAAATCCATTTGTCAACTCTAAAATTAACCTTGGTTTGAGTCTCAAGTGTAGAAAATCAGGCTTTCAGCTGATAAACACCCATAATTTTGTTTGTCCATCTTACTCACGATCTTACAAAACGCCACTAATAGTGATGCTCTGTATACACAAAGACAGGATATGGTTTTTTCCATACTTTTAGCAAGTGGCACTTAAAGTTTTGTAGATGGAGCTGGAGCCATAGTGTCTAGGAGACCAAGCAGTCTGACAATCTTGCTTAAGTGCAGCAATTCAAGTTTCATAACTAGCTACCCAAGGGGCCTGTACACTAACAGCATCCTCCTACATTAGCGCTATATGTTAGGAAAGTAATGAAATGGCTTAATACCCATGGGCCTTGGACCTGCATGGGGGCATCAGGGCAGACCATAATAATAATAATAATAATTAATAATAATAACAATAATAAAAGGTACCATCCCCAGTCACTCGAACAGTCAATAAGGCACAGGATCTGTGCAGAATTGATTGTATCCATAGTAAGACTTTGGCTACTTATAGTATCAATCAAAATTTTATGAATAGGTACAATTTAAACTTTATATTGGCATTAATGTTACTGAAGAAGTATATCAATCAAAAAGTAGAACAAAGATATTTGCTATTGATTTCACAGTCAACACTTTTATTAAGTTAATGCAATACAGTGACTTTCAGCTAAAACTTGTGCTTTGAAACAAGGTAGTAAGCTTATACTTGATTCTCCACCTCACTTTTTAGACAGCCCGATGCTGTGAGGTGCCAAGCATCCTCAGCGCCCGTTGATTTCCATAAATAGACATGACTGTAATTTCCATTGAAATCAAAGGGAATTGAGAGCTCTCAACTCCTCACAGGATTGGATGTAAGTGTGTGTGTGTGTGTGTGTGTGTGTACATGCAACATCAGAAGTAGGACCCTGATCCTACCGACACTTACACATGTGAGTAACTTCCCTGAATTTACCTCAATGGGAATACTAGAAAGGCCTGATCTTGTGCTTAACTTTACACATTGAAGTGAAATGCACACATATATACTCCCATATTGAACCCTCATGTATATAAAAAAGTAGTTCTAAACATTGTATATGTAAATATGCCAGTGTGTATGTGTAATATATTTTTTAAAGGAGATCCATGTATGCACATATATAATGTTTCAGGATGGGTTGCTGGTCTTGTTGCCACAATATACTAAATATAAAAAAATAGAAGTTATTAAAGGGGACTATTGAGCCAGCTCCCCCCCAAATCTATATTTTGAACTGTTTTTGCATATTAACTAAAATGTAATGAATAATTATTAGAAATTCTCTTCCCACCCCCCCCAACACTGACCTGCACATTATACATGTGGCTGAAGTATTCAGTGCACGTTTAGCATCCTAAAGGTACACATGTTAGGTATCAGTAACAGCAGGTCTTTAACTTTCCAAAAATGTTTAGGGCTCAATTATGGCTTTGTCATTGTCACATGCCCTGAATAAGGAGTAGTGCGCAGTGGTGTTGCCCCAGGAACATATCAAGAACCAGAGTTTTATTCTGAGAGTGGCGGTCTGGCTCCCTCATTCCAGTGAGGAAAGCAGAGGGAGGGGTGGCACAGATTACTTGCATATGGCACAGATTACTTGGCACAGATTACTTGCCCTAGTATGCTGGTTTAGTTTAGCTCATCAGGGATGGAGCCAAGGCTTCATGCACTGCCCAGCCCGCCCCAATCACTCCTCACCTACATGCATAATGTCCCAACACAATTTGTATTCTCACACCTTGCTACTACCACAATGTGGTTAGCTTACATATAAGAGTAAGTGCGTCCTTACTCCCTCTTAGCTCCCCTGTCCCGTAGCATAGCCAGGCTCACAATCTGGCCTTTATAATTCATAGATAAATGCACATCTATTTTCCTACGTAGTCCAGAAGTCAAAACACATTTGCCTTCCTTTCTAAGTCTTGCAGCAAGTTAGGCAGTCAGAAGACTCACAGAAAACATTTCTACAGCAAAATTAGGTTCCCAGGCTTCTAGCTCCTGTGTCAATAACTCTGAAATTACATTTGGATTGTCTGTATGTTTGAGACCACTTATTGTCAACAAAATGCAACAGCTCATGGGCAGGCATAGTTCTGGTGAGGCATTTGCCTGCATTGGGATGAGAATAGCTCATATGGTTGAGTGGAGCAGGTGATCATACATTCAAGCGACTACATCCGAGTATTTATTACTAGATCATATTGTTTCAGCAATGGCATTCATAGGGACTGTGCATTGCACGGAGTGCTGTTTTGGGAATACGTGTTGAATCTGAATTTGCCATACTGTGGCACAACCCAATGGGGCCTGATCCATAGCCTGTTGAAATCAATATGACTCGCTGCAATGTGCTTTGATCAGACCTGTGTTCTCAAGACCTGCAAGGGCCCCTCCTTCTAATGCCATTTTTGTTCGGTGTTTTTTTGTTTGTTTGTTTTGGGGAGAGGGGTTGTTTATGTGAACTTTTCTAATCCAAACAAGGGAAATCTTTCACTGAGTATACTCTGAATATCGGGGTTCATTAGAACCCAGATCCTCAAAGTGAAACTCAGGGAATGCAAACCCACAAAAACTGAATCCAGAAAAGAAAGGGTTTTTTTGACCAGCCCCCTGCCCCCATCCTGCAAACCAAAGTCACAGAGTTTCACAATGGGCTACACTTGATTTTATCTATCCATCTATCTATCTTAAGGAAGAAATTAGAAGGCTATTTTAATGAAAGGGGAATAGAAGTCAATGGAATTTGGCTTTCGATGGTGTATATTCTGAATCATCTAGATGCTTTTATGTTAGATTTCTGAGTTACACCAATCAATGAAATTGGCCTGTGCTTTTCTCTCCCTTTCTTCATTAAAAGTCAAGGTGAAATTCAAAGGCTTATGCAGAGCTACTTGAGTCATTCAGAAGATCACTGCCCTACTGGGGATTCTCTTTGTTTCAGCACTTGAACACTATTGGCTTTATTATCTCCATTCAGGTTTTGTGATTATTCTCATCCCATAGTCTCCTAATAGTCATTAGAGATACAGACACATCATAGATTCTGCCTTTGCACTGTTTGAATAAATGTAAATGCCAGCTAAGATATTTTGTGACTGGTGGCAGTACCTGCTAATGACAGATTATAGCAGCAGAGTATTGTAGCATGTCTCAGCATACCAAGGGCCTGATCCTGTGAGATACTGAGCACTCTCCAGCTCTGTTAGTTTAAATGGGAGTTGAGTGTGCTCATCGCCATGTGGTTGCTCAGCACCCCCTGAGAAGAACAAATGGATATAAAGTGGCAACCAGGAAGTTTAGACTTGAAATTAGACAAAGATTTTTAACCATTAGAGGAGTGAAGTTTTGGAATAGCTTTCCAAGGGAAGCAGTGGGGGAAAAAGATCTATCTGGCTTTAAGATTAAACTCGATAAGTTTATGGAGGAGATGGTATGATGGGATAACATGATTTTGGTAATTAAATATTCATGGTAAATAGGCCTAATGGTCTGTGATGGGATGTTAGATGGGGTGGGATCTGAGTTACCCAGGAAAGAATTTTCTGTAGTATCTGGCTGGTGAATCTTGCCCATGTGCTCAGGGTTTAGCTGATCGCCATATTTGGGGTCAGGAAGGAATTTTCTTCCAGGGCAGATTGGAAGAGGCCCTGGAGGTTTTTCGTCTTCCTCTGTAGCATGGGGCACGGGTCACTTGCTGGAGGATTCTCTGCTCCTTGAAGTCTTTAAACCACGATTTGAGGACTTCAATAGCTCAGACATAGGTGAGAGGTTTCTCGCAGGAGTGGGTGGGTGAAATTCTGGGGCCTGCATTGTGCAAGAGGTCAGACTAGATGATCATAATGGTCCCTTCTGACCTTAGTATCTGTGAATCTATGAATCGGGTCTATGTTTATGAATTTATAAAGTGCTATAGCTCAACCCTACAACAGGCAACTACTTAGTTTATTTAGTTAGGTACTAAGATTATCTAAGAAGAAGGCCAGTGCCTAATTTGAGAAGCCTCAAAGGATATTTAGTTTACAGGCTTCATTTAAAGTTAGTAATACTTCCTTTAACACAACAACAGTAATAATTGCTAATAAAACCCTGAATAAATCCAACACGGGAAGCGTATCCAGGTATTCTGTGTTAATATAACTCCTCACTAACAACTGCTCCACAGCCCAGGGAGGTTATCAGGAAGTATCTCATGAACTTAAGTGAGTTTTGGATCAAGCACTAAGTAGGGCTTAATCACCTGTAAATTAAGAATGGGGAACTGATTCAGTACAACAAAACATAGTGCAGTGTCACACAACCCTCAGACTAATCAAACTCCAATCTGATTTTAAGCTTTTATAAAGCTTGTTTCTATTCACTTATGCAGTTTTTGTGGTGCAACATCTATGTGAGTACAAATTTGAACCACTTCAAATATCACTTGTTGTAGTGATTTGCGGGGACAGGCTGGGAACTTGGATTCATATTTCACTACCCAAAGCAGCTCCTACAGGTTGAGTTGCAGGTCATAGGCAAAACCAGAAAGAGACTGTTTCTGGATCTCTTCAGGATGGAGTCTTGCTAATTCAATGGAAACTGATAACTCCCCTTAAAGTCAGTGGAGTTACTCAAGATTTACATCAGGAAATCTACCCACTGGAGACATTTATCGCCATAGTATCTAAGTGCTGAAATGTGAGTTATTTGTGTATAAAATTTAAAATGATAAGTTTTATGCTCTTCCACTTAGTACATGGTGTAATCTCCTTCGTCTTTCATATGAACAACACATCCCCTAAGGAAGAGTAAGAATCTCAAAATAGAGCATAAGATCACATACATAATCTGGCTGCTAGCTGGTCATCTTGGTTGCTATACCACTGGTCTTTTCTTTTTTTTTAGGTCTCCTAAGCACCTTCTTCTCACCTATTTTGTTTTCATGCCTGAATTGTTCACTCTACCCTTACAGTGGAACCTGTACTGTATTACAGTCAACACTCAAGGAACGGATAGAAATGGGTTGTTTAACTCAGCAGGTTTTCTAATAAAGGTAGAGTGGAACTATGCTCAGTACACTTGGAGCTAGTTTGGGGTTGGCTTAATAAGGGTAATTGCTAGCACAGGTTTTACATTATCTGATCTACTATCTGCTAGATGGTATTAGATCACCTCCCACTTATTTACAAAATAGAAATAACATTCACAATCTCTCTTTTTATCTCTGATAGCCTGGGAAGGAGAAATAGCTCGATTCGTTTATGTGATTTAGTGTATGTGAGAGAAGAGCTTATTAGGAGAAAACTAAGAGATAAGTTTAGCTGAGAACACGGTGAGATCTTTTTTCATTCTTTTCTCTCTCTGGAATGAATTCTGTATTCTAGGTCTAGCTTTATGAAATTTCTTTCTTCTGCACTCTCAAACCTACCCCTGTTGGTCAACAGGTTCATGGTTCCAGTTATGGGAGATTGTTATGGGAGATTGTGTTAAACAAAGGCAAAAGCCAATGAAGGGCTTTGAGTATCTAGACATCTGTTTTCTCGGATTCACTGAGCTTTGCAGATGTATTCCTATCCACCAAGACCTGGACAACGTCTGCCCTACCTCTCCCCTGCCCTCCCCTCCTCAAGTCTTAAGTCCCTTAAGCCTTTCTGGGAACATTCGTTTAGCCTCATTCAATCAGGCCACAATCAGAAGGAGGCTTGGAAAGCAGATTGGGCTAAAGAAGACATAAAAATTAAGCACCTTGTGCCAGATCCTACACAGAAGGTTCCTGGGTTTGACCTTCCACAGTCACCTTGGTCAACTCTGAACCAAATCCAAACCAACCATGGTAGATGCGGACATCTAACGTACAAATGGAAAATCAAGGACTCCCCAGCGTGTGAGTGTGGTTCTCCACAACAGACCATTGAACACATCACTACCTACTGCCAAATTTATTAATATGAAGGAGGCATCACTGCTATAAATTCTACGACTCCTGACGTAGCCATCTGGCTCGATCAACTTCAGATGAAATTGTAGCTGCTGCTCTACACCAGCCGTATGAAAGAAAAAGTATCTCGACAAAGGGCTTGAACTGGACTCGTTAAACAATGGAGAAATAGTGCAGAGAGCAGAACACAAGGTGATTTGGTCACAGTGGCCTGTGTTATGCAGACAGACTGCTGTGTTTTATAAATAGACTATACTCTAGTCAGGATTTACTTTTGTTCAAACCGGTTAGAGTAAAGATTTTCTTCTGAAAAAGATAATTCCTTGACTTTGGCACACGCCTTGAATATTGTGCAGAGTCACAGTTCAGTCCCTGGTCCCACCTTTGCTCTGGGGAAGAAGTATTCAATGTCCCTCCTATAGGTGATGCAGATTACTTCCCTTTCCATGCTAGCTAGCAGGTTGGGGAAAGAGGGTGAAGGTTTCACCCACTCCCTAGTCCTGCCCACCCACCTGTGGAGGAGGGCATGTAGCAATCTCCACTCATTGCTCTGGTTAGGTAATCTGGGGTGGTAAGGATGTAGATCTCCTTACATCCAAATGGGCACATAAAATAAGTAGTAATCTCATCCATATTTATTAATGGACAGAAAGTTTAGAAATAACAGCTCAGCAATAGTGAGAATTTTAGTTCAGCACCTTAACTACTAAAGTTTATATTTTTTCAGCAATACAACACTAACGTTCACCCCAGTGTTAATTTAAATTCAGATCAGTGCTGTTGTCAATACAGCTATTATGTTTTTGGATATTTCCAGTTCAAATTTCCTTGGTACTATCAAAGTGAAATACAAAGGCCATTAACCCTCTAGAATCACATGATAAGGAGAGGTGTTTCCAATAGGACAAATAGGACAGAGGTCCTAAAAGAACAGAGTATAAATTGAAGATGCCCTCAAAATAAATGTTAAAGATGGAACAAAAATATAGAAAGAAAGAAAACACACACACACACACACACACACACACACACACACACACACACACACAAAGGAAAGAAACTATGGTAGTGCTGAGGCAAGCAGTAATTTATTAATGTTTCTCTGCAGAAAAGTAAAGAAACTCTGCATATCTGTTTTGCTTAATTATCTGGTTGACCTCAGTAAAAAGAAAAGCTGAAGTTAAATGCATAACATTTTTCTTTACAACATTTTTTCCCCCAGTTCCTTTCTTATGAGTACCCATGTGGTTTCTCTCTTTCGGAGCAGAGTGATAGCTCTAGTCATTTTAATGACCTCTGAGAAAGTGCTTCAGGACATATTTGCAGAGCTGAGGTTGCCAGGCCACAGCCTTGTCTCCTTACCATGCTCCAGATATTGAACCTTCCCGTAACTACAATTACAACATAAACCACAAAATGTAGATTTACAGATTGTTTTCAGCAACACCCATTCAAATTTACTTATATTTACACTAGAAAAATTAGGGTAAGTGCTATTGTGACCAGAGACATAGACCAAGATCAATAACCAACCAATTCTTGGCTAATAAAGCACTTCTCTAAGGTCTATGGTTGCTTTATTCTGACTTTGAGGTTGGCCTCTAATGTCTTATCCATTGACTTTTCCCGTAAATATGTCTAATAGAGACCAGGCTGAACCCTGAGAAGGAAAGATACACTCTGTTTGGTAAGAATTGCTAATTAACTAAGTATGTAAAACCTGTAGCTACTTACTGCTCTCAGCATTTCTTCTGTGGGTAACATGGATCTAAAAGTCAAACGTTAACTCCTGTTTTATATGCAGAGATTTTTCTGAAGGTCTAACCAGTTCAAAATCTACATTAATAGAGAGACTATTTTGTCTTCTTCTCTCTAGTAAGATCATTTTAAAATAGTGAAGGGAATGGTATTCGCTATTGCTAAGTCCATTTGTAGCAGAGCAATAGGGTCCTTTTGTCATGTTCTTCAGCAACATATTTTAAAATATATTGATTAAAGGATAATAAGAAAGAGAGAATTTTATTTTTTTTCTATTAAATATGGCATTGCACTGCTGGTACGTGTGGGCCATTGTCTAATTAAATTCAGGGCCTGTGTGGTCAGTCCTCCCTCAACTCTTATTTTACTGTCCTGGGAGTTGGGGATGTTCTGCATCACTAATTATCAGACTTTTAAAGCTTAACCTTCATGGGGCTGCACATTCTGGCCCTGATCCAGCAAAGCGCCTTTAGCATGTGCTTCATTTTAAGGACCAGGAAGATACATACTTGCTTCTCTTCTTCCAGTATAAGGGGGTAAGGAAACAAATCTATGGGAGGTGACCCTATCACACCACTCACAGAGAAATCTGGGTAGAAGAAAAGACATCGGGGATTGATTGTGTTTGTCTTTCTTGCCATATTGGATGTAGTGCTGTAACAACATAGATTTTAAAAAAAATTACCAGTTATTTACAGTATTGGACTGATCTAAAGAACATGGAAGTCAGTGGAAGCACTTACTTTGACTTCATTGAGATTTAGATCTGGCCCTGTATTAGCATCAAATTAACCCAATGTGATAGGATATCGTGACTATAGAAGGGAACCAATTATCATGGGAGAAAGCATTCCTCCATCTTGTATAGTGAAAGATGATTTTTTTTTGTTTGGCTTTTTACCATCACTGTAATATAGACAGCCACCTGTAACAATTGTTGGAAACCTCTTATTTGCTCACTGCCTTGTTATGTGTATATACAATACACTGGGTTAGTGCATATGTGTACACAGTATAGTGTTGGTTCATAATCTTTAATTGGTCTTGAAAATTATTAAAGTTAGTAAAAATGTGTTTTGTTTTTTTAAAAACATTTCTGAAAAATTTCAAAAAAAAAATCTGTCAAAATTTTGAAGTTTTGAAAAGTTTCCACCTGCTCTAGAATGGTCATGTAAAAAGAGCTGCAAATCTGGAAACCATATTTGGGCATTCTAAAGCTCGATTACTCTGTGGTGTAATAAATGGATCAAATTCAGCTGTGGTGTAAGGGGACGCAACAAAATTGGAGTCCTCATCTGAAATGGAAGCCTATTTCTGCACAGGTTATCTTGGACTTGGCTAACACAATGATGGTCCAGTTCATGATTGGAAAGCACTTTTTTTCCTGATATGCAGGCAGATTTTTCCTTCCTGGAATATTTCATCTACATGTTGAAAAAGTGTGAGGGTAGATTACGGAAAGAATGCAAATACCTTGCTTGTCACACTTAGTCAAGGATGGACTAATTTATGCGCACTTGTGGATCTATGAAATGTGTTCATTGGAGCTGATAGAGTGGAGATGAGCTGACTTCCAACTGTTTTCCTGGGAACAGTAGGAGGAAGCACAAAGATCATGAACAGTAAGTGCAAATATCTGTAATATTGTCGTAATCTGCCGGAGCAGCCTGCATGTTAACTGGAAGTGAGATTCCCATCAGAAAACAGGTAATACCACTTAACATTCTTTGAAGGGTGCCTGATCTTTTGACATGGGAGCAGGTCACTTGGCAAGGTTCCATTATACAATGTAATGATGCAATGTGTTCAAGTGGCAAACCACCAGTTTCCCTCACTGAAAATTTTAAATGGTACACAATAAAGTTTGCTGTCATTTGAGCAAGTCACTCGCAGTTAAAAACAGATTTCCTGATTTCTTCCTAATCCTCCTCCAATCCATTTGGACAATCTATTTGTCTGTGTGAGAGGCAGGGGAAATTCACCCATCTGGCTTACTTATACAGTAACTCTGCACTTAAAGTCCTCCCGGTTACCATTGTTTCATTGTTATGTTGCTGATCAATTAGGGAACATGCTCGTTTAAAGTTGCGCAATGCTCCCTTAAAACGTCGTTTGGCAGCCGCCTGCTTTGTCCACTGCTTGCAGGAAGGGCAGACCGCTGGAGCTAGCTGGTGGGGGCTTGGAACCAGGGTGGACCGGCAGCCCCGCATCAGCTCCCCGCTCCCCTAAATTCCCTGTGCAGCAGCTGCCCAGCAGGCTATCAATTGCTGGCAGTTCAGCTGTCCCTCCCCCACTGCCATGTGCTGCTCCTGCCCTCTGCCTTGGAGCTGCTCCCCAAGCCTCCTGCTTGCTGTGCAGGGAGGGGGAGGGAAGAAGGGGGCTAATGTCAGGGTGTCCCCCTCCCCCCTATTCCTGAACCCCACTTACCCCATCTCCATAGAGCGGGGTGGGGGGGGACACGACAGGGCTCAGGATGGAGAGAGTTTGCTGGCAGCAGCTGCTGTCTCAACTTGCTGATCTACTTAAAAAGGCAATGTACTTACCGTGGTGTCAGCTTACTTAAAGGGGCAATGAGCATCTCTCTCTCCCACAGGGTGTGTGTCTCTCTCTGCCATGCTGTCTCCCCTCCCTCCATTCGTGCTGCCTTGTAGAGTGTCAGGTTTCAGAGTAACAGCCGTGTTAGTCTGTATTCACAAAAAGAAAAGGAGTACTTGTGGCACCTTAGAGACTAACCAATTTATTTGAGCATAAGCTTTCGTGAGCTACAGCTCACTTCATCGGATGCATACTATGGAAAGTACAGAAGACGTTTTTATACACACAAACCATGAAAAAATGGGTGATTATCACTACAAAAGATTTTCTCTCCCTCCACCCCACTCTCCTGCTGGTAATAGCTTATGTAAAGTGATCA
The DNA here is from genome assembly GCF_965152275.1 of Natator depressus. NCBI lineage: Eukaryota > Metazoa > Chordata > Testudines > Cheloniidae > Natator > Natator depressus. Next base: position 73,986,831 of record NC_134243.1, read on the forward strand.
GTCTCCTTACAGTGTGTATGATAATCAAGGTGGGCCATTTCCAGCACAAATCCAGGTTTTCTCCCCACCCACCGCCCCCCAACACACACACAAACCCACTCTCCTGTTGGTAATAGCTTATCTAAAGTGATGACTCTCCTTACAATGTGTATGATAATCAAGGTGGGCCATTTCCAGCACAAATCCAGGGTTTAACAAGAATATCTGAGGAGGGGGGGGCGGTAGGACAAAACAAGGGGAAATAGGTTACCTTGCATAATGACTTAGCCGCTCCCAGTCTCTATTCAAGCCTAAGTTAATTGTATCCAATTTGCAAATGAATTCCAATTCAGCAGTCTCTCGCTGGAGTCTGGATTTGAAGTTTTTCTGTTGTAATATCGCAACTTTCATGTCTGTAATCATGTGACCAGAGAGATTGAAGTGTTCTCCAACTGGTTTATGAATGTTATAATTCTTGACAGCTGATTTGTGTCCATTTATTCTTTTACATAGAGACTGTCCAGTTTGACCAATGTACATGGCAGAGGGGCATTGCTGGCACATGATGGCATATACCGCATTGGTAGATGTGCAGGTGAACGAGCCTCTGATAGTGTGGCTGATGTTATTAGGCCTGTGATGGTGTCCCCTGAATAGATATGTGGGCACAGTTGGCAACGGGCTTTGTTTCAAGGATATGTTCCTGGGTTAGTGGTTCTCTTGTGTGGTATGTGGTTGCTGGTGAGTATTTGCTTCAGGTTGGGGGGCTGTCTGTAGGCAAGGACTGGCCTGTCTCCCAAGATTTGTGAGAGTGCTGGGTCATCCTTCAGGATAGGTTGTATATCCTTGATAATGCGTTGGAGGGGTTTTAGTTGGGGACTGAAGGTGACGGCTAGTGGCGTTCTGTTACTTTCTTTGTTAGGCCTGTCCTGTAGTAGGTGACTTCTGGGAACTCTTCTGGCTCTATCAATCTGTTCCTTCACTTCCGCTGGTGGGTATTGTAATTGTAAGAATGCTTGATAGAGATCTTGTAGGTGTTTGTCTCTGTCTGAGGGGTTGAAGCAAATGCGGTTGTATCGCAGAGCTTGGCTGTAGACAATGGATCGTGTGGTGTGGTCAGGGTGAAAGCTGGAGGCATGTAGGTAGGAATAGTGGTCAGTAGGTTTCCGGTATAGGGTAGTGTTTATGTGACCATCGTTTATTAGCACTGTAGTGTCCAGGAAGTGGATCTCTTGTGTGGACTGGACCAGGCTGAGGTTGATGGTGGGATGGAAATTGTTGAAATCATGGTGGAATTCCTCAAGGGCTTCTTTTCCATGGGTCCAGATGATGAAGATGTCATCAATATAGCACAAGTAGAGTAGGGGCATTAGGGGACGAGAACTGAGGAAGCGTTGTTCTAAATCAGCCATAAAAATGTTGGCATACTGTGGGGCCATGCGGGTACCCATAGCAGTGCCGCTGATTTGAAGGTATACATTGTCCCCAAATGTAAAATAGTTATGGGTAAGGACAAAGTCACAAAGTTCAGCCACCAGGTTAGCCGTGACATTATCGGGGATAGTGTTCTTGACAGCTTGTAGTCCATCTTTGTGTGGAATGTTGGTGTAGAGGGCCAGGAAGATCACCGATGGATTGTAGTTTCCTCAGGAAGTCAGTCGTGTCTTGAAGGTAGCTAGGAGTGCTCGTAGCGTAGGGCCTGAGGAGGGAGTCTACATAGCCAGACAATCCTGCTGTCAGGGTGCCAATGCCTGACATGATGGGGCGCCCAGGATTTCCAGGTTTATGGATCTTGGGTAGGAGATAGAATATCCCAGGTCGGGGTTCCAGGGGTGTGTCTGTGCGGATTTGATCTTGTGCTTTTTCAGGGAGTTCCTTGAACAAATGCTGTAGTTTCTTTTGGTAACCATCTGTGGGATCAGAGGGTAATGGCTTGTAGAAAGTGGTGTTGGAGAGCTGCCGAGCAGCCTCTTGTTCATATTCCGACCTATTCATGATGACAACAGCACCTCCTTTGTCAGCCTTTTTGATTATGATGTCAGAGTTGTTTCTGAGGCTGTGGATGGCATTGTGTTCTGCATGGCTGAGGTTGTGGGGCAAGTGATGCAAGTGGGGTGGGGGGAGAGAAAACCTTTTGTAGTGATAATCACCCATTTTTTCATGGTTTGTGTGTATAAAAACGTCTTCTGTACTTTCCACAGTCTGCATCCGATGAAGTGAGCTGTAGCTCACGAAAGCTCATGCTCAAATAAATTGGTTAGTCTCTACGGTGCCACAAGTCCTCCTTTTCTTCTTGTAGAGTGTGAGGCTACATTAACAACAATGGGTTAACCCTTGAGGGCTCAGCTGATTGCTAGTTCATCATTTAGCATTAAGGCATCCCCTGGGAAATATCCCACTCTCTGACTTCGCCACCTCAACCAAGCTTCACAGTCATCATTGCTGTGTACCAGTATTAAATTGTTTGTTTAAAACTTATACTGCGTGTGTGGTGTAGTCTTTTGTCTGGTGAAAAAAATTTCCCTGGAACCTAACCCCTACCCCCATTTACATTAATTCTTATGGGGAAATTGGATTCACTTAATATTGTTTGGCTTAGTCATATTTTTCAGGAATATAAATACAACGTGAAGTGAGGAGTTACTGTACCTCCTCAGGATATGCAAACCTATTCAGACTGTTCACTAGTCTATGTACAGTCTGTAGGGTAATGGGTCCCCCATTCTGATTTGGTCCCTGGGCAACACCATAATAAAAATAATATATTCATAAAATGTTCAAAAATAATTCTTATAACTTTTCATCTTCAAAAATTACCTCCAAAATCCCTGTGGGGTACAAGAGCAGGTATTCCCATCTCCATTTTACCAAGAGGGGAGCAATTCATAGCTGTCAGGCTTGTACTGTGTCAACTGGCGATCATTCCTGGGTCTCAAAGGCAGGAAATGGCAAGTCACCCACCAATATGCCTGCTGTGGAGTTTTCTGTGTTTCCCTCTTAAGTACATGGTGATGGCCACTGGGCAGACAAGATACTAGACTAGATGGATCCCAGGTCTGACCCTGTGTGGTCAGTCTAGGAATGTCTACACTTCACCCTGGGGATGTAATTCCCACCACGAGAAGATGTACCTGCACTAGGTAGGATTAGGGTTGCCAAGACTGCAGGATTGCCCTGGGGTCTCCAGGAATTAAAGATTAATCTTTGATTAAAGAGTATGTCATGTGATGAAACGTACAAGAATACGTCCAACCAAAACTGGCAACCCTAGGTAGGACTGAGTTAGAGAGCTGAAACTAGAGTGGCGCTGTGGCAGTGCCAGTGGTAGGAGGGGCTATCCAGCCTGAGTACAAGCCTGTCTGAGGTGGGCTAGTGTCTGTATGTCTCCTCGAGCTGGGAATTACCTCCCCCACCCCCAGGTTGAAGTATAGTCACACCTTCTGTGGCGCTGAGAAGAACCTAACTGAAGTCAATAGACTTTACACTAGCTGAGGATCTAACCCCATTTTCTTGTTTCCTTCCACTTTAACTTGACTAGACCCCCCACCCCCACTTGTTAGGAATAGGATGCTTTTTGTAGTGTTCAAGTGAATGGATTCAGCTCAGAGGCATCCACAACAGCTACGAAGAGGTTCCTTTTCTAGCTATGGCCATGTTCATTTTGGGCCCGGAATTCTTTCCAGTTGGTACGGCTCTGAGAGAATTGGTCATGTTTGCATTAGTGTTTCTCTGCATTGTTACAATGAACAAAGCAATTAATATGTCTTTAATTTGCACCTCACAAAACAAAAAGGATGCGTTCAGTCTGTGTGACATGTCGACAATTTTTTCTTTAAAAACAAAGTTTCATGCTGTGACTACAATTAGTGTAATTGTCAGCTCTTCTCTAAAAACAAATATGTATTAAGAGAAAAGCCAGTATTGTTCCCTCCTCTGGTGTGAAAATGAGACAATCAAAATCTATTGTAATTACCTCAGTGATATTATAATTAGCAACGATTAAGTTATTCCATGCTGCTTTTTTCCTCTTGGCTACAATTAAAAAAGTATATATCTTTCTGCTGCACATTACTGCTGATCATTTTACCTCCATACATGTCTGGTAAGTGGATAAATTAGAAGTAATTTTAAAGCACAACTCCGTTAAAACATATATCTTTCTATTTAACTGCTTTAACCCTTTGTATGGTTTGTACATCTCTTAACGTCTGTGTAAAATAAATAGTTGTGGGGTTTTTTTGTTTTGTTTTGTTGTATTTGAATACTGTCTAGGCCACTAAACCAAAGCAAAAAAGAAAAGAAAAGAAAAGAGGTAAAGAATGCCCCTATTTATTTATAATATATATAGCATAGGTTTTCAAATGCTGCTAGTGATCTTGTCTGCCCAGCTAGAGACACATGAAGTGGCTTTCTTTTCATAGGGGAGTGCTCAGCCATAGGCCCTCAGATACTACAGTGATGAGCGTGGTATAAAATCCTATATAAAATAGAAGAGCATAGACCTTTCTGAATACCAGGCCCCTTTAAGGTGTCTCAGATTGGGCTCCCTAAACCCGAGGCATCCCAAATCACAAATTGCTTTTGAAAATGTAGACCTAAGACCCCAATCCTTCATGCACTTAAGTACACGCTTAGCACTGTGCACATGATGAGTCCTGTTGAGGTCAGTGTATACCCAAGTGTAAGAGATTGAGCATGTGTATAATTATTTTAAGCATCAGAGCCTGGACTCTAGGAATCGTCAGCATAAGTTTCTAAAACAACACCACACACAATACATACCAATTCACACCAAATGAGTGGATTGGGTACTTTGGAAAGCTATCATTAGCCATCCAATAATAATCCCCCTTATACAAACCTTGGCTATTCGGGGGAGAGAGGGGAACTAAATTGGGAGCATATTCCCATGTGAGCATCTGCTGCACTTCCTTCCCCGGCAAATGACCGGAGTAAATTCCATTTTACTCAAATAAATGGGGTTGCCCCGCAGTTGTGTATTAATTGCACAAATCCTGTGCTGAACATGAAAGATAGCTGTATGCACTTTTGTCAAAAGGCATTTTACAATAAAAAAGTACATGCAACCAATATAAATAATTTTACCATTGGCTTTGTGCTCCCAAATACACTTGATCCACATTTTTCAATGTGACATGAGCACTCATACTTGGAGTGCTCAAAACAGGTAGATACCAGGGGTCTATGCTAATTTTGCCTCCCATTTAAAAAAAAAAAAAAAAGGTCATCAGTCACATCTCCCCCTCTAAATAAATAACCTCCTGTATTCACAAAAAAATAAGCAGGTAAGCTAATTATTAGAATTATGTGAATTGACAGTCCAATATATATGATATAGACATGACCTGCCAATTCTAGGTAGGAAGTCTCTTGGTATTCTTGGAAAACAGCATACAGAAGTTTGTTTATAGCCCCAATGCTATCAGACTTTAAATCTCTCCCTGATCCCCTACACTAGCTGGGCTTATTTTGGCACCATTCCAGGACTAAATATGGCAGGTCCTGGACCTCAGAACGGCGTAATTTTCATTCCCTGCTAAGTGCCTACATTTTTAACCACACAGAGGCAGAGCTCCGAGCCTCTGGCTTCTTTTGTGTGCATGTAGTGATGATAATAATGTCTCTATTGGTATTTTGTCTCTGAAGTGAACTCCTAAGGCTTTCATTTTGTGAGTGGAAATCCTTTACTAAAAAGGTTTCCATCTCTGACTTCGTATGGGGTGCCACAATCTAGCCTCATTAGAGGCATGGAAAGCTCTCAGGTCAGCCATGATAAGACAACAGGAAATATTATTTTCTCCAAATTTATGGGGCAAAAAAAATCCATGATTTACATTTTTCTTACTCTTTGGGGCGGATGAATTTGTGATCTCACAATAAAGGGGTATAAATAGGGCCATATCCTATGAGGTACAGAGCACCCTTTACTCCTCTGGGCCTCAGTGGGAGTTTAGAGGACTCGGCACTTCACAGGATGAACAATGACAGCGCTGGAAATGGAATTCTGAGTATGCTGGGAGACCAGATGTGGCCCCACCAGCTGCAGAGCAGCTCTCCAGCACCCCTTTATTGCTTCTCTGAACCCTGGTGCAAGGTCTAAAGGAGATCTTGACCTGCTACGCTTCTGGATGGTGGTTTCACAATGCCTGATGCGATCCCCGCAGTTGTGAGGCAGCTCGAAGCATTTGCTTGAACTTAGAAAGCAATTTTAACTGATTCAGTGGGGGTTCTCCCCCCACCATGTGTTCCATTGTCCTGGATCTCCCTCTTTCATCTCTGCAGTTTGTGTTCAGAGTAGATTTCCGCACATGTGCCTACCTCTGGGTATCGTGCTTCTGGATATGGAAGGAGAAAACAAAATACGGGATAGTGAACGGATAGCTTCTAACTTGTGAAACTGATGGATTTGTACTGTAAGACTAATGATTCTTTTTAAAAAGTCCCATATTGATTGAAACACTCTTCTTGGAAATAATCAGCTTCAGTTGTGACATGTGGGGGTTGGAAAGCACCTGTACACTGCAGGAAGCCTTTCCGTGCCTTTGTTTACAAGGCAGCTCTCTCATAAATAATCTTACGCTTGACTGGGTCTGGATGCCTTGATTTTCACCCCCTCTGCCCCTTTTATACACCCCCCTTCTATTGGTATGTGATTTGTATTTTTAAATACGACTTATTTATTAGCATGCTGACAGCTTTATTTAAAGGATATTGCTTTGCAAGAGAAATGCGTAGCTCTGGAGTTTTGATGTTTCAGGGATTTTGAAGCAAGAATTCCAGGAGATTAGAGACCCATGGCTTCCCACAGCAGCCAGGCTGACACATCTACACACATGTTGTTAGTCAAATTTACTTATAATTGGTGTGTTAAAACAGACCTGCCTGCTTAGCCCTATGAGACAAAAAGATTACTTCATAAACAAACACTAGGGAGTAACGTATCCAAAGTTGCATTACATATATTAGAACAAACACATTTTGCTGGGATAGGTCCTTGTTCCTTTAAATCTTTTGCTCTGTGAGAAATTCTAAATAATCCTATAATACAGATCTGTTTTCTCTAAAAGATTTAGTTTAGGAGAAGGATATTTTATCGCTATTGAACTGACTTGGGATACTGGGGTTCTTATCCCAGAAGTTCAGTGTTTTACGTTAACCATGGGCAAGTGTCAAACCGCTCTTGGTCAGTTTCCCTGTCTGCAAAATGGAGATGCCAATATTAACCATACAGATGTTGCGTTTTAACCTTTTACTCTTCAGATGGGAGTCTCCATAGAAATGTAACATATTATTATAAAATAGGAGGTCATATTTTTAAAGGTTTATAGTCTATAGATGGGCAAATTGATGGGAATGAAATTAAGAATCAGAGGAAAACATCACCTAAAATTAATACTGAACAGTTTGTGAAGTTTGAAAAAGTATGATGGAATTTTGTTTAATTTCCATTTTCCCACTAAGGTTCCCGGTATGGACTCTGAAACACGAGGAGAAAGGCTGTTGTCATGCTATTCCCATGCTATTATGTTGCTAAACCAGCATGTACTAGAGCTCTCAAGAGAGAATTTGTTCTCACATTCCTTACAGAGCAAAGCACTTTGCATCCTAATGTTTGAGGTTTGTCTGAGCAGAAGAGGACCTGTTCCACTTGCAATCCTTTTGGTTCATTATCACCATTACTTCCCCTGGTTGGAAATGGGCAGGTCCGATCAGTATTAGAAGCAGCTAGAGACTCTCACTGGAGAACATCCTGCATGGCCTTCAGAAAACTGGTGCATAAGTGGAATGAGATTTTGGGAGCCCACAGAGGGAGTATTCATCCTTGTGTTCTCTGTGGAGGTTCCTCCAACCCTTGTGTGAGGAGTGAGGGGGCACCTGGGGATAGATGAAAATTCTAGTGAAGACACAACCTAGTAGTGAGCTAATCCCATTCCATTTTTTTGGTGATCAAAGGTAAGGCCTAGGAAGATGAAAAAAGGATGCAGGGACCAGAGAGGCAAAAATAAACTAAGAAAACAGCTTGTTACCATCCCATATTTCTAATGAAGTGCTTCATGCCACCGCAACCATAAGAAGTGAAGTTAGAATGAGCAGCTTCTCATTAGAAGGAACGTGGCCCATGTTGTTATAATAAGGAAAGGATCTTAAATCGACAGAGCTGTGCTGCCTTTTGTACACAAGAAAAGCTAATCCCATTAAAAGTAATGGTCTAAGATTGCTCACTCCAAGTACTGATAATGAGTTAAGTTTGTGCTGTCTATAATGAGTCTTCAGTGTTCTTTATGTCCTCGTTGTTGATGAACTGCATAGCATGAGCCATCCCAGGCTTAATTATGAAAATTTCTCAGAGTAAAAATTATCTTTTTAGGAAGCAGCTGTAAATAAATACCACTGGGCGGGGGGGGGGGGGGGGGGCTCATTCTGCATGGTGCCCAGTGCCCTCAGCTTTCATTCATTTTCCTGGTAGTTGCAGCTGTGACAGTATTTAAGCCCCTATAATATGACGTGAGTCTCATAATGTTAAATCAGAAAAGTCATATTTAAAATTTGTAGGAACAAATTGCTCCTCTTTTAGCACATGGAGACTTGTGTATGAAATCATCAAAACGCAGTTTGCCGGGCAGGCCGATTTTTTTCAATCTGATTAAGGATTTTAAAACTATCATACCGTTGCATTACACTGTTGCTCCCCATCGCTCACCATTTTATATGGCTGCATGATCTGAGGCTATTCTAAAGCTTCTAAATTCTCACCTCCAGCTCCAATTAGATATATTATTTCCCACATGCTTGTAAAACCAGTTCCTTGGTAATTTTTGTCTTTATGGCCTGATATAAAGACCGCTAAAGTCAATGCAAACATGTCCATTGACTTCAGTGGGTTTTGGATTGGGTGGGAGCATTGTATGTATATTCCTTTGATTATCATGGTAAGAAGAATCTTGTTAATGACAAAGCGTTCAGAAAATCCTATAGCTTTCTGTGCTGCAGAGATAGGCATGAATAACTTTACTCACAGGACTAGACTCATTAAACTCACACATTGCAAATTACACATGTAAGTGTCTCTAGGATCAGGCCCTAAATTAGGTTGCATCATTATGTAACACTTTTTCACAACATAAAAATTCTGAAAATAATCACACTGTTTAGGGCACATTGGAAGAGCTTGAGACGTATCTTATCCATATGCAGCAGTGTAACAGAAATCAGTAAAATCCAATTATCCTGGAAGTCTGGATTTTTTTTGTTTGTTTCTTACAGTCATTATTTACATTTAGATTTTCCTTCCTTTTATGGTATTGAACTGGAACATTCAATGCTAGCTGGCATGGAATATTAATTGTATACTACCCAACATATGGCCATAGGATGTGTGCTCACAGATTTTGTAGTATCTGGTCACAAAATCTGTGCACAAAATTGTAACATGCATTATCCCCCACCCCCATTAAAAATGTGCATTACTGATCATTTCATTTGTTGAGTAGATGATTCACTATAAACTGGTCTTTGATATAGGAGGGCTCTGATTCAATTAAAAAAGAATTATGAACAGTGACATTCATAACCCCAGTTCCTAGCTCAGAACTTTTTAGCCAAATCAGCCTCCAGCACAATATTAATACATCCATGAAAAGGCCAAGGAAAATGCAAATTCTTGTATTCTATATCCCTATCCAGCTTCTTTGCTGATGGTAGCCACTTTAAAGCTGGAAGAGAACTGGACAGTTTTTGTTTTTTAATAAACCAGGTTTTCAAACTACCAAGTCTGTTTTACTGATTGGAATGGGGTTTTCAATACGTTGAGACTGGATTTTGATCAGGAAAAAGATCAGATCTCTGGAACTGGGACACCAGATCCCAAACCCCTTACGTTTCATGGAAAGTTCAGATAGAAACTCTGCCAACATCCTCTAACGATCACAAGTTCCAAGCTTATGGACGCAGTCCTGAATCCTGTTACTCACTTGAGTAGTCTTTACACATGTTAATTGTTGCAGACTTCAGCCGTAGCCTCCATGCGGCTATGCAGAACATCTGCATGAGCACAAATGTCCATCTGTCTAGATCTGATTGTCGGATCAAAGCTGAAATAGTCCTGCACACATAAGAAAGGTTTCCAAGATCAGTTCCTATATATGGTGTTTTTAATCATTGGACTGACTCAACTCTTCTGCATTTGTCACGTTTACCAGATGAGAAACCAAGCTTCTCACAAGCATAGGACTAAATCCACTACTGTACAAAGAGTGAATAAAGTTATCACACAGCAACAGCAGTACTTGGATTCCCAGACATCATTAAACTTGAAATGCTGTATTCCCTTTGAGTTTCTGTTAATTCAATTATTGTGAAAAATACAGTCAGAGCAACACACACAGTCTAATGTTTTCCGGTTATCTTTGCACTGTACTGTTGCAACAAAAACAACCCCACTAGTTTGAGTTTGCAGCACTACTCATTAGAATGTAAAGTTCCCAAGACTACTAATGGTATTTCTGTCAGGCACATTGCCCTCAGCAACAGAGAATTGGATGTTTTCCGCTGCAGTTTGCTGCTAGACTTTCTCGCTCCCTCTTATTTCCTTTAAATTCAGAAGATTGGGAAGTATGAAGTCAGGAAGTGTAGATGTTGAAAGGTCTCTGAAGGCAATAGGTGTTGAACAAGTTGTTAAACAAGAGAATTGGAACTCTTTTGTCATCATTCCCAATGTAGCATTGATTGATAGGAATCAGAATAGGTATTGGTTTTAGATAAACAAGACAAAGTGAAAGATCAACAACCACCAGATGGGGTTTAGAAAAGGATGGGAGAGATAATATTTTGCACAGATCAGATTCTGCTTTCTGTTACACCAGTGTAAATCTGAAGTCACGCCATTGACTTCAGTATCATGGGTCCAGATTTTATGCACTGCTATAACAGAGAGCAGAATTTAGTCTAAGAGGTACAGTATGTTTTGTTCACCAACGGGGATGCTGAAGGCAGGTTGAATTCAATGAATGGAACTTTATTAAACCCTGTGAGTTCTTCCAGCCTAACTCCCTGTGCGTTCCCTGTTCCTATAGTGTCCCGTTAATGACAGTCCCTCTAGGGAACAGGAACCCTCGGACTCCCATTTCCCTGATCATGATACACAGTAAATCCAACTCCAGATGATCCTCAGTGGTGGAGTGACCTGAAAATCAGTTTTGGTTTCCAGGGATTTGCTTGCCCATTTTATAGTGTCATTGCTTTTGTACCTTCATCTCCTGCCTCATGTCTCTGGTTCAAATGAACCCAAAAAAATCTTAAATTGGAACTTACCTGAAACTGTTAGGTTTTGCATGCTTTCTGCCCAAAGCCATCAGCTAAGACCATCACCATAATCCCTAGAGTGGGCTGCTCCACCATTCTACCCTCCATGCCACATCATCATCAGGAGACTTTCAAAGTGTGTTTCAAATATGAAGTGAGCCTCCCAACATACCTGTGACATAGGGACCATGCTCATATAACAGAGAGGTAATCTGCTTGCCCAGAGTGACAGAACAAAGTCCGTGGGAGAGCTGGGAGTACAGCCAGGATTCCTGAGTCCCAGTGCCATGTCACTAGACAAAACTCCATCCATGTTATAAAATATGGGATAACTAAGTATTTAACCAAGAGATTGACAGTGTGCCCAATGCCCATTATTTTAAATGCCTAAATACTTCATAGCTATTGAAGTCACAAGTTTCATGTAAGTAACAAAAGTTGTGTGAACAGGGAGGCATTTTTTATTGTTTATAATTTGTTTAGGCTATTTAGACTTGTATGTACAGCGCCTAGCACAATTCCCCCCCCCCCTTCAATTTCAATGGGAGCATCCTGGTGCTACTATAATAACAGTAATAATTAGGAGAAGTGCAGAGATCATTCACCCTCCTAGTCAGACCAGGTGTGTATCTCCAGAGAACAAAAAAAAAAAAAACCCACAACAACCCTAAGGGTGTCTCTGAGGCAAGAGAGACCTAGAGCTAGGGGCAGGAGGCCCTGCAGGGATAAACCTTAGGAACAGGCAGTTCTGAAAGAAGTACAATCCTGCCTTATAGGAATTTAAGCAAACCCTAGGAAATGAGCTCGAGATAAGATTACTGATCTCACTTGTTTACACTGTAGTTGGAATAATATTTACATTCTGAAATAAACTTGACAAGTCAGCAGGGTCTGTTCTCCCCTTGACTCAGAGACTTGGAATTAATGACCCCAGGCGATTGAGAAATGGGGCAGGCACCTGGTTCAGATGCTGAATTTACCCTTGCTGGTAAAATTAAAGAGCAGCTCCACGGATGACAATGCAGTTAAACTGGTGTGAGATCAGAAACATGCCCTCCAGCTCCAACCCTCTTGCCTTTTTGTTTTTCTTACACTGACGACCAATTTTTGAGCTCTAACTTTGAAGGTTCCTTCTTTCTCTGTATCCTCTCCCAGCCTTTAATGTTACAAGAACTACCTCCTACGTTTAATTGTTTAATTTAATCCTGCAAATTATGCTTAGCCGAGCAGTACTGTTTAATTGATTAATAAATTACCATTGACTGTCAATGCTCTTGGATTTCCTCTCTGTGATATTGAATGCATTGTTGACAGTAATTAAATAATCATTTCATCACCAGCAGTGATTGAGTTTATCTAATTCAGTGGGTCTCTTATGTAACTAGTATTGAAGTTTGAACTCTTATAGGATTATATTGATTGATGGATGAAGACCAGAGAAAGAGAGAGATACCACATGTTGTACCTTGCATTTGGAACAATCAGTAAAAGAATCAGTAAAAAAGATTGCTGCCCTGCTGGGTTAGCTTAAACATGAGAAAATAGTTTCCCCGCCCCTGCCTTTTTTGTTTGTAGTTTGTTGGGGGTTTTTTACACTAATTGGTGTTCTCACTCATTTGTCAGAATGTGCAATAAAAGAAATTGCTATTCACGTAGAAGGGGAGAGAAATCTAACCGTACTGTGTTACTTTACTTTAGAAGTTTTGCTTAGGAATTAATAGTATGTTTTTGTATATATGTCCATAACACATATGTGTGCCCATATAGAGTGTGTGTGTGTGAGTGCGCACATGCATTCTAGACTAGCGAAATGATAATTGGCTACATTAATATTCTCTCCTTCACACACTCTTCCAACTCCCATTCTGTAACTCCCAGAGGTTAAATTCTGATTCCACTCACAGTGGTGTAAATTCCATCCAAGTCCATGGAGTTACTCTGGAGTGACACAAATGTAACTGAGAACACCTTCTGGTCTAATAACTGTAAGGAAGGTTATGAAATGCGACAGGTGCAAGAGCAAGCTTGTGGAATTGCCTTCAGAGGAGTGATCAAGGCATGATTCAACCCCCATTGGTCACCAATGGTTTTAGGATAATGAAATTAATCCTGCCATAATGGTGGGAGATAGATGAGATGACCTGCTGGAAGTTCCTGCCCACCCAAGTGCTGATTCTTGCAAATCCTTCCTAAGGGAAAACTTGCATTCAAAACCTAAGGGTGTTTTTGAATATTTAAGTGTTTAGAGGATCAGGAGTAAAATTTGCCCTTGGATGTATGTATGTGCAACAACCATTGATGGCTATGGTTACTGGAGGGCGTAAAATCTGAGACTAGAATGTGAGTGTTGTGGATGGCCAATTACAGGGATGCCCAATGTCCTTTTATGTGATTAATAGGCTTTGTGTCAATTATCAGCCTTCCATATCTTTGGAAAGTCCTCAATACCCTACTTAATCAAAATAGAAGACCCATTTCTGCACTGCAAAAATCCATGTAATGCAACTGAGGCCATTACAAATGAAGGGCCTGAATCACTCTTTCAGGAAGCATGAATGAAGGGGGAACCTCTGGTCTAGCTACATGGAGGCACTTGTGAAAGCCATGGCTGATCAGTGGTGTAGCATTTAAAACTGATGGAAGTAAAGGATAAAATACCCCTTAAACATACAGATGAAATTCCACCACAGCCCTAGTGACATTGATTAATTATCTGAGCTTTGCACTCTTGCTTTATGATGCCACCATCACCCCCTCAATGGAAAGGCAGCCTTATTATGTACAGCAGGGTGTACATTATTCTATATATTCTAAATCATTTGACTATTTTCGGTCTCCATTAATGTCAAATTACAATGAAACTCTTAAGGAAATATCCGCAATGACTCTATGAACGCTGAAAGAATTAATTATGATTGATTTTATTAATTAAGTTCGGTAGCTAATGTCTTTACAGTAATGGGATGCTTAAAAGACAGAGTCAGGATTAAGTGTCACACCTAGAGATTAGTTGAACAGGTTCAGCATAATGTGGGTAGCTATCTTCAAGTAAAAAGATTTGGCTTTTACAAAGGGGACCCTACAGATTCTGCTCTGGTCCACAAGTCATAGAAGGTGTTTCATTGGTAAATATTTAACAGAAGGAAACCTTACCCCCCCACACACACTCCCTTTTATTTACAGTGTATTAAACACATTGTTTTAAGTAGGTGGCTTATGTTCCCACAGGCCCTGTTACCTCCTTCATTGTGAGCCATCTCTGGGTCTGAGATCCGATACTTTCTGAGCCATTCTGGTGTATTTTGTCACCTTCTTTTCCCTCTCCTTTCCAATCATTACCTCTTCTTCTCTCTCCATCCATTTTACCCTCCCAAGGGTTGCTGAGTCCTCTCCCATCATCTCTGACCTCCCCAAAGTCTTTCTGCCTCTACAATACATTTCCAGCCTTCCCACATGCTCTCCTGGCCCTCCAGATTGTCATCTCAGCTCCTCATTCAATAGTTTTTCACCATATCCATAGTCCATTAGAGTGACAGGGTTCGTACAAGCACTTGATGGTTTGCTACTCCTCCCCTCATGCTACTTTTGTAGCAGTGGAAGTTTTCTAAAGGACTCCTAGAACTTTTGGAGAATCATCATTTTGCCTTCATGAAGGCCATTTGTGGCTAGGGATAAGAAGCCTAATTGACCATTGGCACCTTCCTGGTTTGCAGAGACAATCGCAGTAATTGGCCAGGTAGTTTACAATATGCATGCAATCACAGGAGCAGTCATTGACTTCTCAGGGTTTTAAAATCAGGCTTCATACTGTTTTCAGCAGTTATTGATTGTATTGCACCAGAATCCAGCTTGATATGGTACCTTTCATACTTCCTGTATTAAAGAGTCTGATACCAGTAGTATAGTTAATGTGTATACAAATCCATCCATGCTCCCATGTTCAGCAATAGAGTACACAGAACATTAGAACCTGTTTAGTTAAGAAAGGGAATATCCTTCACTCTTCATGAAAAGTATCATCTGATTCTTAACTTCACCGTGGATATACAAGGACCTTGGTTTATTGACTTATCTGAATGATGTCACTGTCAACAATACTGAACTCCCTAGCATTTCACTGTAGTATCTGCATTGAGCATGAGCACAATTCCTAACTGGACCCCACAGTTTTCTATCCCAAGACTTCAATAAAATAGCTTTATTCTAGAGTACCTTCCATATGAGTATCACAGCGTGCTTTGCAAACATGCTTGAATTAACCCTCACTGTGTGTTAGTTCAATATTATCTTCACATGGCAGACAGGGGAACTGAAGCGCCAACCAATTAAAAGGCTTGCCAGAAGTCACACAAAAAGTCTATAGCAGAGTCAAGAGTTTAACCCAGGTTTCAGGCCTCCTGTGCTTTAACCAGACAACTGTCCTTTCTCCCTAAGAGGGCTATTAACTGACCCCCCTGCAAAACAGCAACAATACCATCATCTGTATAAAGAGAAAGGAAAGTATCGGGCTGGGGCTCAGATCTGAGTTCAATTCCTGGTTTTAGCTCAGACTTACTGTGTGATCTTTGGCAAGTCATGTAATCTCTCTGTGGCTCAGGTTCCATGTCTGTAAAATGGACATAATATGACTAATAATATTACCTCCTCTGTCTCACCCCTTTGTCTGTCTTGTCTATTGAGATTGTAAACTTTTTGTTGCTGGGACGGTCTCTTACTGTACAACATGTAGCAGAGTGGAGTCCTGATCTCAGTTGGGTTGGGGCCTCTAGAAATTATCACAAAATAATAACTTGTGTCTCACAGACTCATAGACTTTAAGATCAGAAGGGACCATCATGATCATCTAGTCTGACCTCCTGCACATTGCAGGCCACAGAACCTCACCCACCCACTGCTGTAATAGACCCCTAACCTCTGGTTGAGTTACTGACCTCCTCAAATTATGATTTAAAGACTTCAAGTTACAGAGAATCCACCATTTACACTAGTTTAAACCTGCAAGTGACCCATTCCCCATGCTGCAGAGGAAGGCGAACCCCACGCTCCCCAGAATCTCTGCCAATCTGACCCAATGGAAGATTCCTTCCCGACCCCAAATAAAGTGATCAGTTAGATCCGGAGCATATGGGAAAGACCCAACAGCCAGACACCTGGGAAAGAATTCTCTGTAGTAACTCCGAGCCCTCCCCATCTAGTGTCCCATCACCAACCACTGGAGATATTGCTGCTAGCAGTCATAGATTGGCAACATGCCATTGTAAGCAGTCTCATCATACCATCCTTCTGTAAATTTATCAAGCTCAGTCTTGGAGCCAATCAAAAGTCACCAACACCAATTCGGAATAGCAAATATTTTAGCAGAGAGCTGCACATGAACATTTTACCAAACAAGAGGGTTTTTTGCAGAAATGTACTGACCCTTTGTGAAAAATGAAGCTCTTCCAGGAACATTAAAGTTTCCTGCAGATAATATGAGAATAGGAAGAGACTAAATCCATCCAATAGGTTCCTTCATTTCATTTGTGTGTGAGAGGGGAGAGAGAGACAATTTGAATTTTAACATCTTTTGCTCCACTAACACAATATCCACTTAGATTTAATAGGATTGTACAGCTGATGGTGTAAGATGACTTTGTCCTTATGACAAACATGCTTGAGATAAAATGCTTCAACACATAGATGCTCCTGATGCATTATGTTTTATCTTGCACAGCCTGGTATAGATGATATGGCCTTGAGAATTTTTATAGCTGAGGATATGTTGCTTTAAAAGAAAGCTGCCCCCTTCCTGTGTCTGTGCCTTTGCAGAAGCTTGCGGAAAAGGGTTTCCCTTTTTTTCCTGCAGAATTATTTGTTTTTCCTGACACAAAGGAGAGTGCTTTGTCATTGTTTTCTGTATAACATTGATGGATTTCATGTTGAATGGGTATTGGGTTTTAGTTAAACATGACAGGGGAAGAGATTTATAGGCAGTGGCCACAGAGGTTGTTTGAAAGGCCCAATAATGCTTCACTGCACAGATGTGTTTTCAGTGTTCTCTGATGGTAAAGAACCCACCGGCTCATATACACTCCACCCTCATTAGGGAGCTATCCTTGAAAAGCCGAGTGTTAACAACTGTATAGGTTTTCTTTCTTTGGAGTTTCAAAGTAAACAGGATTCAAGGAGCAGCCTTATGTCAGGAATGCTGTACTAATGAGGACAAATTATATTCTAATCAGGTTTCTCCATTATTAATTCGCTTTTTTCTCCTCCTCTTTGTGTCCAATTTAAAGTTGCAGAAGAAACATGGGGTGGAGTGTTTTTCTTCTAGTGCTGTTATTCATATTAAGTAGTCTATTCTCCCCTGGGTGTTGTGGTGGGTGTTAAGAGTTTAAATCTCCCCCTAATTCATTGATGGGAAAATATGAATCACCACCCAGAAAAATCCTACATGGACCTCAACAGTGCAATGACACCAGGATAATTGAGCATATTTCTACACACAAAATACAAGTCCCTCCTTGGCTCAAGACACTCCTAGATGTTTTAAGGATTTGCCAAGAGAGTTGTTTCTGCAGGGAAAATGGAATAAACAAGCTGCCCTGTGTAACACATGGTGTAAAGGCCCCACTAAGATATAAACAAAATAAAATAAATCCAAGAGAATGCTGTTGTGTTGTGTTGTATTGTATTTTTACCCTCTTTTGTCAGGAAAACTTGCCATGAGGCATCCCAGCAGAAAATGCACACGAGCTCGAGTCTAAAAGTAATGAAGAATAGGTAGTGAACCGTGCTAAGTACCAGCTCACAGATCATGTGCTCAGTCTGTTTCCACCACAGTCACTTTGCCATGAATCTGTACTAGCTGTAGCAGGTTTTTCTGCACTGTGGGCCTCATTAGCAGCTTGCCAGGAGCTGGAAAGCTGCCGTTAATATGTCTGTATACATCTGCATTGATTTAAAAATAAACTAAACTCGCACAGCCATATTATCTGCTTGTGTTTCCATTTTCTTTGAGAGATGCATCATAATTGAGTTGACATCACCTGGATGAAAAAAATATATACACCAAAGCTTTCATAAAGTAGTAGCGTACTAGACTTTGGTCCAGATTTGGAAACAAGTTGTGTGTGTAATTGCATGCCTATTTTGTATGTCCAACAGCCACAACTGCACGTACAAATAATTAGATATAATAACTCACTATATAGTCAATTTGCAGATGCAGTTGCAAAAAGTACATGTGCAAGTTAAGTGCTTAAGTACTCCTTTTTCACAGGGCTGATGGGGGCGGTGGACGGGGGGAAGGGGAGACAATTGTACTAAGATTCCCCAAGACACCTATAACTTCTGTATAAATAAAATGAAAGGAGAGGGGATGGAGCCCCAGTATACCAGGTATGTACAATGTATGAGGGCCGCAAATTTCTCTGACAAACCTAAAGGCAGCCACATGCCAAATTAATTTATAATCTGTCTTTTGGACTTTTTAAAACCAGCATCACCATGAGTCAGTCTGTTTTGGGGTTGGTTTGTCAGGTATATATATCTATATATCTGTGCCTCAGTTCCCTCACCACCTTCCTTCTATTCACAGGCAACACAACCAGAATTCCCCCCTACACACACAAAAATTCCCTTCTGGAATCTGGTTTATTAATAGGCCAATTCAATTCCAATACTTGCACAGGAAATGCCCCTCCCATCCGTGCTCAATCCACAGCCCTCCCACTGGGGGTCTGTGAATAGTGCTCCACACCTGGCCATTGCTCCATTCAGGCTCCTTTCCCAGGGCTTCAACAAACAGCCACAGCTCTTCCCCTGAGGTAGCCCAGCGGAGAGACTTCCTACTCGCCCTCCAATCTCTGAGAATGAGTAGCAGAACCTGCCTTTTATTTCCTGACTCTTCTCCCATCAGGCTTTGCGCTCAGCCCAGTCACATGATCAGTTTCAGGGCATGCCTGTCCTTGAAGGAGCTGAGGCATTGTAATAGTCGTGCTGGGCTTTATCTGCCCTCAGAGGTTTGTGGGTTTTTTTTAAAGGGCCAGCATGATCAACGGACCCTGCCATCCGGCAATGCAAGCACAGGGGGCTGCCAACATGGAACTCCTTGCACGATTAGGGCCTACATCGAAGATATAGCAAACTAGAGCTATATCTACATTTACTGCTTTGAGCTGAACTCTGAGCATCCTGAGTGTGTAGTAATAATAGCATAAGGGATAATATTTTACAGAAACATTCAGGACCCAGTCCTTCTGCCATTGTCTTGAATGCCATAAATATTTAAATATTTTATTACTATTAATGTTCTATAATATTATTTATTAAATATTATCGTTTAGAGCAATTCACCATCTGACTAAAAATAGTACATTTCATTTAAAGTCCAGCTCGTGTGGCAAAGTATTAGTGTAACACAATGTGTTCACAATGTTTTTTTTAATGCTCCCCCCCTCCCCAAAATTGGATGCCTGCTTTCAATTTGAATATTGAGTTACCTGAACTGAATTATTTATCAGCTTTAATTGGATTTGCAGACAAGTCATATTTGCACATCTTTTCTAGGAAAAATGGGATTCTTTCTGGGAACTTTTTAAAGCTCCAGGTTGAGGACAGAAAGCTAATTAGCTTCACATTTCCTGTCAAGATCTTTCTTTCTTTTTTTTCTGTCTGATTTTTTTGTTTTGTTTGCAAAATTCTAAATTACTGGAAATGATGTTGTAGTTTTCTAAGATTTACTGATTGTAAAATAAAATGTATATTACAGCATGCATCCTTAATCTAAATCTGAGTTTTGATTATTGTGATTAATTATTTGTAATGTGGTAGCATCTAGCAGACCCCACTGAGATCAAGGTCCTATTACGTGAAGCATTGTACATGCACAGAGTGACAAGCCCTGCCTCACAATCTTGACCATCTAAATAGAAAAGACAGAAACATGGTGAGAGAAAGGAAATATTATTACCCCTTTTTTCACATGGGGAACTAAGGCACAGAGAGATTGAGTGACCTGCCTAAGGAATTGAACTAACATTTCCTGACAGATGGTCCAGTACTTTAACCCCAAGACCATCCTCCTCCTCCTTGGACTGGGGACTGGCACTATCTGATGTCTGCCCCTTCTTATTGTCAGCATATGAAGCCAAAATCTGTATTGCTTTTCACTTGTTCCCGCTTACGGTTTTGATTTATGAAAGGTAAAAGCAGGTGTGAAGAAGAGTAAGATACAAAATGTGACCAGAGCTGGAGGGCAAATGGGATGAATTTCTTGAGGAAATGTTCACGAAAAATGTGATCCTATCTATCATCAAAAAAAGTGAATGTTCAAAAACATCGACCAGCTGTAAATGTGACCGAGGGACAGCAGATCTAAGACCTGATCCTCAGAGGTGCTGATCATCACTGACTCCTGCTGAAATAGCCCCAATTGGAATGTCAGGAATTGAGAAATTGCTGGTTGTTTCTCATCTTACTGGGTTGAGGCCTATAACAGGGTGATGTGGCCCTTCAAGAGTCAGGAGGCCTTAGGCCAGTCAACCCTGTTCAGTTAGTCCCACCTCACTACAGCTGTGCAAGGTATGAGACTTAAAAGGAGAAAAACCCAGCAGTTGAATGTTGGATGGGAAGGAGCCTGTACATGCTCCTATGTGAGGCAAGAAACTGGCCCTTGGAAGAAGGGTAGACCTGACCCTGATGGTTGGGTTAATTGGAGCTCGGGAGCTGGTGGTTGGGTTGTGAGATAAGCCATAGCTGTAAGGAAGAGGGCTGAAGACTGAGTCCAAAAACTCTTGTGCTGTGATATTGGTTTGGACTTGGACTACAGGATTCTGTTATCCTGGAAGGGGTTGAATGCTTTAAAGTGGCTTGGATGAAGGGCCAAGACCTCTACAGCAGGAGTAGGCCAAAGATTGGCATGGAGAAATGAGGTGGAAGTGTTGCAGCTCTGCATCTGAGAGGGTGAGTCTTGTAACAAGGCCCATTCAGGACTGCAGTATGGTCTGAAGAAAATTGATGGACAGTAATGGGAAATGTTGAGGGTGTACAACATTTTTCAGGGTTTCCATAGGACAAAGGTATTTCTTGCAGTCCATTTTACAAAGCTTTTCTGTATGAATTGCATGACATTTGCCACACTTCTAGCTAACACCACAAACTCTGTGCACGCGAATCAAAATCCTCTGCAAAATGGAATTACCTTTCTCCTCCCAAGTCCTATCAAAAGTATAAATATTGTACTTTTGAGTTGGGAGGGGGAACTTCAGAGAAGGGAAGAGGTATGGTTGGAGTTCACTGCTGCTGGATGTCTCCCTAGGGATCTGCTGCGGCACAGCTAGCTGGTAAATTAGAGCAGCTTCTCAGGACTGCACAGGTCCCTGGCCATCTCATGAATGTGGGTCGTTCAAAGTTTATACACAGCCACCTTTGCGTACCCCTCATCCCCCAACAGACTGCCCAAGTTCAGAGTACCTAAGCCCAGAATCAGCGCCAATATTTCCAGCATTTTACTGGAGGGACCTGTCAAATATAAATATGTGCATTGCTGCTGAAGTTGCAGAAAATTATTTCAAACAGGGTCTGTACCTTTCAGGAGCCTTAGTTGGTGGAGAACTGTTATAAAACCTATAGCCTTTCTTACAGTTGCCCTGAAACGTTAAATGTGGTTCCCTTTAAAAGGAAAAAAAAAACACTGATGTGAGGTTTTAAATGATATTTGCAGTGGGGAATATTTATAACCAGTTTGCCAAAACAACCCCCACCTCACCCTCCGCAAAGTAAAATTTATTATTTAGTCATAAAAATATTAACACTTTAATTTCACAGAGCATGGATGTCATGAAATTACTCCTTAAATTACCTGGTAACTTTATAGGGTAGGTTACATGTAACTACATAGTAATTACAGGCTCCTGCAAATTACTATGTAATTATATTTAGTAGATTCCAAAAGCAATTACTGTGTAACCTAAACTCTTACATAAAGGCCTAAAATGAGCATGGAATAGACTGTAAAAGAGGGGTAAACACCATGTTCATCCCAGGCTACTAGATCTCCTGAGATAAACCGGGGAGTCCAATCATCTGGGATGTTTAAAAGCAGCTTGGGCACAGCATTAAATAACCTACTGTAGAGGCCGTTCTGTTCAGGCACAGGAGATAGATGAGCTGACAGGCCTTTTCCTTCTCTGCTGTTGACTTCCTGATTCAGTGACTCACACTGTGGTAATTAGAATAATCAGGCACCATATATGTATAGCATATTTATTGAAATATTTGTGTGCAGTAAATTTAAAATTTAAGCACCCATAGCTTCTGTGGGTGGGTGCTTCCACCTAAAGTAAGGAACGAACAGGTGTTCCCATGTGTACATTGGACTTTCACATGCACAGAACTGTCTTTTGCCCAAATGATCAGAGAACTGGTGTTTATCTGGTATGAGGAGGAATTTATGCATTTACTTACTGGCCCCATCTCATTTGCCATCCTCTGTTATGATTCTGTAACAAACCCTTGGTCACCCAGGAAAATCACAGTTACTAGGCTGCATATCATGACTGTGAAAAGAAGGCCGTAGGTCAACGATGAATTCCCCCAGTCCTAAGCCAGAATCATAGGAGCTGCCATGGAAGCCTGAGGGTTTTTCTGACTTGTGCAGTCTGTCAATGGCCCCTACAACTGAGGTCATTACAGCAGCTGGGGATTTCCGTTGTGCAAGAATAACCAAGTGAATCCATCCCATGACCTTGCTTTCTGAGCCAAAGTCAGAGAGTGATGGGAGTGATGCAGCAGCTTTTCCCCTCCTGAGGTGCCTACCAGAAGAAAGAGATGCTGGCTTTAGGGCAGCTTTGTTCTAGCAGAACAGTGCAAAGCAGAGCAGGATCTGAAGTAAATAATGTGGAATGAAATTGCTTAATTAAAAACAAAAATCTGTTAGATCAGTTTGATCCACTGGACAACTTTCTATGTTTTCATTTTTAAAAGTATATGCTCATGTTGATCCTTCTGTATGGCGTTGCCTCTTAAGTGTGTGTGTTGTTGTTGTTGTTTTTTTATGTTAGTCCACTATTTGAGGTTGTAAAAGTTTGCATTCACTGATCTGGTTTATGGATTTCGATGATCTGCTCATGCTTGGGTTCCAGAAGCATTAATGAATTACTTGAAAGATGGCCACTGATATTTCTGACAGCTCTACTACAGATCTTTTTTTTTTTTCATTTCAACACAATACAAATGTCTTGCCTAGCTCCTTTGTGCAGATTATATCTCCAAAATATTGGATGGTTGTTCTAAATAATACAATTGCAGTGTTAAACTGAAACAGAAAGAGAGAATAATTGTGAGGTGTTGGCAAGGGAGAAGTTCTGAATTCAGATTTTAAGTGAGATATGGAGAGTCCAAGAGGCAGAGAGAGATGGGAATCTTCTTCTAGATGGCAGAACCTACAGAATAGAGACTATCTGGCCACAGTGATAAGATGGTGTAAAAGGTCTCAGAGGTGACTATGACTGGATGAGCAGAGGAGTTAAGAAGGAGAAGAGACAGACAGACAAACTCAATGATGAAGCAAGATCACTGACGGTTTATAAACCAAACAAAATAAGGAAGGCAACTTGGAACTAGATCATGAAATGAACAAAGAACATAGACCATATTTATAGGTTGGGGGACTCTATCCAGGGAAGTAGTGACTCTAAAAAAGATTGGGGGTTGTGGATAATCAGCTGAACATGACTCCCAGTGTGATGCTGTGGCCAAAAGAGCTAATGTGATCCTGGGATACATAAACAGGTAATCTCAAGAAGAAGTAGAGAGGTTATTTTATCTCTATACTTGGCACTGGTTTTCCTGCTGCTGCAATATTGTGTCCAGATCTGGTGCCCACAATTCAGGAAGGATGTTGATAAACTGGAGAGGATTCAGAGGTCCACAAGAATGAATAAAGGATTAGAAAACATGCCTTATAGGGTTAGACTCAAAGAGCTCAATCTATTTAGCTTAACAAAGAGAAGGATAAAGGGTGACTTGATCAGTCTATAAGTATCTACATTGGAGACTAATAGTTAATAATGGGCTCTTCAATCTAGCAGAGAAAAGTATAACATGATCCAACAGCTGGAAGTTGAAGCTAGACAAATTCAGACTGGAAATAAGGCATCATTTTTTAACAGTCAGAGTAATCTTTGGAACAACTGGTGGATTCTCCATCACTCACAATTTTTAAATTTGGATGTTTATCCAAAGGAGATGCTCTAGGAATTATTTTGGGGGAGCTCTGTGCCCTGTGTCATGCAGGAGGTCAGACTAGATTATGATAATTGTCCCTTCTGGCTTTGGAATCTATGAATGGGGAGCCAGTGGATCATGGTCACACTTTATATGATTCATAAATTCGAAGCAGGAGATGGTGTGATTCGGGATCCAGGAGATGGGAAGTGATGTTCTGTGCATACTGGACCATGGAAAGATGGAATGTTCACACTTTGTTATACACATTAATGATATGTTGTCTCTACTGGCTTTTATTGAAATTTCAGAAATTTAAAATATGGTAGATTGATTTGATTGTTACACCAGGTAGGTATTTATACCACCTGTTATTGATGGAGGTGCAACAACGAACAAGTCCATTAACTCACAGGATATGGAGTTTTCCTTTTGGAATAACATCTTAATCAGAATCAATGTAACTCTGAGCTCTAACGTGTGAGTCACAGGATTCTCTAAGTTCCTTAGCATTTAGAAATACATGCATAGCCCCAGGTTTGACCACCGCTGAATATATGTGGCTCCAGAAGGTACAGTATCAGCCACAAATGGTATTGATGCCCTGGGAAACTATTTTGGCTGTGAACACTGATCAGTGGATCCACATAGTACATCTCCCCCAGTACATTTGAAAAGATCCCCTTTCCATTGGAATGGAAACCAGCTATAGTATATGTGGTTATATTTAGCAGCTACTGATGCAGCTATATGGGGAATTAATCCTAGACTGTTAACAATCCACAGCAAAATGCCCCTTTTATGATAGACTGTACTTGCATATGGTATTTTGGGAGTTCCCCAAATATACTTAGGCCCAGATTTTCAAAGATATTTAAGTGCCTAAGTAAGTCACTTTGGAAAATGAGACTTAGTCTTCGAAGTCATTGTGCTTGCAATGCTGAGTGGAAAAATGGCTAAATACATTTAAAAATCTGGAATTTACCTGTGCTGTTTGATAGTGGTTGTTTGATTCTTTAAAATGAAAAATTAGTTTTTGCCCTCTGTTTCTTTGGTAATGTAGTTTACCTTGGGAGCTAAAAGAATGACACTAGAACATACTTATCCGTTGCTGTAGTTAGGTAACTTGTTGATTGTATGTTGTGGATATAAGAGTCTGTTAACTCTATGGTGTTTGTTATTATGAAATACAGCAATAGCCACAATAGTCTATGAATAGTTAATAAAGAAAGAACCTTCAGCTGAAGTTTTAGTGAAAATCAAATACTGTACCACCAAATAGGTCAGCTCTTTACTTTGAGTACAAATCTTGTCACATGACGTTGAGGAGGAATGAAGAACCAGCATATTTTGCATTCATCAAAGGACCTGGCATACCCTCAACATATCTTCTAAGTGCTGCAACATGAATTGAAACAGAGATGCCTGAAAGCATGAAGACAATATAGTGTGTCAATGCATACAATAATGAAGCTTTTAATATTCTGATCATTGACCTAATACATTTAAGAGGTATCTAGTCAGGGTGTAGTGTAGAACGCTCACTGGCGTGACTAACATCTCCATTGGAGTCATTATAGTGTATGGTGTCAGTATGTGCTGTTAGGAAGCCCTTAATCCCTGGACCATTAACACTATCCGACATAATGGTGTATTACATCAAGACATAATACTGCCTGCGTACAACAGTCATCATTACAGCCATAAAGCACAAGGTCCTTATGATGCTTTGCAAATTATTGTCCTCCTGGTTTGATAACACTCAGGTGTTGTTATATAAACTTTAAATATGGTAAAGTAGTGACACCACATGCATAATTAGTTTTGGAAACTCTTACGCTGGTGAGCACTTACACTCGTAACCCATTGACTTCACTAGCACCAGCATGTGCTCACCAACATGAGTAAGGGTTGCACACGCTCGCCCATAATGTCCAATGTAAGCATTTACCATATTACAACAAAAAGGCCAAAATTGCCTAATATACACTATGAATGATAAAGAGAACAATAAGAATTAATTTTAAAAATCCAGTCAGAATCCCTACAGGATGAGAATGTATATATTCAATTTTAGATGGCTGTGAAAAATCTTCATTATCATTCTTGTAAAAAAAAAAAACCCAAAGCATTAATCTTGAGCAAACCCTAGAACAAGGCAGTGCACAGTGCTAAGTGCTCCGGTCCAGATTTATGGCCTCTATGCACAGAACACCTATTAATGTGTAGCCAGATCCTCAGCTGGTGTAAATTCCCACAGCAATGAAAGGACGGTGATTCGCACCAGCTGAGGGTCTTGGTCAAAGGATCTGACTTCTGAATCCTGAGCACCTGCAGCTGCTATTGTCTTCATCTGGAGGTTAGGGTGCAGAGCACTTATATAAATCAAGCACTCAGTGTTTATGTTTCACTGTTCTTCGTGGCTTTATCCCTTCATTTCACAGGTGTCAATTTGGAGTAACTCCATTCGCTTCAGTGCTGTTGCTCTAGATTTGTACCGGTATAAATGAGCCATATTTGCCTATTAGCTCTAGAATATGTTGCTTCCATTTCATATCAAATGTCAGTGGGTTATTTTATATTCCCTTATATGTGATTTTATCAGTTAATGCAGCAGTATTGTTTTTTCTGTGTAATAAATTGATTTTTAGTGCATGACCAGTGTAAGGGATAGTGCATCCTTTAGGCATCACGTATAGACAAGAAGATATAAATGAGAGTTAATAACCATCAAATGTGTCTATTTCCTTTTCCTATAAATTAGAGCATGCTTTCCTACTGAATTTTTCAAGAAGGAAAACAGACTCCCTCCTGCTGATGTGGGGAAGTGATGCTAAATCTCCCTAAAGATTCACTCTGGCTTCTTACAGCTGTATGTTAGTACCTTTTTATATGCAATTTTACTTCATTTAGTCTTTAAGGTTGTGCCTGAGGTTAGTTTAAAAGGTTAGTTAAATGTTAATGGATGTTAATGCTGCAATTAAATTGTTAAATCAATTGAAAACTGTGGCTCCATCTCTATCTGTGTTAGTGCCGGCCTGAGTTGCATTGGCGTATAAATTAAAAGCTGTAAATCTAGTGAAGTCTAATTAGAGACCAAATTTCTCATTTATCTTATTTTCACAGGACTGTAAGCACTGATAGATAATCAACGAAGGGCTAAAACTTTTTAACATTAAAAAACTATTTTATCTATTTCAGGACTCAGGTGACTGATTATAATTCAGATCCAATTACTGTAAAAGGTCATATGTGAAATGAAGTTCTCACAGACACTACAAGTTTTATTTTACAAGTTTGCATACAACTCAGCAGCATCGTCCTCCCAAAAAGCAAATCGTAAACACATTATACAAGACGACACAAAAGGGATTTTCAACTAACCTTCCCCACTTAACTCTTTATATTTGGTGCTAAGTACACTTGTGCGTCTAGACTGCAATACGTAAGCACATGCCTAACGTTAAGCACAACAATAGTAGGGACTGCTGAGGTGCTTAAAGTTAGGCATGTGTTTAAATGCCTTGATGGATCATGGCTTTAATAATTCAGAAAAGATTAGCAATACACTGGAATACTCTTGCAACAAATCCTCTGTCATAAATGACTAAAATGATAATTTCCTGTTGTTGTGTTGAACTAGTCATTGCTATCTGCCACTAAAAGAAAAATAATAATATGCAGGCTCTATTGTGTCTATGAAGAACTGAAGCAAAAGAATTTGCCAAGCTTAATTCCTCTTCTAGACAATGTAATGATTTTCAGTGCATCT
This sequence comes from Natator depressus, assembly GCF_965152275.1. Taxonomy (NCBI): domain Eukaryota; kingdom Metazoa; phylum Chordata; order Testudines; family Cheloniidae; genus Natator; species Natator depressus. Next base: position 74,015,113 of record NC_134243.1, read on the forward strand.
TCATAAAATAAAAATGCATGTTTCTTTGTTGTAGTTCCTCAAAATCTAAAAGTGAAATTTGATCATGTTGCTTCTGTTGGTACCTTTCTCTAACAGCCCCTGCTAGTCTCCGAAGTGTAGATCTCAAATTGAAAAAAAGGCCAACAACAGATTGTGATATAAGCACAGGAAGCAGCATCAAGACACATTAATTTACAAATCAACTGCATGATGTTTATATGTTCCATCACAGTCCTGAAATTGCAGCCTCTTGGTCATGTAGGACAATCGGAAATGTTACTGGTATACATGTTGCTTTTTTGTAATTGTTTGAGGAGCACTGGGGACAAAGTCTTGCTGGGGGTGGGGGGGGAGTGGGGGGATTCTCTGTCCTAACCAATTATGACTTCATTGGAAGAAGTCATAAACTAGTATTCAGCTAGAAGGCCTTGTTCCGAAGAAGCAGCAGCTTCTGCCCTTTCTGGGATCTTAAGCAAAACTGCAGTGTTCATTAAAACACAAAAGGAGAGCAAATCTGAAAATGAATTGCTGAGTGGCTTGAATTTCTGAACTTTTCTCTTCCTTAATTTTGTCATGAATTCAGATCTTCTAAGAACGTCTTGATCACAGACTCTGTAGGAAAAATGCCACATTTTTCCCCTGGAGCAAACAAAAGGATGTTCTGTTTTTATTCTACAAGGTGCACAGATTTCCTGACAACATTTTCTCTCTTGTTTGCATCAGTTTCAGTGCTCGGAGACTTGATGTACCAAGTTGCTCAAAAAAACCCAACAAAACCAAAAAATCCAGCACAATTATAAATTAATGACAAATAATCAAATGGATTTGGTGATCAGATGTGGAGATGAAGTTGTTTATTTCCTGGTTATGTAGCACTTTTTCAATGGATTCTGGTCCCTGATTTTTCACTTTACATTAAAGAAAATTAATTATCCACTTTAGTATCACAGGGACACAGCATCTTCATAAGATGACAATAGCATGGCCATAGGCTATATCGGTTAAAAGTTGTGTTTTTGGTTTTCTTCAATTTCTTTGACAAAAAAGACAGAACAAAGGACAATACTTCTTGAACTGAGTACTATACTCATGAGAGCAAGAGGCTGTCTTAAAGCTAGACAAACCATGATGGAATAATAATACTACAGAGTAATTACATAGGAATCTGTAGATCTCAAAGAACCTTACAAAAATGAGTAAGCAGTATTATCCCTATTTTAAACTTCCTAATATGCTTTTGTTCCTCAATACTGACTTGACAAAAAGTATTCTGATTGTCTTGAATATAATAATCCAATCACACCAAACTTTATACAAAACATCCACATGGTTGAAACAACCCTCCTTATTGTTTTGTTAGGCATTTTCCAAAAAGAAAAGGGGGAGGCCTAGTCCTTGTCCTGTAGAGTTCACAGGTTGGGGGAAGGATGCAACAGAATTGGTAAGGTGGCATCAGGTAATATAAGGCTCAGTTAACACACAGTTTACAATAAATTGTGCCCAGTTACTTCTCAAAGGCTGATCCGATGTCTGAAGTCAATGGGAAGACTCCCAAACTTGTAAGGATAGCTAGTTTCTGTAGGCATCATGGCAGAAGTAGGTGGTTGGGAGGGACTTAAATGCCAAAAGGCTAGAGGGCTTGTGGATAACTCAGGAGGTGTGTTCCATGCATAAGGACAGTGTGGAAGAAGGCACTGACACATTTCTGTGAGAAGCTGATAAATAGGCCAAAGAGGTTAGCATGAATCCTAACATTTGTGATATAAACTGGCTATGAAACCGAGCCTGCAGGGGTAAATAGACACTTTAGTGGTAGAATTTACAATAAGCAGAAATATGTAAAGCAAAACAATGTAATGCTGTTGAACTACATTATAGCCTAATTCGTTGCAAAAGCATTTCCTGATGTGAATTTCTGAGAAGCAGGAATATTATCTGTAAATGAGGAAAATGTTTTCCTGTTTTGTTTGTTTTTTAACACATATTGTGTTTTGAGGTGGGTTGCTTATTGCTTTGCTTTGCTGCTGTTACTTCCCCCCTACTCTGCTTCTTTGATGGAAGACTCTGTGGATAATTGGCGAACTTGTAGGATGAGGACATCACAAAAGAGGAAAACCTGAGCAATCAAGAGGAGACAAGAGATTTTATTCAGACTGTTTGAAACTGGTGTGGGTTTTGTTTGGTTGGTTTTTGTCAGAAAACTCCTGACAAAGCCTTGAGTGACAAGTTTTTTTGTTAGACTCAACATCTCCACCCCTTCAGCTGAGACCTCTAATTCCCTAGTCAGCCAAGGAGTCTTCCAGGAAAGACCTTCAGATCTTCTCCTTTTCTTTTCAGCTGACTTTTATTGAACATTTTTGTGTGTAAATGCTGGTATAGAGGTCATGGGACATAGAATCATAGATATGTAGGACTGGAAGGACCGTCAGTAGGTCATCTCATCCCTTCCTCTGCACTAAGGCAGAGCTAAGTATTATCTAGACTATCCCTGACAGGTGTGGTCTAACCTGTTCGTAAAAACCTCCAATGATGGAGATTCAACAGCCTCCCTAGGTAATTTGTTCCAGTGCCTAACTGCCCTTATGGTTAGGGAGTTTTTCCTAATGTCTAATCTAAATCACCCTTGTTGCAATTTAAGCCCATTACTTCTTGTCCTGTCCTCAGTAGATATGGAGAACAATTTATCACCCTCCTCTTTATAACAACCTTTTACGTACATGAAGACTATTATTATGTCCCCCTCAGTCTTTTCTTCTCCAGAATAAACAAACCCATTTTTTTCAGTCTTTCCTTGTAGGTCATGTTTTCTAGACCTTTAATCATTTTTGTTGCTCTCCTCTGGACTTTCTCCAATTTGTCCACATCTTTTCTGAAGTGTGGTGCCCAGAACTGGGCACGGTACTCCAGTTGAGTCCTTTTCAGTGCTGAGTTGAGTGGAAGAATTACTTCTTGTGTCTTCCTTACAAAACTTCTGCTAATAAACCCAGAATGATGCTTGCTTTTTTTCCCCAACAGTATTACATTGTTGACTCATATTTAGTTTGTGATCCACTATCACCATCAGATCCTTTTCTGCAGTACTCTTTCTTAAGCAATCCTTTCCCATTTTGTATTTGTGAATTGCTTATTTCTTCCTAAGTGTAGTGCTTTGCATTTGTCCGTATTGAATTTCATCCTATTCATTTCAGACTATTTCTCCAGTTTGTCAAGATCATTCTGAATTTAATCCTGTCCTCAGAAGTGTTTCCAAGTCCTCCCAACCTGGTATCATCCACAAACTTTAAGTGTACTCTCTATGCCATTACCCAAATCATTTTTGAAGATATTGAATAGAACTGGACTCAAGACAGATCCCTGCAGGACCCCGCCCCCCACCATATGCCTTTCTAGCTTGACTGAACCATTGATAACTACTCTCTGAGTGGGGTTTCCAGCCAGTTGTGCACCCACCTTTTAGAAGGTTTGTCTAGGCTATATTTCCCTAGTTTGCATATGAGAAGGTCATGTGAGGCACGGTAGAAGAGACCTAGATCTCTCTCTGCAGATTAATATTTCAATAGGGATAGTGCCATGGTACTATGCGGTAACCTTTATGGAAGGTTAAGGGATAACACTGATAAACTCTGAATGAAATCCTTGGTCAGAAGGATAATGGCCTACCTATGGAGTTTCAAGGGTGATGGGTAAAATGAAGAGGATTGAGAGGCCCATGGGATTTCAGCTGGACTGTTTTCTCCCCCAGCCTTCCAGAGAGGTGTCATAGGGTGTTCCTGCCCTGTAGCACCCGCTGCTGAGCTAGTGCAGCATCACACCATCTCCCTACTTCAGTTTCCCTTCTCAGGAAGGTAGTAACCCCACTTCAGGCACTCTTGCCATTTGACGTAATAATACCATCCTTGGGGCTTGTTTATTACAAAGCCTCATACAAAAGGGTCCATGACAAAAAGTCCCAAATAAATAAAAGTTGCTTCTGGCTTTCAGGGTTCCTCTGAAACCTACCCTCTAAGCTCTCCTCCCAGTTCCCTCTGGCTTGTCTTCTCTGTCTCTGTGGTTTCTCCTTGTGGGAGGAACCCCAGCAATTTGTTGCAATTTGTCACTTCAGGTGGCCCCAGAGGCAACATGTGTGGGGGTGCATGACCCCACGTGTGTGTCCACCCCCCCGCCCCCCACCAATGATTTGTGCCAAGCCAGGAGTTGGGCTGAAGGTGGCTGAGGGGGACATGCCTGGGAAAGGCAATGGCACCAAGCACTCCTGCTGAGCCCTGCTAGGAGGTGCTCAGAGCAGGAAAGAGAAACAAGGCTGGGAGTGCAGCTCTGCCAGAGGTGACGTGGGGAAGCCCACTGAGTCCTGTCCCTTGTTCGCCCGCAGCCACAGTTACCAGCTCAGCAGGAGGTGTCCATAGCCTACTCTGCACCCACAGCAGGGAGGAGATGGGAGAAATAAGTGGGAAAGGAGCTGTGAGAGGAATGGGAGCCCCCCCAAACCTTTAAATTGTGCCTCTCCACCATCGAGAGTTGCAGGTCATCTCTGGATGGCCTCACTTAGTCCTCAGGCTCAGAGGGTTTGGCAGCTTTCTCCAGCTGCCTGTTAAGTTTGGGCCATGCAGGAGCCTTCTTACTCCCTTCAGTGTCTGCAAACAAACAAAAAACCTAGATAGAGAAAAACTTCACACAGTCTTTTATGACTGGAGATAAGAGAGACAAGTTTTCCAGCCACACAAAGCTCTTCTTCGGGTCTGGGAAAGGAACTTCCATCATCACAGCAAAACGCAAGGTGGAACAGATTGTGTAGCACAAGGAGTTAGCACATATTGTAAGGGACCATTCAAGGTAGCGTGTCCCGTTAACACCTCTGCAGTCATAGGACAAAAAGAGGAGGTTAGTAGGTGACGGAATGTTGTAATAAGCCATAAATCCAGTCTGTCTGTTCAGTCCATAATTTTCAGTGCACAGCAAAGTAATGAATTTAAGCTCCGGGATTGTCTTTTGAAAGTGTTGTGCATGTTTCCATTGAGAATGAGGACTGATAGGTCAGATATAGAGTGATAGCTTTGTGAAAAGTGTTCACCCCTAGGGGATAGGGTGTTTGCCTGTGTGAGTTCTTTTGGGAGCGTAGTGATTGTCTGGTTTCACTCACATAGTTATTAGGAGATTTCATGCACTGGATGAGGCATAGTACATGTTGTGCTTGGTATGTGTAAGATCCATGGATCTTGAAAGGTGTGTTGGGGGGAGGGGGTGTTGATCATTGTAGCAGTGGAGATGTCTGCAGGTTTTGCATCTGTTGTTCTGGCAGAGTCTGGTGCTGCTTTGAGTTGGTGTGTCCTGATCTGTGGGGAGCTTGCTTCTGATGATGAGGTTGGCCATTGGGGGGGGGGGTTGTTTGAAGGCCAGAAGAGGGGGTGCAGGAAAGATTTCTTTCAGGGTGGGGTCCCCATCAAGTATGGGTTATAGTTGTTTGATGATGCCTCATATGGATTCCAGTGTTGGGTGGTAGGTGACAACTAGAGGTGTGAGGTCAGGACGAAAGCTTGTCTCTCTCACCAACAGAAGTTGGTCTAATAGAAGCTATTACCACTATGTCTCTCTAATATCCTGAGACCAACACAGCTACAACTACATTGCATACATAACTGATAGTGTCAGCTTCGTAGCAACTCAGATAACATGGTGATGAACACAGACTGAATCTACACTTAGATAGGGAGAAAGGCATTGGAATAGCAGGGGATAGCAGATCAGTTTTGATGTACATTAATAAAATTACTGTCTAAAGGAAACTTGGATAATGTCTGCCTAGAAAAACTTGACACTAGCCATCAGGGTCAGTATCTCATTTTCATGAGAACCAGGTACTAGTTTTTTAAAAAAAATGCACAAACCAAAAGAAATCAATGCATTGTGAAGCCCGACCTGCTGAGCAATGCATTTATCCCAGGGACACTAGTGATGGTGCTTAGCTGGAACAACTGTACTTGTCTTGTTTTGCTTCAGCAGTTACATGAGAATGGTGAGGACAAAATGTGTTAAAAACAAAAAGCAAAGCACCGTGATGGTGAACATCCATTAGGAACAGCTAGTGGGGTGGCTCTTGGTAGAGGTTGCTGCTTGTGAGTATCTGACCACTAAACCATGATGCTGAGCAACAGACACTGAGAGCAGGGCAAGTGGCATCATCTTCATCTCCTGCACACATGGCTAATCCTGGAGATGTAAACTCTGCTTAAAGTTAGCTGGTTGTTTCCCCCACCTTCCAGGAAATACTGTAGATCATCAGTTCCCTCAGAGAGGATTTCTCCTTTTCTCTCCTTTTTTATTTTTATATTTTGGTGGTGGTTGTTTAATAAGAGACATTCACAATGAGATATTCAGGATTCCCCCAGCCCCCGACAGCCTTCTTCATTCCAACACAGTAGAAGCAGGAGTCCCCCACCATGGCAACATGGACCAAGTTTGTTGTTTGCAGCAGAGACACTCAAACGTTTGTGCGGTTTGACTGTTTTCAAACAGTCTAGGCTTCTGTGAGCCTTACCAGCTGTGACTAATAGTGAAAGGAAGGGGGAAAGAAAGCTTCTTGGGCCTGCAGGCTTCAGACAGGCGGGCTCTAGGGGAAACAAGAGAAAGCCATTAACTAACCACAGTATTATCTTGATTCTCTCAGAGAAACGAGCTAGGGACGGCTAATGAACTAGCCTTAACGTTTCAAAAACTGAATGCACCTCTGGGAGCTCTGCTAGAACAAACAGTGTGACAGATCAATGCCCGGTGCCTATATCAAGAGAAAAGGTTATTTGCTTCTCTAAGGAATTATAGGATTAGTATATCGCTATGATACACTTTCTGTCCTTTTAAAAATGCAATTTTACTTGTTCTTGTTCTTATTTTTATTTTCTAGTTGTAAAGTTCATTAGCACAAAGGCTGACAATGAAGGATATTGAAATTCCTTCCCCCAGCCCCTCTTTTTCCTCACTCAGGGTTGCTTATGTATGGGCATAAAAGCATGTATGTGCAATGCCATTACACCAGGGTACACTCTCTGCCCCATATGGAAAATTCCTCTGTGTCCAAGACTTGGAGTCACATTCAGTTTAGAGCGCTGTTAGAAGCAAAGCTGATCCTAGGTTTTGTGGGACCTGGTGCAAAGTCATGGATGGGAACTTAAGACAGGCTTCCAATAGGAAGGATGGTCTTGTGGTTAATGTGGTGGCCAGGCCTTCAGGAGATCTCAGGTCAATTCCTAGTGCTGCCATAAACTTCCTGAGTGACTTTAGGCAAGTCAGTCTCTCCAGGCCTGAGCTTTCCATCTGTAAAATGGGGATAATAATACTTCCTTTCTTTCATCTACTTAGAGTATAAGCTCTTTGACCATGTTTTTTTTTTTAATCATGTGTTTGTACAGCATGTAGCACAATGGGGCCCTGGTCTTCTCTGGTGCCTCTAGACACTACAGTAATACAAATGACAAATTGTAATTATACCACGCATATGATGGAGGAGACAAGGGGAGTTAAAGGTCTGAGAACTGGGTGGAAGGAGATGACTGTGGGGAATGATATTGGAAGGATTTTGTGGGCTAGGAAAGTGTCATAACTTCCAACTGATTTGGCAGCCCACTCCTTGTCCTGTGCTCTTAAGATAGAGTTTGGATTCCCTAACTGTGAAGAGCCGTGTTAGAGTGTGTTCTGTTCATGTACTGAGTGATGGTCCTGCCATGGAAATGCTTTTTCTCCCAAAGAGACAAAAGAACCACAGGGAATGAAGGAAGGGGCTATTTTTAATCAGGGAAATACTGAAACAAAATAAACTGGCCAATGATTCTACTTGATCCATTTTAAAAAAAAATCCCATAGTCCCATCTCCTGAACTCCTTTTGGTAATAAGAAGCAATGGGTGAATTTTGCTCTTGAATCACTAACAGAAATGAATTAATAGTCTGTTAAAGTGCCTAAAATGTCAGCTCTCAACTCCTTGAAAGCTGTCAGGGGATTGTGGGTGGCTGCTGTACATTATTTCCCTGAATCTGTCTACACTTTTACAAGTGGCTGTTTTTAAAGCTAAGGCCCTTGAAAATTATTTTAACCTCATTCAGGAAACCGCTGCTCACATTTTACCATTGATATATGCTTTGGTCAAGTTATCAAATTCACTTAATTTTTTTTTTTTTTTTTTTTTACAAATTACTTTAATAAGGAATTTGATGACAAAGTATTTTTTCTTTTTAAAAAAAAAATCACCAGGTGACTTGTCCCAAAGGCTTAAGTATCAGCACTGGAGGAGGCCTGGACTTCCCTTTATGACTTAAATATGTGTATGGAATGTAACTTGGAAAATGGGGTAATGTTAGCCTTCTCTCACCCGCATTGTGTCTAGAATTGCATCATACATAGTACATACACGCAAACCTAATCCCCTCAAGTCAGATTATGATATACTTATTCCAGTTCAGTAGATATTACCTGGTTGAGTGAGGTTTAATTTTAAGTGCTAACTTTCTATTATAAGTCTTACAAATTAAGTAAATAATAATTATTTTTATTTTTAAAAAAGAAGATGTATAATTTCCAAACAGCTGTGTTATATTTAAGTGTAATAATCTTGTACAATATTTATTTTATAAGTGGGGAAAAGTTAATTATAGAAAACCTGGTTCCAAATTTCTTCCGCATTTAAGGGGGTTAGCAGTGATGAGTGATTGGATTTGGGGTTTGGGGTCAAGTTCATCTCCTATTGTCATGTGGAATATATGAGTGAAATCCTGAGATCCTTTCTCAATTTTTAGTCAGTGCTTACTCAGGTAAAGTTCTCATTTACAACTGAGTCAGGAGTTGGCTCTGTCGTAATGAAATGTGCATACCGTTTTAGGCACAGAAATTTGAGCAAAGTATTTGTATCAACAAAAGTGTAAGTACCTTATAGATTAAATGCACTGTTTCATCTAAGAAATACATATTATTACAGGTGAAATAGGAAGAAAGGCCAACAGCTGTGTATTGCATTTTGTGGGTTCAGTCTCAGCAACTGAAAATGCTCAGAGTTGGATTTGATTATTTGGGGCTTGATTCTGCCACCTTTGTTAATGTTGAGTGGTACCTTACTTCAGGATTTGAATACAGCTACTCCTGGAACAATGAACTATTCAACAGGAGAGGTGTAAGACTCACAGGGCTTTGATCCTCATGATAAAAGCCAACGGAAGTTAGATTTTTGACTTGAATGGGAGGAAGATTGAGCCCATAGTACACAAAGAAAATGGGTCTTGGAAATATCCTAACCTGGTGTGAATTGTTGATCTCCTGGAAAGGTATTTGCATTTGGTGGGAGAAGTGACTTCTGTTTGCTGAAGTGTTTTGGGATTCTTCAGGAAGTATATTTATTATTATTTGAAGATACAATGGGCCAAATCCTGCTCACCTTACTCAAGTGAATTGTCCTAATGAGTCATCTATCATCCCCCCACCCCTCCGCACCATTCTCACTCAAGTCAATGCAATCATTTGCATGAGTAAAGGGATCAGGATTGCAATCAATTATATCAAAAAAAGCAAGCCACTGGACATCCTACTAATGTGCCCAGTTGACATACCGCTAAGACTGCTTAAGAGTTGCTATACCATGGTAGCCATGGCAGAGAGGACTGAAGTCTCTATTACAAAGCATCAGCTGCAAATACTGCAGCAAGGCACACTCATGTAAATAGAACTCGGGATCTCCTCTGTTTGGTGGGATTGTTTCAGAAATGCAACATTCTAAAGTTTAGAACATTCTGTGTTTGCTACATACTTTATATGTTCTCTTTCTTACTGAAGATTCGTTAGAACCACCTTATTATATATATATTTATTATTTGCATAATGGGTGACCTATCAGGGATAAGGAGCCCCATTGTGCTGGGAACAGTACAAACACATAGACAAAATATGATCCTGGCTGTCAGATAGCTTACAATCTAAAGGTATGTCTCCGCTACAGCAGTTTCAGCATCACAGCTACACCTGTAGTTCTCTAGTGTAGATGCCTCCTACATTGGGAAGAGGCTTTCCTGTCCTTTCCAAAAGATGGTAGCTAGGTTGACCTAGCTGCATGTACAGTGAGAGGTTAGGTCAACCTAACTTTGTCACACCGGGTGCAAAATTTTTCACAGCTCTGAGCGACATAGCTAGGTGGATCTAATTTTTAGGTGTAGACCAGGCCTAAGTATGAGATGAGAGCAGTGATTCTCAAACACCATTAGTTTGTTCGGATACTGAGGCATAAGTGCTGGGCACAATATCAATATATACATATAGTCTACTGATTTGATGAAAGATCACATTTTTTAAAAGTTACAAAAGCAGGAAATGTTTTTAGTACTGGAAAACTGAATAGTATTTGGAATCTGCGCTTGAAGAGAGCACTGGCCCAGTTAGTTCAGTATGCTGCTTCTGACTGTTACCACTGTCCGATGCTTCAAATGAAAGAACAGCGCGCGCACACACCCCTCCGCCCCCCAGTTCTCTCAAATTAAGGGCCTAATTCCACTCCAGTCAATAGGCGTTTTCACACTGACTTCATAGGATCATGATTTGGCCAAATCTCTATAGAGATTAATGTGGATTTATGTGTTTGCAGAATGATTAATTTGTTTCATTCTTATTTTATTTATTTATTTATTTTTGTAACTACTAAGCACTTTATTCAGACAGGAAACTTACTTCACAAGAAAAAGCCTTTCTTTGGGTGGGGGGATACAGAAGTGATGAAATCTCTCCACTGATGTAGCAAATTTCCTCTTTGAGCAAATCTACAGTTTTGCCAAAGAATTAGAACATTGGCATTTTTTTAAATGAAAATACCCTATATTTCAGTAATATATGTAAACTTCACCTCAGATCAAACACATCAAATATCAGTTTTAACATGGGGCAAAGGTTTAGCCATTTAGTATGGCACTATAAGGCATTTTGAAACATTATTTTTCTGTCTGTAGACTTGGTTTGGACAAAGTCAGTCCAGAAGTCCTTGTTTATATATTTTTTCAAAGAAAGATTACCATGGTCTCATCTTACTTCTAAGTGTGTGACGCAGCTAGAGAAAGGGTACCCAGTGAGATCATTGTTGTATGGCTGAACCTGTAGACGCTGGCATATCAGGGAGCTTCTAAAGGAAATATTATATGGTCCATCAAGGCAGTCTCAAATTTCCTGATTGCATATATTTAAAAAGGATAAGCTCCAATTACCTAAGCACTTGCTTAGATTGTAATGGAAAATAGGAGACTACTGTGGACTCTAATCTGTCCAAGTAGCCCCAGCCCATCAAGGTATATGAAAATAAATCTAAATATCTATTATTAGAAGAACAGGGGCGCAGGGCGAGGAACCAAGCCCATGTGGTTTTGGGTGAGTGGGAACACTCAGCTGTATTCAGTTTAAAGTTATACTTGTTCACTGAATGCATCCATCTGGGACTTGCAGCATTCGGTTTTGTATTTCTTCTTCTTCATGATACCCCAGATAAGAAGTGGTTACTAAGTCTGAATGGTTTTAAAACTTTCTATCTGTAACCATAAAGTGACCATTTACAAATTGGAATGCATTGTTGAGTGGAGATCCAGTTCCTTCTTACCAGACCTGTCAATACCGGTAGATCTTCCCATTAAGACAATAGCAGACTGCTGAAAAGTTGTTTTTTTAACAGGAGATACGTTAGGAGTTTTACCAGAAGACAGCTGCTTAGAAAAGCTGTCTGCTTATACACCCATCTTTGGAGAGAATGATTAATGAATTCACTTGGGCAGTGAGAAACTCAGTTCACTGATCCATAGTTTCAGCACAGGTATTGATGTGAAACTAATGAGAAATTTGATGCTCAAATTTGAATGTTTATTCCAATTACCAAACAACAGATCTAAATTTAAAAAAAAGCTTGAAGCCGTAACCTTTTATTAGTAATGTAGAAAGCATCACATGTTGTGATCTGAAAACTAGAGGCCGTGCCACCTATGCTGTTTTGGGGAGGGGGAGGGAATGTCCTTTCTTGATTGACTTCACTCCTATTGTCTGATCATTGGAATCTCTTCCTCTTCTCACCCCTCCCATCCCAGTTTTTATATATATATAAATAACCATGAAGGAAACAGCTCCTCTAGGAGTTGAGCTGCAGGCCTCTGCTGCAGGACCATAGCACTGTTGCATTTATTAAGCTGTCAGAGTGCAATTGCTATCATTTATTATTTGTATTATGTTAGTGCCTAGCAGCCCCAATTGAGGCCAAGGGCCCAGAAACTGGAATAGCAAGTGTGGACCGGTCCCACAAACTGTGTGAATTCTGTTTGTGAATTCTGTCCTCCCTGTTTCCCCCCCCCCCCCCCAAATTGCTTGTACTGCACCCATTCTGCTTGAGGATTAGGACACGATTTTCAATTCATTCTCACTAATAATTTGTATTACAGTGCGGACTAGAGGCCTCAGTCGACATTGAGACTTATTGTGCTAGGTGCTGCACATACCCGTAGGGAGAGAAAATCCCTTCCCAAAAGAGCTCCCAACTCATAAACCTAAGGTTCAGAGAGTTTTGCTGCTTGCAACAACAACAACAAAAACAGTCACACCAGTTTCATTTGGCAGGTTTCAGAGTAACAGCCGTGTTAGTCTGTATTCGCAAAAAGAAAAGGAGTACTTGTGGCACCTTAGAGACTAACCAATTTATTTGAGCATAAGCTTTCGTGAGTTACAGCTCACTTCATCGGATGCTTATGCTCAAATAAATTGGTTAGTCTCTAAGGTGCCACAAGTACTCCTTTTCTTTTTACCAATTTCATTATTGTTTTGGCTTTAGTTAGTGCCCATAAAAATGAGCTAAGTCAGTCAGAGCAAAGCCTTCAGTTCCCCTGCTGGGCCTTTCTCTGTTGTGGTTTATTTGCAAAGAGAAAGCACTTCTATTTTTTGTTTTAATTTCCTCTCTTTTCAGACTGAAGGTTTGTAGCCATTCAAGCTATTGGGGATAGGGGTGGGGGAGGCGGGAAGCCTTTGTAAAGCAAAGAAAACTTTGAAACCATATGACCCGGTCCCCTCTTTGGTTCACACCTATCTGGTCAAAGAGTTCAGGTCTCTGTGGAGTCTCCTAGACCTAACAGCAGTCATGCGGAACCTGTTTGCTGGCTTTCAGCTCTGCACTTTCCAGGGTGCCCCATCTCAACACGGCTGACATTCCTGGCCTAGCAGCCAAAAGGAATAAAACCTTTGGGGAGTACCAAAAAGTAAATGACTCCTTTTGGTCAGATCAAGGTTGTTCACTTCAGTAAGTCTGTTACAACTCTGCGCTCATCTCCTTTAGTGACCATGGAGAAGCTTATGCCCCCTTCCCCCTTTTAAATATTTGCTCCTGGTTTTTGTGTTTTGTTTTTTGTAGACTGTCAAGACTAAGAAAAATGTTTCCTTTTTTTAAGAAGAAAACAAACCCAAGCCTGTTACTGTTTTCTAATCGCCACACAGCAGCAATTTTCAACCTTTTTTCATTTGCAGACCCCTAAATAATTTCAAATGGAGGTGCACACCCCTTTGGAAATCTTAGAAATAGCCTGTGGACCCCCCCGCACCTCACCCGGGATCTGATAGCCACAGGTTGAAAACCACTGTTCTATGGTAACAACAACCTTTCACGGACGCCCTTAGACTTAGTCTGTGAACCCCCAGGGGTCCGCGGACCACGGTTGAAAACCACTGCCATACATAAATGCCATTTGCACACATTCCCATGCTGATTAGCTGAGTATCAGAGCATTCACTCCATTTGTATAAAGTTGATACTCCCAACTTTTACAAAAAATTAAGAACAAGAGGATGTCCTGCTCTTTGTCCTGCAGATTTTGTAAATCTCTCAGACTTTTTGGGGAGATTCCAATGTTAGTTTGCCTTCCAGGTCAAAGAAAGCCCTTCCACTACCCTGTAATTTACAACCAGGTTTTTATCAAGGGGATTTTCACAGCTGGTTTTCTAGATGAAGGAAAGCCTGTGCTATGTGGTCCCAATTCAGCAAGATACTTAAATACGAGCCTCACTAATCGACTTCAGGGGTACTACTCATATACTTAAGTTACCCATATGCTTAAGTACCTTCCTGAACTGGCACCTAAATTAGGGTTAGAAGAAACAACTCATGACAAGGTTCACTTAAGTGGCTACTCTAAACACCCATACACAGTATGACACTTTTCTTTTCCCTAGTATTTTTCTCTACTGTTTTTTTCCCCACATCTGGCCTGTATTTTTCTCTCTGCCTCTTGGCTTCATTTTCACCTTTTTCTCCTTCAAATAATTTTTTTATCTTCCTCCTTATCCCCCGGGGATTCTCCAAAGTAGAACTGAACCCAGTAATGTGGACATTCAAATTAAACTTTCAAACCTTGCTCACGTATTTTCAACATGAGACTGAATAATGTTGGCCCATTCCTAGTTTTCCTGGGCCTTTTCTGGATCGCTGTCTGTTTAACAATATGGCATAAAAACTAGAGTCTGTTAAAACTGAAAAGATAAGGACCTGATATGTGATGAAACAACATCTGCGTTCAGGTGGTCAGCTGTCCAATCCACTTGTCTGCTGCTGTCCACCCTATTGTTAATCAGTGCTGTTAGCCATGTGTGCCTCAGATATTTGAGTTACTAATGGCCGACGGGTTCATCATCAAGAGAGGTTAAAGAGAAAATGATGGCCCAACTGATTTTCTCCCAGACCCTCAGCAGCAACCAGGCTGCTGACCTGATGGTTCTGCAGACTCTCCTCTCTGGATTCTAGAGCAGGAAAAATGAGAAGACAATCATGGTCTTGGGGCAACTGGAGCCTGACTGGTCCCTGACTACCCCAAAGACTCACCAAGTGGCCCCAACACCCCCTTGAGATCTGAGATTCATTAGTCAGTGGTCTTTTATCTACTCTCCTCTGACATTTGGTTCCCTTTCCCATTCTGATTCTTTAGGGGGCAGAGGTTTAGCAGTGAGATAGGTCCACTCCTCTTTTCACATAGAGCCATCTTCAGGGGAGCCCCCCCTGCAGGAACCACTGGCGTGGAAATATTTCTGCTGCTAGCATTTTCATTGGTCCCTTAACTGAATACAGTTTACTCACTCATCCTTGATAAATTAAGGGTATATGACAACAGTGTGCACATGCTTGAGAGGTATTAGTAGATGGGAGGGAAAGGACTGTGTTTCCTCAGGAGGGTTAAAGTGAGAGGAATGATCTAAAAATAAGAATGGGAAAATTCACATTGACCACAAGGGGAAAAAGAAAACCTCCTTAACCGTAAGAGCAATTAGAGATAGGCAGTAGAATAAGCTGTCTAGTGAGGAAGCTGAGTCACCATCATTAGGAGTGTTCAGAAAATAGGTGAGATAAAATCCTTGAGAGGGTCAGAGTGTATGGGAAAATTCTGCTTGATAGGGGGAACTGACCTGGATGACCCAGAAGGTCTGCTGCTTCAGTGACTCTTTATTTAAAAACAATGTGGAGTTCAGAGAGAAAAAGAGAGTGTCACGATCTTGTAAATGTTTAATTTTTTTCTCAGATATAAAAGTTACAAAATTCAATCAATCAAGCCGTGTTTGCTGTTTTCATAAGATGTACAGTGAGGGATCAATGAGCTGCTTAGCTGAAACATGTGGCATATTTTATCAGGCTCGGGGGGAGGGTGCAGTCACAAGTTACACACCTGAACTATGGATGGAGTGATGGAGGCAGGACTCAAGGGCTTCCCTTTGGTGGACTTCCCAGGTAGCAGAGTAGTCCTTCAGGAAAGTCAGTGCCTTCTCTGTTTTTGAGAACTTGACCCCATTGTTTGCGATTGTCAGCTAAATGGGCTCTGGTCTTCAGCTTTGTGTACTGATTTGAAGAAGGGAGTCATGGTTCCCAAGATGAAGATCTCCAGAGAATACTATAAGATACAGTCAGGAATCACTAGATGAAATTCTATGGCCTGTGCAATACAGGGGGTCTGAATGGATGATGATAATTGTTCCTTCTGACCTTAGCATTTATGACTCTGTGGAAGTCTTCAATTTTAAGGCATTAAAATCAGATTGAGGTGCATAGAGGGAGAATCTATCCTTAACTCCCTGGAAATTTGAAATAAATCTGGAACAAACATCAAAAATCACCACATGAGTATATGGGTGCCATTTGATGAGATCTCAGAAGTTCTTCCATGGTATTTTTTTAGATTAACGTAAAAGAAAAGGGAAGCCAAGTAGTGAAACTGTTCCTAGTGAAATATCCAGTATTCTAGGTACAATACACGGGGGGAGGGGAGGGAATGTGAAGTTTTTCCCTGTTTTTCTCCCATCAGTCCTTTTAAAAGCAATACTTGTTCCTCACCAGACTCTCTGAACAATGCAAATACTGTGGTGTACTGAAGACTGCGTTGGAAGTGCTATCACTTTAAGTGTGTGTGCTGGGGGAAGGGGAGCAGGGTGCCTGGTCCTGGTCTTCTCTTGTGTGAAGGCTGGGGGGGCTCTGTAGTGAAGCGTGCAATCAGAGGCAGTGTGGAAAGAACCAGCCTAGAAAAAAATTGGGTGACTTGTGTGTATCTGGCATAGGAAGCTGTCTGCTTTTTCTCTCTCTTTTTGGTTATAGTGTGTCATTCTGCATTACTGTATAAGAATAGAAGTAGTGTTATGTTGCAATCTTCCAGTAAGGATATTTGATGTTTTTAATCTAACTTCTCTGTGTATATGCAGTGAACGTAACAAATACAGTCTATTACCATGGTATTTCCCAGGGTTGGTGTACATGGACAGTCTATAAAATTGTTATACTTACTAGCACATAGATAGCATGGTAATCTACCAGGGTGCTCTCATTCTTATCTCCAGCCCAGATGTATACTGAAGTCACAATGGCACTGATTCTGTTACTCTTCACAGTCGTCTATTTGACTTTCATTTGGAGGACAGGATTGTCATTAGGAATATTGTTTTTTTTTTTTTTGCATCATCTTTCTTTATACAAAGCATATTTCCAAAGAACAGTATAGCAGCCATATGAGGTCAAAGTTTTGGCAAGGAGATAAGACATTAAAATCTTGGTGGATACTCTTATGAGATGCCTCAGGCTGAAGAGTTAAATTTGATTCTTCATACCAGCTCTGAACAAAGTGTGTGTGCTCCACAGAGGGCATAGGGGAGTTCCGTTGAGAAATAGTGCTTTAAATGATCTTTAATCATCCCCTTTTGGCTGGGGGTACTCCAATCAAATCTAAACACATCTGGATAACGATAACTTCATACATGTGTCTAGCAAATGTGTCTAGCCATTCAGACCTGAAGGTGGATATGCTGCCAAATTCATTCGGCATGTAACTGAGAAGAGAATTTGGCCCAGTATCTCTTTCTCATTCTCTTTTGCCTTCTCATTCCCTACTGTTTTGGCAGACTTCCTCTTCTCACTCTAGACAGTGGGTGAAGTAATAGTTTGTGAGCTAAATCTCTGAATGCTGCTTAAGAATTGTTTTCCTTGCATCCATTAAAGCCTTGATGGAGCTGAACCCACAGTTCTGATAGCATTACTTCAGTTTTATAGTACTTTATAGGACTAAATGTTCCAGCTGCTAAAAATTACACTGGGCTCTGCATTTCCATGCACAAATAATCATTTCTGAGGTTTTTCAGTTTGGACGTGAAAAACTGGCCTGCTCAGTTCTGAGGTTGGCTTAAAATCTCCCACCTACCATCTTCTCCTGCATGTGCAACTTCTTAGTGCAACCGCACTTGGAACATGGGACAACTGGGAGAAAGAATATCTCATTAGGAGTGTGATGTTGCACTCCATAATGGTGGTTTAGAATCTGGATGTCTCCCATTGACCAGGACAAATGACTGTAAATGGCTCTGTTTACCTGCAAGAAGCCTGCCTGTGTACATGTAGGCCAGCCCATGGGTAATGAAAAATTAGGTCTTACAGTGACATGTGACCATGTCACCTGATACTGGAATCCATCTTAAACCTTGTGCTTTTCCATTTAGAAGGAGGGGTGGGGACCCAGAGAGACAAAGGATTCCCGCCTTGTGCCAAAGCTATAAAAGGGGTGGAGCAGGACAAGGAGGGTCCCAGTCATGAGAACGCCCCTACTTTTCACCTAAGATGCCTGCTGGAACTAACAAGGACTGTACCAGGGGAAGGGATTGGGCCCAGACTAGGAAGGAGTCTAGTCTGTGAAAGAAACTTATTGGAACATCTCTGAAGGTGAGATTTACATGTAATCAGTTTCTTAATGTATTAGGCTTAGACTTGCGTGTTTTGTTTTATTTTGCTTGGTTACTTACTTTGTTTTGGCTGTTATTACTTGGAACCACTTAAATCCTACTTTTTATACTTAATAAAATCACTTTTGTTTACTGATAAACCCAGAGTAAGTGATTAATACCTGGGGGAGCAAGCAGCTGTGCATATCTCTCTATCAGTGTTATAGAGGGTGGACAATTTATGAGTTTAAGCTTTATACCGAGTAAAATGGATTTATTTGGGGTTTGGATCCCATTGGGAACTGGGTGTCTGGGTGCTGGAGATAGGTGATCTGCTGAGCAGTTTTTGGTTAAAGCCTGCAGCTTTGGGGGCGTGGACCAGACCTAGGTTTGTGTTGCAGCAGGCTAGCATGTCTGGCTCAACAAGGCAGGGCTCTGGAGTCCTGGCAGGGGAAATGGGCTCAGAGGTAAATTTAGCACATCAGGTGACAGTCCCAAGGGGTCTCTGTGACTGAACCCGTCGCAAGGGGACTCCAGGTTTCTTTTTAATGCACTGAGAGGCATAATCTTCCTTGTTCTGCACCCATAAGGTCCTCTGACATTAGCTTGACATTTGAGGGTTGAGCAAGTGCAGAATTGTTTTCTTTTCAAAAACTCATTGTTTGATCCGTTTAGGTCCAGGTAATTCTTAGATGCAGCAGATGTTGAACAGAATAAAAGGTGTGAGTAGCTTTTTTTTAGTGTTGACTAAAATCTAGATACATTCATCATTCTCTGCATTGCACTCAAGTGCAGAATAAGAAATGGAAGGAAAACATTTCCAGTCCATGCATTGTTAAATACAGAACTTTATTGTTATTTGTTTTATGGCAGCATCTGAAAGCCCCTACTGAGACAGGAGCTCAGTTGTGCTAGACACTGCACAAATATATAATAAAATATTGTCCTTACCCCCTGCTTCGCCTCTCCCCTCCCCCCCAAAAAGTTTACAGCAGATCAGTGACAGAGCTGGGAATAGAACCAAAGTTTCCTTGTCCAGTAGGCCAAGGTACCTTTCTATAACAAAGAGAGTCTGCTACGGAGCGAATGCTATGCCATCTGCATGTTTATAACTCATATGAGCTGTGTGATTTGAGCTGTGCTGTTTTGCAACAGTTTGCTTTCAGGACTGGTGGCCTGAGTCAGTGTTTATCAGTAAGCTACTTCTCAGGAACTGGGCTCAATCAATACTGTATTTTTTCAGACCTCTCTAAACCCAGCAGGGAAGGCAATCACAGTGGTACAGAACTCTGCACCTTCTGGAACAGATCAATACCCTGACAGTACTAAGCTTTGTTCCTTCACCAGCTTTAAGATGTTCTGCATGCTCTACATGATTGCTTAAAGGTTTGTTTTCTCTTCTTCCTATATGACAACACTGCTCCCTCCCTGATCTTTCCTAATAGCATCACTGTAATTGCCTTGACATGAAATAGCAGCACAAACACAGAAGCTTCGCTTTGAGGTGTTTTATCTTTTTTAACATCTCTATTAGTAGAGGGTGTTGATTTGGCTTTAATGTGGAGTCAGGGCTTTAATGTGCATCTGTGCTTATTTACACTAGTTTACTAAACTTGCCAAACCGATTTTACCTATGGGAGTCATATATAGGAGTGTGTTGCAGGGTGAAAAACGTATAATAATCATTACTAAGCAAAGAAAATTAGCTTAAACTTTGTGCTGCGGAAGCCTATTATAGTCTGCTCCATTCTGCCACATCGTCTTGTTTGTCTTACAAGTACCGCAGGGCACATTTACCTTTTAACTAGTGCTAGGTGGAATGCAATCATATTTATTTTATTGTTTGCAAGTAGAATCTAGAACTCCCAGCAACCCCAATTTCACTTTTGCGTTACCTGCTATGACGAGCTGTTTGTATGGCCTGAAGCTGCACAAAGTGCAATTTTTTCCCTTCATATCCATTTTTGTTTTTTCTCTGTTTGGAAAATGACGGTCCATTATATAGTGTTAGCCATTTTAAAAGACAGCATTTTCCAGCAGGTACCACACCCATTTGAAATGATCACAATTTCCCCTTTCGGCTTAGAAAAAGAGACGTCTGTGCTAACAGGGCAGTGCCTGTTGGAAAATGTTGAATTTTTAATGACCAATGTATCTGTATAGACAATAATTATCTAATCTATATTGTACATTTTCAAATGATGGAATTAAGGGGCTGGCAGCTGAGGCAAAAGGTGATTCTAAGTGCAAGTTAGAACAGCCCTGGAGCTGTTCTGATTTTTATGGGCTGGCAGGTTCTCTAGGGACCATTCCAACAGCCAGAGATCACTGGAACATGGCCATGCCCCCTTCCAGCCATGTGGCAGGAATTCCTTGCGGCCCTTTAAGCACAGTGTTAAGTCCAATGCAAATGGAATGGAATCTGAGCCAAGGATCTGGCTCAAGGTGTCTTAGGGCCTCCTCCATCAAAATCAGTGGCAATTTTTCCAATGACTTAAATGGGAGTAAGATAGGGCTGTTAATTTGCAGCTCCTTTTGGCAATGCATGCGAAGGAAATTCTCTGCCCAACGCCTCTCTGATATTTGGAGCTGAATTACCACTTCACCACATGAAGAATGTCAGTGCTTAAAACTGGCCACAGGAATGCTGCTGACATTCTTTGATAGTTGACTTCTCCTCCATTTACCTCTTAAAGTATTAATCACAGCCCTTTCCTCACTTTAAAAGTCTTTAGCAGCACCCCTCCCTGTTATGCTTTGAATCATGTGTTGTAAGGAATATAAATTAGATGTGTACTACCTTCAAAACAACTGCTGTCCACTTCTGCATATTTGTAAAGAAGGATAAGATCTGCAATTTGTAGGTACTAGGATTACCGCCTTAGGAAGAAGACACAGTATTTCTCTACTTTTCTGAAACATGTTCATGCAATTCAGCCAGACCATTTTCTGCAGTGTGTTGTTCACTAAATCTGATGTATATTTTTTTCAAATCAGACATAAAGGTAAATCCTTTTCATCTACGTAAGAGGGTCCATAAACCAGATTACCTGAATTAATCACAGATATATAAGCACCTTACATTGCTTCTTCACTTCTAGCTAACATTCCTAGGTGGTGGATAAAGTTCTCGCAAACTGTTGGCCAAATCCTTTAGTCTATCAGGCTTTCCTCCTGCAGAAATCAGTTTTATCCTAATAAGAATATCTGAAATTGGCCTCAATATTTTCGTATATTCATATAGCTCGGCGTACAAAGGAGGCCCCGTGGAACATGTGGGCCATTTTAATATATTATTCAAAATAAAATGATAAACATTTCAACAATATATTAATCGTGTTTTAAATCTACTCATAAACAAACATTTCCATGACATTATATCTCATGTATGCTCAGTTTTAATTAACATGTGTGATTATATTTACCATTTGTATTTAGAGCTGTATTGCTTTGAATTAAATAGCACATTAAATCATGCAATGTGGAGAGTTAGCCAATATTTTCTCATGGTAAGAAGGAGCCATTTGTGTGGAATTATTCTCCTGCATTATGCCACTTCACTTCCCAGAGGGCTTTAATTTTCGTCTGTCATTTACAAACCAGTTGAGGAATAGGCAGCCAACCTACTCTGCTTATAAAAGTAGAGGGGAATGTTCCTTTTTTGCCCTAATCAGACACTGTGGATGCATCTTGTCAAGGGAATGCACCGCATCCTCAGAAATCAAAGAAAAGTGACATCAAGGAGGACAGATTTCAGAGTAGCAGCCCAGCAGCAGATGACCCCACACCAGACCCCACAGGCAGGTCTGTCAGTGAAGCCAAGAAGGAAACTAGGGAAGACGAGCTGAGACCCAATGACACTGCTGCAGAGATTCATCCTGGAGCTGGGCATCTGGGTCTTTTAGCTGCCAAGGTCATACCAGCAGTCAGCTCCTGGACTGGAACAGAGAGAGCACAATGAGAGCGGAGTGCTTTATACCACTCAGAACGATGAGGGAGGGAAAGGACTTGGTATAGTCTGTGTGAGGGAGGGTTCTGCCCTATAGGAGTTTAGAAATAGTAGTATCTATTTCCACCAGCTTTGTTCTATTCCTCTTAGCAAATATAGTTGCCTACCTTGTTAGTGGGCTACTTCTGGCATCCTGCCCCTCCATCATTGTTCGGTCAAAACTCCCATTGGATTCAGTGGCAGCATCTGTGATACTGCTGCGCTGATAGGCAGGAACTCATTTTTTTCAAAACTGTCCTCATTTCAAACTTTGGTTAAAAATAATTATATATACTGTCAAATCTGTCAGTCCTTACTCAGGCAAAACTCCCACTGACTTCAGTGGAATTCCCACTGGTGAGTACTAGCTATCCCTATGTACGGTGAGCATTCTGCTCCTGCAGAGAGCAGTAAGAACCATCCTGCAGTGTAGTATAACAGGAATGGATATGGGATTCTGACCTGCTCCAGAAGAATTTTGCTTGTGTCCAATACTCAGGGCTTCCCAGGGTTCATCCGTTTAGACTTTTGCTAGATCTGCCAGCGTATAGCTTTATCAACTAGGAAACCCTGCAATTCATAATACAGAATAGCACGAGCAGTTGTGGAATACAATACAACCAGGGCTGCCAAACTATTAAAATTAGTCGCAATTAATCGCCGTTTTAGTCACACTGTTAAACAATAATAGAATACCAATTTAAATGTATTATAAATATTTTTGGAACTTTTTCTACATTTTCAAATATATTGATTTCAATTATAACAAAGAATTCAGTGCTCACTTTATATTATTATTTTTTATTACAAATATTTACACTGTAAAAAAAGATAAACAAAAAGAAATAGTATTCACTTCATACAAGTACTGCAGTGCAATCTCTTTATCGTGAAAGTGCAACTTACAAATGTAGAATTTTTTTGTTTACATAACTGTGCTCAAAAACAAAACAAAAAATGTAAAACTTTAGAGCCTACAAGTCGAAGTATGAAGGGGCATACGAATGTTTAGCATATCTGGCACGTAAATACCTTGCAATGCAGGCTACTACATTGCCATGTGAATGCCTGTTCTCACTTTCAGGGGACATTGTAAATAGGAAGTGTGCAGTGATTGGCTGAACAAGAAATAGGACTGAGTGGACCTGTATAAATATATGTATTATAATAAATTTAAATTGGTATTCTATCATTGTTTAACAATGCGATTAAAACTGTGATTAATCATGACTACTTAAAAAAATCTAGCTATTTTGTTTTGTGTTAATTGCATGCATTAACTGCGATTAATTGACAGGCCTGAATACAACTATTATAGGCTTCTTTGATTACAATCCAACCAGATTCTATCCATTTTAATTCTGTAATTCTTAATCATAAGACATCTAATGATTTAACAAGAAATTCCAAGTTATTTATAAAGGGCCAGATTTTCTCCTGCTGGACTATTCCCATCTAAGGACAAGGACATTCTGAGTTGGGATTTATCAAGTTTCTTCCTAATTTTGCTTAGGCCCATGTCCAGAAGGAGACAAATGAAGATGAGTTGACACCCAGTGATACTGCTGCAGAGATTCATCTTGGAGAGGGACATCTAGGTCCTTCAGCTTCCAACATCAGTATTTAGAGATGAAAATGAAGAAGAAAACAACATAGCCTTGGTCTTTTGACAAAAACTCACTTGTAGTATCAATTTAATCGATTATCTCTCATAGGCTCATATCCTAGGCTGGCAATGTGGGTATGGACTCGATCAACTTTTATTTTGATCCTAATTTTATTATTTGGAGATTATTTTATCTTCAGAGATATTTTTGGTTTTGCCATGATTTTTTTTAAAACTCAAAGCCCAGGATTTTGATTTGAGTTCTCCAGCCTGGAGTTAAAGACGGTGTGGTTATCTGGTGGTTGATACTGTTTTAAATAAAAGGAGTACTTGTGGCACCTTAGAGACTAACAAATTTTTTATTCTTATTATTATTAGTTAGTCTCTAAGGTGCCACAAGTACTCCTTTTATTTTTGCCGATACAGACTAACATGGCTGTTACTCTGAAACCTGTTTTGAATAGTTAACTAGAAACTCTCTAGGGAAAGTGCGCTACCTCAACAATATCACTGGTCACTACGAAGTGAAATCTGTAGCACTAGCTAAAAAACAGCCATTAGATGTTATCATCAAGATTTGAAATTAAATTAACCAGCTGGAATATCTGCTATCCTGGTAACATCATCAGCCATATCAAAGATAATCACTGCTTTTATTACTGTGAACACCGGATGCAGCTGGAAGTAAAACTGCATATTATCAGATCTCAGTTTAGTCAATTTCAACTTACAGATCAGAGATTTGAGGCGTCAACAGGGACATTTAAAAAAGAGATCAGTGCCTTTGAAGTGATAACACACAGAAGCCTGTGGGGTATATTCACAAAACTTCTGTGCACTGTGTATGTATACTAAAAACACAGAAATGTTTGCTACTTTTAGCACAAAACAAAAGAAAACTGCCACCACCCACAAACCTAAATCTCTGGGGCTGTTCAGTTCAAAATATAGTTTAGTGCAGCCCAGAAACAGCCTTATTATCGACTCTGTTTTATTCTTCTCTGTAATGTTTGTCCAGGTAAACGAAGGTTCGGCTAACGCAGAGGTTCCAAGGACTAATTATCCCCAGTCTGACCATGCTGGATTTTAGGTTTAGGGTTCTGTTCTAATCTGTGTGGTTGTGAATCACCACAAGCTTTGAAAAATCTGCTGTTAACCTGGTTGAGAGATGCCTGAAATACATGCACCGCTGATATTAGATCAGCCACCTAAGGATGAAAGTCATTTAGCCCCTGATTCAGCGAGGTTCGTAAGCATGTGAGAAGTCCCACTCGTACCTAAAATGAGACACATGCTTAAGTGCCTCCTTGAATTGATGTCTTGGGACAAATAGCCTGTGCAAAGCTTCTGTGTTATTTAAGCCCCGCAACGTGGGGAGGCATGTGGAGCTGCTGGTGGAGTTCTCATGGAGATAGGGCTTATCCCCTCTGCAGGCCACAGAAGGCATGTTTGTGCTTGCCTTACAAAGGGAGGCAATGACAGAAAGCTGAGAGCATGCCAGGAGGGGACGGGGGGTCACAGTATATATAATCAGGGGACTCGGATGGCCTTAGCACCAACACAGGTGAAGCAGAGAGGCTGCAGCCTCTCTTTGAGACACATGCAGAATAGGTGCCAAACTGAGGGGAGGACGGATGGTCTGCAGCCCCTCCCAGGGCCTCAATTTGAGGCTGAAATCCACCCCTAAAACCCCTGCACTTAAATAGATGGACTTGATGTGGTGGAGGGGAATTTCACTCTCTGAGAATTGACTGGGGAAAATAGTTTAAGATACTGTGTCGTCAAGCTGCCAGTCTTGAAAACACTCCCTTCATCCAAGGAGTGGACAGAAGAGTTGAGCACAGCCTTATACACTGTAATAAGCTGCTGGAGATAAGTGCCCATCTCATTTTTAAGTATAGTGTTGCTACCACAGTGCTATAATACAGAGCGTCACACTCTAGTGCAGACTGCTAGCTGCTGTCCAGGGACAAGGGATAAGTTAGCAACAGCTTGTTCAGAAACAAAACAAAACAAAACCGGCTGATTTTGATAGGCAGGCCAGAGTTCTGGTAAACATGCTCGCAAAACCCACCTCTCCCGAATTGTTAGATACTGAAAACTAAATTAGATAAGAATCAGTGATGGAACAGCTGTTTTTCTTAGGTTTCTCTGTATCAGTTTGCAATCTCAAAGGGCTTGGTTGGACCCCGAGAAGAAGCTCTCTGAAACACAGGGAGAGCATACAGAAGGAAAGCTTAATGCTACTTTTACTTTTCTATTGAAGGAATAAAATTTGGAAGGGTGATCTGATTGGTTATGACTCACAGGTCATTCCTGGGACTAGATGCATTGGCCCCTAGCAGCATGTGAAAACCGAATTTAGAGTTCCTTCCTTCACTCATCTCTGCTGCTTCTTCCCCACCATGCCACCCTGTTCCCTAGCTATGTCATTTCTTCCTCTAAAAGCAGGATCCGTGTTTCTCCTCTGACAAAAGAGATTAGTGCTTTTGAACCCGGACATGCCTGGCACGTCAAAGGTGGCCACATGGCAGAGGTAGTATGAAACTCCTTGGGTGCATCTGAGACCCAAAGTCTTCTGGTCACATACGACTCATTAGAAGCTGCACACATCACAGAGGGGAACACGAGATGGCACATAGCCAGGAAAAAACAATTAGGGACTGGCTTGTTGATGAATATTGCCGTACTAGAATCCATGAGGACCCTTACTAGCCCAGATGCTCATATTTTTTTCCTGAATTATGTGGGACTGGATCCTTATAGAGCTGGTTAAAGAGTCAATATCCTTATCTTTCAGCTTCTGAGGGCCTCATCCGGCTCCCATTGACTTCAGTGGATGCTGGATCAGGCCCTAGTTCTTAGGTATAGTTCCTGCATCTGAAGCTTGGCATATATTCTGTTCTGCATTCCCATGAGGAATCAATAATTTACTAGACTAGGGGCTAAATTCTCATCCCCGCCCTCCACAAGGCAAAGCCCAACTAAGCAGTCTTTGTGCTTGGACCCTCAGTGACTTTGTAGAAGATAAATCCTCACCAGCTCAGAGCCTGTAATTTTTTATTTGTAGTCATCATGTCTCTATCTCATCATGTTTGACAAGCCCCTAAATGGTTTTATATCATCCCACTGGCAACTCCACTGCTCTTCCCAGCAACAGACTTCCACTTGGGTGAATGGTAGGAAGGATAAATACGAAAGTTGCAAATGTGAAGAACAGACATTTCCTTTCTAATTTACCCAAATGCTCCTGAATAGCTTTTCCCATTATTTGCCCAGCTTTAGAGTATCTTGCCAGAGTAAGGACTCCAGGATTAGTCCCAGTCTGAATGTGTGTGTTATTCTCAGCTATCTCTGTGCCCCAGAACTTTAAAGGAAAAGCTAGGTTGGAAACTTCCTTGCTATATGTGAGCAGCAAGAGACCAGTATTCACAGATACACAAAAGGTTCTTATGAAAGGAAGTGGCTTGCCAAGTCGGTTGTCTAAAATTTTCAGACAGAAGCATTGAGTTTTCCTGACTAAGGGCTTCCAGAATGGGCCCTTGTATGCATTTAGGTGACATATTTGGTCTCAGTCTCTGCACTCGTATCAGACAAGCAGAGCACTCCCACAGCCTGGCAATTCACTTGGAATAATGACGAAAATAATCTGATCTGGTTTGCTTTGCTGTTTCCACTGGAAGTGGACAATGGCTTTTCCCCTGTTAAAACGGTGACACAATGAGACAAATGTGCGATTATGAATCCATTTATGTCATTTACGTAACATGAGACAGGCCAGTGCAATGTGAGTAACATGTGTTCACCACCCTTTGAATCTATCTGGGCATGATTGGCATATCTGTGCATTTTAACTTGTCTGGAAGACTCTTATCTACTGGCTGCACAGCATCAGTTGCAGATTTTAAACCCCTCAGCTCAGCTTTATTTATCATTATGTTACTTTTTTCCCCCTCCTCGCTAAGAATCGTAACGGGAAGCTCTTTGCTGTTGCTTGTTTTGTTTTAGGTAAACCCAGTGACTCCTTTAAAATAGATGAACCAAGGGTAAGTAGATAATGCAGCATCACAGACAGGTGATCCTGATAACACTCTCTGGTGCCTGATAGACTGCCCTGAAACATCTGAGCCATTCATACCATTGTTCAGCTAACGCTGGTTCTCTGCTTCTGAGCAAGTCATTACTTTCCATCCCTGACCCATTAAAGCTCAGTTTAATCTCAGTTGTGTCTTTCAGATATTCTGTGTGGTAGGAGGTTGAGGTTGGAGAGCCACCCAGTGGGAAGTGCTTAAAGCATTGTGCCTCAGTGCCTCTAGGAGTCCATGGGGAATGTCACTACACCTTGGACGGGTTATACTGCCAAAGAAATCCATGTTCTATCTGTGCTCCCCTTTGAAAAGATTCTATTAAACTGATCTTGGGAATCCTCTTCACTTTACCGGAATTACATCTTTAATGTCACTCCCTTTCTTTTGAGAGAAGGTGGCATTAATTTTGAAAGTGGATGGGAAGATGTGGCATAAAATGATCCCTGCAAATAGTGGGCGGCATTGGGGGCCCATATAACTCAATGGGAGGGTAGGATGCAGACTTCATACCAGGTTCTGTCCCATCATGTGTATGCTAATCCCATTTACTTAAATAGCAGTTGTGTTTAAGCAACTGTGGTCTCAGTTTGGAACCTAGCCTACTGCCTTAGTTTCCCCTCTCTCAGATGGGGAATCACCATCTTCCATCTAGGCTGAGTCCTTAGCCCTCAGTCTGTCCCTTCAGGAGTTAGTCAAAGTCCCAAAAGAAACACAAAGCCAACCTTCTGTCCCAGACTCTTGCCAGCCACAGCTTTCTTCTCAGGGTCTGTCCTCCTCCATGAGGGGTTTTAGCTCTTTTGGGGCTCATTTTCCAGCCTTCTTAGGCTCCAGTCAGTCCCTTCTTCCCCTTTTCAATAGGGATTTCTGCTCCCTGTCTCCGCATGCACAAAGGGTGTCAGCCTAAGGGGAATCCATGCCTGCCCCTCTACTACAGGTCACCAGCTCTGGGACCCTCAGCAATCAGGCTGTCTACACTATAACCTAAACTGCCCTGACTTTCCTTTCCAGGGCCTCTTCATATGTGCTCAACCTAGGCCCTTCCCTAGCTGTTCTCCTGCTCTTTAACAGAACACCCTCTCCTGGATGTCTCCTTGGGTGGCCATTCTGCTCCTCCTCTCCCCAGAATGACCTTTGATCTCCCCGCTAAGCTGGTTCCTAGTGAGCCTGGTACTCATTCCCTCTACCTGGGGAGGTGGCCTAACCCTGGAACAGGTGAGACTGAACTCTAACTCTCTTCAAAGGCCAGCCTATGATGGGGGGCTTATGTTCCTAAATTTGACATGTGCCAAACTGCTTAGGAATGCACCTGTACAAAAATTTGGGTTTAAATTCAGTGTTTCCTAATTAAGAGGTAATAATTTAATAAGTATGTAGCTCTTGCTAAGAATCAATCTGCAGAATCAGTACAATTTTAAGGCATTCTGTGCAGGTTTCAAGGAGGAGCTAATATACACCCTCTCTCCTTAAGCACTTTATAGGTATTATTTTATATTCATCGGTCTTTTTCAGTGTAATGCATGTTGAAAAAAAATAATCCAATTATACACACAAAATGATGGTGTCTAAATTAGCTGTTACCAGTCAAGAAAGAGAGTTTGGAGTCATTGTGGATAGTTCTGTGAAAAAATCGTCTCAATGTGCAGCCGCAGTCAAAAAAACTAATAGGATGTTTTTTAAAGGATAATTAATAAGAAAGGGATACTTAATAAATCAGAAAATATCATAATGCCACTATATAAATCCATGGTAGGTGCACACCTTGTTTACAGTGTGCAATTCTGGTTACTCCATTTCAAAAAAGATATATTAGAACTGGAAAAGGTGCAGAGAAGAGCAACAAAAATGATGAGGATGGAACTGCTCCCATTCTAGGAGGGATTAGAAAGACAAGGACTGTTCATCTTAGAAAAGAGATGACTAAGGGGGGATATGATAGAGGTCTATAAAATCATGAATGGCGTGGAGAAAGTGAATAGGGAAGTGGTGTTCACCCATTCAGGTAACACAAAAACGAGGTCAGCCGATGAAAATAACAGGAATCAGGTTTAAAATAAACAAAAGGAAGTACTTCTTCAGAAAACACCACACAGTCATCCCGTGGAACTCATTGCCAAGAGAAGTTGTGAAAGCCACAAGTATAATTGGGCCCCAAAAAAGAATTAGATAAGTTCATGGAGGATAGGTCCATCAATGGCTATTAGCCAAGATGCAACTCCATGCTCCAGGTGTCCCTAAACCTCCAACTTCCAGGAGCTGGGACTGGATGATGGGGTGGATCACTCAAATATGACTTGCTCTGTTCATTCCCTCTGAAGCACCTGACACTGGCCACCATCAGAGACAGGATATTGGGCTAGATGGGCTAGATATTGGTCTGACCCCTGGGGCCATGCTTATGTTCTCACTGCATTATACATAACAGGATCATAAGATTCACAAATGAGAAATAAACAGAGAATACTGTGATTAAAAACATACAATACATAACTTAACCTTGCACAACACAATCTGTACTTTGCTCATTTAGTCGCAAAGCATATTGATTAAATGCATTTTACCACTTCAGTGTTTAGTGGAAAATCCAATTAATAACGAGAAAAAATTAAAACATCCATGTCACTGAACTCTGGATCATAAATATTAATCCATCCTGCAGTATCTCTATAATAGAACACTTACTAATTTTCTCAGTGTTATGGAACAGATTTTGCTGCAACAGTTTCTAATAACATTTGTATTTGCCATTTGGTATTTTCATATGCCCCTCCTCCGTTCAATCTTTTAAAACAGAATTTTGCACTTTCATAGCAAATTCCAACCAAGGATCTCCTTTACCAAGATGGCAGGATATTATTTTAAATGCCAAAAAATTCAGATCCACGTTTTGAACATCTCATTTGGTTTAGTCCATTAGAAAGACAGGGCCCTTTGCAAAATTTGGGTCCCGCTTCAGCTTTTGAATTACCTCCAAAGGCTGGGGATGACCAGCTATAGGATTTTGATTTGGCTCTGCGTGTACTCATGTTAAAATGCTTGGGAAAGTAATGAGTCAAGAGACCTGTACTCCCTTGGACCAGAGGGGAAAACAGACTCAATGGCCAAAGGCTTTGCCCCAAGAGCAGCTTGCCTGCCAGCCCCAGGAACAAACAGATGCAAGAATGCCCCAGTGAATAAAGGGCTGATGCAATGTCCATTGAAGTCAAACAAAAGACTCCCATTGAGTTCAATGGGCTTTGGACCAGAGCCTAAATGAGGAGGGATAACTACATTTACCATAACCTTGATTGAGCAGAGGGATTCACAGCCTTCCTGGAAGGAGCTGCAGACCTGCTAGTGCATTTTCAGCATCTCTCTGTGCTGCTCCTGCCTAGGCGTTTGTCTCCTGATTGGGAAAGCTGAGGAGAGATCCTAGGCTGCATCTCTATGGTTAGGGCCACTCCAGATGGGATCACTATGGAGTCCCTCGGGAATCTAACTATAGAGACCCAGACCAGAAGGTACTAACCATAAAGATGTGGACTAGCACAGAGTTCCCCAATCTGCCCATGGTAGAGTGCTCTAGCCATCCCTCCGTAGCCACAGAGGCCTGCCAGCAGTGACCAGTAGGCAGCAGGAGCAAGGGCCTGAGCCCCAGACCCTCTCTCCCAAGTCAGGGAGTAGCTGGTCTGGGGAGCCAGAGCCCCTCAGCAGAAAGCAAGGGGCCAGAAATAACAAAGCTAAGTACCCAGCTAGGGGCAAGCAGTCCAGCCAGAGTAACCATGAGATGATGGCCAAGGGATGTGCTGGCTGCCGCTTCCTACAGCCCCCATTGGCCTGGGATGGTGAACTGTGGCCAGTGGGAGCTGCGATTGCCCGAACCTGTGGACACTGACAGTAAACCGTCCCGGCCCGCCAGTGGATTTCCCTGTCGGGCCGCATGCCAAAGATTGCCAATCCCTGCTGTAGATGATAGTTAAAGTGGAATATGAAGGAATTTAAGGTTCCCAGTGCTGTTAATAGATGTGTGCTGAATAAGAAGATGACATATTACAGCATTCATAATGCAGTTATTAGCTGTGTATTGTCAGAATGAATATTGTTAAAAAGTCATAGTTTTTGGAACAGCATCTGCAGAAAGACTTGTGCAGATGTCTTTATTAATTTCATGTCTAAGTGACTTCCCTGGAGGGTACGCTAGCTGGTGTGTATTAGCAGTTTCATACAGAATCTGTGAGGAAACCCATGTGCTCTTTACTGTTTTCATTGTGGGCGGTCTGCAAAGGAGGATATTTGGGGGTGGGGAGGGAAAGAACTGAAATACATACTGTAAAAAATGAAATATTGCTCTCAAACAGCCATCTTTCAGAGCATTTTAATAAACATCTTCACTCCCCATATTTTCTCCATCACACAACTCAGAATTTACAAGTTAGCTTATTGGAAGTTCTAATGAATTTTATCATTATTTATCTTTTATCTTAAATACATATATTCGGCTAAAGCAGAAATACTAATTTACAGTATTTGAATATATTTGAGTCCTGGAGCAGTACTGATAAAAATAATTATATCATGCCAAATTCAGATGCCCGCACTTATACTACATAGTACCTTATTTCATGAGTAGTCCCATTGATTCAAGTTACTATGCAACATGAGTAAAGGTCTCAGAGTCTGGCCCACAGGGATTATTACTATTATTCTTTCTTCCCTGTGTGGCTTTCTGATGTAGACTGTATGCATATGAAGCTATTACTTACACTATTTTGCACCCAATGTATAATTTTACCATATTCATGTGCAACATGGATACTGTTTGGTGGAAATCGTGTGGGAATACCTCTCAGGACCATTAAATATTTGGGGTGAAACTGGTCCTATTGAACTCAATGGTAAAACTCCCATCAGGATTTTACCCATCAACAGGAGACCTCTAGGGAAAACCCAGGGACATGAGGGAGTTTAATGATGTTTCAATAGGTGTTTCTCCACCTTGTAAGCCAATACTAAACAAGTGCGCCAGTGTTGCCTTTGGGGGACTATATTCTGGAGGATACCATCTTTCAGATCATATTTAAAACCAAGCACTAGTTACTGTAGCCATTTGAAACTCTCATGGTAATTTTTTACTAGAATGAACTTCGGAATATACTTATTGCTATGAGCAATGTCAGCAAGACATACAGAATGATAATCAATAATTAGGAAGACAAAAAGTATGAAAATAGGCAAACACATCAGTGCACAAGGCAGGCAATACCTATATCTTGAATGTTCAGTGATGGAACAGATGAATAGATTCCTCTGTTTAGGGAGTCTAATAACATCAGACGGAAGATTTGATGAAGGAATCAAGAGAAAGATACAGCTTGCAAAAAATGTGTTCACCAACTTCCAAAGGCTTCTGTGTTGTTGAAAGTTAAAACTTCACATCTGCACTAGAATGCTGAAGTGCTACATAAGGCCAGATCACCTGTATAGATGTGAGCACTGGACATTTAAAAAGGACCCTGAGAGAAGACTTGGAGCATTCATGTTTTGGTGTTATAGAAGAATATTAAAAAGCTGGATAACCAAATCTATGAATGAAGAGGTGATGAATTTTAAAAGAGCACAATTATTTGAGGCCCTAAGTAAAAGAATGACATATTTTTATGAGTACATAACTCACTGATCACAGCGGCTCTTGCTTCCAGCACTCAGATTATCAGGCAAGATCACAAGCAGACCAGGAAGAGAAAGAGAGATAGTTATGTTAGAAATATCATCAGATGGATTGGTATTCAAAGGAAAGTGGAAGTTTTACCACTCTATCATGACTGCAAAAGATGGAAGGTGGAGGTTGACAACCTCTGCATCAGAGACATCAGTTGTAGAAGAAGGAGGAGGAGGAGGAGTATGAGACCAGGTGTCCTGGCCAGCTTTCCACTCTTATGTAGACAGATGAACTTACTCAAAGTCCACCATCTGATTTATTAAAGACAGTAATTTCACTTCTTCAGCTACTCTGTGTAAGGTTGCCTTGAGCTGTTGTAAAGTTGAATGTATTTCATGTCCAAGGTAGCTGCACTCTGCTGAGTCATAAAGAAGGGGAAAAGGCCTATTAGGTCATCTAATCCATTTTTATTGGTGCAGGATTTCTGCATTGATAACTGCTGGCAAATGTTCGCTTTTTACTGGCAAATGCTGAGGGTCAACTTTGTGCTTATCTGAGCATGGAACAGAAGACACAGTGGTGGTGTAGATGAGGGCTGAGAGGTTTCCTGGGTTTGCGTGAATGGTGCTGAAGTAGTTGTACCTAGCTATTGCCATCAATATCACTAAAGTCTTTTAACTTCGTAGGTACTTACTAGACACTACATAGCTTTATCAATCCTTAGAAAAAAGTGGACAATGAAGATTATTGGACCAATGTATACATTTCATTAAACTAGCTTTTAAGCATGAAAACATTCCCTTCTTTAGGTCCTACTAAATTCTCTATTGCACAAAACTTCAGCAAATCCCCTTTGAGGAAGAAAATAAAGTACCATTAAAAAAGTTGGAGTAGATTTAACCATCCTACAGGCAGCTAGGTTATGCTTTAGTACGATGTATTATATCAACTACCTTTGCTTTTGACAATTTTCTAGCAAAAAGTTCTATTTTTTTTTCACCGAAGACAAAATGTTCCTAGTGGAAAAAGTTGATTATTTACAAAAAAGACAATGCAGTGCCTAAGGGGACAAAGGGGAAAGTTATTTTTCCCTCATCCTAAATAAATGGTTGTGTATTTCTGTGTGCACAGTTAAACAGCTGCCACATTTCATTGCAAAGAGTGACTATGCTGATGGGTGAAATAATTCTTGTATATAAGTGTGCATGTAAATAATGTACATATTTATTATTAATACACACACATGTCACCCATCAGTGAAAGGTAGCCACAATTTGGATGAAATGTGGCAGCTATTTAATATTATATATTTTTATAGTATGTGTATATATATGTATATGTGTATGTATATATAATGTGTGTGTGTGTGTGATGTATGGTGTAGTATAGTTATAATATTATATATAGTTCCTCTTTATTATATATATTTATTTGTGTGTGTATTCATAGACAGAAAATACAAGGAAAAAAAACACACAAAAACAAATCTCTGTAACATTCAGGTTAACATTTTAAATACTCAAGTCAGGTGTACCAAAGATATGATTTTCATAGTATCTTTCACACGTCTTGAATGCACACATAGTACCTCATTTTACTCTCAGATAAATCACGAGGAGTTACATGTCTGAGAGAGCAGAAACGAAGTGGCAGTATATTAAGAGTATTGCAAAGAATCTGAAACATTCCATGTGTATAATGTAGGGAAGTTGAGGTTACTCTACGAACCTTAACTTTTATGTTTCCTGACTTTTTTACTGTTTAAAGCACATCTACTTGCTGTTTAACAAGCGTTCAATTAATTTCCTCTTTGTTAGCTTGGCCCCGTACTGCACTGCATAATGCTGCATTACAGTAACCTGTTAACAGTCAGATAAATTGATATTCCCTCAGTCCCACCAGTGACTCGGAAACAGATTGCATTACTGTCTCTTACTAACATAACATGCTACACTGATGAAGTTATAGAGCCAGATCCTCAGCTGCTAAAAATTGGCATAGTTCAGTGAAGCTGTGCTGATTTACACGAGCAGAAGATCTAGCCCATACAACCTGAATTCCACAACAGTCATATAGATCAAGTAATTTTATTTAATGTTAGTTTTGAAACAACAGTGACACTCACTTTCATTCTTATTCTGAGAGGACCATAGCAGTTGCATATGTGATATTTCATTGCTTTCAGTCCTAGAAAGTCTCCATACATATATAAGCTCTTTGCAAGTACAATAAAAAAAATGACAAAAGGATGGGAAAATAATCCTTTCTTTGCTTGTAGCCCTCATTAGCTGTCACGAAAAAGCTATTGGTGAGACCAAATCAGATTATTCCAACATGCTTTTTTCCACTAACAGCTGAGTCCAGCCCTTGCCCCCTGCTCAAGGAGAATTATTAGCTCATTTCAGTTGTGCATGGCAGTCCCTATTCAGTATGGGAAATGTCTGCCTGCAGTTGTAAGGTATGATCCTGCTGAAGTGCTGAGCCCTTTCAACCATCACTGAGAGATCTTAGCGCTGGCTCCAGTATTTGTATACTACTCACCCGCTCCCACTCCTCCCCAACACGCCCAACATACACACTTCAAACCAGGAGAAATACAAGCGATTTGGATTCATATTTTCTTTTTAATGAATTTATTTTTTAATTCTTCAGATTTAAAAATATCCAGTGAGGTTTGATTCTTATTTCTTGGGTTTTAGGGTTAGTACAATAATATTAAAGGTAGCATGTTGTTGGCGTGGAGGAGTGACATACATGCATCAAATCTCCATGGCTGCTTCCTCTTAATATTTATCTGGCAAAATAATATAAATTGAGATGAGTCAAAGTGGATACTGCAACTGATCATTTTTTAAAAAAAAAAGTTCAGATCACAGGACTCTTCCCCCATTAGATTTCCATGATAGCTACTGACATAATACAACTATACGGCTAATTAATCGTCAACAAATCCTGAAGTCTTGACTCTATTTTTTAACCAGTCCTTATTATGGGGAAATTACTATGGAAAGGTTAGTAAACACCAGTTGGTTTATAGGCCAGAGGTGGCTGCATTTTAAGGAAGGGATTGTTATTTGTCTCTTGCCTACCTCATAAGGATATCATGAGACTCAATGAATGAATGTTTTTAAAGTGTTTTTAATTCTGAAGATGAACTTAGTGGGAGCTTTGCCTGAATAAGGACCCAGTAAGGACTTAAGGAGTTGGCCTACTGGTGATATGTTGTTCTTTCTAATGCACTGTTGCCTGAAGAACTCACCGCACCTTGCTAACATTCATTCACTGACCCTCACAGTACCCTGAAGAGGCAGATAAAGGATATAGGAATCACTCCAACCTCTAGTGACATTCAGCCGCATCTGAGGAATAGAGTTACTGTTTAACAGGAACACTGCACAACAATTCAGGACAAGAAGTGACAAATATAACATCTGATTAAAACAGTAAGGTTGATAGAATGTTATTATGTAATTAGGAACACTGGGGTCAGTTGTCCTATGTTAAGAAAAAAATGGCATGGGATTTTTTAATGGGCACAAATATTTAGGACCTTATCAAAAACATTTTGTACGAGTGTCATGAGAAAGCACTGAGCCACTAAAGACATAAAAATGTGGATACTGTTTTGCTGCAGGCTCTCCTGACAGAGAGGAAAGAGTGCGTCTTGCTGACACCCCAGAATTCAATGTATCTCCCATCCAAATACTGCCCAAGATTGACACTGCTTAGCTTGTGAGATCTGACAGGATTATAACCCATGGGTTTGGCTGTGGGCACAGTTTTCTTTTAATAAACCCGTTAAGCATTTTAAAGTAACCAAGAAGCTTATGCAATCAATGCCATGCTACCTTTGATAACTCATTCAATGTCAACCAGTGCCATTTTTCTTTTAATGGACACACAACATCTTTGGTTTGATCTTTTTTTTTTGCGGGGGGGGCGGAGATCGAGGGGACTTTTGATGTCAACTTGATAAGCCTGTGAAATAGAATGGATACAAATAATGCCACTTTATCCTAACAATTGACAGTGAGGCAGTGAAGCAGAACCTCCAGAAAAGTGACCCAGTTATGCTTGTGTAACCACACAAGAGCCCTGCAACTGGTCGCCGGTCCCACCTAATGCCGCTGCTTCATGACATCTGAACAAATAACAGGCAGAGAGTGCGAGTTTGTGAAAGTAATTATATAAAGCTTATAGCAGGAGACAAAAAGAGAGAGAGAGAGAGATTTCACCACTTTGAGAATGTCCACAGCCATGATGTCATCGACACAAAGATGATAACAAAATTTGGTCAGTGTGGTGTCAACTACACCTTGCTCCTTTTGTCTTTTCCCTCATATAATTTTGTATCCATGTGCGAATTGGCTCATTAGTGGAGGAGAGTGAAAATTGAGGTCAGGGTATTTAAACCTGACCTGTGCAAAGGCCATGCAATGCCTAAGCCCACCGGGGGTTTCACTTCAGAGCCCTGGACCACCCTTGAAGGTGACACCAATTCAAGCCTCATTTTATAAAGGCCTTATTAATTATTGTCTTTATAAGAAGGAGAAGAAGCCATATAAAGAAATGTGTCATTCTTAGAGTAGGAGTAGTCAAGAAAAAAGGGAGAGACAGAGAGAGAGAGAGAGAAAGAAACAGAAGATCAAAAGAGAGCTTTTTTTTTCCCTTTTGCTTTTCATGCCTCAGAACCTCAAAGGAGGTCGAGGAACAATCAGGCTTAGGGGTCTCGTGTGCTTTCTGGCAATTAGACTCAGCTGATGGGCTGAAAGGGATTGAATGGCAGGGTTCAAGGCCCTTCTCCAGAGCTTCAGACAACAGGCTTTTCCAAAGCAGCAGAGCAGCAGACACCACTGAAATCATTTCAAATGGAGACTTACAGCGAGGGATTCATTAATTCACCGGCCTAAACAATTACTGGAACATATAATGTCTCTATATACACTTTGATAAAGACTGTCATCCTAGACCTTCATTTTCCCCATTTTATTAGCGATTTTTAATGTCAGGTTTGAAAGAAGCCTTTCATTTCTGCAATTATCAAATTAAACCCTTTTTTTTCCAAAGGGGAGGGGAAATATAAATCCCAGATTTTTTTTTATGGGTACAATAGATTTGAATTACAAGAGGGGAGAGAGAAAGTTTTGGAAGGCGTCCTGAAACCTCAAGTCATAAATAGGAAGGGAGCCTAAGCAGCAAAAGAACCCATCCTCCCTCTTCCCTTTCTTAAAGAGTGTGCCCTGGGAGAAAAAAAGATTTAAATGAGTCTGAGGCGAAAGTATTAGATAATAAGCAACAAGCAGTAGAGAGCCCAATAGACACAGGGAGAAACTGGCAGAATTTCAGAATTATCCAAACTGAGCAGATTTATTTACTTCACATTATAAACACTTGGACAGTTGGGGGCGGGGAGAGGGGTCCAATATGAAATTATCTAAATGCCCCTCTTAGAAGATAAATTCACCTAGAGGCAGCAGAAGAGTGGTGGGTGGCTGCGGAGCAAGTACACAGTGCATCTCTGCACCCACTACAGAGCAGAGATAAACTCAGTGATAGCAGCCTTTAAACCTCTTCTGGGAGGAGGCTGGTGGTCAAGGGAAGAAGCATGGTCACTGTGTCCATGATCAGATAGACCCGGTGGCCACTGGGACACATTGCTCAGGGAGAATCAACTGCTATTTAAGACTGAGCAAAACTATTTTTTCTACAGAAATTTGTGTTTTTAGCTGAATAATGGGGGGGGGGGGGATGTGAAAAGCATCTGCTTTTTGAAGAAATTTGGAGTTTTTGTAAAAAAAACTGCATTCCCCCAAACCAGAATATTTACTGACTATGCTCGAGGTTAGATTAAAGTAACCTGGGCCCTATGGCACACCACTAATGAATATCCTCCATTGCTCTTCCCTGTGGTCCCACCCCCCATTCAGTGGCCCTTCCCTTGTTCTGTAGCCCTGTCCATCACTTGAAGTGGGAAGAGAACCCTTCTTATCCAGAATGATAGGGGACTTCAGCAGGGGAGCATCCCAAATAGCTGATGTGTTTCTGCTGGGATGGGTATGGCATGGCCCTCTGCACTCTTTTCCTCCTGCCACACACAATCCTCTGTTTGAGTAGTGTTGCCAGGGCCTCCCAGAACAGTGAATCTAGAGTTAACACCCCATTGAGATGAATGGAGCAGTTCACATCGCTGAGAGCTATTCTTTCCGGCCATCTGCATACTCAGGCAGATGTTACTGTGTTGATTTACACTTGGTTCACATTTTAAATCTTTTATTCCTAACCATGAGGGCTAGAAGCTTAGCACACCCACCTTTCTTTAAAGGAAAGCTGTGATTCTGATAACACATAACTCAAAGTACTGAGACCATAGTCACATGCTTGTAGTGCCTATGTCTTAATCTAGCCCTGATTGTGATGTTTTTTGTTTTTTGGGGTTTTTTTGTTGTTGTTGTTGGTTTTTTTTTGGTTTTTGTTTGAAGCTGTACAAAGAATGGCTAAAGCAAAACATATAGACTAAACTGATGGGCATGTGTGGTGTTAGTTATAGTAAATCTTGATTGAAACTATGATACTGAACTCCATTCAGAAACATTTGATTTTCTTGGACTGTAGGAGGCAAACCAAAATGGATGCAAGGTACAGTGGACAAAGCAAGGCATGTGAGTCATATGAAATGGTTTTATAAAGCTAGTATAAAAGTGCAATAGCACCTATTTTCAAAGTATGGAATGATGGCAACAGAGGGAAATGGTCTCTTCACACCCAGCTTTGGGAAAATCCAAACACTCAAGACTAGATCCTGTTTGGCAGTTATGTGAGTGCATAGTAGAGATGGAAATTGGGGATGGGGGCTTACTGGGGAAGTTTGCAGAAGAGTCGGGTAGAATTTTAGTCCGCATACCCAGGAAACCACAGGAACTGCTCCCCATTTAATCTCCTGGCTGCACCTGGCAGCCCAAAGTGGGTGGACTTGGCAGAGAGACAGCAGTGCCTCTCCCATCCATCACGCGCCAGCCATTTTGGTGAGCAGAACTGGTTGAAGTTTTTTCAAATTTCAATGAAAAGTTGAAATGTCAAAATTTTTGAAATTCACTCAAAAAAAAGCGGGGGTGGGGGATTTTGACAAAATTCCCCACCATCTTTTTTGATCAACTCTAGAGCTGGCCAAATGTTTCAACTGTTTATGAGTTTTCAAATAGCAAAAATAAATAAATAAAATACAAAAGGAAAGAATATCAGGATTATTTCTCAACCAGTTCTAGAGGGGAGTATATTACACACCTTAAAGGGGTATAGCAACATGTGTACTCCCTTTCGAGTAGTGACACAACAGGACCAAAGTCAGCCTAGGACTGGCCTCCATTAGGGGCAGTCCACAAATTACGTATCACATTTTTTGGTTATTTTCTAGACCCTCTTATAACACTTTGTGACACTGAAACAATCACCCAAAATTAAGGACCTCCCACCTAGTGCATTGCATAATGTATGAACAGTCCCTTAGACTAGATGCTGGAGAAAGGAGAAGGAAATGAGGAAAAATTCCACCGTAGACATAAAATG
The DNA here is from genome assembly GCF_965152275.1 of Natator depressus. NCBI lineage: Eukaryota > Metazoa > Chordata > Testudines > Cheloniidae > Natator > Natator depressus. The sequence goes on from NC_134243.1 coordinate 74,056,206, forward strand.
TTTTGGATGATTCACTATAATTTTGAATTCCATCCTAGACATAAAGTGTTTAAGATGATTCACTTACTGGGAGGGAGGGGACGCTGATGGTCTGTCTTTTCCACTTGGGAGAGAGGGGCAGGTCTGATTAACCAAGAAAGTTGTGATGGAAATCTGTTAGGTAATTACTACTAGTGTACTAGACCTGAGTGTAAATACATGGGGAAATGCTACATTAAGTGGGTTATTCTGAACTCCTTTGTCTGTTCTTGTGCAGGAGGAGAAATTAAAAAAGGAAGGGTGGATTACAGTGAGCCATTGCAATGGGGTAGTGAATAAATGTCCCTTTCCTTATAGCAAATGGGTGTTATAATGAGATTAATCGAGAAAAGTTAATGTAGCTTTATTGTACGACCAGGCTTTCTTATTAGATGAAGGATAACTAGTCTTGAGATTATAATTGTCTATTTTGTATGGTATCAATGCCACAGACTCTCCTTCCCCAGCACTCTTCCTATTTTGGATTTACACTGTTAACCGTATTGTCTCAGTAGCAGACTAAAACTATTCTTATTTATATTTTGTAACTGGAGCGTCTTATGTACTTATTGGGCAAAGCTTTTGTCTTTATCATGGGTACAGTAATAACACGCAGCATTAACCAGAATTAAAAGAGATTAGATGCTATTAATTTATCTCTGTAAAACTCTTCCTAGATTTATAATGATATTTCTCTGTCTGCCTTTGTGCCAGTCACCTGTTGAACTTGATGTAGTGAACTCTGCTCAGTCTCTCTTTTCTGAGTACATTTGCTCTCTGATAGCCTTGTAATGAGACTGCAGCATGGTCATTGTCTCTCTGTGTTATGCCAGTTCCTCTCCTGAGTACCTGAAATATTAATGCCCAGTATTTGTTCAAGACCACAGGACAGCGCACTGCCATAATAAGGGGATTTTGCATCCTTTTGCTGTTTCCTTCTTGCATATTTCATCCCTATGGTTTACATTTTGGTTTTAATATAAAATAGTCAGCATGCTCATTCAAAGTTTAAAGCAGCTCACTAAGCAGAAGACTATTGTATAACATAAGGTTCAGCTACACCTGTGCCGCAATTTAGTTGTCTTATGTGATGTAAATCTTATCAGTAGACATTTGGCACTACCATTCTTCTCCCAGTCTGCCTCACAGTTGGAAACATGAGTGAAATTTTCTTCACTGAAATGTCTCTCTGTGCAGTTTTAGAGACTATTCTTTCAACCCGGCACACCAGCCACCTTCAGCTGTAATCTGTCTCTTCCCCACCACTCTGCTTCATTCCCAAAAGCAAGCCCCTTTGTCCTTGCCCATTGCCCATTTATACCATTCTCAATCAATCTTCATTGAATGCAGCAGTACATCATTAACTCGTCTTCCGGCAAGCCACTTAACCCCCTAAGCCCTGGAGCAGATTCATTACGCTGCCTTCTTCCAGTGAACGGTCACATCCACAGTTGACTTAGGCTATTACTCAGTCACACGATTCATCATCCACACGGGTAGTTTCTGTTCCTGATCAAATGGCCGTGACGGTATCAAGAGTGTGTTACCAGGAGATTTCTAAACAAAAATGGCGTGATCTGCAAGTGTGCCCAAATATGTAACTTTGACTGAACTCTCTCTCTCTACTCTGTTATGACCTGCAAGGGGAATATGCCATGAGGTGGCAGCTCTTCTAATAAGGTCTTGGTAGCTTCCCAATCTCAATGTCATTGTCAACTGGCACCAAAAAAATTCTGTAATATGAATAGATTAATATCTCTATTAGCCACTTGGATGCAGTATCACATATCCCCCATATTTCCCTACTATTTATTATTGTTAATAATGATCATATTTTGCCTCATGTAACACCTTTCTATGGATCAAAAAGGGCCTGACAAACATTAAGACAGGTACCTAGAAATACGCAAATCTTACAGGGTCCTTTTTGTGTGAATAACAAAAAATATAATCTCAGTTTGGGAACATTCCCTAAACTAGGGTTAAACTCTGTATAATAAGCTGATTTCAGGATCCACTCTAGTTTCAAGTGAACTCTTGGTACTATATGAACTTTTAGCCCTGTTCTCTGAGCTACATTACTATTCACAATCCCAATTTTATAGGTGAGGAAACTTTGACAGACAGGTTTTTGTGACTGGCCCATGGTTAAACAGTGAATCAGTAACAGAGCTGGAGACGGAATCCAGGAGTTCTAACTTCTAGTCCTCTGCTCTAATAACTACTAGACAATTGTTCTCTTTCCAATTAGTTTGACCATCCAAGTTTGTTTACCTTTTGCTTTTTTTCGTCTTTCCTGTCAGTTTTGAAGGTTTTCTTGCTTCCCTTGAAAGGAGCAGTATGCAGTGTTGTTGCAGCCTTGTTGGTCCCAGGACTTTAGAGAGACCAAGGGGTGAGGTAATCTCTTTTATTGGACCCACAGAAGTGGTCCTATAAAACGTGGGTGAGAAGATTACCTCACCCACCTTATCTCTTTGAAGGAAGTAGGGCAGCTGAGGTGGTGTCTTTATTGCTGGAAAACTCCTTGATAGTTCTGAGTTTATAAACCAGAGTAAAATTGCCAATCACCATTTAGCATATCACAGTATGATTCATAAGAAATAATTGTAGATTGATTATTCAAATCCCAAAGTTCTAATTGGCTAATAATGACTTTAAGACAATCTGAGTACAATGATTCATATCCTGTCTGTTGAGAAAGAACCATAAAGTCATTATGTAAATCAGGCACCTATAACAACTAGTCAGAATTGAAAGCTTTGTTTGGAGAAGGAGACTCTACGGTAAGGCATCAGTAACTGCACAATGTCCTGGTGTCTTATAGGTAAAGGCAGATCCATTTCAAGTGAAATATACAGTATATAGGGATTGACAAGTTAGGATAATTTCATTCTCTCCAGTCAGATATTATTTGTGCCACTCTCCTCTGGGTAGGTATAAAAATAGCTATTATTTTTAAAATGTGGTTGTTTAGACTGATAGACCAATGGGAAAAGAAGCATTATATCTGTAGAATAAGGATTGTAAAGAGATAATTCAGCCTTGCCATTCTTTTGTGTACAAGACTCAATGTCACAGCCAAAATTATTCACTTCCAAAAGAGCTCTTCATTAGTAACCTTTGGAATAAAAGCTTCTCATTACCTTTTCTCTTGCGATGCTAGTAGAGGGCGTCTGGACTTTCTTTGTAAATTCTGTATGGTCATTCTTATTAGCGCTGAATTTTTTTACAAGAATTCTGGCAAGGGATGTAGATTCTGCATAATGTCTAAAAACAATCAATCTTCTCTTCCCCCCACAAAAATCACCCGACTCTAATGGGACACTGCCAAAGCTGGTTGGAACAATTTTGTATTAATTGTTTGAAAAAATTTATGAATTATTTTTATTATTATTTGTTTTAGTAACAGAATCATTAGTCCATATTTTTCTTAAAGTAAAATGGTGTCATCAGCTGAGTGTCAGGGGCAGCTCTAAAGTAATAAACCAATTATCTGGTCTTGAAAACAGTTAATCCCAATCATTTACAGTGGTACAACCTGGGAGAGTAATTGTGGAGTTAATTCAACATCACAGAGTTTTTGTCTGTCCAATTCATAGAGAGGACTGAGATGTGTTGTATAAGGGACTGTGTATGGAGGCATGGGTTTGAATCCGACTTGTTAACATGTGTGAGCAGAACAGTCCCCATGTGCTTCAGCAGAGAAATAGAGAATGACCTTTTACCCACATGTCTCTCATGTGAAGTCCCTCCTAGAACTCATTCTGGTCCTTTCTGTAAATGAAGAAACAAGGACTGTATTATGACAACTTAACTCCACAATAGCTGTTTATAGGATCCATCCCCAACTCACAGTCCAAACTCAGAGTAATAAATAAGATATGCAGTTAAAAGCAGATCAGCTTGCAGAGGAAGCTGACAAACACTTAAATGATTCTGACATTTGACAGGAGAGGTCAATGGGTGTGGCAAAAAGGAGCCTGGTGGCCAATGGAAGAAACCAAAAAGACTAGAAAGGGGAAGGAGAGGGCAATCACTATGGGAAATGGCGAGAGGAGAGACCAAATGGGGAGGGAGAAAGAGAACTGGCAGACGTGGAGGGGAGGAAAGATAAAAGGGATCAGGAAAAGAGCTGAAGGGAGTATGAAAGTCTTGAAGAGAGAAGAAAGAGTGGAGAAGAAGAAGAGCATTGAGGAGAGGGGACACAGAAACTGCTGCACACCTCATTGCACCCATTGAAGAGACCCCTGTTGATTTCAGTGTGCTTTCCGTCGGAAGCAGTCACATATTTTTTTGTTTTAATTAGAAATTTTGTTTTATCCAGTCTTTGAGCCTATGATTTAATTGTATTTGGATTTTAAAACTTTTTTTCTTTACTGCTGACAATCTTCAACTGTGGCCATGGTCATTCTCACTTCCCTGAATGGAGCCAACAAATTTTGGATGTCAATTACCACCTACATTTTTGTTCTGCAAAGTTTGCATTGATGCAGTGGAGAGCAATGATGCCTGTATGCACAACACACATCCACTTCATAACAGTACTCTTGCTGTGAGTGTTTGAGGAGCAACCCTCTTTGCAACCATATCTTACCTGGGAGCCAGGAGTTCTAGGAATTATGTGTGCCCTGATGAGACCATTCGGGGGGCGGGGGCGGGGGGGCGTTATGCCGATTAAAACATAAAGCAGTTATCTTTTAGGCGTGCAGCACTTGAACCAACTCTATTTATAAGCTGAAGAAGGTTGGTCATGTGAAATCCACACATATTTTCAGCCTTTAGTGTTTCAGTTAAGGGCTCTCCAAGGTGAGGGCAACACAGCATCCATGAAAGTATCAGTTAATATGGGTCACCTCTACTTTTTTAAATGGAGTGGGGCTTGTGTCTTTTCATAGCTTTATCCTAAATGAAATAACAGATAAATGAAGGGACTTGGAGGGTCATTGCCTCACTGACAAAAGCAAATCCCCTATACTCGCTTCTGTTGGACCATAATTGGCACAGGGTGCTATGTGCATGGCACAAGGGCTTCTTGGTCTGAAAATGCCCCCAAATATCCTAATGACCAGCACATGAGATGGAGGAAAAAAGTTATAGAAAAAGCATATTTCTTTTATGGCGTCTTTCTGGTGTACCTTCAGTCCTTAACTGTTCATCTGAATAAGGGCATAGCCATATAATGTTGGGGTGCAGAAGTCATTCTGCTACTTTGGGTTAATGTCAACTCTCACAGCTTTATCATGGGTCTTGTGATGTGGGGTATTTCTCTTAAGGCCCTTCTTACCGGAATCAAGAGATTATGTGATGGCTACTTCTTAGCCAACACACCAAGGTTTGAACCGGAGACCTCCACAGCTAAAAGCACAAGCTGCTAAAGTTTGAACTAACACTCTGCAGACAGAGGCTGTAACAACTCATTGCCTCCGCGGACCGGCACAAAGGGGGATTTGTTACATAAACTCACCAGTGGGTTACAGCTGTATGAATATCTCAGCCTACATTTCAAGAAATAAAATTTCCAGCCCTCATCATTGCAGAGAAAAGTCTGAAAACATGAAATGAATGTACCATACAGGCTCAGAAATTGGAAGGAAAATGCAAAGAACCCCCTATGTAGTATTTTTTAAAATTTCATTATTTTTAAGCCAGTTTCATGATTTTGGGGGCCTGACTAAGGATAACACCTGGGGTTGACAATATTGGTGTTTGCTGGCCTTGTGGAAGAAATGGGTCTTTGGGAGGGTTTTGAATCAGGAGAGGCGGGACGTCTGACTCACTGGGATTAGGGGTTAGTTCAGTATATACGCACAGTAAGAAGATGGAAGGCAGGAGTTAGAAATGAAAAGAGTGGAAAGGCTGGAGTGAGAAGAGTAAAGAGGGAACTAGATCTGAGATCAGGCCACTTTTTAACTACTTTCTATAAGAGTCTAGACTTGCCCTGGCATCTTTGCCCCAGATTTGCCCCCATTGCCTCCCCTGCGCACACACTGCCAGGAAGTGTTGCTATGTGCCATTTCATTGCAGTCAGATGTGGTTGCTTTTCAGTGGTGCTGTGTGTATCTGGTTTGTAAAGCGTTTGACTATCTTCGTGGATGACAGGCACTATTTCAGTTATTATAATGTCTTCAGACCGTTGGTTAAAATACGATCTAACCTGTGGGTGAGCCATGTTAAAATTTTCAGCCACATTTAAAATCAGAGTAAAACCATATTGTTCTGTCTTATTAGCCATGTCTCATTTGATGTAGCATGCGTTTGTTTTAACCCAGTATCACTTCCATCTCAACCCACACCACAGAGAACACAAAGGTTTCAGTATTGAAGTTGAAGGAGCACTGAAGGGCATCTTACAAATGCTACTTTGTCACCTAGCAGGAGTTCTTGGAAATTTTTCAATGTTTTTCTTTTCTTTTGTGAACAGACATAAAGTGCCTCTTTCAAACCCAGCTAGGGTTTCATTCCTGCCTCTGTAACTCTCTGAGGTGCATTAGTTGAGGCTGGCAAACTTTTGGACTCCTGGGAACACAAAGCAAGATAATCAGTGCAAACTCTGTCCTTGTGGCAACTGTGTTTGGGTGGTTGAGTTTTTCCTGCGAGAGGGGATAGAGCTCAGGAATGAGGGGTGTACAAGGGGTTGTAATGAGGAGGTTAAAGTGAGAAGAAATCCTTCATTTCTCAGTCCAAATAAAGAAGGGAATTGATCCAGAGCCATTCAGAAAACTCTGACAGGAGCTGAGAAGCACACTTTATTTATGCAGGTTTGCTTCCCAGATTTCACTTCACTCTAAACTTTTATTTATGCCCCTTTTCCTGTGCCACTTCTACCAATGTTTCTCGACAACTCATTAACTTCCCTCCCGGTACAATAATCGACTCCAATCTGCTATTATCACGGAAATAGAAGAGGTAAAGTGCCTGTAATAGGATCCAAATCAAATCACTTTCACTTCACCCGGCTTTTGCTGTGAAGCTGAAGATTCCCTCGGGAACTTCAATACAGAGAAACACCTGCAGACACAGGCTGAGGCCTGGAGATTATATAGAACATGACAGGCCTAGCTTTGCACTAGCATTTCCTTAGTTACAAGATGGTCACATCGGCAGTAATAACCAGAGGCAGGACCTGATAAAGTTGTGACTCATTGGCAAAGCCGGGGTCTGACTTTCAGCTGATTTGACCCATCCTGAAGCAACACATCAGTTGACAATTTACTGCAGAAACAGCTATATGTAAATTTTCTTTCCCGAAGCATTTGCCTTAGTCTTGGATGCTTTTGCATGAATCCCTGGTTGCGTTTAAGTGCAGTCCAGCCTGAAGAGAAAAAATATATCATTCTCTCCTTGCGGCTAGGAAAGGCCAAAGTAAATTGAATTTAATAAGGTTCAGGCTTAAGGGGAAAAAATCCTAGAATCTTTCTTCTGGTATTAAAGATATTACAAGTATGCACAGGTTGAAGCAGGGCTCAAAATACCCACTTGAAACCTGCTCCTGTTGTAGGTTACAATTTGGGTGCCTTGCTCCTGGCATATGTTGGTTGATTAATTCATAATTTTCCCCCCGTAAATTACATGTTGATGCCAGTTCGTTTAGGAAATACCACTGTAGATTCCATGCTGGTCTCCCATTAATATTAGTCTTACTACGATTCAAAGAAAACTGGAAATGACTTAGGATGAATGCCAAGCATCATGGCCTAGGGATTTGAGGGACTTGGCCTCATTGGTGGACAAATAATGAAGTAGTTGTAAAGGAAAGCAATTATTTCTCAGTTTAAGACATGTGGGAAGATTTTCAAGGCTCAAAATGCAGTGAGGAACCCAGCTCCCATTAAAATTCAGTGGGAATTGGGTACCTAACTCTCATTTCGGCCTTTGAAAATCTCCCCCTGTGGATTCATGATAGACGTGTAGTGCAGCACACAAAAGCGTGCTAGGTTCCGTACAGACAGATGCCGGTCCATGGTGTGTTCATGCACACACAAACACGCCCTTCTGTAATTGGTGCTTGCTACAAAATGTTCAAAAATACTTCAACATTTTAAAACCTTTGACTAATGGGGGGACCTCAAAACACAGCCACCCTGGAAAAAAAATTGATGCAAGTGTCCTGGACACTGCGGGAGGGGTATTGAATTGATCAAGGCTGCAGATAACAATTTGTGCAAGAGCCTTTGCAGTCGAGACAGAGAGAAAAGGCCTGATCTTAAATATGGTGTGTACTAACCCTATTCTATATAGGTGCTCTTCACCCTAGCAGCTGAGTGCCTGCCGGTTGTGCATTAGGCAACTTGACGTCTCTCATGTTTGGTATGTTCCTTCCCTCATCCTCTGCTCAGAGGGAAAATTGTGTGTGTAGTGGAGGGTTTTGATTTGATAGCATTTGCTTTAGGTTTGGTTTTCTTTGTTCTTGTGTATATTATAAAGCCAATATTTCTCAGGGAGGGACCAAAGAAATAGCCTCCTCACTCATTCTACCTTCCCTCGCTACTTTTCTTGTCAGACTTTTAAAATAATATGTGTTTTTTCAACAGTAACTTTGGTAAGAAAATTTGAAATTGTCTTCGCTGCTCAGGACCTGTAAATTACAGTTGCATGAAAGTAACGGTGACACTTGTTTGTATTAACGGACATGGGTTGAGTAGTAAACCTGGGTTGAACAGTAAACCTGGGTTGAACAATCCTGCTGTAAATTGATGTAAATTAATATTTATTTAATATGGGCCTGAACCAAAATCCCAAGCACCTCCATAATAAGAAATTTGAAATCCAGGGTCCTAATTTTTCAGCTTCATTGCAGCTCCAACATTAATGGGAGTTGGAGAGGCCCAATGATCTAGAAGGAACAAAGCATTTTAATATGACGTGTCCAAGTCTGAGATTTTATCCTGTGCTCCTAGTCCAGCACATAGCTTAAACTGGAGTCAGCAGTCTGGAGCCACCCTTCTGGCCTGCTTATGACTAGTAGCAAATAGATACATCTAACCCCCATCTCATCCCCCAAACTGGGATTATGTGGGGCATTTGAGGCCAGAGAAAGAAAGGGGGAAATGGGTCATGGGAATATTTAGTACCTGTTTAGTAGAAGGGGATTAAATGTTAACTGGATTTACCATATCCATGTATTTCATGTGGAGAGTAGGTGACTGATCCAAAGCCCTGACCCTAAGTCCACCGAAGCTAATAGAGGTTTTTCCATTGACTTCCGTGGGCTTCAGATCAGACCCTGTGTCCCTATGTAGAGGCAATGGCCCATAAAAAGACTGACCTGCGGATGCACACATCCATTGGGAGCTCGGCATGCACATCTGAGGAGAGCATTTGGTTTTGTTTCTGTGTATTATGGATGGTGAGACGTGTGAACTGGGAAATCAGAGGTATGAATAACTAGTCACTTCCTGTTGGAAATAATAGATTCTGATTGTAATATGCTGTATCTATCGTACAGAGTCAAATAGGCTGGCATTAGATAAATGAGAAATAGTAAGTATGGACTGTGCCATGCAAACATTTACTACCAGGTGTATTAAGTGCAGTACATTATGTGCTTGGGAGCATTTGCAGGATTGAGCCCTACATTAGCCATCATAACATGTTAAAAAAAATTCACACCAAGTTCTACTTGCCAAGAAAATAAAGCAAACAGTGTCTGGTTTTTAAAAAGTGATACATATTTTTAGTCCTGTATATATTTTAAAGGCAGCAGCAGCCATGGTATTACTTTGGGTCTTTTTTTAGGGGTTTAGAGGCTAAAGCCTATAGGATTTGAAAATGTGATCTCTGACATTGCATTTGAGAAATACAGAGGCCTCTTTCTCTTGTGTTTCCAGGTGTAGATGTGCCTCAGGTGTTAGTTCATCAGTTTCATTTATAGGGAGCTGCAGGGTTGAATGTGAGGAGAATAAAAATGCCTCTTGCTGCCTGACAAAAAAGTTACATTGACATTTCTTGGACCTTACAATCCGCACAGCACTGCGTAATTGGCTTCAGTAGTGAAGGAGCAGATGATTTTTTTTCTGCGTGTTCATGTGATATATTGAAAACAAAATCCTCGTTTACTGAAAAAAAAAACCCCAATAATAAAGGAGATTGATTTCTATACACAGTAGGCTTATTGTAAAGCATCCTGTGCATTTCATTCTGGAGCTTCTTTTTGGACAAACAGCCGAATCTCCTCGCATTGCATTACCCAACACAGCATTTATATCATTAGAAAATTAAACCAGTGACTGAGAGATTTTGACTAATTAGGTTTCTTGGATAATAAGAGCTTTTTAATAAGGTACATATCACTTACAATATTGCTAATGAAATGTGAAAGCGATTCAGTACTGTGTAAGATAATGGCTAACTTGTTTTAATTGTTAACATTTTTTCTTTCCTGCAATGACACAGTCATTATTTCGCAGTCACCACTTATCGTGAAATCCAAGAGGATTAATGGTTTCACTTATACCGGCGAAAATGTTTAAGCTGTCCCGATTATCAGTGCAGTTGGAAAGAATAATGGTTATTTGTCATTGCGTTTAGCCATAGAATGAATTGTTCTCCAGCCAAGAGTACCCTTAACCCTTTGAGGGACAGTAATAGAGTTTTACAATTAAAAGCAAGGAAGCGAAGATTTATGGGTGGATTTTTTCCCCCTGTAGGCAATTTATTAACTTATGAGTCCCCCTAAAAGCTAAGTGTATTTTCCTGGCAAATAAAAATGCACAATATATCTTAGTTATTCTTTTTTATAATATTTCTTCCCTGTGGAACAAGATTGCACCAATACATTCTTCTGGTGAATGAACAAATCTCCCAGTTAACTGAAAAAGTAAAAGGAGGAACATGCATTCTGAAAAGGATTGACCCAGGCTGTTCTTTTCCCTTTGAGGTTTGCTATACTTTTAAATGCAAAATGTAAAGGCGTGGTTAGCCTGTAGGTGCCCGATCATCCTAAAATCTTTACTACATATCAATAGCTTTTAAATAACAGTGTTTAAACAAGGTAATGAATGTTAGTAATTTGGGAAAAGTCTGAAACTGTATGGTCATAGTGAAAGAAAAACCTCAAGGTTCTAAATATGACACAAGTGCCATGGTTCCAATGCCAAAAAGGGGCTGAAACTATAAAAGCTTTAAACAAACAAACAAATAATTCAATTATTAAAGTTTTTTGGTATAAAAGAGGAATTTAAAAGAGAGAGAATAAATGTTACTTAGGAAGTCATTTTAAATCAAAGAAGATGACGTAGCCCCATGGGGCTATTAAATCATGTGGAGTTTTTACACTGTTGTCACCTATTTATGAATTCACATACGCTAAATATTATGTCCTGAACAGAGTCCTATGCAGTCATTAGATTAGCTTCTCAGCTGGTGTAAATCAGTCGCGCTGTTGACTTCAGTAAAGCAATGGTGTTTTACAGAAGCTGAGGATCTGGCCCACAGTGAAGAACTGAAGAGGAAAAATGTCTACCGCTTAATGCTTCATTTCTGGGCCCATCCTGGAAGGTGCTGGATGCCCTCAAATCCATTATAGGTCAGTGGGAATTGAAGATGATCATCTCTTCATTTGGAAATGCTCAGCCTCCTGCAGGATTAGGACCAATTATTTTATGTCCACCTAACAGATACATTAAGATGGCTATAATTCATGCACCCAAAATGAAAAGCCAGTACAGAGCATGTGTGCTTCTCAGAAGGTCATTCCCAGGCACAGCTGTCAAAATGGTTGTGAGGGTAACAGCCAAAAAAATAAAAATCACCGTAGAAGATACAGGCTTTTGCTGCCTTATCTTGTTGCGGAGAGAAGGGGGGAAAAGCTGTTCCATCATTCCTTGGTGCTAATTTGTGCCTCAGGGCCTCATCCTAAGGCTTTTGAAATCAATGCTGGGCTTTCCATTGACTTGAGTGGGTTTTGGATCGAGTCCTTTGACTGTAGAAAGTCCAGTGGCCTTACCAAGTTCAGTGCCTGGACAGTGTCTGCAGATTTCACTTGCTTTTCTGAAAAGGAACGTTCTCAAATATTTGAAAGTCCTTTTCTAAAAAGGAAAGGCCAGCTACTCCCTTCAGCTGTAATAATAAATATTAATGGGCTCTAGTTTGTAAAGAAAACTCTCATCCACTGGAAATACCATATTAATGAAGCCAGTAGTGAGAGTCATGGGAAGTGCACCTACGCACAGGTAGTTGAGGCATGAATAGAAATGATATTATTCCACAATTTTGTTTTTAAATGTATGTTTCCTCAGGTGTGTCTAGAGCTGGCATCATGCTGATCAGTGCATGTAAGCTTCGGGCATGATCATGATCATTATTATGTGTGATCGGTCGACAAAGCTGCGGCTTCTTTGAGATGGTAAACAACACTGTTTCTACAGAAGCCCCATGAGGTATGCTGGAACTGCACAGCCCAGCAGTTTTAGATGGGAGAGGTCAGATTGAAACAGCTGCCACCAGACAAAATGACAGAGCGCACACGCACACACCCCCGCAAAAATAAATCACCCCCCAACCCCAAATCACAATCCTATTGCAAGGGTGTGTGCATGTATAGAGAGAGAGAGAAAGAAGTGAAAATATCTAGATATTTTAAACATGGATGATGGAAATTCTGATACAGTCTGGAATTTCTGATTGACACAGTTGAGAGAACGTTATCGTCCGCCCCTATGGATTTAATGAAACTTGGTAATGTGATCATAGGCTTTGTTCTAGCACTGCTTTCTTGGTTTCCTTTTGCAGCAATACTTGTGCATTGTGGTATATATAAGCCCCCCCAAATGCTGAAAATGGTAGCTATTTCTGGGAAGACTGATGGAATGGACTGAAAGAATTTTCCCTACTCCTTGTATTAGGGGTCAATGTTTTTTCTAAGACATGAAGCAAAAATGCTACTGTATCTTCTCCATTGGTCAGATGCTTTTGTTGCACTTTGGCTCCAACTGAAATTTAACACTAGCCAGAGGCTAAGCCAGAGTGTAAACTTTATTCCTGCCTCTAAATGTTTCAATGACAAATAAAATAGCTCACAAAAACACACAATACTTAAGTAGCAGTGAAATGTACATAAAACACAGACAGCTAAGGTTTAAGCAGTAAAGGGATAAGCAGTGGATAACCTCTTATCAGCAAAGAATTTGAAAATCAAACCTCAAAGTTTGTTACGATGAATTTTTCTTCTATGTTAATTCATTTCAAAATAATCTCTGACTTTGAGCTACTGATGCACAGTTAAAAACAGGCAGGCATAATTTTAGTAGGAATATTTTGTGTCCAATAAGGCAAAACTGTTATCGTACCTCTGATCTTTCTGTGCTTGTGAATAGAGATTTGGGGTGAAATCCTGGCCCACTGGAGTTAATGGCAAAACTCTCATCAGCTCCAGTGGGGCTGGGATCTCACGCCTAATATTTGGTTCCTGATGTAATCAGTTCCCAAGCGGAGACTTGATTCACATTTGAGGCCGAATATACATATTTGTATAATATATACACAAGACAAAATCTAAACCAAATAGAAACATTTCCGCGATTTAAAGAAAAAAAAATAATTGCAATGAGAACCTGAATGTGAAACTGACCATTAACAAAAGTGGCAACATTTCCTTTTCTGAGATGAGAGAAATGCAGAGAGAGAACAAAGAGCAGAAAGAGTGAAAAGTGGATCAGAGTCTTAATTTTGGTGTTATAGTTGTAATAACCTAAGATATCGTGAGGGACACAGGTGAATACTTTTTCTTTATAATATATGTTGGTCAGTTATGCTATCATGTTTAGAAAGTGGCTGTTTATCTTCATATGTTGGAAGCAAATCAAGGTCCCTAAGGAGAGCGAAGGGTTGTTTTTCTCTTGTATGGTACCAAAGAAACAAGGGTTAGAACAGCTACACATTTAGAACATCTGACTTAGAGAAATTAAATGTTTAGCAGAGGGGCAGTAGCAGGCTGCCTGTACTGAAATGGTGCCTAATTCCAGTTCTTTATTTCTCTAAATTATAACCTCCCTTAATATGCCAGCTGGAAACCAATGTTCTGAGTTTATTCCCAGTATTTAATAGCCTGGATTCTGTAGCCTCTCTCCCCCTCTTCCAAAAGGCTAAAATTTTAATTGACACATTCCTGGAAATGTATTAGGTCAATTTAGAGTAAAATATGCCAGTTTCACAGTATGTGGAGTCCTAGTTCTTGTATAAAATACTGTTATTAATTGATTATCATGTGCATGAATTTTCTGCATCATTTACACTTATAAATGTGCAACGCATGAAAAACCAATCAATCTCGTAGGTTTGAATGTCAACATCATCATCTTCCCCCATGTGTGAATCAGAGAGAGCTAAGTGCCAGATCCTGAAAACCTTTGCTCTTGTAAGCATTTTTTGCTCATGCAAGTAGCCCTTTCTATTGAAGGAAATGAACAGTGCCAATAGGAGAACTCATATGAGTGATGGCTGTTTGCATGAGACTAGATTTGCTGGATCAGGCCTTAAGCCTGCCCTTTATTGTGCTTGTGGGAAGAGGGCAAAAAAAGATCCTCTTCTCCCTGCACAAGCAATAGGGCAGGATCCTTCCTTAGTACTCAAGATTGTATTGCGATCATGCAAGCTTAGGGCACTGGCTCTGCGACCATATTGGGAACATGCTCTGTGGCTCCTCCAGTCCCCAGCTGGCTAGCCATATGGGTCAAGCGGAGAAAGGTATAACATGATCCAATGGCTGGAAGTTGAAACTTGACAAATAAGGTGTACATTTTTAACAGTGAGAGTAATTAACCATTGGAACAATTTACCAAAGGTCGTGGTGGATTCTCCTTCACTCTGAATTTTTAAATCAAGATTGGATTTAAAAAAAAAAAAAAAAAAAGATCTGCTCTAGGAATTATTTGGGGAAAGTTGTGTTATACAGCAGGTCGAACTAGATGATCTCAGTGTTCCCTTCTGATCTTGGAATCTATGAATTCGACAGTCAGAACCAGTCAGGTGTTTTGCAGATGTTATTCTAAGCCATCCTGCAGTTGTGGATGTGGCTAGGATTGTTCTATCCTGCCTTCTCTCCTCTCTGCAACACCCTCTTGTAAGGACGAGTCTTTTCCTTTTTTGATCATGCACTGTGCAAACTTAGCCCTCAACAAATCCATTATATTGTACAGTGCTGTGATGACAGGCATGTCTTGTGTGGATTGATGAATACTCTGTTGTGTTACATTACAGATTTAAGACACTATGCCTCTCAGGGAAGGGCTGTTTAGGGGTAGCTTAAACTTGCACCTTGGCTGAAATAACATAGCTTTTCAACTGGTACTTCAGTCACAGAAAATCCTGCATCATATGGTGGAATGGTACAGATTTGTAAATATCATTTCTACATTAACATGTGTCATAGGTTCTCCTCCCTCTCCCTCCATTTCAGCCCCATTTCTCCCTCCTCCTTTATAGCAACAACCTCTTCAAAAGAAAAAAGGGGTGAGGGTGGGGGGAAGGAATAATATAAGGAGGATGAGAATAATGGGTGCACAGGAAAACTGTTGGTTGTGTAATATGATGTGAATCCTTTGCAAACTTCATTATTACTTTACTGGGGGAAAAAAACCCTCCAGCTATAAACCAGGAGCTTTTTGTATATTATTCCAAAACACTGTTCTTGTTCGAACTGTGATCAATCCCTCTGGGTATGTCCACACTGCAATAAAACACCAGCAGGTGGCCCATGTCAGCTGAATTGGGCTCTCAGGGCTCAGGCTGTGGGACCTTGCAAGGGGGGATGATCCCAGAGCCCGGGCTCCGGCCCAAGCCCGAACATCTACACTGCAATTATATAGCCCCACAAGCCAGAGTCAGCTGACCTGGGCCAGCCATCGGTGTTTTATTGCATAGTATCTGGCTGTACAAAATACTGTCGTTCATACAATATTTGTAACTGCTACAGGTATTTTTCACGGCCCGTCTTAAACTATTCCACTGTGTTCTGCCTTGCTGTACGCTGCTGCTGTGCTGTGCACAAATCTGTTGAATTTTGCCCCAGAGGTTGCTGCATTTCAGTAATGGATGAAGTGATTCCTCCTGCATCTGCCTAGATTTTTACTGCAACGGGCTTTATGATCCTTTCGAGCATGCAGGCAGTTAGTATAGGAAATGGGTATTTACGTAGCATGCTCCTGGACCACTTAAGAGTAGAGTGCAATTTACTGTAAATATTTTCTCTGTCTTAAACTATTGCACTTTCTTAGCCTGGGAACCAATTTCTGTTTAACAAAGTTTAGAAGGAAAAGAGGGTTAGTTAAAGCAACACATGCAAAAATTAAGTCAGTGCATTAAGATGGTCTCCAGTGTTTGTGCCCACTACAGTGTGAAAACATGTGTGCATCTCAGTAACACTAATGGGAATGTGGAATTAAGCCTGTGTATGGAGGGGAGTATAATATGTCCCCTTAGAAAGAATGCTTGCTTAGGGTCACTGCAGCATGATTTACTGGGAATGTGGCCAAAGGAAAGAACACGGGTGACATTCTCAGCTATCAGTAAAGTATTGCCAAAATAGTTACCGCAAGGCAATAGGATAGACTCATCAGTGATCTGTGCGGTAATGCCGCATGTGCTGTCAGAGATGGTGACATCATCAGCCACTGGTTTGCAGTAACAACCAGAGTAAGACAATGGGGTATTATGTCCCCACTATTGTTTGCCCTGGTCATTGATGAGGCCGTGAGGAAAGAAACCACAGAAGGCAACCAAGGAATTTTATGGACTAGTGATAAAGCACAATTGGATGACCTTGTTGTAGCTGATGATATGGCCCTGCTTAGTTCCACGCATCACTTAATGGACGAAGAGACCCCACTTTTGGCAGGTATAGTAAAACAAGCTGGTTTGTCCATCAATAAGGGCAAAACAAAATCAGTGCCCCAAAAGAAACCATTCTAGTGGATGAAGAAACTCTAGCATCTGAAAAAGTGGATTTTTTACCCACAAAAGCTTATGCCCAAATCAATCTGGTAGTCTTTAAGGTGCCACCGGACTCCTTGTTGTTTTTGTGGATACAGACTAACATTGCAACCCCCTGATACTAGAAAAAGTAAGGTATTTTACCACTTCGAGGGCGTGAGGTGTGCAGTTATGATGACACCGTGATAGATATCAGGTAACGAATATCAAAAGCAGCAAACAACTTTCATAAATTTGAAAAGATTTGGAAAAGTAGCATGATTGGCACTCACGCAAAAATACAAATTTTTAACCCCAGCATCATGTCTATCCTCCTTTATTCCACAGTGTCATGGAAATCTACAACAGAAATTGGACCCCATACTCAAGGTGTCCCTAAACCTTCAAATTCTAGAAGCTGGGACTGGACAACAGGGGATGGATCACTCAAAATTACCCTGTTTTGTTTACTCCCTCTGAACCACCTGGCACTGGCCATTATCAGAAGACAGGATACTGGGCAAGATGGACCATTGGTCTGGCCTAGTATGATTGTGTTTATGGCCTTGAATTGATAAGAAAATTGATTCATTCCAAAGTAAATGCCTGTGGAATATCTTCAGAGGACATTGGAGCATTTCTTGCAACATCAGAAATTCTAAGTAGAACAAACCAGTCTAAAGAATCATATATGGTAAGATTACGATGGACATATTTAGGACTCACATTAAGGACTCCACCAACACACCTTCTGTGACATGTGATGATACAGACCACCTGGAAACAGGAAAAAAGAGCAGCCAAAAGAAACAATATATGGAACAACAGAGAAAGGAGCCAAATCAATCAACATGAATCTCAGAAGCCTGAACAGACCAGCACAAGACCAAAATAAAGGGCAGAAACTGGTGGACATCCTCTGTATCTGAGGGGACAGAAGGATAAAGGAGAAGAAAGAAGGCAGCTGGATAACGCAAACTAATGAGCAATGCCTAGAAATGTGTGGGTCACATGTTCATACCTGAAGAAATCAAATTATTCTCACAAATCCCACAAGGGGCTCTTCTAGTTCATGTCTATGTGCCTACCAGAGATCACCATTTACTACAACATTGCAACCTCACAGTCCATAGCCATTTGCCACGGCATATAAAAGTGTTACTGCCCTACAGTGAAACTATCCTTTTCCAAGAGTCCAATGTAATTGCCCCTGCAAGCCAGGAATCTCATTGATGGGCATTAATACTTTTATAGTAGGTCATATGGACTGTACAAAAATGTAAATATGCAATTCTATACGCTTAAGTCAATCCCCAGTTAATATAATTCTTCCAATTAATTTGATCAAAACCTCTGTAATCAAATCATGTGCATTGAATCTATGGAACTCATTGCCACAGGATATTGCTGAGGCCAAGAATCAAGCAAGATTGAAGGAGGGTTTGGATATTTATATGGTGTGATAGACCCAGGCCAGCTGGGTACAACAAAGTAGTAGAAGGCAGATATACTGGCCACTGGATTAGCAGTTTTCTGTTCCCTGACTGACCAGAGCAGGGGCTGCTCCAGGCTAATGAGAACACTGACTCCAATTAACCCGCAAAGACTCAGATGAGGCCATTAAGGTAATGTGAACACCTGACTCTAATTAAGGCCCTTCTGGTACTATAAAAGGGCTCACTCCAGTCAGGCTGAGGAGAGCCATGGAGCCAGAGGAGAGGAATTGTGGCTGAAGGGCTGGTTAATGAGGACACCCTCAAGCCATCGGTAAGGGAGCCCTAAGGTAAGGGTGAAGAATAGAGAAGTGGGAGAGCTGTGGGGAAGTGGCCCAGGGAAATGTAGCAACTCTGGCAGTGAAAGGTCGACTGCCAACAGCTGCTACCATTAGGGCCCTGGGCCGGAACCCAGGGTAGAGGGCAGGCCTGGGTTCCCCCCAACCTGCCACTACAGAAACAGCTCCTGGGAGGGGAAGACAGGCCCCTATCAGGACAGGAGGCTAAACTGTGGGAGTTCTCTCACCAACCTCCTTGCTGGCTTATGATGAAAAGGGCTCAGTAGACTGTAACCCTGACCCTATAGAGAGAAAGGCTACGTGGAGGGCCGCAGTGAGCCACTGAGGCTAACATAAACCACCTAGAAGCGCGGGACCCACAGGGACAAGGTCGGAGCTCTGCCACAATGGATAACAACAATATCTAGAGTTGCAATAGTTAATGCTATCACATTTTGAAAGCAGGATAAAACCTCACGCTTCAGCCAATCCCTAACTAGTCGAGATTAGGATCAGACCTTCATTGGGAGCAGTTTATCTCACACCTGCCTATTGCAGGGTTTCTTGCACCCGTCTCTGAAGTATCTGGTGTTGACCACTATGAGAGACGAGGTACTGGACTAGATGAACATCAGGTCTGATCCAGTATTCTTAGTTCCTAAAAATAATATAATTTTCCTTTATTTTGACTAAAAATGATCACTTTAGGTAGGTAGGTATTGGATAATTCTATTACTGGCTATGGAAAGTTGCCATTGAACTAATAAAGAATGGGCCAAAATTATAAATTAAATAATGGAAGGAAAAGTCCAAGAAAGAGCTATATCATAGCAAAGGATGAATGCATCTAAGAATGACATTATTCCTACCTTAGTGGTTATTATAAGCACTGTTATGTGCTATGCACGTCGCGAAAAGCAACATAGTGGTCATATAAAGATAATGAGATCAAGTGCTGGTTCCAATCGAAATGACAGGAGTGGATTTGATCTAAATTGATCTAAATTGTTCAATGCATTTTGGACTCTCAGCAAACACTGCAGCCCTTGAAGTCACATTCTTTTATATGCTCTAGTGTGGTACATGCATGGGTTAACTAACTACTGTAGAACACAGGAACTAGTGGTCCAGCTAGTGCAGTATTCTGTCTCTGAAAGTGATATAATATTGCAGATCCAGCATCAATCATTCAGGGCCTGATTGCACAACATTTACTCAAGTGAAGTGGTGCTTACACAAATAGTCCCAGTGATTTGAAGCACGAGTACCTGCATAAGTACTAGACACTGTAAGGGTTGCAAAATTGGGTCCTTTGTGGGTGCTATGCTTTGAATCAGATGTTAAATCCAAATTAATTCTGTTTACTTTTGATGAGTGAATTGTAAAGGAGATGGAATCTCATAAAATGGTGTATGGGTTTATTATACAAGCTCTTCACCTCCACAAGGCAAGGTTCAGATTTGCGTTTAGTGGCCTCAGCTAGTCACCAGTGGGCAGTTGCCCACATTGCAAAACATTGCACAACTTAGCTGAAACCAGAACAATAAACAGTTTCTTCTCAAGAGATGCGGCAGACTCATTACAGGATCTGAAGGGGTGTTGAAGGTCAGAATTGAAGCGCATTGGCAGAGCTGTGTGTGGGAAGTTTGCACAGCACTATGCTGTAGGCCAGATGGTGCCATTAGTGTCTCACTTTCTTGAGTACTAAAATTCACCAAATATCCTGCTCACCCCCAAACAAACACACGTATGCACACACACACACACACACACACACACACACACACACACACAATCCCATACAATTTAGAACAGTAGATGTCCCTAACATCCTTCTCAACATTCCTATTCATTTAACACCACCACAGATTAGAGGACACCATAATGTAACACTCTTGGCTATGTACTGAATACTGCTCATAATGATTGACACATATGCCTGCATACAATCTTTGAACTATGTTATATATATTTTTTTTCATTGTCCTTTAAAATGCTTTGAGATACAACATATGGCAAGTACCAATGCACGATGGTGCAATTTAATTTAGTCAAATATCGGACATATAGACAGTGCAAATGGAAAGCAGGCAAAATATCTGATCCAAGTACCTATTGGTGTAATTGACTCAGCTGAGCCAGCCTGTGTCATTAGTCCTATAAACAGTAGCATTTACATCAATAAAACTGAAAAGCATGGAAATTAAAAGCTGTTAGGATTTTCTCTTGTGTGCATTTGTCTGCATGAAGGGTGTATACTCCCTGCACAATTTTGTCATGTGTTTGGTAAAGTGGCATTAGAATAACCTGTGTCAGCCCTGTACCATATATCAAACAACTATCAACCTCCAAAGGAGGATTAATCTAACTACTGAATGTACTGGCTTGTATACCAGTTCAGTTACCAGCCACATACGCTGTAGGGTTACAAATTGCAGGTTTCTGAACAGAACAAAATCAAGTGTCTCTTATGCTTGTTATAGGTCGAGTATTTTTTTGTAAGTCAACATACAAATTACCAGAAAGGAACCTGGAGAGGTGTGGGGGAGGGGGGGAACAGTTTCCAAAACCAGGCAATCAGGTTGCTAATGTTTTTGTTTGGTTGTGTCTGTACTGAGTGGCCGCGGCATTTGATGGACAAGTGTACCCCAACAATGTTTCACTTATTAAAGAAGACTTGTCAAACAAGCTGAAAGCTCTGCATATAAGTGACCTTTCTGTTCACCTCCCATTACAATGAAGATTTGAGCATTCCTTTCGAGCATTCCAGTGTCGACATTAAAGAATCAGAGTGTCTTTCCATCTCTGCTGATGTGCCACTAGACCACTTAACAGAAAATTGAGGGAGTATATTATAGGGTGAAAGGGCAGAGTTCAGGGGTTACTATCATTCTCATTAAGAGATGTTTCTATGCAGTGCCCATAGGTGGATAAATCAATACTTTTTGTCTGAAAATGATCAGGCTTGGTAAAGAGTGCTTTAATTGGGCTGATACTGTTTATGGAGAATGAGTATTTATGGGTTTTCATGACAGTAAACAGCAGAACGGATAATGGCTTCCGTGTTCCTTTGCGGGATGTGATATGACAAGTGAGATGACAGAAGATTTTGACATTTCAGACCTCCCTGGAGTGAAAGGAGTGCAAAGTCTTAACAATTGGCCAGGAACTCCCACAGTCCCAAATTGGGATCCATTGTTTGATGCACATGTTGTTTGAAGCAGACAGGCATTTATTCCAGGTAGCTTTCTAAATGTTACCTCTGTAAAGAGACTAAACATTAATGGCTTGATAGCTGAAGACAACCCATTTTTACCCCCACCAGTGTCAAGAATGCCCTCTCCTTTGCTGTCAAAACGGAGACAGAAAGAGGCAAAGGTTAAACAGAAAAGGGGAGGTCAACATCTCCACTTCTCTCAATAAACCAGGCTAAAGCCAAAAGCTTTGTTTATTGCAGGGGACAGAGACACTAAAGGAAGCTTAATGCTGCTTTTTAAGCAGAATTTCTGCAGTGGCGCTTCTCACAACACCACAAATATATTGTGTGATCCAAATAAATACAGATACACAAACACGTGGAGGTTGGATGGGAGGAAGATTGGAAGCTTCAGCCAAATGAATTGATACTGACGGAAAAAGTGTAAAAGTAATCTCGGTAGTGTGCGCGTAGTGTGCACATCCTGACAGTTATTTACTTTGAAAATGTTTTCGTCAAGATTCATGAATGTATTGATGGCCTCAATATGTTGTGTCCTGTTGCTTTTCTATTTTGAAATGTATGTATGGTAAAACTTTTCTAAGAGAGTCCAGGCATCTGAAGTAATCCAGGCTGTTCTGTGCTGGGAGAACCTGGGAATGTCCCACACAACATGTCTCTGAATGCAAGCCAGCCATCAGAATTTCAGCTGGGCCACAGAATAATAATTAGGAATGACATTTACAGGGCATAGCGGCTTTCGTTCCAAAAGTTCCTGATATCTTTTACAAGGTATTTGCCTTCCAATAAAAGCATGTAGTCCCTGTTAATACCTCCAATTCAAGCACTGCCAGTGTAGAATTTAGAGACGAAAATAAAGAGAGTATCTGCCCCAAAAATTCTGCAATCAGGTTGCAGTTCTACACAGTTATTAACATGGGTGCTCATAGAGAGCCTTATTGATGTCAGGGCATAAGGATCACTAGTGCCAATCAGCATATAGAATCAGGCCTAAAAGAGCAACATTTAGAATTCATGGCACAGAGAGAAATTCAGGAGAGGACATAGTTTTGGAATGGTTTGAGTTGAGGAATTTTATACCAATATTATACCAAACTACACTATCAACCAGCTCTGCAGGTGAATGGTTAGTAAGCAAATAAACATAAATTCATCAGCACTAACAAACTAAAAGCAATGGTTCCTATACCATCTGATTGTCTGATCTTGTCTGAGTATCTTTAGCTGCATGTTGCTTCACTGGCTCTTTTACTGCCGTGAAGAACAGGTCAGATGTGTAGAGGTGTATTTGGTGCTGGAGGTCATACTGAGTGCACGAGCTGGATTAGTGTCTCCTCAAGAACCTTTGTCCTGACCCTGCAGTTTAGATGCTGCAGTAGAATTTATTCTGCTTCAAATGCCTATTTGTAATCAAACTGAAATTTTGATATAATCCTAAAAATATCCTAAATATCCTAAAAATAGCAAAGTCACCTAGCATCAGCTAGTCCTGTGCTCTTTATATCTCCTATTATAGCAGAAATGGACTAATAAACACAGGCCATTGCATTTAAAAGTCCATTATGAATAGAATTGTATTTCCAGTGGTGGGTACATTGGTTTGCAAACTATACACAAATGAAGACAGGGTTTCTTTGAAAACGTGTGTCCTTTGGGGGGCAGGAGGGGGAATCTCATACTAAGCTCCAGTTTTGATGGAAATTTGTATTTATGGTCATTGTTTGATCAATAATCCATAATAACTCCAAAGAAACTGCTACAGTCTGTTATCTTATGGATAGCTTAAAAACTAAAAATTATAGACCTGCTAGGCCTTAAGGGAACCTTTGAATAAGTGATGGCCTGTTTCTGCAAAAGATAGTTTCCTTGATAACTGAACATTAAGCTTGCCCGGAAGAAATGTAAATATCTCAAATTTGCATTCTGAATTACCATTAAAATTATGTGCACATACAATCATATCAAACATTTCAGAGCTCAGAAGCCACGATAACACTTGGCCCTTACAGCACAGTTTCTAGCACCTTTCATCTTCACAGCACTTGACAAACATTACTCCTGGAGCCTCACATTCCCCTGTGCTGTTATCCCTACTTTACATATGGGGACACTGAAGCATTGAGGTTGAGTGACTAGCCCGAGGCCACCCTGGGAGTGAGTAGCAGAGCTGGGATTAGCAGGAATTCATAGCTTCCTGGTCTGTGATAAGACCACTGCACTACCAGCAATGCTATTTAATAGCAGAGAGAGAAAAGCATTGTGGGTACTGACAACAAGGCAGTGAATATGATATCACTGAATAGCTATTTTACCTCCAAATGCCTGTAAAATATAGCCACCAGCCATATACTAGATTTTGCTTACATTATAAGAGTGATGGGAAAACACAGAATGTTCCAAAATATGTGCAAGTAAGTTGTTTGAATTAAAACCAGAGTGATGCACGGTTTTAAATGTAAACAGGATAAATCAAAGCATGTTGCTTATTATACCAAACCCATTTACATTAGATTTTGTTCTTAACACTCTCATTATTGCAGCAGGAGAAAAAGGCTAGGAAAAGCATAAGTACTACAGAGATCCAGCTAAAACTGACTTTGGCAACAGTAAATCTAAAGGGAAAGCGTTTAGTGCAGCTCGCCCCTTTGGCATATTGGATCTTTGAGAATTCCCTGATACTAAGCTGCATTCATAGAAAATATTTGATCACACATTTATAAACTGGAAAAATTCTCTTTGAGATAGTCTGTTGTCTTGCACTTAGGGCCTGCTCCTACTCCCTTTGAAGTCAGTAAGAGAGTTCTGTGTTCTCACCATGGTAAACCAGACAGAGAAAGTGGGCTTGCCAAAATCATTTGCCATTGCCCAAACTCTAGACTTAGACCAGTGCTGAATGCTTTTGAAATTCACCTACTCAAGGTCTTATTCAGGAAGAACTCATACCCACTTGTGTCTGAATTATGTAAGCTTCAAAGAACTATATGTAATATCTGTGCCTGCCCCACATTCCTGAACCTTTCCGCCGACCTGTCTGCAGAGCCAGCCATGAAGGCAATGGGCTGCACCCTGGGAAATGGGCCAGATGAAATCGTTGTTCACTAACACAGTAGTAGTCAACACAGGAGTTGCAAGACTGCCCATTCCCTACATTCAGTCTTCTACTAAGCAACCTCAATCACATGCAACATGTCCTGTTCAGACCCCATCAGAGTGACATTAACCACTGTACAACTGGGTCGTGGCCAAGCCATTCGTCACAAGACACTCCAAGAAAAAAACGATACCTCTAGCCAGACGGAGAGGTCTGTGGTAACTGTTCTAGAGGACAAAATCCTTGCCCTCTCCCCCGAGGGTCCTGATCACAACAGAATATGTGTAGTTCTTCTGCCTGGGGAAAAGTGAGCTACTAGGAGCCCATGCACGGGTCCTGCTTCTCCTCCTGTCCAGGATCCCTAAGCATGACCATGTATGTGGGTCAGGCTCATCTGTAATTTCATGGATCCATTTGCACTTCCCACACAGCGGCAGGGGAGTGCAGCAACAGCAGTAGGGGATAGTGCAGCCCTAAAGCTATCACAGCTGCCTCAAAGTGAATTTCTTCCTCCCAGTACCCAAATATGCCTCTGGAGTACAAGCGGGTTCTTTGGGCTGTGACCTGGAAACAACATTTATACCTAGGAAAGTTTGACCATAGCATATGGCATAGGTCCTAAACCTTGGGATCATAAACAGCTACAAGGGAATCATCTCCATTGCCTTGCCCTTCCCAGATTGCTAAATGGGAGATGGAAGGGTAAGACAGCTGCCATACGGAAAAAATTGAGAACCCCTGTCATATGGTATTAGCAGTATAATAAGCGTGAGAGATACTCACAATAGTGCATATTAAAAAGCTGTAATTATTAATAAAACATTTCGAAACCTTCTTAAATTAGGAAAACACGTGAACCTCAAACTGAGCTCAGCCTTCAGTTGTTAAAATGAAGTCAAAGGGAGTTTATCTTTGGTCACCTTTGCAGGATTTAGCCCAAGCAGTGCTTATCCCTGCATAGCTGATCATAATAAATAAATTGTATGGTACTGTTGTCGGTTCCACATGTCATCTGGGCTTTCTGAGATTTGATGGAAGCAATGGAAACAGAGCTCTTGTTCAGAAGCAACAGTGCTATGATTGCTCACATTCTTGTGGTTATACCCAAAATCGACCTCTTTTGTATTTTGAACCTTTCACTTTCCACCTTCTTATGGCTTAGACACATGAGTTTCTAAAGTCAGTTACAAATGGAAAGTGATAACTCAGATCCCAGAGCTCTGAGGTGAAATTCTGGCTCCATTGAAGTCAATGGCAAATCTTCCATTGAGTTTGAAGGGGGTGGGGGGGAGGTAGGATTTCACACCTGCTAGATCTAAAAATGTTTCTGTCAACTGTCAGGATGTAGAAACTTTTAGCTGTTTGGTTTCCAGGAAAATAGCTCAAAAATTGGTGAGGACGTTGGGTTTTTTTTAAAGTATATTAATCAAAATATAACTCCTTCACACAAAGAAAAGGAAATTTATTTATAGTCCACAGATGACATTGTCTGCTCCCCATTTTATGTCAGGAGGAGGGAGAATTTTAGTAAATGTTTGATTTATTATAAAGTGAATGATTCTTTGCAGTCATGTGGGGCTAGCCCATGTTTCAATAAGACAAATTGCCTTGTTGCGTACCAGTGGCAGCCAATGATAACTCATGATCCAGACAGACTGGGTTATACCAGAATGGATGAAAAATGAGAGCAAAAGGCCATGTGGCTGAAAAACAATTGTTCAGAGAACTGTGATTTTTTTTAACTAAACATCCTTTTAGAACTTACTTTAAAATATTTCCATGAAGATTCCGTGGTGTTGCAAATGGTTTGTGGCAGAGTAGAGAGGGGATCACCTTATCGCTTTCCAAGTAGTAAATTATCATTTTGAGACTCAAGAACATGCCATCATAAATTTTAGAGTCAGTTGTGTAACTGAAAACAAGTAAATGATCTAGTAAATTAAAAACTACTGCGGGTTTATGCTAAAAAGCTGTAGAGGCAAATGACACAAGTTTAAAATGAAATAATGTCAACTCTGAAAAACAAATCCTAAAATGACTAAACATTATTGGTTTTGATCTTTAGTTAATATTAATAAATATCACCAGAGACCCATTGATTTTTTTTTCAGTTCATTTCTTATTAACACTTCAAAAAGCTCTGAATATTTTAAGATTTCAAGCATGTGTGTTTGGTTTCCACCATGACGGATTAGTTTTAAATGTTTTTCTATTTCCATGTGATTTAGTGCTTCTGTTTAAGTGGGTGACCCTACAATAACAGACCCCATGGTGACGGGTTGCTTCATGATTGCCGGTATGCGTGTCATGAAGTGTTCCACTCTGCCTGTCTGCTCCCTTCTTGTAAATACACTGAGCAGGCAGGATATTGAAATATACAAGAATCTTGCTCCCAGCGAGCTGACAGGCAGACCTGAGGGACAACACAAAGTGCATACCTGGTAGGTCTAATTTTAGGTCTGCCAGCCCTGACAATGTCCCTAGAAAGAAATCTATACTAATTTCTGGCTGACGTTCAGAGCTGTAAACTGCAGCATTTTTTATCCCTCTACCAAAATGTTCATGTGCATTTTTTCAGTATTATTTAAGAAAAATGTCAAGCCTTCAGTATGTTGAAATAAAGGTACATTCATGTTGAAGCAGTATAATTGAGCAGGCTCTTAAGAGATCCCAGTCAGGAGGTAAATTATGGTGACGATGCAAGAGTGTATCGTGTGCGGTTTTCATTTCAAGTTTGTAGTCTTTCAGATTCTCTTTACCAGGCACAAAATCAACACAGATCTAGGAGATAGGAGTATTCAAACTGAAAAGTGTCATTTGGGCTTATGGGACTGCTACAATTTCATTTTTGTGGTGTTTCCGCATTGTGTAATTTCAGCAAGTTTGTGTGTGAATCCATGGCCACTGATCAACAGAACCTCAGATTGCCACTTACATAATGCTGAAAACCTCAAGATTTTGTAATAGTAGCAGCTGCTTCTACAGTTGGCATCAAATAAGGCCCTCCCTGAAAGTTCCAGCAGGCAGGCCAAGTACATCATAGCTGAGAAGACTTAACAAGTATACTCTGCTGGTAGTTGTCCAATCTCAGAATTGAGGCAAGTTGGCAAGAAAGGTCTGGCTGATGTGTCTGTGAACAGGAAAGCTTGCACTATTGCCATCTTTAGTGTATCTGTTCTGTACAAGAATTGATGACTTCATTTTAAAGTTCTGCTGGTCTGCTCTTTTTCAAAAGTCTGTTCCTGCAACAGGAATAAGCGATGTTTAGAAAATGCTGACCTAAGTAACTTGGAAAGCAACAAAAGAAATATCATAGAATTGTACGACTGGAAGAGACCTCGAGAGGTCATCTAATCCAGTCCCCTGCACTCATGGCAGGACTAAGTATTATCTTCTAGACCATCCTTGACAGGTGTTTGTCTAACCTGCTCTTAAAAATCTCCAAGGATGGAGATTCCACATCCTGCCTAGGCCATCTATTCCAGTGTTTATCCACCCTGACAGTTAGGCAGTTTTTCTTAATGTCCAACATAAACCTGCCCTTGCTGCCATTTAATCCCATTGCTTCTTATCCTATCCTTAGAGACAATCAACAGAATAGTTTTGCTATCAATGCACTAATATTTAATGCTTATCCTGTATAACACTTCATTGCTTTAAAAAGCTGGACAAAAAATCTTTAGGATCTAGTTTATTCTATTAAGGATAGCACCCATCATTGTGATGTCTTAGCCATACATGTGTTTGCAGGATCGGTCCTTAAATCATTAAAGGTGACTACCTCCTGGGTGTTAACTTTATTCACATCAGTATTTCCAATGTACTCAGCCAGTAAAAGTTATCCACATGTATAAGTGTGTGCAGGATCAGGCCTTTAAACCAATACAGGTGATCTCCACCTGCTTGAGAAATTTCTTCCGTGGACTTTTTCTCCACCAAATATTCTCATCTCCATTCGTCTAGTCCACCCCGGTTCCATTTCACAATGGCATAAAAGGAGTCAGGTGCAAAGTTGATATAATTTGTAGTTTTTGTAGATATTGTTCTAGATTTTGGCTGTTTTTTTTTTTTTAATTCTACTTAAACTGTTTTTCAGCATCCAACTTCACACACTCCGGAGTCACCAAATGTATTGCGTCTGACTGACATACCTTACAAACTGCTAACACCAATTCAGTCTGCAGTAGGGAGCCTGCATTACTACTGATGCGTGTAGACCCCTGCAGCTGTGTGTACTCACGAAGCACTTTGTGTACCCTGCACCTCAGTTCATTTCAAACATTTTGTACAGAAGGAGAGACGGAAAATGAGAATTGTTCCTGAAGAAACACAGCTCTGATGAGACAAAGTATATACAGTAGATTCGTGTATTCACAGTACATGTAAGAACCTAGTCACATAGTCACAACTAATTGCAGTCCAAGATAGACCCATTACCTAACTTTCACCAAGAGCCTTGCTCAAAAAAAAAAAAAGAAAAAAAACCCACATGTAATTCACTACATTTTTGCCTTTTGGACACAGTGGAAATACTCATCTAAAAAGTCTTTGAAAAGACACCAGGCAGATTTAGTTTCACTTTCTGTGTGCTTACCTCAAATCTTTCTTACTGCTAAGCTGTGGACAAAGAATATTGCTCTCCTAGGGGTGCTACGACTTGTGATTTCTCCAAGAAAGCACAGAAAGCAGCAATAAGAATAATGATAATGATCATGATGATCAAACCCTAACCATCTCCATGGTTCAGTTTTTCTATGCTTACCCACATTACTTTGATAACTGGAGTGTTGACTTTTGGGGTAGAATCAGCCTGGTCTGTTTTACTCATTTCAGCAACTTAACAACACGTAGAGTGCATGTGCCTCTCTAACTGGACGTTTGATCAAGGCTTTTATTTATGATGGGACAGAATGAACCCTACTCGGTCTAGGAGTCACTCGAATTGCTGATAAATTACCCCTGCTTTCACCAATCACCGCCGAGACACCACCTCTCTTCTGCCATCCAGGGAAGAGACTTGGCAAGAAAAAACACACACAGAAGCTACATGTTTCACACAGGGTCAAGACAATGTGACCTGATGTGAACTGAGGGGCCTAGTTTTTAACATTTGGAAAGGAGGGTTGAGAGTCATACAGTCCAGGAATAATGCGCTTTGCTGTGATGCATTACCCCCAGTTACCTTTGTTGCTTGTTCCCTGGACAGTCTTAAGAACTACTACTGCTAATGCTACTGCCTAGAGCTGAATGGGAACCGGATTCTTCGTCTTGTGGGAAAGTTTGTGGTTTTGAAAAAAAATGTCCATTCCAAAATGGAGTGAAAATAAAACAAACAAAATCAAAATTTTCTGCAAAATGAAATGTAAAAAAACAATATTTTGTTCAGATAAAAGTGAAATGTTTTGTTCTGATTTTGATTTTTTAAATCTTATAGCGCTATACAAAATGACAAATGGAAATGAAAGGTCATTTCAAAACACAAAATCGAAACATTCCAGTCTGAAAAAGCTTTCTTCAATTTTTCTTTCTAAATGAAATTTTATCAAAATTGACATATTTCTGCAAAACATTTTGCTTTTGGGAAATCAGCAGTTTCCATCAGAAAATTTGCAACCCGCTCTACTGTTGAATCTGATAGCCAATTCAGGAAATAGTTCATTATAGAATTTCAGGTCTTTTTCTAAAAATATTAAGGGCTGAAACGCACAATGCTTTGTAATATGTGGACAATATTATGGCTGGGATTCTCAGAAGAGCCTAATGAAGTTAGGTGCCTCACTCCTATCGAAATTCAATATTTGGCCCTTACCTATTTTTAGGGCAATTTATGGGTCCATGAGCCTGGAAAGAGTTCCTTTAGGAGTACTTAGGATGCTCTTTTGCTGAGCCAATGTGACTGGTTTTTGTTTCACAAGGATTGGTGGAAAATATTCTTCAGTTTTAATTCATGCAAATCCACAAACTCAAAGCTATCAGAGTTATACACTGATTTAAAAAAAAAAATACTCAGATCTCAAATGTAAATGCAGTTGAAAGGCTTGTCTGGTTTTGTATCAAAACTGTCGAAACCACAAAATTCACATGCTTCCAGTGCAAAGGAATAAATTAGCTCAGGTTCGCCCATGAACCAAAGCAACTTTCTGATGAGCCTTGGTTGAATTTCAAGCTTCTAACAAATCCCAAAAGGAGGCAAGTTTAATGTGGTTTCATTGTGAATATTTCACATTGTTACGCACGTTGTTCTGTTCTCACTTACACTTACAAATCAGAAGTAAATTTGTTTAAGTCAGTGGAGGTAAACCAGAGTAAAACTGGTGGAAGTGAGATCAGAATTAAGCCTTCTAAGTCCATTTTAAAAAATTAGGACACATTAGTTTTTGGGAACTATCTATGACCTAGATAAGGAACCCTATATATACTATCCCCCATGGATACACAAAGGTTTATTAAGATCTCAAACACTCCATTTTCACTACAGTTTCCTTACTATAACATTTCCAAGTATACACTTACCTTGCTTACTTCCTCAAACTTTTCACATGCTCTGGTCTACACTGTAATTTGCTTTCTTGAAAAATGTAGGGTAAATACTTAGGTTGTCAACCAACTCCTATTAAAGTCAATGGAAAGAGTTCCATGGACTTCATCTGGATTTGGATCAGGCTCTCAGACCATTGGGAAGAAGGCAAGAAGTCTGAGCAGATCTGACCTCTCTGTAGTTGGTGTGAGCAAACTCTCATCCTCTGCACCCAGATGATACCCACTGTTCTTGGGTCCCAACAACAACTCTCTCTCTCTCTCTTTATACACTATACAACAAATGTTAATTGCTGACACTGAATGGACCCGGAAGGCTTCCCTAAAGAAAGCTGCGTGCTTTGTCAGTAGCATGCCATTGCCTTTCCCAAGGATTCATACTTCATCTTTTTTTGTTCGGGGCATATGTCCCATTCTGTAAATCCATGTTCCCATGTGTCACCACCATTTTCTGATTAGTTTAAATTGACCATAATAAGATTCCTAGGTTTTTGGGTTTGGTGGTGTTGTGTTTTGTTTTTGTTTTTTTTTTGCTTGGTAGTGGTTACTTTATTTTAAAAAAATCTTTTGAAGTAAACTTTTATTTCACTGTCTACTGTATTTGCAAGTACTCCCTGTGGGTTTTTATTACTTACTACCGTATTTCCCTTTCTCTCTCTCTCTCTCTCTCTCTCTCTCTGCCAAAAGACTAACAGAAATCAGTCTCCTTTCATCAGCCTCCCTTCTTCCTAATTTTTTCTTCCTTACACAAAATGCCTGCCACTACCTTTAACACCTGACTCTGTCTGGGGTGATAATTACTTTTATTTGACGCAGCTGGTGCATCGAGAGACCTGTGGGTTCTGTAAATTGGGAATGGGCAATATGGGTGGGATGTCTGGAAAATGTACAGATCTGTTCTCAAAAGTCAGAAACTGCAATAAAGAAATCAGATTCTTTTTGAAGCTTAATTTTGCTTTACATTTAAGTGGTCTATCTGATTTTTTTTATATGGAGTTACCTGAAGAATACTTCAAGACTTGCAGAGCAATAACAGAAAGGAAAGGTCTGTTTCTCAAGGCCCAAATGTGGGACACAGAACCAGAACAACGGACAAGGGAAAGTAATAGTGCAAGGACTTTTTCTGCCTACCTACCTTCTCCTTACTTAAACCCCAGACCTGAAACAACACGCATATGTGTGAAGCAAATTACAGGATCAAGGGCTAATATAGGCCCGCCACCATGCTGTCTGGGTGCCCATGTGGCGTTACTATTATTTTAATGTAAAAATATTTTTTTCCAGAACCACAGTATCATGATTCTGATTTCATTGTTTTAAACACTGTTCATTTTGATTCATAAGAATATTTATGGGTGAGTATGAAGGTAATTTTCAGCTAAACAAAATTTTGCCCCAAAAGGAGACAGAAAACATTGCAAAAAATATTTTATGGAAAATGATTTCTGTTTTCCTACCAGCTTTCATAAATACATATATGGAATGCACGGTTAGGTCCCAATAGTGCAAAAATTATGCACGTGCTTAACTTTACACTTCAACTTGAATAGCACTACTCACAGTGCATATAGTTAAGCATGTGCATGCGGTTTTATAGGATTGGGACCTTAGGCAAGTTTTCAGTGTGGTCTTCTGAACAAGTAATAACACAGGTAGTTGGTGTATTCTTGTTCTGCAAACACTAATTCAGCATTTATGACATAATTTATAGAAGGACGTCCAAACCCAGCTGAAAAGGGATGTTCCCACAACTTAAAAACTTTTCCTTTCAAAATTTCTGGATTCAGAAAAGTTTTTTGTCCAAAGAAGGGTGCAAATTTTTGCTGATGGATATTCATGGTTATTTTTTTTTAAATGAGCTTGATTGGCTCATTTTGGTTAGTCATAAAGTTCACAAGGTCCTTGTTTCATGGTTGGCTGAGCCTACCCCAGGTGGCCAAATGGCTTAGTGCTGGCATACATTAAGTCTTTAGCTGCATTAAACATCCAAAGTCCAAATATTAATAAGTAAATGGGAAATTTTTCAATATCTGTTGTGAATATATTTTCTTCAATTTTGATCAATTGTAGAAATGGTTGAAGTATTTAAAATGCTGGTGAAATTTCAAATTTCAGGAGAAAAAGAGAAATAAATAGATGAAGTTTACCATGGTTTTCTTTTTTCTCAACGAGTTCAACCCTCTGTCATTCCTGTATCATTAGACTTGTATGCAGTTTATATTGAGACTTGTTTCTATCTGGGCAAAATACTATTTTCCTGTCCCACTAAACTTTTTAAGATTTTGGACATTTTTCCCATCCTAAATCAGGATGAAAAATCATTTTCAATTTTTTTTGCAAATTAAAAATCCCTCCCACCCCCCCCAAAATTGAGATCAGTTTATTTGAAACATTTTGTTTAGATTCTGACAATTAATTTTGAAACAAAATGTCATTTTTTAACAGAAAACTGAAACTTTGCATTTAGAAAATGTTGAAAAGGGTTGTTCCCACAACTTAAAAACTTTTCCTTTCACAAATTTTTTGAGTCAAGAAATTCATCGAAACAGAAACTTTTCCCATGAAAAGTTTCAATATTAATGAATTAGCATTTTTGATGAAAAAACGTTTCATCAAGAAATTCCTGACTAGCTCTATTTTTAGCATGTTTTCACATGTAGTTTGACTACATACTGGTTCCTCACAGCATGCTATGACTTGCAGTTAATTATGGGGAGATTGATTTATAATGAGCATTACATATAATTTGTTTGTGGTGAGACGGTTTATGGCATGCTTTCCCATGTAGTTGCCTACAATGAGGTTTACTGTGTGATTTTTACATATTGTTTGGAAAGGGCTTAAAAGGTTTGTTTTACAGAATACTTGTCATAATCAGTTGTGCTTTGGTGCTTTGAGGGTGTATTAATGAGAAGCAAGATACCTTATTTGTTGCCATACCATATAATAATATAAAAGCAAGAGTAGTCGGTCTGCTCTCAACTTCATATTCAGTTCATTTTCCCTGACTGTCAGTTTCAATTAAGTTATACTTGTCCTTAGCTGGACCAGTTCCTGGTGCCAGTCATGGATGTAGAACGGGAGCACATATATCTCTCTGGGTACATCTATTTGTGTGTATTTGGATATGTCAAATATCATAAAAGTCTTTGTGACTTCAAATATGTTGCTCCACACTTCCTTGATCTCTGTTTCACAAGCCAACGTTATGAAGGTTAGTTGCCACCACAAGGCTAAATACTAGGTCCATTGAAGTTGGTAGCAAAACTGCCATCTGGATACCATTGAACCTGGATATGGTCCTTAGTTTCACGTGATTGTTAATCATGCTGAATTGTGAATTCATGCCATTTCAAACTTAGAAGTGAATTTTGCAGAATTTAGAGAAAAAAGGGTATTTTCAAGGTCTGAAAAACTTTGATAGAAACAAAATTTTGAGAGCTCAAACCCTCCAGAACAAACTGGTGACCTTTTTCTTTTCCAAAATTTTACAGCCCCCTTTTCACCTGAAATCAGATGATGGCGGACTGTCTTTTGCTCTGTGTTTGTGTGGGGTCCTGGTCCATGCAGTAATGCAAATCATAAATAAATGAGGATACCCTTCTTCATACTGAGTAGTACTTGCTCTGCACCATGGGACTAGTGTGAGGTTCTATTCAGTGTGACTAAGAATATCACAACCTGGCTCTGAATTTGAACGGCTTGATCCTGCAAGATGCTGAGCGCTCTCAACTTTCACTAAATTAAATGCATTGCAGGTTATTCATTTATGGGATATTTTAGAACATTGTTCATAATAGGGGCATCTTCCACAAGAATATATTGGAAATATTTTTTCTCAGAAATACACTTTTTTGATTTATTAAGATGGAAATTATTTATCAAATATCATTTGTTTATTAAAAGGAGACCTAATCCTGCTCTCCGTACATGCTCAATTCCTAAAGTAGGAGTTGAGGTGCTCAGCACTTAGTATGAGCGTGTCCTCTTGTAAGGACAGAAGGATTTGATCCATCCTTAATAACACCAATATTTAACATACAACAATGACATGTTCATGAAGCGAGATGAAGTGCTTGTTTGAGAAAGCCATTAAAATAGTCCCAACTTTACCAATATGAGAAGCACCAATTGTGAACAAAATCTTCCTCTGACAAGGGCCTTCCTTGTTAATCTTCACGTGTAAAGCTTTATAGGAGTTATTGAGATGAAACTATGCCAGATAATGGTAATTGCTAGAAGCTGAGATAACAATGTTCCAAGGTTGTTGTTCCAATGGAGGATATTTCTGCTTCATATCAGGAATAGGGAAAAATAAACAAATAAGGTTGAGTGTAGGGAAGTTGTAGAGCCTGTTTTTTCTCTCACTTGTACCTGAGTCATTCCATTGACTTCAGTGGAGTGACTCTGGAACTAAACCAGTGTAAGTAGGAGAAGTATCAACTCCTCACCCCTTTATAAAAAAAATTCTAATGAGATTTCCCCTCACAGAGTGAAAGATATGAATCCATACCTTCCCGCCACCCCCATGCCACGGGACTCATCGATCATACTCAATAATTCTGCCACTGAGGAGATAGTTCCCCTTTGGAGGTTCTGCATGGCAGAGCTCTTGTGGAATCCTGGGGTGGGAGGGTAACAAAATGGCACCTCCCCCACAGGAAAAGCCTTAATGGAGGGCAGAGGTTGCCTCACTGCCCATCGTCCACAGAGGTAAATTTCTTCCACTATGCAATGGACTTTGCGGGTGCAGGGCTGTGTGACTTATACAAATACTGTGCCATCTTTGCTGAATTTGGGTATTTACTGTACTCTTCCCAGTTCATAACCATTTAGGAGGCACCATGTTTATTGCGTTGCCACCTTTAGATAAAGCACAAGTTAAAGTGCCATTTTAAGAGCAGCAATGACTTTATATATATATATATATATATATATATATATATATATATATATATATATATATATAAAAAACAACCTGCACTATTTTTTCTTTAGCAATTTGCTCAAGATTACAAATGAGAATTATACCACTCAATAGCTTGCTAGAGAGCTGAGCAAGAGCTCTGGACACTTGACCAAACCAGTATTTTACAAAAAATATTTTTATTTCAAATAAGATGTGTATGGGTGTGTGTGTATAATATTGTAGCAGTGAGTTCCATAGTCTAGGTTCAGTTCCTGTGAAATACTATTAGAATAAAATATGTCCACTCTTTCTCTCTCTCTCTTGCATATGATGAATATGCAAGCATACACATACACATGCATACCAACTAACATGGGGCTGGATATTTTCCACCCTTATGCACAGTAGACCAGATTCTGATATGCTTATTCATTTTGATGTGTACCTTTTTTTGCAAGTTGTCCCATTGACCTATGCAAGGATTGAGATACTGCTCAATGTGTGTAAGGGTGTCTGAATCTGGACCTATGAAAATTACAATTTAACAAAATATCTAAGTATTTATTTAATGATCATCTTGTTCCCAAGTCTGTGTCAAGAACAGAAACCACTATAATACATCTTTATTGCTTGTGAATGTGAATATGTGGATGAATTTCAGATGTATGCATTCATAGATCTGGCTTGCATGCAGAATGCAGCATTTTGTACAGGTGACGTGTTGTATACAAAACATCTGATGAACTGATACCAACAGTCTTACAGATCTTAGAAATCCTTTCCATATGTCTTATCATAAAGATAAAGTGACTGTCTCCATCCACACATGAGAACCAATTAGTCTGCCACCTTTATATAATTAGATAGTAAAAAAGAACTTTTTGAAGTGAAATCTTACTTCTTTTCTCCAGGAGTCAAAAAGACAACTAATGACAGCAACAAATTACAAGATACATTTCATAATGCACTCAGTGAATGCATTAATATTACAGTATTTGCTGAGTTTAAAGAAGTCCAACATTCAATATTTCTCTTTGCAAACAAAAATCTATTTACATTACTCCAAACAAGAAAAAAATTACAAAAATGGCTCTTTGTGGAAGTCCTGAAATGGTAGCAAGACATTTGACTCTTCTGCATCCTTAGAAATTAACCCTGTGTTAATCAAGGTTTATAAGCAAGATTCACTATGCAAGGTAAATCATCAGATGCCTCTTTAGGTCACCTGTCCAGCCGCTTTGCAATGCCTTGCCAGTGCAAAGCAAGTAGGCCAACGGTTGAGGTTCTGGCCCAGTACGTCTATCTCCATTGAACCTGGCTTTATGAGCTCACCTTTATGCTCTCATAAGAATACAAAATATAACAGCAACTAACCTGGATGTCTCTGGGTTTGCTGCTGGCAACCTCCACCTTTCTGAAAAAAATACTTTGCTAGATGGTGTAAATTGGCACAACTCTACTGACGTCCAGGAAGCAACCCAGAGTTGCATCAGTTCAGGATCTGGCCTTATCTATATTTTACACTGATAGCATATAAATCCAGTGGAAGGAACTATATTTTTTTAAGAAGTTTGTATCCTGCTGTGGCAACAGTATAATAGAGCAGGTCAAAAATCCTGACAATTTTTCCCTGTTTTTTTTTTTTGTTAGGGGTGCGTGGAAAGGGACAGACATGTAGACAAATATGCAACTGCACCTACTCCAGTCCTATGGTTAGGGCATTTACCTTAGATGTGGGAGACTGAGGTTCAAATCTTTGCTCCATATTAAGCAGAGGAAGCCTTAGACGTGGGTCTCCCATGCTCCAGAGGAGCGCTTTAACCAGCAGGCTAATGACAGCTTCCTCTCTCCCATGTTTTTTTCCACAACATTTTTTTGAAAGGTCTCATTTTCATTCCACATCAGAAAACCAAATGTGTCAACATCTCAGATTTTTTTCACAACACAGAATTGCCATTTTTCAGCCAGGCCTATTTAAAAATCAGTAAAAGAAAATGTACTTTTCACGGTAAAAGTTCTCTTCTGATGTTAACCCAGTATTAAACATCAGGGTAACTGCTTTACACGACATGACTCCCATAATGCAGTCACATTTTGTGAACCAGGTTTAGCTTAAAATGTATTTGCCTTTGTTTTCTAACCAGATAAGGCTCATACTTGGATGAGCATTGTAGAATAAGGTCGATGAATCACCAAGACTACTTTGGACACTGGTGATCACTCCCTTTCGAGTCAGGTGCCCTATGGGCATGAATGGTTTTTTGACATTACTTGAAGCCTTATTAGCACTGAACATATTGAATAAAAGCTTTCCTCAAGCTTGAGGAGATGATGAAGATGATGATGCAGTGACAGGTTTTCTCCTCACCACTGAGATTTTTCTGGCAACTCAGGCTGGGCAAACTTGCAAAGATTTTACAGGCTCCTGTGTGTCCCATCTCCCAATATATATATTTTAAAATATATTATTGGTTTTCCTAAAGTAATTATAACAAAACCACGAAACTGCTGACCTCCCCATATTTGGAAGTAAATTCAAAACATATCTCCAAATTAGCTTTCCTTGAATAGGTCCTCATATGCATCCACATGCAAACAGATAATCTATAAGTGAGGCCATTTTTTTTCCCGCAGGTTGGAAAAAGAGAGGAAAATTGTTATTGTTTTATTTTTATTTGTTTTATTGTTATTGTGTTATTTATTTATTTTTATGTTGGTGCTCAGATTTACGGTGACGGCAGCCTATGAAGTTGCATCTGATGAAGTGAGCTGTAGCTCACGAAAGCTTATGCTCAAATAAATTGGTTAGTCTCTAAGGTGCCACAAGTACACCTTTTCTTTTGGCAGCCTTATTAACATCCATCTAGATGGGAGTAATAATTATGCAATAGGTTCTTTACGAGAGATAGAAAAGAAGGGACAGGGCTGGAGGGAAAAGAGCCATCATTCACAAGGAAAAGTACAGAATGAAATATTGTAATGAAAACTACTGTAGTCCTCTTCTACATGTTCTTAACTTTACTGCCAAAAGTTGTCAGTAGACTTCATTAGGACTACTCGTGGTAGTAGAATAAGCATGTATGTAAGTTTTTGCAGACTTTGGGCCTTTGAGATTTCAAGTTAAATAAAAGAGATTGATTCTCCTTTTCCTCAACTCTGAATTTTTCATACGTATGTATTAAACTGCTTTGTAGTAAGCTCCTCACTATGTAATAATTTTGCTCTCTATTGCAATTTGTCTTGACATTTCTTTGGGCAACAGTTATAAAGATATAGGGGTAAGGTTCCCCCTTAAATATGTGTGGCTCCAAGTAAAATTACTATCAGTTCAGTGTCGTAATCCAGCAAATTGATAGCAAAATCCCAGACTTGATCTTAAAAATCATAGACCACATTATGGTCCTAGGATATGTGCCTAAAGTATTGGTGTATCATTGTGACCAATATATGCTGGATTGAGAGAGCTAAGTGTTATTGGACTTCCCGTTACTGAGGTCATTAGAAAGAGAGACATCTGAGCTAAAGATAAGGAGCAGGTATGTGATCTGATGGGTTCCAGTCTGATACTGAATTTATTTTCCAAGCCTTTCTGTCGGAGTAACTGAAACTCCCATTGTGGGGCCAGGATTTCACCCCTCCTTTTAAGTTTTCAGTTAAACGTCAGCGGACTCTCCCCTGTGTTCAGAGAGACAAACTGTTTGCTTGTCTTTCTAGTTACTTTTTATGGCCTCTGTCATTACGGTATCTAAGAGTACATCTACAGAGCAATTAAACGCCTGCGGCTGGCCTGCGTCAGCTGACTCAGACTCGGGCTGTGGGGCTGTAAAATTGCTGTGTAGACATTCGGGCTCAGGCTATCTTCACAGTCCCCCTCTGTGGCAGGGAATTATCATCCCCACTGTACAGATCAGAAGCTGAGGCACAGAGAGACCGTAACTTGTTCAAGGTCACGCAGAGAGACTGGGACAGAGCCAGCTATGGGACCCAGTACATGTGCGAGTTGTTGCTCCACCTCCTATATCTGCTGTTTCTCACCCCGCTTTTTTAATGTTGCTACATTGATTCAACATATCTAATGCATCAGGGTGTTACAAATCTCCTGACCTGACCCAGAGGTGCTCACCATGCTTTGCAGCACTGGTTTCCTATTGAAAAATACGGTGCATTTTCTGAGCTCTCCTTCCCAAGCCAAAAACCAAAACCCCACAAACACATCCCTCCCCCAAACAAACACACAAAATCCCATGACAAACTAAACACAACTTACCGTAGTATATTTGTTGTGGTTTGCGTTTGCTTTTATAGCTAATTCGCCTAGGAGGGATTTAGCAAAAGATCAGAATAATCCTACAACCATTTTGCAGTTTAATCCCAAATTTGTGGAAATGTCTCAGTTGTACCATGAATATTTTAAAGAGGAAAAAGGAAAGTGAAATCCTGGCTTGTTGTAGTCATCTCAGGACGGATCCACAGTCTATTGCAGGCTATAGAAGTCTTCCCAGGATTTCAATAGTCTTTGGATCAGGCCCAACATGCTTTCTTTTCCCTACCTGAGCTCTTTATTTCATGTTTTGAGATATGTTCTTTGAATTTACTTTCTCTATGGAATGACACTATATCTTCCTGGAATCTCTAATGAGTCACTTCGTTAGGAGCTGGGCAGGAGGATAGCCGTTTCTGTAATGCACACATTTAAGGTTAAACCAGAAGACAATTTATCAATCACTACTATGGTTTCAGTAATAGGTGGAACTCTTTTACATGTGCCGATATGTTGGCATTTCTTAGAAATGTATTTTTAAATTTTAGTTGCTGTTCTGGCATGCAGCTTTTAAACAGACCCTTTGAAATTTGTTCACTTTATTTTTGAAATGAATCCTAATGGTGCAAATAGTCTGGGATAGAAACAGGCTTGCAGATGTTGCAAATGTATTTCTTTAGCTGGTAGGGTGACCAGACAGCAAATGTGAAAAATCGGGATGAGGGTTGGGGGGGTAATAGGAGCCTATATAAGAAAAAGACCCCAAAATCAGTACTGTCCTTATAAAATCGGGATATCTGGTCACCCTATTAGCTGGACATATCACAAAAGTATTGGCAGAACATCGAACTTACAGTGTTTCCCTCAGAAAACAGTCTGCTAATTTAGGGGCTGCTGATTTTCATTGCATTGTGCTGTATGCTCATCAGAAGGTAAACCTTTCCTAGCTATGCTGAAGCTGGGCTCAAGCTGACAGTTTTATTTTGTTTTGGAGTGGCTTTTTTTTTCTTAATCCATTTTTGGACTTCAACATCACAAAATTGTGTAGTCTGCAACATGCTATCGTTAACAAACATCCTTTGTTTTATCTCCTGTCTCACTAGCTACTCTGCAGTTTCCTTTCTTCATAAATGAATTGTAGCACAATCCTACACTAAATACCAGGTGGGAAATCTTTACTCATTGAAATATTAATGGAGTAGATTTTCCCCCCTTAGACGCACTGGATTTTTCAGTGCTTTTCGTCTATCAAAGGTCCCTTCTTGTCAGTCAGCTTTGTCCAGGCGGAGAAAGCAATGAGCATATTAAAAAATGAGATGTGAGAGAACCCAACAAAAAAACCTTTAAAAAATTTTACTTTTGAACTTCCAGAGAGGGCACAGAGCTTGTTTTGTGGGGAATGCAGAGTCGGAGGGGTTTTATTTACAGACATGTGTCGTACATTTGTTTCAGTTTTATATCTGCTGTCAAAATATGATGGTTTTATTCAGATTTTAAACATGCTTCAGCTGGAAACACTACATCTTTAAATTGTGTCTGTTCGATTTCCCTAGCTGCGCTCCCTCACCTTATCCAGGTGCATGTTAAATCAGTATTAATGACAATATCATTCTTGTGCAGTCATCTCCTGCCTGCAATTTGGTTTTAATTACCCACCACGTTGTCTTTCCCCCTCACTGACAGCCATTAAATAGGGAATGACACCAGAGCCACGGTTGTGTGGAATATGCACTTCACCAGGGTGGCTGGTTTTTTTCGGTTTTTTTTAAAAACCTCCATAAAGTAGGCTGCAGTGCCTCTTAGTGGTGGCCAGTGGAAAAAGGGGCTTACAGCAAAACTACTTGTTTTGATAGCTTAGCAATGCTTTCTTTGGCTAAATTAGAGCTTATGGGGAAAAATATAGCACCACCCTTTAAGAGAGAGAGAACACACTTGAAGATTAAGGCATGATTGGGACACATTGAAGTGTCTCTTCATTGAAATCTAACAGTAACTTTGATGTAGTATTTAAGCCTTGTCTGACAGTCTGCAATGGTTGCTCAGAAGCAGGTACCTTGTCAGTTAGACTGTCAGTGAATAAAGTCCTTGAGGCAAACTGCTCACTAAAGGTGAACCAGGAATCCCTAATGAATTAAAAATCCAGCTTCTTCTCCTTTACTGAGCCATTGTCTCCTATACCTTATACTTTTTTATTTCCATATAGGGATGTGTGTGTGTACATGCACATATGAATACACACAAAACCATACATTATGCCGATTTTTAATTGCAAAAATTCTCTCTCTCTCTCTCTCTTTCTTTTTTTCTTATTTGTAAGTGCTTTTACATTATTTTTTTTCCTTTGGTCAGTAGTATGAAACTGATTTTTCCCCACAAAATATTCCAAATTTACCCCTGTTGGGAGAGTTATATTCCATGGACCAATTCTGATCGAAACTGATGTAAATACTGAATCATTGCATTAAAGTCAGTGCAGTTAACCTGGATTTGCACCAGTTTAATGGATGGCAGAATCCGACGCAAAAAGATATATCTCTAAGGGCAAATTCTGCATTAGGCTTATAGCATGAGAGTGTCAGAAACAAAAGTGATTAGTAAAATAACATTCTGTAAAATGTGTATCTATTGTTTATTAACAAGAAATAGTTTTCAAAGAGTTTTGTAAGGGGGGGAGGGAGTTTACAATACAAAAACTGCAGATTGACTCAGAAAAAAAGTCTTAAAACTCAGACAAGCTGGTAAAGGGGGTTTGCAGAAGGATAAAGATTGTCACGGCAATTCACAGTTTGCCTCAATTGCGGACAATATTTGCTCTTGTTAA
The DNA here is from genome assembly GCF_965152275.1 of Natator depressus. Lineage (NCBI taxonomy): Eukaryota > Metazoa > Chordata > Testudines > Cheloniidae > Natator > Natator depressus. Next base: position 74,099,736 of record NC_134243.1, read on the forward strand.
ATGTCATCTACATTGATTTGATTTATTATTTTTAAGACAAGTATACTGTGAATCGTTAAATACCACCCCAGTAAATTGTTGTCTCTTACAAGAAGATTTTGTGATTGAATTGGGAAGCTCATATGAGCAAGCCTACCGTGAAGGTTTAATCTCTGATACAGCTTCCATATATTGGTTTACAGCTATATTGAGTCCAGTTAGAATGATTTTTTACTTTCCTAATATGAAACATGATGCTTGGAAAATCTGATAAGTGAGTTTCATTTCCCTGGAAATTTATTGCTTCTATTTCCAAGTGCAAGGAAATAAAACAAGTAAAAACAATAAGCAGTCTGTAAGGAGAGTATTAATGAGGGGTCACTCTTTTCTCATGTAGGCTGTAGCTCAGGAGAAAAAGAGAACAGACTTGCTTTTGGGGCAGTTTAAATAGCAAGCACACTATATTTTATTTTATTTATTAGGAATAGCCTAGTTCTCTTTTCCTCTCTAAAATCTGTTCCAAATCCTAACAGGATATTATGACAGGAATTAAAGGACCCGTTCTTCAGGTCCTGTACATTGGTAAACTCCCTTGACTTGAGCTGAGGATCTAGCCCATTTTTTCTTGATGACAAAGGATGTTTATGCTTCACTCAGACATCTTTGGAATCCACTAGAGCTAATTTGAACATATAAAAATGATGCCTATAGTATTTCAACGTGCTATTCAAATTTCAGTTTGGGTTACTATGTTCTGCTTATCTAAAATCCCCCTGTATTTTCAGTTGTGAATGATGATGTCCTTCATTTCTTTTTGTTAAGTGCTGTGCACTGTTAAAGTTCCACCCCAGAAGTGGTTGCATTTTAATGATGGGTGAAAAGATTGCTGTCTATACAGTGCTTTGTATTTGAAGGTAACTGGGCTCCACATGAGTGTACCCATGCAGATCCAATTGTATGATCTAGCCCTAAATGAGATACAGACTGGAAAGTTCAAATGCATGGTAGAGAGGTTGAAGGTCCAAAACAATGCAAGGGCTGATGCAGAAGACAAAACAAAGAGGAAGTTTTTTTTATATATATACAAATATAAAGCACTGTAAATATAAATATACATTTGCAAAAGTATTACCTGCACTGAAATTATTTTGTTGCAAACTCTTTCTGAATTTAATTATCAGGTCTATCTTTCATGTAGTCTTTGTTGTTCATCTATTTCTTTGTTTAGGAAAGTCTCTTTGCTCTCTTTCCAACTTTCAGTAATATAGAATATTGCAGAGCAGTAGTTAGCTGTGTGCTCTAGACATGATTACTTTTTCAGACTCCATAGTAGGTTTATTTTACAACTTCAGTTTGTTTTCTCCAGGGGAAATTGTATAGTTTATTCAAATTTCACCATATGCTTTTCATATCCAATAAAACAGTTGCATTATAAAAGGAAATACTGTATATTGCACCCTAAATCTTGGGAGTTGTGGAGAATCAGACTGAAACCTGATGGAGAGCTCTAGATACAATAATACTCAGAAAGTTTTTTCCTTGCTAAAGCAAACTACCGCCAAGAAGTAGCTCAAGAGGGGCTATTGGAAACATTATTTTTAAAATAGCCTTTGCTGTTCGGGTTATAGGCCTTGATCCTACAAACACACATGTAAGTAACTTTACATACGTAAATAATCTTTACGAACTCAGTGGGTCTGCCCACATGCATAAAGTTACATATGTGCATAAGTGTATAAATCTTCAAGATCACGACTGTAGTTTGTTAGTGTTTGGTTAATGTTTTAAACCTCAATCCTGCAAACATTCTGTGCGCAGACCTCCAAATGACATACCAGCATATAGGGCCCAATCCAAATCCCAGGAGTCTTTTCATTGACTGTAGTAGGAGATGGCTTAATCCCATACTGACTACAGGACTAAAAGCCGTAACTAAATTCTTCATGCTGCCATTCCAAGTCATGGCTCTATCTACTACACTATACAGCCATGTGCAATTTATAAAGAGCATGGACATCATGGTAGTAAACAAGGAAGTTGTTTTTAGAGTTGCTGGTCAGAGAGAGAGAGAGAGAGAGAGAGAGAGAGGAGGGGAAAGGGTGTTGTAAGCAAATGACAAGACAGTGCAAGGCAAAAAAGGGCAGTAGAATCTGAATATCTAATTGCATCTAAGGCCCTGATCCTGCCAAAATGTGCAGGATGAATGGAATTTGCATGCATAAAATTAAGCACACGTACAAGTCTTTGCAGGATCTGTGCCCTAAAACTTAGAGCCATTTGATTCACAATGAAATGTAAAACCACTTGAAAATTGTGGGCGGTAGGTGTAAATTTAATTGTGAACTTGAAAGTGAGCTCATTTTGTGCTCATTTGAGGGGGAAATTACTAAAATACAGTATATCATTTTTATGGACAAAAATGACTTACTATTGGGGAGAAATTAACATTTTTGCAAAATAAAAAGGGGGGATATGTATGTATTTTTGAACAAAGATATCTTTGCACAGGAAACATTTGGAAATCCATTTGATTTGATTTGATTGATTGATTGATTTAAAAAATTATTCACCCAGCTGTAGAGCTGGTTGGATAATTTGCCGAATACACTCACAAATAATTGATTTGATGCACATTTTTGATATGTTTCAAATAAATTACTGGACAAACATGAGTGAAAAAGCTACCAGCAAGGATTAGGAGAATGAACACAGCAGCAAAATCTGGTGAGACAAAATCTCAGCTGATGGAACTGTACTACTACGGATAAGAGTCAATAGTTGGATGGTTTCAGAGTAACAGCCATGTTAGTCTGTATTTGCAAAAAGAAAAGAAGGACTTGTGGCACCTTAGAGACTAACAAATTTATTTGAGCATGAGCTTTTGTGAGCTACAGCTCACTTCATCGGATGCAATCAGTGGAAAATACAGTGGGGAGATTTATATACATAGAGAACATGAAACAATGGGTGTTACCATACACACTGTAACCAGAGTGATCACTTAAGGTGAGCTGTTACCAGCAGGAGAGCGGGTGGGGGCGGGGGGGAAGAAAACCTTTTGTAGTGATAATCAAGGTGGGCCATTTCCAGCAGTTGACAAGAACGTCTGAGGAACAGTGGGGGGTGGGGGGAAAAATAAACATGGGAAAATAGTTTTACTTTGTGTCATGACCCATCCACTCCCAGTCTCTATTCAAGCCTAAGTTAGTTGTATCCAGTTTGCAAATTAATTCCAATTCAGCAGTCTCTCGTTAGAGTCTGTTTTTGAAGTTTTTTTTGTTGAAGAATTGCCACTTTTAGGTCTGTAATCAAGTGACCAGAGAGACTGAAGTGTTCTCCAACTGGTTTTTGAATGTTATAATTCTTGATGTCTGATTTGTGTCCATTTATTCTTTATGTAGAGACTGTCCAGTTTGACCAATGTACATGGCAGAGGGGCATTTCTGGCACATGATGGCATATACCACATTGGTAGATGTGCAGGTGAACGAGCCTCTGATAGTGTGGCTGATGTGGTTAGGCCCTACGATGGTGTCCTCTGAATAGATATGTGGACACAGTTGGCAACGGGCTTTGTTGCAAGGATAGGTTCCTGGGTTAGTGGTTCTGTTGTGTGGTGTGTGGTTGCTGGTGAGTATTTGCTTCAGGTTGGGGGGCTGTCTGTAAGCAAGGACTGGCCTGTCTCCCAAGATCTGTGAGAGTGATGGGTCGTCCTTCAGGATAGGTTGTAGATCCTTGATGATGCGTTGGAGAGGTTTTAGTTGGGGGCTGAAGGTGACGGCTAGTGGCGTTCTGTTATTTTCTTTGTTGGGCCTGTCCTGTAGTACGTGACTTCTGGGTACTCTTCTGGCTCTGTCAATCTGTTTCTTCACTTCAGCAGGTGGGTATTGTAGTTGTAAGAATGCTTGATAGAGATCTTGTAGGTGTTTGTCTCTGTCTGAGGGGTTGGAGCAAATGCAGTTGTATTGTAGAGCTTGGCTGTAGACAGTGGATTGTGTGGTGTGGTCTGGGTGAAAGCTGGAGGCATGTAGGTAGGAACAGTGGTCAGTAGGTTTCCGGTATAGGGTGGTGTTTATGTGACCATCGCTTATTAGCACCGTAGTGTCCAGGAAGTGGCTCTCTTGTGTGGACTGGTCCAGGCTGAGGTTGATGGTGGGATGGAAATTGTTGAAATCATGGTGGAATTCCTCAAGGGCTTCTTTTCCATGGGTCCAGATGATGAAGATATCATCAATGTAGTGCAGGTAGAGTAGGGGCATTAGGGGATGAGAGCTGAGGAAGCGTTGTTCTAAGTCAGCCATAAAAATGTTGGCATACTACTACAGGACAGGCCCAACAAAGAAAATAACAGAACGCCACTAGCCATCACCTTCAGCCCCCAACTAAAACCTCTCCAACGCATCATCAAGGATCTACAGCCTATCCTGAAGGACGACCCATCACTCTCACAGATCTTGGGAGACAGGCCAGTCCTTGCTTACAGACAGCCCCCCAACCTGAAGCAAATACTCACCAGCAACCACACACCCCACAACAGAACCACTAACCCAGGAACCTTTCCTTGCAACAAAGCCCGTTGCCAACTGTGTCCACATATCTATTCAGAGGACACCATCGTAGGGCCTAATCACATCAGCCACACTATCAGAGGCTCGTTCACCTGCACATCTACCAATGCGGTATATGCCATCATGTGCTAGCAATGCCCCTCTGCCATGTACATTGGTCAAACTGGACAGTCTCTACGTAAAATAATAAATGGACACAAATCAGACATCAAGAATTATAACATTCAAAAACCAGTCGGAGAACACTTCAGTCTCTCTGGTCACTCAATTACAGATCTAAAAGTGGCAATTCTTCAACAAAAAAACTTCAAAAACAGACTCCAACGAAACACTGCTGAATTGGAATTAATTTGCAAACTGGATACAATTAACTTAGGCTTCAATAGAGACTGGGAGTGGATGGGTCATTACACAAAGTAAAACTATTTCCCCATGTTTATCCCTCCCCCCACTGTTCCTCAGACGTTCTTGTCAACTGCTGGAAATGGCCCACCTTGATTATCACTACAAAAGGTTTTTCCCCGCCCCCCTCCCCACTCTCCTGCTGGTAATAGCTCACCTTAAGTGATCACTCTGGTTACAGTGTGTATGGTAACACCCATTGTTTCATGTTCTCTATGTATATAAATCTCCCCACTGTATTTTCCACTGAATGCATCCGATGAAGTGAGCTGTAGCTCATGAAACCTTATGCCCAAATAAATTTGTTAGTCTCTAAGGTGCAACAAGTACTCCTTTTCTTTTTGCGAATAGTTGGATGGAGTTTTTGGGTGCCCCGGAGAGTCAGTGCTGTAGCAGTGGCTATTCAATTGAGGATGGCGACTGTGAAGTCAGAAATGAGACAGAAGAATCATGTCCAGAAACTCAGAAGGTTTGCAGCTCTTGCTAGCAGAGACCCCTGGGAAAGTTGGAATGTCCTTACCTTGCTAGTGGCCAGCACCTGCCTCAAACCTCACAGAGCATCCAACTGATTGCATGGTGTGGCAGCAGAGAAATTCTTGCCAAGTGTCTTAGGTTTATTGGCTATGTAATATTTGTAAAAACACTTCTTAGTTAGGGTTTTGTTGTTTAATAAATATCTGCAATGCCCGGGAGAATGGCCTAATCCCAGCTCTGCCACTCATTCAGTATGTAGAGTTGGTCATGCCACTTCACCTCTCTGCCTCTGTCTTCCCAGCTGTAAAATGGGGATCCCACTAAGCTAGCTAGCTATTTTCTGAGAATTGTTGTGGTTTTGTTTGTATAGCTTTTAGGCTATTATAAAGATCTCTGGGTGAAATTCATCCCTGTGCAGAGTGGCCAGTGCAACATTTAAGTCCCATATAAGCTATATGATCCCTGTACTGGCCCTCTACGTAGGGGTGAATTTTGCCCTCTGTAAATGCCAAGTTTTACTCTATTTTAATGGTCTTTCCTCATTTACCATCATATCTGAGTCCCTTCTCAGTCATTAAGCTTTGTTTTAGAGTCCAGCCAAATGTCATTTTCTTCTCTTCTTTCTCTAACTGGCCTCTGGTTATATTAGAAAATAAAATTAATCTCAAGGGGAAAATAGCACTTAAAATTATTATTACTGTTTAGCGTGCTAAAGTGATTTGCTCTCCATGACCTATCTCAGTCTGATCCTTATACAAATCAAATCAACACACACATAGCAGCGCTTGGAAGCTCTTTCCAGATTCGACATTTAACAGCCTTAAAACCTTTAGGATTTCACAAAAGTTTGGTGTAGCTGTCCTTCCAAGTGCCACTCAGATTTTTTTTAATGACTTTGGTCCCAGTTGAGTGAAGTACTTAACCACATGTGTAATTTTAAGTGCCTGAGTAATCCAATTGATTTAATAGGCCTGCTCACGTGCTTAAAGGTAAGTGCATGCTTAAGTGTTTTGAAGGATCAGGGCCTGAGGGAACTTCCAACAACCTTCAGTTTCCTCAGGAGGATGCCAGAGATTAAATTCCATCCCTGTCCTCATATAGTTCTGAATTCTGAGCTTCTGTTTTGCCTCTTACCCTCAGTTCTCCAGTTTACTCAGATGGGTTCCATCCGTTGACTGCTGGCACCGTTTACGGACACTAGAAATCAGTATGTTAATATTGATTTTCAAAAACAATTAAAGACTGGGATTGTGCAAGGAATCCAAAGACGCTAACTGCCATTGAATTTCTATGAGATTTGGGTGCTTAGCTCCTTTAACAATCCCAATTTAAATACACAAATTGGGACAGATTCTGCAAACATGGATGTGAGTATCTTCACTCACATGCATAACTAGTTGTAGATTCAGGACCTAAAGCTGTAAACTGTTGATCTTGTTGGATTTGGAGGTGGGTATATCACATGAGAGACTTATGCTACGCTCAAACTTGATTTCCAGTCCACCCAAATCAACATCAGTGTTTTTGTAAAACTTTAATGAGAATCTTGAGACACAGTACACCAAAGCTTTTAAAAAAATCGTACAACTTCACAATAATGCTACAGAGTAGATGATGATGATTTATTTGTATTGTTTCTTGAGGCCTCAGTCAGAGATTGTGGCCCCAGTGTGCTCTGCACTGTACATGCCTATAACAAAAGGACAATCTCTGTGGTCCACAAGGTTCCAACGTGTGAAAAGACGGGCAAGTTGGTGCTTTTCTAAACCAAATATCCAGGCTTTCTTTGTCTGCAGATTGGCAGTAAGAAGCTCTGTATTTTCTAAAATGTTCCCTAATTTTATTCACAGTTTGGAAACTATTTATTTCATTCATGTCCCTGAATCTCATAATAACCAATCTGCACTTACTTCTCAATCTTATATTTACCTTTAAAGATTTAACATCAATATATGGAACTGTTATAAGATGCATATGTGCCCCTTGAGGTAAAAACCCTAATCCCATGTTTTTATACATATGGTACACACCTGCAACTTGTTATCAGTATGATACACTCTAAGATTCCAAGTGTGGCTAGGTGTGAACTGTTTAAAAAAAGTTCACTTTTAGGGTTGCATAAAATCCTAACCTGACCACTTGCTTCTGGTCCAGTTTATGATATCTGAACCTTCCATGCCACTTTAGATACCATCTGTGAAGTCCGTGCGCAAAGTCAACCTTTATTCTTCATTAATTCATGGAAGGCCTGATCCTATTCCCAATGAAGCCCATAGCAGAGCTGCCCGTGGCAAGCCAGATCAGGCCTGTAACATAACTTTTTTCTCTTACGATTTTCAGGTTCCAAATCACTCCTGTCTTTATGTAAATTAAAGCTGTTAACTGCCAATTGATTTCCAGCAGTTTCAAAAATTCTCTCCTTCCACACCCCAACCTCCATAAATTTCATTCCCGCCCACCCCATCCCTGAAAAAAGTCATACTATACTGAAAAGAGAAATATTTTTGACTATTCAAAACTCGGTGTGACGAACAATTCCATTCTTCACCCCACTCCGACCAGTTTATTTTGATACATGGAGACAGTTGCAGTGTGAGAAGAACTGCAGTTAGAAGGATCTATTTAGCAAAAATAGTTCTAACAATACCAGTTCAGGTCAGCATTCTTTACGTTCTGTTGCTTTATTATTTGGTCACCAAGCAAAAGGTTTGTTATGATTTTTTTAAGCTTGAGGGAGAATATGAATGTCATAAATATTTCATTTTCAAGGCACATCTTGCATTGTTCTTCAGTTTCAGACCTCGCCAGCAGTCAACACAGTAGTAAATTTCCACACCTGTGGACCTTTTTCAGTAATTTACGATTTCCATTAGATTTCCATTAGAGATGGACTAAAATGGTTTTGAAAAGTGCTAGCACCTTCAGACATACGGATTTCTGCCTATCTATGAGTAGGGTGGGTAATATTTTGCAGGGAAGGCAATGTCAGGGCTTATGCTTAGTACTAATGGCTCAGGTTTTCAGTATGAACTGTCTGAATTCAATGCCAGCCAAAATCCCTTTGAAATGAATGGTACCATATTTGAGAGAGGAAGGGCAGGCAAAATACAGAAACCGGTGCTATTCTATAAACATGTTGCTTGTCTATTACTGTGTCTCCTCACCTCAACAGCAATTGCGATCACACTGTGCCTAGTGACTAACCTGGCTGCACCACCTCAAATGTCTAAATTTACCACCACCTTAATGAAACACAGTTTGGTCAGCTCATTCATCATCCGGCGCTTGATAAGCATATTAAACCCCTCCAAATGTACCTATTCTGCAGTTATGGTACACTGATACTTTTTTTCCTCCAGGGAAATTTTTGATTGGTGGCCTTAAAAAAAAAGAAAGAAAGAAAAGAAAAAGTAACCAAGGCAAAACATTGGTTTAGGTTCATATACTGGATTGAGATTTCATCAGGTTCTAATGACAATCAAATTCGTTCATGCAGTCTTGTTTACAGGGCTAGTTTGAACCCGGGGAAGCTCCCAAGCTGCAACAAAATACACTCTTCATAAGAGCCCCCCACACTGCATTATTTGGGCAAATAAATCACAGTGAATAATTTAGTCATGACTTACCACTGACGCTGTGTCATGTTTTCAGATGCATTTGTCCAATTAGTGCATTGTAATGAATGGAACTCCTTGCATAGTACAATGCTACTCAGCGTGAGTAAGAGTGGCACAATTAGGTCCCTAACAAATACCTGATACCCTTTCTCAAGTATTGTAGTACCTTAGTCCCACAGAAGTCACTGCATGTAAGGGTGACAGAATCTACCTCTTAGTGATATGAAAGCATCCGTGTTTCCTCCTTAAAGAAAATGTAATGAGAAAAGTTAACTCACAAAGTGACAGGATCACAGCAAGACCTGTACTACACACAGCATTCCGGATGATGCCACACATTTAATATAAAGTTTTGCACAATTCACACTCCTATAAATGGCCCCTACTGACCTATGATTGTAACAGCTGATCCATGTAATGAATGTTTGGCCAATAGTTTTTCCAGCTACGGAATCAAATAGCACTAACCAATATATTGTACCCAAGACGTTTTCTGGGAATTCTTTTTTGCGGGGGATAGGTTGGGATTTCACACTCTCTGTCCATCTTGAAATCGTCTTCTGTCTGTTTTATTTATTTTTTAAGCTGCTGTACTGCATCTAGCCAGTATCCCTAAGTGAAACGGTGTCTATCTTTGCCATCCTTCCACCACTTTTCAGGATTGTCATTTAAGCAGTAGGGCACTCCAGGGTGTGTGTGTGTGTGTCATGCTGAGAGAACGTCATACTCTGAGTGCATTTCACAATAGTTTTCAGCAAGCCGAAGCGTGACATTATCCCAGCAAGATACCTGCCCTTCACCTTCCAGATGGGGACCCACCTCCAAAAGGTCAGCGTACTCACAGCTTAAAATAATATTTTAGCTGCTGCTGCTAGGAATTCAAAGAAAGAGAGGAGTGAATGCCACACAGCCAGGAAATTCATAAAACCCATTCCTCCTAGCAAATGGCAACTGGCCTGAGACATCTCAATTTTTTGAGTTCTCCTTTTACTTAGGTTTAAATGTAACTTAAACAAAGAGTTCTCTTTATATGATGAGCACTCTGCGGCATATAAAGAGACACTCCTAGGTGTGGTCCAAAAGCAGGAAGGTTACTGTTGCATTATAGGAAACAAGCTTGTCTCCATGAAAAATGCATGAGTTGTTGGCTTGACACATCAGAGGCAGCTCCCCCCACACACACACACTTCTCGCCTCCAACTAGTTTTCATTCTCTTTCCCTCTCCCCTTTTTCTCCAACAGTCATCTCCCTCTGTTGCTGCTTTGTGTACAGCTCTTTCTTGAATAGTGGCACGCTAGCTTCAGAGAGGCTGGACGTGAACTGGTCGATAAAGCTGAGGAAATAATTGGACAACAAATAATGTATCTGATCAATTTAGCCCTTTTGTCTGTCTGTGGAGCGTCCACCAATGGATTGTGATTCTTTTGGCATTCATTCATTGTTTGAAATTATCTGACATTTTTTCACAAATTTTGTCTGCCCCGTGAAATTTAAAATGCCAGTCGTGTTGCCTTGTTTTGGTTAGTCCCCTAAGTAACATGGGTTTATTTCTGTTTCCTGATTAGAAGAATAAGATTCTCATAACCAGGTTTCTGGCACAAATGTTGTCTGTGGAAAATTAATTGAAAAGTCACCTTACACTTGTATTTGAGTGTGAGAGTTTAAAATTTGCTCTCCCTTACCATTTGTGCTAGTAAAATTCAATTGCACATGTGTTCTCAGAAAGCAAAGACGAGGCCAGATTCCAGTTTTATGCCCATGTGACTCCACAGAAATCAATGGAGTTGCAACAGAATAAACCCAGAGTAATGCAGCAATGAATCATGCCCAAGGGGTGTGAACATGACCCAACCATATTCATTTGAAAATTTGGATAAATATGCGTGGAAAATATTTTGCAATATTTGCCCAGCACTAGCGATGCAGCAAGTAAGTTGTGGGAGGAATTTTAATGTCAGAGGCTAATCACCCCTTGAATTTGCTGAATGGTGGAAATATAGTGTCAGAGGTTAGTGGGCTGGGAGGGCAACAGGCTGGGAGGGCAATTACATTGGCAAACAGAATTAAAGATAGACAAAGCTATGGATGGTTGGATGAGCAGATAACTTACACAAAGGGCTATCTCAGTCTATCTAATCTATCTAGGATTTTCTACTCTCCTATCACTGTAGTTTATGGGTATCTTGCAACTTCTAACAGAACACCCAAGGATTTTTGTTTTCACAGTATTTCTGTCTTTGGCCAAATCTGGGAAATCCTGGAAATCTCACGAGCCTGATTTTGATCATTTTCAGCCCTATGTTCACCATTAAACTCTTTATAATTTGGGCTTTGCAAGCAGATAACATTGCCACAGGCCAGTTTAGTAGAGGGAAAACTACAGTAATATTAATAACTTGCAGAGACAGCTGGGAACCTGTGAGGATCCGTGGAGATAGAACTTGAAGCTGCTGGTCACCAAGTGACTGGAGCATCCATGTTGCCACCTGTGGCAGACCAGCAATCATTGGGCTGTGAACCTGGTAGGATCAAGTATCACAGGACGTGCTGGCCACAGAGGGCCTGACTGGCAGCGCTTCCGGGGTCTTTGATTGGCCCGGGGCACTACTTATACCTGGAGGGGATACCAGAAAGTTGTCTGTGGAACTAGGTGAATCCCCAGCTGGATGTTACAACAGACCCTGCTCCTTCACCTTGCTCTGGTTCTTGGCTTCTGACTTTGGCTCTGAACTCAGCTTTGGATCCAGCCCTACCCACTATGTCCAGCTCCACCTACTAGTCCTGGCTGTCCATGCTTCGGCCAGGACATAAACATTTTAATGGCAACTATGAATGCTGCATTGTCTTTGCTAGTAGATAAAACATTTCACCTATTCATTTGAGCTTACAACAAGGGGAAGCATTCCCATTAAACTCTACCTACTGACAAATATCCAGAGGTCATGAATTGTGGATTTTTTTCTAATTATCCCTTATATAATTGATTTTGATTAACACTCAAATTTAACCTGACATTCTCCTACCATATCTAGTTTTGCATTTATACTGGTTTGGAAATACTAAAGAGTATTTCAGAGTACTTTCTAGAACTCTATCACACATACCCACATTTGGAGGCATGAATGTGTTCAATCTGTGGGGTGGCAAGGAATATGATTTCAGGGACAAAAATCTCATCTATTTTTAAAGGTAACCCTTGCTTGAAGCTTTCCAACATGCCAGTGCACTAGTATTGATTTCCCTGTTGTATAGTTTGTCCTGGATAGAAGGTTGACCATGTAGTATCACAATACAGTATTACTTCAGGCAAGTTTTCTCCCTCTGTTCTCTATGAAACTATTTAATTCATAAACCTTTGATGTTTAAACTGGTCCTGACCTCCTGTGAGCACTTCAAAAAGGAAAATTAGCTGCTTGGCAAAATATAATGACCTAAATGTAGCCTACCAATTTAGGACACACATGTTAGAATCTCACTGAACTTGCATTGACTTCTTGGATTCTTTTGGGGAGTACTTGCCCAATAGACTTATAATTGGAGAAAGGTGTTAATTTTCAAGACTCCAGGAATTCCTGTTTTTTGACCTGCTTTTGAAATGTCATTCCTATTATATGAAGACTGCAACAAGACACAGGAAGCTGTCCTATAAATACAACATAAAAGGCTTTGATTAACTTTATTTTGGCTTTTATTTAACTCTGATGAACATAATAATTATTATAGCAACATCCACTAGCTTCACTATTGTTGATGGCCCAGTACAATTTCCCTGGTTTTAGTGATTTATAATTTAGGTGTCAAAATATGCTCCAGGTTAGAATTTGGCAAGAAAGATGTAAATAAAGACTTTACTTTTAAAAACAAATAATAGTTAAATGTGGTTCAACTAATTATAAGTTCTTGAAGTGGGCAGAACATATCTTTACACTTTATAATAAGTGCCAGATCATTATTAGTTCTTGGGGAATTCAGTATAAAATAACATTTAAAAAATAAAAGTCTACAGGGTGTGTTTAGATTGTAACATATCTATGCCATCAGAGATCTTTGGATAAAAGAAGCTTCTCTAATACAGCAATCTGTTCATGCTAAAGATACTTCCCTGAAAAGCAGAATGGATGGCTTCATCATATGTTTGCTGCATGATCAACCATTATTTGAAGTTACTGAAAAATTTTTAAACATACTATTTATAAACTGTCCTGGTTTTTTAAAATTACTCTTGTTCTACAGGGCAAATTCCATTAAATAACATACAGTTCCTGTAAATACACACAGAGAGATTCCCCTTCCCCTTCAGCCTCCAAAGCGTGGAGAATTTTAAAGAGTCGGGACTGCATTTCAATTTGTGACCCTTGGAGCAGTCTTTTTCCATCCCAATCCTAACTCCTGGTTTTCTATGTCCCTAAGGAGGACGTGAGGTTTACCCATGTCTTCTTCCCCATCTTTATCCCACTGCATTTGAATCCACATTGGAACGTTAATCTGGACCTGCAGCAGTTCCATAGCCAAATCCAGTCCTTTCAACCACTCTGAAGGGAGTCTGTCCTGTTTGGAGACCCATCACATGATCCTTACTCAAGGGTGTAGAGATCTGATCCAAAGCCTGCTGAAGTCAGTGGGAGTCTTTCAACTGATTTCAATGAGCCTTGGATCTATCAGGCTGCTTGAGGACTGTGGGATCAGTCCCGTGGTGATTTAATTGAGGTAAAATTCACTGAGGTTCATAAGGCCTATATGAGGCCCTGCTGTGGTGGTGGGGGACCGAGTAATTTACATGTATATGTATCCAATAGCCCAAAATCCCCTTTTGCGGGTGGTGAGGAATTGCAGCCACTAAATTCATCCTATAGGCTGGAATAGTGAAAGAAATTATTCGGGTTGCAGCCCTCTGGCCTGCCTGCAGTTTGGGGACCTAGACTCCTTTTCTGCTTGCCTCAGTAGTGTTCTCAGTGCCAAGACAGATTCAATCAGACTTGTGCATGGAGTGCGGTGTATTTCACCCATTCGCAAACACAATCAGAGGGCTGTGTAGAACACAGCTGCTTTGGGCGCCAACTTCAAAAAGCAGCACTCTTTCTTTTTTGAATCTGAACAGAATTTTAAAAGGCAGTTGCATTTTTTTAAAGCTAATTTATTTTCCCATGTTATAATTAAATGGGGTTTTTTTTGTTATTTTTTTCTCGTTAGTAACAAGACTGGATACATTATGATTAGATTTTTTTCCCCCTCCAGTACTATACAGCGCTTCCAAAGGCTATTTAAAATATTTGAAAGTGTTTCCTAATATTTTACATATGTTTTCAAGCCACAAATGCCGTGTTTGTTTTTTGCTATGTTAATTTGGTGTGTAAATATCTCAATTATTATTTTCACATATTAAGTTTGTTGAACATTTTTATTTTGTTTTTATTTCCAGTGGAATTTTGCCCTGGTTTCTGTGCTTCAGGGGGAAAATTACATTAAATATGAAATGAAGTCTTCACTGCCTCTATATAGGTCAAATTCTCTAAGGTGCTGAGTACCCTGTGGTTCCCTGGTCTTCATTGGAGCAGAGCACCTTGTGGAACTCTGTCACTCAGTCTAATAGGACGTCAATCCATTGGACTTCTACAGGATAAAAGATGTTTGATAAATGCAAGATCTTAGTTTTATTATTATCCTACACAAATGTCCCATAACATTTCTATTAAAAAAATCTATAAAAATCCATATACATTTCTAGAGTGACAGGCCAAATCTTTATCCAGCTAAAATTAACTACTCGGGTTTTATTAAAGCAGTGGAGTATGTTCTATACATATTTTATGCTATAGAAATTCTTTTTAGCATGGTAATAAAACATAAAACTGCCTTTATTTCTCTTTTGTCACTACCACACCTTTTTATGCAGCCATCTCTTGATAAAAAATATTGCTCTCAACAGTTGTCTCCATAATGCTCTTTTAAGAAAAGCTAACTTTAAAAATCTATCCACAGCTTGTTTATATAAAAGCGTCTTGTGTTAGAACCAAGTTTAAACATGCAGAGTCTTTCCGCTGACTCATCCTGGCAGCAAGACCAGGTGAGTCCTATTACATGCAGGAGTATAAAAGGATTTGAGTGTCAGAACTCATATTGGACTAGGGGCAGTGTCAGAAAAGAACTTACTGGGGAACAAGTGTAATCAGGTGACTTTCTTAATTTACTTCTAGTAGAATACAAACACAAAGGCTTGAGATTATTTAATATAACAGATAGCCAAGCTGGGGTCAGAAATTATCAGTACCATAATTTAGAACACTGTCACAGAATTGTCATTCCTTTTTAGCCATAGATTTAAAAGAAATTTGCTTGTATTTTAAAAAATGGGGCTTTCGATTAATATTATGGCCTGTTTGATTTATGAAAACAACAGATTGAAGTAAACTGATTAGAGCAAGCTATTATGCAAGTTCAGGCACATGCTTCACCATCTCCAATCCAGCCCATTGTTCCTCCTGAGGACACACTGCAGTCATGCCAAATTATGTCAAATGTGATGACTCTGTGAATATAATAGAAATGCCAGCTAAAGAGCAGGGACTTACCTAAGCCCATCAAATTCATTTCACATGAGAAAATCCTTATATCCTAACAGTACCTGAACTGTCATTACTGGCTACTTCAAAATCATTTACAATATTAAACAATTACTATTGGTTAACTCTACCAGATGGTCATTTGAGGACGTCTACATAGAGTTGATCGTAATCCCTGATATGTAGTCCATATCTTGTGAAACAATGAAGGGTGATTGGTCAAAATGAGCTCTACCCTTTACAAAGGCAGAAAGCAATATCAAAGAAAGATGGATACTGTGTAACCCATCAAAATTTTTGGTGTTAAGCAGTAATCTAATGTGGCTTTCACAAAATGAGAGCAAAAACAACTCATAAGAAATCTTAATCGTCCCAGATTTCCATCCCAAAGTAATGATCAAAGAGACGGGAAATATTTGTCATTCAGATTTTGAGAGTGTGATTTTCAAAATCATTCAACTTTGGCCTAACTCTGCTTCCATTGAAGTTAGTAGGAGTTTTACTATTTACTTCAGTTGGAGCAAACTTAGGCCAATACTGAGTGGTTTTGAGGTTAACTCACCATTGTTTTACAACATTTCTGGGGTTTAGAATTTTCCTCTGCCTACTGTCAACTGAAGATATCTTAAATGGAGGACAAACAAAAGTGTTATTATATTTCTTTTTTCTGGTACCACTAGAAAGGTATGGTCTTTTTAGTGGTGCTATCTAAAGTACACTTTCTGAGTGGAAGTGGTAGACTTCTCATTCAGGGGGAGTTTTCCTTTGTTCCCTTTCAACAGATGATATGACAGAGGGAGAGACTTTAGGTATTTAGGCACGTAAAGATGTAGATGTATGCGGAGTGGAATTTTCAAAAGTGCATCGGTGTCTAATTGTGTCATTAGGTGCTTAAATATCTTTATAAATTTGGTCCATCCCTTTTAAAGTACTCTCACTTCCCTGATTTAACTGAGTCTCCATCAATAGTGCTGCTCTTTTCACAACTACAGGAAGTAGGGGATCTTTTAAAGCTGTAATTGGCCTGGTGTAGCGTTGCTTCTTGTCTCTGTGGGGAACATCTGTAAGATTTTTACTTCTTGTTCTTTGTTTTCCAGTATTTTAGTGGTGGGGAGGGGAGGGATGTGGAAATTGACTCCTTGGTGGTGTTTATAACTACCACATGTCTGCTTGTCTCCAGAATGACAGACCGCATTGCAAAGGTAATGTTAGGAGGCCTTTTTTTGATAGACCTTTGACCCAGCGTGCAGCAGATAAGGTGCCAGAATATTTGTCTTACCTGATTTTGGTTGATGAACCAGCAGGATCTGCAAGGCCTTGTGCCTTGTATAAGGTAGGAAGATAGAGAAATGGCAGCAGCCTACTCTTTCTTCTTCTGGAATGTCATTTTCTCATTGTCTTTGAAATTTTCCGTGGGGTTTCGTACAGTCTCAACTCTTAGGCTGGAGAGAAGAGACCTCACTGAGATATTCAGTGTGTGTATGTGTGAAGAGAAACTATGGAAAAAGCATTCCTGCACTTGTGGAGGTATCTTGCTGCTATTCATACGGCTGGAAGCACTGCTTGCATTGACAAACATCTGGGGGGAAATGTTCGGGGTCGGATCTTCAGCTGGTGTAAACTGGCATAGTGCCATTGACTTCTAAGTATTTAAAAATACCAGTGCAAAGCCTGTTGTGTAGGAGCATCATCAGTACGGCATCCCAAAATAAAATTTAAATCCATTCATAAACTGCTTAGTTCTGATGTAGCATGATAGAAGAACTTTATAGACCCTCACCACCGAATTAAGCTTATCCTTGCCCTAAATGCAATTAAATCAGTGGAGTTACACCAGGGAGGACTTACCCTATTTCCTTTAAATGTTAAACCAGTCCCAAGACCCTTCTCCACAGGAAACACAAATGTTGAACTTTTTAAAATTCTTTTTTAGTCCATTTCTTTTTCTCTCCCTCCAGGGATTCACCCAGTACCTGCTTGCCAAGAACCAGTGTTCATTTTGTTCTGATGCTTTCTTTCATTGCTCTTTATTAGGTACATTAATATAACAGGATGCTGGCTTTTAGGGACTTTATCTCTTACTGTAACTCATTTCCTCACTTGAGGCCTGATACTGTCAAATACCATGCAACTTCAATTCCCATTAAATAGGGTGGAAGGTCATGGCTCTCAGCACTTTGCAGAATTGAGCCCCTTTGGGTACATCTGTACTGGAATAAAAGACGCCCAACTTGGTTGCAGCTGGCCTGAGTCTGCTGATTTGAGCTCCCTGGGCTCAGGCTGTGAGGCTAAAAGTTGCTGTATAGATGTTTGGGCCCAGGCTGGAGCCCGGGCTCTGAGGCCCTCCCCACTTGTGGGGTCCCAGAGCCTGGGCTCCAGCCTGAGCCCAAACGTCTGCACTGAACCAGCTGACCCGGAGAAGCCGCAGGTGTTTAAATGCTGTGTGGACATACCCTTAATGACATCACAAGCATATCCACAGGAACAGAGGATTCGGTCATAAAGAGAGGAGTATGACTTCAAGCAAGTCATCAGGAATAGATAATACCCTTCTAGCAGCAAGGATGCTATTTTCCTGAAAACTTTCCTAGCCAAAATCAAACCAGAAATAAATTATATGTAATTGGAATGGGCCAAATTCAACTCGGCTGTGAAAAATCCTAGCGCCCTGGATATGAGCTTTTCTTCTCTACTTTGGGGGCAGTTCCCCCACTACAGAGGGAGCAGTAGGCTGGGAGCAGTGGAGTAAAAGCTCCTAGGAAGGAAACAGTCCCCAAGAACAGGCACTTCCCCAGCAACAAATACCAGCAAGCAGCAGCAGGATGGGCTCAGGCACCTCTGGAGATCATGGACACAGGTTATGCCCGCAGAATCCGTTCTACAAGTGGCACTGTGGGCATTCTTCTGTGTCAGACGATGAGTCGTTTGCTCTGTTCTATCCTCTTTCTCAGTCTCTCTCCATGCTCCTGTTCTTCCTTATTTCTTTCTCCTTCATCCCTCCCTGAATATCAGTTTTAACCCCAAAAGTAAACTCAAATAAACTCCACCCAAGGAAAAACAAATATAGGCCTTCATTCCAAAAACATTTATGTACTTAATCGTCTGAGTAGTCCCATGAAATGATTGAAGTGTTTCCTTCACTGTGACGATGGTTAGGCCATTTATGTGCTGAAACCACAGCCTATAATGCTGACCAACATGGCGCCATTGCTTCCTTGTCTTGTCTGCTTTCCCCATCTGTGTGTCTGTAGCCATCTGTTGTCCCTTATCTTACACATACATTGTAAGAATTTGGGGCAGAGACCGTTTTTATGGTCTGTGTGTACAGCATCTAGCGCAAGGGTCTCTTGGGCTCCTAGGTGCTATGGTAATAGATATAATAATAATAATAATAATTAATAAATAAATGTGCATAAGTGCTTATGGGATCAGGGCCTATGTTTGTTTTATCTAGAGTGAAATTCATCTCTTTTTTGGTAAAAACTGATCTTCCGAGTGTTGGTTTTTAGAAATTATAGATGTGGCAAGTCACTTTTGCAATGGGGATTGATTGATTTAGAAATAGAAAAATAAATACCTACGCTAAAACGCTGTGTTACTTGAGCATCCCAAATATCTTTAGAGCTTGAAATATTTAGCTAAGATGAATGGTGACTTTCATTTCCAAGAGTTGGCATCCTTGAAACTTTAAGCTCAGTCTGCTCATGATTTATGATATGTTTATAGCAGCTATAATCTAGTGTGTACTATGTAAATGGAGCACCATCTTCTTTTCTCTCCTTTTTTTCATTTGCAATATCTTTCCCTGGTGCTGGCTGGCTATGTGTGGGTGAAGGATAATTTGACTGCCCTCCAGCACTTCAATGTCTGGTATTGCACAATCAGGGAATCTGGTGTCACAGTAAGGCAATTCTAATAATACAATCAAAGTTGTGATGTTGTACTGTCCTTTAGATGAAGCAAACTAATGAAATGTATTGACCCCCCTCACGCACTTCTGAAGCAAAATGACTAAGCGGTATTGAAACTACATGAAATACATTGACATTGATTGTGAAGCCTGTGTTCCCAGAGTCACTTTGGTAGCTGATTAAAGTGTCACATTGACAATATGGCCCCTTTTGAACAGGAAATTAATACTAGCCTGGTGGCAAGGAATGTTCTTTCAGACTCTAACTTGCACTTTCACTAATCCTCCTTAGGAAGTGGAGTGGTGGCCATTCTTGTGTGGTCCGCTGCTTTTGCTGATTACAACAAATATATAGAAATGACGACAACAACAACAACAAGACAAAAGCTTTGATGCCATTCTGTCTTTATTCTCATGATTTAATGCACTAAAGTGCATAGTATTTTGAGCGTTTCAATAAAATCAGTTAGTGCAAACTTAAAGGCAATAGCTACATTGTCTGGCTATCATCAACTTGAATACATAAGATTCATTGGTTCAGTATTAGAGGTTTCTGTGTAGACAGAAGTCTGTAAATTGAGAGATTTTCAACAGATCGGGACATGCAAACTTTGATGGGGGAGGGGAGAGTGAGAAATATATTTTGTGTTGTTTGTGTAGTGGATTATATTTCTTGTGAACACAGTAGTAGAATTATTTTCCCAACGGACAGCACCCCTTGTGTCCCAGGCACAGAAAGGAGTTACTGTGGGTGGAGGCGCCAGATGCTGAAATAAAGAACACAAGACCCAACCCATGTGAGGAGCGGGGAGAAGCCACTCCCAATTGGCAAGCACCAGCGAGGACTCTTGAGGCATGCCTTGTGGGAGGAGCTGTACTGGTAAGATCAAGAGGGTGGGAAGTCCCTCTCGGTTGCATCTCTTTTGGAGGCTGTCGCTCTCATTCAGAACATTGCTGTTGCTTTCAGCACCACTCCTGCTGTTGAACTTGGCCTTTGCTTTTGTGATTTCTGTTTCCGGCTGCACTACACAGATGAACAATAATTTCCATTTCCAGCAATGGCCAGCCTCCTCTCTTGCCCCTTGCCTGCAGGAATTTCTTTTCTTTGACTGGATATTTTTTAGTCACGCTGTGCTGCAATAATAAGAACAAGAACATGGGTATCCCAGAGTCCAACCTCCCCTCAGTTGTGTGGCTTGGCCTTCTTGAGCTGTTGTTGTATTGAATGAACTGTTGCTGCTGCTGGCCTTACACCTGGAGTCCTGCTTCTTTAATACTGTTCTCTGCCTTACTACAAAGGGAACAGCAGTGCCTGGGCTCTTGATCTGAGATGATGAATCTGCCTATTATCTTCAACAGCCAAAATCATAACAGGGAGGAGGAAGGAAAAGAAAAGAAACTCTTTGTTTCTTTAGAAAACAAGTCAATTGACATGTTAGGGCACAATTTTCAGCCATTGTCTGTGATATTGTGCCTGCAAAAATGCCTCCATTTTGAGCATACAGATCAGGGACTTGAGTCATGAATATATGACTTGCACATGTCTGCCTGCCTAAGTATTAATATTGGGCCCATCACGTAGTATGCGAGTGCCCATGAGACAGGGGACATTAGTGGGCATGCAGTGGCTTGAGTCGAGTTGAGAAATTGGTCCATAATGAATTATTTTCTGTGAAAAGCTGTAAGAATGTACGTTTGTGTGCCTGAGAGATGGATACGCTGGTTAGAGGTGTTCTGACCTAGATTCAGGGGAAGGTCCCTAGGGGTGAGAGCCCAACAAGGCACCAGCACCCTCCCTGTAGTCAGTCTATGCAGCCACAAGAGTGGGTATGTTAGATGGGGACAGGTTGTGGTCAGGGCAGCTAGGGGATACACTGATTAATCACATCTCCTCGCAGCCTCTGGCTTTGGGGGTCCACCAGAATCCCAACAGCAATTTCAAGCTTCTCTATCCCAGCTAGGGATAGAAAACACTGTCTTCTACAGGAGTCCTGATTCCCAGTCATCTGCTCTGAATCTCTAGGACATATGTTTCCTTGTGGTATTCATAGAGCTGGATGTAAGGGCACCAGTTCTTCTGTCATTTACACCAGTGTAACAAAGCAGAATTCGGTCCATGGACTTGTGGTGCCTCCAGCACCTCTGAACCAGTTATTTGGAAAATGGCTCAGCACTGGATAGAGAGAGTGCCCTGCCTCAGACCAAATGCTCCTACCTTGTATTATATTGGTTGAATGTATTGGCACAAAGTGGAGATCTGTGAGATAGTTCTAGAACTAGCTTACTTCTGTAGGCACAGAGGTCATGTTCTTTATAAAACACATTTGTTGTTTTTGTAATTCATTTGTAATTCACTTAATTTTTTGCCCAATTTCAATACAGGGCAAAAAAGCTCTGAATATGAGAAAAGCTTCTGACATCCCCTAAAACAGTGCTTCTCAAGCTTTTCCAGACTGTGACCCCCCTTAGAAATAACAAAAAGGTAGGAGTCAGAGTAACAGCCGTGTTAGTCTGTATTCGCAAAAAGAAAAGGAGTACTTGTGGCACCTTAGAGACTAACCAATTTATTTGAGCATAAGCTTTCGTGAGCTACAGCTCACTTGCTGTAGCTCATGAAAGCTCATGCTCAAATAAATTGGTTAGTCTCTAAGGTGCCACAAGTACTCCTTTTCTTTTTGCGAAAAAGGTAGGAGATTGCTCCTCTGTCTACTCCCAGGTTGAGAACCTATGGCCTAACATACAAACTGCAGTATACTTGGCATTCTTGATTTTTAGACTAAGGGTGGTTGGTTTTAGGATATTAGTATTTTTATTTTGCTTTTATTATATATTCATTATTAATTATTTTGGAGCACCTTGGCCCAGAGAGGCGTGGGGTACTTGATAAATAAAATATGATTTGGAGCTCATTCTAGTGGGACTAGGTCATTTTATTCCCCATTAACCATCCATTACATTGTTTAGTTTACAAACCAAAAACCTGAAATAATTTACTTTACAAACAAGTAAAACCATTTGAGAAGAAGCAGCCATTTGATTTTCTAGCAGTGGTCAGGGACAGACATTATCTGCCATATTCGCCATTTTCTGTTTTGTACAAATCCCTGATGCTTTCCTTTAGATGTCAGTTGCATGACTCTGTTTTTATGATGGTGAGCACAGAAGGGTAGCTATTTCATCTATGTAATGCTTCACCTTTTGCACTCCGGGAGCTTTCTTGGAGGAGACTATAACATTTTACTGATTGCTCTTGTAAGCAATCCAAAAATCAAGGAATCTTATGTGGTTTTCTTTAATGCAGTCTGGATGATGAATTTACATCTATATCTCAGAAACACTGTCTTCTGCCCTACATTACTAATGTCAGAAAATTGCCACTATATAATTCATCAAAGTATTTCTATAGACTCTCTCCTTTATTATCTCTTCTCTTGCAAACAGTATAATTTGCCTTCATTCTACGTCAGTAAGAGGAACTTTAATCTTTGCTGATGCAGTATAAGGTGCTGTACACATTAAAAAATGGCGAAGTAAAGGGAGGAGTGTCTGGGTAAAAGTATATATTGGGATCCATTAATTAGTAATTGTAAGTGTGGCGACAACATGATGGTTTAAAACAGCTAAATAAAAACAGTAGTAGGTTTGCTTTTAAAAAAGTTACCTATTTTTACAGATTTCAGAAAAAGAACAGGAGGACTTGTGGCACCTTAGAGACTAACCAATTTATGTGAGCATAAGCTTTCGTGAGCTACAGCTCCCTTCATCGGATGCATTTTGTTTGCACTGCAACTAAGTTTTAACCAAAATAATATCTTGAATTCTCATTTACACTAAAGAAAGACCCCAATATTATTCAAGATATTACACTGAATTCAAGGTACACTGTTCTAACAATGTAAAGGGGGCTTAAAAGTGGGTGTAGCTGAGAATTAGGCTCAGTATCTTATATTTATATGGTACCTTTCACCTTTATAAATCCTAAAGGGCTGTACAGACTTAACAAACTGATGTGTACTTGCACAGACACTTGAAATGCACCCACTTCAGGTACGAAACATGGACATTATTTAACAGTGCCCAGGAATGCTACACAAGAGTATGAAGACAGAAAGCGAAGAAGAATACAATACCCAGTTCAAATTCCAAGTGAGATTTAGAAAGGCAGAATATAAATCACCTGAGTTAGAATTTGTTGATAACACTAGACTTCCTGGGTGAAATCCTGGCCCCACTGACTTCAATATCCCTACTCTTATGAAAGGCATTATGGAAACTTGTAGTCATAAAAGTGGCCAGGGCCTGGGAAATTCTGTTCACTTAAATAGAATTGCACCTGTTTTACACCAGTGAAAGGGGAGAGCAGAGTCAGGTGTAGCATCTCCAGTGTCCTCTCTGACCGATATTGGTTCAGTACCAGCTCAGATGGAATACCAGCACCATGGCCTGGCACACAGAGCTGTTCTGTCGTGGTTTCCAATGAAAGTAATTTCCCATAAAAGTACCAAGCCTGACAATTCCTATCATACAAGATCTGACAAGATCAGGACTAGCAAGGTTGTATGACTGTAGGTCATGTTTGAAAATATCAAATGTTCCCATTCAATTACTATAGAACAGACAATGGGGTGGAGATGGCCGTGTTTGCATATCGATGGGAAGATGAAGCCCAACGTGTGTGTTTGGTGAATGCTGAAAATATTTTATTCCTCCCTGTCTTTTTTTTTTTCCTTCCAAAGGTCATATTTCAGAATCACAAGGGGTTGATGCTAATATCATTGGAAATCCTTTGTCTGTTTGATTTCGGTACTGAACTGGGAAGTTTTCACATAGTGACGGGCAAACCTCAAAAGGTACTTATGGTTCAATGTAGAGAAAGACCCCAAATTTTGGATTCCATTTTAAGAGTATCCAAATCTCTAAGGAATTTTATGGCTAGACCCTCAGCCCACTAAATGGTCTTTCCTCATCTCTGGTGGTACACGGGAGACTGAGTGAGCCGTTAAGTATTCCACTGGTGTGGGGGAATTTTCAGTTGGCAGAGCTGGCTAGATCCACCACTCTGAACCCCTATGTTATGCCCTGAGTGGGACTGGGTGCAGCAGAAGCAAACTGTGATTACACACATGCTAATGTAACAGCCCGTAAGCACAAAGAGCCAAAGGATGAAATCTTTTGTCAGGAGGGGCAGGCCACAGAGACCCCACACGATGCTCTGAATCATCTTGCTCCATGACACTGCTGCACTGGGCTGGAAAGAGAGACAGGAAAAAGGATGGTGACTTTGTAGAACAAGTGACCAAGGTCCACTGCAGACAGTGGATCCATTAGTACTCCAGAGCCTTTCAGAAAGGAATCCATGCTCTTAGACCACCTGAGCCACACTGGCGGCTTGAGGTATTGCAGTGAAGGAAGACAAATAAGTCATAAAAAGAAGTTAGTCATCAATATTTTAGACATCTTCCCCATATCCAACAGAAATTTCATGCCTCACCTTCATGGTAGCTGCCAACTCTCTGCCTGTGCACCAGTGCCACTCTGTGAGTGAAAAAGCATTTTCTTTCTTTCCTTCCAAGCTAGATGTAAAATTTTAAAAGGTGATTTACTTGAAAGCTGCTCCATATTTTTTCTCATTTCATTCCCCAGCTTCCTTCTAGCTTGTTGCTGTGATATTTTTTTGAAACTCAAAACACGCGGACTCTTTCAAAAACACCAAGTATTGGAGATAAAACTGCCCTGAGCCTACGGCATAAAATGTAGCAATACATGAAAGTAAAAAAGGATGAGAGCTTTTCAATCAATTTGATGAAAAATTTAAGTTAATTAAAAGAATGCTCAATTTTTCCCTAGAAGGCGACACTGATCTTTATTATTAATGCATACCAGTGTTTCATAACTGTGCATAATAATGGCCTGTAACATCAGGCACAGTTTCCTCCACAGCTTAATTTGTTACAAAATCTTTTCTGGCATTCTTCAAGCGTGCCCTTTGCCACTGTATCCCTCATGCTCTTGGGCTAATTCCCAACTCCTAAAGGACATCTTATTTTATGCATGCACCTGAGAATTAATTTACCAGATTGTTTTTTAACATTAAAGCTTTTTATTAAAAAAATAAAATCAAATCATGAATAGACCTTTCATGGCTTTGCTTTCATTTTACTTTTTGGTATTCATATTCCGCTAATGGAAATATCACAGGATCATAGTGTTCTTGGAGGCGAGAGAGATGGTGTAGAGAGAGAAATCACACTCCAGGTGATAGGGCTTTGTTGTATCACTTCTGTGGAGAATTATATGAGTACTTATATGAGACTCTGCACAGCTGAGGGACTTTTCTGTGAACGTGGATGGAGAAAGCACTGAATTCATGAGTTAACACAATGGCCAAATGTGTCCTCCTCCTATGTGGCTGGTCCAGAGAGGATTAGTGCCTGCTATTGCCCCCAGCTAATAGAATTAATCCTGTAGCTCAAGTGGGAGAGGGTTTATGTTTTGAAGCCAGAGGTCTCACATTCAGTCCTTGCTAGCCACTGGGACTTCTAGCTACAAAGCACAGAACTTTACCACTGGGAACGGTAGCAGGCACCTACCCCCTGTGGATCAGCCATGGCGGAGAACACAGACCTGCTCAGCTATTTTGTTACTCATTGAATGCTGTCCCTGAACTAGGCTGTAGAGCCTCCTTCCTATCCTGCCTCAGACCCACTTTTACTGTGCTGCCTAACGGAAATGACCAAGTGATAATGGCTGGTAGGTGGCCAATGGGGACTTGGGAGATCTATTTGATATATGTGATTATTTCTTTAAAAAAAAAACACCTCTGCATAACTTGTAGCAATCACACACCTAGCTGCTGTGTACTATATATTCCTATTACTGTTCATCTCCTCCTTCCTCTCCATCTCTTCCTCTTTTTTTTTTTTTTTTTTTTGCTCTTAATGCTTCTTGCTTTAAATTTGATTGTAAATTCTTCAAGGCAGGGACTGTCTTTGCCTTACTGTTTGAATAGCTCCGAGCACAATGCGGGCCGTGATAAGATTGGCAGTGACCTTGGGGTTTTTCACCTTCCTCCGCCGCGTGGGATGTGAGTCACTTGCTGGGGTCATCTGGATATACTGTATCTCATTTAATCAGTTCCCTGCCATTGCAGGGGCCTCGGGCAGTGGTGCATCTTGGTTCCTCCTATGCTCTGCTTCTGGCACTTAATAGGTCTCCTGTGGATTGTATAATACTTTGGTCTAATTTCAGACGTTTGGTTTAGTGTGTGGGTGCTGGGTGGTATTGATGGCATGTGATAAACAGGAAGTCAGACTAGTTGATCTGATGGTCCCTTCTGGTCTTAAATTCTATGACCCTATCCATGAGAGAACACTGCCTCCCCCAAATATAAATGATGATAATACGTGGACAGGTTGTATGTATCCTTCATAAGAAATAGGACTTAAAAAATCCAGACTCAAGATCCACAAATCAAAGCTAATCCTAGAGCAGCTCTAACAAAGTGTTGATAATCCAGGACCTCACTCATGCTGTCGACTCCCTGTCCTGTGTTCTTATCTGCAGTTGGTGGTAGCTGGGTCTTCTCAGCTCACTTACAGAACTCCCTCCTGAAGCAGGTTCACCAGAATTCTTGTAATATTAATACATGCTTTCCTTTTTCTTCTGCATCTGTTCCCTCTCTATAGTGGGTAGCTGCCCAAGCAGTTCCTGTTTTGTGGGTATATTTAAGTGTACAGTTTTGTCAAACCAACACCTCTCACCCCCATGAAATTCTTCACCTTATTAAAAATGCTGGAATTTACAGAGCCCCATATCATAAGCCCTAAGATATCAGTGCATATTTCTACTGTGTGGTAAGACGGGCTTTTTGAAAATAATGCTACAAAAATTTTCCTTATGATTATCTGGATAAACTTAATATTTTTGTGGTTCTACCATGCTCTAAACTCAGCAAGATTTTCTCTTATCCTTTAACTCTCAAGACCCAAAGGGGGTTGGCGGGCAGCAGAAACAGCATGCTTTAGAGTGAGATAGAAAGTGAGGGGATACCTTGCAGCATTCACCAATAACCCCTCAAGCCAATTCACTGAGGACTGAGGGCTCGGATGGAAGGCAGCTAGCCGTCCCAAGCAGGAAAGATAGTGGCTGTGATTCAGGCTCCTGAGAAAGGAGAAGCACAGAGTAGCAGAGAAATGACTCATCAGAGCTTCCAAAGGGACATGAAAGCCTTCTTTGGGGAAAGAAGGCAAGAGAGGTGTGACCATTCCCAGAGGGAAGCAGGAGTTCTTCAATGTGTGTGAAGAATACACAGGTATTTTGTACTGACCGGCAGTGGTACCTGCCCAGCTTTATCTGTAAGGAATTCTCAAGGTAACCTTGGGTTATTATTCAACAGAAAATTACAGGAAAGTTATTTGCATCTTGAGAATTCATATGAGTTCAGTTACAGCACAGTAAATGGGCTTAGTAGAGCATACAGGGTATGAAGGTATATACGGGGGCTCTCTGTCTGTTGTATCTTGTACAGAAACAAACATAATGTTGTCACTTAACTATATATCAGAAGTTTGTATGTGTATGATTTACTTTAGTGCAGCTACTTATGGGCATTTGTTTTAAAAATGCAGTTGTCCCCACCAAATTTGGGTCTGGGAGATCACCTGACATTGACAGCTGAAGAAAGAAAGGACCTATGGGAACCCAACCCTTGGAAAAACTAAACTGATCCTTTCTCTCTATCTCCCCACCCCCCCTTGATATTCCCATTTCTACAAACATTTAAACCATAAGAAACACAGAGGACAATAAATAAAGTATTTCCCCCCAAGATAAATGTAAAACAGATGTGACTGTGTTGGATGAGGAAGAAGACAGAAGGAAAGAGAGAGTGCAAGTGAAAATAAATTCTAGGTTATGTAACATTTATCAAGTGGATTGAAAAAGCCAAGGTGCAAGTTGAAAGCAAGGTATAACAGCAAAGAAATGGTGATAAAAAGTTAGCATGAGCTCAGTTTTACTGAAAGATTTGCAATCACGATTCCCTCTGCCAGCTTTCTGGTTGTTACTGACTACTCATCAAAATACATGAGGGCTAGAATGACCCCCGCCTTTGTCCCTATATGCTACCCTGGCAGCATATGGGGGCCAGGAAGGAGCCAAACCAGCACAGGGAGGAAGTCCCCCTCAGGCAGAAGCTGTGTATAGCCAGTGTACATGGTCCTATGCTGTGAGTCATGCGATGGGAGAGGCTGTGTTAGCTGGAGAGAGAGTGTGTCCGAGAATGGGGAGGGGAAGTGGCCCTACTGGTAAGTACTGTGATAGTTCTGGGCTATTGGCTGCTATCAAAAGGCTGCTCTAGGTTAGTTCTAAAGGTGTTGCACACCTGTTGGGGGCAGCACTGGAAAGATGTTGATCCTACAAGAGATGCTGTGCTAGAAAACAAGAAATAGATGCCTGGTTTTCGTATAGCAAACTATAATGCTATACTTGAGAACCTGTTTCTTATCTCAAATCAATAACAACCCACTGCTTTGTAAGAGAGGTGTGTGTGTCTGTGTGTGTGTGGTTTTGGCTATTCAATCGTATATACGTTGAAGCATTTTGTCTTAAACTATTCCAGTGGAAATGATATTATCATTCAACGTGATAAGTAACAATTGTGTATCCTCGATGAAGGCAACAGTTCTGCCTAATCATGCAAAGCGCAGTGGAGCTGCGATCTGAACTGATTCAATTTATGTAACAAGATTTTGCTGTGTTTGCCTAAATTGGCATAGTTCCTCTCCCAGGACTGAAAAATGACGACAGCTCCAGCATGAAGCTTGTTGTTACAGGAAGTGCAGGGATTAGCACAAGTTTATTGTCAGCCTTCAAGCATGCCTTTAGGTGGTCACCACATCCTGAGACATTGCTGATAGAACTAGATAACATATTTCTGAGGGGCTGCCAAAACATTCAAGCAGACAATATTGAAGACTCTTGTTTTGCGTTTCCTAGCAGTTTCCCATTTCCATTCAGAACATGCAGTTATGTTCTGTGAAGAAGCCCACAGTGTAATGAGGGACAGTGAAAAAGATTAGCCAAGGCAGATAGTGTCTTGTAAGGGCTATGTCCCTGTTATCTTTTATACCAATTATACAATGAAATCTTCTAAAGGAAGTCTTTAGCTGTGGCAAGTTAGCAAAGAAAATCTAGCAAGTATTTCTTTTTCATATATGCAGTGATATAATAGTAATTTCCCTGGTATAGCAAGAAAAAATTAAGTGGAATTAGCTTCTCAACATGAAACCATTATGGACTGTAATTTATTTTAGAAAGTGGAAAGTGTTAGGAGAGAAAAAACTCTTCTACTCATAATTTGTTATGTTCTGGATCCAGCTAATGACCTTATACATATGGACTTGAGTATACTCAGTGGGTACAATATATCTAAAATGTCACAGAGGATTGAGCCTAATTGATATCATTAGAGCCCTGGTCCTTTTACACTTGGCCTTTGAGATGTTGGTGTTACCAAGAAAGCTGCTTTTGATTTATTTTGCTTTTCTTCTTCATCCTTTTGCGCGCCCTCTCTTCCCCCCCCCTCACTCCCCCTCTCAAGTTCTGCTCAAAGGCCAGACCAGTGGAGGTTAGGAACTCATGATCCAATTCAAGAGCTGGAACAGTACAGCTTGCAAATGCATTTCGAAAGTGGTGACTTCTAACGAGAGGCTCTTGGTATGTTTGAGCAGCCCGTGATTCCTTAAGAAACAAGAACACATTTCATTTTGGTTGACTCTCTCAGACACCATGTTACCCTTTCCTTTAAAACAGGGTCTTCTTACCCCACCTGTAGCAGAAACCTCACTGCTCCCAAATTAATTTATAAAATATTATGTACATTAGGTTCAAACAATACAGCCTGTTCTTTAAAATATCATATTAGTCTTTTGTGAACATCTTAGAATAGGAAGTTTTATAGCAATCAATACTAGAGTGAGATTTTAAAGTGTGGAATCTTTTTTTTTCTTTCCCCCTCCCCTCCCAAGCCAATACAACCCAACAAATATGTTAAATCTGACTGTGGTAAGTCCGCTCATGTGTTTTAAGTTACCTTTAAATTTCTCCATCTGTGTTTTTTTTTTAAGAGAGAGAGAGAGCAGCCCTCAGCCAAAGATCAAGAATTCAGGTTGGTGTTGGCAATAACTAAAGCAGGAATGTGGCATCCATATACTACAGATTGGAATGTCTTTTTTTTTTCATTCATTCTTATCAAGTAAATTACATGCAAAACAATTAAGCAGGCCCCTAATTTGGAGAAAGTATGACCAAACTAGTTCAATATCCCAGTTATTGATTGGGAAACATTTTTTTTTTTACACATACAGGAGAGCATTGTGAAGTAAAATCATCTATTCCTACTCTATCTTCCATGTACACAAATGAAGTCCATGCACCAAAGAGCTCACAGTCTTCAAGAACATGTGTGTATAATATGGCAATTCAGCATTGGGGGAAAAAAAACAGAGTGGCGTATGGTCTTGTAGCTGGAAAGCTTTGTGGAGCAGGTGGGTTTTCGGGTGGGTTTGGGAACAGGGAGTCTCAGGGAGAAATTCTGCTCTCATTGATTCCTGCACAACTCCAATGGATGTTAAGGGCAAAATTGTATTGATTGAATCATATGTGTCAGTTGCAATTCTAGAAATAGTGACATACTGAATATATAGTGATGTTTGCTGCAAAAAGAATAACTACTAAAATAGGATGCCACTACATGCATCCGACGAAGTGGGTCTTCACCCACGAAAGCTTATGCTCCAATACATCTGTTAGTCTATAAGGTGCCACAGGGCTCTTTGCTACTAAAATAGGAGTTTACTCTATTTTCTCATTCACAGAGCATCTTTGTCTCAAACAAGCACAGGCAAGAGTTGCCATTTCAGCTAGGGGCACGCTTATCTTTTCCCATAATGATCAAATTCAGTTTAGGCTGACACTCAGTTAAAATGCATCATCAGACATTCGTGGAAAGAATGAAGATTTTACCACGTGAATTACATTTTTAAAAAACCACAACCCATACATCACAGTATAACAAAGTAAACTCACCAACTTGGAAGTTGATCTTTAATTTTGACAGCCAGAACTATGCATACACCCACATCCTAGTTAAATTGCCATAGTGGCTTATTTATTTAGGGCCTGATCCCAGGTTCACTTAAGACAATGGAAGGACTCTCATTGTCTTCAGTTGGCCTTGGATTAGGCCATTATTTCAGCTCTGCAGAGAAAGGCACAGAGGCCAGACTACACAAGGACGGCCGTTTTCTTTCTTAGCTTTGCTGATTTGGCTGGAAATCACAATCAAAGAAAGCGTGTGGGTTTTGTGATCTCATTATTGTGAGTAACTGGCTTTTCTTGGGAAGCAGTTGCCTCGGGGTAACAGGAAGTGGTATTCAAGTGACCTTGTGCCATTGAGCCAGCATCCCCAGTCACCAGATGATAATAATCACTGTGGATGCCTGTAATGGAATTGCTCCACCAAGTCCATCAGGTATTAGTGCAAAGGCTGGAGTTGGAAGGACTTTATAGCGGTCTGAGAGTGGGTTTGGTGCGGGGGGGGGGAAACTTATTAAAAAATTAATTGAAAAAGTACAATCAAAACTAAAACCTGGCCCTGGGTCCTTTATTCATCTGCTAATTAAAAATGGGAGATGTGCGAGCCCAAATACTTGCGAACAAATCCATTGCCTCATCACTGCTGTCCTGAGACGGGGAGGCTGCTACTGTGCACACTGTGAATGGGGAGCAAAAGGTCAGAACAATTAAAAGGAAAAAATGCAAAGTATACCTCTTGAAATACCGTGCAAGCTAGCAGCATAAAATGCCACATAGGCTCCTTGTATTATGTATTGCATGTTTCTTTTTGACTCTCCTTAGTATATGGGAAGGCAACTGTGGAAGCAGAGCAAACATAATCATTTTAAGCATGACTTCACTACCTCCATGTTTTTTATGTGCTCACCCCACCGTCGGCTCATTTCCAAAATGTGCCTACCTCCCCACGCACACATGTCTAACTCAGTAAAATCACCCTGCACCATTAGCAGCCATTACCAGCTAGTGCATTTTTACGGTCAGGGAGCATTCGTGCACAGGCCTCCCTCTGGGCTCAGATCACATAACTATAAATTTACCCTTGAGCCACTTGTTCCTTAGTATTTTGCTGCATCCTTTAGTCCTTCTTTTCTCTCAGTCTCTTCCCCCACCCGTTCTCTTTTGGCATATGCACCTTGACCCAAACAACCTTGCACTTAGGCAAGAGACAAAAACTTCACAAGCCATAATCAGCAGTAAATAAATCTCGATACCAGTATTAAGTTACACCAACTGCATCCTCTTTCCCCCACCCAACCCTACCATCGTCATGAAAAGAATATGAACTTGACATTTGCCCAGTGAAAGCAGATGGATGAGGTAGGTCAGCATTAGGTGTAACCTTAGTACTGTTTCTTTGGGTTTCCTGAAGGATGGAGCTAAAAGAATTCTTCTAGCAGGTCAAGGGCCACATTAGTCATTTGTTTAAAGAAGAACTGTCTAGAATTAATCAAAGTGAAACACGGTTTTCATGTCTCTCTGTTATTCAGAATCTTTAGACCCCTTCCCCTTAGAGGAAGCAATATATTTTATCCTTTTACACCTTGTCCTGCCGAGGTTTTGTTCGGAGTGGTGTCACAGGCCTTCCCCCCTGTGTGTATAGAACTATTTTAATCAGGAGAAAGCCTCCATGTGATACTTGTAAAGGTCATCTGAAGCTGGCATGTTAGTACCTATGCAACCAAAAAAAAAGACTCAGGCCTTCATGAAGAAGTTTTGAGTTGAAAAGAATGATTCTATTCACTGCATTTTTCCAACTTAAAAGGAAAGTTAAAAGAGTGGATGTAACACTTAGAAGCAAAAAAAAAAAAAAAAACTTTACATATTTTGTTTCACTATAACCCGAGGGGAGCAAACTATTCAGGGAGAAAGGCTTTCATTCCCGTTCCAACAGCTATACCCTGAAACTGATTAAGAGCCTGACCCTACCACAAAACGGACGACACTAATATTTTTAGGCCCTTTTTTTTTTGTGGAGGTTGTTATCTTGGTCAGGGAGACACCAAGGCATTTATGGTTTACCGTTTAAATCAGATCACAAAGGGAAAAGTTTTGTTAGACTGAGGGGTCTCAGCAATCAACTCTCATCTGCTATGCGAACCACTCCAGCGGTTTGATGTGGCTCACACAGAAAATAGCACATTAAAACTCTGGTTTCTCTTGATTTTTTTCATCCCTTTAACTCCCTCTGCTTTCAGATTCCGGGACTTCCAATAAATGCATCTTAAAATCATTCTGGAGATTTGACTTAATGGGACTTTGTGAGAGCTGAGCTCAAAGGGAGAAGAACAATGTCCATATTCTACGAGCACTTCCACGCTACCTGTTCTACCCCCTACCTGTGCCAGGCAGTCTGAAGCATGCCCCTTCGTTTAGCGCCATGGTGAAGATGTAACAGACTTTCTAGAGGGCCAACTTCTTATTAATTCAGCTGGAACTCACTTTAATTTCCACTGCCCTCTAAAAAAACCAAAAATGGCTTATTCAAATGTATTTCTAAAGCAAACGGCAAAACCACCCACTGTCAGTTGCTCACACATTGGCATATGTACACGTAGACACCTTCAGCAGCCCATGCAGCTCTGACAGTATGCACAGCTGTTATATTTTACGCTATCTGAAGCTCAATAATTAGCACCTGTTAAAGACCAAAAAAAAAAAAAAACACCCCACAACAAAAAGAATAAGTGATGCCACGCTACCTTGCAGTAAATAGTAGGAATCTGTATGTCCAATTTATCAAGACCTACTGCTGAAAGGAAGATTCCTGTTATAATTTCATATGATGTTGCTGTCAGTATTACACTTGTCAGCGCTATGATATCAACAAAAGGTTTTTAGTATTTCTAGCAGGGAACGACTCATCTCCAGATTCACTGAAGGGAGACGACGAGCTGTAGAAAATCACACAGATGCTTAGTATTATCCTAATTTAATCTTTTTTTTTTTTAAGTCAAAAATGTGCTGAGAATTAAAATCTCCTGTGACAGAGAGCTGCGATGGGTTTGTAAAACAGGAATTGTTTAAAGTCCCAAATGTTTGTTGGGCTCATCCTCAGCTTGGTTTGAGGAGCTTTCGGCACAGCTGAAGGTGTGGGGCCAGATCCTCTCAGCTCATATCAACTGGCTTAACTGTATTGAAGTCAATGGAGTTTCACCGTTTTACACCAGCTGAGGATCCACCCTATGGGGTACGAAAGTGAGTTTAAACCACCTTTGCACACTGCCGGTGCTGGGCTACTCTGGTCTAGGACAATCCAACTGCACATATTAGAGCAGCCTAAGAGCGGTTCTCAATTGTTCCAGCTGGGGCTCACTAAGACACTAGACAGCCATGCTGCTTTCCATCTCACAGACCTCACCCCAGTGGCAGGAAGGGGAAGAGGTATAGGATCTGCTACGGTGGTATATGCCAACCAAGAATATCCTTATTCTGTGGATATCTGCCTGAGTCCAGGAAAGGCAGTTTGACTGGTGCAAAACTGTCTAATGCTTCCATAAAACAGAAAAGGATCTGGTCCATATGTGGGTAGCCTGAAAAATATGATACATGTTTGGAATCTGAGACACCAAAATGTGATCCTAACCACTTGTGGCTCTGAAGGGCCTGATGCAAAAACATGAGTAGGGGATGTGTGCCAAGCCTTTTTGGACAAATCTGTTTTGTGGGTGTATGAATTCTGTTACCTGTGTGTTCAGGTGTTAATGCCTGAAAAGTATGCAGATTTGTATCTGTTAGCAAATTAGACCTAAAGATCCAGAAGCATTTTTGAGCATCAAGGTGCACTGGCACCTTATTTGAATGCCATTTTTCTGTACATGTACTGTCTTCTTACATTCCTTCCAGGGTTTCATGAGATTGACTTAAAATCATGAGACTTTTAAAAATAATACATTTTGTATTCTTTTCATTTGCCCTGTGGATTTTGAGCCTTTGTATTTCACTTGAGTCACATTTTTAAGAGTTTCTCCGCAGCCATGATGGCTAGAAACTTACATTTTATTTTATTTTTGAAATGAAAGGTGAGGTTCTCTCATGATCTCAAAGGTCCAAGAGCTTGGACTTTAGGAAAACCACTAAAGAATGCAAGACTCATGGTAAAATTCCAAGAGTTGACAACACTGAGACTGGGTAAGAATTTTGGGCTAGTTCCTAAGGTGCTCTGGTTGGATGCATTTCCATTTAAATCAATGAAGCTACATTGATTTTTTCCCCCTGAAGATCTAGGCCAAACAGTTTATCGCTCTGTATAATCTATCAATTTAAAAGTGAACTGTAGAGTTCTAAATACGCAGGAAGTTTTTTGGTGCTATGTTTTTCTTTGCTTAGGAACAAAAACTAGTATTAACAATTTGTATTATTGTATTGCTTAGGAGCCCCAGTCATGGACTGTGCTGTACAAACACGGAATGAAAAGACTGTTCCCTTCCCAGAGAGCTTATAGTCTAGGTATAAGACAAGATACAACCGACAGATCTAGACAGCCCGACAGGAGAGTACGAGGAAACAGTGAGATAATACCAATCAGCATGATAGGCTGTGGTCTCAGTACACCCTTGGCCTTACACAGTTTGGGGTGCTGGTCATTGAATGGGTCCTTGAGTCATCCTGCTAACACACAACATGGCGCCTTGGGGCAAGCTGGGGTTTTGCACTTGGTGGGGCATGTTTTAT
Organism: Natator depressus; assembly: GCF_965152275.1. Lineage (NCBI taxonomy): Eukaryota > Metazoa > Chordata > Testudines > Cheloniidae > Natator > Natator depressus. The sequence goes on from NC_134243.1 coordinate 74,136,056, forward strand.
CGCTGTTACTTGTTGCTGCTGCAGCAGCAAGCAGCTTCCTCTAACGCAGTGACAGAGTGTATCATCTATGCACGGCCTGGCCTCTCTGCTGGCAGGGCCTGGCCCCTCTGCTGGCAGGTGGTGTTCGCTTGGAGCCCCAAGCCATAATAATGCTGAGGAGGTATATTCTCTTGTTGCACTGAAAGAAAGTGCTACCTCGCTCTAAGCGCTACACAGGGCAGCATTTAGTGATGGTCCAGGGAAGGAGATGGGCCATGTGAGTTGAAGTACTCCTTACAATTCATACTTAAAATATGAACTGTCCGGATAGATTAGGTTTTACAAACTGGAAATGTACACCATCAGGCCAATAATTTTGTGAGTTACCTTGGCATACCTTTCAATTAACCTTCCTAGGGACTTTATTCCCCACTCTTCCCACCACCTATTGGACTCTCATTTTCACTGCAGCAGGATAGTGTTGAATTCGGAGACTATGGTACCAGGTAGAAGCTGGTATGTTTCTACCTTTAGATAGAAGTTGCACCTGCTTTGTCAGGGTTGAATTTGGCCCTATCTCTGGTAAGAGCATTGATAACACTGGGGCATATTGTACCTTCCCATGGAAAAACTCATCAGAGGGGAACAGAAGACCAAAGAAGTTCCTTGAGGTTCATGTCACAGAGTTTTACTCCTGATGCTCACCTCAAAAAGTAGTGAGTCCATTGCAGACCATCTGGTCCTTTAAATTAGGGATCATGTCACTACTCCTCAATCCTCACAAGATGTTGATCTCCCTCCATAGCACCCTTTAAGAAGAATATGAAGTAACAAAATAGAGTGATAATTATAATTGGGTCAGATGTTGTTTTCAGGCCCAGGTTAAAAATTATTCATCCAAGCAACCATCAGTCACACCAGTGATTTCAGTATTTTTAAAGACAAAAATCAATTAAATCTAAATATCTAAGTACTCTTGCTGAGCGTATGACTGAACAATGACCTATTTGCAATGTCACATTAAAAGAAATATATGAGCGGTGCTCTCCTGAGACAATGGCAATAGAATAAAATGCCGGTATTTGTATAAAAGCTAATCCTCCCACTGAGTTATGTCAATTAAGTACACTTTGGTGTAATAAAGAAAATATAGTGTTATCTGGGCCATATATTACTAGCCTATGCTTGAAAGGTAGCAGAGAGGTCGGTATTTTTAATACTTGTTACTTAGTACTTGAAAGATAACTCTGAGTTGTGCGTGTCTCTCTCCCTCTCTTTTGTTTTCCTTTTCAGTGGCCTGTAATAGCCTTAAAAGGAAATAAAAGGTGAAAAAAATAAACAATGCCACTTCTTAAAATTTTTAAGTTAATTTAGTGTGTGTGAAAAATGCCAAACAGACAACCCTCGGGGCTAAAGGCATCCCATCAGCCCCTGAACACAGCCAGTAGCAGTGCAAGTTTTCCTCAGATTTCCATGGCAATTTGTTTCAGCCTTGACCTGAGGACAATGTCTCCCTTTCCCTCACCCCTCCAGCTACTTTCCTCTTTTCTGAGGCTAGTACCAATTTAGTTCCCATTGCTGGGGTTGTTTTTGAGAGGAAGACATTTGGCTCCTTTTATTTGTTTTTTCTTGGGGATGCGGAGGGGGGCGGGGGTGGAATCATGGTCTTAAAGGTCTAATTAAAATAAATAATAAGGCCTGACCCTGCATGGTGGTGAATACCGAGAGCACCCTCCATTCTCACTGGAGTTAATGGAAGTTGAGATTACTGACTATCTTTTCTGAAGATATTCAGCAAGTGAACATAAGATCTTAAGAACGGCCATACTGGGTAAGACCAAAGGTCCATCTAGCCCAATAGCCTGTCTTCCGACAGTGGCCAATGCCAGGTGCTTCACAGGGAATGAACAGAACAGATAATCATCAAGTGGTCCATCCCCTGTCATCCATTCCCAGCTTCTGGAAAACAGAGGCTAGGGACACCATCCCTGCCCATCCTGGCTAATAGCCATTGATGGACCTATTCTCCATTAACTTATCCAGTTCTTTTTTGAACCCTGTAATAGTCTTGGCCTTCACAACATCCTCTGGCAAAGAGTTCCACAGGTAGACTGTGGGTTGGAAATACTTTCTTTTATTTGTTTTAAACCTGCTACCTATTAATTTCATTTGGTAACCCCTAGTTCTTGTGTTATGAAAAGGAATAAATAACACTTCCTTATTTACTTTCTCCACACCAGTCAGGATTTTATAGTCCTCCCTTAGTTGTCTCTTTTTCAAGCTGAAAAGTCCCAGTCTTATTAATCTCTTCTCATATGGAAGCTGTTCCATACCCTTAATCATTTTTGTTCCCCTTTTCTGTACTTTGTGTACCTATATCCTCTATTCAAGAATGATTAGACATTTTAGTTCTAGTTTAAGCTTATTTTTTGGGGATGCAGGGGCAGGAGGTTGGCTTGTGCGGGAGAGCTAGTGAAATTAAATCCACAGCCAAAGCAATTCTCTTGTAGCTTTTGAGGTTGCTTATTCACTGTCACAATCTTAACAATTTTGTTGAGAAAATGTTAAAGTAAACAGCATAATGTATCGGCCATTTTGGGCACCTGTTCCTCACTTGTCATTCTGTAGACCTCTCTTTTGACCTCTCTTTTGCCAAACCCTTCCTTCTTAACATCTGAATCCCTCATTGCTTGGTTTCACACCTTGGACTGCCCAGGAAGGCATTGTGAGTCACTTTCATCCAGGGATCAGAGTCTGAGAGGTTCTGAACTAGAGAAATCCTTAACTTTGGAGGATTAATGATGAAGCTGGCTATCCAGACTCTTCAGAGATACAAAGGCCTTTCATTCTAATCATCCAAGATCCTGTTTAAAAAAAAATATTCCATGCCTAATCTGTGCTAAAGTGCCAACTTTTTAACCCTGTGAATGCAGACCTTAATTTCCAGGGTGTGGAATAGTACAAAAGAAAAACTCATACTAGAGCACTATCCTTTAGGACCTGATGTTCCTATTGTATCTTGGTGACACCCCAATTCATCAAAACACACAGCTTAATTTTGAGCACATGCTGAATGCCAATTGAAGTCAAGGGGATTTAAGCACATACTTAAAATTAGACATATGCTTCAGTGTTTTGCTGAATCAGGGCCTAAATGCATTAGTTCCCTGCCACTTTATGCTACTAGCAGACAGTATGTTGCATTTTGGCACTCTTAAAAAGAACAACATAAATACACTACTTCGTGCCTATCTGGAGCCATATCACACGGTGCTGAGTCTCTCTCAGTCATCACAAGCTGAGTAGGGTCAGGTTGCATCAATAGGTGGATGAGAGGCTGCCAAGGAACACCCAAATTAATGAGAGCTTAGAACATTCATCAGGATAGACTCTCTAGTAAGGATCTAGGGACTGATCCTTCTTCCCACAAGTTGCTCAGTGCTTTTAATTTGTCTCAGGCTACACGAGGTGCTGAGCCTCTTGCAAGATTGTGGCCATACACTTTTACACAACAACTGTATATTGAAGAGTGTAGACAAACCCACATACTTCTACGAGAGAAAGGCCATTTTTTCTGCATCCTGCCTGAAACAGTGTCATGAGGCCATTTATGATTCCATCGGTCATTCCCAAAAGCAGGAGGTGGGACCAGGTGGGACTAGGCAACTGATCCTATAGTCTCTCTATAGATGGGACTCTTATTGCAGCTGAACTCCATAGATACAGAGCGACAACTCTACCTGACGTCAGGATATCCCTGGCTCTCTGTCCTAAGGTTATATCTGAAACGGGCAGGACTAGCAACTTCTCTGCTTGGGAGCTGCTATAGAAGCCCTTCCTTGAAGATACCACTGCGGCTTTCTTCAAGGCTTGCGGTAAAATCCTGGCCTCATTGAAGTCAATGGCAAAATTCCCACCGACTTCAATGGAGCCAGGATGTCACCGTTGATGTGAGGTCTTTCCGACTGGATTATCTTTGGCCATTTTTGCTTATTCTTTTCATTCACTCTTCTTATTCCCAGTTAGTGACTTTTTGACTTTTTTTGTTGTTAGAATTGCAGGTCTCCAAGGGAAATTGGAGTCTTCAGAATCTAAACTGTTGTTTGTGGTGATGTTTCTGCTGCATACTTGAGGCTCATGATTAAGTTCTATACAAAATTAGAAAATAAGAGGTCAGTTCTACAGCCTTAACTACAGTGACCTGAAGAGCTCTGTGTAAGCTCAAAAGCCTGTCTCTCTCACCAACAGAAGTCGGTCCAATAAAAGATATCACCTCACCCATCTTGTCTCTCTACTGTGATTAAAGGCTGCTGAATTGAGCCTTCAGGAAGCAGCAGGTAGGCAGTATTGTCCAGCAGATAGAGCACAGTGCTGGGGTGAGGAGCTCCATGTTCTATTCCTGGCTCTGTCACTGACCCACAGGGTGATCTTCGGGTACTTATTTCACCCTTCCATGCCTCAGCCTCCCGATCTGTAAAATGGGGATCTTGACATTTGCCCTGCTTTGTCAGACACACTGATCTATGGAAAGGCATGGGAATAACGTTCTCATTTTAAAGAATGGTATTTTAATTATTTCAACTCACCAGAATATACGCATAGCAAAGATAAAAGTGCCTTATTTGTGTATGAGCCAATAAATAAATGCTTAGTTTTAAACAATACCAGCAAGAACATCCTGTACCATGGCTTGAAAAGAGGCATTTTTTCTTTGTTGTATTTGTATTTGTATTGCCTCTTGGGGCAATTACTGATACTTGTCTAAAAAGCCAGGACTTCTGGAGTATACATGTTCTATAGCGTAATATTGCAGTGCAATGCAGAAGCAAAAAGTGCAAAACCATAGGCAGTTTTGGGTATAGGTACATATATCATACCATGGAGCAAGTAGGAAATACGAGGAGGAAGTCTCTCTCCATAGAGATCTGGTGGTACCACACCTGAAATAGTGCATTCATTTCTAATCACTTCATTACCAGGAAGACATACTAGAGAAGTTCAGAAAAGAGCAAGCAAAATGGGGCTTCCAGAAATGGATTTATGTGAAAAGATTACGATGGGTATAAGCTTAGCAAGCAAAAGGCCATCTAACTACAAATATTTGAATGGCGGTCAGACCGAAAGATGGGAATTCTTTAGGGTGGGATAATTCGGAGTAAATGGATGAAATTAAGATGGAGAAAATGGAGGCAAACTATGATGGCTGGATGAATTTGTTAGGCCTACTTACAAAGCCACTCAAACTTTGTGGACTCTGATGTTCAATATTATCGGGTTAAGGAAAAAGGACAGAGAAAAATCCAACAAGAAAATAGAAAGGGGGAGTGAGTAAAATTCTAATGAAATGTTAAAATACAGTATCTATCCATCGTAAATAGTAGGTCACGCATGCCATTCTATCTCTTGCAGGGTGGGGGGTGATTCTTCTATCCCTATACAGTCAGACTTCCCTTTAGCTTGAAATTTGTTTTGCTTTTTTAAATCCTCCGTAAGAGGTGGGGAAAGTTTAAGTTACAGGAAGAAGGAGCTGTGAATAGAGCTGGTGGGGAATTTTATATCTATGCTGGCCTTATTGCCAATAGCCACATGGTTAGGGCACTCTGCTTGAGTGTGCAAGATCCAGGTTCAAGTCTGTGCTCTTAGCCAGGCACAGCAGTGACTTGCACGTGGGTCTCCCACAATTGGTCATTCTGGGGTGGTTCACTCCCTTTCTACAATTTTTTTAAAAAGCTCTAGTTTTCATTCAAATAATGAAAACAAATATTGAAACCTCATAATTTTTGCAGAATAGAATTCTTGTTTTCCAGTGAGCCCTATCTGTGAACTCTAGCTAGCTTTGAAAATCCTAATAATAGTCTGAAAGGGTCACAAACACTTGAACTGTCTGATTTTCCCCCAGCCCTACTGAATATAAAGACAAATGCTGACAGTGAGATGTATTAGACCGTGCAATAGTCTCCCATGTGGAAGTGATAGAAGCCCAGTCACATGGGACTCTTAAATCAAGATTGGACAAAACACTAGGCAATGTATTATAAGGAATGATCCTCAGCTAGCCCCAGGATCGATTAAACTTCCTAATAAGTGCTTATAGCCTCAAATTCTCTGCTTAAGGGTGGAGTGTAATTAGGCAGATTCCATCTCCAATTTCTGTGTAGCGAATCAGACAAAGCAGGTCCTTGTATTAATATATTGACAAGTTTCAGAGTAACAGCCGTGTTAGTCTGTATTCGCAAAAAGAAAAGGAGTACTTGTGGCACCTTAGAGACTAACCAATTTATTTGAGCATAAGCTTTCGTGCGCTATAGCTCACTTCATCAGATGCATCCGATGCATGCAGTTATTTATTCCAGTGAAGAGTGGATGCAAAACTCATTCTTTCTGATTTGGTGCTGTTTTATACTTTTTTTTGCACTGGGGTAAATGATGATTTAGTGTTCAGGGTGACCAGGAATTGGAACCACTATTGTCATATGTGATTTAATGATCAGTTAAAAAACAATGCATGCTACAGCATGTGTGATCTGTTCCATCAGCAACGTATACTATGCAAAAATTGTGATTTATAGTGTTGTCATAGGTAGATCACATGTAGTATCCATTCCAAACAGCCTGCTTAGGATTGATCCTTTCAGAGGTGACAGTTTACCCTCTGTGGCCAGCTGAAACTGGGATTTTTACCTTTTTTGATGGTTACATAGCTTAAGGAATAGTAGAAAACAGGTTGTCAAAATATGGCAAGGCACCAGAATCACAGAGTCACTGTATTGACTTGCTGACATTATTGCAAAAGGAACTTTTAATGACCCCTAGCCTGATGTCATCAACAGTAAAGACCCATGTACCATGAAAGAGATAACATTGGGTAAGCATTTCTTTCATTGAAAATGTCGTTCATGCTCGATAAGCTCTGAGCTACTGCAGAAAAGAAAGAAGGGTGGAAAAAATTGAAAAGAAAAAGGGGAAAAAAGTGGTTTCTGTCTGTTTTGTCCTACAGGCAGAAGTGCCAGGACAAATCAGCAGGTCTTCAGGGGAATTTCCTAGTTACAGCAGATGAAGCATCTCGTAGGCCACTTTGACGGATTGTTAATGTTAGTAGGGCTGAGTGTGATTAATATGCCTGCTCCCTCAATGACAGGGAGGAAAAGGTTCTGCTAAAACTGAGCAGAGGTGACTCTGCTGGAATTTGTTAGAGGTACACAGCAGAGAGTGAATTTGGTGGAATGGAGGCAGACCACTTTGAGCGGGGAAGCATGAGTCTTTCATGTCAGCTTCCCAGCTGTGGACTTTTGGATCAAAGCAGAGGTGCCACTGATTTGAAATGAAAGGTTGGGGGGTGTCCCTACTCTGAATTGGCACGGGGAACGATTGATATCAAGTTGGTTCCCGTTCCCCCATCTGAGAAAACAGTACAAAGAAGTAATAGCGCTGCTAAACTGTAAATGATTATGCGATTTTCAAACGTGTGAGCTGTCAGGTTAAACAAAAATAATAAGGGGTCGCTCTTTTGTCTGCTAACAGCTGTGTCCAACATTTGGATACTCGCACTAGGATTTTGCATGAGTCAAAATGAATGTATGTAATACCTTGACAGTAAATCTCTCACCACCATTAAAATATACTAATAAATGAGACTGATAAATGCGAAAGAGAAGCCATCGGAAAAGTCACGAGTGTCTGTCCAAAATATTAGGAATTAATATCTGCAAGTGGTTAGCAGGGTCAACGCAGAGTCTGAACAGTTCTGTTCACCATTCTGTTCAACAGGACCCGAGGGCAGATTTTCCTTCCACTTACATCAGTTTCACACCAGTATAGCGCCACTGATTTCAGTGGAGTTACTCCTAATTTTCACCAGCCTACAGGGGGAATAAAAGAGGCCATTGTGCTTTGCGTGTGCGCGTGCGCGTGTGTGTGAGTGGTTTTAAGACAGTAAAAACACTCTTCCTGTCTCTAGTTACTCCAGAGATAGAGACAACATAATCTGTGATACTTTGCCACCAAATAGTGCAGGTTGTTACTGATCACATACTAGCATGCAAGCTTAAAGGCAGGTCAGTCTACTCTTCTCAGGAAGAATCTGAGCAGGGAGAAGCACAATCAGCTGTAAGGTGCAGGGAAAGCGACACAGAATATAAAACTCACTAGCAACAATAGTAATCGACTAATTTGTATTATGATAAAGGTACAAGGCATGAAATGCTTAAAGTACAGAAACAAAAATATGCTGCTGATGATGGAACAGTTACAACCGGTAATAAGGAGAATATTTTCTTCCCGGGAGATAGCTTTACCTTTCCTGAGTCTTATTCAGAACCTTTTACTGCTACAAGACTCAGAAATTATTTGTGAATATAAGCCACATACTCCTTACATTACTAACTGGGTATATAACTCCATCGTCTTGATAGTTTTAGCTTACCAGTGGCTTCAGATGTCAACGAGCTAGTGGTGAGATATATATATATATATAAAAAAGGAACAATAAAGTTTTCTGAAACACCTCAGGAAAAGAGTTTCAAACAAAAGCCCTCAAGCTGTGGAACTCACTGCTGCAAAATATATCTGCCTGTTGAGGGCTAGAAGTATAGACGTCAATAGGCCCGTTTCATTGCCTTTGTCTGGAGTTGGATCGGGTCCCTGGACTACCACATTTCAAGGGGAACAAACTGTGGGCTAGATCTTCAAGCCTTCCCAAGCTACAGTCGGTTTAGGATTTGAGGGGGAAGCAAAGATGGATTAAAGCTTAGAGAAAAGTAAATAATGGATTTGTCAGTTTGGGGGCAAATTGAAAAATCCCCCTGAAAAATCAGTTCTGTTCTAACCAAAACGGATTTCTTAAAATATTTTGTTCCACCCAAAGTGAAATTTGATTAGTTTTTTCATTTTGTTTGCCCAGAAATGATTTTTTTCCAGTTTTTCATTTGGGCTTATTTTCAGTGTTTTTCACTTTCTCTTTTGTTTTGATTTCATTTTAAAAAAAAAGCTTAACATTTGAAACGAAATGCTATTTCAAAATTAAAAGTCAAAACTTTTCATTCTGAAACAGTTGAAATGAAGCGTTTCAAAGTGGCCAAAACAAACCATCTTGATTTTCTTGCTGAAGCTATTTGCTGAATTCGACATGAATTCACAAAAGTTCACCCAAAAAATCACTCAGCTCTATTTAAAAGCCACCTTTGCACTTCCCCAGTCCTGGGATCAGCTGGGGTCAGTTCAGCCTCTCTGATAAATTACAGCGGACTCTGAACTGATCTAATTGATTTCAAAAAATATATACTGGAACTGGAAAAGGTTCAATAAAGGGAAACAAAAATGACAAGGGGTATGGAACTGCTTCTGTATGAGGAGAGATTAATAAAACTGGGACTTTTCAGCTTGGAAAAGAGACGACTCATGGGGGGATATGATTGAGGTCTATAAAATCATGACTGGTGTGGAGAAAGTAAATGAGGAAGGGTTATTTACTCCTTCTCATAACACAAAGACTAGGGTCACCAAATGAAATTAATAGGCAGCAGGTTTAAAACAAACAAAAGACTGTGTCATATTTGTTGCACCGCTATACCTCTGGCATGATGTTCATACACTTGTGGCCTAATTCTTTTCAAAACATGTATGTTGCTAGCCGACTTACTGGAAGTCAAATCCATTTTTATTTCTTGTTGCTTCCTAATTGAGAGCAGCTAGTAACGCACCAATATCTTCTGTGGAAATTTTAACTAATGGTAAATTAAAGAATTCTGGTTAAATTGACACACATCATCTCCTCCAGCCAGAGTGACGATAAGGTAAAAATTAAACACAATAATGTTTCCTCGATGTTTCTGCTGAAGTAAAAACTAATGTAAAGAAGCAGAATCATCCCTGGCATAACTGCTGATTTCACTGGATTTACACCAGGACTTAATTTTGCCCAAAGTACCTGTGGCAGCGATGAGCAGAATGCGGCCTCATTTCAGAGATGGCGAAATGTTTTACAGTTAAACATGTTCACTTTATACAAGAAGATTATTTTCAGGATCTTGTAGGTTGTATTTAAAAATATTTTATTAGAGCTATTTCTTCTTTTTCACCTGTTAAGATAAGTGTTGTAGGTACCACAGGTACAAATGTGCTGGCCTGGGATGGAAGCTAAGAAAAAAATTCATAGTTTAAAACGGCACAGAGTTTAAGACCAGAAGGGATTGAAATCATCTGGTCTGACCTCTCGTATATCACAGGCATTTTAAATTTCACCTAGGTACCCAAATATTATGCCCAGCATCTTTAAAATGAAAAACATTTCAGTCCTCAGGAAACTGAAATCTCTTCAATAGACAGAGAATAGGAGAGACCAAGCGGTCACCAATGCCCACAGTCCCTGTAATGGAAGAGGACTGATTAAATGAAATATGCTGAGATGATCCCTGTAGGGAAACTATGCCCCACTCTACAAAAGAAGATGAAACCCATTCAAGATCTCTACCAATCTGACCTGGGGAAAAAATCTATCTCGATCCCAAATCTGGTGATTGGTATAACCCTGAGCAAGACACACAAACCAGGCATGTAGAAGGGCTTCTCTGTACCACTTCAAAGCATTGGTCCACCTTGTCTACTGTCCCATCTCCAGCTGTGGCCAATCACTGATACTTCAAAGTAAGGCAGAGGGGGAAAAAAAACAGAATACATTAAACCAATTAAAATCAGAAATAAATGTAAAACACCTTTAAAAATAAGATAAAATATTTTTTCTATATATAAAGTTGTCCTGGAACAAATCCTCAGCTTGTACAAATTGGTGTTTGCCCACTGGAGTTGAAGGAGCTATGCCATGTTACACCAGCTGAGGTTCTCTCTCAGGACTTTGAGGTCTATTATGTTAGGCTGTTCCATGACTAGAAGTGAAGTCTGGGTCTGATCATGAAGCTAGGGATTTCCCCTCCCAGTGGAATAAATATCCTGTTTCTAGCTCTGCAGAAACATACAATAATGGACTCTAAAGCTAAGCCATTATGTGCATCAGGGAGAAGGAGGAAATATTTATCTGGCAAGTTGATTTAAATGGGGGAAATGGATTGTAGTCTGTTACAGACAGAATAGTTAAGTTACTCCTATCTTTCTAAATACAGGTATAGACCCCAATCCTGCAGTAAACCCACTGTAGCTCCTGGGTTCCTCCTACATGGCTCTCATTTCAGAATTGGAACCCTAATGCGATATCACCAATGCAAATGGACATAAGAATCCCACCCAATTATATTCACATAAAATCATACCTAATTAGCAGCTTACACAATATCTGCTGCAATTAGAGAGATTAGAATGGTGGGACAGTCAGTCGACTATGCTATACTGAAGTAGGCTTTGTATGCTGACTGCTTATGGGCCAGCTATTGTGTGTTTTGGGGAGAAGCACTGACTATGGAAAAAAAGCAACCAGCCTATTCTCTTGGTGAGGGAGAATGCTGTGGTGTCAGCCACCCCAGTATGAAGTAGGGAGTAAAATATAGTGAATAGGAAGAGAAGAGGGAAGATTAAAGAAAAATAATGAGCCAAATTCTGCTCTCATCTAAGTGGCTCTAGATCTAGAGCCACCCAATGTCATCCATGAAGTTACCCCAGATTTACAGCCACCCAGTAAATGAGAGCAGAATTTGGCCCACTATTTGTCTGAAGCGTGTATTCCGCAGATGGTAAAAACTGACATAGCTCCATTGGCTTCAGTTCACAAGCTAAGGAGCTGAACTGATTTACACCAGCTGAGGACCTGTCCCACAATTTTTTGTGAGTGTTTGATAGGACCTAGTTTATCTAGGATTATGAAATTTGGAATGATATTGACGAAATGTTCACATTGTCTCTGAAATATAAAATATTAATACCCTCCTGCAATGCACTCTTTCAGTATCAGCAGAATTTCCTGTAATTATGCTTTATTGTGTTCAGCTTATTAATGACCAGAGTTGTTTTTGCTAATCCCAGTGGCTTCAGATACAGTTTTGTTTGAAAATGCAACATTTCGTTAACAAATCAGGCCCAAATTGTTATCGGCTTGTGTGTGGAAATGTATCTGGCTCGCCCCCAAGGTTTTGAGAACGTGGCCACTCCCCTTTAGTCATTATAGAAAGAGACCTGCCAAGATGAGAAATTACACCAGGAGGGTTGAATATTAGGATTAATTGTCTTGAACCAGTGCAGTGGAGCAGGTAGGCAAGTCAAATCGAGGTGGGGATAATGAGGGCCAATAAGCAGCCTTTATTGTCTTCTTTCATAAAGAAAAGTATTTAAAAGAAACTATTTCACATCTTTCAGCACAACTAAAATTGGAATTTAAAGCTTCTACGTTTTCAGCAATGTGAAAATTATAGTGTTTAATAAAGAGGGTTTTTTAATATATCTGGTTGAACAAAGATTGTCTGTGGGCCATTAGATATTTTTTTTTCTTCAGTAGCTTGGCATCATATATTCTCTGCACCTGGTAGGATCAGTGTCACCTTTTTTATTGATCTTTGACCGGTTCAGTTGCACATTTTTGAGTTTGTTTCAACTGTAAACTGTACCTACTGACTGCTCTGAAAACTCTGTTGTGGTAATTCATTAAAGCTAATAGTAAATGAGATGGAAAAGGTGGAGGATGACCCTAAAAATTCTAATGTAAGAATGATGTTCGGTTGATAAACACAAAGAGCACTCGTGAAAATTAAGATTTTTTAAGTATGTGAGTTAAAATAATCATAATCTAATATTCCATATATTTATTTTCATTATTGCCTTCTTTGATCCACTGCTTTCTGAAGATTCACCCTAGTGCCACAGAATTTCAATATTCACACAACCAAGAAACTCAACAAGCTTTTCCCTCGACAGCATATTCATTAACGACCTCCCCTTTGCACATACCTCACAATGGTCCGCATTCCACCTGACATTTAGAGAGAACTTCAAATTGAACTTAGTTTTGACCTCACTCCTTTACCCATGTGTTTGTTCAGTTGTCCATTTTTAGCAAAATCTGAGAAGAACTTACAAGATTTCAACACTATCAAATTCAAATCAAACAATCAGCCTCAACACAGTGACAAATCCTACACTCCATATTTCTTCCTTATTCAAGGAAACTGTCTTTGACTTTAGAAGGAGTTTTGCCTGAATGATGACTGAGTCAGTTATTTAGATTTGGTCTTCAGTCTAGATAAGTATCCTTACACTCCCTTTTCAGATCATTTAATATAGATGTAGGTATGTAATATTAAATACACACACAACTAATATTGTATTAATCTTCTGTTGCAGGTCACTGTACTGTTGTATTTCCCTGCTGAATTCCAAAGTAAGACAAACTGCACAATGCAATCCAGTGTCTTCCAATCAGGTAAGGGTTTGTTATTCAGATACTCAGGAAATGCATGCATGCCATATATCAGTTCCATTACAAAATCAGTATCACCACAATCAAAGTAAAGAGAATCCTCGTGTGTTTGATTTATCCTTATCGTCATTATCTCTTTCCTTGGGCTTAACTAATTAGATCTCTAAAAGCATATGAATCATTTGCGGGGCCATAGACTTTCTGGGTGACCTTAGTATCTCTGTGCCTTGTTTCACCAGCAGTAAAATGGGTGTAGTGATACTTCTGTACCTGACAGGGCTGTTGTGCAAAAAAAATTCATTGTTTGTGATGGGCTCAGATATTGCAGTGATGGGGGCCATCTGAGTGTTAAGATAAATTTCTTTCATACAAATTCAGAGATGCTGAAGAAGGACATTTCATATTGTTTGTGTTTGAAAGGTGATGTGAATATAACTAAGCAATCAAGCTATACTGTTTACCTTTCTTCAAGGCTTTTATGTCTGTTACTAACAGACAGTAGTGTGGCAAAGCTGTTACTATAGCACTAAAATTATCATTACAAAGATATAGCGAACATAGAAACCAATCCACAGCCCGCTGAAATCAAATGGAGGATTCCTGTTGACCTAAGTGAATTTGATCAGATCTATAGGAGATAGATTTCATTGATAACTAATCACCGAAAATGACTAAGCCTCTGGAATAATCTGGAAACAATTCATGCTTATCATTTGATTTTCATTGCTTCATCATGTATAAGGGATCAAAGAATAGAGTATCAAAAAGTAATTGCAGCACTGAGAGACTACTAAGTCTCTCTATGTAGGAAATATGTGACTTATTGTAGAGTTACTATTTTGTAATGATTTGTATAGCAGCACAGGTACGACGGTGTCTACATTAAAAGCGCTGAGTTATGTTCTGTAACTGTCCCATTATACTTTGCGGATAGCTTGGACTGGTGCCAGGGTACCCTGACAGGCAGCTAAGCTGCTGTTTAGTTTATTTTTGCACAGGTACTTTCGTCTAAAAGCCATCATGAACTTTCAAACACCCTTTCCCTCGCCCGTCTCCTGCCAGTTCAAACGGTCTGTGATTGTAGTTTGCTTGGGATTGTGGGAAACTTTCGTCATCTCAGTCAGCTCTTTGTGATGAGAGAGGAAGCTCCCCCAAGATTTATACGTTTCTCCCACAAGGGCCTTTTGTATCACTGTTCTCCAGCTTTTCTGTCCCAAATGAAGTTATCATATCATCAAGCTCAGTGAATGGCAAAGGCGGCCTTATCAATAATGGAACGTACTTCACTTTCCAGAACAAATAAGTTGGGAGACTACATCACTATCCCAGGACTTAATAGATTTCATTCCAAATACATTTTTCTTGTATCCACCAAACATCCTTCTCCTCTCCACCACTCTCTACCCACTCATTTTCCCGATCCTCTTTTTACCTCCTGTCAAGATACGTGCTTTTTGAAAAACTGGTTGTGATGTACCAACCGCTTTGAAACTCTGATGCTTCGACATATGATCACTTTTGCATGCAAGTGATCAAACGGCCTGTGTGTATCAATCCTATCTTTTCTATGCGCAGAAGACGATACACAAAAGTGATTTGTTTGTGTACACGAGAGGGAAGGCTGGGTTGAAATTCTGGCTCACAATTATTATCACGGTATTTCATGTTTTCCAGAGAAAAGGGGGAGAGGAACCCCTGTGCATTCCGTGCTCGCTTCAGAATGGCTACAAAACTTTTGCCAATCTTTTACTAGCTAAGGCAAAAACCAATCTCTGTATGTCCTATTATTTTCTCTTTCTCCCTTGTTGGTTGGACCTAACCCCAAAATAGATTCCCTCAATTTCTCTTTTGCATTAGTTCTATGCTTTGACAAAACTTAAATAATAAACATGTTTTATAGCTGAGACCACTTTACATCAAAGGCAGCAGGGTTTTTGTTTCCCAGAAGAATCATACTTTGAGAATGAGAATAAGAATAACTGAATCTAAAGAGACCAGTTTACATGTGGTCTGTAGGTTATCAGACATTATTAGAATTTTCCTCTGCTTTCCATTACAGCTAACGTCTAAAGCTGCTTTGCAGGAATTTAGCACAATCCTGCTCCCTTTTAGCTCAATGGCAAAACTAGCTGGTTTCAGTGAGGTTGCATCAGGGTGATCATTTCTTTCTGGTGTTTCACAGATAAAATTATTTTCCATTTTATCTATTTGAAATTGTCAATCAGTACTTCATTTTATTCTCTCTAATTTCAATTGGGTCTTGACTGTTCTGTACAAGGGTATATCATAGCAACATAGGACTGGAAAGGAACCTCCTGGGTCATTGAATCCAGTCCTCTTCCTAAGGGATCTCTGTCCTCTGATAGGAGAGTAAGTAAAGGGCAAAAGTCTCCTTGATTCTAGGCATGTGGGCGCAGAAAATTAAAATCTTTCCATAAGGCAGTGCCAAAGATGGACCAAGGTATTTCCATTCTGAGGAAAGTGGATTATATTTAGCTGAAAACACAAGAGAGCACCTCAGGACCTAGTTACACAAATAATAATAATAATAGTGAGTGTGTATGTATATATATTCACACACACACACACACACACACACACACACACACACACACACACAGATGCAGTGGTTTCCAAACTTTCCCCCTGCTCTATAAAATGGCATCCTCTGCACAGCCTGACCTGGCACATTTGGTGTGTGTGAGATTTTATAAAATGGCGCCCTTGGCCTACTTGGGATTGCTGTGACCTCATTTGCTGATAGAACAACCCCACTTGAGATCATGACCCACAGTTTGGGAAATGCTGTCAGATGCCTGACATGTTCTAGCAAATACAGGTCTGTTTACAAGCAACGATAGATTCGTGTGGAATACATGTGAAAATTCCGGTATCATGCTTGTTTTCCAGGCCAAAAAAAAAATAGACATTTTATCAAAAATTCCAGAGAAACTAAATAAGAGGTGATGCAAAGCTTTGTTTAAAGTATTTTTAAAAACTTCCATGTGAAATTCCACAAAATAATTTTTAATTTCATACGGTGCTGATTTTTCAGTATAATTTTTTTAAAGATATCTCCTCTATTAATTAGGATTTCCATTTAATGAGGATTTTAAATCCTCCAAGGGAGGAAGGCAGTTCCCATGTATGTGGATTCTAATATATACTGCATAAAAACACATTCATGGGAAAAACTGGATTCTTTTATTTGAAATTAATACTAATTCCGTTCTCCTTTTACACATACATGCTCTGACAGAAACACTGCCTGCCTTTGACTCTCCTGTGGTTTATCTTTATTCAACAGTTTATACAAAGTAACTTTTTAGGTTTAGGAAACCTTCAAAGTTTCTTCTTCAGGTATTGGGGTACATGAAGCATCTGATCTGCCGTGGAAGATATTTTAGCCATCATCTAAGATATGCCCTAAGGTTTATACTTAACATTTTTTTAAGCTTATAAAAAGATTAGTCATAAAAATGGTCTAATTGGCCAGAAGTCTCTCCAAACATTATGCTGAGATAAATCTGACCTGACTTTTGCTAATGTTTTGTAAGAGTAGAATACCAGACTATGTGGGAATAATTTTGCAGGTCCCTCCACCCCAGGAAACTAGCATTGCTTTTTAAAAAACCTTTTTGTGAATTTTCTATTTCCTGTTATCAGGGATTTTCTCTTCACCCTCACTCATACCAAATAATGCACTGAAAAATGTCAAAGGTTAGGACAAAGGGCCAGAGAACTAGCCACCTGCTATCTGGGCAGCATAAGTAGTGACAAGGTCAGGATTGAAGTCCATGAATCCCTTCATTACCTCAGTCTCCCACTTTCTGTTTCATTTTTAAGGTTGCCCTGAAATGTGAAGACTTCTTTTAATACCTTATAAGAGAGTTACTGTGAGAAAGGTGATCAAAAGGACTCTACTGACTTGGGTGCCCTTTATCTCCAAGGAAGGTGATGCACAGCATCTGGAGATGATGGAACGCATGATTAACATTACCACAGAGAATGATTAATATCTTCTTAAAGCACCTACTTCCAGATTATCCATCATTTCATTAGAGTGAGAAAAAAAAGTTCTTTCTGAAAGGGGCTGTGCTCCTGAACCATGAATAACTAACCCACCTCTTGACATGTTTACCAATTGAGGAACAGAGTATTAATATTATGTTGCACAAATGATTTTTTCCCCATTTCAAAAAAAAAAAAAAAGACAGCATTTTGGACAGTAGTTTAATAAAGCAGTTACGCAATTTTCATATGCATGTCAAGGTCTCATTTGTTAAAAATATTAACCCTTCCTTCTGACATAAACATTTATTTTATATTTTTGTCCTAAAATGTCCTAGCCATATTTTGTGGAAGGGATTTTTTTAATAAATACCAAAACATTGTAATTTGCATACATGTTCAACATTAAAAAGGGGCCTCTTTTGCCAGGATCTCTTAAAGAAGCCTGCTGCTTTCGCAGTGCAGCACTTCAGGTAGGTAGATTTATTTAGGCCTTTCAGTGAATCAGCTGCATTACAGTCCAGGCCCAATCTTGCAAAAAGACTCTCAGGAAGAGGCCTTCTCTCAGTGCTGATGAATTTGTTAGAGGCTGCACCAAATCCATCAGGAACCACAGGCTGGTCACTTTTGGATCCAAATGAAGAGATATGGGAGCCTGCTGAGAAACTGTAGGAGGAAAGAAACATCAGTGTAAATTTGGCAACCATCTCCCTGTTTACTGGTATCTGCATTTTTATTTTTATTTTTTATTTTTTGCTAATGGCACTGCACATCTCTAAAGTTCAGATCAATATAGTGCCACTTTGGTGTCATGCTCACATGCATAATATCTTCTTATGTTAATCCTATTTCCAGGGGGTTGTGACAGGTGGTGGTGATGCAGAATGCTGAACTGGTGATTATTAATCTTTTGATTTATCACATTGCAGTACAAATGTCTTTCAGATCAATAGGAGCTTACAGGAACTTTGTGTATGTTTGTGTCAATTTAACAGAAGTATCTGTGTAAATTAATAGTGTTATATATTTAATAATTTGTCATAAGCAACCTTTCCCCTTTTCCCTGAATCAGCCTGGTGAGTTGCAGATTTTACAGCACTTTCTTGCTGAAATGACATCCAAAAGGATCAAAACCATCAGCAGATGCTCTAAAACAGTACCTCTCCCACCACCCTTCTTCCTTTGTTAGAGTCTAGATTCACTTTTATTATAATGTGCCCAGATTCTATTGGCCAAAGTTTGAACTCTGGGCAGTCTCTTCTTGCTGTGTAGGTAACAACAGAAGCCAGGAGAAATGTCTCCTGAGAACTTCAGTCAAATGTTCGTTTAAATCCCTTAAAAACCATGAGAAGTGAAAACCAGCTTTCATCTTCCTGACTGTTTTCGGGATTGATGAAACAGCAGCCAGCAGCAAAAGAAAATGTCGCAATTTTTAATGCTTCTCAATATCCAGAAGCCTCTTCCTAATGCATAGGTTGTGCAGGTGGTGGTATAGGGGAGAATAATGGCTCCGGAAAGATACTTATGGCCTATGTGTTACAAGAGACAATGAACTTGAACACTTTTCTCTCCCTCTTTTCCTCCAAAGACCATGCACTTGCAACTCAGTTGTGCATGCATGAAAGTTCTGTAAACATTACTTAAACAGCAGCCAAAAGTGACCTTTAGCCAGCTCTGGCCTACTTCTCCTCTTGTTGGAGCTCAGCACTCCCACTCAGTTGACTACTTGTCCTACTCTTTGCCCTCTCTGCTCTGTTGCAGTCGTCCTGCTTTTTTTCCTCTATGCAACTGCTGTCCAAACCAGCTGCACCCACTACATCTTCAGCAGTGGACCGGAGAGGGTATTAATCATATTTTTGAGGAGGACACTCTGCTATTTATCTCCCTGACACCTCCAGCATTTGGGAGCCCAGTGCTGCGCACAGACCATTGACTAGTAATATTACACATTACCGTGCTCCATTGCCTCTCCCTGCCCTCTTCATTGAGTGGCTGTTCAACAGTGGAGTTGTGTTTGTTCAATCAGACATAATTTATACCTTTTTTGTTCCTTCTGGAGAGCCCTTGTTAATTTTAAGTTTAAGCACTGCATTTCCCGTATAATTCCAGCCCCAACGTCACTGACACTGAAGATGCTAAAACAGACCTGATTCCAAACTCACTCAAACACATTGGTTTTAAATCACCGGATAGATGGGTTAAAAATAAAATGTCAAGGGAGATCATCTCATGCACACTCTAAAGCTTCTAAGTTTCATTGCATATCTAATATATATGTCTTCTATCTTAAAAGGGAATTCCTATAACAACATATGGTACTGCGATCCCCGGGCTATTATCCAAAAGGCAAAGACTGAAAAGGGTAAGAGATTAATAATTCAGCTAATTTCTAGCAAGTTTTTTTTTAACTATTTAAAAAAAATTAAGGAGGAAAAAAATCTGTTGTACAGCAAAACAACTAATCATTCTTCCTGGAGTTTGTTACCCTGCTGGATTAATCAAACTGTGTAATGAGCGTACTTGGCTTATGATCTGCTTAATTTTATACCGTTTAGACAATATATAGAAATAGCAACTGTTATGTCTATAGGTTTGTGGGGAGGGGAGGATTATTCATTGTGTGGTGCATGTGATTTATTTGTGATAGGAAGTCCTTCCGAAATCAGCTCCAAGTTCCTGTCTCTATTAAGTAAATACAGAATTAAAATGTTATGTTTTAGCTTTTGCCTCTCGCAGAGCCCTAGGATGGATTATCAGCAAATGTAAATTGATGTGTCTCCATTGATTTCAGTGGTGTTGGGCTGATTTACACCACTTGAGAATCTGGCCCCTTATGTCTCAAAGCAAAATGTCCTGTTGACAGAGCAGGATTGGAGGCAGATCCCTCCAGATCCAATTAGCACAGTGTATAATAATACTCCTTACTCCAAATTCGCTTCAGCCCTCTCCACTCCATTGAAATTGCTCTTGCCAAGGTCTCCAGTAACTTTCACAGCCAAATCTCAAGGCCACTATTCCATTACCATTCTGCTTGACCTCCTGGCTGCTTCTGACAATGTTGGTTATAAACTCCTTTTTGAAACCATCCTCTTCTGGTTCTCCTACCTCTCTGCTCATTCCTTCACTCATTCAGTGAGTCCTCCTTACCTCTCCCACGCTTGCTGGGGTTCCTTTGGTCCTTGGTCCTTCAGGACTCTGTCCTTGATCCTCTCTTCTTCTCTATTTACACCCTTTCTGTATGTGACCACATCTGCTCACACAGCTTCAACTATTCCCTTGATATTAACAATTCACAATTCTACTTCTCTGCTTACTTGTCTTCAAGCATCCAGCTCTGCATCTTTGCCTTTCCCTCTGACATCTGCTTAATTTAATATGCATAATACTGAAAGACAACTTCATCACCACCATCTTCCCTGTCACTCAGGCCTATCAACTTGGGTGACATCTTGATTCCACCATTCCCCTTACCTTACATATCCAGGCAATGTCCAGATCTTGCCACTTCTTTCTATCGCATTCCCAAGTTTTAGACTTTCATCCCAGACTCCACAGTTAAAAGTCCACTCCAGGTTGTCATCACCTCCCATCTTGACTACTGTCACCCCTCTAACCTCCCTGGCACACTCTTTGAATCCCTTGAAAACGCAGCTGCAAAGATCATCTCCCATTTTGCGACCATGTCACTCTCTTCTTTCAATCCCTCCACTGGTTCCCCCTTTTTCAACTCATCAGCTTCAAGTTTCTGGTCCTCACCTTATAGCCCCTTCACAGCTCAAACCTTCCCTATTTATCTGCATTTATCTTGTATTTTATCAATTCTTCCCCACCGCCTCTGTTCTGTTAATGATTCCAGGCTGTCCGCATCTCACAAACGTATCTGCACTCTTTCTTCCATGCTACTCTTATGCATGGAATGCTCTCCATAAATCGTCTGTAAAGTCACTACCCTGTCCTCCTTCAAATCCATCCGGAACACCCTTTTCTTCCAACATGCCTACAGAAAATTGCCAACTAATAATGATGGAGTAGAGGGGCAGTGGGCTGATGTCTATTTTATTTGTTTGTTTATTTATCTTGTACTTAACACACACCTCCACACACACTAAATAACTTGCAGCCATCAAGTTCAAATTCAATGTAACCACATATTCCTATCATTATTGCCCTCAGTCTTCTTCACTCAATCCCTTCTCTTGCTTATTACACCCTCTTATGTGTTTTGTCTTAAATTATATTAAATGCTCTGTAGAGAAGGAATCACGTTTTCCTTCATGTTCCTATGGCACCTAACACACTGAACCCAAAGTCTCTCATATCTTCTACCCAAGAATCTCAAACAACCTCACAAATATTGATTCTCAAGCACCCCAAGACTGCATTATTTCCACCTTATAAACAAGGAAAGTGATGCACAAGGAGGTTCACAATATGATCAAGCATGGAATGAGGCAAAAATAGTATATGATCTTATAAGTAAAGACTGTGTCATAATGCATAGGCACAAAGCAGGGAGGGCATGAGCCCACAAAACATGAGCAACCTTAATTCTGGCATTCCCTAACTTTGCACTGCTTGACTTTGCAACATTAAAGTTCTTTGAACATAGTATTTTGTATGTAGTTTCCTAGGTTTAGAAAAAAAAGTAGACTTAAAATGGAAATTCCATCATGTTGACACCCACGTAGGTCATCAGAAGGTTGCAACCTTTAGATCTTTAGCCCAAACCTCTACCATTTGAGCTAATGGAGTCATTGGTAATAGTAGTAAGTTGTTATCCTCTGTGGGCCACCCACTGGACGGCAATGGAGAGAGACACATTGCCATTGGCTATTGCAGATATTTGGTAGCAGCAGAGGAATGTTACTACTCAGAGATCCAGGGTTCAGTTTCAGGTTCTGTTGAGGAGTTTACTTTGGTGGTTACAGTCGCCCCCTGTGTCTTTCCCTCAGTGATCCGCTCCATTTTTATCTTCTTTCCAGGCTGTTCTTTTCCTACCTCTCCTACCTATCTCCCCTCTGCATTTGAGTCAGGTTGTTCCTCCTCCTCCTCACAGCATAAGCACCCCCATGGAGGCCACCTGAGAGCACTGGTGAGACAGTCTCCAGTCTCAGTTATGGTGCCCAGTGCCACAACAGTCCCCAACATCAATTACAGGAATAGTCCTGCTCTGTGGGGGTTGAGCATGCCCAGTGTAGTTGGCACAAAGTCCTGTGAGGTAGAGCATAGCCATTGTGGCTGGCATGGAGCTCTATGGGGATGGAGCATGGCCAGTATGTTTAGCATAAAGCCCTGCAGAGGTGGGCATACTCAGCATAAACAGACTATTCAGAGAATTGTCCTGCTAGCCTCTAACAAACCTCTACTGAGCATGTGCAGAGGGTGGATTTTTTTATGAGGGCAGTAAAAGGCACCTCTCCGATCCCAGGGTCACCCTTCTGTCAAATTTGAAGACACTGCTTCAAAGCACGGAGGGCTAGAGCTGCTCGACAGCATGATTATAAATGCTTTTTAACATAGGCAAAACAATTTATTTTCCCCAAACTTCATTCTTGGAAATGACTGAAGCTATTTTTCTGGCACTTTACAAAATATTTCAGCTCAAAAGGAGATACTGAGGGTTGAAAATGTTAGTCCAAATCGTTAAACTTTGGGAAAGCAATAAGTAACTGAAAGCTGAGTCTTATCATGGAAAGCATTAGTCAACCTTAACTATAGACACTGCTGCCCGCTGCCCTTCTATCTTTTTTTTTCCTTTTAAATATTTTTGCTTCACATTCATTTTCAAATTTTAGCAAAAAGTAAAATGATGCAAATACTTAGGGGAAATTTAATATTTGTTTCCTGACAGCAAATCAAATCAAATTCTTCAGGACACATGGAAAGCGGAGGATCATTAGTCAAAAAATCAAAGTACAGTAATACATGCACCCTTCAATAACAAATGAAAAAAACGAGAGCTTTGCCTAGTGGGTAAGGACCTGCACTCTATTCCCTGCTCTGCCACATACTTGAATCTTGACTCTTTTTCTGATGAACTCAATGGAGGGTTTGCCGTCGACTTCCATGGGCAAGTCACTTGATCTTCCTCCACTTAGGTTCCTCTATGTGTAGAATGAAGATAACACTAACATCACATGGCTGGTGTCAACCTTAGTTGATTAATGCTTGTAAAGCCCACTGAGATGGTTTTATAGGAATGCAAAGAATTGTGATTTAAGTAGTGTAGATAGGAGACAGATAAAATCAAACCAGCAGGAGAAGCCAAATTAGAAAATTAATATTGCAATTACAATTACTACAGTCTTGTGTGTATGATGGAAAAGTGAACAGAGGGATGGCCTTGTCCACAATTCTGCCATTCCTGGGTTCTGATTTGTTATATTTCAGGGTTTTTTTGTAATGTAGAGTTTCTTACCCCACAATGGGATAAAAAACTAACTCACAATTTGAAATTTCTCTCTGTATTTGGCCTTTGATAAAAAACTGAAAGCTAAGAAAGTCCTACCATAGCTAAAAATGTTGTAACTGAATAGTCTGAATAGTTCAGGGCAGGGTAGGACAGGTGATCTTGTTATTTCAGAGCAAAGGACAAGACAAGGACCTCTCTAGATTTAGCTGCAGAACAAAACTCTTGACCTCAAGAACTGTGTAAACCTATGTGAAATTCAGATTGCAGTGTTAAGTAAGAGCTGCGTGAACAAAAGACAGAGCTTGTCTATTACATGCTCACATTTTAATTAGGTACTCTAGCTGTGTCTCCTTTGATCTTGAGCTGCAGGTGATAACAAACACCTTGAACAATAGGAATTACAGCAGGGATGAATTTGGCCCACTATGTTTTTCAGTCAGCTGCTGTTTTGCCATTTCAGAGCTTTCCACACCAGAAAGTTATATTAATATAACTTGAATTTTAATCTGCCATGGTTAAGCTGACACAGACGGCTGTGTGGCTACTCTTATTTTGGTTTAGTTAAGCCAGTTTCTAAATGACTTAATTAAACTCAATTGAATTAACCCCCGCTGATATTGAAATAAGACCGTCCACACAGCCTTTAGCACCAGCTTAGCTATGGGTATGACTGCACTTCGAGCTCAGGATGTAATTCCGAGCTCAAGGAGACATATCCTAAAACCAGCTGTAGCCAAGGTGGTGCAAGTGGAGGGAGGGGCTCGCGACTCCAAGGATATGCTCATCCAAACTGCTAGATACATACTCAGGGCAACTAGCCCTCTCCACCCCACCCCCGCTTTTGCTGCCACAGCTACACTTTATCTTTAGTGTGGTAGCTCAGAAATAGCAGAGAATCCTCTCCCCCCTGCCCCCCCTCCCCCCCCACACACACATCACCAGCGTGAAGCATGGACATACCCTATCTCAGTTTAAATTCACACCTTCAGTTATATGGGTACAATTTCCTGAGGCCGACAAGCCCAGGGTATCCAACTATGATGGGTACCACTGCAATCAGAGGTGAGATTATAGTATAGCCAGGCACTAATTTAAATTTATGTAGCACAGCTAAAAATATCCGTGTCTACATAGTGATATGAGCTTCCGTGCAGGCTCCTCAAGCCAACCCAGGACCCTGAGAACATACTCATACTGCTCGCCTGCACTGAAGCCCATCTTCCCTACTATTTTTAGCCATACTAGCTAGATTAAAGCTAGCAGGTATGCCTACCCAAACTGCAATCCCACATTTGATTGCAGTGGAGACATCCCTTATAAGGGTAACAGCTACTATGATGCAGGAGATATTCCCTGAAAAATGCCAGTAGGTTGCCTTCTCCATTGCAGCGCTTCACACATTGGTGTCTCCAAATAAGACAGAAACCTGCTTCCATAGTTGTTTGCTGCTGTCACTTACCATTATTAGTGAGGTGCTGAGCCATGTGCAGTAGTTTTACTTTAAAATAATTTGTTACATTTAGGTATTGAACGGAGTGCTTTGAAGTGCTTCACTCCCAAAGTTGGGAATGCCTCTTATTTAGTGAACTCCCATGGAGTTTCAGTCAAGGGCCTTAACCACAAAACCATCCTTCCTCTTTGAAAGTCTTCTCAGGGCCAAGGGGAAGTAGATGAGGGCAGGCACGTCCTGCCCCTATTTCATATCAACATGGACAAGGGCAGGACAGTGACACTTATCTGATACTCCTCTTGGAGAACCTGGGGGAGGGGCTGAACAAGGTAGAAGCAGCTGCAGCGGGAGGAGCTTATGGCTTGGTGATCAGCATTAGCCTACATGCAGTGTGCTTCTCTGCACCTTTGCTGAAACAGCTAGCAATGCAAACAGATCCCGCCCACTTAATACGGCTCATGGCCACTTCCTGTAGAGATTAACCATACAGATGAATTAATTTTTGGGGGGTCTGGTAGAACAGAGAAATGTTCAGCCGTAACGTTAATATTTCACATATAATATTTAGGTTTGCTGTCGTTTCAGTGCAGCTTTATGCTTTTCCACCCTACAACTATGTCATTACACTGTTGTTTACTGAGCTCTGGGAGTACATGGAAAGATCTGGGTGTGGTTTTTGGAAGCAATTAGGGGTGTGGGTTTTGTTTTGTTTTTTGTAATGTTATTTTAATAAACATTTGGTTCAAAGCTATCAGTAGTTCTTGGAAAATAACAGACTTACTATCAGTGGGTAGCAACCTCTAGAATCCTCTGAGTACAACTGATTGGATGCTTTGTTTTTTGTTCTATTAAAAAAAATATATTTGAAGAATTAGGCCCTGACTCATCAGAGCACTTAAGCCGATGCTAAAGTTCTGGAAGGCACTTACGCATGTGCCAGAAGGCACTGGAACTACTCATATACTGAACTTTAATCACACTTTTCAGAGTGTGATTAAACTTTTTAATCACACTCTTACACACTTTGCTGAATTAGTACTTGAAACCATAAGGAAACCCCTGTAAAAATATCTATTGTTAAGGAACAAGTAAAGCTTGGAAAAAAGTAAATAGCCACATATCAGTCAATGGTCAATTTTCACATGGTGGAAAAAATAGCTGGGCCAGGTCTATATTAACGTCTATTTCCACTGCCACTGGTGAAGCTGCTATGGTGTCAGTGCAGTGAGAGGGAAATTCCTAAAAATGTCGAGCATAGACATAACCTATGGTGCAACCATAGCTAGACCACTTTGTTCATTTCTGAGTACCTCAATGACAGTGACATTGTCAACGAGGAGGCAACTCAGAGACAAAAAAAGGAGACAGAAGAGAACAAGAAGATGATGGTCCGGGACCTGGAAAGAGTAATTTATGAGAAATGAATAAAACAGCGAACTATGTCATGTAAATTGCTAACCATGTCTAACATGGGCCATGAGAACCCCTGCTAATATCTGAAAATGAACACCAAGGACAACGAATTATTGAGAGCCTCATAGCAAGGAGAAATAGGATTCAGTTAAAGAAGGAAAATGAAGATTCAGTTTAAGGAAAAAATGTCTTGATAGTGAGATTGCTATATTCTCAAGCAAACGCTCCAGGGAAATAGTGGAAGATCTATTGCTTAGTGCATTTAAAACTAGTATGATGAAAGCAGTGGCAAATCTATTGTAGGCAGAAATCCTGCATTGGCAAGGGAATAGAGAAGATGATGATCATGATTTAGTTATTTATTAATTACTCTAGGACCTTGCCAATGCAGGATTTCTGCCTTCACTATGGACCAGGACCCCACTGTGCTCGGTGCTGTACAAACACAGAACAAAAAGATGGTTCCTGACCTCTGAAGAATTTACAATCTAAGTATCAGGAGACACCAGATAGATACAGGCAGGCAGGCAGGAATACAAGGAAACAATGAGACAATATTAGTCAGCATGATAAGCAGTCTGTCTCTTCCATCTCTAATATCTCTGCTTCTGGGATTCTAATAACCAGTGTGCAAATCAATAGCTTTATTTTCATTAACATTTTATTTTAAATGTTGGTAGCACCTTTCAAGTAGTGAGAACTCCCAAGCCCCCCCACCTCAGTAGCTGCAGGTAATATCCTGATGTTTCCCTTCATGGTGTTGGCAGATACTGTATATATTAACACATTATGACAGCCGTCTACAGCCTCTTTGAGTCAATCAAATTCTGCTAAACCTAGTCAAAAATTACTATTAACTACTACATAATAATAAAAAAAAACCAATAAATGAAGAATGATACCAGTCCTGCTGTCTTACAATTTTAAGAAGATATTTTCTTTGTCTGTCTGCCTGTCTCTCTCCCCATAATATCTGATTTTTTTCCCCCTCACTTCATCCCTATGAGGTTGGGAAATATCTCAGTTTTACAGATAGGAAACTGAAGCACAGAGAGAGTTCAGCATTTTGAAAAATGGCCAGTGACTCCCGGTGCCTCAATATTTGGAGCCTACCTTCGTCCTGATTTTCAGAGGTGGTTACAAGCTTCAGTTCCCACTGACTTCAGCTAGTGGTGTTGGTGATCAGCACGACTGAAAATTTTGTTGGTTGAGATTGGGGTCCCAAAAATTGAAGTACCCAAGAATCGTAGGACACTTCTGAACATTTTGGCCTAAGTGACTTGTCCCAGGTCACACAGGAAGTCTGTAGCGGATATGGGGCTTGAATCCAGATCTCCTGAGTCCCAGTCCAGTGGCTAAATCACAAAACATATATCCTTTTCGAGGAACCACAATGACTATGTCCCTGGCAGAGTTTTGTGTCCTGTAATCAAGACAATTAATTAAATAAGAACATAAGAATGGCCCTACTGGGTCAGACCAAAGGTCCATCTAGCCCAGTAGCCTGTCTTCCAACAGAGGCCAGTGCCAGGTGCCCCAGAGGGAATGAACAGAACAGATAATCATCAAGTTATCCATCCCCTGTCACTCATTCCCAGCTTCTGGCAAACAGAGGCTAGGGACACCATTCCTGCCCATCCTGGCTAATGGCCATTGATGGACCTAGCCTCCATGAATGTATCTAGTTCTTTTTTGATCCCTGTTATGGTCATGGCCTTCACAACATCCTCTGGCAAGGAGTTCCACAGGTTGACTGTGCGTTGTGTGAAGAAATACTTTCTTTTATTTGTTTTAAACATGCTGCCTATTAATTTCATTTGGCGACCCCTAGTCCTTGTGTTATGAGAAGTAGTAATCAACACTTCCTTATCTACTTTCTCTACACCAGTCATGATTTTATAGACCTCAATCATATCTCCCCTTAGCCGTCTCTTTTCCAAGATGAAAAGTCCCAGTCTTATTAATCTCTCCTCATATGGAAGCCGTTCCATACCCCTAATGATTTTTGTTGCCCTTTTCTGAACCTTTTCCAAATCCAATATATCTTTTTTGAGATGGGGCAACCACATCTGCACACAGTATTCAAGATGTGGGCCTACCATGGATTTATATAGAGGCAACATGATATTTTCTGTCCTATTATCTATCCGTTTCTTAATTATTCCCAGCATTCGGTTCACTTTTTTGACTGCCGCTGCACATTGAGTGGATGTTTTCAGAGAACTATCCATAATGACTCCAAGATCTCTTTCTTGAGTGGTATTAATTATTAAAATTAAAAATGTGTTTGATTAATTTCAAAACAAGGTCCATGACTAGTAGGCAAAGCTTCCTGCACCGTGTGCATATGATGATGTGAAGTAAGATTTTGGAGAGCCTTCTTCCACAAAGGTGGGAATTCAGCATCCCCAAACCCTTTCACCTCACTGAGTCTGGGACCTCCAAAGCCTACCTGGGTCCATTGAAATTCTAGCTTTATTATGCACAGGCAGGGACCCATCACCACTTTCCTTTTCTCCCTCCCCCCAATACAAAAAGGCAAAGACACAGTTTTATGCATAAAATATAAGATAACGAAACATTAAGTTTTCGCATTTTCAGGAAAATGAAAAGTGACAGTTCTGATAGTAATAGTGACATCAGCTCCCCCTCATTGCACCCATTGTAGCTGTAACCGTTCAACTGATGCTGGTTAGTTAATGTTATGAGACAAACTTTTTTCATTTCCTGATTTCTGAGCATGGCAATCTGTAACCTAACATTGTACGACTGCAGTTTCTTTGCTTTCTTTGCATCACAGACCTAATTCAACAGCCATTGAAGCAAAATGCAAGTCTCCCAATAACTTACATGAATGGTGCATAAGGGCCCTATTTTCTGAGTTTGTGTGTCTATATAAAATGCAGTATGTAACATGCCATATATACATAAAGGCACACATATGTATGTGTATATACTGCATGCATGTATAAACATTCTGCTGTGTATGTTTTTATTATCTTGGTTTTTAATCCCACCATCATTCAAAGTCTTACCAAATAGCACTGTGGGCAGCATGCCAGCTCCTTTCACATTCCTGCTAAAGTCACTTGGAATATATCTGAATGTGGCAAAACA
Source organism: Natator depressus (assembly GCF_965152275.1). NCBI lineage: Eukaryota > Metazoa > Chordata > Testudines > Cheloniidae > Natator > Natator depressus. The sequence goes on from NC_134243.1 coordinate 74,165,792, forward strand.
CATTTGCCAAGTTATGTGCATAAAAACATCCTTTGATCTTCCAGACTCATAAATATGTAATAAAGTACATGATTGCCCTACTGATCTGTCCTCCATCAATCTTATGTCCCTCTTTTATTGATTCATCCAAATAAGATAGGATCAAGGTACAAAAGAGTTAAAGAAGCTATTTATTTTAATGTTTCCTTGGAGAGCTTGCATGTTATTGTGAGTACAAATTACATATATAATATTTCATGAATGATGTTTGAAGCATTAAAAATCACCTCTGCACTTCAAGTTAACACAAAACTCTGGCAGTCAGCCATCTTTTCTTCTCTCTCTCTCTCTCTCTCTCTCTTTTTCCTATTTTTAAATCATATATTAGACTAGTACTGTAATTCATCTTTGAAATGTTCAGGAAATCATACTTTGCAGTAGATTTAGTATATGTCCAAAACCAGGGATTTGAACTCTTGTCCAAAACCAGGGATTATCCAAATTTGTACAAGGGATAGAATGAGGACCAAGGAGAGTGCATAAAGGAGGCATTGCAGAGGTAATGGCAAAAACTTGTCCTGAAAGCTTCCGGGATAGCAATCCTAGCCTTTGGCTTGTGGTTTCTTAGATGTCTTTATACAACAAATTTCAAACACTGGCTACATCAGATGATAAACTCTTGAGGTTGTTAAAAGTGAAATATAGTTGGAAAGAGTAAAAATTATGCAAACCATAAACAGAGTGACTTAAATGGTTGGGTAGTAAAATCTACATTTTGTTTCACAAGGGAGAAATAAGGTGGAGTCTTTAAGTGTTTGAGCCATTAGTCTTGCTTGCCAGGAGAAGAATGTGCCTTTCACCATGGTGCCACTTCTATTGAGCTAAAGGACCATCTGAGTTCAGTTTGACGTATTTAGTGCATCCCAACAGCGGCTGGTTTATGTCTGCTAAAGCAGTTTTCACAACCGCTTTATGGCGCATACTCTTTGGCAGCATAAAAAAGGACCAGTTTTGGAAAGGCACTACTAATGAATGAAATAATTTTTGAGCAGCGCATGTCAGTTGGGTAATAGGGAATGAACTTTAACACACTTCAGTGAAGGCCTGAAATCTGGAAATAAATGGCAGAGGTGAGAAGGGGCTCATCTTTGTCATTTTCATTATTGGCTTCTGATATGAGCTTCCAATAATATGGGAAAGGGGTCATTTTTCTATGCGACCCTAAAGGCAGTGAAGAAACAGATTGTTGAATGAAAGGTTTCAGAGTAGCAGCCATGTTAGTCTGTATCCGTAAAAAGAAAAGGAGGACTTGTGGCACCTTAAAGACTAACAAATGTATTAGACCATAAGCTTTCGTGAGCTACACTTGTTGAATGAGTTTATGGGACCCTGGAAGCTAACCATTTTGGATACTAAGAGAGAATAAAAGGGGGCCAGTTGCTTAATTTACACTTCTACAGCACTTTTCATTTGAGTCAAAGCACTTTACAAATGTTAATTAAGCCTCACATCACCCCTGAGAGATAAAGATCATTATTGTCTTGCACAAGAGAAAACTGAGGCCAAGTGATTTACCAAAGGTAATACAGGAAGTCTGTGGCAGAACTGGGGAAAAAGTTCAGACCCCCCCTGAACCCCAAATCAATGGTTTAACCACCAGAATGTACTCTTCTTGCCTACCAGAGAGCAGAAAACAGTGGTTTAACATTAAATCCAAAAATGTCGTACACAGTGAGTGTCAATACGACAGAACTCAGAGATAACGAGCCATGTTTTGTACTCAGTCACATGGGGTTAACCAAAGAAGTAGTTTTGTCGACAAAGTTGGGAGGGAGCGAACCCTCCCCTCTCCACCCCCACCCCCACCCCCCAGTAGCATGATGCCACACGCACATGAGGTGTCTGGCAGCATACGTTCTTTCTTATTCTCTTGTTCCTTCCTTTTCCCTCCTGCCCTTTGAAGCCCTCAGTACTCAGTGTGGTGCTGGTTGTCCTCCTTTGGCCTTCTTCAGCATTCTAAGAAGTCTTTGGTCAGATCCTTGCTGTGTTCCTCCAGATTTTTCCAGCAGCAGGCTTTGGCTGGCACCAGGAATCTCCAGGGGGCTCTTGGCCTTCATAGCCAACCAGGAAATCCCTCCATTCCTTCCCAGTCAGTTGTCGTTTCCTTCTTTCTAGAACATGGCAATTAAAGAATTGATAGGCTACCAGCAAAGCAGTAGTCTCAGGCTGATCCTTGGTCTCTGCTCTGCCGCCTCCCCTCCATTTGGTGGCTGAGCTCTCCCCATCTCCCACCATAATCACTTTCATGTGACTAATTCCCTCATAGACTTCATTGGGGTGGGAATGCTTATGCCTGCAAAGGTGAGAGCAGAATTTGGCATGACGTAATATGAAATGACCAAGGAGGATGGGTCCAGTCAAGAGGCCAATCTCACTCCCACCAGTTCTCCCAAATAGCACTGATGAGCAATGAAGCATTTAAGTAGTTGCCAGACAGATGCCCATATATTCAGGCAAGGATGCCTGATGCTGCCTAGACCAGTCTGATAACCTAGTATTAATATGAAAAGCTCAGTACTCCTCTAGAGCTTCCCTATTTATTATTTGTATTGCAGCAACATTGAGGAGCCACGGTCATGGCCCAGGACCACATTGTGCTCGGCACTGTACGGTGTGAATACTTTGTATTTAAATTGCCTGCCTTTAGGAATATCATAGACTTGTGGTTCCAACGACCGTAGCATTACCAGTTCTTTTACCTTTCGTTTGATACTTCAGGCTCCTTCATTGGCACCTTAATTGTAAGTGCAAGTAGTGGGCCCTGATGCATTGATGCTGACTGACTCTCATTCCACCACGCGTAAATCAAACAACCCAGTTCCCTTACAAGCTAGGGCACATACTTTTGAATGGCATAGACAATGGATGGCTAAGCTAAGGTTCTGTGGACTCATTGAAAGCCCATTTAAGTCAACTAAAATCTTTTCAGTGAGCTTTGGATCTAGCTTTTAGTCTGGTAAACAGGTAAAATTCTAATATAAATAAGGAGCCACTTGCAATCATTCTTTGATTCTCTGTATGTACTTTTCTGGCATTTTACTGGTTATACAATATACTTGAATACCGATCTTTTATTATTCCTAGGAGATTCTCTAGTTTGTTCTGTATGATCCAACGGTCTAAACTCAATCTCCAAAAGGATATACTGAGCCAAAATATCTTGTCTGTTACTGACAACAAATGCAGCTGAATCGTCGTAACCAAGAATAGAATTTATTCCACGGGGATAGCTTGGGAAAGATCAGGTATTGAGTTTATTACAACATTATATATTATTAATTAAAGAATTATTATTAATTAAAGGATTGGAAGACCTAATATGTTTAAATAATGACAGTTTTGGATTATTAAAATCTATCGTATTTTCAATACCAAACCAAAAGGGCAAGGAGCCATTTTATATGATTTCTCTAAAGGGGTCAAAAAGAGGCAATTTTTTCTGTGCACATATGTGGGAAGGGTATTTTGAATTTTTTTTCCTTTAAAAAAATTATTTTTTTTCTTTTTTTCATCAAAAATACTGAAACTAGACCCATTTCTTTTCAGCGTTGGTGTAGCCTGTTGGTCCCAGGATAAAAGAGACACAAGGTGGATGAGATTATACTGGGCAGTAGCAGTGGCGGCTGGGAGCCCTGGGACCTTTTAAGTTGCCCGAACGGGCCGCAGGGTTCCTAGGTGTGTGATACCGCTCCGAGCCCTGAGGGGCAGTCAAGGGAAGTGACTAATTAGTCACTTCCACTCTGGGCCACACCCTGCCCAGGGACGGCCCTGGCCCTGGGACCCGGAATTTCTGTCGGCAGGCCTGAATGATACCCTTTATTGGACCAACTTCTGCTGGTGAAAGAGGCAAGCTTTCGAGCTCTGTGGCAGTCAAAAGCTTGTCTCTTTCATGAACAGATGTTGGTCCAATAAAAGATCATACCTCACCCACCTTGTCTCTCCCATTATTTTCAGTCTTTCAAAAACCGAACCATTTAGAGATTTGGAAAAAAATGCCATTTTTCATCTAAATAAAACCCCAAAAGGTGAGAAATGTCAAGCAACTCTAACAGCAACATTCCATAGTTTCCCCATGCCCTCCCACAGGGCCGTTCCCTAGGCGGGTGTGGGGCCCGGGGCGGAAGTGACGGATTCATCTCTTCCAGGACTGACCGTGCCGGCCAATTGCAACAGCCCGCAGGGCCCCCCAAAGCGTGGGGCCTGGAGCGGTCATCCTGATTCACCCTACCCAAGGGACGTCTCTGTTCTCCCATCAGTGAGCCTCTCCCATGAGATGGAGTGACCACCTCGAAGGATGAAAAAGTAGGTCTAGGATGAAAGAGTCCTTTTTGCTGAGTCAGCCAGTCAGTAGGGAACAGTTAGTAACAATTATGATGTGGACACTTGTCAGGAAGTTACTGGAGTGAGACCACTGAACTCATTTTACATATGTTGCCAAATGGTCATTAAAGGTGGCAACTTTGGATCTCCATACCCAACTGAAAGAGATTCAAACAAGGTAACCTAGAGGTGCCAAACTAATGTCCCAGTACAGGTCCCTCAAATGGGAAGCTCTGATCCTAAGTTTATACTAGCCACATCTTAAAAAGATAAAGGAAGTTGAAAGAGCCAATGTTTTGATAATTGGTTTTCAAAGTTGGCTTGTTAAATCTGTCTGAATTATTCAGTACGAATGAAAACTCTGCAACTTTGATTTGTAGGTGAAATTGTTATTCTTAGTGGTTTTCCCCTGGTAGGATTAAATGTCAAGGCTTTCAGTTCCCCAATGGAATCAATAAGCCCCTGCACTAGTCCCTGTAGGAAATGAAATTGCAGAAAAGAGAGAAGGTAATCGCTTTAAATGGTCTAGATGTGCAAGTTTCACAGATTTCCTTGGTGGACTTTTCCTTTAAACTTGGTACCACTGGTTTAAAAATATTGCTGTTCCTGTCAACAGGAGTGTCCGGCCTTGGCCAGACTTTTAGCTGGTTTAAACCGGTCTCAGTGAATCCCTGCTAATTTATACCAGTTGAGCTTGTGGCCCAGGGTCTGATGGCTTATGTGTGAGTAGCCCACTGTGCTATCATGCGAGAGCTTTACATTTGGCCCCAGAGATGACCCATGCCTGCCAGCAGTGGGGGTGGGGGGCAAAGTGAGGGCAGCCGGCTACAGCAGTGCTACTTAGCATGCTCAGTCTGTGTGAGCATGCTCGATACAAGCTAAGCAGCAAATTGGGATTGGGGATGTGACCCTGCACCACCACTCCCCCCCCCCCCCCCACACACACACACACACGTCGCCTCTGCTTGGCCCAGAGAGAATGGAAAATGACCGTCAATGGGATTTTGGCTGCTAAGGTCCTAAATTCCTTTTGAAAATGAAATTTAGGCTCCTAAATCAGTGAGGCTTTGCAACGCTGAGTGCAGCGATGTCTAAATGCCTTTAAAGATCTGGGTCTTAGTCTCCGTGTGCCTCAGTTCTCCACCTGCAAAAATTACATTAATGCTACTCCCCTTCCTCCTGGGGGTGTTTTGAGAAAAAATACATTAAATGTTGTGAGGTGCTCAGATACTATGGTAATAGGGGCCATCCGAGCACCCTAAATAGGTGGATAGAAAGGAAAGGAACTGGGCATAGTAGGGGAAAGGTGAAGGAAAAAATGAACCCAACTCAGATCTTTTTTCAGAGGAAAAGTCTGTCTCAGAGTGAGTCAAAGCCAGCCAGAGACTGAAGGGAAGTGTGCTTGGTGTTCAAAGTAGGTTGTGCAGGTTTGGTAGGATATTTGGATATTGTTTCTCTTTTTCTGCTTTCTCCTCCTTTTTTCTTCCTTGCCCACCTCTCTCATCCTCTACAACCCTTCAGTCTTACTGAGTGTGCAAGATTTGCTGCATACTTGCAACCTGCTAGCCTACCTCGAGTCTCTCAGCACGGCCATCGGTGCACTCTACTCTGCCTAAAACATATGGCTCCACTCTGGTCATTATTTCAGAGGAAGTAGAAAAGAGAAACAATCTTGCGGGGAACAGCCTAGAGGACTGTGCCAAGCCCCAAGTGGGTACCCATGTACATGTGCACCCTGAGTCAGATATCACTTAGGGGCAAGAGTTTTGGTCAGGGTCAGGGCAAGGGAATTAAGGACAGGCTGAAAGGAGGGTTGGGAGGAGAAGGAGGCAGTTTGGACACATGATGAGGGAAAGAAAAGAGCTTTCCCAAAGTCCCACTGCACTTAAGCTAGCACATCACTGGTACATATAGTAAGGGCAAATGACTGCCCAGAGTAAAGCGGAAGTGGCTCAGAGGCTGGATAACTATAAAACCCTACTCAGATCAACTTGTGTCCATTTGGGCATCTGTTGCTGGCTGACATCGGATGGATGAAATAGGGAATGTCCCTAGGTTTCTAAGGGAGCCCTTCAGTAAGTGAGAATATTTGGAAAAATGTGTATTATATTCCTCTGCTTATTGCAAACAGTATGAGTTACCAATGCAAATATTGAAAGCTGGCTTACTAATAGTATGCATTCCAAAGGTATTGTGTACGTTTCCAATTTTGGCTTGGAACAGCTCTAAGGTAAAAAGAGGTTTCAGGATACACCTTTATGAACAAAGGTCCTTCTTCAATCCTTGCGTAGCATCATTGATTGTTGTTTGTTTTTGTGAGGCTTACACTGTGCCTGATTGGAGTAGGAAGAACCAAACTTTACCTGTAAAATCCAACTAACTTCAGGAAAAAAAGAGAAAAATGTTATATTTAGCACTTGTATAGTGCTTTTCATCTACAAAGTATGCTAATTAATCAGAAATGTAAACAGCTGGCAAGAGACAATGGCTCTTTGCTGATTCTAAACAATAATAATTCAACTGGTCTAAGTACCTTTGCTTCGCATTTTGATTGTTTTCTCTGCCTTTAAATGGGAATTGGAAGGGTTTTGATAAAAGGATTGAATCCATCATTCTAGTTAGTTATTTATACCACACTCATCACCATGGTATCAGAGTGCCTCAGAGATTGTGTCATTTCTCTGTATGAGTCTGTGTATCCTCTGCTAAATTCTTGTTGTGAAAATTCTTAAAGTCACAGCCCATGGTAGGACCAGTATCTGGAGAAGCAGTCCATTGGGGGACTAGTTTTCCTCGCCCTTCAGTGATGGAAGAATACTACAATAAAAGCTCTTCTGAATAGAATTAACTGCTTCTAGCCACAGTGATATCACTCAACCCTTAACTTGGGGTAAACCTCATCCCCCTTGAAAAGGTTAATCCCCACTATGTAACTGGCACCAGTGGATATTGTCACACTTCCCTCTACCCCTGAGGCAGGTGTGGAACACCTTTGCAGCCTTCCTGCAATTGTTACTTCAGCTCATAGGCTGTAGTAGAGGCTGCAGCTACTGCTTCCCATTACATGACTAGTTGTGCCCTCCAGAATGGTTTGTGCATCACTGGATCCTTGCATTTCACAGGACATGCCTTGGCCTGTTGGACATGCCTTTGGCATTCCTCTGGCATGCAATGCCAGACATACCCAAGACCTGCTGTGTGATTATTTTGCCCTCTAGTGTCTGGAGACCCATGTAGAATAGAAATTTTAATACGACTACAGCTACTGGAGAATCTAATTTCTCTTGCACGGTAGAGAGCTTTACTTTTGAAACAGAAGGTCCTGGGCATTGTCTCCGTGATGACTCGGCAGTCTAAGCAGTTGTAGTGTGAGGACTAGGGGACATTTGTAGTCTTCCTGGCCAGCAACATTATGGGGCTTGCAAAAATTATATTGAACTTCACACTGCAGAGAAGAGAAGGGGAGAGCTAATTTCAGGCCCAAGCTGATTGCGAGTGTTATAACATTTGAGTTTCCTTAATGGCTTATTTAAATCCTGCCCTTTGGTGTGGATGGGCATATAGAACTTGGGAGCTTTTGAACTGTAGATGATTTAATGCAACCTTCACGGAGCCAAACATTGTATCAGCTTTTGCTTTCAGAGAAGAGGCATTAAATAAATGAATGGCACAAAATATTTCTAATCACTAATGCAGAAGGCCAGAGTGTGACCATCTGTTGTGCTGATGCTCTGCGGAAGGTGGTTTGGTCACAGTCCTTGCACTCTATGGTCCTGGCCTGTTCGCCACACATATCTGCATGCACTCAGAGGAGCAAGTTGCACGATCCTGCATTCCATGTGTGAACCAGCACTGTCCAGCGCCTTACTCAGAGCAGTGCTCATCAGACCTAGTGTATGCTGATAGGAACCATTTTAGGCTTAGGGCAATTAATTTTCAAAGAGATGTGTATGGGTTTCAGCCACATGGTTCCTATTGACTGTAAAATCATGCTCTTAAAACCCCACGCAATTTATCCCTTGGGGTTATGCTCATGTGCATAACGTTCACAACGAACATAATGTTCATGTACATGCACATACGATGTGTGTACGTAACTCCATGCACTAGTGTTGAGGGGGAAATACACCTTCTGGTCAAGAATAAATCAGCCCCACCCACCCTTGTGCCTTGTATGTTTGTGGCTGTGCAACACTGAAAAATCATTTTTATGGCAAGTTAGCAAGATTTATACTCTAAATATTACATTACAAGGTTCAGACACGGTACTGTTTTCGAACATACCCACTCTTTGCTGCAGATCCGTGTGTCACTTAGATATTTTCTTTGAAGAATACATTTTTGAAACACATCATAAAAATTCCAGCACGGAGATTTCTCAGCTTGCTCCATCACAGGGTGTGTCAAAATGTCTTTATTAAAATAAGACATTAAAAAAGTTCTCGGTTTGACTTTGGGGGAGTTGCGAGGGATTCAGAAACCAGGCAGTGTAGCTTTAATTGAAGGAGACAATGTTGTCAGTATATGTGTTCCTACAGTTATAAAACCCAGCAGTATAGTATTCATCAAGTCTGATTCCACCTGACACTTGACTGAAAGCATTTTGCACTAATTTGCTTTGTGCTTGTCTAGTAAATCTAAAAAGAATGAGTGAAGGGGTGATAGGTGGCCATTAAACAGAATAAACAGCCCCTGGCAAGTGAATGAGTTTTACAGACTTCTTGCTTTTTGGGGGAGGGGAGAAGATGATAGGTTTCTGGATCAGCATGTAGCTGACTCTATCACTCTGTAATCACAACTGTTTTCTTTGGCCCAGAGACCCAAGTGTACCTCCAGAGAGGCTACTAGGGTGAAGAAGGAGGCTCTGCCCATGGACCTCCACAGGAGACCCCTCTAGACATATGATTCATATTCCAACTGTGCTAGAAGCCTAAATGGCAATTATTTTATCGTATAAACACCAGTGAGATAGATTTCAGTCTGGAGCTGATTGCTTTCCTCAGATAATCCTTTTCAAATTTTCCCTTACATAAAATGTAACAGCTTTAGGGTGTTTTCAGGTCCCCACTTATGGTTCAATTTATGGTAAAAACCTTGGGCCTGTTGTCATCTTTGTCTAACTTTGCTGATAGCAGGCAGGAAATAGCTGTGTAAAGGCAGGAGGGGGTAAATAGCTCACTCTGTGGTCTGTAATTGGTTCATATTTTTGGACTGTGAAGAATAGAAAAGGAGGCAGAGACGGGCTGGAAGACAGCCTAATAAGGAACACATGGGCATCTGAAAACTAAACACAGCTGGACCAAGAACTACATTTGACCACCCATTCCATCCTTTCAGATTTCTTAGCATTGTTGTTGTTATTAGCGCAGAATATATAGCACCGGATTTCTAGGGGGAGGATGTGAACTGTGCTGCGATAAAAGGCTAAATATCATGACTAATGAGAAACCAAAACAAGAACTTCCTTTTTATTTATTTATTTACTTGCTTTGGGTTCTCTTATCTCAGCAAGTTCACTGCTGCAGCTTTGCTGCAGTATGAAATCAGCCAAAACTTTTCAGGGCTTCGTTCCCTAGAAAATGAAATTCAGCTGAGAGGATTTCTTTCTCTCTCCCCTCCGCCCCCTAAAGAACAGAGGTAGGTAAAAGCTCATCGATTGAGCGAGGACATAGTGAGAGTAAAAAACATACCCTGTCTTTCATAGGGTCAAAAGAGGGTAGCTTGTATTTCTCCGCTCACCCCCAGTATAGCCCACAAGTTGCTGCATGGAAGGGCTGATCAGAACTATCGCTATGTCTCCACCGCACCCAGACTGAAGTTGCCTCTCTTGGGACACCAAGAGCTGCTTCTGTGCTATGAGCCCCCTTGGGATCAGGGCAAGCAGTTGGCTGTGGTTTGGCTGCCTCTAGCACACACATGTTGTGGGGAGGGAAGGACACCCTGCAACCCCTTCCACATTGTGTCTCTACAACACCCGCAGTCATAACTTGGGCCTATTTACAATCAACAATTTTGTGCATGTAGCAGCGTCCCAGGGCAATGGTTCTATTCCTTCCCCTCACACACACCTCGCTCCTTTGGTCTATGAAAGTGTGTTTTTTTAAATTAAAAAATGCTGCTGTTTCAAGATTATATTCACACTCCTAGTTACATGTAAACAAACAAACAAACACCTCCTAAAAGCTCTGACCGCAGCTTCGCCATTCGTGTTGATTGTGTTGAGCATGAGCCACTCCACTTCAGAAAATCATCATCCTGCACTTTTTAAGCCAAATGTTGTGCACCACAGACAGAACAAACACGGACGGCTTTCATCCTTCAAACACTGAAGCAGCGTTGCAGAGCCTGACATGAAAGGGCCTCCCTTGCTCTCTCGTCCACATAGGCCTAGAAATGGAGCTTGTAATGGCTAACAATGTTGGTAATAATAGGGGCCTGCCTGGCATCAAGAGGTGAGCTGAGGGACTTCAAAAGCTGGCGTGAGCCTGGCTGCAAGAGCATTTGGTCAGGGATTCTGGCTCCAACTTTTATTCTCTTCCCTTTGAAGGCCTTACAATTGGGCGAGCAGGGTTGGAAATCAAGCATTTTTGACATGAACTCTGCAAGGGGAAATTATGAGAGATGAAAAGGAATGTGTCCTGACGATCCTGCTGGGGTTTTTTTTTATTATTATTTTTATTTTATTTTTAAAAGGCTGCAAAGCAAGGGAGCGGCAACACTGTAATCATTGATCCTGAAAAGGGTCTTCAGAGATTAGTGCTCTCAGTGACAAAGTGTACCTCAAGGGCGGGAGGCAGCATGGAGGAAAGAGACCCTTAGGCACTAAAAGAATACAAGCTCTTAAAGGAACAGTGCACGCCTGCAGAAAGCTGCATATGAAAAAAAGAAATGTTGGTGACATAGCTTGACCCCAGACTTTGAAATAACAACAGGGGCTGGATCGTGGAAGCCTGTTTACTTCACCACATCCTGATATCTCTTTGCAGGGCCAGACTCTGGCCTCATTTGCACGAGTATGAATCCAGAATTATTTCATCGACTCTAATGATGTTACTGTTGATTTACACTGGTGTAAATAACTTTGATGGAGTTCCTCAGTATTTAAACTAGTGTGTAATTATAATCTGTGCCACGGTTTCATTCTTGTGATTGTTTTTAATAAGATTTCATTATAACCGGTGGCGCTGGCACCACCACCTATTAGGAAGGTTGCCTGACACTTTCCATTACAAGATCCTGTTTTCAGTTGCTTATAACTTTGCCAAACTTTAACTACTTGGGCTGAAATTTTCCATATTGGGTGTCTGCCTCAGGCTGAATTTTTTGGAGTGGGGGAGGAGGAGTCCCCTGCCTGATTCAGTGCACTGGATGGACCAGCTCTGGGGATCAGTCAGGGTTGTGTTGTGTCATCTGTAGGAGCCCTGTTTCATTTGTTGCAGAAGCTGGAAGGTGTGTACTTATAGTGGTTCAAGGAGACGGTGAGACTCTCCCCTTCAACTGAGAGGGAGGGACCAGTGAATACTGGGGACAACAAATGAATGGACAGGGATGGGAGTGAACGTCATAGGGTGAAAATCAGGGAACTGGAAAAGGACAATGAGTAGAGAACCTCAAAGGTGTCTAGGGAATCAGTGGATGCTGCCCAGAGGAACTCTGCTTTGAGATGTGACATCACAAGGGAACAGAAAGAGGCCCCACAGTTACAGAATGCCCTCCCCCGCCATCCAACTTCCTCCTCCTGGTATGATGGATGGCCATCTTGTCCAACGGTAGGAGGAGGTTGAAAAGAAGGTCCCATGACTTTATGGGGCCACAGATAAGGTGTACCAGGATCAGGAGGTGTGGGGGAGAAGTGCAGCCAGTACCTCAGGAGGAGGTTCTGGAGGAGCTGGAAGAGGGACCACAATCTGACACACTCTATGTAGATGTGTGCCAGAAGGGGCAGGTGTACTGGGAGTTCGTGAACCATGCTAGGTACAGCACTCATGCTCATGGCTCCATGGAAGGACCCTTGGAAGGTGTGCAGTGAATGAGTCAGGGGATTACAGGAAGCAAAAGGTGGTTTCATGGTTAAGACATTTGAATGCTGCTCTGGAGAACTGGAGTCTATCCCTGCCTCTGCCACAGAATTCCTGTGTGATAGTGTATAAGTCACTTAAACCAAACTTTTTCAAGTGATCACTAATTGCATGTTCCTGTTTTCTAGGTGTCTGACCTGAAACCCTTAGCTCTTAGCATTTGCAGAAATGCTGAGCACTCACAGCTGCAACGAACGTCAGTGAGACCTATAAAGGGCTATATTAAAAAAAAATCTGAAAAATCAGGTCCAAGTCGTCTAGATTTGGTCATCCAAAATTAGTGGATACTTTTGACCTTACTCTCTCTGTGCCACAGTTCCTCATCTGCAAAATGGGGATAATACCCACTCCTCTCAGAGAGATACTGTGAAAATCAAATTAATGTTTGTGAAGCACTCAGGTGAGCACCACAGAAAAACCCATGTGGAAATTAATAATTCTGGCTGTAGAGTAGGATTTGAATAGTGTGCAGTAAATAAGCCAGGGGGCCACACATTGAACAATGCGAAGAAAACAAAATATTGAATAGCTGCTCATTAAGTGAGCACCATCCATTCTTTGCTCTGAATGAGTCAGATGGTCCTGTGGGAAAAAATAGCATGTGATCATCTAATTAAAGATTATAAAATAATCCTTACACATAAGGGGGCCAAATTAAGGTTGTGCAAGCAACCTTAATTCTGGCATTTTCTAACTTTTGAATGCTTGACTTTGCGACCTTAATAATGTTCTTTTAATGTGTTTCTGTGTGTGTAATTTTATATTATTCCTCTGTAGTGTTTCCAGCATAAAAGGCACTACTTGATGTAATCACTTGCAGAAAGTGATTTCTCAGCATGTAAAAATTTCCTTTCCTGTATTTTTATTTTTTAGCTCTGGGATTAGACACAGAAAGGTATACACCTGATCCAAAGCCCACTGAAATAAATGGGAGTCTACCACTGATTTTATTGGGCTTTGGATCAGCCCCTAAGAGATTTGGTGCTAAAGAGCTGGCCTGGAAGCTTTCAGAAAATTATAGCTCTCATGTGCTGTTTCTAAACAACTGATGACCAAACTCATTCCTGGTGTAACTGCACTGATGCCATGCCAAGCACTGAAAGGAGATGAATCTAGCATTGTTAATTACTGTTTGCGCCCGTAGTACCATTGCCTGATAGATACCCATGGACCTGGCCATGAAAAGAAAAATGTCAACAACTTCCATCTGGCAGAAAATTTTAGAACAGTTATTTAGTCTATAAAATAGGGAATTCACTTCTCCAAGTATTTCAATTTGTTAACGATTTTATACAATGTATTTCCCTACCTCCCCATAGCTGCCTCTCCCTTATGAATCCAAGCAGGAGGAAGTGGGTGGAGGGCATCAGCCTGGAGTTTGTCAAACCCAACCTCCTGCCAATATGTATGTTTATATTGCATAAGAAATAAAAGTATGAAATTCACTCCAGTGCAGAAGGCCCTCGCAAGGTCCTATGTACCATCCAAATCCTATTTCAGTCCATAATGCACTAAGTGCTTGGTGGGGCTCCACAGGGGAATGGAGTAAGCCTTCCTGGTTCTCGTGTACTTCTTTGTATGGTAGGGGAAGGAAGACTACAAAAGATGTGTGTATACTCTGGCCACTCCAAACAGTGTCGAATAAAGAACAGGACAGGATATGAAGGAGCAGAACAGGATGTGAAGGTTATTACTCAGTGGGGGCGGGGGAGACAATAATAGAAAATGTGGAAATGGCAGAATTGCTAAATGTCTTTTTTGTTTCAGTTTTCACCAGAAAGGTCAGTAATGATTGGACATCTAACACTGTAAACACCAGTGAAAAAATGAGGTAGGATCTGAGGCTAAAACAGGGAAAGAACAAGCTAAAAATTACTTAGACAAGTTAGATGTCTTCAAGGTAGGACCTGATGAAATACATCCTAGAATACTCAAGGAGCTGACTGAAAAGATAGTTGAGCCATTAGTGATTATCTTTGAAAACTCATACAAGATGGGAGAGATTCCAGAGGATTGGAAAAGGGCAAATATAGTGCTAATCTATAAAAAGGGGGAAAGGACAACCCAGGAAATTGCAGATTAGTCAGCTTAACTTCAGTACCTGGAAAGATAATGGAGCAAATAAGCAATCAGTTTGCAAATGCCTAGATGATAATAAGGTGATAAGTAACAGCATGGATTTGTCAAGAACAAGTCATGTCAAACCAACACAATAGCTTTCTTTGATAGGGTAACAAACCTTGTGGATGGGGGGAAATGATAGATGTGGTACCGACCTTAGTGAGGTTTTTGATGCAGTTTTGTATGGCCTTCTCATAAACAAAGTAGGAAAATACAGCCTAGATAGAGCTACTATAAGGTGGGTGTGTAACTGGTTGGAAAACTGTTCCCAGAGAGTAGTTATCAGTGGTTCACAGTCAAGCTGGAAAGAGTATATCTGATCAACTTTTAAATATAATCCAAAAATTCCCCATGGAGATTATTTCTCTCCCCCACCTACATATTTCTTTTACTTGTGGAAAACAAGTGTCAATAGAATAAATGTGATTGGACATTAAGTTTCAGAAAGGAGGAGGTCAGTGCCTGCAAGGAATGTTTAGGCCTTGATGCTCCTTTAATATAACTTGGCTGTTGAGCATATATATGGTCACTGCTGTGGAGTATCACTGAACAGTAAGTACATTCCTTCTTCATTTCATTGTATATGTACCCAACTGGACCTCTCATTATAGGCCTGGTCCAAAGTCCGTTGAAATCATTGGAAAGGGGTCACATTGACTTTTGCCAGCCTTTGGATCAGGTCCTTCATTAGCTAATTCCAACATGAATTACCATGCACTCATACCTAACCTACCCACACCCTTTTAGGGTAGTGTCATTGTACTATCCTGTATCAATCTGATTTAATATTCTCCATCAACGGTTCTCACATCATGCACCATAAAACACTTCCTGGTGGTCCTAAGAGAGCAGGAAGGTCACATATTGGTTACATCTCATCTTTCATTCTAGCGAGTATTCACATTATAAGGCAGCTGCAAATACATGAAATACTTGCCTAATTTCTCCATGTGAGTAATTGCTGTAGTTGCCACAGGGATGTTTTGTGATTGTGAATGAAAACGGAGGCAGTTCTTGTGATAATTAATTAGAGGAGAGTTGTCCATGAGACAGTCTCTTCATTAAGTTTTGATCCAGAACTATAAGAGAACCTGAGAATGCCGGTTCTGCATTATACTGCTTAACTCTCGTGGCCAATGTCTCCATGAAAATGAGGTTGTGTCCTTAAAACCTTTTAAATATTAAAAGTCCAGATATGTTTATGAAATAAAAATCACGTAGCAAGGCTTAAAAATGTTGTTCTGTGAAAAGGCTTCCTATGGCAATATGACTTAAAAATTAATGTACCCCCTCCTAAAGTCACATTTGCTTTCACAAGTCCAATTACAATCACATGAATACCCCCATTGTTAAAGTATAAAACTTAAACTTAGTCTATAAGATTTCAAACCAATATCTGACATTGGTCTTTCAGTTCCCTTTTCCCAACCTCTTTTTCAAAAGCAATGAAAAGCTGCTTAGCATTTCTAAAGCCAAGTTGCCAAAGCCTTTTGCTGTTATTAAAGTTTGTGTGTTAGAGCTTTGAATCAATACTACGAATTGTTAAGTAGTGAAATCTTGAACTTGGGGCGGGGGGCGCGGGGGGAGGCAGGAGAGTAGTACGGGAGAAGAAAACAAAGTCCCTGAACCAGTGGTAGGAGGTAAAGCTACTGTGTTTCTCATGCACTGCTAAATCTGAGCACTTACAACTAACAATTAAGGTAGTCTAAAATAATATCGGCAATCAAAATCTGTAAAATTACTGCAAGGACAAGGGAGAGGGCAACCCTTAGTTTTATTGCTAAATTGAAGAAATTTGCAACGAACCAAAGCATGAGGGAACCCAGCAATAATTCCCAGGGTTCCCAACTCACTCTCCAGCTTACTTGATGAATCTCTTTGATCTAGTATTGACATCTCATCAGATTTCTTGCACTGTTTTGCCCACTTGCCAAAGCCAACTTCCCAGAAGCAAAAATGTGTGTTCCTTTCCTTGGGGTAATTTGAAACATTGACATGAAATAGACCTCTCACTCTTCCTCTGCTGTGGTTTGCCTTTCTAGTAGTTCCCCTGCTAGTGTCTCCTTAAAAACACTCAGAGGTCAATGCTAGATTCAAATTGCAGTGTTCTAATCTATTGTGAGTAATACAATGATTAGGTATTAAATGTATGAGTACCAAGAACAGAAAAGAGAGAATACATAAATTGATTTGGGAGCCTGGGATTTGCATACGTCCAATATTTTTGAAATACCTGTACAAAAATGTTGGGCTTTATTAACCATTTTTGGCTACTTGAAGAATCCTGGCTATTGACTCTTTGTTCAATGCTGCATAGACTTTGCATGACAGGAAGAGATGGAAAACATCCAACACCTTATAATAATGCTGTCATATGAAAGTGTCGCAACTGAAAAACTTTCTTAACCCTTCCAAAAAATTGTTTGCAGGGATGGCCTCAAGCGTAGGTGGATGCTTAGGGTAGCAGATCTTACGGGACACCAGAATAGCATGGGGAACATTTTGGACCGTCCCCAGGTGGCCGTTGCAGAACCATTTTGTTCTGCCTGTCGAGTTTTTCAGTCACTCTGGGCCTCCTGTACTGTAAGGTAATGGAGCCCCCATTTCCCAGCGGTCATGTGCACTGGGCATCATTGGGTCCCAGATATGACCCACAAAGCAACGGCTGCTGAGGTCCCGTCTTGGGAGCATTGGCAAAATAATTCATTTGAAGCATTTTCAAGCAAAAACCAGCCGCCGCACATGACTAAGCAGAAGCAGGGACTTCCATTTTGAGCAAGACATGGCACAAGCATTGGAGCAGGTGTGGGCTAGTGTGCAGCAGGATGCAGTGACTAGGTGCCTGGGGTGGCAGATCATGGATGTGCTAAGTCCTATCTTTGGCTAGGACATTGGTGCATCTAGGGTGAGCCTTATTTGCAGTCCTGGATTAACCCACCGTTGGGTCTCAGAAAAACATACATGCCTGCAACAGGCTCCTAATTAATCATCTCCTTTCCAGGTCAGTCAGTGACTGGCTTCTGCTGCACACTCTGAGACACTGCCCTATTAAACCCCGGGTGTCAGCCCCCTGCCAGCCCTCTCCCAGCCAGCTCCCCCATGTGGGTACTCACCACAGCTCCCCATCTGGCACCTGGATGATGGCCGTGAAGCTCCGGCTTGTCTGATTCAGGTACCTGTGCTGGAGCTGGCCCCACAGCAGCAGCAGCATTGGACTTCCCGCTGCCCACTCAGGTTGGCCCCGGTGCACCTCTGTCATGAGGGGGTCACATCTGAGTCGGTGACATTGAGACCTGGTGGACAGGGTCACAGCTTCACTCAGCTTTGCCTCCCCGCCCCATGAATTATGCCATAGGCATGTGCCCAGGTTGAACATGCCTTAATGCAGCCCTCCTTATTTGCCTGTTTATGCTTCTGACTTGTTTGATTGTCACCACTCCATCTAATGGGAAAAAAATCCTCAGAAAAAGGAATTCCATTGCTTTCGTAAAGTTACAACGTCAGTGAGGAGAGAAACTTTCCTTTGCCAAATGGAAGCAATGAATCTTACATTCAAGAGGCTTGGGTCTGAGGAGAAGAAAAATAACTCTTTTGTCAGGGCCAGGAGAAACAGCATCGAGCTAACTTGTGAAATAGTAGAAGGTGCAGTTCACTGAGCACCTCTCTCTTTGCATTTTAATTATGTCTTTGTGAACTTGAACTATTGTGGGGCTTTTAGTAAAGCTCTCCTGAGCTCTATGGGCTCACCAAGTTCAAAGCTGCATTGTAAGTCGTTTTTATTTAGCGACTACTGACAGCAAGTACTGTAGGTAGAGAAATATTAAGTACCACTTAAATCCATTCCTGAACATCGTGTTAGAAATATACTGGAATGATACTGGCTCTGACTTCATTGAAGTCCATTATAAACTCCCCTTTGGCCTTTTCTAACACACACCTTGCTACGACGTGGAGAATCTTCAGCTCTTAAGTGGGTGAATTCTAATTCTCTCACCCAGTGTTCAGCAGTTAGTGCTCAAACCCCAAATCAACTTGCTGCAAAGTCAGTATTACCATACTGTTGATTCTGTACTCGTGACCCCACTGACATAGAAATCAAGGGTGTTGCTGACTAGAAAACAGAGAGTGAGCCCCTAAAGAAGGACCACTAGAGTCACACACAGCGGTGCTGTCTGGCATGCTTTCTGATGGAAAATCTCAGCTACGCTGGAGAGAGCTACACAAAAGGTTGCAAGGCATGCCACGAGGAATGGAACCCCAGAGGGTCCAGCTTTTATTAAAGTCAACTGGAGTTTGGCCATCAGCTTCAGTGGGAGAAGGCCCAAGACATAAAAATGTATTAAAGACTTGGTTTTCTCCTCTGAATCTGTAGCATGCAACCGCAAGAGGAGATGATAGACATCAGCAGCACCCTTCATGAAACCAAGGTAGAGTGCATTAGAACCACTCAGAGATGTTCTTTGTGTGCTGATAATGCAGTGAAAGGTGGCAGACGTCATTGGTAGTACGGCGACTACCAAAGGAGGCAGTAATGCTCTGCCACTTATTATAAAGTGTGTCCGTGTAAATGAAAATGAGCACTCCAGGGGTCTGTTCCCTTCTTAATGCACAGGGTGCTGAAGTATTGTTTTCATTATACCGTTAACACCAGAGGGTTTTTTTTTGTTTTGGGTGGTTTTTTATTTGTTTGAAGAAGCCACGGATCCAAGTCATTTGACCCCTCCTCCAGCAAAGTCTATATGCTCCCTGCCAGTCAGAATGGCGAATCCTAGTGTTATTCTCAGATGCCTTTATTTTTCCCTCTGCCCCAGCAAAAAGCCATCCTCTGCTGTCATACCAGCTGCATTTTCTCTTCATGAAGACGGCACTCACCCTTTTGGTGAGGAGGGGCAAGCTGGAATGTCTGGCCAACAAAGTCTATCATAAACCACTGCTTCCTGTTATGACAGTCGTGTGTCTAAACATGCCGATTTATTTGGGTCAAACTGTCTAACCTGCATGGATGAGACTGGAATCAGCAGGTAGTAAGTCATGTAACAGTGGAAAAGACCAAAATGTGACTTAGGTTTTCGAAGGAATTTCAAATGACTTTTATACTTTTTTTTCCTCTTTAAATTGAACACATTCTACAGAGGTGCCTTCCGCAAACTTAGACCACTCTTTGAATTTCTGACCTGGCCTTGCATTTTTACACCTGTGCATTTCCCTACAGAGCAAAGCGGAAGTTTGGGAATTGCAAATACTGAACTTGGTCATTGAGAATAAAAGGGGGAGAGTATCAGATTTTGATTCTGATGAGGGGAATCTTTGTTTATATGAGAACAATGCTGTCTAGTGGTTAGAGAAGGGGACAGAGACCATGGGGACACCTAAGTTCTATTCCTGGCTCTATCATTCAGTTAGCCCCAGTGCCTCAGTTTACCTGTAGGTTTACCACTGTGTATAATACCACCTAACTAACTGGTAGATGTGTTGTGAAGCCTAATTAATTTATGTGACTAAAGTGTTTTGAACAGAAGAGACCCAATATAAAATATTTAAGGCCTGATTTTCAGAGGTACCAAAAGCATCTCCACCTCCTGTTGACTTCAGTTGGAGTTGTAGGTGCTCGGTACTTCTGTTCTATATACGTTTTTATACCACTTGAAATCAGGATGATCAAGTGCAAAACATTATTGTTAGAAAAGTGTATGTGAGTGGGGCAGGGGATGAATTGCATCTTTACACCTTTAATAATAATAATACCTAGCTGTTATACAGCACGTCTCATCAGACAATTTCTTTTGTATATATGGACACAAGTAAGAGGGACTTCACAGCAGGTGGTATGTTACTTTTATTTGAAGAGAGGAGTTATGCAAAAAGTTTATGTGCAATCAAAATCTTTCCAGTTCTAATTATATATATTAGATATATATGAATTGTAAACAGCTCATGAAATATTCTTTAGTGAAGTGTCCTATGTTGATGCTAATGAAAAAGTAATGCCTGGTATATTTCACATTGGAGAGCCTGGGGATATAGATCCATGGAAAAGCAATTCATACTAAACTGCTTTACAAGTGCTAAAATTCTGTTAGCCTAAAGCTACAGCTCTGCATAATTGTACAGTGGGGAGGGAAAGAAAAAAAACCCTCCTCTGCCCTGTGTTTGCAGTGCAGTCATTTATTTTTCAACTCTGGTAATGGGTCATTCTCTCCAAGATGATGACATACATATTTCAGCAAAGAGGGGTTTTAATCTACCGTATTCACAGCCAATCCTGATGAGTTCTGGTCATCTAACCAAACTGTATGTCGTTCCTGTTCATTTTCAGTATTGTAGCATTGCAAGTGGAGGTAAGGAAATGTATGAAGGCCATGGGGAGGAGGAAACTACCCTGGAGAATGCTTTCATAATTATAATAGCCCATTTAATCATTGTGATTGTTTAATATATTACAAACATAGAGAAATAAGGATAGAAATTGTGCTTTAGCCATCAGTCTTTTGTTATCACCTAAGCTTGTTGGAGATTCAGCAGTATATAGTCCCAATACTTTGCTCACATATAAAGTGGCCCTAATTATGTGAGCAGCTAGAATCCCCTTTGAGAGAGTGGGATGGATAAAAAAACAGCAGGTAAGAAATGCCTGCTCCTTACTTCTTTGTTTCTTCTCAGTTCCCTATACTTAAGCCTGCATGTGGCTGTCTCTGTCTTTGTGACACTTTAAATGTGAAACAAGTAATTTAGTTGAAAATTTTCTGTTATTTTTTTACATGCTTCATATGCTGGGTTAAAATCCATTAGCATACAACAAAAATCTGAGCAGATGCAGTGCAACAGATTCCTTAAGGGAGTCCATATTTTTACATATTTTGTAATAAGGAAACTGTCACTCCCAGATGGTATCTAGCTAATAGTGGTGGTTTGCTTGCTGATAACACACTAAAAAATAAAATTAATTGTATTCTATTTGATGACAATGAAGCCATTATCATATATAATGTACTCTTAAAGGAAACATATCCAAAAGATGGCTCTCTGAATAACCAGGTTTAGTTAGTTTCTATGCAGGTCCCTTTTCTTCCCTTCCACGACAAAAAAAAAAAATCCTTTGGAATTCCTTGCAATGGAAACTTCCAGCTGCAAAGCGCAATAGCCTATAGTTAGTGCAGCCAAAGAGCAGTGATAATTTGTGTCATGAGTTTGGGTTGGCAGGTCTTCGGTACTATGATTATAGTGGTTACCATTAAACATCAACATATACCAACCGTTTCCAGACATCGCTATTTGAGATACCACAGTTATGTATTATAGTGTGGAGAAACAACTACAAAATCTCAGCTATCAATGAGTGGTAGTGTTACCCGGGTTTCTTTCAACCCAAAGCTCTTGGTAACTTTTATTCTGTGCGATGTGGTGTCAGGAAATAAATCAGGGGAGACACGGCTGTCCAACCAATAGATGGCTGGCACAAACAGGACAGCACAAGAGTGCTTTCACTTAAAGCTAAACTTTACTTAGTCCCAACACTTATACACACGTCCGCAAGAGGTTAGTAAAACACCCCCAACCCTTGATAATTACCAGAGCTGAGAGTGGCTCTCGAGTGGCACAGAGACAGCCCGTCTGCCACTGGGAAACACAAGATGCATCCAGAGAGAGAGAGAGAGTCCAGTCCTGAAGAGTCCCCCTACCTCAAACTTTTTCCCCTTATTTATACATTAGTAATAGAATGACGTGTCCCTTAAAGCAAACTTGTTAAGTAAGCAGTTTCAATGGTCAAGTGAGAGGTTCCTTCTGATTATCGATTAACCAGGTGTGGGTTTTTCCAGCGTTTGCAGCCTTGAGGCCCCAATAGACATTCCTGGGGCACATCCTACTCTTCTAAGATGCATGTATCAGCAACTTCAACACAATTCTTATCAGGAAGGACGTGGGGTCAAGCTGCCCTCTCTGTGGCACCCAAAAACCCCCTTCCCCTCCTGTCTTGGTTAAGCTAAGCCTGCTGACTTGGCTGCTTTTAGCAATAAGCCATAGTGGTTTCAGGCACTTTACTGATTTGCCAAAGTCTCCCCGTACAGTAGCTGTTGGTAATCATTGACATTTTAGTGCAAGATATTTAGTGTAAGGCATTCAGTGTAAGATATTTCAGCTACTGTATCGACTAAGGGTCAGTGCCAGTTCCAGGATTGATATTTAGTAGCCAAAGGCTAGCATGGCAACCTTTTAAATTAAACATTTTATATAAATGTGTTGAGATCTCTACGCTGTAGAAAATTTTCAATGTAATATTTTTAAAAAAAAAACACAGGAAACTTTCCTTTTCAAAGACCTTTTGATAGCATGCAATGTTTGGCACACAAAACAATGATGCCTGATCTGAAAAATTCCATTCTTTGGATGTCTGTGAAAAATTCCAGACAGTATTTTCTTAAATTGAGGTCAGTAATATCATAGTGGAAGTTAAATGGTCAAAGTCACATAGGGCCAAGATTTTCAAAAGTGACTACTGATGTTGGGTATCCATCTTAAGGAACTTTAATGAGGCTTGATTTTCAGAAAACAGTGAAAACACCCACCCTTTTAAGATATTTCAAGTTGGATACCCAAAATTTGAGGAAGTGTTACAACGTAGGTTTGAGTGGTGTTTGTCCTTCTAAAACCACACTGGACTGGGGCTGAATGACCCTTCCAGGCAGCTCCTCAAAAGCACAGGAGGTGGTGCTAGCCTGCAGTCTTTCAAACCCTATGCCTGGGTCTTCCCAATTATCAATGATAATATGTAGCTTTTATGGAACACTTTTCATGTGTAGATCAAAAGATGGCCAGCACCAAGGGTCTTGAACCCTGGCCTACAGGCTTTTAGGAGCTTAACAGTCCCAAGCTGCCACACACTGATCTGCTGGCAGCTGCTTGAATAGCAACTGAGTTCTGACAGAGGACTCCAGTCCTGGGCTCCGATTGGTGGAAAACTGGGAGGTCCTGATTGGTCCCCAGCCTCTATTTAACCCAAGCACAAGAACAGGAAGTTGTCCATGCAGCTAGGTTTTCTATAATCAGCACTGTTTCCCTTGTGATACCTGCTCCTACTGGTCTCCTGACTCTGTCTGCCCTCTGGCCTGTTTCGGACTCTGGCCTCCTGGTAGCCTCATTCATGCTCTGAGCAATAGCTCAGACTGCCCATGTCCCTGCTGTGACAGTAAGTACCCTTAGACCTGTTCTCTATACGGGGAAATTGAGTAAAGAGTGGTAAAGTGATTTGCCCCAGCTCTCACAACACAAGGAATAGCATCCAAGTCTTGGGGCTCCTGGTGATTCACAGATCACTCTACCACAGCATAAAGTTGGGAAGATGTATTGTTATGGGGAGATCCTGCTTCATGGCTTGAGTGGAGGGACATTTTGTGGGAATACTAGAATGTGGGGCTTTGTATGGGAGAGGGGGAGGAGATCACTTTGTTTTTCTAACTATTCAGCCAAACTTTTTAAAGGTTCCTCATAACTAGAGGAATGTAGTTTTGTTGGTTTGTAGTTTGGCTGTGTGAATGGTGGTTTTTGAATGTTTGTTTATTTCAGTCCCCTTCTTGTACAGAGCAAAAAGGATGTAAAGAGAAAAAGGAGATTCTCAGTTAAGCAGAACACTACTGTAGTCCTCTCTGTTGAATGTGGCTCATCGTGGTGCTGGGGTGGGGAGAGTATGTGAGGTGCCTCCTTCCAGATGCATATTTTGAGCCTGCATTCACCGCAATGTGTAACTGTCTTTCTGAATGTGCAGTCAAGCTGCTGTAATGTTTGGCCACAGCTTCTCAGCAAGTGAGAGGATTCTGGTTAGGATGCAGGCCTGATGATTTCTCTGTGTCTGCGGCTGCCAGAGTTTCTTATTATATGTTTGTTGGACCATCGCTCCTGTGATTGTATGCATGCATCACACAGGACATAAGGACCTGGAGCACTCTAAGGATACTGTGAGGCCCTGTTGGGAAACAGCCTGGTTTATCTTTCACAGCAGCTGAAGCTGCTGTCCAGTGTTTTCAGTCCAGTAAGTGATATGATCTCTGAGTCAGACCTACCTAGCCCCTGACTCTTGGCTGGAGGCTCTGGCTTCTGAATATGTTCCCTGGCTTCCCAGCTGCATTTCCAACTCTTAGTGACCTGCCAGCATGGGTGGGATCAGTGGCCGTAACTCCTTTCCCTGCCAGCCTCCTTGACTTCAGCTCCTCTCCCATCCTCCCGTGAGGGACCCAGAGGGAGCCGGGGGAGGAACCCAAAGCAGGGCTTCTGAGTAGTTTGCAGGATTAGGGGAGGGGGTGCTATTGCAGCTATCGAGCAAAGAGACCAGCTTGCCCAGCCCAACATGTGTGTGTGAGGTTCTAAGAGGTGTGGGAGAAGAAGAACTGAGAAGGAAAGGAGTGAGGGGTAAAGTGAGATTGAGGAAGAAGAAGAAGAAGAAAAACCCAAAAAGGCTTGGGAACAAGAGAAAACTGTGGGGTTAGAAGCAGGATTTGTGGACTCCAGGCTACATGGGGAGGGCCAGACCAGTGCCCAGCTATCCTGGGGTTGGAGATGGAGGGAAAAGGAAGATACTAAAAAGTGACTTAAAGCCACCTTTGCATTCCCCCTCCTGAGCTGCACTGCATACTCATTGCCTGTAGCCTTTGCTTGAGGCCACACACTCACACATCCCATAATGCCAGTTGGAGTTATTGGCATGCACTGCTGTGAAAATAGATCTCTGAATTTACATGAAATAACTCGTTATAGAATCAAAAGTTGCCCATGAAATATTAAAAATACACTGATCAAGGCTTAAATGACACTGTGTATGACACTTTAATGACTCTTATGCCTCAGTTAAAATGTTAATTATCAAGTGTTTTATTTTGTTTTAGCTTAGAAATGGGATAAATCTGGAACCCTTTTTGAATTTCAGGGGGATCCCATTTGAATCTCTAAATCTGAACTACTGCTGCTGTGCTCTCAGTTGCTATTCAGATTCAGAAAGAAAAGATGTTAATTTCTTAATCTTGCTGCGGCTAAAATCCCAGGGGGATGGTCATTCTCATAAGATGGCAGCCCAAAATGGCAGAAATCTCACGCAAATAATTGCTCTTGTAACACCAACAGATCCTGGTTGTCGGTGAGTGAGATCAAACCTGGGACCTCTGGAGCATAGTGTATGAGCCTCTACTGCAGTGGTTCTCAAACTTTTGTACTGGTGACCCCTTTTGCATAGGAAGCCTCTGAGTGTGACCCCCCCCTTATAAATTAAAAGCACTTTAATATTTAACACCATTATAAATGCTGGAGGCAAAGCGGGGTTGGGTTGGAGGTTGACAGCTCACGACGCCCCATGTAATAAGCTCATGACTCCCTGAGGGGTCCCGACCCCCAGTTTGAGAACTTCTGCTCTACCGCATAAGCTTCCATTTTGAATGGTGGAACTCGCTGGAGATGGCCTATATTCATGAGATTTCTGCTATTGGCAAGCCCAGAAGTTAGAAAAACAGCTTTCAAGATTCTAAAACCACTTAGCTGAAATCTTAATCTATATCTGATCCAGAACCAAACACCTGGCTCCATTCCTTATTCATTAAGCACACAATATCTTATTGAACATGAGTTGCAGTAAATCTTATCAAACAATTTTATGTCCTTTAAATATCCCTTGCTTAATAAAACATTTATATATTCAAACCTTACTATTATATAATTGATCTAGTCAATGCTCTGCTTTTAATATCCCGCTAACATATAGTCAATGATATGCATGTATGTAACATAGCCTGTATATTTGTGAGCCTTAAGTCATCCCTGATATCACTGTGCTTCCTGACATTACAGAGGCCTTCCAGCCAACACAGCTGATGTGTTCTCACCTCAGTGTTTTAATACTCTAGCAGAGAGTGTATTTTATGCATGATTCAGAAGGAAACTTATCTGATGGGAAGGAATTTGGGCATCATTAAAACAACATGAAATTCCACAGTAAGCATAGGGAAAGAGCTATTTCTTCCTAGTCATATAAAGCATCTGCTTATATTCTCACGCATGGAATGTACAGAGTTGTTAGGCAAGATTTTTGACAGACTATTTGGCACTGGGTAGAATTATCCCAAAGACCTGGCAGTGGAAATAGCTTAAATAATAATGTGTCAAACACTCATCAAGAGAAACGCTAATTGATGCCTTCTCAGAACCTGGCTGTGCACCATGCCGGAAAGGGACTGAGCACTTCCTGTGTCTTTCCTATTGAATGAAAAAGGAGACTTGACAAGACATACTTTGCGATGGTCATTGTACCAGCTTTCAGAGAAATTCCTTCAGAGCTCCAGATACAATTAACCTCATGTCACGTAGGTCTGTACCAGGGATCAGCAACCTCTGGCACATGGTCTATACTCTAATTTAAATCAGTTTATGGCGAGCACACATATGATGTAAAATGGTATATTTTCCAGGTAATGATAAGGAAGTTGGTTCACAAACACGATTATATTTTTAGAATCAATACTGAGAGAAGTATTTTTAGAATCAATACTTTTTCCATATGCCACTTTTAACCCCACACTCCCCTTCCCGTCACATCTTTTCTTAGTTCCCCTGAAGCGTCTGGGTTCTGACCTCCAATATAAGCAAAATGCCCAAGCATTCAGGGGAAAAAAATGAATATGGGACTGGAATCCCATCTAGTCAAAGTACTATAACAGTATAGCACAGGTATGATGTGAGGACAGACCTCTTGAAATAATGGAGAGCCCAGACTTTGCCAGTGTTTGGAATCTGCAACCAGAACTGGATCTGAATTTCAAAGCTGGTCCTGATCTCTAGAACAGGACCAGCTTTGAAATGCTCCAAAATGCTGTATCCAGACTTCAGGGAGAAGACTGAAGATCTTCAGATGAGATACTAGAAAAGGGTCAAGTATTGTTGTTAAGGAAGGATCTGAATGAAAAACAAGTTTGGGTTAAAATTTGGATTTTTTTTTCGAAGTGCTTAACAAAGTTAAGTAATCACATCTCACAATCAGACTTGCACAAACAGGTTGGCTGGAATCCAGAAGGCACCAGAAATCAGGGATCGGTTTGGATGCCAGCTGAATCCATGCAACTTCAACCCAGTCTATAGATATTTGAGGTAAACTAATGATGTTCATGCAACCCTGTTACCCTTCCTACAGCTCTGTGAGTGACCTGAAGACAGAAGTGGATGAATGACTAGGACTTTTTCTGTCCTGGGACTCAGTGCCCTCCCACCAGGTCTTCAATGGACACTGAGCAGTTGCTTCTCATTGGGCCCAGGGGTGTTGGAACTAGCAGTATTGGGGGTGCAGCAGCACCCTGTAGCTTGAAGTAGTTTCCATCATATACAGAGTTCAGTTTTGTTCAATGGTTTTCAGCACCCACACTATAAAAATTATTCCAATGCCACTGATTAGGACTTTCCCACCAAGACTCTGTGGTGTTTAGATGTTGCTTGTAATTATTAGAATTGGGAGCACTGGCTGTTGGGAGTCTGAAAGGACAAGAAACAGGAAGGGGTGGGGGGAAGGAGTTGAGAGGCTGGGAGAGAGCTACAGAGGGTGCAGCAGCAGCTTGGTAAAGAGGTTTCCACTTTGAAAATAAAGTCCTGTTGAAGCTTGTTAGTACCTTGCCTGGTTGATACAACAGACTTCTTTCAGGAGTGGAGGGGGCAATAAACATCTAGTCCTTATTATGCAGAAGGGTCAGGGCAGAGACACTACTGTTGCTATGGCACAGTGGCTGCCACGGAAGTATGCCACTTGCAGCACTGGTAAGGCTTTGGGGTTGAGGCTGCAGTGAATCTGTATTTCTGTTTCAGTGACGGCAGCAGCAGGTTTGAATGACTTGATCAAGGCTACAAAGCAAGTCAGAGCTGGGACTAGTACCTAGAACTCATGACTCCCAGTGCTCCTAGACTACCTCCCCCGTCGGAGTCCTGGTGTGCTTTTACACAGAATGGGATTATTTAGAATCAGAAGTACAGTAAAAGGTACAGGCCATCCTCACTCATGAGGAATAATGTCATGAGTGAGAAATAATAGTATTCTTTAGTATCAATGATATTATAATGAGTGCAAGCAAAGCCTTATGCTGAGAGGGAGTTATCTGGTAAAGTGAATTATGGAATTTTACTATCTTAGTACAAGGACGGATATAAACGATCGGCTCAGTGGCACTGAATTGGTTTTAAAAGGCTCCACAAGAACTTGCTTAATGCCCATAAATTCTCATTAAATATGAGATGGGTTATCTAATCACATGCTTTCAGGCAAATTCCTTTTCAATATGTATGTACACTGCTGATAGAAAAACGAGGCATGTTACAGAGGAGAGATTTCCTGCCACAAACAGTTACATGGTGTGACAAAGTTCCTCCTCTGCCTTGGTGGGTCCTGAGCTTATTGGCGGATTTACTCGCCTCAGAGATTCACGGCAGCCCTCAGTTTGGCCACTTTTTGCTAGTGGCTCAAACCTGCTGTTCACTCAGCTAACCTCATCACTGGCCAGCATGGGGAAAAGAAAGGAGAACAATCCCCACAGTCTCTGCTGATCCACTTAGTGGGTCGGGGAACAGGCCAGGGACCTTCCCCTCCAGTGCGACCCACAGGTCAACTCCTCTGATATCCAATAGGGGGAAGGGGGATGGGAGGAACCCGGGACTGCCCTCTACTCCGGGTTCCAGCCCAGGTCCCTGTGGATCACAGCTGTCTACTGTATTTCTTGTAACAGCTGTGTGACAGCTACAACTCCCTGGACTACTTCCCCATGGCCTCCTCCCAACACCTTCTTTATCCTCACCACAGGACCTTCCTCCTGGTGCCAGATAGCATTTGTACTCCTCAGCCCTCCAGCAGCATGCCCTCTCACTCTCAGCTTCTTGCACACCCCTCACTGACTGAAGTGAGGTCCTTTTTAAACCAGGTGCCCTGATTAGCCTGCCTGTCTTACTTGACTCTAGCAGCTTCTTAATTGGCTCCAGGTGTCCTAATTAGCCAGCCTGCCTTAATTGGTTCCAGCAAGTTCCTGATTGTTCTGGAACCTTCCCTGTTACCTTACCCAGGGAAAAGAGACCTGCTTAATCTGGGGCTAATGTATCTGCCTTCTAACTCCTGTGACGGTGGGGCCTATTTCCAGTCCTCTGTCCGTTCATGCATCCGGGCAGAATTCCTCTGGGCAGCATCCACTGGCTCCCTTGATGCCTTCGAGGAGCAGTGGGCACTGTCCGGGGTTCTCTGCTCGGTGTCCCTGTCGGGTTCCCTTCATTTGGCCCTTTGACCGCACTTCTGTCCCTGTTATTTCATTAGTTGTCCCCTGGATTCATTTGGTTTCCAGGTCCTGTGGATCATCCCCTTAGGCTGAGGGGTGTACTTCCACCCACCCACTTCCTGGATCCCAATAGGTTCACTCTCCTGTAACCATGTGGCCCGACCCTGTCACAATGGATAACTCTAAACAGTCTTCCCAGTTTCTGTCCAATTCAGGAGTTTCTCACTTCCTCATTGAAATTCATGCATGGGAACTGGATAAAAATCATTTTCAGCATCGGCTTTAACCAGGCATATGCCATCCAGTTCACAGTTAAGCTGGAACTTCACCAGTCGTTTATCTTGCAATGCAGGGCTGGCCTTCAGTAAAATGGCACCCTGGACAGATTTTTCTTTGGCTTCCTTTAAATACTGCCCCCCAAGCAGTGGGCAGCCACTCGGCAGGTGGAGTGGCAGCAGCGCTGCAGGTGTCATGTTACCAGAAGGGTGGAGAGGGGGTGCATGCGTGTGCCTGGCTCCCATCCTCCAGCACCCCTCCCCACCTCCTGGATGGGCAAAGTCCTTCTGCAGCCTCTTGACCACGGTGTCCCTCACCCCCAACCATGGCACCCTGGGTGGTTGCCCATGTTCCCCACCCATAAGGTCGGCCCTATTGCAGTGTCATTGCAACAGGGTCACTTGTTTTCAGGTAAAAATGAGTTTGACCCAGTGAGCTTCCAAGCAGCTCCTGAAAGACACTGAGTACCAGGGAACACCTGCAGCAGCTCCATAGCAGCCCTGGGCTCAGAGGGGAAAAAGTGGGCCAGATGCAGGATATGGGCAGGAATTAGATGAATTGGAGATTTGACTGAAGTAGACCTGCACCCCAGTAATAAAGCCCCAAAGGGCTGAACTGAAACAAAGGTTCCTTTTAGAGCAGTTCTCTGAGCGTCTCAGATCCACACTGGCCACTGCAGGACTTGAATAAGGTGGGCACAAACCACTTCATCTGTGTCCACACTGGCACAGCTCTGCCATATGTGTTTAATGAGAGAGGTTTGCATCACTATCCTGATTAGCTTGCCTCATTTGCGTGAGATGAATCTCTGGCAAGCAATGCACCGGAACTCTAGGTTAAATTTGAGCCTGTTTTGTGGTACACATTGCTGGTCCCTGGACAATCCCACACTGGGGGAGGAAAAAATCAGCTGAATGCAATATTTTGAACTCTAAACAATGACACTTGCGGTATTGAGATTCAAAAGATCCTTTTCTCAAACTGACAGTGGAGGTACGTGATACCAAACTGCTTCCACCTGTTTGAATGGCTTGCATTTTAAGCAGGGTTAACTATGGAGCACCATTTGGAAATAGTTTTGTAGAAATGCTTGAATCCTCTTGGGGCAGTTGCTTTATACACCTTGTGGTTGCTGAGTGTTTCAGGGTTTAAACTTTATCTCTAAGTCAATCGACTGGGGATCAGGCAAGAAGACTGGATAACAGTTTTACTGATCAAAACAATTTTTTGAACGCTATTGGGCTCCAAAGAGTTTTCCTTGCCGTCTAAAATCACAGCCAAAAGACACTGAGAGCAGAATTATAAAATGTGCACTTTAAATTATGTTGCACATGGAATTTGATTTCCTTGACTTTACAATGAGCAATAATAAATTATTTTTTGATTAAACTGAGGAGGAGAACTCTGAGAACCAGCCAGGAAAGTCTTTCAAAAGGAGCCAAAAAAAGAGTTTGAGTCTTACAACTGATGTACCTCGGGAGAACTTGGATAGGTTTTGTAGGATTCAGCTTTGGGGAGAAAAATTAGGACCATATTTCATACAGTGGTGAAACAAAATAAGCTTTATTTTACCTTTTTATCATGGAATATCTTGGAAGAGTGAACTGGATTTTGCTCTGTTACGATGGAGCAACATGTTTGCTGCTTCAGCCAATCGATAAACCGCAGCAAAGTGTGGATCTAGATCTGAACTTCCTCAAAGATCAAGGAGATTTTGATCTGGATTTCTAATTTGAACCCATTGTGAGCTTTATTAGGTGTCCTTTGGTGTAACTGGGAAGAATATGTCTTGCTGAATCTCTTCCAAAGACTGTGGGTCAACAGTGGGGTTTAATCACTGATCAGATTTCTGACACACTGCTTTAAAGGCACATAATCTGAGCAAATATGCAGAAAAAGAGACGATGATGTAGGGTAGCAGGAGATCATTTCCACCTGGTTTTGATTTCTTTATCTGTTAGTAATATGACCTCAAAACACATTAAAAAGACAACTAAGCACTAAGTAGGCATTGTTGTTGCCCTTTTGGAATAATGATATCTAGAAGGAGTTTAACTTTGGGACAGCACTGCTTCAAAGAGGGGGGAAATGCACCAGTAATATCAGGATTCCACTCACATATCAAGGAAGGAATGTTCTCACCTTTCATTTACTTTTTAAGGGCATATTTATATCCACAGTAATGCCATATAAGGAGCTCTCATTCATACCAAGACAGCTGCAGAGCTTCAGTTATCAAGACTAGTCCCTTCTCTTTCCCACCCTACCCACTCGCCATGTCAGACCTGTGGAAGGCAGGACTCCCAGCAGGGGTGTGAAATAAAGGGCAGCCCTTTATTTTTGTAACTAAATCATGGACTAGGCAGGAAAATATTTTCGTCGGCCACAGAAGTGTGCCCGAGGCTCAAGCAAGCTCAAAATGCCTGCTTAACAGGGGGTGTTGCCAGTACTTCAATAACGAGAGGCCCCACAAAATATTTCCCCACTAGCCTGCCGTAAACCCCTTGTACGGTGGCAGCTGGCAGAAAGAAGAGGTAGTGTACTGTGAAATCTGTGCATTTATCTTCCTAGTTAAATAATATTAAATGAGAGGCAAACCCACTGGGCAGCAACCTTATAGTAAGTGTCCTTCCCTGGAAATGAAAAATGTATTGTAGGGTCAGATCCGCAGCTGGTGTAAACTGACCTAATTCCACTCAAGTTAATGGAGCTCGATCAATGCACGCCAGCTAAGGGGGTCTGACCTAAGTACTGTGCAAAGTTCTGTGTAATTTGGGATGGGATGAAAACCCTTTTGAGAGGGATTTGGGGGAGGCTGACTGCTTCCCTATGGAGCTTAGTGAAAATACTTCATGCTGGTCACAATCCAGACACTCTGAAAACTGTTTTCTTTTCAGTGGAAATTCTTACCAGTCCCAGACATAAAAGTATCTCTGGCAGGAATGGTTTAGCAAAGTTGGGGTGAACTCCACTGGAGGCAGGGTGAATGCATTCAAAATGTCCTGTCCACTTGGTGACTCATTTTTAACAAGGTGCTCCCCGGAGCCTCACTAGTATGTACTGGTCATCTGAACAACTTGGTATTTCTCTCCGTGATGGTCAGGCAGCTGTTAGTTCTTCTCTGCTCTAGGATCTTATCAATTTCTTGTGCAAATTATGTGTCATTCTTGCTTAGCTTAGCAATACAGTCCTTCAATAACTGAAATAATTTGAACAGCTTCAATATAGAAATATTTCAATAGCCAATTCAATCATGTCTGCCAAAGCAACAATTAAGAAGCGCACGTTGACCAGCAAACAAAGAGCTGGGACAGAGAAGCAGACTGTGGGTACATACGAGCAGTGACTGGAAAGGGGAGTTGCCTAACAAGCCTTTCTTGGGTTGAGGCTCGTTCCTTGGAGACCTTTGTGACTCCATGATAAATGTGGAAACAGGCTTTAATTATCCTTGGCAGTATTTTACTCACACAGAAACAAGAATGAATGACATGTATTCACAACAATTGCTGCTTGTTGAGTCACCTGGTGGTGGGGAGTTATGTACAAACAAGAGGACAAAAGCCTCTTCATGAAGATAAATGGATAACTGTGTCAGTTCAAGCTACTGGTGTGGCAGCTTGTTACATCTCACTTATGCTGTCTGTTAGAATTCCTTACCCTTCTTCGTACTGCATCTGTCCTGTGCCCACTGAACTCAAACTCTTGTGGATTTCATAGGGAACAGGATTGTCTCTTCGATTTTTGTAATTGCTCACAATTTGCTTTCTGGAAATCTAAAACTCGTGTGTTTCATTTTTATGTTTGCTTACTGTGCTGAATTGAAGTAGCTCAAGGCCAATGGTACCAAGCTCTGCTTTAGTCTCAGCCAGTCTCCCTTGCCAGTAAGAAGCAGATCCAGGATAGTATTTCCTCTAGGTGGCATCGCAGCCAATTCCTGTATTTTATATGTCGCCTAGGAACCTATCTAATCATACACAGTTGGCACTAGGTAGTTAAAATCTCCCATTAATTAACTGTGAGGTCCCGCTCACCCCAAATATAAGAGTTGGGCTAAGAACTCATGATCCTCCCTCTCCCAGTATTCATGCTCAATCCTACTCTTTGTGGGTTTTTTCCACTTTTCCATCCCTAGCCAAAGAATGTTACCAGCACTTTCTTATTTTTCATCTTGCAGCTCTATGGCACTGTAACTACTTCTGACACATGACACCATCTTTCCACCTCAGCTTGAAATGTTGGCAAAGTTTCAGATCCAGTGTTTGTGCCCATACAGTTTTTCATGTCTATTTTATGCAAATTTTAGTTGTGACCAAATCATATGTGCAATAGTTCCATTTATCTATGGAGAGGACGGGCAAGTGCAAAAAAATTGTGGTTGCAAAGTTGTTCATCTCTACTCAGTATTTTTTTTGCCCTGTATGCAGAGCAACTGACCAATGAAACGGTGGTGCATAAGCAAGCCTCCCATCCAATCAGGGCTGACCGAATAGTTTCCCATACATTCTATTGATGCACTCCTTTGAGAATCAGAAGTATGAATATTTTGCAATTTATGGGGGCTGTAGTGTCTCTGGAGAGAAAGTGAGGTCGCTCAATGAAAAAGGAGTTGCTAGAAATAATCTGTGTCTGGGACCTCAGCAGCTCAATGTAGAGAAATAACTCCCAGCATCCCATGAGGCTTTGACCTTCTTGGCTCTAACAGGATGGCAAAGTTAAGTAGTTATGAGTCCCATTCGTTGCAGAACATGCCCAAAGTAAAACACTGCATTGATGATGATTTCTTCAGTGGACACCCAAAAACTATCCAGGCACTAGAAGTGGGTGACATTTTTTTGAACAAAGATTTTTTTTTTCCATCAAAAGAGCCTTTTTCAAAAACGGTTTTGAAATTGTTGACATGATGGAAATTTTTAGATTTTTCACAAGTTTAGTCCCTTATTTTTTAAAAAAATGATTGAAAGGATTATCAATTTTTCATTTACTGATAAATGAAAAAAATCAACCATTTTATGAAGTGAGCTGTAGCTCACGAAAGCTTATGCTCAGATAAATTGGTTAGTCTCTAAGGTGCCACAAGTACTCCTTTTCTTTTTGCGAATACAGACTAACACGGCTGTTACTCTAAAATTTTCAGTAATGTTTTTTGTCACAATCTGGGGAGTGGGGAATTGAAAATTTTAGGGGGAAAACCCCTAAAAATTGGTCCATTTCAAACACTTAAAGTTAACTTCTAAATTTGAAGTCAATAGGGCTACTCACTGTGCATAAAAGTTAAGCAGGCTCATAAAGCTTTGCTTCATTCTGCAAACATGTACATGGGTGCATAATTTTACCCACACCAGTAGTGCAGTTGGCTTCAGTGAGACTACTCATCTGAGTAAAATTACTTACATATGAGTGTTTGCAGGATCAGACCTGAAGTAAAGACTTGACTAGAAAAGGAAGCAGGTGATGGGGGATCAGGAACAAGGGTTACCGTAACAAGATGAGTTAACTTAGTGTTACTGAACATGTGGGTTTTTTAATGTTTTTAACCTTCATTAAACTGAAGGCTTTCCATTTGTTTTGCTTTCACACGTGTATGTGTTTGAGCATACATGTAATGCAGTGATAAACTGTATGCTCTGGTAGGGACCTGACTTATTTGGTAAGACTGTTTTATGTTATAATTAGTATTAGTTATCTGAGATCTATATACATACACAGGGAGTCTTCAGTATTTACTGTGAAGTTTTAAAAAACAACAGCGAACTGTTAGTCCAGCTTTTAAAAGTGCCTGCCATGATTATCACTCATGAGTTTTAAACATATTTGTTGGCCTCTTACGCTTAAATGCTTTGTATGTTATTTTTAATGTATATTCAGTATTTGAGAATATAGTTATCACATGCCTATTGCGTCTAATATTTTGGTTTGCGGCTTGTAATTACTGAAGAAGTCAGAATCCTATCCAAATGAGTCTGTGCAATATTGCATATATAGTGCTATGCTACAGTACAGCAACACTGAATTTTGCAAACCTTTTAGTGGCATGGATTTCATCTCAATGATGGGCTACACTTTTGTCTTTTTAAAAAATCATTTCCCTCAATTCACTGATTTTTATACATCTGATAGAAAATGCTATTTATTGTTCACTTTCTCTCTCATACGTTGTTTGTATCTATAATTGAAACTTTAAGCTAAGAGCTAGGATAATTCAATCAGAAGGCATATTGTTTTTACTGTTCTCCATATGAATTCAAATGATCGCATTATTGTGATGTTATAACCATCAGAACGTATTTATTTTTACTTGTACAGTCGTAGTAGACAGTGTCTCTTTTCAGGGGAGCGGGGGGGAAAACTGATATTTATCCACATCGGGTCCTCCGGTCTAACTTAAGCAAATGAGATATCTTGTCCCCTCCAGCAAGTGCCTGGTCTGTTGCTAAGACTCTTTCTATCAGTGCTGCTGCGTGCACTGAGACTGCCCCTAAGGCTGAGTGTGATCATGTCGGGTAGGAAACTCATAACCTCCTCATTTGAAGGCACCTCAGTTACTGAGTATGTCACTGATACTATGCTCTTGGCTGTTAGATGTCAGCTCAGTAAGGTAGAGGGAGAAAGCATTCCTGCTTTCTCTACTACAAAATGACTTGTGGAATTACAAAGAGAATAGCGCTGTGCAAGCTCCATTGATACCGTTAGACGCCTTTTCACCTCAAAATTAGCTAGTTTACTGTAGACCAAATTGAGGTTCATATGTTTTGTGGTCAGTGTGATTTCTTTTTTGTTTGTTTGTTTGTTTGTTGTAAAATGAAACCAAATATAAAACATTTCCAATAGATTATGGGGCTGTAAATATATATTTACAGAGTCATTTAGATAAATGCATTAAAGGTGAACTAGAGTAATAAGTCATATCTAGGATCTAGCTCCATATATTTTACCCAAACTGGACTAAATGGGATTTATTTATTTTATTTATTTTAAAAAACCTGCAATAATATGTAATATTGTATGAAGCGACATGGCTGAAAAGATACGTTTTGCCCTTTGTTATGGTGATGTAAATGCATTGATTTTTAGTGGCTTTATAGTCCCTATAATTTTATAATGATTTAACTGCAGAAGTAGGCCCAAGGAAAAAAATTTGTCTTAAGAAAACTGTCCTAACTCCAGCAAATATGACTCGGAAATTTTCTGACTTCTGTAGATTTAAGATATGCCCTTAGAATGATTCCAGAATGAGCAACCAAACGCTTAGCCAGACTTCTGTAGTACGTCCTGTAGGTGGTGAAAAGCTGAGCATCTTTCTGTGTTTACCAAGCTTAAAACCAGTAAATCAATCACTCCGCTTGAAACAAAAGCCCCTGGTACTTCCTTAAAATAACAGAGCTAGAAGTGCAGTTTGTTAATGATGGATAATATATTTTTGGCCCATGTATGATCCCCATTCATTACCTTCTTTCTTTTTTTTTCTTTTATTTGGAGATGCATTTTATTTGGAAATGCATCTATCTCACTTTATAAGACATGGTGTGTGAGGCAATAGCATGATTTATTGAACTCAAGAATTTCAGTAAGACCTGAATGACACTGCCTGAGAAATGCCTCTTACGTGATCAGATCTGATCTTGAGGGGGTAACTCTAGGAGTTACCTGCCAAGAAAAAGCACAATAATAAAACTTACACAAAACTATTTGCTGTTTCCTGGCTATCACTGGGATGAAGCTTCCCCCCCACAGCCCCAAATATAGCACAAATGGGGAGGTACTAGCATCTCCCAACTGGTTGCCTTGTGAGGTAAAATGAAAAAAGCCTTAAACTTCACAATTGCCAATAATGAGCAATCATTACTCAAATTACACCAAGCACTGATTAGGTTTAAAGTAATGAAGAAAACAACACGATCAATCATCATCAACCCAAAGGAAGTCAATCCGTGCTAGAGATGTAGCAAGATCTTAGTTCAGGGCTCCATCTACAGGGTTTGGAAGAGGAGAGAGAGAATCTGTAGCACCACTGGTCTGAGAAGGGTTTCCCAGGCCCAGACTCTGCAGTTGCTTCCTAATTTCAAAAAGACATTCAGTAGTTTAAAAAATGAAAGGGGCCTGTTCAAAAGACAAAGGCAAAAAGCTTTTAACAGTGACATTGTCGGTTGTGTAGCTGTGGCACTTGGAATGCCAGTTTAATAAAAAAAAACCCACAAGTGTTAACACAAATCTATCAAATGGCAAGTAAAAATTATAATGAAAGCTCTGACTGTGCTAACAGAGTCAATGGAAGCTGAGGTTTTTAATGCAATTAATATTAATAGTCTTAGCGGCAGAAGTAACACTGGAAATTCACAAATTGCCTGGGAAATTCATGTATGTCAGTGTTCATCAGCCGCTAAATGGCAATTTACAAATTAATGTGAAGTTTATTTTGAAAATCAAGAATCAATTCCCCCCAGCACCATATCACTCAGTCCCAGAATGAGATTTGATTTTTGGCTAGCTCATGAATCAAGTAAAGTAAAGAGCGCTTTGAAACAGGCACTTAACATAAAATATAAGGTACAAAAGAAATCAAGTAAAATGGCATCATTGAAAAAGAATTAAAATCAAAAGATGTAGCAAGTCAAAGATTGGTTTATGTTAAAGTGTATCTTATGGAACAGTCTTATACAATTTAGTAGAAAATTATAACCTTTCCGTAATTAGCTTTGAATCATGCTGTAGAATGTAATGAAGAATTGTATCCCTGCTGTAGAATTGTATGGGGTGGCCCAAAGAATTTATAGACATGATCTTTTTCTTTTTTTTTATTAAATTGTATAAGTGTTTGGAGACATTTGCAATAGAACTTATTAAAGCCCTATTCAGCAGTACATTTAACATATGCTTAACTTTCAGCACATATTTCAGTCCCTCTGTACTCAGCAAAGTACAGCAAAGTGAAGACTTAGGCACATACATAAGCACACAACTTTAAGTATATTTTTATGTGCTTTGCTGAATTAGGGGTGAATTTACTTGCATGCTTAAGCCCTATTTTGGATATTTTTTGAAGACTTTATAGGACTATATTTGTTTCATCCCTGGTAAACTCCATAAGACTTTTCAGGAAGGACCAAGGGACAGTCTTTGATATTTTTCGTACTGAAATTTAATGAAGTTGAAATAATAATTTGGAAGTCTTTGTCCTTTTATAGCTGCACAGGACCCTGCCAGGAGCAGAACCAATGGATTACTCTGAGATGGGAACAGGATATGGGTGGCTGTTAGCCACTGGACACAGTTAGGCAGGTATTCCCTATGCACCCTCAAGTAGAATGATTTTGCCCTTATAGAGGAGCCTTATAAAATGTATCCTGGAGGAATGAAACCATTTGGGTTCTAAAGAATTACTCTGAAACCTGCAAAATGTAATAGAATCTGGTTTGTCTCTAGGCTTTTTTTTTGCACTCTTACGAAACTCTATGGCAAGGATATAATTCTCAATTAAATTCTCTAGGATGGTTATAAAAAAGAAAATGGTAACAAGATTATCATTTTATTCCCCCGAGTGGTCACAAGTAGGTGAGTGTGGAGTAATGGAGCCATTCTGTGGCCTTGAGGTAGAGTCCGGCACCTTAACCCTGCAAACTGCTTGATGTGGGCACATCTCCATTGACTTAAGTGGGGTTCCATTCAGGCGCAGGGATTCTCCCACATGGAGAAGCTTGCAGGATCAGTGTCCAAATACTGGTTGGATTGGGCCCTCATACTGCAAGATCCTTGGGGCAGGGACCATGAGGAGACATTCAGAGGTACAAAGGGATTAAGGTGTCCAACTCCCTTTGAAAGTTAGTATTACATTGGCTTTCAATGGGAGGCGGGTGTCTAATAACCACTTTGGGCTGTTGAAAACATCCCCCCCCCCCCAGTGTTCCGATGGCCCCAGTCCTGAAAAGTCTTACATGCTTAATTTTAAGCACACTTAGTCCTGCTGAATGCATTTAAATCTTTGCAGGATCAGAGCCTATTTGGGCTCAATACAAATATGGAATAGTAAAAAATCCCATTGTTGTGCTTTTTATCTGGATTATAATTTTTTTCAACAAGTCAGTTATTAAAGGCAGATTTGATTAGGGTTGGTTCCCTTCCCCTGACACACACTTACATTGATTAAAAATGTCACATCCACCATAACAGCTTGAGTAAGATTCTGTGTTCTACTGAAAACTTTCCAATATAGGTTTTCTGCTTTGCTAGGTGTGCTAAAAATAACATTTTCTTGTATCCGTGCTAATTTAGTTCCTGTATTCTGGTATGAAAACTGCTTATTTAAATAAAATCTTGCTGGGAGAAGTAGACAGCTACAAGCTTGTTTTGCAAAATTTCTGCATAATCCTTGTTTAAATGTATTTGGACTGTCCATCCTTGACGATGATGATAATAAACTACTTCCATGGAAACTCTGGGTAGGGAGGAAAAAACAGTGAAACATCACATCAGCATGGCAGTGCAGGTAACAATATTGACTACAGAGGAAATAACTTGTCAATGCAAGATAAAGAAATCCAGCTGATACATTTATTTTTGTTTTAATACATTATTGGCTGTGACTGGTTGTTTTCAAACCTGTTAGCACTTGTAAGAAGCAGAGGCAAAATGATGACTCCAATAAAATCAATAAATATTGAGCCACATCCTGCAGTCTTTACTCAGGCAAACCTCCCACTCACTTTTATCGGGATTCAGGATTTTCAGTAGGAGTGATGCCTAACTTAAGAGTGCAGGATTTGGTCC
Organism: Natator depressus; assembly: GCF_965152275.1. NCBI lineage: Eukaryota > Metazoa > Chordata > Testudines > Cheloniidae > Natator > Natator depressus. The sequence goes on from NC_134243.1 coordinate 74,206,659, forward strand.
AACAACAAAAATATCCCATGTGAGATCTGTGCACCTGAACCTTCAATGCTAAGGGTTAGATTGTTGCTGTACCAAAAATCCTGAGTAAAGGGTAATTAATAGATCAGAGACTATATTTAAGGGGTGACTTGATTACTGTCTGTAAGAATCTCCCTGGGGAACAAATATTTGATGATGGGCTCCTCAATCTAACAGAGAAAGGTCTCACACAGTGGGTGGAAGTTGAAGTTGGACAAATTCAGACTGGAAATAAGGCATACATTTTTAACAGTGAGGGTAATGAACCGCTGGAATAATTTCCCAAGGTTTGTGGTGGCTTCTCCATCACTGACAACTTTTAAATGAAGATGGGATTTTTTTTTTAAATAGACTTTAGGAATTATTTTGAGGAAATCATATGGGCTGTATTATACTGGAGGTCAGACTAGATGATCACAATGGTCCCTTCTGGCCTTGGAATCTGAGTCCCTACTTCCCTTCTTGTTCCAAAGGGAAGTAATCTGCACCTGCCCTACACTGGCACAGATTATTTCCTTGTCCATGCTGGCACAGCTGTACAGGCTGGTCCATTATGGGCTAGGAGTCAAGGCTCTGACCACTCATTCCTTGCCCACCTGTAGGACCAGGAAGGGTAGAACCAGCTTCACAGAGGCTGGTATCTCTTCCCGCCCCCAACACACAGTGTAAGTAGCGAAGTCAAAGGATCAAGGGGTAGATTACAACCCTTGAATTCTCTGCATGGATTCATAACACAGGTCACACTGCTGCTCTAATTAACATACTACTGAACTTGAAAGAAAAACGGTCAATTAAGGTAACAAATTTAGTTTTGATTTTTTTTTTTTAAAGGAGGACTGATGTCTGGTCTGATTTTAATCAGAAAATGTATCCTTAGCAAGAACCTATACTTCAGCCATCTTTATACCCTGGGAGTATAAAAGGATAACAAAAAATACAATAGATTTTGGGACTAAATTGAGTCTGGGAATTAATATTGTTACTATTATTGGGTCCCCATTATTGTTATCAAGGAAGATTCTCATAGTTATGAGCCTAGTGTTTAGGGCACTCAGATGGGATGTCAGAGATCCAGATTCAAATTCCTGCTCAGCCAGATTCAGAATCCTAACCACTAGGCCATTGGCTACTTGTACACAAGCTAAACGTAGCTGGGGCTCAAGAGCCCTGTTGACTGCAGTAGTGCTCTGTATAGGTGCAAGGAGCCTATGGCCAAAAAAAGGCCTTAATATTAAAAAATAATCAATGGGTGATATTCACCCTGTGATCTGTATAAGGCCTTCATGCCACTTTAGCCCTGCAGTGGGTATTGTTGGAACACAGAAGCATGCTGCTGAGGCAATCACTGCATCTGCCTCTTGTAGGATGAGATGAAGGATGTATGGGGTGATCACAATATCTGATTACCCAGGTATGGTGGCTATATCAACCCACGCAATGGCTGCAGAGGATTTTGGAGTGTAGTTTGAAAGCTGTGTGAATTTCACTTCAACTTCCCCCTGCACTTCAGTCATAGTGAATTTCCCCATTCGTTAAAGAGCAATAAAAACTCGATCTCCTTTTAGGATTTCTCTGCAAACCCAAGAGTCTTGTGTCTGAGAACCAGAAAGTTAAACTGACTTTAAATCAGAAGGGAAACTGATTCAAATATTCCAAGAAGGAATCAATGTGATCCTCTAATCTAACCTGTATAACACAGGTCAGAGAATTTCCCCAAAATAATTCCTGCTTGAACTAGAGCACATTTTTAGAAAAAAAAATCCAATCTTGATTTAAAAATTACTAGTGATAGAGAATCAACTGTAACCTTTGGTAAATTGTTCCAATGATGGTTTACCCTCATTAGCGCACACACACACCAAAGAGCTCATACTTGTCTGTGGAAGGTTTCTAGGGCCCAGTGAATATTTCAGATATTTTAATCTAAGGAAATATTGGTAACTTGCAGAAAAATCCTTTGTAAATTGTTTATTTTGCATGATTTTTGCAAAGCTCAGCATTCTTGCACAGTAACTTCAAGTGCAAATTCAAACTTCAGTTGAAGGCTGAATTTAGCACCAGAGATTCATTCTTCATATACTCTAATTCCTGGCCATAAATAAAATCTTAGCAGTCCTGAGTATGTAGGATGCCTGCATTGCTTAATCATAACACGGGGTAGATATTCCATTGTTAGAATTTAAGGGACTTGTTCTTCCTGTTATTAATAATACAGGTATTTGTAGTGTGGTAGCCCCCAAGGCCCAGTCAGGATGGGGTTCCCATCTCAATCTCTCCTGTAGAAGCTATTCCATTTTGTATAAAATACTTAAATATTCTTTGGGGTGGAGAGTGAGACTGACAGGTAGGGCACTGACCTGAGGGGGGACATCCAGGTTACAGGCTTTGCTCCAATGCTTATTGAATTATTTATACCAAGTGGAGAGAGCCCATAACCAAAATGGCCCATAGCCTGGCAGTTGGGGCATTCACTGGGGAGAGAAGAGAGCTGGGTTCAAATTCCTGCTCCTGATTTTGAGGGGGTGGGGGTGTTTCAAAGCCACATCCCACATCTTAATCACTAGGGTGTAAGGGAGGAGCACCTCCCCCACCTCTGTTCTGTGAATGGTGCCTCCATGCTCTTGTGAATCTAGCCCTTCATTGCCAAACGTCCTTTGCTTTTATTAAATGCCTGAAATTAGAACTAAACATCTCGCTCAACCCAAAACCAAGTTTTTTCCAACTTTTTGAATAACTTTAAAAAAAATTAAATTCAGGTTTCGGTTGACCTGAAAAATGTTTTTCTTTGGACTGCCAGCAATCTAAAACGTCAGCTATTCACACAGCTCGGGAGGGCAGCATATTGTGCCTATCAAACTCTATTGATATACATTCCAATGTGGTGATAGCTAAGAATGCTGTTCCCTGCCACAAACAGACTAGATCTGTTTAGGTACTCTTTGTCAGTCCCAGAAATCACCTTTCTAATTAGAGAATTAATGGTCAGTCTGGTAGAAACTGACGAGAAACTATCCGTAAGCCTTCGTTATAGTCTTGAACGACAATTAGTTTGACTCATTTTTGCAGCACAATCTCTATCTTTAAAATCTCAAACAAATCTGCACAGCCCCTGCCTGACTTCAGTTTTGGGATTCAACATGTCATTCTACACCACTCAGAGATGAAAGGGCATTTTGCTGGTTTCACAATCTTCAGATTTCATTGGCATAGAATCTGCAAGTGAGGAGTCTGTCCATCCACATGGAGAGGGAGCATATGGGAGATCCACATTGCCTCTGTGGTACCCATCACACCTTGCCTGCCCCTAGTCCAGACCCCACTGAGAGTTTAGTGCCCTTGGTTGATCTGAAAATCCTCCTCCTTCCAGGAACTGACAGAAAAGTTGATATTCCAGAGCTGTATTAATTTTCATGAGGAGACCTCAATACTGTGACACTCACCATAAATGGAGAGCCAAGGAATTCCTGCCAGTGAGCTACTGGGCCTCCAATCAATCACCCTAGATTCTGAACCAACCCCATGCTTCTTCTGTGAGGGTAATCCTTGGCCTAACCTTTTCCTTTGACTTCTTCTGTTGGACACTCCTCAAAGAGAGCTCCACCCTCATGGGTTTTTCTTGAGGGAGGGCCTGATCTAGGCCACCAGTACAAAATTTAAGGAATGAGTAGACACACTTACTGTCTCTGAGAGCATTTGGGCAGAAGGATTAACGGAGTGGCTTAGCCAATGGAAAGGGATACAAAAAGTGTCAGTTTAACATCCAGCTCTTACCTTTAGGTAAGTCACTAAATCTTGGTTTTCCCTATCTGTAAAATGGGGATAAAGTATTTCTTTATCTTTAGAATGTGAGCTTTCTGAGACAGGACTGTTTCCTACATGTGTATGTACAGCCCATAGCAACGCAGGGGTCTGATCTCCATCAGGACCCTATGACACTACTGTAATATAACCAGAGAAGGACAACAATGACCTTGTTAGTGTGTATCTTCCTCCTTGAGAATTGCAAAGTATTTTACAAACTGTGATGAATTAGATAGTAGTATTCACAATTTACAGATGGGGAAACTAAAGCATAGACTTCTTAAGAGACTTGCCCAAGGTCAGTCAGTGAGTCTGTGGAAACAGAAAGCTGACTCCCAGTTGTCTACTTTAATCATAAGAAGCTACAGAGGAAAACCCCTTAATGCGGACCCCACGCTTTGTCATGGTATTGACACTGTTCCGAATCCATCATGATGCTGGTGTGAAAAATGATAGTAGCTCTAGAGATAGTATACTGTTTTCCTATCTATACTAATTGTATAAGTGTGGCAATGAATTTAATTTAGCATGCAGTATTTGAGCAATTTTAGAGTGGCAGCCATGTTAGTCTGTATCCACAAAAAGAACAGGAGTACTTGTGGCACCTTAGAGACTAACAAATTTGTTAGAGCAAAAGCTTTCATGTGCTACAGCCCACTTCATCGGGTGCATAGAATGGAACATATAATAAGAAGATAGATATAGATAATATACATACAGAGAACATGAAAAAGTGGAGTAAGAGGCTAAGTAATTAATTAAGATGAGCTATTATCAGCAGGAGGAAAAAAAAACTTTTGTAGTGATAATCAAGATAGCCCATTTAGAGAGTTGACAAGAAGGTGTGAAGATACTTAACATGAGGAAATAGATTCAGTATGTGTAATGACCCAGCCACTTGCAAACTAGATACCATTAACTTGGGTTTGAATAGAGACTGGGAGTGGCTGGATCATTACACATATTGAATCTATTTCCCCATATTAAGTATCCTCACACCTTCTTGTCAACTGTCTAAATGAGCCATCTTGATTATCACTACAAAAGTTTTTTTTCCTCCTGCTGATAATAGCTCATCTTAATTAATTAGCCTCTTACTCCACTTTTTCATATTCTCTGTATGTATATTATCTATATCTATCTTCTGATTAAATATTCCATTCTATGCATCCGATGAAGTGGGCTGTAGCCCATGAAAGCTTTTGTTCAAATAAATTTGTCAGTCTCTAAGGTGCCACAAGTACTCCTGTTCTATTTGAGAGAGGACGTAGACAGCACCTTAACAAGTGGATGTCTCCAAAGAAAGATGAGAAGAAAATGGATCATCTTCATTTCACAACAGTAGGAAGGAAAATTCAAACTACACTGGCTTAAAATTATATGCCTTTAATAATGTAGTGGTGTTCTAGAATGGTGCTCTAAAGCAAAACTGACTGCTTATGAAGATCAGTCATTAGATAATTGAAGAGGTGTTAAGAAAAATATAGCCAGCAAAATGCATGTTAATTATAAAGACTAATTATATTGTGACGATGAGAAAATCATTACATTAGTAACAGGAAAACATGACCACATGATGGTTTCAGATGGAGAAGGGAATTCTGCTGATCAGCATGGTGGTCCCGTGGGTAGGCAACATCCATAAGCAACTGCCAAAGGCAACAACGTTCTTTATTAGATTGTTCATACACCAGGTTTACTTATTGTAGTTAGTAATGGATGCCAGATCCCTGCTTTGCCCCTGGTAACAAGAACCAGCATTGATGAAATAAGCATTACTCTTTGCATGGGTCCTGCTAGTTCTATGGAATTTTCACACCTCCACTGTTTAAATGTGGAAACATCAGCACCAATAATAGCACTGACCAAGGGTATTCTGCTGCTGCTAATGTGCCAGGTAATTCATTTGAGAGAAACATTGGATGCTACTCTCTCTTTTCTAGTAAGTGATCTCATCATTCCTTCAACCTAAAATCAAGGGGTGGATAAACTGGTTTGGATCCAGAGGTCTTTGCTTCTGCTGTACCATACAAATAACTCCCATTGCATTGCAGTCACTTCCAAGGGCTCCATCTGGGAGCTATTCTGACCTGGTGTGGGTGATTTGGCGAGAAAGAATCAACCTCCGTCAAACATTTGCCCAGAACTTGATCTGATCTGAACTGAACTCCAAATTCTTTTATTTATTTTCTTTCACTTCTTTCTGAAATATCTGCTTCTGGTGTAGCCACCCAGGAAGAAATGTTTTACATTACTAAAGGGGTTTCTGGAAGGAGAAAGAGGTACCAATTAATACATGCATTGATCTGGTTTTAACGGTGAAGAGGGGGGGATAAATAACCTGCGATAAGTCAATAGTAAAAGTCCACATTCCTAGCGATGGAAGGGTCAGAATGACTGCACTGATTAAGTTTCTCATAACAGTCGTAATGCATTAATTCCACTGAACTAAGACAAATACAAGGCAATTGAAGGCACTATGAGACTTCCCATTGAATTTAGTGGGCTCTGAATTGCAGCCATAGGCTTAAAAGAACTGGTTTTAAAGATTTTCTTTGAAAGTCATTCAGAGTTGGGGCTTGTCTACACATACAACACTGCAGCCTGTCTGGTGAAGATGCTCTATGCTGATGGGAGAAGCTCTCCCACCAACATTGTATTGTGCACACCAGTGCTTTTGTCACTCAGGGGTTGTTTATTCACGCCGCTGAGACATAAATTATGCCAACATAAGCTGTAGTTTAGGCATAGCCTTACTTTTCTAAGTCAGTTAAGTGCTTTAGAAATTTTACCCATAAACCCTGAACCTGCGTGGCACTCCTTTGACTTTAAATATCAACAATCCCAACAGGTTCTCACCACAGTTGTGCTACACTATTAGATGATATATGCCCGTACAGAATCAATTGCAGGATAAGGACCTCAGAGAATTTACGGCCAGAAGGAATTATCTAGTCTGGCGTCTTCTATATGTGACAAAGCTCTGTCCTTGCCTCCATGGGTCCCACGTTTCCTGGTGGATTTTGCCTCAGAGCTCACTGTCACCCTCCACATAACCCTTCTCTCTCTAGAGACAAGGGTCACAGTCTACTGAGCCATTTTCATCATAAGCCAGCGAGGGAGGTGAAAAGTTATTCTTCCTTGCACAGTCTCTGTTGTCTCCCAGTCTCAGTGATTAATCAGGGGGCAAAGGTGGGGGGGAGCCCGGGCCCACCCTCTACTCCAGCCCAGGGACCCTAATAGTATCAGCTATGGTAGCTGACCTTTTAGAAACATGACATACAATTCCCTGGGCTACTTCCCCTACAGCAGCCCTCACTTCCTCAAGCTCCACTTCACCCTTACCTCCGGGCCTCCTTCCTTGTGCCTGATATAGTGTGTACTACTCAGTCTCTCCAACAGCGCAACTTCCTCCCACAGCTCCTGACGTACACACCCACCTGACTAACTGGGAGGCTTTTAACTAGTTTCAGCCAGCCCCTGATTGGCTTCAGGTGTCCCAATCAACCTAGCATTCTCCCTGCCTTCTGGAAAGTTCTTAATTGGTCCCAGGGTGTCTTAATTGACCTGGAGAAGCTGCCATTTCAATTATCCTGGTACCAGGGATTTGTGTAGCCTGGAGCTAATATATCTATCTCCCACTATTTTTCTATAGCCATCTGGCCTTGCCCCATCACATATATGGTAGGCCACCAACCCCTCCCAACACCCGCACACTAACTCAACAGCTGAAATGAGACCAGACTGTTATGCGCCACAGACAGAATAGGAGGGACTGAGTTACACCAATCTGCAAAAGTCATTCTGGAAAGAGTTATGAATAGAGCAACCCATGAACTGCATGCCACCCCTCTTGAATTAAAGCAACAGTCAGCTATCACAAGCACAATCATATACATACAATCATAGGACTTTAATCCCCTTATTTTTAATGGGATTTGGGGGTGTTCATTACCCCCCCCCCCCCCCGGATTGGGTCAAAGGCTGATGAACTGCCCTGGGACACTCTTGGAGTGCCAGAGTATCACATCTAGCACTTACAATATTCACCACTGTCATGTAATTAGGATATGTGTTGTATAAAATATGCATTGTGATGTATCATTCTAAAAGTCTTGATCTGCTAGACATTAATATCTTGTTGGACTGTATGTGCTATTGTCATATGTGAAGTTATGAAGTTTGGCTGCGTACGTGTTACTGGAACATGTTGTGAGGTTGAAGACACCCACAAGCAGCCTTTCAGGTACAACAATAAAAAGGCCAAACAATGTGAATGGCTTATTGAGGACATGCACACAAGCACAAGGATTACTCCAGGAACTGTGTACAATAGAAACCTCTCAGAGATTAGCACTATATGATGGGAACTCTTTGACCCAGGTCACAGCAAAAGAGCTTTCCAACAAGTGGGAAGAAGATATAAAAGGGGGACAATGACATCGTGATGGTACCTCACTCCCCCTAAAACAACACACATGGAAACACCTGAGAGAGAAGGCTGTGTCTGCCTTTCATGCTCACTTTCTGTAGCGGTGCTGTGATACAGTGAGAGAGCTGTCTCGTGTTATTACTACTTAGCTCTTAGAGAGCTCTTTTGTTACTCTCATTATAGTCATAGATGTTTTCCAATGTGTATTACTTTGCATTTATCAACATTGAACTTTATCTGCCATTTTGTTGCCCAGTCACCCAGTTTTGTGAAATCCCTTTGTAACTGTTCAGTCAGCTTTGGACTTAAGTATCATGAATTATTTCGTATCATCTGCAAATTTTACCATCTCAGTTTACCCATTTTTCCAGATCATTTATGAATACATTGAACTGCATGGGTCCCAGTACAGATTGCAGGGGCACACTGCTGTTTACCTCACACCATTGTAAAAACTGACCATTTATTATACCCTTTGTTCCCCGTCTTTTAAATAGTTACTGATACACAAGACAACCTCCCCTCTTTGCCCATGACTGCTTGCTTTGCTTAAGTGCCTTTGGTGAGGGATCTTGTCAAAAGCTTTCTGCAAGTACAAGCATACTATGTCCACTGGATCACCCTTGTCCACATATTTGTTGACTCCCTCAAAGAATTCTAATACATTGTTGAGGCATGATTTCCCTTTACAAAAACCATGTTGACTCTTCCCCAACAAATCATGTATCTGTGTCGGATAATTTTTTTTTAAACTATAGTTTCAACCAATTTGCCTGGTACTGAAATTAGGTTTACCAGACTTGTAATTCCCAGGATCACCTCTGGAGCCCTTTTTTAAATTGGTGTTACATTTGCTATCCTCCAGTCATCTGGTACAGAAGCTGATTTAAAAGAGAAGGTATATACTACAGTTAGTAGTTCTAAAATTTCATATTTGAGTTCCTTCAGGCCTCCTGGGTTAATACCATGTGGTCCTGGTGACTTATTACTGTGTAATTTATCAATTGTTCCAAAACCTCCTGTATTGACACCTCAGCCTGGAACAGTTCCTCAGAGTTGTTACCGAAAAAGGATGGCTCAGGTATGGAAATCGCCTTCACATCCTCTACAGTGAAGACCAGTGCAACGAATTCATTTAGTTTCTTTGGAATGGCTTTGTCTTTCTTGAGTGCTCCTTTAGCATCTTGATTTCCAGTGGCCCTACCAATTTGATAGGCAGGCTTCCTGCTTCTAATGTACTTAAAAAATTGTTTGTTGTTAGTTTTTGCGTCTTTTGCTAGTTGATTTTCAAATTCTTTTTTGGCCTGCTTAATTATACGTTTATACCCTGACTGGCCAGAGATTATGCTCCCATTCTATTTTCCTCAGTGGGATTTGACTTCCAATTTTTAAAGGATTTTTTTTTCCTCCAACTGCTTCTTTTACTCTGTTTAGCCAGGGTAACATTTTTTGGTCCTCTTATTATTTTTCATACATTTAATTTGAGCCTCTCTTCTGGTAGTTTTTAAAAAGTTTCCATGCAGCTTGCAGGCATTTTGCTCTTGTGACTGTTGCTTCTCATTTCTGTTTAACTAGCTTCCTCATTTTTGTGTTGTTCCTGTTTCTGAAGTTAAATGCTAGTGTGGTGGGCTTCTTTGGTATTTCTACACCACAGAAGTGTTAAGTTTAATTATGTTACAGTGGCTATTACCAAACTGTTCGCCGGTATTCGCCTCATGGCCCAGAATCTGTGCTCCACTTAGGACTAAATCAAGAATTGCCTGTCCCCTTGTGCCATGCCTCCATAGTGATAGATTAATTCTATATAGAATTAATCTATTGATCCACACAGAAGATCATTTAAGAACACAGAGATGAGCACATGCTTATGTAACTGATAATAGGGGCAAAGCATAAGCACTCAATATTTACATTTTACTAAATTTATACATATGCATCTGTACTGCTACTTCCTTAATGGCAGAGTCCCAACCTCAGATGTTTTGCAGATTTGCACCCATAACACACATCCTAATTTTCCATTTTACTCCGAGAAACAAAAAAGGGAACATCTAAGCTCACCTACCTGTTGTCAATTAATGATGCCTCATTACAGACATCATCATTCAGAAAGCTGATGAGGTTTTATCTAACACAGAGGCCAGGTCAATCAATTGTCATCAGACCTGTGGATCTTCAATGGACATTGAAAGGTTAACTTAGTTCTTCAAGGCCTCCATCGTGTCTGCAAAATTAGCAAGAAGGTGGCCAAGTTGTCAATAGAGCTCAGAGACAATTAGTTAATTATTAGAATGCTAGCACTTGGGGAATTGGTATTAAAATGAGCCATCTTGGGTAAATTTGCATGAGTTTAGAAAATCTATACAGGCTGGCGGGGGTGGGGAAGTCAGTTAGGATACTGCAATAAATGCCATAAAGCAGAATTATGTATGTGTAAGGGATATACACTAGAGTTGGTCTTGCCAAATTAAGTCTTGTATTAAAAACCTGTACATTTCAGCTTAGGAGATTCAGGTACTTGGTTGTGCTGATCTACTTAGTAGCCAGCATTAGCAATGACTCTGCTGCCCTATCATCGTAACCCCATTTTCAGCTAAATGATTACGGGTTTGATATGTTTTACAGTAAGAGCTGGGTATACTGGTGGTGACTAAACCTACAGCCTGCTACCTAAACTCAAAACAACATTACCACTTTAGGGTTGTTTTATTTAATATTGTTGTTTTACTCCTCCTATATTTTTGTAAGGCTCCAAATTGTTATGGTCACAATAATGTGCTTAGCACAGCATAGACACCTTGACTAAATAGAGAATAATCAGTCTCTGTTCCTTTTCAAGCTTCATTGTAAGTTCGGTTCAGGCATCCTAACCCATTTTATCATGAAAAATACATGTTGGGAATTGTACAATCTAATTACGATAGCTGGTTTGTATTAGTCTCAAGATTTCCTTCCCCTTTGCCCTCTCTTCTAGGTTCAGATACATTTTTGATACTCATTTCTAAACTCAGGTTTAGAAATATTCTCAAATGTTTTATGATAGGTATTGCGGAGATTTATTTTTGGCTCTTGGGTTTCTCTCTACCTTTGATGGAAGATTACTCTAGGTTCTGGCTCTGTTGCTTTGTCCACCATTATAAACACCCTGGAAAAATCATGGAGCAGTTCCTCAAGGAATCAATTCTGAAGCACTTAGAGGAGAGGAAACTGATCAGGAACAGTCAGCATGGATTCACCAAGGGCAAGTCATGCCTGACTAATCTAATTGCCTTCTATGACGAGATAACTGGCTCTGTGGATGAGGGGAAAGCAGTGGATGTTTTGTTCCTTGACTTTAGCAAAGCTTTTGACACAGTCTCCCACAGTATTCTTGCCAGCAAGTTAAAGAAGTAAGGGCTGGATGAATGGACTATAAGGTGGATAGAAAGCTGGCTAGATTGTTGGGCTCAGCGGGTAGTGATCAATGGCTCCATGTCTAGTTGGCAGCCGATATCAAGTGGAGTGCCCCAAGGGTCGGTCCTCAGGCCGGTTTTGTTCAATATCTTCATTAATGATCTGGAGGATGGCATGGATTTCACCCTCAGCAAGTTTTCAGATGACACTAAACTGGGAGGAGTGGTAGATATGCTGAAGGGTAGGGATAGGATACAGAGGAACCTAGACAAATTAGAGGATTGGGCCAAAAGAAATCTGATGAGGTTCAACAAGGACAAGGGCAGAGTCCTGCACTTAGGACGGAAGAATCCCATGCACCACTACAGACTACGGACCGAATGGGTAGGCAGCAGTTCTGCAGAAAAGGACCTAGGGGTTACAGTGGACGAGAAGCTGGATATGAGTCAACAGTGTGCCCTTGTTGCCAAGAAAGCCAATGGCATTTTGGGATGTATAAGTAGGGGCATTGCCAGCAGATCGAAGGATGTGATCGTTCCCCTCTATTCGACATTGGTGAGGCCTCATCTGGAGTACTGTGTCCAGTTTTGGGCCCCACACTACAAGAAGGATGTGGAAAAATTGGAAAGAGTCCAGCGGAGGGCAACAAAAATGATTAGGGGACTGGAACACATGACTTATGAGGAGAGGCTGAGGGAACTGGAATTGTTTAGTCTGCAGAAGAGAAGAATGAGGAGGGATTTGATAGCTGCTTTCAACTACCTGAAAGGGGGTTCCAAAGAGGATGGATCTAGACTGTTCTCAGTGGTAGCTGATGACAGAACAAGGAGTAATGGTCTCAAGTTGCAGTGGGGGAGGTTTAGGTTGGATATTAGGAAAAACTTTTTCACTTGGAGGATGGTGAAGCACTGGAATGCGTTACCTAGGGAGGTGGTGGAATCTCCTTCGTTAGAAGTTTTTAAGGTCAGGCTTGACAAAGCCCTGGCTGGGATGATTTAGTTGGGGATTGGTCCTGCTTTGAGCAGAGGGTTGGACTACATGACCTCCTGAGGTCCCTTCCAACCTTGGTATTCTATGATTCTATGAATAAGAGACATCCACTTCAATGTGTAACAAGAGAATTCATTGGCTTCCAAGAACAGCCTTAAGAAGATGTATCATATATACCATAGGTTATCTTGTGACCCAATTACCTTCCTATTGATGTGCAGATATTTGGCTTTGTGTGTCTGAGTGCTTTGACATACAAGTATGCAATTTTATTCAATTTAAATTCAGGTACCAAAGACCTTCAGTTTTATTTAGCAACCATGAAGTTCATAAATTTTAAAGGGAAATATCATAAAGGAATGGGGAAGATTTTAGATGTCTGACTCTGCTTTTATGTTCTTCCCACCTATACCCTTCCCAAAAGCATAACAATTTAAGCTATGACCATGTTGAGATGGCATTTGGTGACAGGGCCTAGTGATGACCAACTGGTGCCTTCTGCAACAGAAAGAGAAAGATGCTTTGCTTTCTACTAAATGTTCATACACTTTTCAGCCCCATACTATATAAACAATAAAAGCTTCCCTTCTTCCTACTTTGAGTAACACCAGAGGAAGGAGGAACAAGGTGCTTTAAAGATGTCAGTGCTTCAATTGTCCTATTTGGAGCAGATGGCCTAATTGTCTTTAATATTAGTTCTCCATGCTATTGTGGTGGACCTCTAAGAGTGTGTTCCTTAAAGTGTATTGAAAAAATCAAGTGTGCTTGAAATGGAGTGTTAATGGTTCTCTCTACAGGTTGATGTTACCATCACAGAAGTGTTTTAGTGATTAACAGCCATAACTTCCAATGCAATTACACACAGTAAATCTTTGGGGTGAGGGAAAATAAAAATATCATGCCCACTAAACAGTTTTTTTCTTGACAAGCTCTCACTCAGAGCTGCTGTGTTTAAACCATAATCATGTTGTGCCTTCTCGAGTCTTGCATTATCATAGTTTAAAATCCAGGTTTATCCCCCATCCTGCAAATTCAAACTTCCAGGTTTAAATGCAATGGACCAGATTCCACTTCGAGTTACACAGTGTAAATCTGGAGTTATTCCACTGAATTACTGTGAATTTACACCAACATAGCTAAGAACAGAATTTGGCCCAGTAGCATTATATGGACAATCACAAACATCTCAAAGGGTTTTTATCTTTTTGTTTAATATTGATGCTTCCCCTCTGTCTTTGATTTTCAAAAATCAACCATATTTCAGGCTTGGGGGCCCAATTACATGACTCCTCTACATCTGTTCTCACTGGCTAGAGAGGGGAGCCTCTTCCTTCCTCCAGGGACTAATAACCTTGCCTTCTTGACCCCCCAAGTTAACTGAACTTGGCTAAATTTCTCTGAGTGATTTTTCTTTTTGGTTTTTCATTGAAATGCTGCTATCATTTTAAAGGTTCCATAAGCTGGGAAGGTTTCTTATTCCTTAGGAAATTCCACAATAGCTGTTGAGAGCACTTGCAACTATTACTTTCTCCATTCTATTTTCTTTTTTGAACTTTGATCATAAGACTTGTTGAATTGTGTTGGTGTTGGGCCAAAGGAAGTTTTCTTTATTTGTCTCATGCCAGCTACTCTGTAGTAGATTTCTGGGGAGAAGAATAGGGCTACACAGGAAGTCCTACATGGGGAATGTAAACACCACTCTGGTTAGTTAAGAGACTCTGCCGCATAAGGAAAATTATTTCTAGGGAGGAATGAAATGGTTCCAATAAAAACAGAACATCTCTAAGTATTTCAGCCAAAATATTCACTCACATTTATTTAACTACTTTCTTGAGATTCAAACAGTTTGTTTCTTTCAAAAAATTCTTGACCACTTCTGAATTCCCTGATTTTATCCAGAAACTAAAATATAATGGAAAGAAATTTTCATGGTATTTCCCACTCTGATGAAAATTAAAAGTCTTGCGTGAAAGCAAGACTCCCATGAGATTACTAGTGCAATAAGACCAACAAGCTTCATGTAGGTTTGGATAAGGACAGCACCTCCTGAACCCTTTGAAGTTCCACCCCTCACTACTGAGCTTATTTCATTCCAAAAAGAAACCTAGGGCGATGTTTATAAGGGTTTCCAGTTTCCACATGACTTTGATTAGAAACAGATGGTGTATCTGAAACAATTAAGAAAACTTTTGTTTAGAAGCAACTCACATATAATTGAATGTTTGATGTCAAACATCATAATGTTCAATATTGGGGATGGAAGCTTGAAAATACATCGACAATGTTGAGGGCCGGAACCTCATCAGGTTCAGATAGGCATAGCTTTGTGGAGCTACATTATTTTGCACCAGCAGGGAATCTGGTCCTGAGTGTCTTAACAAGAACATTCCAAATAAAATAAATGACTAAATCCTCATCCTTATCCTATCTCACCCCAAATCCCCACTGAAGAGAGAACACCAGCTATAGAACCACAGAATTTGCTGCTATCATACATGGAAACAAGGATCCTGCAAAGACTGACTTGTGAAGAAATTGGTACAAGAGCTGGAAAAAAATATTTTGAAGCCTTTTTCGTGGAACTGTGCAGAGTTGAGTCAACTGAAACATTTTGTGCATTTGTGTCGAATTTGCCAAATTGCTTTGGTTAAAAACACCAATACCACCACCGAAAGCAAATTTCCAAAAAAAACAATACATTTCATTTTTACATTTTTTGAAACAAAGCATTTCAATTGTTTTGTTTGAAATAACTGTTCATTTCAAATTTTATTTCAATCTTATTTTTAAGAAACTCGAAAATTAAATAAAAACCTTCATTTGACCCTGAATGAAACTTTATAGACTTTTCTGTTTTGACAAAAAAATTAAATTGTCATTTGGGTCAAAATTAATGAATTTCTTTTTACTTTTTGGTTTGGCCAGCAACTGAAAATGAGTTATTGGCACAGCTGTACTCCTTACATGAGTACTCCCATTAGCTTTAATGGACTAATCACACGAGAAGGACTGTTCACTCAGAGTAACTATTTGCAGGACTGGGAACAATATTTTAATTAACATCTTACTAAGTTTTTTTGTTTTTATCCTTATTTTCCGGGCAGGATGGTCTCCCTGAGGACATCATGTAGGTCTTACTCTGCTAGGACCCTGCCATTTAGGCATCAGCCTTCCCCTTCTATGTGAAGAGGGCTCTTGAGACTTTGGGGAATAGACTGGGAAAGAGGAAGAGAGGAGCAGATATCCCATCAGAATAGTGAGCATCACAATTCCCTCAGAGCCCCGTTCCATGCCTGCTAGTAAGCTGCAAGGGGACCTACAGAAGCAGTCCCAGAGCAAGGCAGTCATGGGGAGGATGAAGCAGTGGATCTGGAGAACCCAGGGGGAGTGGGTTTCTCTCTCTCACACTCACACACACGCAAACTCTACAGGGACCTAAACATTTTCTTGTTGATGTGGCAGTTTGCAGAGAGCTCCATGAAGGATTTTCTTGAAGAGTTCTTCTGCCTCTTCTCCTCTCGTGTAGGTTTCACTGATGGAGGAGGTGATCATTCCCACAAAATTAAATTAAAGATAGGATAACTGGGTGGGTGGGGGGGGTGTCTGTGTGTGTATGTATGTATATATGTACACACATTATTTAAAGAAAAGAGATTTTCATAGATTTTTTTTAAAGGCCAGAAGGGTCATTATGATCATCAAGTCTGACCTCCTGTGTAACATAGGCCACATCACTTCACCCAGTGACTCCTGCATAACTTGAGGTTGAGCTACAGCATATCTTTTGGAAAAGATTTGCCACGGGCTTGAAATCGATGCGAGCTGAATTAGACAAATGCTGAGCCTTTTTGAAAATGCCACCCTACCTATATAAAGACAATTGTTTTAAATTAAATGATCTGGGCCAGTGTAAAGGGGCCTCCTTTACACATTTCACCAATGTAAGACTCCTGTACAGTGCCAGTGCAGTGTAAAGTGGCCACAGTGGAAATAAGAATCAGATGCCGCGTATACGTTTCCGTAAACATATTCTATATAATTTCTTTTGTATGTCAATGTCCGTATTCCATACGTTGATGTTGAGTTACTTGTTTTCAAATTGAAAATGTTAATAAACTTAATAATAATAATAAGCACAGGGACATTTTTAAAAAATCTTTCATATTTACTTATGTAACATTAAATAATAAAAAAGGCATCAAGGCACCCTAACATGTAACTAATATTACAACGTAATCTGCTATGAACTAATACCTCAGGATGCTGTTCTGTTCTTCAGAATGTCATTTCTTTAAATTATAATCTCTGCTTATTTGACTTGGAGGCAACGAACAGAGATTTTAGAACATATTTGGCTTTGTGCTAGGAATTTTGTGAGTTGCAGCAACAGCATGTAATGAGTGTAAAAGTCAACAAAAAAGGTTTTAACGAGCACTAAATCTGTTCCTTGCCAAAGTAAACAGAGTATCACTGATTCTGTTTAAAAAGAAAAGTCATTCTGGCCTTAATAAAAGTAGTTTCCCGTTGATGTTTTAAAACACAGAAGTGGCCTGGATGGGTTTGGGAACCTGAGAATAAGGGGGATGTTTCACATGGGGGAATAATGTAAGTGATTTAGCTGGCATTACTTTGCTCAGTGTTCGCAGCATTTTGCTGTTGAAAGTGACTTCATGAGGGTTAGATGCAATGCTAAAATCCTAGAATACTAGCCAAATTCCAATTGGGATAATTACACTCTTTCTACCAGAGAATTCCCCCAGTTGTTTCAGTGGAAAGTGATAGTGGTGTTATGTACGGTTAAACAGTCACCACTTTCCCCCCTGGAGGTGACTGTATTTAAGTGGTGAATGGTACTATACAGGGTGAGAACAGTTCTGCCTAGTCTAGTATCTTTCCTCTGACAATGACTGGATGAGGATGCAAGAAACCCTCTAGTAGAGGAATTGGGAATAACCTACCCGTGGAGGAAATTTTATTAATCTGTTAGTAGTTGCCTGTAGTATGAGGGTTTATATCTCTTCTAAAAACACTTTATCCTATCTAAAGTAACTGACTGTTCTCATTACCCATATACATTTCTAATCCTTTTTTAAATCCTGCTATACTCTTGCAATCACTAATATCTTGTGACAATGAGTTCCATAGGTTAATTCACACATTGTGCAAAAAAGTATTTCCAGATTTCAATTTTTTGCTTGTATTAGGAGAGAGAGTAAATTAAAGTTTTGGATTTTGACAGATATGGGGTCCTTCTAGCTTAGATTACAATCATTTCATCCTGCTACAAAAAGCAGAATATCAGGCCAATAATGTATTAATATTAATAATAATAATAATAATAATTAATAATGGTTTGTATATAAAGCACTTTGAGAGCCTTCTGCATGAAAGGTGAGATTTAAATAGGTCATTATCATTATTACTAGACCATCACATATATCCAGAAAACACCTCCAGCATTTAAGACTAGAACTCTCCTTTCAACTGAAATCTACTGTGAAAGAGAGAAAATAGGAATTGTTAAGCCTGAAAGAGCCTCCTAATCCATATTTATATCTGCATGTGGCTATGAGAATTCCTGGAATGTTGTTCTTTAAAACAATACCCAAATATATATTTGCAATTGATTTAGAGACCGTTTCAAGCTGGTGCATTCAAATGGCTCCAGATTTCAAGACTGGGTCAATATTTCAAGAGTGGGCACTTTATGTGGGGCTTTTCAGGTCTGAGATTTTAATTCTGTCCCAAATCTAATGTATTTCATTGTCATCATGTAGGGTAGTTGGACCCCAATGATATCAATTTATGCTTTGCAGGGACAAGACTGACCAATAGCTGACACTGATAGTAGCAAAATTACCAAGAATGTTTATAAAATGCAAATGGTCTGTCTGTGGTTTTGTTTTACATTTTTATAGTTTTCTTTACTCTTTCTACCTTCAGTCCAAATTGAAGGTACTGGAGAAATGCTCATGGAAAAGCCTGTTCCCAACAGAGATGGGCCAGGTGTTTTGGCTTAAACAAGAACACTCAAAATAAATTTTGAACTTCAAACCAGTTTGGTTAACGGTTGAATATAAAGCCTGATCTTGCAAATTCTTCCTCACCAAAGTAGTTCCTATTTAAGTGAACTTATTTCACTGTGTGCTGAGATCTTTATAAGAATTAGCTGTTGTCTCTCTAATCTCTTATGGTTTTTAAATTTGGATCCTGGATGTCCAAGAGGTACTTTTCTAAGCATTAGCTAAATCCAGGTGTTACCCCTGGATATTTTGGAAGTACCTGTGCATGGATATTACAGTTTCGATCCATGGGCCATATAGACCCAGAATAGCTTTATGACTATTTGGGAGACTGGTACAAGACTTAAATCAATCTCCAGAGTGGTGTGATGGGAGCTTCTTTAGACACTAAAAACAATGCAGTTCAAAGGAGTCAGCACACTTCCATTTAAGGGAGCATATCACAAAGCAAATTGGGTCATCTTGGGGAAATATAAAAGCATTATTCCTCTGAGATTTGAAAAAAAATGTAATTACTTCTTCCACCAAGCATGATTTTTTTAAATAACCTTCATTTTTGTCCCCTGGAAATGAAAAGAGGTTTACATTAAAAAGGCATTTCTTCTGACTCTCTGTCCTTGAGCAGCACAAAATATAAACTATTCCCTTCCCTCTTTCCTTTGAAGAAAAAGGGGCTTCAATCTCCTTCTGTGAACACGGTCCATTTAAATAAGGAGATGGAGTCCCATCTTTTCGATCAGCTTTCTTTGTTTGACTTGTCAGTAATAACACTTGAGCTGAAATTGTACAGCCGTCCTGCTAATTTAGTAATTATTGACACGGTGCTGGGCAAGAAATGATAGCAAACACAGGGAACTGTTAAGAAGAAATGAAATAAAAGATCTTCATATCATTGTTGAATAATGGTTGAGATCATTTTGTGCTCTAAGTAGGCCCAAGGCACCTTTTTCCATTTTCCCGACACATTATTAATTTATGCTTTGTAATAGTTCCAAATATTTTTAGGACTCTGCACTTTGTTTGAGAATCCAGAAGAACTGAATGAGAGTCACGAAGTGCACACACAGATGAGTGAGCAATGTGACCTGCCACAGCTTTTGATTTAAGAGTGATCCCTCATTTCTCTATACCCTCCCCCCTTTTTTTATTCTTTCTCAATTTACATTTGTATGTACGGCCGCCTTTGCTCTGGCTGAGATCAGTGTTGCCTCTGCAGTTGACCCCATCGTATGCAGCTGGACCCAGAAATTGCTTTTGGATTTTGCCCTGCTGATAACCACCATGGCAGCTTTACTTAGTTAAAATGGCTTCTCAGTGGCTTGTGTGCACTGATTTTAGAGGTTGGTTTGTTTCAAGGAAAGCTAAGAGCTTCTGCCCAACTGGAATGATACTCTGCTCTTTGCACTGTAGTAATGCACTCAGTCTCAGAAAACATGGAGAGAGAATATCCAGTCATGAGTTTGCCTCAGACCTGCTAGTTTAACATGCTTGTTAATCTAAAGTACTTTCTAAAAGAGAATCAGTGTTAATTTGTGGACTTTCCCATCACTTTTTAATCAAATCCTCCACCCCTTTTATTGGGTTCTTTACAATTGCTGCAGTCACTTTCTAGTCCTTAGCCTGACACAATGCCATGCTAATCACTGTGACAACTCTCCAGTTTAATGGCTTTGAAATATCTAGACTTGTACACTTTGTTATGTTTGCCTCCAGTGTGGGCCCCTCATTATGGAATGGATCTTGATTCAGTAATAATTACAATAATGTACAAGATACCAGCTTATTCTCCTGTGTGATTATTTCATTATGTGCATTTTAGGTCAACCAATTACACTGTAATTTAGATCAACTCATTTTCCCCAGAGTATGAAACATAGTGGATACTTTTGTTTCCTTCAAAGCAACATATATGGTGCTAGCTACCCTGAGATGGTGGAATACCACTCAGGAGACAGATTACCAAGGGAATTCCAATATCTGCGGTTAATAGAAGGACTGAGTAAGAAGTTTTACGATGTTTGCTAAAACTGCCCAGAACTTAGTCTAAAAGTTAATTCTTCACCAAGCTGAAACAGTGTTATCTCAGCTGTAGTTGAAAGTTCTTCATTCCTTTTAGGAATGCCACTTAAATTAATGCACTGATTTACTTTTGCTTCCTATAAATTTAAACCTGTGGCCTAGTTATCAATAATAAAATACAATATTGCAAGATTGAATCCACTAGAAGCTTCAGGCATTGAAACCATGTTATTGATTTTTTTGCTTCAGAACCAATGGAACCAGAGCATTGTGCATTTTCAGCTTTGAATGGTATTTTCCACCAGCCAGGCTAATCTTTTCTCCCTGACTCACAAGGACCTTTGTGAAGCTAGGTAGTGAGAGAAGGTTGGTAGGTTTTTTGGGGTGAAGGGCTTAATCTTTTCTTCATGTCTTTGCTGTGACCACTTATTGTGTTGGGGTGACTGAGAGTCTAATTATTCATTGTTGCAGTGTGTGTGTGTAAACATGTATGTATAAACACATATATATTATGTATGTTTATATATACACAAATATAATGTTTATATATGTATGTTCATATGTGAGTGCAAAGGCAGTAGACAATCTTTTGGTTCATAGTATAATTTGTAAGTACATGTTTTTTCCCCATGTAGGGCCTTTATATAAAGTGATTTTTTTAATGTAAATATATTAGGAATGTATGTGCAAAGTATTGGACTTACAAGTTCATATGTTGATGTATACATGAACTAATATGAAAGTTGCTCCTTCGTGTATTACAGTCCACACATTAACACCTATGAAAAAATGACATACAATACTATTTATGGACATGAAATCAATACCCGATGATTGCATAAAGAGGAGTGAAAAGGTATATTAACTTCCAAAAAGGTGATTGATTCCGATCCATTCTCAACATCACTGATCCTGATTCAGTGAGATGCCGAACAGTCTCCTCACCCTCACACTTCATGGAGGGGGCACATAGCACCTCCCAGGTTTGGATGTATAGGTACATTACAATTTCATATTATGGGGTGGTTGGGGTTGTTTGTTTTTTACAAGTAATACAATTGGAAGTTGCATTACCAATGCTAGAAATTAAACTATTTTACTACTTTGGACATTGCTAGCCTTTCTGCACTGATCTCCTTGTGTGTGGGCATTATTTAGATATGAAAAGAAATAATAAAGTAACAGATTCCATCTGAAGCATTGTTGCCTGTTCCTTGAAGGCTACATCTTCCACACAAGGAGTTGTTTCAGAGTAGCCGCCGTGTTAGTCTGTATTCGCAAAAAGAAAAGGAGTACTTGTGGCACCTTAGGGACTAACAAATTTATTTGAGCATAAGCTTTTGTGAGCTACAGCTCACTTCATCGGATGCATTCAGTCAGACTGAATGCATCCGATGAAGTGAGCGATGCATTCAGTCAGACTGAATGCATCCGATGAAGTGAGCTGTAGCTCACGAAAGCTTATGCTCAGATAAATTTGTTAGTCTCTAAAGTGCCACAATCTACAAGGAGTTGTGTGAATAACCCTGATTACTGTTAACAGGAGCTGTGTATGTGACTGGCTCAAAATTTACCCCTGAGGCCGATGAACAATTAAAAGCTAGTTGACATAAAATAGATCTTTAAGTATAGTTCTTTAATACAAATGGAAATTAAGATTTTTTTAATTGAAATTGTCTCTCCTTCAACGTATTCCTAAAACTAGTCTTTGCCCCAATATATCAAAGAATTGATATATAAATATCCATGCAAAGAAACAGACAATAACAGTCTTGATGTCTTTCATACTGTTAGGTAATTTTTTCTGGATTGTTTCGGGAGGGGGGAAGTATTTTTTATTTTTCCTCAAGTCTACTTCAGTCAGCAGAGATTTTGAGCAGTTTGGGGAGGGAGGTGGGGGGATAAAAGCAGGAATGTCCTGGAGGAAATTTCAGAATGGAAGTGAAGACTCAAATAAAACTCAGCTGAAAATAATAATAATAAAAAACCCTCAGAGGACTGATGTGCTAGTATCCATGTGTTTGACTGTGTGTGTGTCTCTTAACATGTTGTCTCTTTATCCCCACCCTCTTCCAACCTTTGCTAGACACTAGGCCCGTGTTTCTATGTAATTTCAACAGACTACAAACATCAGTGGAATGTGACAAATGATTGTTTGTTTTTTGTTTTATTTTATTTATCTGTTTTAAGTCCAATAAAATATTTAATGGAGCTTGGATACAAATTGGAAATGGTCTCATCTTTGGTTTCCATTCAATGATGTAGAGACGAACCATATTAAAAAAAAAAGTATAATTTTCAGAAAAAAACAAAAATGAAATCTGTTTACTAACCCACCAGCTGTCACTGCTACTTCTGGCTGCAACGTATTGCATACACTGAGCAATATACTTGCAGTCACAGGCATTACTGTAAGGTTTCTACTCAGAAGCTAAGTCTAATGCCTTTTCAACTTCTATTTTTTCTTTCAGCACAGAAAATTTAATTTTAGTACCTGCACATTTGCTGATTTATTGTTCTAGTTTTATGTTTACATTTTAAAACAGATTTTATTTTTTAAAGGGGGGCTAGCAACTGACTAAAAAGTTATAATGATATCAATCCTAAAACTCGTTAGATCTTACAGATGAATGTCCATAACTACTCTGAATTCTTTCATGCTGTTTTAGGCCATCCAAAGCAAAATTGTAAGTCTAATGATACTAACATATCTAGGCTCATGTATATTTTTATTATTTATCATTCATATTATTCCCCAACTGAGATTGAGGCCTCGTTGTCCTAATACAGAAAGTAAGAGACAGTTCCGAACTCTTTGGATCCAAAATAGACAAGGCAGACAAAAGTCAGAAGAAAGGAAGGATCATTACTCTCATTTCATATTGGGGAATTGAGGCAAAGAGAGAGCAAGGACCTGATTAATTAAAGCACTTAAACACATCTTTAAATTTAAACACATGTTTAAGGCACGTAAGTGTGTGCTTAGGTAAATAGTGATGCTGAAGCACTCTACTGAATCAGATCTAAGGGCCCAAGGTCATGCTGGGAATTTGTGGCAAAGCCATGAATTGGACCCTGATCTTCTGAATCCCAGGCTAGACCCTTAACTAAAAACTACCCTTTGCCCTCAGACCTATAGTGTAATTAAATATATCTGCCATACAGCAAGTAATGCCATGAAAATGGGGTGTGTGTGTGTGTGTGTGTGTGTGTGTTGAGAAAATAAAGGTTTTTGCAATGTGCCACAGAGTTAATGAAAAGTATAGTTTACAAAAAAATGGAAATCAGCAAATGTACCATTTAAAATAATGAGATTACTAAGTCCCTGTGTTTTTTGTTTTAAATTATTTTTATTTTGGCATCAATTAGCACCACAGTCCAGCACTTCTCAGACAAGAGAAGAACAAAGGACAAAATAGGCCTTAGAGATTAAATTAGCCAGTCTCACCCATGAGGGTAGAGGGGGTCTCAACAAGTGAGATTGGAGGCATGTTGCCCAAACCTGTGTGTTCAAAGGAAGGCTGTACTTCTGCTACCCATGTTGCATTTGTTTCTGATCTAAAGCCCAAAATCTAAAATTCAGGGCTTACTGTTGACTTCAGTAGCTTTGGATCAAGCTCCAAACGAGGATTTCATTTTCCCGGGTCAGTGCACTGGTGTCTTTCGCCAACAAAACATTCACATTAAGAGGCATATTTGAAAGGGCCCCTATTAAGCCTCGAGTTTGTTTGCTTAGACTCAGGCGGAGTTTGCAAACTGTGATGTATATGCAGTAGGGTCTGTCACTGAGAGCCCAGGTAGGAGAATTTGAGCTGGGGTTTTGTATGTATGCATTTCATTATTAGTGTGCACAAGCAATAAAATCCACCATGCTACTAGTGTTCCAAAGTGTCGTGGGACCGTTTGCACACACACAAATGAAGGCCAATTTTCAAAAGTTTAATCTTAAAAAATTCTTGATCTGCTTTCTAAAATATAAGCAAGATAAAAAGTCCCAGGCAGTGGTTTGGTTATTTGATAGTCTTAATCTGTAAAAGATTATTGTTTGGGCATGACCATGTTTACTGATATAGGAGATGCAGCATGAGCAAGGAGCCACAAGAAACCATCAAACTTCAGTTTGTAAAAACCTACATAACTATTTTATATTTTAAAAACAAGCAAACAAAAAACCTGAAGCCCCCTTTTACCGACTGGTTCTTTTAATCTTAATTTTGAACAGTTGCTACTCCAATTAAATTCTACCACCTAGCATTTTCAAACAGCTCTTAGTTGTTTCAGCAAACTCTTTTAACGGACAGCTGTTTTTGACAGCTCCTCCTGATTTGCCAGCGCTGTGTCATCTGCCAGAGCAGGAGGGCCCATTTTGTATTCTGCTGCTGGCACTGAGGGGATATGCAAATGTACACCGGTACAGACACACTGTGGCGAGATGATCAGAATGTGTTGGGAGTTTAGTTGGCTTAAAGTGGGAGGGGGGAAAAAAACCCAACCCCCCTCACCACGCTTAGATTTCTTGAAGTGATTTTTATTTCAAGTCTCTCCAGTTTATTTTCACTTTGTGGCGCTTGTTAGATTTAGTTCAGGAGAGTGCAATCTGCTGCTCGCAAATCACCAACCTGAAACTCAAAAGTTTATGAATTATAGAAACATTTCAGGTAAACAGTGTTAGAACTTCAACAGCACAAACAGAATTTTATATAGGACCAAACTTTTCAAATATTTTAACCTCCAAGAGAGAAAACTACTTCTTCCCATGAGCACAGTGAAGAAGAAAAGTTTGTTTGGCTTCCCAAGGCATTTTGGTATTGGGTCTGAAGTGTTCCAGCTACCAAGCACTCAACTTAATGATTGATTCACATACCACATATACAATCACATACGGGGAGAAATTACTAATGGGATTAGATCTTGCTGTATTAAGCATACCTCTGGCTTCTCAAATGCTCTAACACTAAAATCCATGACATTCATTTCCTCTGCACTGGCAGGTGAAAGACAGCAAAATGTCTGTTTCCATCCACCACTGCTGGCAGTCCCCAGGTACTGTGGACATGGCATGCAGAATTAACATCTCATGTCTGCTGAGAATATACCATGCATCAGCACTGTTAAAACTTCACCAGTGGTGCACTGAGAGACAGGTTGAATCCATCCCGGTCTCTTCAGAATATGTTTTGGTCAATATTTTCAAATGCGAGTAGCTCATATTATGAGCCGTATTTAGGCATCTGATCTAAGTAAAAGATGACCTACTTTTTAGAGGTGCTCAGGATTCACAGCTCCTATTGACGTTTGAGATCAAGCAGTGGCATGTACAAAAAGGGGGGCAAGCAGGAGCATGCCCCCTCCCACATCTTCAAAAATACATATATTTCTGCAGATCAATTCACTGTCTCTTGTGCTTTCTCTCACTGGCACTCCCAAACTGAAGTAAACATTATTTCCTTATAACATGCAGTTATGAACGCATGCAAACTCAGGTCATACATGTACCCCCATAACAGGAGGTTTATAGATACGCATATACTTGGTTTGCACACATTCCCCCCTGATTACTTATTCACAGTGGATTAATGCAAGAGTTCAGCTGTAGTGCTAGAATGGGAAGAAAAACAGCATGGATATTTGTTGAAACGGTGAGTGTGTCACTGTTTATTCCCGTGCACATGAGGTATGTGCATGTGTTGATATGGTTTAATGTGTTTGTTTAACACGCCCCTCCGAAAGCAGTCAAACTTAAATCCCTGGCGCATGCCCCTGCAAACAACTTGTACTTGTACCTAACTATATATTTGGTTGCCAACTTTAGCTTGGTCCCTTTTTTGCACATCTACACATTTTAAACTATTCTCTGTCCCTGCATATTGAGCAATTGAGATCAAAGAGCCAAAGAAACTACCCAGGCCAGGACACATAATTCATTTTTCCCCACCAATTCTGGTCTGGGCTAGAAGCCGAACAAAATTGATTTAATGGTAATATAGCTAGTCAGTGCCTCAAGTTTCTAGGGTATGGAGTTGATCACCTGAAGTCCTGGTGAAGCTGTGCTTTTGTATAATGTAGGGCACAGAGGTGAATTAGGTGACCTCATTGGTCATTTCCAGATCTAATGGTTATAGCTGATTAGTCTTTTACTTTGGCAGATCAAGGTCCAAATATGACTCGGGTCACAAATGAAATGAGCTTTGGGGTGGGGGAAGGCTTCAAGCTGGTGTACACGTTGATATTACCATATCAAACACTTATCCATTGTTGGATAGTCTTTGCTCAGGAAATGCCCAGGATTAGATTATCCTGTGGGGTGCTGTAGGTTAAGTAGTGGATTGCTGTGTCGTTGGCAGAACTAATTTTGATCGGCCTCATTTTCATAAGCACCAAAATTTAGGGGATGAAATCCTGGCCCCACTGAAGTCAATAGCAAATGTTCTCTTTACTTCAACAGGGCAAGGATTTCACCCAGGATTAAATGATTTTTTTTTAAACAAGAGAAGATTATTACAACAAATCTGCTACTTTTTTAATCACTCTGATAAATGGGCCATATTTATAAAAGTATTTAGGTGCCTTAAGGTGCAGATAGGTGCTTAATGAGATTTTCAGAAGCATCTAAGCAGGTTTGGCACTTAAGTTGCTGAAATCAATGGGAGCAACATTGATTAGGAGCTTTTAAAGAACCACTAGGCACTTATTTAAGGTGCCTACAGATGCAAATATCTTTGAAAATCTGGCCCAATATTCTTAATCTATAAATCATTTCAGTTCTTTAAAAACACACCCGTTCCTGTAACATCCCCAGGCTGTAGATTGTTATTAACTGGCCATGTGGCTGTTAAATCTGGCTGGATGTAAACAAATGATACTCAGTCTTCTTTTAAAAATGCAATAAGTCTGAAGTTTTACGTTACATGTAAAATAGCATTTTTACTTGAAAGAATATAATTTAACTTGACACAGCTCTGCTGAACTTTACAGTGGCTTAATCAAATACAGCCACTACTTTAAAAATAGGGATTGCTTCAAACGGTGGATTAAGTTATTGGTCTTTCACTTCTCAAGTGCTGAAGCTCATTAGGTCCCAGGGCGAGAGTGAAAAGCTATGTCGTTTTAGCTCAGTATACGTGTAATAGGAGTTAACTCACATGCCTCTGTCAAGATAACAGTTTTTTCATATAGATATAGATAATATACACACATTCAAAAGGAAGCGCTCTCAGGTATGCCTAAGCTTGAGCCTTTTAGGAACCGACTACTGGCACTACTGACTAAACAAAAGGCTTTGTTCGTCAACAAGCACTTAGGATCCGTGTCTTTTCCGAAGCACAAATTCCTCCTCCTCCAAAAAAAAGTTATATGTAATATTACTACAGTAATATGATAAAGGTTTGGCCACAGAGCAGTCTTCAAAAACAACTAATTAGATAAACTAAGACCCCCAGATGAGGCTACACATGGAGTCTTGACATGAAGCTATTGATTGAAGGTATCCTCTGAAAAATATTTTCAGATATCCTTGTTTGTGAAGAAATAGTCTTCAGTAATCCTGATGACAAGGCTCCCTACATGGCTCTTATTTGTGTGCTAATGAGTTTGTGCCTTCTGACCAAAGTGCATCTTCATGGGAAATGCACCTTCTGAACCAGATTAAATCAAGTTTCTTTACACACACTAATCATTCTGTGCCTCTTACACACTGAATTTCTAGGCCTTTGATTACTCATACCCTGATCAATTGCCAATCAATACTAACGGCTGTGATATCTGTTTCTCATCAGTGCGTCTTCCTTCTTCTTTGGCATTTTACAATGTTACTGTGTTCTGCATAAGTGCGTTTGTTTAAATCAAAAAAACATAAATCAGTTGGACTTTGTATCCTAAACAAAGCCTAACAGATCAGTCAGGGACAGGATTATAACACCAGAAGGCAAGTTTAACTTTTAGTTGCTATACTGCAGTCTGTGTTTATTTCTGAAGGCCATTAGAGATCCAGAATTTCCTCTTCCACACAAAACCTTTGCATAGTTATGTGAGACAGGGAATGGTCTTTGGAGAAATGAATCTCTCTCTTGTCGGTTTCTTCGTCTGAACTGAGAACTTGGTTTGTGATTTCTGTTATTAAACATCTAGGGCCTGACTCCGATCTCACCCTGGTAAATCACATGGAACTCCATTGCAGTTCCCTCCTCATGCTCTGCCCTCTTCTCTTCCTTCCCTTTCCAGTTAGCTGATCCTCTTGTAGGTAACCCCTCCCCTCCCATCATGGAACTAACATGACACTTGCCCACTGTGACATTGCACGCCATATGTTTTATGGAAAATGCTTATGAATATGACATAACTGGAATATGCTTTACGCTAAATACCCTTTGTATGGTGTAATTAGAAAGCTTGTAATCTACTAAGTGTGTTCATCCTATTTGTTTGCTTCTATTATTTCTATATCTGGAGTTAGGAGAATAAGATATAAACTTGTGTTAGGATATAGATATTCAGGCCTGCCTGTAAAGGCCTATACTTTTAAGAATGTAGGTATATGTTTATCATTTAGCTAGTAATAGAGAGATACAAGGAAGAATCTGTGTAAGGGCCTTCTCTCATTGTGACAGTCTGAGGCCCTGTTCTTAGGCCAATGCCTTTGGCTAAGCAGCAGAGGCAGCCATAAGCTGGGAAGCGTACGGTCACCTCCTCACATTCCAAACTAGTCAATACGGGGCTGTTAGGAAGGTGATTCGATCTATCCCCTCCAGAGAAAGGGAAGAGCCTAGAAGATGTAAAAGGAAATTTAGGTTGATAGTTTTCTGTCTCGTAAGCCTCCTTTTCTTTTTGTCTCGTAAGAACTCACTTATCAATAGACACAGCTGGAAAACCCTTATGTCTTTATAGATGTAGTTGTGAAAGTTCCCACTTTGCTATTGTTTATTTGCATGGTCTCTGTCTGGTTCTGTGATTGTTTCTGTCTGCTGTATAATTAATTTTGCTGGGTGTAAACTAATTAAGGTGGTGGGATATAATTGGTTAGCTGATCATGTTACAAACGTTAGGATTGGTTAGTTAAATTTCAGTAGAATGATTGGTTAAGGTATAGCTAAGAATATTACTATATAAATTAGGGGCAAACAGGAAGTAAGTTGGGATTTGAAAATAAGGAGAAAGGACCTTGGATTTAAGCTTGCTGGAAGTTCACCCCAATAAAAAATCGAATTGTTTGCACCTTTGGACTTTGGGTATTGTTGCTCTCTGTTCATGCAAAAAGGACCAGCGAAGTGGTTGAGTGAAGAAATAAGCTCTCTAACAACTTGTATCAGTGATGAAAACATATTAAGTGGAGGCCATTAAGGGTGCTCCAGAAACAATCAGTTGTAAATGGCCTTAGTTACTTGAAAGCCTTCCTGTGTACCTGTGGGCCAGCCCATGGGGAATGGAGACTAGGGGTCTTACAGTGACATGTGACCATGTCACCTGATAATGAAATCCATCTGAAATCTGTTACTTTTCCATTTAGAAGGAGGGGTGGTGACCCGGAGAGACAAAAGATTCCAGCCTTGTGCCAAAGCTATAAAAGGGGGTGGAGCAGGACAAAGAGGGCCAGTCCTGAGAGAACCCCTGCTTCCCACCTGAGATGTCTCCTGGATCTAACAAAGACTGTACCAGGAGAAAAGATTGGGCCTAGACTAGGAAGGATTCTAGTCTGTGAAAGTAGCTTATTGGCACATCTTTGAGGGTGAGATATTACCTGTAATCAGTTTCTTAATATATTATGCTTAGACTTGCATGCTTTGTTTTATTTTGCTTTGTGACTTACTTTGTTCTGGCTGTTATTACTTGAAGTCACTTAAATCCTACCTTTTATACTTAATAAAATCACTTTTGTTTATTCATAAACCCAGAGTAAGTGATTAATACCTGGAGGAGCAAACAACTGTGCATATCTCTCTATCAGTGTTATAGAGGGCGAACAATTTACAAGTTTACCCTGTATAAGCTTTATACAGAGTAAAACGGATTTATTGGGGTTTGGATCCCATTGGGAGCTGGGTGCCTGGGTGCTGGAGACAGGTAACCTGCTAAGTAGTTTTTAGTTAAAGTCTGCAGCTTTGGGGGCATGGCCCAGATCCTGGGTCTGTGTTGCAGCAAGGTAGCATGTCTGGCTCAACAAGGCAGGGTTCTGGACTCCCAAGCTGGCAGGGAAAATGGGCTCAGAGGTAATTTCAGCACATCAGGTGGCAGTCCCAAGGGGATCTCTGTGGCCAAACCCATCACACCCACCACCATATTGTTCACTCTGCTGGAGTGTTCTACCCCTTTCTCTGTCCAGGATCTGTCTAGTCTGTTTAGACAATGTTATCTCATTGTTTTCTTGTCTCGCCCATCTGTCTGCATCCATTTTCTCATCTCTTATCTTATGGACTGCAAGCTCTTTGGGTCGGGGCCTGTCTTTTTGTTCTGTGTTTGAACAGGGCCTAGCACAATGGGGTCCTGGTCCATGACTGGGGCTCTGAGGCACTACGGTAAAACTCAGGCAAAACTCCCATTGACTTTTAATCAGGACTCAGTAGGAGCCTTCAGTGGGAATTTTGAATGAGTAAGGAAATCCTCTGTAATTCAGTTTGCTGTTAACTTTTGAAATGCCTTCTAGCGAGGAAGAAGGTAGTGATGTGTGTTATGGGTAGGAGAACCCAAATGCCTAGATAGTAAGAACGATGGCTGAAAATCTCTGTCCGAATCCAGCCCTGTTGTAGGGTACTGGTCCCCAAATAATGGTCATGGTGTATATTAATGATACATGTATACATTTTATAAAGGACTTGTAAATGATTACTATGTTATAAGCATATATTATAGATGGTTACAAGGCATGGTTATAAGCAGGTTATTTGTGGGCTGGACACCACAAGAGTCTAGAACAGTGAACCATTTATCTAAATAACAATTCATCATTTATTATCCATTGATAAAAATATTCTTTTTCTAAAGTGTGATCCAAATATCTGTTTGATCCTTGCGGGCGGGGGAGGAAGACTACCTGGGTGGACTTTCTACCGAAATTCAAAGGATACACATGTCCCCTTCCTCCTCCCCCCCCCCCAACACACACACACACACTTGAAAAATGTTTTAATGTGATTAATTTATGTTGTAGGTTGTGGACACATGATAAATTGGAAAGCCATGTGATAATTAACTATCATTATGCACCTTTGACTACCTCACCTGCACTTTGCCCACTGATCTTGCCCAGGGTCTTGCCTATCATTAGAGAAGCTTCAAACCAACACCAATAATAGATGGATCAATCAACCGAAAACACTGTCAGAGAAAACTTGTCTTCTCCACCCCCCATGCAGCATTTCCCTCCTGCCCCCAAATTCCACTGTGCTGAGATGCAGGATGGCTAAAAATCAGTTCCAGGTTTATAACAAATGCCACTATCAGATTTATAGTCTGATATCTCATGAGCAATTGAGACTGGAAAGGGGTGGTTCCTGACTTCACAGAAGTTGCAATAAAAATATTTCTACCAGTTTTAGAATTATTGCTAGTTCCATTGCTGTTTCCCATTTTAAGCATAGAAAATCTGTCTAAATAGTAGAATCTTTCAAACTGGAAGAAACTTTCTAAGGGCTACTACTGTTCCAGTCCTCGTGTCTAGGGATGTCCTGAGATATTGGATCTTAAAGCTGCCATACTGTCATATAACAAAAAACAACAACAACAAACCTACTTTAGTTAATTTTTGAGGTTTCTAAAATATATTTGTTATGCTTTTTTCTTCCCCTCTGGGCCCTGGAGAATTGAACTCAGTTGAATTGGCAGGTAAGGCAGTCTGGCTTTGCAAATGCAGAGATATAGACAGTCATATAAATAATACTTTTTTAACTCTCAACTATTTCTGACATCTGTTTCTTTCACATTTGTGCCATGCTCTGTTCTGCAGGCGTCATGTCACTTACATAGATTGACCTGCATAAATAACTTGCATCTTCCCAACTTGTGCAATGTATCACCTCCCAAGCTCCTACCTATAAAACCTCCAGATGAGAGAGAAAAAAAGATATAGAGGATGAGATTGTGCGGTGTAGAAGTTTTTATTGGTATGAGTTGGGACATCCCCACAATGGAGGAAGTAGAACGCTCTCTCTTTCTCATACATACTGGTACTGTGGGGATAATGGAAAGTGACCTGAAAGCTGGTCCGTTGGAGCATAGGGGATACCTGGTGTGGCATAAATCAGGGAGAAGCTGAGACAAGCTTGGGGCAGAAAAGGGCTGTCCTGGAGCCAAGGACAGAGCACAATGCACTCCGTTGAATCCTGTCCAGTGGAAGGTTCCCTTGGGGGCCATTCTAGCCAGCATAAGTTAAAGCAGAGTAGAATAGCAACAGCACTATCTTGCACTAGGGACAGTTTGGCCTCCAACCAACTGCCCTGGAGGAGGCACAGAGGTGACTGAGAGCTGAGTTCTCTGCAGCCCAGTATCGTGGCCAACATGCCTACTGATAATATGAACGCTTTCAGAAATACACCCTTTAATCGCAGCTCTCAAAGCACTTTATACATATCAAATAAATAAGGCTTCACAACGCACCTGTCAATATTTCAACCCCTAATGGAAATACCACTAGATTTAGAAATACAGCCGCACAACTGGGTGTTGTTCTAATACTCTGAGTAGTAGGGGATGGCGTTGTAACTCCAGCAGTGATAGGAGTATAACTTATATGCCTTTTCTTCACCAGAAGCAGAGTTTTGTGGTGGGGTTTTTGTTGTTTGTTTTTTTTTCTGTTCGGAGTTTAACCTGAGTAGTGACACAAATTGACCAGAGTGTTTTCACATCCTGAGCAGCGTTTTTCCCCGTGAGACTTAATGGTGTGTTGCAAGTCGCAGTATCAAAAACACTGGCACAGTCTTTCTCACCTTTTGATACTGAAATTCCTTTGTGGTCACAGAAAACTAATGAAGCGAACAAAAGTGAAACAATGTTGCAAAATTGTTAGCGGTAAAAGGAGCCACTGTTCACACAAATATATATTTTGTAACTACAATGCAATTTTCAGAAACTTGTTTGCAACACCCACTGTTCCTTACGCTGGCACTTCACTGGGACAGAAAATGCATTAAATAGCTCTTCATTTTACTGTATCCTGTATCAATATGTTTTAAGTCAAATTGTGCATTCTTTGCAGTTAATTTCCTTTTAAGCACAAAGCCCCATCAGAAAGTTTAGCTACGGGGGGGCTGAAGGCGAGGAGGAAGACAGAAACATCTCTCTTGTGAACAGCAATAATAATAATTACATCTTTTAAAGTTTAAAGGAAATTAGGGGCTGATTTTATGCCAAGACTGTAAGACCTGTTATTGATCTTTTCAAAGAGGCAACAACAATAGGCAGACAACAGCATAAAAGAAAATGCAAGGGAATATAAGATGTAAAGAGATAGGGAATGCAAGAAGCCAGTAATCCAGAGTCAGTGAATATTGATGGGACCTGGGATAAAACACATCTTCTTCCCTAAATAAGAGGTCACCAGCCTGTATGCTACAGGCCATGCTCAACGATCAGGTATTTTCACCCAGAATAATCTTTCTCCAAAGCTGCTGCAAACACTATGCATCAATGTTTTCCGGAGCAGTAGATATTCTGTTCATCCAAAAGGCTTAGTATTACACTGCTGCATCTTCCATGTAGTGGCCAGTCTCTGGAGTGGACTAATCCAGGAAGTTGAGTCCTCCCTACACTGACTGGAATGGGCTGAGTGGGCATTTAATTCATTACAGAGACGAAGAATCTAGCTAAGACCTTAGTGGACTAAAGGTAGCTGACCCGACCTTATTGAAGTTAATGGGAATTTTGTGATTGATTTCAGTGGGGCCCCGAACGGCTTTATCCAGTACCCACTGAAATCAATTGGAGTCTTTCCACTGACTTCAGTGAGCAGTGGGTCAGCCCCAAAGTGAGCAAATAATGATCTGTGCTATGATTATCTCCACTGGAATGTTGCTGTTCACAGGTCAGTTACTCTCAACACTAGGAGTAAAGTGAGTAAGATTGCTCATAACCCGCAGGTTGTAACAACAGAAAATGACACTAAGATGCAGAGCCAGAAAGCCAGGGCAACTTCTGTAGTTAAATATGGCTTGATTCTGCACCAGTTAAGTCACTTCAAGTTGTTCTTTGACTTGTATGCAAGTGGGACCTCACTGAAGAGGTTCAACACAGCACATAGTCACCACAACATCACCATGGATAGTAAATCAGCAGAGCGAATAACTCCATTTTTGAATGGGACAATGGCGATAAGAAAACTCAGATTGCTGCCTTTCCTATAGGGATGAACCCAAATTGGAACACTGGATCCAAAATTTCCTCCTTCCTGAACTGTACATCTGAACTGATCTATGCTGGCTCCGAACAGCTTGGGGAAAGTTCTGATTCAACTCTATTTCCACTTTCCAAGTAGATGAAAAGCAATGATTGAAGTAACCCATCATTCCATCACAAAGTGGAAAAGGGGAGCCAAATCAGTACCACACCACCCAAGCAAGGAAATGGCATGGGAGAAGTCAGAGCCATCTCTTGGGTAGGGTGAATCAGGGTGACCGCCCCGAGCCCCGCGCTTTGATAAAATCGGGACTGTCCCAATATTTAGCCCTTTGTCCTGCGCCCCGACCAATGTGCGATTGGGACGCCATTTGTCCCAATATTCTGGTGAGGAGGCAGGCAGGGAGGTGAGGTGGGTGGGGAAGTGGGCTGAGGAGGCGAACAGGGAGGCTAGCGGCAGGTGGGAGGGGGTGAGGAGGTGGGCGAGCGGACAGCAAGGAGGAGAGCAGCAGTCAGGCAGACAGGGGTGTGTATTCGCCAGATGGATGATGAGACCAGCGGGGAGGCGGGCAGATGGTGAGGAGGAGAGCAGTAGACAGGCAGGGGTGTGGTGAGGAGGCAAGCGGTGGCTGGCTGGGTGGCGAGGAGACTGGCGGGAAGGCTGATTTGTCCCAGGCCCCGAACCCACCTAGGGATGGCCCTGGGGGAAGTAGCTGGAAGTAGTCAAGTCCTTGAGGACAGAGAACTGTGGTAAGGAATTCAGTGGTAAGAAATCCAAGGGAATCTGCTGATAGGCCATCATGGGGGAATTTTGTCACTCAGTAAAAGAAAGGTCATGTCAATGATGTACCATATGTAAGGCTGCGATTCTGTCACAGAGGTCACGGAAGTCAGGGATTCCGTGACTTTCCGTGACCTCCGTGACTTTTGCAGCTGCAATGTCCGGTGCGGCTGATCCCAGGGCCAGCTGCTTGGGCATCCTGCGGCTAGCCACATCAGGCACTGCTGGAGTGGCCCCAGAGCTAGCCATACTGGCTGCTTCTCAGGCAGTCCCAGGGAGGCTGGCCCAAAGTCAGCTGCAGTGACCGCTGCTTGGGCAGTTGGCCCAGGGGGAGCACCCAAGCTGCGGTTCTTGGGCGGCTGGCCTTGGGGAGTGCCTGAGCAGCGGTCCCCAGGGCCTCAGAGCAGCGGTGCCTGGGGGCAGTCAGCTCCCGGGGTCAGTGCAAGGGCTAGCCATTGGTCCCCGGGCCCGCACAGCAGCAGTGTCCTGGGGCCCCCCAGAGTAGCAGCACCCAGGGCCCCAGGAGCCGCTAAGTTTTAGTCAGGGATATTTATATAGTAAAAATCATGGACAGGTCACGGGCCGTGAATTTTTGTTTATTGCCTTTGACCAGTCCATGACTTTTACTAAAAATACCCATGACTAATTCTTAACCGTATGTACAGTTGCATATCTACTCAACTCTACCCACGTTGTGCATAGATACCCCTGTATCTATGATGGGTTGCAGATCAGAGTACCTGTTTACAGGCAAAGGGAATATACCTACAGTAGCTCAAATTCAGGAACCACAGCCATGGCCCTTGTCTGTATTACAGATCGCGCCTCCATTCAGAAGTCAGCTGATATCCGGAGGGAGGTTGCGCTCATGACTAATCAAAGAACAGAGGTGCCTCCTCCAAGATGAGAATGCACAATGAGTCGGATTGTGAATCTCCAATACATTCATTTAGAATGGGACTAGGAGTACCTTTGTTCGCCCGTCAGATAAGTCTGAAGCATTTCACTTCAAAGTTAGCACAGGAAAGGCACACATCCAGGAACCGGGGTTCATTTTCTTTATCACACCGATTCGGCAAAAGGAAGAGAGATGAACATAGGCCAGTGCAGAGGTTCTCAACCTTTTTCTTTCTGACCTCCCCCCCCCCCCATGCTATAAAAACTCCACGGACCCCTGTGCCACAACAACTGGTTTTCTGCATATAAAAGCCAGGGCTGGCGTTAGGGGCTAGCAAGTAGGGCAGTTGCCTGGGGCCCCATGCCACAGGGGCCCCCACAAAGCTACATGGCTCAGGCTTCAGCTTCAGCCCCAGGGCTCAGGGCCCCAGGCTTCAGCTCCATGCGGTGGGGCTTCCGCTTTATGCCCTGGGCCTCAGGAAGTCTAATGCTGGCCCTGCATGGAGGCCCCCCCTTAAACCTGCTTGAGGCCCCCTAGGGGGCCCCAGTCCTGTGGTTGAGAACTACTGCGCTAGCGCACCTCAGCGATAGCTGTTCACAGTATGTGGATGCCAGCAGATTTTGTTATTGCTCCCAAGAAAAATTGGAAGCCACACAAAGGCAGCAAATGCGGGGTGGGGGGAGAGAGCTAGTCTTGTTAACATATGATTAGGAGTTTAGGATTCTATTGGGCATGGACCAAAGAAAGTCCTGGAACAAGATGGGAAAGCAACTTTGGTTGTAAGCAGTGTATACTACCTGCACCATATGTCAAGTGGCCTGTAAATTCCCAATAAGCAGCAGCTTACTATACTAGACCTGTAACAAAGGAGGTTCTACAAGGAATGAATGGCAAGTGGAAGCTCAAAAACATGCCAAATATACAGTGCATGCTTATTAACTGCACCGTAGCAGCCAAAGGGAGGCAGTCAGAGGTGTCTGCATATGGAACTAAAACTGTGCAAAGGAAAAAAATGGATACAAGATAAAGCTGTCAACATTTTTCTTTTTTCAGCTTTTGAAAACTTCAGGATTTCAGTTCTTCCATTTGTTTTTGTCTCTTTTTACACGTTGATTACATGGTGATTTACATGTTGACAAAGTTTTCATGTTGATTCATGGGAGACATGTCTTTTATTTCACGCCATAATCCTTTCCACCCTCCCTGCATGATGTTAAATACGCTCTTGGCCTTGTGAATCTAAGGGGTAAAGTTCACGTGTTGGTTTGGAACC
This sequence comes from Natator depressus, assembly GCF_965152275.1. Lineage (NCBI taxonomy): Eukaryota > Metazoa > Chordata > Testudines > Cheloniidae > Natator > Natator depressus. The sequence goes on from NC_134243.1 coordinate 74,244,606, forward strand.
CCAGGATCACTGCTGATTCCCAGTGTACTAGAAAAAGTCACTGAGCTCTTTCAGTCATATCCATGAAGGCTGCCTTTGTATTGGCAGTCACTGTAACAATGATCCTATAGGTTTCCAATAGAAAAATTTCCAGTGGAATGTTTATTAGATGTAAAATGCCATTTCATCTAAACTGGTTTCAGAGTAGCAGCCGTGTTAGTCTGTATTCATCTAAACTGAAATTTTCAACATGAACATGTTGATGTTGACAACATTTTAACCAAAAAAAAAAAATTATTACGAAGTGTTTCACGAGGACCATACTGGAATGAAATGTTTTGATTTTTCATTTCAAAAAGACTTTTTTTTCATTTTGAATTATTTTCAAGTCAAAATCAGAACAAAACTTTCCGCTCGATCTTCAAACAATTTTTTGTGATCATTTCAGTTTGAGAATTTTTGAAATGTTTTGGTTTTGTTCTGATTTGAAACAAATGTTGGGATTTTCCGCAGAACAGCAATTCAGAGTTTGGGCCAGCTCTAGAATCCACTCCTAGGAGGTTGTTGGAGTCTCATGAATGTTTATTTTAAGGTTTTGCCATCATTCACCATTTGTCAACGTTTCGTTTGAAAGGCTGGATCTGTGGCACCGTTAGGAGAACAGTTAGCAGAACTGACTAGTTTTATCAATTCTCTTTACAGAATGCAGGATTTCACTATATGTGGAACATAACAAAACCTAACTATAAAAAGCTTTACATTGGGATTTGAGTGTTGTGTTTTGTACTTGCATAGATAAAGAGAATGGGACCCAAATAGATTTCATTTGGTGACCAGTCATTGATGGCTCTGCATAAACTGTAGCTCAAATAATAATTCTCAAGGGGAAAGTTTCAGACTAAATGACCTAACATGCATTTTTGTGGTATTTTCCAAGTCTTCTGTAACATCCATGATTCTACGACCTACAGGTGTGTTTGTTTAAATGTGAGGCAAGCTCTAGTGCTCGGCATGCATGCCTGTATACACTCTCAAGTTCAGTAGGAGCTTTTTGGTAATGACCCTGTGTGTGAGGGCTCAGCTTGTCGGGGGGGGATAGCTCAGTGGTTTGAGCAATTGGCCTGCTAAACCCCGGGTTGTGAGTTCAATCCTTGAGGGGGTCATTTAGGGATCTAGGGCAAAAATTGGGAATTGGTCCTGCTTTGAGCAGAGGGTTGGACTAGATGACCTCCTGAGGTCCCTTCCAACCCTGATATTCTATGAATGGAAGTAATTGTGTGGATTGCATTTAAAAGTGCTTTTTGAATACTTAACCTAATCAAGCCGTACCTCTCCACTGTCCATCAGTTTGAAGGACATGACTCATTTTAGTCTTCATGGTAGCTATGTTCCAAACAATTTTGATGTCCCCTTGCTTTTAATGTTGAAAATTATTTACATTGGAAATGAGGCCTCAAGAAATGGAGGTTTTAGAGTCACAATAAAGGAGTGTATTCTTCAGCACTTTAAATTTCTGGTGTGAATAATTTCTTTGGGTCTTTAATTCTGAGTCTGTCACCTGTTGGGCCCATATTTGGGCTGCCTCAGGATGAGTTATGGGTGCAGCCAGTGCTCTTTTCACACAATTAGCACTGCATTCACCAAGCCAGCCTGAGGACCCACGGCCCTAGTGCCTTCTTTAACGTAGCACTGTACATTGACATCAGTATCTGTTTTCAAATGAGGTGTGTGGCAGCTGCTAGTGATGCCTATGTACATGGAAAAATTCACATTGATGGTCAGTTGCAGCATTGATACAACATTAGTGGCCTCCAGTAAATTCTTCAATCTTTGCACTTCTGGGCATCTTCTTCAAGGGACCTGAGACAAGTTCTTTCCAGAGGTTCTGTGTACTGAGCACATTGTTGTAATTGGCAGTCCAGGGACAAGTGAACTGCATGGATTGTGTGTCCATCATTTATTTAGATGACATTTTTTGTTGAGCTCGTTGGGACAAAACATTATGAGTTATTAGGGCAGGTTTTCAAAAGATTAGTTGTGTACCATTAAGAATATCCAAAGGAAAGAGCCAATTACAATAGTAATTGATTGAATAGTGTTGGGGGGGGGGGTCAACACAGACAGAAGAGGATTCTTCTGAGCAAAGAAATTCCATTGCATAGCAATCAAATGCAGTGGGCACCAAAGAAATATTGGGGTATGCTAAGAATATAATATGATGAGTATTATAGGCAAAAGAGACATGTAATCAAAGCTAAGCCACTTGAATTTTGCTTGTTGGTTTATCTTTCCATGAAAAACACTCTAACAGCTATTTGTAGTTCCCACTTTCTCAGTTAAAGATGTTAACAAAATCCTGTGACAATACAATGTAAAATTGTAGCTTGACATGGGAGAAAGAGTTTGGATAAAATAAGTACCCATACCTGCATTTACAGGATCAGCCCCCTTGTTTGATTTGAGTTTTAGGTAAAGACTTCTTCTTCTTGTGAGTTATTTTATCCAGGCCCATCAATATCATTTGGGACTATCCACATTAGTAAAACTATGCACATGTCTAAGCTTTGCAGGATCAGGACCTAAATCCAAACTTTTTCAGAGGTATGTAGCCACCATATTTATTTGGGCTAAGAGAAGTATTCAAAATGGAAGGTTTTTCTCAGTCAAAACAATCGAAGATTGAAACTATTGCCTATTAAAACTAGTTACACTAAGCCATAGCCTGATACCTTAGGTATGCTGAATAGTATCTTACTCTAAGTGATCCCACTGATTTCACGGGCATAAGTCATCTGAATAAGCTGCTATCTAGAATCAGTAAAGGTGTCATAATCTCACCAAACAGTATTCCAATTTCAGTGATGGTGCCGTCTGTTAGCACCAGCACTAAACAAGGAACCCAGGTCTGCTCTTACCTGTTTATGGATGGCTGACAACTGAACATGCTATTTCCTACCTGTCGCATCCAGAATGTAGCAGAAAGGAAAGCCTAAATTGTTTAGACAGAACCTATATCAGAGAAAGAATAGACAGGCATCAGAAAATTGACAGCAGGGGGCTGAAAGCAAGAGGGGGGGGAATCTATTACAGATGAAAATAATAAAGTCTTTCAAAGTTTAAGGGGAAAATAGAGGCTCATTTTGTGCAAAGACGGTGAGACGTGTTCATTGATCTTTTTAAGAGACGAGATGAAATTGGCCAGTGACTGAATAAAAGAAGATGAAGTTCCATTAATACAATCTGTTGAAAGACAACTCGGGTAAATTGATCAATGCAGTACAAATCATTTCTAACCTTTTTCCCCTATTTGGAGAGGATTTTTTTTTTCAAGCAAGTAAACAACATACATCACCAATTTCAAGTGCTTTTTAGCTGACTTTTCCAGCAATAATGGAAATGGAGAATTTCTAGAATTAAACACAGTAATTGCTCCTTCCCCTCCTCCCCCACCACCAGTTGGTCTGGAGAATATCAATATGTTGAGAAAGTTTGAGGCTAGTTCTTTTGCAACTCTCAGTACTGTTGATTTCCTCCTGCAGAGATTTTTTTAAAAAAAACAAAACACAAAGCTATTTTCAAACTGATCCTTAGACCCAGGGATCACTACAGGCCTATGAATGAAAGCACACAAGGGGATGCTTCACTTTGACTGAGATTCTTAAGTGTAGATGTAATCTACTGGTCAGGGTGTGTCATGAATTCCCTCTGTGCCTGATCAATTGAGAATGTGAGTCTGTTCTAGCCCCTTGCTACAGATCCTGGCTCTTTCACACAGGCTATAGAGAGAGAGGCTTTCAGCACTGGAGGTCGCTAATTTAGCTCTTGTGGGATTCAAACTGCAGATACGCAGGAGAAGCTTCCTCGGTCCAGAGGACGTACGCAGCCTGGAGATCCCTTGTGCGATCCCTCGTGTTGGCAGCTGAATACCTTCAGCTACTAGTACTTCATTGAGAACTGATGGTATTCAGCACCTTGTAGAATCAAATGCGTAAAAACAAAACAGCTGGCGTTACCTCTTTTTCCCCCTCAACAGTACTTCCTATGAAATGAAATAAAATGAAAAAAAACCCAAATGTTGCAGCTGAGACTAAGTCCTAGCTTGCCCCATTCAAATCTTTACCCACAAATACTGAATTCAAAGCAAAAGTTATTCAGATCCTAAATTTATTTGTTTTGTTAATAGAATAAAATTCTACCTTTTGCAGTGAGATGATAAAACAGAGATTAGTGAAACATGGAGACAATTTAATGTGCATTCAAAAAGGACAACTGTAATGGATTACAAAAATAAATCAAACGTCCTCCACTCTGGGTGGATTTAGGTGGGTGAACTGGGCCCTCTTGTTTGCTACAGGACCTTGATAAAGTGAGGTGTAGTGATCTTATCTGTACCTAAAACACAGAGGATATTTCACAAAGCTACTTCAAATAATTCAGCAGCATAATCATTCTCTTCTTCATGAGTGAGTTGTCGCTTACCCTGGGGGGCAGTGTTTCATTCAGGTCAGGTCTGAAGTTGTATGAAGATCAGTGTGGGGAAGATCATACTGCACCTGTCTGCATCACACCTGGTTTGTTTAAAAAAAAAGGCATATTCCTTTAGCAGCCTTGTCGGGCTTCCAAGCATACATGCTCAGTGATGTCTTAGAGAGAGAGGAAAAAGCCCCACAGCATGGTATAGGAAAGTGATCTCTTAAAACTCTGGCAGAAAGTTCCCCAAAAAGAATTGTCAAACCTTCCTAAAAGGTCCATCTTTAGCAACTCAGGCCACGTTTCAGCAAAGCATTTAAGCATGTATTTTAAATATATTCCTGTTCAGGAAAGAACACAGGTAATTCTCACTGAAGTCCCATTGGTGAATTGTGTTCTTAGTTACAAATTATCTGAGAAAGGGGCATTTATGATTCAACGTGATAAGCAGTGCCTGTTCATAACCATCTTGCCTTATTATGTAGCTGGTAGCTATCAGCTGTGTTAAACAATGGGGTAGGGAGATTTGTATTTTTGCTTTTGCTCAGATACTTTAGACCAAATCCTGAGATTCATCACCTGGGTCAAGTGAGAAGGATTTAGCATTTATTATTATTATTATTTTATTTTTATGAAAGGAGAAGGGATCAGATTCTTCAGCTGTTATTCATTCAAGTAATCTCAACATGGACGATGGTCCCACTGAAGTTGGAGATTGTGCCCTAAATGCTTAAACCAAGAAAATACTTTCATGTTAACATGCTGCCACACATAAAATGAATTTGGCCAAAGACAGGTGAAAAGCAAATCAATGCATTAACAAAAGTGTGAAATGAACCTTTCAAATTCTATACAAGGGAAATAACTTGATTTTTGGCCTCTGTGTGTCATACCATAGAGCGATCCTGCAGCATCTTTGGCGGATATGCAGGGAAATAAGCTGTCTTTCTCACAAACCCAGTGAACTTTACATTTTATTAAGCCATGTGCAGGAGAGAAGTCCAGCAACTGCCTCAAACTCACAAGGGATTCTGGGATCTAAGATCACATGAAAGATGTTTTATTACTGTATGGAAACCTGGGGAAGGTTGAACTTTCAACCTTTTTTGTAAATATATAAAAACCATCTGATATCCAGTGGTGACTAATCATCAAGAAAGACAATTGTTAGCAACTTAAGAAAGTGGGCTCCAATAGATAAGAAACAATTGGAAAATGTTACTGTTTTTCTGAACCTCCATTAGTTAAACTTGGAAAGAGATTTTTCCCAGTAAGTTTGATGAGACAATCAAGAGTGTTTAACTAAAAGGAAACAAGGCCTCCACCTTTCTATTTTTTGTAAAAATAAAAAAGATACGTTGTTAACACTTTAGGCACATTTCTCAAGAACACAAGAAACCCTGAAATAAGACAGGTTTCAGAACAGCAGCCGTGTTAGTCTGTATCTGCAAAAAGAAAAGGAGTACTTGTGGCACCTAAGGGAATAACAAATTTATTTGAGCATAAGCTTTAGTGAGCTACAGCTCACATGCATCTGATGAAGTAAGCTGTAGCTCACAAAAGCTTATGCTCAAATAAATTTGTTAGTCTCTAAGGTGCCACAAGTACTCCTTTTCTTTTTTCTGAAATAAGAGTTATCCCTCGAAGCATGTGGAATGTTAGTAAATGCTAACACCAAAATTTATGGCAGAATCTAATGTTTAGCTGGCAATTTGCACATGTATTGCACATGTAAACATGGTGATTATAAAGGTTATTGAGGCATGCATTTGCTTGCATGGTTTTTTTATTGTAGTTTTGCACCCGACCACTTAAAATCAGACCATTTGCATTTTCTGCCCTGCAGTTGATTTCAGACTGAATCTAGTGAAGTTCCATGTGCTTGTCATAATTTCATGAATATTTGTAAATATTAAATGTTCTACATTTAAACCTATTTTGTCATTTGACCCACATGAATGAACTGCCTTTTACAAATCTTTAGAGAGAGATCAATTAGGTTCTGCCTCATTCACACTTATGCAACCCCATAGAGTAAGAGGGGTTTCATAGATGTAACTGAGGGCAGATTTATGTGATGGTACAGACTGCCACGTTGTTGAATCATGGGCGTTAGTGTTGGAAGAGACCTTCTAAGGTCTGTGAAAATGGAAGGTGATTTTTCTCTTTCCTCCTCATGTCCTTGAGTTCTGCTGATAGACTATTCTCAAGACATAGGGTTTACACCATTCTAACCTACTCTAGTCTACACTAATATTCTAACATAATGTTTACTCCGCTCCCTATATCAAAGTTAGGGCTTCATTTTCCCCCAGGCCCTAGGAGGCATATCTCCTGTCTGCTTACTTCTGGCAAATACAGATACAAGGAGTTGGAGGAATAGTACCTATTGATTTCAGTGGGACAATTTAGTGAAGGTTTGTCTACATGGTGGGGTGATTTCTAAAGACCACCAGTTGGTCTGTGTAGACCCTCTTAGTGTGCTTTAACATTGTGCAGTTTGAAACAGAACTATGTTAAAGCACACTGACTAGGGAACCTTTAGTGTGCATCAGCAGGGTCTACACAGTAAGGTACTACACAGGGTGAGTGAGGGTAGCAGATGGAGTCCTTAGTTCTCCATCTCTGTTCTCAAGGAACAATCACATTTTCTGTGCTTTATCCAATCCATTCCCTTGTCTGTGTAGAATTGCCCCATATTACACATTCACAGGTCTGGCAACCCTGTTCACAGGTGAACACATCCGAAGCACACCTTCTTATAACCAAGGAAGGAAGAGGAATAGAACCCTTCATGAACCCTAATAGGGACTGCTACATGAAACATTTAGATACTATAGTGATGGGTCAAAACTCTAAAATACATAGGTAGATCTGTGCAAAATACTCACTGATATGGGGTAGGAATGAAGTTCCCAACACATCTTTCCATCTCTCTCTAATCCAGTGGTGGGCAACCTGTGGCCCATCAGGGTAATCAGCTGGCCGGCCACCAGACAGTTTGTTTACATTTGCACAGCCGCCCGCAGCTCCCAGTGGCCGCGGTTCGCCGTTCCCAGCCAATGGGAGCTGGGGAAGCGGCGTGGGCTGCAAGGATAACAATGAAGAGTGACAACTTTCTGAAGTAAAAGAAAGCTCTGATTTAGGCCCATCTCTGAGGTGTGATTGATACAGAAGGCTCTGAAGGAATACTTTCAACCATTTCTTCCCACCTTCATTTTACAGCTTGCTCTCTCAGATCATCTGAGCTGATGCATATTTGCAGAGGAAAGTTGCTTTGGGAGAAAGAACTTTCCACAAATTCATTTTCTTTTAAAAAAAAAAAAAAAGCAAGAAGCCTACAAAAGCCATTATTTCAACTGCCTCCTTTTTCAAATGTTTCCGGCAGATGTTTATGTGAGGAATGTGCTGGAGCTCTTTCGGTAAGACACAGAAGTGACATTTCTTGAGGGTTTTAGGAGAAGAATTTGTCTTTCACATCATGTCTTTAAACATCTGCAAAAGGCAGCGGAATCTTTATTATCCTGCTAACTTGAAGAAAGGCACATTGCACAGTCCTGAGTCCTTAAAAACTGGTACTTAATGGGACTGACAGATGAGAAATATCAAGCTCTAATGTTTTCCATCACTAGAAATTCGCCCTCTGACCTTCTGACTCCTGAGCAAGGCTGCTGCCTTCTAAAAAAGAACACTTCCTTCCACCCAGATGTGGTTTTTATTATTTTTGTTGTTTTGGGTTTTTTCCCCTCTTTATCTCCTTTAGGGGAAGGTATCATCCTGAGGATTCAACTAATCATAATGGGGGGGGGAATGTGAACACACTCATGGTAGGTGTTTTTATGGCACTTATCCCAACCCCTTTTTTATTACCCCAATTGTTTTCTTCTTCTTCTTCAAAAATTCAAAGCTGCCTTTTTTAAAAAACAAATGAATGTTGAATGGGTGGTATAATTCCTTGTTTTGGCTTGGGTCATATGCCATTGTACTGCAAAGTATGACCTGCAGCCGTAGCTTTAAGGCTGCCCAAATTGGCTCTTCTGCCTTATAAAGTAACCTTTTGAAGAAGGATTCCAGCTATCTTTGGGTTTTCTGTTTCGTTTGGGGTTGGGGTTTGGGGTTTGTTTGTTTTTTTTACACTTCAGTGTATTGTATTTCTGTTGTCAAACCTTTTTTTTTTTTCCCTTTCCCCTCCCTCCAGGGTTTTCTCTGGGAAAAGTTTTCTGGGCTTCAGTCCAGGCAGTGTCACAACTCACAGCTGTACTGTTTGATCCAAGTACTTCAAGCTGCCACTGAGGTAGAGCCAAATGAGATTAAGGGCTTTTTTATTAAAGCAGCACCCGCTTGCGCCAGTATGGCTAAGGCTATGTCAGGGTTTCCACTATGAACTGCAATTTTTAGAGACCTTTAACTCTCGAACATAAAATATTTGTTCCAGGCTGAAACCTGACCTAGAAGCACTCAGCTGGGAGGAGCTGTAACTCTTTGGAAAGAATTGGTTTGACCTTTATTAAATTACGGAGCAAAGAAACTAGAATGTACTGATTTCAGGACAAGTGCTTTAAAAATCTATATATAAAATAACAAAAAAGCCAAATGAGATACTGGAAATGAATTCAAGAGAGAATTTAGTGCAGGGGACTCTTTAGCTCGAGGCATCAACCTGCAAGCTTCCCCGCCCTCCATGCTATTCAGTAATGCCTTCCTTGCTATTTAAATTCTAATACTCCCAGCTCTGCTATTTCACCTGAACCATAGCTTGTAACACCCCTGCTACTTAATTCCAGACTGCACCGTGCTGTCCAATGCACCTCCAGCCTGGCATGCAACAAACCTTGCTATTCTATTCCCAGGGACTGCCATTTGTGCTGTTTTATGCCAAACTGTGCTGTAATTTTGTGGGCGGGGGGGGAGGCAGTGGTGAGACCACGCAGTGCATTTGCGTTGTGAGCCAGAATTTGAGCTTAGAATTCCAAAGAGAAGAGGGTCTTCATTAACCCCTCCCTGCAAAAAAGAACTTGGAACTCTTATGCCATTTCTCAGTTGTACCTTTGTGAATGAAGTTGTAGCTATGTCGGTCTCAGGCTTCCCACCTTGTCTCTCTAACCTTTGGGAAGATGGATGAGTTAATATTTAAGAAACACACTTAAAACCCACGAAACACTACAAAAATGCTAAGTGCTGGCCCGGTACTTGTTAAAAAATTTCAAAAAATAAAAGCGAAAAACTTTGACAAAAACTTCACAAACATTTTATACACCATTTTGGGGGCATCTGTAGGGCTGCGCAGACGTTTCTGAGTTTAGATGAAATTTCAGATCTTGAAATTTTTTTTAAAAAGGGGGAGTGTTAAAAAAAAATGCTCCTTTTTTTTTTTTTGACCAGCTGTACTTTGAGGCATCATATGATCTTTCTATAAAGCCCCTGCATGCACATTGAGTCATAACCCTTCATCCTTTCAAGGCAGATGTGCTCTTATAAAAGCATCGGTGTAGAGTGGCACTGTGGTTGGCTGGGAGAGGTTCAACTCGCCATGTCCCTGAGCAGAGAGACTGGTATAGCTCCCTGCTCTCACAAAGAGGGAGAAAAGGGCCCAGAGCCAGACTGAAGACCCTAGCGAGGGCAAAGAGACTGTTTATTTGCTGGACTCTTTAGTACCCAGGAAAGGATTCATTCAGGTTTTTTGATTTGGCCAGAGGGCCAAGCCACTGAAGACCTAACACACCTGGCAGCCTACAGGGTGTGCCGGGGTGAGAAAAGGACTGTGGTACCACACTCAGCCACTCAGAGGTGCTCAAGAGGTGAGTTCCCCTTTACAGCCACTATATAAATCCACGGTGTGCCCACACCTTGAATACTCTGTCCAGTGCTGGTCAGCCCATCTCAGAAATGTTACAGTGGAACTGAAAAAGTTTCAGAGAAGGGCAACAAAGATGATCAAGGATATATAATGTCTTCCATACTAGGAGAGATTAGGGCTGTTCATCTCAGAAAAGAGATGAATAAAGAGGGATATGATAAAAGTCTGTAAAATCATGAATTGTGCGGAAAGAGTGACTAGAGAAGTGTTATTTACCCTTTCCAGCAATACAGAAAACAGGGGTCACCTGAGGAAATTAATAGGACACAAGTTTGATATAAACAATAGAAAATACTTTTTCACACAACACACAACCTGAGGGACTCTTTGATATGGGATGTTGCGGTGGCCAAAAGTATAACTGGGTTCAAAAAATAAATACAAGTTCATGGAGGATAGATCCAGCAATGGCTATTACCCAAGATGGCCATGGATTCAACTTCATGCTCAGGGCAATCCTAGCCTCTGATTGCCAGAAGCCAGGAGGAAAAGACAGGGATGGATCACCGCAACTGCTCTGTTCTGTACACTCCCCCTGAAAGCGCTGGTGCTGGCCACTGAGCTAGATGGATCACTTGTCTGGCCCAGTATGGCAGTTCTTATGTTCCTAAGTGTCAGTCTTCACTTGAAATTTTGTTTTAAGTCAGATTGTGTTGGACTTGACATTGCATGTATTTCTGAGCGTCAGTGTTATATGTGGGATGCAGCATATAACATATATAAGCAGCGTGGGTTAAGGGATGTGCTGGCCAACGCTTTCTGCAGCCCCCGTTGGCCTGGAATGGCGAACCACGGCCAGTGGGAGCTGCGATCGGCCGAACCTGTGGACGCTGCAGGTAAACAAACCATCCCGGCCCACCAGCAGATTTCCCTGACTGGCCTCATGCCAAAGATTGCCGATCCCTGGTGTATGTAAGAACTATTCTGATTAATGAAATACTATTTCACCAGCACATCTTCATCTTTTCTTTGACACAAAAGCTCCTATAGAAATGGCAGGAAATCCATGCAAACTTTGTGACGGTTACTTCAGATTTGATCCTAGGGACATTTAAGGTACTTGCCATTTAACTCAAACAGCAAGTTATTTGAAATGAAAGATAATGCTTCTTAAATTTTCAAAGAGCTTCATGGAATTTAGCCGTACAACTCACAGTAACTTTAGAAATTTGAAAACAGTTACTGCCAAAATCAGGCTGACCTGTAGTATTATTAATAGTCTACCTAGCCAGCTTTGCACTCCTGGGATCTCCTCGCATTGGTCCAATATACAGTGCAAGTTAGAGCAACTCCTAGGCTGCTCTGTCTCTTTCACCAGGCAGGGCCCGGGTTTTCTGCCTATATGTTATAGTATATTACATTTTCAATGCTTTTTTTGATGTCTCCTGAATAGACTGGTCAAAAATATTCCAACAAAGCAGTTTCCTGTTGTGAAATGCTGATTTGACAATTCAAAAGCTTTCATGAGAACATATCAATTTTGTTAAAAGTATTGATGGGACATTATTAAAACTCTTCATTGCAGTAAGGTTGCATTTTGATAAGGTTGGACTTATATATATTATATTGAATATATATATATATATAGGACATATGTTATATTATGAATATGATAGATAGATAGATAGATATAATAAAACTTAAAAGCCAAAACTAAATTTTCTGATCTTATCAAAATTAAACGTTTTGTTTTGATAAGTTTGGAATATTTTGTTACAACTTTTATGTTCATTGTGATCTTATTGAACTGAAACATTTCAAGAAGGTCATTTTTATGTTTCTGAGCCAAAATATTATGGACATTTTGTTAGTGGTACATTTTAACATTTCAATTTTTCATTCTGATTCAGAATGAGAACAAAATTTGAAACGTTGTATTCTTGCACAGAATACAAATTCCATTTTCTGACCAGGTCTAGTCCTGAGCAGCCGACAGAGTTAATGAACAAGCATACAGGGTTGTTTTTCCTTTGAATTAGTATAGCTTCTTATATTTTAATAAATATACATGAGGATGGTGCTTCATACTTGCCTTCTTATATAGGCCTGAAGCACTAGGAGGAAAAAATAGCAAGAAATGTTGGAAAAGTGCTATATGTTTGGGGAATGTTTCAAAGTAATATTTGGGTCTGGTAATCTAGATTTAAAGATTTATTCTTTCGAAACGCAGCGTCAGTTATTTTCTCATATTTAGTTGTATCCTGTGTTTACCGGTTGGAAGTCTTGTTGTGATGAGAGCATAAATATTTGCAATGCCTTAGAATGAACACAGGATTAATCCTTTCTCTAGGGAAGAAAAAATTACAATGTACTTTCCACTTAAATGGCAGTACAGTTAGTAAGAACTCATTACATATTAATAATGCTAAATATAGAACCAGCCTAGTGACTTGGGTTGACCAGTGTCTCTAGGCTTTGGAAGTTCCGTGAGGGAAACCCTCATTGGGATTTCCATTCTCTGTATTAGTGAAGCTTCAGAGGTGGGTTGCCCTCCTGTTTTGGTTTGCCTGGAGTTCCAGGAATGGGAGAAAATACATAACCTGTTCCTCGGGGACTGGAAGGGGAACTGAGAGCATCGCACATGAAAACATTGTATCATAAGGAAGTTATTGCATTACTTGTTTTTGTTTCAGAGGTGGAGAGAATATTAGAGAATAAAATTAAAATAGAGGGTGAGGTTGTGGAGTAGGGAGGCAGGTGGTGAATACTCACCCCATACCTACATTCACATTGAAGGAACTCTTTTGTGAATGTTGAAGCATCTGGGCTCTTGATTGCGACAATGAACAAAAGTCCAGTTTTGTGTGAAAAGGGGCAAGGAAAGTTTTAGAAACTCCCCTGTGGACAATATGAAGGGTGATGGATTTATGATCCAGGAAGCTCAAAATCAATTTTAAAAGCCTGATGCCCAAGTAATAGGCTTTGTGATGGACAGATTTCCTTCCAATGCTAATAGCAAACTTTCAGGCTGGTAGGCCTGATTAGAAAGGCTTGAAAGCCAGAACTGAACAAGCATGTGAAATATGTTAGGGCCACATTTTTATATTTATTAGAAACAGCCTAAATAATTAAACTGGGTGATTCACTAGTGGCTTTCAGGCTCATGCCCAGAGTGAAAGGTCATGACCTGACATACCATGGCCCCACATGGTACAGATGATTGACAGGAAAAGGAAATAAGTTGATATCTTTCACGTGGGAATCACAGCTTGTAGCAACTATGAGCAAGTGGGCTGCTTGGATTTTTGTGGGAAAAGTTAATTGTGTTGTTATTCAAAATTTTTGTTCCCAACGTTGGTTCAATGGTGATTTATTTACTTATGTGATAAAACAGCTGTGTACTGTAATAAAATATAGGTCACTTGCTGTTATTTAACTCACAAAAGTGGGAATGTGTTTGGTTTCTTTTACTTTGAACATATATTCACTCTAGGCAGCAGGAATGATTTTGAATTGCTAGGAATTTTCCATTATTATATTGGAAATAATTAATGTTATCATCATACTATATGTTCTTCAAGGCTTATCTATGGAGAATGAGGAAGGCACCATACGCTGAAATACTAGCACATCTCTACCATGTGCTTTCATTATTTCTTTATAATGATAAAAAGGGGCTGGCTGTATTCAGTGCCAGACAATGTCATGGCCCCAGAGATTTAAGTGGCCTACAGAAAAAAGGAGAAAAAAGCAGTTATGATCTGAATGAGGATTTGAAATGGCTTTTTTTAAAAGACCTAAGATCCACTTTTCACCCTAAATTCTGAAATCCCTTAAAAGATGTCTAGATGCAAGAGAGCTTGAAGAATAGCAACTTTCCACCAGGCTCTATTTCACATGTAGTATCAGTGTCATCTTGACCATGCTTTGTTACAAGGTCATGTAATTGTCATGTCTCTTAGAACATAGACTAGCTTCACATGTTGTCTGATTTATTTCAGTGAGGTACCCCTCATCTTTTTCAAGAAAACTCAGAATTCATATTCTTTACACCAGTCACTTACAATCTGCTATACGATACATCCTGCATTTACCTCTTGCAGTTCAGATGCATGGTGACTTAACAGAGGCTGTCCTGGGTTAATGCTGCTAATCCCCCAAACCCTGCACTGTAGGGGATGGGGGAACCCCCTTTGAAATTCAGCTCTGTAAAGGGCTCTGGACCTCCTGCAGGGATGCTCCATATGCTGCCACTTCCTGAAATGGCCTGAAATCCTCTGTGGGTACATCAGTTGTTAGTAATGCAGAGCTCCCATTGAAGTAAATGGTGTTTTCCAAGTATCAGTAGCTGAATAAGGACCACAGGTTTGAGTCCACTCTGGTATAACACAGAATAGGCGCAGCCTGGGTAGCAGCAATACAAACTGTCCCCCACTACCACGGTCTGAGTGTCAAGTGGGGAGTTGTCTCTCTAGCCTAGCAATTCCTTGAATTCTATGCTGTCAGCAAAGCTATCAATTAATGCTAATTGTGGTGATGGTATTTGTGATGTGGAAACGTGTTCATGGGGAAGTGGACTAAGACTACTAACTGACTTTACACAGGCCACTGGACACTTACAAAACGGTGATAACTGTGGATCACTACTGATCTAGACTGGATTCAAACTGATAACCTAGAGGTGAAAGGCTCTGCGTCTTCCATTTCCCCACAGCCTGAAGTTTCAGCACCTCCCTGAAATGAAGGGCATGGTGAAAAGTGAAACAGCCCAGTGCTCCTCAGAAATGAGCAGTTATTTGTTTCTCTTAAAAAAAAAAAAAAAAAAGAGTGAGAGAGAGGGGGAAAAAAAGAAAGAAAACAAAAAGCCTGCCAAATTTTATGCTGTTTGATGTAAATTGGAAAGAAAAACATTTCTATATGTTCAAGCTCTTCCAAAGGAACAAGGATATGCCAGTTAAACATGAGTTACTGGAGAATAATCAAGATTTATTGCACACCTTCCCGAGATCCCATGTGATAATTTTATACTCACCTGGGCTGATTGCTCACTTGGTCTGTCTTGCTGAATTTAAATGATGATTTCTTCAGGCCAGGGACCCTGTCTTCAACTATTTCTAATGAGGTGTTCAGCACATTTGCAGTTGCTGTAAGGGTTTTATGAAAAAAGCCCCAGTTGTCTGCTCCCACAACCACCTCCATGCCCTTCACCACATTGGAGTGGGAGTGGAGAATGCTTTAGTTTTAGTCATCCAAACTGCCTGCTTCTTCATTCAAATTCCTCCTAAAAACTAAGGGCCGTCCCCTTAGCTGGTGTAAATCAGTGTCGCTCCATTGAAGTCAATTTTTTATGAAACAGACAAGCAAAACTATTTTGAGAGGCTTCAAACAACATATCCTTCTGCTATGAAATTTAGGTCCAAGTGGATGGGTAAAATTTAAAAAATAAAATTGGACAATTGGTATAAACGCCTCTTTCGAAAATTTGATTATATTGATGTAAAGACAAATTTTCATTATTTCCTTCTCTTTATAAGATTCTCCAGGCCCCTTTTTCCCATCCCCATGAGCCGGCTGTTACATCATATACACTTTCTGCTCCCACTTCACATTGCAAACACAGAACTGGGGATAGTGAATACTTAATGTTTATATTTAAAGTTATGTATACTTACCTAATATTCCCAGTTCTGTGTTTGCAGTGTGAAGCTGGGAGCAGAAAGTGTTTGTGATGCCATTTGGCCGCAAACTGTAACTGACAGAGCAACAAGGCTGAAGGGGAAAATGAAAATGGGAGAACAGATTCCAGGGATCCAGGGAACTTAAAATAGAACAACATAGAGAAGTTTGTCATATCACTGCCTCTCCTGCAACTGTCCTTTAGATAAAGACTCTTTTGAAAGCCTTTTTAAAAATAACTAGATGCCTCAGATTTAGGGAGCTCAACATGAGACTGTAAAGGGAGTTTGATTTTTCAGAACATGGGTGCTCTGCACTTTTTGAAAATAAAGTCCCTTTAAGGTGCCTTGATATTTGGCATCCAAAAATCTAGTGTCGTCCTGCATCCTCCTTCCCCCGCCCGACAGACACACACAAACACAGATCACTTGGCATTTTTGAAACTTCAGACTGGGACTTCAGTCTCCAGGGATCTCAATCCAATGCCTTTTGCAAATACTAAATTCACTCATTTAGAAAAGAGATGGCTTAGAAGAGGTGGTGATAATGGGTTAGGATTAATGGGGTTTGGAAGAGTTGGATGTGGGAATGGTATAACTGCTTTCCTCCTCAACCAGCCCCAAACTGCTGCGTTTCCTCCCTTTTTAAGTCCTACACCCACCACAGATATGGCAGGGTGGGGCTAATTAAACATGCTTGGCCAGTCCCAGGCCTCCCTGGTCCTTACCAGAGAAGCTCACCTTTTTACAGGGACCTTGCCCAGCACTCCTCCCACTATGCCCACTTTAACAAACATTACCATGCACCAGAACTCATACACATGCATAGGATTTCTGACTTCAGAGCAGTAAGTGCTGGCTTATTGTTATAACCCTTTGTTTTAGCCCATCTCACCATTCCCAGCTTGGCCTCTTAACCACTCATGAAATATTTCAAAGGCTTGTTGCTGGAAGTCGCCTCACTCTTCGCAATGATTTATACAGCCATGGCTGCATTTTCAAGGTGGGTTACAAAGATTCGACGGGTTGCGATACAATGAACTCGTGCCGCAGAACAGCGCAGCGAAAGAGATCTTTCAAATTATCGTGCCGGTGCCAAAGGTGGCCAATCACCTTCCACCTGCGGATTAGTTGGTTGCTATAGAAACACACCATAGCTTCTCAGCACTGTGCTACTGGAGTGCCCAGATTACTGCCTCTGACAAACACAAAAGGGGAAAGGAATCGTGGGTTATTAGTGCGGCTGCTAACACGATGCTGTAAACCTGGGATTGCGTAAAGCTACCTAGTCGGGGCGGGGAGAAGTGGATGAATAGAACAGCCTTGAAACATGGAGGATGGGAAAGGGAGAGGGAGCAGGGAGGATTGGGGCTGCAGCCATCACCGCTAACTTGTTCCCTTTGCTCTTATTTTCGGCTTTGAATAGGTATTTTCAGAATGTAATTCAAATCCAAGCAATGTGGTAGCTGATGGCAGAGCCAATGGTCAGGTCTGTGTGTTGGTAAGGGACTGCCATGCCCTTTTCCTTTCTTCCTGGGAGCACGTAGATGTGAATCTCTGTCCCTGCAGAAACTAAACTTACTTACTAAACTCAGAGGAGTCCCTCACACCCTGCATGGCCAAAATGGCGCTTTTTGCTTCTGGTAGGTAATACCACCTGCCAGAGTGAAATCTGGCATCCAGAAATAGCCCCGTTACACACAGCACTCGAGAGATGAATTTGCAGTGTCAGAAATATTGATATGTTGTATAGCCTAGGCCAGGTTTTTGTCCACTTTGTTGGCCATAAAAGAGGCTGGCACTGTGGTGGTGGCTGCACGCCCTGGTTTGAAGTGGTTTCCCTCACACACACGGTTTACAGTTTGATTCAGTGACTCTCAGTACCCCCCCCCATACACATTGTTCCAGCACCAGTGCCTGTCACGCTCAACACAGGAGTGTATCTCTGTTGTGCTGCCCAAGTTTCTGTGTTTTCTTACTTGCAGAAAGTTCTACCCTCATGCTGCTGGGAAAGCAATACCGACCCGCAGCTCTGACAGGCAAGCTGAAGGGAGCACATGGAGGCTCCCAGAAATATTTTTGAAACTGTTTGCATTTAGGCAATAACTATCTGGCAGCGTGATTCGTGAGAGGGAATAAACACATCCTGCACTCATGAACACTGAGCAAAGCAGGCTGCATTTAGTCACAAGTTCACCAGATGCTACTCTGGGGGTTATTGCTGCTATATTACATTACTGCAATATACTAGACAGGGCACCGGGATTCGTTTTCTCTCCTTGTTGCTCTAGGAGGCTTCTTTTCTTTCTTGCTGGAAGCACAGCTGATCCTGCTGATCATGACCCCCAAGACGAAAGCAGATTCCAGTTGGTGCATGTGGGCTCTCTCTCTTTCTCTGCCTCAAGTACAGTTAATCAGCGATACCAATCAAATAGCAGGGATAAGCCTCACAAAAAGAATCCGGCTGTATTTTTCTCCTTGGTTGGGGGAGCAAATGGATAAGTAGCTCTACTTCGTAACATAATTTCACTAACGTTAACCATTGACCCCCTCCTTCTCTCCCCCTTCCTCCGTGCTCTCACCCACAGATTGGGACTTTGTCAGTAGTTGGATATCCTCTTACCCTCCCTGCCAAGGAAGTGACATTTCTTAAGCTCTTGTTAGCAAGGGTGAAACACAAAACAGGATTTGCACAGTGCAATTAAAGAGAGAAGACTGTCAAAGCCACAGATACCGCCACTTCCACCCAGTTCTGTTAGCATTGATGCTAAAAACACTGAGTGGGGTGAATTATATCCTGACCTGTTTTGAACAATCCTTATCTGTGCGTACGTGTGCAAGGTACAGAGAATGGGTTTTACTTTTGGCCAGTGGCAGCTTCTCATTTGGCCACTGGCACCACCTGGTAACCTTCCTACAGCACCATAAGATCCACTAACAAGCTGCTTTTGCCCAGCATCACTGGCACAGCCTACTGAACCAAGGTCTCTAGTTACTTTTGGAGGAGACAGAATGACCTGACTTGTCCCACGCTTTCAGCTTCCTCCACTGGCCTTGAGCTTGTTACCTGTGGGCCCCAACTATGCCTCAATTCTCAAGTTGCTTTCTATTCTTCAGTTCCCCTCTCGTGTTAGTTAGCCCATTCAGCTTCGCACGGCCTCTTAGCTTTTCCAGAGCCTTCTTTCTTTCCTAGCCACAAGCCCTCCATTAGCCATTCAAAGATGGTCACTCTGGTCATTTGTTCCCGATAATGAATCAATAATCCATGCATAAAACGTGACAAAATGTTATTAGGTTTTCCTTACGCATTTAAGGGGAACTCTAAAGTTGGGAATCCCACCTGATGAACCTGGTTTGTCATAACCTGTTTGAATTGAAACTCATAAGGTTCTCTAATTCTAATGGATTTTCACAGATCCCCAAATGACTGCAAACTGGATCCTGATTCCCCTCGATTGCTTTTCTTATTTGTCATAAAGTGTAGGAAAATTAATTGCTGCAGAGCTGAGCTCTTATCTGCCAACTTTCAGTGCTAGGGCCAAAATTTTGCCTGTTCTGTTCTAAATGCCTGTAAACAGGGACTTATATCAGAAATGGTGACACAACCCGAACTGGAAAGGCTTAAATACATGGCTCTAATAAAGTCATGGAAATTCTTCCATTACCGCAGTCGTACATGCACTTGACCTTAGCAATGCCCAGGCCTACCCTGGGAGCACTAGAACAAAACTTTCCCTTTTTTATCAACAATGTCCTCCTTCACTTTGACGTCAGCGTCAAGATTGCTTGCTGTGATGTGCTGCACCTTTCATATTTTCTTTCTAGTCATAATATTGCTTCAGTCATAACCTCAGCACTTTGAGGAATAATTGTCCCTGACAAGAGGGTGAATCACTGGCAGAGAGTTGATAAGCATTACATACAGATGACAGAAGTCAGGACATATCGGATTACCACTGTGAATATAATAAAGGAGAGTCCAAACACTTTGGCAGCTCAAAGACAAGCCATTTCATAACTCTCTAGTGGGGCTATTATCTTCCATTTACTGCCACTGATAACCAGGTTGCAACTGTCTCCTGAGGATCTAGTTACAATTCACTTAACACTTTGCATACCAGACACATTGGAGGAGGCGCAGCTGATGATAATTTCTTAAAATATTTATTTTTAAGTTTTTATCTTCCGCACCCCCTTTCCCATTTTTAGTTTGATAAAAACCTAAATAAGGAGGCTTTGAACTTTCTTGGGAAAGAAGAGTTCATGGCCACCTTTCCTTTAATCTATCACTCCTAGGTTTCCTTTTGAAGCCAGTCATGCCTATCCAGCTGAAGAAGTGACAAGCAGATTTTTACCGCTCCTTACTCCTGTAACATAGCTAGGCCTAAAAGCTTTGGTACACTATCAGCGCAGCCTGTTGTACATTTTGATGCTACGTAAAGATGTAATTTTATTTCTGTAGCCAGCAAGAGGCACCTGAGTGCACAGATCAAGGGTTCTGGTGTCCATCAGTAGCAGATAATTTACAGCAATGTCAATTACCGTACATGTTGATGTAATTTGGATGCAGATGGTATTTATATGTACTGCATGAGGTCTTGTTTCCAAAGCATAGTCTAAGATGAGTTTAACACATCAGGCTGTTAGATATCAAAGTTCTCTCTCTTATAGGCTTAAAAAAAAAACCAAACCCTGAATTATTTTGCTCTGGCAGAAATCTGGCAACTGACCAGAGAGTAGCTCTATTTTCTAGCACACCATTGAGAAATATTTATCTAGATCAGCTTGGGGATGAAACCCCCTCTGCGTTTAATGAAACTTTATATTCTGCAAAATTTTTCTCCTTAAGCAATGCCATCAGCAGCAAAAGCCAGTGCCACTCAGCTTTCAACATACGAGGTGTTTTTAGATCCAAGACAAAAGCTGTTTCACTCTTTCTCAGGCTGGGATATATACACACATCCACATATGGGGCCTTATTCGTGAAACATTTGGCCATATAAACATTTACCTGAATTCTGGCCTGCAGTGGCCCTATGCACAGCCCTTCCATGCAGAAGATTCTTTCTCAGAATGGGAATCTACAGAGGGGTAGGGACTTTGAGAATAAGTGTGATTGCCAAATCAAAGACAGCCTATGCACAAATGTGCTGCTGAACCCCATCCTTCAAAGCTCTGCTTAAGTTCCTCTTGTGGGAAACCAGCAAAGAAGCTTTTCCACAATTTTTTTGATGAGCCAGAAGCAGAGAACTGGGGACAAATATATGTACTTCCCATGCAAGTTTTCTATCATGAGCTTTGTACCCCAACCAGCCAAAACTAGACCCACACTGGTTTATGTAAGCTAGTGCAAATCTATTCAGAGTGAAACTGAATGAGGTTCTCCCAAACTGCAAATATTGGCATTTAAAATTCCATTTTCACTAGTATTTGTGCCAGTACTTGATTATTCATTGAAAGCAAACATGTAAGAGTTGTGAACACAGCAGAATTGAAATTAGTTTTCCTGTGTTATCCAAGCAGCTGCCTCAAGGTCGCTGGGATTATGCATTCAGTTTATGGGTAGATGAGCGGTCCATATTTGATCCACCCCCGATGATTCCATGAGGTGCAGTGTATTACATGAGCCAGGACTTAGTGTGGCTTCCTAAATGCACAGGAGACGCAAGGAGAAAGGCACTCTCCCTTGGGAGACTACTCTGGATGAGGAGGTTCTTTCTGATGCATCTGCCTCTGAACTTCCTCCTGAGGCAGCTGCGACTAGTGCCCAAGCCTGTGGGTGACAACGCCTGCGACTCTTTTGCCATCATCCTCTGTGCTTGCACGGGACTAAATACTAGTCTTAGATCTGCAGAACTTTGAAGTGTCACGTAAGTGTGGCAAATACAGTTGAAATGCACACACCAATTGAATCAATGGCCCACTGTTTTTCCATAAGAAAATACCACAGCTTTATTAGAAGACAAGGAGCTGTCAGTATATAGTACCTGGATGCATTTGTGTGTGTGTGACTGTGTGTGTATACACACACACACACACACACAGCTACTTGCCACTGATCAAAATTGCCCACCAATTGCCCATGGTTTGCATAGCACATGCCCTCCTGGAGTATAGGAACCTAGAAAGAACAATAGCAATTAAGGAAATAATAATAATTTAGCCATTGTTGAAACAGGGGTTCTTAGCAATTCCTCCTAAAGACTCCTGGGTTCTACCACTAACTCACTATCTGACTGTGGGCAAGTCACTTTCCCATCTTTATACCTTGCTGTTGTCATCTATAAAATTGGGATAATATTATTTGCTCCCTGCACAAGGCTGTTACATCATGTAACCAAATAATATTTGTACAGTGCTTTGAGGTGTTCAGATCAAAGGAATTATGGATACACCAGGTGGTGGTGGTGATATATCTACAGTCTTTTGAGTTTTCATAGTGCATATAGTAGCTTGGCTGGAATTGGTCAGGAAGTCTAACAATTCCAGCAGAGAAACTAAAATAAAATGTTACACTTTATGAGTGCCTGTGTTTAATCGAAAGCCTGTGTAATGATGTCACAGAAGATTAGGGACCTAATATTTTTATAATGCATATGCTTTTAAAGAGACAATTATGTATAACATGCATATTTCAAGACGATAAGGTTTTTTTGTACATTTCCCATAATTTTCCATGACTCTCTTGAGGGCCCAGAGAGGATGTGAGATACAGAGAATTTTGTTAATGGCACAATAACTATTTTATATCATTTATACTGGAGACACTTTGTAATAATCCTCAGGTTTGGCTGATCTGTGCTTGGCACAAGACCCAAAGGGACAGGAGGAACAGGTTTTATGCCACCTTTGTGTTTCCCTCATCAATGCCATAAGATCGACTAGGCCAGTTTAGTTGGTCTAATTTACAACTGCCTTCCACAGTCCCTCTTCCCCCATCCCAATATACCCCAAGTGCCCCATATCCCAGAGGCTGCAAGGGAGCAGGTATAGAGCCAGTTTTAGTTTATCTAGGGATTCCCCTTTTGTCAGAGGAATCCTTATTTGGCCAATAAAGGCAGCTTTCAGTTTGTTATACAGGTTTGTGTTTAACATATAAGTGCATATAGCTCTATTGATGGGATTTTCAAACACACCTAAGAGATTTAGGAACACAAGCCTCTTTGCCTTTCAGTGGGACTTGAGCTCCTACATCTGTTAGGAGACTTTCAAAATCTTCCTCTTTGTCTAAGTAAATATATGCATATAGTTATATGGGGGGAAGGGAGTAGGGGGCAGGGAATGGATGTATATTCATCATATATTTTTGAATGAGAGAGCCTCATTTATACATGCTCATATATATCATTTTCATATGTATCATTTTCAGTGGTATTAAATATGAAACTTGTTTTTTACCTCTAAGAAGAAAATATTTACCCCATGCTATGCTAGCTACTAACAACACTGGAATTTGTTGGGCATGAAAGAGTTAATAAAATGATCATCAGGTCATCAACTTTCAAAGGCTCTTGCACTCTGAAAACCATTTTCTTAATTATTTTAGGTTAACACGTAAATCCATAGAAAAATCATATGTAATCCGAAACCTCAGACGTGGGGACAGGACTAGACTGAGATAACATTAAAGATTTTATTGCTGTTACATTATAAATTATTTCTATTATGATGGTCCTGAGGGTATTATATTCTGCAGTTCACTTTCACTATTACATCACTTAATGTTATTAACACACTTTAGGGTATAAAATTACAGTTTTATCATGGAAACCTTAAACATGTACATCCCAAGTACGGAATCAAGTTATTATCCTAGCTGACCAGATCTGGTCTATTATCATTTTATTGCTCATAAAAAGCTGTGATTCAATTTGATTTAACACTTGAGGAAAAATAATGGCTTATATATGTTTAAACTAGTCGCAATATTAATACAAAGCAACACATGGATGACTTCATTTTATTAAAGCGGAGGTAGCCTTGGGAACGTGCTTTTATGATCTTTATGCTGCTTGATAAAAATTTGATTTGACCTGTTGCCATTTGTGATTCACCAATATACTGATAAGGTTTTCTTATCAGTATGTTGGAGAATTGTGAACATGGTAACCTTCTTACTCCATCCAATATATACTCTGAATACATACATTGATCGCAGCCAGATGTTTGAGAAAAAAAGATATCAAAATCAGTTTTACAATGTTATCCTACAGATAAGAGATACCACATTTTGAAATTAAATGTGATCTGTGTGTGGATCAAATTAATCCCCGGTATAGCTCCACTGAAGTCAACAGTTACAACAGGGGGGAAATTGTCCCTGAGTGCATATGTGAGTATGTGGGTGACTCTGAGAGATGGACAGGTATTTATATAGTCTACCTGCACTGGTAACTGCAGGAAGCAATAGTAATTAAGCCACTAGGCCACTTGGGCCACTGTCCAGCAAAGCCCTTAAGCACTTGCTTAATTCTAAGGACAGAATACTCCTATTAACTTCATTGACCACAGCAAGAAGTTCTGATCATCCAATCCATATTCTCATTGGAGTTCGGAGGGCAAGGGCTGCAGATGTGGGTCCCATGTTCAGGGATTCTTCAGTCCATCGTTCAACAACCCATGCAATAGGGTGACAGTATTATCCCAACCAATTGTCTTCTGGCATACACACAAAATTTCCCTAGCAACAAAGATGACAGCTTGGTAACAGCATCTGCTGCTTAATGGAAACATTAGAAAAATATTCCATTCTAGATCAATGTTCCCTATTTGCATTTTTATATTCAGCACAAGTAAGAGAAATGTCCTAAAAAACATGCAAGAGAAACTTTTTAAAACACTTTTAAGGCATAGGGTCAATATGACATTCAGAGAAGAGCTGGAAAAAAATTTGGATGTGAAATTTCAGACAGATTGTTCTTGTTTTTAACTTGCTATTTCATTTGTGACAAAAGAGCAATTTTTGAATCAAAGGTGGGAAAACCCAAATTCTGAACTGAGGCAGCATTTTCTGGCTTGCAGTAAACCCATTTTTTTACTCAGAAATGGGCTCACTGAAAAATTTACCCATTTTGGAACAAAAGAAAATTACAAACTCTGATGAATTTTAAGGCAAAACTAGCCCATTTTGGAGTTTAAAAGAACTTTAAAAAATAGAAACAAAACACAGTAGTTTTCCCTTACATTGTGAAGATTTTGCAAAACTCTAGTGAGGCCATGAGAGAACTCATCTATATGGCAGCTTCCTTCTGAAAACACAAGAGTCAGACCAGCGCTAAATCATCATGTGAAATATACAAAGTGGCTAGAAATAGGTTCACCAGTGACATTAGTTGGACTGAAATAATACACTTTATTAAATGATAGTAATGTACTAATGACCATAGCTGTATAAGTAATAAAGGTAAATGACATGGTAGCTTGCATTAACACTAGGACACTATGTCCTGATTAATGTACAATAAATTTGTCATATAGTGTGGTATGTGTTTTTGTAGGTGGACAGTTGCATTATACTGCATCTCGTGCTCACATATGTGCCATTTATCACTTTCTGTACATCTAAAGATATAGATACAGGACCCAAACGTGTCTTCATACACGCACCCATGTACATATGATATGGCTAGTGCCAGGGAGAGGGAACCAGGGGCTCCCGGGTTCTAATCCCTGTTTTGCCACTGACTCGATGTGTTCTTGAAGCCCTCATTTTTATTTCTCTGTTACTGGGTTTCCCAATCTAACTTGAGGGCATAAGAACACTTTATTTACTTGCCTACCTTGCATGGTGGTGTGAGGTGTCATTAGCTGTTGTTTGAAGATGTAAATCACTATATAAATGCCTTATGACTGTTGTACATACGTTGTCAAGTATAGCGAAGAATAAATGGCACAAGATCATTTTTGTACACTTTAATATTAAAATTCTTTGAAAAGATTCAGCCAAGTTTGATCCCTGCTATTTTCCATTTTCATATACCATGATGCTTCCTGGTCCTAGCACAAAGTGATCACAGAAGAGGTTCGTTTTCCAGCTCAGATGAAAGCAGAAAGCTTGAAAGTGTTTTCAAGGAAAGTGTGTTAACTTGAGATTTCTTTTCCATTTTGGCAGTATCAAGTAGCTTGGAAGATTTGTATAACCTTGCAGACCTAGGGCACTTATCAGAGCCTTTTGGGCCCCACTGTCACTAATCCTTAGTGCTCTAGGGGTGCAAGGAACAATATCATGCTTGATTCCAAGTGTCTGGGTATTCTAAAAGCTCTTTCAGTTCAGTTCATCTCAATGGATTCTGTTGTAATGTGAATATTATTTAAAATCTACATGGTGAGACTATCTCAGAAGCATTAGTAAATGTTCTGTAGGCCAGGGAACAGTCCTGGGAATGGATAATCAAATAGTTCTTTTCCATCTTCTACTTCTACGATGGTGAGATAAGCACGGAAGGTATTTTTCCACTCAGAGAGTAACCACTTCACTCTTCCCAGGATAGGATAGGCATTCTATTTTTCAATATGAATTCAATGCATTATGTCTCGGGCTCCATTTTTAGTATTTGCTGAGAGACAGGGTTGGTGGGTGATGCTAGAGAAATTTTAGCCAAGTTCATAACAACACAAGGCACTAAATTTGGCACTCATTTGCACCAGGGAAAATGTGAAGTGACATCAGCAGTTATTCCTGGTTTAGGCCTCAACCCAGTTTATGTGATTAGTCAACGGTTACATTAATGTTTAACATGCGCTTATTGCAACATTGGTGCTATCAGACCAATGTAACTGACACTAAAATCTGGCCCATTATCTGTCAGGTGAAACCTAAAAGTTTAGGTGCCTTTCTCCTGGAAATGAAGGTGCATGGAGCACATTTTGTAAGGGTAGGAGCCTGTCATTCCAAAGTCCCTTGACATTTTCCCTTCCCCATCCTTTCATTGTTGTGCAGCCTGTAAGCCTCCACCCATGAAATGGTTGCATCTCTGGTTAAATTGCGTTAAATGATCGCTGCAGGCATAAAAGTCTCATTCTGATCCTACAAACTCAGCTCATAGTTCACAGCTTGAGCTACACCACCAGGCCAATCTTCAGAGACACACAGGGCCACCATATCTCCTGAGGTGGGACTCAATTCCTGAGAGTAATCAAACAGTGGCCGCAGAGCCACTAAAGTACTCCCATTCCCAAGGGTTTCCATGTCTCCACCCCCTCAACGTATGGTAGCTGAGCTATTTCCAGGTGACAAAGAGTGACTGTCATTGGCTCCAGTTCAGGAAGCCATCCCTCTTTAGGGCTTGAGTGCTGTCCTGAGTAGGGATGGACTTAAGCATGAATATGTCACGGAATGTTATATGGCCTGTAAGTCCTCAGAACATCAGTCTTACCTCCCATCCAAAAGTTGGTGGCTCCATTAGTGCAGCTCCCCTAGGACCAAGCTAATCATTGTCTCAGAACTGCATTACTTCCAGATCACCAGCACGGGAGGTATAGCCCTTCCAAAATAGAGTCAAGTAATATTTCAACTACAAGTGTCCAGTTTGCCCATGTGAGGCATTTCCTAGTAAGTAAATTAGGGGAAGATTGTTTTTAAAGGCATGTAGTGAAGTTAGACGCCCCACTCCTATTGACTGTCTGTGAGGGTTAGACCCCTAGCTCTCCTTTTGCGTTTTTGAAAATTGCCCCTAAATTATTGATGATTATGACAGGAGGGTAGTTTTTTTAAAGATCACTAAGGCCTGGGAAAGAGAGGGCCAAATGGGAAAGAGAGGGCCAGGACAGATACAGTTTATATGCTTGGTCCGGAAGCCACTAACTTCAGAAAGGTCTGAGCTAGTTTTTCAGAGGGGAAAGGATGGAGAGGGGAACTGAGCACTCTGTTCTTGTGAGCATCTTTCAACGCCAAGAGCCCTTCTGCAATATTCAGCTTTTGGAGCTGAGAGGATACTAGGAAAATGCAAAAGACTTTTTTTTTCCCCCATCAGTCCCCAGCCCAGCCTGTAATTTGGCAAGATGAATGAAGTGTTTTCGGAGTGTCATCACTTATGCCTCTGGCAGATTTGCTTCCCCAGTCTGCCTTTCGCCTTTTGGACCTGTCACTCAGCCCTTTGGCAGAGCGGGAAGGGAGGAGGAAATCATCTCTTTGCTAATCACCTATCACAAGCAATGAAATTCCGCAGGCTCAGTGCCAGCTAGGTACATTTCAAAGGGAAATGGGGGGGAGCAAAGTGTCACTCAAGGCAGATATTTATGAAAGATGACAGTTTGCAAATATCTCAATCTTGGACAAGGCTGCTCCAGTGACACAGAGGAGTGTTGCAAAATTGGAAGAGTCAGCAGCCAACATTTATTTCATCAGGACCTGTCCAATCTTCGGTGATCGCTTGACAGTCTGGGGATTGCTGGCACAAGCAGGCCTCTTTCTATTGGTTGTTTTCATTTAGTTTGCATGGATCAGTCTAAAGAGGTGTAATAAATATGTAAAGAAAGATAAAAGGAACAGTTTTGCAAAGCTGCGTCCTTGGCGGAAGAACCAGCACAAAGCTGTGATACCCTTCTTAGCTATGCCAAATAGGACGACTAGTAATTACATTTCTATTGATTGTTACTGTGTGGGAACAATGAGCCATAGACTTTATTGCAATTGTGGGAGACACCCCTCAACTTTGAGACTCTCGGCATTAATACCAACAAATAGCATGGGGGTGTGTATGACTTTTCTTTTACCCCCAACTATTGATATACTTCTCAGGAGAAAGCCTCAAAAGGAAATGATACGTAACGTGTGTTATCTCTTCATAAGGACTGGAGCTGAGTGTGAATGCCTCAAAAATAGATTCCTGCCAACATTTGTTGGAATAAATCAAACACAAATATGTTTGTCCGCTTTGCCTTTCTTTTCTATTTGTTTTCTGTGCGTATTCTGGGGAACGAGTATTTGGGGGAAATAATGAAAGAGAGGGATTATTGGAAAAACGTGAACTTTGTACTCATCGGTGTGAACATCTCACAGGAAACCTGATGCTCACAGTTCCAATCCAGGGACTCTTATCAGGTGATCTATTCATATACTTGTTGTCCTTTCTTCTATCACCAGTGTTCCATTTCCTTTCTCTGTCTCTCCCTCTGTCACACATGCACACACATCCCTCCGGTGAGCAGTAGCAGAATTCTGGGGCCTTGCAGGTTGGCTTCCAGTGGAAAAGAAATCAGTGACACAGAGCTTGGATAGAGTCCGGTGGTATCTGACTTTATCCTCACACAGACACCAGCCCCGGGACACAGGTCATCACAGATAGGCAGGCAGCAAGGGAGAAGGAGGAAAGATCACTGGGGCCTGGGAAACAGAGGGACAAAAGGGAATGAGAGGGCCAGGACAGATGAGAGTGGAGGAGATTAAATATAGAGCAAATTTGTGTGCTAGGAAATAGGTTCATGCCTAGATGGTGGAAAAGGGAGATGCCCGCAAGAGGATCACTCTCCTCAGATCATAGAATCATAGAAGATTAGGGTTGGAAGGGACCTCAGGAGGTCATCTAGTCCAACCCCCTGCTTGAAGCAGGACCAATCCCCAATTTTTGCCCCAGATCCCTAAATGGCCCCCTCAAGGATTGAACTCACAACCCTAGGTTTAGCAGGCCAATGCTCAAACCACAGATGTGGAACATTCTATTAAAACTTGTGAGAAGATCTGCCAAAGGGAAAAATATATTACTGCTCTGAAGTAGTAGTTCCATAAGACTTCTTGTGTAAGCTTCAGAATTGTAAATAAGTCCTTTTTCTCTTACTGTTACTAGGTGTAACAATACAAACCGGCCCCTGATTCTTTAAGATTTCTGGCTGATGTTTCTGGAAAGTTGTATTTCTGATCTCAGGGCGTATGTAACTACGTCTTAATTATTCCTGTTGTTTTACCCATCCATGGCATGCACTAACTGAAAGGACAGCAAAACAAAAAAAAAAATTGGTTGCCTTCAAGAAAAATGGGCCAACAGATTAAATTCCTTTCTGCAGTGGACTGAGCGAACACGACAGCAACTGGAGTTTCTAAAATGCTGCATTTGAAAGGCCTAGTAAATGCACTCATTGACAGCAGCAGAGAATAAATGCAACTAGTTAGCACGACAACTGGAATTTCTTGGGGAAGTCTTTTTTATTATTGCTATAATTAGCAATGAATTGTAGATGATAAGATTATTCTAACTATCTCAATACTAGCCATTTTTTATTGTCATATGTAAGGTCTAAGTGATTTAGCTACTATGGTAGAGTGTTTCTTCTCAACTGATACACTAAGGACTCTGTGTGTGTGTGAGAGAGAGAGAGAAAGAGTCACTCACAGAAAAGTATATGCGGATGGAGGTGGATTCTGTTAGCAGAATGCAAAACTGCTCTTCTGTTTTAGGTTTTTAACAATTCTAGATTGAGACGTGCTATGAAAGGCAGCCTAATCACAGCATCCTCTGTAATTACAAAGGGCAGAAAACCATTCAAAAGAAATTGAAGGAATCTTAAATATAAATAAAAAATAAGAATAACTGAAAACCTAACACAAAGTTGCCATCTTGATAGTATGATGATCTAGGACCAGTACTGTAATCATTATTCAGTCCTTACTTAGAAAAAAAAAATCCCATTGATTTCAATAGGATATTGGGCTCTGGGGATTTGTTTGCCTCTGGAAAACTCATCAAGTAGAATTTAAAGACCTGATTTTTGAGTGGACAGAATCCCAAGGCAACCTACAAAAATGTACATGTAGTTACTGCAATTTCACATTCAAATGGCTAATTGCCTGCCTCCCTGGCCATGTGTGTATTCAAATAACCAATTTGCATGGGCCATTATAAGAATTGCGTACACCAGTTAGGCACACAACCGTGCATACATTTTCACACAGGGACCTAGACTAGTGATGTTTTGCAAATCAAACCCTCAGAGTTGCTCGAAGGTAAGCTGTATAATTTTGAATGAGCTGAGGAAGGGCTTATAATTTCCAACCAAACTTTCCCCAGAGGTTAGATGTTTTCAAGCTTTTTCATGATATGGTCTACAAGGAAGATTGTCTCATGGACACCGTCACTTCTATTCATGACTGCAGACAATCTTTACTGCCATTGCCTGAATAATATCCCTTTAGCAACCACAGCAATTGCTCAGATGGGAAAAATAATACTTAAAGAATGTTTTACTTCTTTTGATGTGCATGCATAGCTGAAAGCAAGGAGAGCAGGCAGCTCCTTGTGACTAGACACTCCATCACTAGCAAGTTCTTCATGGACTGCTGGCAGCCCATGACTAAAGTTTGGGAACCATCAGCCGGAGAACATTATCAAGAGAAAAGGAAGAACTGTGACGTTCTTAAAGCTCTGGTTATTGGAGCTGGCCCACACTTCTGGAGGCACAAAGAAAGAGCCCTCCCATATACATGCACAAACCCCATTCATGGATACTGACAGACAGAGTTGGCTACTGTCATTATGTCACTTTCCTGTCTGGAGGGGACACATGCAAAGTCATCTCTGGTTGAGGCTGCCAGTTTTGCTCAATGAGGTTTTAGAGGAACTGGGTAAGTGTCCGTTTCTGGTGTGCTGTAATGTCCAGGGGAAATATTTTCTTAGGTTCTTGACCAGGATGTAGGATATGACATGTGGATACTATATTGATCTTGTTGGTCAGTGACCATCTGGAGAGAGATCCGATCTCCGTGCCAGTTGCTGATACCCATTGCTGCTACTGTGGACCAGTATGACACTAGCATGGTCTCCTCCATCAGACATCAACAATTCTCAGCAATTGTTCATCTTCTCCAAGGTACCTCTCATTAGGGTTCTAAATGAATCCGTTGAGGCTAAAACCACATGACTACATCAAATCCCAAATCTACTCTTCTATTTCACTCAGACCCCAAATATTGCAAAGCCCCCTGTGCATCTTCTGCCAGTATGATTCTCTTCCTTTCCTTAGCATGCATAAAACTGCTCCAGAGCCCATGATAACAGATTTATAGAAAACTCTGTGTGTGTGTCCATCCGCCTGTCTCAGAACCAGCAAGCCTTTGTATCACATTCATAAGCCCTTGGCCCTTTGAAATTCCTCCTATCTGCAGGAAATAAGAGTCCATTTTCTGAAAGAACTTGGAGTTATTCACCCCAGAGGTCAGGAATTCCCATACAGTTCAGGAAGAATATTGTCTCCCTCTCTGAATATCACTTTTCCTACTGTTAATCCCTCAGAGTTTTTATTGTAGAATGAATAATAGATTAATCATTCCTCTGTGTGCAATGCTGGGGCCCTCTAATGTCACAGATTATTTTATATTGAATAAATAGTGTTGCTAGGTTGATATGTTTAAGGCAAATGAGATGTTTGGTATCCAAGAAGCCAGTTAACAAGATCCATTTTCTTCCATTGACTTCCACTCACATATTAATGAAGTTCAAAAATGTCTTTTCTGTGTGTATCAGATTAAGTATGCCTTTGTTATTCCCAAGAAGCATGCAAATATTTGCTCCATTTGTATTTGTATTATGTGTCACTGAAGCTAAACCTTCAAAAAGGGAATAAATACCATATCCATTAAGCCACTTAAGAGGGTGAGTTTTGCAAAAAAATATGATGCAGTGGTTGCCATGGCAATCATCCACATTTGGGGAATTGTGTGGCATCAAATCCAGCGTAGAATGCTAGACGAGAAAAATGGACCTGTCCTCAGGCAGCCATCACCGATGCACACATTTAGAAAGTTTCCGTGAGTGAATAGGTACTGTATTGAATGGTAATTGGAGAGAGTACTAGTGGGTATATGCAATACAAACTGGAGAACGCTAAGAGAAAGTGTAGGGAAGGAAGAAGGAGATAAGAAAGACAAGATTAGGGGATACTCTTCGAAAGCTGTCCTGCAAAGGGGGAGAAAAATGGATTTGTGCCTTCTCCCCCTACTTTATAATGAATAACAACGTCCCGAAAGGTTGTTTTGTTGTTCCTATCCTAACCCCATTCCCTCTCACCACCACCCCAAGTTATATTTTCTGGTCTTGTTGTCTTTATTTTTGCCAGAAGTCTCTATAAATGATTGGAGAACTTTTAGGACCAAGGCTTCAGCGAGACACCTTGCAACTGAAGCCTAATTAATTAAGAGGGGAAGTGATTTTTATTCCACCTGCTTAAAATCCTATCAGCTACATCTATGAGAACTCCAACGAATCTGCCAGCAAAAACAAAGAAGACCAGACTTGATTATTCTATTTGGTACTGTACAGGTTCTTATACTGCATTCATCACCATAGTATCTGAGTGTCTTCCAGTAATGCATGAAGCAACATGACAACACATCTGTCACATGATATTTGTCATCCTCTCAGGAGCGGTATGTACAGTAGAGTTTCTTGTTTAGGTAGGTAGGGGTTTGTCAGTTTGCTTTGTTTGGGCTTTTTTTTAAATAGACCCTTTGCTATGTATTTATGGTAGAGAAGGCATGGTCTTGCACTTGGAACAGAAGGTGGTGAGATTTGTGATGGTCCTTAGTCCCTGGAGGAATTCAATCCACTGTCTCAGCCTGGGCCCAGAGAAAGTTCTGTTTCCCGCACAGACAAGCTTTAGCCTTATTCTAAAGGTTCCCTTGTGTCAGAGAAGAGTAGCTCTCAACCAGTCTTCATTCTGGAGCATGAGGCTCTTTTAGATATCCTGGGCCCAGATAAGAACCGAGACCTTGACGTTGATTTGAAATTCTGTGTGAAGTCCGGGTAGGGTGTGGAGGACAGGTCTGGTGTGCTCATGGTAGCCTGTGTTGCTGAAGAGGCACCCTGCAGTTGTTCTGTACCAGTTGTTGTTCCTGATGTTTTTAAACTAAAAAAAAAAAAACAGAACAAAAGCTTAAACAAATTACTTTGTGTTTTTATATAATATAAAGAAGCAGCAGCAAGAAGGAACAAACGCATTTTTTGTTCCTTTGCTGATCATCTTTAAAGAAATCTTACTAACTGCTTGCTTGCTTGCTTCAGTCAAAATGCAATAGGCAGAAGATGGACAGATTACCTGTGATAGAAATTGGGATATGTATATTTCTCTGGGATCTTGGAAACACAGTGGCCGTTTTACCGGGGTGCTTAAGGAAAATATTGCAGCATGACTGCTTGTTTTATATCTTTAAGTTTCAAAGTGTTGTATAATTTTTGTGCACAGGGAGGTGAATTGAATTAAAGAAAACCAATAAACATACATTTAAAAAAATACAGTAATAAGTACCATGTGAAATCAATTGAATTTGGGCTAGATTCACAAGGGGATTTAGGCGTGGTTATGCCGATCGTTGCCGCAGCCTAACTTTTAGGCGCCTAGAAAATCACTAGGATTCACAAAGCCTGAGTTAGGCACCTCGCTTCCCTACACACGGCACCTTAGAATGGGATTCACAAAAGCCAGCATGTTAGGGGCTCCTCGCCTAAGCTAGCCAATGGGAGATGCCAAACTGAGGGGCGGGGAGTGTGAAGCCCTGCCCCTCTATGGGAGATAGGCGCTTAAGTCTGGGCTGCAGGGAAGCACCTCCCCCTATTTGGGATTCCCAGCTGCAAACCCTCTCTTGGTATGAGATGCCTACACTGTTTTAGCAAGAAGTTTTGGAGGGGTGACTCCCTCATAGCTTTTAGCCCTGTGGTTAGGGTCCTCACCTGGGAGCTGGGAGACCCCCTGGTTCAGCTCCAGCTGATGGAGAAGGGGTTTGAACTGGGCACTGCTACCTCTGACTCACTGCTACTGAAGCTGATCCACTGTGGAACAATAATGAAAGACTCATTTGCCTCTGTGCTTCCTAGTTCTGTCTGAAAACAGAAATTCCAAATACCCCAAGAGGAGCTTTTCTTATGTTATTTCTGGCCTGATGACTAATGGAAAGTACCCAATATTCTGTGAGGAGTTTGTTTTATTAGATTTTCCAGCCCATTTTGTTACACCCAGTGCTAAAGACAACCCAGAACACAAATCAAATTTGTATCTTCTTTTGGTCTGATAGAGCTGTCTTGTGCCAAGATCATGCGTCTTCCTAGCCTGGGGCTTTTCTATGTTGAGATATGCAAACATAGCCTATTGCATAATGGGTGGTATGGTTGATTTTTGTTTGGTTTTGTTTTAAGACTAATATCTACTAAAGGGCTTCAGATGAGACTACCGAATGCCAGTTTCGTTGTAGCCTCGGGATTTGAAATCAAGTCTCTGGAGTTTAAAGGCTGATGTAGGAACCCTCTGGTCCATTTAGCCTGCTTCTTCCATAGTCTGAACTTTAAAAAAAAATCAAAGCCTGTAACATTAGAAGGGGGCCCTAATTAAGACCCTGAATCCAATCCTCTAAACCTAATTGTGGCTCTGCTTTCTTTAGATGGCCTCTATTGTCTTTATAAAGGGATGGACTAAAACCCCAGATATTAACCCTCCACAACTTTGGGGTGTTTGAAATCTGGATCCAAACTGTGTGACTTAAGTCCATCTCCAGTCACAATGCATTTGCTTGGGCCACGAGCACAGAGTAATATGAAAATGTACATTTCAATTGCATAGTATGTTTTATTCGTGATGACTAGGCGTCTTTGGGGTACCTATGAGTAATTAGCAGCTAATGAAAGCCAGGCACACAGGACACTATTTCTAATGGTTGTAAGCATTTATCCCACCCTGGACGGCATTCATTTCACATAGGTATAAAAGGATAATTATGCAGGAAGAAAATAGAGCTTGTATTATTTATTCCAGGGAAAAGGAGGCTGTTAGAGCTTTGATTTTACAAACAGGATCACCTGTATGCAGCTACTTCAGTCTACTTCAAAGAGGCACAGAGTATGGAGCCCTGGTTCTGAGACACTTAGAAATTCTATGATGCAGGTGGGCCAATCAATAGGCAGATAGATGCATGCGGAGAGGTTATGCTGCAGATGAGGTAGGCACAGACTATTTTAGTTCGCATCTTTTCTGTACCTACAGAAAGTCCGCTTGAGTCAAATGTAACTGCACAGATGAATGGAAGGGGGAGGGCAAGGCTGGCTAATTGAAAACTGGGAGGACTCTGCAACCACCATTACATGAAATGTGAGACCTGTAATGTGGCGGAAACAAGGCAACGCCTGGTGTAAGCAGTTAATTGTGTTGTACGGTGGCATGTTAGACCAGCACACTCTGTTAGAACCTGATCCACAGCCTCGCCGTTCTCTCTGTGACTTGGGTTACAGAGATGCCCATCTGGGGGAGGGTGTCTGTTTGGGGGACTCTGCTTGCATCAGCCTGAACATTTCCTTCACGTGATGTGCCTTTATCACACTCCTGCAGCTCAGTGGCTCCAGTTATTTTTACTAATGCACGGCAGTGATTTGTTAAAAGAGAATATATTTAATTCAAGATGTGCTCAGGCTTTTAACATAAAAGCCCAGCTAGTCTTTACATATAAAGGGTGAGATTTGTCTTCTAACGTCAGTGTCAGCGTGAGGCCAGCCGTACTGATTTCCATAAACAGCTTTCAGAGTCCTTGTATTATTTTTGGGGTGATGGGGGGAGTAAGATATCTAACCTTGGGAAGGGAGGATCCTTCTCTGTAGACTTAATGAAATCATAGGGTAATGATTTTCCTTTCCATCCCTAAGAAGACTCACTGCAGTTGTTTACTGGAGGATTGGGACTGTACAGTAGCAGTAATCACATACAGAAAAATAAATTGAAAGATGACACTATCCCTCCTCCCTATTGTATCATTGTCTCTAAACACAACAGTGATGTCAAAGGTTAAGGTAATACTGATCTTGTATTCTAGTGTAGTCCTAAATGCTCATCTGATTCATGTCTTTCAATGTTCCTGGTTTTAAAATAGCTGGTATAGTTTTAGGGGAATTACTTTTTTTTTTCTCTCTGAAGTTCTGCATTGCAAAACCTCCAGCCCTAAAGATTGATTTTAAAACGTACAAGGGGCACTTTGTAAAAGTTACAAAGAAATGTTTTCCCCTTTTCATCCATATTGCCAAATCTAGGTCTGTTACAAAAGGATAGGGAGAACCAGTGTCTATTTGCAATACAGGTGATGAATCTGAATGAAGTTTTCAATAATAGAGGGCTGCAGAACATCTCAAACATATGCAGGTCACGCAAACTAACACTGAGTTTTGCCTGCATTCAGCAGCCAGTGGAAGTTTACTTGAATTGTATTTGGGGTTATTAGGGATGAATAAAAATATTTTTCTCTCTGGGCATCCCAGAGTTGCAGTTCACTGTTGGCTTTCAAGTAGAACCATGTTTTCTTGGGCAGGTCATGTGCTAGTTTCCAATATGGGTAGTAATCCCACCTTGCTTCCTCTGTACCCGTAGGAAACAACATGAATGTGCACAGAATCCTGCAGCACAAACCTTGCCAATAAGCTCACAGTGGGAGAACAAGGTTCACTCGAACCGGGAGCTTTTCAAACGTCCGGGCCTGAGAACCTATGAAAATCATTTCTTTTAGGCAGAAT
This sequence comes from Natator depressus, assembly GCF_965152275.1. Lineage (NCBI taxonomy): Eukaryota > Metazoa > Chordata > Testudines > Cheloniidae > Natator > Natator depressus. The sequence goes on from NC_134243.1 coordinate 74,281,997, forward strand.
TCTTGAAGTGTTTTTCTAAGTGCATTCGTAGGTCCTCACCCAGCTCTGCTAGTAATGAAGAACAAGCTAGGTGGCTTTCCCTTAAACTTAGTGCACCCAGCCTAAGTGGCTGCACTTCCTGACTCCATGTCTTGTGTGTATACCAGAGGCAGACAACTGAATAACTGTACAACAGAGAGCCTCTACCAAGGCTATGGCATTACAACTGGAGACGCACACTGAATCTTTTACAGTTGAGTCCTAGTCATGTCATTGCTCTCCTTTAACATGCCTATGTTTTCTGCAGAGGCACTGAGGCAGATAAGAGCAACCCTAATATAAGAGGTGTGCTCCAGTAATGGTCTGAGTCCAGGACTGGTAGCCATGAGCTTTTGAGTTCTAACATGACTCTGACTTTATGACTTTCTCTGTGTGGCTATGGAAAAGTCACAGGCTAAATCCTGGAAATGTGCTGGAAATGGCCACCTTGATTATCACTTCAAAAGGTTTTCTCTCCCCCCACCCCATTCTCCTGCTGGAAATAGCTCATCTTAAGTGATCACTCTCCTTACAATGTGTATGATAAACACACATTTTTTCATGGTCTGTGTGTATATAAATCTCTTCATTGTATTTTCCACTTTATGCATCCGATGAAGTGAGCTGTAGCTCACGAAAGCTTATGCTCAAATAAATTGGTTAGTCTCTAAGGTGCCACAAGTACTCCTTTTCTTTTTGCGAATACAGACTAACACGGCTGCTACTCTGAAACCAGGCTAAACCCAGTTCCCAGCCTGGCACATTTGCCTAGGATTCAGCTCAAAAGAATCCTCCCATCATGGCATGTGGAGGCTATGGAGCTACTTCGCAAAGGCCTGTAGACGTCTTTGCTCATCTTCCTCAAAAATCTGCAATGCCCTGTGTTTTCTCAGACACCTGCAGGCTGTTGCACTGGAGGATTGTACTGCTCCAAAGTGGCCCTTTGCAGCTGTGGAGGATAGGATGGATTTTACCTCAGATGTCTCTGCTTCAGTTCCCCAATCTGTGAAATGAGGAGAAGAATACTGACCAACCTGACAGGGTAGAATAATAAGTGTTGTTAACTTCTAATGCAATCAGGTACTGATAACATTGTGTGTAGGCTTTAGATCTTGAAATTCTATCTACCTACTGGTTTCTTAATATGGTACACAATGTAGTACACATTAAAATATGGAAGCAATGGGCGGATGCATTGCCTATCAGAGCCTAACAAGAAACAGAAATAAAATGTTTATTTGGGTCAAAATTCAAATGAAAAAAAAAAAGTCAGTGAATAACCACCAGGTTCTTCCTCTAACTTCTCACATGTATAACAAATTTATAGGTAGGAACAAACTATGGGACACTCCATGCCATGTGGAATGCTTGAATGCATGATTGTAAATTATCCATGATGCAACCATAAGCACTAAAAATTAGCCACTATAAGGCTGCCGACAAAGAATAAAGTATATGCTCTCCCCATGTGGTTTTTCAAAAATGAATTATGCCATTAAGTGCCAAGAAGAAAATTAGCTATGAGCTTTTAAATTTAAAATGATCCCCTTTTTAATTGTAAAACAGTGGCACTTAACTGCTATTGATCCAACAGAGACACATTTGGGAACAGGGTCACCATAACTGTTAATATTCACTGCTTAGTGAAAGAGCATCAAAGGACATTTTAATGTCACAGACTTTCTCGGGGAGTTTTTAAAGAAAGCTTAAATCGGCCAGCCTATGAATGAAAAGGACATGAGGCACACAAATGTAGAAACAAATGTGATAACAATTTTCTGCTAATCAAATTGTAACTCAGGATTGATTTTTAGGCAAAAATTCATGTCATATAGATTTCCAAGCCCTGCCGACATTTAAAAAATCAGAGTATGTATTTTCTAGAGACTGGGACTTTAAAAATACAGTTGTCAGAGAGGGAACATTTATTTACTTCTGAAGACATAAGTGACAGCAAATTCTCATCTGCTAGCTTTGTTTGGACTGCTCTGACACGATGGGACTAGAAGTGGGCCTAGAAATTGAACTATCTTGGGGTATTTTTTCTGAGGGTTCAGAAGATTTTTAATCCATACTTCAGCACAACAAAAAAATTAATCAAAAAGAATGACAGGACACCAAGAGATATCTTGGTAACAGAGCAGCATTGAACATACTATGTTGGGGAAGAAGCAAGTCAAGGCTGAGATTTTCAAAACTGACTAGTTATTTTGGGTGCCTAATTTGAGAAACCTTAAAAGAGCCTTATCTTTAGAAAATGTTCCACAATCTCAATCTCATTATACAGTGCATTATACACAGAGCAGAAGCAGCTGATGACTGATCTAGTCCTCTGAAAGGAATGATTTATACAATAAATTGCAAGGTGATAAAATGAGTAACCAGATTATAAATTCATGATTCAGCAGTTTTAATTGTAAGTAATGAAAAGATAAATATTATTTAATTAGGTAATGTTTCAAGCATTTGGGGCAGGCATGTTTGTAATGCAGGCTGTATTTCATTACTGATTTGCCTTCCACTCTAATCTGTTTACCTTTGGGTCTCTTGTCCATGAAGAAATTATCCAGAGGGTCCAGTCTTGTGAGATGCTGAGCAAACTTCTCTACCCCTCAGATCAGAGGGACTGGTTGGTCCCTGGTTAAAGCACTGGCCTTGGGACTAAGGAGATCTATGTGTAATTCTTGGAACTGCCACAAACTTCCTTTGTGACTTTGGACAAGTCACTTACAGTCAGAATTACTTACAGACAAAGAATTACAAAATCTTTTCCAAAAATCTAGTTATTTATTCTGGGCCCAAGTAGAAGCTGAGTTCTTTTGAAATCTAGTCCTTCATCTCTCTGGCCTCAGTTCAACAGTCCACTCCTATTCAGCAGAACACTTAAAGCATGTGCTTAATGTTAAGCATGTACATAAGTCCCATTGACTTCAGTGGACCTTAAAGTTAAGCAGGTGCTTATTAAATTTATTGCTAAACAAGGCAGTACCATTGGCCGAGGGAGATACTATGAATTGTGTTATGCATGAGGTCAAACTGGCCTTAAAATCTATTAATTTATGCTTAACTGTTTTGCTGAATTGGTCTTTAGTTCTCCATTTGTAAAATAGAGTGTGATAGATATGGCAACGTCCTGCAGTATTCTTGAAAACTCTTACTGAATTAAGTATAAATATCTTTGGAGTCCATTGTATTAAATGCACAGGTTATGTATTATTGTGAGCCTTGAGGAAGTGCTATGAACTTCAAAAGGCTATAGTGAACAATGGGCCAGCAAGAATGGATTTTTGGACAAACCGTGTCAAGTGGTTTGAATGGGGGATCTCTAGAAGGAGGTGAATGCAAATTCCCACCTCTGGTTATATAAAAGCCCAGCCTTTTGAAGCTACACCCTGAAGGGGGAACCACTGTCTAACTGTTCCTGGACTCTGAAGATCAAAGGCCCAAGCTGTATAAAGGAAAGACTCACCTATGCTTGGGTGTTCTAGTTCTGAGTTAAAGCTGTTATGAACTTGTATGTACAAGGGGAAAAAAAACCTGGTGAGGTTTGAAGGACTGACTCCTACCAGAATCCCTGCTGGAGTTGTGGGGTAGGGGTGATCTCTGGTAAGCTCATTAACATGTGTGTAGGTTCTTTTATTTTAATGTTTTCTCTGTAATACTTTCACCTTAAGAATAAATGTGCTTGCTTGGAAAGAGCTGTGTGGAAACTCATAGCTGCTGGCAATGATGCTGTTCATAGCCTTCAAAGAGTCAGCAAAATGCAGATATTGGCCAGGTAAGGCAGTCTGGCTTTCTGGGAATAACACAGAGTAAGGCAGGGGAATGTGCAGCCTGGAAAAACCCTGGTCAAGAGAGAGTGAGGCGCATGTCTCTGCCCGAGATAGGTGATGGCTGGGAGCCAGAAATCTAAAAGAGGGTGCCCTTGTTGGATCACAGAATGGGAATAAAGGAGCGGTTGTCCTGAACGGTGACTTGGAGTAATCCTTCCTCCACCCCTTATCTATCTAGATAGTAAACTCTTTTGGGCAGGGACTGTCTCTTCCTAGCACCTAGCAGAACAGGGACTCAATCTTAAATGAGGCATCCGATAATTCACCATAATACAAACCGTGCTAATAATAAAAGGACATTCAGACCTAGCCAGATCAGGCCCTTATGCTGCAATCATTTCATCAAGCCAAACAATCACTGTTTACATCACCCGTAACTGAGAAGAGGGGATGTAATTTATGGCGCTGTATTTGGGTTTTGTGTGTTTGTAGCATGCTTTGATTCTCTACTTGAACTAGGCATCAGGTGTTCTAGGTCCTAGCCCCAGCTCTGCCACACCTGTTTTGTATCCTTGGGCAAGTCACTTCACCTCTCTGTGCTTCTGCTTCTTCTCAGACCCTCTGTCATTCTTGCCTAGTTAGACTGTAAACTCTTCAGGGCAGAGACTATCTCCTCCCAAAGGTTTGAGCAGCACCTAGCACAACGGTGCTTTCATAGTACAAAAAAGCAAATAATAACAACAGTCTGCTTATTGCGTATTGCAACACACATAGGGGAGAAAAGGGAAGCCAAAAATCACAAGAAGGGTGGGGGCGGGAGGGGGGGACACTAAATCTGCCCCTTTTTAACAATTACTCCTTCAAGTATTACACTGAAATGATCAGAAATCAGTTTCTTAAAAGCAGCAGCAACAACAGCAACAACCCCATAGCTGAAAATGATTCGATCTGATTAGGGAAGTTTCTTCCGTTTAAAAAAATAAATAAATAAAACAAGGCTAATTGCTATGCAAGAGAAATGGCTTCCTGCCACTCAGGGGCAGCTGGGAGAACTCTTTTATCCACAAAGACCTTAAATGAGAACTTGAAGGGGGGATGCTTTTATCCTACAGAATGGAATTTGATAACTAGGCTCTGTACCTCTTTCACTTGGGGGTTATTAGGCCTTTCTCACTCTTGGGATCAGCACAGCGTATGGTATGTGTGTAAGAACAGATAGTTCCTGTCTCTGTTGTGAAGACAGTGTGGTTGTAGGAGCCCTCTTGGGACTCTTATAATGATCAGTACAGAAAACTCAAGTCTGTCCTGGAGCGGGAAAGTGCATCGTTTAATGAAAACGTTGTCCGTTATTAATAGAGTGATGGTAGAACTAAGGAAGAAGCAGGCCTGGGGGGCATTTGGATCTTCAGCTAAGTGTTTCTACTCTGTCTCTCTGTCTTTTTTTCCCCCCTACCCCTGGAAAAGAGCAGTTACAGTAACCTGAAGGAAGAGATACAATCAAGAGATAGCCTGGAGCAAGAAAAGGTCTCTGTTGTTTTTCAGCGAGGTCATTTGTAGTTCACAAAGCAAGGTCAGACAGATGAGACTGCTGTAGGCACTACATGCAGTCACTATCACTAAAAGTTAAATTTTCATATTTTTATATGTCTCAATGTATTTCATTGGGGGCTGAGTGGGTCTGTTATTACAAAGCATCTTATCAGCTGTATTGTCTATAACAAGCAAATATGTTTCCGTGACTTCCAGAGATTTGTTTTGTTAATCATGCACTGTGAAATCAAATAGTAATCGAACAGGAAAGGGTTTGCATGGAATATTAACCTATAAACTAAGAGAAAGATAGGATGAGATGATGCAGCTTCCTCCAACTCACTGTGTGATCATTGGTATTAGCATCAAGTACTTTTTTATTTTTATTTTTTTGACTGGGGAGGCGAGGGGATTTCCACAAATCCATAGGCTGGAGAGCAGCTATTTATAGAGACACTTGTGTAATAAGGGTTTAAATTATTCAAAAGCCGTATCGGTCTCTACATACAGTAAGGGCACAGTACAGTGTATCCATTTTTCTGAAATCATCTGTACTCAACAAAGGTGTATGTGTGTGTGTGTGTGTGCGCGTGCGTACGTGTGTGAAGTAAACAAATTTTTGACATTCATTTGCTCGGGGGAAGGGAAGAGGGATCACTTTATGGAAGATATCATGCTCTATATGAATACCTTCTTTTGGGACATCTTTTTGGCCATTTTTAAATGCAGTTCCCAATCTACATGCCCTTGGCTCTCACTCCCACCCCTCTGTGCGAGAGTGATAAAAAAACACAGTGAATTGCTGATGGCTGAACTTGTGGGCAACAGATGTGTTTGAAATAGTTTATTTCCTCTTTAAAAGCTCAGTCCTTCAAGGTGCTGAGCGCTGGAGCCTGATCTGGTAAAGCTCATGCATAACTTTAAGCATAGTAAATCTTAAATCTCTTGCAGGTCAGCCCTTGCAGGATTGAGTCCTCAAAGAAAATTAGATTTGTTTTTTGTTGTTGTTTTTTTAAAAAAGATGTGTTCTACACTTTCAAATGCTTTGGTGAATAGGAATGGATTTATGCACATACTTGTATGCTTAAAGTTAAGCATGGGCTTAAGTGCTTTGATCACACTGCAGGATTCAGGCCAAATTACATAGGGCCAGATTCTTATACTCTTACTCTTTGATTTCAAAGAGACTCCTCAAGGAGTAAGGTACCACTCATTGTCACTAAGGGTTTCTATGGGAGGTTTTTGGCTTTGGGATTTTTGGGACAGGTTTATTATTAAACAGCTGTCTGTCATGTTGCAAATACTGTAAATGCACTGGACCACACAGTCTTGAGAATGATCTCCATGTAGTGCCAGACTGTGCCACCCTTTCTAATGTCAGTGAGCACTAAAGTATTTCCATTGGACTTACTCACATGAGTAAGTGCTCCCAAGCCAGACTAACCATTGCACAGTTAAGTCCACACTAGTTTGATTTATATTAACTCTCCATAGGAGTGCTCCACCGTGAGCCTCCAACTATACACTGAAAATGTTCTCAAAATGTAATTTCAAACTCTCTTAAAACTCTAAGCAAAAACAATAGATAGAAGAGTCCAATGTAGAACGTAGGGGAGGAGCACAATGTGAAGGAATAAAAAGGCTTTGTGCGGAAAATTAGTGAAGTGTCATTTCCGGCCTCTCCAGAGGGGTGACGCTTGTGATTGAATTAAAAATGATTTGAGCTTCACAGAATATTAGGCACTCTGGAGAGAGTTATACTTTTTTTCCTCTCAGCTGACAGGGTGGCAGAATTGTGCATGATCTCTTTGATGGAGACTGAAGGTGTAGATTGAGAAGATTTTGGTGTTATACCCTTGCAGAGCAAGAGTCTTTCTTATTGGGGTCTCAGGTAAAGAAAGAGCAGGGAAAATGCAAGACGATACATACAAGCTGGAAGGCTCCTGACTCCTGTCCTTAGCTAAGCCTTGTTAGGCTCTTTGGGGCAGAGACCATCTTTTTTTCTGTGTCTGCACAGCACCTAGCGCAATGGGGTCCTGGGCCATGACAGGGGTTGCTAGGTGCAACCACAGTACAAATAAATAATAGTAATAATAATTAATATTATTAATTATTAACATGGTCTGGCCTGGCAGGAAGCACAAGGCTCCTATAGGAACTGTCAAAAAATGATCAGTCAGTGAATATCCTATACCATACAGGAGGCCTCTGGGTAGACAGGCAGGTTGTATGAACAATTGCTTATCTTTAAAGGGGGTTAATTTGTTTTTCATAAACTCCTAAAAAGCAGACCTGTGTGAAAACGAGAGATCTCTATCCCTTGCACATTACCACTAAATACAGAAAGCCTGAGGTTTGCATAAGGCCCAGCTTTATCCATAGAAGTAAAACATGAGACCTTCAGAATCTCTGCTATATGTGTGCCCGTGTGGGTGAAGGAATATACACATGGCTGGATTAGATTTAGAATAATATAACACATGTCCTCCAATTAACTGCGAAGTTATAATGCAGGTGTTACGCTGAATGCTTTAATTGTGCAGTGTGGTACGTACGTCAAGGGGTCAAACTGTGGGAGGAATTGGAAGGGGAAACACTGATTCTCTTGTTGCAAAAATGTAATTAGTTTCATAAATATTGGTAGTGGACAAAAAGGAAAAAAATGCTCGTTACATGTTTACTATTGGAGTGTTGCAGGTGCTCACATTTGTAGAATATTTCATGTGGCTTCTAAAAGGAAAACTTTTAAATCTTTAAGGTCCAAAACTCCATCTTTAAGGTCCAAAAAAGAAGTCAGTACTTCATCTCTCCCATTCTTGGCTGCAAAAGGTGCTGTCCTCCAGCTTTCTGAGGCCATGCGCAGATAAGTAATTTGTGAACTGATGCGTGCAAGGTGTCATGCTCCCTTGGAATGAGAAAAAGGCAGTCCTTTCTCTGAACCAACCCCAAACCTTTACACAGAGTCAGAATAACTAAGGAATTACCTGTTAAACTGTCTGGGCCATTCCCACATTATACCCTGCACAGCACTTTTGCTAGTGCTCTCTAAAGCCAAGTTGTCAATGTCCCAAAAGATGGGCTTCCACTACTTCCAGGACACTGTTCTATGGGCTAGGCCAGTGGTTCCCAAACTAAGGGCATCGCTTGTTCAGGGAAAGGCCCTGCCGCGTCAGGCCGGTTTGTTTACCTGCCGTGTCCGCAGGTTCGGCCGATCGCAGCTCCCACTGGCCGCGGTTTGCCGCTCCAGGCCAATAGGGGCTGCGGGACGCGGTGGCCAACACATCCCTCGGCCCGCACCGCTTCCTGCAGCCCCCATTGGCCAAGAATGGCGAATCGCAGTCAGTGGGAGCCATGATCGGCCGAACCTGCAGATGCGGCAGGTAAACAAACCGGCACAGCCCGCCAGGGGCTTTCCCTGAACAAGCAGCACTCCTAGTTTGGGAACCACTGGGCTAGTAGATATCACTGTCAGGAGGTTTCTCCTGGTTTTCAGCTAAAGTGTTCCCTGCTTTAGTTTCATCCTGTTTCTCTTAGTTTTACTCCGTTGCATTTTCCTAATGACTATGTCCCTGCTTACTCATCATTTAGCCAAGTCCCACACAGAATATCATCCAAAATGCTGCTGTGAAAATCATCATCCTCTCCTGGTGTTGTGCCCATGTCATTCCCCGTTCACATTCCTTAACTTGATTGCACTTGCCTTCCACAAGCGTGTGATCCTTCTCAACTCATAGAGTTTAAGGTCAGAAAGGGCCATCTTGATCATCCAGTCTGACCTCCTGCGCACTGCAGGCCACAGAACTTCACCCACCCACTCCTGTGGTAGGCCCATAACCTCTGGCTGAGTTACTGAAGACCTCAGATCTTGACTTCATGTTACAGAGACTCCATTTGCTCTAGTTCAAACGAGCAAGTGACCCATTCCCCATTCTGCAGAGGAAGGCAAAAAAGCCCCCTGGGTTCTTGCTTTGATTCTTTCTCCCACTCACATCTTTATGCCTTCTCCCATGCTTCCCCTTGTGTTTGAGGAAGTCGTCTGCTTCCTGTGTGCTCTTCCCACTTACAGACCCTCTTTAAAGCACACTTTCCCCCTGAATTGTCTTCTCTCGCAACTGCACTCAGTTTAGTGGTAGAGAAATGAGGGCACAGGAAAGATGTGAGAATAAGGGTGTTCTCGCAGTTAAGGCACTGAACTAGGATTCAGGAGATGAGAGTTCATTTCCCAACTCTGCCACCGACTCCCTGTGCAACCATGGCCCTGATTCACCAAAGCACTTAAGTCCCACTCACTTAAGATGCCTAAGAACCCAATTCCGCAGAGCACTCAAGCACATGCCTAATTGTAAGTTCTATTAAAACAGTGGGTCCTGTTCATTAAGGGAGAGGTGATCCCAAAAACAGTTTGGGCTCTGCCTATTGGAAGCTTTGATCAGTACCAGGTTGCTGAGTATTAGATAAGAAGACCAGAAGTGATCAGAGCATCAAGTGATATGCACATGGGTCAGCCGTTGTGCATCAGTGCTAATTCATCATATTATGAAGTCCAGTACCTAAAAGGATATTTGTACCTAAAAAATACACATGATCTGTTCTCAACCCCCCGCAAAGATAAATACAAAATTACTACCGGCCTCCAATCCTAGTGCATGCTCTCTCTCTCTCTCATTCACGCTCTACATATACGTAAGAAACAAAATTATTGCAGAATTCTTATAATACACACAATTGAACTACTGAAATGGAACTTCATGTACTCTTTGAATAAATAGCCAACAGCATTTTGAAGGGAAAAAAAGCAGTCAGTGACCCTCCTTTCAGCCTTTAAGAGAGTACAAGGACTGGTGTACCCTGCCAGCCAAGAAATAATAAAAAGTGAATTTGGAAGCAAGGAAGAGCCCGGGCTGCAGACACCCTGATAGAAGACATAGTTTCCATTTGTCTTCAAAATCCAGAAGCACTGGAATGTCTGAAAGGGAAGAATATGTTTTGCCAACGTTACCTGATACCTGTGTCAAGGGAAGCATTAACACCATATTTCCCTCCCTTGCAGACTATGGGTTCCTGGAAGCAAAGTGCAAGAGGCCAGCTCTCTCTCCTCTTTCTCTTTCTAACAAGCCACTTTCATGAACCAGAATGTCTCTGGCAGGGCTTAAGAAGCCAGTGAGAACAGAACCAGGCACACTGACATGAGAATCAGCAGCCAAAATTGGCATGCTGCTTATGCCGTTCTTGAGTGCAATGGAGTTTATTAACCTTTTTTGTTAGCACAGATATGTACTGGGGTAATCTGGGCAAACTCCTATCCCTACATAACAGAAGAGGGATATTTCCTTGTGGAAGGATCTAAGGATTTCTAGTGTTTTACTAGAGAGAATAACATTCCAGGGAAAACTCTCAAAGAAGATCACGTACATGAGAAGCCATTTGCCTTTCATATGTTCTCCATAATTTCGTTTACACTGTTTGTTAATTACCAAAGCAATTGCTCTCTTGCAGCTCATCTTCTCTTAAATGATCCTGCAGTGAAGTCATGATGCTGACTGTGTGACATAATACATACCTTCATTGACATAGCATCTTTCATCTGAATATCTCAAAGTACTGTACAAATATTAATGAATTTCCAATCCATTCTAGGAAGGTATTGTATTAGTATTTAACCTTTTTTTTATTTGTGGGAGTACCCACACTTTTCAAACGTACGGGAAGACATGGTCCCTGCTCCAAAGAGCACAGATTTCACAAGGGTGATTGATGGTAAGTGAAGATAAGATCCAAGCAGTGTGGTTAGGTTGATGGCTGGCACATGCATTGTTAGTCCCATGTGTTGCTTTGTTTGTTTGCTTGATCTTTATCTTTGCATGCATAAGCCCCACCCCCCTTCACCTTCCCCACTTTCAATTGTATTCCAATTTACCAATTGTTAGCTAGCTAATCTTTTCTTTAAGTACAATGTAGTAGGTGGGGAAACAGAGGCACACATGTGTAAGGTCATAAGGCCACAGAGTGAGTCAGTGGTAAAGTCCTGAATGGAATCCACTCCTGACTTTATTTAGTTAACAAGGTTGATAAGTAAGGCATAATTCACAGGTTACAACCTACCCTCCATACAAACACCCTAAATATTGTATGGCAAAGCTGAAAACGACATCTAGATTTGCACAAGATTTATGTTTGTGACACTGTTGATCCATGTGCAGAACATAATACACACTTGAATGAGGTTAGTCTATTAAAATGAGTCCACAACACAGTTAAGAAGATTTCTTGAATCTCTGTTCTGCTCACCAGGTTTTGCTTTGCTAAAATCCTCAGTCGTATCATACCCCATTGATTCAGAAAGCTGAAGAGAAAACAAAATAAGGTAGTCACTCTGTAGGAAACAACCTTTTCAGTTCAAGAAGGAAAGAGTCACTTGGTTCATGAAAAGCATTTTGATGCTTCTTTGTACCTGGTAGGATCAGCTATTGTAATATCTTCTGTTCATTTACAGCTGGAGCAGTAAAAGGAGAATGGCCAAATACAGGATATAGAAGGGTAACAATTACAAGACCTTGTTTACAGGATATTATTTTTCTATTGTATAAACACCACAACTTTCTTCGGCTTGCTCACCGAAAGCGTGCCTTTACCCAATAGCACAATGACATCTAGAAGGGACAATCAAGGCGATCACTTAACTACACTAGCTATTTTATGTTTCAGAGTAGCAGCCGTGTTAATCTGTATCCGCAAAAAGAAAAGGAGTACTTGTGGCACCTTAGAGACTAACAAATTTATTTGAGCATAAGCATCCGATGAAGTGACCTGTAGCTCAGGAAAGCTTATGCTAAAATAAATTTGTTAGTCTCTAAGGTGCCACAAGTACTCCTTTTCTTTTAGCTATTTTATGCTACTGACACTGTCATCAGAAGGCTTTTTTCTATATTTCAGTCTGTATTTCTGCAGTGAATCCGCAGCCTTAGATCTAAGAGTGAGTTCTCCCTAACCTACTGCCCTTTACAATGCCAAAGAGGGATGCATTTTTCTGAGCAACTAACTCCGGATTACATAAAGTTCATTACAAGGTATGGTGTCACGAGCCCAAATGAGCACACATTGCACATATAGGTTTGCACCTGCACTAGGCTTGAGAAAATAATGAAGAAAACCTCGATTATATAGATTGGGTGCAGCTTTTATCCACAGATAAGGGCATCATATGATCATAGTGTTCCTTGGTTCAATTGCCGCATCCACTAACATGTAAAAACACTCCAGGTTCTTAGCTTACACACAGCTATTTATAATCTTTGTGTGATGCCAGATGTACATTTATCAGTGTGACACTTTTAGACAGTGATGCTGCTGTTTTAGCAGCCCTCTTATGAATGGCATGGGCAAAGCCACCTAGACAAGCCGATTGAGGAGTGTGTTGGTGAGAGAGGAGAGTGATGTTTTAACTTTGCTGCCATTTGGAATAGAGTTAAACAGCCCCTTTCCTCCCACACCCCTGCATTCTCCCTCCCTCCCATTTTCCCCCTCCCCAGTGTCTTGATTAGTAGCTCTGAGTATGCTGGTCAGATTCTGGGATTAATGATGGCTAATTTGCCGGAGGTTGGTGCAGCCCAGGCAGCAGGCACTCTACCACCAGCTTTTGCTGCCATATGGGCAGAAGCAGCTGTTTCAATTACTTTCTGTGCCCAGATGTGTCAGACGAGACACCAGTGCTCTGCGGGGTACGTTCAGCCGCTCAGTAGCTAATTACTTCAATCGCGTGTTGAAGCATGGTGCTGTATACTGTAAAAGGGTTTTTTGAAAACAGCCGAATGCCAGCTGTCATTATGCCTCACACTGATGTGAGCCTGATAGGCTGTGACTAGATTTTAACTTCAACTTTCCGGGAATCTTGATGCATAGAGTGTGTATTTCTAAGGCCATGGCCCTATATCTATCTATCTGTGTGTGTGTGTGTGTGTTCCTGTCACAGAGAAATATACACTGTATTTGTGTGTGTGTCTGTACACACACACACACACAAACACACACACACACATATATATATATATACACGCATATACACATACACATATATCCTTCGCTGATATAAATCAGCATAATTCCATTAACTTCAGTGGAGCTACCTTGATTTATACCAGCTGATTATTTGGCAAGACAGTATATATAGGACCTGATTCTCTTCCCACTTACATCAGTGGAAATCAGGAGCAATTCCACTGAAGTCAATAAAGTTACACTAGTGTAAAGCAAGTGTGACAATAGAAGCAGGTGCATTCTCTGTATGTTATGAATCAACAAGACCGTCTTACTCCAGATCTTAATTGCTATCTTCACTATTTTTGCTACTGTAATATGTTTTTATATTCAGTATTCTGCACAGTCATTTCAGTCTAATTCCGTTATAGTCCATGCCAAAACTACAACTGACCAGTATGAGCAAGGCTGGGTTCTGAACTCCATGAGAAGTTTATGAGGGGCTTGACTCTCATTTACAGGGTTACTAGTTATACAAATATAGCTAAACCAATATAGTTATACTGGTATAACTCCCTGTGCAGGCACTTTTATTCTGGCATAAAACCACTCTTATGCTGGAATCAGTGTCTTTTTTTTTTCTGCTTAGCTTAAAATCCATCCCAAAGCGAAGTAAACTAAACCGAAAAAAACTCATTCAGACCAAAATAAGAATGTCCACATGGGGTGTTATATCACCTTAGCTTATACCAGTATAACTTTCCCATGTAGACAAAGCCTTAGTGGAAATGAGACTCAGACCTGGGGTCGCTGTCTGGAGAGCACTTTATTAAAAAGGTTAATAGTGCAATGAGTGTGACATCAGAAAAGGGCTGTGGTCAGCTGTAACGTGATCAGAGAATCCAACTGATATGCAGATTAGTGGGGCTGGCGGACAGACCGAGGAAGAGAGAGAGCAGAAAAGCTCTGTTATAAATACACTTCCTACACAATTTAGAAAAGGCAGGTCTGAAAACAAGTGCAGAGCAAAGCATTTAATGCAATGCCATTGGCATTTTGGGCGACTACTCTGTAATTTGGGGTAGTTACTAACATTATCATCATCATCATCATCATCATCCACATATTTAGGAAAAATAAACATTTGTTTTGTGCTAATTCTATGGTAATCAGGGTGATTGTACTGTACTTAGCTACTGTTTGTTACCATGGTTATTTCTAGTGGTTCTTGGTTATTAATGTCCTAGAAGACTCAACAGTCTTCAGCATGCTTTCAGCTACCCCTACTCCAGTAATCACAAGTAATCGATTTTTATTTTAATGATTTATCACGTGGTTTTGTCAGCAAAAATAGATTTGCTCTATATCAGCTGAACATAAAACTACTTTATACCTATCTGGTGGTGTAAAGGGCCCTAAAATGGGCGTAATTTACATTCACTTTAAAGCCAATTCATGTCATCATAGTGGTGTAAAGCAGCCTTCATGAAACTGAGAATCAGGCCTCCACTGATTTTTTCCTGGTTTATAATCCAATAAGGATAAATTGTGTTGCAATAGCTAATATGAAACAAACTAATGTATGAAACAGAGGGCAACCTGGAAGAGATTTTTTTAATAAGTTCTGGAAGCTATTCTTAGCCTTTAAAGGAAAAAATCATAGAAATGTAGTGGCACATGTCCATTTGTATATACTATTACAGCATGATCAGGAGTAAGGAGCACATTTGCTCACAAGTTCGAAGACTCTGAGTTCTAATCCTATCTTGCCATTTACTCACCATGTGAGTGGCTACCCTCTGCCTTAGTTTTTCTTTCTGTAAAATAGGGATAATAATGCTTAACAACCACCTCAAGGAATTGGGAGGATTAGCTAGTTAATATTTATAAAGTGTATTGACCATATAAAATACTTAATGCAGCTCAGCACACAAATAGAGATGACACCTACCCCATGGATCTTACAGTCTAATTTCAATGGGAACTGTGTGTCTAAACTCTCTAGGCAACTTTGAAAATCTCAGCCTTACGCCCCAATCCTGCGACTCCATCCAGTAGTTCTGAGCCATTATACCCTCAGTATTCTGCACAGGTATAAGGACCTGCAGTGGCAGATCCCTTTACAGGATCTGAGTCTGAAGACAGATGCTGATAAGACAAGATGCACTGGGAGAGCCAAAGAAAGATGTTAGCGTAGATTTCTTTTTTTCCTCTTTCCTTCCCTCTCATTTCCTGTTATAGCATGTTGGGGTGGAGATGGCATTTGATTAACTTGATTTTATCTTGTGAACTTCACAGAAGAAATATACCAGACCTGGAAAGTATAATGAGATGCATCAGAGAAAAGAGAAGTGATTATATTAAGATATAAATCCAAAATATTTTAATTTCTACATGAACCCGATAGCCTGGTAAAGTTTGTAGCTAAGACTCATTCAGGACTATTTATACAGTGTGATATGCCAAAGTATACCAGGGAGTGACATTCCATATGAAGGACTGATAGAACCGCAGATAGTTTCTAGCAGGGATGGAAATTTTTTTACAGTAAGACACCTACCTAAAGGCTAATTCGTCCCTGAAGTAACTCTGATGAAGTCTCCTAAACCAGTGGAGTTGCTCCACAGATGAATATATCCCCTCATGTCTTATTTCAATAAATGAGACTGGCCTTTCAGATATGGTGATGAACCATTTCAGTAGGTTTACTCAGTATTAACTATATCACTCTACAAGGCAGATAGAATTGGGCTTGTGTTGATTCAGATCTAATCCCACAATTGGGGGTGTTCTGATCCAGGGCCTTTGTTCAGTCTGTTATAGATGAAAGGGAAGCTACAGCGATGCGACCGGGGTTTTGATTCTACACCATGCTGTCCTTCTTCTTGGCCATGTGTCCCTCTTCTCCCACTGTAAATATGGCTATACAAATAATAGAGGGAGGTAAATGTACCCATTGTTTTCCATTTAATCATAGGTGTTTGGAACTGAGGTGTATGTTCACCCTCACCTCTAAATTTTAAACATTGGCCAAGGCTGCAGAGTTTGCCTCTGGACCCAGACTTTCCCAAAGTTTGGGGATTGTCCAGATCAGGGTTGCATAATAAACGCATGTACAGAACTTAGGAAAAGTTCTAAACCACATCAGTGAACATCTGGCGCACCAAAGAAGTCTAAGGATTTGACTTTTCATTTACAGAATCAGAGGGGAATGGCCACAGTATTAGGTTTACATCTTAACAAAATATATTTAAACCATGATCTATTATGTCATATAAGAGGCTAATTGATATGAAAAAAACATTGGTCCTGATTCTCCACTCACTTACACCAGTGTAAATCAGGAGTAAATCTGCTGCAGTCAGTGGATTTACAACAATGTAAGTCAGAAGAAAATCAAGCCCATTATCTTTAAGGTAAGATCTTCAGACATGAATGAACCTCAAAACAATCCTGGACTCAGACAGGGAGCCTTAGTTCTGCTGTACTACAAAACTTCAGAACCCCCTGGACATTACCAAATATCTGAACTACAAATGAATTGCACATATGTGACAACCTTGATAGCCTAACAGAGTGACAGAAGAGTGGAAAGCTTCCCAGAAATCTCCCTGAGGGAAAAGCCAAGAATTGTCTAATGTGGATAAATAGGTTAAAAGGATATCCCCATCTTGGATTTTGATAAATTTAGGATTGACAGGTTGAATGAGAAAGAGGTAGCCCTAAGCAGAAGCTTATATTTAGGGCGAGATGTCAACTGAGCTAAAAACAGGCTCAAAGCTGAGGCATATGATTTAATCAAGGAATCTGACAGACTCAATGGAAACTTCTTTGATGAGAAGCTGAGAATAAAAGTGACAATGTCAATAAATGGAGTTGATTTCTTTGCTTGGTCCAAGAAACAAAGTTTTTGACTAAATGGAAGAGTCAGAGCATTTTCAAAAACATTTCATCTGTCCAATAGAAGACTAATATTTGGGCTCAAGATTCTGAGATGCTTGTAATTCAAATTGAGGGAATGTTGGTATCCATCAGCAGTTCACTGAATTAACTGAAGAACCTAAGAAAGGAGGCATGTCTTCTCCCCCGGGAGCTTGTAACCTACTATAGTGCCCAATTTCTCCTGTTGAGATTACTTGGTTCTGGATATGGATTGTTGGCATGGTTAAACCATAACATGAAGCAGGTGATAGCAAACCATGATGAAAACCAGATATGCTAAACTCAGAAGTAGAATCTGTGTGTAATTTGTTTTGTGTTCATCAGAGTCCTACAGGTAGATTGATTGTCCACAAGAAAGATAAAGGATATGCTGTAGTTTCCATAGGGCATCAGTAGTTAACTCAGGTTTAGAATATTTCACAGCTCTATTCTCATGGTCCTGAGGTATATGACTTTACTTCCTTGTACTCCATTGAAATGACTGTCTTATGTTATTATGGTTTTATGATACCTAAGTGTGTATTTTATGCAATACTTAAGGAGTTAATTAAAAGCTTCCTTTCTATATGCAGCTATGCACAAAATACAGGGAGGTAAATTTATCATATGGGTTTCCATTAACTCATATGTAGGCTTGGCAGAATTCAATTTTTATAATTTCAACAGATAATATCAGTGTTTACTTCAAAGCATTTTTTTAGTTTTTGTTCATTTAAATTTTCACGGTTCTTCAAAATTCTGGGTTTTAAGCATTTTTATTATTTATTTAAATTTTCACAGTTGTGGGAAGTTATGGAGGGTCAGATAATGGGTGGGGTGGACAATAATTATTTAATGACAGTAGACGTTGAGATTGAAAAAGTTAAAGCTTTTACCGCTAAAATACAAATTGTCAATATCACATGTCAAAATATACAAACTAAAGATCCGTAAATCAAACACTAATAAGTTCTCAAGCAGGATTTTTCTCACTTGACCTATCCGTAAATATAGATGATCATCGATAGAAATATTTTTTCGTTAATTGTGTGCGTACGGTGAAATCAGCATTTACGGATAAAAATCTAGTCCTTCCAAGCCTACTCATATGTGAACAATACTCATAGTCCAGTCTGCAAAATCATATAGCTCAAAGGATAAAGAGGTTATGGTTGGTCTTTCTTTGTTCACTGAGTAAAGCTACGATTTTGTCACGGAGGTCGCATAAGTCATGGAATCCGTATCTTCCAAAGACCTCCATGGCTTCAGCCTGCAGCAGCTGGGAGATGCAGGGTCCCACCACCTCCCGCGACTCAGCCAGAGGAGGCGAGGGCCCCCGAGTTCCGAGCTGCCACAGGCAGTGAGGATACCCCGCAACTTCCAGCCCCCGCCGGTGGCGGGGGACCCCCACAGCTTCCAGCTGCCATGGGTGGCAGGGGGTACCCTGGAGCTCCCAGCTGCCAGGGGCGGCAGGAGTACACCACTGCTCCTGGCCACCTTGGCTGGCACAGGGCTCTGAGCCACCGTGGGCAGCAGGGGGGACCCTGCAGTCTGGCTTGGCCCCACGCAGCTTCCAGCTGCTGCGAGAGGCAGGGGAGCCCACATCTCGGAGCAGCAGCAGAGCGAGAACCTGGAGCTCCAAGCCCCCATGGGTGGTGGGGGGGCCCCAGAGCTCCCAGCTGGCCCCGGAGCTGCCCAGCACTCCCCATTTTGTCATGGATACTTTTAGTAAAAGTCAGGGACAGGTCAGGTGCTTCCGTGAATTTTTCTTTATTGCCCTGGACCTGTCCCTGACTTTTACTAAAAATATCTGTGACAAAATCTTACCCTTAACTATGGGTTGTGTACTCCAGGCCAAAGTGGTTGGTTTCTTCATCGAGAGAAAATAGCCCTCTCTTCCTTCAGGAATGGACCAGATAGCCCACGACTCTTGGGGGAAAGCATAGAAAAGAACCCAGGCCATAGAACTGAAAGAACTGGATACACTGATGGTTTACTGCAGCCTTTCTGAAAAGAAAGAAAAAAAGAATGCTACCATTCTTAAGTAACATTAAAACATAACATTAGTTTTTCTTTTACATGTTTTACGATTGAGGGAAGAGGCTCATTGGTGTCTAAAATCTTCCAGAGCTGTCAGATAACTTGCAAAGCTCTTTGAAGGCACTGCTACTCCATGAACAAGACAGAAACCATCAAGATAATTGTCTGATACAAGTCTTTTGTTAGAGTAATAGATTTTGTACTGTCATGATTCCTGAATTATGGCCATATGTACTGGTGAATGCTGAAACATGTAAATGGTAATTCATCATTAACTATGTATAAGAAACTAAATTATTCTTTTCAGTACTGTTCTTGTATCTGAGACATGATACTTTACATTATGCTGTAATTTATAGATGCACTGTGAATCAGTCAAAAAGCTGAATTTTCTTACAACACATACAGTTTAATGTTTAGCCTGAGCTTCTCTTGTTCATTCAACTTTCCTTTAATTATAGCTTACTTCCCCAGGGACAATTATTCACTGCAATGTCTGAGATGCACAGCATCTGTTTTCCAAAATAGGAGACGTAGTTTAAAAAAGCAATTTAGGACTGGCCCTATAGGTCAGAACTATTCCTGTTGCTAACCCGCTGTGTAATCTTGAGGAAATCACCTACCATCTCTGTGCCTCTATTTACCTTTCTGTAAAAAATTGGACAGGAAAAATCATAAACATTTAAATTTAATTTTTCTTCCTTCCTCCTTTTTGGGTGAAAATTTGAAATTTCTACTGAAAGTTACATCAAAATTTCTAACTTTGAAAATTTTCAACTAGCTCTAATCCAACCCAATGGAATTAAATCATTTGTACATAAATACAACGGTGACCATTTATTTTGGTCAGTTGTGCTATGTTAGGCATGTATTAGGGGATAATTCAATTACTGGTCATAGAAAGTTGCTATTTAATTAGAAAAGAGGAGGCCAAAATTCTGTATGCAATAATAGAAGGAAAAGACATAGGAAAAGTGGCTCCAAATAGAATTTTGTGATTTAGCTATTGTTATTGACACTATAAGCATGACCATGCCCTGTGCAAGCTATAATATACAGCCTGGTGATCAAAGAGATAGCATGATCAGCTGTTTATTTCAATCAAAGTGTTAGGAGCAAATTTAATTAAAATCAGACAGACTCTGTATTGCAATATAAAGGCAGGGGGAGAAACAGGATAAGCATTTGTGCTCAAGAAACAAACCTTCTTAATTGATTTTCCTGGAAAAAGCTTTCTAGTCTCAGAAAAGTTTTCCCCAGCTTGATGTCCATTTCCAATGGTTTTGTCTCTCACTACATCTGTAAGACATAGACGCTGTGTATTGTTTTATCTCCCAGGGAGGATATCCTTTCTTCATGATGTAACCCTACCTCTAAATTACTTTAGAGTTCAGATTCCTGGAGTTGTAGTGGATATATGGCAATCTGGGTTGCAATTTACAATAAACCATTTTCTGATACCACTTTTGTGATGTAACACTGAAAGTATGTTGCAGAATAGGCTGCTTTGCAGTAACATGGTGAGAAAGGTTTATATTGTATTGGCAAACTCTTCATTATTTATTGTACAGAATGTACTGTTGTGATCTTTTTTTCTTTCACTACCATAGAACTGTTGAAAGTCACTCAATTAATTTGTGTTCCTATACTATGTGTTCTGATATGTACTTTGGATCTGGTAATTCTTGTTATGGTGCAAAATTGTAGTGTTTGGATGTACAACGTTTTATTCTAATACCATTGAATGTGCGACTAGGTGCATTGGCCTTTCACTGCTCAAGATTTGAGTTCAAATCCTGAGCATAGATTATTTGTGAAAATGAGCAGAGCTGGCTGAAGAGTGTTTTGTTTTTTTAAGAAAAATGGGTTTTCATGAAAAAGTTTTGGTTTTCTTGAAATTTTTAGTATTTTAGTTGAAAAATCAAGAACAATTTTTTTTTAATTTTTGGCTTATATATAAGAACATAATAATGGCCACACTGGGTCAGACAGCGGACCAGCTAGACCAGTATCCTGTCTTCCGACAGAAGCCATTGCCAGATGCTTCAAAGGAAATGAACAGAACAGGGAAATCCTCAAGCGATCGATCTCCTGTTGTCCAGTCCCAGCATCTGTCAGTCCGAGGCCTAGGGCCATCCAGAGCATAGGGTTACATCCCTGACCATCTTTACTACTAGCCACTGATGGGCCTATCCTCCATGAACTTATCTAATTCTGTTTAGAATCCAGTTATAATTTTGGCTTTCACAACATCTCCTAGCAATGAGTTCCACAGGTTTTGTGAAGAAGTACTTCATTGTGTTTGGTTTAAAACCTGCTGCGTTATTAATTTCATTGGGTGACCCCAGTTCTTGTGTTATGTGAAGGGGTAAATAACACTTCCTTATTCACTTCTCCATTCAAATCCTCATTCATTATTGTATAGACATCTATCATATCCCTCCGCTTAGTCGTCTCTTTTCCAAACTAAATAGTCCAAGTCTTTTTAATCTCTCCTCATATGGAAACTGTTCCATACCCTTAATCATTTTTGTTTCCCTTCTCTCTATCTTTTCTATTTCTAATATATCTTTTTTGAGATGGAGTGACCAGAACTGCAAGCAGTATTAAAAGTGTAGGGGTACCATGGATTTATACAGGGGCATTATGATATTTTCTACCTTATTATCTATCCCTTTCCTAACGGTTTCTAACATTCTGTTCGCTTTTTTGACTGCTGCTGCACATTGAGTGGATGGTTTCAGGGAACTATCCACAGTGACTCCAAGATCTCTTTCTTGAGTGGTAACAGCTATTTAGATCCTATAATTTTGTATGTATAGTATGTAAACTTTGCCACCTCATTGTATACCCCTTTTTCCAGATGATTTATGAAGATGTTGAATAGGACTGATCCCCGCACAGATCTCTAGGGGACACCGCTATTTACCTCTCTCCATTCTGAAAACGGACCATTTATTCCAACCCTTTGTTTCCTGTCTTTTTACCAGTTACTGATATATGAGGACCTTCCCTCTTATCCCATGACAACTTACTTTGCTTAAGAGCCTTTGGTAAGGGGCCTTGTCAAAGGCTTTCTGAAAATCCAAGAACACTATATCCACTGCCTCACACTTGTCCATATGTTGATCCCCTCAAAGAATTCTAACAGATTGGTGAGGGATGATTTCCCTTTACAAAAGCCGTGCTGACTCTTCCCCAACAAATTGTGTTCATCTGTGTCTGATAATTCTGTTCTTTGCTACAATTTCAACCAGTTTGCCTGGTACTGATGTTTGGCTTATTGGCCTGTAATTGCCAGGATTGCCTCTGGAGCCTTTTTAAAAAATTGGTGTCACATTAGCTATCCTCCCGTCATCTGGTACAGAAACTGATATAAGTGATAGGTTATATACCACAGGTAGTAGTTCTGCAGTTTCGTGTCTGAGTTCCTTCAGAACTCTTGGATGAATCTCATCTGGTCCTGGTGACTTATTACTGTTTAATTTATCAATTGGTTTGTATTTTCTTCCTTGACAGTAAATTTGTTAATTGAGCATATTGTATTATTCTGCATTGTAACAAAGCTTTTTATAACAGAGAGGGTTTTATGAGTTCATAAGTCTGATTAGAATAACAATACTTTAGCATTTAGGAAGGCTGGTCTTATGGCTGAAGCACAAGATTGGGAGACCAGAGATCTAGGTTGTACTCTCTGCCCGACCACAGACTTCTTGTGTGACTTTGAGCAAGTCACTTATGGCACAGCTACACAGCAAAAAACAAACTCTGTGGCAGCAAGTCTCAGAGCCCAGGTCACCTACCTCAGGCTCACGGAGCTCACTCTACGGGGCTAAACCTAGCAGTGTAGACACCCTTCTTCCTTGCCCAGAAAGGTAAACTGTGGCAGAGAAATTAAGACACTAATCCAAAGTCACACACAAAGAGACATTAAGACCGGGATTTAGCATATAGGAGATCCTGACATCCAGTCCTATATATACGCACCTAAAAGCAGACCTTTGCCAGGGACAACATACTTTTTTTAAAATGCACTTTGTTTCTAGTCTTTGAATTTGAATATTTAAAACATCTATAATATAAACCGGCCATTCTCAGGCAAGTGAAAAGATTTTTCTAGCATAACAGAGGCCCCACGAGACAACTTTAAAATGTACATCCTTTTCGACCTCTCGACAGGCTACAGCTGAGTTACAGTGACTGGGAAGAAGGCGGTGGGATGGCTTCTTTCAGTGACATATGCCATAATAGCATATGCCTGTTGATTGGACAGCTCAGTTCATTGTTCATCATGGCTAACCCTTAATACAAATGAAGATCTGAGCTTTTAAACAATCAAAGGTTAAAGACGATGACAGCCATTCATGTGGTCTCATTATATTATGTTGGTTGCAGTACATCTGAGATATATTTATAACCTTAGTTCATAAAGTTGGAATTCCAGTAAATGAGTTCGCTCTTCAAAGGTTAAATATTTATGTCCTTATTTTCTGTCTGTAACAGTCTGCAGTTATGAACACATACTAACTAATGAACAATGGTGGCAAGTATCATAATATAAATAAGAATTTGGAGTTAGCCTAGCAAGTCCTAAAGGCAACGACTGAGGTTTCTCCCCAGGCAACCCACTTCCCCTTACTATCATGTTGATTTTCATGGTGACTCATTTTTTATGCCATACTTTAAATCATTAGAGAATTTTTATATATTAACCGCTAGACAGCACTGAGTGTGTAGAACCCCATACAGGGCCAGATCCTTAGCTGGTGTAAATGGACATAGCTCCACAATGGAGCTGCAACAGTTTACACTAGCTGAGGGTCTGGCCCTTAGTACTTGCTTACATTTTCTCATTGAAAACCTTTCGGTGCCAACACACATTTCTGAGTGATGTAGCTGACGCTCCAAATTTTAATATTTTGTAGAAACAATGGTAGCTAGTGACCTCTATAGTTAAAGTTTCTATTCTAGCTCCTTTTTTCAGTCATTTCCACCCCATGTCCAAAATACCATGCAGTGTTTTTTTCTCCCCACAGAATCAAATACCTATGTGAATCACCTTCTAGAGCACGCAGCCCGTCAGAGTAATCCGCTGGCAGGCCGTGAGACAGTTTGTTTACATTGACCGTCTGCAGGCATGGCTGCCCGCAGCTCCCAGAGGCCATATTTCACAGTTCCTGGCCAATGGGAGCTGCGGGAAGAGGTGGCCAGCATGTCCCTGCAGCCCCATGCCGCTTCCCCAGCTCCCATTGGCCAGGAACTGCAAACCGCGGCCTCTGGGAGCTGCGGGCGGCCGTGCCTGTGGACGGTCAATGTAAACAAACTGTCTCACGGCCTGCCAGCGGAGCAGGTTGCCCACCACTGTTCTAGGAGAATGTAGTGTTCATTTTATTCCAGCGTCCCTGGATACCATTGATATGAAAAACACAGAGAAAACTATTCTTACCATAGTTTAAGTATTAGAACAACATAGAGTAACAAGGCCAGATCCAAACACCAGTGGAAAGATTCCCATTGACTTCGATGGGTTTTGGATCAGGGCCATAACAAATATTTGTCAGCATACATAAGACATCGATGTGTTCACTTTAGTTTGTTGCACAGCACCAGAATGACACCTAAGCAAGTCAGTAGCTCTACTGGACATTATGAGGGTGTTAATATGTAACTGGAGGAGAGTGAAAATAAATTGTAGGAAAAAATGCCCCAAAATAGTATGTGATCAAGTAATTAAAGACTCTATTGTAATAGAAAAGGCAGCTGGCAGGACATTCTCTGTGAAGGCTCCAGGACTCTGGAACTCATTCCATCCACCCATGCCCACCTTTCCTTGGTTCAAAATAGCCCAGATTTGGTAATCTTCCAGATGCACTGCAAAAGACACATTTGATAGGGTTTTTGAGAAGGATGAGAGTCTACTCCCCACATCAAGGAAGGAACAGAAAGGAATCATGGTAGGGGACTGGCTGGCCAAGTTCCTCTTGAATTGATTATTTTAATGTTGCTGAAATGTAATGATATTGTTAATGGTATGTTAAAATGCCTAGAGTCTTGGATAGGCCTCTTTATAGTTATTTAAATTTAAATAAATAAATAAATAAATAAAAATATGTTCAGTGGGGCAGAGTTAAGGATATGTATAAATTAACTTTGGTGTTTGTTGCCTTTTGAGTGCTAAATTGTTAAAATTTTAACATTCTTATACTATGAATTTTTAAATGGAATTTTAGTCTTATGTTGAAATTAGAAAGGTAAAGAGGTAAGATATTACCTGTTAAAACCCTCTTGTGGGATGTTCCATTTCAACCACACCTCTATTTCTCCATGGTATGGAAGGGATATCAAAGGAGGAAAGGTTCAAAATGTTGCTTAGAAGAAAAGACTGTAGGTTTGAGTTAATTATGATTTCTAAGCACCTAAAGAGAGCATATGAGTACCAAAGGACATGACTTATCCTATCAACAAGGGAAACTATAATGTGTGATAATGATTTGAAGCTTAGGCTTAAGTCTTATACATATAATACTATGAAGGACTCTGAAACATATTGTCATGTTAACATATTGTCATGTCAAGATCTTACCACATAAGCCATTAAAGCAACACTCAGGGCGTGAAGACATCTTGGGGTTATGTGGCAATTTTATTTATCCCTTCTCTTTTGGTCTGAGAGCTTGTGGGTTCCTCTTTTAGCAGTGTAAACTGAGGGTCAGCTCCATTAGATTCTTGTCCTATTTGTACAAAAGAAGCGAGTAGTAGTGTTCATTATGTCTCAGACTCCCAGGTTTGTCTCTAAAAACAGTGCAAATGTGTGGAGTATAAATGCCTAGGTCAACACAGACTCCCCCAAACTAAACTAGCAGTTTTTCAAGCTCAGTGCTATTTTCTTCAGGTTCATAGAATATCAGGGTTGGAAGCGACCTCAGGAGGTCATCTAGTCCAACCCCTGCTCAAAGCAGGACCAATTCCCCTGAATTTCTGCCCCAGATCCCGAAATGGACCCCTCAAGGATTGAACTCACAACCCTGGTGTAGCTGGCCAATGCTCAAACCACTGAGCTATCCCTAATCTTGGAGATTAGTTTATTTCTGTTTCCATCATCTGTGAACTATCCCATCCATGCTATGATGTCTCCATTCATGGCTTCAAAGAGAAAAACATGGCAAGATACTCAAGACCACCAAGCTTACTGAGTTAAATGTGTGCGTCTTATACCCCTCAAGTCAATGTGGCTACATATGGTGTAATTCAGTGCAGAACGTGGCCCTTTCCGTGCAGGTTAAGTCCCCTTCATCTACTACATGCCCCTTACAAAATGGGATATTATCCAAGAGGTAGGTGTGGGTTTCACCTAGACATGGGCCTGAACCAAATCCTTGTGTCCAGATGTCCCTGATTCTTGGGGAAATTTGGATCTGGATTAAAGCCTTGAGGCTCAGGCTTATCCTTAGGTCTGGAAGATAGGTCCCTTAATGGCTATTAGCCAGGATGGGCAGGGATTGTGTCCCTAGCCTCTGTTTGCCAGAAGTTGGGAATGGGCAACAGAGGATGGATCACTTGATGATTCCCTGTTCTGTTCATTCCCTCTGGGGCACCTGGCCCTGGCCACTTACGTTCTTATGACCACATTGCACTATTGCTGCATTCCCTACCTTCTCCTCTGATGTCTATTTGAGAACCAAACTGAACTTCTCCCAGTATTTCTTCCAAGCTGCCAGCTGCTCACTCCTTCATGCCCATTGCTCCCGATTTGACTGCCTCAAAGCAGGGCCAGGCTCAGTCAGCCAGTGATACTGTAGCTATCATTCAGCTAAACCTAATACAAAAGAGCAAGATTCTCCAGATGCAGTCAGTAGCAAACCTGTGGCTTTCATATCAGCATAAACTCCAGAATCTCTGCAGAACACCTCTCATTGACACAGTAGCTTTGATTTCCAGTGCTCAAAATATAGATTAGTCGATTTTTAAGGCCAGGAGGTACCATTCTGACCATCTAGCCTGACCTCCTGAATAGCACAGGCCATAGATTTTCACCAAGTGATTCCTGAATCAAGTCCGCAAATTCTGGCTGAGCTAGAGCACATCTTTTAGAAAGACATCCAATCTTGATATCTGTGGCATCGGACAAAATAATTCATTAGTATTTGGGGGGCGGGGAGATTTAGCATCAGACTTGCTGCCAATATCGGGTGTACTCAGCGTATTGTCATCATGCTGGTGTAGGGACAAACAGCAATCCCGCCAGACTTCGCTGCACATATTTTATACTTTTGTTTTTCTGAGTCTGGAAATTATGGATGAATAATGATCTCCCAATTGCCCTTCACAATCATGATATAGCCTGAGAAGTTAATAAGCCACCTCAGTAGCCCCCCTCTCCCCCCTCCCCCCCACTTCTCTGTACAGACATTTTTTGCCACATGGGTGAGCACAAAGAAATAATCAGATAGGAGATTTTTCTTCTAAATTAGGCCTCTTGTTTGTAAACTGAAAGAGTGCTAATGCAGTTCAAACTCAGCTGTGTACCACATACGCACACTCAGCTCAGGAGTATTATAAAGAGTGGGAGAATAGAAGGTTTTGTTCTATTCTTTGGTCCCTTTTTTTATATGAGAGAGCCATTCATTCAATCCCTATGCTTCTCTCTCTCTCTGGCTCTCTTGGTCTATTTCGCTCCATAATGCCAGCATTAGCTGCAAGCTGCTAGCTGTAAAAGTGCTTTGATGTTGACCCCTCACTGCCACTGACAGACCCTCATTGGTGGGTGAGTCGCGGAGCAATAAGGGCATGTGTGGGAGAGAAGAGGATGAAAGCCTGGACAGCTCGGAAGGGATAATATGAACAAATTCCTGCCTGTTCGCTTAGTTTCTTTCTTTTTTTTTTTTTTTTTAACTGGGTCTTCTGATTACAGAGGTTACGAACCAGTAAAACTTCAGAAATGACCACGGAAAGCATGCCGTACATGAAGAATCAGATAATTGTTCTGGCTCTAGCCTGGTAAAATTAAATCAAGCCACAAAGCAGGCAAGGGAGCATGGGGGAAGCTGAAAACATTTTTCCCTGCCAATGCATTGAAATGAGGTTTTAAAATCGAGAGATACAGTGTCCTCCTCTGCAAAATCACTTGGGGAATGTGAGGTGGGGGGGTGGGAAATACCGGTTCATGTGTGTCGGGGATATTGTTCGTTGTCTTTTGCCAGGCGTAAAACAAAAGTCCGGTCAGCCTTCAAACTCACAAGGTCCATACTGCACAAGTGCACTAGAAGGGCAAAAGGGTAGGTTGAATCTCCCCTCATACCCACATTCTTGTGTAGCAGGCAGGAGGGAAGCTACTGCTCACACTCCCTGAGCACAAGGAGGAGCTGGCTTGCACTGGCAACAGCGCTCCAGCCCTCAAATGGGCCAAACTGGGTGGATGAGCACATGGCCACCTGTGCCCCTCCTAGCAACTGGAGGGTCATGCTGCGCCTTTTATAAAGCTATAGCCACTAGCACTGCTGAGCATGCTCCACCCAGAACCCAGGAACGTATTTTCCCTGCCTTTGTCCTATTGAGGCATGATGTCTTTAGTCACTTCAACTTTGCACTCCCACTTCACCTCTACACCCCCGCTACGGCGGCTCTGGCTGTCATAGTCATAATTAAACCCTAAGGCTTGACATGAAATGGATAGGAATGTCAAGATTAAAGCTGATGATCTGTTGTGAACTCCTGCCTTAAAAGGGAAAGAAAGAGGAATATTCCCACAAGCTGGTAGGAGAAACATTCTGTTGGCTGAGTTTTGGAGGAGGGGTTGGCCCCAAACGGAGTGAATTGTTGGTAGTTTGCCCCAGCAGTGCATTTTGCCTTGAACAGCAGAATTTTAAATGTGTTTTACTTGTTTGGGACTCGCAGCCTTTTACCTGTAGGCCACCAGTTCAAGTCTGGGCCAAGCAATTGGTGACTTGATTTTGTTACCAAGTTGTGGCTGTTCACTGGCCTGAGTGAAATGAACTAGTTTTTGGCAAAAAGGGTCAGTTTCGTTTAAAAGGCGTCCATATCACAAAATCACCACAAACGGCATTAACCAGTAATCTTACCAGCAGTCTCTGCTCTCCTCTCTGACTCCAGCTCAAGATAGATGCTGACTATAACACATCTTGTGTTGCATTTCTTCTATTGAACAAAAAAAGATTTCAGTACAGGGCTCCCAATCAAGCAACTCTTAACAGTCCTAATCCACTAAAAAGAAAAAAATCTTTCACAGACCATTAAAAATATGCATGTTTCATATAAAATGGATGTAATGGTTTAGCCTTTATGGGGAAGTTCTGTAAAATGTAATAAATGGTGATAACTTTCTATAGAATTTTTAAACCCACTTTTTGAATTCTTTAGCAGGGAAACAAAGATCTAGTTGTTTAGGAGTCATTTATATAGCATCCTAGTCATTTGATGCTAATTAAATGTTATCAGACTTTTCCTATAAAGGGTCTGGAATCATTTATCCAAGTTAAAGTGGTTTAAAAAACTGTGTAAATGTTAGAGCTGGTCGTAAATGTTAAAGCTGGTCAAAAATGTTCCACCTGAACTTCTTTCAGTGGAAAATGTCTTTTCAACCCAAACAAAAAATAATTATTGTTTTGGCCACGTTTTTCATTTTCCAGTGAAAGCTTTTTAAAACTGCATTTTGTTTCAATGAGGAAAAAAGCTCCTTTTTTTTTCTTTTTATAAGGGAGAACAAATTAAAAAGGTAATAGAGAGGGTTCCCCGCCCCCCCCCCCACCACACACACACACACACACACACAAATAGAAAACAATTCTACATTTTTGGTGGGAGTGATTTTTTCATAGAAAAGTGAGATCGCTATTTCACAGAAAAATTAGAACCAATTCAAACACTTTAATATCTTGCAAGCTTTGGGTTTTTTTTTTAAACCAGTTCTAGTAAACACGTAGTATTTGAAAGAGTTAGGCCAGTCATCATGACTTTAAAGATTGGCCATAACTACGTGTGGAAGCTGTGTTTGCAAGCCAACTGTGTTTCCAGCTAGAAGCTGGATAAGCTATACTGTTTCTAACAGAATACCTTCTCCATTCTTCTGCCAATGACGATCCTTCTCCTTTGATTGACATCAGCTCATTTTTGATGAATATTTTTCCTGATGTTATCTTTTAAGTCTCTCTGTGGCTCTGATTGGCCTCTGGTATGTTGCTAAGCAGCCTTAGAATTTGTTCCATCCCCATTCGGTGTGAACTCCACTGAGCACAACATTGGCAGAGTCAGCAGTGTTCTTTCTGTGGTCATTGAGGGGAGCAGGTCTTCATGGGGAAGCAGCAGGAGCTCCGAGGCTACATTCCACAGCTGCGAAGAGGGGACGTTTGAATCTGGATTAAGCTCCTTGACAGCTGAGTTGCAGGTGCCTGTATAGCGTCTGCACTGTGAACTGGGCCCACGATTGTAAAAAACGTTCCCTTCTCTAGTGTTTTCAATTAACCACACCTCAGGGGATCTGGATAGGCAGTTGAAGTCTCCATTGTAAAAGATTAAAAAAATATATTTGCCAGAGGTATGGCAGCTGTTTTGGTAGGTACTTTGTATTCTGTCTATCTGTGGGCTCCTGGAATCCTTACTGTTCCCTGATGTATCATTTCACTCCAGTGAAAATCACAAACGATAACTCAGGAGGCAGTAAAATTACAGGGGTCATGGAGTACCCCGGTACGCTTGAAATCAGGTCAGTAACCTCACACAGCTGGCCCCCTTATTGATAACTCTCTTTGTCCCTCTTCTCCTGCCCACCTTTCACTCTACACCTCAACTATTAAAAAAAAAAAAAAAAAAGAGCCATACTCTCTGGAGCCAAAAAGAGGAACTGCAATTGCAACAGACACACTGAGCAGTACCCTTAGAGCTGGAATAAGTAATAACCCATAGTCTTCTGCTAATTCTGGGCCTGATCCTGCCAGGTGGTCAGCACCACCTGTGAGCTCTGAGAGGCCTGAGCTCCCACTGAAGCTGACGGAATGTTGTAGGCACTCAGCACCTCGCAGACTTGAGCTCACTTTGACTAAAGGTTCTGTTTTAAAAAGAAAAATCCACTGGTAAATACTCTGTGATAAATGGGTGTAGCTGCTTTATTGGCTCCCCAGTTCTGTTTACCTGATGATAATGAACAATGAGGCTTTGCACTTCTATAGTGCATTTCACCCAAGAATCTCAAGTAAAAGATACAGCAAACCCCTGTTATAACATTCCTCACAGATTGTAGGAAACACTGCATTACATCCACATAATAGTGCCATCCCATTAGAAGAATACATGTAGCTTCCACTGTCTTAGTTTTGACATGACTGTACAATGGCTAAGGGGGGAAAATGAAGTGATGTGGAGTGGGTCCACTGAGGTGGAGTTCAGGAAAGGAGTGACATCCCCGCCCCAACCAAAGGCTGGGGAAGTGTTCAAATTTGTTTGCCTTTCTCCACTGTCTATACTTTAAGCCTTCCATTTCCCACCTGCGGGGCTTCATCCTGTCCCCATTAAAGTCAACGTGAGAAGGACCTGCTTCTTCACTAGAGTAAATGACGCTGCGATTCAAAAATCCATCATCACTCTTTAAGAATATTATATAACACACATGGTTTGATATTGCCAAGCCAAGCAAAAATCTACCCTATTAAATGTGTGTGTGTGTGTGTATTGTGTAGGTGGGTAGGTGTGCTGATGGGTGGCTGTATGTATACATAGATTTACATATGTATATGTGGCATGGGTAGATTTTTGCTTGGCTTGATTACATCAGAGCATGAAACATGTACCGATCCCATATTTTAATAGCACAACCCCTCCATCGCCCCCGCCAAAAAAAATGTGGACTGTTCTTGGTTCATCCAAGTATCACACCACTAGCATCTCTCCTGCTGCTGGTCCTTCACAGTGGGAGATTTGTCATCATCTTCTCCATCACTCGTGACAGGGACAGAGCAATCTTTACTTTCAGCTGGGCAGGGTTTACCAGGTTGTTCAGTCCCTTTCCCTGTAAGCTTGGGGTGGGGGAATGGGGAAGCCACCAAAACCAGGGACCTTTGCTTTACTATGAGCTGCATTCAGCAGCTTCTCAGGTTGTTTTCCCTGGTTATGTAGGTGGGAGCTGAGTGCATTCTCAAGACTTCATTGGCTCCACAAAAGGGAATCCCAAGAAAATGTTAGGGTGTTGCTCACACTGCCAGAGTGGGTGTCACAACTAGTCCAGGGCTCAGCACACCCATGGAGTACTTACCCTACCCACAAAGCAGGGAAGCAGCCATTTGCTCTGAGGCCCTGTAGATGGTACTATTGTCCTTAGCTCATTAAGGGCAGGTTTTTTTACTTTGACTTTCAGTCCTCTGGCTTTTGTCAGTTTGTGCTGAGAAATTAAACTTGTCTAGGTATTTAAGTATAATACAGCTAAGAAAGGTCAAACAAGATTGTCTTCATTGCTTTCTAACAAACTGCAATAGGTATCTTCAAAGGACCAATTTCAGGCTTTATTATCTCACTACAATGCCCGCAAAAGGGAAGGGTCTTATGCCCAAACAGTAATGCAGACAGAGAAAAATGGATTTTTAAATTATCTACCTTTGCTTTGCAACGTGAACGTTTCAGGGTAATTATCCTGAGATAATGCCTACAAATTGCTACAGACTTTGGGTTTATAATTGCTTGTGTTCATTTAAAGTTCCCAGCAGACTAGGCCAGGAAATTCACTGCCAGTCAAGCCAAGGTGCTTAGTATACGGTAAAGGAGTTTTTCTTAAAAACCAGACACTCAAATCAGCTTTATTTAAGAGCAACAATTCTAACTTACAGCTTGTTTGATTTTGTTGTGTTGTTGTTGTGGGAGCTAGACTGGGCTGAGTATGCTCGGCAGGTCTAACCCAAGACAGACCCATGTAAACTGGGCAAACGGAGTTTATCTTTGTACACTAATAAGATTTAGCAAAGCTACATGACACTGTCCCGCTCTCCCCCCACACACACACACAGTTTGTCTATGGCTGGACAGCCTTTCCAAATGTACCAGTTATTTTAGACAACTAAATAAAATTTTGCAATTAAATAGCCTCAGTGCTCAAGGTATTCAGTATAGGAAAATAAAAGGGAATAACCATATCTATTTATGATAGGTTTAAAAAGGCAAGTTTTGGTAGGGTCACCACTGATTATCATCTGCTAGACGCACATGAGCGTCTTGTGATATCAAGAGTAAAGATGAAAGTCGTGCAATCTTATTGCAAGTCTATGGAAAATAACCTTTCCAATAGCATAGAATGAAAGTCTTCAACTCTTAATTGTCTAGAAGGGGTTCAAGACCAATTGCTTCTCTATCCAGAATTAATAGGTATTTTTGTCCTGTTATTTGCTTAGCACCATCAGTGTGCTCGGTGCTGTATAGTACATAGAAATAAAGGCTATCTCTGCTCCCTTGCAGTTACATTTTAAAACATAACACATTGGAGACGAACACACTGGGAAATCAGAGACGAGGATGGACTTGGTCGTTTGATCGTTATTAGTAACTCACTTATGTATGGGCTTGTGATGTCACCCCCCGAATACATGAAAAGACATTGCTCCCTCAACTCAATTACATGATAGAGTGGCAGGAAGGAAATCAAGCCAGTTACAGGGCTTATCCTATTCCGCCGTGGTTCATGGTTTTGAAGTTTGTTCCTTTTAAAGTTGATAAGATTGTAAGTTGAAGCTAAAAATCAAAATAAACAAAATGTCATGTGTAACTGTAGCCCTTCCACTACAGCAAACTGTCCTTGGTATCCTGCTCTCAATGGCTGCCAACAGCACTTTCCCAATACCACTGTCTGTAATTCCCACGGTCTGTTACCCAAAATGGTTGACCTGGGTAAACATGTAGATGGATGTTTGCTTGTTTGTTTCCTCATGCTATTTCTCTTCGTATATTTTCCTCCCTATTTTTCTTGTCTGACCTTTTGCAAATATTGGCTTTGTTTTGAATGTGCCCAGGTCTACATAAGAGGGTGAAGTTCGTGAAGCAAAGGTTAGAGAGAGGAAATGTCTGTGTGTCTCCAGAACTCCATGTCCATCATCCAGGGCTGGGAGATTCAGGTAACACAACCATGGATATAGGGGGCATCCCTTTCTGATTGAAGCCCCAGACCTTGCTGAATTATTTTAAAACTTTATTCACCTCTCCCTTAAATCTTCTACATGAAATAAACATGCAGATTCCCAAGAGAAACACTGTTATCAGTGGGCTGACGCGGTAATGATGGCTGATTTATCTCACGTGCAGCAAAAGACTTCTATTAATAAATTAATAATGCCCAGATGTGTTCTAGGGTAGTGGCTCTCAACCTTTCCAGACTACTGAATCCCTTTCAGAAGGCTGATTTGTCTTGCATACTACCAAGTTTCACCTCACTTTAAAACTACTTGTTTCCAAAATCAGACATGCTGATTCAAAATTCAAAAGTGTCACACCACACTATTACTGAAAATTTGCTGACTTTCTCATTTTTTACCATATGATTATAAAATAAATCAATTGGGATATAAATATTGTACTTACATTTCAGTGTATCATATATAGAGCAGTACAAACAAGTCATTGTATGAAATTTTAGTTTGTACTGATTTTGCTAGTGCTTTTTATGTAGCCGGTTGTAACTCGGCAACCATCTAGATGAGTTGATGTACCGCCTGCAAGACTTCTGCATACCCCCAGGGGTACACGTACCCATGGTTGAAAACCACTATTCTAAGGAAACACCACACTGGATGTGTTGCCTTTTGGCAATTGGTCTGTTAGAATTAGGGATTATGAAATTTCTATCACCAATTCTCATCTCTTTAAATCCCTCCTTTCCTTCCAGAACTGAACACTGCTCTTTGGTTCACAGGGATTACCCATAAACCAAGCCTTTCAGAGTCAAGATACTGTTTGACAAACTAAGACCTCCAAGGGACATCCCATCAAGTCCTGGAGTCACTGCTTGCTTCTGTTATCCTAAGGGATGGAAGGTTGGCCTCTTCTCCCCAACCTGGGGCTTTAAGGGATACCAGCAGGCTATTAACTCATCTCCTCTCTTTGAGGAAGATCCACAAGGCAAGGACACTGCCCTCTGAATTCCAAGAGTTTTTCTGTGGGACCAAGAAGCAGCCTTTGAATCTGTCAGGGCAGTGAGAGAAGGCTTCTCCATGGCCCCACAGGAATGACTCACCCGCTCTTACTGCAGCAGGCTCTTCAGTCACCCACATGAGCAATTAGCACCCTGAAAGACTTGGGGAACCTTCATGAATTTTCAAGCAACTACATTAGGAATCATGGGGCTTCACTTCAGAGCTCACAGATACGAGAGAGCTTTTGAGGCTCTCTAGGTACCACATCAGGTCTATAAAGAGGCATCTTTTCCTGGCATGAGGCCATTCCATCACTCCAAAAATTTCCTCCCAATTACAGACAACGAGGTATCACCCAAATTTATTGCCTCACCCTTGAAAACTGAGGGAGCTCTCAGACAAGCATTCCCTCTGGAGAGAACTCTGAAAAGTAAGGAGTCCTGAGTCTTCACTGAAAGTGGGGAGAAGGGAGAATCTGTGAATGAGGAACAGAATTTCCCTGCTGCACAAATTAATGCCTCCCAGTAATGAACCTCTAACTCGAATTCAAATTGTTGCAAGGTTCACTATGAACATTACCCACTGCTCTCCTTGTATTCATGCAAGAAACTAGAGTTAAGCAAAGAGTGTCTCAGGCAGGATACCTTAGGGAGCAGCAGTCACAGCACCTGTGTTTTGGCAGGTAGAAACTGAAAGAAGAACAACAGAAGCTGAACATCCTGCTGGCCTAGTTCAAGGAGGCTGGAAAGACGAACTGGATGATTTGGATTAAAGTTTAATTTCACTTCTTAGAAGGTAAACCTGGCTGACAGCTGCAAGCTACAATACTCAGTGCTGTCTTGAACTGAATATCAGAAGAGCACCTAGGAGTGGAATTTCTCAACATGTCCATCTCAAACGCTCAAAACTTAGCAGAATCCAGAATTTTTCTGTAAGCAAATAAAAGAACCCACTATTTGCTTTCCATAAGCCGGACTCCAGTGCTCCATCCAGCATGTTCTGTTTCTCTCCTATGCACTCTCTTTCCCGTGTCTGGTCATCTTCCCCTGTCTTTTGCCAGTGGTTTGATCTGCTGCACCATTTCTCCTCAGCATCAATATGCTATTTTTACATTTGTTTTGATTTTGCTTTGCCTATGGGATCATCCATTTTTAACAGGTCCCTCCAAAGTCTGGAACAGGAGAACATCCATTGATAGTCAGTGTGAAGGAAACTATTCCTAAATGAGAATTTCTAAAGCCTGGCCTCAAACTCTTCCCTTTCAAGGATCGCGTACAGCTGACCTCAGTCTCATCCTTCTGAATTGAAGACATGTTGGAGTGTATGTTCTGGCATGGGAGTAGCATATGCCGGCGTCCCTTGGATGCTTGCTGTGTTACAGATTATCCCTTTGAATGCCATGGAATGTTCTTCTCCCATCCCCCCCCACCAACAGTGTGATCATCGCAGAGTTAATATGTAAGATTTCATTTTTACAGAGCAGCTATCAATGTTGTCCTGACAAATCACAGAAACCCTGGCAAACTAATGACTTGTGAATAGCATATTGAAAAAATCCAGTCTGTAAAGAACTGCCAGAACCCAAACATACATCCTTCCCATTATCTCATCCCCCATATATCTCTGCCGTAGCTTTTGATTGGTGGAAGCAGACCAGGTGTATTCAGTGAGGCACCACCATCACATTACATTACATTCCCATTACAGATAAGCTGCACACCACTGCCATGTCCTTGAGCACCAAATTCTCCTCTCACTCTCTGATAGGAAAAAGCAGCAAGTATTTGGGGTCCACCAGTTTCCAAAAGAGATGATCAGTCACATCCCTAATTGTCATCACTTCTTTATAGATAGGGAAACTGAGGCACAGTGAAGTTGAATGACTTGCCTGAGGTCCCACAGTGAGTCAGATGCCCGATTCCTTGCTCTAACCCTTGAACAAGAATCCCCCACTAGAAAGTGAGGATGGAGACCACAACGGATCAGCTGGGTCTCTGCTAGAATTTTGGAAAATCAGCAGTTTCCAATTTCCAATTTTTGTTGGCAAAACCAGACATTTTGCCATGTTTTCATGAAAATTGGCTCATTCCAGCAAGGTTTTTCCTGTTTCACCAGAGAGCACCTTCAGGGAAAAGGGCAGTGGCAGTAAAAACAAATATTAAGTCACTGTGGGAGCAGAGTCCCACTTCTTCATGCATTTGCCGCAAGTGAGAGCAGCATTTCCACTGCAAAACCACTTTTTGCTTGCATTTTTGATGGGAAACGGGAAGAAACTTGAGGCCAAGCAACCAACTTTTTTCACTGTTCATTAAAGGCCGGACCCCAAATCACTGGACCTTTGCCACTGACTTCAAAGAGACTCAGATCAATCCCTAAACTATGGAAGTGTACACTCCTGTCATGGGCTCCACCACTCTGTAACAGTTGGTTCTGTAAAAATAAAAACATGAGCTGCACTTTCAAGACAGTCTGGACAGGTTACAAACTAACCTGGAGCGTGGTTTGTGCCAATAGACTGACACACACTTTGCAGTACTTTGAACATGGGTTTCCTGAAGGAAATGTTGAGTAGGAGCTTA
Source organism: Natator depressus (assembly GCF_965152275.1). Taxonomy (NCBI): domain Eukaryota; kingdom Metazoa; phylum Chordata; order Testudines; family Cheloniidae; genus Natator; species Natator depressus. The sequence continues at coordinate 74,319,950 of NC_134243.1, forward strand.
TCTCCCACTCATCAGCCGTTGTTAACAGTATTGACCGGTGCTGTGCTGGGGTGTTATATTGCCATGCACAGCTTCAATGCAGCAATGGCATGACAGCGGTTCGCATGTCCTGATTGTGACATGAGACAGCCTGTCAAAATCAGGATTGTCCTGTGGAAACTGAGACAGGAAGCAAACCTGGGGCCCAAACCAGACAAGCTCAGCCCTGGTCTACACTAGGAGTTGAGGTCGAATTTAGCAGCGTTAAATCGATTTAACCCTGCACCCGTCCACACGACGAGGCCCTTTTTTTCGACTTAAAGGGCTCTTAAAATTGATTTCCTTACTCCACCCCCGACAAGGGGGTTAGCGCTGAAATCAGCCTTGACGGGTCGAATTTGGGGCACTGTGGACGCAATTAGACAGTATTGGCCTCCAGGAGCTATCCCAGAATGCTCCATTGTGACCACTCTGGACAGCAGTCTCAACTCAGATGCACTGGCCAGGTAGACAGGAAAAGGCCCACGAACTTTTGAATTTCAATTTCCTGTTTGGCCAGCATGGCAAGCTGCAGGTGACCATGCAGAGCTCATCAGCAGAGGTAACCATGATGGAGTCCCAGAATCGCAAAAGAGCTCCAGCATGGACCAAACGGGAGGTACGGGATCTGATCGCTGTATGGGGAGAGGAATACGTGCCATCAGAACTACCTTCCAGTTTTCGAAATGCCAAAACATTTGTCACAATCTCCCTGGGCAGTGCCGTGTGAAACTTAAGGAGCTGAGGCAAGCCTACCAGAAAACCAGAGAGGCGAACGGCCGCTCCGGGTCAGAGCCCAAAACATGCCGCTTCTATGATGAGCTGCATGCCATTTTAGGGGGTTCAGCCACCACTACCGCAACCGTGTTGTTTGACTCCTTCAATGGAGATGGAGGCAACACGGAAGCCGGTTTTGGGGACGAGGAAGATGATGATGATGATGATGATGAGGTTGTAGATAGCTCACAGCAAGTAAGCGGAGAAACCGGTTTTCCCGACAGCCAGGAACTGTTTCTCACCCTGGACCTGGAGCCAGTACCCCCCGAACCCATCCAAGGCTGCCTCCCGGACCCGCCAGGCAGAGAAGGGACCTCTGGTGAGTGTACCTTTTAAAATACTATACATGGTTTAAAAGCAAGCATGTTTAATGATTAATTTGCCCTGGCATTCGTGGCTCTCCTGGATATACTCCCAAAGCCTTTGCAAAAGGTTTCTGGGGAGGGCAGCCTTATTCCGTCCACCATGGTAGGACACTTTACCACTCCGGGCCAGTAGCACGTACTCGGGAATCATTGTAGAACAAAGCACTGCAGTGTATGTTTGCTGGCGTTCAAACAACATCCGTTCTTTATCTCTCTGTGTTATCCTCAGGAGAGTGATATCATTCATGGTCACCTGGTTGAAATAGGGTGCTTTTCTTAAGGGGACATTCAGAGGTGCCCGTTCCTGCTGGGCTGTTTGCCTGTGACTGAACAGAAATGTTCCCCGATGTTAGCCCCAGGGAGTGGCTAGCCACGCGCTGGGGGGAGGCAAAATGCCACCTTGGAACGAAAGCACATGTGCTATGTATGTAATGTTAACAGCAAGGTTTACTGTGAAAGAGTATACCCATTGTTCTATAAAATGTGTCTTTTTATATACCACTGTCCTTTTTTTTAACTCCACCAGCTGCATGTGTTTCAAGGATCACAGGATCTTCTCCTTCCCAGAAGCTAGCAAAGATTAGAAGGTGAAAAAAACGCACTCGTGATGAAATGTTCTCTGAGCTCATGCTGTCCTCCCACACTAACAGAGCACAGACGAACGCATGGAGGCAGACAATGTCAGACAGCGGGAAAGCACAAAATGACCGGGAGGAGAGGTGGCGGGCTGAAGAGAGTAAGTGGCGGGCTGAAGAGAGGGCTGAAGCTGAAAGGTGGCGGCAGCGTGATGAGAGGAGGCAGGACTCAATGCTGAGGCTGCTGGAGGATCAAACTAATATGCTCCAGCGTATGGTTGAGCTGCAGGAAAGGCAGCAGGAGCACAGACTGCCGCTACAGCCCCTGTGTAACCAACCGCCCTCCTCCCCAAGTTCCATAGCCTCCACACCCAGACGCCCAAGAACACGGTGTGTGGGCCTCCGGCCACCCAGCAACTCCACCCCAGAGGATTGCCCAAGCAACAGAAGGCTGGCATTCAATAAGTTTTAAAGTTTTAAACTTTGAAAGTTCTGTGTGGCCTTGTCCTTCCCTCCTCCACCACTCCTCCTGGTGCTTCTCTCCTCCACCACCCGTCCTGGGCTACCTTGGTAGTTATTCCCCTATTTGTGTGATGAATTAATAAAGAATGCATGAATGTGAAGCAACAATGACTTTATTGCCTCTGCAAGCGGTGATCGAAGGGAGGAGGGGAGGGTGGTTAGCTTACACGGAAGTAGAGTGAACCAAGGGGCAGGGGGTTTCATCAAGGAGAAACAAACAACTTTCACACCGTAGCCTGGCCAGTCATGAAATTGGTTTTCAAAGCTTCCCTGATGTGCACCGCGCCCTCCTGTGCTCTTCTAACCGCCCTGGTGTCTGGCTGTGCATAACCAGCAGCCAGGCAATTTGCCTCAACCTCCCACCCCGCCATAAACGTCTCCCCCTTACTCTCACAGATATTGTGGAGTGCACAGCAAGCAGTAATAACAGTGGGAATATTGGTTTCGCTGAGGTCTAACTGAGTCAGTAAACTGCGCCGGCGTGCTTTTCAGCGTCCAAATGCACATTCTACCACCATTCTGCACTTGCTCAGCCTGTAGTTGAACAGCTCCTGACTACTGTCCAGGCTACCTGTGTATGGCTTCATGAGCCATGGCATTAAGGGGTAGCCTGGGTCCCCAAGGATAACTATAGGCATTTCAACATCCCCAACAGTTATTTTCTGGTCTGGGAATAAAGTCCCTTCCTGCAGCTTTTGAAACAGACCAGAGTTCCTGAAGATGCGAGCGTCATGTACCTTTCCTGGCCATCCCACGCTATGTTGGTGAAACGTCCCTTGTGATACACCAGTGTTTGCAGCACTATTGAAAAGTACCCCTTGCGGTTCATGTACTCGCTGGCTTGGTGCTCCGGTGCCAAGATAGGGATATCTGTTCCGTCTATGGCCCCACCACAGTTAGGGAATCCCATTGCAGCAAAGCCATCCACTAGGACCTGCACATTTCCCAGGGTCACTACCCTTGATATCAGCAGATCTTTGATTGCGTTGGCTACTTGCATCACAGCAGCCCCGACGGTAGATTTGCCCACTCCAAATTGATTCCCGACTGACCGGTAGCTGTCTGGCGTTGCAAGCTTCCACAGGGCTATTGCCACTCACTTCTCAACTGTGAGGGCTGCTCTCATCTTGGTATTCTTGTGCCTCAGGGCAGGGGAAAGCAAGTCACAAAGTTCCATGAAAGTGCCCTTACGCATGCGAAAGTTTCGCAGCCACTGGGAATCGTCCCAGACCTGCAACACTATGCAGTCCCACCAGTCTGTGCTTGTTTCCCAAGCCCAGAATCGGCATTCCACTGCATGAACCTGCCCCATTAGCACCATGATGCCCACATTGCCAGGGCCTGTGCTTTGAGAGAAGTCTGTGTCCATGTCCTCATCACTCTCGTCACCGCGCTGACATCGCCTACTCGCCCGGTTTCATTTTGCCAGGTTCTGGTGCTGCATATACTGCTGGATAATGCGTGTGGTGTTTAATGTGCTCCTAATTGCCAAAGTGATCTGAGCGGGCTCCATGCTTGCCGTGGTATGGTATCTGCACAGAAAAAAGGCACGGAACGATTGTCTGCCGTTGGCCTGACAGAGGGAGGGGTGGCTGATGACATGGCTTACAGGGTTGGCTTACAGGGAATTAAAATCAACAAAGGGGGTGGCTTTGCGAGAAACTGAATGGCCCCCTCAAGGATAGAACTGAAAACCGCAAGGATAGAACTCAAAACTGGGTTTAGCAGGCCGTTGATTTCATGGCGGGAGGGAGGAGAAAATGAATACAAAACAAATCTGGTCTATTTCTTGTTTTGAGCCACTTCATCTATCTTTATACATCTTGCTGGCAGCAGACTGTGCAGTACGACCGCTAGCTATCGTCATCTCCTGGGTGCTCGGCAGAAGACGGTGCAGTATGACTACTGGCCATCATCTTCTGCTGGCTGCTGATTAAAAGACAGTGCACTGCCGCTAGGACTCAATCGCCATGGGACGAAACTTAAAAGGGAAATGACCTGGCTGAGTCACTCCCATGTTTGCCCAGGCGCCCCTGACCTCATCGAGGTTGGTTAAAAGAGCACCCAGGACTACGTCGATGACGGCTACCAGTCATACTGTACTGTCTGCTGCCAAAAGGCAATAAACTGTTGCTGTGTAGCAATGCAGTACCGCGTCTGCCAGCACCCAGGAGACATACGGTGACTGTTAGCTGAGCGGGCTCCATGCTTGCCGTGGTATTGCGTCTGCACAGGTAACTCAAGAAAAAAGGCACAAAACGATTGTCTGCCCTTGCTTTCACGGAAGGAGGGAGGGAAGGGTGGGCCTGACGATATGTACCCAGAACCACCCGCGACAATGTTTTAGCCCCATCAGGCACTGGGATTTCTACCCAGAATTCAAATGGGCAGCGGAGACTGCGGGAACTGTGGGATAGCTACCCACAGTGCAACGCTCTGGAAGTCGACAGTTGCCTCGGTACTGTGGACACACTCTGCCGACTACATGCACTTAGAGCATTTGTGTGGGGACACACACAGTCGACTGTATAAAAATGCTTTCTACAAAACCGACTTCTATAAATTCGACCTAATTTCGTAGTGTAGACATACCCTTATTTATACGTGCAGCCTTTACTCACACCAGTTGCCCCATTGAAATCAGTGGGACAACTGGTTGGGGGATGGGCTGACAGAATCGGTCCTCTGAAACAGCTTCATGTCTAATTCCAGAGTAAATCGGGTCCTTTGCTACACCACAGCTAAGTGATTGTGGTAATAAAGGCTGTGCCTGCCTTTCCCCCTGAATTACCAGGACACTCTCTGGCCTGCCAAAAGGCACATACAAGGGCAAATTAATGAGATGGAGAAGATAGGAAAGTGCCTAAGGGTCCAGTCAGAAAAGAAAAGAGAGGTCTGTGCAATCCCCAGTGAAAGGACCCAGCAGGATGCAGCGACTGAAGGTATTGGCCACAGCACTGATATTTAAAGTCAAATTGCTCTCATTCACCAGGAGCAAAGAAAAAAATAAAATTAAAAAAAAGCATCTTCTTTTTATTCTCTTAGTTCTTATCGACAAAGTAAAGTTCTGAATGGTGAAGGGGGGAACTGTGCTCTGGTGTTTCCATACGATCCTTGCTGCACAGTCTGCTGCTGTATATAGCGGGGTAATGATCCCTCCTCAAAAGAGCGATCACCGCCCTGCTAATAAAATGGTGACACTGCCACCTGAAATATTTTGATATTGTGGTTTTCCTGCATTTCGTTTCTTGTGTGCACCTGGGATAGATTTTTTTTTGTGGGTTTAAAGGCGAGAATGTTTAGCGAGGGGTATGGGGCAATTCGGGAAGGAGAACAATCTCTGTTCACTATATCGGGAACCACACATCCCTCTCTTGTGCAGAATAAAACAACACCTGGAGATAAATTGTAATACTGGGGTAGGGGCTGATTTCTGCTCTGAGCTCTAGAAATGAGTTATAGTCATATGTGTAAAAGTTTATTGTAATAACCTGGAAAGTATCTCATGAGGAGCACCACCACCCTCTAATGGATAGTATCGGAACTGCCAAAGTGTGTGTCATAGCTGTGTATTGCTGTCAGCTAATGGAGATTCTCCTTTCGTGTAAGGCTTTTGGAGTGAGAGGATCTGAATTCTGTTCCTCTGTCAGTGTAGTTCTGAATAGCTGCGCAGTGGCAAGCTAAGGACTTTTGTAATATCCAGTGTGTTCTGCCAGAGAACAAATCTCCAGATATTTGGAGTGATCTGTGTTTAAGCTGTAACACTGACAATAAGCATCTCTTTTCTAATTGGTTTGCACATTACAAGGCATGGCCACTACTGAATCACACTTATTAGTGGCTTTTACTAAAGTGCTTCTGACCATCTCTCATGGATGGGAGCAGAGGGCTTTAAATCAAGATACTTAACTTTGAACCGTGGTTGAGCTGATCTTTAAGCAAGTTCATTCTGATCAAAGAGCAGAGACATAGCAGGGTCCATGTGGATTTTAAGCCTGAATGATCCACTTCAGACTAAACAAGAACTGTTCCAAACCTCCATCTATAGCTTTTCCAAAGTTTGAAAAAGTTCATGTCTTCTCCCGCCCCACCCCGTAACGCTGCATTTTTGGGGAAAGTTCCACTGCAGAGCCTTCTAATTCAACATTTCCAGCCATGGTAGAACCTGAAACCTGATCTCATAAAATTTGCCAAAAATTTCCAGAATCAGCGTCAGTGAGGCCGGCTGCCTGGCTCGCATGTCAGGATGCTTTTCTATAAGCATAAGTGGATACACCAGAGTATAGTCCAAGTAAGGTGATTTTAAGATATGATCTCTCCTGAACCCCCTTAGGATCCTCAGGTTGCCAGTGAGATACAAAATGGATGTCTAGCCCTGGTTGCTCTTGAGATATACAGGAGGTCATCAAATCTGGCAAAAAACAAAAACAGGCTCTCACAAGCCATCTAGCAGACAGGCCAGGATGCCGTCAGCATCCCAAGCAGCCTGAGCCAATCTGCCTCTGTTTAGGATAAGCACTGAAACTGAACCTCTGCAAACCCGTCAGCCTTTGCCTGTCCGCAACATGTATATAGTAAAAAGTCAGTGCCCCGGATCAGCTAATGGGATTATTCATCGACAAAGGAATGATCCAGGGCCCAGTCCTGTCGCCCTTTGAAGTTAACAGTAAAACTCCCGTTGATATCAGTGACAGCAGGATCGGGCCCCAATTCCTTGTAAGTTTGGAAGCCTCTGAGGAATGTAAATGGAAGCTGGAGGGAGTGAGGAGGGGGTGGAAATGCTCCCATTTTTGTTTTTAACAGGACAAGTTTCAGTCCTAAAGGAAACCTCGGCAAAGTGGTAAGATTTTGTCCCCAGCTATAATGCCACTGGGCTTTGGAGTGACCTGCAGGATACAGTGACACTGTGTGGTTTGAATTTTTACATACAGCTGCATAAAGCAATTCTCATGTAAATTTTGGAAGTAAATACGCCTGCTGTTGGTCTGCTGCATGGACACATATGCTCAAACCATTAGGCTTGACAGGAGATTAGAATTAACCCTCACTTTCTCGCTCCCTGTCTCCCTCTCTCTCTCTCTCTCAACACACAGCTTTTACAAGAGACTAAACCACCTCTGTATTTTAATGAGTGGCAGAAGAGTTAAAGCCACGAGAAGCAGCGGGGGGGGGAAACTGTATTGTTGCATCTTCCCCCATCCTCTTGCCCTTGATATGAAGCTGCATGAATTTAGAATATGATGCGAGTCCATTACGGTTCAATACCCAGGTAGATACGTCCAAGTCAGCACACTTCTCCCCACAACCCCAAATCTTCCAACAGCTGAAAGCACCCTCAATTCCCATTGGCTTCAGTGGAGCTCGGCACCTTGCAGAATCAGGCCCTGTGTGTTTGTTCAGCACTGGATATCTCAATTACCACCTAGCGGTGAGGAAACCTTTAAGAGCCAAAGAAGCCAGAAGGTCCTCCTTACTAGGCACACATTGTTGGGACCCACCTGGAAGCATCTGAAAGGTTTTAACAGCCAGACATTGCTGGCTACCCAACAAGAGGAGTTACGAAGCAGGCTCTGGCCATCCGGCATCAGCCTATCTGGACTTGACATCTAAATGGGTTCTCTTTCCAACTGATGCACACGTCTCCAGCATGTTCTTTTAAGGCAAGAGCCAAACAAAGCAGAAAAAAGAAAATGCGGGGGGGGCGGATAAAAAGGTAGGGGAACCTGCACAGGGTTGTTTGTTTATGCGAACTTTAAATAATTCATTTTTATCCCTATTGAGCTCATCAGAGCGTGACAAAAATAAACGTGTCTTCTTGGCCTATTGTTTGGAGCCGAGGATTGTCAAGCGAGAGGGAAATATTACAGCGACGGAGGGAGATACACGCAAGAGTGTGACCTTTAACTGCAGTACCTATAACCAGTCTCATCAAATTAAAGCACTGTATATTTTCCTTAATAATCTCTGATTAGGCTTGGGGTATGAGCGGACACGAACGCCCGCCATTGCTATGCAGCGGGATGCCTGTTTAGCACCAGCCGAGCATTTGGGAATAAGTGAGCAAAATGCTTTAATTTGATAGGGTTAGAATCCTGCAGGCTCCAAGGTGAAAGGTCACCAACAGCTCCGCTCGCACTGAATATGCAGAAATAAAAAACTAAATTGCTTACATCTGCTGCAGGCAGGAGGGGAAATGATCTGATTGGACAGTCCAAGGGCTCTCCATCTCTTTTGGGTTAGAGAGGAGATTTCGGAGCATCAAAAGCTCGTAATTGGAGTAATTCTGAATTAATGGATACATACACATACAAACATTTTGAAGCAGCTGGCTGCAGAATGCTGCATGTTTAGGAATGCTTAGGGATTGCAAAGACACCGTTTAAAAAATTGTCCTTTATATCTAACAAACTATCAAGACGAGATTTGAATTTCATGACATGTAAGAAGTTCAGTAACCCAAAATCCTGCCGGTCTGTCAGATAAATGTGTTGTATGCAGTGTTGTTGGAGCTGTGTTACTCCCAGGACATTAGGCAGACTAGGTGGGTGAGGTAATATCCTTTATTGGACCAACTTCTGTTTGGTAAGAGAGGTGAGCTTCGAGCTTACACAGAGCTCTTTGTAAGCACGAAAGCTTGTCTCTCACCAGGTAAATTTGTATCTGCTCAACCTATATCTGTTTGTTCACTGTACAGTTATTCTATCTATCTATCTACTTGCTGTATGTCTGTGTGTTCTTTCATGACTCAGAAGGGGCTTTGCTGTATAAGGCCCAAAGGAGTTGCATATAAAGATGTTGCATAGAATTCTAGGCTTTAGCCTGGCCATCTGATACTGTATTTAATCTACGTATTTGATCAATAAAAATCAAAGACAAGGCTCAAGGTCTTTTTGGCACAAGGCATTCAACCTCGTGTTGGGTGTCAGAGGTTGTCTGCAGTGTCACCTTAATGGTGTCACATAAATGAGTAACCTATTTTCCTAGGCTTTGTGGTCATGATCGGGAGCAGTTTTGTCTTTGTTTTTATTGGGTTTAGGGATTTGGGGGGGGGGGTGCAGAAGAGGACAACCCTAGCTTAGAGATGTAAATATTAAATCACATCCTTTCTGACAACCCCCTCCCACCCCCCACCCCATAGAGGGTTTCTTACACAGAGAGATAACCATGATACTGCTAACTGACAAGAGCAGCATCCCAAGGGTAAAGAAATTACTGAAACCAAACTGACCAGGGGAGCACGTCCTGCAAGGCAAATTTTCAAGAGCGATTTCTCAGCTGGCTGTTGATTTGGAAAGACAGGCACATCAAATCGTGGACCAAAGGGCCAGAATCCAGGTTTCGGACCACTTCTGGAGAGATTTATTATGTAGGTAAAGATGTAAGTTCCTCTGATATTTTACTTGGAGCCAGGGCTTCTCTGATCTCACTCTCATGTACAAACTTGAACAGTTTGTTCTTTTATGGCTGCCTAAGGCTGTGCAGCATCGTTTCAATGGCCTTTTGTCTTGTGACAAGTATTGCATGCCTATAATGTACTAAACATGCTAAAAATCCATGTAATTAATTCCCCAACATAACAAATATAGAATGATTATCATGTAGCAGATAAACAGAGTTTATTATCTTTTCTCCCTGGCCTGCACCTCTTCAGTTCTCTTTCCCTCTGCTGTTAATCAGTGCATGCATTGTTTAATCCTCTCACGTGTGTGGTGGGGAGAACATTGTTCAAAAGGGAGGATGAGGTTAGGGCACAGGACTAGGCTGGGCTGTGTCACAGACTTCCTGCGTGACCATGGGCAAGTCAGCTAGGCCAAAATTTTCAAGCTTGGGTGATCCAAGTTAGGCACTTAAATATGTCTCTCGATGCACCTCATTTCCGGAGATGCTAAAGCACTCACAATGGGAGCTGCAAGCAGGGGTACTGGATCAATTTGTATAGTGGGGGATGCTGAGAGCCATTGAACCAAACTGTAAACCCTGAATCTGATAGAAACCACTTCAAGCCAGGGTGTGCGGCAGGACCCCCAACACTCCTAGTTTCAGCACCTCTGGCTGCAAGGGCTCAGCACCTTTGAAAATCGGGTGCCTGTTTCAATTGAACATCACACACCCACGTGTGAAAATGTTGGCACCAACCTACCTGTGCCTCAGTTTCCCTATTTGTAAAAAGGAGAATGACAGTCTTATTTAACCTACCACATGGAAGACTTTTGAGGTGAAACCCATTCACGTTTTAAAGTGCCTCTACCTCATAGGGAAGGGGTACTACAGAAGTGCCTCGTATTATTGATATTGTGATTAAGTTGCATTTCTCACATTGCCCAACGAGAGACGTGAAATTCATCCTGGATGGATCCTGCACATTTGAAGTACAATGATGCTTTTACCATCTGAGCTGGTTGACACTCAATGTGGGGAGAAAGCTGGATTGCTTTTACGGGTTTTACTTGAGAGGCTTCTTTATGGAGGCAAACTATTTCCTGTTTAAGGTACTGTCTCTCTTGCCTAGCTCAGCTCTGGTCTCTGTCACAGAGCAACCTCTTTTGTCCACCTAGCCATGCCTGCCATCATCTATTCAAAGGTATTTGTCAACAATTATATGTCTATTAAGGACAAGTCAATCAGTCCATGTGCAAATAGCCAGACCTCCAGGGGCTGCCTATTGATAGGGACTTGTCAATAGCCAATCCAGCCCTTTTTCAACCAAACAAGAAATTAAACATTCACCAAAATCATTGCTAGCCCAATTCCCTAAGGCCAGTCTTTACTTTCAGAATATTGGCCTGTTCTTTTTCTTGGCTAATATTGGTTTTGAATAAACAAAAGAAACACAGAAAGAGAGAGTGCAAGACTAGGTGCTTGTTAAAGCACCATCTTAACTGTAATTAAGAATATTACCAAACGGGTGTGCATGTCGGTGGTTGCAATTAATCCTGAAGGCAGTAAAACTAGAAGGGAATTAATAACAGAAACTTTAAATTAGCTCAATGTAATTAATATCTCCAGTATATAAATATCCACTATTCCACCAACACACATTTCAGACTTATTTACCTAAATTAAGTTGGGAAAGGTAGCAATATTATGCAATATTTCCATGCATATTCAATTTCTAAATTCAACAGTTGATTTTATAATTATTATTGCAAATGACTCATCGTCTCCAGCACACGAGAGAACGAGAGAGACAGAGACTGAGCGTGCTGGATGCATGTTTTAAACAAAAGCCTCTAGCAAAAGCCACAACATGAAAAAAAGACACTACACAGGGCCGTCTCCTTTGAACTGGCAGCACCCCTGTATCACAGCATACATTGGTGTTGCACAAAAAACGACAGCATCAAACAGTTTTGCACAAAGACCTGAAATGACCACAAATATTTAAAGCAGAAGTGATATCTGATCTACCCTTTTTAGGAATATCACAGCTGGCTTTGTTAAAAATTACAGAAGCAAACATTCTCTCCCTTAATGTTCTGTTCCTCTTCATTTCTATCGTTCCATCAGCAGAAATTCACTCAAAACTTGGCAATTGTTGCATAATATTCAAGCAGTATGTACAAAACCAGCAAGCTAATAAACATTATAATTCATCATTTTACTAATGACATTTTAAAAATATTTTTTCATGTCAGCGAAGGTTACACATTTTAATTCTGGGAGATTAATAAAACCCAATCTGAGATCTATTCTTTTCAAAGTACACCAGCACCACTGTAGTTAATGGTTGTTAGTTGTAGGGGGGTTGTAATTTGGCCGCAAAACTTTGTCCATTGAAATAGACCATCTAAAGTCTTAGCCAGGGAAGACCTTTTTCACTTGGTTTTTGTTGCTGTTGCTGATTATTTGGTTGTTATTTTAGTTATTTATTTCGCAAACGAAATTAAAGACAAAATCTTACTTTTCCCATTTTAAGTCACAAAAAGTCTAACTGATTTCAGTGTTCTGCATGAAACTCCCTACTCCCCAACTTTTGAAAACAGCTTTTTTGAGTGGAGGGGTAATCTGATTTTTAGCAGGTGCAGAATGTGAATGAAAGCCTTTCAATTAGATGCACTGGGAAACTGAACATTAAAGGCAAATGATTTATTTCATTTTAAATAGTAGCTGGTTTTGCACAGGAGATATATATATATATGTGTGTGTTTTCTACCTAACATGTCAGTACAGAGATGTAGCATGCATGAGCATCAGCTGTGTGACATGTCACTATCTTCATGGAAAAGGGGTTCCCAAGAGATCAATGACATCATAGACCAAGTCTATATAAAATAAATAAATAATCATTAGAGGGCTATGGTTTACAAAATCCTATTAGGGGTATTTACAAAAGAACCTACAACAGCTTCTTCACAGTAACTGCAAATAATGGTGTCTTTTTTTAACCTACATTTGGGTCCAATCCTGCACCCATTCAACTCAATGGCAAAATTCCCAATGACTTCATAAAAAGCTGGAGCAGTTCCTGTATTCATAAATTTTAAAGCCAGGAGAGACTATTATGGTTATGCTATCCACCCTCTGTATAACACAGGCCAGAAAATTTCACCCACTAATTCCTGCATAACTTCTAGTTGGGCTAGAGCATGTGTTTTAAAAATATATTTTCTACATTTACATGATATCTGTATCGTTATGGAGTATCAGATCAATACATTTCTTTAAAACCTACAGGGAGGGTTTTATCTCCTCACCCCCATTCTCCCAACCACCCCATGAATTGTGATTTAACTGCAAGAAAAGAAGAAAGAAAGAGAGATCTCACAAAGAACTTTTCAAGTCCCATTAAAAGTCTGATTTAAATTGTCCAAAGTTTAGGGAATTCTGAGTTAAGGATGATGGCCCATCTATCCTATAGTCACCCCTCTGCACCTACATATTGCAGGGGTCTGCAGGGAGTGTGACCTAAACAGTGTGCAATGGCCTCTACAACCTGATTACAATGGGATGAGCTAAGTATGGAGTGTTTAGCATTTTCCTCTGAATTGGTCTGTTGTTGGTTCATGTTGAAACTTTCAACATTATTTTAACCCAGTTTGCTAGGAAGTTTCTTTCCCAGTATGACTCTCTGAAAAGCATTTTCCTTTTACATTTTTTTTTGGCTCAGTAACAATTTTTTTCCAAATAATCCATATTCATTTAAAAAAATAATACACCAGAAAGCTTTACAGCTCCACAGACTAGGACATACTTCTGGATTGTCTCAAAAAAGTGATTACGGCTATCGGGTTATCATTAACTACTTTCTCCATTACCTCTCCGCTGGAACTGAGTACTTGCTGCACTCAAAACTACAAGCTGTATTGAACTCTTCATGAACAACATTCTGAGAAATAATTTAAACACTTGGTGCTGAATAATACACAGTAATATAGATACGATAGGATGGTTTTTCAGCTGCAGACATTACTTGCATCAGTCTGCATGTATATATACTTCAGTGGGTTGGGGAGTAGTGTTGGATGCCTTTGTATGACAAACGCGTACAACACAGTGTGTGTACGTACAATTTACCCTCCACACCACCAAAAAATACCATATGACCTTCTATGCAGAATATGAGTACATCCAGATCACTAACACTAGTAAATAAAGGTATCTATAGAATAAATAATGTAGCCCCTTGCAACGTTATTTTTCATGTTTGTTTAACAATACTCTTCTATCAAGCTGACGTTTCTATACAATCAATTTTTTTAAATTTTAAACAGTAGGTTAAAATAAAATGGGGGAGGGAAGACTCAGAAAGAAACCTCCCGTAAACCACGCAATTTCACCCCTTTGGCTGGTACAATTAGATGGCTAAAAACTAAAGGGAATCTGTGTATACCTCTAGCAGTTCCCTCTTCACCGAATGGAGAAACACACTCTGTCCAGAGAGGCTGGAAAAAGGTAATACGTTCTTGCTGTGGTTTTAAACTCTGTACGGGCAATATCTGCTTCTCTCTGATGAGTTACAGAGCTGCTTCTTCCTGAAAAGAATTGCTAGACCTCTGCCCTAAAGTTGCAGCATAAACCGTGACATGTCTTGCATGACACAGCTTTCTAGCCTGCAGAGGACATGCACAGCATGTATTACTAGTGCTGAAGTTTCATCTTACTCTAAGATCAAGTTCAATTAAAATAGATTTGCAGAAAGCACAAACTAGTCACACATTTGTGTGCGCGTGTGTGTGTGTGTGTGTGTGTGTGTATGTGTGTGTGTGTGAAGTGGGGGGGGAAAACTGATAATATTTCACAACCAGTATCATATAGTTACCATAGTTATATCCTGTTGTATGCAGGTATCCATCTGTACAAATGTATATACACACACAATAGAAATCACTATATACTGTATAATACATATACCTATAAATACAGTCACACGTATACTGGATGGTATGTAGCATAGAGTACTCAGGAATTTTTCCTATTGTTTAGTCCCATGGCTAAAAATATTCTTTTTAAGCCTGTCTAGTCCTTCACATGTGTTCCAGTTTATCCTCCTCTTTTTAATGGTATGTAACTCTGTTCTTTAGGACAGGGTGCATGATCTCTTCTGCCCAGTTCCCAAAGGAAAGGGAGAGAAAAAGAATCTGATATAGATTAAAAAAAACCCTCTTGAGCTAAATATTTTCTGACAAAAATCCCATAGAAATACTCTTGAAACTTACTTTGATCCAGTGGGCATTTCGAAGAAACAAAACAAACAAGCAAACAATAGAAAATGCCTCAAAGCTTTTGTTCTTTCCTGGGTTTGCCAGTTTATCCTGTCTTCAGTTAGGGCCCAATCCTATGTCCACAGACATCAATGAAAAGACTCCCATGGATTTCAATGGGCTTTGGAGCAGGGCTGTAGTTTGTACTCTCTTAGAAGGAGGGACAATCTTTATATTTGTTTTGTACAGCGCAGAGCACATTATGCCTAAGAAACAGTAAATAACAACAATATTAACTGTCCACTAAATGCATAAATATTTAAGTGTCATAAATAAGTAGGTAACTTGATTTGTAAATAAACTAAATTTTAGGAATATTTCATAAACATTCTGTGCTAAGCTGGTGCCTGAGGTAATATAGATTTTCATCCATATTCATATCTACACAGTTAGGAATTCCCTTGAGTTTCTGAGGTTTTCTAGCAATCGGATTCTTTCATGTTCCTCTCTGGGATATAATTTTTAAAAAATAAAAGCCTAGTAGAGAAGCAGAGCTGTAATTCAATCGTACAATGTGTGAAGAAAGTGAATTATTTTATTACCTTTGCTAAACATGAAAATATTCTCCCCGTTTTCTTTAACCAGGGTCTATTCCCTCAACAATGGATTCCAGACTGCACCTTCAAATAATAATTAGAAAGGAATCAGCTACTTCCATCCTCTTCAAACAGGGAAACCGCAGAAAAAAGGACTAGCTCAGTGGTAATTTATGTAGTACCCTAGCGCCATCTACTGACTATTGCTGAAATCCTTCCATTTAAAGGGACAAGCTTAATTTAATTATAGTATGCCATAAACACAAAAGCACACAACTGTAATCTACAGGCTCAGTTCTAGAGCTCTGACGGCTTGGGAAAAATTGACTGACTATCAAGCACTCACGCTCTCTTGCGCTCTCAAAAAAAACAAACCAAACAAAAACACTTCTCCAAGCTTGAAATCCGAGTTGAACTCAGCAAAGAGGAATAGCCAAGCAATAAAATTGATGGGGCCCAATCCTACAGACCATTACTCTTTACCCTTAATCCCATTGCTTTGAGCGGGTAAAGACTATTTGTGCTTATACAGCTCTCTAGGATTGAGATCGTGCACTTTAATATTCTATGAGCATCTGTCTGTCTCCCCATCACCACCACCCTTGTTTGGCGCTCCTCAATTGTAAGAAACCCCACTGACTTTGCTGATTTGCACCAGCTTAGGTTTTGGCCCACTAAAGCTACTGCAAAATTCTTTGTAGCTTTTTAACCACAATTTAACACTCACACACCAGTGAGTTTGATTTTTTCCAAAGCACCTGGAAGGCCTGTTCATCTGATAGAACAAGGTCGGGCTTCTAGGAAGGGGGCATCTGGTGGTAATTTTCCCCCCTCTCCAGTCTACTGATAGATGGGGGGCATAGGGTCAGTCTAATAGCTACAGTCTGTGCCGGGCCCCAAGCAATTTTTGGAAAAGCTGATGCCCTGCAACTGTGTGTGAATCAATCAAACGGGCTCACTGCAACTTCACTTAGTTTACACCAAGTGGAGATGGACCAGAACCACACCATGCCCATTCCCAAATGATGGTGAAGTTCAGATCCACATCCAGACCTCCAGCCTCCCCCTGGATCTGAATCCTCATGCAAGGAAGCCTGGATTATCATACAATGGAACTTGATTGTTTCCCGCTCAAGGAACATGATTCATGAACTCCTGGTTCCTTATCTATCAGCCATGTTTAGCCCCCTTTCGAGGCCCTTCATTTACAAAATAAAGTAGGCTCAGCAACTTTCAAAGCAGCCCCACCAGTTCATCCTACAAACCTGGTTTTAGAAGGAGCGGAGCAGAGCAGGACTTGAGATCATCCAGAATTTCACAACTGGTTATGAAAAGAACATTGTCAGATGACAATCAGACATGGCATGAAGAGCCAGGCGTGGATGCAGATTAGCTTTAGGCCAAAGTCTAGGGTACGAGTTAGACAGTGAATCTGAACTAAGATTTCGGTTCAGATTTGACGGCACCAATGCCTCAGACTGTTTTCATTTTTATTGGGCATAAGCAGATGACAGCTGCTATGGGTCCAGCTTGAACAGAACTTGGGTCCCTTTAGAGGTTTGTGGTTATTCAATTATGAGTTTGTGGAGTGCCGAATTTGAAAAATGAGGCAGATTGAAAAGCGACAAACCCATCTCCAGCGTGCCACATGTACATTTATTAACGGAGTCGGAGGAAAGAGAAAAGGGGAAGGTTGTTTGGAACAGAGCCTCTTGCAACACACGTTGGGCTAGGGAGAGCCTTACCCACGGTGTCAAAGCAGCTTCACACAAAGTTCCTACGGTTTAATCCCACTATTCAGGATCAAATGCCCAGGAACTGCCATAGCAACAGGATGGCACACATACAGATACAACTTTGTTACATTTTTCCGAACAAAGAGCAAAGAGAGCGGAGAATGGAAAGCTGCAGAGGGGGAGACAAAACTTTTCAAGGAGTGGTGGGAAAAGGCGGTGAAATACCTTGTTGCCTTCTCAACCTGTACATGAAATGGGACACATGCTCCAGCGTTTTGGGCCAGATTCTGATCTGAGCTTTGCCAGTGTAAATCTGGAGTAACTCCCATGACTTTCGGCTAGAGCCTCGGGTCTGAGTTATGTTTGCTGCAGGACTAGAGTGGGAGGGGTGGGAAAGGTGGATTTAAGCCACCTTGTTGCTTCCATGATCTTGGGGTCAGCTAAAGACTGTCCTACCCCTGGCTTAATTTAGAGCATGCTTAAGGATGCTCTGGTATATGCCCAGTAGCCAGTTGCCTCAAGGGGCCATTTTGATAGTGAGGGATCCTAGGGTAGTAGGTAGTGTGCAACCATCCAGAAAGAGGGGGCATAGAAGCTGCTAAAACAGCTTTATCCCACAGGGAATTCCTCTAAACAAGTGGAGTCCAGTTAAACCAGCTTTAGAGAAACTTTGCTCCAGCGGAACAAAGAAGAGGATGTGGCTCTTTTGGCACTTAACACCTGCCTTGTTTACTTCACACTCTTGCTTTGCATCCAGAGATGGATCAGACCCAAAGTGTAGCCATCTCCAGTTGTGTTTGGAGGCTAATGACTAAACTGGATTTTGGGGAGTTCCTTCTAAACCGCTGTGTACAGTATGGCTAAGCTGGGTTATAGACTGGGAAGCAGTATTTCCTGGAGCAGAGTTGAAGCCTTGGTCAGTGATGATTGACATTGTACAATATCACTCCAGGATGTCTGTTTCCAGGGACAACCATTTCCAGGTAGCTTCTCTAATGTGTAATGTGGTCCATAAAGGGCATCTGTGAGTAGCGGGGATGGCTCAGTCTCTGTCAGCCCAGCTCTGCTTTCAGACTTCACATATACCATGTTGTGTTGTACGGCACGATGATACCATGATTAGAGCTGGTTGGAAAACAAATCAAAACAGTTTTTTGTTGGAAAAAGGTTTTTCAATCAAACGGATTTTTTTTTCTTTTTACAAAAGTGTATAAATTTTGATGGCAGGAAAAAAATGTTGAAACTAATTTTTTTTGTTTCAGAATTTTGAAATTGCAAAATGAAAAACTTCCATAACAGCATTTGTTTCAAATTTCTGTTTCATGGAAAATTTCAAAAAAATTTATTTTTTCATTCTGATTCAGAATGAAAACCAATTTTGAAATGTTGACACTTCCCACAAAATGGACATTCTGAGTTTCAATCAGCTCTGATTATGATGCCTTATTATTTCCACAGACTTTACCCTTAGACTTGTAAGAGTACTCCTTGTGTGAAAAGTTCTTGGGTCATTTTATTGTTAGTTGCTACAGTCCATAACTTAGAGAGAGAGACACACACACACACTGTGCTCTCTCTGGCGAATTTTACTATGGTTCTTTTTTGTTTTTGTTAATATAAAATAAAAGTTATTTTAAACATTGCTGGCCAGATTTTCCGAAGAACTGAGACCTTTTGAAAATCCAGCAATAGGAGTCACAGCAGGAACTGCTGGGACCGGAACATCTAGGCCAAAGAACAAAGCTAGGCCATCTAGGCCAAAGCCAAAGCATCTAGGCTATCTAGGTCAAAACTCTTTGTGTTGGAAATATAACACTTGTGTTCATCATTCATTTATTATATTCTTGTTCCTTTCTTAATGGGATGGGATAATGGACTTTGGGCTTTTCTGGTAAGGATTACAGTCTAGTGTTTAGAGGAAGGGGCTAGGAGCCAGGACTTCTGCATTCTGTTCCCAGCTCCACAAATAACACTCTGTGTGATTGTTGGAATGCATACTGACACTTTAAGGTGGGTTTCAGCTCCAGGTCGGCTCTGTTCCTAGTTTCCACCCAGAGCAAGGTAATCCTGGGACTAGTAGTCCAGAGGGACCATGGAAGTTGGAGCCTAGCCTAGCAAGGAATGCCAGGAAGAGATGCAGTTGTATAAAGCCTCCCTTCCCTCCAAGCACAGAGTGAGGTGATGAGGGAACAGGTTGCAGATCTCTCCTGCTCTTGGTGCTGGCTGTTGGCAGAAATGCAGAGCGTTGTCTAGATGTAGCAAAAAAGTTCAAAAAGGTTTTTTTGAATTTTGAAAACTGCTGGTGGGGAAATCTGGGGAGGGTGGGACCCTCAGAGCAAGGGCAAGAAGAGGCATTTGGCATGGAGGTTTGGAGCGGCTGAGAGAACAAGAACAGGCACTCCAGTATCAAGCGGAGTGCCCCAAGGGTCGGTCCTCGGGCCGGTTTTGTTCAATATCTTCTTTAATGACCTGAAGGATGGCGTGGACTGCACCCTCAGCAAGTTTGCAGATGACACTAAACTGGGAGGAGTGGCAGATACGCTGAAGGGTAGGGATGGGATACGGAGGGACCTAGACAAATTAGAGGATTGGGCCAAAAGAAATCTGATGAGGTTCAACAAAGACAAGTGCAGAGTCCTGCACTTAGGATGGAAGAATCCCATGCATTGCTACAGACTAGGGACCTAATGGCTAGGCAGCAGTTCTGCAGAAAAGGACCGAGGGGTTACAGTGGATGAGAAGTTGGATATGAGTCAACAGTTTGCCCTTGTTGCCAAGAAGGCTAATGGCATTTTGGGCTGTATAAGTAGGGGCATTGCCAGCAGATCGAGGGACGTGATTGTTCCCCTCTATTCAACATTGATGAGGCCTCATCTGGAGTGCTGTGTCCAGTTTTGGGCCCCACACTACAAGAAGGATGTGGAAAAACTGGAAAGCGTCCAGCGGAGGGCAACAAAAATGATTAGGGGACTGGAACACATGACTTATAAGGAGAGGCTGAGGGAACTGGGATTGTTTAGTCTGCAGAAGAGAAGAGTGAGGGGGGATTTGATAGCTGCTTTCAACTACCTGAAAGGGGGTTCCAAAGAGGATGGCTCTAGACTGTTCTCAGTGGTAGCAGATGACAGAACAAAGAGTAATGATGAACAAACTTGCAGTGGGGGAGGTTTAGGTTGGATATTAGGAAAAACTTTTTCACTAGGAGGGTGTTGAAGCACTGGAATGCATTACCTAGGGAGGTGGTGGAATCTCCTTCCTTAGATATGTTTAAGGTCATGCCTGACAAAGCCCTGGCTGGGATGATTTAGTTGGGGATTGGTCCTGCTTTGAGCAGAGGGTTGGACTAGATGACCTCCTGATGTCCCTTCCAACCCTGATATTCTATGATTCTATGATTTGCTTCCTTTTCTCAGAGCTACTCTGTAGTGAGGGGCCAAAAGATGTATGAACTCTTGGGAGTGGTCAGTGGCTGATAGAAGGATCTGGTTCTCATTAGAATTTTGTGTTCTGTTTGTTTTTGAACATTCCTTACCCTGGATAGGGTGGAGTTCTTGGTTTAGCTAAAGAGCTAAAATACCCAGAGTGTGAGGGGAAAATGAGGCTGCAGCCACATCCCCGTGCCAGAGTGATAAGGTCCCCGTTACAGTGACATTCAGATCACTTATGGGTTCCATGTCTCCATTTCTCCATCTATAAAATGGGGAGAATATCAACCTAACTTGCAGTGGTGTTGAAAGGGTTAATAAAAGGGTGTCTGTTCAGTGCTTTGACAGACGTGCAAAGTATCAAATGATCATTTTAAAGATTTTGCACCAAATTCCTAAAGTCCTTACTCAGGGACTAAATACTGCTCACCATTCCCTCATGCAGCCCCATTATGGCCAAATGACCATAGGCGAAACTTCTGTTGACTTGGGGAGGAGGTCCTGGTTAAGTGTGGAGTTAGGAGTTCATGCACTTCAGATCTAGTAGAGTTTTGCTTGAATACAGACTTGAGCATTTGGCTCCTACTAAATTCAGTTTAGTTTTCACCCTGGGAATCCTGCAAACTCCCAAGAAAGATTTTTTTTTTCTTTATCACAATCACAATATAATACAAACTTCCTCCCGCAAAGCGTTGATTGTTCTATAATGAAATCATAAGTAATTTTGTAGCTGCTTTGGGGAAAAAAGAAAACTGTTCTTTGCACCTGCTGTATGATATCACTCCGCTACAGCTCATAATGATTCTAATATGTGAAGGCAGTTGCATAATATCATCATATTAGAGTTTCCATAAGAAAAATTCATGGACAAGAGACTGCCAGTAGAAATTCTTCACAAATGCTTCTTTTTTTTCCTTCCCACTGCTCTTCTGTCTCAAAATATCCTTGCGTTTTCCCCAATCAGACTCTGTAGGTTTCATTGGTGAAAATAATAGCTAGCAAATAATAAAGAAAAAAAATAACCATGTTTAAAATAAATGCATTTCTCTATAGAAACTAATGTTCTATAAAGGGATGCAAAAGGGGGAAAAAAGATAGCAGATAGCACAGCTGCATTGAATTGCAAGGCAGCTGGAATTCTTCAATGTAACCAGATTTTAGATGAGTTTTCTTTTCATTTTTCTATAATAAGATCTTTGTAAACCACAGTCCTAAACAAAATCGTATTGGTCGTAGCGAAAATAGGAAAGAACAGCATTGCTCCTGCTCGGTATGTGACAGTCAAAATACCACGCTGGATCCTCAGCTGATGTAAATTGATGTCAATGGGACTATGCTGAGTTCTAGCAGCTGAGGGATCTGGCTCATCACATTAGTCCCAGAGTGACTACACTGATCCATGGTCTGTGGGGGTCGGGGGAAACATGATGTGGTGGTTGAGGGCACCTTTGTTGCCCTCAGCTGTGCAGGTGGAAGAAACAGCAGGCAGAATCCCCAAGAAATCGTATGACTGAATTAGACCGAAATCTTACTGGGGGGTTTTAGGCAGCACACACTGCATCAGTTATACACCATCCTGGGAGAAGGTACAATGTGCCTTCTATTTCATGCCTGACCAGCTCCTCTAGCCAATAAGAGTGGGAAGCAGAGAGGTCTTATCTCCACCTTATTCTTTCCCTCCCTGCCCTCTTTGAGGCAGCTAGCACCTGCCTTGATGCTAGGATATAGCAACGCCTGTGTTCCCCAAGCCACAAAATGGGTGAACACGTCTTAGGTGTGCAAAAGAAAGGGAGAGGCTCCAAGCTCCCTTCCCACCCCTTGGACATTTATGCAAGGGTCAGCTGCAATCTGGCCCTGAAGTGGGGGGCTGGGAGGCACTCCTGGGTTGTACTCCCAGTTCTGCCACCAGCTTGCCACGTGACTAAGGCACATAACCTCTACAATTATTAATTTTCTAATCTGTAAATGAAACACATGCCTGAATTCCCATGAGAGTTGTGAGCCTTAATTAATGAGAGATAGCAAAGTGCTTTGAGATCTTTGGATGAAAGAAACTACAGGAGAGCGCAGGATTATTAAATTATTATTACATTTCTCACTGAGAAACAGTCGTGTTCTATAGTGGTGTGACACAGATATGCCCAGGCAGGCCCTGGCAGATATATTACATCTGTGTCCAACAGCCTTCTCAATATTTCACCAAAAGGGGGTTATGTGTGGTCTCTACCAGAAGCTAAAAACAAGTTGGTTGTCATGGTTATTGCAGGGATGTTTCTACAGGAGGCATTTTGTAGTTATGTAACATATAGACTGTTGGTTTCCAAAACTGGTGGAGGTGAAACTTGTCATCTGAGGTATGGTGGGTCTCAGAGCTCACTCCAATCAACACTGAGAACAGTTGACATCCATCAACCTTGCCCAACCCGGTGTTTACAATCTGGAACAGATATAGACTTGATTTGACAAAGGTCCAGAAATGTATAAGGGAAGGAAAGAGGGCAAAAATTTAATACATTAGGGAGGCGACATTCTACCAGCAGGAGTGTCTCTGGAAAAGCAGATCCCAGCTCGCTGGAGTGGACAAGCACTGAAAGGACTGACCATTGGGTGAGACCTTATTAGACAGGAAAGTAACTCGTTAATAAGTATAAGCTATAGATTGTGTTTCCTGTTTTCCTTTTACCTCTAACCTTACATTTCCAAATCCTTTTCCTTGCTTTTATTTGAATCTGTAGCTTAAGCTCCATTACAGAAAGTTCAATTTGGTTTCACTATAGACAAGTCTACACTAGCCTTGTGCTAAGGACAGTGTTGAACTGAAGTGAAGTTGGCAAACTGGGGTGTACTGCTTCCACAGAGGAAGCAGATCGCTGTACACTGCAGATGTGCACTCGAGTGTAACAAAGTGGGCCGTGTACATTGCTAGCCTGGAAAGGGAGAAAGCAGGGCTCGCTGTTGCGAGCAGACAGCAGAGTTGGGAGGGTTTCCCCTGGTAGGCACAGATGAGGCTCTCTTACCCTGTAAGCAGGTAGTCATGATTCACCCCAGACACCTTGGGTGACCCTGAAAAGTGTTGCTATTATAAATCAGAGTGTGCCATCAGTGAACCCAAAGAGGCGTCAGAGATACCACAGGTTTTCACTATACTTGGCGTGGCAAATACTGGTTCTTTAATGGTAAGTGTGGTTGGCTCTTAGAGTGTAGGACGGGCCAGCTGTTCTTCTGCAGCTGGAAAAGCAGTGTGCTGGATTTTGTAATGTGTTCCTAGACTGATGAAATAACAACCTCAACCCCATTAGTCCTGTAAGTGTTTCTGTGATGTGGTTACAGTAAGTTATTAAACATGCTTAGAATGGTGCCCTTTATTATGGCAACAGAGGTCAGTTATCTGAGATCGAGTGCCAGATGATAAGTTCCAACTTGTTCCAATCAATGGTCATCCGTCACCGAACTTTTGGGACTGGGAGGAAATGCAAGCAGACTGCAAATTTGCCAGAATGATTTAAGACCTGGCATTTAAGGGTTTCCGTTCCAGTTGTTCTTTTGACATGTCTCTCGGTTCTGAAGACACACACTTAAGGCTCAAACAATTTTCATCTTAGAATGGAAAGCTGCAGCAGAAACAAGGATGCTTCGTCCAAGACAATGATGCAAAGGGGAGGGTGCGGGCAAACCTAAATGTATCTAAAGCATAAAGGTAAGTGCCACCTGCATCGCTTTATCAGCTTAGCCACTTGAATGGGAGGAGCATGCATCTTGCTGTGGGGCATGTATCTGATTTATCAGGAATCAGTGTAGGACTGTGTGGCTAGATGGGCAGGATGGCTAAGCCCCTAGTGGGAGCCACTGGTATGTAGCTGCTGCTGTTCATTACGGTCTTAGTGTGTTTCCCTACATCAACAGATAACATCATAAGCATTTTTAAGCCTGGACAGTTTATATCATAAGGAGTATAGAAAATAAAGGATGCAATTAGCTTATTGGTGGAGCTGGTCAAAAAAAATCGACAAAATGCCATTTCATTGAAACTGAAATGTTTCATGGAAATTTATTCGTCTGGGTGAAAAATTTGCATCTGAAAGACTTCTCGGATCCAGGATGGAATTTCTGGGAACAAGAGAGAAAGACCACCCCACAATAGCCAAAAGCAGGCTGTGAAAGGACTTGAACATGGATCTCCTATATCCATGGTGAGTACACTAACCACCAAGCTCTTGGCTATTCTGGGGTAGGGCTAGGTCTCTCTCGCCCATATCCATGGTGAGTACACTAACCACCAGGCTCTTGGCTATTCTGGGGCAGGGCTGGGTCTCAGTCTCGTTCTCTCTCTCTCTCTCTCTCTCCCCCCCCACCTCCCTTTTTACACAAAAAAATTCAAAAGGTCTCATTTTTGTTCCGATGCAGAACAAAAACAAGTGTCAAAACTGCAAATTTTTCACAAACAAAATTACTGTTTTCTGGCCACCCTTACTCAAATGTTTCCCAATATCAGAGACCAAATCCATGTCCTAGGGAAATGAGGACAAACTTCCCATTATCTTAACTGAGGACAGGATTTGGCCCAATGAATAGCAAAGCAACAAACCATGGGTATCACCACCACCTCCACCTGTCTAAGACAACCTCTTATGCATCCAGTCAGCAATTCCTTTCAGTCAGGCTCCAAGCTAGAGTTCTGACTGAGCGGAATCCATGGGGCAAAAGATGTTCAAATGAATACAGTGCATACACTGATATTTTACCCCCTGGCTTTTATATATCCTTCTCAAAGGTTTGGCTCAATACCATTTTTGGCTGCTGTCCCCAGGCATGTCCTGAAGATCACTTCTGTACACTCCAATGACAGTAACAACCCTTCAAAAATTGCAGACAAACTGAACACAGGCAACATAGGGCAAATTCGATTTAACTGAAGTCTACCATACTATAGTGCATTCATATGTCCTCTTTCACTTAATGCTAGAGTTAGGCGAATAAACCAAACTGAAAAATGTATTCAGTGAATTCTGCCTCTTTTTATTAGTGAACTATCGACAAGCCAATCACAACTTTCTCTGATTTATTAGCTGTTGAGAATTATTCCTTCAAATACTTCCTTGGTCATAAGTAAGTCAGTTTATGAGAAGTTCTTTGGAAAGGTTAGTCAAAATTTGAACTGTTTTGTTTTGATTGGACCCATGGATCACATGTTCTGACTCTCCTTTCTGATTGGATGAGTATATTACATAGACTCAGGTTCCAAGCGTGAACTATGCACATATATGAAGATTTGCTTCTGTGAATATTCCCTATATTTGCTCACGAATACGTAGAGCTGTTTCTGCAGACACTCCTGCCATTAAACTCATTCACTAGAATATTTGTGGAAAGCAAGCACAAAAGGGGTGGGAACACATTTGTGGGAAATACTTTGCAGTCTTTGTTCAGCTCTTCTTAATACTCAGGATTTTAGACTTTGTGCTAAAATGTGAGTAAAAAATTTGGGGTCTTTGTGCACAATATAACTTGCAATGGCTCTTTCACTCAGACAAAACTATGCCCTATTTTTCTGGATCCAGCTCCTGGATTTGACCCCATTATAAATAAGCCATCTATCTCAACTGCATATAGACAATGGCTCTCTCTCCCGGGCATTAGTTTTGGTTAAAGAATAAAGTGAATATACCCTAAAGATAGCCAGGCCACAGCACAGCAATGCTCTATCTAGCCAAGTAGCCCATCTCCAGCAGTGACCAATAATGGATGTTCAGGGTAATATCTAAATGTGCAGTCGTGTACCATGCAGGCTGGAGAGAGTTTTCTTCCTGACCCAGGCAGCAGTCATATTTACGAGATTCAGCTTAGAAAGTGCTGATGGTTCCTGATCCCCTTCTCCTCTTAAAGCACTTTTAAGTGGAGGAAACACTTCAGAATCTTAAAGTGTTGGTTTGGGAACTTTCTTCTCTTCTTTCTTCCTTTCTCAGTCTTTTTTAGGATGAGTTCTATCCTTGTGTCCAAAAGGCTTAGGACAGAGGTGTAGTAGGGCAGCTGAGGCATATGCCTTCTAGGGTTTTTAATTATATATATATATATATATATATATATATATATATACGTTTTGTGTTCTGCAAAACATTTCCAATTTCATGAAACATTTTCTCCTGTAATTTAAACCATTATTTTTCCAGGGAAATTTCATAAAAAAATACATATATGCCAAGCTAACTAGAAACCTACTCTCTGCAATGATAGAGATTATTGTTTGATGGCTAATTCTTGCTCCACTTCTAAGATTAAAAAGGGGATTTTTTAAAGAAAAGCAAAGCAGCAGCTAGCAAGTCACACTTGCCAGAACTAAATGGCACCTCAAAAGTGTCAAGTTCATGTCTGTGTCTAGTCGCGATTTCAGTGTGGGCTCTTGGACCTCGATACTGCAAAGACTTACGTACTTTAACATCAGTGCCCTTGCATACTTTAATGTTACGCATTCTGAATTCACCTTGACTATCATTACAAAAGGTTCTCCCCACCCCTGCTCTCCTGCTAGTAATAGCTCACCTTACCTGATCACTCTTGTTACAGTGTGTATGGTAACACCCACTGTTTCATGTTCTCTGTGTATATAAAATCTCCCCACTGTGTTTTCCACTACATGCATCCGATGACGTGAGCTGTAGCTCACGAAAGCTTATGCTCAAATAAATTTGTTAGTCTCTAAGGTGCCACAAGTACTCCTTTTCTTTTTGCGGATACAGACTAACACGGCTGCTACTCTGAAACCTGACTTTAATGTGTAATTCTCTGTAGGATTAAGGCCTCTACTTGTGCAAACAAGTTCTCGGTCTCTATTCAGCAGTTAGGATCCAGATGTAAAGTGATCTTGTCATTGCCGGTAAAGGGAGCAAGAGGGGAACTTTATTCCTCACAGTGTTTCTTAGGTACCTAATTTAGTGGGCCCATTCCAGCATGTAATGAAGAATGAGCCTGGCTGCCTGTGCACTTTGGTAGAGCTCATCCACGGGAGCTCACATCTCTGATGAACAGTTTGCTGCTGCTCTATTGCCAATGAATTATTGATAACATTCTCCCTACCCACACTCCTCACCTCTGTTTATCTCTTGGCTTCTAAGAGCCACATGTTTCTTCCTATGCAAGACAGAAACAAAGAGAAAGCAATTTCCATGTGCTGGATTTCTCCCGAGACATATCAGCGACAACTCCAGAGTGGAAGTTTACAGCCAGTTTGAGGTGCTATTTGCATGCCAGGACTGAAGGAGACCAAATGATCCCTGGTGTGAGGGAGAAGATGTCAGCACACAATATGACTGGAGGAAAGAAACAGTGCAAAAGCCTGCAGTGGCTAACAGATGAGGTCTTAGACCTAATGGAGAGAAGACGAGGGCTTAAATCAAAATGACATCCTGATGAGACTGTGTGTAAGCTGAGCACATGAGCCTCGGACAAGGGATATGAGTGGTGGTTAGATGAACCGTTGATGGAATTCATCCACAGCGAGTGGTGCAGAGGTTGGAGCAGCAGAATGAGAGAGGTGGACGCGAGGGGACTTTTCAGCACTGTCAAGGAAGTTGCCCAAACACTCTCTCCTGAAGGCAGTGTCATCAGGGCAGCATATGGCAAAAGTAAAAAAAAAAAAAAAAAAAGAAGAAGAAGAAAGGTTATGGCATAAAGAGACAAGAACATGGTAAGAATCTAGTCCCAGAGCGAGGCAATCATAACACACACAGACATTCACTCAAAAAATGCCCCCCTTTCCATAGCTTTGCAAGCACAGAATATCTTGCAGTAAAACAGACTGATCCCAAGCAAGGAACGATACCAGCTCTGAATGCTATGGAGTTCTTAGGGAAGAGTGACAGCAAAAGGTCGTATGCACCACTAATGCATTGCACGAGCGTGAATTTCACCTCCTTGGCACATAAAAGTATGTGGGCCAGGCTCGGAGCTGCTGGGTGCTGAGCCTTATTGAAAATGTTACCATCGATGCCCTTCACAATATATATGGGGCAAAATTCTGCCCTGAGATTCTCACATGCTATTGTTGAACCCAATTAAATCTGCTCATCAGTGAGGTAAAGTATACATTGCATGTAAGTCAGAAAATGGTTTTCCATGCCAATTTTAGATTCAGAGGGCTCTAATCATCCTTAGTCACTCAGGGGCCTAGAAACAAGATGTTTCTAGAAAAAGATAAGTAAGTTAGAGTTTATTCCAGACGCATATCAAGAGGAAAGTTCCATTAAGACACTTTGCTGGTGATGCAAGTATTTATTTATTTGAACATTTAAAAAACAACTGCCCATCCAGTGTTCTGGCTGCCTCTCCCATCAGTTATACATCACAACACAATCAAAATTTGCCTATTAAGGACACCTACCTCAGCCTAGGAGACGAGAGGAAAAACACAGGGTTTGCCACATCCCTGGAAGATTAACAAATTTTGGTGTTAGTGGACCAAGGCTGGGAGTGAGTTCCACATTCAAAGGCACCCCTCCCACCCACCCCCCGAGACTGCCCTGCCAACAGCTCCCTCTTGTTTATATAAGGGGTGTTCCAGCTCCGGCACCTCATCTGATCTCAGCTGTGACAGTCTGGCATGGGGAGAGAGTGAACCATTCAAGTCTAGCCCAAAACTTTCATTGGAGCAGGAGCAGGCAAAGAGCTAATAACTGGGGTTTGAGGTGGAGTGAGTTTTACTATGGCTTTAACATGTGCAGAATTAGGCCATAATTCTTTACATTGGCAAAACTCTGGTTGACATCATTGGGAGCCATATGGGACTGAAATGGGAGTAAGGCTTGCAGGGATTGCGTGTCCAAATCATGTATTCATTATTATTATTTGGATTACCATAGCACATACAGTCTTCAAATGAGATCAGGGCCCTATTATGCTGGGTGCAGCTCATGTACTCTGTGGGAGACACTCCTTGCCCTGAAGATCTTACAGTCTAATAGGACTAGGCAGAGAAAAGGAAAGTGAAAGAAACTAACATTATCCCAATTCTACAGCTGGGGAGCTAAGGCACAAAGAGATTAAAGGTAAGATTTGGAAGCGGGGGAAAGCACTGACGTGACTTAGGAGCCTAGGTCATTTTTGACAATGGAATTTAGGCACTAGGGCCTAGATCCTCAAAAGTACTTAGGCACTTAACTCCCATTGAAATTAATTGGAGTCAAGCACCTAAAAATTTCTTGACCAAATCAAGAGTCCAAGATGACAAAGGCATAGAGTGTTATCATAATGAAAAGTACCACCGTCCATGCCTCATCACTCACCTTCCTAACAGTCTCATGTGAACTTTGATGAAGAGGTGAAACAAGATGGAGTCCTGTGGAACCCCCCATGAGAGTGCACTCCAGAAGGAAGAGCAATTACCCGAACCTACTCTCTAGGATCTCTCAGACAGAGAGCAATTGAGCAACCCAAGATAAGCCGTGTCATTTCTCATTAGAGGGCCCAAGCAGTCAATAACACGTCATAATCAATGATACTGAAAATAGCTGTTAGCCCTAATATCTGCATGGGCACCTGATCTTCATCCATTGCTAGAAGGAGATCATCCTTCAGTGCAACTTATGCAATCTCCATAACTGTACCCAGAGTGACGAGAGTCAAGGAGTTCGGTGACACTTAAATACTATGAGACTTGTCTCTTCACAAACTTTTCCGTAATCATACCCAAGATTGGAAGATCTGGTTTGCTTTAGAAGCAAAAATGGCCAACATAAACAAGCAACCTCCATATCATTGCATTGTTGATCATATAGTTGAAATATATTTTATGATACAGTATGTTTTACAATTATTGTGGTCCAATCCTGCAAGCTTTACTCATGCAAGTGACTCTTAATCACCTTAACACTTGCATTGGCGTGAGTGGGTCTCATGTGATTGAGGACTATTTGTGAAAGTAAAGCTTGCAGTCAGACTTCATTTTCTTCTTTAGTTTATGTCTTCCACCCTCGCAAAGTCCCAAAGCTCGGGCTCCAGCCTGAACCTGAACATCTACACAGGAATTTTTCAGCCCAGCAGCCCAAGCCCCGTGACCCCAAGTCAGCTGATCCAGGCCAGACGCAGCCTTGCTGGGGATCTTTTATCCCTAAGTAGATGTATCCTTAGAAGCCTCATCTATCTGTGCAATCTTTTATGGGATTCCTTTGTACAGCCACCTGTTTAGTTACAGGAGTTGGGGGCGGGGTTGTTTTTTTCCTTTTGTTTCCTCCAAGTTTAGTTGCCTGCCTAGGCCTGGTGCTCTCTGTTGTGGCAATGAGCAGCTTTCTTCTTGGCCCCTACAAGCTCAGCTGGGCATCACCTCTAGCCTGTCATTTCATCATTATGGACTGCCCC
The DNA here is from genome assembly GCF_965152275.1 of Natator depressus. NCBI lineage: Eukaryota > Metazoa > Chordata > Testudines > Cheloniidae > Natator > Natator depressus. The sequence goes on from NC_134243.1 coordinate 74,350,952, forward strand.
CCTCTGTGACAGCGGCATACACCTGTCTTATTTCACACATTCTGCCCATTGAATCTCAGCTTGGATTTACGCCCTTGGAAATCATTAAATTATGTGGGCTTCATTTACATCCTTAGTGTACCTCCATTCAGCTTGGTCCAATGGAGCAGTATTGAAGTAATGCCACAGTGTGATGTCAGGGGGCACTGTCTAGTTGTGACTTTGTGAGCTTCAGTGACTGACTGGTACATATTTCAGTGTGTATGTTTGTGAGGCATTGAGATATTACCATGATAGAGGCCATGTACATACCTAGCCAGGCAGAGGCAATTACCTCAATGCTTTCTCTATCTATCGTGAAAGGCTGTATAACTTAGGCTTTAATTTTGAGTTGAAAATGTGTATTTACTGTCTGAGGAATGCAGAAAACATCCCCCCTCTTCCCTCCCCTCTCCCACACACCACCACCACACACACACACACACACTCTCCTTCCCCTTTTTAGTACTCTATTTGCTGGCATGGAATGGCTGTTGTGTTTTCACCGTGTAGGTGGCTCTATTTCAGTGATGGGTAAAATGGTTAGAACTGATTGGGAAACAGGGTGTTTTTTTCCACAGAAAATTCAGACTTTTCATCAAAAATGAAAACCTAACATTTTCAGTTTTCATCTGAAAAGTTTTTGATGAAAACTCAAAATTTTCTGTGAAAAGCACACTTTTCCAAATAACAATAATAATAATAATAATAATAATAATTAATAATAATCTTGGTCCCAAACCAATTTTCCTTCAGAAATGAGTTTTCACAGAAAATCTTCTATCAGCCATTTATACTGTGCCAAATCCTGCTTGCAGTTACCCTGATGTAACTCTTACTGACTTCTATGGGAATTCTGAAAGCAGAATTTGGTCCACTGTCACTATGGCTTTTTGAATGCTCTTACTATTAAGTGTTCATCTAAGTGTTTGAACTACTGATAAAGTGATATAATTCTCTAATTTACATAACTGTCTTGGATGTGAAATGTTTTCCAAATCTCAGTTTAAGGGTAAAAGTGATTTGCCCAGCAACATTTCTTCCTCAGCCAGTAGAGATGTGTCAGCTGCTGCGAATATTAGATCCGGGTTCACATTTACATTAACAGATCAAGGAATAAATTGGTTACACTACGTAAGCTGAATTAAACTCTCAGTCACACCCACTTACATATTGTTTACTGATTGATTTTGCCTATTATTTTAAATCATGAATGTTAATCTCTGTTTCACATGTATGACAGAAGCAATACAGACTTCATTTTTCATTCAGTGTTTGCGATCCCACAGGATGGAAGGACGATGTAAATGTAAGGGTTTACTTTCATCATAACAGGGGTAATATGTCTTTCAAAGCTGAGCCATCCTGTAATAGTTTCTCTTCTGTGTCAGGCACAAATATCTCATTCTTCAACATCGAGCATGTAGCGGGGTCATCACCCTGCTCCGACCCGGAAGGGGTTAAAGCAGCCCTGGAGAGGGCTCGGCTGGGAAAGGCTAGGCTGAGTGGGGAAGCAGCCACAGCTGTGGCCAGCTCAATCAGGGCCCAGCTGGCCCTTATAAGAGGGCTGTGGCCCAGAAGCTGAGGGAGTCTCACTCTAGCCCTGGATTTGGAAGGGCTAGCTGCCTGAGAGCAAAGTACCTGAGATAGGGTAGTGCTGGGGAAAGGCAAGAGGAGCTGGGGCGCTCCAGCCTGGTAACCCCCCAGGCTGCAGGCCTTGTTGAAGGCCTATCAAAGGTACTGGGGCTGCGGAGATAGAGCTGATGATAGGCAAAGACAGCAGGTCCCACCCCCTTGCCAATGATGAGTGGCCATGGCAGACTGCAGTCTACCCTAGTGAGCGGGGATTAGATGATGACTGGCAGTAGCCACTGAGGTAAGGTGGGTTTAGAGGGTTGGGGGGTTCCCCTGGGAGGGGAGACCCAGAGTGTGGGGGTACTGCTGGGGCAGAACCCCAGGGTAAAAGGCACTGGGGTCTGGGAGGGACATGGGGGGCCAGCGGCAGGTGAGACATCAGCCAGGAGGAGGCACTCCATATGCTGGAGAGCTAATTCCCAAGATGACCAGCAGGAGGTGCCATGTCAGTGAGTCATCGCTTCGCTACAGAGCACATGAAGTCCCTTGGGGTTTTTTTATTGTATATATTTTCCCCTTTTTGGCCAGTGTAAGGAAATTGTCCCTCTCTATTTAAGCCTGAGTAGATCTGTTTACTTGATAGTTTGGTTTGAATCACTTCCCCACCTCCTGAGCCCTTCTGAAAAAGTTAATTTGAAATTCAGATAAAACTGCCAAATTTTGACTGGTTTGAGGTTAAGCAAAGCCATTCAAAACCCACTGAATTTTACATGGATTCTACCCAAAACCATAAATTGACCAAGGCTCATTTAAAATTCTTCCCAGACTTGCTTGAAACTTGCCCCCTTAACCACCTAAAGGTTCGTCACAAACCACTTCACCCAACACCTCAAACCAAACTAGGCAAAACGCTTCCAAGTTTCATTACAAATCTTGCACAACTCTTTGTCCGAGTTCCCTAATGTCACCTCCAATGCTCTTAGAGCTATTGGAACGTATAAACATATCCAGAATTTATCTTTCCTTTTCAGTGTTTAGTTTCAAAGCATCAGTAAAAGAGCAAGACACTTACATTTTTATATCTTTTCTCCTAACCAAACAGGGTGGATAAAAGTCTGGGGGAGGGGGGTATTTTTTTTATTTAAATTATGATTTCTTAATGTAAATCTATATTTTTTTAAATTTAAATCCAATTTTTTATTTACATGTTGCTTTCTTTACTTTCTTCCCATTTGATAGTTTTTAATTGCTACAGTGGACATTTTATACTTGTTGCTTTACTTAGTTTCCTAATTGTTAGAATTTCAGATTTTACATTGAGATTTTCTCTATTAAGAAGTTTCACACTTAAAATGATCATCTATCCTGAAACAGACAAGTCCAGGGCCTCATGAAATTTTTACTATGACAAATACAGAAGTAAAACACAGTGCCACATTATATTTGCAACCAATAACCACTTTTACATATATTGAACTTTCAGTATATAGCTTTGACCTGATATAAATCAACATGTTGCTGCTGTTTTTAAAATATAAGCAATTTAAATTGTCTTTATTTAAAATTATTCCACCCTGAAACCCAAGTAATTGTTTTAAATTGTTTGATCCCAAACCACTAAACCCTATGGAGTTACACCAGGAATGGATTTGACCTTTTAAGTTTCATCGAGCTATTTTTGTGCAAAATATACAGGTGGTTTAGGTAGGTTTTTATGTGTGGCATTAAATACAGGGAACAAAGTGTATCAGTGATGCCGTATTGTAGAATAATACAATGAATCTTTAAAAACTGATCTTTTAAAGCCTTTGGAATATAGATCATTGCTACTAGAAATATGGCATATCCTCTAACAGGCACTAGTCCACAATCTAAAAGAATAGGATAAAGCTTACTATTTACAGTGGCAAATCAATCTAAATTAAGGGGAGCGAAATAGTGTTGACGAATGAGAGGAACAGTGAGGGAACATGCTTTTGCAGCAAGAGATTCTTTCACTGCTTAACACAAAAATATAACAGTCTTAAAATCAATACACAATGAATTAGCAGCCAGCAGAGATCAGCTATATGACATGGGAAATATGATTCATTTCTTAGAATGACTAAGATCTCGGGCAGTTTATTGTGAAGAGCATTTGAAGATTGAACCGAGTTTGAAGAAATTCCTTTAATTTAATCTGGAAGAGTGTTTATGATAGAAGAAAAGCGCTTGAATTCTACTGAGGATTTCCTCTTCTGCTGCAATTTTCCTGGCTTGGTTCTTTGCAGCTGTTCCATAACTACAAACTACTCAGCCAGACAAGCTAGTCATCTCACACCTTAATGCATGAAAATGAAGTTTCCGGTACAGAGCAGAGTAATTAGATAACCCAAGCACAGATGATTTAATGACGATGAAGTTAAGGGGAACATATCCCTAAATAATCAGATCCTTTTTACTTATTTAAAAGTAATTTTATGTTGATTTTTGTTGAAATTCAGGCATCTTATTTTATATATTTAAAAAATACAGTTTGTTCATCAGACACAATATCCTTTTCCTTGGATGTTACAGGTGCAAACGAATGTGGATTACCTTAACATGGAAAGTGACAGCTCCTGGCATTTGTCTGAATATTAATGCTGAATCTGATGGAGAAATATTATGGCTGATGTTTTTCCTTATTAAATTTAAGATGTTGGAGTATAAGTTTCAGTGACATCAGCTTAATGTTTTTGTAATTTTTTAATCCTTATCTTTGCACACTATGTACAATCAAATCTCCTCTATCTCTTTATCTGTCAGGCTATCTGTCTATCCCTGCTTCTGGGGCACCACATGAAATGCTGGCCCCATTGAAGTCAATGGTGAAACTCACATTGACTTCCATGGGGTTAGGAATTCCTCTGCTAAGTGGATCTCTTTGCGCTAACTACCAGTTTCTCTCTCATTTGGTCATTTAGGGCAAAATTGTCAAAAGCGCTCAGGACTACGTTTGCAAGTATTCAGCACTCGCACATGGGGCCAGATTGCCCAGAAGTGCTAGGCAACCAGTGTCTCTCATTGTGATGCTTATGGTCAGATTTTCAAAAGAGCTGATAGACAGCTGCCACTTTATTTCTGTGCCTAAAATGGGAGCTGAGCTCTATTGAAAATCCGGCCTCAAGAGCAGTTGATGAGTTCTCTTTGCTAATTCTGGTTTTATAGGAGACTGCAGCCTCCTGCTTATGGCACAGACAGCATCAGCATAAGTTCTCAGACAACTTCATGGAGGTGGGGTACAGGTTCTTCTGTCATCACATTAAATGAAATGCATGCCTCTGAATATTCTTTCCTTCATACTAAAGGTTGTACAATGAGAACTTCCTGACTTGTGTAGCTGCCAGTATGTGGTTGGAGCTAAAATGAAAAGGAAGGTCTCAAGGTGAGGTTGAAAGAGCGGGCGTAACTCTAGCTCAGAGGGAAGCATTCCTGATGGTGCAGTACAAGGGAAGAAGTGACTCCCTCTTTAGAGACTTGAGACGAAACTGTATTGGAGGAGTAGGGAAATATAAGCTCAGAGAGGCCAAGTGAAGTAAGTCCACTGAGGATCTTCAAAACCAGAAGGGAAATTCTGAGTGGCAATCGAAGGTGAATAGCTTGATAGGAAGCCTCAGTTGGAAGCCTGATAGGTGTGACTCAGATAGCTGAAATCTCTACTTAATATGCATTTCTTCAGCCAGGCTTCTAAGCATTAGTGTCACACACTCACCATTCCTGAAGGTAGGAGTTTAAAAAATTCACATCTCTCTGAGACTGGACTCTCATCCAGTGCATTATGAGTTTGAATTGTATTATCTGCACCTGATTTAGGGCCCAGTACTGAGATGTGCTGAGCATCTACAATGCCCAGTGATTTTAGTGTGAGCTGGAGGTGCCCTGCACCTCACAGGACCACGCCAATGGGACCTACTCCTGATCCCCTTGATTTCAGCTCAGAGATCGTAAATTATTTGAGGCCGGCACTGTGTATTGCTCAACAAATGCATAGTTCAACCATACTCCTGGAGTAACATTTTCAGAAGTGATTTAGGAGCTTAAATCCCCAGTGCATAAAATTTTTAAAAGTGCCTAGATCCGCAAAGGGATTTATGCTCCTAAATCCCATTGACTTCAAGGGATTTATGCACTTGTGACGGTTTCCCCCTTGGTGCTTCAACAGTATTTTCCCACTTCCTGGGGCTAGCAGTAATCTAGCTACAGACAGGCACGATACAGCCTGCTTTTCTAAACAGCAAAGAGGAGAATTCAAATATGTGCCCCCCCTCCAAACCCCAGTCTGTTTCATTTATTTTTGGTAGTAGATACATATTTTGCTTTGAACAATTCATTACCAGGTTCAGAAGCTGCTTGGTTTTTTTACTTCAGGCAACTGCTACCAACTTTAATTCTATTCTCCTCCTCCTAACCACACCTGCTTCTAAAACTTTCAAATGTTTTGAGTCCTCCCCCTCACCCCACCCACACCCCGCGCCTTTATTTTAGCAGCACAGGGGGAATGGGAGTCGTCTCGCCTGGACTTTTATATTCAAAATACCTATAAATAATTAGTTACAGGAACCTTGCTTTTGACCCCTCCCCTTCTTTTTAAGGGCTAATTTAGGTTCTTTATCAACATGATTTAAAATGCCTCTCTCATAGAAAACCGTATTTCAGAGCTTTTATTTATTAGACTTCTCAAAAAGTGTGTTTTTAATGCACGTCCTGACATTTTGCCAAAGCTGTCCATTCAGACCCTGAGACTGCAGAAGCCCTTTGTATAGAGAGCTATATTTATTGGATTTTTAGCTATTGATACAGCACAATTCATCAAAATAAATCGTATCCAGAATTAGTACATAAATCTCCCAGTCTTCAGTGGATATCCACTTGGTAATCTGTATTCTTACCCTGATGAACCTTCACCCAAGTCACATGGTGAAGGAATAATTTTCAAGAATAGAAGAACTCTCCCCCTGTTATGACTTTTCTGTAGCCCTCTTAAATTTCCATGTTGGCAACAATTTGCTTGGGTTTTGTTTTTTAATCCAATGTTAATATATTATAAAGTGGAACAAACAGCCGTGAGCACTGCAAAAATATGTAAGGATCTTAAAACCAAGTGGTAAAACAAAGTCAGTCTTCATAGATGATCAACTATCTGATATCAAAATATGTGAATATTTCCTGATGGTGAGCATTGCATGCAGCAGCCACTGAGAAGGATTATTTCCTTCTGTTCATAGAAAAGGCCATAGTTCTTAAATTGGGTGGCTACTTTAAATGACCTAATTTACATGGACAATTTCAGGACTTATACTGTAACTAGTCTGTATGCAAAGCATACCCATCCACTCGACAGCGCTTCACCCAAGCAGATTCCTATTCCCTAAACAGGAGTAACTTACGTATAGGATGATCTGGCCCTAAATGTTTGGGACAAATAAAATATTATGGACCAGATGGTGTAATTCAACATAGCTCTATGGAAGTCAATGAAGCCATGCTGATTTACACCAGTGGAGGATCAGGATCATTGAATTCATTTTTCCCACTGCTCATTTTGATCCCTGAGAAAGTGGCAACCCTGATTTTTAAAAAAACAACACCACTGCAGTTCTCTACAGTGACAATCCAAACCACTGCAGCTTTCAAAGGAGATTCTACAGTACTTGGGCCATCACTCTAGAATGCTGTCATGTTTCTGATGAAGGCTGTCTGACATCCAAGTAGAACTATTGAAAGCTAAGAGTTTGGAAACTGGGAGCTCTGTAAGAACTCATTAAAATAAAAGGTAGGACAGATTCTAGCAAGTGTTCAATCACTCAGCAAGGTGCCACTTAGAGGCTGTAGACCTTAAATATAACCAGCCAGATGTGTGCAGAAGAAACCCTGGCGGCTAGCTCACAGCCTAGTGCACAGTGTCTTTTTACGCCTTTTATCTTTTTTTTTTTTTGAGTTCTGTGGATGGTTACAGTAAAGTCTTGGTCAAATATCATTACTACTCTGGTGGGCCCAATCCTGGTACTGGTGAAGGAAAGAGTTTAATACATACACTGTGTGGAAAAGCTATTAGCTGTGTAATATGTTGAAAAAAGGCATGTATTTTCCAACTCTGTATGATGATATCTTGCTAGTAACTGCACTAGATGTCCAAGCACTTCTCATTGTTAGAAATGTGCATACACACATGTGCATATATAGTTTGAACATATTTTGCGTGTGCAATCGTACCAACCCTCTGCTAATGAGTCATAAATTAGGTTTGAATCTGAATCTGCAGCACTGAAATCATGGGTCTCTACTATTTGAGCTAAAGGAGTAATTCCATTAGCTGAGAGTTGTAGCAGGCTTTCATACTCTGCTGTAAAGCAATCGTTAGAGGTGAATACAATACTCGCTGGGCTCGCGCGGATTACACTATCATGAGAACTGTGTATGTAAATGACCAGTTGGACATCTGTTACTGCTGTCTTCAGTATTTTGGCCAGAGAAACAGATTTCTGGTGCCTTAGGAATATTAAGGGAATTTTTTAAAACAAAGTACATATTTCTTGTCACTGGGGCAAAAAATAACACTTTGTCATATTATACAGGGTGTCCCATTTATGACCAAAGTGATTTTAAAGAGATACCTCAAATCAAACCAATCTGATGCAATTACTCCATGATGCAAGCGAACAGAAATGCTGTCTGTGCATTACTGGGGCCCTGATGCTGGGAGAGAGAAATATCAAATTAAATGATTGTTGTGTTCAAAGCATTTTGCAAATATTATATCATCAAGACTCCTCTGATGGGGATAATAATAATTCGATTTCTAAAACTGAGACAGCGAAATTCACCGTCAGCACTCGGATTAGCAGTCCAGTGCTCCTCGCTCCAAAGCTGTGCTTACAACAATATTTTGGAGAAAAAAACAATTGCTTTGCTTAGGATAATATAAGCATGTTGAATTGTTGGGGTTGGGACCTTGTGTTTTTATGATGTAGTGTTGTATCCATGCCAATGTCAGAGAGGGTAATATACTGCCACACACAGCAAAGAGCAAAGGGCACAGGGTTACACACACATCCACAACTACCTACCCAGAAAATGATACAAACACTTGTAAACCAAAAGGAGCAAGATTTGGGGCTTGGGACATCAGTAAAAGATCCCCCTTCACTGCTAATCCTAAAGTGAATGCTGGGCCTGCTGTCTTACCTCCATGTCCCTGCCCTTCCAGTGTCTAAGCCTCTACTATCACATGGACACATTCCATACACTTCTCACCACCACTCAATTTTCTTTCACATCGTTTTGTTTTAAGGCCTTCTCACAAACCCACTCAGACCCTTACAGTACTGTAATCATCTGTGTCCCATAAAGAGTAAGCTCTGATTCTCCTTTGAACACAATGCCTAAGATATTTTTATGATACAATTGATCATTGGGTATAAAGCATCAGAGTTCCTTAGCTATAACTCTCATCTCTCTCTTCCGTTGCCTCAGTTAGGCCAAGAACCTGTGTGCAATGGCTCCTTATCCTCTTAGGTCTTTGGGGCCTTTCTTCCTTTTCTGGCTCATTGTTCCTTGGGCAATAGCAGAAACATACATGCAATTGCTTTTCCTTGTAACAGACCAGTCTCAGGGTTGTAACACATCTCTTAACCCTTTCCTGCCTGACAAAGATACATTTAATTCGTCAAAGCCATCTTAAAAAGGCATCCTCACTTGAAAATTTGGCTATAAATATGTCATCTAGGAAAATCTAACCCATGTATTTATAACCCTTTCTTCCTGATTATTTTAAAGTAGTTTTATTAATAAATGGGGTGCAGGCTGAAGCTGAGCATGCAGCTAAAGGGAAATAAACGCTACTGATAATGCTAGTAAATCCGCTCTTCCAGCAGTTCTTTCAAATTTTAACACAAGTATTAGTAACACACTCTTTTTTGAATATATGTCTTTAACCTGAGAGTGTTCCTTTAAAATAAGTTTTAAACTGGCCTAAAAAGAACCAGGGTACTGTATGGTAAACAAAAAATCCTGTATTTTTTTTAACTTGAAGTGTACGTGGATGACAAAATATTTCCATGTTCTTTCAAGAATAATTGAAGCATATATACCAAAAGTGTAATACTTTTTTTGTAATGGCACAGACTAAATTATCCTTTATATAGGAATAATACATAAAAGCCTTTCTCTACATCAAGTGATAGATCAAAGACAGGGATGATGGCTTGTCCACATGCACAAACCACACCTCTCAAATTCTGAGAACAAGGACATGCAGTCTGCATTTTAACTACATCTCCATGACATGAAACGGTATTCATGTGTCTCCCACGGCGGGAGAGTCAGGTAGTTCTAGCTACAAAGATTTCTTTTTACATCTCCCCCCCCCCTCCCCCTTTCCTTTTTCTTCATTCTGTCTTAGGGATGACATTTCACTGACTAGTCTCAGGTGAATCTCATTTATAAACTAAACTCTGCTCAGTTCCTCCCAGGATAGTGGGGGATCTGTCAGTGAAAAGTCTGGATTTTTCAGTAGATTTCATGGTAAATTTATGAATCCGAAGGCCAATGGGCTTGGGTCCAGTTGGATTGCTCATATCCTGCTGCTGATGCCGCCAGTTGCACTAGGACTACTAAAAGTCTCCACTCTGTGCAGGCTGATAGAATTCCAGGCTGTGGCCCTGATCCGGAAATTTGCTCTGTGTGTGGGGGGGGTAGATGGCTGCACCCATCTAGAGCCCCGGTGAGGCTCTTCACAAGCACAGCAGTCTGGCTGTGGGCAAGAAGTTGCAGGATCGGGGCCTATGGGACAAATTCTGCCCTACTCAAGTGAAACCCCAAAGAACTCAGTGGAGGTGCAAGGCCCTGCATATGGCCCAATGGCAAGCTGGTCGCTGCCACAGACAAGCGAACACCCTACTCTATCCCTTTCACAGCATTTCTGTTTGCCTGAAGAGAGAATTTTGTGGTTAGCGCACAGGCATGGAAGTCCACTCTGCTACTAACTAGTGGAGCTTGGTGAGAGTTTTTGGATGAAACTTTTTTAGCTGAAAAATGCAGACTCAGGTCAACAAACATTTCACAAATTTGCCTCACTCGCCCAACTGTTTCTGGCAAAACCAACAGAAAAAAATCCACACCCCCGCCCCCCAAAAAGTTAAAGTTTTAGTTCAGCCTTTTATAAATTTTGATTTGAAACAACTTTTCATTTGGAATTTTACTTCAGTTTTATTTTTAAAAAATTAAGTGGGGGGGGGAAAGCCCTCAAACTAAACAAAACTCTTAATCTGACATGAAAAATGTATTAATTTTTTTCAGTTCAGCCACTGCACTAAGAAATCATTCTCACACCTCTGCTTACTTATTTTGGGACTGTGGTGAGTTAAATTTCTGTGCCTCAGAGTGCCATTCTGTAAAACCAATATTGTAATACTTACAACATCCCCTTCTTGGCATATGTGCAACATGTCTCAGGTGGCACATGACCAGGATTCATCACTGAACTTGGTCCACTAGTTGGATCATTAGCTTCCCTGCCTCAGGCCAGGCACTGATGGGGAGTGCAACGTAAATGCTGATCCATACCCCCCACAACATCCCCTCTGAGGTGGGTAAGATTTTATTAATCAGTCTATAGAAAGTTCTATTCCTCATATGAAAGATCGTACAACTCCCTGTGTGCAGGTAGATGGCTGCACCCATATGGAGCCCAGCTGACTTCTGTGGGACTGTCGAGATGCAAAGCCTTATTATTAATTTACTTATTACTGGATTACTTTGAATCCAGATCCAAATACTTTCACGATATGAGGGTGCTGCATGGAAATTGTTGTTTCAGGCTCCCCTCTATTAATGGAACACCAGGGAACAGGTTTTAGGCACCCGTCTTAAGGTGTCCATGTTTGAAATTTGAGCCTTCACATTACTCTGCAGATAGATAGCTTCATATAAGTTAGGGTGACCAGATTCCTGATTTTATAGGGACAGTCCTGATTTGGGGGTATTTTTCTTATGTAGGCTCCTATTGCCCTCCACCCCATCCCGATTTTTCACACTTGCTGTCTGGTCACCCTAATATAAGTACATTATTGGGTCTAGTCTCCCAACTAGTGGACGGGATGTTGTCCCACTTCTTTCCCATTTGTGTCGGTTTCCTGGGTATTGATGGAAGAGCAGAGCCTTTAAGTATCATGGCAATCAGAGAATAAAGTTCCCTAAAGTAGCCTGTACTCTCTGAAACATCATGACGGTTCTCGATGGTAAAATGTGAAGTGCACCACAAGTGCTGAATTGAGGCATTGAAAGAAGAGGTTGTGATCCTAGAAAGCTTGGAAACTCAGGTCCAATCACTCATGGCAGTTCATAGTGGCTCTTCCACAACTGGAACCACTTGTGCTGCTTAATAATGTAATGAAACTTATCCTTCAGCGAAAACGGTACCAAAGGTTGACACAGGAGGGAGAAACTGAAACCTGATCTGTTTGTGGACCTCTTAGAGACTAATAAAATCCAGTCTGCTCCCTACCTCCACTAATTCCTGCTCCTACTTTAGTTTATGTGGGCTGACTGGAATGATGCTTCCAACAAATGCTAATTGAATCCATGAGCTTCTATATTAGACAATAAGCTGTACAGTTTTCTGTCCTGCCCACAGACACACCTTAACAGTCCTAAGAAAGAGTTGTGCATAAAGACCCGAATCCAGCATCCCTTGAAGTAAGTGTGATTCTTTTTCATTGACATTAGTGGGTAGTGGATCAGGCCCTAAAAGTGCCTTTGATTTCTCTGGGATTGTCTATTTAAAACTAATGGAGATTTTGATTATATCTAGTAGATTTCCTGCCAAATTCTAAGCTTTTTAGCTGGTCAGATTTCTGGCATTTGTCCCTTTCAGTACTTAAGGTCACAAACTGCCTTTGTATGGAAGTGCCTTTGGTAGCAATGGGAGTTGCATGCATCTCATCAGAACAGATCATAATGATTCAATCGAAACTTAGAATGTTCCAGAGTAAAAGAAGCATTGAGTGAGATTTTTTTTTTTAGCCATGATGGGCCAGATATTTAAGTTCTCAGCATGCATAATCAGAGCCAGATTCTTCAGCTTCCATTTCGGCACTGAAACAAGTAGCCAAGTTTTCAAGAGATTCTGGTGGGTCTTGTGCGCCTTTGAAAAATCTGTGTCACAGTGGGAACTGCTGGCTGCTGAGCACTTCTGAAAATTTGGGCCCAGTTGTTAGTGCTGAGCATCTGGTCCTGAGCCCTTTGGATAAACCGGCTCTATAGAGTAACTTTCATGGCATTTTTAAAAATTCAAAGTGGTCATGTGAACAGCACACACGCGCGCGCACACGTTTCACTCCTCCACTGGCTTCAGTGTAGTGCTACGCCAGAGAATTTGGAACAGAATGCATTCCAAAAAAAGGACAGCTTAAAATGATTAGACAATGTTTTAGAAAAGCTGGATATTCAGAATGTCTTTATCTTTGGGGGGAGACCCATTTCTTAAGAAAAGAAAACCACAGATTTTTGCTCATGAGTGCTCTAGAGTGAACAATATACATGTTCTCAATCTCACATTTAGCAATGAGCCCTGAAAGCTGCTCATGCTGGGGATTACAAGCCATAACACATGAGTGAAAAGCACATGGAACAAAAATGTGCTTATGGCTTTAAAAAAAGCAGAGGTCTTCTAACTTAAGGAGCAGGTGGAGAGGCAGCTAAACAGAAGTGTTGGGTCAGCAAAGAAACGTTAGAGTTGATTTAACTCATACAGTTTAAGTGGAAAATAAGTGATGAAAGTTTTCAGTTTAGGAAAAATTAAGGAAATACATAAGAATGCATTTAGAAGTGAAATATTTTCTCTTAAAGCCACAAGGTTAGCAGGTTGGTATTCAGCATCTGTGATCGATTAGATGTATTTAAGTGACAGGTGGCTTCAGGAAATGGAACCCCTGACAGGGCTTTTAAAATATTTTCTGTAGTTGGGCAGTTATTCTTGCTGATTCCCATTCTGTAACCTTAGTTTAAAACAAGTTGTCTTAAGTCACATTAATTTTCTCTCATAGACAAGCAGTAATAAATATTCTCCAATCGGACTCTTAAGAAATGCCTATTATCCAGCGGTTTCAACGGAGCTACTCTTTGTTACCCTGGTATAATGGAGAGCTGAATAAAGTAAATCTTAGTATTTAAAGGGATGTGCTAAACACTGACTGAATCTTTTAGACCCTATTGAGATAAAGGACTGGATTCTGGTCTCGGTTACTCCTGGTGAAAAATTTTTAAAATTGCTGCCAACTGTCAGTACCTCCAGTTGGTGGGAGGAGGGCATTTTTAAACATTTGGGTGTTTAATTTAGGCATCCAGAAGTTAACAGACTCAAAATTACAAGCCAGTTTTGAAAATCTGGACCCACATTTATAAACAGATTTAAAGGGTATATTTCTGATGGTAAAATATGCCTGGACATGCTCCAAATGTACTTGTGAATAATCTGTGACAGGACTCAATCTTACAAACCTTTTCTTAAATGAATATGCTGTGCTCATGTCAGTAGTTGCACTGACTTCAGTACGACCGTGTACATTTGCAGAACTGCAGAAAAGTTTTCAGGACTTCTTTTTGGCTTGGATCAGGACCAAAAGTATGCCCCATGGGCAAAAGGAAGATTATGAATAGAGAAACTCAAGAATTAAGGAGGGAAAGTAAACCCAATGGAAAATTTTTGCAACTTTTGCATAGTAAGCATTCATGAACAAAGCCAATATACTGTAACCATCATACTTTTTTTATGAATTAGAAATTGCAACTGGGATTCATGTAGCTATAAAGTAACTCTGGTAGAGGTAAGTTAAAAATCTAAATTGGCATTCCAGAATATTTCCGAGGAGTAACTCAAGGAGTGAATCCAGCAGAAGCCCAGACAGAAGCATGTTATTAGTAGAGAGGAAAAATCTGAACTCATCCAAACCTTTCCATTATCTGATATTATAAAACCAGCCCTGCAGTGCTCTCTGAAATGCTTTAACCCCAGTAGTGGTCCAGGTCTATTTCCAACCAAGGGGTTTTTGATTCTGCAGATTTCTTTTAAATCTCCCTTCCCGAAGCTGTTCTACATTCTGATTTATGGGATTTTGCTAAGCCTCGCATAGCCTTTTCTTTTCTTTACTAAGTATGTTTTACTACTTTGTATTTTTTTCTTCAAAGAAATAGATTTTATTGGACAGGGCTCTCACATAACTGCATAATGTTTGTCTTATGGATTTTGTATGAGACCACTTTAACGCTTTTTGTAGACCCGAGTAACTCTGCAAACACTGCAAGAGAAATACCCTCAGCCTCATGCAGCATTCTTTGAACTGAGCATGCTGAACTTTGCCTAGCTACCAGTCTGACACATGAACAATCCATTTGCAATTCGCAGAGATACAGCATTCCATCCTGTCCCTGCTAAAGCCAATGGGAGTTTTGCCGTTCACTGCAATGGGAGCAGGATAAGACCCATAATGTATATTTAGGAGGTTATCTTATGAGTACAGTAATGATGAAAGAGTGCCTTTATCTAGCACATCTGTATCAATATGATGTTTCCAAGAGTTCCCATCTGAAATGAGGTTAAAAGAGGGAAAATATTTATATATAAAGCTAAGAGGACACTTTCCCATTATTTGGATTTTAATTTGTTTTGTAAAGATCAGTGATTTCTAAAGTGCTATTTTTTCTTTATTGTCGCCTTCCCCCTTTATTGTAGCATGAGTAATCTAATTTTTCTGCAGAGCATGTTGCAGTTTGATAGACAGGTCTCCGAGGGATACCTCATGTGTCAGCGTCAGTGAAAATGACTTCTGAGGCTGGCTCGCACCCCCGCGCGAGCGTGGAATCCAAATCACCCCAGAGTTACAGATCCATTTTGCCCCACGCCTGACTGCTAGATAATGTATTCATTTGCCTCGAGCAAGAAAAAAAAAGTGAGAGCCTCCATTGCATACTGATGTCATCCAGAAGGAGCCATAATTGGGACCGGATTATAAGTTAGAGAACTGCAACCCTCTTTTGCCATATATATTGATATGGTACAAATATAGCGGTGGGTGTGTGTGTGTATATATTTTATAGGGGGAGAGAGCATACACAGAGAATATACACACATTTTTGAGATCTAACAATACAGACAAGTACTCTACAAAACCCTAACCTAATAAAATAGTCTCCAAGTCTGTCTTTTTGCATTCCCCGTCTATCAAGGAGAGAGATTTCAAATCCACACTTCTACCCACAGAGTAGTTTGGGATCAGCTGACTTTTTTTTTTTTTTCTTTTTGCTGTCAGATGCAGCCAGGGAACGGCAGACTATAATGTAAGGTCTATAAAGACAGCTCAAAGGCTGGGTTTTGAAAGGAGTCTAAGGCCTGGTCTACACTTCAATTTTAGATCAACATAGCTATGGCACTCAGGGGGTGTGAAAAATTCACACTCCTGAGCACTAGCTATGGGGACATAAGCTGCAGTGTAGACACGGCTGCCTCAATGGAAGAATGCTTCTGTCAGCCAAGCTACTGCCATTTAGGGAGATGGATTAACTATAGTGACAGAAAAAACCCTTCCATCAGTGTAGGAAGTGTCTACATTACAGCACTACAACGGCGTAGCTGCAGCTCCCATGGTGTAGACATTACCTTAGCTCCTATACATCATTCCCTTAGGCTCCTTTGAATATCTCAGCCTAAATCGTTGGGTCCTGATATAAAACCCATTGACATCAATGAGACGCTTTCCAGTGTCTGCAATGAACTTCCAATTAAGCCCTTAGGAACCATCTCTCTTCTCATGGCCGTAGAGTTTCAATAAGAAGATGGAGTTCTGGTACCAGCTCTGCCTGTGTGAACATGGACAATCTTGCTGTGCCTCAGTTTCCCTATCTGTAAAAGAGGGATTGACCCGGCCTCTGAAGGGCATTGCAAAGATTAATTAATTGGAGCTTCTCCAGTGGACTACATGATCTAAGTACAATACAGTAATATTTATTATGAGAACCGTTACTTAGGAAATGAGCCTGAAGCCATGAAATAACAGGTTTTGCTCCTGACTCCAATGAGGGCAGAACTGGAGGATCTTTAATTGGGTAATCAGGGAATGTCTGAAAGTTCTCTTAAATCCCAAGGAAGAAAAGCTACAAGGCTAAGTGCCTAGACATACAGTCACTTGTACCCCTGCCCCCCAATATTTAGTTGCAAATGAGAATAAGAGCCATTTTTACATCTAATATTTTATCTTGCCTTGATATGCTTCAAACTAGCATGTAAATAAGCCGTTCTATTTACCGGAATCTAGAACTGACAAATGTTCTATTCCCTTCATTTAGCAAATTTAATTTCTGCAGGAAACGTTCATCGGCCATTACCTTGAGGGAGGGCTGTCTTACGTTACAAAACTACCAGCCGTGCTGAATCTTTACTGAGTGTCCTATTGCTGGCACATTACAGGGTGAATCAAAAATGATTCCAAGTTAAGGTCAACTGTATATGACAAGAAGCTAGGCTGGACGAGCAGACTTTATAACTTTTAATCTCACCTCTATTTCCTGGCCAATCTCAAATAATTATGTGGCCAGGTATAAAATCTTAAGTACATAAGAGTCATTCATGATCCTGCAGGACACAGAGGCTGCTCAAATCCAGCCCAGACTCTGAACTCGCAGTCTGCTGTTTACTTAAAGTATATAGGAAACACTTGACCTCTTCGCAATGCCATCCATGTGGAAACACTCGACAATAGAGGCCTGCCCTGGTTTTCTTAGGCATCATGTTTCAACATTTTTATCTCTTCTAATTAAGGTCATTGGTCACACACTCCCACCTCTTCCCTCTCCCTTCCCAAAAAAATTGCAGACATTTATCCAGCTCCAGTTACCTTGTGTGAAACATATAGGACCAAATGCATCCCTAGGTACTTCTATTAATTCCACTGAAATTACACATGCGTGGATTTGGTCCAGAGACAAGTTTTGCCAAGGTATGTCTGTTGGTTGGTCTGAGCCCACCAAGGGATTCAGCTAGTTCTTATCCTTTTGTTCAGCTGCTCAGGTATCCCAATGATGGGAATTGTATAAGAACTTGAATAGAATAGGGGGAGGAGGGGGAGAAAGACTAGAGTAACTGTGATGCCACTAAAGGTTCATTGTACTGTTGAAATGTAGGTATAGCAGAATCCAAACTCAGTTGAAAGACTCTTGTTGACTTCCGTGGGCTTTGAATCAGCCCCCGGACACCCATCGTTGCAAACACACTTGAATAGTCCCACTGGAGACAGCACAACTGCTCATATTCGTGACTATATGCGGAATCAGGCCCCTATCTCTCCATGTGTCAGTCTAGGGCCCTTTGACACCACTACTCATACTGCATAAAGTTAAGCATGTGCAGGATCTTGGCTAATGATTGTAAAGGACCGTGTAGATTTATGGTGCCATATACACTGACGTCATTATTATTAAACATGTAGAAGGAATTAAATCAAGAATACTTGGCAATGAGAATAAGAGGTTTATAAAACAATACTCCCACTCAACAGGATTGGCTCCATGTAGGTGAAGTCAGAGTTGGACAAAGCATTTTGCAAACATTGAGATTTGTTCACACTCTGGGCTCTCTTGTTTTCACACAGGCAATTCCATTCTCATTTTTCACACATTGGAAAATGCCATTTTCAGAAAAGAGCAAATGTCTTTAAAAAAAAAAATGGTCAGAATAACACTAACCAAGTTGTGGCCTCCAGGAGATTGTCTCAATCCTTTGGAAAGGCAATGCTGGGAGCCTGATTCTCATCTCGCTCATACCAGTGCACATCAGGAGTAAATCCACCGCAGCCCATGGAGTTACAGGATCAGGATCAGACCCAGTGTGTTTCAGCTGTTTCCTTTAGAAAATAGCAACACCCAAACCCCCTCCTGTCCCCCCCACCCTGCTATTTTTCAAAAATCTTTTGCAACCAGCTGGAAAAAAAATTCTTTTCTTTTGGGAGCAGGGATGGTACGGGAAGGGGAGGGTTGCTTTCTTGCCAGTTGGAGAAATGAGCAGGCTGCCTCACCCCAGCTGCCTGGGAACAATGTCGGGAGGGTTTCCTGGCACTCCAGAGATATGTGGTGGGATTTTGATTTGTCACGGTACAAGTAGAAAGTTGTTATCCCAAACTGTTCTTTTGTCAGAGCAGGCTGACTAAAGCAGCCACCCATTGAGTGCCTTGTGAACTGCCTCTGCACGTCTATGGTGCTCGGCCTCTCTCGTGAAGGAAGTCAGTGGCCATCTAGCTTACGGGCCAGATCCTGTAAACTGCGTTCTGCCAGGCAGAGCACTGACTACCACAGCAGTCCCATTGATGTCAGCACCTCATGGAAAGGGTTTGCACCCTGACATCTTTTCTTTCTGCTTTCTTATGGAAGCAGTTTCTATGAGAGGTCAATGGGACTTGCGCACATTCTTAAAGTTAAAGTGTGTGCTTAAGGACTTTCCTGAATCGGGGCCATTCTGCCTTCACCTTCCTTCTTGATCCTGTCTACTATGCCTTCAGATCCCTCCTCAAATCTCACTTCTTCACAAAGATTTTGGGGGCTTCCTATTTTGTCATCTCCTCCCTCTGTTCTAGTCCTAACTTAGGGTTCAATCCTGCAAACATTTTCAGTTACTCCCAGGTGCAAGTGTTGCATGATCAGGCCCTTCGACTGTAAATTTTCCAGGGCAGGGACTCCAATCAGGGCCAAATATGTTCCTGGTGTAAGACCACAAAGTCAATAGAGTGACACTACAGATGAATTTGACCTGCAAGCTTCTTTTTGTTTTGGGACTCAGTTTGTTTTATTTGCAAATGACCATGCGTATCTATGACAACAACAAATACACTTAAGCAATGGAGGTCTGTAGCACTGAATGTCTGTGGGCATACTGTTGACTTTATTCCAGGTGTCTGAGAGTGCCACGGGGCTATTACTGAGCTATGACACCATATAAGTAATTAATAATAACTAATAAGCATAAATTAACCAGTCTAGTTGTACCTGGTACGGAGGGAGGGGGGCTTATCCTCCCAGCTGCTACCAATTGCTTTGACAAAATTGGAGTAGCTGTGAATGAGACCACAGTGGGTGTTAGCACCTGAGCAAGGGACTCAAGCTGCATCTAGGAGGATGGTTGGCTGTCATGACATGTATGCAATTACTGTGGTTGTAGTCAATCTATGTTATTACTCAGAAGGGATCTCCCTTCCTTCTCTGACTTCTGCTGGGCATGAACACTAGACTTTGGGTGGGGTCTCATCTCTCTTGGCTACTTCAGCACAGAAAGATGCTCAGAGCTTGCTCTGAAGAGCAAAAGAATTCTGAAGAGCCTGCATTAATTAAATTACACTCTGATGGTTAGCACTAATTGTTCTTCTGCCTGACCCCCCTGCCTGTTCTGCAAGAGGGAAAACCTGCCCCCACCATGGAACAAATTGGAGAATACTGTGAAGTTTTCTTCCCATCCTGTTGCTTTTTCTATGGCAGGAAGCATTCTGCCCCTTAGCTGTTTTAACTTAATGAAATACAATATTACATTTTTAGCATGAACCACTTAAGACCCATGAAAAACACCCTGGATACAAAGACTGCCTTAAATAGTAATAGTCCCTTACACTTTGGGGACAGCTCCTGACATTTACTTTCCTTACAGCTTCTCTTCCCCGCTTGCTGTACAAATGAGACCTATTTTTGAATCACTCCTCTCAGCGCTGAACTGCAGCCACTTCTGGGATGGAACATGGCAGCTGTTTAACACACTGAACAACAGATTAGGAGAGGAGGCAAAGAATACTATATCCTGTTGTAACTGCAGTGATAGTTTTTGGTAGTAGACATTCTGATTATCAGTTAGTACCAGATTCCTTTCTATGGAGGGGTGAGGAATGTACACATTTTCCATTTAATTCCCTTTTGCTTATTCTTTTTACTTGATTTAGTTCTTTAACTGGCCCTCACTTTTCATTTGCCTCTTATTTCATTTCTATAACTGTTCACCACTTCCTCTCTCAGGAATCCTTGCTACTCCTAACAAGATTCAGTCACTGGGGATTGATTAGATTCCATGTAACACACTGGGATTAGACTCCATCTTGTTTGTGAGTATTTGGTGCATTTCTTCTTGGCTGGGACGTGTGTTGTCTTGTTCAGTCTCATTTAATCTTGCATTGATTTACACTTCTTGCATGCTGGGGTGAATCCTTGGAGATTTTCCTGCGGCACATTTTGTCCTCTGCTATCCCACGTTTGGATGTTTCTCCACTACGGTTTAAACTCCTCTGAGTGAAGAGGGTTTATTTTTCCACACCTCCGGTTCTCTCTGCTGTGTTTGTTCAGTTTTCATAATTGTATATCTGAGCATTGTTTTAGATTAGCTCTTGTTTAATTCTGTAGGGCCAAATTCTGAAGGCCCTTACTCAGGCAAAACTCCCATTGACTGGGCAAAACTCTCACTGAAGTCAATCACAGAATAAAAAGTTAGGCCCATGTGGTGCCATCAGGTTTTTTGTTTTTGGGGGGGGGGGGGGTTGGTGTTTTTGTTTGCTTATTTTTTTAAATAAGCAGTTCTCTCATTGTGAGGTGCAATGGCTGGGTAGTAAAGGTACTTGATGGTGATCCTGAAGGTCTTGGGCTTGAGCCTTGCTTGATTTCACACCGAAAGGCTGCCTCCAGTTCACCCACTTGCAATATGGGTACCTGATCCATTGGGTTAGGGCAATCAGATCTGATGCTGGCCACATCACCCCCTCCTTTACCATTGGCTGTGAAACTGATGTGCCTTACTCACAGCAGCCGGATGAGCCACTGGCTTAGGGAAATGTTGAGTTCTTTCCATTGATACGTCCCACCTGCTGATATAGTCTGGTGTCTATGTGTGCCCATTTGGATCACTGGACTGGGACACAGCAGATCTGGATTCTCTTCCCAGGTCTGTCCCGGAATTCCGTTGTTCTTTCCGTGCCTCAGTTCCCCTTGTGTAAAATGGAAATAATAGTGCTTCCCAGCTTCATGGGGCTGTTATGAGGATAAATGCATCAAAGTATGTGAAGTACTCAGATATTACAGTAACAAGGGCCCTAGCAGTAGATCGATAAATAGCCTGGAAGCTGGTGAGAACCTTTCTCAGATGCTAAGCACTAGTGTTCGTGTTAAAATCTCTGGCTCTTGTCAAATTGGGAGACTGACTAATGAAATTAAAAAACCCCAGCCTCCTGATGGTGTTAGCGAGTCCAAAAGCTTATCTCTAACTAGTGAAAAATCAAAGGGAAATTTCCAGCTGTGCCCCGGGCGTCATTCGGTTCTCGAACAAAGCAACCCATGCATGCAGTCCTTTGAAAGACTACAGCCCGATTCAGGTGCACAAACAAGTGCAGAAATGAGATGCATGCACAGAACTCATTGTTATTCAATCAAGCCTTTAATTGTAAATGGTTTAAGCAAGGAATTGCCCTGTTTTATGAAAGTGTGCGCAGCATTATTCCACAGCGGACATCTGTCATTCAGCAGGCGCCACCCAATAAAAGTACTTAAAATGTTCTGTTCCTCAATTAAAATATAAAACAGAGCTGTTTAGGGGCTTTTACGAGGTGATTTCTATTTACCTGACAGATTTCCACGCTGGAGGACAACAGTGCAGAATTTCATATTCCAATCAGGAGCGATTGCTCCACAAAACAGGATTTTTTAAAAAACTTCAGGGACAATAAAAATCTACAAGGAAAAAAAAAATCCCCACTCCAAAGAGAAGCTCAGAACTAGGAAGGGTTGTTGCTGGTCTTTGCCTAAAAGCATTTTCTCCGCATTGTAATTGGCAAGAGATGAGATTGTATCAGCAGTAGATTTCTTGTATGCTCAGGCTAGACTGAAGGCACATGGAAACCAGAACAAATCTGTAGAGCCTGATTCTGCACCTGCCAGCCTATTCATCCACATTTCAGCTGGCAGAAGCAAAGAAAACGCTTGCTTTGTTCTGGTTCGAGAGGGCCTCTTATGGTGAGGAAAGAGACTAGGGGTGGGTGAAGTTTCCAATTTTCTTGTCCCTGAGGAAACATTTCATAAATATTTGTGTCATTATTATGTAATATTTGTATTATGGCAGCATGTAGAGTCCCCTATCAGGGATTTGAGCCTCATTGTGTTAGGGATTGTAAACCCATATAACGATCATCTGGTTCCACAAATGCACCATCATTTTGCAATAGGTCAATCAGAGACAGGCCTGATGCAAAACCCCAGATCAGAACAGCCTAAAGCCTCTGGGGAAGATTGGATCCAGGATCTAAACCCAACCCCTCCCCTCCCCACACACACACACACACACACACACACAATGGTGGAACTGGCATGACATTTGCCACCTTCACTTTGTTCACTCCACTTGAGTGTTTTATCCTTTTCCCATGCTCTTTGTCTGTCATGACTATTTCAAATTCTTCAGTGCAGAGACCATCTGCTACTCTGTGTTCATACAGTGCCTAGCACAATGGGGCCCAAATCTTGGTTAGTTCCTAGGTACTACTGTAATAAACATGATTAATAATCATAATTAAATCTGGGTCCAGATCTGAACTTTGCAGCTCCTGTGCCCATTCATTTAAAATGATTTTCCTAGGCTCCAAGAAATCAGAGCTAGAAAACACCTTTTTCCATTCATCTTGATGTTACTGCAGGATTGTTCCGTAGACTCTTCTCTGGTCCAGTCCAGTTGAAAACAAGTAAAGCAGTGATGATTTCACCACTTCCCTTGGAAACTGTTCAACGGTCTAATAAGTCTCACCTACACAGGACAATAGCAATCCATTTCTTCAACGTTGGTGTGGCTGCCCTGAGCAAAGCTAGTGACCGTTGTAAAAAACACCCATGCCAGGAATTGCCAGGGCACATGCCCACCCTGGCCACAGTCATGGGGTCTCCTGCAGAGACAGCACAAAGCTGGGTGAGCTGACTCTGCACCAGGCGTATAGGCCCCCTGAGCTGCGGGTAAACACAGGAGAGTTTAGACGTGCCCTACCATGGTATGCTGCCACACAATGATCAGCGTGGCCCTATAAGCATCGCTCAAGAATGTGGTCTTT
The DNA here is from genome assembly GCF_965152275.1 of Natator depressus. Lineage (NCBI taxonomy): Eukaryota > Metazoa > Chordata > Testudines > Cheloniidae > Natator > Natator depressus. The sequence goes on from NC_134243.1 coordinate 74,374,666, forward strand.
TATATTCCTGTCAGTGTTTTAGTCACTACAGAAATTCAGCTGTAACCTCAAGTGGTTAAAAACTGCAGGCACGAACCCATCAGATGAAAGCAGCAGAAGGTGCCCTCCTGGCTTCTTGGACCAGCAGTACCTAGCTTTATACTCTTCCATTAAAGAGTTAATTTTCTTTTTAAAATTAAAAGAAACAGCAGTTAAATAATTGGCATCTGGATCTCTCCCTGTATTGGTTGCCTTATAGACCAATACTATAAAATCCTTCCCTTGAATGACATTACATTGGAAAAACCTAGGAAAGCTAAAGTTAGCCCTTAACTTGGTCTCTTTTTTTTTTTCCCCCTCCAACATCAGCGTGAGCTAAAGATGAAACATTATCCCTAACTGTGAACCTACTTGCTGTCAGCCCAAGTCAGCCTCTTCATGTTATTATATGAACCCTTTTGTATCCGTATTGATTACAGAAGTGAGTTCTCAAGCACCCAGACACTCAATATAGCCACACAATGGAAAAAGCAGCCAGGTTAACGTAGAACTACATACACATACACAGAGACATGGATAAAGGGGAGCATCTATATTTAAATGTAAAGTCCCAAGAGTTATTTTTTATGGGGTGGCAGCACTTCAAGCTATTAAAATAAACCCAGCATTATAATTTGCAGTATCTAGCAACCAAACCAAGCATTCGTAGTTCTTCTTATCCAGGGCAGAATTGCCAGCTTCAGATCATTTTAGAACACACCTGATTATTCCACAATAATCCAAAATCCAGCGCAACTTCTCCTCCCCCATTCATTTTACTCTTTGCATTATGAATTCTCTGGATAAGGGCTGTCTGTTTCACAGGAGGGTTGGTATCACAAACAGCTAGTTGTTGATCTCTGGATGCCCGCAGGCCAGCAATCTGTGCTACAAGTTACCCTCCTCTTTTTCTTTTTCTTTTTTTTAAAGACAAGGTAAGAGGATAAAACTGATACAAGCATCTGTAACAAGCTAATTGGACCCTTGTGGGCAACATAGCAGATACAAAATTAAAACAAACAAAACATCTCGTTGTACAACTGTACTTTAAGGACCATCACAAAGGGCATGTCTGGGATCTTTTTGTTTGGTTTGGTTTTAAAGGACCCAATTATGGCCAGCTCTGGAGTATCACATGCTGGTTTTCATGTATAAAGAGAGGATATTTTGCCTCTGAACCTGATAAATTGTTAGAAGTTGGTAATTAGTATGACTTGTTAATAGAGTTTGGCTGTGATTAAGCTGTGATTGAGTCTGAGTTTGGTTCTTGTCAATGAGCATGCCTGTGAGGTTGAGAGATGTTTAATGAGACACCTGTTGTCAGAAGTACCCACTGGGCTTTGTCACAGCTGATTGGAATTTGTACTACAGGACAAGGATGATATGCATGTCTGAAATATATCACACCATGTATAGAAATGTGCCGAGTTCATGGGTGAATGGCAGCTTTAGTGAAATTCTGTGGATGCCTTCTATGGGTAGAGAATGGGCCAGATTCTCGTTTACACTGCCAGAGCTGTGCAAAGGGGGCTTAATGTAAATCAGAATAAGGCCCAGTGTGTCTAGTATGACAGTCCTTTACTTCCAGAGACTGGCATTCAAATGTGACTTCGGAGACACAAGTGACATGAGTCTGCGGGTCTCGACCTAGTCACAGGGGACATTCACCCATGTTACAAACCAAAGGCAGCCTTTGCTCAGAAGAAAACCATCAGTGGAACAGCAGCAGTGAATCAAGACAGGCTTAACAGCTAAAGACATCCGCAAACCCTGGTCTTGCGCCTCTGCTACCATTAAACCACTGGGCTAACTGGCAATACCGTCCCCCTTTTAAAAGTTACTTCCTCTGACCATGCTGCTTCTTTCCCTTGTGCATCCGTTTCTTATTCAGCGCATAATTCTCAAGCGAAAGGTCCCAACAAACAATCCTTATATTTTCTATGCCACTGCTCGTGAGCAAGTTGCACCACGCAGCTGCATATTCTGCATCAGATAAGAGTCTACATAATTTGAGACACTTGTCCATCTGATTACTCCTTTCACAGACACAATCCAGTCCCCACCAACCTGCATATTTGAATTCTATGCATAAACTATGATTTACCCCTCAAAGCAAACTGCAGTTTAATATGCCTGCGTAGCACTCTTTTCCCCCCTTGGATTCTGTTTAAAATGCACCTCAGGCTTGCATGTAAAAGAACAAACAAACTGGAAGCAATGCAGGCTAACCACATCCATAACCTTTTACTGTCCAGGAAGCACTTTAACTGAAAACAGGTCCAGAAACGTTTTAGACTCTTGACTCGTCCCTAAGGAGCAAGCCATTGGGTTTGTGATGAATCCGAGCAACCACTGGATGGCATTGCTCTACATGAATGTACCTGCAAGAACACTGATATGAGAGTGAAAGAGAACTGGTTCTCTAAAGAGATTAATTAAGCTCTGAGAGGGTTCGGTCACAGTGACCTACCCTTCCTTTAACTCATGTTCAGATTTCTCTTCACTCTCCTGCTATGAGTTTGCAAGTGTTAGGGCATGTTGTTTGCTTAGAACAGACAAAAACTGCCTTCCTGAAGCAAACCTGTTACTAAACTGAATACATTCCATCTCTCCCCCTTGTCTCCCACCCCAATTTTACACTAGACTAAGTATTCAGCCACTTTTCTGATAGGTTCCCCCTCCCATGGGACAGGAAGGGGAATTGTTTGTGATTTATGAAAGCATCCAAATGAATGTAGGGTGCAAACACAGTGTGAAACACTCCCAGCCAGCTATAACTTCACAAAGGACCCGATCTTGAAAACTGTCCTGTGGGGCCTGCTCCTGCAAAGAATAGCTTGGTAGATTGGGGCATAAAATGAGTGAGTTTGTCAGACTGGCAAACATTGAGCCTGTAGTACAATAAGTGGAACTGGAGAAAGAGGATCAGGTCGGCTTCAGGAGGAGACCTACTCTGGTAGAGGCTGAGGAATGCAAGTCAGGGCCAGGCTACTACTGCAGAAATTCCAGAGCCTCCGTATGTGATCGTGGCCTCTCGATACATGTAATAAAGATCTCTCTCCTACAACTCTGCCTGCCGCATCACTGACTGATAACAAAACAGAGCTCATTGCAGAATAAGGCTCAGTCAAGTCCATGTGCTCCAAGCGAGGCCCCCTAGAAGGTGTTTGTACAGTGCCTTGAACAGTGAGTTCCCAATCTGAACAGATCTCCAGACATTACTACAATAAACATGACTGATTAATTATCCATTTTACCATGGGGAAAACTGAAGCACAGTGAGGGTAAGTGACTTGCTCAAGTCCTGTCAGAAGCAGCACTAGAATGCAAGAGTTTAGCTGGTGTTCAAACTACTACACCAGGCTCAGCTGCTGTTTCATGGAACACAGTAGAAGCAGATGGGGAAGAGGGCAAAGAGAGGACTAAGGAAAATAAATGTTGTATTTCATTTATGATCCCATTTGTCTCCTTCTACTGGGCCCCCCTCCTAAAATCCACGTTAAAAGGAAACTGCATCCAGCTTGCTCCACCCAGCAGCCTGTAGGTTCACATAGTGACAAATGCTACCCACTATCAAAAATGTTTAGCTGTCTTTGAAAATTAAGGTTAAAATCATAGCAGGCTTTTCTGAGCCACCTTGGCAAGCAATGGTATCACTGTGACATTGGCACTAATAGGAACGCAAAACATGCGGCTATCACTCAGTGTTAACAAATTTGGTTTACAATCTCTTATACAAGGGACTCCTGCCCTGACAGTTTCTCATAACTTCTCCCATCAATTCTTCTTGCTCTTTTATCAGTTCACGGGGTGGAGAAGGACAAAGGTGAGGAGAAAGGGTAGTCTTCCATTTTCTGCTCTTCAGAAGCACAGCTGGTTGTCTCTGGAAGGCGCCCAGTTCCAACACTACACTGTTCTTTATAAGATGCTGTTTGGATGGACAATATGAATACTGGCCAAAGCATCGGCAGACATGGTATATTATGTAGGGTAAGCCTATCCAGGTAAAACAGCAATCATCTTAAACCTGCACTTAAAATTTGCATTGAATTCTTCTCGGGGTCAGAAGGGTTTGGCGACCTTCATTTTCTTGGCCTCCAAACTCCCTGACTGGCACTGGAAACCTAAGTGCAAAAATATTAGGTGGTGATAGTTTCAACCTGAGGGGAAATAGGGAAAACCAATCTCTGGGCCCAATCCATATTTGAGTTTATCAGCTTGGCAAGAGAACGGTTTGCAGGAGAGGGCCTCATTTTTGCCGACTGAACTGTTTTGAAGAACACTCTTCAGTTCTGAGTGCTTACATTTTAGATCTGCTGTTAATTATCATTAAAGCTTTTTTACTGAGATTTAGTTGGTGATGTCGAAGCTGAGAGAATGGATACCATAAGGAGTCTTTCCCCTATTGCACAACCCCTGGTGGCATACACCCAAAAGTGGCAGGCAAAGTCAGGAAGGAGGCAGGGCCATAGCTTCAGTCTAATTAACACTTTGCCCCAGATAAAAGGAAGGTAGAGCCTTCTGAGTCTTCCTCGACACAGAGTGACTTGGGGATATTATAAGATGTATATATTAGAAGCAAAGTCCCTCTTTGTGCAGTCCATGGGGTGGCTTCCCACTTGCTCCTACATAGGCCAGAGGCTAAATGCCACAATCTGACATTTAGCTTGGTTTCTGAGCTTACCCTTAGCCTATCCAAATTATTGGTGGTCTGTTTCTGACCATTTCTTTTCCTTTCAGACTCTTTTCCATCAGACTCTCCTCGCACCTGTGTCTGCCAAACTCTGAATGTCCGTGCATTTCATTTTCTTCATTTGGGTTTTTGATGAATGCCAAGCAAGGCCTCAAATCCAACTTTAGGCCTTCAGTAAAGCACATGCTACCAAGAAAATCATGGCAATCTTGCAAGATCTGCAGAGTTTGTTCATCTGTCTATCTTAGCTCTCACCAAAACACAATTCAACACACATGCTTACTCAGTGCTGATTACACAACCCTGCCTATTCTTTCAGGACACAGAGGTCACTGTATTAATTCGTTTGCTATGATTTGCGCTCGTCATTTTGAAAACTGCCTCTCCAGTCCGCTTCCTCGTTGGCTTTCTCAGCAAAAAAGCCAAAAACTCAATGGGTCATGGAACACAGGAGTTGCCCTGTTGAATCGATCCCATAGTCCATCCAATCCAGTATTCTATCTTGGTCAGTACCAGCTGCTTCAGAGGATGTGGAAGAAATGCTGCAGTAGATAGTCATAGAATAAACTTCCATAGTGGAAGCTGCTTCCTAATCTATTTGTTAGAGGTTGCCTTACACACTGAATAGAGAGGTTTCAGAGCAGCAGCCGTGTTAGTCTGTATTCGCAAAAAGAAAAGGAGTACTTGTGGCACCTTAGAGACTAACCAATTTATTTGAGCATAAGCTTTCGTGAGCTACAGCTCACTTCATCGGATGCATTAGAGAGGGTTTACTTGCTTACAAAACTCTTAGGGTTTTTTTTTTACTATTTTATACCTAAGGGAGAATGAACAACGCCCCTAGAAGTGACCCATTCAGGTCTGGGTAGAGGCACATTGTGAAGGGAGTGAATGTAATAGAAATTTACACTGACACTGACAGTGCTGCTCCTATTCTCTTGATTAATTAAATAGAAAACCAGTCTCCAGAACACCCTTCACAACCACTAAATAAAAATTAAAGGCAACTGCCCCACCTGACTGAGGAGGTTCTATTCTGGGCTCCTGGCTTCTTATCAATTGGCAGCGGTTTATTGTTTCTTGACAAATGTAAACTACATTCTCCTGGTTATAACCTATGGAGCTAATAGAAAGCCACAACTTTCAAGCTCAGCTGCAGCAGCCCAAGAGGGAATGGCTGCTATTGTGCACAGTGATGGGTTGTCATTCCGGATAGTTAAGTCCCCGGCTCAGGCTATTGCAGGAGGCATTTTGGTTGGAAATGAAACTGAGGCTAAAAAGGAATGTTTTGAGAAGTCAAATTCACTGAAGTCAAAGAAGACTAGGGGCACCTTGACTCTAGCTCTCAATAAGGTGTTAGATAGTGGAAGATTAACACCCCTTAGCAATGACAATGCTATTCTATTGAAGGTGATAACATGCAATCAGTAAGGCTGTGGAGTCTAGCACAAGATAATGAAGGAAGAGTGTGAATGTTAGTGAAAGGGAACTTTTTAAACCCCAGAAGCTGCAATTCCAGCCTCCCTACCAAGGAAAGTGCCGTAATGGTTATTTGTAGTGTGTATGCATTTAAAAAAATGAAACCCCAATTACTCTGAACCTGCAAAGCCTGCTCCCTTTGATTAGCTCTTAAAAAAATCATATTGGTTTCCTTCTAGGTAACAGAAAATACAAATGATGGTGCACAGAATGAAAAGCTCTGTCCCCCTTCTCCCATTGGCAGTGACTGAGTGTGAAGATCTCCAATAACCTAGCCCAAAAGGAACACTGTTACATTCAATGTATGTGTCTTTGCCCTGGTCTACACTGGGGGTGGAATCGATCTAAGTTACGCAACTTCAGCTACGCGAAGAACGTAGCTGAAGTCGACGTACTTAGATCGACTTACCATGGCGTCTTCGCCGCAGTGAGTCGACTGCTGCCACTCCCCAGTCAACTCCGCCTGCACCTCTTGCGGGGGTAGAGTACAGGAGTTGATGGGAGAGCACTCTGGACTGGACGCAATAAATCTATCCCTGATCAGGCAGGTAGTGTAGACATACCCTTAGAGAGCATTAATGGGCAGAGCAATGGGAGATGTGGGCAGAAGGACTTCCCTCAATAGAGGAAATGAACTGGTAGCTTGCATATGACTGACCTCCAGTGGATGGAATCGGAATAGTGCAACTGTATGTCATAGGCTCTCTATTGCTAAAAGCTAAAGGAGACTCTACTTTGACTTACGCAGTCTGGAAGTTTTCAAAATCCAAATCTAGATATTCATCTCCATTGGTGACTTGAGCTAGCTGCCAAGTTAAGGGCAGTGGGAGATATCATGGTATTATCTATCTTGGAGTTAATTGTGTGACATTCCCAGATTTCATCAGCACAGGAATTCAAAGCCTGTCACTACAGTCACTTGGAGGTGGATTAAGATTTACTGGGGCCCTGGGCACAAAGAACATTTGGGCTCCGGAACCAGGCGGCCCAGCAGGGTCATGGAGCCCCCACGTGTTAACATGGGCATAGTAATCTTGGGCAGGTGCGGAGTGGCAGCATCAGGGGCTGCATTTCACCGTGGAGGAGCTGATAAGGTGAGCAGTGCCAGCCTCTTCCGATGGGTGGCTGAGGTAGGCCTTAGCCTCCCCTCATCACGGGGCCCTACCACCTGCTCCTCTTCTCCCTGAGGTCCTGCCCCCTGGCCAGGCTAGAAGCTGGAGCTGGGCCACGGTAAGAGCTATGCAGCGAGCCTGAGCCATTGTGGGGAGACCCAAACCATCCATCTGCCCTGGGTGGCACACCCCAGAGGGCAGGGACACAGGCCGGGGGCTCTTGTCAGTTATCCCGGCCCCCCGCCCAGGGCAAGTGGAGGATCCAGGGTTCCCCACAGTGGCCTGGGCTCCCTTGGCAGCTCTTACCACAGCCTGGCTCCAGTTTCTGGCCTAGCCAATTATGGGGCCATGGGGGAAAAGGAGAAACAGGGGGTAGGACCTCAGGGGGAAGAGGAGAAGCAGGGGAAGGGCCCCCAAGGGGGAAGAGTAGGAGCAGGGGACAACGCCATAGTTAAAGTGCCCCCCCACACTTCTACATGGGTTCCAGTGCTCCTGCAGTGGCCCCCAAATTGGCCATGGCCCCTGGGCACAGGCCCCATGGGTCCATGCGTTAATCTGCCACTGACTCTAGTGAGAATAGAGCATCATGTTACTTGCCATACCAACTGAGGTAATTCAGGAGTTATTTCTGTCATTCCCTGTATGTTTGTACATTCGTTGGTTTTGGAAAGGGACATTCTGGTAATGACTCATTTACTACAAATGGTGACCCTATCATGCTCCTTCTGATCTTCCCACTAGCTATGTAGGGCCTGGCTTTACAAATACTTGTTGTATATGTGAAAACACCTATGGGCCAGAATTTTCAAAAAAGTTCAGAACCCACAACTGGGGCCAGATTTTCAAAAGAGCTCAACTCCTATGTAGGCATCTGTGATGGAGAGCAGCAGTCCTTTGTGGCCCCCTACCAGAGGGTCCTCTGCTCTGCTTCAGTCTGCCCCAGGATATAGTTATCTGTGAAGGAAAGACCAGCCATTTTGGAAACCAGCAAAATCTGGTCCTCCAGCAGCCAAAAAGGCGGGGGACCAGGAACAGCCAATGAAGACCCAGTAGGTCAAAATAAAAGGAGCTGCCAGCTGTCAGTGAGTCAGTCCCTAGCTGGAGCCAGAGGAATGTGGAGGGATGCTCCTTAGGCTGCAGCAAGAGAAACAGGCCAGGTCAAAGCCTATTTCTGGCCACAATCAATGGCAGGGACTGAGAAGGAGCCCTGCTGATTCAGTCCTAGAGAGGAAATTTAACCCAGAAAGGGCAAGAAACTATTTTGTTTATAATTGTCCTTGAAGGACAAGGACATGTTTCTATTTTTTGAGTTTGTTATACCTTGGAAGAGATTTTGTACTGTGTGACCCAGCCAGAGGACCAAGTCACAGAAGACCTGCCAGCAGACAGCTGGTAGCTGAAGAGAATGGCAGCACCATGACCAGATGGCAAGGGGGACTCAAGTGGTGAATGCAACCCACCACAGCATCAAAATAAGTGACCAGATTTCCAGCAGTGCTCAGCAGGTAGGGTGCATGTTGTGAGCTAAGCTCTCTTGAAAATCTGACTCATGCAGCACAAGCGTAAATCAATATAAGCTGGAGTCACTCTCAGTCATATGTAAAAGTAACAATTCATACCACTGTCGTCTTCCCACTTGCTGTAACTGGTCCTCCAATTTCCAGCACTAAACCTAGATTAAATCTCAAGGAAATTGCCAGACTGCATCAGACCTGACCTGTATTCTGTCTCCAAAAGTGGCCAATGCCAGCAGCTTCAGAGGAATAGGCAAGAAACCCTGCAACAGGCAGTTACATAATAACCTGTCCACAGGGAAAGTTTCGTCCTATTCCCCCCCATTTGCTAGAGGCTCACTTAGGACCCTGCCTCCATTTGTCTAAGTGCATCAGTTGATGGCCTGTTTGTTTGTTCCAAGTTACCCACACAGCTCTACTAACCCATCTTAGAACTGCACTGTAGGACCAAGAAACATGTGGCAATTGAGTAATCAGCCTGTTGGTGCTCCAGAAGAGGCTTGGTGTCCATGAATATTAACCCCAGAATGGCTATCTGGAACCAGACAATTACTGCCTTATTTCTCAGGGCCACTACCCTAGTATGCTTCAGGGGAAAGGAAAGAAACAGAAGTTTTGTAAGGTGGTGGGATGAGTGAACAGAAAGTGAGCACTGAGGTAGTCAGGTCTGTTCATTGGGAGAGAACCCTCATAAATGCATGTCAGAACAGCACAGAGTCAACAAAAAGGAACAATCACACGTCCCTCACCTAGGTTTTCAGCCTCAGAACTTGGAAAAAGGAGTTTCGCCGTCTCTCCAGCAGCCCTTCCCCTGAACAGCCGTGGAAGGGGAGAGGAAAGAGAAGCTTATTAACCTCTTGTTTGCTGCGGACCAGGTAACATCCCATCACAGGTTTATTAATTGATCTATGAGCTTGCCCTCCTGTGGATCCCTTCCCTTTCAGATGCTTTGATGAGCAGCTTTATACATGAACAAAGAATCATCATCATTATTCAGGCTAACAGAGTGGTGTCTCTACATGCCCAAAGCAGTGTGAAAGTCATTCAATGCCTGGTACAGTAGGCAGGGATTTATCATTTCATAAATCTTGTGAGCCTCTCAGATTTACAACATACAGCTGGGGAAAAGATGGGAAAAAAAGCAGAAAGCAAGTAGCATCACGCAGCACTGGAGGTGCATCCTGAGCATGGAGCACACACCGTATGTCACATTCTGGGTGACTCAGAAGAAGAAAGAGTCATTGTTTAATCTCAGCACTAGCTACAGCTTACTGCTCAGTTACCAACTTATTAATGGTTCTTTCCCTAGCAACTACAGAGCTTCCAGCATGCAACTATTCTTCGGTAATAGAGACAAAAATTGAGTTTACCAGAACAAAGCTACCCCATTCTGGGTTGTTGACAACAGTCCCAGTCTGGCCATATGCTCTGTTGCACTCAGAAGCGGCAAACCAACATTTTTGCTCCTGCTGGTGCCAGGATGTCCCAGGGATTGTTTCTGTTTCCATCCTTACCCTCTTCTCTTCCCGGAGCTTATGCTCATTCTGTTTCAGGCTGCGCTGATAGCAATGTCACAGATCCTTAACTGAAAGAAGAGCAAACAGACGTAGCTGTTGTCATGGTGTGTGTCAGTGCATGTCAGGCCTGATTCTGAAGGGAGTAAAGATTTTTGCCCAAGTTAGGGCTGCAGAATACATTTTTTTTTTCAGCTAAATTGTATTTAATATGTGCGGTTGAGGAGGAAAAACACATCTTGAAAGCATGCTGAACCTGGACCTGCTGACAACTGTCTATCTACATAACTGGCAAACCACCCAACTGCAGATTGAGGGGCGAACACTGATCCTCCATCACTTGAGGAAGTAGGAAAGGCCATCCAAAATTTATGGAATGAACGTGCCGCTGGACCTGATGGTATTCCACCTGGTTGTTCAAAGGTGCCTTGGAACCAGTGAGCATCAGTCCACATCAACTATGCTTAAAAGCATGGGCAGCAGGCAAAGTACCAGCATAACAGAAAGATGGATCATATTGTCCCTGTACAAAGGTGAAGGATTGCCCACCAAGTGTGGCAGCTAAAGGCCAATCTCATTGTTATTGGTCCCTGGGAAGATCTTTGCTCACATTCTGCTTGGTAGGCTGTAGCCACTCCTTAACAGAGATCATTGTCCACAGCAATCAGGTTTTACTCAGTGGTGGTCAAGAAGGGATGCTGTCCTTACCCTCTGGCTTTTGGCTGAGCTTTACTGAGAACTTAACCATCTGCTTTAAGTAGCACATATTGACATGAAAGCAGCTTTTGATTCCATCAACACGTCAGCACTTGGGCTCGAGCTGAAAGAAGCTGGCTTTCCAAATGTTTTGCTAAATCTGGAGGACAATCTTCAAACCAGTACTGGTGCAAGAGTCTTTGGTTCACAGCTTTCACTGCATTTCTGTGAGGCAGAAATGTATTCTCACCCCAGCACTATTCTGTTGAGTTATTAGCTAGATATTAGGACTTGCTGCTCTACATATCAGAATCAAGATTGGTCAAGAAGTGTTTACCAATCCAGGCTATGCCAGTAACACTGCCTTGCTTGTGGAGAAAGCAACGAATTTTAGCTTCGCCCTCCAAGGTCCCCAACGTGCCACCTGCACTTTGGGGTTCAACACCTGGCAGAAAACCAAGGAAGGTCCAGAACCTAGGACCTGGGCCACTAGAATACCTGGTGCGGGTGGGGTCAAGTCCTGTGGAGAGCATTGACAGGTTCATCTACCTAGGCTGCAAGCAAAATTCAAACGGTGACAGCAAATTGGATGTTTGTCAATGAATACGTCTTTCCAGTTCCTGCATGAAGTCCATGTCTTGCTTTATAGATGCAAAAATGTCCTTGCGCGGAGACAAAGTTCAAGATCTATCAAACCTGTGTACTAACTGTATTGCTATACAGGTCAGAAACCTGGACTCTTACAGACAGAGGCATTCCATATGTTCTGTCAGTGCCAAATCCTGATCTTAAAGTGATTTGACTTTTGTGAAATATCATACTCTCTCAAAAATCTAGCCTTCCTTCAGTTGCTGGCTATATTCAAAAGCCATGTTGCATGCTCTTCGGACATGTTGCCAAGATGGATAAGTACACTCCAGCACATGGTATTCTCAAACTCACCAATGATGCACAAAGGGGTGCAGGCCCAGCTCACCCTACCTGGTGCCACCCATGAGGCTGCCCTAGAAAATCATGGATTTGCAGAATTGAGCCAAATCTCTCAACTTCACTACATGATGCTTGTGTGACTCCATCAATCGTGGTCACTCTGGCTGGCACAACGGTCCTTAGTAGACTATGCATGTTTCATGATGATGTTGAGGCAGTAACAGGGAGCAGTAAGATCACAAGTTGAAGAGGCCATGATTGTTGTAGTCAAGTCTTACACATTGTACCTGAAAGGGGCACGTCTTACAGTTGTAACCAACCAGAGTGCAGGGACCTCAGTAAATAATGTGTTCTTACTAATTCGTTAAAAATGGCCATCAGCCAGTCAGATTGAAGGGTTGGACCTCCTGTACACACAATAGCTATTATCAAGGATAGAACCCGAGTCCTTTGGCACCAAAAGCACAATGCCTTACTGCTTCAACTGAAGAACAATACCCTTGGCTGTAAATAAGTAGCAAACTGTTACAATTTCTGGATACAAGAGCAGTGTAATAGCTATTGAGATATGCAGTGAATATGTAAATGAGATACACACCCCTGCAGCCAATTGGAGTGCATGGTAGATCAATACCTTCATTGTGATTAGCTGAAGCATCTCCATTCCTCTATAAACAGGAAAGGCACTCTTATTCAAAAATAAAATGGAGATAGATTCCAGAATAGCTCTTCCACTCTAAATTCATACCCTATCTTTAATCCAGAATAATTGTCATGTATAGACAAGCCCTTACCTAATGGCTCCTGTTACAGCTGGAGTAAATGTTGATCAGGCTCATTGATAGGAGCCAACAGTAACCAGTTCTAAAAGAAGCAAGGAGTCAATGCAGCAACACAGGGCCAGGAATATACCCCCTTCCCATCCTCCCATGAAGAATAATGTAGCTAATCATATAGGGTGGGATTTTCAAAAGCCTTCAGCACTGACCTAACAGTTCCCAATCCCACCTATAATGTCCGGGATCAATCCCCTCTGTGCTCCAAATCCTAATTTGGACCAGTTACTGCAATGAATTCACTTATGTTTCATCGACACTGGGTCAGAACCACACTACTTATATCTATGGGAACTATATTTTCAAAATCACAGACTGGATCATGAAATACACAAAAGATAAAAACTATCTGTGACACTGGTAAACCTGATCAGTCCAGGGCCACAGGCCAATCACTTGGTAATGGTAAATTAAAGTAATGGTTAGATGTATACATGTGTATTCAGATGTTTAAACTTCATGAAAACTCATGGTATGTTACTGGTATTGTTTTCACTTATCTATTCCTACCATAATGTAATAGCAAACATTATAAATGGTATAAACATGGTAAATACCCTTGTAACTAAATTACACATCAAAGAAATCTTGTAAAATGCTAATGAAGGCCTTAAGGAGTTTAACAGAAAATGCTAATTTCAAAGTGGTATTATGGTATATGGTTAGAGGTCAAAAGCCTAAGTGCGTTCCTCACAGATGGTCATCAAATCAAAAGCCCATGTGGGAAGAGAGATTGCCAGTTTGTCTTCTGTGAGATGAAGATATAAATATGAATTAAAAGAAAGATCCTTTATCTCTGGAATGTTTGGATTCTACCAGGGCAGAATAACAAGAGGACAGAGATCCCTGGAGTTATTCTGAGTAGCCCTGAGAAACTTTTGGGAAACTGCAGTTTACTGCAGCACTGCCACCATTTGGGAGTTACAAACTGTGATTCACCTGTTGTTATATTTTACCTGCTTTAACCTCTCCGTAACTCTCATTCTTTTTTCATAGCTAATAAACCTATAGTTAGTTTACTATAGACTTGGCTACCGGCATTCTCTTTGGGGGTAAGATCTGGAGTACCAATTAATTTGGGGTGAGTGACTGGTCTCTTGGGACTGGGAATAACTTTATGTGGTGTAATTTTAGGTTTGAGTAACCTTTTCTCACAAAGTTCAGTTTGTCTGGGGGCAGACAAGGCTGAGGGGACTGTCTGCGACTCCATACAAAGACTGGTATAGTGATCCAGGAGTTCACATTTGTCATTGGCTTGGTGAAATCTAATTATAGAACATGCCACCAGTTTGGGGTGTCTGTCCTTGTTTCCTGACAGTCTGCCCTGAGATAGGCACTCACAGTTGTGAGCCACTCTAGAGAGCGTGACAGTATTCTTAAAACAAATAAATAAAGAAGTCGGCAGGTGCTACTACGGCTAGCTTCAGATTCAACACTGACACAGGCACGTTCCTCTGAGTGGAGGACTTTTTTCATCATGAGAGCTAGAACAAGTGTCAATAACCTTCATTTCAATCAAAAAGAAACATCTGTGATAGTCCACAACTCATTCAGCTTTCCCCTTCACTCCGAGTGCTCTTCATCACACAGAACCCTTGTTCCACCCTATTGTTCGTTCCTGATCTATCCAGAGCAAACTCTACTCTGAACAAACGTTTTGTAGTTATTTTGGAAAAAAGAAAAAGCTTGGATTCGTGTAATGAAAAAACAGGGAGTTTCAGGTGTCCCCGTGTAAATTCCTAGGACATGGGGACATCGTATGAAAAACATGGGAATGTTGTCGTAAAATCAGAATGCATGATCTCTCTGCTTGTACCATCACTATGGTGCCTAGCACACTTCTGACCCTAAATTGCATTGTTATGTATTAAAGCATCATTCACTTGTAGTTCTTTACCAAAATGATAAACTTTTATTTAACACAGCAATTGAAGTCCAAAGAAATTTCCTGAGCAGTACATCAGTCTAGCCAGTTTTAAAGCCTTCACACTAGCGGCTCTCAAGCCATAATTCTACATAGATCTATCTGCTGAGTGTTTAAATAAACACACAGGGTCAGGTTAGAATGTTAATTGCAACAGTGAATCACCTTTAACTGCTCCCTGGCACTCTTAAGCAATAGGAAACCCACAACTCCCGTGGACTTCAGTCTATACCCTGTGAAATAACTAGTCATTTAATTACTGGAATGAACATATTGTGCAAAGCCCTGTTTTAACACACCTCACCTAAGAGTCCATATTGAAGGCACCTAGTAATGTAGGATACAGCAGAAGATTACCATTGATTTTTGTGATTTGCGAGAGGGGCGGGTGCAGTTTGTTGCAGGCATTCTGATCAACTCCAGAACACTTTTAGTCCTGCAGGACAAAACCTTGGGTTCAGTTGTCAGCTCTATATTAAGGTACTTTATTAGTGCTTAGATACTAAGGTCATAATAGCAATCACAATAACAATGGTAATACTATAGCATTTTCAGCCACAAATCCCAAAATGCCTTAGGTGAAAAGTATCATTACTCCTATTTTACTTATGGTAAATCTGAGGCACAGAGTAGATAAATGACCTTAATCAAGGTCCTGCAGCTAGTCAGCTGAAGAGCTGGAAATAGAAGCCAGGTATCCTGATCAAATTAAGGTATATTCCAATTTTATTATCACACCCAGCTCTGTAGCTTTTCAAAGACCATGGATGCCTTTTTCTCAACTGTCCAGCCTATTGCTAAATTACAGGTTTCAGATACTTTTGGAAATTTTCTGATTTTTTTCTTTTTTGTTTAAACACAAGATTATTCATCAATGCAGAATAACTGCTCAAGCATGCTACTGTTGTTGTATGTAAAAAGTTGTATCTCTTTTAAGAAAAAAGTCCTTTTGATTTTTAATGGAATAATTAAAACACCATTAAAGTCCATTAGCTTGGTGATTAGCAGGACAGTCTGACCAAACACATTAAGTGCATCTAAAAGATTCAAGAGGAAAACAATTAGAATTCCTCCAGAGGGGCTCCCCCTCTAGTAGCGTATTGCTTCCAAAACCCCTTTCTTAACTTGATGACTGCCCAGATGACTTTAGATTGCTAACACTGACAAAAAAGGGGATGTTGCATCTTTTATAAACAGTCTTTTGTTTGCAGTTCTGACACCTGTGAAAAGCAAAATTGTTATTTTCCTTGCTGCTTGTTGCTAGTTTGATGCCCGCTCTGGGGCCCTACATCAGAGACAGTGTTCAAAACAGGTTGCAGGGGTCCATTTCAGCGCTGTCTGCCTATGGTGCTGCCTGAAGGAATACCATGGAAACGGAATTTGACAGGCTCGCAGGGACCTGCTGCTGCCAGAGACACTTGCTTTGAGTGCCTGATGAAGACATCACAGACCAAACAGAACATTAAAACACTGCTGGCTGCTTCTGCATCACTTAGAATGCAAATCTCTTTGTTCTGCTTGGCCTTTTATTTTTGTAGCTGAGGAATCTGTGCCATAATCTAACATGGATTTGCCAACCTTTTATTTATTTTTAGGTGCGTTGTTTTGTTCCAGGAGGGGGGCTCTATGGGGTGGTAAATTCTTGAAATTGAGGGCCGCGGGGCCAGGGGGGTGGAAATCAGCTCCTACCATTTCTAGACACAAATTAGGATTTATGTTGCATGGAAGGCTAGGTCTGGGTTGCTTTGTTACATCCTGTGTGTTATTTGACTCATTAATTTAGATGTTGATCAGTGTAAGTAGGGAAGAGATTGCAGCTGTAGATGAGAAGGCGAAAGGTATCCGTTATCTGAGCGGACTTTCCTCCAAAAAAACCTATAGCAACCAGTGCAGAGAAAAATAAAAAAACAAAACAAAACCCAGAACCTGATTGTTTTCAGCCTAATTCTAGTTTTGTAACTTTTTACACTAAATTCATGCTGCCTAACAAGTCACCCCCTTATGCTACCTTGGTAACTGGCTATATTTTAATTGCATGTGTCATCCTTGTCCAGCTTGGCCTCAATCCTTGCCAAAGGCTTGAAAAGACTGCAACTTGGTGTCATTGTATGTGATTTCTGTAGCTCCTGACAAGCTGTGTCAAGTATAATACAGCTGAGATGCATTTTGTGCTGAGTGTAGAGAAATCCACTATATATCTTCACTAGGAGAGAGTTGGCTGGGGATGGGGTGGGGGGAACACAACACATTTAAAAGATGATTTATAATTTGGTTCTTGGTTATCGATACAAGAAGCACAAATTCATAGCTTCCAAAAAGGGCCAACAGCATTTCAGCACATCCCTATTTAGAAAAACAGTCTTGGCTGCAGTGGGACTTAACCAGCACTTAAAGTTAAGCACACCGTTAAGTGCTAACTAGGGATGCTTTCCTGAATCAGGCCCTACACTAGCAACTCCCAGGGACTGTTGGGCCCTGCTTACATTTGTGTAACCTGGAAAAGATTGTGGCCCCATCTTGGATACAGAGAGGTGTCCAAGAAAGATTGCAAGTCCACGCATGAAACGCTGCCTTTTGATAGAAGCAACTTGTGGATCAGATCAAAATGGAGCATTGCACAGACTGCTCTGTTAAAGAGGAGGATGGCCAAGGGTCTCACAGAAGAACATACTGGTCAGCAGTTGACCCGCAGGCCACAATTTGGCTAGCCTTAACTTAACGAATCCATCTCTACTACTGTTCTTAATCCTGGAGAGGCACTGAAGCACAAGGATAATGCAGGATGGGCCTAGGGTTGTAGATTTGCTACTCGCAAGTCATTTTCTCTTCTTTATTCTGTGAAATGGGGGGGAGGAGGGGAGGAGGGGAGGAAAATTCTCCCCGAGTGTTGAATCAAGAAGAATTAGGCCTTCTTGATTCAACACTCGGGGAGAACGGCCTACTTGGAAAAACATGTTCTGCTGGGAAGTGGGTTCCTCTTAAGAGGCCTGCTTCTGCTCCAGCATTGGACACAATGTATTTGAGTCCCTGGTGCAGAGGATGCTCCATCTATACCACTCTATGGGACAAATGGTCAGCCTGGCTTCCTGGTGGCTGCAGAAACCAATGTTTGTGTCTGCAAACAGGCACTTGTGCAAATTAGTTGGTTTTTGCCTGCAAATATTCGAGCACAAATTAAAGAAAGCTATTGGAATATATGACTATTAATCTCTGATTAAGTGTCCGGCCAAATCATGCAGAATTTTGGCTCTTGCCAAAAGGAGTCAGGTTCCCTCATGTCTTCCAACTCCCCTTTGAGCATCCTTTGGTCTGCCCAATCATCCCTCCTAATAACTCCTTTTATAGCCTTCTCCCACAATTATCTTTGCACCACTTTCCATGCTGTGCCCTGTACTAGGGACAACCTCCCACTTCCTGCAGGCTAGTGGATTGTGCATTCCTGCTTCAAGGCCTTCCAAGGGTGATCCCCTAATAATTCACCATTTTGGAGTTGGATCTTCATCTGCTCAGCTGGTGCACTAAGATTCTGAACTGTATTATCTGTCTAAATTAGACTTTGAGGCAGTGATAGTATCTTACACAGTTAACAATCAATACATAATAATAAGGTGGGCAAAGAAGGGTGAAAACTCCTCTTTGCCTTGCCTCTGAAATTCAAATCAGAAGGCAGTCGGCCTTCTGCTAACAGAAACAGGGTATATTTAAGAAAAAGTGGAGAGAGTTAAAATGCTTTGTACTGGTAGTTTTCTATACTCAACTTTGATCTTTTTCTCCCCAGTGAAACAGATTCCTCCCCAAGCTTAACTTCAGTGCAGAAGGCCCTAGCAGAACCAAGTATGAATATATACAATCTGTAAATATGTAAGGGGCAGCCGGCTGTAGTACCAGGTACCAGCGCAACTGACTATGAATGTGAAGCTGGCAATGTGGGGAAAAAAAAAAGGAAATGGAGCTTGTAATTGCTGAAGGTCACTCTCTTAATATGATTTCACCAGAAAAACCTTCATATTAACTTCCATGGGATAGTGTGAAGCTGCTGCATAACTATGTGACACACATTCTCATTCTGAGAAACAGCAGAACCAAGACTAGACCCCCCACGTGTAATGCATTTGCTAACTTAAATGCGTGCCACTTTCTTCAACTGGATCAGACATGCTTAAAGGTATGTGGTTATGTTGTCCTCTAGTGTGTGACATACAAAAAGGGTATCTATCCTATAGAAATTAAGGATAGAGAGACCTTTTAGTCCTGTTCAAAAAATGTCATTCACTCCATCCCAGCAGTATACCTTACATCTAAGACTTACTGTTACTAGCAGTAAAGGAAGATCCTCCTTTAGGACAAGTGGAAGATGCATGTGGTACTGAAGCAAAAAGGTCCTCAGTTCAAGTTTTTATACTTGGTTGCTTGAGCCGAAGACCAAGGTGTCTGCTGTTTTCAGAGTGGGATTCATTGTATCTGGAGGGCAAATAAATATTTAACAGAAAATGCACTTAAGCCTGCTGCTGCCTTATCAAATCACTTGGGGCTGGATCCTGCAAGGTGTTGAGCACCTGCTGGAAGATGCAGCGTAGGAGGAGCTGAGGGTATTCAGCACTTTCCTCAAGGTGCCTCTCAGGACTGGGTCTTCACAACCTGAAGCTCTAGTTCTATTTTCCCATCTCATTGGGATGGAGAAGAAAGAATACACAATAGCTTTATCAGGGAACTGTCCCCACTAACAGTGGCATAGTTGAAGCGGAGCCTGTATCTCATCAACATGAAAAGTAACCTCCCTGGCTGGGAAGCGGCATCTATCGGTGAATTTGAGAATCCCAATATGTTACGATTTGCAAGTCTACAGCTATTAGGTAGAGAGGGATACTCAGAAATGGCCTAATTAGTTCAGCTTTTCTTCTCTAACCTCAGTCAAAAACCAGTGACTGTGCTTTGGATTTTGACATCCTATTAAATACAGAGGACAGGGCTGATGGCTTTCATTCTCCCCAGTGATGCTCCAGACTCTTGGTTTACAGTTTCTTATGGAGAGATGCAATTAGGCCTCAGACAAAACAAGTTCATTTTAAATGACTTTCAGTCCTGACTACCATTTCCCTTCAGTCTCTGTAGAAAATCAGCACCCACAATTTAACCTTGGCCATTTCACTGAAGCAAACTTACCCCTTCTATCCTCTCTGCCCGTGTCCTTCGTGCCTTCACACAATCCAGTCCTTTCACTCAGGGAGCACCAGACTGGTTCCATTGCCTGCAGGGAGGGAGGAAAGTGGGGTACCATATCAGTGGTATGGAGCTGTTCCTGTGTGAGGAAGTGTGTGTACTGCACCTATGCAAAGAGTATAGCAGCAGCTTGGATTTCCTGCCAAAGCCTCTTGGAGCTCCTACTGGGACAACACAGCTCCACAGTGCAACCAATACAGCCAGTGGATTGACAGACACAATCTGGCTCTTCATCTTCATCTCGTATTCTCTCCTCCCACTGAATTTCATAATTCTCATCTCCATCCTATATTAACATGAATTTAGTCAAGGTTTAGGAGCCTTGGCACCGGAGTTTCAACGATTTCCTGACTGGAACTTTACAGCATGTGAGAGAATTATAGATTTGTTCCCTGGTAGGCTGCCTCTTGTACTGGAGCAAGACTGATTTCATTTTCATTACAGCATCACCAGTAGATGATAGCGTCTGCAGTCGAGTCTTGCATATCTCCAGTGACCTCCGTTCCTATGGTTGCTTTGTTCTATTGCCCAGTTGTTCCTATGGTTAGAAAGTTTGTCCTAAATTTATTTATTTATCCTAAATTTGACTTTCTACAATCTAATTATTTGCAGCCTCATTTCTTGTTTTGTTCTCGTTGGCTGGGAAGAACACCCTTTACATATATATGCTCCTCTGTCTCTTCTTTGACAGATGGAATGTACCAACTTCTCTTAGGTCATAATTTTCAAAATCTTTGATCATTTTTGTTACTCTCCCATTGGGCTGCACCTTTTTGGACATGTAGTGTCCAAAATTAAATAATTACCTCACATGATTTATGCACACTGTATTCTTTAATGCAACCCAATGTAGCATTTGCTTTTTTTTGTCATTGCATCATATTGTAGATGCATCTTCAGTTTGTAATCCCCTTTAATCCTCAGATCCTGCTCTGCCTTGCCAGCCCTTCCTAAGTCTATGTAAACCACTTTACAGCTGTCTTTATTATATCACATTTAATTGGGGAAAATGAGTTGAAAACAATCTGTCAGCAGTGTATTGAATTTTAATCCTGTCCTCCAGAGTGTTACTGAGTGCATTGCATGGAAAATTGAGGTGGCATAGGAAGCATAAACTACCTTTCCATTCTGCCACCCTCCTCTTTTTGCTAAAGTGAGCGTTAACCGAATGCTTACATGCTAGATATGCACAATGAAGTAATATATTATTGGCTACTCTGTATGTTGCAGCACTGACCTTTTCTGGGTGGAATGTCTGACTGTTCAGGTCTATGTCACCCTCTAGTGGCTGGAAGACCACAGAGGCCTGATCAGACTAAAACTAATAGAGACTCCTGGCAATGCTTATTTCCCCCCACCCCCCCCCCACACACACACCCCAGAAAGTGCAAAAAAGTGCAAAAAAGTTGATTTTTCTCATCCACCAGCTATATATACCAATCCCACCTCTTTCTGATCAAGTCTCTGACTTTATGAGACACAAGGGCTCATTCATTCCAGATAAGGAGCAATTAGTTGGCACTTTGCAGTCTTGGCCAGTGGTTACCAAACCCTACAAATCTGCCCCAATTTGAACAGCCCCGTCACACCTGACTGTGCGACTATTAAATGAAACTTTCTCCGATGCTGCCTCCTTGATCCATGTCTAAAGGACATGCTGTCATTCAGATCTGGGTAGATGCACACTAATCTGTTACCAATCAATTAGACCAGCAGCTCATACTTGGCCTTTCAAGTTCTAGGTGAAAGTAAAATGCTTGCTCCATTCCCCTGCCTGCAAGGCCTTGAAATCTTTAGGGGGCCTGGCTGTACTGCCTGGTTTTTCATTGACAGGCTGATAGAGACATCATAGAGCTCTCTAAAGACCAGTCACGGGGCCTCTTTCAGCTTCAAAGGGTGTCAACATTCAGTCTGCCTAAGAGCCTGGGGCGATATAAATCACACATGAACAGGTGAACTGAATGTTTGAGGTTAAATTCCCTCTGTATATACAAATCTGTCTCCCTGGGCAACTGATATTATTATGTTTCCCATCAACATCAAACAGTTTCGACAAATCATAATATTTCAGTGAAACACAAAAGCTCCCTGGCAGAAAACAGCCTGGTTTCGGGAGAGGAGGTGGGCTATGGGGAGTGGGCGATAAACTTATTTGAAATAAATCTACTGCGTTCTTTTGAGAGCTCAGTATAAATGTGGTTTTTGAGAAATGTTCTGGATGTTTATTAGTGTTGTTAAACATCTATGGTTAGTGAAAGAATGTTAGCCTCTCTCAGAGTGAACCAAGTCTTATGTGACCGAGATATGAATTACCAATAGAGTGAATATCTCTGGTTGATTTATTGAAATTGTTTTGGGGCTTGGTACCTGTTAGTTGCCACATGGTTAGTCTATATAATCACCTGTTCCTATCATTGTCCTTCCTGCCCATTCACCGTCAGTGGCCTCTTACACCAATTTGATTAATCTTGTCTTAATTTTGGGCTATATGTGCTAGCTGCGGGCATGCAGCTAATTGCAGAAGGGACAGTGCTCAGGTGCATTAATTGAGGAAAGCACTGAACAGCTTGCAGAGGCTGAGCTGTGATTAGATGATGATGTGGTGACATTATTAGTCAGCATGCTGTATGTAAAGCCAGAAGTGATGGCCACAAAAAGACGCATCTCATGCTACTCAGTACAAGTGAAATTCACCCCACCTACCCAGAAGAGAGAGAGAGAATCCACCCCCAGAACAGGGGGCAGACTGTGCAGTCCCATAATCTTGCTTTCTGGGCAGTTTTTACTCACAGGCTACAGTGATGGGGCCATGTAAGTATCTGGATGGTTGGCTGGATGGATGGAAGCATTGTCCTCTCTGGCTCCCTTATTGCCACAAGCCTTTTCTCCTAAGTGGCACCGTGCCCCTTCCCCACAACACAGGAAACTGGCCAGGCCTAAGGGATGCACAATTTCTGATAACTCGTTAGTGTTTTAAAAGATCATTTAGTTGATTCTCTCCCATTGGTGAAGATGGGGCTTCACCTCCTGGGGATCCACCCCTTAAGAACAGGAAGGCAACTTGTGCCCCAAAAGCGATCCCACTGTGGGAAGGCAGCTCTAATTTCATTCTAAGGCTTCACAGGGGCTTCCTTGGCAGAGGCTACCCAGAATATGTGCTGAATCGGCACATTTCATCATTGCCCAGGCCATGCCCCTCAGCCAGCCGGCACTGCCTCCTTTTGAGGTTGAGTTGGCCTGTGATACACCTGGGGTTATAGGTGCCTTGCACAGCCACTAAGTGAACCTGGTCCAATGTCTGCAGAATATTCTTATAGTCCAGTTGGTCTCTAACTGCGAGATGGAGATTAGTACAGGGCAATGACAATCCAATGGTTTCACTATCCAAACTGAACTCAGAGCTGGGGGAGGGATCCCAATCAGGTTCCGGATTCTGCACCCCAGTGAGGGAAGCTACAGAACAACCCCTCACTTCCAATGGATGTTTTTCATTTCTTAATCCTTGGCTTTGTATTAAAGGATTCCCCTGCCTAAAGCAGAATTCTACTTTACCATGCCCCTGCCATACTCCTCTCCTGCACTCTGGCAGATCCCCTTTATACCAGCGGCGAGTTTTCTAACGCCAGGGGAATTCTCCACTGGCCAGCAACAGCCAGAACCTGAACACTTTGCACCAAGTGGAAATGAGAATCTGGCCCAGCATGTGCCTTCGCCTGGTGGTGTAACCAGCTGGTTTTAAGCCTTCTGCATTTAATGCGGTTTTCTGATGACCTCTGTGGTAAGTTGCCCAAGCTCAGTAGTGTGTTTGAGTAAGCAGCGCATAGTAAAAAAAGGAGCAAGGTAGAAATTGCAGAGTATTTAGTCTATCATCTCTGTGCATCAGGCAGAGTTTTTCATTTCATACGTCAGTCACGATTCACAGTCATAGCCTATATTTTTAACACCAAGAACGGGGGGGAAACAAAGATTGGGGAAATATACTGGGTGGTTGTTTTGAAATCTAGGCACATTGTATGGATTGCATGCAGCCATTTGGATTTCTTTCATTGCTCTGGCCCATCCTGAGCTGCAGTGCTAACCAAGACACATACCTTTAATCCAACGTTAAGGATTAAGAAATGAAAAATGTGCCTGCTTGCCCATTTCTGAAAGATTTGTTAGTGGTCATTGGGTGGATTATGCACGAGATTTTACATCACTGCCATTTTGCAAGCTGCACTGGCCGCAGATTCGTATCCTTCCTGAGACAGATTGTTTTGTTTCTGGAAAATTGCTAATTGGAAACTTAGGTACCTAAAGGGGGTATGTTTGGCTGTTTCCAGAGGAGTCCCTTGCTCTGCTCAGTCATGCCACCTAGAAGAGCATTGCAGCATTTACAGGCAAATAAGATATTATGTGTTGGTCTTCAGTTTTGTTTCACTTCAGCATTATATGCTGCACTGATCCCCAGAATATTTCTTAGCCTTTTTCTCTATCGCTTTGGAAGTGCATCCCTCCCTCCTTCCTTTTGAGGGTTCCCTTGTGCACTGAATAATTTCAGTACACAGAGTAATTGTTTATTACTTAATTAAAGTAACTGAGTATTTTTCTTGCCGCTTTTGCTCTGCAGCGCTGAACATTTTGACTCCTTATCCTGAGTCTGGTTTTGCAGACTGTAAATACACAGTGAAGACTATAACCATGAAAAGCAGTAACCAAAACCAAAGTGAGACTTTAAGAAAATAGCAGGTGGTTTCATTTTAAGGGGTTACGCGATGCACTGGCAAAGGAGCCAAGTTTTTATTTGGGGGGCAACTGATGAACAGGGAGCAGAGACTGAGCTGTGATTGGATGATGATGTGGTGACATTACAAGCAGCATCCTGCCTAATTAAGCCAGAAGTGATGGTCACAAAAAGGCTCATCTCCTACTACTTTGCAGGGAAGAAATTCACCCCACCTAACCCAAAGAGAAAGAATGCATCCCCAGAAAAGGGAGCAGGCTGTACAGTCCCATAATCTTGCTTTCTGAGCAGTTTTCATGAAATGGCATTTTCACATGTGAAATTTCCAAAAGATGTCCCCATGTGAAAACAGCTCTTCACCTACATGAAATGTCAGGTGTCTTAAATTGTCCATTTCAGTCTGCTCTCATTAGATTTTAATGTGGACCACCTTGATCGGATCTCAGGCATTTCACTTATTAAGGGAGAAGAGGTGTCATTGTTTTTTTTTTAAAGCCTCTAAAATTAATCTCATAGGGTTTTAAATTGGATCCATTTCTGTGAAAACAAAATATGAAAACCTTCACATTACAAATGTGTGAGAATTTTTTTTCGGGGTGGAGGCATTCATATTTTGTACACGGCCGTAGTCAGAGGATTATTACCTTGGTGGCACTAACTGCAGATACCCTGGCCAGTCGACTCTAGACTGCAATCTGCATAATGAGAAGAAAGTCATTTTACTCGCAATCCATTCTCCTGTTCAAAGATTCTCATGTACCAGGTTGTTGTTTTTTTAATCACACAAAATGGTATCTATTAATGAGCTCTCAAATTGCATAAAGATAGATCTAAAGCATAAAAACACTAATATGCCCTGTAGCATTCAGTGCTTTGAACACAGAATGGCATCTGTGTGAGAGTGTGATTGCATGCAGCTATGGAAACCAGTGCTGGAGAATGAAGAAATGCTGAACAAGTGATGCAGGATCAGAAAAAACTGGGAATAAAGATATTCAATTTGCATAAAAAGGCCTAGTTCGCTAACAGCCGGAATCGTATAACTTTCTGGTTCAAAATGATTATTTTCTAGGGCTGCTAGCAAAGTTTAGGTCATCTCTTTCCTTAAGCAAAACAACCCCCACAAAAAATGCATAATGGGAAATCAACTTCACAAATCAATGCAGATAAAACATACAAATGGAACAAGTTTTGCAAATGGGTAAAAGTGCAAGGCCTTCCATCTCTTCATGTTCATTTCCTTCTCGTTTCCAGATGGTACCAATTAAGAGTAAGTCCCCCTGCCCTAAGAGCTGTTAAAAAAACAAACGCAATCTGAGACTTTAATGAATAACACTAGAGTCACATAATAGGCCAAAGAGAAGCAAAAGTTTAAAAAAAAAGAATATTCAGAGTAGGCAAAACAGTTAGTTTGCAGGATCTTAATAATGTACAGTGGTAGGGTCCGTGATTTTATTTTGTATACCACATAGTACCTTCTCCCTCTGAGTTCATAGGAATACTCCCATGTATAAAGTTAAGCACTTGCATAAGTCTTCGCTAGATCGGGGCCTATGGAACTACTGAGCATGGGCAAGGGTGGGAGAATAGGACCACGTGTAATTAACACTTTAAAGTTTGTTAAAATATATTGTTCTCATTTTTTTAGTATTGTTCCTAATTGTGTTATATTAGTGTAACACTGACAGACCCCAGGTGTCAGCACAGGGGAGCGAATCTGGGACCTCTGGAGCTTAGTGCATGAGCCTCTACAGCATGAGCTAAAAGCTAACTGCATGTTAGCTAAGGCTGTAGAGCAGTGTGTGTGTTTGTCTGTCTGTCTCTCTCTCTTTCTCCCTAAAAGTCAGAGATTGGCAACATGTGGCCCCGCCAGGGTAAGCCCCCTGGCAGGCCGGGCCACAGGTTCAGCCAATCGTGGCTTCCACTGGCCGCAGTTCGCCGCTCCAGGCCAATGGGGGCTGCAGGAAGTAGCGGCCAGCACATCCCTCGGCCCGTGCCACTTCCCGCAGCCCCCACTGCCCTGGAACAGCGAACCACAGCCAGTGGGAGCTGCGATCAGCGGAACCTGCGGACGCAGCAGGTAAACAAACCGTCCCGGCCTGCCAGGGGGCTTACCCTGGCGGGCCGTGTGCCAAAGGTTGCCAATCCCTGCTCCAAGTAGTCTTGGTGCCACTAGATGGGACAGAACACCACACCGAGGAGGTGTGTGGGTTACATTAGCACCCACAATATCCAAACAAATAGCAGGACAAAGTCCTTGCTTAGAGGTCACAATCTAACAAGACAAGATATAACAAAATCCAGTGGTTAGAAGTTGAGCCTAGATGAACTTTGGCTAGAAACAAAGCATGCTTATTTTACCAGGAGGGTACATTAAGAATTGTGACAATTTACCTATGAATATGGTGGATTATCCATCACTTGAAATCTTTAAATTTAGGTTGGATGTCTTTTCTAAAAAAATATGTTCTAGCTCAACCAAAAGTTATGAGCTGAATTACTGGGAGAAATTCTCTGGCCTGTGTTATGCAAAGATTATCATCCTAGATTATTCGGCTTTAAGGGTCTAAGAATCTAAAAGAAAAGTAATAGACAAGGGCTGAGGGAGAATAACAAAACAAGTATCATAGAAGCTTAATGTACTTCCCCTTTCACAATTTGTGTTCATGTTTGAAAATATATTATATTTTATTCTCCAAAAAACCTGCTAGTTTTTAATAGATAATATTCAAAGACCATGCAGCAGATATTAGGATTCTAAATCCATTCAAAGCCCACCACTGTTGGCACCCATCGTAAGGTAGGTACATTTTTATAAAAAGCGGTATTGGCAAATCAGAAACACAAATATTGTAGGGTATGATTTTTATATCAAACATAGAATATCCTCCTCTACGTTTTCCTTCCGTTAACCCAGGCATGCAGAGCAGGAGGATAATACATTCAGATCAAACTAGAAGCTGCAATCCATGTGTGACTTAATATTCTGCTGACCAACAGGTGGCACTAAAGAGACACAATCTGCCTGTAACTAATTAAGAGGTGATTTTTTTTCTTTTTCATCTTCAGTTCAGATCTGCACAAATGTTGCTGTGCTGAGAACATGACAATAAACAAAACCCAGTTCAAGTCGCTCTGCACGCTCTGTACTGCTTGGGCATATGCTCCATCTCACTTAGGCTTTTATTAAAGCACTGAAGGTTCCACATGGAATGGGAAATGTTTCACAGTAATGAAGACTTTTGAAAGTTGCCTTTTCACTTTCCGATCCATATTTTACCTGCCCTCCTGACTGAGAATGTTGTAAAAATCTAAAGTCAGAGATGGATCAGTAGCAATAGGCATATGACTAGACAATCAACAGATGAGTGGGTTTGAAAAATTGGGGGAGGGAGGGAATCTGCTTTAAAATTTCCTGGGAGTTTGTTTCCAATCTTCATCAAAAATTCAAATATTTTGAAATTCTAATAATAGGATCTGATCTAAACCATTGATAACTCCATACACATGGTGGCTGAATTCCTCCTCCACTTGCGCTTGTGGCAGGAATCCAAAGTAGGTGCAAATGAGGTGGGGGAACATACTGTCTGGGCAGTAATGGCTCTATAACCTGCTGCTACTTTCCACCGGTGACGTGGAAGTCCATCAATGGGTACAAGCTCAGCGCTTTCCACATGGAAAGGGGGCATGGCCAAGAGGGATTGTGTCTAACCTCCACAGTATCATGCCCCCAGGAAGCAGTAGAGAATATGCAGCATAATATAATGCTGATCCCTGTTCACTGGAATAAACTCATGCTGTTTCCCCCTCCTCTCACTGAAACCACCTCTGGTGGGAGTTTGGGGGAGTCAGGCTACTGAGGTAGGACAGTCATTGCATCTTGTTTGATCTTCAGGGGGATAATGCTCCTCCATCTAATGGAATAATCCAACGGAAACTCCTCAGACTAGAATGCCCAAGATTTGACAAAGAGGATAATGTGGGTCCTAGAAAGCAAAAAGTCTGCAGCCCAACTGTGGGGGGGTCTTAGAAACCTGTGCAGTTTAGCATCGGCTCATCCCACCAGCCGATGACCGCACCCTGCTGGGTAGCTCATTCAGCCAGCTGACTCCTTCCTAGCAGCAGCTGGTAAAGTTTTATGGTTCTCACCAGTTTTTGCTTAGAGTCTCCACAATCTGCATCTCCCTTGATTTCTATTCTCCCTTGCTGCCTGCTCTGTTTGATCTCACGTAGAGGAGGCAGAGTGACTGGGACAAGGAGAGTGCTGGGCACAGACACCAGATCACTGAGAAGCAGAACAGGGATTTTTTTTTTAAATTTTTTTTTTTGTCATTCTAAATGAGCAGAGAGAGAGAGAGTCGGTCGGTCTGTCTCTTTCTCTCTCTGCGTGCGCGTGCGTGTGCATGTGTGTGTGTGGAGAAAGAGAGAAGAGGGTCCCCTAAGTGCCCACTTGTACTACAGAAGTCCTGCAATAGGACTGTGAAGATATAATGCAACTGGTCATGATACAAATGGGCTGAATCTGCCATAAGTTTCTATACAGATGCTGCTTACCAGAGCCAGTTCTGAGCCAGCTGTTATGCATGGCTGGAAATGGAGGATGATTCAGGCTCAGAAAAATTACAGTAGGGCAGAATTATTTACAAATGGTAACAATCCTTCTTGCTTTTGGAAAAACTCTGATATTTTGTTCAAACACAAGGAATTGTCTTAGGGATCTGCTTAGAAAAGAACGGATGACAATCTGGATTGCAAACACTGATGAATATGAACTGAAGTTGGATATCCTAGAATTATAGACAGAAAAGGCCTGGGTCATACAGGCCCTGATCCGGCAGGGGCAGGGGCAGGGGCAGGGGCAGGGGCAGGGGTTCTACTCCTGGTAATTCCTGATCCCCAAACCCAAGGGAGGGATGAAATCTATCCTTGACCTCCACAATCTCAACATATACATCAGATGCATTAATGACTGAGACTGAGGGCAAAGGCTGATTTTTCTTTTCTTATTTATTTTTAATTTCATATCTTCAAGCTGTTTAAATTTTGCAATCTAACAATAAAAATGTAATGGGAAGTTCCTGGAATATATAGGGGACAGTAGGAAACCCTGTGAACACTAGGTGGCACTGTCAGGAAGGTTAGCAGAGCTTATGTAACTAAATGAAAATCAGATTTATGGATGCCACTCACATGACATGACTTTTCCCTTCCTTCCTCCCTCCCCATTTCGCTGCTCCTCATTCAGTGTAAAACATGCCTATTTCCCAAGCACATTCTCCTCCATCCAAAGGGATTGATCCATAAATGTGAGATGAGCAGCGCTAGTTTGTACTGATACTGTTCAAAGTACTTAGTGGTTTATATCAGGTTGGCACATCAGAGTGATAATTGCTAGGCTGAATATTCTGAAAGTTGTAAACTCTTACGTTAAAAAAATGGACCTAGCAGTGACCTTGTTTCCATGTAGTGGATTGAAGCATCAGAAACCGTGAACGACGCTTCAGGTTTACAGATTTCCCCTCCCCCTCTTACGCAGGGCTGTGTGTGGTACTTCTTGGATCATTTCAAAAGGCCATATGTTGCCCTCAAACCATACTTGGCTGTCCCCCGGATGTCAAGGGGAGCGGCGCATGTGCAGCATGGGTGGTGTGTTCCCTAAAGCATTTCAGCAACAAGAAAGAAAAGAGTCACATCAGGCCGCTCCGAGCCTTTTCTGTTTCTGATGTCACTGCCCTTCCTAGAACTGTATGGGGGGAAAAAATCATGATGACAGCAAAACCAGCTGAATCCCCTCCCGCCACCCAGGCTGTCACCAGTTACCCTGGGAAGATGAAATAATTGCCTCAAATGTTTCATGGAGTCCACGAGCAAATCAAAGGAGCCTTTAATGTGACATTTGCTTTTTTTTATTTTTTTGGTCAGTTCTGCCTATTGCATGCTAATAAAATCATGGAGCTGGCTCCTCAGCTGTGCCAAGCTCATGCTCAGCAACTAAGTAGGCAAAGGTCGTTCTTGCCCACCAGGTAGCGGTGTGAGGAGATCAGTGTAAGAACACGGCTGGCTGGCTGGAGCCAGGGTAAGAATTGGATCTGTGACCAGCATTTTCCCCACAACACACTCGTCTTAACTATTGGAGGGGTGGGTGGAGACCTTTCACCTCCTCTTCTCCGGGCTATCTCAGAGCATGGAATCATCCTTCTCCCAGCTGACCGCTTTCGCTGTTAACAAGGCCTGTATTTGTGACCCCTTTATTTAGCCCTGAGGCCACGTGGGAGTAATAAACTTCTCCCACAAAGAGATGTAGCAGCATACAGCCTCTGCATTCCCAGCCGCTCCAGGAGATCCTCTCGCTGAGACACAATGCCTCTCCTTTCTGCCTCCAGTGCTCTAAACACCTTACTGAAGGCTGTGCCTTCAAGGTATAACGGAGCCCTTAATAACTGACTAACTTCCCTGTGAGTTCGGCATACCAAAGTAGAGCAGGCTCAGGCTTTAAAGGCCTGCTAGCATTTAATTAGGGTTAGGATTTAGGGGTTAAGGTAAATGGACAGTGACTACATTGGAAACAGCGTGAGCCCTGTTCCCTGAAGACTAGTGCAGTGATGAACTTGCGTTCCCCTGTGTTGTGTGAGGAAACAGTCTTGTAACATGCTCCACTGAGCTGCTGCTCCCTCCAGCCAGGTCGTTGAAATCCCCCATTAGTGCTCATTTTCTCAGGAACTGTTTTGATTTTTCTTATTGTCGTCATCATCATTCTTTCGCCATGATGCTCTTTTGATCAGATGCCCCCTGCTGACTGACGTCCCTCTATTAGCTATCATTAGAGCTGCCCTGCTCCTGCACTGCCTACGTTTCCCCCAAGGTATTCCTCAGTGACTTTCAAATCTTGCTTTACACGTTCTCCCTCTTCTGTTCTTGTACTACTTTCCTCATTTTTAAATGTTTCACCTGGATTATTTGTCCTTTAACATTCTTCTTTATTCTCTCAGTTGGTGCCATTGTGGCAGCTGTTTCACTCCTTAATATGATTTCTTCCCGCTCCATCCATCAGATCCCTTTACTGGATTCTTCTTTTTTTTTCTCTTCTGCAGGTATCTGAGTGGACCTGGCTTCCCAAATGTTCTTGCCCCTTTTCCAACACCTGGCTTAAACTCTCCACCGCAGCTGTTCAGCTTCTGAGTTAGCCTGAGCTACATCTGTATCAGTTGGGCTATCTGTT
Organism: Natator depressus; assembly: GCF_965152275.1. Taxonomy (NCBI): domain Eukaryota; kingdom Metazoa; phylum Chordata; order Testudines; family Cheloniidae; genus Natator; species Natator depressus. Next base: position 74,406,544 of record NC_134243.1, read on the forward strand.
AAAGTATCCCCTGTTCCAAAAAGAGCCACAATCCACCACAAAACTAAACCCTCCTCCCAGCTTGCATTTAGGCTTCTCAGACGCTGTTGTCTAGCTTCTCAGAAACTTCTTCTCACCTGCTTTGCTGTACCTTGTATGATACTTCTCCCCATAGGCCAAATGCTAAGGTCAAATTCCAGTTGAACACAATGGGAGTTTGGTCTGAGGAAGGACTTTAGGATTTTGCCCTAAAGAACTCCACAGAACTGGCCAAATAGTGCCCATCACTAATTTTCCATCCTTAACCTTTAGATTCAATCTCATCATGAATGAAGCACAATACAAAGGAAAACATAGGCCTGGCTCTAGCAGTATTAGACTCATAGACTTTAAAGTTAGAAGGGACCATCATCTAGTCTGACCTCCTGCACATTACAGGTCACAGAACCTCACCCTCACCCCATTCCTGTAACAGGCCCATAACCTCTGGTCTGGTGTTGGTGCCTTGGGCCCAAATATGTTCTCTTCTCTACACACACAGGCCTTGAGCCAGTCCTGAAGAGCCCGCGCACCAGGTCCACCACCCCAGAATGTGGCAAAGAGGCATGCAGAATGAAGAGGAGAAACTGCCACTCCTTGCCTCCATTCTGGAGTAAGATGCAGAGGAGAACATTGGACTCACAGCTGGCCCAGGGGATACTCCCAGTCATGGAGCACCAGGAAGATCCTAGGGAATGCCATGATGTCTCACCATTTCCAACAAAATATGGCACTCTAGCAGTTCAGGTAGTAGTATCAAAAAAAACCCTGAATGATAATAGTCATGCAGTGGCCCATTCTTCTTTCAGCACATAGTGCAGTCCAATTAAACTAATCAAAAGGCCTCATTCTCTTTTTAGACTAGGAGAATTCTCTGTATTGTTTCCAAAGAGATCTCCCTTGACACGCTGTTAGCATGGATTTTCTGCATGCAAGTTTTACCATTGCTTGAGATAAAGAATTATCCTTACAGTTTCTGTTCTTTCCCTTTTTTTGTTTCATTTTTAGAGGATGCAACTGTTCTGATGGTGTTTTTCATAGAAGAGTAAAGCAGAAGCTGATGAGATGTGTATCTAAAGGAAACACAATGTGAATTATGTCATCAAAGAATGGGAAGGGGGCCGGAAATTGCTTTCAGTAAGATCTTGTGTCAGTAAAGTAGTGATATGGAAATGCTGGGTCTTACTCTATTAAAAACAAGGGCAGGAACATATTATTTTATTTAATGGAACAACATTAGCCTCATCCTAACAGGCTGAGGGTTTGATTAAAAAAAGAAGAAAAAAAAAGCAATTTGCCCTTTCGTGTTCAAACTGTGTGTTCCTCAGTGAGGAAGAGCAAAAAATGCATGCATTCTCGTTAACCCCTTGGGTGCCAGACATGTAAAGCTCTGGAGAGGCAGGGCCAGTGCCATGATAATGCACAGAAAAACAGTGTATTGTACACTTGTTAAGTCACCTGAGTACGCACTTTTTCTGAGCTTGAAGGTACCAGAGAGGGAGGCGGTGCGGAGTACTAGATGGTGTATGGGAATGGCAGGCAGGAGACTTGTATGGTGCTCTCACTTCTGCCACTCACTGTGTTGCCTTGGACAAGTCACTTAACTTCTCCAACTAGTTTCTCCACTAGTAGACGGGTTTCAGAGTAACAGCCATGTTAGTCTGTATTCGTAAAAAGAAAAAAGAAAAGGAGTACTTGTGGCACCTTAGAGACTAACCAGTTTATTTGAGCATGAGCTTTCGTGAGCTACAGCTCACTTCATCCGATGAAGTGAGCTGTAGCTCACGAAAGCTCATGCTCAAATAAACTGGTTAGTCTCTAAGGTGCCACAAGTACTCCTTTTCTTTTTTCTTTTCACTAGTAGACGATAACTTAGAGAACGATGCCATCTATTAGTATTATTGTTTGTTTCCTAGTCTGTTTATTAGTTTGTCTTATATTGGTGCTCAGGAACCCCAATCAAGGCTCAAAGCCTGGAGATGAGCAGGGTTTTATGAATGAGAATCATACTATTATTATTAGACGGTCTCTGGGATTTAAACTTCACAAACAGGAGGGCAGGGCTATATGATTGGCCCAATGAGCTTCACATGCATTGGAAGGAAAAGACAGTGTCTGCCAATGTGCTTTTTGAAAAACAGCACCGATTCTGCTTTGGTGCACCCAATCAGCTCTATTGAGACCTGACTGTGGGGGGGAAGCAGAGCGGGCACATAAGCAGAAGAGCAGAATGTGATGCAAAGTCATTAGGATACTCATGGCCAGCCCCCTCCCAGGCCTGCCCTCTGGCACAGGTATTCCAAGATGCTGCCCAGTAGCCCATAGGCAGCCCAGGAAGGAAGAGTGCTATACATTAAAGTAGCTCTTGGCTGCTCTGCTTTACTTCAGGAGATTCACTAGCCCAGACTCAGCCAGGTGTTTGGAGCCCCCTTTAACCTCCCTCCATTTCCAGGAGACAGAGCACAACTGGGCCATAACTCTTTAATGGATTTTGAACTGGGCCAAATTAGGCATGTCAAAAAATTGTTAGGCACAGTTGTGTTCTCACCGTTACAAGCAAATCATCCAATATAGCCACCAAGAGGGAACAGCCTGGAGCTTGAGTTAGACACCTGCAACTGACTGTATCACCTAGGAGAGTGTGCTGAGCTGGGAAAACAGGGGACAGCTGGGAAAAAACTAAACCTTTGAGCAAAGCCTAGGGAAGCAAACACTGCACTGGAGATGTGTAGTGGCTCTCCCTCCTCGTGGGGTTTTAGCCATTGGATCAGCATAGTCATAGACCCATTGCCCATTCTCCCTTATCTTTCCCACTCCATCCTCTGCGCTGTCATAGAAAGAAACACTGTGGAACAGTGACCAAGCCATGAGGGTCATAGAATCATAGACTTTAAGGTCAGAAGGGACCTTTATGATCGTCTAGTCTGACCTCCTGCACAACACAGGCCACAGAATCTCACCCACCCACTCCTGTAACAAACCTCTAACCTATGTCTGAGCTATTGAAGTCCTCAAATCGTGGTTTAAAGACTTCGAGGTGCAGAGAATCTTCCAGCAAGTGACCTGTGCCCCATGCTGCAGAGGAAGGCGAAAAGCCCCCAAGGCCTCTGCCAATCTGCCTTGGAGGAAAATTCCTTCCCAACCCCAAATATGGTGATCAGCTAAACCCTGAGCATGTGGACAAGACTCACCAGCCAGACACCCAGGAAAGAATTCTCTGTAGTAACTCAGATCCCACCCCATCTAACATCCCATCACAGGCCATTGGGCATATCTACCACTAATAGTTGAAGATCAATTAATGGCCAAAATTAGGCTATTCCATCATATCATCCCTTCCATAAATTTATCAAGCTTAATCTTAAAGCCAGATATGTCTTTTCCCCCACTGCTTCCCTTGGAAGGTCCTGTCTATACTAGAGATAGTTATCATGCTACGAGCCGTGTCATCCTCACACATCACGTCTGCACACAAGAATGCACCAAATGGTTTCCAGGCAGGATTAGACTTGCTATCAGTAGGGCAAAATACCCTTTCAGCATCCATCCGTTTAGTGCCAGGGCAGGGAACACTAAAACAGCACAGATTGAAATGGTTCTGATAGTTGTCCCACCCCTGTCCCACAGTGCACCAGCAGCCTTTCACAATCTCCCAGGATGTGCCTGGGAACTGTGAGAGAGGACCTCAGAGGGCATTGCAATTGGAACAGTTTAGAACAGCAGTAGTTTAGATGCAGGGCACAGTAGCAGTGGACGGCATGGGCACACCAAACTGGCTGTGCTTAAACCAGTGGAATTTCAGTGCATCAGTGAAGATGCAGTCTAGATGGCCTGACTCCTTCACAGTAGAACTTAGGAGAGTCCCCTGTGTTGTGGCCCTTTTTTGCATCCCCTGTGATGTGGATGGGAAAGGATCTAGCCATAAGAAGACTTCTGCATAAATTTATGGACTGCACCCACAATCAGGGTGGAATGGGTGATGGGGAGAAGATTCAGCCAAGCAAGCAATCAGCTTGGAGGAACCATCTTACTGCAGGTGTTTTAAAATAAAACCAAAACCATTTGTGATACTATTGGATTCACCCACAGGTGATAAGAGAAATAACACGCACATTCCTAAAGTACATCGCCTTCTGCTAAAGCAGGAAACCTCACACCGTGGTAAGCTGATACATCTTTAAAGCAGTTCTGAAATGCCTAAGACTATCTATATATAATGTCAGTGGTCACTGAAATACTGCGTGTGTGTGTGTGTGTGTGTGTGTGTGTGTGTGTGTGTGTGTGTGTGTGTGTTTGTAAAGTGCTCTTGGATGACAGATGTTATATTAATATTACATTTATATAAGTGCCTGATGCACATTATAAACTGCACATTTATGACGCAGTTCAGCCATAGCTACCTTTGGCCTGGGGCACAGCAGATAATTAAAGGGGCACTGTCAACTTGAAATCTAGTCAATGTATAGAAAAGATCCAGATCTGCATCTGCCTCAGAGCCCCTCTGACAATTTTGGAGAATCAATCTCTCCTAATTCATTGAAATCGGTCTCTGTCTCTCTCTCTCTCTGTGTCCTGTTACTGATTGAAAGACCTACATGAACAATGAGGGGAAATGACTATGCCAATGCATCTGCATAGGTGGCCCCTTGTGCCTTGTTGATGTCACTGGGGCTCTGTCCATGTAGATGCAGCAGGAACATAACCTAACTGACTATACACAAAGTGCCGCCTTATGCACAAAGTAACCAGACTGGGGAAAAACAGAGCGAAATGTTTTTGTCACTATTCTTGTTCAGATACAGTCATCTTGGTCTGCGTCTGGCCTACATGCTTTACTTAAAATCCTCCCTTTGCTACCACTGGTGCAGCATCAGTGAAGGGAGTGCCAGTATAGACCCACCACAAGCATTTTAAGCACCATGCCATGTAGTCCTGGTTTAGAGCAGGTCTAGACAACATGGTGCTGAAAATGCTTGTGGCTCACAGCCCCTGGTCTATACTAGCACTCCCATAGTTGGCACTAGCCAGCGGAGCTGTACTGGTGTAGGAGTCTAGTGGACGCAAGGTCTTAGGTATCACTTGTGGCAATAGTAGGTAGAACAATGGCAGACTGAAATGTGATTTTTTAATAGACAGTATCCCTTTAAGAGTACACAGCATCCATACACAGCACCTTAGGCCCAAAAATATGACATCATGCAGACTAGACATTTGATGAAACCCTAGGTTTCTTAAAAGTACCTTGGAAACTTTAATGAACAAAGTTAGCCAGGAAATATGACCTGATGCAGACCTTCTCAAGTCAATGGCAAAACTCCCTTTGACTCCTTTTGGAGAAGGATTGGGCCCATAGGGTTTTATGTCTCATCTAAAAGAGACATGTTCCTGAAGAGACAAGTACATCCACACAGAAGTCTTCTGAGAGAAACATTTTATCATATGGAATGGCTCTGGAATTCAGCCTTCAATGAGAACTGTGCTTAGATCACAGATGGGATAGTCAGAACTATACTAAATCACAGATGGTATTTTTTCCCCACAATTCACAAAATGGGCTATTTCCACCACTTCATTTTTCCCCTTCCTGATTTTTATATTTTATACATAGTAATTGTGTGGGTAAAGGAAGGGAACCCAACAACCCTTTAAAATGGTACTTATAATCTTTTAATGGTGCTTATAATTTTTGCTGTGTAGTAAATACATCACTGAAAATGTAATTCTTTTGAGAAATTAATGTGTAGTTAATTTTAATCTGAGCAATTTGTTTTATGTACTTGACACACTTATCTTTTCTATTGTTTCTGTTTTCTCTGACAAGCCATAAAATTCCTTGTTATCAATTGATTTGTTGCATCAGGTCTGGGAGTACTTTCTTGACTCAAATTCGGCAGCTTCTGCTCATCCCCACTGGTGGTCACATTATTGGTTGTTTCGCCTTGTTTACAGCTGCTAAGTCACATTAAACAAAGCCAAAAATACATTAATTACTTTCCTAAAATTGCTTTTCCCCGCATAAGCCATTGCTGTAGCTGGCACAGGGCTGTTATTCTATTGCCAATGGGATAGATAGAAGACAGTCTATTCAACCATGAACAGGAGAGAAGGTGCCCATCAGAGAATCTCTGTGTTCAGATGTGGTTCATGCTATGAAAAAAGTTTGAGAGCCCCATGCCCATTTATAATTTCATGACTGGAAATGCATTCCCTCAGCTAAGCCTCGCCCAGTAGTCTCATTGCTGACAGCAGGCCCATATCAACTTCAAGCAGTGATCTGGGATTCCTTTCGGTGTCAGGGATGCAGCTTCCATCTCCTTTGGTATCATCAGGTTTTCAACTGTTGTCAGCATTTGGGGGGGGTTCCCCAGTTTTTTATATTATGGAATATTGAGCTTAGTTTAGGGGTCATTTATACAGAACTTCAAGCTTACTGCTATACAGAGCAGCCCAGAAGTTCAAGTTTAAAATCAATGTGGCAAATCAAAGTGCCTGATCAGACACTCCATTCATGTAATGGGAATCTTTCCACTAACTTCAGTGAGCTTTGGGTCGGGCTTTTAAGAACACTGTTTCTAGTTTACATAAAATCACAGATGAAAAACTCTTCACCGTAGATAAAAGCTTGCTATTCTGACAATACTGAATCACATTAATGCTGAATTCAGGTGTAAGGATGTTACATTTTAACACTCATAGTCCCACTGTTCAGTGCTCATTTATTTTATTCTCAGACCCTTTGGAAAATGTGCACTGTGATCTTCCAGCTAAGCTAACTTGTACCCGCATAGTTCAATGTATATCTTCAAGTCTTGTTGTCAGTGCTCTTAAGTCTGAGATCTGATCACACTTATTAGCACATTCTAATTGTGAGAAAACCATACCCTTGCAATTAGTTTGTGCCAGCCTGGATTATACACAACTGCTTTTCTTAGGGTGGAATTCACATGTTGTGTGCAGGGCTAGCTCAAGGCCCTACACATTACTTAAGCCCCACATAAGGTGTTGTACTCGGGGTCATCTGGCATATGCAACCCATACACACTACGTAATAGTCCAGTGCAGACGGCTGAAATAGGGGCGGGGCAGGCTGGGAAGGAGTTGCACAACCACATCTATGCAGATCCAGTGCCACTGGTATCTTGTGCAACTGGTGAGCAGGTACAATGGCTGCTACTCTGGAATAGTAGTGAAGGGAAGCTGCCCGGCAGCACTGCACTCTGGCCTTGGAATTTCACCTCACAATCCCTCCTCATTGCACCCCCATAGAGCCCAGCTACTCAGGCTTTACGGGGGTGGATATAAACCTACGTGTTTTAGACGAAGTGAGTTTGCAGTCATGCCACCCATGATTTAATGCATAGCCGATGCAAAGCAAAAAGATGGCAGAGCTATGAGATCTAACAGCTGTGCAAACAGGCTCAAGGATTTAAAATTCTGGAAGCTATATCTTCAGGAAAGCATTTTTAAAAAATCCCCAATACCACATCTGTTGGCATCAAATTGTCATTATGACATGATATTTAAGATGATTTAATGGGTTTATTGCAGAGTAAGAATCTTGGAGTTTGATTAAACGACGGTGCATTAAAGGGATTTAACCCTTTAAATGATATTCTGACAAAGCGGAGCCAAAACAGTTCATTATATAGCAGGAACACATGTGTGAATGTGTGTACATATATATACATGAGTGCACACACAAATGAGTGATATAATATAGTAGATTCACATGTGTGTGCATTAGTTACCCTTTGAAAAATTGATTCCACCCTCTCCTGCACAATATATCTTCATTTAGAGGACACGGCTTTTTTCTAATTTAATTACTTCCCACCTAAGGCTTTGAATTAATGGGTGGCTGCAAAACAAGGAATACTTCTATTAGAAACAGCCTGGTGAAGGTGCATGGGAAAGGTCTGACTCAGTTACTAATTGGGGGTGACTTCTAAGCAAAGGTACACGGTAGGGAAAGGGTGATCCTTTGTGCATTGAATTTCCATGTGGCAGAGTGTTTCTTTCACCTTCAGTTCCCTGTGTAGTTCTTGGTTTCCTCTAGACGTTCAGGCTTCTCATTGCAAATCTCCTTGGGCTTATTGACTGACTAGTCTGACTGAGATTCAAAGAACCCTTCTCCTTAAGCCTCTCTGCATGTTCTGGTTCTACAGGATGGGGCTGATAATACAATGGGTTTCTGCCAATAAGTCACAGTCTAAACTTCTTTTTGCACTTCTCCCTTTAGGACCATAATATTATAACCTGATGTGTCATGTGTTAATGTAAAGCACTTTTAGCAAAGTGTGTCTTTGGCTAATTCACAGAGCTAGCTACCTGATATGCTCAAATCTTAGTCCTATCACTCTGCAGTGCTTTGTAGCTGTGCTCTGTAGCTGGAAGTTCAGGAATCTGTCTCTGCTGATGTCTAAACTTCATGATTGTTACACAAAACAATGAGGTATGTTTAAGCTTTGAGATGTCTATTTACTGAAATTCTGTGCTAGTCATTAAAATCCATTACCTTTATTTGGCTACATCTATAACAAAGCAGTTTTATTATTTGCTTTTTCCCTGCAAAATTCTGTTTCCTACAAAGGGGGAGGAGGGGATGGGAATCAATTACTTCTGAAATTAAGTAAAGTTTGTTTCAAAATTAGAAGGGACTTCAGCAACCAAGTTTTTGTTGTTGTTGTTGTTGTTTTTAAGGCTCGGGTAATAAAGAATAATTGGAAGAGAAAAAAAAATCACCTCAGGTTGTATATTGCCACTTCCTCCTGCATTGCAGTTAATGCAAACCTTTGATTAGCCTTCTGAAAAGACCACACATTGAATAATTTGAAGCAAAAGGTTAATGGTGTTATTACAACTATTACCCCTTTTAAAATCATTATCCTCTTGTTTTTTATGTCTATATTACCTTCACCTTTCCATGAACCCACTTTACCAGCTGTTTCCCTCTGTCATAAAGTTTGCTGAACATCATCCTAGGAATAGGATAAATGCCATGTTTTATCAATCAAGCCTAAGGGAATTCTCAGATTCTCATAACCCAAACTGTAAAGGGAGATTATTACAAAGTTTCTATTTTGATTTTTAAATTGGCTATAAGTGAAATATGTACCTAATGTCAAGGTGTAAAAAGATACAATAACGGCTGCTTTTGCTCAGGAAGTCTTACAGATTGGCAATGTGTGAAACTTAAAGGCTGTACAAAAATCAAATTCAATTCTTTTTTAAAATTATGTATAGAATAGGAGAGGAGGGGAAATTCCAGGCAATTATCCCAAGCAAACAGTGGGAAAATACACAAAGTTTCGACAAAAAAGGGTACTAGGTGGAGATATTAATGGGTCAAACTATCAAAAGCACTAACATGATTTAAGAGTCTTAAGTCTCATTTTCAAAAGTGATTTTAGGGATAATCTTCAAAAAAACTAAGTGACGTTGGATGGAGCCAAAGTCCCATTGACTTTCAGTGAGACTTAGAGTCAGTCATAAGTACCTAAAGCCCAGATCCTCAAATATATTTAGGCACCTAATTCCTATTGAAATAAGTGAGAGTTAGGCACCTAAATCCTTTGAGGATGTAGACCTAAGTCACTTCTGAAAATGTGTGTGAGGCTCCTAAGTCACTTAGGCCCTTCTAAAATTATTACCTATTATATTCAGACACTAAGGGCCAGATTTTCTGCATCTGAAGAAGTGGTTTTTTACCCACGAAAGCTTATGCCCAAATAAATCGGTTAGTCTTTAAGGTGCCACCGGACTCCTTGTTGTTTCTGCAGATTTTCAAAGGAACTCAACTCCTACTTGGGCACCGAAATGAAGTTGCTTGTGAGAATAACGGGAGATGCTGCAGGTGAGTACTTTTGCAAATCTGGCTACTTCATGTAAGTGCATAAATGGGAGCTGAGCTCTTGAAAAATCTAGCCATAAAAGCCCAGTCCTACCCACAACCTTCCTGTACCTGCACCAATCCTGGATGCTGCAAAACTGATAACAACTCTTTTGTGTAGGGAGCTGGAGAGAAGGGAGAGGGCGGTGCAGGATTCCAGTGACAAACTGGAGTCTCTTTATTAAGATTTCCTTTATAGATTCATAGATTATAAAGCCAGAAGGGACCACTATGATCATCTAGCAAAACCCCCCTGCATAACGCAGGTCACAGGATTTCCCTGACTTAATTCCTGTTTGAACTAGACTATCTCATCTGGGAGAACACCCAGTCTTGACTTCAAAATTGCCAGTAAGGGAGAATTCCCCACAGCCCTTTGGTAAATAGTTTCAATGGTTAATTACACTCACTGTTCAAAATTTTACTCCAGGGAGGTAAAAAACTAAGCTCAGTGACAACTCTTGGCCTTTGAACAGCTGGTTCGATGGGGAAGGGCGGGGCAGTGGTTCTTGGTGGTGTTCAGCAGTATCACTGCTGGTTTCCTCAAGCTGGAAAACGTAGACATATTACTGTGAACCCACTGATCCCAGGTCTCTGTCTGAATGTGGATGAGTCAGCATGAATCCCAAGCCTGAAAAATTCCCTCTTTTCTTGCAAATACAGCAAAGAGCCTTGGATGTTTTCCCAGTGACACTGAGCATTACAGCAGCAGTAGAAGTGGCATAACTGGGTATAACTGCAATAGTGGAGGTGCTAATTCAGATTTGGCTATCGTTACAGCACCTATGGGCCCAAATTAGCAGCTGTGGTCACTTTTGTGATCACCCCTTCTTCAGTCTGTAACGGTCTAGTTGCTGAGCTTTGTTCTGTGGTAGACTTCATTTAATCTGACACACTGTAATTCAACCAAGCATAGCCGATAAAAAGCCCAGAGGTCCTAATGCTCATTTACTCCAGCACCACTCTACACCAGTGGTTCTCAAACTTTTTTTCCAGCGGACCACTTGAAAATTGCTGAGGGTCTTGGCGGACCACTGAATGATCTTTCCAAATGGTTTTTGTACCGTTAGCTAACTATTGTAAAGTGCTTTGGATAAAAGGGCTATATAAAAAAAAACTTCATAATAATTAACTTTTTTTGTTCTACAAATAAAAGTACACAACTCATTTTAATATCAGTCATCTTACCTTTCTAATGCGATGAATGTGCCCTCTCCCTAGCCATGGCAGCCCCCGAGCTGGGGCTGGGAAGGAGGGGGGGGTCTCTCCCTCTCTCCCCTGCCACAACAGCCACAGAGCTGAGGCTGGGAGGGAGGAAGGGCCGTCTCTCCCTGGCAGCCACAGCCCTGGAGCTGGGGAAAGTCGCCTCTTTCTCTGGCTGCCGCAGCCCTGCACGTCCCAAATTCCCCCCACCCCCTCTTCTCACCCCACTGCCCCCTCCCACCTACCCCCTATTCCCACCACCTCACCTTACATGTGCGTTTTCTCCAGGGTCCAGGCACCTAATTAGTGGAGCCACGCCTGTGTGGGTGGGTGGCCCTTCGTTCTCTTGTGTGTGGCCGCCCAGGCATGCACCTTAGAGGGAACTATCCGCGGACCACCTGAATGGAGCTCGCAGACCACTGGTGGTCCGCGGACCACAGTTTGAGACCCTCTGCTCTACACACCGCTACAATTACATTTACACCTACTTTAAGGCCCCTTTATGCTGACAGAATGGGGGAAAGTGGCCTTCGGATAAATAAGTATTGCACCCATTAGGTCTGAGTCTCTACTGCTTTGCTGCCTGTGTAGCCATTTACATTTGGGCACACCAGGGGTAAAATAACATACCCTTCTAGTCTGGTAGCATTTTATACTCACTTTGCACAGGAGGAATCACCAGATTTTTAAAGGTATTTAGGCACCTAAATCTGCATCTGCCTAAAGATACAAATTTAGGTGCCTAAATAAAAATCAGGCCCCAAGTGACTACGCAGGGTTCAAGACATAGGATCAGCAGGCCCATAAACAAATGCTTTAAGGCCCTGACTGAGTAAGAAACTCAAGCATGTCTGTAACTTTAAGCATGTGCGTAGTCCCATTGACTTTAATGGCACTTCTCAGTTAGACACACGCTTAACGGCCTTGCTGAATGGGTGCTTCACTCGCAAAGAATGATGTTAACATGAAGTTAAAATGTAGGGGTATCAGTGCCGAATGACTTGTCAAAATCTTGTCTTTTGAAGAGGTTTCTAGTTCAAAGACAGATGGGAGCTTAAAGGCTTTAAATAAAGGGCATAGTAAGGTATTACTGTCACTCTGTGACAAGAGCAGTGGGTGAACCCCTGGCTTGGGGATGCTAGCCCCCAGCCCCGCCCCTTTCACCCAAGGCCCTGCCCCTTCCACGCCCACAGGAGCCCAGCCCCCACTGTGGCCACTGGCCCCTGCCCACCGCCCCCAGCCCCCACTCCCCACTGTGGCCGCTGGCCTGCCCCAGGCTAGTGCCCCCAGCTCCCCTCAGCCCGGAGTGCCAGAGAGCCAGGCAGTGTGGCCCCAGCCTCCTGGGCTGTGCTGCCGGGCCCAACCCTGAAGGTGCCCCCCAGCCAAGCTGCCAGCCTCAGCTTTGGGTGGGCGGGCGGCTAAGCCGGAGTGCCTCCAGCCCCAGTGCCAGGCAAGCGGCGCAGCCCCAGCACCGGGAGAACAGGCGGCTTGGGGCAGCCCCAGGGGCTTACCACGGCCCCCAGCCTCCCTGCCCCAGGGAACAGCAAGCAGGATGGGGCCTGGGGGTGTAGCATGGGCGGGGGACGTCAGGCTGTTTGTGAAGGCAACACCTTCCCGTGCCTACGATATCCGCCGCCCATGCTCTGTGTGTCACACAGATGTCACAGAAACACACTGTCTAACAAACTGAGCTGCTTTGCTTGGTCGTTCACTCACCCTCTTCTGAGTTCCTTTAGATAGCACTGGGTCATTTTAGGTTTGAATGTGCATTCACCAAGTGGTTGCAACAGTCACATTTTAGAAATTGAAAAACATATCTTTGTAATAACTTTGCATTCCTAGATTATAACAACATTTACCTTCTCCTTGCCACAGCCTTCTGAGTTAGAAAGGAACCATGTTGTATCATGGAGAAAAAGGATTTTGTTCTTTGTAACAACGAACTGTTCAGAGTAGCCATTCAGCATCCTTTCTTATCCATTTCCACGTTTTCAGATCTTGAAGACAGCATCAGTCAGCCTGTTCATAGATTATATGTAGACCCTGATCTCACACAACACTAGGGTGACCAGACAGCAAGTGTGAAAAATCGGGATGGGGGTGGAGGGTAATAGGAACCTATATAAGAAAAAGACCCAAAAATAAGGACAGTTCCTATAAAATCGGGACATCTGGTCACCCTACACAACATGGACGCAAAATATTGTATCTGTCAGGGGCTGTAGCCCATGAAAGCTTATGCTCTAATAAATTTGTTAGTCTCTAAGGTGCCACAAGTACGCCTGTTCTTTTTGCCTACACAGGGAAATTTACCAGTGTTACTTTACCAGTATAATTATCCTGCTGTTGTTATACTGGTGTAACTCCCTACATGGACACTTATTTGGAATAACAGAGGTTTTTAATCAGCGTAGTAATTCCCCTAGATAAATGGGCCCTATGTGTGAAGGGAAAAATGGTGAGCAGAAGAGGGAGCGCAGAAGAATCAGATCCTATATTAATGAGAGCCCTGCTGTAAGGCCATCGCATTTTCTTGTAGCTTGTTGCTGATGTAACAACAGGAGTGAGGTCACTGAGAGAACTGCATCATCTTGGGCTCGATCACCTTGCTGTAAATGGGACCTTAGTCACTATGAAACCCTGTATCCTGAGACATACCCATTCTGTAGTGTAGACAGAGCTTTAAACTGGCTATAATATTGGGGGGGGGGGATGTTTCCTTGTTTAGGTAACTAATGAAAATATGGAAAAAAATATAAGCTTTAAAGCAATCAACTTTAGAACTTCTCAAAGCTTCCTTATGCTGAAATATTAACAGTCCAACCTTCTTAGAGTACTGAAAAGTATCTGTTAACAAGAATGCCTCTATAAGAAAACACATTCTTGGCAGAACGGCAACAGTACTGTATATACTGAGTTCTTAATCAAATACTTAAAATGAAGTACTCTGTGATTGCTATCTCTGAACACAGAAAAATACTGGTAGTGCGTCCTACTGTTTTCCAGCCATGATCTCCGTCAAGAGACGCTTTGATCTATGCAGCTTAGTCAGAACTTTACAGCAGAGTGAAATGCAGACTTTGCACGTGCATGTTGCGATTGGAGATGCATAGGAGAAGGTAAAGCCTGAGCATAAGTTTAAATATTGCAAGCAACAGAAATGAGGCCAGTTTCTGAATAATTTTTTTAGACCAGCTTCTGAATAATAATTAAGAAAAAACAGAAGTGGAGAAATTTGCCACCTGAAAAATGTAATAAAGAGCCAGTTCCCCACACAGAAGTCTGTGATTAATGTGGAAGTACGGTTGAGATATAATCTTCTGGTGTGTATAATAACAGTAAAGAGGAAGTGTGGTGTTATTCTGGTACAAGAAAAGAATGTGTATGTTCTTGATGTTGATATTTCATTGATCCAAAATATGCAAATTTACTCCAAAGGAAGATGGGAATTGCTATATCAGGCAGTCCAGAAGTCGACCATCCCTTAACCTGTCTCTAAGAGTGGCTAATATCTTCTGCTTTAGAAGAAGATGTAAGAAACCCCATAACAAGTTACATTAAACTGGATATAGATTTGTGGAGTAACTAGTGCATATAAAGTTTCTTCCTGATCCTATCTGTTGGTATGGTTGGCTGATTGATGATTGTGGATATATATGATCACTGTTGGTATAAATCAGTACGTGACTTCTAAAATTTTTGAGTACTCTCTGCTTAAAGAATCAAATGGCTAACTAGTTTTTAGCGGCAGCACTGGCTCTACTGCAGCTTGAACTGCAAAGTGAAGTGGTTGTCCAGTAATCTCTCCAACAGCTGGTTAAATATTTCTCAGTTAACATAGCAGTGGTTTAAAAAAAAGCAGTTTGGGAAAAGTGGAAATATGGATTCCAGCTGGAGACCATCAATAGACAAATCTATTAGTTTCCAGTGGTGAAGACAGACTCTACAGGAAGGTTTGTTAGAAGTTATACCTGAGGTTGTGGAAATATTGACTTTCATTATCCCCTGCACAGGAATAGTGGTGAGGGTAGAATCCTGGCCGCACTGAAGTTTTGAAACTGACTTCACTGGGACCAGGATTTTGCCCGATGATTTTAAACCCTCAGCATTACCTTTGAATTCTTCTGGCATTTGAATGGTTTGTCACCATCATCCCCTTGCCCCCACCTTCAGACCCCATAAATCCCCCAACATCCACTGGAGGAAAGAGGAGTCTGAACTACTTCCTCTACCCCCTGGCTTACAGTGACTCCACAGCTTCCCCACTAGCTGAGTTACCCCAAAACCTCCCTCAGACTTAGAGACAGATGGAGGGGTCCTACTGCACAGAATGTGAAGCAGCATAAGCTACCGCCAACTTTTCAGTGGCTTTTTCTGCTGTGCCCTGCAGGTTTGAGAGCTGGAGACTCCCACATCCAACAAGCCTATTACACCACAGACCTCACTACTAGGAATGATCTGACATTGTAAATAACAGGGACCATTTTCCCTGTTTTCCTTTACTAACAGAGTCATCGCATGTCCATTCTGCAAATCACATTGTAATGGTCGGTATGGACCAAATGTTCTGGTATTAGTTAAAGCTTGTTTACCAATTTAGACTGAGTCACAAGGGCTCCAGGGCTGTTCCTCTCCTGCAGATTGCTCGTGCTGCCTCAGGCTGCTGACTCTGCTTCCCCAGCTATGGCAGCTCTGCGTCTGCTTTCCCTTTTGGTGTAAAGCATTCTATTGGGCCTGCTTTTTGCTGAACCCCTGTCTTTAATAATCCATAGCAACAACAGGGGCAAACAAAAGCAGGCAAATGAACACTCGGCCACCGTGCTGCGGAGTAGCTGCTGCACATGAATGTTTCCGTTGCACTGTTAAAGACAGTATTTTGTTGGATCGTGTTGAGAGTCGTCCATGACCAAGAGGCAGCTCTTCAGTCAGAAATGATCTAGCAAATAATGCACTTCTGATCTTTTCAAAGAATCTGGAGATGCCACCAGTGTTTACCTGTAAATAAGAGGCCAGATTTTTAGCAGGTGTAAACTGGTGTCGTTCCATTGAACTCAAAGGAGCTATGTTGAGCAGAGATTCTAGTTTATAGTAATGTCCTAATTAAAGGTCCAGATCCAGACCTGAACTTACCTAAAGTTAAGGGGTGTTCTGATCTGAGGTTTTGGTGTGGGTCTATTTCTAGGCCTACCTCCTTTAATTTATGTCTCAAAAGAGCCCTCCATATGAAGCTATGTAAATAGAGATCAAACCAGGAATTGTCAGGAGGAAAGAATCCTCCAGCCACACCCATTTTTCTCCGTCCATGCCCTCTGAAACTGTACATCACTCAGTGATTCCCCTGGGCATGGAGAATCTATGTTTGGGTGGACGTGCTGGGTATACAGTAGCTTTGTGCCAGGGGACCAGCACCAACAGGTCCAAGAATCTAGTCCAATATATACTAAATAATACATTTACAGCCCCACTAGTAAATTACCTTCTAATTCAATACACTTCCTATTGTTGGCCAGATTTCTCACATATGCAACACTACTGACATCTGTAATTTTAAATTTCCAAACTTAACCTTGTATTAACATTACTTTTTTGCTTTAAATACTGTTAGGCCTTTTCTGGAAGGCTTCAAAAACAAACATCTGTCAAGATAAAATGTGCACAATTAAATTTCTGGGCCAATAACTCAATATTTGTCTTTCTAAATATACCAGGGATAGTGTGACACTCAGAAAGATGATCTGTGACATTAGCACATTGTTGATGGACATATATCAGACCAGATGGGCACAATGTATTTGCTTCAGCTTTTGAAAAGGCACTTACTGCTACTAACAATCTACAGTGTGTAAATGTCACCTTAATTGTCTGAAAAATATTTGACTGGCCTTTCAGTTACCAGTTACAGAATAAAAGTAATGAAAGACGGTATGTGATAGGAAGTGTCACCAATATTCATTATTCTTCACATGGTACTCAGCTGGGGATGTCTCAGAGGACTGGCACTTCATTCCCAGGGCAAAATTTTGACAGTTCAGTGCTTAGTGACACTCACCAGAAAACTCACATGCAGCAAAGGGATGGAAATTTTCTGCCCCATCCCAGCTCCCCAGAAAAACCTGCAGAGGGGCTCTTCTGCAAGCCTGGTACAGAGCGTGGACCAGGAGTCTGAGGACTTATGTGGAACCTAAACAATGCATAGTTAGGACTTCTGTTTATTGGAGTTTATTAACTTCATTTTTTGAAGTTTATTTTTAGCAATTTCTGAGTTTTATGTAGATGTCAATCAAGGTTTTTTGGACTTTCTCTTTGTATATACTGTAATGTGTAATGGTTATTATATAATCACGGACTACAATAGTTTTAAACAGCACTACGGTAAAGCACACAAGGGACCCTAAAGAGAACACCAGCAGGGTCTATATGACCAATTAATATGGAACATGTTAGTGTGCTTTAGAAATCACACTTCCCCAGTCCCCATTACTGCTCCAGATGGACAAGTCCTTTGGTACAAGTAACCTTTTCCAGTGTTTATTTGATAAACACTGATTTCTTCTTCTTTTTTTTTAATCGGGGTGTTTTATTGGTGTTTTTCAGTTAACACCTAAAATCATAAGCCCTATGCGTAGCATTTGTGCTGACTTTCTGCAGAGGGGTGAATTTCTCCACGTGGCCCAATTCTGCTGCCCTTACACTAGGTAACACTTTATGCCACAAACATTCCCACTGAAACCGATGAGACTGCCTGCAGAGTACGGTACTACTGAACAGACAAAATTCACCCAAGTGCAGAGATTCACATGAGGCTTATGCACCACTTACGCCCTATTTTGGGGTTTTAAGTAGGAATCAATCTTGCATATCTGTTGGATTGACTTGTTTAAGTGAGCAGACCAGATTCAGTCCGACCTTACTGGCTTCCCATTTCTCTTATGTACCCTGTGCTGTACAGACCACATGGGAAGACATGGTCCCTCCTCAATACTAAAGCAAAACAATTCTGCTTTCTAAAATCAGTAGGCTGGCTGTCCCAATGAACTTGAACCCCTCTCTATACAATAGTTTTGTATATTCCTGTGACCTTCAGTTTGTTTGCTTGTATATGAACAATACTTAAGCATAAGTACACATGTTACAACACAACAAATGCAATTATGAAATCCAGATTTCTTGAATTACACTTTAGCAGTTTTTAGGAACAGTATAAATTATGTTTCTCCCTGTGTAGACGACTCAAAGTCCTCCTTCAATGGCAGAGACTCCTGATCAATTTCCTTATTGATAGTCTATTAATTAACGTCAGAAAGGCTTTCTTGGCAAAGGCAACCCCCTAGTGGTTTTGAATGTCTCATGGCTAATAATTCTGTCTCCTAGACTACTTCAAGCAAGGAGAGAATGGCAGATTCTGGTCAAATTTTCAATTCATGTCCACTTGCTACAGGTTGGAGCTCTCAAAAGCAGCAACTTCTTGGCAGAAGTCATCTTTTCTAAGAGGTTGTACCCTACAAGAGAACAGTACTTTAGACAAGACTTGTCCTTTATGTAGGCAACTGTTGTCTGTTGCTAACATCATGCCCTGCCCTCAAGAACTCCTTTGATGGGATCAAACTCAAAGTATTGATAACTTATTCTATCTGTGTACTGGAACTGAATCCAAGATAACTGAACCATCTTAAAACTTAAATGGTCAGATCCATCTAAATTCAATGCTTTGATCACAGAAATTATTTCCAAGTTAACAGACTGCAGCTGGGCTATTAGCAGCTGCTGTTGGGAAGATGTCCCTGTGGTGTTTTCACCTTGATTCAGAATTAGCCTGAGACCAATTGCTAGATATGACCACTGCTCTGTGGAGTTTCTCAAAGAAGAAATTATCTTGGGTGATAATTTTTTACCATAAGTTTTTGGGGCTGGGTCGAAACAATAATTACAACTGTTTGTTTGTTATAGCATTAGTTCCCTATTTAACAGACTAACTCATATATTATTGAGTGAATTTGGTCAAGCAGCTGTTCCCTACACATGCCAAAATAAATATGTAAGAGAAGTGAGAGGAAAACCCAATGGTCGTGCAGTAATGAATACCTTCTTGCTTCATTGATCATCTCGCTGACTGTGTAGTAACACTCAGCCCTTGCTCTTTCTGGTTTATAAAGCACAATTAAAATACAGTGCTACAATTTTCAACATTCATGTTATAATTTCATCATATTGTTCAATTAAAATGTCTTATATGCAACCAAATATTTGCAAGGAGGGGTTTTTTTTGTGAAGTTGATAAAAGGGTCACTTATCACATGGTAATTTCAATTCAGGAAGTACTTACCGATGGATCCTTCTGAAAAAAATATTAAAAGGTAATTATCTAGAATAAATAATATTTGGTCACAGATGAGCATTTCCCATTGATTTTATATCCTGTATGGTTCTAATTATATTTATTCAAGTCCCGTAATTCTTACTTATTATACATGGTATTTTTTCATGTGTGATTGTCCATTTTTATAATGCAATCTTCTTTTAATTAATTTATACCAAAGCAAAGAGCAAACAACTTGCAAATTTTGATCAAACTCCATAATATGCGTAAGTGAAACAACTTTTCCCTGTTATCTAATACATAGAAAATGTAGCCAGCTTTTTTCTCTTTTATCATGCATAGGCCATATTTTCTACGTCAGCTGTATGAAATTGCAAAATATACTTGTACATAAGTGTAACAGGGTGGCGCCAATCTCCAAGGAGGGGTATTTTTGATAAAAAAAAAGACAGAATTGAAGTTTATTTGAACAATCCAAGACAGCAAACCATGGCCACTGGGAGCTGTGGGTGGCCGTGCAAATGTAAACAAACTGTCTGGCAGCCGCAGGTTGCCCACCACTGCCCTAGGCCATGAGGGGGCACACAGGAGGCGGCTGTCCTGGTCACAGTAATGTATGCAGGCAAATATTCAGTGTGCATGTGCAATCAAGTATTTGCATGGGCACATGGTTGGTTAAGTCCGAACTGGTTACATGCTTGTGCAAATACCTATGTGTGCACAAATAGTTCATTGTATTTGGTATCAGAAATTCAAGCTGTGTTGATCTGTTTTGATGGTGGGCTGCAAAAGTGCAAGGAAGAAAATGAGGCCAAATTTGAGTGGCATTACGAATTATGGCCCTGTGCATCAGGTTGCAATGCCACTCACTCAAATTTCGCCTGGCCATCCTTCCATCATGCCAGCAGGGAAGGGGCTCCACTGTTATGCCATCCAGCTCCAGTCAGGAGACAAGGGGCCCCTCCTCATTGTGTCCCTGGCAAGCTCATGTTCTCAAAAATGTGGGGAGGGGAGCGTAATGGGCATTTGTCCCCTGCCGCCATCTCCAGCACCTGTAGTTTTGATTGGATATGTAGCTGATGAGATTCCAAAATTTAAAGCTTTATTACCATTAAAACTCAAATTGTCAACATTTACAGGTCAAAATATACAAAGTAAATATCCTTAAATCAAACTACTAAGTTCTCAGTTTCTCAGATACTTGGCCTATCTGTAGCTTTTGATTACTGTTGATGGAAATATTTTTTCATCGGTTTGTGTGTGTACAGTGTGTCATAAACATACAGCTAAGGGTAGCATAAAATCCCTCCTTTACCTGTAAAGGGTTAAGAAACTCAGGTAACCTGGTTGACACCTGACCAAAGGGACCAATGAGAGGAGAAGATACTTTCAAAATCTGTGGGGGCAGGGGTTTGCTTTTCTTCTCCTTGTTGTTTGCTCCAGGGTCAGTGAGGAACCAGGACAGGGAAAATAGATCTTCCTAAGCCATATCGGAACTAAGCATCTAATCTTACAGAAATAGTAAGTATTAGCAAGAAAATGCGTTAGATTATCTTTTATTTCAGCTTGTGAATTTTCCCTGTGCTAAGAGGGAGGATTATCCCTGTTTTTGTAACCTTAAAGTTTTGCCTAGAGGGGAAACCCTCTGTGTTTTGAATCTGAGAGATTATTTTCCATCCTAATTTTACAGAGGTGTTTCTTTTACTTTTCTTTTTAATGAAGTTCTGTTTTCTTTAAGAATCTGATTGGGGTTTTTAGTGTCCCTAAAAACCCAAGGTTCATCTGTGCTCATCTTGTTTATCCTCAAGCCTCCCCAAGAAAGGGGGTGTAGGGCTTGGGGGGATATTATGGGGGGGAGATAGGGTTCCAAGTGGCCCTCCCTAAATGTTTGTTTGAATCACTTGCTGGTGGCAGCGTTTACCTAATCCAAAGTACAAGGGAGAATTTGTGCC
Source organism: Natator depressus (assembly GCF_965152275.1). Taxonomy (NCBI): domain Eukaryota; kingdom Metazoa; phylum Chordata; order Testudines; family Cheloniidae; genus Natator; species Natator depressus. The sequence goes on from NC_134243.1 coordinate 74,427,923, forward strand.
TTGGGGAGTTTTTACCCTAAACTGGTAAAAATAAGCTTAGGGGGTCTTTCATGCGGGTCCCCACATCTGTACCCTAAAGTTCAGAGTGGGGAGGGAACCCTGACACATTGAAATTGAAGTTTACCGACAGTTACCAGTAAAAAAACTAATCATCCCATAGCTAGCTATAGTGCAATAGAGTTTTGAGGTATAGTGGTGTTCTGGGAAATCTTGAAGTAATCACATCAGAACATCTACCTGAAAGCCAGGGCTGGCAATTTGAAAGAAATTTTTTTCCTAATTTAGGTCACTGACTGGGTCACCTGGGAATATGGCATTTGAGCTAAGATGCCCCAGTTGACTTGGAAGTTTCATATGCAGCCAAGCAGGTGTTCTTCAAGTCACAGGAGTGACTGAAGGACAAGTGTGGGAAGAACGTGTACTGTGTTGTAACCCTCAAAGATATTGACTTCTTAAATTGCAAAACTCCTTCCTGATGACAAAATGGGAAATGAAGTAGGATCACTGAGGTGCCCAGATCATCAGGTAGACACACAAAGGGCAGACTCATGTGTGATCTAAGAGAGACGATGTGACTCTATCTAGAATAAGCATTATTTTAACTGTTTTGCCATATATAAAAGGTGTCTCATTTTGTATTGTTGATAAATAGTTCATGCTCCTAGTTTTCACATATCTGCTGTTGTTTTACTTAGTCCCCACTTTTAAGAGTTAAAAACAGCAACAAGGCTCCCTTTTAAATTTTATTCCTTGTATGTTTCAAATATTACCTTACATTATAAGTAATTGTAGGGAAGGATTCAGAGTAGCAGCTGTGTTAGTCTGTATTCGCAAAAAGAAAAGGAGTACTTGTGGCACCTTAGAGACTAACAAATTTATTTGAGCATAAGCTTTCGTGAGCTACAGCTCACCTGAAGGCTCAAGAAAGCTTATGCTCAAATAAATTTGTTAGTCTCTAAGGTGCCACAAGTATTCCTTTTCTTTCTGTAGGGAAGGATTTAGCCTTACGGTGATCTGCTCTGGGTATCATGCTACTCCATTACATTTAATAGAGAGGGATTGGGGAGACAACCATTTGCACTAAAATTTTTGCACAAAAGGTAGTGGGGATTGCTGTCAATGTCAACACAATTTGATTATACTTAAGCACCTTTAGCTGTTAAGTTATCAACTGGCTCCTAGACGAAGCTAAGAGCACGATGTGTTTTCCTGCTTGCAATCTATTTTTTTCCCACTATCAGTTTGTGTCTTAAATGTGAGAACATTTTTATAAATGTATGCTGCACTTTGCAACTAATTTGTGTTATATGCATTTAAGTCACAGCTAGTTTACTTAAAAAGAAAAGGAGTACTTGTGGCACCTTAGAGACTAACCAATTTATTTGAGCATAAGCTTTCGTGAGCTACAGCTCACTTCATCAGATGCATTCAGTGGAAAATACAGTGGGGAGATTTATATACATAGAGAACATGAAACAATGGGTGTTACCATACACACTGTAACCAGAGCGATCACTTAAGGTGAGCCACTACCAGCAGGAGAGCGGGGTGGAAAAAACCTTTTGTAGTGATAATCAAGGTGGGCCATTGTGTGTATGGTAACACCCATTGTTTCATGTTCTCTGTGCATATAAATCTCCCCATTGTATTTTCCACTGAATTCATCCGACGAAGTGAGCTGCAGCCCACGAAAGCCCACGCTCAAACAAATCTGTGACTAGCACCCATTTTTTCATGGTTTGTGTGTATAAAAACATCTTCTGTATTTTCCACAGTATGCATCCGATGAAGTGAGCTGTAGCTTACGAAAGCTTATGCTCAATTGGTTAGTCTCTAAGGTGCCACAAGTACTCCTTTTCTTTTTGCGAATACAGACTAACACGGCTGTTACTCTGAAGCTAGTTTACTTGTAATTGATATAATTCCCCCATAACTCTTCTCACCAGTATTCTGCCTTGACCACCTCTATATATGTCTATATATAGTCAGACACTTTTTTAAAACCACCATTAATGGGCCAAGTCCTGATCTTCCATTTTACTTAGTTTTTACTCTGGGAAAACTTTCTTGACATCACTGTGAATTCTTCTCAGGGGACCTGAGCCTCTTGCCACTTTCTTGTGAACTCTAGACTGATCACCCTGCTAGTAATGACAGGTTTCAGAATAGCAGCCGTGTTAGTCTGTATCCGCAAAAAGAAAAGGAGTACTTGTGGCACCTTAGAGACTGACACATTTATTTGAGCATAAGCTTTCGTGAGCTACAGCTCACTTCAGATCCGATGAAGTGAGCTGTAGCTCACGAAAGCTTATGCTCAAATAAATGTGTTAGTCTCTAAGGTGCCACAAGTACTCCTTTTCTTCCTGCTAGTAATGTGATCATCAGGGGAAGTTCTCAGTCAAATTCTCAGTCTGATTCCCATCTAGGCATCTCGAATGTTCCTCATTTTGCAGTGCCCTCTTCATTTGTGTGGGAAAATTGAGTGTTCCCCCATTCCTCCTCCCTATATTCCTGCTCTTCATTGGCTGCCCAGTCTCTCCCATGGCAGTGTATCTGGTTTTGTGGAAGAAAGAGCCTGAGGTTATACTGGTGGAGAGTAGCCAGTCATGAGGATACTGTGAAACTATTGGGAGAATGTATATTCAGTATCAAATTTGAGCAAATAATCCACTGCAAATAACTTAGTTAACCTATTTTTATCTTCTTTTTTTTTCTGCTCATGAGCGGCAGTGAATAATTTTGATATACTTGGTCCTGATGGTGTGTGAACAGTTAGTTGCAACTTACAAGCACTGGATATTCAAAATTTGAGCTTTATAGGTTAACTAACTCTTAGAACTAAGTTTCTGGTGCAAGTATTCATGTTTTCAGATGCAAAATTCACCTGCACTGAAAATTCTCCAACATTTGTTTGCTGGGATAATCACAGAGAGCAAAGACAAAAAGGTGTGTGAACACAGGCAATGCAAGCCTTGCTTAGAAAATCCAAAGGAATATCTGTGGGTAATTTTAGCAGTATTGCCCCAGGAACAGCGAACTGCAGCCACTGGGAGCTGCGGGCGGCCTTGCAAATGTAAACAAACTGTCTGGCGGCCTATCAGCGGATTACCGTGAGGGGCCGCAAGCGGCCCATGGGCCACACGTTGCCCACCACTGCGATAAAGCCCAAATATAGGGCAAAGCTCCAGGCCGTGCACATTTACTACAAAGAGGAAATCCCACACAGTGTCTGGGTTTTGGTGGTAATAAGAGGAGTGCTAGGAATGAGAACATAACAGACTTTTAGCGCCCTAAAATCTCCCGGATTGGCTTCAGTATCCTCTGGGAGATTCCCAGCGAAACCAGGAGGGTTGGCAGGTCTCCAAAAACCGGGCACCTGGCAACCCTAGGCACCTGGACACAGAAGTCCGAAACCAGACTGTCTGGGTAAAACCCGGATGGGTGTCAACCCTAACTGAACAGTGAGCCAGTGGTTTCCAAAACCACCCCCAAGGATGCCAAAGTCTCTCTATTGCATATGGGGCAGGCCCTGCAGCCCACCAGACATTCAGGAGCTTGACCTGCATATTTCAGCCTCCCCGCCCCCCCCTTGAGGCACTGTCATGGCCACATGGCACGAGCTGCAGGGAAGCCCTGCCAAAAGCCTTTCCCTGATTGCCCCTCCCCCTATCTTAGCTCCGCCCCCTCACCTTCCCCCCTCCCAGCCTGTTTACCCACAGCCTGGGCACATGGTAGATGTGCCCTCTGATTGGCCGCGCTGCCGCCTGTCCTCCAATCAAAGCTTTGTTCACGCGGCACTGCTGCCACCCTATTGGCCAAACATGAGTGATCACGCAGGGTGACGCATTCGAGGCGTGTGCCGGGAAAAGGCCCCTGACTGAACAGGGAGGCGGCAAATAGTGGACCAGGGAGACGGAAGGTGACCAATAAGACGCCGCGGTGGGTGGGACTTTCCCCAGCTAGGTGCCAGCCGAGTCGGACGGGTTTAAAGCGACCGGCGGCGGCGGCGGTTGGTTTCCCCGGCAGCCGTGGGGCGATGGCGGCGGAGGCGGCAGGCCCCGGCCTGGTCCCCGCGGCCGCGGGGAAGGTGAAGGAGCTGGCCCTGGTGCTCCAGGATGAGGCCCGGCGGGGCGGCTACTCGAGCGGCGACACGGTGTCGGGCCAGGTGCTGGTGGAGCTGGCGGGGCCGCTGCTTCTCCGGGCCCTGCGGCTCGAGGCCACGGGCCGGGCCTGGGCGGCCTGGAGCAAGGCGTCCGTCCAGGCGCGCGGGGCCGCGGGGTGGGGCGTCCCGGGGCCCCGGCGGGAGGCCGAAGTGCGGTATCTGGACGTCCGGCAGAGCCTCCTGCGGCAGCCCCCGGAAGGTGAGGGGCGGCCTGGGGGGCGGGGGTCCGAAGGGGTGAGCCGGTACGGGGGAGGGGGTTCCGTAGGAGGGGTTGATGGTAATATTTTCCTGCACAAGGGGCTGGCCTTGTGAGCCAATAGTCCCCTCTGGTGACTTGTCTGGTTTTCTGTTGATTTGTTTCTTGTGTCTTCCTGTTCGCCTTCCCTGCTAAACCTGTTGGGGAGCCAGCTGTGCTCTGGGGAGATGTCCAGTGCCCCTGTCACGCTCACAGTACTCTGACTTTTGCAATGGTAATGGGTTAGTTGCCGCTTCTCTTCCGCAGCTGGCCTTTATTTTCAGGTGTCATCAGTGCGAAACTCAGGAAGTGAGTTCCCAAAATAGATGTGAAGTTTCCTGGGTAGTTGTAGCTGGGGAAATGAGAGATGAGGCTCCTGAGCTGTCTTCCTGGCTCACTGTGGGATTTTAGCCAAACATTTTGCATTTCTGATCCACTTCTCTTTCAAGCTGCTAAGAAGTATCTAGTAAAGTTTGAGTAAATGCATTTGTTTGAGAAATACAGATGCTTTGATTAGATTTCTAAATTAACTTTTTAACAGTTCAGAGCAATACATGGCAGAAGTCCCCTTTCCCACTCCTTGAGTCTCTGTAACACTCTAGAAAATTGCCATGTGGCCTTCTCTGGGTCCACAGAAGTTGAAAAAATCCTATCTGTCTTTTGGAGGGATTTGAGGGTTAATAAAACAGTAACTTACACCTGTTGAGAAACATTTTATGTGCTGTCAGCTTCTATTTGGAGAAGTCAGACTTGTCATTGACTTGTCCTCATTGATGCAGTTGAAGGGGATTTGTTCAATTGTGACTGTTTGAAATGCTGCTTTTTATTAACTATTCCAACACAAGCAGTTTTTGGGGTGTATTTGGAGCAGTACACCCAAAATATACTAAAGAACATAAGAACGGCCATACTGGGTCAGACCAAAGGTCCATCTAGCCCAGATCCTGTCTTCTGACAGTGGCCAATGCAAGGTGCCCCAGAGGGAATGGACTTCAGGAAAGCAGCCTTCGACTCCCTCAGGGAACAGATGGCCAGGATCCTCTGGGGGACTAACATGAAGGGGAAGGGGGTCCAGGAGAGCTGGCTGTATTTCAAGGGATCCCTGTTGAGGTTACAGGGACAAACCATCCCGATGAGTCGAAAGAATAGTAAACATGGCAAGCGACCAGCTTGGCTTAATGGTGAAATCCTAGCGGATCTTAAACATAAAAAAGAAGCTTACAAGAAGTGGAAGGTTGGACATATGACCAGGGAAGAGTATAAAAATATTGCTCGGGCATGTAGGAAAGATATCAGGAGGGCCAAATCGCACCTGGAGCTGCAGCTAGCAAGAGATGTCAAGAGTAACAAGAAGGGTTTCTTCAGGTATGTTGGCAACAAGAAGAAAGCCAAGGAAAGTGTGGGCCCCTTACTGAATGAGGGAGGCAACCTAGTGACAGAGGATGTGGAAAAAGCTAATGTACTCAATGCTTTTTTTGCCTCTGTTTTCACTAACAAGGTCAGCTCCCAGACTGCTGCGCTGGGCATCACAGAATGGGGAAGAGATGGCCAGCCCTCTGTGGAGATAGAGGTGGTTAGGGACTATTTAGAAAAGCTGGACGTGCACAAGTCCATGGGGCCGGACGAGTTACATCCGAGAGTGCTGAAGGAATTGGCGGCTGTGATTGCAGAGCCCTTGGCCATTATCTTTGAAAACTCGTGGCGAACGGGGGAAGTCCCGGATGACTGGAAAAAGGCTAATGTAGTGCCAATCTTTAAAAAAGGGAAGAAGGAGGATCCTGGGAACTACAGGCCAGTCAGCCTCACCTCAGTCCCTGGAAAAATCATGGAGCAGGTCCTCAAAGAATCAATCCTGAAGCACTTACATGAGAGGAAAGTGATCAGGAACAGTCAGCATGGATTCACCAAGGGAAGGTCATGCCTGACTAATCTAATCGCCTTTTATGATGAGATTACTGGTTCTGTGGATGAAGGGAAAGCAGTGGATGTATTGTTTCTTGACTTTAGCAAAGCTTTTGACACGGTCTCCCACAATATTCTTGTCAGCAAGTTAAGGAAGTATGGGCTAGATGAATGCACTATAAGGTGGGTAGAAAGCTGGCTAGATTGTCGGGCTCAACGGGTAGTGATCAATGGCTCCATGTCTAGTTGGCAGCCGATATCAAGTGGAGTGCCCCAGGGGTCGGTCCTGGGGCCGGTTTTGTTCAATATCTTCATAAATGATCTGGAGGATGGTGTGGATTGCACTCTCAGCAAATTTGCAGATGATACTAAACTGGGAGGAGTGGTAGATACGCTGGAGGGGAGGGATAGGATACAGAAGGACCTAGACAAATTGGAGGATTGGGCCAAAAGAAATCTGATGAGGTTCAATAAGGATAAGTGCAGGGTCCTGCACTTAGGATGGAAGAATCCAATGCACCGCTACAGACTAGGGACCGAATGGCTAGGCAGCAGTTCTGCGGAAAAGGACCTAGGGGTGACAGTGGACGAGAAGCTGGATATGAGTCAACAGTGTGCCCTTGTTGCCAAGAAGGCCAATGGCATTTTGGGATGTATAAGTAGGGGCATAGCGAGCAGATCGAGGGATGTGATCGTTCCCCTCTATTCGACACTGGTGAGGCCTCATCTGGAGTACTGTGTCCAGTTTTGGGCCCCACACTACAAGAAGGATGTGGATAAATTGGAGAGAGTCCAGCGAAGGGCAACAAAAATGATTAGGGGTCTAGAGCACATGACTTATGAAGAGAGGCTGAGGGAGCTGGGATTGTTTAGTCTGCAGAAGAGAAGAATGAGGGGGGATTTGATAGCTGCTTTCAACTACCTGAAAGGGGGTTCCAAAGAGGATGGCTCTAGACTGTTCTCAATGGTAGCAGATGACAGAACGAGGAGTAATGGTCTCAAGTTGCAATGGGGGAGGTTTAGATTGGATATTAGGAAAAACTTTTTCACTAAGAGGGTGGTGAAACACTGGAATGCGTTACCTAGGGAGGTGGTAGAATCTCCTTCCTTAGAGGTTTTTAAGGTCAGGCTTGACAAAGCCCTGGCTGGGATAATTTAACTGGGAATTGGTCCTGCTTCGAGCAGGGGGTTGGACTAGATGACCTTCTGGGGTCCCTTCCAACCCTGATATTCTATGATTCTATGAACAGAACAGGTAATCATCAAGTGATCCATCGCCTGTCCCCTATTCCCAGCTGCTGGCAAACAGAGGCTAGGGACACCATCCCTGCCCATCCTGGCTAATAGCCATTGATCTTATCCTCTATGAACTTATCTAGTTCTAAAGTGTGCCCCTTTAGCCTGAACTTTCCCCTTTTCCCCATCCCTTTCTTGTGTTCCACCTGAATCTATCCTGTTTAGCATTATATTTGTTTGATTATGTAGCCATTCAATTACATTCTTAGTTCAAAATCCACATGATTTGAACTTAGGCATGTTAGAGTACCTTGTAAACAGTTTTTCAAATCCTCAGCAAGGAGACTCTCAGAGCAGCTATACCATCTTAAGGAAATTCAATTATGTACTGTAGTGTTTCTTCAAGAATACAGGACCAAACTTGAAGCTTGAAAAGCTTATTTTCCTTATTTATAGTTTGAAAAATCATTAAAACAAAGCTAAATTTGTTGCACTGCCTTTATTTGGAAATGAGACCGTGCTGGATGCTTGAAAGTTGAAATATAAGGAATTTCAGACTTGTTTGGTAGGCTCTTTAATGACACAAGAACAAAGTTCTTGTATATTTAATGATATTGTATGGTATGGTTTTTGAGTGAATGGGATATTGTACACTTACTTGAGGTGATAATTGATGAGTAGTTTAAAAATAAATGTTTTTTCCAAAGCTACATTGGTTGAGTTTGGAATGAAAGATGAGTATTGAAACAAAATAGAAATCTTTCCATGAACTGGAGGAGGGGAAAATCCAATAGAAACACTTGTTCACATGATACTGCCATGTTTGTGACTCAGCCATTGCAGCATTGTGCTAGTACATGAGAATCAAAGGAAAACTAGCATGTCTGTTTTTGTTGTCTAAGCAAAGTGAAAACTAAATATAAGGAGAAAATCAGAATTTTTAAATATTTTGTTTTAATAGAAGATCTTTTGTAATATACTGTAAGATTTTTTTGATATTAGTAACCTAAGTATGTATTGAATATTGAACTTTTGTGATCAAACTTTATCAGTTAAAGGTGATTAGATTGCTAATTATAAAAGTGGATTAACCCCCTCCTCCCAAAAACAAGAAGAACCTTACATAAATTACTTACGGGGAAATGTTATTAGAATGTTGCTAGACTTAAGTGTTGAAACTTAAGTTCTACACATTTCCCTAGTTTCATTAGTTCAGCAGTGAACTTGGTGAATATATGGGGTCTGAGTCGAAGCCCATTGAAGTCAGCGTGAGTCCCTTTTGCATCCAAATAAAATTCCATAAATTATATAAACTGTTTTTAATATTTTATTTAAAAAATTATAACCTCATTCTTCTACAGGTGAAGATGGCTTATTCCTGTTAGAAGCTGGAAAACATGAATTCCCATTCAGCTTTCAACTTCCACATGAGTAAGTAAAATAATATAACGCAGAATGATGATTTTGAAAGTTTTTGCTCTTGAAGAATAACTAGAGTAACTGGAGCAACTTAATCTCTTGTTTTTGATTTCTTTATATCAGATTAATCAACTTTTATATGTTTATCTTGACCAGCCATCACATAGGCTTGCCTTATGTATTATGATTTCCCCAAGGGCTTAAATAGAAATCTTCCCATAACATTGGCGGGGGGGAGAGAATCCAGTAGAAATATAACACTGCCATATTTGACTCCATCATTGCAGCATTGTGCTAATGTATGAGAATCAAAGTAAAACTGGTGTGGTGGTTTTCTTTGTCTAAGCGGATTTAAAAGTAAATATAAGGAGTAAGGTGGTAAGTGTGTGAGTGAGAGAGAGAGATATTAGTGTTTAAGTTATAAGCTTCTATGTGGAAATGTTTTTATGACTGTTTGTTTCAGACCTTTGGTGACCTCTTTCAGTGGAAAGTATGGCAGTATTCAGTACTGTGTGAAAGCCGTTCTGGAAAGGCCTGTAGTACCTGATCAAAGTGTAAAGAGAGAACTTCAGGTTATCAGCCATGTTGATGTCAACTCGCCAGCTTTATTGGTAAGAGCAATTTTTTTAAACCTGTGTTCAAGAAGTATTCATACCCAGCTGTAACCAGTTCAGTGGTACCAGGGCCTGTCATTTGCTGATTTCTGAAAGCATATAAGCTCCCTTCTAAGCTCTCTATAAATAGCTGATCTTGGGTTGTGTGAATTGCAAACGGAGTGGCTTTTTTAATACCATTGATTATATCCCTGCCAGCAGGGCTGCTTTTGCCAAAAAGTTATGCAGGCTTGAAATGCATTAATAAGGCTTAATAATAATAATGCACAAGCCTAAAGTAGTTACTTTTACCAGAGCAGCTACATTCACAGGGCTGCAGTGTCCTAAACTCCAATAATAGTAGGTTGAGGAACAGTAATTGCAGAAGAGTATTAATCATGCTGAGACTGTCATTTAAGCTCTGGCCATTATGCTATGTATCCTTCCATTTTGCATGTCATTTTCTAACATTAAGTGCATGAATGCAGCTGCTTCAGAGATCTTTTCCGTTATTTCTTATAACGGATTTGGCCACATTAAAGCATTGAACTTCTAATAATCACTAGAAATACTGTATAGTAATAAGAAAGATCAGCCTATAAGTAACAACAGAATAGGCAAGATGAAAGCTAATGAGCTAGTCTTTTATCTAAACCCATATTATCAAAATCATATAAAATTATACCTTGCACTTTCATGATAGCAGCTAGGACCTAATGACTATTCATTTAAATATGAATGAATATCTGCTTCATAGAAATACCTAAGATAATGTTTAACGTTCAATCATAATACTGATGAGGCTAAGATGTGGGGGGGGTTTATGTTAGATTATTTACTTTTCTCCTAATATAGTATATCCTTCTTGTTTCATTTTTCTTTCTTTAAAATTTAGAACTTATGTAAATCTTTTGGCAGTGACATCTGTAAGGAGCAGATCTAGTCCTTGCATTATACACAACTCTATTAATCAAAAATAGGCAATATTGTCTAATGTGGATAATATTGAATATTTATTTATTTGAAAGGCACTCTTATTGTTATAATAAACTTTAAAAAAGGATATTCAAACTTAATCATTTAAGAACACCATAAAGAAGAGTTATTCAGCAGGAATCTAAAGTTACATCATTTAAATTCATTCTGCAAAGAATCTTCTTCTAACATTGGGATTGTGCCCCTTTTAGTGTGTGTGTGTGTGAGAGAGAAAAAGTAAAGAAGGCTGGATATGTTTTTACCCAAATCGTTGTGTTTTGCTGGAAGACTGACTTGATGTCTCAGACTACGTTTACTGTGGGCTCTCTCCTGTTTCTTTTACAAAGTCTGGTTTTATTCAAAATGTAATTATCCATTCATGTTAATAAGTAGTTACAAACAATCTAAAACTAAAATTTCAAACAATCCAACTAAAAATCACATGTCAGTTGATTGACGTTTCATTTGTGACTTGTGATGTTGAAGTCGCAACCTGAATTTCTAATTTTAAAAAAAGCAGATTTTTTTAATTTAAAAAAAATTAACATTTTCGCTCATATCCATACATCGTAAAGAAAAGCACAGTTCATCTTCTAAGCAATAGCCTAAAATAGAGAATCCAATTTGAGCATCAGGTATCTTTTCAATGAAATTTATAGTGACTGTCCAAAATGTATCTGTTTGTGTTGATAGTGGTGGTATGAGGTTAAGGACGTGATGGTATTTGATGATACTACGCAACTTTGATTACAGAGAACAGGAATTTGGATATTTAGGACCAGATTCCACAGCTCATTGCACACAGGTGAAAGTCAATGAGACTCTGCTTGTGCTTAACAAGTTACAAGATTGGGGCCTTTCAGTGGCTCCCACACTTCATTGATTCACATACCACCATCTTAAAAATGTGGTGTTAAGTGAATGGATGGAACATCAAGCTCATGTACCACAGTTTGGGAACCCCTAATATATAATTGTTTTTTGCATTCTATTCATAGCTGCAACTGTTCTGTAGTACATGGGGGACAGGCTGCCATAGTGCACCACAATTGGGAGAGCAATACTTTCAATGCCATGGAGCAGTGCATCAAGGTGTCTCAAAGACTGTCGGGGTTGTGGCTCGGTTTCAGGGACTGCAGTAATACTGGCTGCTGCAAATCTTTTTAGGACTATGTTAGTGACCGTGAGCTAGCTAGGTAGATGCCTTGGGTCCTGACTTTGAGTTATGGTAAGCTGGGATTCAATGTCAATCACCTATTTAGTTTAGTTGCATTTAGTAAGCTTACTGTAGCAATCTGCTGGAGCTTTGCACAGGTAATGTGAATTTCACCTAACGTGACAGTCCTGCTGTGGGAGAGCTGTTGCTTTGATCACTTAGGTCTGAATTTTAATGTTTGTAGTTTAACTCGGCCCTTGCAAAATTACTATGAAAATAGACCAGCTCAGGCACAAAACGTGCTCACCCACACTTCACTGTGATTGATAGGTAAAATATAATTTACTTTTTCTTTAGCTGCCAAATAGTTGCTGGTTCCACGCTAATGGGTGAAATAAAAGCTAAACTAATTATTTTCATTTTCTTGCATAAAAATTAAATATTAATGTAAACAACCAAATACAATGATTGCCCTTTGGGGAAGATATTTTTCTCTTGGCCCTTTAAAGGCAGTGACTGTAAAACTTGGCTGTAACTTGCATGCATTAAACTTTTTCCATACAGATGAAATTCAAATTCATTGAAAATGTATGTAGGTCACTTTAATAACTTTTACATTTAATAGTTTTTATGTTGGATTCAGTTTGGACGGGTTTTTTTAACTTGGAAATGACCACATCCTGGTTGAAGACCATGGGAAAACTCCTACGGTCTTCAATAGCACTACCAGGATTTCATCCCAAAATGGCTCTGAGCTAGATTTCAAAACTCTGTATCCATTAACTTTAATTTCACAGTGAAAGTAGCTGGCAAACTTTTGCCATTTGAAATTAAAAACTTTTATTATTGTGTTTTTTGTAGATACCTGTTTTGAGAAGCCAGGAGAAGATGGTTGGCTGTTGGTTTTTCACCTCTGGTCCAGTCTCTCTGAGTGCCAAAATTGAGAGGAAGGGATATTGTAATGGTAAGAATTTTCTTCAACTCTGAAGTACGCTTGTGAATATTACCATAATCTTAATAATCGAGCTATTAGGTCATGTCTTCAAACACAGAAGCAGTGCAAAACCAACGCTTGTTTGTAACAACAGTTAAATGAATACTTCTCATTTAGCAGTTAGTGAAATCAGACCTGTGTAAACTTGGTTAAAAGATTACATCTGTTGGTAATGCAAATTGAAAGCTAGTGTTCTTATTCCAAAGGTGGTCTACATTTGAGATACCAGGAGTGTAAAGGACAACAGAATAAATCTGTTAGGCAGGCAGACTGTTTTATTAGGATGGTATGTTTAGTTTTTTTCTGTAGAACTATATATTAAGAATAACCTATCGAATTTCCTAATATGTCCTAATGTATCTAAGTGCTTATCACAAGCCTTCTTGAAGTGCAAGTATTTTGCCGATATTCTTAGAGAAACACTAGAATACATCTAGCAAACCAAACTTTTACAACATGTCTAGCTTATAAACATTGATAAATTTAAAAAAAAAAGGTGTTAACTCTGGACACCAGTTTACAAAGGTAGAGTACATTAAGGGGATGAACAAAACTAATATCCTACATTACATATGACTTACAGACTTTGTAAAGTGTGTTCTCCTCAAATAATAGATTCTAGAAAACTGCACATTTATTTACAAGACTTTTCTATTTTTAGAGGAAGCCATACCGATCTATGCAGAAATTGAGAATTGTTCCTCTCGTTTGATTGTTCCAAAAGCTGCCATTTTCCAGACACAGACTTATCTAGCCAGTGGGAAGACAAAGACTTTCCGTCAGATGCTTGCCAATGTACGAGGAAACCCTATTGCTTCTGGGAGTACAGATACCTGGAATGGGAAAACTCTGAAAATCCCACCTGTAACCCCATCCATTCTTAACTGTTGTATCATCAGAGTAGAGTATTCTTTAGCTGTAAGTACAGGTTTGTTACCAATAAACTTAGTGCTTCAAAATAATCAAGTTCAAATTATATGCTTAATAGTTATGCAGTTGTATGAATGTTTCATGTTGTTGTTACATCTTAAGACTTTAAAGTAAAATAAACGTTAGTATAGAGGTGGAAAACAGACTACAGATGTATCAGACTACAGACATATCAGTGACTTCACATAGACAACAGCAAGAATGGGGCACAATCTCTTTCCAACAAAGAGGACAATGTCAGATTAGGTAAAGAAGATAATTATAGTGACTGGTTGCTGTTAGTATTGGAGACCAGAGAGGAAGGAGTTTCAATTAACAAGATGGAAGGTGAACAGGGTATGGAAGAGTTTTCTCTTTGCGGACAGCTCTCCAGTATATTATGGAGAAGGAAACAGCAAGAATGGGGTGTGGTCTGCAGGCATGAGGGGGAAAGAAAGGAATTGAAGTTATTACCGGGATATTGAAACTGAATGACAGGAATTATTGTGATGGAGGAAGTGCAGAGAATTTAGGGGGAATAATTAGTTGGGCTTTAGACGTGTAAAGTTTATCAGGGAAAAATGTGGGTCTGAAATGTGTGATTAGATGGATAGAGACAAGTCAGAAGTGGAAAGGTAAACCTGAAAGTTATTTGCATCAAGATTCTGTCAAAACTTCTTACAGAACAAGAGGAAAAGGTCATCTAGAGACAACCTTAAAACTATTATCTTTTCTATGCTTTATCAAGTACTAGCTATACTTTTCTTATCTGGAATCACTAAATTTGTTGTTTTTTTTAATAACTTACATAAAGGAAGTCTGTCTGCTTCTATAAACTCCAGTTCCATTGTATCTTCATGACTCCTCTCATTCTTTTGTATGTGGGTGGGGTGGGATTTGTCACACAGGTGTATATCCATATTCCTGGTGCTAACAAGTTGATGATTGAATTGCCACTGGTGATTGGCACAATTCCATGTACTGGGTTTTCAAGCAGAAACTCCAGCGCCGGCCAGTTCAGCGTGGACATGAGTTGGTTGGCACTGACCATGCCAGAACACCCTGAAGGTATGTATTTTGAACTTTTCTCATCTGGATTCATATCTATAATAGAAGCAGGGACTGTTGTGCCAGTTTAAAGCTTCAATTCTTGTAATTTGCCTTTTGAATCACTTCAGTTTATTAATACCATAAAATTGGCATACCCTATGAATTTACTGACCGGTTTCAGAGCAGACACCATGTTAGTATCTGCAAAAAGAACAGGAGTACTTGTAGCACCTTAGAGACTAACAAATTTTTTAGAGCATAAGCTTTCGTGGACTACAGCCCACTACATCAGATGCATAGAATGGAAGATATAGATAGATAAGCTGGACGTTACCATATAAACTGAGAGAGGCTAATTAGTTAAGATGAGCTATTATCAGCAGGAGGAAAAAAAAACTTTTGTAGTGATAATCAAGATGGCCCGCCATCTTGATTATCACTACAAAAGTTTTTTTTTCTCCTGCTGATAATAGCTCATCTTAACTAATTAGCCTCTCTCAGTTTATATAGTAACTTCAAGTGTGTGTGTGTGTGTGTGTGTGTGTGTGTACGCGCACACATCCGATGAAGTGGGCTGTGGTCCACGAAAGCTTATGCTCTAATAAATTTTAGTCTCTAAGGTGCCACAAGTACTTCTGTTCAGTTTATGAATTTACTGTTCACCAGATGTAGTGTCATTAAAATAAAATACCTAATATTTGTAGAATTTTTCATTGTTCTGTTGAGATGTAAATTTCGTAATGTTCTCAAGAACTGTGATACATACACAATCTAGAAACAAGTGAATCATTCAATGAACTTATTATTTGACAGTGGCATCTATCTCTCTCTCTTTTTTTAAGCACCACCAAATTATGCTGATGTAGTATCACAAGAAGAGTTCTCTAGACGTGTTCCTGCTTACTCACAACCAGTTGACTATGAGGAACAATTATGTGGTCACATGTTTGCCTATATACAGGAGTTCCGGTTTCAGCCTCCACCTCTCTATTCAGAGGTAAATAAAACAACATGCTGCTATTAGATTTGTAAATAAAAATTTCATGTCAAACTACATAAAAGGTTTAAATATTACATGAATGTATAGGAAGTAATCATTTTGATTTTTTTTCTGTCTACAGATTGATCCACATCCTACTCATATAGAAGAGATGCAGTCTGTTTCATTCATGCTCTAAACAATATTCAAAATAGCTGTATTGTGATTAAATGGAATCCCTTATGCTTCAGCTGTTAGTAAAGCTAAAAGGAAATTGCTTTCTTGTTAAGAGCTTAAGTTCAGAAACAAAATGCAAAGGCAATTGGAGTTGGAAATCTGAGCATGTTTGGCGTGAAAAGAATCCCTTTTGGATTAGTCTGCATGGGAGATGTGGGTGTCAAATGTATGTGACTAAGTGGGAGCAGCCAAGATTCGAGGTGTGGGAAGTGTTTGAGAATATGCATAAAGAAGAGATACTACATAAAGTACAAGCAAGAGTTTTAAGTATGTATCAAAGAGGAATGAAAATGTACTTACACTTAAGAACTGCTTGGAAGAATCTGAATTAAAGTACATTTGTATCTCAAGAATATGAGAGGTAGGATAGAATTTCCAAAAGATTCTCCTGTGTTGCAGGGACTTCATTTTGCGCTGTCTGTAATCAAGAAAAGGAACACTAACTAAAATCTAGAGTTCCAGCTCTAACTCCAGCTACAAACAAACTTTTCATGGGAACATATCCTTCTAACATCAGTCAAGTGGTACTGTTTCATCATTCATGCTGAATTTAAAGTTGTCATGGATGGCAAAATATAGCTATTACTGCAATATTATGAAGGCAAGTCTTCATTGTGTGAAAGATAAACTACTTAAGAGAGAAAGTTGAACTTCGATAACAGCTTATGCACTATGTGGGGGGTTTTTTTGGGGGGGGGGCTTAAGAGATCTCAAGGGAATTATTCTAGCCTCTTGTACTCACTCCTATAATAATTTTGTGTGTGTATCTTAAGCTTGTGGATAGCATGATAATGGGACGCAAGGCAAGGGACAGAGAATGTCTTCTTGCCAGTAGCAGATATATTTATCAAAGTGAATTTATTCAAAAGCCTTTTAAGCCTACCTCTGTTTTGGATATCTATTAAGGGTCAGACTGAGTCCAAAAACATCTAAGACTCGCACTAATCTGCAAGGTTCTAAAAGGGACCCTAAATTTCTGCGGTTAACAAATGAAAAAGAGGCAGGGGATTTCGGGAGGAGTATAAACTTAGTTTAGATCTGAAGACAAAGCAGAAAGCAAATGTATTTGGACCACAATCAACCAGCAAGGGAATGTTCTTCTGTAAAGGCGCACATTTTTTCCACTGGTTTCTGTGATTTTGTTCAAAGACCTAGTCTGTCATCGGAGGCTGCACTCTTCATTGTTATCCATACTCCAGTATTTTACTTGTCTGTAATTTTGCTTTGGTGCAATATTTTACTGTTTTCTTCCTCAGGTAACTTAGAACAGTGAGAATTTTCTTGCTGCTAAGGATGAAGGTGCTGCCTGCCCTTACTGCCTTCGTCTAGAGTAGAATGTTTGCTTCCTACTAAGCATGAATTTGTGTAGATAATCTAACGGATGACAACGCTGTCAGCAGTTCACTTGAAAAAAAGCAGCAGAAAAATGGCATTCTCAATGTGCAAATGTCCAGTTTACAGTAGTGTTAGATATATGGTTTTTTGAACTGCTAAAACCAGTTTGTATATCTGACAAAAGGGTTGTGGGTTAGAGATGCTAGTGCTTCATATGGTAGAACACTGTATTTTTTTGGTGATTAAAAGTGTCATTGCAACTTCTATCAAACTATAGTTTTAAGTGTTTAAATGGCTTTATTTAAAAAAAAAATCTTTAAGTGAAACAGGGATTTTTCTGCAGGCATATTTATTTTCACTTTGTCTCCATCCTTTAGTATGACTTTTTTTCTTTAATTTCTAGCTCTTCAGTTAACTATTGACTCACAATTGTGTATAATAGATGTGGTACTGATGCAGATACATATATTTTAAAACTGCAGTTTTTTTCATTTGCAAGTTTAACTACTGTCTTCTCTAGCAAATGCAGCTTTAACCAAAATTTGACTCCATCTTTTAGAAGACACTTGGAGTTGTCTTAAAGTCTCAAGTTCAATATAGCTGTCTTGCCTTTTGATGGCATGCTCCATTTAGTCAATGCAGTATTTTAATTTACAGCACCTTAACAGGGAACGATCTCTCTGTGTGTCTCTCTCTCTCCCTCCCTCCCCCCCCCCCCCCCCCCCAACGAAAATATCATTTCTGTCCTAACTAAACTGATAGCCAGGCTATTGTTTAACTTTCATGTTAGTCATACAGAATATTAGCCTAAAAAATATGAGGTGCTTATAATGATTATAAAACCAGTGGTTGATATGTTATCTGGGTAGTATGTTGGTACAAACCTGATCATGCAAGCAAGAGTATGTGTCAATGAAAGGTAAAGATGCATCTCTAGTTTAATTGGGGGGGGGGGGAGGGAATCAAAATCCTTGGGTTACTTTTTGTTTGCAGGAAAACTGTGGCCTTAAATTGTGGCAAAAAGATGATTTTTAAGCACACAAGGACCTTTTAGGGAAAGGATGAAAGTTTGAAGGCCCAGTTCTGCTCTCTAATACCAGGTTTAGAGGGTGGAATCTGGTCCTTTGCACGATAACAAATTTAGCATGCAAGTGGTTAGTTTTTGATAACTGTGAAACAGGTTTTAAAAAAAAAAACCTTGCTATTCAAAACTTTAACATACAAGGATATGATTGTATTTTGTATTTATGAGCCCTGTGGGTTCTTTTTGTTAATAAAAATGTAAAACTTATGTTGTCCTGATTATTTATAGAAATTGATTAGAACTATAGTATGAAGTGAGTTTGTAGCTCACGAAAGCTTATGCTCAAATAAATTTGTTAGTCTCTAAGGTGCCACACGTCCTCCTTTTCTTTTTGCAGATACAGACTAACGTGGCTGCTACTCTGAAAACTATAGTTTAGTATTTTAGAACTAAGTAACATAAACCTGGTTGTGAAGTCTCTCTTTTAGAACAGATATATCTACTCCAATGTTTAAGAATAGATCTGTAATCTTAAATATGCAATGGTGTATTACTGGAGAATTCTTGTCACTATTTCCCATCTCCCAAAACTACCCATATATTGTCTCTAAGAATTGGAACAGCTATATTAGTACAGCCAATTAATGCAACAACTCAATCCTGTATCTCTTACCCATAATGACTTAAGTAGAAGGATACATTTTAGTTGAATTTTGTTGGTCTCTTCCCAGCATATTTTGAAATACCTCTGAAGTAGTACTAGCTTTTCTGCCTGCTGTGGTGGTTTTTACCACACATTGCCTTTATCCAAGGCCTCTTGTACTAAGCAGCTCGTTAGAACTAAATAATGCAGCAGAGCTGCACTGAATTGTGTGACAAAGCTTAACTGACTCACAAAAGATAGAAGTGTGGCTCCTGAGATTGTGGTGTACGGAACAGGAATCATCAGAAGGGGGTGAAGAATTGTCTAGAGGGGCAGCTGTCATGTTATCTTCCTAAGCCACAAAAGTTATGTTTCGGTGAAGCTTAGCAGTTGTTCCAACTAGGAAAGTGTCTGCTATGCCAATATCCTAAAAATAAGGTTCTAGACAGCTTAAACCTCTTCTTCCCAAGTCTTGTCATACCTTTCACCTGCTGTGAAGCTCCTAAAAGTGCAAGCAAACAAGCTAAATAGCTGGAAAACAGCAGTTATTTTTGTCTGGTTGCATGTGCTGCAAATCTTGCTAAGAAAATAAATGTAGCACTTGTGCAGCCTCATCATTGTATTGCGTTTGTGTTTAGAGGAACTGTTGCCATGGAACTTGTGATAGTGAAAAGTCGCAGTAAGTGGGCAAGATTAAATTGGTTGCAGATACTTGTATTCTGGTTTCACTGTCCTATATATTTCATATAGTAATGAGAGAATGGTCTTTTAGTAGCACTCAGTGGACAAAGAATAAGTGATGCTTTATTGCTTTTCAGCCTTTATATGGCTCTCGGAGGCCATCATCCTAAAATACCCAACTGCATTGAGTAGAGTTGTGCTCCCTCTGGGCAAAAATGCCTCCAATTTTTTGTCGAGGCCTTGACAGGGTGGGAATGAAGATGGGTTTAAAAATAAATTTGACATCTCTAATTTTAATGTGCCCTTTAAACAAACTCAGTAACGTTATTGATTTTTAATAATGAAGTGTCTTCTAATCTATTTGGTTTTTTAAAGTATAGGGTAGTAGCTCTTCTGTGCAATCTGCAGTTCAGCATGGCAATACAGAAATCCAGATCTAATTTAGGGTAGGAAATATGTACTATGACTTCACTATACCCCTCAAATTTTGCAGACACAAGCATGACTTCAGTAGTGCTGTAGCTGTTTATACCAGTGGTGAATTTGATCCTTAGTCTCTATGCTGAGGGCCTTCTTAATGACACAACACGTGATTACAACTGTAATATGACTTACTAATACATCTCAGCAACCTTCTCTTCAGAGAACAAGAAGAAATCTTTAGCTTTGGCTTGTGTTCAGCCAGTTGGACATCTTTATGGCAAGAAAAACAAACCTACAAGGTAAGAGTAGAAACTGCTGATTCTGATATACCTATTGGTATCTCCTGAGTCAAACTGGGAAGTGGATAGTTACTTTAAGTATTTGCTGAGACTCTAATTTAGTTGATTTTCATAATTATGGTTACAAATAGGGAATGATTGCAGAGAGACCAAACTAGCAGTTAGTCTAGTCTAGAATTTTAGGATGGGGATAACTAAAATAGTGGGGGTTTCTTTGTTTTGTTCTGGGGGGGAGGGTGTTTTTTAAAGATTTTTTATCAAAACTCATTGAGCAGCACAATTAGAGCTGAGCTGTTAACCATACCATGCTTCTATTGTTGACTAGTGAAGAGTACATCGGATTTGCTACATAGAAATAATAGGAGTACTTGTGGCACCTTAGAGGCTAGCAAATTTATTTGAGCATAAGCTTTCGTGAGCTACAGCTCACTTCATCGGATGCATTCAGAAATAATAAACGGAATATAGAATAACTTATTCCACCTAACTGGATAATGTTAATGTTCAAAAATACATTCTGAAATCTGAGCCTGGAAAACTAGAACAAGGTTGTGGAACATATAGGAGGCAGATTCTCAACTGGCATAAATTGACTGCCTTCAGTGGGAGTATGCTGAATTTTACACCAATCAAAGCTCTGATTCAGAATCTGTCTACACTTGTAAAGTATTCTTAATATGGGACATCTGTGATCAAAAACCACTCCACAAATTATCATGCAGTCTATACATATCCCTGAGATGTAGTCACTGTGGTGGTTGAATGCAGCATCTGTTCAGCAGCACACAGAAGTAACGTGCAACGTTGCCGCAATTTGCCAAAAGACAACTGCCACCCCTAGTCTATCAAGGAATAAACCGGAACCTACAAGAGCCAGGGGTTGCTTAGCTCCTTGGTTCTATGCCTTATCCAGAACACTGCGCCTCTTATATCGTTCCCTGCTGACTCACAGGGAAACACCGTTTTCCTCTCATGTCATTTAACAATGAACATAATCAACATACTGGGTTACAAATGGTACATTCTCAGGTCAATACATGCACTTGATCAATAGCAGAGAAAAATAAGACATTAGGATACAGAGTTCTGCTTATACTATCAACTGCATCCATTGAGGCTCTTGCTGTTTTCATATATTGCCAGGTGCATTTGAAGACTCTGTATGGTCACTTTTTATTGCTGTAAAGCAAGATGGTCTGGCTTTTCTAGACACGCTGTAATCTCATCTATTTTTCCACTTCTGTCCCATCAGCCAGTAATTTGAAATGCTCAAATGTCAGTCTCATTAGGTGGTCTCTACTTGTGTATTTGTTTTTAGAAGTCCCACCAAAAAGGAATGGAAGTGTGCTGCATTAACATGGCTGTTTAGCCAGGCAGGGGGTTAAGTATGTGTATATTGGATTCAGAGAGAGACACTGCTAATTTCCAATAGAATAGCCAACTGACATTTTAAAAATCTGTACCATGTAAACTAAGCGCATTAGCTGATTTAGAGGGACTGAGTGTTGTTTACGGTTTTGTTCCAAGTTCAACTTATCTCCAATTTTAAATGAAGCTAATGTTTGTTTTGGCTGCTCAACATTTACATCATTTAATTAGCATAATGCAGAACTTCCCATGAGGATCATCGTCCTGTTTTGCACGGCACTGTACAAACAGAGAAACCGTTCCCACCCAAAAAAACTTACAATCGAATTATAAACTTGATTTTCACAGACAATAGGAAAGGAGTACTTGTGGCACCTTAGAATACTCACAAGTATTCCTTTTCTTTTTGCGAATACAAACTAATGCGGCTGCTACTCTGAAACAGACAATAAGGTATTTTATTCATAAATCAGTAGCAGGTTGTGTAATAGCAGGCAAAGGAAAAAAAAATTGAGACATGATTTTGAGTATGAATTTCTGCCTTTTTCCACAGCTGTCAAATAGATCACATAGCCAACAGTAGACCTGATCATCAGTCTTTATATCCTAAAGCAGGGATCGGCAACCTTCAGTATGTGGCCTGCCATGGTAAGGCCCTTGGTGGGCCAGGCCAATTAGTTCACCTGCCCCATCCACAGGTTCGGCCAATCGTGGCTCTCGCTGGCTGGGATTCGCTGCCCCAGGCCAATGGGGGCTGCGGGAAACGGCACGGGCCGAGGGATGTGCTGGCCGCTGCCAAAGGTTGCTGATCCCTGTCCTAAAGTATGAAATCTGGACTTCTACTAAACATATCTATTAAACAATGATACTCCATGTTTAAGATGGAGGAAAGTTGTTCGTTCTTGCCACAGAGGGTAGGACAAGAGGCAATGGGTTCAAACTACAGCACAGCAGATTTAATCTCAGGAAAAACCATAAGAACAGTAGGACAATGGAACAGACTGCGCAGGGAGGTTGTGGAAGCTCCTTCGCTGGAGGTTTTCAAAAGGAGGTTGGATAGCCATCGGTCTTGGATGGTTTAGACGCAACAAATCCTGCCTCTTGGCAGGGGGTTAGACTAGATGATCTTTGCAATTCCCTTCTAACCCTATAGTTATATGTTTTGGTGAAAGTAGGAGCACTTTTTCTTTAATGCTGTTGTCCAAATAGCCAGGAATTTTGAAAGAGGAAAAAATGGAAGTAGGCGAGAGTTAAAGATGCAAAATTGATAATGGTCAAAACAAAAGGGCAGGGTTTTTTTTTAAGTGTTGTGTTTTTATGTTTTAATCCTTGTGTGCTCCTCATCTGTTTTGATTATAAGCACTTCAGTTGAGTGACCCTTTGTTCTCAGATGGCTGTGAAGGTCCTAGCACACTTCTAGGTTCTATATAAATAGTACTGTTTTGTCACATCTTGCTTGTATGTCAGTCAGCCCTCCGTCTACACTAGGTGTTGAGGTCGAATTTAGCAGCGTTAAATCGATTTAACCCTGCACCCATCCATACAACGAAGCCCTTTTTTAACTTAGGGCTCTTAAAATCGATTTCCGTACTCCACCCCTGACAAGGGGATTAGCGCTGAAATGGGCCTTGCTGGGTCGAATTTGGGGTACTGTGGACACAATTAGATGGTACTGGCCTCTGTGAGCTATCCCAGAGTGCACCATTGTGACTGCTCTGGGCAGCACTCTCAACTCAGATGCACTGGCCAGGTAGACAGGAAAAGGCCCACGAACTTTTGAATTTCAATTTCCTGTTTGGCCAGCGTGGCAAGCTGCAGGTGACCATGCACAGCTCATCAGCAGAGGTAACCATGATGGAGTCCCAGAATCGCAAAAGAGCTCAAACGGGAGGTACGGGATCTGATCGCTGTATGGGGAGAGGAATCCGTGCCATCAGAACTACCTTCCAGTTTTCGAAATGCCAAAATATTTGTCAAAATCTCCCAGGGCAGTGCCGTGTGAAACTTAAGGAGCTGAGGCAAGCCTACCAGAAAACCAGAGAGGCGAACGGCCGCTCCGGGTCAGAGCCCAAAACATGCCGCTTCTATGATGAGCTGCATGCCATTTTCGGGGGTTCAGCCACCACTACCCCAACCGTGTTGTTTGACTCCTTCAATGGAGATGGAGGCAACACGGAAGCCGTTTTTGGGGATGATGATGATGATGATTGATGATTGATGAGGTTGTAGATAGCTCACAGCAAGTAAGCGGAGAAACCGGTTTTCCCGACAGCCAGGAACTGTTTCTCACCCTGGACCTGGAGCCAGTACCCCCCCGAACCCATCCAAGGCTGCCTCCCGGACCCGCCAGGCAGAGAAGGGACCTCTGGTGAGTGTACCTTTTTAAAATACTATACGTGGTTTAAAAGCAAGCATGTTTAATGATTAATTTGCCCTGGCATTCATGGCTCTCCTGGATATACTCCCAAAGCCTTTGCAAAAGGTTTCTGGGGAGGGCAGCCTTATTCCGTCCACCATGGTAGGACACTTTACCACTCCGGGCCAGTAGCACGTACTCGGGAATCATTGTAGAACAAAGCACTGCAGTGTATGTTTGCTGGCGTTCAAGCAACATCCGTTCTTTATCTCTCTGTGTTATCCTCAGGAGAGTGATATCATTCATGGTCACCTGGTTGAAATAGGGTGCTTTTCTTAAGGGGACATTCAGAGGTGCCCGTTCCTGCTGGGCTGTTTGCCTGTGACTGAACAGAAATGTTCCCCGCTGTTAGCCACAGGGAGTGGCTAGCCACGCGCTGGGGGGAGGCAAAATGCCACCTTGGAACAAAAGCACATGTGCTATGTATGTAATGTTAACAGCAAGGTTTACCGTGAAAGAGTGTACCCATTGTTCTATAAAATGTGTCTTTTTATATACCACTGTCCCTTTTTTTTTTTCTCCACCAGCTGCATGTGTTTCAAGGATCACAGGATCTTCTCCTTCCCAGAGGCTAGTGAAGATTAGAAAGAAGGAAAAAAAAACGCACTCATGATGAAATGCTCTCTGAGCTCATGCTGTCCTCCTACACTGACAGAGCACAGACAAATGCGTGGAGGCAAATAGTGTCAGAGTGCAGGAAAGCCCAAAATGATTGGGAGGAGAGGTGGCGGGCTGAAGAGAGGGCTGAAGCTGAAAGGTGGCGGCAGCATGATGAGAGGAGGCAGGACTCAATGCTGAGGCTGCTGGAGGATCAAACTAATATGCTCCAGCGTATGGTTGAGCTGCAGGAAAGGCAGCAGGAGCACAGGGGCTGTAGCGGTGGTCTATGTAACCAACAGCCCTCCTCCCCAAGTTCCATAGCCTCCTCACCCAGATGCCCAAGAACACAGTGGGGTGGCCTCTGGCCACCCAGCCACTCCACTCCACTCCAGAGGACTGCCCAAGCAACAGAAGCCTGGCATTCAATAAGTTTTAAACTTTGAAAGCGCTGTGTGGCCTTGTCCTTCCTTCCTCCACCACCCATCCTGGGCTACCTTGGTAGTTATCCCCCTATTTCTGTGATAGAATTAATAAAGGATGCATGAATGTGAAGCAACAATGACTTTATTGCCTCTGCAAGCGGTGATCGAAGGGAGGAGGGGAGGGTGGTTAGCTTACACGGAAGTAGAGTGAACCAAGGGGCGGGGGGTTTCATCAAGGAGAAACAAACAGAACTTTCACACCATAGCCTGGCCAGTCATGAAACTGGTTTTCAAAGCTTCTCTGATGCACACCGTGCCCTCCTGTGCTCTTCTAACCACCCTGGTGTCTGGCTGTGCGTAACCAGCAGCGAGGCGATTTGCCTCAACCTCCCACGCCACCATAAACGTCTCCCCCTTACTCTCACAGATATTGTGGAGTGCACAGCAAGCAGTAATAACAGTGGGAATATTGGTTTCGCTGAGGTCTAACTGAGTCAGTAAACTGCGCCGGCGTGCTTTCAGCGTCCAACTGCACATTCTACCACCATTCTGCACTTGCTCAGCCTGTAGTTGAACAGCTCCTGACTACTGTCCAGGCTGCCTGTGTATGGCTTCATGAGCCATGGCATTAAGGGATAGGGTGGGTCCCCAAGGATAACTATAGGCATTTCAACATCCCCAATGGTTATTTTCTGATCTGGGAATAAAGTCCCTTCCTGCAGCTTTTGAAACAGACCAGAGTTCCTGAAGATGCGAGTGTCATGTACCTTTCCCAGCCATCCCACACTGATGTTGGTGAAACATCCCTTGTGATCCACCAGTGCTTGCAGCACTATTGAAAAGTACCCCTTGCAGTTTATGTACTCTCCGGTGCCAAGATAGGGATATGGGTTCCATCTATAGCCCCACCACAGTTAGGGAATCCTATTGCAGCAAAGCCATCCACTAGGACCTGCACATTTCCCAGGGTCACTACCCTTGATATCAGCAGATCTTTGATTGCGTGGGCTACTTGCATCACAGCGGCTCCCACACTAGATTTGCTCACTCAAAATTGATTCCCAACTGACGGGTAGCTGTCTGGCGTTGCAAGCTTCCACAGGGCTATTGCCACTCGCTTCTCAACTGTGAGGGCTGCTCTCATCTTGGTATTCTTGTGCCTCAGGGCAGGGGAAAGCAAGTCACAAAGTTCCATGAAAGTGCCCTTACGCATGCGAAAGTTTCGCAGCCACTGGAAATCGTCCCAGACCCGCAACACTATGCGGTCCCACCAGTCTGTGCTTGTTTCCCAAGCCCAGAATTGGCGTTCCACCACATGAACCTGCCCCATTAGCACCATGATGCCCACATTGCCAGGGCCCCTGCTTTGAGAGAAGTCTGTGTCCATGTCCTCATCACTCTCGTTACCGCGCTGACGTCGCCTACTCGCCTGGTTTCGCTTTGCCAGGTTCTGGTGCTGCATATGCTGCTGGATAATGCATGTGGTGATCTGAGCAGGCTCCATCCTTCCATGGTATGATGTGTGCACAGAAAAAAGGCGCGGAACAATTGTCTGCCGTTGCTCTGACGGAGGGAGGGGTGACTGATGACATGGCTTACAGGGAATTAAAATCAACAAAGGGGGTGGCTTTGCGAGAAACTGAATGGCCCCCTCAAGGATAGAACTCAAAACTGCAAGGATAGAACTCAAAACTGGGTTTAGCAGGCCGTTGATTTCACGGAGGGAGGGAGGAGAAAATGAATACAAATCTGGTCTATTTCTTGTTTTGAGCCACTTCATCTATCTTTATACATCTTACTGGCAGCAGACTGTGCAGTACGACCGCTAGCTATCGTCATCTCCTGGGTGGTCGGCAGAAGATGGTGCAGTATGACTACTGGCCATCATCTTCTGCTGGCTGCTGATTAAATATTGGTTGATTTTTGTTTAATATGTAAAACAAGAAGTGAAAGTTCAGTTGTATAAAATTGAGTTAACTGTTTTACATGCATTGAGTTTTAACTCTCAGCTATATAACAGATTCTCTTAGCTGCCATAAGTCAAGGTCATTTAGTGTATGAAATGAGAACCTGCCACAGAAAATCCAAGTATGCCCATGCCCCAGGGCCCTTTTCTCTAGCTCCTGACTCTGGCTGAGCAAATGCCTCTAACTGTGGGAAGCGACTGGCAGCCTGAGATTTGTCACACTAATATTTACAGAAATAGCATTTGCATATCTCTGTTCACCCTATTGGCCAATTAGAAGCCAGCCCTGTAGTCCTGAGTCTCCTTTTCCGCCACCAACAATGGCTGTAATTTACATACCTCAACATCACACCTTCTGTCTACCTATTCAGCTTGATCACAGCTGAGCCTTCCGCACACAGACCTGGCAAACACATTGATTCCAAGTATGGCAGGAAAATGAAATTCAAGAATCTGTTCAGCGGTCCCATTCATGCCTACACAGTCACCCGTGCCTAGTGTCGGCCGTGGGGACCTTGGCTTTGACTGCTGAGTCTCGATACTCTCGCACTACATATGATAATAATAAAAATAGTCACAATTCTAGAATTTAGCCTCTTAGGGCCCAGCTCCCTTGCAAGCGGCTTACTCTAAATCAGAAGAAGGCATTCTTAATGCAGAATAAGCATGTCCACAAGGGGAAATAATGTAGAATAGCTATTCCATACTAGCTATTTGCGGCTATATAGACAAGTATAGACATAAGCCCTTACAGAAAAGTCCTTAATCAGTGCCCTTTTTTCCCCCAGTTGGTAGGGCCTGCCTCTTAGCATGCTCGTTAACACTAGTTCTGGCCTGGGCAATCTTCCACAAGGAATTGGACTGGGACCAACGCATTGCACAAAGAACACTACTCCTCTTAGATAGAATGTATTTACCGGGGGGGGGGGGGGGGGCAGAGTGTAAAGTGGGTGTAAACTGTGACCATTTTGGCTTAATAGTCTTTTATCCATACTTGGCGCCGGTGTACATGGTCAAGGGCAACAGGGACTCATGCCTACTACTTTAGTTACACCTTAACTGAGTGCTTTTTGGCCAGGATGAACACCTGCCACTCCTTGTTAGCCTTGGCTGGATTTTAACTGTGAGCAGCAGGGGAAAGGCCCTCTATCTCATTACCAGTTCCTGGAACTGTCTGCTCCTCCTTCCCTCCCGCCGAAGAAATGCAATAATCTTAAAATCCCAGCCTATAGGGTGGGTGAGCTAGCAGAGCGATAACCCAAGGAACAAGGATTGCTGGGAGTGAAGTGCAGGGATTTGCCATCAGACCACTCTTCTTGCCAGCTTGGTTCCTGTGAGCCAGCCAGTGAATGAAATTAACAAGATTGAGAGTGGAAATCTTGCCAATCCTTGGCGCACTCTCCTGGCTCTTACGCAAACAGAGCGGGGGGGGGGGGGGGAAGGCGAATTCCACGAGGGTTGAAGCGCTTCAGTTTCCCATATGCCTTCATGGTGATCACAACAGCCCTGTGACTGGGAGTGTGGCGCTAGGCCATAAGGATCATAAAGTGGGATGGTCATACTGCTTCAGCACTCGTCGGAATGCTAACACTCTGAAGCCAAACCATCCAGCCAGGCTGAAGTCTCCTCCCACCAACCCAGCCGGTGCCCTTTTAATTGGCTATGAGGGAGGGGATTTTTCGAAAGCTCCTTAATGATTTAGGAGCACAAATACAATCACTGACTTTCAATAGGCCCCTTTAACTGACTCCCTTTAACTGAACTTTAATGGGATGTAAGCTCTTGGGCCAGAGCCTCAAATGTATTAATTGCCTAACTCCCTTTTCAGTCAGTGGGAGTTAGGTGGCTAAACACCCTGGAGGGTCTGGGCCCTTTTGCACACATCCCCCTGTAGGCTTTCTGGGCAAAGAGACAGCCATTGGTGTCTCTCTTCAAGCCACTCGGCAACGTGTGATGAACCAGGTCTGCACGGAAGTGCTATCAGAGTTTTTCTTGCCTTACGGTGGGTGGAGGCTCCTGGTTCCTTTTTCTGTTCTGGTTTCTGGCATGTTCTCAGGACCCATGCACCTCAAGCAAACACAAAGTCAGTAGCTAAAGCAATGCCAGTGAGATTGGGGGGGGGGGGGGGGGGAGTTGCACCTTTGGTTGTGATTTCAAGGCTGAAAATTTGCCAGGCATACGGAGGAAGGATGAACTATGAAAGCCCCCTGCAAGCTCCAAGCGGTGGAGGGAATCCCAAAAGAGGGTTGGAGCCATTTTAGGCAGGGATAGTGGCCAGGCCAGCCAGATGATGAGCAGGCAGTCACTGCAGGCAAAACCCCTGACCTATATTAGTCTGGCCCGACTTTTAAAGACACCCTCCCCGGTGGAACCACCAGGGTGTGGGCTTGTGATACTCCTGTTCCCCTTCCCAACACAGAGATGCAAAACTACTATTCTCCCCCCCACCCCCCAAACGCACGCACGCACGCACAAATGTCACCCTTCTCACCCATTCCCCCCCCTATGGCCTATCCGGTTGTAGTGGACATTTACAGTCAAATATTGATGTAACTATTAACCCAAAGCCCTGATTACTGACACTATTCCATGGGGGAATGAAGCAATACTAAAACCGGGCAAGAGCAGGGTGAGCCGGCTTTGACCTTGAGCAAGATGAGTCTAGCAGGGCATTCTGTTTTTCTAGTCGCAAGGTGCCGGTGAGCTAAATGAAAGTCTACGCCGCTGGGTATGCTGTGCAGCGGGCATGAAGGAAAGCAGCAGCTAGAGCTTATTGTCTCGCCGCGTTAGTCTGCAGATCAGAAACAATGAAGGAAAGAGTGCGGGTTGAGGGGGCAAACCCACGTAATTGCTGGCACAGCAAAACAATAGAAAGCCATGCTGCACTGTGCCTGTTTTCAGGCCCATAAGGAGAGGCCATGTTGAATGACCAAAACGTCAATGTTCTGCAATTACTGAGCCCGTACAGTAGAATCACTAAGAATTGCTTGACGGCTGGCAATGGCCTGAAAATGCTGGGTAGAGTCTGCACTACCAGGGCTGTCCCTAGCCATTTTTGGTGCCCTATGCACCCCTCCCCCCCGCCGTGGTGGGGGTTGTGGGGGGCCCCAGGCCTCCGCGGGGGTGGAGGGGGAGGAGGCTGTGGGGCAGCGGGGAAACCACTCCACTTCCTTCTGCCCCGTAAGTGCAAGGCAGCCAGGCCCGACCCCGCACTCACAGGGCGGCGGGAAGTGGAGTGACCAGGCCCTCAGCCCGCTCCGCTCTGGTCCCTTGGCTCCCAGCCTTGGGGGGCAGAGGGGAACCGCCCCCCCAGCACTCGCCAGCAACACGGCTGGGAGCCGGAGGCGCGGTACGGGCTTGGGCTGGGTCGCTCTTACCGCTGCCGGTGAGTGCAGGCCCGATTCCCCGCTGCAGTCCTCAGTGGGGGTGGCAGCGGGGCTGGGGCAGAGCAGGTGCGGGGGCCATGGGGAAGAGGCAGAGCAGGGGCTGGAGCAGCACGCAGCTCTGTAGGGCACCAGGAAATTTGGTGCCCCAAATTTCCTCATGCCCTACACCGCTGCGTACTTTGCGTATGGGTAGGGCCGGCCCTGTGCATTACTCTAATAGAGCAGTGTAGCATAGTCACGCCTGATTGCTGCTGTTAGAATTGATTAGATACTTCCATACCCCACACATGGGTAGCATAGTGTCATGCCTTCATTTACCAGGCCCTGACCAAGTTAATCCTCCTTGAATCACCCCTTTTAATGGGAAAAGTTAGTATTGGCTGCCATTTTACACCTGGGCAGCTGAGACAGGGCAGGTAAATGATGAGACCAGTGTCATAGCGTTATTATTAAGGCTACGTTTATGTCACGGAGGTCAGGGAAGTCACAAGATCCATGACGTCCAGAGACCACCACAACATTTTGCAGGAGCTGGCAGCCAGCGGGGGCCTCGGCAGGGTTCCACCAACAGGGGGCCCCCTGCAATGTTCCAGCAAGGGACGGCAGCCTTGCATGGGGGGGCAGTGGGAGACGGGGGCCATCTCAGGCGAGCAGCTTGGGGGTGTCCCATTGTCTCTTTTGGAAATGAGCTCCCAGCTACCATGGGCAGAGGAGGTGGGGCCTCCCTGTAGCTTACAGTTGCCATGGGCAGAGGGGGAGCCAGCCCTACAGCTCCCAGCCACCCCGGTGGCGGAGGGAAACCATGGAGCTGCAGCAGCAAAAGTCATCGACAGGTTGTGGCGTCCGTGAATTTTTGTTTATTGTCCGTGACCTGTCAGTGAATTTTACTAAAAATAACCATGACAAAAATCTTAGCCTTAGTTATTATTCTTTACTTAGTTGCAGAGTGAGATTATAACGTAAGAAACTTTGGCCCAGCTTTTTAAAGGTATTTAGGTGCCTAAACTCCCATTCATTTCAGATGTGTACGTGAGCTGCATGTGCCAATCCGAACTTCAAACATGCAAACTCTTGGACACGTAAAATTACAGGAGGCATTTTAAGCGCAATGTTTTGAAACTCAGGCCTTAACGTCTCTCCGTTCAGTAAGATCACTTCCTAGCTTAATGACAAAAACAAATGGTGCTACCGTCTGCCTCTTGTCTCTAGCTGTGGAAGGCATGAGCTGGGTTCCTTTGTTCCTTGGTGTATCACTGGGATCGGCAACCTTTGGCATGCAGCCCGTCAGGGTCAGCCCTTGGCGGGCCTGGCCGGTTTGTTTACCTGCCGCGTCCTCCGGTTAGGCCAATCGCAGCTCCCACTGTCCGCGGTTTGCCATTCCAGGCCAATGGGGGCTGCGGGAAGCGGCGTGGGCCAAGGGATGTGCTGTGGATCGGAGTTCTGACTACCAGGGACCCCAGACCTTAGTGCTGCAGATCCATCTGGGGCAGCTCCTCTGCTGGCGACAAATGGGGCCAGGTCAAAAGGAATTCACTTCACAATGTCCACATTGCCTCACACAGGCAAATTCCCATCTCGGCTGGTGAGGCTGCTCCAACGTGGATAACAACTAATGATAAACAAAGCCAGTGGAGCAGGGGAATTGGATCATGTGTCTCCCACAAGAGGCTGTAAGCACCAGGCTACAGAGTCATTATCACACTTGTTCTCTTACTCACCCAATGATTCTTTCATTATTTACCCGCAGTGGAACAGCGTCAACAGGAGAACCGAGGAAGCGCCACATCAGAATATCTCTCAGCCCACTCACCGGAGAGACTGCAGATCCCCATCCAGATCCCTTCTCCCCCTCAGTAGGAAGGGGCCCTTGCACTCCCAAGTGAGTACCCTAACCGCTGGGCTAACCGTTAGGCAGGAACTGCTGCTGCCACTGTCACTGCCCAGCAGCAGCAGCAAAAGTGGCATAGGCACCTAAGACCAAGAGAGGATCTGCACCGGGGAATCCCAAGCAGCAGGAGGAAGGCAGCTCCCTGCAGTGTGCGTTTAGGCACCTGTCTCCCAGAGAAGGGCCAGGCTTATCATGCACACACCTTGCCATCTCCCATTGGCTACCTTGAGCAAGAAGCATGCTGGCTTTTGTGAGTCCCATTTTAAGGTGTGTCTCCCTCTCTCTCTCTCCATTTATTGTATAGAGAGTCTAGGCACTGAACACAGGCTTTTTGAAGCCCAGTGATTTTCTAGGCCCCTAAAAATTCCTCGGTGAATCTAGTCCATAGGGTTTGAAACATGTTCTCTCAACCTAATGCATTGTGTCGCTATAAGACCAGGGTCATGCATTTGTTTTTTGTTATGAATTTAAAAAACAGCCTCTTGCCTGTCTGTCAGTCAGGCCCCATCCGAACACTCCAATCCTTTGGGTATAAAAAGTCTCTTTAAATAGTTACCAATGACCAAATACCTACAAAACCCTGTAGAATAATACGCCGCTGTCATGAGTTGTAGGCTTACCACTAATTCAGGAAAGCAGATGTTGATTCAGGCTGTGTGCTTTCTGGAAATATAAAATGACCCTGTAGTGAGACGGTGTGGTACCCCACCACCCCGCCCAGGGAAGAACCTCTCCAGACATCAAAGTGGGCAGAGCCAGTGGATCCTGTGCCCGCTCCCCAGAGGTCAAGGCGCAGGACAGGAAGTAGAAAAGTCCAACCCTGGAGCTCAGTTGGGCAGCAGCAGTTGGAGAGGCCAGACGCCCATGGCCTGGCTCCAGTTAGGGAGACCCTGGCAAGCTGCAGCCGACCGGAGGACTGGCCAATGCCTGACACTGACCGATGCACAGAGGAGCGGCCAAGTCTACCCCTCACCAGCTACCCAGAGGAACCCATGGTGCTGGAACCCCCCGAGGACGCCACCCTGACCGAGGTACCCTAAGAGGGGGAGTCTGGAAATAGCCCGGGGGCAGCCGACCCTGGTCTGGCTGCAACACTGCCAGAGCCAGAGTTGTGGCCAGGATCCCCACTTTGGCCACTGCTAGGGCCCCGGGCTGGGACGCAGTGGAGTGGGTGGGCCTGCGTCCCGCCCGCCACCCACCTCGCGGGTGGCCATCTCCCCCTCCCCCTGGTTGCTAAAGTTAGGAGCCTGGGGTTTGCTGTGGAACTACTTTGCTCAGCCCCTGCCTGAGGGCCTGAGCCCCTGGCTGTTTGTTTGCTGCCCCGCCTTGATCCAGGGCCTGGGTTTATACTGAACAGCTTGCGGGGCCCAGCCTGAAGGTCTGGGCCATAGACTGGGTAATCCCCAACCCAGCCGAGAGTGTAGTGAGGTGGTGTGGTACCCCACCACCCCGCCGAGGGACTAGCCCCGGCTGAGTTCCCTTACAGACCCACACAGGGTCAATGGCCATTGTGGTTGGCATCACACATGTTCATGCGATGAGACAAAGGATGTGATTGACTGAGCAGAATGTGGTCATACAGTCTGATTGGTTTGAACACTTTGGCGATGAAGTCAGTTATAAACTCACTGTGTCCTCAGGGAATCTCCCAGTTGCTTTCTTGCAACTCTGATGAAATGTTCCTCAGAAATGACTCAGCAGTGCCTGGTCAGTGCTTGAACTCCAGCGGCAAAGAGGAACTGACATGTCTCTTCGGAGAAAAGCACTTACTCTTACTGGCAAGTCTACCAGGTTCAGGCTGCCCTATGAAGAAATTTCCCGGGCTGGGGAGAGGGGCACCATTGTAACATCTTCAGAGCAGATGAAGCACATTTGCCACTGAGCTGTGGATCAGAGTTCTGACTACCATGGACCCCAGACCTTAGTGCCGCAGATCCATCTGGGGCAGCTCCTCTGATGGAGACAAATGGGGCCAGGTCAAAACTCTCTCCTTTTCCAATACCACCTCACTGAAGTCAGCGAAGTTCAAAGGGAGTTCGCAGGCCATCAGAGTCTAACTGGAACCATTGAAATACTGACATAATTAACCACAGGCCTGCCCTCGTAAAAAAAAAAAATACGTCTTCCATGGAAAACTATGAGCTAGACTGGTTGATTAGGTTCAGCCAAGTCAGGGGATGTGTGTCGGTGCATGCTTAGAGACACCCCTCAGAGGCACATGAAGTGAGCTGTAGCTCACGAAAGCTTATGCTCAAATAAATTGGTTAGTCTCTAAGGTGCCACAAGTCCTCCTTTTCTTTTTGCGGCTACAGACTAACCCGGCTGCTACTCTGAAACCAGTCTTTCCTGGGTCTCCCTTCTTTCCATGGGGCTGGGGGGAAATTTGTGATCCTCCTTCCTGGGGTGCATCATACTCCTTTTCCCATGTCCAGCCAACAACGGTGTCTGAGGGGGTGGCACTCTGACTCCATCTACTTACCACTGCTCCCTACTCACACCTAAGGAAAGTAACACAGGCCCAGGCTCTGTGAGACGTGATTGAGGCAGCCCAATTGCATGCCATCTATTTGTGTGCTTTCCAAGCAGGTGCTTGGGGCGGCATTCAGAACGGGGCGGCGGCAGTTCGGCGGCAGCTCCACCGCTGTTGCGGCAGCGGCGATTCGGCAGCGACTGCTTGGGGCGGCAAAATTGGCCGAGCCGCTCCTGGGGGAGGGAATCCTTATTCTCCTGCAGAGTCATGGTAGCGCTCTGCACAGGCTAGCCCTGTGTTAATGCAACATTAAGATTTGCACCGTTGCACTTTACAAAGTCAAGATCAGTGAAAATCAAAGTTCTTGTAGCAACTTTACCATGAGCACAATGGATATCCTGCTGTACATTTAATGGCATTTGTTTGATTGTAGGAACAGCCCTATCGTAAACGACACATTAACCAGAAAGCCAGAAGGAGACGAGACTGACCAGGGCTTTGGAGCGGAGCCCGCGGAGCAGCTCCGGAGCAGTGGAGCTGCAGGTTTTTGCCTGGAGCTGGAGCGGAGCCGGAGCACAGCTCCAAAGCCGTGACTGACTTCAATGCTGTTATTGGAACATCAGCATTTGTATAAGAACCAGCATCTTGGTCAGCATTGGGAACTGAACCTGGACTCTCCAGAGCTGAAAGTATGAGCATCTACAGCTTCCACTAAAGCAAACAGCTTCCAACAAGGGAGCAGGGTTATATCCTGTGCGGCTAGGACACAGAGGGGAACGTATCGCACACGCTGAGCGGTGTGTATATTTGCTGGGGTTGTCCTTTTTAAAGAAACTAGTGTAGCTTAACGGTGTATTAGCACAGCATGGTTTGGTTTTCATAAAATCCATACAACTGACAATCATCAAAAGCTCCCCGGTAGCGATCTAATAAATAGTATTTGTAAAAATGATAAGTTCAGGAGTGTACATTGTTACAGAAAAGCAAAACATGGACTGGGACTTCGGTTACTTCTTTTAAAAGAAAACGCTGTTAGCATCCATATGTATCTGTTGCAAGACAGGAACCTGTGCCTTGGTTTCTCTGCTGGTATTGTGGGTATTTCCCGGTTCATCAAGTGACTCCAGCACTTTGTGACTTTTCACCCCCCACTGATATTATATCAGGCTGCTTGAACTGCTGAAATGATTTCTTTACCATCTCAAATGGGTTGTTCATACTGATCTTACTATGCCCCTTTTTCTCTTCCCTGGGCATGTAGGGAAAGGGAGTTCACGGGTCTGTTGATTTCACAATGAAACACGTGAAGCTAGCATGACTTTTATCATCGGCTTGAGTTTGCACGTGAACATTCTGTTCCACAGCACATCCAAGCTTCCGTATCTAGGACACTAAAGAGAAGCAGGAGGACTGGAGTCAAGCTATTCTGAGGCTGACAACAAGACCTTTCCTCAATGCGATAAAGAAGAAAGAACCCCTGCCAGCCCTTTGGGGGATCAGCGTTCATTTTATGTAATTGTAGCCATTCAAAACAGATTGGTAATTCGCGTTACAGATTCAGAGACGCTAATTGGGTTGACCTCTGAAGAAGCTCATGATCTTTTGCTGTGCTCCCTCACTTTCCACACATGTTCTATTGCAATAGGATCATATGGTCCATTTCATCTTCATAGCACAACAGCTCCAGGCTTTGTGCTGTTTATCACTCAAGGAAAGAGACCCATTAACGAGTGCCTTATGCTTTTATTATTATTAATATTTATTTCAGCTTTTGTACTCGGAGGTGCTTAGATTTTAAGGTGATGGGGGGCTATATAGGTACCTAGATAGACAGATATTTTTTAAAACCTTCTGTGACAGGGTTCACTCGCCACCTTGGTGCCTCCTGCTGGCTGTCCTGGGGATTAGCTCTGTTCGCCAGTGTGCCCTCCTCTGATGGTGCCTCACTGTCATCATTTCCGTTCCAGGACCCTCACCACTCCCAAGACTGCGGTCCTCTTCAGTCACACTGCCCTCCGGCTATGCCACATATTGTGTTCCCCCATTCCAGGGGACCTGCAATCTCTGGCCAGCCACTTCCCCCAGTGGCAACTGTAGTCCATTGTCCCGAGGCCACTTCCCATGCAGTTCCAGCACCCTCTTCTGCCCTTACCTCAGGGCCTCAGCCTGCAGGCCCTAGCAGCCAGCCAGGAGCTCTTTCTAGCTCCCCCGGTCCCTGCTTGCAGCACTGCTTTGTCCCAGGTGCTGGCGCTCCTTCCTCCTGCTAGGCGCCTGACCTTCTCCACTCAAGCTCCAGTCAGCTACTGAACTCTGCGCTTATATGAGCCGGTGAGCCATGATAGTCTGCTCCTTGCAGCCCCTCTCTAATTGGCTGCCTTCTGTGCAGCCTGCCTAGAGCTCTATTAACCCCTTATGGGCCAGTGTGGAGCAGATGCCCCCATCACACTGTCTGTTTGTAACATTGTGGCCATTTAAATTTGCTCCCCTCTGTCTGTGTATATGCGTTCCTCCTTTCAAATGGTTCTGCTTTAGAAGATTTATCCACAGCCTTTTATAATCATATGCAGCCATGGTGTACATTTGGGTGGGTATGTTTTTCTTAAAGATAGGAATTGAATCTCCATTCCCCTAGCCAAGTAAACCCTCATGGAGTCTGAAAGTTGCAAAACTGAGGCTCTGTTACTGGGAATAGTATGGCATTGGATGTATCCTGTGAGAGAGAGTGCAACAGAATGTTATTGAGGCTGTAGCTGCTTTCAGACAAACTGAATCATAAGGCTCTGTGCAACCATGTTATTTACCGTTGCCAAGTTAAATAAGAAGGAAGAACAAGGAGGAGAAGTATTAGAATGAGAAGTTCTGTATTTGAGCCAATATTTCAAATGAGAAGGGGAGGGGAAGACATGGAGAAAGACAAAGAAAGTCAATTCCATATATGGCAGCATCAGAGGAGGTGGCTTTTGCACCGAGTGGTCAACATGTGTGAAGGCAGAGAGACAAGGCTGGTGCTAGATGAGCAGAAAGGATGGGAGTGCAAAGAGAGAAGTAAAAATGGCTGGAATGCCCCATGGAAGGGCAAGAGCAATTTGGAGCTTTCCATCTCCCCTGTAGCCTGGCTGCTGAATTCTATTGAATGACACTCAGCTTACATAAAAGAGACAAGCTCTTCTTGCAAGACAGTTGGGATTTTAAGGCTCCAGGAATATACTGTAAAAAATTGCGATCACTGTCAGTCAATTTTCCGACTCTTCTTCCGAATTGCTTCATGCACGGGGATGCCATGTTCTCATTGTGCAATGTACACACACACAGTACAGAAGCATCTAAAAGGCAGAGGCAACTGACTGACTTCAGCTCAAGTCATCAGAATGCCATAATAGACTATATTTGCAACGTAACTTTAACAAGCCTGGGTTTACTCCCCTACAGCCTCTTCACCCACCCACACCACTACAATTCACACAGACTTGACTCTGTGCTGCACCAGCGACATGTAGACTTGCAACAGCAAAATCTAGACGCTTCTTGAAAAGTGCAGCTTAATACATTTCCCACTGCCCCTTTAAAGCCCATCAAAAGAAGTGGAATTGACTTCAATGGGCTTTGTTTGGTTTGCCAAGTGGGCTTACCTTATTTTTTGGTTATGGCTATAGGAAAGGGATTTGTTTCCTGGTGTACTTTGTCAACCAAATAGATTTTCCCAGTGCGCCGCTCTTCCTCTCGGCAAGAATAGGTACCTCTGAATTAATCATGTTTAGTGCCTAAGGGCCGCAAACAAAGAGTAGCAGGTGGTCTCTGCCCTGAAGAGTTTACATTCTAAATAGACAGGATAGCCACAGGGTGTGGGAAGGAGTTGAATGCAAACAGAGCGAACAACATGATGGCAGCAAATACATTAGTTCACAATTTATTTGTGGGTGGGGGGTTACTTAGGAAGGCAGCTAAATGGAAGACAAGGGAAGGAGATGGGGGGGACAGGGTGGGGGAGCAGAGGGTAAGAGGAGCAGGTGTGGAAGAGAAGAGATTGGTGGGGATGGGGAGGGTTGGAGCAAACAACTGATCAGCAGAGGGCAGAGAAAGTCAAATCAAAACTACAGGAAGTTCTCTGAACGTCTGAAAGTCCCTGCTTTGGCAGCTTCTGCTC
Source organism: Natator depressus (assembly GCF_965152275.1). Classification (NCBI taxonomy): domain Eukaryota; kingdom Metazoa; phylum Chordata; order Testudines; family Cheloniidae; genus Natator; species Natator depressus. The sequence goes on from NC_134243.1 coordinate 74,466,835, forward strand.
CTACTGGCTGGAGTCTCTGGTTGTTTTCCCCCAAGGCCATGGTGGGGAGGGAGCACAGAGATACCACCTGAGTCCTAGTGCCCCCATAATGGTCTCCCCTGCACAGTGCTGGGTGCTGGGGGAAGGAGTGGCCCTGGCTGGCCCCCAGTTTAACCCTGCCCCTCTGGAGTTTATCACAGCAGAAGGGTAACATTTCCTAAAGTGCCTAGGAATGACTCATAGACACCTACGCCCCATTAATTTTCCCCAAGATGTAAGCTCCTAAGTGCCTGAGTCACTTTTGAAGATTGTGCCCGAAATGATGGAGGGAGCCCTTTACTGGAACACTGGCAGTACAGGATGGCACAGGCGACCTGAATACTGACCCTGCGTATAAGAAGTAAGAGAAGAAGAAAAATGAAACATAGGGCACGAGGAAAAGAGACAAGGAATTTGTGGCAAGCTGGAGCAGGGACTGCGGTGCCAGCAGAAAGGTGGGACAGAACAAGGAATTCACAGTGACAAATGCAGGAAGGGAGATAGATGAACGAGAGGAAGGCAAGCGTGAGCCTGCTCACTCTTACTCATGGGAGTAATCTTTACTTGCCTGAGTAGGGGTTTGGAGCATCAGCACCTTTTTTAGGGTAAAAAGCAGACTGCTGAGGTTCAAAGCATATTTTGTTTGTTTAGCATTGTCTAGCATTAGCAGAGTTAATGGCCGCTGAAAATATTTTAAATATACTAGTAAGGTTCGGCTTTCTCCCAAAGTGATCAGGACCATCAGCTAGGTTTGTGTCCTAGAAATGCAGATCAGAACCCTTTGAGTTCTCCCAACCACTCAAGAGATGCTTAATTTTCTGATCCCAGTGTCTGACCTATATGCCTGGAATGCAACAGGAGAGGGCATTTAATCACTCACACAGAGCCCTTGAACGGATCACAACATTTATTTGCTGATCCAGTCACAAAGACGTCCTCTAGTTTACAGCACACTGACTTCTCCTGATTAAGCTGTGCAGAAATATCGTCGGGGAGGCCCTTTGAAGAGAACAGGAAAGTGCAAATATTACGCTTGTGTTTTCAGCTACATGGGCATCTGACGCACTGTTTGAATGTTATGTTAAATGTCCTAGCCAGAAATCTCAGGCAGCAGCTGGTTCTGAGAATTCAGTAATATGATAATTAAATGCCTGCCCATAAACAGAAGTGTTTGTGTTACAAGTGCTTTCACTGGCATTTAACTGTGCGGCAGGAATCAGGGGAAGGCACTTTTTCTTGAGGCTAAGCAAGCCTTCGATTTCATTTGAGTAGGAGTACAGTGGCAATGTAATTTTTAACCCAGAAGTGCACTTCAATTCTGACCTAGACGGAGAGCGAGCGAGAGAATCGGATCTCTTACATGTACATAGTCTATGTAACTTTTATTCCAATGAGTTCTCATTGTACTTGACAAATTAGATACTTGTTATACATCTAACTACCATAGGGTTTTATATTAACATCCATCACTATGGTGTCTGAACACCTTCCTTGTAAAATCAATAGTAATAGTGAAGTCCCCCGTGGACTTCACAGAGTCTCTGGCTCTTCTTTTTATTTTTATTTTTTTTTGGAGGGGCGGGGGTAGATAAAAACTCCACATGGGAAGAGGAATGATTTCACCCACCCGTGAAATGCAGCCACCTCGGGGGTCAATGCAGCAGCTGTTTAACTATGTACAGGAAAACTACATGAGAATTCAGGCCAGGTCATGATGGAGAAAGCCATAGCCAAAGAAAACTGTAGCTTGAATTCACATAGCCAGAATGTCATTTCTAGGATGTGTCCAGACAAGAGACTTGAGTTAGTTTTAACTGAATCAGTGGTAATGAAATGGCATAAGCACAGCTGGCTGGTTCAGTGTCCACACTAGCCTTGTTTACCTGATTACCAGCATAGATTTGCCTGCGTCCACACTAGTTCTGTACCAAAGAGTTTCAGTTGCAATGGCCTCCCAGTTTCTAACCCACAGTTTCTGGCAGTAGATTCTGGAAGATTTCAAAGTCAATTGGTGTATTGTGGGACAGCAGTGGGGAACATTAGTTGAATCATTTCAGTTTGGCCACATCCACACTGGTACTAAATGAGTTCAGTCAGAAACAATTTAAACCGAACTGGCTCTGAAATCTAGATGAAAGGCTAGTCTGCTCCAGCTGGTTCTTAGAACTCTGGTGCACTTTTACTTGCATTGCAGGGTCATAAGCCACCAAGATTTAGTTGTGGATTGGTCCTGCTTTGAGCAGGGGGTTGGACTAGATGACCTCCTGAGGTCCCTTCCAACCCTGATATTCTATGATTCTAAGAATGATATATTTCGCTGGTGTGGCATAGAGCTGTCTCCTGCTGGAGCTCTTGAGTTAGCAGGCTTGGCTAACTCATGGAGTTGCCATGAACAAACCTAAAACCCCCGGCTCCAGACGAGACTCCTGGGGCTTCCGGGTTCTCTGCTGCAGAGCTGTGGACCCTGGAATGCCGGCAGGAAACTGGTGTCAGTGACAGTTTAGTGTCAGTTGACAGTTTAGTCAAATCTGTAGTCGATTTGGCAAAACATTTTAATTCAGCAAATCATCATTTTCCACAAAACCAAGTTTCATCAGAAAACTTCTGACCAGCTCTAGTTTTAATGATACACTGGAAAGGGCAATGCAGAGGGTTTTTAAATTATTGGCTCTGCTGTGCTACTTGTTTGCAGGTGGTTGTCACTGAAGTCAAGCCCAGTGGTTTCCTAGACCTTGAGCTCCGCTGTCCACCAAGCAGGAATCTCCAGCGGGTCTCCAGCTATAGGAAAGGTGTTATTGGCCATCCATGTCATTCATAAATATCCAAAGGCCTGACTCTGAGCTGGCCCATATTGAGTTTACCCCAGTGTAACTTCATTGAATTTAATAGATATACTGCTGATTTACACTGCTGGAAAAGCCCACTGGGAATTTTGCCATTGACATCACTGGAAGCAGGACCGGCTCTAAGTGAGAACAGAATGAAGCCGTGGGTATTTTATTGTTAACCCATCTAGTAAAGTTTGGAGGAGGGAATCCAACTAGTATAAATTATAATCTCCCTGTTGACAGCTAAAAAGGGGGACAGGGGGGGCTCAATTGCTAAAGGAAATAATGTCCCTCTTAACAAGATAGGGGAATTTTACAAAGTCCCTCTGCATATTTGATCAAATGTGGCACTGGCTGAGGACTAGAAAATCTGACTCTTTTTTGAAGAAATTCAGGGTTTTGTCATTTCAAAATTAGACCACTATAAGATCAAATTTATTACTAATAAATAGAGTGGGAGCATAGATGAATGCACATTGCTGTAAAATGCAAAATATGAGATCATGTCTCCACCATGCTGTTTCTTCAGAGACTACTAGTAACTATAATAAACTTTAACTGTAATAGCAGTATTTATTCAGCATATTTCTGTCAAAAGCAATTGACAACAATTATATTGCTTTGGAACCCATCTTGACAAGGCCTTTAAGCTTAATGGAACTATTCATGTGCTTAGTTACTGAATTGGGGCCTTATTATAGAAAGCCAGAATGTGTCTTTACCACATTTCTCTTATAGAGATGAATGTGGCTTTTTTCATATCTCTAAAAAGATTCTTTTTATATCCCATGTTATAAACTCTGTGGATACACGATGCTGTGACCTTGTATGTGGTCCTTGAAAGCTAGCTCTGAATTGCTGGGAACTTCTCACTAGACAGAATTAAAAAGAAAGCCGTCTGAATACAAATGCAGAAACCAGCAGTACAAGACAAGATGGAACATACAAATGGAATCAATTCTGTTTTTGTTTGTTTTTTTGCATTTCCTGTGTCTTGCACAATGAAATGAGGTGGTTCACTATCACTTTAATTTCTACTCAGTTTCCATTTTTGATTCCATCCCTCAGCATGGAACCTGAGTGTGTGACTTGAGACACATATATCCCGCGTCCCCTGTTAGGTACAGTGTTTTGCGTGAGTGTCAGTGTGCATGAAGGTTATGAAAATATCCCTGAATGTGCATGAAAAATTTAGTTCCGGGATCATGATCCATGTGGACGGGTGTAACACGTAGCAATCTCTAGTATCATTGTGCATGAGTCTGCTTGTGAGCATGCAGACAAAAAAAAAATCCCCTGTGTGAGGGGGTCTGATTGTGAAACTGCGCTGCGTGATGTGATGTGATAGAAAAGACCCTCTGCTTTAGCCAACATCACACTGTGGTATTTAGGTGCACAGGATACTGTACGGCAGTATTTAAAATGTTTCAGACCATATTTTCCCCATTGATAAAACTATTAGTGAAACCATTTCCATTCGTACTGCATCAGATTCTGCTCTCTGTGACCCCTGTGCAAATATGAAGTGACTCCACTGATGTTAATGGAGCAGAGTGGGAGCTTGGGAGTTGGAGAGCAAGATCTTGAGGGGAAGGATGGCCCAGTGCCTAGGGCTCTAGCCAGAGTCCTGGGAGATGTAGGCTTAATTCCTTGCTCTGCCACAGAATTTCTGTGCCTCAGTTACCCATCTGTAAAGTGGGGAAAGTAGCACTTCCCTTACCGACAGCACGCCATGAGGATACATGCATGTGAAACGCTCAGGTTCTCTGGTGACGGTGGCCATAGTACTTACAATAGCCAGAGTATCAGTCACTAAAGCTTGAAGTATCAGCACTGCCCAATACACAAATGATGCTACTAGCAACTTCCAGAAATACATTCTTAGTTATCATACGTTTTTAATTGACATTAAGGCCATGTCTACACTAGCAAGCTTACAGTGATACAGCTGGGCCGCTGTAAGATCACTTGTTTGTGGTGACAGGAGAGAGCTCTTTCATCGACATAGCGCTGTGCACGAGTGCTTATGTCGGGGTGTTTTTTCGTACCCCTGAGCGACAAAAGTTTTGCCGACATAAGTGCAAGTGTAGACATGGCCTAAATATGTCTTTTGGGCTCTGAAATAAATGCTCATTTTGGACTCTCCCTGTGGGTATGTTTTATAGCTCATTGAGGTCAACGCAAAGAATCACTTCAATGGACGATAGATCGGGCCCTGCTTCCATTTTTTTTCACTGTGCTCTTTGGTGCGGAGCTGAAAGCCTTTCAGTTGCTCTGTTTGGGGTTGCTCTGTTATGGTTGTAAAGTGGAGAAAGACACCTCCTTCCATTTACTAGAGCATGTTCTATCTGTTTCAGCATAAAATCAAGCATGGCCTTGGCGTTTGTGGTGTTGACTATGCCAGTCAAGTTCATGTTTAGTTCTGTGGCGCACAAGCCTTGTGCAGACCATGATGATTTTGGTTTCCCCCAAATCAAAATATTTCCCTGCTGAGCCCAGGCTTTTGCTGGGGATCACATCACAAGCATCTTCTCATTCGCTCCATGTAATGAACTGTGCAATGCTGTGCCTGCTGACCAGACACTCGAGCCAGTTTAACTGGTGAGCGAACTTGTTGCATGTGGTCCGCATTTAACACGAGCCACAGCTGAACCTGGCACCGCGTGATCCATTGGCAACAGTTCTGCCCGGTGATCCAGTAGCGGTCTCCTCTCTGCAAATCTTGACTGCAACTCACCCACACTAAATAACCCACCTTCAATCATACAGGCATGCACAGCAGTGGAGACTGCCATCCTAATTTGATGCACAACTCAGAAATGTCACCTAATCCAGATAGTCTATTTGGCTGAGAAAGTCCCGTGCCCATCCTCAGAACAGCCAGAGCCCAGATGGCTAAGATGGTCACCAGGCTGTAATCCCAAATCACAGCTTTGGCTTTCTGCACAGCTCTGTGCGCAGGAATGAAACTCAGAATATTGTTAACCACAAAACAAAGCAGAACCAGTTCATTATAACTGGCTGCGACAGGAATTCTGTGCTGCTTTTAATCAGCAAGTTTTTAACTCCAGGCTTTGCTATTTGGTTTCATTTCCCAATAGTTTAATCGTGTCCTCGTCTTTTGTCAGCCTGCTTTATTGAGGAGATTAAGGTGTTGCATGAGGAAGGGAAGTTCACAAAGGGATTATATAAATGGGGGGCAGATCTCAGGTATGTTTTTCTTACAAACTTTCCCAATTGCCTTATCTTTCTAGGCTTTACAATTGGAATGGTCACTTTATCTAAATATATTCCGTGAAGCATAGTTATAAATATGGCTACATACTCAAATATGGCTTTGAGTTATCAATGTCAGGATATTGACAATCCCTTGCAATGCTAATGAATGCAGATAGATAATCAGCAGGGAAGTGGGGTGGAATTAAGGCTTAGAAACAACACACCCATGGTTATAAGCCCTGATCTTAGAGTCACTTGTTTCCATAAGTTTTCCCTTTTTACAAAAAAGAAAGTTTCTAGCTTTAGAGTTGCAAATTAAACCTTGAAAATATGAGCCAAGCATAAACTCTGCAACAAGATCCGCTTGACTGGGCAGACAGCCTGAAAGAATAGCTCTGAGTTGTGAGCTACCCCACGTACCTCAACAGAATTAACCCCTATCAACAGCATCCTAGGGGAGGACTTTGTTTGTGGCAGGAGAAGAATGCTTTAAATGGGAGCCAAATTAGCCCAGGACCGAAACCTTGTGAAGATCCCACCTGTAATTATTTGCACCCACCTTTCCACCCCCATCACTCCTGGCCTCGCTTCCTCCCCGGGCTCCCCACCCATCCCCCCTGGCCACACTGTCTCCCCCCTGCATTGCCCCAAGCTCTCTTCCATGGCCTCACACCCCAGGCCCACGCAGCTCCTTGCCTTTTGACCATGGCAATCCTCTCCCCCCTGACTGCAGTGCCCTGGGCAGTCACCCATGTCGCCCACCCTTAAGGCTAGCCCTGGTAAAATGTTTGGGATCTCTAGAGGACCAGTGCTATTTAAGTGCAAAGCAGTATTGCAATAAAGTAATGTGACTGTGTACACCAATTTGACTCAGCAGGCCAAATTCCATTCTGGTAGAGCTCCATTACGGTCACTGGAATTACATCGGAGAAGAATTTGGCCTAAAATCTGCCATTGGATAACTAATAGGTAATGAGTAAAGCCATGGATCGGGAGTGGCCCTTATCCAAACTGCAGGCATCTGACTTCAAAGCTTCACTCCTGCCTTCAAGTGTACCGTTTTAGAAGGAGCTGCATGAGTATCCAAGAAGAGGCAGTACCAGACCATTTCTATGCAAGCCTACCAGAGAACTAATTCTGAACAGCCCAAGGTAGCATTTACAGAGTTTTCTAGGCTTCTGGTTTACTTAGAACAAGACTGTGCAGTGAAATATATTTGATGCGTATAGTCATCTGCCACTCGGATTTAAGCCATCATAAAACATTCTCAGTAGCATACTATAGAGAGGATAGCTCTCACACACGATACTATAAACACCCATTTCCTAAACCATAAATCTGCTTGGTTCAGAAAGAGGCACTTATATCTTTTATCTATATAGCTCTCTTACAAGATACCTCACATGGGCTTAAAGAATGCTATTGACAGCACATTGCTTATATTATCTTACACTCATCTCAAATGCTTTCCATCCAATATTTCTCCAGCCTGCCCAAATAATTTTATGATAATCTCATGCGTCAGTAACTTTAACTCACAGGTGGCTCACAGAACCCAAGATTTTGTAAATTATGTGTTTTCCCCTTTAGGGAGCATACAATGGGCAGAAGCAAAAGCTTGATTGCAACCTGTGTATTTTTAGATATGGTAATTTAAATTGTCGTATCATTTTAGATAGCTCTGCAACTTTAATCACAAGGTGCTGCCTTTCTGAGAGATTCCTGCAGGAGTCAATTATATTGTAACAGGTGTTATCTGCAACTCTAAACTCTGGGCGTAGAAATGAAAATCCTAGGAGCCGATTCTGGTCAGTTTAATAAGAAACAAATCTCTGAGCGTCTTTTGTAGCCCATATTGCGAGAAGGCATCTTTCCTAGTCCCCTCCACAAACACAGTTCACACAATATGTAAAGTTCCCCATTGCAGGGCATAGCTCTACAAACAAAGAACCAACAATTATATAATATAAAGGTCAGTTTATACTTTCTCCTCATAGCCTAGGTTTCCTCCTCAGGACTGCTCAGCCCACACCCTAGGTCCCTAGGTCTTGTCTCTCAAGAGATCCTCTCCTACACTTCTCTAATATTCAGGTGGGGTAATGAGCCTTCTGCTTCAGTGAAACAAGCAGAATCCACTTACCTTTTCCTAGCAGGATCAGCAACAGAAGTAAAGATGGGGTGCTTCAGGCAAAAACTCTTATACATATGTTCAAACTCTGACTGGCCTCCAGCTAGAATATATACTTCCTGCTTAAGAGCTCAATTTTACAAAAAATAAATAACTGCCCATTTTATTTTGCCTTCAGAGTAAGCCTTTTACTGTGTTGGTAAAACCCACCAGGATCCTGCATTTCTGTTAGCTGCATTCCTTTTAGGAATTTGAAACAGGAACTGAGACTACTGATGTGGAGGGCCTCACAGGTAGGGTTAGATGTTTACCGATGGGACACTGACAAATTAAGCCAGATAGTATCAGAGAAACTAGAACTGGAAAGACCTATATGGTCATATAGTCCATTCCTTGAGAAATATTGCCATGGTTGTCCCCTATGGCACATTTTCTAGTGTTTGGTTCAGTCTATTGTTTTTATAAGCATCTCAGCCAATGAGGCTTCCACCACTTGCCTTGAGAGACTATTCCACAGTCCAGTGCAAAGTTTGTTATTCAGTCAAAATTTTCCTTCCCTTAATTTTAGCCTATTACTCTTAGTTATATTCTCCTTGCACCACCTTAAGTAAGTCCTCATCCTTCTTGGAGAGATAGACCATACAATGGATCCCTTTGGACCTTCCTCCAATCTCAAACCAAACCTTTTGGAGTCAAAGAAGTTTTAGCTTTTTCCCCCTTTTTTACTTTAATTCTGATGGTTATTTCTGCCATTTACAGCCAGGGCCAGTTACAAAATACTACATAAAAGGCTGCTTTTGTGGTATTCCTATTCTGGCTGGATGTCAGAGGGACCAGGTCTCTCACCGAAGCACCATTGTTACAGGACTTCAAGCCCAGGTTTGTAAATACAAGAGGTTTGGACACATCATCCAAAGTCTTGGGGGTGACATCCTGGCCCTACTGAAGTCAATGGGAGTTTTGTCATTGACATCAGCGGGGCCAGGCTTTCTCACTTGGTGTTTAAATCACAGAGAACTTCAGAGGTTCTCTATCCTGTAGCAATGAACAGGCTCTAGACCGGTGCATGGAGCACAGTGTGGTGCTAATGAAAAACAAAAGCATGAATACAACGTGCCGTTAAAAAAAAAAATCACCCAGCTTTGTGGAAACTGAGAGGGGAAGGGGGAAGAGGAAAAGGGTGAGGAGATGTTTTGTTGTGACAGCGTCAGACAGCAGGTACCTTGCTGTCACTTTGTACCATCCTGTCTTTCACAAGGAGTCACAGCAGATCGGAAGTGCTGTTTGTTTAACTAGCTGTTGGTTGAAGATCAGATTTCTTTTGGCAGCCTTGGTGCCCTCGGGGGCCTTCCTAGCATAGCCTCAGAGTGCAGGCCCTCACCTCCCTTTGGGCTCTGCACTCTTTGTGGGGTGTACAGCTTTCACAAAGCCGACTTAGGCAGGCTTCTGAGTACATATGCTGGAGCTGTGTTGTGACATCCCATGATTCCCCTGCTGCTTGGCCTTTGTTGCAGAATAATGTCCCAATATCACCAGCTTCGACCTCCTTCGATCCCTCCAGGGCCTAAAAATGAGTTATCTTCAATCCATCCCATGGCTATTTAATGTATCAGTTCTGTGAAGCTCCTGCATAGGTGCCATCCCATCGCATGTGTCCCCTAGTCAGGCTCCTAGACAACACCAGCCAACCCATGTGATATTCAGAACTCAAATGTCCCAGGACCCAGACATTTATGCAAAGAGGGATTTGCTCCCAGAGGGAGAGAGGGATTTTGAGAATCCCATCAGTACTTTTGTCATCACGACTAGCGACCTTCTTTCTTTAAGGCCTTTTATGTAAAACTTTCAGAATGGTTAAATCCACGTTTAAAATAATTGTGCATGAATGCCAGACCCCAGTGCACAGAGCAGGAGCACAGACTGAAAGCCAAATAAAGCAGAAGGGCAGAGCCATACATGCAAAAACAAACCTCAGGATCCTTATTCTGTGTTTCCCTGATAGTCCTCACAACCTCTGGGTCTGAGAGGCGCTATAGGTCATGAGAAATATGGCAAAGAGAAACACAGGACCAAATTCATCCCTACCCCTGTATCTCCCCCACCCCCACCTCTATAATTTTTCTAACTTTCAGGAGTGTTTGGATTTGGTTTGGTCCATTATAGAGAGAGGGGAGAGCTGCAAAATTCAGATCTGAATCCAAACTGAATGTCAGGGATGCTCTGAGCTGGAGTCTTGGTGGGGGCCACATCTCTATTCTGCACTTGAACTGTAATGAGGATAATATTGTCCAGATGATATTACCTGTAACTTGCTATCTCTATCCCTGACATAAGGGCACAGTCAGTAATAACAGATGGAGCTTACTTAATAATGTTACTTTAATCATACAAAGAATTCATTGCGATTAACGATGAATTCCTCCGTCTCCAGTATGGCCATCAACCGCCCCTCATTGGCTCACAGTCAGCGGAGAGAGAGCTGGCTGAAGTGAAGTCTCCACTCATCCTGCTAGTGCAGAGAAGGGAAGGGCATTGCATGTATAGATTAATGAATAAAAATGGCATCCCTGGCAAAAAAGGAGCCATTGAAATGCAAAGCTTAGTTAGCACAGTGTGCCATTGTCTTTGGTTCATTGAGAAGTGTTGTCCCCTTAATAATAACACTCAGCGCTTCTAAGGGCCTTTTAGCTGAGTATTTCAAAAGCTTTCCAAACATTTAATAACCTGTGCCCTTGAGAGGATGGGCGGAATTTTTATATTGCACATGGGTTAAGATGATTCACAGTCTTTGGGTGATGCCACAATAAAGCATCAAAGGCTGTATTTGGGGGCTGAAAAAGGTGGTCTGGTTTGCAAAGGTGCTGAGAACATGCAGTTGCCATAGCATTCAAAGAGGGCTGTGAGAGTTCAGCCCCTCTGACGTATCAGGTCACTTATCTAAGTGCCCAAGCTTAGGGACCCAAGTTTGGTCTGAGTGACCTGCCCAGATCACACAACCAGTCAGTATTCAAGCTGAGAATAGAACTCTGGTACCCTGGCTCCTGCACCCACTTCCCTGCTCCAATCATTCTGTGACACTCCCAAATAATTCCTCCATTATTAATGTCACCGGGCTGTCACTCACAAGCAAAATTCTAAGCAGGAGCATTAAAGAGGATTTGGAAACAATAACTAGAGAAATTACTGTCCCAAGAGAATATGTAAAAGACATGGTGAGAAATGTAGATATGGTAGATTTTGCTTTTGGTAGTCTCAGCATATCAGTAATGCTAAGATTAATGCACACAAATCTGTATATTTCAAACTCCTGAAAACAAGGCAAATGGTAAAAATGATCCACTCTTTTGCAAAGCCTTTGATTCCAACACAGTGCTGTTCCTACTGCTTATGGAAAATATAAAATCAAATCTAAATGTTAAATGGAATTCTAGATTGTCCTGTGTTAGTGACACAACCCTCTACATATGAGCAAAGAAAACCACAAGGCAGTGTCTTCACCTTTTGCAAAAGCGTCAGTCTTTTTTGTCTTTTTAAAAAGGCTATTATCTTTGCTGCCTGCCTTGTCCCTCTTCTGGGAAGTGTAGGAGAGATGGCATTGTCCCTTTAAACAGCATGTGCAATGGCTCAGATAATGCAAACTCGCCTCTTGAATTTGCATGTGAAAATTACCCTTCTTCAGCTCTGGAAATTATGCTTGTAGGTGCAAAGATAGTGGCCTGTCTTCTTTGAAGTTTGCAAGTGAGTAACAATGAAGGCAGGAATTAGCTCCATACTGATTATCAGTCTTCTACACATCAGTCTTTGGAGCACAGAACATAAGTGCACTCAGCACACCAGGGCACATTTATTTTTTGAAAACCCAAAGCCCTCAAAGAACAAAAACAAAAAAGGTGACTCTGTTCCCTACCTTAGCACGAGCACTTTCTGTTTGTTCCTGACTCAGGCTTGTGTTGGAAAAATACACCTTCAGAAACATGCCAACGTCAAACATGACAGAGATTTCATAGGTGCGCATCACTAAAGAAGTATTTGTGATGTGTTGTTTACAGATGAAAGCCTGATCAATGGGAAACACTAGAGTGCTTTGACAATGAGATTGGCGCTGATATTATTCCATGTTCTTGTCTTGAACATGGGTTTAAAAGCAAAATTTGCAACTAGGCACAATATTAGCATCATTCAGTTTATTTCAGGCCCTGAATCAGGAAAGCCTGGGTTTAAGTCTGTTGGGGTACCATTAAAAGCAATTAAATATCCCGGCATTAAAATTGAGACACCCCCTCAAAATGCATTCACAGGAAGGATTCTAACTACATTTCTTTGTAATGATTCACAAACAAAACTGGACTTTGAATGAAAAAGACCCATGTTTAAAGATTATCAGAAATGTTGACATTATAGAATCATCATATAGTCTATAATTCCCCTCCCCTTTCTAATAGATTGAGGATAGCGCAGAATAACATATACTGACTTATAACATTAAAAGTTTACCTATCAAAGCTCTTAATCTTGCCATTAACAGTTCTTCATTTTATATTTCAATGATTTGTAATTATTGGGCTGTCAATTAATCGCAGTTAACTCACACAATTAACTCAAAGAAATTAATCGTGATTAAAAAAACTAATCACAATGAATCGCAGTTTTAATCACACTGTTAAACAGAATCCAACTTGAAATTTATTAAATATTTTTGGATGTTTTTCTACATTTTCAAATATATTGACGTCAGTTACAGCACAGAATACAAAGTGTACACTGCTCACTTAATATTATTACTTTTTATTACAAATATTTGCACTGTAAAAATGATAAACAAAAGAAATAGTATTTTTCAATTCACCTCAGACAAGTACTGTAGTGCAGTGTTTCTCAAACCGTGGGTTACCTTGCTCTGGTTAGCGCCGCCAACTGGGAGGTTAAAAGTCCCATTGGCAGCACTGCCCAGCTAAGGCAGGCTAGCGCCTACCGTTTCCCACATCGCGCTGTGCCCCGGAAGTGACCAGTACCGGGTTCTGGTTCTGGCAACCAGCCAATGGGAACTGGGGAGGGGGTGGTGCCTGCTGGCAAGAGTGGCTGCTTCCAAGGCGCAGTGTGGTCCACGGTGCACCCCGGCTGTGCCGCTGACCGGGAGCAGCCAGAGGTAAGTCTGCGCCCCAATCGCCTGCTCCAGCCCTGAGCCTCCCCAAACCTGGAACCCCTTCCTGCACCTCAAACCCCTCATCCCTGGCTCCATCCCAGAGCCTGCACCCCCAGCCTAGAGCCCTGACCGCCTGCCGCACCCCACCCCCTGCCCCAGCCCTGAGTACCCCCAAACCCGGAGCCTCTCCTGCACCCCAAACCCCTCATCCCCAGCCCCATCCCAGTAACTTCAATTGCATATAAGCAAGTGCTTCAGTGCTTTCCTGAATTGGGGCCTTCTTGGGAAACACCACCAAATCCAGCCACCTCTGGGGTGAAAGACTTCAAACAACCTATGCTCAGTAACTCTGCACAACACTGGGCAGAAGGAAATGTTTGTCTGAGGCTGCTGGCATAACACTTTATTCGTGCTACAAGTGCCACACACTTTGAGAGATCATACAGGACTTTGGGTTTTAAGGTGTCATCTGAAAGCTCTACCGACACAGTACTCAGTTTATCGGCCTTCAGTGGATGAAGGGCCAAGTTGATCTGATATTTGAACTTGTGGATCCAGAGAGGGCAGATGTTTCAAGCCTAGTGTTTAGGCAGATCCTGGGGTGTAGTGTGACTTCTTAGCACCTCAGGTGTCACAGAGTTGATATAGTGCTTCCTATGCTGCCCTCTTCTATGCTTTCGGTATGAGGCGTGTGGCCAGAGGAAAAAGGGAATGTCCAGGACACTCCTATATCTTGTTGGTCTGTGGCTGCTACATCAGCTTCTTGGGGTCTTTGGCAGCTGATGTAACTCACTGCAGCCTTCATACGCATCTATGCACTTCCTAAAGGCTGGTCTAAATTACACAGGGGACTGTCCCAGCAACATCCAGGCAAGGGAGCATACATTTCATCTTTGTACTGCACTCCCCCACTTCACTGAGAAAGTGTATGCTCCTCAGACCTTACTGTTTCACATGCAACTGTAAGCAGAGTCAGGATGAGCTCCACCCTGACATCTGGTGGTGAGGTGTGGCAAGTTGTGGAAAAGAACTTCAGGGGCCAATCTCATTTGCATAGGCACACCCACCCCGCCTAGAATGAGGCCATAGCTGCCCAAATGGTCACTTTGGCTGCTGTGGGATCCCCAGTGTCTCTGTTATTGGGGCAGGAAGAATAAATTGTTATTACCCTGATTATGGGAATCAAGGACAGTGGAACTGTACTTGGCCTTTTGTTATGATGGAGGGACTCGCCATCAACTAAGTAGCACTCGCTAGGCAAGGGACATGGGTTCCAAAACTGTGAATTGAGAGAGGCTGGGGATAGGTATTAATACTTGGTGAGAGCCTTACATGCTAATTGCACTTCTGCCTCTCTCCACTGTGGAATATCAGAGCTAATTTTGATTCTATTAGGAGTCTAGTTACAGGCTGCTGAGCTGAATTCACAATTCACTTTGAGCTAATGGTGCACCAGCACTGAGGGTCCCCTACTACAAGCTGAAATCACAAAAGAGCTAAATGTACTAAGAGCTGAAATCACTGAGCGTTGTGTTAAGTAGTGGGGGAGCCTGAAGATATATGGTGGAGCAGTTTGCGGGACGGCGAGCAGAGCAGTTTGCAGAGCAGAGCATTGCAGTTTGCGGGACGGCGAGCAGAGCAGTTTGCAGAGCAGAGCATTGCAGTTTGCGGGACGGCGAGCAGAGCAGTTTGCAGAGCAGAGCATTGCAGTTTGTGGGACGGCGAGCAGAGCAGTTTGCAGAGCAGAGCATTGCAGTTTGCGGGACGGCGAGCAGAGCAGTTTGCAGAGCAGAGCATTGCAGTTTGTGGGACGGCGAGCAGAGCAGTTTGCAGAGCAGAGCATTGCAGTTTGTGGGACGGTGAGCAGAGCAGCTTGTGGAGCAGAGCGGCTGGTGGAGCAGAGCAGTTTGTCAGATGCCTAGAGCAGCTCATGAGGTGGGGCCATCAGCTTTGGACCACGTAAGGTGCCCCTTAAACCCCCTCCCCTCCAATCTCCGCCCAGGTTGGGAGGTAAAGCTCTGCAGATAAACTTTTGAACTCTGGGGCTGCCCTGACCAGGGACAGAGACTTTTGGGTCGTTGGACTTTCGGGACTTTGGGTGATTTTGGGTTGCTGGACTCAAGAACCAAAGGGAAAGGACACACCCCAATTTGCTTGGGATGGGTTTTTTGCTCATGGGTTGTGTTATGAATCCTGTTGGTGGTGTTTCCCCAACATAATGCCACATTGTTTCTCTCTGTTATTAAAAGGCTTTTTGCTACACTCAGACTATGTGCTTGCGAGAGGGGAAGTATTGCCTCTTGGAGGCGCCCAGCGGGGGTGGTATATATTTGTCCCAGGTCACTGGGTGGGGGCTCGAGCTGGTTTTGCATTGTGTTATTGGAATGGAACCCCTAGATACTGAACCCGGCCCTTGTTGCTGCCAACTCTGACAGGCAGAAGGGTTACACAACATGTGAGAGAGATAAAGAGAGAGAGAGAGAGAACCACAGTAATATGTGGGGGGAAATTAAATTGCTCCTAGATATTCTAATAACTAATGAGTGAGAGGAATTATTAGATCACTGTGCCTGAATCCGTCTGGGTTTATGAGATTAGAATTTACAGCCAGATTTAATAATTAGAGCTACAAGGGAAAAAACCCTCTGGCCAGTAACTTTGCTCTTTTGTCATAATTGCTGCAAGTTAAAAACCAATAAAAAGAACGTTTAATGTACCTGGTTTTGTAGCTTGAAGACTTTGACTGTAGTACCCCCATTAATAATTCCTTAATTTCATGCATAATCATCTGTCCTGGTGATTATTACACATGCTGTGAAAGCCTAATAATTAGAGATGGATAAGCAAATCAAATAAGAAATGAGCTGAAACTTTGCCTGGAATCTGAAACCTAATGGGAGCCATCTTTAGGGTTGTTTAGAGTTTCAAGGGAGTTTGGATAACTTCCCCTCGACCTACCCACCCATTGTCCTCCATCCTGTGTCTCTCTGCACATTCAGATTCTGGATGGAAAGCTATAAAATGTCACAAGAAAAGTGATTCCCATGTAATCTCACTGGAAATACCCTAACCTGACCAGAAAGCCTGAGATTTACCATCCAACAATTTGGGTCTGTGGATAAGCATCTCAATGTTAGGAGCTGCACTGGTAACCTACTATTCTGTGTATGTTAAGTGTCCCCCTCTGTGCCAGAGCCACAGAAGATGTGGATCTGTTACAGCTCCCAGAAAGGTTTCAGAGTAGCAGCCGTATTAGTCCGTATTCGCAAAAAGAAAAGGAGTACTTGTGGCACCTTATAGACTAACCAGTTTATTTGAGCATAAGCTTTCATGAGCTACAGCTCCCTTCATCGGATGCATAAAGTGGAAAATACAGTGAGGAGATTTATATACACGCAGAACATGAAAAAAATGGGTGTTTATCATACACATTGTAAGGAGAGTGATCACTTAAGATGAGCTATTACCAGCAGGAGAGTGGGGTAGGGGAAGAGAAAACCTTTCGAAGTGATAATCAAGGTGGGCCATTTCCAGCACATTTCCAGGAGTTAACAAGAATGTCTGAGGAAGAAGGAGGGGGGGGGAGAGGAATAAACAAGGGGAAATAGTTTTGCTTTGTATAATGACTCAACCACTCCCAGTCTCTATTCAAGCCTAAGTTAATTGTATCCAATTTGCAAATTAATTCCAATTCAGCAGTCTCTCGTTGGAGTCTGTTTTTGACGTTTTTTTGTTGAAGAATAGTCACTTTGAGGTCAGAAATCGAGTGACCAGAGAGATTGAAGTGTTCTCCGACTGCTTTATGAATGTTATAATTCTTGACATCTGATTTGTGTCCATTTATTCTTTTACGTAGAGACTGTCCAGTTTGACCAATGTACATGGCAGAGGGGCATTGTTGGCACATGATGGCATATATCACATTGGTAGATGTGCAGGTGAACGAGCCTCTGATAGTGTGGCTGATGTGATTAGGCCCTATGATGGTGTCCCCTGAATAGATATGTGGGCACAGTTGGCAATGGGCTTTGTTGCAAGGATAGGTTCCTGGGTTAGTGGTTCTGTTGTGTGGTGTGTGGTTGCTGGTGAGTATTTGCTTCAGGTTGGGGGGCTGTCTGTAGGCAAGGACAGGCCTGTCTCCCAAGATCTGTGAGAGTGATGGGTCGTCCTTCAGGATAGGTTGAAGATCCTTGATAATGCGTTGGAGAGATTTTAGATGGGGGCTGAAGGTGACGGCTAGTGGCGTTCTGTTGTTTTCTTTGTTGGGCCTGTCCTGTAGTAGGTGACTTCTGGGTACTCTTCTGGCTCTGTCAATCTGTTTCTTGACTTCAGCAGGTGGGTATTGTAGTTGTAAGAATGCTTGACAGAAATCTTGTAGGTGTTTGTCTCTGTCTGAGGGGTTGGAGCAAATGCGGTTGTATCGTAGAGCTTGGCTGTAGACAATGGATCGTGTGGTGTGGTCTGGGTGAAAGCTGGAGGCATGTAGGTAGGAATAGTGGTCAGTAGGTTTCCGGTATAGGGTGGTGTTTATGTGACCATCGCTTATTAGCACCGTAGTGTCCAGGAAGGGGACCTCTTGTGTGGACTAGTCCAGGCTGAGGTTGATGGTGGGATGGAAATTGTTGAAATCATGGTGGAATTCCTCAAGGGCTTCTTTTCCATGGCTCCAGATGAAGATGATGTCATCAATGTAGTGGAAGTAGAGTAGGGGCATTAGGGGACGAGAGCTGAGGAAGCGTTGTTCTAAGTCAGCCATAAAAATGTTGGCATACTGTGGGGCCATGTGGGTACCCATAGCAGTGCCGCTGATTTGAAGGTATACATTGTCCCCAAATGTGAAATAGTTATGGGTGAGGACAAAGTCACAAAGTTCAGCCACCAGGTTTGCCGTGACATTATCGGGGTAGTGTTCCTGATGGCTTGTAGTCCATCTTTGTGTGTGGAATGTTGGTGTAGAGGGCGTCTACATCCATAGGGGCCAGGATGGTGTTTTCAGGAAGATCACCAATAGATTGTAGTTTCCTCAGGAAGTCAGTGGTGTCTCGAAGATAGCTGGGAGTGCTGGTAGCGTAGGGCCTGAGGAGGGAGTCTACATAGCCAGACAATCCTGCTGTCAGGGTGCCAATGCCTGACATGATGGGGCTTCCAGGATTTCCAGGTTTATGGATCTTGGGTAGCAGATAGAATACCCCAGGTCAGGGTTCCAGGGGTGTGTCTGTGCGGATTTGTTCTTGTGCTTTTTCAGGGAGTTTCTTGAGCAAATGCTGTAGTTTCTTTTGGTAGCCCTCAGTGGGATCAGAGGGTAATGGCTTGTAGAAAGTGGTGTTGGAGAGCTGCCGAGCAGCCTCTTGTTCATATTCCGACCTATTCATGATGACAACAGCACCTCCTTTGTCAGCCTTTTTGATTATGATGTCAGAGTTGTTTCTGAGGCTGTGGATGGCATTGTGTTCTGCACGGCTGAGGTTATGGGGCAAGTGATGCTGCTTTTCCACAATTTCAGCCCTTTCACGTCGGCGGAAGCACTCTATGTAGAAGTCCAGTCTGCTGTTTCGACCTTCAGGAGAAGTCCACCTAGAATCTTTTTGTAGTGTTGGTAGGAAGGTCTCTGTGGATTAGTATGTTGTTCAGAGGTGTGTTGGAAATATTCCTTGAGTCGGAGACGTCCCAGAAACAGAGCCTGGCTCTGGGGGTGCAGCTGTAGACACTCATGCTCCTGGCCCTATAGGGCCTCAGGTTAGTCCCTGGAGTGTTGGCTAATATGACAGCCAACACACACCCACTTTCATAGCTGTGATCAGGTGGGTGTGCAAAAATCAGAGACAGAGGCTGATCATTTAGCCCTAAAGATTTGTCTTAAGCCCACAAAGGAAGGAACATAAATGTTAAGGCTGAGACTCTAGTGAGAGCTTAACACCCAAGCTGACGCTGGGTTAATTCATGCCATCAGGTAACCATTTCCCTTAACGTTTCAGAATGACACATGTTCAGATTGTTCTTACCTTTGAATCCCTGCCTTCAATTGGTTATTTTAAGTTAGACCCATCAGTGTGACTGAAACAGTCTTGGGTGGTTGATTATTATCTAGAAACACTCTGTAGGTAGGCCTTCAGCAGGGATCGTTGAAATAAACCACAGTAAAAACAGAAAATGATCATCCATAATAAAACAGCTCCATTCAACATAATAGAAAATAAAGCATAATTGGTGATTTGAAGAGCTACATACTGTACTAAGCATTACTCATTCTCTCCAAATGATCTAAATCTCCAGGATTTTCTCATGTCTAGAGACCAAAAAACCCATAAAGAAACTATTGAATACCAACAGGAAGATTTCTCCGTACCAAGAAAAACCCTCTGATGGCATTAAAGTCCTGCACTCTGCATCTTACAGGCTGTAGCCAATATTCAAAGGAACAATTTGATTTGACAGATAACGGTTTCTGAGTCCCATTACATCTGTAAGCTGGCTTCCCTTGCCTCCAGACCTCGAGGAAGGATCATTTCTGGAACATAAGAGAATGATGAACACGAAACTCAAGGAGAGAGTAAATCTACCCAATGCATTGTTAAGCTTGTCAAGCTTTTATGATAAAATATCGGTATCTAATGCAGAGTTTGAGTTGCCACTGTCAGAGAAAAGCATTTGTGGTGCAGTATGCACCCCCTGCCTCCAGCACAGGGCGTACATAAATCTTGTTAGCGAACTAGGCATAACGAATGCTTTGTATATGCAGTTCCGTATATGACTGGAGTATTTAAGAATGCATCCCTCCGAAACAAACGGAGTCTCATGTATATTGGTGATCGCTTCTTAATCAAGCCTGAACCCAGTGGACAGTGTTGAGCCATCAGTTTCTAAGCATAATTCCCCACTAATATAGCTGATGTCATGATGTGACCCGGTATACGGGAGTTCAGGAGAGGATTTAGCACTCCGTAATGATTCAGACGTGGAGCGCTGCAGGTTTGACATGAATATACTTGACAGTAATGCATTCATGTGCTAACATAGGAGCCAACTGACAAAGGTTTGAAAGTTCAGATGCTTGTCTGATGCTAATTCAAACTGGGTCTGAAAGTCAGAGGTCCAAGCCATCTTACAAGTCCGCGCCCAGAGTGTTTGCTCTGTATTGCAGAGGCGAATCAAATGTATGTCTGATTGAAAGAGCATCAAGGAAA
Source organism: Natator depressus (assembly GCF_965152275.1). Lineage (NCBI taxonomy): Eukaryota > Metazoa > Chordata > Testudines > Cheloniidae > Natator > Natator depressus. The sequence continues at coordinate 74,487,355 of NC_134243.1, forward strand.
GGGAGCAATGCTGAGCTTGACACTACCCTGGTATCAAAGCACTCGGAATGCCAGCAGACCATTGGATTTCTTTGTAATGCAAGGAACGGCCATGCTAGTTAGTGACAGAGCGGGATAAAAGTGCAAGATCAGCAGGACCTCTGATGTTAGCCACCAGGCGCTGAAATCCTCCTCAGAGCTAACACACCACCTGATTTCCAGGTCTTGCTGCATGGAAACCTGCAGGACATGTAGTCAAACATCTCGGCAGAGCTGCATGTTTTTGAATTAGTCCAGTAAACGCTACTGCAGCACTTTTCAAAACTTTGGACCAATGAAGTTGTGCCATGACCCTTACAGAAGGTGCTGGGGGATTTCTGATTTATATGGGTCCCTCTGAGGTGGGAGAGAACAGAAAGGTAACGGGGAGCAAATTTGCAAGAGGATGATTTGTTCTTTATGTTAATCAGTGAAACCATTTGCTTTCAAGCATTTCCCCAGGGCTTTGGCAACAGCCTTATATCAAAAATATTTTATAGCACCTTTCACCCAAGGATATCAAAACACTTTACGCATATTAGTTAAACCTCACATAACAACCACCTATTTCTTTCAGGTACTTGCATGGTCCTTGCTACTATAATATCTGAGCCCTTCACAATCCTTAAAGTACTTATCCTGACAACACCCTGGGTGAGGTAGGGAAGTGTTATTATCCCCCATTTTACAGATGGGGAACTGAGGGCTAAGTGACTTGGGCAAGGTCAAAGATTTGTGGCAAAGCAGGGAATTAAACCCAGACCTCCCAAGTCACGGACTAGCACTCTCATCAGTGGGCCACCGCTTCTCCCAGCTGGAAAAGCTGTGGATGAGTTTAGGTTGGACATCAGGAAAAAAATTCCTGTCAGGGTGGTTAAGCACTGGAATAAATTGCCCAGGGAGGTTGTGGAATCTCCATCATTGGAGATTTTTAAGAGCAGATTAGACAAACACGTGTCAGGGACAGCCTAGATAATACTTAGTCCTGTCATGAGTGCAGGGGACTAGACTAGATGACCTCTCGAGGTCCCTTCCAGTCCTTCGATTCTACCCACAAAGTGACACTATTCTGTTGTGGGGTCAGAAGTTAAACAACCAACCTGAAAATCTTCCTCGAACTGCCAGACTGTCTTTCCACTTGATAGCGTGGGATCCCTGGCAACACACTCACTGTCTGTTGGAGTGATTTATCTGTCAGACCCAGCACTCCCTTTGTGAGTTAGCCCAGTGAGGGGATGTAGTTGTTCTACATTATAATATCTAAATCAATTTACGCTTTCTTTTCCTTCTAAGGTACCACACGGCTTTTCAATCAATGTGTTCTGTACCTGAGAGGAAAGAGGTACACGTTTAAAGTTCCACTCGACTGCTTACCACTGCAATGTGAAACCTGAGCATGTTGTCCCCTTGTCATGTAAAGTAAATGATATAATTTAATCTTGCTTGGCAGTTGAAATGAACCTGCTCTACCCTGAAATAGATACCTTAGTGCACAAAATACATAACATAAACATGTTACCTGTGTCTCTATCAAACCCCCAGATACTAAAGCCATACAGGTCTGGTTCCCCACTGATGTATGGAGGTGCCACCACAGAGCAGGGGGAGAATCCAAAATTCTTATTCTAGTGCTGGAGGAAAAAGAGACCGGCCAGCTGGCATGCCTCTCAAATATGCATTTTCCAGTAGTGACTAGCATTAGAATATTGTCACATGAGAAGTTCTTCATACCAGTCTCATTGCACAAGAGGTTCCTTACTTCAAACTCATAGCATGTGTGGTTCTCCAATCGAGTCTCACTGCAAGAGAGGTTCTCCACCCCAGTCTCATGGCACGAGAGAGTCACTATCCCAGTCTCATCACAGAAGAGGTTCTCCACCACATTTAATCACATGAGAGGTTTTCCAATCCAGTCTCATCACAGGAGAGGTTCCCCACCTTAGTCGCAGCCCATGAGAGATGCAATGAGACTGGGATGGATAATGAGAGACTCTTCGCCTAATTTTCATCACACAAGAGGTTCTGTGCCCTGATCTCATTGTTCTGCCATATTTCAAGGATCTCCAGTTAGTCTGAAAACCAGCCATATAGTTTACTTTCCTTCTGGCATTCCTCTGCTCAGTCTCACTAGATAGTAAGTAACAGAGACAAGACACACATTGAAGGCATTGCAGAATGCTCTAGCTACTTGGGGCAAGGATCACGACTGTAACACCTGGGAAGTCTCCTATCTCAGTAATGAGCAGACATGAACTTGCACAGCATCTGAGACCTGACCACCATTCATCGTGTTATAGCTACTGATAGAGGTGGGTGGGTGGGAGAGATTCTGGGGCCTGCAACGTGCAGGAGGTCAGACTAGGTGATCACAGTGGTCCCTTCTGACCTTAAAGTCTATGACTGTGATTTTTCTACAGGTGTTATTCAAACATCACTTAAAGGTGTCTTATCTCCAGTTTTCACCCACTTCAGACCTAGAGCCACCTGATGTGCTCATCCTTTCCAGCAAAGAAAGACATTCACAATCACCATTGGAAATTCGTAGGCATTTATAAGTGACCAGTACAATCCATCCCAAGCATCCTTATACAAAGCCATATTTTCCCCTTCCCTAAGGCGCAGTACCAGAGAAAGCTTCCAGACATGGAAATGAACTCCACTTGCCATCTAACAAAGTCATCTGCACATACAACTACAAAAGGCCCCTGAATGGAGCCCTTTCAGTATTAATGATAGGATCTGAGAGAATACCAGAATCCTATACAACACTGTCAGCTTGAAAAGAAAGTTTACGTACAGTGTTCAGTGGTTTGTTCTTTTATAAGTTTGCAAGTGAATTTTGCACTCATGGTCTTGATGGAAAAGAACAGAGGTTGGAGCCAAGCACAGAAGGGTGGAGAATTGTGCAAACTGCCCCACAAGGCTCTTCTTAAGCATTTCAAGGCTAACCTCCAATAAGTCTGCTATTATTGGAGGCACTTGAGCTTCTCTGAAGCAAAAGCCGCTCATGAGAAAGTGTAGGATGTGAAAGATAAAGGACGAGGGTGAAACCACTAAATTCATTTTCATGTGTGAATGAAGCAAGTTATGAATGGAGAATGTCAGGAGCAAAGCTAATGCAAAAACCTACAAAGCCTACTTCTTGCTTTTCTTCTAGCAGAGGGCCATTGATCACAGGCAGGAAAAATCTACCATACCTTTCTGAAGCTGTCAAGTCTGTCAGAAGGACAATGTTTGGGTTTCTTTCCCTTCTTCATGGAGTTTATAAAGTTCAAGGCCAGAAGGGACCATTAGACCATGTAATCTGACCTCCTATATATCACAAGCCATTTAATTTCACCCACTTACCCCTGTTCTGAGCCTAATAACTTGTGTTTAGCTAAAGCATCTCTTCCAGAAAGGAAGCCAATCTTGTAGATGGTTGCAGCCAGGGCCTCTCCTCCATTTTACATCACTGGGATGTCGCAGGCTTGAAAGCGATTCATAAGGCTAGCTTTTGAAAGGGGAGAGTCTGTTGAAGTTGCCTCTGATGTCACTTCTTCAAAGAACAAAACAAAATAGTAATTCTGATTAAATGGTGAAGGAAATCCCTTATGCGTCTTCATTCTGAAAGTAAGTCCCTGAGTTCGTGGGGCCTGCTGGTTCTCAGCACCTCTCAGGATCGAGTCCTTCATTTTCAAAACGTTGGCTTCCTTCTGGTGGGTGCCATTTCCAACTGCAAAATGTGCATGAATTTTTTTTTGCTCCCGTTGCTGAGCTGCAAGCACAAAAGAGGAATTACAGGTGCTGATCTGCAGCTGCAATTTGTTCGGGGAGTGAAAAAGACAGGTGCAAACTTTGCAGTGCACAAAGTGTAGGTGCATGGCCGTCCCACTATGTTACCTCATGCCTAGCAGCAAAAGAGAAACTCTGAGGGAGAGCATTGCTAAGCACCTTATTACCATGATTAGTATCAGACATGCTCATTCTCTGCCCACTGTTACAGCACTTGCTAGGAAGGGAGCAGGTGCACAAGAACCATAAAACTTAAGACAGTGCAGTGAAGGGGATTATTACCCAACCGAGCACTCAGATTCGCTTCAACTTCCATGCAACTTTCACGCTTCCTGTTGTGCAATAACTTTACGCAATGTCTGTGCATCATTCAAAGACTAACCGGTCAAGGCCTGTCTTTGCAGTTGCTGTGATCTGAGCAGAAGGGGGTGAACTTTGTTCATCTTCTCTGAGGGAGCTGATCTACTTTTAAATTTGCCTCCAGATATTAAAAGGATGGGTACCGTGGAAATACACATAAATATTAATGTCTATAATTTTGTGTGATCTTCTTGGTGAAATCCTGAACTGCAAAGTGCTAATGAAATCTCTGTGTTTTTTATGGTTAAAGATAAAAGGCCAAATGCCCAGATGGTCTAAAATGGGCTTGTTCCATGGAGCATGGCTGATTTATACTGATCGAGCTCTGGCCTATAGACATAAAGTTTCAGGCTCCATTCAAGTGTCCCCACAATTGGACACATACGCATGAGCCCATACTTGGCAGCTGCAAATAGCTACACCGACGTGAACAATTATAACAGCTGCACACATCCAGCTGTTGGACTTGACATCTGCAAAACCCCACTGAGTGTTGGGAGTAAAAATTCTCATATTTGCATGAGTAACAAACCTCACCTCAGGCCATTGTCAAGTTTTGAATCCAGAACCTACAGCACCAACCACCGATTTCTAACATATCAGCTAAAAGAGTAACTCTGCTAGCTAACTGCAGTAGCAGGCTGTTATCCTCTCTATGCACCCGCTGCTAGAGGAGCATGTGACACACTATTTACACATGCATGCAGGGGTTTGAGTTTTTAAACACGTGCATGTTTGCACTGGCAAAGGGCAGGTATTTGTGTATGTACAATCTGTGGTCTACGATAGGACATCAGGTGATGGTGCATTTAAATATATGATCCATAAACTAAATTCAATCCAGGTGCCTGGGAAGTGAGTGAAGTTACGATGCATCTACACTGCAGCTGGGAACCTGCTCCCCAGCTCCAGCAGACAAACACTGTAGCTTTGCTTGAGCAAACACATTAAAAATAGCCGTGTAGCTAGCCGTCATACGGGCGGCAGTTTGGGCTAGCCACCTGAGTGGAAACCAGTGCTGAGCCCTGGCACTTCCAGGCTTGGCAGTTCATAGCCCTGGCACCTCTGGGCTTGTTGCACCAGTTATTAATGTAAAAAAAATTACTTGCGCCCCAGCACCTCTTTCATTACAAATTAAGCACTGGTATAACCCACCCAGACCCTCTGGGTATGTACTTGGGAGACCAATCCAACCCGCCGCCCATGCAATCCAGAGTGCGACCTAAAGTAAAGCTGTATACCCGAATAGGGACGTTGAACCTTTCAAGATGAAAAAAGTGAAACCCCACCAGATCGTTGATCTTGTGGAAAAGATCATACATCCAGGGCACTAAACCCACCGTCCTAAACCACAAGGAGCAGGGAAACCTATATCCTTGCTAAAATTAGGAAAAGAATAAAGCAAGCTCTGTAAGACAAAAGCTGACAGGGATAGAATCTGACCATGAATATAAATGCAAACATATAAAAATCAGACTAGACAAATTAGCCAGTGCTAAACGCCTGGATATAGCCCATACATGCCAAATGTTACTCTGGAGAAATAACGTAATTGCTTTAAGGACAGGCGTAAGATACTGTACGTAACAGCCATTCAGTAAGGAATGCAAGCACAGAGCAGGCAGCAACCAGAAATATTACCTTCACGCAGAAAATGTTTCTTCATGGCTCCACCTAGTGGATCAATGGGCAAGTGCTTTCTCCTGTAACAAGCTTTCATTGACTTGAGAGGATGAATGTTATTGCAATGTCTTCTGCAGTTTCCACAATATGCTATGCATCCGATGAAGTGAGCTGTAGCTCACGAAAGCTCATGCTCAAATAAACTGGTTAGTCTCTAAGGTGCCACAAGTACTCCTTTTCTTTTTTCTTATTGCATAATGAGACACTCTGTAGCCTAATTTTTTCCCCTGGCTTTCCTTTATTTTCTCTTGTTTTCTCTCTCTCTCCCTCTGTCTCCCTCTCTTTTCATTATGTTTGACTGATCCTTGAAGTTTCCCATTTTATTTCATGGCATTCATTCCACATTAGAGCCATTTTACAAGATCTGCAGCAACATCAGGACGAGAGAAAAGTGTTGTAAAATAACCATGGACAACCTTATAAAATAGTAATAAAATCTGCAATCATGCACAGCTGTGTATTTATGTCTGACACCTGTTCATTTCAGGTTGTGTTTTTTTAAAGCCACCTCTTATCAGATCAACCAGTTTAGCAAAGGAATGATCATACAATATTCAATAGTAAATAAAAGGCCCCATTCCAATAATCCCTCCCAAACCACATATATACAAACATTCCAACACAGTGTCCACTCTTCACATATTTACGTGTGCTACAGGCACAAACAGGACACAGAGAAAACACACACACACATACAGTACATACCATACAGCCATCTCCCGACACACATACCATATATATATATATCCACACAGAGAGAGAAACACATACTGTCCGTACACAACCAAATATTTGATCTATGTACACATATACACCCGCACTAACATCCATGCACCTAATCCAGCCTCTCCCAGACTGGTCTGCAGTTCACTGGTGATCCATACAGCGCTTGCTGGTGGCTAGCAGAGATCTGGCTGGTCACATGGTACTGGCTCCTCTATATTAAAAGAGGAAAGGGAGCGGGCAGCTGGCAACAGAACCCCTGGGACTGGCATTGCAAGCCACCAGGAAGAGAGAAACAGCAGCGGTGCAATGGGACAAAGGTGTCAGGGGGCAGAGAGGAATGGGCAGGGAAGTGGGACAGAGGAGAGAGCAGTGGGAGGGGAGATGAAGCAAGACAGTTCTCCTGTTTCAAAAAGGACAACACACCGATTGTATTAAACACAGACTAAAATATACTAAATACTTTTCCACATGGGCAATTGCCCACAAAAAGGATGTCACTGCCACCCAAACCAGAACTCTCCATTAAGCCTCTCTCTCCACACTCCCTGCATCATGCCCGGCTGCTCAACAGATTCAAGCGCTGTATATCCACCTCTGACCCTAGCCAATTGCCTCAGTTAATGCCTTTGCCAACTAAATAACTTTCCCCCTGGATCTGCAATATCATAGGGACATTAGGCAACCGCATGAGTATTGAGGTCACCTTCTTTAGTTTTCTAAGGCAAAAATCAACCAAGTTCTGAAGGCCTATTTGCTATCAATACTTAGCTTGGCCTACGAATATTATTACTTAGCAAAGGCCAGAACCACATCAAGTATTTTACAGAGCACAGCATGGCCTTTGACTTTGCAATTAAGCACATACAGTAAATTTGCAACCTCAGAGTCACCTGCATAACCTGTATCAGATCAGAGCCTGGATCACCACTTACTTAAAGAATTTGTCACCTAAATAGACACTTCCCTTACAGATCAGGCCTTTAATAAATACTGTTGTTATTCCTGTTGGTATGAATAAATTGAGACTTTCCTTATTCAGGGATAGATTTTTCCAAGTACCCACCCAAAAGTGCCTGGTTCATTCCTGGGCACACTCACTGCACACATACAGCTCAGAGTCTGCATGCGCACACAACTATCCACATGCATCAGCCCCAGCTTGAGCATGTGCAAGTTGGCCATGTACAGAGGTACGTGTGCACGTTCCCAGATCTGACCTTCCGTTTTTACGGAGTCCTTTCTCAAGCAAAATTCTCATTAACTTCATTGGGAGCTTTGCCTGAGAGGAGACTCATGTTCAAGTGAGCATCACATCACAGGATTTGGCCCATTGCTTATAGTGGGTGTAAAATGTGTGATCCTCCAGGAGCACCAGAGGAGCAGAGGGAGAGACAACCTTGGCTCTCTTGGTTCTCACCAGCACAGTCCTGCCACAATGCATCCTCTGTGGCTGTTGGCACTGCCTGCGGCACTAGCCAGGTCCCTTCTCTCTTGCAATCACCAGCTGCAGCAGATTCACATGGCTCTGATATAGCCGTAGTGACCATCTTGAACAGTCCCTTACAAGTCTTCTTCCTCCAGCAAGCATCAATAGGGAAGGGTGCAGGCTTCTTTAATCCCTCAAAATTGCATCTGCCAACCTCATTCATGGTCAGCCTTGTGCTCTGCTTCCTTCAGCCTCAGCTCTATAAGCCTTATGTAAAAGCTTACCTCCTTTTACACATTGGATGTACGTGGCCCCACCGTTGCTGTCATCTTGTTTTCCATTGGCACAAGATGGCAACTTGCCAGGATTAAGCATCTCGTTGTTTGTGACCAAATCAAACCAACACTGTAACTTTTCACACTGAGAACTGTTTAGCTTCCTCTCCTCCACTGTTTTTAACAGCCACTTTTCCGCTCCATATAACAGAGCTGTCATCAGTACCATGGTGAACACTCATAACTTAGCTGTCACACAGACGTCCTGCCACCAGAGGCCAGTGAACTAAATCTGAGCCTCTACTCTTTAGCATTTCTGATGAAATACTGTCAAGACCACCAGCCCTTGTCAGAACTCACCAGCACCTGCACCAAATGATGACTGCCCCATATACAGGGGCGCTGGTTGCTCCTGCCTAACCGAGACTCCTGCCTCATACATCTGCAATGCAGCAGCCATTATTTAGGTGCAATAGGGAAAACACTTTACTCAGGGGCAGTGCAGCACATTAAAAAGGTCTGAAACAATGGGGGATTGAGTCAATCAGCTAATGTCCATCAGATGTAACCAATGCTGTCAGGATCTCTATGGCTTATTCTTTATCTGGCATGTGTTTGCTCACAGAACTCTGCACTGAAATCAGTGGGGCCCTGGGGTGAGAAAGGAGTGCAAATGTAACAGAGAGTCTTTAGTCCAGAAGGCCTGGGAGAACTTTGCCCTCAGAATGCCATGAATGATTCAGAGCATCAAGCAACATTGAGCTGCAGTTAGTCTACAAACACTATGATCAGTGGGCAGTCCAGTTTCAATACTGAATCCTTGCCACGAGATAACATGAGCTATACAATTAATAGACTCTAAGGCCAGAAGGGACCATTATGATCATCTTGTCTGACTTCCTTCATAGCACAGGCCATAGATTAATGGAGAGCAATGCATGCTTCTGTCTCAGAGACCTCAACTGTCAGATAAGTGCTGGATCCGTTTGTCAAGATCAGCCTTCAACCTGAACAAATTAGAAAGTCCAAGACCAAGCATTGTTCACGAAGGCTGGGTTTCACATGGTATCCAACTAGCTTTCTATCACTGGCAAACATTTTTAAATACACACTCAGAAGTAATTGCTATGGGATCTGTTAGTGGCCTGGTACACTCAGATTTCCCAAATTGTTGAATGGATTGTTTTGTGACTAGCTTGGACAGAATGTCTGCCTTGGGTAGCATCCAATCAACAGTGTTTAAAAGCAGTACTGTTCATTGCACCACCTAGGAGGAATGTGTGAAAGACGCTGTCAAAAAACATTTGGTTAAACTATCAAGAACCCCTCTTGTGCAAACTGCTAAATATAAAGCACACTGGCTGAATTTTAAATATCCTATCTTGATATAATTAGTATCATGTTCGTACTGCTGCAAGCCATTAGCTGTTGCACTTAATAACATTTTTGTTTTGGATGCTAAAGGGGTTTTCTATACACTCTATTCTCTGTTATGCACATATTCCTGAAGGCCATCTTTGAATTAGGAAGGTTTTCTATTTAATGAAGATCCAACTGGACAAATGTTGGAAGAAACTGAAACTGAAAATAAGTAGATATCAAGTGTAAGGCTGGCCTTATATTTACCATTGAAAAAAAGTTTTGGCTAAACAAAATTTTTCATGAAATGTGTGTTTTCCATGCAAACAGGAGCATCAGGAGTGTTGTAGTTCGGGTTCTTCATGTTTCCATTATGCTCTATGTGCCAAGCTTCCTAGTTAGACTTCATCTCCCATGATGCACTGCAGCCAAGCAACTACCTCGATGTACCACCTCCTCTCAGCAAAAGGGGAGTGACTAGTGCATCATGGGAAATGTAGTCCAACCAGAGAGCCTGTCCTGTAGAGGAGAATGGGCATACGAGGCACCGGAACCACAATTGTCATGAGATATAGCAGCAGCATTTCAGAATCTAAATATTAATCTGGCAGAAATATTTAGGGTTTTGATTTTTAACCAAAAAACAAAATTTTCTGATGGGGGGATAAAAGGTTTTCCAACCAGCTACAATCAAATGCCATAAAGAACTCTGCCTTAATCAATTGAGATACCATATTACCAGACAATTTAAAAAATTTCTAGAATAGTTTCAGAGTAGCAGCCGTGTTAGTCTGTATTCGCAAAAAGCAAAGGAGGACTTGTGGCACCTTAGAGACTAACACATTTATTTGAGCATAAGCTTTCATGAGCTACAGCTCACTTCATCAGATGCATTCAGTGGAAAATACAGTGAGGAGATTTATATACACAGAGAACATGAAACAATGGGGGTTACCATACACACTGTAACCAGAGTGATCACTTAAGGTGAGCTATTACCAGCGGGGGGGGGGGGGGGACAGGGGTGCGGGGAAAAACCTTTTGTAGTGATAATCAAGGTGGGCCATTTCCAGCAGTTGACAAGAACGTCTGAGGAACAGTGGGGGCGGGGGGGGGGATAAACATGGGGAAATAGTTTTACTTTGTGTAATGACCCATCCACTCCCAGTCTCTATTCAAGCCTAAGTTAATTGTATCCAGTTTGCAAATTAATTCCAATTCAGCAGTCTCTCGTTGGAGTCTGTTGAAGTAAATACTTACCAGCAACCACACACCACACAACAGAACCACTAACCCAGGAACCTATCCTTGCAACAAAGCCCATTGCCAACTGTGTCCACATATCTATTCAGGGGACACCATCATAGGGCCTAATCACATCAGCCACACTATCAGAGGCTCGTTCACCTGCACATCTACCAATGTGATATGTGCCATCAATGCCCCTCTGCCATGTACATTGGTCAAACTGGACAGTCTCTACATAAAAGAATAAATGGACACAAATCAGACATCAAGAATTATAACATTCAAAAACCAGTTGGAGAACACTTCAATCTCTCTGGTCACTCAATTACAGACCTAAAAGAGGCAATACTTCAGCAAAAAAACTTCAAAAACAGACTCAAGAGCTTTTCACTCTCACCAACAGAAGCTGGTTCATTAAAAGATATTACCTCATTCATCTTGTCTCTTTAATAATTATAAAGCATGGTTTTCTCTATACTTGGATGAAAAGCATTATAGAAATGGAATTTATTTATTTTATTATTATTATGCTGATGTCAAAGCTCTGGTGGAAATGCTTGAAGGCCATGAGATAAAACCATTCAGTGATGACCATGAAGAAGTAATGAGCCTTTCATCTTATAGAGTGTCTCCATTTAATGCTGCTAATATAATATCATGCTAGAAGAAATGAATATCAGACCTTCCTTGTCAGAAGCATGAAGGCAAATCTCTCTACTTTTCAGACATTCCACAGGTCAAAATGCAATCGAGACTCTTCATTAGTCACAAGAAACTAATTATCCCAAAGGTGAAATACAAGTAACTAAGGACCAATCCAAATTGCGCACAGCTATTATAGCACAAAGCAAAAATCTTCTAATGTGAGCTGAGTTGATCTATTCTCATGGTTTGAAATGAGCTTTAGCTATATCTGATGGTTTCTGAGGAAAAAATCCTGAGCGAAAACGGCAAAGAAATTTATACCCTGTAGTTGTATTTTCAAAGCTACTGCGGCTACATGTATAACTGATCATATGGACATTGAATAGAAGTGAAAAGGAGGTCAGGAAACATTTGCAGATTTAGCAGTCAGTTTTGTATTTGAGCTGCATGAAGAATCAAGTAGTGATAGGATTGTTATTGTGTTGTAAGTTAATAGGGAAGGACATAGAGAGATAATAGGGCATATGAGTCAAAAGCATGGCCCCTGACTCAGTCACAAAGGCACACAAATTAAAAATAAAATTTGCAATAAAGCTGGTCAGAAAATATGGGGGAGAGGGAAACTAATGATTAAAAATCCCTTTTTTAAAAAATTCAAAAATTCACAATTTAATATTAAAAAAATTCAACCAGTTCTACGGCTGAGGGAAAAAACAGGAATATTTTTCATAACACATTTTTTGACATTTTTCTTTTTTCCCCCTCAAATTTTGAAATGCCATCTATATTTGAAAAATGTTAACAACTGAGGCTCAGAGACATTTTAAGACCCATCTCCTTAAAGATACTTAGGTGTGCCATAGGAGTTAGGCACATACATACCTTTGAGGCTTCTTGTAATAATTGGGCCTACAAATTTACCCTAATTTTGAGCGCAAGTGTGAAAAGTGCCGCAATAACCTAGAACAACAAACGTTAATGGGAAAAGGTGCAAAAGGGAGACAAAAAAACTGAATTAGCTAAACAAAAAGGCCTCCTGGGTTAAAAGGACTGTGTCAAGGACTGTGTTAATATCATGCTTGGTAAACAAGAGAAGTGTGGGACAGCAAATGAATGGACCAAAATTAGTGTGTCAGAAATTAGGCTTAATTCGTGGACAAAATAATGAGGGGATGGGCTACTCCACCCACCAGGGCACTCCTGGAAATTTTTGATGGTGCACATTGTCAACATGGGGAGCCATCCCTGCTACAGCTGCTGGCCCCCAGCGCCTCACCCACCTAGTCTACACCACACTGAGCCCCTGCCTTCCAACCTGGCCCCCCCTAGATGCAGTGTCACTCCCCATCTCTGAGGGGGACATGGGCTGCTGGGAGCAGGGCAAGGCTGGGCAGGTCCCTATGGGGAAGCCTTGGAGGAGCCAGCCTTCTGGGCATACCTAGGAGGTGCAGTGCTGTTCATCCCACTGCCCACTCAGGTTTGGCCCTGCCTGCCCTCTGTCATGTTGGAGGGGCGGCGGGGCCAAAATTGAGTGCATAGTATTGTGAGCTGGTGCATGAGAGCAACAGGGCCAAACCTGAGTGGTACTGCAACCCCCTATGCACAGGGGTTGCAGCCCCACTCACTCAATTTTGTTCTCGTGGCCCCTCTAGCATGATGGAGAGCTGGAGGGGCCAAACCTGAGAGGGCAGCAGCGTGGACAGTGCTCCTCCTAGGTCCTGCCAATGGTACGCACCATGGCTAACATGTGTATGGCTGTGGGGACCCCTGCCACCTAGAACTCTCTTTCTGGGGTTCTCAGAAAGAGACACTGGTGAGGAGGCGGGAGAAGCTGGTTATCGGGACACTGGCTGACCGAAAGAACGGGGAGGAACATGATTCATCATCATGGCTGCCACCCCGCACCATCTCCTGGGACCCCAGGATATAGTGTGACAACACTGTGCCTCTTTGTCCTAATCCTGAGAGCTGTCCTGACCAGACCAGGTCAAAGAGAGGGACCCACGCGACACTCCACCTCCACCGGCTCCAGCTAGCTCCTCAACACCACCTGGGATGTGAGACTCTCTCTCACTCCCCAGTGTGTCCTTCACAACCTCTGCCTTACGTCTTCTCTTTCCTCTCTCTCTTTTTTCCTTCTCTCTAAGAAGAGCCTGGCTTAGCCAGACCAGACTGCACATTTGTAACACTGCTGTAAGCCTGTGACCAGAACAGCGGCTAAATGCAGTCAGTGGTGGATTAGCCACTAGGTCAAAATTTACATCAGTGGCCACTGATTTTGGATATGTAAGCTGAGACATTTAGGTCCTGATTTTCAGAAATGCTGAACACCTGCAGCTCCTACGGATTTCAGTTATGTGTTCAGCATTTGTGAAAATCAGCCCCATAGGAGTGCCTCAAGATGGGCACCAAAAAGTGAAGCATCAAAAAGCAGCATCCACTTTTGGAAATGTGGCCCTTCATTTATTTTATTTTATTTTTAAAAACCTATGTTATTTACTTCATGCAGAAGATGGGTTGGCTAGCAATGGACTAGTAAAAATAAATATAAGACCCTTTGCATTTGTCATACCAATCATGTTCTCAATGTAAATGACAGCATTCCTCATCATGGCAGCTCAATACCCAGGGAGAAAGAGTCACTGGTCCTGATTCATCCCCGCATTACAGCAGTTTCATGGGCCAGTGTGATTCCATTGAAAACTGGTGCTACACAGGGCCTATCAGAACCATGGTTTTTACTAGGGATCCAGCTGGTTGATTGTTACTTAAACACAAATGTGAGGGTTATTGTACAACTCCTTGCCACAGGGTATAAAAATCACTAAGAGTCCATTTCCAGGTCAGGGCCTGAGCGGATCCTGAGCTGGTGTCAGCTGTCCTAGCGCCAATGAAGTAAATGTAAATTTATGTCAGTGGAGTAAGGACAATGTACATGAGCTGTGGATCTGCCCCTAGGATGACAAGAGATGGTTTATTAATGTCTGCAGTCTCCGTCTATCCCATCTTTCAGTTAATGATCCACTGTCACTGCTCTTCACTCGCTCTTTTTCTTGTCTTGTCCCATGTTGCAGGTTTTGTCTAAAGAGCACTAACTGAACCCAAGGTCACAGGAGTTCCCAGTACTGGCATGGTGCTGCTCCTGCATGGAGGTGGCTTTTTTTTTCCATTTCCCACTCTGGTTATTTCTCCGCATCACTCGCCAGGTTGTCTCCAAGGTCTTCCCCTTCATGTCCAGCAGATTTGACTAGCACTCGTATCTGTGCCAAGAGTGCATGAACCTGTGAAAGAGCAGCACCGTTTCCAATGTACTTCCCTGAGGCAACGATGTCTGAGCCTGACAGACGTCAGCGACGCTACACCTGTAGTTGCGGTAGGCGCACACGCGCCCAAGGACAACGCTCAGGCTTGATCTGGCCTGTATGTGAAAAAGTGAGGGGCCATGTGTCCATGTGAGAATTGCCTGTGAAGCACATTGCAGCTTATGGAGCGCTGTGCAATAAGATGGCCTGCAACAGAATCATCACGGTTAACAGAGTTGCTGTTGTTTTTCTTCTGGATAGCTTTGGTAACACGGCTTTCATCTCCAAAGTCACTCTTCTCCCTTCTGTTTATACAAAAACCTTAGCCACAGTGAACAAACAATGATCTGGGCCGCACATGAGATGCTTAGCTAAGGCTCTGTCCCTGTGTAAGTGCTAGGTCAGTGTAGTTGCTGTAGGTATTAAGACAGTTAGTCATCTCTGCAGCTGAGCCAAGAACAATATTGCTACGACTTCAAAGACCCTCACTGAGAATAATATCTTTTGGCTAATTAAATCAGGATATAATGTAACAAAGTTTTTTTCCCTGAGTTTCTGCTTTCATAACCTAATCAGGCATTTTACTGGGTGAAACATCTCTGTTAAGCCTCTCATTTCTCAGCCACACGATACAAAAACAGGATGATAATAGAGGCTGCATAATTGATGTGTGCAATGACAGAATATAGAAAAGGGCTCCATTAGCCAGGTCACATCATTAGCATACATTACATTCAACAAGATTGCTCTCTTCACCTCCTATTTATTAATGGGTTAATCCAGTCCCATCAGCCTAAATACATCATTGTTTAGCTCCTTCCTGTAAGATACAGTAGCTCAGTTTTACATTACGAAAGAATTGCTGCCAAAAGCAATAAAATCCCTTAAATTGTCAGTATTGCAGTTATGCTGTTTCCAGCAGTCCTGAATTCCTTTCACACTGTAGGGCACAATAAAGCCTATCGTGCCAATGTCCCAACAATAGCACAAGTCTAAGCAGATTGCCATGAAATGTACACATTATTTTATGTATCCCAGCCACTCATGGCCTCTCTTATGAACCATAATGTCTGGTCAGTACTATCTTTGAGTTCCCGTTCTTACCACGATACTAGATTTCTCATGGCTTACTGAGAGGGTATTTCTTAACCCACTGTCCAAACCAATGTCCACAACAAAGGGGCATCTTAGCTTCAGCATCAAAGTTAACTCAGGCAAATCCAGATGAGGTTTCATCTATAATGCAACTTTTCCCTTCTGTGAGCAGCACAGTCGTATATTCCAAAATAGCCATCAGTGTGACTAGAAATTACATGAGTGGTTCAGAATGATGTTGCCTGCACTCTAGAAATTAAATTGTCACCTCAGGGATACTCAGTGGCCTGTGGAGTGCAAAACTTTCAAATTTCTTACGGCACATCTGTTGCATCTTATCTAGTTAGAGTGTCAGTTCTTCTGGACAGGGATCCCTTTCGTCTGTGCTTGTACAGCTGCTAGCACAATGCAACCTCGATCCTGATTGGGGCCTCCAGGCACTGTCATAACACAAATAAGAAATAATAATGACAGAGTTCAAACTTAGGGCTTGTTCCAATGCAGTGCTGCGTAGATACATGCAAGGTCAAAAGGGATGACGGGCCAAGGAAGCTGCTCTTGTATGAATGCCAGTGCTAATGTGTAGCCAAAAACATGCTCCCGTCTAGCACCAGGATGAAGGTCAAAGGCCCCAATTCAGCAAAGCTCTTAAACATGTGTTTATCTTTTAGGCGTGTGTTTCAGTCCCATTGATTTCAGTTGGGCTCAATACCAAGGTAACTGACGAAACTCCTTCGCCTGAGTTATACTATGGTCTGATGGTTCCTTTGGGAATTAAAAATCTATGAATCAACATGATGAGGATCCTGTTCCAACCCAAGTCTTCCCAGACTTGCTTCAGACCACGTCCCTTCTACACTCGGTATGCTCGCTCCCTTACAAACAGCTTGAGACTTACAGGTGCTCAGTGCAGAGGACCATGCCCTGCGCCAACCTGTGTTCATGCCAATATGCAGCCGCCACTTACATTGGCCTACAGAAGCCTTGCACACCCTGCAAGGACTAGCAGCATAAAAGGGATGATGCTTCCAGTCAGCACACTTGAGAGCATCAGAATCTGCTAGCTCATTGTGCTACCAAAAGGGTTTGGAGGGGAATTTTGGTTCATGCTCTTTTTTGCTTCTAATTTGGTTCTGTTTAGGAGGCCCAGGGCCTCTGTTGCAAGTCAACTCGAAATCTGAAATTCCAGAGATGTCCCCAACAGTGTTTGCCTAGTAATCACAGCTAAACACTCACATGCTGATTCATTTGCTGATCTTATTTTCTGGCAGATTTCATAAAATGAGGGGATGACTTTGAGGGCAGTATTTCAGTCTTAAGCCCCATCCCATTGAAACACTGGCCATGAAGGGATCTTTCTGTTCTAACTTGCAACTAATAATGAGACATAAAAAGAGAAACAATGGGGGGAAATAATTGTATAATCCCCCAATTGTTATTCTTACTATGTATTATCAGTATATTATAGTAGCATGTAAAGCAACCAACTGAGATCAAAGCTCCATTGTGCTAGGCACTGTCCACACAAACTATGAGTAAGGCTGCACCGTGCCCCCTGCCCCACCCCCCGGCAACAGCGACAGTCCTGGGCCACCACCTGTCCACAGCAGAGGGAGCTCTGAGGGCCCCCACCCCTGCCAGCAGCAGCTGCCATGGTCCCGGGCCATCCCCCGCCATCCATGATGGCAATGGTCCTGGCCCACCCCAACCAGCCGTGGCTGCAGTGGTCCTGGCCCACCCCCCGCCCAGCATCAGGGGGCACCCTGGAGACCTCCTCCAGCTCCAGCGGCCAGTGGATGCCCAAGAGCCCCCAGCCCGAGCACCAGCGGGCACTCCAGAGCCCCCACTCCAGTACCAGCAGGTGCCCCGGAGCCCCCGCTCAGCACCAGTCAGTGCCCTGGAGCCCTACCCTCCAGAGCAGCAGTTGCACCCCCAGAGCCACCCAGAACACCAAAGAGTTAGTCATGTGTATATAAGTCATGGACAGGTCATGGGGCAGTGAATTTGTGTTTATTGCTCGTGACCTGTCCATGACTTTTACTAAAAATGCCCATGACTAAATCTTAGCCTTAACTATGAGCCAGTCTCTGTGCTGAGCAGTTTATAATCCAGATGGACGAGACAAACAAATGATGTGAGAAAGGAAATATTATTGTCCCTATTTTACCAATGGGCTCAGAGAGATTAACTCACTTTAACTTTCCTAAGATCACATAGGAAGCCTGTGGAAGTGCCAGGAATTGAACCCTGTGTGCTGAGTCCCAGGGGTTTAATTAACAAAGAGTGAAGCTGAATGCAGGTTGAGTTGAACAAGTGGGACTTTATTAAGTCCTGTGCACAGCTCTGTCCATGAGACTGAGTTACTCCCATTCTAACTCCACCCATTCCCCAGTTCCGCTGGTGTCCAATACAAAATAGTCCCTCCAGGGAATTGTGGCCCTCTGACTCCAATTCCACTGGTCCTGGTACACCAAATGAGCGTTTTACCCATAAAATCAATCTTCCCTAAAGATAAATTGTTCCATAAACATCAATTATCTTCTCCTAGAACATTTGGTACTGTCCATTGTCAAAGACAGACAGTGGAAATAGTGGAAATCATGGATCACTGGTCTGACCCAGTGTGGCAATTCCAACATTCCTGTGCAGTGATTATTTGAACCTACATAGGGAATGGAATTAATTCACTTTATTGTACCTCCGGGAAAGAAAACCTTATCAACTGACTTTTTTTATTCTAGGGATCTACAGACCTAACTATAGTGCTGCTTGTCTGAGTGACATCCTTACAATATGGAGACTCCTCGAGCCATTCAGTAAAACCAGATGTGCTTTTGCCTAGCAACGTAGACTTCTCATCTTACGTGTAATAGCTGAGATGTACAAGTAACTGGGAGTGGTTCCCATTTTCATAGCTCATTCAGAAAATGTCATCGAAAGACTTCTGTGTTCAAAACTCGTGATGCATTGCTGTATTTACTAGCTTATCAGCATCAGTACCGTGAGTGAGACATGAACATAACAAATCTGCTAGGTTGGAGATCTCAGACATGTCAGAGTTATGCTAATAAGGTTGTCAGATTTTCTAGTGAAGTATTAGTGTATGTGTGTTTTTTTAAACACCTTACACTAGCAACTACGAGTTTAGATGCTTTGAAAGAAAACAAATGCTTATACCTCTTGACTTGTCTTTCATTCTTACTCAGTGTCTTTTCATGGTAGATGAGTTAACATGAAATATAGCACAAAACAATTATTCTAAACATCTCTGCCACATATTACTCCTCAAGTGGATGTAACTTTTTGCTATCCAAGATGTTGAACAATACCAAGCACAGTTCAAGAAAAGTTCAGGCCTTTATATACTACTGTGGAGTCATGGTGTGTGGTTGCGTGGGCGGATGGAAAGATCTACAGATGTTCTGCTCTGCTAAAGAACAACTTCTCACTTTGATATTTTCTATTAGACTGATTTGATTTGCTGGTTGGTTTTTGCATTTCCTTTGAGTATTGGGTATTTTGTCCCTAATTTTAGATAAATTAAGAGCTCTGCCCCACACACACCTTTGAACCTTCATCCAGAACTTGTCTCCAGTCCAAATCCCTCTAGAAAACAAACTTTCCTTGTGAAGCCTGTAAAAAGTAACCCAGAGCTGCAAATCCAAATAAATATGGAACAAATAAAATTAAATAACTAAATCATGCGCTGTCTGATTTGTCACTTCAGCGGGTGTAACCTGAGCCAGACTCACTCCTGTAGTAATTGATTCCAGTAGAGTTACAGCAAGGATATCCATATCTGAATTAGACTATAAATTACTCTGTGATTGTACAGAGCTGAGCATTCCTTAGACAAACAGTAAAAATTATAATTATAGGCCTGCTCCTGAAGTCCTTATTCTAGTTTTATTCAGAGTTTACCCAAGTAATCTCTTATTGCACTGGTTTTCAACCTTTTTACATTTGCAGACCCCTAAAAATTTTCAAATGGAAGGGTGGACCCCTTTGGAAATCTTAGACATAGTCTGTAGATCCCCAGGGGTCTGCGGACCAGAGGTTGAGTTTGCGTGAGTTTGCCTGAGTGATGGACTCTGTAAACATCAAGGGCTTTAGGGTTTGACTAGATTGCAATTTTAGGTGCAGCCTTGAGTAAGTCTGTACCAGCAGTAAATAACAACACTCCCACTACCAGCACAGCTACTCTGGCCAGTGAGAAACGGAGTGGAGGCAACACATTTCCTGCCCCTTCCTGCCACTCCATCCACTTGCTCCTGTTGCCTGATCTTTAGATTATGTATTAATTATATTGATTACTTAAAAAATCCCCAGTTATCACCTTGAGGGTTGCCAGGTTCTTGCCCCAAGATCAAGCCCAGTATAATTCAAAATATATAGTTGTTGCAACACTCACATTAGAGAAATTCTTTTATATTTACAAATATAGTTTATTAATACATTTAGCACAGTCACACACACCCCAACTTAGTAAGATGGAGACACTACAGAACGTACATCTGCACATCCATATACTCACACCACCTCCTGTACAACAACCTGAAACGTTAGCCATCATCTCCCTCATCACCTTCCCCCATCACCACCAGTGGCTCCTCATTCTGGCTCCTCCCACGGACTACATCGCTCTCTTCTACCGCCCCTTGGCTGGGATGCCACTTTTATAATATGTGCTGCTGATACCACCATGTTCAATGCATATTCAGTAGGGGATTTTTCCCCTTTTCCTTATTTGTATTTCCTCACCTTACTAATGTTGGAGTGTTTTTTCCTATAGGTTAGTATATCAAGGATCTCAACTTATTATCATAGACGTCCATTCATCACTTTGGCCCTTTTATGGCTAGGTATCACATTTGTTATTTCTGTCCTAAATGGTTATTTCGGTTCTTATTTCTGTGGTGTACCTGTTAAGTTTAAAAGGGTATGAACTTAGGAAAGCCCCTATGCCAACCTGCTTTAATGCATCTTCTATGTTAAAGGTCGCAGCCATACATGGACCTTATGCTTTAGCTCATCACTATCTAACTAGGTGAAAGATCCCAAACACATGTATGCTAACTTTGCCTTAGCTCACCATACAGGATGTGGCCTGCAGGTCCCTTGTGTTACAGCCAAAATATACTCTAATATAGACCTATAAACCTATTATAATAAAACAAATAATCAAACCCATAAGAAAATAAGAAACTTATAAGAAAAGACATATAGGCAAGCAAGCAGGCTAGCCTTAAATGCATCTCATGTAACTGTTATATACGTCAGTTCGTTGCCAGGACACTTCTGTGGTTGAATTATTTACCTGTGATCAGAACTACTCCTTAAACTCTATTTTCAGTTCCCCAAATACCTGGGGTTTTCTTTTGGGCTGTTTATCTGTGCAAAGTTTATCTGTTCAAAGTTCATAGATTTCAAGCCTTATGCTATCTTGCTGAAGCTAACGTCTTACAGGATACAGGCCTGTGGGTTTCTTGTATTATTGCTGAATATAATGCAAAGCAGTGAATATAACAAAGGCAAACTAGCCCACTGGGCTACACTCCGTGGAGGGAGTAAGCAGCAAAGAGACCTGCCTACTCTTACATGACTAGGACTACTGCATACATAATCTATGTATGGTTGTAAGGGGTTGGGGGTATTCACTCCCTTGCAGGAGCACACATGTTGAGTCAGAATCTAGCCCGAGTAAAGTGGCTGATACTCAGGAAAAAAATTAGAGAAGAGTTCTCTCGATTGCATTAATTATGATACATTCTCTTTTGTTTCTGATGACTGTTGCATTTTAGGATCCAGGAATGGTATCACTGAATCTTAATCAGAGATCTGCACAAGCCCCTGAGAGTTTCTCTATCTGACACTGTGATTACTGCTTAAGAGACATCTGCTGCTGCATAAAATCAAATCTTTCTTTTCTATCCTCCATTGTGTCAACCAACAGTCTAGAAACAAGCTCAGGAAATCCCCAGCTGGGAAGGTGGCTCAGCAATGCCTGCAATCAGAAGGGACTTTGATGCACCATGGGTCAGCCCTTTGAAAGATCTCTGGGCATACAGTTGCAGACTGTACCTTGGTATGTGCCATATAAGAGGCTTTATTGCTCTTCAGTCATTTCCAGCAAAGGATGCTGCCCTTCTATCAGTGTTTTGGTAGGGGTGCCAATTGTATATACTGCATATTCCTATGGCTGGACATTTCTTGCTGGCCTTATGGCACCTCGTGGCAGGACAGCAGCCTTGCTCCATTCCACCTAGTATGTGCTAGAGCAATATTCATTAAAAACAAAATATGTCACTCTTATCTTCGTGAGTGAGAGGACCCACTAGATGTCTCTAGCTTAGGGCAGTCAGTTCCCTCTACGCAAATCACTGAGGGCCTGATCCTGCGACATGCGGCTGTCAATGGGAGTTGAGGATGTTCAGCTCCTTGCAAAGATAGGATCCTAAAACTGGAGGTATTAGCAGGAGCTAAAGAGAGGGAGAAGAAGAAAAGAAAAGCTGGTTTTCAAATCTGACCTCCAAGCTGCAGGGAGGGTTGAGTGGTTCCCCTGATCCAGGATAGTCTACTCTAAAAGGCTGTGGGCATCAAAGAGAGAACATTAAAATATAGCCATCTCCAGCTCGCCTGCATTTTGCCTGTCATAGGTCTCCCACTTACTCTGTTATTTTTTTATCCCCTCTCTCCATAAAACAGAGGATGGATGCTCACAAGGCTCATTAATATGCATAAAGTGTAGCATAATTAGTTGCCACAGGTAACCCTTCTGTAACTGTGCGAACTGAGCTAATGTGCAAATATCTGAAGCTCTGCGAGTAGGATGGTATAAGTAAAAGTCCCCCTTTTCATAAAAGGAAATATTTGAATAATATGCAAATGTCCTGGATGTTATTAACAGGATGTCAAGGTTTGACAGTCCATGTTATTGTGGAAATAAATGAGTTTTGACACAAATAACTTAGATATGCATTGATTTTTTGAGCAAATGTTGTAATGAGATGTTGTGTATTGTACTGCAGGTTTATAAAGATTTTGATGACTATTAGGAGAAAACATAACAGTGGATCAATTATTAATGTATTCATTAATTTGCTCCAAGGTGTTACAATAATTATTTTCTTTTTTTCCTTCTTCTCCCCCCAACTCAAAATGCATAATGTGCTTCCTGCATATTTAATCTACCTGCCTGAGAATATATAGTGCAGAGTCAATATGATGCTCAGATCTTAGGAGTTAGGAAACAAAAATAAGAGAGATTGAACCTCACAGCTGCTGATAAATATTATGTGAATGCTCTTTATAGTCTGTATTTTTTTCATTTCTGCTCCACAGTGAAGGAAAAGCCATTAGCCTCAGTTTTTCCACGGAACCTCGCTTACATTCTGGAACTCACGATCAGGTCAACACTTCCTAATGTTGGTCAGTGAGCTTATATGAATTTCCATTGTGCTGGCATTTGCTCCTGAGAGGCATAGGAAAGATGCGTCCAGAAAGCACTCAATGCCTAAGGAAAAACATCTGCTGGAGTAGCTTGCTGGCCAAGTTCACCAACAGGGGAATCTGCAGTTGAGCCATTCTGCTGAAACTGCCAGATGTCCCTGTTTCCATCCCGTCCTGATTTCTGAAAGAATTGTCATAGACTCCCAGTAGGAGCTTCAGTGTCCTGCGTTGCATGACTGTCAGAGCTGCCCTACACTGTACCTACTGCCACATCTCAAAGGGTGTTCCAAAGGGCATTTGTGTTTAAAAGGGGTGAGCCAGATGTCAGCACATACAGCCCAGCAGCAAGGACTCCCTAGCTGCTGTAAATTGCTGCAGATTGAGCACAATGAAAATGCCTTTGGGGGCACTTAGGAACCCATTCTCCAATGCCCTACACCTTGTGTCGTCATTTGGATCAGTGCAAAGGGAAGTCAAAGTGTGCGCAAAATGCTCCCACATCAGAATGACCACTGGAAGATGTCCCAAAGGTAAATTTGTATTAAGAATTAAGAATAAATGGTGGTGCCCTCTATACCATCAAGATGTGCACATAACTTACCCGCGTTACCACATGATCTCTCTGACTGCAACCTTTGTCCTTTCTCTGTGACTCCTCCATTGTTAATCAAACTCTCCCATGAATCAGATCTGAATTTAGATTGTAAGATCTTCAAGGAAGCAACCACTTCTTTAGACTCTAAGTGTTGGCAGTGCTGGAGTTCTCCGGTTATGGTATGGTAGCCTTAAATGGACACATCATTGCAGAAGTGCTGAACTATTATCAGACTTTTCTTGTGGTGCTTCAGCTGTCCTCCTGACTGGAAGAAAAAAGTGCCAGTTACTTCACGACAGAGATTCTTCTAACGGTTGGAAAAGGTAGGGAAAAATAGACAAACTTTTGAGTCTTGTCTAAGGTTCAAGGCTTGGTCATCGCTAATTACTAAGACTAAATACCTGGTTTTACATATGCTGGGATTTTTGGCCAATAAACTACTCTTAAAGACAGCTCCATTATGGATGACCTTACACATGCTTTGTGCCAGCTAATTAGCAACCAGACATTTAAGAGGAAATGACCAGTCTGTGTATTCCCCTCAGCCAATTGTTCAGCTCTGTATCCTGTTGTCATGCTGCTCATGACCGAGAGTGCCTACCTCAGGGCAGACTGTCAAAAACAGGGCAGACACCCCAAACTGATGGTGTATTCTATAATTAGATCTCACCAAGCCAGTAACAAATGTGAATTCCTGGATCACTGAAACAGTCTTACCATGGAGTCACAGATAGCCCCCCATGAGGGTCTCCAGTCTATCTTGCCACCCAGACAAACTGGACTTAGTGATAAATGGTCACTTACACCAAAAATCATACCACATTCAGGTTGCTTCAAGTCCCAAGAGGACAGTCACTTACCCCAGATCGATTGGTACCCTAGATCTTATACCAAAGACAACGCCCGTAACCAGTCCTGTATTCAACTATCTAAAGGTTTATTGACTAGGAAAAAGGAATAAGAGTTATTTGCAGGTTAAAGCAAGCAAACATATACACACAAACGAATTATCATCTAAATCCTAAGAGTGACAGAGTTGTAGTTCAAAGTGTTCTCAGGGCAGACCCGGGGATCTCTGGCTTCAGTTTAGAGTCTTTGGCCCTTCAAAGTTCAAATAGCTAAAAAGATGAAAAATTGTCACATCAACTGTTTTTTATTTCCCACTTCCAGCAAAGCAATGAGACGAGGCCTTCTGCACATAGGGCTATTAACCAATCTTTCATATTGTAATGATCCTTGCTGGCCCATCTGATTTTGATAGTTCTTCTGGATGGGCAGGCAGGATGATTCCCATGCCTGGGTTCACAAGTTCAGAGCAAACAGTTCCAAAGTTATAAAGCAAAGCATAATATTTTCCCATAACATGGAATACACACATTACAAGTTAGATTAATGCATGCAGCAACTTACAAGCCTTTCATAGAGGCTAAACACTAAATACATTTGTATAAGACTAATACCTATTTTAAGCAAAACTAATATGCAGGTGACCTGGTCTGGTCTCCAGCTATGAGGTTGTCAGTTCTTAGCTAATGCCTGCAGCCTGGGCAAGAGTTGGCATCTGGCCTGCCAGCATCACACCTTGTTATTTCTAAACAAGATTTCATTGACGTCAACATGTGTCTGTTAAACATTTCCCTTTCAGGAAATCAGCATTTTCGGATGGAAAAACATTTTGTCGGAAAATGTCTGACTAGGGCTACTAAAATCCCACCCTGAACTTCGGGAAGCTCAGAAGAAATCTAGCTCTGGAACCTAATTTTGGGGCTGTATCCATGCCTAGTTAAAGTAGGTAGCACGTTTGCTGATTGTGTCCAGATACTGCAGCAATGGGCATGTCATAAATACTACGGTACCTTGAGAGAATTTGCTGCTTTAAAAATGCCCATTTTATACAACCAGTTAGCATGCTATTTAGCTAGCCCATTATTTAGCTTTACTGCAGGTATCACAGTGCACGATGAGGAGGTTCATGAAATTATAACATGATCCTTAATGACCGCCTTTGCCACACGTGATATATTGTACCTTTTTTACACTTGGCCAGGGGGCTTGAGACACCCTGAACTGTCAAGCTACAAACAAGATTTCAAAAGTGTTTCCAGCCTTCGAGCATCCAAAATAATAAGTTATTTGAGGTCTTGTGTTTTCGAGAACAGGCACTGATTTTCAGAGGCAGATTAGAAACCTGAATATTTCATGCTTTTTCTTTGTAGCTAATAACTCTCTGATGGATTTTGCTCATAGACAGTCAGCATCACAGGATAAGTGAATCTGAAAGAGTGAGAGTATATAACTGACCACACACTGGGATTTGTAGTTCAGAACAGTGGTGCAACCTTGGTGCACAGAAAGGAATATGAAGAAGAAGAAGGGTTTTCTTTGTCCTTTAAAAACTATGGAAGACTCTGGAGGGTTTAAAACTCAAATCCAAGCTGTAGCTTTCTCATGCAAAGAAACTTCTTACAAATGGCTCCTAGACACAATCTATCTTAGGGTATGTCTACACTACGGAATAAGGTCGAATTTATAGAAGTCGGTTTTTTAGAAATCGGTTTTATATATTCGAGTGTGTGTGTCCCCACAGAAGTGCATTAAGTGCATTAACTCGGCGGAGTGCTTCCACAGTACCGAGGCTAGAGTCGACTTCTGGAGCATTGCACTGTGGGTAGCTATCCCACAGTTCCCGCAGTCTCCGCTGCCCATTGGAATTCTGGGTTGAGATCCCAATGCCTGATGGGGCTGAAACATTGTCGCGGGTGGTTCTGGGTACATATCGTCAGTCCCCCCCTTCCCTCCCTCCCTCCGTGAAAGCAAGGGCAGACAATTGTTTCGCGCCTTTTTTCCTGAGTTACCTGTGCGGACGCCATACCACCGCAAGCATGGAGCCCGCTCAGGTAACCATCACCGTATGTCTCCTGGGTGCTGGCAGACGCGGCACGGCATTGCTACACAGTAGCAGCAACCCATTGCCTTGTGGCAGCAGACGGTACAATACGACTGGTAGCCGTCCTCGTCATGTCCGAGGTGTTCCTGGTCGCCTGTGTGATCAGGAGCGCCTGGGCAGACATGGGCGCAGGGACTAAATTTTTGGTGACTTGACCAGGTCATTTTTTTTAGTCCGGCAGTCAGTCCTATTGAACCGTCTTATGGTGAGCAGGCAGGCAATATGTCCTTCTGCACCGTCTGCTGCCAGCCAAAGATGTAAAAGATAGATGGAGTGGATCAAAACAAGAAATAGACCAGATTTGTTTGTACTCATTTGCCTCCTCCCCTGTCTAGGGGAATCATTCCTCTAGGTCACACTGCAGTCACCCACAGAGAAGGTGCAGCGAGGTAGATCTAGCCATGTATCAATCAGAGGCCAGGCTAACCTTCTTGTTCCAATAAGAACAATAACTTAGGTGCACCATTTCTTATTGGAACCCTCCGTGAAGTCAACCCTGTAAGCCGTGTCCTCAGTCGCCCCTCCCTGCGTCAGAGCAACGGCAAACAATCGTGCATCTGAGTTGAGAGTGCTGTCCAGAGCAGTCACAATGGAGCACTCTGATTGGGCTAAAACATTGTCGCGGGTGGTTCTGGGTACATATTGTCCGGCCCCCGTTCCCTCCCTCCCTCCGTGAAGGCAAGGGCAGACAATTGTTTCGCGCCTTTTTTCCTGAGTTACCTGTGCGGACGCCATACCACCGCAAGCATGGAGCCCGCTCAGGTAACCGTCACCATATGTCTCCTGGGTGCTGGCAGATGCGGTACGGCATTGCTACACAGTAGCAGCAACCCATTGCCTTCTGGCAGCAGACGGTACAGTACGACTGGTAGCCGTCCTCGTCATGTCCGAGGTGTTCCTGGTCGCCTGTGTGAGGTCGATCAGGAGCGCCTGGGCAGACATGGGCGCAGGGACTAAATTTTTAGTGACTTGACCAGGTCATTTTTTTTAGTCCGGCAGTCAGTCCTATTGAACCGTCTTATGGTGAGCAGGCAGGCAATATGGATTGCTAGCAGTCCTATTGCACCGTCTTCTGCCGAGCAGCCATGAGATGTGGATGGCATGCAGTCCTTCTGCACCGTCTGCTGCTAGCCAAAGATGTAAAAGATAGATGGAGTGGATCAAAACAAGAAATAGACCAGATTTGTTTTGTACTCATTTGCCTTCTCCCCTGTCTAGGGGAATCATTCCTCTAGGTCACACTGCAGTCACGCACAGAGAAGGTGCAGCGAGGTAGATCTAGCCATGTATCAATCAGAGGCCAGGCTAACCTCCTTGTTCCAATAAGAACAATAACTTAGGTGCACCATTTCTTATTGGAACCCTCCGTGAACTCTACCCTTGTAAGCCGTGTCCTCAGTCGCCCCTCCCTGCGTCAGAGCAACGGCAAACAATCGTGCATCTGAGTTGAGAGTGCTGTCCAGAGCAGCCCAATGGAGCACTCTGATTGGGCTAAAACATTGTCGCGGGTGGTTCTGGGTACATATTGTCCGGCCCCCGTTCCCTCCCTCCCTCCGTGAAGGCAAGGGCAGACAATTGTTTCGTGCCTTTTTTCCTGAGTTACCTGTGCGGACGCCATACCACCGCAAGCATGGAGCCCGCTCAGGTAACCGTCACCGTATGTCTCCTGGGTGCTGGCAGACGCGGTACGGCATTGCTACACAGTAGCAGCAACCCATTGCCTTCTGGCAGCAGACGGTGCAGTATGACTGGTACCCGTCCTCGTCATGTCCGAGGTGCTCCTGGCCACGTCGGCTGGGAGCGCCTGGGCAGACATGGGCGCAGGGACTAAATTTTTGGTGACTTGACCAGGTCATTCTCTTTAGTCCTGCAGTCAGTCGTATTGAACCGTCTAATGGTGAGCAGGCAGGCAATACGGATTGCTAGCAGTCGTATTGTACCATCTTCTGCCGGGCAGGCAAGAGATGACGATGGCTAGCAATCGTATTGTACCATCTTCTGCCGGGCAGGCAAGAGATGAGGATGGCTAGCAATCGTACTATGCCATCTTCTGCCAGGCAGGCAAGAGATGAGGATGGCTAGCAGTCGTACTGTGCCATCTTCTGCCGAGCAGCCATGAGATGTGGATGGCTTGCAGTCCTTCTGCACCGTCTGCTGCCAGCCAAAGATGTAAAAGATAGATGGAGTGGATCAAAACAAGAAATAGACCAGATTTGTTTTGTACTCATTTGCCTCCTGCCCTGTCTAGGGGACTCATTCCTCTAGGTCACACTGCAGTCACTCACAGAGAAGGTGCTGCGAGGTAGATCTAGCCATGTATCAATCAGAGGCCAGGCTAACCTCCTTGTTCCAATAAGAACAATAACTTAGGTGCACCATTTCTTATTGGAACCCTCCGTGAAGTCCTGCCTGAACTACTCCTTGATGTAAAGCCACCCCCTTTGTGGATTTTAGCCTCCTGAAGCCAACCCTGTAAGCCGTGTCGTCAGTCGCCCCTCCCTCCGTCAGAGCAACGGCAGACAATCATTCCGCGCCTTTTTTCTGTGCGGACGCCATACCAAGGCAAGCATGGAGTCCGCTCAGCTCACTTTGGCAATTAGGAGCACATTAAACACCACACGCATTATCCAGCAGTATATGCAGCACCAGAACCTGGCAAAGCGCTACCGGGCGAGGAGGCGACGTCAGCGCGGTCACGTGAGTGATCAGGACATGGACACAGATTTCTCTGAAAGCATGGGCCCTGCCAATGCATGCATAATGATGCTAATGGGGCAGGTTCATGCTGTGGAACGCCGATTCTGGGCTCGGGAAACAAGCACAGACTGGTGGGACCGCATAGTGTTGCAGGTCTGGGACGATTCCCAGTGGCTGCGAAACTTTCGCATGCGTAAGGGCACTTTCATGGAACTTTGTGACTTGCTTTCCCCTGCCCTGAAGCGCATGAATACCAAGATGAGAGCAGCCCTCACAGTTGAGAAACGAGTGGCGATAGCCCTGTGGAAGCTTGCAACGCCAGACAGCTACCGGTCAGTTGGGAATCAATTTGGAGTGGGCAAATCTACTGTGGGGGCTGCTGTGATGCAAGTAGCCCACGCAATCAAAGATCTGCTGATATCAAGGGTAGTGACCTTGGGAAATGTGCAGGTCATAGTGGATGGCTTTGCTGCAATGGGATTCCCTAACTGTGGTGGGGCCATAGACGGAACCCATATCCCTATCTTGGCACTGGAGCACCAAGCCGGCGAGTACATAAACCGCAAGGGGTACTTTTCAATAGTGCTGCAAGCTCTGGTGGATCACAAGGGACGTTTCACCAACATCAACGTGGGATGGCCGGGAAAGGTACATGACGCTCGCATCTTCAGGAACTCTGGTCTGTTTCAAAAGCTTCAAGAAGGGACTTTATTCCCAGACCAGAAAATAACTGTTGGTGATGTTGAAATGCCTATATGTATCCTTGGGGACCCAGCCTACCCCTTAATGCCATGGCTCATGAAGCCGTACACAGGCAGCCTGGACAGCAGTCAGGAGCTGTTCAACTACAGGCTGAGCAAGTGCAGAATGGTGGTAGAATGTGCATTTGGACGTTTAAAGGCGCGCTGGCGCAGTTTACTGACTTGGTTAGACCTCAGCGAAACCAATATTCCCACTGTTATTACTGCTTGCTGTGTGCTCCACAATATCTGTGAGAGTAAGGGGGAGACGTTTATGGCGGGGTGGGAGGTTGAGGCAAATCGCCTGGCTGCTGGTTATGCACAGCCAGACACCAGGGCGGTTAGAAGAGCACAGGAGGGTGCGGTACGCATCAGAGAGGCTTTGAAAACCAGTTTCATGACTGGCCAGGCTACGGTGTGAAAGTTCTGTTTGTTTCTCCTTGATGAAACCCCCCGCCCCTTGGTTCACTCTACTTCCTTGTAAGCTAACCACCCTCCCCTCCTCCCTTTGATCACCTCTTGCAGAGGCAATAAAGTCATTGTTGCTTCACATTCATGCATTCTTTATTCATTCATCACACAAATAGGGGGATGACTACCAAGGTAGCCCAGGAGGGGTGGTGGAGGAGGGAAGGAAAATGCCACACAGCACTTTAAAAGTTTACAACTTTAAAATTTATTGAATGACAGCCTTCTTTTTTGGGGGCAATCCTCTGTGGTGGAGTGGCTGGTTGGCCGGTGGCCCCCCCACCGCGTTCTTGGGCGTCTGGGTGTGGAGGCTATGGAACTTGGGGAGGAGGGCGGTTGGTTACACAGGGGCTGTAGTGGCAGTCTGTGCTCCAGCTGCCTTTGCTGCAGCTCAACCATACACTGGAGCATACTGGTTTGGTCCTCCAGCAGCCTCAGCATTGAATCCTGCCTCCTCTCATCATGCTGTCGCCACATTCGAGCTTCAGCCCTCTCTTCAGCCCGCCACTTACTCTCTTCAGCCCGCCACTTACTCTCTTCAGCCCGCCACCTCTCCTCCTGGTCATTTTGTGCTTTCCTGCAGTCTGACATTATTTGCCTCCACGCATTCGTCTGTGCTCTGTCAGTGTGGGAGGACAGCATGAGCTCGGAGAACATTTCATCTCGAGTGCGTTTTTTTTTCTTTCTAATCTTCACTAGCCTCTGGGAAGGAGAAGATCCTGTGATCATTGAAACACATGCAGCTGGTGGAGAAAAGAAAAGGGACAGCGGTATTTAAAAAGACACATTTTATAAAACACTGGCTACACTCTTTCAGGGTAAACCTTGCTGTTAACATTACATACATAGCACATGTGCTTTCGTTACAAGGTCGCATTTTGCCTCCCCCCACCGCGTGGCTACCCCCTCAACCCTCCCCCCTCCCTGTGGCTAACAGTGGGGAACATTTCTGTTCAGCCGCAGGCAAACAGCCCAGCAGGAATGGGCTCCTCTGAGTGTCCCCTGAAGAAAAGCACCCTATTTCAACCAGGTGACCATGGATTATATCTCACTCTCCTGAGGATAACACATGAACGGATGTTGCTTGAACGCCAGCAAACATACACTGCAGTGCTTTGTTCTACAATGATTCCCGAGTACGTGCTACTCGCCTGGAGTGGTAAAGTGTCCTACCATGGTGGACGGAATAAGGCTGCCCTCCCCAGAAACCTTTTGCAAAGGCTTTGGGAGTATACCCAGGAGAGCCACGAATGCCAGGGCAAATTAATCATTAAACATGCTTGCTTTTAAACCATGTATAGTATTTTAAAAGGTACACTCACCAGAGGTCCCTTCTCTGCCTGGCGGGTCCGGGAGGCAGCCTTGGATGGGTTCGGGGGGTACTGGCTCCAGGTCCAGGGTGAGAAACAGTTCCTGGCTGTC
Source organism: Natator depressus (assembly GCF_965152275.1). Lineage (NCBI taxonomy): Eukaryota > Metazoa > Chordata > Testudines > Cheloniidae > Natator > Natator depressus. Next base: position 74,519,584 of record NC_134243.1, read on the forward strand.
GGGAAAACCGGTTTCTCCGCTTACTTGCTGTGAGCTATCTACAACCTCATCATCATCATCATCCTCCTCATCCCCAAAACCGGCTTCCGTGTTGCCTCCATCTCCATTGAAGGAGTCAAACAACACGGTTGGGGTAGTGGTGGCTGAACCCCCTAAAATGGCATGCAGCTCATCATAGAAGCGGCATGTTTGGGGCTCTGACCCGGAGCGGCTGTTCGCCTCTCTGGTTTTCTGATAGGCTTGCCTCAGCTCCTTCAGTTTCACGCGGCACTGCTTCGGGTCCCTGTTATGGCCTCTGTCCTTCATGCCCTGGGAGATCTTGACAAAGGTTTTGGCATTTCGAAAACTGGAACGGAGTTCTGATAGCACGGATTCCTCTCCCCATACAGCGATCAGATCCCGTACCTCCCGTTCGGTCCATGCTGGAGCTCTTTTGCGATTCTGAGACTCCATCATGGTCACCTCTGCTGATGAGCTCTGCATGGTCACCTGCAGCTTGCCACGCTGGCCAAACAGGAAATGAGATTCAAAAGTTCGCGGTTCTTTTCCTGTCTACCTGGCCAGTGCATCTGAGTTGAGAGTGCTGTCCAGAGCGGTCAAAATGGAGCACTCTGGGATAGCTCCCGGAGGCCAATACCGTCGAATTGTGTCCACAGTACCCCAAATTCGACCCGGCAAGGCCGATTTAAGCGCTAATCCGCTTGTCAGGGGTGGAGTAAGGAAATCGATTTTAAGAGCCCTTTAAGTCGAAATAAAGGGCTTCATCGTGTGGACGGGTGCAGGTTTACATCGATTTAATGCTGCTAAATTCGACCTAAAGTCCTAGTGTAGACCAGGGCTTAGGTATTTATAGGATGCCAGTCACATTATGAAAATAATACCAGCCATTACTTCTAATGCTAATATTTTCATGGTATTCAAAAAGTGGCCTGTTTTTCCTTTAGCATTTGTTTGTAGATCTGCTGTGTCCCATCACCAACTACTACTAGATGTTGGCAGCTCTGTAGGTAATGCAGCAGAAGAGAATAACAGGGATTCCTGCTAGAAATGTAAAGAAATGATTCATGTGGGTTATTTCAAAGCTAATAACAACACAGTGCAAGTATGCAGCTCTTTACCTATGCCTCAACAAGGATGCCACAATGTCTGCAAGAAATAAGCTCCTAAATGAAGAGCTGCTGGATCAAACCTAACCCAGACAATGCAGGCCAGAAGCAAGAAAGACTGAATAATAGTACCTAGCTCATTCATCTGTAGATTCCAAAATGCTTTAGAAAAGAGGTCAGCATCATTAACCCAATGTTATAGATGGGGAAACTGAGGCACAGAGAAGACCCTGGCCCAAGGTCACCCAGCAGCAGAGCAGGACTAGGATCAGGGTCTTCTGAGTCCCATTCCAGTACTTTATCCATTAATCCATACTCTCTAATTTTTAAGACCCAGCTGGGTTATTGATCTCTCCTGTCAAAGGCATCTGTCCTCCTGTTCATCCAAGTGGTGTGAAACTTGAGGGTCCTTTTCAGGTAGGCTTTACAGCCCAGATCCTCAAAGCTATTTAGGCTCTGAACTTCCACTGAAATCAGTGGGAGTTAGGTGCCTAAATACCTTTGAGGATGTGGGCCTTAGTATAGAGTATCAGCTAATGTCAGTGGTGAAAAGCTTCTTCTTCCCCCTCTAGCATGCCAGGAAAAGTTGCTCCCTTTCCAGGGGAGGATGTGACTACAGAGATCCATATTTTTGCCCCCTGCAGACTGCATTACTATAATACGCTGTACGGGGTTGAATGCAGAAGTAATGCGGTGACGCCAGTTTATGCAGATATGGTCATCCGACTTCTCAGTGCAGTGAACATCATCCCGTAGAGTGCTAGTTTCCTCATGGGCTCCCAGTCTGTTTCAGGTGCCACTTCAAAGCCTGGGTCCTGATTTTCAGGGCTTTCCATGGATTAGCACCCAGCTACATCTGTGATTTGACTCATGACTGACCAAGACAACTGTGCTCCAAACTATGCAGTTTCCAAAGTGCCGGATGAAGAAGAGTGTGAATGGAAACGGAGCACTCTCAGTCAAGGGGATTCAGCTGTGCAAGGAACTTCCAGAAGAGAATAAGCTAATTCAAACCTTGATCATCAGGCTGCAAGGAAATGCTGCTTGACCCACCAAAACTAGGATTATATTTACAACAGCAAACTCTGCTCCAAGCAGAGAGTCTCACTCCCAGGGAAAGAAACAGAAGACTCCCTGAGCTCCATTAGGGCTTCCTACACTAATCTAATTTACCAGGGATAGGTAGGTAAGTAGATAGAGATAGTTGAATTTTTTTTCCAAACCCCTTTTAAAAATATGGCTTTTTTGGAAACTTTCTGATTTTTCAGTGAAATAAAGCAAAACTGGAAAAACAAAAATATTTTGGGGGTTTTTTTAAAACTGAAAATGAAAAATTTTCAAATGTTGTTTTTTCCCCATTTCCTGCCTCCTTTTTTCAAAAATGGGGGGGGAGGAGGAAGCGGGGGAGAAAAAGTTGGGGACTGAAAAATTGAAAATAAAAAAAAGACATTTTTGGTTTTCAAAAACTGATTTTGGGGGGAAGGGCTGGTTTGTTTTATTTTTTCATTGTGAAATTGGAAAGTTTTGAAACGGTTGACAAACAAACCCTGAAAAATTAACATTTTAAAACAATATTAACAAACATACTTACAACTTTTACCAGCTTTGACAGATAGAAAAGTATTTGTTCATATCTAAAACGGATTCATTCTTTGTCTGCTCTGATGTGATTGCCAACAAGGAGTGACAGTTAGTACCATTGTAATGCCAGTTTTTGTGATATGAACAACGATTCAGACCTGTAATAAGACAACCAGGTCACTTCATATTAGACATCAAACATCAATGGCTTTTGGTCATTTCTGACCTTAGTCAGAGTTTAACAGATGATTTGGAGGTGACATGTTCTACATTCCATTGCTCTCCCTTGAGATATTGAATTCAATCATATATGTATTAAACTTTGTCTGAGCTCTCTCATTTTCAAGGATATTTTTAGATCAGCTCCCTTCAGAGTACCAATTCATAAGAAATGGTTATTTTTCGGGGATTTTTTTCTTGTTTGGTTGTTGTTTTTCAAAATTAAGAAACAGTAGAAATAAAAGCAAGACAAACATTAAAATAATGCTAAAAATCTGACACAAACATACCAAGATCCAGGAATATAATACTAGAGTGCTCTTAAATTAATCCCATTTTGCACGGGCACTGAATGGAGAGTATATGGCCTGTTATTAAGAAGTGCGCCTGTAAAGGTATTGCCTGTAGATCATATGATGTACCAGGAATATTGTAGCATGTCAAATGGAAATTTGCAAACTGCAACGAGTCTGGTGACCAACCACAAAATAAACATTCTGCAGCGTGCATCTTGCGTTAACAGCCATGCATTTGGCAAGATGTAATTGATCAGAGGAAAGAATGGGAATTATTTGGAAAATTTAAATAATAACTCGAGGGCTCTTCCTGTTTGTGAGCTAATAACTATATATCCTGGGCTAAAAACACTTCCTTGAGTTTATTTGCCCAGGGAATGGTTATTATTGAGTTACCAGAGCACCAATCAAGTTACTGCAGTAGTCATGCTGAAATATGCCCTCCTTGCTTTCAAGCTTGTGCTTGTTTATAACGCCTTTTGCTGTGATTGGCTACAACCCCCTAAACTCTCTCCACTCACGTGGCTATAACATTGCTGCCTTAGCCCCATCCCTTTCTTTACCCTGTCACCCTGCCTAGCTTCAGTGTCCATTTCTCATAATATGAGTAATTCTACAGTGAAGATTAAATAGTGCAAGGAGAAGGCCCTGGCCACCTTCAGACTGATGGTGTTTAATTTCATTATCTAAAGAGGAGTTTAATCCCTAAATCAATAGTAACCATAGGTTGCAATAGGAACTATGGATAGAAGGACAGTAGTGGTGGTTTAGGCCTATGTGACTGTATAGGGCTTCACTCTTCCAGGAGCCTACATACACATACACACACAAACACAAATACACACACTGACCAACAGCCAGAATTCTATTCCCGGTTCCGTGCTCCCGGTTCCATCTGATTTCACAGCCCCTGGGAGAGATTAAATTTACTACTTGCCCAGCACCTTGGGAACCAAAGGGTGACTGGCGCCACAAAGCTTCACAAAGAGATATTGGAGAGAGATCATTCCCCACCTGTAAAAGGTCACAGAATCTATAAATTCAAAGAGTTTACTCAAGAAGGGACCATTGTCCCATCTAGTTTGACCTCCTGTACATAACAGGTCATTACTTTTCGCTCAGTTACCCCTGTATTAAGCCCTATAACTTGTGTTTGGCTACATCATACAGTTTAATCACCCTCAGTGTTAAAAATTTATCTTATCGATAATTTCAATTTGAATTTGACTAGTTTTAATTTGACTAGATCTTCCAGCCTTTGCTTCTTATTAGGACTTTCTCCACTAGATTAAACAGCCCCCTTTAGTATCCAATATTTTCTCTCGTAAAGGTACTTACACATTGTAATCAAGGCACCTCTCAATCTTCTTTTCGATAAGATAAACAGATTGAGCATTGTAAGTCTCTCGCTATAAGGCATTTTCTCCAGGCCTCTAATAATTTTTGTGGCTCTTTTCTGCACCCACGCTATGTTACCACATCCTTTTTAAAATGTGGATATCAGAACTGGGTGGAGTATTAGTTTCACCAAAGCCGCATGCCCACTCCAATTCACTTCTCCCATGTTTATACAGCCAAGGATCACACTAACTCTTCTAGAATCAGCATTAGCCAAGAAAGATGGGGCAGAGTAATAGAGTAGGTCTTGTGGATACACGGTGATGGGGGCCCTGGTTAAAGAAGGGAGGGAAATGGATGGTGTCACACACACATTATTTCACATGGGTCCATAGAAATCTTATGGTCATCCTTGAGTTGGGAGCTCTCTGTCGTTAAGTCTGTGTATGGGATACACTTTGCTCCAGCACCCAGGCAGTGTTGCAAGAACGGAAGTTGGTTTCCCACCTTTCATATTGTTTAAAATGCACCTTTTGCCTTGGATGGTCTGCTAGAAACTGCAAGCCTACTTTCTGCACTGACCTTGCTACGTTCCCTGCTTTAGTGCCGGACTGACAAACATGTATCTTAATTGTGTTTTCATGGCTGCTTTTATGGTTTAATGGCATGTTAGAGTTTAAATGGTCACCAATTGAATGGGCCTTGTTGGTTTATGAAATAGCTGTTAATATTAGATCGCACAGTTGGGAATATTACAGTGTGCTCTTGTGCATTAAATATTAATTGGTCTGGTGAAAGCTGAGACTATTTGAAGTGTAAGAATTGAAATTTGGGCAGGGCTTCAGTGTGTTGTTGCCAGTGGCCTAATGATGTATGCACTATCCGCGCTATGCCGCATCTTTGGGGTTCCTTGGCCTTTGGTTAAGAGCTCTGGCCTGGATTTTCCACAGGCGCCTATCTTTGTTCCTAATAAGTAAATAAATAATAAAGTCTTCCACTGTCCGCTCTTTTTCGTAGTCACTCCTGCGTCTTGTCTGCACTGGCAAAAATGGGACACCATGGTGACGTGGAAGCTGTAGTATAAAGAGTGCTGAGGGCCCAGATCCTCAAAGATATTTAGGCTACCAGATTTCTACCAGATTTCCAGTGTGAATTAGGCACCTACAAATCTTTGACGAGCTGGGCCTCATTGCTGTTCCCACTCTGCACCACCTAACCCTTCTCAGAGCAAAGTCAGGCAAATACAGTAGTAAAAACAATAGACCTTGCCTGCATCCACTTGCCCCTTACTACCAATGGGGCTGCACCCCATTGGTAGTAACAATGAGTCTCATTCTTGTCAATGCAAACTCAGCCTTGGTGCCATGACTTTTTGCCGGTTAGGTAATCAGATCAGGCTGCGCCAGCTTAGCCCAATGTCTTGAGTGTGACAGCAGTAAAACATCATAGCATTTTGAAATCAAGTCAGGATCATCCAGATCCTCAACTCCATATGCACTTAGCAGCAGGTGCATTGCACTTAGATTTTTCCCACAAACATTTAATTTTCTTTAGTGGTTTGAGAGGCTCTTTGAGACTGGACAACATGGTTCTCTGGAATGTTACTTTAGGGGAAAACTTTTTAAAATAAATCCCTGATGATGTTGAACAAGTTATGTACTGAATTCACTGGAAAAATTTGTGAAGTCGCCATTTTCACTAATAGCAGTTCCTGGAATTTTAAACTAGGATGGCTCTTTTGTAATATTTATGCAGCAGTATAGACACAGAAACTTAGTTCCACTGCTGCCCAGTTATTTGGTGGTGGGCACATAATAGATTGGCTTAATAGAGAAAAATAGATTTATGCCAACTAACAACTGATGTGTTCCAGTCAAAAGGATTTCCAATCATGACACAGATCCAGAAACTGCTTTTAATTGGAATCCATACACAGCTAGGGCTTGGTGAAACTGTTCAAATTTAAATGACTTGGATAATTGAGTGGAGAGTATGCTTATAAAATTTGCAGATGACACCAAGCTGGGAGGGGTTACAAGCCTTTGGGAGGATAGGGTTCGAATTCAAAATGACCTGGATAAATTGGAGAATTGGTCTAAAATCAACTAGAAGAAATTCAAGCCAAATGCAAAGTACTACGGCTACACTACAGGAAGGAAAAATCAAATGCACAAATACAAAATGGGGCACTAACTGGCTGGGCAGTAGTGGGTTCAGAAAAGGATCTGGGGGTTATAGTGGATCATAAATTGAATATGAGCCAACAATGTGATACATGTAGTTGTGAAAAGGGCTACTATTGTTCTGGGATGTATTAACAGGAATGTCTTAAATACAACACAGGAGGTAATTATCCCACTCTATTCGGCCTTGGTGACACCTCTCTGGAGTAGCGTGTCCAGTTTTGGGTGACACACTTAAGAAAACTGGAAAAATCAGACAGAGTCCAGAGGAGGGCAGCAAAAATGATAAAAGGTTTTAAAACACATGAGCTCCGAGCTATGAGTAAAGGTTAACAAGAACTGGGTAAGTTTAGTGTTGAGAAAAGATGACTGAGGCAGGACCGAATAAAATTCGGTAGATCTGTTAAGGGCTGTTATAAAAAGAATGTTGATCAATTGTTCTCCGTGTCCACCGATGGTAGAACGAGAAGTAATGTGCTTAACCTGCAGCAAGGAGATTAGGTTAGATAATAAGAAAAATTTTCTAACTCTGCGGGTAGTTTCAGCTCTGGAATAGGCTTCCAAGGGAGGTTGTGGAAGCCCCATCACTGGAGGTTTTTAAAGAACAGGTTAAACAAACACCCATCAGGGATACTCTACGTTTACTCGGTCCTGCCTCCATGCAGGGAGATGGACTAGATGACTTCTCGAGGTTGCCCAAATCTAGAACCATAAGCAATCTAGCTTTAGGTTTGGTTCTGAACTGCCGTTTTTTAAGATTTGTTCCTTTGAACTGTTTCTGTCTATCTTAGGGCTTTACACTGAGTACCTTCCATGTAAAATCAATAGCAACAGTGAAGTCCCTAGTAGGCTTCATGGAGTCTCTGGCCCTTCTTCCTTTTGGGGGTCAAAGCTGTGCTTGGGGGTGCAGCTTTTGTTTTTTATTTATTTTAGATGTTTTAAATGTCCCCTTTTGTCAGCAGCTAGGGGCAGAAGGCAGAGGACGTGATGTGGCTGTGGCTGTCGTTATTTTAACAGAAAGCCTTTTTTCAGAGAGGAAGGTTTTGCAGCGTTTCCTAAGGGTCAGCATCTGAACGTTTCCTAGAGATGGCGCGACTCAGTTTCTCAGCCCAGTACTGCTTGGTTTCAGATAGAACAAGAAATGAAAACAGCAAGAGAGAACTCTGCACCTCGTTCAGTTCAGGCTGTGATCTTGCCAAATGTAATTAGTTAGTGCAAACACGTGTGCACTTAAATAACTTTACACACATGAGCAGCCCCATTGACTTCAATGAGACTACTCATGTGCTGAAAGTGAAGCACAAACATACATGTTTGCCGCACCAGAGCCCTAATCCCCTTGTTGTTTCAAAGGAGTAGGATATCCTCTCTGTGTCACACAGCGGTGCGGAGTTGCTTGCCCTGTTTAAACGCTGCACTATTTAACCCCAGTGGCAGCTGCATTTCTGTGACTGAAGCAATCCCTCTTTCTGTGGCTTGTAACTTTGTGGAGCACTTTCAGGTGTAAAAAGGCTGAAAAAAGGCACTCTGTAAATGTCAGTTATTCATTGTATCGTCCATTTTTAAATTATGATGGATTTAGTTATTTTCTGTTAAGAACTCAGATGCCTTCAGGACTGGGCACCTCAAAATTTGAATGTACTATACTTATTCACAGCTTGCATAAGCCCTGATGCCTTATGGTGAGTGATCCCAATGTGGCTGCAGATGGCTAAATTAACCAATAGCACTAGCAAAAATAGTACTGCTTACACCTTCCAGCTTCATGGTACATCTGCGATTTCGGATGGAGTTCAAGATACGCAGAAACCTCATACAGCAACTCTGACTTCTTCCTCAGTCCAGTGAGACAAACTCCCTCCCAGAGGATATCTGTCCAGGACTGCTACTGCTCTGATGTTCCCCGCTTACTGTTCCTTTGGGCAATTTTGTTTTACAGGGAAATTCAACAAGCAAAGGTATGGTTGAGACTAAACCGTGGGGCCTACATTTTCAAAAGTGACGTGATTGTTGGGTGGAGAACTTGAGACTCCTTAACGGGGCCTGATTTTTAGCGGATGGGTGCTCAGCACTTTCAGAAAATCAGGCATCTTTATGATGCCTCAAATTGCCCATCCAAAAATAGAAGCACCCAAAATCACCAGCCCCTTTTAAAATGTAAATCTTGGTTCCCACAGGATACATGGGAGGAATTAGGTCAAGATTGGGATGGGAAGCAACAATAGATGCCTTCAGGTGAGTAGATATTTCAGTCTCTGGGAAATGCATGGCTTTATTTCAAACCCATCTTTAACTAGTCTAGTGTATATGTTTGGGTGGAAAAGAGCAAAAAAAGAAAGGGAGCAAACTGCTACAGCTCCACAGGAAACAGGTGGTGACACTAGATAAAAGATGGGCAGAAAAAATTCTGACAAAGAGGAAATCACAACATAACATCCTCTACTTTGGAGATGGTTCTCATAGAATCATAGAATATCAGGGTTGGAAGGGACCTCAGGAGGTCATCTAGTCCAACCCCCTGCTCAAAGCAGGACCGATCCCCGACTAAATCATCCCAGCCAGGGCTGTGTCAAGCCTGACCTTTTCTGTTTCATGTTCTGTTTGATTACAGGCTGCATTGTGAATATGATCGTTCTGATAAAAGCAAATAGCACTGTTCACATAGGAAAATTCTCCTATCAGTGGCAAAATGCTCTTTGCTTCCCTTATGCAGCTAAGCAGATTTGGGGTACTACCAGGAATGAAGGAACACAACACGCAAAGCCCTGCCTATAAGCTAACACCAAAACATCCGCCCCCTTATTCCTGAGCGCCTATTCATTTGAACCACAGTGACAGCCTCATTTAGAAACAAATTAGGGGTTAACGAAGAAGTCCATGACGGAGGCAGAATCGAGTTTCCCTTTTCCCCTCACTGTCTGTTAGAATTAGAAAGTGTCTATGAGCAGCGTGTGTCAAGAATATGAACGTGAGATGTCATTTCTGCTGCCTCTAATTGAAGCCAAGATAAATGAAGTGGAAAGGCGGCGTCCAATCCAATCAAAACATGAAAAAGGTATTTTGACATGTAAATTACAAACTTCCTGTGTATTTTGTCTCCCCAATTACACCCTCCCCTGTCATGTTTCTTTAAATTATATCTTAATCTCCCAGTCTCCTAATAATTATGTCATCATTCTTGGGCCTTGAACACTGTGTAATGGTATTTTATAGGATGTGCCATTCATTATTAACTAAACTCACTCTCTGTCCCCAGTGATGCTGTTTCTCATGGTGTTCAAATATGCATTATGTCAGTTCTCCCTTTGTAAATGTTAGGCCAGTTCCACTCACTGCACCTTGATTAAATGGTATAGAGTAGGCGAGGTACTTTCAGACAGTTTATTCTGCCCATCATTATTTTGTAGGGATGCACACGCCATAGTATTTTTTTAATGGCATGGGCAAATGGTTTGAAATGTAACTCCCCAGTCAGTTCAGATCATTTAAAGTGGCTCTTTGCTCTCAGTGTAGCTATTTTTCTCTGCGCATTTCTAAAGAGTAGAAACCATTGGCCCCCCATGAAAACAAGCAGTTAAGGGGTAGGGAGTAAGGTAAATGCAGAGGGTAACCACATCTGCATGGGAATCTTTCCATTGACTTTGGATGAGGCCATAACAGAATGTCACCATGGAACCTGTTACACAGCCCTAGGATGGTTTCAATCCTAGGTACAAAACTCTTACCATCTGGGGTGAATAGCCAACTAAAGGTAGAAATATAGACAGATCTGTCTGCTGAGCTTTTATATCCCAGTGGTAAGAACTCCAGATTATTGGCAAATAACTATCCATGGTTGGCATGTCCTGAAGGATAGACAAAGGATACCAACCATTGTGCAAGTTCCAGTTCCATACAATTCAAAGCATAGCAAAGTACAGTCCATGGCCATGCAATAGTCTGAAGTTTTGCGGGTTAAAAACCTCCTTCCTAAGGAGATCCCAGAATAACTCAGTAGCTTTGAGTCACAGGCATTTTGAGCAAACCTCTTTTATTTTTTTGGTTTTGGTCCAGATTTAGTTATTATAGGTTCTGTGACAGGGTGCGACTGACCACTCCAGCGCCTCCTGCTGGCTGTCACAGGGATTAGCTCTCTCACCAGTGCGCCCTCTTCTGATGGTGCCTCGCTGCTGTCACTTCTTCTCTGGGACCCACGTCCCTCCCAGGACCATAGCATCCTCTTCAATGATGCAGCCCTCCAGCCACGTTATACTCTGGTTTTCCCCTTCCGGGGGTGCTGCAATATCTGTCCAGCCACTTCCCTCAGTGGCAACCGCAGTCCAGAGTTCCACCACTTCCCCAGTGGCAACTGGCTTGGGGGTACCCAGGCCCACCCACTACTTTGGGTCCCGACCCAGGGACTCTGTAGATGGCTGCCGCTTGCTGCGTTCTCTCCGACTCCTCTGTAGATCTCGCTGGGCCACTTCCCCTCAGCCCCAGCACCTTCTTTGCCCTTGCCTCAGGGCCTCAGCCTGCAGATCCCTGCAGCCTGCCAGGAGCTGCCTTTAGCTTCCTAGGTCTCTGCCTGCAGCCTTGATCTGTCCAGGGTGCTTGCTGCCTTCAGCCTACAAGACAGCCAGTCCTCCTCCTTCCTCAAACTCCAGAGCATGACTGAAGCTGCTCTGCAGCCCTTCTTATAGGGGCTAGCGTGGCCCTGATTGGCTGCTCCTCGCAGCCCCTCTCTGATTGGCTGCCTCCTGCGCAGCATCCCAAGGGCTTTATTAATCCCTTAGAGCCCCGTGTGGGGCAGGTGCCCCATCACAGGTTCACACACACTGGAGTTTTCCATGAGTGTCAGATGTGAATGAACCCAAAAACTCACAGTGAATTCAGCCCATTTTGCCTGATTTTAAATGGAAATCATGGGTGAAATCCTGGCCTTTCTGAAGTCAATGGGACTTTGGGGAGTCAACAGAACTAGGATTTCAACCTATACTTAGGGCCAAGTTTGCCTAGAATTTGATCTATACTTACTGGAATTCTGGATTGAATTGAATACTTTGTCCAGATTTCTACCGAAATTATCCAAAAGATGCACAGGCTTGTAAGTAATCGGATCCAAATTTGGAGTTTGCAATAAACATAGTGTGTTTTGCTGCTCTAAGGATCTTCAAGAAAAGATTGTCTGGGACAATGTGTTTCCCTTTAATCATATTCTGTTACAGCATATATTTGGTTTAATGTAGCTTATACCACAGTACAAGGTTCCTTCCATTTGGCAAGTACAGTAAGTCCTCACTTAACTTCCTCCCGCTTAACGTTGCTTCAAAGTTACGTCACTGCTCCATTGGGGAACATGCTTGTTAAAGTTGTGTAATGCTCCCTTATAATGTCGTTTGGCTGCCTGCTCTGTCCACTGCTTGTAAGATTCTGTGGAAGAGCAGCGACTTTACAAGGGAGCATTGCACAAGTTCCTCTTCTCCGCCTCCTCCCCCTCCCTCCCAGCACTTCCCCCACCAAACAGCTGTTTGGCAGTGCTTAGGACTTTCTGGGAGGGCACAGGAGGAGCAGAAAAGCTCCGCATCTCCGCTCCTCTCCCTCCCTTCCAGAAAGTCTGAAGCGTGGCCAAACAGCTGTTTGGCAGCAGGAAAGCACTGGTAGGGAGGGGGAGAAGCGGGGATGTGGCGTGCTCCAGAGAAGTGGTGGAGTGGGGGTGGGAAGAGGTGGGCCTGGAGTGGAGCAGGGATGGGAAGAGGTGAGCCTGGAGCATCCCACGACAAAGTGGGCACCTGTTCTTCTGGGGGGAAGCCTGCGCCAGGTGCTTCCTAGTGTCCTTGCCTGCACCAGACTATGCCTGTGTGGGGTAAGCAGGGGGGACCTCCCAACCACAGTACAGTATATAATGCCTTTTGTCTGCCCAAAAAAATTTCCTTGGAACCTAACCCCCCGCATTTGCATTAAATCTTACGGGAAAATTGGATTTGTTTAACATCGTTTCACTTAAGGTTGTATTTTTCAGGAACATAAACTACAACGTAAAGTGAGGAGTTACTGTATCTGGAGAAAATGCTCTGCAATAGTATAACTTGTGCCCAACAACAACAGGGGAGTAACTAAAGGAAAAATAACTAGAAATCATCTAAAAGTGCTGCTAAACAATTTCAGTCTCACTAGAGGGCTTTAAAGCCTCAAACCAGCATTTTATAAAGCAAAGAAACCTCTAAAATGCTTTCACTACAGCCATTTTGCTGTTATTAAGCTTCGAGATGTGTGTGCACACATATTTGAGCTGCTAGGGTTAAATTGTGTTGTGAAACATGGAGGTCCCATTTGTAGACATCTGCCCGCATGGCAGAAATTTTGCACTGAACCTGAACTGTGGATTTCTTTGGTTTAGAATTTTGTACAAACGAACACTGATCTCAACACTGAGAGCCTAGGTATAAAAGATTTTGTTCTGAACATTCCAATGGCCACTGTAGCCAATATGTGCAAGAGCAGATCATTATAAGGGCAAATATAAGTTAGTCCTTGCTGACATCGGCTCATGTGTCAAGGAAATAGCAGAAGTGAATCCTGCGGCTCCTTTTCATTTCAGAGTCCTGAGTGAAATCACGGAAAAAGTTCTATTCTTGAGTCCAGCTGGCGAACGCCAAAGTGACCTTCATTTTCAGGCATGTGCTTGTTTGTGTGGAGATAGCAAGGAGGGCTTACCCAGGCTGGATTTAATCCAGGAGAACTAGATACTCCATTTTCATTTCGTCTGACTTTCCATCACAAGATGTAAACTACAGGTGTTCAGGCATGGCGGGCCCTGGCACTATTCCAACACTGGTTTCACCCTAATTAAAGCCATCTGATCTTACCGAGAGCCACTCTCTCTCTCTCACAACAAAGTCATTCACCCAGCCTAGGGTTTAGAAAAAGTCATCCAGATTTCTCCCACAGAGAGACAAACCCACCTCTCTCAGTGAAGTGCATTCAGTAACAAACTTTTACCATATCTCCATCTCGGGTGCAAATGGGCCACCTCCTCAGGAACTGTACCACGGTGTCACTGAAGTCAACAACATTATGATGATTTACACCAGATAAGAATCTGGCCTTATAGATCTATACTCATTCAAATCATAATATTCCTAGTCAGTCAGGACTGCTTGATTAATAGATTTTCTTTAATGAAGATATAAGGGTAATTCAGAAAAGGAAGGATCAGTACCCTTAGCATCATGCTAACTGCTGATATATGGCAACAAACTGTACAGCTGTGTGTTTTACAACTCAATATGAGTGAATAATGAGAAAGTTGTATACAACAGTCTTAATAGCCGTGCAGCCTGCAATGCATTTTCAGTGCAAGTCACACAGTTCTGCTGTTAATTACACATTTAGAATGTGTGCCCATAAAAGCACTGTGTGTACCAGGCAATGATTTTTTTATGCCGACTGGTATTATAAATGCCTTCGCATCTCCCTCTCCCTCCCACCCCAACATGCTTTGAATACATCTGCACTTTAATAGATTTTGTCATGTGCAGCCTAAAGTGTTACGCTCACTCTGTTGCAAAGTTTATGGTGCCCTTACTGAGTGATATTTCTGCATTGATAATAGATATGCAGGCAGAGCCGGCAGCAGGAAGGCACAGCACTGCCTAATGGGATAGTAGGGTTTGCACCCTAGGCCAGCAAATGCTAAGTGAATCACAGAACTGATCCTCTGAGGCACTGGAAAAGAGACTGCTGGCGAAAGACCTCCCCTGCCTCCCACACTGGCTGCTCTGCGGCTCCTGCACAGAGGAGCAATGGTGTCAGATCAAGCTGGCAGCAAAAATGCCCCAGTAGCAGCCACCCGAAGAGCAGAATGGGGAGAGAGGGAAATGTAAGGAAAGCTTTAACAGAATAAAGACAAAAAAAGCTTGTTTCCATAGAGTTTTTCTTAGGCCTTATTAAAAGGGGTCATACTGCATGGGCCGTGTATACATACTTCATTAATACCTAGATTAGGACCAAGAGCAATCTCTCATTACATACCCATATCCATCTATCGCGTTCTCAATCCAAGACCAAGACCAAACAGTCATATTACTTGGAGTCTGCTAGACCAGGGATCAGCAACCTTTGGCACGCAGCCCACCGGTTTACCTGCCGCATCTGCAGGTTCAGCTGATCGCAGTTCCCACTGGCCGTGGTTCACCGCTCCAGGCCAATGGGGGCTGCAGGAAGTGGTGGGCAGCACATCCCTCGGCCTGCCACCGCTTCCAGCAGCCCCCATTGGCCTGGGACAGCGAACCGCGGCCAGTGGGAGCCGCAATCGGCCGAACCTGCAGATGCGGCAGGTAAACAAACCGGCCCGGCCCGCCAGGGGGCTTACCCTGGCAGGCCACGTACCAAAGGTTGCCGATCCCTGTGCTAGACAGTTGTATTATTTGTACAATACAGGTTCATAGTTAGCAAGGCTAGATGGGGCCACTATAATCATCTAATCTGACCTCCTGAATAAGACAGGCCAGAGAACTTCCCCAAAATAACCCCTGTTTGAACTTGAGCAGCTCTTTAGAAAAACATCCAATCTTGCTTTAAGCATACAACAATACGTAACAAACTGTGACCATTAATACTGCAGTACTGCCTAGAGGCTCAAATAGATTTGGGGGTCCCATTTGCCAGGCGCATAGCCAGAGTGAGAGGCATCCTCTGCTCTGAAGAGTCTACTTGCCATCTAGGACTTTACATGTGTCACTTTATTGGACACTACTGGCACCCAGAACTTCCTGTGACTGAAGGATTGTATCCTCCTGTTCTGAAAGCACCTGCCCTAACCACTTGAACTAAAGGAGAACAATGGGAATAATGCTTTATCATATCAATGCAGCTGCTATCACTGCAGGTTCCCATACTAGTCCAGGAGTGCTCTATATTTGTATACAGGTAAATAATTAATAGTGATGGCACTCAAGAATATCTAGCATTGTTCCTGGGTTTTATATGACCCATACAACTTCTTGTTGTGCACTGCAAATAGCTTTCTCTGGCTGCTCTTTAAACCCGCTCTAAACCCAGACAATATTTCAAATATAAATATTCTAACCTTACCTTGGATTATAAACTATCATAACCACACAGTAAAACAACACAAGGAAATCCTGGCTTGGATTTCTGATGGCAAACCCTTCAAACTTCCCTCCTGTGGTTAATGATGACACCAGATTTCTTCTGTTAGCAATTGATGCCCTCATATTCTACCACTGGTTATTACTCATTGCTACATTTATTAGAGGTGGTTAAAAAAAATCACATTCTGAGGAGAGAGGGGGTTAACCAAAAGAGAAGCGGGGAGGGGAGATTGTGAACATGCTTGCAAACAAAAACAAAATAACACAATCATGCTGTTTTTGACCAGAGATAGACCTCGTCCAAAAAAATGAAATTTGAAAATTTTCAGTACAGAAAATTGTTTCTCCAAATTTTTCCACAAAAAATGTTCTAATTTTTCAACCAAAATGATTACGTGCAACTAAAATCTAATCAAATATCAATTATTCAAAAGGTCTCTATCTGAGACAGGGTCACATCCCCCAGCCCTATCCTAGATAACAGGGATGCCTGAATAGCAAGTGTGGTTTACCCAAGCCCAGTTAACAAGGTTCAGCCGCAGGTGATGGGACCCTGGGCTGGAGGAGCAGGGCAGATGGACAGTGTGCTGTGGGAATGGAGCAGCTGAAAGCCTTCTGCACTTAAGGATTTGAATTGGCTCCACTTCCCTTTCTGCTATATAAAGTTTTATACAATGAAGTCTTTAAGTACTTAGGGGCTTTAGAGGATTCCACCACCTTCTATGACATCTTCTGCTGAATCAGCCCTGCTGTCTCTCTGTAAAACATCTGCAAAGCCCACATCCCAGATTATCTGTCCACTCTGTGTCCTAAAGGTTTCAGGTGCCCCCTACCAACAACAGGTGTGTTAGGTGTTTCAGGTGCCCCCCTACCAACAATACGCGTGTATGCATTTTACTTAGTGGCCTAAAAAGCTCTGTGGGTGCCTGTATTTCTGCAAATGTGCTTTTTCATGTTCTGTTTGAAAACTTGACTTTATTTTTTAAGGCAAAACCTGTAATGCCATGTGCCAGTTGGGTAGTCAGGCATCTCTTCAATTGATACACAAAAAAAGCATAGTTTGGGCAAATAATAGGGATAGATCCTCGCTGGTGTAAATCAATGCAATTTTATTTGAGCTAAGTGGATTTACACCAGCTGAGAATCTGGCCCCATGAACTTTTGGGCTCACAAACTTTCGTAGAAAGATTTGCGTGTGATAAAAACACAGGAATACAACTTTGCACTTTTGCAACTTTTATCCTACCATCACTTTGTGTTTCCATTACGTTAAAAGTTTACTGAAAAGTAGTGCATAGGACATGCACATGTTCAGTGCCTTAAACTAAGAGGTGGGCCCAAGCTGCAAAGACCGGATCCAGATCCAAACTTTTCCAAGTTGAAGAGTGGAGGTTCTGATACAGGGTTTTGGTTCAACCCATTCACATCTAGATTTGTTCTAGGGAACAAAACCGTAAGGTGATAAGATGGGCTTTGTTCTGCTGAATATGAAAACATTTAATGTAGGATGTCTTTTGGTTAGGAAGATTTTGGCAACGAACTTACTGGAGTATTAAAGGACTTATGTAGGTGGCAAAGATATGTTGAGTTAATTCCACCAAAAATATATATCCTCGATAAACCATACAAAAATCATAGATGAAAATAAAATTTACTCCCTCTACTGCAGAGCAAAAGATAGGCTAATGAGAATCTTAACTAATTCAGAACCTCTCTGTCTTGTGTTTCACTTTAATGCTCAAAGTCCAGCAGTCTGAGTCTTGGGACAACATTAAAGAACCAGCCGAGATGCTGGTGCAGTCCTTGCATGTTGTTATACTACCATCTACTGATAAAAGGATGCTACTTCTCTGAAATCTTATCTCCTGTCTTAGTCACCTTGATACAATGAGCAAAATTTCAAGTCAATCAGGGCTAGAGAATGAGCTTTAACTGCCGCTTTAAACATCATCACCTCAAAGCTCTTCAGGTCAATGTGTCTGTATGTATTCATAGAGTAATCAACAGCATGGGGCTGATAGTAAGGTATTATTTTCTCTTTCTTTCATGGCAAGAGAACCAAGAAAAAGTCAATTATCATCAAAAGCCTTTTCTGGGGTGTGGTGCCTTAATATAAATGATGAAATATTGAATCACCAAGTTTAAAAACCCTCCAGCCAACTGCGATGTGAGCTACATTATTTGTGTTAAATAGGAGTTTGAACCTGTGAGAAGTTGTGAGCACTCAGTTATGAACGGAATGAAGGGCAGTTGAGGGTGCTCAGCATTGTGTGATACTGCCACTGTCCTGTAGGAGGAGCTCAGCATCTGCAGGGATCAGGCCCTGCCATCAGTTAAATAAAATCCCAATCATCTTAGATGATTTATTCTGCCTGAATACGGAATCTATCGGCTTTGTGAGTAAAGAGGAAACCTAGGGAACTGTCACTGCCTCCGGCTTCAGCAATGTTTTCAGGAGGTGACAAATGTGGCATTTGGTTTTGCATCCAGCACCCTTTTGATATGTACCTGAAATAGAAAGAGTAGCAAGCCCCTTTTATTTTAATCAGTGTGCCATAATGACTTGGGGGCTAATTAGATACTGGTAATTAAGGAAAGCCTTTGCTCTGACTAAAGTTTTTTTCCAATTGCATTGTTGATCCAAGAAAGAAGACCATTCACCTTTACATTAGTTTAGTTGGAGAGAAATTAAATGTCAGTTTTATCTTGATTCATCACAACTCTTTAATCAATGTCAATGCATCAAATCCCCTTGTCATTCCTGACCTATAAACCTAACATTAAGATCTGGTCTATACTAGGAAATTAGTTCAATATAACTACATCGCTCAGGGTGTAAAAAATCTACCCCCCTGAGCAACGCAGTTAAACCTGCCTTCTCCCATCAACCTAGCTACTGCCTCTTGGGGAGGTGGATAACCTACGGTGACAGGAGTACTTTGTTAGCTCACCTTCCATCTTTTAAAAAAAGAAAGAAAAAGTGCTGAAGACACCCTCCTTTTTCATGGAGAAAAGCAGCAGCAGGTGGGTAATAATGATTATTAAGATGAGTGACAAATTGAACTATGTTACAGTTAGGGCCCGATCCTTCATCACTTCCCTTGCAGAAGTGTAAAGACTAGAGATCCAGGCCCTTACTCTTATAAAGTGGTGATGCGATTTTATATTAGGAAAGAAAATAGCATCCAGCTGTCAGATTGTAGGAACAAAACCATTGTATTGTTCTGATGAAAGGTGCTAATGGTTGCCATGGGGGGTGGGGGTGTCTTGGATCTAAAGACAATCACACACCTCATTACAGCCAATGGATGTGCCATGCACTCTCTTTCAGGCTCAACAGAAGGAGCAGGCAAGCCCATTTATGTAATAGAAAGCAGCTGCAAACTCTGTGGGCTACCATAAAAGGACTAAACCCAATGGCCAGGGCTGAGATAACCCAGATAGATTAACAGGGGTTTCCAAAGTTGCAGTCACAGGGGCTAGAAGATTGGCTGCAGCCTGCACAGGCTGGCACTCAGCAGGAAGCCAACAGAATTGAGAATAGCTCTGGGTGGACGTTTTTGGCCAAAACTTTTCTTCTGTGAAAAATGCAGAGTGAGCAACACCCCAATGGTTTTGTGAATTTGTGATGGATTTGCCTGTGACCCACACCTTCCATCCACCAAAAAGTCAAAGCATTTGGACATGTTCCAAACAAAACGTTTTTATTTTTTGAATCAAAACAACTTTTTGGTTCAAAAACTCCTTCAATTTAATTTTTAAAAAGTTGAAATCAAAACAAAACATTTGGGGTCGAATGAAATGTTTTGTTTGATGCAAAGTGAATGTTTATTATTATTATTTTTTGATTCACCAAACAATTTTTTAAATTGTTTTCAGGTCAACCTGAAACAATTTTTCTTCTTCAATTTTTCAGAATTGCCAGCAAATGAAACATCAAGTTCGGTCCCTCCTCTTTTCTGCCTGTGGCACATAGTTGTCTAGTCTGCTGTGGGGTGTAACAATAGTTTATTCTCACTTCAGTTGTTGGGTTAGTGTGCAGGTGCTGGGTGGTCTATGCTATAGAGGAAGTCAGACTAGAGATCTAGTAGTCCCATCCGGCCTTAAACTGTCTGACTGTAAGTTATTCGTACTGCTCCAGTTATGAGTGTGACCCGGAGAGGAAGCAAAGAGACAGAACCTCCTGGGCACAGTGCTCGCTGGAACAGCAAACTTGGGGATTTCCGAGCAAGGAACGTGCCCGGTGTTGCTTGTTTCTATTGTGTTCAGAGAAGTAGGCCTGTGTGGACAGTCTTTGTAAATAAACAAGATTATACCAAGAGTATACCTGACACCTATCACCAATTTCTCATCCTCATGGAAACAACCCTGCAAAGCCTAACCTTCAACTAACTGCTCAAGTCAAAGGGGCACCCATACAACCTGTGAGCAAACTAATGATTACACCTTCTATTCCAACCCAGTGCTATTCCTGCACACATTTACTAACAGTAGTCTCATCCCTTTAACCAGAGTCTGTTGACTTACATAGGATTATTCGTATGAGAAAGAGACTACTCATATGAGCAAGGAGCTGGAGGCTCAGGTACCCTACATATAGAGCCATTGCGCCATTTAAAAAGAATGGACAGGGCAATGAGACTTTTATCCTGAAGTTTTTCATTTCAATTTTTTTTTTCAAAAACAAAATGAGGTATTTTCAGCAAAAACTAGGGTTTTTTGAAGAAACCTCTTCTCCTGGAGTTCACCTGAGGGCCGTTCAACTCCTTACTGCATCCAACATAAGCCAATGCCTAAAAGGCACAGCCTGGCCCTAGGTGGCTACAGTCAGGATGCACGGTTGGATTTCACAGCTTCTGAACCTTCGCCCCTCCCCTGGACATGATGGGGAAGGGAGTCTTGCCTTGCGGTTAAGGCACTGGATTGGGACTCAGGAGATTGGGTTCAGTTTCAGTCTCTGCCACAGATTCTCTGTGTGACTGAAAGTCACTTAATCTCTCTGTGCCTCATTCCCTCGCCCTTTAAATTAGAGAAAATTTCTTAGCTCACTGGTGCATTGGGGGGTGCTTCCTGGTGATGGGGACGATATCAGACCGTAGACAATGTTTGTATTTCTTTCGTGTTACTTTATTTAGTGCATATGTTTTCTGGAGTAAACTGTGGCCTTGATTTATCAAGTCACTTAAGCACATCCTTAACTTTAAGCATATCAGTAGTCCCACTTAAACTTCACTTAAAGTTAAGCTTAAGCTTAAACACCTTGCTGATTTGAGCCTTGGTGCCTGGCAAAATTCTAATCATGCTGGTAGCTGATGACATAGAAATCTTCCTAGTGTATGTATTATCATCCTGTGTTTTGGGGCCAGATCATAAAGGCATTTGTGTGCAGCAATGCCTAACCAAAATGGGCTGATTTAAGGGGGCTGAGGGAACTCTTAGGTCAGAAGTTCCTGGCTTGGGTTACTAGCACTCAGAGCCTGCAAAGTCTATTTCAATGTCAGTGTATTGTTTTTATTCCCTTTATCAAATTGGCTCTAACTTGCAGTGATCTTTTTGTCCCCTCGTCACCCAATCTCCCTGATATAAAGATTCCCTTTGCTGAATTGTTTTGCTGTTTGGATCAAAAATAGCTACTGGTACAATAATTATCCATCTTTTAAAAATCTTTGCTAGCTCGCAGTGAAATCAGGCCTGCGACACAGAAGCTACCACTTCATTTACCATCCTTGGGCTGGGGAATCCAGTCAAGACTCTTCGACTCCACAGTGGGTTTAGACAGAATAATTCAGGACTTGTGCTCCAAAGGAGGCCACCAAGTTTCCGGGAGGGACAGCCACTGGTTTCCACCAGAGACCTGTCTATACTAGTACTCTCACAGGAGGAGCAGTACCAATGGGAAATTTTAGTGATTAAAACTAGTATAAATAAGAGCATATATACAGCCAATTTTTCAAAGGGATGGCTTCTGCTTGCATGCAGTTTTACATACACAAGCATTTTTGAGTGCTGATACTGACATAAAGGTGATACCTTTTCAGTGTGTAACGTCTATGTGTCAAAATGGGACATCTGTAAATTTAACACTGGTAACTCTCTGCCTTTGGAAGCCATGTTTCACTGCAGTACTTCCTCTTTGTATGCAAAGAAGTTGTTTCCATTAACACTTCATATTAAGAGTTGTCTGAAGAGACTAGGTTTAGGTATAGCATTTGGTTTTGCAAAACCTATCAGGTTGGAGGTTTCCAAATCAAAGTAGGTTTGGGTCCAGATTCCCTTATATCCAAAGCACCAATGTTTAAAGCAGCAGATGGTGCGGAGAATGTCCAGATAAAATGTATCTTTGAATCTATTCTAGGGTTTTCTATGGTGCTCATCATCATAGTATCTAAGCCCTGCACAGGAAGTCCATAGTGGAATTTATTGAGTATTTTGATCTCACTCTACCCAACTTCTAGGAGGAAAGATTCTGGCTTGTGCCTCTCTCTATGACATTTCATACTAATTACACAAAGGCATAGACTCACGAGTGACAAAGGAAGTGAATGAGACAGCTTGGATAATTTTATGCATCACTGTAGTAGTGCAATGTAAAATCAAAGGAGAATCAAATCTCACCATTCAGGGTTCCAGTGGCATACCTCCAGGAGTCAGATGAGCATTACCCCCAAACAACCCTCCTCATGTACAGCACTGCAAAATTGGCTTGATGTACTGATGGTTTTGTTATCTCACTCTCATGCACCATGTTTTGACCCCATCCGAGGCATAGTATTTATTAGTAATATTCATGTTTTACAGCAGTGCTTAAGGGGCCAACTAAGAATGGACCTCACTGTGCCAGGCACTGTTTAAACACAGAGGAGTAGACAGTCCCTACCCAGTATCCTACTAAAGGGACAAATGCTCTGATCCCTTCATGTTAGTCCAAGTAAGCAGCAATAATTCCCACAGGAAATGGTAGATAACTCACTATGAATTCAAAAGCTTCTGAGAACCACAGTCCCTGGGCCTGCAGGAAGAGAGAGATTCATGAAAGTTAACTTTTGCGGGGGGGGTGGGGAGGGGGTAGATTAAGTGGCAACAAAAACCAACCCCATGACCTTTCACTGGCACTGACAATCACCCTTGACATATTGCCTTTAACCACTGTACCAAATGCCAGGATTTGGTTCACCAGGAATTCATTTGTCAGGGTCATGCCCAGAGTGCCAGGCCACTCTGAACAGGATTTCCAACCCCAAGCATTCATAAGTTGTGTCCCAAAAAAGATGAGATTCTTTTAAAAGCATACATGTTGTGTTCTTGTCATTCGCCATCTGGTTCCTGAGTCTGTGGGGTACACTGGCTTCCCATTTTTAAGTTTTCCTCTACAATCGCGAGGCTGGAAACTTTTTTTAAAAAAGAGAGAGAGCTGAGATTCCCATTCATTCTCTTGATTCCAGCAGCTCTCGCTTTAAGCAAAAAGACTCAGTGTTGTAAGACTCATGATAAAATTGCCAGAGTCAGGAGCACTGTAAGCAATGGCCTATATGGACTAAGGCTTTCTGGGTATGTGCTATTGGACAGCCCCTGGCCTGGCATTGGCGGTGAACAAAGCTTACTTTGGGATCCCTATATGGCCTGCACTTGTGAAAGCTAGAATTATCTTTGGCCTGCAGTAGAGGCTGTATGGGTCTGCAAAGTTGGAATCTTGTATTAAGGCTTTGTTTTGCTGCTGCCTTGTAATATGGGGCCTTTATCTGCAAGTGCCCTTGTGGGGCAGGATGGGGAGCTACACCACCCAACTCCATCCCCCTAATGCCACCACACCCAATTCTGTGTTCTTCAAGTCCTTGTTATGATCCAGCCTTCTGGCCGAGTCTTGGTCCCCTTCCGGATAATGGGAAGTCAGAAATTCTGTAGCTCTAGTGTGGGGTCTCTCTGGGTTTAGAGCCTTCATCTCCAAAGTCCTTGGCTGGAGTACCCACGCTCTCCACTGGGTTCCAGCTCAGGGACCTTAGTTGGAACAGCCGGAATTAATCCTTCGGAGTTCCATGCTGCTCCCAGAGCTACCTCCTGCCTCTCCTCTTCAATAGGCTTCCCCAGCCTCTTGCACTGCTTCTCCCTCTCTGGCACATTGGCTTCACAGGCAGCTTCTCACCATTCTACTGGCGGGATCCTCTTTGCAATCTCTCTGCCTCTCTGTCAGCCACCTTTCTCCTCAGGAGTCCTCCCTCTGATTAAGGGCCTTAACCTTCTATCATGCCCAGCTGCTTCCCTGCCTCATTAACTAACTCAGTGAGTTAACTACTCCCCAGTGAACCTGAGTAGTCTCATTCCCCCTTGTGGAGCCTGTCAGAGACAGGCTGGGCTCCTGACCCACTCAGAGGGCCAGCTACCCTCTGACGTGCCCCTTTAAGAGTGTGGTGTATTTTGAAACCTCGCACAGCTGCTGATCTGAAGCAACCCTTGCTCTTTTTTGACATTAAATAGGCCTAAAGTATTGATGAGATGAGAATATGGGCCCGTTTTTCTGCTGCACCTCCCCAGAGTCCCAGCCCAGAAGGCAAGAGACTTTAACAGATTTGGCTGCCTCAAGGGACCAACATCCCTGCTGGCTGCTCAAACCTAAAGGAATTTCCCCACAGCTACCAATAGGCTGAACATTCCTCCTACCCCGAGCTATTCCACCAGCATGGTGGGGCAGTTTAGAGGGTAGGATTGGGGCCACCCCTGCACCACCCTTGTGCTAGGGGTAACCTCTGGGTATTGTTTCCAACCCCTTTAAGGCTCCTTTTTACCCAGAGTGACAAAGGGTGGCAGAACCGGTCACCCTGCTGCCTAGCACATTGAAGACTAGAGCCTTGACCCTGCCTATACCCCACTCACTTCCACAGGCCATGCCGGGAGGGCAGCAGCCAAACCAAGATCCAGGTAACCCTAACACAGCCACTCAGTGGGGCATAGATTCATAGATTTTAAGGCCTGAAAGGACCATTAAGTCATCTAGTCCTACATAATGCAGGCCATAGAACTTCACCAAGTTACCCCTCTCCTGAGCCCAGTAACTTAATCATGTGGGATGACTTCCTCCTCACTCCTCCCCAGCCCCATTAGGGCTAGTTGCAATCTAGCCCTGCCATGTTGGGTGTCATCACTGTAAAACAATGCAGCTTTGTTGTTTTAAAGAGGTTAAAGGATACGAAAGTTCTTAAAACAGGAGGGCTGCTGATCTGAACCTCAGAAACCTTTGGGGTCCACCCACCACTAGTTAGCAATTTTCTTCCAACTGGCCTCCTTTTCTTTCCTCAGGTATCACACAAATCGCTGGTCCGCTGTTAAAAAGAGAACAAAACGAAGCGTCCCCTACCTTCAAATCTGGAATAGCGTTTTAAACTCGGACGAAACTACGCTTGATCTATCACAGCGCTCTAGACAGGGTGAGTGTGACATTTTGATTTTGCTACACTTCATAAACCTGCTAGTGCAGGTGAAGGGTGCAGTAAATATGAAAGCCACCAGAGCGGAACACCCTTTGATTCTTTGTTTATCACAAACTAATTAAAACAAAAAGCACACCATAACTCAACCCTTTAATGTAGGTTACCAGATGTGTCGTTACTTAACCATACTTGCTGGGAAGCCCATATATAATAACTATATTATTTAGCAAAGTGGTGCTGACCCAATTAAAGTTGTGCCCCTTCTTTAATAACACACTCTGTATCTTAAGGTGTTTTAACAACTAAGGAAATGTTCTCCTGGAGCACCCATGGAAAAAAATTAGCGGGTGCTTAGCACCCACCGGCATCCAAGCTCTCCCCAGCACCTCCCGCCAGCCAGCAACCCTGTCAATCAACTCTTCCCCCTCCCTCCTAGCGCCTCCCGCCCACCATGGATCAGCTGTTCCACGGCGTGCAGGAGGCACTGGGAGGGAGTGGGAGGAGCAGGGACGGGGCGCACTCAGGAGCGGGGGTGGAAAGAGGTGGGGAAGAGGCGGGGCAGGTGCAGAGCAGGGGCAGAAAGAGGTGGGGTGGGGCATTGGGGGAAGGGGTGGAATGGGGGCAGGGCTTGGGGCTGAGCAGGGGTTAAGCACCTCCCGGGACAACTGAAAGCCAGCACCTGTGGTTCTATCCTTAATCTATGCATTCATGTTATCATCCCAGGAGTGTAACTTAGCACATATCATATACTTGCACAATAAATGACTTTACAACATTAGTACTAACAACAGGCAAGTCCCCAAAGGAAAATTAAAATGTCTTGAATTAAGTGTCCCAAATAAGCCAAACAGGTCCACAATGCCAAACTGGTCCAGATAAAATAGGAACCAACTAAACCTTCACCCAGAATTCAAATTGAACTCCAATCCTTGTGGAGGTTTAAAACAATAAAGATGTGGATGTTTATTTTCATACACTTCTTGGTTTCGGACAAGACGTGAAACAGAAAGGCTATTCTTAGAGTTGGTTGCACATGTCTAGACCAGAGAATGTTGGTTATGTTTGAAACCAACCAGCTGAACATTTTAAGATTTTCCTGTCGTTAATTTCAACCTGTTGTCAAGCACTTTTTCAATCCACATGACAATGGCTTTCCATTCTAGTCTTCACTATCGCTCCAATATCTCTCATGGGGGTGCCATTTTCAAAAGTGCTCCGCATTGGTTTAACTCTGGTCCCACTGAAGTCACCGTTGACATCAGTGGGACCAGAGTTAGACCAAAGCTGAATGCTTTTGAAAACCCCACCTTGTTGTACTGGGTGAACACACATTGCAAACAGTAAATCTCCTTTAATCAGCACTCCTTTAAGGGGAGACCACTGCAGACTACCCTATTTTTAGTTTAGCTAGTACATTTAGAAAAACTAAGTAGATAACAAAGAAATATACTGAAAAGAGTTGTAGATTTGGTTTAGATAGAGATACAGAACACGATGGTATCTCACACACAAACAGAATATTCTTACAATGTAGAAATTATCTTTGGCTAAAAAGACGGCCCAGCCCAGCATCTGCAGTGGATTGAAGGGATGGGTTTTCTATCTCAGATGTAATTAACACTTTTGCGATATTTCCTCTGAGTTCACCAAGGCCAGTCAATGAATCTGACTAATAGGAGGAGAAGCTTTTAACCCCTGGGCTGCCAGACACCTAAATACATCCTTAACCACATTTATTTGGCTGTCAGATGAAAAGAAAGGCAGCAGATTCAGGGTTAAGCATTGTTCCTGTCATGATTGCCCTGAACTTGCCCAGTTAAATTGCAACAGCATGGGTCTCCATAATTATCTAATTGTTAGTGTTGTGCCTTTACGTAATTTATGATGTAGCATTAAAGTCTGACCTCTGGTTTGAAATGAAGTGCACTATTGCTGACATCCAAGCTCAAATTAGTAGGTAAGTAAGCACCCAATTAATGATTATGCTACTGAGCTTTCATTTCAATCTGACCACACTGCTCCACTAATCAGTTTTCTAAGCCTTTCACCTTCCCCATAACTAATAAGCATTTCTCCAGCTTTTTACATCTGCAAATGCCTTGTTATCCTCATAAAATGATGCCTCCAGTGATTCCTGCATTAAGCTGCTGGCCCAGTGATGCTCTACCAGCTCTCTAGTCTTTATTGCCAGCAAAACCCAAGGCAAGCTGGATGGGCAACCACTGCCAGACTGGCTCCCTTCCTTCTCTTCCCTCTGTAGCTCTAATTAATCTTATAATCAAGAATCAGTTATCTGGGAACAGTGAGCATACAAATCTGATCCCAGTTATGCCAATGGAAACCTGGGGTAATTCCAATGGAGTTGCTTTGGATTCAAGAGAACAGAATTTGGCCCTAGAAATTTGAATATTTCCATTTGGGGAGTCTTAAAATCTAGGACAAAGGGGTTGAATTTAGAACCATACTGTGTAGCTAACTAAATTCTGTCATATTAACGAACATATAGAAATGAGCACAGGTTGGGAGTCAGAAGATCCTGAGTTCTAACCCCAGTGCAGTCCCTGAGCCATTGTCTGACGTTGGGCAAGTCACTTCACCCTGCTGTCTCAGTTTCCCAACCTCTGAAATGCGGATAACAACACTTCTCCACTTAATTCCCAGAAGAGTGTGAGGATTAATTAGGTAATGTCTGTACAGGGCTCTGAATATGTAAAGTACTATAAAAATGCAAAGTAGTATTATTTGCTTCACCATGATCATGGCAGTCACTGTATTACATTGCAAATGTGATGAATGTGGGAGATATCTGCCATATTTTTATGACTATTATGGGACCCTCTGTTTGTTGGTCATTGGTTGCTTCCTAAAGGATAAGTGAGGGTTAAGCCAGTCTTCAGTGGTTTTTGTCTGCAGGAACCAAAGTCAAGGGGTTGAGATAGCCCAGTCACCAGTGCTTAACTGACAATACAGGTGTCAAGGCCTTTGAAGCTTTGTCTCTTTCCAAGTTGGGCAAAACATCCCCTTGGCTTGTGACAAGTGGGGAGTAAGGGAGGTAGGGGGGACAGTATGTGTATGCAGAGAAAAACAGTCCATGAAGCTCAAGAAAGACGAGGAGTCAGGGTCTACAGAGAAGCAGACCGTAACACAGTCCCCAGAAGCGTGGGGGTGCCAGGGGAAAGTGCTGAGGAACCTGAGGGAAATGCTAAGCTTAGGTAAGAAAATATCTGTATAGGCTTTTTGTTATGTTAACTTTTTTCTCACTGATGGCTACATTCCTATAGAAAAATAAATGATACTTTGTTTTAAAGAATTTCTTCAGTGCTACTGAGTTTTGTACTGCTCATAGCTCCCAAGGGGAAGTCTAGAGTAGGGGCTAACCCCAGTTTAACCTGCTGTAGAAACACAGCTGGTGAACGGGGCTGCTGTAGCTTGGGGACCATGTCTAAAAGTGGGGTGAATCATGGGATTCCAATCTGTGGGAAGTGCAGGCATTGGGCCTGTCAATAGAAAGTGGTGCCCCACAGGCAGACTGAGAGAAAGAGGAGGAGGAAAACAGATCAATGCTGCTGCTAAAACAATCTTATATTGCAACTACGAGTAATATCAACAAGCTTCACCAGTCAATGAAGATATGGTTGGGCAGGGACTCGGAGGATTGGTTCCCTCTCCACATCACCTTCACCCTAACTTGGACTAATGCAGTATCTGACTTATTCTTTCTAGAGATGGGCCCAAGGTACTAAGTTTGGATCCAGAGGCAAAGTTTAGAGATGTCCAACCCCAGACTTTGGTTTGCTTCACTCCAGGGTTGAAGAGAGTGGGGGACAGGTGGGACTACTGTACCAGGAACCCTAGCTCAAGGGAACCACCAAAATATCTGAAATATCTGTGTAAAAATAAAGTGAAATGGGAAAGGGTGGGGCCTCAGCAAACATGATGTACTAGGGTGCCAAATTTCTCTCAACGCACCTGTCACACTATAACAACAGGGGTGAATAGCAAGGTCCCAACTTAGGTCTGAACTTCCTCATGCTTCAGGTTTTGTTCTGATGGGAGTCCTCCCTAATTGGGACATCTCCCTAATTGGGACATCTCCCTAATTGTTTCCTAAAAGAAAGTAGTATTTACATGGACAAGGTGAGAACTAGGATGTGGATTTCTGAAAGGCATGGGGTATGTGTATCGATTCAGAGCAATGAAGAGTCCAGAAGGAATTAGTAACGAAATAAGAAATGATTCTAATAAGAACTGCATATGCTGGGGAGAAAATTCCATACTTTTCCTCAGAACTCCATATACATGGGAATCTCCAGCAGGATATCACATTCAAACAATGAAACACCAGTTCAGAAGCCTTACCTCAATCCGATCAAACTCTCACTGGCTGATAATGCTCTGAGGGCATGGCACAGTTTGTAGCTGGTTCTGAAAGCTGCTAGCCTTCCATGGGTGTCAGTCACACACACAATGGTACTGAGGATTCAACCCATTCTCTGTCAGTAACTACAGGAGCCAGCTTATACAATTGCCCGTATGTTTTTTCAGTGACACTAATGAATACCCAGGTGGATTGGGGGCTGGGCTGCCCACTCATTTCTTACAAAATTACCACAAATTTAAAAAAAAATAATAAGGAACCTATAAGGACTTAAGTCTGGGTTTCATAGCCACCCTTGTCCTGGCTGAGTCAACAAAAAAGCTCTCTGACTGACTAATTGGTGAGCCACTGTGCCTTCTGCCAGTTGTGCCTTCAGCTTTCATTCGGAGCTAGTCAGAGGAGATTTGGGAATGTTTTAAATTATTGATGAAGAAAGCAAACCTATCCCTGAGATGCCTTTGGCAAACTCTTAATATGCTAGAGTTCAGTTTTGCAAAGATGATGCTCAGGCTGTCACTCTCTCACCCATTTTCTATAGTTATCAAGCTACAGCTTCTGATTAAGACCATTCAGCACTAGGCAAATGGGAAATGCCTCATTTAACAGCTCAGAAAGGTTTTAGATACGCCATCCTCTGTGCCAAAATCTGCAAGCTCTCTCCACTCACAGACCTTCCATTGATGTCAAGAGTACGAGGGCTTGCAGGATTGGGCCCAAAGTTAACAACTTATATGGTTCAAGAAGAACTGAATAGCTATGTAACGTTCCTTGGGTCTCAGGGCCAGGGTGCCCATTTGGCAGCAGCAGAGAAATCAATGCTCGCGATGGGTGGGTCGATCAGGCATCCTGGTTCACAGCTAAGCCACTGGGCAACTGGTAGCTCTGGCCTCCTGGGCAGGGGCTAAGCAAGTAAGCCATCTGTGGCTCAGGCCTCCTGACCTAGGGGTTAGCACTCATTCAGCCCTAAGTGTGGAACTGAGGAGTAGGGGACCGCAGGCCTGCCCTGCTCAACCAGGTCCCAGCCCAGGGCCCTAGAAGTGATGGGTGGTCCCGCCACAGGGTCAGCGGCGAAGCCTGGGGTCGCTGTCTTGTCCCCCGGCAACAGCACCAAGTCAATGTCTGGATTCCCTGGGATACTTCCTACTGGTGTCTGCGGGGACTGTTCTGCTGCCGCTGGAGCCTGGTTCCTCATCTCCATGTCGAGCGGGTCACTCTCCGCTTCCCCTCTGGGTCTCTCCGTCTCCTGGGACAGCGGCTGCCCTTCTCTCCAGGCTGGCTCAGGAGAGTCGTCGCCCGCCACAGCCGGTCAAGGGCTCTGCTGGTGCTTCAGCTCCCTGGGAAGGATCTGCTCTGTCCCAGAACGAGACCACTCTGCCTTACGACAAGCTATTATTTATATAGTACCAGTAGCATGTTAGGCACCATACAGAAAAGAATGAGAACAGGGTCCTTCCCTGAAGATCCTACATGAATAAAATATGTACGAGGGAGGGAGGAAAGAGGTGAGATAAAAAGCAGTCAAGAGAGTGCCAGGAGTTTGGTTTGAATTTTAGAGAAGAGTTCTGCCTGTCAGTGAAGGGACAATTAGGGTCTCAGGCCTATTTGGAATGATAATGGGAAAACTGACTGTTCACTGCATAGCAATCAGACATTCCTTCTTCTCTCCTTTCCCCATTTATAAGTGGAGTTTTAGCCAACATTCAAACCATACAAAGCTCTAGTTAAAGCTCCTAATTACCACCTCCACTGATCAAATCCCCAAGCCAGCCCAAACACATCCGGGTTAAAGTTGTGTCAAACTCTTCACATCAGGCCAGTTAACTGAGAGTTTGTCAACATTGGACGAGCTCTCAGCAAAGTCAAGGTGAATTTCATATGAATCTGGGCTAAGTTTGGCATGAAGTTAGCAAATCTAGGAGGGTTTAGGGTGGAAACCAAGCAAAACACAGTGGTTAGAGCTGTTTCAATTTTGGGTGTCATGAGAGCTTGAACCCCCAGAGCAAAGGTCTGGAGATGCAAACCCCTGCTGAGTGAAACTAAATAAATGTTGCTCACAAACCCCTGCTAAATTACTCACAGGTAATTTATTCTGCCAGATCTTCCTGACTGTCGTCGTCTCAGCATCTGCAAGTCTACCTACATTCACATATGACCCTCATGACCCCACTGTAATATATGAGTACCTCACAATTACTAAAGGACTTTATTCTCACAGTACTCCTGTGAGGGAGGGAGGGAAGGATTACTCCCATTGTATAGACTGAGTAATTGAGGCAAAGGGTAGATTAAATGACTTGCCCAAGGTCAGACAGGAAGTTTATGGGTGAATCAGGAATTGAACCCAGGTCACTGAGTCCCACTCTAGTGCCCCATCTACTACACCTTGTTTAATAAGTGTCTTTTCCATTCTTTCAAGTCCCCACAAGCAATGGATCCAAACACTTTCATTCACAATCTGTGTGAAGAGTAGCCCACCAAGATATGTACAGGCCACTCTGCTTCATGAAGACATGTTTACCTGGACAAGGACACACTTCCATAGTTCTGGACAGAGAGTGATATAGTCTGACTTACTCTCTAACCTGTGGATTCTGTGAGTGTCGATGCCAAATAAAGTGTGTTTTTTCAGCTGGTTCGCTGTTCCGGACATTCATTAATCTCCCATCTTTTAATATCCATTAGTGTACATTAAGCTAAAAAGATAGATTTGGAGCAGGGATCCCATTCTTCTTGTCTTTTCTAATTTTCTGTTCTCAGAGGAAGTTTATATTTTTCAGCCTCAAGGGGATGAAGTTAGCCCCAAAGTGGCTGTCTGCTTGACAGATCAGCTATTTTCTCTTTTTCACCAGCTGGGTTATTATTAGAACTGGCAGAATAATTCATATTGAATAATTTGACACCTCTTTTTCTGTTCACATATCGCAAGTTTCTCAAGTTTATTTGATATTCAAAATTATTCACCATAGAATTTCTGCCAATAACTCCCAAAAGGACATTATCAGTACAATCACAACACATTCCTTTTTCTTCTATCAGAAAATCCTTTAACTGAAGTAAGAGTTGGACGTGTGAATAATTCCTGACCTAAAGGAGATACTCATCATCCAAAGCCTTTTCCCATGGGTACCCGTTAGAGACATAACCTAAACTACTGCAAAGTTTGTATCCAGAATTGGATCTGAATCTAAATTTACTTAGAGTTTGAGGAACATCAGTTTCAACTTCCTGGTTCATGGGTGTATAAGAAAAAAATCTTGCTAGATTTTGGTCTTCTTAATATGCTATTTAAGACACTGGAATTTCTTTTTCCCTGCCCCTCCATTATTTAGTTGAGCTGGATGGGAACTTTTCAACAACACATTTTTTCATTGGAAAATGCCTTTCCATCAAAACCGAGACTTTTCGCAGAAATGTTTCAGTTTCGATGCAACTTTCTACAGGAAGGTTTCTGGGGAGGAATTTATGGTCAAAACAAGACAGCACAAGAGATCCGAAATAACTAATAGCCTTGTAGTTAGGGTAATGATGTGGGAGACCCTGGTTCAAATCTGGCAGACCAGGGACTTGAACCCTGGTCTCCTATAAACTAATAGAGGTGGCTGGAAAACAAAAATGCTGTTTTTTGGGGGGGATGGATGAGTATCCTAACCACTGGATTACTGGTATCTCTTTCTCTCTGTTTTTTCGCACAAAAAATTCAAATGGTCTTGGTATTGTTCCACCTCAGAACGCAACCAATTACCAAAAACTCTTTTTTTTCCCCTTGTGAAATATAATTTTTGTTTTCTGGCTACCCCTATTATTTCTCTTGTTTACCTTAGGTGAAATTCACCTCTCTGGAGAGGATGTGGATCACTAAGCTAATGTACCCTTTAAGCCTTATTTTGAATGATTAAGTGTGACTCGAATGGTGCATCAACCTTGTTTTGGGTCTTGATCAAGGGCATTTTTTTCCTTTGTGCATTTGATATCATATTGTGTTTGGTCAGTTTCACTCTATATTGTGGTCAGTTAGTCAGTCAGTTTCCACTCTTGCCCACTACTTGTCCACTCAAGCTTTCACAAAACTTCAGAGATAGAAAAAACAGTAAAAAAGCCCTCACAAAAAACCAGTAAAATGTGATGCCTAAAATGGTAAAATGGGTAAATGGATAAAATAGTAAAATGGGTACCTAGCCCATAGGATAAAACACATATTACAAAAAGTTGACGTATGAATACAACCATCCAACCTCAGCCACTCCTTCCTCAATTGAAGGACAAATGGACACTTTTCATTTCTGTAAAAGATCAAGTGCTCTCAAACCCACCATTAGTGATGCACTTGAAATGAATCTGCTCTTGCAAACTAGAGATCGTTTCAAGTTGCATAATTTTGATCTGGATCTAGACTTCCCTAAAGTTGGAATCAGTTGAGATCTAGAGTTTTGATTTGTGCCCCTCTCCAGTGTAAACCAGCACCTCTGCAAATCAGCCCCTTAATGGTGAGCACTACTTTCACAAACACAATTCCCTCATCCCTTGCTGAAATAATGACCTCTTTACTGGGCAGCAAAAGTATGTATGCCATTGAAAAAAAATCAACATTTCCCAACCATTATACATATTGGTATCTCATCTATTGAAATCTATTTCTGAACAGAAAATTAATGAGATATCTCAACATGGTATCTCAGTTGGCAAATGTCAACTTTTCAATGGCAGACAATTAACGCTGCTACTTTGTTCTTGGCTAATGTTGCACCCTTTTCAAGACACCTAAACCTACGTGCAGAATGATAGCATTGCCGTTAAATCTTTAATCACAAAGATTGGTTAAAAGCCAATACTACGTTAAACATATTGGCATAATATGCTGAATAATATGTAACGTCCTGCAGAACAGAAACGTATGTTCTTGGTCCATCACAACTTTAAAGTACTACTTTAAGAAACAGCATGAGATGTATATGCCCAATAGTAACCTGCTGTGCAAAGTCAGAACATCTCTTTATATCTATAATCTATATCTGTCCCTATCTAGCTTTATTCAAAGTTCTGACACCACACACACCTATTATAAACACACAGTAAACAAACTCATCATGAGCTCCTGGCATTTACATAGTATATCTAGGTAGTAACCTGGACTCAACTATCCCTCAAACACAATACATGACATTCACGTTGAGAGAAATGCTTGAAGCAGGTTTCTTCTTCAGGACAAATTGCTCCTTTCTTTTTTTTTCTTGGAAAGGGCAAAGATGACAAAAATATAGAATCTTTATATGCAAAAATATAGAATCTTTATATTTCCATTGTTGTAAATTCGATTTAACTCCATTGTAGGCAATATAGTTACACATCTGAGATCAGAATCAGGCCCAGAATATGCATACACACACACACATTCACACAAAACTAGGAAACCTTTTGGCATATCTATGAAGGATAGGCCTTCCAAAAACATCCACTATACAGATGAGCCCTCAAATTAGTACAGGAAGCATGACGACTATCGTAGTGGTGGCTGATGAAGAGACACACACATATACACCTCTGCCACCAATCGTGCTGCTAGGGCATTCATCAAATTAAGTACCAAGAGGAACAACACCTCTGATATCTCTTCATTTGGGGCTCCAGTAAATGAGGCACTAGATTAGGCCTGACAGAGGCCTAATGCAGCCTGAGCTTTTCCTGGTGTAATTAATTGGAACTTCGCCAGCTTGACAAATTGGAATGATGAATCTATCTTGTATGAATAGAAAAAAAAATGCATAATCAGTCAAAGATTTAGTTAAGACAGCTTCTCTCTGACTCCCTGCCATAGCTAAATCCATTAAGGCGAGGAAACATCACTTTAAGAAAAGGCACTGTTCTCTGTATGTTCAATTTATAACTTTTTGTTCTTGAATTTAATGGAGCAGTCAACCTGGACAGATTTGACTTTGGACAGGGTGGGGAAGGGGGAGGTGGGAAAAGTTGTTTTATTTTTATTCATTCTAATCTCCCATGTTCCTAGATATAATATGGAAGACATTTCCATTTTGCTTTTAATGGGTACTTGTTTTTTGTGGGTTTTTTTTTTTTTAAATCTTTGGGGCTGGAGAAGGGAATCTAATAGGATTGCTTCACATACTTTGCCACTTAGATGATTCTGTGATAAAAGTTGCTTGTCAAGTTTTTCCCCCACTAACTTATTTAATTGCCAGTAACATTTAGACTTTGCAGGATGTGATGGATTGACTGCTATGCGGAGCTCTGATTTTTCCTCTCCAATTACCAGCCAGTTTTAAAGGCCCTTTCCTGATACGCTGAATGGAGAGGCAGAGGGAAAACAGGTTTGCTTACTTTTAAAATATAGTTGTAACATTCAGCAGTTATTGTCTATATATAAATAATTTTGAACCATGTTCTTTCACTCTCTCCTTCTAAATGCTACAGCCAAAAGCCTAAATTCTGGAGAATCAATTAAACCACCAATATTCCTGTTTGCAATGAGTGTTTAGAGAAAATCTACATTGCCTCTTACGGGCAGGTGATTGTGGCTTTGTAAAATAAAAGTCACTTACATGCAACAGAAGAAATGCTGATTCCTTAAATGAGAGCTGATGATAGTTTTCATTTCAAACTCTCCCTAACTATTCTTCGTCTAGTATGCTGTAGAGTGCTAGAAATATGTTTAGTTTAACCTGATGCCCTCAGAATCTGTCTTATAAACAGTTTCACACAGAGAGCCAAATTTTGTGCCCAAACAGCCCACTGGAGCCAATGGGTTTGCACTAGTGTGAGTGAGAGCAGAATCAGATCCAAACACTTGTAATTCCTGTATTGAGCCATTCACTCTTGGCCACTAGCCAATCCGACAGCCACATTTAAATAAGCCACCTGCTGAGTAGGGAGTTTATAGAACTAAGTGCTCAGAAGAGCATTAGCCGAAAAGTATATTGAACTTGCGCAATAAGGCGTGAAGTGAAAAGATTTCAGTGACGGGGAGTCCAAGAGGCTATATCATGGTCCTGACTTGTTGTACTAAGGCAGTTACTGGGCAGTTTTATAACTATAAGCCTTTTCCCTCTATGCTCCAAACAAAATAGTCCATACAAAAGATCCCTCTGTGAAATGGCATTAAATACCACTCTGGACACAGATAACCCTATCCTGTAATGCATAACATACATAAGTTGCAGTGCCATTCCCTCTCACTGTGCCCTGTAAGAATGTTAAAGTTCAGGAACATTTCAACAGGACATAGTCAAGGTTCTCTCTTTTTAAATAATTGTGTGTGTGCATTTACTGCTCACAAGAGGTGCTGGATTGACCATGCTGGAGACAGAAGTTCTCAAAAAGGGCAGCAGCAACAGTATAAGCTTTTCCTCCGCAAGCCTGCCAGTGGGCCACAAACCTGTTGTGGGTAAAATACCCCAAGATCTGTTCACTGTTCAATTCCTCTGGGCTGACTTCCAACAAGGTTGCCCCCTTCAGTGCCAATGATGGTGGTGCTTTCTTAATGATGTGGGCATTGCCCATTAGAAACTAAATTGAGACCATGTGCATTTTACTTGGGCTGCTAACCAGTGTGAAACGATAAAATCTAGCCCATAGTCATGAGCTGAATATGGTAACCTAGATGTGAAGGACTCCAAAAAAATTAATCTCACGGTTCCACTGGAGTTAATCTGAGAGTGACATTGGGCCCCATATCATACACTACTAATCCCCACAGCTGTCCAAGTCAACGCCCTGATTCAAGTCTAGTGACAGTCCCTAGTTTCCGTTTGTCTCTCCTTGAGCAAGTCACTTAGTGTCCCTGTGCCTCAGTTCCCCATCTGTGAATTGGGAATAATAATACTTCCCTACCTCAGAGAGGTGTTCTGAGGCTAAGTCCATTAACAGAGAGAGAGAAAGAGAGACAGATTGTAAAGTACTTTGGGATCTACTGATGAAAAGTGGTAGGTATTTATTAATTAATTAGTAGTAGTAGTACAGTAGTAAAAAACCATTGGGCCAGATCCTCAGCCAGTGTTAATAAACGCCCCTGACGTGAGCAGAGCTAAGCCAAATGACATCTGCTGGGAATCTGATCCATTGTCTTATTTTGCTTTACTTCTGTCAAATGGATTTACAAAATGGACTTCTTCGACTATATTGTTGACCACATTTTACAAAGACTGGGTTATTTAATCTGAAGTTCAAAAGCAGCCATAGACCTTGAGTAGGTCTGTGTATATGTGTGTGTATTTTATTTGAATTTGGATTCTTTCTTTCAATCTTTCAACCCAGAACGCCACCATTCTTCATATGGGACTTCACATAAATACAGGTGCTGTGTCATTTAGCCAGGTCACTTCATAATATTTGTCAACACCCTGGCCTCGTTTTCGTTATTATTGTTATTGTTTGTTTTACTTTGCTCCTTCCCAGTCCCCATACAAAAAAAAACCGATAAACCCATCTACCCGGAGACTCTACCAGTATGATGAGCCTTAAAGCACATTAATATTTTTTACCCTAAAACTGTCAGACTAGTCACAGTGCCTTCTGACTCAGTGGCAGATAGAGATTCTGATGTAAAGATCAGCAGCTGATTCATAGCACATTATTCACACAATTGCCATTCTCCTGTTAACCCCACAATGCAGTGCTGAAAACCCATTGGCCCCATTGCTGTAGAGCTATAAAACCTTGTTTAAAAACTGACTCAGATGTGGAGAGTAAAAGGCCATATTGTCTTTCTGAAACATTAAAGGTGCTGCAGAGTTCTGGCTTAGTTATTGGAGATGGTTATAGCTCAGTATTTAAAACCATCAGCATACTGCACATGTACACTGCACTATGATACAGCACTGCTTCTATCAAATGGACATTCCAGGGTTAATAATGAGCAGATGCCAGAGTGGTAATCAAAGAAGCTATGGAAATACTGCAGAAATACTTTGTGTCAAATACTATGTGGAAGACTTCAGCAGGTTCAAATAATCCCAGCCCCACTCTTGAAAGGTGATACACAATGCTGAGAATGGTGGCCATGACCCATCTGGACCTCAGCCTGTAAGCTCTTTCTAATCCCACCTCAATTCCTCTTCTGATGGAGGAAAAGATGCATAACTAGGGCTTTATACACCATGCTGATCATCGGATGCTTTTTTGGCCCCTTGGTTAACAACCAGCATGATTCAGGGCGACTGTTGGCTGCATGGGGCAACTTGGCACAGGCTCTGCACAGAACCACAGCAGGATAAGGACAGTGCAAATATAAAAAATGTTAAGCTACCTGTGCGCTCCAAACCTCTAACCTGAACTCTGCAGATCAGCCACATCCCAAAATCTGCTCATGCTACATCATGAGAGCTATAAAATTTGAATTTGGATTCAAATACTCACATGCTGAAGGACTGTGGTTCTGAGCTTTTGCATCACAAAGATAGACATTTGAATCCAAGTTCTGATCTCAAACACCAGCCGGGTTCAGAATTCAGAGCTAGGGGCCTGGAACCACCTCAAAATTGACCCTATCTGCCTCACATACACACACCTGTCCCTCTGTTGCAGAGGGGACATTCTTGTTTGTATTTTAATCATCCTTTTTATGCAAGGATGATCAATTGTGTCTCTCCATAGCCATGTTCCTATTACAAAAGATCCTGCTCCAATAAAGGATTAGTATGTGCAGATAATGCATTAAAATGAATTATAATGGCAATCTGATCCCCAGTGCCTCGGCAGAACCTTTCCATCATGGGTGACAGTCTAGTTCCCTTGAGCTTAGCACTACAGAAAGAGAGAGAGACCTCAAAAACTTGATCCAATAACTTTTTATGAACCTAATGGAGTACACAGAATGTGCAGTCCTTCTGTTGTCCCTGAATTAGTTACAATACAGCTGAAAAGAAATTCAACAAGCTAGTATCATACAGCCTTCTATCAAATTCACTTAAATGCATTTTTCCATATATTATGTGATTACAGTCTCTATCTGCCTATGGTGCTATGTTTTATTGCAGGCCAGCAAAAATAATTAGTTCATGACCCAGAAAACTGATATATAAAATCCTTTTAATCACCAATATGGCTTTCAATTATATAGTGTAAACTTATTAACCTTTTTACTGCTGAGATTTGATTTATGGAATTCCAGCTGCATTAACGTTACAGGAGGAGATAAAAAGTGTCTTGGATGATGTGTTAGGATTAACAACTGAGATCTGGCTGGCCTGTCAAGAAGGCTTAAAAAGCAACGGCGACATCCTGTGTGTCCCCAGGGACTCATTTCCACCAGAGCTGTGTGAAAAGTTTGGTCGGTGGAGTGAGCTGGGTAATTTCTCTTGCTCTGTATATAAACTAGAACATATAGCCAGTTATAGCTTTCAGAATGAACATGGATTAAGTGGGCTCTGGATACAGTAAGATGCATGAAAGGAAAGACACGGAAGCACTCAGGTCCTTCTTCTCAATTTGAATGGTCAGAAATATCAGTACAATGGATGATGAGTGCTTAATGATCCCTGCTAGGTGGAAATATATCATACTGACCTTGTTTGTACAAAGGGGGAGTTGAGGGGTAAGCACTTATTTGCTGATTTGGGTTCATTTTTGCCCTGCATGGAAAGTAATCTTCACAGGCGTTTCCTGATATCTGCTTTAGGCAGATAAAAACTCTACGGGTGAAATCCTGGCCCTGTTGAATTCAATGGGAGTTTTGTCTTTGATGTCAGTGGAGCCAGGATTTCACCTTCTGCCTTGTGGTGGAAAAGAATGAAGGTCTTTTAAAAGAGGATGCTGTGCCTAATGCTTATTGATTAGAGCAGGAATGACTAATCACAACACACACTTGAGTAAAACTAGAGGAAAGTGAAGGAGGGTACCAGAAAAGGAAGAGGAGGCAAAAGTAATATGGTGAGAGAGCTATTTCATTCACACCAGTTTGCAGAACTAGAGCATCCAGTTTACTCACTGCTTGTTTACATTAGTCAAAATAGAACAGACTAATTTACATTTAGAGTGAAAATGACTCTCTTAGATGTAAATCCTATGGCCAAAAGCTCCAGAGGGGAAGAACTCCCTCTGTTGGTGAGAGGGAAGAATGCTCCTATAGCAAGCTGCATTTGCATAGTCTACCTACCCACAATTAGAACTGTGCGAATAACTGATTTTTCAGTTTGCTGGCTGTTCCAAAAAATCGTAAAGAAATGTCAGCAAACCGAATAATCAAAAAAATGCATTTTGGATTCAACAAAATTTTGTTTCATTAGAGCTTTTTAAAATGCTTTTTTCATTTTTTTTTAAATAAAAGTGAAGTAAATTTCAAAATGAAAAGTAATTCTGAATCGAAAAATCAAAATGTTTTGCTCAGAAAATACTGAAACAAAATGTTTCAATTTTACTGACTTTTGAAAAGGCTTTTTTTAGATTGAAACAATTCAGTGAATTCGACACAAATCTGCAAGATGTTTCAATCAGCCCAAATCTACATTCTTTGGTTAAAAAGAAAGGGATAAACATTTGAGCCCAGCTCTATGCACAGTTCATCCAGTGACACTTACAATGTCACCATAACTATACATGAACTTGGACTTGACAGCAAAACTTCTGTTCTCTTACTCTACCTTGCGGTAAAACTGATCTTTAAAGCTGCTTTGGTGGGTAAGCTGACTTCATGTGCCTCAAGAGTTCCATGAGTGGGGCAGATGGAAAATACTGCCATGTTGTTATGCTGTTCCTGTTGGTCTTCAGCAAAGTATGAAAATATCAATTGACATGATATAGGAGTCTTGTGTATAACGCAGTATTCATGTAAGTAAACAAAACGTCTCCTGACTTGCCAATGAAAAATTGTCTGGTATTGTCACATTTGACTTGTCTACATTTTCATTTGCAGGGCAAGCTGGGGTGGTGGGAGTTGTAAATGGCAAAATAAAATGGTCTAGTCCTGCTCCCACTGAAATAAACGGGCATTTTACCATGAACCTCATTAGAAGCAAGCTCAGGCTGAAGTCAGTGGGAGTTGCTGGTGCTCACTTCCTCTTAGGATCAGGCCTTAAGTTAGAAAAGAAAGATCAATAAATATGGTGGGTCTGATTCTATTCTCTGGTGTACATCTGAAGTAATTACTGAAGTCAGTGAAGAAACACTGGAGTAAAAATAGTGAGATCAGAACCTGACCTGCTTCTTACTGAATGGTTGTCATCATGTTGTATGTATTGACTAGATGTGCGTGCTCATCTTACTAAAACAGAACACAAAGTGTTCGCCTCTTATAACAAAGGGAATCTATTGCACAGGCTTAATACCCAGTAAAGCAGTCCAGTAACTTCTGCATCTGCTCCTGTTTAACAGGAAGACATCTTCTGTCCTAGTTTGGTCTACAAAGCAGGTCTCAAAATCAACTGTCTCACAAGAGAGCTCCAATAGTGGGACAGTAAGGTATGCAGTCACTGGCACGAGCTGGAAGAATACGAGAGAGGAAGGGAGTTAAAAAAACAACAACAATCCATAACTTTATCCAAAAAGAAATGAGCATTGAAGTCTTTAAACCACGATTTGAGGACTTCAATAGCTCAGACATAAGTTAGGGGTTTCTTACAGGAGTGGGTGGGTGAGATTCTGTGGCCTGCATTGTGCAGGAGGTCAGACTAGATGATCATAATGGTCCCTTCTGACCTTAAAATCTATGATTCTATGATTACTGGGTTCCCAGAGAGAGGAAGGAACTCTTCTTACTTCCTGGCAAAGAGCTCATTTCCAAGCAGCCAGGACACTGTTCAAGGGTCCTAAGTGCTCGTCCCCTCCTGTGGGGCTTTGCTGCAAGAGATAATTCAGACAGAGGGAGTTCTCTGCAAGACAAGTCAGCCCATGGAACTCCTTGCCAGAGGATATTGTGAAGGCCAAGACTATAACAGGGTTCAAAAAGGAACTAGATACGTTCATGGAGGATAGGTCCATCAATGGCTATTAGCCAGGATAAGCAGGGATGGTGTCCATAGCCTCTGTTTGCCAGAAGCTGGGAATGGATCACTTGATGATTACCTGTTCTGTTCATTCCCTCTGAAGCACCTGGCGTTGGCCACTGTCAGAATACAGGATACTGGGCTAGATGGACCTTTGGTCTGATCCAGTATGGCCACGCTTATGTTCTTAAGTTCTTATGAGATGATGCAGACAACATTAGCAATGTTGAGTGGAGTCCAGTGAGGTCCTGCCTATCCAGCACCTTAATAAAGCTGGCTCTCCAAGCTGAGTTAGGCATCAGGCATCCTGGCGACAGACCTGCAAAGAGACATTTGGACTATTGCTACTCGCTGATCCCAATCAGGAGTGGTTTGGTGTGGGCCTGTGAGATATTCTCACTGGTGGGTGGGAAGGGAGTTGGAAGCACTACTGCCAAAGTTACCAGAAGAGAGAGTGTTTTACTCTTTATTTCCATAGATATGCTGTTAATATGTTTCCCCAAGTTCTCTTTCCCTTAATAAAGATTCTGCTGTTTCTACACAGTCTTGAGAATGGGGAAGCTCTGCCTGTTAAAGAGCATCCAGGGAAGCTGTATTTAGTTTTCCCAGGTCTCTTGAGGGTGGGGAGGAACCTCAAGCTGGTTTAGTTGTTTGTCAAGA
Organism: Natator depressus; assembly: GCF_965152275.1. Taxonomy (NCBI): domain Eukaryota; kingdom Metazoa; phylum Chordata; order Testudines; family Cheloniidae; genus Natator; species Natator depressus. The sequence continues at coordinate 74,562,788 of NC_134243.1, forward strand.
GGGACCCTAAATATATTGAACTTTGTGCTGCTACTAACCACATGGTAGAAGGGTTCCATATATCCCTATGTTTATTCAAGAGCCAGGGAGAAATTTCTTCCCTCTATGTCTAACACTGCATCATTGGCCAGGTACACTATGGCAGATGTTGCCTTTTCAGGAAGTATCAAGCCACTGCTGGAGGCAGCATACCCGAATTGATGGGTTCGGTCAGATAATCCTTTCACAGGAATGCAAAGTATACACACAATAATAATGGATATGGCCATAGCCTTAATTGGTAGGGCCTTACTGTTTCAGGTTGGTTTCTTTATTTGTTGTTTAGTGGCAATAACTTATAATGATAATGTTCCGGAAGATTAATTCTGCAGTGAATACTCTAGTACCACTAATAAAAGAAATAAATATTGTCAATTTCCCCATCCTGTATGTATTAGGCAGCCCTCAACATCTTACTTATCTTTGAATCAAGCAATACTTAGTCCTGTCCAATGCAATTAATGTTTCCCAATCTTGATAAGCAATGAAAGAGCCAATGCAGATGGGGTTGGGTTGGTAGTTGCCATGGTACCATGATCAATCCATCACCGTTTTACAAGTGAAATTTGCAGTTCTGATTCTCTTTACTCAACTTTTGCTGGTAAGTACTAACATCCTTTATTTCCAGGAATGTGTGGGATTTATTTAGTGGCAGGCTGCTTGGGGTTTGCAACAAGCGTACTGTGACTAGCATCTCATCCTTAATCTGAACAAGGAGAGGTTATGCACAGATGACAGCAGTTTCAAGCCATTTTTTCACTAGTAGGCACTGCCCTGAAAAATGGGTAGTCGCCAAGGAAAGCTCAGCAGTTCCTACTAGTTCAGAGCCTGACTGTTCCCTGTATCTCTTTGCACAGTTGCAAAATTCCTCGCATTCCTTTCATGTGTCTCTCACAGCCCAGATCCTTTTCCCCTCGTCTGTTGTTGGCCTCCATTTTGGTAGAGAGGGTTGGTTGACAGTTCCCTCTGCTGACCAACTTGGAAAGGATTTAAGACTTGTTTAAGACTTGTTTACTAGGGTCCCTCTTTTCCATTATTATTTGTACTAAACTGGTGCCTAGGAAATCCCATCGTGAACCAGGACCCTACCATGCTAGGTTCTGTGGACACAAAACAAAACCACCCTGCCATAAAGAGCTGACAGTCTAATTACAATCTTCCATGAGACCAGAGTTTCCTCCCCCTTTCCTTGCTGACAAGCAGGAATCCCACGGTCAACTCTCAGGTCTCCTCTTGGATGTCTAGCATAGCAGAGGAATATGCACTATCATCATCCAGCCCCACCTCAGCTCTTCAGAGGGCTAATAATGCCCATAACATAGATGACTGGTTGGATTTTTATATGTATTCTGTGAAATAAGGGAAATAAAATCAATAGTACTAGATAATCCAGTCTTTGTTCACAAATCTTCAGCTGAGAAAATTCTGAACTATCTAGAAATAATACAGTAAAAACAGTTCATGACAACTATAGCTTAACGACTCTCATGTAGACTGGCATGAAACTGGTCTATTCTGTTCTGTTGAAGCCCATTTTTAATTTTTAACAAAAACATTAAGACTTTACGATAAGTGGACATCCTTTCATGCTCTATTACTATGACATTCATTGGGAAACATATCTGAAATGCAGAAGCTCTATATTAATGCCAGGAGGGTTCCTTGAGATTGATGTTATCACGGTGAATACTAGGGGAATGTCAAGTACAACACTGGGTGCATTCAATATCCTTGCCCCCTGGGTCAGGTACCCTTTCCTCCCCCACTCTGACATTTCAGACGAGCCCTTATCTACGTGAAGAAGAGCCACATGAATTATATACATGGTGCATTTTTAAAGGAATTTGCAATGTAGGCTAGAGAGGCCTTTTACAATGATTAACTAAAGGAGACATTTTAAATAACAATATGGAGGTTACAGATCCTAAACAGACAGTCTTCTCCTAAAGGCCAATAGATTTCTAAGACCATAAAACAGGCTATATTTCAGATTAAGCACTAAACATTTACACCAGTACTCATTTCCTTTCAACTTCCTTGACAAAGACACAGCTCAGTAAATTAGAAATTGAAATATCTCATGTCTTTGTCTTCTAGTAGCTTCCAATTTCTATAACATATTTGGGTAGGTCTGCACTACAGAGTTAACCCAGGTGATTGGCATGCAGGTCTGAGCACCCTAGCTTGCCTAGTCTGGGTGTGAGTAGCCACATTACAAACCATACCCAAGTTACTAGGTTCAGTCTGGCATTGCACTCGCCCGTGTGCATCGCTATGACTTGTGGGGGCATATCCCACCGTTCTTAGCACAGCACTAAAATGAGCACTCTGTGAGTCTTTCCCAGTGAAATCTGGGAGAACTTATCTGCCCCTTGGAACCTGCCTCTTTTTCTATTGGAAGTTCATCCGGACCAGCTGTACATAAGAGGCACCAGATGCATAACCATTGTCAAGTTTTGTCGGTCTCACAGCAAAGGAGAGTTTCAAGAGCGGATTTGAAGGCAGACAATGAGGTAGTATTGTGGATGGTTAGAGCTTCTCCCAAGTGGGAGAGGCAGCAGAAGGTGCTTGTTTGCCAATTTAACAAGTGGGTGATGAAGGCTGGCCTCATTGGCAGAGCAGGCATGGGTGTCAACATCTCAGTGGCATGACAGAGATGATTGGTAGTGTGGGGATAGGCCATGAAGGGACTTCAAAGGATGACTCCAGCTTCCACACCTGCTAGGTGAGTTTTAAAAACAAAAAAAAAACCACTCAAGGTCAAAAGTATCACAGGCTGCTTAGCAACTTGGAAAGCAGAACTAGGCTATCTAACATTGATTCCTATAAAATATGTAAGTGCCCTGCCAGGATTAACAGTACTTCACTTCCACTTAAAATCATACCTTAGGTTCTCACCCCATTCTGTACTACCAGAACACTGGTCTGTCTACCCTGTGTTATATGGGCACCTGCGGTAGCCTCTTCACCACTTAGAATAAGGCCTGGTCTACACTGGGTGGGGGATCGATCTAAGTTATGCAACTTCAGCTACGTGAATAACGTAGATGGAGTCGACATACTTAGATCTACTTACCACGGTGTCTGCACTGCGGTAGGTTGCTGTTGACGATCTCCCGTCAACTCTACCTACACTTCTTACTCCGGTGGAGTACCGGAGTCGACGGGAGAGCGCTCAGCAGTCAATTTATCATGTCTTCACTAGATGCGATAAATCAACCCCCGCTGGATCAATCGCTCTAGATATAAGTGTAGACATGCCCTAAGAGTCCATGGATGAGTGTAGCGTGGAGAATAACTCTATATCTTTCTCTGCGGTATCCCTATGGCCCCCATCACTGTAGTATCTGAGCATCTCACAATCTTCAAATGTATTTATCCCAGTAACCCCCCTGTGAGGTAGGGCCGTGCTATTATCCCCATTTTATAGCTGGAAAACTGAGGCTAAATGACTTGTCCACACAGGCAATGTGTGGGAGAGCAGGGAATTAAACCAGGACCTTCCACTTTTCAGGCAAGTGTCATATCCACTGGACCATCCTTTGTCTCTTAAGCGTGCCCAAAGCTTCTATAGTCTGAACTGAATAAACACCACCCATCAGCTCTGTATCGGGTAATGGGGTTTAGATCCTTTTTCCATTCACTGGGGAACCTTGGGGACATTATTTAAACTTCTCTGGGCCTTACTTCCTTGACCCATCCAATGGGATGACACTACCACCTTTGTAAAATGCTTTGACATCCTAGGATGAAAGGTGTTAATTTAAATACAAAGTATATTGGTACCAGGTCAGATATTTCAGCAAGCATCCCTCTGTAAACAATTCCCATGAAAGTGGAAGCAATGTGAAAAACAATAAAACAAAAACAAAAAAATTTTAATTACATTGCATATATATAATTAGCCCCATTGTTTTTCACTTTTCCCAATTATCCCCATTGTTTTTCACTTTTACCAATATATATATCCCTCTTGCCAAAAAGAGAGGTTCATTATATGAATGACACATTATCCCTTTTTTCTTCCTATGATTCAGTATGGTAAGTAGTCATTCCTAATTGGCTTAAAAGTTAGTATGAAATATTAGAATGCCAAATGATGTGATGACACAGCTGTATTCCTGTGGGAGGCAAGCACTGATCTGAGAACAGAAGAGGGACAGGAGCAGATGTAGGTCTGAGAAAAAAATGGTGTAATTTACAAAATAATGTTTCATTCTTTACCTTCCTCCACCCATATATACATATTTGATGCACTATGCTGCATTTATGATGAAATTACAGGACCGATATAAAAGCTGGGTGTCACTTTTGCTTTCCTTTTTTCCAAACTAAAATGTCAAAACTTGTTTGTTGGGAGTAACATAGCAGGAAAAGGGCAATGTTCTGAATAATCTAAACCAGGTGAGTAATTTGTAGTGAATAATTTATTCCACAAATTTCACCTCTTTCAACCCATCGGACTATGATTTTCTCAAATTTATCCTTGACTTGAAATTATTTGCCAAATTATTTAGCCAAACAATCTGTAGCTCATTCACAAGAGGTCAGCATTTGAAATCTGAACTATTCGACTGGGCACATAGGTCACGTGTTTTTGTTCCCTGACCAGAGCCTCAGTTCAGACAGATTATTAAGCATGTGTCTAAAGTCAGTGGAGCTATTCACAGGCTTAAATTTAGGCACCTAAGTATTTTTCTAAATCTGGGTCTCTATGAGCATGACTCTCAGAATTAGGTTTCCAGTGCGAATTCTCGTGTTCATTAATTCAAAATTCACTTTCCACAAGTATTTTTCAATAGTCACTTGAAATTAGCTATTTCTACCAACATCCCTGCCGGGAAATGTGACTATTTGTTCAAAGTGAACATAAAGGAGCCAGGAACACATGTGAAATTAAACACAAACATTCAAATCAATATACTGTGGAAGATATTGTGAATTTCACTCAGCTATAACGCAAAGCGTTTTGAACGACAACCCAATGAGTGGGTACAAATCTCTTTGTACTTTTCCATTTTACTACATTAATAATAACTGGTTTTGCTATGAGCAAGATGGCTAATGATATGGTAATAAAATCAAATTGGTGCCCAATTTGTCCGGACAAGGTGAGACAACTTTTCAACTATCTCAAACCAAGCTCAATCTTCCACATCCATTTTGTCTTGTGAAACAGATTGTGCAACAGCTTTTGCTTGCACTCCTGTTTTATATACAGGAGTCATGTAGTTGACTTTCCAAACAAAAACAATGCATACCACCCGCTTATGCTGCACAAAGACATATGCCAGGCTGAAAGAAATTCAAGACCAAGCAGAAACAAAACCCTGGAAGCTAATGGGCCTGATTCTGATTGCATTTCCAACTGTGTTGCAACAATGTGACTTCAGTGGACTCACTCTTGAGTTATATGTATTAGTGACATCAGAATCAGGCCCATTGGAACTATATGCATGGTCAGAATTTGGCCCTTTGTTCTGGATTGAACAAGATCTGCACTCACCAAAGAATCTATTTGCACATTGCAAATAAGCCCAAAGCAAAAATCAGTGTTTTCATGCATCTCTAATATATATTGGTGGCCAGATTTTCTTGTGTATTAAGGCTGCTTTGTGCCACTCCTGAAGAACAAGGCAACCTTGGACCAATTTCAGCAGGTTTAGAGGAGAGATCCCCCTTCTGCTATGCCACCATTCCTGGCCACGAGGCTAACGGGACTAATGAGGGAAAGGGGACATACGGAGGGCACCCCAATCCAGGGCTGATCCCCAACAGTCTTATCATCCATCAGCATAATTGGCAGCCCATGTAAAACAGAACAGCCTTCAGACTGCTACCTGGTGCCCCCAGATTTTGGGAATCAGAAAAGTGGCATAAAGTCACCTTTACTTCCCATAGTAGCACATGCCCCAAGTTTGCCCAGTCCAGTGCAAATGGACTAGTACATTTTAATTAAAATGCCTCACTTATGCCTTTTATAGATGGAGCCATATATCCGTACAGCTCTCAGATCCCTTTTATTTAAGCCATGGATTAAGGTAGAGGAAGATGCACAAAATGTATCCTGTGTACTCTGCACAATTCTTTATCTCCTTTAGCAACCCAGGGAACAGTCTGTCCTCTTCAAAGATTTTGAAATACTGAAAGAATATTTTATTTCTACATATCCACAGGGTACAACTAATGACTTCCACTCATTGGGATCATAATTCTTCCCCTGCATTGGCGCCTAAAGTGCTACTAGAGAGAAGTCATATACTGGCGATGTTTAATGTAGGAGATGTGTCATACAGAATCGAGGTATTTGCTTTAAAGGGCTTTCACAGTTTCGTATTCTAAGGTCAGCATTGCATGGAATAAGCAGACTTTTTTTCAGGAAGAACAGAGCTTTGAGTTTATAGCTGCGGAGAATGGGATAAAATTAATTATGTAACAAGAGAGAAAAGACTTTTCTATCCCTCTAATGCAGTCGGGCAAATGAGAATCCTAAACACCGCTAAGACATCACTTCATATTCGTGGTCCCTGGAAGGCAGGTCCACTCACTGTGACAGTGTCTTTATTATCTGCTGGCGGGGCTCGCAGTGGCCACTTGTAATAACGATAATCTTTCTACATCATATTTGTGTGAGCAGAAGCCATTGAGGCGTGGCTGACAATGTATCATCCCTTGCAGATGCAGTGATCCTAGGGTTTCATTAGCTCTTAAATCTATTGACTTCATTGTCTGGCATATTTAGGGGTGCTGCTATTAGGGAAAACAAATCAAATATTTATTTGATTGACAGCTGCCATTGGCAAGCTTTCCCATGCACCTAGAGTGCTACAGAATGCCGCCTAATTGCAATTCAAGTTTCCAGGCAAAGACACGGTTTTGGCTCGTGGGTTACCAGTGCAAGAAAAGAGGATTTCCTTTGTTTTGAAACTTCTCGTCATGTGCCCAAGGAATTAGTTAAATGCCCATCTGGCCCACGGGTGGCAGGATTTCTAGGGAAACTAGATTCCTGATATGACAAACCCAACCTCTGCTCAAGACTTAGCAGAGTGAACAGCAAATTACTTAATACCACATCACACCTTCCTGAAGATTTAACCACAATAAAATAATTAGCTCTAGAGAAATTCTAGAACCACCAGCTCACCTATAAACAACCTCAAAACTCTGGGTACATTCAAAGTCAGCTCAGCCCTAATCTGTCTCTCCACACTCCTCACTTCATGTTCAAAGAGCTTCACAAACATCTAATCAACCTTTCACAACATCCCCGGGAGGCCCTGTAAAAACAGTGTACCACGGTGTTCGTCTCTATAAATGCTTCAACAGGTAGAAATAGATTTTGCAGTTGACAACACTGAGACAGGCACAATAAAGTTCTGCGATTTAAAAGGTGTGCATTCTTGCACCCCTTGTTTATGCACCACAACTGTGGTGGCGTATACAAATCAGAAACTTAAGCAACGACTTGGATGCACATCTGGCCACATGTATGTGCAGTTGTATGTGCGACTACCAATTTTGTGTGAACAGTTGTGGTATCTGTGTATGCAAACTAGGCATGCGATCACACACCTGTATTTGTAAATGCAGTTTAATAAAAACCATGCCTGAAATGCCCAAGACCAGTGCCAGAATTAGAATTTGGTAGTTCCTGATTCTCAGGTGATGGTCAAGCCACTAGACCCTCCCTCCCTGTCTCTCAATCTCTCTCACACACACTACCCTTTTCAGTAGCACAATGTACAGCATTTTCCAAAATCCAGTAGATTCTGCAAAAGTGTCCCATCTTAAAGACGACAAGTAAAATATAAGCTGTCAATTTTTCTCCAACAATATACACTTTAGAATTATTGTTTCATTTTTATGCCTTGGTTTCCAAAGCAGGGAATACATATTTAAAATTTCTAAATCCTCAGGCAATAGTCTGGGCTGGTGGATTATTGTTTGAGTGCTCAAGCCTGGCCTGATCAATGAAAATACCAAAGGTAACAATAAATTTAAACCAAGCACAGCAATAGTGTAAAACTCAGAGATCATTCTACAAGAAAAATCCTTTTCATTAGCAAGTGAAGGCAAAAAACCACACAAAGTAAGCAAGAGGATTCAGCACAAACCCCTTCCGATATTGGCATGTGGGTATTCAGAGAGATCACGGTGTATGATTCCTTCCAGTTTAACACACTTGTTTTTCCTACACAAAATAACATTTTGAAACTGGTTTAAATCAGAACTGAGAGGCCACATAGTCCATTGGGCAGGACATTGGACCAGGAGACAGAGTTCAATTATTAGCTTGGCCACTGACCTTCTGTGTGACCTTGGACAAATCACTTCACCTCCCAACCCGTTATCTGTCTTGTCTGTTTAGACTGTAAATTCACTGGGGCAGGGACGGTCTCTCGTTACATCATACACAATGGGGTCCCAGTCACATCTGGGGCTTCCAGGCACTGTCAAAATACAAACCCCAACCAAACCTGGTTAGAGGAGGACTTATTCTTAGCATAAGCTTCTGCCTCACTCTCAAGCACTGAGTCTGTGTATAACAAAAGAAAACTTCTATTCAAAGGGAAAGAGAACTAAGCGTTAATTTGGGAAAACACACAACCACAATTCAAAAACACGTAACCCTAAGCAAATACCAACCCCACAGTAATAGGCAATGTCCTTTGCCTCAGTTTCCCAACTTGCACTGTGCAAGTCGGATGAACAAATCTCCCTTTTACAAGCCACTCCCCTTTCCCTTTGCTGCACCCCACTGGTTGTCAATGGTCAGCGAAGCCCCAGAGATGCATTCACATGGGTTCACCTCCCTCCTCTGTAAGCGGGGAGGGGCATCGAGCAATGCGGGCTCACTGCTCCAGCTGTTATTTCTGTCACTGCTTCCCACTGCATCTGTCATGGCTGCTGTACTCTGCTGCCACTTGCCACTGCTGTTCTCTCTGCTGCTGTTCGCTACCACTATTATCACTATTATCTTGCTGCTCACTGCCACTTCTGCAATGCGAGGTTCCACCACTTCGTGATTGCAGCTTTTAGTGATGTCTCTGGGTAGTGGGGAACCTCACTGCTTATGCAGTCTCTGCGTTGTCTTTCACAGCAATACTGTCCCTACTCCGGGTCTAAGGCTTAGCCACTAGACCTGCCCATCAGTGATCTCAGCTCAAACAATCACTGAACAGAAGTAAGGACTCTCAGTGGAGCCCTCTAGTCTTTAAACATTGGAGGAGAAAGGTCAGATGGTGTACAGGACTCTTTAAGCAGAGCCCTCACAGGAAGCTCTATTCTCACTTGCACTGACTTTCACTAGGATTTGGCATCCCTACCCCATGCTTAGCAAGTGAGGTTCAGTTTAGGGTGACCCACTTAATCAGGGGATGCTAAGTACAGTTCTGCTGCCCTTTACTCATACAGTAAGGATAACAACATTTCATTATTCCAGCATTCAATACTAAATGAATTGTAACCCTAAACCAACCAAAACAGATCGCTTTGGCAAACAGCTCAGTCCGCTGAACATGTCAGCAGAGGGGATGAGTCTATGTAAATACAGTCGGCACCTGAAATCTTTTTCCCCAGTCATCACTAGATGTCAAGGGAAAGTTCATTCAGAGCCTGCTTACATCAGTTCAGCACCTTGTGTTTCAGCAAATGATGAAGGAACTTCAAGAAGTGCGGGTACAGCTTTGATTAAGCACCCTAATGTTTGGATGCTTCTCTGATGCTCCTTCCAACTATCCAAAATTGAGTCTTCTGGAGATGGTCTGGAAATCCAAAGAGAACTATCTTGTTCATGAGATTTCTGGCACTTCCATTCCCAATGCTGCCTGGAGAATATCGCAAGAACAGATTTGCTGGGAGGGTTTTCTGGTATTGCTCATGCCAGTCCCATTTCTGGCTGTAGAAGGGTACTGCAAAGGCAGGTGGAAATGAAAGTGTTATGTTGCCTGAAAATCTCAGAACCTGAAACAAGATTCAGTTCTAAATATGGGAAACCTCATTTTTCCAAATCTGTTAGTCCACTTCTACTCCAAGCACCTCTTTGCCTTTAAATCCATTCCTTATATTCCTATTCAGGGGTCCAGATTCAGCCTGTATTTACAGTGTTGGAAGCAGGGTTAAGCATGGGCCTAGAGCCTCAACAGCGGAAACTCCACTGTGCAGGAGTTTATGATGGCACACAGCAACCACAAGCTTCCTTCTGCCAGGCTGAGATCCCAAATGGGGTCACAAGTAGGCTGTGCTAGCCAGAAAGGAGCTATAGTTAGTGTTGCCCTAGAACTTCATTCATGGCAGTTTCTGCTGGTGATGGGGGTGCCATACAGTAGTTTGGAGCTGCTCTTCCAAAGGAGTACAAGTGGAGACACCGTGTGTGCCCTTCCTCAAGGTAAAAATGCCCTAGGTCCTTGGGACTCAGGATGATACAGAGTTGTGTAATTTGCATCCCCTTTCACCAGCTGTGGCAAAACTAGACCATCATCTATAGAGGAGGGCATGCGTTCCTTGTCTTCATTAACTCCCCTTTTGTAGATCCTTCCCAAAGTAGACCACATAGTCAAACCATCATAGCCAACTTGATTTTCTATCATCCCTGTGGTTTTACAATCATTTTCACAGTCCATTTGTCACATGAATGCAGTGTCACATTTGCAGCTAGGCTGTAATTGTACTGAGTGACTCCTACAATTATCTTCCTTGGACAGGACACCAAAAGCACGTAAACAGAATGCAGAAATATCCCAGAATAGGATTCCTTGGGTTTCTCATTCTTAATCCTGTTACTTGAGTAGCTATACATTTCTTTTCTCCTTTCTGGCTATTTTCATGCCCAGAACTTAATTCAGCATCACCACAACAATCAGACGTATTTGGCAAAGCTTACTAGAGCTGTGTGAACATTTACAGCTTATCAGGCTCTATTGTACCACCATAAAAAAAAAAAAAGTTCTTGACAACCATTGACCCAAAAGGATGATTTGATCAAACACATCCTTCTATGTGAGAAAGACTAAGGCCACAATCAGTGTTACCATTTTAAGGAAAATAAATTCTAATCCTTTGCCTCTCTGTGGTATTCCTCTAATTGCTGTTTTCTTACATGTTTGAACATCTACAATTTAGTACTGTTGTTTGAATGTCACTTGAAATCAAATCAGTGTTGTGGGTACAACATCTTTGAACCTTTTAGTCCAGCTGTGAAGTTTAGGCTTAATCCTTTAGGGCACTCTTGTCTGGTAAGCTTTAATTTATATTAAATTTTCTAAAAGGGGAGCAAAAGTGGTCAAAGCTAGATAGCGCAAGATTCTGTGTTTCATAAATTAATAAGCATCACCAATTGCATTGCTTGACCCTTTAAACTCTGTGAAATTAATACAAGGAGACAACCAAAGTGCACTTAGCCCCTGAAGAGTCCTGGAAGTTCACTTAAGCGATCCAAGTTTCCTTAAAGTTTTATAAGCCAGCTTTTAAAGCACGTCCTTTGTACTTATTACTGGTGACAGTGAGCATTACAGCAGCCAGTGAACCTCTGCTGACTTCCGACCCCAATATGGTAGAGCACAGATATCAAGGGAAATATCAGAATCAAAGCTTGTATATTACACTGAGGTCCTGACTTCTGAAAAAGCCCCCTGTAGAGGCTTCAGAGTATGTCAGCGAAATAAACAGCTAATACTGTGAGACATCTACTTATGATGGTCTGATATTATTGTTTATTTAACCACTTTCGGCACAGTAACCCCCAGTAAAAGCCCAAGCCTCGTAAGGAGAAAGCTTTGGTTCACTCAGTTAGATTGCAATCAGACAATATTTTTAGGCTGGAAAAATACACTCCCTGCCAGTGGTGAGTCAAGCAACACTAAGTCTTCATTTTAAACAATTAATGGATTTAAATTATTAAACAGCAGCACATAGGCATGGCATGGAGTACAGGGTCTTCCCTTAGTCACCTGCACTGGGGGAGATTGCCTCTAACAATGAAGAAAATGTAATCCACACCTACTGGCTTTCAACAGTAATCAGCAGTGACTTGTAACACTTGAGTTAACGGCCTGTAGAAATAAGATATCTCACCCTTGCCAGCTGATTATATTTTTCATCATGTAAAAGGTTCTTGCTGAATTATTCTACTGTTTTTTCTACTGTTTAAAAAAAAACAAAAAAAGGCCACAGCAGGCTTTTCACAGGAACAGAGAGGCGAGCAGCAGAGGAGCCCAGTATTATTAATTACGACACTGTTTACAATGCAATTAATGCTGAAGTTCAAGAGGTAACAAATGTACCACCTCAAAGTAGCTACTATATTACTGTAGCTACTATATCAAAATCAGGGCCACTGATGAGGAATCAGCGTGACCACCAGTTGAAAGACATTGAAGATCCTTTTGTGGGTCTTCCAGAGCAGCAGAAAAGCTTGTCATCTGTTCTAGCCAGCTGTTTGGAATGTTTGGGCAAGGCAGTTTGGGATATCCAGTATCACTGATTGTCATTTGCTTAGCTCATCTCTCAGTCTTGATCTGGACTCTCAAAGAGAAAAACATTATGGCATGAACAAAGACTGATCTACATGAAAAGTTAGAAGAAGAAAAATCCTCACTTCAGATAGAAAACACTCTTGGAATGCAACTGATGAGGGTGCATGATGTAAATACCATTAACAGGGAGGGGCAGGCTAAACCAGACACTTTCTAGGAACATGGTTCTCTCTCTTACCTCATGGATCCCATATACAATGGGTATGTCTACACTATGAAATTCGGTTGATTTTATAGAAGTCAATTTTTAGAATTCGATTTTATACAGTCGATTGTGTATGTCCACACTAAGCACATTAAGTCGGTGGAGTGCATCCTCACTACCATGGCTAGCATCAACTTACGGAGCGGAGCACTGTGAGTAGCTATCCCACAGTTCCCGCAGTCTCTGCTGCCCATTGGAATTCTGGGTTAAGCTCCCAATGCCTGGGAAATGTGCAGGCCTTTTTAGATTTTAGGTGCAACATATTCCTGTCCTTTGTCACTGGTGAAGAACTCTTGCAACCATACATTCCAGTCCGGTCGGCGCTGTAACACCCCATAGCACTTCTGTGGTTGACACATGTAAGAGCTCCAGGGCTCTTGCTCTTTTGACTTGGCTGAGGTACCTTGCCCTACCAGGACCTCCAAGCGTTCGACACAGAAGCACCTGCAGCAGCTGGCATTGCTACACAGCAGCAGTTCCTGGGTGCCTTCGCAGCAGACGGTGCAGTAGGACTGGTAGCCGTCCTCATCGGACATGTAGCTTGGCTGGGGGTCCTGGGAACGTCTTCCCTGCCCGGCTCCTAGCAACCTCCAGGGCATGGTGTACGGCTCCACCGCTTCCGCTGCAACTCTGCTCTCCTGCGAGCTGGCGCTGTTGGTCAGACCTCAGCACAACCTACATTCCTATTGTTATTGCTGCTTGCTGTGTGCTCCATAATATCTGTGAGAATAAGGGGGAGATGTTTATGGTAGGGTGGGAGGTTGAGGCAACTCGCCTGGCGTCCGATTTTGAGTAGCCAGATGCCAGGGCGATTGGAAGAGCACAGCTAGGCGCGCTGCGCATCAGAGAGGCTTTGAAAACCAGTTTCATGACTGGCCAGGCTTCGGTGTGACCGTTGTGTGTGTTTCTGCTTGATGCAAACCCGCCCCCTTTGTTGATTTTAATTCCCTGTAAGCCAACCACCCTCCCCACTTCAAAATAAAGTAACTATTGTTTTGAAACCATGCATGCTTTCTTTATTAATTAAAAAAAATGAGATAACGGACAAGGTAGCCCGAGTGGGGTGGGGGAGGAGGGAAGGACAAGGCCACATTGCTTATTGTAGCCACACTAAAAATCAAACTGTTTGAATGCCAGCCTTCTGTTGCTTGGGCCATCCTCTGGAGTGCAGTGGCTGAGTGCCCAGAGCTTCCCTCCCACCCAGCCCCCACGTTCTTGGGCATCTGGGTGAGGAGGCTATGGAACATGGGCAGGAGGGTAGGCGGTTACACAGTGGATGCAGCGGGGGTCCGTGCTCTTGTTGGCTTTCCTGCAGCTCCAACAGACGCTTCATCATGTCAGTTTGCTCCCCCATTAGCCTCAGCATCGCATCCTGCCTCTGCTCTGTGCTCCATTAATTCTTCCCTGGCCTCTGCCACTGACTGCCTCCATGCATTAAGCTGAGCCCTATCAGTGCGGAAGGACTGCATGAGCTCGGAAAACATGTCATCACGAGTGCGTTTTTTTCGCCTTCTAATCCGCGATAACCTCAGGGACAGAGATGATAGGGGGAGCGTAGAAATATTCTACCCTCTACGATTCTGGGGGGACTGCATGATCACCTGTGCTGCCGAGTTCACCATGCTGACCAAACAGGAAATGAATTCAAAAGTTCCCGGGGCTTTTCCTGTGTACCTGGCTAGTGCATCAGAGTTCAAAGTGCTGTCCAGAGTGGTCACAATAGAGCACACTGGGATAGCTCCTGGAGGCCAATACCATCGATTTGCATCCGCACTACCCCAAATTCGACCCAGCAAGGTCGATTTTAGCGCTACTCCCCTCATCGGGGAGGAGTACAGAAGTCGATTTTAAGAGCCCTTTAGGTTGACAGAACGGGGTTGGTTGTGTGGACGCAGTCATTTTTAAATCAACCTAACGTGGCTAAATTCGACCTAACCCCGTAGTGTAGACCAGGGCAAAGAGTGTTAATAGGCACAGGAATGTAATCACTAGTCACCAGATGTCCCTCCTAAGAGCAGTGAAGTTTATCTGAAGGTTCTCTTTTTATTAAATGACCACAAATGAACCTTGAAAGGTTTGGGTCTAGTCTGGCTGTTTCTCTCTGATTTAGCTTTGTTATGAGTATAATCAAACAATAATTTTTGAAGGGGAAAACAGCACAGCTTGATACTAATTGATAACATAGCTAATTTGAATTGGTTTATACTTATACCCATGTCCATCCACTGTGTGATTAGCTGGTTAATTGCATGGAGCAAGCATGAAAGAAGTGCCACATGTGATCTCATTGGTTAAATATTCTAAAGGGGCTTTTTGAAGCTATGTAAATAAATTTATACCAAAAAATGTCATGATGGAAGAGAATTTTACATTGTCCTTTGTATTCAAAATTATTCCATTTTGGGAACCACTCACTCAAGGGCCTGCAGTATGTCATTTCCCAATGCTATCAATCTTTTATGCTTCAGGATGCAAGCGGATAACCAGCTGGAGTCAGGACAAAATGTCTATCGGGGTATAGAATTAGTTGCATTTGGGGAGGAAAATATGAGGGGAGTTGTGTCACTGTCTGAAGAAGCCAGCATTGGCCACTGTCAAAGAGAGGGTACCAGCAGTCTCTTTTCATATGCCAAGTCCTTGGTTTTTGCTCTTCCTAATAAATACAGAGGGCCAGTCTGCCAGACTGCAGGAAAAACCCATGTAGGAGACAGGGCAGGTTACTCAAAAGTCCCACTCCACCCCATCCCCACCCACCTACACTCATATGAAGAACATTTCAAACTCATCCTTCTGTCAGTAGGGGATCAAGGATGAGATATTTTCCCTTATCCCCAAGACTTGGCCCCTTAAATCCACAGCTCTCCACAACTCACACAGGCTTCAGGGACTTTTGGAGGTCAGGGCTATCAGAGCAATCACAAATGTTTCCTGTTTCCCCTGACCCAGCTTCCATGGTAGCATGATTCTTACAGGAAATGGGCTCCCTTGCTCACTACTGTGCCCCAAACACTCCCCAGGGAGTGGAAAGTGACTCACATCATGGAGCAGGAGAGGGATTAAAAATGCTGCCAGGAGTAGCATAGTTTATGCCGTTTATTTCCCACTGGTCACTTGGAGGTGGGGTGGTGGTGTGGGGGAGAACACAAGGTCACAGAGAGCAGGCATCCCCGCAGCCTTGTTCTTTCCTCTTCACGGGGTCTGCTTCCTGACAGGAACTCATGGGGGACTCGGAGAACTCTGAGGATAATGTTACAGTGATAGAAGGAAACAGTCTGGCCCAGAGTTATTGCCAAAGGGATTGTGAAAATATAGGAGGAATTTAGCATGTGGTCTTCACTGGTGAAAGGAGCTGGTCTGACACAGAGAGGATAAGAAGAGATGTAGAAGAATGTAGGACTGAGACCTCCTATTTCTTGTATAGGCACTAGACCTGCCTTCGCAGTGGCTCTAGGAGTGGCTGTCAGAGGTTAGGCCCGCCTCACTCACTTGGACAGTGGATTAACGCAGCACTCTTGCCCTGATATTTTGCACAGCCCTACATATAACTGTAAGTGTGACACTCTCAGGACTAACTTCCCATCTCTGTTACCCCATTGTAACTCCCAAGTAACATGCTTGACTTGAGCAGAATTACTCTGGATTTACAGTGGTATAGTTCACAGCAGAAGCTGCCCCTAAAAGAAGGAAGGGAGGTAGATACACACTGAGGAACATAACTCCTACCTAGCACTCTTCTTGAGAAAACACTTTGTGTAACTGTCCTCTGGGAGAAAAACAGATTTTTCTGTATTTTGTTACTTAGGGTATTCCTCCCTTTGAATAGTTCAGTGCTAAAGAGCCTACAGGAACTTGGAGAAAGGATATTAATTTGTTTTCCACCTTTCCCTGGGAGAATTCTAAGCCTATAGAACTGATGAATTAGCGCTGTCTACCCAACTCCCATACTCATTCAGGCCAGCGACACATCTTTGTTTTTGGTTCCTCAGATGAGCAAAGGCTTGTAGAGTCTGAGGGAGTTCCAGAACTGCTATGCCAGCCAGTAAGGTCTTCGGCAGACTACTTTTCATTAGCCAGCTGGAAAAGAAAAGGCCCCTTTTAGCAGGTCCCCATAGGCTAACTCATATTGAAAATAGTTTGCTCTTACCATTTTTAGATACAGGGTTTCAAATGATGAATGAAGAAGAATATCCTTGAGGGTTTGGTTTTTATTATTATTTATTTATATATATTTAAGTCCTCACAGTGACTTTGAAATCTTTGAAACTCCAGGACTGGGATAACTATTACTTCCCTGCACTTTCCCTAATGTTTCCCTTATGCATGGGACCCAATGCACATTGCAAAAGTAAAATACACACTAGTTTGTAGTAATGAAAGGGAAGATTTAGAACACTTGTGTTATTAAAGTAATTAGATAGCAAGCTCTTTGGGGCAGGGGCTGTCACTTGGTTCTGTGTTTGTACAACATCTAACACAATGGGGTTCTGGTCCATGACTGAGGTTCCTAGGTTCTATATTAATACAAACAATAAATATTAATAATATGAAATATGCAAAGATTTTCCTATATTCAAGGAGTTTCCTTTTTGGGGGAGGGAGATCTTCTTTGTTTGTGTGTTTGAATTAGTAGAGCAGTAGTTTTCAACCTTTTTTTTCATTTGCAAACCCATAAAACATTTTGAATGGAGGTGCAGATCCCTTTGGAAATCTTAGACAGCCTGCGGACCCCCCCAGAGGTCCATGGACAACAGGCTGAAAACCACTGTTCTATGGTAATGACAACCTTTTGTGGACCCCTGAGACATAGTCCACGGACCACAGGTTGAAACAACTGTAGTGGAGCATTCTTGAAATTCCTGTGAAATGTTTGGAGAAGGTTTGGTGCTGCTCAGAAAATGTTTATATAAGAATTCATCCAAAATTTGTGCTCTTTTGATGTAAATGTCAGTAAACTTTTGACCAGTTCTAGTTATTTCCCAGCCAGACTTGAATCAGGATGAGTAAAAAGTAGAGCTGGTTGAAATTTCCCACTTTTTGAGTTTTCAACTACTTTTTTTGTTGTTTTTAAAAATATGTTATTTTGAATTAATTTTTTTTTTAAAAATTGGGGGGTTGACCAGTTAGTCAAAATGGTTCAACGATAAAAAATATTGATGAAATGTTGATATTTTTCAAACTTTTGAAATTTTTCAGTACAATCTCTGAAAAATTCCCTCCCACATTTTGTTTACTGATTTTTCAACCAGCTCTAGTTAAAGGTAAGATCTCACTGCTAATAAATTAGAGGAAATGTTCCAGTTAAGGGGCAGATTTTGGCATCTTACATCACAAATACTGTACTTTGATTAGAAAATTCAATTTCCCCCATTAGATTTTGTATTCATTTTCAGTAGTACGAGTAACCATGTCTGGGTTTTGTTTACTGATTTTTAAAAGTATAACTGGGTTCTGAAAAGAATTAGAGAAGTTCATGGAAGAGAGGTTTATCAATGGGTATTAACCAAGATGCTCAGGGATGCAATCCCATGCTCTGGGTGTCCCTAAACCTCCAACTGCCAGAAGCTGGGACTGGATGACAGGGGATGGATCGCTTTAAATTGTCCTGTTCTGTTCATTCCCTCTGAAGCATCTGGCAGGAGCCACTGTCAGAAAACAGGATATTGGTTTAGATCAGGGATTGGCAAACTTTGGCCCATCAGGGAAAGCCACTGGCAGGCTGGGACAGTTTGTTTACCTGCAGTGTCCTCTGGTTTGGCTGATCGCAGCTCCCACCGGCCGCGGTTCGCCGTTCCAGGCCAATGGGGGCTGCAGCAAGCGACAGCCAGCACATCCCTCAGTGTAATAGGTGTAGAGCCTACAGGATGTTTAGGCCATAGGATTTCTAAGGGTTAACAATGCACTCTAGACAGTCCTGGATTTTGGCCCTCATCTTCTTGCTTGGCACCTGGAAAGAGGAGGGATCCATCTCACCCAAGAACCAGAGGAGAGTGTCCCCACTGCCACCCTTCTGATCTCAGAGGGACCAAAAGGAGACATCCTGCCTAATCAGCTATGGCCTGAACTGACAATAATTGTCATCTTCCACTCCTAACCATGAGAGAACTTTTTTCTTTTCATTTTTCCCTCTTCACATGTCTTTCTGGGTTTGTCTGGGGAAATTAATATGACAAAGCTAGCATCTCTGTGAGTGAGCTGAAAATGTCTTATTAATATTTCCACTGTTTGAGAAGGTTTAAAAGGGAAAATAAGGTATTTCCCTAACAATTTAAGTTAATACTAGACATACATCATGAGTGTGATCATTCAGGGGCTAAGCCTTCAAATATGGAACTTCTTCCACCCCAAGTTTAGCACTAGCTATGGATTAGACTAAGTAGCATCCAATTAATCCGTTATACCGATGCAAACATTTATCCCAACTCACTACTTTGGCTGCTGACTGTGCAGCAAACTCAAATATTAAGTTAAACACCAAAAGAACTCCCCCACTTTAAAAAAAATCAAAAACAAAACTTTACATCCCTCAGAAAGCAACAGAGACATTTCCAGGGCTTGAAAAATATTCCTGACAATTTTTATTTCCTTGGCTAGGGCTGTGGTAATTGATCTGCTCTATTATTTTTCCCCTTTCATCCTCTCTTGTATTTAAATATGTCCTTCATATTTCTGGGGGTTTTTCCAACCTGTATCTCCAGTATTACATTATTTTTTATCATCTCTCTATTCCTCAAGTGTGAAAAGGGTGTTCTGTTCTCTAATATTAATTTCTCTTTTTTATTCTCCAAGTGCTTTCTTTCCCTTCTCTAACAGCCCCTAATATGCACCTCCATTCGATTTTACTTACCCAGCTTGAAACCCTCTCATTCTAATTACCTTTTCAGTTTTCTTCTATTTCTCCCTTGAGATGTCTCAATTAGTGTACTTTTTCTTACTGCCTGTCACCTCTGTGCTACAAGGTGGGTCTAACTCCAACTTAAACCATGCAGAAAATAAATGAGGAGCTGTTCCTGGCGGCCCTGCTGAAGGTGGTGTTACTTTACAAACTAGTGCACCTTTAATAGATGATAAATGGACAGAAAAGTGGCCTTGTTAATGCAGCAGCCCTTGATTTGGTTGACGTGCTGTGTTCTTTCATTACTCAAAGATACAGAAAAGCCGAGCTATGTTAAGTCGAGGGTGATGTACTTCCATACAAAGAGAGTGAGTAGAGGCTAATTAACATAGCTGTGGTCAAAGCCTGAAATTAAGTCCCGTCTTTAACGACCAGAGCTAAAAATGTCATTTGTCTTGCCTGTAATTACATTTATAGGTAATTATGCTAGCAGAATAACAGCAAGCAAAATGAATCTAGAGGTGGGTTTTTCCTCCTCCACCCTCCTTTCTTTCCATAGCATAACTCTATGTTCTATTTCTGTCAAAGAGGCCTGAGTAAAAATACAGGGGACAGCCAGAGTACATTTATTTGATTAAAATATGCACAATCATATTGAAATTCATACAGAGCTTTCAGAACCTGAGGAGTAAATTCTCCCTCTACACAGTTGCACAAGGGAAAGAAGAATACCCCACCGTCCCCTTAAGGCTTCACCAGGACATTTAAGGAACGGTACCTGTTCATCAGGATGAAGGACAGTCTTGTGATTAAAAGCCCTGGACTGGCACTCAAGAAGTCTAGGGTCAGTATTAGGTAGAGCTGAAACTCAACAGTTGCCAACTTTTGAGGTTTTGACCTAATTTTTCATTGAAATTTAGATTTTCAGTTTAAAAAAACCCACCCTGAAAATGTTCACACCATTTTTTAAATAAAAAAATGTCCAGATACATGAGTGGCCATCATTTTTGACAAACATGCTGATGAAATTTCAACATTTAAAAATATACATATTATTTTTAATCTCTGAAAATGTTGACCATCTGTAGTGTGGGGCTCTGTTTATCATAGGTACTGATCTGGGCCTCGTCACCATGGTACCTGAACACCTCAGAAACTTTAATAGATTTATCCTTACAAAACTCCTGTGAGGTCGGGAAGTACTATTACAGGAATTATTTGAGGGAAGTCCTGTGCAGGTGGTCAGAGTAGATGATCACAGTGGTCCCTTCTGGTTTTAGAATCTATGAAATTATCCCCATTTTACAGATGGGGAACTGAGGTACAGGGATGTTAAGTGACCTACCCAACATCACACAGGAAGTTTGGGGTGTTGTGGGAAAATGAACCCCAATCTCCAAAGTCCTAGATTAGCACCTAAGCCACTGGACCAATCTTCCCTGTGGCTCTGCCATAGACTTCTTATGTGAGTTTGGGCAAGTCACATAATCTACCCTTTACCTTGGTTTCTCGTCTGTGAAATGGCCATAATAATACTTCTTTTCTCTCACCCTTTGTCTTGTCAATTTAGATTGCAAGCAGGGATTGTGTTTTACTATGTGTCTAGCAAAATAGAAACTCAGTTTCAATTGCATCTTTTAAATGTTCCCAAAATACAGATAAATAACACTGGTAAAAAAAAGTATTAACATTATCAAAAGCATTTTGGTAAAATTAAAGTTGAGGCACCAATTTATTAAAGCCAAGGAAATGCAACGTTAAAGCTGGCGTTCACTGTCCTTAACTCTTCCCTTTGTTCCTAGGTTTTGCAGTATGCACTAAACAATATTTATCATGCATTAACTGGAGATTCTGCCTAAGAATAAATGAGCCAGATTATGGGTGGAATATTGGCCAGTCTTAACTTTGAGTCACCTGAATTTTGTCAACCTGACACATAATGTTCTTGAGTGAAACTGATTGTATCTCTGTTCATTTTCTTTTTTAATTTAACAATAAATGGAAGTGTTCTTCATGGGTCTGTACAAGTTGGCAGGATGACCTCTAAAGTCTGCCCTAGAAGAATTCTATTTAATCTGCTGTGCAGGTGGACCTGAGCCATGAATTTTGGATCTAGATCCAAATTTTCCTAAAGTTTGGAAATATTTTGATCCAATACAGTAGAACCTCAGAGTTACAAACACCAGCGTTATGAACTGACCAGTCAACCGCACACCTCATTTGGAACCGGAAGTACGCAATCAGGCAGCAGCAGAGATTGGGGGGGCAGAGAGGGGAAGTAAATACAGTACACTGTTAAACAAACAACTAAATAAATAAAGGAAAAGCAGCATTTTTCTTCTGCATAATAAAGTTTCGAAGCCGTATTAAGTCAATGTTCAGTTGTAAACTTTTGAAAGAACGACCATAATGTTTTGTTCAGAGTTAGGAACATTTCAGAGTTATGAACAACCTCCATTCCCGAGGGATTCGGAACTCGGAGGTTCTACTGTATTTAGTTTGACGCTTGGAGGTGGAGCTGAATCCAAACATTTCCCAAAGCATTTAAAGAGCGTTGGAATTGGGAATTTAGTTCGATTTAACAAGCAGAGAAAAAGTTATTATTTACCCAGTATCCATCACACTTTCATTTATGATTTTATCAAAATGCATAGGATCCAGTTCTGCTCTTGCTCAAACCCGTGTAAATCCAGAGTAAGTCTACCCGCTTCACTGAAGTTACTGCAGGTTTACATTACTGTAACTGAGAGCAGAATTTGGCCCATACACAGATGGATGGATACTGATAATGTATGAAGTTGTTCTAGTGAGTCAATCAGTGAAACTCTTCCATCAGAAAAAAGAAAAGGAGGACTCGTGGCCCCCTAGAGACTAACAAATGTATTTGAGCTTAAGCTTTCGTGAGCTACAGCTCACTTCATCAGATGCATACATTCATGTATGCATCCGATGAAGTGAGCTGTAGCTCACAAAAGCTTATGCTCAGATAAATTTTGTTAGTCTCTAAGGTGCCACAAGTCCTCCTTTTCTTTTTGCAGATACAGACTAACACGGCTGCTACTTTGAAATCTTCCATCAGAGTCACTACTGAGACAATATCCCAGAATGGTGCTTGGGCTCACTGTATTGCTGGAGTCTTATACATGAAATGTGAAACAAAAGCTTAGCTATTTGCATTCTAACACTTATGTATCTGTAATTAAATTATTATCCCACCAAGATATAAATCTGTTAGTGTATTGGAGCGAAATGGCTGCCATGGCTATATCACAGAGGTGGCTGCATTTCTCTGGAGAATGAAGCAATCCCTGTACAAGACATTCTGAAAAGCACTTTGAAGTCCTTCGACATAAAAGGTTCCAAAGGGATTGTTATTAATAAAGAGCTCCAATTATTGTGAATGAAAAATTAAAGAAACATTTCCATAGGGACCAACATTTTGGACATATATTAGTTATATAGTTTATTTAGCTAGTACATTTCTCTAAATAATTTTGACACTTTAGTTTTCTACTACTTTGGAGCCATGGATTTCCAAGTGATGTATAGCATTCACATACTGTAGGCATCTGGAATGTTTCTAAACCATGAATTATTGGGGCTGCCCCCAATAAAGTCATAAGTCTATAGTGTAAATGCACATGAAAGCGCTTTCTTTTGATCAAATAGACTTCAATGCCTTCTTTGAAACTATTACTATTACAATTGATCATGTAAATCCTGCTTAATTTGTGAATTATTGACCCAAGAGCCCATAATAGCTCAGAAGAAGCCATTACAGTCTATTGCATGGCATGCCTCCCGTGCATGAACACGAAGGGGCATACTCTCCCTTCAAGCCACAACCTTACTGAAGGGCAACTATACTGTGCAACCCACAGTCTAACAGCTCTGCCATTAAAAACACCATTCCAAAATTCTAGTCCAGATTATGGAATGACAACTCATAGCAGTACTAACTCATAGATGAAATTCACCCTTCTTCTGAAGGGACCGCTCTGCTTGGAGTAACAAAGGAGCTCAGTCTCCATGGCTTCGAGAAAAATCAAAATTTTTCTTTCAAAAGATGTCAGCATCGTTGGAACTTAGTTTGTCCAGTTTTCTTCCAAAATTAAATATCGGCAAAACGCCGAGGGAGTTGACTGATGTGATTGCAGAGTAATTGGCCATTATCTTTGAAAACTCATGGCAATCAGGGGAGGTCCCAGACTATTGGAAAAAGGCAAATATAGTACCCATCTTTTAAAAAGGGAAGGATAATCCACAGAACTGCCGACCGGTCAGTCACACCTCAGTCCCCGGAAAAATTATGGAGCAGGTCCTCAAGGAATCCATTTTGAAGCACTTGGAGGAGAGGAAGGTGATCATTAACAGTCATCATGGATTTACCAAGGGAAAGTCATGCCTGACCAACCTGATTGCCTTCTATAATGAAATAACTGGCTCTGTGGATATGGGGAAAGTGGTGGACGTGATATACCTTGACTTTAGCAAAGCTTTTGATACGGTCTCCCACAGTATTCTTGCCAGCAAGTTAAAGATGTATGGATTGGATGAATGGACTATAAGATGGACAGAAAGCTGGCTAGATTGTCGGGCTCAATGGGTACTGATAAACGGCTTGATGTCTAGTTGGCAGCCAGTATCAAGCAGAGTGCCCCAGGGGTCAGTCCTGGGGCCAGTTTTGTTCAACATCTTCATTAATGATCTAGATGAGGGGATGGATTGCACCCTCAGCAAGTTCGCGGATGACTCTAAGATTGGGGGGAGAGGTAGATATGCTGGAGGGTCCAGAGTGACCTAGACAAATTGGAGGATTGGGCCAAAAGAAATCTGATGAGGTTCAACAAGGACAAGTGCAGAGTCCTGCACTTAGGACAGAAGAGTCCCATGCACTGCTATAGGCTGGAGACCAACTGGCTAAGTGGAAATTCTGCAGAAAAGGATCTGGGGATTACAGTAGATGAGAAGCTGGATATGAGTCAACAGTGTGCCCTTGTTGCCAAGAAGGCTAACAGCATATTGGGCTGCATTATTAGGAACGTTGCCAGCAGATCGAGGGAAGTGATTATTCCCCTCTATTTGGCACTGGAGAGGCCACATCTGGAGTATTGCATCCAGTTTTGGGCCCCCCACTACAGAAATTATATGGACAAATTGGAGAGAGTCCAGTGGAGGGCAACGAAAATGATTAGGGGGCTGGGGCACATGACTTATGAAGAGAGGCTGAGGGAACTGGGCTTATTTATGCAGAAGAGAAGAGTGAGGGGGGGGATTTGATAGCAGCCTTCAACTACCTGAAGGGGGATTCCAAAGAGGATGGAGCTTGGCTGTTCTCAGTGGTGGCAGATGACAGAACAAAGAGCAATGGTCTCAAGTTGCAGTGGGGGAGGTCTAGATTGGATATTAGGAAAAACTATTTCACTAGCAGGGTGGTGAAGCACTGGAATGGGTTACCTAGGGAGGTGGTGGAATCTCCATCCTTTTTTTTTTTTTTTTTTTTTTAAGGCCTGGCTTGACACAGCCCTGGCTGGGATGATTTAGTTAGAGTTGGTCCTGCTTTTAGCAGGGGGTTGGACTAGATTACCTCCTGAGTTCTTTTCCAACCATAATCTTCTATGATTCTATGAAAATCTATCCTATTTCATTAGCATGTCCATTTAGACAAAAATGCATATTCCAGCAAAATATGATTCTGTTGAAATTTCTCCAAGCAGTTTTAGTGCCAATCGGGGCTACTTATGGCCATGCTTTTGGTAATGTCCACTGGAAATTGATCGGAGACCCCCTAAACACATTTCACATAGGCCATTAGATTCTAGCAACTTTAATTCATTACCAGCCTCTGTGGAATTTGAGCTGATGACCTAGATGTGGGAAAATTTTAAAAACACCGGGCCAATGAGGTTATACGGGGGGTGAATTTAATTAATTAAACAATTGATGTCACAGGAGGGGGGAAAAAAACACGTGTAACTTTTGTAAATTTTGCATCCTGAGGGTCAAAGCCTTTCACTCTGCACAATCCCTAAATAAATGGACTTTGCCCTAGCGGTTCATTAGAGCTTGAAGAATAGAATCTTCCTGCAGGTTCTGGAGAATATATGCAGCACCTCAGATACCACCACTTCCTCCCATGGACTGCGGTGATAACAGCATAAGAACTGATATAGACCAGACTATCTACAGCCATTACATTCTCCCCACTCCACTAACCCAGTGGATCTGTGTATTTACAGACCCAAGAGCCAGACACACCCCTAAAGTCACAAATGCGGATAGTAGCATAAATGTCTGCCTTGTAAAAGGCAGAAAATTTTCCAGCTTATCTCCACTGAAAAAAAGCAACAGCAGGTTTCACATGAAGGATATAACTGCAAACACCCGTCCACACGTATTATTAAGCCCAGCAGAATTATCCAGTTCTTTATAACTTGGACTACAAAGGGTTCACATTAACTTAACCCAATGCAAAAACATTGTATTGACATCAGTTCTATCCAGTATATTTTCTGTATCCTTGTGGCTGAACATCTTCAGTAGCTATAAACAGCAATAATGTTCCAAAGACATGGGTCCTGCAGCTTCTGGGGTCTCCTAGGTAACTCTCTCTGCACAGGAGTAGTAACAAGTTTCATTTCATATGGGCCAGAATACCCTTCTGTTGTTTTCAAGGGATATGTTGAACTCCCTCTAGAAGCCAATGGATGTGCCACATGTGCAAGGCATGCAGAGCACACAACAGAAAGCCATGCTGGGGCTACGTGATCTGCAGTAAACAGACATTAACTCTGACACAGAGCCAGATTCTGCTTGCCCAGGGAGTTACGTGTTCAGCAGAAAACCTGGGGGACTAGTTGAAACCCAAGGCAGAAGTATTCCACCCCAATTCTTGCTCTCACCCCACCCCCAGCGACTCACCTACAAAGAGGCTTCTCTGCAGCCCCTCCAAGAGAGGAGCCCTGGAGGAGTTCCTGGCTGGGGTCCATGGACAGGGGCATTGTTTTCCTGGCTGTGCACAGTCACCCTATATGCCAGCAATAGCAACTATGTATCTCCCTCCTGAAAGATTATTCCTGGCAGGAATGGGAATAATTTGCAAGAGGGAGGCGTGTTTAAGGCTGCCACTAGCCAGAATGTGACAGAGTCATAAGGGAAATCCTTAAACTGCTCAGCTCCCTCAATTTCCATTGAAACCAAAGGGATGGAGGATGCTCCCAACAGGTGCTCAGCACCTCACGGGATCAAGCCCATTAAATTCTGCTTTGATTTCAGTGGTAAACTTGAGCGTGAAAGGAAAACAGGACTGGGCCATGAGAGCCATATTTGCCCCATTATGTCAGCCCATTCTGTCACTTTCACTCTGCTGCCAACAAGGGAGAAACAAGTTTTCAAACCATCTGATCAGAAAATAAAAACGCTTTGCATTATTAAAAAGAAAAGGAGTACTTGTGGCACCTTAGAGACTAACCAATTTATTTGAGCATAAGCTTTCATGAGCTACAGCTCACTCACTTCCGATGAAGTGAGCTGTAGCTCACGAAAGCTTATGTTCAACTAAATTGGTTAGTCTCTAAGGTGCCACAAGTACTCCTTTTCTTTTTGCGAATACAGACTAACAGGGCTGTTACTCTGAAACCTTTGCATTATTAAACCATGATGGTTTCCGGCCCCTGTGGAGTGTGGCTGGCAACTGGCACTTATTCCTCAGTATCACAGTGATCGTCTTCGTCCCTGACATGTTTCAACAAACATTGCAGTGTAAAAATGTTGCCATCGCACTGAACGTTCACTAGTAACTTCTTTCAGTACACAAGGCAAATCTATTCTCTCACTGGTGCAGTCGTTATTAAGGATATTCTGTCCCTACATAATCAATTTCCTCCTGGGATCTCACACTGATCTGGATACACTAAACAACCAGCATTGCAATACCTCTTGTTACACCCAATATTGCAAAGGGGTAAGCTGAGTCAGAGACATTAAGCCCACAGTCACACAGCATGTGAGTGTCAGTGCTGACAAGAGAATGTAGGAGACCGGATTCCCACCTTTTGGCACGGAATCACACTCCCTCACTGGACTGCCGTTAGCTTGCCTGAAAATTACCTGCATCGCTCCCCTGTCTATGGAAGGGACAGTATGCGCCATGGTGTTTAAGCAGACATGGCAATGGGATTCATAGGACCCAAGTGTGCAATCGTTTAGGGAGGACTTACAATGAAATCAGTGGGACGACATGAGTGAGGAAGGGTGAAGCAGCACCCGCCACACCTTAAAGATCAGAACTCAGGAGGTCAGGCTAGATCGGGGTGGGCAAACTTTTTGGCCAGAGGGCCACATCGAGGGTGCAAAATGGTATGGAGGGCCGGATAGGGAAGGCTGTACCTCCCCAAACAGGCTGGCCCCCACCCCCTATCAACCCCCTGACTGCCCCCCTCAGAACCCCCGACCCCTCCAACCCCCCCCCAGCTCCTTGTCCCCTGAGTGCCCTGACCCCTATCCACATCCCCACCCCCTGACAGGCCCCGAGGACCCCCGACCCATCCACCCCCCCACACTCCTTGTCCCCTGTCCACCCCTTCCCAGGACCCCCATCCCTAACTGCCCCCCCAGGTCCCCACCCCCTATCCAACCCCCCCTACTCCCTGTCTCTTGACCAGCTCCCCCGAACCTCCACCCCATCCAACTGCCCCCTGTCCCCTGACTGCCCCCTGGGACCTCCTGCCCCTTATCCAACCACCTCCTCCCCCCACCCTCTTATGTTGCCCCTCAGAGCGGCAGGACAGACTTATTTGAAAGCCTGGGAGGTGGGTGGGTGCTGCCCACGCAGCAGCGTAACTGCAGGGGAGGGGGGACAGCGGGGGAGGGGCTGGGAGTGAGCCTCCCTGGCAGGGAGCTCAGGGGCCAGGCAGGACAGTCCCACAGGCCGGATGTGGCCCGCGGGCTGTAGTTTACCCACCTCTGGGCTAGATAATCACAAGTGTCCTTTCTGACTTTAAAATCTACGAAAAATCAAGAAAGGTGACATTTTTCTAAATGCCCTCAACTCCCACTTGAAGTCAAAGGGTGGAGGATGCTCCCAGTGGGTGTCAGATTTAAGCCCATTAATGCTACTTTGGTTTCAGTGGCAACTTTGAGCGAAGGAGCTCTTCTCCTACATGGAAACATTCTTAATTCAGCCCCACAAAACTCCTTCAGTGGGAGCTAATGTATCTGAACTGCTTTGCTATTCTTGCTTCTTTTGGAGCGAATCTCAGTCTTTGCAAAGCTGCGCACACCAATGCAGCTGGCCCTGCAATGCCGTTTGTGGCAGCTCCAAATGCTTACAGTTTATGTAAAGCATGGAGCCAGCATGATAAGATCTAATTACCAAGTGAATCAGTAAATAAATAAAT
The DNA here is from genome assembly GCF_965152275.1 of Natator depressus. Lineage (NCBI taxonomy): Eukaryota > Metazoa > Chordata > Testudines > Cheloniidae > Natator > Natator depressus. The sequence continues at coordinate 74,591,795 of NC_134243.1, forward strand.
AAATAAAGCCAGCTGCAAGGTTTGCAGAAATGTCTGCGAGTGCAGAGTAAATGGCCACAATTGATAGCGTTATTGCGCAGGCCTCCCGAGGGCACACGCTGCATCAGCTGAGTCCTACCCAAAAATCACTAGCAACAGTTGTTGTTTCCTCCATTCCCTCAAATGAAAAGAGCAGGAAAATGACCCTGCAAACAGCCATTTAATATTCTCAGGCACAGGAACTGCAATTATCAGCAGCAGCGACAACAAACCCCGCTGTAATGTGCCCATGGTTAATCAGTTCAGTTGATCACTGTTTATTAAATAAAAACCTGCTTTCCAAACAGGTTTTCTTCCCTAAATGGCTGGTTGTTGGGCCTTTAAAAAAAAAAAGATGCTTTTGGAAAAAATCAGGAGATTAATTAGAGCTTTTAATTTAAATCCAAATGAAGGGGAATGCTAGGAACATATAGTGCATTTAAGAAAGATTAGCTCAGGGGTAGCTTTGGAAAGATTAGCCCCTCCCTGGAAGGTCTGCATTGAATCTGATTGGTGCCTATTTTAAAGGCTTTCATCCCATGTTAGCAACAGCCAGTTTATTTATCTGAGTCAGAGGCAGTCGTGACCAGGTCAGCTCAGGATATCAGGAAGCGGGCCGTTGATCATGCAGATTATGGGGCATGCTTTATTCAAATCAGTGCTGTTAAATTGATCAGCCTCACTGTGCTCCTTTAGAGACTGGGCTGGAAATCAATGACTCCTAGGCTGGTGAGGTGCTGGAGATAACTGAGCATAGAGGATTTTTTTTGTTATCTCCCTGCACAGAATAATGATCTTGCACAGGGCTGACTGCTTTCAGTGTAAGCCGAATACATGCTGCACGTTCAATAAAAGATTGATACCCGGCTAGGGCATGTGCAAACTCCCCAAGCCTACTCTTACCAATGTATTTCAACCCTGCTCCCCTGTGCACTCACGCCATGCAAGAGCTAGCCTTGCCCCACAGCTGCTCCAAGGCCTGTGCTAGTATTTTTGATGCACTCTTGGGATTTAATTGAGACCACTGAACTCATGTCACTTGGAATTTATGATACATTTGAGCCCAGGCTTCTGGAGGGGAAAACCAGGCTATTTCCAGTAGATTAGCTGACTTCAATAGGAAGTTCAAATCTGATGTCCTGTGACCCTGCAACTGAATGAAAACTAACGATTCCCAGTTATTCCAATTATTTCTGTCTAGCTTCATGCAATGCTTGCACTACTCTGGCATCCAGCTTCAATGCAGGTGCCTGCCCTAACAGGAGGAGAAAGGTGAAGAGCTATCAGTGCTGTGAAACCCATCTCACAGAATATTAGAACCCCCCAGCAAAACTGAGTCACTAATGACATGATTCCATAGAGAATAAGTCTATAGCTGAGTGACGGGCATATTCCAACCCTCCCATAAGAAAATGTAAGGCTTCCACAGAGATCAATAAAAGGCTCATAAAATCCAAATGGAATTTACAGGGAATTTTAAAAATACAAAGTCTACAAATCCTTTGTGAAGTGCTAGAGCTGAGTAGTTTGATATATTACGGGAAAAGTTGCATGTGAACGTTGGGCTGGATGGCTGACCAATTCTGAAGCCAACAACATCAAAAAGGACTAAGCAGAAAGCAGCAGAAACAGCCCTAGTTTGATGTGTTTGAGAGAAAAGGGATGATTACAGAATGAAACCAACTCCTTTCCATGCAGGTTCTATAGTCAGTGAGTTTAGCACGTAAATGTCTAGTGGCTGTGTTAAATCCTTCTTTACCCCTGGGCTCGTCAAACAGCATCAACTCAATTAATTCCTGACCATTCTGATAGCATAACCGACAGGTGCTTTCAGGAGGGACAAAGAGAGATGCAGATGGGGCTGCGAAGGGGGATACTGTCTATAACTAAGCTCTGTCGATTTGCTAAGAGTTACAGGGTTTGCATCTGAAACATTTGGTTTGAGTCACGCACTTTACGAATCACATCATCTAATTTTTTGGGAAGAAATTGGCACTGTGAAGTTTTGATAAGAGCGATATTGCATCAAAGAAGTTAATAATTAGGTACAAATTTTGCATGTAGTTCAGCAATTTATACGGATTAGCAGCAGCTGACCTTCCCAACGCCCGTAAATGACAATCTCCCATCCCTGGTCACAGAGTGACCTCTAGTGTTAAAAAGAATGATACAATCCCTCTGTCGTCCTGGAGAACAGATTCAAGTGTCCTTATCCTTCATATTGAGTGCTTCAAAATCCTCTTTTGTTGCTTTTTTACTTGACAAGAAAAATCCTCCAGTCCGAAGATCATTATCAAATCTCTGAAGCTGGTGAAAGAGCCTAGCTGCAGAGACCGACTTCTTTCAGATTTGGAGTTTGCAAGAGTTCTCATTGGCAGAGAATATTTCCACTTCTGTTTATGCAGAAGAATTCTAACAAGAAACTTTTTCATGCTACCCAGGACAAGAGAGTGCTCTAGTGGTCACAGCAGAGGCAGGTGAGTCAGGAAACCACAGGCCAGCTCCTCAGCTGGAGTAAATTGGCACCACTCTATTGATTTCAAGTGAGATCCTGTTTGTTTAGACCAGTTAAGGATCCGGCCCTTGGGTTCTAGCTCCAGCTCAGTCCATGATGTGCACTGTGATTGCTGAACAAAATGTAGATGGCACTTTTGAACAAATAGCCCTCACCCTCTCTCTGCCTCAATTTTCCCATCTGTAAAGTGAGACTAACAACTGTTATTAACCTGCCTCGCAGGTTGTTGGAAGAGCTAATGAATGAATATTTGTAGAGACCTTTGAGAATCTCTGATGAAAGCTACCTTGGAAGTGCAAAGGAAGACGAGCTGAACCAACCCCGGTTGAGAATTGACTCTGTGGTTCTAGAGACTCGAGGTGTTTCTAAGAAGATACATAGACATTGTGGTTGATCATTTTAACCCACTCAGTGCCATTCTCTAAAGCCTGTTTCTTTGAGCTTTCCGGCCCATTTCTGCAGACCCCAAAAACCCCAGGATGTTCAATTTAGTTTTGGATCAGCACAAGTTGTTCCAATCAAACCAACCCCCCGCCACGCAAATCTGTTGTGCTAAATGCATCGCTACTCTCTGCTGTAGGGGAGTGCATGCTGAAGGTGAACATCAATCATCAGACAACTCTGACAATCATATCTGAGGCCAGAGATACTTTCTTCCCGCCGCCTGCTTGTCCTTGGGATTCCGAGCAGCAGTGCAGCTGAGGAGAGTGGGAGGGAGAGTTCAAAGTCCAATACAATGTGTATTCCTGGCATCACCTCTGGTGATGATCGCTCTTTAGTGATGTCAATGGCCATCCAGAAAGGACACCCACAGGGAAGGAGACAGATTCTATAAATACAAGTGGTTCTGCTGGCCAGCCCTGCAGCTCCACAGCCCTGAGTTTCAGGTTACAGACATGTGAAAAGGAGCACAGGGATCTCATCTCTGCAGATCACATATGCCCAGCTATACTTTTTTAAAAAAATTTTCACATGAAATGCACTAAAATGAACCAAACCTAACTGATCAGAAACCCCTGTCAACCCAAATGGGGTCATCCTCCCAAGATCATTTTAATAAGGTCCATGTAAGTGAGGTTCCACCAGGTCTTACTGAGCTGACCAGCAATCAGTGACGAAGACCCAGATTTTAAAAGATATTTGGCGCTGCTGCACTCCGCATTGCAACACTTAGCGAGTTAGGAAGATAAATCTCATTTGCAAAAGAGACTGAGGCATTTAGGAGCCAAAATTACACTGACAGCCGATGCAGTGCTGTTGTAGCCATGTTGATCCCAGGATATTAGAGAAACGAGGTGGGTGAGGTAATATCTTTCATTGGACCAACTTCTTTGGTGAGAGAGACAAGGTTTAGAACTTACACGAGCTCTTCTTCAGGTCTGGGGGGAGGTGGGGAAGACGAGCTCTATGTAAGCTTGAAAGCTTGTCTCTCACACCAACAGAAACTGGCCCAATAAAAGATATTACCTCATCCATCTCATCTCTCTAGTTGACGGCCAATGGCTGTCTAACTGCCTAAATCTCTTATGAAAATGAGGTATAGGTTCCGAAATCAGTTAGGCATTGATACACTGAGCATAGCAATGCCTAAATAGCTTTAAACAGCTGTGCTGAAGTCCTTAAGTACCTACAGACTTCACATCTACCCAAAAGCGAAGGTATCAGAACTGCATGATTGGAGTCTGTGGCTCAGGGGCCAGCCTGCAGAGCTTGCACCCTGATTATCCAATGTTTGTAGGTGCACATAAGACCTTCACATACTATTCTGTGCTATTTAGTTACCACAGCTAAACCACCTTGTGTTGGAATGAACGGTAGTCTGTTGTCACAAGAGGCACAGGACTGGAGTAGCAAGGGTGCAAGTCATGAGTGCGGTGCATTGGAACAATTGTGTAGGATGAGCTTGTGAAGGACCTGGCTGAACAATGCCTGCCTCAACTCAGTGCTACTAGGTCCCCCAGTTCCATGAGAATTAAAATATAGTCATAATGATTTAAAAAAATAAAGGCTAGGAACAAATTTATGGAAGGGGGGGGATCAGGAAGGTCATGCAAGAGGGAGGGGAGAGGAGGCAAAAGGACAGAAAGAGTAGGAAAGGAGAGGAAAAGTAAAAGGGGAAGTGCAGAGGAAAAGAAAGAGAGGAAGTTCGCGTGGAATAGGAAAGGAGCAAGGAGGGGATGGGAACATCAACAGGACATCTGTAGATTTAAAAACATTGTATGATGAATTGTGATAATCCATGTGTTTCTAAAACACAAATCTCCAGAGCATCTTGGGCAGCACATTTAACTCTTTGCAATGATCTGATTCCTTAATTAGACCATCTCCCCCTCTCTACTCTCAGAGCTTCTCCTAACCACCCATCCACACCCACTCCCAACCTTGTTTTCAAATCTCCCTTCCTTCTCTGTTCCAGGATCGATTCATAGCTCCCCTGCTACCTCACAACTGCACCTCTGCCATGCCAATTCTTCCCAAACGCCCATGCCATTTACAAAGCTTCTTATCACACTCCTCTGCTGCTGTACGTATCACACTCCTCCTAACACCAAGGTAGCCCATCTTCCAATGTTTTTCTCTCTCTACCACCAACCATCACGAACCAGTTGGCTGACTGAGGATTTGAGAGACTGCTCACTCAACCATGTCCTCACCAGGTAACCTTAGATGGGCAGCAAGATGATGTGAAGTTGGTCTTCAAAGCTTTCTGATTCACAAAAAAATTGATCTGCTAAGTTAAAAATTGCCTAGGCTTGATTCCTTCCGCCCAGAGTCAAATAGGCACGTGCTCCTTGGTTCCTCTCCCCACAAGCAAATCTAATGACAATGCTAACTATATAATACATATACAAAGTGGAGAATCCAATTGAGCATCTCAAAGCACTTTACGAACATAAAGGATGTTGGCCTCACCACATTCTGAAAAGCAGTGTGTCCTAGTGGATAAGTCATTGGACTGGTACTTACAATTGGTTGGAAATTCCTTGACAGAAGGTTTTTCCATCGGAGAATGCCAATGTCTTGAAATTGAAATGTTTCATGGAGACAGGCACAATGACATTGCGAGTTCCCAGGCTTGCACCTGGTCAGCAGCCCAGGCTTCCAGGGTCTGCAGTTTCAGGCCCACACACTAGGCAGATAGCTCGGAGCCATGACTCCATACTTTTTCCTGAAGAATTTTGAATTTTGGGGGGTTTGTTCCAAATCGAAACAAAATCAAATTTCAGAGTATCAGAATCTTCCACTAAGCAGAATTACCTTTCTCTGCACAGCTTTAGTACTATTCCCAGCCCTGCAACTAGCCTGTTTGGTGACCTTCAACAAGCCTCTTCACCTTCTCTGCCTCAGTTTCCCCATCTGTAAAATGAGGATTATGACACTGATCTCTGTTGTAAAGCACTTTGAGATCTACTGATGAAAAAGTCTATATGAGAGCTAGGTATTAATTATGGTGATGATGATCAGCCCCTGTTTACAGCTGGGGAATGAGAAGCCCAGAAAAGATATCTGTTGGAATGTTTTTCTCTTCTCTCCAAGACATAGGATGAAGTTAATCCCGGAAAAAGTCTTAACATTCCAGCTGCAACAAACATGACAGCTAACTGCTCTTCATTTAGGTTCTTTTACTAATTCTTCATCTTACACAAGCCAAGGGTTAGCTGAAAATAAATCCCTTTTAAATGTTCTCTGAAATTTCTAATTAATTTTCCATATCAATAAAATATAACCATTCCATTGATACTGGAGGATGGACTGTATCTTATTGCTGGAGCTATTGCTATAGCCATTGCTGCTCTTATTGCTGGAGATATTACGATAGCCATTAGCTGCAACTTCATTTCAATTAATATCATTCATAAGGAGGACACTGTTCATAGGACCGGAACACCTCATTAGTCATGATTTACATATTTGGAACTGTTCCCTCCTTTAGCTTAGAGTTGAAGTTGTCTTTGACTTTGTCTAAAGTTCAAGGTAGGCCTATTAACGTTGTCCCTAATTCAGAAAGGTACTTATCTACATGGTTAACTTTAAGCACAGACTCTAGGACGATTTCCAGGCTTAAAGTTAGGCCAGGGCTTAAATACCTTGCTGAACTGGGACCAGTATGATGATTGTGTTGTTCCACACCGGATTTTTTTTTTAATCTTCGTCAAACTTAAGACAAAAGCTTTGGGCCAAATTTGTATGGGAGGGAATGTAGCCTGGAAGGAATTTGTCCTGTTACCCAATTCAGGGCTAATGCAGCATTTCACTACTCCGTTGGGTTAAGCACATCACAGGATGCTGCTTCTTTCTTTAGCATTTCTAGAGCCTTCAATTTTGGCTACTTTCTCTTCTCTCTTGCTCACCCTTATTGTAAACAGAGTTACGAAACATCATAAATTCTGAGTGACATTATACCTTAATCAACTGTTAGGCTTTTGCTTTCCCCAAAGCAATTTTAGGCCATGTTATGTATTTCTGCGTGTGAGCTAAGGGGATTTTGCATAAGTTCGGATGATAAATTAAATTTAAAAAAAAATTAAAATGATAATTTCCCCACTGAAGAGTTGAAGAGACAGGTGCCTATTTTCAGCAAGGAAAGCTTGGAAATCCACCAGTACCTGACATAATGGTTTTTCCAGCCAAAATGAAGACATGAGCTGGTATTGCATGAGCTACAGTGTTGGCAATCTTGTAGGCCATGTTTATTACTTATCAAGTTACCAATGCACAGAGCCAGCCAGGTGGAGCAGCACATCACACTGATACACATGGCTCCCTAGGTCAATGGGAAGTTTTGGAACTCTTGTTCTCCAGCCAGGATGGACAGAATGCCATTGGTTGGAGAAAGAAGACTAACCTCTGCTGTGCAAAACCCACCTACTTCCTCGTCTCTGAATTGCAAATGCCTTGAAAGGAACCCCTGTTCACCGGCTAAAGACATGATGCTCCTTTAATAGACCTTAATGTGGAATGCGGGGTCCAATATAAGAAGAGTTAAGGAAATGGCTATTCAGGATACAATGCATTTTTGTATGGCACAATGATTTTAGAGCTTGATCCAATGCCCATGGAAATCATTAAGAGTGTTTCCATCTCATAGACTCAGATTCATAGACTTTAAGGTCAGAAGGGACCATTATGATCATCTAGTCTGACCTCCTGCACAAAGCAGGCCACAGAATCTCACCCACCCACTCCTGTAACAAACCCCTGACCTATGTCTGAGCTATTGAAGTCCTCAACTCGTGGTTTAAAGACTTCAAGGTGCAGAGAATCCTCCAGCAAGTGACCCGTGCCCCACACTGCAGAGGAAGGCGAAAAACCCCTAGGGCCTCTACCAATCTGCCCTGGAGGAAAATTCCTTCCCGACCCCAAATATGGCAATCAGCTAAACCCTGAGCATTTGGGCAAGACTCACCAGCCAGACACGCAGTAAAGAATTCTCTGTAGTAACTCAGATCCCACCCTATATAGTGTCCCATCACAGGCCATTGGGCATATTTACTGCTAATAGTCAAAGATCAATTAATTGCCAAAATTAGGCTATCCCATCATAGCATCCCCTCCATAAACGTATTAAGCTTAGTCTTGAAGCCAGATATGTCTTTTGCCTTCACTGCTCCCCTTGGAAGGCTATTCCAGAACTTCACTCCTCTGATGGTCATAAACCATCTAGTTCAGTGGGTATTGGATTGGGCATTTAATACACAGTGAGCCAGATACACTGGGGATGAATCTATCTCCAGTGGAGTTACACTAGGAATGAATTTGGCTTACAATCATCCAACTTTTTAGAAAGAGTCAACTGGACATTACAAAGGGAAAGCAAGGTTGATAGCAGTTGAAATTCAGTGCTGAAAAGTGAAAGCTAATGCGCACTGGGAAGAATAACAAACCACTCGTACATGCTGGGTCCTACATGAGGTGCAACAAGGCCAGGAAAGAGACGGAGGTGTCATTGTGGAAAGCTTCTATGGTAGAAAATGTGAAGGTTCAAGGTAAGCCCACAAGGAAAACTCAGACACCAACTAACTAGATAGATGTTAATGGCCCCTGCAACAGCTAGAAGTTCAGTCAACTAAGAGAGTTACAGAACTCCAGTCACAAGAAGCTAGCCCAGCTGGTGGTTTTGTGAAAAATACATTCTACAGATTGCAAGGCACTTCACTTATTTATGATTACATGAGACAGAAGAGGCTGGTATAGTTAAAAAAAACAACACACAGTTTGGGCCATATTCATCAGTCACCTAAGCAGGTGAATATCACTACTGAAGTCTCTTATGTTAGGGGTTAATTTGGCCCATTGTCTCCTGTGATTTTTGCCATGGGCAGCCCCATAGAAAATACTAGAACTGGTTCAAAAACAGAAAATATTTTTGGAGATATTTTAAATTATTATTTCCCCTCTTTTTTGCTGAAATTTCATTTTCTGAACTTTTCTGAACTTCCTGGTGTGGATAAAATGGGACCAAGAACTGCGATTTTCCAGACAAAATATTTTTTTCAGTCAAAAAATATAGATTCAGGTTGACTGAAACAGTCTGTGAATTCACATCAAAACCACCATAAAAAACCCTCTCAAAATGTTTTGTTTTGATATTTCTAAGCAAAACGGTTCAATTTTTCAATTCAAAAAAACTTTTCATTCCAAAGTTTAGTTCAATTTTATCTTTAAAAAACGAAATGTTTAATTTGGGGTCAAATAAAATATTCCCTTCAATCCCAGACTTTATTATTTTTGTACACTTTTTCACTTTTAAAAATGCTTGGAATTATTTGGGCTTCAGTTTGACATTAAACAAATTTTTTTATTTTATTTTATTTTTCAGTTAAACCACCAAATCAAAAAAAAAATCAGTTATTCCTGCAGCGCTCCTCAGAACTGCACCACACCTGGCTTGGCCTTCCATTTTAGATACAATTTGAGGCTTTGCAACATTAAAACCTCTAGTATTGACCATGCTGTTTCTAATTCTTAAAGCAACATGGGGAAGTGAGTAAAGAGGTGCTGGGAAAAGTCCACATCAGTGTAGTATCAGGGGGTAGCCGTGTTAGTCTGGCAGTATATTTATTAATATATAATAATAATAAGGTAATAAATATACTGCCAGTGTGATTTGAATACCCACTTCGTCAGATGCATGTCATGACATGCATACGAAAGCTTATGCTCCAATACGTCTGTTAGTCTATAAGGTGCCACAGGACTCTTTGCCACACATCAGTGAAGACATTTTTTAAATGTTCATATTATTAATAGGAACGGGCTGGTCCAATACTCAAGATTCTACATCTTCTAATACATTGATTGGAGAAAAGGAGTTCAGAGCTATTCAGAATCAAAACCCAGAATCAGATCCAGATTTGGAGAGTAGCCCCTTATCTTGAACCAGAACCCCAGATCAAAGCAGCCCCAAACTTTGAGGAGTTTGAAATATGAATCTGACTTCTGCAGCTTGAGACACTTTCTAATGATCAACCTAGTCTTGTATCTGAAATATTTCTGATTTTTTTTCTTGAATATGCAAAATTCTGAATAGATTAGGATACTTCCTACATTTGTCCTGGATGTTGGTCTGGAATATTTTGTCACATTGGTTTATACCATATAAAAGTACCCGTGTGTGACTTTGTTGGGAGACAGAAGCACTGGAGAAATTGAAAAGTGGTTACTGGCCACAGTTTACACTAAGAAAAATTTAAAATAAGAACAAGAAACTCGTTCTACTGCAATTAGATAAAGCAGTATATATCGCATTGCTCAAATATCACATATGCTAGCAGGGCAGCAGTGCAGCAGGGTCTGGAACACCTCCCCTCTTTGTCTTCATTAACTTATACTTTGGGCTGCGTGATCCCGGAGGTGTGCTGTGAAGAGGAATGTGCAAGCTTGAAAGGGCTCAGCTGGAACTGCAACCCAGTTCTGCCATACAATGGCTCAATTCGCTTTAAATAAAATAAACCCTTCCTTGCCGCAAGGACTGAGTGGCTTGCAGTTTTCCCCTGCCTCCAGATTAATATAGCAAGGTTGACACAATGATAGAACACTTAGCAGGATATGAAGACGTGTTGAATTCAAGTAGGTCTTCATACCTCGTGCAGTAGCCGGCCTTTTGGTTAGTAGAAGAGGGGCCTAGAATATAGCCAGGGAAGACAGCAAAACGATAGAAACCTCACCACAAAGCCCTTTACACAGAAATCTTAGAGAAAGTAGAGGGCCTCCAAACCCAGAAATGTCTATTGATTAGAGAGGGCCACAAACTTCAGATCAGGATCCCGATTTCAAAGATCCTCGACATTTGGAAGGGTTCAGTTCTAGAGTCAGTTCATTACAGAAATAGGTGCCAGCGGCAAAACACTGATCCAGATGTTGGTTCAGATTCCGAAGCTACCTAAAGTTCAAGGTTGCTGAGATCGGGTCTGTTTCTGGTAAGAATTTCTATGATGCAAAACATACAGATGCAAGAAGATTTCAGAGGTACAAACAAGCTCAACACGTCAAGCAGCTCCCTTGTTATACTTAATTAGTAGTACTGGGTGAGTAAATCCTAGAGAATAATTTATTTGATGAATTTCACCTCTTTTTTCCTGTGTGAATTGTCTATGAACAGCTCATGATTTTCTAAATTTGTTATTTTAAAATTTTGCTGAATAATTTCTACAAATGATTCTTGCATATGAGCTGTTATTTGTGAGTATTTGACGTTCAGAATCTGAGCTGTGGTGGATGGTTTTGACTGGGCTCATGGGTCACCTCTTTGACTGGATGAAATGTAGCTCTTACAATCAGATTCCTGGCACAGATACTTATGACGATGACTTCAGAATTCACTTCCTGTGAACATTCTCCAATATTTGTTTTTTTCCCCAAACTCTCCAGCCAATAAACTTGTTCATTAGAACATTCACATCAATTTAACCTACAGGGGCATGTACACTGCTACAGCAAATTTGTTTTACATTTCAACGTAATGTTTACAGAAACATTTTTGAAGTGTCATATTCATCCAGCCCTAGTCATTAGTTTAATACTTTGCAAAAAGAGTATACATGCACTGGCTCACATTCTACATCTCATGATTCTGGGCTGCTCCAGAGGCTGAAATGCCCTCCTGTATAACTCAGGGAGCCCCCAGGGCTGCTCTAATTTATGGCATTCTCCCCAGTGCTGCATATGACTACACCTGCCCCCTCTCACATACCTCCCTTTGCTATAGCTTTCCCAATGCATTTCCTGTCCCAGGGGAAATTCTTCCCCAGCCCTTGCAATTTGTTTACAGCCTCTATACTGGGGGAGCTCTACACTGGGGGAGCAGGCAACCATTCGCCTTTTACTATTTAAAATCCCTTCCTGGGGTATGCTTTCTTGGTAAATGTAAACGATAAATAATACCACAACAAACTTAATCTTAAATGTTCTCCCTAAGTGTGGCTGCTCCTAAAGTTTCCCTGCAGGATCTCTCTGTCCCAGACTTTTGTTCTTAACCTTCTTATATTCTCGCTGGACCTAATTGGCCCACCTGCTAATAATTCTCAGCAGTAATTGCTCTACAGGTGGACTTCAAGCACCTGCTAACAAGATAATCTAGCCAGAGAAGTCTGCATCCCTAGGCAAGATCCTTGAGTCTGCAACCCTGTAATGTATGCACAAGGAAATAACAGCAAGGAAGGGAAGGTCTTCCTTCCAATGTTTGCCATTTCAGTCTGGATGTGATGAGTCTTTGATATCAGTGCTTCAGCATCTTGTAGTAATGCCATGACCAGAACAAAGGATTCTGGGGCACTTTGGGGAATTAAATGTCCAGTACCTGAGCAGAAACAGGGGCATCCCTTTGAAAGGAAAAATGAGACAAATAGGGCACAGGATGGAAGCTAGATTAGCATCTTCAGTTCTGATCCGTTGAAAATGAAAAATAATGGGAAGCTCAGACGTCTCTGAGCTTCAAAAATGGCACAGTAAAAGTTCCGTGCAATATTTTGGGTTGGTCTTTTTTTAAAAAAAAAAAATTGAAACTTTGCTCACTCATCCCTCCTGGCAAACCTCTCCACACCCCTGCCATCTTTCCAGTTTCTTTTAAAGGCCTCAGCTATAAAGGGGATGTGTGAGGCAATCATAGTTAACACATTTGCTATATTGAGAGAGGGGAGAAAAAGATATCATCAGAGGGCCAGATTCACTCTTACTGGTGCCGGGAGGGGTAAGCCACACCTCCCTGCACCAACCTGCCCACCGTGCTTCCCACCACAACCACCACCTGCATTTAGAGGGTATTTACCCCATGAGGGAGCTGGCATCACCTGGCCCTTTCTTGGGGTTCCAGCCTTGGTGTCCTAGCCATACTGTTCCCTGTCTAGCATTGGACATTCTGGAGGCTGTACTGGCCTCTTTAGGATCCTCTGCCAAGGGGAGGTTGCAGCTGCTTTGCTGGCTAATAGTCCACTCTGGGGCCTTGTACCTGAGTATTACTCTAGCACTGAGCTGAATCTAGCCCATAGTTTGGTGGTTTGAGCATAGGACCGAGAACACTGAACTAAAGAATTGCAATCAGGCCTCCTTCCTGTTCTATGGTCTTGGCGACGACACTTAAGCTCCCCGTGCCTCATTTTCCCCTGCCTGTACAATAGGAATAATTTTATTTACCTACCTCTCTGGGGGAGGGAAGAGGGACGCTGAGATTATTTAATATTTACGTGATAATTTAAAAATTAAAAGCAACAGTATTAGGAACGAATATTTTAGCAACAGAAAAAGAGTAGCTGTTGGATCTAAATACAGCCGCTTTTTATTGCTCGCCAGTTTCCGTTCTGTCTGTTTATCCATATAAGGGGTTTTTTAGTATAAGAGCATACAACTGGCAGGGTAATTCAGAGAACAAATTACACCAGATCCCCATAGAGACAGAAGACATCCCTAGGAGGCATTTGGGTTACATAATCAATTCATAGAGTGTACACACACACACAAAATAATGTTGCCGTGGAACCCTACAGCCATTATTAATATGAAGGCAAGCATTCCGTATGCATTATTTCTGAAATTTCTCAAGTCCTCCCGCACTAGAATGTTGAATTATTTAACACCAGCACTAAGAAGTAGGGCTGTGGTATAAAGGGGAAAAAAAGAAACATTACCTGTATCTGAGCAAATCAGATTTTGTTTCATAGTCAATTGCTCACAAAGAAAGTTTATAGCCCTGCTTTGACCTTACCCAGAGCTGCAATTTTCCATCTCACAGGGTGACAAAACTAAGTTGAAACATACATCTGAATACACTGACAGCAGTTTGACCCTGGCTTTAGTTAAACTGATTTTTATATCTAAAGACAACAATCATTTTTAATGTCGTCAGCGGTAATACAGGGGGACAACTGTGAGAGAAATGTCACAACATGGGGTGCTATGGACTGGAAAGAGCAGCTCCTTGATGGGGTCCTCTGGTCTCTGCTGTGCCCCTGGTAAAATGATCTAAGTGATTCTGGCCCACTGCCACAAGTCGCCTTCGCTGCTATAATGCGCAGGGAAATGTGTTCCAGCATTATGATCATGTCACTGGCATTACTAACAGTACAGAGCTAAAAACTCACTCATCTTAAATGCAGTGGGTAAGAGAGTGCATAATTCCTTTAATTATTAAGCATAAGTGAGCCATCCTTGGCTTCCCAAAGCCAGTTTAAACGGGACTGTGCCCTTCCCATTCTCACTTGCCATTTGACGCTGTGTACTTTTTTGGTCTTTCCTTTCTCTCTTTCCCGTTCTCTCTCTTATTTTTTTTCCTGGACTTCCAAGCTGTCCGATTATGGTGATGGTAAACAGCTGGAGTGCAATCTGACTGGCACTGACAGCTATCCTCCCTAACTGTTTACTTTTCAGTCAACACTGAGCCCTGGCTCCAATAATGCCAAGTCATCCTCCTGTACTCAAGCACCCACAAGAGATCAGTTTGTTAAGCCTTTTGCACCTTAGATCAGAGCTGAAAGCCTGCAACGCTCAATACAAGATAGGAAGAACAAGCAGACTGTGGGGAACTGCATGCAGGAGGTGGACAAGAAACAACATTTAGGAATGTATTAGGTCATTCAGGAAATAAATACTGGGGATCAGTGGAAGAACAATTACTCCAATAACACGGCAAACAGATGCACAGGGGATATTTGCTTCTACAGCACATGCATTAAGCATGGAATGATACAGGGAAGATTGTCCAGGGAAAGGAAAAGACCAGATTTACATTTTTAGACTATAGCTGAAAGATCTCTTTAAAAATCTGATCAGGTATTATGATGAAAGAACAGAAATTTCATAGAGGAGAGCCAGATTTGCAAGGTACAGGAAGCTGAAATTAGAATAGAGGTGGGCCTAAATCTTGACATTCAGATAGAGAATTAGACTCACATCTGAATCTACCCTCAGTTCAGGAATATTCAGCGGGTTGGACCTGGGTCTAGAATTAAGCCTGAAATAGAGATTGGCAAAATATTTTCACTGAAACTCTTTCCAGTGAAAAATACAGATTCAGGGAATGCCAAAACATTGCATGAATTCATGCTGACTTTTTTGGATCAAATGACTTTTCATTTCAAATTGTCCTTTAATTCTATCTAAAAAACAAAATTAAAAAAAAGTTTTTAAATAATTCTTGAAATCAAAAATGGACTGTTTAGTTGTGGGTCACACAATATATTTCATTCAGCCAAAAGGAAGGTGTTTTCAATTTGCTGAAAATTTCAAGAAACTTAATTTTCAGTTCAACCCCAAACACTTTATTTTATTTTTCAGAGTTGCCAACATACACGGTGGGTCAAAATATTGCTTGGGGGGGGGGGGAGAGGGAGGACCATGCGTGGAGATCACTAGGCAGAGGGGAGGCTCAGGCATGGGGAGGGAATGTGGATGTGGAGAGGGAGCCCATCCTGCCCTTACCCAACAATGGCAGAGTTCCTGTTCCCACTGCTCCAGCCTGCCACATCATCACATGATGTGCTCATCCCCATGCAGAGGGGCCCTCCCCTGCAACTGCCTACCCCACTGTCTTCCTTGCCCTGACCACCATGGCATCACGATATGATGCATGCGTCTGTGCTCAGACAGGGCCCTCCACCCTGCCCCCTTCCTGGCCCTGGTGTCGCCAGGTGTGAGGCTTCTCCTGCCGCCAAACTGGGCACACCCTTGGAGTGGCTCAGCCAAAACTGGTCAGCTGGTAGATAGATTGGGGGGATCTAGACCTCCTTCAGCCCTTTATATCTAGCCTATGATTGCCAGCAAACCAAAAATTCCATTATTTGGCCAGCTCTAGACTGAAACACTGAGCTACATAAATTATTATTATTATTTGTCTTTGTGTTATCGTAGCCCCTAGGAATCCCAGTCATGGACCTGGATGCCCAGGAAAGGAATGGACACTGAATTGATAACCAATATTTACATCTTTGGACCACTCCAAAGGGGACACGTTCCACAGGGAAAGTGGGTATTTTACTGCATATCTTCATTAGCACTGACTGGAACGGTAGGAATAAAAATACTTATTATAAGCTAGTACTTATGTTCAGAATCCAGTCACATTTCAGTTAAAAGTACCCAAATAATAGCAACCTTTTCCTTTTTCTGGGCAAATACAAATGATGGGTAAATGTCAGATCAGCTGTTCAAATCTGTCTCCTCACCCACAAATTTCCAGCCCTTTGCCAAGCACTGGCCTGTGGATTTGGCTGTAAATGGAGACATGACAGGAATAGATTCCATCCCCCTCAGTTGTCCCTCATGCTCAGGGCCATGGCCATCGCTCATTGTCGCCCCAGAGTTCCCCATGTTTCCACACCAGTTCGGTGCCTCTCCCCTCACTTTTTTTGTTGACAATTATTTCACAGGCGGTTCACAATTTTCTGTGGTGATTCCAAAGACACGGTGGCAGCACGGCATATTCTCACCCAGCCTGTAGCCGACACCAGGCCCCACAAGACACATGAGCAGGGAAACTTTACACTGGCAAGCTCTCTGCCAATTATACCTTTCCTCGCCCAACTCCCAGATCACTCCTCCTGCCTGTCTTTCTCAGTCCCATCTTCCCTCATTGTTCTATCCCAATCTTTTTAACCCCTTCTGCTGTGTGTCCATCGTACCGCAAACCTACACCGCTGGCCATTTCCTCCAGGTAAAGGGTCATCTTTCGGCACTTTTGAACCACCAGGTGGCACCACAGCAACAGTCATTAGCTCCCACTCGTTCTGTTTGGTGTAGCCTGCACCATCGCCAATGTAAGACCTGTAGCTACCCGTGCACTGCATTCTTCACAGGCTTCTTGTACCCACGCCTGCCCTTTAGAAGCCCATGCCAAGGGGTCAGACCTAGCATCTTTTACCTCCTCTATTTCAGCCCTTTCACCACGGCCTGACAAGTATCAGGACCTAGCCGGAAGAGGCTCAGGGTGTGCTGCTGGAGAATCCTGAAAACATGAAGGCGAGAGCTTCTGACACACATAACACAGAAGGCCCAGTTTAGAATAGAAATAAGCAGAGGATTCACCTGTTACCATCACTCAGCTGGATGTTGCCCTGGGCAGTAGGGGGTTGTAGGGGCACCAGCAATGCTGTGGGTTGGTTTTTGCTATTCAGATCTCTTCAATTCAGCCACTAGGTTAGCTCAGCTGCCACTGAAAACAATTGTTTGTAATATACACATCCCATTTCTTGGAGAGCCCCGTAACTGGCAGGGTATAAACTCTCCTCTGCCAGCTGCCAGTTGGGGTAGTCCGTTTCTATTTGCCATCCAAATACACATCCGGGTGTTGGAAACCAGCTTGCTAGTTCTTGGCATATTCCATAGTTTCCGTTAGGGTTAAAGGCCTGATCTTGAATGCCTGGTGTATGCTTTTATGGCACGTTCATTAAATTAGACCAATGGACAGAAGATTAACATGACCCTGCACAAGATTCCCATTGACATGAATAGTAAATAGGAGCACTTAGCACCTAGCAGGATCTGCCCCTTTGATCACAACTTTGCAGAGTTCTCTTCTTAGGTAGATCCTTGGCTGCAGCTTAGCACAAAGGAGAGGAGAAGGGCTGGGGCAAAGGTGACACCATTTTTATGTTCCTGGGGCCAGACGGATCTCTGGCACAATTCAGAGCAGAGGAAGGCTGCTGTAAATTATGCCCTGCTCTGTTCACAGGTAAAGAGACGATTTTCCTAACTGGCAGTATAGGTAGAAGTTGTAATGTGACTAGAGCTCTGGGCTCAGGTATTTTTATTGTGATGCGGTGTGGTGAGATGATAAAAAAGCAGAGTGCTGTCTACAATACAGTTTACACTTGGAAGGTGCATTGGTGGACACCAACAGTGAATGTCAAGTGCCATTTTTCCAGTGTAGATGCACAGTGAAAATAAAGCAAAAGCAAAGTGTCCTTTGTTTCCCCTACTTCATCACTACTAATAAAGCGTTTGCAAGGCAAATTATGCCCTCATTTAAACCTACAAGCTCCCATTGTCTACTAATCATGCTTGCAGTTATACCTATGCAGCTCAATTGTCTTCTGATTATATCCTGTGATACATCTGCTCAGCCTTCCTGAACGAAAGTGGGGTCGCCCCGGCACGTGTGGAAAGCATCACACACATTATGGATGCTACTGTAAAACAAATAGTAAATAATAATAGCAGTGATAACTGAGGGTCTGAATCAGCTTGCAGAATTTCAACCAGGTGCATGAAAAAGAAGGAACCCAGATAACTTTCAGATCATACAAAGGCTTGCAAGGCTGTCAATTATCTTTTTACTCAATTTAACACAGAGAGTTATTCAGAGACAAGAATCAGGGGGCTCAACAATTTTTACAGCCCTCTTTGAGATCAGAACTGCACTTCAAGATATTCCTTTGTATTTTTGATTCCAGGCACACCTGCCTTTTATTGATCTACTGCATGGATGGAATGAAGCTGGCATACCCGCAGTGCAATCCCACAAGTATAGCATGATGCTCCATCAGACATTGGCCACCTACCCATTGTCATGTACCCTGTATTTGTCACTCACCAAATCAATCCCATGCTGTTCAGCACATTTAGGAACCCAGGCTAATAAATCATTTAAGTGCCTATCACTTCCCAGATGGTAAGTGCAGTTCAATGCAGGTAATTATAAAAAAAATTACTTTTGGAGCAAAAAAATCAAAACATGGGAATATCCATCTAATAGAAAAGCCCTGCAAAGAGATTTGGGAGTTCTAATAATTCTGAGGAGCAGGTTAAAGGTCTGAGTGCCTGACAGTGGATTTTCCTTCTGACTGACTAAATCGATCCTCTCCTCGCGTAACAGCTCTGGGCCCCTGTATCTAGTGATTTCAGGACTCGAATGCTGCACCATGGGGAAGCAGCGCACTGAGCATACTTTTCTAGCTGTAATGTGTTTGCAGAAAAACAACAATGTCAGTTACCAAGAGCATCAGGAGAGGGAAATATGCAGGGGTAAAAGCCAGATTTGGTAAAAGTCAAAGTGAGAGTAGAGCTCTAACAAAAATGGCTGGTTCAAAGTGGATGCATAAAGTTCCCCAGCCCCCCAGTCCCTTCACACATATTTTCTTTTTACCTCTTAGATTTTAACAGAGTTTTGTTAATTCCACAAAAGAAATATCATTAAAATGGCCTGAAGCTCTATCTCACTCAAGAAAGATAAATTCACATCGAAACAGGTGCAGAAAAGGGGCACTAGGAAGATGCTAGGACAGCTTGACTTGTTTAGTTTGGCCAAATGAAAGCTGAGAGGGGATCTGATTGTGTTCCATGAATATATAGGGGGGTAAATATCGGGGAGGGAGACAGACAATGGTGGCAGAAGAACAAACAGGTATAAACTGACCATGAATATGCGTTGAGGCTGGAAATTAGAAGAAGGTTTCTAACCATCAGGGGAGGGAGGTTCTTGAACAGCCTCCCAGTACAAGTAATGGGGGCAAAAACCTCACCAGTTTTATGATGGCCATTGATACGTTTCTGAACAGGGTTATATGACAGGGTTGCCCGTGATAGCAAGGGACTGGACTCAGTGACCCAGGAGGTCCCTTCCACTCCTATGTCCCTCTCCATCAACTTGTAATTTACATCAATCTTCCCAAATCTCTCACTGCCCACATGCCAGTACCTAACTCATTAGTTATTGGATTTTATGCTACAACAAAAAGGGTGCATCTCCCAGCCAATGTCAACGGAAGATGCACTTACACAGGGCCAAACTTTCTGCCCTCTCAGGTGTAGGAGGCTCTAAACACTGTGAAACCTCCACAGTCCTGCAGCACAAAGGGCTAGAGGAAGCTGAGAGCAGGACGCACCATCCCTGCACACTGTGGAATTCTGATCCATGGGCTAGCAAGCCAAATGTAGTAGAAAGTGCACAGGGACCACAGCTGCTACTGCATCCCATGGGCATAACAGAGGCAGAAAAACAAGAGTTCCCAGCCTCTCTGCACTAAGCCACCAGCCCCTCATATATAAAGTGTACAAGCTCCAGGCTAAGGGGAAGAAGCAGTCTTTGCATGGGGAAGGGGCATCCTTTACCAAATACAGAGGAAAAGGGACATACTCCTTTCCCCTCCCCAACGAAGACGTACTCTAGTACTTATTCATGCAGGTAACAATATAAACACCACCCACTTAACCACACGTACTAGATAGTATTTAGAAATCATGTATAAGGAAGTTTCCCAAATAGCATTTTTAGCCATGGTTTTCAAACCATCCTCTTTGCCTCTTTCATAGGTCATTCATACGATGCCGCAGAGCTAGCTATTGATTGTTACCAAAAATTAGTTCTCTTTCAATTATCCAAAGACTACTGAAATATAGCACTAAATCCCCAGATACTTACTTTTTACTCAACATACTAATATTATATGAATGATTCATATAAAGTAAGAACTGACTCGAGAATTCATCCAGAGCTAAAACAAAATGGAGGTCAAAGATCTGAAGAAGTTTGATTACCATTTTTCTTCATTAGCCAGACAAGAAGCGGAAGCCGGTGCAACTTACTGAGTAGATACCAAATGTTCGTTTCCAAAGCCTGCCTGTTTTCATGCTGAGGCACTCCGCAGTTAGTTTCATGTAAGGCTTGCATAAGCATTCAGAATTTTTGGTGCTTATCTCAACCAGATCTCTGACCCTTCAGAAGTTTCTCATCATTATCCTGACCCCATGACATCATTTTAACTATCAGAGTGGTATTTGTTTGTGCAAGCTGTTAGGTAAATACAAGGGCCTAGGTCTCATCATAAAAGCTTTGAGAGTAAAGATAACATTGTTGAATGGAAGTTTAAGTCAAACAAACATGAGTGCATTCCTAGGTACCCTTAGGTTGTAATGTAAGGCACAGATACAAAGACCTAGTGAGAAATCCACAGCTTGGAAAATCTTAGGAAACTAAATATATGGACAAAATAAAGAGATAGTTGAACTAGCACAACCATTGGCTGTTAGCATTTCAGTAGGATCTCATTGATGGCCAATCAGAAAAGCTTCCTTATAGTGAAGAGTTCTCATGTCAGCCTAGCCATATTGCATGCTCTGTAAAACAGAAAAAGAGAAGAGTTGTACTTGTGAAATTTCTGACCCAACTAGAAGCAGGAAATACTGACTATCCCACAAAGGACCTTTTAATGACAAGTTTTCTGCACACTTTTGTAGATTCAAGAGATTTTTGCCTAAAGGTCATTCCAGTTTTTGAGTAGGCATCCAAACCAAATCACTGAGCCCTTGGAGAGGCATTCACCATGGTTTAGCATAAAGTTCTGTGATTTCATAAGTGCCTAAAGGTCTCCCGTTTAGTTTCACTAACGTCATCAAATAAACCAGTATGTCAGCTAGCTAACCCTGAACTCTCACTCCCTCTCCTTCTTTGACAGCAACTTCAATTTAATTAGCCCCTTATCATGCTGAGACATCTCAAGGCACTTTATGAAAGATGTACAGTCATACCGTCTGCAGTGCCAAGGTAACAAATGAAATCAGGCAAGGTAAAACAAGAAAAGCCTCAATTTAGATTTATAGAGCAAAAGAGAGACAAAGGACAAAATGGACCAGACCCTCCGCTGGTGCAAATCAAGGGCTGTCTTCAGTGAAGCTCTCTGATTTCCACCAGATGAGGATCTGTCCCCATAGCTTTAAAGAGATTGTAGGCTTCGCTATCACAGGTGACATTATTAATTCATATTTTCACTAGTTAGACACTTAAATACGTAGCTAAGGAAGGGAATCTGAAAACAGAGTTTTTATATCATTGTTTTGTAAGTCTTGGCTTCCTGCCCTCATTTAAACTCAGATCAGGGGCCAATCAGTAAGGGAATACTGTATGTGTGCAGTAAAAATAATTAAAAAGCCCTTTAATTACTCTTATTGAATGTCTCGCCTGTAGGTCAAAAAGTAGCACAGTTCAAGCCCCACAGCAGGAGATGGGATTCTACCCAGTGCTGCATCATATTAGTGGGGTTGTCATCAGATGGACCTTCCTTCAGATGAGTATTAAACAGGGCTCCGATCTACACCTCTCACAACTGTCCAGGTGGATGTTAAAGATCCCATGACACTTTTCACAGAGTGCCAGGGATAACCCCAGTGTATTGGCCAACATTCCCCTACTCAGTAAAGCATGTCCCAGGCTGTGAACAATTACCAAGCACAAAACAGTTGCTGAGTTTCTCTAAAGCATCATTATTAAGCTCCACTCTGGGAAAAATCCTGAAGTCCTTACTCAGCTTTTACCCCAGCAAAACTCTCACGGAAGTCAAAGGGAAAGGCCTTTCTTTACCAGAATCTGATGATAAAAGCCCCATTTCAGGAACAAATCCCTGTTCAAGACAGCATTAAGAACATGCTTTACTTTACACATTGATACCCACAGGAAGTAAATTTAATTAATATAATGGAACTTAAGCACAGATATTTAAAGTTATGAATGTGTAAAAGTGCTTTCCTAAATTGGAGCTTTGAGATACCTTTGACAGACAGACTGATATACATTCTATTTTATTTTCTAAACCCCACTGCAAAAAAGAAATCAAGAACCCAGATATCTTCCCGATGCACAACAATGAATCAAATACATTATTTTTGCAGTGTTGTTGCATTCATGTTGGTCCCAGGATATTAGAGACATAAGGTAGGCAAAGGTAATATCTTTTATTGGACCTACTTCTATTTGTGGAAGGTAAAATCTTTCAAGCTACACAGAGCAGGTCTGAGGAAGGAAATGTCAGGCACTCTGATTTCCTTCCCTAGAAGAAGAACTCTGTGTGTTCAAAAGCTTG
Organism: Natator depressus; assembly: GCF_965152275.1. Lineage (NCBI taxonomy): Eukaryota > Metazoa > Chordata > Testudines > Cheloniidae > Natator > Natator depressus. The sequence continues at coordinate 74,614,610 of NC_134243.1, forward strand.
TACTGTCCTCCAACAGAAGTTGGTCCAATAAAAGATATTATCTCACCTACTTTGTTGTTCTCAAAAAAATTATACGTTTGAAAAACCTTACAAGAAAGAAAGACTGTACATCTTAAAAAAGAGATGACCAAGCGGAGATATGACAGAGGTCTATAAAATCATTAGTATGCAGAAAATAAATAAGGAAGTATTATTTTCCACTTCACATAACACAAAAACTAGGTATCATCCGATAAAATGAATAGGCAGCAGGTTTAAAACAAACAAAAGGAAGCACTTCTTTGATCAGTGCACAGTTAACCTGTGGAAGTTGTTGCCATGGGATGTTGTGAAGGACAAAAATATAACTGGGTTAAAAAAAGACTTAGATAAGTTCATGGAGGATAGGTCCATCAATGGCTATCAGCCAAGATGCTCAAGGATGCAACCCCATGCTCTGCGTGCCCCTAAACCTCCAACTGCCAGAAGCTGGGACTGGACAATAGGGGATGGATCACTCAAAATTCCCCTGTTCAGTTCATTCCCTCTGAAACATCTGGCACAGGACACTGTCAAAAGACAGGCTACACTGAACCATTGGTCTGACCCAATATGGCCGTTCTTATGAAGAAAGAAAGAAAGAAAGAAAGAAAGAAAGAAAGAAAGAAAGAAAGAAAGAAAGAAAGAAAGAAAGAAAGAAAGAAAGAAAGAAAGAATCTAGCTTAATCTGGTTTCTTCTGAGCAGCGAAGGGGCAGAGATCACAGAGTATTGGATAAGCTTTGAGGCCAACAGGCAAATAGCAGCTAAAAAGATGTAAACAAGAATATATATATATATATATGTTATAAATAAAACTGAAATGTACTACTGGTCCAAAACAAGTTGTATTTTTGACTGACGTTCATTGGTCAGGTTCACAGGTCTGCTCTGAAGACCAGATTTCTCACTCTGAAATGCATTCACAGCTTCTGATGAGATCCAAAACCTCTTGGTATGGTGATGTACAGAAATATCTGGACACAATTTCACATTATTTCTTTATCTCCATGTTGGCTTTTGTTCCCATGATGCACTATATACCTAAACCTAAAGTGTATTTTAGATCAGAAAGATTTGCTGACCTGTCAATTTTCAAAATATTAATCAAGTCTTTTTTTGTAAGACGGTGGGGTGAAGGTGGGGGGGAACCAAATTTGAAGGACTTGTCAAAACTCATGATAAATCATGAAGTGAACAGAAAGTGCCTTTGACAATAAGACAGATATTTCATGCCATGTGTCATCAAATAAATACTATAAACCAAGTGGAAACTTCAAAAGTTCCTCACAGCACTGTATCCAGGGATCCTTGGCAATTCACCAGACCCCTCTGCACCTCATTTGCCTCATCTGTAAAATGGAATTACTGATGTTTACCCACCCCGCTTTGTGATCTGTACATGGAACAGTCTGAACAAGTGCTAATTATCACCATCACCTTTATCCACTCTGGACGATACATTATGACAACCATTACAATTATGTTTGTATTATTTGCATTAATGCAGCACATAAAGGTACCAACCATGATTGGGCCACATTGTGCTTAGCATTATACAGACACATAATAAGAGACATAAGCTTTGCAGACCTATCAAGTGACTACAATCAAAATGGACAACAGCTGCATTATTATTCCCATTTTATATATAAGGAACTGAAGGCACTGGAAGAGCCAGGAATTGAACTCTGATAACCTGCGTCACACTCCAATGCCTTAACCATAACCCCATCAAATCAAGATTAAAATAGCACCCCCACCATACTAACATGAATGGGCAGGTTTAACTGACACACAGAAATTGGCAAAAAGATTAGGCTGGTTGAAATTTCTCTGCTGAATCTGTTTTTTGATAGAAAATTGGGTTTTCAACTAACTAGCGGTTTTCACTAAAACTGTCTTCTTTCAGCTGAACATTTCAGTAGTTCATTGAAACAAAGCATTTCATTTTTTGACCAAAATATTTCAAGTTTTGATCACTCAAAGAAAAGTGAGAATGCAAAATTTCAAAGCAAAAGGGGAAACTTTGTTTTTGTCAAATTATTCCACAGAAACAAAACCCAATTTCTGACCAGCTCTATAAAATATCTAATGGGAAATCTAATCCATTCCTGGAGGGTCAGTACAAGATTTTCTTAACAGTTCATTGCCCACAGCTTCATCCAGTCAAGTCTTAAATGAACCAAGTGGTAGATCTTCCACTACTGTCCGGCAAGAGATTATACCACATCCTAAAAATCTCTGTTCAAAAAATGCCATCTGCTTAATTTTATCGCATTACTCCTAGTTATGGTCCACCACTACATTTCCTGATCTTGTTAAATCTTTCCCATGTCAGTGGCGGCTTGATGGGTCTTTTAATGTTACGTTTGTCACCTTTGTAACAAGAGTCTGATCTGAAGATCCTGCATTCTGGTGACAACTGGTTCAGCATTTTGGTTGATAAGTGACTATCTTGGCCCCAACTCAGCCTATAGTATTATGTGGTCAAAGACCTAGGAGAAAGCAGTCAATGGGTGGAACAGGTCTTTGAAGGAAACAAAGCAGTAAGAATAGGAGCACCTCCCAATGTATTTAAGTTGCAGGTTTCCTTGCAATTCAGTAATTAAAGATCAAACCTCCTGCCTTGTAGTGGGGGGAGGGGACTCTGGGAACTTGTTTGGCTGACTGGCTGAAGGTACAAATGCTTGAAGTCCATAAGGATGCGAGCCTGCCAATCAGGCTATATCTGAGGGGTAAATATAATCATACTTGTTCACAATATTTATCTAATTTTTAAATATTTATTAATTATTATTATTTATATTGCAGTCAAATCTAAGAGACCCCAACTGAGACTGGGTACCCATTGTCTCTATCCACTGTAGAGACATAATCAGAGGCGGTCCCTATGCTGAAGATCTTACAGTCTAAATAGAGAGACAGGCAAAAGGGGAGGTGGAGGGAAAGAGAGGTGCAGTAACTTGCCTGAGTTCATATAGCAATGACAGAACCCAGATTTCACAAATCCCTATCCAGTGCCCTGTCCATTTCTTGCGTTAGCTGCTTACACCTTAGCTCCATGATAATGGCTACACAGGATACGGGAAGACCATTCCCATGGAACCGAGGGCTCAACAAGTCAGACAAGAAATGAGGTGAGTGTAGGAAACAGCGATGCGGACAGTCTGGCCTAGCAGTTGGAGCAGTGGCAGTCAGGCCTGCAGGTTGGTGCGGAAGTTAGAGCTGGAGTCAGGAGTCAAGCTGGAGTCAGAACAAAGCGAGAGTAGACCTGGGAGCCAGGCTGGAGCAAGACTAGGAACAAGGCTGGAGCTAGAGCAGGCTGGAGTAAACTAAGGCCTGTGGAGTCTGTGAGCACTGTCAGACAGGGGAGAGTTCCATGTCATGAAGTGACACTGGGCAGACAGAGCTGTTTCTCCTGTGAGGCTTGTATACCTGCTCTGGGAGTCACAAAACCAGCTTCTGGCTTGTGGATTGGCTACCTTTTGTCTCATCCTACAACAATAGGACTCTCCCATCAGCATAATTACCACACCTCCACAAGAGGCAGAAGCTATGTCGGCGGGAGAGCGTCTTACGTTAGATCAATGTAAGCAGTAGCGTAGACCTGCCCTGATTCATCCCCTCTCTCATTCAGCAAGTTAAGTTTATTACTGTATTGACTCCTTGACATATTTGGTCCCTAATGCCAGCCTTGATCAGTTACGCTAGTCAGAGAAATGCCCAGATAAATGTGTTCTTGTTCAGAACATCACCGCTGAGTCTAACTTTCATCTCCTACTAGTAAAACAAACTGATCTGATTACCTATAAAAACTTTGGGGCTTTTGGATCAGTTTTAATTTATTAACACTACCCAGGGCTGCTCCATTGTTGGCACAGTTTTCAAAATTCAACACTCGTTTTTTCTTTTAAATGTTCCAAGGTTCAACATTTAAACAGACGTCGTATCGTTTTTGGATAGTTTCTTGTGTTTGTCAGCCCAAGGTCAGAGTTTGGATGAATGCCTTATTAGCTTAAGGGTTTCTAACAAGTAGCATTGGGGCTGGGGATTCCATTAGCAGCAGGCAAGCCGGAGAGTCCTTTAATGGTTAGGACATTACTAGGGATCAAATTGTACTTGGTTGCCATGGAATGAACACTCCCACAGGAAAATTAAACTAGGGCACATTCTGGGGATGCACTGGCAGCAAAAAAATAACATTGTGCCAGTCACAGGCTTTTCACTTTTACAACATTTTGCATGCAAAGGGCTGGAACTGAGAGAAATGTTTGAATTTTTTTTTTTTAATGTTACACCTGGACTTCAAAAGCTGAATAAAGTTAACCCAGCACCTAGTACACCTAGGCTGCAGATTTTTCGTTAGCAGGGTCAAGGCTGTCAGTGCATCCAATTCAAACTGTTTTCAGTACTAGAGAAACGAGGTGCGGAAGGTCATATCTTTTAGTGGACCAACTTCTGTTGGTGAGAGAGAGAAATAAAAGATACTACCTCACCCACCTTGCCTCTCCAATATCCTGGGACCAACTCAGCTACAACACTGTTCTCAGTACTGTCAGCCCAAGCTCCTCTCCAGGACTTCTGCTGATGCTGTAATTGCAGCTTTTCCCTGACTCTTCCCACTACCTCTATGTGATTTATGGAGGAAAATCCAATGGGGCGGGGGAGGGGGTCACATTTACATCACTGACACAGCACACTCTTGAAAAGAAGCGTGCTTTTTCAGTGCAGTGATTGATTGGGAGCCTGGAGCTATTAGGATGTCCTTATGGCTAAAGCCCAGGTCCAGAAGGTCCTATTCCCACCTTTGCCATAGGTTTCCTGTGCAACCTTGGGCAGTTCTTTTATCATACCTTTGACTTCATTTCCCCACCTGTTAAACAAGAGAAACATTAATTACCAATCTCTCAAGAGTATTCTATCTACCTACCTTAGGGATCAAGGCACTGTTGTGTGAGGATGAACTCATTAATGTCCGTGAAATCCTTTGGGATCTCTGGAGGATGGAAGGTGCTAGGTAATAATAATGAAAACTATTACTATTCTTTCTACATTCCCTTTGTTGTGTTCGGCATCCTAAAAGACCTGACATGGGCGGGTACAGATTAATGTGTAGGGATAGGATCATTTAATCATAAAAATAAAATAAAACAAAAAGATCCCTAGACTTTAAGGCCAAAAGGGACCATTATGATCATTTAGTCTGACCCCCTGCATAAGACCATCCACAGAATTTCAGCCAGTAATTCCTGTCTAAAGCTCTAAACTAAGTTAGCAATAGGGTATTTCTGTAGAGTGAGGATTTTTGGCATAACCCACGGATGTTTTTATTTACTCAATGCACTTGACAGCTGCATAACTTCATCCAGTGCTTTGATGAAGCATGGTAGTGGATGGCCAAGTGCCTCACTTTTTGGCTCAGATATAATAGTGGTTGACTGTTACTGAGCGCCTCCTATTCTTTCAGGTAGGAACCACCATTTAGAAAGGGACAGATTCATCAACCGTGCTCACCGCACCTGCTACCTCACTCCCTGCTTGCTCCCTTTGATTTAACTAGCACTCTCTGAGGACTAAGGTACTGCTCATGGTAAATATAGGAATCTGAATTTGCCCCTTAATGAATACATTGCTTTGTTTCAAATAAAAGGACAGGTTAGGTGCCATTTTTAAGGGCATCGTTAAGGCACTGTTAGTTTGTTTCAGCTAATACTATTCTTTCCCAGTCCAGATTCATTAGACTAACAAGTAGTGATGAGCACAGGTGCTGTGCTTAGTTTACAGTCACCTCTGTGAATATCAACTTTCTCCCCAGCCAAAGACTCTTTCATTAGAGAGCCTGGGGATTTTCCCTTCAGAGCACATCAATGGCATTTGTGAGTCACCGGACTCCAAGCTGAACTGTGCAAGGCACTCTCTCCTCCAGAGACCCTGCTTCAGGTGTTACACGTTCCTCCACGGCCCTCCAGCTGGGAGGAATTTGAAAGGTTCAGAGGTCTGCTGCACCTAATTGCCAAACACTCGGATCTTAGCTGACCAGATACAATCCTTTATCACTTGTCCTGTCATGTCAGAGATTTCCACTGAATAACTTGAGTTCCTGTAGAAACAGTACTTTTTTCCTCCAAACAAGGAGGACATTTAAAGGACCAGAATGCTAGGAACTTTTTGAGATCTCCCCTAGAGTTATCACCTGTAACTATTTGCCCTGGCCATTGCTCTGCCATGATGTGACAATGCTCTATGGACCCTGAAAATAATTTTGAGACTAAGGTCTTGCAAGCTAATGGGACTGCCCAATGCATACTGGGATGCTCTATTAAAAAACTGAATGAGAAAAACCTACTCTTCTTTATTATTCCTCTCCTCTTCTGTTCCATCTGAATTTACCTACCTCTTCCCCTGACCCTTAACTCCTGCCAATGTACTGCCCTCAACAGTTCCTTATTCCAAATAGATTTCCTGACTCCCCCTGTCCCAAGAGGTCACTTAGTCTACCCAGCACCGAAAACCCCCTTATTATTTAATTATATTTCATCAGGACTTCTCAGAGTCCAGAGACACCAACTAGAAGGATCATACGAACTGACTTTCTCCTCTCCCACCTTCTAACCCAGAGGTGGGCAAACTACGGCCTGCGGGCTACAGCCGGCCCGCGAGACCTTCCTGCCTGGCCTCTGAGCTCCCGGCCGGGGAGGCTAGCCCCCAGCCCCTCCCGTGCAGCGACGTCGCCATGCCGCCAGCGCTCTGACCCACCGCTCCTGCCAGGCAGCACGGGTGGCGTGGCTGGCTCCAGCAGGGCATCAAGCTCCTGCTGCTCTGAGCAGCATGGTAAGGGGGCGGAGAGCGGGGGGGTTGAATAAGTGGCAGGGGATCCCCGGGGGCAGTCAGGGGACAGGGAGCAGGGGGCGGTTGGATGGGGCAGAGGTTCTGGGGAGGGCAGTCAGGGGAAGGGGAGCAGGGGGGGTTGGATGGGGGTGGGGACTCTCAGGGATCGGGGGTGTGGATAGGGATCGGGGGGGGCATTCAGGGGACAGGGAGCAGGGGGGGTTGGATAGGGGGTGGGGTTCCCCAGGGGGTGGTTAGGGGCAGGGGGTCCCAGGAGGGGGAAGTCAGGGGACAAGGAGTAGAGGGTTTGGATGGGTCGGGAGTTCTGAGGGGGGCAGTCAGGGGGCAGGAAGTGTGACAGGATGGATAGGGGGCAGGGGCCAGGCTGTCTGGGGAGACACAGCCTTCCCTACCCAGCCCTCCATACAGTTTCGCAACCCTGATGTGGCCCTCAGGCCAAAAAGTTTGCCCACCCCTGTTCTAACCACAATGAAGCCAAGGCACTTGTACTATTTGACAAGATCACACACCATAGCAGAAATCACAAGAGCCCAAAATGGATTTCAGTAAACAAAGGCAGGCTGTTGGGTGTTCGGGAGAGAGAAGGGAAACTAATCCAAACCGGACTCCTAGTAGGAGAAGAGTCCACTCACTGTGGGTTGACTGGAAGCTATTACAAGCCCCCACAGAAACGCTATTAGATGAGGTGAGTGAAGGGCACTCATCAGACAATTAAAATGCATAGGTAGAGAAGAAAGGAATGTATGAGTCCCATTAGTTCCCACTCCATCCTCCTCCTCCCAAAATTTCTCATTCACATTCAGGAAGATAATTCAATTAATTAGTAGGTGAAATTTTCTGTAGAAATTGGCCATTTTCTCCCCATCAGTACAGAAGACCGCAACTGCAGGTCAGACTTATCTGTGGTTCCATCACTGACTCTCTCTCTCAGACACACACAGTATTTTCATGTAACAAAGTAGAGGGTTCGTGATTAAAATAGCAGGACACAGCGCAGTACTGTACATCGCTAGTAAAGTCAAGTCAGGTTATCCAAGACTTTGTATGCTTAGTTAAATAGCAGGGACCGTACTGAGCCTGGAGCTAAACAGTCTTGAAGTCATGGGAGGATAACTTGTAGCCTCTATCACAATAGTTTAGTGAACTTTAAAAAAAAAAACCCACATTAGCTGCAGAGATGTGCGAAATTATTGGTTCCCGAACATGCCAAAGATTTGAAGATTCCAAATATATATGTTCTAGGCCCTTTGAGGTACATTTTCATTGTGGGATGTGGGGATTGAGGTTATTATTCACATAACTCCCATTAATGACAACAGCAAGAAGATGCGTGCACTCAATTATGAGTGTAGTCTTCTGTGAATGTGTGCCTTTGAGCTGACAGCTGCATACTCCATTTCGTAGTAAGTCAGTGATATACAGTGTAGGTGGGGAATCTATGGGAGCAACACAGAGCACTAGTCAGAATGGCTTTGTGGGCCAGAACAAAGGATTTTCCCTACTGGTACCAAACTTTCGGTCCACAAAGTCTGCCTCCAGCTTCAGAACACGCGTCACCTTCAGAAATTCTGCTTTCATTTAAAAAAAGAATTCTGTCTCCAGCCTTCATGGTTATGAACATAATGATTAAAAAACATGACACACTGCAGTATTTTCTGCTTGAGTCTAAAGAAAGTTTGATCTACCCCATTCATCATAACTCGTTAACTCTGACACCCATTACTCTGAAGAGGCCTCCATTGATGCTGCCCTACCATGGAAGACTCACTGCTATCACCCTGCCATGACTCTGATAGAGTGGTGTGAGCAGGGGCCTACACACATATTGGGTCCTCAGGTTGGTGGGGGTTCCTTCTCCTGGGTAGACCCCAAACCGCTAAAGGCAGAGAGTGGTATCTAGAAAGGGGGAAGACACAGGAGGTCATATTAGACCATCATAATGGACCCTTTTTGCCTGAAAATCTATGAATTTTAGGCTGCCCAAAGTGGCTTCTGTGCAATGACTCCTGCAGGTATGGGGTAGGACTTCAGCACAGGGTGACCACCTTTTCAGATGCAAAAACAGAAGACATATAGAAGCCCTGCCCCCTCTGTGGCCCCACCCCCTGCTCCTCCTCTTCCTCCTGAGGCCCTGCCCCGGGGCCAGGTCCGAATTCCAAGCCAGGCCAGGTAAGAGCTGCCTAGGGAACCCAAGCCACTGTGGGGAGCCCCAAATGCTCCACCTGCCCTGGTCAGGGGGCCAGGTTGCCCAAAATCAGCCCCCAGCCCATGTCCCCGCCCCCTGGGCGTTCCACCCAGGACAGGTAGAGGGTCCGGGGCTCTGCACAGCTGCCCAGGCTCCCTGGGCAGCTTTTACTACTGCCCGGATCAAACTTCCATCCTGGCCAGGGGGTAAGGTCTCGGGGGGGAAGAGGAGAAGCATGGGCTGGGACCTCGTGGCAAGGGAGGGCAAAAGGCCCACGTCAGCCCCACCTGCCTCGCCCCCCACCAGAAAGAAGCTGGCTCCGGCCCTGAGCCTTGGGTAGGCACAGAGCAGTACCACAGGGAATCTGGGACAAATGCTACCCCGGAGCCATTCAGGCCAGGACCAGGACTTGAAATGTACATTTCAGGACTGTCCCACCCAATTAGGGATGCGTGGTCACCCTACCTCAGCACCGGGCCAAGGCTATAGGGGGACCTAAATGGGAGTGTGCCTGGAGCCCTGGATTGCCTTATTCTGGCTCTGATTTGAGGTGTGTGGACCCCAGTGCTTGGTACAGGCCCACTTCCACTCATCTCAAGCCTGATATTGGGTACCCCTGATCCTTGCATGAATCACTAACAATACATATTATTAGCGACCATTAAATGATTCAGACTTTGATATTCAAATCCAGCCAAAGCATTTGACTCTGAGACAGTGAGATCCACAGGCTGACTGAGCTTTTTAAATGGGACAGTGTAATTAATAAATAAACAAAGGACAGGCTGATGGGTTTCCAGAGATATGTAACTTGACATAACACACAGTAATATGAAAAGCTGGGAAGTCTGAAGGAGAAGCGGTTTCCATTCGGGCTAGGTACTAAAGCCAAATTAAGGCAATCTTGGGCCCTCGGTACACACCCCATGGATTCCCAATGGCCACTCCTCCATGCTGTGGTCCAGACCCATGTGGCCCCACCCATCACTTCACCTCCCTATTACGCCCCCCCTCCTTAGAATGGGGGTAGATTTCAGCGTTAAGGTGCATTAAGCAGTTGACATTTCTCAGACGCACCTTTAGCTCAAAGCCAGAGGTCTGTGCATTGTGCTGAAGGTCTGAAATTCTAATCCTGAGGTAGGGAAGTTACAGCAACACAAGGTTTATACCTGCTTTCCCACCTGTGACATTCTCCTGGCTAGACCATATCAATGGATAGGGAAAGTTAACTAGTCAGGTACAATGATTACAAAAGCTGGGTCTGAGAACGGTGGCTTTCCTGAGCTTGTACTATCCAGCACAGGCACATGTAGCTTTGTGATCCTCCAGAACACCTCCTCACATGGAGTATGTACCATTCCTGTTAAATGGGAACCACCGACTTGGGCTGATGTTTTATTCTTCTTGAAGCTAAATCGGGAGTTTAGCAGCCTTTGGGGAATAGGTAAAGTGTTCTCAGATCACATAGGCTATCCCTACCATATTTTCAATAATATCATTGGCAATTATTTACAGCCAAGACTCAGCATGGTTTGTGATTGCACGTACACAGCTGGCACCATTATCTTATACGAAGAGTGGCTCCAGGGATCAGAGCCTTAGGGACAAGGCACACTGCATATTTGGTGTCACAGCAGGAGTCTGAGACTAAGAAGTCTGAGGCTCCTCAGTGTGACACCCCTGGAGTGCAGTATTCTTTTCAAAAGGTTCTCCCCATAGCAAGGTGAGCCCATCAACTTTTGCATCGAAATCTGGAGGGGATGAAGGAGTCCTGCAGCCGGTAATATAGTCCCTAATAGCTGTTATACTATTTTGATTTATTTTAATGGTGATTTTAAGGAGTATAGAAAAGGAACTTCCTGAGGAACAAAGAACCAAGGAGCTCTAGGGTAGTCTTTGTGCCCTATTAATAGAAACCAGAAAGGACTATAAGTGGGAGGATACATGGACTCATGGGTGGGAAAAAAGGCATAAAAAAAGAGTTGCATGAGGGTTGCCACCCACTAGGATTTGCATCCTGCCAATAAAATGTGCAAGCATTGCATTCTGTGTCCAGGTGAAACCAACATTTTGGATGTTTTTAGCCGAGGGCAATGCTGGGAGGAGGAAGGGGAGTAGAAAGCAAACTTTTGAAAACACACAGAAGCTTGATTGCTTAGTCTCATTTTATCTATACATGTTCAACAAATCCTGAAAGGTGCTCAGAGGCCATGGTGATGAGCATGGTATAAAAACTTTAGGAGAGAGAGACAGAGAGAGAGATAATCCTACTGCTAGTGCAGAGGATGGATTAGGTTGGCATTTTTGAAAGTCACAACCCCTTTCAGGAAAATTAAACCAATCACAAATAAACCTGCTTGGACCCTGTCATGTTAGCAAGGCAGCATGGGAGAAATTTGCACGGCCCCATTCTGCATCCCTTTTCCCCCAGTGGTCTTGCACTTCCCTACCCCCACCATGAGTACAACCCATATTTTGCAAAACACTGTATTAGGTGAACCCTAATTGCCTTCCATTCCAATTGTTTCTGGTCCTGGAATTAACACAGACATATTTCCATTTAATAATTAGCAATTAAAAGAGCAACAACAGCTGGTTTGTAACACAAGTTTTAACAATGAAGCAAAAACCAATAAACCCAACCAACTCCACGCTCTCATTTATCACATCCATATGAAAATCTGACCCGAATTTCACATCATTCATGCTGTGACTGGAGATTAGTTCCCAAAGTTTATAAAGAAGAGATGAGCACAAGGTGTCACATTTGCCCTGCAGGTGCCCAGCTGAGCTGGAATCTGTTCCTGTCCATCTGCCCAGTGCTTTTGCTATATATGACAGACAAGGCTGAAAGATTAAGGATCAGCTTACCCTTTTTATGGTAGGTAATTCTGGTTGAGATCATCTGGAGTGAACGGTATCAAGGTTTTAGAAACCTATACCATACACACAAACCTATAGGCATGGCACCCCCCACGAGGCTTCCCAAGGAGAATAGCAAGATGGTAAAACAATTCTGCAATTGGCTGGGCTTTGTCATTCATGACTCAGAATGAGTCTTGGTTTCTGAGGTTAATTCTGCTTTAAGTTTCAAAGCAGCATTAGAATTAGTGATAGGTTAAGCCTAAAGGTTCAGAGGCGTGCTTCAGTTCAGACAGGTATCAAAATGGTGGACCGTTTAGCTAACTTTTGGAGCTCTTCTCTGCCGCTCCCCAATTCTCTCTTTCCCCCTGGTACCACTCCCCTAAACAGATCCCAGTTCTCCCCTACCTTTAATGATCTGCAGGTGGTGGGTTTGTCAGGAGACCCATAACTCTGTCTGCTCCATCCAGCAACTCCTCTTTGTGGGGAGGCTGTGTAGCTACGTCCTGCATGTGGTGAAACTCCTGTTGAGAGGAAGTTGTGGGCCCCATTGTCTCATCTCAAGGCAGTTTGTCTACTGGAGACAAAGATCACTAGAAGGACCAGCTGGGCCTGGTGACAGGATCCAGCAGACCCTTTCCTGAGCCCACTTCTGCTGCTCCATTTAAGACTCACACTGCTCTGATGCTTTTCTTTTGAATGCATCTCTTCATGCTGCGTGTGCCTCAGAAGCAAGGTCAATCTCTCAAGGCCAGAGCTCTCCCCCCAGATCAGAGTGACCTCCCAAGTCCTGCCATGATCAGAACATATTGCAGAATCTGCCTCTTTATTCAGATTTTCCCTCCATAAAAGCCTACCTATGGTCCTTATCTGGTCCCCATTACCATAGTACAGTGGTTCTCAAACTTTTGTACTGGTGACCCCTTTCAAACAGCAAGCCTATGAGTGCAACCCCCCCTTATAAATTAAAACACTTTTTAAAATATTTAACACCATTATAAATGCTGGATGAAAAGCAGGGTTTGGGGTGGAGGCTGACAGCTCGCGACCCCCCATGTAATAACCTTGCAAACCCCTGAGGGGTCCCAACCCCCAGTTTGAGAACCCCTGCCATAGTATCTGAACAGCTGACAATTTTTAATCCACACAACACCCTGGGGAGGTAGTGAAATATTATCATCACCATTTTAAATATGAGGAGCCGAGGTAAAGCAAGGCTAAGTGACTTGCTAAAGGTCCCACAGGGAGTCTGCGACAGCAGGGAATTGAACTCAGGTCTCCCAAATTGCAGGCCCTTAACCTCTGGAATATCCTTCCTCTCTCCTGGCCGTATTCTCCTGGACAACAGGATCCAAGGCCTGTGTGGACGTAAGTCATTATGAACCTTAGTTTTGGCAACTATGTTTTGTGTTCCGTGACCAGAAGTCTCACCTCGGTAATTCTTGCTTCTTTCCCTCTGTAGTTGTGGGCCATTAGACCCTATTAAATCACTGCCCAAGCGTAACATATGCAAGAGAAACTTCAATTTGAGAAAAACCCAGCCCCATCCAGTTGGATCACAAGGAGACCACCTTGCGGGTCGCTTGGTATAGCTGCTATGGGCTATGAGAGACCTTATTTTAGCTCTATTGACGTGACGGTCTCTCTCTCCCATCCATAGGGAAAGAGAAGCCATTAGATGGGAACTCCTCTAAGTTAACTAGCATGTGCTCTGAGTACCTGGCCACTTGTTGGCAGCCACAATACTGAAAGCACCACTAGCTTAATCGATAGTCAGCCATGTTTTATCAGAGTACTGTCTGGAGAATGTGGTTGCTTGCTCTATATAGTTCAAGAGAACATAAATGGATCATTTAATGAATTAAGGGCCAAATTTTCAAAGCAGCCTCTAAATTTGCACAAACAAAACTGCAAGTCCAAATATTTGTCAAGCAATTTTGCATGACCAAATCATTTAAAAAAATTACCATAAGCTTGAACAGAGGCTATAATGTAGTCACTAATGCAGCAATATTGATGATCAGCAGCCAAACAAACTACAACATCTCTCTCTACAGCTCTCTTTAGCTTATGATTAAATAAAAAGACTGTGTTGTGCATTTTGATAATGATCATCCCACCCAGTCACAACAGCACAGCCCGGTTTTCTATAAACACTTGTGTGTGTGAAGGTGCCAGACTCAGAATTTAAAGGTAGGAACCACATACTGGGATTGGTTAAGCAAGACAAACCTTCAAATTATATTTAGTGAAAATTTACAAGAGGAAACAGCCACAGTAAAACTAGGATTCTAGTCCCACGTGCTGTCCACATACATAATCTCTGGCTTTTTTACTTACTGCTTGAAGAGACAGTACATGCCAAGTTTACCTTAATCTGGTTATAGTCATCCCTCTTTGCACAATAGTTATCCTAAAACCTCCACTTTAGAATAAACCAACTTCGAAGGTTTTATTTCTCACTGCTTTAGATGTGATCTCTTTTTAAAACTTTGCCCGATCCTTCTTTGTAGTACTACAAAGACCCCTGCTCAAGGGACAGGGATTGTGGGAGAGGGGGTTACTACTGACAAGCCTGTCAACATTTGGAGGCTAAACAGAATAACAGCAATAAACCAGAGACGCAAAGCTGTTGTGCCCTGCTCCCCAAACTAATAGGCCAAATAATGTATATTAAAGAGCAGTGGGGGAATCATTGTCTGAGCTAACACATCCACCGTTGCCATTATTTATCTAACTAGCTCCGTCCCTAGACATACCAAATGGAATGCAATGCCAATTGTAAGTATTATGTAGCCCTTCAGTGATGTGAAGCACATAAGCTCTAAGGCATACAGTTTGGCTGAAGACTCCAGCTGGCAATGGTAGTTTTATTGTACTGTGAAAAGCATTAAAGTCCTTACATGCCCTGCTGATTATGGAATCTGAGAAACTTTCCTGTACCATTTGACAAGCACAAGTTGGAAATTAACACATGGCCTTTCCACCCCTGCCTCCCCAAAGCCTAATGAGAAAAATATTGGGGTTCTTCTGTCAAACTGCTAAAAAATCTGATGCCAAGTACCTCAACTTTCACTTGAGCACATGTAGAGCCCATTAATGGCAATGTTTGTCTTCCTAACTTTGTACATTTTCTGTCCCTTTATGACATGTTTATTGGTCTTGAAGGGGGAGGAGGGATAACATAGGAAACTGAGCTCCTCCATTTAGAGCTCACTCACCTATTGTGCATTGAGGCCGCATTTAAGGCCATGCTGCACTCTGCATGGTGGCTGAATGGTATGAACAACTGAAACTATTAATTCCCACTCACATCTGATTCTCTGTAAGATCTGGACCAGTGGATCCAGGGTAGCTAAACATACAGCTTGGGCAATTAAACAGGTTACAGATTAATGTTTTTTGGTCTGGATAAAAAAAAAGCCTGCATGGGGTTTGGGAGACTGGTACCTGGAGGATTGCAGGTTATTTGTGGAGCTCTAGCAGGAAACTGCTAATTATGACACCTGCACAACTCTCCTTGAATTGGACCCTTGGGATTTGCTGCCTTGTCTGTAGTCAGAAGTTAGCCAAAGCCTGTTGTTCTTAATCCACAGCCATGGTTGTAAATGAGAACAGAACAACCAACTGTGAGGCAGTTGAAAACTTGCTTAAAAAACAGTACTGTATAATTTAAACACGGAGGTTTAGCTCCAAGTTTAAAACAATCTCAATGTAGAGGACAGCCCTTTAAAGGAGCCTTTATGCTTCAAGTTCAAACTGCTGTGAAGTCATCATTCATGAGCTGACCCATTCAAATGGCTTCCATTCCAGGTGGATATGTATGCAGCATCCCTTAAATAATAAGGAAATTAGATGCAGGTCTCTCAATGTTATATAAATCAATTCAAGCAGTCTCACCTTCCACTTTGCATACTCGGTGAAATTCACTATGCATCCTTTAAGTCTAATTTTGAGGGTTATGGTGGGTGTTAAGTGGTGCATCAGGTTTGTATTGCTCTTCTGCAAGGGTACATTTCAACCTATATGCCGTAAGGACATTTTTAGAAGTGGTTTCCAGTACTTACATTGTTACGTGTTTCATGTTCTTCAGCACACAGCTTTCTCTCCAGCTTTTTGCCATGCAAAAGTTAGGATTTTGCCCAAGCAAACTGCATTTGAGTGTGCATCTCAGGAAAGATGTTTATTCAACATGCACTCTCAAAAGCAGAGGTTTGAAAAAAATGGATGCACAAGTACATGTGTGTACAAAACTGCACCCACAGAGTGAGAGGTCAGAGTGAGGCTCCTGTGACAATTAGCCCCTGAGCGCCATCTTGTAAGTGGTATGGGTGGACCAGCCGCAAAGCTGGGAAGCTCTCTTACCTGTACCACTTGTGAAACACGACTCACAATACAAAAGCTATCCTGAAGAACCACACGAGTCAATTAACTATTTTATAAAGAAAAATGCGTATGCAAATTGAGGGCCCAAAGAAAGTGGCCAACACCACTGATACTAGCCTCAGGAGTTAAGCTCTTGTTCTGTTGGCAGCAGCACATCCAAAGTGCCACTCCCGGCTTCCAAGTTCAAGACTTTTCAGAAATTCTGAGGGATAGGACATTAATAATTAAGATAATCCCAAACTCTTATGATTCTTTTCATCCGCCTATCTCAAAGTGCTTTGGAAATGAGGTCAGTATCATTAACCCCAGTTTAAAGATGGGGAAACTGAGGCACAAGTGAACTGTTCACCCAGCAGCAGAGCCAAGAAGAGAACCCCGATCTTCTGAGTCCCTGGCCAGTGTCCTTATCCACTAGACATGACCAAACTTCCCCCTATAATCCCATAATGCATTTTACCTGCAACCCCCTGCCTTAGTCTTCCTGAAAGAGTGATACCCAATAAACAAACAGTGTATACACTTCTTGTCATTATAGGACAGTGGGGGTTGACAGGAAGGCATGGTTAGCAAGCGGTTATACAGCTCAGTTGTAAAGTGGGGGAGGGATATTTCAAGACGGGGTGTTTTGAAGAACAACACGTTCCTTGTGAATGGATTTGTGATTCCCAGATGCTACAGATGGACAAAGCATTTTTTCAAGTCTGAAAAAATTGCAAAGATATCATATTTTGTTGTCACAACGAAGGTTTCCATGTCCCAGATAAGAGATACCTAGAAACATTTGTTTGTAGAGCCAGGAACACTTTGTTTATTCCTAAAACTTAACTTTTCCCTCATTATTATTTGTATTGCTGTAGCTCCTAGGGGCATTGTGCTAGGTGCAGTACAAACAAAAACTAAAAGATGGGCCCAGCCCCACAGAGTTTACAATATAAGCTCTCCGCCATTCTCACCCTCAGTTTCTTTACTAGGATGACCACACGTCCCAAATAGTATCAGGACCATCCCTATATTAGGGGCTTTGTCTTATATACACAACCATTACACACAACCCGGCCACCACTGGAAAAAAAGTGTCCCTGTTTTTCACACTAGCGATCTGTTCACCTTATTCTCTACACACTTCAGCTCCCTTTCCCCTCAATACACACACAAAAAGGAACATTAACCCCATACCTCAGTCAATCCCATTACTCCCTCTCTCTCCTCTTGCTCAAGTGAGATTGAAATGGGCTTCTGCTACACAGTGTTGGAATAGGTGCATGGAAAGGAGGAGGGGGAAGTGGGGGGAGGCACACAAATCCCACATTAGCCTCACAAAGTAGCAATGGTAAGGGAGAGAATGGTGCACACAGTAATACAAAAAGTAGTTTTTGTGCCAGGCTCATCAGTGTGGCAGGGTAATAAGGTCAATGTGAAAACAACTGGAAGGCACATTCCCCAGTAAACATGTGCTGAGTGAAAACGGCCCGACCTTATGTTGTAGAATCCAAACCCATCGAGTCAATTGCCAGAAAACATGACATGACCTTTCAGATTCAGTGAGCATCAGTTCCAAGAGCAGGCTGCCGTGCTCTTTTCCATTTCACTGCTGCCCCCTGAGGGCCTCAAGTCACCGGAAATAATAGCTCACGCTCAAAATCTGCACTCCTTTAATGAAAAAAAAAAATACACATGGCATCCAGTTTGACCCTGGTGGCAGATTTTTTATATGCTTAGCTCAATTTCGTTAAACTTAACAACCTTGCTTTTTACACTGTTTATTTTATTTTTTACTTTTTTTTTTAAAAAAAAAAAATCTTCCTAGAGATCAGATTTTTCCCACTGAAAACATTGTTTTGGTCAAGCGATGGCAAAAACAGAAGCATCTTGTACTTGTGAATGAGGGGAAAAAATTAATAACGGATGAGACTCTTAAACGAACCCAGCAAAGCTACACTGATCAGTATTTCTACGTATTTACTAGCCTGAGAAACACTGTTGAGAATATTTTAGGCCCTGATCTTGCAAACTCTCAAGACTCTTACTCACGTGATTATCCCCGTAGTGCTCAATGTGGCAATTGCTATGTGCTCAAGTCTTTGCGGGATCAGCCCTTAGATGTTACCTGTAATTCACAGTTTATTTTCTCTCCCATTGAACTTCCCTTCCCCCTTTAAATCCTCAGTTAAAAATTCTCTCTCTTTTATTACCTCTGTAACATATTTACGGTGCTGATTTGTAGTCAGTGTAGTCTGGATAGCATCATGCGAGCAAAACGTTTATGTTGGGGCTTGATCCTGAGGTTGACTTTTTTACACTGTACAGGATTTCCCCCTCCCCGGTCAAAAACCAAAAGGAAGAAGCAAGGAGCTGAGCAGTCTGGAAATTGTATTTATTTTGACTAGAGCTGTGCCAACCTGCAGCATACAAATACTCAGTCAAAATTGTCTGCCATCTGTGTTTACTGTGGAAGAACAGCAACATCCAATGGCCAGTTAAATGCAGGTTAATTGCATGCATGTATTGAATTCCCTAGAGAGCCAAGTACACAGTTAGTTCCCCTAGGGTAATCTGGTTCTGTTACATGGAGGAAATCAGAAAGAAAAAGAACAACAATACCAACTCACAGAAGAGTTGGATGCCTCTAAGCATGGAGGGAGTATTTTTAGGGAACAATAAGAATCTTTCACTGGCACTGGAGAAGTAAAGTGAACATACATTAATTAATCAGGTACAAAAGATGGATCAAGTTCAGCTCATCTCTGGTGCAAGTCTATTAAAATCTATGGAGTTGCAGGAGGGATACATTTGACCCAACAATCTTTAAATGTTTGCAAGCAACTTGTTGAAAAATTGTGCTTTCTTTAAAAAGAGAGACACTACCCAGGAAATGCCATCCTTTTACTAATCCTGGGCAGACATTTTCTCATCATATTGATGTTTAGCATTTTATTTCTTCAAATTTATAAAAATATCGGGGCAAGATTTTCAAAAGTAACAAGAGATTTTGACAGGTTTCAGAGTAGCAGCCGTGTTAGTCTGTATTCGCAAAAAGAAAAGGAGTACTTGTGGCACCTTAGAGACTAAAATGTATTTGAGCATAAGCTTTCGTGAGCTTTTTTTTTTTTTTAAATAAGAGATTTTGAGTGTCTCAATGTTCAGTGCCCAACTGGAGACACTTTAAAAAGAGCTGATTGACAGAGGGCAGGTGGCCAGCACTCTCAAAACCCTGAGGTGTCTCAGATTAGGCAACCTGAAAGCGAGGCACCCAAAATCTTTGGTCACTTTAGATAAATCTTGGTTTCTTTCCATACCTGCCCATCCTATCCCATCAATTAAAGCGCACAAAATAGCAGACCGCCCATAAATATCCACTCAACCCTTCCCCGTCCCCTCAACCAAAACCTGAGAGGCTTTGTATTGTACTTGGGAAATGAGCAAATCTGGGCTCTGGCAGACCACGCTGAGCAGGGGAGCAAGTTCCAAAGTAGAAACTCCTCAAGGAGACTGCCTGTCTGGCATTCCTATTGAGAGGGCTCGCCGGTGGCATGGACTGGGAAGAGAGGCCATCTCTCAGGGAACCAAATCCAAACCGCTTAGAGCTTTAAAACTAACAGCTTGCTGAAATACAGACATGCAGCCCTTACTAACTGAGGGCTAGGCTGAGCCTATAGGCACAGCCCCTACTAAAGGCCAAAGGATAGGCTGCAGTGCCCCAGGTCTACTCCATGGTAGAAGGGTGACTCAGGTAGCCATGATGCCTCCCTAGGCAACCATTTTGCACTGGGAGAAGTAACTTACTACTGCCCTGACAAAGATGCAGCTTACTCCTTCCCCAACCTATCCAGCTAGCTCCACTGATTGGTCCATAGCAGAGGTGGAAACATGGCTCCATCCACTTTCTACCACTTATTCAGGGGGAGCAGCAACTGTGAAGCCCCTGTGCTCAGCACCAGGCCCAAACGTAAAATCTAGGTACATGTAGTGTAGACACAAGCAGGGCAGGGTCAATCCTTATCCCATCCCTGCTCCTTTCTATAGATGTATTAGGGCAATTGGGATGTTCAGGAATCCCTCCAGGCCCAAGGTGCTTGAAAAAGACTCTACTCAATGATACAGTTCCCAACTGCCTTCTTCAGGGGCTTCTTCAGTGCCCACCCCCAGATTTCCTATCTGGGATGCTAAGCCACATAAAAGGTTCTCTCCTCAATGTCACGTCATCTTTTCCTGGCCAAAAATGTACAGCAACACAAACGACATTTATATAACACACAATTATATGTACAAATACCTATAACCAATCTACTAGCAAAACTTACTGACAACGTTCGACCAACCTGTGAAGTGCTTTGCACAATCACTCAGATTTGCAGGTCTCCCTTGAAATATCAGTGCTGTTGTCATCAGGAGGCAGTAAGTCCTGGCAATGTAATACCAGGAGGACTCAGTTATCTAGACCTGTTGTGGCTGTTGCCTAACTCAGACCTTCTCAGGCAAAACAGCAAACTCAGCACCCCTTATCCACCTCCCTTCTGGAAGTTGGAAAAGGTGCCACCAATCCTCTCTCGTCCATCTGGGCTGATGACCTCACAAGTTAGATTGTGGATAATGGGGACTAGCAGTTATAGATCGAAAGCCAAACTTCACTGCAAATTTCTTAAACGCACGCTCACTAAACTGCAGCCCATTATCAGACATGACGATGTCAGATACACGTCAAGCAAAAATAGATTTGATGTGCACAAACCCGTTTCGCTGTAGCACCTTCTAGTAAAGCAATCCCATGGAGGTGAAAATAATAGTCTAGAATGAATACATAACTTTTTCCAGTCAATGTAAATAAATATATACCTACTTTGCTCTAGGGAACCAATTTTTCCTATGCCACCAACATGGGCTCCTTCGCTTGACTTGGCCTGTATTTTTGGCATATGCAACAAGCCTCAACAACATTTTCAATGTCTCCGTTCACTTGAGAGTATAAAACATCTCCCAGCCTTTGCTTAGATTTTTCAGTCCCTAAATGAGCCTCATGTATAATTTTTTAATCATTTGACAGCCCTAAAAAAAATCTCGATTAATTGCACTGTTAAACAGTAATAGAATACTATTTAAATATTTTTGGATGTTTTCTACATTTTCAAATATATTGATTTCAACTACAACACAGAATACAAAGTGTACAAAGCTCACTTTATTTTTATTACAAATATTTGCACTGTAAAAAACAGAAATGGTATTTTTCAATTCGTCTCATACAAGTACTGTAGTGCAATCTCTTTATTGTGAAAGTTGAACTTACAAATGTAGAATTATGTACAAAAAAAAATTCAAAAATAAAATAATGTAAAATGTTAGAGCCTGCAAGTCCACTCAGTCCTACTTCTTGGTCAGCCAATCGCTCAAACAAGTTTGTTTACATTTGCAGGAGATAATGCTGCCCACTTCTTGTTTACAATGTCACCTGAAAGTGAGAACAGGTGTTCTCATGGCACTATTGTAGCCAGTGTCGCAAGATATTTACGTGCCAGATGCACTAAAGATTCATAAGTCCCTTCATGTTTCAACCACCATTCCAGGGGACATGCGTCCATGCTGTTGACAGAGTCTGCTCGATAACAATCCAAAGCAGTTGGGACGGACGCATGTTCATTTTCATTATCTGAGTCAGATGCCACCAGCAGAAGATTTGGTGGTTCGGGTTCTGTAGTTCCACAATGGAGTGTTGCTCTTTTAAGACTTCTGAAAGCATGCTCCACACTTTGTGCCTCAGATTTTGGAAGGCACTTCAGATTTTTAAGCCTTGGGTCCAGTGTTGCAACTATCTTTAGAAATCTCACATTGGTACCTTCTTTGTGTTTTGTGAAATCTGCAGTGAAAGTGTTCTTAAAATGAACATGTGCTGGATCATCTGAGACTGCTATAACATGAAATATATGGCAGAATACAGGTAAAACAGAGCAGGGGACATACAGTTCTCCCCCAAGGAGTTCAGTCACAAATTTAATTAACACATTTTTTAAAGAGCATCATCAGCATGGATGGAATGGTGGCCGAAGCATGAAGGGGCATATGAATGTTTAGCATATCTGGCATGTAAATACCTTGCAATGCCAGCTACAAAAGTGCCATGCAAATGCCTGTTTTCACTTTTTGGTAACATAGTAAACAAGAAGAGGGCAGAATTATCTCCTGTAAACATAAACAAATGTGTTTGTCTTAGTGATTGGCTGAACAAGAAGTAGGACTGAGTGGACTTGTAGGCTCTCAAGTTTTACATTGTTTTGTTTTTGAGTGCAGTTATGTAGCAAAAAATAAAATCTACATTTGTAACTTGCACTTTCACAACAAAGATTGCACTACAGTACTCGTATGAGGTGAATTGAACAATACTATTTCTTTTGTTTATCATTTTTACAGTGCAAATATTTGTAACAAAAAATAAAATACACTGATTTCAATTACAACACAGAATACAATATATATGAAAATGTAGAAAAATATCCAAAATATGTAATAAATTTCAATTGGCATTTTATTGTTTAACAGTGCAATTAAAACTGCGATTAATCTTGATTAATTTTTGAGTAAATCACGTGAGTTAACCGTGATTAATCGGCAGCCCTAGGTTTTTTTTAAAATACATATTTTTCTGTAAAACCGTAAGGATCACCATCCTGGTGCCTTTAAACAACATCCCATTTAAGACTCAGAGCTCCCACCTGATTTGGTGATAGGAGCTGGGACATTGCTGTCCTGCCCTCCCTGGGCTAATAGCATTAATCGCTTTCTGTAAATTCATATCTGGAGCTGTTGCTCTGCCAATCACAGTCCAAATTTCTTCTGAGATCAGACAAATTTGTTTTAATCAGATTGGTGTGTACAAAATCTAGTTCTGGACTTTGTTCCTCTGCACTTTTGTCAAATGCTGTAGAAAGTGTGTCTCCAACCACCAAATCTCTCCCCAGTTTGTGTTCAATTTGGAAATCACACATTTGTAACTGAAAAAATAATCTCAGTATTGTTGGGGAATGTTTGCCAGCCCCCTTTTGACAATGGCAATAAGTGGTTTACCATCAGTTTCAGCAACCACAGGCTTCCCATAAATAAAGACTTTTTATACCCCTGGACTAAGGCCAAAGCCACCTTCTCCATTTGAGCATAGTGACACAGATTTTATTAACATCTGTGACCTATAAACCACTGGTCTCCAGTTTTGACCATACTGTGTAAGAAGACTGCACCAGTGCCCTCCTTGGAGGTGTCCATGGACAACCTTGTTTTGTACTTACTGTCATAGTACCTCAGGTTTGGGGTCTCTAATTAAGCCTTCAGTTTCTCAGATTCTTTATTACGATTTGATGCATGTTCATTGGACTTCTTTGCACAGTAGGACTGGCTCAGGTTGCTGATTTGGGTAGCCAGATTACGCACAAATTTCCGTACATAATTCACCATTTGAGGAAATATTTGTCCACCCTCCTTGTCTGTAGTGGCAGGCATGTTGGTGATGGCCTCCATCTTACCATGAGCTACCTGTACCCATTGCTATATTTACTTGTCTCCCACGTATGTTATTTCCATTACACGGAATATACATTTGTTGTTTGTTGGTTTAGCTTTAGCCTAGCAGCTCTGGAGTTTTGTGTAGACGCCCCTAGTCTCTTTTGCCAGGGACTCTGTTAGGTCCTGAAATTGTAAGACTGGCTTTTCAGCCTTAGCTCAGTCACAGACTCTTATACAGTTTCGCTTTATTTTTTACCCTCAGGTTAAAAGGATCTCTCTCCTATGCTTTATTTTTACATGGAGTGCAGTATGGGGAACTGTACATTTAAGTGCTTTAGATTTCCAGAAAGCAAGTCTGGAGAAGGGACACTGCAGAAGGCCATGTTCAGTTTTGCAGAGGCAGCTGGGAACTTGCAGATATAGAGTGAAGTGCTGTTTAAATCTCTTTGAGGTATTTTCCATATTTCCAGAGAGTTTCAGCTCTTGTTGAACATTTAGCTGCTCCATTCTTCCACTCAGGTTATTTTCTTTAAGTTCTATTTACTTCTGGTACAGGGAGATGATCAATAATCACTCAGGGCTCACGGTGCTTGAAAGAGCTTTATTCAGCGAGAGATTTGCATAACAGAACATGGACTTCCACAGCACCTCTCCCCCCACTTCCTGTCTGGGATGCAAAACTGCTTCAAGATACAGTCCCCTATACCACAACAGTGAGGCCCTTTGAACTTGTAGCTTCATTTAACAAATTTTCTTCTTCCCTTCTTTATCACCATCGGCAACTCCACTATTCTCCCTGCTGCACAACTACACCAAAACTGTCACTAAAATCTGTCCATCCCCACTAATGCCCGACAGACAAGCCCTGATCACCTCACACCTCTGGTACTGCAGCATCCTCCTCCCCCATCTCCTGCCCTAGCCTCCTTCAGTCCATTCATCCAAAGGGTTCCTTCAGAAATCATCTACCTTGCTTGCCACTGTGACCATATCAGACCCTTATTCATATCCTTTCCTTTGCTGGCTTCCTTTCCCCTTCCTTTACACACCAAATTCAAGCCCAATCTCTTCACAATCAGTGCCCTGCATAACTTAGCACGTGCCCATCTCTCTCCACGCTCATCCTTGCTCTCTTCAGTTCTCTCATTAGCCAGCCCTTGTGTCTTTCTTCCACCCTCATATCTGGTTTTTGTTCTATGTATTCTCCTCCCTATGCCTGAAGCCTCCTCCTGACTCAGCCTGCTGTGGTCCATCATCTCCTCAAGTCCACTCTGAAAACAGTGGGTCTACCCTAGTCCCTCATCACTATGAAGCACTAAATATTAGCAATCACCATCCTCCATGGAACTAACATGACTCATACTGCACTTCTTCATTCCATCACCTGGTTTACTTACATCCCATCCCCCACCAGGCTCCCATTCTGTTCAGATGACAAGCTCTTCCAATGAGGTATCATGTCTCCTTTTTGACTGGTAGGCACCCAGCATTATTTATATTCCATCCAGCACCAAATCTATAACAGCAGCGACTTCATCTCCCTCTTCTTATACTTTGCTCCTCTGCCCTCCAACTCTCTTCATTTACAAATCACATCCTAAAACGTCTCTCTTTACTACAGCCTTTACAATGGCACATTTGCTCTTTCGGAGACAGTTCCTTAGCTGATATAAAACCAGAGTAGCTTTGTAGATATCAGTGGAGCACAATTGGCTATATGAACTTCTATAGCGCTACACCAATTTATCCTGAGAGAGAAACTGGCCCTAGAATTTAATAAATTCCTTTAGGTTTTCATCGCTATCTATTTTTTTTTAAGTGGTAACAAGTTGATTATACAGAGTTTCATGTAAAAGACCCACCTCGCTCTTGGGGTTTCCAGTGACAGAATCTACTGCAGAAACACAAGTTTAAAAATAAGGTTTTCTTCGGAACAAGGGATTGGCAGAAGCTGTATGTTACACTGCTGCTTAAACTGCTATGTCAATGAGCTGAGTATTTCACCCCGAGACTGACACCAATTGGCATGGTGCATGGTACCCTGGTTAACCTGATGAATTAACATACAGCTTGTCATCAACATATTTCCCATCACACTCTTCATATAGTCTCCCACACAAGACTGCAGAAACTCATCATTAATGCAGGCTACCCTCAGCAGCAAGTTCCACAAGCACAGAGCAAGGTGCTGAAAGTCTGAGCTCCCACAGCTGATGACATTACAATATGCAAGGGACATTTAAGCAAGCTTACCCCCAGAGGAATGAGAAACGCTAGCAGGCATGCTCAGCATGTGCAAAGTAAAAAAGCAACCTTCAGCAGGTGCAGGTCAGGCATATTTTGATAACAGTCCCCTTCAGCCATCACCAACCAGAAGTCAGCAAAAACTTATTTTAGAACGGCAAAAAAGACACCGAGCTAAAGCCTTTGGCTGAACAGTGTGTCGCTTAGGGAGAAGCTCATTAAAAATGCACGACTATTTTCTGAAGGCAAAATGCAGACATGCACTTCCCCCTGTACAGCAAGAACTTACTGAATTATAAGAACTGAGTGTAACAGGGATTTCAAGCTTGGTTATGCCAAATGGCTGGAACTCTCCAAGAGCAGGTAACAACTGGGGTGAGAAGGAAACGCTCTGACAGACCAAGAGACCACCGACTCTAGTGGAGTCACTCCTGGTTGTGACTGACCAGATAGATCGGAATCAGGCCCTGGGAATCAAAGGGAACTATAGAAACGTACAGAGTTTTCTCAAAAAAAATACAACCAAAAAAACCCATTCTGCTATTAAACAGAGGACGGTCGTAGCTACGAAGTCCCTTCTTGTAGGCAAGGAATTACTGGCCCATATGCCTGATGGGTTTGGCACACTATGTCCCTCATGCCCTCCCCTCCACAAAAAAATCAGATGCCTCCCCCACAGCCCAAAATACCAGTTCAAAAAAACCCTGTTATACCTCATCCCCGACAAAAAGAGAGAGAGAGAGAGAGAGAGAGAGAGTGTGTGAGCGCACTCACACGCACGTGCATGTGGTGAATGAGAGAATACGTGAGCACACGTGTGTGTTGAAGGGTCTGTGGGCAGGTTAAGGAAAGACAGTTTACATTTTTTTAAAATTATTAAACATGAACGGGCCTGATTTCCAACTGCCCTGTACCTTACATGGTCATTCACAGCTGTACCAAAGCGAGTCCCAGGCCACTAACACATCAGAATGGGGTAGCACTGTCCACCCACTTGGCACAGGGGTAAATGCTCACATGAGATATAGGGAACTGAGAAAATCAGGTCCTAAAGGCTTTCACCTCCCCTTAGCTCTGCTCCATGTGTGGTAGGTTTGCTTGTAGCTAGTTTGAAAGGGAGATGTGGAAAAAGCCCCCCCCTTTTGAGCCCCCACCCCAAACTTCCTGCACCGCTCAGCTAAAACAGAACCCTGATCCAGCTTCTGATCTTGCAAAACAAAAACAAAAAAAGGAAACAGAAGAAACTCTAGACACATGCTCTAAACGCTAGATAAAAGTTCCTTTCCATAATTTGCTGATTATCAGATTCTTGGATATGCAATACTAACCTGTGACTAATAAGTAAGGCTATGTTTTAGTCACAGATATTTTTAGTAAGTCACGGACAGGTCACGGGCAGTAAACAAAAATTTGCGGCCCGTGACCTATCCTTGACTATTACCATATACACCTGACTAAAACGGGGGGGGGAGGGGCCCGGGGTGTGGCCTGGGGGCACCGCGGGTGCTCGGGGGGGGGAGGGGAGTTGGCAGAGCTGGGGCTGGCTCCCTACCCAGCTTATGAGCTCCACGTGCTGCCTCTGCTCTGCCCCAAGCCCCAGTTCTGCAGCTCCCATTGTCCGGGAACCACGGCCAATGGAAGCTGCTGTGGCGGTGCCTGCAGGCAGAGGCAGCCCGTGGAGCTAGGAGCTGAGGGAGGGGAGTTCCTGTCGCCCTTCCGGGAACCCCCGCACCAGGTAAGCACCGCCCCATACCCCAGCCCTGCCCTACACACACACACACGCTCCTGCTGCTGTGGAGCGGGGGCGGGGGGGAGCAGAGACTGCCTCAAGCAGCTAGTGCAACTGACCGAGCTGCCTGAGCTGCTCAGGTGGCCCCCGGGCCAGACACATCAGCCGCTGCACAAGTCAGAGGTCACAGGAAGTCATGGAATCCATGACTTTGTGACCTCTGTGACAAACATGGAGCTTTACTAATAAGCCTTGATCCCATCAATGTGGTACTATGCTGTAGATTCAGCCACAGAAACTATCTAGAAGCCATTCAGCACAGTTCATGTAGGAATTAATTCACCTACTGTATTATTTACTAAAATGAAACTACATTATCCTTATCTGAACTCTAAGATTCAGAGTGGAGATATTTTAAAAAGAAAGACAGAACCAGAAACAAGTTCTACCCCCAAGTAGCAATGAACAAGCACAGTAAAGCATATGCAGAACTGAAGCTACCTACTAGATTTATCGTGGCCAAAAAAATCATTGTCTATCCTGACAAGAACTACAAGAAGCAGCTATTTAGAAAGAAAGAAATTGAAGCTCTTGCACATACAGGCACACTGAAAAGTTGAGACACGGAGAACACCGTGTGAGATGACAGGGATGCACAGAAGGCTACCCCAATATTGGAAATCAGTTCTAGAGGCTCTATCCATCTGAAAAGACAAGCAGATTCCCACACTGCAATAATAATTATTAGGTGCCCATCCATCAAGTGATGCCTTGGGTCCTTCATGCAGTTGGAATATAAAACAAATCAGGTTGCCGTGCTCAATAAAAAAGGGGTTTTAATCTGATTTTTGAAAGCAGCTATTGCAACACTAAGGTCAGTCTAAGGCAGTGGTTCTTAACCTGGGGTGCACGCACCCCTGGGGGTGTGAGATGACCTTTCTGAGGGTGCGAGAGAGGCCAGATTTTTTTAGAAGGTAAATCATCGAAAACACAAATTAAGCAGAGGCACGTAAGTACAACTACTTTGTATCATCAAACCTATGTATTTATTAACATTACACATTTTTTAATGATTACTGTAATATACAAACAGGTTTACAGAACTGACCTACTTCAACGATTTTTGATAAGGGGTGCGAGAACATATTTTGAGAACCAAAGGGGTGCAGGCTTCAGTAAAGGTTAAGAATCACTGGTCTAAGGCCGGGAGCAAATGGGAGCAAAAGTCCATAGAGCTGAAGCCACAACAGAAGCAAAGATATAGATAGTACCCTATTTGACTCCAAATACTCCTGGCTTTAAGAGTTAAGCCTGCAGATCACAGAGGGCAAGATGGTACGTAAGGAGTTAGAAGATCAGGAAGATATCTTGAACGCAGTCCATTAAATGCTTTAGATGTCAAGACCAACATTTTAAACTACTTTTATCAGCATCAAGTCTGCTCTAGAGTGGTGTTTATTCTATTATCTTGTCAGCTGGTGGCTAAATATTCCTTGGAGTGGGCTGAGCTGTCCATTACGTTGTATTTTGTACTTTGATGATGAAAGATAATTTCTGTAAAAGCATAGGCATTTCTGGATGGTTTTTAACACATCAAAAGTTTGTGTATCAGGCTTTTGCATCTAGCTTAATCATTCTCCAAGAGTTCTGAACTGGAGGGCTGGGGGATTGTTTTGGTTTTCTTTTTTCCCCTCCTCCTATCTATCACTTTCTTTTACCCTCCCCACTCCCCCCCCCTTTTTTTTTTTTAAACACAGTGACGAAAAAAGAGAGAGGAAGAAATGTGAAAGAAATTGGTGGGGAAGGGGAGAACAAAAGGACTTTTATTTTGCCCCCACACTCCCCCCCCCCAATTATTTCCTATGGGGAAACGTAATCAAAAGTGGGAATTTTCCTACTACTGTATTTTGAAATGAAAATTTATTTGAAATTTCAAAGAATTTAATGTTTTTAAAAACTTTATTAAAAACCAATTACTACAGTATTAAAAGCATACCCAAAAAATGACATTTTTCAGAAATAGATTCATTTTTGATTAAACATATATTATAAAAAATAGTCATGGAAAATTAGGTACTGGGTCACTTGTAAATTTAAAATGTCGCAATCTCTTAAAATGTCATGATAGTTTTCAAATAACATTACAATCATATAAATGTTGGACATTTTACTTATTTTTGGGAAGACTTACTTGTTTGCAGAGAGTTTCTTATGCACCACGCACTACCTGCACACACAACATCACCGTTTTGAATGTAATCACCTAACGAGACTGCTTTCCACACATTGTCAGTTTTGTTAATGCTGTGGAGACTCGAGTTGCGATGGTTAAGCAACAAACCTTCATCCTGAAAAATGGATCATTTTGTAATAAGAAAAAAGTTCAGAAATACAGTCATCAAATCCATCTGAAAATGAAAATACGAGTGTAAGTACGTCATCTTGCAACAGAAAGTGCTAAACAGACAGACTTCTGTCTTGTCGACCTCATCTGAATCACCCACTAAAAAGTAAACCAAATCATGGACAAGGCGGTATAGTGATGATTTTTTCGAAATACGGTTTCATCAATTGTGCTAACACAAACCAAGATCCAAAGTCCCAGTGTGGTTTTTGCAGTGAGGTGCTTGCAACAAGCATTTAAAACTGTCAAAGTTAAAAAGACATTTAGAAACCAAACATGGGGAACTCATTGATAAGCCTCTTGAATATTTTCAAAGGAAGCAACGGGAATTAAAATCATCAGTGCAAGTTGTTAGTCAGCCAACTACTTTGAATGATAAGGCACAAATGGCATCATATTTGGTTGCATAAGAGAAAAATGACCCATACAGTTGCCAAAAAGCTTATTCTTCCAGCACCTCTGGATATGGTGCACACAAATTTTTGATGAAAAGTTTTCTGAAAAATTGAGAAGTATTCCTCTCAGTGATAACACAACATCTCGTGATATGACAGAGCATTTGGAAGCCCAGCTTATTACTCAGTTACAGTCAGCCAGGGATTTTGCTATCCAACTTGATGAGAGTACTGATATTTCAAATTGTGCAATGTTGTTAGTTTATGTGAGGTATGTATGGCAAGATGACTTTAGAGAAGATTTGCTGTGTTTTCTGACTTTACCAACAAATACAACAGGAGCACAGATATTCAAAGCACTGCATGACTATGTAGTTGGAAAATACATATTGGACTGGGCTAATTGAAAAGAAGTTTACAAGACATGTTGCAGCAAATATGACAGGTAGAAATAACAGAGTTGGGGGCGGGGGGGAATGATGTTGTTTGGAATCACTGTTTCATTCACTGCAAAGCTTTGGTGTCCAAGGGTATTTCCCCAGATCTTATAGCAGTAATTGAAGGAAGTAGTGAAAATTGTTAATTTCATTAAAGGAAGCTCACTGAGCAGCAGGCTTTTTGAAGTGTTAGGCTCAGGAATGGGAGCAGAGCATATTCATTTACCATTTCACACTGGAGTCACAGGGCAGGGTGCTTACATGGTTGTACGAACTCAGGAATTAGAGTCACATATTTTTTGGGAGAGAAACAGTCTAACTTGGCAAATTTGTTTGACGATGACAGTTGGTTAATAAAGTTGTCATATCTAGCTGACATTTTCTCAAATGTAAATGAACTGAATTTGAAGTTACAAGGAAGAGGCAATGATTTATTTCGACAC
This sequence comes from Natator depressus, assembly GCF_965152275.1. Taxonomy (NCBI): domain Eukaryota; kingdom Metazoa; phylum Chordata; order Testudines; family Cheloniidae; genus Natator; species Natator depressus. The sequence continues at coordinate 74,646,051 of NC_134243.1, forward strand.
TCTGAACAGATACAAGCATTCCAAAAGTCATTAGCACTGTGGCAAGCAGAACTGAAAAGTAATTGTCCGAGCTACAACATGTTCCCAACACTGTTACGACACACAGAGAACAGCATCAGTGAGGAAAAAGGGAATGAAATGAAGAGTGTCATACAGTTACATCTCGTTGCTCTGACAGTTTTAGTCACTACTTCCCTGCAACGGGGGTTGAAAAGGAAAAGCATTGGGTGAAAGATCCTTCTGCTTTTGAAAAATCCTGAATCAATGATGCAGCTAAATTTGATGCCTGAGCAAGAAAAAGAGCTGCCGTAACTCACCTGTGACAGTGTAATCCACACACCTTCTGGGTGTGGTGTTCTGTCCCATTTAGTGGCACAGAGACCACTTAGAGAGAGACATAAAATGAGTCTGCTCTACAGCCTTACCTAACAGACATAGGGCTTTAGCTCATGTGGTAGAGGCTGATGTAAAGATCCAGAGGCCCCAGGTTCAATACCAACTACCAGGGTCTGTCAGCGTTACAACAGCACACTCAAAACATGCCACCACAAGTCATTCAATTTGTCATAGTTTTGGATAAGTGTTTTCAAAGAATATCCACTGTTAAGTAAGATTAGTGTTCTGTTGTTACTACAGGTCACAGCTTACACGTGCGAACTAGGATTTTCAACTTTGACAAGGCTAACGACAAGAGAAAGAAACCAACTCAACAGTTCATTTGATATGAGGGTAGCACTTTCAGCTTGTGATCCAGATTGGAACGAGATCATGAAAAATAAGCAGGCCCACCTGTTGCATTAACTAAATGAAACTCAACCTGATCATCTTTTTTACTGTATTTAAAAATGTTTCACAAGTAACGATGTCTAATTTTAGTTATTACTTGAAGTGAAGTGGTTAAAGCTAGAATGTATTGCCCTTTATTGTGATTTTATGAAAACTCCAGTCAAAAGATATTGTTTTGGGTCATGGGGATAAGCATTTTTCTTCCACTGGGTCATGAGACAAAAAGTTTGAAAACCACTGCTTTATATACCCTCTAGGAGAGGCATTGATCTCCACTTAAGGTGTGGAATGAAAGAGTAGGGCCTAAGAATTCTGCTAGGTGAAGGTACTGCATTCTGCAAAAACTTTAAAGTAATCAAGAAGTATCACATAAAGGCTAATACAATTCTGAAGGCAAATGCAGTCCTGTCCATGTATGCACAAACTTCTTGTCAGTGGTTACAGGGCTAGCTGAACCTCTGACCTCTTTCTGGCCTCTCTGAGAGCACCCCATCAGGTGTTAGGCCTTTACCAGTCCTGGGGTGCAATTTCACAGCTCTTACAGAGAGGGGCTGTAGCCCAGGGCCTGATCAATCAACCGTTCTGACCCCACATATCTGCCTGAGGTTGAGCACCTGTGGTTCCTCCCTTTGGGAGACCATGACTCAGGGTATATAGTGACCACACAGCCTTCTTAAAACCAAAGAAGGTTTATTTAGCAACGGGAATATCGCATTAGAGAAAAAAGGATTCTAAACAAACCAGTCTGCACTCAAGTCTCTCTCCCCTAAATTCTTAGGCAGGTGCAGCTTCGTCAGACATCCCCCAGTAGGGTGCTGTGTCTCAGGTCTGGTCTACACTAGGGGGGAATCAATCTAAGATACACAACTTCAACTATGAGAATAGCGTAGCTGAAGTCGACGTATCTTAGATCGACTTAGAATCACTTACTTCGTATCCTTGCGGCGCGGGATCGACGGCCGCCGCTCCCCCATCGACTCGGCTTCCGCCTCTCGCCATGGTGGAGTTCCAGAGTCGACGGCAGAGCAATCTACACTAGACGCGATAAATTGATCCCTGATAGATCGATCACTACCCGCCGATCTGGCGGGTAGTGTATACGTGGCCTCAGTTTGCTTCCCCCGCAACAACAGCCTCTCTTAAGAGTATGTTCCTTTTCATCCTGCCAGAGTTCCTCTGTTCTTATATGTCCATAGGCCTTTTTTCTGTCCTGGACAAAACCAACTAGCTTGCTAGATTAGCTGGAGACTGAGGCAACACATCAAAGCTAATGGTTTTGGCATCATCCCTTAACAGCTCTCAAGGGTTTACTGAAAGATGGCTACCTTGAGCCATTCTTTTCCTTCCTGCCTGTCTTCCAGTCATACAGTAAACATCCCAATAGGCAGACCAGCATACCACATTTGTAAATTATCACAGGGCCGCTCCAAAGCCATCACGGTTGAGTTAAGAAATAGTAACAAATGTTGGAACCACTTAGGTGATGTTACGGATCACAAACAGGTTACAAAATTTTGGTCAAAACTGGCCAAGTAATCAAAAACAAAACGTGCTGGGAATCTCCTGTTTGTGTTTTTCTTGATTTTTTTTTAGGAATTTATTGAAGGACTCCCTAAAGTATGCTCAAAATCTCTGGCAGCCTAGTAATTGCTAAAAGGATTAGTCCGTAGAACCAGAAGGAGATTCATCTATAAATGTATTTTTGACAGATCTTGCAACAGCAGCCTCATACTAAACAGGCACATTTGTGATCGAAGATAACCTAGAATGACTTAAATGCAATATGGACCTTTTCTGAATTTCATCGGGAAAACATCTACAAACTCTGGAGAAAACTAATCGCGTCTCGTCCTGCTGAGCATGGATTTAAAGCCAACAGAGACCATCAATACAGTATTAAATATATCAGCGTATATGCTCGCAGAGGCTGGTATTTCTGCTCCTAAACTTATACAACTGGTTCCCCATATTGAACCAAATTATGCCTTCTCCAACACAGAGCGAACAAAGTGGGGCATAAAAAGGAGAGGCACACACCCCACAGCACACCCGCTTGGAGAGAGAATCTGCCACCCAGTGCTGGAGAGAGAACAGTCTGCTACTGCTTCCACCAGAAGTAACTCTTCAGAGGGGCATGCCTGAGTAGCCCCAGGGCTACACTTGGAGAAGTGCTGCTTATGTCTGCTACACAGATGTAAGCAAGGGGTACTTCCCTGTGCGCTCCCCTAGCGTTCAGGGACACTACTGCAGCTAGCCATGACTAGATTGCCATAACTCAGTCTATATGGAGCTACACCTTGAAATTATTGTGCAGCTGAGTGCAGCACCCCCATTTATCAAGCGACATTGCAAAGGGCACTGTATGGTGGTGCTGACTATAATCTGCCAAGGGGAATTTAAGATGTAAAATGTGTAGGACCAGGTTACCCAAGAGGCTTCTTCTGTCCTTCAGGCAACATCAGCACCAGAGATACTTTATCTAGCAGCTCCCTGGTTTAAAAGTCTGATGGCTTTTCAGTCAGTTTCCATTGGGTACTTTGGAATTCACTTCCTGCCCTCGGTCTGCCGGAGCTAGACATGCTGCAAATCATTTGCGGTCAGGCACTTGGGGAGGGCTGGGCTAAGGTGGATAAATGTTCAGCTTTCGGGTTATGATGATAGGCCTGTAGGAACAGATTTAAAAATTTTATTAAAGCTCATGTTTAAAATCAAATTTACATAAGTTAAGAAGGAAGGGACTGTATATCTGGGGTCAGGCTTGAGTTATCAGAGGTTACAGGTATCGGTTACAAGGTTCACAAGATACATACATAGCACATAACCAGCACAGATCCAGGTTGGGGTGCAGGAGTTTTTAAAGCGTCAGTGAATAAGTGATCTCGGGTATGCCACCCATAGAATGTATTTAGAGTCCAAGTCAGTGTTGGTGTAGCAAAATAGGTACATGAGGGGGTGCATCCCTTGGTTCGGCAGGGAAGGAAGTGGGTTATTTCTCTGACCGGCAGTCTTGTTCACTCGTTCTAGTACTGACGGTGTCCCATGTTGTGCTCTGTGTCTCTGGACCACCTGATGGTGTCGGAGACCATGAGCGGTCTCATGAGCCGGGCATAGCGCCAACCGACTCCGCACAGGCACTTCAGTATTTTATTTCTTAGTATTGAGCATGTTAATTATGCTAAAGGGCCTAGAGGCTAGGATAGGTGCTTAAAAGTGAAGGGGAATAAAACAATGAAATAAAATAAATCAACAGCTGGAGTATGATCAATATACAAACATCAGTTGGAAGGAAGATCACCTTCTGAGCCCTGTGAACTCCTGCCCCTCAGTAGAAGTTCCATACAAAAAAAAGGGTCAACAAGCAGCAAGAGATGCAATGTGGTCCAGTAGATAGGGTACTGGTGTCAGGGACTGAGCTGTCTGGCCTAGTGGTTAGAACTGGGAACAGGAACCAGTAGACAAGCCAAGGGACAGAGCTGGAGTCAGATGCCTGACAAGGGAGCAGGCTGGAGCAGGAGAGGAACAAGGCAGAAGCAGGTCTGGAGGAAGACTGGGAACAAGGCCAGCACAGAAGAGATGACAAGTTATGGGCATAAGTACTAAGCGGCCAGCTACCAGCCACTGCTGCTGAGTTAAATGCAGACCTCTTGGCTCTTTGCAGCCAGGTAGGCTGGCCAATCAGGCAATTCTGCCACAGCCCAGCTGGGCTCATTAACTATTCTGAGGCAGCTAGCTCCAGGCTCAGTGGAGGGAACTCAAGCCCATAGATCCTGGCAAGTGGCCTGGGCCTCCAGAGACATGGGTTCTATTCCTAGCTCTGCCGTGAACCTGTTCTATCACCTTATGCAAGTGCTTTGCCCCTCTGTTTTTCCTCCCACCCCTTTGTCTTTCTTGTCTATTTAGACTATGAGCTCTTCAGAGGAGGGCCTTGCCCTTGTAACGAGTTTGTACTGGGCGTTGCACACAACAGGCCCCCAAATAATAAATAAGAGAATTTCAAAAGCAGGAGGTCCCAACCCCATTCATTCACATATTTCAAGACACATGCAAGCTTGATCGAACAGCTGCTGACCTGACACCGTTATTGGACTCTGACTGTTTGCTTTTCTGCCGGTACTTAGGACAGCTAGGCAGGCAGTGAGCAGGCAGATGCAAGGGAAGCACCAGAAGGAATGATGGTTTTCGTACACCTCTAGTACAAATTAGTAGTAAATATTTATATCATGGTAGAACACATAGGGCTCACTCTGCATCAGGGCCCATTGTACAGACACAGAACAGAGACAATACCCGCTGAATGGCTTTCAGCCTAAAGACACAAACAAGGGTAGGTGACTTGGACCCAATATATGGGCAAACGATAGGGTAGAGCACTGGCACAGATTTGTAACATGTATTGTAGTTCTTGGTTGGTGTAGTTTTTTAAATAACTGGGGTTTCAGATAAGGAGGAAAGGAATAGGAAAAGGGAAAGAAAGTACTAAGTAACTTACAGCATTAGCAAAACTAATGCGACTCCCAAAGCTTTACGGGGAAGCAGAACAAGTGGGAAAGTACTATGCCTTGTCAAGCTGCTGTAACATCCACTGAGTGGAAATGCTCACTTCCAGGCACCCTTTTTTTTTTGGGGGGGGGGGGCGGGGGGGGCAAATAAAATGCTGCTGCTGAGTGAGGCCATCCCTCACCCACTTTTTCATCTCATGAAGATCATCCTTTATTTTAATCCAACATTTCTGCAGATCCCTAGATAAAATTGCTCTCAAGAGGCTATATTAGAGATGCACATTGTGGGTAATCCGAGGGGAAGGCCAGAAGCAGCAGCTCTGGAAGAAAAGTCTTCTCCCTCTCGCCTATTAAATCTAAGGGAACCTGTCACCCGGTAGATTTGGATAATAGAGAGTCTTGACATCTGCAGAGAACAAGGCAACATTATCCACAGGGAGTTAATTCACCGCTGTAAGTGTGGAAGCTTAGCAGGAAAGCCAGAGGAAATGCAAATTGTTAGTCCCTGACTTGTAATGCCCACTGTTCTGTATTTCTGCTAGATGCATAACCAATTCTGGAGGCATGTTCTTGCTGACCAAAGAGTGAAACAGACCAACTAACTCACTTGCCTAAAAGAATGAACCTCAAAAACTTCCCTGATTAAAGTAACCAGAGTTCCTACACAGGCTTTTAAAAGGAGAGACACAAGGAGTTTTAATTCCACCAGAAGAAAGGGGGATCAGAGTTCCTTGACAATGAGTAGTTGCATGAGTGCGTGTCTGTATTTAGGACTCCTGAAAAGCACCAAGCAGGGATCGACAGAGCGGCATTCAGTGACTCTGTTCTTTTCCCTCTGTTGGTGTCCACAAGTCTGTTCATTTGCCCCAGCAGTACTTGCTTGTGCAGGGAGCCACCACCTGATCTTCTGTTGTACCTTATCTGCATTGTATTTCAGAATGCTGAGAGAGATAGTGAGTTGGTTCGGATCCCCTCCATCTGCTGCCAACACCTGGTATGTCTCTTGTGCATCAGATACCAATAAGGAAAACCCTTTGCTTCCCCGACGTCTAGTTGGGAATCAGAGCGGATAAGCCAGAGGAAGTGTTGGTTGGTTAGGGGTGCATCTGGAATGGGTAGCAGAGTTGCTATGTGCCCAGCTGACCTCCACTGTGAAGGAGGTACACATGGAGAGAGGTTGCTGATTTATCACACTCTCCAATAGTCTTCAGACTAACAAGGGCCCAGATTGCAAGAACTAAAAAGCGTTTGTATCATGCTGTGCTTTTCTGTTCCCACTATTGATTGAGTGGTGACTGCACTTATCACCCGCTTTTCGGAGCCGAGGAGACCTGCAGCTCCCATTGTCTTGAAGTCATCGGTGCTTTCAAGCCGTAATCTAAGAACAGCTTTGAGACTAGCACTTAGAAAAGCATTGTGGGTGTGTCTGGCTTCCCACTTGGTTTCACCTCCTGTTCCAAGGATGCTGTCTGTACATGACAGAGCTACTTTCCTACGTTGTTGGCGAAGATACATGTACTGCGTATAATTGAAACACTGGCTCTTCATGAACCTTTTCTACTATATACCCAGGAGTCAGTTATTTTCAAATCAAGCCTTAATAAACCATGTCTATTATTGCTTGTCCCCTGCCATTAGCATGCCGATCTTCTGTGTACAGCAGCACTTATTTACAACTGAGTCATGAATCAAACAACTTAAAAGCTGTTTTCCAGCTTATCCTTCAGTTCCCTACTGACAACCTTGGCAAAAAGAGAATTTAGTCATTGCCATGGTTGTTGTTCCCAGCCATGGTTCAGCAGCTACACTGAATGCTGGACTAAGGGATGAGGGTCAGGAGCAATAAAATATTTCCTCCTGGTTTGAGACAGGATAGTAGTGGCCAGGAGCTGTCTGGCTCATGGGACAGTCAGAAGAGAATTATTAGGCTGTATGACCAACTCTCTCACCCAGATGTCTGAAGTGCCTTTGACCTTAATTTCACAAAAGACCCCTTTGTCCATGGCTTTCATTTTCCCAGCTATCACAGGAGTGTCACATGGCTGTTTAAGTGGAAGAGAGCACGAGTATTTCTAGAGATAAAACAAAAAGGGAAAACTGCATTTCTCAACACTGGAAGCACTGAATCAACCTTTAGTTCTGGCTAAACCTGGTGTTGGAGGATCTAGATTTGAAGCCTATTGTGCAAACTCATTTTTACAAACCTCACTCTGTGAGGCTTTCTATGGTTCGAGGCCTGCCTCTCACCTTATGCAACATCCCAGCAGCTAAGCCCACTGAGGCACTTCTGCTTCCAGTCCCTAGATCCGGTAGTCTAGGCTGCAGATACGAGCCTTTGCCCCGGAATTTACTTCACCTCGGCAGTCTATTGAAGTCCAATCTGTTGACCTTCAGACTATGGTTCAAGGACTTCTGTTTTCAAAGACTTTTGCCTAAGTCTTTGAAAGTCTTTAGTCTTTGCCTAAGCAAGTTAAAGAAGTATGGGCTGGATGAATGTACTATAAGGTGGGTAGAAAGTTGGCTAGATTGTCGGGCTCAACGGGTAGTGATCAATGGCTCCATGTCTAGTTGGCAGCCGGTGTCAAGTGGAGTGCCCCAGGGGTCGGTCCTGGGGCCGGTTTTGTTCAATATCTTCATAAATGATCTGGAGGATGGTGTGGATTGCACCCTCAGCAAGTTTGCAGATGACACTAAACTGGGAGGAGAAGTACATATGCTGGAGGGTAGGGATAGGATACAGAGGGACCTAGACAAATTGGAGGATTGGGCCAAAAGAAACCTGATGAGGTTCAATAAGGATAAGTGCAGGGTCCTGCACTTAGGACGGAAGAACCCAATGCACAGCTACAGACTAGGGACCGAATGGCTAGGCAGCAGTTCTGCGGAAAAGGACCTAGGGGTTACAGTGGACGAGAAGCTGGATATGAGTCAGCAGTGTGCCCTTGTTGCCAAGAAGGCCAATGGCATTTTGGGATGTATAAGTAGGGGCATAGCGAGCAGATCGAGGGACGTGATCGTTCCCCTCTATTCGACATTGGTGAGGCCTCATCTGGAGTACTGTGTCCAGTTTTGGGCCCCACACTACAAGAAGGATGTGGATAAATTGGAGAGAGTCCAGCGAAGGGCAACAAAAATGATTAGGGGTCTGGAACACATGACTTATGAGGAGAGGCTGAGGGAACTGGGATTGTTTAGTCTGCAGAAGAGGAGAATGAGGGGGGATTTGATAGCTGCTTTCAACTACCTGAGAGGTGGTTCCAAAGAGGATGGTTCTAGACTATTCTCAGTGGTAGAAGATGACAGGACAAGGAGTAATGGTCTCAAGTTGCAGTGGGGGAGGTTTAGGTTGGATATTAGGAAAAACTTTTTCACTAAGAGGGTGGTGAAGCACTGGAATGTGTTACCTAGGGAGGTGGTAGAATCTCCTTCCTTAGAAGTTTTTAAGGTCAGGCTTGACAAAGCCCTGGCTGGGATGATTTAATTGGGGATTGGTCCTGCTTTGAGCAGGGGGTTGGACTAGATGACCTCCTGAGGTCCCTTCCAACCCTGATATTCTATGATTCTATGATTCTAAGTGAGCAAGGGTATTTCAGCTCAGATCTGGGGGTCCCATCTTGGCCCTCGATATGGCCCCTTCTCATCACTCCATTGAAACAAAGGGCCTATAAAACTGCCCTAAATTGGCAACTGATTATTTCCTCAGCCTGGGGGAATCCCCAAGTAGATTAAAGCTGGGGGAGCCAGCCTTACATCCACTTTTCTTGAGCCCCTCTATAGGTGGTGTATCAGGAGTATGCCTTGCAGAGAGACTTTGAGCAGCTTTGAGGCTGTTCTAACTTCCGCTGGGAGCCAAACTGACTCCAGCTGCCCCAGAAATCAGGGAAGAACAGAGATGGCATGCAGTCACATTTGCTCCCCTTCCTCAGGTTCTGCACTGAGCAGAGTTACACCAAAAATCTGGGCGGCCCTGGATATGGAGCAGGGGGGAAAGTCTTCTTTGTTAGCATTGTTTTTCATTAACATGCTTTCTATTGTGATTTGGAATTCCTGTACCTGTGCTCAGAGAGGCTTCCAAATATCTCAGAACAAATAAATGAGACTTATTTATTTGGTTTCTTAGTGCATAATCAAAGCATGCATTTCCTCGTGCAGTTACTATAGGTCCAAAATGTAAGAATAAGGTACATCTGGCTTGCTATAAAATGTGCTAATTTGTTTTACTACATGTAATGGGGTCATACTCACCTCTCACGACTGCCCCCTGGCCAAGTGCGTGTGCCTGCCCTCTCTCTCTCTGTTTGTGGTGGCTCTTCGGTGACTCAGCCCTCCGGCCAGGCCATACAGAGTCTGACCGTGAGATAAAAGCAACGTAAACCCCTTTTGGGATACAAGTCCAACAGGGGCCTCTCACAGTGCCCCCTGTAATGTCCCATCCTCTCAGGGCCTTTCTGGCCCCAGCTCTTCAGCTGGGCCACTACAGTTCAGTTCCCCTTCTGGGGTGCCTCAAAGTCCAGGCCACTTTCCCAGTGACTGCGGGGCAGCGGAGGACCCAGGCCCACCCTCTACTCCGGGTCCCAGCCCAGGGACCCTGTAGATAGCAGCCAACCGCAATATCCCTTTAAATAAACTCTGTTGTTGCTATAATTCCCTGGGCCACTGCCCCATGGCTCCCACACATTCTTCACCTTTACCTCAGGGCCTTGCCCTTGTGGAGTCCCAGCAACCAGCCTGGAGCATCATCCACTCTCCTCTATCTCTAGCAAGGAACTGAACTCACCTCACCATGGCCCTGCAGCTCCTCTTATAGCGACCTGCTGGGCCCTGATTGGCTGATTCCCACACAGCCTCTCTAGGCAGCTTGGAGGACCTCTCTACTGCTCTTTTGTGGGGCAGGATGTAGCAGGACCACAAGGCCTCCAGCAGGGGGGCTCAGGGCGTAATCTACCCATCACACTACAGTAAATCCTACAGTTTTCTGCTAACAAAGACAAAGAACAGATTACAGTTTTGATATGACAAGTTTCTACACGTGATGTTTCTTGTATTGCATGTCCAAGAAGGGTCTGCTGCACTGCTCATTACCCCTCTCTCCTCTGAATAATACTAGTGTCATAAGAATCATAAATGCCCTCTGTCATTCTGCAGAATGGAGCAAGAGCAGCACACAGTAAGATGGACCTAGCCTGGCCAATGGTCGTTCACCACCTAGGTTTATATCAGCGTACAAGAAGGCTGCAAGGCATTCCTAGCAGTGTTTAATATTCTGAGTAGCTCTTTGGTGGCAGACAGGAAAGAAGCAAAAAGGGGGACTAAAACAAAAGAAAAGGAGCTAAGCGGATAATTGAACGGATACGGAGGCCGAAGACTTTCCTACCTTACTCCCAGAAATTTTCATGGAAGCCTCAAGAATAGGATTTTAATGCTTGCAAAGGAGTCACACATTTTCCTCACTAGTTGTTCTCTCCTGCCAAAGTGATTGAAGTGCTAGCCTCATGCAACTGGAAGAGAAATGAAGCACACACACACACACACACACACACACATATATATATACATATATATAATTTTAATAATCTTCTACAATGATGCCTGACTGCACCTTGTATACCGGCACATTAGTTAGTTACTTCCAGAAAACTGAGATGTAAGGTTTGCAGTGTGGGTGTAAGTGAAGTAGACTGGAGTAGCAAGTTTAAAAGAGACAGGGGGGAAAAAAATCCAAGAACTCAACCAAGAAGCTGTCTGGAAAAGTCAGAGTGAAGCTCTAAATACAGTAGGTGGATGATTCACTAATGAATGGAAGGCGCATTTTGACAGCTTGGGCTGCCATCCAAGCTCATTTGTTTCCAAGCCTTCAGTTTGCCAACTGAAGAGGCTGAGAAATAATAGGCCCCAAACAAATATTTCTAAGGAAGCACAATGCCCATTATCACTGAAGGAGAAAGTATCTGCACATTTCAAAGAGGAAAAAAAAATTTTGAGAGCTGCCAACTTTGGCCAGTTCCAAACGACACAGGAAGGAGCTGTTAAAATTCAGTAGAAGAAAGAAGCAGAGTACTGTTAAAGAAATTCAAACTAGATGCCATCATAAATAAATAAATAAAATAGAAGTAATAAGTGAAGGATGTTTATTTCGCAGAGAGATGATTTGATGGTCGACTCTGCTACAGACTCAGCCTCTGAGATGAAAAGCACTTTGCGTGGTGGTAGAACATGAAAAGCAAGTGGGATAATGAGAAGCAGTGCATAATAAAGCAAACAACAATAAATAAAACGATGCACAGCTAATCTCTCATTGACCTCCTCATATTGACAAACCTGTCAGCTAAACTGGTCCTGGGTTCAATTTTCCATCTTTACTATAGACTTCCTGTTTGACCTTGAGTAAGTCACTTAGACCCAGATCCTCAAAGGTATTTAGAAGTTAAGTGCCTAACTACCTTTGCGGTTCTAATCGGGCCTTAGTCTGTCTGTGCATCTGTTCCCCACCTTCTGCTTGTATGTTGTATTTCTCTCTCCTAAACTTGTCTAGTTCAGTTGTAAGTTCTTTAGGGCAGTAACTGCCTCTTACTATCTATATCAGCTGAGTGCCTAACACAACAGTATCTTGCTGCTGGGTTGGGGGCTCCAGGTGCTACTGTAAAACAAAGTAATAAGGAATAAAGGGTGCTTGCCCAGCTGTAATGCAGGGTAGAGTTTTTGCCCTCCAGTTCTGAAAGATATTTTGGGTCATGGTTTTAATTTATGGGAATACACAAACAAAAAGGCAACTGTCATTTATAGGGAGGCTTCCTTGTTATAAATCCTTTCCCCCAGCAAATAGCACTAGGAGTTGTTTCAAAAGTAAATCTCAGCTTGCTTTTGCCAATATCTTGTCTCGCTTGGAGTCCTATTCAGCAAAATATTGGCGTTACATAGCTATGGTCACACTGGGTGTCACTATAATTCAGGAGCTGGATTGTCCTCCTTCCCCATACCCACTGCAAGCCAGTCCTGAGCACAAAAGCACGACGTCTCCTCAGTTCCCTACCGTGACCACATAATGACTACTACTATGCTGGAAGCAATCTGCAGTGCTATCGTAGTACGCAGCACAGGGTGCCACCGGGTGTCAGTCCCAGAGCTAAAGGGCGACCATGCACTAGCAGCAAGAAGTGTGTTTCCAGCTCTGTTGCTGCACAAGAGCAAACTGCCCACCCCCAAAAGATGCCACGACAGGACTTGGGGAGGATGCAGGAAATGGGCCATCTGGCCACCTCCAAAGAGCTGGGATGGGGAATCAGAGCAGCTAGCCTCCCACTAAAGAAGCTGGAGGGGAGATTATAGGAAGCTACCTAGAAGAGAAATAAAAGGGAATCTGGACTCTTTGAAGGAATGGGGTCCTGTCAGAGGGCAGGAGGGTCTCATACTGATCCTGGTCATCTTTGAGGTTCTCAAACTTTGTCAAGGTTTAAATTCTCATTCACTTATCAATATTGGATGCATTTATCAATGAATAATGACAACTGAAATGTAGCTGCCGTGCTCGGCATGCAGCTGAGAGAAGGCCACACTGATTTGGGGAGCTGCTGATAAACTGACCTGATATGCTTTGCAATCATGGGTGCAGTTTGAGGGGCAGGAGGGGCATTGCCCCCCACAACTGCAAGCCTTGGGCAGGCTTTTCCCCTACATGTGCTGCCCTGTTGGCCTGACTGGAGCTCCCCCCGCCCCCCAATATTGAAGTCAGACTACACCTATGTTTACAATGTTCATTTCAATTCCTTCCTCATACACTTAAGGGATTACAGTATGAAGTAAGATGCATTTAAATATTATTTACTTTGCAGTACTTCAATAGCACCTTCCACCCAAGAATCTCAAAGTGCTTTACAAACATTAATTAATTAAGCTTCCTTAGGAGATAAGTTGGTGCGATCATCTCATTTTAAAGACAGGGAACCTGAAGCGCAGAGTATGATTGTTCAGCCCAACTCACACTGGTGAATATTCACATGAGTAGTCTTGCTGACACCACTACAACTAGTTGTGTGAGAAAGGGTTGGCTCTTAATGCACTGAGCCTCTGCTGGCTGATCTAAAACACCCAGCTCTCTTAACCAAAACTGTAGCAGGTTCAATCTCTAAATGGCCTAGCCATGACCAGAGGAAGACAGAGCCACACCATGTTGGTATGGCTTACAATTAAGTGACTTGTCCAAGTCAGTAGCAGAGATATCACAGAGAAATAGAATCCAGGACTCCTCACTTCCAAGGTTATGGCTCAGCCATCTTTCCTCCACAAGCTATAACTTTTCAAGATAAATTCATTAGGGCAAGGAGAGAGAAAGAACAGAATGTGACTTGCATATCCCACTGGGAAATCATCTTTTAACTTGAGCACATGCATCTCAGCTGGAATCTCTGAGGAAGAATAAATAGGGAACCGACCCAATGGCTTTTCTGCAGTCACTTTTCTCATTCCAATGGGGCTATAAGAATTTAGATGGGCTCAGAGTAAAAAGCAAGCTTAAAAAACAAAGTGGCTGTCTTATACCAATAAAATAAAAACCAACAGGATCTTATTAAAGGGGATAAGGCAAAATGCCACATTTATTGTGAATGCAGAAAGAATCATAGTAAGCAGTTAGTTATAGCTATAACATTCCATTCAATTTCATATTTATTCACACATTCATTCATACACACACACAGAGGTTCTGCAAGGTTGTTATCACAGTTACCAGTCCTGAATGTAGCTTGGGTTCGTGGCTTGGGTTCGTAGCTTGTGGCGGCTAACTGGCCAGGAAAGCCGGGCACAAGGAAGAGCTGGGTCTCTGCTGGGCGTGCACCAATGCCCTTCCATGTTGGAACCAAAATGTTACCCTCCAAAGTCTTCCATCTCACCCATCCTTTTTGTAGGCTTTAGTTTGAATCCAGAGTCTATAGGTCTTGCTGTGTCACGCTGCCTCTGGGTTCGATGTGATTGATCACCTGTCAATTGCAGACATGATTTTCAGCCTTGGACCTGGCTTTGATGTTTCTTCAATTGTACTTTTGTTCTTTTCTTTTGAGGGTGGACTCCTCTTACTTTGTCAGGGCTGTTGTCTGCATCTTCAGCCGTTGGGTGTTTACACTTTATTTCATCAGGACAGGCTGGGGCTGGAGGTTGATTCCATTATCCATACATACCTCATTCACACATCTAAACTAAACTAATAAGATTACAGCAGGGTTTTGCAAAAATGAAGGTTGCAGCAAGCTTTTACAAAATGGAGTGAGCATTTTAAAATGGAGTTGGAGAAGTTACAATATAGACAAGTATAATGAATGACAACCAGTGAGCAGAAGTTGAAACAGTGTAAGTTTCAGCAATTTAAGCAGCAATTGGATTGAAAGTGAAACTCAATTAGCCAGTTATTGGGGTACCTGGTTTTATGAATGAATGCAGTTTCATTCATAAAACTTTACTTATGAAGTTATATTAATAAAGTGAAAAATTAAAAACAATTCCATTGATCAGTTCTACAGCTGAAGATGGTCAAACTGAGCTGCCAGCAGACATCATTGCTGGAAAGCTGAGATGCCATTTAAATAACATGGCCGGGCTGTGATCTTACAATGAACTAGATTTCTTTTTGGTGTGGGGAAGTTGGAACCGAGCCAGACTGCAAGTGAGTCCACACGAGCGACAACATGAGGAGAAAGAAAGGGGCTGGAAGTCTATAAAGACGACACACTACCTCCTACTCTCCAACAAATGGCAGATATTGCCATATCTTTAATACGCCTACTAGAAATGCTACTCGAAATAGGTAAAAGCATTAGGACAGTAGCTATGGCAGCAATAAGCATTTTCCTTAGAAGACTTGCCAGTTTCCCAGGAACTGCTGGTTTTGTAAAGTTGGCTGAATTTAGGAAGGGTTACTCCCCGATAGAAAAGGTTGTTTCTTAGTCTCTTTAGTGCAACTCCTGCTTTATTATCTCTTTTTTCTGTTATTTTATACTTGACCTGCAATTTTTAAGTGACATAAACAAGAACAACCTCATCTTCAAATTACAAGCACCTTGCAACAAGACCCATTTTTAAATCTGAAGTAGTTTTAGGTGTTTGTATCAAATTAAATCAAGAACCTTATATTAATGGATTTATATTGATTCCTGCTGCCTAAATTTCCAGTGACTAGAAAGTTGAACAGCAAAGATTATATTTTCTATGTCTAATAATTTTATACACACACAAACTTTTTATATGTATGTAAAAATTGACATTGCCTCAAAGCCAGTGCATTCCAGTGGAGAATTCAGTCCCTTTAGTAAGTAGTCCTAGAGATGTATCTTTGATGGTATTCTGATCCCCTATGCATATTTTGATATCACTTTTTATCTTGGATTTTAAACTCTTCAACACAGGAGCTGTGTGTTTGTACAGCGCAAACACAATTTTGCCCCAACCAGGATGCTACTGAAATAGAAATATTAATGTTTCTGGGAACAGGGCTGTTCTTATGAATTTCACAGGCTGCATCATTCATGATGTTCCATTACTTAAAAAACAAAAAGTATTTTAAGAAATTGACATGTCTGAAGAACACTGATAAGGCAGGAGGTTGAGCTGATAGATGAGCATTAACCTGACTCTCTTAACCAGCTTAATATTTGTAAATTTTGACATAATTACTGATTTCCTCAACAGATTTAAAGTCTAAGTTTATCATCACATTAATCCAATTTCATGCCTAGAACAGAGCAAGCACAACAGAATGTCTTTTGTAACCTTCTGATATCATTAATTATTGCTACATTGGGAGTTACCGCATGGAACAAACAGGTTTTTAAATAGAAATCATTTGTCTCTCAGCAGGGAGACTCAACAGTTTTATTTCCTTCAACTCAAAGCCATATTCGAATAATCTAGTTTCATGGTGATCCTCCCTTGATGACCCCCAAGTCAATGGTGAAATCCCATCTATTTTGTCCCTGGATTGGTCCAATTTGCCACCTGTAGTGGGAGGTGTCTATTTCCTCTCCTAATTGTGCAGGAAGGGTTTTCAACATGTTAAGGTCATTCTTTCCTCAAGATCTGGGCATTTGGTCAGGCTTCCTGGTGATTTTCTGCAAAAGGAAATCCCCTAACTCATTTAAAAAAATAGATTAATTGACCAGTTCAGAAACAAGCTGCCCCAGGACCCAATAAACTTTACAAAGAATACATTCCAATTACGACTGGGCTCAGCATGATCCCGATAAGTAAGCCAGCATTCCCAGGCATTAAGATGCTTTTTTCCTACTTTTACGCCATTACCTTAACTCTTTCCCATCAGTTATGGATTGACTAGCAGTTGGCATTTTCCATTCAACTCCCCTTACCATGATCCAGTGGGTTAAATGAAGCTGACCGATGGTCTACTGATCTTTTCCTACCTCTGGCTTGGCTCTGGCATAGGGGTCAGCCACACTTTCCCTTCTACAACACCCAGTCCGCAGTCAGAAAAAAGAAGCCAGATCTCAGGCTGGGAGATGGAAGAGGGAAAGTGATCTTCTCACAGCAGAAACATCTGTTGGAGCAGTTTGCTGGCAGAGCGTAGCTGCAGGTCCCTTCACTATGTGAGAGGGTTGGAGGGATGCGGGAGTCCTTGGGTAACAAGCATAATTGCAAAAGCAGGAGAAGAAAATAAGAGGCAAGTATCAACCAAGGGGGACAAAGAGAGAGGCTTTTGTCTACTACCAAGACTATTATTATTTATTATTTGCATTGCTCCAGGGCCCCATTGTGGTACGCACTGTACAAATATCTAACAAAGACACAGTCGCCGCTCTAAAGCCCCACGGTGCGTAGCACTATACTATACTATATAGACCATTGTCTTGAAAAGATTCTTATTGAATGTCAGAATGTGTTTCATAAATTAGGGTTTGCTTTTATTCTACCCAAACTGCCAGGGCCTGACCCCACAAAGCCTTATGCATGCAAAGTCTTTGCTCAGACAAGCTTGTTCATCTGAAAATGTTAAATGCATGAATAAATATTTACACTAAGTACAAGAAAGATTTCTCGTTTGCAATCATAGCAGTGGAACAGTTTAGTCATCAGACTGGTCATTCACGTGCATTTTCACACCCACCGTGTAACTGCTGCAACTGTAAGTGCACATGCCTTTGTAAGGAGTATATTCTTGACAATGTACACCTAGATCTACTTCTGCCAAGATCTAGAATATTGTTTTGATACATTTATTACACCCAGCCTACACTACATTTCTTAAAGGGACAGGGGACAGGAATAGCTGTAATTATTGTTGTCAATCAAAGCTTCTCTCAAGTCTTCGGCTTTACTGTTCCAATAACTCATTTTTACCGGTGGCAAATGTCTCCAGCAAACACCAGAGCCTAATTTGTAGTTTGGTTCCCTTGTCATTTTATGAGTCATCTTGGTGGAACGCTGTGAGGCAAAAGATTAGTTGGCGGGGGGTGGGAGTTTATCTTCACTTTGTTTGCATCTAAGGGCTGTTAAGAAGTTTGGTATGACATTTAGTTTCAATAATAAAAGATATTACCTCCCCCACCTTGTCTCTCAATTAGTTTCAATAGCACAGACATATCCAAGGCACATTGCAGGTACCTGAGGTGCAACGAAATACAAGATTTTTAATACAAAGAGAATATACAATATATTGTTCCAAATTCAGCCCAGCGCAAGCAGGTGCAACTATTATTGGGGTCATTGGAATTTCAGTTGCTTACCCCAGTGCTGAATTTACCCCTAGAAGAGTAAATTCTTCATCAGCAACAGGGGGCTTAGATTCTGATTACACATACACTGGTGTAAATCAGAAGCAACTCCACAGACAACGTTGCAAAACCAAAGATAAGAATCAGCCCTCTGACAGTGAAGTCACCCCGCCCTAAAGACAAACAGGATGCAATGTTGATAAATTATGCAGATTTATAGGTAATTGACAGTTTCTTCATCAGACTCTTAATCGGGTGTCACAAAAAGGTGCTAATGTAATTAGGGATGAGATATGGATTAGGAGGAAAATATCACAACCTGACTCTTATTATAAGACAGTCCTTACTCTATAGTCGCCAGCAAACTGCTCCACGCTTCTGGTAGCATGACATTTGCTAAAGCAGAAGTCTCTTCATAACTCTCTGTAGTACTATACAGCACACTGCCATAGCTGCTCTTCAAAAGGCCATATTTATCCCCTGGGAAATATAGCTGTATTAATATGACATTTTGTCACAAATTAATCTTAAATGGGGGTAATATTTCTGACACAGCACTGAAACTGGCACTAAAGGCAGTCCAGGTGGTTAAACTGGCAATATCCTGTAGCACACTAGACTCCCCCTGGATAATACTGTGCTATGGGAGAATTACCAGTGTACCAGGGCTCCATGTATGGGAAGCACCACACAAAAATATTTAAACTACAGACATACAGGTTTCCTTGCTCTCCCAGTCATATCTTATTATTTGTATTATGATAGTGCCTAGGACCCCAACTGAGATCAGGCTTCCATCATGCGAGATGCTGTACAAACAAAGAATAAAAGGACAGTCCTACTTTGAAAAGTTTATAAATTAAATGGACAAGACAGACAATTGATACCTCAGGTGCTATGATGATGGGCTTCAGGACAGGAACCTAGATAGATCATTTTTAGTCTGTTGAAAAACTAATTTTTCATACAGCACTATGAAAAAAGCTATATATTTTTATATACCATTGGACCAGTGTATTTTAAGTACTATTGGACAAATCCAAGGACGACTAAAGCAATTCCTACTCCTTCCCCTTCTGCTGTGGAAGACAACTTACACTGGCTTTGCACACTCATGATTGCCACACCAAATAAGATAACACTACCTTCCCTTTTATACCCATTTCCCACCCCATTTGCACCCACCATGTAACTTACGCTGTCATTAAACTCTGGTGAATTTACACCAGGGGTGAATTTAACCTACTCTATCCATTCCATCCCTGCAGATTTCACAGATCAGATACTCTCCTGACGTAACTGGCAGTAGTGCCCAAGTAATGTGTTATTGGCACCTCCACACAAGCCTTAACTCTTCCTCACCATTTGCATATGTCCTCATTGTTTTGCTCTCCCATCTTACTTGGTTCAGTCTCTACTACAAATTCCTAATCTCTATCCGCTGACAATCCTAAATTCCCTTCTGAATGCAGAAGATAGGCTGCAACACCAACCATCAGCCATAAGGTGACATATGTATGCAAGAATGAAATCTACACTCTTCTGATCCGATTAATATCCATCTTCCGGATGTGCCATAATACCGTGGTCCAGCCACTCATGGTCGTTAAAGATCTCATGGCACCTTTTTGCAAGAGTAGTGGGTATTATTAATTCCAGGATCCTGGCCAAATTCCAGTTTGGGTAATTACATTCTGCCTCACTAAAATTCCCCCTGCAGTTTGAATTGGAGAACTTATATCCTTCACTTCCTCTTCTAACAACTGCGGCGTAGTGTCGCTGGTGCTGAATTGCCAACACATTACATCCCAGAGGTGGCTGTATTTCAGGGGTGGGTGAGCTGAGCCTGTACGTATACATTCCGTAAAATGCCTTGGGACCCATTAGACAGAAGTGCACAACATGTGACCTGCACAGCCATAAAACATGGCCCCAACCTCAATGTAAAAACTGCAGACCCAGAGCAATGCTGATCAGCTGCAGGATTTTATTTCTGGTGAATGCAGCCAAGATGAAATTTCTATTAATCTGTCAAGGAAGAATTAAATATTGCCACTGCACCCAACCCCCATACACTGGACAAATGGGTTTTGCGGGTGAAAATTTTATCCCCTGTTCAAGCAGGTGTTAGAATCCATCACCTGAGAGCATGCAAGTATTAATGGGAAACTACATCAGTACATGTGTGTGAATGTCTGTGCGTAGACACCAAGTAATATGCTCAAATTAAGCTGGATCTGAAAATCAGGCCTTTATATTTCTTTATATATCAGATTGGTTCTTCCATTGGACACTGACTTTTGCTCACTTGTGTGTCAGGAAGGATCTCCTGGAAATGGATGGCTTTATACAAGTGCCTCTAACTAAGACCCAACAAAAGAAGAATAATTAATTGTAAACACTGGAAAATATTGAGTGTTTTGGTTTTAGCTGAGAGTGGTTTTTTTGACTACATAATCAGTTAAATGTTTATTTACTCTGCTGAAATGGCTACTCCTGCTACCTACTGAGGATTTTGTCAAGGCTAAGAAAGGAGCTAGGAATGAAATGCATCTGTTGACAAATCACAAGAAAATTATACAATAATGGCTGTCAGCCTGGAGTTTGATCCAATCCTTTGCATTCACAGGCATTATGCTATTTGGATACTAGGCTAGATGTTATTTTAGCCTGCTGGCCGGGGAAGAAGCGTAGACACACAACATGGGGTGAGAGATGGCTGAACAAATTGGTCCAGGTGAGAAAACAGCTTCCCCGTATTATGTCTCTCCTCTGGTTTAAAGGCAGCTCTGACTGATTTTTGTAACAGGAAAGATATTAGAGAAAGCTGAGTCTTGAATTCTAAATTATGATAGATGGAGAGACTACCCATCATGCTACTATATAGCTTTACTTTTGAAGACCGCCCCCACCACCTTCTTAGGCCATGATCTGAGAGTTACTGAACTAAATAGCCCAAAACTCCCTGTCTGAATTTCCTCCCTGGTTTAGTGTAATAAGAAAGCAGATATACTGTAAGTTCTATTACTCCAGGCAATTACAGAGGATCCTATTTAACCTCCGTTGATTAGAGCTGCCGTTCTTTGATTCAATAATGTTTGGTTCAAATCCCATTATGAGAACATTCCTCACAATCACTGGGCATAACTTTTAAGCAGCCCTGTTTGGAAAAGCCTGATGCTTGTGTTTTAGGAGTTAAAATAAACGAATGCAAAACTAGGGACCTGTTGCTTTGCTGCCACTTTATTATTCTCTTCTCTTTGCACCAACCATCACATCAACTGGAAAGCTGGACACAAGATATCAGTATCTTCTGTTTGTGTATCACTTCCCATATCAAAGGCTCCCGCTGCATTTTATGACCATAGATGCCTCCAGCCATCACCTGACCAACCATAGAAACACAGCCAAATCACCACAGCAGTGTCGGACAGGAAGTGAAAAAGATCCCTGTATCCAACTGAGGCTGCCATGGGGCATTTAGACAGACAGAACTCATGGAACTGGATCAAGACTCTGAGGCTAACACCTCTGTTGTTTTGCAAAAGGTGCTATAAGGGCACGGAGCCTGGTAGCATACGAGTTTAGGCTATATCATACCAGATCAATCTAGTGGCCTATTTAGCCTTGTATCCAGTTAACAGCGCAAAAAAAAAATGGAGTCAGGCATCTGGCAGAGCAAAAGAGCCACCTAGAATAGGAACATCAGGTTTCCAGGCATGGGAGAGAAGTCTGAAGTTCTCATTTCAGCAAAACCCCTGAACTGGGTCTACCAGTAGAAAAGCAGAAGAAGCTGTGCAAAACCAATATATTCCTGAATGAATCAGTGCAGCTAGTCACCCAGATGCTTTTTTAGAATGAGCCAATGGCATTTTTAAGGCCTCTCTCATTAATATCAATATATGCTTTAAAATGTATCTTAATATTGGTTTAAGATAATTTTTTAAAAAGAAATCTGACTTCCCTTGTGCCCTGCTTTTGTAGCTTAAAGCATGTGGGAGGTCAAAAAAAATATAGGTCAATGAAAATAATATTGCAACAAGAAATTAATTGCAAAGAATGTTTAATATGACAGGGGACTACATAAAACCCTATTATATTTCTTCACTACTCTACTCAGTAGTCAGTACTATTGCTATATTCAAACGCCAGGGCAATCTCCCAGGGTAAATTGCTACATTAGTTTGACATTTCTGGCTCCAATTAACCTTACATTTGAGATATTTTAGGAGGGTTTTTTTTACTGTTTTTAATTGCAATAAGGTTACGTTTTTCTATTAGAGTTTCAATTGCTTATATATACTGGCACAATATAGATGCAGATCCCTATTTAAACACATCCCAGGTAAGAGAATTTGGTCCGGCAGCTTACCTAGCTGTAACCAAAAGGTGCCCAGAGGACTCTGACCAGTTCTTAAAAGGATTTACACCAGGTTAGAAGATACTGAGCCAGACTGAGCTGTCAGCAGAGGCCCAGATCTTCAGCTGGTGTAAACTGGCACTGCTCTGCTGAAGCCAACACAGCCCAATTGAGGATATGGCCCAATTATAGGAATGTGTATAGGAATAGGGTCTTTTGAGCCTATTCACATCAGCCCTGCAGTGATGGAGGCCATATCCAGTGAGTGGATAGGTGAATGAGAGAAAGGTGAGCAGGATTTGGCTCTCTCAGGCTGGTAGTCACACTATGTCATTTTGGGGGTTCACCCAGACAAACAAGGGGTTATGTCCCTTCCTGTCCTGTAACCCTAGGTGCCTTCAGGCTGTGCAGCTTAGTCTCAGAGCCGTGACATCAGCAGTCTGCCCACAACACAAAGGTCTCTCACCCTGAGCTTCCACCAGCCCAGTTATTCCTTCTAGGGTGACCCCAACAACCTGTCTAGTCCCAAGTCTCCCCAAAGCCGTTTCCCTATTGGGGTTCTCTTATCTTACCAAGTTTGCTGCCTTCCAAAAGTCAGTGCACACAACAGTTTAGCTCAGCTGGGGTATATATAGGATTGCCAACCCTCCTGGATTGTCCTGGTGTCTCCAGAAATTAGAAATTAATCTTTAATTAAAGATTATGTCATGCGATGAAACCTCCAGGAATATGTCCAACCAAGATCAGCAACCCTAAGTATATACTCAACCTTGATACACAGCTCTGAGATGGTTTGTTGTAAAACTAAAATAGAGTTTATTAATGAAGAACCTAGACGTAAGTGATTTCAAGCAGCAATGAAAGAACTACAAAAGGGTTACAAATAACACAAACACAACATGCTTTCTAGCATCTAAAACTTAATGCTAGCAAAATATAGCTTCACCTGACATCATTTCTTACTCACACCAAGTTGGCAGCATTCTCCAGCCAGTTTAGCAGGAGGACCCATCTTTCATAGGTACATCTTTGTCAGATGATGGCTCCCGCAAAGTCTTTCAGCCGTTCCATGTATCCCCAAGTTTACCTTGTCTTCGAAGTCAGGAAGCCTTCCTTGGGGCTCAGCTTTCTGGGTCCCCCAGGGAGCCAACGCCATGTTCATTTTGCAGGCTCCTGTGATTTATAATGCAAGTAATCTTCCTGCAATCTCTGATGCAAATAAATAGTCCATTAGCCCCAGCCCTGGCCGCCCTTGGCTCGATTTGCAATTGAGCCAAAGAGGTGTTTGCCTTCCTCCTGTGTCTAAAAAAAAAAAAAAAAAGTTTTGCCTCCTTTGCCTGTTGACAGACTCCAAGACATAATATTGGAGAATAGCTATAATTTCTCCTACAACATTGTTACATGCATTTTACAGTGACAGTACTGGCTAGCGTGTCATTAGTTTTCAGATTATATCTTATAAAACATCTTTTAAATAGATATCATGACAACAGTGTGCAAGATGCACTCAGCTGGTCAGATCAGCTGAGATTTACTGTTACATACCAGGGAGCCCCTTGCCATCTCACACTGGAGTGCTTTTAGGGTCACACATGCTAACCACAAGGTGAGGAGGCTATATCTCCTACTAGACATGACATCAAACAATGCCCACAGTCCTCCTAACTAGGAGAGCACAGGACCAGGTTCTCCCTGAGGATAGCAAACAGGGAGTATGCTCATGCTAATACCAGACAAACATGAACAGGTGGTATCCCTGAGTCACAGACCTCCAAAGTGGAAGAAGTCTACAAGTGGTGTGAGTTCCAGTTAACCATGTCCACAGCTGCTCAGCTCACCAGGTCAGTGTCAACCCAAAGCCGTGAGGAAGCCTTAATGACTTCATTCAGGAAATTCTTCTCCGTGTCTGCTAAGCTGTATAAACTTGTAGTGAACAGTGTTATCAATGAAATGTATCTTTTTCCTGTTTGTAAGTTGTCTGCTTCCCCAAACATTCCTGCCCTCAAGTCTTTTCAGTACAATATTCGCAGAAAGCAAATACAGATGTATCTTCAATTTATTTATTTAGTAATTTTAAAATACAAATATTTGCAGTATTCACCCAGCTCTAATATTAAGGGAATAAAATTACCACCGCATAAAGCAATACAAAATACTGTGTAAACACAAGGGGCCAAGACAGGGTTGGCAAGAAAATCAAAATTTAGGATATCCTGGACTTTTCTACATGTAAAAGCTCCACTATACCATAAGGAAAGGTTATACTCTCCTCTAACTGAAGTCAGTGATCATTCCAGTAATTTCAATGCGAGCTGAATCAGGCAAATACTTAAGAACAACAATAAAAAACGATTAGCCCAAGAGCTTCTTTGACATAATAAAAATTCCCTGATGCATCCAATTTAAATCAATGGCAAAATGCCCAGTGGGACCTGGGTGTGGCAATTGATCCTTTTGATGGCAATTGTACTTTTTATTAGTATATAAGGAAGAGATGAAATATACCTGGTCGGCAACTCATCCCACTATTTGAATGAAATGGTTTTGGACATCTACAGTAGGAGAAGAGAACTTTCTAGCCATGATTTTCAAAAATGGGTCTTTAAAGCTCATTTAACAAGTGGCCTGGTTTTCAAAAGTGATGACCACCATGCAGTAGCCACTGAAATAAATGGGAGCTGTTGGGTGCTCAGCACTTTTGAAAATCAGGATACTTCTCTAGGTCGTCAATTTAAAAAAAAAATCTTTGACATTACAATGTTGCTTACATGTGAGTCTTTCATTCCCATGCTGAGATCCTGGCTGGCACCCGATTGCAGAAGTAAGTAACGTAAAGAGATTACTGAACCAGAGAAAAAGCTGATGTTTGAAACTTGGTGTCTGCGCAAGTCTGACAAAGTGTCTTTGAAGATGTATGCAGACTTACAGCAGGATTAAAGGAATTTCGGCTCAAGTTACTTACAACAATTGACTCTTGCTCGCTTCCTCAATCTCAATACCACAGGATCAAAGAATTTTCAACTTCAGAATCGGTGAGCTGTTTTGGAAAAGCCTTCCCAGAATTTAATTACAAAGCTGATTGTATCTGGTGCTTTTGGCCCCACCAAGCCAACCAAGTATATTATAGTGAGGATACTCCTAGTTCCAAACCTAAAGGAGACAGAGGTTGGACTGAGATCCTTTACTGTGCATAACCTGATGTGCACTCTAACTAACCTCTTATCACCCACCATCCTACCTACCAAGATATGGATGGGTTTTGAGGGTTGTTAAACTAAGGATTAGCTCCAACACACTGTATATACCTGTTCATCACGAACTGAGACCAACAGAGTGCTGACTGTTATGTAATCTTGTGCCAATTTGCATTGTATGAGCGTCTTTCCATCCACCTGGAGGTTACCAGCGTATCATTTATTTATCGAGCTGCCTAAAAATTACCTTTAGAAATATAAACGCTAATTTGACTGTAAAAAAGTTGCATCGATGCAGAGATTTAGATCTGGGGTTTTCTACGTTAATTAATGCAAAATAAACTGTTCTATTTTTCAGTAGCGAAGGATCAAGGATCACCTTTTCCATAATTAAAACTCTGAATTTTTAATATTATCTTCCCTGCACAAGATTCAGACATCAGGAAACACCTCTCTGAGCATTAATTGCCCACAATAATATAGCTGTCTGTCTGTATGATCTATGAAACCTTTGATGTTTAAATTGATCCCAGTATACTGGAGAGAGCTTCTGCAAAACTGATTTCCTTGCCTTTACTTTAGCTCGGTTCATTCAAAGGGCAAAGTATCTAAGCGTTCAGCTTTTGACCCTACTAGCAAATATTTAATGTATGAATTAAACTGGACAGGGCTTTGCCAGAAGCTTTCTTCATGTTTTATTTCTGAAGCTATTTTTATCAACATTTAATCGTTTAAATGCAAGGAAATAAAGACATCTCTGACAAACTGTGTTTATTGAGCTAAATACCATCAAGGAAAGCCCTTTTATTTTTTTATAATGGGTTCAGCGCACTTTGCATCTCTGGCTTTATTCTGAAAAGCAACATTATAATCTGAGGGGATGATACAATTGCTAATATTATCACTAAATAAATACACAAGTGAATGGACACAGGAGGCAAATCGACAAAGATGGATGGATAAGCTGAAAAGGGCCTTTAGTAGCCTCACAGGAAATAATACAGTGGTGAGCATCTGCATTTGGTCTCCTGCCCTTTCTCTATATATTTACAAGGGACGAGCCTGTGAAAACCAGTGCCAGGTGAACAACAGCTAAGCACCTGCTTAAAGGTCAAACAAGCAGCAACAAAGCAAAAATTAAAAGGGAAGCACCTATTTTCATTCCCTCACCCGCCCACCCAGAGGAGATATTAGTGAGGAGTCCATAGGGAGTCAGTTGCCTTAAACATCGTGCAAGGTAATGAGGACCTGTGGGCAGGACAGCAGGAGAGGGGTAAGAGCAAACAGTCAAGAGATGGAGGGCACAGGAACAGAAGGGAGAATAAGAAGAGCAGGCCATGGGCAGCGCGAAAAGGGCATTAGGAGGTGGTGCAACCATGTAATTACCCAGGGGAAAGGAAAGCCAAAGGTCAGTATCATGCTGGTGGGAGGGCAGCAGGAATGTATTAGTAGCCCAACCCCTTGTCGACACAATGTACCCACGCTGCTTGGGATGAATTCTGCTGGATCCTGCAGAAGCTTTACCTCCACTCTGCAAATTGCAGTATCCTCTTTCACAATGGACCACAACGCTTTGTTATAGGTTCCATGATGTTCACTTCCTTTTGAAGGAGAAAGTAGAGCTTCCTAAGTCATATGACAGCAGCTGGAAGGAAAGGCACCCTTCAAATTGCTAAATAGCGCTAACCCGGCATATGAACAATGGGCAGAACGCCTGACATGTGCGCTAAAGGCAGCTAGATGTTTCCAGCCTATTTGCAAATATTTCATCTAAACACAGACCCCTAATTGATCATATTGGACCCAAAGCTTCTGCCGTCACGCTGATTATACCCATGGAGGAAGGTATGATACAACATGAATAATATAAGTCGATCAGACTCAAAGAAGTTTTTTAGTAGTAGTAAGCAATTACCTAGAGGTGAAACACTTTGTAGAACAGTGCCTCCCTCCCCCTCCGCCCCCCCATGGTTTAATAGACTGGTTGAGACCTCACATGATTGTCCTTCAAGATTATCCAAAGGGATTTAAGCATCTCAAAGGGAAGAGAAAAAATGCTGAAAGACAACAAGGCTACACTGGTGACCCAGAGTGGCTGGGACTGGACAAAAATTGATCCGTGAGGTACTGATGGTCAAATTCACATATGGGTCCAGCTCCATTGACTGTGTCCAGTCTAGTACATCAGCCTCAGTGAACTGGTCATGTTCCTTCCAACCTTATAGCTTATTAAAGACCTTGCACCCAATTATTAATTTATTATTAATTATTATTATTATAACAGCAATTGAAAGTGTGCCAGGAGCTTCTCAAAGCAGATAAAAGGCAAGATCCCTTCCTCATGGAGTTTCCAAACCAATTTCAGACATGGACAGTCAATAAGGTTACGAAGCTCACTCAATGCGGCCAGTACACAGCATGATGGAGATCAGTGGACAGAATGAAGTCTTACCGATGAGACGATCTGGCTCCTGCCTAGTTAAAGACTACGCAACCAACTATCTAACGGACAGACTCTGTCCACCATCTACTCTTTGCCTATAGTGACAACAGCTCTATTACCCAATCCAAGTTCTTGTCAGAAGTTCATTGCCAGGATCTAGTTGTAAGAGCTGTAGGCAGGAAGCTGAAAAGAAGGACATCCAGGTGTGTCTAATCACTGAGTAAGATTTGTACTTGCAGTTTGAAATGGAAATGGCTCTGCAGTGGAGTTACTATAAAACCACACTTTATTTTGAAGGAGGAGATTGATATGCCAAATCTACACCACATTTGAGAGGCAGCACAATCTAACGGATAAAGCACACGTTTTGGCATCAGGACCGTTGGGTTTTAATCTTCGCACTGCCACTGGATAAGCTTGGGCAAATCTCTGAATCTCTCTCTGTGCCTCAATTGCCTTGGTCTATAAAGTGGGGCTAGAAATACTTCTCTCTGTCTCAGGGGATTTGTGAGGTTTGACTAACATTTGCAAAGCAGATTGGGATCATGGGATGGAGGACTCTACAGAAGTGTTAAGTATTATTGCAAGATGGGAAAAGTGGCAAAAATTGTACCAACAGTTGGGGGCCTTCAGCCTCTTTATTTGGGCTTCCTGATATGGCAGCATCTGAACATCTGGGACCCATTTAATTTAACTCCGTTCCATAATATACTGCCAAAACCTCATCTGACCTTCAGCCATCCCCTGGAGCAGCCGGGTCTGACCATACTCTGTAAGCACCTCTTTTCATATACATTGCAAAAGGTGAGCAATATTTATTGGTTCAATCAGGGCCAACGGCTAGCATTATGCAAATTTCAAGGGTTATTGGAAGTTAATTTAGTTTAAGCATGTAATGGCTTTATAATTAGTCACAGTGTTCCCACTCTTGTACTGATAAAAATCACACTTAGAATGAAAAAAAAATGAAGGGAATTTACCGGCCAATTGATATTAAACAGGAACAAACTACATGAGTGGCTGTGGTGGGGGGAGGAGGGGCAGGAGGAGTAGGTTGTATGCTGGCTAAATGCACTAACTGTTTTAGCGCACTGAACTTCTGCCTTCAAGTGCAGTGACCTAGAGTCCCAGCTGGGGACTTGCTCGAAGAGTAAGGACAGCAGTAAGTTTCTGAATGTTAGTCATGCTGACTTGGTGGTATTTCTCACAGGCAATGAGATGGATGGTCACCCCCTGGGGAAAGGAAACTTCAGAGTTTTTCCATATCAGTGAAGCCAGGTGCACTTAGCTGATTCAAAAGTGAGCAAAGGCCAACGAATATATATATCCCGACATACAGGACTTTGCTAATGCCAGAGACTACTGTAGCCATGGGTTTTACCAGGGAAGGTAACTCCTGGTAGCTAAAGAACAGCAGGGCAGGTGCTTGGAACTTGATTCTGATACCTAGTTAAAAAAAAAAAAACGTCTCCAATGAAATAAATGGGACCCAGACAGAGAAAGCCAGGCAGATTCAGACCAGGTAGATGGAACTCCTTTGACTTCAATGAAGATACACCAGTGATGCCTCTGGCCCACTGAGTCTTCCACTTCTGAGTTCAGTGCACTGACAAATAACCACCAGGATCGCACATAGGGTGACCAGATGTCCCAATTTTATAGGGACAGTCCTGATTTTGGGGGCTTTTTCTTATATAGCCACCTATTACCCCCAACCCCTGTCCTGATTTTTTACACATGCTATCTGGTCACCCTAATCACAGCACCTCAGAGGGTGAAAATGCATTTGGGGCAATGAGGGGTCAGATGAACTCATACATCATATATACAATTGCCTGGATGAGATTATGTATCATTGTCTTCTACTTCCTGTTGCCCTAGGACAGTGGTATACAGAGGTCTTCCAGGGGTATGTCAACTCACCTAGATATTTGCCTTGTTTTACAACAGGCTACATAAAAAGCACTAGTGAAGGAATACAAACTAAAATTTCACACAGCGATTTGTTTGTACTCCTCTATCTACTATACACTGAAATGTAAGTACAATATTTATATTCCAATTGATTTTATAATTATATGGTAAAAATGAGAGCATCAGCAATTTTGCAGTAATAGTGAGCTGTGATGCTTTTGTATTTTTATGTCTGATTTTGTAATCAAGTAGATGTTAAGTGAGGGAAACTTGAGGTACTCAAGACAAATCAGCCTCCAGAAAGGGGTACAGTAGTCTGGAAAGATTGAGAGCCACTGGTCTAGCACATCCTTAGAATGGAGATGTATCATGGATACATGATAATGGATAATGTAAGTGAAATAAATGCAATATGTAGTGGAATCAGTTTGCAGCGTGCTTAGATATAGGGGAATTCTCTTTATAGTGAAGTAGAATGAAAGTCAGTCCCACGTTTTTTCATTGCATTGTAATGTGTCTGTCAGCAAATCTCAGGGAAAAATCCTGGTCCCAGCCCACAGCCAGAGTATCCACAGAAAGGGGGAAGAGAGAAACGGAATGGACACCCTTCCTCCAAAACTGGGAATCTATGCAGTTGCAGACCGCAAGGCCTGTCTCTCCTTCAGCCTGCCTCCAGAAGCCCGTCTACTGGTGTAGAAAGATCTCCCAATATAGAGCAGCACTCTATAGTATGCAGTGGATGCAAACATGGTCACATGTTCCTAGAGTCTTGCCCGCCAGTCCCACAGCAATTCCACTGCATCCAGGACATTCCATCTTCCAGGGTTTTCCCCAAAGTGAAGTTGATCTGGGTAGGTGGGTGGGTGAGGAGAGAATTACCCTCATTTTAAGTCCCATTGTGAAGCTGTTTAGCATTTATACCTAAATGGCCACTGAAGACAAAACATTATCAAAGGGTCATGTGAAGGGATGGTAACACCTCTTAGCCTTGTATGATCAGTGTCCTCACAGGCCCTGTATACGCAGGGTATTGTATTGTATTGTGCAAAGGAGTTGTCCAAGGCCACTCAGCAAGTCAATGCAGAGCCAAGATCAGAACTCAGGATTTCCTTCCTGACTCCCATCCTGCCCTAGGTCCTCCTCAACCCATGCTTCCTCCCCGCAATCCCATGACATGGGTGAGGGGACTGCTGGGAATTCAGAATGTTTTAATGGCTCCACTTTGTCCCTCATTAATTATTTCAGGGGGATTTTGTTCCTTTTACTTTTGGAACTTAGTAAAAACCCAATTCCCTCAGTTCTGAACATGCCTCAGACCGCTGGGGAAGTTCAGATCCTGACCTTTACAGCTACCTGAATATCTGCACTTGGCCAAAAGAAACTTCGGATCCAATCGGCCCTGAACTTTGGCCCTAGATCTCTCCTATGTGGGCTTGAGCCCATCCTTAGAAATGAGCAGTACAGAGCAAAGAATCTGGAGGCAGTTGGGGTTGCCAATGTTTGAAGGTGAACACTCCTTTGTGCAGATAACACTACACCTAGACACTCAGAGGAGTGGGCAGCTTTTGCTTTCCTAAAGCACCTTTCTGCAAAATATATATTATATATATATATAAAAATAATGGTCATGGCCGTAAAATGGGCACAGATGAAAGACCAAAAACTACAGAGAACTATCCAGAGCAGAAGCTGAGGGGAGTTGGGGTGCCCCTCAGCTCTGGTGACTGAAAATTACCCCTCACATATTGTGATGACTGGGGTATCCATTGCCTTCCTCCTTCCTGCTCATTGTTAGTAGAGACACAAAGATGTTTCCAGCCCAGACTAGGACTAACATCCAACCCTCTATGCTTTTTTTAAACTCTATGAGAGAGCACACGTCCCCCTCTGTTATGCCTCCGTGAACCATGCCACACTCTGCCGACCCAATTGAGAACTGCTGGGGCACCTCTGCCGAGAACCCCTCAACCTAGTGTGCAGCAGACATGAGGTTATCACTGGAGAGCCCTCACTTCTGGAATTCTCTCCCCCAACTGGTCTGATAGAGCCCGGAGTCCATTGACCTTTGATTACATATCTACTTAGATCTTTGCTTGAGGGCTCTGAATCAGAGGTAGCTTAGCAGCTTAGGCTTCGATCCCACAAAGACGTACACATGCTTAACTTTAAGCACATCCATAGCCTTATTGAAACCAATGGGATTATTGACATGTGTATAAGTCTTTGGAAGAATCGAGGCTTTAATCAGTGGAGCAGGAGCCCATGTGTGTTCACGCTGGCCAGTGACTTGAAGTCTGACAACCCTGTGGCCACTTGTCACTGTGCCGCATACTGCATTATATATATATAATTATATATATAAAATATATATAATGGCTACAGTGTGCATTATATATATAATGCCTTGCTGGCTTATGCTCTCAATATTCCTAAAGGCGTTATCTCACTGAGCCTTCCCAAAGCTAAGGGCCTGGACTTGTGAAAGTCACTCTTAAATGATGAGTCCACTAATGTAGGCAACCATTGGATTTTTTCATTGTTAATCACAGTGGTATCTATAGTATTCTTGCCCTATCCCGACAGCCATAAATAATACCAGCTCAATACTTAATGACGACTTATTTATTATTTATTTGATGATTTATGTAGAGCCTATGGCCTTCACAACCATAATGATAACGATTCTAAAAGCAGACAACATGAAAAGGAGGTGCATAAATAATTAAAAGCATCTCTCCCTTCCTGAAAGAGAGCCGTGGAGCAGTGTGTTTTTCTTTCTTTAGTTCTCCTGCAAGTAAAAGGGCAAAGTGACACTGGTTAAATGTAGGCTTAGCAAGGGGATGAGAATAAATAATAAATAATAATAATAATAATCAGAGCTATAGTAGCTCCTATCTAGGATTTTAAAAGATGCATCGCAAAGAACAGGAAAGATCACAATTCCTATTTTACAGATGGAGACACTAAGGCACAAAGAGGGAGAGTGGCGGCCAAGCCAGGAATAGAACCAAGTCTCCTGAATCCCAGTCCAGTGATCTATCCACTAGGCCACATATGGTTCCATGCCTCCCTTTGTTGCAAATGTGCAATACCCAGAGGATACATAGCTGTACTATAAGTTCCCTCACAGCAGCAGTTGGAGACCCAGGATGATTTGTTTTTTCTTGCTGGTTGCTGATGGGGCAAAAGCACCAGCAGCTTCCTAGCACCAGCTGGGGATAGGATCAAGCACCCAGTAGGCAGGAAGGGACAGTATACATCTACAATTAGTCCTCCCCAAAATTCTCAGCGGTCAGGCAAAAGAGTGTGCTTCCATGATCCCCCCTTGGAGACAGACAGGCAATGTGCTCCAAAGAGCTGGCTGTCAGAGCTGTGTTCATTAACCGTGTGTGATGCACCAGGGAGAGGTGCAGGAATGAGATTTTTGCTGGCCATGCAGACAGGCCCATCACACGTCAATGGGCCTGTGTTCGCCAGATAGTAGGTTGGCCCAGCTTGCATCCCTGAGCACCACGTGTCATATCAGAGTAGGCCCCTCCTGAAATCTGACCCTCTTTCTCCAGTCCTACTCCTCATACTGCAAGCTAAGGGAGCTGCTGAGGATGAGCACCCCACCAAAAAAACACACAGCCAGTTGGGTGCCGAAGGAGAGCAGATTCAGAGCCTGTAGGAGCTTCCCATTTGAGCCCTGATCTGCCAGCTCCTTCCCATTGGGTAGGGCTGAATCCGTCAGTAGGTGGGCCAGAGAGGTCAGTAGGATTTGGGCCTGTGTGAGCAGGGCATAGGGCCTGCCTACGAGTGATGTACTATCGTTCCCTATTTCAGCAAAAAGGAGGTTGGAGTCAAACTTAATCAGGGCCAGATTCCAGGAGTAATTTACCCCTTCCTGTTCATAGGCTGGTAACATATGTAACAGGGTCTCTGTTACTGGACAGAAGCAAACCTGAATTAAATTATATAGCTCCAGACACTGATTTCCCAGGACTCAGTCAGTTTTCTCTCTCTTCTTTCCTTTTGCTCTTCCCGGCCTGTACTTTTTACCTAAATCTGAGTGCACCTTTCAGTCACTTTCAGCAACTGACTTTTTCTCTCCTCTTCATCTCATGCCCTTTCCCTTCCCCCTCTTCTCCTTCAGATTTTCCCTTTCAAGATTTCCTCTTTTCTTTTCCCCTCACCACCAATCCCTTTATTCCCTTCTCCTGTCCAGTCCCCTCACACCTGCTCTCAACTCCTACTCCTTCCTTGGTCCTGGCCCCTCATAGTCCCAAATTCCTGTCTCCAGTCCCCAGCTGGCCCCTCCAGGTTTTCCCACCTCACCCAATTAATTAGCAATTTTCCAAACCAATTCTGGCCTCTGCAACTAGACAAATTCTTGGCAGTTGAAGTTACTCACAGTACCAGTGGGTAATTGAGCACAGTTGTAACTGGGTTATTGCTAAACTAACTGATGTCTATGCAATACCAAAAATCTCATGACAAGAAGAACAGTGTGTCCCAGGGTGCCTTACGATTCAAACACAATAAAGACAGTGGGAAACATTTTCAGATTTTGATTTTAAAAATTGAAACAGATACAAACTTTCTAAATGTAAAGCAGAAGCAGATTCCCCAGTGACGGCACATAAACACATACCAAAATCTCAGTCTCCAAATGTTTCCAGAGGCATATTAAGGGGAACACAAATACATCAACAGCCCTAGATTAGTCTAAATAGAATAGTTGGGGCAGCAAAAAATAAAACAAAACCCTAAAGATGATCTGGACCGTTACTAAGAACCATAAAAGCAAACAGAAGTGCTTCAGAATCAATACTGGTAAGCAACGAAGGAAATACCAAACTGGACTGACATGATAGAGACAACTACAGCCAGTGAGCACGACAGCCGCATTTCTGAATGCTCCGCTTACGAACACATACGGCAGAGCTTTCACAGAAAGGCAATACAGAATGCATGATCTTGGGTGGGAATATCTAAAGTATTCATAGGAATTGCCATACTGGCAACACCCATCTAGCCAAGTATCCTATCACTGGCAGGACTCAGTGTTGTTCTAACTCTTCTCCCACTGAGAATTTTTCCTTTGACTTCAATGGAAGCAAAGATAGGCCAGTGTTAGCACATTTGAAAACCCCACCCTATGTATTCAAGGCACTGGACAGATTCAGGAGATCAAGGTTCAAATTACAACTCTACCACAGACTCTCTGTGGACTTGGGCAAGTCATTTAGCCTCTATGAGCGCAGTTTCCCATCTGCAGAAATGGGGATATAATCGTGTCCCCCTGCTCCCACCCTTTGTCTATTTTCTCTTTTTAGGTTGTAAGATCTTCAGGGAGGGACTGCCGCTCAATATGGGTTTGTACGGTGGCTAGCACAATGGACCCCTGAAGAAGATGAAGACAACAAAGACAAAGAAGAAACAGCCGGATTCCAAATTGCTAAGTTCAACCAATCAGGAAGGCTAAACATACCATGTGGTCTATGCATCCAATCAAAACAGCTTGAATTTAAAATATCAAATTCTCAAAGAACTGCTCACAACAAAATCTGCAAACCAAGAATTATTGGCAGAAATTATTTGGGGAATGATTCCAAAAAGGTGATCCATGTGAGATAGCCTGTTTGAAGACATACTGAGAATGCAGAAAGATATGACATTTGCCTGAAATAATTCCTGACAAACTGACAAGCCCTCCTCTTTACTCACACAAATACGGAATAAATGGCATGCCTTGTGGCTGAGAATTACTCCACATATGAGCAGGTGTGGGTGGGGGGTAGGGGTTGGAGCGCTAGATACGGAGAAAGAAGTGCAGCCTTCCTGGCTGAAGAGGGTCAGTTGCAATGACTTCCAGTGGTAAACCAAAATCTGGCACCTGATTAAATAAGAATAAGCTGTCAGGGTCAAAAATCTTTGCCTCCTCCAGACTCAATCACTATTCAGCTCCACTTTTTAAGAGCTATTCAACTGGAACTACTCTTTCCTGTCTCTTTCCTCTCCCCCCCCCCCCCCACGCACCTTGTGAAGGGTAGATCAAATGATTAAGTATTGTAAATGGCACCCTCCCCCCAGTGATGGGTAGCCAAATGATATTTTTCTCTCCTCCAGGGTAACTTGTATACATATTGCTATTTTTAGTGATCAACATGACTTGCATGGAAGAAAAAGAATGACTGGGAAAGTGTGGTGGGTTAGCAAATCTCAGCCATGTTTTCTGTAGGTTAGTATTATTGATTACTGACACCTAAGGGCCTGACACATAATCAATAGACCTGATGACCCACATATGTGACATGGCCTGTAGGGGCTTCAGAAACAAGAACGAAACATGGCAGCTCCAACTGAAGCTTTTCGTACAACTTTTTTTTTTTGTAAGCAAAGCCATTTCTACTCAAATTACTGTCAGGGCGCAAACTGGTATCAGAGGGGTTTGTTCATTTCCCCCCCTCCCCCGCAACTGGAAGACCGGAGCATCAATAATTGTCAGTGAAAAGCTTTGGGGGGAAAAAATCTAGCTATGCACTACTGTTCAAGGAACCGTGAAACCCAGGGGCCAGCTACTCAAAAGGAGACTTTAGCCAGCCAAAAGAAAAAGAATTTTGGCATATGATTCTAATTAGAGAAGGCCGAGAGGTATCTCACTTACATACAATTAATTGTCTGAGGCCATCTGTATGTTACTGGCCTGTCCCCTTAGCCCAGAAAGGTGGGAAACTGATTCATGCTCTTTACTCAGGGCTTCAACTTTATTTCTTTCACATAAAAATTAGTACAACACATCCATCATCTTTTCTCTCAAACTTGGGGTCTTCTGCAGGGGCTGTCTATTCTACAGGACATTTGCCTGAGAGTCACCCTGTTCCAGGGCCTGTCACAAGAGTCAGACTGCTTCCTGTACCTCTCCACTCTGGCCCAGCAACTTCCTGCTCCTGGCAGCTCTCTACCCCAAGTGAGCCACTTACTGGCTTTTATGATCACCTGATCAGCCTCCAAGCTGGGAGGTAGCTGATTCATCACAGGTGAGGCTAGGCCCAGCTCTCCTTAAAAGGCCAGGCAGCTTGTAGCAACTCATCTTTCTGTAGTATGACAGCACAGAAGGTATCACTCCCTGAAAGCGGAAGTTTGGCCTCAGCAAGGTGCAGTAGCCTCTGCCCTGCTATCTGGTTATCTACTGGACTGCACTTTCTCATGTGTCTGAGGAGGTCTCTCATTGGTATCAGTGCATGATACAACATCACTTTATTTGCTGAGAAAGGCCTCACAGTTAACTTCTTGGACACGGAATTCCTTCCACTCCACAGTGTGGGGGTTACCAAGGTCTCAGGCTTCTCCATAGAAAAAGCCTTCGGAACTCATTGCTTCAGCATTGTCTAGCTCCTATATGTGTTGATTACTGGGTAAGATTAATAGGTCTCAAGAGCAATTTTCAAGTGTGTTGAGTTCCTGGACATCAGCATCCTTTCTCACTGCCACCTTACCGCCTGGAACCTTTCCTCCTCCTTGCAGTTCACCATCTTGTCTTCTCCTCAGGTATATTTTTTTCCTCAGCTCTGTTAGCTTCTAGATTTGTGGAATCTCAGCCTTTCATGGTTAGGACTTCGACATTTTGGACTTCAGTTCAAGATCAAACTCCAAGGTTCTCTCTCGATTTTCACATGCTGCTTCATTTCCACTCCCATTTTTTCCAGTTTACCCTGAAGGATGTAGCCAATTGCCAATTACCTCTTCAGTGCACTAACAGGGTACTTACTGGGATACAGTCACTTTCTGTAAACCCTAGACACTGCATTTTTTTTAAAGGAATTTCTCAATTTTAAGGCAGGCCATTACAGGAAGTATCTTCAGCTCTCTCGCTAACACACAGAGTCTGGTATGTACACATGTCGTGTGATAGTCTCAGCACAGAGATCAAATGAGCACAGGCCTTGGGCTAGCCTTGCATTGCTAGATTTGCTTTGCTGGACCAGGGCCAGAGTCTTCAGCACCTTGGGAGACAGACCCCCTCAGGCAGGCAAAAGCAAACACCGTGCCCAACGGTAGTGAGTTAATGTTTGAGCAGGGTAGCAAATGCTGGCCCGAGCAGCA
The DNA here is from genome assembly GCF_965152275.1 of Natator depressus. Lineage (NCBI taxonomy): Eukaryota > Metazoa > Chordata > Testudines > Cheloniidae > Natator > Natator depressus. The sequence continues at coordinate 74,684,045 of NC_134243.1, forward strand.
CTGACCTCTGTGGGTGTCAAGAATACACTTTGTACAGCAACAGCTGCTGTTGCCACCTTCCTGCTAGCCACACGCCCTGATTTCAAAGCTCCAAGACCACGCTGTTCATATGGTGGGGCTTTCTGAGGCTCTGGGGGAACATGCTTCCCAGCTGCCTTTCCTCTCCATTTGCACTTTTTTAGCCCTTTTCCATACGTGAGCTTCCCCCACCATGCTGGGCAGGAGAGGTTCTGGCCCCAAACCGTACAGGCTTTTGTTGCTCATTCCAAATCACAAAGAGCAAACCATGCATTTAATGCGGAACCAAAGAACTGCCAGAGATAGCAGATACCCAATGTATAAACTATCTACAGACACCACGACTTCGCAGAAATTAATTGTTAAACTAAATGCCCTGTGATAGCACCTAATCTTGAGATAGCAGCCAGTGCAAGACAATTGAAAGGCTGTTGACAAGTCCCTCCATAGCCCAGGTCTCAATGCCAGCTTTTGTGTAATGCTGGAAATATTTCAGTTCTAATAAAATCTTTACCAACATGAGGGAAGTTGTTATTAGGTCAGTCAAGCATGTGTTCTCTAGTACATGTAAAGCACTGCAGTGTGTACTGTAATGGGTGAATGCAGTTGACGATGGAGCTGGAAATTATGTCTTGACTCTGAAAAACCTGACCTGGTGACCCTGGAGCTGTACCGTATGTGCCCACTATAACTTCTGCATTGGTGGTTGAAGCACTTGTGGCACTTTTCAGAAGAGGAGGGATGCTAAACTCCTGTGTGCTGGCCAAAGATGGGTAATTTCACTCTGTCCATCTACAATTTTCTCTGAACTTTTAACTGGATACAGTATTTTACTGCACTGTCTAAAATTATTGTATGTTACTGTTATGAGCTGTTCCACAGCTGCTCTGTTTCACCCCAAAGGGGGCTACATTTGAATGACTGAGACAAGTCCATTATTTTTGGTCGGTAAAGCCCTTAGAATCCATCAGGATGCAATATACCACACCCACGTATATATATCTGTCAAAGGGCAACCTCGCTTGGAGTGCCCTCCTGTGGCAGACCATGGCATGACACGCCCGCTCAGGTCACCCAATAATTTCACTTCAGATTTTCTTGTCTCAATAGCAGTCCTCCTGGGGGCTGGTTAATTAGAACAACACAGTCCATAACAAAAGTCCCAAACATTAGTCCGTTTCTCACCCCAAGCAAGTAGACATTAAAATTAAAGACAACTCACCCCTTGGTGCCCCACATACCACACACTGGGAGCTTTGACCATGCTGGGACACTCTGTCAGCCCTCCCCTCAGGCCAGCTCCTCCAGCTCTGGAGCAGTCAGCAGATAAGCTCCTTTAGAGCTCCGCTGCCTTCAGCTCCCTCCAACCTTTGGCTCTGGCTCTCCAGCATAGAGCCAACAGGCACCTCCCTCTGCTGCTCCTTCTGCCTCCAGCACTCTCCAGCTCTGGGTCACTGGCTTAGGAACACCAGCCAGCAAACCGTTCTTGCTGCTCCCCGGCCTTCAGCCCTCTCACACGAATCACCTTCTGCTTCCTTTCTTCCCTGGTAGCTCCACGGACCCAACGGCAGGCCTCCCATTAGCTCCTGACAACATGTCAGAAGGCCGCCCAGGCCAAATTTAAGTGAGTGGCGTTGTGACTCCATGTGCCAGAACACAACACCAATTGCCCAGAGTTCGCCTGGATGGCCCCCTGTCATGACAGACGCCCACCAATGCCCAATTTGAGTGGCATTGTGACCTGGCACACACGGTCGCAATGCCCCTCAAATTGGGGTGGCCAGGCAGGGAACCTGGGCACCCTCCTTAGCAAAATTCTGGTTGCGTCCCTGGGCAGCTCTGAACTGCTCTTCCTGACTGAACCGGTCTGCTCTGACTCACTGGGGCTCCCTCTTACCGGGTCATTCCCTGAGCCTTCCTGGCCCCCAGGTGCTGCCCTGCCCTTTTAATTGGCCAAATTGAAGCATCTGCTCTGGCACATGGGAGCTGGACGGACCTACTCCATTTACTGGGGCCAGCCGGCCTCTGACAGCATTATATATAGGTATATTTATTATACACACATGCCTTCACTCATGCATACGTCCCTCTCCTCCCCTCCCCCCCAACATCTGCTGCCTTTTCTGTCTGCCCTTAGACTGCAAGTTCCTTGGGAAAGACCATCCATTCCTAAATGGCTAGAAAATACATAGCACGTTGCGGGTACTACTGTAAACAAATTTTAAAAAATAATGCTTTAGGACATTGCTATACATCTTACGAAGATTTCTTCTTTCAGAGGTATCCAGCATTGCAAGCCTTCTGCACCAGATCTGGCCTGCTGCTGTCATTTCAGTGGTGGAACATCTGTTCTCCACTCCAGCTGGAGAAAATTCTGCATTATTTTAGTTTTCTGCTTCACCAAGTTATGCCACTTGGGGCAGCACATGCTGAATGAAGTGATGGGGGATGGAATAATCTTCCTGCTATCTATTTAATGCCCCCAGGAATTTTCCTTCAGCCACTGAAGCTATTAAAAATCACCATGGCCCTTTCTATGAACAATCATAGGGTCTGAATAGAGAGTAGCTATTTATAGATAAGTCATCCGGCGTTTGTGGTCTAACACCACTCTATGCTGCTTTCCAGAACTCACTGTATAAACTATTTCACTGTATAGGGTGGAATTCTGGGACACTACCCTTAGTGCCAGAGAAAAATTTGGAGATATATAGCATATACCCACAAAAGCAGCTATGTGCCATCCATTTTGTTTGGATGACACAGTCAGCTGCCACAGCATATTGAATTTTCATACATTGCTGACCCTAGATGTCATTTTCATTCTGAAATCCTTGTCCACCTGCTCAGCTTTATAGCGCATCACACCACAGCACACTTAGCCCGCTAAGACCTGGTAACCACATAATTAATCTTAGCTATTTGTAAAGCACTCCTTGCCATGCTGTCTAGGCACACCGACCGGGATCTGTCTGAATGCAGAAGTGTGAAAGAAGAGGACATGCTAACCGTGAACTCTATGGAAAGCAACGGTCGGAACTTTTTCCATCATGTTAGGAACCAAACTGATGGACAGAGCTGGTCAGAAAAGAGATTTTCCATCCTGTGAAAAATTTTCAAGACTTCAAAGGGGAAAAAAAGCATCCCAAATTAGGACAAAAAAAAAATTTCAAAAATGAAATTTCAGGTCAGCCAAAACATTTCATTTTTATTTCAATCTTTTTTTGTTTTTAAACTATAAACTAAAGTAAAATTTAAAAGCAAAAAATCAAAATTTTTCATTCAGAAAATATTAAAATGGGATGTTTGGACATGTTTTTTTTCTTCTGAATACATATGTGTTCACCCATTACTGACACAATCAAAGGGAGAAAACACTAAGAGAGATCATAATTGAATCCAAACTGGTGATCTTGCTTCCAGGACTCATGTGGTACCTTACTCGATGCTACAGAAGTTACACTGGATCCAGTCTATAACTCCGGATGCTACAATATTACCAAACAGTCAAATGCTCATTTTATAGGCTGGGGTGCAGGATTAGGCCATGCAGTTTGGGTGCCCAGGTTTTCAAATTTAGCTCCTCATACCATCATCAAAGCAGCTTTGGATTCAAAATGTAATTTCAAATTATTTCACTTCTGGAATTTTTAATACACCGTGTAAAGTGAAAAATACTCCTGGAAGCTGAGGGGAAAAGTTCATGGCCCCTTTTTCTAAGGTGAAGATTCATTAGCAGGGGGAACACTAGAGCAAAGTGCAATATTGCCATCTATTGCTCATCCAGGAAAACGCTGGCTCTTCACATTTAACTGCAGATGAGATCAATGTTTCAGGACAAGGAATCTTTTAATCATAATGAAAATGTGATCTTGACTGATCTGAGGTCACATTACATTAATACAGTCTTCAAAGCTTTTTTAATAATACAATTAATTATTGTTGCCACACCATTAAGAGAATTAAAGACCGAAAAGCTTAAGGGGTATTGACCTATTCAGTTTCAGTTTTAAAAATAACCTCAAAGCAACATTGACTTTTTCCCCCCAGTTCTTAAACTCCCAGATACATAATTCTTAGATGTGTTGTTCTGCCTGTGTGCATGGATATTACAGTTTTAGTAAAGATTTGGGATAAGCCAGCTGAGGGGATCTCCTTTCTGATTAGCTTCCCCTTTTTCTCTTGTGAACTGGGAGGTTAGGCTAGGACAGCTTCTACTTCAATGAGGAGAACACAACATTAATTAGGAAGGTCCAATCACAGTTTGTTGCAGAGACACTTACTTTCATTCTTGTGCTTCACAGAAGCACAGTGGCCTACTAATCCACCACCCTGGATTCCCCAAATCCCAGGGTCTCATTCTTTTCCTTAACCTACTAGCTATTTAAAGCTTTGCAGCCTCTTTGCAAACAACTGGAAATCTTAAAGGACTTTATTAAAGTCTGGGATATTTCCAGACTTACTCTTGTCTTCAGAGATCTTGTTCTTTCTGCACAAGTGACCCAGCCATTGATCCTAAATGGCATTCCTTAACTGGGCGGGGAGGCGGTGCAAAGTGGTCCTAAGTGTTACTGCACTAGCCTTTCAACCCTGCAAACCTGGGTTCAAGCCAGTTCTTCATCCCAAGTGTGAGGAGTGTGGTGGTTGCTCCCTTGACATCCCCCCAACCATCTCCATACAATGTGGCACAGTTCACAACCATCAGTAGTTTGAAGTCAAAAGCTGGAATTTCAGGCCTGATGTGCATTGGCAAGGCTGGGGGGGCGTAGCATGGCATGGCATCTGCCTGCAGTGTAGCCAGTTTTAGCCAGTGTAAGCTCCAACATTCATTAAAATCTTTTATGTTTAGAAGGACTGGCATTTTTCCATAAAGCTTTATATCAACAGAGCTGCATTGAGGCTTTTGATGCATTACGTGTACAGACTGGCAGCCCTGTAAATAAGGATAAGTAAATACACGGTAAGGAATTTTGAATCGATGGCAGATATTGGCAGGGCTTCATATGGGAAAGTAGAGATAGTTCAGGCTCACAGCTGCTCCTGGATGCGACTCTTACTCCTGGGGGAGTTCTGCGCCAAAAACTGAAAAATTCCGCAAAATTCTGCATCTTTTATTTGTCAGAATAACACAATATAATCACGGTGGTTTCAGTTATTTAGGTCATTTATTTAACTACAATACAATGGATGGATAATGGGAGTGGGGAGCATTGGAGGAAATCCCCTACCCTCCTTGCCTAATCGTAATGTAGCTAGGTTTGACCCTTTATTTCTAGTTATTAGTCAACAAATATATGCATCCTTATGCTCAGTTTTACATCATAGCCAACTGAAGAGCAAGTGAGGGCTGGGAATCAAACTTACAACTTATAGTGGCTACTGACCATCTCCAGAGAGGTCAGTAGCAAACACTTCATGGAGTACATTTTGATAAGAAATTTTTTCAGTCCAAAAGTTTAGACCAGTTCTAATCACTAAAGCACCCTAAGTATTTATAAGGCCATACTGTCAACTCTGGCCATGTAAAGGAGCCTTAAAACTTCTACACCTGTTTTATGCTCCTGGGTGAATTCACAAAGACAATGGGAAGAATTCATTAAGCAGGCAGGCTTCTACATTCTGCTCTGCCTGAGGGGACAACCTGCGCCACACCTATCTCCTTAGACATACCCTGAAGCCCTGTCCCTCTATGCTGAGCATGCCCCAATAGTGAGCGAGAGGAACAGAGTGTGTGTGTGTGTGTCTCTCTCATGCACAACTGCCCACTACTTCACATGCCCCCAGTGGTGATTTACGTCTCTATTGGCTGCTCCAGGCGCCCAAACCAACCTGCCTGTGCTGCCAGGGAGGGACACATGACTGCTCTTGCAGCTTCCCTTTGCTCCCCCATCAGAAGTCATTTTTCTGCGGGAAAGCAAAGAAATCTGAAGGGGACATGAATTCTGCGCACGCACAGTGATGCAGAATTCCCCCAGGAGTAGACTCTGAACGCAGTACAAGGTGATGGAAGCAGAAGCAAGTTTGAGAAAGGCAGATGAAACCAAGGGACCATGAAAAATCTATAACAATAAAACAAGTCTCAGCTCATGTCCTCACTAAATCACCTTATTGTCCAGGGTTTGGATTCATCTTTGGGATTTGGCAAAGTCACTTGTTTCTGATCTGAGTCACACAGATCCACTGTTCTGTGTACATACTCTAGTATCAAACCTACAGAACAAGGGGTGGTGTTACACTGGAGGCCTTGAGCAACTGAGCACTGGCTTCCTCCATGCATTTCCAGGAACAATGCCTTTTTCCCTTGACCAGTGTTGGAATTACAGGTTCCCTCAGTTGTCCAATGGGGCAGTATTGACTTTTTTTTATTCTGTATTTGTACAGTGCCTAGCACAATGGGATCCCAGAATATAACTAGGGCTACTAGGTGCTTTAATAAAACACAAAACAAACAACAATTATGTCCCCTTCAGACCCGACTGCTGAGAGAGAAGAGGAAAAATTACCTCCCTCACTCTCATCCCAGAGTGAGAGAAATATTGGCCCAGCTTCTGAGTGACTAAGTCAGCACAAGCCTGTGGAGAGGCAAAATCATGGAGTCCCAAGAGACCATTGCATTGCTTGTGCCTAATTCTAGCTCTGTCTTTGGTACAACTCCATTTTCCCATACATCAACATTCTCTTCCAGGGCGGCAATATTACCCCATGAGCCCCAGCTTGTAAATAGAGAGCCTCACTTGGAAAGGGCAGCGGCATCCGTCTACTGGAGGCCAAAAGTTCTTGGCCTCCCTCCTGTCTCCAGCATGGCAGCAGTGTACAATGCAATCCATTCGACTTCCTCCAAGAATATTTCCTACCTGTAGGTACTAGTGTCTTTGATGACTTAACTGCTCAGGCAGGACATGCTAAATATCATCGCTTACAGATGCTTCTGATGTCTACGGGGAACAGGATCCCTTCCTGACCTTTTCTCTTGCTATTTTGATAGTTTTGTTCGGTATTTCTCAGAGCTACTCCTCACCATTCCATACACACAAAGGAGGTCAAAAAAGCAGAAGTGGCTTGTGCCAAAGGCTTCGGCCTCCTCCAAGCAAAGCATGAAAATGAAAATATTTGTGCTTGTGACATGCAGCAAAGAAAGACAATACAAGCCTTTCACTCCAATTGATTTACCCACCAGCCATCTACACAAACTAGGATAAAAGCAGCATTTCAGCCTATATTACAGCAGCTGGGCTCTGCAGGCAGCACAAGAGAAAGAGCTTTAAAAGCAATTGAACCAGCCCCAGAATCTTGTGGGGTGGGGTGGAATTGGGAGGCTATTTCTTATTGTGCAGTTTGGAGACTGAATTTGCTTTAGATGCTTCTGGGTTAAGATGCTCGGCTCTTTTGGTTACCAAGACAAAAAATTAAATGAAATAACTTGGAAAATTAGCCAGTCTAGATCATTGTTAGGAAGATGTATTTCTCCCCTCATTCCCCCAACGTTCCCTGCAGTGAGCTTTATGGACTTGCTGGGCATCCGTATTCTCCAAAGGCAACAAATTCCGTTAAGTGGAGGTCAGTCCAGCTGACCAGAGGCATGCTCATTCCCTCCAGGTCACCAAACTTGAACATAGCGTGATACAAAGGGATTGAGTTATTAATTTTCAAATCAAATCACACTGGCAGTATATTTATTTACCTTAAAATATATTTACAGCATCAGATGTTATGATCCTGTCAAATGCAACATTTCTCAGCCAGGGTGATCCACTCAGGCAGAAAAAAAAGTTCAACTTTGTCTATGCACCAAAAGGATGGGAGAAAAGAATCTTTCTCAATGAAGATGATTGATCTTCTAAAAATGATACCTTCACATTAAATTAAAACCAGAAGAGATGGTTTGAAATAAGCTCACAACAGAAAAACTCAATAGAACAATGACAAAGGCTAAGGCAAACAAGTAATTAAACTGGGACTTTAGCATTAAATTGCAAAACAAGTGAAAACTAACAGAGAGACTTGGAATGGAATTGTAGTTTTGTCTTTAGTGCATTAAATTATGTTGCATGGTCTGTAACAGCAAAAGTATAAGGGACAAAATAAGTCAATAGCAAACAATTAATTTTAGCCGGCAGCATTCTTATTTACACAGCTCAGTGTTGCGTTTGCTGAAAAGGATTTTCTACTTGGAAATATTCATTCCTTCTCTATCCGCAGCATCGTCAATATATAAATCTTGGCAGCAATCCTGTTAGGCAGACAAAGCTTGAAACTCTCTTTTCCTTCTTCATCCATAGCAAAGGACACCAAAAGATGTGATTTCATGGCTTTATATTTAAACCATACCAATTTGGTTATTGAGCTAACTGATCTGGTTTTCTTTTGGAACACACCTTACCTAGGAAAATGGGTCAGAACAAATCAATCACAATTAAAGAAGACACTCCATTCTAAGTACAATATTGTACCTTTTATTTGGGAAGTAGCACAAGTTGAAGGTGCAATGTTAGTCTCTGGTCCAGGTTCACCACTGACTCGACATGAGACACCTTGGGGGTGTCAACTCTCTGAGTCAACTGACCCATATGAAAAATGGGTAAAGTATTTGCTGAACTCACAGGAGCTCAGTTCATGCTTCTAAATCTCTAAGATCCTTCTATAACAAGGGCAACAAGAGCACAAAGAATTATTCATTTTGGAATGTCCGCCTTATATTTGAAGATAGTTGGGGAGGGGGATGTAATAATCAACAGTCAATACATCCACCAGAACACTGAAGTTTCACTATTCATCCATTTAATTATATCATTCTGGTTACATAATATGCTTTTTCTTCCTGATGGGATGGACACAAAAGAGGTTTAGTTGCAAAGGAAAAAATGTCATCAAAAGACCCATGTGTGCAAAGATGCTTTCTCAAACAGAATTCGGATTCATAGCATATGAGGGTAGTAACTATATTAAAGCAAATCAAACAACATTATTTTTATGACTTCTGAAGCGAAGGTTGAGGTGAGCAGAGAAGGATCAGAAACAGATATAATACTAAGGTCACTTGTCAACCATATTAGACTACCAAACAGGTGAGAACTTTAGAGAGAGTAGACATGAGGCTCCAAAATATATTTTGTATCTCTCAATATCATCCACTGGTAGGCCTGAAAAAAATTGTGAAGGGAATGGTTATGAAAAACTTCAAACCAGGCTTCCTTCTGTAGGGCATAGTCCAATTATATTTTGTATTCAATCTGCCTCCGTGACTTTACCTTAGGTTCATAGACATTGAAAGGATAAGTCTGTTCATGGTCAAAAGACAAACTCAATAGCTATAACAATCAAATTAGTAAATATGGAGACAGCCTCTTTTGTACCCTATTCATTCCTTCCCTGTTCCAGTAATGCTGCTAAAAAGTTAGGTAAAACAGTCATGTTTGCATTCTTGGCACTGTCATGTACAGGTCATGATAGGCACTGTTGAATTTTTAAGCTGTACAATGCTGCCATCTTGTGGTAATACTAAATAAAACACTGGGACAGAGCCAGATTTAATGTATACTAACTGTGACAACCCTTGCCATAGAAGTAATGCACGGGAAATGGTTTATAGCTCCAAATTTCTTGGCATCCTGTTCAAACTCTACAGTGCATGCTCATCATTTTGACAACTGGGGATCTGTGTTATAAAGATACTGTGGGTATCACATCTTAGCTCACACTACCCCAATAGGATACAGTCCTCTATCCTGGAAAGCCGTGATACTGAAAAGGATGTAGTGGTCCTGGGGAATAACCAGCTGATCGTGAGCTTCCAGTGCAATACCATAGCTAAGAGGGATAAAGTAATTCTTGGATGTATAAACAAGGGAATATCAAGGAGGAGTGGGATTGCCTCAGTCTATGGCATTAGTGAGAGCATTTCTGGAATAGTGTGTCCATTTCTAGTGCCCACACTTTGAAAAGGATATTGAAAACTGGAAAGGGTTCAGAAAAGAGCTACAAGTGATTTGACGTCTGGAAAACCTGCCTTCCAGTAACAGACCCAAGATGCTCCATTTATTTCACTTATCAAAGAGAAAGGAAAGAGGTGACTTGATGACAGGTTGTGAGTACCTACAGGGAGAGACAAAATCCGATAGTATAGGGTTCTAATCTAGCCAAAAAGGCATAACATGATCCATCACTGGAAGGCTAGATAAACTCAAACTGGAAATAAGGTGCACATTTTTAAAAGTGAAGGCAATTAACCATTAGAGCAACTTACCTTGGAATGTGGTGCATTCTCCATCACTTTAAGGCCTTAAATCAAGACTGGATGTCTTTCTAAAAGACATGCTCTATTTCAACCAGAAGTTATGGGCTCTATGCAGAAATCACCAGGTGGAAGTCTCTGTCCTGTGTTATGCAGGAGGTCAGACTAGATGATCATAGTGGTCTTCTCTGGCTTTAGAATCTATGATCTACATTTCAGACCCTTGATTTTGTTGGCAGCCACCATGGGTATCTACCTAGATGACTCTGCTAATGCATATTTCAGAGGTTAGCTCTTTTATTTCTGGGTGAATTTTTAGCCCCAATGTTCATAAGGACTAGCAGGAGGCAAATCCAGGGCAAATTTCACCTCAGATCTGCCAACAGTCCTGCCCTCACACACACGGCCCTTTGTCTCCTCTCTCCCCTAAGCAGAAGCACTAATTGTGTTGTGATTATGAAGATGTGGACACCATTAGGGGTAGTCTAGTGGCCAAGATGAACCTCAAAAGGTTTGAATGATTAAACCAACTTCCAACCACTATCAAAGTGTTCTCTCTCTAAACCATTCAGCTGTCCCTCATACAAAATGTTTTATTCCTGAGTGAAAGGTAAGGTTTGTGCTGGATGTTCTGTTATGAGAGGAAAGGGTTTTTTTCCCCTTAAAGGCACTGAGATGGGACTCAGGAGATGCGGATTCTGTTTCTGCCACAGAAAGCATGTGTGACTTCTCGTAAACGCTCTATGCCACAATTCAATAGCTGTAAAATAGAAATACTATTCCCCTACCTTTTTGAAATGTTGTGAGGATAAATCCATTACTGCATATGATGTGCTCAGACACTAGAGTAATGAGTACCGTACAAAACCTATAATTAAATATTAGTTCAGTCCCATCGCTAGTTGAGATTATCAAACTCTTTGCATGTGTGATTGACAACAGAGCTCAACAAAGGGGTCCAAAAATGAAAGACTGGCACATTAACCTAATGCAGCACGTAAGGCTTTTATACAAAAACAGTTAAGGCCAGCCAAGAATCAATTGCAGGTCTGAACTTCTAATAAATGCATCAGATACCTTAATGCACACAAAGGAGGTTAGTACTCAGACTGGGACATCCTTTAAGTCAGCTGTTCTAAAAAGACTCCTTTTATAGTCGGTTCCACATCTCCTGTATTATTATTTATTGAGAGAGAGACAGAGCACGCACGTGATGTGGAGGGGAAGCCTACTTCCTTTTGTAGCATTTGTCATTGAGACAAATGCAGCCTGCAGCATGGCACCTTTGATTCTGCTAACTTAGAACACCCAGCTGTGATGCTCTATTGGGTGTAAATAATGGGCTAGTTTCCAGCTTCCTTTGTTTTCAGTGTTTGCGTTTGGCCTCCTCCATTTGATGGGAAGGGCAGATGAGCCAAAAATGGGACCTCCTTAAATCAAACAATCAGGAGGGGAATTGTTACTCGTGGTTAGCTGGCATTTTGTCTGTGGGTAGAGAAACTGCAGTGAGTTTACTAGTTTTGGGGCAGTTGCTGGTCTGTCAACATGCAGAGAACTCTGTCCCATCAGAGTTTAACCTTGGCTCACCTTTAGGATATGCCCATTATCTCATTATGCATTTCTCCTGAAAGGTGTATTATTTGGAAAATAAAGGGCTCAATCAGCAGAAGCATAGGAAGAAAATCCTTTCACATTTGAAAAAACCCATCAAGGTACAACAGCTAGGAAACCAGCATGTGGATCATTGGGCACCAAAGAGGGAGAACAGAAATTCAACCTGGATATACTGACAACTTGATAGGTTTCAGAGTAGCAGCCGTGTTAGTCTGTATCCGCAAAAAGAAAAGGAGTACTTGCGGCACCTTAGAGACGAACAAATGTATTTGGGTATAAGCTTTCATGAGCTACAGCTCACTTCATCGGATGCATGCAGTGGAAAATACAGCGGGGAGATTTTATATACACCGAGAAGATGAAACAATGGGTGTTACCATACACACTGTAATTAGAGTGATCAGGTAAGGTGAGCTATTACCAGCAGGAGAGAAAAAAAAACCTTTTGTAGTGATAATCAAGGTGGGGCATTTCCAGCAGTTGACAAGGACAGTAGGAGGGGAAGTAAACAAGGGGAAATAGTTTTACTTTGTGTAATGACACATCAACTCCCAGTCTTTATTCAAGCCTAATTTAATGGTGTCCAGTTTGCAAATTAATTCCAATTCAGCAGTCTCTCGTTGGAGTCTGTTTTTGAAGAAGTTTTTTTTGTTAAAGAATTGCCACTTTTAGGTCTGTAATCGAGTGACCAGAGAGATTGAAGTGTTCTCCGACTGGTTTTTGAATGTTATAATTCTTGATGTCTGATTTGTGTCCATTTATTCTTTTACATAGAGATTGTCCGGTTTGGCCAACGTACATGGCAGAGGGGCATTGCTGGCACATGATGGCATATATCACATTGGTAGATATGCAGGTGAACGAGCCTCTGATAGTGTGGCTGATGCGATTAGGCCCTATGATGGTGTCCCCTGAATAGATATGTGGACACAGTTGGCAACGGGCTTTGTTGCAAGGATAGGTTCCTGGGTTAGTGGTCTTGTTGTGTGGTGTGTGGTTGCAGGTGAGTATTTGCTTCAGGTTGGTGGGCTGTCTGTAAGCAAGGTCTGGCCTATCTCCCAAGATCTGAGAGAGTCCTGGGTCGTCCTTCGGGACAGGTTGTAGATCCTTGATGATGCGCTGGAGAGGTTTTAGTTGGGGGCTGAAGGTGATGGCTCGTGGCGTTCATATCTATGACAGCAAACTCAGCTGTCATAGTGGACTAAAATGAAACATGGGATCAGCGGTCATGAAGATTACAGCTGCCTTTATTTTCTATTATGCCTTGGGCCAGCTATCATCCAATAGTTGATACAATGTTTTATAAAAGATGCCAGATGTACCCTACTTAGGTAGAGAGAAACTAAGATGCCATGGATAAGGGCACTGTTTCCCAAGCAAATCCCCATTTCATACACTCATTGCACTGGGCCAGCCTATCCTCTACAGATCAGCCACATATGGATGAGCCAATCTTACTCTCCGAGACAGGCTAGCTTTGTCAGAGGTTGCTAATCATGTCTGCATCAGAATTATGGCTGGTTCAGTGATCAATGTTTCACCTCTCATGGCAAAATTAACATAATTTCCGATTACAGCACCAGTAGATAACTCCCTCTTTTGTAGAAGATGCCCAGAAAAGGTTGATTTCAATGGCACTGAAGCGCATTCTTGAACATGGAACGATGTAAATACATGCTTAAGTGATAAGTTAAATCAGAGTCTATGGGTGAAATCCACCCTTTCCTACACAAAACCAGTGACAGGGCTTCATGTGGGGACCTATGGAGGGTGTGAAAGGGAAAGAATTCTCCTCTGCAATCTGTGGACATGGTACAGTGCAGCCCCTCTATGAATCTTGCATCAGTCCATAGACTGGAATAGATTCCTCTGCCCCCTCCATGACCCCTATGTGGGAACTGTAGGCCACAGGATCTGGGTATATGTGGACCCAGACCCTACCCCAGGCTCACCACTGCTCCCCTTGCCTCTTGAGGATAGTTCAGAGCTCCCTCCATGGCACCCAGGGATCACAGAAGCACAGAGAGCCATGAGCAGGCCTCTTTGCATTGGGGTAAATTTTACCCTCAGAGGAGATTAGATCCATGACAACTGTTGAAAACCTTTAAGTGTCCAACCTTTAATGCAACATCCACTGTGGTGACATGGAACCTGGTGCATCCATTTGGTGCTGCAGTGGAGGCTGGTTGTAAGGGTAGAATGAAGCACTGCCTTGCATTGATTTGTGCATTATAAATAAAGCGTTCCTGATACATCAGTAAGTCAAGCTAGAACAGCACCACACTGACTTTACCTTGCGAGGGAGAGACTGAAAGGTGAGGGGGTTTTTTTTAACCACACTGTAACTTGTGCCAGCTGGCGAGACACATTATCAATATATTTTCTTTTATTGTAAAGCATTAGGAACTGGTCCACATGAAATACAATACGTGAGATAAGCAATCCACACAAAGTTCCTGCAACTGTGCCTTAAATTATATACACAATGTGATCTCAATGTCTCAACTTAAAGGCAATTTACTGCCTGTCTGTACCAAACTTCTGCATTAATGTAGACCATGGGGTTTTTTTGTCCCCCCTCCCCCGTCCACTTCGTAGCTTAAGGAAGATCTTTCAGCTGAGCTTTTCCAGCAGAAAGAATTTCCAGCTCAACTGTTCTTTTTGAAAGGAAGGTTACAGAGCCATCATTCTGATACCAACCTGTGTTGCGGTATCTCCCTTGGCATAATACAGGAAGTTGTTTCCATAGAAATATCTTCTTACATCAGTACCTACAAATCACCTAATTCGTCCTTTCTGGACATCTTACACGATCCATTAAAATCTTTCCAAAGCGGGGAAATAACTAGGCTCGACTACTATTTAATTTCTTGGAAGGAAACAAAAGAAAAGAACAATTAAAAGAACAATAGTTTATTTTTATTTTTTTTAAAAGATTCTGAATATTTGCCTTGCAAAACCCTTGTAACTAATCTGGAGAAATCTCAGTGTGGTTAGAGATTATGACTATTTTAGTCTATTATTTTAGCCTTTTATGACTGCACAGTGGATCTTGCTCCTTGAGTGAGGGAATTAAGGCATCATTCGGAGATGCTTAGCAGTCTTGTCTTCCAGCAGGCCCATAGTCCTTGCTCTTTTCCTAGATCCCTTACATTGCCACGTATCAGCTGTACCTTGACTAAAGTCCTCCTCCTTGGGAATTTGCAGGTGTAATGTCCTTGCTTCTCCTGCTGTGTTACCTTTGTCGTCTCTGGCTTCTTGTGCCACTTTCCTAATATCAGGAATGCATTCGCCTCCCTGAAATTAGAACCAAGACACAAGATCATCCTGGTGTTATGAAAGGTACATATATACCGTGTAAAAACTATGATGTGACCCTAATCCGAGATGCCCTTAGAAACAAAAGGGACCCCAAAACATACCCATTTTGTTTGTATATAATAGATTCCTGATGCTCTGCACAAGTACTCAGAACTGTCTGTATTAAGAAAACAACAAACTGATTTAGTTCAAGTAATCGTTGGGTGGCAACCTAAAGGGGAGAAGTAAACACAATAACCATGGTTCTTAATTTTACTCTGTTTTGTTTCTGCCCCCTCCTTATTTATTATTTGATGAGCTTCATTATTTTGATTTGTTTCCTTGAGTATATTTTATTGTGTTTATGGAGAATTGGTCCATTCAAATTGCCAAGATCATTTTAGGCCACGATCCTGCAATGAAGTGTGTGGGGGCAGATGCCCAATGTAAGCAATTAAAAAGAGGGCGTTCTAATTGCAAAGTACTATGCAACCACTCTACCTACTATGTATGCAGGTCAGTTGAGAAAGCCAGTACAGACCTGCTGCTGTAGCATTCCAACTCTGTTATAGTTCCTATACCTCAGTGAGGAGCAAAGTAAAAACTTTCACATATGATGGTCATTTCATCACCTAGCCCCCAGAGCAATTACAGATTAGCCATATAAATCAATGGCCCAGTGATAGAAGATCATCCATGGTTATTTGTGTCACTCTCTCCTATTTAGGCTCCCTAACTCACTAAGTAGGGGGAAAATGTTTATGAAAAAGAGGATCATAAAATGATAAACTAATCACGTACCTCATTCATCAGGCCTGCATCTAAGCATATGGGTTCATCATCCTGAGCTCCCTCTACATGACAGCCTCCTTCCTCCTCTGAAGCAGACTGACTAACTGTGTTTTCTGAGGGCAAGATCACAAGGAAAGAATGTTGGCACAACTTCCATAGCAACAGTTTTATCAAAAAAATACCTACAAGATGCTGTCCTCGTACAATTTCAGTCCCGCTCCTCCAATTCTGACAATTAACCACGCAGCCCAGTAACAAAAAAAAAAAAAAACCTTGTGCAATAGGTGGCAATGCCACAAAAGACAAATGCATAGGTTTGGTCAGAAGAACCCCATTTTCTGATAGCCACTTGCACCTGAAATATTTGCAGGTCCATCTATCTGAATGTGCAGAAAACCCACACCTGGCATTTTCACACACAAAATTTTCTGCTTGTAAATATCACATCATCTACCTGCAAACAGATGCATCTGTTAGTGCTGTAGATGCAATTTGAACAGTTAGCCCTCAGTTTTCACACCCGCACTTCTTGCCAGGTATAAATTACATCTGAAAAAGTTTTTAATTATACTTGCCATTTCTGAGCCTCCACTATCTTGACATAAAGGGTCTTGATGTGCAACAGCAGCATGTCAGGCTAATTTTGGGGTGATTGTAAACTTCCATCCTTTCTGATTATTTTAGAAGAATTGTAATGGTTGAGACTGAAGCACAGCATCTAATATTTCCAGTGCCCAACAAATTAGCTCTGACTGACTCTGATTTTCTGACTATTAATTGGGGTAAAATGAGTGCAGAGAGACCAGAAAAATAAATTATTAACACTGCCCTTAAGCTGTCCCTATCCTATTCCCAGATAGCGTTAAAAATCTCAGGACGTTCCTCCATCGGCACGTGAATGTCTGCACTAAAATGTCATTGAAAACCTTTCTAGCCTTAGGTTGAAAGTTTGTTCCGCTAAATGGAATCCATTTCTCAGAGAGTTCACTGGTCTGTAAGTTGCCTGTTAGACAATAAAAGGTACTTTTCATGATTCCCATAAAGCCTGGAAAGCAGTTATTTCCCACGGAATCTGCTTGTCTTTTCACTTGCAGTCAGGGCCGGTGCAAGGATGTTTCGCGCCCTAGGCGAAACTTCCACCTTGTGCCCCCCCTAGCCCTGCAGCAGCTCCCCGCCCACCCTCACCTTGAGGTGCCCCCCCTGTGGCAGCTCCCCGCCACCCCCTCTCTCGCTCCCTCCCCTCGGCCCGGGGAGCCGTGCGGCAACTCCCCGCCACCCCCTCCCTTGGCCTGGGGAGCTGTGCGGCAGCTCCCCACTACCCCCTCCCTCGGCCCGGGGAGCCGCATGCGGCAGCTCCCCGCCCCAGCTCACCTCTGCTCTGCCTCCTCCCCGAGCACACCGCCGCTTCTCCCGCCTCCCAGGCTTGCGGCACCAATCAGCTGTTTGGCGCGCAAGCCTGGGAGGGAGAGAAGCAGAGTGGGGCAGCGTGCTCAAGGGAGGAGGCGCAGCAGAAGTGAGCTGGGGCGGGGTGCAGTTCTCCTGTACACCGCTCTCCCCCCTCCCCGGTTACTTGCTGCAGGCGACCCTCCCTGCGCCCCCCGCCCCAGCTCACCTCCGCTCCACTGCCTCCCCAGAGCGCGCTTTTGGCTGCCCCCAACCACTTGGCGCCCTAGGCGACCGCCTAGTTCGCTTAGTGGTTGCATCGGCCCTGCTTGCAGTGCCGCTGTAGCCAGATTGGTCCCAGGATATTAGAGAGACAAGATGGGGGAGGTTCTATCTTTTATTGGAATCACTTCTGTTGGTGACAGAGACAAGCTTTGGAGCTTATCCAGAGCTCCTCTTTAGGACCTGGACCAATAAAAGACAGTACCTCCCCCACCTTATCTTTTCACATTCACTTTATTTTTGTAGACCTTACATACTTTCACTCAGTTACTCTAGAACTGCTCATTTCAGTGCCTGATTGGTTCAGCAAGTAGAAGCCTCGCTGCATATTCATCTTAAATTATTTTCACATTTCAGCCAGCCTCTGTAGGCAAATGCTGCTGCTTCTCTGTTACTGGAACTATTTGATATAAATTAACCTTGGCTGATTTTTCAACAACAATTAAGTGAAAATTTCCAGTTCCATGTATGATGCACCAAGGAACTTTCTTTTTATCGCTATACACTGATAAAAATTCAACAAACATGTTGAAAAGAACATATCCATCTAGGTTTCCCTTCTAACACATATCTACAAATGTGTGCATACCCAAATCTACGAACCATTTCTGGTTCATCCGTGCTGCCACTAGATGCCGCTCT
Source organism: Natator depressus (assembly GCF_965152275.1). NCBI lineage: Eukaryota > Metazoa > Chordata > Testudines > Cheloniidae > Natator > Natator depressus. The sequence goes on from NC_134243.1 coordinate 74,702,307, forward strand.
ATATCCTTGCAAAATTAAAATTCTGATCTCAGGTTTGTTTGAACCTTTCTGGAACACATATTTCTGTAAAAGCCCTACAACATTATATGACAAGAATTTATTCCTGACTCTGAAAAACTACATAGTATGCAGCAGAAGAGCTGCACAGTTACAGCTATTAAATAGCTTTCTTCTACAGTGCCTAGTACTGTGGAACGGGGGCAGAAGCATTGTTCAAGATGCCCAGAACAGGATGGGGAGCTCACTAATCTTGGTGGCTGTTGTCATATGTACCAACATTATTTGGTGATGCTGAACCACACTGCCTCGTGCTGGCGGGATGCAGCAAGGGGGAAGAGGACACAGAAGAATTAGATCCGAAAGACATTCATGTCCTCAAATAAGCCTATAGAGCCAAGCAAACATCTGGGTGCAGAGTTGGGTAAAGGCACACCTCAAGAGCTCCATTCTATGATGTATCATTCGCCTCCCTGTTCTCCTGCAAAAGCATAGTAACTTAGACTCCAATTCTAGTCTCCCTTAGCAGGGACGGAGTCTGGGGAACCATGGGGTGGGGGTAGGGGGAGAGATCTTCCTGTAGAGGAGATGGATGAGGTGCACCTGAGCTGGGAGGAGCTGCTGCTTATCCTACTACTAGCAGAAAGTATGATGCCCCATAAAATTCTTTTGCTGCTACCTCACGAGCCAAGAGGGGGAGTGCTGTGGGATCAGCACTTCTTCCAACTCAGTGAAAGTTGGGGAAGTTGTCCCTCTCTTTGTAGTAGGTACTATCTGTCCCATGCTCCCCTTTACATTAACTCCTGTACATGTAATCTACCATGCACTGGGAGATACACACACATGCTATACACACACACACACTCTCTCTCATACGTTTTATATATAATATAAATATATATGTACATCTAATACATATATTAGAAAAACCTTGTTGTTTTAAACATTCCATTTCTATGGTAGTTGGAAGTTCCACTGAAGATGGTCAAGTTAAAGCCAACTCAGCACATTCACCCTCTAGGAAAGAGATCGCTGACGAGCTATAAGCCATAAGCTGAGAATCTTTTTAAAAAGCATATTTTACTATTTGTTGCCAAGCTAACTTATTTCTGTCATTTTCCACTATGGAGATATAGCACATTACAGCTCAGAGGTTATAGAAGAGGGACACATATATGTTTTATACTCTTTGTCTACAGCCTCCACAAATACAAGTATCTCCCCTAAATCCTTTTCTTATTATACAAACAAATAAACCCATCTCTATGGACCATATATGGTGCTAACCTCACTGGGCTAATTGTTGCCCTGGTATAATGCACGGCAATGAGAGTTCCATCCTCTTACACCAGGGCTGCATTTTGTCAGTAGCCCTCGGAGTCTCTGTAAGTTGATTTCATTACTTCAGAATCTCTAATCCTGGCCCTGTTTACTAGATATTTTGGCCCTCTCTTGAGGATTACCAAGTACTGTGCTGTACAATAAGGAACACAGATTTTTTCCCCTTCAACTGAACACAAAGGAAGGCGGAACCTTCAAGTTTATGTCATAGAATGGCACGAAAATTGCCTCTGAACAGTGAATTCAGTAACTCTCATCCCCACTGCTCTAGAAATTTTTCTAGTTGCCTTTCAATGCTCCTGTGCTTTTTTTTTTTTTTTTTTTTTTTTTAACATACTAGAGCTGAGATACCTGCTTTGGGATCTAACCATAGACTTTTGGCACACATACCACCCACCCCGATAGCTGAGAGGTACCTGTCGCTTCTGAGTCAGATAAAAAGACAACGTGCTGAACGGCATGCTTAGCACTTTCTCCATGTGCTGCCAATGAGAGGAAGCAGCATTTTGTCATCATTAAGGAAGCGTAGCTTTTAACTGTGAAGTTTAAATAACTGAACATGACAAGGCACAAGGAGAAGTCCGTACAGTTTGTAACTCACTTTCTGAAAGGGCAGTTTCCAGCTGAATCTTTAACCAGATACTAACACGCTGGCTCCAGTCCCCTGGTGCTTCCACCTCCCACAGTCGATCCTGCTCCTCTGGATGGGTCTGCAAGAATTTCTGGCAAACTGAACAGGAAAACCAAGTGCGGGGCGTGGAGGGGGGAAAGAGAGACGGGGAAGCATTAGTGAGTTAAGAGTCAGCTGGTGGCACCAAGCGTGAGCCCTCAGGATGTTCTCTCAGAGACCTATTTTTTCTTAGAGGTGTGGTTTTTGGGTGTTTTCTCTCTCTTTCCACCCTTCATTCTCTCTCTCTCTCTGCTAAGCCTCTCGCACAGCCATGGCATGGAGTCTGAGTACATATACCTGGCTGGAGGAACCCTGTATGTTGAACATCTGTTCAAGGCTACTGAAGTTTCTTAACCAACAACGGGATAATATTCAGAATCTGCCCTGAGCTAACAAAAAAAATAGATGCAGGCTGAATTAAGTCTCCCACTCTGCTCCTTTCTTACCCTATAGTGCACAGATATGGCAGGAGCCTTTTTAAAACATTGGCTAAGTGGTCACTGCATGGGGGTTTATAATGGAAATCCATGTTATCACATTCATAATCTTCTCACTGAGGATAAATAAAGAGTTTTGCTCATTTCTGCCTTACAGAAAGAGAGTACTTTAAGAGGCAGACGACAGGTGTTTATTAACAGGCACGCAATATCTCCCTTTTCTCCTTTAAAGTCCCTTTTTGAAATGCATTGCTTTACAGAGCCTTAATAAATCTTATCCCTCTCTGCAGTGAATTGTTATCAAATGAGACCATTGAAAACAATAACTCATGCAACCAAAATTAGTGCTTGAACCTCACTTGTCATATGTTGCATATTGGGGTCAAGACCACAGGCTCTTTTGAGCAGGGACCATATCGCTAAAGTATTCAGCACAGAACTGGAGGTATACAAACAATAAACAAAGTATGTACACCAAGTGTGGCTTGCTGAATCATAGTGAGCATTAATTAGCAGGACAGTCTTGGGAAGAAATTAATGATAGCCCTGTCCCCTCTCTCTAACGTGAGACTACTTCTTGGTGAGCATTCAGGGGCTTTTACTTATTGGGGTGAGCGAGGAAAGCCTGAAACAGGAGGAGCTGACAGAGACAACAGATGTAGCTGAGGTAAAGGTATAACTTTCATGAGAAACCTTGGTCCTATTAGTATTCCAGACGTATTCTGTAGACAAAGAACAGTCATATAATTTGGATAAGCATTCAAATTTAGGGCTGTTTATTCATATCAAACCCAAACCTGTCTCCTTTGGAGGTTTTCCTCATTGCTAGTTGCAGAGCCAAAGTGAGGAAACTGCCAACAGGATTTATGCTATTAGTGTATCCCTTTAGGAGTGATGAAGTGTTGCATTTCTGAACTGTTCTGTAAATTAAACAGGGATTTTTAAACCTCTGTCAACCACCTTTCCATGAGGTCCTGCTCATGTCTCCTGACTCAAGTTTTAAGATGATAATCCCTGATCACTCCATGATACATTCTGTCCCTGCATCCTAAGTAGTTCATCATACCATGGAGAGAGTTTGGAAAGCTCACTTATCTTTAATGTTTAACTGGATTTGGTAGTTTTCATTTTTTTTTAAATCCCGTCATTCTTGTAAGTAAACATCTGCCTCATAATGAGTAGATCATTGTCATTAATTTTACTTCAGGATAAAAGCTAAATAGATTTCTTCAGCAAGAAACTCTGGGAGTGATAAGTACAGTGACAGCAAAATATTCAGTTCATGGCTTTATTGCTCCTTTTTAGACTTGTACAGCAGAGAGTGGAAATATTATATAAGAAATGCTAGTGAGAACTGCTCACATTTAGTGGAAGGATATTTAGAGGGCACTGGGTTGCCTCAGTCTAATGCAGAAGAATTTATACTTACTTCAATAAGGCCAGTATTTCACCCTTGGCATTTAATATTTATGTTTACAGTGAGATCCAGAGATCCCAGTCAGGATCAGGGATCGATTGTGCTAGGCACTCTACAAACACAAGCAAAGACAGAGTCCTGGCCCTGAACCTGAGCCCCAAACCTACCAGAGATGAAAAGCTAACTCTTAGGATGTACCACTAGTGTTTATAAACAAATCTCAAAATGCAGCATGTATAAACCATACAATGCATGCCATCAGGGAAACTGTTTTTGTTTGATGGAGGAAAATAATTTCATCTGTATTACTTCTTCCTGTATTAAGAGGACACAGTATCTTCGATAGAGTTGTGGGAAAAGGGAGAGATGTGAATGTATAATATACATGACTATGCATTAGCTGTGCACGGTGTATACATTTAAGATAAACAGAACAGTGTACAGCTATGTGTGTTGAGGGACAGAGAGAGAATAGGGGGAATAAAGGTTTTATTGGTATTAATTAGGGATGACTGTAAAGCCATGAGTGGCTAACACAGATATCCCAAACAAGTTGCAGTAAGACCCCCATGTCACACCACATCATCAGGTATTTGATTTAAGCCACATATTTAACAAAGAAGTATTTTATACATGTTTTAGAGATTTTAAAAATCATTTTATTGTTAGGACTATTTTATTTAAGCTTCCACCTGAAACTCCAGGATTGCTTGCATTACCACGAATCCAACTGTACAGCCACGGAGTGAAAATTATAACTAATTTTAAAAATATATTGTGACTGTTCAAAAGCCGCTCAGAGATTTGGAATGAAAGAAGTAGTTCTGACAAGTTGGATTAGGGGGCACGGGTCAGGTGTGCAATTTGCAAAATGCAATTTATCACAAAAGTATAAGGATCACAGATGTGGCATGTGTATGGTGTGTGCATATGGACATCCACACAATTTCTTTTTTTTCTTTCCTGTCAAACAGCAAGTTGATCATTCATTCTTTGATTCCAAAGCCATTACTCCATTTCTTGGAGATAATTATATAAGAGTGTAAATACCAAACTACCATTCTCTCACTCAATATCTTATAAGAACACAGGATTTCCTCCCCACAGGAAGCTACATGTGTCTCTAGAAAGATTGCATGCCAAGGACATTATTTTTGTGTTCACTCCAATGCATTGAACTCTCCTGCAGCCAAGAAGCCGCTTCCAATATTTTTGTGAAATGCATAAATTATACATGACCTTTTACCTAATGTTTCCACATCAAGTGTTTTACCTTGGTACATGTCAGCAGAAATAGGGAAGCTGATCCCCAAGGCATCTTCGGTCCCAAAAGATTGACAGAAATCATGCAGAATTTTCATCCCTAGCCCGCACCTTCTGTATTTTCTCCGGACAAATACAGTATCCAGAACTGGGAGCAGGTAGCATTGACAGGAGTTAACATCACACAGGCTTCCTGGGAGTACACAGTAAAATAGCTCACTCTTATAACCAATAAATGAAAAGATAAACCACTCTCCAAGCCAATAAACAGTAATAATTGTGGCAGGAGGGGCGCATTAACTTTATTTTACATAGAAGGGAAGTGGGTGTGGCATTCTACAGAGAAAAAAGTTTGAACTCAGACCGAGGAGGTGTCGGATAGAACCCTAGGGAATGCCAAGTTCAGGGAGAAATTTTAGACTCAGGTTTATGTTTCCTTGCCAACAAAGCCAAACCCCAGTACAAAGATGGAGACGGATACTAACTAAGGGCCTGTGCGCTGCTGAGGCTAAAACAGTGACTCAAGCCTAGCGCCCTGCCCACTGGACCAAACCACTTCTCACTAAAACGGTCAGAAAGTATTAGAGCTTGCCCCAGCACTTCAAACCTTTACTCTGCAGTCATCACCCAGGCTAAACGCCCTCTGCCGTCAAGAGGAGTTATGGTTGAGTACAGACATGCAGAGTCCAAAATTACAATGTTCATATCAATTAACTAAGGGCCTCACTCTGCAAGAATTACATGAGTAGTTCTTTGTATATTATGCACAGAAGTTCAAAATGCCATAAGAAATCGAACCCAAAAGAATAAGAAAACATAAGCATTCAATCATGAAATAACTTATGTTGAGATCAATCTGTTATCTAGCGACTTTATAGAATAAAAGCACTACAAATGTTTCCTCCTGATTGATTTGTATTTAATCATTTATGAAATGCCCACTGCTGTAGTGCCTGGACTCATACAGATTAAATACAACTGAAAATCCATAGAATCATACAAATTAGAGGCCTTTTAGTAGGTCTGCTTGACAATTTTCGATCAAAACTTTCTCCTCTGCTCTGCCCCGCCCCCAACATTTTCATGACAGCATCTTCTTTTCTATTTTTTTCTTTTTTTGTCAGAAAACTGAAAAGTTTTTAGTTTTTGATGAAAAGTCAAAATATTTTGTTGAAAATTTCGATGAAAACAAAACATTTTCATTTAAATTTTGCATGAGAGGGGGAAAAACATTTTCTTGCCAGCTTTCCCGGTTAATCTAGTGCCTCTCATAGTTAGTTTGTTCCCTACTACACATTTACCAGTGTAACATCCAACTTCGTTTTAAACGGCTCAAGTCATGAATCTTCTGCCACTTCTCTTGGGAGTCTCTTTCACAGCATAATAGAACTAATTGTCAGGAGGCTTTTCCTGATATTCAAATTAAGCTTCCCTTCTTTCAGTGTGACCATTTTCTTCTAGCCACCTCCTGCTTGTTATCTTAAATAAGGGCCTGCTTCTGCTCCTGTTGATTTCAACTGGAGTTTTGCCACTAACGCCAACAAAAGTCAGGTCTGACTTTAATTCCTCTCCTACCTTGGACTCCAAATTCAGCAAGACACATATGCATGTGCTTAAATCACAATAAAATCAATGAGACTTAGAAAGTGCTTGACTTCCCAAGTGCTTTATTGAATACAGACAGGTTTCAGAGTAACAGCCGTGTTAGTCTGTATTCGCAAAAAGAAAAGGAGTACTTGTGGCACCTTAGAGACTAACCAATTTATTTGAGCATAAGCTTTCGTGAGCTACAGCTCACTTCATCGGATGCATACTGTGGAAAGTGTAGAAGATCTTTTTATATACACACAAAGCATGAAAAAATACCTCCTCCCACCCCACTCTCCTGCTGGTAATAGCTTATCTAAAGTGATCACTCTCCTTACAATGTGTATGATAATCAAGTTGGGCCATTTCCAGCACAAATCCAGGTTTTCTCACCCCCCACTCACACACACACAAATCCACTCTCCTGCACGGGCTGAAATTGTGGAAAAGCAGCATCACTTGCCCCATAACCTCAGCAGTGTGGAACACAATGCCATCCACAGCCTCAGAAACAACTCTGACATCATAATCAAAAAGGCTGACAAAGGAGGTGCTGTTGTCATCATGAATAGGTCAGAATATGAACAAGAGGCTGCTCGGCAGCTCTCCAACACCACTTTCTACAAGCCATTACCCTCTGATTCCACTGAGAGTTACCAAAAGAAACTACAGCATTTGCTCAAGAAACTCCCTGAAAAAGCACAAGATCAAATCCGCACAGAGACACCCCTGGAACCCCGACCTGGGATATTCTATCTACTACCCAAGATCCATAAACCTGGAAACCTTGGGCACCCCATCATCTCAGGCATTGGCACCCTGACAGCAGGATTGTCTAGCTATGTAGACTCCCTCCTCAGGCCCTACGCTACCAGCCCTCCCAGCTACCTTCGAGACACCACTGACTTCCTGAGGAAACTACAATCCATCGGTGATCTTCCTGATAACACCATCCTGGCCACTATGGATGTAGAAGCCCTCTACACCAACATTCCACACAAAGATGGACTACAAGCCGTCAAGAACACTATCCCCGATAATGTCACGGCTAACCTGGTGGCTGAACTTTGTGACTTTGTCCTTACCCATAACTATTTCACATTTGGGGACAATGTATACCTTCAGATCAGCGGCACTGCTATGGGTACCCGCATGGCCCCACAGTATGCCAACATTTTTATGGCTGACTTAGAACAACGCTTCCTCAGCTCTCGTCCCCTAACGCCCCTACTCTACTTGCGCTATACTGATGACATCTTCATCATCTGGACCCATGGAAAAGAAGCCCTTGAGGAATTCCACCATGATTTCAACAATTTCCATCCCACCATCAACCTCAGCCTGGTCCAGTCGACACAAGAGATCCACTTCCTGGACACTACAGTGCTCAATAAACGATGGTCACATAAACATCACCCTATACCGGAAACCTACTGACCGCTATTCCTACCTACATGCCTCCAGCTTTCACCCTGACCACACCACCTGATCCATCGTCTACAGCCAAGCTCTTCAATACAACCGCATTTGCTCCAACCCCTCAGACAGAGACAAACACCTACAAGATCTCTATCAAGCATTCTTACAACTACAATACCCACCTGCGGAAGTGAAGAAACAGATTGATAGAGCCAGAAGAGTTCCCAGAAGTCACCTACTACAGGACAGGCCTAACAAAGAAAATAACAGAACGCCACCAGCCGTCACCTTCAGCCCCCAACTAAAACCCCTCCAACGCATTATTAAGGATCTACAACCTATCCTGAAGGATGACCCAACACTCTCACAAACCTTGGGAGACAAGCCAGTCCTTCCCTACAGACAGCCCCCCAACCTGAAGCAAATACTCACCAGCAACCACATACACACAACAGAACCACTAACCCAGGAACCTATCCTTGCAACAAAGCCCCTTGCCAACTGTGCCCACATATCTATTCAGGGGACACCATCACAGGGCCTAATAACATCAGCCACACTATCAGAGGCTCGTTCACCTGCACATCCACCAATGTGATATATGCCATCATGTGCCAGCAATGCCCCTCCGCCATGTACATTGGTCAAACTGGACAGTCTCTACGTAAAAGAATAAATGGACACAAATCAGATGTCACGAATTATAACATTCATAAACCAGTCGGAGAACACTTCAATCTCTCTGGTCACGCAATTACAGACATGAAGGTCGCTATCTTACAACAAAAAAACTTCAAATCCAGACTCCAGCGAGAAACTGTTGAATTGGAATTCATTTGCAAATTGGATACAATTAACTTAGGCTTGAATAGAGACTGGAAGTGGCTAAGTCATTATGCAAGGTAACCTATTTCCCCTTGTTTTTTCCTACCCCCCCCCCCCCAGACATTCTTGTTAAACCCTGGATTTGTGCTGGAAATGGCCCACCTTGATTATCATACACATTGTAAGGAGAGTGGTCACTTTAGATAAGCTATTACCAGCAGGAGAGTGAGTTTGTGTGTGTGTGTGCGGGGGGTGGGGGGGGAGGGGGGTGAGAAAACCTGGATTTGTGCTGGAAATGGCCCAACTTGATTATCATACACATTGTAAGGAGAGTGATCACTTTAGATAAGCTATTACCAGCAGGAGAGTGGGGTGGGAGGAGGTATTTTTTCATGCTTTGTGTGTATATAAAAAGATCTTCTACACTTTCCACAGTATGCATCCGATGAAGTGAGCTGTAGCTCACGAAAGCTTATGCTCAAATAAATTGGTTAGTCTCTAAGGTGCCACAAGTACTCCTTTTCTTTTTGTGAATACAGACAGTTTATTTTGGTGTTTACAAATATTTGTAACACTTCCCTGGTAGTTATCCTTTCTTCCTAGGCCAATCCCTCCATCTCCCTAATCATTTTTGTTGCTGTTCTCTGAAATTCATTCAGTTTGTTCCATTAAGTTAATCAAAATTTTCCTGGGAATAAAGTGCCCAGAAATTAATGCAGTTATTCACATGCAGTTGTACATTAAATCAAAATGACCACAATAGGTTGTATAAACAACCCTCCTCCCTGTACCACCACAACCAGCCATAAATAATCCAGCCATGGTCTATAATCAAGTCAAGCCCAAAAATATACATCTCAGATAGCACTCTGAACACTGGCAGTTTCAGCATGACAAAGTGACTTTAATGCTTCCATAGCTGAGACTTTTGTTTTTAATGGTGAGCATACCCAATGTAATGTACATGCATCTATTGGCCAGAATGTCAGACTTACTCAAGTATATGTGATTATGTCAGCTCTGCCCTGCAAAATATATATATATATTACTAACTGCCAGCCAGTAGAAGCAGCAGCAGCAGAGAGGGGGTAAAATGGGGTCCCACTGGGGCCACCCCCTCACCAGCAGCCCCCTGGAGCCAGAACTTGCAGGGGAGACACACAAACACACCGGGAAATGAGGACTCGGATGGTGACTATCCCCAACATGTGGTGTAGGGAGAAGCTGCAGAGGAGCTACCCAGACACTCCAGCCAGCAGGTGCTGCTGCAGAAGCAGCCAAAGCAGGGGCCTTCCAACATTCAGAGAACTTTCTATAGTTTTAACTTGACTTTCTCTGTCCTGTGATGATCACCTGTTTGGTCCAACCTTTCCCCTCCCTCCCAGTCTTTTCCTCTCTGCTTCACTCCAAATCTGCCCCTCAATAAGCTCTTCTCCTCTGCCCAGACCCCCTCACCCCTCTTCCTCTTCCCTTCACCCTCTCCTTTCACTTTTCTTTTAAGAACTCATCCCCTCTTAAATCCACTCCCAAAAAATCGTGGCACTAATATGACATTTGCTACTTGTGTGTTCTGCCTCTTCCCCCAGCTTGTCTCTGTCCTGTCTCTAGATTGTAAACCCTTCAGGGCAGAGACTGTCTAATATTCTGTGTCTGTACAGTGCCTAGCACAGTGGGGCCCACTCTTGGTTGGTCCTTAAGCACTACCATAATAATAACTGCAAAGAAAACCCCTCCTTTAGCTGGGAGACATCTGTGATTTTGGAACAGAAAGTCCTAAGTTCTTGGCCTAATCCTGCACATGCGTGGTTTAACTGGCAAACATGAAGTCCCTACATGTGCATCGATGTATTGCAGCATGTATTTTTTCTCCTCCATGACTAGGGCAGTCCAAGCATTCAAACATTCTAGAATCCTGGTCTCTGAAGCACTACAATGGCAGCAGTTTTAGGTGGTTGCAGTTCCCCTTTCCTACTCAAAAGAATAGAGCAGATGGGCAGAATTAAGAAAAGTATGATGCACCTATGTGAGCCAAGAACCTGAGCACACCCTCGCCTTATTGTGGGTTGGCAGCCCACCAGAGGCGTTAGACTCTGACAGTGTTCGTTCTGGGGAGCTGACGAACTTTTCATCACAAAATCTACAGCTTCTTTGAGTATTGTAGGCTTAGTTTCAGGCCCTTCAACCCTGATATTGTCCCTCGGAGAGATTTTTGGCATCTCACGTTATTTGTCTCTTACAAATCCCTGAAATCAGATTGAGAGACTGATGTGTAGCCGTCCTAATGGACAGGAGCTGGCTGATCAATTTCTGCGCTCTTAATTTTGTGCTTAAGGAAGACAGACATTTGTAAAGTGTAAGGTTATCATAAACAGACTAATCATGAAGACACTCTCTCCTTTTACCCCTGAGCAAACACATGAGAAGAAGCCACCACCCACAGACTTTGGGGTGAAGTGAATTTTGCCTCCAGGGTCCTTTCTAATAGTGGAGCAGGGTCCTAATAAGCTATTGGTGGGCTTGAGTTGAGGTTCCTGTGCACTGTTGGCTTGGACCCTTTTTTCATTGCTCAGCCATATAAAAAGACTGAGTTTTGGGGTGAGGGAAGAGACAAAGGAAATTAGGGCATTGGCAGGGGAGATGGAAGTATTTATGCAGTCTGCCCTTTCAAAGCCTTTGATCTGTTTGGTTAGGTCATGAGTGCCAAATGACCAACTTATGAGCCAGCATAATGGTAAACAGCAATTACCAGGGCAGGAAAGCAGACAGCCATTAGCATTCCCAAACATCCACAAACCAAGAAAAACCCAACCCTGTCCCCACATCTAAGGGGCCCAAAGAAAACAAGGTTGTGCATACTGACTGCATCCCTGCTGAACAAGTTGGCTTTGCACACTCAAGTTCACACAGGCCTTCTGCAGGATCAATGCTTATGTAAAGGGTGGGGACTATTTCTGCTGAACAGAACCCAATGTCAACCCGATGTGTGATGTGAAAAGGGGAGCAAAGATTCTGGCTTCAATAAAATTAAATGAACACATGTCTTGGCTAGTATGTGTTCATTTTATTTTTTATTTTATTTTATTAAAGCTAGAACCTTCAAACTGGTTCAAATATGCACATTAAAAATATTATTGCTAGAAAAGAGTGGGGAAGGGGAACAATTATCCAAAACCAAATTTTTTGCTAGGTGTTAGGCAGGTTAACTTTTTGTTCTGATCTCATTTTATGGACAGAAAATGTATGTGATCAATGGAAAACACATACATAGTATCCCTATATCTAATTCAAGGGGGAAATATCTAAAAGACCAAGTCTACAGAGGTTCGTGTGAAAAAGGCTGAAATGGACTTCATCCCACCATGTGGGCAAACACTTCTGGTGTCTGATTTATATTAAATAAAGCCTAGCATCCCTTTTGAAGCACTTCAGTAAAATTACTACTAAGTGCTTTTACCATTTTTACAAATATTTACTAATCAGTCCTCATAACAGCCCATTAAGTTGCCATTAGGTCAATTTAGCTAATGAGAAAACAAGGGCTGAGACAGTACCTACATCTCCAATTTTATCAATCGTCAGTGGTTCCCAAAATGTGATTCACAGAGTTCTTGCTGGAGTTCTGTGGGGAGCCAGCGGGAAATACTGCTGGTTCAACTCCGTGTCTCACAGCTCTCTCTCTCTCAGCCCCAGTATATGTTTTTTTACTATTGGTTTGATGGCTGAATTGCTAAAGCTGCCCTCCTCAAGTCTCATACCATGGAGGTCCCAGAGGAAGAGAAAGATACTTAAGACTAAGAAAAGTATGATGCACCTATGTGAGCCAAGAACCTGAGCACACCCTCGCCTTATTGTGGGCTGGCAGCACACCAGAGGCATTAGACTCTGGCAATGTTCGTTCTGCGGAGCTGACGAACTTTTCTTCACAAAATCTACAGCTTCTTCGAGTATTGTGGGATCAGTTTCAGGCCCTTCAACCCTGATATTGTCCCTCAGAGAGATTACCACAATACAAATATTAAACAACAAAAGCTAAAGGAACTTCTCTACTTGTAGTTAACCCAAAGACTAAGACACTTTTGTTTAATAGCATATTGTGGCTTTCTGCATCAACTGTTCTTTGCATTATATAATAATAAAATATTATATAGCTCTTTCATTAGTAGATGGGAAAACACTTTACAAATGAAGTCAGTAGCATTATTCCCATTTTACATGTGGGGAAACCGAGGCACAGAGCAGTGACGTGACTTGCCCAAAGTCACAGAGCATGCCAGCGGCAGAGCCAGGAACAGAACCCAGTTCTCCTGATTCCTAGTCTAGTGTTCTGTCCACTAGGACATACTGCCTCCTCATGAATCTTTAACACTCTCCCAATTATTTTGCACTCAAGTGAAGGCAGTAAGATCCAGCTTCAAATATTACCAAATCTAAGCAAACTGAAAACATTTCATGGAATTATATGCGTCAAGTATTATAGTCATTGATCCATAAAAAAACAGGTTTTTAACAAATGTAGAGCATACCATGAAAATCCTGAAAGAAAAATGACAAAGAAACAAGCCACTTTGGTTCTCCACACCAAAGTGGCTCCATGGGAAGATCTTTGTTTCGTCTCCTGCAAAATATTCTAACTGTTATGGTTGCCATCTGCAAAATAGGGTGTGTAGACTAAAGCAAGGCAGTTTCAGAATTTAGAGGACAGGAAACAATGTTCTTTTCTATTTTTTTTAAGTAGGGTTTGAACTCCTTAACTGCCAGTATGGAGAGCAGAGTTTGGAAGTCACGGACATAGATCAAATTGAAGGCGTTTGTCCTGGTGTAACGCTGACAGACCCTGGTCGTCGGCAGGCAGGATTCAACCGTGGACCTCTGGAGCTTAGTGCATGAACCTCTACCGCAAGAGCTAAAAGCCAACTCCCTGTTAACTAAGGCTGTACAGCAGACTCATTTAACTCTCTCTAAGTGGTCTCAGTGCCACTAGATGGGACACAACACCACACCAAGAAGGTGTGTGGGTTACATTGGCACGCAACAAAGTGTCTCATCAACATGTTAGTGCCTTATGTCATGTCCCGTCAATCGCCAGAGTACCCAGTGATAAATGCCACGTGCCTCCCACTAAACAGAAATAGGCACATACCGTAGAGGTTAGGTTGGTGAGCTGTGCAGTTGTGAATATAACAAGTCTAAGGCTCATAAAAGATGATAGGTTCAAGGTCTTGGAAAATGAAGTCTTGTGTTTATCCATTCAACAGGTGCAGCATGGTCAGTATCAGTAGACATTTCCTCACATTGCCTTGCCAATATGTCTCAAATCTGACCTGAAGGAACTGTCTCTAGGAGCAACATAGGTGTTCAGTCCCCCTTCCCTTTCTCCTGAGACTATCAAAAGAGATCCCAATAAGTGCAAGCTATGATGTGCATGTGTATCTATTAAGAACAGGACTATCACCAAACTCAGGCCACCTAGGAGTTGGTGGATGGGAACGACTTTCAGATATCGCCAGCCTGAGCTAAACTTGAGTCAGTGACTTCCATGTGAAAATCTGACTTGGTCAAAGATATGCTGTAAGTCTGCAGCAAAGACAGGAAGAGACTCCTCCCATCCATATATCCAGCCACCAGACATGTGCTTTTAACTGTCCATTCCCTACAAATGTAGTTCTGCCTTATTTAGCTCCGCTGAACCATGGTTTCTGATCTTGTCATAGTCTAGCTAATGGAAGGTTCACAGATGAGAGACACAGAGAGATGAGAACAGAATGAGCAGGAGAGTCTAAATTACTTAGTGGAGGGCAAAGAGCAGTGGATAAGGGCCAAGTTGTTGTAGAGAGAGGAAATGCAGTTGGGATCACCTGGCAGGGCTGTGAAACAAATTGCCAATTCTTCATGGGGCCAGGAGCTATGGAAGGAGATCTGGCAATATGGAATTTCCTACACAGAGAATACTTGATATATAACGTACAATACTCAGGGCAGCAACAGAAGAAACTAGCACCATGTAAATAGTATTAAAAAGGAATTCAAATTTTTTGAGGAATATCTCTTCCAAAGAAGCGTGAAGAACTAGCTGGGCTTGTTTGGGCCTAATAAATCCAGAATCCCTTTGTAGGTGGTTTATCGTAAGAGACAGAGTATCAGATCAATAGGAGCATGTTTAGTATGATACAATTACAGAACCTCAGAGAGTGAGATTTCACAATGCACACAGCAAGTGAGTTTTACATGATAAGCAAAGAGGGAAGTGAACAATCACAGTTTCAAGCTTCCCCAAAAGACCTTGGAAAACGACTGTAGTAATTATGACACGGACCAAAAACAAACAAATGCTGCTGCCCAAAGAGGAAAATACTGGCAACAAGATCCAGATGCTGACAAGTCTGGACTTTAAGCATTTGTATTTAATGTGAACCAAAATGTGACTCCCAGTTACCCAGAAACAGATTCAGGTTGTCTGATATTCCACCCACAGCAGACTACTGTGAAAACTTATTTTACTAAAGCATGAATCATTACAAACCAAATGTCTCCCTCCAAAAGCTTTGCTCCAAAATATTTATGGACTTAAAAGGGAAACGTACAGTTGTAACTGAAGTGTTTGCAAATTATAAAACAGCTCAACACAGTGTATTTATAGACATATCCAGGATTCCTTAATCATTGCCTGAGATGTGATTCACCACTGATAGCATACAGAAGAGCCAACTACACCTCAGAGTGTGGGGAGGAGTTCACCACTGCAGAGGGCAGAACTTCTCCTAGTGCTTCATCCCTTAGAAGGGCTACCAGGGGACGGCAACTTTAATCTATTGTCTGGAATCCACAGCAAGCCTGATTCCGCCACCTCCACAGCCTTCACCTCCTGCTTTTGGGACCGTGCTGATTGATGGCCTTGAAGCAACCGAATTCACGTCCAGAAAGAGGTTCCGTCACCAATCTCTCTGTATCTATTTTGCAACTTCATTTGAGCACCAAAACCCAAAAATCTCCTGAAATAGTCTTTAGGAATTTTAGTGTTGGTGCACTTTAACTTGGGGCCAGTAACTGACCCAGAGACACATTCTACTGTAAATGTGGTGTCATTCCAGTGAGACATTCTCCACACTGTTCTTTTCTGGCACCAATTTAGTCACTGTTGTGGCTTATCCTGGTACAAATATCCACAGTGTAGCTATCTTGAAATCAATGCAATGGCTCTGGACTTATACCAGACTTAACAATTCATAGATTTTTTTCAGCCCACAAAGGACTGTCTGATCTAGTCTGACATCCTGTCTACCAGAGACAATTGAATTTCACCCAGTAACTGAGCCTAATAACTTGTGTTTGACTAAAGACTATCCTCCAGAGAGGCACCCAGTCTTGATCTGAAGACATTCAGAAATACAGAATCCACCACTTCCCTTGGTACTTTGTTCCAGTGGTTTAAAATCTGTGCCTAATATTAATTTGTTTAGCTTTAACTTCCAGCCACTGGTTTTTGTTATCTCTCTCTCTCCTAGATTAAAGAGCCCTTTAACCATTAGTACCCAGGTATTTTCTCCTTGTGAAGGTACTTCTACCCTGTGATCAAGTCCCATCTTGATCTTCTTTTTGTTAAACTAAACAGATGGAGATTTTAAGTTTCTCACTGTATGGCATTTTTTGCTGACCTTGAATCATTTTTGTGGTTCTTTTCCTCATCCACCACAAGGGAGCAAGGGAGATTTAGGTTAAATATCGGGGAAAATGTTCTATCAGCGTAGTTAAGCTCTGAAATAGACTTCCAAGAGAGGTTGTGGAATCCCCATCATTGCAGGTTAAGAACAGGTTAGACAAACACCTGTCAGGCATAGTCTAGGTTTACTTGGCCCTGCCTCAGAGCATGGGGCTGGACTTGATGACTTCTTGAAGTCCCTTCCAGCCTTACATTTCTCTGATTCTGTTTTCAACTTCCTTTTTAGAATATGAACACCAGAACTGGCTACCTTATTCTGACCTCCCTACTTCGGGTCTCCATCTCCTCAGGGAGGCTCTGACATGCAGCAGCCTATCTCAGTACTGTAGCAGGGTGAAGCCCCTTAAGGACTTGGAGGGCCTCGGGTTAGCCAACCCTGATTATTAAATAGGCACACCTGGATTGGATCCAGTAATTCCCCATAAAAGGCAGAAGGTGGCTTTAGTGAAAGGGAAAGCTCGGGAGATTACAGGAACTACGAAAGGCTGCTGCTGCAGAGATGACCTTGATACAAAGGGGTTTGGCAGCCAAAGCTAGAAACCAGAGGTTCTCACCAGATAGGGTTTGGGTGTGGTCTGCCAAAGCAGGAAAGCCAGGAAGGAGGATGAATTGGACACTGCTGGAATTTGAATAGGTGCACCTTTCCAAACAGTCCAGATCACACAGTGTAACCTAGAATAGAATTTGGACCCATTGTGTTTTAATGGAAGTAATATGAATGGCTTCCAAATTCTATGAGGGTTAGTTTCTCCGATTCATTCTCTACAATGGTATGCAGGTGACTTCTATCTAAAAATTTAAATGGGAGCATAGGATTATTTACGTTAAGCGGCGGGGGAAACTACATTTTTGGCAACATGGAACTGATGGGAATGTTTCTCTGACATTACCTTACCTTTCATTTTGACTGTGTAAAAGGCAACAGCATCTCCTTTCCTCCAGAATATTTTGGCAGACTCCTGGGCGGAATGAGATACAAAGAATGTATCATTAGCTGAACTCCTTTCTAACATTCCAAAAATAATGTAGTTGAGAACAAAGAGGACAATCCTTTCTCCAAATGTTTGGACCTTTGAGAAAAAATAAACAGAGAAAAGAAAAATGAGGAGACTTCAGGGATTTTGCCTTCCAAAGAAAGTTTTATTTTTTAAGAGGGTGGTGTATGTGTCCCACTCGCTTGGGGCAAAAATGCCTCATAAACCAGTTGACATCATAGAATGGTAGGACTTGAAGGGACATCAAGAAGTCATCAAGTCCAGCCCCCCGCTGAGGCAGGACCAAGTAAACCAGTCCAACCACTTCTTAAAAACCTTCAATGATGGGGATTCCACAACCTCCCTTGGAAACTCATTCCATAGCTTAACTACCCTTATAGTAGAGATTTTCCTAATAGCTAACCTAACACTCCCTTGCTTCAGATTAAGTCCATTACTTCTTGTTCCCACTTCAGTGGCCACAGAGAATAACTGATCACTACCCACTTCACAACAGCCCTTAAGGTATCTGTTATTAGGTTCCCCCCTTCAGTCTTCTTTTCTCAAGACTAAACATGGTATAAGAAGAAGTAATAATAATTGCCCTGAGATATCACCCTCCATTTAAAAAGCTTGCCAATGCCCCTGCAGAGTACACTTTCACAGATGAGAAAACTGAGGCACAGGGAGGTGAAGTGATTTGCCCATGGTCACAGTGAACCAGTGGCTTAGCTGGAGATAGAACTGGGGTGTCCTGGACTATCCACACTCGAGATAGTACTAAAAGGAGAATACCTATGCCGCCCTGTCCCTATTGACCGAAAATGTGTCAATATTGCATGTCACAGTAAACAACATATACCTGAGACAAAATTACCCAAAACATGTTAAAAGGGATCGAGGAGCCAAAATACGTTTTTCATCCTCCATTGCTAAAGAAGAAGCTTGAGAAACAGCTGTGTAGAGCCAGTGCTACTGTCCAAAAGCCTACCTGCAGGTTGGGGGAAGGGTTTACTCCCCAAACCTTCCCCCTTAGTTCCCTATGCAAAAGCTATTAAATCAGGCTGCCTATGGGGAGGGATGAATTAAACCCTGCATGATTAAAAATGTCACAGAATCAGGGAAAGAATGGCACAAGAAAGGAGTTAGGAAGCACCCAACTGGGAGACAGAGGGGTGGGTGGGAAACGGGAATAAAGAAAGACAAACTTGTTTGCCACATGGTAATGCAAATCCTAGATACACTAAGCAACTGACTTCTTAGCAGCTGTGAACAGATTAAATTAAAAGTCGGTAACATCTCACCATCTATTCTCCCAAAACAGGATTGTTGCATCAGACCAAAGGTATTTAGTTGAGGAAAGAACAAAATAAAAAATCCACCATTAAATGAGAACAGCTCAATAAAATAAATACAATCTAAAAAACATAAGGCAGAAAGCTTTGTAAATGGCTAGATAAGACACTGTGCCATAGGGTAAGAAGACTGATCTTCACAACAGATGGTCAATCAAGCAGCACTAATGTGTAGGGTTATTGTTAATGCAATAATTCAGTTTATCGGATTGCTTTTTTACCTGCTAAAGGGGGCAACCTTGGAAAAAATGGAGAGAGAGAGAGAGAGAGAGAGAGAGAATAACCAACAGATGAACCATGAATAGGACATGGAAAATTAATATTTATTCAGGAAGTTGGGGTGGCACTGGACAGTAGGGAGACCAGGCCCACAAAGAGTATACAATATAAAGCACAAAAGATATATAATATGATGAAAGACAAATCCAAACACACAGAGCACTGTATGGTCATCACAGCTGGAATGCTTCACAACAAAGGCATTTGTCTGTACCTGTATAAGCCCTTCTCTAGAGGAATCAGCAGTCTTCACTATATCTTCAATGGGCCACCAGGACTGGTTAAGGTAAATTGCCAAAACTAAAAGAAGAAACGGGGACACATTAACTCAAAATAGTTGCTGCAAAGACCACTGTCTGGCAAATTCACTGGTGAGAGTAAAAGGAAGATAAACATTTGGAAAGCTGGTTGCCTGAAGTTAGATACCTACATAAAAGTGGCCTGATTTTTCAGCAGGAAACTGAATGTAGGTTTCAAATCTAGGCTAGCGCCCTAACCACTGGATCATCAGTAGGGCTGCAAGTTTGTCACGGAAATCACGGATTCTGTGACTTTCCATGACCTCCATGACTTCTGCAGCGGCCGGCACGCCTGGCTCAGGGCAGTGCACCAGTTGCACTGACAACTGCTGGGGCAATCTCGGGCCCCTGTGCCCTCCCTCCACCCTCAGCAGCAAAGTTTGGGTGTGGGAGGGGGCAGAGGATTGGGGCACCGGATGGGGTGATGCAGGCTCTGGGCGGTACTTACCTGGGGGACCCCCCAGAAGCGGCAACATCTCCCTCGCTCAGCTGCTAGGCGGAGGTGTGGCCAGGCAGCTCTGCGTGCTGTCTCCGCCCAGGACACCGCCCCCACAGCTCCCATAGTACAGGAACCGCGGCCAAAGGGAGCTGCAGAGTCGGTGCCTGCAGGCAGAGGCAGCGTGCAGAGCTGCCTGGTCACACCTCCGCCTAGGATGGAACTGAGCAAGGGGAGATGTCGCCAGTTCCGGGAAGCCCCCCAGATAAGTGCTGCCCAGAGCCTGCCTCACCCTGTCCCTTGCCCCAACTCCCCACCCCCTCCCCACATCCAAACTGAGTTGTCTGCTGCTGTTGCTGCTGGGGGAGAGGAGGGACGCGCGGAGCCAGGTAGGGAACCTGTGGGTCCTGCCAACCCTGCCCTGCCAGCACCAGCGGGGGTCCCGGGCCCTAAGCTGCACTGGTTTCCACCCCCCCGGGACCCGCCCTCCCACAGCACCTCCAAGGCCCTGGTGAAGCCCCCTCCCCCAAATTTTAGTCACGGGTAATTTTACTACAAGTCATGGACAGGTCATGGGACGGTAATTTTTGTTTACTGCCCGTGACCTGAAAATACCTGTGACTAAAACGTAGCCTTAATCATCATGTCCCAAATCATCCTACCAGGGACAAGCACCAGGGAGTGAAGAACCATCCACCCAATCAAGGACAAATTTACAGTGAAAAGGCTTTAATGTGAGTGTTATCATTTACCTGTTTTAGCCCCAGGTTATACAAATGTTTCTAATGTGCATAGGTTAGTTTCTCTTTTTTGCTTCAAGCTTTACTAGCTCCCAGTGGACTTTGAGTCCAGGGTTATTGCTTAGTTAACCTATATTTTGAATAAATTATTAAGGTACATGCCAAAACGTGTTACACTTTGTGCCTTGAGTTTAACAAGAAAGGAGCAACTGCAGATGCCTGTTTATAACACCAGCTCCAATTAATTAAATATTAATTGCACTTACTGGCATAGAGGTTTCATACACTTTCTATGATGGATTCAATCTGTTCCCTCAATCCCTTCACCCCACTTTCCAGTGCAAGCAGCACTGCTCCATTACATATCCATGAAACATGCAACTACCAAAGAAAGCAGAGTCAGACAAAGGGATATAATGGGCCAAACATTGACTTCATCGGCAGCTACATGAGGTTAACCCCAAAAGGGATTTGGCATGAAACCTATACCCCCACCCTCACTCCTCACACTAAACACACAGTGTGATGATCAGAAAAGCATGAAAAAACTTTGATGAAAATAGGGAGGTGCATAAACACATTGCGAGGAACTACTTGACTTTTCTGGAACATTTACTGTGCTATTCAATAATTTAAGGGGCTGCGGGGTGGAATACACTAGTTGACATAGCAACTGTCACATCATATTACTTGGGCTAGTTTGTATACACAGATGCCTTCCTTAAAGAAAAACACTTCCCCAAATTCTATGCGAATGTATGTACTTTCTTCTAAAATTATCATTTTTAAAGTAGGTTTCAGAGTAACAGCCGTGTTAGTCTGTATTCGCAAAAAGAAAAGGAGTACTAGTGGCACCTTAGAGACTAAGCAATTTATTTGAGCATAAGCTTTCGTGAGCTACAGCTCACTTCATTCATGCATCCGATGAAGTGAGCTGTAGCTCACGAAAGCTTATGCTCAAATAAATTGGTTAGTCTCTAAGGTGCCACTAGTACGCCTTTTCATTTTTAAAGTAAACATCCAGTTCACAGTTTAACCTATGGATGTTTCCACACACTCTCAATCTCATCTTGCAAACAATTTTGTGGAAACCATTTTGAATACAGGTAAGTTTCAGAAGATCAAGTTCTCCTTGATCTCATCCTCTCCCTATTTTATAGCTCTTCCCAAAACTGACATTTGATGAGTAGAGGACAGAAGGGATGATCAGACATTCCACTACCGGATCTATGGTTCATGGAAAGTGGAGAGTATGTGAAATATCAGACCCACCGGCATTTTTTTCTTTTGTTGCTGTTGCAGATATTGGGCAGGATTCTGCTTAACAACGTTGAGCTGAACAAGGCCTAAAAAAGCAGTGACTGTGATTGTGCAACCTCTTCTATTGATTAGCAAGGAGAAGAAGAATTTTTCCCCACACACAGGCCTGCATTTAATTTTCACCTCCTACTGTACTCTGGCCAAATGTTACTACATTCTTCTACAAGTCTTTCCATTTTATCTCTTTGAATCAGATGCCCAATCAGCACCCAAATACAGAGAAAAGCAAGAAAATTCAAGCAACATCCAGCATGGGGTTTCTTTTTCCCCACTCCTCCCCTGAATCAGAACTCAAACATACACTTCTGAGACCCCAGGGAAGCAGGGACTCCAATCTAATTTGAAGCCAACACTACTGTTTTTTTTAAAAGAGGCATCTTTGCACTGTTTATTACAATATCTGAGCTACACATTCCACAGCTCTTGCCATTATTATTCTATTTATTCCTGGAAATATTTGGGTGTTTTATGGTGTGCACAGGACTTCAAGATACCTGCCATTCATTTTTGTCATACTGCCACTTTGAACAAGAAACGTGACTCAGTGGCTTAGGGTGCTCGGTTGGGATTTGGGAGAGCAGGGTTCTGTTCCGCACACTTCCTGTGTGACCTGTGGCAAGTCTTTTAGTCTCTCTCTGCCTCCATTCTCAGTAAGCTAAGTCTAACAGTACTTCTCTACCTCACAGGGGTGCTCTCATGGTTAATATATTAAAGATAATGAGGCGCTGAGATACTAGTAATGGGGACCAGATAAATACCAGGATTCCCTGCAACCAGATTATGTTTTCCCACTACAATTAATTTTTTTCCCAGTGATATGTTGTGACTATCCTATGATAAATGTTCTGTGGCATCTACAATTACTAGAAATCATGCTCACTGAAAAATATTTCCAGCAGGGACAGCACATTGAGTATTTAGAAATATACACAATAGTGTGTTTGTTAATTTAGGGTTGTAAAGATATTAAATCACCCATACGATGCTCTAGTAGCCCTTGCAACACAATTTACATTCTCAGAAAAATGTTCATGGTAACACACAGCCCATCATAAACAAACAAACATCTCCAACCCAAATAAAGACCGAGAGTGACGTTCTGTGGAACAGCAACCCAAATATTTCTCTCCACCGCATACCATCCACTTCAGATCTTGTTTAGACATAGAGATTGGAATCTAAATCCCTGCACCCTGTCACATATCATTACCATACTGTAATAATATTAAAGACTAAGGGAAACTTCAGAGTGATGTCAAATGTATGGCATTTAGCAAAGCTGACTATGAAGTACACTGAAAGGCTAACTATTTAGGCTGAATGTTACAAAACGGTCATGGCTCATTCAAATCAAACCACTCAAATGATCGTATGAATATAAAACACAATAATGAAATAAGCACTAAACTTTGCATTTATTAAAACACCAGTTTACAAAAAATGGACATGTGGGGTTATGGCAGTTAAAACATGGGGTTTTAAACATGTGGGGTTATGGCAGGTTTTATATCCGGAGAAATCAAAAGCTGACAAAAATAATCTGCTACCTGGAAAAGCATTTGGAAAATAACAGTTAAAATGCTTCTGTATACAAGAAAGGATCTACAGGGTGACTTCACAGAGCTTATGGATATGTATTATAGTGCATCCTTTATAAAGAAAAAAATAAAGTTTGGTATAAATAGGAAACATTTTTAAAATATATCGAGGTTTGCCATGTGTTTTCAGTATGTAAACCACAGAGAGAGAACGTCAAGTAAAGTCCTATTAAATTCATATTTAAAGGGTACTATTAAAAACCAGATTATGTAGCCCTTACTTAAATGAGCAGTCTTGTTGATCCCAGTGGAACTACAGGATCAGACCCAAGGTTTGCAAGAATCTTATAGAATCAACTCCCACACATGAGATTTAAAGTCCTCCTGCTGCTTACTAAACAGAGAAGTCCCTATTCTGCTAAGTTTAAGCATTTATTGTAAATAACTATTAGGAAGTTTAGTCTCCAGAACTCATGTGTTTGACATGGTGATAGACCTTGTTTCTTTGTGTACACAGATCTCATTAATTCATAGTGTTTCTATTACTACTTGACTATGTTGCTAAATATTCATGCTGTATGCACTCTATTTCTTCCACCTGTATATAGTCAATGATTCTTCATGATCCCTTTTTAGATGTCGTTATGCATTATTATACCTATGCATCCTCCTTCCTGAACAAATCAATCTGCCTCATCACTGTTCTCAGTTACTACCATTTGAAGTCAAGTTGATAGAGATGCACAACTGCAATTACACTCAGAATTTGGCCTGCAGTAGGTAGAGGGTTCCCGCCCGCCCCGTAAATGGTATCAGTGCTGATATTCCATTAATGCAAATGTTAATACTGATGTGTAAACCACTGTCAGGAAATGATCTGTAGCTTTAAAGGAACCATAAAGTTCTTTGGCTGTGTCTGTGTGCCAGGAAGTTTCTCTCCTTCTTCTGACTGAATTACAGCCAGTTAGTGAATTATCAGTCCAGCATGGGAGAGCACATGGAATGGGAGGCTGTTCTGAAGTACAATGTAAAACCAGCCGCAGGTGAGTTTAATCTATTTTTTGTTCATGTGAAAAGACTTCCAGGTTCCAGTTGTTTAGCTGCGATGGGGTCTGAGTCAGCCAACTGAACCAGTGTCTGATAACAGAGCACAGTATAAAGTTCACGTTTTAACATAGCATAGGACAGTTATCTGACACATTACGGACTGGACCCAGAACTCCAGCTTGTCTTTCTTTGTAATATTTCTTATAACAATAATATTGGCTGCAAATCTCTTCTATTGAAAATGTATAGCTTATACCTTCAGAAATAAAAGGCACTTTGAATTGCAGTGGTGTTTTTAGCTTATTGCTGTATTGTGGGAGAAGAGGGACTAAGAGATAGAGTCCAAAGCACAGATCGTAGAATGGTGTGAGTTCCAAACAGAGTTTGGAGTGAGCAAAAGACACCTTAGTTTAACATTTTCTGACTTCCTGATACATATTATACCCTTATACATATATATTAAAGAAGGGTTAAATAAAAGTTTGCCTCCCCAGATAGGACTTGAACTCTTGTGGATCTTAGACAGTTGGGAGAAGCTTATCCACTGGGGGCAGTATTTAATACATTGGCCTGGTGTACATGACAGTTTCTTTCTAGTAGCTTCTCCCAAGACTATATAACCTCCTGTTTTCCAGCAGCTCAAAGAGCTCTTTTAGTTCAAGCAGTAGAAGCTTGTGCTTTTGGTGCTAAATGACTTGGATTCAATCCCTGCTGAAGACTATGGCATCATAGCTTGCAATTTATTTTCAGTGTTGTAAATCCCAGACAGGGTTCTGGCCACACAGTCTATTGACTGATGGAGTTAAACAGAAAGAAACCAGGATATGTGTAGGAACACACACACTGTGTAGAGCAGTGATCCTTGATGGGTGGACAAAAAAACTAAGATGC
The DNA here is from genome assembly GCF_965152275.1 of Natator depressus. NCBI lineage: Eukaryota > Metazoa > Chordata > Testudines > Cheloniidae > Natator > Natator depressus. The sequence continues at coordinate 74,727,859 of NC_134243.1, forward strand.
AATCATAACCCAAATCTCTAGGACCTGGTGATAACCCAGCCAATGACTTGTGGAATAGAAATGCCAGTAAGCACACATTTCTACGAATAATAACTGCAATGATGTCCATTTAAGGTCACCATATGGCTGTAATAAGAAAAACTCCAGCATTACTAGTAGTAAGTAGTGCATAGACTGGCACAGAGTATAAAGCAGACTGCTGGAGATCTGCCAATAAAAGGAGTTTAATTCAGTTCCTGACTGCACGTCTGGATTTAGCTCTCACAAGGCAGCCCAGAAAAATGGGCCAATTAAACCTAGAACTGAGGAGGTGGCTACCACAAAGGAAAAATACAAAATACAGGAATGTTAGTAAGCTACAATCTATCGTAACATATCAGAATTTTTTGCACTTCTATATGTCCTATCTTTCAAGAATATCAAAGCTCAAGCCAAACATTAATTAATTAAGTTTCACAACATCCCTGTGAGATAGAAATGTATGATTATCCCCACTGTACAAACGCAGAGAGAGAGGAAGAGAGATTTACCCAAGGCTAGTCTTCTAATCAGCAGCTGAACTGGGAACAGAACCCAGAGACCTGACTGCCAATCTCCCACTCTAGCTACTAGACTTCCTGCACAGATGGCCTTTTAAAACATTTGCTTTACATATTAGCTAAATCTACTTCATGTTCAAAACATGGCATGGAGTTAAAGTACTGTTGTTCTAGAAATCTGCTTACATCCATTGGGCATTGTTTAAGACAGACAAAAAGTATAATCATTCCATTTTCAAAATATATTGACACGAATCTCACCTCTTTCTTTATCCTGTGGATCTGTTAACACCAAAATTTTATATTTTGGGTCTTCTCGGTACACAGGAAGGAAACACATACAGGAATCTTCAAGTTTAACCTAAAAACAGGCATTTAGGTGTTTTAAGCTGTAGAGCTGGCAAAAAAGCATTTCAATTATCAGAAGCACATACAGAAGCACTAAACGTAAGCAAGGTGGACTATTCAAAGTAACAACTTGCACCTGGAAACAGCGTTCACCATTTCATCAATGTCAGAACACTAGGGTCAGGTATATTTGTTCCTCCACTGAGCTACTGAGGAAATGTAACGCTGCGTACAGCATATGACCTTCCTGAGAAATCTTAGTATCTTCTCTTGATTAGATCTCTTTCTTTGCATGCTGCAAATACATCATCACTGACATCACAGTGGCACCTGTGAGCACCTCCTCAAGTAAAAGTCAGGTGCTGTTTTTATGACAAATCCTACTGTTTTGATTTGAGAGTTAATTTAGCACTCATGAAAGTGAGAGACAAGCAGCACAAGCACGAATCTGGCATAGCTGGACCAGCTTTCTCTGCACAGAACTCTGCCAATGCACTTCCACCCTGACCTGCAATAATCCTCTTGAGCAAAGACTGCCAACCATGACACGCTGTACAGTGGTCTGAGTAAAGGGGATGACAACAATCTAATATGCATTAAAGAACTAGATGGCCCATTAGCCCCATCACCTGAGACAGGTTTTAACCTAGGTCTACAGAAGCAAAAGGCTCAGGGACTAGTCAGACTAAATAGGGATTAGTCCATCACAGCAATCTTCATCCCTAAATTTTTAGGTGTACGTTTTCCCAGAGTAGGGGTAATAGAGGTTGTTAGCTCAGATATCTGTGGTCTTCTTGGAGGGAGATAAATTCTTATCTTTTGATTTATTTTTGATTTATAAAATATCAGAATTCATTGAAGTATTTATTACAGTTTATAGGAAACAGCTAGAAAATTCTTGTTACTTATGCCCTTTGGTAATTGTATTGTTCTGCATGTGCAGATTAGACAAGAACAAAATTAAATACAAAATTAAGTCTGAAGTTATATTTAAGGTCTCACTACAAGCCATAAAATCAAGATACTTCAGACTTGAAGACAAAACTCCATTCTTTAGCTCTAGCTATTGTGGATACGCAGCATTGCTTAGTGTTCTAAGCCCCCCGCCCCCTAACTGAACACCAGATGGGCTGGTAACATGGCATCCCTGCATGACAGGTTAAGCTAAGGACAGTGTAACAGCCCTTTTGTATTTAACCTTACAGACGGTTATGATCTTGGTCCACTAGAGGGCATTAAAAGAATACCAGAAGACGAGTCACCCCTACTTCTCAGACAATATGAAAGTTACCCCACCCACATGAACTGACTTTTTCTAGAAATGACTATAAAATATTTTCCAAAACTGTTTAGAAGCCACCATATTCCACACAAACCGTTATTTCAACTGAGTGGCATTGCTTCAGCACTGTGTAATGATATAAACACAGCTGGTCCAACAGAAACTTTCATTGCATAGAAAAGGGCCCACGTACTGAAAGGTTTCATACAATGACTGAAGTTAGAAACGAAAAAGACCTATCTAGTCATATCCTGCCCATCTCTCGGCCAATGCAGGATTGGTCCCTGCAGCTCTATCACTGAAGAGTTTTTATTCAGTCTGTAAACCATTTCTGATCAGAGCTGGTGTGAAAGAGCACATATTAGAACATTTCATTGTGTTTATTGCTGACTCACAATAGAAAGAGTCAGCGGCACTGCTATGGGTACCCGCATGGCCCCACAGTATGCCAACATTTTTATGGCTGACTTAGAACAACGCTTCCTCAGCTCTCGTCCCCTAATGCCCCTGCTCTACTTGTTGATGAAATCTTCATCATCTGGACCCATGGAAAAGAAGCCCTTGAGGAATTCCACCATGATTTCAACAATTTCCAACCCACCATCAACCTCAGCCTGAATCAGTCCACAAAAGAGATCCACTTCCTGGACACTATGGTGCTAATAAGCAATGGTCACATAAACACCACCCTATACCGGAAACCTACTGACCGCTGTGCTTACCTACATGCCTCCAGCTTTCATCCAGACCACACCACACGATCCATTGTCTACAGCCAAGCTCTACGATACAACCGCATTTGCTCCAACCCTTCAGACAGAGACAAACACCTACAAGATCTCTATCAAGCATTCTTACAACTACAATACCCACCTGCTGAAATGAAGAAACAGATTGACAGAGCCAGAAGAGTACCCAGAAGTTACCTACTACAAAGAAAATAACAAAACGCCACTAACCATCACCTTCAGCCCCCAACTAAAACCTCTCCAACGCATCATCAAAGTTCTACAACCTATCCTGAAGGACGACCCATCACTCTCACAGATCTTGGAGACAGGCCAGTCCTTGCTTACAGACAGCCCCCCAACATGAAGCAAATACTCACCAGCAACCACACAGCACACAACAAAACCACTAACCCAGGAACCTATCCTTGCAACAAAGCCCCTTGCCAACTGTGTCCTCATATCTATTCAGGGGACACCATCATAGGGCCTAATCACATCAGCCACAATATCAGAGGCTCGTTCACCTGCACATCTACCAATGTGACATATGCCATCATGTGCCAGCAATGCCCCTCTGCCATGTACATTGGTCAAACTGGACAGTCTCTACGTAAAAGAATAAATGGACACAAATCAGACGTCAAGAATTATAACATTCAAAAACCAGTCAGAGAACACTTCAATCTCTCTGGTCACTTGATTACAGACCTAAAAGTGGCAATTCTTCAACAAAAAAACTTCAAACACAGACTCCAACGAGAGACTGCTGAATTGGAATTAATTTGCAAACTGGACACAATTAACTTAGGCTTGAATAAAGACTGGGAGTGGATGGGTCATTACACAAAGTAAAACTATTTCCCCATGTTTATTTCTCCCCCCCCCCCCCACACACACACTGTTCCTCAGACGTTCTTGTCAACTGCTGGAAATGCCCCACCTTGATTATTACTACAAAAGGTTCCCCCCCCCGCACCCCTCCTGCTGGTAATAGCTCACCTTACCTGATCACTCTTGTTACAGTGTGTATGGTAACACCCATTGTTTCATGTTCTCTGTGTATATAAAATCTCCCCACTGTATTTTTCACTGCATGCATCCAATGAAGTGAGCTGTAGCTCACGAAAGCTTATGTTTAAATAAATTTGTTAGTCTCTAAGGTGCCACAAGTACCCCTGTTCTTTTTAATAGAAAGAACAAATCTCTACAACAGTAAGGAAATTCACTGCATCATTTAAACTAGCCTGAACAGCACAAGATGGGCCAAGAGCTGAAGATTTTGGATCCAGTCCTAGACATCTTCCAAATTCAATCCCAATATGGAGGTAAGGTCCAGACACAAAATTCAGAATTGGACTTCAAATTTTGGTGGTTTTCAGATCTAGTCTTTTGATTTGAGTTTATCTCCAGTCTATGAGGGTAAAATATTTACAATCTGATTGATTGAATCTGAAACTTTAAGTGATTTTTATCCTTGCCACACTAACCTAGATATATTCAAACAGATTCTGGCCACTGCACTTGAAATTGCCTTTCATTGATATCTAAATACACTTTCTACTTGGGAATGTAATTATATTACCTTCTCTTCACCAGGAATGGAAAAAAACTCAGGAGATGATGAAGCTTGCTGCAAAAGTTTTTCATAGTAGGCCTCAGCTGCTTCTTGGATAACCTCAGGATTACTTGCTAAAATATCTACTGGATAAAGGTGTCCTATGGATAAAATAATACACAAGGTCATTTCGTTTGTAATGAAAGTAGCTACATACATTGTAAAACCCTGAACCTGCAAAAGGATCTGCGTGGATGGACCCTTATGCACCCCAATAGCCTTTTGTAGAATCACGGCCTAAAATGGTAAGAGAATAAAATTGCATCTATCTTCTGATGTTATTTAAGCTCATTTTTGCAGAACAGAACCATGGCAGTATCAGCCCACATTTGCTGCCTTTCAGCTCAACAGGGACTTTGTTAAATGTCTGCAGATAATTCAGCCTCCTGCTCAACTTAGAGTGGGAGAGCACAGATCAAAGTGATTTTCTTAAAAATGCAGCCCCTGATTGTTAATGCTTATCTAAAAATAAAACAGGGGGAAATACCTCCTCGGTGCTTTTGCCATTTTTGGAAGGCCTTTTACAAGTCAGTCTGTCTGCTGTGTACAATTACAGCACCAGTCTCTCTTTCTGTAGAGTCATTTCTATTGGTCATATTCATAATGATGAATTTAATCCAGAGAAAAAGTAAAATATTTACTCTCAGAGGCATTCCCATAATAATTACTATCTTTTTATGCAATATATTTTAACTCATGGGCCTCACTGCTGCAAGATATTACTTAAAAATATAGGTTAGTAGTATACAATCAATATATATGAATAAGAATATTAATTTTCACACCATCTTAGATTCCAATTATTACAAGGGATATAAAATTCCACACATCAAGGTGTTAACCCACTGCCTGCAGGGGATCAGGAAACAATTGCTCCTCTTTATAATACAGTATAATTAACTAGATCCATTGGGCAATTCTTGGAGACTGAATATCCTGTGAGATGGATCAGCAGTTTTATGAAGTCTCCCACCACGACAGGGCAATATTCCCAGATTAAGGGGCTCACCATTGACTAACTCCATCTGCAACTGCTGCAACCCAAAATGAATATGAAAAACAGTTCCACCACGAAGCTACGTTTAGGGGAAGTGGGTCTTAGCCTTGAATCCCCCTTCTTTTTGACAATGATATGCTCCCATATGGCAGTTCCCATTTAGGAGGATAAAGTGAAATAACAATTACATAGTTAGTAAGAAAGCATACACTAAGGAATGTGTGGAAGGATGGTCTAGTAGTTAGAACACTGGCCTGAGATTTGGGCAACCTGGGTTCAATTCCCTGCTCTGGCAAAGACTTCCTGAGTGACCTTGGACAAGGCACTGAGGTCTTGTCTACCACCCTGGAGCAAACATTCACCTGTGGTTTTTTAGTAAAATGCCTCACAACCAATTCATATGTCAAACTAACTGGTCATTTGTTGTAAATTGGCTCACCCACTTTGAAAGTAGGTTAGTTCACTTCAGGATGAGTTAGTGCAGAAAAAGGTGTGTGTGGACACATCTGTCTTTCAGCGTAATTTCTGCCTCTGGCAGTCCTCCCACTGCTATCCCACACTACATTGCTTCACACCTGGATCTACTTGTGTCTTTGTGTGCCTGCTACTACTCTGGGGTCATGTTGATCAGATGTCACCTTCCTGTTTAAATACTGACGTGTAGCTAGAAGTGACCCATTTGCAATTGTACATGCCTGGCGTCTTGTACCCTTCTCAGCATTACAGCAGCCATGCCTCATGCATCCGCATGGATTCATGGATTCCCTTGAGATCTGGAGAGATATGTTGGTCCAGTACCTCCTGAAGAGTAGCCACCAGAGTGCCAAGCTACACAACATATAGCAAAACAAATGATGGGAGGGATCACTCCCAAGATAAGTTTCAATGCCGCAACAAAGAAAAGGAGCTTTAGAAGAGTTCTTTAAAAGAACTTTAAAAACTTTAAAAAAAAAACAACAACCCTGTGTGGATGCACTGATTCAGAGGGAAGCAGATTGTGTCCACCCACCTGGCTTTAATTATTTTGGATAAATTAATCCACAAAAGCGTACGTGCAAAAACACAGTCTGCAAAAAAACCCCGGTGTAGACAAGCATAAGAACGACTATACTAGGTCAAACCAAACATCCATCTTGCCCAGTATCCTGTCTTCCAACAGTGGCCAATGCCAGGTGCCACAAAGGAAATGAACAGAACAGGCAACCACCACGTGATCCATCCCCTGCTGTCCACTCCCAGCTTCCGGCAAACAGAGGCAAGGGACACCATCCCTGCCCATCTTGGCTAATAGCCATTGATGGACCTATCCTCCATGAACTTATCTAGTTCTTTTTTGAACCCTGTTCTAGTCCTGGCCTTCACATCATCCCCTGGCAAGAAGTTCCACAGGTTGACTGTGCATTGTGTGGCCTCAGGTCCTCCTCTTCAAACATGAGGATAAATATATTACCAATTGTTAGGCCAGGGCCACCTCTAGGTTTTTTGCCGCCCCAAGCTCCGAGAGCGCAACTGCCCAAGCAAAAAAAAAAAAGGGGGGGGGGGAGTGGGGGGGTGGCTGGAATGCCGCCCAAGCAAAAAAATAAAAGGCAGGAACGCCGCCCCTGCAATTGTGCCGCCCCAAGCATGTGCTTGCTTTGCTGGTGCCTAGAGCCAGTCCTGTGTTAGGCAATCAAATACTACCCTAATGGGGACTATATAAGTATGATAGACAGAAATAATGTTTTCCCTATAAAAATAAGAACATAGGATCTGATGTCTCAGATCAAACTATTAGTCCATCAAGTCCAGTATCCTGACTCTGGCAGTGGTCAATAACCAATTTCTTAAAAATAATGTAAGAAACAAAAACCCATAATTCATTGATGTTCATTGCTATACAAGGGTAGTTAAAAACTCACTCCTGGCCTTTGCAAGCGATCAGCTTACATCCTGAAGTTTGATAGCAGTGCTATGTAGTCAGAATGCTGAACAGTAAATCTCTAAAGGCTGATGTGTAAATGTATTTTGTCACGTTTGTATCTAAGAAACAAAGGAAGATGCTCTCCAACATTGTGAAGTCAATTCACATTATAAAAATCCTAACCAGCAATTTGCAGAAAGAAGGCTTGCTGTAGTGGGCTCCCACATATGTACTTTGCAATAACAATCCATATAAGGAAAACAGGACATGTAGTATGTTAAAAACAAAATGAAGGATTATTATTAAATGCTCTGGTAAGTTATTTTTAAATACAGGAATGTCCTGTATGATTGTTTTCAATTACTTTTAAAAAAAATCTGTACATAAGGATTTAATTTTACCGGATGTGTGCTGACGACACATAAAGCAAGATATTGGGCCTTCCAAAATATGCAGCTGATAAACACAGCACTCACAATGCTATATCCTGCTACTTAATAAATAAACATGATTTTGCCTTCTTCCTCACAGAGAAAACACCTAGTATCTTTAAGTTACACTACCTTTTCCAGTACCTAGTAGGTCTGTATTGTAAGTTAAAAGTGATCATTTGGAGAGTTATGTAATCAAATAATGACACAAGCCAAAAATGGAAGCATTAAGTACCAATGCTGGTCAACATCTTATCATTACAGCCCTCTAGATGAGTCCCTTTTTTTCCCCCTCAAATAAATAATTTGTTCAGTTAGTCTGTTCAACTCCCTCTTCACTTTAGGTTGCAATTTTCAAAAGCACCAGCGGGAATCAGTACATGTTCCTCTGAAAGTCAACGGGACTTGTGCCCTTAACTCACTTAGGCATTTCTGAAAATCCCATCTTAAAAGTTTGGAAGTCTAGTTGCCAAATGCAGGTAGAGGAGAAGCCATCGGGTTAGTTTGGGTTTTCACTTTAACCTCTGTGAGCCTCAGTCTTCCCAGGGGTGTAATGGTGGGGGAAATCACACTTACCCTCCTTTATAAAGTACTTTCAAATGCACAAATGTAAAAGAGCTGCATAGTCCTAAGTATTATTATTATTAATAATTATTATTATGCATTTTATTCACACCAAATAATTACTGCTGGCTAAAGTAAGAGGAAGCAATCAAGATTTTAAAAATCTAATCGCCAGTTTCACAAGAGTCTAACTTTGCTGCTTTCCTTTTAAAGCAATGTTTTCCTGTGGATGCCTTGGGCTTGAGGCCCCTTTCAGCAGCTCAGGAGACTGAGATCTTTAAGTTCCAAGGACAGCTTTATAAAACAAATTTAAATTACAGGATTTCATGACAGAATTTGATCCTATGCAGCAGCAACAACAAAAGAGTACACTGTGCTAACCAAAGCTGAATGTTTTTTAAACAGTCAATGCACACAAAGGGTTACCAGCCAAAGGGGAAAAAAAGAGTCATAAAAAGGGGGCCTCCCGGCTGCAGCCACAGAGGAGGTACCATATAACCATAAGGAGAGTAAATTTAGAACGGGAGGCCTACTGCATTAGAGGGATTCCACACATTCCAGCCTTAGCAATTCTGCAGAGCTGAAAGGGGCTGCCATCTTAAATAGCCAAAGCTGGTAAACAAGGTCATGACATCACATAGATTCTACAACAACAGTATCAACAAGAGCTTACAGGTAGGTATCAGCCTTGACCTTTTACATGGCAACTGCGCTTTTTTGTTTCCTTTAAAAAAAGGGGGGGAAATAAAAAAATATAGATGATCTTTTGATTACAAAGATATAAAGCTATATTGGCATTCAGATTTTTGTTTTGAGCATACATGGCTACTTTGCAAACAAATAGACAAAGCCACATTTTAAACTAAAAACAAAAAAGTGGTAATTTCATTTTGTTGCACTTCTTTGTTCTCATAAAAAAGTCTGAGCCGGCTTCCCAGCTGGTGTAAATCACTGTGTCTCCGCTCCCGTCAATGAAGCGCCACTGATTCACACCAGCTGAGGATTTGATCCTTAAAATGAAAAGTAATAGTTAGACATGAATATAAAGCAAGCAGGCACTGCATAAGCTTCTCACATACTGCTCTGGCAATGCTCCTTAAAACCTGACATGCAGCACTCCTTGTTACTGCTGCCTGGAATCCCATATAGCTCTGCCAAATAACCTAAACTATCCTGGTTTCAGAGTAGCAGCCGTGTTAGTAGTCTGTATTCGCAAAAAGAAAAGGAGTACTTGTGGCACCTTAGAGACTAACAAATTTATTTGAGCATAAGCTTTCATGAGCTACAGCAGCCGATGAAGTGAGCTGTAGCTCACGAAAGCTTATGCTCAAATAAATTTGTTAGTCTCTAAGGTGCCACAAGTACTCCCTTTCTCTTTGCTAAACTATCCTGTTTCAGTCTTCAACCCCAAATTCACCTCAGTTCTTTCCTGCAGCACCCCTCCTCCCAATACATACCCCTGCTATTCCAGCTTTGTTTTTTTCCAGAACAGAAATAGTTAACTGTGCTGAATTATGTGGTGGTTTTGGGAAGTGAACAAATACCTCTCTCTTGGAGGGAAAACTGCAGCTAAACTCACTTCACCTGGGGATCTAAAACAGATCATAACATAGGTTTCTAGATGGGAAATAACAACATTCGTAAGGTCTATTTTTAAAGCCATAGCTCTAGTCACTTATAGGATGGGAGATTATTTTTCATCTTGAACTAAAATTGTGATGTTTTGTACATTAAACACAGACCTCATCACTACTGAACCAAAAAGAATTTCACTGCATGGGATGAAGTAAGCAGAAAATAGTTTTCCGTAGCCAAAATAATTTATTCTTCTCAGCACAACAGAAAACACATGGTGCACCCTCATGTATGTGAAATTCCACAAATGAAACTATAAGTAGTAGGTATACTGAAGGTAAACCAAATCCCCCCAATCAATACAACGGTTATAAGGATTCAGTCTAACTTGCACAATCAGAGAAAAGTGATGGTAACATTATGCAGCTTAATCCTGATTCCTAGCACAAATAATTTAAATAGTAATTTTATATTATTTATAACCCCATCATATGAAGATAATGTTGCAGCAGTATTAAACCACCCTTTTCAAGAGCTCTTTAATTACTCTAGTTTATTCAGTTTACGGGATCTCATGTTTTTATACACTAATTTTGTTAATTCATCACTGCATAGTTACTAATTACTCTGCTGATTAGCTGGATCTTTCTGTTACAAAAACTGATGCTAGTTTAATCTAAAAGTTAGTACATATTGTCAATATCACCTTTTTCTGCATGAGCATTAATCCAATATATCTTTTAACTATCACATAAAAAACACCTGCCTTATCTTCAGTTAGAGCAATCTATTACTGTATCCACAACCTGGTTTCCTTAACAAGTTGGTAATAGAATTGTTTCAGCTTCAGACATGTCAAAGAGCTAATTAAGATACCTTAAATACTGATCGTACTCCTAAGAAAGCTTTATTTGTTGAATGGAGCATTTCAAGCATTATACCTGTTTGATGCAGTAGTATTTCAGAAGACTGTTTGTTGCAGTATAATTGAAAAGCAAACAAACACCAGCCTTAGTGTAGATAAAGAATTAAAAATCAGTGTACTGTACTAAGTTTCAGAGTAACAGCCATGTTAGTCTGTATTCGCAAAAAGAAAAGGAGTACTTGTGGCACCTTAGAGACTAACCAATTTATTTGAGCATGAAAATATGGAATGCTTCACGAATTTGGATGACACGCAAATTCGTGAAGCGTTCCATATTTTCATGCTCAAATAAATTGGTTAGTCTCTAAGGTGCCACAAGTACTTCTTGTACTGTACTAAGTAATTAATCATGTCCCCTGTGATTGCTGTTACTCCTTCTGCAAACAGGTTGTAGAGAACTATACTATATGCATTTATTAAGAACTGCACAATTAAAAAGTGCCCTTAGTAATCAAGGAACGTTTACATTACTGAGAGTAAAAACTATCAATATGTGAACGTACGCACACACACTCCAATATCATTCATTTTCTCTCACACATACACATGAAAGAGAAAAGCTTGAACATGTGAGTCTTAACGGCTCAGAAACGAAAAGCAAATAAAAAGAACCCAACATTTATTATTTTTTAAAACTTACAATTTTTAAGACAGTATCATTGGGGGGGGGGACCTAACTCATTTTTGAACACTTGGGGATGGCAATACAGTAGAACCTCAGAGTTACGAACACCAGAAGTTGCGAACTGACCAGTCAATCACACACCTCATTTGGAACCAGAAGTACACAATCAGCAGCAGAGACAAATAAAAAAAGCAAATACAGTACAGTACTGTGTTAAATGTAAACTACTAAAAAAAGGGAAAGTTTAAAAAAAAGATTTGACAAGGTAAGGAAACTGTTTCTGTGCTTGTTTCTTTTAAATTAAGATGGTTAAAAGCAGCATTTTTCTTCTGAACAGTAAAGTTTCAAAGCTGTATGAAGTCAATGTTCAGTTGTAAACTTTTGAAAGAAGAACCATAACATTTTGTTCAGAGTTACAATCTCTATTCCTGAGGTGTTCGTAACTCAGAGGTTCTACTGTGTTGCTTTCAAAAAAAGGGGGTGGAGTCTTATTTTTATGCTAATGTGATCAGCAATAAACAATCAGGGTGAGATATATGCAGAAATCCACAATATACAGGAGATTTATTTTAAGTTTCCCTGTCAGTATCAGGAGGCCTTATATCCTTGGGCATAAAAGTATTTTAAACTTATTGTTCTTAACACAAACCACTTTGCAGCTTCATTCTCTTTTCTTGTGAACTAATCATTTGTCCAGGTATCTGTGATGGTCAAATATGCACATAAATTTAGGTGAACTGACACAGAAAAGATTATGTACATCACATTAATATTTAAGAGGGAATAGTCCTGTGATTAGAACAGGGGACTGGGAATCAGGACATCAGGGTTCTATTCCTGACACTGGCTGGATGCGTGACCTCAGCCAATCGTTTAAATGCCTATTGCCTATAGTTTAAATGCATGTAATACCTACCTCATTACAGGCTTAATCTATTAATGTCTGTAGAACACTTGCAGATCTTTGGATTAAAAGTGCTATATACAAAGGCATAGGAGTACAGTAATATTAATATATACTATAAAGAGCCCTCTTCCCTCCCCTCTATAGACTGTCATATCTATACTATATGCAGTGTTACTGTAGACACCCACTTGTCTCTCTCTAATATCCATACTGTGGCTGCAATAATGTGACCATTCCTAGGTTCTAGAGAGAGTGACTTTTTTGCTCTTCTAAACGATGCACATATGAATACTGTGCCTTGCCATTAACCTCTCACAGGAGCAGAAGCACTGTGTTTAAACAGCAGCACTCGGTACCAAGTACCAAGTCTTATTCATTGCTTTAATTGAGCTTGAACAGTTCTAAGCATGTGGTTATCATTAGGCTACCATATTTGTTTAACCTTTCAAAGGAAGGAAGAGGTCCTTGGCATGTTACCGGGAATACATGCAGAACCTGACTCTCATATCCTGAATTTAATTGAGCAAGTACATGTCAAAAAACCAAGTTCTAGTGTAAATGAAACCTCCAGTAACACCGTAACAATCAGCAATAGAGCTGGTGGATAAATACTGTGGTGTGATATCTGTCCAACATGGCATGGCAGCCCTTAACCACATGCTGTACATCATTAACAGGAACAGTGTTCTTTCACACTGCGTTACTTTTCACCCATTTGTCACAGGATAACCTGGGAACTTACAGAAAAAATGTTTATTGGTTTTAATGGATTTTTATGTAATACCATCCCTGTACTATTTTCCATTAGCATTTTGACAATGAAGAGTACTCCAGGAAGGCAAACAAAATATGAGTTTCTGTCTAAAAGGCATTGCTCTGTGAAAATCAGTAAGTGAAAGTGCTCTGGCAGTAAATAATTATAATCCAATTTCTGATTAAGTGGCTGGACGGTTTAAATAGATGAGTTCTATTTAAACAACTGCCCCCATTGTACCAGTTCAACAAATGGACTACAGATAAGGGTTATGCATCCCAAACACAGGAGGCTATGGTATCAGGGAGCCCATTCATGTTCAAAGGATTTTGCTACTGCCTAGAAAGGTTATGCCTAGCAGAGGTGCAAATGGACATAGGCAAAGGATAGGTGGACCTGATCCGTGAGGTGCTACGCACCTTCAATTCTCATTGATTTCAGTGGAATCTGAGTGCACTCAGCACCTCACAGAATCGGGCCCTGTATATCAAGCATTTTATTTCCTAGAATTTAGAAGAGTGATCAGAAGCTTGTGAAATAGAATTAATATTTAATCAATTTTAATTCAAACTAACTATTTTTTCCTCCTTTGTAAGAAAAACTGCATCTACAACAACATATTTACTCCTGAGTTTCATAGTATTTTAAATTTAAATATTAAACTTTAGGAATCTGGGTATAAAATGATAGGACTAAGACAGGAGCTTATTCGATCTTAAAGTTAACTTGCACTGTCCCAGCCCCCTGTAGGTTTTACCATGAAGATTCCAGCTGCATCTATTTTTCTTCAAACCATTCTTTGCAGCAGTGCTACATTTAAAAAAGAAAAACACAAAAAACACACCCAACTCACAGCACAAATCGAAATCCATTTGTGTAAGCATGCTACCTCCTGTCATATCACATAAAACCCAACATCTGAACTGACAAGCTTTGTACAAAGTTCCACTCTGAAGTAATTGAAAAAAGGCTGAGGTATTATGCCTCGGAAAACAGGATTTATAAATAAAAATGTTGACACACCCTTAAACTATGGAAGTGTTACCACATACAGCTATAGTGTAGCAGCAAAGAGTGACTGAACATTTCACTCTCTTTGCAAAGAGTTTAGAGATGTAAGATGGAAAGCGGGGGGGGGGGGGGGCAGAATAAGGGTGGGGAGAGAGAGATCTCTCCGAGTGGGTCAAAGGAGATGCAGGCCTGAAAAGAAGTAGCATCCAAGGTAGTAACTAACAAGCATTTTTTCTCCCTCACACCAGACTTACAGCAGTGAAACGCCATTGACTTCTGTGGGACTAGCCCCTGTGACGCTGGCAAACCAGCTCTTGCCAAGGCTTTAGGCCTCAGCTGAGCACTGACAAATTCACTTCTGGAAAGCAGTCCGTTTCACCTGGGTGTTAGTATGGTTAAGATGGGTATTGGACTTACAACCATGTGTTTAGACTCTATGAAATGCTTGTAAATTGCTGCATGCATTATTCTCACTTATAATATCTATATCACATGCTATAAGATAATATTTAAGTTTTTGCTTTATAACTGTAAAAAATGTTTGCCCTGAAACTGTCAACCTGTCAGAAAGGATTATCTCCTGCTCGTTAAGAAGGCTATCAAAACTAAATGGGTCATTGTGGGACATCACAAAATAAAGTCTTTGTTAATTGCCCTTTCACACCCATGAAGAAACTATATGCAAAAGAGATTGTCCCGTCAGCTTGAATTCTGGAAGAAGAAAATAAAGATAGTGAACAGGAAAATTTGTCATCTCTTTTGCTGTTTGGACTCTCACAGAGCCAGAGCCACTAAACAGAAGCAGAGATCCCTAGGGTCAACCTGGGTTAGCCCTAAACAGAGCCTGCACTAGGCATAAGCAGACTAAGCAATTGCTTAGGGCCCCAAGCAGCTCAAGGGGGCTCCCATTCACTTTTTATTATTATTAAGGCTAGGAGTCAGTCACAGATTCAGTGATTTTACGTGACCTCCACGACTTCAGCCCCGGGTGGCAGGACTCTGGCTGTCAGTGTTGGGGGAGAGGGGCAAAAATATTCCTGCTTAGGGCCCCCAATGGGCTAGCAACAACTCTGGCCCTAAAAGACATTCAGTGCTGACAGATTGCTACAACTCTGTCACCTTTTGCAACCATCAACTGTAACTCATTTGTGTATATATGTTTGCCGGCTTTAACATGTAAATAACTCTCTCGTTTCTTTTTCCTCACTAATAAATCCATAGTTATGTTGCTATAGGATCGGCTACCTGCATTGTCTTTGGTATGAGATCTGAGATACAAATTGGCCGGGGGCAGGACCAGCTCTAGGTTTTTTGCTACCCCAAGTAAAAAATTTGCCATCCCAAGCTCCGAGAGCGCAACTGCCCAAGCAAAAAAAAAGGTGGCCGGAATGCCGCCCCTTGAAATGTGCCGTCCCAAGCACATGCTTGGTTTGCTGGTGCCTAGAGCCAGCCCTGACTGGGAGTAAGTGACTGGTTTCTTGGGACTGAAAACAACCTGAATCTTTTGTGATCTTTGGTGGATAACAACCAACTATCACTAAGTCCCACTTGCCTGGGTGGCAACATAGCTTAGAATGCCCAAGGTGATTGTCTGTAACTCCATCATAAGACTGTTATAGCTCTTCAGGGGTTCAAATTTGTTACTGAGTTGGTCAAATCTTATTGTGGAACATACAACCATTTAGGGGTGTCTGCTCTGCTTTTTGACACTCTGACCTGAGGTTGGTATTCACATTCGTGAACTGCTCCAGACAGGGTGACACCCTCAATATACCCCTATATAAGCACAGTGAGAATTGGGTCCTTAATATCTACTGCCTCCCACAGAGCCCAGGAATGTGTGGAAAATTCTCAGGGCCATACTCGTATCTCAGTTACACTCCTGAAGTAAAGGGTGGTACTCCAAATGTACAATGGTGTTACTGGTGTCTGGCTCTCAGAGTATAAACTAAAAAAGGGACGGGTGGGGTGAGTTGGGAAATAATGGAATGTATAGCTGAAAGATTTTCTGGACAGAGAAGATGAGAGAGGCTCAGTCCTTTACCATCACAGACAGAGAAGATAGATGGAAGAAAGAAAGGAGGCTGAAGGACAAAACCTACACCTGAAGAGACAAGAAGACAAATCCTCCCATAGTGATGAAAAGGAAAAAGCAGGGAGACAGGAGTTGACATCTGAGTTTGGAAAGCAGTCCAGTTTGGAGATGCTTTTGTCCATAGGGGAGATGCTAGAAAGATCACCACTCAAAAATATTTGAAAAAAACAAAAACAAAAAATACCAATCCATATTTTAAAGCCACGTAGCATTTAAAATTACTGCAGGGCCACCCTTCCCTGCTTGCTAGCTGAGATTGGGGCTAGCAGTTGACATTACATTCAATGCAGTTCCTCATTACTATTATTATTCATACAGTGCCATGGAGCAATACAGATACGAAAGAGGCAATAAGCTGGATTTTCAGTGGTACCAAGCAATCTCAACTCCCCAGTCATTTCAGCTGAGTGGTGGATGCTCAGCCCCTTTGAAAAATCAGGCTTAACACATCGCTGGTTCAAAGAATTTATAATCAAATGCCTCAATCATGTAAGTTACCAAATACCTCATAGGTGGTGTTGAACACCCTCCACTCCAAATTACTCGCAAGAATCAATCTTTAAACTAGATTCCTTTCAAAATTAAAATGCATTTAATTTGAGCAGGAGAGAGAAGGAAAAGAAACATTCTTCCCCAATGTTTTTCCATGCCTTACAGTCATCCGGACATTTTGATGCTGTCAATTTTTATTATATGAAAGTGAATACCTGTGCTACCTATATCATAGCTCTCTGAGCCTGTCCTGAATTTCTTGCTTCAATGAACAGCTGCATGTAGTAGAATGAAATGTGTAAATATCTCTATTGTTTTCCTGTGCTTTTGTGTCAGCCGTTCGACGTCTTTGAAACTGCGCCAAAACCACCACAGTATTTTTTTTTTAAAGGGGCTGGTGGGAATGGTTTCGCTCTGTGCTGTCTGTGCACTTGACATCAAATATGAGGTTCTTTAAATTTGGTTTCCACAGACTCATCTAAAAGGACCACTTCTGGTGGTTAAAAATGCAAAAGGTTTTGATTGTAGTGCCTTGACAAACAGCCAAAGATCTGATGTGGGGAAAAAACACAGCAAGATAGTTATGACCAGAATGGAAAAAACAAGGAAAAACACATGGCTTGATTTCAGAGCAGAAAATTGACTTAGGCTTTGCATAAACGACAGCATACCTCCAAGCTTGCTGATCTCCAGTCTGCCTTGAAAAAGAGAACATACAGTCTAAAAGCAGAGCCTATTAAAGGCATAATGTTTCTAAACAGCATCTGTTACGTACTAATAAGCATTACTTAAAGGACACAGGCCTTAAACTGCTACCAAACGTGCACTTATCTGAAACTGCTGCAAGGCAATCTTTACAGAAACATCACATGACACCAAGGGAATCTGAATGATACAAAATGGAATTTTTATTTAATTTGGCTTGATGTTGTAACACAGCAAAAAACATGGAGGCATTCTCTGAGATTTTGTGAAGCTGTTTGTAGAACTTCACAGGAATGAATTACAAGTAAGAATTATGTCTGTGGAGCTGTTTGCCATCTGTTGTCAGTAATACTGCAAAGACCAGTCACCAGACTTCAGTTTCAAAGGTTAAAAATGCAACATTTTTAAGCATCCGTTGACCTCTTGGTAACTGAGCGGGAGACTGTGTACTTTGGATGTGTGTGACCCAAGGGGCTGCCAGTCACTTTGCAAAGGCAACACAAAGCACTGTGTGTTGCCGCAGAAAAAGCTCAGGAACCTCTTAGTTTTGCCACTGTTAGCGGATGTGGAAAATTCATACTGACCTGGTTTCTAACACATCTGATGTTGCAAATACAGATCTGGAGCTTTAAAATTCCACCTGTCCTGCAGCAAATCTCCTGCACAGGAAGGTAAACTCTATTGATTAACACGGATTTCATGAAAAAAAAATCTTTTTGCAGGACAGGTGTAATTTTAAGGCTCCTTTACTGTAACTGTTAAACTAGATACACAGCTTAGTCATTTAGTAACTATCACGAAGGCCCCAGAATTATATGCTGTATTACCCACAAAAATGCCCTTCCCAGAGCCTATGGTACGTGCAAACCTCAGGGCTCCTTGAAGAAAAAAAGAAAAGAAAAAAAACTACATGAGAGCAGACTGTATTTAAAATAATTAGCTGAAGTTCCAGGTGAGCAGCTGGCTCATTTCTCAATGTTAGGGTTGGCACAGGATCTACACAAAGGGCAAATAGGTTTAATTTTAGATGGACAGGCCTGCAAGCCTTATTATTCACACGAACAACCTTTATTGTCACTTGAAGTCAATGGGATTATTTTGGGAGTAAGAGTTGCAAGATCAGACAGCAAGAACACTTAAAGTTGTAGCATCTCAGTCATAGAGCAATGTAAGATCAAAAAACACAGCACGAGAAAGCAAAGCTAAAGGCTGGCTCCAATACATTCAGAGACTTCATTTTTTATTGCACCACTTGCCAATTGCTGCTGAATTTTTTTTAAGCTCAAGGATGTGCAGTCAAAGAAATAAGACAGAACTGTAACAATAGCTAGAAACACTAAAATCTTTTCTTGAAGAGAGAGGGGATTAGGGTGGGGTGAGGAAAGAACCATGCAAAACACATGACTTGGAGCAATACAAAATGAAGCGGGGGAAATGTTTACAAAACCTAAAGTGCTTGGCAGCACAAGATTTGTCTGGACAAGGAACACCAAGTTGCATTCATCTGGAGATATTTCATTTAAAAGCATCAGCAGAGTAGCAAGTCTTCCAAAAAAGCCAATATCATCATTACAAATGTTTGACTTTCATAAATGGCTGATAGGAGAAAAAAATAGGGTAATCTGATTTCAGCACATTTAGACACGAGCATTAGAACTAATGAACATCATCATAATTATTTTACTGAAGGGGATGAAGTAGGTGCTTTAGACAAATGGCAGCAACTTAAAGTGTGTTTCAGAAGATAAATTCCCTTTCTCTCCATTTACCTGTTAGCTTGACAAATTAAGAAAGCACAGTGCAGAGACAGAGCATGAGAGAAAGCAGTGCAAAAGTTAACCGAGGTGATGCAATCAGCCCTTATCCAAGGGAGTGCATGAACAGAGCTTCTTGGAAATGCTCCTAGTCAAATATAAACCAAGAATACTATTCACTCAAGACTCTCTTGGAGATCCACTACTGAGCATGCACAAAGGCCCACCTATCTCAAAATCATATCCATTACCAAGCATCAAATGCTAGATTGATTATTGTTTCGCTTACAGCTATAGATCTAAATTAGTGTCTATTTTAGGGCAAAAGAAACTTGCCACACATATCGGCATTATTTTTTTTTCCATTCTCTCTGTCAGCCTCTGCTGGGGAAAGAGACTCTTTTGCCTGCTACTAGAAATATTTGTAATTAATTTTTGCTTATTTTTTTTCAAATTTCCAAACATTACTTTACAACAAATATTTCTACTTCTTCCGTTATTTGTCATTCCATTCACCAGCAATTAACAAAGGATAAACTCTACAACAATATGCAGGAAAGGCTCCATATATCTCCATTCCATATCATACTAATCGAATTAGCTACTGTCTTGTGGCCAAGAGACAACGTAGTTACTACTCTGTTCTCCATTATTCTTGATTCCTTTACTTCCTCTTAAAGCAAAAGTGAAGTTTTGACTGGAGGATTATAGCACTGTCTTTAGCATGAGACTCAAACCTTGGAATTATGATCTGAAGATTTTTTTATATATACTGTGTTCCCTCTGTTCCTCTTTACTGTCTCTCCTGTGTTCATTTACTAAACCACAGTACCACTATATTCATTCATAGGGCTATAAACACACTAAAGGACCAGGTGTGTGAAGGAAGTGGTGCCATTTTGACAGTGCTATTTTTCTGACGGTAACTGCTTTCTAATCCAAACCCCATTGCAGTAAAGGGAAGTCTTCCCATTTACTTCCATGGATTTTGAATCAGGCTGTAAGACCAGAAAAAATTACCACCTTTGGACCCAGAAAAAGTCTCATGGGAACTTTGCAATAAAAACCAAGGACACCTAGAGTCAAACTGTGACTGCACAGGAACTGAGCGAAATTTCCTAGGCACGCACAAACTTGTTGCTGTGTGTTTTGGTAATTTATAGAAAACCTGAAGTCAGATCTTTAAATCTAGCTAGATGTTGCCAATCAAGTGGTCAACCCGGTAATACCGTACAAAATACACACACTATTGAAAAACAGCATCCTTAATAAACAGCATGTCTGGTGTGATAACTTATGTAGGGACCAGCAGACTTCTGTGGAAGTGGCTGGTTAACATGATGCTGGAAGTTAATCTTGGTCCTCTTCCAGCCAGCTCAGCTCAGAGCGGATTGTGAGAGGCAGTCACTCACAAAGCCCCACCAGAGGGATTTGTTGTGGCTGGGTAGTGCCCAGAAGTTCAATATTGTTTCAGGTCCAGCCTGGTAGCATCATTAAAGCTCAGTCTAGGAGCCTCCCTGGGAACAGGGGGGGAAGGGACAGCAATGCCAGGGAGCAAGGTGAGGGCAGAGGTGGGGCACCGAAAGAAGCAGGGATAAGACCAGGAGAATATAAGTGAGCATTGGAAAAAGGAGTAGGAAAGAAGGAGGTATAAGGCAGAAAAGGACACAGGAGAGCAAAGGGCCTCTGTACCCACAGGAGAGGCAGTGCCAGGGCTGGAGGAAGGGAGTGCAGTGCTGTGCGGGTAGGCAATGCCAGGGCTGGAGAAAAGGAGGCAGTGCCATGCAGGATGGATGGGCAGTGCCAGGACTGGGGGAAGAGGGACAGGGCCATGCGGGGGGCAGGGCCAGGCTGAAGGAAAGGGGACAGTGCTCTGCAGGGGGACAGTGCAAGGACTGAAGGAAGGGGGGCAGTGCCATGCGGGGGGGTGGGGCAGTGCCAGGGCAGGAGGAAGGGAGGCAGTACTGTGCGGGGGGAGGAGGCAGTGCCACACTGAAGGAAAGGGGGCAGTGCCAGAGCAGGAGGAAGGGGGGAAGAGCCGTGCGGGGGGGCACTGTCAGGGGTAAGAGAACAGTAGGGGAGGGAGGGCAGAGCCGTGCGGGGAGCAGGGGGGGTCACTGTCAGGAGCAGGGGAGCAGTGGGGGAGGGGAACAGTGCCGAGGGGGGGCAGTGCCAGGGGCAGGGGAGCAATGGGGGAAGGGGGAGCAGTGCCACACGGGGGGTGGGCACTGTCGGGGGCAGGGGAGCAGTGCCGGAGGAGGAGCAGTGCCGTGCGGGGTGGTGGGCAGGGGGGTGGGCACTGTCAGGAGCGGGGGGGCAGTGCCGTGCGGGGGGTGGGGGCACTGTCGGGGGCAGGGGAGCAGTGGGGGAGGGGGGCAGAGCCATGTGGGAGGGGTCACTGTTGGGCGCAGGTGGGGAGGTGAGGGGAGCAGTGCCGTGCGCGGGGGTGGGGGAGCAGTAGGGGAGAGGGAACAGTGCCGGGGACGGGCAGTGTCGGGGGCAGGGGAGGAAAATGCCATGCGGGGGGGTCACTGTCTGGGGCAGGGGGACAGTGGAGAAGGGGAGGCAGTGCCGTGAGGGGGGGGATCACTGTCAGGGAGGAGGGAGCAGTGCCGTGCGGGGTGGGGGGCGAGGGGCAGTACCATGCGGGGGTCACTGTCGGGGGCAGGGGAGCAGTGGGGGTGGGGGGCAGTGCCGTGGGGGGAGCGGGGGCTCACTGTCGGGGACAGGGGAGCAGTGGGGGAGGGGGGGCAGTGACGTGCGGGGTGGGGAGCGGGGGCAGTGCCGTGCGGGGGTCACTGTCGGGGGCAGGGGAGCAGTGGGGGAGGGGGGGACAATGCCGTGCAGCGTGGGGGGCAGGAGGGGAGCGGTGGGCCGGTGCCGTGCGGGGGCAGAGAAGCTGTGAGGAGCGGGCGGGCGCGGGCTCCCTCTTACCGGCCGCGGCTCTTCCTGTTTCCTCAGCTTCCATCACTTCCTCCGAGCCGGCCTCCTCCGCTCCGGCCAGGCCCTCCCGGAACAGCCCTGGGGCCCGCTGCCCACGCGCGGCTCCGGCCCCTGCCGGCCCCGGCTGCGGCCCAGCACAGAGCGGCCCTCCGACCTCCTCTCCCCACCCCCCCAGCCCCCGCCCTTCCCTTCCCCCCCAGCACAGACCTGGCACCCCCGCCTCCTCCTCCCCAACCCCACCCCGAACAGCTTCCCCAGTAGAGACTGAGAGACCCACCCCAGCATAGCCAAGGAGCCGGGGGGTAGACATGCACCTTGGATACCGGGTGTCAGGCGACCACCACTGAGCCATGAACAGCACCTAAAGTCCCATGTGACTCGAGCCTGAAAGGGACAGGTTTAATTTTGAATTTTTCTTCATTTGCCCCAGTTGAAATTTTCCAAAATCAACATGGATTTGTTAAAGGGGCCAAGCTAATCCAATTCTGTGTTTTTAAACAAAAAAGTTCTGTTCCAAATTTTGTCCAGCTCTACATTTTAGCTAAATGGAAAGGTTTAATTAATTCCAATTTATTAACCGTTTTAAAAGTTGGACTTAGCACCTGCCAACATCAAGCAATAAAAAAAAAAGTTGAGCGATACTCGAGAAGTAAAAAGTGAACATATATTTCCTAATGATGGACCTAGTTCACTTCCTGTTACCTTCAACAGCAAAAAGACTCAGTTCAAGACTCAGGTCCTGGAAGTTCTTCTATGCAGTCAGAATGGTATTGCAGAGAATATGCTCTTTTTCCATCCGACAGTTCAAGATTTTCTTTTACACTTCTCAAACAAACACATAGTCAAATCTTCAAGGCAATAACCAGCCAAACCTTTCCTAGCTGAGCTGCTTTTTACCTCAAGATGAATGCCAGCTCAATTGTATTTGTGTAGAGTAATAGAAGAAACAGTCAGTGGTTAACTGAGTCAGCCGTGTGTGTGATTTGGGTATGTATTGCTACAGATGTGTATACATACATGGAAGTGTAAATCTCAAGGCTATGATGAGACGTCCATTAGGTGTTAGGGAGTAACCTTAACTTCAGCTGACAAAGTTTTAAGGGGAGAAAGGTTCCCATTGCTGAAAAATCCTCTACAAAAATGGCCTAATTAGATTTATGAAATCACCAAATCTTTCATTTCTGTGTATGGTGCATGTACTGTATTTGTATGTATATTATAGTTAAATACTGCAACACTCCTATAAATGTATATACTGGCATATAACACCAGATGGTATGAGCAGTTAATGAAGTTAATAAAAACTGAAATTTTAATAAACCGTTATAGGACTGCCAATTTAATGAAACCTTAACATTCTTTTAACATGCACAAATACATGAAATCACGAGCCTCAACAATTGTATTAATTCATTCTCAGAAACCAGCAGCCTCTTATCAGAGTCATCAAAAGAGACTAATTTGTGAAACTGGTGAAGACAAGTCTGAGCTGAAGTGTCCTGGGTTTTAGTGCATATATCCAGTGTACCTTCCATGAAAGATTACAAAACAGTGAAAATACACATAGATGACCTGTTTTCTGCTATATGTACTGTAGATATCTGTTACCTATATCATGAACATTGTAAAGAATAGCATGTAGATCTTGAGCATGCCCGGTCAATTGTTATTTCAGCATGCATAGAGGTTATACTGAACAAGTTGAACTACACTTAGAACATCTGTAAGAATAAACATTAGCATTTCATGGCTTCAAAGCACAGTACAACTAGTCCTTGGTGCACACCTACAAGGTAGATATTATCCCAGATGTAGAGTAGTTATGTGATTTACCATAGAGCAGGTTAAATAGACTATATTGCCCGGTAGAACATTTATGCTGGAATTTCAAGAGAGGTTTCAGAGATCATATTTATTAAGCTTAGAGAACTGATGAAAAACTTTTTAAAAATTGCATAACTTTGTATGATCCTGACTAGAAGACCGGTATGTTGTATTTACGTGCAGAATATCATAGGGAAAAGTTTTACTAACTGGTTATACTGAGAAATTATACCAGTAAAGAATTACACCAGTAAAGTAGATGGTCCACATACCTAAAAGATGACATACATAACATCAGGGTCAGTTCACTGAAGTCAATGGGAAATTTTGGCTCATTTAGGACTGCAAGGACCCCACTCCACATCAGCTATATATTATTCTTCAGGCCTGTAAGTTTCTGGGTGAATATTGTGCAACATGTTGCACATTCAGGAATATCACTAAGTAAATGTTTAGCTTTAGCACATAGATTAATTGATATATTCCAAGGCCGGAAGGAACTATTGTGATCATCTAACCTGCCCTCCTGTATAACACAGGCCAGGGAACTTCCCCAGAATTATTCCTAAAGCAGATCTTTTAGAAAAACATTCAATTTTGATTTTAAAATTGTTGGTGCTGAAGAATCCACCACAAACCTTGGTAAATTGTTCCAATGGTTAATTACTCTAATTGTTAAAAATGTACATCTTATTTTCAGTCTGAATTTGTCTAGTTTCAACTTTCAGCCACTGGATCATGTTATATCTTTTTCTGCTAGATTGAAGAGCCCATTATTAAATATTTGACCCGCCATGTAGGTAAGTCACCCCTTAAGAAAGAGAAGGTTAAGCTAAATAGATTGAGCTTCTTGAGTCTATAACTATATGGCATGTTTTCTAATCTTTTAATCATCCCCTTGGCTGTTCTCTGAACCCTTGCCAGTTTATCAACACCTTCTTGAATACTGGACACAGTATTCCAGCAGTAGTCACACCGGTGCCAAATACAGAGGTAAAATAACTCTCTACTCCTATTCAAGATTCCCCTTGTAGTGCAGTGGTGGTTGTTCCTCCCACTGTGGGTCGGAAGGACGCCACACCTCCTCACTACATCACCAGGATTACTGTCAAATATCAGGGGGAATTAGAAAACTAGTTGCTCTCAGCGGGTGGGGCACCAAACAATCTGTGGGCACTAGCCCTCAGGTGGGGACAGAGCTAATGAGCAGTCTGCAGCAAGAGTCTGCGTGCTCAGGCACTGAGGCAGGGCGGAGCTGACAAGCTGTCTATAGTCTCAGGCCCCCAGTCAGGGCAGAGCAATTAAGCAGACGGTGGGCTCTGACCTTCAAGCAGGGCAAAACTCCCAAGAAGACTATGGGCTCTGGCCCTCAGGCAGGGGCAGAGCAATCAAGCAGCCTGTTGTCCTAGCATTGGCAGATGGCAGACAATGCAGGCCCTTTGACCTGTGGTGGGGAGGTGGCATAGGGGTACCTGGACCCATCTGACTTCACCAGGTCCCAGCCCAGGGCCCTAAGAGTGGTGAAGTGTTCGGCCACTGGGTCAGCAAGGATTCCAGCCGCAACACACTGACCTGGATACTGGCAGAAATGCAGCCTGACTGTAGTCAGCTGTCCCTGGGCTTCTTCCTTCCCTTGGCGTGTACCTGGATCCCAGGGTTGTCCTCCATCTCACCAGGAAATATGGCACAGTGGTAGTCCCAGCAGCGCCTCGATGTCTGCGGTGGTTGGTGGCTCTGCAAGACTGGGTGAGTCGTCGGGGCAGCAGAGGCCCTCCTCGGTGTCCCACTCCAGTAGGGTGACCAGCTGTCTGGTTTTCGAACACCCAGTCAAAAAGGGACCCTGGCAGCTCCGGTCAGCACCGCCGACTGGGCCGTTAAAAGCCTGGTCAGCAGTGCTAAGGCAGGCTATTCCGTACCTGTCCTGGGGCACCACGCTGCGCCCCGGAAGCGGCCAGGAGGTCCAGCTCCTAGGTGGGGGTCCCATGGGGCTCCGCGCACTACCCAACTAGCACCGCCTCCTCACTCCCATTGGCCAGGAACTGGTCAATGGGAACTGCAGTGGAGCGGTGCCTGCGAGCAAGAGCAGCGCGTGCCGTGGATTTTCCTGTTCCCCTCCACCTCCACCCCGGCCTAGGAGCCGGACCTGCTGGCTGCTTCCGGAGCGCAGCACAGAGGCAGGACAGGCAGGCAACCTGCCTTAGCCCCGCTGCACTGCAGACCGAGAGCTGCCCACGGTAAGCCTGTGCCTCAGTCCCGACCCCCCGCCCCAGTCCTGAGCCCCTTCCTGCACTCCAAACCCCTCATCCCAGCCCCAGCCCCACCCCAGAGCCTGCACCCCCAGCCCAGAGCCCATACCCCCTCCTCCACCTCAACCCTTAGCTCCCCCAAAACCGGAGCCCCCTCCTGCACCCCAGAGCCCACACCCCCCGAACCGCAACCCCCTGCCCCAGCCCAGTGAAAGTGAGTGAGGGTGGGGGAGAGCAAGCCATTGAGGGGGAATGCAGTGAGTGGGGGAAGGGCCTCAGGGAAGGCGCGGAGCTAGGGTGTTTGGTTTTGTGCGATTAGAAAGTTGGCAACCGTACGCTCCAACACTGGCGGTCCAGGGAGAAGCGTCTGTCTCCCTCAGCAGCTCCCCTGCAGACTCGATCTCCTCCTGGGTCAGGGCGCTGCCTGGCTCAGCAGCAGCGACAGAGGCCTGCAGCGAGCCAGGCACATCTGTCTCTTTCCCTGGCTGGGCTCTAACTGAGCTGGAGGTTTCACCTCTTGTACTTCCTGTCCCACTTCTCAACTTCTGGTGGGAGGGGCGAGTCCAGCCTGACTCCATCTACCGGGGCACAGAGAGTGCTTTGGAGGGAGGCCACACCTCCTCACTACACCACCGTTTATGCTTCCAAGAATTGCATTAGCACTTTTGGCCACTGAGTCACACAACTCATGTTCAGCTGATGATGCATCATGACCCCAAAATCTTTTTCAATCACTGCTTCTCAGAATAGATGTCCCCATACTATAAGTATGGCCTACATTTTTTTGTTGCTAGATGTACGCATTTACCCATATAGTTTGCTTGCATCCAGATTACCACACACAGAATTCATCTATTCAATGTTTATTTTAAAATATGTAAGGAACTCAGAATCAAGTTAGATTAGCTAGACAGTCAAATAATTATTCTGATGCTATAGTGAGGAGTAGGTATCTATAAATTTATGTGGGTTTTTGCAAACAAAACATTTAAGACAATGAGAAAGAAAATTTAAGTCGGGTGGAAATGGATAGATATGTATTTGTAGATAGTCACTCTGCTTAATTAAGGGGAGAAAAACCCAGTGGATTACAACTGTGCTATAAATAACTTGTAACAAGTATACAGGCAACAACTTAGTCCAATTAGTTTGTATGTGAGCATTTTTCTGATCTAAAATGTAGCTGAACATTTTATGAAAATGTTTTTCAGCCTCTTCTTTGTTTCTTAAACACAGTTAAGACTTCTAAAAAAAGAAAAAGAGAAAAGATAAAGCAAACTTCAGGCAGTACTGGTCAGACCTCTGTCTAAACAGAGACATAATAATTTATACTTTGAAAGAGTTATGTGATTCCCAAATCATCTCCGTCACATGAATCCAAACTTGTCTCAGTCTGATGAAGTCTCTTTCACTGTCCAATAGGAACCTGCATGTTTCAGAATGGATTGGGGAAAAAGGGTGTTCCAAATCAGGCAGATTAGTACAGATGTATGAATTACAATACTGTTGTTTAGAACTGAAAGACTACCAGAGTTCACGTTCTGGGGCTGTGTTTCATGGATTCAAATTCCAACACTGTGGTTGTGACTGGTAAGTTTTTTATTGTATTATTATTTTTTTTTAATTTGCTTCCTCTTTTAGCCAGACATGGAATGAACACATGCCTGATCTTTGTCATAAACAGTTCCCTGGAGGGAAATACAGTAGCAACTGGTCACAGTAACAATTCCAAATGGAAAATAACTCACTGCTGTGCCTTCCTAAGAAAATCAGATGTATATCTGCCCCTTTATTGCCATCCAGTTTGGTTAGTTGTTCCCTTTCTCTCTCTTTTTAAAAAGAAATCTTTGACATCTTCTCCTGTCAGTTGCGTAGCTGTCGGCAATATAAACTAATATTAGATGAACCTGACCCAAAAGGAGTTCTGAAGCAGTAAAACTAGGTTGCATCACGCCGGCACATAATCAGGGTCTAGAATTAGAACAACACGTGGCAAATTTCAGGGTCTCAGTTTCACGGCAAGGTAAGAGAAAAATCACAAAAGGAACAGCAGCCTCATCACTGCTAAACTAGATCATTAAAATTAAATATACCAAATAAGCACACCTGAGCATGCAGGTCAAGGCATCAGATTTGAAAGTTTTCTTGCTAGCTATAGGTAATCCTGAATCACAACTGCAGACCCACCAACTAGAGAGGTTTTTGAGCTTTAAAAGGTTAAAACTCTTAAGAAATGCTGCTACCCACTGTAGCTTGACATGTGAGTTGCTGGATAATTTTCCACTATAGGGCATCTGAGGACGTAGGGATGAGGCTGAAGCTACATCAACATATTTGCCCATGATGAGCTCCTAGTTAGCTTTTCCCCTTACATGGTCTTTTAGGCAGAGACTCCTCCACTTGTTGAAATAGCTTTAGAACGACGTGTCTGTTAGACGCACAGGTGCCACTTAGAGGTAATAATAGAGAATTATCATCGCATGCCTCAATCCCATTTTTCACCTGCTTGTAATATAAACTTGCAGGCACTGCTCGCAGCTTTATTATCAACTACCTAATAATATTTCATCCAATTTGATTTTTATGTTGGCTTAACTATTTCAGTACAGTAAGACCTTCTTACAGTGATTTCTTTTCATAAAACAGCTTTACCCGAAGCAATAGTTCTTTCTGACCAGAGCTGTAATTTACATATTGCATTGTGAGTGAGTTCAGAACTTACATTTTACTATAAACAGAGTTTCACTCTGACTTGGTCCCACTATATTCTTCACTGGAAGTGAAGTGGAACAAGCATGGAATGATCTACATTTCCTTTTTGGGAAGAAAGGGGGTCCTTTATTCCCCCCTCCCCACACACACACACGACAGTGAAGCCTGTGAACCTCATTGCCACAAGTTATTGTTGAGATCAAAAGTTTAGTATGATTTTTAAAAAAGTATTAGATATTTGTAGGAAGAAAAGGAAAAAAGGAAGAAAAATAAAAAAGAAAGGGAAAAGGAAGAGACAAATATTATAAGCAATTTAAGGTAGGTGTACCAAGTAGGTGGCCTAAAAAAATCTGTGTTTTTTTAAAGAGAGTCACTGCAGCCTTTATACTATAGCTAAGGCTGTATAGTTTCCATAGAAGTAACATACTTTTTTAGGGACGAAAACGGCAAATTTTATGCACTTCTGTGATATTTTATTACATTTTTGATACTCTTTCTTTCATTGGGGTTTGTTTATTTAAAAAACAATGCACTTTTAAAAATGGGGATAAAAATAGCTTTACAGGCTTATCTGTATTAGTTGTTGCACTGACCAGGATCTAAGACATTGCCTACAATCCACAAGTGCATACTATCTGATGTGATTTGGGATGAGGATGCAGAGAATGGGATGAGTAGAGCTAGTGGGGAATGTTCCAAATAACTGTTTTTCCTGACAAAATGCCTTTTCAACCGAAATGAAAAGTGGTCATTTTTTCATTTTTGATGAAAAAATTTTAAACAAAAATCAATTTCTCTTTTTTCAAAATACTGTCCATTCATCTCAATGGGCAACCCCTTTCACTCTCACTTTTTTCCCCACCTTTTCCACATGGAAAAAAGATAAGTGAGAGAAAGTGGGGGAGGTTATACCTACCAAAACACCGCAATTTTTGAAAGCCATTTAAAAGAAAATTGATTAAAACATGATCGTGAAACATACTTTACCTTTTTCAATGAGCTCTAGCGATGAGGATTCTGTAGTGATAGCAAATGGAACAGAACACAATTTGATTTCAACACCTTTTCCTCTAAAACTATTTCAAATCACTTTACACTGATGTAGTAGGTAATGATGGGGCTGAGTCTCCTATTGTGTGAGTAGCTCTATTGGCTCCAGCATATCCACTGACTTCAATTACACTAGCCACCTAAGAAGGAATTACTTAGTAAACATTGCAGGATCAGGCCCTAAGTGGATGCATGTGTTCTCTGTAAAAACGGAGACAATAGAATTCCCAAAAGTATTATAAAGGCTGTGCCCATCCGGTCGACTCAGTCCACAACCAAGAATATCAAGGTCAAAAAGAACAAGTATATGAGTGCATATAGGTTGGGCATATAATCCAACTCATGGTAATCAGAGTTCAAGCATAGTTTAATAGCACTTCTCTTTGGTTTCAGGCTTTGGTTCCTTTCGACAACACCTTGTTAACTCTAGCTGGGAAGCAGTGAAGGTAAGAACTGAAGAGGTTTTTCATGCAGGTCCACTTAGGAAACAAGAAAGGGGGATGCTTTGACTGTAACTTTGTTCCTTCCATTGTTTGTCCGTAGTCCAAAGCTGGTTCTATTGTAATACGCTCTCAAAAAAAAAAAGGGGGGGGGGGGGCAGAGGAAAAAGCAGAAACTGCTGAATGAGTAAAAGATGTAAATGCAGGTATTACTCATAATGCTTAATTTTGCTTTGAGGTTTTTAAATCTGTCTTTTAAGTAATAGCCTGGCCTTGAAGAATTTAAAAACTGGACATATTTTTGCTATGGTGCCAGAACACTACCTTCCAGTATCAAAGAAAATGCAAAGGCAATACATTCGTTATATTAAATGAACTGAACTAAAATTGTATATTTACACACATGCTGCATATATACACACAACCACCTTAATTATAGAAATTGGAAAATAATCACTTTACTACAACAATCCCTAATAGTCTGTGGAGGATCCTCATTACCCACCGTCGTGTCAGATAGCTATGAGCAAAGATCATGCACTGTCCCTTGGCTCCAACTGTGCCTTTTTGTTCAACTTTGCCTTCCCACTTTCAGTTGTTACCAGCCTCCACTGCTAATACTGAAAAACAAGATTATTCAGATATGGGTTTTCCCATTGCTGGACTCTATCTGTAACAAAAACATCCCTGAATTCCACCTTGCTACAGCCAAGGAAGATGAGCTTTGGAAACTCCTTTTTGCTCCCCAACCACATGGGAGATCTGAACACATGTCTCAGAGACCCAGATTTGATCATTTCATGAATCTACTGCAGGTGTTAAAAAAAAAAAGGTGGTTTTCAATTAATATTTGGAGGAGTCCACATTTCCTGGCAACCACCATTTCCCCAAATCAGGTAAATTTCTGATTACATTTCAGAAGAATAACTTAAAAGGCTTATCTGGTGTTAAACCAAGCCAAATCCAGGCAGGAGTTTACCTCACTTCCTCAAATCTGATTTAAGGTTGTTGCACTCAGACATAAGGGGAGGCTGAACTTGACATATTTCAGAAGCGGGCACTTGGCTAACTGTAAAACAGCCCATTCCATAATATTTGAAAACTGCAGTATTGCAGCAGCAGGTTTTATATGATTTATTAGTTGGGTATTTTAGTACCATAGCACTCTCAAAAAGGTTAAAGGCTGCCATAAGTATTTCTGAGCAGCAGGAGCAGCTACAGATTTCTGCTGAGTGTGTGTACGCGTCATCTCTGTTCAGGACCATTTCCAGCAATTTGTAACACACAAAATGGCTGCTGCAGCTTTCAACACACAACCCCATCCCAATTCCACTTTCTCTCCTTGGGCATTTATTTGTACAATTAATCTAAGAGAAAGTCTTTCACACAAGCTGTATCAACGTACTTTGCTGAGTCACATGGACAGACAGGACTGCAAAGTAGAAAAAGATTATGAAAATGAGATTTGAAGTGAGATGGAGAATGGATGAGGTAGAGGGATTGAGGGGGGAAAACAGGTTCCAGATGATAGTAGAAAAGCAGAAGATGCAGAGAATAATGGTGAGAGTACACAGCAGGGCTGAGAGGAGCCCAGGGAAAGATGAACAGAGGTGGTGGTCATGGTCTGCTAGGATGGCTGAAACATGTCCATAAAGAAAACAAGAAAAAGAGAAAGATAGGTGCAAAATTCATCTGGACCATTGAATACACAAGGAGCCAATACAGGAACAGCAGAAGTAAGACGTTAGTGCACCATAATAACTGTACTTGGTGATGATGCAGTGTCCACTGCTACAAGATTACATCCTTTATGCAAGCTGTAATGATAGCTATTGAAGATTTGACTTTAATTAAATTGAAGTGCAGTAAAGCCAAGATTACTGAGATACTCCCGGTTGGCAAATTTTCCCCAGGATCAAACCAGAAACCAACTCCTCTAGGAATACAGTTGTCTTCAACGAATGTGTACAGGAGAGAGCAGGGGATGGGAACACAGATCAACACTGGAGGGGGATCTTAGCGTTTGGAAGAAGAAATCCATTAGGTATTCAGTGAAGTGATGAGAAGGTAGGTAATCCAATCCGTGTAGGCTACTAAAAGCAGAACAAACACTTCTATTGTACCTTTCAGTACCCCAAGCATATCAGGAGGCCTATAAGTTATCCCAACCCAAGCTTGACATACACCCCAAACCACAAATATTTATCACTTGACAATACGCTTGGTCATCACCAACTGATTTCCATTGGTCCTAATTTTAGACACAGTATCATCTTATGCTGGTTGAAAATAAAACACGTTCTTTATCTGCAAGCAGAACAGCCTAATGCCAGAACACGCTGATGAAACAAGTTTTTGTAACATGCCATGTGCCTTCTGTGCCAGGAAATTATGTAACGATAGCTAAAACATTCTATAATTAAAAATACCTACGTCACAGTGCACAGGGATCAAATCCCCTTCTCTCGGCTCCAACACCCAGTATGTGGGATTAGTTTCTGCTTGTGTTGGAGATACTGCCTTGGTTTCTGATTCCATTGTGGTGCAAGGAAGCAAAATCCAGATGATGGAGAGAACAGAAAAACAGGAAGAGTCTGGAACTTTGATAGACCAGTGGTTTGTTCTGGCTGGCCTGCACTTAAATAGCAATATGGGGCCAAATCCCACTTGCCTTGGTCAGACGAGTAGTCCTGGGGTCTTCAGGAGGCCTACACACACAAGCTAAAGTAAGCAGAATTTGGCATGTACATTTTGGTTGGTCTGAGCTCCTGCTACTCCTTACACAATCCTCCACATTCCTCTTCTAGACCCACCGCCACCAAGGACTGACATGACAGGCACCCTCCTTCTAGTCAAGGAGAACTGGGCCAAATCCTGCTTTCCTTATTTACACTGAAAACCTGCTGAAGACCATGGGAATTTGACTGGAATAAGGCAGGATTTGGCCCTCCATGTGTTGCTTTTCAGCCGCGATTCTAAGTTGACTGGGGGTCTGTGTGTGGATCTCTAAGTGATGCAAGGCAGTCCTACCACCCCAGAGGACCAACCATTAACACACCCAGGTTCAATATAAAAAGGACTGTATAGTAGTAGTAGCTTTACTGACCACATCCGTTCAGGCTGGCTGTCTATCTAGAACTAGTTGGCACTCCCCTAAACACTCTCACCATGAGGGCTTGTGTAAAAAGTCCGAATAACGTGGCAGTCCCAGCAGGGCCGCCACTTGCCACCGATCTGTAGGTCAGAGTTCAGCTTGCTCCCCAGTTCCTGCAGGAGCACGGCAGCAATCACAGAACCAAAAAGCATCGATGCAGTTTCACCCTCAGTACTCTTCAGCATGGAGGATTATAGGCAGATTCCTCTCATCCTGGGAACAAAGACTTCTCTCCCTTGAGCCAGACCTTTCCTCTTAAAATCCTGCTTCCAGCTGCCAGGCACTCCCTCTCAGGTTGGCAGCTTCAAACCTCTCTCCTCAGGGAGTGGCAGGTACTTTGCTCTTCCACATACGATTACTGAACCCTTCTTGCTAGCTGTAGGATATACCCCCCCCATCCCAACCTCATGGATCCATTGAGAGCAGTCTTTCGTTCTGTTATTTCAAAGCATTAGTCAGGCACAAAAATGTGGGGAGGGTCATTTGGAGGACAGTGCCTCTGTTTTCAGTGACTAGGCTGAATTCCCCTTTTTTGCCATCCTGAGAAGCCAGAACACAAGAATGAACGAGCCAGTCTAGGTCCATGACTGCTACCAGGCTCTGAACTCATTCATACTGTCCTGGAAAGAGACACCCCACACCCCACCCAGGAAAGGAGCAGTGAAGGTAAGTCCTCCAGGCCTGCCTAGAAAGGCTGCAAGGAAGCAGCCAATCAGAGCACAGCAGGCACAGTTAAAAGGCGTGCAGGGCTTGAACTAGTCAGTTCCGGGCTGGGACCAGAGGAGTAAGAAAGGGTGCTTCTTGCTTGATGCTGGAGCTCCAGGGAAAACCAGAAGTTGGGTTCTGGTGGCACTGGCATTTGGTGAGGGAGAAGAGGAGTTAGGAACGTCAGCCCTGAGATAAGGGTGAAGAGGAAGGGGCTACATGGGAAGCAGCCCAGGGAATGCCGCAGCAGCAACTATTAAAGAAATCAGCAGGTGGTTGCTATTTGTAGGGTCCCTGGAGTTGGGACCTGGTGTCCCCCCCCGGCTGCTGGGGAAGCAGCTTAAGCCCAAGGGATAAGACTCAGTATAAAAGGCCTGAGAAAGGGGGTAGAATTTATACCGAACACCAGAGAACTGCTGAGGACAAAGTCATCAGGGAGAAAGTCCTGGGGGCAATGCTCTGTACCAGTACAGGCATGGACTTAAAGCTAGCCCAGAAGGTACTGAGGTCTGAGCCCAGAGACAAGGCTGAAGACGTTAACAAGGGCACAGGGACAGGACTTTTTACCCTGGAAGTGGTTCCTTCCTAGGTTGAGCCACTGAAGACCCGCCTGACAAGGGCAACAGCCAACAGAGGGGACCGGGAGCAGAGAGAAGGGGCAGGTTTGCACTCAGCTGTCAGGAGGCGCTCACGAGACATCTAAAAGGATTTTGCTTTCCTAGTTGGTAAAACACTGCATTTGATTGCCTATTTTGTGATATAAATAAAATACACATAGCATGTGACGAATACCTGCCATGTTTGCATTAGCATGAGTTCACATCTCAGCCCAAGAAGATACACACGCAAGGCATCCATCAACATTACTGGGAGTTGCATCCCTAGATGTCCCAGTCTTCAGAAAATACACCGCTTTAGTACTTAGGGGAAAGGACAAATCAAATTCAGGGTCACTGAGAAATGCTTTAAAGTTTTTACTAAACACAGGGCCTGGCATGGTTGACTAGTGCTGGAAAGACTGAGCTTTCCTTTTAGAAACCTGTCTTTGTAAAGTCTTCCATGGCTCTTATAACTCCAGTCACCTGAAATACCCTCTTAAAATATGCATGAAAGTGCAGCAGCAACTTTTAGCTCTTGAAACGTGGAGCATAATTCTCACTTTATGGGAAAGCAACACACACAATATATTTACCTCAGATCAGCTGGCAAATTACAGTCAGTGATTGCAGAGAGATACGGTGGGTGAGGTACTATCTTTGATTGAACCAGACCTGAAGAAGAGCTCTGTGAAAGCTCAGAAAGCTTGTTTCTTTCACCAACTGAAGTGGGTCCAATCAAAGATAGGACCTCACTCAACTTGTCTCTCTAATATCTTGGGACCAGCATGACTACAAAAACACTGCAGTCAGTGATTGACAGGTTGGCTGCTCAGTGTCATTCACAGTTCCCTCAGAATCACAAATGACTTGAATTATTTACTTCATACTATAGACCCACCTAGTCCCCTCCACCTGACCAGAGTTTCTCCAGAGTTTCTAACTCTCCTTCAAACAAGGTCAGGTGTCTGCCATGTGACAACAGCCAATAACCAAATCAGGGGAATGCACAATCAAGATCAGTGTCCCAACTAGATAACAGGACTCAAGCCTAAACAGAGTGGCAAAACTCAGCATAATTAGTCTATTTTGATTGCATGAAAAGGGAAATTGTCAACTATTTCTAAAAGCCAGTTTTTCTAGTGGTGGCTGAGACACAGACCTCAAGCCCTGTTCTTTATTCGGCTATTGAATCTGTGATTTTAGGAAATTTGTCATTTAACCTCTCTGACTCACTTTAACTAGCAGTGAAGAGACTGTTATTTTATCTACCTCAGAAGGTTTTTGTGGCACTTAATTAATGTTTTTAAAGTGCTTTGAAATCCTTCAGTGAATGGGTACAGAGAATTTAAAGCTATTTTTAAAGGGTTTTTAATTTAAATTTTTCAGGTTTCCTTTATTTATAAAACATTCTGAGGAGCTGAAAGTATATCTGCAGCCCTTTAAAAACCTCTTTTTACATTTATTTACATGTTTGGTAAACATATATCTTAATTCCCTGATTCTTACCCCAGCACAATACATTTATAACACCGCATGTGCAAAAGCGCCAGCATGATTCTGTGCCTAATCTGCATGAACAATTACTTTAAAATGTGTGTGAAATCATGGTAACTGACTGCATGAAAATGCAGTTGCGTATCTGTCTAGGTACTGTTACCCCCTTTTGACCTGAGCAGTTAGCCAATATTTGGAGTTTTGTGGGTTGTTTCCATTAGGAGAAGTTGATGATGGAGTCCTGTTTCCTTAAACACAATAGGACTCAAACAGGAGGGAAATTTTTTTGTTCATGGTTCCAAGCCTCTTTCCAGCCAGTCCTCTGCCCCAAAATTTCCCTTCTCTTCAGGCTATGTTTCCAGGGCGTCTCTTGCTGTCTGCTTGGCCTCTCTCTGCCTGTTCTCTGGCTGCTACTTAGAGACCCACACCATCAAACAATACCCAGCAAAACCTTCCATCCACAGAGCTCACTCTCTGGCCAGCCTTGCATGTGGCTTGTGTATTGTTTCAACTAACTTACTCCAAAAAAGGACCTTAACAGCTTCTTACATTTATTTTGAATGAAGGGATATTACACCCACCAGCTTCACCACGTCACACCCAACCTCCATAACAACAGTATGTATTTGGTCCTCATCACTATAATATTAATGTGACCCATAATATTTAATTGATTATTGTCTTCATAGCAACCCTGTAGAGTAAGGAAGTATCATTCCCATTTTACAGGCAGGGAACTGAGGCAGAGGATAGGTTAAGAGACTTGTCCACTGTTACATAGGTAGCCTGTGGCAGAATCAAGAATTGAACCTAGTAACTTAACCTCTAGACTGTCCTGTCTCCCTCTTTGACTATTTGTATGCTTACATTGTTGCCAGTTTTGTGCACAGAAATGCATGCACGTCGTTGAGAAAAATCTAGTCCATGTCACCAGGAATTGGCCCAATTCTGGGAACCATATTGTACAAGGCTTACAATATTGCTTTTGGCCTTGTCTGAACATAAATTTGTACTGGTTTAAACAAACTGTTTTTGTTAAACTGGTGCAAACCTTTGTGTAGGTACTTGTATTCCAGATTAAAAGTGGCTTATTTTGGTTCATTTTAAGCCTGTTTCTAGTTGATTTACAGTAAACTGTGCCTGGTTTAAACCAAAATAAGAGTGTCCACATTGCCCTTTCATTAAGTCTGTTAAAAAGTCACAACTTCAGTTAAAGTACTGCAACTTTTCATATAGACAAGCCCTTAGTAAACAGGTAGCCCTACAATTGGTACCTTGTTTGCTCAATGACTAGTGTCCTCCTAAAAAAAAAAGTCAGTATCTGGAGGATAACACATCAGCATGTCCTTCTCTATTTGAAAACAGATTGAATTTGAGGAATAAACTGCTAGGAGAGCACCCTGTGAATATTTAATTATGTAAGAACTTCTGGGTATTCCAAATTATGGTCCATGACAGTATCAGGTGGTTTCTAAAGCTCAAGGTACCTGCTAACCCAGAAGCTGACCCATTTTATAATTGCTACACCTGAGCTCACATGTTCTTCCTAGATTACTATTGTCTCCATTCTTATAGCGTGGTGTTTCATAGGACAGTCAGCACTCTGGCAAGTTTGGGCCATGCTCCCCGGGATCATTAATCACACAGCACCCTACCAAACACTGCTCCTCACTCTTTGGAGGAGCTCCCCATGAACATCCACAAACTTCATTATCCTCCTCCTAAGCCCTCCTTAAAACGTTCCTTCATGGTAATGCCTACAAAAACTTGAAAACAGTTAAGCCGTTGGTGTGCAGCTACCACAGCTTATCATGCTGACCAGTAGCATCTCATTGTTTCCTTGTACTCCCTGTCAGTATCCATTTGTGGTTTCTTGTCTTATACTGAGATGTAAGCTCTTCGAGGCAGGGGCAGTCTTTTTATTTTGTGTTTGGACAATGCCTAGCATAACGGAGGCCATGGTCCATGATTAGGGCTATAAGGAACTACAGTAATACAGAAATAGGCCACGTCTATACTACAAACTTTGGTCAACACAAGTTACATTGGCGTACAGCCACCAAAGTTGGAATGCTTGTGTCAGTGCAAAGTGCAGTGCACCCTGGGTAGTATCAGAGTGCCACATGCTGCCATCTGGCACAATGCTTTTGGGGAAATTTTCCCAATGTGTTGTGGGATAGAAACGACCCAGGAATCTCTGGGAGCTAGGGGTCAAGTTCCCAGCATGCAACTTCTCCATCCCCTAATACTGTCCATATCCCATAATATCTGCATTTAAAAAAAAAATACCACAAACCATGGGACAAATTTTAGTGTCCACCATCTCTGACAGAAGCACGGAGCCCTCAGAGCTCTGCACTATTCTCAAACATTGGAAGTACAGGACACGATTCTCCCGTATTTGCAGACTTGCAAGAAGTACCACATCAACGGGGGACATGGCAATTTATTCGATGAGAATTTGCTGACACAGTGAAAAACAATTCAAGGTTGTTGGTGGTGTTCATGGGCGCCGGTGGTACTTCTGGGCCTGTGAAATGAGCACCGACTGGTGGAATTGCATTGTAATGCAGGTATGGGGTGACTAACAGTGGCTGCAGAACCTCTGGATGCTCAGCCCAGCCCTCCAGGGACACGAGAAAGAAAAGTTGCACTGACAGCAGAGAAGCGAGTGCCAATCCCACTGTGGAAGCCTGCAGTGCCAGATTGCTACTGGTCAGTGGGAAACAATTTTGGAACTTTGCGGCCATTGCCATGCAAGTGAGTGGGGCCATTAATTGTCTCCCGCTGTGCATGACTGTGACTCTCTGCAATGTGCAAGATGTTGCGGATGATTTGCACCTATGGAGACCCCAACCGTGGTGTGGTGACTGACGGCACGCATACCCCTATTTTGACACCTGCTTGCCTTGCCATAGAATACATCAACCGAAAGGGCTATTTTTGTACAGATATGCAAGCGTTGGTGGATTACCGGGGATGCTTCCCTGCTATCAGTATGAGCTTGTCAGAGAAGGTGAATGGTGTGTGCACCTTTAACAGCAGAGGACTTTTCAGAAATCTGCAAGCAGAGACATTCTTTCCTGAGTGGTGGATTACCTTTGGCAATATTGAAATGCCAATAGTGATTCCGGGACCCAGCCTATCCCTTGCGCCCCTGGCTCATGAAACCATTCACTGGCCACCTCAACAACACAAGGAAAGATTCCACTCACGGCTCAGCAGGCGCAGAATGACTCTTGAATGCGCTTTTGCTAGATTTAACCATTGTAAGGAAAAACGCATGCAAACGCTTACCTGAGGTCCCTTCCCCTTCACTGGGCTCATCCGTGCTCACCTGGAGGGACTGGCTAGACTGGGGCAGTCTCAAACAGGTCCTGGCTCGTGATATGGCTGGAGCCTCCTGCCGTGTCTCTTCCTCCACCTCACTGTTCACAGCAGGAGTCTCTGTCTGGGGCTCCTCAGAGGTATCCACGGTGCTGTGCTGAGGGTGTCTCCACCAAGTAGGACGTGCAGTTTGTTGTAATAGTGGCTGGTCTCTGGCTCAGCACGAGATTGATCAGTCTCCCTGGCCTGGTGGTACGCCTAGCCAAGTTCCTTTGCTTTCACGCAGCACTGCTGCTGATCCCTGTCATGCCCCTTTGCCTGCCTCCCCCACGCAATCTGCTCATAGATGTCCTCGTTACTATGGCTGGTCCATAGCTGCACCTGCACAGCTTCCTCTCACCACAGGCCCAGGAGATCCAATACCTCCTATCTATCCCTGGGGCAGGACTGCATGGAGCCAGCATGGTTGGCTAGACGGTTACACAGAAAAAGGAAGAGGGGCTAGGTGTGCTTGCCACTCTGGGCAATCAGGAAAAGGCATTTTAAAAACAAGCAGGAGGTTTGAAAGGAGGCGTGGGGACAGCTTCCAGTCTCCATGACTCCAGGGCAGTGGAGTTTACAACTGAGACCAGTGCGGTTAATGTTGCGGGGAATGTGGCATTCTGGGACAGCTGCTGGAGGACTGTTGGGGTCGACACAGGTCATACAGCGCCTACACTAGCACTGCACTAACGTCAGTAGGTTGACCATGGCTCCGCACTGTTTGGGGAGGTGGTTTCATTGCATTGCCATGACAGGATGTGTACGTCATCCAGAGAAATTTGAGCGTAGAATCATGCACAGATAGGTTGACGAAAAGCGGCTTACGTCAACCTAAATCTGTAATGTAGATCGGCCCAAATAAAAATAATATTATTAAATTATTTAGGATCTAACAGAGATTGTATCTTCCTTTCTGTCCCTGATGCAGCCTTCGGCACTTTGCGGCGAATCAGAATTCCTCCTGTATAAACTACGGGCCAAATCCACCCCTGCGTGTGTCGCCATTGATAGAGATGGGCAATACCAGAAATGAATTTGGCCTAGTCAGTTACAATTCAAACTCAGAGTTCAAGAGGTGAATGACAGCAGCAGCTTTAACATTTATTTTTGGTCCCCACGTCCTACAGAGAAGTTACAATCAGTCACATTACCAAGGCCTTGCAGTTAAAAGAGGAAAAAATCTCATTAAATATTCAAACTAAATATGCTTTAAAATATAAAATGCTAATCGTAAATTGGCTCGGGTTTTATGTTTTTGGAAGCAGAGACACAGCACTGCATTCTTAAGCAAAGATGATGCAACGGCCTCTCAAAGACTGTCAGTGCCCAGAGGAAAAAAGGCTGGCAGTGTTCTCCAAATGTGTTTACTTCCCCACAGGCATTGTTTCCTTGCTCGTGTCACATAGTTTATTGAGCACAGCTAATCAATGTTTCCGCTGACAAGAAAATTGGAACAGTTTATTTAGGAAGCCAGTGTTCAAGGGCAAATTTCCCAGTCCACAGAGTTTAGACCTGGGCTTCTTCCATGCAAGCGTCCCTAGTGAGAAACAGGTCCGCTTTCCCTTAAAGGCACCAGGATGCGCTCCTTCCCCAGTACACACCTAGTTTCCCACCAGACCCTTCCCTAACACACACCAGATTCCTTCTGCAGATGCCTGCTTCCCACAGCAGATCTACCTCATGGCTTACCAACCACTCCCCTGCTCCCTTGCCCTTAAGCCCTACTGTCCTGACCAGAATCCCCCCATGATTCATCCGTTAACCATTGGAACAACTTACCAAGGATCATGGTGGACTCTCCATCAGTGGCAATTTTTAAATCAAGATTGATGTTTTGCTAAAATACATGCTTCTGCTTCCAACAGGAATTAATTCAGGGAAGTCCTATGGCCTGCGTAGTACAGGAAGTCAGACTGGATAATCATAATGGTCCCTTCTGCCCT
This sequence comes from Natator depressus, assembly GCF_965152275.1. NCBI lineage: Eukaryota > Metazoa > Chordata > Testudines > Cheloniidae > Natator > Natator depressus. The sequence goes on from NC_134243.1 coordinate 74,769,588, forward strand.
TATAACCTATGAATCCTTATGAATCTTCTGGATGCCCCTTTCAGTGATGATTCCCTCATTTTGTCTTCTGAGGGTGGTTGGCTGGTCCCTCCTCCAATCTGGCTTTTTAGATGGTGGCATTATTTCTCCCACCCCCAAACCCAGAGCAAGAAACCAAATTCTTCAGGGAAAGCGTGGGGGTTCGTGTCTTTTATAGGCAAAGCAAGAGGAGAATCCCATCCCAGTAAGTAGCATTTCCCTGTATTGAGGAACCCCCTAGGGCAGCTAGGCAGATGTTCCACAGTACAGGGAAAACTTGTCCATTACAGCTGGGGTTCCTTGCACTGATGAAATCACCAAGCCTGAAATAAGTAATCAAACAACAAATATGGCCACCTCTCACAGCCTATTTGATTACAACTCCCTGCTGTTAATAAAATGAAGCTGCATATAAACCAGGGATATTTCCCACTGTCAACCCTTTTCCTTGTCAAGAGTGTGGGAATTCCTCTTTGTCCAAAGCACCTAAAACTAGAATGAGCCCTAGAAAACAGCATAAGGGTGCATGCTGCCTTGGCAGAAATTGAACTAGGTATCCTCATGGGAATTTTCTATGATTCATGTCTCAGCAGAAGTGTAAGTTTGGCTCTTGAGTCCTTTGACAGGACAGTGTTAGTTATATCAAGGTTTATAAAACATTTTTCATAAGGTGGACATCTTGAGAGAGACACTGTCTCACGGACAACTTTCCTAGCATTGATTGTGTGAACCATCTCCCTTCCCCCTGATAATCAAACATCTCTTTGGCAAAAAAGCAATGGCTTACCTGAAAAAGTGATGACAGGAAAATATTTGACATATTTTAGCTTCTTTTAAAGTGATTTAGCCACTGGAAACAAGGAGAAAAACTAACAACATGTGACCAGCCATCTCTATGGACTATTTGGAAACTGCTAGGGTAGCTATGTTGCATTGCAATGTACTCTCTGAATTGGACTGAAGTCTGATTTTTCACATCACCCTTTGAGACAACCTAATGCTTTTACAAGCCTGTGTTGCTTCTTTCTACATACAGGAGATGTCCAAGTTAGGCCTTGGTGAAAACATAGACCTACACATCATGCAACTGCCAGTGGCTTACCGAAAAGCAAAGGAGCTTGTCTGCAAGATATGGGGGACTCTTCAACCACTAGTGAGTGATCATTATATAGTTGAATTCTTTCGGTTAAATTAAAATTGAACCAAATAATACAGTCTCTGTTCAGAAGGTGGATACAGCTTGTGCACTAGATATAGTCAGAAAATAACCAGGATAGAAAAGTAGGATAGAACTCCTGAGCGTGTGCCGAGAAGTAGGGTAGATGGACCAGAGAAACCTATTTGAACTTTAAAAATCTCTCCCTCTTTTCAGCACACAAAACAAAGGGTAATATCTTTCAAACACTTGAAATGATAGTGAGCAATGGAATATAATTTTGTCCCTCTGAGAGGGACAAAATGGACAATCAGGTCTTTGAAGGACAATGCTGTGGAGTGTTTTCATAGTACAGCCACCAAGAATATTAGTGCCAATGATTCTCTATATTTTTCATTCTGTGAACCACTTCATCAGAGACAGAGCCCTTACATGATCTCACTTTCTTCTCCAAACCTCCTACTGAGTGAAACAATATGAGAATCATTCTGTGGACCATCACCAAAGACTTCATGAGCCACTGGTGATCTACACCACTGGAAATAGTGATGCTTATAACCTTCATGAGGAGGGCCTTTCCCAAAAGAAGTCATTCAGTCACTAGAATGGCTCCTGGCAGCTCTTAACAAGGATCTGATGGAGAGGGAAAGGGCCATTAGACAATCACCCAAAAGTGAACGTTAGCCAGACCATGGATGGACTCAATGCCTGTTTATGAGGAGTGTGAACTGTAACAGAGGTAGCTGAATGTGTGAACAAAGCCAATGTAGCTCTGGGCAAAGAGCAAAAGGGGTGAAGTGCTGGATTCTGTGACAGTAACTAAATTAAGCTCAGAAAAACAAACATGGAAAAATACATGGGGAGATTTTGGAGGCACATCTGAGAAAGCATGGGTGTTGGAGGAATATTTCTTTCCTGTATCTAGTTTAGATGGGGTGGTGCAGAGATACAGAACTCCTTTGGTTCCTTCACAGCAATCAGATGACAGCTGAAGAGAGCCCTTTACGGGCCAAACAAACATCTATAGTACCTAGTCATCTATCTAGGTTCTTAGATGATGCTCATCATCGGGGCACAAGTGTGTAGCCTTCTAGGATAGGATGGCCTGCTAACCATTCACGCACTACATATCAGTGTAAGAAATCTACCACATGAATATTTGAGAAGTTTAAAGGAACAGCTATTATTCAAGAGGTGAATGTACGCTCCTTAGATACATTTTGGGCAACTGTTGAATTTGGTTTTTACTGAATCCCCATAAAAAAAAAAAATCTTCCTCTTATAAAAGGAAACAAGATCAACACAGAATGTCAGGCTTTTTAACAATGTTTTTGTGGAATAAATTTGAATCAGTTGTATACATATCACCGCTAGGAAAAAATATTTACACTTTTTAAAAAAAAATTTAGAAAACAAAAAATAGTTCATTATTGAATCTTGGGGTATTACATGGACTGGTAAAGTTGTCATTTTTTTATAGTTATGAAATGTCTATTTTACCACACTAAGGCACGTTCCTCTCAGTAGGCAAATTTTTAAATCAGGAGCACTTAATGAGAATTAGGAACATATATAACTTCTGCCTAATAGAGATGCATTTATCTGGTATCAAGTGATTAAATGGAACTTAGATATAGTGATGAGCATGGTATAAAATATATATGGTGCTTAACTATAAAATAAATAGTCCTGACCTACATCCCATTGATAAACACAGATTTGGGGCTAAATCTTGCAATCCTTGTACATCCAAAACTTTTTATTTAATGAAGTTTTGGGTGTGCAAGAACCTCAGGACTTAAGCTCTAAAAGAAGAAATATAGCTGAAGTACAGGAAGTATCTCTTATTGCAGCATTTTCATCCAATAGAGTATTTGTCATTTTAAAATGAGGCTTTTAAAAAAATCCTTCTTTGCTTAACTGGGAAAAATACTTATTTGGAATAAGAAGCGGCTAACTTTGATAGCTTGATTAAAAGGATTCTTTGTCCTGAGGGCAATATCATCTAGAATGGGTCTTTAAAACCTCCCCAAAAGTGTTACACAATGTGTATGTCAGACAGGATTGGGGAGGTGCAGTTTAAAGTATCAACTAAAGCTTTATGATGAAAATTGGTGCAACTTAATGCACATACTAATGAGGGAATAGTTTAGCTTTTAACAATGGCGCTATATCCAGAACAGTGGAAAGAACCGCTGTAAGTTACAAAAGAACGCTGCATGTATCCTTGTGCTGGATTCCTGATCTGGCTAGATAAAACAAACAAAAGTCCAATTTTGTTCTACATTACAAAGGGTTATCTAAGTTTTCTGTAAAGAGGAGCTATAAGCAAGACACTCCACCTTGGAGCTGGTATTTCATAAACTGCTTGGCGCTATTGCACTGGATGTTTTTAAAAACAGGTCTGTCATTTTCATTTCCTGTTATTCACTCTGGTGGGGGCAAAAAAACAGCTTACTGTTCACATTGGACTCGCTTCATCCTCCAAAGCGATCATCATCCTTGAACAGTGTGGGAAGAACAAAGGCTACAAAGAGATGGATGTTTGTGGTTTTTGCCCAGAAGATGGCTGTTGTCTGTTAGATGGCCCAGAAAGGATTGAGTCTACAATTAATATGAAAACTCTCTGGAAAAACATTTCGGTGGAAGGGATTGATGTCATCTTTTCCAGAGATGCAGGAAGGTAAACACATTATTAGTGGGAGAGGAAATTAAAGCAGCTCATTTCACCTTCAAGAATCATTACAAGGACTTGCTCCCCCACCAATACATATATCTACTTAAAGTTAACAGTCACAGGCGTGAAAAGGACACGAGGGACTGAAAATTTAGACTGAAGATTTGCACAAAAAGTAAGGCCAATAGAAATGTTTCCTTAAATTTGTAAATTCCAGTAGAAACGATTTTTAAAACAAAATATGACAGTGACTCAAATTTTTCAGCACTGTGCAAGATAATGAGAAAGTGATTCTGACTAGCCACTGACTTCAATCCACTTTCATTGTCCAAATGGAGCGAGAGAAGCACAAAAGGTGAACGAGCAGCCTTCAGAGTAAACAAATTCATTTTGAAACTTTTTTTCTTTAAAAAAAGGTGTCTATGGCAACTAACAATTTTTTTAATGTGATTCTTTAACCAGTCTTTAAAACAACAAAAACCAGGATTCTTGAAGGTCAAAATTAGTTTGTTTTTATTTTCAGACTGTTTGGGTCTCGGAGTGATGATATATAAGAAAAGGGAAGAATTTATCCAGCAAGTGTCTTACACATACAACATTTTTTGAAATTGTGCTACTTTTATGTAGGGGGGCGGGAAGTGGGGCTATAGAGTGCGTGTGTGTGTGTGTGTGTTGTAATTTTCCAATCTAATTTAGTTTATGAGATCTCACAAAACAACGCATGTATAAGGATTTTTATTTTGCAGTAGCTATTAAGTGGATGTCCATCAAATCAAGCCAACACTCAAGGAATGTTTGTTTCTCAACTGTTTTGGGGTTTTTTTAAATTTCCATTTTTTCTAATACAAAGCACATAAACCAAATCTGGCTTAACTGCTTAAACTGTGTTTAATTAAATAGAAGTTTAGCTTTCCTTAATTCTGCTTTTTTTTTTTTTTTAAATGTCATAGGTACATCTGTGATTATACCTATTATACCTCTCTGTATTATGGTAATGGAAGAGCAGCTTTTATACATGTGCCGCCATTATCCAAGTTGGTAACAGCAGACTTTCTAGGAAGAGCACTACAAATAATTATCTTAGAGATGTTAAAGCAGTGTGGGGAAAAGAATGAATAAAAAGGATGGTTTACAGAAGACAGGCAAGTTTCTCAGAATACAGTAAAATTATTTTACCTTCCTCTGAGGCAACCCTTAAGATTTAAAAAAAAAAAAACCCAAAAATTACATAGCATGGGAGGGGGGAATTAAAATATGTTCTAAAATCCTACAATAACTTTATTTTAGCCATTTTTTCATTACATAAAAAACTTGAAAGTAAAACAAATTACAAACAAAGGAAGAAACGTAAACAATCTTTTAGGGGAACACCAGTGATTGGTGATTTATCTTGCTAATGGTAACAAATTTACTTCTGATTTAGGATACAAGGAAAAGTCTCAAGAAAATGGTATTTAAAAGGCTACCTTGCCCAAACCCCAAAGACTTGGGAAATGAAATGTCAAGATACAAAGTGCTTTAAAAAGCACGTTGAAAGTTTGTTCCTGATGTCAGATATGCAGATAGACTTCATACAGCTTAGATAAAAAAACTGAGGTGATGTGCATGATTACAAACATACAAAATTACAACTTCATATACACACAAGGGAGAATTTTCCCCCTGAAGCCCAGAAGAATAGATCGGCCATACAAAAGCTCTCATTTGTTGATGAAAATCACATGCAATGCTCCCATCTTGTGGACCTTTAAAATCACCCCCCCCCCCCCCACACACACACACACGCACAGCAGTTTACCTTTATGTGCCAAACTACTGTCCCCTCCTCAAAAACTCACAAAGCTTTTCAGCAGTGACCCTTGCATTTGCTTTCAGGATGCATTAGCAGGAACCACCTTTGAAAGGCTTAGTCAGTGTGTTTTTAGGGAGAGAGCTGTCTTTTGGCACAAAGGAGATGGTATCACTTGATGGTATCACAATCAAAGGTATTGTGTGCCTGCGCATCAAAGCAGACTCTAAACTTCTTCTGATGAATTAGGGATTACAACCGAAAATGGATTTTTCCAATTTGGCAACAACAACCACCACCATTATTAAACTGGATTTCAATCACAAAAAAAGAACACTTACCCCATGCTCTAGGTGTCCATGCTGTAAATGAAAAAGGCAATCCTTATACACGGTATAGCATGGGGGAAAGAGACTTTGAGGTCAGATGGTCCCAGGCCATTCAGGGCTTTATAGATCAAAACCCAACAGCTTACATTCCCACAGGAAGGGCAACTCATGGAGCACCAGTGCTGCATGCGTTGTCATGGCAGACAATCCCATTTAAAAAGCAAGCTGCTGCATTCTACTCTAGTTTCAGCTTCTGGATGGATTTAAAGGGGTCATTTCTCAAGACAAGCATTGCTGGAATCCAGTTTCACACCAGATCATGGTAAGACGATCTGCACGCAAGAGGAAAGAATGACCTCTTAGCCACATGGATGGAAAGAGGAGTCTTGGTCATTGCTGCCGTTAGATCATCAAAAGCAGCTGGAAATCAAAGCAGATCCCTTGGTAACCAACAGTGACATGCTTTCAGCCAAATCCTTTCACTGCTCTCATCCATGTCTCACTCACAGCCAAACACGTTAAAATACACTTCCATACTACACTCTCTGGACTGGACAGAGGCATGAAGTAGGGTGTCACTGTTGCACTCAAAGCAGCTCAGCCCATATTCTCCTTGGTAACCTCACGAATGGCTTCACATACACGCTGAATAAGAGGGGAGACCAACCAGCCATGACATACCCTTCAAGAAACAGCCATTGGGGCAGGAGAGGAATCACCCAACTGGACCCTCTGGGATTTCTCCAAAGGAAAGATATAGAAACAACCTAAAAGCAGGCCAGCCCTCTCAGCCGGTACCATATCAACACCTCCTCAGTGACAAAGACAGCAGATAGATGTATCAGCACAGAGAGCTGATCTTTATCCAACTCCAAGCTATGATTATCATGCCATTAAATGCAGTCTCTGTGTTGTAAACCCTGAATTACAAGGGTCAAATGAGTCAAAAGCATGAAGATACCAACAGCTGTCTTGCCATAACCTTTTTCATAGTCTTAGTAAAAAATGCACTTAGGTACTGGTTGATAATTAGACTGCCAGTGTCTAGAGATGGCTTTGAGCAGTGGCTGAACATATGCTTCCTTCAAAGAAATCAGCATCTTGCCTCCTTCAAAGGAGCCTACAACCTCCACAAATAAAGGGCTCAAAGTCTTCTGGGGCTTCAACAATCAAGCTCAGTGACGCTGTCTGGAACTCAAACAGGGAAGGCCTAGCACTTAGACGCTAAACCAGGGATCAGCAACTTTTGGCATGAGGCCTGGGACGGTTTGTTTACCAGCAGCGACCGCAGGTTCAGCCAATCGCAGATCCCACTGCCGCGGTTCACTGTTCCAGGCCAATGGGGGTTGTGCGAAGCGGCGCGGGCCGAGGGATGCATTGGCCGCCCTTCCCACAGACCCCATTGGCCTGGAATGGCGAACAGTGGCCAGGGAGCTGCAATCGACCGAACCTGCAGGTAAACAAACCGTCCCGGCCCACCAGTGGATTTCCCTGGCGGGCCGCATGCCAAAGGTTGCCGATGCCTGCACTAAACAGATGTGATACCTTAAATAAAATAAAATAAAATAAAATAAAATAAAATAAAATAAAATAAAATAAAAAAAAACCCCACCAGAAAAACTGTAGGGGGCAGGCTATCAAATGTAGGAGAGGTGGAATTTTTAGTTTTCTGGGACTATACTTTCTTTGCTTAAGTTTGGGATAGCAAATAACAAAAATCAGAAGACAGACAAATGCATACAGAATTCTTTTATTTAACTTAAATCATGTAGTACTGTAACTACTAGAAAAAAGCAGAGTAAGAGAAACTAAAGGAGCCTTAGCTTCAGCCATTCAAAATAGACAAAGTTTCCTTTTTTTCATAATGTAAAGAATCCGGAGTATATCGCAATAACAGGAATAAATTCTTACAACAGAATATACAAAAACATTTTGAAATTTTTTATCATCTACTGATTCATTTTAATATAAACACAGGAATTTCTTTAGGAATAATTTATACACAGCAAGTCTTTTTTAATGTAATAAATTGGCCATGTTATTACTGTTTTAATTTTTTTTTAAAAAAAAGCTTTTTTAAACAAGAAAACTTGATAAATGTTGTATTTGCAAATGCATCAGTTCCATAGCGCTTTCTAGTTTTGTTTTTGTCCCAGAGGTAGACAAACTCTGGCCAATCCTTTCAACTCAAACCTCACTGGTTTAGAAAACAGAAAGATAATTCTCAAAGGCATCTAAACCATCCATAACCTTCAAAAGGTAGGGGAGGGGAAATGTTCAGTCTAATTTGGGGGGAGAAGGGGAAAGAAAGATCTTCGGTATTCTTACTTAAATAAAAATAAATAGGGACCCTTCCTTGTTCATCTCAACAAAGTTCTAATGATGCTAGATATCTACATAACTTGTATAGGCTGCACAAAACCATCGGATTTGAAGTGATAAGAAATCTGTAAACATAGTTTTCTTTTATTCAATGATAACTTTGAAAACTGCCTTTCATCATGCTGTCTATTACGCAGTCACATCCTTCAACCCTGGCAACAAGAAGAAAAACCGGTACTGAATAACACAACTAAGACTGCTTAGCAGCAATACCTATTCTGTTTCCGTAACCAATGAGGTTCTTTCAATCCATTAACTGCACTATACAGTAAAGTGAAATGACCAGTTAAGATGATCCCACCCAAACCAGAGGGTTCTGGAAGACCAGGATACTGAAGATACAGAACATTTTCCCAAACTCTTTATTTAATTTATTTACTGCACACCGGGACACAAAGCTTGGGGGGAAAGGGATGAACCATGAGTTGGACAAGTTAATGATCCTTTTTGGCATATTGTAAAGCTAGCTAGTAAACTGGTACCATCAAAAAAAACCCCTGATCATATACAAACACACACACACACACACACACACACACGGACACAGGAAAGTGCCTTTAAATTATTTTATAGGCATTTATAAACTACAAACATTTTATAAAATTATTCTATGTATTATTCTTCCATGTACTTACAAAATGCAATGAAACATTTAATTAGTTCTTGTAAACCAGATCTTCGTCAACTGACTACCCGTAATCTACTGGACTTAAAAGCCCTATTGAAAATGCTAATGGATTACTAATTAACATAATGCATACAAAAAAGATGACCATTCACACATGCACACGTACTATCGATAGTCATATGGTACTTGCAAAACACACTGACTGAGAGCTGATGCACAGCAATTCATATTGACCAATGACCTCTGTAAACCTCCTGGTAATGAATTTACCTCCACAGCTGGGAAATTAAGAGGTTTATTTACAAGTACCAAATGATTAGAATGATGATGCCTGAGCCTTGATGCTGTCCCACATACCAAGCTCTGGAACGATCGCAAACTTCTGCCAAGCCCCGTGCCTGTGTGAATATGTATTTCCATCCTTTGTTCTCATCTCTCCTCAAGACCATTCTCAATTCCAGCTGACCCGGTTGAGTTTCTTAAAAGCACAAACAAGTAATTTAAATGCCTTTACTCAGAACAACTGGTCTTCTGGACCGAGGGACTCGCTGAGCCCCTGACTACCCACAGTTCTGTATCTTCAGCACCTCTGGCAATTAATGTTTAATCTACATCATCCTTTATTTGTAATTACTGTTTGCATCAACTACATAGAGTAGACCTGCAATATCTGGCTTTCACTGGTTAATAAGGAGTGGATCTCTTGCACTTTCCCCCATTGTTGCTTAGCCCAGTGATTAAATACATTGTTGACAAACAAAATAAAAAGAGTAACAGAAGAAAGTGTTACTTGTACTACTGGAATGAAAAGGGTTTTTAAAATATACATATATGTATACCAACAACAGGAGCGTCATTCATTTAGGCTTGGGTTGTACTTAACACCCCTCAGCAGTTCCCAGAGGATCTAATAGCAGTTCCATCTGGTGACCAGTCATCCTGGGCAAACTGGGCTTTTTATTGACACCAACAGGAGCATCAGTGCAAACACATCTAGAGTCATACATCACTTAGAACCAGCTTTAAAGAACGGAGGCATCACACCGAGAAAGAGGCTTGGTGGAACATGTGCTGGCCTCAAGTTTTGCATCATACTCGGCTTCTGTGTCTAGTCTATTACCCCAACAAAAAGAATATCATATTTAGTACCAAGCATGTGATACTTCTGTATTTATATAATAGTCACCTTCCTTTGCAACCAAACCACCTTCTGTACCACTGAAAGATTTAATGATGACAAAGTCAGATGAGAAGAATGGCCCACATACTTAAATCAAACTTTCTTGCTCCCTTAGTGATGCCAGTTTGTTACTGATATCTTGGTACCATTTGTCAGAACGCTTGTTTTGCGGATTGGGTGGGTTTTTGTTTTTTTAATCAATCATGCTCAGAAATGGGATTACTACAGTTTTAGTCAAACACAGCGGAAGTTCTAAATTCTCCATATCAGCAAGCCAGTGGTCTCTCAGGAAAAGGAAGCATAATTCGCCATTTTATGCCAATATCAAGCCATTAATTCTCCATTGTTCACATACACAATGTTATTTACTGTTAAAGGGAGATCTGCATGAAAAACCCAGGCAGATAAAGCTATTCAGAATGCACAAAAAACAACAACAAAATGCTGTAGAAACCAACATGGAATTAGGCTAGAATTGTGAGCAGAGAATAGAATGGTACTTGCGAAGGTGGTTTGGTCCAAGAGAACTGACTTTGTCATCACATGTGCATACTTCGTTTAGTCACATGACTGCCTCTCATTTAAGTGCTTTTGAAATGTTTATCACAATGGGGTACTATATTGTTAGTGTTTTTTCCTAATATATTTTTTAAACCACCTATATAACAATTAAAAAAAAAACCAAAAACATTAACTTGGACAGTTTTAACAAAACCCTCATAGCCAGCTGAAAGATCTGAGGATCTCCAGTTGTGGAAATCAGTATGTGCAAGAGAGAGGAGCAGTCACTACACCAAAAGGTCACTGTCAAATTAGGGAAATTAAAAAACAAAAAGGAAACCCAGTCAATCTGAAATGTTGTTGGCTTTTTCTGGTGTTAGGGAGAAACGCTCCCTCCAAAGACAAACTCTGTCGTACTTAACCGCAGCACTGTATAGTCAAGAGGCCATGTACATCTCAAAGTATCCAAGCGCCACATTATTCAGATACCACAGCTAACACCTGCATGAACAGCTGCCAGAATCAGAAAAAAAGAGAAACCTTATAGATTGTGTTAATGGCGGGCTTGTGTTATGTTAGTACTGTATGCTTGTAAACCAGGTAAGCACTGTCAGAGGGAAGTCAGAATTTGACGGCTGGTCCATCAGAATCCAGAGTGATGAAGTATGTGTAGAGAGGGGGTTGGGAGGGACTGGATTTCTCCTGGCACATTCAAATTTCCCATTTAACGTTTAGTTTTGAGAAATCAGGGCTCTTGCCAAACAGAAGTAGCAAATGTAAAGACCCCACGTTGTCAACGCAGTCTAGTGTTATCAGGTAGCCTGTGATATTTTTGCCCTTTTTGATTTGGTCAAGACAGCAATGCTACTGCTGTATGCTCCAAGTTCTTTTTAGGTGCTGATTCAGTCAAATGTCCTTTTGGTGCTTGTGGCATCTGAGAAAAACTGGGAAGAATGACTTAGCCCCACTCTTAAGGATTAACTGAAAGGCCGTTTATTTCATTTTAACAACCCTAGACTTTCAAATATGGTAAACAATTGGCTTCCATAATGAATTTGATCAAATACCATCATTCAATCCCCCTACAGCTGTCAGCTCTCTCCCAACTCAGCAGAACATATAGAGATTTGCTGAACTATGACTGCAACGTCAGGGCATTTCACAGCTTCCGAGACTCCTTGAAGAATGGTGGTCTTAAGTCAAACGATTCTCAGGTGTGTCTCCTCCCCTCCCCACAACATAAATCTTAAAAATGCTACCAAAAAAGGGCAAACTGCTATAAAATAACATGAGAACCCTCTGAAGTGACCCTTTGGGAAAAGTAGCGACCGCTTCTCTCCAAAACCTAGAGTATGTGGTTTGTAGAGTGAGTGTGAAGTTACCAGTATCAACGGCATTTCTATCGGCTGCTGAGAAATGTGAGATGTATTTTTTTTTATATATACACATATAAAAAAATAAGAGTGAGGTAGATAAATGTTTGAAAAAAATCAAAAACTGTCCCCCTGTCATACTTGAAAACCCTTATCTCAGTATTTAAATTTATTATGGGGCATCTCTACAGTGATTTAAACTGATATCACAAAAATAAATAAAAAAATCCTACATAGAATACCTTCTTAATTAACTTGTTTTTTTTTTTTTGTCTTTTCTTTAAAGGGAAAAATAACTATGGGACAGAGGCAAGAGAAGATAGTGGGACCTAAAACTACACAAGCAAAAAGCACTACAAACATTTTTTTTTTTTAAATCTCCAGTCACAACGAGCAATCAGTATATTTTAATTCTTTGTTCTTACTCAAAAAAAGTTAACATTTCCATCCCAGAACAACCTCTTTACTGCCATCATTTGGTTGGATCAGTGCTAAACAAGGGGTTAGATGCTATAAGTAACTTTAGATGAGCAACTGTTATGGCTCCTTTATTTTAGACTTACATCATGGCCCCCACCACACCCTCCTTAAACCCTGCCTCCTTGCCCACCACATTCATAAAGCTTCCTCTGCCAAACAAGCAAGCTACTATTCTCTTTTGTGCTGAAGTTTGGTCTATGGTCTGAGCAACAAGCTTGTATTTGTACACGTTTCCACAGCTGCTGTATTTAACTGTTTGCTAGCAAACCTGGTGGCCCCCACCCACTTGAGGGCACACTCATCCTCCCTGCATGATCTCCACAGCATGCTATCATCGAGGTTGCTGGCAAATCGGGGGGGGGGGGGGGGGGGAGAATGGGATTTTGAACAAGGTGCAGCCCAGAAATGTGGCCTTTCAACATCTTCTAATGACAAGACCTAGTAGCTGAGGTCTGCTAGATCAGAACGTTGAATGGCCATTTACATAAAAACGCCTGGCACGGACAGCTCAACTGATGTAGACTAGACACAGCTGTTGTTCATGGGATGGAAGGGTTAAAATATTCATTTTAAAAAATAGAGACCCAAAAGCCTGGTGTCCGCTGTTGTACCCAACAATTAAAAAAATATATATATATGCGTGTGTCACAACCAAAATAAGAGGCAAAGGAAGGAGTGGGGTCTGACTCTTGTACAACGATGAATATGAACACTGAACAAGAATGTACTCAATAGGTAACCTTTTTTTTTCTGACCTGAGTTTGTATCGTGCCTTGCACTGTAACAGACTCGCGTGCTGCATGGGCAGAGGTTAGCGGAGGGAGGGAGGGTGTGGTTAAAACCACCACTACCACAGCACCACTGGAGTGCTACTGGTTAATTACCCCTTCTCCCCCAGTCCCTTCAACAGCTCTGTATCCCACACAGTCAAGATGTTGTAAAACAACTAATGGGAAAAAAAAAAAAGGAGGAAATGTATTTATAAAAAGCCATTAAACAGTTCATGGCAAATCATGTTACAGGGATCAATTACTAGGAAGAAGGAAGTAAAAGTTACACACTATAGTACAAAGCATAAGAAATTTGTTGGAGTGGGGGGAAGGGAAGGAGGGCAGACCTGAAGGTTTTCATAGATTAAATCCACAAAGATAAAGAACAAAAAAAATAGCAGCTTTTTTCTGTACAGACATATAGATGAGTATCTGAACCGTAAAAAAGTTATAAAAGTGACACAAAAGACAATGTGTATGCAAATGATCCATGGTCTAACATAGAACTGCAAGACCCTTCAAGAAGTCTTAACCCTTCGAGAAGTCTAATAACAGAGAGAAAAGGTCAACAAAGCGTCGTATACTTGAATCCGTTACCGCTTTTTTGTCTTCTCCAATTTTTGTTTCAACATGTGTTTTCCTGCTAGCCTGAGAAGGAGGGCAGGCTGCAATGATGGAGATCCCTTCCGGTTCATTTCAGGCTGGTTTGCTGTTTTTGGCGTGCGGTCGACTTTTTGCACGAAGTATATATAGAGTGTACGAGAGAGAGAGAGAGACAGAGTGTGTGTATGTGTGTGTGATATTTGGCTCACCACTGCCAGTTTTGTCCAGAATTCTTGGTGGGGGAGGGTGGGTGGGGGGAGGGCTGTTTCTAAACCCTGCCCCCCTTTCCTCTCCATCATGAGAAAACAAATCACGTTTTGTCCAGTTGAAAAAAAGATCTAGACAATCTGATTTTTTAAAATACCAGTGTATGATTGAATGGAGTGTATTGGTCAGTATCTCTTTTAAATGGAGCAGTTGATTACTGTGCTCCTTCCAAGCCTACAAAAACAAACACACACCCCCCACCCCACGAAACAAAACCACCACCACCCCAAAAAAGTTCAGTTTTTTGGCAAAATTTGGCAGCGTTGAAAATGGTAACAACCTTGGATGAATGATGGCCCTTTTTTAATTCTTTTATGTGTTCCTAAAAAGGTTAGAGTAACATTAAAAATCCAGTCTTTTTTTCTTTTCTTCTTTCTGTCTTTATAAAGACCTACAGTGTTAAGCAGGTGCTTGCAAGGGCTAACGGGGAGCCACCTGGCCTGCAATTTCTTTGATCTGATAAAAGTGCTGTATGGTTGAACTTGCACGCAGATATGTTTCCCATTATGAAGCAGAAAGAAAGAGAGAGAGAGAGAGAGAGAAAGAGAAGAGACACATCAGATCTCAAGTTTTCTGTTGCTATTAAGTGTTAACATTAGAGTTTTAAAAGGCTGACTGTGCGCCCCACTGAACGGAGTCCTTTACTGAAATAAACATCTGTTTGCATATTGAACAAAGAAAAACTAACGTGTTTACTGAAAAGAGGATTCTCCCATGTGCAGCTATGGCAGTTCTGAAGATCCACTGAGGTACAGTAGGCTTTTGAATATATTTTCTTTTCTTTCTTTCTTCCCCCAATGTGTGTGTGTGTGTGTGTGTGTGTGTGTTTGTGAGATTCTGGGTTTTAAGGATCAGCAGGCCGAAGACTGGGGCAAAGGTAAGGCCCGTTCGTTCTTGCGTCCCCCGTTCATGTGTGCGTACGGCTGTCTCTCCTCAAAGCTGGCCCGCAGCACCACCACGCCTGGGCCGTTCTCAGCTTTATGTCCTGAGTGCTTGTCAGTGGGTTGGAGGGTGGAGGAGGGATCTAAAGGAATGCTCTCCATGTTTTCAGTCTCCAGATCGAGTTCCTCGGTGTCTGGAGGCTTGTTCTCTTCACTGTAGAAGAAGGAGACCTCTTTGAATCCTGGATCCAGCTCATCCTTAATGCTGCTGATTATTTCCAGGAAGGAGGGCCTCATCTTGGGGTTGTACTGCCAGCACATCCGCATCAACTCAAACCTGGAATGAAAAAAGGAAAAAAAACCCACCATAATAACAAAAAAATCCTAGCAAAATAATACGCATATGCAATTTGATATATTTACATAAGTCCTTTTTGAACCCTGAAATACACTCCATTCTGACTTTTCACACTGCAGCCATACAATACTTCTACATCCTGCCATTGCACAGGTTCCATTGCTTAATTGCACTGAACAAAAGTATTCATAATATGAAATACAACACTAAGAGTACAAGTCTCCTAAAACCAGAAATACCCTCGGTGGAGTTACAACCTGGCTCCCCCCGCCCCAGTTTCGAATTGACAAGTTTGAATATGCTATAGGATACGGGAGCGATTCAGGCAGATTATTTGCACCAAAGTTATGAAGAACATAGTTTACTAAATTGTAAAGGCCAGAAAGGATCACTGTAATTGTCTAGTCTGCCCTCTTGAACACCACAGGCCACTGACATGTCAGCCAGTAATTCCTGCATAGAGTCCAATAAATGATGATTGAATTAGAGCATATATTTAGAGAAACATTCAATCTTGATTAAAGGAAGAATGAGGAAGAAATCACCTAAAATGGACAGAGAAGCTAAACAGACTGACATCTTTTTGCAGGACGTCTTCACGTCTTTCACTGCACAGTGTTTTCTCAAATATGCACTCCTTTTTGCAGTGCTTATCTGAATCGTCTCCAATTTTTCAATACTTTTTGTACGTTATGGACACCAATAGCACTCTCATCAATACCATATATCACCTCTCCACCTTTACTCAACATTCTCCTGTTTCATTCAAAGACGGTTGGTCTTCTTTGCCACAACGTCACACAGAGATCACATTCAGTCAATTAACTACTTCGACTAGTTGGTACTTTTCAGAGTCAACGCTTTCTCACATATAATCCCCTGTCTCGTAAGTCTGGCCTTCAATAAAAAAAAAAAAAGAAAAAGAAAAACCATACCATGCCAAACTCCTGGAAAGCAAAAAGGTGACACCATGTTTTCTGAGAGAGAGAACCATCACCTTGAATGCCTTGTAAATTTGAATGTTGCAACCCAGTTTGCTTTAAACTCTCAATTGATTTTTACTTTTAGCCAGCGATGCAGTAATATTTTACAGCTCACCTGTTTTAATACATCTGTGACAGCATCCCACACTGGCAAAACAAAACCACAAGATGCAACAGCAACACACGTATAATGAAAATAGCATTTTTTTATGACATTGCAAGACTGGATATTCCTCTCAGATCAGTCTGCACTTTGAATGCAACACAACTCAGTATTTCGCCCTCACAGATCACCCATCTCCTTGCAACACTCAAACATGCACTCATGCAAAATTAAGGTCCACCCTAATGGATTACAGAATTTATAGATAGCCCCCAATGGTTTGGGGGCGACCACTCATACTAATACCAACACAGATTTCAACTATGCTCATTAAACAGCCTAAGCCTCTTAAAACAAGACTATCCTCAGAGATCTGACTTATTTAAATAAAACTTTCGACTTGGAACATGGATTTCCCAGATCATATAGTCAGCATTCTATTCCCCAAATTATGTTGTCTATAGGCTTTGATCAATATGTAAAACATCCCCAAGTTAATGAAGGATTAAAGAGAAAAAAATCAGATGTCCAAGAAGGCATTTAACCCTCTGCAAGCTCGGTTCACACCTACTCCTGACAAAAGCAAGTAAAATCAAATTGAAATGCCTGTAAAAGTGTTCCCTGTCATATAGGTTCAATATCAGAGTCATCTGGGCTGAGGAGACTCCACTTTTGAAATACATTACCAAAGTAACTATTTCCGAGGAAATACATTTTGATTTTTAAAGAGACAAACACTGTCGAGTTAAAAAAGCCTCACCACTGACTCTGGTTCCTTCATGCCAGAGCAGCGTAAACAGGCTCTTAAACCCCCACATCTGGGCAGGGACTACTTCCCAGCATGGACACTACGGAAGACAGTCAGAGGGTGCGTCCCGAGGAACCCCTCCCAAGCAGCATGCTGGAGGTGGGAGGGTATATTGAGATGTGACCACAGCAAACAGTACTGTGGAGATTCCAGACAGTGCTGCGGCCCATAGGACAGCCCAGGGAGGCTCCATAATTTAGAAGGGCCCCAACGTTTGTCTAAATTATGCTAGGATGTTCTCCCGTCTCCAGAGCAGCTCAGGATTGGGACAGTACAAAGGTGACTTAAAGCCACTGTAATCCTCAATACCCCAGTAACTCTAATTAACCCCAATGGAAGAATTTCCAGCATCCAGTTTACTTTTCACAATTTACTATTTATTTTTTGCGGTATATTCTGCATGCAAGGAAAACAGACTAGCTAGTTTCACTTTCTAGTTCTCATGCACTCACTCATGTCTTCACCCAGGATTTTCTGCACTATTACCCTCAAAGTCATGGGTACATACTTCCAAAAAGAAACAAAATCAACACTCAGTAAATCTGCTTCTTGTCAGCAAGGAAGAGAGACAGAATTATTGTTATTTTTACTTGTGGGAGGCACTGATACTATGGAGAAAAGAAACAGATAAGCGAGATAGCATGCTGCCATGTTTGGGGGGAATGTTTAAATCCAAACAAAAATGATCTCCACTGAAATGTTTCTTTCAGCTACAAACACATTTCTGTTGGGTACAATTTGATATTATCAGGAACAAAAATCAACTACCTGATTATAACCGTTTAACATGCAAAGACTAAAAGTAATCTAGAAAAACAATCTGTAGCACGAAAAATCAAATAAACTGCTAGCCGCTGCATCACAACATACATGTATATGTATAAAAACATATTTTTTTTATTTTTAAAACCTTTATATTTAGATTGAAGTCAACCTATAAAAATGTGTCTTCCCCTCCGTACAAAAGAAGAGAAAGTCTGACACACACACTATCTATAGCTAGACACACACACACACACAAATATATAAAATCCATTTCTGATACTTCATTGCTGTTTTCTCTCCAGCTGACTGCTATGTTCCTGAATAGAAGCATCAGCTGGGGCCAAGAACACTGGATATTCACTGGCTCAGAGCCCTGCGGCCTAGGGGCAATGCTAAGGAGATGCCACAAGCAGTGAAGTAATCCATGTGACATCAGCACAAACAAGAACATGTGATGTTTCTTTTAAGCCATTCCAGAATCAAAAACCTTAAGAGTACTTCCCATAAAAGGAAGGGTTTTTTTTTTCTTTTCTTTTTTTTACTCTGTGGGATTGGAGGCCTTGTTTACACCATCTCAATAAGAAAACTTTCCAGTAGACAATTGGAAGAATTTACGGACTGATAAAACTCTCTTTTTATTTTAAAATATCTGAGGGATGGCAAGCCAGACCTGGGAAATTACAGCAATCACCAAGCAGCAGAATATTGAGTGTCCTTGAAATGAATTTTCCACTTTCTACTTACACAGAAATGCAGCAAAAGTCATTGTACTTTCTGCACTGGGGCATTAACTAGATAAATTGCTGGAAAAGCCATATTCCTTTTTAATATTTTGAGCGACTACGAGAGACCATAATTAACTCAATATATATTTGTAATATGCATCAGAGTTGATTCCTTACAACTGGGTCTGATGACAGCTAGGAACTTAGAAGGAAGAGTAAGGGCTGTTACTATCCTGCTGCCCACTACATCCGCTAAAAAGCAGGAATGACTTCTGTATTTGTCTTAAGTGGTGCAAGCGGTAGCTCCTGGCTTTAAAATGAGCCGTAACCACAGACAAAGCAAAAATCAGAACTGTTTAAACTGGCTGGTAATCTAAGCTACAGATGAGGGAAGCCAGTGTTCAAAGCATTCTTGCTTCAAACACAGAATTCTCCCTCCTGCCTCAACTAAACTAACTTTTAAAATCCCAGCGGGAACACACTAGGAGCTTTAACAGTAACAAAATTCCTTGATGTACAGTTGCAGTGTGACGCGCAGCGCACTGCTATTACAACTGCAGTATATAAGATGCTACTTACGTGGCAAAAGGAGGAAAAGCAGCAACACATCTCCTAGGTTATTACTAATGTCCAGCTCCCATGTCCTATTGTATGGTCAAATGTGTGACATTATGGAAAATATACCTTCACCCTCATACCCAAATAAGTACAACCACCTAAAAATGTCATTTCTTTGGCACTTAGTTCCTTTTCAAATACTTTCCACTTCGCTGAACGCTAATGCAACTGCCAAATGCCACCCAACAAGGTCTGTCTTTGAATGAGCACAAGGGAAAACCCCACTGCAAAATAAAATTTGTCACATTCTTCAAGTGTCCTTTCTTTCTGATCCATCTAGAAGTTAATGACTCTCTACTGATAGAAGGTAGGAAAGCATAGCAACATACAAGCATACCATCCACACAAGATGGAACCTCAGAACCTTTGACACTGCAGTGTGTGTGGCGGGGGTGGGGGGGTCTAAGAGAAATAGCCCTGAGCATTGCTCACATGTACTGTTATGTTTCCGTAATCTGGATAGTTAATGTAGTAGATTATTAACCAGCGAGGGTCGTGGTGGTTTTTCCTGTGTAGCATTTTACCCTCTCCATCCTTTTGGGGGAGCTTTTGTACTACACTGTGCTCCAATTTACCCCAAAGGGTAAACATGTAGGTTGCCTCCTCAGACATCAGCCGCCCACCATTTTATTTTAGCTGCTTTCAAAACAGACATATTTGGAGAGGGAGGCCCCACGGCTACAAAGGTGTGTCTTGCGATACATTTATACTGTCTCATTCCTAGCTCCCCTTCCGGGCTTGCCATGTACACTATGCTGAGCGCAAGAAGTGTACTGACTTTCCTGCAGCAAACTGACTTAGCTTCCTGGACACCTTGAATTGAATATTAAAATACCTTCGATCGACAGGCAGACAGAATTACGGTTGATGCATCTCTGTGGTGGCTGCACTCTTAACAATTCCCAGTGGGGCTGACGTGCCAGGGAACACAATGCTTTGCAAGAAAAACCTTCCAGTCTTAAGGGTCAAAACCAGAGAGAAAATCACCACCACACCTATCCCCCTCCACCAAAAAAAGGAACTTCCCACATTTGATATAGGTCTTCATAGAATGTTTGCCAACAATTGCCTTGCATAAACGGAGGATGTGCAATGAGACTAGCACCGAATTCCAGGGCCATCTGTGCCTTAGAACAATGCACAGAAATGTACTTTCCAAGGATTTTCTTCTTCCTGACATACCCATTGATGACCAGAAACAGGCTATACTGCAGTGGTTCTCAAACTTTTGTATTGGTGACCCCTTTCACACAGTAAGCCTCTGAGTGCACCTCCCCTTATAAATGAAAACACTTTTTTATATTTAACACTATTATAAATACTGTAGGTGAAGCAGGGTTTGGGGGTGGAGGCTGACAGCTCGCAATCCCCCACCTAATAACCTCACAACCCCCTGAGGGTCATGACCCCCAGTTTGAGAACCCCTGATATACAGGGAGGAATAAAGGTGGGGGAAGAGAGATCTCTGCATACTGACCACTCCTCTGTGTGTACCCATAGTGATATAAAAGGAAGAGCTCACTAATTGGAGTGGTTGTGGTCAGGCTTGTTGAGAGAAATTTGGGGCTCCAGTACATCATATTCACTGGGACCCTACCCTCTCCCATTTCGCTTTATTTACACAGATGTTAAGAGACATTTTGGGAGCCCCTCCGACCACAGGGCTGATGTACCACTGTCCTCTCTTTCCTCTCCACTCATCAGCCCTGGCTGTGATCCCCAGACGTTGTTTGGTGATACTGTTTTACAACATCTCACGTTGTTGGGCTGCAGTGTAGGCAAGAGGGGGGATGTGAAGAACTGGCTCAGCAAGGAGTTAGCAACTCTGAATAGGCTCACTGACAGCCAAGCAAATGTCTGCGTGTAGAGCTGAGTTAGGGCACATCTCTGGTGCTTTCACATGGATTTGACCAGAATGGGGAGTCTGTTGAACAGGGCAGGCTGTGAGGGAGGGTGGGGCAAGTCACTGAGGTTTCAAGAGTTAAAAGCACTTTTAATTTTCTGCCTTTTAGAAGATGCAGAGGCACTTTATGCACAATCCAATCTATGAAGCATCACTCATCCATCCGTCCCTGCCAGGGACGGAAGGGGAGAACTGGCAGGATAGATTCTATTTTCCCTCTCCCCCTGGAGAAGAGGAGGTGTCAGCTGGAGGGATGAGGGGAGAGATTTTCCCACCACAGTATATTTAAGCCTGCCTCATTGTGCTGGGGGGGGATAGAATAGATAACCTATTATGGTCCCTTCCAGCCCTATGCTTCTATAATTCCTATTCATATGCCAGGTTAATGAGGAATTTCTAAAGCTAAATCCCTTGCCAAGTTCATTCCCATTGTACAACTTGCTTTCCTAGGGCTGCCTGAAACAAGATCACCTTACCTAGGTCCCTCCACATGCTCAGCCCCTGCTGTATAATTCCCATAATGTCAAGCATAATTTCAAAGCCATCTGACTGCCAGAAATTCTCCACAGAATCATGGAAGGGAAAGAATGTGAGATGGGGGCGTCATATGGCAGTCAGACCTCCTCCTTCCACTGCCCACGGCCCATCCTCCTCCAACAACAAAACACTGACTGTCATCTGAAACCAAAGCAAGTCCTCCAGCCAGAGGCTCTTTTCCTAAGAATCCCAAGCAGCTGATGCCCTTAAGTGATTGCATCCCTTCCGTGGGCCTCCAACAAATTTCAATAACTGCAAGACGCAGCATTTCCTGCCAGAAAGCTAGTTTGGGAAGCATATCAAAGTAGTAAAAGACTGAACAACTGAAACTACTGTACACAAAACCCAGCAGAAGTATTTTAACAATGTAAAGCGAAAGGCTGAAGCCTGTTGTAGCTGTAGACACTCTGGAGCAATGAGACTTGATTAAACACTGATAATAGGACTGGATAAAGCTATTTGGAGATTTCTTTCTCTTTATGCTTACAGGAAAGGAAATTGTGAAGGGAGGAGAAAATGTTGACCTCAATGCAGTGAGTGCTATCAACTGTGGTAATAGGTCCAGAGCTGCTCTGGGAAGAAGAATTATTGCATTATTTTATCTGCATGCTGAATTAGGAAGTTTGGATTCCAAAGGGTTAATTCACAATTTATTTCAGCCGCCCCAAACTCCTGCTTTTCTCTTTTTATACCCAACCACATTATTTTAAATCAAATAGAAAAGTTTAAGAAAGACAACTCGGATAATCTCCCCAAACAGAAACATTTATTTTACACAACTTATATTTCCTGGGATATAGAAAACAAGCGTTTTAGCAGCTTATTTGAGAACCTAAGTTTAGCTAATGTGGGATTCTTATTACTAGCGAAGTTACTTTAAGGCACATGTTCAGTTTACAGGGACAGTTCAAATAGAAACTAGCACTGCTAGAGCATTTTAACAATCCTTCATTCTGCCTTTATAGTTGCTTATTTGGATTTTGATGGGAGAAGAGAGAGGAGAAAGGAGGTTACATAGAAGGGACATGTTAAATATACTTGGCTCAAAACAGATGTAGCACTGCAGCACCAATGAACAGTGGAGGTCAGAACGAGGCTGATCCCATGAGTAAGACAGAGCCCATGCTCTAAGAGAGACTGTTGATGCTTCCAACAGTTATACCACAACATCAATGAATTAAAAACAGTCCCGTCAGCTCACAAGAGTATGAACGTGGTCTCTCAACTGCCACCAGACTCAAGCCCATAATTATTTTATCTAACATTCTCATTAGAACATTATCTATATGTCAGTGTTCCACTATAGTAATAGTTGGATTTACCTTCATAACTCAGCATCACAGTTTAAAGAGGACATCAGAGGAGTGCACCGCAATCAAGCTCAAAGTGAAAAATAAAGATGACAGGAGATACTTACAGCATATCAGGACAGTTGTCTGGTTTCTCCAATAAGCCTCCCTCCATCACAAAGCGAAGAACTTGCTCGTTGGACATGCCTTGGTATGGTTGCTCTGCTAATGTTGCAATTTCCCAAAGGACAACACCAAAGGACCTAGAAAACAATTACAACTTAAAAAGCGTTAAGCAAACAAGCAAGATTTTGGTTTAGACTATGGCGGGCTGTTTTCTTCAAAAACCCTCACCAACTTGACTGCTCAGGATACTGGTAACACGATAAGAAAACTTGCATTGCTAAGCCACCATTATAACTCTGAGTTGGTGGTGACCAAGAGCTGTTAACATCAGTTAGCTACGTGGCAGCCCAGTGTTAATGAGCTGGGGATCTCCGTCTAGGCTCTGTGTCAACAAAAACCAGCACTGTTCTTGACTCTAACTGGCAGCCTAGCTGCTTTGTCCATTCTTCTCTCCACAGGTGCACCTTCCAAATTCAGGTATGAGGGGCATTTGTGGGAATGGGTGGAGGGGAGAGAGCAGTGAAGAGAGCTGCTCACGTCCCGTTTCTGTGTTTAGAGGATGTCTCTGTCCAGCAGATAGCCCTTCACTAAACTCATTATAAAAAAACCCTTAAAATCATGTAACTCTTTAAGCCTAAGAATTACACTTGAATATACAACTGCTGCGGTGACAGATGAGGCTGAGCCTGAAAGGCCCCTGAAATGATTAGTGTAACCCTGACAGGTTTAAAAAAAAAAAAAAAAAAAAAAAAAAAAACGGAAAACTACTCATGTGACATTAATTCTCTCAGATATTCAGGTACTTTTAGCAAATGGGGATAGAAAGGGAGCTCAGGAAGACAAGCATGCAGGAGCATAGCCCTCATCTGAGGGCAGCTGCTTTTTTCCCTTCATTTTGTCTGAGTTTTTCCCAGTTCAGCCATGACATGGCTACCTATTAAAATGTAAGCCTGCAAATGCCATATGGTTTGTTCTCCATATAAATATCTGCTTGTGGCACAGGAATACTTTTCGGTGAATACTGGTTTCTCGATTTGTCACTCTGCTTTAGGTTCTCCCACATGCCAACTTACAGACGCAATGCAAACATCAAGACATATCTGAGACATGACAGCATCTAATGCAACTCGCTTGCTTTTAATCATATAGGATGCAAAAATTTACATCTTTCTGGGCCTCTTGCACCAAGAGCCAACGCTGTGCTACTAAGATCGGTTTCGAACATTTAAACCCTCTTGGGAAGCTCAACTGTCATTTTGCAAGACACAGGGTACCTATGTACATATCTGCAAAAGAACAGTAGGAGAAAGGTGCTGATCTAGTAGCCTGAGCTGTTCATTAGGTAATAGAGACAAGTATAATTATGATTTAAAAGCACTTGTGAAAAATGTCCTGTTTCTTTTCCATGACAAGCTTACATAGAACTAAGCAGCTCCTTCATGTAATTAAAGATAAAACTTAACATTTTAAATGGCCTGATGCACCTACAGAAATTTTCTTAAAACATCTGTTCCGTAAACTAACATTAGATCAAGATGTACAATAATATCAACAATCTCTACAGGAATTAAGAGTCATCTCATTTACACACTGTTGAGCAGCAAAGAACAATTCTATGCTTTCAAAATCAGATCCTTGTTTTCACCACTACTGCACCCAGCCCAACTTACTGGGCTGTGTGCTAGCAGTTAGGTTTGTGTTGTGAAAACAAGAGTTCAATATTATTAGGCAGTTATGGTAGAGTGCTTGTACATCTCAGGTTATCCACTATATCTAAAATGGGTTCCTGTTTAAACCAGAAATGACAAAAGGGTTTTGCAACTATACAGTTACACATGGAACAAAATAAAATAAAAATCTCTGCTCCACTTTTTGGTGCCTGACTGCTATTCTGATAGCCACAGGAAAGGGGCTACTGAGTTTATTTCCTGAGTGCTACTTACACACTAGAGATTACATTGCAAGGAACAAATCTGCATTGCTTCTTTAAAATAGTTGAGCAGATCTAACAGAAATTGTAAATGGCAAAGATCTATCATACAGAAAGACTTTGTGGCTCTGGTTCCCAAAAGATACTGCATTAATTTTAAGATCTTAGCCCCCTCCTTGCCACCCAACAAAAAGTCTTCCCTAGTTACCTCATTCCTCAGTCTTTAAGAACAATAAAAAAGTGAATTACCAAACTAAACCCTCGCCCTTCAAACCCTCCAGACACACTTTTACAGTTTGCCATTTCACCTGACAGCTTATAAATCCTGATGTCTGGACATTTGCAGTTTTCTCATTTTGACATTTGGCTTCTAAAAATGGCATCCAAGAATGTGGAACCTGATGTCACAATCGTCTCAGTATTTCTATTTTGTGAAGCAAGGAAAATACCCACAAAAAATAGCCAAACACTATTGTTTGCATGAAGCAACTTCAAAGCCTGAACACTGAAAAGGAGAGTCAGGTGATTTTCCTGATATCAGGAGGTCTTTAATGTATAGCGTCTGGTCTGTTCTATATGCTATTTAAAACAGACTGGAACGGCGGTTTTACTCACAAGCAGATCAAATAACAAGACACTGAGTATTTCATGACAGTGATAAGTTGGGCTTCAGTGCTTTTGAGATGTTCACAAGTTTAAATCTTTTGAATTTAAGGATTTTGGGTATGTGTAGTTGAATGTGAGGGTATGAAATATACTCTGATTATTGATACACATGTACACAGACACACACTATATTCCCCATATTTAACCTTTACTTCATACCTTGACAATTACACCTGCAAAGGAGGATTTAGAAAAATGTTTTAGTTGTTTCTAGCATTAGACATTAAATAATCCTAAAGGAAATATTTTAGAAGGGTAATAAGTATTCACAGAATCATAGGACAGGAAGGGACCTCAAGAGGTCATCTAGTCCAGTCCCTTGCAATCATGGCAGGACTAAGTATTTATCTATACATCCCTGATGGTGTTTGTCTAACCTGCTCTTAAAAAATCTTCAATGATGGAAATTCCACAACCTCCATCGGTGATTTATTCTGGTGCTTAACCACCCTGACAGTTAGGAAGTTTTTCCTAATGTCCTACCTAAACCATCCTTGCTGAATTTAAGCCCATTGCTTCTTGTCCTGTCTTCAAAGGTTAAGGAGAACAATTTTTCTCCCTCTTCCTTGTAACAACCTTTTATATACTTGAAAACTGTTATGTCCCCTCTCCGTCTTCTCTTCTCCAGACTAAACAAACCAATTTTTTTCAGCATGCCCTCATAGGTCATGTTTTCTAGACCTTTAATCATTTTTGTTGCTCTTCTCTGGACTTTCTCCAGTTCGTCCAGATCTTTCCTAAAATGTGGTGCCCAAAGGTGACGAACTATTCCCCAAAGGTCATTTTTTTCTCTGGGTGAGTGTTATAATTTTTACACTGAATACGGAGTTACAGAAAAGTATATGTAGTCAGCTCCCAAAAATTCTTTCCAAGGAAACAAAGATCTATTTCTCAATGCTTCTGGAATTGGAAGCTATGCATTCTGAAATATGCTCATTCACATAAACATCATGCCTGAATATTTCTAAGCTCTAAAGTTCCTCTTGTAAGAGCCGTAGTATAGTAGCATACAACTGACAATTTCTATTTTTACAAGCAGAAGTCTGTTATGCCAAAGAAATAATCTTTTTTAAGGTTGGTCTTTTCCAGCCTTGTCTTTGGTGATTTGCTTTCCCCCTCCACCCCTTCTTTTGCAGCTGCTGCTAAGATACCTATGTTTTGGGATTACATGGTTGTGCCACTGTTGAAGTGAAGTAGTGTTTGTTTAACCTTGCTTTGGATTGAGTAATGGATTATATAGCTCTATATAGAGTATTCTCTCTCTGTTCCTCACAACACTGCCGTGGTAAAGAATCACACACTTGTTTCATGCCACTGATGTTTAAATGGCAGAAGTGGCTGCATTTTAAGCACTCAAAACTTTCTGAAGCGGTATTTCTAAGGACATGGATATGTGGCAGAGTTAGATAACACATACAAGAGCACACCTCGGCCAAAGTTTACATGTACTGGATCACTAGTTTACTTCTGATGATTAAATTCATGCCTTGTCTAGAATTTTTGTCTGTCATTTGGGTTTTGTTCAAGCACTATGCAGTTTAAGTGGTAGTTTTAAAGAGAAAAGCTAAGCAAGTAGAATGAGCTGGATCATTTACCAAGGTGTAAGAACTGACGAACTACAGTCAGTCCTTGATGTAAGTGACAGCTGAGGACCACTGGCAGATTACAAATTATTGGTTGGCAATAAGATTGGGTCAAAATCATGTTGCTCTGCTCTTCAATCTGGACCATCTCAATTCCAGATGATTCAGTGTATTTAGGTTTTTTGGATGATATATTAAACTGAAGTTCTGTCTTCTCTGTGAGGACTTCACTGGTCCCAAAATACTCTTATTACCAAAAAAAAAAAAAAGGGGGTGGGGGTGGGGCAGGGGGGAAGATTGCTAGCAATGCACTCCTTTGTCATATTAGCTGGCTGTCACCCAGAGGAGGCTGTTTTCAGTGGTGCTATTTATGTACCTAAGTTGTAATGAAAGGTGCTATAGGAATCCAACTATTGCTGCATGTACAATAATACCACGTGGCTAAAATGGGAAATTTAACTTCTACAGTGATTGCTTTTCCCTAGAGTAGTTAGAGGGTTTGGCTGGATTCAGTCTGTGTCATTTCTCAGCAACACACATTTTCATAGGTTGAAGGGTTAGTAGCTTTATAAAGAAGTTCTGAACTATGCCAAAAAAACCCACTTGCTTTCCTTTGTCATAACTTCAATTACAAAACTTTCACTCAAAGTTGATGCTGTGTAGAACTACAATCCACTGACTGCAAAACATCCAAGCTGTTTAAAAATCATATAGTTTACTACTTAAATAATTTTTCTACTGACTTCCAGGCATTTGGAGGCAATCAGCTGCCAATTCTGCAACACACCAGCAGTAAAACCTCTTGCTAGGAAGGCAGAGCAACCAAGACAGACTTAGAAATGTAGGTTTGCCAGTACATATTAATCTCTTGCCAATCCCTCCATTTACTTTCAGAAGCTGGGCACCTATCCTCAAACCTTTGAGAAGGAAAAAAAAGTAGTTCCCAGAGTATTTTTTTCTAAAAGGCATATTTTGATATTTCCTGTACAGCGCTATTATTAACTTCATGGCATGGCTATTATGCAATAATTTTTTCTTTAAAGGATCTTGTAATATTGGAGTGAAACAGTGTGCAAAGAATAAGTCAGTGCATTCTAGCTTCTGTACTTCCTAGGTAAGAAAGCTGTCTTACGTACACAGAAGAATTTGATAAGAATCAGGTCAAAGAATCTGAGTGTACATTTGACACCTTTTGATGCTTTTCTCAGAGGAGGAGGACTGGAAATGACAAGTTGCTTTTCTGGGTAAGCGCAGTCAACAAGCCATAGATTTTTGCTATGAAGGTTGATTCCCTATCCCTGAAGGAAGCACGTATCCTCTCCAAACTCTGACTATACCTTCGGTCTCAGGCAGACACCTTCAGCTCCCGAGGATTTTAATGGGAGCCATTCATGCATCTGAGAATAGAATATGGCATAAAGCGTTTCGGATGGACAATTTGCAGTGGGGATGGCGTAAAGCAGAGTGACTCATGGTCAGTAAAATTGGGGGGAGGGGGGAAGCAGGGCCTTTGAAGACTTAGTAAACCGTAGGTGTTGGTTTTATCCATAAAAAACAGGCCAAAAGAAGAGTAGATAAACTGTTTTTAAAAGGCCCCGTTTTGTTACCAGACGTCTGAATGTGTTGTGAAGACTCCATCCTTCAGTGACTCTGGGGACATCCAACGCACGGGAAGCAAACCTTTCCCTCCTTTCCGATAGTAATCTGTCTCGTAGATATCTCTGGTCATGCCAAAATCTGGAATGTAGGGAATAAAACGCATGTGTCTACAGGCCAGGATAATTAACATGTCCCAAAGAACCTGCCCAACCGAGAATCACTGCTTCAGCACAAAGTATTTGTGATTTGTCAGCATAACTGTTTACTTCATCAGAGATATACTGCATATATATGTACCTGGTCTCCCAGGGTTTGGTCTCACTCTCACTGAAATCAAAAGGAATCTTCCCATTGACTTCTCTGGGAAGAGAACTGGGTCACGAGTAGGTTTGAATGATTGCATTTATGGGCGTTCTAGAACTGGTCTAGCAGCAGTACTGTCAGGTCAGCGCTGGCATTGCCTAGTTCAATGAAGACAAGAACAGTTCCTGCCTACTCTAGGGACAGCTCTGGCCAGTGCCTTCAGGTTATCACGTTCAGCACAAATTCACACCCGAGATAAAATAAGCAAAATTATTTTTTCAATATATCTACACAATGACACACTAGGCTCTTTGTACACTGAACTTGGATTCTTTTCCTCTAAAAATCTCAGAAGAAACATGCACTTTTTACCATAGCACTTTGCGCTGGTACCTTTTATCTCATGACTGCAAATGGTTTTTATTTTTTAGAGATAAGCCCACCCGCTCCCAAAGCTAATTCAATTTCCTTTCATAGCTTCTATTTCAGATCTCATGGAAGACTATGCTGTTTCTTCCCAGAAAGCTCAAATAGGTAAGCGTTGAACTCGGACCAAATCCCTGACAGTGAAAACTCAGATGGACTTAGCTATAAGCACATTTAAGTGTTTGCACAACTCGGGCCTAACACTGTCCATCTGCCTTGTGCTTAACTCTGCCAAACTAAATTCCAGAAAATATTTTTTTATTTTGTTATTAATCACCACATCCAAAATGTTGGGCTCTGGATAAGCAGGTTTAACCCAATAATTTTTATTTGGTTTGTGGGTTAATCCAAACTAAAGTGATTTGATGATAATTGAGCTATTATCGTTAAACAACAGCCCTTGCTGTTGAAATTGCAAGGCGAAGGTGCAATTCACTTCACGAACAAGCTCAAAACACGTGGGCTTTATCAGAATGAAGTGCAGACAGGGGAGGGGAGAGTTTCTCAACACTGGGCCATCCTCTTGGCTGTTACAGCAGTGTCGGGCTGGGAAGAGTGGCTGCTGCTCCTTCTTGCTCTTTGCACAGTCTGTCACAATGGGCACAAACGAGGTTGTTTCAATTCAGTGCTGAGAGCTCCCTGGCCTGGAACTGTAGTGAGTCCTCAGATGGAACATATTCATCCCCCAGAATCAATTACTTGACTTAGTAACAATTTAAGGAAATTAAGGTGCCTTTTTCAATGCTGACTGTAGGATTATACTCCCGTTGCATCTGAGTTTAAGGAAGAAAAAAGGAAAGAAAAAAGCACCTCCAATTTTTACAGTGAAGTCTTCAGCCACCATGCAATTCCTTGCAGCGAGATCCCTGTGCACAAATTTGTTAGCGTTGAGGTATGCCATGCCGTCAGCAATCTCTCCTGCCATCTGAATCATCTTCTTCAGAGTTGGAGGAGACTGGCCTGGGTTATTCTGAGCAAGAATAAGTAGGTAGAAGTGAGAGGCAGAAATTGTTTCCCCTTCAAAAACTGCAACATGCATTTCGTAATCAGATCATCAGAAGTCAGTCTGAAATGACACCAGGACCAGTCTGAACAAAAACTTATGATTATGAAGACCATACCATCTGCTTAGTGGGAAACTCATGTCTTCTTTCTCCACCCACATAAAGCTTGGTTACAATTAGCTCCTGTATAGTAACACATTCTATTTTGGGGAATACAAACAAGTTTTGCTTTAAACTGGTCATTTTTGCTATTAAAGTTCTCCTAAAAGTTTTAAGAAATAACCTTCTCACATTACTTCAGAATTGTATACTGAGTGTGCTACTATCAGCATAAACAAAACAGAAAATGTTACAAGATACTGTAAGATTATTTCTCCTGACATCGAGTGACGTGATGCCTCTTGAATTACTTATATAACTCCTGCAAAAGGGGAAAAAAAGCCCTTTAGATAATTTTCGTAAAATAGATTTACTCATGATCATCAATTAAAGGTATATGCAGCTTTTACTACCACAGCTATTAGCTGTATTATGCTGGAGGGCAACATCTGAGATGGTTGCACATACCTCAGCACATCACACTGTGGCTTAACATCTGCCAGTGCAAATTTGCTAAGACTTATATCTCCGGCTACAGGATAAGCAGTGTTGGATAGTGGGTTGAGCAGGAAAGTAGAAGGCAGAACTCCTGAGCAGATCAAATCACTAAACTTTCACTCTGTGTGTGTGTTTAAATGTTTATTATTTTGAGTCTCTCCACTCCTTCTCTGGGAACCCTTCCAAGTTCCCCAATTCCTAAATGCAACGGATCTCACAGCAAAGGACCCACAGGGATGGATCTAAGGAAACCTGGAAAAATTCATCCATCTGAAGGTATGCAATTATTATACTTTACTGACAGCAAGGACCAATGTAAGCTGGGACCCTTTGTGGAAGGGCCATGACTGTGTGGTGAAATCAGTGGCTCAAGAACCTATGGTAGTCAGTCAGGAAGGAGCCAATCCACTGCATGTATCCAGAACAAACAGTTAAGTATGAGAAGCACTGTAAGATACAGTAACTCCTCGCTTATCATCATCCTGGTTAACGTTGTTTCGTTGCTGATCTATTAGAAAACATACTCATTTAAAGTTGCATGATGGTTGCTTATAATGTTGTTTGGCCATGGGGGCTAGGAACCAGGGTCGGCCGACAGCCCCCCATCAGCTCCCCTACACCGCCTCCCGCCCACCAGAAGCCCTGTGAATCAGCAACTTCCCCTCTCTGTCCCAGCGCCTCCTGCTCACAGCAATCACTTTTCGGGGGGGGGGGGGGGGGGGGGGAGACAATAAGTCAGCACGCAGAAGAGAAAAACAGACTAAACAGTACTTCTTTTCGGTAATTCTCTTTTTTATAATATCACTGCTCCCTGTCTCCAAAGTCTATTGAATTTCATTACCTTTGCTCTTGATAAACTCCTCACTATGACCCAGGACCTGCACCTTTACAAAACAGCCTTTGCCTCACTGCTGAGAAACTAGCCCAATCCTTATGTAATCCATATTCCCGTTAAATGATGGGGTACAGAAAAGTGATTTTCAGCAACCTGCCTTTTGTTTCATAAAATGCCCTTCATTTTACACCTAAGTTTCATTCACACGAACCAGGTGTTCGCTCTCTGTTGCTGTAAATTATTTACATCACAGAAAAGTGCTGAGCCCATTTTATACATGGCCAACATTAATTTGAGCAGGAAGTGGCCTATAACATTATTTCCTAACCTTTTGGGCCCTGTAATGTATGTGAGTGATTTTATCTATTAGACTGACAGGGCTGAATATTAAACATCCTGTGCATGACTAAATATTTGTGTTTATTTCAAAGTGCTCATTCATAATTTATGTCAAAACCAAAGGGGCACCATGTAGGGCTTCATCCAAGAGCAATTACCCCCTTCTCATGCATTTTTTTCAATGATTGTCCTGTTTTGCAGCTTTTTCAAGAGTCAGATTAGGCAAAAAAAAGATGCAATTCAAACCTGAAAAACTGGCATTCAGTGACAGAGGTGGGACATAAGCGTGCTATGGCACACATTATTCTACCGTCCCTGTGAAAAATGCTCTTTTGGCATAAGGAGCAGCAGATCACAGAACCGCTGGAGTTTCATAAACAGAGCTCAAAGAGAAAAAAAATAATTGCGAGACAGAAGATAAATGTCATTCTGTATATAAGCATTTAACTCCTTAAATGCACGGGTCGGACACAGGGAAGTGAGCAAAGAGGGACAAGAACTCAGAGAAGGTTCTGAAGAGCCCGGGGCATGAACGCCCCGGAAAAGACAGCAGTGAAATGATGAAGCTGATTGCTCAGTTACTGGACTCCTATTATAGCTAGTAATGAAGGTTAGCTGCCAGCAGGGCAAGTAAACTATGCACGACACTTAGTTCACAGATTAAAAAGAAAAAAGAACGAGGAAAATTACGGGACACAATGAAGATACCAGTTGGCTTTAACACGAGGAGTGAACTAGAGCTAGTCCTGCATTTCTGCAATGGTCTCCTTTTAGATAATATGTAATTTAACAAAGACAGGGCCACAACCTTTAAAATAAAGGGGGTGGAGGAAATAAGATATGATTAAAGTGAGAGACACAAAAAGGTCTGCAGAAACCTGCTAACCTACGCATCAGAAACCTTGGGTATTGCATACTAAAGCACAGACCAGTGAGGCTCTGCAGCTGTGCCAAGCCAGTGCAGGTAACTGGGCCAATGTGCATGAGGAAGGTTTACATCAGAAACCACTAACAAGGACAGCTGCTCCAAACAAGACAGGAGACTGACAGCATGGGCAAGTTTGGGGTGTTGAACTCATTACCTTTTCTTGCAAGTGGAGGAAAAATACCCCAACCCATACACGCACCTCTGTGTCCGGCCGCAGAGATCTCAGATAACTCTTGAGATCCCCGCGTGTCATGAGCTCCATGATAACCAGTGTTGGTTGGCCTTGCGAGACAACTCCAAGCAGCCGCACCTTAAAGAGAAAAGTTAAGATTATCCAGCAAATATGGCTGATTATTACTGGGGAAATTATTAACCAATTAAAAGCCTGGTTATTAACTAGGAGTGGCCCCAGTCTGGAACTAACACTCACAAATCTTGGGAAGAGTTTGGAAAAGATTTTGATCCAAACTCTGTGGCAGCCGCCATTCCTATGAACGCATTATCACGACGCACATTGTGAGAGCCGTGTGACAAGGATTCACTTTCCTTTAGCATGCTGCTTTAGGTGGTCTTGAATCTTGGTATCATGGAGTCAATCAAGCCTGGCACTCGATACCATCATACCAGTAACTATGGTTACGTTAAGGGAAGCTGTGCTCAATTTCAAGCAACTTACCACATGATGACAATTGAACTCCTTCATGACTGAGGCCTCGTTTAAGAACTCTATCCGTTCACGCATGCTTGCAGACTCATTGACAGTTTTGATGGCCACTCTAGTTTCTGGCTCGTCCTTCACCACTCCCTTAGCTATTCCCTCGTAAACCATTCCAAAGGAGCCCTGCCCAAGCTCCCGGCACATGGTGATCTTCTCACGGGGCACTTCCCATTCATCCGGAACATACACTAGAGTTAAAGAGAAAAGCCAATGACATTCCACTCACAGTTGTGCCAATAGGGAGAAGACTTGTGGCTTCAAGATTAAAAAAACCAAAAACAAACAAACAAACAAACAAACAAAAAAAACCAAAAATGAATTGTGAGTAGCAAAAAGCACACAGCATGAGGACATAAGCATCAAGCTACACACACAATTGTTTCCATGGTCTTTCCAGACAGTCTACCTACCTTAGGTTTCTACATAGCACCTAGAGACTCAAGATTTTTTTCTCCCCTCTCTGCAGAAACCCCAGCCATAGCAGTCAAAAGAACAAGCTACAATCCCAAACGTCAGTGCTTTATGTTGCCATCATGACTACCAAGATAGCTCTCTTGAGATGACCTTTAGCAGAGGCTGTCAACTTCATGGCAAGTTTCAGTTCTATCTAGGATTGTGATTATTTGATTGTTCCCAGCCTAAGGCATATACAAATCTTAAAGGATGGCGACTGTGGTGGAGAAAAGGAAGCATAACTACGGCTCTAGCATAACGGAAAATGACGAGGGAACAACTATGTGCAAACTCAGTATACAAAACATGAGTTGCAAAGCCAACCACGGTGCGTAGAAGCATGGTGCAGCAGGCTTTTTCTGGCAACTTTTCCTTTTCGATTCCTCCATGCAGCACCAAACAACATGCATACTTTCAACTCCGCGTCTGGAGATGCATCCTCTATTGGGGATTGATTTTATAACCACAGGGGAATGGACTAACAGGCTGTTTACATCACTTCTGATCACTCACACCCAAAGCCTATTGCTCCCACAAAGACAGGACTTGTGCAGTAGTGACCCTTTGATAGGAGGCACACAGGAGACCTCACTGCTGGGAGGGATTATTGCTACAGGCAAGAAAACATCTGAGCTAGGATTGGTCCTGCTGCAGCCGCCTGTCAATCACCGAGGGAGGATGCAGAACAGCCACCAGCTCTGGACTGGTGCAATTAATGAATGCTAAGAGACCTTTAAAATGGTGCTACTGTAACAAGCAGCAGAGAAGAAGAAGGGAGACAGCTGCCTCCCTTGCAGAAATTGTTAGCTTTCGGGAACTTTCAGCTCTTGTAGACAGATTAAAGCACACTGTCTGGCTTGACCCTAAAGAGGGGAGTTAATGTCTCAAGCTGGCACCTTTGAAGTCCTGTTCTCCTCCTTCACTACTAACAAGAACTTTGCAAATATTTAATCTATACAGCATGCACACACACATTGCTTTGATTGTAGAAAAATCTAATTCTAGATATTTTTAACAGATTAATTCTGGGTCACTGGATAATCATTAAAGGCTCTCCAGTATGTGCAACACCCAAGCAGGTGCTAAAAGAGTCATGGTCTAGCCCCACTCACCTGAGGACTTATTGAAAGTTAAATTCTGAGTTGAGATCTGCTATAAGTGTATGGTGTAATGTGCAGTAAAAATCTGGCTCTAAGGCCACTCAAACTCATTTCATATGCCACCCCCAAAGCCCTTTCCTTTTCTATTTTTTGCTTCTTGAGGATTCTGAAATTCAGAAGTGATTGTGCACTAGTTACCCTAAATTAAAACTCCACTTAGCTACAAGCTTTAATCACTGAACAGTCAGCTTTAATTCTCACTAGTCCTTTGACTGAATGCAACTTCATCGGCATTTCCCTGCTCGGGATTTTCAGGATATTCCAAGTACGGTGAAGCACCAGGAAGTTTTCACAATCGCTGAACAAGCTCATCATTCCTCCTTAAACGTGAAATCCAACAGTCAGCAGTAAATCGAGTTCTTGCAGGAGGGTGTGTCCAAAATATACTTCAAACTTAACAGCCTAGAGCTACAGAAATCTTTTTTCTTTTTTTTTCTTTTTTCTTTTTTTTTTTTAACTGGCTCACTCAAGTTCTATGAAAATCTTGGTGGGGTTTCTTGGGGGTGGTTGCACTACTTACAGCTGCAAATATTTCACTTGAAACAAATGTAACTTAAATCCGAAGCAGGACTTCTCCATTTATTTATTTGTTTGTTTTGAAGTCAGGAAGGGCAGTCACTAGGATGCCCCTTCTTCTAGCCTCTCCCTATCTTTAAAAGATGAGGTCCTCAGCCCCCTAACTGCAGGCCATATACACAACATAAAGGGGACAGAGGGAGCCCTAAAAGCCCAACACAGTATCTGACTTTGGGGCAAGGACTGTATCTCACTGTGTGATGGCACAATGCTTAGCACAATGGGGTCCTGATCTCAGTTGGGGTTTTTAGGTGCTACCAGAATACAACTATCTATCTATATTTCGAGATGAGAATTTAAGAACAGTTACAAGTATATAAAATCAAGTTGAAATTAGCATTAAAGAATTGTTTCATCAGCTAGAGAACAACCCTCCTCCTTTATATTACAGGATATGAACACAAAGGGATATAGATTATGTTAAACATGTGTACTTCTTTCCACATACAATTTCCACCCGTGAAGTGTCTGATGGCCCACAGCACTATTTACCTACATCTTCAAATGTGCAAATTCTTTTGACTGTCTTACTCTTCTACAAATTAGAAGGGCCAGTAGTTTAATAAAGGGGTAATCGCAACTAGCTTTAGTATTTAGATTTGTTTTAAAATGTCAGAAGCTTATACAGCAGTATCACTTGCCCCATAACCTCAGCCGCGCAAAACACAATGCCATCCACAGCCTCAGAAACAACTCTGACATCATAATCAAAAAGGCTGACAAAGGAGGTGCTGTCGTCATCATGAATAGGTCCGAATATGAACAAGAGGCTGCTCTCCAACACCACTTTCTACAAGCCATTACCCTATGATCCCACTGAGGGTTACCAAAAGAAACTACAGCATTTGCTCAAGAAAGGCCCTGAAAAAGCACAAGAACAAATCCGCACACACACACCCCTAGAACCCCAACCAGGGGTATTCTGTCTGCTACCCAAGATCCATAAACCTGGAAATCCTGGAAGCCCCATCATCTCAGGCATTGGTACACTGACAGCAGGATTGTCTGGCTATGTAGACTCCCTCCTCAGGCCCTATGCTATCAGCACTCCCAGCTATCTTAGAGACACCGCTGATTTCCTGAGAAAACTACAATCCATCTGTGATCTTCCTGAAAACACCATCCTAGCCACTATGGATGTAGAAGCCCTCTACACCAACATTCCACACAAAGATGGACTACAAGCCGTCAGGAACAGTATCCCCGATAATGTCATGGCAAACCTGGTGGCTGAACTTTGTGACTTTGTCCTCACCCATAATTATTTCACATTTGGGGACAATGTATACCTTCAAATCAGTGGCAGTGATATGGGTACCCGCATGGCCCCACAGTATGTCAACATTTTTATGGCTGACTTAGAACAACGCTTCCTCAGCTCTCGTCCCCTAATGCCCCTACTCTACTTGCACTACATTGATGACATCATCTTCATCTGGAGCCATGGAAAAGAAGCCCTTGAGGAATTCCACCATGATTTCAACAATTTCCATCCCACCATCAACCTCAGCCTGGACCAGTCCACACAAGAGATCCACTTCCTGGACACTACGGTGCTAATAAGCGATGGTCACAACCACCACCCTATACCATACCCTACGCTATGCTTACCTACATGCCTCCAGCTTTCATCCAGACCAGACCACACGATCCATTGTCCACAGCCAAGCTCTACGATACAACCGCATTTGCTCCAACCCCTCAGACAGAGACAAACACCTACAAGATCTCTATCAAGCGTTCTTACAACTACAATACCCACCTGCTGAAGGGAAGAAACAGATTGACAGAGCCAGAAGAGTACCCAGAAGTTACCTACTACAGGAGAGGCCCAGCAAAGAAAACAACAGAACGCCACTAGCCATCACCTTCAGCCCCCAACTAAAACCTCTCCAACGCATCATCAAGGATCTACAACCTATCCTGAGGGACGACCCATCACTCTCACAGATCTTGGGAGACGGGCAGAGAACACTTCAACCTCTTTGGTCACTCGATTACAGACCTAAAAGTGGCAATTCTTCAACAAAAAAATTCAAAAACAGACTCCAATGAGAGACTGCTGAATTGGAATTAATTTGCAAACTGGACACTATTAACTTAGGCTTGAATAAAGACTGGGAGTGGATATGTCATTACACAAAGTAAAACTATTTCCCCACCCCACCCCCCACTGTTCCTCACAAGTTCTTGTCAAGTGCTGGAAATGGCCCACCTTCATTATTACTACAAAAGGTTTTTTCCAGCCCTGATCTCCTGCTGGTAATAGCTCACCTTACCTGATCACTCTCGTTACAGTGTATATGGTAACACCCATTGTTTCATGTTCTCTGTGTACATAAATCTCCCCACTGTATTTTCCACTGCATGCATCCAATGAAGTGAGCTGTAGCTCACGAAAGCTTATGCTCAAATAAATGTGTTAGTCTCTAAGGTGCCGCAAGTCCCCCTTTTCTTTTTGCGGATACAGACTAACATGGCTGCTACTCTGAAACCTATCAAAGACAGGTTTTCATGAACTAATTTTTCATTTCAGTTAAAATAACTAAACAGTAACACTAGACAAGTGGATGAGAATCCAAACGTGAAACTGCTCTGTCTAGTTTGGCTGACTGAGCAAATTGCAAGAAGACACACAACTTTTAAAAACTACCGTTTCAGTTGATTAACTGTGGTTGCATTATACATTCCCACTGACAGACTCTCGATATGTGAGTAATACAGGTAAAGCAAGCAGAGTTTTAGGTTGATTGTGTCCTCTTATATCTCTGCATCTTTCAAAATGGGGCTTGACCTGATCTCACACAACAGAATATATTAAAGTAAAAGCATCAGAAGCTCCAGGCCACACTTACCATCAGAAGCACTGAAGTACTCAGGGTTCACAGAAGCATAAAGCACTCCATTGCCTAGTCGGTCACTATTCCTGTCAAAACACAAGTTGTATTTTTTTCATCCTTAAAAACACAACTAACATTTCCAATCCTCCTCTTCCTTGGCTTTTCCCCTATTTGCTCCACCACATGTCCTGTTGCTTCTTAAATGTGGCACGTGGAGGGGTTTTCAGATGAGATGAGAGAGGAACTGACTTCATTGATCTAACAGAGTTCTTGTTCTACCTGCTGCATATGCCAACACACGCCACACCAACTAAGAAAATGGCCTGAACAGTCTTCCTGGGAGACCCCCTCCCCCAGTTCCGTTCCAGTCCTCTTTATACCATATCTGCACCACAGAAGAATGAATATGAAACATTTTAATGTGCTAGGTTGTCAGCAACCTATTTTATGGTCCAGTACTGGCAGATTTATAAACTATCATCAAGGCTATGCAAAGGTGACCAAACATTTCATTCCCTGGGCTGGGGCAGGCTTGGGATGAGCTGGCAAGGTTTGTACAAGATAAAGGTCGGGTGAGAGAGGGGTGTCAATCAGCAAACCTATAAGGCCAGAATAAACAGTGCCAGTAAAAACTATCTATCTGGTACAGATAGAGATTTGGTAGATGCTATGTGTAAAGTCACTGTAAACAGTAGTTATCAGGAGTTTTTTCAGTAAGTACAGGCAGTCCTTGACTTTACAACATTTGATTTATGACGAATGGCACTTACGACGTTTCTGAATTGACACCCTGATTCGATGTACAACAATTGGTTTCGACTTTATGACGTTCGGTCCCACAATAGAGTGGATTGCGGTTCCGAGTTACGACTTTTTGACTTAAGACACAATTGTAAGGAATCAATTGTGTTGAAAGTCCGAGGACTACCTCTATATCTGAGGTGGGAGAAGGGATTAATGTAAATCTCTACATGCAAAAACAGCCAAAGCTTATTTAAACGTTGGTGCAAATTCTAAATTTTCCTTTTCTTCATTAAAAAAAGTTCAGCAATTGTGAAGAGGCTACCAAGATGCGAAATACCAAGTATGTTCACTTGGATTGACTACAATCTGTCCAGCAAATAAGGTTTTGTGGTTTCCAAAGTGATTCAAATTGTTGGCTAAACCTCTGGTCTATAAGGTTCTATGTTTGCTATCATTGTCCCAATGGAGATACGTTCCCAAAAGACCATCCCTCCCCATTTCCCTCCCCTCAAGCTCAGCATGGTAATGAAAAGCCTCTCCACAACTCCCTCAGCAGACAGATGCTCATTAGTAACTCAAAACATCATCTCCCAATAAGAGAAAAATCTGCTTTAGTTTATACTGTGTGGGCCTCCAAACACCACTTTGGTTTCAAATTCAAATTTTCCCTATGGGCATTGAGTTCAAAATGAACATTTCCTCCCACAGTTTAGTCTCCCTCATGAGTGTATGCAAGATCTCACCTCTTTTTGTTAAAGACATACAGCATTATTAGCAACCCTCCAATGATCAGCAGCACTGCAATGGGGAGCACAATTATCAAGTGCAGGAAATTCCCATAGTCTGCCGCTGAAATAGACAAGAAAACAAAATTCTTACGTTGCTATAGAATTTCTACCACCACGAGAGTTTTCCGCCTACACAATACATTGCCATACTGCAAAATCAGAAAATTCAGTTTTTTTGTCTGAAGTGTAGAAATTTCTTCAAGAAGACTCCCTAACAATAAATGACTAGAGAACCCGAAACCTGAGAAAGAGGACAGCATTAATATTGTAAAAGAGCAGCATTCTGTTTAATTGAGTTTTGGTTTGACTACGTATGTTTATGGTCTGATGTTGTTCTTTAAATGATTAATGCACACGTATCCTTTTAAATCTATATATACACATCTATATGTAAAGACAGCATGCACACAAATATTTTGTTGCTCTAATTTCACCTCAAAATTCTATCAAAATTTGTTTTATTACAAATGGGAGAAGAGGACACATGGGTATTTTTCCTGGATATATTGAGGGTAATAAATGTATCGGCTTTGCAAATAAGCAGAAACAAAAATAAGATGTGCAGATGTTGGAGAACAAGATGAGATGTCTATGGTAGCCTTAAAGCACTGGGTGGAATTTGTGTATGGAATTCATTGTTTACTGATTTGTTTCTGTGTAAAACAATTCCATCATTTCCAGTGTCACTACCCCATCTTGCGTCAAAATGTTGATCTTTTGTCAAAATGCCACTTGAGTTCCACAGTAGGAAAAAAACAGCTAAAAATGAAATTGTAACGACGCTCCATGCAAATAAACTTAGCTTCTTGTATCACATTAATGCATACCATACGTATTCCATATTGACACGAGTTCCAGATTCCAATTCATAATACTGCTGTATGGTTATTCCTAGCAGTATATTTTCACCCAAGATTAGTATACCACAGGGACAAGATTTACTATTATTAAATGTGTTTCTACAGATACACGAGCAAAACAGAACAGGACCTAGCCTCAAAAGGTACTTTTCATTCATAAGCACTTTCCAATGAAGAGAATGCAGAACAGCTCCAAAGAAACATGCACAACTGAGGATGTTCAAAGTCCCAGTCATGCATGCAAACAACAGGAATAAGTGAGATAATTGAGGAAGTAAGCTAGAAACCACAGATAATTTGACGCAACCTATAAAATTCCTCTTACGTTTGGGTTGTACATAGAAAGACACTGGTTCAGTCCATGATCCATTTCCAGCTAGAGAGGTGGCCTGAACTCTGGCAGAATAGTTCCCAGGGTTTAGATGAGTTAGTTTGGCTCCTCCAAACTTCCTGTATTCCTGTCTAGAAACACATTCCCGTTTCTCCTGAAAGAAGAAGAAAGGCTTGTACTACATGTAAATATTTTTATACTTGTAACTGTCAGGAACTCAATAAGGTCACAGATTTTGCTGGGCTTTGCATTGCACATTCATGATTTAAGCTTGTTTCTTCAACTAAAATCAGAACAGTTCTCCCTTTGTGCCATTTAAGCATATTTGGAATCCAACAATGGTAAAAGTAAGTTAAACAAGGGAGGGATTGTAACATATTGGCTAGAAATAGAGACTGAGAGTCGGGATTCCTTGTTTCTATTTCAAGTACCGCCACAGTTGCTGGACAAATCACTTAAATCTTCACCCATCTGTAAATTGGGCATAATACTTAGAAATTGTCTCAGAGGTACGTTGCAAGACTCAATATCTACAAATCCTTGGATGAAAGCTGCTGCTAACAGCACTATTAAAATAAAGGGAAAACTTGTTGCTATACGACTGCCCTTACAAATTTGCTTATTTTGCTTTAGCAAATAGCTAGTAGTTACATTAGTATTTGCAGTTCTCTATTTTTCCACCAATACTGACCACTGTGCTGTATTCGTACTACACCTCGACCCTTATATAACGCTGTCCTCGGGAGCCAAAAAAATCTTACTGCGTTGTAGGTGAAATCGCGTTATATTGAACTTGCTTTGATCCACCGGAGCACACAGGCCCCCCCGAACACCGCTTTACCCACCTTATATCCGAATTCGCGTTATATCGGGGTAGAGGTGTATATAGTATTAAAATCTGTTCATAACTGTATCAAAGTCTACCTTAAACAGCAAAGCACCTTTATTTCTTTCAAAAAATATTCAGCTTAACAGGAGAACTAAAAAGGGGGAAATTTGGGAGGAATACAAAATTTAGTTGTATTTTAAATATTAAATCCTAAAGGTCCTTTTTATTTTCTTTAAAATAAGTGATCTCATTAATAAAGCATTTCCTGGGCACATGGATCCCTAAGCACTCTAAAAACTTTACACAAACAAAAATCACCCTCCCACCTAGAAAATGTGGGCTCACCCAGAATGAAATCAAGTAATTTTTTTTAACAATGCACACCAAGGCGTATAACGTAGGAGATGAATTTAGCATGGGCACTGGAGGGTAATGGCTCTGAGTCTTGTGAAAAGTAGCACATCAGCTTCAATAACCACACGTGCCCAGGACCTCAGCTTTAAGTCACTTATACCGTATTAAGCCATTCAATAAATACTGATTCAAAAAAACAAAACAAAACAAAAACAAGACTACTGTATTCACACCAGGGTTCTCTCAATGGGACTTCCATCCAAATATTTGACTCAATCTGTCCCTCTACAGCTTGTCAGAGTTGACCAGACCACAGGTAGGAAGGACAAACTACATGTGAGATTAGTTCCAACAGAACCCCTCGCCCCTCAAACAAACATGTCTTTGGTCAATCCTCACCTCTCCATGCTGCCCATATTTGATTTCATACATCAGTATCAATCCATTCGGGCTTACAGGTTCTGACCACTTCAGATAGATGGCATTATCTTCTTTGCCTTCCCACATTACTGTTCCTGGAATGTTATCTGCTCCTTCTACAAAATAATTACAGGAGTTGATGTAGCACAAACAGCATTGCAGCCTGTCTGAATTTGAGACAATTGCTGGGACAAGACAGGTGAAGATATTCAAAAACAAAATTCCTAACTACTCCATAGGAGCCAGAACAGCACAATAAATATTGCTCAAACCCCCAGAGAGCAAGGAGTAAGCACTTGAAGGCTTGTTGGAGAGATTAGTATTGCCTGAACAATACTGTTACAGCTGATGCAGTGCACAGGCCTAAAAACATCAGGACACAATAAGTAAGTGATCTAATACAAAGTACAGGCTGAAGAATTTAGTATATTAGTGACGGTTCTTTCTTCAGACCTCCACAGTACTCCCCAGGCTAGTGAGTGAAAGTCATGCTGATCTAATGGCTGTAGAAGGACCGAAGTAGCAGCAGTAGGTGTTGCATCTCTGCAGAGCTACTTGCAGAATAGCGTCCACGTCACAGGATGCACAGACAGAGGCTTGCCAGAAAAACAGACACAGGTTGGGGTCTGCACGGAGGTCAAAACTGGCTCCATTATCACAGCATGTGGGTGGTCAGTGTAGGGACAGTATCTGCAGCATGTGCAGACACAACTTATGATGGAGAAACATCAGTGCTCTTTGCCTTATCCCCAGCGCATTTGGTTGTGGAAATTATTCAGCAGGCTGCCTGGGGACTATCAATACTGGTCCAGTCAAACAATATATGTACTAGGTTCAAAAGCCCACATGATCACAAAGGCCCTCAATTCTGCGAATTCACAGGCTAAGAATTTGGGAATGTTTGTTTCCTTTCCCCGATCTCATGGATTTCCCTACTTACTTGAAATAAACAATACCTCTGCATTGTACAGACAATGGCTGGCTCTGGATCATGATAGCATATCCTTCCAGAAAGCAAAACCACTACCATTTTGCATCAAAAAGAAACCAGACATCTGCTGGAGTTAGGACTGAATATGGGTTTATACTGAAATC
The DNA here is from genome assembly GCF_965152275.1 of Natator depressus. Classification (NCBI taxonomy): domain Eukaryota; kingdom Metazoa; phylum Chordata; order Testudines; family Cheloniidae; genus Natator; species Natator depressus. The sequence continues at coordinate 74,814,215 of NC_134243.1, forward strand.
AGGTCTTTTCTTCTCAGTAGATGAGCAATCTGTATAAGCTCAAGACTTACTACAGTGATTGCAAACAGTTGTGAGAGTACCCAGTACTCCACATTTGAGATAGGCTAGCTGTTTGTGATTGTCCATGAAAAGTGACACAATACTGTTTCCATTCCCAGATTGGAGGAGTGCACTAGCATTCCATAGCAGAGGAAACATTTTGTTTTCACAGCAACCACGCACACAAGTAAAACTCAAACATTTGTGACCAGGCCAAAGTGAATTGATTAGAAACTGCGAACAAATATCCATGGACTACAGCATGTCAGGAAAGGCACACTCAACCCTCCTGCATCAGGGTGTCTGAGGGGTTCAGGAAACCATTCCCACTCCCTCCCTGCACATGTGGACAGATTTGCAGAGTTATCTGGGCAGACAATGGGGATTATTTACCCTCCTCTGCAGCAGCGAACAGTGCCATAGGCTGGAAGGCTGGACCCTGGAGTTTAAGGACTAATAGAAGGTGTTGATCCAGTAAGATAACATTTTACATAACTCTCACATTTAAAAAATATGTTTATTTTTTGCATTAAAAAAATCCTTTAAAAAACCTATTATTTTATATTTGGTTTTCAAAGCTTTGTCTCCCTGTGTGTATCTAAGACACGTTACCACCCAGAAAATGAAATATAAAGTTTGAAACTCTGGAGATCGTACCTGCAGGCATGGTTCTTGCAAAAACAAAGTTGGAAGCACTGCAGCCAAGTGTCTCTGCTTCATGATTGCAGCTGTGAATATCAATACGGTAAAGAGTAAAAGGCTGGAGGTGGGAGATGAGCGTCCTTTCCCGGCCCTCCACTTTGCTCTCATAGAATGGATATTCCATCTCACTCTCCTCCACATCAGACACATTGGCAAAATGATCTGGCACCGTTGTGTTCTTGTTCCTACTGGCAAGAGTGGTGTTTGCGATTCGGAACACATCCCTGCGCTTCCGGTCCGGTCTACAGAGAACAAAGGGCAATATATGGAAACAAGTCGTTTTAATGTATTAAGCTTCTCAATTGACCATCAGGGAAGGCAAGTGAAAACTGTAAGTCAGAAAATACGTATGTAATCATTTTACAGATAGACAGAGCCTCTAACTTCCACTTTGCAAGCCTCACTGAGGCCAATGTCTTGAATGGCAAAAATGTGCCCAAGGTTGTTACATAAGCCAACTGGATCCATATTTAATGATGGTGATGCTGAAGCCTGCTTTAGAGGCTCAAAATAAAATCAGATGGTACAGGTTTAAACCTCAACTAAAAACTGTGAAAGACAACAGCTGTTCCCTTACGGACATCATTTCCCTGCCATTTCTCAAACCTATCTGTCATGAGGCCTCTAACTGACCAACCTTATGATCAGAGAAAAATCAGCACCATCTAGTGCAGGTGTGTACTGAAATGAGGCCACTAAGTAGCTTGGCAAATCAGCAGCCCAACAAGCATCTCAGTACAGAATGAGAGCCAACATTAACCAGTGTATACTAGTGGCTTGATTTTCTTGCATTGTTCTGTGTTTTACTAGCAACAGTCAGTCACCGGACATGTTTGGCTTTTGAGAGAAGTCTGTTAACAGCGTCTTCATTTTGTAAGGGAAGTGGTGGGCAAAGGAGCACGAGCATTTTATTAGCACAGTAGAGGACATATAAAATGATCTAGAAAATAGTATGTACATGCCTCAGAAAAGGGTGCTTTTTAATTTGGTCTGTAAAGTTGCATGTGCACCTATGGAACTATGGAAATAAAACAAACATTTGTAGTAATCTAGGTACTGAATTAAAAAACAAGTGATCTACAGCAATGATCCTGCAGGTTCTGTTTCACGTTTTAGAATTGACAGTGCAGACAGGCCTTTTTGTAAGTATAGTTGCTAACATGGAATCAAGGTGTACACGAAAGAATGGATCTAGCTACCACACATCACTGTTACACATCAGAGGTGTCACGTGTTCTTCAGTTTGGGATTTGGGTGTTTGTTCTACACAGGAACGCAGACCACATAAACAGGATGACCGCTTCCAGATCCTCCAATCCTAATCAATCAAGTGTTCTTGAGTTAGAGCTGAATTAACCGAACACTGAAGGAGTAAGGTGGCAGGGAGAGAAATCAGGGAAGAATCTACACCAGAAATATTTCCTTCATTGTACCTCACCTCACATTATACCACTTACACAATGATTGTCTATTACTAGGCCAGTGCTGGGTCTATCAAATTACTACAGTGAGGCAATGATTTCAACACATTCCCAATCAAGGAGTGGACATTAAAGTGGAAAAAGTGCCCTGTCAACTAGGAAACAGATTGGAGAAGTAGCTCACTATGAAATAAATAGTCTTAGAACATTCAGCCATATCAAAGAGTTCATCAGAGCTGCGTGCCAAACAACTAACTGTGGGCACATTGGGTTTTGAAACATATTGGCAGAGGTTGGATGAAATTTTTAAGGAGTTCACTAAGGCCAAGCTTACAGCAGCCCCTGTAAGAGCACTCGTGTAGCCGCATAACAGCTCTTGCGTCAATATAATAAAACCAGCTCAACGAGCACTTATGCCGGCAAAACTTATTTCGCTCGGCAAGTGTTCTTTTCACACCCCTGAGCAACAAAATTTTGCCGACACAAGTGCTACTGTAGACATGGCCTTAGATTCTCCCAAATCCTAACGAATCTCAGGTTGCATAAATGTGATTCACACAAGGCAGGCAAACCACAGCAGAAGTATCAACTAATAAATATGAAGATGAAGGAAGGACTACCTGTGTTATCAAGCAACATGCCCCATGCGATTAACTCAACTCAGGGCTTGTCTATACGACCAAAGGCACACTGGGGTGTAAATCTACCTCGCACTAGCCTGCCACGTGCTAAATTGATGCATGGACACTGCTGCCGTGCTCTAGAAATTCCCTAGTATGCTCTGACCTACTCCCATTTCAAAGCTGAGTAGATCACAACACACCAGGAAACTCTTAGTACGAAGTGGCAGCTGGTGCCACATGGTGACGTAATGCATGGCAGGCTGGTGCAGGGTAGATTTACATCCCAGCTTGCTGTGAACGAAGTGTTGGTAGAGACAAATTCTGAGTAAGTTTACAGCAGGAAATGGGAGAATTTCATAGCAAACAAAAGCACACACACCTTCTCTTTTACAACAAGTATCACTGGAGAAGTCACTAGGCCTGTTTGCTGTGCTTTAGTAGAGTCATCATTCATCCCCTTACTCCACTGTAGAGAATAAACCTTTGGACCAGCAGAAAAGGACAAGGATGCCCACTTCTGAATTAGAGGACATTTGCGCTTGTGACAAAAAGCAGTGAGATTCACAGGAGCCAACTTTTGTCAGTGCCAGTGGGTGCTCGTGCCTCCCCCCAGCCCCTGTCCCAACTCCGCCCCTCCCTGCCCCTATTGGATCCCTCTCCAAATCCCCACCCTGGCCCCGCCTCCTCCCCCAAGCACACAGCATTCCCCCTCCCTCCCAGGCTGGCCGCTCAGAACAACTGTTTTGCAGCGCAAGCGCTGGGAGGGAGGGGGGAAAAGCAGGACCCAGCGGCGGACTCAGGGGAGAAGGCGGAGCGGAGGCAGAAGTGAGCTGGGGGGGAAGTGGCAAGGGGGGAGCTGCTGGTAGGTGCAGAGCACCCACCAATTTTTCCCCATGGATGCTCCAGCCCCGGAGCACCCATGGAGTCAGAGCCTATGGTGAGATTGGAAAGAAAAATCAACTGCAAAGTCATGTGTTGATGCAAGAGCACATCCTGGCAACCAAACAACCAGAAGGAGTGACCTTACCTACCACCACGTTTACAGGATGTGTTAAGATTCGCTCTTTGAAAGTCTCTGAAAAATTTAAAGCAGGGTCCTACATTTACTTTGAAAAAGATAGAATAAAAACACAGAACGCGTGGGTGAAAAAATACAGTCACATTAGGGAAAGACAGAGATCCACATATTAACCACAAGACAAACATAACTAAAATACTGAGGGATTTGACATCAATGACTTTCTGTCACACAGCTGCAGACTTTGCTGGAACACCCAAATGAGGAAAAAATTAGTACCCAAGAAATTAGACAGCCAAAAATAAAGGAAAGTCTTGGGGGAAAAGGCAAGTAAATCCATCTATTTTATGACATAGGGAGAAGCGGATAAACAATGAGAAAATAAAATCACTGTAAAGAAAAAGTAGATCTTTAAAAGAAATGGATATGTCAGTGCAAAATCTAATTACCTTCTTAGGGTGTGTCTACACTACTGTCATTACAGCAGAACAATGTTACAGCTGTGCCACTGTAGTGCCATAGCATAGGCGCTTCCTAAATCGACGGAAGGGGTTTTTCCATCGATGTAGGTAATCCACTTCTCCAAGAAGCGGTAGGTAGCTAGGTCAATGGAAGAATCCTTCTGTCAACATAGCCATATCTACCCTGGGATTATGTTGATCTACTCACGGTGCTAAACATTGTAGCTATGTTAATTTAATTTTTAAGTGGAGACCAGGTCTCTGACTATGTGCTAATTGTAGAGTTACAGTTTCTCAGATAGTGAGTGTTACTCGGTTACCACAAGAGAGCAAAAGGAAAGCTGCAGACTAAAGATTCTTGCAGTGCTGTAAACGCAGCCCCAACAGCAATAAAAATTATCTTGTCTCGGCCCAACCCTTCCTGCTGCAATGCTGTACACTTGGGATGTTTAGAAATCACAAACAGGTCAGGGCAGGAGGATGTAACGACACAGATATATTGGTTTTTAAGCAGCCTGAAAACCGCATGGTCAGATCCTTTTATTTACATGCTGTGTTTCTTTCATAACATCCCAAAGACAAGCAAGACCCCGGTAAAAAGCTAGAAACATAATACACTTCTAATGAGGCTTGTGTTGACACATGAATTAACTTCCCCCCTCAGGGAAAGAAAAGAAAAAAAAATAGACATCCGCAAGTAAGAAGTTGCTCAGATTTGTCCTATGGAAAAATCTCACCAGGTCATAATCTCACATTTCCCTGACATTCAGACTTCTTAAAAGTCACTTAACTAACTCAGCTATTTACAAGTCTTGTATCTTATCTGATCCTGCTGTTAAATCACTGAAAAGAAAAATATACCCATTATGAAAGCAAGCTGGCGGGGGGGGGGGGGGAGGGGGGGAGGGGAAAGACTGTAAAACATTTAAAGCATTCTTTATGAATTGCTCCCATTTAAGTTTTAAAACAGTGTAATGTTGATCGTTAATTTGGCTCCTGAACCACTCAGGTCTGAGTGTCACTGCCTTACACAGTCTAAGAATGTCTTAAATAAGAGTTTTACAAGTTAAGTTTGAGAACAGAAAAATTTTCTTTATCATTCAGTCTTATTTTTCACGAAGACCATACCTGAACACTTTCTCAAGCCCCATTTAATGCCAACTCCACCTACTCCTCACCAGCCAGGAGAGACAATGAGACTACATGCCCGATCAAAGCTGAAAGCTGATTGCTTACATAATAGTGTTACAGCCACACACAGTATGCTGGCCTTGTGATCCAATTATCTTAAGTAAAAACAGCTTACAAAAGAGGTAAATTAGAAACTCAAGCATCACAACCATGGATGAATTCAATAATACCTGCTCCATGATGCCATATAAAATGGATCTTAATGGATGTGTTTCTACTTAACATGGAAACAGCACCCTTTATCATGAAACAATGTGTACATTTAATTCTTGGTTACAGTCAAAGCCCAGGAAACCAAAACACACTCCTTAATTAGTGCAGAGACATGAATTAGAAAGCACAACCATTTCAAATTTTGCAAGGCCTCAATATTCCTTTAATTTCCAAACCAGATACATCTTCAAGATGAGTTACCTATGCATTTAAAAGGCCATTTAGAGAAAAAAAAAAAACTTGTTTGAAGCCAGTTCTCTGCCGTGGGTTGATCATCCTTGAAACCATTACAGGTGAAGAACTCTTATATGACCTTTGATTCCACAAAGGAGCAAACACAACAAAGGTCCTTGAACAATGTAGGTAAGGACTATTATGATTAGTTAAAACAGGGAGAGCATGGGCTAAAAATCAGTGAAGAAAAGAAGCTGTGAAATAGAAAGACTGCAGACCACCTCTCCCCTTACATGAGGCAGTGTTTATGTGCTTACGGTTCCATTAAAAAAAATGCTTTCATGTGTATATACCAAGGGCCCCAGGACATATCAATCACTGCTAGTCCCCACCTATAAAGACAGCAAAGATCCAACTTCTATTACCTGGGCACAAAGATGGAGTTATGAAGGAAGTTCTCAAAGACTTTCCGGTACTCTGCCTCCTCCTTCTCCGCTTGCTTCTCTGCCTCCGTCTTAGGGCAAGCACAACAAGGTCCTTTCTCTCCCCCACTCCCCTCTGGCTTGGTGGGTTCGGTAGCTTCTTCTGTATCAATGGTCCCATCAGCATATCTCCGAATTGGAACTTTATCTTTAAAAGAAAAGAACAGATGTTGAGGTTTTTTCCCTTATTGCCAGTGGATGCATTAACAATCCATGTTCACCCTTCCCCCTGTACTGGCTGTTATTCACAGAAACGTCAGAGAATAGGTAGCTGCAGCTGCATTTGCTGGTCATGTGAATAATGAGGACGGACAGGTATGAATCTCAGGCATTTTAACACATAACTGCTGTCAGCTCCCTTACCTTTGGAGCAGTAGTTATGTCGGTAAAGATAACTGTCCTGAGGCTGCTGCTGCCACCGTACAATATAGTATGACAGGTTGCCATTGGGGAGAGAGGGTGGATTCCATTTCACTATTAGCTGAGAGGAGGCATTAGATGCTGAAATAACATCCAGTGGGATAGATGGCACTGGGGGGGAAAAGGAACAGGGAAAAAAAATAGGCATTTTTACACACAACTCATATTGAAATATAAAAAGCTGAGCAACAATGCTTCAATTAACTGCTTTGTACATCACTCTGAAAAACAGCTCGTCCCACCTCAAGGGAACCAAGAATGCTTCTGACACCCCTTGGCTAACAGATGTGAACGTTTTAAAAGCCACCACCCTACAGCAGTGATCTGATGTACACAACAACTTTCCTTAATGTCGAAGGGCCAAGTTTTGCAATCCTTAAAATAACAACGCTCCCATTACTTTCCAAAGGGAATATTGCTTGAATAATGACCACAGAACTTGGCCTGAAGTCTGTAACCATGCCCTGGTATACTATTTAAAGACATTCTGATTTCCTTACTCCATGTAATCCAGAAAGGTTCAATTTACGTACTAGGACTGTCCCATATTTTTTAGTTGCTGCTTTCTAAATAAAAGCAATTGTTTACGCGAAGAACATTAAGAATGCCATAATCTGAGGTTTCATATGGAAAATTATGACTGGCATTATGCGGAGAGAGAAATTTAGGGGGGTGGAGTAAACAAACCACAGCAACAAACCCTGCAGCAAACCTGTGTGATGAATTTCCATATGAAACAACATCCAAAAACATACAAGGACATTTACTGAGAGGTCTGATGAGAGTGAGGTTCTAACTGGACTTCCCACCTCTAAATACACTGGATATATTACAGAGTTTACACAGTCTTGGACAGGCAAATCCCACTGAGCACAATTTTGAATTATTTGACTTAATTCTCTCCTTGTTTGATTGACACCCTGAAAATAAACACATCTTGTATTTTTGCTATTATGCTATATGAACAATGGTGGCTGGTCTCAGCTAGCATCTGTGTAGAATACATTGGAAAAAAACTCAAAATATATAGGGTGGGTTTCCTCCTGAATTTGAGCAAACAAAAAGTTGAGTTGTCTCACTCAGCATTGCCAGAGACTTGTTGAATTCAAGGTTGAAAAACATGTCACTCTCTCAAACTTCTCTCTCTCACCCTCACACATTTCAATGGAAAAATGGTGAAAGAGGCTCTTTATAGGTAGTGCAAGAGCCCTTTTCACCAATGCAGCAGCAGCATCTTGGGGATCTCTACAGCTTAAGGTCTCCAATGCTTGCTCCAAGGCAAAATTATATTGCTTGCACTAGAAAACCAAGACCTTTAAAATAAGAGCAAAATCCCAACTGCTTTAGAAGATATAGGGCAAAAAAGACACTTCAAATCCTGTAACAGTGCACGTAGGGTTACACACACTTAAAACAGAACAATCTGGAACACAGCTGAGACGAACAGGTAAACATGACCTGATGTTCAGTGCCTTCCAAAAGCCAAACATTTAAAAGCAACGTGCTTGTAGATCTCAAAATTATGGTCTATTGAAAAGGCAGCCGACACTTAAAAGTAAAAGCCAGTTTTTATCTATATCTACGTAGGTTATTATACTATGCACCTCACTGTAGTACCAGGGTACCTGAGCCTCTCCCATCTCTTGTTTCAGAAATTACCTTATCAAGCAGTTCGGTTTTTTTAATAATTCATCTTTGATGCCAGGCTATTTAAATGCCCCACTCATTTTGGAAGCTATTGTGGTCAAAAGATGGAGCTGAATCCAACATGGTCACCTGGTGTTGTGTTGTAATGATCAGTATTATGACTTCAAGGCAAGTACACAACTGTGAAAAACAGACACCCTGTGTTCCTCTCTGTATAGCTGACAAACAGACCCTTGCCTGCCCTCTCACTGCAATGTTTTCTGGGAGGATTATTACAAATGACCTTAACTGAGACTGCAATATACTTAAACTGCACTGGGCCCCTCTAATGGATTTCCTGAGTATCAAGCATTTAAAAGTTGTTCATGTTTTCCAATGCACTTAGTTTTTTCCACAGTCCAGGGCTAATAAATTACACATGCAGCTTTAAAGACCCATTTGAGTGGGTGAAAGCCCAGCCTGTGATACCTTTGCAGTCCCATGCATCACAGGCCTTACCTGCAGCATTGGTGCGTATGTAGACTATTTCACTCTTTGCTCCATGGATGTGGTGATTTTCCATCATTGTGAGAGTAACAGCCTTGACATAAATGGCATATTGAGTCCAAGGTTTCAGTCCTTGCAGTAAAATCCCAGGGTTGTTCTCTTTGTTTGGGGGCAGATCAACATCCACCATGTTCCAGCTGTTAGAACCACAAGCATCTTGCCCATCATACTCTGTCACATTCTTGAATGGTCTGAAATATTAAAAGAAAATGACACAGATTGTACTTTTACTTCCTCTTAAAAACACTCGAACATTTATGGGAGAATCTCACATCAGCCTTTGTCGAATGAAACTAATAAAAAAAGTTTATTTGCTTTTTATTGAAGAATAAAAGAGAATTCCAAAGCCTAGATTTGTCTTTTATTTCCAACTGCTATAAAACTAGGAGTTCGGATTTAGCTGCAGGATTTAGCCTCTGTAGTTACTGAGATGTCAGGAATCCAGGGAAATAGGTACTCATGGCTTACTTTCCCTTCCCACAAAAGGAAAGCTGTTGGATAATTTATCAGTGTGAACAATCATCTTCAATTCAACTACTTCCTGCCAAAGGAGAGATAATGTTTAACTGTTGTCAGCAAGTGAAACAAACAGACTTTCAGGGATAGGTCAATAAGCATGGGAGAGAAGAAGCCTGCTGGGATATTAATTTATTATTTATAGAGCTCTATAAGGGTCCCTAGCATTGTACAACGGGTAGACTGTGCCAAACAAATAACCCCTTCCCCATATAATGGAATAATAAAAAGTCCTTATTTCTCCTTATATAAACACAATGAACCATAAAACAATAAAAAAATGCTAGTTTGTTATTATCTTATGGTAGTGGTAATAAACCAAAAGAACCGATCACATTCACATGTAGGTGCAGAAGGAAACTCCTTGTACTCAATATAAATGCGTTTGGTTACATAGCTGTAGATTAGTGTGTCAATTAAAATGTAAACAAGACTTGTTCTAAGGACACTGACTCTCAGTTGCCCTATCTTACTTTCAAAAGCAGACAGTGAAATGTTTCTGACTTTATATTCACAGGTTATCTGGGCACAAATTCAACAGATGTGACTCAGAATAATTACAGACAATGGTTGAACGTTAGCCGCAAGAACCCAGATTTCGCTACACTTTGACTAGTAGCTCAATAGCATACTGGCTGCTTTAGTTCCTGACATTATAGGCAAACAACCACATTTGGACCTGTAATTTGTACATTTGATTGATTTTAAATTCTATTATTGGTACAAGTATATACAAAGGTATTACTTTTCCTTAATGGCTATTTAGCATGGACATGTCAATAGTGAAGGCATACCATGTTACAGACTCATATTGTGGTATTAACAGAATTCCTGCTTCATTTGCTCACAACTCAGCTCCAGGATGTTGAAGCAATCAGCCTGCTCACCGTGCTGTGTGTGTGCCTGTTACATCTTTCTCTTCTCAAATCAAAATCTCAATGCAGCTGACTGATTTAATATGTTTCCGGTTGGAAGTGTTTCTTGCTCACTCTAACTATTACTTCCACAGAGATGTAGAACAGCTCTGGACAGCAGAGAGAAAACCTGGTCTGAGATTAGAGATAGAATGGAGTAGGGAAAGGACTACAAAAAGGTAGGGTTAGACCCTTGAAGGGTGGTTGTTGTACCAAGAATTGCTAGTCAGTGTGGACACTGGCAATAGGTCCTCTTTAGAAAAGCTGCTTAGTGACAGATGAAATGGGAACACGGGTCAGAAAAATACTTGAATATGAAGGAAAAAGAGAAATGAGCCCAAGTCACCGTTTGGATCCAAACACTTCGCAAAACACTGGAGCACAGGGGGATGGAGAGCATGTGTTCGTTCAGATTTCAGTTCTGGTTCAGGCCCATCTCCAATACAAAGGGGTTTGGTATGTGTGCATGTGGGGGGAGTGAGAAAGGATCTAACAAAGTCAGATCTAACAGATCCTAACAAAGTCAGTTCTCCGCTGCATCCTACCGCATTCCACCATCAGCAAACGCTGCAGCACTCTGTCCAACCTAGAGAACCTAAATTACCCAGAGCCCAATTAGTTACAATACTGAAGCTCCAAACCAGACCTTCAAACTCTCTCTCCAATCCATGCTGCTGCCTAGCCAATGTCATGGCTGGGAGGAGAAAGAGCTAACTGGCATACAAACACACATATTATTTGGAGATTCCAATAAACACAGAAATGCACCCAGAAAATAGGCGAGCATTTTATATCACTTGGGATTTTTTTAATTTGAAATTTTGAAGGGATGTGGGGGTGGAAGAGACAGAAAACAGGTCCTAAACACCTCTACGTTAGCAGGCACTTTGGTCTAGTACATAGTACTAAAAACAGAACCTTGCAAGAAAGGAGCACTCGAGAACAAAGTGAGTACACTGCACAGAATAAGTATTGCCCAAGGGACTTTGCTGACTCACTTTATTCTTTATTCAGCCAATAAACACAACGGTCAAGACAGAAACCCTACCCACTGTGCCTGTTATTTCCTGAATGACATAATTAGTCTCAGAACACGTATACTCACGCCTCTTTGTAGTAAACAGTGAAGCTAATAAGATCTCTGTAATCTGGAGGGCGATACCGCTCCCAGGTGAGCTTAATCCGGTTCTTCAGGGTGGTGTTGGAGACAAAATTCAGAATGTGGCTTTCGCCTACAGCATAAACAAATGACAGTCAGTAACCATGGCAAAATTAGTTCAATTCACAACTTTGTTATTGGGTTTTGTTGTGTTTCTTAAAACTGTGTGCCTCAGTATTATCTAGTTTAGAGGTCTCGATAGCACTCATCACCACTGTACAGCAAGAACCTACTAGTTGCTACATATGTTCTATTTATTCCAAAGCACTTAGTGAACGTTCAGTAACTTTAGGATACATGGAAACACGTAAATTTACTTCTTAAAAATAAAACATTTTAAACTGTGTGGTTAGAATGCTGGGAAAAGGTGCTCAAGATTCTCTCTGTGAATGGAAGTCCTGCTCATCTACAGGACCAGTACCGTTAGCACTACAAGTTTCCATCTTCTATTTTGCTTATAAATTTAAGCACTGAGTTTAAGTGAGCACTCTCTAGGGTAAAAGGAAAGATCAGCTTTTATGGCCCATGCAGTCCCTGGCAACTGCAGTAGTGTTTTTTGCATTCCTATTCATTAGGCGCTGGACTGAGAACTATTAAACTCATTTCATATACAGCACAGCCATTTGATGGCAGCACTTGCCAGTCACTATACTACACTGGGCTGGATTTGAACCAGCAACTTAGAGATGAATAGCCATCCAGTCCTGAAACAAAACTGTTTTAAAAACGTAATTCTTGGACTGAGAACTTGTGTGTTAAGTGTCAACTGTGAGTGAGTTTTAACATCTTAGTAGAACTCTCTGAAAAATAAAGAGGTTTTCACCCTCATGTACGCTGGCACTAATGGTGCTAATATCTTTTCAAAGGCAATTTAGCTTTTGTTAATTCTCTCCTTTTTTCCCTTTTGAGAGTCAGAAAGCTTTTTGTAATAGTTTTAAGGAACAGGCAGTGGCTGGCACTGGCCTCATGGTAGTAGGGACTGGCTGTGCATCTGTAACTCCTCCAGAACTGTGAGCACTCAGTCTATTGAATGTAAGCACACTCCTTCCTTTGCACAACAAGGATCTGCACCATCTGCATTTATGCATCATGCCTAAAGAGACATTCAGCAGTGTATGTGTCCTAGTTTTGTAAGCACTGTCCAGCACAAGGGGGTTTTACTTATAAACATGATATGCTTTAATTTACTCATTTCCAAGAACACCACGAACAACCTAACAGACAAAACATGTCATCAGCTGTAGGGGTCTTGGGGCAAAGCCAGGCCTGTAAGCCCTCTTTTCTTTGCAATCCTTAAAGGACAGATGGGATTTTAAACTTGTAAATCTTGAATAGGTTTTGAAGATCATGCCCTTTGTGAATATGCTTCTGCACGGCCCAAAAACACAAATGCATTGTAACTCTGAAATATTGTAGAACTAACTGGAAATATTTCTCTCAAGTTATTCTCTGTTTGACACGGAAACAAATTACAGCAGATTTATTCTAATGAATATTTCTAGCAACTGACAAGCAGCAATCCACACCAGCAGAGGCCAGCCAGAAGTATGAAAATAAAACAACCTGTTTTGCACTCAAACAAACAGGCACTGAAACAAAATTGTGCAGTCTCCTCAATACCAGGAAACTAAACAGACATTCCCCTCTCCCCCCTAATATTTATGATGACATGGATCTGTCTTGCAAAGGAAGTGGTGGAAGCTCCATCCCTGAAGATTTTAAAAACCAGATTATACCACAAATAAGGAAAAAAGATTACTTTGTGAAATATTGCGGTGTGGCAAAGCAATGGAATTGGGCATTCTCAAACTCTTTTGTAATGTGGACATTTTAAATTGTGTTCCCGTAGCGACAGCAATCATTATCAAAATCGGTATTATGAAAACAATGCATTTTCTTCATCAGTGTAATTTAGCCAGCTTGGAATAGTCATCCATATGTGACCAGCCAGCTCTGCAGACCACCAGTAGACCATGGACCGCAGTTTGGGAACCCCTGAATTAAAATGGACAATGTGTCTTTTAATCGCTAACTTCTCCATTCTGTGTTCTTCAATAGGATCGTGGGGTGATTGTCCTTATTTTTAGAGCTTGTATAAGGCCTCACTCCTATTTAATTCCACTTCTGAACTTTGACTTACAGGAGGCTCTCTCCCCATTGTTTCTTGGATTTATATCTCCTTTACTCTGCCGTCCCTTGGTTCCTGACACATCCTCCATGCGGTAAATCTCAGACACACACAGTTTGGGATTAAACGCAAAGTACATTTTCCCCTCTTTGATCGTCAGGTTGTGGTGGTTCCAGTCCCACAGCTGTTGCAGATTCTGGTTGTCCAGCACATAGAAAGAATAATTCCTACAAAGAGATTTTAAAAGGCAATGTTAGTTTTACCAGCAGCTCATGGGTAGTTCCTGGCCAAACTAGCTGAACACGGGGCAATTCCTATTGACATGAACTGATTACACCTGCCCAGTCGCTCTGCCTCCAAAGAGGAGAGCAAATGCTTCTTCCCCCTAGGAAGTGAGTTTCCCTTGAATTTTTCCACAGGGAAGAGGGGAAACGGCTGCAACATGGGACTTCCAGATTGCCACTGGTTGTAGGCTTCCCTTACTCCAGTGTGGGTTTGAAAATGAAGTTTGTATGGAAGATGCTATACAAAATACAATGGTACAGTATTTTATTCCTGTCCCACTCCTTGACACACAACATTCAATACATGTCTCTTTGAAAGAGATCTCTATAATGTATTTTCCACGTTAACTGCTAATGAGATTTGACAGCCTTGCATATTGTATAGCAGAAAACGTGTGCTGTACTTTAAGTCATCAAGGTAAGATGGAAAGGTAGAGAATGTGGCATCCTTTCTTGTGTTACTAAATTGTGTTACATGAGCTGAATGAGGAGTTTTCTTTGCCTGGAAGACAGTGTGTTGTAATTTATCTGTTGGTCCAATAAAAGTTATCACATATGCTCTACCAAGTACTCTGCCTCTCGTACACTACTGTCTGGGAATAAATGGTCACACTTATGTCACTCTTGCTCTGAGCACAGCACAAACCTTCACTGCTTTAAAGCGCTGAACCATCACAATCTGACCACCTGCTGCAGCCACTTTCTAACAGACAATGGGGGTCTATTCTCTCAGTGCACGAGTGGAGTTACATGCACACCTTAACTTTGATGAATACCGATGCAAGTTACTTGTGTGAATTCCACGCCAGGCTGAAATGGCAAGGTGGGAACTTCAAGTATCCATGGCAGAACCATTTTCATTTTGAGGTTGGGAAAGCTTTTGACACGGTCTCCCACAGTATTCTTGCCAGCAAGTTAAAGAAGTATGGGCTGGATGAATGGACTATAAGGTGGATAGAAAGTTGGCTAGATTGTCGGGCTCAACAGGTAGTGATCAATGGCTCCATGTCTAGTTGGCAGCCGGTATCAAGTGGAGTGCCCCAAGGGTCAGTCCTCGGGCCGGTTTTGTTCAATATCTTCATAAATGATCTGGAGGATGGTGTGGATTGCACCCTCAGCAAGTTTGCAGATGACACTAAACTGGGAGGAGAAGTACATATGCTGGAGGGTAGGGATAGGATACAGAGGGACCTAGACAAATTAGAGGATTGGGCCAAAAGAAATCTGATGAGGTTCTACAAGGACAAGTGCAGAGTCCTGCACTTAGGACGGAAGAATCCAATGCACCGCTACAGACTAGGGACAGAACGGCTCGGCAGCAGTTCTGCAGAAAAGGACCTGGGGTTACAGTGGACGAGAAGCTGGATATGAGTCAACAGTGTGCCCTTGTTGCCAAGAAGGCCAATGGCATTTTGGGATGTATATGTAGGGGCATTGCCAGCAGATCGGGGGAAGTGATCATTCCCCTCTATTCGACATTGGTGAGGCCTCATCTGGAGTACTGTGTCCAGTTTTGGGCCCCACACTACAAGAAGGATGTGGAAAAATTGGAAAGAGTCCAGCAGAGGGCAACAAAAATGATTAGGGGACTGGAACACATGACTTATGAGGAGAGGCTGAGGGAACTGGGATTGTTTAGTCTGCGGAAGGGAAGAATGAGAGGGGATTTGATAGCTGCTTTCAACTACCTGAAAGGGGGTTCCAAAGAGGATGGATCTAGACTGTTCTCAGTGGTAGCTGATGACAGAACAAGGAGTAATGGTCTCAAGTTGCAGTGGGGGAGGTTTCGGTTGGATATTAGGAAAAACTTTTTCACTAGGAGGGCGGTGAAACACTGGAATGCGTTACCTAGGGAGGTGGTGGAATCTCCTTCCTTAGATATTTTTAAGGTCAGGCTTGACCAAGCCCTGGCTGGGATGATTTAGTTGGGGATTGGTCCTGCTTTAAGCAGGGGGTTGGACTAGATGACCTCCTGAGGTCCCTTCCAACCCTGATATTCTATTCTATGATTCTATGAAAGGAAAGGACTGGAGAGGGAATTAAGGGCATATCTAAATGATTATTGTAATATTAGGGAAATTTGCACCCATGTTAACTACACTGATATAAACCCTGAATATAAAGACACTACACCCTTGTGTTTTGTGCAAGCCCTCTTTGTTTTGCACTGGTGTGTCGCTATCAATGGAGTCAAAATTTATTTTTTCTCAACACATTATGCAACATCAATTACGAGTTTCTGCAGGATAGTAACAGACTAACCATGGGTTTGATAGCAAATCAACACCATCATTTATAGTTTTCCTTCAGTATTGTTTCCTCCCATGTTACACAACAATGACACCTCAGAATACCCAATGAATCATCCACGACAATGGAATCGTTTGTTAATGGGGCTGCAAGCTCTTTGGGACAGGATTGCAGTTCTCTCTTGTGTTTTCTTCTTAGTGCCAAGTGCTGAGTGCTCTTACAGTGCTATATAAAAACAAGAACAGCCTGCTCCTCCTACTTCCAAGTGTCCCCAAATACCTAGTACTTTATTTCGAACAAACCAAATACACCTGACACTGCTTTGGGTTGAGCAAAGTGAGTACAACTGCTTTCTGTTGACTAATACAGTTTAACTCACCCATATGCTCCATCTTCAAGTCATACTAAATATATTTTGCCAAGAGAACATCTTTTCCAAGCATTACGCAAAACTGCACTTGGAGTTCACCATGTGTACTGAGAGCCTGTGGATGGTTCAGACACTATTCTCTTTGCAGTCAATGAGCAAAAACTATGCTTGCAACTTCCTGAACCTCTTTAATGAGATGAAACATGCATTATCAATAGTCATGTGAATAAATGATGGCAGATGAGGTGGTTTTTTTAAGACAGACCTAAAGCAGGACTCAAATTAGATGCAGCTAGTACAATAAAGCACCTTCAAGGTTATTACAACAGGTTTTAATACAAGAGGTTTAATTGAAAACCTCCTGTCACTTTGTGTTTAAAATACCAGAGACTTGACTAAATTTTCAAGACAATCAAGTGACTGGACAAAGTCAAGCATTCTTGTTCATACTTTAGATTACTGCAAAGAGGTCAAGAAACAGTTGGGACTAGCTGTTAAAACAAGTATGTTAAAACCATTTGCACAAGTCTGAGTAGCAGTTTAAGGCAAACGAGTTCTACGGGTTTATATATACACTGCAAGTATAAATTAGTAGAAGCTATTCTGGCACCATCTGAGGCAGCAGGGAAACCACATTTGGAATATTGTGTACAAGTCCAGTCACAGGGCAGGTAAACCATTGCAGAAATGGAAAAGATGCTGAAGAGGGCAAAAAGCACACTCAGGGTTCTGGAGATACAAGTTATAAGTAACGATTATATCAGACTTTGGCCTTTACAGCTGTGGAGGAGGGGGGTGGAGGGGGGAAAGAAAACGTCAGGATGCCAAGGAAGATAGCACGGAAAGAATAAAAGAATCTCAACAGGAAAACAAACTTCTGCCAATCAGCTATTGAGATAGAAACTAACCGAAAGAGAAGAGGTTGGGGCCTGAAGGAGGGCAGTCTAAACCAATGAGCAGAAGCCACCTGTGGACCTTCAAGGCCCAGTTTTTGTGGCAGGACTGAAAGAACGTGAACAGATGTTCATATCCCCTGCAACACCCACATGGTAGTGTCATCACACAGCTGATGTGCAACCTTAAATCACAGGACACACTGATAACTGGGCAACTACTGGCTGAGTTTTTAAAACACATCACATTTTACATATTTATGTAGCTCCTGGGACTTTCACAGTGCTACATACATCTGCACTGAAATTTATAATGGTCCCTGTAACAAAAATGCAGCAGTAATTCTGCTGATCATTACTGGGCATCCCCCGCCTTCCTTTTTAGGATGATCTGAAAGGAAAGGATCGAGCCACAGTTCATTCTGGGAGAGGCAAAAACCCAGGTCAGCCTATTGCTAAGAGAGGGCAATGTGCAATTCAGAATGACCAGGAAAGGGAAGTGACCTCTACGGGAAGGGAACAGGGACTGGCAGACAAAGGGCCAGTGCAGTGAGTGTGAGCAGCAGGCTCAAGCCAGCAGTCTGGGAGTTGACTGCAGAGGGAAGACCAGGCAACAGAATCTGACCAGCAGAGACCAGAAGAGAAGCCCCCCGGGGAGGCCCAGAGAAGAAGGTACTCCAACTACCAGGGCTAGGATGGGCAAAAAGCTCTTTAGCCAACTAATCAGAGCCAATGAGGGAGAGAAGGAGGTTCACACTGTATCTCGTCAGCGTCACAACTGCCCCCACAGAGCAGGCGAATCGCAACTTTTCCCTTAAGGGATAAAGTTGCTTATAAACATTACCAGGAGAGCAGAATAATCCTTAGAAAATTTTTGGTTTGCTTTTTAAAAAAAGACTGGGGAGCATTTTGAGGTGAGGACTGTCTTTTAATGTGACACGAGAGAGCGAGCGCGTGCGTCTCTGCGTCCATACAGTGCCTGCCCACTTGGGCCCAGATCCCTGACCAGGGGTTTTAGGCACCACCGCAATAGAAATATTGCAAAACAAACAAGCAAACAAATTAGGCAATGGCGTATAAAAGGCACCATCAGAAGACAGACATTTTTAAACTGGTTTACAAGCCGTTCAAATTTAAATCAAATTCTCCCATTATTTTAGAATATTTCCCCCAACAAGCCACAGCATAACAAAACTTTTGAAATCAGCAAATAACCAATATAACAACAATTCTGGTACCTTCTCCTTTATTTCTACAGTATCTGCCTGATGGGACTTTCAAACAGAAAAATGGGGTTTATAATCAAATCACCAACAGGCCCTTCATTATGCAGCACGGCTATAAATCCGTACACTGTAGATGGGCTAGAAGCAGCTCTACCAAGAACTGAGTCTCTGTTGGGAAATTCATACGGGAAGAAACTAGAGATATTGCTTTATTGTGTTTAATTTAAAGTGTGGGTTTGGATGTAATGTGCCATGACACGACTTTACCCATGGCCGTCTTTGGGGTGTTTTGCTCTCCCCTAACTAGCAGGGGAATCGGTGGGGCACTTGAGCCCATATGTAAATTCAACCTGTCATGCCCCATTCTCTACCTCCCTTTTGAAGGGTCACTTATTGGTAGAAGTCTCTGAGAAAGCATCAGTTTCTTCATAACATCTCTTTAAACTAAAACAAAGAGGAGAAACAACCCCTATAGGAGCCATATTTTTTTTTTCTGTGCCACAGCTTTACCACTGACCTGTAAATAGTAGTAACTTCTAGAAATACCCCTTCTTCCATGGCATGAATGTATTTTGATGCAGTGCAATGGGCCAGGCGGTTTCATTTTGAAGTTTAATATAACGTTAAGTGGTAAATGCAACTTTCACCTCTACATGACTGTTGCCAGTTCAGCTAACCTGGCACTGATTGAAAGTTACCTAATGGCTGTTCAGCAGTCTAAGAAAAATGAACTGGGAGGGTCTTAGTGTCCATTTGACAGGAGTCTACAAGCCACCATTGCAACTGGCACCCTTGATTGCAGCTTTAGGAGAAAAAAGGCCAGAGTCAAAAAAAGGAGATTGCACTGCTCACCCCCTCATCCCCACAGGAGAAAGATAAACGACACTGGAAGTGCACCAGGCTGGGCTCCCAACAAAAACCCCAGGGACCAGGTTCCCCCTGAACTCAGCACAGGGCTCTCCGCTGAGATAACCTGTGCCAATTTATGTAGTTAGTCCTGTAGCTCAAGCTGAAGGTTCAGGGTTCAAACTCTACTAATGAGGCAGGATGAGGGAGCTGTTACAGCTGCCCATAGAATTTATTTTTACCTTTGAAATGACGTACAAAAAACTATGATCAAATAATCTTACTTAAGTTGGAAAGCCAAACTCTGAAAAGTAAGGAAATAATTTCAGTTGCCTGTGTAACCTTAATTCAGTCCCTTGGACATAAGTAGTATGACACAGTCTTTAATGACATGGTCACATACAATTTTGTCCACAGGACCCTGTCTCATTCAGTGCACAGGATCGACAGTGCTAAGGGAATGAATCAGCGCAGTGTCGCATACGAAACCATTTGTAGGACTTTTTCTTCATTTGTGGCAGAAGCTGGAAGGTGTGTACCTACTGTAGTGCCAGGAGACAGCAGGTGTAAGCCCACCCATAGCTAACAGCCTTCCCCTTCACCAAGAGGGAGGGGCTAGTGAACCCAGGCCACAAGTAATTGTGGGGGACAACAAATGAAAAAACAGGGGCAGGTGTGAAAGTCAGAAGGTGAAAATCAGGTGATCAGATGGGGACACTGAACAGAGAACCCCCAACAGCACCCACTGTTCCTCAAAGGCATCTAAAGAGTCAGTGGACTCAGAAGAACTCTGCTAGGAGGTGTGACTGGACAAGGAATAGAAATAAGTCCCTGCTTTTGCAGAGTACCCTCCCCCCAATCCAACTTCCTCCTTCTGGTGTGATGGAGGGCCATCTTGGCCAGCTCCAGAAGGAGGCTGAAGGGGAGGTCCTGCAACTTTGTGCAGCCATGGGAAGGGGGTACCAATACCAGGAAGTGCAGAGAAAACTGCAGCCAGAATCTCAGTAAGAGGTTCTGGAAGAGGGATTGTAACCTGATGCACTCTACCTAGATGTGTACCAGGGTCTCCCTCTAGCTGCAAAGAAGACAGATGTTGGGGCAGTTTGTGAACCGTGCCAGGTACATGCTTGTGCTCCTGGCTCCATGAAGGAACTGCGAACTAATATACCCAAAAGGCTGGGGGACCAGAGTGGATTATAGACTGTCCTACCAGCATTCCTTGCCCTCCTGAGGTGGCAACAGGTCCAGCTACCTGGTGTCGGGGCAGGTCACAAGGATAAGGAAGTGGATGGTGTGAAGCATGAGCGCATACAGATGTTTCCTGGGCATGATTCAGAGGTGGACCAGCTGGATGGCATTCAGATGAGTTAGTTTGCATGATTGGGGCAGTCAAGGAGGTGCATGGGGCAGGAGCCCGATAACAAGTCCAGAGGGCTTGGGGGTGAGAGGGAGGCAGGGAGCACTGTCCCACAGGACCTGCTCTGGAAGGTATGCAGTGAAAGTGGCAGAGGACAAAAGGATGATCTGGTGGTTAAGGCACATGAATGCCATAATGGAGAACTTGGTTCTAACCCTGTCTCAGTCAGAGGCTTCCTATGTGATTGACACCGTAAATTTTGACAGGTGGCCACTAACTGTGCATTCCTCATCTTCTAACTTCGGAGATCGAATCCTGGCTCTGCTACGGATTCACTATGTTCTCTCAGGCAAGTCTGTTTCAGTTTCCCCATTTGTTATAGGTGAATAATAAAGCTCATATCGTGCAGCAAGAGGGAAATTCACTGTTTATGAGGCCCTCAGATACTAGGGTGACAGGCACCCTTAGAGAAAAAACTATGAGGAAATGAATAATTGCAAGCTCTGAATGATGATGAGAGGAAAAGTCAGGATTTACAAATTTAATGACAAGGATCAAAATTTGAACAGCTGCCCTTTTTTCCTCAGCACCACGCATAGAATGGGGGGTGGGGGGGGAGAGAAAGAGTCTGTGGTCACATAATTAAAGCATGTATCATAATGCATCTTACCTCAGCACAAGGGGGCCAAATTAAGGCTGCACAGGCAACCATGAAAGTGAGGAAACAATAAAAGAGCTTCACTTTGCAACCTTAATGTTCTTTCAATATAATTTTTTGTATGCATTATATGCAGTGCTGGCAGCGACTGCTATAGTTAGGGCAGTCTAACAATTCCCATTTTAAGACCTATTTTCAGTTTCTTTTAACGTTGCCCAAATAGCTGTTTGGGCTGAAATTTTCATGCAGGGTTGTCTGCCTTAAGCTGAATATTTCTGAACAATTATCTTTCAGATTGCGACAGGGCCCCAAATGTGTAAGTACTTTCTAAACAGAGGAAGACCGTTCCTGACCCAAACAGCACGTAATTGCACTAATTCCTTAGCGTGGATCAGTTTTGCTTCCCACATGCACCCCTATTTTCCTCTCCTCTAAGTTGCACTGTTTGTTTTTCCATTGTGAAATCAGGCAGAGAGAATTAATAAAACCTGAATCATAGCACTGATGCTTCTTTCCTATCAGTTATGCTTGCTGACATACGAGATTCCATAAACACAATTACTCCTGAACTTGCTTACTAAAAGAAAGCAAAAACAAATTTATAATTGGAGTATCTGCTTGAGTATGCCACATCATAAGTATCTGAAAGAGCCTTGTTCTAGGCAAAGTGACAAGCCTCTTGGATTTGCAATTAGAAACATGTTTTTCCAAAGAGCCAAATGTTCTTACTGAAAAAGACAGCGTGCTTTTCAAGTGTAGAATGAAGAGCTGCCCTTTAACTTGCTCTGTCAGATGGTGGAATTTTAAGAATTTAAGACTGACCAAAAAGTAGCCTGAGAAAGAGAGGGAGGTTGTGAAGAATCCCTTATGCTGTAACTTTATCCTGTCAGGGCAGATAAATCAGAGACACACCACCTTTCCCATGACCTTCCCACTACCTTCTCCTAAATGATTTTCCAAAATCCTTATTTTACTGGATCTCTCATTAGCGAGGAAGGCTCAATTTCTTCTCCAGAGTGTTGTTCTGAACTTGGGAACTTACTTAATTTGGGGAGAGAAAGGGAGTGCAGCAATTTCCCAGAGGAACATCATCCCACCTAAGCATCTCAAACTAAACTTTTGCAGGAGCTAAACCTACCTCTGCTCTTTCAGCACCTACCTTCGGGGTGAGGATGGGAGGTGGTGTTTCAGATAGTAATTGCAGGATGTGCTATTAAAAGTATATTACACAGAATATTACAGAATTAATATTATTAACAGAATTAGGAAAAATCCACAATGTTTATCAGCAAACACTTCAGTGGCTCATGATTACTTTATAGGCTCATATTTTGTTTCTCTGGCTCTAGATAAGGAGAATTAGTTTCATGTGAGTATTTTGAGGCTAGCTCACTTATGAGCAGTTTCCTGCTACACAAGCTAGTTTCAGCCGCACTCCCTTATCTTGCAGTTAGTGACCTGTTATCTTCTTCCAACTGACATTCCATAGACCTCTCTTAAGGATACAACACTAAAACTGCAATGCCAAAAGAGCAATGACTTCTGAAGATGTTCATTTCTGAATGCACTTGAGCATCAAAAAACAGAACATGTCTAATATAACAGAAAATGATGCTTACTAACGTACATCTCCCTAAAAAATCTCTACAAGAGAAAGCAGATAGCATAAATATATCTTTAAAATCTTCATCCCACTACTTGCTTGCAAGAGGATCAAATGAATGATTGTACAATGGTTGTTCAGTAGGAGACAAATACTGCATATTAGTGGAGGTGAAGACTAAATAAATGGTAACAAAATATTCATGGTAAGACTTATTTTCCATGGCTTTCTGCTAAAGCAAAGCTGCCTCTACAAATATTAGTTCATTGTATTTGAACACTTACCCGTCCAACTGTTCCTCTCCCAAAATATATCGCAGATTCTTCAAGAAAGAGAGGGAGACTAGTGCATGGGAATGGCGGATCTTCACATACCCAGTTACTGTTTCTATCAGACCCATAAAATTCTCCAGCTCAGAAGCAATATTGTCTACATTAAAGAAAAGGAAATTAGAGTTCATACATGTTTATCTCAGCATTTTGTTCAATGCATGGTTAGCATATCAGAATAAATATTTATTACATTCAATGCTTTTGCAAACAAAATCAAGATTCATCTTGCTGGAGACCAGCACGTATCGTTATTTACCTATGCAGGCAGACAGGTGGAGCACAAAACAAGGCACTATCAGAACTCCATTTATAACTTTCTTACTGATATGCTTTCCTTTGCATGAATATTCCACACGAGTGCCAATACCAAATTCAGAGCTTTCAACAGCCAACCTTTTGGCAAGACTGAAAAGACTCATGTGCAGTTGTAAATTTAGGCATCTGTGAAACTGCAACTGCTGTTACTCTCGGTGACAGAGGTAAAGCTCATTCATTAGATCAGGCTGAAATGATCAACTGAAGAGCATGGCATCAGACTGGAGGTTAAGAGAAGCCCCACAGAGATACAGTATTATTCTCAACTAACAGCAAGGACACTAATCTCCAAAGCACAGGACTGTCACTGGCAATTTAAAAAACAGAGTAGATATAACTACATCATTTAAGCAGCCATTGCTCCTGGAATGCTGAAGGAATGAAGGTAAAGCCATAACATCCTCATGGAATTAGGCTGACTCAGAGTCAGGTTTTCTACAGCTTGTATAATAGTTACAAGGGTCGTTGTGTAGGAGGCACTCTCCAAAATGGGCAAGGACCGTGGAAGCCGGGTGTTTGCTCCTTGTGCAGGACACTAACGTTTAATTAAGCTCTGTGTGCACAGCTGTACAGCCTGGATATCATGTGGCCAGTTAATCACCTGAAATAACTTTGGAGGGTGTAGATTAGGAATACTCTTCAATTCTTTGAGATAATATCTAAGCATTAAACTAGACACAACTTGCGTCACTGCGTCACAGGAATAAAATTAATTACTTTAGAGAGTGGGTGAGCTGAATGGGTTAACTTAAATAAAAGTTCTTCAGACCATCTCCCTGCAAAAGTTAAGATTCTACTTAAACATGTGAAACACATAATTAAAACAATTCACATACAACTGTTTCCAACCCCCTTGGTTATTAGGGAGCAACCCTGGTATTCATAGGCAATTCAATCTATCTAGCACAGGCACAAAAATTCAAGGCACTCCACCCCACACACTCCTTTGAATGCACAGGGAGGTATATTTCAAATCACCAAGTTTACAATGGTTTTTAAAGCCCAGCATCCGTTGGAATTTTCCCAGCTGATGAATCACTGCTTTGACAAATCGTATCCAGAGTTCATTTACGTTAGGACATGTACCAGATATGACCAACACAGTAATAACGAGTGTTGGGCAGAGCAGTGTTAGAACTTAAACAGGGGTTTTCATTATCTCATGCACGAGGAGGAGAGCTTTGCCATTGGCTAAATACCTGGTCTACAGACATGCCAGAGAATGCCGCCATGTTGAGGATTCCAGCAGAAATCCTTAATGCAGCAGGAGCGCCATTAAAAAGCAAACAATCCTCTTGAAGACCCTGCTTAAGGTTTTTTTGTGTGTGTGTATTGATACACTCAAAGAGCAAATCGAAAGTTAAAGGACCCTCACAGAAGGCTCCACTCAGGAGGAACGTTACTTACTCCCACGGCGGATGTTAATAAGCAGATTCCCCTTGAGGACGGTGCATCCCTGCAACATCTGTGCTGATGTGACAGAATCAATGGTCTTTGTTTTCTCTTCCTCACAGATTTTTGGACAAGGCCCTTCGCAGGGGCTGCAGAACATACTGTTGAGAAGGAAGGGAGACCAGAAATAAACAAAAACACATGGTTCTCAATCCACAACAGACTGCTGCTGCTGCATTGTTTGGAAAGCAAAAACTTCTCTATCTGCAACCTAACAAAACACAAATCTCTCGAACTGGGAGGAAAGTTGCCATTTTTCAGAAGAGGCCCAGCAGAAAAGCAAATATTTCATGCACCCAGGACTCCATGGGTTCTATGAGCAAACATGACCCTCATATATAAGGGCCCTAGGGAAAATGGTTATTAGAGAAATCTCCTAATGAGGTTATTGTCCTAATAAAACGGTGTCACAATTTGTATTTTAAAGGTGGTATCAAAGGACTGGAAAAATTGCTGTAAGGTGCAACTGAGCACAAAACAGAAACCTCAATCTCACCACTCTATCAGTTGCATAGAATATGCTATTCCTAGTCACTTCCTGTCCTAAACTGTTGTGTAGTGTTAATTCTACAAGCCCCACGGCTAGCTGTTAAATTGCTGCCATATTTCACCATCCTGGTAGCTGCAATAGAGTGGTGAGCAACAGGACTCCCCACACACAGTCTGTAAATCAGGGTATGAAATGCTGTGGGACCCCTCTGGATGAAGGGCATTCTAAGTGCAAGTCATTATTGCTGCATTCCTACACTTAGTACAGCGTAACTGAAGGACAAATGTTCAAGAACACAGAAAAAGTCATTGCCCTCTCTCAGACATTGGTGGCTCTCTAAGAAATTCTCTAGCGAACATCTCTGCTAACGAAATTAGGCTGGAGTTTTCACAGGAGCCCAAGGTGGTAAGCCTCCGGTACCTGACTCCCTTAGGCACCTTTGGAAAACTCAAACCTCAGCATGCATATGTAAGAGCTAAAAAGAGAGAGAGAATTCCACAGTGATCTCCTACTCCAGCCCAGACCTGCTGAAATAGCTCAGTAGTAAAACTGGGGCGAGGGCGGGAACGTGAGCACTTACATGAATTCTCCTCCACCCCTTCTCACCAAAGTTTCAAGTTCAGGTCTAGCAAACAGGAACCAAAACAAGGAGAGCTCTATCATAGGCGCTATCCCTCTACTAACCTCAATATGTACGAATGAGCTGCCACCACTGTGACACTATGGGATTGTTCTTCCTTCCAGATAAAATATAACCATCATTCCTTTGTTTTATTTCACCACTTTTCCGTCTTGCATTTGTACTGGTGATTTTTAACTTATATTCACATTATACCTTTTTTTTTTTTTTGGGGGGGGGGGGAGGGAGGAAGGGAGGGGAGAACAGACGACAAGCAAAGGGAAAAAGAAAAGGATACTTGTGGCACCTTAGAGACTAACAAATTTATTACAGCATAAGCTTTCGTGATCTACAGCTCAACCCCAGCTCTGAAAAGGAAGGCCATTGATAGCACACTGGTAAACATTGATTTGTTATTCGTTAACTAAAGGGTAACTGAACCCACTTTCTTCTTCAGCTTGGAGAAACATGTGCACTGATGTAATGGAAGAAAGGAGCTTTCATTTCTTAGTCATGAGCTCCTATTTCAAATGCTACAGAATAATGTGCTTAAGAGCTGAAGACATGTAAGAGGCATTCAACTAAGGGTACAAAGAATGCTAGAAACACCTCATTTGCAACTGTTGGTTAATACCAGCTCTGGGAAACTGGGGGACAAAACATTCACTGGCCTTGAGTTATGCCTTTCCGCCTTTGCAGCTGAACACAAAACTATGATAAGATAAGCTGTGTCTATACTGTTTTATGAGCGTGTTTTTAAACAGCCACTACTAGAAGCTCAGGCCAGACAACAGGGAAACAGTTTCTCAGGTAAACATCTGGCTTCAAGCTAGCAAAGAGTAATACTGTTTGCATCTAAATGGGAACTGGAAATTTTCCTAGGAAGATGTTTGTTTGGACGATACTCTCTCGTTCTCTAGCTTTATAAAGCAAATAGTGGAGATTTCCACCCCTTGAACAAAACTAACCTGCACAAATAAAGGTAAAACTATGATACAGACCATTTATATGGAGACATTTTTCAATGCAGTACTAAGAATTCCTCTATATTAGCAATTAATAGGAAATAACTGTTCTTAGTGCCACTGGGTGGGCAACTAAGATTGTTGCCTTGCCCACTGGCAAAGTGAGCAAACCAACAACATATCTATCACTCCAAGTTCTTTAAATTCCAGGAATATGACTAACAAACATCAGAGTAATATTCCTGTAAAAAAACAGTTCCCCACAACAGTCAGTCAGTCAAAAATACCCAATTCACGACCATGAAAAACATGTCAAGGACTGTGAAATCAGACCTCCCCTATGAAATCTAGCTATTGGAGGGGAGGAGACAGGGTAGGGCTGGGTGCGCCCCAGCTAGGGTCTCTACCGTGCACAGAGATCCAGCTGCTAGTCCTGGCCGTGCTGGAGAGGGACGGGATTTCCTCTTCCCCTGCATGGTCGCTCTTGGGGCGAGCTCAGAGGTTCCCGGAGGTGGGGATGTGTCATCTCCCCCGTGCTGCTGGGAGTGCCCCAGCCAGGGGCTCCAAGCTGCTCGTCCCGGCTGGCCTGGGGAGGGACAGGACCTTCCTCCTCCCCTGCACAGCTGCTTTGGGAAGAGGGGGCAGGGGGCAATCAGATCCACCTTTGGCTATCTCCCCCAGCTGCAGGAAGCTCAGCTCTGGAGGCAGCAGAGAAGTGAGTGTGGCAATGCTGCAACCCCCAATAACAGCTTTGCAACCCCAACGATCCCCTTTTGGGTTGGGACCCCCACCGTTACATTATCATGAAACTGCAAATGTAAACATCTGGAAATGTGAAACTGACTAATTTAAAATTCTGGGGCCATGAAATTGACCAACATGGACCGTGAATTTGGTAGGGCCCTAGTCATAAAATAGCATGGCAGCTACTGTATTACTTCTCTGAACTGAGGTAGTGTTGGCATTTCCAGGAAAAACATGGTGAACCAGAAAATGCAGAGACCTAAAGGCTGCAATGAACGTGACTGTACATAAGAGACGTGCACAGAAAAGTCAGAATGTCAGTGAACAACCAGTTAACATGAGAAACAAAACTACTTTTATAATCTGCTCTGTGTGGCAATGCTCTCCAAGAGCAGAATCTCCTTTCCGTTGATTAATGGCATCTCTTCAACATCTCCATCCCGCCCACCTTATTGCCATTTTCACTGGGCTATTGTCTAGTTTAAAGGCGTCATCCTCATGGTGTTGACCATACTATCTCCACTGATGCCAGCGGGAGACCAAGATTCTCAGCACCACCTGGGATCAGGCCCTTAGACAGTTAATGCCATGGAACCGGGGGATTATCTTTCTAAAACCACGCAGGGAATTATATGAATAATAATGCAAGCTTGTGTATTCCCTTTACCTTTGGCTCCCGTTGCGTATGAATCCAGAAGGACATTCTGCCATGCACTCGTCATTGTGGATCACAAACTTCTCATAGTCACTTATCTCTGTAGCAGGGACTTTGGAACAGAAGTCTCTAGTTACGCAGCGCCAGCCTTCAAACTTGTAGGTGTTCGGTGGGCAGGTGGGCACGCAGATTCCTTCGTAGTAATAATTGCGGCAGGCCACACAAGCCGTGTTGTTGTCGGGCGCAGTGCAGCTCCCCAAGCACTCGGGATGGCAACATTCATTTTGGTCTGTGCAAGCCCGTTTGCCACAAGCGCTGGGGCACACTGCAAAGAAAGAGTAAGGGAAGACTGAACAACTGGCCTTTTAAAAATATAGAGGAGATTAAAAGCAGCAATGTAAACACTCTGTGAGCTCATATCCCCTTGGGTCTAGAGCAACCCTTGAAAACTTTGACACTTGGGAGGCTGGCAAAGTAAATTTCATTTTCTCAGAGTTTTCAAGTCGCCTGGAGATATCTTTCTCCCAGATTTACATTAAAATATGAGCCAGTGAAGTAATGAGGAAAACTGTTGAAAGCAATGTCAACATAAGGATAACAGAAACAACTGAGGACTGGAACCCATTTGATAGCCCTGGTATTATGGTTACATTTTTGAGTGCTGACTTATTGTTTTTGAGAGGGTTTTTTGTCTTTCCAAATTGTATTTCAAACTGGTCTTTTATTGGCAACAAAAAAGCTCCCTTTAAACAACTTAATTACATTCGTACAATAATGCACTGCGATACTGCAGCACTCATGGCTAGGTTGACCCCACTGTAGCATCCCTATGTTGCTTATGTATGCAGAATTGGATTTAATAAAGTACAGATGCTACACATCATATATGGTGGACTCACAGACTTCTTATTTTTCCCCTGAAGAGAGTGCACTTCCACCCTATCTACAAATATCGGACTAGTAGGACATAAATTCGCGAAAAGCATATTTATTTAAAAACTCATTAATCTGCAGGTGTGGGCACTGGGTTTGGAAAAAATGAACGAAGAGCAGGATCTTCAAGAGACAGCCTTACTATTGTTACATCAAAAGAAGCAGCAGCATTTATATTTATGTAACAACAACACTTTGATTACAATGTTTTATGGCCTTTAAGCCAGGCTAGCTACATGCCAGAGGCTCTGTAAACAAACACAAGATAGGAAATCTGGTTTTCATTAGGTAACTGTTTTCCACTTTCTAACTTAGCTAAAAAACAGTATCAGGAACAGCAGCATAAAACAAAAGTTTCAGTAGTAGGACTGCAGTGGAGCCCAAGCAAATCAACAGAAGAAACTTTAACCAAACTACATGACTAGAAAGAGTACAACCAGACACGCAGAGAACACTGTACGTGACAAGGATGCAGCATCCACCCAACAATAGATACGGAGAAATTCCCAAGATGATGTACCAGATTCTACTCCATCCTGTATATTTCTCTTTTCCCCTCCCTCAAATCTGCTGCACATTCTGCTCGGTTGTAAATTAAACTACAGTTTATTTAGGAAGAGAAAACTACATTCAACCCGTGCAGGATAGTTCAGAATTTCTTTTTTCCTAGAGCTTTGCACACAACATGATCTGTGAAACTTTATCTGCAAATTTTCAGCTTACAAATAAAGATGTTTTACCATATTGAAAAATGTCTGAACCCAAGAGGTGATCTCACTTTTCGATTGTATGTACTTTGGGATAAGAGGCCATGTTTTCCAACGTGTTTGTACAGAACCCACCACAATAGAGCCCAATCACAACTGGAGCCACTGGGCACAACTATAATATAAATAACAGACAACAATACAAAATAAAAATTTGTTGCACAACCCCTCACTTATTTCTTCAGGATTTAGACACTGTATGCCAAGCCTTGGCTATGACGGAATATGTACTGTCAGCTTTAATGTACGGTTCTACTCTGAAAAGTTTATCTGTAATAGTGGCATTGTGGGATCCCATGTTTATACTCTCAATGGTCTCTGCATGAAATATGCTCGAGTTTACAGATTTCCCCCCCCCCCCCCCCCCGAATTGCCAGACCTAAACATTTAGCCTGGGATCCAAGGGCTAAGCTGGGTTCTTTCTAGTTCATGAATTAGCACCAGGAATACTGATTCTTCAGGGAAAATTCTATCCTCACTTATTACCTGTGCAACCTCGGGGCCTGTCTACACTGGCACTTTACAGCGCTGCAACTTTCTCGCTCAGGGGTGTGAAAAAACACCTCCCCTAGTGCAGCAAGTTTCAGCCCTGTAAAGCGCCCGAACAGACAATGCACCATCACTGGGAGCTGCCCCCTCCCCACGCCCTGGAGGTGGGGTTTTTTAAGAGCACTGGGAGAGCTCTCTCCCAGCGCTCTGCCACAACCACACAAGCCACGTTAAAGCACTGCCGCGGCAGCGCTTCAATGTTCCCAGTGTAGACTAGCCCCCTCGTCTTCAAGTTATGCCCTCTGTGATACCCATTGCTTTCAATGGGTTTCCAAAGGAGAAACGAATGGGAACTTAATAAACTTGCTGTTGACGCTCAGCATCAGACAGAGCTCTCGCCTGCACAACGGCTCTGCAGTGCTAACAGGAATAAAACACAGTAAGAATGTATTTTAGTCGCTATGCAGGCAGGTAGGACTCAAGACATACAGAGAGAGGTGTCATTTTTACAGTCACTTCTCAAAGTTAAAAAAAAAAAAAGACTTCAGTACAAACATCATTGGTATTTATAATGAAAATGCTGATGGGGTCTTCACTGCAGGGGAGCTTGTGGACACCACCACCATTAGCATAAGAAAGCTGACTATGAATGTCTCAATGGAAGGTACTCCTTAAGATGGCATTTCAATTCTGCCTAAATTACACTGTAAAAGGGAACTTCGATTCTGTATATGCAATATTTCTGACTCCAGACCAAAATGTATCCCACAATAGATTCCTCTTAAAAGAAAGGACAGCGATGAAGAGACCATTATTGATAAATGATGCAAAACCTTTTAATACATCCAATATGTATTTTCTGCAGGAAAGACAAATAAAATAATTGCCTTACACTAAAAGGTAAAAACAAGAAATAAAAAAAATTACTACTTGTGTACACTGACTGTAGATGAATGATATATAGTAGAACTCAGGGTTACGAACCCCTTGGGACTGGAGGTTGTTCAGAACTCTGAAATGTTCGTAACTCTGAACAAAATGTTATGGTTCTTTTAAAAGTTTACAACTGAACAGTGACTTAACACAGCTTTGAAACTTTACTATGTAGAAGAAACATGCTACTCCCCCCCCGCCTTTTTTTTTTTAGTAGTTTATGTTTAACACAGCACTGTACTGTATTTGCTTCCCCCCACCCCATCGCTGCTGCTGCCTGATTGCGTGCTTTTAGTTCCAAAGGAGGTGTGTGGTTGACTGGTCAGTTCATAACTCTGAGGTACTAGTGTAACTTGAACAAGGATAAAAGCCTGTGGTTTCTGGAGTGGTGTAAATGCAACACCGATGCCAGCCTTGTTTGAGACTGCTGTAAACTGTGCCTCATTTTAATGTATAAAAATATTAAGAATATTCAGGATTATTGAGGGAGTTCTTGAAAAACCCCAGGCCATATGGCTCATCAGCAGATGGAATGCTGTTCAGCGTGGGTGCCAAAACTTAGATTTAGTGTGTTAACTAGGTTTCCAGTTCACAATCCTGCTAAGAAAAAACGCCTCCATGACCAAGGTTCATGATTAGATTTATCAAAGCAGAGCCACGTGATTTTTGTTCTTAATTGGACAGAGACATTTACCAAAAACAAAGGCTGTTGCATAAACAGTGCAGATAAATATAGTATAAAGAGGTCTAAATTATTTCACTCCAGGGGAAGGACCTTCTCATTTCCTCAATTCTTTTGTCATTCATGGATAAACTGGCATATGAACAGGATTCCCCCCACATCTCATAGCTGATCCACCGAACCTTATCAATGAAGGTGATAGTTGAAGCATGCAAAACCACACAAATGTACAAGACAAAGATGTAA
The DNA here is from genome assembly GCF_965152275.1 of Natator depressus. Classification (NCBI taxonomy): domain Eukaryota; kingdom Metazoa; phylum Chordata; order Testudines; family Cheloniidae; genus Natator; species Natator depressus. Next base: position 74,846,978 of record NC_134243.1, read on the forward strand.
ACAGTAACACGGGTATACAAGTTTTTCAAACTTAACATGACTGGGAAGAAAAATATAGTAAAATGTTAACTAAAATTACAAGTTTTTTAAGACCAATTTGTCAGATGGCCAGAAAGCTACGATTCCATAACCAAGAGGGCAACTTTGGCTAAAAGCCCATCCTAATTCAGTGGTGAAAAGAATGCAGCAATTAGAAACAAAAAATACAATTGGGGGAAAAGAAGGAAAGGGATAGCATTCAATATTAATTGATGAGAGAATCTAAAGACATCAGGGAAAAATCCATGGCTGGCAGGATGAAGGACAATAAAAAAAGAGGGTTTGTTGTTTGTTTTTTTAAAGTACATTGGGAACAAAAGCTGTAGCAACGTAGGGTGACCAGATGTCCCGATTTTATAGGGACAGTCCTGATATTAGGGGCTTTTTCTTATATAGGTGCCTATTACCCCCCACCCCCATCCCGATTTTTCACCCTTGCTATCTGGTCACCCTATAGCAGTGTTTCCCAAACTTGGGATGCTGCTTGTTCAGTCCCTCGGCCCACACTGCTTCCTGCAGCCTGCATTGGCCGGGCACAGCGAACCGCGGCCAGTGGGAGCCGCGATCAGCCGAACCTGCGGACACGGCAGGTAAACAAACCGGCCTGGCCCGCCAGGGGCTTATGCTGACTGGCCGCGTGCCAAAAATTGCTGATCCCTGGTATAGTCCCACCAGTAGCTGGAGATGGCAAAATTGTTGTTAATGATACATAAAAGGAAGAGATGTTCCATAAATATTTGTGTTTTGTATTTGGAAAAAGGGAGGAGGAAATACTTGGATCACATGAGGATGAAGTGCTTTCCAGTCCATTAGTAACTAAGGAGAACATAAACAACATCTGCTAAATATAAGCACTGTTAAATCAGCAGTCCCGGACACTTGCACACAAGATTACTAAAAGAGTTGGCTAAGGAGAATTCTGGCCAGCTGATATTAATTTATAATAAATATTGGAATACCAGGGAAATTAAAGATGATGGGAAAACGGCTAATGTTGTGCCAATATTTAAAAAGACCACCAGGAGGCTGGTTGAAATAAATAGCCTGAAATCAACAATGGGCAAAATAATGGAAAAGCTGATCCAGGATTCAATTGATAAGGAATTGAAGAACACAAGTATAATGTCAGTCAAAATGATTTTATGGAAAACAGGCCTTGGCAAACAAACCTGATATAATTCTTTGATGAGATTACAAGTTTAGTTGATAAATGTAACTGTGTATATGTCATATACTCAAAAATTTAGGGGTCACAGTAGACAAACAAATGAACATGAGCTCCTAGTGTGGTGCTGTGGCAAAACAAACTAGTGGGATCCCTGGATGTAGAAACAAGGGTAGTGAGGAAAAGTAAGGAGGTGATTTTACCTCTGTATACAGCACTGGAGAGACCAATACTGTTTACAGTTCTGGTGTCCATATTTTAAAAGGGGATGTGGAAAAATTCAAGAGGATACAGAACAGAGTCACAAAAATTATCTGAGGTCTGGAGAAAATGACTCAATGAGAGAGAGAGAGCTCAATCTCTGCTGAGCTTATCCAGAAAACGATGGCGAGATTATTTGATTAGAGTGAATAACTGCCTTCATGGGAAGGAAAATACTGGGCACTAAACAGCTCTTTAATCTAGCAGAGAAAGGCATAACATGAACCACTGGGCTGGAAGTGAGAGCCAGACAATATCACATTAGGAATAAGGCACTAATTTTAACACTGATTAACTACTGGAACAAACTACCAAGGGAAGTGGTGGATTCACTGTCTCTTGATGTCTTCAGATCAAAACTGGATGACTTTCTGGAAGACATGCTGGAACCAAATACAAGTTACTAGGCTCAATGCAGTGGTAACTGGGTGAAATTTAATGGTCTGTGATATGCAGGAGATCAGACTAAATGTTCTAATGTTCCCTTCAGGCCTCTGAGAAGTACTTGAGTGATGCATTAATTTATTGTCAGCCACTTAATTGGGGTCCCTAGTGTCCAACCTCCTGTAATAGGTTTTGTTTTAAATCATGACACCTGTTAACAGCCAGCCACCCTCCTCCTCCTCAACTCTGAAAAGAATTCTGCAACCAATATACTTGCTGTGTGAACTGCTAAGCAGCCAGCACACTTCCCAAAATTGGAAAGCTTTGGAAGAGAAAGCCAATCTACTCCCCAAAAATGTCATTCAATACAGAACTTTGGTATAGAACAAAACAAAGAATCACAGTAAATGTTTACTTCTCCTAGCCTTTCCCTTTCACTCAAAGAAATTTGAGAGAAAAGGCATTTCCAAGTCAACAAAATACATGAGTTTTTCTAAAATAGTGTCTCATCAGTCTGATCACTATGCATACAACATGGAACTGACACCACTCAATTTAAAGTTACTTGTTCTGTGAACAACTTCTATTTACACCTATTGGGGTATTACTTTACAGAAAGCCAAGATAAGTTATAAAACATTCTGATTTGAGGATTCACCACTCCCAACCAACCCCCTCCCCCCCCCCCCCAAAAAAACAAATGAAAAAAACCAGACAGATGCAAGGCTGGAAAAATCCTCAAGACATACAGCTTAGCACACTACTCTTATTTAAAAAAAAAAAAAAATTAATGCAGCTCCTTTTTGGATTGTTTAGCTTTTTAAAAGTAGCAGTAAGTTCTCCGACATCCAATATCTCAAGCTTTTTGAAGTGTACACTAAGCTAAAGCTCTCAGAGATCACTTTCTGAGAGTTCTGACATCATGGCTGTTTTACAGTTTGGACAGACTAAGTGTTCTTATCATTTCCAAGACGCCATGACTTCAGCACTGCTGAAATAGAGCAATCGGGTGAATAAACAGCCAGTCACAGGGAGTGAAAATGCAGCAAGTGGAGGAAGACTGCTTGGCAAATGCAGGCCCTAGCCTCTGCCAAGGCTGGCGTCATGCCAGCTGCACGCAGGACAGCAGAAGGTTGCCAAGTGTAGGATAAGTATTTTTTTTAAAGATTCTTTCTCTCCTTGTAAAATGATATTCAATCCTTCCTTTCTTTTCTCTCTCCCTTTTTTTTTAAAAAATCCATCCAAGTAAGAACAAGAATGTAGTTTTGAACAGGGACTGAGGAGGAAAGAACATTTTATCCCAGGCAACCCTTGTAAAGATTAGCTGTCAAAATCTATCAATCAAGACAGAAAGGCAGGTAGTTTTTGAATGTTAATTTCTATAAATGACAGGGTTTAAAAAAAAAAAAACACCCCAGCATTAACTTTAGAGAGCATTTCAAAGAAAAACTGGCTTTTAAATGTAGCAAAGAGAGCACTCGGGAGACATTCGTGCCTTTTACCTGGTGTGGTGATAGCTAACCAGAGATGACAGGGACGTTACCCAGAAAACCCACTTCCAGTGATTCACAACCAGGGCCGAACCTCAAATCTAGCATGTAAATAAGTCGACATACTCATTATATACACGCAATAACGTGTTCCAGCACAAAACCATGGGTACAGCATCTCCAGAAGAGGGAACATTTTTGCTTTAAATAGCTATGCAAGAGCATGATCTGGTTACAGCAACACACTTTTTGCCTTGTTAATTTTTTTTCCCTTCACCAAAGTGACTAAACCAGACACTTGTCTCAGGAAAAATCCACAGACAGGGAAGTGTCACAACACCAGGCACCCATATGCTAAACAGATTCCTTTCCTTTCTGGTAAGTAAGGCACAATTCAACACTGTCTGAAATTACCTGCCAAGGTCTATTTAAAGGTTTCTCTCAAAACCATGCTGTTGCAATGAATTATGAGTGATTACCTCCTCCCTCTTCAAATCCCCAGTTTGCATACAACCGTCTCCACTTGCAAAATATTTGGAACGGTCCATACAAACTCTAGGCCAAGTAGTAAGATGAGGGCATTCAGTCTACAGCCTGTGAGTTATATTTGACTCAACTTCATTCCACTGAGAACCATATGTTTCCGTGTTTATGTTCTGGTTGTTACCAGCCTGATTTTATCCTACAAACCTTTTTAAGGATTTTCAGACTATTCTGAAGTTGTCCCAGGCAGCACCTTCCTCCTCCTGCACCAGTTCCATTTCAGTACAATTACATCCAGTCGCCTTCTGTGCAAGGTAGTTTTGTCAGAGTTATAATGTGCCCTATGACCTGAATAAAGCGTGTATATGCATGGAAACATCCCAAATTCCCACAAATTATCAACTTGTGAGCAGAAGCAGTCTGAAATAAGCACGCATTTACATTCCCTTTAAAAGCAATATTTTTTTAAAAAAATCAAATATTCAACAACAGTAAGCATGCTGGAAAGTTGAACACCCTTTATGGCCAACAGCAAAACCATATTAAAAATTATTTGGATTGCCCCGTAGCCTAATGGAAGTGCTCAGGTCCAATTATAGATTCCAGTTTCTCTTTCCCTATATAATAGAAGTGGAAGAGGAACTGGATATAGGGTTTAAAAAAGTCTAGCATCACTCAACAATAAGATTTTTTCTTTAAAAGAGCTCTAAGTTCTCCCTTTGACTACAAGTACAATATGGCAGCCATGAATCGAGGCCAATGGTGTGGAGAGGAAATGTGCATTACCTGGAATTCCATTCATTAGCATGAACATCTTGCCAGAACTGCTGCAAGGATACGTGCACCACCCTGCACAATGTCACCAATGTCACTCATAGTCCTCCTCCATGATATTATCTTCCCTTCCCCTCTCAGAGTAGCTTTTAGTAATAAGATAACTTCAAAGGGGTGTAGTCATCAGATAATCATGCCTTTGAGTAATCGGAGGCTGTTTGCTATGGCTCATAATCCCACAAAAGTACAAATGCCTCACAAAAACAATATCCTTCATCTTGCCTAAAAATAAGGGACAGTTAGCTCTGGGGGAAAAAAAAAAGATTCTCTCAATTAAACATAGATTTCCACTAGCGGAATGACTGTGATGACTCTGTTAGCTTGCTTTTCTAGCAGACTCTCTAGCTCCTCACCACAAACCCACATCAAACCTGCTACATGGGAAAGACATCAGGCTTCCAAGCTACAGTAAGAAACGACACGTGCCTGTTAATCCCATTTTATTTTGTCTGAGTGACCAGAGTATTCAGGCACACTGGCTGGCATAATAAACCTACCAATCCCTTGGGAATCCCGCAAGTGAGGCGTTCGGAGTTGTTACGAAGTTCCAGGAGCAGTATGGCAACTCAGCTCATATTTACAAATTGAAACGAACTGAAATCTAAGTGATGAAAATAGCTATTACACGACAGTCAGAAGAAACCAGTATGTAGCACATATAAGAAAAAGCCTCAAATATCGGGACTGTCCGTATAAAATGGGGACATCTGGTCACCCTACCAATAAGGCTCACAATGGCATGCACATGAGAGAGAGAAAAAAAACTAGTCACTTCCCATGCCAGAACAAATCAGTACCCACACAAACTGAACCAAGGCACATATGCAAGCATATACTGGGTTTCCTCGCCAATTCTACTCTATCTACAATACAGGGAAACAAGTTATTTGGGAATGTTTTATGTTGACTGCTACACTGCTCTATACACATTTCCTCCACAAGGAAGAGTGAAATTTCCTACTGAAAAGGTGAGCCAGAACACTAACCAAGACATCAGCATGGATGAAAACAGGACTTTGTACAAAGAGAAATCAACACTTATCCTCACGGGAAAGCTGCTCACAATTCGATTTAAAATCTACTAACACCCCTAAATAAACACCTGAAATTCCAGAAATGACTCAGGAACTGTGGACTCAGAATGGGTGGCTAACTCCCAGATACGCCACAGACATGCCCAAACAGTGCAAGGGAAAAAAATGACTACAGCAAAACATCTCTAAACTGAACTAAACAAGCTGAAGGGTGCACGAGGAAAAAGGATATCATTTATTGGGATCCAAGTTGCAAGCAATATATATTTGTGGGGTTCTAATTTTTTGAAGTAAAGATTTGTCTGACTTTCTTTCAAATGCTGCAGGTGGCAAGAGACACACTATTTCATGAATATATAGCAAGCGAACAGAATATAAATCAGTCACCAGCTGGCAAAATCCCAGCTGGAGAGAGGATACCACTCTCATTCCAGATTTATTTTAAAGGAGGAAGAGGGCTTTGATAACATTATCAAACTGACCTAAATTATGTAGTTCTTTTGATGCTAGAAAGAAAAAAAAAGAAATGTTATATTGTAGAGAAAAGGTCACCAACTCAGACATTCTCTACTGCTTTCATTTCAGAGCATTCACTACATGCATGAACAGGAGTAAGATACGCTAATGGACTTAATCTTTATGGAACTAAGTGACATAAATGAAGTTTGATACAATTTAGAAAGTGACAGATTTCCTCTGGGGGGAAAAACCAGGAATAATGCCAACTACTGTATAAGTGAGAGAACTTTCAATAAAACTACAAGTGTATATACACCATGAGGGTGTATATGTTACAAAGATTTTATTGTCATGCAGCTGAGAGAGCCACATTGATAACAGCACTCCTGTTCATTTGGTGGGTGACGAGGAATAAGGACAATAGAGAGTAGCAGAAAATAATAGCAGTCAAAGTTGTTTTAGGTCCCACCGACAGAGCAATTTTTTTTTTAAACCTGGCCACTCGTTTGACTAGTGGAACAGCAGGGTTAAAAGCTGGCTTGATATCTCAGAATAAGTTGTCTTCAAAATGAGACGCAAGATGTGAAAGACCCAGAGAGAATATCAAGAAGAGAGAGAGAGAGAGAGAGAGAGTTTGTTTTCCTAAATTTAATTATAAATTGCTACTGGTTTGTAAGGAGAGAAGTACATTTTCAGCTATAAATCATCCAAGTGATGCAGACGTAACTGATATACAAACTGATGTGAGCTTTTACAACACTTAAGGAGAAAAGAATGTACCAAATAACATGTACGTGTATAGAAAATATTTCCCCTTAATTGCAAGAAATGGGAAGAACGGTGACCGTATCTTATGGGAAATAGAAGGCTGAACTCTTGATAATCATGCAGAACGACGTAAGAGTGGCCATACTGGGTCAGACCAATGGTCCATCTAGCCCACTATCCTACTTTCTGACAGCGGTCAGTGACAAATGCTTCAGAGGGAATGAACAGAACCGAGTAATTATCAAATGATCTATCCCCTGTTGTCCAGTTCCAGCTTCTGGCAGGCACAGAAAGATAGAGCTATTTCTTGAATGAGTTGGGGAATAATTTTCTGTTCTCAATCTTGCTTCCATTATAAATATAGACAAAGAAGAAAATCACCCTGTGTTCACAAGACCTTCAAGCAATCTGAATACAACATGCTGATAGTTTCTTCATTCTTTTTTAATATAAATTCACTGGCATAGTTGACAGAAAGAAGAGGAGGGAGAAAACTGCTGAAATTCTATCATCAGAATGAGTATATTCTCACACACTAAATTGATGTGGATTGAACTGGTCCAGAAGGAGAAAGGACAAGGCTGAATTTCCTCCTCAGACTTAATGCCAATCTTCTAACTTTATGGTCCTTAACTGTGGCTGTTTGAGTTGTTTAAGCAGGGTCTGTTTCTCCATCCTACAAAACTAAAAAAAAAACTGTCTGGAGTGGCTCAGTACCATGAGTGCCTGCCTGCCTAAGGGCAGATACCCCAAACTGGTGGTATGTTCCATCATTAGATTTCACCAACCCAGTATCAAATGTGAACTCCTGAATCACTGTATCAGTTTTACCACCCAGTTACAGACAGTCCGCTGAGACTCTCCAGTCTATCCTACCACCCAGGCAAGACAGACTTAGTAATAATTGTCACTTCCACCAAAAATCTCAAAATATTCAGATTGCTTCCAGTCCCAGGAGACCAGTCACTTACCCCAGGTCACTTAGTCTTATATCAAAGACAACACCTATAGTCAGTTCCGTAATAAACTAGAACAAAGAACTAAAAGTTATTTGCAGGTTAAAGCAAGCAAACATATACACACCAATGAGTTGCCATCTAAATGCTAAGAGTGACAGAGTTGCAGTGATCTGTCAATTTGAAATGTCTTTCAGGGCAAACCCAGGGTTGACTCTGGGGGATCTCTTGCTTCAATTTAGACTCTCTGGCCCTGTGAGAGTTCAAATAGATGAAAAATTTTCTTGTAAAAGATAAAACAGGTCACATTTAGTCTTCCAGTCCATGAGATGAGCTCCTTTTCACATAGCATTTCCAAGGCTTGATAGGGCCATTCACCAATTCTTTGCGTTGCAATGTTCTCTAACAGCCCCTTTAATCTAGGTATGCCTCCTCTAGGGAGTGGAGAAGGGGGTGGTAGAGGTGATGACAATTCCCGTTCCTGGGTTCACCAGTACAGAGCAAACATTTTCAAAGTTATAACGCAAAAATTACATATTTTCCTATAGCATGGAATACAGACATTGCAAGTGAGATTAATGCATGCAGCAGCTTACAAGACTTTCATAGAGTCTAAACACTAAATACATTTTTATAAGACTAATTCCTATATTGAACAAAACTAACAGGTGAGGTGGTTTGGTTTCCAGCTACGAATTTATCAGTTCTTAGTTAACACCTATGGCCTTGGCCAGAGCTGGCACTTGATTTACCAGCATCACAGCATCAAAAGAACAAGATGGCCGGAATGCCTATCATTTGGAGCAGGGAGCCTATTTGCACATCCTGAACAAAGCTTTCATCCCTGATAAAAGACACTGGACTAAGAAAGCAAGCGTTTCAATTTGCATGCATCCTTGAGAGACTTCTCTGATAGATTCTCACCCACTCCGAATAACTCCCACTGAAAAGAGCATTAATGATTATAAAGATGTGTGTTTGTTCACATCTTTGATTTTTCTCCAGCGTTCTCTGATATACGTGCCCTTTAGGCCCCAGAGAAGGTAGTTATGGCTAGGATTATTTAGTATATTATCATTTGCAGCCAATCCGGCTAATAAATGAAAGCAGCTCAAATTGTATTGTGAATTTTAATTTGCTTAGAGAATCAGGATTCTAGATTTAAGGAATTGACTTGGATTCTGGTATCCCGTCTTGAATGTTTCCCACAAAAGATTTCTGATTCTGGTTCTGAGTGGCATGTGAAATCTGCAAGCAATACATACTTATCCCACTCCAACAGCACAAAATACTTCAAGGGAAAAATAAGAAGTCATTTGGGATCCCTCTCATCTCCAGCATTCCAAAAAGGTATTAGACTAGAGCTGGTAGAAAAATTTCTGCCAAAACTGTTTTGACGAAAAATTGGGTTATGGACAAAATTAAGTTTTTCACAAAAGAGGCAGCTTTCCAAGGAAATTTTCAATATTTTCTCAAAATACTGAAGTATTGTTATTCAAAATACTGTCTCACTGCCTCAAGGGAGTTATAATGTGGGTGCCTTATGCACCTATTCTCCTTTTTTGGGATGGGAACTCCAGATGGACTACATCTCCCATAATGCACCATGGTCAGGGATCGTATGGCATGCCTCCCTCCCTTCACCTGAAGGGGAGAAATTGATGTATCATGAGAGATTTAGCCTGGCCAGAGAGGAGAATGGGCATATAAAGCCCCTGAACTACAACTTCCATGAAGCACCGTGGTGTGATTATTTATGAAAATATTTCAGTTTATGATATTTCACCAAAATATAAACATTTCTCTGTGGATTTTTTTTCTTTGACAAAAATGAAAAAAGTTGGTCAAAATTTTTCACAGTAAAAATCTTACTTTCCAACTAGCTCTAAATACCACCTCAAAACTGGAGCTCTGGGTGTGGGGGAGCACTTCATCTTTTTGCTGCTGACCCCGTCTATCATACTGAAGGAATGGTCTCTGCTGAAAGAGAGGTCAAAATCATGGAAGACTAGAAAAGCTAGGCAGAAGATGTGGTGGAAATACAAGATAGGCCTCAACTTGTCCCCTGATCTAACCACTAGATAACATTGCCTCATTCAGGGGCTATATTTAGACAGCTGCATCTGTAGAAATTTCTTCTCTATACAGGATAAAAGCACTGCAGATCTTCTGCACTGCTGATTACACAATTAAATATAATGAAGAAGGATGCCACCCTTTTCTATTGCCACCACCCAGAAGATGCAAGTGTGGATAATATAGTCACACTTAATATATAATACACAAACTACGTATGCACGCACACACCCCCGTTAGGTATATATTGCATCTTACTACGTACATCCACATACATATGCTTTTGAGGAAACAAAGAGGGAAAAAAACATTTCTACTGTGATTTTAAAATCATAGCATTGTTTCTGGCTTCCTAAATCCCTTCCTGTATTGAAGATTCACCACCAGATTAGGGAGAGCCAGACAGAATTTTTGATGGCAAACGAAGAACAGTTAAGCTGTATCTGACAGGAAATCTACTCTGCAGCACAGCTAATGCAGCAATGCTCAGTGGCTGCTGTGAGGCCAGCAAAGGCATCAGATGGTGTTTACAAAAGAAAAGAAAAAGGAATTTGTATTTTGAAAGTTGATACTTACGTTAAAAAAAAAAAGGCCGTTTTCCTCTGTTTTCAAGCAAGAGCTTCATGCTTGTCATTTTCCCTCCAGTACCTTTTTTGTTAGATCGAGTTGCACTGACATAAACATATAAAAATAAAGTTCCTTATACCATCCATGGCAGATACTTACATGGATGGTCTCAAAAAAGAATATTCTTTTCACATACTAAAAAAATTATACAGAGTTATTTTAAATTCAGATCTGTTTGTATATTCCTTATAAGTTTATAAAACTCTCACTGTCCTTCCATGACTAACGAAAGTGGAATTGAGAGAGTATTCTATATTTATAACTCGTCTGGTTGCTCATGCTTATGGCCCTATTTCCACTCACTGTTACTGTACACAGAGCTATGTGAGGTATTGTGGGTTCCCAAACTTCACTGATTTCCTAACAAGGCAGGCCTGTGTCCCGGAGGAACAAACTGGGGGCTGTTTCGTCCAAGTGGAGTTCAAATTCAGAGGGAGAGGCCCTGAGTTTTGTGGGTTTGGCAGCTCCTCTTAAAACTGGTATTAGAGACCATTTCTGGGCAATTACATGCCTAACTGGTGTTGGACTATGTATCAATGCTACTGATACATCATTACAGTACAGACACATTTACAACCCAACACTGTACAGCTGTTGCTACACACTTCACCTTTTCATATTTATTTTAGCAGAGCAGCTTCAATGCTTCATCAAGCAGATTTCTCAGTGAGTGAAATTTCACAAACACCAAAGCACTGGATACAACCAAAAGTGGCTTTAAAAGAGTATGAAGGATTCACAGGCCTTTCAAAACACAACACAGAACTTACATGGCCCTCATCACCATAGCATCTGGGCTCCTCACAGTTTATGAATTTTTAACCCTCAACGTACCCCTGTAAAATAGGGAAGTATTATCCTCATTTTACACATGAGAAACTAAGGCACAAGGTAGATTAAGTGACTTGCCCAAAGTCACACAGGAAGTCGTCTGTGGCTGAGCTGGGAACTAAATTCACATCTTGAGTCCCAGCACACTGTTCTATACATTAGACCAGTGGTAGAAAACCTTTTTTCATTTGTGGACCTCTAGAAAATATAAAATGAAGGTTCGGACCCCCTTGGAAGTCTATTGTCTGTATATATAGCTGAATTCTGTTTGGTCAGTTTTCAGTCCAAGTCTTTTGCGAACCCCTTACACATAGTTCACGAACCACAGGGTGAGAACCACTGCATTAGACCATCTTTCCTAGTAGTTGAAAGCTAAGGGGATTGTGTAGTTATCAATATTGTAACAATCCCTTCCTCCTTTTATTACTCTTGAGGAAATTCTGTAATTCTGCACTTGCGCAGTGGCAATGTCCCCTGCAGAATAATTGATTCTGATGGGGAGGTGAAAGGAAGCTGCAATTACATCTTTGGCTCACCAGGAGCTGATGTGGCGCTGGCAGAGGGGGCACCTTCTCACCAGCTGGAGAAGTCAGCAATGGAGAGGGAGGGGACAGAGGCTGCCTTCCTCACAGCTCCCAATCCCCAGGGCCAGGGGAGGAGGGACAGAATAGGGGGGGAAGGGTGGATAGATTGGGGCACACGAGGCTGCTGGGGGTGGGGTCACACAGACTGGGCTTCAGAAGGGCTAGTGGGGGGGGACAGACGGCAGTGGGGGAACAGGAGCTACTGGGGTGATAACATTGAGCCATGGGCTGAATGGGAGCGGGGGTCCATGTTCCCTGTAAACTGCGTGGTTGGGCAGCCGCCCAGAAGAGATTCAAGTGCCATGCAGTTGATTGGCAGAGCACGTTGCCCGGCTCCATGCAGTTGATTGGCAGAGCCGGGCACATTGCTCCTGCAGCTGCTTCCGGGACCCTCCTGCTGGCTGTGCAGAGCGGGGGCGGGGGGGGGAATAAAGAGGGGAAAGGAGAGTGCTGATATCATGGTGTCGCCCTCCCCCAGCCCCTGTACCCCAACTCCACAGAGCAGGGTAGAGGGGACTCTCTCACACACACACACACACACACACACAGGTTACTTCTTCACATATATTGCAATGCACATATATTCTCTGTAATTTTATTCTTTCAAAGTGTGTTATTTTAGTTTTTTGACTGGTCTATACATTTCATAATTTTCATTTCTCTCTTACACTTAAATTTAATTCTTTGAACACTGAGTTCTAAAATGCCTCACTGTTCTGGCTGGAGCAATTATCCCTATGGTAACTTTTTAAAATTATATATATCATATCTAGGTTTTTTGTTTCTACTGGTGGCGCACAGCCGCACATTACACATAACAAAATTTATTCTGCACATGGGTGGAAAAAATTAGAGGGAACATTGATGGGGGTGCAGGGACACATGCAGACAGAGGCAGATGTTCCTGACTGAATGGGAGAGGGTAAGGGTTAGCCAATCCGTCCTCCTTCCCCCCCCCCCCAAAAACCTGTTCCATACTTCTCCCACCCACACCCAACAACCCCCCAGGTTCACTCCCAAGCTCCTTCCCAGAAATTACTTCCCTCTCCCTCAACTCCTCCATTACCCAACTCCCCCAAGCCTTTGCACTGCTTCTGAGGGGTGCGGGAAATACATTTCTTCATTGTAGTTTAAACAAATTATTAAAGTTCTATATCAGTCAATATACCTAGTAATGATTTGTCTAGAAACATTTCCTGAATCTTTTTTTGTCGTCTGTATTGTTGCAGACACACTTGCTGAGAGGTATTTTGAAATAAATTACCAAAATAATTGAAACTGGAGTGATATTATGTTATTTTGACAAATAAAATATGCAGAATTTTAAAATATGTGCAGAATTTTTAATTTTTTGGCACAGAATTCCCCCAGGAGTGTTTTATGCTGGTGCATTTTAAGACGCCGGTATACAAAGGGATTCCACTACTGCCTCCTCATAACTCCTTAAAATGGTCTAATCTTACAGGAGGATCCTACTATGGACACCATAATGAGATAAAATATCATCACTTACACCAAGGACTAGCATTCCCATTCTGCTGCAGTAAGTAACAAAACTAGAACAAGTATTTTTACCAGGTTTCCAAGGCCAATATAAAGTCACCCTGAAACAGCGTGACAACTAGGTTGTGCTGTCATATTGGAATGAAATGGCAGTTCAGTGGAGAACACCACTGCAACACAAAATGGAAAACAAGGAGAGGAAGCTTGGCAAACATTTTTCTTTTTCTAAACCAGAGTCTGGCATTCTAGCCTGGGCATGAGAACTAAGGCAATTTCCACAAAAAGTCCACAATGTAAAGCAGTCCGTTTGCACTCCAGTTCAAACTATTTTATTTAGGAGTCAACAAGTTTAACATATCATGAGAATTGTAAGTTTTGGATGCTTAGGACAGAGTCTAAATGCTCCTACACAGTAACAGAAATTATGATCAGCAAAGTAACAAAGACGTTAAAACAAGAAATGCATTGTCTACACAAATCATGGACTAAGTTTCCATTTAGTAAACATAAAATCTTCCTTCAGATGCCTTATCCCGAAGTCACAAAACATATATATTGAATGTTTTAGAACTCCTTTCTAAAAAGGAAAAAAAAAATAAAAAGATGTAGAGCGACATAGGTGGATTTGGATACTAAGCCGAAGCAGCTGCTATCTTCAAAGTTCAACAGAGCATCCTAAAGCATTGCCTTTAAAACACAAGCTGTTAGAAGAGGTGTTGCTGTGAATTGGCATAAACCATCCCACTTGGTTTGTTTGTGTTTTACATGCACTCAGAACAAGTACTAGCAAGCGACAGAAAACCAGAACATGTTTTGCAAACAATTATAACATCCTGAAATAAAAGGCAAGGACTGAAGTCATCATTTGTTAATTGCCACCATGGTCATACTTGTTCTATACTGCTTGTAAATTCAATTCTCATCATGAAGATGCAAAATGGAAACACCCAGCTCATCTTCCCTTTCATCCTAGGATCAGGGTCATTGCTCCAAGTATACAGTCATACAGCAGATTTTCTATGTACACAGAAGCAGGATGTTTTACCATTTTTTTCCAGTGTGAGGGTGTATGTGTTTTGTTTTTATTTTATTTTATTTTTTAAAATTGTGTTTTACTTAACAACAAAGCTGCCAAGGTACAAGCATTTCTCATGCGTCACGTGCTCGTAAGAAAAATTAGTCCTTTCCACCATTTACACAATAAAGTTACTGGCTTAATTCTGCTTTCCATCGCTTTGCACATGTCTGTATACAAGACAAACTTTTTAAAAGCTATTAAAGAAGTCACCTCCCATTCAGCAAGAAGAAAACCTAAAATTATCCCAAGGGGCTCGAGTGCTATTCACTTTGAGAGAACTAATAAAACATATTTGGAAGTATTTTCCCTTCTATCCAAATAAGGGAGGAAGGAAATGTTAAAAAGTCTCTTTGATGAGTTGAGCATAGCAAGGTGTAGCATATCTTTTTAAAATTGTGAAGTAATAGACTCCGGGGGGGGGGGGGGGGGGAGGAGGGGAGGGGAGACAGGGACTCACGCACACGGTATAATATTTTTGAACTGTGCTGTAAAACTCCAAGCTTTGGGACTCTTTTCCAGACAAGCTTTCCAATTTAACCGACATACTTCCAGGTTTTTGGTTTTTTTAAAGTAACATTTTGGTGAACATGTTTCACGTTTAGCAGAGGTAAGGGGTATCGAGAATGAGGAAAGAGGTGATATCCACCTTTCATCTAAACTACACAGAAAGATAATCACCAAATTATGTAACCAGTAGCTACAGTTAGCACAGGCTGCATGCAGGCTTTGTACATGGCTTTGTTTGCCCTAGAAATTACTAAACTTACAGGTTTCAGAGTAACAGCCGTGTTAGTCTGTATTCGCAAAAAGAAAAGGAGTACTTGAGGCATCTTAGAGACTAACCAATTTATTTGAGCATAAGCTTTCGTGAGCTACAGCTCACTTCACCTACAAACACCTGCACACCTGAAACATTGCCAAGAAATGCAAATCTCAGGCATTATCGTTTTAGTTCCCAACCATATTGCAGTAAACATTGTGACAATTCAAATCCCTCCCAATCATGGTTCACATTCAGCCAACAGATTGCAGATGCCCTTGGTTACAGAGGTCAAGTTATTAAAGGCATACTTCTCAATCTATGCAGTGTTCTTCCTACTAAAATATTCAGCCTCTTCCATCCTCTGTCAATATATTCAGAGAATACATCAAGTATGCAAACTGTGATAATAAATATTTTCTACACTGTAAGAAATAAAGCTGATCCAAATTAAGTTAATGCAGTCCAAGCACTGTATCAGGGGTGGCCAATCTGCACCTGAGAAAGAGCCAGAATTTACCAGTGTGCATTGCCAAAGAGCCACAGTAACACAGCAGCAGCCCCCCATCAGCTCTACCCCCCATCCCACCCGCAGTGTCTCCCCTTCACCAGCAGCACCGCCAAACAGCACCTAACCCTCCATCCCTGTGCCTCCCACCCGCCATGATCAGCTGTTTTGTGGTGTGCAGGAGGCTTGGAGGGGGAAGGGAGGAGGAGCAGCAAGGGCGTGGCAGACTCAGGGGAAAGGGCAGGGGCCTTGGGGGAAGGAGTGAAGTGGGGCTGGGGCAGAGCCAGGGGTTGAGCAGTGAGCACCCTGTAGCACATTGGAAACTTGGCGCCTGTAGATCCAGCCCCGGAGTTGGTGTCTATGCAAGGAGCTGCATATTAACCTCTGAAGAGCCACAGGTCGGTCACCCCTGCACTACATATTCTTGGCTATTAAGGGTCTAGTGGTATTGTCCCATAGGAAGACATACAGATGAGAGAGTATCTGTCCCCTTGGCCTGTATGTCCATCTGTCTGGAAAAACAGCTAAGTGACTTGTTTTTGGACGCAAGTAGGTCTCGTCCAGGGGTGGGCAAACTTTTTGGCCCGAGGGCCACATTGGGGTGCGAAACTGTATGGAGGGCCGGGTAGGAAAGGCTGTGCGTTCCCAAACTGCCTGGCCCCTGCCCCCTATCCACCCCCTCCCCCCTGACTGCTCCCCTCAGAACGCCCGACCCATCCAAACCCCCCCCCCCCCCCGGCTCCTTGTCCCCTGACCGTCCCCTCCCAGGACCCGCAACCCCAACCGCTCCCCCGGGACCCCACCCCCAATCCAAGCCCACTGCTCCCTGTCCCCTGACTGCCCCCATCCCTATCCACACCCCTGCCCCCTGACAGGCCCCCGGGACTCCCATGCCGATCCAACCCCCCTGTTCCCTGTCCCCTGACCGCCCCCCACCCCCAGAACCTCCGCCCCATCCAACCATCCCCTGTCCTGACTGCTCCCCAGGACCCCCTGCCCCTTATCCAACCCTCCCACTCCCCACCCCTTACCATGCCGCTCTCAGAGCAGCAGGAGCTGGCAGCCATGCCGCCGTGCTGCCTGGCAGGAGCAGCGGGCCAGAGCGCTGGTGGCGCAGCGAGGTGAGGCTGCAGGGGAGTGGGGACAGCAGGGGAGTGGCCGGGAGCTCAAGGGCTGGGCAGCACAGTCCCATGGGCCGGATGTGGCCCATGGGCCATAGTTTGCCCACCTCTGGTCTAGTCTATATAGGTCTAGCTATGTCATGAGATCATGTAATACCACCACACAGCACAGGAAGCCTGTGGAAATTTTCACTATTCAAATCCCTTTTTTCCCTTCCAAGGCTCGTAGCAGATAAGATGCTGCTTAGTGTAAAAAACTGAACCGTGAATTCCTGGATTGATAGAGGCCTTGTGTCCATATACCACACAGGTCACTCGATTAAGTAGAATCGGTTTAAAAACTATTAGTTAAAGCAGTACAAATACCTGGCCGGACAAATCGGTTTAAAAATCACACCTCTGCCTAAGTACAAGTGTGTGTGTAAACCAGGGCTGAACTTTGGTAGAAGAGTAATGAAGGGAAAGGGGTTGAATTCTTTGCATACCCTCTTTGCTAGTAGGGCCTCAAAAAACAAAAAAGCCAGAAAAAAAGGAAATATTCCAAGATCGTCCCCTCTTTGGAACGACAACACACACCCAAAGCTATAAGCATTAAATTGGATAGGAATAACATAGCTGATTTTGCCTGTAGTCAAATATAGCAAAGTATCATTTAAATTGCAAATTACATAGCAACAGATTTCTGCACAAAGTTCAAGGGCTTTCTTTTTAAGCAGTTTGTTTTTATAAATTAGAGACGACATTTCAGGGGAGATGAAGAAGAGCTGCTATTGTCAATACATATTCAGCTCAAATATCTCCCAGATTAGTTTGATGCATTTTGTCTACACACCAGAGAAAAAACTGGGTTGTTAAATGATGACCAAAAAACCCAAAAAGATGAAAAAAAACCACCCGACTCTTATGAGAAGGTCCCCAAAGAAGTAGGGTTCATTGGTGTCACGTTAGTGCAGGAGGATTAACTGTTCCAAAAGGATCTCAGAACTGGGAATTGTCTCACCTTTCTGCTTTCCACCCACCACCCACCCCCATCTTCCCTCCTGCAGAAGGGGAACTTTTAATCCATTGACAGTTTTACTGTGAAGCTTTTAAAAAAAATCTTTTAAACCGATGTTTCCTCCTTCAAAACTTCTGTTCCTTTCTTTTCATTTTTAAGAACACGCTCTTGCTAGTATCAGCCTCTTGGCCCTGACTCCTCCAAATTAAACTTCATTGAAAGCTTAAAGATGGGAAAATATATACTTCGCATTTATACAGTGCCTTTTAATCAGCAGTTCTCAAAATGCTTTCTGAAGCATTAAATCTAAAGTGGGAATTTTTATGCCAATTTTGAAACAGGGGAAATTAAAGCAACAAGAGGATCAGTTATCCAAGGTTACTCTGAATCAGCGACAGAGTTGGGAATAGAAGAGCTCGATTGTCTTGATATCCAATCCCCTGTTATCATTACCTGAGACTCCTGCTTCCCCCAAAATACATTTGATATAAACTGAATGTTTTCGTGCTCCTCCTTCTTAAGAGCCAAATTACAGCCCATTGTATAGTATTACCGAATACTACTCAGGGGACCTGCGGGTCTGAACACTTACCCAGCTGGCAGTACATACATGACAAAAAGAGGGCAAAGCAAAAGCCAGATTTTTTTAAATGAGTTTTAAAAACTAGGCTGGTTTGGGTTGGGGATGTACGTTTGAGTGTCAGTGGTTCTTACCAGCAACTGCAGATGAACAGACTCATTAAGACTTCAAGAATGTATAAAATCAATCCCCTGAAACCTAAAATCAACCAGATCCAATCTCAGGAAGGCAGCTGTGATAAAAAACACATTCTGTTCAAACCCCATTGTGATGAAGATTATTCCAATTTTAAATGATCAAAACAGTTACTGTCTTTGATGCAGAACAAATACATCTTCATGACTGAAGGAAGTGATGAGGCTCACCTGACCAGATATAGCAGGCCCTGAACCAGTGACCTTACTGTGAAAAATCATGATGAATGTATGCGAGTCAGAGCTGGATTAATTTAATGTAAGAGTTAGCTTGGAAGGAGGACTATGAAATGCATCAGTGAAAAGGAAACACTATTTAGTTCTATACACTGGAGAACTTTAGGCTTTTCGTGATAAGGAAGTGCATATCTAATAGATTTATCTTTCAACAAAGTCCTCAATAATGTATTTTGAAGAGCCAGAAACCCCTAGAATCAATCACTCTCTCGCTTTTTTTTTTTTTTTTTTTTTTTTAAAGTAATTTGGCACATGAACCTTTGGCTACTATCTAAACAAACACTGTATCGAAATTTGAAACACAATTTTGTTTCTTACCCTTTACTACAGATCCACACAGACTATTGACCAAGCAAATGTCAACGCTTTAAAATTCTGTTGAATATTTAGAACTCAGTCACAGGTGGGTAATTATTTGTAAACAAAGAATAATGCCATTAATATGCTTCTTTATTAATGTTGAGAGAAACCTGTTCGTCCGCCTTTTTGCTTCTTATATACTCACCAGCGTGAGCAAATGGTTTGTGATTGCTTCTTTTTTGGGGTGGGGAGGATTTAGTCAGTTTGGGACACACAGGATTTCCATTCTGTCTTGCTGGCCTTCTCCCCCCAGCCCCCATCCATCCTCCAAAGTACATATTGCTCCCACTAGACAGTCATACTGTTTATTCATTTGCAGGCTTTTCTTTGGTGATCATCACAAGTTGAGTCGCTCTCAAACGTTGGTGAATTAATCTTCGGCATTCCCAAGAGGTGGGGATGTAGTATCAACATTTCCCCGATGAGGTAACAGACACACAGATGTAAAGTGACTTGCTCATGGCCACATAGCAGAGCTTTGGCAGAACTGGGAACAGAACCCAGATATCTGGAGACTCAGTGGAAGGTCTTCTTCTCAAGACCATCCCTTTCTCCCAGGGGCCAGCAAAAAAAGGACAACATGGTTTAGAAAAAAGAAAAGGACTACTTGTGGCACCTTAGAGACTAACAAATTTATTTGGTGCTTAGAGAACAAGCAGGTCACTGTGTTGTTCAGCAGTAAAATACTTCTGAGGCAGAGAAAATATTTTAAAAAGCACTAGATGCTCTTGGTGCAATAGATAACAAAACATTCAAAAGGCTCAACACAAGAAAAACCTGGCAGTGACCACTCATGACTGAATTTCTTTTAAATGTAGCAATTCAAAATAGGATCCTCTGCCACCTAGAATGCTAAGGTTCAGAAATCGCCTCCTCCGTCACTCCCCATTCTCCAGACCCTGCACTGGCTCCTCATTCCTCCCATCATATCAAATTCAAACTCACCCTCCTTTCCAGGTTTCAGAGTAGCAGCCATGTTAGTCTGTATTCGCAAAAAGAAAAGAAGTACTTGTGGCACCTTAGAGACTAACAAATTTAATTGAGCATAAGCTTTCGTGAGCTACAGCTCACTTCATCGGATGCATTTCCAGGATTCTCCTTTTCATACACTACACTCTGCCAGTTCTACCACCTCCCACATCCCTTAATTCTTGCCTCCCACAAGCACCCCCAGTCTTTTCCCACAGTCCCCTCCTGGCCTGGATTATCTCCTTCTGCAACTTCAAACCCTTCCTTGCCACAAGCCCTCAAAACAAAGATCTGCTAAATTATTCCCTATAAACTGGTGGGGGGGAGGAGAGGGGGAAGGGGAGAGATTAAAGGAATTAACATGAGCATTACATCTTTGCCAGGAGTCCTATAATCTCTCAGGATCCCACAGTCAGGAGCTGGGCTGGGAGCAGAGTTGCAGCTGGGGTTGGGAGCCAGGGGGCTGGAGCTGAGCCAGTCAGCCAGTCAGGGGCTGGAGCTGAGCTGGGACCGTGTTTGGGGCTGGAGCTGGGGCTGCAGCAGATCTGGGGGCAGAGCAGGGCTGGGTGGTGCTTCTGCCCTCCCCGCCCCCAGGGGCTGGCCTGGGCCCCACAGCGTATCCCCGAATGTTCCTCTGTGCCCCCCCCAAGAGGGCACACTCCACAGTTTGGGGACCACTGCTTTGGCTGTACTATATAGTAGCGTCCATTGACATAGCAAGCTACTGGGGACAGGGGGTGGTTTTATTCTGTTTCGGCGAAGTGCCCAAAACAGTTTGGGTGATTCATTCATACGACTATATTTTTATATATCTATCTATACACACACACACACACACACACACACACACACACACTAAATAAGAACAGAGCATCATTAAATTATTATTAATAATAGCAGTCTGGATAAACAGCATGAATGCAGAATTCAGACAAGCTCTCATCTGGCTTCTGTACTTTTAGGTTGTGGTTAATTCGATAAAATAGCACTACTGACGTTCAGCAACAGCTTCCAAAAAAACTACAAAACAGATTCCAATGGCTGAAGCTGCATTAAAGACAAAGGCTACAAGTGAAATTTATTTAGGAGAAAAGTATGATCTCATGACCCATGGTATGTTCTCACCGAGGAAGTACAGAATATGGGCTCTCAAAGATGGTAATGCATTCGAATTTTCAACGTCCGCATAAGTAAATCAACAGGCTCAACACAAGAGAAATCTAGTAGTGATTAAACTTCAAACAAAATGCTTTTGAAATATAACAAAAGGTAAACAGAATGTTCCAATGAACAACCTACCATCCAGTGTGCTAGACTTTCACTGATTATAGTGAGAAAAACCAAGCAGCGAACACTTTTTCTACCAAAAGTCAGTTCTCTTAAAATGTCTATATTTGTTAAGTATGAAAAATTTACAGAACGACTCCTTTGAAATCCAGAGTATGTACACCATTCTATGTGCATCAAAAAATTCTCTAATATCACACTCAGGACTAACACTACTGACATGCTTCGTAGTTTATTTAATCCCAAACTGAAAATCAGATGCATTTTAGTCAGCTCTGTCTGCTTACACAAACTTCGGGATTGAGTCAACAACCCTTGTCTATTCCAGGCCAAATAACTTACTGGAGCACACACCCCAACCCTCCCCTTTTTCACAGTATGAACAAGACACAGGATGTATTTAAATCTAGACCAAAAGGAAAAGTTTCAATATGGAAATATAAAAAGCGATGCATTGTTCCAGTCACTGTTCACTCCTAAAATGCTAACATCAACATCAACTGATGGCAACTGACAGAAGAGTTCCAAAGGGATAGCGTTGCTGCTTTTGTACTCCTGCGCACTGAGCATTGAAGGTCTGAGAGACCACATGACAGTTGTTTATGAGTCTGGAGTGAAGTCACATGACATGTCGTCCTCCTCCTCCCTCCACACACACACAGGCTCACTGCCTCACCAACACAAACAGCACTGACCTGCTTACCACACCAGGCAGAAGGAGACACATCGTCTTGGCACATCTTTCAGGGTGCCTTGAGAGGATTTTGAGGCACCGAACTAACACACGGTACCAGAACTTAATAGAAATCTCTTCTTTAAAACTCTGCACACATATTACATTCTATTAAACATGTATAATAATAATTTTAAAAGGAAGATCAGTATTGGCAATTTTAAAACATGACTATCAATTTGAGATTTAATTTGTTTACATCTAGAAAAATCAGAGTAAAATGCTTTTGCTTACACAAAGTCACTTGCTTAAGATAAAGCAGAGATGTAGCAGATATGTAAATTTTAAAAACATATACATGCAGTTTAACAAATTTGAAAAAGACTCCTAACATATCTCCAGCACTACTCCTTACGTATAGATTTCCCTTTATAAAAATCCACAAAGGGTGATTTCAAGCTATTTAATTGCTTCACACGTCAATGCCTCTCCTTACATATGGAACCTCTTCTCTGAACTGTAAAGCTGCTATTATTTATTGTAGCCTCACCCTTGTTGCTATGTTGCTTATATTAGATTGCGAGCTTTTGGGGACAGGAATGTGACTTTCTATGGACTTGCACAAATCCCAGCATGTGGTGGCACTACTTGGACACAACAACAAGAAGTACAGGTAAAGTGATTTTATTTCTTAACACACTGGTTCTTTATGCTAACATTTCAGAGAAACAGACACAAATTGTATAAAGGGTAGGGGTATGTCTACATTACAGAGACTATACCAACATCTCGCCGTTGCTGTGCTTGCATAAATCAGGAGTGTAGATACAGTCTAAACTGACAGAAGGGGTTTTTACATCAGTGTAGGAATACAACCTCCTTAAATGAAGATAGCTATGTTGACAGAAGCATTCCTCCATCGAGGTAGCTGTGTCTACATGCGGGTCAGGTTGGCATAGCTAACTAAGTCAGGGGTGTAATTTTTTTCACATCCTTGACCCATGAAGATAAGCCAACATAATTTTCAAGTGTAGCCCAAACCTTAATAGGGTCAGTTTTAACCCACTGTTTTCACTTCGCTGTCATTGAACTCTTACACCTACCTACTCGTAATATCATTGCTTTGTGTTTTTCTCTGAAAGCTATCAAGTTAGTGCCAGTGAAGGTTGTGTACTATGCCATTTTTATCATAATAAAAGCTCTCAGCATGGTGCGCATGTGCTACAACAAAGAATAAAAATGTCTGTTTCTGTTACGGAAAAAGGAAAACATGCTGAATTAAACAAAGACAGATGTACAATTGTACATCATACACACTGAGGCAAGGGATTTTACCACAAGGGGTACACACTTGATCTCATCCTTCCATTTTGTGTATTTAAGAAAGAAGGTGGTGTAATGGGTTTCCACTCAGAGTGTTCTCAATGATAATCTGAGACACACTTATTAAAAACTGTTCTGATCTGTAAAAATAATTAAATACCACACGGTATTGCTGTTTCTGGGGTCTGTTTTAATCAATATTCTACAAAACAAAAACTCCTAAAGTATTCCATGCAAAGATAAATGTTTTCCATAAATTAAATGCTTTTAGACTTTCACCTTCATAATCCACTCAACACGTACTCTGTTCCAATTCCAAAAGGTTACACTCTAACCAACATTTTTGTCTCATTCACAAAATTCTTGATAAGGGCATAGCAGGAAACCCCATAAGCAACCTTGAACTGTCTCAAACACAGGACTCAACCATAACAAAAGAATTCAGTGGTATCCTCTATATTTTAAACAATGCTATTGTTACAGGCATTTATCACAGTGCTTTCTTAATTCATCTGATTTTCTTGCTTTATTTATTGTCAACACTGATCTTAGAAGTCTAGACAGAACAAAAAGATCCATTAGTTTGCCTCTGACATCCACCACAGCACATTCCTGCTATATGTTTGGTAGAAGCAAGCCTTGGGGAGGAGACAAGGAGAAAACAGAAAAAAAGTGCAGATCTGCAGTCATCTAGATAAATGCTGCACTGGGCATAAGACTGGGTTCAGAAAAATAGCTGCTGGTTATTTGCGCTAACTTCGCCTGTATTTTAACACAGCTGCTTAAGTTTAATGACATCTGAGAATTTTTGTAGTTAGCAATGTGCTGTATATCATTAGTAAGTGTTCTAAACCATATAGTAGCACACGTATTCAGGGGTTGTGAATGGATTTTGGGTGTGGATATTTTTTTTTAAATGTATTTGTGTGCACATGCGTGCATTCAGAATATGAACAACAGAAAACTAATCTAAATCTCCTACTTTTATTGGCAGCAAGATCTCCATTTTCAGCAGCTCAACTAATGGGCCTAGCTACAGTAGTAGCTGGTGGAAGGAAGAAATTAAAAATTCACACAAAGGCATTTTCAAATGATAAAAATCACATAAAAATCAGAGCTGCGATAGAGATTCTAGTATAGATGTAAAAAATCTTCAGTCCTCACAAGTCATGACCAGATTTTACCTTTGCTTTATTCCCTGCACTGAATGCTACCTTTCAATCAGACACCATCAAACCACCCTGTTCCTGGCCCTGTCATTTGTTATGAAGGACTCTGAACTACAAAGGTCTATTGTCCTGAGCTATGATTTTTTTTTCTTGTTACAATCAGTGGATATCAAATAAATTCAGAGGGACATTATAACAAGTTGAGATCTGATCCTCTTTACAATTAATAGCTGTAAACATACCTATCTCCAAAACAAAGACTGATATTGACTGAAAAATCTCTCATTAATGATCTGAACAGCACATCCAGGAATCTGGGCATGCTAGCTAGACTAAGGAATGCAGATGCACAAGGCACATTGCCCCACTGCTCCCCCTGCCTCCTTTGTGCTAGAAAGCCAGAAGGGGACTGAGATGGAAGAGAATTCAGTGCCTGAGAAGCCGGAATTTGTTTTCTTTAGGTTGGCTCAGCTCACCTACTGGGATTTGATGTCTAGTCTGGGCAGTTGGTAGTTCTTCCTTAATGACTGTGGTGATCACATGTAAAAAAAACTTACGGATGCAGGTGACATTTTGGACCCTCCTTAAGAATGTCTCCATAGAAGAAGGGAATATTTACATTTCTCAAACGAAAGCAGCCGTTTAATCTAACCTATTCTCTTAATTCCAGTTTCCAAAATCCCAATCTGTTCCCTACTAGATGGGAATCCTATTTGAAAGCACTGCCAAAGGATGCTATGCAGCACCACAGAAAAAGGAGCATGTTTCCAGAGTACAATGCCTTCAGCGGTCTGTAGGAAATGGCTGAAGAGAAAATCCAGGCACTACATAATAGAGTACGAAATTTGGCAGGGGAAAAATGATTAGGTATATTGTCATACCAATGTTGAAAGAATGTACTACAGAATACTCAACTTTGTTGAGGTGCAGAATTTCGGGTTAAAGAAAAGAGCAAGTTATAAAATATATTTCTGTTTATTTGGAAACCTTCATTTTTTTAATGTAAACATCTCCATGGTATTTTGTGAATACAAACAGAACCATGCAAGCACATGAGAAGCAGGAGGTGAAACTCATTATAAAAGGCAAGTCAGTCTGTTTTATTTGTCCAAGCTAAGTAAAATGCTGGAAAAAAAAAAGTGAAAAAACAAGCATGAATAATGAAAAATTAAATAATAATACAAATCTTTACCAGTTTAATAATGTATTACAAGCAAGGATTACAAATATGTATTTTCAGTAGTGCCCATTTAATGTCTTTCAAAAGCAAAATTAAAGCCTGGATTTGGAACCAGGATATTTATCAGTTGTTTCATTCTCTTCTATATACTCTGTCCCTTTCCATGAACAGTGTATCTTCTTCCACAATCAATATGAAGCTATCGCAAACTTACAAAAGCACCATCAGTATATGCACTGAACAACACATGACCACACTTATGGGCTCTTAAAAAAAAATAAATAAGGATAGTCTCAAAAAACAGAAGGAATGTCTGTTTCTCTCATTTAGTTCACAAAGCTTTGCAAAGACGACAAAAAATGTTGACCCTTATGGAAAGTTAGCACTGTGTGCAAAATTAAGAAGTAAATAAAAATACTAATTTCTACCCTATTGATTCTGCAACAACGTTCAGCTCTTATCTTGGCTACACATTTTACCGCGTGACTTCAACTGTGGGTTTTTTTTAAAATATTGTTAAAAATCGCTTTAAGAAGGGAGGTTAATCATTGTTGAGTCACCTTGTATACAATTTTCCACGCGTTTTTAAAAGAGCTTTTCAAAATATACTACTAGAAGATAATCATTCCAAGGTGTAAACCATAACATATCTCTTTGGCCTGTTCTTTCTAGAGCATAGCCTGTTTTGCTTCTTGTTACTTCACATATTCAGAAACTTTTTATTGCCCTGGCTCAGAATCAAGCCAGTACAATTCATTTCTGACAGAAAAAGCATTTCAGAGTCACTAGTAAACTGGCAGCCTGCATTATTCAAGGTATCATTTTGCACTTTAATTCAGAAAATTAGCTAAGTACATCTGGTCCCAGAAATAAGTGTGTTTGTGACAAGGTAAGATTTTTTTCCTCACACTCTTTCCAACCAGAACATTTTTTTCTTGACGTGCGATTTTGCTGCATATAATTTAGATGAGATGTTATTCCAAAAGAAACAGGAGGCACAATAAAGGAGCCACAGTGGACAAATGAGTTTGGGGAAAGCTAATACGGGGGTATGGACAATAAGTGACATTTGGGACTATTCCCTCTTGCCCATCAAAAGACCAATCACACATTCATGGCTGGAATTTAAAAAGATCCCTATGTAAAGTAGCTAGATCTTATCAGCGATCACTTTTTCTGCCTTTCCACACTGGAACAGGATAGTATTATTTATACAAGGGATTTCAAATAACTCTGGCTTTCACTGCTTTTTTCCTTTAGCAAAAATGTATCCTATCGTTTTGGAACAATGAAGTATTCTAAAAATCTAACAAAACAGCAACAAAGCTTTACTGAATTTGTTTAAGGAACATTTAAATAAAATGGGGGTAAACGAAGTCCAATTACTGGACAAGTAGGTGACCTGAAACATCGCAAAAAGGATTAGCAATTCCAATTATTATTTCTGTCTCAAATAATTTAAAATGACTAACAGCTAGCGGTCAACAAAATGAATAAGTTTCACAACTAACTCAATTTTGTTCCTTTCCTAGGGGGTTTTAGTTCCGAAAGCCCTTGGTACATTATATGCACTTGCTTTTATCACAATACCCCCACTGGACTTTCAGTTTATTATCTAAACGTTTTGTCTTATTCCTGCTTCTTCGCTACCTGAATTTATCAGGGACACATTTGAAGAGCTATAGCCATCTACCTTTGCCAGTGGCCTGCTCAGGAGCTGCTAAGGGATCCACACTGATTGCTCCTAAATCGCTGTGCCATCAAGTCAACTCTGCAAATCTGCCAGGTACACCAGTCTCTGCCAGTCATTAAATCAAAGTTAGATACATACAATGGCCAGAGAGGCCATTAGAAAAATACTGGCAGATTACATAGCCATGCCCTACAGCATTAATTACCAAACATTCAAATCATTGGCTTTTAATTAGGAAACTGACCTACTGATCAGTGACTCTTCACCCTGTCATAAAAGGAAGATATTTGTAAATTAACCAATCTGGCATGCAAGATAAATATATCCAAGTACAGAATTAGGGACCAACCACAGCACAGAAAGCGCCACCTAAAAAAAAAAAATCCTATCTGTGCAATGCACCATGTTATGTCAGCTTTGCTTCCTACTTTGAGTCTCGCAGCAAACACAGAAGCCTCCAATACTGCAGGGATTCCATTCCATGTAAAACTCCACTCCACGTATTCCAGGCAGCCTTGTCACAAATAATTCATGTCCACTACTCCTCTATCACACTGAATACGAGCACATTGTGCTACTGGAAATGGGAAACCTGATTCGGGTCACAGCAAAAGGTAGAAAAACACTTTTTAACACAAAGCTGCCCTATTTTCTCCCAATGCTCCCCAATCTCAAACCTACAACTTTAGTGGAGACAAACAAAAGGCTTTGCCTCTACAGAGAAGAAGAACAGAATATAGTACTTCCCCCACCCACAAAACAAAAAAAGCGTTATGCACATTTCAGCAGCCATGCCTGTCCTACCTCCTTTATTAATATCAAATTAGTACCATCCTATTCAAGTACTCCCCTTGTTAGTATAATTTGAGATGAACAGATGATAGCACATACAAATTGTGTACATTAGCTCCGAGAACTAGCAGAGCCACACAAAGGGCAACAACAACAAAAACCCCTCCTCGCCCTCCACCCAGGTCTTCGCCTTTAAGGAAAGCCACAGTCACCCTGGTGCGCTTTCTTAAAGGGCAACTAAGACAGCTCCTGTATTAATGAGGGTAAATCAGCTTTAGAAAACCTGTAACAAAAATATGATTAAAACCAAAAAGATCTTGAAAGGGTTTCAACTGTTTAGTCCTCTTAAAATTAAATGCTGGCACAGAACTCTTGGTTCAGTGGAGGGTGCATGTCTCTATTCCCCCATCACCTTTATAAATCTATTTATTTAACAGGATATACCATCCTGTTTACAGGAAAGGATAACCTCTCCGCAGCCTGGTTAACAACTGTGTTCCTAATACTACTACTGCATCTTGGTGGGATGCCCATTTGACTGACAAGCCCATAAGCCAGTCATGTAGCAAAGCTAAGCATAAAGGTGGAATTTCAAAAGGAACCAATTGGGTGGCATGAAGGGAGGTTCCAGATGATTGGCATGTTATTCAGAGTAGAAAGTAGTAAACAACCTCTGTGTTGGCTGAAGAAAGAGGTATATCCGAAGAGGGCATGTCCCTTTACCTTGCTCAGGCTGGAGTTTTACAAGACAAAAATCAATGAGAACCTTTCACAGTGGAGTAAAAACAAAAACAAAAAACGCAAACACAAATGAGCCTATATTTCAAAAATGCTGCTTACATAGCAAAGGTTTAAAAATATCAAAGTCATATGTTCCTCCAGAAGGCTTTTATAAGTCACTTTAAATATAAAGCATTTTTGTAGCTGCTCTGAATTTTCTAGACTGAAAATGTTTCATCTGTACTTTCTGCATTTAGGTTTATATTAAACCAGGATTCCCCCCTCTTCAACAGAGATTTTTGTTTTTTTCAATATCAATTTTAAAAGAGAGGGACATAACTGTGATGATTAGGGAAGAATTTAAGTGTTGAAACTGGCATTATTTCCTCATATATAGAAACCATCCAGCAAAAAGTGGAAGTTTTGGTATTTAGCTTAATAACATATGGCCAAAGACAACGGGGAGGAAAATTAGCAGTTCAGCTGTCAATATTAGAGGATTAAAATGATGTTTCTGATCAACATTATGTTTCTAATTGTGTGATGCCACATGAGCAGAGACACAGAAAATGTAGGGCTTAGACGAAGATCTAAGGCAATCCTAACCAGGATGGGAGCATTAGTTTGGCTGCTTTCTGGAGGATAAATTATTGCTGAAGATGTTTACACAATGTAGCTTCAAGAGTCTGAAAGGTTGCTTTCAAGAGGCCTGCCCCAGATTTAAGGGCATGCAAGCAAAGACTGTGTGGGGAGACAGCTAGGCAGGATATACTGAAACAGCAGCTCAATTTCATCTTCTCCTGTGTTTCAAATTCAGGTTTCTATTTTTGGCAAGTCCGGAGCTGTGTTTTTGCTGTAACTAGCTAGCTTTGAAACCATTCAGACTTTTCTAGGTACGATGGACTCCAGATCATGTTTAAAAGTGATTTATATTATATGATAATGTAAAAATAAAAAAAGGGCAGCTGCCCAGTATCCATAGGAGAAATTCCGAAAAGCAAACCTATGGGTTAAGAATCCCACTTGGCCCTTTGCTATTGCTACCTTTTGAACCCTGGCATCAGGCAGCAAAAGTTTTCCACAAATACACAAAGGCACAAATCCTGGCTACTTTGAAGTCAATTGCTTTGGTTAACACAGAACTCCAACAGGACCAGGATTCAGCCCTCAAATTAATATTTCAAGTACTCTCTTTTCAGTGGACAATAGTTCTTCATTTTTATCACATTTATAATAACTTGGCTTTCACCATTGTCACTAAGCATCATACATTTAAAAAAAAATCTGAAATTAACAAATTTTAAGAACAAAAACTAAATCTAAACCAAATGTGCCCCTAATATCCTCTATATGCACCCTCTCAAACAAAAACCTATAGGTAGGCTCTATATCAGAGATCGGCAACCTTTGGCCTGTGGCCCGCCAGGGTAAGCCCCCCTGGCGGGCCGGGCCAGGCCGGTTTACCTGCCGCATCCAGAGCTTCAGCCAATCACAGCTCCCGGCCAATGGGGGCTGCAGGAAGCAGAATGGGCCGAGGGACATGCTGGCCACCGCTTCCCACAGCCCCCATTGGCCTTGAGCGGCGAACCACAGCCAGTGGAAGCCACAATCGGCCGAACCTGCGGACGCGGTAGGTAAACTGGCCCGACCCGCCAAGGGGCTTACCCTGGCTGGCCACATGCCAAAGGCTGCCGATCCCTGCTCTATACCATGCCTGGAGGGTCTGACAGACACATGAGGAAAATAAACTCCAGTTGATTCCCCACCCCATACCTCCATGAGGGGCAGGAGAGATGGAGACAGACACACATAAAGGTCTCAGGATGCAAAGATACAAACTATTAGGATAAATATATAAAATAGAACAGTGATCTTTGATAAAACTGAAATGCATCCATAAGCAAGCAGGAAGTCAGCCTGGTCTTTGGAGAACTGGCATACTGTGCTCTCCACCAAAGCCCGAATCCAAAGTACCTGCCTAACTTTAAGCACACAAACAGTCCCACCTACTTCAATGGACAGACTCATGTGCTTCATTCAGCTAGGTACTGAAGCACCTGCCTACCCCGGAGGCCTGGCCAAGTGAGTTATTGTATTTCTTTACTAGCTGCTGCTTCAAAGCAGACCTTAATGGCAGCCCTACGTGGAGTACATGGCAACAATCCTATATGGAGAAAGAAACTTCCGGGTCAGGATACGACCTTTTGTTTGTTTTTTTTTTAAAAAACAAAAAACAAAACAAAAAAGGTTCCCTGCACCCCCCCCAAAAAAAAAAAACCTAAAAGGCGGTAGGCAAAAAACAAAAGAGCTTCCTGAAGACAGTATGGTATTTCAGCTGTCAAATCACACAATTCCAGCCCTCGCCTGGCTCCTAAGACATTGACCTTGGCTTTCTGAAATATAACCTTCCCTTCCATAAAGCTAAAGGCAGTTAGTTGTCTCAACAGAATCTGTGAGAGGAGCGCAATAGCTTTTTGAGGCCAGGAAGAGGTCACATGATGCAGAATCCTTCACAAAGTCAATCATTTGTGGGGACTGACACTGTCTTGTGTAGTGAAATGCTATCTGTACCGAGTCACAGAACAGTAATATCACATAGAATAGCATAGTGTGCATGCCAAGAGCACTTTTTTAGAGCTACCCCACACATACCTTATACTAAACACTGTGCTTTTCCCCTGCCTCTCACTGGCCCAGAGAATGACTCACTTTTTTCCAGCTAGCCAAATGGGAGGCCATTTCTCCTTGATGTAGCAAGGACTAAGACAGTCATGGAGGGACTGTCATGGAGAGACAACATCAGGGGTGGCCAACCTGTGGTTCTGGAGCCATATGCGGCCCTTCAGAAGTTAACATGTGGTTCCTTGTATAGGCACCGACTTCGGGGCTGGAGCTACAGGCGCCAACTTTCCAATGTGCCGGGGGGCGCTCACTGCTCAACTCCTGGCTCTGCCACAGGCCCTGCCACCCCTTCCCGCCCCCTCCCCTGAGTCTGCAGTGCCCTCGCTCCTCCCTCTCCCCTCCCCCAGAGCCTCCTGCACAATCAGGAAACAGCTGATCAGGAGATGCACGGAAGGAGGCGGCGGCGCTGATTGGCAGGGCTGCCAGTGGGTAGGAGGCTCTGAGAGCTGATGGGGGGCTGCTGACGTATTACTGTGGCTCTTTGGCAATGTACATTGGTAAATTCTGGCTCCTTCTCAGGCTCAGGATGGCCACCCCTGGACTACATTCAATCCAAAAGAAAGGAGTGCCTCATGGTGCACAATAGCTTAGCGACCTATGAAAGGTAACTTGCACCGTTAGGGAAAGTGAAGGGGGAGCGGTTTGGTTTCTTTCTTATGCTTCTTTATAATGTCAAATGAAGGTCTGAAGCTTTTCAAAAGGTTTTCTGGCTTGTTTTTTTTCTTAACCACATTATCAGGTCTTTCCTGGTTTTACTGGAGGCCTAGCTGGGGGTCCATGAGTTGAGCATTGGGATTAATTAAAACAAGGGAGATACTATCTCTCCTCCCACATATTTCAGTCGCAGGAGAGCTGGGGTTGGGGAGTGGGAGCAGGCTGCTCCCTAAAGATCACACAGAGAGCCCAATCGAAACAATGAGTGGAGTGGAGCACCCGAAATGGAGTTTTTACCCTGCATTTCTGCTTCTCCACCATTGCAGTGGCCACATAGCTCAGGAGGGGCCACATCCAGGGCCTCTGGCCAGCTAAGAGCTGAGAAGTGCAGGGAAGAAAAAACATCTCCTCCCCGACTGGCACTCCGCACAAAGGATTGCCCGAAGAGAGAGATTAGAAGGTGGGGTTTGTTTGTTTTAAACGCAGCCACTCTGAGCAGGAGGCCTGTTGCAGCTGCCTGCAGCAGCTACAAGCGGAAGAGAACTGACATAACCCAAGAAGGTGGCTACTCCCATCTTACCCTGATTGACAGGTCTGGTTCTGCTGCTCAGCAAGCTGCAACAAGAGAAGATCCACTATAGGGGATCTATGCACCCTTCCCTTGAACAGAAGAAAATCACCTTCTAAGGTATTTAAAAAAAAAAAAGAAAGAAAGCCATGAAACCACCCCCTCAAAAGAAGACTCAAAATTTAGACTCAAAAGAGTTGAGTTTTGGGTTTTTTTTGTCTGCTTGGTAACCTTGAGCAAGTCACTTCCATCCTCTGTGCCTCAGTTTCCCCATCTGCAATATGGGGACAATGATACTGAACTCCTTTGTAAAGTGCTTTGCGATCTACAGATGAAAAGGGCTAGGTCAGAGCCACTCCCTCTAAGATACATTGCTGAGGGTCTACAAAAGGAATCACTTCCCGTGTCACACAGGCTGAAAGGTAGTGGCCACAGTAGTGAATGGTACACACAAAATATGTTGGGTACTTCCATTTACCTCTCTCGTCATTACAAAAACAAGTGGACAGTAAAGGAAATGGAAATAAATTAACAAGTGATAAAAAGAAAAATATTTCCAATTCCAATGCAGAGACAGCTCATGGAACTCAGTGCCACAAGATATCATAAAAGCAAGGAGATTAGGAGGACTCGATGAGAACATACAGGATTTACATTAAGAATTTTAAAAAGTTTTTAAGTCATGCTGCAAACCTCTAGAGTCTAAAAACTGGTGTTGTAAGGCACTCTACCAGATAGGTTTCAGAGCAGCAGCCGTGTTAGTCTGTATCCACAAAAAGAAAAGGAGTACTTGTGGCACCTTAGAGACCAACCAATTTATTTGAGCATAAGCTTTCATGAGCTACTGCTCACTTCATCGGAGGCATGCATCCGATGAAGTGAGCTGTAGCTCACGAAAGCTTATGCTCAAATAAATTTGTTAGTTTCTAAGGTGCCACAAGTACTCCTTTTCTTTCTACCAGATAGGACACTAGACTACAGGAACCTCTGGTCTGAATTACTACACTATTCCTATCTCCTACAATGCCAGGCTTCACAGGTGAAACTGGAGAAAAGGGAGATCTCAGGAATCCGCTATGGATATGGATCACCACAGCAAGCATACACCTCTTCTTTTTTGCTTCAAGGAAGAGGAAAATTCAAATACTGCTATTTTGGCTACTATAATGTGATCTGTATTTTGAAAATCCAATTTACTACCAAATCTCACTGGAAGCAATTATTGTACATTGAGTCAAATTCCAGTCCTTATACCCACAAACCTTTAATGGAAGTACCTGTAGAACGTGGCCCAATAGCTATAAAGATTCTGTAGTTGAATTTAACTGTCTTCCCGCTTCCTCAGTAGCAAAGGCAAGCAAAATGACAATTAAACTGAAAAGCCCAATGTGGGAAAAATCCTCCAATGCAATAATAAATAATGACTGCAAAATGGATGATATAGTAACTGCACTCATTTAAACAGAGTCACAGGGCCTGAAATCACCAAGATGCCTACATGTGTTATTCCTGCCACATCTATAACCCATGCAACAACAAAGAGGCTGCCCTGTACACAAACAGATGGCCTCATAAAACTCATTCACCAAAAGTGAGGACTTTATATGCAGTGCTATAGGATACGGACACTTCTGTAAACAGTTCCAAAGAAATCTGACACCCTTGCTGAAAGGATGGAATACACACCACACACAGAGAGGGAAGTTTATCAGATGTGTACAGACAGGTACGCTGTTAGGTAACAGAGGTACACAGGCTTATCTCTAGGATTTGGGTGGGGAATGGGAGAAAGCGTGCCAAGCTGTACCACATTGTTGACATTATGCTGCTTTCACTGCTGATCCTACTTTAAACAAAAAGTCACACACACAGTTTGTTTGTATTCTGAAGAAACGGTGTTTACAGCATCTTCTTGTAAAGGACATCCTGTTCTGTATCCCTGGGAGAAAAAGATGGTGGGATGGATTGTTTTTGTTTTGTTTAAGAGCAACTATGTTCGATGCAACTTTAAGTCTGAAATTTAAATCCCTAAAGAACCTAAGTAATTTCAAGTATGGTGCCCATGAAGTTTATTGATCCTCTTGCATCCCAAAGTCTTTTGCATTAAGCAGGGTACTATAGCTCTACACCTACATATCCATAAGCGTTAAAGTTAACACTATCTAGTAATAAAAAAATCTACAGGCACAAGATGGTAAAGTGACTGAGAATCAGTTTTGAATTTTACAACTTTAATGCAATGTTTTAACCTTAATTTTGCATTAAAGGGCTGTACTTTTTGCATTCAAATTAAATAACAAAAACAAGTAATGTGCTAGTGTGTTCCTTTGAATGTGTGTCTTCAGGAATTGCAGTGATGCCAATATGGCTCCAAATGAAACAAAAAACCAAACACTTAAACATCCTGCCATTGAAATAACTGTGCATTTTCACTCAATCGATATGCAGATGTGTGTACATCTAACATACACATATCAAAGGAAACCGCACTCAAATCACAATTAAAATAAAACGTAAATGGGCAACATTTCACATCTCCGGATACTTTTTCTGCATGCTTTGTACCCAATAAATATGACATTCATTCCTTACAGAAAGCTACATATAAAAAAGTACGGAAAACATAACAAATCTTACTGTTGCACATTATTTCTCCTCCGTTTTCAATTGACAGGGCATCATAAATTTAGAAGTCATTTCTTGGAAAATTGTTTATTTACTATACTTAAAAGCAACATTAAGGATTAATGCATCAAAGTGAGAAAAAATACAAGGAAAATTCTTTTTCGTCAGTGTTTATCTTGCGAAGAATAAGTTTCACAGTTTCCCTGATATATTCAGGTTTGCCTATTTGTGAGTATTTTAAAGAGCAAAGGGAAGAGAAACTGATGTATGAAACATCAGGAAAATAAATGTGATTGTAAAAATCACAATTGACAGATACTGAGGTAGGTGAAGTACCCAAAACTACTCTTTTTAAGCATGACTAATTTCAAGTAGATTTTACCTCTATTTAACTCAAGAAGGGATACAAGAGTGGTTTCTTCAAACTTAGCAAAAAAACCAATTATCTTCTAGACTGAAAAACAAGCACAAGAAATCCAGACCAAAATGAGTTATAAAAGTGACTAAAAACAGCCCATAGAACACAAAAGTGCCTTTTCTACCATGAGCCATATCCTCAGGTAGTATAAACTGGTGTAACTCCACTCAAGTCAATGAATGAGGATCTGGCCAAACAAATACAGTATAGCTCCCCGAAACACAGAAGAAAGTTAACCCTTAAGAATCTGAAGTTTCACTGAGAAATGAAAGTGATATTCATTCTTATAGTAACTGGAATACCTATAAAATATCCATATTTGTTACTAAATAAACACTTAAATGCCACTGTAGTTACTTGAATTTAAAGATGATGTTCTCGCATTACTCACGCAATGCTACAGTAAACAAATTTGTATATAAGTTGAGGTCTGTGCTTAAGTAGGACATGCAGAATTTGGTGTTAAATGTAATGGAGACTATGTCTCCCCTGAAAAAAGGTGGATTTTACTACAGGAGGTTAACTAACATGCGCTACCTATCCCTCTCTAAAAATCTTAGTGGAGAGAAGGCACCTGTAGCTTTTATGAAAAGATGGACCATGGACGGGGCATAGCACAGTGTTGATGTCGCCTAGCTGCCTTCTGGTAAAAACTACAGGTGCCTTCTCTCCACTAAGGTCTAGAGAAGGACAATTAATACACCTTAGCTATCCTGCAGCAAAAACACACCTTTTTTGGTAGTGAAGACAAATCCAGAGACTCAACTGGCTTGAGCCCAATGGCATAAGCATCTGCTTTGAAAGCTAGAGGTCCCAGTTCGTGTCACAGTCAAGACTTCTCTCCATAGTTAATTTCCAAGATGCATACATTCAGTTAGTTTGAAACGAATCCTATACACAGATTTCACCCCACTCTACAGTCAATTTCAAATCAGTGCTCTTAATCATCAATCTTCACAAAGAGTTTAGTTAAACCAAAGAATGATCTATAGTCTTTTCACCTAAGAATTAATTGAATTGTCTCATTAGACTGACCTCCTACTTGGTAAGGCAACTCCCATCCTTTCATGTGCTGTGTATTTATACCTGCTACTGTATTTTCCACTCCATGCATCTGATGAAGTGGGTTCTAGCTTATGCCCAAATAAGCTTATGCCCAAATAAATCAAAGTGCCACAAGGATTCCTCGTTGTTTATATAGACTACTGAAGATCTAATTTCTACACTGCTAGAAGGATCTTCTCTTGTTACTAAATTACTTGTGTAGATATACAGTGGTCATAAAGGCGAGAGATTATCTACTTTAGTCACAGATTACTCCAAATGAGAGAACAGATGAGTATTGGCTGTTGCATTCGAGTGCTCATTTCTAGCTTAGCAGGACTCATTAAAGGTGCTGGAATAGTTAGAATATCAAGGCAAAATCCTGCCACTCACAAGAGTTAAATATTTTACATAATGGAAAAGGATTTCGTTTATCTTGTTGTTTTAGAGCCTCCGAAACTCAAACTATGTCTGGGTTTCTTAACACTTAAAGTTTAAAATAAAAATTGCCTTGACAATGTTCTTATATCCCTTTAATGTCTGAAATTTATCAAATATAAAGAATGACCGATATGGCAACAGGGACACTTCATTCTTCACCTTCCCCTTACAAAAATATATATTTATATGAAAGGGGGAGGGGGAAAGGGAGGGGCACAAGTCAGGACCAATTTTTGGCTAGTTTGTCTTCAAACTGGCTAACTTTTAAAAAAATATATATACAATACTTAACAATAAAGACACCATTTCTGTATCTCTTGTTTCCTGATGTCATCTGAGGCGAAGCTCTAGATTACTGGGGGGAAATGACTTCTGAACAAAATATACTGAAATAAAGCAACCATCTTAACTCCATACCAACCCACTAAGCCAGTGTATCTACTCTGAACCTCAAATTCAGGAAATTTATTTCTAATTTAACACAACTTTGTTATTTTGCATTGTACTGAATAAACCAAAGGTGACATCATTGAAGATAACCTTCTTTAAAAATAGCTAGCTACCTAAAAGAGCTAGAAGGAAGAGGCAATCTCACACACCAGGCGCAATTAGAAGCCTTGTGAAACTTACCAGCTCAACAGCCTGATGACTGACATGTTTCTGATCAAGACAAACCCTTCTGAAGCTCCTTTCCACTACAAAATTGCACAAAGATTCTTTGATGTCGAAGGTTCTCACTAATTAATATGTCCTGTCCCCCCCACCCCATTCCAGCTGTAAACATAACCAAAACTTTAAAAACAATCGTGTCTCCAGTGATTGCTTCACATCAACATTTTGAAATTGCCTCCCACGCACCAACTCCCAAAAAACAACACAGTAGCAGGTAATCCAAGATTTTTTTTAAAGAAGAGTTGCTAATATAATAGCTGGACAGTATGAAAAATAAACAGGACACTGTGATGAATGTAGAATTTTGGTAATAGTTTTATGATTCCTACGCATGCCTCAGTTTCCCTCTGGGCTGTGTATTGCTATGCACTGAATATAATGGGAAGGGATGAGGTGTTGGACTCCCGTAGCTGTCTGGTTGGAGACCACTGACATTAACAAATTGATTGAAGTCTACACTTGTGAATGGAAGATCCAGAAGAAAGAATGGACATCCCAATTTTCAGGATATTTATACCTAGTGACCAACAGTGAAGAGAAAGGAGATTTTTCCCCACCTCTCTGCAAAGAAGTAGAGCAAAGCCCCCGAGCTGGAGGACAAAGGGAAAAGGTGCGTAGCTGTGTTATGAGTGGATCCCACCAAGAGACAGGTCCTCAGCCTCTGACCTGGGACAAAGGAACAGGGGTAGACAGAAGAAGCACAGATGGCTCCTACACCAGCATGGCTCAAGGGAGCCCTGGGGTTGGGCCAGTCTCAGCTATGTCTTAACTTTTGTTTCTCTCTGATAATTTAAGGACTTTCAGATTCTGTATGCTGGGTGACCAACAAATGATTTCCTTTTCTTGAAAAGGCTACCTAGGTCACTGCAGATACTGAGAGCACTGCACCCTGAAGGGGTTGGAAAAAGTCTCCTTCAGGAGTCTGGCTTGGCAGGATTCACTACAGGGAGACACAGAGATAGACAGGGATGGCTGGCACCTGAAAGCCCAGTTTTGGAGTCATGGAGGCTATGGGCCTGCCCCTATGGAACTGTGTGGATCCTTGTGGGTCCGGCATGCTAAAGGGATCACTCCCAAGAAACTGGTTACAGGCTGTAACTGAGCAAGAACATTTCTTCCTGCAGTAATGCCTCAGAGTGTGCCATCAATGCAGAATTAGCCTCAGCTCCTACGTGGGTGTTGCTCCTAATACCCCTCCTGTTCCCACAGAAGACTTTCTCACTCGAGTTCAGTGATGCTTTCAACCGAGGCTAGTTGGCTCGGTTGGTGTACGGCTTGGAGCTCAGGTGCCAGTTTCACTTTGGCTGGTAACGCACCAACTTTGTAGTGAGGACAAGTGCTAGTAGTCCTCCAATACTTTCCTACAACTCACTAAGTAAGAATCAGAGCAGCTCAGCTTGCTTCAGCATGAAAGAACGATGGGATATGCCAACCGAAGTCCAAGCAACACACACAGAGGAGTGCAGCATCAGTGAGTATGCCTTTGCAGTGTGGCTGTTTTCAACCCAGGCACTGATCACACTGGCTAACTGCAGTGAAGACTTATCCTCCTGCCCGTAGCCCATTCGAATCAGAATCTACTATGATGGTAGGGTTCCCCATCATTTTAGTATAATGACACTACCTTGCTCCCAAGCATCTCCTAGCACCACTAAAACACAGTTGGAGCAAGCAACTGATGTGAAAAATTTTACACTTGAGATTCAAGCGTTCCATTGTAGCCCCTATAGTTACCTCTTCCCAGGGTTCTTAGTGCTAGGCATTAAACTTTAAAGTTGCATACTCCCACAGTGATCAAGCTGAAATTGCTTCAGCTCTGACTTTTTCAAAACAGCAGGCTAGATAAATTAATAGCTAAGCCCAATCTAAGAGAACCCAAAAATCCAGGTCCCAGGAGCAAATGGCTAGAATATACATTTGCTGGAAAGCTCAGTCATCATCAGTTATGCAGCCCTCCATGCTCTGCGACTCCTAATGAAATTACTCTAGCAACTTCTACATCTGGCAGTAAAAATATAAAACTGGCTGCTTTGCAATGCTTACACTTTTTAATCTTACTGCTCTGTACTCTAACCTCAAGCAGTAAGAGATCCCCTTTGTCGCAGTTACACATCCAAAACAGTACTTCTATAATAAGGACTTCTACCTGGAGTGGTTTGGTAAACCAGTCAAAAAGCGGAAAATATCAGCATGAAGGTTATGACGGCATCTCCTCAGTTATCTCCGAACTAACATCTGTACTGAAAAATGAACTTGTTTGTTAGAGCAGTCAGGCTAGATGATAGCGTCCCTGAGCTGAATCACAGTATTCAGTGCCCAATACGCTGTGGGCTGTCCTAATTTTCCATAATCTTCAAGGTTACACATTCTCTCTATTCAGGAAGCCCCTCCCTACTCATAAAATAGGATGATTTATACTACAGAAAGATTTCATGGAATCATATTTTTGTGATCTTTCAGAGATTAGAGTTTTAATTCTTCTGGAATTCCTTCCCTGCACAGTTAAACTATTTTACCACATTCCTATGCATCAAGAACACATCACATTATACAATCTGTAATTTTAATAATCATAGCTCCAAATACTGGTTTTGTCTATTTTTAAACTCAACTCCAGCCAATATTGCTGTTTGGTCACATTTGATAAATGTTTTTATTTACCATGGATAAAGAGAATTATCTAATAACACTTACAAAGAGCCATAAATTGATTTCTGACTAATGTTTAATCAAAAACAAACAGACCCATCTGTGGAAAAAAAGGGGAGGGAACAGAAAGCCCTATTCATGGGAATTTCTTCAGTGTTAGCTTTGCCTAGTTTAGATAATGATAATGGGTCTTTCCTTTCCTGCTATTATGACAATGCAGTACTGTTGACAGAGCACTTAACTATAGCCAGAGTTAATTTCCTCTGGGAACCACTATTTTAAAACATGATTATTTACTTTAAAATAAAGATTCCACTGTGGAAGAAGAGGAGTAAGCATTTTAAATCTCAACTGCCCACAAAAATTAGAAGCATCAATAAAAAAGTCTTTCCTTTCCCCATTTAAGACAAGTGCCCCTATAATATCAGTGTGACTGAGAGGAAAATATCTTTTACATATTCCTGATTCCCATTCATTGACATCACTCTTCTGGTAAGTTACAACATGAAAAACTAGGTTGCATGTGGATGCTAAAGTTAAAAAAAAGAGCACTGCTCAAATTCATATTGATAAGAGATGTTACATTTTCTATCTTGAGATATAAGTTGGGGAGAGTCGGAATAGGGGCAAATCAAAGACGCCCAAAGCAAATAGTCAATGTTAGAGATTAACACAGCACAACAGGAAATCAAAACCATGGAAAAACAGAATTCTTCTACTTCTCTTAACAATAACTAATATACATGTCCCTGTTTACCTGTAGCTCTGAGTAAAATCTCAATTACTCTTTTGCTGGGCAGACATTTTGTGCATCAGCCAGCTACCATCCTGGTGGGCTAGTAACTGGTCAGCACATGCACAGCAAGTGCAAAGAAGAAAAAATATTAAGGATATTTTGAGGAATCTAGAATTACTAGATATGCTAAGAGGTGTTTAACAAGTTAATGGGCAAAGCATGACTGCTTTACTACCTTAAAGGCTGTGAGCTCTGTATAACACTCAATGTGAGACACAAATGATGGAGGGATGGAAGGGCACTTCAACCTTTTCTAAATTTCTCCTTTCTTATTTTAATTTGTGTAACTCCACAACAGCAGAACTGAGCTTCTTCAAAATTTTACACACACACACACACACACACACACACCCACCCCTACCTCTCTGCCAAGTGTAAATATGGAGTAATTTTTATGACAATTAAAACCCCCTGTGACAAAGCTCTGTCTTTGCCTCTGTGGGTCCTGCATTTCCTGGCGGATTTCGCTAGCCTCAGAGGCTCACTGTGACCCTCCACGTAACCCTTCTCTCTCTAGAGACAAGGGTCACAGTCTACTGAGCCATTTTCATCATAAGCCAGCGAGGGACGTGAGGAGAAGTTATCCTTCCTTGCACAGTCTCTGTCCCTTTAGAAACATGACATGTACAATTCCCTGGCCTACTTCCCCAACAGCAGCCCTCACTTCCTCAAGCTCCACTTCACCCTTACCTCAGGGCCTCCTTCCTTGTGCCTGATAATGGTGTGTACTACTCAGTCTCTCCAACAGCGCAACTTCCTCCCACAGCTCCTGACCTACACACCCACCTGACTAACTGGGAGGCTTTTAACTAGTTTCAGCCAGCCCCTGATTGGCTTCAGGTGTCCCAATCAACCTAGCATTCTCCCTGCCTTCTGAAAAGTTTTTAATTGGCCCCAGGTGTCTTAATTGACCTGGAGCAGCTTCCATTTCACTTATCCTGGTACCAGGGATTTGTTTAGCCTGGAGCTAATATATCTATCTCCCACTACTTTTCTACAGCTATCTGGCCTTGCCCCGTCACACCCCTCAATAAAAAATATATATGAAGGAAGGAGAAAAACAATTTTAACTATAGCTCTATTAACATGCTGCTGTAATGAATGCTTCTTTTAAAAAAATCAGTGTATTTGAAATTATTATTATTGTTCTGGAACGCACACAAAAACTGGCCTGAAGAACAAGGATCTTTGTCTCTTGCTGCCAGAAGAAACAGCATTGCCTGAAGCCTGTTTCTGCCTTCAGCTGACAGTTTTGATTCTGGCTTTAGAAAAATAACTCCATGTTCTATAAACTGGGAGGGGGGGGCGAGCACCCCACAAACAAATACTGTTAACACATAAATGACATCATCCTTTTATAATTGTAACACTACAGCTCATTGTCCTTCAGGAAAAACAAGCACCTCCAACTGCCCAAGTTCAGGT
Source organism: Natator depressus (assembly GCF_965152275.1). NCBI lineage: Eukaryota > Metazoa > Chordata > Testudines > Cheloniidae > Natator > Natator depressus. The sequence continues at coordinate 74,890,087 of NC_134243.1, forward strand.
AAACAAAGGAAGATTGTTACACCATCGGGTAAAGTTTGTTTTTGTACATATTCCTCTTGCTCCTCCTCCAAGTCCCACAACTGGAATTTCAGCCAACCCATGGCTCATTTGCTGCCCAAGGTCTTGACTCTCCATTAAACAGATTCTTCTCCTTTCCCTTCCCTCCAGCCACAGTAAAATTATTAATGGAAAAAGTTTCCTCTGATTACAGTTCGAAGAAAAAAAATGTAAAGATGGAAGGCAGAAAAACCTGTGTGTACATCATGGAATTCTGAGCCTCCTTTGTACACATGAATTTGCATTTGGTTTCCCAGACTACTTTGCACCCCACTGTCCCTTCTATGCAAGAGAAGTGATCAGCAGGAAAGTATGTGCTGCAGCATGTATGGCATTTCCTAAGAAGGTCATTTTAGGCACTACACTGGGGCACTTCCTATTTAAGGAGTCTGACCTACTCCTCTGAATATTCAAGGGGGGAAGGGACCATGGCCCTCTTATTCAGGCACTAAAATGGCCTAAAAGTGAGAGCATCCCCCTTGTGAAAGAGGGCATGTCCAGACACACTCTTCTGAGCACACAGTCAGCTCAAGTTAATAAAGCAAACATGTGGAGGTAAGCGTGCGTATGTGTTTACGTGTGGGGGAAAGTATGTTTTATTTCCATTTCCAAGGTGGGAGAACAATTTTACTATTATTTACATGCTCTGTGTCACTGGCACCAGATGCCAAAGAACAGAAGCAGCTCATCTTTCCCCTTTGAGAAAAAAACTACTATAGCAATGACCACAAAGCACTAGTCCAATATTAGAAGCTGGACATTTGGCCTCTACACCATTCCAGTCATTTGTTTGCTTCTGTATGTTAAAGAGCCCAGCCCACCAACCATTTGCTAAACAAAATGAAAACGCTGCTTTAGAAAAAAAAAATGTTAAGTATTTCAAGAATTTTCTCATGAACTGCCAAGTCTCAATCTGTCCCTCGCATGGCTCTACCATTGCAAGCAGGGCAACATCTGTTGGCTGTGGGATGAACAAGAATAGGAAATGCATGATATTTTGTTTCTTTGAAACAACTGCAAACACAGCTCAACATAAAATTCACATTTGTACTAACCTCAGCATATGTCTGGTTTATAACTTTCCAGTACAGGGTCGGGAATTACTATTTCTGATAAGCCTGTGGCGACTAGATAGAAACTCCTTGCTCTTTCACAGTAAAATCAGAAATCCATGCTTGATAATCAAGTCTTACAGCATACGTTCCCCTTTGTCATAAAAGTTGGTACTTCCCAAATCACTGTTTTTATTAATATTGTTATAGTGCATATAAGGATCATAACAGTCATACTGGGTCAGACCAATGGTCCATCTAGCCCAGTATCCTGTCTTTTCACAGTGGCTGCTGCCAGATGCTTCAGAGGGAGAGACTAGAACAGGGCAATTTATGGAGTGATCCATCCCGATGTCCAGTCCCAGCTTCTGGCACTCAGAGGTTCAGGGACACCCAGAGCATGGAGTTGCATCCCTGACCATCTGGGCTAATAGCCATTGATAGACCTTTCCCCCAGGAACTTATCTAATATTCTTTTTTGAACCCAGTTATACTTTTGGCTTTCACAACATCTGGCAATGAATTCCACAGGTTGACTATATGTTGTGTGAAGTACTTCCTTAAGTTTGTTTTAAACCTGCTGCCTATTAATTTCATTGGGTGTCCCCTGGTTTTTGGATTATGTAAAGGGATAAATAACACTTCCTTATTCACTTTCTCCACACCAGTCATGATTTTATAGACCTTTATCATACCTCCTCTCAGTCATCTCTTTACCAAGCTGAGGAGTCCCAGTCTTGTTAATCTCTCCTCACATGGGAGCTGTTTCATACCCTTAATCATTTTTGTTGCGCTCCTGTGTACCTTTTACAATTCTAAAGTATCTTTTTTGAGGTAGGGCAACCAGGACTGCACGCAGTATTCAAGGTGTGGGCATACCATGGATTTATATAGTGGCATTATGATATTTTCTGTTTTATTATCTATCCCTTTCCTTAAGGTTCCTAATATTTAGCTTTTTTGACTACTGCTGCACACTGAGCAGATGTTTTCAGAGAAACTATCCAGGATGACTCCAAGATCTCTTTTTTGAGTGGTAACAGCTTATTTAGATCACATCATTTTGTATGTATGGCTGGGATTATGTTTTCCAATGTAAATTACTTTGCATTTATCAACAGTGAATTTCATCTGCCATTTTCTTGCCCAGTCACGTAGTTTTGTGAGATCCCATTGTAACTCTTCACAGTCTGCTTTGAATTTTATATTATCTGCAAACTGTCACCTCACTGTTTATCCCTTTTTCTAGATCATTTATGAATATGTTGAACAGCAGCGGTTCCCAGTACAGATCCCTGGGAGACCCTGCAATTTACCTTTCTCCACTGTGAAAACTGACCATTTATTCCTACCCTTTGTTTTCTTTTAACCAGTTACTGATCCATGAGAGGACTTTCCCTTTTATCCAGGACTCCTTACTTTGCTTAAGAGCCTTTGGTGAGGGACTCTGTCAAAGGCCTTCAGAAAGTGGAAGAACACTATATGCACTGGATCACCCTTGTACATGTTCGCTGTCCTCCCTCAAAGAAACCTAATAGATTGGTGGGGCATGATTTCCCTTTACAAAAGCCATGTTGACTCTTCCCCAACATATCATGATCATCTGTGTCTGATCATTCTTTTCTTTACTATAGTTTCAACCAGTTTTCCTGGAATAGAAGTTAGGCTTACTGGCCAGCAATTGCCAGGATCATCTCTGGAATCTTTTTTTTTTTTTTTTTTTTTTTTTTTTTTGCAATCAGTGTTACATGAGCTATCCACCAGTCATCTGGTACAGAGGCTGATTTAAGCAATAGATTACATACCACAGTTAGTACTTCTGCAATTTCATATCTGAGTTCCTTCAGAACTCTTGGGTAAACCCCCATCTGTTCCTGATAACTTAATCAGTTTTCTCCAAAATCTCCTCTACTGACATCTCAACCTGGGACAGCTCCATCACCTAAAAAGAATGGCTCAGGTGTGGGAATCTGACCCATCTTCTGCAGTGAAGACCAATGCAAAGAATTCGTTTAGCTTCTCTGCAATACTCGTGTCTTCCTTGGATGCTTTTTTAGCACCTCGATCATCCACTTTAAATTTTATTTAAAGAAAAGGTAAAAGAATCACCTCTGTAAAATCAAGATGGTAAATACTTTACAGGGTAATCAGATTCAAAACAGAGAATCCCTCTAGGCAAAACCTTAAGTTACAAAAAAGACACAAAAACAGGAATATACATTCCCTCCTGCACCACTTATTTTACAAGCCATTAAACAAAAGAAAATCCAATGCATTTTCTAGCTAGATTACTTACTAACTTTACAGGAGTTGTAAGGCTTGCATTCCTGATCTGTTCCCGGCAAAAGCATCACACGGACAGACAGAACCCTTTGTTTCCGCCACCCTCCCTCCAGCTTTGAAACAATCTTGTCCCCTCATTAGCCATTTGGGTGAGGTGCCAGTGGGGTTACCTTAGCTTCTTAACCCTTTACAGGTAAAGGATTTTGCCTCTGGCCAGGAGGAAATTTATAGCACTGTATACAGAAAGGTGGTTACCCTTCCCTTTATATTTATGACAGTGTGCTTACCACATCTACCCCTTGCAAAAGTGCCATACAGTCTTCAGTAGCCACAAGTGGTCCAGGCCTTGGTTATACGTCTCACTTGAGGATACCACAAAAGCCCCTGAGCACCAAACTTGGACACTGGAGTTATCCTGTTTTCAGACAAAACTATTCAAGTAATCCAGAGCCACCCTGTGCAGCACATGATATTCTAGATTCTTATCCACACAGCAGACAGGTCTCAGTTTAGGATATCCAGTAAGAACCAGAACTTAAATTATTATGAGAGAAAGGTAATTTCTTTCTGGATAACAAACGCAATTGATCTCGATAGGCAGATGTAAAATTTCAGATGCAAAAAAATCAACCATCTTTTGTTGTCTAATAGCTTTCAGGACATTAACACTACTTCATTCATCTGGGTATTGAATATGTACAAAAACGGCTTTCCTGGTACTAAACAACAACTTTTAATACTTCACTGCTTATAGCAGAGACCCCGAATCTTTGAGGAACTAAGCTCTCAAGACAAGATGCCCTCTCTACGAGCACTCAAGGCAAGGCAATCCTTTCCCCCACCCTCAGTAATGCCAGGAAATTCAATAAGGAAACAAACCTTTTAGAAAGAAGCATGATGCTCCATTTCCCCTGCCAAGACACAGTGAGTAGAAGAAGGCAATTCCAGTCAGAGATAAAGAGGTGACTGGAAGGAAGGAGGAAGTCACTTGGCCACTGACTGATCTCTGCTGCCTGTCACTCCAAGTAAGAGGCACTATCAGTCCAAAATGGTGGGCTTTGAAGATACCGCGAGCATTACCAGCCAAACAGTCTCACACACCCACTGGTGTTTCTCAGGGGAAACAGCAAACAGTTCTTCCTGCCACCTCCGATTCTCTCTCTCAATCTGCTCTATCTAGGCAATATTTTCTCCACCAGTGCTTAGACACTGAAACTAGAAGTTCTTGACTACCGAATTCGGAGAAAGTGGTTCCAGCTTAAAAAAACACAACAGCAATGCAACAAGCATGAACATGCAGCAGGTTTAACCCAAGTGCATTCCAAATGTAAGGATTAGTTTTTTAAAATGAAGAAAAAAAGACAGTTGTGTTTGAAAGAACACCAATGTTGTTTAATTCTCACTTTAAAGAGGACTGCTAATATTTCCTCTCACTAGCTCACTCCCTCTGGACTTCATGTTTAAAGACAAATATTCTGTTTACAGTTAACAATGCACAGCCAACTGATCTGTCTCACAATGCTTCCTGGGAGTTCACTGAAGCAATCTTTAGGCTTCCACAGGTTGCTCCATGCTAAAGTTAGATAACCAGGGTACATCCATGGGAGCCTTAGTATTACAAAATAAAAGAGCCAACAATACCTCTTTCCTACGATAAGGCATTTATGATGCGGAGTTACCGTTAGGCTATGTCTACACTGCGCATCTCTTAAATCAGCTGTCTTTAAGATATGAAAGCCTGATCCTTGTATACTAGAGGATGTATTCTATATTACTGCTTACCTTACAACAGCGCAGCTGCGCTGGTACACAGAACTCTCCTGATGACAAAATAAAGCCACCCCCAACGAGGGCAGTAGCTTCGGCGGCAGAAGAGCGTCTCCTGCCAATGAAGCGCTTTTTCGTTGTTAACAGTTCTGTCGTCCGGGGGATGTTTTTTTTCACACCCCAAGAGACAAAAGTGTTAACGATGGAAGTGCAGCGTAGACATGTCTTACTTCTTCACCACATTAAAAAAGGTCTTGTGGAGGTTGGTAGACCTACAATTAGCCTCACAAACTTTGTTTTCTTTTGCGGATGTGAACAACCCTCAGCTCCACGCACCCCTTTGTGCATATGGGTATTGAAATGTATAAGAAAGCTGCTTTCCTGGTACCTCCTAGAGCTGGATGCTTATTTCCAGTGTCCCCTATTGCTCATAAGAGAGCAGGCAGAGCAGCAAGACACCATAGCTACGGCTACACTGTCACTTACGTTGGTATAACGTGTGTCACTCAGGGGTGTCAATAAGCCATCCCTGAGCGACGTAAGTTACACTGATGTAAGCGCTGGTGTGGACAGAGCTATGTCAACCAGAGAGCTTCTCCCACCAACATAGCTACCGATGTTCGTTGGGGGTGGCTTCATTAAATTGATGGGAGGGCGCTTTCCCATTGGCTTACCGCAGCTCCACTAGAGAACTGCAGCTGCACCACTGTAAGCTCTCTGGTGTAGCCAGAGCTGGTGGCAATCCCAATGAAACCCAACCATTGGCTTTACTGCCTTTGGGTCAGTTACCCAACAGAGACTGGGTTTTTGCTTTATTGCAGACCATTCATTTCAGAAACAGATGGGGATGATTTCCTGGAACAGAACATAGAACAAAAAAAAAAACAAACCAACAAAAAAAAAAGAACAGGCTAAAGTGAAATTTTGGAATGGTCAACTTTGATTCTGCCTCTTGCACAGTTCAAAACTAAGGCATTTTTAAGCAAGCCCAATGTGCATTAGCTCAGGACCGAGACTGACAAGCCCTCCCCCATTTACTTTTTGCAATATTTGAAATATATGAAACTTTATGTGTAAGAAAAATATATAAACACATGCATCTCATCTGTAGATCTGAAAACACATCATAAAACATAGGTGTTGTTTTACAGCGGGGAAACTGAGGCACCAGAAGATGAAGTGACTTGCTTGAGGTCCCACAGAAAGTCAGTGACAGTCAAGAATGTAACCCAGTTCTCCTAACCCTCAATCCTGTTCCCTGGGACACAGCTGGCCCTCTACCCCTCTCCAAAAGGCTCTATAATACAAAACAATAGATGCCATTCAGCTTTATAGCCTCATCTTAAAAATACAGATGCTGGAGAAAATACAGATGGTAAAAGCCACAAGGACCAAAGCGCTGTCTCTTACAGACATTCAGTTAGCAAGAGTTTAGCTAAAATGCATTCCCTTCTCTACTTCAGAAAGGGTGGTCTCCTGGTTAGTGCACTCGACGGGAACTCTGGAGAAGTGGGCTTACTTGCCTGCTCTGCCACAGACTTCCTCTGTGACCGTAAGCAAATCATTTAGCCTGTGTGTTAATTTTGCCATCTGTAAAATGGGTATAATAATCCTTCCTTTTCCTGACCTGGCTATTTAAAACTATATTTTTGGGGGCGGGCAAGGACTGTTTCTCATTATGGGTGTGTTCAGCATCTAGCATAAAGGAGCCCTGATCTCCACTGGGCCTTTTAGATGCAACTGTAACACAAACAATAATCAAAGTAATAAATACTTCAGTGTTTGAGTTGTGAGCAGAATATCTGGGTGCTTGTTCTGCTGAATACCTTTCTATTAGGCTAGAAGACCTTTTTTTTTTTTAAGCTGCAAGTGAAGACTTCCCAGCATACATTATTCTGGAGAACCATTTATTTCCACCATTCAAGAAAAGAATCCTGCCCATCATCATCAGTAGCACGTTAACAGGAGCTGTCTTCTACACCTACTTCTTGACGCAAGAATGCACTGGCAGCAGCTGCATCAACAGGAAAACCTCCCTCTTGCCTTAATTTTAACAGAACACAAACTTGAAAATCTTACCATCTCTTGTGGCAATCTGAAAATCCGAATAATTGCCAGTTAGGGAAGGATAAAGCCAACATCTCATCCTCTTGGAACTCCCACTTTAAGAACAGACCCATAATGAAAAGGCAGCACAGGTTTACAAAAGTTGAGTCCTACACTACACAGGACACTGGCAGTATACTGGACATCATGTCAAAACTGTGGTCACGGCTAGTTTCCAGGTGTCAACACGCCAGGTGAAAAGGTTGTTCACTGGATTAAATAATTTGCCCTCTTAGCAGAAGGAACACTCACAGGAAATCTGTAGCCCTATTTTGCTCCACACCGCAATCTGGAAGTTCACTTGATGAAATGAACAACCCACAGAAAAAACACACATTTCAAAATGTTCTTCCACACGAAAAAAAGTTTTAATCAAGCGCTGATATTTCTAAGCCTGCTAACGGCAGCATCTTGATGTAAAAGGACATGATTCATTCTGTCAGCTAAGTTGTACAACAGCCCAAGTTTGCCAGTTCCCTTCTTGTTTTAGTACTTATTTCAACACCAGTAGAAAACCAGAGAATAACAGTTTTCATCATGATGTACCTACAATACAAGCCCACAAATTGCTTCACCCACTGAAATGCAACCATCGCTGGGTGGAGCAGAAAAGTTTAATGGTGCAGGATAAGAATAAGCATCAGTAATAGACTGGGAAATGAAGAACACCATCTCTGTCTGAACTGGGTCAGAATTTGGGCAGGACACTCAAGATTAAACCCCTAACTCTTTAAATAAATTCCCCTAAAAGTTTAGTGACATAACATAGCAGGATTCTAAGTTTTAATTTTCATCCAAAAGAATCATAGAATCATACAATATTAGGGCTGGAAGAGACCTCAGGAGGTCATCTAGTCCAATCCCTTGCTCAAAGCAGGACCAACATGAACTAAATCATCCCAGCCAGGACTTTGTCAAGCTGGGCCTTAAAAACCTTTAAGGATGGAGATTCCACCACCTCCCTCAGGAACCCATTCCAGTGCTTCACCACCCTCCTAGTGAAATAGTGTTTCCTGATATCCAACCTAGACCTCCCCGACTGCAACTTGAGACCATTACTCCTTGTTCTGTCATCTGCCACCACTGAGAACAGGCGAGCGCCATCCTCTTTGGAATCCCCCTTCAGGTAGTTGGAGGCTGCTATCAAATCCGCCCTCACTCTTCTCTTCTGCAGACTAAATAACCCCAGTTCCCTCAACCTCTCCTCATAAGTCATGTGCCCCAACCCCCTAATCATTTTCGTTGCCTTCTGCTGGATTCTCTCCAATTTGTCCACATCCCTTCTGTAGTGGGGGGCTCAAAACTAGACGCAATACTCCAGGTGTGGCCTCACCAGTGCCGAATAGAGGGGAATAATCACTTCCCTCAATCTACTAGCAATGCTCCTACTAATACAGCCCAATATGACGTTGGCCTTCTTGGCAACAAGGGCACACTGTTGACTCATATCCAGCTTCTCGTCCACTGTAACCCCTCGGTCCTTTTCTGCAGAACTGCTGCCTAGCCATTCGGTCCCTAGTCTGTAGCGGTGCATGGGATTCTTCCGTCCTAAGTGCAGGACTCTGCACTTGTCCTTGTTGAACCTCATCAGATTTCTTTTGGCCCAATCCTCCAATTTGTCTAGGTCACTCTGGACCCTATCCCTACCCTCCAGCGTATCAACCTCTCCCCCCAGCTTAATGCCATCTGTGAACTTGCTGAGGGTGCAATTAATCCCATCATCCAGATCATTAATAAGAGAATTCAAGCAGGGAATACAGGAGGTATTTGAGGGGAGTCAGGTTTTTGTCAAAGCTGCAGAAGACTCACCCAGAGTCAAGTCTTGCAACAGGGAAGAAAGTTATACCGCTCTATAATGCAATATAAATAATATTTAGGAGGGAAAGATGGGAGGATTACTGTTAAAACTTCATGAAAATAACAATATTCGCTGATATTTCATGGCCAAGCACTGATTTCAGACAAACTGACACAAAACTCTCTCAAAACTTCAATGCTGATAACCCTTTAATGTGTGTGTTATCATGTAGTCCTCAATATCTTGGAAAGTAATTAAAGTATCTCACAGACAGAGTGAAAGGCACCAGTCCCCAAAAAGTTGTTTATTCATGGAGATGCTCACAAAGGATACATCTACACACTGCCGTGGGGGGTGAGCCTGGGCAGACAGACTCACACTAGCAGGGCTTCAGCTAGCATATGCTAATAGCAGCATGGACATAGTGGCTCAGGCCAGAGCTCGGGCTCTCAAGACTAGGGGCTCAGGTGGGCTTGAGAGCGCAAGCTGCAGCCTGAGTCACAATGTCACACTGCTAGCATGAGTCTCTCTTCCTGGGCTGGGAGGCTCCCTCCCCATCGCCATATAGACGTATCCAAAGTGGGGCTGATCCACAACCCATGGAAGTCAATGGGCATCTTTCCAGAGAGTTCAATAAACTCTGGATCAAATCAGAACTGGGCAGACTGAATCTGGAGTGAGAGGCGGCATGGAAATCAGGGGCACATAAGTGAAGATCAGCTACCGGAAGGGAGAAATTGATCAAAATGTCTTGTTACTTCACATACCTGACCTTTGTATGAATATCCAGTCAATACTGGCCCCCTTCTCACTTCTGTAAGATGAATGACTGACCTTACTTTCTATGCTAGATCGTCTCCATAGGAGACCTATTGTCAAATCTCACTTCTAAAGCAACCCTCCTTGCACACCTCCATGAAAACAAATGCTGAGGAGAGACAAAAGCCTCCTAAACCACATGGATCCTGCTCTTTGACTTCTAGCTTTTGGAATATCCTGCTCTTTGACTTCTAGCTTTCGGAATCATGCTTAACTACAGTTATAATTTATAAGCGGTCTGCTTCAGTAACTATGATTCCATACTTAGGTTCATTTAAGGACCCTAATTGTTTATTTTGGCTGCAACTGGCAACCATGTTTATGAAAAACTGGTTAAGCTTTTGGCACCAAATTCTTTTAAAAAAGAACCTCAGCCTTTGAAATAGTGCCTTTTTAAAATATGTTTTTCTACCTTGAGGCTCTGCATCTTCTCTTCAGAGGGGTAATTCATTGCTGCCTCTCACTATACCATCGTTATGTGTCTTTGTGTTCCCATTAATAACCTATTTCTTGCAGACGTTTATAACATGAGCTAGAAGATTTTGTCTAGGCTGACAGTTGGCATATAGAAGATCTCAGCGAGCATAGGGGTCCGTAATATAAATTTGTTTTTATAAAATTTCAAGAAAAAACTGCTTAGCCAAATGGTGGGCTTCAAGAGTGCAAAAAAAATAAAAATAAAAAAATGGAGTAATTTAATATGGGGGCAGCTCAACTGACTTGATGGCAAAAAGAAAAGTAGTACTTGTGGTGGAGAATAACCCCTAATGTTTCTCTCAAACTCCCCAGCAACTATCTAGATGCCTCACCATGACTGGCATCCTTCTAGCTGAACACTATACAAGACTCCGGATCCAGTCAAAACCAGTCCCTACCTGGCTAGTGAGATGGCTGCTGACAAGTCCCTTCACAAGTCTGAGAGCAGTTCCTGAGTAGCAGCATGTGCAGCTCTCATCTGACTTAGAAATAAGGGGCCACGTCCAAGAATAAGCATTAGACCTTCATTTACCACACCGCAACTTTTGTGTACAAGCTAATTCAAAACCTGGACTGTCTGCTTCTAGTATTTGGAGAGAGGACAAATCCTTAACATTTGTTGATTAACATAAAAGGAGAGTTCTCTGCATGCTCAGTAGTTTTCAGATGGTTTTGTTTTTTTTAAACGACACAATATTCACCATCTTTTATGGAGAGTTAGAGACTAGAACTTGTTTTAGTGGCAGACGAAGAAAGCATTACGAAGACACTTTCAAGGCCAACCTCCAGTTTTGCAGTGTTGACCTCAGCACTTGGGAGCTCTTAGCCCATCACAAGACCCGATGGGGGCAGCTCTGACACCTCCAACTGACAGATTTCGACAGCTTGCAACCAAGGAGAGACACATGAGGAATAAAGCTAAAAGCAGCACACATTCATTTATAACTAACTGTCTTCAACTGTGGCACTTGCAAACAGAGCTGCAGGTCCAAAATCAGTCTTTGGTTTCATCTCAGTAGCCATAATAAGTGATTGTAGCTCATCTGTCAAACTCGACAGGAGACTCCCTCATTCACTAAACAGTTTGTAATGGGTCTTTTCAAATTAGAAACAAATGGAAATATCTTTACAGGTTTTTGAGCCAAGTAATAATTTGAATTACTAATATTAAGAATCCACATTTTACAAACTCACATCAAGAATTTACATGGAACTGAATTTACATGGCTCATGGACGTGAATCTTTATTTATTTTCATATAAAAAGTGATTACTTATTTACTTAATCAATAACAGTGGCGGAATGGCCTAGTGGCTAAAGTCAGGATTCCTAGCTCAATGACTTCCTATAACACATTGGTCAAGTCATAACCTATGTGCTTATGTTTCCCCTAATATGAAACAGAAATAAAACCTTACCTAACACATACACGTGTTGAGACACTAATTAATTGGTTGCAAACAGCTGTGACGTCCTCTAATAAAGGTGCTACTTAAATGCAAGCTATTTGCAAGTGTATGATTATTTGATACTCACATAAATACAATGTAAAACTGTGCTATAAAATAGATTCTGTCCCAAATAAGAGCTGACAAATCTACCAAACATAGTAAATTTAACTCAACACAAGATGGAACAAAAACCCCGTCTGGACTACATTTCCCAGGATGCACCAGCCTTCCCACTTGCTGAGTAACCCAGATGCCCCTGGGAGACCCATCGTCACAGTGCATCATAGGAGATTTAGTCCAGGTGAGGAACCTCTGCCTATAGAGAAGAATGAGGGCATGAGGCATCTGAACTACAAATCTCATGATGCACCGGGGGAAGCATTTTCAAAATTGAAATGTTCATGTTTCAGCTAGAAGTTTTCAGTTTATAGTCAAAATCTTTACAGGTTTTCATGTGTTCCATTTTTCAGTGAAAAGCTGGTATTTTCTGTGAAAAGCTGACACTTTGCAAAAAGTTTCATTTAGCTGAAAGTCCAATTTTTCATTGAAAAACAATTTTGATAGAAACTTTTTAGCCAACCGTAGTCATGAATCTTAGGGTAGATCTTATGCTGCAAGAGAAGGGGTGATTGTAGCATGGGTAGGCACATCCATGCTAGCATTAATCTAGCTAACACTAGTGTTAATAATAATAGAAACAATAATAGTGTAGACGTGGCAGCACAGGCTTCAATATGGACTACCAAGCAGCAATTTGAGATTGAGTGTCCATTCAGAACCAAAATTCAAAGGCCGACTACACTCAGATAAGTAGGGCCTTCAATTCTCAACACACTGGTGAATAAGTTCCAATGTCTGACTGCTGAATGTGAGCATTTTAGCTTTTGACTAGGGTAGGTGTCTGTGAGCAGCACATTACTCAATGACCACCATTATGGATTGAATTCTGGTGCTGAACTCCACAGACACAGTTCTCAGGCTCATTATACTATGCCACAGAGAATCTCATAAGAGACAGAAATCGACAAAGATCTTCTATTGTAAAATTAAAATGATGCACACTGAACACTGAAAGGTGAAAATGGTCTGCAAATAATTTGTAAACACAATAAATGGACTTTACAATGGATTGCGTACCTTGGAATATTTGTCAAGGTAACAGAGTTGTGGTAGTGCTCATTCTGTTTAGTCTTGATTCCAATTTTATGCAGGCTGTGCAAGTTATTGCATTAATATTACACCTATATACACATATATCAACCTCTATCCAGATATACATACACAGTGCCATACATGTGTGAGGTACATTATAAAACACTCCTAGAATGTAGGAATCCCTACATTCAATTTTTTAGTAAGCCACTCACCTGCCTGACAATGTTACAAATTCACGCATCCCTCTTTTAAGGAAAAATCATCCTAGCTAAAAGACTTTAGAAAACTGCTACTCAGAGAGGTAGGTGGCTTAGTGGCTCTTGCTTAAGGTAAATCCAGGATACAACTTTGCTACTCCGTAAGAAATATTATTTTCAAAAAATGAAGCATCTTTTCATGATACAATGATCTCTTAAAAACAACAATTAAAAATGGGGGGGGGGGGAAATCAGGTTCCACACGCTAATCTCTTGTAACTGAGTTTACAACTTGCTGATTTTAACTGCAGTGCTACTAATGAGATCCCCTCTGTATTGATATGTATTGACAGCTTCCTTTTGCTTTTTTTCTTCATTTATTTTCAAGTATAATTCACAAATAAGGTGTAAGTGAAGCAGCAGCACTGAGCTTCTAACAGGGCAGTTGTCATCTCTGGTCCATTTGAAATGATTCTGGTCTCTGAAACATTCACATTCAGGAAGAAATTTCCAGTGGGCTAATACCAATATAGCTGCCCTCTTTTAAGGTCAGAACTAGTACACGTTAAAAGATGTAACAGCCACAGAATGTTCCAAAACAGCAAGCAGTCCTCAAGAGCTACGATTTTTTTGGGTCAAACAATATTTTTTAGATTCTACATAGCAAAACACACATGCTAAACATAAATCTTAAAAAAAAAACACGAATTAAAGCAATCACCACCCCTCTACAGGCAAACACCCTTCAAGTTCATCAACATGCGATACGGTGGCTTGCAAAATATGCATTTGAAATAAACAGACTCCGTTTACCATCTTCGTTGAAGAATACAGTTTAATTATCTATTTGCATAGCACCTGCAGAACAGAAAGAGAAAAAAAATTTCTGGAAACAGCAGCTCTCACCAAAGTAAAGCAAAACAGTGACTGTAAAACACACTAACTATCCTGTGTCACTGAGCAACACGGGACTGCAGCCGGGAACCTTCAAACAGGTGGAAAACACGGGACTGAACTGTGGACAATATGATCAGCCTATATAGTTGTCTATACATTGTTCACTCTTTTCACAGTGCGAGTTGAAGCAACCAGAACTTAACCCGAGACCATGGGGCCCTTCCAGAGAACAGTTATGCCCTAAGGTAAGACAAAGTTTAGGAGAGAGAAAACATTTGAGCAATCTTGTGGCACTCAGCCAATTCACCCAGTGACTGGATAATTGTCAGCTGTGCCACTCTTCTGTGGAAATGTCTGCAAGTGGTGTCACTGCAGCTTATAACCCAAAGAGAAACGGGAGAGAGAAGGAAGTAAAACAAAAGCATAAAAAAATGGGGACAGCCAAAATATATTGCAAGCCATTTGGGCTGCTCACTCCATGAGCATCACATCAGAAAGGACTATCCAGAAACTAAGTCCAACTTCAGAATACAGCTTTGATTGAATTCCTAGCATTTAAAACTAAGGCCCATGCAACATGTTAAAGGTGCTGATAAAACACACAGGGTGGCCAAAACTTCCATGTCACCTTAGGCCAACATTCCCTCTTGAGTGCATAATATTAGATTCCTAAACCTGCTTTTAGGCACCAAAATAAAAGTGGCCCAATTTTCAGATGAGCTGAGTCCCACCACCTCCCCGCACTCATTGCCATTAAAATCTTCTTAGGGATCAGTTTCCTGTTAACTATAAGTATAACTGAAGAGGAAGCACAAGCAAGTATGATGACCTGGCAAAAGGAAGAGTCTCTACTGAGCAATTTTAACAGCCCATGTTGGTGCTAGTTCTACCACAGGACAAACCATTGCTTCACTAGTCAACGGGTTTAACTACAGAAACTACACAAGGCCATGTAACAAGTTAGCGTTAGGAAAATCAGCATTAGTAACAGCTCAGAATTGCTGATGCACGAACCAAAAAATCCCAGATCTATTATCAGTGTTCTGTCATGTTCTCTAATTCATACTGTTCACATAGGCAACAAAGGAACATAAAACAACTGTTTTAATAAGCCTTAACAGGTTTATGCCACAGAAGTATACTAGGGTTTTGACAGTTTTTCTTAGCAAGTGGTTTATCTGTAATGTAAGATTATTATTCGGCATTTTGAAAATGATATCATGGCCTAATTGGATATGCTAATGCAAAATGCAGCCAAAAAAGTAATGATGTACATTACTAAGTTATCCTAGTCAGGAAACACAGGTTGTGCATTTTAATAGCGTATCTCTAAACTCCTGCAACTACTCTCTTTGCAGGTCAAGTCAGACTTATTTTTTCCCCATTTCTCACAAATTCCCTTTTCCCTAGGTTAGAGAAATATATTCAAGGCCCCGCATGACACTCAAGTAACTGATAATGTACACTTAATTTGGTAGCTTTGTGCCTGTCAAGAGAACTGGCTAACACTACAAGTGTTAACACTGCTTTTTATTTTTAAATTCCTATTGGTCACAAGATCATTTTTTCTTCCAATACTCACTAGAAGCCAAATGAAGGCTCAACAAAACTCCCATGCGTGACTTCAGCATTCCTTGCTTCTAACTTCAACACTCTCCAAAACAATCTTTGCTATAATTAAGTGGGACGTTTTCCAGCGCATTCAAAGGTGACCTTGAGTCCTCATGTACCAACCCAGGCTTGATATTTGCAGGACTTCTAGAAAATTTTAGGCATAAGCTCAAGACATTAAAATGTCTAGTCTTTAGCTGTTCTCCTAAAATCTGTAACTCCATGTTGTTTAAGAAACAGATAACCTTAAACATGTATACATAATACTTGAGACACTATCTACCTGTTTTAAACTTAATATGGGATTTTCTTTGGGAATTTTTTATTTTACAGATAGCAAAATCCTTTGGGACACACTGTATGAAAGATGTCACATAAAGAGCTTGCAGTAATCTTCGTTTATTTCTTAATTCACATATTCCAATAGCAATTTGTAATGAGTACATGTTTGCAAGAGTATGTAAAGTTACCACTTCTGTTGCCCACACATATACTTTTTTGTGTGTGAGGAAGCTCAAATCTGATTTGGCTTCTTGTTGCTTCATTGCTTGAGGAGGTAAACCCAACATCTTGGTAGTCAACTGCTACTGCTAAGAGCAGGAAATACCATAACATTTTAAAGCTAATGACTGCATTCTGGTGGATCTCTCCTCTCCATCTCATCACTTCACATGACTGGTTTCACATACTGTGTGTTCATTTAATTTTTAGCCTCACTTTGGAAGGAAAATCTGTGTTGTGTGTATTTACACCCACACACATATATATCTTCGGATGTTTTAAACACTTGAGATATCCTGTCAGCTGTAAAATAGGGTACTACTTTCTACCTTTGGCACAGTGGTTGTCAAACAACCAAGAGGAGGTGAAGTGTTTACAAAAACATTACCCACTTTCCTACTCAGCATTTTATTTGTATATATGTATATTTGTCATTGACAAACAATGGCAAATTTTTTAAAATGACTATAAATATACTACTGAAATCTTAAATCTTCCCACAGCACAGTTAAGGACACTGGAGATCTCCAAACACCTGGCTGCAAAAAACAGAAAAAATGCAAAGGATGCCTCCTGATTTATAGCTCCAGTGTGGCTTTTTAATACAGTTAGCTTTAGTTGTTCCAAACATTTTTAGAATTCTGAGTCCTTCAGAGATGAATTACAGTTGTTGCATCTTTCACTGAACCTCACAAAGATCTTTTTGCTTTCAAGAAAATAATTACTGAACATTATATCATTTTTATATTGCATTATGAAGACAAAAACCTTTGAATCGCGACACTGATGGCTCTTAGAGTTACCAATAGAATATGCAACCAGTTCTACCGCTGAGTTTCCTGTTTGCAGCAAATCAAATGTATGCTCCAACTGTCAACAGGGACATGGACTTTCAGCCTGTGACATTTCTTTTTTGGGGGGGGTAGGGGGGGGAGAAATCATTTTTCTCTTAAGAAATTAAACTAGCACGTTAACTTTAATAACCTTTGAATGAATTAAACATTGACTGCGTTGTACCTGACTTCTACCCCAATGGTAATTTTAAGAATCGCAGAATGTAAAACTCTTTACATCACAAAAAGAAAATAACCAAGACTATTTTGTGCTGAATTTTCTTGTCTGGTCTACAAGGACTAAAATGTGACCTCTCAGCTCTTTGTGACAAATTCCACTAAAGCCAGTCCAACAGTTTTAAATGGTCTGGATTGAAGCATCTTATCTCTCTCTCAAATGCGGTATGGTCTAAATTTGCAGTCACTTGAAATTTCTTCTTCCTCTGAGGGACCCAAATGAGGGCAAAGGAGAACAGAAAGAGAGAGAGTTTAAATGAGTCAGTCAAAAGCCTTGAAACTGGACTACAACTACAAGGAATCATCTTTCCCTGAATACAGTCAGATGTTTCATTGTGATCCAAGCATCTCTGTAGACCACTCAATGCCCTCAAAAAGTACAAATAAATTAACTTACTTTCTGTAACTATGGGTTTTCACCACCTATTCATCAGATTTCTCCTCCTAATTCTTAGTCTGGATATGAAAAAAGAATTGCACAGACCACAAGCTCAGCAATTGCTCCTCAGTAAGCAATGGTTGTTTTTAACTCCTGAGGACAGAAAGCAAATGAACTATGCGCTCAAACCATCTTTCTAGGGGGAGTTAACTTCTGAGAGGTTTGTCCTTTATCTCCTCCTACAATAGGATGATAAAAACAAACTCACTTGCCTGGGTCACTATACGAAAAGGGTGATGAAACACACCTTTTAAAAAAAAAATTAAAAAATGAAGCGGTACACCATGAAGGGAAAGGTCTGTTGAAGATAGGCTCATGTGCTACTCCCTAAAAAACCATTTTCGACATGTGCCTCTTTCCTTCCTACAGTCACGCCATCTCACAGTAGGCTTCCATCAGAATATCTTTGTTTGAACCTCCTCAACTAATTCAGTATAGGATCATACATAATTTAATCCTGTCTAAAATACACGTGTAGCATCTTGGTTTTGGACATCAGCCAGACACCCATAATTCTTCTGGCCTGACATGTCATCTCATCTGATCCATCACCAGAAAACAGTTCATTCAGCCTTCAGTGGGTTGACCTGCTACTACTATCACCCTGGTTAGATGCAGAGTTTAAATGTCATCAACCGAGAAAAGAGAGGGCAGCAGGGGTGGGAACAAATACACATCTAACAGAGGGGGTCTCTGCACGCTGTTGCTGCCAATCTGAGCAGTCTGCTAAACAAGAGTTATTTAAGGAACAGGAAAACAGATCTAAATTTAATTTATCCAGTGGGGATAAAAAGAACAAATAAGAAAATGAAAGGTTAGATTCTCATACATGTCATAAAGGAAACACGTATACAGAATGACACCCCACTCAAGGCACAGAGCTTTACAGCGTGTCCGCTAGAAAAATCTTAGTCTGCTCTTAATATGTTGGAAAAGCAACATTCACAAGTAGCTGTAACGGTTGCCACACTATTTTTTTTTGAAATGTTCTCCGAGAGGTTAACAACTCATTAACAGAAAAATGCATCATCCCTTTTTCAATGTGCATCAAAGTCTCATATAATAAACTTCAAAAAGCCTGATCCCTAGCAGCTGCCATCTGATTGGTAGCAAGAGAGGGACAATTTAAGCGGTTACTCTTGTTCTGTGGGCATATGAAGTGGCTGCCAGGCATGTGACATCAACTCTGCTAATTGGCTGGAAGTGACATCATTTTATTATTCATCTTTGTGCTTGCATTTCAGCTTCCCCCTTTCAGGGACCTCCAGACCTCACACAGCTTAGCCAAGGCAGTTTAGAAGAGCAAGGAAGCATGTCTCAAGCAGCAACATCAAAGATATGGGAAGCGCATTCCCTATCTTGGGATTTTTATTAAACAAAAGAATGAATAAAATGGAAGGGCCTGATGTTTCCCTTTTTAAATGGTGTTTGTGAGATGGGGAAAGAGGATACTGCTGGTAAGGTAAACCAAACGAAGTCAGCGCTTCACTGCAACTCAGCTACGGTTAAAGTAAAAACCTAGAAAGTTTGTTTTTAAAAAAGACCTGAAGACTGGAAAATGGAAACCATATGGAATATAACAATGAGACTCAGTTAACAAAGCTCACATACACACAAAATTACATATATGCATATACACAGACAGCAATACAACACATATATAGAAGTGCACCGGCAGGGCAAATTCCTTCAATAAATACTTCATTCTGAGTAACTGAATACCCCGTGCTTTTGCTAAAGTAGGAACAGATCTAACATGATCTTACGTCCTCTAGTTTCCCCTTAATAACCACATGGCTGGCTTTTGTTCTAACTTGACTGAGTGTTTTGCTTTTTGCCAAGTCTCACACTAAGTTTGTAAATCTATAGCTTGATACAAAAAGAACATTTTTTGTTAGTTTCCTTAGCAATTTCCTAATGAAGCACAAAATGGAGATAGCTCAATATTCCCCCAACCCCCCCGGGGGAAAAAAATCACCTTATATTCCAGCACATATTAATATACAAGAAAATGTCTGAAAATTTACACTCTATTGAAAAAACTGCTTCTTGTCTCACTCCATATATCTTCTACATTATATTATTTAGCACTAATATGCATACCAAAGTGTGTGTGTGTGTGTGTGTGTGAGTGTGTGAGAGAGAGAGAGAGATTTTCATGTATATAAAAATATAGACCAATAGGAGAGAAAATCAGAGGCTCAAATAAGCACAAAATATGAACCCAAGCCCAGCAGGAACTGTCTAACAAAACTCTAGCATACTCATCCTTTAATATATCGAAATGCAGATACCAAGGGTAAAATCTCAAAATGTTGTATGAATGATTCACACACAAAACCAATTAAGCAAGTACAATCTGTGCACACAAAAACAACTCCTGTAATTACACAATGGATTTTCTGCATACATCTCCGGCACAATGCACTGAAAAACGTAACTCACATAAACCATACAATCCATCTAAGAACCACAAAACAGTGAAACACTAAAGGATGATCATTCCGGTAGTCTTGTGCACACATTCTCCTGTCTCATTTCCATGTATAAAGAGAGCCTGGCATCTTGTTATGCAAGTATACAACTTCCAGACAGACAGCGTTGCTATCTTAATGTATGCTACAGAGAAAAACATTCTGAGAGGTGCTTTCGTACATAAAAGGACAAGTTCTATAAGCTACCACAAACCCAAGCCAATTATAAACTCTAGCAGTCACCTTACTTCACATGGTAATACCAGTGTGATTGTCCATTTGCAAGGTGTGACACCTTTTTATGGTCTTCTATACTAATGGATCAAAAGCATTTAAAAACTCTTTCTCAAAACAGTACATTAGTCATACGACATTACACACAACTGCTTTTTATATAACTGCTTTTTAGCCTAAGCTTTCTGCACATTTTACCAAGGTGGGTAACAGGACTATCGGTCTTCTTTTTAAACATAGGAAAATTGAATGACATCCGATGAAGTGAGCTGTAGGTCACGAAAGCTTATGCTCAAATAAATTGGTTAGTCTCTAAGGTGCCACAAGTACTCCTTTTCTTTTTGCGAATACAGACTAACACGGCTGCTACTCTGAAACCTATCGTGTTTAAGTGACAGTCACCAACAGAATAGGTGGAATGAACTCTCCTGCTGATCCCCAGTGCCCCTATTGCAACCAGTAGACCAAAGATGTGCAAAAGAAAAGCTAGTGAAAATATCATAAGCAAAAGCTGAAATGTGGTTTTATTTTGGTTAGTTTGTGTGGTTTGGGACATGCTAGCTAACAATGGACATTTTCTGCCAAACATGTGCTCTGTAACTAAAATTTCCCCACTGTTTTGCAAGAAGTTGATTTAGAAAGCAAAGCTTTCTCTCATCCGTGCATGCTAATGGAAGTTACTAGTGTAAACCCCACATACATTAGCAACAGCACAGATCTCCAAGTTTAAACAATTTAGTCTCCTACATAGGTAGGATACAGATGCTGGAAAACATACATGCTCTCTCTCCTCCATCATCACAAAGGATAGTACACGTCTTTATAGCATAGTAGCTAACTTTCTGCTTTATTGAGCTTTTCCTGACCTCAGCAGACAGGGCTGACATTCTTAAAGGATTTAATAATTTTATTAAGATGATGTTGAAGTAAAAAGAAAACGGTACAGAGTTGAAGCATAGAAGTTTCTGGTTATCAGGGAATAAGGTACAGATTATCAAGGGGTCCGAAATTCGGTTTAGGAACGGGTAGCGTAAGGAATACATAATCTGCAATCTCCCCGATTGGGGGTAAAAGGTTAACAGGTCAAAGTAAAGACATTGAGGTATGGGGGTATGTTGTTCATATAATGGCTATGTTCAGGTGTGGAGTATAATGAGTGGATACGATGAGGAGGATGGATTTACCCTCATTTGGTGAGATTTAATGTTCAGTGAGTTTATGGTTCCAGTTCATATGGTCCAATGGAAAAAGTCTCTCTGTCCCTTTCCCATAGTTGATGCACGATTTAAACATTACCTTTTCCTTCACCCCTTGTATACTTGCCAGCACCTCGTTAACATATTATAATAAGTCTGACACACAAGGTATAATCCTGCCCCTAAACTTAAACCATTCCTCACCCATCTGTGCATCTGCTTTAATTTTTTTCCCCTCCACCAAGCTACCAGAAGCGACTCCAACAGCATCCAATTCTGTTACAGGCCTCTCTGCAATAGGGCCACATCTAGCACTACTACAAAAACCTGGACCACCTGAAAAACAGTATGGTTGCTCTGGATGCAGTCACACTCGCTCCCAAATAGACATTTAAATTGCCTCAACTCTGAGGAGGAGGTAGCTCACAGCTCCTTCCATCTGTTTAGGAAAATGGTACCTCCATCAGGACTCTCTCTGGAGTCAGAGGTATTGCAAGCACAGTTTCCAGCACCACCCATCATGGTTTCCAAAGAGAAATCCATAACCTGCCTTAGTTCTACAGGCCCAAGGAGCAGAAGTCTTAAAAAATATTTCCTAATCCACCACAAACCCTCCACAGCTGTGCTAAAAGTTGCCACAGGGGAGAGCCCAGAACATGTTTGCCTTCCCTCTGGTATCACCATTTTTTACTGCTAAACTTAAAGTCCCAACCTGCTCATATATAATGACAAAACTAGCACTGTCCACCACAGGTGTATGAAGTGTTACCCACCCAATTACTGTTAAGCCAATTGCAGGAACACATATACTCATCAGGAATCACAATAAGGTCCCGCAGAGACAACTGCCATTCTCTTACCCAGAATCACTCTCACAGATTAGAGGTGACAACTGTCTTGGAGACATTTCCAGACCCACTTGCAAAACAGAAGTGTCCTAAGGAGTTGTTGAGTGGGAGCAGTGGGGGAAAAATTAGAATTATACAGGAAAAACCTTTCTACAACTGAACTAGTGAACTACCTTGAATAGTTGAGAAAAATCCTGAGCAAGTTTCTATTGTAAACCAACCTATTGTAACCTGCTGATAGCACACAATAATAGATCAATCATGCTGGAATCTACAGTGAGACTTATGGGAAAGATTGGAATAAGAGTTAATTTTTTTTTAAAAGCTAACACTAGTTAAAGAAATGCACCATACAAATCTCGCAGAACTGGACCCTAACCAGATCCCAGAGACAGCTCATGAAGTACCTTTATTAATGGTGACACGAGGTGTTTAACAAATATTTTTCATTGCACGAATATTAATGCAGCACAAATTAAGGTGTGTGGGGGTGAGAGATGAAAAGGAGACTGGGTTCCCTGCATCATTAACAAAAGGAAAGTGATTAAAAAGAACAACAGGAGAGGTAAAACCAGCTTCTCGACTCCCTTCCCACCTCCTACAAAAACATCAAATATTTTCTTCCATAAATAATTGCAATAGGATGCTGTAGTTTTTTCCCAAACAAACAATAGCCGGATTGTGTAATGTTTTGCCATAGGCACAGCCCTAGGAGTGGGGGACACAAAGACTGGCTTTCAGAGCTTGGGGCCTCTCACTACTGAGCCCTGGGCATTGTTTTCCCCCTCTCCAGTCCTGAAACAGCTTTCCCCGCCCTCTCTTTCAGCTGTAACTTTAAAGCAGCAGCAACTGGAGGCTCCTGCTATAGAAAAAAAAATTAGCTTTTGTTGCAGACCTCACACAGTTCACAATTTCATAACTCACCAGCAGGGGGCCCTTGCTCAAATGTAAAAAGTCGGAGGGGGGGGGCAATTTTATTTGGTGATTTTGAATCATAACTAGCTTTTTAATATGCTCCTGCTTCTATAATCTTTTTATCAACACAGTATGAAGATATCAACTTCGGATATCTTCATACTATGTTCTGAATTAAATCATTGCCATCAGAATTAGTACAGTCTCTCTCAGCAAAACTAATTTCTTTCCTCCCCCCCCCCACCCCCTTTTAAAGACAAAACCTGTTTCAAGACAAATCACCATAGGCTACAAAATCGTTCCCTTTACAGAAGGGTTTAAAAAAAACAATGAAAAAAGGTCTTCTTGCACCTCATAAAGTGTTTTGAAATAATCCCTCATCTGAGTTGGGAAATTGGAAAGCTGTAATTCACCCCTACTCATTCACCTTCCTCCATGTCAGGAATCAGAAAACAATCAGCCTGAGCAACATCAAAGACATCAGTGTTCACTAGCAACTAAACCGCCATTAAAGGCATTCCATGCACCTTTGCTCACATCCTATTAGTGACTACCTCAAGTCAAACTATTGCTCTATCCATATTGGGGCCAAAAGTAAAACATTTCTTCCACCCACACCATTCACCTGTTTACAACTCCTTGCAAATTACATAAAAAATACTATGTTAAGAGAATGTCATGGTTGCAGTAATAAACACTCAAGCCAGAAAATGACCAAGTAACACATGTAACCTTAACTCTGCCCGGTTTGGGAGTAAAGTATTTCAAAAAGTTTTTAAATACATTATTAACCACCACCTCAGACACACCTTAGTATCATACAATATTTTTTCTACAATCTAACATGTACAGTTCACATATGACAGCACTATGCATACTCTGTAAACCAAACAATGCATGCAAGCCATCTGTGTAAAAACTATACAGTAAAAAATTGTTCTTATAAAACACACAGCAGCTTAAATACAGCCAAGGAATACTGCAAAAATGAGCTAGTGTATCTAGCCCACCCAAACGTACAGCTATGCGAGCTTTGAGATTAATTGCATCAGTCCCTGGAAATCACCAAAGATGGCTGCAGCGGGCATGTATGTGAAGGTAAATTATCTCAAACTGCCTCATCCTCTGAGAATTGCACCTAAGGAAAAACCCACCATGATGGTTAAAGAGAAAATGCATAAAAGACAGGCTCTGTCAAAATTATTTAAGTTGAGAGAATTTCTCTCATAAAATGTCTACGGTGATCGAGATACTCAAGATCATCATTATACTGAAAAAAGTATATTAAGCACGAAAAAATATGCCAAGATGCTATAGGTTTGTATTTAAGGTTGTAGGAAAAAATGTAGCAGGTTATATCATATGTGAAAAATAGCGTGTGATCATGTAATTGAAGACTACTCTAATGATGCACATGCACAATGGGAATGCAAAACACCCGTGACATTGTTATAACCTGATCGGATTGTATAACAGTACAATATAATGCCCTCAAAGCACTTTTGGCTTTAAAATTGTCTTTTTTTTTTTTTAAATTCCTTATTATGGAACTACTCTGACATTACGAGCATGCTGTATGTAGAATACCTGATGAGGTTCAAAAGGAGTATCTTCCTTTCCTAAAACTACAGGACTTATCCAGCTTTTTCCTCACAACACAGACACAGCAAAGAGAGCATTTTCTCCTGTGGATCCATGACTCAATCACTGATACACAAGTACTCTGGGCAGAGATGTATTTCTCATGGCCTACTGCTCACTTCGAGTTTAGTGTTGCCATTGCAAAAAGTTCACAGAGCACACACTAAGTAGATCCCGTGCCTTAAACAATTTTCATCAGAAAATTTTTAGAAAGTCTTCTCCATGAGCGCTATTTTCATATCAAATTCCAACTTTCCAACAATTAGATGTTTCTAGGGTAGAACTTTTTTAAAAAATCTCAGTCTCTTCTTTTATAAATAAAGAGGAACTGGAAAAACGGTAAGCCAATTACCCTACTTTTGGGGTACTAAAAACACAACTTATACATCTTAGGGTTTTCTATAGCACCCATCAACATAGTATCTAAGCACTTCCCAGATATGTTAGATCCACAGTTGGGTACATAAAGAACATAAGACCACTGGGTCAGACCAAAGGTCCATCTACCCCAGTATCCCATCTTCCAACAGTGGCCAATGCTTCAGAGGGAATGAACAGAACCATCAAGTGATCCATCTCCTGTCACCCATTCACAGCTTCTGGCCAACAGAGGCTAGGGACACCATCCTGCATATCCTGGCTAATAGCCGTTGATGGACCTATCCTCCATGAACTTATCTAGTTCTTTTTTGAACCCTGTTATAGTCTTGGCCTTAACAACATCCTCTGGCAAAGAGCTCCACAGGTTGACTGTACGTTGTGTGAAGAAATACTTCCTTTTGTTTGTTTTAAACCTGCTGCCTATTAATTTCATTTGGTGACCTCTAGTTCTTGTGTTATGAGAAGGAACAAATAACTCTTCCTTATTTAACTTTCTCCACAACAGTCACCACATAGAGAACCTAATTGAGTGTTCTACTCTTCTCTCTTCCCTGGTTACAGGAGGTTTTGCTTGCGGCTGTTTTCTGTTTCAGTTTTTTGGCTCTGTCACTCATTCCAGTGACAGTGAAAAAGCTTTATGAAAAGCTCTTAAAGGTAGTCAAATTCAGAATTCATCTGAACTCCTCCAGAAGTTCATTCGCCAATCAAATAACTTCATCCAGGAACACCTTCTTCTGTTACAGATTATGCCCTGGGCTTTGTAAACTATATAACCCTAGAGAAGCGAAACTGGTATTGAGAGAATCCTGGGTGTAATCACTGAAACAGCTGATTTCTGACTTAAGAGCTTTGAAGATCAGGACCTAGGGAGCAGTGAACTGGCAACAGAAACAAAATGGGAGCCAAGGGGACAGTACCTGAAGGGTGACATGTCTATGGCAGGACATCTTATTGTACCTAAGGGTGGCCATGTTATGCACAAGATGGAATCTTTGCACTGCTGTCATATACAGTGAATTACAGGAATTCAGACTGTAGGTGACAAATGCATGGATCACTGTGCCCAATTATGAGGCCAGGGCAAAATTTCCTTGAGATGGCACATTTTCCTGTTGATGCTGCCTCATTACCTAGGATGAGCAATGACCCAGCTGTTAACTATTAAAGTCCAATAAATTCAGCAATACTGTGTCCTGTTTAAATACTGTAAATTAAAGTGGCTTTACTAAAACATACAATGATCTCAATTTTGTGCGTTAAGTCATTATTAAATAATAGGACTTACTGCTGCAAATAATCCTACATAACAAAATGCCTTCAAAGGTGATGGAAGTATTAAAAGAATAGAAATTGACTTCATACAGTACTTTCTATGCCTCCGGGTATCTCTAAGCAATTTATAAAAGTATTGAATATATTCCCCAAAGTCCTTTGGATCACTGGGGCCTTTTGAACAATCAAGAATTTCAACAGTGCATGGTTATGACTTCATAATTGAAGAAAGGCATGCAAATGAACTGGAAACCACTATGCTTCGGTCAAAACTCCAGTAATACAACCCCCATTGCTGTGCCCATATGAGCACTGTGTAGCATAAGAGAATTTTAGGTCAGTCACTTCCCCTGGAGGGGTGTAAATTTAGATCATTCTGTAGCTTGTGTGCGTCTCCTACAAAGTAACTGCAAATGCAAACTCTGTGTGCTCTATGCAGCCATGGACATAACAGTTTGCTCGATTTGAATTTTCGGCCAGGAATCTGGGATTAACTCCTGTTCGCAGGACAAGACAACATCTTTTAACTTCCTGCTGAACACCATCCAGTGAATGGTGGATGGGACTTTTGTTGAGTACCACAGCTAAAGAATAGCACCAATGATCGTGTCATGCCACCTAATACTGCAATATTAGAAGCGAACTGAAATCTAAGTCCCAATTTGAGGCTTGAACAAAAGAACCTTATGTGATAACTTAAAGCAGATCTCATTATCTGCACTAATAGTTGGATTAACTGATTCTTAGTTTTCCAACAATTCCTGTTGCGTTTCCAAAAAAAATTATTTTCATTAGGAATGCATTTATCACAAAGCACAACAGAAATGGCCAAATGACAGTTAATTACCCTATACATTATTCAAATTCTTCTACAGGCTGCAAGTAAAACCATATTTGATATTCTTTTTTGGCTTGTGTGCAATTCTGCTCTGCCTATTTTCTGTATAATGAATCAACCTACCACATGTAAACTCCTGATTTCCACTAGACTTTTCAAGGAATTGTTCGTATAATAAGAACAAGATTTCTCAATATTCCCAATCCCATTTCTAAACCTAAAAGACTCAGATAAGAATCTAAACATTTGCAATGCTTATCTGTTAGTTGCTTTTCTGCTGATTTTTTCTTTGATCTTTTGTATGTCTCTGACATGCATATTTGTCTAAACTTTGGAGGGGTTACAATTCCTAGCATAGACATTAAGGGTAGAATCACCTTATGGTCTAAATTTTTTTGTGGACAGTGGAGGCGGGAGGGAGATTTTAAACATGATCGTTGTTGTTTTTCTTCTGCAACTTCATTTTGAGTTTGATGAGCTAAGCACTAATCTGTTGGCATGCTCCAATTCTTGAGATCTTGTGCGATGAGCTAGACATTTGCCATGTCAAGATATTTCTCACCGTTTCCTGTTAAGTACAGTATCTTACAGTTGCATTCTTTGATCTGATAACTTTATCTTTCTTCATGGTATTGACATTCAAACTACTCACCACATTTCCCTTTATTAGCTTCCTTCCAGCTTACTCAAAAGTTTCCAATCACAAGATAAGATATTTAGACAGAAAAGGCTTAGGATCATGTATTTTGGCTTAACGGAATTTGCAAATCCTGCTTTGTAATGCAAGTTACTATTTCTCACAATAACTAGGTGCCCTTCTCAAAGCCAGATAGCTAACTAATAATTAAAAGAGACTTCAAATGCAAGTGCAGCAATTCTTGTCAAGCTACTATGCAAGCTTGACAACCTAAGTCTTTAGATCAATTTAAGGCCCAAATATATGGCGCCATCTGATTATGGGTAGAAAGTTGTATGCTCTGTCTTTATAATAAGGTAAGGGGTAAGATTCAGTAGCTTCTTCAAAACATCTCCTAATGGCAGCCCACACAGCAGTTACGTAGGCCAAACATATTGGCTTCCCACTCACAGAAAAGCTACTAGATAGGAACAGAAAGCAAAATTGTTATAATCGGAACACAAAGTACTCAGCTATCATCATATAATCACCTTCATTTTGAGGATGCATATAAAATCCTTAATGATCAAACCTGTGGAAAGAAGTATACCGCTCTTCATGCATGCAGGCAGGCGCACACCAATAATCTCTTTTCAAACCTCTCATAAAACAGTACTCTGAAATGACGATTTAATTAGAAACATCACAACAGCTCTACAGCCATAAGAACCTGTAAATTTTGAGAGGAATTGCTTATCCTAAAATGAATTAAATCCCATGCCTTTTATGTGCTTAACACCCTTAAAAATACTCTAACACATAGCCTGGTCTGTTTAACAAAGTACTGTTACTCATACTCCTCTGAACCTCAGGGGCAGAGCATTTTACATCAACAGCAGCGAACAAGTACAGAAACTGCAAAGCATCAGCAAAACCTCCCCCCCCCCCCCCCCCCACACACAATTCAAGTTAAATACACTGAGGGGTCTCCAGGATGACAACCCATGTTTGGAATTCTCTGCCCTTGCAGAATCGACCTTACAGAATTCACTAACATATTGACCATTACTAGGACATCAAAATAGTCTCCATGTAAAAATGGGACTAAGTGCTAAACCGCTGGGATCGCCGTTCACTTGCAGAGATGGTCAAATCTGGGGGCATGGTAGGTGTGTGCATTTCGGCAGGAGGCCTTCCTTCTTGCTACATCATCATATTTGGGGCACCCATCAAGTCCCACAAAAGAGTTGGAATTAAATGGGCATGTCCCCCATGATCAGTGTTCTGTTTTTGAGGGGGTGGGCACTGGTGGATCTCAGTGCTTCCTACGTTTTGTTCCCCTTTCTATGACTCTACTGCCTGAGTGTCATTGGCAAACCAAATCACGCTAGCCATATATCAAAGATGGGATTACGAGAGAGCGCCTTATATAAAATAAAAAGGGTGGCATGTACAAGGAAGGCTTCCCAGAAAAATGTTTGTCCCTATGAGTCAACATATTACCCTACAGCTAGCTTTCCCCCTTCACGATTTTCAAGAAGAAAATTCTAAGAGGATTTACAGAGTAAAAGATAAGGGCCAGAAGGAAGATAACAGATGGTGATGGAGGGAAAACAGCATGCAGTACTTGATGCAGTACACTCAGTATTCTAGTGCAGTAAAAAAAAAACCACCCTAACTTCTACGTTCACATTGCTTGGTTTCCAACTGATAAGCACTAAGGCCTGCAAGGGCTCATGCCTTAAAACCTATTATGGCTTCTATTCATGGGCCTTTATTAGAGCACCCATAGCCCTATTACCTAGTCACTGGTGTCTAGGTATTTACTCTCTACTACAGAGACAGAAAGCTCCCCATGCACACAGTGTAGGGGGTACTTTTTAGCTACCACAACCTTAAACTGGTCTTGAAGAAATAAGTCCTGAGATGAAACCAGGTGATAATAGCTGAAGATCTGCATCAGGTGGATGTTAAATGCTGACTGTGCTACAGTCTAAGCTTCTCTCTCCTTCCTTTCCCCTCCCACAGCTGCCCCAGAGACGCACCCACAGCCAATATCTTAATGCCTATCCTCTTCCAGATGAAGCTGCAAAACCCCTCCTGTTTGGAGTTGGGTGCTTTATCTTTTCCTAGAACGCTCATCCATTTGGAAACAAAACAGCTGGGAAGCAGGCAGCCTTGTGAGAGCATTTCCCCTGAACCAGGCCTCTCTGACAGGCAGGGCCATGTGAAGACTGACCATTGAGCAGCTCTTCCAGGCCGCCCAGCTGGGCTCCACGGCACGCAGGGCACAGTTATTGCGCTGGGAAAGTGTCAGGTTTAACTCAAACCCTCTCGCACAAAAGGTAATGGAATGTCTTTAAAAATCAGTTTAAGACCCCAAAAATCAGTCGCATAAAATGTACAAACATCCGGTATTGGCAGGTCTTTTCATTTAGTGCACCCTAGCAGATTTTAGCACGCTGTATTTCTTGTAAAATAGCAGATGATATTCTCTACAATCTTTTTTAAGGTAGTGTATCTTATGGCACGAACATCAATACAGCTCCATTGGTGGGAGCACGAGTGTAGACCAGATGCTGGCATTTTTACGAACTATACTCAGTGAAGGGCTAAACAATAGTGGCAAACACTGGAAGCGAATCTACACAAGTGTTCCCACAACCAGTAGCACCAGTGGTGGAGCAAAAGTGGAAGTCTTCCCCGAACAATGCTCGTGTAGCCACAGCCTAACAAACTGCACTAGTGCAAGGAATGCAACTCCTGTACTGATGTAGGTTCCAGCACTACCACAGTTGCAGAACAAACAGAAGAACTCTGAGTCTTGGCCTTGGGC
Organism: Natator depressus; assembly: GCF_965152275.1. Taxonomy (NCBI): domain Eukaryota; kingdom Metazoa; phylum Chordata; order Testudines; family Cheloniidae; genus Natator; species Natator depressus. Next base: position 74,921,018 of record NC_134243.1, read on the forward strand.
AGCTAAAATCCTTCCGCAGTTGAGCTTTGAATTGGCAGCGCTGCCAGAAAAAACACAGACACACAGAACATGAAGGACAGGGGAGATACACAATTGATGCTACCTGTTTCAGCAAAAATCTATTCCCATTTTAAGATTTTTACAGGAGGACTCCTTGAAGGCTACACACTAGCAAGGATGTAAGTACACAACATGAGGAATACCTATAATCCCAAGCACTTCACAAACATTTCCCTTCCTAGCACACCTGTGAGCCTGGGAAGTCCCTTCACCCCAGCCACACCTCCCATTTTACACGGTGGGAACCGGAGCAGAGGGAGATTAAGGTAGCACAGTGACATATTAGCAGAGTGAGGATTATACCTTTTTCCTGACTCCCAGTTTTGAGCTCTAAAATGTGCTCGCTCCCAAAAAACACTCCTCTACCCTTATGGACCAGGCAACCAACCAAACAATTAAAAATGCAGAATGTTACTAACATATTGGGAGACCAGAGAATTCTTGAGGTGAGATTCAGGAACACACAGAGAGAAAGACAGCCCTCCTCTGCCGTCTCAGTAAGAGAGCAGGATCATGTAACACAGGGGTTCTCAAACTGGGGGTTGTGACCCCTCAGGGAGTCACAAGGTTACGAGCTGTCAGCCTCCACCCCAAACCCGGCTTCACTGCCAGCATTTATAATAGTGTTAAATATTTTTCAAGTGTTTTTAATTTATATGGGGGGGGGAGCACACTCAGAGGCTTGCTGTGTGAAAGAGGTCACCAATACAAAAGTTTGAGAACCATTGATGTAATACTATGAAATATTTCAGTGCCTAGGGAAAACTAATGCGATATTTTGATGTGTCTGTTTCAGTCTGAATCACAAAGGTCATGTTTTTCCCCTTTGCCTTCATTTTTACTAGCCCATATGAAAACTGCCAAAGCTTCGCTGTCTAGACACGGGTCGCCCGTCTCCTCCTACCCTTCCCCATTTAATCCTGCAGTGAAGTCAAATGGCAGCAAGTTGAGAAGTCATCAGCAAAGGATTACGATAACTTGGACAAACTAATGGGAAACAGGGAGGGAAACTCAAATTAATCAAAACAGATGGTTTCCAATCGCAAGCGAGGAGATCTCCAGAAAGTGGCCAAGGTTTTAATGCATTTATTTAAATGCTCTCCTTTCTCATTCACACATTCTTCTCCCCGGTGTCAAACATGCGGGCAGGAAAATGTCCAAAAACACCAATGGTAATATGACCTGTTTATCCCTCTGACAAAGTTCTCATGTTCTCTGCTTAAATTGACCAGACCAGCACCTCTAATTTCCTCTTATTGTGAACATCCTGTTCGTGGCCATTTCAAAAAGTAATCTAGGCTACCTGGTGAAAGTATCATCCAGATTGCTCTGATGGATCAATTTCTCAAATAAAACAATCCACTGAACGCACTGCTATTTATATCTCAATATTTTTCCGTTTTGACCAGCTGCACCTATGCATGCAGTGCTAGCATAAGCCACAGCTGTATTACTGCAGCCCATTATTGAGAACAGTACATTTTTAATTACCTCCTAGCCAGATTCCAGCATGCAGAGAAAAAGAAGGGGGGGGGGGGGCAGAACCAGCAGGAGGCCACTTTTTTCCACTGTGTTCCAGTCAATGCCAATTAAAAACTTCCTGCAGTAGCTCAGAACCAACTAAAAACTAGATCAAGAAAATATACCATCATGCAGTCTCCTTTTATTTATCATTCCCAGACTGCTCAGCTGTAGTTACAGAAGTCCTGCACTGACACACAAACAAGTGAGGGCAACTCCTATATCAAAACTCAAACGTTTCTAAGTAAAAAAAAACAGATTCAGATAAGTGTTCTTTATGGTCAAAGCACAAAAACAACTAAACCTTGAAGCATTGCAAAGTCGTCCTGTACATTATGACAGGAATGAAATCTCGAGTTGAATGCACAGGGCCAAGATTTGAGAGATCTGAAGTTTTATATCCAACTCTTCCACTAACACATTGATCTTGGTCAAGTCCCTTAAGCCCAGGTTTTTAGAAAACTGCACACACAAATGTGCGCGTGCACAGTCCCACAAACACAGAGCACACAGAAAACCTGGTGTGTGCAAGCCAAGGATTTGCATGCCTTTGCGCACACACAAACAACTCTAATCTGTACAAAGACAGTGCTTTGCACACTTAACTTGTGCTTGCACAAGTTGTATATGCAGGTTTTAAAAGGCTGGCCTTAGCCTCTCTGCGCCTGTTTTCCCATCTGTAAAATGAGGATAATCAGTTAGGCCGATTTACTATACAGAGATATTGTTAAGTTTAATTAATTTTTGTAATATTCTATGAGAGCTACTCAGATGAAAGGTGCCAAACAACTGCAAAGGTTTATTTTAACATGGGCCTAGCTCATGCTGATCCAAAGATTAAAAAGGGTCGTGTTTTTCCTTTTAATGTTCACAATAGAGTGTTTTCAGACACACCACAAATATTTATTTGGGGGGAGTGGGGAAGGCGGAATAACCACCACACCAAATAGTATTTCTGTCCTAAACATAGTATCATTAGCAAAGGTCAGGGGTTCACTACTGTTTGGGGTCTGGGGTTTTGTTTTTGAATAATAGAGGAAACTATGAGGGAATTTCCCTTCCCTTCAGTTCAGTTTCATTAAATAACTTGTAAAACCACCGAAGAGCATGTTTGAAACAGCAACACCATGGAAACATCCCCTCCCCTCCCCAAGTGCTAATGCCTGATGCTCAATAATCCCCAGAGGTGGAGGGAGAAGTTTTATTAGTAGAGAGCTCAGCGTTAGAGGGCAACCACTGTGGAGTGCCTGGAGCTAAACCTCCAAACGTACTGGTTGGTTAAGTGTGTGTGGCTTTGATTCATGTAGAGTTTAGAATCAACTTATTTAATCTCCATAGTGAGAGCTACCTAATAGACTGCAAGGAGAGGGTTTTTTTTTTTTGGTAGATTTACTTATTTCATTTAGATTTATAAGGCTGCCCATTAGCCTATCTTTGCACATGTACAAAAAATAACTATGAAGCACAAGTTTACAACTAGGCACAATGCCAAAGACAACTCACAAGCCATCTATTCCCCAAACAATATCTCCAAACACAAGGTGACAGGGGATGGATCACTTGATAATTACCTGTTCTGTTCCTTTCCTCTGAGGCACCTGGCATTGGCCACTGTCGGAGGACAGGATACTGGGCTAGATGGACCTTTGGTCTGACCCAATATGGCCATTCTTATGTTCTTACATCCCAAATCCGGACCAATAGCTCCAGAATCAAGGACACCTGGTCCACTAAACTTGCTGAGACAGCAAACCCATAATATTTAAACCAGTGGGCTTGTTAACTCAAGGGACTCCAATGATTATACAAGGAGAGAATCACACAAGGAGAGAAGACGGTCTCTAAAGTAGGCAGGATCCAAGCCACTCAGAGATTGATCAGTCACAGCCGGTATCTTAAACTCCACCCAGAAAACTGGGAAATACACTAAAACATTTAGCGCAACACCTGTAGGAGCCCATGCTCACACACACCCCACTTCAGATCACATACGGCCCTCCATTCTACATTTATATGGTGGCAAGTAAGAATTTATCTATGACTCCCAACTACATTTCTCATACTATGCTGGAAACTCAAAGGTTTGTCCTGTTCTGATGCTCAAAAGCAGAGGACAGGTTTATTGCCAGCTCCTATTTCAAAGTACTAGTTATGGCCATCATAGCTGGGTATATATACTCCAAATGCATAAGCTGTCGCATGAAAAACTGGTTTCTGTTGACCGACTAGTTTATCTGGACATTGTTCCTCAATCAGAAAACATCAGTGCAACCTGCAAAGTATTTTTTAGCAACCTGATGTCTCATTCCAGTCCCTATTAACCAGCCTTTCATAGCCCACAAATTTCTCCAAAACCATCTCAATTAGTTCACCATAAGGCAGGGGTTCTCAAACTGGGGGTTGGGACCACTCTGGGGATCGCGAGGTTATTACATGGGGGGTAGCAAGCTGTCAGCCTCCACCCCAAACCCTGTTTTGCCTCCAGAATTTATAATGGTGTTAAATATATAAAAATGTGTTTTTAATTTATATGGGGGGTGGGTGTCACGCTCAGAGGCTTGCTATGTGAAAGGGGTCACCAGTACAAAAGTTTGAGAACCAGGCTTTACCATACCGACTAGGAGTTACAATAGAACCTCTGTTACGAACACCTCGAGAATGGAAGTTGTTCGTAATTCTTAGATGTTCCTAAATCTGAACAAAATGTTATGGTTCTTTCAAAAGTTTAAAACTGAACATTGACTTAATATAGCTTTGAAACTTTACTGTGCAGAAGAAAAATGCTGTGTTCCTTTTATTTTTTTAATAGTTTATGTTTAACATCGTACTGTACTTGCTTTTTTGGGGGGTGTCTCTGCTGCTGCCTGATTGCGTACTTCTGGTTCCAAATGAGGTGTGCGGTTGACTGGTCAGTTCGTAACTCCGGTGTTTGTAACTCTGAGGTTCTACTGTATGTCTAAATTAGTGGATGACTCACAAAGAAGCCCTTAACTCTGATATTGCAGGAAGAATATGGATCTATGCTAGAGAACTAGACCCCTTAGTTTTATATTGTTAGAGGTTATTTGGTTTTTAACCTTTGTACATGTGATTGGAATTATTTTTCCAACTCTCAAATGCAATTAATGAATAAACTAGAGCTCTGAAGAAGGTAACAAAACAAGACAGTAATGTCCACAGGCAAAATCCAGTGCATCTAACACAGTGGTTCTCAACCTATTTACGAGTGTGGGCCACATATGCAGCTCTCTGTGTTATATGGGCCGCATCAACACAATATATCTACTACCTGTATGTCCCTGAGGATATCACATGGGCTGCAGCTGCGTGCTGATTAGGTCGCAGGTTGAGAACCACTGATCTAATTGAGAACACCAATTCTCTTGAAACAGCTACAGAATCACTTTACACACTTCTGAAGAAATGCCAGAAAAGGCTACAAAAATAATGTGGCCAGGATTTTCCTAAAGCTTAGAAAACTGCCATTTTCAGCAGTGGAAAATGAAGACTTCGCCTTCCCAGCCAAACTCTCATGCAATTTCTTTTTCCCTGTTCAAAGTAGATTGCCATAAACATCTGGGAGTTACTCACGATCTGACTCTACTGACCACTAAGTCTGGAATTTAGTTCCAGACAGCAAATATCCATGGAGTAAAATAAATGTTTCTAAGCTTGATAAAATGGCATTTTATTCTGAAACATTTTATGCAGGAAACTACAAGATGCCCATTACCCAAGTCAACTCACTTTCATTGAATCAAACTCTCAAAACATACATGAATCACCAAATCTGTGTGGAAAATCCTTCCCAGTTCTCTACTCACATACCTAGTGCCTCACGCATTCATATAAGCTGCCAGGGTTTGCTTCAAGCCATGTTCAGTAGTTTTCATTCTACTCTAAGCATCTGCTAGTTGGAGATTTACTAGTGTCCACTCCTAATAGGTCTTTCCCATTTTTAGATCCCACGGACTACTAGGTGGTAATAATGCTGTACTATCCATTCAGAGTAATGTCATTTCTTGGTCTACCTGACAATAAACCGGATATGCAAACACCCCATCTCCCAGATGACCACAATTCCAACCCTGGCCAAGCAACCAGGTAGACATCCTTCATTTAGCCTTATTTTAAACAATCTTAGTCAAAGAAACCCCACCACTGATCTCTAGGTTGTTTAAAATAGTGAAATTAAATTTTTCGTTTTAAATACAATTTTAAAAACCCAGGAATCATTAGCTGATAAGTTTAGGAGTCTTTTCTCCATCTCTCAGGGCCAAATAAGTAAGTGACTGAAGGTGGAAAAGGTTAATAGAACTCACGTCTACACTGGGAACGCTTGCCTAAATATGCTTTTTTTTGCCACTATATATTCCCCATTTCATGTCAGCTCTTCCAAGTATGCATACACACTGTTTATAGAGTACAGATGCAAATGATGCTCTACACTGAGACACACCAAGAGATAGGAAAGACAGCAGGTAAAATGGATGGTATCTTTTACTGGTCAGAGAAAGAAATTTACTCCCCTTCCCCAGAGACAGCAGCAGACCACAAGGATTGTAACATGTACTCTTACATCCAGACATTTCCTGCTTTGAAAACGTGAGGCTGAGGAGTCTTCAAACATGCAGACATAAAACGTGTTAATTTTTTTAAATAAATCAGTTATCCTGCATGTCCTTATCTAAAAAGGGGATGCTGCACTGGGTTTAAAGAGCTTATTGTTAGTAATTAGGTTTCTAGTCCTATGCAGTCACCACTGTTAGAGCTCAAACAAGCAGCTTTAACCGGGCTGTCCATCTCTTTGTGTGTTTGTTTTGATAGAGGCTCAATTATGCTCAGGACAATGGCCTGTCTCTTCATTTTGCTGTGAATAGGAAGCGAGGGTGCCATTGTCACAGGGCTTCAATTCAGTTACAACAACAAAGGGGTCTGAAGTGCCACAAATAATGGGCTACCTAAAGTAGCTAGAAAGGAGAAGGATGGGGACTTTGCAATAGCCACAAAGTCCTCCCACCCCAATTCCTCATACTAGAAGTAGGCGGCTCGCTTTAACAAGAACCATGTCAGAGGCTCCTGCTGCAATGAAAATTTAAGGCACAGAGAACACTACTGTTGACAGTGCTATAGGTGGCATGGAGGGGAGGAGTGTTGTGAAGTCCATAATTTTAGCTCAGCTTCATAACTGGGGAATGGGGGGAAGGAGTTAGCGGGGGGTGGTGAGCCAGGGCAATTTTAAAACCAGGAGTTCTGTCAGGTCTCCTCTCTCCCTCACTGTACACATTTTAACTTGGAGGGTGGCAGCAAAGTGAGGCCGCAGCAGTCGCACTCAGAAGAGAGCACAGAATGCAGTTTGATTTTGAAAAATAAAAGAATGTGATAATGCTTTAAAATAAAGCATCAATTATACTCCGATTACGACCAGTGAATGAAACCTAGTACCAGACTGTTATTGTAACCGAAATCCCCTCCTCCCCTTTCTGGTGCCTCATTCATAAATGGCTGCTCAGGAACTCAGCTGCAGAAACAGGAGAGACAGAGTGTATGGTGGGTTTTGTTTTGTTTTGTTTTTAAAGGGGGTGGCTTTGGAGGAATCAGGGTGAAAAAAACACCCACATTTTATTCCTTTTCCACAGTCAGCTCCTCCCCCTTTAAGTCCCCTCCTCCGAACTTATTGCTCAACCTCATAGTGTTTCAGAAAAACTGAGTCTTTTGCAAGCTTGTTTACCAAGAGGGGTTTTAACTCTGACGCCCAGCAATCTGAGGTGCCTGCATGTCATTCGAGAGGAATTCTGAAGGCTGGGTTTCACGCAGTACCTCTCCAGCCAGCCTTACTTTTCACAGATTGCCTTTGTCCTTCCTCTGGGGTCACGCATTCACGGGTTAGAGAAGCAGAAAAGTATCAGATTTAAAGAAGAACAGCAACAGTCTCAAATTATGTTTGCTTAAGAGCAATAAAATTAATCTGCTTCCCCTAACCTGTCATATACATTACTACGTAGGTAAATCTGTTGGTATATATGTTTTGTGTTGTTGTTTATATCCCAGCTTTCCTTCAGAAGGTATTGTATGACTTCGAAATAGACGTATTTGTACTAGCACGTCACGGGCGCAGCCTTGCATTTTGTTTGTAGGTACAAGTGGGAACTAACTTTTCCAAAATCTGTTATTTAAAAAAAGTGTGTGTGTCAGCCAGGGAAGAAGAGGAGACATGGAACAATCCCCTTGCATTATTAGTGCCCTATTTTACAAGTCACATTACAGTTAACATGGAAAAAATCAAAATGTACTTTAACATTTAATCCACAAAAGTTTTTAAACTAACTACGGAAATTAAATCCGTAGGAGCCAAGGGCTGACCAATAGATGACAAAAGATCTCATTTAATTATAAACCAAAAACTATCAGAAGTAGAACTTTGTTCCCAACATTATAAAGTTACTCAAATTTTTAACTGTACCTCCCAGCTGAGAACAAGCAGGTAGGAAGTTGCTTTAAAAAAATCATAAAAACTGTAATCTCTTGTGAAACCATTTCTGAAACTATGAATTCACTTGTAATGAATTTTTTTCCCTATCTGCTTAGCTCAGTAATCATTACCTTGAAGATGATGCTTCTTTCCCATCTTCCCCAGAAGCTGGAGTAATTTGAAGTTTTAAGCAGAGATTACAGCATCACTTTCCTCCTACCTTGCTAAATATAATTTTTTTTCCAAAAAAGCTCTGAGCATTAGGAACATGCAGATAAGGAAGGTCATTTGACCCTTTCAAGAGTACAGAAAGGAAAGACATCCTCACTTCCTGAACCCACTCAGGTTACATCATTTAACAAAAAGAATCTAACCATGTTTATACTAGTAGAAAGATCATCTGGACACACTGCTCAAAGCCCAGTCATGTCTTTATAATGCAAATAATTATTTCCCAAGTCCAGAGGTTGCAGCTCTTGAACTGATTAACCTATCACACTAACAGCCACTTTGTGGGCAGTATTTCATTCAAGTCGTATTTTAGAAGACTGCTACCTATCAATGTGTCTATGCAACATCACCATTCTTTCCAGATTAAACAGAGTCTATAGCTATGATCCATCATTTCATGAGTATTCTAAGGCAAGAGGTGCAGTTTTTAAATCCTAGTCAGATACGCTTTCTTGCATTTGACCAACCTCTCCATGGAGTTGTCAAAGGCAGACAGTGGAATTGTTTATATACTAATAGAGAGAAGACTGGTTTATCTTTATATCTGTCGGCCTCTACATCAGACACAAAGAGCAGCACTAAACATCAAAGATGGCTGGCTAGAAGATTCACTGCCTGAGATCCCTTGCTAGCTGTCCAAAACTTACTCCATGGAGACCCTGAAGAAGTCACAACATCCGCGCTTCATACCACTCTCTGAAAAATGGATGCAATACTACCTGATTGGAAGGATTTCAGTACTCTTCATCCAAGGATTTTAAGAGTACTGTACAAACATTAGCTATGTAAAGTTAAACTCAGAATAATAGTCATTCATCCCCCCTTTATGTAATCTATTTTAGATCCTGATCAAACATCAGTAGATTTTGGTGAGAAAAGCTCTGTGTGTGCATCACCTCCATCTGACGCATTCTTTAACATACACATACATACCCCAGGAGACAACGTGATCACTAAAGTATGGAAAAGCTAGGCTTCTAAACTCAGCAGCTTCTCTCTGAAACAGATTCCATGTTTCTTGAGGCAATTTTTCATTAGCGGCTTACAATGTAACAGCACCCATGCTGATGACAAATGTTATTCCTGCTTTCGTTCATATGTAGATTTGATCTCCCTCAAATTTTACACTCACAGTTACGCTTGGTCAGTCAGGACTTCTGATCCACAAGTCTGGCACCAGACCTGGTCTGAAAATAGACATGTTTTCGTGTGTTTGTGAAATACTTCGGTTTCTATTTTTCCATCAACATGGTGTTTCCATCAATATTTTCTGACCAGCACTAGTTAACAAAAACAGCGTGGGGAAGCACAAAAACATACTGAGGCAAGGATTGTCTGTACAGGATCTAGGCATAGGCACCACCCCCATGGGTGCTCCGCAGCTGGAACACCCACGAAAAAAAAAGGAGTGGGTAGGAAGAGGCGGGGGAGGGGGCAGGAAGAGGCTGGGTGGGAGTAGGGGTTTGGGGGAAGGGGAGGAGTGGGAGTGGGGCCAGACACGGAGCAGGGGTTGAGCATGCATGGTTCTGAGCAAGTCGGCACCTGTATACCATCTATGTCCTATACAGTCCTGAGCACTTCACTTAAGTAATGATTGAAAGGGTACGTAACCAAGTGACAAAGCCACATATAGTCACATCTTCCCCATTAAGTTACTTCGAGGTGAACGGGGGATGGGTATTGCTTCAAAATTTACTTAGCTACTTGCTTTCTTCCCTCCTCGATATATTACCTGGTTATTTCACAAGAAACAAGAGACCGATTTGTCTAGACTGAATTTTCAGTTTGGCTAAGAGACACACTGAACAGTGAAGCTGCCTGAATGCACAAAGCAGCATGCCTCAAAAGCCAATCTTTTGTTGACAGACTATACAATATAAAAACCTAAAAATAAAAATAGATAAAGATAAAAATCTTATCACTACTTCTTAACAAACAGACAAAGCAGTGTCACTCTTTATACCCACAACAACTATTTTGACTGGGAACAACTAAACCAGTCTGAACAGTCTTCCTTGTGGTACTTCACAGTACATTGGTTTTGCGTTTTTTGTTATAAGGCAGGTGACTCTTAAACTTCTGGTTATCTTTATGTGGCCCCATATAAGGCTCTATTTTAAATGAAGCCTTCAATAACTTGAGACCAACCTAATAAAGAAAAGCAAGCAATTTATTTCCTGACTCTTAAATTGATGTCCTAAAATTAATTCCCAGACTGGGGGGATTGTATTAGAAAGAGGGGAAAAATTAGTCTCTGGCAAGCAGACCGAGAGATAAATGATAAATGATATAAATCTAGTACTTTGTTCATATTACAATAACTTTTTATCATTAAACCATTAGACAAAACATTAGTTACCTCTACTATGTTCTGGTCTTAACTATCCAAGAACAGATCAAATGCATTAACAATTTTGCCTATCATTAATTAAAAATGGAGCTTTTTTTCTAGGTTCACAGATTAGTAGTGACTGACCTTGTTCTATGATAGCTGTACAACGAGCAATGCAAAATAACTGCACTCTAGGTCCCATGAAAACTCATCCTCAGGAAATAGTGTCTTACTACAGGAAGCCTTGCCTCAGAAATCTCAACAGCACACTGAGGCCCAGAACAATTTGAGGATGGAATTAAAATAACCCTTTCACCTTGAACCAGTGACTTTAAAAGGAGGTAGAGGATTCACCTTCCGTACAGGGAAGCTTCCCATCCACTTCTTTCCCTGATCTATTGAGAAAAATTCTATCTAGTTCCTTCCTCACACACTAAATAAGCTATTTTCAGAACGCTCATAGCCAATATTTTCCATTAGGTGCTCAGCACCTTAAGCTCCCATTTAAACCAATGACAGTAGCAGGTGCCCAGCACCTTTGAAGCACTACCCCTTGTTTGGATGTCTCAGACATCATGACTGAGCATTAGATGTTCACATGTGAAAGTTCTAACCCAAATTTAATAGCAAGAATTACCACCCACCTACCTGTAAAGTACCTTCTATTCCCCAACATACACTTTGATTTTCTTTTTAAAGTGACATTCTGTGAAGTCTACTTCAGTGCTGGCGCGGGGGCGGGGGGGGGGGGGGGAATAATTTGTGTCTAACTATGAAAACCCACACATTTTTCTTAATGTCTTTCAGTTCAAAGTCTATTGTGTAGTCTGAAAATAGGCGTTTTACCAGCAGATAGCAAACTTCATACAACTTCCTCCCAGTTAACACTGCATAATAAATATCTTGCAACTTTATCATGATCAAGATCTCATACGATACCAGCAGGATGAAACAATACATACTACGTATCCGTAAGTCTGCCTGCCCAACACAACTGGAGTTTTCAGTCACACTGGGTTTCATCTCAGGTCAGCTTGTCCAAAAGGAACTAATGCAAAGCCTATACCTGGCATTTTGAAAACAAACTAACTCAACATGAAACAGTATACGGCTTTGGGGAAAGGTGTTTTCCATCTTACTATGATTACAGGGCTTAACAAGTCTTCTTCCATTTAGACTCAAGTGTAAATTACTGGCTGAAGTTAGAAATATGGATCAGCTTTGAAGCAACAGGTGGTTTGCTGACACAAGAACTGTGCATAACAATTTCATTTGTAAATATTGAACAATGAAGGAAGCAGGTGACATCTATATTAACGCTCCCTGCCAACATAGTAACCTATTAGCTTAAAATGGTCAGCATTCAGAAAACTAGACCTTGTCTAGAGGGTGCTTTGTGGTATAATTTTACAAAATCATCTACTGTGCTTCTAAAAACAGCCAGTAAAATCAGCTACTACATAGCCATACACAAGCCAGAAGAGAGACCTTAAATGGTAGCTGAAACCATAATATAAATAGGTTCTTATAACACAGAAGGAGCTCATCAGTACAACTGTTGCATACAGAAGACCAGAATTTGTTTCTTGTATATCACACCCTCACTAACATTCCTTAATTTAGAGGAAGGATGGTACAAGCTAGAAAGTTCTAGGTTAGGAAAAAGCACAAATCCTTGCCAGCAAATTATATGAGCCTGAGGAAATGAAGGACAGGAGATGGATTCCTAGAACCAGGTCATTGGGGGAAAGCTCAAAAATGTGTAAAGTCATTACTGTTCAAAAACTATGTACAATAGCTCATTAGACAAGTACTATCCTAATCTGGATTTTAGAAATATTAGCCTCAACTCAAGTTTCAGTTTTACAGAGAGATGAAAATTAGTATTGCAACTCTTACTCAGATACTTCTCATTTGTGATATACTCAGAGTTATAATCCATTATCTTAAGCTACAAAAATTAATCAATTGAAACCATGCTCACTGTTCATTCATCTGTTTTCTGTACAGCGAACAGAACATTTTTGGCAGCCTAGACAAGAGGAAAATCTACTCATGATGAACTTACAAAGGAAGAGATGCACCACTCTGTCAGTAAATCTTATGTCTGAGCTACATTTAGCAACAGAAAAATGCAAGACCTCAATCCTTTCTGAAAGGCTCGCCTTGTCATTGTTTTCCTCTGCACTTATTCGGATTTGCATGAGAATGATAATTTTGTTTAGGTTTCATAGTGTTTTGCTGACAGCATTTTGTAGATGTCTAAATGTATTTTAAAATACAAAGCTGAAGCCTTGACGTTTCAAGATGAATCAAAGGCAAAGATTTCATAACAAAAAATGAGTAAAAAAAAAACACACCTTTGCTGCTCCAACAAACAACATGACAAATTAGCCAGACACAAGTGTCCATGATTTAGTGCTCTAACCCTTCCCTCACCTACCAAATCGATATGATTTTTTTCTTGTAGTGCCTACCACCATTATATTTCTTCATTGCACAAGTAAATCAGATCAAAAGCCCTCATTTGTCAAATGAAAGGGATTTGCGATGTGTCAGTCACTGGCTGGCACCTATCAGTCTCACTTAACCACTCCACTTCATACTGGAGTAACAGAGCACATCCATAAAGAGGTAAGCATGCATTTATATACAAGTAGCAGCTTGCAAAACTGCCTGTAAATGATGTTTGGTTCTAGTCAGCCACTCACTTTCCAGGGATCCAGTGCGGAGACTGATTTCAGTGGAAGTATTCATGAGCTTAAAGTTAAGCATGTGCTAAAGTGATCTGCTAGACACAGGCCCAAATTCACATATACTTTATTAAACCAACTTTATTTAAAGGAATGTTTTAAATTTTAACTGGATTATGGTAGTAATGAGATTTCAACCCTAACGCCAAAAGATTTAAGTTTCTGGACCTAAGATATTCTCTAATGTCACTCAGAGATCTCTTTAACATCATTACATTCCCTGCTCACTTTACAGAGTAATTCTAACTACACTTAAACTCCCAGCAGAAGTTCCTAAGGCATCCCCTTTTCTTCTGTGCCGCCCTTATGGAATGCCCTCATCAATGTTCCCCCCATGCCATTATCGTCTCATTTTACAAATTCCTTAGAGACTCACTTCTTGCATGTCGACCACAACAGGTCACTCAACAATGGTATACATTTACATTGTGAGAGTCTGTGTACATTTAACTTACATACATTTCTGCAGAGCCACAAGATTTACATGTGCCCGCACTGGTACCATGTTGGGGTCATTTCCTCCTCTTGCCTCACCCCTTCTCCTTACTACCATTTTGTTACCCCGACTTGCCAGGTCAGGTCTGCTATCCAACTGAAAGCTGCACAGGGCAGAGATCCTATTTTTTTTAATCTGACCTGGGATGTGCTGAGCAAACTTCTGGTTGTTGTACAAACAAGTAATAATCCTAGTTTTGTCCCATCCTGTCAGCTCCAGCAAGGATAAATATGTCCAGAGGGCACTTGCTTGCTCTAAGAAACTAAGGGGTCCCCTCCCTTTCATTCCGAATAGCCTCACCCACCAAAAACCCTGCTCAGACCCACTCAGCTACCACAATTGCAACCCTCTCTACAAACCAAGAGGGTAGACGCCTTGGTTTCCTCTTCCCATCCAATTAGGGGTCGAGAAAGCTCACGGGATGCTGCCCCACCCCCGCTCATCAGAACCAGCTCAAAGGGCATGGACAGAGCTCGGAACAAATCCCACTCCAGGAGACAGTCAGCAAAAAACAGAACTGCTGGCCTAGTGGTTAATACGCATTTCATTTAAATGAAGTATTGAGAGAGTGAGGGTTTTGACTTCCCATACAGCTTTAAATCAAGTGCTCTGTATCCCTCCTCTTCCCACACATAGGCAGGGTGGAAACAGACCACCCCCTCCTCCCCCTTGCGAGGTGCCTCACTGACATGCTCGCTGAGACTAGGTTACAGTGCCTGGAGCAGCTTGAAACAGACCCAGGGCCTCATCAAGGCGGGAGAAAAGAGGCACCAAGTTACCCTCTCTAGTCTCCACTTTGAAAAGCATATATACCCTGTGCCTCCCCGTCGCTTCGCTTATTAGTTGGCTACAAACGCTGCCTTATTTTTTTGTTTGTTTTGTTTTGTCACCTCCGTCGCATAACTACAAAGAAACCACTTGGCTATAAATCACACCCTGGAATTAAAAAGAAACACCAATTATTTTTTTAGTCCAGGGCATGCAAACATTGTGTGTGTTCTGTTACAAATACATAACACCCTCACTTGGAGACGTACTGTGAGAGAGATTCTTCATCAGTCATCTAAAGCAGAGCTTGCACCTTTGGCTTTCAAGATTAAACAAGCACCCTACTTAGAGCTTCACAAAAATGGTAATTCTGAGAAGATAGAACCACCATTTTACCAATGCTTTTTAATAGATGCTTGCATAAAAAGACAGCCCTTGCAAAAAAAAAAAAGTGGAAGCAAGCCAGAGGCTGTACAATAAACAGAGCTCATCGAAACCTCTTCTCTTAAGCATGCAACAAACTGTATTGTAAATAGCATATTAAAATTATTTTAAAGAAATTACAGTTGATCGCCAAATGAACCTCTACGGCACTTTCTAGTGGATATCAAAGCATTTTATAAATATTAGACCACAAAATACCTCTCTAAGGCAGGAATTCTCAATTTTACAGACGGGGCAACAGATGTGACATGCTGTGTAACCTCAAACAATTCACGTGTCAGGGAGTTAGGAATAGAACCCACAGATCCGCCCCTCCTTCCAGTCCTGTACATTAACCATCATGTCTTCAAGGATGGTGGACATGACAAGAACAGTCAGAGTGGGTGGGAGACAGCAGAATCCTCCTCAACTGTGGAAGAGAAGATTAAAGGGCAAACACAACATTTCTATGTAATTCTTTGTAAGCTGGCTCTTCCAAGCCTAAAGATTTTGGACCTACAGTATGAAAATCCCCCTTTGATTTGTATAAATGTTCTCTGCTACACAGAATTCTATGGAATCGTATCGTACACATGTCCTGGACACAACTGAACTTTAAACTTGACCTTGTGTTATCCGGACCAGTTCACCCCCAAACTCAGCAGTTGGTTTTTTTAATACAAATTCTTTGGGGGCAGCCACTATTATTTCTTTTGTTTGTACAGCATCTAGTACATTGTGGGAGCCACTGGAAACAGAACTGTTTTTTAGTATATTTGCTTTTATTTTTGGGGTCCTATCAATCCCTTGTTCTGTCTCTTATCCACCAAAATATAGCCCAAAATACACTATTCCTTTTACATTGTTCAACCTGCACAGGTATCTACATGTCTGTGCACCCCTCTCACCCACTTTCCACCACCCAGCCAGCCTACTGAAGAGACATCTCCGATTGCGGCAGCTGTTGGAGAACACACTGCCACTACTTAGAGCCAGACTCAGATCTGTTTGTGGAAGGGGCCAGCAACCAAACAGGAGGCACAGGCTGCTGCTACAGGGCCGCCACTCAAGGAAGATTTGTGCTGGATAATTTGTCATTTTGCCCTTGCAAGATAATGAGACACTATGTCAGGCTGCGATAAGTCCTCCATTTGGCCAGATATACTCAGCTGCTTAGCCACATTAAATACCTTATTTCAACAATCCAAGTTCTGCTAGATGCCACTAATGCAAGATTGTGAGGAATTCCTCCTCCTTCCTTAATTGTGGTTAACCATTTTCCTCAGGCAAAACACAATATTGGAGGGCAGTTGATTAAAAATATCTCTCTCTATATCTTGCCCAACTGACCTATTAGTATGAACACGAGTATTTTCCAAAACCATATTCAAAGTTAACAAGCACCACTAATGTTGCTGTAGTTAAGAATTTCCATTTTTAACCCTATTTTAAGATGTTTGTTGCTCAGCCACATGAGGACTTGCTTTGGGCTGGAAGTTGTTCTGCAAAGTCTTGGCCCAAAAGCATTTTTCCACCCAAAATCTTTGGTTTAAATCAGATATGCCATTTTTAAGTTAGAAGAGTGCAAACACAGGAGGGGAGTGTGTGTGTGTGTGTGTGTGTGTGTGTGTGTGATGTGTAATATGTAATGTGTAATGTGTTTTCTGCTTAAATCAGCTGTGAGGTTTTTGTTTTAATGCATATTACAGGCCATTAACTCAACGCAGAATAGTATCCACTCCTAATTTTTAAAAATCAATTAAAAGATAGTGGCTCTTTTAAAGAGATTACCATACCATATGGAGTAAAGACCCTGATTATAAACCATTTTCAGTACTTCGGCACCAATGAGTAAGTGATGGATGCAGAATAAGCCACACATGCCAACTATCATTCCTCTACAAAACATGTTTTTCTTCTTTATCCCTTCCCAAAGCTTTCAATGGCTTTAAAAGGGTGTCCCTACTTTTCCTCTCCAAATGTGTCTTTCAGAAGACAGAAGTATAGAAACTTGCACTGCATTTTTTTAATCTTATGGTGAGGGCTCGGTATACATATGGGAGATATAAACTGTATTTAACATTGCATTTGTTAGAAGCAACAATGACAAGATTTTTTGAACCAAGGAAGGTAGTCATAGAATCATAGAATATCAGGGTTGGAAGGGACCCCAGAAGGTCATCTAGTCCAACCCCCTGCTCGAAGCAGGACCAATTCCCAGTTAAATCATCCCAGCCAGGGCTTTGTCAAGCCTGACCTTAAAAACCTCTAAGGAAGGAGATTCTACCACCTCCCTAGGTAACGCATTCCAGTGTTTCACCACCCTCTTAGTGAAAAAGTTTTTCCTAATATCCAATCTAAACCTCCCCCATTGCAACTTGAGACCATTACTCCTCGTTCTGTCATCTGCTACCATTGAGAACAGTCTAGAGCCATCCTCTTTGGAACCCCCTTTCAGGTAGCTGAAAGCAGCTATCAAATCCCCCCTCATTCTTCTCTTCTGCAGACTAAACAATCGCAGCTCCCTCAGCCTCTCCTCATAAGTCATGTGCTCTAGACCCCTAATCATTTTTGTTGCCCTTCACTGGACTCTCTCCAATTTATCCACATCCTTCTTGTAGTGTGGGGCCCAAAACTGGACACAGTACTCCAGATGAGGCCTCACCAGTGTCGAATAGAGGGGAACGATCACGTCCCTCGATCTGCTCGCTATGCCCCTACTTATACATCCCAAAATGCCATTGGCCTTCTTGGCAACAAGGGCACACTGCTGACTCATATCCAGCTTCTCGTCCACTGTCACCCCTAGGTCCTTTTCCGCAGTACTGCTGCCTAGCCATTCGGTCCCTCGTCTGTAGCGGTGCATTGGATTCTTCCATCCTAAGTGTAGGACCCTGCACTTATCCTTATTGAACCTCATCAGCTTTCTTTTGGCCCAATCCTCCAATTTGTCTAGGTCCTTCTGTATCCTATCCCTCCCCTCCAGCGTATCTACCACTCCTCCCAGTTTAGTATCATCTGCAAATTTGCTGAGAGTGCAATCCACACCGTCCTCCAGATCATTTATGAAGATATTGAACAAAACAGGCCCCAGGACTGACCCCTGGGGCACTCCACTTGACACCGGCTGCCAACTAGACATGGAGCCATTGATCACTACCCGTTGAGCCCGACAATCTAGCCAGCTTTCTACCCACCTTATAGTCCATTCATCCAGCCCATACTTCCTTAACTTGCTGACAAGAATACTGTGGGAGACCATGTCAAAAGCTTTGCTAAAGTCAAGAAACAATACATCCACTGCTTTCCCTTCATCCACAGAACCAGTAATCTCATCATAAAAGGCGATTAGATTAGTCAGGCATGACCTTCCCTTGGTGAATCCATGCTGACTGTTCCTGGTCACTTTCCTCTCATGTAAGTGCTTCAGGATTGATTCTTTGAGGACCTGCTCCATGATTTTTCCAGGGACTGAGGTGAGGCTGACTGGCCTGTAGTTCCCAGGATCCTCCTTCTTCCCTTTTTTAAAGATTGGCACTACATTAGCCTTTTTCCAGTCATCCGGGACTTCCCCCGTTCGCCACGAGTTTTCAAAGATAAATGGCATTCACTTCAAACTCTATTCTGTACATGACATTATAGTTTTTCTACACAGGATTTCAAATATTTATGCCACTCTTCCTTTAAGATTTCTCTTACCTTGCATTCAAACACCTCCCTTTGTATCAAATTAAGTCAACTTGGCCACTAATGTTTGCTAATGCTGCCTTTTATATAAAGTGTTTCATTACTTACATTTTAATGATTAAAGTTACAACAATATCATATTATGTACCCCAGGACACAATTTAACATAAATTTAATAGAAATGTGTAACCTTTACCTCTTCCATCCAAGAAGCAAAAATAAAGATGCTTCCCATGCATCTATTACACACTGTATAAGCAGCGGCCAAGATTCTTGTAAGTAATGCTAAACATGGAGAATGGTCAAACTGATCATAAAAGGCATTTTATTCCTGTTAATTCTATTTGCCACAGAAACAATACACACTACTTATCAGTAGGATGAAAAACAGATATGATAAAACCATGAATTGTACACCTTCTCCTCTTATTATTTGTATTATGGTCGCACCTAAGAGCCCTAGTCATGGGCTTTCATAGATGCTGTACAGATAAAACTGTCCCTCCCCCCAAAAGACGTTACCATCTTAGTATAAGACCAGGGACGACAGATGGATACAGATAGAAGGGGGAATACAAGGAAACAGTGAGACAACATACGTCAGCATGATGGGCAGTGGTCTCAGAACAACCTTAGCCTAGCAGCTTTTTTGTAGGCCTCAAGAAAATGAGACAGTTTTGAGATGAATAATGCACTAGTTTTGTGGACGGTTATGCGGAGCTGCTCCCAAGCATGTGAGGGGCCACAAGGGAGAAAGCATGAACATGCCTGCTGAAAAACTGAAGAAGTGGATGGAGGCTGGGGCATCATGGGCCAATCAGAGGCGGGAGCTGACATACTGATAGTGAATGAGAGGTAGGTAGGGTGGGGGACAGGCTGTGAAGGGCCTTGACAGTAAAGACTAGTAGTTCATATCTGATGTCGTAGGTAGGGAAGGGGGAGCCAGCAGAGGGCTGACGTGGTCAAAGTGACAGACTAAGAAATGGTCTTTGCAGCAGCATTCTGAACAGATATGCGTGAGGCAAAACTGCATTTGTTCACACCAGAGAAAAGGGTGTTGAAGCAACTGAGACACAAGATGATGACAGCTTGGATGAGAGCTTTAGCTGGGTAGATGGCTAAGAAAGGCTGTATCTTCAAGATGTTATGCAGAAAGTATTAGCAAGATTTAGACATAGCCTAGATGTGAAGACCTAGAGAGAGGTCAGAGTGAAAGAGGACACCCAGGTTACAGGCCTGAGCGACAGACAAGGTGACCGAGGTAACAAGAGGTAAAGGGGAGGGAAGGATTAAGATCTCTGTTTTAACTCTGCTTATAGAACTGATGGCTAAATATCCACAAGGAAATTTAGAGAGACAGGCTGAGATCTCAATTTGGCCTGGAAGACATGGGTAAATCCGAGTCTCATCAGCACAGAGGTGGTAGCTGAATGTGTGTCTGTGCATGAGATTACCCAGTGTTAAGATGTAGAGGGAGAAGAGACATCCAAGGACAGTCTCTATGCGCCCTCCACAAAACCAGGAGAAGGCAGTCATGGCAGTCAAGGAGGACAAAACTTCCAGAAGAGGGGCATAGTCGATGATGTGAAAGAGAAAGAGGATACAATGCTGGTTCCTAGCCTTGTGTAGGAAGAGATCATTACAGACTTTGGTTTTGCATTACAGAGCCATTTCAGTGGACTGCAAGGCACAACAGCCATACTGGAGAGGGTCTAGGGTAGAAAAAGAGGAGAGGAACTCCAGACAGCGATTATAGACGGTGCATTCAACAAGCTTAGAGATGACAGGGAGATGGAGCTGTAATTGGAATCAAGACAAGTGGGATCAAGGGAGGTGCCTTTTTTGGTTTTTGTTTTATTAAGATTGGAGAGATAATGCATGCTTGTGCTGTGAGGGGATAAAATTTCCCAAATAGTTTAAAAATATTAGCCAACACGTTTAAACTAACATGCTTTTAACCACTAGTGTAGACACTGATTAAAATAGTCAAAGACATGCAAGCTGGTTGTGATCAACCCCAGGGACCCAAAAGATCTTGCTAACGGGGGAAATTTATAAATTATAAATGTGCTTGCAAATATCTGCACAACCAGTCACATATATTTATACCTATATGCAAAGTCCAGGCCAGCACAGTTTCAACTCTAGACAACGAAAGGTGATTCCTGAAGGAAGGGAAGCAGGAGGGCTTCGTTATTGATTTAGTGATAGGCACCCCACTGCCCCCACATACACACAATCTGATGTTTATCAAGTGAAAAGTTAACAGAGTTCCCAACACAGGCATTCTCTGTTACCACATGGCAAGGTGTTACAAACTCTGCATTTTGAAATTTCAACTTTATAAAGTGTGCATTTAAGCTATTTTGCTTCATCTAATTGCACAATCTATTTAAAAATCTCCACAAAGGTTTATACAAGAAATATTAACACTTTCCTAACCACTTATTTCTGCTTCCAATAAAAGGTGATTCCCCATTATTGTGCAACTTCCCTGAGGACTGCAGACTTTTATTCAGAAAAATACATCAATTTAAACCTTTTTGGTATTTTCATCAGTCTCAAGACAAGGTTAACTGTACCTCTCTGACTTTCTGAACAATGAAGAAAACACAGTTCATATCAGACTAACCAACAAAAGTAAGGTTATTCAGACTTTACGAAAACACTGTAACCGTCATGGATGGAGGGGGAAGGGGGAGAGGAGAAGAGGGGGGATTCTAGGACCACTGTCTAGACTGTTGTCAGCTGAAACAATGCATTTTTGAGGATTTATTGGCAAGTAATGACTCTTGACCTCTGGTGAAACAAAAGTTACACATGCTACCTTTTTAAAAATTATTATTTTTAACTTCAAAGCTATGGGAACTCAAAAGCCTTAAATATATTGTAGTTGAGAATGCCCCCAACTCCTTAGATCTAGTAGTGACCCTCAGATCATCACCGTAAGCTAGTGAATTTCTATTAATTTTTTCTTCTTTTCCTACTAATATAGAACAAAGTAAACATTTGTGTTGCGTATTAACTAATTACAACCTATTTGCCAGTAGCAGTAATATTTTTACAATTAGTTTTAAAACGAATGGAGTATAAAACACTTTCCCAAATACAATGTAACCCTCTACACCTCTCAAAAAGAGGATAAACCATGTAGGTGTCTTATAAAAAAGACCACTACCCAAGACAGAAAAATCAGACATAAGAGAGAAAAGCTAAAGTAAATATCTGAAAGGAAATTATGTCATTTCTAAGATGTTCTCTCAAAGAGACAGGCTGATGATTTAATCTGCAATGTATTTGTTACCGTGTCATAACCTGACCTGGTAGGTTATGTATCTGTGGAAATCATCAAAATTTAAGCTCTCACCTAAAAAAGTTTCTAGCACTTATGGCTGCAAAAAGATAACTTTTCACATACAATCCGAGTAGAAAGCCTACATACAGAGCTGCAGTCCTTCTGCTTCTAAAAGCCAACCTGTAGGTAGCAGTGAAACTCAAGTGATCAGATCAGTTTCACTCTGCTTCAGCTCGGGAAAGCTATGATCACTGGCAGGCACTGAAGCTACTGATTGGAGGGAAGAGGTACCAAAAACTCAGCAGCCAGGAGGCTCACAGGTGGAATCATGAAGTCCTAGAGACCTCACCTATCCCTGTGGCCTGGAGGCTGAAGGAATTCAAATGGATCAGATAACCTCCTAGTCAGGGGCCGACAGGAAGATCCAGAAACTGCAATCTGTTAAGAATTTGCAGCACTCTCCTCTTTCCCCCAATATTTGGAGGGAAGCGGCTTTTCACCTGGGCAGTGCCTCATCTTCCATATCCATCTGTAGTCTTCTGGCTACCAGAAGTTTGGTAAGATTTCCAAGCTCAATTCATGGGTACCTATAGGTAGGGAGTGAGAGACAGAGGGGATAACTTGGGGGGGAAGAAAGAGAGAGAGAGAGGAGAAAGCAAGCAAAGGCAGAAACACTCTCAAACCAAAAGGGATTGGGCAGAGAGTGCTTTTTTTCCCCTAGGAGGAGGGCAGAATTTGCAGCAAACATGTTCCTAGAAACCATGGAGGAAACCAAGAGGATTTCCCGAGGAAACACCCAAATGGCTTTCAGGGAAATATTCAAAGAAGCAATGAAGATGGTTCCCAAACAGATTTAGTAGCTAAGAAAGGTTCATTAGCTGGGAGAGAATGGAAAGGGAGGGGCAAGGTGCAGGTGGACTTGCATTGGAAACCCCTTTCCCGCCAAGAAGCAGCAGAGAACCCATGTCCCATGGGAGAGTTGCTGTCCCCCTTCAAAGATGCTTAGAGAGCAGGTTTTGGTCTTTCACAGCTATAGATGCCTCTTCAGCAGACTATGCACAAATGCACAAAACAAAAACTTTAACAAGAGAAAAATAACCTTGGGTAGACTATTACCATAACACTAGGTACTACTTGTCACAATAGCAGGTAAAACATTTTCAGACAAGAGTGCAGTTTTCTAAGCTGATGTGATGTCTGTAAATCTCCCCTATTTCCCTAACTGAAATTCAAGTCCGTGATTTAGATTATTTTGTGGCTCATTTGCTATCTGTAGTGTCTGTCTACTCCTCCGCAGAGCTCCAGCACAAGAGACAAAAATACAAAATTCAGATGTAGCTTGTGATTAAAGTCATCAGGTATGCTTCCAAGCTCCAGCAACTGTTAGCTCCCACTGCTGCTCTGACAAATGTGTTGAAATGGCACATTGACATATTTCGGAAAAGCGTTGCAGCCATTCACATGGTCAGAAAAAGCTCTCTGCCACCAGATGGGAAAGCTACCCACTAAGAACATTTTCACATGCACACGCACTGAAATGGAACTGGATGACTACATTTATTCAGACTGGGGGACGGGAGGCATTATCCAGGCAGATCCTTGCAAGCCATTAGGAAGAGCCTATCGAAAAACTGAACTTTCAAAACCTGAGACTCTGTTGAAGCAAAAAAGTTTCATAAGCGCCTTTATTCAGCATTGAGTGACCCATCTCCACATGATTTGATATTGTTCACATACTGTACATACACTAGCAAACTATTAAAAAGGCCAGTCAGACCAGAACTAAGTCAGGCTATTTGTTTTTCATAGGAGATTTCTTACAGGGTTATGTACAAAATCAACCCCTAGACACAAACATGGCATCTGTTTAGCAAACATACTTTTCAACAAACTAGATACTGTCCGTTCTCCCCAAGGTTGGTTTAGGGGGTGTGGGACCTGGGAGGGGATTCACTTCAGATTAAGTTTACCTTCATACAAACAAAAGTGACATTTTGGAGAGACTTGGAAACCCTATGATTCACATTCTATCTGGGTGGTTTAAAGGGCTCTTTAAAAATAAACAGTAATTATAAATGCGCAGGAGCTAATGAACAGGGATGTGAAATACAACTCGACACAGCTCATCATGCAAAACAAACAACTAATGGCTGTTCAGAGAACACACACTCTCCTTTCATTCCCCATTTCAAGAGCTTAAGTGAAATCATCACAATAACAAATCCAATATGAGTCAAGAGCACGTTTAAGAGAGGTATAATTAGCCATAATTGAACAAAAAGTCTTGGCCTGATAAAGGCTAGAAGAAGAGGCAGATCCTTGTAATGTTTTTAAGTGAACAACCATTATAAAAATCGTCCATTCATAAAGACCTCAGGAAGAGCTGTGTGTAGCTCAAAAGCGTGTCTCTTTCACCAACAGAAGAAGCTAGTCCAATAAAAGATACTACCTCACCCATCTTGTCATTCTTAAAACAGAGAGAGAGAGAGAGAGAGAGAGAGAGACGTGTCAGTTTTCGGCAACATTTAATTCAACTTGGTTTGCCTAGACCCAGGTGATAAGAAAATATTACTTAATACATTACTTGCAGCCAATTAGTTTATTATTTTGGAAGTCACCTTTAATCACCAACTAAAAATAGTTGGTATAGTTCTGAAATCATAACTAAACTTACAAACTAAGAGAAAAGCATAGCTTTAAATTCAGTCAGGTAAAATTAGAAGACATCAAAGATATACAGATTGGTTGCCCATATACTTATTGGTTGCCCATGAACTTCTATGTTGCTGAATACACACACACTAACTCACACTCCCCCTGTGGGAGAGGGTCTTAACTTTTACTGACAGGTTTCAGAGTAGCAGCCGTGTTAGTCTGTATTTGCAAAAAGAAAAGGAGGACTTGTGGCACCTTAGAGACTAACAAATTTATCGGAGCATAAGCTTTTGTGAGCTACAGCTCACTTCATCGGATGCATCCGATGAAGTGAGCTGTAGCTCACGAAAGCTTATGCTCCGATAAATTTGTTAGTCTCTAAGGTGCCACAAGTCCTCCTTTTCTTTTAACTTTTAGTATGGCCATAAAGCAAACCAGAATTCTTGAAGAGATGGACAAATCTTAAAAGTCAGCTGGAGCTACTGAGCCGACTAGACTACCAGCAGGAAGTAGTCATTATAGAAATCAGATTCTGTAGAGCAGAAGAGTTTAATAAAATAAAAGCAATACGCAAGCCACCTGTTGTGCACATTATTGTAAAACAAGGAAATAAGAATGTTCAAAAATCTACAAAAAGGTTACAAAGAACTTATATTACCACTATTGTATTATCAAAATTATACCAGGAGTAATAGTGACTACCATAGTTAAAAGTGATGTAAGAATTACAGGGGAGATTTTCCAAAGCACAAAAAGCAGTTAGGCACTCAACTCCCAGTGAAAGCCAGTGTGCACCCATTTCTGTCTTAGAAAATCTCCCCCCGGACATGCTAACTGCTCCTTCCAGTTCTTTATAAGTTTTCAAAAGCTGGCAACATATGCAGTATTTTTTAAAATTCTTATATACTTACAGTTCAAAAGTTTGTCTGTCGTGATGGTTCAGCATATATTTGGTGACTTTTTTATAACCTCTCTTCTCTCTAAGTTAGCTGCCATGCAACTTCTCTGAAACCCAG
Organism: Natator depressus; assembly: GCF_965152275.1. Classification (NCBI taxonomy): domain Eukaryota; kingdom Metazoa; phylum Chordata; order Testudines; family Cheloniidae; genus Natator; species Natator depressus. Next base: position 74,946,727 of record NC_134243.1, read on the forward strand.
CAAGACAGACTTCCTTAGGCAAACATCAGATGAGACATTTATCTGTGAAGTTAACTTAGTTCCAACCAATTTTCACCATCAGTTAAATTTTTCCTGTTTTATGTTATACAAGAATGTTTTACTATATAACTTTCATGTAAGTGACAAATGGACTACACAGCCTTCAGAATAATAATACACAGCACTGGCATGCATATCTAAAACTGCAAAAGAAGCATGAAGAAAACTGAGAAATACTCGCTCAATAAGGAAGAGAGCTATGGTTATGTGTACAAAATATTCCTGACATGAGTTCTCAGCTATGAAACGGAACATTTTCTTAACATTTTTTGGTACATAATACATCAATGCTAGCTTTTGTTAATATGCTACATACATGTGTTGAGGGGTGGGTTTTTTTGTATATTAGTGTTTATAATAAAAAACCAAAAAGGAACTGGCCTTTTAATTTAAATCCAAATGTATAATGATTTTAAAGAAAAACAAATATCCGCTGCATCCATTTTAATTGCTGAGAGCAACCCCTGTGTTTTTAAGTTCATCTTTCTAAAAAGATTAGAAATTAGGGAAACACTCTTCCTTGTTTGTCAGGACAGAAAGCCTCCAAACATCTAATGGTAAATCTATGATTAAAACATGTTTGAAAAATGCAATACCCCTTAACTTGTCATGGAAAAAAATTTCCTAGTATCCTATGAAACAACACCTACCAAGAAACTTATCTAGATAGAGGATCTGCCAATAAAAATTGGTTAATGTTTTGTATTACACAGAGTTTCTTACTTCTGTTAACATCAAATGATGCTACCAATGTTAAAACAAAATGCAAACATCCCATGTTATTAGTCAAACAAATTATTGTGCTCATTTCAGAGGTAACTGGGTGAAATTTAATGGTCTAGATAAACAGGAGATCAGACTATCTAATGATCCCTTCTGGCCTTAAACTCTATGAATCTATGAAAGATTAAACAAGTTAATTTCAGTTGAAATGCTGGCAGTTTTAAATCCTACCTCCAGCTCTGCACACTGGTATAATCTACGTGCAAGAAGAGAGTGAAATACATGGCATCAACACAATCCAGTTATAAAATGAAAAAATCTACATCATCACATTTTGTTAAAAAATAAATGGTTCCTGCCCATGCTCATGGGCATTTTGATGAACCTTGGAGGAGCTGAGTGGGCCAGTTTTTCACAGATAGAAGTCAGGAGGAACTCAGTGGCTTGCACAAAACCCCTGTGAAACAAGAGACAAGTTTTCTGTCCATCCTATCTCCCCACCAGTGCATAACAGGATAGGTCTATCTGGCAAAAAGACAAACACTCATCCTAGACACCTACTCAAATTCTGTAAACAGCAATTATGACACTCCCACAGCTTCCCATGCTTGCCTTAAAAGCCAGTGTCCTTTTTACAATACTTTCGTATTGTAGGATCAAGTCCATTCAACACACACACACACACACACACACACCCCTACCTCAGCTGGATGACCCAGGATTCTCAGAACATGGTACTGCAGTGACACGTCATACATGCTTTACACTATTATTGATTATGCTTTTATTTTTTACACTGATGCATTACCATACGTAACATGAGTATCTCTCCAGAAAATAGTGTCATCCCCCGCCATCCAACTCCCTCATTCTGAACCTTTTCCTCCGACAAACCACACATCCTATATGACTCCTGTCTCCATCACCTCACCACAACTATAATACTTCATATACTAAGGGGGCTCCTTGAAAGCACCCAGTGTATGCTAAAGGTAAATAACATCCGAAGGTGGAAATTCCATAATTACCCTCCAAGATTCCGATATATTGCCCAGTTAGACTAGTTGTCACCGCTGGAGCATGCATGTGGGAAAAGTAAAGATTTAGCAAAGAACAGGGAGGCAGTCAAGAATCTGGGTTCTATTTCAAAGCTTTGCCAATGACTGTGACACCTTGAACAAGTCACTTAGATCTATCTGCACCTTTATGTTCCCTACTGGATTCTGCTTTAAATAGTTTTAAGATCCTCACTTGATGCACAAAGTATTATTTTGCCAAAAGATAAGTAAATGTATCCCATTGTAAAAGCATGTATTACATGTTAACTAAAATTCTCAGTATATTGTAGATTTTTTTTCTGTTAGATTAAGCTCATTTGTCGTCCACCCTCTATAAGATTCAAATATGCAAAGGACATCAAAATAAGGTATTAAATTCTTGTATGGAACTCTTGTGTGTTAAGAATGGCTATTTATAATGAAATTCTTTACCTATGTTACTTGTAGCAGTTCATTACAGCTAAAACTTGAAATACATTTTGTGCTCTTTTCATTGCTTATACTTTCAGTTGGCCTTTCAGTAAGACTGGGCAAAAAAAATACACTGGGTCAGTTTCACTTTCCAATTGCAATGCTCTTGCAGGGGAATATGTAAACTGAAAAAGTTTTAAATAAAAAAAAATAATGAAAAACGTTTCTATACATATTAGGGGGGTTACTACCACTGCTCTGGGGCGGGGGGAGGTGTATGTTTTGGTTTTGAACCTCACACATCTCGACCAGAAATGCAAGGCAAGGGCAAGCAGTATTTTTCCACTAAAAGGAACCTCCACGATTTCAAAAGCAAACCTCAGAGCTTTCAATAAGAGAAAAATATTACTTAGAAATCAAGTTAAACATGGGGAAATATTAAGCACGGGCTCTCTCTCTCTCCCACTTAAATTCTAATTTTTTTCCCCCCAAATTTGGGTTGATAAAGGCAGTAAAGTCACGTGAAAAAAAGGAATTTGCTATTTCAGTACCACCAGACTATGCAAATTAGAACTAAATTAAATGTAACTAATTTCATTACAGGCATAATGGTCAAATAAGAAACAGAATTAACAAAATTTAAACATCTTTGTTGAACACAGTTTTTTGTTTTGTCTCATTTTTGAACAAGCCTCTAGAGTTCTCATTTGTTTTCAAGTTTTTTTTTTTTTTTTATCTCAACTGCAGAAAATACTGGAATCCTACAAGGAAGCGGCTGAGCACAAGCCTGTGATCATGTATGGAAGGCAAAGGTTGCCCTGTACTTTTCCTAGGTTCATCTGATGTTTCGGACAAGGTTCCTTTATTCACTAAATTTGCATGGCGAGACAGCTTCACTCCTGGATTATTTTCTATTTTCAGGTAGCAAAGCTGCTCCTGAACCAACTGCACTATATCACACCTATCTATAGCACATACCAGGTGTCAATTAATTTTAATCCCAAATCCTCCTTCCCCTCCATTATCCCCAAACCAACACCAACTACCTTATTAAAAAGCACAACTCCCTACAAAAAAGCACAGCTCCCTACTGCAGGTCCCTTCTCTCTGCACATACCAAACAGTTGGACACCGCCGGCATTTGCAGAATAGCCACAAAGGATGCTGTAGTTCCATCTTCACTTTCTCTCTGCCTTCATAGCTAGAAGAGATTTGGCCTCAAGTAGTAATGCCTTTTGTTTACGCAGGATTTACACAAGCTGATGTGAGCCCAAAACTAGACAGAGAGCAGTTAACAGAATTATTGTAGAAGATAATTGTGCTTTTTTTTGTTGTTGTTGTTTAAATGTGCCTCCATTTCGAAGCAGCAAGCCACCTATATCGTCCTCACAAAATCAACTCCTTTGTAGCTTTTTTTTTTTTAAATTGATATGATAGTACTGCTAGCAACAAATATCAATTGAAGCCAAAAGACAACAGCTTGTTTTACTGGTATCAGATTACAGAGTTTGTAATTGAGCCACACAACAAACAAAAGTTCCTTACTCTTCCCACCACCACCCTGTTTCCCACTTCCAACAGTTTTCCCCAACGGAAAATAAAAGGCAGAATAATGTATTTATTTGCCAAGTTAACGGCCAATGTCTACCACTATATACAGAAGACCTGGCTCCATGTTCCTAGCCCATGCTCACAACACACAACCTTCATAAACACAGACAGGATCAAATTAGCAAAAGAGACTTAAGCAATGTAAGATCAGGCCTCTATCTTCCTCATTTAGATACGCAGTACGTATGCAAAACCAAAAGTATAAGCTTAGTAAAATATATTATTGATTTTGGCCACTCTTAAATGAACGTTTTCACAGAAAGTATTTTAATTCTAGTATCAAAGCTTGGTTCAAAGAGATTTCTTTTAAGATACACAGTATAGAATATTTTCTTCTCTGTAGTTAAGTGGTGCAAGAGAAATAAGATACACAGTGGAGAAAATCTTGTTTATGGAAGGTTTTATTGTGAAGCAAGTTCAGTAGCTAAGTGTGTTATTGACTAGCAATGGAATGTCATTCCTCCTGCATTTCAACAGTGGTCTGATTTCCAGTATTGATTACGAAGGAGTTGTAAAGTGAGACATCAGCTCTGCATCTCAAGTTCTCAGACTGAAAAAACGTGCAATTTAAACTTCAAGCTTCAGAAACTTTAGTTGGTAATAAAGACTAAACGAGGGGGAAAAGGTAGAAAAGACCATGCACAACAAGAATTTCTGAATTCAGTGCCACACTAAGTTAAAATCTGATCCATGGCAGATGTACCCTGGGATAGTAAAAAGTACGGGTGATTGAAGAAAAAAAAATGGGGAACCAAACATTTCAAGATTTCCCCCCCACACACACACTGAAGGAAAATTCAGAAGATTTTGACTAGGTTTAATAATCTTTTATAGTCATAACTTTCATCCCAACAAATCCTAAAATGTTTCGTGAACTGAATACACATCACTGAAATACAGCTACACACTTCGGCTGGAAAGGTACATCATCCGTCTGGCTCTCAGAATGCAGCAAAATAGCAGGAGAAACAAATATCACCAAGGAAAACATCTGTTCCGTTTTTAAAGAATTCTGTGGGACTTAACATCCACACTGAATAGACAGGTCCCTGGCTTTCAAGGTTTTAACCAAAAGTGAGTACTATATAGTATGTATCAATTTACCTACTTCGGCAAGAGAAACCTGTGGCTTCCAAGAGTCTACGTTCCAACCTGATAGCTTAATTACATCTGCTCATCTGAGTTTAAATATATTCTTGATTTTAAAAAAAGCCAGGAAAAACAAAAGAATAAAGAGAAGGTGGGTGAGAAATAGCTTCAGTCTCCAAAAAAAACCATGCCCAGCGCTTTCACATACCATACTATACAGACCCGAACGAGGGGACCAAGTTATTCAGTTGGAGGGGAAAAGAAGTTTATCAAGAGCTAATGGAATCAGCTGGGGACTGCTAGCCCTCCTTCTGAAATTTTTTTTTTTTTTTTAAATAAACAGAAAACCTTAGCAACTCTTACACAGTGTCTGCACTAGCTTTTTCTTTAGTTTCCCTACTGGTTTAGCACCTACCAATGGTAGCAGGTCTCCAAGCAGCTGCCAATGTTTTTAAGCACTGTGTCCCATAAACCAGCTAAAATCTGAAAGCCCGTTAGCACCTCGTCTAGACTACCCTTCCCTCCATTGCTGTGAACAGAATTGTGCCGGGGTAGCAACAGTGGCAAAAAACGAACAAAGCAACTCTCAAACACAAAAAAAACAGCTCTTGGGAAAGACGGCATCCCCTACTGCCTCCTGAAAAAGCAAGATCCCAGCTGCCTGGTCCTCACCACGCTCTTCAACCAGTGCAAGCGATTCTGCCGGACTCCCAGCTCCTGGAAGGCGGCCATTATGGTACTGGTGTACAAGAAGGGCGAGCGGGATGACCCCAGCAACTGGAGGCCCATCTCCCTCCGCTCCACGATGTACAAGCTCTATGCCAGCTGCCTGGCGTCAAGGATCACAGAGTGGTTGGTGAGCGGGGGTGAAGCTCCATCCAGAAAGGCTTCGTGTCCTGCGAGGGCTGCTATGAACACAACTTTGTCCTCCAAACCACCATCGAAATGGCCAGAAGGGAGCGGAGGCAGTGAATGGTAGCATGGCTCAACCTGGCTAACACCTTTGGGTCCATGCCCCACCACCACATCTTTGCCATGCTCCAGGAGTTTGGGATGCCAGAGAACTTCCTTCGTGTGATCCGAGAGGTGTACGAGGGATGCAGCACCACCAGTCGCTCAGTCGAAGGGGAGACCGCCGAGATCCCGATCAGAGTTAAGCAGGGCTGTCCCCTCAGCCCCATCATCTTTAACCTCACCATGGAGCCATTGCTGCGAGCCATCTCCAATGGCACAGGTGGCTTCAACCTCCATGAGGAGAGCGTGAGCGTCCTGGCTTATGCGGATGACCTGGTCCTGACCGCGGACGACCAGGTATGCTAGATTCCACCAGTAGAGCTGCCGACTGGATGGGGCTCCGCTTCAATGCAAAGAAGTGTGCAACTCTCCACATCGACAGCAGCAAAAGGGACTCGATGCAGACAACGGGGTTCCAGATCCAGGGTGAGCCTGTCATCCCCCTGGCAGAGGGGCAGGCATACCAGCACCTTGGCACACCAACAGGTTTCCGTGTCCGGCAGACACCCGAGGACACCATCCAGGAGATCTTGCAAGACACCGCCAAGATCGACGCCTCCCTGCTAGCACCGTGGCAGAAGATAAACGCCCTGAACACCTTCCTGATCCCCCGCATCTCGTTCGTCTTAAGGGGATCCGCCGTGGCAAAGGTACCCCTCAACAAGGCAGACAAGATCGTCCGGCAGCTGGTGAAGAAGTGGCTGTTCCTTCCCCAAAGAGCCAGCAACGAGCTGGTCTACATCGCCCACAGGCATAGCGGTGCCAACGCCCCCTCATGGGTGACTTGTGTGACATCGCGGTGATCACCCATGCCTTCCACCTGCTGACGTGTCCTGACGCCATGGTAAGGAACATCGCAGCCAACGCCCTCCATGATGCAACAAGGAAGCGGATCGGCAGAGCCCCCTCCAACCAAGACATCACCAGCTTCCTGAGCAGTTCCCTGGATGGCAAATTCAGATGGGATGGGCGCGACATCACTTCACCGTGGTCCCGCGCTCGCAATGCCACACGTCACCTGGGGAAACGCATCGGCTGCCGCTGGGAGTGGTGCAAGGAGCACCAGGAGCTGGGAGTCCTGGTGCCGCAGATCAGGTCCAACAACACCACCATCGTCACCCTGAGCGCCAGGGGCATGCTGGAGAGGACCCTGAAGGCAGCCATCCACTCATTGTACATGGAAACCCTGAAGCGTAAACCGGACCAGGGTAAAGCCTTCGAACTGACGAGCAAGTGGGACGCCAGCAACCACTTCCTCGCCAGGGACGGCTTCACCCATTTCGCCAACTGGCAGTTTATCCACCGTGCTCGGCTCAACTGCGTCCCACTCAAAGGAGCCGCCTGCCACGGGAACCAAGACAAGCGTTGCAACTCCAACAAGACCCTGCCCCATGTCCTGTGCAGCTGCAAGCCCCACTCCAGAGCCTGGCAGCTGCGCCACAATGGCATCCAGAACCGCCTGGTGAAAGCCATTGCACCACGCCTGGGGGAGGTCGCCGTGAACTGCACCATCCCCGGTACTGATAGCCAGTTGCGACCTGACGTGGTAGTCACCAACGAGGCCCAGAAAAAGATCATCCTCATCAACATCACCGTCTCCTTTGAGAACAGGACCCCGGCCTTCTGAGAAGCCCGAGCTCACAAGCTGGAAAAATACACCCCCCTGGCCGACACCCTGAGTGCGAAGGGCTACGAGGTGCAGATGGATGTCCTGATCGTCGGAGCCCTGAGCACTTGGGACACCTGCAATGAGCATGTGCTGTGGACCTGTGGGATCGGTCGACGCTACGCATGGCTCATGTGGCGCCTCGTGGTCTCGGACACCATCCGATGGTCCAGGGACATCTACATCGAACATATCACCGGCCACTGACAGTACCAGGAGGTGTGAGCCGGTACGACATCGTACATCAACTATGAGAAAGGGACCGAGACACTTATTCCATTGGACCAAATAACCGGAAACAAACTCACTGAACATTAAATCTCACCAAATGAGGGTAAATTCATCCTCATCATCATATCCACTCATTATACTCCACACCCGAACACAGCCATTATATAAACAACAAACATACCCACATATCTCAATGTTTGTACTTTGACCTGTTAACCTTTTACTCCCAATCAGGGAGATTGCAGATTATGTATTCCTTACGCCACCCATTCCTAAACCGAACTTTGCACCCCTTGATAATCTGTACCTTATTCCCTGATGACCAGAAACTTTAAGCTTAAACTCTGTACCGTTTTCTTTTTATTTCAACATCATCTTAAATAAAATTATTAAATTGCCCTGCCCTAGCCAAATCCCCTGCACTCTGGCAGGATCTATTCTATATACTTATTTCTAAAAGAGTGGTGATACGTCTAGAAATTGGAACATTAGTTCAGATAAAAACATCATCATCTTGTAGTCTTAAAAAAAATAAGTTTGGTTAACTTTTCTTTTTAGGTTTCAGAGTAGCAGCCGTGTTAGTCTGTATCCGCAAAAAGAACAGGAGTACTTGTGGCACCTTAGAGACTAACAAATTTATTTGAGCATAACCTTTTGTGGGCAATAGCCCACTTCATCGGATGCACAGAATGGAACATTAGATAGATCGATAGATCATGAAACGGTGGAAGTAGCCATACCAACTGTAAGAGGCTAATTAATTAAGATGAGCTATTACCAGCAGGAGAAAAAAACTTCTGTAGTGATAATCAAGATGACCCATTTAGACAGTTGACAAGAAGGTGTGAGAATACTTAACATGGGGAAATAGATTCTCCGAGACTGGGAGTGGCTCGGTCATTACAGATATTGAATCTTGATTATCACTCCTGCTGATAATAGCTCATCTTAATTAATTAGCCTCTTACAGTTGGAATGGCTACTTCCACCTTTGCATGTTCTCTGTATGTATGTATATATATCTTCTTATTATATTTTCCATTCTATGCATCCAATGAAGTGGGCTGTACCCCACAAAAGCTTATGCTCAAATAGATTTGTTAGTGCCACAAGTACTCCTGTTCTTTTTAGAACCATTTCCACACACACTGTGCTTCACGCAGGATCAGAGGCTATACAGAACAGTGAGCCTGGTGAATAGAGCACTAGACTGGGACTTGGGAGACCTGGCTCTGCCACTGGTCTGTTGGGTAACCTTGGGCAAGTCACATCCCATCAGTGCCTCAGTTTCCCCATCTGTAAAATGGGGATAATGATAATGACCTCCTTTGTAAAGCCCTTTCAGCTCTACTGATGAAAAGAGCTAGGTATTACTACTACTAGACAGTAACTCCTCACTTAACGTCCTCCCGCTTAACGTTGTTTCAAAGTTACGTCGCTGCTCAATTAGGGAACGTGCTTGTTTAAAGTTGTGCAATGCTGCCTCATTTGGCTGCCTGTCCACTGCTTGCAAGAGTTTGTGGAAGAACAGCGACTTGACAAGGGAGCATTGCACAAGTTGCTCTTCTCCACCTCCTCCCCCTCCCTCCCAGTGCTTCCCCCACTGAAAACAGCTGTTTGGTGGTGCTTAAGACTTTCTGGGAGAGAAGGGGAGGAGTGGGGAAGCACTGCATCTCCACTCCTCCCCCACCCTCCCAGAAAATCCTAAGCACCGCCAAACAGCTGTTTGGCAGCAGGGAAGTGCTGGAAGGGAGGGGGAAGAGCAGGGAAACGCCGCATCTCCGCTCCTCCCCCTCCCTCCCAGAAAGTCCTAAGCGCAAAGCGCTGGGAGGGAGGGGAAGGAGCGAAGAAGCACCGCATCTCCGCTCCTCCTCCTCCCACCCAGAAAGTCCTAAGCACAACCAAACAGCTGTTTGGCAGTGCTCAGGACTTTCTGGGAGGGAGGCAGGGGGGAGAAGGAGCGGGGATGCGGTGTGCTCCAGGGAGGAGGTGGAGTGGGGGTGGGAAAGAGGTGGGCCTGGAGTGGAGCGGGGACAGGAAGAGGCGGGCCTGGAGCATCCCCCAGCAAAGTCAGCGCCTGTTCTTCTCCGAGTAAGCTGCCACTGCTGCTGCGAAGGTGCTTCCTAGCGTCCTTGCCTGCAGCGGGCTGTGCCTATGCGGGGTACGCCAGGGGCACTTCCCAACCTCAGTACAGTACAGTACTGTACAGTATATAATGCCTTTTGTCTGCCCCAAAAAAATTTCCTTGGAACATAACCTCGCGCATTTACATTAAATCTTATGGGAAAATTGGATTATTTTAGCATCGTTTCACTTAAAGTTGCATTTTTCAGGAACATAACTACAACGTTAAGTGAGGAGTTACTGTACTTACGGAACATGCTGTGAAAAGAACTTCACAGAAGTTCCAACCAAATTTTTAGACCAAGTGGTATGATATGTAGACAGGTGGATAGGTATTCAAACCAAAGCTTTTGGGAGGCTTAGTTAGCAGAAGTCTACTCTCTGAATGTACCCACTGGCAAGCTCACTCAACTCTGTTGGCAAAACAGATTATTAGTAGAACAGTTTGACAGCAAAAGTTCTCCCCTAATTTTCAATTTAAATTTTCCTTCCTACAGTTTACAACCATTACCAGGTTGGATATCAGCCCCACATCAGCTAAAGTTAAGGTAACTGAGGATTTAAGAGCTAAATTGAAGGAATTCCTGGAATTTCTATTCTGACAACATTCTTCTAGAAGGATTAACCCCCCCACCCCCACCCACAAACAATGTCAAGGATCTGACTTCAGAGCTAAAGCTAAAACTCTGCTTTTATTCTACCCCTATTGTGTTCAAGCACTGTAGCACAAATGGTTTGTAAGACCACCACATTTCAAAGTCCTCAGGTATCTAGAGCAGAAGATAGAGTTTCAGCCTTAATTCTTAACTCCCTTGCATTCAAAGTGGGTCTTTCATTTTTCTCTGTGTGTTAGTTTCTTGTGTTCTTTGTTTGGTTGTTGTCTGTTTTTATAAAACCTTGACACTTAAGAAAAAACGTTTTTCTGGGATCTTGTCACTGTACTTTGAAATAAGCTTGGTTTAGATACCTTCAGTTACTGACAAAGGTGCCATTTTTAAAAAACCTTTAACGTAAGATTTTTAGAGAGTCAAATACATGGTTTTCTGGGTAAAAAAATAATTCTTTGTCTCACCTAGTGACGTTTTCACTCAAAGGAGATAACTAAAATCAGACTTTATGGGAGATGCAGATCACCATTTTCTTCATTTTGTAAAGTGCAAATATGGGGCCACACCATAACAATTTAGAAGCAGAAGTCACCAACGAGTGTCTCGGGGCACAATATGGTCCATGGTTAGTAAAAAGTATTGGTTTTAGGGGTTTCGTTTTGTTTTTTCCATTCCAAATCTATTGGGAGACTCACATCCCCCCCGGTCAAACATGGCTTTCATGGAGGCCAAAGTATTACTTGGAAAAATGTAAACCACTTCCAAGAAAGAACCTTGAATCCTTATGAATTCACCTCACCCTCTTCTGGCAACTCCCACTCTCCATGGCAGACAACCACTTGTTTTTCCTCTACAGTAAGTAAGGCTCTGCTGCTTCAGGGGGTTTCACTGCTCAAGGCAAAATAGAAAATGTACATACACCCCACGCAGTCACTCACAAACAGTCATTAAACTTTTGCTGCCCAAGGCAATTGTCCATCTCACCCATAAGGGTAAGGCTGGCCTAGTTCTCAGAGTAAAGAAGTAGTTCCCCTTAGCTTTTAGCATATGCTATTTCTTACCCACAGAAGAGAGTGTATTCAGTAGCAACAGAAAGAGGGTTAAGGAATTTCGAATGAAACTTGTTCTAAGTTTAACTGGAAGTCAGTAAGTGCTTAGCAGTCTGAGTCCTAAATCACCTTTGAAGATGGGACTTAAACACTTTTGAAAATTTCACCTAAAGCCTTCTATGTACAAAAGCGTGGACTCACTCTCTCCCCCCAAGTACCCCAGGTACAAGGGACACCACAATAAAAAAGGGAAAGAAAACACAACATTGAAAGAGGGATTCCCTCCCCCCAAAAGCCAGAGAGTTGACAGCCCACCAAACCTTATGTCCTAACAAGTAGTTTTTGTTTTTTTTTAAAAAAAAGGTATTTCTGTAAAACTTCAAACTTTGAAGAGGTAGGGGAGAGGAGTTTCTCTCACAGATCTTACTTAGCAAACAGAGGTAGCCATTAGAATCAGACCAATTTTCCATTGATAGTTAACCCTCACTACTACATTGTTCGGAGGGAAACAATATCCCTGTTGGATGGCAAGTATTTCAGAGAGGTTATTCAATCTGCATGCACTACCCATCTCTGCAAGAACTCTGTCCAGAAGTTGAAACTGACAACTTGAATTTTTTCCCACTCAAATGCAACTATGTAATCTCTGCTCCTAATAAGCACATATGCACACTGATGGAAATGTGCATTAGTAATATTTACAATGGTAAAGACTCCCGTTACATTACAGTTTCATTAGGGTATTACTCTTTAACCAGACGTTTTATATTCTTTTTGGTAATATTCTAGTATTTCTAAACCAAGCTGCATCAGTTTATGATTATTTTTTCCAGTGCTTTGATATTTTGGAAACTTCCAAAATGGGGGTGCATATGGTGCTTTAATAACAGTAGTATTTTTATGTACTTCTCTTCTCCTAAGTGCTATACAAACCCTAATTAATCCTAGCACACCTGTGAGGTATTTTAAGCAAACATCACTCCCATTTTACAGATAGGAAAACAGACTGCAAAGTAAAACACTAAGGTTAAATAACTCATCTAAGGTCAGAAACAATCAATGATCTAGCTCAAATTAAATTGGGATTTCCTAGCTTCCATCCCTGTACTTGAACCACTAGACCACACTGCCTCTACAAACAGTACTTGCAGTAGCTACACCTGCTTTCATGCACTTTTATCTCCCTTTTCCCTCTTACAAATAGTTTGTTGCACTTGCCTCTGCACAACTGCTCTGTGTCATGCAGTTCAATTAAGAGCAGCAGCCAATTCTACAGCAGCCAATGATGCTGATCTAATTTCCATGTCTTCTTTAGAAAAAGCTTCTCTTTAGTCTTACAGTTGAGCCCAAAATCTCTCCAATGGAGAGAGAGAGAGATTATTTTCTCATGAATAGTCCTGTATTATGTACCTTAATTTTTCCTGTGGATTTCTTCCATTTAACAGGAAAGAAACACCCCAGTAATTAAGAAATAAAATCACTGTGTAATCAGAAGCCCTACCAAGTAATGAAAAGCTAATCACACTGTAGGAAAAGGTGTTGTTTGATGGCAGAAAGAGTGCTAAATATGCCAACTGAATATCTATTTATTTCTAATACAGCAGCAACAAGACAACACAGATACATAGTGTCAAGCATTCACATCAACACGGTTTAGTTTTCAAGACTACACACACACACACACACACAAAAACACAAAATACCCAGAGAACTGGGAATGGAAACGTCCTCAGGTCTCTTTAAAAAAATGTTTCATACAAAACGTAACATTTGTAAAAACACATTCCTGAGAGTCAGGAAATAGGTCTCTCATGGCAAAGTTATTGTTTGAATAGGGGCATCTCTATTGCACTGCAAAGTAGTAGATGGTTGAGATCCTGATCTAGTTCATAACCAACCTGTTGCCTTTAAACTGTAAACGCTTCGCACTTAGAGAAAGACTCTTCTTCATGGGAATATTATCCCCATTTTAAAGAGGGGGAAATGAGGACACACAAATGAGCAGTGACATGTCCAAATACACAGTTTCAGGCCATAACAGACCACCAGATCATCCAGTCTGTCCTCTTGTATGTCATGGGCCCCCCACCCCTCCCAACACCCACACACTAAACCCAACAGCCAAAATGATACCAAGGTATTATAGCCGACAGGAGACTAGACTATGAGAACAGGAGGGACCGAGGTGCACCAGTGTTTCAGGCCCCCCACAATGGCGGAGAAATAATTAAGTGAGATATATAATTAAGTGAGGTTCCGAAGGAGAAGCATTTCCAAAGACTGAAAAGACACTATTTAATGCTGTTCAAAGGAATTAATTGCAGTTGCCACCAGGCAAAACTGAAAATGAATTTTCAGTCCAAATTTTGAAAAGTAGCATAAAGGGATCTTGCCAACATTTAACCAGGCTCCAACTTCTAATGAAAATCCAGAAGAACAAAACAAAACCATTCGTTGTGTTCATAGTGCTTCTGTCTATACAGTTGTGCAAGACAAAGAAGGAAAGGAGGAGAAAGAGCCAGCGCTGCAGTGCTCAGCACAACATGACAACATATTCAACTCAGCTTTCCTATTCGCTACTGAGACAAGAAGCCAGCATCCGCTGAAGAGAGCGTCTGAAAATGTCAAACCCTGCTACCAAATGAAATCTGGCCTCCCTCTGTTGACTGGAGGGGCCTTTAATTAACTCTATAAATACAGCATAAACAACAGCTAAAAAGAGTAACGTCCGATGAAGTGAGCTGTAGCTCACGAAAGCTTATGCTCAAATAAATTTGTTAGTCTCTAAGGTGCCACAAGTACTCCTTTTCTTTTCGTGGATACAGACTAACAAGGCTGCTACTCTGAAACCTTGAGTTATAGATTATGTCTATCCTGAATCATCATCCTGAATCCCTTAGCTCCATAAATTAGTAGGGAGTTTTTTGGGTGGAGAGTGGGGAAGACCACCACCAAAAGAAATGTACAGATATTTGTAACTGAAAAGAACAATGCAAGTGTCTCTGTGGATAAATCACATTAATACATATCAAAGTGTCATCATTAAACATGAGCAACACATGGAAGTGTTAATTGCCTTTTGTGCATTTATTTTTCTTCTGAATATCTTAAATGAGCATGCATAGACACATACGCAAATACAGTAAGTACTTTATGTCTTGAAAAAAAGAAATGTTATTTGTAGGCAGAAACATGACAAATACCTCATCAAGAATGTCTCAAGGGATGTACAAGTTTTTCTACACTTAATAGGATGTTTTGGGGCTAATCTCTGAGAAAGACACACTTAAGGATACAGACAGATAAGGAGGTGCCAATTCTTGCTTCACAGCTGATATTTTAATTCTCTTGTTCTTTGGGCAAAACAGAGAAGTGTCAAGGTAACTATTGTTCTTCAATATTGTGCAATGAGAGATGTACGTGGGGGAGGTATCTTCAAGTCCTTGCTCTGAAAGAAGAATTGTTAAAGCTATATAAAGGTAAAAATATTACCAAAGAAAGCTGGTGACTCACGCACTGAACTAAAGCAGCTGTGGAGAATTCAGTAGGCCAAAGAAACTTACAGGTGCACTAGGAAGGAGTTGGTGAACTAGATAGTAGAAATACAGTGACTTAAAATCTCCTTGTTACTACTTTTTGAACTTGCAAGAAGGAGGTGGTAATCCATAAACTTTCTGTTACACACAGACAAAACACTATGGCACCTAAAAAGCTTTCATAGTCTAGAGGCACACTCATTTTCATCCCCATATCTCCCTCATTAACTGACCTCCCACCCCAGAAAAGAGAGAAGATTCCAAAATGGAGGAAAGGACACCACCACTTGGTTAAAAGTCTAGTACTAGCCCATTTATGGGCAAGTATATCCTTTTCAAAACTAACAACATGGCAAATGCTTTGGACAATAGTGCAGATTTTGCTTGTATAATTTATAATCCAAGTTAAAATTTAGTTTAAAAAGCATAGAAAGAAGGGAGAGGTGCTGTTTGCAGCAGTTCTGAGTAGCACACAGTTTTTTTTTTTTCCCTTTTGATTCTATAAGACAGCCCAATTGCCATTGCTGCAGATGTGTGGCTTTTTATTCTGTTTTAGTTAGATACGGATAGGATGGGTAGCATCTCTTTGTGGAGACGTGGGGCCGTTTAGAATCCCCTCCCCCAAGTTCAACAGGAGCAGACGGTGCTTGGCACCTCTCAGGAGTCGGGACACCACAAAATTAGAACTCAACCTTGAGTGATCTAAGAGGTCATCTGTAACGTACACACATTGCTTCTCTGGAGGGCTTTTTTGCTTATTACATTTTTTAAACCCCAAAACACTCACCTTTAAGTAACATTTCAATCAATTCACTAGTTCAATAACCTTCCTCAAGTCCATCTTCTGGAGCTGCTCACGCACCCTTCCAAAAAGCCAGCTTTTCTTTTTCTTGTTGAATCTTGGTCCAGGCAACTTCCTGCTGATTACTGTGGTTAAATGTTTGACCCTGCCAGGAGTGGGGTTCACAGTAAACAAAACCATAGTTTGTCAAGTGGAGCAGAATCCACAAACAAGCCTCTCACACTAGCAAGAGTTTTTCCCCTTGGGAGTTTTAGCAGGAAAAGAGAAGGAAGTCATGCTGTGTGAAGTCTGTGTATTACTGTGAAATGGATTATTTACAAAACAGAAGTTAAAACACATAATGATACCAGGCAAGGAAGGAGCTCGGTTATCAGTTCTATTCCCCAGAGCCCAGTATGTGTTTTTCGTTCTGTTCCACAACCCCACCCCCACCAGAAAAAAATCTAATGTAATAACAAACTTTAAACAAAGTAACTACTAATGCATTTCCACAAAGCAACACTGTCTAAGTGGAGAAAGTTCCCATAAAAAACGTTTAGTTTCTCAGGAGATGAAAGATGAGTTGTTTCATTTTTTGTATGTATACAAACTGTCAAGTGGTACAAGTTCACTGGTAAATAATGTGCATTATTTATTACAGATAACAGTAGGAAATCTGTAGCACTTATAAAGACCATTATGATGCCATTAAAAAGATTTCGTGTTCAGTTTTCAAGGCGACGGGCACAGAGCCATAGCTACAATAATTATTATATTTATCACTATGTAAACTAACCTTAATGCTTCATTAAAACAGAGGAAAATGATAGCACTGAGCTCTTGGCAACAGCTGACAGCCTTACACAGCTAGATGGGGATTCTCAATTTGCAGCTAGTTTCTGTAGCCACTGGACTGCTCAGGTAGATTTGTCTTTTGGTAAGAAGATACAGTAAAAATCAGTGATTAACCTTCCGTAACGGTTGTTCTTCGACAAGTGTTGCTCATGTCCATTCCACGCTAGGTGTGTGCATGCTGCATGCACTGCTGCTGGAGATATTTCCCTTAGTGGTATCTATTGGTCCTATTCTAGTGTCCTCTGGGGTCATGCACTTACAGTGGTGCATAAGGGGCGCCACCGGCCCACACCCTCTCCGTTCCTTCTTGCCAGTGACTGCAACAGAGGGGTAGGAGGGTGGGTCATGAAATGGACGTGAGCACATCTCCAAGAACAACAGTTACGGAAGGTTAGCAACCGTTTTTCCTTCGTGTCCATTCCACGCTAGGTGACTCACAAGCAGCACCCCAGGAGCTGGGCTCGGACTTCACGGATGGGCTGATTGCAACACTGCCCTTCCAAAACTGGCATCGTCTCGAGCCTGTTGGGTGATGGCATAGTGGTACGCAAAGGTACGCGCCAAAGACCAGATTGCAGCTCTGCGGATGTCCTGGATTGGGACCTTCGCGAGGAACGCAGCTAACGAAGTCTGCGCTCTTGTGAAATGAGCCATGATGGAGGCAGAAGATTTGTTTGCTCGTTCTGAATACAGGCGGTTACCCATGACGACATCCTTCGGGTTGCCACAGGTAGCCCTCTCATCCTTTCTACTATTGCTACAAAGTGTGGTGCGGATTTGCAGAAGGCTTTAGTTCTCTCAATATAAAAGGCATGGGGCAAGACTAACATACAACAAATGAAGCTGTCGTCCCTCAGAGTTCTCCTGAGGTTCCGGGAAGACTACAGGTAGAAATATGACCTGGTTGTTATGGAATTGTGACACCATCTTTGTCAGGAAGGCCAGGTAGGGGCGCCATTGGACTTTGTCCAACTTGTAAGGTGGTTCAGACATAAGGACCCTGATCTCAGAGACCCTTCTGGCCAAGGTGATTGGAGAGAGGGAGCAGGATGCTAATGGCTCGGGGCGGGAGCGGGAGGAGGATTTTGATAGGATCAGGTTTAAGTCTCACGATGGAGGTTGGTTCGCAAACCTGAGGATAGAGTCCTTCCAAGCCCTTGAGAGTGGATCATTAGTTCATTGGAGAACACTGATCTGCCGTTCACTAAGGGGACGGAAGGCTGATATGTCTGCCAGATGAACCTTAATAAACCTGCTGTTATAGGTGGAGCAAACAGTCCAATATAGACTGAAGGGGAGATCGAGAGGGAGAGAGATTATGTTTGGAAGCCCAACAAGTGAAACGTTTCCAGTTGGCCAAGTAAGCTGTCCTCGTGGAAAGCTTTCTGCTACCTAGCAAGACCTGCCAAACTTGTTTAGATGAGGCCTGTTCTTCAGGATTCAGCCACGCAGCATCCCTGCTATTAAGTGCAGGGAGACAAGGTTTGGGTGAAGTAACCGGCCATGGTCTTGGGAAATCAGGTCCAGAGGGAGTGGAGCTGCCACCGAAAGGTCCAGGAGCGCGCCGAACCAATGCTGGCATTGCCACGCCAGTGCTATCAGGATAACTTTTGCTTGTACCGTTTGATTTTTAGAACCGCACTGTGAATCAAGGCATACAGTAGGTGGCCTGCCCTTGAGAGCAGAAAGGTGTTGGAGAGGGAGCCTGGGCTGTACCCATGCAGCGAACTGATGGCATTTCCTGTTTTCCCTGGTGGTGAACAGGTTCACCTGGGGAGGCCCTCACTTTTGGAAGATAAATCTGGTGACCTCTGGGTGAAGGGACCACCGTGGTCAAAGGAGAACGATCTGCTGTGGTGCTCCACCACCACATTCCTGACTCCTGGGAGATGTGACGCCTCGAGAGGGAGAGAGGGTCTCACACAGAAGTCCCATACACGGATGGCCTCCTGACACAGGGCAGAAGATCAAGCCCCTCCTTGCTTGTTGATATAGAACATGGGCCCAGTATTGTCTGTCAGGACTTGTACCAGCTTGCCTGAGATCTGGGGCAGGAACACTTGACATATTAAGTGCACCACCCTGAGCTCCCTTATGTTTACGTGCAGGGAGAGTTCTTCCTGGGACCAGAGGTTGAGGAGGTGGGCAACCCGCCCTAGGTCTGATACATCCGAGACTAAGAATACCAATGGCTGTGGGGTAACCCAGGCCAGCCCCATCATTACCGACCTTGATCTTTCCACCAGTATAGGGAGGCAAAGACCAGGGGAGGGACCGGGAGCACTGAGTCCAAGTGGTGTCTGCTGGGGAAGTAAACTGACACTAGCCACATCTGGAGGGCTCTAAGGTGCAGCCTTGTGTATTGAACTATGTAAGTACAAGCCGCCATGCTACCCGGTAGCTTGAGGCACACCTGAGCGATCATGATTGCGTGCGCCATGCCCTTGGATATCAGGTCTGACATGGTCTAGAAACGGACCTCAGACAGGAAGGCCCTAGCTTGGGTCGAGTCAAACACTGTCCCGATAAATTCTGTTCTCTGAACCAGAACAAGCGTTGACTTCTGCTTCTTTATCATCAGGCCCAGAACCCTGAAGGTGGCTTGCTGTTCTATATTTGAGCCTGCAACCAGCCTTTGATCAGCCAGTCGTCAAGGTACACCTCGCCGCGTAAGGAAGGCTGCTACAACCACCATACATTTCATGAAAACACACAGGGCTTCCAACAGGCTGAAAGGGAGGGTGGTGAACTGGTAGTGGCATTAACCCACTATAAACCTGAGAAATCTTTTGTGGCCATGGAAAATAGGAATATGAAAGTATACATCCTTTAAGTCAAGGGTAGCGTACCAGTCTCCTGGGTCCAGGGAGGGAATGATAGAGGTTAGGGAGACCATGCGGAACCTTATAATCACAAAAGCTTATGCTCAAATAAATGTGTTAGTCTCTAAGGTGCCACATGCGGAATCTGTTCTTCATGTGGAACCTGTTTCCTTCAATATCTATTGAGAATACGCAAGTCCAAGATGGGCCGGAGGCCCCCTTTGGCCTTTGAGATTAGAAAATACCAGGAGTAGAACCACTTCCCTCTCAAGTCTTGAGAAACTTCCTCCACAACCCCCATACATAAGAGGTATTGCATCTCCTGGAAAAGGAGTTGTTTGTGAGAAGGGTCCCTAAAGAGGGACAGGATGGAGGGGATTGGAGAGAAGGGTGGATAGAAACTGCAGGGGGTAACTGACTGTGTTCAGGACCCAAAGGTCTGATGTTATGAATGACCATGCTGGACTAAAGAGCAACATATGGTCCAAAAATAAAAGGGGAGGTGGATTTGAAACAGTGACTGGTACCACACCCTCGGATGCACCTTCAAAAGGCCTGCGTGGGCTACCAGAGTATCTCTAAGACCCCAACCGGGAGGCTGGGGTGGGCAGAAGTGGTTGGTGCCATTTAGAAGCCCTCCCTTTTTCTTTTGTAGGGCTCCTGTCTTGGAGCTACTGAGGCGGCTGCTGGGGCCTGAAGTGCTTTCTGGAAGCAGATGGAGCATACAGGCCTAAGGATGGTAGAGTGGCCCTCGAGTCCTTCAGTCCATGAAGTCCCATATCTGTCTGCTCCGAGAAAAGAAAGGAGCCTTCAAAGAGGAGGTCCTGGATGGACTATTGGGCTTGTGGGGAAGACCAGAGGACTGGAGCCAGGAACAGCACCTCATGGTAACCAGGGAGGCCATTGTCTGGGCCACCAAGACAACAGCATCCAGAGCCACCTGGAGAGAGGTCGTGGCCAAGTTCTTACCCTCTTCCAAGAGGGCCATGAACTCCTATCTTGACTGTTGGGGCAGGGAGCCTGAATTTATTCAGGGAGTCCCACAGAGTAAAATTATCTCTCTTCAGCAAAGCTTGCTGGTTGCAGACATGCAGTTGGAGGCTACCCATGGAATAAACCTCTCTTTCGAAAACGTCCAGTTTCTTGGAGTCTTTCTATTTCGAGGCAGCACTTAACTGGCCCTCCCTGTCCCTTTCATTCACCGAAGACACCACCAAGGACCCAGGAAGAGAGTGGGGCAAGGTGCAAGTACAGGTATTCGAACCCGCCTACCAGCTCATAATACTACTTCTCTGCTCTCTGAAGTGGGGCCAGAGAAGGCGTTTGCCACAGGGCCTTAACTGGTCCCATCATGGCCTCACTGATGGGCAGGGCCACCTTGGATGGAGCTGCTAAATAAGGCTGTGCAAAGTCTCTTTAATAACCTCGATTTCCAGGCCCAGGTTTGTGGCGACTCCCTTCAAAATGTCCTGATGGACCCTGAAATCATCCAGTAGCTGAAGGTTACTGGGACCCAGAACTGACTCATCTGGGGAGGACAAGGAGGAGCTTGCACCAAAGGAGGGTCTCCTTCCTCTTCCTCTACCTTGACTATGTCCAGGGGAGGCATCTCCTGGATGTCGGTACAGAGATTGGGGTCTCATGCCAAGTGGAAAGGAACAGTAACCCGTCCATATTTCAGTGTAGGAGCTGTGGGAGGAAGGACCCGGTACCAGGGGAAAAACCCCAGGGTTCCAGTAGGGCCACTGTGATCTGTGGGCCAGGTGCCCACCAGAGGACTGGCGGTAAAGCTCAGTGGAGCATAGGCTGGATACCGATGATAGGCTTTTGGCAGTACATAAAGCTTCCCTTCGGAGTCCAAAGAGGATTCTTCTCTAGCTGACCACAATGGAGTGGTATCCACTTCCACCTCCATACAGTGCTGGGTTCTGGGGACCGGTGGCGTATTAGAGTTCGGGATGCTGGGATCAGGTAGAGCTTGCCCCTAGATGGTGTCGGGGGACCTGGTGCCAGGAAAGTGCCCGACACACCCTGTTCCCTCCTGCTTCCGGGCACCAGAGCTGGTAGGTGCACCATTGGGGTTGGCAAGACCAGAAGAGAAAGGTCCCCAGCAGCCTGAAAAGCCTTCAGTGTCGACGGCACCATCAGTCCGCTGGCACCACGGTGGCTTCCCGGTGTCGGTGGAGGGTCTCACACAAGACTCAAGACCCTTGGCAGAGTTGACAGTGCCGACAGCTCTGGGGTAGAAGAGTGACCACCCCCCCAGCACAGGTCTCACTGAACTTCCTTCTCCCTGCTTGTCTCTCTTTTGCACCAGTGAGTGCCCTCTCTCAGTGCGCTGCTTCTTAGGTTTCTTCCTCGACACCGGAGACAGAACGGTGCTGGGAAGAGCTTGATGCCGGGGGAGCGCTTCACACCAATGCCGAAGTACTCAACGCTGAATCGAAGCGTCTCGGCTCTGAGACAGATCTTCCGGCAGCTTCCATGAGGATAGCCTTCAGTCTGACGTCCCTGTCTTTTTTGGTGCGGGGTCTCAAGTCCCGACAGATCTGGCACTTATCCTTCACACGAGTTTCGCCCAGGCCCTTTGAGCCACCGGAGTGCAAGTTCCTCTACGATAGGAACTTTTTACACTAACTATATACACTGAAACTACTTGAAACTATATGCACTACATTATGATAACTAAGAATGTAAAAAAAAAAGTCCAAAAACCACTAGGAAGAAGTCTTGATGAAGCAAGAAGGGTCGTTCCAGCAACCGTCACGGGTGGTAAGAAGGACCTGAGAGGGTGTGGGACCAGCGGCACCCCTTATACCGGTGCATAAGTGTGCAGCTCCAGAGGGAACTAGAGCCGCCCAATGGATACCACTAAGGGAAAAATCTCCAGCAATGGTGCACACGGCATGCACACACCTAGCACGGAACAGACATGAGCAAGCACTTGAAGAAGAAGGTAAACCACAGCTGGACCTCAAGTCACAGCAAATGTCCTAAAAATATTGACTGACTGTCTTAAACCTCCATAACAAGATTCTATCTAATTATCTAAAATGTGAGGAAGGTTGTAGGAATTTATTACTCCAGTACCAACAACATAAACTGTACTTCATACCATATAGACATTAAATGGCCCTGAACGTACCATAGTGAAGGGTTTAAAAACTAGTATGATAAATGTGGAAAGCCACAGCTTCCTGGTATTTACTTGGACTAGCAATTTTGGAGGGGCATGCAACTGCTGCTACAAGCTAAGCTGCAATAATGTCTATATATGATCTGAGTCATGCAGACCACTTCTAACACAAAAGTCCATTTCAATAGTTTTCCACATGAACTAAGGGCCTTTGAAATATCTCCAACTTGTATCATCGTGCTGCATCTGAAAAGCAGACTGTGATGGTTCAAACCCATTACAGTCACAGAAAAACTTGTAGGTCCAAACCTTTCCCCTCACATTTGCAAGTGTAATTAGGGCTGCTCAAAATACAGAGAACATTTTTCATGAAAGTTTTCAACACTATTACAACTCCTTTGTCTTCAACAGGAGATGCTTGTGAATGTCAAAGAGCAGAATCTATCCTCTACAGGTGGGATTTTTCTTAAGTGCTCAGCACTGGCCTCACTCTGCCCTCAATGTATAAAGCACAAGGACTGCCTCAAAGGGTAGTGCTTATGAAAATCTGCCTTCCAAGTCAAATACTTATCTGCATTTTCTGAGCGCAGAATATGCACACAAGCAGGTTTTATTAACTGAGAAAAAAAATTAGACTCTGAAGAATTAATCAGATCTGCATTTCCTTATCAGTCTCATATGATTAAAGAGAGAAATGAAGTAGAGTGAAAGAAAACAGCTAATGCTGGAGCTATGCATTTGCTAGTACGTCTCACTCCATCACCACAAAAGGCATCATCCTACAAAAAGCTAGGGACCCTCCATTGACATTAATGGAAGTAAGATGTTCAGTAAGTAAGATGTTTGGGGGAGGGACAGCTCAGTGGTTTGAGCATTGGCCTGCTAAACCCAGGGTTGTGAGTTCAATCCTTGAGGGGGCCATTTGGGATCTGGGGCAAAAATTGGGGATTGGTCCTGCTTTGAGCAGGGGGTTGGACTAGATGACCTCCTGAGGTCCCTTCCAACCCTGATATTCTATGATAACTCTCAGAATCAGACCCCAGAAAATAATGCAAAGTTGGAAGGGCAAACACTTCTTTTTCCCCTACAAATATAAAATGTTAATTTTGCAAACTCTGGTGACAGCTGTCAACCCTTCGAAAGATGAGTTATAACATGGAAAGTTCTACATCAGTGAGGTTACCCACTGGACAAAGTCAAACTACCGGTATCAACTACTGTGATTTTAATTATTTATATCCAACATGAGCTTCAAGTATACAGTAGAAGCTCAGAGTTACGAACACCTGCAGAATGCAAAAAGAAAAAGGACTACGTGTGGCACCTTAGAGACTAACCAATTTATTTGAGCATAAGCTCCGATGAAGTGAGCTGTAGCTCACAAAAGCTTATGCTCAGATAAATTGGTTAGTCTCTAAGGTGCCACACGTACTCCTTTTCTTTTTGCGAATACAGATTAACATGGCTGTTTCTCTGAAACCTACAGAATGGAGGTTGTTCGTAACTCAAATGTAAACATTATGGTGGTTCTTTCAAAGTTTACAACTGAACACGAACTTAATACAGCTTTGAAACTTTACTATGCAGAAGAAAAATGCTGCTTTTAACTACCTTAATTTAAATGAAACAAGCACAGAAAGTTTCATTAACTTGTCAAAAAATTCTGTCTAACTTTCCCTTTATCTTTGTTAGTAGTTTACGTTTAAACATAATACTGTACTGTATTTGCTTTTGGGGGGGCGGGGGGGGGGGTCTCTGTTGCTGTCTGATTGTGTACTTCCAGTTCCAAATGAGGTGTGTGGTTGAGTTCTTAACTCTGACGTTCTACTGTATATGGTCTTTTTGTTAGTCCATATAAAAGTTACAATATTGAGAGGTAAAGCGTGGACATATTGGGTACCCGTTCCTAGAGGTTTAGGCACTATCAGGTAAGTCTCCTTTAGAAATGCAAGCAAAGAACAAAAGGAGACCTCTGTACTGTGGAAAGCTTATGCCCAATTAAATTTGTTAATCTCTAAAGTGCCACAAGTACTCCTTGTTCTTTTTGCTAATACAGACTAACAGGGTCACCACTCTGAAACCTGTCAAATTCCGAAGGCTTTCAATCAACCTTGACCAGTTCTAAATTCCTAAGGCAGGAAAGCAGCAACGGGGTGATAAGCACTCCAACCCACCCATCCCCTAAAAACATTACACAGTAAGCACTGAGTAGTTAACCTTATCTGCTGTATCAGAAGAGAGAGATAGCCGGAAATCTCTGGTCTCACATGGACCACCCTCACTATCAGAGAATGGAAAGTTAATGTGAATTCTACATAGGCTATTCAAAGGGGGAGCTATGCTACCAAACATCCATCCAGCTGACAAAGAGACTAGAGACATGTTTTTGTTTTGAGGGGGTTTTTTTGGAGGGGGGGGGGAGTGAGGGGAGGTTAGATGTGGGGAATAGAGACAGATTTTTTCTTGTGAAAGAAAAGCAACGGCAAAGGTTAAAGTAACTGGCCTGCAACACCCAACAAATAAGCTAAAAACAAGGCTCTCAAACAAACTTGACGGCTCTGTTTTTTTATATGCAAGCCAGACCTTACTGCTCTATAGGCAGCAGAATGAAAGCATCCTCAACCAGCCCTGGCTATTATCAGTAATCAGAACAGGTTACTTAAACAGAACTTTTTGCTTCCTCACTCTCAATACCTGCAGATTATTTCATTGTCAAATAATTTTGCGTACACAGCCCTTTACGTACACAGGCTGAACTGCACAAGGATGGATTTTCATCTCCTACTGCATGTGACCTGCAACACCTGGAGCAGGTGTGAGGCTTCAAGGGAAGCGCTAAAAAGGGAGAGCCCAGCTCAGTTGCTGGCTTGCTGGGAGGGGCAGCAGACTTTGAGCTCCCACTGTGGAAGAGAATTGTGGCTGGGGCCAGGAACAGGGGAAGACAGATGCCCATCTGGACTTCCCTGAGGGAAGTGAAAAGTTTACATTTCTTTGTAAAAAGAACAGGTGTACTTGGGACACCATATAGACTAACAAATTTATTTGAGTGTAAGCTTTCGTGGGTTGCAGCCCACTTCATCGGATGCATAGAATGGAACATAGAGTAAGAAGATATATATACACATACAGAGAACATGAAAAGGTGGAGTAAGAGGCTAAATAATTAAGATGAGGTATTATATCTTAATTATTTAGCCTCTTACTCCACCTTTTCATGTTCTCTGTATGTGTATATATATCTTCTTACTCTATGTTCCATTCTATGCATCCGATGAAGTGGGCTGCAACCCACGAAAGCTTACACTCAAATAAATTTGTTTGTCTCTAAGGTGCCACAAGCACTCCTGTTCTTTTTGCCGATACAGACTAACACAGCTGCTACTCTGAAACATTTCTTTGTGTTTATTTTGGACTGTTGGATACCCCAGAAAGGGGCTGATCTAGCCAGAGGACTAAATCATCTCAACCCAGAAGGGGAGAGGGGGAACCTTTTGTAGTGATAATCAAGGTGGGCCATTTCCAGCAGTTGACAAGAACGTGTGAGGAACAGTGGGGCGTGGGGAATAAACATGGGGAAATAGTTTTACTTTGTGTAATGACACATCCACTCCCACTCTTTATTCAAGCCTAAGTTCACTGTATCCAGTTTGCAAATTAATTCCAATTCAGCAGTCTCTCGTTGGAGTCTGTTTTTGAAGTTTTTTTGTTGAAGAATTGCCACTTTTAGGTCTGTAATCGAGTGACCAGAGAGATTGAAGTGTTCTCCGACTGGTTTTTGAATGTTATAATTCTTGATGTCTGATTTGTGTCCATTTATTCTTTTATGTAGAGACTGTCCGGTTTGCCCAATGTACATGGCAGAGGGGCATTGCTGGCACATGATGGCATATCTCACATTGGTAGATGTGCAGGTGAACGAGCCTCTGATAGTGTGACTGTTGTGATTAGACCCTATGATGGTGTCCCCTGAATAGATATGTGGACACAGTTGGCAATGGGCTTTGTTGCAATGATAGGTTCCTGGGTTAGTGGTTCTGTTGTGTGGTGTGTGGTTGCTGGTGAGTATTTGCTTCAGGTTGGGGGGCTGTCTGTAAGCAAGAACTGGCCCGTCTCCCAGGATCTGAGAGTGATGGGTCGTCCTTCAGGATAGCTTGTAGATCCTTGATGATACGTTGGAGAGGTTTTAGTTGGGGGCTGAAGGTGATGGCTTAGTGCCATTCTGTTATTTTCTTTGTTGGGCCTGTCCTGTAGTAGGTGACTTCTGGGTACTCTTCTGGCTCTGTCAATCTGTTTCTTCACTTCAGCAGGTGGGTACTGTAGTTGTAAGAATGCTCGATAGAGATCTTGTAGGTGTTTGCCTCTGTCTGAGGGGTTGGAGCAAATGCGGTTGTGTCGTACAGCTTGGCTGTAGACAATGCATCATGTGGTGTGGTCTGGTCTGGATGAAAGCTGGTAAGCATAGCGGTCAATAGGTTTCCAGTATTGGGTGGTGTTTATGTGACCATCGCTTATTAGCACCGTAGTGTCCAGGAAGTGGATCTCTTGTGTGGACTGGTCCAAGCTGAGGTTGATGGTGGGATGGAAATCATTGAAATCATGGTGGAATTCCTCAAGGGCTTCTTTTCCATGGGTCCAGATGATGATGATGTCATCAATGTAGCGCAAGTAGAGTAGGGGCATTAGGGGACGAGAGCTGAGGAAGCGTTGTTCTAAGTCAGCCATAAAAATGTTGACATACTGTGGGGCCATGCGGGTACCCATAGCAGTGCCGCTGATTTGAAGGTATACATTGTCCCCAAATGTGAAATAGTTATGGGTGAGGACAAAGTCACAAAGTTCAGCCACCAGGTTTGCCGTGACATTATCGGGGATAGTGTTCCTGACGGCTTGTAGTCCATCTTTGTGTGGAATGTTGGTGTAGAGGGCTTCTACGTCCATAGTGGCCAGGATGGTGTTTTCAGGAAGATCACCGATGGATTGTAGTTTCCCCAGGAATTCAGTGGTGTCTCAAAGATAGCTGGGAGTGCTGGTAGAGTAGGGCCTGAGGAGGGAGCCTACATAGCCAGACAATCCTGCTGTCAGGGTGCCAATGCCTGACATGATGGGGCATCCAGGATTTCTCTCAACCCAGAGGGTACTGGAGTCAGGGTGGGTCAGTGTAAGACCCACCCAAAGAGAAACAAAACGAAGAACCACTGCCATATATAACATGCCATAAGAGGCTGCACATCCACAGATGAGATGCCTATACAGCCTCATTACACTTGTTTTTAGCAAGTGTTATATGTGATCCATACTTTCACAAAACTCTACGTTCATGGAGTTTTACATTTACCAAAAAAAAAAAAAAAGCCAAAAAGCAGGAAAAAATACAACATTTCATCAAAGGAGAGAAAGCTTTTAGAAGTAATGCAGTCAGCCCTAATTTCTAACCCACCTGGCAAAATAGGAGAAGGCATTTTGTGACAAACTGGTGTTACAATAATACTGTAAAAGGAGAACAGAAGCAGGAAAAGAAAAGCTTGGAAACGGGGCCAGAGCTAATTTAACTGACTCAACACAAACTGACAGAGCAATGTGTTGCACTGACACCCACCCCTGTTGGCTACATTAAAGGGATAAATTTTAACTCTCAGTACAACCAATTGCTGCCCCAGTGCTAATGCTAATCAATTTGGAAAATCTATCAAGGGTTTTCTTGGAATCACCACACATCACACTGACTGGACTTCAGGAATGATCATTTTTCAGAGTAACAGCCATGTTAGTCTGTATTCGCAAAAAGAAAAGGAGTACTTGTGGCACCTTAGAGACTAACCAATTTATTTGAGCATGAGCTTCCATGAGCTACAGCTCACTTCATCGGAATGATCATGATATTCTACTTCCAGACAAACATGACATTTCTACAGTGATAACGCCTGGATTTACTTTGCTTAATAGATGAACATTTTACAGTTAAGTGTAATATGTCTACATATTTAATTTTTCTGCTAGGCACAACTGTTATTGACTTTCACATTATGAAGTCTTCTCGTCTGATGGGTGCTTGTTATATTGTCATTTAAGATTCACAATCCTTAAAACATTTAGTGGCAAACAGGACCACGCGAGGAAGAAGGGATGTATAAGGCACTACTGATGATTAACAAAGAAATCCATGCTAAGCTGGTTTGGGGTATTTGTTTAAAAGAATAGGACCGAGATCCCCTAAGCATGGTTGCTTTCTGAGGTGAGATGCAAGGTGGGTGAGGTAATATCTTTTACTGGACCAACTTCTGTTGGCGACAGATCCAACAGGAGCAGAGGTATGGCTATTTCTATAGCACCTCACCCTGAAGGTTCCAAAAGCTCATCACAACTATGCACACAGATCGCCGCTATGGGCTCGTCTACACTACAGATTATGTCAGCATAACTAGTGTCACTCAGGGATGTGAATAAGCCACCCCTTGAGCGACATCAGTTACACCGATCTCAGTGCCAGACAGGGCCTCATGCAAGCAAAGCAAAATACATGCACTCAATGTATTTCAGAAGGAAGAAGGGTTACATCAACCCTGCCAGTATGACAACCCTTAGTACCACAGGTGGAAAGTGTTTCAAAGCTGATCATTAAAGTGAGAAGAAAATTGATACACAGATGCTGCTAAGGTAAAGGGGTGTGTTAATTTTTTTAAAACATGACACATCCTTGAGGGAGGAGAGAAATTCACGTCTTTGGTAAGAATGCAGCTGTCCAGGTAAACTGGAATAATAAACTCTTGTTTCTGACTAACAAAGAACCATAATCATGGTTTCTCTCTCCCCCTCTCTCTCCGCCACCTCCATTTTTTTATGTTAGTACCAAGTACAATACAAGTGTGACAGCCGTGAGAAAGCCTATTTCGTTGAAGTTTTTTCCAGAACTATTAAGGGACTAAATGGATATTAAATCTCTTTACCCTAGCACTGCTGGAAAACCTAGCTTGAATATTCTTGACAGAAAAACACTTCAACTGCATTGTTTTCCTAAGGTAAAAATGTCACCATGACCTGAGTTCACCGTATCTCTGGTGCAGAACCCATATGCACTAAAAATATGTTTCCCACTGTTAAGCAGGCTATCACTGTGTCCCGCTCAATGTCTAGCTGCTGGTCATGATACAGCTTTACTGACACATACAAAACACAGGCATTGTGATTCCTCCTACCCCCGCGCGCACACAATATTGCAGAGAAGTAGGGAAACAATCTTCAACTTTGTATTCAACAGAAGCCGCAGGATTCGAAATGGCAAGGAAGTCCAAAGTAATCAATTAGAGCGATTCTGTTGAAAGACTGCTCCTACACTCATAAACATGGGCAAATGGGGTAAGGGGAAAAGCTGCTTGGTTCAAACCATCCTAAAAATGCATTAGTAGCTGCATCTGACTGGTTCATAATCTCACCTTGTAAATCTGGGACAGGGGAAACATGGTTTTTCAGTAGTCAGAACAAGCAGTAAGGGAATTGTGTATTTCCTGGCCAGGCTGGTGGCAAGCAGCACAGAATGCTGCAATACAGCACATCCAGGTTTCGCAGTGACTTTGGGTCTCACTGCCTGTGATGTGGGGAGCTCAGGCATGCTTTTCAACGTCTTCAGGGAGAGCAAGGAGAAATAAGGGATGGCAAGAACAGCTGACAGCCACTGGCAGTACCAGCTCACCCCATCGCTCAAAGTAACTAGACTTGCAGGAAGGATACAAAGCTGCACCTACAGAAAGATAAAAAGGATGAGCAGATTTATTCTCACAACTGGTGCAGAAAAAATGAATGGGAGAAACCACCATTACAAACAAGGAATATGCTACCCAAGGATTGCCATGTCCTTTTAAAGCTCTAAAAAAACCCAACAACTAGGAGATATGGAACTATCCATCATGTGGATGAATGTAAAAAATGGAGCTCACATCCCTGCCTACTTATACTTAAACTACGAGCATGCCCTAAAACAGAGACCACAACACTGCAAACATATATTTATTTTAGGAAGATTCAGTATTAATCCTATACTGGAAGACAAATTGAAGGTGACCTATCCAGCAGAGAGCACCAGTAGAAATGACCCTAGAAGTCCTTAACACTTACTGTCTTTGTTTTAGACTCGCTCCTTTTTAACACAAGTATGGATCGAGCAGGAAATACAACAGCAGCCTTCAGGTTTCATAGGCTAATCCCATTATGGACTCCAACCCTGAGTTCAAAGTGCTCCTTAGGGAGTAGAAGGATCACACAGACTGCTTGTGCATTCTGAAAACTACAAAAAGGATCTGTATTTAGAAGGATCCATTATTTTCACTAACAAATATTTGAGAATCCATTGCACAGTCAAATATTTTGGAGGTTCTTCTGCACCAAGACAAACATGGTTTGCCTAATGAAACAGGATCTTACAATCACAGACTTCCCTTTCTCTGACAAAAGCATAGCGCTCCCTTGTTTTGGTTTTTTTTTTGTTTTTAAAAACCCTTATGAACAGGCCAAACTTTCTTTTGCTTCAAAGCAAAGAAACTGCAGTTTACATGTACAAGAGCAAGTATTTGAGCTGTGCTGTATGGCCGAAAGAATGGGTGTGTTCTGTGACCCAAGAGTTGTTATGGTTAATTCTCAGAGTTAATGATGGGTGTGAGACTAATCCCAAGTGAACAACTGAGAAGACGGGCAAACTCATCTAAACAAGACAACTTTCCAGGTTACATAACCTTGTTGTTTCAATTGTTTGCCCAATTAGTTACATAGCACTTAGCTCATGTGAAACAGGAACACCCAGACATAAACCAATCACTTCTTATAAAAAGAGTCCATTGATGCAAATAAACTGTGTAAACTCCATTACCCCAATGGGGGGGCCTAGACCAGAACTCTTAACTCTTCAGCTATGGCACAGCACAGGCAGAAAGCAGTTCAAACACCAACCTACTGCTGCACTTGGGGACGGAGGTAAAATGGGGCCTAGTCAGGCCTACCTCCTACCCCCAGCACTCCGCAGAGAAGACTCCCTCCTTGGGGCATTAGGACCCATATAGCATCCTTCCTCCCCCTTCTCCCTCCCAGGCAGATCGCCTTTGGGGGTAAGTCTTCACTGTAGAGTTAACCCAGGTGATCAGCATGTGGGTCTGCCTAGCCCAGGTGTAAGGAGCCACGCTGCCAAGCTATACTTGGGTTATCGTGTCCTTACGGGCACTGCAGTCCCCAATGTGTGTTGCTAGGACTCCTGGTGGCATGTCCCAGACCCACAGTTTTATCCTGCAGCAAGCTAAGCTGCTCCGTAATTCTTTCCCAGTGAACTGTCTCTCTTTCTGGGCACATGGAGGGGACCTGTGGGAAGGCACTCGAGGTCTATCAGCACTGAAGTAGTTTAACCCATGTCCTCATTGCAAAGCAGCTAAGTACCAGCCCCAAAGAAAGCTTAAGCCTACACACCAGGATGGGCCAAGCCAGCCCGAGACTGAAAGCACCTAACTCGGGTGAGAGGACTGTGTTTGAACAGGAGCTGCGTGAGGGGCAACACCCAAGTAAAGAGCCCAAACTCTGCAGCTAACTGAAGCTGGCAGAGCAGTTGAAGGAGCAGTTTAAGCATGGACTGATGGAAGACATCGATGATACCCAACTGTTCTTAGGGTTGCCAATTTTGGTTGGATGTATTCCTGGAGATTTAATCACATGACATGATCTTTAATTAAAGATTAACCTTTAATTCTTGTAGACTCCAGGCCAATCCTGGGGAGTTGGCAACCCTAACTGTTCTCTGCAGTTTTCACTCAGAACATACCATCCCCTGTGCTGACTGGCCTTTTGTTTCAACCTCCCACTCCTGACCGCCCTCCCCCATGGTCTCTCCAAC
Source organism: Natator depressus (assembly GCF_965152275.1). Classification (NCBI taxonomy): domain Eukaryota; kingdom Metazoa; phylum Chordata; order Testudines; family Cheloniidae; genus Natator; species Natator depressus. The sequence continues at coordinate 74,979,366 of NC_134243.1, forward strand.
CCCTCCATTCCTTTCTCTATCCAGCTAGCTAATCCCTTCCTAACATAACCCCACCAAAAGGATTTAAAATAAAACAATTTAACAGGACATTTGCTACTACTTATTTGTTAACTCTGCTTGCATGTTCCACCCTGTCTCTCTTTTGTCTAGTAAATTCTTCAGGACAGGGATTGTCTCTCACTCTGTTTGTACAGGGCTTGGTACAATGGGGCCCCTTTCTCAAATAGGTCACAGGCACTGCTGTAATAAAAAAACACCTCAGCCCACTTGAACCAAAGCTCTCTTCATGTGCCCACCTCTTAGTTGCCTTCTTGTTGCTGGCCCAAAGTGGCTACAGTTGGCGTGACCATGCATTTCATACTTAGCTAGGGTAAAGAGTCCTTTTGAGTTATTGTGTGTCTCCATTAAATCCCCCAGGGGGGGAAGGCAGCATTAAAATGCCCCACACCTCAGAACAGAGCTTTCCAACAAATTTAAAGCACATTGTGGGTAACCTGCAGTCTCCCCAGAACTCCCGGGTTAAAAAAAGGCTCTGGTCAGCAAGAGACTCACACAATAGTTTAAAACTAGTATAAGGACTAGGGTTGCCAACCCTCCAAGACTGTCCTGGAATCTCCAGAAATTAAAGATTAATCTTTAATTGAAGATTATGTCACGTGATGAAACCTCCAGGAATACGTCCAACCAACACTGGAACCCTACTAAGGACCAGCACAAAATTGAGCTCAGGACACCAAAATGGAACTTTTCACAGCAGAATTAGAAGCCCAGTTTAGTCAAATTAGATGAAGTGGTGAGTCTTATCACAGAGATGCACGAGATGGCTGTTAAGGACCTAGGACTCTTAAGAGGTTGCAAATCACACCGCAAGCCGGAACATAACAATTGAGGAATTACCTCCTTAATATTGGTACAGAATCTAAATGCTGCACACAGCAACTTTTAAAGCACATACAGGAATGATGCTTATAGAAAAAAAATGTTTTAAAAGGTTTTGGGAGAGGTTTAACATACAAAACCATGGTGGCACTGACAAATACATAGGCCAAACTCTCGGGAAATAATTACCACTGTTGTCAACAAAACTTTTGTCTTTCACAGGTGCTTTAAAAAGCCCTCCTCCCCGCGAAAGACAAAAGTTTTGCCGACGCAAGTGGCGGTGTGAATGAGGCTTTGTGAAAGCTAACGCGGCTCACAGGGCTGGAAGTATTTTGTCAGCAAAAGTGCCAACAAAATACCAACAGAGAGCGTTCACACACACTGACTTTTAGCAACAAGGCTGCGTCGACACAGCCTTGTCACTAAAAGCTGTGTAGTGTAGACAAGCCCTCTGCTATGCACCAGTCTTTAAGGATTTTATTGGGGGAGGGGGGTTGATAAGAATTTTTATAATGATAGACATTTCAGGCTTCGAACACTAAAGAAATATTTTAAACGTATATTATTTCAGTAACAGCAATCCAAAAAAATGGCTTGGATTTTTATTTATATTTTATTTGTAACAATTGATTACCTTACCATATGTTCACAACACTAGCTTCTGCCAGCAATACGGATACTTCTAGAGGGATGGGACAACATGTCATACAAAGGAAAACAAAAATGGAGAAGTAACAGAAAGGAGTCAGTTATCTAAACAAGTTAAAGCCTCAAATATACTCAGGGAGTGGTTGCATCAAGGGGATTGGCCATGTGGAATTTCGCTCCTCTTTTCCCTTATCTCCCTGGAAGCATTCTATCCCAGCTATCACTGCAGATAGTCCTTGGTAAAGAGACCTTTCTCACATTTCACTCTGAAGGTGGTAAGATGCAGGCTATGTCCCCTATCTCATAGAATGGATTTCCATAGCTAAGGGCTGCCAAGAAATTCCTCTCACCCATAGACAGCTTTGCCCTAGGCTCTGTCCGCTTCAGAGTCCCTGAATATAGCTGTTATCCTGGAATGCAGATTGAAATGGTCTCCAAGATAACCAGGACCCGAGCCCACTGAGTGCTTTGCAGATTACAACTAGGAACTTGAAATGAATCTGACAGCATATAGGAAGCAGGATTAGTATGTGGGTTTATAATAGGACACGGGGCCTTTTATTTCTAGGTCACTAGTTCAAATCTGACCCAAGATGGTAGTGACTGGATGTCACCATCTGACATCTGTTCCGTAGACTGCAAGAAATGGAGTTAGTGAGTTTCAATCTCATTCCTATCCAAAAAATCACCATACCTGGCCAAACCTTACACCACAAAAAACATCAACAGCCCTTCCATTGGTCTCCGGGCTTGTCTACACTGGCAACATTAAAGTGTTTAAGCACTTTAATGTGGCTTAAGTAGTCGCGACACAGAGCTGGGAGAGAGCTCTTCCAGCACTCTAAAAATACCACCTCCACGAGGGGGGCAGCTCCCAGCGTTGGTGCACTGTGTATACTAGCACGTTACAGGGCTGAAACTGGCTGCGCTTAGAGGGGGTGTTTTTTCACACCCCTGAGCGAGAAAGTTGCAGCGCTGTTAAGTGCCAGTGTAGACAAGACCTCAGAAAAGCCTAAGACGGAATGGATCGTGGAGACCGTGGGACTTCCTCAAACCTAGAGGGGGCCCCTAAAGCTCAGGGTCCACTGAAATAAGTTAAGCAACAGGAACTACGCTGTTCAAAATACAGAAAGCCATCTTGAAGGTAGATTCTGTGCGCCCGCCCCGCTTAATCAGGGGTGCTGGAAAATTTTTACAGTGGGGGTGCTGAGAGCTATCGAACCAAAAACTGTAAACCCTGTATGTAATGGAAACTACTTCAAGCCAGGGGGGTGCAGCAGTACCCCTAGTTCCAGCACCTATGCCCCTAATGATCAGTAGCTAAACTTCACCGTGAGGACAGTGTCAATGTCCCAGGCACTACCCCTTCCTCAAAGTGTAACTGGAACTGCAGTGGGGAGAAAGGAAACCAGCAAAACCCACAATCAGATCTGGCACTAGGCATAAGCACACTAAGCAATTGCTTAGGCCTCTATTAATTATTAGTATGTGTTATGTGGGTGGACCCCAAAAATATTCCTGCTTAGGTCTCCCAAAGGGCTAGCACTGGCACTGCCCAAAATGGACGTCTCAATGACATGTAAGAACTGGAATTAGGGCAAACTGGAATTAGTGACCACCTGGCTTTGCATTTTCCTTAAGGTGGCTACTCATTCCTTACAAGTCAAAAAAAGTAAGACCCCTTGAGAAATCTCTTCACATTCAAGATAGTTTTGGTGTCTACTACAGTAGACAATTTCCACAGACTTCTCAGAAACCAACTTCTTAAAAAAAATAACAATGGGGACCAAACCTACGTCCTGAACTTGAAGAACACAGCTAGTAAAGCATAAGAAGCAAGCACTGGATTGATCCATACATAGCTACGGACCTAGATCTTCCTGGACTAGATGGGTTCTTTTTCTGAGACATACAAAGGGAAACCAACAGGAAAACCCCATACGGTCAGAAGTCAGTTACCTCTGCAGACTCCACAACATGGAGAAGGCTGGATTTAGAACCCAATAATTTTCTAAGGTTGGACAACTCTAAGGTTGAGTTTACAACCTAAAAAAACCAAAACCCACCTTTGCCATTCTTGTTAGCAACTACCTCAGATCATAAAGAGATGAAGGTGCAGAAGATCTTCCCCTGCTGGAGATGGAAATGAGTTGAACACAGGAAACTGAAGAGTGTTCTGGTCCAAAAAGATTTTAGTCTCCACCTGCTGGATGTGAAGAGAATATCCAACAGATCCAGATTATACTTATTTTCTGCAATACTCTCTATAATTCTTAGGGCCAAAAGGCGACCCTATACAGTTTAGGGAGTAGAACACACACAGAAAGAGAAAACCATCTCAGGTGACAGGAAGGAATGGACAGACAACCAACGAAGTGGAAAACCCAATCAAATGGCTAGCATGTGCTCACACCCACGCTCGCCAATTTATGACACATTAAGATCAGCTTTCAGAGTAGCAGCCATGTTAGTCTGCATTCGCAAAAAAGAAAAGGAGTACTTGTGGCACCTTAGAGACTAACAAATTTAAGCTTTGGTGAGCTACAGCTCACTTCATCCGCTTATGCTTATGCTCAAATGAATTGGTTAGTCTCTAAGGTGCCACAAGTACTCCTTTTCTTATTGAGATCAGTAGCAGTCATCTGACATCTGTAAAAGGCATGGTATTCTGTCCCAGGCTGATAAGCTCGTAAGGCATCCCACCTTTTCCTACAATGATCCACCGCATACCAGAAAAGAATGCACTACACTGTCCCTTGTGACTGTTAGGGAAGGTGCTGATAACTCCATGAGATTCTAGGTTATGCTGTTAGAAAGCCATCTCCTTTATTAAGATAACTCCACTAAAACATTCAGAAAAAACATGGAGGACAAGTGAGAAAGTTGTTGTATCTAACCTTGCATGATATTAAAAATGTCCAAGCAGAAAACATGACAATAGTAAACTAGTTCATATTAGAGGGGCACAATCAATTTGTAATCAGATAATTAACTCAAAATATTGGGTGAAAGTACTTTCAAGTACTATATCTGCCAATGTTTGTGATCTTGCAATCTTTTTCTCCCTATTTTGTATTCCTTTCCTCCCTGCTGTGTTAAAAGCCCACAAATTCAGGAGGAACTACATGATTGACTATATAGGGGAAACAGTGAAACTGACCATGTACAGGAGTGCTATTAAACAAAAGTAAACAGAGCTGAAAAACAAAGAAATCATTTTTCATTCTCTCCATTTTATTAACCCTCTGAATTAACTGTAATGATAGTAGCCAAAAATACTCAAGACAGAGGAACAAGTTTTAAGTTGATGGTGCTCCTTTAAACTCTGGTTATAAACTCACAAACCAAATTAAAATTAAAGGCTTAGGACTAGGGCACAAATCTGAAGTAGGTTGCTGGCTCTCGCCCCACACTTCACACAAGTACTGTATTTAGACAGTCTTTCTTAAACCTAGTCAGTTTACAGAACTCCACAAAATGATTTAACAGTGACCTGAGATTTTAAACATTATTAAAGATCGCTTTTTCAAAATCTTGGCTTTGGAAGGCTTTTTGGCCTGAAAACGGGTCTCACTTGAGCTCTGCTGGACAGGATGTTCTCATAATACGTTACACAAACCTCTAAATGGGGGCTTCCCAGTTTACTGAACAAGGCACTCTCACTCCTGCCCTGTAACATGAAAACCTGGCTCTCAGCAGGGGAGGGAAGGGAGGAGGCCTTTCCTAAATCTCTGCCTTTGCCCACAATTAGAAAACAGTGCAAAGCTGATGTGTTTTCATGTCTGCCTGCCAAGCCTACTGTGTACGGGATAGCCCAGAGAGCACATCACTCTGACAGAAGCTATAACCTGGAGTGTAACTTACTCGAATAAGGCTACCTTATCCTGGCTTCCAGGCGTGCCAAGATGCATGCAGTTTTATAATCCTTAAAATGGTCAACGCTGACGATTGTGTTTTATAAAGAGTTAAATGTGACCTCAGTGCTGGAGAAGACATAAAGGAAGATATAGTCCCAGTCCAAAAAAACTTACCAATGTAACAGAAAAGTCAGACATGAAACACAGACTCCCAAAGGATATTGCTCATAATTTTTAAACCTAGAAAGCTCACAGACCAGCTTGCTATTTCTGCACTAGTGTGCATTAGCATGTGGGTACCTTTCTCATGCATCTCTCGTCCAAGTCTATGCAACATCATGAGCTTCCTAAACTTTTGAACGCTGAGCTCTCCTTCATCAAAGTGAGACCATGTAGTCCACGCAGACGTTATTTACACATCTTCCTCACCCGACTGGGTAGTCCTTTACCCACTTCAAGGGACCTACATTTTGGGAAACGTTCAAGTAGATGTGCCCAATATGACACTTCATCTCCTGTCTCTCACACAGTGATGAGCAGTGACAAAGGGCTTGCAGACACAAACACTTACTTTGCAGCAAACTCAGACTTAAATCTATCCTGCATTAACATGCGGCAAGCTAAGTGTCCATTTCCCTGCTTTCCTGAGTGTGCTTTGATCTACTCCCGTTCCTAAGGGCTTGTCTACACTGCAAAGTTGTGACAAAACTTTTGTCTTTCACAGTACTTAAAAAAGCGCCCTCCTACCCCTACCCTCAACCCCATGACAGACAAAAGTTTTGCCAACGCAAGTGGCAGTGCGAACAGTGCTTTGTCAGTAGGAGTGCTCTCCTGAAAAAGTGCAGACAAAATACCGCAAAAGAGCATTTACATAGGCTGACTTTTAGCGACAAGGTTGTCTCGACACAGCCTTGTCGCTAAAAGCTGCGTGGTGTAGACAAGCCCTATGTGTCTGTGTAGATCAGCCCATCGTTAACAATAATGACATTTCAGGTGTCATCATTAGCATTTGAAAGTTTTCTTCCCACCCATACCATAACTAAAAATAAAAAGCATAGACTCTGGAGAACAAATGAGAGGCCTGTCTGTGTCCCACACTTGGGAAATCACTAGCATATAGGGATAGGTCCACACTGCAGTTGGGAGCAAGTCTAACACAGATAGTTAAGCTCACACTAGCCAGGCTTGAGCCAGCAGACTAGAAATAGCAGCATAAACACTGTGGCTCACGCGGAGCTCGGGCTCTCAAGTGTCAGGGGTTGGGTCTGCCCAGGCCGCAACGTCCATACTGCTTGAGCCTTATAAACAGAAATCTGTCTACCCTGGGTTGGAGGCTCGCTCCCAGCTGCAGCGTAGATATACCCTATGATTTATCTGACAGCTGCAGCAATGCACATCAGATCCAACTGATAAGTGCAATTATGGATTGTGCATGTCTTCTCTTTATATGTATGCATAAAGGCATAAATATACCTTAATGTATAAGTCACCTAGGATTCCATGGATTATTCCAGTTTGTTTATCCCTCGCCCCACGGTATCAGTGAAACTGTTACACAGCTATTACCGTCCCAAATCCAAGGTCATCAAAGATGTCACACTAGGTTCCTCACTCTGTTGCCTTTTAATGTGGTTTTACAAATAAGCACAGCTGCTTGTCACTAATGCATAACAGTTAAAATTGTTAAAGATGCTGTCCATTGCTGGCATTAGATTAAATCCAAGACTGAACAAAGGACCACCAAACAAACCCAATAATCCCAGTTTATACTTTATAAGGACATCACATTAAAGTGAATTTTAGGATTCCCATTATGTCATAAAGCAGGAGACAACAGAGTGGGTTTATTTACCAAAGAGACTGAGGTGTCCCCTTCAGAGCTCTTACAACTTCTTAGGTAAACTGGCACTTAAGACCTTCCACAAACGTATATAGAGGAATTCTGAAAGGCATTTTTATCCCATTAACTATGGACTGTACTTTAATGCAAATAAGCATTCAGGGTAATAATGTGTTTTCATAATTAGTTCAGTCTTGCTTCTATAAAGAGACATGCTGGTATGATACAAACAAATGCTCAAAGTCCCAGTCACTAATGAAACTCAGCCTTTTCGATGAAATTATCTTGAGAAATTAATTCTGAAGAATCATTAAATGTGTGATCTCTTTTCAGGCAGTCACAAAGCAGATGGAGAAAAACAGACACTATTTCAGTGTATCAGAAGAGATTAAACCATTTTTCCTTCATATCTGCTCTTTAAAAATTTGCCGAATCAGGACCTAAGCTAACAAGCATGTAACTTTATGCATGTGGATATCCCTACTGAATTCAGTGTGTAAGTGTTAGCAGAATTAGGAATCTATTTGTAATCAAGAGTGTATACATGTTCATGATTTGTCTTCTTGGATTTCTCGGTCTCTGTTCTACCTATGGATGCCATATGTTGAGAGAATAAATTACATAACAAGTTTGTGTGTTGCCTACAAGAAAATTTAGTAGTTTTCCAAAATGATTTTTAAAATATCTTTCTCTGGTTGATGAAGCTGGCCTACTTGGAGTGCTGTCCCTATTTTCAGATTTAACACGGACTTTTATAGGTGTGGTCACTAAAAAGGCAACTGAATCCATACAGCTGCTGGAGCATGCTTGTCTGTGATTATGCTGCAACACAGCACAGAATTAAGGAATTTATTTTGTGGTGGGTGTGGCAAAGCTGAAGGGGGAAAAATGTGACTCCGCATTGTTTTTTTAATAGCTCACCAACTAAAGAAATTAACTTGTTCTTATATTTTATTTGTGCAATTGGAAAGAAATAAAGAAGAGGAATTTTAATGTACACTGTAGTCAGATGAATCCAGAAAGAAACACTTATGTGCTTTACAGATGAAGCTGCACAAAAAAGATTCTTTTGACTCATAAGAAATATTTTAGGAATACTTCCATTTCTTCTAAACAAAAAATTGCCAGATTATGTAAATCCAATTCCTAAAATATTTCATTGTCTGAAGCAATTTTCTTTTCTCGTAGGTTTAAAACTCAACTAGTTCATGGCATTTTTGCATATAAGCTAAAACACGTTCACTTATTTTTGAAAAAAAAAACATGAAAGCATTTGTGTGATTTCCACCATTTTAAGAGTTCAACTACGTAAATTCATGAGAGATTCACAGCAATATTCTGTGGAAGCAGAGTTTTAACATGATCCCATGTATAACTATCCTCTCTCTGTTAAAATAATATTTTCTGTGATGTAGGGAATATTTTTTTCTTGCAAAGCTATCATTATTCTGAGACTAATTTCTACTTTCAGAACAGCACTGGGCTCAACAAAATACTTAATAGACAGACTGAACAGAGGAATAATCTTACATTCATAAAATACTTTTCCTCTCAAAAGATCCCATTGAGCTTTATAAAGTATATCTCCACTGTCATAAATATAAAGGGAAGGGTAAACACCTTTAAATCCCTCCTGGCCAGAGGAAAAACCTTTTCACCTGCAAAGGGTTAAGAAGCTAGGATAACCTTGCTGGCACCTGACCAAAATGACCAATGAGGAGACAATATAGTTTCAAAGTGGGGGGGGGGATTCTCTTATGTTTTGAATCTGATTATCCTGTAAGGTATTTACCATCCTGATTTTACAGAGGTGATTCTTTTACTTTTTTTCTTCAATTAAAATTCTTCTTTTAAGAACCTGATTGCTTTTTCATTGTTCTTAAGATCCAAGGGTTTGGGTCTGTGTTCACCTATGCAAATTGGTAAGGACTTTTATCAAGCCTTCCCCAGGAAAGGGGGTGTAGGGTTTGGGAGGATTTTGGGGGGGGGGGGGGGCGTTTCCAAGCGGGCTCTTTCCCTGTTATATATTTGTTAGACACTTGGTGGAGGCAGCAATAAAGTCCAAGGGCAAAAGGTAAAATGGTTTGTACCTTGGAGAAATTTTAACCTAAGCTGGTAAAAATAAGCTTAGGGGGGTTTTCATGCAGGTCCCCACATCTGTACCCTAGAGTTCAGAGTGGGGAAGGGTTTTTCCTCTGGCTAGGAGGGATTTAAAGGTGTTTACCCTTCCCTTTATATTTATGACATCCACGCTTTCCTTCACCCAGTTCTGGGGTGGAACACAGCAGCTGTTTAACAGTGATAAACACTGCACTACAATTTAGGCTAGGAAGGGAAGACAAATACTGTATTAAACGGAAAATGCAGAAGTATTTAGACTGGATAATTACATACTTGATCAGAATTTACCTAGAGTTTTACTGAATGCAAGAGTAGGGGTATAAAGTCCCAAATCATTCTTTGCTAGCAGTCAAGACGTAAATTTTTAAAGCTTAGTCAAAAGAGCTTCTAATGCAGGGATTCTCCAACTGGGGGTCGGGACCCCTCAGGAGGTTGCGAGGTTATTATGTGGGGCATTGTGAGCTGTCAGCCTCCACCCCAAACCCCGCTTTGCCTCCAACATTTATAATGGTGTTAAATATATAAAAAAGTGGTTTTAATTTATAAGGGGGTGTCGCACTCAGAGGCTTGCTCTGTGAAAGGCGTCAATAGTACAAAAGTTTGAGAACCACTGTTCTAACAGCAACCTGTCCTATGCTATGCTCGAGCACTGACAACTGATGAAAGACTGAATTTTAATCAGACACCATTTCCTCTAACATTTAAGTTTCCTTTGGAGTTTTCCCTTCCAGCACTGACTAGGCTTGACCCTGCAAGATCTGACAAGATCACAGCCCAAGGTAGTAAGCCAGCAGACCAGAAGCACCAATTTGCCTATGGCCTAAGTAAAATTTTAATGCAAACTTTATTGCCTAACACATCTCAGAGTATGAGCCTTGCAATACTATGCAAATTTTTAAAGGGCATTTTTCTTTTGGCAAACAGAAGGGGAATTTAGTAGTTCCATGCACAATTCTGTAAGTATCAGAAGGGTCGTCGTCTTAGTCTGGATCTGTAAAAGTGGCAAAGAGTCCTGTGGCACCTTATAGGCTAACAGACGTATTGGAGCATAAGTGTTCGTGGGTGTATACCCACTTCGTTGGATGCATGTAGTGGAAATTTCCAGAGGCAGGTATAAAGATGCAAGCAAGAATCAGGCTAGGGATAGTGAGGTTAGTTCAATCAGGGAGGATGAGGCCCTCTTCTAGCAGTTGAGGTGTGAACACCAAGGGAGGAGAAACTGCTTTTGTAGTTGGTTCGCCAACTACAAAAGCAGTTTCTCTAGCCAACTACAAAAGCAGTTTCTCCTCCCTTGGTGTTCACACCTCAACTGCTAGAAGAGGGCCTCATCCTCCCTGATTGAACTAACCTCGCTATCCCTAGCCTGATTCTTGCTTGCATCTTTATACCTGCCTCTGGAAATTTCCACTACATGCATCCAACGAAGTGGGTATACACCCACGAACACTTATGCTCCAATACGTCTGTTAGTCTATAAGGTGCCACAGGACTCTTTGCCGCTTTTACAATTCTGTTGCCCAAAGCAGACATTTGCAATGTTAGGTGTTGCTCATGTATGAATTTTGAGCTATGCAATTTAGGTAAGGAAAAACAATTGTAAAAACAGAGGGGGAGTTCTCCGTGAAGTTCAGGCACTCTTTTCTCTGTTAACACCATAGCCTTAATTATGCCTGAAAACAGCACACACCTACGAAAAGACAACCTCCAATGGTTTGCGCTAAGAACAGTTACTCAAGTTGGCCTGATTTTGCTGAAGTATAATTTGCGTTGCTCTACTCCACTAACCACCCCTGAAAAATAAACATTTTAATGGTATTTTCAAAGTTTATGGGGTAAATTCTCCCATGGCCAAGCTTCACTCAGCACAACACAAAGGAAGAGCCATCAGAGACTAGTTGCAGCTCTGGATCCTGCACCATCTAGCCCCAGAATAAGGTGGATCAGTCACAGGTAAAGAGAGAATTCAGTACATATGGGTTAGTCAACACAGGAGTGTCAAACAACGTGAGAACAACAACGCTATTACCTCCTCCGTGCTAGACCAGTGGTTCTCAAACTTTTGTATTGGTGACCCCTTTCGCAAAGGAAACCACCACCCCTGTTATAAATTAAAAACACTTTTTATTTTTAACACTATTATAAATGCTGTCAGCAAAGCAGGCTTTGGGGGTGGAGACTGACACCTTGTGACCCCCCACGTAATAACCTCGCAACCCCCTCCAGGGTCACAACCCCCAGTTTGAGAAAACTCTGCACTGTATACACCAAATCAGTTCTGTTTGCCTCCCAGGAGCTGATGTAAACAAATCCAAATAAGCAGAAAAGCAGAAGTGTTTTCGCACACCACACTGATCAGAATTCTGCTGGCCACATGGATTTGTTGCATGGTCTAAATCAGGCTCTGTCTGAAAGTAAACGAAGAGATGAGGATCAGACAGAAGATAATAATCCAGGCAAAAGCAACAGTCATTACCACCATGAAAACCGAGAAATGGAGACAGAGGAAATAGACTGCTTAGTGATCCACCCAGCTCACACAGAAAAGGACCTTTAGAAATGAGGCATTACAAATTATGACTTAGGTTTCTGAAAATAATTTTGCTTCTGCAAAAGTAACCTGACTGAGTTCATCTCTTCCTGTCAGTGCAGTGCATACGCAGGATTCCTTGCGGGATTTATCTGAAACACAAACTTCAGAATTAAAAGGTTACTGCGCCCTTTTTTCTTCTTCTAGTTTCAACAAGTGAAATGCTTACTATACACAAACTTTGGCCAATTACTAACTATGACAAGTGAGCAAATGAGTAAAGAAAACAAACCCTGCCAGCTTCTCAGCGTTCTGGCCTCCTTTTCCTTTGTGGGGAAAAAAAAAGGTTGCTTTATCTTAAAATCAATAGTCACTGAAGCTTCACCTGAGAAAGAGCAAGGGCAACAACTTGCACAAAAGTCAATGTCCCCGTAGTATCAAGTTGACAAAACATGGTCTATGGTTAAACCAGGAGACGGGAAGTCTTTAGATTCCTGGATTCTCCTGCAAGCTCTACCACGGACATAAACAAGTCATTTATTGCTTCTGTGCCTCAGTTTCCCATTACACAGATGAGGATTTACAGTAGTCTGAGTCTTAAACTAACCACCTAGAAAGTTAAAATGGTGAAAAAACTAGCAGGTCACCCAATCCAGTGCAGGCTTGTACCCTACAGTGCATTTATTGATGTTAACCAGCCTAGTTTTAAATGCACCAAGCATTTCAGTTTCCCCCTTTTCCCCAGGGAGATTATTCCCTAGCCAAATACACCTCCAGAATCATTTATTATCTGTTTCACTTCATTTCAAACTACATTCTCCCTTTCCAGTTTCTGCCCTTAATACTTGTAAAATCCTTTGATATTCTCTGACCAATGGCCCTATACAAGTACCAAGTATTATCCTCAGCAGCACACAAGAACTCTCCCACTCTTCCATTTTCTCCTACCAGGACACTCAAACTTGAAATTTACAACTAGCAAACCAGTTATCCTCAGTCTCACAATACCAAGGGAGAATGCCCCAGTCTGAAGACCTCTCTTCTGTGACCAATAACCAAAGGTTTGATTTATTATGGCCTGGACTAGGACCAGGTGGCCAACCCGTGGCTCTTTTACAGTTGAAGTGTGGCTTGCTGAGCCCCTCCTGCCCCCCCTCCCACACACACACTCATTCCACCTACCAGACTGGGTCAGGGGAGCTCGGGACCTCTGCCTTGCAGGGGGGTAGTGGGATAGGGGCTTCTGCCCAGCGAGGACAGGGAACTAGTGGCCTCCCGAGATGCTGAAGCCCCGACTCCCAGCAGGTGTGCCCTGGCTCTCAAACTTCTAAAGATTGTTATATGCAGCTTGGCAGGTCAGTAAGTTTGGCCAACCCGGTGTTATGCCAAAACAGCTTTGGGTTCTTCTAGGCTCTAGAGAATAACCATTCTGCCTTGGAGAATCTCCTTATTGGTATTTCATAACTTCCTTGACACTTGGAGTCAAATTAAGAGCCACCTATGCCTGGATGCAGAGATCCAAATTCCTGAGCAGAAAGGGTTAAACAAAAGCAATGGTTCTTGCTCCTCTTATTGAAAATGTAAACAGATACCACAATAAGAAAGTTAATACTTAATACTGAGCCCTACATGATAATTAACTGGTGTACCTAATGCACCAGCCCTGCTGATTTCATTTAAATCAATTAATGCCTTTCCTGGGCCATCTGTCTGAAGTGGCATCTCTGGTCATCCACATCAGAACAGTCACAGACACGGATACTGTAGGACTACGGCAGGGCTGACGACACATTTAACTCTCAAGGAGCATCTGTAAATGAACCAAACCAAGCAGCACGCAATGCAGTACAACCAAGCTCCTCTTAGCTTTTGTCGACATAGAATCTGGTCATTTCTCCCACTCCAGGACATATGCTCTCTTCTGTAGGACTGCCATGCTTGTACACTCAGTACGAGTGCATCTTTGCTTAGTCCAGGTCAGTTAACAGGAGATCCATGGCTTTTAGGCCACCCTGTATAACAACATGGGAATTCAAGTGGGAAATCTCAGTACAACTTCGAGTGATGACTTTTTAACACGTCTATTCCATTTTGGACCAGGGCGGGCCCGAATACGTACTTTAAATGTCCAAGAAAAACTTGGAGAGTTCACTCTCCCGCTCCCCCAAAAAACCCTCACTTTAAAACAAAACAAAACAAAACAAAAAAAGATAATTTACTCCACCTCACAGAGCATTCAATTCCAAATTCACTTTGCTTGTATGGTGGAAGGGTTCTACAGATGACATCAAACAAGTCAATTTCCAATTCATAATCAATTCATGAATGAATTACAAAACCCCCAGAGGCTTCCCTTATTATCAACCTTTTAGGACAGTCAGAGTTCAGTTCCTACAATGTTTCATTCATGTTGCTAAATTGACAATATTAACCTCTCTTGCTGAGATGCATTAAAAAAAATCTGGCTTCCCAGAGCAAATGTAATTAGTTTACATTAGTTACTTCACCAGCAGCAGTGACAGAGCAAAGCAAAATAACAGGATATAGATTAATATAATCAGAATATTATCTAAATGGAATACTTTCCTTCCTTCATGCCAAACCCCATGCACCCTGTCTTCCTGCATCTATCTGCTCATCCACCTAAACAACAGAGAAAACCAAGATATTATTTCACATATCTTCTTTTCTTCTTGCCTCCCAGCTGATAAACCATCTCAAATTTTTTTTTTTGGGGGGGGGGGGGGGAGACTGAGGAAGAGAGGGAGGGAGATCTGTATTTTCCTGCAGGCTCTAAGTACACAACTGAGAGATTTAAACCTCCTTCGCTTTCTGTGCAGTATTTACTCTCTAAGCCATACCTTCTAAGGAACACCAGCATACCCCTTTATATTGGTATATTTCCCATATGAACCGCACCAATGGAGTTTAGCACAGTAAAGTACCACCTCACATGCCATCAGTCTGCTGTATTAAAGCCTCACAGGGGGTGCATATTAATATAAATGTGCAAGTAAATCTGAAATTCAAAACGAAAGCATCGCTCATTTCTCTCTCTAGGTATTTCTATTACCTTCATAAGCGCCTCAAACATGAATGGTTTCATCACCACAACACTCATGGTTGAGTAACAACCCTATTCTACAGAGGGGGAACTGAGGCACAGAGATTAAGTGACTGTCTCATAAATGAAGTGTGGGAGAGAGCCATAAACTGCGCCAAATCCAACATGTTCAGCACCAAAACCATTCTATCAGCTGCCAATAGTACGTTCTGCAACTCAGTATACCAGCCTGCATGCACCAGTATCACGTTCCCTCAAAATCTAAGCATAAGGGAAAAATTAATGGCAGACTCACTGCATCACAGCCTTAAGATTAAACAGCCTGTGTATTTTCTAATGTTACTGAAAAGGAACATACCTGTTTTAAAATTATTTGAAGAACTAAGATTTGGTTACAAATTATAATCACTAAATCAAGGACTACATAAATTCTAAGCACATTCAGAAACATTTAAACACATGAAATATTGAACAAATTGACCATATTTCAATCATCACCAGTGTTTATCATACAAAAGAATACGGATACGAAAAATGTCTATACATGTATTTAAAGCGGTTAGGTATGAGTCATTTCTTCAAGTTAATATTTTTCTTCCCTCACCCAAAGAAAAATACCTGAACGACGTATTCAAGAAAACACTGGATTAAAAAAGCCTTGCCAAAAGACTGATTAAAGCCTGAACGTATACCCAACTTGTTTGAATAGAGGACTTCAGTCTCCAGGACCCCCAGTCACAAACTTGTCATTTTGTGTTCATAAATTTTCAAAGTCAAAAAAAATAAAAATCAAATTGCTCTTTGGAGCAGACCATGTAAGTGTCTTTCAAAGCTAATGACTTTCTCAGTAATTAACTTGGGTTTTGCACTTTTTAAAAACTTAGACAAAAAAACAAAACACTGTTCCTGCTTTTTTTTTTTTCTTATACAGATTGCAAGACAAGATCTAGTAAAGCAAGAGACACAGCAAACTTACACAGCAAAGTACAATAAACCCTGAGGTTCACTGTGCCAATGCAGCTTTAACAATATCATCATCATCAAGAATGCTTCAGTAAAATTTAGATTAAAATCACACTACCAAAAATAAAATCCATTATTCTCCTTCCAAATCACCTCTAAAAATTATTCACAGCATGGACTAATCCATATCAGGTGAGAGGCATTAGAAAATAATTACATTTATTTATTGTCTTTTTTGTTCTTGAAGGAAACATGCCTCTAGGCCATGGGCAACAAAATATTTTCCCTCGGTATTAAACGAACACTCTTTTTCTGTGCTTGTTGTTAGGGGAAGAGAAAAACAAAAGACAGCCTGGGGTTACACAAGGCCTTTCTTGTGCCTCCACAAAACAATCAGAAATCTGTGGACATTTTCCCCACCCAAGCAATAACAGTCAAAAACACTATTCAGATATTGTCAAAACATGGAGGGTAAAACAACATGTCATGACAACATAAAAGTACACACATGGTGACCATAAAGAAGAGGAAGAGACGAGACAAAGCCCTGGCTGGGATGATTTAGTTGGGATTGGTCCTGCTCTGGACAGGGGGTTGGACTAGATGACCTCCAGAGGTCCCTTCCAACTCTGATATTCTAGGATTCTATGATTTCTTAAAGCCAACTGTATCTTCATGTTGCTTGTGAAGAAGAAGTGAAGTTAGTTTTCAATCCAAAAATTCTCTCTGTAGTAGGGAGAAATTTACCCATATGCAGAGAATCTGCACAAAGCGCTCTGTACCCAGTGGGCTGGTACACTCACCACAGGGCTTAAGATCAGCTGAGACATCCATTCTGGTTCTAAATAGATCAGCAGGAAGAGCAAAAGGGGAAAGAGCGGAGGACTCACGGCTGCTTATTCCAGCCCATAGGAAGCAGCAGAAGTGCTTACTGCCTGACCCACACGTTGGGGCAGAGAATCTATGGTCATGCGGTCCACAAACAAAGCTTAATTAATTATTCAGGGTGATGGAGTGAGCACCTCAGAACAGGAAAATTTGTGAAGACTGCTCCACACTGGATCATGATCTCTCAATGCTTCCAAGATAGACCAACAACATTCAGACCCGGGTTAAAGGACTTGTATCACATTCCCCCGGGAAGTCAACATTGGTTCCAATGGGAGCTCAATGAGGCCAAACTTAGTAGTTAACTAGCCATTTTTAAAAATAGTCAGCTACAATAATTGAAGACTCCTGCCTTGCAGCTTTAAACTGGTATACTAGGACCAGTCCAACTAGCACTGAAGCAAGATCAGGTTTAAGTACTGTGACAGGGTCGGACCAGATGGCTATAGGAGAGTAATAGAAGGCAGATAGATTAGCCCCAGGCTAAGTAGGTCCCTTTTCTCTGGGTAAGGTAACAGGGAAGGTTCCAGAACAATCAGGAACCTTCTGGAGACAATTAAGACAGGCTGATTAGAACACCTGCAGCCAATCAAGAAGCTTCTAGAATCAATTAAGGCAGGCTAATCAGGGCACCTGGGTTTTAAAGAGGAGCTCACTTCAGTTTGTGGTGTGCATGTGCGGAGCTGGGAGCAAGAGGCACTAGGAGCTGAGAGTGAGAACGCGTACTGTTGGAGGACTGAGGTGTGCAAGCATTATCAGACACCAGGAGGAAGGTCCTGTGGTGAGGATAAAGAAGGTGTTGGGAGGAGGCCATTGGGAAGCAGCCCAGGGAGTTGTAGCTGTCGCAGCTGTTCCAGGAGGCACTCTAGACAGCTGCATTCCACAGGGCCCTGGGCTGGAACCCGGAGTAGAGGGCGGGCCCGGGTTCCCCCCAAATCCTCCCAACTCCTGGTCAGACACAGGAGTCGTCGACCTGGACTGTGAATTCAGAAAAACGGCCAAGCTGAGGGCTACCATGAAGCTCCAAGGCAAGCAAGACCCACCAAGGTAGAGCAGGAACTTTGTCACAGTACCTGGATTCACTGAAGAGGGCATCAGTAGCTCCACTCTAATAGGTGAAGTTGGAGTTACTCTTATAAATCATAAAGCCCTATTTTGGGTGGGTAGCCCTAAGATTTAATCACGTGGAAGCTGGGTATATGAACAGTCGTGTCATGTGTATATTTTGGTCCCCTTCAAAATAAATTTTAAAGCAAAAAAAAAAACTGATTTACACACAAATTTGGTTCAAGTTTGTTTATTTTTTCATCTTTGTTTTTGCAATACCACCCAGTGTTTGCACTTGAAGGTGACTGAAGAAAACATTCTGGCCTCGGTTTTAAAAAGTAAGTAGTGCTTTGGGCATCTAACTCTAGATTTTCAGAGGGCCGGTGCTCAGAACTTTTTAAAAAATCAGGAGCCTTTATGGTATCTCAAAGATAGGCATCTAAAAAACACGAGTCACTGAAAATCCAGGCCTTTGTCTTTTTTCTTTTTCTTTCTTTCCTTTTTTTTTTAAAACCACCACCTGCATTCAGGAAGATCTGAGCCTACAGCCTATGGCAAATTCATACCTCACTATCATCATGCAGTAAGCCATCACAGTGTCATAACATAAGGATCCTACAGTGATGTCAGATAAAAAATGACCAAATGGCTTCAAGGAAAGCAATGCTATTATGGCAACAGGATGAGGAAAACCACTGCAAGTCAAGGTTAATGGCACAAGAGGTTTCGAAATCAAGTAGTGGTGCGTTTAATCTTCACTTAATTCAACTTCGGTATCTAAGCATTACGTCAGGCAGTTCCCAAAGACATGGAGCAATGTTATAAAGTACTTCAGATAAACTGTTTATTTTGCCACTGCTGGCCTAGCGTGTGGCTGGATACCATTTTACAATGCATTTGTAAAGGAACACCCTGCGTGCATAGTATCACCAAGGTTACTCTGTGTTATGGGGTCAGATACTGTCTATTGTACCTAGAAACTGTAGCGTGACATTAACAACAACTGCTTTGGAGGACTTGTATCAACTAAATTCAATCAACTAAACAATAACATTACGAGTTATGTCTCAGTTGGAGCTTTATTTGAAGTAGGGTGAGGTTGTTTGTGTACCATTCTAGTTCAATTGGCTATCAAACATTTTACTGCTTGAAGCATCCTCCATTATGGTAGGGACTGTGTGCGCGCATGCACACAGAAGCATAAAGACACATATTTAATATAGCAGCAGAGACTCATTTCAGGGTAGTTTCTCCAATTGTCATTTTGGTCAGCTCCTGTCACTAGCTGAAGCATCAAGCAAAAGCCAGACATACAAACTAACTGTGCATCATCATCATTTCCACCTTCGGGCCAAAACTCTAAATAAAAACACGGAAGTATGCCGGAATGACCTATTTAAAAATTATCCAACCCTTCAGGAGTGAAGTATTCTGAACTATTCCTCACCCAGCCTGGATGAGTCCAAAAGCTCTGAACACACAGCAGTTGCAAATAAACCAAATGGCTGAATGATGTACATGTTCTACAATGCATGTTATAAAACAGAACATCTGCTCCAGTGACTCATGCATATTTTCTATAGGATTGCTAATTCTTTTGCATGTTATATTAAAAATAGTGAAAAAACATGTCAGTACAGACCTTCCAAAGGAAATGGACGCAGAACACAAACTTTGGAAATGCCTGTGTCTTTGCCACAGACAAGCCCCTCCAACGTATCTAAAAGCCACCTTAATCAGAGGCTTCCCCCATACAACTAAAAGCAACTTGTCCCAGGAGTCATGGAGAGAAGACAGTGTCAGACAAACAGGTTTGCAGATATTACAAGTCAACTCTGTAGTCTTAAAGGAACAGATAAATCAGTGGCATTCAGAATGACTTGCTAAACTACAGTGCATAGTCCTTGCCTAAGTGGTTCATTACTTGCTTCTGGGATGCCCCACTAACAGTCACATCTGCAGAGGAAGAAACCAAAAAAAGACACCTTATGAATATTATCATATTTACCACATACTATATATAGCATTTTACACTGTGCAACACTGAAGCAAGCAAGCACTACCATCCTGTCAACATAATTAAACCGTCCCCAACACACGGCAGTAGCTATGTTGGATGGAAAGAGTCTCCCGCTGACACAGAAGTGCGGGTGTGGACAGCGCTGTCAGTGTACCAGTGGGGTGCTTTTTTCACATCCCTGAGCAACACATTTTACCGACTAAAGTGCTAGTGTAGACATCACTTAAAACCACCCATTCTCAACCACAAGCAGGTTTCAGGCGCTCCACCAAGCAGGGCCAATGTTGGACTCGCTGAGGCCCAGGGCAGAAAGCTGATGCACCGCTGTGCAAGGCTGAAGCCCAGGGCCCTGAACCCTGCCACTGGGGCTGAAGCCGAAGCCTGAGCAACTTAGCTTTGTGGGGCCCCCTGTGGCCTGGAGCACCAGGCAACTGCCCTGCTTGCTACGCCCTAACGCCGGCCCTGGCTTTTATATTCAGGAAAAGCTGTGGTGTCCCTGGTGGGCCATGGTGTTCCAGATGCAACCAGTCAGAAGATCGCACCTCCTATCCTACACGCCTGGCCACAGTGACCCACACACTTGTGAGTTCCACTCTAGAGCACTGCAATTCATTAGATCTAGAAACAAAGCCACGCTGCCCCGAAAGAACTCCAGCTGCTCACACCAGGCAGCGGGTCACCAGGAGATGCTCTGCACTCTGTGCTGGCTCCCCACAGCATACAGAGTACAGTGCAAGGTCTCTGACCTGATATTTAACCCCTCCATAGTACTGGCCCCGAGAGATCCATGACCCATGGTAGCCTCCCATGAAAGCTACATTCCACCAGAACAATGAAGTTGTCAGCCATCAGGGAAAGCTCTAAGGTGCAGGATATACAGCCTTTACGGGAGCCTGGACAATGAAACTCACCTTCACAAGAGTTAAGAATGACCAAAGACCTCATCACTTTCCCAATTAAATGCAAAACACATTTCTTCACCTATCGGATACAACCATTCACTCACACAAGCCGAACAAAAGCCCTGTACACTTAAGTTATTTCTTCTGCCGGCTGGGAAGTAGGAGAGAAAGAGAGATGGTTATTATTTCTAAATTTAAATACTTGGGAGGTACTGCGATACTGCACTACCTGGGAAGATAGATAATTCTGTAGGTGCTACAGTACAATGAGATCCTGAGCTCCATCTGGCACAACCAGACACATTCAAAATAGCAAAAACAGAGGAGCTCAAAGGGAGCAATTATAAAAACAGCTTCCTACGTGTTAATTGTTTCCTGTGAGCCAGGTTTGTCAGTGCAGACAGCAATGTGGGGTGCTGCTGTATGCCAACCCAGGGCCTGGCAGACATTCATAGCAAAGATTTTTTTTAAACCTTTGGAGCCTCACAGTGGGTGGGGTACAGTTATTCCCACAGTTTATTTCTGCCTCAAGCAAAACTGGTGCCATTCTGACTGCTCCCTCACAAAGAGTGGTGTCCACTGCAGGTTTGCCAAAGCATCAATTTTAACAAGGGCCCCAATCCTGACGACTTCACTCTCACAAAGCTGCTGCTGAAAGGATTTGCTTCGGACAGCTCTAGAGCCTCTGGCACTGCTCATGAGTTTGCCAAACAGAAGCAGACAGCGTGAAAGAGACGAGGCTCATGTCACTCTCAACGTTAGGACTGTGTCAAGGAGCAGGGATGGGGGCTATACATTTATCAGATGCCTGTTCGGCAGAGGCCAACGTGGAAGATGGAGCTCCTAAAAAGTATTCAGAGCCAGCACCTTGTAGAAATCCAAGCTCCCTCCTCCTCCTCCCAGCAGCTAGAGGAATATAAGGAAAGCACAAGGAGCTGCCCCAGACATGCTGGAAGAAAACCCCCTCCATTTTGCTTCAGTCTTTAACAAGTGTCTCCCACGTTCTCCAAACCCTGCTTAAGGCTTCTATGTTTAAACTGGCATAGCACACATGGTTTCTAGCATCGCTGGGAACTTAGAAGAATAAATGAGGAGGATGACGACACTACAAAATGGCAGTGGCTACCATCCAGGCCCTTACTCGTGATGTATTCTGAATGCAGGAGGGCACTAGCACACAGGTCAGGCTGACTAATCCATTAGCATAGCATCCGAAGCCAACATTTTTGATGCTCCAATAAACTGTTTACTGAACTACACTTCCAGTAAACAAATAACTTCTCTTGAAAAATTTGCACAAAGTCCCACACCACTTATGGTAACTAGTAAGTCAAGGGTTCTCGCACCATGTTTTTCCCTAGGCCAGTTTCAGTTGTAAATATATTCAGCAGGTAGATTTGAAACACACACACACACACACACACACGAGCGTGAAATGCACACAGATACTGAACCCAAGATGTCAGATCTGCCCAAGTGACACCTTATCAGAAGCCCAAAGCTCATAACACAATGAAGCAGGCTGAAACTGCTCTTTAATACTGAGCCACACCATATGCAGACTACTGTTCCCATCATGCAATGCTCCATACAGATTCAGGTAACCTTGCACTCTAATGAAAATAGAGAACTATATCCTGAGACCTGTAGTCTCCACAAACTTCACTGGCCCTGCAAGTAGCATCTCTGTGCCAAACATTTTCACTGCATTTCCCAGCCTGCTGAGAATACCTATTTGTTAAGGCATAGGAGGGAGGGAGGGGGAAATCCTAGCCCTGAAAAAAAAGGTTTAAGAGACCAATTTTCTACTGGGATGATCACCGGTTTCAGAAAGCACTATGTTAAAGCAAACCTGGGAACCCTTTATGAATACCAGCAGGGTCCACATGAACCAACAAGTTAGTGCTCGTTAGCAATCACACCCTGGTAGAGTGCATTACCCCACCACGTAGACAAGCTCTCAGGGTAACAACTGGCATTATGTGTTCACTTGCCCGTACATTCTGCTTCTGCCACCCGATCCTTCTCCAGCTCTTAAAAGAGCTGGATGATCTTCTCCACATACAGACTTGTCTATGTGCCTTTACCCTGATTTGGATAAATGAACTCCAGGAATCGAAGGGAGCCCACTCCCTCTCTGTCCTCTGTGATGCTATCAAAGGCATCACTTGAAGCTGTATGTGGTGAACCAAGTCCAGGTGGACACCTGTTCACGGGAAACTGGACACAGATCTGCAAGCTCATTTCACACAGTGCACAGAAGAGACACCCAGACAGTAACAACTTTCAGTGCCTACCAGCCAGACTCTGAGATGACAACCCCTGAATTCCTGTCAAATCCTACAATACACTTTAGAGAGTCCTACAAACCAGAATTTCAGACAGCACTGCATATTTTTGGCTTCGAGTCACAACTCCTCCATTCTGTGAGTTAACAGGTGAAGCAGAGAGCTTGTAACTAACCACTTTCAATCCCTCCAAGGGGAAAGCTATCCCAAAATAAAGGATACCACCAGCACCACCTCCGACGACAGAGTAACTCCTCAGTAATCAATACACAGTGTGTATGAGATAGGAGAGTAGCATGAAGACAGATTTTTTGAGGGGGGTGGGGGGGACCCATTGAACAGCTGGCTTTATTTTGAAAAAAGCTATTAGATTTTCTTTTTAACCCTACAAATCAAACCATCTTTGGAGCATTTTCAAGTTACTTAAATCTTTCAGCTTACTGCACATCTCAGGAACATGGCTATGGTAGATTTTTGGAGCGCTTCAGAAATGAGTCGGATGAGCTCTCAACTCTTGCACACATCAACACACACCTGGGAACGAGAAAGCGATCAGAGATGAGTCTTCAGATTGACATGCTGACAGCCTTCAAGTGATATGAAAAAAGCAAGGGGAAAAAAAAATTTTAAACTTTGTGACTGCCACAAAAACAATTTCAAACCACGGGACAAGGAACTGATTTTTCTTCTTTTTTTTTTGGTACCTCAACACCCTCTCACCACACCCGTATCCTGACCTATTTGAACTATACTTAAAAGCTCAATCTGAGTGCTCAGTGATACATAACTTCCATTTTAGTGAAACAATCCATCTGCTCCATGTGACTCAGAGCCTGCTTTAAGAATGCAATACTGTTTAGGCCAACGGTTGCACCGCACAAAGTGTTTTGTTCACATGCATTCCTTTGGGATGACAGAGCCTATCCACGGGGCCCGTAACGGTTGGGGCCTGTGGTTTTTTCCCCCCCCTCATCCGCTCAATGCTGCAGTGACTAAGCTGACAAAAATTCCTAGCCAATTATAAACCCACTTAAAGAGACAGGCAATCCCCCTGCAAACTTCTCCTGCCATCCTATACAAGAAGTTTCTATACACGGAAAAACATCTCCTCTTAAGATCTGCACTTATATAAAAGGGATTTTCTGCACACTCAACACTTCAACGTGCTTATTAAGCTCCATCATTTCCCCAAACCACAACCTTTAGTCATTTTAAAGTTTACGTCTGGTCACTCAACCGGTGGGAGGTGGGGAGAACAGGCAGTTTCTCATCTCAGTTACACCCATGAAAAACTGGAGTAAGTCCCAAGTGAAATGGAAATTAGAGGAATCTTGGAGACTGACAGAGTGCAATAGCTACAGCAGCACTTAATAAGAAGGGAAACATCTAAGTTTGCCCTTGAAAGACTAGGTGAACTGTATATTCTGCACTAAGAAAAAACCGGAAAGGTCATTTCGCTTGCAACACAAGATGAAGATTTGCTCAGCTTTGTGAGATGAGGACAATGGCAGCTGAGCCACCTGAAAGCGTGGGTTGAACTTTAAGTGGAGACAAAGCAAACGACTAAGTAGTCTCCTGAATCACAAACAGATTTTTACAAAGGCTCAAAGACCCGTATTACTCCAAATTTTAAAAAACACAAAACTCTTAAGAATCATAAAGCCATGTTCCTGGATGCACCATAATTACTTTGTCAAGGGCTATACAAACCTAGTTAATAATTAGTCAAGGGGAGGCAGAATCAAGCTTTGGGGGCGGTAACTGTAAATTCACTCTGCCCAATAAAAAGAAAAAGAAGAAATAGGAAAGAAGACCATGCAGCCACCTCACATGCTTATAACCTCAAAGTGGGCAAACTATTTGCTGATTACTTTTTAGAGCCCCTCTGATAAAACTTGTAAATTTTTTCCAACACTGAAAACTAAAAGGGGAGCGGTAAAAATATTTTACTATTGCGCTGGGCTCTGGATTTGCTTCAATACAACATGCAACCCAACAACCTGTGTTAATGGACTATTACCAGACCATCTACCCATTACAAGTTAATTCTCGGAGCCCTACAAAGACTTAACAAGAAGGATGTGTCACTATGAGATGGAAGGCTAAAACAAAGGTTGTTTCATCACTGATCAACAACAAAAACCATTGCTCACTACATGAAAAAAGTTAATGAAAATGCACAAGGCCAAGGACAACTCATACCTAAATAACTGTACGTGGGGGGAAGTGAAACAAAGGAAGGAAGGAAAGTAATTGCAGTTATTCAAGTCCCAGAAACCTCACATTCTACCCAGGGCTTAATTTATCAAAGTTGGCTTTTTCTTTTTTTTTTTTTTTTTTTTAATTTGAGGTCACAAATGTTTTTAAGAGAATCGCAGAAAATTCTCGGCAGGAGCTGCGCCTGTGCTGTCCCTGCGACATTTGCAAAACACAGCTTTCCTCTGGTTTTACACTTGACATTTCCCTGACATTTTCCCTGTAAACCCCCTTGGCCATTCCTCATTCCCAGTTCTTTTGCAAATTTACCATAAAATTAAAGACTTACACTGTATGTTCCTAGCTTTCTAGTGCAATTGTCAATTCTATTATCAAACACTTGTCTGATATGTTTCCGATGAAGTGAGCTGTAGCTCACGAAAGCTTATGCTCTAATAAATGTTAGTCTCTAAGGTGCCACAAGTCCTCCTTTTGTCGGATATGTGTCAGTGAAGCCTGAAGTCCACGTTATGCAGATTAAGTATCTATATACTTGAATATCTGATCTTCAGCTAATTCCACAGATTTGACATCGCACTAAGCTACACAAGAGGTAAGAAACCTCTCCAAACACTTGACGTATCCTCCCCAAGCTCTTCTAGCATGAAAGCAAGCTCTCGAGAACAAGAACTCAACAAGTACCACAAGTAAAACCAAGCATTAAATTTTTGGAAAATAACCAATGCTAGTCAGTCTCACATTATCAAGTAGATTTCTGGAGCACCAATCTCTTAAATCTCTTTGGAAACATTTTGGCAGTGTTGTAAAGCTTAAAAATATTTAATTTATGTATTAAACTTGGAAAGACAGATTGGCAGCATTTCTAATTATTTATGTGGTGTCGTTTTTTGTTTGTTTGTTTTACTCACTCCTCAATAATCCTTTTATATTATCTGGTGCAAACACAGACATGGACTTTGTTGCCCTTTCATCAGCAAATGTCAGCGGCAGATGTACTAGGAATTAAAATATGTACAATTGTAAAACTGGGGATGAAAACCTGCCACAAAAATATCTGTAGTTTTCAATTATATTTTTATGGTAGCTTTTCGGAGAGGGGAGGTGGTTTGGTGTGGCATGGGAGATGCTCAGAGAAAATTTGTGTTCCAGTGGCCATAAATAAATATAATAAAATAAAAATTTCCTGAGGAAAAGGCCTGAAATAATGAAGCACAGACATAATATTGATCTGGAGGATCCTGCTGTGTAACGACTAGCCCAGTGGGACCAGGCTTCTATCACAGTGTGTTCTTTTTCACTGCATGTACAACCTGCTTTCACGTAAAGCAAGGAAAATCCCATTTACGCTTTCCAGCCAGAGCATGTTTGTTGCAAGGTAAATTAACTGTAGAGCTGTCAATCCCACTTCTTCCTAATCAGAACTGTAATTTCTATATCTCTCCAGATGCCAGAGTCTACACCTCTACCACTGGGAACAAACAGGCAAATACATTTAGCAGTAATGTTTATAATTTGCACTACGCGACTTTCACTCGAACCAGGGTTTATGTATTATTGTACATGTACTGTGTATTGTATTAATCTATTCTTTAAAAAAAGGGGAGGCTTTTTAAGAGGCTACCAAAAGGCAAAACACAGAGACTAACAGTAAGAAATTTTGAGTTCCATTCCCAGCTCTTTCACTCACTTGCCTACGTGGCCTTGGAGAAGTGATTTAACTTCTTTGTGCCGCAATATATCTATCCATAAGATGAGGATAAACACACACTTACCTCTTGGGGAGGGACAGGGATACTCAATCTGCCTATATAGTGCATCCTTTGGAGATTTTTTATTTTAAAAGGAACAGAATAAACTAAATTTCTTAGATGGGGTTGATTCATTTCTTAACTCTGGTTTCTTCACTTTACAGTTTTATCTTTTATGCCAACAAAAGGGCCAATGATCCAAATAGAAAACGCATTTCTACTAAATTGTATACCTTTGTCGCACACTAACCTCCCCTGAAAAGCACTATTTATTATCCCACAGACTAGAAATTTCATTGCATGAAACTCCAACAAAATAACAGTCGTCTTCTCTAAAACACTGCAATTATCCCTGTGCCAAAACAAACTCACAAGCCAAGAAGGACCTCGCACTGCCCACCGCTCACTAGGATACAAACAACATTCTTGGGAAGTTACAATACTCTTATCAGGTTATGGCATCTTGTTACAGCACAACAAAAAATAGTAAATATAAGTTGGTTTAATTTTACCTATTTTCTCAGATGACAAATCACCACTACAGTAATTAACTACAGACTGTCCTGAACGGTTCTGCAGTCATTCCCACCTACTAATTAAATATGCTCTCACAGCCTTATAATAAAAATTCTGGGAAACCTTTGGCTAATGAGCATGCTTTTCAGAAGGGGAGGGAAAGTCATGAAGAAAATTCATTCAGAATAAATTTAAACAACAACAAATGCTAACGAAATGCCTAAAGACACAGCTTCTTTCCGTTCAGATTTTGCAAGTCTTCCCCTATTTACTCGAAAAGTGACCCTGTTGCAGGGACACACCAACTGGGCCTTTTTGCAATTGGTTTTCTACCATCCTGCTCATTCATTTAATAAGAGGACATATCTATGAGAAAGTCAGCATCCTAATCAACAGAGTCCAGGTCCTCTGTAAAGGGTGGTTATTTTCAGGTTCAGAAAACAATCTTAATACGGCAGGATTGAACCTACATGTGCTAGATTCACAAATTACTTCAAATTGGATTTTCTTGTTAAAAACCAAGCTTCTTAAAACATGTTTTGCTGTTGCTGACATGACTTGTTTCCACTGCATTCAGGATCCCTAAAAAGCAAAAAACTTGAAAGAAAACATATGCAGTTGCCATTTATAATAAATCCAAGTGATCTGACTCAGCATCTCCAGCTCCAAACAAGTCCTTCCCTCTCTGCTCATGGCTGCATAGTTCAAACATTCAATATTTCTAGAGGACAAAGAACACGCACTGAATATTCCTCAGAGAGCGGGAAGGCAGAAATGAGAGAGACACAGGAGATCCAGAGTAGCAGCCGTGTTAGTCTGCATCCACAAAAAGAAAAGGAGTACTTGTGGCTCTAAGGTGTCACAAGTACTCCTTTTCTTTTTACAGGAGATCCAGGCACCTGGTTCACTCCACCCACCCTGCTGAATCCACAGAGCTGGTGTCAACCGGTGATGTGTGCCCCTGAACTCCAGGAAGCTATGCTGAACGACACCAGCAGACTAGCAGGCCCTTCAAGAGTGTTTAAATCTTTTGGGCTCTGTGCAGACAGGAGCAGATTCCAACCATTTTCAAAAATACATCATGTTATTTTCTTTGTACGTTTAGTGATTTTAATAGAAGTGATCTCCAGGCCACTTCCCCCTCCCCCCATCAACACAGTTAGGCTGATACAAAAAGCTCCATTTTCATTAAAAATATTTTGTCCTCAGCAGCCATCTGCTTAACTATCAGCTTCATAGGCCTCAACTGTTGCCACCTTCACTTTCAACAGCATTCACTCTCTCACACACTGGGGCAAGAAGTTTTCCATGTTTGTCTTGTGCAGTGTTGTAGATACACTGATATGCCTACATAAACACATTTTTTCATCTCTAGTCAGTCTTCACACCCAACTACTTTACCACACGTAAAGAACTGTGGAGACAGCATACGTCCAAGTGAAGTCAGTAGATCTGCACTTGCTTATGCCAATGGCAAAGTTAGCTTCAAGGTCTCACTTACCGTGCAAACTTCAACAGACGCGCTGCAATGTTATTTGCAGAAGCAGGGCTCCTTTTTTGTTTTATAATCGGAAACAGTACATCCCTCTCACTTACCTACCATAATTTACTCTCTTACAAGGTCTTCCATAGCAATCTAGACACTCAGCTTTCATGTCCTCCCATTCCGCCTGGACAGCACATGGGATGGTTTTCAGCTAAGCCATTTCCCTTTAAGGACAGGTTAAAGGCTGGCCAACTGATAATAAAGAAAGCGCGAGTTGTTTGTGACAGCTAGACCCGAAGTTCCCCAACCGGGTCTAAGGTTGAGTTGAGTCTTAACAATGGAGAACTCCAAATATTTGTGGGCTAAAAATTCTGCCCATGGTGGCATGTGCACAACTCCCACTGGTTTCAATGGGAATTCCACATACTTATCAGAGGGCAGGATCTAGCCAGAAGGTGTCTCCATATAAGGAGTTCTGCAAACCACATGGAAGGATCATGTATTCACTACATAACCTTGTGACGGAAGGGCACATCATTCGCCACCTCCCTTAAAGAGCTTCTGCCATTGCAAGCTGAGACATACAATGCCTAAACTGGTCTCTAATGATTTTTGGCACTTCCTTCCCATTGCATGGGAAAGCTTCCCTGCTTGATTTTTTTATAGCCCCAACAGAAAATACCTCAAATGTACTAGTTGAGTTTCTTCAGCAAACCACACACAGGGAGGAGACAGTGACTGAGGCGCACTAACCTTCCAAGTAGCTTTAAGAGTTGCATATTTTCAGTTTATGGAAATACATAAAGGTCAAGCAGTTGAGACCATGAACCTCCATGCTGACTCCTCAACTAAAGGAGCATAAAGCCAAAGCATAAGGATTATTTGACAGATCTTAAACTGGAGTGCCTTGAGATTGAGAGTTGAGAGAGAACTGGTTAATTCGCAATGCTGGATTCCTGGGCTAGTATGCAGCTATCAAGATTATTCAGGAGAACTGGAGTTTTGCAATTCATGATTCTCCAAGATTCAGTATTTCTTGGGCTTAACAGCAGACTAGAATGGCCACCTGATAAAACTTCCATACACTTAAGGTGCAAGTCAAACTGCTGGTCATGTCTACAGACTATCTGCATTGAGCGGTTATTCACTGCGTTCGAGTCCACAGAGTTTTGGTCATTTCTGCTGTAATAACAAGGGCCTTGGTGACAAGATGCATGGCTGCTCCCAATGTATGTCATCTCACGTGGTTGTAAAATGCCCATATATTAGCCTGGATACTTCAGAAGATGAAACCTGCCAGAGGGCATAAACGGAAATGAGCCAACAGAATGAAGTCCAGGAATGAAGCCTTGCATATCGCTAGTACCAGTGCTATGTTGCTGCTTCTCTTCAAGAAAGATGGTCTTGTGCTTAAAGGCACAAGACTGAGTTGGGAGAAAAGAGATCCTGCAAGGTTTCTGTGTGAGCTAGGGCAAGTCACGAACACCCAGAGTCTCCGTTCTCAGGTGTAAAACTGGACTGACACTTAACCTACTTCTCAGGGGTGCCATGAGGCTAAATTAATTAACGCTCATAAAGCACATTGAGATCCGTCAATGGAAAGACACTATAAAAGTGAAATGTATGATCACAAGAGGTCTGCTAGGAAGCTATCAGCTGCTGTTTCACCTGAAAACAAAATGTTCAGATAGCTGAAAGAAGGTAGGAAGACTCCATCCGCCCTTCCATGGCGTCTCCACTGTGAAGGGTAAGGTGAAGAAAGTACGGCTTTCTACTGAAATCTCTCTTCTCCCAGGGACAAAGTATTGCATGCTTTATTGCTCTTCTGAGCCATGGAAGAAACAGCCACCTGATGCCCTAAGTTGATAAGATACATTAAGCTCTCTGGTGCAGTTTACCAGGGCCAGCCATTCTCTCTCACTGAACTGTTTAATGAAGCAAGTGTAGCAGGAAGTTTCTGTACCACTTGGATGTGTCTCAAATTAAGCAAGATCTGTTGCATTAGAAAAGCAATGTCTCCTGACAATGCCTGCTTTCCCGAGATCCTGTCTACAGCAGAGGTTAGTGGCAGGAGCCAAGCTCTGGATCCCCTGAGGCCTTTTAACACCTTATCCACCTTGACAGCTGGTGACAAAATGCCATGACGTGGCAGGGGGTGAGGAGTCATGAGTCATTTCAAATGGTGTTACAAAGGCAAGCTTTGTCCTGGCTGATTCATATGTCAATCCCATATACTCACTGCTGTCTACAGTGATCATGCAAAGAAGGGGAAAAAAAAAATCTTCAGAACAAAGAACGTGCTCATAAGACATTGCCCCAAGTGCTTTTACCTCTGCATTTCGGAAGAAGGAATCAGGTGAGAAGGATGCCAAGAGCCTCCATATCCTCACCTAGACATCTTCTGCTTCAGTTAGTTTCCTCCAAAAAGCCCAATGCTAAAGCCCTCTAGACACACAAAGAATGCTGTCTTTGAGAGGCCCAGGGCTCACCATCAAGGGTTTTTTCCCTGCTGGAGACAGAATATAAACCTTTTCACCCAGGGCATTCAGGACAACTGTCCATCTGCAGTTCTGGGCCTAGGAAGAAGTCACCTGAAATTCCAGTCCATGGGTTGCGTCTGCTAGATTCAAGGATATATAACCAACATCTGAACTAGTACAAATGAGAAACATTGGTTTGCTTTGAACAAAACAGAATGACTTTAACTGATCTGAGCGCTGGAAAGTTTAACAATGGTTAACCTGCTTTCAGTGTTGGACAAATCATAAATGAACGTGGCGCTCCCTTGAAAATGTCACCATTGCGTTTATATGATGCTATCCTTTACCATCTCCTGTAAATTTGCCGTTGTTTAACCCATCCCTCACAACAGCTGCTGGCAACAATCCAAACACTTCTATTCAGAAAGGCAACACCACTGTCTGTGATTCTGCTGCCAGAAGGAGACGTGCATGCAGCACGCTAGCACCCTTCATCTCAGACCACAACTAAGTGTACAGAGAGACAAGACTAAGCCCAACACTGCACAGTGTGAGAGCTGTAAAGGGAAGGAGCTAGGGCATTAAAAGTAGGAGTGTGCACTAGATAGACCAGCCAGGGGCTACAGAACTGACAAAGAAGTCACAGAAACTTTGCACTGAAGCTTTTAAAAAGTTGGACATTTTCTGTAGCTTACAGATCGTCAAAATGTCAGTGTTACTCTGCCTCTTTAAAACACAAAACTGCTACCCGGTCTCCCTCCTCCCTTCACCATTGTTCCCATGCAAGTTATATCAAAGGAAGCAAAGGCCTGTTCCTTTGTTTGTGGCAAGAAAGAAGAGGAAACAGAAACTGACTTCTGCTCAATGACAAAATTAAACAGAAGCCAGCCTGCTGAAAGAACTAAACGTTCCCACACCACATTTACCCATTGATTTGATATCCTTTAATGGAAGCTCTAAATAAGGACAGAAGTACTTAATACATGCTCCCTACTATACAGCTAGAACCAACATAAAAGGGTAAGCAATTAAATGAATGTAAGACTATGTACAGCGTTTCCATAGTTCAATTTAGCATTATTATGGCATGCAATGGGAATGTCAATGTTTGTCATCTTCATCCTACAAAAAATTACATAAAAAGAATACGAACTCACCAGAAAAATATTGTAGCCCTCCTGCCTTTATTTGGAGAAAAAATGCAGGTTAAAGACCGAGGCCCAGGTTTCTAAACGGTATTTAGGTGTTCTCCATGCAGCACTGGAAGGCTAAGTAACACGGGAGCCTGAGTCTCATTTTTACAGGGGACTTAGGCACTTCAGAGCTCACTTTTCAAAAATGAGTATCAGGCTCCTAAGTCACTTAGGCCTTGCAGTGCTGAGCGGAGAAACACCTGAATGGCTTTAAAAACCTGGGCCCTAGCTTCTAGTCTTTTTTACATCCTCTCTCTCCAGATTAGGAGTTCATTGCCAGTGTGTTCAAACAATCAAGTAGGATAAACAGGAAGCTCCCTTTTAAACAATCGAACATGTATACTTCCTTTGTTTTTCCTTCAGAAAGGACAGTGGTTCTCTTCTAGATGGATAGCTGGCAAATTTAGAGTCCTCTTCCTTGCAACCCCTGACATGTTACAATTAACAAAAACAACATGTTCCAAGTTTCTGGCTATTTATTAATTAGAACTTTGGTTCACATACTTAGCTGTGGCATTTCCTTTTCTGCTCTCCACCCTAGCATCACTTCTCCCATTTCCACATGAGGACCTGAGCTTCAACAATTACTCTTACGATTCCTTTCTACTACCTCTTCACTGATTTGATCTCCTTGAGCCTTATGGTGATATTGTGACAATGTAAATATGGCACCATCTTTTTCAACAGATCTACCTCCGATGTGGATTCAGAGTCAGAACTTCTAACTTCAAGGAAAATAAACACCAGCCTTTCGTGCTCTGTTTCATCCTCTGGTTTGCACTTAGAAGCTAACACAGGCAAAAGGGAGTGAAATTAAAGAGATGGAGAGGGTCTCACTAAACTGGGTGACTAGGTGACAAAATGGCAGATGAAATTCAGTATTGGTAAGTGCAAAGTAATGCACATTGGAAAACACAATCCCAACTGTACATACAAAATGATGGGGTCTAATTTAGCTGCTCCCACTCATGAAAGATCTTGGAGCCACTGTGGATAGCTCCCTGAAAACATCCGCTCAATGTGCAGTGCCAGACAAAGAGCTAACAATGTTAGGAACCATTAGGAAAGGAATAGATAAAAATGAAAATATAATGTCACTATATAAATCCATGGTACATCCACACCTTGAATACTGCATGCAGGTCTGGTCACCCCATCTCAAAATATAGAGCATTGGAATATGTACAGAGAAGGGCAACAAAAATTATTAGGTGGATGGAACAGCTTCCATGTGAGGAGAGATTAGAGACTGGGACTGTTCAACTAAGGAAAGAGATGACTAAGGGGGTGGGGTATGACAGAGGTCTATAAAATCATGCGTAGGTGTGGAAAAGTGAATAAGGCAGTATTATTTACCCCTTCACATAACACAAGAACTAGGGTCACCCAATGAAATTAACAGGCAGCTTGTTTAAAACAAACCAAAGGAAGGACTTCTTCACCCAAGGCACGATCAAGCTGTGGAACTTGTTGCCATGGGATGCTGTGAATGTCAAAAGCATACCGGGGTTCAAAAAACAATTTAATTTCCTGGAGGACAGGTCCATCAATGGCTATTAGCCAAGATGGTCAGGGATGAAACCACATGCTCCAAGTGTCCCTAAACCTCCGTCTGCCAGAAGCTGGGACTGGATAAGAGGGCACGGATCACTTGAAATTGCCCTGTTTTGTTCATTCCCTCTGAAGCATCTGGCACCAGCCACCACTGGAAAACATGATACTGGGCTAGATGGAGCATTGGTCTGACCCAGTATGGCCATTCTTACGTTCTTTTGAACGAGGTTTAAAACAAAACAAAAAATAAAACAAAACCACATTCCAAAGCCAGGAAAGGCAATGAGGTTGCACAGGAATCACCAAGGATATAATCTAAAGACAATTAAGTGGTTTCACTGAAGACGTAATTTGGCCATACAGAACCATTATTATTGGTGGTAATACATAAGAAGGAACAAACCAAGCCTGACTCCCTGATTCAGACTGAATTATGCAGACCTAACAGCTGGGGGTTTTTATTTTATTTATTTAAATTAAACTGACTATTTTCTACAAAAAATACTGAGAGAAACAGAGCCCTACAATGTTATTTGTAAAGGGTTTTTATTTTTGAGGGGTTGGGGGAGTAGAACTGCACGGCAAGATGTCTAAATTCTCATCTGAGTGGATCTGTCAAGATATTCAAAATACTGAGGGATTCAGCTTCCCCAGTGGAGGTCCCAGCTTCAATGCTCTATAGATTTTTCCAACTCTCTTTTGTACAGAAACTTCTCTCACATTCTGATATTGACCATCACTACTTTAACTCAAGCCAAGATTGCAGGTAAAATTTGGGGACTTCTCCTCCCAGTGATTATTGCCTGTAATTAAGTCCTAGCGATAGGCTCAGCTCACAGCCTTCTGAAGTTTACAGGATAAACTCAAAAAGCCTACAGTACAATTGTGGTGATTTGAGTAAACTATGAGTTTGTTTGCCCTATTTGTAAAAGTGCAAAGAGACCGAGTTCTGCCGTTTGTTTTTGTCTATACCTGCTATCAGAAGAGATAAACGGTGCCATAGCAGATAAGAACAAGACTGCAAACAGACACACAAGTACAACTTCATTGCAAGCCAGCATATCAATTCTCTCATTGACTATTTAAAACTTCTGACTATATTACAAACGCTGACTTATTAACAGAAAAGAATTCCTTAACATATATTAACTACACTTAGTAGAAGATCACGGAGGGTGGGAGGGAAAGGAGACAAAAACATAATACCAAAAGAGATTCCAGTCTGTAGCCTGAGTCCTGCAAACACTTACAGATGTGTATAATTTTACTCACATGAGCAATCCCACTGAACTCACAACGGGACTCCTCATGCAAGTCAAGTTAAGCATAGTCTAAGGCACGGATGGGCAACCTTTGGCACGCAGCCCGCCAGTGTAAGCCCCCTGGTGGGCCGGGCCAGTTTGTTTACCTGTCACATCCACAGGTTCGGCCAATCGCGGCCAGTGGGAGCTGCCATCAGCTGAACCTGCAGACACAGAAGGCAAACAAACCGGCCTGGCCCGCCAGGGGGCTTACCCTGGCGGGCCACGGGCCAAAGGTTGCCGATCCCTGGTCTAAGGGTACACTGCAGATGGAAGCATGCCTGGGCAGACAGACTTGTGCTACCAAGGGCTTGTAAGATAAGCACAAAAAGAATAGCTGTGTGGACATTGGGGCACTGGTGGAGTCTGCGCTAGCCACTCGAGCTCAAGCCTACCCTGCCCCATGGGTCCAAGCTCAGTGGGCTAGCCCACGCCTCTGCTGGTGCTGCAACGAACAGCCATTTTTAACACAGTAGCATGAGCCCACCCAATACAAGTCTCTCTATCAAGGTTGGGAGGCTCGCTACCAGCTTCAGTATAGACATACACCATGTGTTTGCAGGATAGCATCTTTGTTAACCTCCCCTCTAACGGCCCCACACAGAGTCCTTGTGGGCTTCAAGTAGGTTAAAATGGAACTTCTCTTTGTCCACTATTATGTACAGCTGTAAAACTGACCAACTGGACCCCAACGTTCCAGGAGCTCAGAATCTTTCATCTTTTCACTGCCAGTGGAATGCATTCCACGCACAGCATTCCACTTGCAAGGATAACAGGGTCCCAAGACTGCTGAAAAAAATGTCTCCAGTTAGTCCATTTTACCATTATGCCACGGGGAGAAGTGTGAAAAGGGATGGGGGCGGGGGAGGGGGGGAGAGAAGCTTCCACAGACATTCAAAAGGATGGTGGATTGTAGTTCCTTTAACAACCGGGATTTAAAATACAACCTGAAGTGACCTCCTGTTGCTGCGGTCCATTCACCAGCAATAACCGCACAGCTCTGTTTCTCGACAGATTCGTCTTTCCTTGTGAGTACTGAGAATATTTCTCATACGCCTGACTTCTGCATGACTCATTTTTAAATCATAAATTATGTACATAACTGATAATTACATAAAAATGAGAGCGCAACCTATGAAATAAATAGGCAGCTGGTTTAAAACAAACCAAAGAAAGGACTTCTTCACACAATGCACATTCAACCTTCGGAATTCGGCATGCTGTAGGATGGAAACTCCCTTACTGGCTGTTACTGAAGATTTTAATAAGTACAACTAGCCACCAGTCAATGTCACTACTGTGATGCTGCAAGTATGGAAACAGAAATCATGATACTATGGACTACTCCTGGCTCATCTAGAAGTGGTTCTGTCAATACAGAGCTACAGGGAAATAGATGCAATTTATTTTTCCCCTTCCCAGAGGAGTTAGCTAAGGTGAGGTTTTGTCTGAAATGTTTGTCTAGTTATACATTACAGACCAAACATCTTTAAAGATAATTATACTAATTATTAATAGTACTGTACCAGCCATCTTTGACAATGACCGTACCCCTCAATAACAATAAAAAATAAATCAGGAGGAATTCTCTCTCTTTAAAAAGTAGCTTTTTAAAAATAAGGGCTTATGAAGCCAAGGTTTTCCAACATTCCTATCAAGTGGATTTTACCAACAGGAATAGGTGTCTCAAATTATTGAAAGTAGAGAAAATTTCAGACAGTTATGTAAAGTCTTAATAAAGACCTTCAGTGGTGAAACTTATTTATACAGGACCCTGGAGGCCATCAAAATGCAAATTCTGATGGAAAGCTTAGGGCCCTGTCCAAAGCCCACTGAAAGCAATGGGGTGCTTTGGTCCTGAGCACAAGTACCTCCCCACAGCCATCATCTGCAAACTGAACATTATAAGAAATGAACATTCAGACAAATCTGTTACAGAACAGTTCTCATTAAGCAGTGTTTGAGGAATGCACTTCCACTCAGGAACCCAGCAACACTACTGATTCAACTAGTTATCCTGCCGAAGCCAGCTGCTGCAAAGAAGCTATTCTTGCCTCCAGTTTTATTGAACCACTTATCACCCTTGAATCACAATTTCTTTCAAATGTGAAAAATTAAATATTCACTATGGAAACAGCTAAAGAGTTGGCCATGGGGTTACATGAAATACTACTGATTGGAGAAGACACTAACTTCAGTGGTACCCAGCAGGACTAAAACAAAGCTTATATGAAAAGGCAGAATTAAACCACTTTAATAAATTTAGCTATTTATTTTAGGAAGAGGCACACACAAAAAAAGTTGCATTTGAATTTGGCAATCTATTCAACTCTTACTTTTCTGGCAGTGGTTGGTGGTCCAGCAGCGGTAGTTGTACTCATTGTTAATGGAGGTCTTCTCACACAATGGCTTCTCTTCCATCGTCCCTGGACACAAGTCCCCACACTCCTTTGGAGGTTTATTCCCAACTATGTAGTTGTTGGACACTGCATCTAGGATCAGAGACCAGTCCACTGTGGAGAGGTAACACAGGTCAGAGTTTTTTTCAATCCGGATGGCCCCTCGGGTGATGTTCCTCAGATTGTAAAGCCCAATTTCTTTGAGATTAGTCATCTCAAAGATAACCAGGGCATAGTTGTAGAAGAGGTTCCTCCCGCGAATGACCGTGAGGTTGGGAAAGAGATCACTGAGGCTCTCTAAGCCTGCCACACGGAACAGCAGCAAGTAGTCGGTGATAACTGTGAGCTTTGGGAAGCGGAAGCTGCGGTAGTCCTCTGCCTTGGAGATCAACAGAATCTGGAGGAAACCCTCAATTACCGTGCAGTTCTCTAAGCGCTTCAGCTCATGGATATCATTGCGAATGTCGACGTTTGGCCCACAAACTGAAAACACAAGAGAAAAAAAAGAAATCCTTAATCAACTTAAAACAAGTTTTTAAACTTAAAACAAAATTAAGACAAATTAAATTGAAACAGCTCTGACTGAACATTTGGTCTGCCATAAAATTTTAACTTCACAATTAAACTGTGATTTTTAAAGAATAAGCACATAATTTGGGCCTACTATTGAATATACCACTTTCATTTTATCTCATTTAACTGATCAGTGTTAATATTACATGCAAAAGAAGAGCGCTAGAAGCACACATGTTCTGCAGTGGGTACAAAACTGATGCTTTCTTACGGCTGCTGCAAGCAAGCCTGGATTTTACCATGGAATAAAAACAGAATGCACAGTGCTTCAATTAATTCAACAAAACAGGTCATAACTTTTAGAGGTGATCTTTTAAGTGGTGATAGGCTGAGATTTCAGTCACATGATTCCCAGTGAGTTTAATGAGAGGACTACACCTAAAAAAAAAATATACATATATATAAAAATCTTTAACCCTTAGGTTACTAAATTAAAGCTGAGAAGAAACTAAAGCACTGGAGAACACAGTAATTTGGCTTCAACCCTCTAAATCCCCAAACCACTCAACACCAAAGCCTACTCTACTTTCCCAGATTCTCACGCCAACTTGGCCCCCACACCAGAACATAAAAGATCAGTAACATTACAACTATACAGAATGCTACTCAGCACTTCCTGTTCTGCAAGCATTAGGAAAAGAAAGTGTTCTGACTTCTTTCTAATTCATAGAGTTCCTGTTCGCAT
Source organism: Natator depressus (assembly GCF_965152275.1). NCBI lineage: Eukaryota > Metazoa > Chordata > Testudines > Cheloniidae > Natator > Natator depressus. Next base: position 75,018,562 of record NC_134243.1, read on the forward strand.
GCACTCCAGTGAACCAAGTTTCACTAATTCTGGCACAAACCCACAGTGGAGTTCCTGAAGCCCTAAGAAAAACAGGATAAACAACAGACTTATTTACAAGAATACTTATTTGAGTCATAATGAGGAATTTCCCTTGAAAACACTAGATTGAACCCAATGTATTCTCATGAAGTCAGCTGTCAATAGGACATGAAAATCCAATATATGGGGAAACGGCTTCATAACCAACTTAAGTTGTCTGACTTTTCACATCTGGAGAGAAAATGCACACGAAAGAAAAAAGAAGCTTGACAGAAAAAGCCCTCTATTATGTCAATGCCACAATAATCACTCAAAATAGACTGGAACATACTTTTTTGAAAGATTGTATTAATAAATACAAGAATTACCTACATAAGCAGTTCTTTATAAATATAAAACAAAGATGCATGGTCTTCTCTAGGGAACAAGAAACCACCTAAAAACCACAAAGCGCAAGGATAAGAGCTCAAGAGTCAGTTGTTCTTGAACTTGCTGACAACACTGATCTTTGAGGTATTTGGTGGAAGAAATGAAATGGAAAAAGGATGCCCTAATATGGACAATACAAATCAGGCATTGTGAGCTAAAGGAAGAAAAATGACAGTTTGTTTAAAGCAAGCTTACCCGTGGATCTAGTTGGATGGGGAGACTGTGTGTCTTGTTTTATGCATATTGAACTTAATTACTTTACCACCAACTTTCTCTGAGAAGATAGTGTGGTCTAAACACAAGCGCAGGAGCCAGTAACGCAAATTCTAATACCAACTGTCCAGAGCTTCACAAATTGCTTTAGCAACAGAAAGCAGTCTTGTTGTCTCAAAACACCTAGCTAAGACTATTACCGCAAGTTAACAAAGGATCTGAAACATGAACATGCTTAAACCATAGCAGCCTTAATATCCAACAAGAATTTGAAGGTAGTTAACATCCCAAGGGATCAGCTGGAGTTAGTGTACACATTATAGACAAAGAGGAAAAATATAAACTTTACTCTTTGGGGAGTACAGGAAGATAGCAGGAGAGGATAGTCTGGTCAGAAACTGATGTTTCATGGGCAAATCATCATCTACTATCACTTCTGTACTACCCAGACACACAAATAAATTGCAAACTGAAGGCTGCAATGATTTTGAGGTGAATTACCACATTGGAGGCATACATAAGCAAGAAAACTTGTTCCATGAGCCTGTAAAAAAAAAAAAAAAAAAAAAATCTAGGATACCAGTGAGAGACACTTGGACTTTTGGAGAGCCAGCACGAGAAAGGCACCTTCTATCTTACTACACACTATTGTCTGTCTAAAGCATAACTACGGTCCTGCCGAGACTGAGTGCCATGGTATTAGCTGACAGAAGGAAAAGGTGGGGAAGAGAAGGAGCAAAGGTTGATGAAGCTGGCATCACCCACATTCAGAAGCCAGACTACAAGAGTTAAAGAAATCCAATCCATAAAACCTGTGATAAAAGCTGTAAAGGGCGGGGAGAAATCTGTCAGAGGAATTCTAGGATGTCTGAGCGTGCAAATGAATCAAGGTTTCTAGCACTGTATGTCGTTCAGGATTTGGATGAGCAGACAGACTGGCACCTACAACTGCCAGCTTAGAAAGGTCTCTCCAGGCAAACATTAAAATCGTGTGAAATGGAACAACTGCAATTAGAGCAATAGAGAAAGACTTGGCTTTGGGTCTGACCCTGAATTTCATTCTTAGAAACCAAAATTCCCCAGTACTGGGGGCTAGGGAGATGAACTCAACTGAGTGTTCAATTCTCTGTTCCTTCACAATCCTGATATACTGATTTTTAATCATACATCTCAATGATTAGGCTTTCATGCTTACTGGTCATTCTTCTACAAGTTTCAGAGTAACAGCCGTGTTAGTCTGTAGTCGCAAAAAGAAAAGGAGTACTTGTGGCACCTTAGAGACTAACCAATTTATTTGAGCATGAGCTTTCGTGAGCTACAGCTTCTACAAGTCTATCCACCACCACCACCTATCCCTCAGCTCCATTTTCAATCTAGTCCCTTTTTTCCCTTTCACTGCGATTCAGTCTCTGAGATCTGCTCTTCATCCATTGTCTCTGCTTGGTTAAGACCCATCAAGTCTGACAAGCCTCCATGGGAACACCATTCCTCTTCATCTGAACTTATGAGAGAAAGCCACAATACAGCACAACAAAAGATCAATAGCATGGCCTTACAATGCAGTTTATGAGGTAACTAGGTGAAATGTAATGGCCTGTGACACACAGGACGTCAGATTAGATTGCTTACGTGTGAGTGTGCCACTGACATATCTTAATTTAAGAACTGGCTTTTTTTAGTTGGTTATCTAATAAGTTATATGTTTTGTAGAACTAATAATGAAGATAATGAAAATCACAGAGCACCAACTATGAATCGGGGAAAACACCTTGTTTCATATTACACCTGGCAAATTCTACCTTTCCTAAGTAAAGAGGAAATGTCTCCAAGTTCAGGGGATAAATGAAAAAAGACCTTTTTATTTATTTAAGTTTGGCCACTGTTTTGCTTTGCGGTCTCATTTCTTTTAGAAGTTCACATCGTCCATGAAAGTTAGTTACTCCATAATGCATCATCTTTTCCACACTTTTGTTCACTGTCCTGAAAGGGATTTTATGAAAAACAAATTAATCTGAGATAAAAGATTACTACAGTTTCAATTTGGCCATGTTGTGTTTTCTTTGGACGACATTTAGGGACTGTGTGTTTAAATTTACAATATAAACTGGTCTCTCAAATGGACAGAACACACACTACAATGTCCTTTATAAATTTTTATGTGCAGCAGTGTATGGTTTCTTTATGTGTTCACTACTAGATATTTTTAATTCGCCTAGAGTAACATATTTTGCGTCCAATACAGTTAAAGTATTTCCTCAAATTCAGATGTAAAGTTTGCCACAATGCATGCAACTAACCCACTGTGCTGCTGTAAAACAGTTAATAATGCATGGCCTGTTAATATTGCTCCATTAAAAATATAGCTATTCCTTTAAGTAGACTATTATAACAACCAGTATAGTTTACTGATAAGGTGACACATTCATTTTCCTCCAGCTGCTTCCAACTTTCCAAAATTGTCTCCCCTATTGCTGCAATTTCTCATGCTTATTCTCAACAGAGGGGTCAATTCTGAGAAGGCAATTTTTTAATTAAACAGTTAGGGTGATTAACCATGGGAATTACCTACCAAGAGAAGTTTCTCCATCTCTTTATTGTCCAGGTCAAAACTGGATGTCTTTCCGAAGAGATGCTTTAGCCAAACTCACGTTAGTGGGCTCAACACAGAGGTAACTAGGTGAAATGTAATGGCCTGAGACATACAGGATGTCAGATTAGATGATCTAACGGTCCCTTCTGGCCTTAAAAAAAATGTATGAATAAGTTTGATAAAATCCACTTGGTTGTTTTGTAAGATATTCAAGCATGAAAATAAGGATTTTTCCCTCCCAATTACATTTCTGCCTCTTTATGATGGGTTTGGGACGAGGGGGGGCAGGAATCAAGTAACTTGTGTCTACTTATTCACAGAACTTCAAAACTTTCTATGGTCTTGGAACATCAGCAAAGCAACAAATCTAATCACATTCCAAGCAGTCATCTTTCCTAATAGTAATCATCTGTTTAGAAGATAAAAACAATCTTGAACAGATAAGCCAGTTAAAATCTCCAAATTGCATATATTTAGAAGTAACTGTTATTTAAATATAATTTTTAGCAATCATGGAGCCAGTCGTTCCACAATGGCTATTTTGTGAAGTGGGTTTTTGTCATACTTTTGCATCATTTCTTGCCTTCCGTGAAACAGGAGACTTTGAAATCTTATTATAATCCCTCTTCATACACATCTGCCAAACAGTTATTTAAGTCAACAAATCAATTATGATTTAATGGCTTTGCCTCTTGGTAAAGGGCAAGAAGAGACTCAAAACAAGATGAAAGCAACAGCTTCCATGCAAAATGGCCATCTCCATGGGGCAAATCAGCATGAACCTTGCTGTTTAGTACTTGGGTCTACATTGCCTCCACGTTTCTGGTAACTTATTTATTCAAGTTTAAGAGCTAAAGGGCATGACCCACAGCTCAAACACATTCACTGTTTTTATGTAAGAGACTGTTACCTCAAAGCAACCTGAAATCAGTTCATCACTGCCTGGCTTTCACTTCCAAATTTTGTATTTCTTCCAGTTACTCCATTTAGAAAGTGTTTAAAGGAACCCAGTGTTTTTCAAAACATACAATTCCTTTCATTTTAAATCCCATTTGTCAGTGGCTTTAGCTTTAATGTTATTAAATCGAAGACGTACTACACACAAGATGGTCTTGGTGATCCCCCAGATGATATTAACGGTCACCACACCTTTAAGAGCTTCTCCTGTCGCTCTGCTGAATGGGAAAAGAGGTTCTTTGAGGCTGCAGAACCCTGAGTGCAAAGCTCCTTTTATCAAGCAAGAGACCTGCTTGAACCCAAAAGACACCGTGATGAGCAGGTTCTCTCTAGCCACACGGCTAGATAATACTTAGTCCTGCCATGAGCGCAGGAGAGTGGACTAGGTGACCTCTAGAGGTCCCTTCCAGTCCTACAATTCTATGATTCTATTAGAACTGAATCTGAGGATAGAGGCTCACTTATGTCCAATGAACTAAGCAGTAATCTGGAAATCAATTCCCCATTTGTATTTCTCCTGTTTTGTGTACCAATGGGTCAATACAGAGGGAGGCAAGACTCATTCTCAGAGGCCCAAGGATTTCCCCCCATTCTTCCCCTTTAACTTCTCTCTTGCCAAGGCCCTGCATTACATCAGTGTCCCACACTTCCTACAGAGGACTCAAACAGCCTGATAAAAATGCTTCATTTTGGCCACATCAGATCAGGGAGTCTCCCCTGGGTACTTCAGATACAATTTTAAGGGGTACTTTGGATAGGATGCCGGAAAAAGTGCTGGACACCGAGCACAGAAAAATATCCAAGCCTCATAAGGTGTACCAGCCTGGGAATCAATGTTGTCACCATTCCTTGAGGATGAGGAAGGGAGAAACAGCTTGTGTCCCAAAGAGCTCAGATGCTTTGCAGGAGTAGGAAAGGCATGGGCCGCCCAATCCCTTGCCCCCACTGAAACCTGGCACATGCTGGTAGCAAACAGAATAAATCCTCCAGCTAGTAACCTGCTGCATGACTTCTACAGAGTGGACGTTATCCTGTTTTACCAACAGCTGTTCCAGTGCTGCTCAGAAAGACAAAGAATGGGTCAAAGAAAACCCAGGTCCATTTGTTCAATTTTAAGTGAGAACCTACCCACCACACAACAGCAGCCAAAACAAAGTCTCACTGGGCCAAACACGGCCAATCCTGAGCGCGCTCCCCTTAAATAAGTGAGGAGAGTCTTTCTATACAACTATTATTAAGGCTGCGTGTCAGTCACGGATTCCATTACTTTCCGTGACTCTGTGACTTCTGCAGAGGCCAGTGCTGGCTCAGGGGCTGCCTGACTTGGGCAGCGCCTAGGTCAGCAGCAGCAGTTGGGGTGGGTGGGAGGGGTCTCAGGGCTGGAGCAGGGGGTTGGGGTGCAGGGTGGCACTTACTGGGGGCCCAGCATGTCTTTGCAGCTCCTTGGTGGAGGGACCAGGGGGCTCCATGCGCTGCCCGCGCACACAAGCGCCGCCCCTGCTGCTCCCATTGGTTGCGGTTCCCAGCTAGTGGGAGCTGCAGAGCCAGCGCTTGTGGTGGGAGCAGTGCGCAGCACCCCTAGGCTGCTTCCCCCTCTAGGAGCTGCAGGGACACAGAGAGCCAGGTAGAGAGCCTGCCAGCCCTGTCCCCCACTCCCAGCACCAGCGGGGGTCCCGGACCACACACTGCTGCACGCCTCCCACCCAGAGCACCCACAGCCCCCCGGCCCAACTTTTAATTAGGGGTATGTAGTAAAAGTCATGGACAGGACATGGGCCGTGAATTTTTGTTTGTGGCCCATGACCTGTCCATGACGTTTACTAAAAATACCTGTGACTAAAACGTAGCCTTAACTATTACTCGCATTCAGCTAGCAGATGATGCTTCTGAATATGGTGCTGTTGCTCTCCTCCCAAATTCCACTAATAAAGACAATTAGATAAGATCATCCTTCAGTAAGGTCAACACAGAGCCATGTGTCCATCTGGGAGATCAGCACAACTTCTAAACAGTGTTTTGTTGTTTATTCCCTATGAAGCCACTTCCTTCTCATCACGTGTTTTCAGCTTAAATCCATGGGAGGTCCTTATTAAAGAATTTCGTCTAGAGCAGCACATTTGCTGTCCAGCAGTGCCTACGCCTCGGATTTACAGCATTCATAAAATCAGACATTTCCAAAACTCCCGTCTCTCTTTCACAGCAACGAAAGAAATGCTTACCATGTATGACAGATTTGGAGCTGCCCTGTCATAACTTATGAATACTGTATGTCAGCCTTGACATTTGGGATGTTCACTGTATGACTACACTGGGTAAACTCAATAGATGGCTGTCTAGAAAAACAGGAAAGAAGGAAAAGAATGCCTCAATATAGCCATCCCTAAGCAAACACTAAAGAGCTGTTAAGAGACAATGTCAGAACTATTAGCACTGATGATTTTGCCTCAGTCTCCGGCCAACCTACCCAACTCTTTTTCAGCCAACAGAAAAAAGCCCACAAACCACATAACAAAAGAACTCCGGCAGGATTAAAAGGGACAAATTCCAGAGAATCCATACTTGTTGCAGGGTACCAGACTGAAGCTACATCTGCCCTAGAGCCACTACAATGGCACTGCTGAGGCTGTGTTACTCTAGCACCACAGCGTAACCACTTCCTACATCAACAGAAAGTGTTTTCCCACCTATGTAGTTAATCCACTTCTGCAAGAGGTGGCAGCTAAGTCAAAGGAAGAATTCTTCTGTCCATCAACTGCGTCTATATAGGGGGTTGGGTTGACCTAACCATGGCACTCAGGGAGCAACATTTTTCACAGCCCTGAGCAACACGGCTAGGCCAATCTAATTTTTAAGTGTAGAGCAGCCCTGAGACAAAAAAGCCTGCTGGGGGTATCTGTAGAAGCTATACTGGTTTTAAGAAGGCTGTCTGGTCACTGTATACCACTGGTCACAGACTTCCAAAGAGAACAGTAAGTTCTTGAACTCAGTTGGACCTACATGGTAGGAGTACTTGACATAGCCCAGGGCTGGTCTACAGTACCTTTGTGCAAGAGTGGGAGAATTGTGGAATTTCACCCAAGCAGAGGTAAAGGCCACAGGCTCGACTCCTGAATGCTCTCAGAGATCCCAGATAAGGGGCAGCCAGCTCTGTAATCGTGATGCCTTTTAAAACTGTCAAAAAGCTACCTGCACCGTCATACTGCCTACTGCAGATATCTGAAGGATGCATGCTGTGGGCAGTGGAAGTTAATTGCAGAATTCATAGAAATCAGCAACTGTAGACATCCCTTATAGTCCGTCCCCTGATAACACAGGACTCTTCCACGAAGTATATTCTTGTGTTTTGTCCTGCTAAGACAGAGACTCTCAGTCTGGAAAAAAAATGAACCACTTTTCACTTCTGTTGAAGTTTTATTTGTTTGTTTTAATTAATTTAAACTTCAGGTTCTCAGGCACCAAACACAATGCTGCCATGTTTGGTTTGCAAACACTGCAAGCGAACATTTAAACCCAAACAAACGGTTTTCATTTGAAGTTAAATCATTAAACTATTCCTGTTTATATTTAGGGGCTTGTTTTGCACTTAACGAGTCAATATCTGGGGACAAAGCTAACAAATGGTGATCTTTTAGATGACTTTAGAGACTGGAGACTACTGTGCAATCTAAAATCTCACAGCTAGGAAATACTGCCTGATGAATTTTTGTTTGGTTTATTACACTCCTTACTTCTAGTACCACCTTATACAATTATTCTTCTGCTTTGGTGGGAAAAGGAAGCGTAACGAAAAGGACCATCCACAGAGTTAAAGTGAACAGGATTCCCCTATACGCTATGTACTTAACGATGACTGACATTCTCCCTACATCATCCGTTAGCCAAACTACGTATTTTGTTTTAGCCTTACAGCTTTTCTGTATACTTCCTACAAAAGGTCCATCCTGTTACTCAGGCGCCCAGAATCATGCATTACACTCACCAAAGCCTCAGAGAAGGACACTAATTTCACCCAGGTTACAAAGCCTCTGCATACCTACCTTTAAACTGATTTGACTTTATTATTCTAACTCATTGTAAGTGCAATTGAATATTGTGTCCATGATCAACCAAAACTTTCTCTTGGCATTGCTGGTTTCTTTATAACGCCCTTTCATTCAACTCCCCCAAAAGCGCACGCACACACACACGCTTTAAGTGAAAAGAAAAGGAGTACTTGTGGCACCTTAGAGACTAACCAATTTATTTGAGCATGAGCTTTCGTGAGCCACAGCTCACTTCATCGGATGCATAAAAGTGGAAAATGCAGTGAGGATATTTTTACACACACAGACCATGAAAAAATGGGTGTTTATCACTTCAAAAGGTTTTCTCTCCCCCCACCCCACTCTCCTGCTGGTAATAGCTTATCTAAAGTGATCACTCTCCTTACAATGTGTATGATAATCAAGGTGGGCCATTTCCAGCACAAATCCAGGTTCTCTCCCCCCACTCCACTCTCCTTTTCTAAAGGGATCACTGAAAGCTCATGCTCAAATAAATTGGTTAGTCTCTAAGGTGCCACAAGTACTCCTTTTCTTTTTGCGAATACAGACTAACACAGCTGCTACTCTGAAACCTCTCCTCACAATGTGTATGATAGCAGACCTTTTTCAGGTTAACTATTCCTGTCTGTCCTTTTGGGGGTGAGGGCGGGGGGGGGCGGCGCAGGGACAGCAGGAAGGCACTAGTGCACAATCCACACTTGAGTGGTTTAGCCAGTGTACTCACTGCAGAGGTGGTGAGTTACCAGCCCAAGTGAAAGCAACACCCAGGCTTTAAGTCTATACCCAAGGAGGGGTCAGCTATCTTGGGTTTAAAGCACCCAACTCAGGTGAGAGGGTTGTGTGTGAACAGGAGGGTTATAAGCAAGACCAAGTAAGAGCCTAGGTTAGCTCTACAGTTAAGATATACCCTGTGCTGCATCACTTTTGAATGGTTGAATGGTTAACTTAACCAGATCATAAAAAAAGGGCAGAATCCAAACATATGAAGAAACTTTCTTGTACAGAAAAAGTAAGCAAACGCTTAATTCCTGGGATGTGAATCCAGTTCTCTTTTTGCAGGAAAGAAGGAAAATGTGTCAGCCTTTGTGCTGTTTCTTAACCCACGGGATCACTTGCCTGACAGCACCAAAAAAAAAATAATAATAAAAAAAAGTCACTCTATGGAAGACACAATACACAAGTGAGTAGGTGGCATATTATGATCAGTAACTATGAGAGCAAAACTGTGATAATGATGTTTAAGCTCTATGCTAGTAGTTGTAGTCTAATGCCTGCTAAAGCAAAAGTGTAAGACTGAAAATTACAAGCTCTTTATAACAGAATTTATGTTTCACAATATGTGATGACAATAGAGCTCAACAGAAATTGTCTCTCTAGGGGACCTCTCTTCACCTTAAAAAAAGGTCGTGTGTACAGTTATTTTATTTTTTTTTTAAACAGTTGTCTACACATCCAAGTGACTCAGCAACTGGCTGACAGCAACCTACAGCACATACAATTAAGTTGCACGGGTAAGGTAGCCAACTCTCGCAAGATGAAAATCATCTCAGCATGTGGTTGGGCTCAGCAGCTCACATTTATGGCCACTATACAACACTTTTAGCGGCCTACTACCCCCCGCTGCCTCAGAGTGTTTTAAATCTAGATCTGCCAACTCGTCCAGACTATTTTGACTTCATTAAAAGAAAACTGCCAGCACAGTACCATCATACACAACTGCACTAAGTTTCCAATGATCAGAAACAGATCAATAAAAAGTCAATGGGAAATTATATTTATATCCCCCCCACAGTAATCTATAAATGACCGATGGTCCCACTGTGATTTACCTTAACAATACATAGGACTTACCACTAAACCTTCGCTATCTATCCCTGCCCTAAAGAAACAGATTGTTTTTCCTTTTCTGTGGTAATGTTTGGTTAAAACAAACTGAACTAAAACTTCTATTAATCCCAACTTCCACAAGGCTGGAGTTTTAAAAGAAACGTTAAACAAAGTGTCTGACTACACAGGAAAGAAAGGTGCTAGTTTCAGATCAAGTTAGCTTAACAAGACTGGAAAGTCCCTTTCACACCCCTGTAGACACACTGAAACACCTTTAAAATCCCATGAGTGGATCATATTGTAGCCTGTTCTCCCACACAGGTTACAACATGACCAATCAATTCAACTGAAAAGGTGTTTAACTGATAAAACAGTGTCTACATTAAGTGTTAAAGGGACTTTCCAATCACGTTTAATTTGACTGAGCTAATCAGACTGAAAACCAAGTACCTTTTTCTCTCTTGGACAGGGCAAAACATGTGGATAGCTACAAGAAGAGAGACAATGTGACTGATAATTTAGGCCACAGGTAGTCAACAGGTGAACTGCAGGCCAAATCTGGACTGCCAGATGCTTCTGAATGAACCGCAAAATCTTTTTATATACTTATTGTTATTGCGGTGTGAAAACTATTTCTCTGACTTCTGGCTCCTGACTATACCTTGACCAAGAAATTTGGACCTTGCCAAAAAACTAAGTGACTACCCTGATTTAGACCTTGTCCACACAGGAGAGTTATACCAAGCAATAAGGTAGAGTGTGAATTTAAACCAATGAAGTCACACTAATGCAGGGATCGGCAATCTTTGGCACACGACCTGGCTGGCCGGGTCGGTTTGTTTACCTGCTGCATCCGCACGTTCGGCTGATCGCGGCTCCCACTGGCAGCGGTTCACCGTTCTCGGCCAATGGGAGCTGCGGGAAGCGGTGGCCAGCACATCCCTTGGCCTGCGCTGCTTCCCAAAGCCCCATTGGCCTGAAGCAGCAAACCGCGGCCAGTGGGTGCCGTGATCAGCCGAACCTGTGGACGCGTCAGATAAACAAACCAGCCCGGCCCACCAGGGGCCTTACCTGGCAGGCCATGTGCCAAAGGTTGCCAATCCCTGCACTAATGTAACTCCCCATGGGATAACTCTTTTTGCAGTGTAAAAATGCGTTTTCTGTTTAGCTTATGTCACTTTGGAAGGGGTTTAAACTAAGCCAAGAAAAGAGGCTCATAAAGAGACCATATGGGGAGTTATACCTGCATAATTATTTCAGTGTAACTGGTAAAACCTTCCTGTGTAGACCAGCCCTTACCGTCTCCTACGCCAGTTAAGATGAATGGGGCTACAAAGAGACAGAACCTACACAGGCAGAGTGCAACAGGATGCAAGTACTTCTACACAGAGCACTCATTTTTTCAAACATGAGGTAAAGAGGACAGGCAAACACAAACATCCTGGAGTTTTATCAACTGCAAAAAAAACCCTGAGTTTTACTATCCGCAAGAGAGCTTTCAATCAGCAACTTAGGCCTCTCAGTGTACATCCCTAACAATCTTAAATCAATTATTCTACTCTGCAGCTTTTCCCCCCCTTAAGTAAGAATTTGTAGGAAAAAATGTTTGTATGAAAACTAGGACACGTACCTCACTGAAGCAATGAAATGGTCTTCCCCAAGTAGCTTAAGTATACTTGGTTTCTACATTTTAGCTTGTACGATCATCGGCTTGGGGACTGTCTTCTATTGCAGTGGTTCTCAAAGCCAGTCCGCCGCTCATTCAGGTAAACCCTCTAGCGTGTCGGACCGGTTTGTTTACCTGCCGCGTCCACAGGTTTGGCCGATCGCAGCTTCCACTGGCCGCGGTTCACCGCTCCAGGCCAATGGGGGCTGCGGGAAGCGGCGCAGGCCAAGGGACATGCTGGCCACCCTTCCCACCGCCCCCATTGGCCTGGAGCTGCAAACCGCGGCCAGTGGGAGCCGCGATCGGCCAAACCTGCGCACGCGGCAGGTAAATAAACCGGTCCGGCACGCCAGGGGCTTTCCCTGAACGAGCGGCGGACCGGCTTTGAGAACCACTGTTCTCTTGTGTTTATACCTTGCCTAACAGAGTGGAGCCTCCAATCCCTGATGCAGCCTTTAGACACCAGCAGAACATTCAATGAATAGGTGCATGTTTGCATTTCTGATCAGTGAAACGATTAGCTTACTATTCAACAAAACATGTAGGATCTATATTGTTTGGCAGCCGCAAATGCTTCTACTAAAAGTGTGTCAGAATATTTTATTAGTCAAGAAAATCTCCTACACCTTTAACTCGATGTGGGAAGGGTGATGTCAGGAGCGCAACACACACAGTCCCTTCTGCAACCTAAGCAGATGTCTCTGAAGAGAACGGGGTGCAAAGTGCATGCCCAACAAAGTGCAAAGAGAACGGGGCTGTCACAGGTGCATGCCCAACAGATCCACAGGAGAAGACTTCAGGCTCAGCGAGTCAGTGTCCTGCAGAGCAGTGTGACTGTGACAGTCAGCTCAGCAGAGATTTTATCCATCCTGCTCGCCTTCTTCAGACCCAACATGGGGGAAGCTATAACCACCCACGTAGCACAGCCAAGCTTCCCACATCACCTGGGAAACTCCCAGCTTCAGGCACTCCCTTCTGATCTCCCAGCACCTGCACTAGGAGAGCAGGGGAGTCATTCTGGGCCACGCCTCTGTTTTGGGTAATGGCAGACTGCAGCCAAGAAAAGACCATATTAGGAATCTATCCTCGCCTACTGCAGTTCCAGCTGCTCCAATTAATGGAGGCTGAGAACAACAGAAACGAATGGGAAGCATTTTTAAAAACAAGTAACTGCTAGCAGTACTGATGAGGGGAAAGAACTCCATTTGCATCACTGGGTAATTGTGCTTTAATTTTAGGTATTTGATTGGGGGGGGGGGGAAATCAGCTTAACATGAACTGAATTGAACTTCTGTACATTGAACCAGAATTATCTTGAGCTGATAATCAAGGTGGGCCATTTCCAGCAGTTGACAAGAACAGCAGGGGGGGAAATAAACATGGGGAAATCGTTTTACTTTGTGTAATGACACATCCACTCCCAGTCTTTATTCAAGCCTAAGTTAATTGTATCCAGTTTGCAACTTAATTCCAATTCAGCAGTCTCTTGTTGGAGTCAGCCACATTATCAGAGGCTCGTTCACCTGCACATCTACCAATGTGATATATGCCATCATGTGCCAGCAATGCCCCTCTGCCATGTACATTGGCCAAACTGGACAGTCTCTACGTAAAAGAAAAAATGGACACAAATCAGACGTCAAGAATTATAACATTCAAAAACCAGTCGGAGAACACTTCAATCTCTTTGGTCACTCGATTACAGACCTAGAAGTGGCAATTCAACAAAAAAAACTTCAAAAATAGACTCCAACGAAAGACTGAATTGGAGTTAATTTGTAAAGTGGATACAATTAACTTAGGCTTGAATAAAAACTGGGAGTGGATGTGTCATTACACAAAGTAAAACTATTTCCCCTTGTTTACTTCCCCTCCTACTGTTCTTGTCAACTGCTCGAAATGGCCCACCTTGAGCATCACTACAAAAGGTGTCTCCCCCCTCCCGCTGGTAACAGATCACCTTTCCTGATCACTCCTGTTACAGTCTGTATGGTAACACCCATTGTTTCATGTTCTCCGTGTATATAAAATCTCCCCACTATATTTTCCACTGTATGCATCTGATGAAGTGAGCTGTAGCTCATGAAAGCTTATGCTCAAATAAATTTGTTAGTCTCTAAGGTGCCACAAGTACTCCTTTTCTTTTTGCAGATACAGACTAACACGGCTACTACTCTGAAACCTAGAATTATCTTGGGCACAGAGGCTTCCCAAAGACCAATCATCTAGAGGCTTTCAAAGCAATTCATATGGTTGTCAAAGACTAAACTGAGAAGGCAAGCTCTGAAAAGAGCGTATGTTTGTCTTGAAGAACAGGTAACCTAAATTTAACTACAATCCACAGTCCCACCGAACAAAATGCTGTGGGTGCAGTTTTTGCCAAGCACCAATGACATGCTTGACTTTATACAAGACAGTGAAGACAGGTTCTGCCCCAAAAAGTTTATAATAGAAAAGGCTTGGGGAACCTTTAAGAGCTTTGTTTCTGGGATTTCGTGTTTTGTGGTGGTGGAAGAGGATTGGGGGGGGGGGGGGGAGTGTTTTCTGTTTTGTTTTTTTTAAAACAGCATTTTGACCAAATCCATGAAGGATTTGAATGAAAAGAGGTGGGGGAGGTACCTGGTGAACCTGAAAATTAAGGACACCCCAAGCATACAAGTCAGCATGAAAAGAGGCTAGAATGCAAGACCATGGGGCAAGTGTGAAGGGAACGGCAAAGCAGGCTTCCTTTAGAGTGAAGGTAGGGTTATGAGAGGTGTGCACAAAGATGCAGACAGGGATGTAACTGTACAGAATCTTGAAAGAGAAAATGAGAATAATGAATTTGATACCCAAAATATAAAAGGAGTTCATTTATCGGATGACCACCAATAATCTGAGTTTTATTGCATCCTCTATTTGATACAAGCAGGGGTAAAAAGGGACACACTTTCTCACACTAATTTGCATTCTTCAAACAGCCACATCAAAAACATTGGGAAAAAAAATAGAGTATAATTCACAGAGCCTCCTCTTCAACATATCCAAAGAGTTGTAAGAGAAACAGTTCAGAATGGATTTATATGCTACCCCAGCTATTCTAATTCCTGGCACCTGGTAATTCTCACAAAAAAGCTAAATAAGAACAATTCAAGACCATGGAAAGGAGTTTAGTTCACGCAATAATCCAAAACATCTTCTTAAGAATTCCCCTGAAAGCCCTTAACAAATGCCTAAACTTCCAAAATCTATTCCCCAAAGCCTCAAGCTAGAGCAACAGGAAGTCCAGCTTTTCTCTCTTCAATGGACGCTTTTAAATAAAAGGGAAAAAAGTCAATCAGCATTAGACCCATTACAAATCCTGAAAAAGCTGCAGATTCAGGAAGTGGGGGTTGGGGAAGGGTTTGAACCTCCGAAGGTCAGCTTGAAAATCCTGCCTACTTTATTCAGTAAGCAGAAAGGGTCAGGAATTTCAGAAACGCTAGGTATTTTGCATTATTTTCTGAAACTTTACGGGGGGGGGGGAGGGGAGGGCGGGTGCAAAGGGGAAGGCTGCAATTAACCTTGATGCTCCAGGGTATTTTCTGGAGGATATGCACTGTATTCCTTTCTGAACACGCAAGACAGCTTTTCATTCTTTTACATACTGATGGCTTATCACTGGCCATGGGCGCGATTAGAATTATTTTTGAGCAGCAGAAACATGGTGGGCTGCAGATTTTCCACGGATATACAAAAAATTTTAAAATAGTCCATTCCTCTCACATTGTTTTTTCCTCCACCAACATCGAACAGCAAAACATAGCTAAGATAATGAGCATCATCAAAGAGCATCCTGCTGGTTATGAAAAACACTAATTACTCTAGAATTTATGAAAGCGCCACTATCTCACACATATTCTGCGCTGAGACAAGGAAAGGTCCATCATACGAATGGAAAACTGGCTACGCTGCAGTTTTAAAGGTTTTTTTTTTTTAAATATATAAAGTAATTTACACATTTGATTGGTTTAACCAAGTGTCATTCCATTTAAACGTAGCAATATCGGTCTCACAAGTGTCAAGATACCAACATGAAGCTCTACATATTCGTGGTGGATTCTGCAAAGGAGCCTGGAGAACATCAATAGCCAAATGACAGTAAACCTCTTTCTTGATGCCTGCAGGATGCTCCGCCTTATGGTTGAGGAATGGCAACTCAATTCCAAACTCTCACCATCCCAAAGGAACTTATGTCTGGGGTATTTAGGCCTCTCTAGGAACTAGTACCCTTTCCATGAAATTCCATTGTACTTCAGCTATGCGACTGAGTATGTTCCATTTGATCCACTTTTTCTTGAGCAAAGGAGCTTTTCTGGACGAGGAAGCTGGACATCTGGTATTTAAGAAACCTGGGAGTTTTTTCCTGTCATGTCTACAAATTCCGAAAGCCAAGCTCTCCTCTCAGGCAGTGAGATCAACCATTTCCTTTCCCCCTCTCATTTTCTGTAGTCCTAAAAAAGACGGGTACGGAAGGTAATGCATATATTTTCCTCTTATAGCTACTTGGCTCTTTCTTCTGAAACAGCAGACTACGGTCTTCAGATTACCTGATGACACAAAAGGTGCCCTGTTTGTGGTCAGAACTGGGCAGTTACAAGATAGAATGCAGATTCCTCTCCGCCCGGTTGATCGCATTCCTGCCTCACAAAACTGCTGAGATATCAGTCTTCCCCCTTACGCCAGGGTTCTCAACCTTTCTCTTTCTGAGGCCTCTTCCCCCCTCCAACATACTATAAAAACTCCAAGACCCAGCAGAGGAGTGGGGGACGCCTCAGGACTCCTGGCTTCAGCCATCAAGTGGGGGGGGTCTCAGGGCTTTAGCCCTGTAGACTGCCAGTGCTCTGGGTGGAGGGCTCAGGGTTTCTGCCCCACTGGGACACCAGGGCTCAGGGTTTGAGACCCAGCAGGGGGATGCCATGGCCCGGGGCTTCAGCCCTGTGACTCCATTCCTGGTGTCAGCCCTGTGGGGGCGCCGGGGCTCAGGGCGTCAAGCTTCAGCTCCACCTGAGCTCAGGGCACCCGGCTTCAGCCCTGCAGCTCCGCTCCACCAATGCTCCGAGGGGAGAGCGGGGGCTTGAGGCTCCCTGCAGCTCTGTTCCCACTTTCAGCCTCACGGGGGTGCTGTGGCTCAGGGGGCCCTGTTTCAGCCACAAGGCCCCACAGCTCCCTGAAACCAGCTTGCAGCCCCCCCAGGGGGCCATGGACCCCTGGTTGAGAACCACTGCTTCATGCAACAACCCCTGGCTTGTGCCACGTGCCACTCTGTTCAGATTAGTAGGCACTCCTTCTTCTAGAATATCCTGCATCCAGCTCCTCCTGCCTTTTTGACATATGCTATCACGGTCGTATTCTTCACTGCGAATAGCTCTTCTTTGTGGCAGAGCCAAAGGGATCTTGCCTTCACCTCCAGTAAGTTTAAGTTTCATTGCTTCTCAAACACAGATCTCCCCAGCCTGGTATCTCAGGTCCTCACTGGTTCTACAAGGGAATGGTCCTCTGAAGCATTTTCTTCTTGTCTCTTTTTTTTGCTAACCACCATTTCAATGAGTTTGAAAAATTCTGGGAAAGCTGGATCTTGGTCAAGGGGTGCAGGAGATAGTTATGGGGCAGAGAAAGCAGTACATGCACAGATTTGTCCTACGGAACCTTGCCCAGCAGAGAAAGTCTGTGCAAGTTACTAGCATCTCATCATGAACCTATTGGGGAGTGAACCTAATTAACATCCTCATCCTGAACCACTTCAAGACGCCTTTATATATTCAGAAGCCAAATCAGAACACAAGATTCCTCCCCCCGCCACTTCAATTTTATGCAGGTCACGTTTAAATAACCATAACCGTGTTTTTATTCTGTAGGTCTCAACGCATTGTTAACCCCATTTCATAGACAGGGAAGAGGTACAGAAACACCAAGTTACTTGCCCAAGGTCTCATCTGAAGTCAATGGCACAGTCAAGAACAGAACTCAAGCCTCTGGAGTTCTATCAACAAGACCACACTGCCTCCCACATGCACTTTTCTCCAGTCTCACCATCAGAATACAAGTCAGCTACGCAGAGACAGCTACTATAATGCAAGAGAGCAGGTGGAGCTGGCAGGAGATGGCACACAGGGAAGCAGGCTGATTTGGAGAAGAGACCTTGCAAGTTAAGAGGGAAGTGCGAATCTGTCCTGAAGAAAAGGGGAAGCTGGATTTTAGGTAACCAGGAATGGGAGAATATTATCCCTTCAGTCTTTTAAGCAGCAAGTGGCCTCTTATAGAAGAAACTTAAATTCTTCGTATTTTCCTTGTTGATAAAGAGCAAATGACTGCCCTAATTACCAATGTATTTGTGAGGGTATTTTTAAATAAAACCTTACTAAATAAACTAGCTACCTACACCTGTTTTGTCACAAGCCAACACTCTGTTCATTTTGGTACCAGAGTCAGTAGCAGCACCAAACTACTTGGAATACAATCACTTTCATATTCCATTCCAATCTGCCCTTCTTCACTGCTCCCCAACCCAAAGCCCTCAGTCAGGCTTGGCTTTCACAGGAAGTGAGTCACTATCATGTTGGTAAATCACAATTCAACTTGAGTGAGCCTAAAATTCAGCTGTGAAGAGCAACAAATGAGCATGACAGCAAGATCAGATCTAAATTGTAAGTCTGACTTATACACAATTAACACTCCCTTGCCCACTGTTCTGGATTTGCTTAGGAAGTGGTGCATATTTAAGCTCTCTGAAAGGAAGATACAGTTTTACAATTAGAAAAGGAGGACTTGTGGCACCTTAGAGACTAACCAATTTATTTGAGCATGAGCTTTCGTGAGCTACAGCTCACTTCATCGGATGCATACTGTGGAAATTGCAGAAGACATTATATACACAGACACCATGAAACAATACCTCCTCCCACCCCACTCTCCTGCTGGTAATAGCTTATCTAAAGTGATCATCAAGTTGGGCCATTACCAGCACAAATCCAGGTTTTCTCACCCTCCGCCCCCCCACAGACAAACTCACTCTCTTGCTGGTAATAGCCCATCCAAAGTGAGCACTGTCTTCACAATGTGTATGATAATCAAGGTGGGCCATTTCCTGCAGAAATCCAGGTTCTCTCACCCTCTCACCCCCCTCCAAAAACCACACACACAAACTCACTCTCCTGCTGGTAATAGCCTATCCAAAGTGACCACTCTCCTTACAACCTGCATGAAAATCAAGACTAACACGGCTGTTACTCTGAAACCTGTTGTAAGGAGAGTGGTCACTTTGGATAGGCTATTACCAGCAGGAGAGTGAGTTTGTGTGTGTGGTTTTTGGAGGGGGGTGAGAGGGTGAGAGAACCTGGATTTCTGCAGGAAATGGCCCACCTTGATTATCATACACATTGTGAAGACAGTGCTCACTTTGGATGGGCTATTACCAGCAAGAGAGTGAGTTTGTCTGTGGGGGGGCGGAGGGTGAGAAAACCTGGATTTGTGCTGGTAATGGCCCAACTTGATGATCACTTTAGATAAGCTATTACCAGCAGGAGAGTGGGGTGGGAGGAGGTATTGTTTCATGGTGTCTGTGTATATAATGTCTTCTGCAATTTCCACAGTATGCATCCGATGAAGTGAGCTGTAGCTCACGAAAGCTCATGCTCAAATAAATTGGTTAGTCTCTAAGGTGCCACAAGTCCTCCTTTTCTTTTTGCGAATACAGACTAACACGGCTGTTACTCTGAAACCAGTTTTACAATTGTTCATTCTCCTCCAAAAAAGCCCCCAAGCATAGTTAGAATTCAATCTATTAACTTTACAGGAAAGAGTAGACAGTAGCCCAGTTATACTATCTAAAATCTTTCTATAATGCCCACACTTTAGGCTCTCAGTACTTCCCAGGTAAATTTAATATATACTCCAAGGCCCAAAGCGATTCATGGAATTTTCTGCTCTTCCCTGGGTATGAAAAGGCTCTGACCAGGTTATTACATTTCTCTACTCCTTGTGTATCCTCCACACCAAAAAGGGAGAAGGCAAATTTGCACAAAATATAGACGATAATATATCAATACACGCTATAAAACATTCACGCTGATGAAGTAATATTGGGGCTCATAAGCTCTGAAGGACAGCATGATTACACAAACTCAAACACATTCTATCAGTGGTGCATGCAGAAGAAAAGGCTGTTATGTATAACAGATGGAACCGGTTGTGCTCATAAGAATTATACATGGAACTGGTAGCCCCACCTACAGTTAAGGGTGCCTAACATTTTCCATTGTTAGACCCTGCTTTCAGTTGCTTATAACTTTGCCAAATTTTAACTATCCAGGCTGAAGTTTTCCATGCCATGAAAGCAGAGATTCTCCCCCGCGATGCTGGCACCCAGGCTTTCCAAAGCACCGGGGGGTGCTCGACCCGTGGCTGACCCAGGCCCCGTCCCCACTCCACCCCACCCCTTCCCCCGAGCGCCCCACATCCTCGCTCCTCCCTTCCCGCCCCCAGCCTCCTGTACACCACGAACCAGCTGTTTGCAACGGGCAGGAGGCATGGGGAGGGAGGGGGGGAAGCACTGATTCGCTGGGCCCGCCAGCGGGAGGCACTAGGGGGGTGGGGGGGAGCTGATAGGGAGGTTGCTGGTGGGTGCTCAGCACCCACCATTTTTTTCCCCATGGGTGTTCCAGCCCCGGAAAACCCATGGAGTCGGCACCTATGCACCCAGGCAGTGCGAAGAAGAAAGAAGCTGACTGACTTGAATGTAGAGCCAGGTGAATAGCTGATTTGGTTTGTTGACAGTTCCAAAAACTGAACCAAAAATTTGGTTCATACCAAACCTAGAAATTCCAGTGAATCAAAGAAGTTGACAAAAAATGAATTCTTAGTCAAATGAAACCACCATGTTTATTAAAATCAAAGCAAAGGAAAGGAAGCGCTAGAATCACAAAATGGCTGGAGGATGACCACAAAGTGGTGGTGCCTCCCTTATAGCAGTTAGGGCACTCCCCAGGTTCAATTCTCCCCTCCTCTGCCTGATGTGGAGAAGGGATCTGAACTTGGCATGTGGTGTGACCCATTGCCCGGTGGTCCAGACAGTCTGAGGCAAGTCCCTCATTCTCTCCTGTTGAAGCTGTTCCTCTATGTATAAAGTACCCAAATACTCACTGGGCTACAAGGAAAATGCATCTATAAGCCCAGTGGCTAGGGCACTCACCTGTCATTTGGAAGACAAATTCAAATCCCTTCTCCACATCAGGCAGAGGAGTGAACTGAATCCAGGTCTCCCATATCCCAGGTGAGTGCCCTAACCACCGGACTAAAGATTACAAGGCCGGCACCACCACCAACTTCTCTTCCAGCCATTCTGTGAATAATACCTATGTCCCCAAAAAAAAAAAAAAAACTTTTGGCCAAAAATCACTCAGGAAATTCTTATCAAAATTGTGAACAGTTTTGGACCAGCCACAATTGAATTTTTGGGTGAATAAACAATTTGTCCAAAAAAAGTCACTCAGCACTACCTGAATGCCACACAGGACTCAATTCTATCCCTGCCTCCGCCACCGAGCTCCTGTGTGTTGCTGGGCAAATCACTTGCACCAAACTTTTCACAAGTGGTCACTAATTGTGCGTTACTCATTTTCTGGGTTTTGAACTTGAGACATGCAAGGTGTTATTTGCAGAAGTTCTGAGCAGTCCCAGCTACAACTGACTTTAATGGAAACTGTGCTCTGAAGATATAAAATGCTTAAGGTGACCATAGGCCCCGCTTTGGCCGGAACAGTCCTTTTTTTAAGCCCTGTCCCAGCCGTCCCGACTATTTTGGCAAAACCGAACATTTGTCCCGTTTACTCTTACCAACTGATCATCAGTTGGTAAGAACCAGAGCAAACTAGACTAATGCCAGTTTTGCAAAAAAGGGGTGCAACCCCTAGCAGGGTGCAGAGGAACATGCAGGGGGAAGAGCGAAACACCACCAATCCTGCGCAGAAAGGAGGGCTCAAGAGAGCAGTTCAGGCCGGGCTGCCCCCGCATGGGTGGGGCAGGGTGGGCGCATGGAGGTCCTCGGGCTGGTCCCATGCAGTGTTCCATTTTTCCTTTGGGAAGATATGGTCACCCTAAAAATACTATAAAAATTATAAGCACTTTGAAAAAGTCAGGCCCCAAGTGTTGAAAATTAGGCACCCAAAATTAGCAGCCATCTGATAATTTAAGCGTTAATCTCTGCCAGTCAGTTCCCCTTCTGTAAAATGGGGCGTTATAAAGAAACTCAATGTCTTTGAACCACTTAGATCAGTGGTTCTCAAACATTTTTCCTGCAGGACCTCATTTTTGGATATATTGCTTCCAGCAACCCCAGGCAGCACCGAGGACACCATTTTGCTTTACAAAATGACATCCTTCTCACAGCATGACCTTGCACATAAGGTGCATGCGAGGTCACACTGTGCAGAGAATGCCGTTTTGTAAAATGTCATCCTCTGCACACTCAGGACTGCTGCAATGCAACCCCACTTGGGGTCACGACCCACAATTTGGGTACTGTTGACTTGATACTCCAATGATGAGTGTCACAGAAGCCTATAAGGACATTAATTCTGTATCCCAGATTTAGCTGTTGTGCAGTGAATAAGGCCTCAGGCCACCCAATGAATGATGAGCATAAAAAAATATTTAATAGTTATATGTTCTGTGAGAATCATCATTCTCGCACAGTAAATGAGACAGGTATCCTACTGGGAAAAAAACAACAACGTGTGGTGATGTAATTAAAGACTATCATAAGCACAAGGAGACCGCATCAAGGTTGCACAAACGACCTTAATTCTAGTATTTCCTAACTTGTGTGCTTGACTTGGCAACCTTAACATTCTTTTAGTGTGGGGGGGGGGTTGTTTGTTTTTTGTTTGTTTGTTGTTTTTTTAAAGAATTACATAGACTGTCTTCTCAGTCAGTTAACAACCAAGACTTCCCCCACACCAAGTCTCAGGTTTGCTAAGAACAAAGTTTTGCACACATCTTGGAATGCCTAGTAATACCTTGCTTCACAGTAAAAAAAAAAAATCTTTTTCCTCCAGGTTAAAAAAGTCATCCAATGAGTTTAATACATTTTAAAAACGTTAAGTCACTTACACCCCTACAAGGTCAGCAATTATTGCTATTTTACAAATTGGAAGTTACAATGCAAATGCATGCAAGAAAATACATTTCTTCACAACCCCTGCATGCCATCAGCTTCTGAAGCATGATATTTGACCACCCCCCATTTTAGCATGCATGACTACCAATATTGTTGTCCAATCCCCCTTTTTTTTTTTAAATTCAGCTATAATATTTAACTTGAGACTTTTCTATCCCACTAGTGGACAGACAGATGCTAATACACTGATGACGACAACATCTTGCTATGTTGTTTTATTTGCTGTTCAAAAAAACCCAAAAACAACAAGCCCACAATTTATAACTGTCAAAGTAGTATTAAAACAGGACCAAATCCGCAGAGAGATAACAAATGTGAATGCAACTGTGCAGCACTGCAACATAACATCAGATTCAAACATTCCAAGTGTCTGTCTCTCACGCACACTGCAATGTGCTGTGGACAACTTCAAAATACTGTCACTGATGTTAAATAGATGAACATCAATAACGTCTCAGACAATGTTGGCCCACCCACTGAAATTAGTTACACATGTTGTTGGGTTTGGGCTTGGGCTTTTTTTTTGTTAAAATGTTGGAAACCTTTTTTGCCAGGTTAACCAATCCTGACTTTAGTCTACTTGGCATTTCTAAAGCATTGCCAATAATATATAGCTCCATTCAGAACACTACAAAAACTGTTAATAGCTACAGACGCTTACACATGATCTTACCAGACTCCTCAGAGGTAAGCATTTAGTCTAACTGCAAAACGGACTGTCTGAAATGAAAATGCATCTGTAACAGAGGAAGTCACCCAAAAACTACTGCCCCAACAATGTAGCGAAGGTACCTTTTTCTTTCTTGATGCTTTTTGGTTTGTGATTTTTTTCACATATTGTTCAGAGATGAAAGAATTGAGAACAGAGAGTGCATCTGTTGTCATCACAATTTAACCGCAGTCCATGTATTTATACAGCATACCCTCCAAAATAACTCTGCATCTGTTAAGATGACAGTATTTTTCCACAGGAGCTCTGCTGTGTTGCAGAGCAAGTCTGACATTGTTGCTTTTGAAGTGCTCATTGTGATCCACCCCAAATTCCTTTATAATCTTCCTCAAATGTACTGAATTGTAAAGCTGTTGCTCTCTTGGTATGGCTTGGAAACAATAAAATGTTAATACATCTGATTAGTGAGCAGTTGGCACTAAAAGTCTTCTACTGAGAATGCAACATGTTTATTTAAACAATGAGCCACCAGGAAACAAGAACTTCATTTCTTGATACATACAAAATAAAAGCATACAAAGCCAGAACTCTCCTGCATAGCTTTACATCAGACACTTTCACAGACCCATCTTCAATAGAAACACTGCAATTCTCCCATTGTCAGGGCATTTCTCTGCATTTCTGTTACAGCTGCAAGATAGCTCACTAATGAACCATCTTTAAGAGAATATTTGTGCACTTCTGCAGAACACTTGGACTTAAACTGTTAAGGTGGACAGAACCTCAGGTTTTAACTGTGATTCTAGCGATTTAGTGCAGGCCTAAAAGACGGGAGTAGGGTGGAGTATTTTATAAGCCTCCTTTATAAGAACTGGTATGAATAAGGAGGTTTATACATTTATTAAACCTTCCTTGCTGTGGTGAAAATTCAAACAGCATTTTGCTAGCACATGAAAGACAATGAAACTGGACAGAACCAAATGAGTTTTTTTACCCAGTTTCTGTCCAGAAGCTTAGGTCACTCCCAGATTCACAACCCAAGCTGGCTCAAAACCCTCCCCTTGTCTTCAAACAAACCAAGGCAACTCTCAGTTTTGCGACCCGACAAAACCAGATGAATTTCTCCCAATTTTGGCATTTCGCTAGGAAAGTTCATGCATCAATAAACTCCATCCTGGGTCTAGCCCACAGATGGACTACAGGAAAAGATGATCAACCCATTAATAGAAAATTCCCCTCTGCTGAGTTCTCCAGGGAATACCAAAGGGTAGGCTTTAAGCCAGGGGCGGGCAAACTTTTTGGCCTGAGGGCCACATCAGGTTTCCGAAATTGTATGGAAGGCCAGTTAGGGGAGGCTGTGCCTCCCCAAACCACCAGGCATGGCCCGGCCCCCACCCCTTATCCAATCCCCCCTGCTTCTGCCCCCCACGGGACCCCCTCCCCCATTCAACCCCCCGTTCCCCACCCTCTGACCTCTATCCATGCCCCTGACCACCTCCTCAAACTCCCCTGCCCTCTATCCACCCCCCCCACCCCCCGCTCCCTGCCCCCTTACCGCGTTGCTGGAGCACTGGTGGCTGCCGGCGCTACAGCCGTGCCGCCCAGCTGGAGCCAGCCACTCCACCGCGCAGCACAGAGCACTGGGTCAAGCCACGGCTCTGCAACTGCGCTGCCCGGCAAGAGCTCACAACCCCAGCCAGCAGCGCAGTGAGCTGAGGCTGCGGGAGAGGGGAAACAGAAGGGGAGGGGATGGGGGCTAGCCTCCCGGGCTAGGAGCTCAGAGGCTGGGCAGGAAGGGCCCACGGGCCATAGTTTGCCAACCTCTGCTTTAAGTTCTAGCTACCAGGGATAGGATTGGCAGTCCACCTGGCCTTTGGCACTTTCCTCTGTGCTGGCTTACAGGGCTTCCCTCTGTCCAACCTCAGTACCTCACGAAAGGGGGAGAAAGAAGAAAGTACACAAACACACTAACAGCAAATGACATCTGCCTCTGACACTGCTGGGAGGCCCCTTTCCTCAGTTTCTCCTGGGAGACTGGATATTGCAAGGAAGCAATTAAAAAAAAAAGAAAAGCAGCAATGTTCAGAAAAAAATTCTCAGCCACCAGAAACTGAGGGGGGGGGAGTTTAACTACAAAGTAATACAGAACCACAGGCTGCTTCCACCTGCTAGAAACCGGAAACAACTGGAGAACAGCCAAAAATTCTCCTGGTCAAGAGGAGGGATATCATCAAAATTCTGGAAGACTCCCATCTGCTGGAAAGGAGAATGACACTGAAGTACCTGACTGGGTAGGAGTGCACTGAAGAATGTTCTGCTCCTAAACTGGGTTTCTGGTAGTAAAGTAGAGTCTTCTGCTAAAATCTACAAATCAAAAGTCTCTCTCTGCATCCTCTTAACCAAAGTGGCATTTGGGGAATGGATCTAATCCCAATGGAAATTTAGGTACATTAGGCAATGATGTGTATTTAACTATGGGTCAACACTTGGGGGAAGCAGTAGGGGGGAAATGCCACATCCAGTGATCAAGAGAGAAAACAGAGTAGTCCACTGATTTCAAACAAGGTATTTCCAAACCATCCCTCTTTCAACAGCGTAATGGAGGTGACACTGTGATTCCTACCAGGCTCATGTCCCCAGACCCTGTTTGGGGATGCCAAGTTTCTTCCGTGAGTCGGGATTCCTAACTGAAACCACACAACCCCAGCACCATGTCCTTCGGGCATCTAGAAGGCCCTCCCCATTTCCATAACATCTCCTGGCTATTTTGTGGTCAGGGGTTGCCACACCATTTCCATCTCTTCCTCCCTATAAATAGCTTTCCCAAAGTGAAACTGATTTGATTCTTGCCAGTTTCATCGCTGCCCATTGGTTTCTGAATAGCTAAAATGAAACAGATTAAAATGGTGTTAATTTCAAAGTATCCCTAATAAAGAAATAATGAGGCGCCTGTCCCTACATGCCACAAAAACAGCACTGAATCAGATCATGTTTGGGAAAGTTGTTTTTGATACCACAAGTGCCAGAAACAAGCCCTCTGCCCTTTTTTAATCAGAAGTTTAAATTCCGTAGACACACCTATCACCTGTTCCTACTATCACTAATGAGGAGACTTAAGCCCTATATCAGGGTCCATCCAAGTTTCAGCAGGGTCTAGAACAGGGTGGGCAAACTTTTTGGCCTGAGGGCCACATCTGGGTATAGAAATTGTATGGCGGGCCATGAATATTCACAAAATTGGGGGGGGGCCTCCAGCTGGGGGTGCAGGAGGGTGCTCTGGGCTGGGACCGAGGGCAGGAGGGGATCAGGGCTGGGACAGGGAGGCAGGCTCCAGGCGGCGCTTACCTCAAGCAGCTCCCAGAACCAGCAGCATGTCCCCGCCTCTGGCTCCTATGCAGAGGCACAGCCAGGTAGTGCACGCTGCCCCGTCACTTGGGGTGGGGGTAGTGTGCGGCGCCCCCTGGCTGCCCCTACGTGTAGGAGCCGGTGTTGGGACATGCCACTGCTTCCAGGAGTTGCACAGAGTGGGGCAAGCCCCCGACCCTGCTCCCCGGCGGGAGCTTGAGGGACGAATTAAAACAACAGATGCAGCCACTTGGCCGTAGTTTGCCCACTCCAGTCTAGAAGTTAAGTAGATGTAATGGTCTACCATACATATGAGGAAACAGATGTTTTACCAACAAGATGATATCACAAAACACAGCAACACAAACTAACAAGGAACACACAGAATTAAGGTAACAAAGCTACCTCCACAATACCTTATCACAACACAGAGCTATGAGATATCCTGCTGCTCCTGCACATTGTTCTATGTACAGCACCCCCATTCACACTTAATTAACGTTTTCCAATATGGTTTGTGTATGACTAATTTTAATCATGTGTTGAGCCTGAGCTCATTACCCTGTCTGATACTTTGCCCTTTACAAGTAAAGTGTCGAAATAGAACAAATCTTGAATATAACAATGAAAACATACTTCATACTCTCTGCTAATTCCAACTTGCATGCCCACCAGTTATACCTGGTATATTACAATAGCATCTGAAACAAACAATACTTAGAAAAATGCATCATCTTTGCTCTAATTTATGGATGTTCTCTCATTATAAAGCCATTTGTTTTAAAACTGTCATATTTTTGTAATACAGTATCATGAAAAATTTAAAAAGTAATTTGTATAAACCTAGCTTATAAACTTAACAGCAGGTACAGTACATCTGATTCAAACAGACTGTGCTGATACAGTTTGAATTCCAAGGGACAAGGGGATACTTGGGACTATTTCAGATCATGCTCTGAACACTTCCAGCACCTGAACTTCAAAAACCCTCCCTTGTTTCTGAAAACATTGGAGTATTTGCTTAAGCATGAAAAGATCAGAAGTTACACAAACTTCCATTTAATAACTAAATTATTCAAATAATGGAAGGTGTGGTTGGAGAAAATCAGGCAAGTCAGCACAACACCAAGGAAAAACACAGTCACATTTATATCCAGAATTAGAAGAGCCCCTTATATGATCTATATGCCTCCACAGTTTGACACACACATTTTTTCCTTCTTTCCAAAATCAAGTAGTACAGTATCCCAAGAATTTTTTTAAAAAACCCTAAGAGAGTGCTCTGATCAGAGCGGATATTCACACTTCTAAGTAAACAGAGCTATCTTTATAGCATGTAATGGCACCAATAACAGCTTTGCAGATAACACACTCCCTGACCCGTCACAGAGCTATTTCAATAAAAAAATATTCATTTTGTCTGCATCATGTGGGAGATGAACTCATCCAAAAACAAGTTTTTTTTTTACAAAACTAAACTATTACCAGCATTAATTCCTGCAGTAACAAAAAAAAAATAGATAAGACATAAAGACAAAGTCTTTAGTAGTACTTATTTCATCTGCAGTTACAGCACAGAAATATAACAGCAGCTTATGTTTATTCTCTGATGGAAAAGAGCTTCTCCCTATTTTGTACAAAGCATGCACCTTTATTCAAAGAAGTCTGAACAATACAGTGTCTATAAATGTGGTACTTAAAACACAAACTTGTCGGCAAAGAAAAATGTTAACCAGTTTATTCCTCTAATTAAAGAAATAAGTTATATTAAAATGCGTAGTAAAATTATACCATGTTCCTGCAAGACAGTATTTTTGCAGCACTTTCAAAGCTTATTTATCCCTGCATTTCTGCTCAAGTATGATCATACTGCATCGATCAGGGGTAAGGGGCTTACTGGGTGGATGTGTGAAAAATTCATAGATATTAAACATGCTGGAAGTCTTCAACAAAACTACCCTGAAAGTCACGGAGACACAATGATGCATACTGATGTACTTAATGTCAAGCCAAACAAGAAAGGCACTATCAGTTAACAGGGTAGTTTGATCTTTTTAAAAAATTGAACAGTTACTATTTAGATTAATATCAAGGCTTGAACATTAGGACTTCTTAACAGTTTTGCCAAAAGCAAACTGATATGTTCTCTTTTGTAAATATACCTATAAAATACAGATTATATGTGTGTGTGTGTGTGTGTGTGTGTGTGTGTGTGTGTGTGTGTCAATTTTTGCTTTCAGCATACTAACAAATTTTACATAGCCTTCTATTTGTACTCTAAAAGTTGCTTGCACCTTGTAGTTTAAGAAATTAATCACTGATTTAACTAAGATCTAGAGGGGTTGCTTAGATTTAGTATTTGTGAAGGTTAATTAAATCATCTGTAAAAGACTGAACAAAATCTAAACCACCACCACCAGCTTTTGGTAAGAGATTTCTCCCTAATATATCAATAAATTACCAAACTTTCCTTTTGAAAACCTTTACAAAAAATTAGCCGCCCTGACTTGAACAACTTTTTAGTCTGTTTATGACTTTTGAGGAGTTGATAAATTTATAGTCCATTTGCAGAGAATACAAAATGTTCATTCATATTATACACCTATGTTGTTATTCATCTGTCTGTCTTCAAATTGTGCCCCAGACACTTTTGGATATACAGAATACATAGAACTATGAAATCTGTTCCGATCTTGAACTCAGATAGCACCTGCTGCAACTTGGCTAAGAAAATAGTATCAAAGCAAGTTAGCTAAAAACCACACATGTGCCTTCTTATGAACTATTGTTAGTTGATTTCTGCTTTTGTGCAATAAAAGGTTTTGGAAACTTTTTTAAAAATGGTTCATAGTTCACAAAAACCAATCCAAGTAACCTACTACACACCTTAGAGTAATAACAAAATTATTCATGTCAAACACAGCAAAACAGCAAAATCACACCTTCCCTTCAAAATCATCACTGCACTCCAAGTGTTCTGTGAAACAGGAATTGTAACAGAAACTCTAAGGTTTCAGAGTAGCAGCCGTGTTAGTCTGTATTCACAAAAAGAAAAGGAGTACTTGTGGCACCTTAGAGACTAACCAATTTATTTGAGCATAAGCTTTCGTAAGCTATAGCTCACTTCATCGGATGCAAGTGAGCTGTAGCTCACGAAAGCTTATGCTCAAATAAATTGGTTAGTCTCTAGGGTGCCACAAGTACTCCTTTTCTTTTGGAGAAACTCTAAGGTTTCACAGATAGTGATGAGACTAAGTCCAATCTTTGTTAGAAAGACCTGCAATAAACTGAAATCACGTACTTGCAAACAACTTTCACCATTGCTCAAAACACTTGAGATACAACTTACTACAATACAGCACAAGTCATTTTTTAAATTTAGGGATACAGGGTCATCACGTTTTTCAATACAAAATTGCACTTGCCACCGCTGAAATTTACAGTAAGCCAGCTGTTATTAGGTAAAACCATAAAGTGTTTCCAAATATGAGAGATGTATACTAAAATTAAAGTAAGATTATTTATTAAGGTTAATAAACCAACATTTAAGGGATGGTTTCAAAGGTCTGCAGTGCTTCCTCAGTTTAGGTGACATCTTAATATTACAGGAAGAAGAGATAAAATTAATATCTCTAGCATCTTATTGATGAAATTCAACATTGTGAGACAAGGTACAGAGGATATAGGTACAAACTAATTTCTATTTTTTGCTCAGTAAATTTATTACAGACTTTTTGGGGAATATTTTTTATTGCTTTAAATCATTTATTCAATTTAGTCTGTAAACTACCCTGATGCATACATCACACATGACCATCTAAACAGGTTAAAAGAAAGTTGTGTTTCATGAAAGATCATGCAGTGATCAAAAAGTGTAAAGAATAGTTTGTTTTCACACAGTATTTGTGCCTCCTAAAATGTAAGACCAGGAGGGGTCACTAGACAGTTTATACCATTTGTGAACAGGAAAAACTGCATACAATATAACTCATCATTTTAATCCATTAACTGTCTTCTCTCAACTCACCAAATGAAAACTTCCAATGACCACCAGTAAAATTGGAGTCTACTGAAGAAACATAAAAAAAACTGATCGAAAAAAGTTCTTAATTCATGCTAATATAGTTTTAAAATCACAATTACAACTTCAGTCCAATAATGTATATCCCTAAAAATATAGTATTGTATTTTAATCATTAAATCAAAGAGACAACCTTTTATTAAGCAGAAGAGTATATTCTTAAATGTAAATTTAGTAGAGCCAAAAAACAAACAAACAAAAAAAACATTTGAAACCATTTAACTACACTGCAAGTAAAGCACATGGATCTAAACTAGCCATTTAACAGTGTAAAGGTTTCAGAGTAGCAGCCGTGTTAGTCTGTATCCGCAAAAAGAAAAGGAGTACTTGTGGCACCTTAGGGACTAACAAATTTATTTGGGCATAAGCTTTCGTGAAGTGAGCTGTAGCTCAACGAAAGCTTATGCTCAAATAAATTTGCTAGTCTCTAAAGTGCCACAAGTACTCCTTTTCTTTTAAGAGTGTAAAGAAACTTAAACCTAGCAGGTTTTTCTTCTTGTGAAAACTTTAAACGTATAGGCTTTAAGGAAAGAAATCGAGTGTGCTGACAAAGGCAAAAACAAATTATTAGACTCACATTTCAGAGTCATTCTAACATTAGTTTTAACAAGGATTGAATGTTATTAGAATTACATGTTCGACTTCCACTTGTTTATAGAATCCACACTATTCCTCCATTAACAAAAAACTAATTTCTTCTGTTTCACTCAAGCTAAAACCAGTTGATTTTATTCTTCACTTCAGCCTATTCTCCTCCTCCACTTCTAACAATATTTTTGTCATTCATTATTTAGTCAAACTCTTTAGTTGGACTTCCTTTACTTTACAGGAAGAAAAAAATTTTCTCCCCCAAAATACTGGTTCTACAATTAAACCAGCTACTATGCATCCTCATTCCATAACAGTTCCCATCTTCTGTCCTTTTAACACATCCTGCTTCATATTAACACAACCACCACCATTTCCTAACCCTTTTAGCTAATGATTCATACACCCGTGTCCTGATTCTGGTATTAGAATGATTTAACATGTGCCTTTACACTTGTTGTTGGGGTTAGCATTGATTACCTCACTGTTTCTTCCGATGGACTCTAATCCTAATCATTTATTGATAACCTCTAAATATTCCCTCTCTCTCATTTCCAGTGTACCTGATTAACATTAATTCCTTTAAGACTGAAACATTTCATATTCAGTATCTAAATTGCCCAAAGAATTATGTAACTCACTCAACTATATACTCCTATCACCAAGCATATTAGGAGATACTGATGTTCATGCTACACACGTACACTGACTACATTCATAAGGATTTTTTTACTATGCATCCTGAAATATGGATCTAAAGATACCAGCATGTACTATTGTTAATAAACATTTAAAACAAAGCATAAGCTCTACATATGGGGTAATGCTCAAGGCCAAGATAAGCAGATTCATTGACATAGTCATGGGTCCAAAGTAGCATTACACCAGGTACCATACTAATGGTATTTTTATTCTGGGTGTCTAATATTTTAAGGCACCCCTTTCAGCTTTTTCCTTCCATTCATACCTAAGGTAAGGAAACAAAAGCCAAATTTCAATATGCTCAATACTGTGATCTTACACAGAAAAAAAAAAGGGGGGGGGGGACATTCTGAGTTTAATGTGCATCTTAAACCTGCCTCAAGGTTTAAAGGGTCTCCCCCAACACC
The DNA here is from genome assembly GCF_965152275.1 of Natator depressus. NCBI lineage: Eukaryota > Metazoa > Chordata > Testudines > Cheloniidae > Natator > Natator depressus. The sequence goes on from NC_134243.1 coordinate 75,051,295, forward strand.
TGGCCATCTTACATACCACATGAGCTACCTCACCTGCATGCAAAGTTTCTCAGGAATGGATTTCTTTGCTCTTTTGACAAAATGTTGGTATACTGTGAACATCTTTTCCTTTTAAAGTACTTACTGATTTATTAATGACCAAAAAAAAATCTTTAAAATGCAAGAGGTGAGATTTAAGTATTAAGAATTTTTTTTCTTCCTGTTGTAACTCCTGTGTACTCCTATTTAGGAATGCCTTGCTTGTTTGACCAGAAATGGAAGTGCCTTTTAGCTATGACATTATATATGAAAAACAAATAAAAATAAGATAAATCTTCCTTCCTCTACTGAGGGGAGAGGAAAGAATACAAAGTGATGCAAAACATCTGTCTGGGGGTCATTTTTTCCCCCGAATAGTAAAGTTCTTTCAGTAATAACTCATGAAAACAAAGGCTATTAAACTGCAAACTACAAAGTCAACGTAATTAGAGGCAGTATTCAGCTAAGACAAGCTTCTCATCTTATTTTGTCATATTGAAATGCCTGGATCTTCCTCAAAATACAAGTATTTCATGTGAGATTTATTAACTGAGTCATTTTAGCTAGATGGTCCAAATACAAACATTTCAAAAGACTGAAAAATAAAATCCAATGTATTATTGTTGCCTCTGTTAAGAGAACGTTTTTCCTCTCAACCATTGCAGATGCTCTGGACTTGGTAAAAAATAATTTAAGAACATTGGTCCAATGTACTCTTAAACTGATGGAATAAAAGTTTAATTTTTTACATTTATTATTAATCATCTCTAAGGTGCCACAAGTACTCCTTTTCTTTTTGTGAATACAGACTAACAGGGCTGCTACTCTGAAACCTATTAATCATCGTTTACCTTGATTCTTCTAGCCACCAGCATACACCACCACCAACCAAAAATAGCAAGCTCTGGGGTTTTAGTTTTCAACCCTAAGGATTAATCTCCTCTCTGGAAAGCAATTCTAGCTAAAAGATTCGACTTATCCGAAAAAGAAAACTCTCCCAGCCCTTGCTGGCCCAAGCATTACAACATTAAAAGCCAAGTTGTGCCCTGACTTTTAAGGAGTTAATTGGCATTCACTGTCTAACGAAATACAATATTACTCAACATGCCTCACAGATTCCATCTACCCTAGCCTTGCCCGAAACATTTCTACAACTGGTTTAATTGCCGGTACATCCAAAGAACTTATTTTCCAACGTAAAACAACTACTTAGAGGTTTCCCTGTGTGTGTTTCAGAGTAGCAGCCGTGTTAGTCTGTATCCGCAAAAAGAAAAGGAGTACTTGTGGCACCTTAGAGACTAACCAATTTATTTGAGCATAAGCTTTCGTGAGCTACAGCTCACTTCATCGGATGCATGTGTATGTATTTCTTAAGTTTCAGGAATTCTTTCCTCATATTTTAATGGATGAAATGCACTCTCTTCTCCACACACCTTTTCAAAAGTAAAAACTGGTTACGTTCATCAATGGTTAGAGCGTTTTAAAAAGTTAAACCATTCAGCTAGTAGGAACGGATCTAGCATTAAGGAAACCTGTCTACACAAACACAAAGACAAACAGAGGGAGATCGAGCACAATGTTAAAATGGTTGAAATAAAAAGGCCCATTTAACAACGCCCCCAATCTTTTCTCCCCCCGCCAAAAATGGGGGCAAAGTAACCCGTAATTTTAGGGGCCAGCAATCCAAACTAACAAAACAGAAGAAAATTGATTATCTGCACCGATTAATATGCTGATCATTGCTATCTAGTCAATTTCAGCTCCCACCATCCCCACTCCCCTTCTATTTTCCCCTGCAACCAAAGGGGGCGGGCAGAGAATATAATCACAGGTTTGAAATGTACAAAAACAAAAGTCGGGGATTTTGCAACTCCCAAACAACACGGACAGACACTGCGATTCCGAAAAGATAAACAGCAGCGAGAATCCACACCAGACATCTTTATGCACTGGAGACTTAACCATTTGCAGAGCGTGCACACACACACACGCACACACACACACAGAACCGCGTTATTCAACAAGGCAGAATTTACACACACACAGAGAAGAAAACAACTCGTGCTCTTTTAAAAGAATCAACCGCAGAACTTCAGTTCTAGGTATAAAAACAGCTTCTAATTTGATTTCTTCATCTTTAAGTTTCTAATCCTTCCAATCATCAATACATTTGTGTTTCCCCACACACACACACACACACACACGTTGTACAGATCTATATAAAATATATATTAGATCGGTGATCTTTGTATGCTGACATATAGTCCTTTTACATCTGTGCATCCCAAGAAGAGGCTGCCACACTTTGCAAAACAAAAACAAAAAACACAACCTGCTTATTTACAGAAATCCTTTCAATTAGAAGGTATTAAAACTGGATTTTAAAAAAAGGCATCCAGCGATTAAAGTCAATGTTCCCTTCTAAACACTGGAAGCACGTACTCCTGGGCCTTTCGATGTTTAATTGGCACTTTACAGTCTTGGGACTTTAACATCGGCATATTGGGGGGAAATCTGGACAGGCTTTAAGGAATGAACACAGTAGGTGAAAAGATTAGGGGGTTGGGGAGAAGCAATTGGAACTATTACTCCTCAGACACGGGAAAGTGTCTAAACCCTGGTTACATTAAGGCATATCAAAGCCATCCACTCCAAGTGAGGAGAGAGAAAAGAGCAGCCTGAACTCAGGGTATTAAATGTGCTTAAGGAGCAGATTCAACCAGGGGAAAACACAAGCAGCCCCTGAAACTCAAAAGTCACCGCAGTGCAAAACAAGCGCCCCCCGCCCCCATGTTAAACGAGACGCAAAATACTCACTTTCTCCATTTGTTGGCCACAGACAAAGTGTGGCAAAGAAGAGCAGAAACCCCCAGAATAAGGTCAGGGACCCTCCTCCAGCGCCAGACTTCATTCCTTTTTTTTTTAATTATGGACAAAATCCCCCTTTCCCAAAAAAAAAAAAAAAAAAGAAAAGAAAAAAGTCCAAACCTCTCCCCCTCCACTCACACACAAGAACTATAAATTGGGAGGGTGGGGGGAGACCGAGGGAAGGAGGGAGAAATAACCTCCTCCTCCTCCCACACAAAAAACCACCCCTCTGGGTTTGAAAATTGGAAGGGTTTTTTTTTATTATTATTAATTATTATTATTATTATTTCCCTAGCTGCTGTTCTTCCGGAGGAAGCCACCCACGGCCAACAATGGAAACGCTGGGCTGGTGCTCCCCCAGAAAGGGCGAAGCAACGCTCCCCCCTCAGCGCTGCCTGCAGGGATACAATGTGCACAGAAGTAGCACGCACGAAGCACATTGGGGCTGGCAGTCTGTATCTTCAGCCTCCATTTTCAAACACCACACAGGCGCAGCAAACACACGCGCAAAAAAAAAAAAAAAAAAAAAAAACAACCTGGATGGGAAAGAGGGGGGGGGGGGAATCCAAAGCAATCTTAGGAGGGAGGAGGAAATACAGCTTCCCGAGCCGGGAGATTATTCCCCTAAGCGCAGGCTGCTGCAAAGGGATGCCCCCCCTTGCAAGCTCCCCCCGACCCCAGGCAAAAGCCAGTAAGTCCAGGGGGCTGAAGACCCTACAAATAATAATAATAAAAAAATGAATGAAAAGGCTTCCCCCTCTTCCTCCTCTCAGCGCTGCTGCCACCGGCTCCTTTCCCCCCTCCCCAAAAAAAACAAGAACAAAACAAAAAATCCGGGACACACACAAGGTGGCAGCGGGGAGAGCGGAGGAGCTCAGCACGCCTCCTCCTCTTGCGGCAGCGGCGGCTGCTCTCCGGCTCGCATCCCTCCTGGCTGCCGCTTCCCCATGGCACGAAAATCCAAACACAACTGAAGCCTGTGCGTGCGCGCTGCAAACCTGCCCCGCGCCTCGTCCAGCCCAACCCGGGCGGGGAGGAGGAGGAGGAGGAGGGGGGGGGGCGGGTTGCTCGTAGCGGGGGAAAAGGGGGGGGGGATCCGGTTTGCTGAAGGTCAAAGCCCAGCAGCGTGTTTGCAGAGGGTCCGCAATTCCTCCCAGGGGGTGGGGAGGGGGGCGCCGGGTGGAAGGGGAGGCCCCGCCGCCCTGTACTGAAGTCGCTGGCCGCTCTTTGCGGGAGGGCTTGCAGCGCGCGGCGGCTCGGTCTGCCCCTCTCGCCGCTGCTCCTCCTCGCTCGCACGGTGCCGCGCTAATGCTGGTAAACAAGAGGCGGCCGCCGCCGATGCCGCTGCCGCACGGGCTCTGGGGGCGGGCGGGGGAGGTGGGTCTCGCGCGCACGCACGCGCTCCCGGGCTCCTCGCGCTCAGCGGCGGCGGGGGCCCCGGAGCAGGCGCGCGGCAAAAAGAGGAGCGCGGGATCGCCGGCGCCGTCCGGAGCGGAGCCCAGGCGGCAGAGCCGCGGCGCGCGCCCCCCCCTGCTGCGGCCCGTGGCCGTCCGCGCGCGCGCGCGCGCTGCTGCAGCCTTGCCCCAGTGCCCGGGTCTGCCCCCTGCAAAATGCTGGTTGGGCGGCAGCTGCCCGCGCCCGGGTCTCCTTCCTCCCAATGCCGCGCGAGGAGGAACAGCACTGGGCCTGACTGGCACTGAGCTCCTTGGGCTGGTGGTTTTGTTTTTCAGAGGCTGCGAGCTTGTGCGTTGGAATCTGATTTTCTGGGGGGGTGGGGGTGGAGGCGAGGTTGGAGGGAAGTCCTCACGGTCGCAAAGGAAACCTTCAAAACGGGAACAGAGTGTCAGCCCGAGGCATGGATGTCTTTGGGTCTGCCAGGCCGTCCAGCAGCCCTGCAGGCTCCCTCCTGCGTCCCAAAGCAATACCTGGCCCTCGCCCACGCCACATGCGTCCGTACAAGATTGTCCCCTGAGATCAGTTCGAATGAGGGAGATTTGTAAAAATACGTTAAAATGAAATGTCAAATGTCTCCCTGAAGCAAGTGGATTGCAAAAAAACCCAAACAAATCTTTCATCAATAGAAGGAAAATGCTTAAAAACTAGTCCTAAATTAAGGCATCCATGCCCCATTCAGGACAACCCTGTGGATTCTTACTCCCCTGCTTTGCTTTGCTCTCCTGCCATACCACCTACGTGCCTCTTATTGACACACAAAATGCCGGTAAAATTTAAAATAATCCCATTGTAAATGCAAAGACGATCTCCAGTTTCAGGACAGATCTCTCAAAAAGCTCCTTTTCTTTTTCTTGCAGCTGTTGCAAAAAAATTTGCATGCAGAAAAGACTTTTCTTTTAAGCTGCTAAAAAGTCAACATAAAAGCAGAAGGAGCTACGTCCTGCATAGGTTTGAGTCTTACATGCTTTATTTAATTTATTTATTTATTACATGTATACACTATTAAATGATTTCCACAGTGTTTGTGCATTCAAGAGGGTAGCTACCAAGCAGAGCTTGAAGTTCCTGGCTTGTGGGGGGTAGATGAGAAGACAAGAAAAGGGTTGGGGAAGCAACTGTTAAAATTGCTGGGCTCCCCTGAAACAAGAAACCAAGGAAGAATTTAGCCCCAAAGTAATACAGCACATTCATACACTGACAATTTCAATACAATTAATTAAAATACTGTAACAAATTGACTAGTCCATGTATAGGTTTATATCACTGCTCACTATTAGACAGAATGAGAACTAAATTCTATGCCATTGGCTGTACATTGATAAGAGTTAATGGATAGTCTCCTTTAAAATACTCCTGCGGGAATTCTGTGCCACTGTGCGTATGCAGAATTCATGTCCCCTGCAGATTTCTTTGCTTCCCTGCAGAAAAATGTCTTTCTGACAGGGAAGCAAAGGGAAGCTGCAAGAGCAGTCACGCACCACTCCCTAGCAGTGCAGGCACATCCTTTCAGGCACCTGGAGCAGCCAGCAGAGGTAAATCACCTCGGGGCTGGGGACACCCCAGCCACAGGCTCCTACTCTGAGCCAGAATCAGCTGGTAGTCCTGGCTGGGCTGGAGGCAGGAGACGACGGGACTTCCTCTTCTCCTGCAAGGAGTGGCTGGGTCTGTATTAGACCCACCCCCAGAAATCTCCCCCAGATGCAGGAAGCTCAGCATCCTCTCCTGCTTTCTACCCCCATCACTCCTCAGCTGTGGGGGAGGGGTCAATGTATGGGGAGCTGCTCCCCCATCCGCCCAACCCTATGCATCCGGATCTCCCATAGCCAGGCACCCCTGCCAAGCCTAACCCCGTACATCTAGAATCCCTCTAGCCCTCCATACCTGAACCCCACCCCACTGAACCTCAACCCCTGCATCTGGAGACCCCCTGCAACCAGACCCCCTGCACCCAGACCACCCCCCACTGAGCTCCCTGCATTGAAATTACTGTATTGAAATTACACATAGATATAAAAGGTCGGTTATGTATCCAACATTCATTATTATTATTTATTGTATTACCATAATGCCTAGTAGCCCTAGTCCTGGACCAGGACCCCATTGTGCTAGGTGATGTACAAACAAAGAACAAAAAAGATGGCCCCTGCCCCGAACAGTTTACAATCTCAGTAATGTTAACTCTGTCATGTCCTGGCTCTTGAGGCTCTCTTAACATAGCTTTTTATGGAATTTCCAATAATCTTATAAAAGAAAAAAGACAAAAAGAAGCAGCTCTCCACTCTTTGAGACTTCACACCTCTGCTCACTTGCAACAAATTGTATGCAGTGCTGTTATAGCCATGTTGGTCCCAGGATATTAGAGAGACAAGATGGGTGAGGTAATACTTTTTATTGGACCCACTTCTGTTGGTGAGAGAGACAAAGACCTGAAGAAGAGCTCTGTGTGGCTTGAAAGCTTATCTCACACCAACAGAAGTGGGTCCAATAAAAGATATTACCTCATCCACCTTGCTTCTTTGCAATACATTGGCAATAATGCATGTAAGTTCCATAATTTGGAATGATTTATCTAGATACCACCAAAACATCCTTGTCTTGTGAATTTGCTGAGGTTCACAGGAGGAAGCCCAAAACTCCAAAGAACCTTTCCCATGTTCTGTCCAGCTCCTAAGCTGTAGCAGGGAAGGACTCCCTCCTGAAAGCTTTGCAAAATGTTCAACAGCCCTCATTACTCCTTCACACCTTGAATTATGCCTCACTCTGACAGTAGTCCCGTTTGTTACAATGGGAGGACTTGCAAAATAAAGTCACCCCCTCCCCGTGTTTACAATGAGCTTTATGCCTTCCCTCTTTCCACCTCTGGTTTATCGTCCCTGAGATGGACTGACCAATAGAAAGATACACCTAAACACGCACACAAAAGCAGATTTAATCCTCTACACTGTGCTGCAAAATACCATCACCCTATTTGCATCCTTACTAAAATGCCTCTCAGGTGGAAAAATCAAGGGACTGTGGAGGTAGGGATGAAACAAGACAGTCAAAACACTCACAGACCCTGGTCTCTCACCCACATATATCTACCCTTGGCAAATATCCTAATACTCAGTCATATTTTAATTTTAACAGCAACCTTGCCACTGCTTTCTGGGGCCATGAATGAAGGGAGAGATGCTCAACTATTTTCGTCGCCTGCGCTCTAGTTCTCCACATAGGACTCACTAGCCTTTATTTTGGCTTGTGTAGCACTTTCAAGGCAGGCTGACCTATTTACCAGACTCTAACTAGTAGTACACTTTCAAAGTATGACCCATCTGTATGACTGGCATAGGAGAACAGTGAGATTTATTCCCTCACTTTCTTCCTATCCCCTTCAGAATTTATCAGCTTCTCAGAGCCAGGCAGCAGGGTATGATTTAAGCCATATCAGCTTGAGGTGCTCTCACTGCAAGTGTCTCACTGCAGCTCACACACGCACAGCAAGGACCAATAGCCCCTAACATTCTTGTATGCTCTGGCGGACACAGGTAGCGCACACGACAGCTAAGATTAGGTTCGACTTCCATTCTAAGCCATCCTTTCCAGTTGCTCAGAAATTAGCAGGCTGACATTTTTCAGACTCCACCTCAAGGTTAAATGTATAGGAAGTGTGAGCCAAATCAGTTCAGCTGTTATGCCAGCAATGTGGTTGCCCATGCAGCCTTCATTCTGCCCCCTTATGCTTGGCTGCTGTACATTATATCAGCTGCCTCTAAGGATCTGTTCTAGTCGCTTGTGGTTGCCAGGGTATAGGGACATCCCAGCCTGCTCCCTGCACCAAGGACCAGAAGAGGAGTAGTGCAAGAGTCACTTGAGCCCTGGAGTGAGGGGCAGAGGTTTATAAACACTGTCAGACAGAGGCAGACAGGTCACGTCCACAGTGCATGTGAGGGTGAGAAACCACCTGGATGACTTCTCCAGTGCTTTGCCTGCCACTGCAACAGAAATGCAACATTTCCCCTCCTTCTGGCCTTAACACAGCCACCTTATGTGGACTGGGCCCTGTGATATATAATACGAACAGTAACAAGCCCCTGTGAAAGGAGAAGAGGGGAAATAATAGTGTTTATAGCCCTCATATCCTCCACCATCCAAACAAGAAATATTCCATTAAATGGACTATCTAGGGGGCAGCAGCTAAGCAGGAATAACTATAAAACCTAGGGTTCAATACTACTAATAATAATAACAATAATACAACAGCTTTTATAACCCGAGTTACAGACCTCAGCTCTCATATCCATAGCAACTGCAGCAAGTGGTACATGGCATATATTTAGAGATCCTCTGCACCTGTCTAAAATAGACGCGGCTAAATTATGTCAATGTACCTTTTGGCCATGTTATATGGGTCCCAGATGCACAGTGCATTCACACCTGGCTTTTGCAGTGCTGTGCAACAAGAATGTAGCTTTTGTACCAAACACCCATTTTCTCTTGTTTACCTTCCCTTTCATGTTTTTGACTGTGGCATACTTGTCAAAAAGAAAACTCCAAGGTGAATCATGTACTTGGGGGAACAAGGTGAGTGATAGGTGCATGGGAACAGCTGCAATTTGCTTCAAGCAACTATCGTCTTCTCTGCTCCAGCATTGTTGCTGTCAAAATGTGGGTAACATTAACGCACTGAATTAATAAACGGTTGAAAGTAATTAGAACTGTATCCTGCGCTCCCTGAAGACAATAGCAAAACAGTCACGCTTTAAATTCAGGGTGCATTTATAAACAGCTTACAAAGGGTTAATAAATGACTGAGAGTTGCTTTAATACTCAATAGTTGTCGATTGTTATAGAATCCAGCAGGTCAATAGGCTGCTTATAACCATTTATAACACCACCCATTGATATGCTTATTTTCATTGATAACACGTACTACTCTGCATGTCTGCAACATGCTTATAACAGCAATCAATCCTGTATTATTAAACCTAATATACCCTTTAAAAACTATGTATAAATCAGCTTTAATATAAAGTCTGACCAGCAAGATTCCCCCTGACTTCAATGGGAGAAGAATCAGACCTTCACCTTGTGTAAATGGAGAAAAAAGGCTTGTTGTATTCTGCTGTTAGTGTTCTCATCTCATAAACCCTAACTACATATCAGTCTCCTTGATCATCAGCCTCACGCTAAGACCAGTTTTGATCTCATTGAGGTCAATGTTATGAAGATACACAGCGATTATATCGAAGTTCTGCAATCATAAATAATAAAATAACAAGAAAACCACAACTTACTATATTGTGTTTTTATAGCAATTTTCACCTCTTTCAACGTGTTTACAATTAAGCCTCACAGCGCTTTTGTGAGGATAATAAATATTACCTCCATTTTGCACATGGAGAAACTGAGGCACAGCAATCAAGTGGCTCAAAGATTGTAAGCAAGGCAGAAGTAGCACTATTCTAGTTGTAGAATAGAACCTAAGAGTGTTTTTTTATTTGCTTGCCTGACATTGGGTATCAAAATAAAAGACAATTGCTTCAAATTTCTCTCCAAATTTACACTCTGCTCCTTTTATCCATAGACTCATAAACTTTAAGGCCAGAATGGACCATCATGATCCTCTGCACATTGCAGGCCACAGAACCTCACCCACACTCCTGTAATAGACCCCTAACCTCTGGCTGAGTTACTGAAGTCCTCAAATCATGCTTTAAAAAGTCAAGCTACAGAGAATCCACCATTTACTCTAGTTTCCTCCTCGTGCTATGGAGGAAGGCAAAAAAAACCCAGGGTCTCTGCCAATGTGATCTGGGGGGAAAATTCTTTCTTGACCCCAAATATTGTGATCAGTTAGACCCTGAGCATGTGGGCAAGACCCACCAGCCAGACACCTGGGCAGGAATGCTCCACAGTAATTCAGAGCTCTCCCCATCTAGAGTCCCATCACTGGCAATTGGAGATATATATCAATCTATAACTTACCAAAACCAAAATTTGTTCAGGCACTGGAGCTGCGGAAGAAGTTAAGGCTGTTGATTCTAATCCTGCAGTCCATACATAGATTTTGTCAAAAGGTTTTGTTAGAGAACAGGCTGAAGACTTTGACTCCTTATTTGAACTGTATTTTATGTAGATTTCTTGATGGAATAAAGAATTAAATTCCAATCAGATTTTTTAAAGATTTATTTTGTACAGGTCAAGCCCTCAATTCTATGATACCCTGACACAGTATCGAGACATTCCTTTAAGACAAATGAAATCCAAATTAGCTGACATTTGGAAAAAAGAGAGTTGTGTCCAGATGGAATAAACTGCTAAGAATGATTAGACAGTAATTCCACACGCTGGATTGGAGCAGGCAGTTTTTGACTTGGGTAAAACTCTCATTGACACAAAGGGACTGGATTTGCCTCAAACTTGAGCAGGTGCAAACAAGGATAGGTCCACTGAAGTCAAAGGAATTACACCTATTGTAAACCTAGCATAAGAGGAGAATCAGGTGAAATCCTTCCTTTGGTTCCACCAGCGTAAATCCAGAAGGACTGCTGAAATCACGAGTGACTCTGAACATACATTGGAATAACTAAGAACAGAGTCCGGTGTAATGGGAGTTTTGACTGAGCATCCAGTGCAAGACTGGAAATTAATTTTTCAAGAAGATAGGGCAAAACATGCTCATTTAATTATGAGAAGTGGTATTACCAGCATGGGGAATGAGAATGTTTCCAGTCATTATTAAAGATAAATAAAAGGCAAGTTCCCTGTGACTTCAATGGGAATTTTGCCTCCTTAGGAACTACAGGATTTGGCCCTGCGTGTTTTCAGAATAGATTGATTGATCTTCAGGTTTTAGACAAAACTTGTGAAACCCTCATGCGTGGCTGGATATACAATTAAAATGATATTGACAATACTTTAAAGCAATTGGAATTTATTTCCAGTTGGTGTGGGAATGTGCAAATATTAGCACATTCTGAAGGCTGGTTTTGAAAGGCCCTTCAAACTTGATAGGTGTTGACATCAATTTTCTCCCCATCGTTCCATGAGTGCGTGTGTGTGTGTGTGTGTGTGTGTGTGTGTACTGCATGACTACATCTATTAAAAATGGATTTTTCATACAGGTGTAATGGCAGCCAAAAAACTATTGGTCTAAAAGTGGAAGAGGCAGAAAGAAGGCTGGTAATCACACGTGGGTTGAAAAATCAATTAAAGGCCACAGAGAAAAGAACATGATTAAAGATATGTGGAATTCTGTTAAATCCATAAATTGGATAATTGGAGGGAAGTTGTAGAGTTTAAACAGTCGTTCCCACATTATGTAGAGTGGGAGAGGTCCTTACATTCCATTAACAGACAGTTTTCCATTAATGTTTCAGTGAGATACAATGCTCTACTCATTTTCTTTGGTCAACCCATATGTCCAGGGGAGCATTCAGTGCATGGGGCAGTCACTGAGGGTTATTAAGGAAATATTTGTTGGTTTTAGAACTAATTTATTCTCACTGCTGGGCTCCCGGCAATTTGTTCTATGGGGTTACACAACTGATTCAGCAATATAAAGTTCTCTCTCTTTTTTTTAAATGAGAGAGGCTTGAACCATAATGCTGAACCCAAATAGCCCTAAACTTTAGATCATATGAAATGTTGGGATCTGGATCCAAAATTATTGCTGTGTGAGTCAACACAAGTTGAGTGTTGAGTTTTGTTTTCTTTGTGCGTGAGTGGTTGTGCACTGCACAAGAGCACACCATTATTTTTCCCTTATTGCAGTCTCATTTTTTACTCCATGCTGACATTCTTGACAAGCGATTTGTACGCTATTTACAAACAGCTTGTCAGGAATACAGGTGATATTTTATTGTGTGAACAAGGGGCTTCAGAAGAGAGAAATGACTCCTCAGAACTGGACCACATCTCTCAATTTTTTGAATCCTAATTACTGGGAAGTATAACCCTGATTGAGAAAATATCTCTCCCTTGTTTACATATGGATTCTGTGCTTTATCTAACCACTGGGTATTCAACCCATGAGAATCAGTTCAGGCCACTGAAGTGTCGTCTGTCTTCCTTATGTGTTTCATCCTATCCTTGGAGACATTTGACAGTTAAAAACAGTCCAACATGGGTATCCACAGCATAAGAGCCGGTGGGACCAATCATCAAATAGCTGGAATGCAAGACAGTACATCCTTCTCTGTGACTTACACTTCGACTTCTATCCTCCACTTCTACAACTCATCAAATATTTTGGACAATTCAAAAACGTGTCCAATTATTTTGGATAAACCAACAAAAGCATTTCCCCTAATCTCCATCTAATCTATATGCTCCCCATTTTCTTCCTTAGATGCTCTTAACAAAACATTCCTCAGCTAGCACTGGTATTCATGCAGCAGGGTGGGATGAGACCGTACCTTCAGACATTGTGTGTGCTTCTGAATTTGTTTTTGGGAGGTACATTCTCATTTGCCTTGGAGGTCTCATACTGAATGTACTGGTCTTTCTGACATTGCTGGCAACAGGTCTATATTCCCGTAAAACAAGTCAGAAGAAACCTTGGAAACAGAACCTTTGAGTTATTCGCAGAGAGGGCTAAATGCAGTTCTAGAGTCAGCAGGTGCAATTCCCATTGACTTCAGGGTGAATTCTGCCAGTTTATGCTGGAGCTGAATCTGGTCCACAGAATCTGGGATTTTTCCCCATTCATTCTCTCCAGTGAATTCAGGGAATGAACCACAACTTAGTGAAATTCTCCTAGTAAGAAAGGGATGCATCTGTCTTTTCAAGAGACTTTAGGAAAAATACACTAGCCTGGCAAAGTTGCTTTTGCTGTTGTACTTCAGTGGGTTTACCAAAAAGGTTCCTATTATCACACACTCTTCTCCTGCTTAAAGGGATTTTATGCACCTAAAAATCACTCATCTAAACATGTTTTTTTCTAGGTGTTCAGTGAAGCGTTCCCTTGACACTAATCAGTGCAGCAAGAAATGAATTTGACAATTACAAAATTACTTCTGATGCAAATCAGCTCTGACAAAGTCTTTCCTGGAGAGGTGGGTGATTTTTCCTGGAGAATTGCTCTGTCTAAAAATTCTCAAATTGCCTTTAGATAATGTTATATCTAATAAAGAACCCAATGCAGGAAAACACTTAGGCATGTGCTTATGAACATCCCTTTTTAGGATAATACTTAAGTACATGCTCAAGTCCCACTACACTTAAGCCCATGCTTAAGTGCTGTCCTAAATAGGGGTGCTTTCCTTGACCAAGCCTAAATGTCTTTACCTCAGTATTTGCCTTGTTTATTATATTTGCTGTAGAGAATGTTAGATAGTAACATCTATTTATCTAACGGCAAATTTAAGTCCAGGCGAGGGTGCAAGGCTCTGGTTCAGATTTGGCTGATTGCTGTTCCCAGGAGATTTCCACCATGTGGGGTCATAGTCTCATAATAACAGCTGTTCTCAAAAGAGCTTTTAATAGATTAAATTCTGAAAATTCTAATTAAACTGATAGATGGGTGGAGGGTGGGGAAATGATTGGCAACTTCCTCTGCCTTCTAATCTAGACCCATCAAGACAGACAGACAAGACAGACAGATCTGACTACTATTTAAGGGACAAAAATCAGTTGTCTAAAAAAAAGCTCATTTTCTAATAAAGGTGAAGCAGAAGCTCTGGTTCTTCTAGTGTGACGTCTTATTTGTCCATCTTTCAGAGTGTAAACTCGCAAGAGCTTGTGCTTTTTACAAGGCATATCTACAGAATTTCAGAAAAAAATTAATAATAATGGACTAGAGCCTTCGCTGGTATAAATACTTGCAGCTCCATTGAACTCCATGGAGCTATGGCAGTTTACATCCGGTGAGGTTCGGCTCACAGTGGTGGGATTTTCAGAATGTGCCTCAAGTGATTTAGAAGCACATATCCCATTGACTTTCAATGGAAAGTGTGCTTCTAAGTTATTTAGGTGCTTTTGAAAATTCTGTCCTATTTCTTTAATAGGCAAACATACATATACATGCGTACAAGTACATTATTTCAAACTGTAACTCAAAATGGCTCAGGATATGTCTTGAAACTTCTCCCCTGGGCTGAGACCAAGAATGGATAGTTCCAGTCCGAAAAGAGCAATTTTGAATAAAATCAGGGGCTTATAACAGAAGTACCACTGAAAGCCAAACTAGTTTCTCCTGCTCTCCCTTTCTTGGTTGTAACTTTTCTTTTGTGTCATCCCAAAAGGTTAGAAGACTAGTGCAGCAGGGTCTTTAATCGCAGGTCAGACAAAATTGAACTGGAAACTTTGGGGAGATTTTTAAGTGGTTGCTTGAACCAGATGACTCTCAATTTACCAGTGGGATCCTTAGAGCAGGTTTCTGCTGTAGCATACCAACTTTACAACTCTGAAGACAGAAACCCGTTTAAAGCAGATCAAGATAGTGTCCCCTTCTAGCCTTCTCTAGAGAGACATTTCAAAGGACTCAGTGGTGGTTTTGTGATGTAGGCACCATTAGGAACTAGACTGAAACCAGTTGACTCTTTTCTTTTAGATGGTAGAACAAACATATGGTAATGACATTTAATCCCAGACACCCTGGCCTGCACTCCGAGCAGTGACAGAGAGGACAGAGGCTCCATAAAAGATTCTGTATTAACCACTGGAACATCCAATCTCCAGCAAACACATTTTTGATTGATTAAAACATGTTTAAAGACCAGCAGCTTCTCAGGCAGCGAGGACAGAAGACACATTCAGACAGTGCCTAGAGAAAAAGTTTAAATGAGAACACTCTCCTGAAACCAGGGCACAACAGAATGCTACTAGAAGATATGGGTCCATGAAGAAGACCTCTTTTAGTTAGTTTGACATAAAACCACTTTTTTTCTCTGTTGTTCCAATCACAGTGCATTCACTGCAAAACCAAAAGAGTTTCCATCTTAAACACATCCCTAGAGTGTCCATCACCAGAGACAATCAGGGTAATAAAGCACAACTGAGGCACCTCAAGATTTTATCTGGTCATGAACAGAGAAGGAAGATGCCCAGAGGAATGTCAGATTTCTGGAGAGCGTCATCGATCCTGAGAAGGAAGAGAAGGGGATCTTAATGTCTGCACTACACCATAACCTGGGACTTCCACTGAAGTTGTGGTGGCTGAGGATCCTCATGTCATCCCTTGTTTTTCAAGATTTCTACTGTTTCCACTGAGACAGCAACCACACTACAAAAATGGCATGGAAAATACTCTCCAGAAACAGGCTTCTGGGCAAACCCACAGTACAGTGAAATACACCTTCATGTGCTGCATAAATTAGGACACCACTGAAAAGCATTTGAGTCTCAGATTTTTATACCCCTGAAATATACTTTCCCCGTAAACTTGAGGCACATGAGTAATATATTCTCTCAGAAAAATGCAGAGCTTTTTGGTCTTCTATCCCATAGATGTAAAACGATCTTTGCTAATCAAGCATTCAGCAACTCTATGCCACAGGAGGCTTGCAACAAAGGTGACATCGCCTTCATGGACATTAGAAGAGGGAAAGAATTGACTGCCTTCAAGTTAGGGTTAGTGTTGTACGCTACCATGCACAAGACCTGACTGAGATTCCTCCACTTGCAGACTGGCAGGAGTTGGCAGAGCTGAATAAGGATATTCAAAAGCAATCTCCGCTCAGTGACTGAGGGAGTACACAGAGATTTGCTGTTGACATGTGACGCAGCAATAGTGTACGTCTGCAGCCTGGATTTTGGGTATCCTGATATGTATCGTTCATGATTCTATCACAATCTATGTCACAAATAGTGCTGGTGCCATAACTCTGAGCAGCCTTGGCATTTCTGACTGCATCTGTAATGTATACAGTAAATAAGCAGGTGTTCTGTGTGTGTGTGTACGCGCACACGTGCATCTCTGGACAGAGTTTAAGGGCCAACTCTCTACTGGACTGACATACTTGGGGGTGGGGCCAAATGCAGTAGAAAGGGTGCTTCCCCCCCCATAGCAGCTGGAAAACCCACATAAGGATAATCCACCCTACCCACCCACCCACACTGGATGAGATCTCCATGGGGCTCTCCACACTACAATGTAGATGAGGGAGGAGTAGGCTTGTTGAGGGCATACCCAGTGGATAACTCATGGTGAGAACCAGCAGTACCAAACCCCATGTTGGAGGGGAGCCACAGGCCACATTCACCACTTCTCCAGGTCAGTTGTTACTTTATGTGCATCATCTGTGTGTATTCACTGGCTCTACAGCACATGCTGGGGGAAAAGAAATTGTGCTTCAGTGTAGTTCCTTCGGCTTTTGCTCTTACATTTAGGATTCAGCACGAAAACAAAATGTGTTTCCAATCCTCGTCTTGATAACATGAAAACTGCATCAGCGAGGATGACTTTTTACACCAGGAAACATTCGACTTTCGCCAAGATATTCCACCTCCCCCCATTGGCCCTTGTCTCTAATGGTTGTCCTCCCGTAAGAGAAGGTAGATATGTCAGGAACTCCCTCAGTCATTGAGCGGAGATTGCTTTTGAATATCCTTATTCAGCTCTGCCAACTCCTGCCAGTCTGCGAGTGGAGGAATCTCAGTCAGGTCTTGTGCATGGTAGCGTACAACACTAACCCTAACTCAAGGAGCTAGCAGGAAACATTTTCTGAATAAGACTTTGTATATCATGACCAAGGTTTTCAAAAGCGACTAGTGATTTTGGGTCCTTCATTTTTGGGGGCCCAACCTAAGGTGCCTTAAAGGGGCCTAGTGTTCAGAATCCAGGATGAGCAACAGGAGACCCAAATGCCTTGGTGCAAAGCCAACAACAGTTCTCTATGACATACACAGATGTGATGTTCCCTACTGCACTGGAAAAGGAAAAACTTTTTTGTGTCCTGTACTGTGGGAAAGGGGAGCAGAATTTGTCCCACTCTTTCCATCTGTCACAGACAAATAAAGTGATGAAACCTAAGCTGTAGCTCCCTCTGCCTTCCAGGGAGAGCTATGGGAGGACGGTACCTGAAAGAAGCTTCCTAATCCTAGACAAGCCTTTGGGCAGTTGGTCTGTATTTGTGTCTCCTGAAATCAAGATTCCACATTGCAGATATCTATGAAGATGTCACAAAAAATACAGCAATAAATGAATTACAGATCATTGGTTTTTTCCCCATGCTCAAAGACAGAACAGAGCGCTTAGCCAGAACTGCTCATGCCATTTTTATGGGGTACTACTGTATTTATGAAAAATGGATTTTAAATGTCTCTCCTTGTTTTGGAAGGACTACTGAGCAAGAAGCAGTGCACCTGCAATTCATTCCTTATTTGCTTCCGTAAGCCACGTGTGGATGGCTGTGAAAGACCTACAGCACATGAATGAATGATCAACAGTAGCTTTTACACAATGCTGGACCACTCCAGGAGACTTGGATCCTTGTAATAAGTGGTTACACAAACACATGGATAAAGGCAAATGAAGCTTCTGATATACCAACTTTCATCCTTTTTTAAAACTGAGAACTTCTCATTTTCTTCTGGAGATCACTCTGCTCCTGGTTTTCTAGTGCCTTTAAACAATTTTCATTCTGTACAGATGTTTAGATCTTATGGTGATGGGCAGAGTGTAAGGAATTTGGCTGAAATAAAAAGGAACATGTATTTTTTCCCCAGCTAGAGATATTCTATTCCTTCCCCAAAGTTATTAGTGCACAGATAATGTGAACGTTCTCATTCCTACATTAAACTATGTTAGCCTACTGATAGATATTAGATAGATAGATATTAATTGTATAACATGAAGATGACAAATGATATTAGTTTTAAAAATCTGATAGATAAACTTACAGATTTGTCACTACAAACCCATGAAAACTCTCATCCATATGGATTAGGGCTTTTATGTTAGTGCCCCAAATAATCTGATTGGAGCTAGTCTGTTTTTAAATAAAAGGGGTATATTTAACTACATCAATCTGTTCAATTAAACTTTCAATTGTAAGTTACTTTTAATCCTGTTTCTCGCTTTAGTTTATAATTTGACCTTCAGTACAGACTGGGGCTTTCTTTATCAGAGAATATTGAATGGTCCTGATATTTTACCCATACTTTCTTAATTATCCAAATCCAAATAATGTTCAGAAAGAAACAATAATATGAAGATGCTTGGGGATATATTGAGAGAGAGAGGGAGAGCCTTTAAAATCCACTCATCAGCAAAAGTGGGGGTCTGGTGAGAATCAGGAGCCGTGTCAACACTAGAAAACTTTGTAGTTATAGTTCACTACCGATGCAGCTTTGCTGGTGGTATCAAAGGTGGAGGCTACTGGAAGTCTTTACATTGGGCAGCTCTTTAGCTTTGCCAATAGTAAACTCAACACAGCTGGGGTGAGTAGGTGGGCAAAGGCCACCTTTCTACTTCTCCAATCCTGGTCCATCTGAGGACAAAATAGCTCCCAACATTGGAGCTAAGAGCAACTAAAGTGCTGCTTTGAATTATGCCTGCTACAGCAGGTCCACACATTCTGTCACGGCCTCTCCCTGCCCCCTGTATACACTAAGGGCTCTATGCCACCCAAACTTCATAGATGCTTTGCAAAACAGCTGGAGCCAGAGCTGAGAATCTGGCCCATTGATTTAAATGGGAACTGGATCAGGCCTTTGGACTGGTGTTTTTGAGAATGGTATTTGGCTCACTTGATCAAATGCCTTATGAGATCCAGTGGCCAAATCCTTAGTGGCTTAGCAATAGGTGTTGCAGATGCTCATCATTTCTCCGGCTTTAGCCCCAGTCAGACAACATCTACTGTGTTTTCTTCATCTACTACTCAGACAATGTTCTCTACCTACCTACCATGCTTGGCATGGGCATGCTGCTTCTTGCTTATCTCACAGTACTCAAGGGGAAGATCTCTTCAGCTGGTATAAATTGTCACAGCTTCCTTGAAGTTAATTGTGTTTTACTGGGATCAGTTGACTTCAAGGGAGCTATGACAATTTACATCAGCTCAGAATCTCCCCCCATATATTTTATTAAAAAACAACAACAAATGATTTGTTCTGTTGATTCACTAGGAATTGAAGTTGGTCTTACCAACCAGTAATTGCCAGAATCACTCTCCTTTTATTCCTTGACGATTGTACAAAATATGCTTTTTCTCTGGCCTTCCAGTATCTCTCCAGTTCTTCCATGGTTTAAAAACAATATATATTTGTCAATATCCTGTAAAAAGGCACAGTTGTATGTTTTAAAAATAATTTTCAAACATGATGGGTCTTAAACCAAATCCATCCTTCCTGCGAGGGAAGGTCTTACTAGAGACACAACATTCATCCTATATGATGAAAAACACACCAAAATAAAGCTTACTCAGTACATGTGGGAGGACTCATGGCTCTTCTTCTATAGTGGAGAGGTACGGGCAAATATTTTAATAACTTGAATGATAGGATACCAGGGAAAATATGTTCTCAGCACCATACAGAAACCCTGATCGGAAAAAAACCGCCCAGAGATACCACTAAAAAGGCAGCACTACTGCCATCATGTTATTTTCACAACAAGCCTTCTGCACTGCCTTATGCAACAGTAGCTTTCTTCACTCTCCTTTAATTCTATTCTTGTCTGCAACTGAGATTTGTAATTCAACCCAGGAAACCTTTTATTAATTTGCAGGAGCCCAGTGAGACAATATCCAATAATCTCCACTGATCTGAGTTATACCCAGGCAAACCCGCTCAGAAATACCAACAAGCTTTCCACATCATTACCCTTTTGGATGAGTTGTAAAACCTGGGTCCTTGGCTTGAGGTCAGTAAAAGTTCTGTGTCACTCTTTACAAAAGGAGAGTTTTGTAATCCAGGTAGCCCAGCTAAATTCAAATTGCATGATTACATTCTGCTTCGCTAAATTCCCTTGCAGTTTCAAAACATCAGATATTTTTCTTTTCTCATCTAGTGTTGATGTGCAGTGATTACAGGCTACTGCCGTTCACTGCAGAGGCAGCTGCATTTCAGTGAAGGCTGAAGTGATGCCTGTATGGTACAGATATTTTACAAATACCATGTGGTGCGAAAAGGATTATATTAATGTCAGTATGACAGCGACTTTCAAGTACCACTCACTGAAACTCCCTTGGTAAACTACCAGAGTCTCTACCATTAGCTGACACCTTGTCCATTGACTCCTGATTATGCAGGTAACAGGTTCCCAACCATCAGAATCTATGTGGGTGTCTCTAAGCAGTTTAGATAATAGGAATTTTACTTGATTTGAATGAGAGTTTAGCAGCATTAGAGAGACAAAGTGCACGAGTAAGTTAGTATCTTTTGTTAGTCCAGCTTTGCTGGTGAAAGAGACAAGCCTTTGAGCTACACAGAGCTCTTCTTCAGCTCTGTGTAGTGCAAAAGCTCGTCTCTTTCACAACAGAAGTTGGTCCAATAAAAGATATGACCTCACCCACCTTGTCGCTCTAATATCCTGGGACCAACTAGGCTACAACAGCACTGCAGCAGTTTAATGAAATGAAATTAAAATAAATTAGCATCACATTTTAATTTAAAATACATAAAAATCCAAGCTAGGTAAAGAATACATCATGTGCATAGTAGATCCCTTAACGACTGGGGACAAATTCCCCTGATCTTAGTTTAGCCAGTGTTAGACCCAAGCATTAAATACCCACCTGAAGTGGCAGTTTGCCATTAAGTTCAATGGGAGAAAGATCGAACCACGGCTTTACGAGGGTGCACCCATATAACATGTTAACAGTAGGAGCTTTATCCCATAAAGGAGACAAGCTGTGGGATGAATTCCCACTCTGATGGGAGTATGACTTGGATAGCAACTACAAAGTCCCTGGAGAGCTTCTTCCACCTAACATTTGTGGCACGCCCCCATTGAAGATCATTAAATAATTCATCCATCCATACATAAATCAGAACTGTGTTTATGTAACACACCTGAGAAATTCAGAAGCCTGATTCTCCTCTCAACCTCCACCAATTTTACGCTCGTGTATCTCAGTTTATTTCAGGGGAGATACGCCTAATTTACACAAGTGAAAGCATCAGGAGAGTCAGGTCTGGTGCATTCATACTAAATGATGCCGCCATTAGCATGAGAATGCAGCTGCAAACCAGAGATTTGAAGAAGACTCTGTAAATAGTTTCCTTGGTACTCTCTAGTTAAAATAGTACAATCTCTGGTGGGCTCTGCCCAGCTTCTGAATTTAGGGTATCAATATGCTTGATTAGAATGTTCAGAGTCAGCTCCAGGGAATGGGATGGAATTGTGAGCAATAATTTTTTTTTTTTTTAAATCTGGTGGGATCCTTCTTTGCTTATGTGAATTTGTTGTCCCTGGAGGTTCCTTTGCTGACCAGTAGAGCAGAACTTGATGGGCCAGGTACAACGGACGTTGTGCCTGCATAACCTATGGCTCAGTTTATGCCAATAGAAACATCATTCAGTCTTCTGGAAACAAAATAGATTGTAGTATATATGAGTCTTGTATATCCATATGGACAGGGGATTGGTACTGGACTAGCACACTGGAGACCCTGGGCAAATCACTTGCCCTCCCATCCTTTGTCTGTCTTTCCTATTTAAATTGCAGGCTCTTTGGATCAGGGGGCATCTCTTATTATGTGTTTGCATAGTGCCAAGGACTTTGGGCTGAAGGTTCTACTGTAATACAATAGCAGTAGGTGTGTGTGGATGTGATGTGATTTCATTTCTCTTACTTCCCTGGAAACTACCTGACGCATACACCACTTCGAATAATGTTGCTATGAATGTTTCTGTAGCTTTCCAAAAGGTTTACGTGCAAAATAAAGTTGTGCTTTTCTCCCCTTTTCTGTGTCCTTTCATTAGCATAATATATAAGATCATTCTTTAATACCCAAAAAGCACTTATTTAGGAGCAAGAGCCTGAATTCCTCACTTAACCAAAACTCTCAATGACTTCCCTGAGAATTTTTCCCAGTTCTAGGTGTTGTTAATGGGACCTGCACAAAAGTTGTAGCTTCATGCTGGAGCATGTGTATATGCTTGGAGTGTACATTTAAAGAAGAAAAGAAAGTTTTCTTATTCCTCACACAAAGAACTATTGCAATAGAGTTCAATGGAAGTTTTTGTCCTATATAAAAGTACAGGCTCAGGCCCTACTTCAGGAAATATGAGGGATATTTGTTAAAGCAGTAGAGTCATTTATTTTATATGTTGGTCACTGGTTTGATGTAATTATTAATTGATTATTCAATGAATTTAGATGATGTGCTTTATTATTTAATATGCCTTTTATATTTGCTTTCATGTAACAATTTCAAGTGAATTAAATTTAACTTGCTTTAATATTGATTTTTTTTAAAGTACAAAAGAACATTGTTTAAAGATAGCTACATGAACAATCTGAGGGATTTATGAGATTTTGCCAAGTCTGTTTGCTCATTTATGAACCGTGCATTCCCAAAGTTCTGAATGCTAAGTACACGGTGATGACAATGTTTGGAACTTACTTTAAAATAAAATTTAAAATAAAACCAAAAACAGAAAATTATGCTGCTGCTAATCAGCTTTGGGAAAACTACGGGATGATATGTAATTCGGACGGGGGTCTTATTCTGCCCTGGGTTTCCTGTGTTCTCAGTAATGACAATTTAATTGTTACTGCCTATATTTAAATGAATAAAAATATGATTTAAAAAAATAATTAAAAGTCAGAATGCAGATTAATCAAAGCAGGCTGGAATCAATAGACCTGATTCTGATCTCACTTGATAGGATGCTGTCCATTTGAAATTTAGTAAATTCCCAAAATTAGTTGTTCTCCATAAATGGGGACATGAAAAGATTCAGGTACTACAATTTCTCAAGGGTGAGTTCTCTTGCCAAGTTTCTGTGGCTTTAACAATAATATTTTTAAATAATTTTCTCTCCATTGTGGCCATGTGAAAGACCCACCAAACGACAAAGGGAAACTGTCTATTTGGTGGAAACAGTGAAACTCACTATACCGTGTACAAGTGCTATCACATGCACAAAGTAAACAAGCTGAAAAATCAGCAATCTGATTCAGTTTTCTGATCTCTTTCAGTTGGCAAAAACTTGGGTGTTACTTTTTACAATAGTAAAAAATCAGACCAAAGTGTAATGTTTAAATAGACAGCATCACTTTTAAACCAGCACAACTATTAACTTTGGTGGAATTACTTTTGATTCACACCAGTGATAGAAAGATCAGAATCTGGCTCAACTGTGTGAGAAAAAAGAGGAGTACTTGTGGCACCATAGAGACTAACAAATTTATTTGGGCATAAGCCCATGTGGGTTTTAGCCCACGAAAGCTTATGCCCAAATAAATTTGTTAGTCTCTAAGGTGCCACAAGTTCTCCTCATTTTTTTTGCTGATACAGACTAACACGGCTACCACTCTGAAACCTGTCACTGTGTGAGAAAGTTTCCTTTGTTGCCTGGATCTTTAGACAGCAAAATCAGTATTCTCCTATTTGCCCAGTCTTAGATGATTTCTTTATATTTGAGTTTGATGAGTTGTTGATAGCTAGGAACTTAGTATCATGTGAACCACGTACAGGAAGCTGCAAAGAACTGACTCATAGAGGTAGAATTGTGTATTTCAGAGGAATCGTTATGTTTATGAACACTTTATTATTTCAAAGGAGTTTTTACTCTAGCACGGGTGGTAAAGCTTCCCATTTAAATTTAGAGACATTTATTTTGGAAGAAATTAATTTCTTCTGTAAGTTTTTGATCACAGACTCACTCAGTCATTTGTCTGCAAAACAAAAAAAACCAAAAGAGGTCTCCAGCTTCGTTTAACTTGAGAGGCAGCTAGATAATACTTGAACTTGATCATGCACATTCCCTTTGGAGGGACCACCCACATCCGATAGGAGCATTAAAGGCATGGAAATCATTTTCACTGTAGCTTGAGTGTGTCTGTCTTGAACAGGGGCTCATAGCTAGAGGAGCTAATCAAAATTTTCAAACACTGAAAAAATAAAACCCAAACAACAAATCCTCACATTTCTTAGTGACTGAGTCCTTGCAAACATTATAATTTCTCTGTCAGCTTTATCTGTCTCAAGGATGAAAAACGAGGTCAGCCAGGTGCCAGCCTGTCCCAACTACTGTATTTACTGTTTGACAACTGATCAACAAGAAAGAACCAGATACGTGTCTCTCACAGCCACTGACTGTACATCTGTGCCTGCTGTATAGATCCTACATACTTCAGTTAAGAGCTAAAGATCCTGATCCAACCAAAAGAAAACTCCTTTCCAGGTTTTAGAGCTGCACATATTTTGCTCATGACATATGGACTATCTCAGAGTTCAGTAAAAAACTTGGGGTGGATTTTATTTAAAAAAAACCTGGATCTTAATTGAAAACCCCCATTCATCCAGAGCAAAGAGGAAAAACACAGCTACAATGCCTGCAGGCAGCCTGTACTAAGCTATAAATAGCCATTGTTTATTTTACACCAATTTACTGCACTATACCACACAGCTTTTTTGTGTGTATATGCTATTACATTTTTGCTATTTACATTAATGATAGTGTAGTATAGATTATTGTGTTTGTTTTGCTTTGATAAATACCATTATTGTCTGATAAAATCGTCCAAGCTTGTATTCTAAGCTACAAGGAAATGAAAGCAGTATTCTGGTAACAATGGAGTTTACCAATTTTAATGCTAACTATAGCAACATGCTTAAAACAAAAGGGAAGGATTTTTGCTTTAGCAGTTTCAAAGCTTTTCTCCTAAGAGATAAAATGTAAATATGGTTGAGTTTTTTTAATATTATTTTGTATTAGAGGGTATTGAGACAAGCTTCCAGGTTATGCATCTCCTTGACAAATTCATGCTAAACATGAATTCAGTAAGGAACTATAAATTTAAAATTATAAATTTCACTGAATGCTTTTCACACACCAAACTGGTGTTTCAGTCAATTAAGCAAATGGCTACAACTGTCAACTACAGCCCCTTTGGAACGAAGTATCATCCTAATGGGTGTTTTAAATTTAACCAATAAATAAGGGAACCAAGTCTAAAAAAATAAAAGGTATTTCGTACGTTAATTTCTTGCTTCTGAGAACTAGTTTTTACAGGGTAGCTGTAGGGCTCACTTTAAGCTGCCACTTACTGCAGTCAGTGGGAATTTTGCATGTGAACATGATTTGGCCCTTGATGTTTCAAATGCTATTAGAACCTGTACTAGGCATGCCTGAGGTCGAACTACTGCACCCCTGTCCATAAACAGTCGGTGGACTTTATATAACTATTCTATTTTAATATTACTGTTATGGGAAAACACAGTTATCAAACATATGCTATGAATTACAGAGCTGAGTGCTTGATAGAAACTCTCCATGAAATGGACTAAACATGGAGACTCTTCATCTCAGTTACTTTGTTCCTGTCATTTAGACAGGGCCGGGGGGGCGGGATGTTGGGGTGAAAGAGAAAAGGGAGCTTTAAGCCATCTTTGCACTCCTGTGTTCTCGGTTGTGCAGGAGCTAGTCTGGCCCCTGGTGTAGTTAAGGTAACCCAATGGCTGCTCTAACTTTTGCTTTGGTTCTCATTGCCCACCTATGGGCTCAGGGAAGCAGAGAATAGCCTCTGTACAATGCACTCCAGCCCCTGATCTTCCCCCTATGCCAGGGAAATTCTATGTGCAGGGGGTATTTTCAGGGGCCACTTTATGCAGCCAGAGTAGCGTAAAGAGACCTTAGTGTAGGACTAAAAGAAAAGGAGTACTTGTGGCACCTTAGAGACTAACCAATTTATTTGAGCATAAGCTTTCGTGAGCTACAGCTCACTTCATCGGACTAAGAATCAGGCCCAAAGAGCTGGTTACAACCATCACACAAGCGCCGATAACCATCTACTTAAGAACCAGTGTTATTATCGCCCGTGGAGCTGCACCAGTTGGAAGTCCTGGGTCCCATTTTTGCCAGTACAGACAAAAACCTTTATGTTGCAGAGCAGCTGGGCAAAAGGAGGATCAGCAGCCAGGCCCACTTGAACTGCTGTGTGCTCAATACTGAGAACAATGAGAGCCATGTGACTGTAGGCTGATTGGCTTCCCAGCTGAGAGTACAGACCGTAAGCAGGTATGGGAGGAGAAGGTATGGGAGGAGACAGTGTGCTGAGGACGGGGCAGAGGGAGGAAGGGGGTCAGAGCTGGAACTGTCTTCTAGCTACAGGATTGGGCACAGTGATGTCTTAGCTGAGATTTTTTGCAAGTCCCTGCTTGTATGCAGTATTGTTGTTGATTTTGACACCTCTGATCACAATAAATAGGACTAGCGTTGGTATGGTAAATAAATTAGGCTGGGAAATAGCATGAGTCAATAGGGCTCTGCCCACACAGGGCTCACTGCATAGGCCCTGATCCAGCATAGGCTTAAGTGCTTTGCAGAGCTGGGACAAAAACCCTGCGCTCTAACCCTAAGACGACTCTGCCTCAGAGTATGCACTTGCTTCACGTCATCATGGGAGCTTGCAAAGCCACTGGAAGTGTGTTAAGAATGATTGTATTAGCACAACTAGAAAGCACAGTGGCATTGAGCTCAGACCTTATCTTACTGTGTCTGCTTCGTTGCAGGGATCTGTTGTTATATATTACTTTTCGCTTGCTGCACAAGGGTCATTTAACATATTTTGCTTCTTCACATATCGCTTTCATATACATATAATCAGTTAGAATCCATACTGTGTTATAGCATAGATCTCCCCACTTTCTCTACAGTCATTTCTCAGTGATAATAGGAGGGAAGGTGGCTTTTTAAGATTGGGGCATTAACCCAATGAAATTGAAATTTGAAATCAGTCTTTGTGAGTCCAGTGGCCACACCACTTTTTAAATCCCTTTTCTGACAGCAGCTCCTACAAGTGGTGACATCAGAAGGCCAGCTTTCCAGGAGCCTGGGGACTGCAGGGTATTTGTAAGAGCAACCCTCCCTGTCTTTCTGCCTGATTTATTTTTATTTTAGATGAAAGAAACAAACAACATCTCTCTGTGCGAGAGCACCGTGTGTGTCTGTGTGTGCATCTGTGCTGCAACATGCTGCATCAACTCTTCCTCTCACAACAACAGCTGCCTCTGTAGACTAGGGTGCTCAGCAATTTAAAGATGCAGTATTGCAATAACAAACTTCAGCAG
This sequence comes from Natator depressus, assembly GCF_965152275.1. NCBI lineage: Eukaryota > Metazoa > Chordata > Testudines > Cheloniidae > Natator > Natator depressus. Next base: position 75,078,804 of record NC_134243.1, read on the forward strand.
TAACATAGCAACCTCCACCACTGAAACCACGTTTGGGTGCCTGACATCTGTTTGTTGCAATCTTCTCTTGCCCCTTCCCACAAGATATTCTCCCCTCTCGTTAAGCCATGGTGAGCCCTGGTCAGTTATGAGATCATCCAGATGCCCTCGCGTTTGGCTCTGGTGAGGACAGCAATTATCAGGTGCACTCTCTTTTACACAAAAAGAAAAGGAGTACTTGTGACTAAGGTCAGTCTCTAAGGTGCCACAAGTCCTCCTTTTCTTTTTGCGAATACAGACTAACACGGCTGCTACTCTGAAACCTCTCTTTTACACTTTCTCCTTTTTAAAATTTCACTAATAAGCGATAATTTGGGCATCTTTCCTCACATATTGGAAGGATCACAGTGGTGTCTTGATCTCACTAAGGACCGTAAGCCCGTGGTGCATGGATCATGCAGAGCACTGTAGATTCTATATAGACAATAAGTAACAGAACACTTGCCGTGTCTTTCCAAAATGAAGACGTAACTAGCCTGTGGATGGAGTAGCCATACTACATGCGATGGGGTTCTGTGCAGTGTCTTCCTTTACCAGGAGGCTGTCATATCTGAGTCTTTTTAAGGGTGGAGCTGAATGCTACTGGGACCAGTTTACCCCTCCTGGAATGGTCTAAGTCCTTTCTGGAGTCCTGAGATCTTCTAATTTGCACTTGCTTTACACACCTTACTGTTCAGGATTGGTATTTTGCACATTGCTCTTCTTACAAAGGAGGACTGGACAACACTCCATTCAGAGCTCATCAGTACTGCTCCTTAACTGGTTAGATCCTCAGTGCTCAGACACCATGGTGATGGGCACAATACCAGGAGACAGCGAGCACGAGAGAGCAGAATGAAATCCATATCTCCCAAATGGTAGCACAGAGCACTGTATTCCATTGTTAGAATGCTCTTTGTCTTGTTTATAACAGTAAAGTGCATGAGGAGCCAAGCATTTTAAGTTTGATATCGGAGGTATAGTTACAAAGGGGTGATTAAAATCAGGATTATGGATGAGGGGAGGAAATGTGCAGTAGTTGCACATCTGAGTGTTAGAACACAGAACCTCCTAAAGAGCTGGGGGTGTCCCCTAGAGACAAGAAGCACATGGGAAACCTGAAGCCTTGTTACCATAGCAGTAGCAGCCTAAATGAAAACATACTAGGCAAATCCTAACCCCAGTGAAAACAAAGTGAATTTTGCCACTGACTCAATGAAGCCAGGATTTCACCTATTTTTTAAAAACAGAAGTTTAAGAAAAGTGTCTATTTAAAGACTATGAAATTCCACACCCAACTATGATCTTACTAAAAATGCTTTCACACATTCAAATAAGTCTTTTCTTTCTTTCTCTTTTAAAATAACAGTACAGAATGCTCCTCTGCTCACTTGTAAAACGTCCCTGCAATGGTATTTATTTGTTTTTTAAATATGAATTCTATGCTGGGGAGATACAGATATTTAAATGGTTTGATCACAATGTTTTGTAGGTTTCAAAGTGCATCTGTCAATATTCGGCATTTTTGTGACTATAAAGAGACTGCAATTCCTGCCTAATTTAATATATATATATAATTTATTTTACTAACCAGACAAACACAAGGGTCTAACCAAATTTTTATTAGAGGATTAAAAATAAAACAAAATACTAGATATACTCTTTTTATAACAGAATATGAATTGATCTCTATTTATCCACCAGGAGAATATAACTTCATTCATTTATAAATTCAATGTTGTAATCCTAAAAAGAATTACAAAATGCTAATCAGCATAAACAATTGAGAAGGATGTCTAACAGGCAACTTACCTGTTCTTCTACTATGTAGTTCTTTAGATGTCTATTGGATTATTTAGATTATCTTGTTTATTTCTTGTCTGCAAAAAAATGATATTAAAAAAAGACTAAATACAACTGTAAATACAGAAACTTGCCTGCATGCTAAATTTGACATTTGTTGTAATCTGGCAAAGTATTTTCAACAAATATGTACGTTAATCAATAGGTGTGCTGTCCCAAAAGAAAGGTGTGTGAAGGAATGGAAACTCCTAGAGACAAATAGGAAAAATGTTCAGATAAGAAATTGAATATTGTAATTAGAGGAACAATTTTGCCATTGTCCAATAGAATTTTTTTTCTGTTTGTCTATACATTTTATGAAGCAGTGTCAAACAATTCCCAAGTAGTTCCCTGGTATCCATTATAGTCTCTCTGTCTTCAGGGGAAGCTATTTTCATAAAGGAACAGTTGTTTTAAAAACATCTAAAACCAATAAATTTCTCAGTAAACTACTGCTTTTCACTGTTTTCAGTCAAACAGTAGATTTGTAGTTTCCTTTATTACCCAGGAAAGAAACCAAATGTATCTTTAAATGTTAGATTTTTTTTCCCTGTGAAGATTCACTAAAATGGAACAAAAGTTATATTCACTAATAGTTTTCTTCAAAGTCTCTGGAAGCCTGTGTATTCCTCACATAGGCAAAAGCTTCCATCAAGCATAATGGGAGTTTTATCTGAATAAAAACAGGCCTGATTCCCTCTCATTTATACAAGTATAAATCTCACACCCACACCCACACCTTAAAATTCTGTATAATCTCAGAGTTTCTAACTGGTACCCACTCATGTTGCATTTTCAATCCCCATAGCTGTGTATGGGATGTCTCCAAAATTTATTGTCGTACTTCTTTACCTACCGAAGGAGTGGGCGAGAAAAGGAGGTTAAATCTCAATTTTGATAATGCACTGACTGAAGGTTGAGTTACTAAGATTTTTTTCCTGGGGTTGGATTCATAACTCAAACTATGGATCCCAGATACTAATGTGTAGGAAAAATATCCTTGTTATATGTTCCTAGTTAAATCTGTGCAACTTCAGTGAATTTAATGAGAATACGTAAAGCAAAATCTGGTCCTCAATATAATGCAGTAGTATCTACCAGCAGAGTTTATAATACGAAAATCTGACACAGTTATTATAAATACACATTTTCCATTTCAATTCAATTGGTCAAAGCTAGTACATATTCATGGTTCACATAAACCTTTGTATAATTCTAGAGCTGATCTTATAATTAAATCTGCTGGATCTATGGTGCTTCAGAAAGTGTCCCTGCTACTGGATCTAATATTTGCACTGAGGACCTACTTTGTGTATATCTGGTACAGCACCATTTCTTTCAATGCTAATTGACTTATTTAAGTGAGAAATTTGTATTCAAATAAGAGGCTACCTTGTTTGGGACCAAATTCTGCAAGCACTTATTCTGTAGAATTTATTAATTAACAATTAATATTTGTATTATTTGCATTGCAGTAGCACTCAGGAGCCCCAGTCATGGGCCAGGTCTCCATTGTGCTAGGCGCTGTACAGACACAGAACAGAAAGATGGTTCGTACCCCAGAGAGTAATCTAAGTAATTCACACTGAATTCACATTAATTCCAGTGAGGTGCTTGGAGGACCGGGTCCTATATGCTGCCACATTCACTTGGCTAAGAATTTGAGATGGCAAAGCTACTGGTTCAGGTCAAATAAAAGCCAAAAACAAACTTTTGCTAGACACTCAAATCAATCCTTTTTTAAGCTCAAAAATGTTCAGATAACTTTAAAAAAAAATAGTTTTCATTTAAAGCTGGTCAAAAACTTCCCATAATTTTTTTTAAATTGAAAATGTTTTTTTGATTAAACAGAATTTTTGGAAGGAAAAAAGTTTGTTTTTTTGTGAAACCAGAAAACCAAACTTTTCCAATTTGAAACCAAATATTTTCAGTTTGGGCAATTATGGTTTTTTGTTGAAAACCTGAAAACAGGAAAAAAATCATTTTTATCAACTTATTTCATGAGGGGAAAAATAATTTCCTGATCTAATTTTCTTGTTTACAAGTGGCTTCTGACTCTCCTTGTTGTAGCCAGGACCAAAAGCAGAAACACTGCCATTCAGTAAGAAAAGATTATTTCTATAGTTTTCCCACCAAATATTGTTTGCCTCAGAGATTTGGATCGTTCAGATAAAGGCCAGAGAAGAATCAGAACTTTTGGTTCTTTTTCCGAATTGAATCTTTTCCAGTCAGCTAACCCAGCTCTATTCAATAAACGCATGGAGTTATATCTGTTGTGTTCATTCATATTTCACAGGCTAATATAAAAGCAGCAGAAAATTAGATGAGATCCCATTTCAAGTCAAATATTTCCATGAGATAAGTTCTGTTTATAACAGAAAAAAAGAGAACTGTGCTTTCTAAAGCCTAATTTAGACTCTATATCCAAAATATCAGTTCACAAAAAACCTTGGGAGATATAGACTTTTGCTTTGCAGTGTTCTAAATATTTTAAATTCGAAATGAAGGCATCTGGACAAATTCTGCCCTTGGTGACACGAGTGCTAATGTAATCAAATGAATATTCAAGCCTTTATATTCCATATATCACAGGTGTTGTTCACTGAACAATGGATTTCTTTTCTCCTCCCCCCCGCCCCCCCCATATTAAGTCCTTTTTAGAGTTGTCGCACATGTGGAAAGATCATTCTTCTGTCTTGCTCACAAAATTCAAAATTGTCCTGCAGAAAAAAAACATTCCCCCCCCCGCCCCCCCCACCCCGGCACTCCTGTGTTTTTGCAATTCTGTTCCAATAAGTTTCTATGATCGTTTCACTTACAGGGTGGGACTTCATTGTTTGGAATGTAGGAGCTAACTAGCACAGCATATGACCCTGTTCGTTAATAAAAGAAAAACAGAGAAAGGCAAAAAACAACCCTCATCTGGAATGGAGTCCCTGCAGTTAAACAGCAAGTGTATAAAGTAGCAACCACACCCAAGAATAAGGCATTTTTTCATACATACTATACTGTAGAATGTGTAACTCCTGTGACTGCGTGCAGAGCAGGCAGGAGAAAAGAGACTGAGCAAACATCTGCTGAGCAGCAAAGATGTGAAATCCAGCACTTTCCAGTTACACTGATGGAGTCGCAAGTTGAGACATTGCTGTCTGTCTGTCTGCAGCTGCTAAGTATGCACTCAGTAGCAAGCCCCAGATTCCATTAATTATAAAGAAGTCTGGCTGAAATGTAAAGATGTTTCAGCCCAGGGTAAACAGGAACCTAGTGGAGAAAATAACACTGACATAGAGTTGATTAATAGAGCTACAGAAGTATCATTGTATTTTGATAGTGATAAAGCGTTCAGCTGAGATTGGGGCTGTATTTTGCTAGGTGCTGTACAAATACTAGGTACCTGTATTTTGCTAGGTGCTTCCCCACCCTGAAGAACTTAGATTTATATAGATAAAATAGACCAAGGGTGGGAGAAAAGAAATATTCTCCCCATTTTACATACAGGGAATTGAGGCACAAATCGATTTGCATGTGACTCTCCTGACATCACACAGAAAGTATGTGGTGAAGCTAGAAATTACACCCAAATTGTCAAATCAAAGGCCAGGGCCTTAACCACAGGGCCATCCTTCTACTTCAAATCTGAGTCTGCGTTTCCTGCCCTCCTGTTGAACTCAGTAAGTTTTCCAGGTGAATAAGGAATAGGACTTCCATAATTACAGAAACTGACGTTTTAAATAGTCTTAAAATGCTTTGCTCCCATCTTGCCAGACAACTCCCCATGTGCTGCCCGGAGCAATGAAACCTACTTTCTCCTCAGTGAAATCACGCAATTTAGGATTATTTAAGATGTCTGCTCATGGCCTATAGTCCTGTTTTCTAACACAATGCCGTTTATTTGTCATTGGCTGAAGTCAAGGAGAAAAGTGTAGCATGTCAAGGGATAAAATGATTCTCATTTGTGATCTGTGTTTCTTCATGACACATTGGATATTAGAGGGACAAGCTCTTCTCTGTGGAGCCTGAAAGCTCGTCTCTCTCACCCACAGAAGTTGGTCCAATAAAAGGTATTACTTTACCCATATCCTGGGACCAATATGGCTACAACAACACTGCAAACAACTCTGGACATTATACAGGTTTTTTTTAAAAGTACCTTTTAGGAAACTTAAGGAAACTTGTGGAAAATAGCTATTACTCTAGCCAATATAACTAGTTATGCCATTAACCCACTGGGTCATTACCTGACAGTGAAATAAGTAAGAGCTATAATGGGAGGTTCACTACATTATTTTGCAGATATAGCTAATTAAAGAATATCTCATTTAATCCACCTGCTTCTGGAAAATAAGTAAATATAAGACAAGGTCTGATCTTGCTCCCAGTGAAGTCAGTGGGATATCTTCTTGGACATCACTGGAAACAGGACTGGATCCATACCGAAAAATAAGTTCTAGCTATGCCATGCCCTCTTGTAGAAAAGAAAGACATGTAATTACATGAGAATCTTAGCTTCTGCTTATCTTCCCCCCGCTTCCCCCCCCCCCAAGAAAAGGTAATTCTATAGCCCTCATGATTGTTAGGAAAAGCTTGGCAATGCAAATCCCAAAGGCTTACATAGCAGAAGGCAAATAAAACAAACACCAAATTTATAATTTTTAAGACAAAGTCATGATTTTTGGGGGGACCTGACTCAGATTTGTTGAATACTTACAGCTGGCAACTTTCCATACACCCCCAAGGAAGGTGTTCCTGGAAGAGGGGCCCCTTTCCAGATATTAAAAGGTGAGGAATCGCTGGAGTTCAAGGCTTTTCAGCACAAGTGAAATATTTTGAGCTGCTTCCTGTCCTCTTGAGGAACTCAGAGGACTGAGAAGAGCCTGCAAGACAGGGGCATTCTGCCAAATTAAGTGCGTGGCAGGTTACCAGGAACAGAAAAATATTCTGCCAAGCTAGGTGGTATGTAAACGCCATTGGAGTGAGCTGTATTGTAACACAGAAAGGTAAATGGAAAAACTGGTCTGTCTCTTCAGGGGCCAGAAACAACAAGGCTTCCCTCAGCTAAAGGGTAAAAGAAAGAAATGAGACACATCTCACTTCAGTCCTATTTAGAGTGGGACTAAATCTAGCCAAGCTGTAGACAGGAACCACCTTCCACTGCTTAGCTCCGGTCTTCTTTCTAGAAACCCTCTCCCTGTTTTGAGTGAGTTCCCAGCATGCACAGCCCTCTTCTTGTGGGCTAAGAGGGAAAGAATTAATTTCACACAGCTGGTCCAGTCTTGTTAAACCACTCCCTCCAAATCTCTGTATTCAGGGACTGGCATCTTCAGTCCTCCCACTGGCCAGGTTAACTCCTTCCCTGCCAACTTTTAGGCAGATTCAGTACATCCCTTCCCATTAGTCCCTGGGATGAATTGGATGAGTAACGGATGAGTGACAATAAATCATTGTGACTGAGTCACAATCTGGCCCATCTGGGTTATTTAACAACTAGAGCACTCAGACCAAAGATGTCTTTGTTGTTATGTATTTGTATTGTGAGAGAACTTAGGAACACGAATGATGGACGAAGTCCCCATTGAGCTCGGCGCCGTACAAACACAGAACAAAAAGACAGTCCCTGCCCCAAACAGCTTCCAATCTAAATATTTTTAAATTAAACAAAACTAAAAATTCAAATCAGGAGATTTTAAAAATTTCAAGTTCGAAGATTATTTGAAGAACAAAAACATTTTATGCAGGGCTATTTCACCCTGCAGCAGTCTAAAGATTTTTAAATCGAATATGGAGATTTTTTTTTCCCTTTTAGTCATTAAAACCTGTTTGGACTATGGAGACAATGTGGACATGAATGAAGATGAAGGCTTTTACATTTTTTTCATCCCTATCAAACCTTAAAAAGAATTGACAGAGTATTTGAAAATATTTTTAATACTTTTTCAACAACTAAATTTAGCTCAGTTTCAGCTAGTCCTGTCCCTTTCTTACAGCTAGAGTTGCCATGGCAATGCGATACAATTATTTATCGCCATGACAATCTGCTGTAGATGTTTTTAAATGCATTCTATTTTTATTGGCATTGTCATTTCTGCCAAAGGAGGTTAGACACCAATTTGGCGTGCTGAGAGAAAGTTATAATTTAATGTCGGGGATGGGAGGGTTCAGAGGATTCGGTTCAGTGACATCATTGTGACCAAACTGTCACATTTTTTCAGTGATGTCCTGTTCCACTTCTGTTCAGTGAGAAAACAGGAACTGTGGTCCCCCCCCCCCCCCCGCCTTTTCCCTCCTGGAGCACATTCCATTCAATAATCTCAAAGGTCTTTAACAAACACGAATGAGTTATTCACAACTGTGAAATATTATTATCCGAGCGATAAAGAGAGGGAAGCTGAGGCCTGGATACATTAAGTGACTTACCTAAGGTCACACAAGAAGTCAGTAGTAGAGATGAGACCAGAGCCCAATTTTTTTCCTTCCCGGGCTCTAGCCGCTGTGTCATGCTTCCTCTGCATACTGTGTGAGAACAACAGCACTGAAGGCACTTGTGTGATCCTTTGTCATGACCATTACAATTATTTTCCTTCAAGTTCAAAAGTGCTGTGTGTATTGGCTAGCTGGATACCCCAGGCCAGGGTCACTAGGACCTTTCTGCCCAGGGTTTGGGGGAGGAGGAAAAGGCTAGAGACTGCATATTATACCCTATCCTGTGTTCTTTAATGACACTGCCATGCACCACATGGATAATCCTATGGGTGAAATCCTGGCTCAGTGAAGTCAACAGGACTTTTGCTATTTACTTCTGTGGGGCCAGGCTTTCACCCTGTGCATCTTAGTCACCTCATAACTAAGGGTGGGATTGCTCAGTGGTTTGAGCATTGGCCTGCTAAACCCAGAGTTGTGAGTTCAATCCTTGAGGGGGCTGTTTAGTTGATCTGGGGCAAAAAATGGGGATTGGTCCTACTTTGAGCAGGGGGTTGGACTAGATGATCTCATGAGGTCCCTTCCAACCCTGATATTCTGTGATTCTGTGATAACTGGTAGATGAACTGACAGCAATGACCCAAATATACAGCTGTTGGGAGATTTGTGTTCGGTTTATTCTGTCTCAAGCTTTTTCAGACTGTGTCCTCAGTCCTAATGGGAAATGATTATTGTTGTCCACAGTGCTAAAATATGAACAGCAGGCCCATTGCAACAGTCTGGGATAAAGTAGAGGCAGACATTGCTGATGAAGGGCTCATTACTTTATTAGTATAGAGCAGAGGTAGGCAACCTATGGCCCGCGTGCCAAAGGCAGGAAGCAAGCTGAGTTTCAGTGGCACTCACACTGCCCAGGTCCTGGCCATCAGTCCGGGGGGCTCTGCATTTTAGTTTAATTTTAAATGAAGCTTCTTAAACATTTTAAAAACCTTATTTACTTTACATACAACAATAGTTTAGTTATATATTATAGGCTGATAGAAAGAGACCTTCTAAAAACGTTAAACTGTATTACTGCCACATGAAACCGTAAATTAGAGTGAATAAATGAAGACTCGGCACACCACTTCTGAAAGGTTGCCGATCCCTGGTACAGAGGCTACGGGATAGACCTCCAGCCTAGTCTGCCTACCTACCTGTCTGTGTCAGCATTTCTAAATCACGTGTGACTACAAAACCTAGTCTAAGCCAAAGCCTGCCTGGCATAGCATGTGCATGGTGTGCCTGCAGCCATTACCACAGATACAATGTGCGGACACAGGTTATGTAAGTGACAGAGCATGTCAGGATACCAGTTTATCCATACAGATAAAAAGATGAAAATAGAGTATGCTTATTTCTAAATATATACCCCCCACATAATAAGGCATACATCACATAAACTTCGACATACCACACTGGGTGGGAATGAGATTGCTAAAATGTGTTAGTACTGTTTGTGTGCGTGGCATCGGAGCAGAGAAGGGGATAGTAGATGTGAAACTGATTGACTGGTGCATCAAAATAATCCTCTGCTGGACTTGTAAGGAAATATGGTTAACAAATCCTAAAGAAGACTGGGAAAGAGCTCCCTTTGTGGCATTCTGGCTAATGAAAAGACCTTTTCATAATACTGCAATCAACTTCATGGGTCTGCTGGAGCAGTCTAATTGGGCTACAAATGGATCCCATTTATTGGCGATTATGTAACTCACCATGCAGACCTAGTCCCATACCAAGAATGTGGTTCAAGGGTCACATCTTTCTCCAATGATATAATTCATGATCAGGGAACCTGTTTTTTGTTTTTTGTTTACATTTCCGATCATGAACAAGGTCTTTACAGATGTTACTAATCTGGAATAAACCATGTTCCCCAGTGAATGCAATAAAGATTAGGCAGAGGCAATTTGTGGTGGTGCGGAGTTCCAGAATATTGCTTCTTTTAATTTTTGTGCCAAGATACTACAGTGATTCTTGTAGATGGTGCTTAGATACTACAATACTTTAGAAATTCATAGACAGACTGGCTAAAGAAACATGTGGCTCATTTGTGGCTAGAAATGTATCCCAGCTTCTTATAAATGGGTGCGTCCTATCTGATCTGTACTACGGGCAAATAGTGAAGAGTTTTTTTAAATAAGTGAAAGAACACCTGGATAAAATATTTCATACCATGCAGATGTGGAAAATGCTACATTACACATCCAAATGCTATCTACAGGCAGCTCAGACTGAGAGAGGATCATGGTATTACTTGAGTACCTAAGAAATTCATTTTTAAGAAGAGAGAAAATTGTTATGTTTACTAACAACTCTTTGGTCCTTTAAACTTCTCAAGCTCTGGACTGGAGACATGTGATTAACTGTCCACAAACAAATGACAACAATTGGTAAGATTTTTGGGGGAAAAGTTCACTCAGGTCAGGAGAAGGTTATACACAGAGACAGGTTGAATGTAGGACCAAGAAACATTTTGATGGACTTTCACCCAATATTCAGAGCTGAACGAAACATAAATAATTTTGAGGCTTGAAAATGTTTTTTACATTTTAAAGAATTATTATAGATAGTATTTTTAAATTATAAATCAACACCATGTCCCAATGACAGCTCCCCACACATCCCAAATTCAGCAGAGTCTAACCGTGCAGGTAAACAGCATTGCTTAGCCCTGGTCTACACTGGGGGCGGGGGCGGGGGGGGGGGCGGAATTGATCTAAGTTATGCAACTTCAGCTACATGAATAACATAGCTGAAGTCAACATACTTAGATCGACTTACTATGGTGTCTTCACTGTGGTGAGTCGATGGCTGCCACTCCCCCGTCGACTCTGCCTGTGCCTCTCGCAGCAGTGGAGTATAGGAGTCGACGGGAGAGCGCTCGGGGGTCGATTTATCACGTCTAATCTAGACATGATAAATCGACCCCCTCTGGATCGATCGCTGTCTGCCAATCCAGTGGGTAGTGTAGACATACCCTTAGATCCAGATTCTAACCCCCTTACTCATGCTGAGGGGTATGTTACATTGCAGAGTAATAGAGCACTCGGCATAAGGATGTCAGAATCTTGCTGTGACATAGTTCTCTCTTCTGGCCCAACAGGGCACTACTCACGCTGTTGTGGGGTCTTTGATGGTCAGTTGCCACCAGTCCAATGCAGTGGTGCTTAAGCCCTCGAGCTAATGCACACGGGAATCCCACCCCTTCCAGGGTATTAAAGTCTCAAAATAAAGAAATACTGTGAACTCAAAGACAGGGTCATCTGAGGAGTCTTCGGCAGGACCCCAACTCAGGGCTTATCTTCAGACAGACAGTCCTCTTAGTCAGTCTTCCTGGGCTGGGTCATCTCATCCACCTGGAGGCTCATCCGGGCAGCTAGCTGTCTCACACACTGAGCTGAAATCAGGTTTCCCTCACCAAGAGTGAAGTAGCACTCTGCTCTCCTTCCTGATGAGCCCCAACCTGAGCTGGGCTTTTTCCTTAATGTCCATCTCCACCCCAGACATCTGATGCAGGTGTAGCAGGGTGAGGCCAATTGGGGCTACAGGCCCCCACTAACCCCCTCCTTGACTGGCTGCCCCATCACACTGACCCTTAACCATTAGTAGAAAAGTAGGAGACTATATTTCCAACTTCTGTACATCTAGGTCATCTTGGAAAGGGAAGAGCCGAACATCTGCATACAGAAAAAAGAAGGAAAATGTCCAATAGTAAGTAAACTGAGAATAACTTTTGAAAATAATCCCATGAGTGAGTTCCGTACTTTCTTTATATGTTAGGAGATCTTATCAGGACAGGGTTGGCTTTTCAAAAGAAACTGTGTGCTCTTTTTTGCTTCCTCCTTTTCGGCAATCATCCTTATTATTCTTTTATTTATTTATTGACAGTACAGCCATGCCTAGAGGCCTCAGTCAGGTCAGTGCTTCATTGTGCTAGGTATTGTATAATATCTTACAATCAAAATGCAAATGTAACAGGTGGATGAAACAAACAAACAAGAAAAGGGGTGGTACAGAATGAGGTAACAATCATCTGAGTACAGTTTTGCACAGACTTGCTACGTGCACAGTTCGTGGGAGTGATAAAGCAGCAGGAATCACAGCACTACCACCAGGCTAGATACTATCAGATACTACATAAGGATTTACTGAAATAAGAAATAAGGCCTATCCATTTAGGGTATGGTCATTCAGTCCCAAAATGCAAAATGTTCTTCAGACTGACGTCCACATACCACACTGGGTGAGAATGAGATTGCTAAGTAGGCCCACACCAAGAAGCACTAGAAAAAGCATGCAGAACATTCCTCAGACTGACTTCTAGACGAAAAATAGTCAGGTCATCAATGTGTCCAAAGTGCTTCTCTGAAACAAACTTCCAAGGTTCATCCATGTGGGCTTATATTTTGCTTGATGATGGCCATAGGGAATAAGAGGTTAAATACAGAAATCAGCCACGATCACTTACTGAAAGTTAAATGGTGAAAGAATTAACAGAAAGAGCCAATACAATTTTGTTCTTTGCAAGGGCTGTTTGGTGGGATGCTCATTAGATTATACTGAAAAGCAATCTCTCTCCCATCAGACAGCAGCTGCATGGCATAACTAAGAAATTTTATTGCAAGGAAAAGACAGACGCATAGCCAAAGTCTGAGATGAGAATGATGGAGCTTTCCAGAGTTCACTGCAGTTGCACAAGTCCCTGGAAGGATGAGAACCAGTGCAGTTCTGAAGTACTTTTTTCTGACCCTAATAGATACAGAACAGAACTGAATTGAAGTAGGGGGTACTTAGCAACTGCAGGATCAAGCCTGAAAACAGTTTTCCAGTTTAATTCCTGCCAAATGCCATGGGGTAAATGTTCCTGGATGAGTTATGTTTTTGGAATCACTGTCTCTTGTTATAGTATCCTTTCTTTTTCAGCCAAGAAATGGATCACCTGGCGAGATGTTTTCCCAAATTTGCAGTGCTGCTGGGCTGGGAACCTGCAGTTATTATTTCTGGATTATTGTTATTCGTTTATTTATATGTAACACAGCAGTGCCTAGGGTCTGCAATAAGCATGAGAAGCTCATAGTGCTAGGTGCTGTACATACACAGAAGAAGAGAAAGTCCCTCTCCTGAATTGCTTAGAGTCTAAAAAACAAAAAAGGAAAAAGGTGAGAGAAGAGGATACAACAACTAACAAGAAGATTGGGAACTGAGACACAGAGCGGTCAAGTGATCTGCCCATGGTCACTGAGGCAGCCTGTCGGGGAGCTCAGAACTGAACTCAGATCTCATGAGTCCCAGGATTTTCTAGACGATAAGTTTCTTCTCCTTTTTAATATTTTGATTGTTTTGGACAGACCATTCACTGATGTGAAAGGGCAAAGTCCTGCTCATCAGGTCAGAAACATTATGGCATGAGAGATAGCCTACTGTAATAAAGTCCTGAGATATTCTTTGCAGAGACTAATGCACCAGATGCACGGGGCGAGTGTTTGTTTTCGTACCAGTCTGTGAGGCTGCAGCAAACCTGATGATGTTTCCAAATTGTAAATCACTTCAAGGAGCAACCTGGGAGATGGAAAGCTCCATATTATTGTGTGGGGGATAAAACACTTTTAAATGCTAATTAATAGGGAGAAGATCCATCTTGCGCATTGACCACAAAGGTCTCCAGTGACTGCAGGAGGTAAAGGAGAGCAACACAGCATTTTACTTGTAATGCACTGTTTCATTTCACCTTGGAGATCAGCTCATTAATGGAGCTGGCACACGGGCAGTGAGACTGCTTTCCCGCAGTGACTCCTGACTGCAAGGTGCTTAAGCTCAGACCGAAGCCATAGGAAACGTCCAGGGTGAATGTATGATAGAATCTCCCATTGATTGGCTGAGACTATGGGCCAAAACGGCCTGGCAGATTTAAACTGATCAGAAAATGGGTGAGTGAGGAATTAATGTAATTTAGTGTCCGCTGAGGGGGCAGAATGAACATAAGGGGGCAGAAAGAGGAAGCAAGAAAAACAACTAATGTTGTAGGAGCAAGATAAAGCATGTCTGTATGTGAGCTGTGGGCTGTCTTCCGTTACGTACTCCTTATTAGCTGCTTTTCCTGCTATACCCTCATCTGCCTCTCTGGCTGGTCAGCCACATGCAGTGCCTCCCACTTGTCACCCGCTCCTCTTCTGGCCCCTCAGTTTGCACTCTCACTTCACAAAAAGGTGAAGGTTTCATGACATTACCATTTACTTCCATTGAAACCTGGCCATCCAAACCTGGTACGCCTTGGGCATGATCCCCCAGTGCCCTGCACCATTTACACCAGGGCAATGTGGGTATAAAATGCTACCAACTCAGAATAGTTATGTCTCACACTTTCACCAGTGTAAATGATTGCACGAGGTACAGGGCACTGGAGAATCTAGCTTCCCATGTGTAATTGACACCACTGTTTATGTTGCTGCTGAGCGAGCTATCTCACTCTCTATCTATAAAGTGCCTGTCACCGTGAAGTCTAAGTGTTACCAAATCCGCTTGTACCGGGTCTGGCTCTGACCTCATGTGTTTGTGCCCAGAGCGTGATTTCAATGGGGTGCAACTAGGGAGAGCTACAGTTGGGAACCAGCTCTGCTCTTCAAATGCAGGAGAGTTCTCAAATTGCCCAGTAGGACAATAGGGAAAAGTGGAATGGACACAGTACGGGCCACACGTCACCGCTCATCCATTTCCTTTGTAGCTGACCCTACTTCCTCCAGCTTTGCCTGGATTTGCTCTTTTTAGGGTCCTTTGAGCTCAGCTGTGCCTGGATCACAGAATGTCTCCATGTCCTATACAGAATGCATACTGAGATACAGATGACATGGTGGTGATAGTGGTCACCTTCCACCTCCGAACCAGAGCTCAGATTTCTGCCTGGGGCACCTATCACAAGTGAATTCGGTAGGTCTCAGACTGTATCTCACCAAATGGATTTTCCTACCCTATTTCCAGACAAGCCTATGTGTTGAGCTCCTCCAGATCTTCTCCCCTTCCAAAGAACTGCATGTCCCCTAGATACATGGCTGCATGTGCAACACACATCAGCCAGCTTGGGGACACATAGCATGACCCCCACTCCCGCCATCCCTCAGGTCTTGTCACTACCACAGTGCCTGTGGCCCCATCCCTGCAGTGCTGGGGTCCCTGGAGTCTGAGTTCCAAATGGCCTGATTCTGCTCTCTTTTAGACTGATGTAAATCAAAAGTGACTCCAATGAAGCAAATGGGCTTGCACCAGGTGTTAGAGCAGAATCAGGTCCAAGGATTCTGCCCAAATCCCACCCGTTACTCGAATTAAATAAAAATGGGCACAATAGTTGGCTGGTGCTGGGTGTTGGGCTGGCATAAGCAGCTGCTGCATTCTGCCCCGGGGTGGTTGCCTTCAGTGGTTGCACATTGGCTCAGTTGCACAGAGTCTGTAAAGTGCTTTTTGATCCCAGGATGAAAAGTGCTGTATAAATGTAACACTCATTCATTCATACACGAGTCTGTCCGTCAATCCCAAGCGTTCAGTCTGCAGTTTGGTTATTTTCTGTGGTTAAGGGGAACCACACCAGGTTTAACACTATCTCAAAGTCTCTGTTGACTTTCTTTTACATTCTTTTTCAGGGCTATGTTTAGACTGTGATTTCCAATCTTCTTGACTAAGATTGTTTTAACATGCAGCAGCGTCTATTAAACGCTCCCTGCATTTCAGCCATAACAAACTACTGAAGAAAAACCTGGGGTGGGAGGGGTAGGATGTTGTGCATGTCAATATAATGTTTTTAAGCCTATACAGGATTGATTTGTTTTCACAATTTTGAAGAATATTCCCAGCTGAAATATACAAACATGGTGATAGGAGGGAGTGAAACCTACAGAAACAAATGAAAGGGCTACAGATTAATCAGGTAATTGCAATAAACTCACAGAGCATTTGTAAATGCAGCCTCTGTTTTTAAACACTTTGAACTAAATAACTGATCATGAAACAAACTGTCAGATGAATAGAAATCAGACATATGCTGCAGGGAAATCTAATGATTATTAGGTCAGTTAAATGAACAAACCAATTAAATTAATTTGTCTGCTGTGCGCCAATTTATGTCAGTGCGATAATAGAATGAAACCCTCCAAACAAACACCTGTTAGGGGAACAATGCACAGACAAATGCAGTGTGCACTGAAGGATTAAGCTGTCTCTCGGCACAGTTACAGGGGGAACTATTAGCAGGGAAGATAAGGAGGTTGATCTTGCAGAGCACAGGTATTGCACCTGTAAGTGATGAGCAGGACAAGGAATTGAAGGAGAGTGCTACTTTGTGGACACCGGGCTCTTCCTGTCTAGACTAGGAAGCCAGATCTGCCCCAGCAAGAGTCACACATCCTGAAATGGCTCTTGCTGTTGTTGGTAGTGCTAGTATCATCCTAGCATCCAGGAGCCCCAGTCACGGAGCAGGACCTCACTGTACTAGGTGCTGTACAAACAGCACAGAAAGACTGTCCCTGCTGCAAAGAGCTTCCAATCTACATACCAGACAACAGCCGGATACAGACAGACGGGGGCGTTAAAACATGGGACTAAGTGGTCAGCCTGATCTCAGTGCACCAGCAGCCTAACCATAGTCAAGTGTTTGTGGGCCGCGTGGCAGAGGAGAGTTTTAAGGAGGGTTTTGAAGGAGAACGAGTTCGTTTTTGCAGATCTGTACGGGTAGTTTCTCCCGAGTGTGCTCTCCCTGTGTCTGTATGGAAGACTGTGTCAGTTGTCTTCTTTCTCTGGCCCCCCTGGACAGCCCACACTGTGGGTCAGGATTAGCATGATTTGAAAAACACGATATACGTCCTTCGAAAAACATTGAATGGAATCAACATTTATTTATCTCGTTGGATTCCTTATGAAATGAAACTGAAACGTCATTCGGTTGGGAGGTTTCAAAACCCTGAACATATCCCCTCCCTCTTTCATCCTCCTTCCTATCCTTCCCCCACTGTGGAAGAGAGGGAAAAAGGCAGACAAAGGGAGGGAGGAAAGGGACCAAAAATGCCAAATCAATAATCACTGCAATTTTTCATTGACAAATCGGAACAGTTGAACCAAAATTTAATTTTTTTCTGCAAAAATATTGGTTTTGTCCAGAAAATCATTTTTAGTCAGACAACAAATTGTAGACAATCTGTAGTCAGGATGCACACAGGAAGGGGCTGGGTGAGGGACAGTGGGTGCTTATCAACCCTTTCCCTCCCATGCCCCTCAACCAACCCTGCAACAGTTCCTGAGGTTTTACCATGGAAGAACTCGAGCTCCGCTACAGGGTGCTGGCAAGGAGCCCTACATCTGGGGTCAAGGCAGAGAGTAAACCCTGCAATACTTCTGCTATGCCCCCGCAGCAAGGGGAGCACAGAGTTTCTGGAGGAAAGGCCCCCTGCATCAATACTATTCACTGGGAGGAGAGGGCTTCTGTCTGCCCTTCATCCCCTCTGTGCTGCTGCAGCAGGCTCAGTGGAGCCAATTTTTCTTATTTGTACTTCAATAGTAACTAGAGGCCCCAAAGGGACTGGGACCCATTGTGCTAGGTGCTGTACAAACACACAGTGAGACACAATTTCTGCCTCAAAGACGTTACAGTAAACAGACAAGACAAAGCGGTGAGGGAGAACAGAGTGCAACAACTCTGGTCAGTGGTAGAGCCAGCAGGCTGAGTCTGAGGCCAGTGTCCTAACCACTAGTCTATGCTGCCTCTTCAACCATGAATCAGGGCCATCCTGTGGTGGGGAAACTTAGGCCCTGGGACTGCGAATCAGCCTCTTCCAGAGGGAAGTTCAGAAAGTTGGTGATCCGACCTCCATGTAGTAGTGTTGTGAGTGTAAATCCATATACTTCATATGCATTAAAATCTAAGCAATTACAAAACAGACACGGGTGGTTGGTTTTTTCCCCAGGTAAATCTTCCTTCTGCACTTTCCATTCATCATGAAGCATGTACTTTGCTCTACGGCTCTAATATCAGTCATCAGTTTTGACTGGTAGGTATAAAATAAGAAGAGCGAGTGAGTGAAAAAGATACAGCGAGAGAGATTACTAAAGCACAGTTTGTGGTATTCCAGTAACTGATGAGTGGAAAGTTCCCGGCAAGAACTAAATACACATTTTATCACAGGCTAATCTGGCTCAGCTCATGCATTTCTGCAGCAGAGTGATAGCTGATGGACTGCTGTCTTGTTGGCTAAAGGGGAACCTGTCTGGTACAGAAGGGTTCTGCAGTGTTTTCCCAGGAGATTGCAGTATAAACTTACTGATGCTTTTATAACAGATGCCCTTCAAGTAGGATTATAGGATACATACTGAATTTGTTGGGGGTCTACTAATTTGCGCACCTGACTCGTCATATGACTGTCTACTAAGTTTACAGAAGCGATTTCACAGTAATGTCAGATGCACATTATCAGATGCAGCTCTTAGTCATCTCTCAGTGACATCTGAGAGGACTAACTGTTTAGCGCTAGAAAAGAGCAGCATCAACAATAAAGAGGAATAGTAAATGATAGTTACATCTTGGGTATCCAATGTCAGCCCAAATTCAGGCATTGCTGCGTCAGACAAACAAGCAGCAGAAACGCCTGTCTCTCTGATTTTGGCCAGTACCAGCTGCTTCAGAGCAAGGTGCAAGTATCCCTGCAGTAGGCAGACATTGAACAACTGTCCCCCAGGGAAAGTTTCTCCCCAACTCCCTCTAGTTAGAGGTTGGCTCCAACCCTGGTGCTTGAGGGTTTATATCGCAAACTCTTGTTTATTTGGAATCATCACTACTATAATTCAGAATATCATTGTTTTCCATAGAAATGTCCAGTCCTTTTTTGAACCCTGCTAAGTTCTTACTAAATGATGTCATGTGGTAACGAGTTCTGCAGACCATTGCCTTTTTATGGAAAAAAGGGTTTTCTCTGACGAGTTCTAAATTTGCTGCCTTTTGGTTTCACTGATTGTCTCTTGCTCTTGTAGCACAAGAAGGAGTGAACAGCAGCACCCTTGCTTCTGATAAATGGAAACCTATGAAACAAAACCCCAGGGAGGAAAAGCAGAGCACTCCAGGAGGAAAGCACATGCTTTCCAGACCAGGTTCAACAGCAATGCTCTTTGGAATGCTGCATTTTTGTACACTTCCTACAAACCACGATACCAAATGTTAATTGACAGATTCATTAGCTTAAAATAAATCATGCTATATCATCCCTGGGTGAGATGCCAACCGACATATAATAATAACCCTTGGGTCTTCAATTGTGCCTCCCAAGTAAACTGCTCAAGGTGCTTTGCCCACAATAATGTATTTACCCCACGAGAGCCCCCCTCCCCACCCACACAGAGGTGACATGACTTGTGCAGGATAGAAGTAGAGCCAGGAATAGAACCCAGGTTTCTGTTTCCCATTGCTATGCTCTAACCATTACATGATGATCTGTATTGACTATACACATTTGGTGCACACCATTTGTTTGATAAGCTGAATGTGTGTTTTTCTTCTGGTTTTATCCCAGGATGGCCTTGGGACAGAGCTGTACAGACTCAGTTCTTCTCCCCACATAACAGTGGATCTGTACCCTACCTGGAGCAGGCTCTCATCATAGTGCCTGGCTAGGTCCTATGGAGTTTTTAATTTCTTGCCAGCCTGATATCTTTGGTTGTACATTCCCTTGACTTGAAAATATGTGGAGGCATGAAACACTCAACCTCTCCTGCTCTACTACATGGTTGTTGGAAGGAGGATATTGGGGAAGGGCTGACCAAAGAGTAATGATCTCGGTGCCTTGGAGACAGAGAGAACCGCCTCTGGGAGGCAAACTGTCGCTGTCCATCTGGGAAGGGCGTCTTTTCTTGGCTTGACAGTAACACATGGTAGGAGTCTCTTTTATGTGACACCATAGCTCAAGACATGTGTGACCAACTAAAGGTTAAATGTGTAATAAATGCACAAAATATGGGCATTTTACGGCTGTTTGCTGCATTAATGCAGTGAGAGAGCTAGCTACGATTACAGACTACAAACATGAACCATTGTTGTGTGATGTGTGATGACATGAAGCCTGCCTGGAGAGTGAAACTGAATATTGATGGAAAATACTATTGATTTTAAAAGTGACTCAGGAGCAGATGGGATCATATTCTCAGAAGGGATTTAAATCACCTTCAATCCCTCTCAGAGTTGAAATCAGCCTTGATTAGCCCTGGAGGAATTCTGAACTGCAGGGGCCAGTTCAACACAGAAACAACTTACAAAGATGATAGGTTTGCATGTGATCAAGGGATCAAAGACCAACAACCTTCTCAGTCACAGCGTGGCAACCATGATGGGCTTAGTGAGAAAGAGGGAAGAACTTGATGGAGGATTTGATCATATTGGACTTTTAAAAGGAGATCTAGTACAGATAAAATTAAGAGACACTGCTGGATCAAGCAGTGTACAAACCCCCCTACCAGACAGACCTTTTAAGAGATTAGCTGCAGATTTATGTGAATTCAAAGGACATCATTACCTGATAGCAGTGAACTATTTTCCAAGTGTATAGAAATAATGTACTTGAAAGACATAACATGTTGCCGAATTTAAATAATTCCAAATGAAATATGATTTTGATCATATTACTAGCAGCCCATGTTACTCACAAGCGGATGGAGAGGCTGAGAGAGCTATACAGGCATCCAAGAAAATCCAAGAAAATCCTACAACAGGAATATCCATTCCTTGCTCTTCTGTTTTACAGATCAACACAAATAGCAGCTACTGGATATAGTCCAGCACAACTCCTGATGGGAAGACAAATCAGAACTACTGTTCTGACTCTGGAAAAGAATCTATCTCCAGAGTGGCCAGACATGAAGAGAGGAGCCAAATCAGATCAAAAGGCAAAAAGAGATTATAAAACACTCCTACAGCGGATGTCACTCAAAGACCTGCCGGGTCTAGAACCTGGTGATCATGTTTGCGTCAAATTGGATGGAGAAAAAGGATGGACAGCTCCAGCTGTCGTATAGGAAAAAAAAAAGAGTTTAGCATCCAGATCATATGTAATCGAGACCAACAATGGATCAACATCTACAGTTTGTTCCTCAGAATGAACAATCAACAGAGCAAACTCTACAAATGGCAGATGCAGAACAAGAAGACAACTCAAAGATTCCAAACTGACCACAGCCAGTTGTTGCAACTAATGGACAGCCAGATGACCAAGTAGTTACACATTTGAGTCATGTAGTTAGAAACCAGTACAATTCAGAGACACGGAACAGACTGATACATACTGAATGTTAAAGATAGCAGGATAGTGTAAATGTTGTAGATAGTAGGAAAGTGGAACTTAAATGGGGAGAGGTAATGAAATGCTAAACTGTGTTCTACTGTTCAGCCATTGTGTGTAACAGACCTTATTTAAGCTAACCTCAGCCATACCTGGCAGTACATTAAAGTGTCTTAACATAAACACATCTCGGGTATATTCCCGCAGAAGGAAGCTCTGTAACCAGTCCATACCTGGTACAGAAGCCTGACCTGCTAGTAGGAGCCCTGCAACCTACTGCATACAAGGTGTATGTGCCACTCCCCATTCCTCTGCCTTGACCTGAGCATGAGGGCTAGAGGGTGGCAATGAAATATTGTCCCCACATTGAGAAGATATGGAACTGCACTGCCCTAGTGTGAACACCAGGAGGCACTGTGCCTCAAGAGAGCTTGCCGGTGAACACACACTGCACCAGCTGTCAGAAAGGGAGAGCACGATTCCCCTTTGCGGCTGGCCTGCTCTACCATTGCCCTCATTCCCCCTGGCATTCCTTTTGTGTGGCTTTCATCTAGCATGGGGCAATCCGTGCACTTAGGACAGCACTGGGACTGCAATTATGCCCAACTCTGTGCAAGGTGTGCAAAGAGGGGGACATGCCCTGCATACCCCACTCCAGGCCCCACCACAATCCAGCCCTGAGAGAACAAGAGGCCTAGGTCCCGATTCTGATCTCACTTGTGCCAGTTTTCACTCTACTGACTCCAGTGCATTTGCACTTGATTTACATAGAACAGAATTGGACCCTCAGAGAGTGATTTTAATATCAAGGCATTGGGACACACTGGCCTAAATTCCATCCTTTGCACTGGTATAAATCCAGGGGAACTGCACTGAAGCCCATGAGTTACTCCAGATTTACACCATTGTAATGGAGAGCAGAATCTGACTCTATCCCACCTAAATCTCACAATGCTGCTTTCACAAAATTGCTACTCACAGCAAAACTACCCTTTAAATGTTGCTCATTAGTGAGTAATCACTTTGACTATAGAAACGTCATCAAGTTAGTCTGGCTGTGAGCTCCCATTTATAAAACATTTGATCACGACTGGCCTGAATCCTGCCTCTAAAGTTTTTTAAATGTTCCCTAGTGACCCTCCTTCTCAGAGAATTTGGTCTCCCACCGTATAATCCCCATCCGGCAGCCTGTTTTCCAGATAATCCTTGTCACGCAGAAATTCTTGTTGGGAGTGGTCAACCTGAATGGTTACAGGCTGCCTGCCAAGGAATGAGTCGTGTATAACTTAAGACAAGGACCTACAAGCCCACAGGAGCCCAGAACAGGTGTTTTGATTCTGCCACTTGTGGAGGCATTGCAAAGCGTGGGCCGATGCAGGAGACACTGTAATTATCACTTGCAAATTTAAATCCCACAATTTTCAGGCGCGCTGGGATTTTTCACACTAATTCTTGTTTTCATGGACGTGGGGCTGGCAGACTAGCTTGGGAGCTCTATTGGAAATGTGCAGAACAATAACACTTCACCATGCTGTACATTTCCACAGCAATTGCAGCCTTTAACGAACTAATCCCCAAAACACCTCTGCATGGCTATTATCCCCTTGTGACTAATGGGGAAACTAAAAGACTAAAAGAGACAGAGGGAGGTGAAGAAACTTGCCCGAGGCCCCACACAGTGAATCAGAAGTAGCTGAGATTAGAATTCAGTAGTTCTTGCAGCCCATGCCTTGGACATGGGGCCTCTAAAAGGCATGGAAGTAAATACGACAAAAACGTTCCGATCCCGTGGGACTTCCCTCCTCAGTGCCTTCACTTTGACAAAGCACCAGACTGGGAATCTGGAGACTTGGGTCTCTGGCTTTGCCATTGAGCTGACATTCACAATGTTTAAGTGCCTCAGATCAGGCACCCAAAGCCAGAGACCGCTTTTGAAAACATGGACCTTAACTCCTCTGGGCCTATTTCCCAAGCGGTACAACGAAGGTAAGAACAAGAATGTCTGACTTAACTTGTTAATGTTTATAAAGCACGCTGAGAGACTCAAATTAACAGTGCTTTAGAAGTGTAAAGTATTCTAATAAACACCTATGATCTTAGTATTCTAATAATATACAATATATACGTTGCTTCCCTGTATTTGTGTACATGTGTCTGCGCATGGTGTTCAGTGCACTCCACCCCTGAGGTGGCTGCATTTCCATGCTGCTGATATGTAGAGACTCATAGCCTGCTCTTCTTATTTATTCAAGCAGCCCTGTACACGTGACTGACTGGGAGGGAAGTGAGGCTGTGCACAAAAACATCTGTCTGAAAATACTGCAGGTGCCTTTGCTGTGTCCAGTTGAAAATTGGGTCCAAGGTGATATGCCCAAAGTCTGACAGCAAATCAGCGGTTGACCTGAAAAGAAAACCCAGGAGTTCTGAGAGCAAAGACCCTGCTCTAAACACTATACAAACTCTCCTGAGTTATCAATAGCTATAAACGTTTCCAGATTGGTTTGGGATTTTTCTTTGTAAAGGGAAAACCTGTAACATTGCCATCTGCTACAGCACATTCTTTAAACAGCATAAATGAGACAGCTAACAGTCATTTCCCTCCAAGGAAGCCTCTTCAGAGACCCGGAGCAAGTAGTTCTCTACAAAATGACTGCTGGAACCTCGGAGCGAATGTCCAGCTTGGTTCACACAGTGCCTTCCCCCGATGAAGTATGGGAACTTTGCAGGAGTGAATTCCCACAGACCATGTGACAACGTTACTTAGCCAAAGGTATAATTCAGAGACTGTATCTCAGTTTTCCTCACTGGAACCTCTTGCTGAGGCTCAGGTTGCCCTGGATTTGAAAGTCTGGCATTCACCCTCTTATCATAACATTTGGAGCCTGTGGGCTGTTTCTGGTGGAATAATTAATACACCTTCTTAAATAAAGGTTAAAACAGGACGACCAGGAGCTTTAGTGCCACTGGGAAAGGCCTCTCCCTTTGTTGACATTCAAATTTTTCCTTAGCTGAAACATTGTATGCACTCCCTATAGTTGCCCTGACCCCCCACACGGGTCCAGATGTTGGATGTGCTACCTGGTTTTGGCGGGTAAATGGCATTAAATCTGTCAAACAATATGTCTAAGCCGGGCCTGGCACATGGAGTGGTCAAGGTGCTATCTGGGGCAGTGGATTCAGCTGTATGGCTGTGGTTCACAGCAGCGGGAATGGTGTCATGCTTTTCACAGCCTGTACGCGCCTGGCCTGGCAAGGTTCTGAGCAGGCTCGCTAGGGGTGTGGTACAAGGACAGCTGCAATCAATCAGAGTTTTGCCACCCACTTCAATTAGAGTGACCACCCATCCCGAACTGGGCAGGACAGTCCCGAAATGCAGAGTTCAAGTCCTGGTGCCGGACTGAATGACTCCGGGACAGCATCTGTCCCAGATTCTCTGCGACGCTGTTCCACACTTGCCCAACGCTCAGGGGCAGTGCCAGCTTCTTCCCAGTGCAGAGGCGCTGAAGTGGGCTTTAGCCCCCCTTGGCATGAGGCCCTGCCCGTACTCCTCCTCTTCCCCCGAGGCCCTGGGTTGGGGACATCAGCCTGGGGCTGTGCAGGTTCTGGGGCTCCCCACAATGGCCTGGGCTCCCTGGGTGTCTCTTACCGTGACCCAGCTCTGGCTTCTGGCCTGGCCAGGGGGTGGGACATCAGGGGAAGAGGAGGAGCAGCGGGGGGGGGGGGGGCGGGACTCCTACATGTGTCCCGCTTTTGCCTTTTGAAAAGGTGGTCACCCTTTCTTCAGTAGTATCAGGATTGGCTCTAAGGCAGGATCTGCAGGATCAGGATCTTGTAGGGGACTCTGCTGACTGTGAGGCTGAAGGTTCCTGACTGTTTTGGGCCTTCTCATGTGGGAAGAAGACAAGATCCCACCTGGTGGAGCTGGAAGGGGAGAGTCCATTGGCACAGGATAGAGAGCGAGAGCAGAAGGGGGAGTCTGCGTGGGAAGGCACCCCAAGGCTGTGGCAGATCCAGAATGTTGGTGGAAATTCATTTACCCTTAACGTCACCCTGCATCACTGAACAGTTCTGTGGGGAAGGCTAAGAGCGTGCAGACCTGGAAAGAATCCTGCAAAACACCATTTGGGGGACTCCTGTTTGACAACACATGCCTTAGCTGCGATTCCAGAGAGAACACACTGCAGAGCAGACCCTTCTCTGTCCATGAAGGACTGCCGGGGGTAGATAAGTGCCTGAGACAAAGCTTTGGGCAGCTTTAGCACCAGCATCTCAGACAGAAAAGAAACGGAAGAAATAATTTGCAGCTGAGTAATGTTGTCACACAAAGCTTTGCCTCGGGCACTTTTCTAGCCCTCCATCCTCTCTTGAGGTGATGGGGACGACCTGCTGACACGGGGTCCTCGCATGTAGAGCTTTTCCCCTGTGTTCAAACTGTTTGCAATAGAGTTTTGTTCAGGAAACATTCAGGTTTTTAAGTTCCTAAATGTAATCAATAAACGTCGCCCATGAACAAGGCGCCTATGAAATCCACATTCAATATTTTTTTTAAAAGAACTAAACAACAAGCAGCCAGGTAGGTTACAACACAGGATGTCAGATGCCAGGATGCTGTCAGGTTGAAAGCGGAGCTATTCAAAGGGACCTAAGGGAGCCAAATTTCTTTGTAACTCAATGGGAGGTCAGAGGGCAGCTCCCTCAGGCACCTTTGAAGATCCCTGCTTAGGAGGGCCACACCACAAACCTAAGTGTGATCACTGGGCTAATTTGTAGCTTACTGTACTGGTAAAAAGAAGCTGATAAACATACATGTGTGTGTGCCTCTGAGCGTCTCTAAACTCTCTCTAGAGGAGATGGAAAGTTAAGGATCTGGCTTCAAGCTTTTACAAGAGCCAACGTTTTGGTTTGGCCTCATTACAGAGATAAGAGCCAGTTGGGAAGTTTGGATGTGATTTGAATTTGTTCAAAGTCCAGGATGTTTGTATCCAGGTCCAATCATGGACAGATAGATAGGATCAACTGTACTTGGCTCTGGACTTAGCTGCATCTGTGAGCTAAGTACACTGGGTCTGAGCCTCCTCTCACTGCAGTAACTCCATTGACTTCAGGGGAGTTTCTCCTGAGTCACACTGGTGTGTGTGAGAGCAGAATCAGACCTTCACTCCGAGGAGCCCCTGTTCCAATGGGTTTACCCTCTCTGTAAAACTAGTACTTTGAAAGAGAGGAAGGAGCTCAGATTCACAGGCTCTTCCTCCCTAACTGCAAGAGTGTTTGCAGTTGTCCTTTATTTTTGTTTAGCTTCAGTGATTAAACCTTTGGGGCCCCTTTCTGCTTTGAGCTCCCAGGGCTTTGCAGTATCCCAGTGTTACTAATGCAAGGATCGTTTAAAAACAAAAATCACATGTCAAGTGGGTTTAGCTGGTCTTGAACCTGCTATCAGATTTCATTGTGCAAGACTTAATTATTCATTGAATAAGAGGGGGGGTGGGAGAGAGGGAAGAGAAGAGTTAAGAGCGAATGCTGGCAAGAATAAAGATATATATCATTAAATAAAAATGTGACCACCCATGATTACAAGTGTTGTAGTCCTCCTTTTAACAAGCACACACCGTGCTTTCATTAACCCGGGTTTGCCTGAATAGCAGACTGTCTCCCTCAGTTCACAGTGATTTTCTAAAAAGCTGTCCCTAATGAAAAAGGCAGGGCCACCTACCATGAACTTTTCGCTATGACTTTATTCTTCAGCAGTGCTCAAGTGTAAATAAGCTTGTTTACCCCCATCAGAATGGTAACGATAATGAAGCCTTATTTGTTTCTCCACAGTGACAAAGTAATTTGCACGTTGCTGAACTGGAGAAAGGGAGAGAGAGAGAGAGAGAGAGAGAGAGAGAATGCAGTTATGCTTTTTAGTTTTTGTGTAGCCAAAGTTGCTGCAATCAGTATTTTCCTTTGCTTTTGATTGTGCTTGGTACAGAATAATCTTGTATCCTTGACTGATGGGTTGCCCTGAATTAGATTGTAGAGAATGAATTAGAAAAGTGAATTGCAAAAAAAAAAAAAAAAAGAGACTAACAATAGTTATCAAAGACCTTACCAAGGAGTTAAACTAACCTATCTGGCTGACTGAGTGTAAAAGGCATGGAGTCATTCTGAGGGACTCATGAGTCTGTGAAGAAACTGTATAGCACAGCACAACTTTCTGTTCATTTAGCATCATCCGTAGGAACTTGTGTCCCATAACATTCTGATTCCCAGTAGGGAGGGAGAGAGCATTCAGGAGAAATGGGCATGGGAGGAATTTAAACAGGGGAAGAGAGTAGATGGGGTGGAGGGATACGGGAAGGCTGTTTTAGACAGCAGGCATTGCAGAGGAGAGGGCTCTTGTACCTTGCGTGGTGAGATTGCACAAGGGGGTTGCTGGTGCTGGGTAAGAAGAGGGAGTAGAGAGAGATGAGGCCTGTAAAATGAGTTGAGGTAAGATCAGGGTGACCTTAAAAAACAATCTGATTCTTTAAATAAATGGGTAACTGTTGTCGGTAGCTACCAGTGAGGTGCCCCACTCTGGTTCGATGATGATAACAGTCGGCTGCGTGCATGTTCCCTCTGTGTGCTGCCCCAGCTCTGTGCAAATAGCTAACACAGCAGACCCTGAGAGAACCCCCAGAAACCACAGACTCTAGTAAGGTACGAAGGAACCCGAGCCAGGTTTATTGTCAAACGAAGCACAGGAATAGTTCCCTATAGAGTCTACAGGGCATATTACGAATTTGTGCTCCCTGGCAATGGACACAGCTCAGTCAGTGGTGGGACACTCCACTGCCCCCTAGGCTGGACAAAGATGTGCGCTCCCGGGCCTATTTTTATACAGTTGCAGGACAGATTACTCATCACAGGTCAAACGAATCTATCCATCATGTTGTCCTTTTGACCCTGTCTTTAAGATGCACCTGCCTGTTCCTTGGTATGTCCGTGGCGTGTTCTGATGCCATCTTGGTGCAAGTTCCTCTCATTAGCACTTATGTGTGTGTGTCCACGTGCTTCTAACAACCTTTTCTTGCCAACTTCTGTGAGTGGGACCTGCCTCTGGCTCACAGCCCAGCTTTGCTTAACTTTGCCTGGAAGTACTTTGGTTCAGGCTTTACTTTGGTTCAGGCTCCAGGCCTCAGACTGGGCCTCTGATACAAGAGTTTATGTTTCAGGGCCTCCTCTTACTACAGTAACCAAGCACTGTTGTTTGAAAGTGGAGAGGAGGTGAAGTGACCCTGTTTCACTGTGAGACTTAGCCTGTGTTTGTTATCCAGTACCTCGTGGGGAACTTGGGTACACTCAGAAATTAATAATGTCCAAAAACCAGAGCTGGAGCTAACAAAAACAGCCAGTTCTGAACAAAAGACCCAGCCTGCAGGCTCTAAGAGGAACCCTGGAAGCAGCTGCAGATTTTTTCTCCAAAGGGGACAGGATGCAAAGGCAGTCAAGTCCCCATTATGTCTCGGCAGGGTGGCCATTACTTGAGGGAACAAAACATATTTGTATCATAGAAAAGTGCGTGTGTATTTTATTCTGTAAAGATACTGGACTGACTCCTGGTCTTGGATACACCAGTAGTCTCTGGAGCACATATGGATTTATGCCAACTAAACTGGGAGCAGAATTTGGCCACACAGGGTCCAAGTCTAATCTCAGCTGCTGTGCACAATGCGTACAGTAGGCCAGATTCACAACTGATGGAAGTGGGTATAGCTGAGTTGAACTCAATAGAGTTGCACCTGTTGCTTCTAGTGCTGAAGCTGTCCCTGCAAAGGAGGACTCTGCTCGTTAACTAAGTCTGGAGAGCAGTTGGTAGCAACAGTGGTTTGGAAGTGCAGCATGTGCTTTCATTCCCGATCAAGCGGAGCTCAAGCATAGGAAATACAAGGTTTTGGTTTTCAGTTAAGAAGTCCATGTGTATCTGTGTATTGATTTTGCATGCAGCACATTTGCATCTGGGCACCGGTTTTTGCATGCACATGTCCTCCCTCAGATGTACACATGGCTAGATGTGTGGCTGGGCTGGAATATGTACATGCAAACATGAAATCAAAGTACTCAAAAAGTAGGTGCAGATGTAGTTGGACCTCAAGGTTAATAATATGGGCCATGGCTCTAGAGCTGACAGTTGGTCTTCAGTTCACCCTCTTGTGCCAAGTACTTCAAGGACTCAATGAAGCATAAGTCATTATTACCCTATGTGCTGCTCTGTCTATGTACACACCAAAGTGGGTTAAGGACATAGTGCTGTCCTTCGCTCGGAATTCTCTGGATTTTGTCAGTATAAATCAGACTCTTGAACTTGCCTGAACATGCTCTTTGTCTGGCGCTTGTTTCCGAAGTTATGATCAAACTTCTCTCCAGTGTCAAGCTGACTTTCTGGAGTCTCAGATGCATTTGCACAGAGTCAGTAACTCTGGAATAAAGCTACTTTCCACCAGGCATCACAAGCAAAAGGAGCTGTGAATAACAGTGCAAAAAGGAAGCAGTTAATCAGAAGTAATAACACTTTGCTCTTCTCTAGCACCTTCTTCCAGGACCTCAGTGTGCTTTTCAAACATTAGTGAACTAAGTCTCACAACAACCTTGGGCGGTAGGGGAGTGAAATGCAAGGTGGAACACAGTAGCTGTTTTAAACAGCGTAGCAATGCCACACAAGCTAGAAGCCTCCTTGAAATTGTTTCCATGGGGACCGAGCAGTAGTCCTTCTTGCTAAACATGACAGAGGTAGCATTAGCCTAGCCAAAGATATTGGGAAATGTACAAGATTGCAGAACACCTGCCCAGGTGAAGAAGACACCAGGAAATGGGGGATACAGGGATCTCTTGGGGGACAAGCCTATGTGCTGAAGGAAAATTTGTATAACAGTCTGATTTCATTCTGAGACCAGCATGTTTTTCCAGGTTCCCTTGATTTTCCCCAGTTCATATGAACCAGGAACTCTGAGCAAAGCTCAGGAGCCATGAATGCATTCTCGTGGTTTAGCTTCACAATACCTTTGTGAACCAAACCCACAGCCCTGCTCTTACACAGGGAAATGGAAGCTTTAATGACCTCACTTTCCCATCTCATCTGAGACAGCACGTCATTCCCAGGTGCTGACTTCGTTGGGACTCAGTAGTAACAGTGTCACCAACCAAATCACCGTCACCATTCCATGCACTCCCTCGGGGAACCCCATCCCAGAACTGACCATTTCTATCCCTGCTAAGCTGAGAACTGGCTTGATTTACACCACAAGGAACCATCTGCAGCAGACTTCTGTGTTACATGGTTTAGGATGGCTGTGTTCTTACCCCATTAGAACAGCTGCATTTATGTTAAAAAATCTTAATGTCTACATGGCACCTCACCCTCCAGTCCAGCCGTCTGTCAGTCTGGCCAGAGACGTGATTTTCATGCATGCACATTATTTGAAGGTGGGGATCAGCTCTCTTTTCCTTTGTTGGTGCAGCACCCTGTGCAGCTCAGCAGGACTGCAGTCTGCGTCAGCTAAGCTGGCGGATCTCCAAGCTCCTGAGAAGGAGAAGTAGGCTCAGACGATCTGGTGGTTACTCTTTGACTTCTAATGCGACAAACCACGCTGCCTGTCCCCACATACATACCCATAATAGGTTCAGAGACAATTTTAAGGGAAAACTGAGGAACACTGGTGATTTTACACTTTTATGATGACCTTAACATGGGAGTCATTGGTTCCAAGTCATCAAACTGCAAACAGGACTTGAAAACTGAGAAGGCAAAATGGTGGTCAGTTTGTTACTTTCCTTGAGAAGCAGAATCTTAGACCATTTGCCCATGGGCCAATCCTCAAGCTTTTTATTCAGGTTTTGGTTGACTCAATCAACCTTAATGAAATTGTATTTAAAATGACAAACCCAGTCTTGCATCATAACAAGGCCCATCTTTCAATTACTGAACCGAGGCTAGGCACAACGAGCACTAGTAAAGAAAAACAGGGCAGATACATTAGTAGGAGTGAACATAAAGCACATCATGAGAACTGAATGAGATCGATCAAAACTGCAAAATCCAATTTAATTTGGGGGCTTTATTCTAGATTATTGAGTTATTTGTACTTTGGAGTCAATTGCAGTTAATAAGACAATGATTAAAAAGTAGCTATCTGGAAGACATTCCCTTTGCTAATTTTCCACTGAAGGCTTCTAGCAAGATAAATGCCCTGTACCCTTAATTCAGGTAAGCGTCCCTATTCAGGGCAACACTTAAGCACATGCTTAAAGTTAAGCACAAACTTAAATACTGTCCTGAATCAGGGCCTTAGTATTCAAAGAAAAAAAGTTGTTATAATAATTATAATAGATGAAACTGACTTATCTCAATCCATTAATAAAAATATGTTGGAGGTGGAGAGGAAGGAACATTTATCTTTGCCCTCTGAAGCTCTGTTGCTTGAGCTTTTTACAATGAGTGAAAATACTCTTAACTCTACATCCCCTAGACACTCACTCCGGTCACCATTCTTTAAAAAGTTGGCAATAATTGTGTGGCTTGGAAAATTCATTTCTTTCCAGAGGAAGAAACTTGACACACATCTTCCATGTGAAAAGGACTGGGGTGCTCCCAGTGAGTAGACAGAACAATATGGGCTGGAAAGGCCTTTTTGAGGAATGTTCTACTGAAACAACGGGTCATAAAGCCACTGCTTGTCACTCGTTTGTCTATGCAAGGGCTGGTTCTAGTGCTGGTGACATGGAGTAGGCCTCTCTTCGTGTTCCTCCTTAGTCTGTCCTCATAGCTGCGTCATTCCATTAACTAACTACACCCCTTCTTGAGATGGTCAAGGCCCATTAGTTCATCAATTCTTCTTCTGTTCAGGGACAGGAATGATTCTTTCTCCACCCTCACCCCTAAATAACAGATGTTAAACTCTTGATCCTGGCCAAAAGATCTCATGGACAGAGACAAACAAGACATGAAGCCTACCATCAGAGGAGATGCGTATGCAGGGGAGCAGACCCTTTCCTTA
Source organism: Natator depressus (assembly GCF_965152275.1). Lineage (NCBI taxonomy): Eukaryota > Metazoa > Chordata > Testudines > Cheloniidae > Natator > Natator depressus. The sequence goes on from NC_134243.1 coordinate 75,111,436, forward strand.
GCACTTCAGACTACTGAGAACTAGGATGAACAGAAAAGAAAAACAAACCCTGAAAAGTTGACCAAGCCTCCAACGGTCTTAGAATATTTAGAACAGGGGCGGGCAAACTTTTTGGCCTGAGGGCCGCACCAGGTTTCCAAAATTGTATAGAGGGCTGGTTAGGGGAGGCTGTGCCCCCACCCCCTGATGGCCCCCCCGAGGACTCCTGCCCCATCCAACCCCCCCGTTCCCTGACTGCCCCCTGGGACCCCTGCCCCATCCACTCCCCCCCGCTCTCTGTCCCCTGACCGCCCCCAGACCCCCCACCGCCCCATCCAACCCCTCTTCCCCCAGACCCTCCACCCCTAACTGCCCCCTGCCGCCCCATCCAACCCCTCTCCTTCCTGACTGCTCCCCCAGGACCCCTGCCCCATGCAACCACCCCTTCTCCCTGTCCCCTGACTGCCCCAGAACCCCCACCCCTGACTGCCCCCTGCTGCCCCATCCAACCCCTCCTCTCATTCCTGACTGCCCCCCTGGGACCTCTGCCCCATCCACCCCTCCTGCTCCCTGTCCCCTGACCACCCCTGGAACCCCTGCCTGCCCCCCGCTGCCCCATCCAACCCCCTCTCCTTCCTGACTGCCCCCCTGGGACTCTTCCCCCATTGAAACCCCGTTCCCCACCCTCTGACTGCCCCAACCCCTCTCCACACGCCCGGCCCCTGACCACCACCCCGACCCCCCCTGCTCCCTGCCCCCTTACGGCGCTGCCTGGAGCACCGGTGGCTGGCGGCACTACAGCTGCGCCGCCCGGCTGGAGCCAGCCGCACCACGCAGCACAGAGCACCGGGTCAGGCCGGGCTCTGCAGCTGTGCTGCCCCAGGGGCTCGCAGCCCCCCCAGCCCAGAGCATCGCGCTGGCGGTGCAGCGAGCGGAGGCTGTGGGGGAGGGGCCAGTGGGGGAGGGGCCGGGGGCGAGCCTCCCGGGCCAGGAGCTCAGGGGCCAGGCAGGAGGGTCCCGCGGGCCGGCTGTGGCCCACGGGCCATAGTTTGCCCACCTCTGACTTAGACCCACGTTACAAAATCAACCCCTGGTCACCGAGGTTCTTGGGCCGTATGTTCTAAGGATTGTTTTTAAGACGCAGTCTCACTGCTGTGAAAATGTGATTCGCAGCAACTCCGGTGTGTTTTCAGTCACTTCCCATGACTCAGATCACTTGTTTACTCTTCGCTGGAGGAAACAGGTGTAGTTCTCCTGAGCTCTTAACAGCCACTGCCACCTATTGGGTTAAGCCTGAGCTGCTTGAGTGCCGAGGCTTACTCCGGTACACAATGTGGCCGTGCGTTCTTTGCCAGAGGGCCATGGGCAGCGGAGAGCAAATGCTCTGCCTTCCTGCTGGCACCAGCCAGCGCACGCTCGCACTACTGGGATGGAGGGAGCCTGTGTCTCATCTGATTGTGGCACCTTGTTTCACTTGCCCCATGTAATGCCAAGGAGCAACGTCTTCCTGGACCAACTACATGATACTCTGGAGCAGCAACATCCTGAGAGAGGAACATCAGATCTCCCAGCCCTAACAATGAGGGTCCTTCAGATTTGGCAATGATGGAGCAAAGCATGTCAGGCAACTCCAGAGCAGGATAGGGCAGCTTGACACAGAGGCCTCTGCATTCTAGGGCTTCCATTGCCAGCACTGCACAAGTACCCGAGTTGGTCGCGACCAAGGGCCACATGGGCAGCATGGTAGGAACCTGCAGGCTGCACAAAGAGCAGGCTTGAGCCAATCTCATTTTTAACCCGCAGGTCCAGTATAGGCTGCTTGGATCAAGAAGGAGCATTGCAAGTTAGGACCTGTCTCATCCATGCATTAGGCAGAGCCTGAACACTGAAGAGGGGCTTCCATGAAAGAAGGGAAGCTACCTGCCCCTGCCCTGATCCACCAGAGAAATGAATACTCTTTGTGACTCTTCCTACTGGCTTCTCACCTTACACTCTCCTGCTGCATGGGTGCTGGGCTGCAGCTACGCACTGCCTTTTTAGAGTTGCAACAAATCGTAGATAACTTTATGCCCTGTTTGGAAAGGGCAGTGTTTTGGATGATTTATTTGGCCAGTGTAGAGACATCTGCAAACCATACCATGGAACATGTAGGACAGAATCTATCGCACAGTTTAAATTAGTGCATGTCTCCAGAATAAAATCACAATCCCACTAATCAAGGAAAACATCACAGTAGATGAGAATCCTGCCAACAACTACTGTGCTTAAACATGGTTACAACTGTCATGATTCTAAACAAATATAGAGAGGGCTTTAGCTTGAAAGATACCGGTATTTCTGAAAGACAGCCTTTAATGGGCCCCTTGATCTTTATGGCTCTTAGCAATCAAGAATAAGAAAAAAAAATCTAATAGTAGAAAGCTAAATAAAAACCTCTAGCAACACTCTGAGAAACCCACATGAAAGACTAAGTTACAGTGGATACCCTTTTGTACTGAACCTGGGACAGGAGTGTGAAATTTTACATACCACAGTGAAACATTCCACATTGCAATCACTCTCCTTTTTTTTTTTTTTTTAAAGCTGCTGCCAGAGAAACCAAGATATTTAAGTACATGTAACAAGGCTGTTTATACCTTAAAGTGTTTTATACAATAGGGAATTGCGATTGTAGCCGTAGAGTCAATGATAAACTTCATAATAGCCTTTTAGTGGAAATAATCCTTTTTTGCACGCAAGTTCCACTGCCAGCATTTGAGTTAAGATGTAAAATAAAGGAGGTAGACAATGTTTATAATGCACTAGAAATGCTGCTTTTATATAAGGAGGTCATTTTTACTTTTTAAAAGTTGCAGTCTCAGGTTAAATATCATTGGGGAAATCTTGGCCCCATTGAAGTCAATGCAAGTAATTTCCTTAACTATGTTGCTAACAATATCTTAGATTATTAAAAACTAGTGGGCTTTTAAAAATCTAATGTACTCATCACCATTCATTCTATTTGATTCCTTTTTGTATTATGACAGGTTTCAGAGTAACAGCCGTGTTAGTCTGTATTTGCAAAAAGAAAAGGAGGACTTGTGGCACCTTAGAGACTAAACAATTTATTTGAGCATAAGCTTTCGTGAGCTACAGCTATAGCATCCGATGAAGTGAGCTGTAGCTCATGAAAGCTTATGCTCAAATAAATTGGTTAGTCTCTAAGGTGCCACAAGTACTCCTCTTCTTTTTGTATTATGTTCAGCTTGGACAGAAGAAAGATTGACTTCTGTTTGTAGTCAATTTAGCTGTATGGTTCTCATGCACTTGAACAATGATGAATGCTATTCTCTTTCTTTCAATCTCCAGAAAGGAAAAAAAAATATTAATATGAGGTGTTGCAAAAAAAATTATTTCCCTTTAAAATAACCAAAATGTTGGGTTTTAAACTATCTGATATTGACCTTTTAATGCACAAGAAATGTTGATATCAAAAGGGAAGGTGGGTATTATATATTAAGCAAGGACAGTTGGATTTCCTTAATAAATGTTTGTCTTTTATTTGAACACAAAGTTTCCAGGAGATTAGAGAATCAAACAACAGTATAACCAGCTTCCAGCCAGCTCAGAGACTACTCTTTCCTCAAGCCACACTTCTGCATAGCTCTGGCTCCAGACTAATTAAATTAAGAGAGATGCATCATAAAATATTAGTTGCAACAATATTCTGACTCTTTCTAGGCATTTCTAGATAATCCGGCCACATCAGCTCAAGCAGACTCCCGTTGATCCTCCATGCATTAACTGTGAGCTAATTAACTCTCAATTACTGAATTAACACATTCTGAATCCAATGGCACTTATTGGAGGAGTATGGGTTTCTATCCTGGGGTCTAAATTACAATTTGGGGGAATTACAATCTATATGTCTAAATAATTCCTTCTGTTTGAATTAGATATATTTTTCGTCACTTCCTTCCCTAACTGTTTTGCAGTAAAGCAGCTGTCATGTTCCACCCTAGAGGATGGTGAATTTCAATGGGGCATGAAGTTCTCTTTACATATCTTTTACCCACCTCACAGAGCTGTTCTGAGTCTTAATAGATTAAAATTTGGAATGTCCTACGGAAATGATCTAATGACAGTCAACAAACAACCATTCAAATCCAATCAGATTGAGGAATTCTCTCTTTCTGGTTCATTTAAAAAAATTAATTTGTTAGTGAACTTCTTGTTTTGGGGAAAGTGACACACTTGCAAAACTAAAAACCCTGTAACTGTTTTTCCTCCTGATCTGCACACAACTACATATGTTGCTAGACACAGAATATGAGTATATAAACAGAAAGAGGGTAAATACTGTTTCAGAGTAACAGCCGTGTTAGTCTGTATTCGTAAAAAGAAAAAAGAAAAGGAGTACTTGTGGCACCTTAGAGACTAACCAGTTTATTTGAGCATGAGCTTTCGTGCTTCTGGTTAGTCACTACAGTAGCACCAAACATTTCAGGGCTATAATGTTACTGATTTTTCCCTCCTCCCTTCAAGTCTGTGTCACCCTCTCCAACTTAAATTCAAGTAGAGTAGTGGAGAGTAAGATTGTTACTTTAGAGAATAAATGGATTTTATTTTAGTCTAATGCAAAGACAAGGATAGGAAGGAACAGACAGCATGCAAATGAAAGTATAATGTAACAACCCCACTTCCAACCACATGTAGCTTATAACATGCTTAGGCTCGGCAGAATTCATTTTTTTAAATGATTTAGATGGATAATATCAATGTTTATTTTTAAACCTTTTTTCCCCAATTTTTATCTAGTTACATTTTCACAGTTACATAAAATCTTTTTTAAGCTTTTAAAAATCTTTTAAAGCTTTTTTAAAAAAAACATTAATTTAAATTTTCACAGATTTTTAAATCTTTTAAAAGATTTTTAAAACTTTTTTAAAAAAACATTTATTGATTTAAATTTTCACAGCTGTAGGAAATTATGTTAGGGTCAGGCAATTGGGGTGGAGGGGTCAGACAATAATTATTTAAAGACAGCAGCTGCTGAGATTCAAAAAGTTGAAGCTTTATAACCATTAATACACAAATTGTCTCCACCACATGTCAAAGTACACAAAGGAAATATCTTAAATCAAAATCCAAGTTCTGCAGCTGCTTTTTTGTATTATTTTGATTTGTTTTTTACTTTTCCTATCTGTAAAATTTTATCATCAATGGAAATATCTTTTCATCAGTTTGTGCGTGTATGGTGAAATTGACATTTACCATCATTTACCAATAAAACAATGAATCTTTCCAAGCCTAAGTATGCTTTATGTCTGTGAAGTAACAAATATTCAAAATTTTTGTACTGTGTTAATCTCAGATCCCTTTATTACAATTAGGATAAACCCCAAATTTGTCTTGTCCAATTTTAGCATTTCAAACCTGCCGGAGACTGGCACTTCGAAAATGTTTATGTAAAGCCCCAAATTAATACTCTCCTGAGTAAAACGCACCATCTAGAGGTGGATATAGGACTTGCAAGTACCTCTTTAAATGGAGGAAAAGTTACATTGGCAGAAGCAATAAATAACTCATGGAGAAAACTAAATGAAATCACTAATGGGGAAAAATAACATTAGCCACAACTTTAGGCTTCGGTTCTTTGGAATAACCATTTTATATGGAAAAAGAAAAGGAGGACTTGTGGCACCTTAGAGACTAACAAATTTATTTGAGCATAAGCTTTCGTGAGCTACAGCTCAATTCATCGGATGCAACCGACTAACACGGCTGCTACTCTGAAACCTGTCATTTTATATGGCTTTGTTAAAGAGTGCTTTTCTGCATCAAGACATAATCAGACCCACATATTTTATAGTCCTCTTTAAGAGAAAGCTGTGCAATTGTGTATGCTGTAGTAGTACATCCAAAGGCCACAATCATCTACAAAACTATCTGTTTAATCTCATGGTTTTAGTGCATATAAGGAAAACACAAATACCCTCTGCAGGAAAACAATCTTGCCTGGAGAGTAAAGATCAATTTATGATGTATGCAGACGATTGAGTTAAGTTACCTGCTGTTCTATTCCAAACTCTGCTGCAGATTCATTGTATACCTCTGAGCCAGTCACTTAGGCTAAATATTTCAAAAGTGGCCTCTAATTTTGGGTGTCTCAGATTTCAGGTGCCTGGCTTGGGACACCTGTGACCTGATGTTCAGAAATATTGAGCCCCCAAAACTTCAGCTGAAGTCAACGGGAGAGTGGTGGTTCAGCATATTTGGAAATGGTTGTCTACACCTGGGCACCTAAAATCCAGACACTCAGAATTAAGAGGCCACTTTGAAAATGTGGCCTTTAATCTCCTTGTTTCTTTAAAATGGGAATGTCTGATGAGGCTAATTTCAGTGATGTTTGTGAAGTGCACTGAGAACACTGATTAAATTCCCTCATTGGAATAAGGGGATAAAACCCATTTCTGAAAAGAGTTTTGAAATCCTGATGAGGAAGGCACTAAAGAAGCAGAGTCTACACCCACCCCATTACACATGAAAACCATTTTCTCCAGTGGTCTAAGCCACTTGTGTTACCTGGCACATTTCCTACAGCAAATAGAATTGCACTTCTTAATTAAGCATAAAATACAGTCTGTTGCCCACTTGTTCAGTAGGGCATTTACAAAAAATCTAAGGAAATCTCACCGCTGAACTAAAAATTGTTTTGCCGATTGTGATCAGCATTCCACTTAAACGGAGAAGTGTGACATGCATCTGTGCTCTCCCCCCAAAAAGGGAAGCAGCTACACAAGCCAGGGAATTTACTTATTAGAACAAAGGATTGCAGTGACTGCTGGCTAGTGTAGGGTGGCAAGGTGCAGGGATATCCCTCCACACAACTCCCAGGCTGAAAGCTAGGGGACGCAGGGAGAGGGGTCATTAAAACTTAAAACACGAACTTCTTTCCTTTCCGCACCCAACCTGCTTCCTCCCCAGGCAGCATGCTCCCTCCTAGCCCGCAGAGTGCCCCCTCCACCATGCCCCCCTTCCCCCTCCATGCCCCCTGCTGCCCTGCCCCCCTCTGCCATGCCCCCACACCCCCCTCCAGGCCCCCTGCTGGCCCAGCCCCCTCTGCCTGCCCCCCACACCCCCTCCATGCCCCCTGCTGTCCTTCCCCCTCCGCCATGCCCCCCCATTCACCCTGCTGGCCCTGCCCCCTCTGCCATGCCCCCCACACTACCCTCCATGCCCCCTGCTGCCCTGCCCCCTCCACCCTGGCCCCCAAACCCCCCTCCATGCCCCCTGCTGCCCTGCCCCCTCTGCCATGCTCCCACACCCCCCTCCATGCCCCCTGCTGCCCTGCCCCCTCCGCCCTGGCCCCCACACCCCCCTCCATGCCCCCTGCCCCCCTGCCCCCTCCGCCCTGGCCCCCACACCCCTCTCCATGCCCCCTGCCCCCCTGCGCCATGCCCCCCCACACCCCCCTCCATGCCCCCTCTGCCATGCCCCCCCCACTCCCCTCCATGCCCCCTGCCGCCCTTCCCCCTCCGCCCTGGCCCCCAAACTCCCCTCCATGCCCCCTGCTAGCCTTCCCCCTCTGCCATGCCCCCTGCTGCCCTGCCCCCTCAGCCATGCCCCCCACGCCCCCTCCATGCCCCCTCTGCCATGCCCCCCCCACACTCCCCTCCATGCCCCCTGCCGCCCTTCCCCCTCCGCCCTGGCCCCCACACCTCCCTCCATGCCCCCTGCTGCCCTGCCCCCTCAGCCATGCCCCCCACACCCCCCTCCATGCCCCCTGCCCCCCTCCGCCACGCCCCCCCACACTCCCCTCCACGCCCCCTCAGCCATGCCCCCTCCGCCCTGGCCCCCCCCCGTTCCCTCCCCCGCGCTCCTCTCCGCAGGCCCAGCCGGCGTCACGGGGGGAGGCGATAGAGCTCCCCCCACGGGCCTCTCAGACGCGCCCCGCCCCCGCACTCCGCGCGCAGCGGGCTCCGGGCCGCGCCCATCAGGGGCGGCCGCTGAGCCTCCCCCGGGCGCCGGAGTCCCCGCGCCGCTGCCCCCAGTGGCCACAGTCCGGCTTCCTCTCACTACAAAGGGGCCGGGCGGGGCCAACCGGAGAGAGGGTTTCCGTAGTGTAGTGGTTATCACGTTCGCCTCACACGCGAAAGGTCCCCGGTTCGACCCCGGGCGGAAACATCCTGCGAGGATTTTGCTGCTTTCCTCCCGTTAGTTTTATAAAGGGACAGGAGGAGGAAGTGAAAGGAGGAGAGGGTGTGTGCTATGGGAGAGCTATCGCCTCTGCGCTTCACAGCCCTCCAGCCACTCTGTCTTTTCTCCTGCCTTCGTTTTCTTGCCCTTGCTTGCTAAAGAAACCGACACCAGAGGGCGATTGGTAATTGCAGGATGAAAGACACAGGGTGAAAGACACAGGAGGAAAACCTGGCTCAAAACTCCCCCTGATTGCAATGGGCTCAGGATTTCACCCCTAGGGTATATTCCTGCTTGAGAGGCTGGGGGTAGCGATTTTTTTGAAGATAGAAGGTAAAAATCTCCAATTTAAAAAAAAAAAGGGGGGGGTGGTTTAAAAACCAGAAAGAAATGCACCCCTCATCTGGCTTGGTGATTGACAAACTGTCTGTATTGCGTTTCCCCAAGATGAAGGAAAAGGGGAAGCTGATCATTTCATACAATCGCCTGGTGCTCAGCAGCACTGACTGGACAGTAAGGGCTTGATTAAGCATCTGATATTTATTCAAATAATTGTCATTGAGATGTGCTTTGTTTTAGCTGGTATGCAAATGCGATAGGGCCGCCACAGCCCCAGGGTGAAGAGCTAAAAATGCAGGCGCCAGTCCTGCAACCTGCTCCAGGCAAGTGGACCCTTGTGCCCACATGAGACCCCATGGTCTGGGTTGGGTTGTGACTGTGTAGATCTCGTTTTAGGATTGGCACCTTTGAGAAGGAATTGCAGAAGGACAACCCCCCCCCCCCCAATAAAATTGAATATCTACATTATTACAGTAAGCTGTGCTTTTTCTGTCTAGTTATGTTAAAACTGCCAGGATCCAAACATTTCCCCAGTATTACAGGTGTATCCATTTCATTTAAATGCAACAGATGCAGTAATAAGAATGATTGATGCTGAAACAGAACTAAGGTTTAGCAGGGATTTGTGATATTACAGTTTGTGGGACCCACTGCAGGGAAACTACAACTGAGACTCAAAAAGCACATGGCCTTCCCTATTACAGAAGGGGCTGACAGGGACATACAGGAGTTGGTTCTTACTGAAGTGGCAGACTGTGGATGGGGTTGTGAGGTCTCCCCCCCCCCCCATATTGCTGCTGGACCGGCTGTCATTGATTTCATTTAATTTTACAACTGACTTCAGTGGAGGCAGGATTGGGCCCCAGAAGCAGACTGAGCCATGGATTTCTAAGTGTGTCGCACCGCTTTGGAAAGGGTGAGACTCCAAGCAGCTGCTTGTCTCACTTGTGCTTAAGATCAGCCTCTTTACCTTCTTTGTTGGCAGACTCTGCATGTGCCTCTGCAGCCATGTTAAATGTCAGGAACTAGCACAAAGGTCTGGCTGCACCAAAGACTCTCGAGCAGAGGGTTTATTCTTATTCCATAAAAAAGTTGCTAAAGACTTTATCCCCAAAAGGAAGGGGAATAACTGGGACATCATCAAGATATGGGTAGCCTTCATTTGCAATTTATGGTTGTGTCCATCACTGCTAGAGGGAGATGAGACTTTTTCTGTGATTAAATTATTTCACTACAGCCACTAGCGAGTGCAATTCTGATTGTGTCTGGTGGTTTATGCTATTGTATTGTTGTTGATTTGCAATTCAGATACTTAAGTATCGGGACTGGCTCTGGGGATACAGACCTTTTTGAGGTCACTAGCTTTGAAACCAGCCCAGGGCTGACACTACTGCATTTCAGTTATTGCCTTTGAAATGAACCTTTGATCATTTAAAAGTGTTCTGCCCCCATTTTACTGCCTGGTAGTTATAGACTGATTTATTTGCAAAATTCCTAGAAGGGAAGAAGTCACCAGAAAAGTCTTGCAGCTACAGACCAAGGAGCATGTCATAATCTCTTTAGCAAATGACCATACAAAGTATAGAAAAATCTAAAGAGGAGAGGTGGAAAAATATATTCACTAGGTATGGAAAGTTACTTAACATTCAGAGCCAGGGAACAAATAGTTCTGTGGTGTGGGGTCAAGAGAGACAAGGAGCTAGGTACCTAATTTCCTGCAGTATAACAATATTAATAAAATAATAATAAAGTATTAATATAGATAGAGCAAATCATTTCAAATACTGTCAATAAGAAAAGATACCAAGAAACTACTGGCATTGCATCTCACATCATCATTAAAGTACAATCCAGAAAGCTCATCTCTCCAGGTCCCCTCTTCCTGGCCAGGATTGCTCCCTGCAGTACATTTGCTATGGTTTGTATTAAATGTCTCAGGTAATTGGCATAATAGAAATAAGAGATGGGAAAATCCTGTTAGATCACTGAAATCCATCCCCTTGTTAATGAAGGATGGTTTTCCTGATAGCAGATATTAGCAGATATTAAACTGGTGTAGCAGATATTAAACTGGTACTAGATTTTTAGACAAAAGGCCATGAAGAAGCAGCTACTATTAAGTAGCTAGGTTTACTTGGTCTTGTCACAGCGCAGAGGCCTGGACTTGATGGCTTCTTGAGGTCCTTGCCAGCCCTGCATTTCTATGATTAGTACATTTCAACTTCATTTTTACTCCTGACAAAGCAAATCTGCAAAGCCTGAGTTTGTTGACCTATTTTGGTCAGGGCCAAATCCTGACACCCTTACTCTCTGATTTTATTTAGTGTTTACTCAGGCAAAAATGTATTTAGCGAGAACTAAGGACTGAGTGAGGACTAAGTAAGTGGGCAAGATTTGGCCCTGCTTGTTGGTGGGAGATGTGGAGGAGATGTGTTGCTGACTCAGCTCTTCAGGCTGCCGGGGTGGGCAACAGAGAAGTATCTCTGCCATCCTGGAAGAGGGTATAGGGCTGTGTGCAGTGGCAAATTAGCCACTGGGCCAATGGGGCCATGCCTAGGGCCCTTGGCCTATTGGGATGCCCCTGTGCACTGACCCTGCTCCCCAGCTGGAGCGTTGGGTGGGCAGAGCAGGGCAAGCCCCTGCACTCTGACTCACTCCCCGGCAGGAGAGCGGGGCAAGGTCCTGCACCCCGACCCCATTTCCCCAGCAGGAGTGTGGTGGTGGGGAGAGCGAGGGGACTGCAGGTAGAAGGGGTGGGGAGGGGCCCCCACTTGCTCTGGTCCAGGGGCCCCACAAAACTCTAATCTGATCCTGGCTGTGTGCTTCCTGTCCCCATGCTTCTGAGGCATTGTCTGAAATGCAGTCAGTTCTTGCTAGCTTGTCTTTTTCTGGTGGCTGTGTATGGTCTGTCACAGTTCAGGGCAACTGCACCTGTATTCCCGCTCTGTGCAAGGGCACCTACTCTAGGCTCACAGCTCCTCAGCCATCACGTCTCCCTACCTCCTGACCAGGGTTTTTCCAGGCTGCAGTTTCCTGCCCACACTGTGATATTCCCGGCAAGCCAGACTTCCCAGACAGGTCAGTGTCTGTGCTATGCTTTCTCTCCAGAGGTTCTGAACAGCATAATTACCTGCAGTTATAAATTATTACACAGCTCTCCATAACCAAGCACATTTATTCTTAAGGTGAAAGCATTACAAAGAAAACATATTAAAAATAATAAAAGAACTTACATACAATTCCAACCTCAGGCTCTGGTAGCTATCAGACCCTCCAAAACCCACAACTGGGTTTCCCCAGTATCAATATTGTCTCAGATTCAGAACCAGAACTTCAGTCTTTCCTTTATACATCTTGGGCCTTTGATCTTGGTCTCATGTAACAGGTGATCAGCTGACAATGGCAGAGCATAGTTTCAAAAGGTTCGATTTTTTATTTGCATACACCACCCTAGATATTCCTCAGGAAAACCATTTAACAATTTTTGGTCCAAAATTCCATTTGTGTCTGGCATATTGTTTAATATAGTCCTTTGAACCCCCAGATCTCACATCTGTCACCTCTCCCCATTCCAGAAGATACATACAATTCCGGTCAATTTGGAGCCTGATCCAATGTATGTTCATGTCAATGAAAGGACTCCTACTGATTTCAGCAAACACTGGACCAAGTCCATACATCTGTGCAAAGTGCTGCAGCAGGTAGAGGAGAACCAGGCCCAGCAGAAACAATGGTTCCAGGTTAATTAAGGATACAGGGAAAGTCATTTGGGTTCCCTTAGCTGTGTATTTCCACACTTTCAAAACTTACAAAAATCATTTTGAGAGCCAGTTATTATTATTAATTTTTATTATTTAAATAAATTAAACCTAGTCCGGATGCAGGGACAGTAGCTGATCACAAACTAACCAAATATCCAAAGGAAGGACAGAATTAGAGGCCTATGGAGAAGCAGAAGAAAGTTTTTCACAACAGCTAGGGATGGGGAGGGCTTGGTGTCCTACCAGGAGCCTTGCACTTGGATTCCAATGTATTCATTTCTCAGCTGCCCCACTGTATTTTGGGACCCTTCCCAAAGGGATCAGGGTTTTGCCCGATCAGCTCTTAACCCCACTTTACCCAGCTTTAAAAACAAACCAAAACTGGGAATGGTGGGGAACAACACCTCTCTCCAAGCCGGACTGGGCCAGGCCGGGCGGCTCCGGCAGGGGGCGTTGTTTTGCTGCCGCTCAGAGGAGCCGGCGATTGGCTCCCCAGCCCCGGAGCCCACGCCAGCCCCAGCCCCAGCCCAGTGTGGGAGTCGCCGCTGTCCAGCCGTGAGTCCGACGCCGACCTAGGGCGGGGGCACAGCCGGGGCTATGAGCTGCCGCCCGCAGCCCGCAGCCCAGTGACACCGCTGCAGGGGCGAGCGCAGCCCCCGACGCCGGGCACGATGCTGCGCTACCGGGGGGAGGAGTGGGACGAGAAGACCCAGCTGTGGGAGCTCAACTCCCGGCTGCGGCTCTACGTGTCCCGGGTGCGGGAGCTGGAGCAGGAGAACCGGCTGCTGGCCCAGGAGGTGGCCGAGCTGCAGCAGCAGGAGCTGGCCGGGCTGCGGGGCCCCCAGCAGGAGGTGGCCGAGCTGCGGGGGCGCGTGGCCGAGCTGAGCCGGGCCAAGCGGGAAGCGGAGCTGGAGCGGGACGGGCTGCGGCAGGAGCTGGGGCAGCTGGAGCTCCTGGGCGCCGAGGTGCTGCAGCTGCGGCGCCGCCTGGCGCCCGAGCTGGCCGGGCAACGGCAGCTGCTGGAGCGGCTGTGGGGCGAGTGCGCCGCCCTGGAGGAGCTGCTGCAGGGGCTGCGGGCCGAGCACGGCCGGCTGCTGGAGCGGCGGCGGCGGGAGGCGGGCGAGGTGCGGGCGCTGCGGCTGGACCTGGCCGCGCTGCCGCCGCCGCTGGCGGCCGGGCTCAGCCTGGAGCAGCTGGAGGAGACCTACGAGCTGGTGCTGGGCCAGGCCTGCCGGGCGAGCCTGCTCCGCTACCAGGGCCAGCTCCGCGCGCTGCAGGAGCGGGAGGCGCGGCTGGGCCGGGAGAGCCTGGAGCAGCTGCGGGCCGAGGGCGCGCGGTGCCGCCTGCAGCTGGAGGAGCTGCAGCGCCAGGGCCAGCAGCTGGGCGGCCTGGGCCGGCGGCAGGAGGACGAGCTGCTGGCGCTGCAGGAGCTGCGCGGCGCCGAGGCGGACGAGTACCAGGTGGGTGAGGGCTGCCCAGGCGCGGCGGGGGGGGGGAGCGGGACGGGGCGCCCCGCTGGGCTCTGGCCCGGCCCCGCGCACCGGGGGGGGGGACACAGCCGAGCAGGGCTCCGGGGCGGGCGCGCTGCAAACCCCGACTCCGGCTGAAACGAGCCCTGCCGGAGGTCGGGGCCGCCCCCGCCGCTGCGTGTCCCAGCGCGGAGCTCCGCCTGGGCGTGGCGGGTGCTGCGCTGGGTCCTCCGCTGCCGCGGGAGGCAGATTAGTTGGATTTCTCCCCTCGCCTCCGCGTCTGACTCCCCCGAAGGATTGTTCTCTTCTCTTCTCTGGGATCTGCGCGTGTCTCGGCTTCTCTTCCCACTTCCTGCCTCTTCCCCACACCCTCTGGGGGCCCTCTCCCCTGTCCCAGAGTCTCTTCCCCACCGCCTCTGGGGACCACTCTCCCACAACTATCCCACCTTTCCTAGAGCATCCTTCCCTGCCTCCCCTTGCCCCCTCTCCTCCCCACTATCCCCCCCTTTCCGAGAGTCTCCCCCCCCTCCACCCTGAGCTTCTCCCTTCCTTGGGTCCCAAATTTTGTGCCTTTTGCCTATGGCCGGATTTACACTTTACGCTGCCCTAGGCACAGCATCTTCAGCCCCCCCCCAGCTGACCTTCACCTTGCACCCAGTTTTAGAGAGGCAAGGCACCCCTAGAATGCTGGTGCCCCTAGGCACATGTCTAATTGGAAATCTGACCCTGCTTTCCTCTGGATTCCCTCTGGGGGTGTCTCCTCTCCCCTGCATCTGTCCTAATCCTTCGTCCTCTTTTTGCACCTCTTCCTAGGATCCTTCTTTCCCCTAGTCTTTCCTCTTGACTCTGTCAGCTCCCTCTGTCTGCCCCCCTTTCCTTTCCTGCCCACAGGAACTCTGCTCTCAGCCACCCCTGCTGTCTCCACACTGTGCAATGGCTTGCTGGCCCACACTATAAGCCTGCTCCACCAGCTGCCTCCCTTCCCTGCCCATACATCCTTCCCTACCTCTGATCCCTCACCTGTGCTCCTGCTCCTGACACCCTTCCTGCCCTCTGCCTTAGCTTGCACTACCCCGGCTCCCTCTCTCCTACCCCATTTCCCATGCACCACCTCTGCTTGCACCCAACTCCTTGGCTCCCTCCTATTGGGCACCTGGTCACACTCTGCCTTTCCCTAGCACCACCTCTTCTGGGACTGTGGCTGTCCTCCGGTTGGGGGAGGAGGCAGCCAGCAAGGAGAGAAGCCTGCTGCATTAAAGGGCAGGCCTCGGAGGGGCCACTTCTGGCAGGATGACACAAACTCGGATTCCCTTTCAAAACCTTGGGCAGTGTTAGGACTTCTGGCTGGGGAAGCTGTGAGAGTGAACAGGGAGGTGATGACTCTTAACACATGCTCTTCGTGAGTGGTGTACCGCTCCCACTTTGCCCTGAACAGGCACACTGAGCTGCGGAGTCGGTGTTGGGTGAGATCAAACCCAGCCAGCCAACCTGAGTCCCCTTGCCAGCTCGCCATAAGCACACTGAGGAACGAAGCAAGCCCTGGGAATGGGTCAACTGAGCCGCAGGGTCATGGGATGCAGTGTTCGGGGGACAGGCCTACAGAGCTCTCTTTCCAGCACATGGCAGGCAGTGCTTAAAATGGTCAAAACATGAATGTGTGTGTGTGTGGGGTGGGTGGGTGACTCACTTCTACCTGCTTCCCCTCCCCCCCCCCCAACTCCCACCATCAATTCTGTCCCCTCCAGCCTCCCCTCTGCTCTTCCTGCAGCTCCTGCTGTTCTTCACCCCCCTTGGCCTGGTTGGAGCCGGGGGGGGGGGGTGGGTGGGAGGGCAGCTGCAGGAGGATCGTTTTCCCCACTTCAAGGCCTGGAGTACCAGGGAGGGATGGGGGTGGGAGCTGCACTTCTGCACCCACTCCTCCTAACAGGATCCTCACAGGAGGGGAGAGAGTGCAGCCTACTGCCTGGAGTGGAAAGCCGGTGGGCCGGCCTATATTCCACTCTGGCCCCGAGGCCCGCCGGGGATATCAGTTGGTGGCTCCTTCACGGGGCCGTGAGCACGGGCGTGTACTTGGCGCGGTTCACCCCAATCCCGGACACCTACCCCTTTTGCGGCGTGAGGGAAACCGTGGCGCATGTATACCTGGAGTGCGCCAGGCTGCAGCCCCTATTCCGGCTCCTCACAAATGCTTTGTTAAGCTTTTGGTTGCTCTTTTGCCCTCACCTCCTTATCTATGCACTCCCTATCCGTGGCCCCACTAAGTCACGGGACCTCCTGGTCAACCTCCTCCTGGCCCTGGCTAAAGTGGCCGTCTATAAAACCAGGGTGAGGAGGTTGGCCGATGGAGTCTCCTGTGACTGTGGGGCCTATTTCTGATCCTCTGTCCGTTCACGTATCCGGGCAGAGTTCCTCTGGGCAGTGTCCACTGACTCCCTTGACGCCTTCGAGGAGCAGTGGGCACTGTCCAGGTTCTCTGCTCGGTGTCCCTGTCCGGTTCTCTTCGTTCGACCCTTTGACCGCACTCCTGTCCCTGTTGTTCATTAGTTGTCCCCCATAATTATTTGGTTTTCCAGGTCCCGTGGACCCCCCTCTTAGGCTGGGGGAGGATCCTTTAGCATCCTTTAGCACTTCCTGGATCCCAATAAGGCCTGGAGTGGAAAGCAGCCAGACAGAGGTACTTTTCCCTAGGCAGAGCTGAAATGTGTACCCCTCAGTAACCGAAGGCTCGAGTTGTAGAAGTTTTATTTGGTGGGTCTGCGACAGAGCGCACTTTAAAGCACTGATGCCAAGTATCTGGTGATGGGAGTTGGCCCTTGGGACAGGTGAATTGAGTCCTGCCATTTTCCTGCCCACCACAGTCAGTGATGTCCTGCACTCCCCTCTTGATAGAACAGTTCTCTACTCATGGTCTTGAGCCAGGAGGATTCAGACCCCAGTATGGTTAACTGAGCCCTCCATTTTTCTATAGCAGAGAGACTGGTTACCATGGTATTGACTGGGGTCGGGTTTTTTTGGGGGGGGGTAGGGTGAGGATGGAATGAGGCCTTAAATAGAGGTGTCTGCTCTGTGTGGACATTAAAATGCCATTGTGTTTTACAATATCAAATTGCCACTGTACTTTTGGCCAAGATTGTACTTTTGGCCACTGTTCTGCAGTATGCCAGTTATAAAGCACCCCATGTGCATGGATAGATCAGCATATGCTGGGAAATCAAAATATCAAAGGTTAGGGTTGGAGAAGACATATTAGATCATCCAGTCCATCAATCCACTATGCAGATCAGAAAACAGTTTTGCTCTCCATTTCCTCAGGGCAGCATTTCTTTTGTTCTTCATCAGACCTTTTATTAACACTCTGCTAGATCTCTTTGTCTGTCTGCAGCTCTCCTGTTAATGATCACATTGTGTGTAAGGGCATGTCTAGCATGGGAGATTATGGAGATATTGCACATTGTGAGGGGACTAGAGAGCGGTTGCTCTGTGTCTGGATTTTAAATTGCTAGCTTGTTTGCAAGTTGCTATGAACGGAGACTGATCAATTCAAAACAAAACACAGCAAACAGCAGAGCTTTTACACTTAACTTGAAATATTCTGGTCTTTGAGAGTTTAAGTCATTCTCCTTTTAAACATGCATTTAAATATTTTTCAAAGCAGTACATGGAGATTTTTATCTGTGAGTCTCTGATTTTAATAATAGTCCTGCAACTAAAACCAGGTGAAAGTGTAGAGAATAACAATGCTTTTATCAGGAGTTTCCTGTGGCTCAATGTTTTGTTTTTATTTTGATAGGAGTAAAAATTATATAACCTTATATTTCTTCCACCTGAATGTCATAAATTCCTTCATTCCTAAAAATACATTATCTTTAGAGCCATGTTATAAACTGGTGACATTAGAAATTGATGATGGAAAAACTGATTGATCCTTAACAATAATGGGTCAAATTAAAACAGCACCATATTCCAAGAGTCATCCTCCCCCCCTCCCCACTTTTTATCATTTACAGCTCAGAACCAAAAGTTTTTCTCCTGCAGTTTCAAGAATGGCTACTTTTTTTCTGTAACTCAACCAGAAAAGATATTTTTGTACCAGTGTCATCTCCATATTAGGGTTGCAAATTTTGGTTGGACGTATTCCTGGAGGTGTCATCAAATGACATAATCTTTAATTAAAGATTAATCTTTAATTCATGGACACTCCAGGACAATCCTGGAGGGCTGACAACCCTACTCCTTATATGTTTACATTTTGCTGAGGATTAGTGGGGAAAGGTGACTGCAGGTATTCTGGAGAGTGAGTCAACTTTAAAAATCTTACAGGATTGGCAGCACAGAAGAGAAACAGGTTAAAAATGCCAGTTAATAGAAAAATCAAAATTACCATGTGGCTGCTAGCTGTGCTGTTGTACTTAGGATGAAATGTTATTTTGTAAATTAAAATCGGCCCAGTTTGAGGTGTGTTAAACAATATCTTACTGTTACCTTAAAATGAGTTATGATAAGCAACCCAAACTGCTTTAGCCCCCAAAATGAAAACGCATAAGCTGACATAGTTGCATATACACCTATATTATATCGAAGCATCTGTAAAAGTGGCCTCATGAGGGTCCATGTGTATTGCCTCTCAGTGATACTGTGGCAGGGTGGACTTACCGCTGGCATGCCACCTTATGGCTGGGCATGGTGTAGTAGGCTTTGCTTCCCTGCCGAAGCGGCTCTGGCCCTGCAGTGGTCTGCCTTTTCTCATAGCTCAGCCCTCCATCCAGGCCATTTACTGCCCCCAACCCTGCACCGCTAGGTGCCAGGGGGGGTCCAACAAATAGAAGTCCAGTGTCCTTACATCAGATCTTCAGTCCCCAGCTTTGGGCCCCGTGGTCCTTAAACTCTGTCATCTCAGGACTTTAAGGAGTCCTTACCCCTTATATCAGGGGCTTCATGCCACCTTCCCCTGGCCCTTCCTCTCCCCTGGGTTCCAGCTCAGGGACACGGTAGTGAGCAGGCAAGCACTGTCTATTCAGACCTGCTCCCTGCTAACTCTCTGGGCTTTTTCTTCCCTCAGCAGGCATTTGCCACAGCCTGTTCCTGGGCCCAATGTATACCTGTATTCTTATCAGCCTTCACAACCTGTCTTCCCAGGCTGCACCATGTCTCAACGTTCATCCTTCTTTCAGGGCAGGGGCTTGCAGGGCTCCCCCCGGTGTCCCCTAACAAATCCCAGATGAAAACATAAACAAACCATTTTTGCCCTCCTCACAATTGAACTTTAATCCTTCTTAGCTTTCCCCTCTGCTCTGCTTCTCAGTTCAACATCTCCTTGGGCTTTCTCCCCAGAGGTCCAGATCCTGCCATTTATCACGGACCACCACTAGTGTCCACCCCACTGGCATCTCCTGGCCAGTTGCTGGAGTTCTCTGCTCAGGAGGAGGAACCCAGGGCCAACTCTTTCCTTGGGCTTTTTCCCTCTACTCCCCTCGAGTCCTTCCTTGGCTCAGCAGGTGTCTTCCTGCTTTCTATCCACCACTGTACTGCTGAGAAGGGGATTGTAGAATTCTTTCACACTCTCCCCATTGGCTTATCTGGGCTTCTTCCCATCTATGCTTTATCTTTAATGGGGCTGCCCCACCCTGTAGTTGCCACCAGGTGCTCTAATTGAGCTCTCCAGCTTCAGTCAACCCTTTCAGTGCCAGTGTGGGGATCTACGCTCCGCCATCTGTATCATGTTAAACTGCCCAGTTAACAATTAAAGAAGATTTTTCTAGTGACCAACTATGCAAACTCAACCTGGTTTTTTCAAGGCAGGACGTGGGGAAAAGGTGATCTCTCATTCATATCTGTCATGAAAAATATAAAATGGTGGAAAGCAAGCATTTTAGGTCTTCTACTCTTGCTCAATTTTTCCTGACATAATTTCTTGTACAGGAGAGAAGATACTTAGTTAAGCTTTTGAAGTCATGTCTAAAAACCAGTTATTGGCTGCTTGTTTATTTAAAAGTGATGTCACTCACAGATACATGCTTTTTTTTTAATATGAGTGATTATGGTAGGCATTTCCTCTACAGCTGTTGTAGCAAGGGGATTTATTAATATTTTCCATATATTATCCACTCTTTCTGTGTGGCCATCCTTGTCTCCTCCAGGGCTCCCTATCCTCCGTAAAGCTTTCAGTGCTGATAGACTATTCTGCAAATAAATTTTATTACCTAACTGGACTGGCCAAGCACTAGCACAAATCCTGCATTGGGCCTGGTGGGCCAATGGATGGCTCAGAAGGACTCTCAGGTTTCTGTGGCCCTAATAGAATGCTGTGACGATATTTATGGGGAAAATCCCATTGACTTCAATGGCAGATTCACATACAGTGCGATAGCAGGAGAGGGCCCTATATTTTTAGAATGCAGAAAAGACCCTGGCTTTCATCCTGCTCCACTGAAGCCAACTGGACATTTGCCACCAACTTCACTAGCCTTAGGACTGCCTCCTGTATCTGTTCCATGGTGCTGTGAGCTCCAAAGGAGAGGAAAACAGCCTCTTGTTGAATTAACATTTAACACAAATCTGTCACACTGAATTCCTGTACCAATTTCCAGCCAGCCGAGGGCTGGGTGTCCTCTTTTTCTTTTTCTCCCATTAAGCTGCTAAGTGGCCGTGGAGTTTGTAAAAGATGCTAGACCAAGAGTGCTGGAGACTGAAGTCCTTTCTTTATTCGCAGAACAAGTACAGTTTGGGCAGCACGAGTGTAGTCTTTCTTCCACTGCCCTGCTAATGTTTCTCATCCCTGACTAGAAGGAACCACCTTAAGGGGTGTGAGAATTAGTCGCCTTCAGTGCTTGAGTGGAGTCCAGTGACTTTTCCTCTTCTCTTTACATAACAGAGCGGTGACCTTCCAAGACATGGGTGCTACTTCTTTACCAACGATACCAGGAAAGACCTTTGAGATTGTTAGAGTGAACCAAGTTAGCTCAGCATGTATAAAGGCCAAGAAAACATAAGGCAATTTAAGGATTATTTTTTGGGACTAATGTAATAACTACCCTTCCTTAAGGCTTGGTCTACACTAGAGCTTACTTCAGTATAATTTATGTAGCTCAAAGGCGTGAATAATCCACATCCCTTTGCGACATAAATTACACTGACCTAAGTGTCGGTGTGGACAGGGCTATGTCAGTGGGAGAGCTACTGCCTCTCGTGGAGGTGGATTTGTTATGTCCACGGGAGAGCTCTCTCCCATCAGCACAGAGCGTCTTCACCAGACGCGCTACAACGGGGCAGCTGCAGCAGTTCTAGTGCAGAGTAGCCCTCAGTTTAACACGCAAATGTTCCAGCTGTCATGCTCTGCAGTCTCAGGTAGCCATGCATTATAATCGTCATAACTGATAGGGAAGGATGTAATTCCATCAAGGAATACCAGTGACAGAAGATCGGTTTTTCTCCAGAACATGTAATGATGTCCTTGGCTATTTGCTTTTGGTACAGTTCATGGCTAGCTGTTCCTCTGACCCCCTCTGTGAGTTGGTCTCAAGGGATCCTCTCTATGGCTTTAGGCCTCTAGTCCTCCTCTCCCTGGGGTGGAAGCTTGCAATTCTCCCGCTCTTAGACCTTGGCATGAGGCTAGAGTCCCTTGCATATCAACCATGATTCTGCAGCAGGCCTGACGGGATTCGAGCCCTGAAATTCTTCCCTTTGGGAGCTGTGACCAATGTGTGAATACAGGGAGATTAAACAGCCTTTTCAAAACAAAGTATTGTTTAATTTCAACAGAAGGAATGCAGCCTCAAAAGAGGAAAGGGGTATTAACACAACAAAGACTCTACTGTTTGGCCTAAAATTTAGGTAGGCTCATCTTATCCAGACACCCCCACTTCTAGAGCTTGGGGGACAGTGTGCACCCCCTCGGATTACCATATTTCAGGTTCCCCAAAAGAGGATACCGCTGCAGTTTGGGGGTAAGCTGGAGGGGGAGTACAGTTAGGGATGCTGGAGTGACTACCTGCAGCGGGGGAATGGACCAATCAGCTGCGGATGCAGGGGAGGGACCAATCGGGAAGCAGACCAGTCTGGGCTCTTTCTGAGCGGCAATGTCTGTTCTGCAAAAATCTTGGACGTTGCCTGTTATTTGAAAAATCCACCCAGACAGAGGATGAGCCTCTTCAAGGGTTGCCCTTTTTATCTTCCTCAAAGTCCCTTGTCTGTTCCAGAACCTGGCCAAACAAGTTTATGCACCCTACCCTGGCGGGTGGGGGCAGGATAGACTTCACAGCAGTTACTCCCTTGTCTTTTAACTATTGGTAAATGGGAGACTATATCTGAGATTTTTGTCTGCTTTCCTGTCTATATGCTGTCTGCTCCTGGTGGAATTAATGCTTTTGTAATTGCTACAGTCCCCCTTTGTGGATGGTCACCAGACTGCTGATTGGACCCAAGCCTTTGGATCACACATGCTTCCAAGCCCACTAGGTCTGGGCAGTGTCCAGGCACTGTCTCTTGGTCTGGCGTCTCATGTACACTCGCAGGGTGCAGACCCCCTGTCTGGAACCCCTCGATGGGAAGATGGGACTCTAGCTACCCTGAGCCCCAAGACCTATGCTCATCCTCAGTGAGCATTCAGAACGCTGCTCAGTTAAACTCCTCAACATGAAAATGAGTGACCACTGGCCTATTCCCAGAGGCCAGAACTGTACCTGGAACCATCACTCATAGGTCCAAACATCCCCAGACATTGGAATCTCAAACTCATGACTTGGGTCCACACATCTGTGGTCTCCTGAAAGGTTAACAGACAGTTGCAACCAAGTCGGATTCTATTCAGGTTGTCATGTTGCGTCGTTCACCATTGTATTTGAGCATTTCAGATGTGTTTAAATGGAAAGGGGTGTGTGTGTTTATTCCAGTGTTGAATCTGGCTTTTATTGTGCCACATACCAAATTTATAATAGGGTGCTTTTTGCTTACCTGCATAAATGGTGACCTGTGTGTGTGTGGAGGGTGGGGGGGCAGCTAGATGGGATTTTGTTTAAATATTTGAAAACAATTTAGCCAGATGTAACTGACACATCCTAGCATGAATAATCTATTCCAGTAATAGTATCTCATGAACCATATGCCAGTGAAGTCTGAGAGTAGGTTTATTTATTTTTTTCTGTAAAGCTGAGCTGTTAGTGCATGTTGCTTTAATACTTTTTAAGATATTTATCTTGGTGTTTGTAGTAAAGCTGGAAAGTTATTATAAGCACAAGTGTGAAAGTGTAAAGTCAAATTCTTCAAAACTAATAGGAAGTATTTCTGTTTAGAGGATAATTGACGCCCTAGAAGACGAAAAGCAATTCCTGATTATGTCCATCATGGATTACCTAAAGGACTACAATGAACTAATGCAGGTGAAAGTGGGACTCAGCCTTGAAGTTGAAACTTACAGGTAAGGATTATAACTGCAATGGGTAGTACCATCAGGAGATGTTTTAAATTACTCATTACAACTCAGACCTGTGAACTACACTGGCCTTTTCCATCTTTAGGGTATAATAGTGCATCAGCTTTTTAAAAGGAAGACACTTGCCCGTAAACTCTTCAGATTTCTTCTCCTCCCAGTGCCCATGCATAATTCCCATTAGAGTGGGGTCTCTGGACTTCTGGGTGCAGTGCTCGGCTTGCTATTGGCTTACTGTGTGATCTGGGTCAAGTAACTTAACCTCCCTATGCCTGAGTTCTCTCATCTGTGTAAAGGAGAAATAATACCTATGTTGCAGGAGTGTTGAGGCTTAATATTTGTAAAGTCCTTTAATACCTTCAGATAGAAGATCATGTAAAAGTGTAAAGTTATTGTAACTATTGTTGTTCTTTATTAATAATGTTAATAGGTATTACTCATGTGCAGACTGCAGACGGAGATTAGAACCTTTGATGTAGCACTTACGTACAGCCATTTTAACTAACAGTAATTATGTCTACAGTCTATGGAACAGCGTGTTACTGAAGCCACATAATCCTCTGAATCCTGGAATTCTAAAAGCTTGTTACTTATTTTGCAGTAAAGTTCTTGGTGCTAAAGGAGCATGCTTGATTACTGTGATGCTAAAAACCAAGTGAATGTAATTGTTCTTACCATATTTGAATTTATGCAAGTACTAGCTGAAGGCTCAGCGTCTGTCAGATTATAATTGATAAGACATAAGGCAGTGTGGATCTTCCATCTGGCAAGTCATAGTGCCAGCATTCAATGTTCAGATTGTTACAGGGTTTGGGTGTGCTGCTTACTGGACCTTTTTTTGTCTCTACCCCTCTCATTTAAGCAGTGATGTTCTTAGCTGAAAGGCATTGTTTCAAATACAAGTTCTGTTTTTGCCAGAGAAGGAAATGGAATAAAGAAGTTAACAGAAAACTCAATTTTCTAAACCAGTGATACTCAAACTGAGGTTTGGGAGTTGCAAGTGGCTCTTTTAATGTCTCTTGTGGCTCTTTGTAGCCTGAGATATTAAAACATGGTGTGATTTAATTATTAACCAATCTAAGTTATTAACCATTCAGAATGCTTTTACTATGTTGTTTTAACTAATGGTAGAATACATGGTCAGTCATTTTGGTGTAAGAATAATATATATATAGTAAATGAAACAATGAATTCATACTACTGTGGCTCTTTTGAGTAATGTTGAGTGCTAATTTGGCTCCTGAACCACAGAGGTCTGAGTATCACTGTTTTAAACTTTACTTTCCACCATCCTGGCTTTTGCTAAGGAAACACATGCTCAGGCCAAGTCTGAGAAGTAAATAGCCATTCTGCTAATAAATCCTCTTTACCTGTGAATCTTTCTAGTCAGTCACTAGTTGAGCAATAGAAAAGCCAGAGCAATTTTGAAATCTCAAGATCTTAAGTTGTTAATTGACACAAGGCACATACTGGTTCAGAAGGGGAAAAAACGTTGATGGATAGCAGACAGATAAAATTTTTATGGTAAAGGTTTTGAGCTTTTCCACTATTAACACTTTATTTTCAATAAAGTTGGCAGATGAAACTTATTCTTTACAATTTGTATTGATTTTTAAATTCACAAGACAACAATTCTTATTGAGTGAACCAAATAACCTGCAAAAGTTTAACATGTCTGACTGCTATCTTATCTCTATGAATCCATAGATTTGTTTATGTTGTGTATTAATGTTTGACACACACAGAATGTATCGTTACAACATTGCTTGATAAGTATTGCTACTACCGTCCTTAAATATTGTGTAATGTTGTTGTGAACTATGAAGCAGCTGAGTTGGTCCAGAAAGTGGTGGGTGAAGTGATCCATACATGTTTGTTAATTCAGAGACAGTTATTTAGTAGAAAGAGCACAGAAGTTAAGTGTTACTAAAAAGACACGGAACTCTTGAGATCTAATCCCAGCTCTAACACCAACTTCATCTGTTGCTTTGGGTTAGTGATCTAATCTTTCTGCCTCAATTTATGCGTCTGCTAAATGGGGTAGTAATACCTTTGTCTCGGTGCAGAAGGCTCAGAGGTGCTGTGACAATTAATATTCACACAGTGGTGTGCATGATGCTGCCCAGACAGCTAGGTGCTCTGACACGTGCTTAGTTAGTAAGTGAACCGGCAGTGTTGCAGCTCTGTAAAAGTCAACTGCGAACTCATTAAATCTTGGAGCCTCTCCAGAAGTCATTTCACGATTACCTATAGTGTTGGCGGTTTGTGTACGGATTCGCAGTCCTCAGGGAGTGGGAAACTGCTTGGCATTGCCTGGAATGTTTTTGTTGTCCGTTGTGGTTGCTGCCTTAGCCTACAGAGACTTGTGAAATGTTCTTTAATAGCTTGTGATTCTCTGTGCCGCCGTTGGTCACCATCTCTGTCTTGCCGGGACCAGACTTCAGCATTTAAACTTACAACTTCCTGTTGAAAGAAACCGTGTTTGGTTGAGGTCAGAGATATGGGACTTCCAGTTTATCGAAAAGCAGTTCTGTCTTATCACTGTAAAGAAAGTTCCTTTAAAATCTCAGGAAGGGAAAAAATTACTTTTTGGATACTCCATGTTTCACACAAACAAAACCACCACCCTTCACTGGGGATTTAATTCCCCCCATCCCAGTGGATGATCTTTCTTCACTCCACTGAAGAAGGAAGATAACTTGGTTCCACCAAACCAACTGTTGCATAAGACTGCTCTGGACTCCTGGTCTTCTGTTGTTATTAAACCAGTTCCTGTAGTAATCCTCTGTACCTGTGATAACCAGGGTATGTGATGTCAGCTTCTTCTCATTCTCATAGAGGAAATCTGCTCCTATCCTTCATTTAGGTACATCAAGGCCCCTGTAAAGACCCATGCTTATCATTCTGAGGTTTCTATTATGAAGTTTCAGTGATTGCTGTGAGACATTCTGTCCTGTGGCATCATGGATTAAGCACATGGTGTTTGGTTTACTTCCTTCTCCTTTGTCCCACACAGCCCAGAGTGTCAGTGTGTCTCCCACTCTGTATTTTTTTTGCTTTCTTTTACAACTCCTAGAGCTAGCATTGCTAAGTAAGGATGAGAGAGTATTTCCACTGGAGCTAGTCATGGCCACTCCTGAACTGGCTGGCCAAAAGGGTCATGTTGCAAGGAACTCCCTTCCCCAGGAACCAAACATACTTCCTTCCTAATGTTGCCAATCCTTCCTGCTTTTATGAATGGGACCAGTTCTGGAAATGGCAGCGGCCATTCCCATTCTTTACCTGTAAAGGCTGAAATAAATATTTTTCTAGTGTTGCACCACATGGTTCCATGCTGTTGAGATCCTACAAAAGCCAAAATAGATTAGACTGTGTAATAGTCTCCAAAGGGAAATGGTGGAAGACACATCGCTTGATACTTAAAACTAGATTGAACAAAATATTGGAAGACCGACTGTTGGGAACGATCTTGCACTGGGCAGTGGAGCATTGTTGCAGCATCATCTTGCCTGGATCCTCATCAGGTGCCCCGTATCTCAGTTTCACTTCACAGTCTCCCTCTGGTTGGTAGGATTGTTTGGTGACTCAGGAGCTTTGAGCCTTCAGCCAAAGGAAAAGTCCTCCACTTTCAGGGCAAATGGAAGGACAACTAAATAGTGAACAAGCCTTTTGCCATCATGGGTCATAGCCCTCTGCCTAGGGTCTGCATTATCATCACATGGCCCCCTTCAGTTGCCAGGAGCTCCTTCTCCCCTTACAATGGGGGCTGACCAGTCTCTACTTCAGGGCTCTGTAGCCCTTCTGCCCTCCACCAGCTTTGTTCCTGGATGACAGCCTGTCACCGCCACTTCCAGGTCTCACCCAGTCCTCTCTCTGTTCCAGGCTCAGAGACCCAATACACTGAAGCAGCTACTTGCTACCAAGTCCAGTCTACCCTGCTTCTTCGTTTCCAAGGCCACTTCCTACTTCAGCCAGACTGCCTTCCTGGTCCCATCTCAGGAGCCCTCCACCAACTTCTTCCAGATTCATTCCCTGGTTCCCTCTCTGCAGGGAACCACTGCCAGTTATTTATGTTACCACCAAACATGTTGCTCCTGCCAGCTCCCTCATTTACCGAGAGTGTTCTGCCTCATATATATCCAAGCAGGCCTGGCAAGCACTCAGTCACCTGCTCTTCTTCACATGATCCCTGTCCTCCAATCCCATGATTTAGGAGGAAAACCAGGCTAGGTGGAACTAAGCCTGAACTCTCTTTAAAGGGCTTACTCAACCTGTGACAGGCCTGGTGTATGTCAGTGGTTCTCAACCATTTCCAGATAATCACCCCTTGTTATAACAGAAAAAGTCCCCATCCCCCACAGCCTGAGAGTTTCAGGACCCCCTCCCATCTAGCACTGAAGAAAGGGAGAGTGGCCAGGACCTCCTGGACCTGATTGCAACCCACCCCTCTCTGGGGTTCTTGATCCCCTAGTTGAGACCCCTTGGAAGAAATGACCGAAGAGGTCTTTTTTGTACATGACTGACTTTTTGTGGTAAGGCTTGTGCTGCAGATCATCACAAATTGTGCACATCTTATTATTTTCAGTACCTTCTCCCTCCTGTCCCACCCCACTTGTGTGCCTCATCCACCTGTTCTCTCTTGTCTTTTAGACTGTAAGATCCTTGGGGCAGAGCCTGTCATGTTCTTTGTGCTTTTACAGCCCCGAGCACAGAGGTGGGCAAACTATGGCCCGCGGGCCTCATCTGGCCCACAGAACCCTCCTGCTCGGCCCCTGAGCTCCTGGCCCAGGAGGCTAGCCCCTGGTCCCTCCCCTGCTGTTCCCCCTCCCCCACAGCCTCAGCTCACTGCGCCACCGGCACAATGCTCTGGGCGGCAGCAGAGCCACGGCCTGACCCGGTACTCTGTGCTGCGCGGGTGGCGTGGCTGGCTCCATTGACTGCCTGTCCCGGTGCTCTAGGCAGTGCAGTAAGGAGGCAGGGAGCGGGGGGGATGGATAGAGGGCAGGGGAGTTCGGGGTGGTGATCAGGGTGCGGGGGTGTGGGTTGGGGCGGTCAGAGGGCAGGGAATGGGGGTTGAATGGGAGCAGGGTTCCTGGGGGGGGCAGTCAGGAAGGAGTGGGGGGTTAGATGAAGCAGGGGTTCCGGGGGCGGTCAGAAGACAGGGAGAAGGGGTGGTTGGATGGGGCAGGGGTCCTAGGGGGGCAGTCAGGAATGAGAAGAAGGGTTGGATGGGGCGGGGGGTCCAGGGGCGGTCAGGGAGCGGGTGGATGGGGTAGGAGTCCCGGGGGGCCGTCAGGGGACGGGGGGGTTGGATGGGGCAGGAGTCCTGGGGAGGCTGTCAGGGGTCGAGAAGCAGGGAGGCTCGGATAGGGGGCAGGGGCCGGGCTACGCCTGGCTGTTTGGGGAGGCACAGCCTCCCCTAACCGGTCCTCCATACCATTTTGGAAACCCGATGTGGCCCTCAGGCCAAAAAGTTTGCCTGCCCAAGCACAATGGAACCCCAACCTGGTTAGCCTCTAGGTGCTAACACACAATAAAGGTTAAATACTGACGGTAATAACCAGGGGGATGAGTTAAAGATTCAGTATTAATTTCCTGACTCTTTTGGTAATAAATTTTCTTAGGCATACTGTTATGTTAGTGGAGTGGGTTTCTGCATTCAGGGTGTGACTTCAAGGAAGTATCTGCACAATTACTTTATAAGGGAGGATTTCTTGGAGGAGCATTTTTCATTGTTTGTATTATGGTAGTACATAGAGGTCCCAACTGAGATTAGGACCCCAATCTTCTAGGAACTGTACAAACACATAGTAAGAGATGGTCTTTGTCCCAAACAGCTTACCATCTAAATAGATAAGAGGAACAAAGGGTAGGGAGAGGAAACTGAAGAATCGAGAGGTGAAGTTACTTGTTTGAGATTACACAGCAGATTGTTGGCAGAGCCAGGAATAGAAGCCAGAGTTCCTGATTCTCACGCTTGTGCTGTATCCACTAGACTATGCTGTTCCTTACTAATTTACTATCTTAAAGTGTAAAAATGATTTTAATATTTGCATTGCATTAAAGTCAGTGAAAATCTATCATGAGCCAAGTCCCATAGAAATACTGAGTCACAGTCCAGTTTTGCTGGGGTTTTTCTCTTTGTTTTCCCATAATAGCATGTTGTCAGTAATAATGTTTTCACATCCAGCTTGTCTCTGTGTGCTGTTGCCATATACAGTGTACTTCTTGGAACTTATTTTTAGTGACTTCATACGTTGCTCCAGCAACTGAACAACTGTTGTTTTAACAGCAGCCAAAAATCCCTAGTCATACTATCCACATTCCTAATTTCCATCGTCACAATTGCTACTTTCAGTGCCTGCACGGTCAGATCTTTCAGACTTTTCTGTAGCATTGGCAGCACCATCCATAGTGCCTAATGAGGAGAAATTTTCTTTGCACTTACAGGATAGAAGAGATCAGATGTTTGGTCTTTGGAGGTTTCTCTAGATTAGGAATAACTAGTCACGACCTTTCCCCTAGTGTAGACGCAGGGTAACATCTTTCATTTTGATTTAACTGGTTGAGCTTGACCTGGGCCTCCTCTCTAGAGCTGAATTTGACTAGTTTAAGTATGTTAACCCGTGTCTACGCTAGGGAAAAGTTTGTGGTTAGCAACTACATGTTAACAAACCCTGACCTAACCTTGCCCTTTTCTTAATCTGTACAAATACATGGTTGCAAAGAAAACCTTACAAAGGGAACTGTCAACTGATGTAGTGTTGTCCTCCTGAATGCGCAGAAAGGCAGAGGTGTAAAATGTCATAGAATCATAGAATATCAGGGTTGGAAGGGACCCCAGAAGGTCATCTAGTCCAACCCCCTGCTCGAAGCAGGACCAATTCCCAGTTAAATCATCCCAGCCAGGGCTTTGTCAAGCCTGACCTTAAAAACCTCTAAGGAAGGAGATTCTACCACCTCCCTAGGTAACGCATTCCAGTGTTTCACCACCCTCCTAGTGAAAAAGTTTTTCCTAATATCCAATCTAAACCTCCCCCATTGCAACTTGAGACCATTACTCCGCGTTCTGTCATCTGCTACCATTGAGAACAGTCTAGAGCCATCCTCTTTGGAACCCCCTTTCAGGTAGTTGAAAGCAGCTATCAAATCCCCCCTCATTCTTCTCTTCTGCAGACTAAACAATCCCAGCTCCCTCAGCCTCTCTTCATAAGTCATGTGCTCTAGACCCCTAATCATTTTTGTTGCCCTTCGCTGGACTCTCTCCAATTTATCCACATCCTTCTTGTAGTGTGGGGCCCAAAACTGGACACAGTACTCCAGATGAGGCCTCACCAGTGTCGAATAGAGGGGAACGATCACATCCCTCGATCTGCTCGCTATGCCCCTACTTATACATCCCAAAATGCCATTGGCCTTCTTGGCAACAAGGGCACACTGTTGACTCATATCCAGCTTCTCGTCCACTGTCACCCCTAGGTCCTTTTCCGCAGAACTGCTGCCTAGCCATTCGGTCCCTAGTCTGTAGCGGTGCATTGGATTCTTCCATCCTAAGTGCAGGACCCTGCACTTATCCTTATTGAACCTCATCAGATTT
Source organism: Natator depressus (assembly GCF_965152275.1). Lineage (NCBI taxonomy): Eukaryota > Metazoa > Chordata > Testudines > Cheloniidae > Natator > Natator depressus. The sequence continues at coordinate 75,142,183 of NC_134243.1, forward strand.
CTTTTGGCCCAATCCTCCAATTTGTCTAGGTCCTTCTGTATCCTATCCCTCCCCTCCAGCGTATCTACCACTCCTCCCAGCTTAGTATCATCTGCAAATTTGCTGAGAGTGCAATCCACACCATCCTCCAGATCATTTATGAAGATATTGAACAAAACCGGCCCCAGGACCGACCCCTGGGGCACTCCACTTGACACCGGCTGCCAACTAGACATGGAGCCATTTATCACTACCCGTTGAGCCCGACAATCTAGCCAGCTTTCTACCCACCTTATAGTGCATTCATCTAGCCCATACTTCCTTAACTTGCTGACAAGAATACTGTGGGAGACCGTGTCAAAAGCTTTGCTAAAGTCAAGAAACAATACATCCACTGCTTTCCCTTCATCCACAGAACCAGTAATCTCATCATAAAAGGCGATTAGATTAGTCAGGCATGACCTTCCCTTGGTGAATCCATGCTGACTGTTCCTGATCACTTTCCTCTCATGTAAGTGCTTCAGGATTGATTCTTTGAGGACCTGCTCCATGATTTTTCCAGGGACTGAGGTGAGGCTGACTGGCCTGTAGTTCCCAGGATCCTCCTTCTTCCCTTTTTTAAAGATTGGCACTACATTAGCCTTTTTCCAGTCATCCGGGACTTCCCCCGTTCGCCACGAGTTTTCAAAGATAATGGCCAAGGGCTCTGCAATCACAGCCGCCAATTCCTTCAGCACTCTCGGATGTAACTCGTCCGGCCCCATGGACTTGTGCACGTCCAGCTTTTCTAAATAGTCCCTAACCACCTCTATCTCCACAGAGGGCTGGCCATCTCTTCCCCATTCTGTGATGCCCAGCGCAGCAGTCTGGGAGCTGACCTTGTTAGTGAAAACAGAGGCAAAAAAAGCATTGAGTACATTAGCTTTTTCCACATCCTCTGTCACTAGGTTGCCTCCCTCATTCAGTAAGGGGCCCACACTTTCCTTGGCTTTCTTCTTGTTGCCAACATACCTGAAGAAACCCTTCTTGTTACTCTTGACATCTCTTGCTAGCTGCAGCTCCAGGTGCGATTTGGCCCTCCTTATATCTTTCCTACATGCCCGAGTAATATTTTTATACTCTTCCCTGGTCATATGTCCAACCTTCCACTTCTTGTAAGCTTCTTTTTTATGTTTAAGATCCGCTAGGATTTCACCATTAAGCCAAGCTGGTCGCTTGCCATGTTTACTATTCTTTCGACTCATCGGGATGGTTTGTCCCTGTAACCTCAACAGGGATTCCTTGAAATACAGCCAGCTCTCCTGGACTCCCTTCCCCTTCATGATAGTCCCCCAGGGGATCCTACCCATCCGTTCCCTGAGGGAGTCGAAGTCTGCTTTCCTGAAGTCCAGGGTCCGTATCCTGCTGCTTACCTTTCTTCCCTGCGTCAGGATCCTGAACTCAACCAACTCATGGTCACTGCCTCCCAGATTCCCATCCACTTTTGCTTCCCCCACTAATTCTACCCGGTTTGTGAGCAGCAGGTCAAGAAAAGCGCCCCCCCTAGTTGGCTCCCCTAGCACTTGCGCCAGGAAATTGTCCCCTACGCTTTCCAAAAACTTCCTGGATTGTCTATGCACCGCTGTATTGCTCTCCCAGCAGATATCAGGAAAATTAAAGTCACCCATGAGAATCAGGGCATGCGATCTAGTAGCTTCCGTGAGTTGCCGGAAGAAAGCCTCATCCATTCATCTCAGGTGGTTAAGTCTGAAACCTAAAGATGATATTTTAAATGTAAAAATTATCTATTTCACTGCTGATTATTTTAGCAGAAACAGCCAGCTAATGTGTTTATGAAACTTTCTTCCACTCCCTTCAGGAGTTCAGAGCCTTGGCTATCAAGAACTTCCAGCTTCAACCCAACAACTTCTATGATGTAGTTACAGCTTATCAGTGCAAAACATTTGGCATTTCCAAAATGGAATGAGGGGGCAGTATAACATAATACTTAATCCTGCCTTGAGTGCAGGGGATTGGACTAGATGACCTCTCGAGGTCCCTTCCAGTACTGTGATTCTATGAACATGAATAAAACAGAAGGGTTACTGTACTGTGATTACATTGTTCAATTTGATATTTAAATAAAGCTACCACAGAATTTCAAGTCTGCTGCACCAGAGTACTGCAGAGTTTAGGTCTAACTTTTGGGGAGGCATATAATTGGGGGAAACGGGCATCAGTTAATAAAGAACAGAAAGAGGAACTTATTTCACAGCAGTATAGGAGTGTGTTGGCAGTGCAGGGGAAGAAACAGCAGCCTTGGAATGACATAGGAAAAATCTGCACATTGATGGTTGTAGGATTTACTCGAAATTTTCCTGTCCATATTTATTTGGCCTCCATTTCTAAAAATTCTAGTAGCACACAGGATGCAGCCTTACTGCATGCATTTTGTAGATGATACATTGGCAGATAGAGAAGTTTTTTGGGTTTTTTTTCATCTGCAATTTCTATGCTGATTCTAGAGGGTACCTTTAGGGCCCTGTGAGCATCCTTCCTTAGAAAAAAAATTTGATGATGAAATGTGTGTAACTCAGCATTCCTAAGGGAAGATAATTGCTCCTTAAAAACGTATTGAATCTCAGCTCTGTTAATTTCAATGGGACTTGTTCCCTAGGGCATGTTTGCCTCAGGGTAGCAAAACATGCAGGGACAGGATGAGTTTGTGCCTGATTGTCAGACTGCCAGTCAGAATGAGCAAAATATTGGGATGAGCAGTGGCCAGTGTGTCTCTATATGGTGCGTACTAGGTGCACTATACAGTATAGACCCAGGCATGGTGGCCAGGTGAAAAAATTCTATGCTCTTCTTCTCTAAGACAATTTTTTAAGTTCAGTCTAGTATTCTCAAGGAAGCCGGCTGAAGGCTTGCTCCCTAAGGACAGCTGTGTTTGTCAGTAAGATAGGGGATGCGGTTTGGCAGACTCTGCAGTGTACTGGTGTCCTGAGGATAGGCAGCAAGTGAAAGTGATGGATGCAGATGTTCAACAACAGATAGTTGTGACTTTTTCCCCTGTTTTTTTGCTTCTGGCATAACCCCTTTATTGAGAAGCCAAACAAAATGTGTATTCTGTTTGTTTCTGGTAAATGACTGTTGAGCTAACACACATAGCTGGGCTGCGGAGCCTTAACAGGGATAAAGTTTACAGCAGCCCTGGTTTCTTAAAACCATGCAGGTTATTTTAGACATGGGGGAGGAAGTGCCAAAAAGAGCGAGAAGAGAACGCTGAGAAATGGAGAGGAAAGATGAATCGGCCTAAAAATCTAGCAAGATAACTATTGTCATAAAAAGAGAAGGAGGACTTGTAGCCCCTTAGAGACTAACACATTTATTTGAGCCAAGGTGCCACAAGCACTCCTTTTCTTTTTGCGAATACAGACTAACACGGCTGCTACTCTGAAATATTGCCATAAAGTAGTTACCCAAACCGTTTTTGCAAAATATATTGTGCTGATTTCAGCTTGATGATTTTACTTCATTATCTGTGCATTACTGAGAATAATTACCTTCTCTAGTTTATTTAGAGCTCTGTTTTCCTTAGCATCGGTCACTATGTTTGAAAGTGGAAGTAATACTCTTTTTTCTCCTGTTCATTTGTGATGGTGCTTTGCTACCAAACTTCTAAAGTATATTATAACTATTCTTTCTCTTCATTTTAATCGAATGTATTTGTGTGTGTGTGTGTGTGTGTGTGTGTGTGTGTGTGTTACAGAACTTTACTAGAAGGGGAGAGCAGCCAATGGATGATTACGTGGATTGATCAGCAGGGGAGAAAAATACCACAAGGTAAAAAAGCGAACATTACACTTAGACATCTAAATGTAGGTTTTAGTCGTTGTTTAATATTTTTTTTTCCAATGAGTCAGTGTCAATTTCTTGTAGTGTATTTTTAGCTGTGTAAAGCAAAAAATGAACTCTGTGAGCGGTTTCTGAGAATCAGAGAATCAGCTCTCCTGGGAACCGCAGCAGGGAAAGGAGCAGAACATGGGGCCACCGGGGGGGCCCCACGCTGGCAGCTGCTCCGGGGTGGCTGTACCGCCCCCAGCCCTGCCCTCTGGTGGGGCTGCTGTACAGAGGGAGGAGACCCTGCGTGGAAGGGTAGGGGGCGGTACGGCTGCGCCAGAGGAGCTGCCGGCTGTTGTGCTCTGCCTGTGTCTTTCAGATACGCCGTACCAGCTATAAATATCTTGCTGGTACGGCACACCATACCGTACCACCCTACTTGCACTGCTGCAGGTATGCTTGAAAGTGAATTGACATTATTTCTTCATAAATATTTTAACATTACGTTAAGATATCTAGATTATTGCATGCCACTGTTATTGTACATAGATTATTTTTATATTTTACATACAAGACGGTATTTTAATTTTTGCTTATCTACACTCTTCTTGCAGGTGTCAGAAATACATCTTATGACTACCCTAATAGTTACTCAGCATACCGAGAAGAAAAGAAAAAGAAAAGCTTTCCGATTATCAAGAGTGCTGACACTAGACATAAAACACCAGTAACGAATATTCGCAGCTCTGCACTTTATTCAACTCAGACAAGGCGTGGTGGACCATGGACAACAGATAGTGGAAAAGTTTTAAGAAAAGATATTCTTAATTCAGAATATCATCCATCAACCACTATTGAAAAGGATGCCACTTATGAAAGAATTATGAAGGACCATAGAGAGTTCAAAACCTTTACTCCCACATACGGTCTTTGGGGAGACACTAAAATTCAGCGAAAAACATTTCCTGAAAGAAAGAGAACAGAAGCCACAACTACTTCGGCAGTTTCTTTTTCAAAAGAATTGACAAGTGTTCAAAGTTCAAACAAGGACCACAAAGTTGACACAAGGTCAGGTGTTTCTGAAAGTACAAGAACAAAACCAGATAATTTTACTAAATTTTCATCTTACGAGCTGAATTCCAATTTTAAACAAACCAAATCCGAACAAGCCCTAGATGACACTCGTACTATATTGAAAGAAAAAACAGAAGGAGACAAACCAGTTAAAGAGGGGGAAAATGGCTTGTTAGAAGAAAAAAATAAGCAACCAGTCAACGAGGAAAAAATTATTGTCCTGGAGAAAAAGGAAATGGATGATAAACCCACTACGGCAGAAAGAAGTGTTAATTTTGGAAAGACTGAGGTTAAACCAGAGCAGAAAACACACATAATGGAAGACATGATTATTAATGATAACAAAAAGATTTTTTCAGGAGTCAGGAGTAAGGAAGATAGCACTGCCAAAGAGGAAAAAAATGTTACATGGGAAGAACAAACCAGAGTACATAAATCAGCCAGAGAGGGAGAATTTTTTCTCCCTGATGCAAAGATTAAAGAAGATGAATTAACCAAAAGTAATACAAATGTGTTCTTGGAATCAGTAAGCAAGGAGGCTGTTGAGATTCCCATCAGTGTTGAAATGTATACTCCAGACAAAATATTGCAGAACAGTAACACAGAAATAACATTTCAAGGCTTTAAAACATCTGTAGGAAGAGAGACAGATGAACGGACAATTAAACCTGTTGAAATTCTCAATGTGAATGTTTCAGAAAAAGAACCCAATTTGGAAGATGAACATGGAATTAGTGACAAAAGTAGCCCTAGAATGGGTACTTTGTCAACCGAAAACATAGCAGAAACTATTGTCGCTGATATTCTTAAAAGTTTTGTTCAGTCTTCTGGTTCAGAAACAACTCCACATACAAAAGTAAACTACCATGAAAAGAAAAAACATGATGATGAGAAAGAGATGACTGAAATCACAGTACAGTCTCAAGTTCAAGAAGAAATATCGATTTCTGATGAAGTTGATCTTGGAAGTCTATTAAACAAGGAGGGCAAAGTGGTTCTGGAAGACGCTAAGGGAATTCCATCCACAGATGTGATAGAAGATCTAATAAATGTTCGCCTGAAAGGAAGGGACCGTGTAGGCAAAGTGTCTGTGAATGTTGAGATTGTTGAGGAGCCACTAGACTCCGCAACTGATGAAAGGAGTGAATTTTCAGCACCATTTGAAGTAGAGGAAGTAGAGGATACCTCACCCAGCATGGAGCGGCATTATGGTGATGAGGGGGAGCAGACCATCACAGCTACAGCTGAAGATTTTAAAAAGAAAAAACAATCCAGTGAGATCCTCACCCATGTGGAAGAAGTAACCGAGGCAGACGACTCAGTTGATGAACAAAGATATTTTGTATCTACTCCAGATGATTACCCTTTGGGTCATGGAAAAGATGAGGACTCAGTGTATGGGCAAATTCACATAGAAGAAGAATCGACTATTAAATATTCTTGGCAAGATGAATTTTTGCAGGGCACACAAAGAAGAAAAGATGATAGCTTGAGCTCACCAGAACAAACATATCAGGTTGTGGGAGAGGAAGCAAGTGCCTATGTTTTAAATGAGGAACATCCAAAAGGTGAAGCATCACATGCAGAATCCATTGTTATTGAGAAAGAGATTAAAATACCACATGAATTTCAGGCCTCAATAAAGGGGCTTTTATTGAAGGAAACCAAGGACCCTAAACAACAGTTGAAAGAGGCATTGGAACAACTGGAGGGGAGTCTTCCAGAAAGCGTGAAAGAGGAACTAGCTGCATTAACGAAAGAAAATCATGCTGACTCCAGTAGCCTGGCAGTTGACATCAAAAAAGTTGAGCAAACTAATGAAGATGGTTTAGTGACGATTGTGGCTGAAGTCAATCTGTCCCAGACCCTTGACACTGATCAGTTTGATATTGCACAGCTTGGTGGAGTCATCACAAGTGAGATTGAGAAGGTGTCACTGAAGTCCCCAAAACAAGAGGGCTTTGATGAACGTAATGACCCAGATTTGGAAAGATGGACTCATGGTAAAAGCAGTATAGAAACAGACATTTCTCCATCCAGTAATAAATCCACTCCTTGGGCTAGCCAAGGGGTTTACAGCTCATCCAGTGTAAGAAGTAATGATGGCATGGAATATCATTCCACTGAACAAGTTATTCATGAAGGTCCAGTTTCAGAAGCTATAGAATTTGATAATGCAGAAGAAGTCTCTCAGTCACAGATATCGACTGATATTAACAAATCTTTAAGGCATATTAAAATAGGTCCAACAGAAATTCGGAGAACTGAGCAGGTCATATACGAAGGGCCCATTTCTGAAACTCTGGAACTTGGTGGTAGGGGAGACCTTGTTTCGACAGAAGGCTCATTGGATATTGGTAGGTCTGTGAAGCTTTTTAAAATGGGTCCTAAGGAAATTCAAACCACTGAAGAAATCATTTATAAAGGGCCTATTACTAAACCTGTAGAGGTAGATGAACCTGAAAACCTTGCTCAGCCACAGGTTCCAACTGATGTTAATAGGTCCATGAGGCATATCACAGTGGGTTCACCGCAAATTACTGAAGATCTCATTTTCAAAGGGCCCACTTCAGACTCTTCAGAGCTCAATAGCTCAGGGGATCTCTCTCCTATGGAAGGATCAACAGATACCAACAAATCAGTAAGGCACATTAGATTAAGTCCAAAAGAAATTCATACAGAACAAGTAATATTTGAAGGGCCCATTTCTGGAAATGTGGAGCTCAGTGGCACAGGAGAGCTTTCTCAGACAGGAAGTTCAATAAGGCACATTAAATTAGGACAAAAAGAGATTCATTCCACTGAGAAAATCACATACGAAGGGCCTCTTTCTGAAACAGCAGAGCTTGGCAGTACAGGAGACAGCTCTCATGTGGAGCATAGATCAGATACTAATGCATCTATCAGGCATATTAAATTAGGTCCCAAAGAATTTATGACAACTGAACAAATCATCTACAAGGGTCCCATTTCTGAACATCTGGAGTTCAGTGAATCGGGAGACCATTTTCATTCAGAAGGGTCAATAAAGCACATTACATTAGGTCAAAAGGAAATTAAAACTACTGAACAAGTCATATATCAAGGCTCCATTTCTGAATCTCCAGAGATCAGTAGTGCAGGAGAAAGCCTTTCGGAGAGTGAAGGAAACTCAGATATCAATAGATCCATCAGGCTCATTAAATTGAGTCCCACAGAAACTCATACAGAGCAAATCATCTTCAAAGGACCCATTTCTGAAACAATGGGCAATCATTTTCAGACAGAAGGGTCATCAGAGAGCAGCCAATCTATAAGGCATATTAAATTAGGACCCCAGGAAACATCTTTTAGTTTTCAAATGGATGTAACTAATGTGGCGGGAATGCCTGTGGTGGAAGGGAGAACACAAGCAGCTACAGTCACTGTATCAAGTAGGAAGGAGCCTGATGTCAGACAGTCACAGGTTGTGGTTGAAAGTGACCAGAAAGACACTGACGGTGAAAGTACCAAAGAAGCAAGTGTTTTTCCTGATGCTTCCCAGGCTCATGGGGAACAAGTAACAGAGAAGTCAGCATTTGAAAAAAGTGTACAACTGCAAAGACTTGTAGACCAAAGGTCAATGATTTCTGATGAAAAGAAAATTGCACTTGTGTATCTAGACAAAGAAGAAGAGGGGGAAGAAGATAATGATGGAGACTGGTTCTGAAAGGACGTTTTAATATAACCTTGCTTATCAGCTTGTTCATCACAGAGATTTTTGACTGCCGTCTTTTTAAAAGGAACTGTCCCACTACTACACCAACATTGGACTGACACATTTTAAATCCAAGCCTCAATATATTCACCATCCTTTCCCCTAATTTGTGAAAGTTCTTTAAGGGAGGGCTCCCTCTATTGCAAATTCTTTTTTCACTGACCTGTTTCTAGTTTCTTCAGTCTCCAGGACAGGAAGTTTCTGCTGGAGATTTTTCAGGATCTTGTTTTTTTTTTAATTTTTATATTGAGCTAATCCACAAGTGAGAGTCTGAACTGGATTTTTCTATCAACTTTTGAACGCTGTGTTGTACTGGGATACTTAAAGAATTCAGCACTTCTGTTTAGATTTCAAAGTATTAACCACAGGCAAAATGAGTCACAATAACTCTATTGGAAGAATATTAGAATAAGGCATACAGGCAATTGATTTTTAAGTTCCATTTTCATGTGCTCATGTACAATAGTAAAATCTTAGGAAAAATTAAACCATTACAACTATGAAGTAAAACTCTTTTTAAGCAAACCACGCATAGCAAAAATTTATGGTAACCTTTGTCACCTTTATAGTTAGAACCAGACACAATAAAGCAAAGCAGTAAGACTACATCAGTCATATTGTTTTCAGGAAAATGTTTGGTTTGCCTTTACAAAGTGTAATATTTTTAATATTTTTAGAGAGAATCAGTAGGCAAATGGATAAAAACCATAGGCTAAATCCTAGTTACATTGAAATCAGTGGTAAAATCCCTCCAACTTCAAATACTCTACATTGTGATATGTGAAATGACTAGTCTCAGTATATAGTACTGTTCTGATGTTAGGAATTGCAGGTACCTAAGGAGAGTGGGATGGCATATACCATACGGTATAATGCCTTCACACAATGGGATTAGCTCAAGTGTGGTTCTTCTCTGACAAGTGACTGAAAAAATGGCATTTTTTTTTCTAACTGTATATTCAACCTAGCACCTGAAAGTCACTCGTCACGGTTCTTTCTGACTTCTTATCACCAGTAATAGATTTTCTTGGGCCACACTCTGCCTTCAGTTACAGCACTTGAAATGCCATTGATTTTACTGTGTTTGCTCAAGTGTGTAACTGAGGAGCATATTTCAGTCCTGCAAGTAGAATTGAGTTAATTATTTGGGAGCTCAATCAAGAATAGAATCCAGCTCATTCTCTGGTAGCTGTACTACTTCTGCAGTGCTAACAGGAGCAAAAAGAGTAACAAAAATTTATTGTTGACACTAAAATAAGATCTGACTCTGGGTTTGTCTACTCAGCAAAAGCTGGGCAAGGGCTAACCTTGAGCTAGCTTGAATCCTGCTAGCCTGTTAACGGTAGTGAAGACCGTGCAGCATGGGCTTCAGCGCGGACTCGCAAGCTGAGTACCTACCCAGGGTCTCTGCCGAACTTGTTGTACCTGTGCTGAAGCCCGTGCTGCGCTCTCTTCGCTGCTGTTGTTACCTGTGCTAGCTGGATTTAAGCTAGCTCGGTAGGCTAGACCACGCACAGCTTTTGTTGTAGACATACTTCTGAATATACACAGAGAGTTAGATACACTGTACAGAGTAAGAAGCTGCCATTTTTATACAGACATGCTCTGAAAGTAGAACCACACGTTCAACCCAGACAGCCCTATTGTGCCAGACTATTACCCTTTAACTTTGAATTCCTTTCTTGTGGTTTGGTTTTGGTCACAAGCGCAATGTTACTTAAACATAGTTTGTGTTTGTTTAACGCAAATTACAATCCAACTAAATTATTTTATTGTGGTGTGGCCTTCATTAACTTCTCAGTTTCTTTCGTTTCAGTAGAAGTTAGATTTTTTTATAAAAACTGACTACTACTTTGCAGTACTGACTTAAATGTGAAGTGGAGATAGATGACGTATAGTTTAACATCTTAACCTACTTTTCATATGAGACAAACTAGTGTATTAGGATCTGCCTTCATTACCAAGATTGAGACTCTACCAGGTATCTTCAAGTAATTATCAGCATTTCAAGCTTTAAATATAGGGCTTTGTCTGCACTGCAAAATTTTGTATCTGTTTTCCAGCACTGATGCGGTTACAATGGTGTGAATGCAGTGTCTTCAGCACTGTGTGTTCTGAGATTGTTCTCTGAGCTGGGAAGAGAGGGAGCAGTGGCCCTAGTGCTGGAAACAAATACGATGTCTAGTAGTGCAGATGCATCCAAGGTGTGCATGCCACATTTATTTTATGTTCTTAATCACATAACGGATATATTTGTCAGAATTATTCATATATGCTTCTGTAAAACATACTTTTGCTACCATTGACAGATAAGGGGCTCATGAATGATTACAGCTCAAAGAAGAGCTTAAAATTCCATTGCCTTAGTCTATCCTCTCTGGAACAGGGTTTTAAAAAAAAATCTAAAAAAAAAAAATGCATTTTTAGATTTTAAAAAATTCCTATATGGGAGTTAGGCAAAAATTTTCAAACTGGTTGCTCAGTTAGACATGTAATTTCATACTTTGATAGAATTTTATTAAAATATTTACTTAAACATAATTTAGGTATCTAATTTTAGGCACATAGGTTTGAAAAGTATCAGCTTTAGTTTTCTGCATATTTGGTTTGAAGTTGAAACTTAAAAAAAAGCTCTCTTAAAATAGACATAAGGATAGCTGCAGAATATGTATTCTCCTGCCACAAATAAGAAGGCCAATAATATCAACCCGATTTATTGATGCCTCATGGAAACCTTTGAGACCTATTTTCTTTAGAAACAATTCTACTGATGCTAGATTGTATTTATCTTCCATTGTTCAGAGAATTAGGACATCAGGTGAAGGACAAACCGGCAAGGAGTAAATGAATGATAAGTTCCTGTTTTATACAGATGTCCATAGTACTGAAGGAGAAGAAAAAAGAGACCATATCAGTATTGTTTCTAAATAAAATGTTTGCAAGGAGGCACCAGCTGCTCTTTAAAATGTCCTTTAACAGCACTGACCTACTACATCTGATAAGTTATACTGAAATGTATTTATGTTGTTGGTTGCTTTAGTTGTTTGGAAAGGAAAAGGTTTGTTTCATAAATGTAAGTGCTTTAATTCTAGATTGAATCAGAATTTTAATCTGCTGCTTGAAGAGTTTAGGTTTGTCACAATGAATTGGAAAAGCACAGTAACATAGTCATTCCAATGGATGAGTCCCCTCAAGCCATGAAAACTAGGAGGTTTAACGAAAGAAGGATATAAGCCTTGAAGAAGACTGTGTAAGCAGCATATTCTCCATTTGAATCCCATTAACACGAGCCTTATGTCATCGCCTTCAGTGTTACTGAAAACTGGGAAAGAGCCACAGATCTATTTTATTTTTTGCATGACAACCACCTTTGGGTAACGATTCTTTCAGGAAACAAAGAGGTAGTGACTTGGGCCCTGTTGTTGCAATTTGATCTGTGCAGATTCCACCTCCATCTGGATGTGTTAGCACAGTGGTTTTCAGCCTGTGGTCTGCGGACCCCTGGAGGGCTGCAGACTGTCTAAGAGGTCCATGAAAGGGTGTTATCATAGAACAGTGGTTTTTAACCTGGGGTCTGCAGACTATGTCAAAGATTTCCAAAGGGATCCGCACCTCCATTCAAAATTTTTCAGTTGTGAACCCCTAAAAAAAGTTGAAAACCGCGGTGGTAACAGAATCCAGGCCTTAGTTGACATGCTTCTATTCCTAGCCAGAGCAAATATAACCTACTCCTCTGAGGTGTTTTTTTTGTTTTTTTTTGTTTTTTTTAAATACTGACACATGCCCTATTTAACAGCTTTGTGTGTAATTACTTTATTGATAGCATGGAGCTGGAAGGATTGATAACATGGCCTCAATCAGCACACAGTGTTGAAGCTTACTCATAGAAACTTTGCCGTTTTTTTTTTCACTAAATACAAATAAGGTAATTGCTGCATTTGAATTTAACAAATAGAATTTTGTTAAAATGTAACTACTAGTTTTATTCAGTAGGAGTTTGTATTTATATGCTTGAAGTAGTTTACCTCAGAAGTGGGGGACTATATTAATCTTTAAACATGTACACTTTTGGATTTGAAAGCAAATAAAATGGGAGTATACACGTGTAAGAAGAGAGATATATGAGAGAGCTACAGCTCTGTACAGATTGATGTTTTCTATAGCAGGTGTTTAAAAGACTGTAGACATGTTGAAGCAGGGTTTGTTGATGTCAGCTATGAGACTTTGCAGGCAGCTTGTGGTATGGTCATTTATGATGCAGTCTGCGTTGCTGTTGTGGTTTCATGATTTTTGCACTTTTTTCACATTCAGTATTAAACAATGAAAAAGAATGTGTATATGCTTCTTTCTCCTCCTTCCCCCTCGCCCCCCGGTTGGTATTGATAAGTCCCCATTAGCAAAGGAAAAAGAAATCAAAGTTTTCATGTCTCATGCTTTGAGGTCTCTCTGTATGTTCAGATCCATGAGCCCCTTTCAGTTCAAAGAACACATGCTTTCATTCCAGAGTATGAACTGCCTGTATCACTATGGTGGCAGGGACGGAGTAAAAACACAGCAACCAGTTATTCCTTGACTCATCTAACCAGCATGATTGGAGTGGCTGAGGTGCCTTCTTAGCAGCTGGCTGCAGAAGGGGCAGGGCATTTATAAACCCGAAGTAGTTGGAGTGTACAGGAGAACCATAGTTTTCCTGCTGCTCTAAGATTTGGCTGAATTATGCCATTCTGTCATGGGGTCTGCTCACGGCTAGTGCACCTCCTCCTGGTTGCTCTGAGGACTAGCTGATTCCAGATCTGGCACCTCCTTTCTGCCTCTTGCTGCACACCCTGCCTTTCTTCCTGGATCTCAGCAAGGCAAGATGCTCTGTGCTTGTGGTTTAGCCCTCTGGCCAAGTCACACGTGTCCTCCCTTCTGGGGTATCAAAGTCCCTTCTTATGAATGGACTCAGGCAGTCTTCCCATTCACTGCCCAGCTAGTGCTATTCCCCCAGCGGCTGAAGGACAACCTGAGTCTTCCCCTTTACTCCAGGTTCCAGCTCAGGGACCTAATCAACAGCCAAGGTCTGTTCCATTCTGGACCTTCTTGCCTTTTGCCTGAGCCTTTCCTAACATTCTGGCTTTGCCAGCCCCAAAACTTCCTTCTCCCAGGTAGGCTGTTTTGGATCCATAGCCCCCAAACACACCTTTCTTCACCTAGGGAGTGGCTGCAGACTGCTCCCTGCTGTCAATTTACTTTATAAATCCAGCCCAGCTTGTTGCTCCCTAGTTGGGCTCCCTCACTGTTTAGAGAGGGGATTACATAGGCCATCTGATTCCCTTCAGCTGTGGCCTCTCTGGTTACCTGCCCCCCTTCTTAGCCTCCATTAACTCCTTCAGGGCAAGGGTAGGGTGAACCCCACATCACATATTCCTTAACTTTGATCTTTCAACTATGGCAAGGAAAGCCCTGTTGCACTTGCTTGGACCTTAAAGGGGAGGGACATTCATAGTACCTCAGTTTCACGATAAAGCTTTTTTCTTAACAGCCACAAACCTGGCGGACACAGGTAAAATGTCAGACACTTACCTAATGTATAGATGTTTCTGGAGTTTTCTACTTGCTAAAGAAAATGTGGAGTGGTCATTTATTACATGAAGGAGGAAAGCTTTATCTAGAGACACCAGCCAGCTTCACTGAGTCTAAGGTAAGAAAAATATAAAGCTCTTCAGTTTTTGCAAAAGAATAGAATTGGTGGTTTCTGGTAAATGGTGACATGGAAGTGGTCGAGTGGTCTCACTGAAACCAAAGACTCAGACCAGAAGTATGTTTTCGGCCTTCATTTTATAATTAAGAGACATTATTCCCTAAACTGCTAATTGAGGTTTTAGTCTCCCCTTCTGAGTGACTCTCCCTAACAGTACTGTGAATCAGAGCTGAAACCCTCTGAATAGTAAGGAGATGGCCATCATTTTGGGTTGTTTTTTCAGCACATCGTTTAAGATCTTCTTAATTCCTAGATTTAACATGGTTGTCAGTTATGCTAACATCAAATGATTCCATGGAAACTCCTCTTTCCGCGAAGTACTGAACTCTTGAAAATAACATCTGACCCAGAGATACACATATCTTTATATCCAAAATTCTTTTTAAATGGTCCTAAAGTTACCAGGGATGAACCTGTATTCTTCCTGCAGCATAAAAATCCCTATAGCTAAATATGAGCTTAATCTTTAAATGATGTGATCTGCAATTATTCATGCATGTTCATTGTGTAGCTGACCCTATTGATTCAGTTTTTCCTGTCCAAATTGTGCTATGGGTAGCAGCAGCTGGTACTCTGCAGCCTGAAATCAAGCACATTTCAGCTATGGCATACCTTTTGCCAACAGTGGAGGAAAAGTCCTGAGATCAAATGAACCCTAGATGTTCTTCACATGGCAGAACTTGCTTAAAGTTACATATATCTGATACAAAAGAAAGACTTCTTTAAAAACAAACAAAAAAAATACCCCACCCTACTGTCAGCTCTTTTTTGGAGGGGGATTGGGGGGATTGTTATTTTCCTAACTCATACCCTATTGTGTTTAACAAACAAAAAAAAGATTAACAGTGTTTGCCCAATGCAGTTAATGGTGCTTGGCTATCAAGGTAATAGGGTGCCTTTATGAATATATTAAATAGAAAAATTAAAATCCAGATTTGTTCAAGAAGCTAGTAAGTGTGCAGTACAGAAACAGCAATACCTGCGTGAATCTTATTTTTTATTTAAATTTATTATTTTATTACTGTGGCAGTTTTGTATTTCCAAACAGGGAAAAAAAAATTTCATTCACAAGAGAGAAAACTGAAGAGGCTGTCATTACATAATCTTAAAACGCTATGATCCAAGAGTATAAACATTAAAAATGGCATTCACCTGTATTAATTTTTTTCCTGTATCCATTAAGGTAAGTAATCTATCCTCATGAAAGTTTGCTTTACATTCAGTATTTAATCCAATGATGGATTTCAGTTCTGCTTGACGGATACTTGCAAATACAGGTTAAGTCTTCAGACGTAAACATGAAAAACCTTCATATATATATTGGCTTTGGGTCTTCCCACTATGGAGTACTATTGCACAATAGCACAGAATGGTGGTCTTTTTTTATCTGATCTTCTCTGTTTTGCTGCTACATCTGGGGCCCTGAAAAAGAAGGAAGGGTGTTGTAAATCATTGTCAAGTTCCACTATTCATCACTTAATTTACAAGGTGAAAGGGAATCTACCCTCGGCTGAAGTTCATTTTGTGCTCTGATTAATCTAAGTGGTGATGGCACATTTCAAAATCTCTGTAGGGCCGTGGTTAGATCACTGATGTGGAAGTCTGAAGAGTTATCCTTAAACTAGAGTGTTATATTCAACAAACTGTTGCCCTATGAACTTTCCAACAATTTGGGTCATCTTTCTTTTCCATCAGATATTTCTGTGACATCTACGGCCCAAATATCTCTGGGACGTGCAGGGGAACGCAGAATGTAACAGCATATAAAAAGATCAGCCAAGAAGACTGCAAACTCACTCACTTTGACGAGTCAATGGCCTCCTGGGTTGCTATAGTCCTTTTGTTGTTGGTGCCGTATAAGAGGGTCTGTAGGTACAGGCACTGCAACACATAATTTAATAAGATACGTAATACCACTCATTACCATTGGAGTATACAGAATCTGATCCAAAATATTTCGATAAAAAAAGCCAAGCTAGGAAAAACAAACAGATCTATTTATACAAATAAAGATAGATATCTTAAAGAAAATTGTAATCATATTACAAAATAATTAGCTCTCAAATTAAATAAGAACAAGACTAACTTGTCATATCCCTGGGTTTCATAAAGCCACTCCCACTGGAGCTGTGAATTGACGGAGTGTGGTGAAGATAATTATTTATATTTGCTATTGGATTACTAGGCATGAACTTATTTTTATGATTGCGTAAGTTATGATTGTATAGTCATATAGGGGTGTCATAGAGGTATTTATTAAGCTAACAATGCAAATACAGTCCACATTCACCTTAAAGAAAACCACTTGCATGTGGTTTAGTGGAGAATTTAGCTCAGGGTTTATGTTGCATTCTGTTCCTGGGAAAGCAAATTGTTCTTATAGCAAAGTCTTACATAATTTAACAGGAGTGAAACTAATAGGGATCTACAGCAATTACTCTACTCTAAAACCCTAAAGAGTTTCCAGCCCAAACCAGGAACCACAGACTAAAATTTCAAAATAATCTTAAACTGCTTTGTACCTAAAAATAAAAATTGTGTTTGGTTTGCATGGTGGAGGGAAGGTTCTGGCTGGTTTTTATTTATTCTGTTCATTTGGTGCATCTCTAATTTGTATACAGTAATCTGAACTCATGCTATCATTGAATTAGCCGTTGAAAATATTAAAAAATTAATTTTAAAAATGTGCACTGGAAATTCAAATAGCTGATTCCTTGCAGAACAGTGAGGAAAAAACAACTTTCTCACAAGAAATATGATTATGTATATAATCTGGTGGTACCCACCACGTGATAGGTGCTGTACAAACACAAAAGATAGAATGGTCCATGTGCCAAAGAGCTTACCATTTTTGTTTTGTCCTTTTAGGCAAAAGAGAGAGGATCAGAGAAACAGGTATTTCCTGGTAACAGCAAGCTTTAATAACAACTGTTTTGTGTTTTAATAAGACACTGTCCAAAATTACCCTTAAAGTCTGTTGTTGTCAGCTAGCTAGTTACAAGCTGAAGTGGGTCTTCAGATACCCATGTTTTAAAGACCAATGATACTTCATACAAGAATAGATCTTGTTCCCTCAGCGGAAGGAAATCCGAATGCTTTCAACCAGCTCTAAAGGTCAAGGTTTAATTTTAAATGCATCATATTTTTTTAAAAAAAGTAGTTACAAGGCCCTAACCTTCAAGTGGAGATCGCAGAGAGAACATTGCAAGCGTGATCTTATGTTAACTGAATAACTGTAGCACTACCGTGTTGTTTTTATTTTAATCATCCCCTGATCTAATTAATGTTTGAGAAACAGTCTGGACTAGAGTAAGAAAAAAAAATCAGTACTATAAAAATAAATATCACAGGAAGTCTGGGTACATACATCTACTCACACAGCTGGTAACAGGGAATGTTTCTTCACTAATAAAATTAGCTGAAACACAGCTAAAGTGAGATGCTTTTAAAAGTTGAAGACCTCAGTATGTTGGATAGGAAAGACTGAAACAGACACTTAGATCCTTGCCTCCCCACCCACAGCTATGCCATTGGCTACAGGAATGTGGCATTAGTTACAAACACAGAACACATAATGAAGTAAGGTTAATAAAAATAGCAGTGACATATAATAATAACCTTAAAGATGTGGAACACTTTCGGCACTGACAAGCGTCATGGTAAAACACACACATGATACCAACAGATTGTTTCAAGCTATTGACATGGTGACTGTTTTTGGATTCAGCAGCCTAAAGCTGGTATTTCACTTGGTGAAGTTAGCACACTTTGTCAAAGACTTGGAATTAAAGGGAAATGGTCAACTTAAAAATTATACTTCTGTCTGCACTCTATTTCCTTCATCTCAGATAAAGTATACTAAAGGACACTATGCCATAACACTATGCTGTAAATTGATGTATTGTGGGCACACATTCTACATTAAATATGATGAGAGCAAGTCCAAATAGTCATCTAAAAAGTCACAAATATTGGTCTTTACTAGTGTAATTTTTATAAATTTTCTGAGCTGAGAAACAATTAAACTTTATGGGTCCCTATAGCTTTTCTAAAGAGCTCTTCTCACTACACAATATAGCCAGTTTGGTTATTTAGCCAGTGCTTGTGTGAGCTCAACAGGATATATTCTATTTAATATAGAATATGCATAGGAATAGTTTACGTTTTGTTCCTGTCATCAGTCAGTAGTATGAAATTGTTATTTGTATATACAATAAATAAGTTGATGAATTTTACTGTAAATGGTGATTTATTAATTGGGTTGGTCTAAGATTTAAAGTGTGATGCCTTGAAATAAATTCTTAGACTACATCTGACTTTATTAGACTCCATGGATTATTAGCAAGTCTTACACAACATGCAAAAAATTGTTTAGAGCTGTATTTGCCTTAAGGTGAAAAAGGGACTTTATGATACAAAAATGTCAGACTCTCTTGTCAGCTGAAGTTCTACAGAGCCCTTCTATATTTCTCAATTCAGGCTAGCTCCTTAAACTGATTATTGAATAATGTTATGTTGTACTACATAATATAATCTCACCTTCTGATTTGTTTTTATACCCATGTACCAGACAGACCACTCAGCACAGGGAAAGCTACATCTGGAAAAGCTTCTCTTTTAAATGGACTCCAGGTAGTTAAGCTGGGAACTCTGTGGCTGCAGCTGCTGTTGTGATACAAACAGCAGAACACAGAAGGCGCAGTTAAAGTAGCCTGCAACAACAGGCCCCACTAAGAAGCTGCTGGCCTCATACATTCCAAATACTAAATTGGGCAATTGCAAAGGTTCAGACTTAACTGTAGATTATTTTTGTTGTGAGTTGTCGCTATACCAGAATGGGTTCGCAACTATATCCTGCGTGTTGTCTGCTAGCCACTCTATAGTACCTTTTTTGATTAAAGATTAAAAAAGATACACAGAAAGAATGCAGAATAAATTATAATGGAGTTGGCACAGTCTAGTAGCTAAAATAGAGGATAGAGTGTAAGGAGACTTTTGGGCAAATCAGTCATCTCTCTGTCAGTTTCTCCACCTGTAAAATGGAGGGAAAAGTACATAACTACCTTTGTAAGTTGCTTTGAGATCCTCTGATGAGTCACTTTATAAGTGCAAAGTATTATTATCTAAAACCAGCCTTCAGTTCTTGTTTCTTGAAAGGAATTTAACAGATTTCCATCTTTTAAGCCTTTGGACCTAATTTTCAGAAAGTTGAGGCCGATGGTAGGTGACCATTTGTGCATCTACTCCATGCAGAGTTACAGAAATTGCATGCAATAATGACAGGTTTCAGAGTAGCAGCCGTGTTAGTCTGTATTTGCAAAAAGAAAAGGAGTACTTGTGGCACCTTAGAGACTAACAAATTTATTTGAGCATAAGCTTTCGTGAGCTACATCGGAATGCATCCGATGAAGTGAGCTGTAGCTCACGAAAGCTTATGCTCAAATAAATTAGTTAGTCTCTAAGGTGCCACAAGTACTCCTTTTCTTTATGCACTAATGAGTTATTTGCTCCTTTATGTACGCAAATGGCTTGAGTGTACTATGTAGATATGCAAATGCACATGGACCAAGGGCTTCAATTTTTGGAAAACCCAGCCCTTAATGTTTTAATGGAACTGTTTTCACTAATTACTAAAGAATCCAAAGTGGAAAAAATACATAACCCATGTCTGGTAGTGGAACTTTTCAAATGTAGGTTACTGTTTTAAATCTAGACTGGGCTGTTAACACCTCCCTATTTGGTGGCTTATATTAAATGAATCTGCCTTAGTCAAGTTTCTAGCAGAAAATGTTTACTTTATAGAAAACACTACTGTCTGGCAGTAAGGTCATTAACTGAATGGGCACAGAGAGTGAGCTAACTTTTAGGTCTGAGCTGGGACACGCTGGCAGAGCCGTGTGGGAAGCTGATATTTCCACTGCCTGACTGTACCGGCTCAGTGAATGAGAAGGTGATAATTTTCCATTGTTTTGAAACTTCAGCACCTTCACAATCATGATATTTACTTACAATAATCAAACATTTTGAAATTGCCCATTGGATTTGAGAAATCTGTCTCTAAAAGTCGTATAGTTTAATATGTTTGTTTTTTTTGCAATCAGGCCAATAACAGCAAACCATTATCCAAGAGAGCACAGGAAAATATCCAGCTTCTCAGTATTGTGGTATGAAAGAATTATTCTGTTGTAACCTTGTATATTACTCTTTAAAATTAGAGTCAACCTTAACCACACAATATTACAATTACAATTTCCTTAAGCTGTCAGAGGTTTCTATAACTAAATAAAATAACTGAATGTGCTTTCACAAAGTCATAAGCTATTTCTTTTAATTTCTATGAGAGGCATTTTAAGGTCATCTTATCTTAAGAGTATTTATCATTAAAGTAGACAAGAACACTCATTCCTTACCCTTCTCCCTAAAATCAAAATTCATGGTATGTAAATCAATGTACTTCTTAAAGTTACATGTAACAAAACACATAGTGTCTGTTTTTAAGGATCCTTCACTTGGCCTCCTATTTTGTGCCTGCATTTTAACTGCTGAAAATAACTACAGCTGCAACTGGTGTCACAAAATCCATCTAATTTGGGGGAACTACGAGGTTGCTTAATGCTTTAAGGAACATCAATTGCATGTGCACTTATTTGTGGCTGGAAATGGCAGGGCAAAAACTGCATTTGCGAAATAAGAGGCCACCAATTCTAGGTATGCATCGAGGGAAAACGTTAAAAAAACCCTGCTTCACTAGCATACATCACAAAGCATGTATTTGGTTTTCCATGTTTGAAATGTATGTTCTGCACTACAAAACAACGCCTAGTTTATCCATCACATATGGAATTCTCCTGTGAAATTTAGAAATGGGCAACATGTTAAAATCATCCCATTAATTTTGTAACCTCATAGAATCCTTTTTTGGGACATCTGTCTAAATTTTGAGGCAATAATGTCCTAGATATCAATGCCTTTCTCTTAGCATTGATTTTAATGCAGCATGGATGCTTCTTTAAAAATCTGTAAAGAATGACTGAGTTTAATGCATTTAGGCCCTGATCCTGCAGTATTAAAGTCAATGGGAACTTTGTCATTAACTTCAAGTATATATGATCAAGCCCTTAAAAACGCAACCTGTGTTTCTCCTTTCTGTGATATGTTTCTAGCAGAATAAAAGTAGAGCAATGATTTTGGAAGGCAAATACTGATATACACAGGCACACACCCATATTTTGGTTTAGTTTACTACAATTAAAAATTATTTGTAGAAGTGGTTATTCGAGATTAAAAATATAAACCCAGACAAAAACTTCTGCTTGCTGGGGCAAAGGGGAAGAAGAAATTCCTTTCATCACCAGCATCTGAGAAAGAAGGAATGGATTTCCGAAAGATTGTCGGAGTCTAACAGAGGATCACATGTTTCATCATACATTTTTATAAGCTTTGCATGACCTTCCTTGAAATGTTAGTCAGACTCATTTAGGCCAGCCTCCTGGCCCTACTTTACGCTGCCACTGTCATGCACTTAGCTGCAAACTTGCATCAGGGAGATGGTATGCTATGCTATGCTAGATTTAGCACACACTACCCTATGAGAAACAAATGGTCGAAGTGAAATGCTGAATTCAATGGGACTACTCACATGAATAAATGCATTTCATGATGTACAAGAACTCCACAATCTGGCCCTCGTTAGTACCAGGTTAGATGCAAGAGCTGGTCTAAATTTTTCAAAATCTGATTTTTTCATCAAAATTTTCAGTCAAAAATTTCACAAAGAATTATTCAATTTTTTCAACCAGCTCTATTAGAAATCTAAATGAAATATGATGCAGATGTTTATAAGAGTAAAATATGAAGCAACTGCCTAGATTTAAAAGTGTAAATAGTTGTTCTATATTGAGCAACAGGGAATGGATCACTTGAGGATTACCTGTTCTGTTCATTCCCTCGGGGGCACCTGGCATTGGCCACTGTCAGAAGAGAGGATACTGGTCTGACCCACAATGGCCATTCTTATGTTCTTAGCTATGCAAAAAAAAAAAAAAAAGCCTTTCACTTTTAACAATAATAAATAATGAGTGCTATAACAGAAGTAAGGAACTCTTCATTTTAAGAAAATGATTTCTAAGTACTGCTTTAATTTCCTACTTTTGTTAGTTTGTATGATAACTTCTGTGACAATTGAAGCACAATTACTTGTACAAAGATAAAATATTCTTAAAGGTGCTCATGAAATTTCCTTTTGGATTTCCATTAGAAAAATAAGTTTGCTGCTCATTTGTTATTTCTGCCTAAGAACATTACTTTAAAAGGGCCTATGTGCAAGAAAGAAGAGAGGTAGTGATTTGTTTGTAGGGGGGAAAGCCAGAGAAGTTCTCCCTCCCTAAATTATCTGTTCCTTGGCTCTAAATGTGCAATAACTGTCCAGTTAGAGAATACATTTGTATTTTTTTACTTCTGGTTTCTGTGAGCCTGATCCCTGTGCCACTGGAAATTTTGCTTGTATCAGGACTTTAGGATTGGGTCCTCTGCTTTTATGTGCTATATTACAACATGTACTTCAATAAGCACATGTGGCTTTTCCCTCCCCAGTCTAGGAATTTCACAAAAGTAATTAGACATACAAGGACATGTTTTGGAGGGATGGCTGAAGGAAGGGCTGCAAGCATGTCTCTTTGCACA
Organism: Natator depressus; assembly: GCF_965152275.1. NCBI lineage: Eukaryota > Metazoa > Chordata > Testudines > Cheloniidae > Natator > Natator depressus. Next base: position 75,165,219 of record NC_134243.1, read on the forward strand.
TAAAGTACCATATGCACTGACCCAAATCAGGAATTTGTGCATGTCTGATAGCTTGCACCTATTCTCTTCGTAAGAGTAAGGCCAATCAGCATGGAATCTGGTGTAAATTCATCATTGGACAGTAGAATTGTAGCGAATGCCAGATGTCCTGTTACATTAAAATCTGTTCTAGATTCATCAGTTATCTGATACCTAGTCTTCCATAGGGCACTGGCTCACTTTCTTGACCTCTGGCATTTGGACTAGTCTGTAACTGGCATCCTGAACAGCAGCTATTTTAATATCACTCCCATAGTCATTAGTTATTACAAGGTTGATTTAAGGAGCTCAGCCTCTCTGCCCTCCTCCCATTTTGTTCAGAACGTATCCAAAAGGAAGGGAAGTGCAACTCATGCAGTTCACTGTGACTACAACTGCAACACACTGTAAACAGCAACACAATTCTATAAGCGAGTTGATACATGGTTATGAGGTTTAGGACTTATCTATACTCTGCCACGGTGTAAATTATGGGTGTGTGAACTGCAGAGTACACCAAGAAGTTGCACTCTAACTGCCCCATGTGGACACTGTTGGTGCAAACTAAAAGATATCTGGTTCATGTTTACATAGTCCTGTTTGAAAGAGGACTATATTTAGTTTAGTTTAGTGCTACAACATGGCACAATCACACATTCAGGTCTGTTTCCTAAGGCTGTTTCATGCAGGACCTGTACCTGTTGTGTATTCCCACAGCTGTTCTAAAGGTTACATATGTTAACCTACCACAAAGTAAATTCACAGAAAAAGGGCAATTAACACTTCATGAATAAAGTATGTGCAGGCTATTCCACTTTGTGACCCATTTAGTTGGGAGTTGTTTATCAACACATGATAAAATAGATTTCAGAGTAGCAACTGAGTTAGTCTATATCTGCAAAAAGAAAAGGAGTACTTGTGGCTTATTTATTTGAGCATAAGCTTACAAATTTATTTGAGCATAAGCTTTCGTGAGCTACAGCTCACTTCATCGGCTGCATGCAGTGGAAAATACAATGGGGAGATTTATATACACAGAGAACATGAAACAATGGGTGTTACCATGCACACTGTAACAAAAGTGATCAGGTAAGATGAGCTATTACCAGCAGGAGAGCCGGGGTGGGGGGGAGGGAACCTTTTGTAGTGATAATCAAGGTGGGCCATTTCCAGCAGTTGACAAGAACGTCTGAGGAACAGTGTGTGTGTGTGTGGGGGGGAAATAAACATCGGGAAACAGTTTTACTTTCTGTAATGTCCCATCCACTCCCAGTCTTTATTCAAGCCTAAGTTAATTGTATCCAGTTTGCAAATTAGTTTCCGGTATAGGGTGGTATTTATGTGACCATCGCTTATTAGCACCGTAGTGTCCAGGAAGTGGATCTCTTGTGTGGACTGGTCCAGGCTGAGGTTGATGGTGGGACGGAAATTGTTGAAATCGTGGTGGAATTCCTCAAGGGTTTCTTTTCCATGGGTCCAGATGATGAAGGCGTCAAGAATTATAACATTCAAAAACCAGTCGGAGAACACTTCAATCTCTTTGGTCACTCGATTACAGACCTAAAAGTGGCAATTCTTCAACAAAAAAACTTCAAAAACAGACTCCAACGAGAGACTGCTGAATTGGAATTAATTTGCAAACTGGATACAATTAACTTAGACTTGAATAAAGACTGGGAGTGGATGTGTCATTACACAAAGTAAAACTATTTCCCCATGTTTATTCTCCCCCCGCCCCCCCACTGTTCCTCACACGTTCTTGTCAACTGCTGGAAATGCCCCACCTTGATTATCACTACAAAAGGTTCCCCCCCCCACCCCCCACTGGTAATAGCTCACCTTACCTGATCACTTTTGTTACAGTGTGTATGGTAACACCCATTGTTTCGTGTTCTCTGTGTATATAAATCTCCCCACTGTATTTTCCGCTGCATGCATCCGATGAAGTGAGCTGTAGCTCACGAAAGCTTATGCTCAAATAAATTTGTTAGTCTCTAAGGTGCCACAAGTACTCCTTTTCTTTTTGATAAAATAGAGAAGTTCTCCTCTCACTGATGTTGTTTGACAGCAGGGTCAGTTACAAACTGGGGAAAGTCTAAATATAAAAATATGTTAAATTTAAAACAGCATGTAATCTGGGGCTGTAAGATTAAATTGTTAGAATGGAGAACAGTGAGTCAAGACTCCTGGGTTCTAATCCCATCTCTGTCACTGACTCACTGTGTAACAATGGGCAAATAACTTTACCACATTTGATCTCTGACAAAAGGCTGAAAACCAATAATATTGAATATGAACATGTTCATGGTATGAACATACTAAATATCTGAAGACAGTCTCAAAATTAGTATTATACATATATATACTTTTGGGAGTGAATGTGATCTAGTGGGACTGGAGTCAAGATTCTTGAATTCTATTCCCAATTCTCCCACTTATTTGCTGTGACACCTTGAGCAAATCACTTAATTGGTCTGAATCTCAGTTTACTCATCTCTAAGATGGGTAAAATAAGTAACAAGGTTAAGGCATAAATAATTAGTGTTTATAAAGTTCTTTACAACTTTCCCTTATGGTACTTGTTGACTATTGGTCTTGTGCCAGTATTTAGCCTTAGATGGAGTTTACCACCAGCTTTGGGCTGCATTCCGAAGCAACCCAACCCCAAGAAGACCCGGTCCTGGCGTGAAACCATTAAGAGGTGCCCGTGGATGGTGTGAGGCCAGTAGTGGCCCCCGGCACACCGGGATTGGGTCTTTTTGGAGTTGGGCTGCTTGGGAATGCAGTCTAAAGCTGGCGGTAAACTCCATCTAAGGCTAAATACTGGCATGAGAGTGTTTATGAAGTGCTTTGAGATCCTTGGAGGAAAAGTGCTATATAAGTGCAATGTATCAGCAGTAGATTAATTATAAATGTGTATAAATTTATATAATATTTTGTTAAAGCCATATTTTATACCATAAACTAAGTGGAAAGTACTGACATATCTAAGCAGAGCACCTTTGATATATTATAGATATACATACATTTAAAATCTGAAAGCGTACAATAAATAGAACCTATCCTGAAGTAATACTTAGTGTGACTCAAATCTGCAGCTAACTTTCTGTGATGTTAGCTTTTTACTAAACTGTGGCAACTGCATGCTTGGAAGGAATGGCATAGTTAAAGAAAGGTCTCTCTGCCTCGTGTCTGCAGTGATGCGCAGACTCTGTATTCAAATACTCTTTAAAGAACACTGCCTGGAAGGGGCTCAAGCATTGCAAAGCAAAGAGGGAAACAATTCCAAACAAGGCTGCCTGTGTTCAGCTCTGTTTTTGCTATCAGGCTTTGAAGGTTTACATTGAAGTACATGTTGTCCCAAAAGCTATTTTATCTGAATATCATTTATGGAAAAAGCTATAAACAAAACGCAAATATCTTGAATGCCTTTCAGTGCTGGGGAGAAGTGTTAGTATAAAGTTTGACACTGGTTGCACTGGCAAGCTAGCCAGGTTAGTATCACTGTGCAAGCCAATAGAGTGGAAACGAATTGAAGTGGGCACTGAGCAATTTTTTCCCTTGCTAGACTCTGTACATAGATGGGGTGTTTTGAGGAAACAGGCTCAAAATTCCTATTATGTAGCTGTTCCTGTGATAGGTTCTTCTTATATGAAGCAGGTGACTTCAAAAAGCATGTACCCAATAGAGGATGTAAAATTTGAAATGATATTTTATCTGCCATGGAATTGTAAAAGTAAACTATAGTCTATAGGCTGGGGTAAGTTTTCTAGCTCTGAATTTTATTTTCTTAGAGTATTTTAGAACAAAAATATAAAGTGTCATAGTGATGTAGGTGAGGGCTGAGATAAGTGACCTCACAATGGGTATCCATGCCTTTGTCACATCCAAGCTAGACAGCCACCATATGCAATTGTTAGGGCTATTCTTGAAAAACAGCTGGAAGTTTCAGCTAAGGAAGATGCCACCTTCTGAGTGAAAGGAGTTATTAGTCCACCTATGCTCAAGTATGCATTGGCAACTCAACTACTTTTGGGTGCAATTCAAAATTTTGATTACAATCTTGAAAGTCTTCAATGGTCTGTGTCTGGACCTGTGAGATCACCTCTCACATATTCCATCACATTAATTAAGATCAGCCAGGACATTCTGGCTGCTAGATCCTATAACTGACTTTTTTTTTTATGACTGACAGCAAAACTCTGTCAGCACAGGGCTCTCACCTTTGGAAGTGGTTGTTCGCCAGAGCTCAGGACCTGTGAGCTTCAGGGCATGATCTAAAGCATATTTATCTGTTCAGTATTTGGTTATTTTCTCCCCCTTTCCTCACTCTGTCTAACAATAAAAGGGTAATTGGCTGAAACAAGAGCAGTAGCTTTTGTTACTCTTTTTTAAGGCAGTTCTTCATATGTTCATTAATATTTGTAAACAGTTCCAAGAAGTAAAGGCACTTAAGAAATCTTTACATGGATAATTTCATAATTGTATTTTGCTCAGAGAAGGGCTGACTAGTAATCTGTAGCTAGAATATTTGTAATCATAAAATGTTGGTAGCTTAACCAACTTTTGGATCCCATGCCCACATTCAAAGCAGCAACTTGGGCATGTCTGGCAGTGTCCCCCGTTCAGAGACTAAAGGGCCACAATTAAAAAGCACACCTGGGAAATAACCCCAACACAGGGAGCCTCCTCAGAGCTGGGGGCATGGTGGAGCAGAATGAAGGTAGGCGGGGCCATGCCCCAGATATTGAAGATATGGCACAAGTTAAGCCAGCCTTCAGGCATGTCCAAACTTGAGTTGGGATCAGAACCAGCCCTGGCAGTCCCAGGAGAGAAGTACTGCTGCCCCCTCAGTTCTGGCACTAGGCTTAGCCCTGATGCAGGGAAGAATCAAGCCCACAGGGCTGAAAGAGATCCAAGCTCTTTTCTTTGCTCTGTATAATGAAAAATATTTCAACTTTTAATGACAATACTGTCATACTTTCTTACTCAGTTTTATAAGCAAGAAATTAAAAATTGAAAGAGAAAGGTGCAGAAAAACACACAAAAAAGAAATGTCTCAAAGGCTGCAAGACTTGATGGGGCATGCAAGTATTCAAATTTGGTTAATGTGTAAACCAGGATGAGACTGCAGGAATTTGCTTTCCCCATAAGGAATATACATTCCTGCCTCTTTAATTTCTTTGTGATTTAAAATAATAGCTGAACCGATAGGGGATAATTGGTGTCTTCAACTAAGGGTTGAGGTAGATCATTCCAAGGGAATTGCAAACAGATCACATCCTGTTAATTCAGGGTCACGAGGAAGCACTGAACATATTCCTAATGCCCATTATATGAGCTAGGATAGCTGACGACTGCTGGAAAGAGTTTTTTATTCCCCCCATTTGTTTTCCTTTTATAAACCTGCCAGCCCAAAGTCTTGCATGGCTTTCTTCATTCTGGTCACCTGAAATAGCCTTTTAAAATATGCATGAGAATACTTACCAGCAGCACTTTATAAACCATTTAAACACTGAGCATAAGTAATTTTATTTCAAAATATCTTCTCCCCACACATTGTATGTAACTGATCTGCTTGAAATGGATAGTCAGTGTATGGCTTAGAGTAGGTGGCCCTATCTGTTACTCTGAGCCAGTCTTAGTCATTCAGTCTCCATCAGAAATCAGATAAAGGTATTTTCTATAAATGGCAAGGTCCTGGTTCTCCCTGGTCGTCTAAACCTTCCGTATACCTCCTCGAATTCACTTCACAATAACTGAACAATAGACTTCTGTTCCCATGTTCTAAACTCTCACATTTAAAATTCCCTCTGGGTGAAATTCACCCCTCTAATGTGGATCTGTGCTCCTATGTTGCACTTATGGCTATAACAACATGAGGCTTAAGTGATATGTAGAGCCTTGTACAGAGCTCTCTGTACCAGGCTGTATTTCAGATTCACTGAATAACATCCCTCGTGGGAGTCAAATCCTCTTTATTCTAGCTCTGTATCAATGCCTCTGGCTTTGAGGCTCCATCAATGTACCTTAATGACAGTTTTGAACTCTCAGCCAATCAGAGTTTAGGGTGGATGGCCTTACATGTCAACCTGATTAGTGTGCCTCCAGCGTTTACAGAAAATTAAGTAGAAAATATTTCAAGTGCAAGGAACATGCAATATGCTCTACAACAGTGGCTCTCAACCTTTCCAGACTACCGTATTCCTTTCAGGAGTCTGATATGTCTTGTGTATCCCAAGTTTCACCTCATTTAAAAACTACTTGCTTACAAAATCAGACATAAAAATACAAAAGTGTCACAGCTCACTGTTACTGAAAAATTGCTGACGTTCTCATTTTTACCATATAATTCTAACTAAATCCCCTGGAATATAAATAGTGTACTTATGTTTCAGTGTATAGTAGATAGAGCAGTATAAACAAGTCGTTGTCTGTATGAAATTTTAGTATGTATTGACTTTGCTAGTGCTTTTTATATAGCCTGTTGTAAAACTAGGCAAATATCTAGATGAGTTCACGTACCCCCTGGAAGACCTCTGTGTACCCCCAGGGGTATGTGTACCACTGGTTGAGAACCAAATCTATAAATACTAGGTTATTATTAACTGATAGAACTGAAAGAATCCTAACAGAATAGCAGAATACTAAATCAGGACAGAAAACTTTCAGTGGCAGGGTCCCAAAGGATAAATGGTAGGGTTTTAAAATTTGATGGCAGCAACCCTGTGCCCAGGCTTTTGGATACAGCAAATTTGTATAGCTACAGCTGCACACACTGATTGATAGCTTGAGGCCACTTCAAATTGCAAAGTAAGAATTCCAGCAAGGGAATGGAAAGAGATTGCAGTCAGCACACTTACTGGTTCAGTCATAGCAGTGGCTGCAGCTCACTAATGATTTTAAAAGATGGATAAACACGTTAGAAAGAAATGGCAAATGCCTGCCGTCGGTTTATAACATCTTCTGTGGCTTCAAGGCTGCCTCTGTAACTCCCTCTGGTGATTTAGCTATTGCTCATAAAAGGCAAAGGATTAAGTGGAGGGTGATACATATCAAAAGCATCCGCTATGCCTTGAGAAACAACGTCAGTCATACAAAGTCTGCAAAATGAAGCAAACAATGCAAGAGGGACTAAATCTACCGTGATACAGCATGCAGCATTTACTGAAATGTGCATTCCTACAAGCAGGACAGCATGGTAACCATTCATAACCTTTAAAAGGAATTCACCACAGTGCTCTGGTCGTTTAGAGGAAACTGCAGCCTGTGTCACCAAGTGAGCAGTTTCTGCTGCTTCCCCTGAAGAAGGGCTTTTTCTCAGTGCAATGAAATGAGCCTGTTAAAAAATAAACAGAGGAAACAGTTTAGTTTAAATGACACTTCTTTGATGTGGTGTCACAGCTAGCTCTGTCTCCAGTGGGAGAAGAAGAAAATAAATGGGCTTATTTGGCAGAAAGTTTCTTTTTCAGGGAAATCAAACAGACTTTATAAATGAGATGTTGGGTGCATATTAAAATCAGTTTTCCCAGTTTCTTCCACTGGCATTGGATCAGGTCCGAGGTGAACTGTTTAGCTACCAATCCCAAATATCAGTTACATTCTGTTTTGGTTCAGAAAGTAAAACCCCCTCCCCTCCAATCTAATTTTCCACTTCAGTTTCTAACAACAGTATTCTTGTTCATTTCCTGTCTTGATTTGTTGTGCATTTTTCCTGTGCACTGTTATATAGCTGCATAGTCCACTCCCGAGATGGCTGTAGTTGAGGGGTGGGTGAGATGACTCCTGCACATAAATGGTCACATGTGGTTAGAGTGTTTTGGGATCCTTGGGGTAAAAGGGGCTGTACAAATGATGGTTATATTTATTTGAAGCCCAGAATGAAGCATCATTTCAGTCTTATCAGTGGGGTTTCCCTTCACTTTGGACACAGAGAGATTTATATGCACCTCTTGGTGGGCATGTGCAATGCCACTCCAAACGCATGGGATTTACAGGCATGTGCATGAGAGAAGAATACACCTCATAATGAGATCCACTGATTCACTATTAAAACTTTTTACACAAAAGGGGAAAAATCTTGGTCCCGCTAAAGATGATTTTTACCCTTTCCCATGCTTTGTCCTTGTGGGCATAATGACACTAATGGCAAGAGGCTATAATGTTGCTGCAGCATTCTCTGCCAGTAAAGCCCTGCCACTGCTGCTCATTGTCATAATCAGCAGTAAGCCAGCTCAGCTGTGTCAGGTCATGCAGAAATACAAGGTATTTGTTGCTCTATCCTCCTCCCATCCACTCTTCACTGCAGGGAGCCTTCTGAAAGGTAATAAACTCACAAGCAACTGCAATTCCTAGTCTAACTGGGGAAAATCAGGAGTCAAAAACAGTCTCTCAAGTGGACCTGAAAAGGGAAGGACTATAGAAAAATCAAATAGAAAAGTTACTGTGCTCAGTCCACATTCAGGAGAGAATGAAGGAGGAATTAAGTGATTTATGGGATATCTTGTGGGAAATGAACATGGCTTTTTCATCTCTGAAATTGTGAGGACCAAACATGGATATTTGCAAAACTTCCATCAGGTTCCAATTTAAAGTGGATGGAAGTTTTAAAATTATATTTATTGAGTTTTGGGGACAAGCATAAATAATAAAGCTATATAAAGCAAAACACAGAGAATCGTAACATAGAGAAAAGCAACAATGGCTATATGATATAGACTTTACCCTGCAAGCCTGTATACACTGAACTACATATGATATCCCAAGTCAGCCTATGTATATATAAATATTAAGGCAAATATACTGACTTCAAAAGGTAGCCATACATGTAACATCAGAGGGTAGTGATTTTAGAGAAGAAAGAGTTATCAAAAAGGATCAAGGTAGCTGTGAGTGAGGGAAAGGAAGTGGAGAGAGAAAAAGGAAGGAGAGAGGGAGCAGAAGAAAACGGAAACCTGCAAGAGTTTCTAGAGTTTCCAAAAAGCCCACTAAAATTACATGAAGCCACAAATAGCAGAGTGACAAAACACAAGTCTCTGGTTTGCACTTGCAAATTAAGTGATGTGTTGCTGCCCAAAGGCAGAACATCAGCATACACTAGTTCTATAAGAAATGTGAGGAAACTTTACAATAAAGCTTAGGCGATAAAGCTTAAAGTAAGTATTGACATATGAATCTTTTTTTAATTGGTAAGTGACATTGGTACTTACGAAAGTGAGGAGACAACAGTATTGACGTAAGCCAGGTGTAGTATAGGGGGCACACTGCAACCTTCCCAACATAGCTTTGCTTATGCTCCTCAGTCCTGACTTCCAAAAGCCCTGCTAGTCCATTCCTGGTTCTCTCTTGGGCAGAGGCAAAGAGATGCAAAACCAGGCCCTAAAATGGCAGTAATCTAACAGTCCCCACTGGAGTAGGAGGAGGATTCAAGTATACTGCATACAATACCTGCTTGGAAAAAGATAAAATTTCCTTCCTCTACATTCCTGGGTACATATTCCTTGTATGAAACTGGGGAGAAAAGGCAAGAAAATGGCATGAGCGAGACAGACTGCAAAAGAAAAATGAAATGTAGGTTTAGGACTTTGACTACAAAGTAGAACAAATGATCATTCCCAGTGACCTTATCAAGATATAGGCTCTTGTAATATCTGTACATTAAACCCCAATTTAAGCCTGCTGATATCAATACAATGCAAAATATTGCACCAATAAAAACAAGTGGATTCATCCAAGGAACACAAAGGATCATGCCTCACCAGTTGGGGAAATTACAACTACAGTGCAATTTTCCTTGGGCATTCCACCTTTAGGATCCAATCTTGCAAACCCTTTTTCACATGAATAATCCCACTGACTTCAATGAGACATCTCTTGTGAGTGAGGGTGAGTAGGACTGGGCCATTAGAAAGGATTTTAAAAAACTCAAAAAGAGCCTATTACATTTCAATCAGCACCATGCATACCCGGTACCAAAAAACTCTTCTTAAGCAACGTTAGGGTGACAAACAACTGACAAAAGCCAAGTGATGATATTTCACTGCTCTAATATTTTAAGAAGCATTGGTTATTTCCTTCTGGGATGCTTTACTGGTATGCTCTCTTTTGCACCAGGCTAGCTTCACGAAGTAACCAGAGTGGTATGAGCTTCAGAATGGAATTCTCATAATTTCACTCAGGTTCATAAATGGCTTATCAAATCTTGGGATATATTATCCATAGAAAGATGGGGGAAGGGATAGCTCAGTGGCTTGAGCATTGGCCTGCTAAACCCAGGGTTGTGAGTTCAATTCTTGAGGGGGCCATTTAGGGATCTGGGGCAAAAACTGGGGGATTGGTCCTGCTTTGAGCAGGCGGTTGGACTAGATGACCTCCTGAGGTCCTTTCCAACTCTGATAATCTATGATTCTATGTACAAGCATTAAAAAAAGATACGTACGCTCATTACAGAGAAGTGGCTAGTTATTATCAGCTATGTGGCCAATATAAGTAATGGGCTAGGTTTTCAAGAGCTCTCTAGCCAGAGTTGGGGCCAGATTTCCAAAACAGCTCAGCATCCAGCAGTTCCCATTGTGACACTTATTTCAAAAAAAGTTCAATACCCAACATATTGAGCTGTCTTGGAAATCTGACTCAGTGTGTATAAACACATAGGACTGAAGCTTTCATCTTCGTATAAGCTGTTCTAAAAACACCCAAGTCAACCATCTGCCCTCCCAAACCCCATCCCCTAAAACCTACTGGCGCATACAAAAACCAAGGTGCAAGGTAAGGACAGATTGGTCAGCCTTCACTTGGGTTCCTCTACGGTTAGTGGCTATATAGTTCTTTCTGGTAATCTCCTAGCGCCCAATCCAACTCCCATTGACATCAAACTTGTTGACTTGAAAAGGACTTGGATCAAGCTCTCAGGCTGTACTGAAGTGTACGCAGAAGAGCTTCAGCCACAGCCCCTTTGGAAAATGTTCAGGCCTGTGGAGAGAATTTAGTCTCTCAGATACACAGGCTTTCCCCTTAGGCCTTCGCTAGAATATTGACAACGGTGTTAGTGTGTGGTGTTAAAAAAACAGATTAGCAAACACAGCCTAAACATGCTTAAACCGTAAGTGTAGATAGGGCAAGTTGTATTTTAACACATTTTCTGGTCAAAGTGACCCACAGGGAAGTGTCTATGCTTTAATTTGAACAATTTATCAAGTGTTAAAGTCTCCATGGCCTTATCTACGCTAGACTTTTAGAATTTGTTAGCTGGCATGTTCTAACAATACATCTTTAACTCCTAGTATAGACAACACAATTGCTTTCATTTCTTCCCTTCCTCTTGCATGTAAGTGATGTAGTCCATCCCAAGACAATCTGAGTAAATGGTGCAGTGGGAGAGGAGGAATGCAGACAGCAGCAGAAATAAAGTCAGCTGTGAAGTGATCTGAAAAATGCAATTTGCTACAGCATAGGGAGCACAGGGGATGTTTGCCAAGTATCATGGGCAAAGCACCAGGAATTTTTCCAGTGTAATGGTGATCCAGTACATTTCTGAGTTTAGGCAGAATGGTTACTGTTTTCTATTCAACCTCGTTAATGGAGATTTTCAGTTTCATTTTTATTCTGACTGCAGAATATAAGGCCATTGTGGAGAAACTAAATGAATTCTTTGCATCAATCTTCATGGCTGAGGATGTGAGGGAGATTCCCAAACATAAGCCATTCTTTTTAGGTTTACAAATCTGAGGAACTGTCCCAGATTGAGGTGTCATTTGAGGAGGGTTTTGGAACAAATTGATAAACTAAACAGTAATAAGTCACCAGGACCAGATGGTATTCACCCAAGAGTTCTGAAGGAACTCAGATGTGAAATTGCAAAACTACTAACTGTAGTCTGTAACCTATCATTTAAATCATCTTCTGTACCAAATGACTGGAGGATAGCTAATGTGATGCTAATTTTTAATAAGGGCTCCAGAGGTGATGCCGGCAATTACAGGCCAATATGCCTGACCTCAGTACCGGGCAAACTGGTTGAAACAATAGTAAAGAACAAAATTGTCAGACACCTAGATGAACATAATTTGTTGGGGGAGAGTCAACATGGTTTTTGTAAAGGGAAATCATGCCTCACCAATCTACTAGAATCCTTTGAAGGGGTCAATAAGCATGTGGAGAAAGGGGATCCAGTGGATATAGTAGTACTTAGATTTTCAGAAAGCCTTTGACAAGGTCCCTCACCAAAGGCTCTTAAGCAAAATAAGCTGCCATGGGATAAGAGGGAAGGTCCTCTCATGGATTGGTAACTGGTTAAAAGAGAGGAAAAAAAAGTTAGGAATAAATTGTCAGTTTTCAGAATGGAGAAAGGTAAATAGTGGTGTCCCCCAGGGGTCTGTACTGGGCCTAGTACTATTCAATATATTCATAAATGATCTGGAAAAAGGGGTAAACAGTGAGGTGGCAAAATTTGCAGATGATATAAAACTGTTCAAGATAATTAAGTCCCAGGCAGACTGTGAAGAGCTACAAAAGGATCTCTCAAAACTGAGTGACTGGGCAACAAAATGGCAGATGAAATTCAATGTTGATAAATGCAAAGTAATGCACATTGGAAAACATAATCCCGACTATACATATAAAATGATGGGGTCTAAACTGGCTGTTACCACTCAAGAAAGAGATCTTGGAGTCATTGCGGATAGTTCTCTGAAAACATCCACTCAATGTGCAGCGGCAGTCAAAAAAGTGAACAGAATGTTGGGAATCATTAAGAAAGGGATAGATAATAAAACAGAAAATATCATATTGCCTCTATATAAATCCATGGTATGTCCACATCTTGAATACTGCGTGCAGATGTGGTCGCCCCATCTCAAAAAAGATATATTGGAATTGGAAAAGGTTCAGAAAAGGGCAACAAAAATTATTAGGGGTATTCAACGGCTGCCATATGAGGAGAAATTAATAAAACTGGGACTTTTCAGCTTGGAAAAGAGACAGCTAAGGAGGGATATAATAGAGGTCTACAAAATCATGACTGGTGTGGAGAAAGTAAATAAGGAAGTGTTATTTATTCCTTCTTATAACACAAGAACTAGGGGTCACCAAATGAAATTAATAGGCAGCAGGTTTAAAGCAACCAAAAGGAATTATTTTTTCACACAACGCACAGTCAACCTGTGGAACTCTTTGTCAGAGGATGTTGTGAAGGCCAAGACTATAACAGGGTTCAAAAAAGAACTAGATAAGTTCATGGAGGATAGGTCCATCAATGGCTAGTAGCCAGGATGAACAGGGATGGTGTCCCTAGCCTCTGTTTGCCAGAAGCTGGGAATGGACAACAGGGGATGGATCACTTGGTGATTACCTGTTCTGTTCATTCCCTCTGGGGCACCTGGCATTGGCCACTGTTGGAACACAGGATAGTGGGCTAGATGGACCTTTGGTCTGACCCAGTATGGCCATTCTTATGTTCTTATGCTTCCATAAAACACTACCTCAGCAACGTATCTCAATTCAAACCCAAAGGGATCATCTCTAGTAAGTAAAAAGCATTTTCAGACTCCATGTCTACTAGTGGCAAAGCTGCTCTGCCAAGACTACAGCAAGATGCTAATTATTGTCATTGTGATGGTGGACTTTGTTTTAATAATACTTAGAATCATCTGTCCCGGTAGGAAACACACAACTGACTCATTTCACATATTCCACCAAACAGCCACTGAGTGCCACCTATGTGTGTAAGTATCTAGCTCTTTACAAGTCTCTCAAGCTTTATCTTTCTTTGGGAAAAGTAACAAAACCAAAACCAAACCAGCCACCACCAGCTGTGTTGATGGTTTCAGATGTTCTTAGTAGTAATATAGGACCTGATACTGCAGGGTACTGAGTGTCTTTTTATAGGAGTTAAGGATTCTGATTGCCATTTGCAAGGTGCTTAGAACTTTACAGGATTAGGCTCAGAGTTAATGTTTGTAAGCATCCCGGGCAATTTTCAGTGCTCTCCATGGTGGTTTAGATGCACAAATCCCATTATTATTAACAGGAGTTAGGTTTTTAATGTACTGCCTTGGCTGCTGACTGTGTATCATTTAATCCTTTAACGGGAACTAATGTCTTGAAATTTTGAAAAAATGCAGCAAAGACATGTATTTACTAATTGTGCATGAGCCTCATTACGGTGATGATTTGCTATCTATTAACCATGACATTTAGCAAAAAGCCTTACTTGAAACCTTCTTTACCTTTACAAGATGCTGGATTGCTGTTGCATGATCCCCAAGAACCCGTGCTACTCCTGCCATTTTCTTGTGTACAGGAATACATTCCAGATTGCTTTCACCCTCACTCTTCTCAATATAGCTCAGAGCTTTTTGACAGCAGAGAATAGCGTCTTCTGATCTTTTGTGACACTGGTATAATCTGGAAAGTAAAAGCAGGTTTTCTTTTAAATTATATAGCTGTTAAAAACTCATGTGCCAGGAAGATGCTAAACAGGATGCATTTTATGTAACGCAGAAGTTACCTGTGTCTTAAGAAATTTAATCTCATTGCTAACTTTTTGTGCTGTTAAGGAAAAGTTAGCACATGTGACTCCATTTTGGTTTGGGGCCCACCATTGTCTAAAAGCAAGCACATCATGCACCAGGAGGAGTGTTCCTTAGATATTGCATTCCGGTGAAAATCCTCCTCCTTGTCTCCAGCCTGCCTTGACTCCCGGTATCTGTTCTTTGTCTGTCCCTAACTCCCTATCTCCTGGCCTTTGATGTGAGGCCTCCCATCCTGATAATAAAAGTTACTGATGCATTGCTTTAGGACCGTGCTGTGTAATTAACATACTAGTTTCGCATGAGGAATGCACCAAGCAGGGATAGGTAGTAGATAAGAAAAGGGTTTGTTTATTGGCTAAGGTTTCCGATGCACGAGGGCAACATGCTTTGCTAAAAAGTATATAACCTTCGTATAATCTGTATTCGGGGTCCCCTCCTGGCTAGCAGGGGGGCACCACGCTCGAGCGTAATAAACTTGGTGTTTTTTGGGAACTCTGCAGTTGTGGACTTTGTTCATGTGCCTCAGCCTAGATTCGAATTGTGCGTGACCTATCAGGTATAATTCGCAGCAGTTTTGTGCGTGACCTACCAGGTATAATTCGCAGCATTTGTGTGCGTGCCCTGCCAGGTATAATTCGCAGCAGTTGTGTGCGTGTCCTATCAGGTATAATTCGTAACAGTGCCAAAAACCCACAGTAGGGAAGAGTAATCTTGACACCAGAAAACAAGTGACTGTATATTTTCTCGTCGATTGCAAGTGACAAACGTTTTCTGTATTCAAGTACCTAAAGGCTTAGGATACAATTCCATTGCCAGGAAGACCAGTTCCATATGTGGAGTGAGTGATGAACAGGCACTAGCTATCCACAACAGAGAGGAGAATTTTTGCCCCTAAATTTTAATCTTAAACTTCCTCTTCAATAAAATGCTAAGGAATGTGTTGCCTAAAAATTAACAAATGTTTAATCTTGAAAAATGGAGGTCTCTGATTTGCATCTTAGCTTCCCTTTCTTCAACCTGCATTGTACACTGCAGTACAAAAGGAGAGAGTCTTACACAAATCATACTCTTAACATGTTTAGAAAGACAACACAATTGAAATGAATACCAGTTAATAACTTAGGGCCAGAATGTGGCTTTACCGGCCCATGCCGTATTAAGAGGGTGTATAGCGGGAAAAATACCAGCAGCAGTGGCCGAAGCACATGGCAGCACAGTACTTCCGGGGCAATAGAGAAATGCAAAGAGACATTGGCCATTATCTTTGAAAACTCATGGCGATTGGGGAAGTTCCGGACGACTGGAAAAAGGCTAATGTACTGCCCATCTTTAAAAAAGGGAAGAAGGAGGATCCTGGGAACTACAGGCCAGTCAGCCTCACCTCAATCCCTGGAAAAATCATGGAGCAGGTCCTCAAGGAATCAATTCTGAAGCACTTAGAGGAGAGGAAAGTGATCAGGAACAGTCAGCATGGATTCACCAAGGGCAAGTCATGCCTGACTAATCTAATTGCCTTCTATGACAAGATAACTGGCTCTGTGGATGAGGGGAAAGCGGTGGACGTGTTGTTCCTTGACTTTAGCAGAGCTTTTGACACGGTCTCCCACAGTATTCTTGCCAGCAAGTTAAAGAAGTATGGGCTGGATGAATGGACTATAAGGTGGATAGAAAGTTGGCTAGATTGTCGGGCTCAACGGGTAGTGATCAATGGCTCCATGTCTAGTTGGCAGCCGGTATCAAGTGGAGTGCCCCAAGGGTCGGTCCTCGGGCCAGTTTTGTTCAATATCTTCATAAATGATCTGGAGGATGGTGTGGATTGCACCCTCAGCAAGTTTGCAGATGACACTAAACTGGGAGGAGAGGTAGATACGCTGGAGGGTAGGGATAGGATACAGAGGGACCTAGACAAATTGGAGGATTGGGCCAAAAGAAATCTGATGAGGTTCCACAAGGACAAGTGCAGAGTCCTGCACTTAGGACGGAAGAATCCCATGCACCGCTACAGACTAGGGACCGAATGGGTAGGCAGCAGTTCTGCAGAAAAGGACCTAGGGGTTACAGTGGACGAGAAGCTGGATATGAGTCAACAATGTGCCCTTGTTGCCAAGAAGGCCAATGGCATTTTGGGATGTATAAGTAGGGGCATTGCCAGCAGATCAGGGGACGTGATCGTTCCCCTCTATTCGACATTGGTGAGGCCTCATCTGGAGTACTGTGTCCAGTTTTGGGCCCCACAACTACAAGAAGGATGTGGAAAAATTGGAAAGAGTCCAGCGGAGGGCAACAAAAATGATTAGGGGACTGGAACACATGACTTATGAGGAGAGGCTCAGGGAACTGGGATTGTTTAGTCTGTGGAAGAGAAGAATGAGGGGGGATTTGATAGCTGCTTTCAACTACCTGAAAGGGGGTTCCAAAGAGGATGGCTCTAGACTGTTCTCAGTGCTAGCTGATGACAGAACAAGAAGTAGTGGTCTCAAGTTGCAGTGGGGGAGGTTTAGGTTGGATATTAGGAAAAACTTTTTCACTAGGAGGGTGGTGAAACACTGGAATGTGTTGCCTAGGGAGGTGGTGGAATCTCCTTCCTTAGATATTTTTAAGGTCAGTCTTGACAAAGCCCTGGCTGGGATGATTTAGTTGGGGATTGGTCCTGCTTTGAGCAGGGGGTTGGACTAAATGACCTCCTGAGGTCCCTTCCAACCCTGATATTCTATGATTCATAGAATTCTATGATTCTATGATCCCCTTTAAATGGTTGCAGTGTGTGCTCCTCTCCAGTGTCGCTATAGAATGCCAACCAGTGCTGAAGGGCCATAGACATCTCTATGCTTATCTTGTGATATCCAACCTTGCTAGTGGGAGTACACACCTGCACAGGTGGATGAGTCAGGCACAGAAAGCCCATCTCTTCCTTGCACAAATGTGCAAGAAAAGTCAAGAACCTCTGTCTGAGGTCTGAATTAACTCTTTGTGAAAAGAAAATGTTTCTCACTATTCTAACTTATTTAAATCTTCTGGAAAATGCTTACCTAGTATAATATATTCACTAAATATAAAGTTTTCCCTGAAAAATGACTTCTCCACAAAGATCTATAGCTATAGATTTGAAACAAACAGAATTCATGGCAGATGGCTAATTAGCTGATTGAGCAAAGTGTCAAGCGAGTGAAAAAGAACTGTAAAATAATTCATAAATCTAGAGTGAGCCAGTGGATATCTAACTCCCTTTGATTTTTTTCCCTAGATTATTTTAGCCTCCAGAACTTGCCAACTTTCAGGCTGCTTAAGCAAAGGAAAAAAGTATGCATTTTCAACTCTTCTTGTTTCCATAAAGCAACTGGGTCCTGCCAGGAGAGTAAAATACTGAATGAATAGCCCCTTTGTTTGCTGGGTAGATTGCTAAAGTCATAGAAGAAAAGAAAAAGCTAAATGCCATGATGACATCATCTTGGTAGTTCAATGTCCTACCTGAAAACTATGAAGGAGAGGGGAGACTTGTATATGCTGAACAAATGAATATGGGTCTTAAACATAGATCAGAAGGAACCATAGCTGTGCCAACATTTTATTATTATTTGTATGACAGTAACTTCTAGAGCCCCCAGTGAAGAATTCCAGTGCAGGGGGGGTTCCATTGCACATGTATGTAACAAAAAGAGGGTCTTTTAAAGACAGTGTTCTCTGTTTCTCTTGTGTTTGTGGCTCCAAATAATAAGGTTACCCAAAACTTGAAATGCTAGAAAGCAAATCCAAGTCCTTCTTCAATGACCACAGAGGGCTTCCTGCACACAGATCTGGAGCCAGATGAACTGATCATGTGTGGATCTTTTGTTGCTCTTGGAGGTAGAGGTAAAGGAGTGTGTGCATTTGAGTGTGTGTGTCTTTTAAGACCACAGTCACTGGGTTGAAATAGCCTCTGCAGAGCAGTTCTGCAGCGTGAGATAGGGGAAGGATTCCTTCCCACCCTTCATCTACCTACCCAACCCAGATTCTCAGACTGGGTGCTAAACTGAGGAACTGGCTTTAAATTATGATTCCTCTCAACATTTACTCATGTGAGTACTCCTTATCTACTGAGTGGTCCAATTGATTTCAGTGTGCACTAATCAGGGATTGCTTGCATAATTAAGGGTTTGCAGGATCTGGGCCTTACATTATAAATGTCATTATCACTGCACTAGCTAGTAATCTTTTAGAGTTGATGGCCAAATAGGACACTTTTGGTAATGTTAACAAATGTACAGGGTAAAGAAATACATTTCAGGCATCAAATATTAAATGTGTGATCATACATAAAAAAAATGTAACACTTATTTAGGTCCAAATTTTGATCCCACTGAAGTCAATGGGAATGTTGCCATTGACTTAAATGAGACAAGGATGTCCTCTGAATGAATTAAAAATGTATATTCCTATTATGACAAAATAAATAGGAAAGAAAAACATATTTTGAATTAGATTCTTTTCTTGTGTTATCCAGAGAGATCCTCAGAAATTCATTGAGGAATCACTAGTTTATTTAATCTGCCAAATCAAGTCCATGGAAATTGCAGCAGATGTAAAATCCTAGTCTATGAAGAATGCATTTCAAGCTACACAAAAGAACTGCAATTTTGTGATACTTAAAAGGGATATATTCTCCAGCAGCAAGCACAAACAATTTTACCACAGAACAAAATATTAAAGCTGGAAATGTTTTGTGTGTGATTATTTGATGCACCTCTATTTTCTTTAAGAATCAAAAGATAACATCAGTGATCCAAAGTAAGGATTACAATAAAGTTACAGCTGTAATGCCTTTATATCCTGTGTTGATAAGGTTGTCTCTAATGTGTAACTCTAGTTTATGTATTATTGATATAATGGAATGATGTTTGACATAAAAATTGGAGCATAGGAATCCAAGAAAATAATTTGAGACCATCCAACTATTCTTCCATCAAGTAATTTAACAGATTTAATCTGAATTTGTTAACAAATAGTCTTAGTCATTGTTTTTGGGACAAGATCTTCTAATCCAAATTCTAGCCCACAGATGAAGCTCTGCAGCTGCTGTTAACCCCTAAAAGTAGGATTGTCAAGAAGGGGAATCGGGGTGTGCTATGGTTTCCCTATGCCTAAGCTGCCATTTGCAACTAGTGAAAATTAGACTTGGTGCAAGGGACTGAAGGAAAGATGACTTTAAGCCCCTTTCTTTTCCTCTGATCCTGGGGCTGAGTAGGGGTCAAATTGGCCCCTGCTATAATGTACAGCAACCTAAGACTCACTCTAAATTATGGGTTTCAGAGTAACAGCCGTGTTAGTCTGTATTCGTAAAAAGAAAAAAGAAAAGGAGTACTTGTGGCACCTTAGAGACTAACCAGTTTATTTGAGCATGAGCTTTCGTGAGCTACAGCTCACTTCATCGGATGCATAGCATATCGTGGAAACTGCAGAAGACATTATATACACACAGAGACCATGAAACAAAACTTCCTCCCACCCCACTGTCCTGCTGGTAACAGCTTATCTAAAGTGATCATCAAGGAGGGCCATTTCCAGCACAAATCCAGGACCCTAGAGATAGCTTGGCTGCCCAAAGGTTTGCCAGAGTTCATCACACTCTGGTGGAGTCTCCTTCTGTCTCCAATCATGTCCCCAGTGCACCCAGGAATGCCCCCCAACTCCAGGGGGAAGGGAGTGGGTAGTGTAGAGCTGGCTATTCCAGCGCTACGTCACCCAGGATTTCCCTACAACCAGGGAATTCCCAGTTGCCCTGCTAGGCATAGACTTTGCACTGTCATGGTGACAAAACCGGGAAGGAGTCAGGAACTTAAAAGAATGAGATATTCTGAGCAGACATTTGTGCAAGATATCAGCCTCTTGAGCACCTCCTTAGAAACTGCTCGGCCCAATTTCATTATCGCTTCTTCTTTTATCAGTTTTTGCTCCAACTTTGGCTGCTTAACTTTCTACAAACTCACTGCTCAGGAATTCACTTCAAACACTTAATGAGAAGATGGTGCAACAGGACCAAATACAAATGTCCATTCAGCTCCATTCATTTTTTGCTCTTTAACCCCTTTACTGCTGCTTGAAAATCTGTGTTTTAACAGCAACAGAAGCTTCCTACAGAGAGTCCATTTAAAAAGATGGAATGTCTAGTAGTGTTTTAGGCTGTACCTGGTGTGTTATTCAGTGATGAAGCAGATAGGTAAAGCAGTCACTTGGAACAAATGCTGGAATGCAATTATAACCACCAGATGACTTCACCATAAAGGGCTAAATCCTGCAAGCCCTTTACACACAGATCTCTCATTGGGCTCTGGGAAAGAACTCCACTATAGCCTAAATTCACTATAAGCAGGTTCTACTACATGCCTACATGACTCAAAGAGCTGTGTACACGCCACACTTATTTCCTTCACTATTTATATGCACAAGGTATGAAAAACAGCTCACCACCTGTCTGACTTCTGTCATAACGTAATCAGGCCCTGACATTAACACTGTCCTGATACGAACGGCAGAATAAAAAAAAGTTCAGTCTTATACAACCAAGATCTTAGGCAATTGAGTTGGAATAATTTTCACTGAAAATACACACTTGTAACTAAGTAGATGAAAATATGCAGATTCAGATATGTGTTATTTAAAAAAACAAACAAAAAAACCCATTTACATGCACACTTCACTCTCCAGAGTATTATAGTCAAATCTGGGATGAACTATGGCAGCCAGATGGAAGGCTGAACGTTTTAGACAAGGGTCTGGGCAAACTTACAAAAAGTGCATGGGATCTTTAATGTCCATATAGAGAAGACAGGGCTTCAGTTTTAATGTCTCATGCAAAATATACACAAAAGTGCATGGGATCAATTTACCTCCTTCAGAAGAAGACTGAAGGCTAAGATGCAAGAAAAAGAAAAGTCAAGAGAAAGTGTCAGGCAGTGACTGTGATTTCCAAATAATGCAGAAATGGAACAGAGATGCATAGCAGTGAATAAAAACTAAATAAGTTGGATGACCTGAAACAGAAGCAGCCTGAGGTGAATGTGAGTGAAATTTTTAGACCTCTGCTGTCATATAAATAAGAAGTTTTGCTTTGATTGGATCCAATACACAATCAAAAGTGCTTAGATAGTCCTCTAAAACTACTAGCTGGACAAGTATTGACCCTCTTCTGTAGATAAAACTCAAAGCAACTGCCCTGAAGAGAAAAGGGTGGCAGATCTTGGCCCAGGCAGAATGAAGAATAGAACTAGAGACAACCATTGTACAACCTCAATGACAGCAGAGGGTAGCAGTAAAAATATTACTGAGGTCATGTAAAAATAGACCAAAGAATGTGTCATGCCACTTACAGCCTGAAACTAACAAACATCTACATGTGGTATCAATCTGATGCTTAACTTGTATTATTTCTTGGGTTAAAAGCGAGGGGAAAAGCTGTAGATAAAATTCTGAGCTGAGCACAAATGGTCTTAATTCAGGAAACCTGTCACGTTTAAGGAGTTTCATAACCTAAAATCTAAAAAGAAAGCAAAAAAAGAAAAGTTTTTTAATAAATGCATATGACAGGTAGCAAACAGAAGCAATGTGGACTCAATAAGGAATGATGCTGGTTTATGTGAAATGAGTTTGGTAGCTTTAATTGAGTTCCTAGCCAACCAGTGTCCACATAGTAAAAATCCCAGTCTCAGTTGTTTACATTCTTCACCCTCTCTAAAGAGAGGCTAACAACTGGATAAGCCACAGAGACTGATTCTCTCACCCTTAAGAGATAGTCCCTTTTTGAGATACTCTAGCTGGAGCAGTGGGGAAGGGATCGGTGGAGAGGAAGCTTGTTCTGCCTTTCCTGTACTTGCTCTGTGTATTAACAGTGGAATTTGGTCTTTAGGGATGTCAATCAGGCATCAGTCCTTGCACACTTAATATTAGTAATATCACTGGGAACTGCGGTGAGCAAAGAGTGCAGTTCAGGTTAAAAACCCACTATTAGTATGTCATCTGCTAGGATTGTTCCCTTCGGACTACTAGTAGCTTCCACCACTTCCCCAGAGAGTCTATTCCATGGCCTACTTGATCTCACTTTCAGGAATTTTCCCTCAAATCCTCAGCTCAGCACAAATCTGAGGTGGACACTTTGTTTTAAAAGCTACTCTTCTGAGCACATGTTTTACCCAAACAAAAGGGCAAAATATGTCATTTTAATTCAAACTAGAGCATTTCAGATCTCTCATTAGAACATGGAATTGAGACAAATCAAAGTGAAAAGGAGTCAATTAAAGTTTAATAAATTTGAGGTAATTAAATAAAAGAACAATTTAAGCATAAAGGCAGATGTCACATAATCATTAACCACTGGAATATGGACACTAGGCATGCAAGGGCTCCATCTGCCTTCCAATTCTGGGTACTGTTTGGGAGGCAACAGCTGATTTAGCAAAGGCTTAGGATTCAATGTAAACAGCATTAAAACCATTAGCTGTAACTTTGTCATGCTCAGCTAAGCAGGTTCTGCTGCACCAACATTATATGCTAATGAGATAAGCTGGACATTGGGAAACAACACATAAGATGACCTATGCTCTTCAGTTACATGGATCCTTTTCTGCACCAGCAAAAACACAGATTCTTTTGGGAAGTAACTCCTCTTGTAGTCCATAAGGCCAGTTTGCTAGCTTGCTATATTGCAGGGATTGGCAACCTTTGGAACGCGGCCCACCAGGGTAAGCCCCCGGCGGGCCGGGCCAGTTTGTTTACCTGCCGCGTCTGCAGATTCGGCCGATCGCAGCTCCCACTGGCCATGGTTCACCGCTCCAGGCCAATGGGGGTTGCAGGAAGCGGCGGCCAGTGGGAGCTGCGATGGGCCAAACCTGCGGACGCGGCAGGTAAACAAACCGGCCCGGCCCACCAGCTGATGGGCCTCATGCCAAAGGTTGCTGATCACTGTTCCCTCTAAGCTGTGCACGTGTGCGCGTGCACACAGATCCTAAACGCCGCACACACGGTGAAACACCATGCATACAAAAATTTGCACAGAAGCACAAAAATTTGCACAGAAGAAATTTTTTGCACACATGGCCTGTCAAAAATTTGCACAGAAGAAATTTTTTGCGCACATGGCCTGTCAAAAATTAGACGGAACGTTGTTGCCGATTCCTGCTATATTGCATAATGTGGTTTTCTTCATTGGTTTGATTGATTATATTGTTATTTTCTTGGGTTTTGTTGATGCTGAATTCCAGTATATGTTACTCATAATAGTTGGCTGTAACACAAGGAACCTACAGGCCTGTATCCTGTATGATTAGCTAGAGCAAGTTAGCATAAGTGTTTGTAACCTTTGCCATACATAAATGGCCTACCGGTTAGCCCTTTTGACTTTGGGGAACCAAACAAAGAACTGAATGTGTTTACCTTAAGTCTGGAACAGACCGGTAACAGCAGGGTACACCGCAGAACATGGAAGTCATGACGTAGGCCAAAGGTAATGGTTCTGGGGATGAGATAATCAACATTAATACGTATGTATATATGTCATAATATGTTAGCCTATAGAGTAAGTGTACCTGAAGATTTATCTGGGTGAGGAAATAAGATTTGGGCATAGTAGGTTGTGCCCTGATTAAAGCAGTCCCAGAACCCTATAAGAGGGTAAACAACCATGCAGGGGGATCGCTCTTTCCTATCTTCTATCAAGCTATCAGCTCAGCTTCGCAATATAATTTAGCTACTCAACACTTGAACCTGATCCCTAGCAATTTGGGGAGCCTGGACCATCAAATTCATCGGGCAGGCCAGAGATGGGGCTGGTCCTCTGTCTCCAACTACCAGGTTTTCAGGGAAAGGTGAGAGTATGTTGTGTTTTATATCTTTTCTTATTCTTTCATTCATTTAATAAAGGTCTTAACGTTTTGGTATTGTCCTCAGTGTAAGTGTCCTTGCCACACAACCTGAGGGTCTACTCATGACGTTGAAGTCTCTGAGTTTTCTAACCCTGTAGCCTGAACTGGGACAAGAACCTAAATATCTTCTGGTCAGATCATTGGCGAGCTGTAATAAACTAGCCCATAAATTCAGGTCAACACTCTTTACCTTGGTGTAAGTGAAGAATCAACCTACATATTTTTAATATAAAGGAAACTATAAAAAAGCAAAAGCTACCAGCTGCCCAAAATATAGTTTTGCCTGTAACATATCTGAAATGAGTTCATGAGAGCTGACAGTTTCTCGGACAATATTAAAGGTGCAACAGCAAACTATCCCAAAGTGATGGAAAGATAGGAAGAATAGTAAGAGGTCAATACAGCTTGATACAGCTCTTTAATGACCTGAAAAATCAAAAAGAAATCCTACAAGAAGTGGAAATGTGGACCAATTGCTAATGAGTACAAAAGAATAGCACAAGCACAAAGGGACAAAATCAGAAAGGCTAAGGCAAAAAACAAGTTACACCTAGCAAGGGACAAAAAAGACGATAAACGGTTTTATAAATACATTAGGAGCAAGAGAAAGATGAAGGAAAGCATAGGTCCTCTACTTTGTGGGGAAGGAAGGCTAATGATGGACGACATCAAGAAGGGTGAGGTATTTAATACCAATTTTGCTTCAGTCTTCATGAAAAAGAAATTATGACCAGATTAATATAAATAACAAGGAGGAAGGAACGCAAGTCAAAATAGGGAAAAGAATAAGTTAAAGAATATTTAGATATAGATGTAGTCAAGTTGGCAGAACCCAATAAAATTCACCCTAGGGTTCTTAAGAAACTAGCAGAAGCAATCTTGGAATCATTAGCAATTATCTTTGAGAACTCATGGAGATCGGGTGAGGTCCCAAAGTACTGGAGAAGGGCAAACATAGTACTTATTTTTAAAAAGGGGAGCAAAGAGGACCTGGGGAATTATAGAGCAGTCAGCCTAATTTTGATACCTGGGAAGATACTGGAACAAAGTGTAATTAGTTAATGTGTTTCAACAGGAGTAGTATCCACAATATTGGAGGGAAAAGGCTTATCCATCAAACCTAGTGATTGTGGCGCCTCAAAAGATTCAAATTGTGCAGTTCATCTCTAAACCCAAAAGTTCAGATGAACTATCTGAATCCCCTGAATCTGCAAAACTGAAAACTACAAATCTTGTAACAATAACAACAAAACCTTAAAACCATTATCACTACTTCATGTTTATATCTGACCCTATCTAAGCAAGACAGCATATAATGACTACAGAAGGCTTTACTATTAGATTACAGAAGCCACTACCTGCAACTTTCCAAGCTTGTGCAACTAGCCTGGAAACACAGTACCATACATCATCACTCAGGCATTTGACTGGGGCCATATTTAGCTCTGGCATAAGAACGTGCAATTCTAGTCAATGGAATTACGCCAATTTACTCCAGGGACAGAATTTAGCTCCAAGTCAAATAATAGACTAGTTGGTGGAGCTCTACTCTCCAGGCCAGTGGTGACTGGAGAACACATAGGTCTTCTCCTGCAAAGTTGCTGTACTTCAGTGCAAGTGTAATTGGTATGTGTAGCCACAAAAAGGTTACGCACTAGGAGGCGTAATGCTCTGCTCCAAGCAAATGTAAGTCTCCAGCCCCCTCTGAAGAGCACAAGGTAAAAAGGAGGCAGGGTATAGGCCGCGAGATGATGATTTCTTAGCAATAAACTCCCCTCATAGCCGGCCTCTTGCTATTAGGAGTAATTTAGCAGCTACAAAGCAGCACTTTCCTTAATACAGGATCAGGTTCCCAGCACTCCCTGTCCTGCTCATCACTTTTAACCTTGTGATTATAAAAGCAACATGTCACTTTTGTGGTATGCAGGCTCAAGCCTTGAAAGATCAGCTGTCAAGCACAGATACATGAGCATTGCACAGAGCGTCTGGTGATATAAACAGAAGAGACCATGATAGTATCAAGCAAGAAAAAATTCCTAATCTCATCTTTCAGCAGTGTTGCTACTGTAACCAAAACAACAGATGGAATAGGATTCAGGGCAAAAGATCATGGAGGCTGCAAGGCCTTCCAGCCAATGAATTCACACTGCTGAGTCACTGCTTTGGCAGGGCTTCAAGGGAAGAAGTAACTTCATCATAAACCTATGACTGATTGCCTAGGGAAGACCATGCTTAAAGCCCATCCAGACTGAATGGGACACTATAACATCATTTAAAAAGGGGTAGGTGGTGGTGGGCCAGTGATATAGCTGTAGGATGTGGGAGAATTTCAAATCCGAGGTTGGTCCTGTTTTGGCAAGAAATGGATGGAACAGTTCACATAATTCCATAGCGACCCCTGTGGTAATTAAGAAGCAGTATGGATGGTCTCTGAAGGGAGTCATATACATTCATCTTTGCTTTAAAAGTGAAGAGTAAATTGTAAAACTAGTAGTAGGACCTCCCCCTTAGTGAATGTATGAAATGGCAGATTTATAAAACCACTTTCAAACCCTCTATTGTATACACATGTTATTTATATTTTATTTATTAATTATCTAAATTTGTTAGTGTTACACTGGATTTTAAAAAAAGTATTTAATAATAGAATCCAAACTTACTGTGCAAACGACAACTCAGCTGCTGCTTTGATTTCCATCCATTTGTCCTGTGGCATGTGATCACTTTGTAGCAGTTCCTCTGAAAGTTTCTGAGCTTTTACTAAATTTCTCTCTGAATCTTTCAATCTGAGTAGTGCTAAGGATAACTGCACTCACTTCATGTAGGTTATTAAAAGAATTGGCATACTTTGGAAAATCAGAAAAAAGGTATAGGGTTTTTTGTGATTTAATCTGTGTAATGTGAGATGCTGCAAATTAAGAATTTCAAGTGTACTGCAAATGTTTGTTTTTGAAAAATACAATGCATTTGAACATCTCTTTTAAAATATCCAGATATCCACATGAACTCAAAACAACTTAAAAGTTGACTCAAAATGCAAGCCTTTCTAAAACTAATTTCTTTTGAGTTACTATATCCTCCTGAAAGGGAGAAAACTGTCAGTCTGGCTGCAACAGTGTTAAAATATATAGTGAGATGTTGTCCCTTACCTAGTGTGCAGAAGTTGGAGAAGGATTCATGACTTCTGATTCCGACTATGTTTTGCCATGCAACTTTGTGTGACCTTTGAATATAAACTGAACCAATCTGTGTCTGTTTACCCTTCTGTCAGATTGGTTGCTCAACCTAACAGAGTGTTATGAGGTTTAATTAATGTCTAAAAAACTTTGTTTTATAATTAACAGAAATCTCCGTTCTGGGTGACCAATCTCAGTTCTGTGTGTTGAGTTTTTCTCACTGTGGATGCACCCGTATTCATGACCATGAGTGGGTACAAATGTTCTATCATATCTCTGCTTTCCCTAGCTACTTTGTTCTTATAAAAAGAGAAAGGAAATAGACAAGAATTTGTTCTCTGAAAAGACCAGAGAGTAAGAATCTTGTCCCCTTCCATACTTTATTGCTCACAACAGTGAGAAGAGGCATGGTATGACAAAATGTGTGTGAGGACAACAAATCCAGCACCTTTGGTATGCTGTCAGTAGATCTCTTAATTATGAAGCTTCCAGACAGTGTCAGAGTGCCACAATCTTAACCATTCTTTACTCTCATGGAGGGGGCAGAAATACTTATTTCTTCCACCCATATTTTGCTTTAGGCCTTATGAATGGCCTAACCACCTCCAATCTCCTGGCTAAAGACTTTGATTTTGTTTTGAGCTCTCACTGTACATTTCAATCTGTGGGATCTGCTGTCTACTATGTACACCGGACCCTCGCTAGAACGCGGGATTTGGGATCCATGAGCGGTACCGCGTTAAAATGAATTCCAATTAAAGTAATTAAATTTGGGATTCATGGCCACGACCGCGTTACATGCGAATTCACGCTATATAGACGCGTGTTCTAGCAAGGGTCCAGCGTACCTATCCAGTTTGTATTTTGGACCTAGGTTTTCATTTCTCGGATACTTGTAACGATAGGACTTAAGTGACAATAACAGAAGTGATGTAACTGCTGTTATTTAAACAATGATGGAAAAGATGCAGGCCACTCCCTGGAGATTAAGGTCCATCCTGGCAAGAGATGTTATTAAGAGTTATTAACCACTCTAAGGAATACTGTTATTGGCATTACAACATGAATATGGGGGGCCATATGCTTTTTTTAAGGGTAATGAGGTTCCAATTGGATGTTTCAATAGACAATTCTAGAAATTAACACTGTACATTTGTCAGGTGTTCATATCATTTCAATAGATCCAATCTATTGATCTGAAATAAACTTCTAGAACCAATTGCAAGTAACAAATAAAACTGAGAAAGGATATTTGTGAAGAGCAGTTCATGATCTTCCTAATGTCTGACAAATGGCAACTGAGCATTTAAGAATGTCCATTCTTTATTCAGAATCAGAAGCAGGGATAGGTGAGCTGGCAAGAAGAATTTCTTTGGCTTTTTCTGCATGTTGCTTTGCTTATAGTGAAAATCCTGTGAACATAAATAAAAAAAAAAGTCTTCTGTGGGTGATTCAGCTTTTAGATTCTCATGAGGAAAACGTAACTACTTCCACATGTATGCTGAAGATTACGATGTTTCCTTCTCCTGTCGGAAGGCTTTGGCTTAATTTAATCTAGAAAGTATATTCAGGTTTTCCAGCAAGAGGCAGAGATAAGCCACGAGATTTGGGCAACAACAATGGGATCACATTCAGTGTACCTGAAAAATCAAGATTCATGGTTGTAAAACCCAAACTATATTCAATTTTTTATCCTCACAAATCCATTACTGAAGTCCTCTGATGCAAGCCAAAATTTCTTTTTAAAGATAAAGGAAACAGACTGCATGATGCAATTGGAGAACTCAAGCTAATTTCAGTTAACGCAAACAACTGGTCAAAAGAGTTGCCAATGTTCTTATTTAGTAAACAGTCTATTGCAAATGTAACTAAAAA
Source organism: Natator depressus (assembly GCF_965152275.1). NCBI lineage: Eukaryota > Metazoa > Chordata > Testudines > Cheloniidae > Natator > Natator depressus. Next base: position 75,194,709 of record NC_134243.1, read on the forward strand.
CAAAATCCTAAAATGCTTTCATTGGTTTTATTTTAATAATAATATAATAAAGCAGATTTATACAGTATCGTTTAGATGCCTTAAAGTGCTCTACAGAACTACAGACTATGGCGCTGACCCTGCAAGGTACAGGGATCCATCCCAGTTTCCACTGAAAGATGAGGGAGTATAACACCTTGCAGAATTGCATCCAGAGTATTTAGAGGGATCATTTTACCCTTCACTGAAATGCATCCACACATGTTCTGTAAGCAGAGAAATAAAGAACATTGTAGCCACTTGAAACTGACTGGGTGAATTTTGTCCAAGTTGGAACTTAACCAGGACACGGAGGATAACACCCCGGTTCTTAAGAGAAGTGCTATGAGGATTTATTAATTTACTGAATTTTTTCAAACCAAAAGGAGAAATAATTCAGAGGAACAAGTGCAAAAACCATGGCAAGATACAAATAAATCATCTCAAAAAGAGGAGACAACAGAAACACTAATCAGAAGCTGGTCATGGGATTTCAGTGAGTACTTGGGACTTCAGTTTACATCTAATCTAAAAGCTGGCACCGCCAGCAGCACAACACCTATTAATACCGTCCTTTGGCGCTGGTTTCATATGGATTTGGAGGTAAGAGAGAGTGACATTTAATGAATCACCAACACCACTTCTTGCAGCTCCTTAAAGATCTCTCATTCAAGTAGTGACCTGGCCAAACGCTCATCAACATTACTGCCTATTGTGATATACATAATTATAAAGATTCTTATGCATGCTTAGACATTGTAAGTCTTGTTCACTGATTAACCTGACATGTCCGATTTGTTATCTTATTCAGCTGACCTTTAGAGTAACACAATGTAAAAGCACAGACATGGCAAGGATTACTGTTTGTTAAGGAATACAGACAACAATGATAACCCCACAATTCCCATGATCCCATGCCTCTCCCCAGGCTTCTATATTTAACTGAAAAGCAAGATTAATTCTGAAGATTCCTAGGTATTCAAGCATGGATGGAACCTAAAAAGTTTTCTCATGTTTGTGAAGAACACATTGCAGGAGACAGATCACCACACACATATTTGTAAAGTTACTTAGAAATTCGTAAGGGATAAAGTAAATAGTTATCTTGGACTTACCTGTAAACTGAACGTGTATGAACCATACATATTCAAAAACATTTTCAAAAAGGAAATGTCACAGTCAGGATTACTTTAACAATCACAGTTTTCACAGATGTCCCAGATTTGGTCTCAAATATTCCCTATTATAACTCCTTTAATAAGCCTATTTTCTTCTTAGGATCCTCACATTTTGGTAGGATGAAAAGTCGTTATTGTTGAGTATTCTTTCCAAATGATTTTACCTTAGTGTGATAAATTCTGAAGCTTCATACCCCTTCTCTTTTCAACACAGTATTTCTGCTATGAAAATTCTTAGGCACACATACTTTGGAAAATTCTTTAGTTACAGAAGATTCCAGAGGGAAAAGAAGATATACTAACAGCTTTAGCCAGAAAATCAGTGTGTTCTTTAGCTTGTTCTTTTATTTCTTCTTAAATTAAAATGGCTTTTCTTCTGTTCCATTGACTTGATAAACATAAACCGTCCTTTTGAAAAAAAGGTCTGTAAAAGCTCAGGGCAAAATCTTGCAATCCTTGCTGAAGCCATTGGGAGCTTTGACTATGAAAGGACTGGAGGATTTGGTCCTAAAATAGTGAGCTCTGAATTTTGTAAACTCACCTTTAAGCTGGAGGTATCCCTGAGCCAAATTAACAGGGGCTTCTGCCATTTTCCAGTGATGGCCTCCCTAGCAAATTCTTGCCAGAGCTATACATCTCATGAGATCCGAGAGGGCTTGGTTATACTAACAGAAAAAGAACACTCTGTTGTTTAAGAAGCCTAAATTACAGGGAACCTGAATTGCACAGATGCTGACTTCCTTCAGGTCCCATTGAATTCAAATGGAGCTGTTGGTGTGCAGTACTTCTCAATATGAAGCCCAGACTGACAATGGTCAAACCCAACCCGTATTGTGACTATTTCAGTATTTGGGTGCTGAATTCTCTGTTTGTCTGAAAGTGGAGTATAGCATTCCATTCACATTCTACATTAATCAAAAGACTCAGTTATTCTGAATTCTAATTAGACTGGCCATATGTGGCTAATGTGAGGTCAAATAATAGCAAATGTTTGAAAGGTGAACACAGTGGAAGACACAAAGGAAGAGGATTATCAGTTGTATGCTAATTGATAATCTCATGTTTTATTAGTAACATTGGTAAGGAATTGTAAAGAAGTTTTTTTAAATGATTTTTTTAACCTCATAGAGTTCCTTTAACAAATTGTATAACTGTAACCTTTAGACTGGTAAATGGTAAAAGTAACTGGAACCCACCCAACAATGAGTTTTAACAAAACAGAAGCATTTCAGTTAAGATGGTACTGTTGCAATCTCCTCTCACTTGTACCAGAATTACACCAGTGTGTCAGTTAAATTACTCTTGATTTACACGAGTGCAAATAAGAGAATAATCGAGGTAATAGTTTATTTTGATTAACAAGGCTTTTATCATCATGTCATTCAGCATCTTTAAACTTGGCACCTTGGTTTTCTGATTCTCTACCTGAATATTACCAAACAATCCTCAAAAAAGTCACGCCTATAACACCTTTAAGCTAACACTTGTGAAAGTAGAATGAATTATATTGAAATTATAATTCATTAAAGAAATGCTACTTGAAGGGTTTGTTGAAATATAGTTGTCAGGAAGAGAAACATTAAGGAGTGTGAGACAATGGGTCCTCAAACTAATTAACTTAGAGCTCCTACTGAGCTAGGAGATTGGTAAATGTTAGTATGCAAATAAGATATGTATGTATATTTGTCAGTTTCTGCTTCCTTTTGTCTCTTATGTTAAATTGGCTTTGGCTTAATTGTATAAATAAGTTAGCATGAGCCTCAGGGAGGAGCTCACATATCTGGGTGCATTGGCAAAGCGCTTTGCTAATAAACAGAGTGGTCTGACAAATTATGTGAGGCCTGAATCTGACTTTGACAATTTAGAGGTTCCACCGAGATGGCAACCGTCTTCACTGGGTCCGTGTGACTCCTGACTGTTCTTAGGACGGCCGTGGCAAGCCGGCACCTGGGCATTTGGCCCGAGCGGTCCTCCGCCAGAATGGAAAGGTACATGACCACAGTGAAGTCTACGCCATTGAACCTGTTGGTTCCCACTCTATTCTGGTAGGGATCCCGGGATCTGACATCAGGAATCTGGTCAGGTAATTATTTCTGTGTTTTGTCCGGACTGAGGACTGTCTTGTCTCTGTGTCTATCTGTCCTCCCTGTGGTGTGTTTGAGTCTGGGCGCCGTCTCCGTCCGGGGATCAGCTGACCAAAGGGTTCCTGTCCCCACGGTCTGAGTGAGTGAAATCTGCACAATCGCAGCCGCACCGCGCCTTGGGTAAAACCCTTGGTGTGAAAGCAAGGGCGATTGAGGCAGTAGCCTGTGGGCTCCTTTTCTGAGTTGCACCAGGCATCGCTCTGACGAACCCGACTTTCCTTCTTGTGTGATTGGTGTGTAAAGTCCTCCTGTATGGGTAACCAGATGTCTAACTTGGGACAGTTCCTTAAAGGAACGCCGGCTCATTTTATGTATTTTAGGAAGAGTCCGGACTCCTGTAAATTTCTGGAAAAATGATCTAGGCTAACTCAGAAGAATCCCAAAATTCAGTGGCCACTGTTAGGATCTTGGGACAAAGACTGAGTAGACGTCTTAAAAGACAAACTCAGCCAACCTAAAACTAAATTGGCAAAAGGAGCGGTTCATTGTTTCATGCAGTGGTGGGAAGAGGTAAATCATAGGTTGACAGAATCAAAACTTGCCCCTCTCAAAGATTCTGGTTTCTATCCCACAAAATGCAACTCATTTTACTGTTGTTGATTTGTGCTCTGCTTTCTTTTCTGTCCCGGTTCACCCTGACTCCCAGTTCCTGTTTGCCTTTTCTTACAAGGGGCAACAGTACACATGGACCACACTGCCCCAGGGGTATACTGAAAGCCCGTCATATTTTTCCCAAGCATCAGCCCGAGACCTTGCTGACCTTGTTTTCCTGTCCAGGTCCACACTAGTCCAATACGTAGATGATCTACTCCTCTGTTCCCCTTCATTGTCTGCCTCTGAAACTGACTCTTTAGTGCTCCTTACTGCCCTATCAAATAAGGGTCACAAAGCTTCTCGCTCTAAACTACAACTCTGTCAAGCTTCTGTCACATACCTTGGCTTTCTCCTCTCCCAGGGTTCCCGTGCACTTTCTCCCACCCGCGTCCAAGCTATCCTTAGCTTTCCCCGACCCCGCTCCCCACGCCAGGTCTGGAAGTTTTTAGGTATGGCTGGATTTTGCAGACAATGGATTCCCCAATATGCCTCCCTTGCAAAACCTCTCCACGAACTCACTCAATTCTCTGTGCCTGACCCCATGCTGTGGCCCCCTGAGGCCAATTCTGCCTTTGTTACCCTCAAACAGGGTTTGGCTTCTGCCCCTGCCTTAGGGCTGCCTGACTATTCTAAGCCTTTTACTCTTTTCTGCCACGAACAATCTGGGTGTGCACTTGGAGTTCTCACTCAGATGCACGGAGAAAAGAACTGCCCAGTGGCTTATTTCTCTGCCACTTTAGACCCTGTTGCCCAAGGCTTACCCCCCTGCCTGCGTGCTGTGGCTGCTGCAGCGCGCCTAGTCAAAATGTCTGATTCCCTTGTTCTCTGCTCTCCTCTTACCCTCCTGGTCCCTCACTGACCTCACCCTGCTCCAAGACTCTGCCCCAGAAACCAAGAAAGAATCCTGGGTTGCCCAAGGTTGCTCTCTACATCCCGATTCTTTTTGGTGCTCGCCTACTGGCGCCTTTGTAGCCCCCTTTTCACTCTACCCATCTCTGGCCGCCCTGCTACATGGTGTTTCGCATGTTAGAAAGGAGGAGATGGTCTCTGCTGTAACTAAGACAGGATGGTGGGCCCCCCCATTTTAGCTCTTTTGCAGCCCGCCACTGTGCAGCCTGTACCACTTGCCAAAGCCATAATATTGGTAAACCTGTAAAAGTGGCCCAAGGGTTCCAGGGCCTGCCTCAAGCACCGTTCTTGCATTGGCAACTTGATTTTGTACAAATGCCTAAGTGTCAAAAATATGAATTTATATTGGTTATGGTATGTTTATTCTCTGGTTGGATTGAAGCCTTTCCTTGTCACAAGGCTGACTCACTGTCTGTTGCCAAATGTTTGTTAAATCATATTATGCCTCCCAAGGGAATTCCTGCTACTCTGTCCAGTGATCGGGGTACACATTCTACTGGACAACTTGTTCAACACCTGGACCGTATATTGCATATCAAACACCTGTTGCATTGTCCCTACCACCCACAGAGTGCAAGTGCAGCTGAAAGACAAAATGGTGTACTTAAGAATAAGCTTGCTAAAATTTGTGACTCTACAGGATTAAGCTGGCCAGTAGCCTTATCATTAGCCCTTATGGACATGAGATCCACTCCATCCCAAAGGCATAAATTAAGTCCCTTTGAAATTGTTATGGGACGCCCTATGCGAGCTATGACTACCATTACTCCCGTTCCAGGTTTGAACTTGACTCACAGTGCGCTCCTTCAGTATTGTAAGGGACTAATGCAAGCTGTAAGTCACTTCCATTCACAGGTTCGAGTCGCCTGGCCCATGGAACCCACATCCGACGCTTGCCACAACCTCGAGCCAGGTGATTGGGTCTACATACGGTGCCATCATCGAAAGCACGCCTTGGAGCCCCGGTGGAAGGGTCCTCATCAGGTACTGCTTACGACACAGACGGCTGTTAAACTATCTGGCATCGCAGCATGGATACATGCTTCACAGTGTAAGAAGGCACCATCCCCAGAGAACCAATCATCACCTCAGGACAACGCAGAGTCAATTTTGATTCCAGAAGAAGACGTAGAGGAACAGTCTGCAATACCTTACAATCTACGCTCTCGTAAGGGTTGCCAGAAGCAGATGCTGTTCCTTGGCTGCTGGTATCTTACGGTCTGGGGAGACCACGATGACAATTCTTTTATCCAGCAGCAGGTGTGGATAGCTCAGACCCTTAATATTTCTAATTGCTGGGTCTGCAGCCACATCCCAGCCCACTCTCAAACTGGTGTTCCTGTCCTGGCTATCCCACTCAAGTCCCCAGACCTCACTGGAGGGCCTCGTCCGTTTAACAAAATATGGAACAGCAATGACACTTGGGAAGCGGTGGGAATAAATGCATCTAAATGGATAAGTGTGGTGGAGGGAAAAGGTCATTGGTGTTGGGTGTGTAATGGGACAGGGCTGGATCTGGGGAAAAGCCATTGCCTTCAGCATATTGTGGCCAATGGTGTATGGGATTATTCAAACAAAACTAAAAAGTGGCGGGCCGGGTATGGAGATATGAATTCAAACAGAGAAATCAATCTTATGTTCCCCCTACAGTCATGCAAATAACACCACTCCTCGTAAGAAAAATTACCCCGTACCCTTTGGGGGATACTCCTCCTCCTTTGCAAACACCTATATGATAAATGGGTGCAACCGACCCTTCCCGGCCTTAATAGGCTATCACTGGGTGTGTGGGACCAGAGCTTATACTGCACTACCAGCTAATTGGTCAGGAATCTGTTATCCCGCCCGACTCTTCCCACAATTCCGAGTGCTAGGAACCTTACCTCGAGAATGCCTCCGCAATTTCAAGCGAAAAAGAAGGGACTTAACAGATGCCCAATGGTATGTAAATAACATAAGCCCCTTAACCTGGGAAGAGGCCATTGGCAGTTCCTTCATACCATTAGGGGGAGTAATACACCATGCAAAAAGGCTCCTAAGGTTACAAGCAGTAGTTGAAATAATGGCAAATGAAACCGGAGAAAGTTTAAGAGCCCTGGCCAAAGAAAGAGGGGCAATCCGACAGATGGCCCTCCAAAACTGTCAGGCATTGGACATAGTGCTGGCAGCAAAAGGAGGGACTTGTGCTCTCATTGGAAAAGACTGCTGTGTGTAGATACCAGACAACGCCAATGAGGTAATAGATCGTGCTAGCCACTTAGAACAAATCGCATATCTTCCCCACGAAGAGCCAAGTTCTTTATGGAAGCGGCTAAGTAACCTTTTCAATTTCTCTGGCATAGGAAACTGGTTGTTTCAGGGAGCCCAAACTCTCCTGTTTGGAATCCTAATAATTTTTATATGTTTTCAGTTACTTTCCTGTTGTATCCAAAATTGTGTCAGGCATGCTACACAGATAGCTGCCCCAAACCAGAGTGCTAATTTGATGATTTTAAATATCACTGATGAACAAAGAGATAAAGAATGATTGATATGTGGAACCCAGTCATTGTTGGTCATTGCGTAGTTTGACCAAAAGGAGGGATTGTGAAAGTAGAATGAATTATATTGAAATTATAATTCATTAAAGAAATGCTACTTGAAGGGTTTGTTGAAATATAGTTGTCAGGAAGAGAAACATTAAGGAGTGTGAGACAATGGGTCCTCAAACTAATTAACTTAGAGCTCCTACTGAGCTAGGAGATTGGTAAATGTTAGTATGCAAATAAGATATGTATGTATATTTGTCAGTTTCTGCTTCCTTTTGTCTCTTATGTTAAATTGGCTTTGGCTTAATTGTATAAATAAGTTAGCATGAGCCTCAGGGAGGAGCTCACATATCTGGGTGCATTGGCAAAGCGCTTTGCTAATAAACAGAGTGGTCTGACAAATTATGTGAGTCCTGAATCTGACTTTGACACACTGTATCCCAAGTCATTTAATTATTTTGGGCTCAGTCATTCTACCAGTAAATGGCAAAACCCTAGAGAGAGTTAGGCAGTTCTAATGACCAGGGGTAGGATATTTAAAAATGCTCAGCATTGGGTTAACTCGTCTCTCATTCAAGCAGACAGGAGTTTTACCATTGACTTCAATGGAAGCAGAGTTAGATCACTGCTGGGTGCTTCTCAAAATCCCACCTTGATCCCAACTACTGTGCTATACTTCCATGAACACCTAATACCCCACCTTTCCCACTCACCTTTACTTTTTGACCTGAAAATTACCATTACCACTGAAATCCGGACACTACACTGCTCAAGTCAAATGTACAGTGTTTGCCTTTGCTGCTGTGAAATGCATGGTATGTGAAAGCAAGTGATTTGATACAAAGTATGTCAAATACAGCTCTCTTACTTCATGACAGCTGCTATGCATCTTTGCCTTTTGTTCACACTACAGAAGCTTCTGCTCCGGAGGCTACAGTAGTTTCTCTTCTGAAGATCTGTTTTGGAGCTTTCTTCTGATTCTAGCATTAAGGGCAGCAGCAGAGCCATCAGTGTGGCTAGAGATTCGGGCTTCTGGAGCTTCCTGCATTCTCCTGTCTACATCTTCTTTTGATCCTGTAATTTAACCACATTCACATTTGCTAAAAGCAGAGAAATTTATCGAAGATTTTTCAATACCTTATAGCAGTGGTTCTCAACCAGGGGTCCAGGGCCCCCTGGGGGGCCGTGAGCAGGTTTCCGAGTCTGCCAAGCAGGGGCGGCATTAGACTTTCTGGGGCTCATGACAGAAAGCCGAAGCCCGGGCGCATGGGGCTGTAGCTCGAGGCCCCAAGCCCTGCCATCCAGGGCTGAAGTTGAAGCCTGAGTAACTTAGCTTCACAGGGCCCTCTGTGACATGGGGCCCCGGGCAGCTGCCCTGCTTGCTACCCACTTATGCTGGTCCTGGGTTTTATATGCAGAAAACCAGTTGCTGTGGCATAAGTGGGCCGTGGAGTTTTTATAGCATATTGGAGGGGCCTCAGAAAGAAAAAGGTTGAAACCCCTGCCTTATAGCTTTCTGGGCTCACACATCCTATGGCTCCCAGGTAGGCCTTGGTTATGTAGAGTATGTTATTATAAATTATTAGTCAAATAATAAAATACAATATTTTTGCACAACTTTATACAGAATAAGTACCAGTACAGTACAATCTTCAGGCTTGGCTTGAGTTATCAATAAGGCCTACAAAACATGCCTCATTTTAGGTAAACAGGCTCTGTAGTATAATAGTAATAACAAGCTCTGATATAGCACTCTTCATCAGTACAGTTGCTCTCAACGCACTTTGCTATCTTTAAATATCTACTTTTAATATCAGTTTCTATGAAGACACAGTGAAAATTATTTTGTCACAGCAAAATTTTTTTCCTGTAGAATATGATGTAAGTTCATTATTATCTTTTACATACAGGGTATCAGTTACTGACATAAATATTTATTAAAAATGATTCTGGGTGGGAATTTCAAAAGTAGCCAATGTTGGCCTAACTTTGCTCCCTTAAAGCAATGGTAATGTTATCAGTGGGAGCAGGGTCTGACCAATCCTGAATGTTTTGGAAAATCCCACCAACAATCTATTTCTCTTAATGCTAGAGAATTTAGTAATGTCATGGCATAAGAGCAAGTAGCAGAGATGCAACTACTGGAAACTAGGTAAAGACATGCAATTTTTCTGTTGCATTTCTTATAATATAAAGACTTCTCTAAAGAAAATGTGGACAGTTCTAATACTTACTGACTGTATGCTTTTATTAACTCTACAGCATGTTTATGTTTTCGGAGTTCCCAGCAACCTCTGCAATCCCAATAATATTCCACTTATGCATCTTTTCCCAGACCTGAAACATTACTTTCAGAAAAAACATTTGCCAAAACCAGCATTCCAGTTTTTATCTTTTTTGATGAAGTTTATGAAGCATATACTCAGTGACATAAAATTACTTGGCATATTATTCTGTGTGGAATGTACATGTCCACTAGCTACCTGCCTGTAGGTTAATCATTTTGTTAAAAATGAAAACATATATAAGAAATGAAATATCATTAAAAAAAGGCAACTATAAAACTCAATCCTGCAAGGTGCTGAGCACTGCCAGAGAGATGCTAATTGCCATCAACTCCTCTTTAAATCCCATTGGAATTTGAGAGCACTCAGCATTTCTCAAGACTGGGTGTTATTGAATAAAAATATCTAAGTGTATAGCTTTCAAAAGCAAGTCTTATTTAATAAAACATTAATTTTCACTTGTAATATACTCTGCTAGCGTAGCATCCTTTCTTGATAACATCACTACAGGCTTCTTTAGACTAAGCCTGTTACATCACACTATTATTCCAATCTGAAACAGATATTTGCTTTATTTTACCCTGGTTTTCCCTACTCTCAAAATTTATGCATTCCCCTCCTGGCGTGCTGTGACCAGTGCCATAAAAAAGCTGCATGTGAAAAGAGGAAACACAACAAAGAAAGAGAGAAAGGGAAGAAGACTGAAATGTCCCAGTACGATTATACTTTCCATCCTTTTTTAAAATAAATGTGGATCATATGAGCAGGATATTCTGTAAAAGACATTTCCATTCTTAATGTTGGAAAATTAACTATTCTCTCAAAGTGGCATGACTGTGCATGCTTTCAATACCCACTAAATAATCTGTATTCCTAATTTCCTGTAGCAATCATTTTTTAAATACTGGTAACTGATTTGTTAGAAGGATTAAAGGCAGATTTTTGAGACCGAAGAAACACACAGCCAATGGGACGTCTATTCAGCAGGGGGAAGGATGGAACAGTGTAGGGACAATCCCAAATTTAAAATAAGGCCCTGATGCTGTGTAACTACCTTGATTAGTTAGGAAAAGAGCAAATGTCTATTATACATTTTCCCTCCTGAGCATGAGGGAAAAGGAAGATAGGAAGAAGATGAAAGGGAGAAGGAAAAATTGAGGGGATGTTCCCCAAGAATAACTTTACTGAGGATTCACAAAATTGTTCAACTAGCCCTTAAGAGAATATCTGTTTTGCTGTACCTCCCAACTTCCTCGGTTAGTCATAAGCACAACCCATTTTGCTAAGGATGATTGACATATTCCTTCAATTAATGTACTTAATTCATCATTACCCTTTTTAAAATTCACACTGACTTTCTGTTCACATTCATTAGGTAACTACTCTCCAGTAAAATGAATAAGAAAGCCAACAACTCTCTAAAAGGAAAAATGCACTTGAGAGTGTAAATTAATTATCCACTTACATTCTTTTTTGAGTTGTCTTAGTTTCTCACTTCTGTTCCGTTCAAACACGTAATGCTGCTGTTGAGGTGCACTTTCAACATCAGTGTGATGGTTGGTAGGTATCACCCATCAGTAGGATGGGTGATAGATAAAAAGACCAACCAATTAGAAACAGAGATTATGCTCTAGACTTGCCAGTCATGAGAGGATAACCAATCCATGGAAGTTTAAGGGAGTTTTGCTATGGGTATATCCCTTCCAAAGACTTCTCTTAAAGAAACAGGGCAGCTTTTAGAAGGCTCTTAACCCAGCAATGTTAAACATTCTGAATATGAGTAAAATGTTACTGTAAGAATTCTGAATACATCACATGTATCTACAAACGTATCAGAAAAAATAAGGCCTTATTCTAAACTAGGAGTTAAGGCTGTGATGTCAGCACATCTTAACACAGGCTAAGAAACACACTTTAAGTCTAGACTAGACAAGGCACACTACCTTTAACACAGGCTAAACTGGCTGAATTAAAGTCTAGGGGTCCCTCCAGACTTTAACTCCACAAGTTTAACATGATTTAAAACACACTGGTCAACAGATTTGCTAACACATGGTAGCACCAAACCTTAATCCTAGCGCAGACAAGGCCTAATATAGTTTCACAAAGAGCCCAATGATGTAAGTTTCTCTAAAGTTCTTATCAGTGGGAAAAAATGTTGTTTTGACACATGGAAATCGAGGAGACAAGGTTTAATCAGGGAATGTAACAGTGAATGTTTTCAGGAACATACAGTATGTAGGGCAGTAAATTGCAATTAAAGGCTGATACCATTTTAGACAGTCTCCTGTTATTTATACTGCAACTGCAGGTAAAATGTGCTAGGTGCTGTACAGCCATATAGGAAGGCAGTCTCCATCCGGAAAAGCTTAATTTCAGGATGAAAGCAACATATGAAGGGGGAAAAAGGATACAACATGCATGTATTGTTTTATTATTTTCATGGCTGACTCCAAAGTGCCCCTAGCCCTCCCAATTATTATTGCTTAGCTTCTTGAAAGCGTAGCAGCAGAAATGGGTCTGGAGGAGGGATACCAAGGAGAAGACCAAAGCCCTGTAGTACAACCCAAGGCAGTCACTGAAGGGCTGTGGGAAAGAAAGCACACATGACTGTGAGAGGCAGATAAATAAATGGAGCATCAAGGCTGGTGTTAGTGGAGAAAAGTGGACACCGACAGCTCCACTAGTCACTGGTTAAAATTGCAGGGGGGAAACTGTGTGAGTGAGGGGGAGCTCAGCCCTGGGATGGGCGGAGGGGAGGCCTTGGACCTTGTGACCAGGGCAAGGGGAGTCCAGGTTGGAGATGGAGATTGCGGGGGGGAGGGGGAGAATTGCAGGCCCTGTGACCGGGGCAGGGGGAGTCCAGCCTGGAGATTTGGGAGGGGGGAGGAAATCTCAGGTTTGTGACCCGGGAAGGGGGAGTCCAGCCTGGAGATGGAGATGGGGGGGGAGGGGGAATCTCAGGCCCTGTGACGGGGCACGGTGAGTCCAGCCTGGAGATGGGGGGAGGGGGAATCTCAGGCCCTGGGACCGGGGAGTCCAGCCTGGAGATGGGGCGGGAGGGAGAATCTCAGGCCCTGTGACGGGGCGGGGGGAGTCCAGCCTGGAGATGGGGGGAGGGGGAATCTCAGGCCCTGTGATGGGGCAGGGGGAGTCCAGCCTGGAGATGGAGATGGCGGGGAGGGAATCTCAGGCCCTGTGACGGGGCGGGGGGAGTCCAGCCTGGAGATGGAGATGGGGGGAGGGGGAATCTCAGGCCCTGTGACGGGGCGGGGGGAGTCCAGCCTGGCGATGGAGATGGGGGAGAGGGGGAATCTCAGGCCCTGTGATGGGGCGGGGGGAGTCCAGCCTGGAGATGGAGATGGCGGGGAGGGAATCTCAGGCCCTGTGACGGGGCGGGGAGAGTCCAGCCTGGAGATGGAGATGGGGGGAGGGGGAATCTCAGGCCCTGTGACGGGGCGGGGGGAGTCCAGCCTGGAGATGGAGATGGGGGGGAAGGGGAATCTCAGGCCCTCTGACGGGGCGGGGGGAGTCCAGCCTGGAGATGGGGGGAGGGGGAATCTCAGGCCCTGTGACGGGGCGGGGGGGAGTCCAGCCTGGAGATGGGGGGAGGGGGAATCTCAGGCCCTGTGATGGGGCGGGGGGAGTCCAGCCTGGAGATGGAGATGGGGGGAGGGGGAATCTCAGGCCCTGTGACGGGGCGGGGGGAGTCCAGCCTGGAGATGGGGGGAGGGGGAATCTCAGGCCCTGTGACGGGGCGGGGGGGAGTCCAGCCTGGAGATGGAGATGGGGGGAGGGAATCTCAGGCCCTGTGACGGGGCGGGGGGAGTCCAGCCTGGCAATGGAGATGGGGGGAGGGGGAATCTCAGGCCCTGTGATGGGGCGGGGGGAGTCCAGCCTGGAGATGGAGATGGGGGGAGGGGGAATCTCAGGCCCTGTGACGGGGCGGGGGGAGTCCAGCCTGGAGATGGAGATGGGGGGAGGGAATCTCAGGCCCTGTGACGGGGCGGGGGGAGTCCAGCCTGGCAATGGAGATGGGGGGAGGGGGAATCTCAGGCCCTGTGATGGGGCGGGGGGAGTCCAGCCTGGAGATGGAGATGGGGGGAGGGGGAATCTCAGGCCCTGTGACGGGGCGGGGGGCAGGTCAGCCTCGGGCCCTAGGACCGGGAGAGGGGCGATCTTGACGGAGTCGGGAGCGATGCCCCGGAGCTACGCTACCTTCAGGCCCCCAGCATAGGTCAAGATACGCAAGCCGCGTAAAGCCCGCCCGCCAAGCCCCTTTGAGCCAGGAGGGGCGGCCCCGAGGGCCGGAGTAGGAGGAGTCAGGACTCGGAGGCGTCCAAGGTCTCGCGATATCCGCGCTGAATGAGCGCTCGCGGGGTTGCTGCCCTCCGGCCTCGGTGCTGAGAGCAGAGGTCGCAGGCCCGCCTCGCCCCGCCCCTGAGGGAGCGCAGGTGAGTGACCCGCCGCCTCTCCGTGAGGCCTGAGCGCCCCCGCAGCGACCGCGCGCCCATCCAGCTCCTCACCCGCTGCTGGTTGGGCTCCCTCCCCGCCTTCCCCTGCGGCGGCGCCCCACACGGCTTCCCCGGGCCCCTGCTCAGCCGCTCCCGTCCTGACTGAAGTGTGGGGACTCGCCCCGGGGATGGGCGCGGCCTAACGGACACCCGCCCCCCGGCCATACAGCACCTCCCCCCCATATAACCTGTTCATTTCCCCTCTCCCCCCGGCCGTACGGCACCTCCCCCCATATAACCTGTTCCTTTCCCCTCCCCCCCCCCCGATCGTACGGCACCTCCCCCCATATAACCTGTTCATTTCCCCTCCCCCCCGACCGTACGGCACCTCCCCCCATATAACCTGTTCATTTCCCCTCCCTTCCCCGACCATACTGCAGCTCCCTCCATATAACCTGTTCATTTCCCCCCCACCCCCTGGCCATACGGCACCTCCCCCCCATATAACCTGTTCATTTCCCCCCCACCCCCTGGCCATACGGCACCTCACCCCCATATAACCTGTTCATTTCCCCCCCACCCCCTGGCCATACGGCACCTCACCCCCATATAACCTGTTCATTTCCCCCCCACCCCCTGGCCATACAGCACCTCCCCCCCATATAACCTGTTCATCCCCTTCCCCCCCTACCATACAGCACCTCCCCACCATATAACCTGTTCATCCCCTTCCCCCGTCCCCACCATACAGCACCTCCCTCCCCCCTTCAAACCTCCACCCAGCCATACAGCACTGCCCACCCCCTTATATGGCCATTCATCTCCTACCCAGCCATGTAGCCCCTTCCATCCTTCACCTTACCATGTAGCACCGCATACCCCTTCATACACGTATTCATCCCCCACCCAGTCCTACAGCATGTCCCATCTCCTCATGCACCCATTCATCCCTCCACACAGCAACTCCCACCCCCCATGTGCCCATTCATCCCTCACCCAGCCATACTTCCCTCCCAGACCCATCATACGCTCCTTCATCTTCCCCATACGGCATTTTTCAATCCCCCATCACACACCGATTCATCCCCCTACCCAGCCATATAGCACATCCCATCCCCCCACCCAGCCATTCAACACCTCTCCCTCCCTCCACCATAGATCTGTTCATCCCATCAGCCAGCAGTACAGCACCTCCCAATCCCCCCACTCCATCCATTCATTTTCCCAACCCTCTAGTGATACAGCTGTTCCTAGTTGGTTCCCCTCATAGTACATCCATGAACCCACTCCCCCCACACTGTGAAACAGGAGCTCCCAGTTCCCCATTATCCATTCATTCTTCCCTTTCTCCAGTGACATAGCAGCTCGTGGTTTTCCAGAACCCCACTCATAACCTCCATGTATGTCTGGAGTAGCCACCCCTTTCTCTGTGGCTTGCGCTCTCCTGCCCTCAGGTACTGAACTCAGTCTCAGTGCTTTGAAAGGAGGGAATTTAGTGATGAACCATCTGGCTGCTGGAATGGGAAAGCGTATGTAGTTGACCTTGGAAGTGGGAACCCAAACACGTGGGTCAAACTCGTCTCTGGCATAAGTACACAAAACTCCCATTGAACTCACTAGTCATTGTGCCTGCTTATGCCAGGGTTATATTTGGTCCACTGGGGATGTGGAGTTTGAGTTGTGTAGTTTTCTGTAATTTCAGATTTCAGTATAGAACATCCAGATGGCATGTTGCAAAAGATTTTAGACTGTTTTTGGATGCTTTTGTGTCTTTGTTGCTTGTAAGTAAGAAATCCACATTACAGGCCAATTCATGCTTTCAGAAATGTACATAATATAGGAGAAAAATGGAATCTACAGTCTGAGATATTTAAAACGTGTATTAACCTTTTTGTTCTGCATCAGACATGGCTACTTTTGATAGTGAGCTTTCTATGGTCATGTCTTGTAACAGGGAACATGATGTTATAGTAATAATCATAAGTATTCTCTCACTACATCACCTGAGGTTTTTTAATGCATTTTTTAAGAGAGAATTTTTTTTGATGTTGATGAGACATGCTTGGTTTAGAGTCCTGGAGAATGAAGCTCTCTATCCATTGAACTGGGAAAGCCTGGGCACTAGAAATGTAAGCTTCCCATATATGTTGCCTTACAGGTCATCTTTAGGGGTGAGGGCAATTATCTCTCTTTTCATTTGTCTAAGGCCCTGTCTATACTGGCAAGTTTCTGTGCAGTAAAGCACCTTTCTGCCCTGTAACTCCAGAGGTGTACACATTGCCAAGTCACTTAGTGTGCAGAAACTGCGCAGTTGCAGCACTTAAAAAAAACCCACCCCAACGAGAGGCGTACAGCTTTCTGCGCCAGGGCTACAGCGCTGTGGTGCCAGTGTAGACTCTGTGTTCGATTACAGTGCTGCGATTGGCCTCTGGGAGGTGTCCCACTGTCATAACCATATGGGTAGCCTAAATTCCTCCTTACTGGTAAGGAGTTAAGAAGCTTGAGTTACCTGGTTGGCACCTGACCAAAGGAACCAATGGGGACAAAAGATACTTTGAAATCTGGCGGGGGAGAGGTTTTGTTTTGGGTTCTTTGTTTTCTGTGGCCGTTAGCTCTTGGGACTAAGAGGGGCCGGACATCAATCCATGTTCTCCAAATCTTCCTGAACAAGTCTCTCATATTTCAAACTTGTAAGTAACAGCCAGGCAAGGCGTATTAGTTTACCTTTGTTTTCTCAACTTGTGAATTTTCCCTTTGCTAGAGGGAGGTTTATCCCTGTTTTGTTGTAACTTTGAAACTAAGGTAAACTCCTCTGTGCTCTTTGAATTTTCTGCTACTCTGTAAGGTTAACTACCAGCCTAAGTTTACAGAGATGATTCTTTTACCTTTTTCTCTTTAAGTAAAATCCTTCTTTTTAAGAACCTGACTGATTTCTCCATTGTTCCAAGACCCAGGGGTTTGGGTCTGTAGTCCCTTTGTAACCAATTGGTGAGGATATATGCTCAAGCCTTCCCCAGGAAAGGGGTGTAGGCTTGGGGGAATAGGACTCCAAGTGGTCCTTTCCCTGATTATTTGTTTGTTAAATCACTTGGTGGTGGCAGCAATCCCAAGGCAAGAAGGGAATCTGTGCCTTGGGGAATTTTTAACATAAGCTGGTAAAAATAACCTTAGGGGGTCTTTCATGCAGGTCCCCACATCTGTACCCCAGAGTTCAGAGTGGGGAAGGAACCCTGACACCCACAATGCCTGTTCTTGCCTCTCTGGTCATCGGTTTGAACTCTACTACCCTGCCCTCAGGTGACCAACAGTCATCCCCACCCCATAAGTTCCTTTGGCATTTTGAAAGTCCCCCTCCTGTTTGCTTGGTGATGCATGCAGTGGTCTCAGTGCATCTTTCCAGGTGACCATGCCTGCTTCACGCACCGGGCGATCCCCCGCTTGGAGCTGCTGGACCTAATCAGCATTTGGGGAGAGGAGGCTGTCCAGTCCCAGCTGCGCTCCAGCCGTAGGAATTATGATACCTACGGACAGATTTCACGATGCATGACAGAAGGGGGCCATGACCGGGACTCATTGCAGATCAGGGTCAAAGTGAATGAGCTACGGAACGCCTACCACAAGGTGCGGGATGCAAACCACTGGTCTCGTGCTGTGCCCACGAGCTGCCGATTCTACAAAGAGCTGGACACAATACTCGGTGGCGAATCCACCTCCACTGTGAAGACCACTGTGCATTCTTCAGTGGCTCGCATGCCAATTGAAAGTGGACCGATACTGGGCAATCCACTGCCGCAGGTTCTTCGACAGAGCTGCTTTGTTTCTTGCCCCATTAATGATAACTTTCCTGTGCTACTGTACTGTCCCGGGGTGGAGGTGGGGCAGACCATTGCTGCACACAGGCATGCTGCATAGGTGCCAGGGCAGAAGCCGCTGGCTTGGAGAAGACCCTCCCTTGATTCCCTGCTCATGCTAAGCGGTGAGATATCTTCCATAATGATCACATCCTGTGGAAAGTGTGGGGACAGGAATGATTATCAGGCCCCCCCTACAGTGCTGGCTCTCCCCAAAAGCCATGTGTCCAGTGTATAGCAGGGTCCAGGAAGAGTGATTTACTCTGCCTCTACAACTACTCACCATTTTGGGGGGTCTTGTGGCTCATGTGTTCTTGCCTGGGTCTGCCAGTTAGTGACAGGTGTGTGAGTAGTGGCTGTGTTTTAAATCACTGAATCAGTGTTCTTTGTGTTGCAAACAATAGCACTTCGGTAAAATGTTGCATTTAAACTTCACAGAGATGACTTTGGGAGCCCAGCCTCCCTCTTTGTTATCGGCGGCTGAACGGCTGCGCAGAATTAGAAAGTGGCCAAGAAGAAATAAGGAGGACTTTCTGCGTGATGTAATGATGCACTCTGCCACTGAGAAACAGGAATTGAAGGAGTGGCAGGACAGCGAGAAGAGGGATTGAAAGGAGAATGCGGCACACCAGAATGAAGCCACAGAGCGGCTCTTAAAAGTTATGGAGTGCCAGCAGACATGCTTCAGGTGATACTAGCTCTGCAAACCGAGCAGCTCTGGCCCCGCCCTCCCCTGCAGCCGCTGTCGCAAAACTTTTCCATGCTCCCTCCAGACACCGCCAGCACACTCTTATCAACCTTCTGGCTCCAGTCTACACCCGCGGCATTCCACTCCTCCCCCCTCACAATCCAGCACTGCAGACTCCCAGTGCACTCAACACCCATGCCGCTGCAGTTTGGCCCTGCGGAAGTAACAGTACCTGCTGCATTTTACTCCAAAGGAGAAGGTTGGATATGATCCCTGAATAGACACAAATCTTTAGCCATCCCACCTCCTCCTGGGACCTTCCCTTCCCCTTTTCCACTTACTGCTGATGTGTTGTTTGTTTTTTTTTTTTGGTTTGACTCTCTCCTCTGATTGTTGTTTTTTAATAAAAGAATTGTGATGGTTTGAAAGCCATCTTTATTCTATTAAATGAAAGCAAAAAGAGCCCTGTAAAGCAACATACAATTATGTTTAAACCCACATATTGCATTGTCTACACCAATCCCCTCCTAGCATTACAAGCACTGCACTCCCAAGCATAGCAATAAATATTAGTGGCTTTCAGCTTTAAATTGCTGCCTCAAGGCATCCCTGATCCTTATGGCCTCAAGGTGCGCCCCTCTAATAGCCCTGGTCTCTGGTTGTTCAAACTCAGCCTCCAGGTGCTGAGACCAGCCTTGAGTGAAGCTTTCACCCTTCCCTTCACAAATACTATGGTGCTTACAGCATGCGTCTATAAGCATAGGAATATTAGTCATCGGCCAGGTCCAGCTTCCCACAGAGGCAACGCTAGCGGGTTTTTAAATGGTCAAAAGCACACTCAAGTCATTCTGCACTTGCTTAGCCTGTTCTTAAACCGTTCCTTGCTACTGTCAAGTTGCCCTGTGTATAGCTTCATAAGCCATGGCATTAACGGGTAGGCAGGGTCTCCCAGGATCACAATGAGCATTTCAACTTCCCCTACAGTGATCTTCTTGTCCGGGAAGAAAGTCTCTGCTTGCAGCTTCCTGAACAGGACAGTGTTCCAAAAGATGCGTGTCATACACCTTTCCGGACCAGCCTGCGTTAATGTATGTGAAACGCCCATGGTGATCCACAGGCACCTGGAGAACCATTGAGAAATACCCCTTGCGATTAATGTACTTGGTGGCTAGGTGGTCTGGTGCCAGAACTGTAGTATGCATGCCAGCTATCGCCCCTCCGCAGTTCGGGAGGCCCATTTGTGCAAAGCCATCTACAATGTCACGCACGTTGTCCAGAGTCACGGTCTTTCAGAGCAGGATGCGATTAATGGCCCTGCAGACTTCCGTCAACATGAGTCCAACGGTAGACTTTCCCACTCTGAACTGGTTAGTGACTGATGGGGTAGCAGTCTGTAATAGCCAGCTTCCACAGTGCAATCGCCACACGCTTCTCCAACGACAGGGCCGCTCTCATTCTTGTGCCCTTGCACTGCAGGGCTGGGGCGAGCTCATCACACAGTCCCATGAATGTGGCTTTCCTCATCCAAAAGTTCTGCAGCCACTGCCCCTCATCCCAGATGTGCATCATGATGTGATCCCACCACTCAGTGCTTGTTTCCCAGCCCCAAAAGCGGCGTTCCACTGTGGTCAGCACCTCCGTGAATGCCACAAGCAATCTCATGTTGTAGCTACTACACGTGGCAAGATCAACATCACACTCCTCTTGCCTCTGTAGTTTAAGGAATAACTTCACTGCCACTCGTGACGCGTTGGTCAGTGTGAGCAGCATAGTGGTTAACGGTTCTAGATCCATTCCTGTAGCCCGAAGAGGCAGGGCACGCAGTACACCAACCATTGAAAGATGGTGCCAAATGTGGACGGAAGCACAGAGATTGCTGGCATGTAAAGTAATGCATCACGGGGCATTGGGGTAGGACCCAGGATGCCCTGCAACCCCCTCCGCCTTCCCACAACTCTTAGTGGCAGAAGAGGAAGAGGTCCTCTGTGGGATAGCTGCCCAGAGTGCACCGCTCCGAATACTGCGGCAAGTGCCACAAGTGTGAACACGCTATTGCGCAGGCAGCTGACAGTGTGAACACACAACAGCGGTTTCCCTTCAATGCTCTCTGAGCAGCACTGTAACTCCCAGCGCTGTAACACTGCCAGTGTAGATGTGCCCTAAGATTGCCTACAATGAACTGTCAATTATAGTAATGCTGTTTCTGATGTGGATGCTGGCTCACTTTAGAATTGGACTGATGCTGTCTTACTTTGTACAGGTAACTGAACAGCCATAAAATAGTTATGACTAATGTTCCCTCTAATTTTTTCTATCTATGTGTGGAATAAATTTTATTTGCATCGAGGTATGTGCGGATGTGCGCCACCAGTAGAAACAAAAAACCTAAATATATTATATATTTTTACAAAAGTTACCATAGGATAATTACTCCAGCCAGCACAGGTTAGGCATTTTAGAATTCACTACTCAAAGAATTAAATTTAAGTGTAAGAGAAATAAAAATTATGAAATGCATAGACCAGTCAAAACACTAAAATAACACACTTTGAAAGAATAAAATTACAGGGAATATATGTGGATGGCAGGAAGTACAAAGAAGTAACAACAACAATAATATAAGTATGTGTTGGGAGGTGAGTGTGAAAGAGACAGAGGGTGTGGGTGTGAGAGGGAAAGAGACAGAGACTGTGTGAGCTTGCTGCTGGGGAAATCTCAGAAAGAGTGCACTGTCTCTTTAAGAAAGACATTCACTCACTGTTCACCGCAGCAGCTCTGAGTCCTGAGTCAGGCTGTGTCCCCTATCCCCTGCTCTGTGGAGATGGGGTACAGGGGTGGGGGGAGGGGGACACCCTGACCTCAGCACCTTCCCCCGCCCACCCCATCTGCACAGCCAGCAGGAGGGTCCCAGGAGAAGCTGCAGGATGGAGCAATGGGGGGGGAGGGGCACCTGAACCCATGCTGCTGGCTGTGCGCACTCTGCTAATCAGCTGGGCGGCATTTGAAGGTCTCATGGGCAGCTGCACAAGCGCGCAGCTTACAGGGAACACACATTATGACTCTTTTTCAGAAATGACTTGACCATAACTCAGGCTGCCAATTTGGAGGTGAAGGGCACTGAAGTGCATGAAGGATGTTATGTCTGAGCTGTGGTTAGCATTTCTGAATGGCCTACAAAAAAGATAGTTATCTAACTCTGCAGAAGAATGTGGACTGTGAAAGCTTGTTCTGGAGCTCAAGAGCATTACTGAAACTGATAAAGTAGTTTGATCTATACTCTCTCCAATTTCTTTACATCTTTCCTAAATTGTGGCACCCAGAATTGGACACAGTACTGCAGCTGAGACCTCACCAGTGCTGAGTAGACAGTTCTCGCCTGTGCCTTATGTACAACACTCCTGCTAATACATGTCAGAATCTTAGCCTTTTTTGCAAGTTCATCATGTTGTTGATTCATACTCAATTTGTGATCTAGTATAACCCCCAGACCCTTTTCAGCAGTACTAACACCTACCCAGTTATTTCCCATTTTGTAGTTGTGCATTTGATTTTTCCCTTCCTAACTGAAGAACTTTGCATTCCTACTCTCATATACCCATTCGTCCCCCCCACCCAGAAGTGCAGCACCTCCCACCTCCTCCATAGACCCATTCATCCACCCGCCCCCCCCAGGACATGCAGCACCTCCCGCCCCGCCATAGACCCATTCATCCTCCCACCTGGCCAAGCAGCACCTCTCTTCCCCCCCATAGACCTGTTCATCCTCCCCACCTGGCCATAGAGCACCTTCCATCCCCCATACACCCATTCATCCCCACCCACAAATTTTGTAAGCATACTCTCTATTTCATTATCCCAGGTCATTAATGAAAATATTGACTAGTACCACAGTCAAAACTGACCCCTGCGGAACCTCACTAGGTATGCCCTCCCAACTTGATAGAAACCATCGATAACTACTGTTTGAGTAGTCTTTCAACCAGTTTTGAATCTACTTTATAATTATTTCATCTAAACCACATTTCCTTAGTTTGCTTATGAGAATGTCATGTGGGACTGTGGGTGTGTCTACACAGCAAAGAAAAATCTGTGCTGGCCAGCTCGGGCTCGTGGGGCCTGGGCTGCAGGGCTGTTTCATTTCAGTGTAGATTTGGGCTCAGGGTGGAGTCTGGGCTCAGAGACCCTCCCACCTCACAGGGTCCTACACAGCAACGAAGCAGCCCCACAAGCCCCAGTCGGCTGGCACGGGCCAACCACCAGTGTCTAGTTGCTGGTAGACATACCCTGTGTCAAAAGCCTTACTAAAATCCAGTTATATCACATCTACTTCTTCCCCACATTCACTAGGCAGGAACCCTGTCAATGAAGAAAATTAGGTTGGATTGACATGATTTGTTCTTGAGAAATTCATGCTGGCTATTCCCTTTAACTCTGTTATCCCTTCGGTGCTTTTAAATTGATTGTTTAATAATTTGTTCAATATCTTTCCAGGTCTCAAAGTTAGGCTTACAGGTCTGTAATTCCCCAGGTGCTCTTTGTTCCCCTTTTTAAAATTAGGTACTATGTTTGCCCTTCTCCAGTCCTCTGGGACCTCACCATCCTTGAGTTCTTGAAGATAAGTGCTAATGATTCTGAGATTGCTTCAGGTAGTTCTTTAAGTACTGTAGGAAGAATTCCATCAGGCCCTGCCAACTTATCTAAATAGTCTTCAACCTGTTCTTTCCCTATTTTGGCCTGTGTTCCTTACTCAATACAACTAATGTTAACAACATGGAGTATCTCATTGCTACAATGTTTTCTTTTTCTTGCTTTCTCTTTAGAATGGGTGTGCATTCAGAAGATGTAGAGCTCTAATGTGGAGCCTGGGACAAAGTCAATAATGGCATCAGAACTTTGTAAAATGATCTCTGAGGCAAAGCTGGAAAGGCACAAGAACTTGTTCTTAAATTACCGAAATCTGCATCATTTTCCTTTGGAATTATTGAAAGATGAGGGTCTGCAGTACCTGGAGAGACTCTATATGAAAAGAAACTCCTTGACCACCCTGGTATGATAAGTTGTTATACTTCTTATTGTCTGTATGTTTATAGTAGTTTGATAAATTCTGATTTGAAAAGAGTGATGAAGTGCATTTTTGTAGCCTGCTACTGGTCTTTCAGAAAGGCTGATCCTGAATGGTACTGAACACCACTCAGGACCTGGCTCCATTGAGAAGATTTAAACACCACATTGTGTTATATATGTTGGAAGTGCAAATATCCGATGGATAAGATTTTTTGTGGGCTTCAGGTCTCTCAGTATATGCACAGTGTGCTGAGCCATTTGATAGCTGTTTGATAAGTGTTTGTCTAACTTGCTCTTAAAAATCTCCAGTGATGGAGATTCCACAACCTGCCTAGGTAACTTATGCCAGTGCTTAACCACCTTGACAGGCAGTTTTTCCTAATGTCCATCCTAAACCTCCCTTGCTGCAATTTAAGCCCATTGCTGTTGTCCTAGCCTCAGAAGTTAAGAAGAACAATTTTCTCTCTCTTCCTTGTTAGCCTTTTATGTCCTTGAAAACTGTTGTCATTAGAGTCTTGCAAAAACTCATGGATAGCTACTTTATATCTGTGGATGTCTGCATCTGCGGATGTGAATATCTGCAGACCATTTTTGTGGATCGTGGATTGGCTGCGGATACAAATTTTATATCCATGCAGGGCTCTAGTTATCATGTCCCCTCTCAGTCTTCTATTCTCCAGACTAAATAAACCCATTTTTTTCAGTCTTCCCTCCTACGTCACGTTTTCTAGACCTTTAATCATTTTTGTTGCTCTTCTCTGGACTTTGTCCAATTCGTCCACATCATTCCTAAAATTTGGCATCCGGAAGTGGAAACAATACTCCATGTTAAATTAGGCCTCAACATGGAGTAGAGTGGAAGAATTACTTCTTGTGTCTTGCTTACAACACTCTTGCTAATGCATTGCAGAATGATGTTTGCTTTTTTTTTGCAACTGTCTCACATGTTCACTCATATTTATCTTGTGATCCACTATGACCCCCAGTTCCCTTTCTGCAGTACTCCTTCCTTGGCAGTCATTTCACATTTTGTATGTGTGCAACTGATTGTTCTTTCCTAAGTGGAGTACTTTGCATTTGCCCTTATTGAATTTAATCCTATTTACCTCAGAGCATTTCTCCAGTTTGTCCAGACATTCTGAATTTTCATCCTGTCTTCCAAAGCACTTGCAACCCCTCCCAGCTTGGTATCGTCCGCAAACTTTATATGTGTAGTCTCTATCCCATTATCTAAATCATTGATGAAGATACAGAACAGGACCCAGAACTGATCCCTGTGGGACCCCACTTGATATGCCCTTCCAGTTTGACTGTGAACCACTGATTACTACTCAGCGGGCACTCGTCAAGGATATGCAACACAGTCTGAATTTGACTGCATCTACATCGCAGGTTGTTAGAGAAATCCCATTTGAAGAGATTGGCCGCACAATTGCCCTGTCCTGTTCAAAACCAGTTCAGGGATAACCACAGGTGCCTTGGCAGGTCAAAACCCACTGGGCAGATAGTTTTTAACTCGTGGCTTTTGCTTGCATTAAGCAGAGGAAATATGCTAGAAACTATCTTGGCAAAGCTCAGCTGCAGGTGTCATTAACTACAGTCGTCTGCCATGAGCTTCATATCATTCAGGATCTTGTCAATTTCTGAGAAGACCTGAGCTTGGTAATTGCATGAGATGTCATCAGCGAAGATAAACTTGCGTGAGAGTGTTACTGGCAAGTCATTGATGTACACGTTAAATAATATTAGTGAAAGAACTGAACCGTGAGGAAGACCATTAATCTGACACTTCCAGGAACTGCAACGGTTGCCTACGTGTACTCTGAACCACCTGTTTTGGGGGAAGAGATCTACTGCTTCGACCACCCAATGCGGGGCCACTTGAGAGAGTTTACACAGAAGGCCTCTGTGCCAAACGGTGTCATAAGCAGCGGTCAAATCCAGGAAGACTGCTCCTATCTTTAGATTTTGTTAAAAATGATTTTAGAGAAAGATGGTCAAGGCCAAGACTTGATTACAGGTGATTGTCCTTTCCTGAACCCTGCCTGCGTAACCTCCAAGACATCGTCCAGCTCTGGAGCGATTCGTTTGAGGATCAAATGCTTAAAAACCTTGAAACACGCTGAGAGCAAGAATACTGGGTGGTAACTTGCCATGTTATAGGAGTCCTTGTCCGGTTTGAGAATGGCTATAACCTTTGCTTGACATGGTAGTGCATGGTAGCTTCTTCTCAATAATGACCCGTATATAGAAATTTAATGAGCCACTATGATGACTTTGGTTCAAGGTGCTTAAGAAATTCTGGCAAGATGTTATCATATCCAGTTGCTGTGCCTGATTTGAAGGAGTTAAGGGCCTTATTTAGCTCAGGGCTTGTCTTCGCTACCGGGGTAAGTCGACCTAAGTTACCCTACTCCAGCTATGTGAATAATGTAGCTGGAGTCGACCTAGCTTAGGTCAGCTTATCTCGGTGTCTTTGCTGCACTGCATTGATAGGAGACGCTGTCCTGTCGACTTACCTTAATCTTCTCAGGGAGCTGGAGTACTGGGGTCAACCGGAGAGCGCTCTGCGGCTGATTTTAACAGGTCTTCACTAGACACACTAAATCAACCCCTGCTGCATCAATTGCAGCAGCGTCAGTCTCCCTGTAGTGAAGACCAGCCCTCAGTCAAGGAACTAGATAAGGGTTCAGATAAATTTAGTTAAACCTACCAGTTGAATGCATAGGGCATAAAAATTCACTGAGTAGTCTTATGGTATATTCACCCTCTTGTGCTCTGTGTTCACCACTGAGCTTCAGTGTGATTTTTCAGACTTACAGATTTTGCCCACAAGTCTCATACTCCCTCTTCCTATTTATTGTTTGATAAAACTCCCCTGAGAGGTGTAGCACATTAGTCTGATCTACCTTCTCTTGTTCTGCGAGATAGTATTTACTTTGCTATGTGTGTCATTGAAAAGGCAGTCAGTATCAGTTTTAGGCTGTGATTCTGAGCTGGCCTTTGGGGCTGGTAAAACCTGTGGCTACAGGCTACCACCTATCCAACAAATGTAGAAATGTCTGGGGTAACCTAAGCTTTTGTTTAAACAAAAACCCCAAAAACCCACAAAACACAATCCAATAACGTTCCAGCCCTTCTTCTTGCAAATCATTGTGAACCAATACTGACAATTACTTGGCATGATCTGATCTTTTCCCTGCATGGTATGGGTTATTGTGCACCTGCTTTGTGAAACACATTTCCTGTTGATATCCCTGATTTCCATTTTCCAAATTATTAACCTAAGTTATATTTGTCACAGGCTTTTAGCTGATTTTTACTGAGGCAGCTATGCAGAATCTGTGAACTTCTAATTTTAACGTCACTGTAAAGTGCCATGATAAACTTTAATTTGTTTTGAAAAGGGTGCAGTAATACCCTGTCATTGCTCATGTTCTCATTAAGATATGCAAGATTTCTGCTGTGAGCTTTTAAAACTCAAATTCATTACCTCATTCCTGTATTTGACCCTCTGTTATCACACATTTTGTTTTTTAAGCTGTTTCACATTGCAAGGGAAAGCCAACAAGTAAATTTTGGGGAAGTGGGGGTTGAAGAGAAAATACTACATTAAAATAGACACACCAGGAGTATCTGTTAGACTAATAAATAGTTTAGGGCAAGAATTCATTAACATTGATCTAGAGTTAGGTTGGATTGAAACTTTTTTTCCATTAGAACTTAAAGCAAAAACTGTTTGCTGGGTTTTTAAGGGTCAAGCTAGTTTCTGCATTTATTTGGTTAACACCAAGAAAAATATACAAGGAAAAGAAGATCATGCAAAAACCTTTCTGTGCTATATTAGGGAGCTGCATGTATATTATGTAGAAAATGAATGTATTGTAATACAAACTTTCCAGCAGGTGGCAACCACTGCTTAGCTATCTCCTGGTTTCTTCTGGGGCTTGAGGACACTTTCATATAGAAAATTGACTCAGTTATGGAGTTGCTGGTTGCTGCTTCATGGTTAAGGCTGAGCTGAGGTTTGCACTTTAATCAGGGATGTTCTACATCATTGTTATGTATGAGAAATATGCATATCTTGCCTATGTTTTACAATTTTCAAATTGTGGAGAAATATGTTAACTAAAAAGAGTGTTTTAAGAAGCAGTATTGTTTAAATTTAGATGAAGAATGAACATGAAAACTACCAAACTCTGTAAGTGATTGTGCTGTCATACTGTGTGCTGTTAAATGTTCTTCGTTAAAACTTATTTCCAGTTCTGCATGTCTAAACTCTGCAATCCATATAATTAAAACCAGAATTTTAAAATCAAAATGCAGTTGCTGCATTTAAAGTAGATTTCCTAAGCAATACAATCTTCTTAACCTTGAATAAGGGTTTTCAATATGGCTTCCAGCACAACATATTCCAACCTCTCCTAAAATTCCTGCTAGTTGCCCTTTCCAAGAAAACCTAGGAAAACCTGTCTTGATTGGCAAAAAGGGTGTGTTTTTCAAGCATGTTAGCTCAGTTGAGTTAGCTAAACATGACTGAAAAACACTATTATGCTTCAGGCTAACATGTTTCCGCACTAGGCTAAAATACATCCAATTAACACAGCTTCAAACACAATTCTGATGTCTGACTCAGCTCATTTGCACAACTCAAGCAATTCAAAACAGCCAATTTCTGGCCACACTAGCCAGCTGACATTTTCCCTGTTATGAGAAGCTTTCAGATGACCATCTGTTAGCTCCCACACCAATTTCCCTTCCCTCTGGAGTATAGGGAATGTGTCAGGGGAGGAAAAGGGACCACATGGAACCCAAGGGCAATAAACTGCAGGTTTGAGTTCGAGCAACTTTTATTCAGACTAGCTCAGAATCAGAGAGTTGTGCCATATCCCTCGCTACCCTTTGCTTTCTTGCGCTGAATGGAGCTTAGATGCAGGAGAAAATCTAACCTGCTGTGTCTTAAAATTATTAAAAAAGCATATTGATCCCAGAGTGTTGACTGCAATAATGTTTGTTTACACTTAAAAAGACTACCCAGAAACAGGGGTGAGTCAGAATACAGGAAAGGACGTGCATCTTGACAGGCATAAAGAAATGTGATGAGTTTGATATTTCTGGTACAGAGGTGTTGAATAAACTGTAGAGAATGCAGGTCTTGTCCTGCTACTCAGCAGCATTACAAAGAAAATATATGTTGTTTAGGAGATGGTTTTGCATGCTTCCTGCTTTTTACTACTGCTGTATCAGTGAACATTTTCTTTCCAGCAGCTGCTTAGGAAATCCCTCTATCTCATCCCCAACCCCTTACCTTTAATTCCCTTTCAAAAGCTGAGTATTGATAATCCATTCTTCCAACCTTGGAGGGCTGGATGCAGTTTGGTCTAGATTCCATCAGTGTCACTTCTAGACTATGAAAGAATGACATAAGGTGCTCCATTTTCTCATCCTTCCATCCCCAAGGCTGAGTGTTGCTGATTTTGGTTGGCGTTAGTTGAAAACACAGTTCTACTGAAACACACTTGTGATATAACTTGTTGGCATGGTTATTAAAATGAGTAGGATGCATGTTAGTTTTTAAAATAACAAATCTCTAACTTTTCTTTTTCAGCCAGAAAACCTTGCACAGAAGCTTCCAAACCTCGTGGAATTGTGAGTGTTGGAGTTTTGACTAAATTTATTATGCTAATCAGTGTAAAATTTTTTTTTTTAAATAAGAATGCTGTGTTTGTATACATTTTTCCTTTTTAGTATAATGTGGTTTTTCTAGCTACATTCAGGCCCATGCTGAAATTCCTTTTTGTGTCATAATTTCTTGTTCAGATTGTGTTATGAGGGAATGTTGATTTCCTCCACCCCATGTGGTAAGAAAGGGGTGTGTACTGGTCTTCATACCAGGGCTGTGCACCTTGATCCAGCTGGGGGAGGCATCACATTTGTTGTATTGTCCTTTGCAATTAGGTATAGCCCATTTGGGTAATAGAAGTATGTTACATTTTTTTGTGGCCTATATTTGATGTAGTTCACCAAATACCCATCATTCAATAGAACTGAACTTTAAATATGCTTTCTCTCCTTACCTCCCATACTACTATATGACAGAGATGACCTGATCTTAATGGATGGTTTGGTAGTGCAATGTGTTTTTGAAGTACCTACTGTAAATTCAAACTTAAAGGAAGCATGGGGTGTTTGAGTAGTATAAGTTATCTGTCTGAGTATGTCTTCTCAGTTTGGCTGTTGAAACCACACCCTTTCTAGGACTCGTGTCCACAACATAGTTTAACTGTTTTGTAGGTCATTGCAGTCTCCAGCTTGCTGAAGAGACAATCTTGCCTCATCTTGCCCTATATTTTGGGTTCACATACACTGGAATAGCAGAGCAACTTTCTTGTATTTGATATATTTGAGTGTTTGACGTTTTGTCACCAGGCATCAGGAACTTTTAGTATTATCTGATGATGCCTTTAGAAGAGCAAGCCTAACATTGCTTGGAGGAGGTCAATTTAAGAAGAAGCAAATAAGCAAAAGAAGTCTATTAATATATATTTACTAGATTTAGTTATCTCACGACCACCAAGCTTTGTTGTGCTATCATTATCCCATGTATTTGATATGTAGGTGATTGCAATTGTTCTGCAGCTTCTATAGTTCATATAACACAATTTAAATTGTTAGCTGAGATAATAATTGGTTTGGGGCTAGAGCAGAAAATGAAGTAAAAAGGAACAATAAAATATATAGATTTTATTTTAAAAAGAATAATTTGCCAATAGGTTCATATTTAAAATGCTGATTTGTTACTGTAAATATGCCTCTTTACTTTAAAGCAGTGTTTCCTATACTCTTGAAAGCTGAGCTCCCCTTCCAGAAAATGAAATGGAATATATCCCCCTTGCAATACCACCATCTGTTTTTAAAGATCTACTCATCTTAGTGTAATTATTTTCCATACTTCCCACCAGGGGTGCACCCCTCACTCAGGGAAACTTTTTTTGGTATAGAGCTTTGTAATGATACTTGTGCTTTCTTATGTGCTTTGAGCAGTGAAATACTTTCAGGGTCAACATTTAATGATCATACTTGCCACCCACTGAAATGAGTGGGAGAGTTCACACTTCGGAGCTATTGTTTCAGGCTGTCTTCAAACACAGGCAGACGTCTCTGCTTAAGTTACACATGGTTTCCATTGTGAAGGTATTCTTTACAACCACAAGCACGAGAGACATACTTTTAAAAAACAGAAAACTGAGACTATGCAGAACATTGAAAAGTCTGTGTCCTCACTTCACCAGTTAGATCTTCCCAGAGGGACATGACCCTGCTTTTGGGAAACATTGTTTCACAGTATAATGGAAAAATTGCTTGTTCAAATCTTTTACACGCATGCTTAAATCATCAAAGTACTCATTGTCTTTTGAGAATAGACAAGGTAACTCTATTTTCAGGTATTGACTGCTTGCCTACAAACTTTATATAGTCTTTCTGTTTTCAAGCAGAACTTTACAGTTTAAAAGATATGGATTAAGCTCTTCTTAAATTGCAGTAATTGTGGGTGTTTACCACCAGGGAACCCTAAAAGCACTTTATCAACCTTAAAATAGCTACTGAAACTTGTCTGGACTTGTCACTGTATTTATTGGTTGAAAATTGCTTTTGTAAAATTTAATTTACTAATACTTTTTAAAAAGCACATTATCATGACAAGTAGATTCTGCATGCTTGTGAAACTGTAAGTGTACATAGTTGATTTATTTGTTTAGTTTTTCCCTGTACACAGCAGGAGAGGACCTATGGCAGAATTTAGTGCAATCTGGTGACTCCTGATTTATTTTTTCTACCTTGGGATTTTTAGTTGTTATGAAGAAAAATTGCATACAACAGCTTGAAATGAAATAGTTGTGAGTACAATGATAATGTGCATCACATTTGAATATTCTAATAATCATCAGCTAAGACTTGCTTGACCTTAATATTTGTTCATGATTTAAATATGATATAAGTGAAACCTTGGGATATGTTAATTAGTATTGTACAATTTACTGTCATACTCAGAAAGAGAAACGGCTGTGAAGGTTTTTTTCTCTTTCCATTTCAGATTGAACATTTTGCCAACTGATTATCTAACCAAAGTCCTTGAGGTTAACAGGTGTTATTGTTTGTTCTTTTCCCCCCAGGTACCTTCATTCAAATAACATAGTTGTTGTACCTGAAGGTAAGTGCCCTACTAACTTCAAAATAAGTGGCAGAAACTATCAAATATTTTATTTTATTCAGTAAAAAGGCCTGTTTTCGTTATGTTCCGATGAAATTCTAAAGATATCCACAGAAATACACCACTGTAGTCCTTAGAATGTTGATATCTTTGCTTGTACTATGTTTTACTATTTTATTAAACTTTGAGATGCATCTACATGTTGTTCGCTCTAGTTCCAGTTACAGGAAGTGAAAAGACTAAATGGCACTTATCAATAAAACAACTCTCCAGAATCATTCCTGCTCTCTAAGCCAATTATTACGTACAATACTTTCATTTTGCTTGGTTATAATTCGTAGTTTTAAACCTAAAGCATCAATAATTGCATTGGCCTCTCTATTCCTTTTGTTTTGTTGTGGAGCAAACATGTCCTACCTTCAGAAAAGAAAACTTTAAATTCCCAGTCTGGGGTGAGTAAATTAGATAGATAGAGGTGATGGCAAAGAAAAGTAAAAAGTAATTTCATGGGAGAATCATGGTTGGAAAAATATCAAAATCTATGGTTTCTTATGTGTGATTTATTTTTTTTCATATTTCTATACCCCCAATATTGCTTGTTATCAATAGAAGCGCTTAGAAATACTTAGCTCCCATGACATTCAGCTATGAGACCAATGGTTTTAATACCTCACAGTCCGCTCAGACATAGGAATTAGATATTGAGGCCTTCTATCATCTCATAGTCCTATTAAGGTTTTAACATTACTTCTGGGTCACATTCTTTTTTTTTGTTTGTTTGTTTTTGTCTCTATTCTCTCACTAGCTATTGGCTCCTTGGTGAAACTGCAGTTTCTGGACCTAAGTGACAATGCTCTTGAAATTGTGTGCCCTGAGATTGGCCGCCTGAGGTCTTTACGTCACCTTCGACTGGCCAACAACCAACTGAAATACTTACCTGCAGGTGAGGAGTTCAGAGCAGTGACAAATGGATCTGGCCTAAAACTAAATTTGTGCATGTATTTACGATGTACACTTCAATTCTGTGATTTTAAAAAAAGGCTGATGCCAGTAAATTTTTACAGCAGAATGGGCAGGGGGACTGTTATCCTCAGTTTTATATAGTGCCAAACATACTCTGTGTTTAACAAATAAAAAGTAGTAATCTTCCCAGTAGCATGCTATTTCTGATGGTGGACTTCGGATAGAAAAATGTTTGAAGGATTCTTTTTTCATATGGATCTTCTATGATATTCTTTGCTATTATATCAATAATATTTCAAGCTTCTTGAAGGAGACATAACACGGTAACAACAAACTTCACGATGACAAAATGACCTTAATTCCTGTTTCACAGAATTTAAAGGATTCAGTTTTTCTCTTACTCTTCTGTCCCATCTCTCCCATGTCTGTTTCCTAAAGAGACACTACTCCTGTAGCTTTTTTTAATTAAGTAGTTAGAACAAAATTTGTCATCTATCGCCACAGTGAGGTAAATAAACAAGTATAGTCCAAAAGAAATCTGACATACTGTTAAAAAAAGATTGACCCGCAGCGGTTTTTCAATGGCTTTGTTTTATTTCTTGCGTATCAAAGCATTTAAAAGTAACTTTCCCCAAAATGAAGCTGCTTTCTTATCAAGTTGTTGAGGTTTTTTAAAACCTTGCTTTGTTTTTTACTGTGTTTTGATCTGTGCAGAAGATAGCGTCTAAAGTCAGCATTTCAAAAAATTCTGTACTTAATCTAACAGGATTAGCTTTTGGCTGGAATTTTAACTAAATTTTGAACATGTTTTTCCTGTGTTTGCAAAACACAAATTTTGCATTCTTTAGGAAGATGCTTAAAGCTTTGAGCACAGAAATTGAGCTGTCCTTTCCCTCTGTTTTTTCAGCTGTTGTAAGGTAAGCTTTACAGACTAATGCAAAAAGTGGTGGTGATTAGAAATGATAAATGTACACAAATGTGTATGGATTGAAATTACATAAACCTGTAAACATTATGCCACAAAGCAAGTAAAATGTTCATCAGTTTTCAGATAGATGCTTCTTTCTTTTGAGTTTGCATGAGTATGCTTGTGTTCCTTATTGATAACTTACCTTGTGGTGTCATACCATGAAAGAAAGATTTGTTCAAAGAAAAACTGACACATTTCCTGCAAAACTTCATACATAAACTTAAAAAGGTTCCAAAAAAGGAGACTTTGAAAAGGATAATTTACATTACTGAAGGGTTGATTGTGTCTACCACGTTTGATTAGGAACTAGTATTACTGTGTAGGCAAGCTGCATTTATTTCCTTGTGAATTATATGAAATTTTGGATATTAAGCTTCCTTATTTTGTGCACTCAAAGCCTTGGGTACATGAACATTTCAGATGCACAGTAGCTTGTTTGTATGCCAGAGGGTCCAGCAGCATTTAGGTGTTGTGGTGCTGATGTAGGGTCTATGTACATAAACAGCTTAATGCTACTCTTACTAACCACTTCCTTTTCAAAATGCTGTCTGTATGGCTGAACGATATGCAGCTTGTGCATTATCAGTCTGAGCAAAATGAATCTTTCATTTCTGTGAAGTGTTAGTTCTGCTACTCTGTTGCACTGAATGTTTTCTGCCCATAATGCTTCCTGGAGGGGTGGAGGGGACTTCATAAGTACATTTGAACAGCTTTTGTCTTGTCATCACAAAAGGTTGTGAACGTTTTTATTCACAGAACTCTGCAAGGAGGATTAATTAATGAAATGTTGGATTTTTAAAACCTGGAGGAAATAAATTAAGAATTCTAAGGGAGATTGACTACATGAAGTTTTGTTAAATAGCTTGAAATGGTCTAATCTCTTTTAGTTACATTGGGGATACAGGTAGCATGTGAACCTCATAGTGAGCTGTTGTGCAGTATTCGTGCTGGAAAGCTAGCAGATTTAATAAAATGGATGAAACTGAGCTCTAACTTCATGGTAGCATAAAAGATTTTTCTTGTTTTAATGTTTTTTTGCCAACTGCCTCTCTTTATGTGGATAGTAAATGCTGTTAGGCAAGGACAGCTGCTTCTTCCCTCTTTTTGGTAATCAGAGGGTATTACAGAATAACCATCCAAATTACCTACCAGCAGTTGGTAGAACTGAAAAACCTATGACTTAAAATACAGTTCATTAGAAAAAACGAAATGGCTTGCAAGTGCATGAGACGGTAAATTGTTAGTCACCTATCAGCCCTGGTGCCCCTTTTTTTTTTTAAATCCTGGCTTAGTCCTAAGTAAAGTGGATTTGCTTGCCATTTGTACATATTACACAAGTACCATATAACTAGTAGGAAAGACTGTGACTAGAATAGCAGAAAGCATCGTAGGTCACAATGGAAGATCCAAATACGTCAGCAAGCAGTGATCAGCCATTCTGTAACCAGACAGGCTAACCTATAGCATAATGTCTCTACATGGGGAAAAAAGCGTATTTAAGAACTCTTGGCCTGACCTTCCAAAGTACTAAGTGCCCTCAACACCTAATGAAGTTGTGAGCACCTAGTGGAATGAAGTCCTATGCTCAGTAATATTCTTAATGAACTTGATGATGATGATAAAAGTTTTAATTGTGACTTCAAGACAGTGTGACTGTAATAACGTATGGGTGATGAAACATTTACAGGAATATTCTAGCACATTTAATGTTTTTGAGCTAAGCTATGTCCTCTTCCTTCATTGTAGCTGTTTAGGAGGTTAGCAAACGTTAAGAGTAATCTAAATCACAATAAACAGTTGTCTCACTATTGTTTTTAAATACTGCTTTCACATTTCTGCCCTCATTAAACGCTAGTACTAAGCTTTAGACTTGTTACAAAACACAGAAGTAGCTTTATTTAAAAAAAAAAAAACTTTCAGGGAAAAGATGAGCCTTATGGCGGGCATGGACTGTGTTCCTCTTATTTGGAAAGCATCTAGCCCATTTTGGCACTACCACAATATACATAATTTTCCTTTGATGCTTATTAAAGATGACAGAGTCAGTGTCATACAAAGATTAGATGATTTGGTTTGGCCTCAAGACACCTTGGTTAAATTCAGACTCAGCCATTAAATCAGTGTGACCTCCTTTTCTTCTTCTTTAAACTGTTATGAAACCTTATTTACCCCACAAATGAAGTAGTAGGGCTGATGGCAAAACATACCCACATATAAATAACAAAAGTGCTCAATTTTGAGGGGGGGGGCAGGAAATTGTCCAGAATAAACATACAAAATTTCATAATATATTGCAATAAAATTTGGTTAGAAGGAAAATGTTTTAAAAAAGCCTCTTCAAGTAAGTTTTTGAATGTACTGCTGTTAGGGTTAGTGACTAGATGGGAATCTTCACATGAAATGGCAGCCATCAGTATCTGGATCCTACTTCCACCACAGCCATCTTTACAAAGGCAGCACTGCTTCAAAGAATTCCTGATGATGATAAGCAATAAGAAACAAATGTATTGTGAGGCATAAGGTTTGCAAAGTTCTCAGAGCTCTTTTCTGATGAATGTTCAAATCATTTTATTTAATAAAGTGTAAATTATGAAGTTTTCAGGTTTAATATCCCGTCTTGCTTGGTATTTGTACACAGTATCATTGAATATCAAGTAAACTTTCTCTGATACTTACAATTAACTGTACCAGTTTATCTCCTAAATTCTTGAGGGCCATGGGGGTAAAACTGGCTCCCTAAATAGATTATCTCTGTTGATGGGCAATGCTGATTCTTCATATAGCTAAGAAAATCATATCCTCTAAAGCAGCTTTGGCAGTGAATTTGTACACTGATTTTTGCATACCCTAATACCTGCTATTGTGCATAGCCTAACTTGTACTCTGTTTAGAGATTTCTTATTCTCATTTCAAAGTTTTGCTTTACAAGTTCTAGTTCAGAATTATTTCTCTTAGCTGTAGATTTTCCACTATTCGTGCCTGTTGCAGTTATACTATAATTTGTCTGTACAGATCTTCCAATTCTAAACAGTTACTTAGTTTGTAATAAGGTTTAGCTTCAGTTTCTCATTCACAATTACGTACAGAATTCTTTAACACCCTTTTTTTTTTTAAACTTTAAGCTTAATATCTACTGTTTATTAGTGGCCTTTTCCACATAAGAAGCATTGCATCATATCACTTGTTCCACCTGAATTTCTTTGCAAACTGTTGAATAGATATTTTGTCCAGACATTAAATTTAGGTCACAGGTATTTTTGATGTGTGATCCTTTCCTGTAGACATGGCTACTGTTAGGGTTCAGCTTGATTTCAAATCATAAGGTTTTGAGGATAAAGTGTTGTTTCCATTTTAGGGATTAAATTTCGGTTGCACTGAAGTCAACGAATCCAGGTTTTGGCACTAGATGTCATTAAAGTGAGGGTGTGTTAATATGTTCACTGTAGTTACAGTTAAGGCTTCATGTATGACAAGACAGGTGTTTTTATTGCATGTTACTTGAGATACATGTTGCTTGTTAGATGCAAGTTATAGCATCTTGCTCTGACTTAATTAAAAATGAGGTTATGTTTATTCAGCAAATGTTATAGTTAATTATAGATTTAGTAAGTGAAAAGCTTAATGTTTTGCCAAGTTTTGAAGGAAAGTGAAGTAATTAAACAAAAGAGTTGTGCATGGTTTATGCTTCCAACCCATGTTTTGGCAAAGTTCCCTCTCAATAAATGTGTGCATTGCTTTTTAAAAAACATTTAAGAAAACTATTAGCAAATACCTTTGGTTGGAGCAAATCAAATTTCCCTGGTCATATTTAGCTTTTCATACTTTGATTAACAATAAGAGTTGGGTCCTCAGTCAGGGGAAAAAGTACGTGGTCTGGTAATATAACTTTTTTTACACAAAGGGATGATACAGACAGCAGTTTCTTCATTTGATTCATAAAGAGCAATTGCGGCTTGATGATGGTTTTGCAACACATGATGTGGTTGAAGAGAGGTGCAGAACTCTTTGCAATAGTCAAATGCGGGTTTTGCAAATTCCCTTCCTTTTCTATATAAGGCAGTATCATGTGGTTTCCATCTCAAATTGATATTCCTTTACTGTCTTTAGAGACTTCTGCATCTTGCCCTCCCCTCCCCCCCTCCCCCCCCCCCCCCCGCCTGCCATTTTATTTCCTCTCTGTTAAACCAAAAGGAAACAGTATTTATCTGCCTCTGGCATTTCTAAAGTACATACTGCCATAATATTTAACTGCCTTGGTACCATGTATTGGATCCAGGCTGGATTCTAAAATTCACCCATTGTTTCCCCCGCCCTCTTGATATTTTTAAGGCAAATTATTTTAGAAGTAAACTGAAATCAGTTTAAACATTAAAATATAATTATATAGATGTAAAACTTTTTCTTCAAAGTACTTTACAAAGATGAATTGATCCTAAGACCATCCGTGTGAAGTCGGTAAGGGAGTGTGTTAACCTCATTTTGCAGCTGGAGAAGAAAGAATTTAATGTAAGTGATTTGTTGTAGGCTACAGAGATGATCTGTGTTAGAGCCAGGATGAGATCTTGGGTGTTCCTGGCTCTCACTCCCTCTGCTAAGAACACACCTTTTTGAAGTTTATTGTATTAAATATTGGAAGAGAGAAGATGTCTGTCTTCTCTGTATTGAAAGTGCAATATGTATGTTCAGGTACTTAACTGATGGTTTGTATGTAAAATATTTTTTTTGCATGTCACACTGATATATGCATATGCTAACTCTTCTGGAATAAAGTGTGTACTTTGATTTAAAAATATGAAATGAGTAGTGGGAAGCCTCAGTATAGCAATAAGGTGAATAAAATATGTTTTGCAGCTGAAACTACTCACTTTTGCAGAAGGCTAAATAGGGGGGATGAAGATTAATTTCAAAACAACAATGTACGGATAGCCATCTGAGGACCTCACCCCATATAAATAGACTCCTGTGGTAACAGATCAGAAGGGTTCACCTCCCACCCCCACCCCTTCCACCATTAAAAATGTAAATCAAGCTGTAACTTTTGATCACCACTGTACATTTATAAAATAATCCTAGGAATGTTACCACTTGATTACCACCAAGTCTGTTTTGCTTAGCAGTTTGCTAAGTGAAGTTTTAAGTCTGGAAAGTTACATATTTGTCCCTTTTTCTCATTTTGTAAGTTGCCATATGTACAATATATGTATTGAGAATTCATACAGATAACATATTCTGAAATACTTCTCATTTTTTTTCTCGTCAAAAAGTCTTGAATGCCCTACTTAGTACTTCTGAACAGAGCTCAATATTAGGTATTTCAATAAATCACCCTGAAGGAGTAGTGCTTAAATAGCTTCTTTTCCTTTCCTCTCTGCAAAAGAAATAGATTTTCACTGCTTAGAAGAGTATGGCATGCCAACGTTCTGTTCTCATTCTAGAACTTGGAATTAAAATATACAATCTGCCTAATTTTTTGAATTAATTTTCAGTATCTTGATTTAGACTTGCAAAGAAGAATCTGTAATATAAATCTTGGGGTTTCTCCTTCTTTTCACTACTCTTCAGTGCTGCTTCTTATTAGGTTAAATTACTTTGGTGCCTCTTATTAAAGATTCAATAACTTATACTGATCCTGGCTTTAAATGCAAGGCACAAACTGGACCCTTTTCTGTTTCAGAGTTGGCATAGACTTAGTCTACTCTGGTTTCCTAATTTAGTAACGTATAAAAATATGCACGACGGGGCAGGTTTGGTATGTCAGGCACCCATCCAGGAGTGTGGTGTTTGTAAGTAACTGGACTTGTGGGCATTTGAGGAAAACATAGGTTAGGTTGCACAAGCATTGCACTTTGCAAGTGCATAACTACTTAAAGGAGCACTGTCCACTAAATAAAGTCAGGCATAATTGTTTTTTAACACAAAATGTATTGTTTCTATTAAAGTAGATTGGCATTTAATTTTAGATTTGTTCTCTTCAGTTAACATGTCTATAAAATGCTTGTTCTGTTTAGTAAGTTTAATTTCCAGCCAAACTATATGTACCATATAAAACTGAAAGTCAACCCAACAGAGTTTGTCATATTTTTTTCCCCTTAGGCTCTTTCCAGCAGAAATGGAACCTCCATTTAATATTTAAAGTTATCCATGAAATGTATTTGAAGAGTTATTGACAATTCCACTAATTTCTGTGAAAGCAAGGAAAAGGTAAAATGGTTGTGGCACAGATTTTGGGTAATCAGTGATATATACCTATTGCCTCCAAAGCTTTAGAATCTGGACTCAGTAGTGATTGTCAGGATGTCTGATGTTTTTAAGAGGTGTAGAGGGAGGCCTCTCAAACACTACTTTGAAAAAACTCAAACAACTGTGGTGCCACTTTGTTCACTTAGTTTTTGCTTCCATAAAAATTGCGGGGGATACAGCTGATCTTTCTCTCTTTGAAAAATCTCGTATAATGCAAAAAGTACACTAATCTAATTCAACCCATTATTTTGAAACCTCATTTCTTAAAGGACTTTTCTCCAGGTAATTCAGCCTAAAAAGTATAAGAATCATAGAGGAAAAAAAATTAAGGTTGCTCTGTTTTATTTTAATAACATTTTCCTCAAATGCTGAAATTTAGGAAGTAATCAATTAAGGTCAACAACCACACTTCTATTTCTCTAGCTACTCTAATATAATACTCATCTACTCTTTTATATATAGCTGCTGTTATTTTACGTCGCATTGTTAAAACCTAAGGTTTCATAAACTACAAGGCAGACTTGACTCCAAGATACGTACAAGAAGGACATATGTTAAAAGGATCCTATTTTAAAGAGATGCTTTTGGTTTTGGGATTGTTGGAAGAAAAGAGAACTTCTTACATGTCTCCTTGAATAAATTTATTTCTGACATCAAGCCAGAATGAGATGTGTTAAGTTTTTTTCCATCTTAAGAAATTCAAAAGGAGAACCATCTCTTAAAAGGAGTTATACTTGAAATGCAAAATGGCAGATGGGTGCTTACTATGGGAAGAATTTTGTCTTATAGAACTAAACAAAGCAGAAAGCAGTAGTTTGTACCAATAATCCTTTGTGCAAAGCCCATCGGTAGTGACAGTTATTTTATAAATTAT
Organism: Natator depressus; assembly: GCF_965152275.1. Classification (NCBI taxonomy): domain Eukaryota; kingdom Metazoa; phylum Chordata; order Testudines; family Cheloniidae; genus Natator; species Natator depressus. The sequence continues at coordinate 75,235,681 of NC_134243.1, forward strand.
TACTGAGAAGCTGTATGAATTTTTGCAGTAATCTATTTTTCTCATGGATTTTCTGTTCAAGTTAAACTTTTAATAAAACTACTAACACTTCTGACAGACTGTGAATTTAAATGATGGGTAGGGAAGTGAAGACAAAGAAGACAAATAAATGCCAGTAAATTCCTGGAAATTTAACTTGAAACTAAAGCCTTTCTGTGTATACTCTGACCTGTACAGTGTGTCAAAATGAGTCATCTCTGTGTACAGAGCAGTGCACTATTCTCTGTCTGCTTACTGCTTTTTATGGTTATTTTCTTTCCACAGTTCTGTGCCACTTCCTGCCTGTTGAGGAGCTTTTGAAAGCCTCTTTGTTAGTGTTATGCAGTATTTCTTAGCGCACAACAAAAGGTTCATAATACCACAGTACACTGATAGCAAAAATAGTAATGCTAGGAATATAATCTGCAATGATATAGCTATATTTTTCCTAAATGAAAATGTTTATCTAGAGTGTACATTTTTATTCCAACAATTTTCTCAGACAGGTTTCTGTAGGGCTTAATGGAGCTAAAACATCATTACCAACATGTATAACAGATAATATAGATAAAACATATAAAACCCAAACCTGTCTCTCTCTCTCTTAGTAGAAACCTTTGATATTCCTAGTTTTCAGGTTAATTACTATGGGGTTGCATAGCAGATTTGCAAAAATCCATCTGTTAAATGTTTTTGTTTTCTATTGTAATTCAATAAACCTGAAATGAATGAATAAAGAAAATATCTAAAGCAATTGGAAAAAACTATCATAATTTTAACACTTTTGAAATTTAAAACAATAGTTGTGTCCAGTTTAAAAACATCTAAATAGATTTTGCTGTTCCAATAGTATTTAAACAAAAAGCACTTAACTTCTAAGTAACTAGTCATTCAAAATTTTAAAAGTACATGAATAAGGGGTTGTAGAACACATTGTACTAGTGTAGCCAACAAAGGGTAATATACTTAGATTTCTACACTACATCTCATTCCAAATGTCACTGGGCTTTGCAAACCGTGCATAGCAGTCATTTAATCTGCCAGTGAAGACTACTTTAAGATCTATCTCGAAAGCTGTTCCTGTACAAATTTGTGGGTATGTATCAGTAACTTGCAGGCTGAAAATCTTGCGAGAACATTATAGTTAACATTTTTAACTATAATCTGGAAACCCAGGAGATTGAGTCAAGACTAAATTGAAATATGAAAATGCATTCTCACCTAAATAACCTTAACTCTACCCTGTAAATGACATTAACCTCCAATCTTCCCTTCTCTGTTTCTATTGTACTTTCTTCATAAAACGTTGTTTTTGGATCAAGCACTTTGCTGAGAGCTTTAAATAGTACACAGCCTATGTATGTTGATGGGTTAAAACTGGAAAAACTGCTGCTCTTGTATCAAAAATGACTCACATTTTCATCTGTTTTATAACTGATTTCATAGATGTCTCTGATACTAAGTAATGGTACTTCATTCTAAACATGGGTCTTTTCGCTTAAGTGCTATAATTTTAATGGTTTAGGCCTAGGAGTTTTGTGTATATATAGGTATACTTGTCCAGTATCTAATAATACTTATAAAACTGTTAACCAGAGAATCTTAATGAAGGCTGGGGAATGACCAACTTCAATATGGTGTTTTGTCTAATCAGGAATTTTTTAAATAATTCTCTTCGCAGTCTTTCTTATTGTCATAAAGAAGGCCAGAGTTAGAACAGCCACAGTACAGTTAGGTGTACAGCCTTCTAGCTTTTGTGGTCGCTGATTAAATTAACCTCTCTGGGAAGGACAAATCTCAGTCTCTGGTTTTTCTTCTTCTTTGTCCTGTAAATATGTTTTACTTTATGTAGTCAATCATATCTTCTGTAGAGTACAATAAATTTTATTGCTTCTTACTCCTGATGATTCTGCAGAATCAACATGAACAATGTGTGAATTGGAGTCTGCTCATTGTGCATTATCAGCAGAATTTGTTCCAAAATGTTTGTTACATGAACAGTTAAATGCAGCTGTACAGGTCTACTGAGAAAAATGGAGTTTTACAGAATTTACTGAAGACAAAATGTGGCTATAAATTTTGGGGATGTTGCACCAGGAGGAAAGAACCCAGCTTTACTTTCAGATCCCATGTTGGGTTTGCAGGGCTGGCAGTTTGAAAAATAAATGGCATTGTGTTCTGTTTATAAGTTTAAAAAAAAATTTTCCACCTGAGCCAGTTTTCAGAGTAGATCTGCACTTCTGAATTGTAGGCGTCGATAACTAGACAATTGTTATTGTTCCTTCTGTCCTTAAAAATCTATTAATATACTGCATTTTCATACTTTATAATATGTCTTAAGTTCAACCTTAACTCTCAATTGCCTGATCTTTCAGTATTAGTCTTTCTGATAACTGTTTTTTAATAAAGATTTTTACCCTGAGTTACTAATAGATTATTTCCAGCTTAACAATGTTTTTCTTTGGTAATTGACTTAATTTTTTAAAAACCTTTGATTTAGGAATTTCTCAGTGATAAGTATCCTAATGGATGGATGGATTCCAAGGCCAGAAGGAACCATTGTGATCATCTGGTCTGATTTCCTGTATAATACAGGCCATGGAACTTCCCCCAAATTCCTAGAGCATATCTTATTTCCAGTCTGAATTTGTCTAGATTCAACTTCCAGCCATTTGATCATGTTATAGCTTTTTCTGGTAGATTGAAGAGCTCATTATTAAATATCTGTTCACCGTGTAGATACTTGTAGACAGCAATCAGGTCACCCCTTAACATTGTCTTTTGTTAAGCTAAATAGACAGTTTCAAGCAACTCAATCACTATAAGGCATGGCTTCTAAACTTGTAATCATTCTTCTGACTCTCTTCTGAACCCTCTCCAATTATCAGCATCCTTCTTGAATCATTATTGTCCGTTGCCCAAGATTTTACTCAGAACGATAGTTCCCTGTGGACATGTTTGTACTCCTTGTATTTTGAAATTTATTGGCTATACTACACATTTATATGCATATTTGCTCCGCACTCTTTTCTTCTGCCCTTATTTGTTCCAGGCAGTGTCATCTACCTACTCAGTGACTGAATCCTGGTTTCTAAGCACTCCAGACTCCTCTGATCTCAGCTGCTCCATCAATCCTGCCATGTGTAGGACTTTCTGTAGGACTTTCTTCTCTCCCCTTCCCTTAGGGCTGGTCTACACCACACAGTTAGAGCAACATAAGGCAGCTTATGTCCACCTAATTATGTCAGTGTCTACACTACAGCCGCCTTCTTGCTGATGTTAGTGCCCTACTATACCGACATAATAACTTCACCTCAGTGAGAGGTGCAAGGCTCATGCCAATGTAATTAGGTCCAAACATAGACATGGTGTTCCTTACATTGGCTTTCTTGTCAATTGCATGGCAGGAGCTGTGAAATTGACAAGAAACCCCCTGGCTTCCCTGGAGAGGTAGGCAAGAGCTGGCTCCCAGCTGGGAGCCAGGGTGAGAAGCCTGAGGGGCCCCATTCTGGGAGCCAGGAAAAGAAGCCCCGGCTGGCTTCCTCCTGCCCCCTCCTCCGCCCCCCGTCCTGGCAGGGAATGGGGAAGAGAAGCCCTGGGTGGCGTCCCTGTGGCTCCTGGGTGGGAGCCAGGGGAAAGCCACCAGGGGCTTCTTGGCCCCCCTGCCTGCTCTCCACCAGGAGCCCGGATGTCTTGTCAATTTCACAGCTTGCAGCCATTAAATTGACTATGCTACCGGGCTCCCAGAGGGGAGCAGGCAAGGGGGCCAAGAAGCCAAGGGGGTCAAGAAACCAGGCTCTCAGCTCCTCATACTGCTCCTCTTAGGTCAGTCGAAGCACTCCTGGTGAGGATGCACACCATTGACCTAAGGGTCGTGTGGACATGAACCACCGCAATAATTACTGCGGTGGTTATAAGTCGACCTAATATGGGTTGACTTTCATTTCTAGTATAGACATACCCTTAGACTGGGATGGAGTTGGCAAGAACACTGGGAACGCCTAAACTCAGCAGGTGGAACAAGGGGGAGAAGAGCCACCCGGTTAGTACCTGTGGAGCTATTAAGCATTGCATGCCCCTGGCTTTGCAGGACTACACTTGTGGATGTTAAACTTTGCAGGAATATGCAGACTTTCTGAGCGGTGTATGTTCCTTTGGGCCAGGATCTCTCCACCTGTGTGGCTGTTAATAGCCTTAAGGTGTATTCCCAGTAGGCCAGGGCATCATGCCAGGATGAGGAAGTTTGTGTGCTTCTTCAATCATTTTAAAATACTCTGGAGGAGTGCTGCTTTACTGGGAGCATGGGAGAAAGGGCTTTATAAGGTCTTTGTGTTACAAATTTTGTTGTAACTGGGTTATTATACCAAATCCATCCCCATAGTTTCTAGGGACCCAACAAAGTCACTTGCTGTTTTTTCTCTGCCTTTTACATGCTTCTGTTCCCCTTTTTTGGCTATTGGGCATTCTACCTGAGACTTACTCATTTTTCCTCCTCCTTGTATTCCTCCTGGATTCATACTGTTCCACTGATGTGAACCTTTCAAGGTGATTTTTGGAAGGTATATATTATTCTTTGTAATGTAAAGTACACATGCCTAGGTATGGAGTCTTGCCTGAGGAAGTGGCTTACCCTGTGGAGCTCCTATGTCCTTTTGGAGCAGAGCCCCTGCTTTGGAAAAGCTTAGCTTTCAACAGGGCAAAGGGCTTCCCCAGCTGTGGGCTAACCAAGGACTTAAGGAGCTAGGCTCCCTTCTACTTACTGTTGGGAGTAATGCAGGGCCACATTTTGCTTCCTGTCCCTCTTTGGTTCCATTATCTTTGACCTGTTGGGTTACTGCAGGCCTCAGCTCTCCAATGCCCAAGAGTCTTGCTCCTGTGGAGCTTCCCCCCCCCCCCCCCCATCTGTGAGGAGTGTGTTTTGAAGACGTATTGGGACAATGTTACTTAGATGTTAATCTGAGGTTTTCAGAACTCACCAGAATGAGGACTGTTGAAGCCCCAGATGGCCCTGAGTAGGTTTGCTGGATGCTGATGTATTTTTAACATTGAAACATTTAATTTAAATATTAATTTAAGCTCATTTAATTTAGCATTGAAATACATTGCTCTTCAGCATCTCAAAATTGGTTTTCTGCACTGGATCTCACCAAGATGTTTCCAGTAAACATTGTTTGGGATCTTTCAGAAAAGTTGTTTATGTAGTGCAGATATGGCAAAAAGGAAGAATTTTCAAACTATGTTGAACACCCTTTTTCTGTATCCCATATCCATAAAATGGCATGGCTGAATAACCTCACACATGATTTAAAAAAAACAACTATCTGCCAGCCACGGACAACACAAGGCAAATTCTAAACTGTATGAGTGCTTTAAATTGAGTACTTTAAAAAAGGAAGAGGGCCAAAGGACTCTTATCAGGTTTATAGCGGGAAGCAAGACTCATTCTTAAATGTGGACAAGCTACTACCACATCCTAAAGAACTCCTTACAGAATAATAGTACACATAATACTTTTGAGAGAAACCTTGCACCTGAAGGGAAAAGTGATAAGTGATTTTTTCCTGTGGCATGTGGGAGGTAAGGCTGATAGATTTAAGCTACCCTGTCTCCACACTCCAGCCTTTCCCATCTTTACAGCTGCCACTGTGTAATGGAGGGTTTTTAGAAATCGCCTGACCTTTGAGGATATTCCCAATGACACATTGAGCCAGAGGCCACAAGACAAGAGTGGGAAGTTAGTTATGCAGTGGTACATAATTTTAAAGAACATTGAGTTGTCATTGCTGCTTTGATCAATTCTCGAGCATACTTTGATAACAATCAGATAAAGAGCTCCAGGCAGTGCCATCAAAACAATGCATTGTTTCTTTTATTTTGAAAAATGTATTTCTACACAGACTGTTTAAAAAAAAAAAAAAGATTCTGCTCGTGAGAATTGATGAGACTTGGCACACAGACTTAAATAATGAAGCTCAAATGGGATTGTTTTTCACATACTGATCAGAATATTGTGAATTTGCTTTTGAAAGTCATGGGAAGTACTTGCTTATAACTGTGTCAAAGACAGAAATATAACTATCAGTGGTGCCAGAAGGGGTATTTGAATTGAAAACTGTAATTGCTCCCTTAGCTTTTGTTTTTACCAGTGAGAACGCTGTGTGCCCCTGTGTTGGTCACATCAGGAAAAAGTTTCCTTAAATTTTCTTGGTCACTCTTGTTCCTCTCCAGCTGGATATGTGTGATCTGGAAAAATAGATAAACAGGAATTAAAAGCTACATAACTAATATTTTAATTTGTTCTAGTTTTGCTTTGTTTGAGCAGTTGTGGTGGTGATTTATTTGTATAATTCTATATAAATTTTCAAATCAAAGTTACCACAGTTTATTTGCATAGGTTCTTTGATTTCCAGGTGTGTTGTGAGAAAAGAAACGGTAACTGTTTATAAATTGTTTCAGATGATTTGATTACTAAATATAGTTGTGCTGGTAACAGGTTTTTTTGGCATTCTGGGTGGAGCTGGTAGTGATGTCTATTGTTAAAGTAGCCTAACACTTTCCATTATAAGCCCCTATTTTCAGTTACTTATAATTTTGCCAAACTAGTTAGTTGATCTGCACATTTTCATGCTTCCACTCTGCCTCAGGATGAAGTTTTTTGGAAAGTTTCAGAAAAAGTTAGGGGGGAAAAAACCATTTTTGCCAGTATAAGCGTTTTCCATTAATTTCTTTAAAAATTCTTAACACCTCCATGTTTGGAGCAAGAACTTAAAATTTGGCAAGGGGATAGCCTGCATACTAGTGAGGTACCTTGTACTATCTCCATGAAAATGCCCTGAATTTTGACTGAGTTATAAACCTCTGCAAATCAGCATTTGATCATGCTCTGTAAAGATTGCTGCTAAAATCACTGAACATTCCATTGTGTGATGGGATATGTACCCCACAATGGCCAGTTCACACACTAGGCTGCACCTGGAGGGAGAAACAAGCATAACTGAGACTACAAAGGGGAAGTTGAGAGCAGGAGAGTCTGCAGTCACTCTCTGAGAATAGAGAGGCTGTGAGAAGGAAGCCTGGGGCAGAGGGAGAGTTAGCCCTGAGGTCCTTGGTTGAGCAGAGAAGGCTGGCAAGCTGCCAAGAGAGACAACAGCCACTGAGAGTGGAGCAGGCTCCAGTGGTAAACCTTGATCGAAGGGCAGGATTTGGACATTGGTTTGTGTTCATATACTTCTATCTTGGGATGTTTGTTAGGTGATTCCAGGCCAGGGCCTTGAGGATATGTCTACACTACGATAAAAACCCCAGTACTGAGTCTCAGAGCTCAGGTCAGTAGATTTGAGCTCACAGGACACTGGTGCAGGGGTATAAAATTGCAGTGTAGACATTTGGTCTTGGGCTGGAGCCCAGGCTCTGAGGCCCTTCCCCCTCGTGTGGTCTCAGAACCCGGGCTCCAGGCCAATTTCAAACATTTGCATTGCAATTTTATCGCTCTGCACCCGAGCCCTGTGAGCCTGAGTCAGCTGACCCAGGCCAGCCATGGCCATGCTGCAGTTCTCTTATTGCAGTGTAGACATGCCCTCTCTGGCCTTTTCCCCCACAGCTTCTCTAGGCTCACCCTTCTCTCAGGGCCAGGACTCTCAGGGTGTGTCTACTCCTGCAGTTGGAAGTGAGCCTTCCAGCTCAGGTAGACAGACTCATGCTAACTGGGTTCAAGCTAGCATGCTAAAAATAGGGTTGTGGATGTTGGAGACTTGGGATGGCCATTTGATCTCAGACCCAGGAGGGTCAGGTGAGCTTGAGAGTCCCAGCTGCCATCAGAGCCACAATGTCCATGTTAGCACGCTAGCTCAAGCCCTGCTAGTGCGAGTCTCTTTGCCCAGGCTGGGAGGCTCGCTCCCAGCTGCGGTGTAGATGTACTCAGAAAGGCCCCGGTAGAAAGAAGCCCAGGGAAGCTGCAGCAAGTAGTCCAAAGGAGCAGGCCTTGGCTGTTGATGATAGGGTCTCTCTGCTGGAATCCTATATAGTGAGAGAGCCCAGGTTCCTCTATTAGCCACTACCAAAGGGCCATGAGTCCAAAGAAGGGCACAAGGATGACAGAGATGTCCGAGAATAGAGTGTGAGGCCTTGTTATAAGGGTATTGGACTGTTTATTTGTAGGACTTTGTTACCCCAGAAGGAGTGGAGTAAATTCTGATTTGGTCAGAGGGCTGAGTTATGGGAAGAGGCAAACCACCAAAAGACCAGAGCAGCCATTGGCAGGAAGTTCCAGACAGTGAGAGAGACACTACACCATGCCTGGCCACAAGCAGGTGTGCTAGCAGCAGGTGAACTTTCACACATTTCTGCTGAGCATGCCTGGACTCATAGAACTACTTACATAGCAAATGCACTGGGCGTGTTCCCAGGCCTCTCTGAGCCTCCTGTGTGCCCAGAGCCCGCACCCTGAATCCCCTCCCGGACCCCGCACCCCCTCCCACATCCCCACCCTCTGCTCCAGCCCTGAGCCCCCGCCTTCATCCCAGCCCTGCGCCCCTTCCCGCAACCAAATTCCCTGTAGGAGCCTGTTCCCCATACCCCCTCCCACACCCCAGCCCTGAGCCCCTCCTGCACCTAAACTCCCTCCTGGAGCCTGCACCCCGAAACCCCTCGCACACCGCAACTCCCTACCCCAGCCCTGATCTCCCTCCTGGAGTCTGCAGCCCAAATTCCCTTCTTTGCCCAAACCCCTGCCCTAGCTTGGAATCCCCTCCCGCATGCTGAACTCCTCTACCCCAGCCTGGAGCCCCATCCTATACCCCAAACCCTACATCCCCAGCCCTAGCCCGGAGCCCTCACCCTCACCACACCCTAACCCCCTGCCTCAGCCCCAGCCCAGAGCAGCGTTCTGCACCCTGAACCCCTCATTTCTGGCCCCATCCTGGAGCCTGCATCCCTAGCCCAGAGCCTGGAGCCCCCTCCTGGACCCCAAACTCCCTCCCAGAGCCTGCAGCCCCTCCACATCCTGCCCCAGCTCTGAGCCCCGTCCTGCACCCAAATTTCCTCCAGGAGCCTGCACCCCAACCCCCAGTCCTGAACCCCCTCTTGCACCCAAATTTCCCTCCCCAAGCCCGCACTGCCTTCCACACCCCAGCCCTGAGCCCCCTCCTGCACCCTGAACCCCTCATTTCTGGCCCTACCCCGGAGCCCACATCCCCAGCTGGAGCCCTCATCCCACTCCCGGACCCCAACCCCTGCCCCAGCCCAGTGAAAATGAGTGAGGGTGGGGGGAGAGCAAGCGACAGAGGGAGGGGGATGGAGTGAGTGGGGGCGGGGCATCTGAAAAGGGGCCGGGCCTCAGGGAAGGGCGGGCAACGGTGTTCAGTTTTGTGCCATTAAAAAGTTGGCAACCCTAATGCACATGGAAGCTGAATTAAGGTTGCACAAGTACAATTAAATCTGGCACTTCTGAACTATCTGAAAGATTACTTCTCTCCTCATGCCATATTGCCACAGCAGAGGCCACCAAGATGGATGCTTCTTGTTATAAAAGAGGGAGGACAGCTGGCATGGCATTCTCTGTGAGGGCTCTGAAATTCTGCAACGTGCTCTCCCATCCATGTCCAAAATAGCCCACATACTGAGATTTTTGTGGCTTGCTGAGGGTATACTTCCAATATGATGTACAAGTAGGTTGCTGGCTGGCTGATTGAGTTTCTGTGGAACTGATTTTAATGCTGCTGAGATTTAACTTAATTATATTTGCTGTCTAGTTATTTATATTAGAGGGCCTAGAGCCTTGGATAGGTATCTATTATTACAAACCTAAATAAATAAAAGTAACTTTTGAGATTTTGCAACTTGAATATTCTAGATTTTTGTATGTAATATTAACTAAGCTACTATAGTTTTGTTTTTATCTCTTGAGTCTTTTTCTCCTCCTGGGAGCACAGAAAACATTCCTCTTTGGAGCTGATGCCCATGTTCTTGCATGTGGTGGCTGGCAACAGTCAAGTTCTGAGTAACATACCTAGGGGCTAAAACAAGGCAGTTTGCGCGTGCAAATATGGAGAGACACACACATATACACCTTACATGTACACCTTAGTTTTATGAAGGGAGGAGTTTGACTGCTGTTTTGCCTTTCCATTTGAATACTAGGTCTTACAAAAATAAATTATTGATGGGGATATGCTTTCTAACCTCTAATCCAGTGGTGCCTGATATAAGGCCACCTTTTCCAGTAGCTTCTGGAGAACAACTGGATTTTAACACGTCAGCATATAGGTTGTCTGCCAACGCAAAATAATGCCATTGGTGAAAGTAAAAGTCAGAGTCTGATTGCCTGATTCCAAACCTTTTTATGTATTTCATATATGTGTTTACACCAGAAGTCCATGGACAAGGTAATCATCTTATTTTAAGGCAGGCTTACAAGAAACAACTGAGAGAACAATTTAGAGGGCTAGTTAGATTAAATACATTGTGTGCAAAAACTTATGTTAAATACAAGCTAAATATGTTTGTCTCGCAGTGCCCTCTGATGGTGATGAGATTCCATTTAAGCCTGATCTTAGAAAGAATGTTTCTTGGTGGGGCATGCAAGATCAAACCTATAGAAGGAACTAGCAATAGAAACATCCCTGCTGAGCTAGGGCATTAATATAGAGTGCAGAGTACTGGTGTAATGTGGTTGTATTTGTTGGCCCTGCTTAGGTGGGCCACTGCATGCTCTGCCTTCTGGGTGGCCTTTAAGATTGGCCACTAGGTGAACGCATTGCAGTAGGCCAGTCTAGAAGTGACAAATGAAGGGTTCACAGTTGCTAGTTCTGTGTCGGGTGTAGCTGGCATTAGCACAATTGTTTATATTGTGATGCCTATATCTTGGTACAGGAAAAAGAAAGAAATGTACTTTTTTTTAATGAAAGTTTAAAATATGCACATTTTAAAATGCAGCAAAAATTTTGAAAACATCCTGAAATTTTGGGAGTCTGACATTTCATGCCTGTGACTTTTTGAAGTTTGAGCAGTTTTTCTTTTGGGGAGAGGGAGGCATTCTGGATTTGTTTTTATGAGAGGAAGAACATACAGGGTAAGGCTATTAATTGTGTGGCACTGTGACGTTAACAGTCTCCTTCATGCTACTTGATCTGTCAGCAAACAAAAACAGTCCATGCGTGTGACAAATCAGTGGTGATGGAGAATGGCCCATTTTGATATTTTTGGGGGGGATTTCATAGCAGATGCTCTTCACGATGTTATGAAATGACTTTTCAGTCCCTTAAAACTGTTACATAACATCCCCCCCCCCAAAAAAAGAAAAAAAAAACTGGATAAAGCTGAACTCTTTAGAGAGACCTCCTTAGATGCCAAGACCCCAATCTTGCAAATGTGCATGGGACTATCTGTATGTGTAAATTTAAGCTTTTGTTTAAGTGTTTGCAGAATTGAGACCCATGCTTGAAGTCAGTGTTTTGTTTTTATTTAAGTTGTGTTTGTTTATAGGGTGGGGGATGGTGGTTGCTATTTATATATATTTAGAGAGCAAGGTGTGGGGTGGTTTTTTTTTTCCCCCTAGAGTTTTAGAGAACCTCACTTTGAACAGAGATGAAGCATGAATAGTTTCAGAGCAAAACATGATTATTTTGTAAAGTTGTAAGTGTATGAAACTGGAGGAGAAATTAAGGTCAGAGCTCTAATAGGAATGCTTTGACAGTGTAGGTATACCAATATATTGCACTTGTAAAGCACTCCTAGTGCGGAGGCAGCTTATACTGGCAAAACTGCGCTTTTGTTGGCATAGCTTATTCTACCCCCCCCAAGCAAAAAAAGCTATACTTGCAAAAATGAAGTTTTGCTGGTATAACTGCATCTATACTAGGGGCTTTTGCTGACACTGCTGTCAGTCACAGATCACACCCCTGACCAAGATAACTACACCGGCAAAATTTTGTACTGTAGATCTGGCCTTAATATATGGTTGCAAACTTTCTATCTCCTAGCCAAAATTAAATGATAGCTAACAAATCTCTAGAGATTGTTTGGCCACTATGTTTGGAAGAAAAATAATACTTACACTTTTTCTCTTAACAATATATGGAAATTCTTAGGTATGCTTATAAAATCTATTCCTAAGTTAAGAGCATAATATATTTTTAATTATAATGTCTTTCTTAATAAACTACATTTGTTTCAAGAAAACTGCTGGCTGAATGGAACTAAGTGACCTGTGCTCCCATGTGTGGCTTATGTGCTTGAATGAAGATCAGGCCTGGAGCCCTAGTTTCTTTCCATGTTATTTCATAGTACTGTATTTCTTAAGAGCTGAATGATATGAGCTCATTTATAGAACCCTTTAGTCTTGAAAAATAAAACTGATCCATGAAGCCACTTGGGTCTTTTCAGTTGTTTCTTGCAAGCTTGCCTTAAATTAGGATGATTAGCTTGACCAATGTGCGGTTGCTTTTTATGTGTGCATTTGGCAAATGAAATTTACCAGTAGGCCATAATTACTCAGGAAACTTGAAAAACAAAGTTATTCTATCTGTAGAACCCGAACAATGTAGAAATCATAACACTCACCCCAAAGTTGGTGGTCTTAATGCAAAAGAACTTTGACTTTTTCAGTTACATGTATTGCTGAGAGGATTTTTTTTTTTTAAAAATCACTGAATTATTGGCATCCTTTTTCAACTAATCTATTAAGTGAATTTAAAGCAAAATAGGCATTTCATGCCATGAAAACTAAGTGAAAAACCCTTCAAAACAAATGCGTAAAACTGTAGGCATTAAGTGGTGACTTTCTTCATTGCATGCATCACAAATGTGGAGTTGGATACCTGTGTTCATGTTTCTTTATTTTATTAACATTAAGGGCCATGGTCATTAAAAGTAGTCCATGTCTGCATTGAATTAACAATTCTTACTTGGAATCATTAACACACAGCATGTTTAAGCAGTGTATTCCAGTTAGTAATTGTATTGTGTATCTTTAATGTGTGAGTTTTGTGGACTATGACTACCCATTTATGTGCTTGGAGGAATGCAATTCCAAATGACTGAAAAGGGGGCAATTCCTAGTAAAATAGAAAGACTTTCTGGCCTAATTTTCAGAGATGCTGAGCAGCAGCAGCTCCCATTGATTTCAACAAGAGTTGTGATTGCTCTCTGCCCCTCCAAAAATCAGGCCATATTATCCTAAATGCATTGTCTAGGGCCAGCTACCTTCCTCTTGATGGTTCATCTTAATTTCAAATACTCACTTAGGAAGCTCTGCAGCTTTACTGCTGTTCGTTCACAAGGAATGTTTCCTTTGGCCAAATCTCATATCTGAAGTTACTGTGGTGCTTACTGAGAGTTAAGGAACTCTCTTCTTCCAGTTTATCCAGTGAAAGAAGGTGCAACAAGAGAAGAGTTCAGTTTTCACTTTGTGTGTTGATTTAGAGTCCTAGTTATGAAAAGAAAATGTCCTCTAACAGTATTTTAAAATCAGCCTGGTGACCCCACTAGTATTACACGCTGCTTCTGAGCTGAAGAGCGTTTTTTGAATTGCCACTCCACAGGTCTCATGGTTGAGATTTGATGTGGAGGCAACATTCTTCCTCCAGGGAAGTGTGAAAATCTGCCACTCTTTGCATATCCAATAGTAACATGCATGGGCATAACCTTGCTTGACCAGGAGCATAGTTTTCTTTCATTAAAAAATGAAAAGCCAACCGTTATGACGTGTGGTGTTAGTGGGTTGCATTTTGTACCTTTCTTCAAATAATCTAGAGAAAAGGAAAAAACAAATCTTTCTCCTCCGATCTGGATGCATCATGAGTTATAACAGTCATGATAGATGGGTCTTTGCTTGGAATAATTAGAGGTCTAAAGTAATTTGGGGGATCCTACCCTGATGCTATTTGTCACAGAGACCAAGAAGCAGAGGTTTTTCTTTTTAAAGGAAAAGGTGCTCCAGATCAAACAAGGTAATAAATAAATAAAATTAACCTTCCCCAATATGGGGACAAAAGAATAGCAACAAAATTAGCATAAATATTTGTCCCAGAAGTGCTATGAGGCTTACTAATCAGGTCTGGCTTAAGGTCCTCACTCCAAAGCGTTGTGGGCCAGCCTCACTTTCTCCTGAGGGTTCCTGCTCATTTCCTTGTTTCCTGTCTCAGGTTCTTGGTGATTTACCAGTTTGCTGCACCTGTGACGTAATCAAGGATGGGCTAGTTGACTAGCTAGCTGTAGCCAGGCACACCAGTTCCCACATCAGCTTGTTATATTTGCCTATTAGGTTTTTTTTTTAAAGCACTGGTCTATATGGGTGATATTCAAACCAATGCAGATCCTCAGTGTATGTGGGCTGCACAGGTATATTATGGGGATTATATGAGGTAAACTGCACCAGTGCAAGTCTCATACTACAGTGCTGGAGTGCATCTACCCTGGAGATATGCATTGGTAGGGTTGCCAGGTGTCTGGTTTTCAACTGGAACGCCTGGTCGAAAAGGGACCCTGGTGGCGGTGCTGACTGGGCCGTTAAAAGTCCAGTCAGTGGTGCTGCGGGGTTAAGGTAGGCTAGTTCCCACCTGTCCTGGCTCTGCGCTGCACCCTGGAAGTGGCCAGCAGGTCTGGTTCCTAGGCGAGGGGGCCACGGGGAACTGCGGCCAATGGGAGCTGGAGGGGCAGTGCCTGCGGGCAAGAGCGGTGCACGGAGACCCTTGCCCCCCCCCGCCTAGGTAGCCGGACCTGCAGGCCGTTTCCGGGGTGCAGCATGGTGCCAGGACAGGTAGAGACTAGCCTGTCTTAGCCCCGCTGTGCCGCTGACCGGGAGTCGCCCAAGGTAAGCCTGTGCCCTTGTCCCAGCCCGGAACTCCCACCTGCACCCAAACCCCTCATCCCTGGCCTCACCCCAGAGCCGCACCCCCACCCCAGAGCCTTCACTCCCTCCTGTACCTCAACCCACAGCCCTTTCCAACACTCCGAATTCCTCGGTCCCAGTCTGGAGCCCACTCCTGCACCCCAAACCCTTCATCCCTGGCCCTTCCTCAGAGCCCATACCCCCAGCTGGAGTCCTCACCCCCTCCCGCACCCAACCCCCATGTCCCAGCCCAGTGAAAGTGAGCGAGGGTGGGGGAGAGCAAGCCACTGAGGGAGGGGGAAAGTCGTGAGTGGGGGTGGGGCCTCAGGGAAGAGGTGGGACAGGGCAGGGCCTCAGGGAAGGGCAGGGCTAGGGTGTTTGGTTTTGTGCCATTAGAAAGTTGGCAGCCCTATGCATTGGTAGAGATAAACTGATACCAATATTTCCTTGTGTGGGGAGTCTCCTAATTCTGGGGGATAAACAGAGAGAGAGAAAACACTGCCACAGTACAGAAGAAAGAAAACAAAATAATTTGCTATCTTTCACACTCCATGTCATACTCCCATTCATACCACACAGGAATACTCAGTGTAGGAAATAATTCCTTCTCGGGAAAGAGAACACCAAAAATACTCCAGTTTCTTAAAGTGGCAGGCTACCCTGAGAACAAGAAGATTTCCTAGTGTAACCATAATGTCTATTAGGCCCTGCTCAGGATTAGGGTCCTTATTGTATTAGGGAGTATACAAGCACAAAATAAAAACAGTCCCTGCCCTTAAAAGCTGACTGACAGTGAATGTCATGGACTTGAGTAACCTGTGTTCCTAAATGGCCCCTCCCGCGCACTCTCCCACTTCTTTCTCTGGGAAAGGATTATTGCAGGATTAGGCTCTTAGATTGAGAGCTCTGCAGACAAACACTTTGGTGTGCATTGCTTACCATGCCATGAACTGTCCCATTTTTAGATTCACTGAGGTTGTGTGTTCTTAAATTACTTGCTGAATTAGGGGCAGTGTGTGTAGCACTTGCTGTTGCGAAGTCTGACTGACCTAGTGAGTCGACAACGGGGCAGTTCACTGTAGTGAGCACTACATACAGTAAAAAGTGATTGTGGGATTGCAGCTTCAATGGGAGTACTTATCTACTTAAGGTTAAGTATGTGCTCAAGGGATTTTGCCTTAAGGACTAGCTTTTTCTCACCTTATTCATGTATAGTCTCACTCTGTTCAGTATTCTGCTACCTTCCATGGGAAGGTGAACGTGATTTGATTTTAAGTTAGATATGATGTACAAGGACACTGACAAATGAGTGAGGGTGGAAAAGAGATGGGGGAAATATACATAGTATAAGGTAGCCTGTTTTTGTAGTGTGTATATAATTGTCTGCTTTATTTGGGATTTTGTTTTCTATTCTTTATTTCTAACTCTTAAACATGTTTGTTAATGTGGCACAGGCACACAACTAAGTGCTGAAAAGAGGGGTGAAAGAGTGGGCTGTGAGGAGGGGTTTGAAGGTGGTATTATCATGCACATGTTAAATAGTAATTCATATGAGACAAACCTGTCCATAAAAATATCTGATCTCTTCCAATTTCTTTTGCCAAAGTTTTTCAGGGAAATAGGAGTGTAAGTATCATTTTAAAATGATATACACATTTACAGAGATTCTGCCTTAAAGTGCTTCTATACTCTCTGCTTTGGTGTTCAGCTCAAAACCTTGCTATAAGGACAATTGTCCATGAAGTAGTTTCTATGGCCGCGTTTTTGAAATGCGGCCACCGTGGTCACATGCAGCCACCAGGGGCTTTTCTTGCGGCCACAGCCTCCTGGGCTGTGATGGGGCCGGGGGACAAAGTAGTGGCCCCTCCCTGTTGCTCCTGGATGCCACCGCCTTGATGTTGGTTGCTGGGGCTGCCATCAGGGGTTGGGTCCTGTCCCCCCCTCTGGAGACATCTGGGTCACAATGCCGGAGAAGCAGGCAGTCAGTGAGTTCCTCACCTTCCCAGAGGCAGTTGGGCTCATGCTTTGGGCTTCAGCCCTGGCGTGGTGGGGTGGCGGGCTCCGTCTGCACAACTTTGGGCTCTGTCCCCAGGCCCTGTTCCCCAGCCATGGGGCTTCAGGCTCCAGCCCCCTGTTGCCTCACCTGGCCCTCCATTCAGGGCTTAATTTGTCCCCAGGCTTGCCAGGGCTGAGTAATCGTGCTGTGAAAATTGATATTAACAAACACAGAAGTATCACTTTTCACAACAGACTTACTAGCTAGCAGTAAATAAATTACAATGATTTGGATGTGTATATGTGCATATTTATTTGTTTTTCCTAAAGCTCATTAAGTATTTTAGGAAAAAGTATGAGAGCAGCTACCAAAATATTTGTCCTGAGAACTCTTGGTATCACAGCTTGTACTTATCCTCTATAGCAGTGGTTCCCAAAATTTTTCCGCTGCTTGTGCAGGGAAAGCCCCTGGCGGGCCAGACCGGTTTGTTTACAGTACTTCCCTCGGCAGCCAGTACTTCCCTTGGCCCGCACCGCTTCCCTCAGCCCCCATTGGCCTGGAGCAGCAAACCGCGGCCACTGGGAGCCGCGATCGGCCGAACCTGCGGTCTCGGCAGGTAAACAAACCGGCCCGGCCCACCAGGGGCTTTCCCTGCACAAGCGGCGGAACAAGTTTGGGAACCACTGCTCTATAGTATCTCTCTCTCTCTCTCTCTCTTTTTTTTTTTTTAAACTAGCGATGCCACAAGTGTTAAGTTATGTAGCAAAAATGGAGAATAAGGTCATTTTATCGTGAGTCTCTCACAGACGAGAAACGTGAAACTTTTTAAACTCTGTAACATCAATGACAAAATGTAAATGTGATTCTTTTCCCCCCCGTTTTTTTCCCTCAAATCTAATTATACCATCTCTCATTAGTGGTCAAACTCTGCCTATTTGAAGGTGGCATAGAACTATCATAAGTGCCAATTTGTGCTAGAAAAGTTTAAATATTTAAAAATGGCAAAACGTGATCTGCTGGATAGGCCATTAAATGTGGTATTTAAAGGTATATAATATTGGCTTAACCCAGAAGCAACCCATGGTAGGGACACAGGGTCATGTACCCCCCCCCAGCACCCCGATTTGCTGCTTGGCTTGTATTGAGCATGCTCACATGGAATGAGCATGTTCAATAACATCTGCTAAAGTTATTGCCCTCTTTGCCCTCTCCCCCCACCCCCACTATTGGCAGGTACGGGTCATCTCTGCTATAACCAACTAAAAGCTGTTTTTAAATTCCTTTTGAGTCAGTCCAGGTCTGATGTAAATGAAGGTCCTAGTTATTTGAACTTGTATACATAATTCTACATTTTACATGGAGCATAAAGCTGGTAATGGTGATAACCAAATGGGAACAACTAATAAAGTTTAAACAGCTGTTCTGTATTGTAGTGTTGTTTGCTGTAAGATAACAAATGTCCCCATAGTGCCATGATAGAGAAGTGCATCTTGTATTCACATTGGCGAAGGCTGGCAGGAAATTTTTCAGACACAAAATTCACACAATACATTCACTGGTAGCACCTTCTACATATCTAAGATTGAGTTCTAGATTCCTTCTTAGAGTGCCTCCCTTTGCAGTTACTTGTAATGTTCTCAAATTCCTTTTGGATGAAACTTTGGTCCAGGGCAACCATAGAAAGATGAAATTGGTTCTGAAGGTTTAAGCAAAATTGTATGAGTCACTTCTGAATTATGCAGGTATGCGGACTCCATCCCTATTGTGGTTCAAGGAACTCCTTGTCTTTGGCAAAACTTGTAAACTCCCACAAGATGGATAACTCCAGTTTATTTTTTTTAAATCACGGAAATTAAATGCTAGAAACTAACGTTAATGTTACTTGAATAAGCAATAAAGTGTTCAGTTTGAGGGGTGGGAGAGGTGGTGCAAACTCTATTCCTATATGTAATTGTGAAAATTCAGAGTAATACTCTCTCAGGGATGTAACAATTTTTCCAAATAACTTTTAATTTTGGAAATTCCTGGGGAGTCTTTTTAAGGGCTTGATTTCTCATTTTTAAGATTACACCAATACTCATTTTGGAATTTTTTTTATATCAAAAGATGCATAAACCTATATTGGTGGTTTTTCTTTTGGTAACATAATCCCGATTGGTTATAGCTTTTTCCCCCTTTATCCTTTAGAAGGATGTATATGGCCGAGTAGTTGGTCTGAGAAACCACAGTAATCAGGATCTTGTTAATTAAGGAAGTTATGAAAACTACTTTCCAAGGGTGGAAAGAGAGAGGGAAAAGTGAATTTAATTACAGTGAACACTGGCAGTTTTAGAACCCATTAGGTGCAAACTATCAACATGTATGTGTGTGCCACTGTGAAGTCAAATCTAGAGACATAGGAAAGACTAAGGCCTTGTCTACACTACACAGTTTTGTCAAGAAAAGTCAGCTTTTGTCGACATAACAGTGGAGGTATACACACTGAAATGCTCCTCCCGCCGATGTAACTCCCCTGCTATGCCGACATCTTTAAACCACCTCAGTGAGAGGTGTAGGGCTTATGTCAGTGTAGTTAGGGCGATGCAGTGTTTGTGTAGACTCTGCATTCCTTACATCGGATGTTGGCTGTTATTGCAGCAGTGAAATTGACAAGAAAGCTGGGCAGCTCTACCCAGCTGCCCCCCACTCTCCTAGAGAACTGAGTGGCTGGACCCTGCTCCTAGCTGGGAGCTGACACAAGAAGCCTGGGTGGCTGGACCTCACTCCAGGTCGGAGCCTGCGGGGAAGTCGGGCTTCTGGCAGGGAGCTACCAGCGGGTCTGAGAGACTGGGCTCTCAGTTTCCCACACTGCCCTTCTAAGGCTATGTCTACACTAGCACTTTTGTCAACAAAACTTTTGTTGGTCAGAGTTGTGAAGAAAACACCCCTGACCAACATAACTTTCACCGACAAAAGCGCCGGGGTAGACTCTCCCACCAACATAGTTACTGCTGCTGGTTGGGAGGTGGCTTATTTACAGTAGGACCTCAGAGTTAGGAACACCAAAGTTACGAACTGACCGGTCAACCACACACCTCATTTGGAATTGGAAGTACACAGTCAGGCAGCAGCAGTGAGAGCGGGGGAAAAAAAAAAAGAAAACACAGTACAGTACCTTGTTAAACATAAACCACTATATTAAAAAAAAGGAAAGTTTAAAAAAAAAATTGACCATGTAAGGAAACTTTCTGTGCTTGTTTCATGTAAATTAAGATGGTTAAAAGCAGCATTTTCCTTCTGCATAGTAAAGTTTCAAAGCTATATTAAGTCACTGTTCAGTTGTATACTTTTGAAAGAACAACCATAATGTTTTGTTCAGAGTTATGAACATTTCAGAGTTACGAACAACCTCCATTCCCGAGGTGTTCGTAACTCTGAGGTTCCTACTGTATGCTGACAGGAGAGCGCTCTCCCACCAGCATAGAGCGGCTACACAAGAGACCTTACAGCGGTTCGGGTAAATGGTCCTGCTTTGAGCAGGGGGTTGGACTAGATGACCTCCTGAGGTCCCTTCCAACCCTGATATTCTATGATTCAGCTGTGCCGCTGCAAGGTCCGTACTGTAGACATAGCCTTAGAAAACTGTTTTTAGTGGCAGAGGGAAAAGTTAGTGCATGAATATAGTCAAGCCTGTTACAGACTGCATGTGGTCAGTGGTTTGGCTGAATGTAGGTGGCTCACTTCCTGTCACTGTTTTAAAGTATAAGGCTTTGTGTGTATGTCATGAGTAGAGAGCTGTTAAAAATGAGACTATTCTTACTATGTTGCTTTTGTGCACCTATTCAACAGTTACTGTGCTTTAGTAATTCATTTTCAGTGTGTAGTTCAGGTATTGAAAAGCAATTGAGCACTGTTAGCATCAAAATGAGTAACGAAAAGGTTTTGAAGAGTACTGTTACTTTGACATAGAAACTGTTCCTGCTGACAGCATTATTTTATAAAGGGATGCTGTCAAGTATCTTACTGGGATCCATTGTCCCCTCTTTACTACACATAACTGTAGAATTGTTTTCACAGGGAGGGGAATATATACTGTTTTTCTCTTAATCTTTAAGGTTTAACATGTATTTTAAATTTAATATTTTCACAGAACAATTTGAAAAACACAAAGCCCAATATAACTATTATTACAACTTTTTACTTTTCTCTTGTTTAAGTACCCTCTTAGAATCTTGAAAATGGCATTTTTCTTTACAGGTTAGTCTTTTTACCTATTTGATTTCTCCCTCCTTTCTTCCCCATTGTGTCTAACAGAGCTTGAAATTAACATAGGTTTTTTTGTTTACTTGCTAAGGTCCAAGCATCATAGAAAATGCCAGCAGAGCTCTGGGAATAGTTAATTTTCTAGCTGCTGCTGCTGCAGAGGGAGTATAAGGACACAACGGATTCTTGTTTAACAGAAATAGCACTACCTTGATTGTAATTTCAAAAAATCTCTGTGACAGAGCAGTAGTTTTTATTTTATTTCTTTTAATCCCCTTTTGCCATAGTTGTATTTAATCCTGAAAAAAACCTGTCTACCATCTTCATGGCAGAGATGACTGCATTCAGAAGTGGGTGAAGTAATCTCTCTGTGCACAAAACCCAGTTCTGCAAGGGGCTGAGTATTTCTTGCCATAAGAGTTGACGGCACTGATCACCTTTCATGGAAGCAATCAAGACCCTAAAGGATCAGACCTATAGTCTGGAAAGATTATGGCATGCTTTCATAGAATCATCATAGAATATCAGGGTTGGAAGGGACCTCAGGAGGTAATCTAGTCCAAGCCCCTGCTCGAAGCAGGACCAATCCCCAACTAAATCATCCCAGCCAGGGCTTTGTCAAACCTGACCTTAACCTCAAAGGAAGGAAATTCCACCACCTCCCTAGGTAACCCATTCCAGTGCTTGACCACCTTCCTAGTGAAAAAGTTTTTCCTAATATCCAACCTAAACCTCCCCCACTGCAACTTGAGACCATTACTCAGTGTTCTGTCATCTGCTACCACTGAGAACAGTCTAGCTCTATCCTCTTTTTGGAACCCCCTTTCAGGTAGTTGAAAGCACCTATCAAATCCCGCCTCATTCTTCTCTTCTGCAGACTAAATAATCCCAGTTCCCTCATCCTCGCCTCATAAATCATGTGGTCTAGCTCCCTAATCATTTTTGTTGCCCTCCACTGGACTCTTTCCAATTTTTCCACATCCTTCTCGTAGTGTAGGGCCCCAGACTGGACACAGTACTCCAGATGAGGCCTTACCAATGCCGAATAGAGGGGAATGATCACGTCCCTCGATCTGCTGGCAATGTTCCTACTTATACAGCCCAAAATGCCATTAGCCTTCTTGGCAACAAGGGCACACTGTTGACTCATATCCAGCTTCTCAGCCACTGTAACCCTTAAGTCCTTTTCTGCCGAAGTGCTGCCTAGCCACTCGGTCCCTAGTCTGTAGCAGCACATAGGATTCTTCCGTCCTAAGTGCAGGACTCTGCACTTGTCCTTGTTGAACCTCATCAGATTTCTTTTGGCCCAATCCTCTAATTTGTCTAGGTCCCTCTGTATCCTATCCCTACCCTCCAACATATCTACCACTCCGCCCAGTTTAGTGTCATCTGTGAACTTGCTGAGGGTGAAATCCACGCCATCCTCCAGATCATTAATGAAGATATTGAACAAAACAGGCCCCACGACCAACCCTTGGGGCATTCCGCTTGATACTGGCTGCCAACTAGACATGGACCCATTGATCACTACCTGTTGAGCCCGATGATCTAGCCAGCTTTCTATCCACCTTATAGTCCATTCATCCAGCCCATACTATTTTAACTTGCTGGCAAGAATACTGTGGGAGATATAAGCTTTGCTAAAGTCAAGGAATAACACGTCCACTGCTTTCCCCTCATCCACAGAGCCAGTTATCTCCTCATAGAAAGCAATTAGGTTAGTCAGGCATGACTAACCTAATTGGAATCTTTGGATGAAAAGAATTATATAAATTAACAGGGTTATTTCCCCCGCCCCCAATCAGTCACTTTAATCTGCTTCTTAATGTGTATCTCACCATCAGTGTTCCCAGAATAGAAAGTTGGGTACCAATCCTGCAAATCCTAATCCCAGAAACAGTCCTGTTGGAGTCAATGATTCTACTTGTGTGAAAATGGGTTGCAGATCTTGTTAAGAATGTTTGCTACCCACAAAAACAATTATGGAACATTATTTGAAACATAAAATAAAGAGTTCTTGAAATCTTCAATGTGCAAATGTTTGCAACATTCTTCAAGTTAAAGTTTTTTTAAAATAGAAGTAATTATAAACTTGCAGTTACAAACTGTGCATTCAGAAAAGTGAGTAAAGGCATGTCTAGACTTGGGAAATAGATTGCACTGTAAAATATGTTAGTTAACATGTGTTAGCAGATTATTAAAACAGTCTGTTTTCCCAGTCTAGCCTAGCTCTTCCAGGCTGCAGAACAAAGAGTGCTAATGACCAGTAGTTCTTTTTAAGCACATTTGGTGTTGCTATTTGGTAGAGTTACTTGAAACGTTATGTACATATGTGTATGAAACCCAACGTAAGTGAAAACGGTGGGAGAATCTGATTAAGGAGACTATCAGTGTTTTAGAGTAGCAGCCGTGTTAGTCTGTATTCGCAAAAAGAAAAGGAGTACTTGTGGCACCTTAGAGACTAACAAATTTATTTGAGCATAAGCTTTCGTGAGCTACAGCTCACTTCATCGGATGCATTCAGTGTTTTATCATCAGATGTTACAAAAGTTCATATTAACTTATATTCATATGTAACATTTTCACTAACAGCATTACAACTATGTATTTTATTTTATGAATTCATAATTTCCACTCACTGTCCTGATTTTGGTTTTGGTCCAATCATTTGTTTATACCTATATTTATAGTAACAAAGGCAGTTCCACAAGAAAATACAGATGACTGCATACTAGTATAAGGATTCATATAATAAAATTCTGCTGTATTTTTTCAGAGATACTTACGCAAACTACAATTTCTATATTAGTTGTAAAAAATAATGTAAAATGCATTATGTGCTTATGTCCATAGTATCCATAGGTAATTATGCATAAAATTAATGGGGAAAACAAAAATAATACACATTTTTAAAAAATTCATAACTCAGCATAAAAAGTCAGAAAATGGGATCACATTGTTTTTGTATGTGTGTGCATGCAAACCTACAGATAACTACATTAATTGAGTTTTACTTTCAAGCACATAATGATGAAAGTAATAGACAGTTTTTTGTGTGTAAATATGAAGTGTTTGATGTCTGGTGGCTGCAGTTTTTTCACATTGATTACCATATTTAACCAGATATATGAAATTTGATATCTTTCTTATTTAAATTTACCTTACACAAACTTTTTTTTCCATATATTTAAACATGTTGCCCAGCTGGCACCTGCTCCCCAAGATAAGGATTTGAGGGGAAAATGGTAACCAGGGAATTTAAAAGTAAAAGAAATGAAGGGCTCAGTTCTGAGCCAAAGTTCTTATATCATAACGCACAGATATGTAGCATGGTGCTCTTGGCAATACCAAAACAACATGACAACTGGTGAGCTTAAACCTGCTTTATTTGTTTTTAATTGGTTTCCATACAGTTATTTTGGCAAGAAAAAGGGAACTATGTGAATGCAACAGATCTGAATACACTCGAAATAATAGGAAAACTATTCTCCCAGAATTTATCATTCATAGTAACATCAAAGTCAATCTCCAAAACTTTGCTGAACATTTGTAGTTTTGTCTTTTTAAATGTAATTACAAGTCAGTGAAATTTAATTACTTAAAATTGTGTAGCTTGGACCATATTTTTAATATGATATCCAGAGAAGTCTGTATAGAACTTCAGTTACAAATTAAGTGGTTTGGAGGGCTGTTTTTTCTAAATAGGTTTAGATGACTCCAGTTTGCCTTACCCTTGTCTTGTGCAAACATAAAATGTGATGATACCTTAATGTTTAAACAATTGTTAATGATATTATTAAGTTGTTACAAATACATTTTGGAGGGAATTTGCAGTGAATGATAGTTGTCAAATTCTGGTATTGGTGAAGAAACCAAAGAGTGGTAGAAGACTAGTGGTGGTTTAGGGATGCTGGCCTGGCAGAAGGATGGAGTTGGCTAACAAATTAAGTAGAGGCTGCCATGTTCATTTAAATATTTAAAGTTTTTCTGTGAGCTGTATTGCAGTTTGTATTTTTTGTCCTATTGTTGTGGAAATACAGTGATTAATGCCATGTCTGAATATTTGATGTTTTGATTGTAGAAGTTGGAGACCTGAGGGAGCTGCAGACCTTGGACATTTCAACCAATCGTTTGATAGCTTTACCTGAAAGGCTGCATATGTGCCTTTCCCTGCAGTACCTGAGTGCTGATGGGAATTATCTGTGGTGTGTCCCCCGCCACCTCTGCCAACTCCCTAGCCTCAACGAGCTGTCCATGGCTGGAAACTGTCTTGCATTTCTGCCACTTGGTGAGTGACTGCCTTCCTTAGACAGCAGGGGGAAGATAGAAAAGAAAACAAGCATTGTAAAAGCCTCATTC
The DNA here is from genome assembly GCF_965152275.1 of Natator depressus. Lineage (NCBI taxonomy): Eukaryota > Metazoa > Chordata > Testudines > Cheloniidae > Natator > Natator depressus. The sequence continues at coordinate 75,261,123 of NC_134243.1, forward strand.
TAGCAAGTAGTGCTTTTGATCCATGATGTTTTATGCACAACCTCTGAATTATGGAAGCTAACACAGTGATCTGATTCTTGGGAAACTTGTTAGTAAATGGAAAAACAAATTAACTGTCTTAAGATTGTGGTTTCATGCCTGTTCAAAATGTTAGGACAGAGCAGTTCAGTTTGTTATATTTTAGCTGACTTACAAAGCAGAAGAACACTTTATAGACTAAACTAGTCTCATGTATAAATATAGTATGGGGCGATCTGAATCCCATTGCTTTTTGTAATGAGTTATCTCTAACAGCTAGATCTAAAATTACCACTGAATCCTCATTTAGAGTTTTAAACTTGCCATGAAAACCCAGTAACTGTAAAAGCTTCATAGCACTAGAAATGTCAGCTCTACATATCAAGAAATGTCAGTATTACATATCTACATATCCTAAATTGTAATGTGTCCCCAGTGTAGCATCTGTTTTGATGATGTTGTACATGGGGACCCACCAGGACAGCTGCAGGAGCCAAGGAGGCGAAACTACAGGTGTGTGGCCTCGTGTTATGGGGAGTGGTCTATATGTTCATGCAGACATGCTGCCTGACAAAGGTCTCTGCAGACAGTCTCGTTCTCCCCTGTGTAGATTATTTTTACTTTTAGTGGGCTCTGCACGGGCCCATCTCTGCTAGAAATGAGCACATACTAGTGCTGCTTTTTCATGTGTTTCAAGTTTGGTCTCTGGAAACAAGAAAAAAGCAATCAGATTTGGTCCACTGTGTGTGAATACAGTTACGTTAACCCACACTAAAAAATTAATAAAAATTGAGGTTGCTAAAAGTGATGATTGTTTCTCAATGAATTACATGATACAGATTGAAGATACATGGCACTGACTATTTAGACTATGGAAAGGTATGTATTCTTGGAGTTTTAAGGAGCTCTTTTCAGCATTACAGCTTGATAAGTATTATATTCAGGGACACCATCTCTCTGAAATAGAGATGTCATAGCAATGGTGTAGAAATACCCTGTCGACCACATGGCATTATGAGTCAAAGACAAGAAACCCCATGATACATCAGTCAAATCCTGCTGTGCTAACTAACAAGCAAAATAACTCTTCCATCAACCAAATATTCCTCCTTCTGTAGGAACTTCTTCAGAAAAGAGAGAGGTGAGATTTTTTTTGTTTTGTTTTTAAGCTTTGGAGAAACAAAATGCTGTTTAAGTTGAAATGTGGAACCCTGCTGGGGTCAAATTGTGTACCTTTTAAATTCAGATGTTTTCCTTATTTGTTTAATGCCTTATCTGTGAGAAAGCAATACCTTGGATCAGCCACAGATCTGTATAATGTTTGTTTCTTTAGTTAAAAAGAAGGAAGTAAGCCCCTTAGAAAATGACACACCTCGCTTTTGCTTTATTTTTAAGCTCAAATTCAAAACATAGTCTGTTTTAAAAGGAACCTTTAAAATAATGGGAAACATCAAAGACTGTCAGTTGACCTTGCTCAGTAATTCTTAACAACAGGAACTCACTGTGGAACATTTGGAGATAATTTGCTATCTGTGCATGTGGAATTGAATACTAAATCCTGGAGTTAAGAGGAAAAAGCAGCACAGAATAAATAGAAATGTTTAATTCCATCCTAAAGAATCAGAAGATTTCCGAATGGTGAAGATGTGGTGAAATACAGTGGAAAAGAGGATTGCATCACTGAAAACAAAAAAATTATTTCTGCCATTTTAGGAAAGACTTCCATATGTGTGTCAGTATACTACATGCTTGTTGAAATATTTCAAGTTTACAGGCACAATTTTGGGGGGGGGGCGTGTTTGGTATTTTTTGTTTGTTTGTTTTGGTTTTTTTTCAGCTCTCATATCTGGTGGCTGTGTTCCGCGTGCATCCTTGCAGCCTACTTCAGTTGCACATTTTATGACATCGAACATGATGTGGATATAAGTGCCTCAGAAATACATGAAAGCGAAAGGGAATGATTAATACATTTTAAAAGTAAGGTCTCAACATAACATTTGTATGGAAACCTGAATGGTTACTGTTGACCTGCATGGGCATTTCATGATGCTGAATACCCAGACTCCTCAGAGTTTGACTCTAGCATGAGTTACTCGCACAACTTGAAATCATGAATAAAGGCCCATAATTCTCTTTCCTTAAACCCTTTCCTTATGGATTTTTATATAAGGTAGCCAGTGCTGGATAACCCGTGGACATTTTGAATTATATACTCTTAAAAATTTAGATACAGCATAAAATCTGCATCTTTAATCATTTCACAACTGGACAATATACAGTGGGTGTTACTAAGCATCCTTTTATATGAATGTTTAAAAAATACCTGATTTTAAGATTTCCTTAATTAAAACTGAGTAGTATAAGCTACTTAAATTATAGAAATAAAATTTATTTTCTCTGTCATCTTTGACCTGCTTAGTTTAGACTACTTGAACCATCTGTCCTTTTGTTTTTGTTGGGACACCACATAGTAGACAGCATGTAAAGGCCTGGTAATAATCTCAGCATGTGGAGTTAGTTGTGATCAGTAATACTCATTTTGATTCTTAGAACATAAGAACTGCCATATTGGGTCAGACCAAAGGTCCGTTTAGCTCAGTATCCTGTCTTCTGATGGTGGCTAATGCCAGATGCCCCAGAGGAAATGAACAGAACAGGTAATCAAGTGATCCATTCCCAGCTTCTGGCAAACAGAAGCTAGGAAAACCATCCCTGCCCATCCAGACTAATAGTCATTGATGGACCTATCCTCCATGAACTTATCTAGTTCTTTTTTGAACTCTGTTACAATCTTGGCCTTCATAATATCCTCTAGCAAGGGGTTCCACAGGTTGACTGTGCATTGTGTGGAAAAAATACTTTTTTGTTTGTTTTAAACCTGCTGCCTATTAATTTCATTTGGTGACCCCTAGTTCTTGTGTTATGAGAAGGAATAAATAACGCTTCCTTATTTACTTTCTCCACACCAGTCATGATTTTATAGACCCGTATCATAATCCCCCCCGTCTCTTTTCCAAGATGAAAAGTCCCAGTCTTATTAATCTCTCCTCATATGGCAGCCGTTCCATACCACTGATCATTTTTGTTGCTCTTTTCTGAACCTTTTCCAATTCCAATATATCTTTTTTGAGATGGGGTGACCACATCTGCACGTAGTATTCAAGATGTGGGCATACCCTGGATTTATATAGAGGCAATATGATGTTTTCTGTCTTATTATCTATCCCTTTCTTAATTATTCCCAACATTCTGTTCGTTTTTTTGACTACTGCAGCTGCACATTGAGTAAATATTTTCAGAGCACTATCCACAATTACCACTCTTTCTTGAGTGGTAACAGCTAATTTAGACCCCATCATTTTGTATGTATAGTTGGGATTATGTTTTCCAATGTGCATTACTTTGCATTATCAGCATTGAATTTCATCTGCCATTTTGTTTCCCAGTCACCCAGTTTTGAGAGATCCTTTTGTAGCTCTTCGTAGTCTGCTTGGGACTGGAATATCTTGAGTAGAATCATAGGACTGGAAGGGACCTTGAGAGGTCATCTAGTCCAGTCCCCTGCACTCATGGCAGGAATAAGTATTATCTAGACTAGGGGTGGGCAAACTTTTTGGCCCGAGGGCCACATCGGGGTGTGAAACTGTATGGAGGGCCAGGTAGGGAAGTCTGTGCCCCTCAAGCAGCCTGGCCCCCACCCCCTATCCACTTCCTGACTGCCCCCCTAAGAATCCCTGACCCATCCAACCCCCCTGCTCCTTGTCCCCTGACCGCGCCCTCCTGGGACCCCCGCTCCAAACCGCCCCCCTGGGATCCCACCCCCTACCCAACCCCCTCTGCTCCCTGTCCCCTGACTGCCCCCCGGCCCCTATCCAGCACCACCCCCCACCTCCTGACAGGCCCCCGGGACTCCCACACCCTATTCAACCTCCCTGACCCAGAACCTCCGCCCCATCCAACCGCTCCCTGTCTCCTGACTGCCCCCCAGAACCCTCTACCCAACCCCCCCACCGCCGCATGCGCCGCGGCCACCCCGTTACCATGCCGCTCAGAGCGGCAGGAGCTCGCTGCCTGCGCGGCGGCATAGCTGCAGGGGAGTGGGGGACAACAGGGGAGGGGTTGGGGACTAGCCTCCCCAGCCAGGAGCTCAAGGGCTGGGCAGGATGGTCCCACAGACCAGATGTGGCCTGCAGGCCGTAGTTTGCCCACCTCTGATCTAGACCATTCCTGACAGGTGTTTGTCTAACCTGCTCTTAAAAGTCTCCAATGATGGAAATTCCGGAACCTCCCTCGGCAATTTATTCCAGTGCTTAACCACCCCGACAGTTAGGAATTTTTTCCTAATGTCCAACCTAAACCTCCCTTGCTGCAATTTAAGCCCATTGCTTCTTGTCCTATCCTCAGAGATTAAGAAGAACAATTTTTCTTCCTTCTCCTTGTAACAACCTTTTATGTACTGGAACCCTGTTATGTCCTCCCTCAGTCTTCTCTTCTCTAAACTAAACAAACTCAATTTTTTTCAGTCTTCACTCATAGGTCATGTTTTCTAGACCTTTAATAATTTTTGTTACTCTTCTCTGGACTTTCTCCAATTTGTCCACATCTTTCCTGAAATGTGGCGCCCAGAACTGGACACAATACTCTAGTTGAGGCCTAATCAGCACAGAGTAGAGTGGAAGAATTACTTACCATGTCTTGCTTACAACACTCCTAGTAATACATCTCAGAAGGATGTTTGCTTTTTTTGCAACAGTGTTACACTGTTGACTCATATTTAGCTTATGGTCCACTATGACCCCCAGATTCCTTTCCTCAGTACTCTTTCCTATGCAGTCATTTCCCGTTTTGTATGTGTTCAACGGATTATTCCTTCCTAAATGAAGTACTTTGCATTTGTCCTTATTGAATTTCATCCTATTTACTTCAGACCATTTCTCCAGTTCAGATCATTTTGAATTTTAATCTTATCATCCAAAGCACTTGCAACCCCTCCCAGCTTGGTATCGTCCGCAAACTTTATAAGTATACGCTCTATACTATTATCTAAATAATTGAAGAATAGTTTTGTATCATCTGCAAATTTTGTCACCTCACTGTTTACTCCTTTTTCCAGATCATTTATGAATATGTTGAATAGGACTGGTCCCAGTATAGACCCTTGGGACTATTTACCTCTCTCCATTCTGAAAACTGACCATTTATTCCTACCCTTTGTTTCCTATGTTTTAACCTGTTACCAATCCCTGAGAGGACCTTCCCTCTTATCCCGTGACAGCTTACTTTGCTTAAGAGGTTTTGGTGAGGGACCTTGTCAAAGGCTTTCTGAAAATCTTAAGTACACTATATCCACTGGATCCCCCTTTTCCACATGCTTGTTGACCCACTCAAAGAATTCTAGTAGATTCGTGAGGCATGATTTCCCTCTACAAAAACCCTATTGACTTTTCCCCAACAAATTACGTTCTTAGAATGTGGCTTTTCATTTGTCAGATTACAGATAAATCCTCCTCATCTTCTCTACTCAACCAACTGTGGTTTGATTCCCTAACACTTTGTAGAACTTCTAATTTCAAGGTTCAGCCCTGGTCTACACTGCCGGGAGGGGAATCGATCTAAGTTATGCAACTTTAGCTATGTGAATAACGTAGCTGAAGTTGATGTATTTAGATCGACTTACCATGGTGTTTTCACTGTAGTGAGTAGACTGCTGCTTCCTTGTCGACTCCGCCTGCGCCTCTTGCAGTGGTGGAGTACAGGAGTTGACGGGAGTGCACTCGGGGATCGATTTATCGCATCTAGACTGGACGCAATAAATTGACCCCTGCTGGATCGATTGCTGCCCACCGATCCAGCGGGTAGTGTAGACATACCCTTAATGTGCTACTTTCTGACTACTGGTTGATCTATACTGACTAGAGAAGGAGGCAAGTTGTTCATTCTCAGACATGTCTAGTAAAAAAGCATGCATCTGGGAGAAATTATCGTGTTTTTAAAATGTTGCCACATTTTAACTAATGATTTTCAATTAATGTAGACAGTGCAGGTGTTGTCAGCCTTTCCTAGTGTTCCGAATTATACCTGAGAGGACACGCACGCAACTGCTGCGAATTATACCTGATAGGACACGCACACAAATGCTACGAATTACACCTGTTAGGACACGCACACAAATGCTGCGAATTACACCTGATAGGACACGCACACAAATGCTGCGAATTATACCTGATAAGTCACTCACAGTTCGAATCTAGGCTGAGGCACATAAACAAAGTCCACAACTGCAGAGTTCCCAAAAAACACCAAGTTTATTACGCTCGAGCGTGGTGCCCCTCTGCTAGCCAGGAAGGGGCCCCGAATACAGATTATACAAAGGTTATATACTTTTTAGCAAAGCATGTTGCCCTCGTGCTTCGGAAACCTTAGCCAATAAACAAACCCTTTTCTTATCTACCACCTATCCTTGCTTGGTGCATTCCTCGTGCTAAACCAGTATGTTAATTACACAGCATGGTCCTAAAGCCATGCATCAGTAACTTTTATTATCAGGATGGGAGGCCTCACATCAAAGGCCAGGAGATAGGCAGTTAGGGACTGACAAAAAACAGATACTGGGAGTCAAGGCAGGCTGGAGACAAGGAGGAGGATTTTCACAGGAATGCAGTATCTAAGGAACACTCCTCCTGGTCTGGTGCATGATGTGCTTGCTTTTAGACAATGGTGGGTCCCAAACCAAAATGGAGTCACATGTGCTAACTTTTCCTTAACACTAGTGTAGACATGTCCACTGTGACTGCTTGCAAAATCCCTGTTCGGTCTGAGGAAAACCTGCACCTGCTTACTCATAGGCTGACATTCCCGGATGTACCCCAGTAATAGTCCTGTGCTTGTGTTGTAATGCAGGATAGAGATACTGTATAAGCGAGTCGTGTTGTGTATTTTCTCTTTTGGTTTTAAAATTCACCATTCTTAAGTTTGTGTCCATGCAGAATTAGTATATTATTTGCTAAATAGATTCACCAAATATAAATATACCATGCCACTCCCAACTTTTCATGCAGATGTCTGAACAGATAGTTGAACAAAAACAAGATTACTTACTTGGTCTTGCAATGGAGACTTAAATACCTGCATATGCCAATATAACTCTTAAATTGGTAGGTTTTCCAAGTACTGACATAAAAGGTACACTATTTAGATTTATACTAAGCAATAAAAGAGTACCCATACAATGCTCTGGGCATCCTTGACAACTTTCTAAAAATATGCTGAAATGTATTTCTGAGTCCAACTGTGTAACCCTATGTATCCTGCCCAAGCTCTGCACCTTCCTTTTGCTTGTCTTTGTAGACCATGTGGTTTTTCCATTCTGGTCCAGTAAACGGCTTTAGGAATTCTGTTCTAGAATTGAAGATGAAACTACTGAGCTATATATTACAGGTTACTCTGTGTTTTGAAGAAGGTGAACAGGATTTAAAAATTCTCCAAGTATCGAATGCAAATGCTACAACTTCTGAAAACAAAAATTCCATTGAAAGAAACTGGAGTCTGGCTTTTAGTTGTTACAATTAAAACAATTTGTCATGATTGATAAAATGATTTAAATAAAGTAATTATGGACCATTCTGTCTAGAGTTTGGTGACAGTGGCTGGATATTATGACAGTAAAATCTCAGTGTTGTATCACTTTTTTGAGGGTCTATATGTGCTTTTCTTTAAGCAAATGGGTCTAGTAATTTATCAGTGTACAGTCAACAAAGGTCTTCTACCACAGTAGATGCTTTTACAGCATGCCTGCTTTCACAATATGGTTAAAAGAGCATCAGTGCAGACACACGAGCTTTTGTTTGGTCTTCAGCCATGTGGAATGCATATGCCAGGGCCTTGAGGTTAAATAAAATAAATAAATAAATAAAAATAGAATTGGGGTTTGTTCAGGACTTGTAGTATTTGGTCACTTCTAGAAGAAAGGTCTTTGATCTGAGAGTCTGGAAGGAGGAAAGTGGAAATGTTTTAGACACAGTGCAGTGCTAGCAAAAGCCACATGAAAACTTTCTTTGTGGCTTAGCATTTCCATAGATGGACAGCTTCTTTATTTTATAGAGTTCAAAAGAAGTGTATTTATCAAAAAGCTTTTAACAATATTTATTTCCTGGTATAATACATAAAAACTAATGGGGATGGTGTAGAAAGAGCTTTTTAAACTGGTAACTACTAAAATTAAAAACTTGTTTGTGGTGGTGTTTGACACTTTTTTTTAATCTTTGGAGGTTGGAAGGAGATGCATAGTTATTAATATAATAAGTTTCATTTGAACATGAAATATGTAAACTCATGCACTGTTGTGGGATTTGGGAGCTTAAAGTTGAGGAGTTTTGCCCAAACTGAGATGGAGATGTTTATGTAGCACCCAAAAGTACTTCAGTCACGTGGGAAGTCCCTGTCTCGAAGAGCTTACAGTCTAAATGCAACATCCAAACAGAGGGGAGAAATGAAGCGGAGCTCCTTTTTAGGCTTGTTGCTTAAAACAGCAGCTCCGGAGAATGTATTTTTAAAAAGACCATAACCTGATTTTCATCCTATATATGTCTATATATAACTAAATTAAAAACAAGAACCTTTTGAATTTTCTTCCCTTCTTCCCAAGACCAGTAGGATAAAACAGTAACACATTCAAGTCACCCAGCAGCCCCCAGTTTTCTGTGCTCATTGGTATAACTGGATTCTGCAACATGACTACATTTTTTCAGCTTTTCGATGTTTTGCAGTCAGTGCTGTGTGCTTATATTTTATTGGATGCCTCTGTGCTAGTGCTGTAATATTTTACATTGTACCCTACTGTGACCGGGTCGGGCCAGATGGCTACAGGAGAGTGATAGAAGGCAGATAGATTAGCCCCAGGTTAAGTATGTCCCTTTTCCAGGGGTAAGGTAGCAGGGAAGGTTCCAGAACAATCAGGAACTTTCTGGAAACAATTAAGGCAGACAGGCTGATTGGCTGCAGGTGTTCTAATCAAGAAGCCGCTAGAATCAGTTAAGGCTAATCAGGGCACCTGGGTTTAAAAACGAGCTCACTTCAGTTTGTGGTGCGAGTGTAAGGAGCTGGGAGCAAGAGGCGCTAGGAACTGAGAATGAGAACGCGGACTGTTGGACGACTGAGGAGTACAAGCATTATCAGACACCAGGAGGAAAGTCCTGTGGTGAGAATAAAGAAGGTGTTGGGAGGAGGCCATGGGGAAGTAGCCCAGGGAGTTGTAGCTGTCACGCACCTGTTACAGGAGCCACTGTAGACAGCTGCAATCCACAGGGCCCTGGGCTGGAACCCGGAGCAGGGAGCGGGCCCGGTTTCCCCCCCTCCCCCCAACTCCCTACTTGATACCAGAGGAGTTGAACTGGACGGTGGGTTCCACCAGAGGGGAAGGTCTCTGGCCTGTTCCCCGACCCACTTGGTGGATCAGCAGAGACTGTGGGGATTGTTCTTCTTCCTTTCCCCATGCTGCCCCAGTGATGAGACTAACTGAGTGAACGGCAGATTTGAGCCACGAAGGTGGCCAAACTGAGGGCTGCCATGAACCTCTGAGGCGAGGAAATCCGCCAATAAGTGCAGGACCCACCAAGGCAGAGGAGAAACTTTGTCACACTACATTTATATTGTTTCATGGAGAAGGATCCTAAAACCTTTAACAAACTATACGTAGCCAACCTACGCTGAACTAATGCTAACAGCCATTTGAGGTGTTAGCTCTTTAGCAATACACACCAGCACCACGCATCATTTCAGGACAGGAAGTGAAGATTGTTGTATACTGCAGAGGGATTTGTGTGTTTCTCATAACTTTCCAAGAGAAATTTCTTCAGGACAGAAAGTGCCCTGTGAAAGTCAAGTACTTCATTTCAAAGGAAGTATATTGAGAGCGCTATTATGGTCCAGCTTAAGGCAAAATTCCCATAGTGTAGAATGGTGCAGGCTCAGGCCCTTTGTAAAAGTAATATATTAAATCAAATCACTCTGACATTTTTACTCCACAAAGGGAATCTGATAGGTTTCCTTCTAGCACCAGCACTAATGGTTCAGCCTTTAAATGACCCTTCTTCCTTGCTGAGAAAGACGTAACATGACACCACTTGGAGCCCTTCAACAGTCGTTTAGTGGGCCTACTTTGGCAGTTTGAGATGCTCCCTTACCGTTTTTTCTCCCCCTATCTGTATTTCAGATGTTTGTGCGTTCCTTGCAGTGTTTTCATTTGCAGCTGGCCTGCAAAGGGGCAGCCCAATCTCAACAGCACTGTGCTGTCAATAGACCACCACCTAGCCCATATTTTGTATATTTGAATGTACTGTTACTTGAAGGATAACTACTTTCTTTTAAGCCGTTTTTTAAAAATACCACTCAGGAACAATCAAATTGACTCTTACAAAGTGAGAGGATTTTTTTTTAAAGATCTAGAAACCTTAACACTGTCCTCTCTTATAATGCCTGATTCATAACTGCATACAGAGAGATTACGTTTTCAGATTAAACTGTATCTTCGTTTCCTTGTTGAATTTTAGGACACCTTTTTTCCCCACCCCATCTTTTTTCCCATGATGTTTGATTGTGTCTGTAGTAGGTTGATCTTCTCTGCACAGACCTTTTGGGGTGCAATCCTGCAAGGTTCCTAGTGTCTTTGATTCTCTTTAAAGTCAACGGGAGCTGAGTACACTCAACACCTTGTGGGATCAGGAAAGCTGTAGTAGAAATGAGTAAAATGTTAGCTTGTGATTCATCAGAGTTGAATGATGGCCAGAGACCTATGCATAAATAAAACATTACACATTTATATAACATCCTGTAGTAGTAGTGGCTGGCAAAAAATCTTAGACAATTTATTGCTCCTACCATATCTAACAGAATGAGACATAATAGGGAATTTTTACACTTTGTATTCTGGTATCTGTGTTTTAGTTGTGTTCATGAAATGGGCAGAAGTACATAGTCTCTGAGGTTTCCTTTTATATTTTCATGCCAATCAAAATAATTTCTGGTTGGTGAAGATGGGAAGTCAGAATTAGTCTAGGACAGTGTAGCTTTCACTTGGCTCATTCAATGCATTTTCATCCAAATGCTTCTTTACCTTCCTTAATTTCTAAGTCTGTACTGCTTAAACCCATGATTAATATGTTGGAGGCATACAGGCATATTCAGTTTAGTAATACATTTCAGCCTTTTCTGCAGAAATGTTTTTGCAAGTGGTTAGGCCGTCAGATAGGAGACTTCTGTTGCTTGTTTTTTTAAAAATGTTTTTACTACTTAAACTTTCTAAAATAACTGATTGTGTTTTTAATTGAATTGAAATGTATGCAGTTGAATATACCCTTAATGTTTGGAAAGTCATCAAAGTTAGAGATGGACTAGACCACTTAGATCATCTAAAGTAATCAGTCTCTCAGCCAGTTCAGGGCTGTTTCTTAGATTACATTTTTTAGTGCTTTGTTCAGTCTGGATTTAAATGTCTCAGGTTAATGAGTCGCTACTTTCCCTTAATAGACTGTTCCTCGAGTGACTGTGTCTTGCTGACAGGATTTTTTTATTTCCTGGAAACCTGAATTTTCCCTTTAACTTTCTCTTTCTCGGACTCTTACGTCCCAAGCTAAATCGAACCTCTCCAGGCTTGGTGTTCATACTCTTAAATGCTTGTAGGTTCTTAATGTCTCTCTCTCCTGTTACTTATTGATTAGCTATGCTCTACTTGTTTGGCTCTTCTAAACATTCCTCACCAGCCAGTCCTGCCAGCCTCCTGACTATTTTTATGAAAAGATGTAACAGTCAATGCTTGAAGTGTATTGACAGCTTACTAATAGTCATAGGAAATGTTTTGCTTTTTCTTAGTTGGAAACTTGTATGTACACTTTCTATCGTATAATAACCATCTGTCGATATCTGAATTTTTTGTTTTGTAATTTTAGTGTAATATGCAAACCACTTTGTTTCACTGGCCAGAACTCTGCTTCATTGATGCAAAATCTGCCCTCTTACATCTCATGCAATTTGAGTGATGTCAATGTGGTTGTCTGGGTGTATAGTAAGTCAGCGCTGAATTTAACCCAGTGTGTACAGAACTACACAATTCCTGGTCTGTTAGCTGCCCTACAGCTTATGTCAGTAAACACCTGAAAAGTCAGAGGTGGTCACTAATTTGCATTAGTTATAATGAATTTCATTAAATTATTATATTATCTTGAACAGTTCCATTCTGTTTTTGTACATTGATGGAGCTCTGACTTCAGTGGAGTTACATCACTTGACACTAGCATGGGACTTGGCCTGCTGTTTTTAAAAGGTTAGCTATAGATGTGAGCCCAAGAGTCGTTTTGCCTTTTCAAATTGACAGAATTAGTAAATTCATTCTCACAGTGACATTCCCTTCATAATGGGATTTACGGAAGTGTTAGAAAGGGGTTAGGTATTTTTAGAGTAACTTTAGTGTGTACCGGGGTCTTTTTAAAAATACTTTCTCCACAGATTTCATTTAGTCAAATTAAATTAAACTGACGTAGCGTAATATTTCATGTTCACTTACAGGGAACTTACTTTGATTTTAATTATTTCTGCTGGGAATTGTCATTACTTCATTTTTCTCCTCTTTCTCTTTTTGTTTTCTAAAACCCAGATTTAGGTCGTTCTCGAGAACTGCAGTATGTTTATGTGGATAACAATATTCACCTGAAAGGGCTCCCTTCTTATCTATATAATAAAGTCATTGGTTGCAGCGGGTAAGCATGAATTAACTTAATGTCTTGCATACCTTTATCTCCTAACGCTCTTCATAAATACATGCCTGTGTGATACAACTGAATTTTATTTTGGGTTATTCATTCAGGACTGATGTTACTTTGAAGGGATTACTTTGGCTGCCTGTTCTATATTACTTTTGTAATCTTCTGCATTAATTTGCTGAACATTTAATATTTCAGTGCTAAGCCACAACAGCCAGAGCATTTGTGGATATTTGTAGGAAACATTTACTGATAATGTAGGGCATGAAGCTGAAGACTGTGTTTTAAATTTGGCCCAAAATGTAGGCTTCATTGAAACATACTTTTCCATACTTTTAAAATACGTTTCAATGATCTTTAATAAGTAAACATCTCTTACAGTGTTTGCATCCCATACATTGCAGCACTGGACTAGTCAGTGGGTTCTCAAACCTTTGCCTATAATGGACCATATCTGAATAGAATTTCACATGGTCTTTCCTCTTATTCATACTCTCATAACATCCCTGTAGCAATTCTTTATAGTGCTTGGCACTCAGTAAGCGATTAAATAATTTTCTACAAATTGCAATCCAACTTTTATGTATATTTAAAAATACCCTAAGCTCTATCGTATGTTTGTGAGTTTGATGTGAGGAGAAAGTGTGCTCTCCAGGACATTTGCCTGTTTCTTCTCTGACTTAAATCAGGAATAATAGCTCCATTGAAATTAATGTAGTTATGCTGGGGCAAAAGTGGTGAGAGGAGTACATGCCCCAGTATCTTCTAATTATAAAATCACTATGCTATTCCTCTCAACTATACCTACCCTAATTATAAACTCCACATTTATAGCCCATGCTTTGTTAAAGTATGTTAACCATTACACATCTGAGAATTTTTAAGGTTTTCCTGATAGCCAAAGCTCATATTCCTCTTTGTTCCTGTGATGTATAAGTATTTTGCAGTTGTATCACAATTTGCTGTTGCCAGGTGGGGTCTCTCTGTGCTGATCAAAAATTTTATTGACCTTATCCTTCAATAAATGACGTGGTTGTATATCTACTTTAAGTGTTTGTTTTGCTTTATCAGAAACCGGAATAAATTGTAAACAAGATGTTAAATTGTTTTTCTTTACTTTTAATTCACTCTTCTTTTTTGAGAAAACACTAGTGATAGTACCTAAAAGTGTGCTAACAGGTTTGATTGAACAGTTTTGTTTATTTTCAGTCATTTTGAACCCCATCTTTGCCTTTCACTATATCTTTAATTTTCCATTTTAATCTGTTAAAATGTTTGTATCTAAAACGAACCGTATGCTAATTTTTTGAGTGGCATCACTTGTCATCTTATTTCACAACTGTCTGCATAAACCAGATTTTCATTTGACTTTGTCCCTTTTAAAAGATGTCTGCTAGTGTTCCTCCTCATTTACTATATCTTCATTTTCATAGCCTAATCAGATTTTATGTTAGCCTTTGGCATTTTAACCACAATTGAATACAGCAGGTCTAGATGAGATGGCTAAAATGGCAGCATCCAATAGTTCCTTGACTACGCTTCCACTGTTACTGCCACTGGTGCAGCTACACCAGTAGTAGCTACAATGGAAAATTTAATAAGTCTTGTAGACAAGGCTGTACGCGTTCAAAGCATTGCATAGACGTGAACTAACTAATCCTCAGAGCACTCCAGTAAGGCATGTGGGGAAACAAGCCCACATTGTGCTGTGTGGTGGTACTTGTACTTTCTTTAATACATGAATAAAAAATATAATTTTTTAAAAATTACCACCAGCAATTAAAAACCGATTCAGCTGATCAGCTTTGTCCTCCCCATTACAGAAAGAGGGCAGCCACAGACCACATTTTAGCACTATATGGGCTGCATTTGGGTACAGCTGATCTTCTTGTCTCCCCAATATCAGTCATAACAGAAGTGCTCAGTCTTTGAGCAAGCAATTTGACTTGATAAAGTGCTTCCCCCTGCCCAGATTTCATCTTTGCAAATAAATTTCTGTCCCTTCCACCAAAACAAAGATAGCACTTTATATTTGCAAATTAAGAACAGAACTATTGCTGCACTGTCAGGGTTATTTCTAAAAAGAGGCTATATTAACAGGAGCTGCACACTTTTTCAGATTCCTTATGTTAAAAGGTAAAATCATTTTGTGACAGAATCTACTCTTCTTTAGTAAGCAAAATAGGGTCTCTGTTTGGACTTGTACATACTAATAAAAGACACCTCTCCATACTCTATAGACATCCTTGATATAACTTAAAATACACTTATTTAGGAGAAAAAATCTAACACAAAAGAAATTCCACTTGCTGGTCGCACTCTCATCTCCTCTTCTATAGGGTAACTGTTAACGGCATAAGGAACAACGTGCTCAAATAGAGTTGATAATGTACTGAATGGATGTTGAAATGGTATACTAATTGTCTGCTAAAGGATTTCTGTGTCCTTTGCAATAGTAAGCATTAGTGGCTGGTGTAAGGTCTTTACTGGTCAGGTAAACGGATTAGAGACCTGGAATGAAGATATGGTTGTTTAAGGCTTTATATGGTCACTGTCTGGACAGGAAAACTGACGACTTGTTGCTAATTTAAAGCTAAGACTCTGAAAATAAAATATAAATTACATTGCTCAAGTAATGAATCTGTGAATTCTGCTGTCAGGCTGGCTGAAATATCATCTTTATATATGTGATTATCTCAGCACTTAAAATTTTTGTTTTCACTTTCTCTGGATTGGATTTGCAGTTCTTCCACTTGGACTGATCGAATTACTGTTTTGAGCCTGTCATTCCTTCTGAATGTATACGATCATAGTTTTACTCCTGTGGTTTATTTACTAAAGCCGTTCGGTAACTCCACTTTTAACATGGAGTTTTAGTTTTTCCTAGCCACACAGAGGATCACTATAAGCAAGAAAGGGGATGGTGTTTCTCTTTCTTACCTCATGGCATTCTTGTTTGTGCATCCTTCATGCCTATTAATAACCAGTTATTATTCTTAGGGCAGTATTCTTTCTCCTGACACATCCTGGCAGAAATGTATACAGTTATCCCCTTAAACATGCTACCATCCTATTTTGTAACTTTTGGGGATGGAGAGGTGGATATTAATAACCTAGGCCATAAGGTAGGTGTGAGGCCCAGTTGATACTGAAGTAAGTATTCAATGCATTTTACCTGTGTTATCGATTGAGGTTAATAGGGGGTAGATCAGCTAAATTCCGTTCCTCACACCAGAACATTTCCCTTCCTTTGTATTTACTGAAAGATGCTGTATTGTAGGCACAGGTTTTTGGGACCTGACATGATACATTTGATTTCTTAGTTCCTGACTTTCCTCCGCCCCCTCAATACTTTGTAAGGAAGATTCAATATTGATTGAAGTCAGTAGAGAGGTTTGTCAGTCTGCTGCTTGATGCTGTGTTCCATTCCTCAGTTCTCCTGAGGTTTTCATCCACTGTCCTGTGCAGTTGAAGTTCCTTCTTATCAGGGACGTGAAGGTTTTTTTTCCCCCTTTTTCAGGTCTATTAGGATCCGGTTTCTTTTCTTGGGCCCAATACCTGGAAAAGTTGACAATTCAGTTACTTTGCCCCTTTTCTTGTTCCATTTGTTAGATCTGAACTTAACAAAGGCTGCACTTTTGCTTCCAATTTTTGAGTTGTTATAAACAATACCAAATAGTTCATGTCATTCCTGGCTTCTTAATAGTCTGGATAGACTGCAGCAGAAATCAAGTAGGGAATTTATTTTTTTACTAACAAACTAAACTGCTCTGTTTGGATCCACTGTTCCTGAGAATCCCCCTTCTTCTGAACTTGGGTTGGGTTGGAAAGGGCAGAGTTTGCTGATTTTTCTGGGTTATCTTCTCATTTTCACCAGGGCAGTCTTTTCAGGGGAGCTCTGGGAGGGGGAAAGCAGCGTTCAGTGGCACTTAAAGCACTAATTGCCTTATGGCTATATTTTGCCTGATGTGTTGTGGGTGGGAAATCCATTATCATTCCAAGCTGGTTGGTTCAAGGCACAGAAACCCAATTGTCAGGTAAGACATTGACCCATTAGTAAAATATTTTGTAATAGAAACAACCAGTTTGTACTGTTCAGTTAGGTCTGGCTAAATGAGAGTGACTCAGAGGCAAAGCTAGCAACACTAGACTTTGTTAGTCAATGTCCTTGGTTCACCTTGTGGCTCTGTTCTCATTTTTTCTAGGTATTGGGTATTACTTAATCAGTAAAGACCTTCAAATGGGCCACATCTAGCCGGTTACAGGCAGTTAGAATGTGTACTAAATTCATTTCAATCTGAAACTCACACTGTGTATAAGAGTGAGCTCTTATTCTAGGAAGGCAGTGTTCTGTAGAACAGTGTAAAGCGCACTTTGAGGTGATTGCATATTGTTTCCCCAATGGTTACTTTTATTCTGGCTAACTGCTTTCTGAATGGTTTGTATTCCTCCAGCTGTGGCTCCCCTATTCAGGTTTCAGAGGTGAAGCTGCTCTCCTTTTCATCGGGACAGTTAACTGTGTTCCTCCCAGCAGAGGTGAAGTCTATAGGGACAGAGACCGATCATGTGCTGCCTTTGCAAGAGCTAGCCATGAGGACACTCTATAACACCTACTACAGGTTTTTAAAAGGTAATTTAATTGTCTATTCATATCCTTCAGAGCTTGACAAGACCCAGCAAATGAATGGTCTTTTCAGAGGTGACAGTAGCATTTATAGAGCTCTTCAAAGTACTTTGCAAACATCAATGTTTTAAAATGTCTATTCCAGCAAATTACATTTAAGTGACCAACAAAAATTCTTTGGCCCAAAAGACATTGCTAAACATTGGGCTCCAAAGGTAAAGTGGTGGTTAGAATTTTTTTTGGGGGGGGAGGGAGAGAACAATGTAAAAGGATGCAGGCTTTCACAGTCTGCAGTGGAGAAGAAACTGACTTTAATGGGACAGGAGAGGGAGAAATTATTATTCCTGAGGCAAGATTAGATGCATTGTCCAACAATGCAACTCCTTGCCAGGCAGCACGCTCCTAAACTGGCAGACTTGTTATACATAAGGCAGAAGAAATGTTAGCAGCCGTTGGCCATTTCAGTACAGCATGACAGCTGAGCTGCTTTAGTTCTGCTCCAGTTCACGCTCTTTGTTGAAAACTGGCCCATGGCTCCTCTGGTTATGTATCATACTACCACATGAGATACCAATATTTGAGAGTAATTTGGGGGTTCAGGCTTTGTTAGATTTTGGAATGTTGTGGATCTGTCATATTCCATGCTTTGAGAATTTGTGAACCATGGAAGGAGATGTATGTAAAAAGGCTAATCAGGGAAAGCTTGGACTGGAATTATTGTTGTGAATCATAACCACTAAAGTAGTTCCTTTTGCCAAGAAAAAGTGTACAGTGAAGAGCTGACATTCTGCTGCTTGGACTTCTCTCTGCCCCAAACATTATTTATTTATTTAGGCCAATGATGGATGCCACATGTTAAGAGTGGGCCAAACACAGGAAACTATATTAGAGGAAACAATTCTGCACTGCTGGGGGAATGAATTAATGACCTGTTAGAGGTTGTGTGTTTCTGATTTCTGTTACTTAGGGGAAAAACAGGGAGAAGTTCAAATACCAAGATTATAACGGTACAATGCTCATAGAGCACAAGGTGCAATTTTCTTTGTGCGTGCGTGAAATTCTAATCTTTTTTGGAAGACAGGCTGGGGATTTGGGGCAAAAGGGATTATTCACTTCTCTCCTCTGGAAAGCGGAATTCAGATCTTTAAATTACAGATGATTGTAATTTTATCTATGTCACAACCACCACACAGTGTGGCAAGACTGTCACAAGCAAGGTTTAAGTTTAGAAAGGCCAGGGTAGTGTTGCACAATCAATGTGAAGTGTGTTGGCAGGGTGCAGGAAAACTTGTGCAAGGTTGCAGGCATTATGTCTTCGGCCAGTGCTTGAGAGATGAGGAGTCACCTATTTTAACTATCTTCCCTATCCTCAAATTTCTGCACTACAGTTTATTTTGTATCTTTCTAGTCTGGTCATAGTAACCATCATTAAAGGCGATGAGCAACACCTTGGGTGACAGTCAAAATCTGGTTGAGACTGGGGCATGGTCATGGGCAAACTATTAAAGGTCAATCCAGACAGGGATTAGATGGGTTGTGGGAAGGAGATGGAGGATGCGGCAGAGGTAATATCACTCTCTTTGGTCCACTATTGGTTGCTTGTGTTTGCAATTTCAAGGGTGGTGTTGGAACCTCAGCTAGAGTTACAAAATTGTATTACAGCAGTGACCAGGCTGGCTTTCCTCGATCTTTGCCTGGTCAGCAAGTTGTGACCTCTTCTGTTAGGTGCAGACCATTCTTCTGTTATCCATGCCTTTGTCACCTCAAAATTAGACTACTGGATTGCACTGTACATGGGGCTACACTTTACATTTATTTAGAAACTGACTCCGGTGCAAATTCTAGAAGTCTCTTTATTAAATTCTGCCCCTCATCTTGCTCAGTTAACACCCTATACTAGTGTGCAGCACTGGCTGCCTCTTTGTTTTCTGTTGGAGTTTCAGATGTTGGCTTTGACTTGTGAAAGTCCTAAGTGGCCTGGGGCCTGCCCAACTGAGAAATCACATTTCCCACAGCTGTGGCAAATGGGGGCACTGGAGCTGGAGCCTCTTGGGTATAGAAGAGCGAGATCTGTTGACCTGTGGGGCATACTAATAAGGCCATGTATTTGCTGGGCCTTTCGAAGGTGGCTGTGGTTATGGCTTTGGTTATCGTTGGCAATTTTGAATTTCTGGATGATTAATTGTTTGGGGTTTGTATAAACTGTGCTGTGCTGTGGGATGGTTATTTATTGAATTATATAAATAAAATGATACCGACTTCCTTCCTAGAATCTTGTATTGTTGACTATTGAATAGCCACTGATTAGGACAGAGAACCTCACTTCGGTTAATAGATCTAATTTAATGACGTACACTTAACTAAATCCTCCAAATTTTAATTCTAAGTTTTGCTTGAGTCAGCCAGTGCCTCTGTTTAGAAATGTTTTATTCCTTGTAGCATTTGCTGGTTTTTTGTATTTGCTTGAGCAACAGCACCTTCACCTAGCTGTTCGGGTCTGATTAATCCTATGCCTGCCGTTTTTTATTAACTTCCCTTGCTTATTTACATTGCAAGTACCATTATGGGCTTCATCTTATTTGCAGATAATTTGCTTAAGTTTACTACTCCTTTGACATGGCCAGATGTTACTGAGAGGATTAGTGAGATATTTAGTACACTAAGGGGTCATGGAACAGGTTTACTATGTTGAACCTTATCATGAATTTGTTTTGTTACAGTCCCGGTTCTTAACTTATGTTTCTTTTCTTCCCTAGATTTCAGCTTCCTAACTCCAATCTCATTACCCAAAAGTCTCTTGGAATTACTGCACTGCCCTCTGGGACACTGTCACCGTTGCAGCCAGCCCATGTTTACCATTGTCTACCCAAAGCTCTTTCCCTTGAGGGAGACTCCAATGGCAGGCCTGCACCAGGGGTAATTACAGAAAATTAGACTGGGGTTTCAGACCTTCCACAGGGGCTCCTGTTGGGAAGAAAAACATCTTTATGGAACTTGAGGAAATTTTTTTAGCTTGGCAGCCTTAATGGGGTAAAGTCTTTTTTTCTGAGATCTCCTATCAAAGGGGACCGTCATATTTATTTCTGTCATTTCCCACCAGCATTTTATTGTGCATGTACTTACAAGGACAACAGTAGTCACCATGATACTTGCTGATGGTACTCAGGGTTGTGAGGCACCTTGCTATTATGTGCCCTTAGCGTGATGAAGCCTTGTCTGTGCCTGCTCCATGGGGAACACAAGCACTTCCCTCTAGGCTTCACAGGCCCTGCTGTCACCTTATGTTAGCAGTTGGCACACCCCAGCCCATAAGCCCTCCAAGCACCTCCCTGGAGTGTCCAGTCTGTTCCCGTGGACACTCACGATATTCACAGATTTGTTGCTTCAGAAGAAACAGTACACCCCAGCTTAACAGTTCCACCTCCAATCACTTGTCCGCTTAACGTACAGCACTTAGATATGTTTATAGTAAAGTCAAGTATAAGTTTATTTAACAAAACATAACATCCAAGTAGTAGCAAGTAGAAGTATTGGGAAAAAATGATTACATATAAAATAAAATCATAACATACATTCTAGAGCCTAGACTTCATTAACAAGATACTCTCATGTCTAACCAATATTGCTCTCCCCGAATCCTTGCATCACTTTTCAGCCAGCTGGCTGTGACCCTTTTTTCATGAGACAAGAATGCTGACAGCTGGCCTTTTTGGTGAAGGACTTAGAGTGTCACTTTGTAGTCCAAGATATACCAGAGCAATTTTTTGTTTATCCACACACACACACACACACACACACACACACACACACACACACACACACACACACACACACACACACACACACACACACACACACACACACACACACACACACACACACACTTGTTTTCTTAATCCTGTAGATTCCTCTGTTGTAGATTTTGAAATCTCTTCTTTTGCCTGTGGCTCAGTATGCAAACAGGCCTCCATTATGAGGCATCCCAATACACAAATGGCCAGATATGGAGATAGGTGTCTGTTACCTTCTGCCTGAAAGGAACACTTCTGAGGTATGTCATCTCTGGTGAACTATTATGCAAATATCTGACCTGGGGATCCATCTGAAATCCTGTGCCTTCTGTCAGTTAGCACCAAGGCGTCCCTGGTTCATACCTTCTCCCTTACATTGATGCCGTAGAGTTAGCTCCTGCCCAGTTGCCTGGGCAGTGTATGTGCCACCACATTTTCCTTTCCCTTCATATGTACCATTTCCATGTCATATGCTTGGAGCTCTCTCCAACGCAGAGTCTGGAGTTGGTACCTTTTGTTCTGTGAAGCCATGCCAATGGACTGTGGTCTGTTAGGACTCTGGACTTCCTGTGGAATAGGTAAGGCCTTAGCTGCCTGACCGCCCACACAATTGCATAACATTCTCTTTCTGTGACAGAAAATTTTCTTCAGTGTGGGGAAGGGGATCACTTTTTTTTTACTTGAGTTATAGGATGCTTTTTATTGCCTTGGCCCGCTTGCATTAACACCGCTCCCAGGCCTGTATTGGATGCATCTGTGCAGAGTTCAGCCATCTTATCAAAGCTAGGACTGGCTTGAACCAGTTTCTCTAATGGAATTCTTTTCACTTTATCAAAGCCTTCTTGACAGGCTGCAGTCTCTTTTTGCAGAGGTCTGTAATTGCAGACATAATGTTGCTGAAACCTTCCACAAGCCAGCATTAATAATTTGCCAAACCTCTAAAAGACTGAACTTGCTTTTTGGTTCAAGGTACAGGCCAGTTAACAATGGACTCCACTTTTAAAGGATCCAGACAAATCTGTCCCTCTTCTGTCCAATAGCCTAAATAAAGGACTTTTGGCCTCCCCATCTTACGTTTTGTCATTTTTACTGTAAGACCAGCATCTTTGCGTTTCTTCAGCACAATTCCCACATCATCCTTATAATCTTGCCAGGAATGGCTGAATATTACAATATCATTTATGGAGGTATGAGCAAAGCCCTATAACCTGGCCAACACTTGATTAACGAGCCTCTGAAATGTGACTTCTGCATTAATTAACTTAAAAGGTAACACTTTAAACTGACAAAGTTTTGATTTGGTTATGAAGGTGAATTTTTTTTTTTCCTGTACTTCAGTGTCTAAGGGGATTTGCCTTTTGTTAAATCCAGGGTGCTTGGTAATTTTGTCCTGCCTAAAAGGTCTAGCATATCATTGATTTTGGGCATAGGGTAGGCACCAGGAACTTGTGACAGCATTAAGCTTTTTTGGGGACCGTAACAACTGGTGAAGCCTAGGGACTATTATTTGACTCTGTAACTATTCCCATGTCTAACATGCTTGCTTCCTCCTTGCAAATTTGCTCCTGCATTTTGCCAGTTGTCTTGTATGCTCTGCTGGACACTGGCTTTGGTCCGACAGTGTTAATCTTATGGACCATTTTGTGAGTCAGCCTGGCCTGCTGGAAAATACCTGTCAGTGACTTTGCAGCATGGCCATATTTGCCTTTTCAGTTAGGTTTAACCCTTCATATAAATCAGTGCCCTCTAGTTGGGTATCGCTGTGGCATTCAATCACCAAGTCAATAAGAGGGGCTGTCTCGCAGTCCTCATCTGCACAGCAAATCTTGTTTACAATGGCTTCACGATTGTAGTATACTTTTAACCTGTTGATTTGCACAGTTGGAGATGTAACCCTGCTGTGGGGCCTTGGTATACTTCAGGTAACATTAACTCTTTCTGCCACCTCATAAGCCTCTTCCCATGAATTGTGCATTTTGTGCTTATTTATAGGAAGTAACACCAGAACCAATCACCCACATCAAATGATCAATCACAGGTATTGAGATAATACCATTCTTTGTGAGCTGCCTGGCCTTTGAGCAGTAAAACCTCACTAATCCCCATCAGGGATTTTAAATCCTTCCTGAACCTCTGCACGTGTTCAGCCACTAGTCCCTGCCGCTGCCTCAGTGCCACCCCCCCAGGAATCTCTAAGAAGATCCAGGGGACCTCTGATCTGTCTGTCATACAGAAGGTCAAATGGGGCAAACCCTGTGGACTCTTGGGGCACCTCCTGCTAAGCAAATAGCAGACTAACCGTACATCCCAGTAACTTGTCCCCTTGTTTCATACATTCTCAGCATAGATTTTTAGGGCCCTATTGAATCTTTAAACAAACCATTTGTTTCCAGTACTTCTGCTTGTACTACTTGAATTTTTGTGTTAAATATAGTTATACTTGATTTTACTGTAAACTTATCTAAGTGCTGTATGTTACGTGGAGCCGTGATCTGAGGTGAAACTGTTAAGCTGTGGTTTATTGGTTTTTTGGAAGCAGTGAATCTCTGAATGCTGAGAGTGTCCAGTGGACCAGCAGCTGGATACTCCAAGGCGATGCGCAGAAGGCTTGTGGGCTTGGGTGTGCCAGTTGCTAACCCGTAGATTGACAGCAGGGCCTGCAAGTCCTAGAGAGCAGTGCTTGTGTAGCCTATGGCCAGTGGAGTTGGGGAGCTGATCCCCAGGAGGCACAGACAAGGCTTTCTCATGCAGAGGCCAGGTAGTTTGAGGTGCCTCACAACCCTCCCGGCAAGCATCAGAGTCACCCAGAATAGATTGTTCTTAATCTAAAGTTATCTTATTTATGCATTCATTTACAATAGATTAATTTCCATAAACCTGGAACAGCCTCGAGGTGGCAATGACTGTTGAACAGCTAATGGCTCTGATGTTGTGGGACTCAACTATTCCTAATAGAACAGCACGTGGGTGATCAGGAAATCCATTGGGAGGGTTTTCTTTGAGTCAGGAAAGGACTATTACCAAACAGCAATCCTTCACCTGGTGACTTCACCCCTGTACCTGAGGCAAATGCAAGCACCAAATAAAATGCCACAAGGCATATTGGTTTCTTTTGCTTAAGGCAAAAATGAAAGCCAGTGGTGGGAGCATTGCAGCCATTATCAGAGTATATTTCAAATAATCTGCAACTAAAATGCTCTTCTTCAATATGAGCAAATCAGGGGTGTGCAGTGGAAGGGTGCTGTGCTGAAGAAGATGGTTGCTAGTGAAATGCAATTACAAACAGTTCAGTTTCTATGGTCACAGAAAATGTGAACATGCCTGCAAGGCTGTCTAGTGAAGCAGCCAAACCTACACAGTTGTGTTCGCTTGCCTGGTAGCATAACCAAACGAGTTTAAAACTATGGAGTATTGTTCCTCAGGCAGGTAGAAAGTTGGCGTAACTTAAAGCTGAACACTGGTCATTTTGTAGTGCTTTTCGAGTACCACCTATTAGCCTGAGCTGGGGTTGGTGCCGAATACATGGGCAGGTGGGATACAGGTTTTAGTGAGAGGTGAGTGAAACAGTCTATCCTCAGAGACCTAACTTTGTTTAAAATTTTAGTTGTACGGAGAAAGGTAATTCTGTTTCACTGAGGCTTTATGAGGAAACTGAGGCAGGTGGGGAGTGTGTTCATTTTCAGCCTCCAGTTAGTCATGCTGGTCAATTAATGCACCCATAATTATCAACCAGAGAAAAGTTTAGTATCTTGCCAAGAAGGGAGGTGTAGCAACATCATACCTAGAAGCCTGCCTTCTGCCTGGTGTCAAGGGGTGTTTTCAGTCAGTGAGGAGAATCAGCAGCAACATCCTAGCTTGAACCTCTCTTGAGCCTGCTCCATGGTTTGTTTTGACTTGAGTTTCTTCCCTTCTTTGTGTCTGAGAGGAGGTTCCACCATAGAAAAGACCCTGTGGCTGTGCACCTGGTTAGTGATAAAGCACAGAATAAGCAGGTGGTGCTCTATCCTTCCCATCTCAGGTGGGAATGTCTCTTGCCCAGTTGACAGTGCCATGTTTATAGGGGCAGTGGGGAGAAATGTGTAGGAATTTTTCTCCATAAACCAGAGCTAATAGCTGAACCATGAGGACATAGACACATACATAACAGGAACATGAGAACTACTCACAATGTAGTTCAGTATTTTCAGAAATCTAGTTTGCTATCAACAAATAAAGTCATATTTTGTTGGACAAACAAACCCGAGAGCTAGGTTCTCCTGAGAAGAGGAGTTAAACAATTCCTTAGACAGCCTCCTCTTAAACATGGAAAAGAAAAGTTAGGCATTTATAGATGTCTTTACTGAGAATGATATTTAAGCCCCATACATACCAGTAATACAAAACTCAGTTCTTGCACTGTTGAAAATCTTTTAATTTGCCAGTAATTCTTCTGTAGCAGCAAAAGAAAAAAAAAGTTTTATCAGTAGGAAAACTTTAAAAAAGAAAATAAAAAAATCTGATTGCTGATTCAAGCAGATGGTATAATTTTTCTCAAGTTATATGGCAGCCTCTTGTGCTGAGAGTTTGTAGCATAATGCTGCTCTGATTTATGAGCAATACAGCTTTATGAAGTGAAAACAACTTGTGCATCTTAAATTTGGACAGCAGCCAGGAAGCACCATAACTGCTATTTTAGAAAAGCCATCTCCTTTCTTAGAAAGCTCTTCTGATTGTAAAGACAGTTATCTTCAACTTGCTGTTCTGTTGAAATTTTGACTGTCAGATGATTAAACTCCACCAGCACAAGAGGTTATAACAAGACATAATGGGATGAAATTAAGAAAAAAATATTCAAGCTGTCAGGAAATTTTTCCAGGAAGCAAAATGGATTAGTGTGTGTTGTGTAGTTTCCTAAGCAAATGATGGACATTTCTTTTTTGGGACATCCGAACTAGAGTGGACAAACCGCTGAGCTTTATATTGTATGTAATGATCCTACAGCGGCAGCAGATGGCTAGATTCCTAAAGAGATGGAAGAGACCTACTTTTTATAGTTGCCACAAAACTATGGTTAAGAGTCAATGAACACCTCCAACACAAACCCTTATTTTCCAGGGATTATTAAAATTCTTACTGTGCTGAAACTTGCCAGGCAGACTCTATTCCAGGAAGAAATTATTGTTGCAAATGTTAAAAACAATACCATATTTTTCCACCAAATTAAGTTTTGCTATGATTCAGTGTACTAATCCCTTATGTTGCCATGCTGAGACTCTAAAATACCTGTTTCATTTAAAATATACATTACTGCCCATTTTTCACTTTTTAGCTAAAATCTCCAAGTATTTTAGCATATGCACTTAGCATGAACACCCATCACCTTCCTGGGTCCAGAATGGATTGTCATAGAATATCCAATCACATAACTTTCAGCTGCTGTAGAATTGTGATGCAAATCCACAGACATTGAGACTTAAGGATGGTCTGGTATTCTTATCTTTGCAGTACACATGCTTGGCATGGTAATACTATTATTTATGTAATGCCAATACTGTGGTTAGGTACTTTAGAGAGAGATAGGAAGACAGGATCCTTATCCTAAAGAGCTTACCATGTCCATGTACAAATAGAACCATAGGGTGGAGAAGCTGGGTGTTTGAACAGTTTAGCATATCACCTTAGTTCCACAATTTTTGTTTGGGTTGTCTATATCATTTTCCTCTGCTGGGAAGACTAACGTTTATTTGCCTCTACCATAAAATGTATTGGGGGGTTGGGGAAGAGAGTGCTGAGAAAAGGTGGACTGGGCTTTCCAAGTGTAAGGGGCTGTGTAATTCTGTTTCCCTACAATAACATGGGCAAATAACATGTTGCATCCGATGAAGTGAGCTGTAGCTCACGAAAGCTTATGCTCAAATAAATTGGTTAGTCTCTAAGGTGCCACAAGTACTCCTTTTCTTTATGGGCAAAGTGTGAGTCTTGGTTTTGTGGATTAAAAATCAGACTTCACTGTTATCTAAGCAAGAGGCCAGGTCATTAGTGAAGTTATGGGGGGGGGGAGTTTCAGCTGAAGGAAGTGAAATTGCCCCTTTATGTGGATTTTTAAAGTGTATGGCACTTAGCCCAATACAACAGCAAAGCCCATTGATCATCCCTTTGGAGTTCTGATCTCCACTTTTTTCTTTTTGGTTTCTTGTTGACTCACTCAAACCGACTGTTAGCTGTCAGAATTCAGTTATTTCATGCTTCCAAGCAGTAATTTAAACATATGAGAGAAACTGAATCAAAGAGTTCTCCAGATATTTCCCCCTTAGCCATTAAACCTACTGGCAGTAACACTCAGCAAAACACTATGCAGAAAGAAAAACCTCTTGCTGTTTTCACAAACCAAAATTAAAAATCTTCTGTTTAGAAAATTGACCAGGGCTTATCCTTTATTTTTACAGTCCACAAAATTGTCTGTTGTGAAAGGCGGCCAGTTACTTTAATCCTGAACTGACAACTGTTTTTTTCTATCCTCTCTTTTTTTTCCAGGCGGAGATCTGTTAGTTTTGTGGCATACTGCTGCTCCACCCAGTGTCTGCAGACTTTTGACCTACTGAGTTGATAAACACTTAAAGCTACTCAGGAGTGTTGCCAGCTTAAAGCTGCATTAGACTGTGTATCTCGTTGGTACTGGAATACTGTATGTTTGTGTACATGTGTGCATACTCCAAAATAGCAGAAATGCTCAGCCAGAAACGCTAAGGGGCACGTAAATCCTGCCCTGTCATTTTGGGTGAGCTGCGAAAACTTTTTGGAAATGTAATGATCAAGCTTTTACAAGTATTAACACTTTTGCTCTCCTCTAAGACAACATATAAATCAAACTAATTCAAGGGGCTCAGTCTCAAGTATTTTTTGTTAGTGTTTTTCACATGTGGAGCTACTTAGGTTGATACTTTGTGTCATTTAAAGGTGTTTTAGTTCTTGACCAGTGTTAGATGGACACATAATCTAAAAAACCTATCTCCAGTATGGCAGCCCAGTTTTCACTTGTTACTTGTAATTTTCTCCCACTACCAGCAGGATTCGGGGTATACAGGCACACAAGGACGGCAGCCATTTAAGGAGCCCAGTTACATTTGTGTGCCATTTTCTCTTCCCTGCCCCCACTCCCCTCAATAGTTTCCCCATCAAAGAGCTCTTATGGCAGTAGATTGAGCCTTTGCATCTGACTGAGGTGTTCAAATCCACCTACTAGAAGCAGTACCTTCCTTCCAGACATCACTGCAGGACACAGCCTCTGCTGGAGGATTGGGGGTTAATAGGGAGAACTCGGCCTGCTTTTGACGTGAAGGCCTGCATGGAGCTGCTCCCACAGGTCCTAGGAGATCAGTATCTTTGTTTGTAACACTGATTTATTTTTGAAATAGCTCTCATCTTGCATGAAAAAATCTGCGGGATACATACATATTTATCCATATTTATTTTCTGTCTGCTGACAAAAATCCTGGAGTAGTCTGAGAGGTGAACAATGAGTCCTGTAATCTTGCTGAGAGCTGGCCCCTGTATCTCTGAGTTCAAGGTTTGACTGATTTCCAAACCAGCTTGTCAAGCATCTTAACATCAGAGGAGTATTAGAAAAACATACACGCATACGCAAATGTATTTACAAAAGGTCTGTAACATGCTTTTTAGCATGTTTGTGGCAAGTGTAACTCAAAACCCTAATTATTACTATCTTGGTGGGGGGTCATTTGTTGTTGGAATATTTTCTTTACAACTACAGTACAAAGGGCAGAAGTAGGCCCAAAATGTCTATGATTTATATTTTTAATTTTAAACTGAAACAGTACAAAAGGTGGTCATTTTGGTCTGTTCTGCAATATATTTTTATTAATACATTCTGTTCATGATTAGTTTAGTTTTTAACTATAACTTACGTGGGGACTTAACATAATGTTACAAAAGGTGTACAAAAGGTGGTCATTTTGGTCTGTTCTGCAATATATTTTTATTAATACATTCTGTTCATGATTAGTTTAGTTTTTAACTATAACTTACTTGGGGACTTAACACAATGTTCTTCGTTATAAGTAGTTACATGCTGAAATAGACCTGAATGGAACAATTTGATGATATAAAAATGGCAAGATAAAGAGACTGACTTACTTGGTAACGTATTAATATACGCAGTGGTGAGGAAAATGTATACCTGGAAAGAGTGGCGTTTTAAAATGCTGCACTGTTGCCAAAACAAGCATCTGTTTCTGCTGTGGGTTTACTGTGGACTGTTCAAATGAATGGAGCGTCCTAAGTATTTCAAACGTCACTAGAAGGGCAATTTTTGAGGGCAGGATTCGTAGGTAGGTTGTACCCATTACTTATAACAAGGTGCACGGGTTCTCTTGGGCTGGTTTTATGGAGTTGAAGTAGCTGCCACAAATTGGAAGATTTATGCTTTAAGGAATGCAAATATCACCCGCAGTCCCTGATAAATGGAACTTTCTATAATAAAGCCCTTTTGACAGATCCATGTTCCAGTGGGGAATGAGCCCATGTCCAAACATCCTCTGTGCTGTTGGATTTCTTCTCCTCTGTCCTTTCATTAGTTTGTCTTGTAAATCCCAATTCTAGGATTTCAAACATATTGTCTCAGTCATTGGGGATCAGTACAAAGACAGCCAAGTGGGTGTTGAGCTTGTCTTCCATTCTGTAGGACAATACAAGTTTGAGTTGTAAGTTGCCAAGTTAAGAGTATCCTTAAGTCAGAAAATCATAGTGTGAAAATTCAGAAGAGTAGCACAGATTTCTGTGTTTAATTGCTGGCACTATATATATGTTGACATATTGCACTATTTAATTTGCCACACAATGGTGTGTCAGGTATTATATAGCTTTAAAAGAGATCTAAAATGTATCAACCCAGGCATAAAAAAAATTCCTTTGTGTAAGGGAATGCATGCGACATGCTCATTCGAAATTCAGAACAACTGATTCCCAGGCACTTGCTTTCCCTAAAGTACTAGTGGACTGAAAGACAACACTGACAAATGTTTTGACGGTACAACCACTGTGGAATTGGAAATTATTATTACTGGTTCCATGCTTTAATAGATCAGGAAAAGACATGATTGATTTTCATTTCTTACATTTTCATTTATACTGCAGATTTTATATTGAGTTGACTGGTTGATTTTTCTTTTCTCAATGTTAAAAGCACGTAGACTTGGAAGTACCTTTTTATTTTAAGCAAAAATCAACCTATAGGAAAGTTTAGCTAAAAGATAGCATTGTTCTGGTTTAGTGTGGATCACATGATAGAGCTTATTATTGTTTCCATAACTTACTGAAAGGTGTGAATTACAAAGTGTTTTATTCAGTTCATCCGTCTCTTTATTGTTAGCAAGTGCAGTCCAGCATAATACAAGCATACTCCATAAGAAGCTGAAGCTTCACCTAACATTTTATAAAGTGATACTACAAGGATTCCAGTCTTCAGTGAATAAAATGTATTTATTTTGTGTAGCCAAAATGTGACAGTATAAGTTTTTTTTCCTTTTATTAGTAATATTGGAAGAAAGTCACAATTATGGATTGGAAAAATAGCTTAAATTCATGTTTATCTGATCACTACTGATATAGCCTCTTTTTATATTTAGCTACATTTGGGTAGTGAGTCCATAGTTTAAAATAATTTAACATCCCTGCTTTGTCCAATTTTTTTCTGACTTTGGTGTCTGTCTTCAGTGTTGTTTCAAACTGGCCAATGTGAAGAACAAACTATGCAGACTCAGAGGGCACAGTTATATTGCTGGTTGGATGATGGGCCACCAATTTTACAATAGAAATTCCCACTTCTGTGGGATCTCTCTCAAATGCCATGGGTTTTCTAGCTCAGCTTCAATTGCATGGTGTTGCCAGTCTAGCTTGGGTTGTGCGGAGGTTACCCACCCCTTGATCTTTACACAACCTGGTTCTGTCAGTAGTTGTCCCCAGTATAATTCCTTTATTATTGTTTCTAAGGATGTGTGAATGGTGTCTTAAAATAAAAATAAGACCTCATCTCGTCATTCAAGGAACAAAATCATTTTTGCTTCGTTGTATTTTGTAGGATTTTCCCTTTTCTGTGGGTTTTTTGTCTGTCAGGATGACTAGTCAAATATGTGAATACGTTCAAAAAAGCGTGGAAGAATATTTGTTCAGCTAATACTACTTTAAAAGTGGTCATTTCTGATGTGAAATGTAGAATACATGAAGTTAACATGGGGAGTATAAGAATATAAACAAAGATCACATCTAGCTTAGCTCACATGAAGTGCCACGGTTAATCTTGCAAGCCTGCAGATGCTGGCTGCTGGTCTTTTAGTAAAGCCAGTTCTTTGTCCAATCACTGAGCAAGTGGGGGATCCATTGCTTTTAATAAAGCATTCCAGTTACTTCTGTGCAGTACAGTATGCCTTCACCATTTGGGCAGTTTTGTACTGGATGATGTGTGTGCTTGCAATCCTTTATGCTGGGCCCTGCATTCCTGATCATCTCTGCCATAGATGATCAGAATGTAAATAAATCTCCTTTATGGAGGAAAAAGGAATAAATACAAATATCAAGCAAGTATTGAATACGACTCACTATGAGTCTGATACTGATCTCATTGAATTTAATGGCAAAATTTCCACTAACTTCAGTGTGAGGAATATCAGGCCTTAACAGAGAAGACCTGTTCTTTTGTACCAAGCTGGCTTCAGATCTTGCATATCTAACGCTGCTGAATCTCGTTGTCTAGTATTACAGAGGGGTAGAGGAAAACTTGTGATTTTTTTCCCCACTGTAGTAGCAGTATGTTCAGATTTTACTGGCACTTAAGTATCGGTTGGTTTGATAGTTGTAAGTAGTTGTCTAGGAAACAAAATGACACGATAAATAATTGCAGCAAAGGACTTGATCTAGATCCCATTGAAGTGAATAGGAACCTTTCCCCTGATGTCAGTGGGAGCTATATCAAGCTTAATTGACTAGAGAGAGAAGACTGTTTACCCATTATATTGCTTTTGAGAGTTAGGGCTTATATTTTCCTCTTTCCTCATCTTAATACTGATAAAGGATATCCCCACTCAAGGCATTGCAAAATATAAGGTTATAATTGATTTGTTTGAAACTGCTGAGTAACTTGAACCCAGGAGGTTTACTACTTTGTATTACAAACCCGTGAGTTCAAAGGTTTTTTGGAAGGAAATGGCAAGGTTCCTGTGAAGCTTCCATTTTTTTCCGCTGCACTTGTACTCATCTTCTGTTGAGTCTCAAACTACTACTCAAGTTTGGACAACAGCTGAGCTTGTTCCATGTACGTTTTTAAAGTATAATGTATAGCTTCTGCACTGTCTTAACCAAATGTCAACTTGTGGGAAATTGAGTTTTGCTAGATGTTTAAATTAAAGTCAGTGGTGCAATTTATTGTACATGTTGGTTAATAAATTATATTTTTGATAGTATTACAGTTTACTAAAACTGACTAAACTGCTGTTGCTGTAACTGTTGTATTAGAACGGAATGTGAAAATAATTATACTCTAGTTCGTTTGCATAGTGATTAGCTAAAAAGTTTCCAACCCCCAGGCTTATGGGGAAAAAAAACTTGAAAAATATTTTTAATAAGTCAGAAACACCTTTTCAGTTAATCTGTTGACTCAGCAGGTAACATGGTTTCTGTCATATAATCACATCTTCAGTTCCAGTGCCAAAATTAAGCCCATGCAATAAGATGTTAATTTGAAATGTTTTACGAGTTAGCTGAAGAAAAGTAACTTTTCATAGGTCTTCATTATGGGTCATCACAGCCTGGCCATGGATATATTTCCTCTGGATCATATTGCTTTCCAAACAACGTGCAGCAGCTTTCTTTGCCACTGAATAAGAATGAGGGTGCTGAAGAACAAGCGGATGTTAAGCGTCTATAATTCCAGTTACTTGACTCTTTGCTGTCCAGAGTTTTGTTTCTATATGTGAAGCTGCCTCCAAATCTTTCATGAAGTTATTAAAGTTGAATATTGACTGAGTTATTGCACTATGTATCATGTCAATACTAGCAAATTTGTTGTGAAAATGAAACATACGTAGTGGAGGTGACTACTTACTCTTAAATTATTTTTAACCAGTGTCTTAGAGGGACTACGGTATGATCCACTCAAATTATATTAATATTTACTGGGTAATAAG
Organism: Natator depressus; assembly: GCF_965152275.1. Classification (NCBI taxonomy): domain Eukaryota; kingdom Metazoa; phylum Chordata; order Testudines; family Cheloniidae; genus Natator; species Natator depressus. Next base: position 75,294,484 of record NC_134243.1, read on the forward strand.
TTTGATTTAGAGATTTAGAAGGATAACGATCTGTTTCTCACTGCAGCCCTGCAGTGTAGGTACATTTATGGAGTAGTGTGCCCAAAGCCTGATGGTCTCTGAGTCCCTTAACAAATCAACAAAAACCCTTAAAACCATAATTTGCCAAGGGACGTGTCCCAGATAAATTGGAACGGAACAAAATGAAAGAACCAAATATCCCTGACCCTTGCAATGAAAAGCACTTGGCATAAATAGAAATCTCAAGTTGAAACAACATGTATATTGTGGCTGAATGAGCTAGCCTGTGCTGTGGGGAGAGTCTCAGGCCCTCACCTGGAGAGGCACTGGCTATAGAATGACTGTTGTGTTTGTCAGTAGTTAGGGGGACCCTGTGTAGTGATTCTGGGAGTGAGAGTGTCATGGACAACCACAGTGTCTATCCCCCAGCCTCAGTGAATCCCTTTTATATTGTATGGAGTCCTGTCTCTTCCCTCTGCATGAGACCTGTTCATCTTCTCATGAAGCTTCCTGGGAATGGTCAACTGTGTCAGTTCTGTCACTCTCAACTGCCACGACAAGGGAGACCGCAACAAGCCACCCACCGAGTTGGACAGGTGCTGTTACTTAAAGCATTGAATATCTAAAAGTGAAGCCTTGAAACAGGCTCATCGGGCAGCTGCTGCTTGGTGCAGACATCTCCCACCTAGCCACAGACCTGAGCTTTTGGAAGACATTGCGTGAGTCACCAACTAAAAGGAATTCCGTGGTCTCCGTACACCAGCAAAGTGATTGACTTTCTAGGGGTGCCTCCTAGGTAGCTGTAGGGGACTGGCACTATCTCAAGCACTCTGATGCTATTTTGCATGGTAATGAGGAATGTCAATATTGACAGACTCTTGCTGCAATCATGGCTGGCTGCCTATCCATCTGACTTGTGAATGGCTGCTGCTAAGGGCCTCCCATACAGAGCATGTGGAGAGGGTTGTGGGCAGATCAAAAGGTGAAACATCTTGGACAGAAGATAGAAAAAATATTCTAGCAAATGTCATATTCGAGCTTTCAGCAAAATGACCCTTTTGATGCATTCCCCCAATGTGATTTAATATGTCAGTTTGAGCAAAAGGCAGAACGTTCCGTAAGCGTGAAGCAAGAGTGATGCTTGAAGTAATGAAGGGGGAGCTTGACACACAGACATCTTTAAGTGCATATCTTAAATGCAGTACTGTATGGTTAACAGGGACACACACACAAACACACACTCTCCATATTTGTAAGATGCAGCTATCTAAGAAAGTGTCATTTTTTAAAAAGTACATTATCTAAAAATAGCTTCCTCAAACCACAACAGAAACTCAAGCCACCCTTGATTTTCAGATGCACGGAGCATTCACAAAAATCTGTAGAAGTCAATGGAAGTTACAGGTGATCAGCACCTTTTGAAAAATCAAGGAATAGCTGAATAGATAATGTGACAGATGTGAGACCAGAAGCGTGGAAATGTCAAAAGGCTATTCTACTGAGATGTGCTGGATGCTACAGGCACAGAGATTATTCATAAACTTCTATCTATCAGTGTTATGTGTATCTTTGTGAGGTAGGGATGGTATTTGGGGGAGGGGAGAAGTGTTATCTTCTCCAGCCACTAAAATCAATAGAGGCATTATTATTGCAAATCCTGGGATAGATAAATACAGAGAAGTACCACCCGCGGGGGAGAAGCGGGGTAGACTGGGTCACACAAGGTTGAAGTGGCGCAGAAGATGAAGGATGTGGGTTTGGTATAAAGGGTCAGCCTGAACTGACTTAGCATCCCTCATTTTGATCTGAAAACTGATGAGATTAACCAGGAGGGCAAAACCCTGCTGGAAGGGTGTGAAGGACTGGTTCTGTCAGGTTCTGTCACCTGGAAGATGGAAGACACTTGGTAAGCATGGCAAATGTGAAGGCTGTTTTATGCTATGTTTCCTGTGTAATGCTTGTGTCCTAAAATAAATGTACTGTGCTTTGTGAAAGCTGGTTTGTTGCTGGTAAATGCTGGTGCAGTCCCTGGGAGAGAGCCGAACGGCTGGTGCTGGACTATGGTCAGACCTGCTGGGACAGTTACAGTGAATTGCAGGGAGATTGCAGGTCTAAATCCCCAATCTGGAAGGAGAGGGATGAAGAGAGGTAATGATGGGAGGCCAGAGTCCTAAAAGCATGCTCTTGGACAAACCACAGAGGGGGCAGAGGTGCAAATAACCTGGATGCTGTCACAGATAGATTGTGCAAAGTGCAAGTAATGTCAGCCAATTAGGGCCTTGTTGGACCAAGTAGGGACATGAATTCCATAGCTGAACCCTCCCACATGATTGTCTTGTGAGCCCAAAGGCCAGGCCCAGCTGTTCACAATTAAGCCTCATAACCCATTGATAGTATCCATTTTACAGGTGGGATGAAGTGGAAGTTAGGCACCGGGGTGATTTGAAAATCCTACTAGGCACCTATATGCAGAGATAGGTGCCTAAAGACCTTTTAAAAGCCAGTCCTAAGTGCCTGGGTAAAGGTTACTCAGCAGGTCAATGGCAGATCTGGGAATAAAATCCGGCTGGTCCCATGATCTATTAAGCAACAGTCTTTTTTGCCTTTGAAGGTTCAGTTTGAGTGAGCGTTTGAGCTGGTTCTTATTTCAGATAAACTGGTCTGCCTGCTGCATACTTGACAATTTCATGTCCTTCTTTTATAGTATTCCTCTTCACTGCCACACAGATATAGTCACGTGTTGCAGTACTGCTTTTGTAGTGTCTGGTTCTGTGGAGATCCCTTTAATGTCATGTTTTGTCCCTCATTTCCATTCACCTCAATATTCTGGCTCTGTTTACAAAGAAGTACTATTTCCTTTTAGTTTGAAAAAACAAAACAAAGCCACAAACACCATACACTGGATTATGGGCAGAGTATTGAAAATGTTTCACTGCCATTTCAGTGGACTTTGTCAGGTTACATACATCAATATTTTTTCAAGTTATATGACTGCTCTCTTGAAAAAATATAGACCGCTTTCTTGCAATGCAAAATCCAATATTTTGCTAACTTTATCTGGCTAGATTTATGGAAGTACTGTAAGCTCACCTATTTCCTTACAGAATCTGTAAATGGAACCAGATTGAAGTTCATTATCTAAAAACAAATGTGCATAATTAAATCCCACTGTGGCAAATCCCATAACTTGCCCCCTGGTGACTAGATATGGAGTTGCAACAACTGTGCTTCAGTTTTCCCTGTACCATCTTTGGCCTGTTTCCACTGTTGATGTGATCTGGCCCTGTGGCCAAGCCAGGTGCGAGTCTAACCCTTTGCGGACACAGCAAAACAACTGAATCTTCAGCCCAGCTGGGCTCAGCTGGTCACTGCCTTCTTTGCAGGCAGTTCACCCCAGCTTCAAACCATCCGAACACCAATCCAAGTTCCAGGACTTGACTCCCACTTCCGAGGGGCTGTCACACTCTCCATATACCAGGGTTTCAAACGGGCTGCAGACACTGGTTGGCCCTTGTCTCCAGTCATGTTTCCAGCTCTGCATTCTATCTCACGGGCTTCCCTCAGTCCAAAAAAGAAAACTCCCATTTGTCTCTCACCTGCCTCTGCTCTATGGCCCTTCCTCTGGTAGCTCTTTGCTTCTTCCTTCATGAAGGACCCAGCCCTTTCCTAGCTGGGCTGACCACCATTTATGACTGACACCCCTCCAGGTGCAGCCCAGAAGGTGCAGTGGCTTCAGGTCACTTTAAGGCATTTGTCCTCTCTGAGGAGGTATATACCCCATCACACCCACGCAGGTGGTTTTTGCATACAAGCCCAGTATCTCTTGGTTAGTGTAGGGTAAACTCCCTTCCCAATAAGATGGGCACAGTATTTTCCGTTTTTAGGTTAGCCTGACGGTGATAAACGATGCATCTTGTCAAACTCAATACTTTCATTCTCAGGTGTCTCTATGAGCTGTCCAAGAAGGAGCTTTTTTTTTCATTGTGCTATATGAGCCATCCTCATGCTATCTGTTAGCTGTTTGGCGTTAAGAATCCCAGCAAACTGCCCTTTCCATAACACCCAGGAAGTATCAGAACACAAAATGCAAGGGACTTGTTCATGCTATTCACTTTGCACGTGCTCTCTCTAGTTATGAGAACTTCTATGTGTTCAGTCATTTGAAGTAGGGGCCAGGTTCAAACAAATCTCAAAGTTTGGAGAAGTTTGGCCCCAGATCCTGACTTTCTGACTTTAACAGGCCTTTGTATCTGAGCAGCTGTTTTTAAGATAAAAGAAAAGGAGGACTTGTGGCACCTTAGAGACTAACACATTTAATAATAAATAATACATTTGTTAGTCTCTAAGGTGCCACCAGTCCTCCTTTTCTTTTTGCGAATACAGACTAACACGGCTGCTACTCTGAAACCTGTTTTTAAGATAAACAGCAGTGCACCACTTAAATAGTTGCTAAGAGGCACTCCTGCATTAGAGAGGCAACTGCTCGGGAGTAGATTCAGTGCAATATATTGCAGTGACTCTGAGCACGGTGTTACATTATAGGACTTGTGAGAAGTCTGGTTAGAGGCACAATCAAACTTCCCTCCAAACCTATTCACAGTAGGGGACAGGTATCTACTGGTGCCAGTTGCATAAGTGCCAGGAATCGGAAACCCCACCTCCCCAAAGACAGTGCAGATACTTTAGGAAATGAGGTTGCTCCTGCATGAGCTGGCAGTTGTCTTCCAAGTCCATGATGAACCAACGGCCCTTCCTCTACTGCAATGTTGGTGGCTCTTAAACAGCTGCTGTGCTCCACGTTGCTGCTTTTCTTGGCAGAGATGGGTCCAAGCTGCAAAGATCAGATCAGAAGTATTGGTTCTCTAATTCTTCCTAGCTATTACCATGAGATGCTATTTGAACAAGCAGTGAGTGTCATTTACCACTTATTAACCTATGCACATCTACTGTGCTACAGAACTCATATCTCCTTGTACTGAGAGAAGCAACAGCAGGGAGAATGCAAATGAAACACTGTCACAGGCAATGTTAATTCAGACAGCAGCACTGGGACACTGTAGCTTTGGGCTACTTTTACCTTTCATTTTGATTATTTAAAGTAAGTGTCTCAATCCGAGCATCCTGCCTGGAGCTTCCATGAAAATGGAACCTTCATGCAGGGAAATTCCAGTATTTGGATGTGTGTACCTAGTCAAACAGTTGAAATGCTGAACTTTTTCACAGAGCGAAAAGTTCTGGAAAACGTCGACATGGGAACATGGCAGTGAAAACCCCCTGTCATTTCTAATTGAAATGTCACTTCATACTGAGCGGTTTCATTTTGAGCTGTCTGTCATGGAGCAGCCTGCTGCAGTCCATAGAGGCATTGGGCTTCCTTCACACCAGTCTCCTTCTCTGCTGGCCTGCCCCCGTGTGACAGTATCAGGTGAAGCGCTGTAGCCTCCTGCAGGAAGGCTAGCTTCCACTGCCTGTGGGATTTCACATTCAGGTCTGCTTGTTGATGGAGGAAGGAAATGCACTCAACCAGCACAGCATATGTGCCGTGTATGGTGTAAGCACATAGGAGAGCTTCCTGGAGATGTATTACTAAGCTGTTTATAGCTTAATGCCATCTTGAAATGTAAGGAAAGGCATAAGCAGCTTAATGAGTTAAAATGATCCAGGACTGTGTCCTTCAGATGGTTTAAGGCCACAGTAAAGACCCAAATAGGCCACCTGATTTGTATTCTGCCACCCAGCTCCTACCCTCTCTCCATTTTTCTCTTTGGCAGAGTCCCTGGGCCAGTGTTGAGTGTGTGGAGCGATTGTTCAGAAGTTTGACCACCTGCTTGTCAAACAATGACCGAGTTTAATGATTGGGGTTATAACCAGAGCAATCACCATGTGTGAATACCTAACACCATTGGAATGACACCAAAAGATCTACTGGAGTTTGGCATGTCACTAACACCCTAACCTGTTGGACGATTCAGTGCCGGCTCACCACGTACTCAAACCTTTGGGGAAGCAGTCAGGCCATTGGGTAGGGTTTCACCTGGCCATGCAGGGTAAGACAGAGACAGCTTCTGCTTCTTCTCCTCCTCCTCCTCAGTGTGATGGGGATAGCAAGGGAAGCTCCTTCCCTTTCGTTCAGGTTCCTCATGGAGCTGTGAGGCCTTGGGTTCAGGTGGCTCTCTAGTCACCTCTTCCCCCAAAGGCCTTTATTGCTTGGTGAGAGGATCCTGACTGGCCCTTCCCCCTGCTGCCGGGGTCAAGGTGCTTCTCCCAGGCCAGCAGCTACTAGACGCTTGTTGCTGCCCCTCCCCTCCCTACCCTTTCCCACATCTGGTGTGTTGGCTGGACTCCCTGGAATGCCGAGGGCTTGGGCTAATCACTTTTGGTGGTTAGGAAGGCATTTTTCTCCATGGGGTGAGGGGTCAACTTCCTCTCAGCATCCCGGAGCCTGGCTTTAAGTTTTGTCATGCAGCAGGAGTCCAGTGTAGATACTGGAGTTGGCAAACTTGGAGAGCTCATGGGCCATTGAGGCTGGGATCATTCTGGGGCTTGATATGTTTGGCAAGGAGGTCTAATGCAGATTGAGAAATCATTGGTAAAACTCTGAGGCCAGGTCCTTTAACACCAAGGACTTTATCCTTAGACATCTATCCAATGTAGGTGCTTAAAGAGCTACAGATGTGCCTCAGCCTGATAAGAGGGCTCCGCATATCTTGGGTTAGAAACAGAGACTTTGCATTTCATGCTGTTCACATCATCCATTTACCTTGGCTTGTCCAAACTGCACTTGATGTTTCACATTCATGCGTGTGCTCTTGGCCTGATCTGGTTCCCACTGGAACTTTGCCAGCGGGGCCCACTTTGAAGTGCTTGGACTGGATGTTTCATTGTGAAGTAAATGCAATAGCCTCAATTTAAAAGCTTGGTTATTTTAGCAGAAGCAAAGAGTCGTTTGCAAAGTTGGTTCAGCATCTAAAGACGTGAGAACACATGAGTCCTGAAAAGAGTTTGCCCCATTCAATAACATGAAAAAGGGACTGGTCCTGCCACTCTTATTTCCCTGACTACGCTGCAGTCTAATTTGCATCTCACATTGCCTTGCCGCACGTACCATCACTACAGAACTTTCCGCCCCTAATGAGCAGTGATAGAGATATGAATTGTCTGCAGCCAAAGGAGCGCACAGACGTGGTGATTTCAGCCTGAGCTGGCTAAAGGCTTTAATAGGCTATTCTATCCTGTGTTTTTTATGCAGCATAAAAAGTTCTCAAAGCCCAGTGCTAGAATACTGTAGAGCAGAGACTGCTGCTGGGCCGTGTGGAATACAGTTGGCAACAGAGGGCTGTTTTCTCACTTTGGCTATTTTTGTCCCTGGGCAGGGTGAGAAAAACATCAAAGGAAAATACGACTTTCACCAATGCGCAATTTTAAGTTGGAGCAGATAGTCCTACAGTGACACCTCTGCTAACGCAGCAACTGTCCCTGGATACAGCAACAGTGCTCTGCTTGCCAGCTGTATTAAAGTTCATTATATCTGCCTCTTCTAAACATTGAATCTCTCTAAGACCACGTTTTTTGCACCAAATTCTGATTGCTTTATTCATCTGTATAGTGCCATTGTGGGTCCAGAGGACAAATAAGGAAAGTGGGCAGGATTGTATCCTATCTGGATGTATGTTTGCATGTTCAAAGGGAGCTTCAGGGAGAGCTGTTTCAACACTTTGACTTTCCTTCCCCCCACCCCTCAAAGTTAATAAGGTGACAGACATCCCGCCATTCAGCAATGAGTTCTATACAGTGAGAGGGGACGACTGCCAGTGGTTAGAGCACACGTCAGACGCTGGAGTCAGGACTCCGGGGTTCTGTTTCCGTCTCTGTCACCGTGGGCACGTCAGAACTCCTCCAGACCTCAGCTTAGTCCTCTAAAAATGGGCATGACAATTCCCTAACCCCCCCCCCCCCCCGGGAAGTTGTAAGATTTAATGAATGAGCTTTGCTAAGAGAACTTTTCAAACTCTCTCTGAATGAAAACTGCTGTTCCAAAGTGTTGGTATAAACCTCTGAATATTTGTGTGAGTTTGCTTTCAGTTGGGAATCAAAATAGCCTTACAAAGTCTGATTAACAGCAAGATGAGTGAACTCAGTATTGTCATATTTTTATGCCCTGTTCCAAACTAACTCCAGTGCTGCTGATTATGTCCCTGGCGTGCTGTCACATCTGTTCTGCAGCTTCTCTCAAAGCTCAAACCAAGAATCTGTGACACATACACTAATGCCACGCCGCAGCACCAGCTGAAAGTGCCAGCTCGGAGAGCCAGTCCAGGAATAGCTTCTCCAGGCTGCAGCCAGCAAACCTAGTCATGTAAGAGAGACACTGCCCAGCCTCAGAGGGAGAAAACGAGCTATTCTGCTTTATAGGAAGGCAGTGGGAATATCTATTCTTGACTTTAGTTTGAGACAAGGGAGAAAGCAGGCTCATTGCTGCTGGAGCAGGGGCCTTGACCCTACTAGCCACTGGTTTCCAGGAGCTGCTCCAAGAGTCTAAGGGCTGGATTTAGCCTGACTTACTTTTTTCTGACTCACCAGTTTGCTGGTGTAAAGTGAGATCAGAATCAGCAATCTGGGAGTTGTGCTTTGGCAGTCAGTGTGAAAGGAGAGACTCCAATAGGTTGCACAGCAACAAGCTAGCTCTGTTCTCTTGCGTAGATGGCTTTCTGGAGACATGTCGGGCAGATGGAAAACTTAATGAAATTCACAGAACCTCCTGGTGCAGTACTAACATGTCCTTGCCAGCTTTCCAGCCCAAGGTTGTGGTGCAGCAGTGGGGACAGTCTACACAGACAGAGCTGATGGCAGATTAACTTCTTAGGGGCTTGTGAAAGGGATCATTTCTTTAGCAGGCAGACAGTCTTCTTCCTCAAGTCACTGCTGCCCTTTGGGGTGGAGTTACTCACTGTAAAGGCCATGCACAAGCATGGGGGCTGCTGCTTGAAGTAGTAATAACAACCCAAATACATGGTTTCTGCCTTCCACGCCCCCACTCTAAAAATTGTTCCAGCCCCACTGTGCACAAGATCACGCTCCCCGGGGCCCATTGGTATTGTAAAGCTCGTTCAGCTGTTACACGTCAAAAGCTGCACAACATAAATAATAGCTAGCCGGGACTCAGTGATACATCCACCACCTTAGCTAGAAGAACGGCAGTTACGATCGTTTGCATTTCTGCAGGGCCTTTTATCCCACAGCACAAATAAACCAGGGGGCTCAAAGGATTACTGCTCATTATTTATATTGCTTGGAATACACAGGGACTCACTGTGTGAAGTGCAGTACAAACCCAGATGAACAGGTGCCTCCTTGCCCCAAACCATGTACAGACCTGGGGGGATCCTGTTTTAATCCTCCTCTGAATATGTTAATCATCTTCCAGTGGCACTTAGTGCTGCAGAAGAGGAAGGAGGAAACAAATGCTTTATATAGTAACTGTGCTGTATCTTTAATTCTCTCTCTCTCTGCTAATACAAACAAGCCTTTTCTGTGCTTTTAATTTTCTCTTTACTTCAACCTGATGGCAGCAATTTTTTTTCCTACACCTGCCCCCAAAACCTGGAGTGTGGATAACTTTGATTTGTTGAATAGTTTTGAACAGTGCTGGAGGATTATTTCATCGAGCAAGTTATGTCGGATTTTTTTTTTTTAAACCTGAGTTCCATTAGAAAAGCTGCCTTTTTTGAGAGCGAGGAAAGGGACTTTCGAAAAGCAGTTTTTGAAAAAGGTTCTTGACTTTGTTTAGCATACAAGTAACTCAAAGCTGACTCAATGAAAGAACCTTGGCTTGGCTTCATGTGTGAATTTCCATGTGGAGAGGCACACGAGCTGTTGTAGGCAAGCTGAAGGGCAGGACCTGTTAGAGATGATCTCCAGATATGGTGAAACTTCCACAGAAGGGACTGGTGAAGAATCCAGGCTCAGTGTCCCTCCTCCCCTTCACAAGTAAACTTTCTAGCCCTTTTCTGTTGCAAAGGTCATTTTCCAAGCCTGACATGATCACTGGGCATTTTTCTAAAATAGTCTTCATGTGTCCTTCCACCACAATCATAGGTTTTTCCAGTGTTAGACATGTGCTATGGCTCAGTCTGTAGTCCTGGCAAGGTCTTTCATGGTGCATGGTTCCCCCTGGAGCCAGCAGACCAGGAGATGTTGCATGGTTTGTGTTTCACCACAGTCACTTGTCTCTGGGTAGCTGGAATATCCCCACGTCCACACATTGACTTTTGACCAGCCAACTCTAGTTTGGAGGCGATGTTAAACAGCTCCAGGTCGACCAAACCTTCTCTGCACCTTCAGCAAAGCGTGCAATAATGTCAATGTTCTGATGGAGTGTTTGGAACCACCCGTGCCACATTTGCAGGTGTGCAGTAGTCTCATTTAAAAAAAAGCCAAAAAAAAAAAAGCAGTTTTGTTGTGGCTTGGAAGCTTTCCCATGATTTCAAGTGGCAAACTGCTGCAGTGTGGCCATGTAGCCGGTGTCCGGTATCTTCAAGCTGTCATCATCATTCCATTTTGCTGGTGTCTGCTCTCCTAACATCGAGTGGAGCACATAAAGGCTGTTCACATTTGTTGGTTTTAGGCATCTTGTGATGCAGCAGCAACTATCCTTCAGTGCAGGGGCCGGCTACTTTGCATGGACCAATCTTCCCCATGCCGGACATGTGTATTTGGCCATCAAAGTGCAAGTGCAGTGGCTCTCGGTGCTGCTGGGTTGGTTCCCCGTTTTGAATTTGCCAGCTTCCTGAGTATGTTGTTCTGGGCACTAACTTTGCCTTTCATTTTCTCCACATGTACCTTGAAGGAGAGAGTGCGGTCTAGCATCACTCCAAGATAGGTATCCTGAAGTGAGCAAGTGATACCCTATTCCAGACCATGTTAAGTTGTCTATTGGCCTCGCAATGGCAAAGATGGAAGAGACTCACTTGCATTTTGGATGGGTTGGTGCACCGTTGTTTTACGGTAATAGACGGAGAGCCCAGCCAGTGCCGATGTTAATGTAGCTTCAGTCTCAGTGAATCCTTGACCTGGGCAGAGACGTGTAGGTCGTTGGCATAGATGATACTTCTTGTGTCAAGATGGAGCCATTGATCATCCTTGTAGATGTTGAATACTGATGAGAATATGCTGCCTTGTGACAGGACATTTCTGTTGCCACCATCGGCTCTGCTTCCCACATAGTTTGACATAAAAATGTTGGTTCGCAAGTAGACATTGTATCAGCTTTTATGAAGTGGTGATCTTCCATCATGCTGTGTATTTTAGTGAAGAGCTTTCAGTGATTTACTGGGTTGCATGTTGCTGATAGGTTGACAAACGCAGCGCTTGTTACTATCCCCTTTTCAAAGCTATCTTCGATGTACTGAGTGATGTTCAGCACTTGACAGGGGCACGACTTGCCTGGGCAGAATCCAGCTTGCTCTGGGATTAGATGCTTTTCAACCAGTCGTGGTAGGTGATTTAGGATGAGACACTCGTACCGTGTGTAGCGGGTGACATAGGCCTGAAGTTCTTTGGCTCCATTGCACCCTTCTCCGGCTTCAGGAGCGCCACAACACATGCTCATTGCCAGATCTTGGGCACTATGTATGTGGCTGAGCAGGTGTTAAAAAAACTTGGGTAGCAGGTTCTTTATTTCTGGCCCGAAGTGATTTGTTCAGTACGCGGGTCGTCTAGACTGGCTTTGCCATTCTTGAGGGCATTGAATTAACCTCCGGAATTAGTCGTTGTATACTGTGTCCCAAAATTATAAATCTCCTGGTCTTGCCATTTCAGCCCTGTCTTGGGTTGTCTTGTTCATTGCCTTGCCGTGGCCTAGTAGTTGGGATGCGACCTGGTCTGCAGTAAATTGTATATTGTAGTGGTATTGCTTTACCACTACAATATAACCAAAAATCATTGGTTCACTGCAATTCTTCTAAGCAATCGTGGTCCACGTCCACTTCACTCTTACCAATGCCCATTATTATTTGTATTGCAGTCGTGTGTAGAGGCCTGAGATGAGATTAGGGCCACATGGTGCTAGATACTGTACATGCAGATTACACATAGTCAGAAACAGACCCTGTTCCAAAGAACCAAGGTAGACCAAGGAAGTATTATCCCTATTTTACATATGAGAGGACTGAGACACAGAGAGATGTAAATGATTTCCCCAAAGTGACACAGGAAATCTGTGTCAGAGCCTTGAACTCAACCCACGCCTCCTGGGTCCCAGCCCAGTGCTTTCACAACAGGACCATTTCTTCATTTGAACTTCTACTTTCAGGTGTCTTCCTCACCTGCCTGACTTCTTGCTCCTGGCATCTGGCCCATTCCTCTCTGTGTGTGTGTGCACACGCATGTGTCCGTCCGTCCGTCTCCTGGCAAACGCTAATATATTTCCCTGTTGAGATTTACCCCATAGTAGAGACCTGTAGCTAGCTAAGCACTATAGGATACAAGCTCCTGGCCCCCCCTTCTGGAACAATGGCCCCAGATTGCTGATGCAGTTTGAAGTGCTCACCAGTCAAATATTTGATTTAAACCTGGTTACACTGTAAAACAACAAATCTTTGAAACGTACTGCCAAGCCAGGAGCAACATGAGAGCTGGAGCTGCAGTTCACACCAGCCTTTGCTTCTCATCTGTTTTCCGTGGTTCCCAGAACTGCTGTCCCAAGAACGCCCCCCGCCCCCCATTGCTGACATCCATCACTAGAACCGTACATCTCCTGAGCAAGGACTGACGCTTTTGGCTGTCACACAACGCGCTCAGTCCGCTGCGGCTTCTCCTGTTGTGGCTGCGTCTGAAGTGAGGCCTCTGTGACACCAGTAGAGTTGGCAAGTCATCAGCCCATCTATCAGTGCTGGCGTAATGCCAGTAACCCACACGGGGATGAGGTAATACATTTGCATTTTAATTCCATGGCTGTAGGTTTATCAGTTCGATTTATATGACTACGATGGATGTTATCCACCGTTACATTAGCTAGGACAAAAGGCGCTGACCATTAACTGCTTAGGGTTAGGAAGAAACTTCTCTCAAGGCTATCCTTTGTACAGCTGCCCATTAGAAGGGGCTTAAACCTTCCTCTGAAGCATCTGATACAACTCCTCATCAGAGATGGGATACTGGTCAAGGCAGACCGTTGGTCTGATCCAGTCTGTCATTTCTAGCTGTCTAATCAACACTAGATATATACACTGCCTGCCACCATTGGATCTAAATAGAGTTTTTGTATCCTGTTAGGCTATTTGTTTTATTTAAATGGATACAGCAGTCGCCAGAGCTGGCCTCAGATTTCCCAGGGCTCAATCAAGAGGAGTCAGAGAGACTTCTGGCTGCTTCAAATGCAGGCAGTTTAAAGGTTCTCCTGTCCTAATCAATGTGTGGTATTAGAAGTAAAACCAAGCGTCCTCTCTCAATTGAACCAGAGAGGGGCCACAAAGTCTCCTTTCTCAGTGCCGGGTTTTATTGGGATTGACATGCACTCTGCAGCCGGGAACATAACGTGTTTGTTTCAGTTCACAAATTAAAAATAAAGCCATGTTTGTTTGCATCGGCTGAGGGGTCCTTTTCTCACAGCTGCTTGAAAAGCCAGCTCTGCCAGCCAAGCAAAACAAGGTTTAATATTACAACATGCACCGTGAAGGGCAAAACTGGTAATTAGCTTGCAAGAAGTAAAGACACCCGTACAATAGAAACCCAGTTAAAGGGTAGGAACCTAACTGCAGGCTGTGTCAGATACAGGACTAAGTGCAAGGGGGTGTTAGCTGCCCTTTTAAAGCGTATCTGTAATGAATAATTCATGTGAATGTGGGGAGAAGTAAAGGGGCTGCCTTTGAGGAAGATCTAGCAAGGAACCATCACGGACACACTAGCTAAATATCACGACCCACTTCCAGCCTTCCCTTCTGAGAAAGCTGGTTGAGAAGATAGCACCAGAACTGCCTTGAGTCCTCAGTTTCCCTTCACTCCTGTCAGTCAAGTTCCAGGCATTGGTGAGGGACAGACACTGCACTGGTGGCATTGGTCAATGAACTTCTAGCAATGAACAAGGGGAAAGGATCCAGCCAATCCTTCTGCAGCTATCATCTCTTTGGGATTGCTGACCTTACGGGCATTGCAGACACAGCTGTGGTTTCTAGCAGGGTTGGATGGCATCACTATTGAGTGCCTCTGCTTTTTTTGAGTGAGATCCAGAGGTCACAGTAGTTTGGGGCAATTGCTGAGGAGGGTTTTATTTTGTTACCCTGTTCAATGTCTGAGGTGAAGGTTTGTAAGGCATCAGTGGGTGTTGTGTTCTCAGTATGCTGGTGACATTCAGCTCTGTGTTTTTTCTCTATCTAATACAGTGAAGATGACGCAGTGTCTAAATGCTGGTATTTGTACTATGGTAGCATAGACATTGATCTGGGCCCCAATGTGCTAGGCATTCCACGTACACATTGTAACCAACAGTCCTTGCCATGAAGAGTTTACATTCTAAATAGACAAGCTGAGAGCGGGAGACAGAAAATGTTGTTCTCATTTTTAAAGATGAGAAACTGAGGCACAGAGAGACTAAGTGACTTGACCAAGGTCTCACAGGGAATCTGTGGTGGCGTCTGGAACTGAATCCAGATCTGCTGACTCCCAGTCCAGTGTCTTACCTGTAAGGCCATCCTCTCTTAAATGACAATGAGACTTGGATGAGACTGGCTGAAGTTTAGCTCAGCCAAGACAGTGACAACGTTGGCGGTATGAAGAAGCAGCTAGAAGAACTAGTGAGGATTATACGAGCATGCCTGATTGGGAAAGTGCATCTGCCTTAAGAACCTTGTAAAATCTTTGGATGCTCAGTTACCACTGTGACCAAGAATGCTTTAAGGTACTCTTCATGGGGCCGATGGAGCTAGTGCAGAATGGAGCTTGCTAAGTGGTGCCTCAGGCATGGAATGCATGAATCTGCGTTGACTGCGTGAATCTTCCCAGGTGGAATGTTAAGGTGTGGGTTTTAACCTATCAAACCCTAAGTAGGTTTGTGAGCTGACAACCTCAGAGTCTGTCTCTCACCCCCTGTAAATCTTACCACCCTGGTGATCTGCAGAGGTGCTCAAACTGGAAAGAATTGTTATCAGTGTCATTTTCTGTGAAGGCTCCTCAACTCCCTTTGCCTTGGTCTAGTAAGCCTCAGACTCGTTCACCTACTGAACACGTTGCGAAGCTCTTCCCTTCTCCTTGGGCAGTGGAGGTGGAGATGATTGGAGAGAAGTGAGGGGGTTAGATGTGGGGCCATTGATGGAGGAGTGTTATTTCAATACTCTGTGTGTGTGCAGTTCATCGCATGTGTTGTTATATTGTGCCTTTTAAAAATATTATTTATTTGTATTACCGTAGCACCTGGGAACCCCAGTTCTGGACCAGAACCCCATTGTGCTAGGTGCTGTATAAACCCAGAAGAGAAAAATAGTCCCTGCCTCAGAGTTCAAGTGCCTCAAGCCAGGAATAGGCACTTAATGGAAAATGAAATATAGTAAGGGTGTATTTCTATTGCTGGACAAATCTCAAGAGGTTCTATATCTGGGTTCATTTAAGCACCCAACAGTTCAGATGCTGATCTAACCTATATCAACTATCTTGAGTCAGTCAGGCAGAAGTATATTAGTAACTTTAGCAGGGCTGGGAATATTGCAAGATCACTTTTTTTCTGTGACAGCTTTGTTTCAAAAGTTCTGATCCAAGGCCATATAGAGATGGGCCAGACTTGAAATTTGGATTCAGATCCAATTTTTTGCAAATGTTGAGGTGGTTCAGATTGAGAATTTTGATGCAGGGCAGTTTCTTGGCAAAGTATTTTTGTTTTAAAGAAAAAATATGTAATCAGCTGTGAAACTGTAATGTATTGGAAAGGATAGGAAAGGTTGATATTGTGAGCTTGCTACCTTCGATGTAGGGTGTCAAATGACAATTACTTTCCCAGACTTTGCTAATGCAGATTTTATGTATATATATGAGTGAAGGGTTGATGGCTTGTCCATAATATTGCTACAGTAGGCAAAGAAATGGCCTAAACATGGAAAAGTTAAAAAGGTTTAAAAAAAAAAAACAACTTTAGCCTTCTCCAAGAATGTCTAAAATAATGAAAAGAACTGAAGTGAAAAGCGATTATTAAGAGATCTTTGAGGATCAAAGCCTTGTTTCAGTTTTTCCAATGGGAAAAAAAACTTTTTATCTGTTCATATGTGGAGCTTAAAGTAGGGCAGAATATTGTAGTTTTTTAAATGATTTCATTTTACAATTTACTTTGGACAGGAGGAAGGGGTTCTTTCTGTTTGTTCTTTCTCTTGTTATTCTGTGTCCTGAACACAAAAGGCCAGGCTGGCTCTGAAATGAAGAACAGGGTCATTCTATGAACTGATGGTTCATTAGTGTCCTTTTGATACACCAGAACAGTAAGAGACTTCTATTTTCCCCCCACTATCTAATGAGGTCTATGCTCTTAAATCAAGACATCTTCCCTCATAATGTTGCTATGACCGAGTCATTCTCTGGCTTTGTCTTGAACAATTGCACCAATAACAATCATCCTGGTTGTCTGGAATAGATAGTTCAAAGTCCAAACTGAATTAAGCATCTAATTTTCATGATTTCCATACAGTACATCCTATAACCCAACTGCGTGCTTATCCTTGGTGGCTTTTCACTGAAATGACCACAGTGTGTGTGTCCTGGAGCATCTGGGATGTGATTCCAGTGAATGTGATGTGGTATTGCTGACCCCCAGCATACAAAATTCACAGCTTGGGACCCTAAAATCATGATATTGACTTGAAAATTAATACAGTTGGGATTTTTAATAAATAAGAAATGCACTTGGCGCTGATGAGTTGTAGCGGGTCTCTGGCAGTGCTGGCAGAGTACGGGGACTAGGGGAAGAGTGCAACTAACTTTTCTTTGCTTAAACCAGAACAGCCCCCTCCCCTCTCCCTGCCTTGGTGCTGTGAGCATAGGGCGAGCTCCCCTTCCTGTTTCGATCTACTGGGGGTTGGTGTGGACAGAGTCTTCCTCCAAGGCTGTGGAGTGGCTCTCTGGCCCCTGTTGCAGCATCAGAGAGGTGCTAGGTTTTACACCAAAATCCTGGTGGATCTATGTGTATGAGGATCCACAGACCCTCTCCCTCCTCCCCTCAAAGCAGCTCTCTGCACTGGGAGTCCCTGATGACCTGCCCTCTGCAGCATACAGCTGGCATGGAGCCACTAAGCGGGCTTCCCAAAACCTGCCCCACCAAACAGAGCGTGCTGATGCTGTTTATGCACGCCTCCCTAGCATGGCGATAAGTAGCGGGGTAGATGGTGAGGTGCTGCTTAGGTGAGTACAGCTACGCCTGAGATCTACATGGCTCTCTCCATGCCCAAGCACTGCCTCCCCCATCCACACTGCTGCTGTTAGCAATGCAGTGCCCGTTGCTGAAGCCTTTCTTCACCACAGGGAAAGACTCTGCCAGTGGGGAAAGACTCTGGCAGGGGCGAGGCAGTGTGGGGAAAGGGTCCTGCGGTGGAGAAGAGCCCTGGCTGGGAGAGGCAGCAGAGAGAGGCTCTGGCAGCTCCTCAATGCTGGAGCCTTTCACTGCCACACGTAGCGTCACACTGCGGTGTGGACACAGCCTGCTTTGCACTGTGGTGTGTAGCTGCACATACCCGACAGGCCGCTGCCAGTGGTGTGCAGTGTAGACATACCCACCGCCGCCCAACTTTTTTTGAGATGTTCTCGTGCACCTCTGCATTCCTTGCATGCAATGCTACTGCACCAGTGTAGCTGCTTTCAGGGCACTGTTACCTGGGCTGCAGGATCTGTCCCTAGTGCACAAAAGAAAACCCCTCTGATGTATGTTATGCACTGATTCTTCTTCATCACAAAAAACACTGTTTGCATCAGAGAGAAACGATGCTTCCCTTACTCTCAGGTCATTCTATAAATTGTATCCAATGGGCACTTTGTGCCATGAAGCATCAGCTGTTTGCTGTGACCTGGTGCTTTCTGATTGGCTTAAGCAAACATATATTTTCTAGTCTTTCCCGATCTTTTGTTCTTGGTCCTACTTTCTATCAAATGATTGTTAGGGACTCCTGGGTGTAAGGTGTATAAGCTACATCATACAAATGTAAGTGTCCTGGGGCAAACAGATATTTTATCCTCGTTCTTTGTTTCTTCTAGATTAGCTCTGCCTACCTGCAGCTAGTATATTAATGATCATACAAATGGCAGAGTCAAATTGTCCTTTCTCTGCTTTGCTGGTGTGAACCTGGAGTAAATCTGTTGATTCTAATGGAGCTAGGACTAATGTAACTGAGAACTGAATTTTGTCCCACACGTCTGTCTTGAGAGGTGGGGGTATGGATGGTATGCTGGAGGGCACACATCCTACATTCTGATGGTAGCTTCACCCGTGGTAATCACTTAAATTAAAAAAAAGTTATTTTTAGAAAGATCATACACTCCCTGTAATTGTTTTAAATGTATCAAAGTGCCTGCTGCTCTAAATCCTGTGATTTATGGGTTTGCTTTATTTTTTTTATAGCCAAATTTAAATCCTGGATTCATTGAAACCTTTTGGAAAATTGGGATTATTCCAAAGTGGAGAAAAGGGAGGGAGTGCTGGTGCTTTGCCAAGATCAGCAGTGATTCATTCCCACGTTTTATGCTCTGCTCCCAGTGAAGGGCAGAGACAGGGAACTTTGTAAGGAGATCTACTGAGAGATTATCTTGTTCTAGGGTAATCTAACCTGCCTGAGTCTTATTGGAAAATGAGCTCTGCACAATCCCTATGTTGCTAGATAAAGTGCTTTTATTTAGGAAGTTACTGAGCCAAACTCTGCCCACTAGCTTCCCTCCCATCTTCTGTTCCAACTACTGAGTATTGAAGGGAACCCAAAAATAGTCTGTTTCATCTAATCTCTCTAAGGTACCACTGAGATATGTAGGTGCTGTCTGTCATGATAGAGGTGCTAATAGTGATAGGGGAAATGTTGAAAGCTTCACTTTAAGCATCCAAATGTTAGCATCCCTTACAAAGAGATTCTGCAGTAATTGTCCAAAACGCAGTAGCTGGCACTACTATACAACGGTAGATTTACTTATGGTGTCCCCGTCCACAACGGGCTCCCAGACACCACCACAGTAGAAGTAATAAATAATAATTAACATGGCATGTGTTACGTTTTTACGACAGTCTCTTTGTACTACTACTTAATAACAGGTCACTCAGGAATTGACACTCTTGTGAGATTTCCATCATTTTCAGTTCCAGTACCTGCCAGAAATAGCACAAGAATAGACTTTCTCAGAGTATTTCAGCCCCTCTTATCCAATCAGGTACCCAGAAATGTAAAGGCATGGGAAAACAAATGGAGCCAAACATTCCAGCACCTTAAAGTTTGCTCGTGATCCAATTCCAGAAATAGGAAGAGAGAATTTTGTGGGGGCCAGGGGAAGCTTATGGTTCTCTTCTGAACTAATTTTTCCCTCACTCTTACTTAGAATTCGGAGAGATTCTGATGGCACCTCTTGCAGTAGTGGAAATGAAAACAAGCAAATCTTAGGAAATTATTTCTGTCAATGGCAGTGCTGTTGAGTTGGCTATGTACAATGAGAATTGACTTTTAAACACAAGAAATAAATTCTTGCTTTGGTATTTCACACGGCATTTGGAGGGGCCCTGGATTTTGACATGATCATGGTGTTTGTGGCATTTCCTCGCCTTAATATAGGGAAAAAAACAAAGTGTGATAAATACTGGCTGCTTTTTGGTGGCAACCACTGTAACTTGCATAAAGCAAGAGGAAGATATCCCCCTTAAATAGAGTGGAGATACCTGGAATGGAAAATGTAAGCAGGACTGAATAAGGATTTTTGCATTATTGGCCCATAATCAATTGTGCAGGAAGACCAAAACTCTAGGTCTTAAAAGTTGAACAGTTTCAAAAGCTGTAGCTGAAAATATTGAATGATCGTTTTATCAACTTCCACTCAAATATATATTTGGGAATAAAGGTTTAAAGTACAAGTGTTTGGTCATGACCCAATAACCCAATTTTCAGAAATCATTCTGTATTGTAGATTAAAATATGGATCGGATTGTTTTGATTGGTAATGGAAAAATATTAGCCAGAATATTTTTTTCTTCCCTGTTCAAGGCACATATTAAATTGTAAGTTTCTGGCAAGGCGCACCAAATGTTATTTGAGACGAGAGAGGAATGTAAACTATGTCAGAAGAAAACAACTGACTAGCAGTTTAAAACGCTTGAGCCCGAACTCACTCCAGGAATGAAAAGAAATACAAGAAATGGGCTTTCTTTGTTTGAGACCAAATACAAGTGGAGCCTAGGAACTAGCAAGTGGTGGTCAGGTCTTCCTGTGGCCATCCCTTCTACAGCAGCCGGAGTGCTTGGAGACTGCTAGACAGACAAGTCTTGAAAGTGGCAGGACTGATGGGGCTTTGCTGCAGAGGGGAGGACTGATACTGAAATCCCACATGTGCGTACAGTCCTCCAACGGGCCACAGAGCTGTGCTGCATGGGGGCTGCTTCTTCCACCTTGCTGTAAATGTCAGTTGAGGGCTAGCATGTGGATCTGTGACTATGCAGAACTACTGGCTATTACTCCTCTCCTGGGCAGGTGAAGCGCATCGAGTTGCCAAAGCAGGGAAGGGAGAGGTGGAGTGAATTTGAACTTCTTTGTTAAGCCTTGTGGATTTTTTAGCCAAGTTGCAGCCTGTGGGCTTTTACGCTTAATTCTAACGGGTCGCTTTTTCTCTGGGCTTTTTGTGTGTGTGCTTTGACCATTCCCCATCCTCATCCAGCGTGACTGATGAACACTACCCCCTCCCCGACTGGTCTCTTACCCCGCCCTCGCTTTTTCCTAAAAAGAACATGGATTTCACCGATGGGTTCAGCAGGGCTGTTTAAAGAACCAAGTTTTACTTTTTCTTTTGGATTTGGTCAGGTGGTTTGGGACTCAATGATGTTGCTACCTTGAGCAAACCACATGCCCGCCAGCCCCGGGAATGTTAGCTCGAGGAGGGTATATGGGGGGTTCGGGGAGCTAAAATGTGTCCTCAGTGCATACGGTTGGTTGGTTAGTGTGGCAGGTTGGGTGTGCTGGTTTTCGGAGTGTGGAGCTGCTTTGGAGACCCATTTCAGCTTGTGGTTTTTGAAAACTCTGGCAACCCTCTGAGCTCCTCCCACAGCTCCCCTGGGTTGTCCCACTTCACATGCTCTGTCTTCTGGCTGTGTGTGGGGATGAGCACCATGGAGAAGATGAAATAGCAACAGTGCTCGGCTTGCTGGCCTAGGCCTAGGCCATCTCCTTCTGCACCGAATGGGAAAACGCAGATAAAAATATCCAGAGTTTCAAACCTGCAGCCATCCTTGAGTGAAGGAACAGGATCCTGGCTCTGCTAGAGCTTAGCTCTCCTGGCTCCCAGTTAGATGGATTTTTGTTTTGTGTTTTCCATGTCTTTTTGTATGGTAGGATTCTTCCTTCTCCTCCCACTCTCACCAGGCCTCAACCCCCTTTTCCCTCAAGACCCTGTCCTGGATTTATATTCACTTTCCTTGCTGCCCATCCTGGCTTGCTTCACTTCCCCCCTGTTGTGTGCTTACCATCTCCTGGGATAGTTTGCTGCCTTCTCAGGGTAAAAGCCTAAGCAATCGGAAGAACATGAGGCCACTTCTTATTAAGCTGTTTGTTACAAGGAGATTTTCAATAGCAGCTAAAGAGAACAGTGGCCCTTACCAAAGTCCCGACCCAAACCTCCTTACCTTGAAAACTCTGGAGCCGTTTGTAACTGGAATCTACATCCAAATTTTGCAAATGACCCTTGGCCAAATTCACAATGTTTGTGCCTAGCAAACATAAGGCCTTTATATCCATCTATAGGCACCCAAATAAGTGCCTGAGTTCCAGACATGCTGAGCACCTGCCACTTTTGTGCCTGCCCATGGAGTTGCAGGTTCGTAGCACCTGTGAAAATAAAGTTGTTTGTTTAGGCATCCACACCTGGATTTCAGTGCCTAGCTTTAGGCTTCCAAATTTGGAAATGTTGGTCTCTAACTAAACAGCAGTCCAGTCTCTAACGCAGTGTGTTCAGATCCAAATTCTGGGTGGCAGGGTAGAACGAAGGGTCTATTTTGCATATGGATTGGAATCTGAATATGCACTTAGCTTTTTTTTAAATAGAGCATTTAGTTAAGTTTTCAAAGTAGAGAAACTTAATAAAATATAAACTATTGTCTTTGGCATAGAACTGACAGGACTTTAACCCTTCAAGTTTGTCTTTAAAACAAAACAAAACTTTGCAATGCACGTTACTTACACCCAAGCACGATATTAGTGTCATCAGCAGCATGCTTGCACGTACATGGAGAGGCTAATGTAGGTGTGTTTTGCTATTGACTACTATGGAAGCAAGAATACTCCCATGGAGGAAGACCTGGTCCCTGTGCACTCAATCCAACTCCCACTGCAGGCAAGGGAAAGATTCCCATTGATTTCAATGGGAATATGAATGAGCTTTTAAGCCCCACTCTTGCAAGGAACTGAGTGTCTCCTGGCATGTGCTGAACACCCTGAACAGCTGGATAGTCTGGTCCTGCCTTAGACAACACAGTTCAGACACACATTAAACCAGATGTTTGGGAGACCGCAGGATCTTCAAGCAGTGCAGCTGTTGCTCTTGTGGTACTGTTTTACACTTGCTCCTTCAGTGGATTACCAATAAGATGGGGCAAAGATGCTTGACACAAGCAGAGTGAATGCTAATAAAATCTCATCTGAAAAATCAGAGCACTTGGCCATATCAATATTTTCTTTTCATGCAAGTGGAAAAATTTAATAAAATCAAGAGGAAAATGCTCCCTGTCCCCCCACCCCCCGCCCCGCATCATTCCACTATCACAATAACTGACCAACATCTGGGTTTTTAAAAAAAAAAATGGATCCCTCTAAAGACAAAATCAGTTAATTAAAATTATTTTTATTCAGTAACCCGTGGTCCCATAATTGTTGAATCTGACGGATGGATGAATATACGACTTCCTAAAGTTTTTTTTAGCTAAATCCTACTTCGGTATTAACCCTTTGTTCCTCAAACATATTTCTTCTCCTCTCCAACCCCACGTTTTTGACATTCTATTTCACATGCCTGTCTTTTGACAGACACATTTTTACTTGCATGCAAATTTAGAGGGGCAAGTTTCCCTGTCAATACCATGCTAAATTATTACAATTTATTCCAAGGCTTATCAGAATTCTCAGTTCTAATTGGTTATCAGATTGCCCGTCACCCACAGTAACCTGATTTAGAGCCATCGAAATTGTTGAATCTACATAATAAAGTGAACGTGATGAAAAGCAAATGCACACCTAGTTTATATGTGCATTATCATTGTCATCAAGGTCAAAGAATCTTTTTCCTGCCAGATCTACATATTCATAAAGCCTTTTGCACGATTAATGAGACGGAAGATTAAATGGTTGTGGATTAAGAACAAACCCTACTGTTCTCCTAATTAGCCTGAAAGTTACTTTACTTCATCTGATTAGAATTCCAAATTCAAACTAGCTAACACAAGCATGACACTCCCTTGCCTTCCCCTCTGCTCCCCTCCCCTGCATCTCTGGACCAATGTCTTTGAGAAACATGAACACAAGGATTGCCAATGATCCATTTCCTTATTCCCTGCCTCTGACAGTGGCCAATATATACTTCAAGGGAAGGTCGAAATCTCCCATACTACTCATAGGGTGAAATTCACTTGCAGCCGAGGTCCTGTGCTAAAGGGTGACGTTAGCATGCAGGGCATTTGTTCAAAGCCCTTAGGCCAGGATGAATGTCTTCCCTAATTTTGCAAGGCCATTGTGAGGAGGCTTATTCTGATGTCACCTAGCAATAGTCCTATTACCTGAGGTGTGAAGACTGAAGAAAGCTCTTGCAATTTTATCCTTGCTGCTGCAGCTGGCATTCATATAAACCTCTATTCCTTTTTAAAACTAACACACCCATGTAATTAGCGGAGATAGGCTCAAACCAAGCCTCCAGGTGTGAGGGATCCACTTCCAAACTTTGCCACTGGTCCTGTAACATGGGCCAGAACAAAACCCTGGCTCCAAATGCCCACAGACTTTAAGGACTAGACCTCAGTTCAGATGGCCCTCTCTATTAACAGTCTGTTTCTGAGCATGCTGCTAGGTGGGCTGCTTGTTTGGGAGGAGTAAGTTTTCACCAACATCCCCACCTCCACCAAAATGCCCCCCATATGTGTTATGTTCTGCAGCTGTGCTGGGCCTCCCTTCTGACCATTCCTGAGGCTGCACAGCTGTTACTGTTCCTGCTGTCACTGGGGGGAGGGTCTGTGATGTCTGGCAGATCTGTCAGAGGTCCCTCATGAAGGTCTTCCAAGCCGAGCATTATGGAGTGAATGATGCCCTTCAACTTTCTATGAACGTTTGTCCTTTTTACTTTGATCTTCAGAATTGTAGGATTGTTGACTAGTTGGCTTCTGTTTCTTCCCCTTTCCCTTTTTTGTTTTGTTAGGGTAGAGGAAAGGCAGCAAGAGGAATGTGACGGGGATCAGTTTAAATACAAAAGGGAAAGGAGTAGATTTTGGGTGCATTTCCTACTTCCTCCCTCTCCCCCCCACCCTTTACCATTTTTTGGGGGAGGCTGGCCTGCGTACCTTAACTAAAATAAAGGTCAGTTAAAGTGATAAAGTTAAAGAAATTTTTGCTGCTGTGTTGATGTTAAAATAGCAGTAGATTCTATGCTTCCATTTTCTATAGGGAGCAGTTTGTATCTTTCAACAGTGGACATGAAACAAAATTTGCTGAGAAATATCTAAAACTCAAAGGAACGAGAAGGGAACATGGCACCCGTCACTGTTAAAAGGTTAAAATCCTGCCTGCCATCCTTTATACCATTTCAATTACCCCATAGAAATTCCATTTACTGAATGATCTTTTGGATTTATAGCTGAATTATTCACCCCGGTTGAGGACCATGTGTCCCCACTGTCCTGCTTGAAAATGTACCTTAATGAGGGGAGATTACAAAAATGCATTTGAAAATGATTCAGCTAAGAAGGTGTAAAGTCCCTGCTTCAGCCAGCCCGTGCTTGACATCGCTGCTGAGAACCTAACAACTGTGCTGCTGTGATCAGATGTGACCTAGATTTTAGTTCTCTGTAGCCCCTGCTCTCCCTGATCTTGCTTAGGTCTAAATGAGTTGAAGATGATCATTCCTGGATTCTTTCAGCGAAGAGTGCCACACTTCTCCACCCCTGTTTTCCTTCCTTCAGCCTATCAGACCACTCCACCTTTTCCCCTAGTCTGTTTCCCCTTCACTGCTGTACAGCTGCCAGGGAAGAGGACAGAGCTTAGGGCAGCTTTATGATTGTTAATGACAGGTGGGAAAATCCGATGATAAGCTCTTCATCCAGATGTGTCAATGTGTTACATGATGAAACGCTATAGCTAAAATACATGTGGAGGAAGGATCACAGACTGTCAAGAGGCAAAATAAATGGTCTGGAGGTCTGAGGGCAAGGTTGTGTGTTGAGAGATCCTGAGTTCTCATCATCCCAGCTCTGAGGTTGCCTCTTTCTGTGCTTATGCAAGTCACGTAATTCAGAGACTTTTCGTTTAAGGCAGTTGACTGGGCTCAGGCGATGTGGGTTGAATTTCTAGCTCTGCCCCAGACATCCTGGACAAGTCACTAAAACTGTGTGCCTCAGTTTCTCTATCTGTAACATGGGGATAAGATTTCCTTTCCCTCCCCTATGGCTGTTTTGTGTATTATAGATTGTAAACTCCGGGGTAGGAGCTAAGTCTCTTTCTAAGGGTAAGTACAGTGCCTAGCACAGCAGGGCCCTGATCTTGGTTGGGACATCTAGGTGTTACTGTAATGCAAATAATAATAAATAGTAAGTAATTAGCTCCCCAACCTGAAGCAAATACTCACCAGCAACCACACACCACACAACAGAACCACTAACCCAGGAACCTATCCTTGCAACAAAGCCCGTTGCCAACTGTGTTCACATATCTATTCAGGGGACACCATCATAGGGCCTAATCACAGCAACCACACTATCAGAGGCTGGTTCACCTGCACATCCACCAATGTGATATATGCCATCATGTGCCAGCAATGCCCCTCTGCCATGTACATTGGTCAAACTGGACAGTCTCTACGTAAAAGAATAAATGGACACAAATCAGACTTCAAGAATTATAACATTCAAAAACCAGTTGGAGAACACTTCAATCTCTCTGGCCACTCAATTACAGACCTAGAAGTGGCAATTCTTCAACAAAAAAACTTCAAAAACAGACTCCAACGAGAGACTGCTAAATTGGAATTAATTTGCAAACTGGATACAATTAACTTAGGCTTGAATAGAGACTGGGAGTGGATGGGTCATTACACAAAGTAAAACTATTTCCCCATGTTTATTCCCCACGCCCCACTGTTCCTCAGACGTTCTTGTCAACTGCTGGAAATGGCCCACCCTGATTATCACTACAAAAGGCTGCCCCTCCTCCCCCCGCTCTCCTGCTGGTAATAGCTCACCTTAAGTGATCACTCTCTTACAGTGTGTATGGTAACACCCATTGTTTCATGTTCTCTATGTATATAAATCTCCCCACTGTATTTTCCACTGAATGCATCTGATGAAGTGAGCTGTAGCTCACAAAAGCTTATGCTCAAATAAATTTGTTAGTCTCTAAGGTGCCACAAGTACTCCTTTTCTTTTTGCGAATACAGACTAACACGGCTGCTACTCTGAAACATAACAATCTTATTACCCGCTCTGCAGCGATGCTGTGAGGATAAATTCTCTGTAGTGCACCATGAAGTTCTGGGGTTGTTCTGTCAATGTAGAGTTAAATGTTACAGCGTGGGCGGAGTGAGGGTTTCTGCCAAGATTTTACTTAACTCCAATATTGCCCGTCAATGTGATTGACTTGACACCTACATTCAAAACAATTTGAGCTTCTCTCCCACTGTGTGGTAGCAACTTGGATGTGAAAATGACACATGCCACTGTTAGTTGATAGTTCACTGTTTGATGCTGGGGGTTGCAGTTACTCTGTTTATTCAGTTTGGCACTTGGCAAGCATCCTTTGCCACTTTACGGCTGTCAGTTCTGCCTGCTGAGGAATAAGAGAAACCTTTCCAAAACTATCCACTCAAAGCAAACCTTTGCTATAACTGACCCATTCGATGGCATAGGAGCCAGGAGCCTAAATATGTTTTTTCATGGTCTGCTCCCTTCCCCTGTCATGCTTTTATTTTAAAGTGGTATTTCCTACACTGCTGTAAACATGAAGGTGGCTTCTGTCTTGTGATTCAGCAACACTTTGCCATGACATTCCTCTCATAGCACATCGGTGATAGGGCTGGATGCACTGCGAGCAGCCTTCAAGGCTTATCAGAGACTTTATACCAAGAGTGTTTAGATAATGCGGTGATGGGTGCTTGAGAAATAGGAAATCTGCCTGGAGCCCTGTTGTTTAACTCACTATCTGTTGGATTTGTGATATGAGTGGTGCATGTGTAGTAAAATGATATATATTGGAACAACTTTATGGCCACTTGGGAATTCATGATTCTTACTTTGCTGTACTCTGCAGCCACTGACAACAGGCAACAACTTGGATATTATTATAATTTGTGTTATCATAGCACCCGGAAGCCCTAATCATGGACCAGGACCCCATTCTGCTAGGAGCTGTGAAGACACAGACCTTGCCCCAAAGAGCTTACAAGGAATCCTCCAGCTCCATAAACACGGACCTTGTTGCCTGAGCTACAGGAGAATTAGAGAGACAAGGTGGGTGGGGTAATATCCTGAACAATCTTCTGTTGGTGAGAGAGACAAGCAGAAGAAGAGCTCAGTGTGGCTCGAAAGCTCGTGTCTCTCGTCAACAGAAACTGGTCCAATACAAGATATTGACTCAGCTACGTGGTCTAATGTCCTGGGACTGGCCTGGCTGCAATAACACTGCGTTCTATAGGAGAATCTCAGTTAGCTATTAGTAGAATAGTGCCTATGAGGCATGGCAGGGCAGTTGCGATCCGTCCAGGACAGGGCAGTGTGCGAAATATACATTAGCTAAATTATTACAATCAGTATTGGTAACAGAAGTGTGAGAAATAGTCATAACAGACCTGAAACTCGCCTGGCTTCCTGTTGTGTTACTTACACAAAACAGACCAGATCTGTCAGAAACCTCACTGAGGCGCATGCATCTTTGGAGAGATCTGGGGCTCAGCCTTGAGCAAACATGGCCCCACCCATGTTAGCTGTGTGAAATGTGTAGCTTTGCATGTTCTCCATGTGAACCCTCCTCTGTTTTCAGGGAGTGTTTGTTGTGTCTTTTGCTACACCAGTAACCATATAAAGAAACCAAACGGGACGCAGCCAGGCCCCAAATAACAGTTTGTACTAAACATACACAAACACTCCAGGCTAAGCTGCACACATTCTGCTTCTCTGACTGGTTTCTGGTGGCTTCTAAAACACAGACCACAGTGAGTGCTACTGAGAGGAGTCGTGAACTACTTAAAGGAATATTACCTTATTCCTATACACCAGAGTTTTGTTTGTGATTTTGCAGCTGTTTGAATGTGAAACTCTAAGTAAACACAGGTCCAAAGGGAGGAGAGTCAATTCCATGTGGCTGATGCCGAAGGAAATATTTATATGGAGTGAACCTGCCACATTTGTTCTCCCAGCGCAGTGGTATAAAGGTGGAGGTGATGAAAAAGCAATAATTGGACAGTTATCCATGAAATCAGAACTAATGCCTGCAGTCCAAATCCCAGCCCCAGTGGAATCAAAGGGGGCTCTCTCAGTTGCTTCAAAGAGACCAGTACCAGATTAAGTACTAAAATTAAGTGGGATGAAGAGAGGCATTTCACCCCTAGTTATACTCACTCCTTGCTGGAAGCTGCCAGCAGCTGCAATTAGCAATTGTCATTGTTTGGTGTTCCATGGGGAGCTGCAGGTGATGGAAAATTAAATTGATCCCTGTGGGCAACGTGATTTGACTATTATCAAGGAGTCTGGTGTACTTTGAACTGTAGGGTGGGTGGCAATAATGATACATGGAAAACTGGTACATCACCACTGATGGAAATCTGGTTGTGGAATGGGTAGGTCGGACTGCTAGATAGGCAGGTAACAGATGGGGAGAGACAGAGACTCCAAGTCTCAAGTCTATGCCTTGTAATGGTTTGTTTCAGGATGCCAACTGCATACCCAAGAAGAAAAGAAATCAGTTGATAATGTTCTTTCTCTCTAAAGTACATGGCCCTGCACTACCATGGTATCTGAGCCCCTCCCAGTCTTCAATATGTTCACACAGGAAGTCTGATACAGGGCAGGGAATTGAACCTGGGTCTCCTTAGGCGTATGCTAACACCTTAACCACTGGATCATCCTTCCTGTCTGTGTAGTATCAACCATACCGTTAGCACGTGGGTCTGAAAACTTTGTGCAGCTTTTATAACCTACGGCATAACTGTGGTTTGTCTAAAGCTTTGGGTTGCACTGTCATGTGGGCAGGGGTCACATGTTCTCCGAAAGAATCGATGGTAAGCCCAGTGTCCAGCCTATAACTGCGGTGCTTCAAGAATAACAAACGAAGAACCCTCCTTTCTCTTCAATGACAGGTGGAAGGCAAAGGAACCGGCTGTTCTGCAAAGTGCACGTCTCCCTCAGCTACAAGCCAGTTACCACGCCAGGAAGCTGGACTGCAGCCTTTGGAGGCTGAAGCACAGCCAGTACAATTACGGTTGGTCAGATCTGCTACACAGTGATCATTAGCCCAGCGTCATGTATCCTTGCTTTAAGAGTGGAAGGGTAACCAGTCTGCCAGGCAGTTTATTGGGTAGCTTTTCTCAGAGCACTGAACTGGAAGAGGCTTTTAATGTATTTAGATGTGGGCAAAGGCTTCCAGCCTCATACACTCATCCATTGCTCCCCCTTTGACTCGTCTTGTCTAGAGTACTAAAGCCATGGCTTGGCTGAGGTGCAATTTTGGGGGGAGAGGTGTGGTTGGTTTAACAGTTCTCAGCCTTGGCATGAAGGGAAGGAGTCTTTTGCTGCCTTACAAGGGATGGAGCTCCAAGCAAGAACTGGGTGAAGGGACAAATCTGAAAATGCATACACTGGGTTCTCCTCTGCCAGAGGTTGGTTGAGTTTGGCCACATCTTTGTCTGGGAGGCAGAATAGGCTCTCCTGGAGAGGGGGAGGTGCAAGAAAGCTTTTTTCACGACTGTTGCTACCTTGAGCATCCCAGCAGAACCCTGAAGCTTTGTTCTACATTGAAAAATGGAGGGCAGTTTTCTTGGATGGAAGGAGAGATCTGTGTTCTGGCATTTCTCCTTCCCATCAGCATCTCTTTGATTTTCCGCAATACTCCTGGGAGAATTCTGCACAATGCAGAATTTTGCAGAAATTAACGTGCGTGCTGAATTTCCTTCCCCCCACAGAAATGGGCTGCAGTGCTACTAGCCACAACTCGGGGCTGCTGGACCCGGCAGAGCCCAGCTTGCACATAGAAGATGGTGTGAAGGGGGGCCCCTGGGCTCTGCAGGAGACAGGGGGGTGATTGTCTGGGCCAGAGGGCCCAATGGCTGGGCTCTGGGGGGGTGGAGTTGTGGATGTCTGGCCCCCCAGCTGGGCTCTGGGGAGGGAAAGGGGAAGAGAAACAGGAGCTGGGTTGTCAAAAGGGTTTCTTTAACTCTCTAATCCTGGGGGAATTTTTGTGTGTGTCTGTATTGTTACAGATATACTTGCTGACAGGTATTTTGAAATAAATTACCAAAATAATTGAAACTGGCATGATTATGTAGTATTACTTTGACAAATAAGATCTGCAGAATTTTTAACTTTTTGGTGCAGAATGCCCCCAGGAGTAGCACAGGCTCAGTTTGAGCCAGCTTCTCTTGACTCAGGAGTTGTTCTCTTGCAGGCATTTGGACAGGTGTGTGAAGGCCCTGGTCACCTCTGTCAGCAATGTGTTTGGCTTTCAAAATTCCCACACCCAGTTAATGAATAAACAGCAGAGAGGAAGCAACCTTCAACGGTTAATCTGGTTCTTTCTACTGAACGACAGCACATGATGCTGTCCCTTTACTAATGGTACCTCAACTACACCTTGATGCATAATAAGAACATTAAGTTAGTTTATGTTGTCTTGTTGTCTGTTCTTCCCTTGATGCGAGTTTGCAGCTCTGTTAAGCAGTACGTATGCATCCGAAGAGAGCCCTGTAGCTGTGAAAGGCTGGAAGTCTGCTGATTGCTAATGCTGCACTTCATATGAAACTGGAAAATGGAAAATCACTTACCAGAATAATCTTAGACCCCTATCAATACTGAACAGGCCTCTCTCAGACTGTGATAAATGGTCCTGTCTGTGGTAGCCTTGATGACTCAGACAATAGTTGGTGATACAGTCCGTCTATGGAGTCTTGTTGTTGGCGGTTTGTTGTATTAACCTTCTAATGTAGCCCTCGCAAGTCCCACAGCTTGACCTTGAATTAACTGCAAGACAGATCCGTTCCCACAATGAAATCCCTGGAGCTTGCCCCAATTGTGTTTCACCTTGGCTATCGCAGCCTCTTCCTCCCCAGCCGCTGACTCTCACCTGGCTTTCCTCCAGCCAGTCCAAAATGGTGCTGCAAAAATCATCTACCTGGCTGGCCACGTCCAAGCGTTTGTCCTCAGATCCCTTCAGTGGCTTCCCCTCACCCTCACGTTCAGAGCCTAGCACGGCCTGGCTCCCCTCTCTGTGCTCTCCTCCTCCTCAACCCCTTTGCTCTGCACAAGCCACGCCCCTTATTATTAGTCTTTATTGTCTGTATTCCAGTCGCACCTATTGGTGCCAACCAAAATCTGGGCTCGTTGTACTGTACAAACACAGAACAAGTGCATTTGTACATTGTCTCTCCAGCGCGTAAGCTCCTTAGGGCAGGGATGTTTCCTTTGTGCGTGTCTGTGAAGTACCTCACAAGCTGCTGGCAGGCCACAAATAACAATGTAACAGTAATAAAGCTTGGCAAAGTACAACAGGTAACTGGTGGTGAGCAGGCAATTTTGTCTCTATATCTCCCTCCCCCCCACCCCCGCACTCTATCTCTTGCATGTCAGGTGTTAAGATGTGCATGCCCCTCATCTGTGGTCTATTCATTTGGTATGAGCATTGATTTTATTGTACAGTTGCAAGCCCTAGAATATTACTTAGATCTCTAGTTCTGAGCTTGGCACAGATAATGTGGCACCAGCATTTGCAATACCATTCTCATTATAAAGAGAGAACTTTTGCCTGGAAGTCTACAACACCTCTTAGAAATGAATTGTGAGCAATAAGGATGAGTGACAGCTTTTCCCCTGGACCTCTCTTTGTTAAGTGACATCAAAGGACTGCCATTTGCTTCCTTTGCAAATAAAACGTGGATTAAAATAGCATTAATAAGACCTAAAATATCATATTAGGGACACTTAAAAAATGAGACCCAGTCATTTGTTGCAGAATAGACATTATTCTTGTCCAGTAGCAGTCATGTATGAGAAGGTACCTTATAAATTTAAGGAAAAGATGGGCTATTCTGAAGAAATACGGGATCCTTTATGCTTCTTAGCGATATGAAAATATTAACAGGAAAAGAATATTAAAATGAGTGGATGAGTTACATTGGAAAGGACAGCATGTGTAACTTAAAGTCATCTAGATCTTTGAATATCTTTCCCAATAGCTCCCTTCCAAGTAATTCAAATTTGTGCCTATTTTTAGCATAACTTGTTTTTATCACCTGATAATTGACAGCATTTGATAAGATTTATTGTTACCGCGATGAGAAAATCCTGCCTTGAGAATGGCTGAGATGGAGCATGTGTGCAAGACATCAGTTTTGGGGGTTCTTTCCTTTTGCTGATCCCTTAAGGGGTAAATGGCACCAAAGTCAAGAACTACGTTAACCCATCTGGTAATATTGAATAATAATAAAGATAATGATTACTTGGATTTATATAAAGCACCTATCATTAGCGGATGTAGAATACTTTGTGACAGGGAAACGGGCACAGAGCGGAGCAGTGACTTGCTCAAAATTACCACTGAGCCTGTGGCAGACCCACTTCACCCCCGGTAACGTGCTCTCATTTGGGACAGAGCCTGAGTCTTCCCATGTACTTGTATAGAGCACCCCTTGCATAATGTGATCCCTACCAGAAAGCTTCGTTAGTAGTAGCAGCAATTCCTCTTTGCTAATGAGGGCAACCAGAGAGACTTGAGGTGAGTCCAGAGAAAAAGATCTTTTACCTCAGATGGACAATGAACACAACTCTGCTTCCTTATTGGATTGTAAGAAGTAAATTCTAAGCTTTGGAATTCATCTCCTTTAGTTTCAAAGGAGAAACTCTTTCATGTATGGCTCTGGTGGAGAGATTTTCAGAAATTTCTAACAACATTTGGAATATAGGCAGGTATTGACTTCTGGGCTCAAAACAGTGGTTGTGACTTTGCCATGATTACTGTTTACCTCACAGATTAATAAACTTGCTAGAAGTCAGTGTGGTGCTTATTATTTAACCCAGATGTTGTACAAGAATTTTCACTGCTGTCACTTTGTTTCCAATGTATTACTTTATTTAAAGTAATAATTATAGCTAATTTTATTTCATTTCTTCATATATTTCTCTGTTGTAAAATATTTACATTTAATAAAAGAAAACATTCTGAATCATGGAATGAAAAGCATGATTTTTAAAGCAATAAAACTATAAAGGGCTTTTTAAAAAGCTACTTTGTCCAGGGAAATGTACATGTATTTTTGTCTTAAAGGGAATTTGTCCTATGTGGTGGGATAATAACTAATGTAGCAGCCCGGAATGCACCCTTTTCCCCCCAGGGCTGAAAGAACTCAGTTCTCAGAAAGTTCTGGGTTGTATTCTAAATCTAGCATCCAGGGTTCTCTACTGGTGAATCATGGGAGATGTAATCCAGCCAGGGAGTCTGGTGCATAGAGGAGAATGGGGGCATGTGGCACCCAAATTACAACTCCCATGGGGCATCATGGCAGCTAAAACAAACACAGGTTAATGTTGAACTGCCCCCAAAACTAAAGGTTTCAATTTGGTTCTACAAACCAAAAATATTTTGGTTTGGGTTGACCCAACCTGAAACAAAATATTTCATTTCAATTTTTGTGATGAAAAATGTAGAGATGTGGGGAAAATTAAAATTTTTCTGAGGAAATTTTTGATATTCTTGCAGAAACTGCATTTTCCCTTTGAAAAAACATTTGGATAGAATTAGAGCTGTTTGGGATTTTTCTTTCTTTTCCCCCCTCCCTTTTTTTCCTCCCTCTTACCTCTCGCACTCCTACCTTGAGGATGGCCCTGGGAGGGTGGCAGTGGGTTGCTGAGTCACGGCTTTAGCAATAATGTGGCTTTAAGCACCTCAGTCTGAATAGGTTCAAGCTCGGGTCAATTGGAGGTGTTCCAAAGCTGGGGATCTGCTATTGCGAATGTTCTGTCCCCTGCTCCCTAAAGCCCGATTCTGGTCTTCTCTACTTGCATCTTTCCTGTAGAGAAAAGCTGTCCTGGTGGCTGGTGAGGCAGTCTCTGAATTAACCAGGTCCTAACCTCTGCAGGCCCTTGTCAGAAGAGACTCCGCTTTGAATTTGGTTTGGAAATTAATACAAAGCCAGTGGAGTGCCCAGAACACTAATGCAATATGTTCATATCAGCCTCTGCGGAGTAAGAGAGGGCTGCCATGTGCTGGACAAGCTGTAGCGTCTCTATGTGGTACTCACATTCATTCCCAGGTGGCTGGAGTCGCGGATCAACAGTGCATCGTGCAAGTATTTGGATGGCTCCTTCTGACACAGAACGAAAGCGATAACAATGATCACAAGTGCTACACCCGTCGCAAGAGCAAAGGAAACAATATGGGACACAATGAGACCCAGAAAATGAACTCCAGAGGATGGGGCAAGGAGAGAGGTTCAATAGAACAGCCAGCACAGTGCTCCAAACTGAACTGCAACTTTGAAAATGTGATTCAAATATGCAGCTCTGGGAAACCAAGGAATCTCTGCTCGGTATTAGGGGACTTGTTTAAAGCTTGAACGAGGGTTCAGTGGCCCTAGCTGCCATGCAAGGGGTGAACTCTCCCATGCCCTACATGGATACAGAATTGAGCCAAGCCTGGTTTGGAGTCCACAGGCTGATCAGATTCCCCAGAAGGAAATTAGGAGTAGATCCTTAAGGAGGCAGCCTTAGAGTAAGAAGTCTCCCCCACACTCAGTGCTACAGGGCTGAGAAACCAAACTGGGCTGTTTCTTCCAAAGGCTAAAAGCTTTCAGTGCGGGGGCAGGCCTGGAAAGGTTTCCTGTTGCTGCCCATTCACCTGCTTATTTGGTTACCCAGCACTGAAGCATTTTCTTAAATCGCATCCAGTTGTGGAGCCACCTCAAAGGATTGCCCTGTTTACCCACACCACGTGGGCCAGACACCCGGATAGTAACTGGTGCTCTTATCTAAGGGGTGCCAAAGGGATTTGCGCCACTTACAGCCACTGTTGCCTTGCCTGGCTTCCTCCTTCTCTGGGCAAAGTGGGGGCTCCCCAGGGCAGGTGGGGCATGCCACAAAATCTGTCCCCTCTTCTGTGTTCACCACCCTCCCTCATCCCCCTCCAGTTCCCCTTCATGTGGGTATGTGGTGAAAAGTGTCAGACCCGTGGGGTATATTCTGAGCCAGACCACTTATTTCACTGATCCAGGCAAGTAAGAAAAATGAGCAGCATCTGCTTCTCTCATTGGTGGGAGGATTTGAATGATGTAATCACGGAACAAAAGCTATTTCCTGTGGCCTCAGCTAAGAAAAACTGGACCAATCTTCCATACATCACTTGGAAAGAGAAGCTCTTCCTGCAGCATGTTGCGCTAGGGATCCACTGGGCTGCGGCTCTGAGAGCGTGAGGGGCTCCTGGAGCTCACGGGAACTTCGACTGTCTTGTCACCACCAGTGTCTTGGCAGGGAACTTGCTGCACTGGGCATAATGGCTCATTGTTCCTGTGGCAGGAAAAAAGAGGCAGGATGGGGAGGAGATGAAGTAAAACCAAAGGAGAGAAATTGGGCCTCAAACCCTGTAAAGCTGGCCATTACTGCAGTAAAAGTAATGCCTCGCTTTTCTGTGGCACCGTTCAAGTGAGGCTCTCAAAGCACCTTAGGAACACTAATAAATTTCAGCCTCGCAAGAGCCGTGTGACACTGGTAAGTATTATAGATGAGGAAATGCAAAGAGAGATTTTAAGCGACTTGCTCAAGGCTGCACAGTGGGTCAGTTGTGGGGGGAGGGGGGGGGGAGGGAGGAGAATAGAACCCAGGTGTCCTGACTTTTAAGTCTCTGCACCAAATAGAGGATCGCTAGGGGAAACTTTGTGAAATATGCAGTTTCTTTGAGGACTGGAAACAAGATTAGCTTTATACTTCAGGCTAAATAGGACATGCATATACTATTAAAATAATGCAGAATCAGCTGGCATGGTGACTTGGAAGCAGCAGTAATTAATCTGTGAAATTCCTAGAGGAGGGAAGCCTCACAAAGGCCCCGAAGCTGCAGACTTAAGTGCAGAACATATCATAATCTAGTGAGCAAATAATAATGCAAACCACAAATATTTACAGAAGTGGAGCTGGGAAGCGTTGGCTGGGAGGCTGTTGAATGTTGAGAGCCAAGGAACAGAGTGTTTAAAGGTCTCAGAGTTTTTTTCCAATGGACAGCGCTATGGGAGGAACCTTGATTTCGGTATAGTCCCTGCACTTTTGGAGACCACATACTTTGGGCCTACTTCTCCTTTCAATTTACGTGATTCTAAACTGGGAGTAACTCAACTGAAGTTAACAGAATTACTCCAATTTACACAAGCGTGAGAGGACAATCTAAATGCTTGATGTCCTCTGGGGATAAAATATACCTGTCCAGGGATTAACAGAGGACTATTGTGACATGAACATTAAGAATAAGGTTCTCTTTCTTGCATGTATCAGTTGTAAGTGTCGATCTCCACCCAAAGAGGGGTTTACATGGGCAATGTGAGTTACTTTGGAAGCAGTGCAGAGCCTGCTTACATGCTGTTACACAGTGCAATGGTTGGCACACTCCCTTGGCTGCCGGAGTCACCGCACTGTTGCCCCCAGTGGCCACAGTCAGGCTTCGTCTCACCACAAAGGGGCTGGGCGGGGGCAGCTAGCGATGTCCAGCTACGTCCTCTCCTTTTGTTTCTGTGGCTCAGTTTGTTCTCCACTGTCATTGTCATTCATGGTACTGTCTTTACCCAGTTACTATGGATCTTGTGCTCTTGTCAGACCCTGCCTTTGTGATGCGCTTTCTGACATCTCCAAAGTGTCTGTTTCCAAAGTCGCTATGGCAATACAACCTGGTGAGTATTAACCATGGTAAGTACTGTTAGGGGCTTATTCCTTCGCCCACTTACTTCCCTGGTCCTTCTCGCATGAACAGAGAGCAACAATACCCGAAGTCCAAAGGTGCAAACAATTCGATGTCTATTGGGGTGAACTTCCAGCAAGCATGATTCCAGTTTCCTTCCTTAGTGTCCTCCTTCCCAGCTCTGACACCACAGAGCCTTACCTGTGTCCCTGTTCCCATTCCCCCCCCTTAGCAAAACACGATCCCAATTTCTCCACCCCCATTCTCTGTTCCCATTTCCCCACTTGCTTCCTGATTGACTGCAGACTACATAGTAAAACTTGAGTTCTGCTTAGCTATACCTTAACCAATCATTTTCCTGAAATTTAACTAACCAATCCTAACATATTGTCACATGATTATTTAACCAATTATATCCCACCACCTTAATTAGTTTATACCCAGCAAAATTAATTATATAGCAGACAGAAACAATCACAGAACCAGACAGAAATTATAGAGACAAATAATGGGGAAATGGGGACTACAGTGATAGAACAACAAAGAAATGAGGCTTTCACATCCCAGCTATTGAAAAGTGAGTTCTTGCCAGACAGGATGCTATCAAACTAAGTTTCCTTTTACATCTTCTAGGCACTTCCCTTTCTCTGGAGGCGATAGGCATTATCAGGACAAGATTGTATTTCTAACAGCCCAATAGCACCTTATTTCAATGTGACTAGTTTGGAATGTGAAGATGTGACCGTTCACTTCCCAGCTTATGGCTGCCTCTGCTGCTTAGCCAAAGGCCTTAGCCTAAGAACAGGGCCTCAGACTGTCGCAGTAAGAGAAGGCCCTTACATCGGCAGACAGTGATTTTGATTCTCTCTTTTATACCTCTATAACTAGCGAAGTGATAAGAATACACCTAAATTCTTAGAGTACAGGCCTTTACAGACAGGCCTAAATATCTATATCCTAACAAGTACCCAGGAGGAACTCATTTTTGTCTGCTTCCCCGATGTCTATGTACTCTTTTATAGCAGATTATTGTCAGCAGTATATGGGAGAAGTCATGCAGTCCTAAAGCTTTAGTGCTAGCACAAAAGAAGCACTTCTGGAAGAGGAGTTGGCCTTGGTATATGCCCCAGGGCAACAGTTGGAGCAGCTTGTGAGCAGGCAACTTGCCTACTAGATGGGCAAAGCTGTAGACTGCTAATAGACCGTGTGTGTGTGTGTGTATATATATATGCAGAGAAGGCAAGATGCGTAGATGGGAAATATGAAACCTATTTCTGTAAACTCCTGCTCTTATGGGTAACAGTGCATAGAATCATAGGACTGAAAGGGACCTCGAGAGGTCATCTAGTCCAGTCCCTTGAACTCATGGCAAGACTAAGTATTATCTAGCCCATCCCTGACAGGTGTTTGTCTAACCTGCTCTTTAAAAATTTCCAGTGACTGAGATTCCACAACCCCCCTAGGCAGTTTATTTCAGTGCTTAACTATCCTAATAGCTAGGCAGCTTTTTCTAATGTCCAACCTAAACTTCCCTTGCTGCAAGTTAAGCCCATTGCTTCTTATCCTGTCCTCAGAGTTTACAAGAACAATTTTTCTCCCTCCTCCTTGTAACCTTTCCATGTCCCACCTCAGTCTTCTCTTCTCCAGACTAAATAAACCCATATTTTTCAGTCTTCCCTCATAGGTCATGTTTTCTAGACCTTTAATCATTTTTGTTGCTCTTCTGTGAACTTTCTCCAATTTGTCCACATCGTTCCTGAAATGTGGCCCCCAGAACTGGACATAATACTCCAGCTGAGGCCTAATCAGTGTGGAGTAGAACAGAAAAATTACTTATCGTGTTTTGCTTACAACACTCCTGCTAATATATCCCGGAATGATGTTTGCTTTTTTTGCAATAATAGTTACACTGTTAACTCATATTTCACTTGTGATCCACTCTGACCCCCAGATCCCTTTCCGCAGTACTCCTCCTTGGCAGTCATTTCCGATTTTGTATGTGTGCACAAAAGATTGTTCCTTCCTAAGTGAAGTACTTTGCATTTGTCCTTATTGAATTTCATCCTATTTACTTCAGACCATTTCTCCAGTTTGTCCAGATCATTTTGAATTTTAATCCTATCCTCCAAAGCTCTTGCAACCCCTCCCAGTTTGGTATCATCTGCAAATTTTAGAAGTGTACTCTCGATGCCATTATCTAAATCATTTATGAAGCTATTGAACAGAACTGGACCCAGAACTGATACCTGCAGGACCCCTCTTGATATGCCGTTCCAACTTGACTGTGAACCACTGATGATTACTCTCTGGGATTGGTTTTCCAACCAGTTATGAACCCACCTTATAGTAGCTCCATGTAGGTTGTATTTCCCTCGTTTGTTTATGAGAAGTATCAAAAGCCTTACTAAAGTCAAGATATACCACATCTACCGCTTCCTCCCTATCCAGAAGCCTTGACTACCCTGTCAAAGAAAGCTATTAGGTTGGTTTGACATGATTTGTTCTTGACAAATCCATGCTGACTGTTGTTAATCACCTTATTATCTTCTAGGTGTTTGCAAATCGATTGCTTAATTATTTGCTCCATTATCTTTCTGGGTACTGAAGTTAAGCTGACTAGTCTGTAATTCTCTGGGTTGTCCTTAGTGCTAATCTATAAAAAGGGGAATATGTTTGCGCTTTTCCGTACAACCAATGCCCATCCAAACAGGGCTAAAGGAATAACTCTGGCACCTCAGACAGGTTCTTGGTCCTGTTGAATAAGACAGAATGCTGTGGGGGAGAAATGGAGAGAGTCATGGTAATGAGTATGGCAATTGTATTAGTATCTTGGCCATCTATGTTGAAACTTTGTTAATCTATAAAATACGATCGTTTATAGTTTAACAATTCCTAGCCTTCTAGTTTGAGGCATAAAAAGCCCTCAGTTTTTCTGTAGTCAGTTGCCATGTGTAGAGAGCAGGTGGTTAAGAGCAAAGCAGCAGTCTTGCTTTCACCTCTCAACATGTTAAGTTTAATTTAAAATAATCAAAGATGACTTTTTTTTTTCACCTCTTGGTTTTTACTGACCAACTGAATTCCTTACAGTGTCCTTGTTGGCTTTATAGGGAGCTAGAGCATTGCTCTTAATCACGTGCCCTTTATATATAGATGCTTTGTATGCACATTAACTCATGATCTACTCAGCCCTAGATTTGTCTAATTCACGCATCTATTTAGAAATCTGGAGTGGAAATGACAAGCTAAAGCAAACCAGACTTATTGTTACTGCATGTCGCAGTATTTATGTGTATTGAGCTATTACTATCAAAACTCTGGGGGGGAAACGTCAGGAGTCTGACCCCCTTTAAATAATGTACAATAAACAGCCATCCCTGTTGAACCTAATGAGAATAGTGGCTATTGCAAGCATCCATGCTGGCCTTGCTCTCTCTGGGAGAGCCAGAAAGTCAGCCTTGTGGAGGCAGCACGTGGAATCTGACACTACCGTGGAATCGAGAGAAAAGAGGCCAAATGCATTATGTATGAGCAGAAGGCTTGGCTTGATGTTAACAAGAGAGAAGTTATTTCAAAGGGAAAGTGGCTTCCAAACATTGGCTTTGCGCTGTTCCTCTGTAAAGGAGCCTGTGTTTTAAATTGCATTACTCATTTTATTACTGCACTCTTATTGTTCCTTTGTCTTATTTCGGTGTGCCTGGTGCTGTACAATTGAAGACAGTGGGAGAAGCAGCCACTGCTGCAAGGACTGACCATTCAAGCTTCTGCAGGGACAGGTAGCATACATTGCTGTGTCACAGCTAATCCCACTCTGCCCAAGGGAGGAGCATTTCACTGAGGTAGCAGACAGCAAAGTTGCAGCTCCTTGCCCTCACACTAGGGTTTCCACTGGTTGGGGACAGCTTTCACTTCTGATTGCAGTGCAGAGGAGACCAGCTAGCAGAAGGTGATCCTCTGAGTCAATGTATCCACCAGCTGCTGTGGCCAGCCCCCTCTCTGTCCACTTCTGAGCCCCTTATGGCTTTGGGTCAGTGGGCTTTCTCTTATCAGGGCCCTGACCATAGTCTTTGCTAGCAGATGTTGGCCGACAACCTGGGCTGGGTCTGGCATTGATGATACAGTTCACACCCATGATGAGGGCCCCATCGCAAAGCAGCACAGACTACGTTCTGTTTTGTCGTAGTAGCTGTTTTCTGTTGATTAGCTTTGAAGGTGCGGCACCATCTGCGATAGTAGCTGATGCCTGACTGACTCTGCCTTTTGTTTTTAATGATGGCCACACAACTCTAGTGCTCGGGAAATGTGCCACACTTCTGAGTGCAATGGCAGCTGAGCTTCTCTCTCCACCCTCCAAAGATACATGTGGCTGAATGATGATGAGTATTTGTACCATGGAAGCACCTAGACGCTTCAGTCAGAGTTCAGGGCCCCATTGTGCTAGGTGCTGGAGACACACGTATATTAAAGACCCCGACTCAAAGAGGTAAGTCATGATCCATGCCCCCCACACCCAAGCCTGGGCCGCTTAGCTGAACCTACCCCTGGTCCTCTCATGCAGATCAACCGACAGATGTCAGATGGCCACTGCCTTTGGTCATTACTAACTACAACCTGGCTTGGGTTTGAACCTGAGAGCTATAACACAGGTTTCTGTGGTGTGAGCACTAACACACACAGTCATATTTTTTTAAAAAAATCCCATCCAAATGCTGCTTCAAGGTCCCAGTGGTAAATAAAATCAAGGTCCGCTCCTCCCCGCCGCTGTAACACTATATTCTCCTGTCACCACTTCTGCATCATGGCTACTTCAGTTTTTTGGGACATAAAATCCAGGCTTTCCCTGCCTCAACTGTGGCTGCCTCCTGGTGCCATCCATACCAGTCAGCACTTCATTTCTGGGAAGAAAAAATAGGGCAATGGAGTGGCGTAAGAATAACTGAGCCTCTGTAAAAATCAGGGAGCAGAGCAAACGCTATTCCACCAGAACTGACTGGAAAACAAATTCCGTTCCCTGGTTTCTGACACTGGCTCATTTATTCTTCTTGGGGCTTAATTAGCAGTTACTACTTTTTCTTAATTCACCTCTAAAACTATTTAGTGAAGTTGGCTCCTGAACAGATAGACCCCAGGAGAAATTTCAGAAGCAGAAAAATCTGAAGAACATTGGGATCTAATTTGTGGCCCAGAACAAATGTATTAGAGCAGGAAGTTGCTGATAAGCCTTCCCTTACTGTTTTTGGTAATAGCCCCAACTGTGTGAAAGACGCTTTACAGACTGATGTGAGGTCAAAGTCCTCACCTTGAAGAATGTGCAATCTAGCGACACAGCTAGCAAGCACAGTCATTGGGGATGGGAAGATGTGTTCCTGAGCAGTGAAATTTAGACTTAGTAGTTTTGTGATTTTTCTTGTTTGTGGCATGGGGAGAAGGGTTAAGAAAAGTATATCTGTCCTCTAGTTTGTGTTTGGATTCTTGTGGGCTGAAACAGTTGTGATCAGCTAAACTTAAGGAGCCCTAATGAGCATTGTGATGAGTTCTAACCATTCTTAAAAGCAGTCCTGGGTATAGTCTGTAGGTGAACCTTGATAGCACACACTAACTACAGCGTACCGCTGCTCCTGACTGTATGATCAGAAAGTGGGAGTTCAGTGACTGACACTTTGTACTGCAAGTTACTGCTGCCATGTTTCTTTCTCTTTACAACTTTATAAGGGGATAGAGTTGAAAGAGGACTGAGAGTCTGAGGGATTTGGGAAATAATAACAGAAGGTTGTCGTCTGCAAAGGGTGCAAAATGATGATCTTCCTGTAGAGAAGTCTAAGGTGTTTACATGTGTATGCCGTATTGGCTTATGGAGCATCCAGAGACACAAATAGCTGACTTTTAGGGCTAACTTGGCATACTTTGCAACACTGATC
Organism: Natator depressus; assembly: GCF_965152275.1. Classification (NCBI taxonomy): domain Eukaryota; kingdom Metazoa; phylum Chordata; order Testudines; family Cheloniidae; genus Natator; species Natator depressus. The sequence goes on from NC_134243.1 coordinate 75,337,928, forward strand.
AGAATGAAAGGTCCATAGACATTAGAAAAGACATTGAGAGATTGCAATGAGCTAGCTAACGTGTGTGTGCACTACTTTAGGCTTCTGTGGATGGATTCAAAACTGCTCAACTCTGGGTGACATGGCCTATGACACCAGGAGCTAAAGGAGATTCTCATTTATTTTGGGTGGCAGAGACCTGTGGCTCGGAGCAGAAGAAATTGAGTTCCAGCTTGGTTGTCACTTTGAAGTTCTGTGGAAGTGGGAGATGACTCTGCATTGCTACCATTAGACTCTGAGGTCAGAAGATATAGGTATGTGAGAAAAATATTTGACAGTCCCACTGCTAACTCAAAAGAGAAGTCAGTCCATTCTTGCTCCTAACATTTCTGATGCTCTTAATTTTCCAGATTGCTTCACCTGAGAAGCTTCTCTTGTGTACTATTCTTTAATGTTAAATCTTTCCAAAATGAAGCAGGAGCTTTATATTTATGTGCCTGAGACATGCTGTGCATGGAATGCAAGGTCTCATATCCAGATCCCTGGTTTTTAAACATTCTAGCTCACTGTGAGAGTGCCTGAGAATGCGACTCACGTATGGAGGACACAACTGCAGTCTGAACAGGAGCGAGTTTTGGTTAAACAGAGCTTGAATACCTGGGGTGAAATCCTGGCCCATCTGAAGTGAATGGTGAGACTCCCATACACCTCAACCAAGACAGGATTTCACCCACAACTTGTAGCTTACACCACTGTTGACTTTTCGCTGATAGAACTAATGAATCACTTTCTAAAGAAAATGTTTGATTAATTAAACTAGTGATCAGAAAAGATGTTGATTTAAAAAAAAAAAAAAAAGCTAAAATCCACATGCTGCTGCTTAGGTGTGATATCTATAAATGGTATGATCTTAAATTGACAAAATCTGTGCTATTAATTGACCTACCTCAAATTACTGAAAAGGATTTAGATTGTGTGAATAATTCAGTACGAGACACTACAAACATCAACTCAAAAGTGGCAATACTATACAATAAAACTTTATTTGCAAGCTGTCAGAACCAAGTGTGCTGTTCTCTGGTACTTGTGTTTACTTCTGAGTGGCCTGTGCAGAATATTCACACACACTTCACGTGAACAATTCTCTTCTTTACTTTTTTTTTCTTTTGCTGAAAACAAAACAGCCACATCAAGTCAGATTGTCATTAGCTTTTCAGAGAGATTTCGTTTGCACTTAGCACACAGTTGGGGCCAAAGTGAAAGCTGGATAAGTGCCTGAACTATTCAGCTGGAAATTACATCTTGCACAGGAACCTTTAAATGTCAAATACCACAATCCCCCTTACAGCCAGAACTGTTTCAACTCCCTTTTCCCCCATGACTTTTCTTCATTTTACTACAGATGTAACTGTACTATCCTTCAGATATGATAAATCATATTTGGGAACGCCACTATCTAGGGCACAGTAAGCTATCACCCAGCATTTCAAATGACACTAAACTACAATAACAAGTAAACAGAGCCCAGGAGAGAAATGCATTTTGAAATGTGCTGTTTGTGTTAGTAATGCGAAGCAATTAATGAACCAAGAGAGTGAGGAATGAAGGGAATCACTTTTAGTTCTGATAAAGACACAAGTAAATCAATGGGCCGTATATTCAGACCTGCTGAAAATGGCAGCAGCTCCTGTGGAAATCTTGGGGACAGACTCAGCCATGCCATTGCTTATGTTTTCCATGCACAAAGGGCAGCGTGTACTCTCAGCCGCAAGCTAAAAGGAAAACAACAGAAGAAAGAACAAAATCTACAGGAGAGAGCACAGTGTGTGTCTCATTTTGGAACTGCCTCATAACACACCAGAGAAAGAGACTTTCCTCCACACATATAAAGCTGCAGTACGCAGAAACGGAGTAAGAACAGTTACTTCGCTTCATGCACCACAACTGAATGATATGAATTACAGGTCTGGCATACCTTGATGATAAATAGGTGGGTGTTAAAACAATATAACTTGTATCCACTTGGCAATCAGGGGCAACCAGATTCTACTCTGTTTCACCAGTCAGTGGAGTCACTCCAAATTTACACCAGGGTAAAAGATCAGGATCTGGCCCTAGATGGGTAGCTCTAGTATATCATATACACCTAAGGGAGAAGAAAAGTGGTGTAGCACAGAAGGCAACTTATGGTAGAATATAAGGAAAAGTAGGTGTGGAATCTGTTTTGTTTTACATACTATTGCTAGGTGCTTTTCCTGATACCGTCCTCTCTCTGGCCCTTCTGACATGCACATTATGCCTACTCCTACCTTATCTGTAACTTACACTAGTATTGAGTTTGGTCCTTTACTTCTTTAAATGATAACCCTTTCAGGGAATCACTTGGTTCATTCAACTGGTGACTTGAAAAACCTGATTTTAAAATGTTTTCTGAAATCCACATGCTCTTGCTGACTGCACGATATGTGTAAAGCATATGCCGTTTGATCTTGAATTAACAAAAGATGTGGTTTAGATCATCTTACCTCAAAAATTCCTGCAAAGAATTTGGCTCATATGAGTAGTTCAGTACCAGAGGCTGTACAAACATTGACTGTAATAGCAGAGTGTTAAGGTTAACAGTAAGGCTAAATGCATAACATTTATTTTGCTTTAAAGGGTGCAAATATAGTCTAGTTAAGGGGTAGTTGAAAAACATGTTTCCAAGAGCAGTGGTTTACAGTTTAGTTCTGTATGATAAAAATAAATAACTTCAAGCTCCAATACTTCAGATATTTGTTGTCACAGAGAGGCAGCCGTGATGATTGGCGGCGCTAGTTTAGTCTCATGTATTTGCAGAAATCACTCGATTCAGATGGAGCACCTCACTCTTAGCTGTTTTCAAGGTTTCTCTCTCTTTGGGCTGGTCTACACTAATGCTGTAAGTCGACCTAAGTTACGCTACTTTGGTTTTGGTTATGTAAATTATGTAACTGAATTTAGGTTGATTTACAGCAAAGTCTACACCAGGCTATTTCGATGGGAGATGCTCTCCAGCTGATTTACCTTCTGCCTCTTGAGGAGGTGGCATACAGACATCAACGGGAGAGTGCTCTGCCATCGACTTAGCTTGTCTTCACCAGACCCGCTAAATCGACACCACTATCTCGACTGCAGCAGTGCCTATTTAGCAGTAAGCCCTCAGATACTAACGTTTCCGTTTTGGCATAGACAGAGGGCTTGCAAGGGTCGTTAAAGAAATCACTAATACTTCTGCAAATGCAATGGGCCAGATTCCACTCTGAGATGCACAAACACATCACTGCAAATATTTTCCAGATAATGACACTGATGAAATTGTAATCTGGAGTTAGCACTGCAAGCAGCTTTCCCTCCTACACTCAACTCTCCTAATAACACACTTCTAGTATTCCAAGTGTGTGACTTCTTGTGGATGATGAATTATACCATATTGCATAGAATCCTGTTCAGATACAGAAAGTCAGAGTGGGTAAAATTCATCCCTTGGCAGAGGGCACTTAAAAAGCCCTCCATGCTACAGAATATTTGTTGTACCCTTCAGCCCTGATGATGGACAGAAGGAGAGCACAGGGAGGCAGCTATATCTCCTCCATTCTGCCAAAGTGAGCTCCTTGTGTGTTCAGAACTGGTTGGTACAGCAGGGCATTTTGGGAGTGTGCTGGGAGAGGGACCACGAGATTATTTTTCCCCACAGATTTTGGACTGTAAGCTGTTTGGGGCAGGAACAGTCTTTTTGTTCTGTGTTTGTACAGCCCCTATAACAATGGCGTCCTGCTCCATGGCTAGGGTCTTAAGTGCTACCACAATATTAAATAATAACTTTCCATGACCATTCTGAACAGACAACTTCTTAAAGCATTATCCTCATCTATGCAGCGAGTAAAAACCAGGGGTCAAATTCCATAGGCTTTATTTGAGCAAATCTCCCATTACCTTCAAAGACAGTTTTGCTCTGTTAAGCACGTCAGAGCTTGTCTACACTTACACTGCTGCAGCGGCACTGCTGTAGTGCTTAGTGAAGACGCTACATACTCCAACAGGAGAGCTTCTTCCATTGGCGTAGGTACTCCACCTCCCTGAGAGATGGTCGCTATGTCAATGGGAGAAGCCTGCCCATTGACATAACGCTGTCTGCACCAGGGTGGGGAGTGGGGGGGGGGGAGGGGCAAGGTTGGTATAACCAAGTCGCTCAGGGGTGTGGCCCCTTGTGACTAACCACTACTAAGCAACACACCCCAAATTTCAAATAGAGGTAGACAAAATCCTTAAACTGTTACTGAACAATTATGAGTGATTAATCGGTTCAAGAAATTCATGATCTATTTGCTGATGTTCTCCGTTAGGGATTATTCTCTCAGATCAAGTTACTGATGATTCTTTAGATTATTAAAACAGTTTTAAAACCCCAATTTACTCTTTCAATAGCTGTGTTTTTATTTACATACTACTTCTCCCTCAGTTAGAGGAATGCACATAGACTAGTCTGTTTCATGTTTGCTCACAGTCGGTGTTCTAACCCAGGGCCACGTTAGCATTATTATATATTTAGTAATTATATGTTCAGTGCTACCCAGTGTGCTCAGCGCTGTACAAAATACAGGAGAATACACAGTTCATTGCCTGAAGAGCTTAATGTGATTGATTGACACAAATTCTACTGGAAGAACCCAGGAGGTTCTGTTAGAAACTCTGATGAGTTTGCAGAGGCATCATTGAGAATTTGGCCCATTGTCCTTGCCCATTTCTCAAATTGTGTTTGTTGTTTGAAGTGAGTGCACGTGCCCTAGGCAGTGTACAGCAGTTGGGCAACTGATTTTTGTTTCTTGCCGCTAATTTAAAGTGGTTTTATTTGTTAGACTAAGCCTATGTCTATGTCTACGCAGGCTAAGACTACACAGACAGACTAAGCCTATGTCTACACACGCACTTGCACCAGTTTAGTTTAGCCAGTGCAAACTCCTGTGTTGCACTCTCGTTCTGGACTGAGTGGTATATTTCAGTTTTATTTAAATCTGCTCCTAACTGATTTAAAAGAAACCAAAATAGGACCCTGGTCTATGCACACAGTTATACTGGTTTAATTAAAGATGGGACTTCAAACTGATTTAATTAAACAAGTGTAATGGGGTGTGTGGACATTCCTATGCTAGTTTAAATCTGGTTTAAAACAGCTGAGCCTTTTGCATCAATTAAACTAAATTAGTTTAAAAATCACACTTTAAAATAAACTGGTGCAACTCTGGGTGAAATCTTGGCTCCACTGAGATTAATGAGAGTTTTTGCATTGTCTTCCTTGAGGCCAGGATTTCATCGTGCAGATAAGCCATGAGGTCCAACATTCTGGGACCTAAGGTTGAACTGAGATTGTGTCTTTCTTTAAAATAAGATAAAAAAAAAAAACCCAACAAACACCTCAGATTTTCCACTGGATAACTCCAGCCCAGCTTTATTACTCTACCCTATGGGAGATTTTAAGCAGGAGTTTGCTCCTGCCTGGCTGGAATGGAAAACAGAGTTAAACTGGGACTGTCATGAGGCTAAATGAAAACCAAGTATCCAAAAACATTTGAACTCTGGAGAATTTGGATTCTGATCCACACTGCATGGCTTGGGACTATATAAAAATATGTCAAGGATATACAGGACTAACCAGCAAAACTGCTGAGGATGCTGTGCACCTTGCAGGATCCAAGTCATCTCATTTTCAAGGGTGCCGTGAGTGGTTTGTTGCTTAAAGGAACACCATCAACTTGACGTTTCAGGTACAGCGCATCCTTCCATGTGTTTTTGTGACTTTGAAACCACATTTTCCTATTGTTTCCAAATAGGGAAAACAGCCTCTATACACGGAACCAGCCAAACTGACTTTATACAGACAGTGCTGTCAAATATAGAAGTTAAACAACTGGCAAAAAGGATATTCTTTCTCTAACCTCTCAAATTTAGTAATTTTATAACCTAGACAGAAGCACAATTCTTAAACTGACAGTGTCCCTTTAAGAGTTTGTTTCAGATTAAGCGACTCAGAGTTCAGTTTTAGCATAGAGAACCCTTGCTTATCTTATTTAAAATTCAAATTACAAGTAACTGCAAAATGCATTTATATAGGTTTCTAAATGGTAAATTGTATCGAAGCATCTTAAAAATTCAAATGAAATTTCTACCAGTTTGGAGGAAGGACAAGCTGCTGCTGCTGGTACTGCTTAAAAAAATTAATTAATTTAAAAAACAGAGAGTTTACTGTTGCATTTATTTTTACAGCAGTACACATATTTTAACCAGTATATAATATTAGATGAAAGGCTGCAGTGTCTGAATGATGCAGTAAATATGAATTTTTGAAAAATGTAGAAATGATCCAATATTATGGAAAGAAAAAAGTAGTTTAGTGGATAAAATATTAAACTGTAATAACCATTTTTCTTTGGAACTGCTTAGCCTACCAAGTGTTCTGTGTAAGATGTAAAGTTATAATACGCATATGTACGTATCTGTCTCTATAAATATACATGTGCATCCCACATTTCTAAAAACAGGACATGTGTGTTGGGAAAATATAGGAACAATGAACTTCCTTAAGAGAGGCTTATTTTTTCAAGTTATTAAAAGAAGGTGGCAAGCATTCATGAGGATATGAAAATTTAAAGCCGTCTGAAGGAAACTCTTGAAAACCTCTGGTTAAAGTTGTTGCCAAGGAATCTCAGCTATGTTATGTCAGAATGTTTAATTGCAAGCTGAAGTTTAATGAATGGAAAGATATTGCAAAAGCAGGAAGTTTCTGAAACTACATAGAGCAACCATGAAAATAAAGATTGTAGATCTGAAAGGTTGTAGATCTGAAATCCTGTTGGAAGCTGAAATTTCCATCTACATTATGACTCCTTTTCCTACTGTGTACAGTTTGCCAGCTGTGTGGCTAAAGGGAGGTAAACTGCTCTGGATATCATCTTCTCTTAGGCTCAGGCACCATTTGTTATGTCAATGTGAAGAAGTCAACATCTTTGCATTTGTTGTGAGGGGTGTGTACAGAAATACAGCTTAGCAATAAGGGGAGGAAAAGCAAATGTCAGGGTGCATTAAATAATGTATTTTTTTCTTTACTTTCCAAGAAGCTCGCTTGCAGCATGATGCTGTTATTTATATGATCACGCTTAAACCCAGCTGTTGATTCATGTTAACATGCAAAATGGTGCAGAAGTCCCAGCAGAAGTGTGTGAATCCCAGAGAAACCTATATTCTGTCATTTTGAGAACATATTAAATATCACAAGCTTTGCTGGGATGTAGGTCAGTCACACAGTGCGTGATGTAGACAATACAAATATTTCCGACATTTAATACCTGATGAAAGGAGGCCAAACAGCAGCTGACTAAAAACAACATATCTGTGATTCCATGTTTGAAAGAGAACTTTTTCCTGTAACTCCAACCTGACAAATGTACCATACACCCACATTACAGCATTCTTATACAAGCGATCTTATGTACCTGAGTGGGATAATGTGGTCTTCCTTTTGTGAATTATCTTCATTAACTTTGTTGAAGTTACACTAGAATAAATTTGGCCTGTGGATTTTAGAACACATGTTGTTTTTAGTCTCTTCTAGGACATCCTACATTGCTTTTTTATTATTTGACAAATACCCATAAAGCGACACACCATCTAATTTATTTGTGACTTTACAATTCCTGTTTTTTTATTTTTTTAAAAATAAAACAAATGCCATTAGGTATATTAATTAAGAGCCAGAGACTGAGAGTTTTTGTGTGAAACACACTGTGAAAAAGCCGCTGTTTAAAACACCACATATGCTCTAGAGGTGACATAAGGTGTTGGAAAGGTAATTCCCAGGCTAGAATGTTTACTTTTGGGTTCATGGATCTACAATGTGAGATAAGAATCTGTTGGCAATTAAATCAGGGAGGATGACTTAGACAGACCCTGAAGTCCTGAAGAGTTCTGATTGAGTGGAAATGCTTAGGAGTAGAGAGTGGTGGAAAAGCTCTATTGCCATTATAACTGCTGAAAAACCATGTTAACTGAGATCCACAACCAATAATCTCTGAGGTTATCTATTTACAATTAGGACAAGTTCCCAGCAAATACAGATCTCTCTTCATGGTTCTCTTGCATAGTTTCCATTCCTTTGATCATATTTGTATACATGGCACAGAAATTGCACTCGTTACCTTGGTCAAAAAAGGGAGGTTTTTTGTTTCACTGGTGGTTCTTGATCTAGCAGTAGTCTTTGATCCACTGGCCATGATTTTTCTGTCTTGCCTGTAAATCCTATGTTGGATAGATGGAATTGCATCTTGATGATTCTCTCCTTACCTCTCAAGAGTGACCCCAGAAGGAGTACTGTTGGATAATTACTCACTTGCCCTATGAGCACTCTCATGTGATGTTCTGTGGGGTTTTGTTCCATTACTCCTCCTAGGAAGATAGTGAAAGAATAGGGGCTGCCCTATTTGGTGAAATTTCTCCTATTTTCCTGACTGGTACTGGGACATAGATTAAACAGGAGCTGGTTCAGACTCAGTGCAGAATAGATGAGGAGGCATTGGTGGTAGGATGAAGTATCTTCAGGTGTGTGTGTGTGGGAGGTGCTGGCTGATTTGTTTTGTGGTTGGTTTACCTACCCTTTATCAAACAATGCAAACTTCAGATCCTAGAGTCCTTATCTACTCTTGGATTCTCAAGTGAAAGCAGTGGCCAGAAGTTCCTTTTTACCATTTGCATTTGGCTTACAAGGTAGCAATCTTTTTACTCTGTGATGTGGATTTCACCTTCGTCATTCACAGCTTTATGCCTTTCGGACTGGATTATCCCAATATATTTGTCTTCTTGGGTCAACTGTGGAAGTCCTCTTGGAAATTTATAGTTAGTACAGAATGATGCTGCCTTTCATGACCCAGCACAGGGAAAGAGGAGGTTAAACAATATTTAGATAAGTTAGTTGTATTCAAGTCAGCAGGCCTTGACAAAATTCATCCTAAGTGCGGATAGGAGCGTGCAGGGGCCAGTGTGATTTGGACAGGAGCTGTGTGAGGGTGAGGACTGTGATTGGATAAGGGGTGGGGTGACCATATTTCTGAAAGGGTAAACTGGAGGGACAGCATGTGGGGCTGGCCCGAGCCCCCTCCCCCCGCATGGGGGGCTGGCCTGAGCCGCTCATCCCCCCACACGGGGCTGGCCTGAGCCTCTAGCCCGACCCCTGCCTACCTCTTGAGTGAGGCTGACACTGGCATCACTGCTCCCTTGAGCCCTGCCTCCTATGCAGGGCAGGTCTTGCATTGACATGTGCCCCCCTTATGTTCCTTTGCGCACTACTTTTTGACAAAAGTGGCCATTTGTCCTGTTTGCTCTTGCCAACTTGATCAGTTGGAAAGAGCAAACAGGACAAATGCCCACTTCTGTGAAAAAAGCCAGGACAGCTGGGATAGGGTTTAAAAATGGGACTGTCGCGGCTGTAACAGGACCTCGGGTTACCCTAACAAGGGGGCGTACAGGAGGCAGTGTCACTGGACAGAGCTGGGCCCAGGGTGTGATCAGACGTGGGCCATGTTCCTCCTACGCACAGGGGCAGCCAGGGGGCTCCACATGCTGCCCCCGCCCCAAGCACCGCCCCTGCAGCTCCCCTTGGCCGGGAACCCCGGCCAAGGGGAGTTGCGGGGGCCTCGCCTGGGGCTGGGGCAGTGCACAGAGCTGCTGCATGTAGGAGTTGGGAGGGGACGTACTGCAGCTGGGAGCTGCTTGAGGTAAGTGCTGGCTGGAGCCCCAACGCCCTGGCCCAGCCCTGATCCCCCTCCGAACCTGGAAGCTGTACTAATACATAGAATCATAGAATATCAGGGTTGGAAGGGACCTCAGGAGGTCATCTAGTCCAACCCCCTGCTCAAATAACCCCTCAATCCCACCCTCGCGCACCCTCCTGCACCCCCAACCCCTCATCTGCACCCCCAGCTGGAGCCCCCCCCCTCCCCTGCCCCAGCCCCTGAGGGAGTGAGGGTGGGTGGGGCGAGCGAGCGCCAGAGGGAGGGGGGATAGAGTGAGCAGGGGTTGGGCCTCGAAAAAGGGGCGGGGCCTGGGCAGGGCCTCGGAGGAGGGGCGGGGCAAGAGTGTTGGTTTTTGCGGGGCAAGAGTGTTGGTTTTTGTGCCCGTAGAAAGTGGGCAGCCCTAGTGGGGGTGTGGTCAGATGAGGGAGTGCCCAGGGGGCGGTGATTGGACAGAGCTGGGTGAGGGGTGTGACAGAGGGGTACCCAAGAGGCAGTGGGATGGGAGAGGGGTTGTCGGGGTGCTCTGAGGAGGGGAAGGAGGCGTGGCCGGGGGGGCTGCATCAGAGAGCTGGCTCCCCCCTCCCCTCGTGCCTAAGGGGCCAAGCAGAGAAGGGAACAGACCTACCCCTGAGGGGGCTGCTTGCGCATGCGCCTCTTGTTCCATGGGAGACGGACCCACGTACCTGCGTCACTTGCTTTAAAGTAAGAGCGACAGAGAAGACGAAGGGTCCTTTGTGCGCATGCGTGTCCCTATCAGGGCTCCAGCCACCGACAAGGTCTCCTTGCAAGCCGACAGTGCTCAGTTTTGATTGGTTGGTGCGTGCCGTTCTCTCTGTCTTTGATTGGGTGTTTAGTCCTGTCATTCAAGAGCTCCGCGTCCCAGCCCACCAGCTGCTCTCCGGATGAGTGGCACTTTACTCTTCCCGACCCCCTTCCTGTCTCTGATTGGACTGTTCTTTCAGTCACTCTGTCCCGCTGCCTATCAGCTTCCGGTTCTGTTCGGATTGGGTCGGGTGTAAAGATCGTACACGCCGCCGCTCCCTATGCCCAAACAAAATAATCCTGCGGTGCTAGGCGTGTCGATAGGGCGCAGTCAGTCCCCTCTGCCTGGGATAGATTATAAGCCTTCCCCCATACCCTATCTCCCTGCCTGCTGAGGGGCCGGCTGCATCCCAGCGGGAGCCGTCAGGAGAGCGGCGCGGAAGGACACCACAGGCCGTTGTGGGAGTTCTGAGACGAGAGTGACAGAAGAAGTAGTTCCGGCTCCGCCTTGTGCCTTCTTTCCCCAAAATAGCGCCCAGCGGGTATCCGTGCGCCGGTGTCAGTGTCTCCCGAGGAGCCTCAGCGGGGAGGAGGCAACGGCAGTAGCGGGGTGCAGTGGGCGGTGGACGGGTGAGTGAGCGAGCGGGGGGCTGAGCTGGCGGCTAGGGGCGGTTGGCGGGCACGAGGGAGTAAGCGGGAGAGGCTGAGGGCAGAGGCGCGGGGTTACGCAGGTTGCCCCGCGGCCGCGGGGGAGGAAGGGACCCCGCGCTGACAGCCCGCCCCGCGGCTGGGGGAGGGGGCGCTGTCATGGGTTCAGTGTGTGGGGGGAGACATCCTGGGGAGGGGAGAGGAGAGGAGGGAGGGTGCTCCTTGGGCGGGGGGCGATTTGGGGCGGGAGTCCTGGGGGTGGCTGGCGAGCGAGGAGCGGGAATCCAAAGCGTGTGTGTGTGTGTGTGAGAGAGAGAGAGAGAGAGCGAGTGGGGGGGACGGGGGGGTCCGCACGGGTGGGCGAGTTGTTCTCACTGAGGGGCCTTTCGGGAACTTCCTGTCCCTCCTGCCCTGCGGAGAAGATGGAGCAGGCCAGTGCAGCCTGCTCGGGGGCTGGGTGTCAGAGAGGGGAGGAGGGGCGTGGGTGCGGGTACATGATGGCAGTCAGGGAGCTCTGCCGTCGAATTGTATTTATCTAGTGGCGAACTTCCCCTTGTGGGATGTAGGAAGGCGAGGCGGGGGCGGGGGGCACCTTTTGACCTACTCGTTTGTTACCTGGAAGGGTAGAAGCCCCACTGGGTAGAAAGCACCGCATAAAGGTGGGAGACGGTTTTTGTCCAGAAGAAGAGTGTATCAGATGCTGTCAGAGAAGTGAGGATTTTTTGGAAGTGGGGGTGGGGTGGGGTTGAAAGAGGAGTTGTTCAGACAGTTCTACAGTGAAAGAAGGAAAATGTTTTGATTATTTTGCGGGGGGGGGGCGGATCTCATTTTTGTTCATGTGTGTGATAGTTCAGAGAAAGAAGTGATGTGAGTACAGTTGTCTCTGTGCAAACAGCGTTGTATTAATCAGTTTTGTCCAGAAGTGAAGAAAAAAGGTAGGAAGGAGACCATACTCTTTCTGAATGAATAATAGCAAGTCCCCTGAGATTTTTCTGAGGTTAGCTTATGAAACTAAACTTTCCAATACATTTTATCTGCTCTTGAGATGTGCCTGCTGGTGAGGAAGGTGGTGAAGGAAAGGGAGCTGTTCAGAATATGTAGCAGTGAAGGTATGGTGTTTTGTCATCTAAGTGTGCGTATTTTTTCATTGATGAAATTTTGGCAGATGCTTAACTTTTACAGAAGGTGGCAGAGCAATGATCTTGAAAGCAGTCTGTGATTTTTTTTTTTAATGAGTCTGATTTTAAATAGGATATACAAGGTTGGAAAACTTAATGGCTAGCAACTCTTCCAAAAAACAGAGATCAAACAAACAAACCCCCAAACCCAACAACAAAATCCTGTTTCTTCTTTGTCTGGGAGAGCAATGTGGATATTTTCCCAGTTAAAATTCTGCTAGTTTTATTTAGTCACTATAACATGTACAGAATTATACTGTCTAGAGAATGTACCAATTAAGAAATATTATAGGTGTGTGTTTCTTTTTGTAATGCACAACTTCAGAATTTCTTTAGTAATTAAATAGCACAATATCTGGTGGAATAAATATTTTAAAAATGCTATATTTTGTCAAAATTACTGAATTCTAAATAGGGAAGCGGTGTAAGAAAACCATTTTTTTTGGGTGATATTTAGGGATTATATTAACTTTATCCAGTTGGAGAAATAGTGTCTTGTATTCAGTTCAGGGTTAGTAGAAAGACTTACAAATTAGGATTTAAGAGGAAATCAGCATGCTGATCAGAGGGATAGAAGGAAGTGACTTATGGAAAGAATAAAAGAGCCAAATATGCCTTTTCACCCCGCCTTAGTCTCTATTTAACCAAGTGCATAAGTCTATCAATATTTGTAGGGTGTTATCACCAACAATGGAAAAGAATAGTTTAGTATGAGGATGGGATGGAATTGGGCATAACAAGGCAAAAATAAAGGGAAAACTTAATATAGAGAACACTCCTGCAGGGAGATAAAGTAGATTATCCAGGTCATTTCTGACTTCTGTTATTCCATTTCTGACAAGAGTATTCACTAACTATATAATTACGATAGAAGCATAGAAGTCTTTAATATAATCATGCTTTTGCTTTATTTCTTTGGATGCTTTAAATGTGTATTTAAACCTTCATGAATATTTACCCACCTGTTCCTATATAATCTTTCATCCAAGAGTCTTAAAGTGATTACAAACATTAAACCTCACAACTCTGTAATCACACAATACCATTTCTTATGTCTAGAAAGGAAGGGGTGAAATAAATAGATTCATTATGATTTAGGTTAGACATTAACTTCCTAACTGTAAGGACATTTTAAGCACTGGAGCAAATTATGTAGAGAGGTTGTGGAATCTCCATCACTGGAGGTTTTTAAGAACAGGTTAGACAAAGAGCCATCAGGGATGGTCTAATAATACAGCAGAGGACTGCACTTTATGACCTCTCAAGGTCCATTCCAGTCCTACTTTTTGATGATTCTGTGATGCTAATGAAGGCTTTAGGTGAAATGTTTCATAGGATTGACGTGGGATTGCTAGGGCCTTGGCCATTTTGCAGCTAATAAACAGTTTTGAAGAAAATAATGTTTATTATATTATAAGTAGCAAAATCAGTTTGTGACAGCACAAGTTTTAGAACTTGTTTAGAAACCTTATTTCAATGATGGTGCAGGCTTCGGTTACATCTGTGTTATGAGCTAGGAGGTGTGATTCCCAGCTTGTATAGATGTACCTGTGCTAGATCCGCTCAAGCTAGCACCTAAAAATAGCATTGTGTGCCCAACTGCATGGGTGATCACTAGGAGTCCCAAGTACAGTCCTGCCTGGCTCCCTGGGTATATACTTGGGTGGCTAGTCCATGCCTCCACCCATGCCACTGTGGATACACTGCTATTTTTAGGTGTTCTGTCAAGCTGAGCTTGCTCAGGTACATCTACCTGAGCTGGGAATATCACCTTTCAGGTCAAATGGAGACATATCCTTAGTCTCTCCATAGGATTTACCTTAAACCAGTTAGTGACAGCCTCAGAGCTTTTACGGGGTTTACTGTACCACAGTGTTAGTCAGGATTCCTGGGTAGTCCCACAACACACAGGGTGATACTAACAACTTAAGTGGAGCTTCCAAACCAATAATGCCATGTAAATCAGTGTAAACAATGTCAGGAATCATGCCATACCACCTTGCCTTGTCCCAGTCATGCCATGCATTATAAAACATATCTGGAGGGACTGGGGAATGCTCTAACAATTGTAAGAATAGTTTAGTGTAATACTGTTTGTTGCATAACCATGTTAATTTAAACTAATCTGGAATACAGTTAATCTTTTTGCTGCTATAGACAGGGTATAAATATTTATTACGGTGTCTAGAATATGAAATACCTGCCAGCCCATAACGGTCGTATGTGCTGTGCAGTATAGCTTGTGTGTTTCACCTGGGTGATAAACATGCACCTTCATTAAAATTGAAAAACTGTACATGTTGTAAAATGTTTGTGTCCATTTTATCAGGAAAACAAACTTGTTTTGTTTTTTTAAGGAATATTTTAATTTCTTACAGAAACTGTACAATGTAAGACTTTTTATAAAAACTTTTGCTAGCAGTTGACAAGTCATGTATGGTTTTGTTGTTTTTTGTTTGGAATGCACCTAGCTCATTTTGGGTGCGACAGCCTAGTTACTAGAGTAGTTCCAATATGTTACAGCTCTTTAAAGAACCAGTTATCAACTGTGTTTAATAAATGGTGGTTCCGAGTTAACTCAGGAACGTTCTTTGAAGAGGGGGCACAATGCTTAAATTTCCTTCTCTCACTCTTTTGTGCAGTGGTGGTGGTGGCGGCAGAGGGAGGAAATGCAGCTTCTTTGTGTTGAGGTCACAGTGAAATTATAGCTGTTCTTGGGGTGGAGGAAAAAGCACTTTTGGTGTGACTTCCGTAGAATGACAGCCGTATTGCATAGGAACAAATAGGCAAAATATACAACCAGCACATTTAAATACAGTTTTTAACATATAGGTCATGATAGTTACAAAAGCAAGAGTATTCAAAGTTAAGGTTAATGCTCTGTACTTAGTATTTTGTTTGGGGAAGTAGATGTATGTATGCACTTGGACTAGTATAATTAAACTTCTATAGATACAGTTGAATGATCTTTACAAAACAAGTTGTTGACCTTTTGTTCCTACATATATGTAGTAGTAGTTTTCTCTGAATGAAACAAATCAAGAGAGAGAATAAAATATTTTAGAATTTACACTCATGCTGAGTCGTGGGAATTTTGCTGCATGCTGTCTTCTGTTCAGATTAGGTACATTCAGTGGCTAGTTTGGCTTTGGTCAAATAATCAGAAAAAGTGCACAAGGTTCTTCTCCATCTTCCTTCCTTTCCGGTTTTATAGTATATGTTAAATGGTACTGAAGGGGCTAATGGAAGTACAAATTTAAGAACATAAAAATGGCCATACAGGGTCAAACCAATGGTCCTTCTAGCCCAGTATCCTGTCTTCTGATGGTGGCTGGTGCCAAATGCTTCAGAGAGAGAGAGTGAACAGAGAAATGTATTCAGTGATCCATCCCGTGCCATCTGGTACCAAACAGTGAGATGTGTAGGGACATCCAGAGCATGAGTTTGTGTCCCTGTCCATCTTGGCTAATAGCCATTCACATAACCTATCCTCCAGGAACTTATCTTTTATTTTTTGAACCCTGTTATAGTTTTGCCCTTTACAACGTCACCTGGCAATGAGTTCCACAGGTGGGCGGTGTGCTATGTGAATAAGTACTTCCTCTTTTGTTTGTTTTAAACCTGCTGCCTATTAATTTCATTGGGTGACCTCTGGTTCTTGTTATGTGAAGGGATAAATAACATTTCCTTGTTCGCTTTCTCCACATGAGTCATGATTTTATAGACCTCTATAATATTCCTCCTTAGTTGTCTCTTTTCCAAGCTGAACAGTCCCAATCTTTTTAATCTCTCCTCAGATGGAAGCTGTTCTATACCCTTAATCATTTTTGCTGCCTTCCTCTGTACTTTTTCCAATTCTAATATATCTTTTTTGAGATGGGGCAACCAGAACTCCATGCAGTATTCAAAGTGTGGTTGTACCATGGATTTATATGATACTTATATGACAATATGATATTTTCTGTTTTATCTATCCCTTTCCAAATGATACCTAACATTGTTTGCTTTTCTGACTGCCGCTGCACATTGAGTGGACATATTCAAAGAACTATCCACAATGACTCCAAGATCTTTTTTCAGTAGTAACAGCTCATTTAGACTCCATCATTTTCTTATGTATAGTTGGGATTATGTTTTCCAATGTGCATTACTTTGCATTTATCAACATTCAGGTTCATCTGTCACTTTGTTGCCCGGTCACCCAGTTTTGTTAGATTCCTTTGTAACTCTTCACAGTCTGCTTTGAGCTTCACTATCTTGAGTAATTTTTGTATCATCTGGAAACTTTGCCATCTCATTGTCTTCCCCATTTCCAGATCATTTATTAATACGTTTAACACCAATGGTCCCATCCATTATTTTCTGTCTTTTAACTGATTTGTGCAAGGGCCTTCCCTCTTATCCCATGACTGCTTACTTTGCTTAAATCCTTTGGTGAGGGATCTTGTCAGAGGATTTCTGAAAGTTTGGGTACATTATATCCACTGGATCGTACTTGTTTGGATTTTTTTTACCCCCTCAAAGAATTTTTTAATAGATTGGTGAGGCATAATTTCCCTTTACAAAAGCCATGTTGACTCTTCCCCAACATATCATGTTCATCTATGTATCTGATAATTCTGTTCTTTACTATAGTTTCAACCAGTTTGCCTGGTAGTGAAGTTAGGCTTACTGGCCTGTAATTGCCAAGATCACCTTTGGAGCCTTTTTTAAAAATCAGCATCATATTAGCTATCTGCCAGTCATTTGGTACAGAGGTTGATTTAAATGATAGATTACATACTACAGTTAAGTAGTTCTGCAGTTTCATATTTGAGTTTCTTCAGAACTCTTTGGTGAATCCCATTTGGTTTTTATTACTGACTTAGTGACTTATTACTGTTTAATTTACTTGAATTTAATTTGTAACCTCCTCTGTTGACATCTCAATTTGGGACAGTTCCTCAGATTTTTTTGTCCCCTAAAAAGAATGGCTCAGATGTGGGAGACTCCTTCAGCTCCTCAGCAGTGTAGATCAATGCAAAGAGTTCATTTAGAATCTCTGCAATGCCCTTGTCTTCCTTGAGTGATCCTTTAGCACTTTGATTGTCCTGGGGCCCCACTGATTTTTTGGCAGGCTTTCTGCTTCTGATGTTCTTAATTTTTTTTGCTATTTGTTTTTGTGTTTTTTGGTAGCAGCTCTTCAAATTCTTTTTTGGCCTGCGTAATTATACTTTTACACTTGAATAGGCTAGCTAAAATGTTGCTGAAGTATAGTTAAACTGAAATTGTGCTTAAAATATTTCCCATATTTATGCAGAATGTATTAAGCCTCCAAAGGCGTCAGTCCGTTCTGTGGCGTAGCTGAAACACCTACTTATATTTTAGACTTTTTCCGTTAAGTTTTTTAAAAAATGTGGTATTTGATATTTTTTGGAACTTGCTTGATTGTAACAGTACGCTTTTTCCAAAGTTAATTCTCTAACTTCCTGAACTGTGTTACTTTATTGCCAGTGTTATTTGGGGAAAGCAACCGAAGTGTATTTTAAGTGGCTGTTCAGATATAACTGTACCTGATACAGTATCCCATGAATGAGCAAAATATAGTAACAGTTCAAAACAAACTCCCAGTGTGTAGTGTAGCAATCTTATTCCTCCAGTTACAATGTATTCTGTGGAAAATAAAGTAATGGATAACTCCCATTTTTTATGAGAGTGAGCTACTGCCTGATCCTCTTGCAATGGTTTTTGAGAAAAATAATTGCTCTTATCTTGAACTTTTCCAGTTGAGCCATTTAACGTGCATTCTTTCATGTTGTTTCTTAGGTGAGTTGAATGGAAGATATTTCTTGTGTCCTAAGGAACTCCTCAATAACACATTCATGCTTTTGTGTTCAAGAATATAAGTCTCTAAAAATACCTATTTTGTTCATGTGTGTTTGTTAAAGGTTGATAATATAGTAGGAAAACCTAAGTACTGTAGAGCAGCATGCTTTCGTTTTCAATTCAAACTTAAAGGCACTTGAAACCTTGTTAAAGAAATTTTCTAGGTTCTGAAGAACTACTTACCGTAAAGTGCATTCTTGGTTTTGGACAACTGAGCTGTTCACACATATATATTTAATTTGAAACTGCATCGGCAGGTTTGATGAGAGGCTGATTAGTTGTGCTTGTCCCAGGATACATACAACTAACAGCCATCTTACATCTTCACCAAAACTTTATTAATGCACTCCTGTTCATATGGTTCTGATCTACAGTGAAACTGACCAGAGTCTTGTTAATTGCAGTATTCTCTTTGGTAAAGCTATGAATAGCTTTGCTGCTGCTGTTTGTTTGCAAAGTGGAGAGGACAGCAGTGAACTGGTGTTCTATTTGGTTAATGGCTGGAAAGCTATCTTTGCTTTCATATGGGCTAGGAACTTCAAATACAGCCTAAATTCTGCAGAAACTATACCAGTATTTGCCAGTAAATGCCTCCAGTGAGATGGAAGACTGTCTCTCACAGCACAGTGGAAAACCCCCACTCACCATAGTTGGTTTTAACTGTGTAGTGAGACCTGGAATACATAATTTTTTTTTCTTTTGAAGTTAGACACACTAAATTCTGAAGTTTTCACAACACTACCCTTTCCCTCCCTTCCCATGGATAGCCCCACCTAGTATGCTGTCAGTTTTTGAACTTCTATTTCGCTGGAATATTTACAAGTTTTTGAACTGAGAAACCTGAGGCTCATTTCAATATGAAGACTTCAGCTATTTTAACAAATTGAAAGGAAAGTGATGGAAAACTTCAATATTTTTGTTATGCCTATTAGAGAGCAATCAAGTAGTAGAACTGCATAGGTGCTTAGAGGGAAAGGAGAATGTGTGAAATCTCTGATTATTTGAGAGGGATGTGGCTTGTAGGTGAAATCAGCTGTCACTGGATGTTGGCGAGGGGTATGGATGTAGTTGCAAACTATTTTGGGGGCTTGGTTTATTAGAATTTAAAGCTTCTGGATTGTGTGCCAGGCATATGATAACATGGTTGCATATAAAAGGTTGCTATTAAATCATAATTTTCACTCTTGAGAGGTTGGTTCTCATTCTAACTAGTAAATGTGAAAGCTATTGATCTGAATAGAAGCAGTGAACTTACAAATGGAGGATTAGTATGTAGTGATGACCAAATTTCAGTGTATTAATTTATCTGACTCAGTATGCCAGAAGTTGAAAGAAGTGGTGGGAAATGGTTCCATTACTTACAACCGAAGTAATGATAACACAATCCTCTTTTGTTAAAATGTAAATATTGTCAAGAGTTAAGTAGCAATAGAAAGCATTTGTGCTCAGCTCAGATGTGCATAAATCAATGTATTTGGATTCTTCAAGATCAGATGTTCCATCAACTGAAACTATTGTATTGAAAGAATAGTACATTGAGTGTGATCCTGCAAATGGGAAATCACTGAAGGACTTTTCCATGGATATACTCCTCAAGACCTAAAGTTGCAGGTCTGTGTTACTATATGCTGCAAATGAATAAAAAGGGAGACGATTAAAGGACAAACCAAAAGAATTATCTTGAACTAAAATCCATTTTGGTTGGTAAAAAATGGCAAATGATCCAATGATTTCCATAAGCATATAGCTCGCTCTTAATGCTATTGATTTTATATATAAAAATTATTGTGTTTAAGTGATTGAAGATGCTGGGTATAGTTTTCAAAAGCACCTAAGTGTTGATGTTTCCTTTGAGAATGGGACTTCTAGTGCGTTTGAAAACTTTACTTCCTGTCTATAAATGTGAAGTATGATGCTTGCTAAAGAAGTGGAATAAAGCTCACTCTGGAAGTTCAAAAATTCTTCCAAAGCTATCATCAGCCTCAAGGTTAGCTAACTGAAAAATGCTCCAGCTTCTTAATGATGCTTGATGGAACTTGTAGGGCTTGTCTACACAGCGTGCCAAAGTGCTTGAGCGGGGTGTGAATTGTAAAGTACTCTAACTGCCCCATATAGATCCTGCTGGCATGCTTTAAAAGGTACCTAGTTCGCATTAATGTTGTGCTATACCTTAGATTGTGTTTCTTTATTTTAGGTCCAACTGTCCTAGTATCTGCACAGAACCCAAAATTGCTCACAACTGGCATACATTTTGTTTAGCCAGGGACACTACAGAGAGGCATTAAACTTACAAGGGCAATTGGAGGAGGAATCAAAGGGACTCGGCACATTACAAGTAGCTGACCGCTGTCAGACACCAGAAAAAAATCTGTCTTGATATCATTAACCGTACAAGTCCAGTATTGAAAAGTGGTTTGGAGACACTATAGTGCTCTTCCTTTACTTAGTTAATGTGTCTAGTCCCAAATGAAAATGTCAAAGGCTAAGTGCATAATAGGAACAAAAAGTTTAAATGTGATTGGTTGAGCATGTTGAATTTGCTCCTTCTCTTGTAGCATTTAAAATTGAGGAGCCAGATTTCTACTCTTAAATCTTCTTGTGAAGAAAGGTGTCACAGTTAATTGGATCAAAATGGTGAAAAATCGTGAAGTAAAATCACAAATATAGGAAGACTGGATTCATACTCGTATTACAGCGAATTAAGTATTAATTGAGCTTACTTTTGGTGTGTTTGTGTTTGGTTAGGTTTAAACATAATAACTGGGAAGTGTTGGCAAAAGTATTTAAATTGGTTGTGTATTGGCAGCGTTTTGTTTTCCACAACATATCTATTTGTTTATGAGAATGTGTTCAAAGTGAATGAAATAGTAGATGTATTTAATTACATAAAATATACATGCTTCCCACAGGAGAGAATTTGTTAGCAGTTTTTGTGCCCTGTGTTAAGTCTCTGTCACAGGCTGGCTGTTCCTTTAAGGAGAGTCAGGCTCAGCCTGTCCTGTAATGGATCAGCTACCCTCCCCAATTGACTTTGGTTATCTAGGGATCAAATTACTTAGGTCAATTATCAGACCCACCTGGGAAGAAGTCAGGCGACTTCCATAACGGGCTGGTAGTGCTCAGTTGATGAGGAGTGTTGCCTCCTGTGATTCTCCCTGAAGGAAAAAGATGGCAGGAGAGAAGGAGGCACCTGTGGTAGATTCTGGACAGGGCCAAACCCCAGGCAGATGGCCTGGAGGTAGACTGGGAATAAGAATCCAGCGTGCGTGTGTGTGTGTGTGTGGAGGGGGGGGGGGGAGAATCCAGAGAGGAACCCCTCAGGGTCAGTACTTGGGTTGGAGCGTGGTCTCCAGGGAGGAAGTCTGGAGGGTCAAGCGCTCTACAAGAGAGTTGGGTGGAAGGGTAGCCTAAGCAGGGCAGAAGACCCTTCCATTTTATATTTCCTTTGGGACTATTGTTTAAATTCATTATCAGTGCCCTGCTTGGGGTTGCTGGGGAGAGATGGTGGCCCACAAGAAGCAACTATGGAAGGCCACCCTGCTACAGTCTGCAGTGTCCATATTGAAAATTTCCCCTCACCTATGTAGTTCTTGCAGCATTCTAGTAGTTCAGTGGCTTATAATGGCTGCTTCCTACAACCTGCTACATCTCCCACATCAGAATGCCAAGTTTATCACTGTAATATGTAGTTTTGGAGCTGGGAGCAGGGATTTTATTTTATTTTATGCACTTCCAAAAAGAAATAAATTATTATTTGTATCAAACAGCCAAAACACCTGATGTCTGTCTAGCCATGCAGGATCTTCTTAAATCCTGAGAAACAGCTATTGCTATTAATAGTATGTCCCAAAAATATTAAGACTTTAAACTTTTCCCAGCAAAATCAGTAAGATTCATACCCATGTTCCTCAGTTTTTTTGTTTTAGCCCTTAGTTTATTATTCAACTTTCTGTAGCTTCTCTCATAAACTTTTATTGGCCAAACTTTAAAATGTATCTCCTTGCCTTTAGATTACTTATATATATTGGTTATGATTTTTTTTTTTATGGGAACACTTCAGTGTGCCTGAAGATGATGGTTTGTTCTCATGTGATGCTTTTTAAGCAATTTTATCTTGCTTATCTCATCTGTCTCTGAGAAGATTATCATATAAACTACAAGAACACATTTTGCACAGCAAATTGACTTGTGTGGACGAAGGAATAATCTTTGCATCTGCATTTCCCTGAAGACTTCCTGTGTCTCCTTTTATGGTCTCCAGTATTGCATTCATGAAGATAACATCCAATAGCCAATCCTCGAAGACTTACAGTGGCTCTTGATGCATTGTCTTATTAATACTGAGGTTTGAATGACTAATTTTCTTAGTGATTTCTGAGGAAGCACAGCTGTTAATGAATAGGTTCTCCTCAATACTTTCTTCTTGATTGGTTTTGTAGGCTATTCAGTTTTTCTTACTTCTGTAATTCTGGAGTCGCTGTCTGAACTATAAAACTATCTTGCTACCAGTTGAAGAATCTTTTAAATTTGTGATCTCAGTGGCCTTGTTGGGATGTTGAGGTCACATTTCTCTTGTCCTTTCTCCACTGTTTTTAATTCTTAATGGTCTCTTCTGCTTGATCTTAATAAACCTCTACCCTGATATAACGCGATCCGATATAACGTATTCGGATATAACGCGGTAAAGCAAAAATGGTTTTCTGTCTCATCTACAACATTGGTTCTCAAACTGGGGTCACGACCCCTCAGGGGTCACAGCCCGGTTATGTGGGGGTTGTGAGCCCTGACCCTAGCGCGTGGCTGCAAGTTGCGAGCCCCGACCCCTGTGCTGGGCTGTGAGCCCCGACCGCGATGCATGGCTGCAAGCCCCGACTCCTGTGTGGAGCTTCAGGGCTGCGAGCCCCGACAGGGACGCGCGGCTGCGAGCCCCGCCCCCGGGCTGCGAGCCCCGACCCCGACAGGGACGCGCGGCTGCGAGCCCCGCCCCCGGGTTTGATGTGAAGGATGACATCAGATGCGCCCTTTCTAAAACAACACCAAGAATAAAACTTCTTGTGTCAAATTCCATATTAATAACGGAAATGCTTGAGGCCAAAGCAAGTTTGATATAACGCGGTTTCACCTATAAACACGGTAAGATTTTTTGGCTGCGTTATATCGGGGTAGAGGTGTAGTTTGAGAGACTTCACTGGCATAATTGGTTTACCGTAATCTGAACTGTTAGATGTTGGAGCATTACTTCTAGAAGAGGAAATTCTGTCTTTCATACAAAGACTACTCTGAACATATCAAGCATTTAATTACAAGAATAATTCTGTATTTTTTTTTTTTACAGCGTTCAAGGCAATATTCTCCTGTTGTACCTTGCTAAAATATAAGGGAGAAAGAGAGAAGCTGCTATAAACTAGACTCAAGATACTACTTTTATTAAATGTAATCTACATTTTTATTCATCTTTGTCCTTTTGACTGGTACGAAAAGCAACTTTCTTGCCCGATAGTTTATCATACATCATAGAAACCTACAGAAAAATGACTTCAGCATTTCCAGAGAGAACTAGAATATACTTCACCAGATTGGGCATACACATTCTTTGGTGAAAGAGTCTCTTGAATCTCTTTGTGTGATGCAAGCAGTCACTTGGTCAAATGTTTACATTGGATCTACGGTCACTGGCTGCTACTGGTCTCCGAGAGAGGGTGCTGTCCATTGTAGTACCTTAACAAATAAAAATGCTAGTTATAGTTCAGGAAGTATTAATTGGTTGGAATTTGGGAAGAAGTTCATCTCCCTTCACATTTTTAGTAATCAACTCGTGTTTATGTGAAGGTATCTTTTAGAAAGAGATGAGGAAATCTCAAATGCATTTACTGTTCAGAAAAAACATTATATGGCTAACTGTCACATTGCTCAATCCTACTTCTGAGCTCAGTTTTCCTACAGAATAACGTTAGGATGGAGGATAGGTAGGAACTATGTGATAAATTGTACACAGGTATGTGTATCCTTTATAGTCTTCTGGGGCTTATTTTTGTTGGTTGAAAAATAGCATCCAGGAAAACTCAGGTTGTTTTTTTTTTTACTGGTATATAACTTTCTAGGAATTAAAGATGAATAAAAATAACTCTACTTAACATCTTTCCATAGCTGCAGCTTTCTCTCATACTAAGTAAATTCCTCCTGTAGCTTGTCTTTGGAAATTGGTTGGCTGCCAAGAGAGTTCTTAATTATTGTGTTGAGAAGTTCAGCCTCAGTCTTACTATTTCCCTCTCTCTCATACTAATTGATTTCTTTGCATTTGTGTATATACTGTTGTACTTCAAAATCTAGTCCATGTTATAAAGCTATTAAAGCTGTCTTTTTAATTCAGATAAGTTGTCTTAAATCTGCATTACACATTAAGAAATAGATGGATTTGTTCTCTTAAAGCTTAAGGATACCACTATGGAATCTCTTAAATTAATTATGAACTGTCTTTGTAACATACAGCAGCTACTTTTTCAGTAGTAGAGAGGTTCAAAATGGCTTTTAGAATGGCTTAAGTATGTGAAGTGGAGGACATGTGACTCCTAAAAGCCTGTTTCACACAGAGGAAATTGTAACATGTCTAGCTGATTTGCCAGCATGCATTTTTGCAAGACAGTCAGGAAGAAGCTTCCAAAAGCATTTACAAACCTTTGAAGGCTTTTAGGTACAAGAAGGAATTTGCTTCTTTGCAGACATTGCAGTCAAAATACTCACTTGATTGTCTTTCTGTTGTTTGTAGTAAACATAAGATAAATGATGTACTATTTCTGCACTAAATTGTAGTGCTTTAATTCAAAACAAACAAACCCAAAAAGTATTTGAAGATAAAATGTTACAATCCCTAATCCTTACAGCAGTCATTGAACCTAGGAAAGTATTATTTCCTAACTTGGACTTTGAAGCTGACAGAAATTTAATGACTAGACCAAGATTGCATGAGTAAATAGCAGTCACAGCTAAACTTGTAAGTTCCTGTTTCTAGTGCTGTACCTGGACCACTAGACCAGTGGTTTTCAAAGTTCAGGTCATGACCCAGTACTGGGTCGCAGAATGCAAGGCATTGGGTCGCCTTGCTCAGCACCCAGGGACCATGGCGGCCGGCCAGTAAAAACTAGTAGTCCCTACCTGTTATGACATCATGTTGCGCCCTGGAAGCGGCCAGGAGCAGGTCTGGCTCGTAGGCAGGGGAGCCATGGGGCTCTGCGTGCTGCCCGAGAACTGGACATTGGGAGCTGGGGAGAGCGGGTGAGAGGAATGGAGCCACTTGCGTGCCTCTGCCTAGGAGCTGGACCTGCTGCTGGTCGCTTCTGGGATGCAGCGCGGTCTGCCGTGCCAGGACAGGCGGGAAGCCTGCCGCTGACTAGTAGCTGCCGGAGGTAAGCCCGCGCTCCAGTCCCCTTCCACAATCCCCTTCCCCAGCCCTAAGCCCAGCCCAAACCCGGAGGCCCTTCCTGCATCCCTACCCCTCTTCCCTGGCCCCACCCCAGAGCCTGCACCCCCAGCCCAGAGCCCTGACCCCCTCCCGCACCCAACCCCCTGCCCCAGCCCAGAGTCCCCTCCCACACTCTGAACCCCTTGTTCCTGGCCCCACCCTGCAGCCCTCACCCATGCACCCCAACCCTCTACCCCATCCCTGAGCCCCCTCCCACACCCCAAACCCCTCATCCTCAGCTCCATTGGGTTGCGGGCATCGATAATTTTCTTCAACTGGGTCTCCAGAAAAAAAGTTTGAAAACCACTGCACTAGATGACAATGCATTTTATCCATCCGGCTCAGTTTGTAAGCAACCGTGTTTGCATTGCTGCTTTTTCTGTCAGTTAAAAGAATCTAGACAAAAACAGTTCGCTTATTTTATTTCACAGAAAAAATGAAAGCAGTTACTTGCCAACATCAGTGTGTTAGAAGGGGTTTATTTGTACATATTCATTGTATTTGGCGTTATTTTCAAGTGATTCCTTTTATTTCATGAAAGCTTATGCCCAAATAAATCTGTTAGTCTTTAAGGTGCCACCAGACTCCTTGTTTTTATTTCTAGTGATTTCAAAGCTTCATTTGCAGAAAATATGAAATTAAGAAATCAATAATAAATACCGAATCATCTGAAATCAAGTTAGAATACAGCTTTCCATTATGGAATAAAATGGAAATTTGTAATGGTTACTTCTTATGGTAGGTGTGTAACATTTACAAATGTGGTACTTCAAAAGAGATTAAAGATTAAAATGCAGTATTTGTATATGTAGGGCTTTGCATTGCCTATAGAAAAGCGTGCAGACATCAAATTTTAAATTTTTAAATCACCATTTAAAAAAAATCCCTTCCCCCTGGCTTCTGTACTGTCTTGTGACACTTTAAACATCTGGTTTCAGAGTAGCAGCCGTGTTAGTCTGTATTCGCAAAAAGAAAAGGAGTTCTTGTGGCACCTTAGAGACTAACCAATTTATTTGAGCATAAGCTTTCGTGAGCTACAGCTCACTTCATCGGATGCATAAAGTGGAAAATACAGTGAGGAGATTTATATACACACAGACCATGAAAAAATGGGTGTTTATCACACACATTGTATTGATAATCATCACTTCGAAAGGTTTTCTCTCCCCCTACCCCACTCTCCTGCTGGTAATAGCTCATCTTAAGTGATCACTCTCCTTACAATGTGTATGATAAACACCCATTTTTTCATGGTCTGTGTGTATATAAATCTCCTCACTGTATTTTCCACTTTATGCATCCGATGAAGTGTGCTGTAGCTCACGAAAGCTTATGCTCAAATAAATTGGTTAGTCTCTAAGGTGCCACAAGTACTCCTTTTCTTTTTAAACATCTGCTCACTTGTCAAGAACAGCTATTGTGTATCCTCTGGAAAGTGAGTAGTAAGGAACAGTGTTTAAACACTACTCATGTAAAATCTTCTTCTAAGCTCTTGCCTGCACTAGGGAGATTCTAAATATTTAATCACAGTAACCAGTGACAGTGGGAGCCCTGGGCCTGGCTTGTATGTCAAAGTTTTGCCAGCATAGCTATGTTGATTAGGAGTATGAAAACAATTACATCCCTAACCAACTCAGCTATGCTGGTGAAAACCCTAGTGTAGATGAAGTTGTATAAGCCAAGTACTTTTGCCTGTGTAGCTTACTTTATTCCCAGAACTGGTATAAGCTATACTGGCAATGGATTTATTCAAAATCTGTATAGTTTATCTATACTGATAATCCTTTCTAGTATAGCCAAAGCCCTAGTATCAACTAAACCGCTTCCGAGTGGGTTTAGATGACATGAAACTTAAAATACTGGTGACCAGAATCCAGCCTCCATAGGGTTTTCAACATTCCTAATGTTGGTGATGCTGAACTGGTGATGACAACAGTGAGAAACTTTTCAAAAATGTACTCTGATGTTCACCAGGCCTCACGGAATGGAGCTTGAAAAAATGATTAAATCATACAGCTTCATCTGGTTCTGGAATTTGATTCAGTTGCAGTTTAAAGCCTAATGGCTAAATTCTATTTTAAGACCAGTTTAGATGAGGCCAAACTTTCATATGAAGTCAGTGCATATCTTTATAACAGTTTAACCCTCAATTTAAAGTTCCTTTTCCTTACTCCATGGACAGTGCTTACTCTGAGATTTTTGTGAAATTGTCTCACCATCGCTACAGCAATGATATAATGGTAACACTGGAATAGTGTAGATCACACACTGACATTCTTACTACTATACCCTGTGCTCTATTCAGATGATAGTGGTTTAAAATGCCAGAGATTGCCAGCACCACCGTTATGCTAGTGCGCCTCCATTTATAGCAGCTACCAGTGTTGCACTAGTGTTAGTCACAGGGAGAAAGTAAAATAAGTCTGCTATAGAAAAGACCTACTTTGTACAGTAGTTAAACACAGTTACAGATAGTAACGTTCTAACATGCTTGCCTTGAGCAGTGCGGAGATTTTTTCTTAATGTGCTAACCAAACCAGGCTGTCAGCTTCCTTCCTCTTCAAGGTAGTTTTGAAGTCTCTCTCTCTCTCTCCCTCTCTCTCTCCTTTTTTTTTTTTTTTTAATAATAATATACTTATTAGTCATACGGTCTCTGTCCATGCTGGTCAGGAAACTGTACTAGAACCTTCCTAGAAACAAATGTTAAATTATGCTTGAAGTTCTGTTCCCACTGTGCATAGAGTTTAATTGCTGGATTTGGAAGCGTCTGTGGTTCCCTCTTTTCTTGTGCCTTTCTCATGTATCTTATCTCTATGCTTGTCTGGAGTTCAGTTAGCATTTCATTACAGGGTTGTAACACAACTTGGTAGCATGGTTAAAATACTAGTCCTGTATAAATGGGTGATAACTACTATGCAAACAGCTAGGTGTCTGTATAAACAGTCTCTAACACCACTCTTTCACAAAGCTACATTGCAATTACAAATCCTCCTGTTGGAAGGCTACAAGAAACATCCAGTCCAGTTCTTGATGCCACTCTTAAATCTGCTGAACTCAGCTGAAAATCTGGAGTCTTTGCAATATATCTGTACTTCCACTGTATAACTTAAGTTCCAAAGTGCATCAGCGATTTGAGACTCAGCCCCTGAATCCCAACATCCAGCACTGGTGTGGGGACCTCTGCCTCAGCGGGGAGTTTCTTCATAATTGAGCACAGTGTCTGAAACTAAGTCAGCCCTCCTCAGTTGTTGCTTTGAGGCAGGCAGGAGTATTGTTCCAGAAGTGATTTACAGGTACCAGTCTTCCTCATTTGGGACTGTCTATCCTCCTTAATGAATTCCCTCCAGACTACAGAGTAGAAGTGAAGGAAATCATGACAGAGGGATAGGTCAAAGCCATTCACACTCTCCAGGCAGAAGTGGGTGCCTCAGATATAACAGCTGGGTTGGTTGCTGTAGCTGTGACAATGAAATGCTTTTCCTGGCTGTGCTCTTCATGCACTTCAAAGGAGCTGTGAGCCACTATAGAGGACCTACTGTGGGAGGGGCCAGAAAGCTTCAGCATGAAGACAGATGATGCCCTTCTGTCTCTAGGGTTACATTTTGTTCCCTAGGGCTTTGCACTCCAGCTACCAGATGAACACTATTCAGGTCCCAAGGTCAGTCATGCCAAAAGCCACAGCAGAGACCATATCGCTCTACTGAACCTCTTAAATAACCCTGGTTTTCCCATAGAAAAAGCTTCTCTTCTGTTTTACGCTGCATACCCATCAATAAACAGATCTGATGGATGGGTCAAGAGTTCCACACAAATCCCTGATTATGAACCACCCCACTCCCGTGTATGTTTGTTTTTTCTCCCTTCCTCTCCTGCCCCTTTGGGGGGTATCACAAGACCTATTGTATGCCTTCTGTCTAGTTCCACTGATCCCCAGAGTAATAATGATGAAGATCAGATGAGATGCAGCCACAGTTATCCTCATAGTACTCTCTTGGGTGAGACAGTTCTGGTGCATAGATGGGTTGTGCCAGTCTGAGACACTTTTTGGATCCTTCTCCTGATCATCCCAGCCAAGGACACCCGAATCCCAAGTCCCTGCACCAAGTGGATCATATTTGTTACAGACTAGTGACTTTCCCCTCCTTTGGGTATCTGAGCCCATTCTACTATACATGCAGTGGCTTTCTCCACTTATTTTAAGAACACTTTATTCAAGAAACCTGCTGAGCTATCATATGGAGCTCGGTCAGTACATTTTAAAAACATTACTTCCTGGACCTGGAATCTAGGTCAGATGCCAAGTTCAGGAGAGTGGTTCTGCAATATATTTAGCTAGGACTTCTCAGACCCTTCTCCTTTCAGGTCTGGGAATTGCTTGCTGGCCACCACCAGTGGGCTACACACGGACAATACAAAAACCAGAACCCCACACAACACCAGTCTGGGAGATGCTTTGTTTGGATCCCATGACCAATCATCTTTCTCTGCTACTTCAGAGTCCTCCAGTACGTATGGGGTTCCTGAATTTGAGAGGGATCCTGAATAGTGGATGGGCCTGCACTTCCTCTTAGGGTCTGAGATGAAACGGTGCAAGGACATGTGGAATACATGTGCAGCCTCAACACACACTGCTGGCTAAAAGACTTCAAACATATGTACATGGAACATGTGTGCTATTAATGGGATCCATGTGGACAAAGCACCATTTGGGTTTTGTCCAATTTTAAGAGTTTTTCATGGGTGGTCAGGAAACACACTTTGCTTAATTATAGTATCTAAATGAGACACAATTCTTTCTTTGTAATGGACAGTAACTCTTAACAAATGTTATCAAAGCCATCTGTCTTAGCTCAGTTTCTCAAAAAACATACAAGAATAACATGTAAGCTACTTTAGTTATGACTTTAAATTCAATAGCGAGACCCATGTAGCTGGCAGTGCACCTGCATCTTTAGGAGGGTATGTCTGATCACATGCTCTCGTGTGGTTTCAAGTTGTGAATTCCTGTTTTAGCTTTTGTTCTTATCTTTATCAGAAGAGTACTGAAAAACTATTTGAGGTATTCCTGTAAAAGAAATGATACTCGACAGCTCACTCTGCACCTAGCACTCTTTAAACTATGTTCCTTTGTTTGAAAATGTGGTAGGTATCTTGTATATTACTTATAACAATTTTCTGCGTTAAAATGCATGATTATAAAACAAGTGAAAAGTAACCATGACAATTCTTTATATTTAGATTATCACAAATTTAACAATAACCAGGAAGCCTAAAAAGTAAACCAATCCCAGCTTTTTTTGCATATTTAATTTGTTATTCTTTGCATAAAATGTAGTTGAACAACTCAACTTCCATTTGATTTATACTTGCATATAAGAATTTCAAGTGAAGTTCCAAAACCTGGCCCTCCTAGCTCTTCCAGAAATAACCTCGGTGGTCTTCTGATAATACTAAGTAGATGGGTGTTGTGTTTAAAATTGGGGAGCTGGATCACAAGTCCACCATTTTAGTCTTAATCAGTTTTAGCCTTTACTTCAGTTATGGTGTCTGAACATACGTTTATGCCAGACAAATAACAGACGAGATGCAATTGGTAGGGACCCAAGTTACCACAATCTGGGGCCCTGGGAAATTTTCCTATACTTCTGGATGGTCTACTGATCTCCTGGTCTGATCCTTCAGTCTTGTATTTCAGTTTCTGGTTTGATGTTTTCTCTGATTTGGGCCCTGTTCACTTATGACTTTTTAAATATATTTCTCTACTACAAATTACTTAATCTTTGTCCAATAGGCTTTTAACACATCAATCCTTTGGGTGTCAGGTAATCTGTATATTGCGCATGCGCAAGCTTCAGTTACCCAACTTCTGCATTTTTTCCTGCTGGTTTTGCAGTTTTTGGGTCACGTTATTCTGTGTCACCCTGTTCCTGAGCCTCCCAAAAAAGGTTTTGTTTTTTTAGATATTATTACATTTGTGTACCTCTTATTTACATCTTCCAACACGACATATTACTTATTTTGCCAGCAATAGTATTATTTTAAACAATTTGGCAATTTTATATCAAAGACAAATTGGCAAAAACACACTCAGGTCAGGCAAGGCCTTGGCCTAAGTGCCTTCTTGTGTATACTCCTTCATTATCCATAATTGCAGATCATTAAAATATAACTAACAAAGTTTTTAATTTTACCATGTATCAATCCTTCTTTTTTTATATTTCAGTATCTCATTCAATGTGTATTATTCTCCCCCTTAAACTATTTGTGCGGGGGGAGTTATGGAAAACACGAGTCTTTAATGTCAACATTTCTTATCTTCTTTAAACATGGGTTTACAAATGCCTTTTTCATTCAAAGTCCAGTTTTGTTTGTGAATCAATATAAAGAAATCTTCATTAGGAATTTTTCTGTGTTGCTTTTTGAGGTGTCTCTCAGTTTTAGGGCCTTGATATTGAGTTGCTTTTAATGTACCCCAACATAGGAATCAGCATGCAGCCGCCTTGTCCGTGAGTAGCAGCCTAGGATTGAATGTCTTGTGGTGTGTGCGTGCGTGCGTGTACACACACACACACACACACACACACACACACACACACACACACACACACACACACACACACACACACACACACACACACACACACAGAGTCTACCTGTTATGAGGTGGGGAAATTCCAAGAGACGCTTTCCTTATTATACTTCCATGCTATATATAAAGAAAATATTCTCCATTGGAACATTTTGCGTATGCAAGCCTACTGTAATCATTTTCAGACTTGGTTGGTAGTGCAGTGCACACCTTGGAAGTCCATCACAGAAGGTAAAGCCCAGTGTGATGGAAGGTGTCTCAAGTTTGCTTTAAGACTCTTCTGGGCTGTCCCAGAGACCAAAATACTCCCAGATGTAACTTAGAACAGCTCCTAGAGCTGCTGTAAATTGAAGTAGCCTCACTAGTGCTGACTATACATTCAGGTCAGAATGCATGTAGTGAAACCTCCTATGCCAGGGCTTGCAGGGGATGCAAACATAATACCATAGGAACTGTGCTGAGGAGATTCTTCCCTTGTTTCTTGAAGGCTGGTTATGACTCCCATATGCTGCTGGAGCGGGAGGCAGACTCCTTTCCAGAGCTCTGGAGAGGGGACAATGTAGGCCACAGTCAAAGATTTAGATAACAATGAACAACAGTCCCTTCACATAAGGTTTGGGGTTTTTTTTTTTTTTTTCTTCGTTTGTTTGGTTTTTTTTGTCAGTCTGCTGTTTCACTCAACATGTAGTTTGTGTGATGTTCTGATGGAGGCAACTTTTTAGTATTTATCCTTATTGTTCAGTTTTTGGCCCCATATCTTATACCACTGCAATCCTGTACACCGCCTCACTATAAAACACCATCCAGATTCTACAGTAACTATGGTATTCCTCTTCACCTGAGCCTTATTTCAGTATACAACCCTGACTCATTAACAACCAATTTACATGCTGAATGAGGCAGTGGTCTGGTAGGGGAAAAATGCAATGTGATATGCAGATGTTCAAAATGTTTCATTGACTAATTCTGCAATCGTGTTCAAGTTACATGTAAAAAGACCTACGTTGTAATAATCCTATGCAGTGATGTTGTAGCCATATTGGTCACAAGATATTACAGAGAGAAGGTGGGTGAGGCAATATGTTTTATTGGACCAACTTTTGTTGGTAAAAAGAGACGAGCAGAAGAAGAGCTCTGTGTGGCACAAAAGCTTGTCTCGCCAACAGAAGTTGGTCCAATAAAAGATATTACCTTATCCACCTTGTCTCTGTAATAATTCTATGTATTTTCCCATGTAGCTTGTAACAGAGAGGCCTAAAATGCCCTATGTCCCAGAAAATTGAGGATTTGTCTATTATATTCTTGCTACTTTGAAAGACTAGCAGGCTGAACAGAGTGTACGCTTTATTTTCTCCTCTGCTGTCTTTCTTTCCCTACTTTGTCTGCTACGTAAATATTTCTGGCTGCATTAAGTTGGGATTCAAAATGGATGATGATCCACTTAGTTGCCCTTCTCTTGTGTTGATGCTGGAGTTTGGTAACAGAACTGCCTCTCAGGGCTTTAGAGTTCTCTTTAAAAGAAGAGGGAGCTGGAAAGTCTTGTCAACTGAGCCTGAAAAAGGCACTGTGTGTATACTTAAACTCTTTTAATGGCTTCATTTGCACTTTATTCATGAGAACAATAAGGCAAACACAGATAAAACTACAGATTTTTGCATCCTGAACTGGCTACAGAACTGAATTTTATCATTTCTCCTTACTACTACACTGGGCATATTGTGTACTGAAAGCGTATATTCCAAAATTTGATACATATTCAGGCTTCCAAAACTGCTGGAAAACACTGTTTATCACACCATCTGTTCTTACTATATATGTAGATATAATATATAAAACCAAGCATCTAGGTACGGTTACATCTATGTAATTAGTCTAACTCTCAGTGCTCTTAGGGTTGTAAAGGTGTTAAATTTTCACACAGTCTAAAATTAGTATTGAAGTATTGTTGATAAAGTCTAATGGCAAGTGTCAAAGTTGATGGCTGTTGAAAAACCATTCATAACATCTAGAGTTATCATGCATTCCCCTTTTAAACAGCCAAAAATGTTACAAATGACCACTGGAAGTATTTAAATTCTTGTCAGTTGGCATCTCGTGGTGGTAATGCTTTGTGTCCATTTGCATAATTTTTCATTTTACAAAAATGAATTATTGCAAAAATCAGTGTTAAATATTGACCATGTGTAAGCTAAATTTGACTAGAGTGGACTATTATAATTTGTATTGGATCAGATGGCATGAAAAATCTCGCATTTCTAGAGAAGCAGTATCAGTTGTTTGGCACACTTCAATTTTATCTTGAAAAACCTAGCATGCTGTGCATTGAAAGCTTTTCACCGCTCAAAGTCACTGTACCGCTTCAGTTACTTTGGATCAGACTAGCTTCTTTGCCAACTATTGACAGTATTTTCCCTTTGCAAAAAGAAGAATCCATCAGTTTATAAAATTATTTGCCTTTTAAAGTGACAATAAGGTTTCTGATGGGGTTGAGTGCCATGCATTGCAATCGTCTGATGCATTGTTTTCTGTATTTTAATGCAGTAATGCAGTTTATAGCAGATCAAAATCTAAGACTTTCTTCACAGCATTTGTCAAGATGGATAAGTTTTTTGAAATGATCAAAATACTAACATAAAAGTTTTATTGCGATATGGTGCTCAACAAATAGTGATTATTCAGCTTGTAACTGGTCAGGTTGTTCTGGACAAAATATGGAACAAATTACTGTTAAGTTGGGTGCTCTGTGTTTGTGATAGTTTTGTATAGAGACATGCAGAGTTGAATCTCAGTTCTTGAAATATGGTGGGGAGATCTTTTTTTTTTTTTTTTTTTTTTTTTTAAGGCATGGTTCCTGTGTTCTTGTGCCAAAAACAGCCAACCACCAGTAAGAGCAGCAGCAAAAAAAATCTTTAGCACAAGCTACATATGTATCTGTAAGTACAAATAGGACCCAGATTTATGACGCCATAATATTATTTTTTAAAACCACATCAAATGAATAATACTGGGATGATACCATTTGATTGCTCAATGACTGTGTGGCTTGAAAAAATCCACAACTTTTAACCAGATCAAATTCTTAAACATCCTAAAATAATAAAAATAGTAAGCATCTTTATGGTTTTCCTATAAATTTATTCTCAAAGCACTGCAACATTCATGTTAGAATCCATGTTCTTCATTGAATTAAAAGTCAGTCACAACACTACTCCACTCTATTCAGTGCTTAAAGTGTGCTGAGTTGTGGACCTGGGAAATAGAACTGTTAAAATATGAGCCAGGTTGTTGGGGTTTGGGGGAGGCAGAAAGAAACCAGCAGCTCAGGGTGGCTCTACTCCCACTTCCATTCCTGTGAACAACAAAATGGCTCCTGCTTTTTCCCTGTCCCCTCTTCCTTCCTACAGCAGAAAAGGTCTGGGAAAAGGGACAGGGGACCCTGTTGCAGCCTCCCCAGACCTGGGAGACAGATGTGAAGAACATTAGGAGTAGCAATAAGGATGAAGGGGGCAAAATTGTTTCGGGGATAGGATTGGTTTGAGGCTTCAGGGACAGAATTAATTGCTGGGCAGAGGAATAGGCAGATATGGGAGTGATAGACCCTCCACTTTTTAGATGTCTTTAAGTACTGATTTTCTTTGCTGGTAAGTGGGGGGAGAACTATGCATATAACTCACATATTACATCAAAGACTTCCCCATCTGTGTTAATACTTGGCAAACAGGATACCTTATCTGGTCTAATAGTGTCGTCATTCTGTGATGAAGTGACAAGAAATGCTATACACAGGCACACATTCCGTTTCTGTTTACATACTAATTACTGATAAATGTCTCTCTCACTCTGGTGGAAAATCTACGCAGTGTTTTTTGTTTTTGTTTTTTTTTTGGTGGGTGGCAAAGGCACTGCATAATCTCTGCAAAGGATTATTTGTGAGAAAATTGTGTTCTATTTTTATTAAGTTTTTCTCTGCAACTAAATTCTTATGAAGCAGAGAAGTTGTAACGACAGGTTTCAGAGTAGCAGCCGTGTTAGTCTGTATCCACAAAAAGAACAGGAGTACTTGTGAGAGTACTCCTGTTCTTTAGAGACTAACCAATTTATTAGAGCATAAGTTTTCGTGGGCTATAGAAGTTGTAATGTTTATGTGAATACTTAGTTTTGGAGTTAAAAAAAGTAGTAGTCAGCATTTCCAGGAATATAGATTTTAAGTAAATTAAAAAAAAAATTAGGCAACAAACATTATAATAGCTATACATTATAATAAAATAAAACTGCTAAAATTAAAACATAGAATTAATTTTCTTCATTTTGTAAGGTAAAGGTGAGATACTTTACATCTTGGTTCAAGGGATATTGGGTTCTTTGATAACACCAAACTAGTATTCATCTCTGCAGACTGATTAAGGAATAATCTGACAGCTTCTCAGTGAACTAATTGAGAGTATATTCCATAAATGCAATAGTTACGGGCTTATCTGCACCTCTCCGACCTTTCTGGTCTGTCTCAAGGCACGCAAAAGAGGAGTCAGCTTCTTGTTCTCACCTGACTTGAGGGTGAAATCTTGCAGTTCCTCCATTCTTAGACCAGGATCCAAGTACACTGTGTTGTGTGTACAATCCACTTATCACCCTACAGAACTGAGTGGGGTTTCCGGCACATACCTTATCTGACAGGTGATATTGACCAAAATCTTACTTAAATGTGTTGTTTAATTGGCACAAAGCATTAGAGAAGAAGGGACTGTAAAATAACAAACAGGCTATGTGCCTATTTAGTCTAATCTAATCTTACACTTCACTAAAAGCTAAATTAGATAGGCTTTCCTCTCCAGGCTTATCTACATACACAGTGCTGTAGTCTGTACCAGAGGGTTCTAAATTTTAGTTAGCAGTAATATGTCACACCCTAATTGGCCCACATGGACCCTCCTGGCAAACACTAAGAAGTTTCCTAGTATGTATTAATGTAGTCCCCTTTTACAATGCTACATTAATGTGCACTATGAAACTTCTTAGTGCATGCCAGGAGGGTCCATGAAGGCCAATTAGGGTGTGACATACTAGTGTGACATGCCCTCAAATTACATCCCTCATCACTCGCCCCAAGGCGTCGGGGCTAAAAACTTTTTTTTATGAAACCTGAGAATCAACACAACTCTAGCATCTGGATATTTAAGAAAAGCTACAAATATCATGAGACTCTTGATACGGTTGCGGTGAGTGACTAGACTTCTGTTGCTAATAGAGTTGTCAGATTATTTAAAAAATTAATCATGAGATTTAAAAATATCACAATTAATCATAGTTTTCATCACCCTGTTAAACAATAATAGAATACCATTTATTTAAATATTTTTGGATGTTTCTACGTTTTCAAATATATTGATTTCAATTACAACACAGAATACAAAGTGTACAGTGCTCGCTTTAGTGTTTTTGATTACAAATATTTGCACTGTAAAAAAGATAAAAGAAATAGTATTTTTCAGTTCACCTCATACAAGTATTACAGTGCAATCTCTTAATCCTGAAAGTGCAGTTTACAAATGTAGAACTTTTTTTTACATAACTGCACTCAAAAATAAAACCGTGTAAAACTTTAGAGCCTACAAGCCCACTCAATCCTAATTCTTGTTCAGCCAATTGCTAAAAAAACAAGTTTGTTTACATTTACAGGAAATAATGCTGCCGGCTTCTTATTTACAGTGTCACCTTAAAGTGAGTGCAGGTGTTCACATGGCACTATTGTAGCTGGCGTTGCAAGGCATTTATGTGCCAGATATGCTAAACATTGGACTTGTAGGCTCTAAAGTTTTACATTGTTTTGTTTTTGAGTGCAAAATCTACATTTGTAAATTGCACTTTCACGATAGAGAATGCACTACAGTACTTGTATGAGGCAAATTGAAAAATCCTATTTCTTTTATCTTTTTTACAGTGCAAATATTTGTAATTAAAAATTAGCACTGTATGCTTTGTCTTCTGTATTGTATTTGAAAATGTAGAAAAACATTCAAAATAATTATAATACATTTAAATTGGTATTCTGTTATTAATAGTGTGATTAAAACTGCAATTAATTGTTTTGAGTTAATTGCTTGAGTTAACTGAGAGTGACCGCCCTAGCTGCTGTTTCTTTTTCTTTTGCACTTACATTTTTTTGTAAGTGCCAATTACATGTCTGCTGCAGTTCTAACTAATCACAATTTTATTTGATACTGTGCAGAGAGAAATGTAACGTACATTTTCTGCTTTCAAAGAAGTGTAATAAGATTAAAGGTTTATATATATCAGACTTACCAAAACTCCACTGTGAATACAGTACTGACCAATTTACAGTTTACTGACTAATGGTGAGAAGCAGGAGTGGCAGAAGTGCCCTAAGAGAGTGAGTGTGTGTGTGTGTGGGGGGGGGGAGGGGGGTGGAGGGGGTGGCACAGGTGTCTGAACTGTGATTCCCTGTGCTGCACCTTGCCCCGAGACTCTGCTCCCACTCTGCCTCTTTCCCCCCAAGACTGCCCCCTGCTCGCTTCTCTCCACCCCTTCCCCGTTGCTCGCCCTTACAGCCAGTAAAAAGTGGGAAGACCCTGGCCTTCTCTTGTTCTGGCACCTCTGGTCAGAAGCAACATAAATATTTTATCTGTGGTTTTTAAATTACTTGTGCTGTGGAAAAAGTTTTGTCAATCAGTAATAGGTTTGAAAACCTGATGATTATATCAGCGCTCTTCTGTGATCACACCATTTGGCGTACAGTGGCAGGGTTCTACTTGTACTTGATCACAACATGCACATGAATGAAGACAGACACAGGGATGGATTTAAGCATCAAAGTGCAACTTTATTAACACTTGGGAGGAGTGCTATATGCCATCCTCCCACTTCTCTCCCTCCCGCCTCCTGTGTCTCACACCAGGCATTTAACTACGTGTAGTCAAGGTTACAAGGCTTCTACCGTACAACTTATGGTAGACCCTCCTTAGTCTGCCCCTTGAATTCAACTCCTATGAATCCTCTGATCTTGCAAGGTGGGAGGTAAAGGTTTCCAAAAAAGGGACCTCTGTCCAAAGACTGTCCCTTTTAGCTACAGTCTCAAAGACCAGTGAAATTCTGGGTCTCATTTACTACTGGAAGCTGGCCTTTTTAGCCTGTATCTGCAGTGGAAACTGGCAGCAAATTGTGACCATCCAAAGAACCGTAAAAGCCTGGGAAGGGGTTTAGATTGATGTGAGGGAGGGAGGCATGCTGGCCTACCCAACTCACCTGTTCCCCCCACACTTTGCCAATGGAAGTGGAGTGCCCAAGGAGGAGTTAGGGCCCAGCCCTGACATTTTCAGGCATGTGCTCTCCCCCTCTCTTTTGGGCTCTTCATTCCCCTGCCAGTCTGACCAACATAACTTTCTCTTTCTCTGCCCCTCCTTTTCCATTGAGATGGGGTGGGGGCATTTCCCACTGAACTCTTTGCAAGTTAAAGAGTTGTCAGATTTTGGTGCTCCCTGTTGTTTTGTAGCTTCACTGACTGTATCCCTTCCCAGTTCTGGCATGGATGAGCAATCTGCGGAGGAACCTGATTTAGCTCCATTCAGTATCAGAGCTGTTCCCAGTAGTTGGCTTTGTATGATGCATCTAAATTGTTTTAACTTAGTCCAGTAATACAAAACTTCTAAGGCAGTGGTAACTGGGGGGGAGAGTAGGCAGAGCTACGTAACACTATGAAGGGAAGGGATGGGATGGATAAGAACAGTTTCTTGCACTAAGTTATGTAGCTGGAGTTAAATTTTGTTATGCATCTATGCTGAATGGCAGTGTCTGCATTTTAATTGTAGATAATTGAAGAGGTTTAGCCGAATATTTCAAAGTAAATGTATTAAAAGGATCTGCATATTTTGCGGAGGGAGAGGGGAAAGAAGCCTTTTTTTTTTTTTAAATACAAAAAAACAGTGACGGTAATAAAGCAGCTGAACATGTCAAGCCCTGGTCACACTGTCTTTTCTAGGCTCTGTCTTTGCTGATGCAGGTGAAATTGAAGACTGGGGCATTGGTATCTCAGCTGTTGCCAGCTACCCATCATCATTCATTGCTTCAGCTGCTATAGTTCTTCAAACCAGCATGTAGAAGAGAGAAGGGAGTGCAGTGTCTCATTCTTTATTTCATAACATATTCACGACAGTTGAGCTTTATTGCAGGCCAGAGGATGTAGCTCTGAAAAGATTCTTGGTGTGTGTTTGTATAGAAACTCTGTATTTTATAATTGGCTGTGATTCATCTTCTAGTTACATGTTCATATGTTATCAGAAATCTTGGGATTTAAATATATGGATGGAATAGATAAAGTATACTGTAAAAACACAATTGAAGCCTGGATTTTAGTGTACAGAAATAACTTTTCCTGCATGCTTGTGTGTAAATATAATTTTTTCTTACACTTTGTGTGCATGTAATGCCATGTGGTAACTTCACTTCTGCTAAATTATCATCCAGTTTGTTTTTTCAGGTTGACTCAAATGGCACTTATTACTAAAGTAAAGACTATGGTAATTAAGAAATTTAAAACAAAACTTTGTATTTCTGCTAATAGTTTAGTTTGATCCAAGGTTGTTTGGGTATGTCAGTATGGATTCCAATGTAGGTGCTTATATACTGTATACACACAATATCAGATTTTTTTTTAATTGCAGTGTCCTTTGGGGTTGTTCATGTGTCCTGTGCCTCCCATGTGAGGGCTTAAAGGGTGCAATGGCTGTAACCATTCCTTAGTTCTCTTTTACCGCCTGTTGCAGCAAGATGAGGCCCAGCGAAAGCATCAGAGATCTTAGATTTCTGTCTTCACACTCTCTCTCTAAAGGAAGTTCCAAAGAAGGAAGAAGAAAATAAATTGACATTCCCACTCTGCACCCTCCACCCCTCCCGGTACAGTGGCGTGAAGCACTTTGTGTCAACTGTCCCACTTTCTGATGAAGTCCAAACTCTCAGGGTTCAGACCATGCCTGTCCTGCAATGGACTGATCCCTCCCCATCCCCCAGGGACGGACACAGCAGAAGCCTCTTCTGCCTAAGAGAGAGCCACATTCCCAGGTAATTTGTCTGTGTGCAGGTCCTTCACTGCTAGGATCCACAGGT
Source organism: Natator depressus (assembly GCF_965152275.1). Lineage (NCBI taxonomy): Eukaryota > Metazoa > Chordata > Testudines > Cheloniidae > Natator > Natator depressus. The sequence continues at coordinate 75,379,325 of NC_134243.1, forward strand.
TCAGGGACACGCAGTTCAATTTACATCTACTTGAGCAGTCCCTGTGGGTCACTTCAGACTGTGACAAAGTTCCTCCTCTACCTTGGTGGGTCTTGCGCTTATTGGCAGATTTGCTCGCTTTGGAGCTTCACGGCAGCCCTCAGTTGGGCCGTTTTCATGAACCCACAGTCCAGGTCAGCTCCTCCTGTGTCTGACCAGGAGTTGGGAGGTTTGGGGGGAACCCGGGTCCGCCCTCTACTCCGGGTTCCAGCCCAGGGCCCTGTGGAATGCAGCTGTCTAGAGTGCCTCCTGGAACAGCTGTGCGACAGCTACAACTCCCTGGGCTACTTCCCAATGGCCTCCTCCCAACACCTTCTTTATCCTCACCACAGGACCTTCCTCCTGGTGTCTGATAATGCTTGTACTCCTCAGTCGTCCAACAGTCTGCGTTCTCACTCTCAGCTCCTAGCGCCTCTTGCTCCCAGCTCCTTACACGTGCACCACAAACTGAAGTGAGCTCCTTTTTAAACTCAGGTCCCCTGATTAGCCAGCCTTAATTGATTCTAGCGGCTTCTTGATTAGAACACCTGCAGCCAATCGGCCTGTCTGTCTTAATTGTCTCCAGAAGGTTCCTGATTGTTCTGGAACCTTCCCTGTTAGCTTACCCATGGAAAAGGGACCTACTTAACCTGGGGCTAATATATCTGCCTTCTGTTACTCTCCTGTAGCCATCTGGCCCGACCCTGTCACAAGACTGTCGTTGGTTACAACCAGAGTGAGACCAGGTAAGCTAGCATCAATCAGCGCTTCTTTGAGTACTCTTCATACTCTAGATTGGGCTGTGGAGAGGACATTGCCAGAGTAAGCACTGATGATATTGACCATTTAAATATCTGTGAAGTCCCTGGTGCCTAGGCACAGCTTTGGTGCTGGTAGTTCTGGCTCTGACCATGCCAGCTCCCCTCCTGACCGCCCCAACTCAGGCTCTAAAGCTGGTACCTGTGCCTGCCCATAAATGGGATACTGATTCTTGTAGCCATTGTGAGTATACATGTACCTTTGAGACCAAGAGGAACTCCCAGAGAGAGAGAGAGAGAGACTGGACAGCACTATAAGGACAAAACACCTAAGAAATCGGGCATAACAAGAAGCCAGACACTGAATTTGATACTGATGCCCATGTCTAAGAGGCATCCATATCACACCCAGCATCATAGAAGCAGCCAGCATGGGACCTGTTATGAATTCTGTACCATCCCTCGATGCTACACTTCAGAAAGATGTATTCCTTCTTCCCTCCTCTCTGGCATCAAGCAGGGAACCCTCTCCCCTGCCACTGACTAAAGAACCCAATGAGGTTGTCAGGGAGCCCCTCTTCAGAGTGCCAACCCAACGAGCATGGAGCAGTGAATGGCACTGGGGCAGCCAGCCACAACCTGGCCAATACCGATAGAATATAACAACTTGTCCATACTGGCCTTACTGGGGACAGTACTCCCATATGTCAAGGGCAGATCACCTTCCCACATGTCCAGAAAAAAGAAACAATCACACTTCTTGGTGGCTTTGTTGGCTAGACTAGCCATACTAGAACAGGAGATGATAGAGAGACAATGACCCCCCCCCGCCCCATCTTCCCTAACACATACTCCTAATCAAAGTAGCATCACCAGCACCCACCCTGTCAAGAGATGACTTTAGAGCAGTGGTCTCCAAATTTTTTACCTTATGCCCCCTCTTGCCCTGGTCCTTGCCTCCCCAGCCCCCGTAGCTGGGGCCGTGAGCAAGGCTGCAGCTCCAGGAAGGGGGGACATGGACCGGGCTAAGGGAGCCAAGGCTGGGGCCATGGCTGGGGGTGGGGCCAAGGCGGGGGCCTCTCAGCATAGCGCTGGGTGGTGTTCCCTTCCCTCCTGGCCCAGGCCCCAAGGGCGCCCCCCTAGAACATTTCTCCATGCCCCCCTGGGGGCTTTCCCCACAGTTTGGGAACCTCTGCTTTAAGGCTTTCAGGACCTCGTGTCCTGAATTGCAGAGACCCTGAACACTGAGACTCCTTTTATACCAGATAAGTTTCATTTGATATTCTGAGTACAATGTCCTCAGTCAGAATCACTTTTCCGATTAATGAAGGGATCCTAGAACCAACCAAAGGGCTACTGAAAACCCCAGACACTATTTCGTTCCTCCTCCAAATACTTGGAGAAAAGGCATTGGGTGCTGCTGAAAGGTTTTGAGAACTTGTAGTCCCATCCAAACCCAGAGTTCTGCATTGTATCTGTAGCACAAGGGAAGTCAAGGTCCAGTAAGGGCACTCCTAAGACGTTAGACTTGTGTGTTCAAAACCCTCTTTGTAGCTTTGGTTGGTGAACTACCAAGTACAGTTGCAGTACAGAAGTACAGTTACTTCTTGTGGGAGAGAGTAACCCACTTGCAAAAGTTCAGCAGGATTGCAGGGATGAAATGAAAAACCTCATCAGGGAACGGAGAAGCTGGTCAAGAAAACATCACTGCAGGTGCATGGGTGCTCTGATATGGCTGCAAGGTTGATGGCCATGGCCTTTGCCATGACAAGCCTTGTGGCTGCAGGCATCTGGCATATCACATGAAGCAGAGGCCACAATAAAGGACTTGCTTTTTCAGGGAATGGAGCTCTTCAGCCAGAATACAAATGAAGTGCTCCAGTCCCTCAAGGATTCAGGGGCCATGTTAAGGTCCTTTGGGATTTACATGCTATTTCCCTGCAGAATGTCTTGTATCAACCCCAGCTAGAGCAGAGGATACCTTATTCCCAGACCAAGAGCCAGAATATCAGCAGCAGGAGAGTGCTAGGTACTCCAGGAGACACCCTCTTCTGCCTCCTTGGCCAACCCAGCTCCTTCTCCGAGGCATCAAATTTGATAAGAGTATCAAGTGCCACAGCAGAGCCCATCTAAAGCCCATCCTTCAGGAATCACCTTGCTTCATTCCATCAGGCCTGGTTTGCTATCACACCCAACAAAGGAGCATTAGACATCATTACCCATGGCTACCCTTTAGACTTCCATTCCCCCTACCTGCCCTTCTTTCCCATCCCTTTTCAGGGACTCTTCTCACAAGAGCCTGTTAAAGCAATGAGGCCACTTCCATTTGTTTATCAGAGAGCCATAGAAGAGATACCGTGGGAATGATGAACAGAGGAAGAGCTTTTCTACTCCTTACTTCTTTTTCCAGAAGAGGAAAGGGGGGGGGGGGTCTTGATCATATCCTAGACCTGAGGAGACTGAACAAATACATATTTTGCTTCAGATTCAGGAAGGTAATCTCAGTCATTCCATCTTTCCAGGCTGAAGATTTAATTTGTGTCTCACTACTTGCAAGATGCGTACTTTCCTATATCCTTGTATCTGACCTGCAAGGAGTACCTAAGATTCACAGTGGGACCCAACCATTGCCAATACAAGGCACTGCCATATGAACACTCCACAGCACGGGGAGTCTTTGCAAAATGCCTAGCAGTGGTAGCAACACATGCCAGACGAAAAAAGCATTCATGTTTACCATTGCACCAGAGATTGGCTGATTAAGGGCAGATCCCAACCGAAGGCTGCGGCACACCTGAAATGTGCCTTCTTCCTGTTCTTTCAGCTGGGTCTACTAGTGAACTACAAAAAATACTTCCTCCTCTTCCCCCCCCCCCCCCACCCTTTACAAAAAATGGCATTACAGACAACAGTTTATGGGAGTCCTGATCAACTCCAGTTTGGCAAGAGCATACCTCCCTGAAAACAGGTTCCTGTTGCAGCAGTCATTGCTTTGCAGGGTAGAATCAAACCAGACTAAGACTGTATGGATGTTTCTGGGGTTGCTTGGCCATATGTTGGTGTGTGTGCGTACGTGACGCCACTTGCCAGACTTCACCTACAGTCACTCCAACACTGTCTCAGTTTGATCTGTTCCCCAGCAATGCACCAGGTGAACAAGAAGGTGGTGATCCCACCATGCATTGCCACACAATTTAGCTGCTAGAAGAAGCCTGGAAATGTGTGTGGAGAGGTACCATTTTCTGCCCCATCCCTGATAAAGACTTTTAGTTATGGGTGGATCAGGTTCAGGTTGGGGAGCCCACCTGGACTATCTACAAATGCAAGAGGACATAGGGTTCCACATCAATATTCTGGAGCTCAGAACTATCAGGCCAGCCTGCATAATATTCCTACCTGTTCTTCAAAACTCTATAGTGCAGTCTTATGCAGTGGTTCTCAAACTTTTGTACTGGTGACCCCTTTTACATTGTAAGCCTCTGTGTGTGACCTTCCCCCCTTGTAAATTAAAAACACTTTTTTACATATTAACACCATCATAAATGCTGGAGGCAAAGCAGGGTTTGGGGTGGAGGCTGACAGCTTGCGACCATATTTTAACCTCATGGTCCTGACCCCCCAGTTTGAGAACCCCTGGTCTTATGTGCATCACAGAGATGTCATCTACATAAGTGTGCACCTTCTCGCTTATTTCTCTCTCCTCTGCCTGGGAGCCGTCAGGCTCTGGACGTGGTGTTACCAACACAGGATGACCTCTGATGGCTCTTCACCTCCTGGATATCAGCAAAAACCTGATGGATTTCCTAAGTAGTCAGTTACCTCTCCGGAATCGTCATTGTGGAAATCCATCATAAAGCCAATATTCCTACTTTGGGGAACCCCAGTAATAGACCTGGTTGCCTCCAGTGTCAATGCCAAGTGCTTGAACTCTTGTTCCAGAGGTGGTAAAAGTCTGGGCTCGTTACTGGGCACCTTCTTTTTGCAGTGGTTTCAAGGCCTCTCAAGGCCTTTCCACTGATTCCCCGAGATGATTTCCAAAATCATGTGACAAGCCTTTGATCTTTCTCGTAGCTCCATACTGGCCAAGGCACCTTTTGGCCAATGGATCTACTATTTCTCCCTACAGTGTCCAGACCTGATCTCACAACACCATGACCAGCTAGATACTCCATCCAGACTTGAAGTTGGTGAACCTGATAGCATGATTGTTGGCTGGTTGAGTGCCACAGATGGAGATTGCTTCCTGCAGGTCCAGAAAATTCTAATAGATGCTTTTCTGCTCTGTATCAGAGTAACATATTCATCTGAATGGAAAAGTTCTCGATATGGACAGCCCATCATGGTCTGGTCCAGGCCTCGTTGCTACAGATCCTTGTCTACTTATTGCATTTAAAACAGGCTGACCTCTTATTCAGCTCTATTAAGATCCATTTCATGGTGATTTCAACTTGTCATCCACCTGTACAATTATGTTTGGTCTTCTCTCACCTTTTATAGTATCAAAGTTTTTTAAAGGGCTGTTACACGCCCACCAGTCAGAGGTCCCTGCCTGGGACCTCAATCTATTTCTTCTGAGACCTTTAGAGCTTGCATTCAAACCTCTGTCAGATTGCCCCCTGTAACACCTCCTTCTGAATACAGTGTTCCTAGTGGTTATTACGACAGCCTGGAAAGTGAGTGCACTTCAGGTGCCTATAATTGACAACATTCCATAGGGACAAAACTGTTGCAATCTCACCCGAGGTTCATTCCTAAGGTGGTCTCTGAATTTCACCCGAACCAGTCAATCAAGCTGCCTGTTGTCTTCCTACAGCCACACTCTGCACAAGGAGAAAATAAATTATATACACTAGATGTATCCAGGACTTGGCTTTATTACGTTAATGACCAAATTGTTCAGCCTATTGCCCCGTCTATTTATAACTCTATCCGAGTGTTCTGAAGTTCAAGGCATCTTCTTACATTGTGTTATCCATTTCAATATCATCTGTATTTTGCTTTGCTGTCAGTTGGCTAATGTATCTGTCATACCAAACATCAAGGTTCACTCCACCAGAATTCAAGTGATATAGTCAGCCTGTTTCAGAAATGTGCCAGTTTCCAACATCTGCAAGGCGAGAATGTGGTGTAATTTGCTCGCTTTTGTCAAGCATTATGTGTTGGATTTAGTGGCTAGAGCAGATGCCAAATTTGGAAGAACGGTGCTTCAACTTCTGTTCAGTTGAAGCGGCTGAAATTCCTTTCTCATTCTCATTCTGAGGGGATGCTGCTTAGTCACCTACAGTGGGATCCACACTGACACATACTCAAAGAACAAACAGTAACTGTAGTTCTGCGAAATGTTATAATCCCTGTGGATCCCACACCAGCCCATCCTCTATCCCTGCTTTCAGAGGTCTCAGCTACCACGGACTTCAAATGGTGAGGGAACTGAGGGAGGTTCACAGCCATTCCTCCCTTCATGCTCTCACTAGGGAGCAGGAGAAGGCATGGAGTGCATGCACAGTTCTGATGGATTTTGCTATTCAAAAAAAATCTGAACTCTCTCACATGAGCCACATACATATCTACAGTGGGATCCACATTGTCTACAACATCTCAGAAAACCACAGTTATTGTAGGGTAAGTAGCTATTCTTTTTCCACATAATATACACTTAAGATTAGTGTAGTAGTTATACAGACTATTTTAAATTTTATTCCAGGCCCAAGAGAACAATGTGACAGGTCTCCTTAAAATGGAGATTACAGCTAGTGTGGAATCATACTCTATGCTCGCTTTCTTTGGTGGACTTATTAGACCAAAAGTAAAGTGTTCTGCTCTTACATTGGAATTATCATCTGGAAGATTCATTTGTTTCATGTAATCAAGAGAGAGTGTGAAAGTTAATTGTAATGTTCTTGAATGCCAAGATGTGTAGACTTTTAGCAGAAAGAATTTTGTAAGAACTTTTTAATGATGATGAAGTTATGTTAATAATGTAAAACAAGTGGTAATGGCTAACTATCGTGGATTTTTTTTCTGAATTGCAGCGCAAAAACAATTCACCCCTTTTTTCCCCCTTAGGGTCTAAGAACTTCTTTAATTTGCAAGATTTTAAAATAAACCTTTAGAGTTTTTTTTTCAGACGAATAAAATGCTTGCCTATTTTTCTCTTCTTCAGCTAGCTGTTGTAAACTGTTAATATGTATTCCCCCTGCCTTTTCTCCTTTCCCTTAACTTTGTGGGGGTGTATTAGAAGTTACAATTAAGAGTACAGAAGAATTTCAAATATTCATCTGTAACTATATTTAGCAAAACAAGAGTTGAAGTTACTTTTTCTTTGTTATATTGAAATAAACCCTTGTTTAAATAAAGCATTTTAAAATTGAAGTTGTTCATAGCAAAACACAAATATTTTATTTAAAATATGTCACTGTATATGCCCTAATGGGTGCAATAAAAGAGGCTAGTTAAGAGTTGCTTCTCAGATAAGTTCATAAGAATAATATTGCTTCTAAATGATGAAATTTAAGAGAAGGAAATTAGAAGCATCTCTTGCAGTATTGTTAGTAGGAATATCCTTAGTTATTGATGCAAAGATGGATATTTAAAGTGCTGTCACAGAAATTAGTTTGAGAGAGATTCGTGTAATAAAGGGTAATCTCATAGGCCCCAGATTCTGTAAATACACGTGTACTTAAGTTTACTACCATAAGTAATACCATTGAAATCAATGAGACTATTCACTGTAGTATAGTTAAGCATGTGTAAGTATTTGTATGATTGAGCCCACAGTTTGTTCTTTCAGAGTAGTTTTTATACGAAGATCTCAAAACATATGACAAGATTACTGCAATTTAGGTATCCCCATTTTTATGGATGGGTTGAAATGACTTGCTTAATGTCACACGGGAAATTGGAGTTCTAAGATGTATCAAAGAGTTTCCAGCCAGGTTTCCAGACCTGCGACCTAACGATCGGACATCAAGTTGTCATGAAGAGAAAAAATGTTTATTGGAAGTTGAGATGTTCTGAGAAACTTAATTAAATTATCTGGGAAGAAGAATCCACTTTAAAAGGGGATATTCTATTCACCTATCTTTTAGTCAGAATTTTTATTAACTTTTACATGAAGTTCGAACAAAATTATTTTTGTAAATATAAACTCCACAACAATATTAAATTAATTCCTGTTACTATAAAACTTAATTGTTTGAAAGAGACACATTTGTAGAATGCATTCTTTAAGAAAGGAAAAAGTACATCATATATAGTTAGTTTCTGGTTATAAACCTATTCATGTTACAAATCATTCTCATTAAAATCAAATTGATTATGCTCCTGCTACACAATTCATTCAAAATGTGGTTAAAAGCAGTTTTGAGTTTAATCAGAGGACCACCTCCAATCTTTAGAAACATGCATGAATATTGTATTCAGAATTAAAAACTTACTCGGTAAGATATTCTTTTAAAGTACAACTTTCAGTTGTGTATAAATTTCAGTAAATTGAGCTTCAGAATGTTAAATTTCTGTCAGCAAATTCTAGTTCTGAAAGAGAGATCAGAAACTTCCCACCCCCATAAATTTTAGGGGAAAAAATTGTAATATGTTTCTTAACTGAAGCCGGGTTTCTAAATGTGACTAAGTACTTACACTTTATACAGAAATGGAGACTTTCTTTTTAACAGAGGTTATTCAATCAGTTTTCCTTCTGATGTTTGCTTGTATTCATAAAATAGATCAGATCTATACGAACTGTCAAAATTGCTTTCTGTATAAGACAATCAAACTGAAAAGTTTTACATCAGGCTGCAACACCAAAAATATGTCATTTAGTAACCTAAACAAGTCAGTTAAATCATCAAAAACAATGGCCTTAGAAATGCTGCTAGCCTGTGGCATCTTCTTTTCCCTCTGCTGGTTCTTACAGATGCTGGCCTGTGGTCACCCCACCCAGCCTTTCATCACTCTATGCTACATGGTTTCTAATCCATTTACTAGTCTTTTAGTCACCTTTCAGATGTATGGGTAATTCCATTACTTATTGCTTTTACCTGATTGGAACATGTCAGTTGCGCCTCAGTTTTAGAAAATTGCTTTTAAAAATCATGAGTGGTACATGTATTTAATCTATCTGTGTATTAAATAATACCATGCTATGAAAATATTTGACATTGAAACAAACCCTTTATTGGTAATGTGAACTAAAAATATATTGTGTGTTTGTCATTTACACCGTTAGGTTAAATAAAGTTGCTATTTGTCAAACTGTTTCTAGCATCTAGTACTTTTTAGTAAATTTGTAGTTCTTTATATCTTTGTTTTTAAATAGATAGAACTCTGGGTCAAAGTGGTCTCGTGATAAATGTAGTCATTTAAAAACAAATAATTGAACCCTATCAGTCAAGGTTTACCCATATAAAAGATTATACAGTGTTTTTTTCCCTTTGTATTAAAGTTAAAGTTTGTAAAATGGATGGATATATAATTTTCATGTTCCTCCTGCATTTAATTTACATGACTTGCTCAGAGACACTTTCTCATACAAGTTCAAAGTGAGGAAAAGAGTTGAACTAAAAAGTTGAGAATGATTTTTACTTTCTAAAAACTTAGTTCAAACATGCTAAGGCAGAAAAGGAAGCTAACATTTTATGTATGACTTTGAAGGAAAGATTGGAGTGCTGCAATAGATCACTGACTAAGTCCAGATGAAAGAATATAGGGGGAACTGGAAATTCATTCTAGATCTTGCAAGTGAAGTGCTAATGACGGCCTGAATGTCAGTGTCATCTTAAGTAGAGCACTTAGGGTGTGGTTGTTGCTGTATAAGACACCAAGGAAGGCACAGCTTCTGTCCAGATTATTTTAAGTATTAACTATCTTTTTTAACTGTAATTTTAATTAGAAAAATTGTTTAATGCTTTTGAGTTATTTAAGAAATAACTCTTGGCAATACCACAGAGTTAGTATAAATACATTTAGAAGCTTTTTGAACTGCTCTGCATAGAAGTAACTCCCTAAACCAGGGGTGGGCAAACTTTTTGGCCTGAGGGCCACATCGGAGTGCGAAACTGTATGGAGGGCCGGGTAGGGAAGGTGGTGTGCCCCCCCCGCCAACAACCAGGCCTCCGCCCCCTCCCCCTGACTGCCCCCCTCAGAACCCCCGACCTATCCAACCCCCCCAACCCCCCCCCCCCCCCCACCAACAGGCCCCCCGGGACTTCCATGCCCTATCCAACCCCCCTGTTCCCGGACCACTCCACCCCATCCAATCGCTCCCTGTCCCCTGACTGTTCCCTGGGACCCCTGCCCAACAGTTGCACCGCTGCGTGTGTGTCCCCACCGCTCCCTCACTATGCCTCTCAGAGTGGCAGGAGCTCGCAGCCCCGCTGCCCACACGGCAGCACAGAAGGGGGGACAGTGGGGGAGGGGTCGGGGGCTAGCCTCCCCGGCCGGGAGCTCAGGCTGGGCAGGATGGTCCCGCGGGCCATAGTTTGCCTACCTCTGCCCTAAACTCAACAACGTGGCCCCTATTCTTGTCATATTAAGTCCCTTTCAAAACTTATTTCTGCTATATTTTTGGGGGGTGAGTTTAGTTGATTATATATAAATTGTCTATAGTTGTTCCACTTCTAATCTACTTGTTTATCTGACTGTAGATTGTAAGGTCCTCTGAGCAGACAATGTCTGTGAGTTTGTACATAGTAGATACAAAACAATAAAAATGTATAAATATAGCAGAAATGGTGTGCATTTTACTTAGCTATTAAATGACTAAAAATGTAAAAGACAAGAAAAAAAGCTGCTGGAATTCCTCTAGTCACATTTTTTGTCTTATTTTCTTTTAAGTCTAGACTTTTAAATGTAGTGATATTTTTTATTTTTGCATTCATTGTTTTGAGGTTTGAGCTCCAGCATGAGCATCTAGATTTTAAAAGAAGAAGTTGAGTTTTGTACAGTGGTTAATGTAGCCACAGAAGAAAAATCTTACCACTAATCTTTTGTTAGGAACCTGTAGGCGTCTTCATGGTTTGCTAAATGTCTCACTGTGGTGTGAAGACTTTTTCAGCATTATGTTATTGTCTGTTGGTTTATAGAATTCACATCTAAATAGTATGACTGTCTCGTGTCGTTTAGCCAGGCTCTGAATACATTTTCAAGTAAACTATTTGGATTACTGTGGTTGGTGGTTTTTTTAGGAGTGGTTTTTTTGCCCCTGAAATCTGTAGCCCTTGAAATCTGCTCTGAACTTTTATGATTACAAGAGCATCAATTCATAAGAGTGTATTACCCTTGGTAAACTGCAATACACAATCTCAACAGTATGCACAATTTAGACAATACAGAATGAGTGGTTTTACTCTTGATATTTGAACTTCCGGTTGACTGCTGGCAATAAGTCACGTGACAAAAATTTCACTTCTCCACTTGTTCTTAGGAAGTCCTGCACCTGTATACCAGAAAAAGCTAGCTTACTGAGGCACTATGCTAATACAATTTCCTGTGCTTTTGTTTTAACCTGCTAATTTTCCTTAAAGATTCTGTTCCTGTTTCTTCTTTTTTCACCACTACAATTTCCTTGTAACCAGAACAAAATCAGCAGATGCAAATAGTTACCCGTACTCTAATACCTTTGATGTATATATCTATGTCTAGAGCTCATATCTCTATAGTTTCTATGCCCACCGTAATACAATTTGCCAGTTATGCACTGTATTCATTTTGGAATGACTGAAACACCGTGTGCTTGCCGTAATTGGAGAATTGGATATGTGTTAGTTACTACAATGGAGCTGAAGCACAATCAATGAAACTGAAAACAACAATATTTTAAAAGTGAGACTTGATCTTTTCCACAAGCTTTAATCCTTATGCCAAGAATGTTGGTTGGTCTTTTAATTGCACTTATTGTTAACTTGTTAGATTTGTGGTTTTATGTACCTTTTAAGTATAGTTGTAGTCCACTGTGTGGGTTTTTTTTGTGCTTCTCCTTTTTGCTATTGTTCAGTTTTGTTTTTCCTGTACAGATATACTGCAAAGACACAGTAATTCTGCACCAGTATTTACATTGCTGACTTTACCTACATCTTTCACTCACCCACCTTATACAAATAAAATCACCTTCTAATTTTTTAACCTATGAGGCTTCAGACCACTATCATTACGGTTTTTACTGAGGTGTAGAGCAACTGTAACAGTGCTGGCACAAAAATTATTCACTGTAGATTTTCAGTGTTTGAAATTCATCTGTAGAAGGCTCTCTTGCAACATTAACATTAATAGGCTACAGATGGCACTTTGGCTCCCAGTTACATTAATTCATTATAATGTAACAGCCTTCTTGAGAGACACCTCTTGGCTATGCTAAACATAACTGGATCCTCTCAGGGATAATATTCTAATGAGGTAGCAGGTGTATTTTACCTTTGTTAAATACAGCAACTTAACCTAAATGAACTTTGCTTAGGATTTGCAGTGTAGTTAGAATTTAGCCTTTTGCTCTATTTATGTATCCCATGCAAAGGGTGGGGAGAAAGAAAGAATAACTTTTCTGACTACTGAGGTATTGCATACCAGCATCTGAAATTATACCAGCAAGCGCAAACCTAAACATGTATACAGGATTTGCTTGTTCCTTGTGAACTTTTCATGCCAGTCTGCAACAAAATCGTGTTTTTCATCTTTCCTCCTTCGTTCCCCTGTCTCTCCCCGCCCTTCCGCCCCGGAAACGTTATATGAAAACAAATTGTCAGTGGACTATTCAGGCTGAGAACTTAATCGAGCAGACTGGGGAAATGCATTGTTAAAGTTTTTATAGAAACTTTAATTTTGCTTCTTGTGTATATTAATTGCAAGAGGATTTTTGTTCCTTGAACACACAACCCTTGGAAGCAAATTGCTATCTGGCAAAAAAATGTAAAAGTTCCACATCCTTTCTAATGAAATGCACATATATTCAGCTAAATATAGTGTTATACATTGGGCTATCTAAATAAGCCATGGATAGATAGATAAATCATACACGGAAGGGGGCAGAGTTAGTTGGTGTGTAAGCTTTTAATTTTGAATGTCCCATTTTATGTATGATTAAAGATCCTCAGCTTGTGGTATCTGACTCAGTTCCATTGACGTCTGTAGAGCTAGTCTGATTACATCATTTGAGAATTTGGCACAAAATAGGTATTGTAATTTTAGTGTACCATCCCTTTTTGATCTGATATACCATATAGTCCAGGGGTGGGCAAACTTTTTGGCCAGAGGGCCACATCGGGGTGTGAAACTATATGGAGGGCTGGGTAGGAAAGGCTGTGCCCCCCAAACAGCCGTGCCCCCTCCTTCCTATATGCCCCCTCCAACTTCCCGTGCCCTGACTGCCCCTTTCAGAATCCCTGATCCATCCAACCCCCCTGCTCCTTGTCCCCTGACCTCCCCCTCCCGGGACCCCCCTACCCCAAACCGCACCCCCTGGGATCCCACCCCTTATCCAACCCCCCTCTGCTCCCTGTCCCCTGACTGCCCCCCTGGCCCCTATCCAGCCCCCGACAGGCCCCCTGGGACTCCCACACCCTATCCAAACCCCCCTCTTCCCTGACCGCCCCGCCCCAGAACCTCCGCCCCATCCAACTGCTCAATGTCCCCTGACTGCCCCTGGGACCCTCTACCCAACTTTTGCACCGCTGCGCACGTGCTGCCGCCTCCCCCTTACCATGCTGCTCAGAGCAGCAGGAGCTTGCAGCCCTGCTGCCCCCCCTGCAGCATGGCTGCAGGGGAGGGGGGGATATTGGGGGAGGGGCCGGGGGCTAGCCTCACCGGCTGGGAGTTTAGGGGCCAGGCAGGATGGTCCTGCGGGCTGGATGTGGCCCGCGGGCTGTAGTTTGCCCACCTCTGGTATAGTCAGATGTCTATAAGTGCTGGTCCCTTTCCACATGCAAGACTTTACCCAAAAGGTGAGGGGGATAGGGTAGAAAAATACGCTTATTAAACATGAGAAGTTAAGATGGAAAAATGCTGAAAGCCAGCTTAGTAGTAGTTAAAGCCAGTGCTTCACTGAAGTGACTGTATTGAAATATGACTCCCACTGAGAGAGGAGAATTCCAAGTGATCCATTTGCTTAGTGATGTTTTAACCAGATAACATGGAAGGTGTCTTACATGCTATCAAACCACAGCGTCTCAATGAGCCTGAAAATATTGGACGACTACAAAATAATTTGTTTACCTGAAAATAGTCCTCTTTTGGATGTTTACTAAGCATGTTCTATCCTCTTAAGATAGAGGAAAATACCGTCAATTAATTTTTGACCATCCAGAAAGTCAAGAGCCAGAATTTTTTCTTTTGTTCACTCCTACTACTCTTAGGTGCATGGAGGTTTGTTTTGAGATGGGCCAATCAAAACTTCTGGAAATTTTTGAGATTAAGTTCTTACTTCCCTGAGATGAGTAGCATAGTTTTAATGATTTCAATTGAGGTGAGTATAGGCAGTTCACACCAGTCTTGGATTAGTTCTGTTCCATTCTCTATAACTGTTCTCTTGTTGTAGAACCAGTGTCTTTTTGTTGTCTGGGTACACTGCAAGAAGGACAGGAGACGTGTTATGGGTTTTAATCAGACCGCAACTTTATTATATAGATGTCTGGGACCACCCGGCAGATCAAGTGTACGCTGCAGGCAAATCTATGCTTATTCAAATCAATTCTCTGGGGCCTCCACCAGCCCCTCTTTGTTTCTATTGAGGTCACCCAGCTCACCCATGGTTTGGACCTTACCATCCACCACCCTCATAAGAGGGTTAAGGAGGGCTATGAGAAGGGGGGCAGGGGCGTTGGCTCCCTGCCATACCAATCAGAGGAGTCCCCAACCCCCTCCCCCCATTCTGCTCCTTTATCCAATACCTCCTTTTAAGTCCTTTACCAGGCCATTTATCTGGTCACTGGCTGCCCTCCCTATGGAGTACCTGCACTGAACATTCACCACCAGGAGGCACCAGCAATTTGCTTGGCTGCCTCTCCCCCAGCCCCGCCAAGTTCCCAGACATCTCCAAATGGCCTCTTGCCTAGCAGCTGTACTGGGGAGAAAGAACCCATTGTCCCATGTGTGATTGTCAGTGTAGTGGAAGGACCTTCTGTTTTCTCCTCCACTAGGGATACCCCCAACTTTTTAGCCAGGGCCTGAAATGTGTCCAACAGGTGAACACACTCATTTGATCCGGCTCACCCTGCGAACAAGAAATCATCCAAATAACGCACTGGCAGGAGTCGGAAAGCAGACTTGATATCACATTTAGCCATTAGCGCCCCAGGGGCACACGCCCATACGATACGAACAGCTTCATCGATGGAGGAATAGCGTACGGAATATAGTGCTGGGTCTCTTCCATCATTAATAGAGCCACCTTGTGGGTATGACAGGTGATGAATTAATCGGTATGTCCTTGGGGTCGTCTTGGGGACCAACTCCAGGGGGCAAACTCTCAAATATGTATAGGCAGCTGATGAAATGGCCCAGCTATCTTGCCCTCCTTTAATTCTTGTGCAGTATTTTTTTTTGAACAATATGTCCCATCCCAGCTACTGACTTTAAATTTTTTGACATCGAATGAATTCTATTTCCCACAAAAGGGATCTGAAATCCTGCTGTAAACCCCTCCCACAAATATGCCCAATCTGCCCTTTTAGGGTAATCCCATAGGAGCACCCTTAACACATCGGGCCTAACTGGCATTGGAGTCCATGCCCATTACACCACCCCCAGCACGTCCCCCTCCCCAGCTTGTGCTCTGTGTACCAGACACTGTTACACCTGCGCCACCCTGCGGTTGGCGCTTGCGCCACCCCCATTCTTGTTTCCTCCCTGTGATCTTCCCTTTCCGCTCTGGCAAGAACAGGCTGAATGCATCTGTAGCAGGTGCAAAAGCACCTAATTAGCCCCTGCCCAGTCAGCTCGAATAAGGAGAAACAGATTGGGGCTGATGGAAAAGGCCTGATGATTGGCAACACCTGCTGGCCTGACAAGCCAAGGGCTATAAAGCCTGGGAGGGAGGCAGAAGGCTTGGGGGCAGCCAGGGAGAAGTCAGTCAGTCAGGGAACTGGAGGCCTCCTAGTTGAAGGCTGACTCTGCCTGTGAAAGAGGTTGAATAATCCTGTAAAGCTTGTAAACAGATAAACACTGGTGGTGGGATAACTGTAGTTAAATAAAGACACGGGTGTTGCACAACCCTGAAGCCTCTCTGAGCCTTATTGGGGGCAGCAGGCGGGCCCCAGGAAGAGGGGCGGGTCATGGACCCTGTTACAGCATCCCAAAACATGCCTCGCAAATGTGTCTGTATCTACAGGGGTTGCGAAAACAACCACCATCATTAAATGCCCAGCAAATACTATTACATGCCTGGGGCCCCTCCTGAGCTTGCTGCAGTATGAACACCGCTGTCGGTGTGAACTCCTGGCGCCCTTCGTGTCATCCACTCCAACCACACTGTGTGATGAGGTATGTCCCACCTTGTCCCAGGTTGTGTTGCTGCCCTGAATTGAAACTGCTCATCATAATTAAACCAGGACATGCCCCCAAATATATTGTGTGCCCACTTAATTATATCCATATACTTAACCAAGGCAGGGCTCCTCTCTGGGTAGGCTGTACTGTAACACCCGCATAGATGAGGAAGGCAGCCTCCCAATTTTCCCATGTTCTTGGCACCCTTGGCCTCTTGGGCAGCTTGCTGTTTTGCTTGCCTTGCCGATGTTTACTGTCTGTCAACACCTCCGTGTGCAATAGGGATAATATATCCACCTATTCGCCTCTCAGGATTTTATCTTTAGTTGTACTGAGTAGGTGAACTCCCATCGGGTCAGCCACCCTGGCATAACTGTTCTCAGGACTGCATGGAGGGAGTTCTGCAGAGCCCTGCTCCCCCATAGACCCCTTGGGAGTCTCTACTGTAGAGGTGGGCAAACTGCGGCCCTCGGGACCGTCCTGCCGGGCTCCTGAGCCCCCGGCTGGGGAGGCTTGCCCCGGCCCTTCCCCCGCACTACATCACTGCAGGGTGGGTCAGAGGTTCGGGGGGGGGGCGGTCAGGAGACAGGGAGCAGGTGGGGCGGGGGGCTGGATAGGGGGTGGGGTCCTGGGCGGGCAGTTAGGGACGGGGGTCCTGGGAGGGGGCGGTCAGGGGACAAGGAGCAGGGGAGTTGGATGCGTGGTGGGTTCTGAGGGGGGCGGGAAGTGGGAGGGGGCTGATAGGCGGCGGGGGCCAGGCTGTTTGCGGAGGCATAGTCTTCCCTACCCGGCCCTCCATACCATTTCGTAACCCCAATGTGGCCCTTGGGCCAAAAAGTTTGCCAACCCCTGCTCTACTGTGTCCCATGATGTTGCATGCCCTGATGGCCGATGAGTCCATATGTGTCCAGGGGGTTCGTTCCCAACACAGACTTTGCTGCCCTGGCTGGGGGCCTGCCCCTGTCCTGCTGCCCAAACTTGAGCCCATGCTGGGCCTACCCTGTCACCCTGTGCAGACCCCTCACACCCAGCTGCCTGAACCTGCTGTAGTAAATGCAAATTAACTTGCAGTAGCTGTGTAATACCATCTGTGCCCCCACTGAAGGTGCCACCCCTAGGTGGGTCTTCCCAGGCTTCTGGATCTTCCACTCCTGGGCCCTGAGTATTTACTACCCCAATAGGCTCACTCCTGTCCCCTTCAGGTGAACTCACTGAGTGACTGGTTGAGCACGGTCCCTGCACCTCGCTGCGGCCCTTGCAACTGCCATCCCTTGCCAGGCTGGAAGGCTAGATACCACCTCTGCCACCCATCCCCATAAACTCTGTGTGGTTCAGATCACGCTCGGTCCTGGGATCAACATTACTGCCATCCCTTGTGTTCAGTGGAAGAGAACATCCTGGTTCTAGGTGACCTTGTGCCCTTTGGAAGCACTGTAATGCTGTGGAAGAAATCTCAGAAACAACTTCACTGACCATTTGCTGCACAGCTCTGCTGACTACCCCATTAATACACACAGCCTGCCCACCTGCGTCTGTGGACTCTTCCCCTCGGTCATTTCCCTCTCTCAGTCCATGGGGCTGCCATGGGTTATGCCTTGGGTTATTAAACACGCCACCCTGGGCATTAGAAGCCCCTGTACTTGTGAACACTCCATGCCTCTAGTGCCCTGTGCTGCAGCTGCTGCCTCTGCTTGTCCCCGTTCCAGCAAAGGTACAGACACCTGAGCAACAACCTGCTCACAGCCAGAAAGAGTTGTAGCCTGATAGCTCATACATCCACTTGTAGCACGGCTGGTACATGAAACAGTTAAATTTCCTTGCCTCCCCCTCCCAATGCACGGGGATTGTTTCAGACGCTAGGTTGCTTGCCAATTCAGCCTCCCAGATTGCAGCTTCCAGCCTGCCTGTGGGTGGAAGTACCTAGGGCAGGGGGATGCTAGTTCCCCTTCTTTCCACTCTCCCCTTTCTGCGTGAGCCTGAAGCCACGCTGTCTCGTGACTGCAGTAGACACTGCAGCTTCACTTCTTAAATCACGCCCCTTGTGTCCTGTTTGTAATTCTCCTCTGCCTGCCCTTCCCTGCCTCTGGGGCCGGGGGATAACAGCCCCCTGTTTTCCCGAGCTCATCTTTCTCCATGCCCCTGGAGCCTTGCTGCTTCACAATCCTGTTTTGCTGGCTTCCTCCCTGCATGAAACAAAGAAACTTTCCCCACCCAGGTTTCATACCTTCATGCACTTTCGGGGCGGGAGGGGGGAGTCATTGCTGCAAAGCTGACTCCGAGCCCTTTTATTTTACATCAGTTTCTGACCTCCTTTCCCCCCCCCCCCCCCCACACACACATCACAAAGCAGAGCTATCCTTCCTGGGTAAGCCCAGACAAACTCTGTACCACCTCAGTTGTGGTGCAGTCATTGTAGATGAAGTGGAGCGCAATTGGGGCAGCTTATGCAAGCATGCTCATATCATCTGTATAGCTCATTTTGTGATGGTTCCCTGCTTTGCTGTATAAAAGGGATTTGGTGACAGGGCATGCAGATCTTGGGCCATTCTTCACCACGTAGTGGTAGAGCAAATGATGGGGAGGTGACTTGATCCGTACGAGTGTAAGTAGAACTCGTAGAGTGTCTCTGCTCTGATATGCAATGGTCTGAAGGAAGGATTTCTTGCTCCCAGACTGAGGAACATCTGGTGTGGAGCCCAGTTGGCTGGGTTATGCCTGGGTCCAGAATTTAGGCTTTAAGCAACAAATAATCTCTGTGTAGGTGTTGAAGCTGTCTATAGACTTCAGACGACAACACTGCCTTGGGGCACATTCAGAGCTAGTTTTTGTAATGACAAGAGCTATAAAGCATAAAGGTTTTAAAATGATTGCTTACATTCTGTAGAAATCGATAAGTATTCCATTCCACACCCCCCCCCACCCATTCTGGATGGGAAGTTTCCAGCTCACCTTTAGTGCAGGAATTTTCAAGCATTGCTATCAAATTTCTGGTATTGCTCATGAGTACAAGGCTCTGTGTTCTAGAACTTGCTCCCCACAGTTCAATGATGGACTTAACCCCTATCAGATTCAGACTTGTTGCAAGAGGCATTTGTTCACTTTGTTTTTCCCCTTAATTTGGTTCCAAAGCCTATCCTGTCACTAGATTGTGGTCTTGTGGTTTGGATGGGCTTGATTTTTTTTTTTTTCCCCAATTACTGGCAGGTTGTTCACTCCTAAAATTTCTGTCAGGTGCCCAGATGTGTTTATCATGGGTGAAAATAATTATGGGGATAAAAAATTGTTTGAGGGAACACTTGTACTATAGCTTAATCTGTTTTGCATGCAATAAATGTGACCACAGAAAGCAGAATCCTTCAGTCTGGGTTGCAAGGTTTTGACTTCTGTTTTTCATGATCATTTTGCTTCCTCAGAAAAAGTACACGTGTTTTTGCCAAAACGTTAAGTATACATGCACGTGTCTTGCCCAAATTTTAACCCCATGTCTCTTAAGTGCCCGTAGTGTCTAAGTGTATTCAGTTCTGAATATTAATTAACAGGCTGCTTTGCCCTATCCCTTTTAAAGGAAACTAATTTTTTCTTTAGGTGCTGGTCCTTCTGATTGGAAGAAACTGTACTTTTTCAGGATAGTGATAATCTCAGGTGGTGGTGATCGTCACGTAACTGGTTTCAGAGTAACAGCCGTGTTAGTCTGTATTCGCAAAAAGAAAAGGAGTACTTGTGGCACCTTAGAGACTAACCAATTTATTTGAGCATGAGCTTTCGTGAGCTACAGCTCACTTCATCAGATGCAAGAGTCTCACGTGACTGACTCTCATTTAACCAAAGTGTAAACTTTTTAAATTGAAAACTTTATTTGTAAAAAACAGTTATGATCCAAAAAACAAATACAGAACAAGTAGAAAAGCGGGTTAGGGTCTCATAAGAGTCTTTGTGTCAGAAGGCCACATAGGTGTTCATAGATTTTAAGGCTAGAAGGGGTTATTCTAGTTATTTAGTCTGACATCCTGCATAACACAAGCTAAAGAACCTCCCCAGTAATTTCTACATGTCGCCCATAACGTTTGTTTTTTGCTATAGAATATCTTTTTTTTTTTCTTTTTTTTTTTTTTTTTTTAAAGGTATCCAGTCTTGACTTGGTTGCAAGTAATGGTGAATCCAAAGCATCCTGTTGTTCCAATGGCTAAATTACCCTCACTTAAATATTTGCACCTTAATTCTTGTCTGAATTTGTCTGGTTTCACCTTCCAAACATTGGATTTCATTATTCCTTTTTCTGCTAGATTAAAGAGCTGTCTACTCTCAGAAATCTCTTCCCCCATGTAGACTATGATAAAGCCAACTCTTAACCGTTTCTGGAATAAATTAAATAGAATGAGCTTCTGTAGTCTTTCAGTGTAAGATACATTTTTCAAACCTTTTATCATTCTTGTAGATCTCTTCTTCTTAGCACATGGTCCAAGTGTTTTGGCAGAGCTGGTGACAGCAGTGGGACTGAGGGTTTATCCCAATCTAAGATTAGAATTTGGCCGAACATCTGTGATTGGTTAATTTTTTCCTTGGTCTACTTTCTCAATTTACTGACTCCATTCATTTCCTAAGCAGATTTTCTGAGATGGACTCTAAATTATAGGCTAGAGAGAATACAGCTTCATATAAAACCCGTTGAGACTTTTGTTTAAATGTCATCAAAGGCTGAATTTATTGCCATAAGTAGGGCCAAAATGAAGCATAAAACATTTAAAGATAAATTCTAGTAATGGAAAAGACGTGCTATAGAGTTGAAAATACACTTTAAATAAAGTTCTTTATATGGATTTCTCCAGTATTGGCCCTCTTGATTCTTGGAATAGCAGACTGTGCCTGAGTAGCCTGCAATATGACCGTGTATCTTATTCACAGTAGAGCCCTGCACAGGACTAGTATAGAGCCCTGCAGTGGGACTGGGATCCTGCAGGACCCGCTGCCATACTAGCAGGAGCGGGATTAAAAAATAGTCCCATGCAGGGCTCTAGTTAGCATCCACTAAAACATTTTGAAGCAAATCTCCTTGACTAGCTCAGGCTTACTTGAAAGATCTTCTGTAAAGCAGTGGGGAAAGTATAGCCAATTTTCAGCCTGCACTGAAGAATCTGAAGTATGGGATTGTAAGCACTCCGGAGTTCCATTCTAGCATGGATCCAATTGACTTTGGATGGCTGGGCACTAGGCCTAGTCTTCTCCGTATAGTTGTCTTGTGTACGCTGGTAGAAAAAACATTCATTCCATTATTCTTTTCTAACATTACCCTAAAGAGATTTCCCTATGTAATATATTTCCCTAACTGCACATTACTATAAGGAGAACTATTGTTTTTATATAATATAGAAAACACTGAAAATATTTTTAACTAATAAAAATGACCTGAATTTAGAAAATACTTCTTAAAATGACAGGTTTCAGAGTAACAGCCGTGTTAGTCTGTATTCGCAAAAAGAAAAGGAGTACTTGTGGCACCTTAGAGACTAACCAATTTATTTGAGCATGAGCTTTCGTGGGCTACAGCTCACTTCATCGGATGCAGACTAACACGGCTGCTACTCTGAAACAATGATTATTAAATGTAATTACCTAACATGTTAAAAAATGTGATATGTTCTTATGTAAATACTCTTGTAAGGACCAGATCAGCACTGTATTAACTTATTTTCACCTTAAGGCAATTATTATGGAGGAGAAAATGAAAATGGTCCAGAGTAAAGATATTTTAGTTTTTAAAAAAATCATTTTAAGAGGTAAAGGAGTACTTGTGGCACCTTAGAGACTAACAAATTTATTAGAGCATAAGCTTTCGTGGGCTACAGCCCACTTCATCAGATGCATAGAGTGGAACATATAGTAAGAAGATAGATATATATACATACAGAGAAGGTGGAAGTTGCCATACACACTGTAAGAGGCTAATTAATTAAGATGCGTTATTATCAGCAGGAGAAAAAAACTTTTGTAGTGATAATCAAGATGGCCCATTTAGACAGTTGACAAGAAAGTGTGAGGATACTTAACTTAGGGAAATAGATTCAATATGTGTTATGACCCAGCCACTCCCAGTCTCTGTTCATACCCAAGTTAATGGTATCTAGTTTGCATATTAATTCAAGCTCAGCAGTTTCTCATTGGAGTCTGGTTTTGAAGCTTTTCTGTTGCAAAATTGCCACCCTTAAATCTTTTACTGAGTGACCAGAGAGGTTGAAGTGTTCTCCTACCGGTTTTGTAACACATCAATTCAGAAACCGAATCCTGTCACCATCCATGGTGAGTTTGCCAGCAAATTAAATAACAAATTACCCCAGGTTTTTTTTCCATTTTAGAACTACCTGGCCAAGTAATATAAATGTGTCTGTGTTAAAAAAACAAAACAAAACAAAACACCCCTTTCAGACTCAAATGTTTCATACGTGGTCTTAGTCCAAAAGTGAATTTTTTGTACCTGAGCAAAATCTTAATTTTTTTTTTTTTAGTTACACCCTGTTCAAACCCTTTGTTGATCTGATGCTTAAAATTTTTGAATTACAGTCTTAGCACATAAAGGAAGACTTCTGAGGGAGACCATGGCTGATCTACACTGAAAGGATATATTGGCATAACTACATCAATCAGGAATTGAAGTAAACCTCACACCCCTGACTGATATAGATATGCTGATAAAAACCCCAATGTAGACGTAGTTATGTTGACAGAAGAGGGCTTCCGTCAACATAGCTTTATTCAGGAAGGTGATGTTCCTGTACTGACAGAAAAACTCCTTCTGGTCAGTGTAGGCTGAGTCTTTTCTATGGGGCTATGCTTGTGTGGTCAATATAGTATAGACTTACATTGTGTCACAGGGTTGCAATATTGAGTATTTTATAGCTTCAGGCTTTATTAAAGTGCTGACCATGATTACAATGTATTACTTTATTAAACTGTCTCTTTATTAACTGGGACTGTCTGTACAAACTGATAACTTTTATATTACCTTTCACTGAAAGATTTCAACATTTTTTTATAAATATTAATCCTCTACATACTTGTGAGGTTGCTTCCTGTTTTACTGAGGTGCAGAAAGGCTGTCATTTGCTTAAGAGTCACATTGGAAATGCTTTGAGGAATTTGGTATAGAACTCGGAAGTCTTGGCTTCCCTTCCCCATGCTTGAATAGTGGAAAACATTCCCTACACAATTTTCTTTATTTTCTCTTAACTTTCTAAACAAAAATGCACCTTATATTTTGCCTCTTCTACCTTTTTGCTTTAAGAATATTTAATATTTTGTAGTGTAGAAGTATACTTTAAACTGCAAAATTAGTTCATTTTTGAGATTCTTAAAACACCTTTTTTTCAATAAGATCATTTCCACGTAATAAGTGTTTTTATGAGCCCTGAGTTGTGCAAATCATCTGAAGTTGTCTTATTAGTTCTTTGTGTGTATTGTGGTAAATTATGGTAAACTGGGATATTGGAGTTGTACGTTGACAAGTATAATCTGGACTCATGATGGTAAAGTACAAGTTCAGAGAAAACAGGAAGAAATACAAGGAAAACAAGGACAATAATTTTGAAATAAGAATTTTGTTAAACTTATCTAATTTTGACCTCGGTCTTCACAGCATTGTTTAAATGGGCAGCAGTATGGACACCAATGTAATTTGATTTTACTGAATCATTAAAATCATCTTTCTAAATAGCACAGATTTCATTAGTTAGTTTTAGAGTGATACATTCCTCCAGCATTTAGAAAACAATTGCAAATTCAGTAGTTTACATGAATCCAAGTTAGTGAGAACATGTGACTGATAGAGATTTTTTGCCTATGGCACACAATATTTTGAGACTGCTTAGCCACCAGTTGTGTTGGTCGTCAGGTGAAGATATCAGTGTTTTTAGTGTACATTATTTTAAAAAATGTTAAATTAAAACAAGAAAAGTACAAAGCTAGGAGACTCAGAATTAAGCTCAGTTTCACATGAGATCATACTCAAAAAACTATTCTAATCTTAACTTTGCCTCATTAGAGTTGCAAATGTAGTATTCTCTAGTTGAAGCAGAAAATACTGCAGTTTTTCTTCTTTGCTTACACGGGCCATTTTATTTTATGGAATGCTTGATATTCGTGTCAGTGTGAGATTTCACTTCTGTTGCCTTTCTACAGAGGTGAGGTAGTAGTAGTGAGGATGTGGTTCTGTGATTTGTGGAAATGCAACCTTAACTTTGAAATTCCTGGGGTTTTAATGTTAATTTCATTTTTACTCTCTTTGAAATATAATGTACTCTCTGATTATTGATATGTGCAGTGGCGCTGGAACATATTTATTAGTGGGGGTGATGAAAGTCAGCCACCTTATCCCTGTTCGCCCTCCCCGCCCTCAGAGCTGGGGCCGGGAGTAGGTTTCTGGAAGGGGGGAGACATGGACAAGAGAAAAGCGGCCGAGGTTGGGGCTGGCTGCCGGGACCCTTGGGTGCAAGGCTAGCAGCCGGGACCCCGCATAAAATCTGGGGGTGCTGCACGCTATGGATATGTGTCTGCTAACTTCAGTATTATTACTTGGCCCAAATTTTTGTTCATGGCATGGGAGGCAGAGCTTTTCACGATACAGGAATGTACCAAAGTGACTTTATGGTCTCAACTGTGATTTTAGTGAGTTGCCTTCAGCAGCAGTTCTTTGGAAGAAAATACTGTTTTCTTAAAGTGCAGTGTAGAATATGTGACAGTGATGCAAATGTAAGATATTCCACAGTTTGATTATTTGAAGTATAATTAACCCATAGCATACAGGGAGATTCTGTTTTATCCTCTTAACCAATGGGCCTAACATAGTCTTTGTGCCTCTTTGTGGTAATATATAAATTGTCTTCCATGTTTTTTGGGCATTCAGTGATATTCTAACAAGGGAGACTTCACTGATGTCAAATAAATGACATCTCATGCTCTCGTGATATTCCCCCATCATATTTTAAACCTGCGTCAGCATCAGAAAGTCATGGCTCTATACTCTGCACGGGGTGAATACATAGTGAAGTGCAGGCTGTGACTAGTCGCCTCTTTCTGTCACTGCTTATTAACTGTGGGATGATTTGTGGCATGGTTGCACCATTTTCAACACATGGCTAAAAGAATAGGATATTTGTGACAGTCATCTTAAAATATGTGTAGGGGTCAATTTCAAAAGGTATTTTGGATTGGAAAGTAGAAGGTTACAAACCCAATACTGTGACTATTTTGACCCCTTTCTTTGTCATATGTATCAACTAATAGGTCTTCAGAATATGAGTTGTATCCAAGTTCAGGTTTTTTGTACTGAATTACACAAGCTGGGTATCGAAGAGACAAGGCGGGAGAGGTAATATCTTTTATTGGACTACTTTCTGCTGGTGAAAGAGACGCAGAGCTCTTGTTCAGATCTGTGTAGCTTGGAAGCTTGTCTCTGTCACCATCAGAGGTTGGTCCAATAAAATATATTACCTCATCCATCTGGTTTCTCTGATATCTTGGGGCCAACATGGTTACAAAGACACTGCAAACAAGAAGTTACACTGTAGTACACAGTAATACACTGTAGTACACAATTAATATCGGAGAAGTTAAGTCTGTTTTCCACTGCTCTCCTGTTACTTTGTCTTATGTTATCCTGCAGTTCAGTTGATAATGGGAGGGTTGGGGGAGAAGCATCTTCAAAAGTTTACAGTATTAATGCATGGTTTTCCAAGACTTAGGTAATTGTCTATTTGTAATGGTTTGGTCCTTAAAAATAAATCATTTGTTCATGTGTGATAGTAAAATATTTAAATGTCTGACTTTGTTGCCCTTTCAGTTTGTGTGCATCCACTGCAAATCTTTCTAAACATGAGGATTTGTTGTTGGTAATTGGCTTGTTAGTAGATGTGTGAAAATTTGCAAGTTACTTTAGTGAACATAACCTTGAGATTTTTCTCACCTATTCATCAGCATCTCCATACTTGTGAAATAATCCTTTTGGGAAATTAAATTCTAGTGTTGGATGAAGATACCAAAAACATGATTTATTTTTATATGGCACTGAAAAGCATGATAGTACTTCAAAGGCATACAATAGCTCCTGTCCCAAAGAAGTTACAATCTAAATAAAAACCAGTGGCCAGAAGGGTGCAATACATGGATTTTTATTTTCCCCTCTCATTCTTTCTTACATTCCTTTTTATTTTAGTCCTTAGCTATTTGTCTTTACTAGTTTATTATAAACCTTAGTCTTTCTATTTAAATTTTTATTTTTAAGCCTTTTTTTTTCATTTTGTGTTTTTATTCCTGCATTTTATCTTTTTAATTTTTTTCTTTAGGTATCCTCATCCTTGTAGTATCGGAGTATTTTTAATCTGTTGCTCCAATTCTTACCTAATTGTTTTAATCTTTCCCTATATTTTTTTAGCATATTGTGGCAAAATGACGTCTGCAGTAGAGTACCTATTCTTAATCCTTCCCTAGCTGACCACCTTATTAGCAAGTTTGATAAGATTTGTTGCCTGTGTATTTTGATTCTATAAATTATTAGTTGTGGCTCAACTATAAACTCTTTGAGGTGTAGGGCCTGTGTTTATGTGTGTTGAGGAGCTCTAAACAACAACGTTGCAAGAGACATGATTTTAATTTTGAAATAAATTGCGGCTAAAAAAGTAACCTTAATTTTTGTTTCCAACAGTCAGAGCTTGAATAATGATGGAAAATTTATTTTTCAGATTGACTGCTTGTTCAGAAGGTGAAGTAACACCAAACAACCTTAAGCAAGTCACCTTGCTTATATAAATTTTATAAAGAGCTTAATTTAAAGTGTTGTCACATATCTATGGCCAAATATTTGAAAAAGTTTTACCTTTTTAAAAAAAATAGGTTAAATTTCTCAAAACCCAAGATGATGATTCTTAGAAGTGAATTTTTTGGGTGCCCCAGTTTTTGACTGCTCAACTGTAGACACCTTGGAAAAGACTGGTTTTTTTCAGAGAGTGTTGAGCACCCTATGAAAATTTTTAAAGATGTCCAAGTGGAGGACCCAAAATCGCTGATCACTTTTGACTCTTGGCCATAGGTTCTGTGAAACAGCTCAAATGCTTAATTTACAGTCATCCCTTGATTTTGCTTGGTAAGACAGTAATAGACAGGATGTCTGATTAGAGAGAGATGAATTGGTTCATCTTTACAAGATTTACTTTGAACGTGCAAACACTATTTTTGATGTGAAATTATCTGTAACTTTGAAAATATTGAAGGCACAAAATTATTTCAGTATTTCTTTTTATTTTAGGATTTTGTAACAAGAAGCAGCAACCTTTTCATCGAGTGGAAGACGAAACAGTGGAAAAGAACTGTGTACCATGTGTTAGTATATTGAAGAGTGAGAATTCTTGGATTAGTGTGTTTTTGGATTGTAAAAAGGGAAAGGAAAGGAGAGAGTAAAAATGGGGAGGAAGAAAATACAAATCACAAGAATAATGGACGAACGGAACAGACAGGTGAGAAATGAAGCTTCCACATGAACAAGTTCATGATTAATTCTTTTTAAAATGGGAGTGGAAAAGTTGTACATTGGTTTTCACCTGAGTAACATAAGTTTCTTCTGGACTCTGGGCTTTGTCTTTCTGTGTCTGTGGATAGCACATTGAAGGCCATTACCAGAATACAAATTAATATTAATGTTTGAATTTAAATAATTGCAATATTTATTTGGCGAGAAATAGTTGTCAATTTGTTTTACAATTGCTGTATAACTAATAGCCCTGCTAAAATGATATACTGGGACTTGCATGCTGATTGTCTGGTTTGAAGATATTTGGAAAAATCTGTTTTTCTTTATGCTACTGCTATTTGGTTGAAAGAACAACCCTTGTAGTTAATTATCTTGTACCTGCCATTGTTTGTGTCTCCTTATTACACTAATTCAGAAA
Source organism: Natator depressus (assembly GCF_965152275.1). Classification (NCBI taxonomy): domain Eukaryota; kingdom Metazoa; phylum Chordata; order Testudines; family Cheloniidae; genus Natator; species Natator depressus. The sequence continues at coordinate 75,407,505 of NC_134243.1, forward strand.
GGATGTGTTGAAACTATTTGCTGCTGCCTGTAGGTGAAACAAATGTATCCAATCATAAACTGTGATTTTAGATATTGTGCTGATCCCTGCGTACAAGCATATGATTGCAAATTGTGCCTCTGAAATAAACTCCTCCACAGGGGATAATTTCCTCAAAAATTGAAGGGTGAAAAAGCCATGACTACAAATAAAAGTATGTTGAACTGTGTGTGCTTTGCTTCTGAGAATGGTATAGTGAAAGTAGATTAGTTACTTCTGTTCACACTTTTCTATAATAAAAGAACATGGAAGCATTCAATGAAATTGAAAAGGTGACAAATAGAAGACTGATAAAAAGAAATTCTTTTTCCACGCACAGTTAGCTTGTGGAATTCATTGCCATGACATGTCACTGAGGGAAAAGTAGGATTGAAAAGGGGATTAGACATTTGTATGAATAACAGGAATATCCAGAAGTATCATAGTTATATGCCTGCAGGATTTCTGGCACCTCTTTTCATGCATATGCTACTAGCTACTGTAGGTAAAAGAATACCATGTTAGATGGATCACTGGTCCGAACCAGTATTGTAGGCTTCTAGGTAGGCGGTAGGTTCTGAACCTGGGGAAGAGTGAGTAGGCCTTTCAGGCAACCCTTGCAGCTTGCCTGCATGGGAAACTTTTACTGGCATAATGTAAATTGTGAATTTTAATTTACCTGCTGTAGTTTTACAGGTATAACTCCCATATGGACATTCTTAGTCTGGTATGAAAGGGACTTTTTCCGGTTAATTTTGTCACTTTCTGGAGGTGCTTTAAGCTAAACTGAAAAAGCCACATTTATTTTTGAATAAGATCGTCCACACAGAGTGTTTATACCAATATAACTATAATGACTTAACTATAATGGTATAATTATACTGGTATAGTGGAACAAAAATTCACAAGTAGGTGAGCCCTAAGGTGAGATCCAGTTTCAACTCTAGTCTCCTCCTCACTGTGTTGCTACCCTGGATATCCTCAAGAAATCACACAGTTTCATAAATCAGCCTAACACTACACTATAAAACTGAAGCTGAAAATTCTTGTTCAAGCTATGATTAATACAACTTGTTACATAGTGTGTTCCAGTTAAACACTTCAGTTCAGGTTGTGTCTTTTGTGGTATTTTGCCCAACCCAAATGGGGTTCTGTGAAAGGGTTGGGTGTTAAGTGAGGAGAAGACACACATTCATATTCACAGTTGCACTAGAGTTTTTTTAACTATTCTGATTTTTAGGGGTTCATTTAGGATTCTTGTAAACTTTTTTGGATAGCCCTAGACATAAACATTACAAATAAATTACACTGACTATAAAAAGCAAGGATGGTACCATCTGAATGTGAACAAAAGCCAAAGGTTGTGTTTGATTAGCTGCAGTCACACAACTATTATATGTTTAGATGTAGATAAATCACTTAAGTACACATATTAAAGTACACTAATAACTTCTGGCTGTTCATTTTGATTTTGTTCATCTTGTTTGAAATCCTGGAGGAGTTCTCAGTTAACTTACGTCTCAGTTCTTGCTGTCAAATTTGTGCCAACCAACCTTGCTTCTTGTATAACCATGAATAAGCCATACTCTCAATCCTAATACTTTTCTGGGTTCTTTACCTCAAAGGCAATGCAATCTAAGATTTATTGTTACATGGGAGACTGGTTGGCTCCTGCCTTCTTGTATTGCTTGTGTTCCAAAGATTAGCCACTTGTATGTTTGCCTTTGTTGATGCTAAATATAGATGGCTAAGCTCTGACTCTGGGATTAATTCCCTAGCTGATCTGTTGGCTTGGCTCTCCAGTTGGGTCTGATGCTGTTTGTTCTAGTGATTGGGAAGATGTATTAGGCTTTGGTGCAAAGCTGGACTCTGACTTGATTTCTCCTCGTTCCACAGAAAATCAAAGCTCCATGCTAAAGTAACTCTTGTAGTCAGGCAACACAGTTCACCTACATCATCTTCCATCTCATACCAGTGTGCCATATGAAGCATAGAATATATGATATATATTAATTTGGTTTCTGAATAAGCCATTTCTTTGACCTAAATAATGAAGGAATCTAGGTCTCATTTTACTGTAACCTGAGAGCGTAATGCAGTAGTTAACTGTCATGTTTGTGTTTTTTCTCTATCATAACTAGCTAGCAAACCATTCATGAACATGCATATTAAATCCTGATGTGGCTGTTTAATGCATTTTCATTTAGAAACATTGAGTAGAGCATAGTAGTGCTTTACTTACATGACCTGATTTTATAAATTCACAGGGGAGAAAATCCTTTGTCTCTTCAAAAGTGTTTCCTTTTATATAGGATTATAACTGAGCTCAAAACAGAATATACCAAACTAACTATTACTCAGGGGGATTATAATTAACATGAGATGCTCATTGTAGTAATTAAGAACACTTATCTGCTTACATGAGCTATAGGGCATTTATATTTATTAAGCTGAAGAGAATAAAGTACAGTAAATTAGATGTCAAACTGAACATTACTTTTGTTATCAAACCTCTTCACAAATCAGTACCGGAATCACTTTGAAGAACCTGTTAACCTTCCTGTGTTAAGAAAGTATGAACATGTTTTGTGGAATATTTATGATTTGTAAACATCAGAAAAACAGATCACTTTTTTTAAAAGGACACTTAAAAGTAAGGAATTAGTATTCTGCCATTTCAGATTTGTTATTACAAGTTGAATCTTTACCTGTTATTTATTATTTGCATGATAGTAGTGCCTAGAGTGCTAGGCATTGTACCAACACATAGTAAGAGATGGTCTTTAACTTGAAGAGTTGGTAATTTAAGTTGCAAAGGAAGTGGGTGAGACAGTAAAAAAAGGTGAAGTGACTTGCCCAAGGCCATATGTGGGAATTTATCTACTGAGCCACATAGCCTCTCAAGGCAATGCAAATATTCCCAAACGGTGGTGAGCTTGCCTTCTGTCTGACAAAGAGTAACAGCAGAAAGATACAGACCTGCTGTTTTTCTGGTAATCTTCTTTGCAGTGTCAGAAGAAGAGGTACTGGAACAAATTACATTTTAAAAAAAGTAGTGTCACTGGGCCAGGAACTGTAAATTCCATAGTTCTGAAAGAACTGAATTATGAAGTAGTTGAACTCCTAGAAAAAGTATACAATATCTTATTAAAAACAGCTATTGTATTGGAGAACTGGAAGGTAGCAAAAGTTATGCCTATATTAAAAAAGGCTATAGGGTAATCTGAAGAATTACAGACCAGTAAGTCTTACGTCTGTATCTGGTACATGGGTTGAAATGATCATTGAAAAATACAATAATAAAACAGTTGGAAAATCATGATGTGCTAAGAGTCCAACCAGCATGGTTTTTGTAGGGAAACATCCTGTCTCACCTACTAGAAATTTTTGAACATGTCAATAATTTACTGGATAAAGGAGAACCATCTGACATAATTTAATTAGACTTTAGAACTGGGGGGAGCCTCTACTACAACACAGCCAGCTAAAACAGCTTCCAGTGTATTATGCTGTATTTTAACAAGGCTTTTCATCAGTTGAGTTAAGGTACAGGCAGTCCTCGACTTTACTACGTTTGAGTTATGACGTACGGCAATTACGACGCTTCTACAATGACACCCTGATTCGACTTGTGACTGTAGGTTTCGAGTTTATGATGCTTGGTCCCACAGTGGAGTAGATTGCAGTTTGGAGTTCTGACGTTCCTTTACGACGCAATTGTAAGGAACCAATTGTATTATAAGTCCAAGGACTGCCTATAACTCAATTGAGTAAACACAATCAAAAAGCTCACCCTATTTGCCTGTCAAGAGAAGGCTTATGTGCATGGAAGAATCCCTGCCTCTTTCCCTTCTAGACTCTTCTATACCACTTTTGGGAAGTTTAATGTGGCATTCTCTACTTCCTCTCCTCTTCCTCCCCTATTCCAAGAACAGCTTTGTTCTGGCTGGAAGTGGAGGTGCTGGAATACCAGAAGGCTGTTCTTGCAGTATTTTTGCCCTGATCTAGAAGCAGGATGCATCCGATGAAGTGAGCTGTAGCTCACGAAAGCTTATGCTCTAATAAATTTGTTAGTCTCTAAGGTGCCACAAGTACTCCTTTTCTTTTTGCAATACTGAGTAACTTTTCAAATGCATAATGCTTTTCATGCAACTTTTTTTTATGCAACTTTTCATAATGCATAATTAAACACAAACACAGATACAAGCACATAGGCATAGACATTAGTGAACTAAACATTTCTCCAATGTAACCTTTCCATGGTGAGGCTGAATCTGATTGATTAGAAAATACTTCTGGCTTCCTGGGCCTTTAAAATCCATAGAAATTACCCCAAATATGTTAAGAACATTAAAGTGTTTTATACAGAAAGAGATGTGTATATCAATATCTGGATACTAGGCAACTTTGCAGTGCAAAAATTGGCTGATTGTGTGTCTAACTGGCCATTTGCAAGTCCTTATTGAATGTAGGATTTGCCTATGAACACGGATATATTTCTAGAGCCCTACTAAAAATTTGACCATGTAACAATATTTAAGTTTGAATGGACTAATTTTATTCTGATATTTTATCTTTATTTTCATACATGTAAATGGAATGTGTTTTTTCCATTTTGTTGACATTGTTTTAAATGTGGTCTCTATGTTCATGTTAATATTGTAAGTCACTTTAATACATTCTGTATTAAAAATAACTCTTAGTATCATCTTGAAATAGTGAAAATCTAGATCAAGGTTACTCACGATTGTGTTTAAAGTAGTAATATTTTCATGAGCTCATTGGTTGTCATCTGTGTCCTATTGGGGAACAATTGCCATCATTATGATGGTTAGAAAACGTACAGTACACACAGCATTTAAAACCAAATAAAATTTTTAATAGGTTAAAAAAACCTATTATGACAGCCTTAATTTATTAATCTTACTGTCTACAAAATGGAGCTGCACCACCCATAAAACTGCTTGGTTTTTATGCTATATCCCTCCATTAATATTTAATTACTATTATATGACACATATATTTGAAGAACTTGAACCAATTTTCAGTTTTAAAAATATGATTTATCTAATAGTTTGTGAAATTTCATCCTGATGCAATTTGAAACTAAGATGAGCCTGGAAAAATCAGGGGTTCTAATGGGAAAAACAATTCAGTCTAAACTTACAGCAGTCCTGCTTGGTGCCATTATAATTATTCTCCTAATTGTAAAATGTGCTATCTGGATCATATGAAATTTGGTGATCTATGAAGAATGACTAGATCATAACTTCTAATTGATGCTTATCTAATTTGCAGGCTATTACTGTTTTGCAAGGTGTATCTTGCATGACTTTAAAAAAAATCCAAATGCATCAAAAACTTCATTTTGGATAGAGGGGAATGAAGACATGATATTTTCTGGTACAATATATTTGAGTGTTAAAATTGTTCTCTATTTAAAATAGTGAAAATTGTGTACTAACGTAAGTAGTTTCCAGTAATTTTGTTGTTCTAAAGCTTTCCAAAAGTAATTTCTTTTATGAAATCATTCAGAAACATGTGTTTAGTCACTACCCTTTCCTTCCTTTCATTTTGTTTCACTTTCTGTTGTGTATCTATTTCTTTCCACCTCCCTTGTTCATTTACTGCTATTGCTTCATTTTTAAGAATAATTAAGCAGCTGTTTTGAGGTTCCAAATCAGGTTTAGTGCTTTATTATATTTATACAAGAAGGTGCAATTATATATAATATAAAAGAGTGGAATACTAATTTTGTGTATATTCCCTTAATCTAATGATAGCCAAACATTTTCAAACATTTAAACTTCAATGTTACCCTTGTCTGCTGGGGCTGAGAGTCGCACCCATCTTTCAGATGAGGAAAACTGGGGAACGAGGTCAATTCACTGGAAAAGCAAAAACTGGGTTCCATGGAAGTCTGACCCAACGGCTTGTGTTCTAATCACTAGACACACTGCAATAAAATGGTGAAATGGAAGGAAGACTCTAGTCGGTTAGAACTCTTACCTCACAGACAGTATGTTAGTAGTCTTAACAAATGGTAGGCTGCTACATCTTTCATCTAGAAAAAGCGTGCAGGTACAATGAGTAATAATTCCAACTTTTATCATTGTCTGTTTGAATATATAAGTAAGCCCCAGTATGTCCAATGACTTGCATATTCCATTTCATGTAGCTTGCTAACATCTGCAACTACAATATGAATAGCTTTCCAAAATTCATAAGCCCTGTGCAGAGACTTTATTTGACAAATGTTGCAATGGATTTTCAGATGGACACAAACGCTTTATTTTATAGCTTTTTAGGAAACTGCAGACACTGGCCAACAGCCATTTTAATGAAGAAGTATATATATTGTTTTAATAAAATGGCTTTTGGCAGTGTGCTGTGTAGCTCTGATGTCTGTCTGTTTCCTTTAATGATACCTCCCACCAGGAGATATTGATAGTATGGAATGTATCTTACAGTGTAGTTGGCAGCAGAGAGGCAGCACTAACAGAGCTTTACTTACGGAAAAATGTCTTGATGTAGAGGGTGTGTTGATATAATTTCCTCACTCAGCTTCCACAGAAAACTCAAATTTGTCCCTCCAAACAATTTGTTTTACACAGGCTTGCTCAATATGAAATGTAGATACCAATAATTTAAAAACAAACCAACCCTAGGAGCCAAGGAAAACATGTTTTAGCATTGCTCATAAAAATATTGTTGTTCTGACAGCTGTTAAACATAAGGTGTAGTGGTTTATGAATTTGTAAAATGGCAACGCCAGTGCAACTCCATAATTAAAGTTGAGCTGAGTTGTGTACTTAAAGCGAGGATTGAAACTGTTGCTAGGTATGAAATGTACAGCACATTGTCCTCCTCAGAATACTTACTCTGAGTGTAGAATGAATTTCTTGAGGATTTAAAAGTAAATTTGTTAGTTTGTTAAAATTAACTAAAAATGGGTCCTTTAAGACAGTGGTCTCCAAAGTGGAGTGCGCAAGACCATCCATGGGGGTGCGCTGCAGGAGCGCTCCTGGACCTTTGGTTCTTCGGCGGCACCTCTTCTTCTTCTTTTTTTTTGCTTCCCCAGAGCTGGCCCTGTGAGTGCACGATTCAAAAAGTTTGGAGACCCCTGCTTTAAGATATGTAGTACTTGGTGTCACACTTCTTTTTATCCCCAGTGATTGTAAAATAGACTCTTCAAATTTCCCTTTTATAGTTAACTCTCTGAAGTCTTGTGCCTAGAATACATTTTTAAAATGTTTAGTTAGAATTAATGGTAATTTTTCCCAATTATTCATAACTGAAAGTTTCTCCTTCAGCAAATGCTGAAGAATAGTATTCTACCTCGGAGAATTCCATGGACTCTTTCAAAATGCTGCCATCTCCTATTGTTCACAGTGCGACTGAGACTACAGATTACCCTTGGTTAAAATGACTGGTGTCATTCACCTCTTCCTAGTGTTCCTCTCTGTCTCCAGACAGCATATGGGATCACAATTTTCCTTTGAAGAAAGGTTAACTTCAGTTTCATTCAGAAATATGGGAGATGGTGGCTATTTTTTGAAAGTGGCTTTTGTTTTAATTTTCTCTGAAGGAGAGGAGATGGTTTTATTATTTAATTATATTAGTACCTGGGGAGATAAGCTGAGATTGTGGCTCCATTTGTGACCTGTATGGAATGAGAAACTGTTCCTCCCCTGAAGAACTTGCAGTCTACGTAGACAAGACAGACAAGGGGCAATTGGAAAGGATATAACATACAAATACAAAAGAACAGTGGTGTTGGTTTGCAAACATCACGTTCTATGGGGTGTTCTTTTGGGGGGGGGTTGTTAGGGTTTGTTTTCTTTTTGTAGAGGGAGGGGACTTTTAGTTTTACTTTTTTTTTGCGTGGAGAGGTTTGCTAAATGGGGAAGTAAGTAAATGGAAAGGCAGGAAGGGGAGACAGTGAGGATGATGAGGGAGGTAAAGCAGGCATATAGAGCAAGTGGTGTGAGGCTGATATGAAGTGACTGCAGGAGTAAACAGTGTTGCCTAATGGATAGAGCACCAGTCTGGAACTTAGGAGACCTCTGCTCTGTTCCCAGCTTTGGGCAAGTCCCTTTACCTCCCTGTGCTACAATGTTAAATGATGCTTACCTCCCTTGTAAATTGCTCAAAGAGGTATGGATGAAAAGATCTATAAAAGAACTTGATGGCATTAATAAACAATAACAGTTGCCAATCAACCTAGGGAAGAGACTGTCCAAAGAAAAAACTGGGAAAAGACGCTGATGACATCTTTGGTGTTGAAGGACCCTGCTGCAGTTGCTTCTGTGTTTGATACCAGCTGAGTTAATGGCTTCCTCCTTTCAGGAGTTTCTTTCCCAAACTCCCGTGACTGTGGGGGAAGGTTCAAATTATGTGGATTTGATACAGCCTCTGCCATGCCCCTGGGGTGTAGCCCCCGCTTGCTCTCATTTCTCCCCCTCCTGCCATCATGTGGCATGTACCTGCTGATTAACTTTCTATTATGAAAACTAATGGCATAATTTAGCATTCATCCTAAATATTTCTTGTCATAAACTGCCTGTTATACCACAGCTTCCCAACAGAGACTGAGCAAGGAGGGGGAAATGAGGGGAGAGGGAATGCTGGGGAATGTATGGGTTATAGGATAGAGAAGTGTGCAAGGAAGTGTGGAGTGTAGCAGGGAGATGGATTCTGGGATGTGTTCAGAGGAAAGTAGGAAGATACAAGAGGGAATGAGAATTGGGAGGACATGAGTGTGGGGGAAATTGTTCCAGACAGTCTGACAGCTTTAAAGAAGCAAAGTCGCTATGAAAGCAGCTTAACTGGACAGTACTCTCTGGCTGTGTTGGGCTGCTCCAGTGTGGCATAAAGCAGCCAGAGCATACAAATGAATTTGGCCATAAAAATTTAAGTAAAAATGATTTAAAGTTCATACTTCATAACTTCGTATAATTGGAAACATCATATGACAATATCCTCATGGTTTTTTTAGTGTTCACATATGAAATGTTATCTTAGAGAAAAACTGACAGGCACACCATATTTTGATGCAGTTAAATTGAAAGTATATAATGGTAATATGGGGTAAAATACTAAGGGGAAGTTGTAGTTATTCTGAAACCAAACATTATAAACCAGGGATTGGCAACCTTTGGCACATGGCCCGCGAGGGGAAGCCCCCTGGCAGGCCAGGCTGGTTGGTTTACCTGCTGCGTTCACAGGTTCGGCCAATTGCGGCTCCCACTGGCCACGGTTTGCCGCTCCAGACCAATGGGGGCTCTGGGAAGGAGCGGCCAGCATATCCCTCGGCCCACGCCGCTTCTCGCAGCCTCCATTGACGTGGAGCGGCGAACCGCGGCCAGTGGGAGCTCCGATCAGCTGAACCTGCAGACGCGGCAGGTAAACGAACTGGCCTGGCCTGCCAGGGGGCTTTACCCTGGTGGGCCGTGTGCCAGAGGTTGCCAATCCCTATTATAAACCCAGGAAATTTGGTATTATGGGCAAACTTCAAAAAGAAAGCCAAACATACTAAAACTTGGGAATGCATAGTTAAATACCATGACAACATTAATTTTTCCTGGAAGTGACACCATTGGGTGGTGAGTAAGGGGGAAAAAAAATCAAATGTTTGTTTTAAAAAGAATTTAATTTAATAACCACAAATGCTAAACTGCATTAATCATACTCCTGGTTATTGCATGGTGTCACATGGTTATCATAGCTTTTTGTCTGGCAATGTGTATGTATGTATCAAGATTTAATGTTTTTCTAAAAGGTCTGCTCTACTTCAAACAGGAATTAATTCAGAGAAGTCCTCTGGTCTGTGTTCCACAAAACAGACTAGGTGAGCGCAGTGGTCCTTTCTGGCCTTAAAATCTATGAATCACAACGCTTATGTAAGGTAGTCAGTTATCTCTATATTACAGGTTTCAGAGTAGCAGCCGTGTTAGTCTGTATCCGCAAAAAGAAAAGGAGGACTTGTGGCACCTTAGAGACTAACAAATTTATTTGAGCATAAGCTTTCGTGAGCTACAGCTCACTTCATCGGATGCATTCAGTGGAAAATACAGTAGGGAGATTTATATACACAGAGAACATGAAACAATGATTGTTACCATACACACTATAATGAGAATGATCAGGTAAGGTGAGCTATTACCAGCAGGAGAGCAGGGGGGAAAAAGCCTTTTGTAGTGATAATCAGGGTGTTGATTTCAGACCTAAAAGTGGCAATTCTTCAACAAAAAAACTTCAAAAACAGACTCCAACGAGAGACTGCTGAATTGGAATTTATTTGCAAACTGGATACAATTAACTTAGGCTTGAATAAAGACTGGGAGTGGATGGGTCATTACACAAAGTAAAACTATTTCCCCATATTTATCTCTCCCCCCCCCCCCCCCGGTTCCTCAGACGTTCTTGTCAACTGCTGGAAATGGCCCACCTTGATTATCACTACAAAAGTTTTTTTTCCCTGCTCTCCTGCTGGTAATAGCTCACCTTACCTGATCAGTCTCGTTACGGTGTGTATCGTAACACCCATTCTTTCATGTTCTCTGTGTATATAAATCTCCTCACTGTATTTTCCACTGCATGCATCCGATGAAGTGAGCTGTAGCTCACGAAAGCTTATGCTCAAATAAATTTGTTAGTCTCTAAGGCGCCACAAGTCCTACTTTTCTTTTTGCGGACACAGACTAACACGGCTGCTACTCTGAAACCTGTTTGTGTTGAGTGCTTGATCATGGCATCATTTGGGAGCCCAGAAGGTCATAGAATATCAGGGTTGGAAGGGACCACAGTCCAACCCCCTGCTCAAAGCAGGACCAAGCCCCAGTTTTTGCCCCAGATCCTTAAATGGCCCCCTCAAGGATTGAACTCACTACCCTGGGTTTAGCAGGCCAATGCTCAAACCACTGAGCTATCCCTCCACCCAAAAAAGTTCTGTTTGTTGTCTCTGAGTTTTAGCTAAAATTTCAGGTGCCTGAATAATAAATGGCACATGATAGCATTTCATTTGGTAAAATACTCTACAATGAGTTAAATTACTTTTGGCAGATCTGTCCACTAGGTTAAAAAAAAAAAAAGATCTACCTTAGTGTAACTGTTTCATCTTCAAGTGGTGGTCTGAGGGCAAGTCCATTACAATGTTCAGAATGTGGGAGAATGAGTATAGGTTGGCGAGCTGAATTTGTATTAATCTAGGATTGAGGCTTCAATTAACATTGGCAAACCAAAAGTATTGGATAGTGTTTCATGTTTTTGCCCTTCCAGCCAGCTACCCTGTGACAGTCAGCTAGCTGAAACATAGCAATTTATAGGTCCAAAGTGGAGTCTGTAAACTCTTAAGATGGCAGAACTATATGATGATTGATGGCCATCAACTAGTGCAGGCTATAGCTGTGAGTACCCTAGTAGGGAATGGATCACTCAAAATTGCCCTGTTCTGTTCATTCCCTCTGAAGCATATGGCTTGGCCACTGTCAGAAACAGGATACTGGGCTAGATGGACCAGTGGTCTGACCCAGTATAGCTGTTCTTATGTTATGTAGTGAGGAATATGATATAGTGTGGGAATATTTCTTCAGAGCACTTGATAGGCTTGGTAAATCTTGCTTTTTTAACACCTTTATGGTTTACCGAAAAACATAAAGGAAGAGAAAGTGAGCAATGAATTTCCACTGATGAAAAATATTTCCTTAAAGTTGCCTAAAATTGAAAATAAAGAAAGCTATGTATTTTGGTTAACAAGGTTCAGCTTTAAGGAGAGAAAGGTGTTATGATACTTTTAATGTTTCTTTTGTTTTCTGTACTCCAGTTCTCTTCAGCAGGAATCAGGCATCTATCTTCCTACCCAAAGCTGAAGTCAATAGGGATCATGCAACTAAATCTCAGCACACAACTTTGAGAATGTATGCCTTATTGTTTAAAAATGTTTGTTTTCTTTATTTTGCTGGTATACGTTTTCAGCATGGTTTTGGTGGTGGTTCTCTTGCCCTTGCCTTCCAACTACCTATAATACACAAGATTCTTTGAAGACCCTGATGTTTTTTATAGAGCATTAACGTACCAAGAATTTTCCTTTGTATTTTGTAAGTCTAGGATTAAAGCTTTTTTCAGCATTTTACCTCATTTAAGTACCTGACCTGTGATATAAAAAGGGCCCCTGTCCTAATATACTGCAGCATGAGCAGCATGGCTGTTCTGTAATCCAAGGTTCCCCTAGTAAATGGTTACTGTCTGTATATCTGTTTCTTTGAGTGAAGGGAATTGTTGTTCCACAATAGCTGAGGGCATAGAGGAACTTACACTAAAGCGACCATGAAATGAGAACATTTTTCCTATCTATTTATCAAAGTGCTTGCAGTTCCCATTCTAAGATAACTGAAAGAATAAGAAATATTGAGCAAAGTGAATGTATATTCAGAGTATTTAAATATAAAAGGATATAAAAATCAACATAGAGGCATTTGATTTTGTCAACTTTTGTTCTGCTTTCCATACTTTTCCATTATGTATATTAAAATTAGGGCTATCAAGCGATTAAAAAAATTAATCGTGATTAATTGCATTGTTAAACAATAGTAGAATGTCATTTTTTTTGAATATTTTAGATGTGTTCTACATTTTCAAATATATTGATTTCAGTTACAACACAGAATATAAAGGGTACAGTGCTCACTTGAGATGTATTTTTGACTACAAATATTTGCATTGTAAAAAACAAAAGAAATAGTATTTTCAATGCACCTAAGTACTGTAGTGCAATCTCTTTATCATGAAAGCTGAACTTCCAAATGTCGAATTATGTATAAAAAAATAACTGCATTCAAAAATAAAACAATGTTAAACTTTAGAGCCTACTTCAGTCAATCGATTAGACAAACAAGTTTGTTTACATTTGCAGGAGATAATAGTGCCCACTTCTTGTTTACATTGTCACCTAAGAGTGAGAACAGGCGTTTGCATGGTGCTGTTGTAGTCAGCGTCGCAAGACATTTATGTGCCAGATGCGCGAAATATTCATATGTCCCTTCATTCTTCAATCAGTATTCCAGAGGATATGCATCCATGCTCATGATGGGTACTGCTCGATAATGACCCAAAGCAGAGCGGACCAATGCATGTTCATTTTCATCATTGGAGTCAGATGCCACCAGCAGAAGGTTGATTTTTTTTTTTTTTTGGTGGTTCGTGTTCTGTAGTTTCTGCATCTGAATGTTGCTCTTTTAAGACTTCTGAAAGCATGCTCCACATCTCGTCCCTCTCAGATTTTGGACAGCACTTCAGATTCTTAAACCTTGGGTTGAGTGCTGTTGCAATTTTTAGATCTCACATTGGTACCTTCTTTGCATTTTGTCAGATTTGCAGTGACAGTGTTTGTAAATCAAACAACGTGTACTGGGTCATCATCCGAGAGTGCTATAACATGAAATATATGGCAGAATGCGAGTAAAACAGAGCAGGGGACATACAATTCTCCCCCAATGAGTTCAGTCACAAATTTAATTAACGCATTATTTTTTAACAAACATCAGCAGCATAGAATCATGCCCTCCGGAATGTGGTTGAAGCATGAAGGGGCATACGAATGTTTAGCATATATGGCATGTACATACCTTGCAACGCTGGCTACAAAAGTGCCATATGAACTCCTGTTCTCGCTTTCAGGTGACATTGTAAATAAGAAGCAGGTAGCAGTATCTCCCGTCAATGTAAACAAACTTGTTTGTCTTAGTGCTTGGCTGAACAAATAGTAGGACTGAGGGGACTTGGAGGCTCTAAAGTTTTACATTGGTTTTTTGGGTTTTTTTGAGTGCAGTTATGTAACAAAAAAAAATCTACATTTGTAAGTTACACTTTCACAGTAGAGATTGCACTACAGTACTTGTATGAGGTGAAATGAAAAATACTATTTCTTTTGTTTTTACAGTGCAAATATTTGTAATAAAAAATAATATAAAGTGAGCACTGTACACTTTGTATTTTCTGTTGTAAAAGAAATCAATATATTTGAAAATGTAGAAAAACATCCAAAAATATGTAATAAATTTCAATTGGTATTCTATTGTTTAACAGTGTGATAAATTGTGATTAATTTTTTTAATCGCAGTTAATTTTTTTGAGTTAATTGTGTGAGTTAACTGCAATTAAACAGCCCTAATTAAAATCTTAATTTTCAGTGACAAAGAGGGGTAAGTGGATAACATCACTACATGGATCAGTTATAAAGAGCTCACCAAGTATGACCCTCTCAGTATATCTGGGCTCTACAGTTTCTAGGGACAGATCCATTTAACAGGTTTTTTTTAGTAGACTAATTTTATTTATTACAATTAAGAGTTTGGCTCTTGTATAGTTATGGTTTTAGTAGAAGATACTGTTCCCACCAACTTCTATTTCACTTGTATAACACTGTGTTAATGACATGACCGTATATTTGAGTAGGAGAAATGAGAATTCACAGTGAACGTTAAACTTGCCTGCATGCTTATAGTAGATGTCTTGTTACTAGAAGTTTAAAGTGCCAGCTCTCAACTGACACTCATTTTTATGTGTTAATTATGGGCATTCAAAGTTTTGTTCTGTCATTTGAAAAACCTCCACTCTTCTTCCTTGTGTAGGTGACCTTTACGAAGAGGAAATTTGGATTAATGAAGAAGGCATACGAACTTAGTGTGCTCTGTGACTGTGAAATAGCACTCATCATTTTTAACAGCTCTAACAAACTCTTTCAGTATGCCAGCACTGATATGGACAAAGTTCTACTCAAATACACAGAATACAATGAACCCCATGAGAGCAGAACCAACTCGGATATTGTTGAGGTAACAACTTGAAAAGATGATCAATTTTCTTATCTTCCTAGTATTTGTTTTGGCAAAATGTAGAGCAGTAAAGGGGTGTTTAAAGTATGTTAAGTAAAATATTTTTGAGTAAGCATTTTAAAAACAGTAGTTATTAAATATGATTTGCTATTTTTCAATTCTATATTTCTCAGTTATAGCTAATGTTACATTTGGTGGTCAAAAGAATCACCGTTTCCACAGTAATCCAATATTGTGAATATTTACTAATAGATATTTGTTTGCTTCTGTGTTAATAGCTAAAGCACAACTACTATGAGAACTCATCAATTCCCACTTTCTGGTTGAATGTCTAAACTAAATAGTAATAGAAACTATGGATTCTCCTTTCAATTGTAGCCTTGCCATAGTTTGGCTGAATTCTTATAAAAGCTATAAAATCTTTCCTTGATATTAATGGGCCAAGTTCTGCACAGCTTCTCTTGTAACTGCACTACTTTCGAAGGATTGCACAAGTGTAACTGAGCAGAATTTGGTCTGTTGTGTCTTATCTGTTGCACAACTATGTGTCGTTTTATTATGTGTCTAAAGTGTCTAAATCTATTTTTATGGCAAAAATGTATTGATAAATTATTTAATTTGTATTAAAACTACTTTTGTACTTTTTTAGCCTTTCAGTATTTTTCCTGTTATGTTCAAAAAGAGAGGATAAAAACAATCAGAATGTGGAGGTACCTGGTCCTCTTGTTTGTTCACTATATGAAAAATATAAAAGTTCTCAACATTCCTCTACTGTAGGTTTATGGTAGTTTTAGTATTACTGTACCTTTAAAGAAAATTTTCTTACATTTTAAATAACTGTCATTTTTATTATTTTCCCTACAAATTTTCTTTAGCGTTAATCTTTTAAAATAGGATTATATATTTAAAATGTCTAATGAGAAAGAAAGATCCTCAAACGTTGAAAACACGTTAGGTAAAAAAATTGAATCCAGTGCCCTTGGAAACAATGTATTGACAAACATAAATGTTACAATTTAAATAAAATTGGGTCTCATTCACTGTTTGAGGAAGTAATGGTTAAATGTGTATAATAAATTTGTAAGTGAAGTTTAATAGTGTTGTCTTGTAACACATGCTAACAGCATTTCTCTGTGTCCCCCTCTCATGGCTAGACCATATATGGAGACTTGATTTGGCTGTTGCCTCCAAGCTAATGGACTCAGTCCTTTAGGTCAAGCACTAGAGGCTCATGCTTTTAGAGTCAGAGGTGCTGGATTCAACCCTTTAGGGGTTTTGTTACAAGAGGTTCAAACTTTTAAAAAAGGAGGAGTGAGGATTCCAAACACTGCTGCTCAATGACCAATAGCTACCAGTAGACCTGATGATATTTGGTCTGTGCTTCAATTGAAATTAGAAGCTCCAATGTTCTAGCCAAACTTTACGCATCATTCACCCACTGGAGACAGTTTTGGAATGCTGATTAGTATAGATAATTTGGCTCCATTGATTGACTCTGTTGTAAATTCACAAGATTATGAGGAAGTTAGTCCTGTTTATGATCCATCTCCAAACAGAATTCATAGCAGCAGAAAATCAGGGAGTAAACAAGCTCTTCATATTTGCTCTTATATCCCAGTTGGTTAGCAAAGGAAAGATGTCAACCTGCCAGACTTATATGATGAACTTTATAATTCATTGATACTGGTAATACATACCTGATTGGATAGACTTGAGGAAACAGTTATTACATCTTTGGGTTGACACAAATAAAGTATGCACAAAGTCGATATAATTACAAGCAGAGGGAAAGAAAACGGTTAACCCTCAGTTCTGTTGTTGCAGATAACATACAAGGAGCCTCTTATTGTGTCTGGATCTGC
Source organism: Natator depressus (assembly GCF_965152275.1). Lineage (NCBI taxonomy): Eukaryota > Metazoa > Chordata > Testudines > Cheloniidae > Natator > Natator depressus. Next base: position 75,424,219 of record NC_134243.1, read on the forward strand.
TGCAGACCCTTATTGCCTTTTCTATAGTTCTGTTGTATGTAGTTCTTAGATTATCAGAGCTAGATTAGTTAATTTTTTAGGGACTTTTCCTTGTCCTCTATACACAACACTGCCCTACATGAAACACAGCCCTCAGCCTCTGTAGATCAGCCCTCTGGACTCTGAATCTCCCTAAAATGATGTCTTCTGAACCCTTTCTGGATGCAGTTTTAGCAAAATTAAAAGAAACCAAGTTGAGGGGTCATCTTGCAAATGTATAGCCTTTCAAGAGTTTTTCACCCCTAGAACTGCATGCATCCCTATGCAGTTATCACAGTTATATCAATCTCTATTTCCTGTTGCTCACACAAATATCTAGTAATTGCTTCCTCCTGTCTGGCCAGTAAAACTGATATTATCCTTATTGATGGATTACCAAGATCATCAGAGGTAGGTAAGGTAGGCTGACCTCTTTCCTTAGAGATACATTCCAGATTAAAAAATAGATTAAAAAAGTAATATTATGTAGCTAATATTCAGTTCTGTTATGAAAAGTATCTCAGGGACAATGTAGAATTTCATGCTCACTTCACAGGGAAAACATTGGCAGGGGGTGGAGGAGGGAAGGGGCATGCATGGCTTTTTAAAATCAGCTTGTGCTGCATTCTCAACATGGGACCTGAGACCCATTGAATTCATCGCCTAAAATTACTGTTCAGCTCTCTTGGGTGTTGCTGCTCAGACAATTAACAGATAATTTTTCAGGTGAGGGAAGGATGGGATAGTTTTGCTTGCCAACATACAAATATTTGCTCAACTTCAGCTACTTCTCCTCCTTGATTTGGATGAGATTTGTTCCTGGAGGGCTGTGAATAATACTCAGGATATACAGAAATAAATATCCTGCTTCTTCTGTTTCAGAGATCCCTTTTTGTATTCCAGTTACTGTATCTAGGTATTTATACCATGCTCATTAACGTAATGTTTGAGTAAATTCTCATGGAGTTGAGTGGGAGCTCTGGGGACATATAATTGTGGTCTAAATCCACCAGGTTAAACTTTAAGTAAAAGGATGAGCCTCTTTTCTCTTAACGTTAATGTATAAAATGCTTAACTGATGGAAGGTTTATATAATCTTACACGCCTTTTTATTTTTATGATTTTTAGATGCATCCTGATATTCTAACATAGTTTTTTTTCTTATGCCATTAACTTACTGCAGCTTCTTTCTCCCTAAAAAATACAGACTATATTTCACAAAAGGTTGTTAGACATTCAAAGGCAGTTTAGATATTAGCAGCTCCAGGTGGGAGATCCTGGAGAATTATTATTTATTATTGTATTACGATAGCACCATGAACAATGATCTTGTTATGTTAGGCACTGTAGAAACACAGAGGGAAAAAAAGACAGTACATGCCCCAAGAGTTCACAATCTTTCACCAACATCTCCCATTCCTAAATGATCTTTATTCCACCTCATTCATAGCTGTCCCTGCTATTGTGCAGTAATCTTGTGGTAATGAGTTCCATGGTTTAATCCTGCATATAGTATGTATTTAAAAAACATTTTTTTCAGCTTTATATTTGTTGCCTTTAAATTTAATTGGGTGTCACCTTGTTCTTATATTGTGAGAGTTATTAGAAATGCCCAACTGATCTTTTGTAGGGCAACTTAGTAACCAGCCAGTGTTGAGTGCAAAGGAACGATAAACAGTACATCCTTTTAATCAGAAACCAAAACCTATCCTTGAGGATCTGAAGTTTGAAGGCAGCTCGTGAACTTGTGTCACAGAAATGGTATATTATGCTTCTACATATGGTTATGTTCTTATTCATTATGAAAACAATGGTCTAAGCACTTTTAAGAAACCTCTAATGTCTGTGAAATAATCATATTACTGTTTGCATTTTGTCTGATCAGGAAGATTACCAGACTAGATATGGACCATAGTGAAAATTATTTGTGCTCTTCTATTCTGTCAAAATACAAACAAACAAAAAAAACCCCTCACAAATGCCATTGTTTTATTTTTGATGTTGCTGGCCTGATTTAAAAAGACAAAATCCAAGAATTTCATGGTTATACCTTCACTATCTGTAACTCATATGTTCTGCAATAACTTGCACAATTGAATTAAAAATATATAGTTCCTTGCAATAACAAAACACAGTATTATAGGTTAGGGACAAAGTGAAAGCCTTAATTTTGAATTTTCTTATCTTAAATCTGCCACTTCATCACTGTAATTTATCTTTTAATTTAATTTTCTACAAACAATTGATACTCTGCCATGGCAGTATTCAATTAGCATTTGAACTGAAGATGAAATGTTTGCTAATTTAGTTTAACAAAGGAGAGATGAACTGCAGTCAAGAATCTGGTTAGCTACCAAAGTACCCAAATCTTTTAGTCCAATGGATCTGAAAGCTATTTCTCTCCCGAGTAAAACAGGTGAAAAGAGAACAACTGTCACCTGTTTGGCTACTCTGTGATGTTGGCAAATACCCTCCAAACGTCTTTCTTTGTTAAGGTGATTTTTCAGTATTTGATGCCTAGGAATTTGTTATTGGCTATGATTGATTTTTGTATAAAAGGCAGTTTACAAAAAAAGTAGTGTTTTTTTGGAGATAGAAAAGGAGTACTTGATGCATCCGATGAAGTGAGCTGTAGCTCACGAAAGCTTATGCTCAGATAAATTTGTTAGTCTCTAAGGTGCCACAAGTACTCCTTTTCTTTTTGCAAATACAGACCAACACGGCTGCTACTCTGAAACCTTTTTGGAGATAAGCTCTAGTGATTAAGGGAATGTTTTCAAAAGCCTCTAAGGGCATGTCTACACAGTGCGGTGATGCGTTCTTCTTGGGTGTCATTTCTGAAGCACACTAATGTGCTGCTCATTACTTGGTCAGTGTAGATCCTGCTGGTGTGCACTAAAGGTTCCATAGTGCACTTTAATCTAGTTCTGTGCACTAGACTAGAGAACCTTTAGTGCACACTAGCAAGGTCTACACTGACCAAGTAATACATAGCACGTTAGTACACTTTAGAAATCAAATCCCAGTGGAGTGCATTATCTCACTTTGTAGACAAACCTTAAGTCCCAATTTCAAACGTGACTTAGATGCTTAGGAGGCTAAGTCCCATGGACTTTGGCTCCTAAGAGTTAGAGACGAGGTGGGTGAGGTAATATTTTTTTATTGGACCAAGTTCTGTGTAAGCTCAAAAGTTTGTCTCTCTCATCAACAGAAGTTGGTCCAGTAAGAGATATCACCTCACTCCCTTGTCTAATATCTTGGGACCAACACGGCTACAACACCAATGCACTTAAGGATTGTCACTTTTGAAATTGTTGCTTAGGCTCCTACATCACTTGTGTGCTTTTGAAAGTTCCACAGTAGTTGATCTAACCTGTTGTGGAATGTGTATAAGTAATTCATTGCTTTGAAGTCACTGTAGTAATATTTTTCAAGGCCAAAGGGTACCAACACTCTGTTAGGTATCTTACAGGCTACTGATCTGAAATTTGATCTTTTTGAAATGCAGTATCTGAGTGGTTAGTTCATACTTCTGCTTTAGTATCAAATGGCAAACTCCAGTTCTTCATGCTCCTCCACATTCAAGAGGCGAAACTGCACTTATATCCTACAAGGCTCATCACCTTTTGTTTATACTGTAGTGTCACGAAAGAGATGAAATTATGTTGACTTTCAATTACTGTGAGATGATGTCCAGTCATTTCAAATGTGACGGGTTTCAGAGGGGTAGCCGTGTTAGTCTGTATCAGCAAAAACAACGAGGAGTCCTTGTAGCACCTAAGAGACTAAAAGAAAAGGAGTACTTGTGGCACCTTAGAGACCAACCAATTTATTTGAGCATAAGCTTTCGTGAGCTACAGCATTCCGATGAAGTGAGCTGTAGCTCACAAAAGCTTATGCTCAAATAAATTGGTTAGTCTCTAAGGTGCCACAAGTCCTCCTTTTCTTTTTTGCGAATACAGACTAGCATGGCTGCTACTCTGAAACCTAAGAGACTAACAAATTTATTTTGGCATAAGCTTTTGTGGGCTAAAAGGGTTAGCCCACAAAAGCTTATGCCCAGATAAATTTGTTAGCCTCTTAGGTGCCACAAGGACTCCTTGTTGTTTTTCCAGTAATTTCAAAGAACAACATGAAATGAATAGTGTGGTTCTCCTAACTGTCCCTTCACTGGAAGCAGAGTTGTAACCAAAATCTTGCTCAAACTGGATACTGAGATGGTTATTTAAGAAGAAGTGGGAAACATTTCATAGGAGTTTATATGAAATTATATTCTTTTATATTAAATCAATTCTATTTTATACATATTAAATGACAATTGCATATACACAATTACGTTATGTGCTGCAATTAATTATATATTAATATATAATATATATTAATATATAAATAAAACTAAGTTAACACTTGACAAATTCACTTGCCTACTTGAGTTTGGTGAGTAAGGAATCCTGAATCATATTTGTTGTGGCTTAGAATCACTTCAGGATCAGCTTTATCCCCTTGCATTGTTGGTACAATATATAATGCAGTTCTATCTCAGTAGTGGGGGAGGGAGCCAACCAGTCGAACACCAACTTGCTTTTCAGTCTTGTATGTACTCATAACCAGTAAGAAAATCTTCTGTCTAGTGACCTTCTTATTTACTCTGAAGTACACAGTAGATCTTTCAGAGTAGCAGCCGTGTTAGTCTGTATCCGCAAAAAGAAAAGGAGGACTTGTGGCACCTTAGAGACTAACAAATTTATTTGAGCATAAGCTTTCATGAGCTACAGCTCACTTCATCGGATGCAGTGAGCTGTAGCTCATGAAGGCTTATGCTCAAATAAATTTGTTAATCTCTAAGGTGCCACAAGTACTCCTTTTCTTTTTACAGTAGATCTTTTTATCTTGGACAGTCTGCATGGATGTTTAATAACTGTGAAAAAGTACAACAGTCTCTATCACAAAAATGTATATCTACATTAATTGGTATAGTTTAATTTATACAATGTTGCTATACTAGAATAATGATCACAGGACCATTGTTTCCTGGTTTGAAATAAATTGAGGTGATCTTGATGATTGTGTAAATTAGCTTAGCTCTTACGTAATGGGAATGCTTTTCCTGTGATGATTTTGCATGGCATTAATGATTTTTTTGATAGTAGGTTTGCATCCATGTATTATTTCTGTCTTGTGGATTGTCATTGCTGTTGCTGAAAGGTGAAAAAAAGTATATGTATCTTACTGTTATGCTAACTGGAAGCAAGCCGATGTACACAAATATGCAATTTCCGAAAATAGTGCAAACAAGCTATGCTCTGAATCTAATATTTAGTGTGTAGAAAGAGCAATATACATTTAACATTGGGTCACACTTTGATTATAAACAACTACGAGTATCTATCCTCTTATGATCAAAAACAGCATGTGCACTATAAGAGACTTGTTTGTTAAGGTCCATGGCTTTTGAGTGTAGTATGCAGATCTCATCCACACATGCAAGGCCTGCAGCATAAACAAGCAGATGTACCTCCACAGCTAGATGAAGTGTGTGCCGGAGGATAAGTGTAACGCTGTAGAGATCAGAGAGGTCGGTGTGGAAACACTAAGGTTACAAGCCGAAAGCTAGGGAATAAGATAGGTATAGTGTTCCTGTTTTTACCAGCCTCTTTTTGTTTTGTTTTGTTATGATTTTTGACCTTGGATACAGGTAACCAACACACTCACTGAAATTAAGTTCTTTACCTTTTTATGTGATTACAGTATGCTTTTACCATATTTTGAGGGTACTTGAAAGAATTCCATAGTCTTTTTGCATTGGGTGAAGTTGATGAAAAACTCTTAAGAGCTTGCCTTCATGAACAGTTAGTTCATGGCAAGCTATGGTGTGAATCTGCCCCACCCAGCCTGCTGTGGACCAAGCTCTGAAGTGCATTAATAGTTCGTTAATGCACTTTGGTCTAGTCCTCTTTGAAACAGGAGTAGACCCAAGTGCATTAATGACCCATTAATGTGTCATCAGGGTCCAGGTGGACAGTTAATCCGCAGCAGGCTAGTGTGGGGTAAATTCACTCCTCTGCTTGCCGTGAACTAAATATTTGTGTAGACTAATATTTAAAAGCCCTACATTTTTAAAAATAATGTAATCTCTGCCCAGAAAAAAGAGAGAGGTAAAAAAAGAGAAAATGAAAAAGACCTTGAGTACACTAGTTCTGTTTCCCTTCCAGTGTTGGATTGTTCCCTCTTTTGAATACTTACTGATTATGTCCAGTCTTCTTTTGTGTGTGCCAAGAAATAGTTTTTCCATCATATCTATTGAGAGATGCTATATGAGGTGAGAAATAAATGAAATAAGAAGTCAGAGAACAAGTGATAGCTGATGTCAACTAATATCATCTGCATAAAAGGTGATGAGGCTTAAACCAGCCAATGAAATGTTTCAGAAGAGAAGCCTCACAGTATTTCAAAAAGAGGGCCAAAGAATCAATTTTTAGTCATTTTTTGAATGGTATGAAAACGCAGCTTCAATCAGAAATGAAAAGAAAACTAATTCCTGAAAGTAGAGCCCTCTAAAAGTTCTTTTCATATTTTTCATATTTGTAAATTCCTTTCTTTAGTTGCAAGTTTAGTTGCACTGTAGCTGTGATGAATTCATACATATATATACTCATAATGGAATTCATGTCACACAGTAAGTTGTAGCATCTTTTTTGTACATAGAGGCCAAATTCTTTGATGATTTACAGCCCATTGATTTCACTGAGATTCTATGGTTGGGAGTCAGTTCACATTTTCTGTTACCCTCCTGATTTACTCATAGCTGTTAAATAGCCATAAAACTAATAAATTCAGTGATGTTGACTAATTTTATCCGTTTAAATTTGTTTTTCTCTGAAAGTAGATCTTCATGCAGGCTGCCAAAGTTGGACAAGAGTGTATTTTTAAATAGCTTTACAAGCCGAGAGTGTCATTTTTTTTATTTCACTAACATATTTGATATCTCTGCAATGAAATGTTTTGCACAGTAGGTGCATATTATGTATGTAGGTGGGGAGGTCTTGGCTTTGTATTTAAAGCATATTTTGTTATATAAAAGACTATTGTTTGTAATTTAGAGCTATATGGAATGTGTCAGTAGCTTCCTTTTTTCATGGCTGATTTATGCTGTGTAGTTTATGCACACGTTACAAGGAGGAGGGGAAAAATTGTTCTCATTAACCCCTGAGGATAGGACAAGAAGCAATGGGCTTAAATTGAAGCAAGGGAGGTTTAGGCTGGACATTAGGAAAAACTTCCTAACTGTCAAGGTAGTTAAGCCCTGGAATAAATTGCCTAGGGGGGTTGTGGAATCTTCGTCATTGGAGATTTTTAAGAGCAGGTTAGACAATGACCTGTCAGGGATGGTCTAGAATACTTAGTCCTGCCTTGAATGCAGGAGGCTGCATTAGACGGCCTCTTGGGGCACCTTCCAGTCCTAGGATTCTAAGTGCTTTCTACTCTGGGATTGCACAATGGGTACTCAATCCAGATTCCAATTAGTATTATAATGTGTATCTCCCTTGGTCATCTCATGTAGTCCAATATTGTTATTCCACCAACCTCTGACATATTAGTTCTTAAAAACACTAGCATAAAACAGAATGGCTGAAGAATGGGAGTGATATGAGGCTGAGTAGCCAGGGGAGAAGAGAAAGGGAGAAAAAATTCACAGGTAGGGAGGAAGTAATATGGTAAAGGGGAGAAAAATAGATGTTACAGAAACATTCCTTGTTTGTCAATCATAATCAAGAAGCGCTTTTCTCTTAAAGAAAAACAAACAAACAAAAAAAAAACAGGTACCAAGAAGTGGCAGCAGCAATGGGGAAGTCCACATCACCTGTCTATGGTTACCAGAACTATGCTGTTGACCCCTATTTTTTGTCATTGCTGGAACACTGTGCCACTGAACAAATTCCTGATACACTGTCTGTAAATATTTCAGGTTACATTTCTACAGTAGCAGACTTTTTTGCACTACCAAGCAAAATTATCTCCATGTTGACCTGACACAATGCTTTGGAGAGCACAAGGCAAATAAAACAGAATATTATGTGTAATGTTGCAGAAATTATATTTGACTAATGCAGCAGTTCTCAAGCTGTGGGTCAGGACCCCAAAGTGGGTTGGGACCCATTTTAATGGGGTCACCAGAGCTGTCTTAGACTTGCTAGGGTCCAGAGCTGGAGCCCAAGCCCCACCGCCATGGGCCGAAACCCGAGGGCTTCAGCCCTGGGTTGTGGGGTTCAGGTTACAGGCCCCCTGTCTGGGGCTGAAGCCCTTGGGCTTCAGCTTTGCCCCCCCACGCCCGAAGTGGCAGGGCTTGGGCTTTGGTCTCCCCCCCCCTCCTGGGGTCATGTAGTAATTTTTGTTGTCAGAAAGGAGTCTCAATGCAATTAAGTTTGAGAATCCCTGGACTAATGTATCTGTTTGGCACAAAAGTTGATCAAGAATAGTTTTGATTGTTTAAAATAATGGTAAGAAACAGGTTGCAATCTGGAGCCTTAAATTTGTTTCCTTTTTGAACACTTTTCCCATTGGTTATACCAGTAAATCTGATCATGTAAGTTAGTCTATAGTATAGTTGAGACAAAGTGGGTGAGGTAATACTAATAAGAAATACTATCTAATCCACATTGTCTCTTTTAATATCCTGGGGCCAACATGGCTACAACAACATTGCAAATAATTATATAGCTGTACAGTTTAGAACTCTAAACTATTGCAATTTATTTTGCAAATTAATATTCAAAAGATTTATGGTGTAGGTCTACACTACAGACCCATTGGTATACCTACATCTCTCAGCGGTGTGAAAAATCCACACCCCTAAGTTGAAGTAGTTTCACCAACCTAACCACTGGTGTAGACAGTGCTGTGTTGATGGGAGAGCCTCTCCTGCTGATATAGCTACACCTCTCACAGAGTTGGATTAACTACATCAACAGGAGACGCTCTCCCATCGGCATAGGAGCATCTTTACTTACGCACTACAGTGGCGCAGCTGTACTGATGCAGTACATTTTTAAGTGTAGTGCCTTCAGATTTGTCATAATTTTCTCATACATAGAAAATCCACAGAATTGAAAAATGACTGTTGGGGTTGACTCCAATCTATATAGGACCACAGAAACAGCTCATTGGTCAAAATTCTTGGTGCTCACACAGCTCTACTTACAAAAGTTAGGTAACTGCCTCACAGCTCTAGTCTTCTGCCTCACAGCTCTAGCCTTCTGCCTCAGTCTGCTTAGTTTATTAACAAGAAGATTAAAAGGTGACTTTATTACTGTGTACAAGTACTTTCATGGAGAGGAAAACACTCTGTACTGAAGGGCTTTTTAATCTAGTGGGAAAAGGAGACTTTTAATCCTACTTTGAGTCAGATACAGTGTGGTCTTAGCATACTGCTGCAAACTTTTTCTGATTGTGGATGCCATTATATGTCAGTTTTGTCTGTTCACTTCACATATTGCCAGCCATCAGTGAACAATTCTTATTGTCCGCGAACAATTCAAAAGGATAAATGGGCTGGCTGTCCAACCAACTGGGATTAACAACATAAAATCCCATCTCTAGTTCATTCATGGCATTCCTTTAGACAACATGCATGGTTTACTGCAGCAGGGTTGAAGATTAAAAGTCCAGACCTGGAAATAAACGTTGTCTTTCACACCATTGACTGCTTGTGAAAATAGTATCAATCCTGATCATTCTTTAAAAATACAAATAAGTTAAAAGGGTTAGTCTAAGAATAACTGTAGCTTTTGAAGATACTAATAAAGTGAACAAAAATTAACAAAAAATTGCCTTTCATACAAATTTAACTTGTTCCAGTAGCTTAATTTAGTAACTTCAACCCCAATGTTAACAATATTTATTGTTCTGATTTGATTTCAGCTTTGCCACATTCATAGATTCACAGATATTAAGGTCATTATACTAGTCTATTAAAGCATACAATGATTGTGATTGCTTAAAGACTTCTTAAAAAAAGACTCCGTATTACAGTGCTGACCTTTATGATACAATCATAATAGAAAGGAAATTAATCTGACAGAATGGAACAGAGGAATAACACTTTCTTATAGATATTGCTGGCTCAGTTCCAACATTGTGTAGCCATCGAGGTAGCAAAATGTATTTGTACACTCAGTTATAGGTTGACCTAAACGGAACTACTTGATAATATTGGATGTATGCATAATATTGGGGAAAAAAGACTACATCAAATAATTATTTTCTCAGAATATAAAAATAATTTTCAAGAGGTGTATAATAATCAAATATTGGTTTGTTACCTTCTTTAATGTTAAGAAGACTACTATCTTTTAAGCGAATAACTGCTGAAGAAGAATAATAATCCAAAGGAAAAATTACAAAATTCGATACCATTTTGGGGTAAGAAAGAAAGCTGAAAATGTTGAGAAGGAAACTTTGTAAAAACTTTTGCCTCAAATTGTAGAAAACATAATTACATAACTGAGACTAAAATATTAATATAATATTGATACAATCAGAATTCTTAATTTTTAGCTCCCTTCTGAGAAAGTATAGTGTCAATAGTTATCAGAAGCAAGAATGCAGTGACAAACACTTAGTGAATCTATGGGTATGTTGCCCTGAAAGCATGAAGGCTTTCTGTTTAACTTGGAGAGAAGCCCAATCTGTCTTGACTCACTAAAGAATTATGTAAAAGTAGTTTTGTGTGCAAGATTTAAAAAAAAAATTTTTTTTGAGGTTGAACAGATTCACTTTGGTGCAGATATTTGCAATATATGTTGGCAATTATGGGCCAGCTGTCCATAATCGGTACGCCAAGACAAGTTTACCTGGAATGAGACAGAAACAAATCAAAGAGGGCTTTAGAACATAATTCCGTGGAAAGAAGCTTGTACATTTAATACTCTCCAAACTGTTCCTTTTGTTTTGTTTAATTTTTATTTTTTTCCAGTGATGTCTATTGCAATAAAATCCCAAATCACAAAGCATTTTTCCATATGAGGTTAGAGGAGGGGGAATAGTTTCCAGGAAAGGTGAAAATATTTTCACAATGACAAAACTTAAAAATATTTTGGAAAAAGAGAAATGACATCTCTTTTGTGTGTTTGTGATTAGGTTTGTCCTACACTTACAAATATTTTGAGCCTGAAAGACAGTTCATTCAGTGTGATGTTCTTAAATATGAACTAAGGTCTTTTATTTATCTTTGAAATCTTCCCATAAAATCATGTTGTTGTAGTTGTATTTATCCACTTTAAAAGTAAAACATGCACATAGCATCTTTATTTTATGTTGGTATTGCGCAAATTGTTTCTTTTGGCACTGTGATGACTAAGTAACTTGACATGTTTTTTAAAAATGACACACGTTATTCGTGATGTTAGGAAAGCTGACACTGTTAGAAAAAAGTTTCTTTGTTGCCAGTTAGATAATGTCATTTTGTATTACCTGATGTCTGATATATGGAGAATTGCCAGAAGTAGAATAAATTAAAAAAGATAACAGCTCTGGGCTGATGAAAAATACAGCATTCTCTTTTCATGTTTCATATTTGGACAAATCACATTTTAATTTTTGTCTCTAGATAACCTGAAGCTACAGTTTCTGCTTGTCCTAACCAGCATCTGGACTAATGTTTGTAGAGCTAACAAAGATAGAGTAGCTGCACCTTTGACATGAAGCTAATGTTTGTATTTTTGTCTTCAGTTTAAAGAAAATAGAATTTTCCCATTTACTTGGTTCTAAAGGAATGAAACTGCTTTTTCTTATAGTTCATGGACATTTTGACACACATCTGTGTGCCTAGATAGATATTCATTCTACCCCTCTGGTTTAAACTACTTCTAATTTAAAAGCAAAAATTAGAAATGTCAAGTTTATCTTTGAATTGTAGCATCCTCTGCAGGATGAGGGATGTTTTATATAGTATTTCGGTTTACATTGATTTGCACCTTACCTTCAGCTTCCTTGATTTTTTTACTTGAACTTGTTTTTTACTGGAAGCAGAAACAAACTTTCAGAGGAAAGAATGACTGCTAGAGAATGAATTAACAGCATCTGCTGCTAAGTCATTTAGAATCCATAGATAGGATAAATTATGTTCCTCTAAATATAATTGTAAAAGAGATAAGTGAGTCAGTGATTGTGGACTGTCATTTTAAAGATTTTTGTTTTGGCTTTTTGTTGTTCCACAAACACTGATCCTGTGTTGTTAGCATTTTTATTCTGATCTACCAAATTCTACACTGTATCTGTATTTAATTCAGTGGAAACCTATACATTCAGATAAAACACCTTGGCAGATGATAGTACATGGTCATCCCAAAATACTTAAAGAACAGAGGCACTGTCTATTCAAGACACTCAAAACAATTAAGTTGAAGTTGAACCATAGATAAGAGTCAGGTGCCAATACTAATTTATAACTAGTTTTTATATTTTAAAAAGCCGTATTCCAGGGATCAGCAACCTTTGGCACACGGCCCACCAGGGAAAGCCCTTGGAGGGCCAGGCCGGTTTGTTTACCTGCCGTGTCCGCAGGTTCATCCAATTGCAGCTCCCACTGGCTGTGGTTCATCGCTCCAGGACACTGGGGTTGCGGGAAGGGCGGCAAGCACATCACTCGGCCCGCACTGCTTCCTGCAGCCCCCATTGGCCTGGAGCGGGCCATGTGCGAAAGGCTGCTGATCCCTGCCATATACTATATAAAGAATCCTAAAATGCAATGAAAATATATATGGACTCAGTACTTCAGAAATATTCAAATGCTCTTCAAAATTTAGTATGCTGTGTGACTGCATGGGTGTGATGGGTTTAGATTAAAACACAAAACAAGTTTATTAACTACAATAAGATAAATTTTAAGTGATTACCTAGTAAATAAAGAAAACGCAAACTAAGCGTAATGTACTAGAAGGATAGGATTTGAATTAATAATCTCTCACCCTGACTGATGATACAAGCAGGCTTGCAGATTCTAAAGGCACAAGCCGCACTTGCTTTGCAGTTTGGGCTTCCCACCCTTGTTCCAAGTCCTTTTCTTTCAAAGCTTTTCATATATGTTCAGTTGTAGGAGAGTGAAGAACAACAGAAGAGGTCACTCCCTGCCTTATATAGCTTTAGCATATGTTCCAAAAACAGTTCCCATTCCAGTTTGTTGAAAAATACAGGTACCCAAAATGGAGTCCAGTCATGTGGGCTGGTCACATGCCCATGCCTATTGTTTTCCCTAGTGGCGCATTACCCTGAATGCGCCCTTCACAATCAACTATTTAGACTAGAAGCATCTTGCCTAGTGGGTGTCATCCAGGTGTGACCACATGTAAAATACAGCTACATGGTCAGTATTCATACCTTCAGATATAAAAAAATATATGCATACAAATAGGATAATCATATTCAGCAAATCATAACTTTTCCAATGATACCTTACATGACCCATCTTGTACAAAATGCATCATAACTATGCCATAATTATGTCATATATATAATACCACTATGAAGAAAATGGGGTGTAGTGTCACAATGGGTATTTTAAATTTTGATAAGGATTACAGATACAATCATTAATTAGAGCATATCTATAACAAAACTTCATCTAGCATACATTATCTCTGGTTTCCTAAGTCTAGCTTCCATGGCATCTCTGGCTGGTAGTCAGCCTGCTTGGCAAAGCACTACTGATGGTAAGATTACTCACAGCTGAGTTCAGACTTCAACACTGTTCTTTCTTTCCTTCTCTGTCTTGCCGTGATATTAGTGAGATGCTAGTGAGATTCAGATGCTAGTGAGATAAGAGCATTCAGTACAGGACTGTTGTGACAAAAGGGTCTATAACCAGGGCTCCGTGTCTGTCACAGAGGTCAAGGATGTCATGGATTCTGTGACTTTCTGTGACTTCCGTAGCGGCCAGTGTGGCTGACCCCAGGGCCACCCAAGCAGCTGGCCTTGGGGCCAGCTGCACCAGCCACTGCTGGGGCTGGTCCCAGGGACCACCTGAGCAGCAGTCCCAGGGGCAGCAGGAGCAGCTGCAACTTGGTGGCCCCCAGCAGTGGTCCCGGGAGTAGCCAGAGCAGAGGGAGGAGGGCGGCCCCAGCGATGGCTAAAGCAGCTGCTGCTCAGCGACCCCTGGCAGCTGGTGCTGCTGGCCACCAGGCCTCCCTCCTGAGCAGAGGCCCCACAGGGGTACTCGCAAGTAGCGGTCCCCCCTTGCAGCGTGCTCCCCAGAGCAGCGTCTCCCCACAGGGCTCCCAGAGCAGTGGCCCCCCCGCTAAGATTTAGGCAGGGGTATTTATAGTACGAGTCATGGACAGGTCACAGGCTGTGAATCATAGGCACCGACACTGTGGGTGCTCCAGGACTGGTGCACCCCCAGAAAGAAAGTAGAGGGTGCTTAGCACCCGCTGGCAGCCAGCTCCCTCCCTCCCTCCACCGCCAGTGCTTCCTGCCCGCCTGCAGCCTCACCGATCATTTCCTCCTTCCTCCCACCACCTCCTGCATCCCTCAATCAGCTGTTTTGTGGCATGCAGGAGGCTCTGGGAGGAGTGGGGATGGGGCATGCTCAAGAGACTGGGCAGGAAGAGGGTGGTGGCTTGGGGGAAGGGGTCAGGTGGTGGCGGGGCCTGGAGCAGAGCGGAGGTGTTGAGCACCCCCGGGGCGTGGAGGAAGCCAGTGCCTATGCCGGCAGTTTTTGTTTATTGCCTGTGACGTGTCCATGACTTTTATTAAAAATACCCATGACTAAATCATAGCCTTGCCTATAACTTTTGGCTGTTTATGAATTAACCATGAAAAGTAGGTCAAGTTATTTTTAATGAAGAGTGCTATAAACTGGGAAAAAAAGGAGTTAGTCCAAACAAAAAGGCGTACTGATATAACTCAAGGACTGTTTTGAGATCATGCTTGGTAAACAAGAAAATGTGGGTCTGGAAATTAATGAACCAAATTGGCGTGTCAGAAACTAGGCCTATTTGGTGGCCAAAATAATGAGGGGGAGGGGCTATTCTACCCACTACACCCTTTTTGGGTCCTTAAAAAAAGAGACTTTAAGGGGAAAATACCTGATGGAGGCTACTGAAGCAAGCTTCACCATCATGGCTGCCACCCCCACCATCTCCTTGGACCCTGAGCTTTCGTTGTCATAATCCTGCAAAATGTTCTGACCAGAACAGGCCAGCGAGAGAGGGACCCAGATAATATTACCACCTCTATCAGCTCCAGCTAAATCCTAAACACCACCTGGGATAAAACGGAATCAGAGTTTAATGGCAGCAACAACAGCAGCTGCAACCCATTTCAACTAACTTCTTCTCTTTTCCCAAGAAACACAGTTATTGCCATCTTCAATACTAGCTAAGAGACTGTCAAACAAAGGGGTTTTCCTTCTAAAAATTCTCTCTAGCTATGGAAAAGGGGAACAAAGGACATTAAAATGAAAACTTTAATACTTTACATTTCAAATATTTAACTGTTTTCCTTCTTTTCTTTGTCTTTAATAAAAGGGGGAAAGGATTTTTAATGATGTGTTTGCCATGGTACCAAGCAGGCTCAGATCTCTATGTACAAAACCCTAGACCTTGGTGAACACTGGTTTGATCCTTGTGATCAATGTGACAGGACCAATCTTTCTGAACACAAATGACACTCTCCTTTTCTCAGATAACTTGCTGAATATTTGGGTTTGGTTCCCATCCCTGCCGTTAAGTATTTATTGCTTGATGTATGCCTGGCAAATTTCCAGAGCTGTGGTCCAGGTCTTAAAATTTTGAATATTTGAGACCTGAACAGACACCTTCTTTTTAAAGTACACCAAATTCCATGCTGGTGTGGGGCAAGTCCCTGTTAAATGGAATGCTGAGGGGTAGTGTACTCCATAAGGGGAATCGCTATCTGCAAGGAACATTCTGCAATTATTAGTTAATTTTAAATTACCTTTAATTATTATGGTTTCAAATTATTGGATCGTGCTGTCCTCTTAGATGACATAGCATTTTCATGAAGATCACATTAAACTTATAACCATATTAGCTAGTAAAGATGTGAGCTATTTATACCTCTTAAATCTGAAGAATGTTTTAAAATCTAATTTCAAAAAGATTTAAACACCCTTCATTTGCACTGTACTGTACTCTCCTTTACAATGTACTATAAGTAAACTTAATTGGAATAATGCAAAGTATTGAACATTCATAACAGCAAGAGCAAAATCTGTTTCCATTATTGCTAGAGTATTTTATTTTCAAGATGATGTTTGCTCAAGATGATGAATACTCTTACCACTTGCATATTTGACTGCAGAAAATTCCTGCTATCATGCTATGAATTAAATTTTATATACAATTTTGTCATAATTTAACTTTCCAGTATGAAAAGTCTACTTGATACAACTTGCTTTTAAATCCAAATCTGAATAATCTTTTTAAGTCTGTTAATCACTCAGTTCTGAGTATATGGAAAGCAAATCACAAACTGCAGTATTTGATGAAAAGATTAAATTAAAACTGGCATTGTACCAGGTTTTCTACTGATCCAACCAAATTATTGTATGAAATTTCAGATTACAAAATAATCTAGTGTACAGGATTGGGTACATTGTTTTGTCATGTGCTTGTCATACTCTTGATTAAGGGTCTCCTCAGTGAGTTATGTACAGTTCCTTTCAGGATGCATAAATCATTTGGAATAACCCCCAATTGCATAAACATGTACATTTTAATCATCACTTAGGTTGAAAATGATAGATTGCCAGGATAAAACTAGTTTTCTTTTCTCTGATGAAAGAACTGAATTGCGTTACATTTGTTTTCTTTTTGATTTTATGTGCTAGGATATCACCTGGCTTATTGGATGTATGACTGTACATCTTAAAGGAAGATTTGTTGTTTCTGCAACTTCTCAAATGAGGGTTTAATATTTTTAGCCCAGACTTTACTTAGACAATGGCCTATAAACAGCCATATAATGCATGGTGTAGTGTGGAACTCATGATCCTTGTCCATGGCTATTGTAGCTGACAAAGGTGGAATCCACTTGTGTTTAAAAGCAAGTGATATACTGTATATTAAAAATAAGTAGACCATAGTATCCTATTTATCTGGTATTTCTCAAAAATGCTAAATTGAAACATGCTTTTAGACTGACCCATTAAACCCAGGCATTTTTTAATCATTCATAAATAAAGATGCCATTTTAAAGTGGAATAACCAGGGCTACTTTGAATGATTGTCTATGTGAATTCTGCTCTTAATGCACATGCATCCAAGATTGGATTCTCTTGGCCAGTGGTGGCATTTGAGGGGTGACACCTGCATCCTGAATGTTGTGTCCCTTCCATAACCCTGGGGGTAGAAATGGCAGAGCAAGCCCAACCATTCATCAGTTCCTTCATCAATACAGAATTCCAGAGAAGCAGGACTCTGTAATAGTGGGAAGGGAGAGTGGGGCATGGAATCCATGTGAAAAGTACATCTTGAAGAACACAGTTGCTGTCTTCTTTCTACTGACCTTTTTAGGGAGCCTTTGGCCTCACTATGGACTCAAGATGTGCTGTTAACTCAACTCTCTCACGGCCCAGTCTCAATATTCACACCCAGTTTATCTTAGTTTTTCACCACAGTTGAGGCCCCCGAAGTTTTCACATCTGTGGCTGCAATATTTTCAGATAATGTATTAGTTATTTTTAATAAAAGCGAAAAATCTAATTGTATACAAAAAAACTGAATGGCTCTAGAGCAGTGCAAGTTGCCATATTGACAAATTGTGGAATGTGATATAGCTGCAAAAGATATCAGTGCAGTTTTTGACCTCCTACTCAGAAATTTACCGTCCTATAACAGGGAGTTAATAGTCCCCCTCTATTAGGGCTTTGGTGCAACCACACTTGGAGCATTTCTGTCAGTTGCAGGCATGTTATGATCAGAAACTAGAAAACTGGTGAATGTCCAGAAAAGAGTTACTAAAATGCTTAAAGGGTTGCATAGGTTAACTTACGAGGGGAGGAAAAAAGAACTCTATTACTAATTGAATGGCAAATCGGGGTTGTAAATCTGCAAATATATGCTGCATGTAAACATCAGTGACTTCAAGGAATTACTTGGGATAGCAAAAGAGTATGAAACTAGGAATAATGGAGTGAAATGAAGCAATAATATTTAGGCTAAACATTAAATTTAAAAAAAACAACAAACTTTTGACAGTGATATGAAAGTCTTCCAAGAGAAGTGAAGAAAGTCACATTGTTTGGGATGCTTAAAACTAGGCCTGGTGAAACACTAATATATTTACAATTAGAAAACAGTCTTGAGTTATCTTCATGTCTTAGTATGTCTTTTTTCCATCGCTTGTTTCTATGATTCAGTAATTCTTCTACCCATTGAGTGGTTACAGACCCAGCAATGGTGGTGCAATCTTCTACGCACATCCTGAAATATGCCTCAACTCTTTTTTTTTTTTTTTTTTTTGTGGGTCCATTTCCAGAGGTAGAAGTGTAGTTCAGTTTCTATGCATAGACTTGCACAAAAGGGGCAATTGTGGTGGTAATTCTTGTGATCTGGACACCTGTTTCTATCCACCAACAGTCTGCTTACCAGCAGTCCTCTTTGAATTGTGATCTGAGCCTAGTTCGTAATACTGACCTTTGTAAAAGAATTTTCAGCGTGCATGAAGTGTGCATTGGCATCCCTTTTTTTATGCACACTTTGAGATAAGGTGAAAGCTTCCACTTAATCATCAAAAAGCCGTGTACAGATGCACTGTTAATCCTATTAATGTTTACTTAAAGGAAGAAAAGGATCATCTTTGAATATTCCTTGTTTAGCATTAAGTTGTCATTTGGTTTTAATATAGGCAATGCTATTGAATTTCCGAATGCAATTTGAAACATTGTCAGTTTAATATGCCACCCTTTATACGTTTTTGGCAGGTGGAGATTGTGCCATTAACCTCCAGAATAACTGGGTGTAGTATACTCTTGGGATGTCATCTTTAAATCGTTGCAAATAATGTCTAAGAAGTAGAATAGGTACATACTAGTGGTCGAAAGTACCATGTATGTGTCGTTTTTCTTTTAGCTATATTAAATCAGATCTTTTTTCCTGACCTGCCATTCTTGCAGAATCCAATAACGTAATTACTGTATATGGGAGTTTGAATTGATTCATGATGACAGGTTGTTAATACATGAATTATCAGTTACATTTATCATCCAATCCTATTGATAAATTTCAATTTAAGAATTAACATTTAACCAACATTGTCATATTTACCAATTTATCTCTAATAGGAAGTAAGAAATTTTAGTTTAGGAGGAAAAATTCCCATTTTTCGTTTGTTTTATTTTCTGTACCCCACTAAAGTTCATGATATTTTGATGGAGTTTAAAAGGTTCTGCTCTTGTTGTCTTGATTATTTACAGTTCAAATCTTGGTAAGTATGACCTTGTAGCTAAGTTTATATTCGGTAGTTCATCACTGAAAAACTTATTATTCAAAGTGTTAATTGCAGAAGATCTATTTCAGGCATTGAAATAGTGCACTTGTCAGATATTAACGTACAGCACCTTGTTTAATGAATTTCAATGAGAGTTGAGCCAGACCTGTCTGTTACTTGGTTACTGCTAAAAGAAGCTTGTTTGAATTGTGGCTCTGTTTTATTGATAGACACTGATTCAGCCTTATTAGAAGAATAGCAAGATAAATAAATTAACTTGTTCAGCATTAGCTTAACATGGTATTGTGAAACCTAATGGAAAAGCCAAAGTGTCTTCATTATAGATTGAATTTTATTTAAAATCTATGCACAAGGGGGCTTTACTTAGAAAAGACTCAGATTGTTTAGACAACTCGTGTTTCCCAAACCAGTTTCTGAAAGGTTTGTGCTATTGCTTGACATATTTCAGCAATATGTTGCCCCTTTATAATAGGTTTCATCTGGGGAGGCTCAGTATTATCTCAATTTTATTGACAGGGAAGTTGAACCAGAGAGGTTGTTAACTTGCCCCTATGGCTAATGAGTCAGTGGCCAAATTGGGAGTAGGATTTAACTATGAAAGGAATCTTTGTATTGAGATTTTTTTCTGGTAATCTGAGACTTGTGTGTATCTTTAAAAACAAACAAAAAAATAAACTCCACAACCCTGAGTTTTAATGAGACTCTCTTCTTTCAGATCTTTTTAGTGAATTGCACTTCTTTATTAGTAGCAATTGGTTAGTAGCTATGGGACGTCTAACATAGTGAATGCCAGTGAAAATGAGGTAGGATCAGAGGCTAAAATGTAGGGAAAGAACAAGATAAAAATTACTTCGACAAGTCAGATGTCTTCAAGTCACCTGGGCCTGATGAAATACATCGTAGAGTACTCAAAGAGCTGACTGAGGAAGTATCTGAGCCATTAGCGATTATCTTCAAAAAGTCCATGGAAAGCAGGAGAGATTCCAGAGGACTGGAAAAGGGTAAATATAGTACCAATCTATAAGAAGGGAAATAAGGACAACCCGGGAAATTACAGATCAGTCAGCTTAACTTCAGTACCCAGAAAGATAATGGGGCAAATAATTAAGCAATCCATTTGCAAACACTTAGAAGATAATAAGGTGATAATTAACAGTCAGCATGGATTTGTCAAGAACAAATCCTGTCAGACCAACCTAATAGCTTTCTTTGACAGGGTAGTAAGCCTTCGGGAAGTGGTAGATGTGGTATATCTTGACTTTAATTGGACAAATTGGAGAAAGTCCGGAGAAGAGCAACAAAAAGGATTAAAGGTCTGGAAAACATGACCTATGAGGGAAGATTGAAAAAGTTGGGTTTGTTCAGTCTGGAGAAGAGAAGTCTGAGAGGGGACATAAGTTTTCAAGAACATAAAAGGTTGTAACAAAGAGGAGAATAGCACAAGAAGCAACCTCTGAGGACAAGACGAGAAGCAAAGGGCTTAAATTGCAGCAAGGACGGTTTAAGTTGGACATTAGGAAAAACTTCCTAACTGTCAAGGTGGTTAAGCACTCCAATAAATTTTCCAGGGAGGTATTGGAATCTCCATCATTGGAGATTTTTAAGAGCAGGTTAGACAAACACCTGTCAGGGATGATTTAGATAATACTTCCCCTGCTGTGAGTGCAGGGGACTAGACTAGCTGACCTCTCGAGGTCCCTTCCAGTACGTTTATTCTAAGATTTGATGCAGAATGGTTTAGGTGTAAGGCTGACTTGGAGATGAAAAAGCATGTGGGTGGAGTTGATGGCATGGAGTGCTAATGAGATCCACTGATGCTCAAGAAATGCCCTATACTGAATTAACTGCTGTCATAAATTGAATTTAAACTTAGTGAAAACTGTTTTTTTTTACCTGTTAACTTGGAATCTCCAATTTTGTGGCTGTTACATTCAGTCCCTGTGAATTTCTGTGTTACATATTTTGTTGCATGATATGATATGTGTACTCCTAGGGTATGTCTACACAACAGCTAGACACCCTTAGCTGGCTCGTGCCAGTCAACGTGGGCTCGTGGGGTTAGGGCTGCGGGGTGGTTTCATTGCTGTATGGACTTCAGGCTCGGGCTGGAGTCCAGGCTCTGGGATCCTGCAAGGTGGTAGGGTCCCAGAGCTTGGGCTCCAACTTGAACCCAGAAGTCAACACGGCAGTGAAACAGCCCCACAGCCTGAACCCTGCAAACCCAAGTCAGCTGGCACAGGCCAGCAGCAGGTTGTCTTGGCTGTACAGACATGCTTACGTTCACAATAAGGGTAAATGAGAGAAAACTAGACAGTTGAGTGGCAGGTATTTATCTCTGCAAGTATGGCCCCTTTTACTTTAGCATCTGAGTGCTGCACAATCTTTAATGTATTTATCCACATAATGCCCTTGTGAGGTAAGGAAGTACTGGGATCAAATTAAATGTATATCCCAAATTAAAAACACAATAAGAGGACCAAAAAAGTGCCACCGGTGATAAACCGCTAAGTAAAAGAAGCAGTTAGAGGCAAAAAGGCACCCTTTAAATATTGGAAGGTAAATCCTACTGAGGAAAATAGAAAGGAACATAAACTTTGGCAAGTGAAGTGTAAAGGAGGCCAAAAAAAATGTAAAGAACAACTAGCCAAAGTCTTAAAAACTAACAAAATAAATAAGTATATCAGAAGCAGGAAGCCTGCCAAACAGTCAGTGGGGCCACTGGACGATCAAGGTGCTAAAGGAACATTCAAGAAAGTTAAGGCTCTTGCGGAGAAGCTAAATGAATTCTTTGCATCTGTCTTTGCTGCAGAGGATAGGAGGGACATTCTTAAACCTGAGCCATTCTTTTTAGGTGACAAATCTGAGGAACAGTACCAGATTGAGGTGACAGTTTTGGAACAAATTGATAAACAGTAATAATTCACCAGGACCAGATGGTATTCACTTAAGAGTTCTGAAGTAACTCAAATGTGAAATTGCAGAACTACTAACTGTGGTATGTAACCTATCATTTAAATCAGCTTCTGTACCAGATGACGGGAGGATAGCTAATGTGACACCAATTTTGAAAAAAGGCTCCAGAGGCGATCTTGGCAATTATAGGCTGGGTAAGCCTAGCTTCAGTACCAGGCAAATTGGTTTAAATTATAGTAAAGCACAGAATTATCAGACATATAGAGGAACATGATTTACTGGAGAAGAGTCAATATGGCTTTTTAAAGGGAAGTCATGCCTCACCAATCTATTAGAATTCTTTGAGGGGGTCAGCGAACGTGAACATGGATGATCCAGTGGATATAGCATACTTGGACTTTCAGAAAGCCTTTGACAAGGTCCCTCTCTAAAGACTCTTAAGCAAAGTAAGCAGTCATGGGGTAAGAGGGAAGGTCCTCTCAGGGATCAGTAGCTGGTTAAAAGAAAACAAAGAGTAGGAATAAATGGTCAGTTTTCAAAATGGGGAGAGGTAAATAGTGGTGTCCTCCAGGGATCTGTACTGGGACCAGTGCTGTTCAACATAGTCGTGAATGATCTGGAAAAAGGGGTAAACAATGGGGTGGCAAAATGTGCAGATGATACAAAATTACTCAAGATAGTTAAGTCCAAAGCTGACTGCAAAGAGTTACAAAGGGATTTCACAAAACTGTGTGACTGTGCAACAAAATGACAGATAAAATTAAGTGTTGATAAATGCTAAGTAATGAATGTTGCAAAATGTAATCCCAGCTATGCATACAAAATGATGGGTCTAAATTAGCTGTTAGCACTCAAGAAAGAGATCTTAGAGTCGTGGATAGTTCTCTGAAAACATCTGCTCAATGTGCAGTGGCGGTCAAAAAAGCGAACAGTGTTAGGAATCATTAGGAAAAGGAATACATAATAAGACAGAAAATATCATAATGCCACTATATAAATCCATGATACACCCACAGCTTGAATACTGCATGCAGTTCTGGTCACCCCATCTCAAAAAAGATATTTTAGAAATGGAAAAGTTACCCTTTTCTGTAACAAAATGATTTAAGGGTATGGAACAGCTTCCATATGAAGAGAGAGAAAAACACTGGGATTTTTCAGCTTGGAAAAAGATGACTAAAAAGGGATATGATGGAGGTCTGTAAAATCATGACTGGTGTGGAGAAAGTGAATAAGGATGTGTTATTTACTCGTTCACATAACACAAAAACCAGGGGTCACCCAATGAAATTAATGGGTAGCAGGTTTAAAACAAACAAAAGGAAGTACTTCTTCCCACAACGCACAGTCGACCTGTGACACTTGTTGTGGGGATGTTCTGAAGGCCAAAATTATAACAGGGTTCAAAAAAGAATTTAGATAAGTTCCTGGAGGATAGGTCCCTCAATGGCTATTAGCCAAGATGGTCAGGGATGCAACCCCATGCTGTGGGTGTCCATGGACTCTGATTGCCAGAAGCTGGAAGTGGACGATGGGCTGGATCACTTGATGATGCCTGTTCTGTTTATTCCCTTTGAAGCACCTAGCAATGGCCACTGTCAGAAGACAGGATACTGGGCTAGATGGACCATTGGTTTGACCCAATATGATCATTCTTATGTTCCCCGTGTCACATATAGGAAACAGAGCCACAGAGAGGCTAAGTGACTTTCCCGGCATCACTCAGGAAATCTATGGCAGAGTGGTTAATTAAATCTCGGTCTCCTGAGTGTAGGCCACAGCTCTAACCACTGGATCAGCTTTCCTCTCTACAATTTCAATCTCACATTCAGTATGAGAGCATTTCTTAGTTTAGCTCTGATCTCTTTACTCTTACTTCCTGATATATATAGGTTCTTATATAGCCCTCATTGTGTAACACCTGAGAATCTCACAAACATTAATGAATTTATCCTCACAGTACTCCTGTGAGGTCGGTCTGCGCTTGAGGAACTGGGGCACAAAATAGATGTAAGTGACTTACATGAAGTCACACAGGAAGAGCTGGGAGCTGTGTCTGAGCTGGGAGCTGTGTCTGAGCTGGGAGTTGAACTTAGATTTCTGTTGCCTTATGCATTTAAACCATCATTCAGTTTCTGATAAATGTCAGTTAAAGTGAACTATTTCATAAGTAACCTCTCTCTAGCTGCTCCATCTTTGGTATTCCCATTAACTTTAATAACAATAATACCTGTGGAGCAGCTACTTAACAGGGATGTATTAGTGTCAGTATTTATACATTTTCTTGTTGATAATAACTGTCTAGATCTCTGCTTCTAAAAAGAAAAAAGTGGTGCCCCTTTTTAATCTTCTGGGCATTGCTGCATTTAGTTAGTGTTAGACTGGGTAACATCAAATTACAAGACCTAACAAATGATCTGTTGTACTCTTAACATTTAATGCATTTGCTATATTGGAGATGAAAAATGCCCTTTTCTCCTGTGTGATTGGAAAGAGGTCAGTTATCTACGAGAAGCCGCTAATCTATAACAAGTATGTAAAAGCAGTACATCATATTATAACACTACTGCATTACACCTGATCATAGATTCATAGATTGCAAGACCAGAAGGGATCATTGTGATCATCTGGTCTGACTTCCCATATATCGTAGGCCATAGAACTTCCCCAAAATAAGTCTTAGAGCATATCGTTTAGAAAAATATCCAAACTTGATTTTAAAATTTTCAATGATAGAGAATCCCTTGGTAAATTGTTCCAGTGGTTAATTATTCTCACTGTTAAAAATGTATACCTTACTTCCAGTCTGAATTTGTCTAGCTTCAACTTCCAGCCGTTAGATCATGTTATACATTTCTCCGTTAGATTGTGAAGAGTCCATTATTATATTTGTTCCTCATATGGTACTTACAGACCATAACCAGGTCACCCCCTTACCATTCTCTTTGTTACGCTAAATAGAATGAGCACTTTGAGTCTATCATTATAAGTCTGTCACTTCTAATCCTTTAATCATTCTCATAGCCCTTCTCAAAACCCCTTCAGATTTTTCAACATTCTTCTTGAATTGTGGACACCAAAACTGGGCACAATATTCCACTTGCACGTGTGCCAAATAGAGAGGTAAAATAACCTCTCTACACTTACTCAAGATTGTTGTTTATGCATCCAAGGGTTACATTAGCTCTTTTGGCCACAGGATCACACTGGGAGCACATGTTCAGCTGATTATTCCCAAATCTTTTTCAGAGTCACTGCTTCCTAGGATGGAGTCCTGCATCCTGTAAAGGTGGTTTATATTCTTGTTCCTTGATGTATGTTTCTATATGGCGTTATTAACACACACATTGTTTGCTTGTGCCCAGTTTACCAAGGGATCCAGATAGTCCTCAATTAATTACCTGTTTTCTTCATTATTTATTACTCCCCCCAGTTTTTCTGTGTCATCTACACACTTCATCAGTAATGATTTTATGTTTTCTGCCAGGTCACTGATAAAAATGTTAAGTAGTACAGGGCCAAGGACAGATCACTGTGATGATTCCCCGTTAACAATTACATTTTGAGTTAGCCAGGTGTGTGCCATTTTATATCATTCCAGTTTTTAATCAAAATGTTGTGCGATACCAAATCAAATGCCTTACAGAAGCCTTCAGCATATTACATCAATGCCTGTATCAAACAAATTTGTAAGATCATCAAAAAAGGTTTCAAGTTAGTTTGATTGGATCTATTTTCCATAAACCGTGTTGATTGGTATTAATTATATTACCCTCCTGTAATTCTTCATTAATCGAGTCCTGAATCAGCCACTCCATTATCTTGCCCTGACTGACAGGCCTATAATTAACTGGGTCATCCCATTTACCCTTTTCTATTTACACATTAGCTTTCTTCCAGTCTTCTGGAACTTCCCCAGTATTTCAAGCCTTATTGAAAAGCAGCATTAGTGGTCCAGTGTGCTCCTTAGCTCATTTAAAACTCTTGGATACAAGTTATCTGGACCAGCTGATTTTAAAAATCTCTAACTTTAGGAGCTGCTGTTTAACCTTCTCCCAAGATACTAGTGGAATGTAAAGAGAGTTATCATATGATGAGACTACATCACCTGTTTTTTTTCTCCCTAATACAGAACAGAAGTATTTGTTGAACACTTCTGCTGTTTCTGTATTATTAAGAATAATTCTACTACTTCCATTTAGTAATAGACGAATGCCATTGTCACTATTCTTTTTGCTCCTAATATACTTACAAAAAATTCCTTAGTGTTCTTAACTTTGCTGGTTATAGGTTTCTCCTTGTGTCCCTTTGCTTCCCTTGTCAGTTTTCTACAGTTCCTAGCTTCTGATTTTATTCATTATTATCAACTTTTCCTCTCTTCCATTTGTTGTATTTTATTTTTTTTATAGCTGCCTTCACTTTTCCTCTAAACCAGATGACTTTTTTAACCAATACGTTCTTCTTCCTTGATTGTGGCTTTTTGGACATATTATTTTGGGCATTTTGGACTATACTCTTTTTATAGTATGAAGAGACTGGTTTCTCATAAAGCATGATGTGGTAGACTGCATTTGGAATTTCTGAAACAAAACAGACATTACAACGTAGAAGTTTTTTTTCCAATATGAAAGGAATACACGTTGCAAAAGTCATTGCAGAATGTTATCATTTCAAGGTTTCTTGTTCCATCAGTGTATAATGTGAGGAATCTGGGAAGGTTTTTCATAGGACTAGAATTTAGCAGTCAAAGAAGAAACCGTCATTTCTTCCCCTGTCCCCCCTCCCCCCCCCCAAAAAAAATATTGTGTGGGTTTTATACTGAATCCCTACTTGTTAGAACATGATTTGGAAGTTCGATTTTTGCAAGCCTGCAGAGTACTAACTGATGTTGTTTACATGATATAATCTCAATACTTTGATTCAAATAGCTCTCATAATCTGGGATGCTGCACAGAGTGCTTGCATTCAGTGGATATCTAAATTGAACCAGAAGCTGCATAGTATAGAAAACAAATTCAATGCATTTCCAAATAAATATGTATATCTTTCTCATAAATAATTTTTTGCACTGATAGCTGAAAGTCCTTGCAGTCAGTGAAGCAGTTGGGCCAAGTAATCCACCATACCTGCAGTATCCATCATACATTCAATGAAATAGTTGCATGCAAAGTGGATGTATAGTAAGGGTGGAGATTGGTTGAGTTACCTGTGATCTCACAATAGTCTAGGAGTCTTGGCATGGCATTGATACATGCTTTGTTGTCCAACAGGTGTAATTTGTGAAATCAAAATGGCTGAAAACTTAAAAATTAGTAACAGATCGCAAAACTCTGTGATGAGTCAACTTAGTGATATTCAGAACAAAAAAGAGCTCTCAGCCATGCTTGTAGCTGTTTCTGTTACTTCGCAGACGTTGTAGGCTTCAGAGTAACTCGCAGACAGGTGACAGTCCTGGAATCTTACTATATAGATTATCTGTAGTAAAGCAGCACCACCTTCAATGTGCTGTCAAAATGGAGCAGTTACTAGGGAGTACTTTGCTTTAGTTTGTTAGAGCATTCTCTGGTTTGAGTTTAAACTCAGACTTAAGATGGTGTTTGTCTCTTCCCCCATCTCTTGGGTGTCTAAGTCTAGTTCAGAAGTTCCTAAGGTTCGTCTTGTGGTTAAGGCACTAGACTGGGACTCAGGAGATCTGAGTTCAGTTCCCAGCCAGAAATTCCCTGTATGACCTGAGCAAGTCATTTAATGTCTCTCTCCTTCAATCTCCCATCTGTAAAATGTGACTATTAACACTTCCCTTCTCCCTCTCATTGTTTGGTCTTTTTAGAGCAGGGATCAGCAACCTTTGGGAAAGCCGCTGGTGGGCCAGCCCGTTTGTTTACCTGCAGCGTCCACAGGTTCGGCCGATCGCAGCTCCCACTGGCTGTGGTTTGCTGTCCCAGGCCAATGGGGGCTGTGGGAAGGGTGAGCAATACATCACTCGGCCCATGCCACTTCCTGCAGCCCCCATTGGCCTGGGACAGCAAACCGCAGCCAGTGGGAGCTGCGATCGGCCGAACTGCAGACGCTGCAGGTAAACAAACGGCCCAGCCCGCCAGCGGCTTTCCCTGGCGGGCTGCGGGCAAAGGTTGCCGATCCCTGTTTTAGAATGTAGAGAGAGACAGGGACTCTCTCTTATTATGTGCCTAGCACAATGGGGCCCAATCTTAATGCAAATAAACTTTCTCTTCTGTCGTCCAAACCCCTCTTGAAACCATGCCCTTAGATTTGGGCAGTTCCCCATTTTAATAATAGAGGCCAGTGTAAGATACTACTAGGAGTCCATTGGTCCATAGAACAGGTGTAGAAAGTGTTTTTCCCCCCTCTCCTACATCTTTAACTTGGGGTTTTTTAATTGTGTCCATTCAACAATATGGAACATGCTCAGGCCTGTTTTATTTTTCATTAGACAATGATTGTCATCTCTGGTCATATAACATTATGTGTTAAAAGTTTAATTAAACTGTGTTGAATGTCAGCAGCTTGGAAAGAATTCATCTGATAGCTTTTTCCTTATCCAGGCATGTTGAGAGCGCAGATGGGCATGAAAACTTAAGTGTGATGATTTGATATCACTTATAAGCAAGCAGACCACAAGAAACTATTGTACAGCATTGAGTAGACCAGCTGTAAAAGCCTAATTCAGAGTTTGGGAGAATATCCTTTTTGTTAACTTTGCAACCACTATCTTCGTAAGTAATTTTTTCTGAGAGAACATTGGGCAGATATGTATACAGACAGTCAGATTTTCCAGTCATGTCACCACACACTCTCTGGACATTCTTACAGCGAGCACCGTGTTTAACTTGTTTTAAAATTAATTTAGTTTGTTGTAGACTACATTAATAAGAGCAATAATAAAATAAATTTTAATGCAAGACATCAGATATTTTGCTTCCTGGAGGCAAAAATAAATCCACTTTTAACAAGTCCTCTGAGTTAACTGAAGTTTCTTTTACTTTAATTAATAAAACAAACAAAAACAAAAAACAAAAAAAACCATGCAAACAAACACACCAACCCAAAACTGTGCACTGATGACTTGTAAACAGACAATTCCTTAGAGTCTTCTTTATGGGGGAAATCTACTCACTGCACTTTTAATAGAAGAAATAATATGAATTTTCACTCAATTCTAAATAGCTGTAGGATGGATAATTTAGTTAATCCAGCAAATTGTGTAGAAAGTGAAATGACAAACATGTAAAACCCCAGACTTCGAGAGTTTGAATTCATATTCACTGTGGAAACAATACATTCTCTCTACTGGCAGTTACTAGACATCTTAAGCCTTGAGGTCCAGGAATCCATTTAGGAATGAATAATCCCGTTGTCCAGCATAGGTCAACAGCAGCATTTTTAATGTCAACAGGTTACTAGTAAATTTACTGCAAAAGTTGAAATAAAAGTATACCAGTAGGGAGCTGTCTCTCTGTTCTCACACACTCAAAAATATTTCTATGCTGTGTGGGAGGTTCATATTTCATAAAATATACGTAGTCCTATGCCAGTTGTTTGTGGTATCTCTTACATTAATGTATGTTTCATAACAAAAGTGCCTCAAGCTAATAGTTAAATTGCGTACAGTATCTACTATAAAACTGTCAGTATGCTTTACTTTTAGAAACAGAGGTTTGAATCCTGAGTGCAGTCTTTATTGTATCTCAGTGGAATTTGACAGCTAGCTTTAATCCTTGGAGAGCCAGAGATACAGGTTAAAATTTGCCAGATATTGGAAATATTCCAGCTTTTAGAACAAGAAACTGTCTTTTGCTAGACAGTGGCATACAGCAGGGACACTGATAAGCTTTCAAGCAATATGCCTTCCTGCATCTAAGAGTGAAGAATAGCTCTATCTACCGTGGAATATAGTGGATCATTGTACAAATGGCCAATCCCAGTATTTTATGATTTATTATTTCGGACCTGTTAATTTCTTTATAAAACGTGGATGTATCCGTTAATGAATCCTAGAGAGAACTTTTCTCCCACATACTGTAATATTGGATCAAATAATGTAATCGTTACCAAACTTCTTTGTATTTCATCACTTTATCTAGAATTATTTGATACCTCGATATTCTGGACAATATATTGGTAAATAATTTACATACTAAAAACTTTTTTTTTTTTTTTTTTTTTTTTACTATTACAGTACTACTAGAAATTGAGGAAAAATTAAAATGGGGAAAATGCTCACATCTTTTATTTTAGAATACTGTGTTGAGTATTCAGGACTTATTTAGTATATGCTCTTGTCTGTCTGGTTGGGGGAAAGCATGTTTATTTTTAGCTGTTGATTGACTAATGGATAGCAGACTTCATCTTTTGAGAAGTCAAGGTCTTCAATTGCAAGGGTGGTACGTAACTGTTGTGAAAGCAGTACTTTGGTTACTTATCTAGTTTATTATATTGTGTTCTAATTTAATTCTTTGTATAAACACTTTTTATGTATTTCAGTGAAGCTTTAGTCTTGGCAGTCATACAGAAGTTGCAAAATTAAATGCATCAATCATTGTCCTGTAGGTTTACAAGCATTTGTCGCCTGCTATTAGTTATATTTAAAATACGCATTTTTTGCTTAGGTCAGAATGTAAAATTTTGATTGCTAATGTAGAAAAAATATTTTCTTTCATTGAGTTATGGGGGAAATGTTGTCTGGTTAGTATACTAAAGGTATTGTTATTAGGGTTGGTCCTGATTAATGCCTTAATTATCTCGAAGGGGGCAATAAACAGTTTTTTTGTGACAGTAGCAGTTAATCCTGTAACTGGAAGAGTCATGAGCACCACTGTGACAGAGAAGAAATATTATCAGACATAGAGCTATTAAAAAGCACAAAATTGTGGAAAGTAACACAATGAGGTTAATCACGAAAAATGCAGCTAATACAATAAAATCAGAAATAATTTTGAAGTACACTCATTCAATGAGAGAAATGTGGCATTGTAGTACAGAAAGAGTTAGTAGTGATAGTAGACAGTAAAATAGATATGCAATGCAATATGGTTGCAGGAATGCCAATGTAATTTTGAGTTGTGCAGGCAGAAACATCATGTTACTGAGCAAGAGGAATTAATTTCCGTCTCTCTGGTGTGACCATGCACTTGGAGCCTCAATCTTTTGGCCGGAAACCTAGAAGGAAAATGAAAATGCTACAGATTTATTGTAAGGACTAGATATTCTCCTAAAGTAATCTAGAAAATAGGATGTGATGTTGGGCAAGGCAGTGATGATTTATGTGCAGACAACCTTAATCCTGGAATTCTTAACTTCTGGATGATTGACTCTGCATCTTAACTTTCTTTTATCATAGCTGTCCATATGTTAAAAATAAATCTCACAAGGAAAGTAGTGAAAGTGTCATAAAAGAGAACGTTAAAAATGGACTGGACATAGCACTAAAAATGTGTGCCTCTGTGACTTGACAGGATCCCAGTGTTCCTCTCCTCACCACTCATTTGATTCATTATTGGCCTTGCATCCTCTAATTGTGGGGATTAGTTGCTGCTTTTCTCATTTTTGTGAACTTCAGAGATTTTTCTTTGGAAGCAGCACAAGTGAATTTTTGTGTATCTGGAAAAGTTTCAGAGAGTGCAAGATTTAAAAGGAGGTTTTGGACACTGTGGATGTTATAAATCTGCCAGCAACTGTGATAGGCAGTAACAGTGAGGATGTCACACATCTTTGGAAGAGCAGGAGGCCTAGAGTTGGGGCAAGGGTTTATGAGGACAGAGTTTAAAGAGATGGTGGAAAGATCTGAATGGGAGATGGAAGGAGATGATCCCTGGGCTCAGGCTGGAATTGATGGTTCTAGGGACTAGATTCTAGGAATTACAAACCCACAGCCTCTGCATGTGTTACTGATTAAAATCAGGTCAATAGTTCTAGAACACAATTACACTTTTATAACAGTCCAGCTCCTCCTGGATTGGTGTTCACATCATAAATACTACCATTGCAATTAATACTAATTGGCATTCTTATAAATTTTAGCAACATAATCCAGGATTGAATAGGGAAACTAAATTATTCTTATGCCTCATGAGAAGCCCTCCGGATTAGAGTTTTGGCAAGTTGCAAGGCATGGAATGAGCACTGATACGATCAGTGTTGTGTATTTCCTGTACGGTAATTGACCAAGGTGTTCTATCTAGAAGTATCAGAAGCATTTTGCTTACAGTAAAATGTCGGAGAAAGGTTCAGCAAAATATTGGAACATTTGTACTGCTGTCTAAACATAACTTTTGAACCTTTTATGGTTAATCCATCACTAACATTCTCATACGGTGTTTCCTCATACCAGTCATTACAATAAAATCAATCCAAAACCATTAGTCGTTTAGTTACATATTTTATTTTTACATGGTGGAACAAAGCCATTTTAAAACTTCTGAGTCACT
The DNA here is from genome assembly GCF_965152275.1 of Natator depressus. Classification (NCBI taxonomy): domain Eukaryota; kingdom Metazoa; phylum Chordata; order Testudines; family Cheloniidae; genus Natator; species Natator depressus. The sequence goes on from NC_134243.1 coordinate 75,457,059, forward strand.
CTGTTATCAGCCTTTATCATAGCTTGTTGGGGCATTTGTACAGTGTGTTTATTTGTAACACAACTAAGCTATTGTTTTCATTAAATTTTAATGTATATACAGGTTCCACACCTGCTGTGGTTTCTTCTAAATACTCATGGTGAATTTCTTATGACAAGAATCTTGTAGTTCTCTGATCTAATCAACTAATATATGATGCAGAGAAACATCCAAGCTACAAAAACATATTTATTGGAGCTCAACATAGTGGGTTAGAAAACAACCATCAGAAAAGGTTTTCAGAAATCTTTGTCTGGAAACCAACAAAGAAAACAAAAATAGTACAGATTTATTGTAAGGACCAGATATACTCCTGAAATAATCCAGAAAATAGGAGTTAGTAATCTTTCCTTATGATGCTTAAACATTCCATTGCACAACATGAAATGAAATGTTTCCCTTCCCTCTAGTAAGAATTTTTAATTGTGTATGCAAAAATACCAGTTTAAGAAGTACTCTTTTGTTCTAGTTATCCTGAACTGCAAAAACTTTAAGATTTTATGTTGAGTACCATACACGTATTTTGTGTGTGACCCCATCTCTGTATGCTACCTAAAGATTATTTGGTCGTCTTTGGTTTTTTTCTTAGCATGCTTTATTTTCAGGGGGTCTAAAAATTTCTCTGCCTTCGTGATCGTATCCAGGAAAGAATTTTGTGAGGATCACTTATTTACATTCAGTGTCGAAGTAATAACTTTTAGCATAGAAAATATGCAGGGTAGAGCCAGCACTTGTTTATGGAATTCTTCTTTCCTGCATACACACAAATTGATTCCCAGTAGTCATGACCTTTGTGTCTTTTATTGAGCAAGAGCCTGTTATCATGTCTAACTTCGTAGCCTGTGAGAAAACTGAGGCTGGCCTGTCTCCCACAGGCCTCGCCTGGCCTTGTTAACAGATTACAGCATTCCACTTGTTAGTACCAGCCATACAGGAGAAACTTTTTACTATTATGCTACTGGATAGTGATAAAGTAGACAGTCTTTTTATGTCAGTTAGGTCCTCAAAGTGACCGTTCATGTTTTGGTGATAAAGAAACAGAGCTGTGGATATCAAACACAGACTTGGATTTATCTGTAATAGTGACCCATAGCTTTAAGTTCTCTAACAATGACAGGAACCCCATCTGGAGTGAAGGTTTCCAGAATCTTGAAGTGGAGATACTGAGGCATTTTACTTCCTCATGAGTCAAGTCAGGGTTAACCCCATTACTATCAGAATAAAAAATAACTATTGAAAAAAGGGTGAAGGTATTCTTAAATATTTAGCCTAATATGTACACTTTACATTAATAGTTTGTTTAATTTCTAAACTTCAGTGTTGGTGGACAGCACTGGTGGGTATGATTGAGAGAATTAAATTTTGAAGTCTCCACTTAAGCTGTACTGATTATTTGGGCATTCTGAGAAAAAGATTTATGAGATTCCTAGATTTTAAGTGTAATTACTATAAAACATTTGGCAAAATAATTTTAAATACTATAAAAATCAAAACTCTCACAATATTTAAATAATACAGAGTATAAAATGTAGGCTGGAGTTCACACAGATAACCACTGTACATTTCTTGCAGGCTGCCTTTTTCTTATTTACTTATATATTTAATACTACTTCACTATAACGTAATATTTAATACTACTTCAGCTGCTCCTAAAGGAGTGCTGGGCACGGTGTGTATATTCGGATCCATGTACAGATGTAACCTATTCAAATTCTATTTATAGATTATAAAGGTTAAATGTAATCCAGATTATACAGTGTTAACATTTTCCCTGCTGATACCAAAGTGTAGAGGACTGACAGCCTGAACTTGTTGAGAAGGGTTGGGAGGGATAACAGTCTCCGACCTTCAGAGTCCTAAACAGCAGGTCCTTGTATGGCTAAGTCCATGTAAGTGTCCACCTGATTGGTTAGACCAGTAGAGATCAATGCTGTGACAGGTGTTAGAAAAAGCTACACCTGTTTTTCCCCATATGCTGATTTAGTGATTAAATTTTTGTGGGAGTTCCAGCCAGTGTGTGTGGGCTACACAACACATGCCAAGTAATTTGAGAAGGAATTATATCTCACCAATGATGACCTGTGATCTTTGAGAATCTCATATAACTGAATTTTATAAAGTATTGCCTTACCATTAGGAAGTGAAATTAAGCAATCTGTTGCTTACTAACAAAAAACTAAGTAAAAATGTTTATTTTTAGTGGAAGTGCAATCGGTTGTACACAGTTTTCTAGCTTTATTCATAGCATAAACTGAACATTTCTCTGAAGAAATTCAGTTGCAGATAATTATACAGTTTGCCTTCTTACCAAGCTGCTAATGTGGATCCTATCACCATAAGATCTGGGCACCTTATTCTGTTTGATAAAGAATTGATATATACTTTTATTAATCTGAAAAAAGAAGATAACAGTTTTTTAAAAAAAGCTAACAAATAATTGTTCTGAGATTCTTCTTCTAAAAGTATATTCACTGTCAATTGTTGAATGGAAATTCAAACTATGACAGAACGAAACATCTTTCAGGTTGCTTAGGAAACCTTGAGAATGCAATACCTCTGTGGTACATGAAATGACAAGTAGCTCTGATTTTAATTCGGTGGGGTTGTTTTTTTATTTTTAAGACAAGTTGGTTAAAGATACGTTGTCTGTCCAAATGAAGACTCTCTCTCTCTCTCTGCACCACTGTTCTCTCACACACTTCTGACATTTAAATGCTTATGGTTATATTTCACTGACAAATTTTCTGTTAACAATAAACTCTTCCTAGAGGTGGAAAATTTAGAGATTCTATTTAAAACAAACAAAAAATGAACTTGCTTGCTATGTGGATTTTCTGAACGTATAATATCAAGGAAAAATAAGCATTAAAGAATATGAATATACTTTTCAAGATCTTTAAGGCAAGAGACCTGAAGTTCAAAAACTTGTCTCTTGGTAGCTGATTTCATAGCTAGTTAGTGGGGAGACATGTACATTAAGGGGATGTTGATGCAGGTCCATATTTCATAAACAGGAAAAGTCCCAACAAAGCAATCACATTAAAATTAAGTCACCGCAGAAGATATGCACGTGAAAAAAGCTTACATTTGGAAAACTGCAGTGTCTTAGAAAGGGGTTTCAAAATAAAAACGATTGTATTTTGAGCATTGTTCTTCTTGGATTGTCATGTTCTATGCAGTACTTGTTTTCATGTTGTATGCAGAGTGACTGAAGTCCAGGAAAATATGTGCTGGCTAAGTCTAAGAAAATTAATCAGGCAAATTGTTACATATGTTGTTAAAACCATTCAATAATGCATTCATTTGGAAATTTTACTCACTATATTCTACACAGTTAATTTTACTGTTTTTCTAGTGAGAATAGAACATTTGGGAAGCCAACATTGATACTTTATTAATACAAGGCCAATAATTTATTTTGGCATAACATCCTCCTTACAGAGAACACTATTTAAAAACAAACAAACCGCTACACTGGATTCTTGTGCTAATATGGGAAGTACCTTTTTTATTACCACTAACAATTCTAACCTCTTCCTGTAGCCTTCAATGTTAGTTCTGTATATCAAACTGCTTGATTGCATCAGCAGATAGCTAAAACAAAGGCTGGTCATGGAATTCCTGGGGGCCAAAGTAATGAAAGGTTATAGTTACCCATGAGATCAGAGCTCGGAGAGGCTATGCCTCTAAGTGCACCTTCCATCATGGTGCCCTGCATAGCTACTTATTTTGGAAGGCCTAGCTTGTCTTTTAAAGTGGGTTGCATTTCTGACAGGGTTATACAGTTTCAGTGGCTCTGAATATGATTCAGCTTACAAAAAGTGTTGGCAAGTTAGTATTATTTGTGTGTGAATTTTCCAATTGTATTTCAGACTTTAAGAAAAAAAGGCCTTAATGGTTGTGAGAGCCCTGATGCTGACGATTACTTTGAGCACAGTCCACTATCGGAGGACAGATACAGCAAACTAAATGAAGATAGTGATTTTATTTTCAAGCGAGGCCCTGTAAGTACTTTTATTTTACCTCTACTTTTTATTTGTTGATTCTTTTTATTAACTTCATTATTTAGGCTCTGAACAAGAAGGAACACAGAGGGTGTGACAGCCCGGACCCTGACACTTCATATGTGCTCACGCCACATACAGAAGAAAAATATAAAAAAATTAATGAAGAGTTTGATAATATGATGCGGAATCATAAAGTCGCAGTGAGTACTAAAGAATGGCTTGTGTTTTTATCATGTGCATGAGAACTTTCACAATGTTTTGCTTACCATTGAATACCACAGTAAAGAGTAGATGGTTTAATTGTTTATGAAGCAGATATACCTATTTATTATGTATGCATATGCGTGTATGTGAGAGAAATTCTGAAAGTTATGTGAAACTATCATGTAAACTAGGAGTTCTTAAACTTCCCAGGGGGTCTGTAGCTCCCCTCCTGTGCTCCTGAAGTTTCATACTTGTTTATGGTGTTCCTGACTCTCAGGAACCCATCCCCCTTTCTAGATGCTGCCTAAAACTTTTTTTTTTTTTTTAAACTAGGATGGACTCTTATCCTGAGATGTAAGATAACTTGTATAGAGGGATTTTAAATTTTTTACCCCTCTGCAATGGAACAAGGTTACAACAAGTGAGAAACAGCTTAAAAAATATTTCCTAGGAGTATGCCCTCATATAGAGAATTTGTTCTCCCTCTAGTAAATTAGTCAATGGGTAATATCTTCAAAAGCACCTTACTTAAAAGACGAAGTCCTATTTTCAAAAACGACGAAAGCATGTGGGCTCCTAAAGGTGTGACTTTTCAAAGGTATTTAGGTGATTAAAGAAGTAATAGGTGCCTAGTGGGATTTTGAAAAGTATCTAAGCAGTAAAGCACCTGACCCCCATTAAAATCCCATTAGTTGCTCATCTACATCTTCAGGCACCTAAATACCTTCTGAAAATTTCACCCTCAAGTGCCTTAGTCACATTTGAAAATAGACTTAGGCACCTAAATCACGTAGCCACTTCTTGAAATTTTTACTCAATATCTTGTATTGTCAGAAGACCTCCCACAGGCCATTTTACAGCTAATCCAAAATCAAACCTGGCCAGGGCCTGAGTCCTCACATCAGCACCAAGACTGCCAGCGCACTTCACAATTTTGTATACATATAAATATGATTGTTCTAGGGGCTATGAAGTGGCTTAGTGGAGCATCAGTCTTGGAGAGGAATTAGGGGGTCTCATGGTTCAAGAAGTTTAGGAGCCACTGTTATAATTTATTGGTGTGTGTTGGGGGTCATATTAATTCCTCTTTCAAAGTAAATTAATTTTGCTTATAGAATAAATCAGAAATTGATGAATATGCCAAAGAAAAATATTGCCTCCTAATGAAAGTAATTTTGAAACTCTGCTACATCTTTTCAGTTGTACATCGTTGGATTTCTTGTGGCAATTAAAAAGTGGACTGGTTAGGTTCGTCTTAAAATCTACATGAAAACTGAGTGATTTAATACACAAGAGGTGACTATAATCCCCAACCAACTCTCCAGTAATGGATATAATTCCTTTGTTAATCCACATTGCTCTGGGTTAACTGTGTACCGTCAGTCTTGATAGCATTAGTTCTTTCATTAGGCTCTCTTTTCTTGCACACAAAAGACATTTGTCCCTCGTTGCCAGTCTGAAGAATCCTCTCTAGGGTTTACATCAGTGGACATTGTTGTGTCTTTGAACCTGAACCCTAATGGTAGTTCTTTAGATTAACTTGAAACTTTAGATATCGAGAAGTGGTGTGTCAGGGCATCTTCTCTAGGTCTGAGTTCGCACGAGTAATCACAGTCCTCCAGTATAGTCTCTAAGCTGTCCCCTCTTATAGAAACTTTAACTTTTCAGGTCGGTATCTCTGGCTCCACTGAGTGCCATGAATTCCAGTCTGAAAAGTTCCCATAATTAGAATGACTGATTACAATTGTAAACTTTAGTGCTCCCTACGTTTATTTACATATGGTTAATTTATAACTGTTATGGTTTTGTTTCCATATCCGTGGGTCATATCACAAAAAATAGTCCCCTAGCTTTTATGAAAGACTTTGTGCTGACTGCTATCAAAGGAAAGGAAAGACAGACAGCGTGGAGTAGTTGGTCAGATCTAAAAGCCTACCCAGTAAATGGGCTGGCAGTGTGATATGTGGGTCTTCATTGTAGCAGTAAAAGTTGCTATCACTGAGTGATTCTACGTAGAAAGAAACACGTATGAGGATATTGCTATACATTTCCTCCGTTACAGTTTTGGAATTGTTGAAGGTGTTGCCTTGTGCTGCTTGAATGTAGTGTATGTTTACAAATTTAGTGCAAAAATAATTTGTCATAGATATTAAAAAGTTCATTGGAGTGGCCTGCATGTAAAAATAAAATATCAATAATATAGCTTATTGGATGGATGTTTACATATGGAGAGTGCCGCCTTAACAGAAGTGCTTTTTATTCATTGGAGTTGAATCTTTTTGCTGCAAACTGTACCAAGAAATGATGATCTTTTCCCCCATCTCTCAGAATTACTTTGATATAGATACTGTATGAAAGCATTATTTCTAAATTTTACTTTCAGAAAACGTACTATGTAGTACACGCACTAGTTATGAAGTATTATAAAGAAAAATTAAACTTTAGGTAATGAATGAATACAGTACATTTTGTGGTGATATACTGTTTTTTAAAATTCATTCATTAAATAAAAAACTTTATTCATGTGTATTGGGCTTCCTACTCATTAGTGCAAATTATCAAGGTTCTATTGTCCATCAAATAATACTGACATTTTGACTCTAATTTTGGTGGTGTGAACATTTATATTGAAAGGGAAAAAATCAGACAACATGTATACATTAGAGACAAAGCAGATTTTTTTTACAGGATTACATTCCTTTAAAAATGATATAAAATTATGATTTGGAAAAATTCGGTTATCATCCTTGTATTTGCTAAAGCTTATTGGGTATTAAATGTTTTCATATTGAGAATGTATGTAACTAAGAAATAAAGATTCAATCAAAATTTCTATATTCAAATAATTAGCACTCTTAATTTACAGAAATTCATTAGTATTCAGGTAAATAGAATTTTCTAGACTGTAAAAAGTATTTGTGAGTTTTTATAGATACATTCCAGATCTAGATAGATAACAACAATAATGCTTTAATTTCAATGTCAAGACTGTCAGAAAAAAGATACCATTACTAACTTTTCTCTTTTGTCTCATGACTGACTCAGTTTTGTTTTATAATGTGCATGTTTATGTATTCTTACATTTTGAAGATGCAACAAATTCATTGATCATTAAAATGTTTAGCTTATCAACTGGCTTTCTGGTATCAGGAATCAAATGTTAAGTAATGGCATACTTCTGATTAAAGTTAATGAATGAATATCAATAAAATATCTCCAGTCTAATGTTTACAAACTGTAGCTCTCAATATACCTGACATTGATAAATGACCTTACTGAAATGTGTCTTTAACTAAAGTACTGTAGTTCACAATACCATTCTCTTCAGAGTGGATGTTTTATAATTGTGCATTTTTAGAGTGATACAAAATTACTAAACTAACATAATTAATCTGACTTTATCTCAATATTATAGCCTTGACAAACATTACTGTGCAATATTAATATGTTCTTGTTTTTGTTTTCAGCCTGGCTTGCCTCCCCAGAATTTTTCAATGTCTGTTACGGTTCCAGTGTCCAATCCCAATACTTTAACCTACAGTAACCCAGGGAGTTCCCTTGTATCCCCGTCACTGGCAGCCAGTTCATCATTAACAGACACGACCATGCTCTCCCCACCTCAGGCCACATTACATCGAAATGTATCACCCGGAGCCCCTCAGAGACCGCCAAGTACTGGCAATGCAGGTAAGACTTCAGTAGTGCTACATTTCCTCTTTTTTTCCCCTTTAATTCTCATAAAGCTTACATTATGAAAAACTAGCAAAACTGTATGCTGTAGTTGTGATTTCTTACGTGGATAAAATCATAGAAATGTAGGACTGGAAGGACCTCAAGAAGTCATCAAATCCAGCCCCCTGTACTGTGGTAGGACCAAGTAAATGTAGACTATCCCTGACAGGTGTTTGTCCAACTTGTTTGTAAAAGCTACCAGTGATGGGGACTCCACGACCTCCCTTAGAAGCCTATTCCAGATTTTAACTGCTCTTAGAGTTAGAAAGGTTTTCCTAATGCCCAATCTAAATCACCCTTGCTGCAGATTAAACCCGTGACTTCTTGTCCTACCTTCAGTGGACATGGACAACAACTGATCACTGTCCTCTTTATAACAGCCCTTAATGTATTGGAAGACTGTTTTTAGGTCCCCCCTCAGTCTCCTTTTCTCAAGACTAAATATGTCCAGTTTTTTTAACTTTTCCTCATAAATCAGGTTTTCTAAAGCTTTTATCATTTTTGTTGCTCTCCTCTGGACTCTTTCCAGTTTGTCCATATCTTTCCTAAATTGTGGTGCCTAGAAGTGCCAAGTAGAGAGGGACAATTACCTCTTGTTGCTCATATACTGTTAATACACCCCAAAATAATTTTAGACTTTTTTGTAGCTGAATCTCATGAACTACTCTCATTCAGTTTGTGGTCCACTATAACCTCCAGATCCTTTTAAACAGTACTACCACCTAGACAATTATTCCCCATTTTGTAGTTGTGCACTTTATCTTTCCTTCCTAAGTGAAGTACTTTGCACTTGCCTTTATTGGATTTCGTCCTGTTGAATTCAGGCCAATTCTCCAGTTTGTCAAGATCATCTTGATTTTTAAACATGTCCTCCACAGTGCTTGCAACCCTTCCCAGACTGGTGTCGTCTGCCAATTTTATAAGCCTATTCTCTGCTCCATTATCCAAGTCATCAAGGAAAATACTGAATAGTATCAGATCCAGGACTGACCCCTGTGGGATCCCACTTGATATGCCCTCCCAATTTGACAGCAAATCATTGATAACTACTGTTTGAGTATAGTATTTCAACCAGTTGTTCAGACACCTTATAGTAATTTCATCTAGACCATATTTCCCTAGTTTGCTTATGAGAATGTCATGCGGGATTGTATCAAAAGCCTTACAAAAATCAAGGTACATCACGTCTACTGCTTCCCCCTTATCCACTACATGAGTAATGTTATCACAAATGGAAATTAAGTTGGTCTGGCATGATTTGTTCTTGACAAATCCATGCTGACTGTTCCTTATAATCCTATTATTCTCCAGGTGCTTAAAAATTTTGTCCCATGCTTGTGTTGTTCTTTTGTAGTCCTTAGCAATTTGTCCATATTTCCATATTTATAAGATTTCTTTTTGATTTTCAGGTCATTAAAAAGCTGATGTTATAGCCGTATTGACGTTTTACTATTTTCCCCATCTTTCCTTTCCATCAGAATAGTTTGGCAGTTGTGCCTGTAATTATTGTCTCGTTGAGGAACTGCCAGCTCTCCTGAACTCCTTTTTCCCTTAGATTTTCTTCCTATGGGACCTTGCCTGCCAATTCTCTGAGTTTTTTAAACTCTGCTTTTTTGAAGTCCATTGTCCTTATTCTGCTGCTCTCACTCCTTCCCTTCCTTAGAATCATGAAATATATTATTTCATATCATGCCAAACTTTTTCATGATCACTGTCACCCAAATTGCCTTTCACCTTCAGATTTGCTACCAATTCCTATCTCTTGGTCAGAATCAAGTCTAAAATGGTTGTCCTCCTGGTTATTTCCTCTACTTTCTGGAACAAAAATTCTTCTTCAAGTGCTTGTTTATGTCGAGTCCAGTCAGGTGTGTGCACACCGCGTGCACGGTCATTGGAAAGTTTTCCCTTAGCAGCTCCTGTCGGGTCAGCTGTGGAGCCCCCTGGAGTGGCGCCTTCGTGGTGCTCAATATATAACCCTGCTGACCCGACCCCTCTTCAGTTCCTTCTTACCGTCCGTGATGGCCATTGGAACAATGCTCACTCGCTCAGTAAGTACTCCCTTAGCCTTCTTCTGTTAGTCATTCAAGTTAGTGTTATAGTTGATTTAGAGTAGATAGTTAATTTAGATAGTAGGTTGGGAGCAGGGTCTCTCCCCAGTCCCTAACCCCATCCCCCCTGAGGGGCATGCTGTTAGCCTAAGGCTTTAAGCCCTGCAGTGCTTGCAGTAAGTCTATGCCCATCAGTGATCCCCACGACTCCTGCTTAAAGTGTGTGGGGGAAGAGCACTAAACAGAAAGGTGCAAAATCTGCAGGGCTTTTCGGCCAAGAAACAAGAAGGAACATGATTTCTGTTTCTTTAATGGAATCTGCTATCTGCCCACAGCCGGCTTCAGACCGCAACAGAATGTCGCGCTCCGACATTGGTGCACGACACGGTGCTGAGGAAGGACTCTAGTATGAGAGACCCTCGGCACTGGCACTCCTTGTCACCGAAGCCTGGGACAGCGCCCCAGCACTCCTCAACCTCGCCAGTGCCGCATAAGTGCCATAAGAAGGCTGAAAGAGAGCGCTCTCAGGCTAGGAAAGCCACGGGACCGTCAGGATGCACAGGCGTACCTTAGAACGGAATCGACACCTAAACAACACGAGCCCGTGCCATTGACTTCGGCTTCCCAGAAGGGACCGTTGAGTCTGGCACACAGTGACTCGCCACAAGGGCAGTGCCAGGTGGAGGAGTTTGAGCCACCCTCCATCCTGGACACTTTTGAAGCTGCCACAGACCTTATTGAAATGACAGCTTCACAGCCCGAAGCTCTGAGACACAAACCTCCAGTACCAATAAGTCCGGTACTGTCTAGAGGTAAACCGACCATGATGCGGTGCTCACAGTCCCCAGTTCAACACCATCCGCGGCACTGCTTGCAGTTGCTATCGCCATGGCACCACTCCCCGGCACCATGCTCAGTCAGAGTATCTCCGGCACTGACAAGATGCTCCCCCTCTCTGGCACCGAGGGTGGACTGGCACCTATCCGGGGCACCAAGAGACAACCAGCACCAATCACTGGCACCAACTCAGCACCAATATACGGCACTGACATCATGTCCTCGATCGCCGGCACCGGATACTTGCCGATCTACAACACCAGACTCCGGGCACCAGTCTTCTACGAGGTCGACCCGGCACCGGTCTCCCGCCTCATGGGCTCGGCTCCACTTTGGTCATCACGTTCAGGGTCCGCTTCCTCGGACTCTGATGGTGACTCATACTACTCCAGGTACAATCAGCATAGGTCTCACAGGCGGCATAGGGAGGCGCAGCCAACCTAGCAGGCTCCTGCACAATGGCCCTTTTGGACTCGCAGGACTTACCATCAGGCCCAGGGCTCCCTTTCAAGGGCTTCACGGTCGGTTGTCCCAGCACACCGACCACCCCACTCTGCCAGGGATCCGAGGCCACCCAGTCCCAGCCACCCCGTCAGCCTCAGGCCGCTGTCAAGGCTACTCCAGCACAGGACCAGCCACAGGCTCAGGCTACAGCTGCCTCGGCTATGGCCACCACAGAGGCAGACATCCTCCAAGAGGAGGTCAGGGCGCCGGAGGTACAGGAGGAACCATTACCTCCTCCGGCCACCCCATCCTCATCCCCTGACGAGGCAGTGGCAGGAGCCTCAGCTTCGGGCCCTCCGCCAAATTGACCATAGGACACATCAGGACCTTCTGAGGCGGATTGCCCGCAACATGGGGATGCAAGCGAAGGAGGTGATCAGGCTGAGGACCCCATGGTGGACATTCTTACTCCCAAAGGTCCATCACGGGTAGCTCTGCCATTGATCAAGAGAGTTCAGACCAACATCAGGAATCTGTGGCAGACAGCAGCCTCAATTCCACCAACCGCCAGGGGTGTGGAACGAAAATACTTCGTCCCTTCCAAGGGCTAAGAATATCTGTTTTTGCACCTGCAGCCATGATGTCTAGTAGTCTCAGCGGTCAACGAGAAAGAGTATAAGGGACAGCAAGGGCTGGCCCCCAAATCTAAGGAGGCAAAAAGGATGGACCTTTTTTGGTAGAAAGGTCTAAGCCATCAGGGGCCTCCAGCTGAGGATAGCTAACCAGCAAACTATCCTCAGCAGGTACAACTTCAACTCATGGGCCTCCATGTTGAAGTTCAAAGAGCGAATCCCTCCAGACTCTAGGTCTGAGTTCTCCGCTATTGTCGAGGAAGGGAAAGCAGTGGCACAAACCTCGCTGCAGGCATCCCTAGACTCTGCGGACTTGGCCGCCCATACCCTCTCCTCAGGCATAGCCATGAGGAGGTCATCATGGCTTCAGGCGTCCAGACTACCCCTGGAGTTACAACAAACCCTGCAGGACGTCCTCTTTGAGGGTGCGGGGCTGTTCTCCGAACAGACAGACTCCAAACTGCATAGCTTGAAAGATTCCAGGGCAATAATGAAGTCATTGGGAATGCACACGCCGGCAACCCAAAGCAAGCACTTCAAGCCCCAACTGGAACAATAGCATCCATATCCTCAGCTGAGGCAAAATTTCTATAGGCGAAGGGGCAGGAACGACGGACACAAGCCTTCCAACCCCCCCTCAAGGCAAGGCCAAGGCCAGTCCAAACCTTCATCTGGATCTAAGCAGGCCTTTTGAAGGGACATCCGAGGATGGCACACTTGCCTATCCACTGGATTCTTACCTGTGCTTTCTGAATGGTCTGTCCCACTTCTACTGTGCATGGTCCCAAATAACATCAGACCACTGGGTCCTTCACACGGTAGAAGTGGAATATTCTCTCCAATTCTGCCCCTTCCCTGCCTCCCACCCCCCTTTCCCATCCCTCTTCAGGGACCCTTCTCACAAGCAACTCCTTATCCAGGAGGTGCAGGCAATCCTCGCCATGGGAGCAGCAGAGGAGGTTCCTCAGGAGCTAAGGGGCAAGGGATTCTACTCCCGCTATTTCCTAATCCCCAAGGCAAAGGTGGGTCTCCAACCCATCTTAGATCTGCAAGGTCTCAACAAGTTCATGGTGAGGGTGAAGTTCCGCATGGTCTCCCTGAGCACTACTATGCCTTCCCTGGATCTGGGAGACTGGTACACCACCCTGAACATGAAAGACGCATACTTTCACACAGCCATTCGGCCTGCGCACAGATGTTTTCTCCAGTTTGTGGTCAACCACAAACACTATCTGTTCACGGTCCTCCCATTTGGTCTGTCTACAGCCCCCCAAGTATTCACCAAGTGCATGTCAGTCATAGCAGCCTTCCTCCAGAGGAGGCAGGTGCAGGTTTACCCATACCTGGGCAACTGGCTGCTCAGGGGCCATACCAGGGAGCAGGTAGAGTCTCATGTATGATTGGTCAGATCCACGTTCGAGAGATTGGGACTCCTCCTCAATGTGAATAAGTCAATCTTATCACCGACCAAATGAATAGAATTAATTGGAGCGGTGCTGGACTCGGTACAGGCAAGGGCGTTCCTGCCAGAGATCCGTTTCCAGACATTATTCAAAGCCTCAGGTGGTACCCGACCACTACCGCAAAGAGATGCCTGAGTCTCCTTGGACATGTGGTAAGGCATGCCAGAACGAGGCGCAGACCCCTTCAAGTGTGGCTCACCCAGATATAGCGCCCAGGGCGTGACAGGCTGGACTCGGTAGTTACGGTGCCACGACACATACTCGAGTCCCTACATTTGTGACTCAACCCTCAGATGGTATGCGAGGGTGTCCCCTTCAACAGCTCACTGCCCTACTTGTCCCAACTAACGGACGCATCAGATCTGGGTTGGGGGGCACATCTAGGAGATCTCTGAACACAGGGCCTGTGGTCGCAGGATGAGCTTTCCCTTCATAACAATATCAGGGAGCTCAGAGCAGTGCGACTGGCATGTCAAAATTTCCAGTCCTGCCTGCAAGGCCAAAGCATGGCAGTGATGATGGACAACACCACTGCTACGTTCTACATCAACAAACAGGGTGGAACCTGTTCCTCCCCCCATGTCGAGAAACCCTCCAAGTAGGGGTGTTCTGCATAGCCCACTCCATTCACCTGGAGGCGTCCTATCTCCAAGGAGCACAGAACGAGCTAGCGGATCACCTCAGCAGGTCGTTCTGCAACCACGAATGGTCCGTCCATCCAGGTGTTCTTTATCCAATTTTCCAAAAGTAGGGATTTCCCCAGGATTCGCCACCTGGAGCAACAGGAAGTGCCCAGTGTTCTACTTCTTCCAGAAACACAGCCTGGGTTCAACTACGGATGCGTTTCTGCTACCCTGGGAGACCGCCTCATGTACGCCTTCCCACAGGTCCCACTCGTACACAAGGTGCTGCTCAAGATCCACAGAGACAAAGCGGAGGTGACTCTACTGGCCCCAGCCTGGCCCATCAACACTGGTACACCACACTTCTGGAGCTGTCAGTGGACACCCCAGTTGTGCTACCACTCTGCCCCCCTCTGATCACGCAGGACCACGGCCTCCTCCAGCCCTCCACCTTACAGCTTGGAAGCTTTATGGTTAAACCCCATGGAGCTCTTATTCTTGAAGCTGGTAAGGGAGGTTCTACTCGGCAGCAGGAAACTATCCACCAGGGCTACTTATCTAGCCAAGTGGAAGAGATTCACTTGCTGGTGTGCCCAGCAACACACACCTCCACTCTAGGCGTCTATAACACTCATCCTGGACTACCTTCTGCGTCTCAAACAGCAGGGCCTAGCTGCGGCATCCATCAAGGTGCATCTTGCTGCTATCTCAGCCTTCCACCTGGGAGCATTTGGACTCTCCGTCTTCGCCAACCCCATGGTAGGACGTTTCCTCAAGGGGTTGGCACACCTATATCCACAGATTAGACAACCCGTTCCCTCATGGGACCTTAACCTCATCCTCTCCAGGCTCATGGGGCCCCCTTTTGAACCACTGGTGACTTGCTCCCTGCTCTATTTGTCGTGGAAGGTAGCCTTCCTGGTTGCCATCACGTAAGCCAGGCGGGTGTCCGAATTAAAGGCTCTGACCTCTTGCCCACCCTACACGGTCTTTCACAAGGACAAGGTGCAGCTCGGGCCTCACCCAGCCTTCCTTCCCAAAGTAGTGTCACAATTCCACACTGGTCAAGACATTTTTCTACCCGTCTTCTATCCTAAGCCTCACACCAGTTACCCAAGAGCAGAGGCTGCACTCACTGGATGTTCAGAGAGCACTAACATTCTACATCAAGCGCATGATACTGTTCAGGAAGTCGAACCAACTGTTCGTGGCGGTAGCAGACCAGATGAAAGGACTCCTGGTCTCATCTCAAAGAATATCTTCCTGGATCACTTCCTGCATCCGCACATGTTACGAGTTAGCCAGGGTCCCATCCCCAACTCTCATGGCACATTCCACAAGGGCACAAGCCTCAGCTGTGTTCCTGGCCCAGGTCCCGAGACCAGAGATCTGCAGGGCAGCAACTTGGTCATCGGTGCATACGTTTACCTCTCACTATGCTATCCCCCAACACTCCAGAGATGATGCAGCATTCGACAGGGCGGTGCTTCAATCAGCTATTCCTTAACTCTGACCCCACCTGAGGGGTAGAGCTTGGGAGTCACCTGATTGGAATCAATGTGAACAAGTACTTGAAGAAGAAAAAATGGTTACTCACCTTCGGGTAACTGTTGTTCTTCGAGATATCTTGTTCACGTCCATTCCAATACTCATCCTCCTTCCCCTCTGTCGGAGTAGACAGCAAGAAGGAACTGAAGGGGGGTCGGGTCGGCAGGGTCATATATTGAGCGCCATGATGGTGCCGCTCCAGGGGGCTCACAGCCGACCCGAAGGGAGCTGCGAAGGGAAAACTTTTTGACGACCGTGCACACAGCGCGCCCACACCTGATTGGAATGGATGTGAACAACACATCTCGAAGAACAACAGTTACGAGAAGGTGAGTAACTGTTTTTTTTTGTCCCCAGTACATTCCAAAAACCTTTTTGGAAATTTTGTCTTTTGCTGTAGTATTTTCTCAACAGATGACTGGGTAGCTAAAGTTCCCCATTACTACAACATCCTGTGTTTTGGATATTTCTATTAATTGTTTTAGAAATGTCCAATCCATCTCCTCTTCCTGGTTTGGTGATCTACAATAGACCCCTCACCATGACATCACCTCTATTTTTAACATTATTTTATTTTTACCCAGAGACTCTCAACTGGTCTGTCTCCTGCCTCCTTCTGGACCTCAGAATAACTGTATATATCCTTTATGTACAATGCAACCCATCCTACCTTTCCCCCCGCCTGTCTTTTCTGAACAAGCTATACTTCTATATACAAATATTCCAGTCATGAAATTTAGCCCACAAAGTCTCTGTGATGCTAGTTAAATCAGAATTTAGCTTATGTACTAACACTTCCAGTTCTTCCTGTTTGTTCCCCATACTCCTTGCATTTGTGCGCAGACATCTAAAATGTTGGTCAGATTTCCCCCACTGATTTCCTTTTGTTGCTCCTTTGACCTTATTGTAATTGTCCATGCCTCCCCCAACTCGGTTAAGGTCACCTATTTTTATACTTACCTGTGGGCTTTTGTCACTTGCCCCCATTGAACCTAGTTTAAAGCCCTCTTCGCTATGTTGGCAAGTCGATACACGAAGATGCTCTTCTCCTTCTTGGTCAGGTGGACCCCATCTCTTCCTAGCAGAGTTCTTTCCTGGAACAGCATCCCATGGTTGAAGAAGCCAAAGTCCTCTTGTAGACGCCATCTGCACAGCTGTGCATTCATCTCCAGGATGTCCCCCTGCCTGGGCCCTTACCCTCAACTGGGAGGATGGATGAAAACACACGCTGCACCCCGACTCCTTTTCCCTCACTCCTAGAGCCCTGTAGTCACTGCTGATCTGCTCAGGGTCAGACCTGGCAGTATCCTTAGTGCCCACATGGATGAGCAGTATAGGGTAGTGATCAGAAGGATGTATGAGCATCTGCAACTTTCTGTGGCATCTCAGAGGAGGGCTCCAGCCAGGCAGCACACCTCACGGGACATCATGTCAGATCGGCAAATGGATGCCTGTATTCCCTCAGAAGTGAGTCCCCGTCCACCATCACAATAGATCTCCTCTTCTCGGGTGCAGTGGCAATGAGCTTTCTAGCCTTGGGGTGAATGGCGGCTCCTCCTCAGCCATTAGTATCTGCTCTTTACCTCCTGTTGCCAGTACAGCATGCCAGTTCTTGACCTCTATGGATAGGGGACCCAGGGTGGAGCACTTTCTGCGAACCGAGGTGGTCAGCAGCCAGTTTCCTCCTCACGAAGCAGCCAATTCTCCTGTCTCCTCTTGTGTTGCTGCTTATGGTTATGAAATGTTTTAATATGATATAGTACATTACATTAGTACAGTACATGTGCTAATGAAAATTGATCAGCTTTATCTTTGATTTCGTTAATTGTTAGGTGGTATTTTGGGTGCGGCAGATCTCTCAGTGCCAAATGGAGCTGGTACCAGTCCAGTGGGTAAGTAGAGTACCACGGTTTATTTGAACTTTGTTTGTGCATTCACTTATGAGTGATTTCTGATTCGGACTAGTTTAAAAAAAAAAAGTATGAGTGTCTTTGCATCAGAACAGAAGTAAGCTGATGGTTTGATCGGTCGTATTTCCTCTCTCTATATAAAAAAACACTTGCCTTTTCAGCCTGTAAATTGCATTTTTCACTTTACTATATTGTGAACTGCATGTTTAACTTCCTTTATTTTCCCATTCCAGGTAATTTCTAGTATTTCCATGAGTTTCACAGTAATATTTTCTGCTTTTGCTTTAATGTATCTCCCCCCCGCACCCCTTCCCTTCAAGATCTTGCACTGGAACCATAAATATTTTGCTAAGCATAAATTCTCATGGAACTTAAGGAGCCCATCAGCCTAGCTTCAGTACCTGGAAAGATACTGGAACAAATTATTAAACAGTTTGTAAGCATCTAGAGGATAATAAGATGATCCATAATAGCCAACATGGATTTGTCAAAAATAAATCATGCTAAACCAACCTAATTTCCTTCTTTGACAGAGTAACTGGCCTGTTGAGTGGGGGAGAGCAGTAGATATGGTTATAGCTTGACTTTGTATGGCTATTGACACAGTCCCATGTGACATTCTCATCATCAATCTAGATCTAGATTAAATTACTATAAGGTGGGGAAATGATGGTTGAAGAAACATGCTCAGAGTAGTTATCAATGGTTTGCTGTCAAACTGGGAGGACATATCAAGTGGGGTACCGCAGTGGTCAGTTCCAGTGCTGTTTAATGTTTTCATTAATGACTTGGATGAAGGAGCAGAGAGTACACTTCTGTAAAATTTGCAGATAACACCACGCTGGGAGGGGTTGAAAGGACAGGATTAGAATTCAAAATGATCTTAATAAATTAGAAAATTGGTCTGAAATCAATTACAATGATATTCGCAAAAAGAAAAGGAGTACTAGTGGCACCTTAGAGACTAACCAGTTTATTTGAGCATAAGCTTTCGTGAGCTACAGCTCACTTCATGTAGCTCATGAGAGCTTATGCTCAAATAAATTGGTTAGTCTCTAAGGTGCCACTAGTACTCCTTTTCTTTTTGCGAATACAGACTAACACGGCTGCTACTCTGAAACCTACAATGATATTCTATAAAGACATGCAAAGTATTTTATCTTTCATAAATAAAAACTAGGGAATAACTGGTGAGGTAGTGGTATAGCAGGAAAAAATGTGGGGATAATAGTGGATCAAAAATTGAATTAATCCACAGTGTGATGCTGTTGCAAAAAGGGTAAGTGTCATTCTGGGATGTATTAACAGGAGTGCTGTATGTAAGACATGGGAGGTAATTGTTCCACTGTACTTGGTTCTGGTGAGGCCTCCGCTGGAATACTGTGTCCAGTTTTGGGCACCAGTTTAAGATGTGGACAAATGGGTGAGAGTCCGGAGGAGGACAACAAAAATTATTAGGAATTTTAAAAACCTGCCCTATGAGGAAAACTTAAAAAAGCTGGGCATGTTTAATCTTGAGGGGAAAAAAGATCCAGGGGGGAAATAATCTTCAATATGTTTTAAGGGCTGTTATAAAAGGGATGGCAATCAGTTGTTCGCCATATCCACAGAGGGTGAGACAAGAAGTAATCAGCTTAACTTTGCAGCAAGAAAGATTTAGATTAGATATTAGGAAAAACTTTCTAACTATAAGGATAGTAAAATACAGAGATGCGTTACCTCAGGAGGTTGTGGAATCCCTGTTGTTGGTGGGTTTTAAGACCAGATTAGACAAATATCTATAAGGGATGGTCTAGATACACTTAATTCTGCGTCAGCACAGTGGGATGGACTAGACTAGATGACCTCTTGAGTTCCCTTTCAGCCCTACATTTTTATGATTCTATGGAGCTCCTTTAAACCAGGGTGCCCCAAATTAGTAATTCAACAACAAATACTGTAGTGATGTTCTACATTCCTAAGAGTTTCTTACTTGTATAAAATATAACACAGTCTTCAGATTTATGCAGTAATGGCATGGAGACATCCAGGTTCCATTCTATCATATTCCAGGAAGGCAACATAAATACCAATCATCTGGCTCCCTGGTGTTTCTTTCATCTCAAGATATTGATTTGGTGGCTGAGGACCAATTTGGGAATATACTTGGTCAGCCCCAGAATGAGAACATAGCAAGAGTTATCAATCAGGGAAACTACTGGAGATACTCACATAAGTAATGGCCAAATAATAATCTGGCAACTGGGAAAAATCTTCCCAGATAAAAGTCAGAGCTTAAGATGTTTATAAATGAGTAGTGCTTAAATTAGTAGGGTAAAAGTGCTGGTTTGACTCTCCACTCTGCCTCCACCATGGGCCACATGCAACAAATGTTTCCTTCACACAGAAGCACAAGAAATTCTATGATAAAAGAAACCTTTTAATTTAGGGGGTAAATGAAGAGCAAGGTCATCATTAAACACGGTGGGATCCCAGATGGTGATTTCTCATGTGTTTCAGAGATCAGCTTATTAAGAAAAGGACCTGCTTATAAACAGTCCTATGTTATTAGGACTAGATTCGGTCCTTTTTTCCAAAATTAGGCCCCAAGTTTCTGAGCTTCGTTCATGCACTCAGCAAAAAGCAGTGTAGCATAGCTATGCTACACTAAGAGCCATATCGTAGTATAGGTACCACTTCTTCAGTGTTATAGATACTACAGATGTGAATTAGAAATTGCCCTTAAGCAAAAGCAGTATACTACGTTAAAATATTGCATATATCCACATCAACTTCATGAACATTCTTAATAACTTAGTGTTTTCTGATTTGATCCTACAGTAAATATTTTAGGAGCTGGTATATGGTAACAAATTATAGTGGTCATCGTCTTTACTTTCCAGAATATATCCCCCCACTACTCAGAAGTTTTTCACTCAAATGACAGTTGAAAGTACACAATGACTGTACAACTCTTGTGTTGGTGCGGTATTTGCAAAATGTATCTCCAGCAGAACTTCAGAAACATTCAGATGATGCCATATCACTGAGCCATTAGTACACAGTACCCTGCTATGACTTGCTATATACTTTTTGAAATGGAGTGGCTGGTGTAAATTAACCTTCTCTGTCCCAGAGTTCTTAATTGCAGCCCAGCAACAAACATATACAGTAGCCAGCTCATAAGCAGATTCACTCTGCTGGCTAACTTACCAGTTGAAGCTTGGGTCACTGTAACTAAGATATGAATTGTGACAAGTTAATAATGTCAGCTAATTCAAACAAATTTTAATGATTACTGACAATTCATACATTTTTCTAAACAGTTACTGATGAAAAGAAATGCATTCTATTTTCCAAAAAGCTTAGCTTTTCCCCCTCCTTTAAGGCTGTTGAGGGATAGGGGGGACTGAGGTAGATATATTTATTAACAGGTCTTTGTTTATTTTGTGACTTTTCATTTATGGGATCGGCACCAAGAGCAGTGGATGGGTGCTAATAAAAATAGGAAAAAATCCTTATAATCAATAGTTTTGCACAACTGTGAAAAATTAAATAGAAAAAAAGCTTAAAAATAAACACAGATATCCATCAAAATTATGAAAAATAAAAATCGAATCCTGCTTACAGATAAACCATCATTTTCTATATTCTTATCCAACTATGAAAGCCCTTGAAGGTGATTGTGGGTAAAAGCTGATACCTTATCCTGGCTCACTTAGGGCTCAGTTCAACTAAAGGCAAGGAAGATGAAGAAAACATCTGCACATTTATCCCAAACAAATTTTCCCTTCACATCAACAAGCAATCTGCCAAGCTCTGAGAGAGAAAAGATGCAGACATATAATAGCTTTCTAAAATTCTGTTTGTCCATGGACAGCCGCTTATTTTTTTTTAATGGCAAGTAAAAATATCACCATGGTAAGGACTGGCCAGTTAGATGTGTCTGGGCTGGCGAATTTCACAACCGTTTTGTAAGACTGATTGTACGTGGAGCATACAGTAATAGCTATAGGTAAGATTGAACAACCATTTTCATTTTAGAGGGCTGCTTGCAGTTGCTCATAATTTTGTCAAAGTTCTGCATTTCATATGAAAATTTAATACAGCCTGGGGCAAGTTTTTTTTTAAAGTCTTAGAAAAAATGGTTCAGCCATTTTCAACATTGAAGAGTAGTAGAAATGTATTTTGGTAGAGACATGTTGTTGGTGTACCATTTCAGTGAGAAAATTTTCATTTGGCAGAATTATAACTGCTTAAAAATGTATGTTAAGTTTGGCTTCTTTTTTTCTTCATGTTGTGGAGTTTCCATTTCAGAGAAAAAGTTGGCAGTTAGCAGACTGTGTTCATTAACTGCAAACTAATTCATACAGTGCAAAATGTGTTGGTGACCCAATTCCAGTGCTTGCGATGGCTAGAAACTGCAAGCCTTTTCTTCTGATGGGAAAAGAACAAAATGTCACCAGATGCCATGGTGAAGGTTAAAAGAAATTAAAAGAAAAATGAAGTGCAGTTCACATTTGCTGTGCAAATCTGGCAGATGTTTGAGATGACCAGGCACTTGTCCTGTGTTTAATATGGTTCCAATGTAAATCTAATAGTGGTGTGTCAGTAAAATGAAGGAAGTACATGGAAAACTAGGAGCCATACTTGAGACCAAATAAAGCATTAAAATTTGCTGTAGAGAAAAGCCAGGCTTTGAAAGGGTTTCTCTGCTTCACTCTTAGGCTGATAGCATTCAGATTTGAAAGCTGTCAGAAAAATAAAAGTAATAAGTGTTTTTTAATTTTGTTGCAGCTTTCTGAATAATGGGTTTTTGTCTCTCCCAGAAGTTCCATTTAAATATCAAATGGTTCTGAAAGTTCTGCCTCTCATCTTAGCATACAGCTGTAACACCAAGATTTTAAAAAATGGGAGTTGCTGGGTGGTTAGTACTCTTGAAAATCAGGTCTCTTATTTAAGTGTTCAACTTTACTAAGAAGCACAAGTCCCCTTGACTTTCAAAGCCAATGGGACTTATTTCCTTAAGTTACTTAGGCAATTCTGATAATCCCATCATTATTTTTGAAAGCTTTGTCTTTAAAGGTTCAAGTCCTTTCTAAACAATTTTCTCATACACTTCCACTAATGGCAGAGGTTTGTCTTAATGGTATGATTAGAGCTATGCTTTCTCTAATCACCAGTAGTTAAGTGTCAATGACAATACAAAGTATATTTATTTCCACTTTGAGCTGTCCTAATACCACAATTCCACAAATGAAGGAAAGCATACACTTCTTTAAAGCAGTGAAATATACGTGTAGATATTTCCCTCGTGATGAGAGCTGAAATTTGTACTGCTCCTATGACTACAGTTTCAATCTGCCATCTCCTCAGTGTTTTTCTTCAAGAGGCTAAGAAGTGGTGGGGTGTGTGTGTGTTTTAATTACTTTCACTACCTTACTGGAACTATCTTTATTTGAAATAGCCACACTGATGACATAGACAAGTGCTGATTTTAGTAATTTTCTTGTTTTTGATACTCAAGTTTTTCTCCCAGAATATTTTTTACTTGTATAAAAATATTGAAATATCTTTTTCCTACAGCACTATTTTTGGTTAGTTGATTTAATGTGGATATTTTTTAAATTCACTTATGTAGACAGCTTTTTTTTGGTGATGGACCATGGTATGTCATATTTGTTTGAGGTATAAAAATGTGTACATAATTATCTTTTCTCTTTCTTAATCTTATATTGTTTCACAAATTGCCTATGATTAACTTTTCCAAACCATATACAATAAGTCCGTTTCTCTGAAGCCAAACCACGGTAAAAGATTAATGACATCAAAGACTATAATTTATGTTTAGAGTAGTAATCAGAACATAGAGTACTTTCCAGCCACGTGTGTTCATTGTTTCAGCTGATGTGATTTATATAGTGAAATATGAGCCTCACTTTTCTAAATGAATCTTTCCCAATGCTTGGATCTTGTAGGACAATATATGAGATTAGTCTGTATTAAGTTTCTGAAGGAATTGGTGTACACAGTTGTTGAATAGGAATTTTGAGAATTTAGTGTTAGTGCAGCAAGTACCTCAAAATTAAAACCTGTTTCCTGTCCAAAAAAGCATGCAGGGTAACATGCATTGGTAGTAATGGTCTGTTACTTTTGCAGTATTTTGAAAGTACTATAGTAGTCTGAGTTGAGATAAATGAACATTTAATAAAACTGCCCCAGCAGAAATAAATTATAGTAGCTCTACATCTTTTTTTCCCCCATTTTCATTTTTTTAACCTCATCATCCGTTCAAATCCAGTAATTTATTTTTTAAAAGGTCTGTTGTGGATGGGAAGGAAACAATGCAGTTTTCCTGATACAATATAATAAATGGAACATACAGGGTTACTAAAGCTTCAGTCTGGCAAAGTGCCAGACAGTTACATCATCCTGTAATCATTATCTGTTTCTGGCTCCTAATCTTCTGCTAAATATTGCTTTTAGCTCCCCTCTCACTCCTTACTTATAATTTGATTTTCTTGGGTTACATCGTAATATATATAATAGAGCAGCTTTTTGAATTCTTAACAACAAAATAATATGTTTTTGCCTAAATTAAAAATACGGAATACCTATTCTAAAATACTTTTGTAGCTCTGATACAGGATCTTTAACTAATGTCACTTTTGCGCTCTTTACATGCTGTTTATAACAAGCACATAAAACATTTATCAGAGCAGTCTCTGATACAGACAGATCAATGCATGTATTACATGTGATGGTATTCTGTTGCTTTTTTTCTACCCAAACAAAACAATCTACTAAACATTTTTATGTTTTGCATATAAAATGGCACAGTGTACTAGCAGGAAAAGTGCTTTGAATCCGTCTACCCCACTGCTGGGTGAGGTACTCCACAGAGAATGCAGTGGTGAGGGGTTTGTTGTTTTTTGACAGCACCATTAGAAGCATGAAATCTTCTCTAAAGGACTGGCAGAGTCTTGTAATAAGGGCTAGAGGAAATGACTGTATTGGGTGTGGAAGAAGAAACAACAGTCCAGATTTAACACGAGCCACCAAAATAGTTGAAAACAGAGTGCAGGAAATGGCCTCATAAAATAGGCTAAACTATACTATACACTAAAAGGAAAATGGATGAATAATTCAAAAGCCCATTGTTTACAGTGATAGTGTTGATCACTCTAAATAGAGATTCAAAAGGATCACAGAAATCTGAAGCATATCAAATATTAAATTGAAAATATTAATGCATGATAAAACACTGCTATTTAATATATAATAAACACAAGCTACAATATAACAAGGAGCTGTTTGAATGTGTAGTATGCTGATATAATTATGTGCAAGTAAATGGTCTGAGACAAAAAGGTAGTATTTATAGTTCCATGTACCTTTAAAAGGGTACTGTCATGTCAAAATCACACTGTTGTCAAATAATTTTTCTTCAGCATTAACCCTTTAGAAGACTAAAATTGAATCTGTTTAATTGTACTCCCAATTAATCTGTTATTACTGTGTGAAATTTCTCTTTCATGCACACATGGCACAAACAGATTAAATTTGCACCGTCCCCTGTATTATGAGTCCATCTCTTAACCACTAGGCAAAACACAAAGCAATCCTGTGACTCTGCTGCTGTTTTAACCACTAGCTGGAGTCAAGAACCACAACCCCTTTTCATTCCTGCACTAGTGTTCTGCCTGTTAGCATGCCACACCTCTAATCACCCTCCCTCCTTCACTGGATTATGCTGGGTTTGCATAAATTCTGGTAGAATGTATGGAATTGGTCCCCTGGTATACCTTCTGCTCATCTATGTCAACTTCACCCATTGGGCACTCTGTATGTTTTCTGATAGTCATAGATTTTGTGCCACAGAAAAATGAAATTAGTCAATTTGTTTGAGGGGGCACACAGAGGTAGTTTACACTTAATATATTTTTTGATTGCAGAGGTATGTATTTGTATAAATATTATACATATTTGATTTTATCCTTGTTCCTCCACTCTTTGTATGTGTCTTATTCTTAGACCCAGTTCCTGCAGGTTTCAGAGTAACAGCCATGTTAGTCTGTATTCGCAAAAAGAAAAGGAGTACTTGTGGCACCTTAGAGACTAACCAATTTATTTGAGCATAAACTTTCGTGAGCTACAGCTCACTTCATTGGATGCATACTGTGGAAAGTGTAGAAGATCTTTTTATATACACACAAAGCATGAAAAAATACCTCCTCCCACCCCACTCTCCTGCTGGTAATAGCTTATCTAAAGTGATCACTCTCCTTACAATGTGTATGATTATCAAGTTGGGCCATTTCCAGCACAAATCCAGGTTTTCTCACCCCCCCCCCCACACACACACAAACCCACTCTCCTGCTGGTAATAGCTTATCTAAAGTGACCACTCTCCTTACAATGTGTATGATAATCAAGGTGGGCCATTTCCAGCACAAATCCAGGGTTTAACAAGAACGTCTGGGGGGGGGGGGTAGGAAAAAACAAGGGGAAATAGGTTACCTTGCATAATGACTTAGCCACTCCCAGTCTCTATTCAAGCTTAAGTTAATTGTATCCAATCTGCAAATGAATTCCAATTCCTGCAGCCACTCTGTGTGGACAGATCCCAAAACCATTGCAGAGCCCCATTGAAGTCATTGGGATTCTGTGTAGGTGCAAAGATCCACTTGCTTGAAGCATTTGCAGAGTTGGGACCTGGGATTGTAAACTCTTTAGAGAAGGCCCATGTCTTCATTTGTTTGTACAACACCTAGCACAGTGGGACTCTGATTTTGATTGGGACCTTGAGTGCCATTATAATATAAATGTTAAATAATGTCTCTGTTCATGTCCGACTCTGGAAACTGAAGTGCTTTTCCCACTTACTCTAAATGTGAATTAGTTTTACATCATCTGTATATTCAGAGATATGACTGAGTGTGTATATAGCATAAAATATAGATGCATGCTTTGTGTGTGTACATACACGTCTATAATGCTTATATATGTGTGTGTCTTTTGATTCATAAATATCAGGTCTTGTCAGTGAGTTAGAACGTATTTAAAGCATGCTTAAAACTTTCACCACGACTCCATTTCTTGTTTTCCTTTAAGGACCTTACTTACTTAGCCATGGTTACTTCTCACTTAAGCACCAGGATTGCAGCCCACATGTTCTTCACATTCGCAGTATCTGCCATTTCCTGCTTCCTGCCAGTGCCCCATACCAGTTAAAGCAACCATCAGCCAGCCGCTCCGTGTAGTAATTTCACATACAAACTCTGTTTGGATTCAGCTCACTCAGACCTTGCAACAACCATAACAATCCATCCCTGTCCAACTACAAAAAACTGTCCTCCATTCTTCCCTAAGCAACCAACCCTGTAGCCATATCCGATTTCAGACCCTCTTCTCACTTCCAACAGAACCTTCCACCAGCTTCACCCAATATCTACTACAAATCTATAGATATACCTAACAAATTGTCCTACCCTTCCAAAAACCACCCTAATTTCCCCAGTTTCTGTTTCACCACCCCAGCTGTTCTTGCGGGAGAAGCCTAGAAATGGCCTTGTTAACCTAGGGGAGAAAAAAGGCAGTTTTCCCTCCCTGGTGGAGCGGTACTATAGTGGCTTTTCTTCCTGTGGGAAGAGACCATCAGACTTTTCTCACTGTCCCCCACAACCTTTGTGGAAAGATGGTTGAATATTAAATTATTTTTGATTATTGAGCTAAAAAAGGGTTTTTTTTTCATTTCATTTCAATTTATTTGTAGCCAAACAATTGATTTTTTTCCCATTTTATTCCTCAAAAACCATTTTTTTAAAATGTTTGGTGGAAATCTTTTCTATTTTTTTAAGTGGTGTTTAGCTGAAAAATCTATTTTTTTCCCATAGCCATTTTGGGAGAGGAGTCCCCTGGACCCTCTGTAGGCTTGGGGTACATGAGGAATGTAAGAGGCTGTACGGTTCCAGTCAGAGACTTTTGGCACAGTAAGAAATCCACCAAAAAGGTGAGAGGGCCACAGTTTGTGGGTTCACTGCCCATTCATGCAAGTGTCTGGATGGTTTCTATGTTTGGATTTCCAAATTCCAGTGATATTGTATTTATTTTATTTAAAAATAATTTTGTAAAGTTTCACACACCCCTTTTAAAAAAAAGGTTACCAATAAGGTATCTTATTAAGATTATATAAATTTTAAGGACTTTTGGTTATTTGATTACCATTCATATATAAGAACCTGTTGTTTTTCCACTGTTAAAAATAAATAAAATTGCTAGCATACGGTATAAGTTTACTGTATAATGCATCACTGTCAATCACTTAGACATTGTGTCATGCTGTCCTGTTAATACACTTCATTGTTCTTCATAGTCATTTGGAGTTTTGCTTAAGAGAAAGGAATGTGAAACTATCAATTTTCTTATTCTAAACACCTTTAAATTAACATGTACTTACTGTAATAAAATGGAATTGGGCACAGGGGCCTATTCAAATTAGAATGATAGTATAATATTCATGCCAGTAAGGTGGTACAGGCTATTAAAAGAAAATTTCGCACACAGTAAACTTTTTGGTAATAGACCTGCCACTGAATGGTGACTATAAAGAGCACTTTCAGAACTGGAATGTTAGTATAAACATAATTTATTATTAATTGTATTTATTTATACATATACTGGTTCTATAGTGTGAACCACACAGTTCACTTCCCCTGTTGTAAATTTCTCTCATTTTCAGCTTAATATATTTTTTCATTAATGGCTGAATAAAATCTGTGTTTTCTGAGGACCATTGCTATAAATTTGGCAACATTGTTTGGATGAAGTCTTCAAAAAGGTTGCCTGAAAAGTATATTGCAGTTGGCTAGTTTGTTGATGAATGTTATAGGAAAACAATTAGAAATGCTTCTGCAGTTAGTTGTCTCAAAATTTGGTATTCCTTGTTTCACTGACTTGTCTGAATGTAACTTAAGGTCTGAATCCTTTGTGATACTGATCACTCTCCATTCTCATTGACCTCAGTGGGAACAGTCAGCACCCCGTAGGCAATGACCTGTACATAGCCTAGTGGTGACTAGCGTGTGTGCGTGTGTGGGAAGAGGCTGAGGTGGATGTTAAGGAAATGGACTTGTTTCAAGTTTCTCCTCATCTTCCTTGTTGGAGAAATACTGTATAAAAGTACTTATCAGATTCATACCATCTTACCAGAAAGTGTTCTCTGCTAAAATAATGTATTTTCAAAGGTCAAGAGCAAACTGGAAAAATGTAGAGCTACAATTTAAAGGTTTGTTAATTGAGATACTGAAAATGTCTTTTATGCAGTGTAAGGTCCACTTGTTTATTTTTACAAAAGAATCTTAAAAGATTTTGTAGGCTGTTTTTAAAAAATTCTTATAAGCAACAGCACATTGTAATTCGTGTTCTGACTGTGGGGTGTGTGGGTGGGGTGTGTGTGTGAAGGACCATTTGTTAGATACTGTTTTGTTGCTACAGCAGCCTAGGGAACTTCAAAGGATAAATTAACAAACAGATGGCTTTAACACACTTCCCTGACAGCGTGCACTCCTCAGCATTTAAGCTGCCACAACACACCCTGAGGTGACACCAGCGTTACATATTGATCTTTTGGTGAAAGATACTTTGCTTTTTCTGTTCTACACTGTAGGATGTAGCTTAATTATTCATAAAAGGGTTAGATTCTTGTGAAATATTTGCAACTGAAACTTTTGTCTAAAAATAATGTGGAATTTGTACATTTGCACTATGGATTTACACTGCTTGTGCTCAGTCTTAAGGTGCATTTCTTTATATTTCCTACTTTAGGAAATGGATTTATTAACTCTCGAGCGTCACCAAGCCTGCTAGGAACCACTGGTGGTGGGAATGGATTGGGCAAAGTTATGCCTACAAAGTCTCCGCCTCCACCCGGAGGAGGTAATCTTGGAATGAACAATCGCAAACCAGACCTTCGTGTTGTCATCCCACCGTCCAGCAAGGGCATGATGCCTCCATTGGTAAGTTGGGCCATTCATTCTATAGTATACTATATACAGTATGCCCAAGGGGTGAAAAAAGAGTGCTGCTGAAAGCAAAACTATAATGTGTGTTCATTTGCACTCACACAAATGATCTCATATAGCACCCTAGGCATTATGGAGATGGCACCTTAGAAACACCCCTATCGTAGGAGACTTGACTGATAAAAGAACACAACTCAAGTGCAGGTTGCCATCTTGGACAGTATTAGCAAAAAAAAGTGGGAGAAGATATTCTTACTCACATTGGATTAATAAATACAGAATAATGAGCTGATCTACGTTGAGTTATTTACATTGCCATATTGAAGACTTTGGTTTGGTTTCTTGTCCTGATTGCAGTCTTCCTGGGTTGCTAGGACTGAGGGTTTTAGTGGTTTGGTTTCTAGGGGGCGAGGGAAGAGTTTATTGTACCACTCAGCAAGGGCAACTTTTGCTGATTATTGAGCTGTGTTGGGGGGCCTCGATGTCGAGTTCTGTCCGGTTCTCCCAGGTTGCAGTATTGGTGAGTTGTGACGTGTCTCAGAAAAAATGATTATGTGGGAGGAACCTTCATTTGGTTTGGTGTGTTAGTACAATAGCCATTCACTCCCCATATTTGGAGTTAAAATCTTGAATGAGGACACAAGGAAGAATGAATGGTGGTCTCATCGTTTGTACATCTCACAAAACAACTATGCATTTCAGCACATCAGCAATGTTTGCTATATCTAGAGGTAGGATGAACAGAGTGTATTGCAGGTCAGACCTGAGGTTGGAAGAGAGCTTCTACTTCAACCTTGTGTGGCTGAAGTCATTGATATTAGTCTCTATCTTTTTATGTGCAAACTCATAAGCATTTAAGTACATCTATTCAGTTTATGAATTCTCCCCTATATGGAAGTAGCCAAAAGGAGCATAGGATGTAAACAGTATAAGCATTCTTTATACAATATTTACTTATTTATTTTTAAGATTCCACAAGTGTTGACATTTGCTATTGATGGTAGAGCTAAATCACACAAAATCAATGTAAGTAGCCAGAGTCCTAATTAAAGAAGTTCTTTAACACCTTTATTAAAATGTTTGAGGTTTTTCTAAAAATGCACAAATTATAGAGCACATTCATGAAGAAATATATTGCTATTTCTTAATGTGAAACTTGTGCTTTAAATTATTTTGAAAAATGAATACGGGGGAAAATATTTTAAAAAGCAATTTTAATGTTCTCTCCTTAAATTATCGCTCTCTGTCTGGTGGAGAGGGGAGAGAAGTAAAGAGCAGAGATGCACAGATGTCATTGTGATTGGTGGACTAAAAATACGTGCCTGTGCAGTTGACTTTCATCTGATCAGTCCAACCATAATAGAACCAATGTGCACCTGTGTCCATATATGATGTCTGTAAATACTTGTGCCCTTGCTAGTTCAGCCAATGCTAATTTTCAGATCATCTGTAAACAACCTTTTGTTGTTGTGAACACAACTTTTGCCACAGTATTTATTCCTGCATCAAAACATTTTTATTAATTGACCGAATGTGTATATAGTAAGTATATAATCACATACTTTGTAACTTTGTTTACATAATAGCATGATAAATTCAAAATATTAACAAACGAATAAATAAATCCTGAAGCACAAACATGATTTATTTTATTTTTGAAAGCAATGCTTTTCTGAGTAACTTTATTATCCCTCTTGTTTGCTGAATACAGTCGGAGGAGGATGAATTGGAGTTGGTGAGTTTGGGTTCCTGCTTGATGAGTGAAGAAAGCTTAAGCCATACGACGTGGTCTCAGTTATACCAATGTTCCCTTTGTGGCAGAGAAATGTACTTTTTTTATTCAAATAAAAAAACCCACAAAAATTGCAGAGTGCAAATACAACCAAAGTCTAGCATTCTCCATTTGTAAATTTATGTTTTTATGAAACAGTTTTTTCGTTTTTCTTAGAGGGAACATTGGAACAGAGCCTTACTCAGTAACTGTCCATGCACACAGGGTACTTGTTCTGATGGGGTAGAGTGTTAAATGCCTTATATAGTCCCCAAAATTATTGAAATATTTTTAGAAAATTACTTCACTCCTGAAGTTCCTCAAATTGTAACACAAGCTGTGTGTTACTTCTCCTTCTTTCACGGAGATTATTACATCATTGCTAGTGAGGTCACCTTTTTACAGAGTTGGATTTATTTCATGCTTTATGAGATGATCAAACCACAAAGGGGGGTTCCCTGTTTACCACAAGGAATATGGAATTGCAAACTAATTATTTTACCTTTTTCAACTGGAAATAGGTTCTGTATTTGAAAGGAAATTGCTGTTTTTCAGAAAACATGATATCTTTCAATGTTCACCGTGGAAAATAAATATAAGACTAAAAATAGGTTGACTCATGAGAGTTCTAGATTATTTTTCCAGCAATATGCAAATGTTTTAGGTGTTATAGCACAACAGTAATTGCAGAAAAATGCTGCATCAGAGTACAATTGTAGATCAGCTTCAAGATATTTATACACCTATGCTTTGATTTATTTGCACATGGACTTGTTGCTAATATGAGGCTCTAATTGCATGAAAGCATGAAAATTTCAGTAGTTTCTTTATATTTTAAGTTGGTGAATGCATGCTATTGGATGATATTTTACCTATATTGTTTTCCTAAATTTGAGTGAGTTGGAAAAAATTACTTTTGAAAATTAATACGTGAAGCTGTCCAAAAATGGTGGTGGCTACAGGAAGAGTTTAAATGTTATTCTAATTAACAGCTATTTCATTTGTTTGTTTTTTTCTCAGTGTTGTAGAAAAGCATCTGTTTTTCAATACAAAGAAATATGGGATTTAATTTAATCCATAAAATAGTTAACCAGGTCATTATGTACATATCAGTGATTGTAAGGCTTACTCAAAATCACTTTCATTATAGACGTGTTTATGTTCTTTAACTGTCAAAATTGCCATGTTCTTCTAATATAAATTGTTTGGAATCTAGATATAGTACTTTGGAATATGAATAATGTAGGACGAGCTTGCCCTCTAGTGGTTATAAAAATGCAACGTGCCTATATAAACCTACTCAATGGACTGAAAAAAGCAAAATCTTTCTCAAACAAGACACTTTAAATTAGCAAATAAAGCACCCTGGGAATGCTACTTTATTCATTATATGGATTAATATGTGTTCTGAAATACAGTTCCATATCCTAGCAGTAAACATTAAATTCTACATGACCAGAATTGAACAAATTTACTAGATGGAAGGCAGAAGGGGTTGAGACCCTAGTTTATAGACTAATATAAATATATCACTCTCCTTCCATTATCTCGATCAAATTATCCCCATCAAAAAATAAGGTTCTGAAAATTTTTATTACTGTCTGTAAAGCTTGGAATCCATAACTCAGACAAAAAGTAAAATTTGTCAGCAGTCTTATATTTCCAAATCACACATCCAAACCAAGTGCCCAGGTATAAATTGTCTCTGAAAAAAGCCCCAAATACCCCCCCCCCCCCGATTCCCCTGGGGATATCCTTGGAACCTGTGTAGTTTCCTAGTAGATGTCTCTAACTTTCCATTATGTAGTAGTCCCAACTTTACAGGCTGTTATCCAAGAAACCTCTGGGAAAAGGTCTATTTCCTAAAGACACAGAAATCTGGTCTAATAACATATTCATAAAAGATAAACCCAGTCTCTCACTGTAACACAGTGGGATTTTCAAAACTTAAGCGATTTACAAACACAAATCTCAGTGAAAATAAATGGGTTTTCCCTCAGGTCACTTAAGTGCTTTTGAAAATTCCACCCTGAACCTACAGTATGCGCCTGCTTAACACAGACACCAACATAATCTCTAGAGTAGTAGTTACCAGACTCTTAATCAAGTTCTCTATAAGATTCAGACAAAATAGGCATTCTTGGAGAGAAGTCTAGCTTTGCACAATATAAAATATTCCTCGCACATCAATTAAACTTATTTGAACAAAGTTGTTCCTACAATCAATGGAGGAAGAAAAGATTTTTGGAACAGGAGACAAGTTTGATCCTTCTTACTGGGCTGGCAAAATGCTATGCCAGCAATGATTTCATACATGGAGTATCCACTATTATATAACCTATACATTCAGTCTCCAGCATCACTACTAATGGTGTAATTTCATCTTTGAATGCCACCTTTTCTTTATCTTTTTAAGATCGCACTAGAACCCCTGAGTTTGATCAGATACTGTAAATTCTGAAGCGTTAACATAATGCACTTGGACTCTAAGCTTTCCCTGTGTTTTTGTGCTTAAAGTAGTAGAAGAATACAGTACATTTAAAATGGTAGCTGTAGCATTCCTTGTACTCTTTTTAAACTGTCAAGCTACAATTACCAGATTGGTAGGCCTCAAATCAGCCCTCTTGGTTTTGATTTGCAGAGTTGCATAAACACAAGCACTGCCTGTGTGTTCCATTCTTGTGAGAACAAAAATCATGTGTATTTCTATAAGGTGTGTTCTCTGGTTTCTTCTCCACTCTGTTCTTCAGAGAAGCAGGGATAGTGAAATACCAATATGCCACCCTTGATCAGAAGAAAACACAGAGGGGGTGGTGGTTTTGTTGTTGGCGGGTGCTTCAGCTAAGA
Organism: Natator depressus; assembly: GCF_965152275.1. NCBI lineage: Eukaryota > Metazoa > Chordata > Testudines > Cheloniidae > Natator > Natator depressus. Next base: position 75,491,166 of record NC_134243.1, read on the forward strand.
AGTTGTGAAGCTGCTGTTTTGGGAGCAAATAAATATATATAATTTTTAAGTCTGGGAGTATTACTTTACTTTTCTTTTTAAAAAAGCTAAAACTTAGGTCTGTTAATCTTAAACATTCCATTTGAAATTGGGTACCAGATGGCAAGGAGAATGATGTTCAAATTCCTTAGGAAAAGTTAGGAATAAATCTGCTTTTAAAAGAAAAACAACAACGTGGCCTATTCCTGTCACATCCAGTCTGTGTTGACTTGGCCGTTTTGAAAAAAATTAAGGCTTCCTTGGTAAAGAATATGGCATGCCAGTGATGGAGTGGCCTTGTTTTCTAAAAGGCATCCATCACAATGTTTAAGTAAAGTCTTTTGTAGCAAATGTTTAGTAGAATCATAGAATATCAGGCTTGGAAGGGACCTCAGGAGGTCATCTGGTCCAACCCCCTGCTCAAAGCAGGACCAATCCACAATTAAATCATCCCAGCCAGGGCTTTGTCAAGCCTGACCTTAAAAACTTCTAAGGAAGGAGATTCCACCACCTCCCTAGGTAACGCATTCCAGTGTTTCACCACCCTCCTAGTGAAAAAGTTTTTCCTAATGTCCAACCTAAATCTCCCCCACTGCAACTTGAGACCATTACTCCTTGTTCTGTCATCTGCTACCACTGAGAACAGTCTAGAGCCATCCTCTTTGGAACCCCCTTTCAGGTAGTTGAAAGCAGCTATCAAATCCCCCCTCCTTCTTCTCTTCCGTAGACTAAACATCCCCAGTTCCCTCAGCCTCTCCTCATAACTCATGTGTTCCAGTCCCCTAATCATTTTTGTTGCCCTCCGCTGGACTCTTTCCAATTTTTCCACATCCTTCTTGTAGTGTGGGGCCCAAAACTGGACACAGTACTCCAAATGAGGCCTCACCAGTGTCTAATACAGGGGAACGATCACGTCCCTCGATCTGCTGGCAATGCCCCTACTTATACATCCCAAAATGCTATTGGCCTTCTTGGCAACAAGGGCACACTGTTGACTCATATCCAGCTTCTCGTCCACTGTAACCCCTTGGTCCTTTTCTGCAGAACTGCTGCCTAGCCATTCGGTCCCTAGTCTGTAGCGGTGCATGGGATTCTTCCGTCCTAAGTGCAGGACTCTGCACTTGTCCTTGTTGAACCTCATCAGATTTCTTTTGGCCCAATCCTCCAATTTGTCGAGGTCCCTCTGTATCCTATCCCTACCCTCCAGTGTATCTACCTCTCCTCCCAGTTTAGTGTCATCTGCAAACTTGCTGAGGGTGTAATCCCCACCATCCTCCAGATCATTTATGAAGATATTGAACAAAACCGGCCCGAGGACCAACCCTTGGGGCACTCCACTTGATACCGGCTGCCAACTAGACATGGAGCCATTGATCACTACCTGTTGAGCCCGACAATCTAGCCAGCTTTCTATCCACCTTATAGTCCATTCATCCATCCCATACTTCTTTAACTTGCTGGCAAGAACACTGTGGGAGACAGTGTCAAAAGCTTTGCTAAAGTCAAGGAACAAGGAATGTCCACTGCTTTCCCTTCATCCACAGAACCAGTTATCTCGTCTTAGAAGGCAATTAGATTAGTCAGGCATGACTTGCCCTTGGTGAATCCATGCTGACTGTTCCTGATCACTTTCCTCTCCTCTAAGTGCTTCAGAATGGATTCCTTGAGGACCTGCTCCATGATTTTTCCAGAGACTGAGGTGAGGCTGACTGGCCTGTAGTTCCCAGGATCCTCCTCCTTCCCTTTTTTAAAGATGGGCACTACATTAGCCTTTTTCCAGTTGTCTGGGACTTCCCCCGATTGCCATGAGTTTTCAAAGATAATGGCCAATGGCTCTGCAATCGCATCCGCCAACTCCTTTAGCACTCTTGGATGCAACGCATCCGGCCCCATGGACTTGTGCACATCCAGCTTTTCTAAATAGTCCTGAACCACTTCTTTCTCCACAGCGGGCTGGTCATCTCCTCCCCATGCTGTGCTGCCCAGTGCAGTAGTCTGGGAGCTGACCTTGTTCGTGAAGACAGAGGCAAAAAAAGCATTGAGTACATTAGCTTTTTCCACATCCTCTGTCACTAGGTTGCCTCCCTCATTCAGTAAGGGGCCCACACTTTCCTTGACTTTCTTCTTGTTGCTAACATACCCGAAGAAACCCTTCTTGTTACTCTTAACATCTCTTGCTAGCTGCAACTCCAGGTGTGATTTGGCCTTCCTGATTTCACTCCTGCATGCCCGCGCAAATTGTTTTTAACTGCCTAATCCAAATTAGGTGTTTGTCACCAATTTTAGCTCAAGACTGTGGCACGTAGAGTATTATTAAGATGGCCATAGGAGTTATTCACCTACAAGTGGCAGGATAGTCAGAGCTTTCTACAGTTTTGAGCTTAACTAATTTTCATATCAGAAGGCAGAACCATTTTTTGTTAATGCAAAAGGCACGTTCTTTGAAATATATGTGCAGTCTAATGAGTAAACGTTCAGTTCCCACAACCAGGGCGAGGAACCACAATATTATTCTACCACTAAGGTCTTGGCAACATTGAAGAGTTAAGGGAACTCTCCCACCTTTGCTTTTAGGACAGGTGCAACCACACCTGTGCAAGCAACAGTGGGAGCTCTAGGGTAAATTTTCAAAAGTGCCTGAAAGTCCCATTTTCAAATGTGGGTTAGGCACTTAGTAGTCAACCAAAAGTCAGTGGGACTAAGTGTAAGTCTCTCTTGAAAATGTGACTTACCCTCCTAGATCACTCCAGGCAGGGGCTTTTGAAAACTGTATACTCTAAAGGAGTGCATTTTCCTCTAAGCGCTATCACATTATTCAGATTGACATTAATGAAAGCTGCCTGCACAACAAGAGAATATACCCATAAGTCTAATGCATTAATTATATCTCCTTTAAATTAGTCTAAAACAAAATTAGTTTTTGGCCCTTTAAATGTTTTGTAGAAGAAACTCCACAATCATGAAAAAAGGAGATACTGTTCTTATCCCCAAAATAATGTGAAAAGGGACATGTCATTACTTTTACATTAACACATTCTATTCATTGTTGTAATTGACTTCCACAAGGCATGGTTTTTTTGTGTTTAATCATTTACAGAATACCCAAAGGATAAGCAGTTCTCAGTCTACACAGCCTCTTGCTACCCCTGTGGTGTCTGTGACAACTCCAAGCTTGCCTCCACAGGGACTTGTGTATTCAGCCATGCCTACAGCCTACAACACTGGTAAGTGTCATTTTTTTCTTTTTAATTTACCATTTACCTGATAGGTACAGCTAAGGCTTTCATGATTCTGAATCCCAGAAGGTTTACATGTTTAAGACACTTTATCTTACTTGAATATTTAATTTAAGTGAGGGCTCTTTCTTACTAGTTGAAAATTAGCCTTTAGTTTGTGAGAAGTGTTACTAATACGGAAACATACATCAGAAAGTATGTTTTGGAAGAAACTTTGGTAGTTGGATGTCAGTTGTACATGATGGAACACAGCAAGAGACTGAAATGAAATGTGATGTGTTTTCTATGTCAGTAGTGCCTGACCTGTTCAGTCTAAGGGCTGAAATATTATTTCCAAAACGTCAACAGGCAACAGTCAATACTTTAGAGCATAGTGTCAATTCTGTTCAATTTCCTCTGCTCCTTTCAGGCCATGTACATTTACTAGAAACTACCTGATCATCTTGTGAGGCCAGATATCTACACTGCTATTAAGAAGCACCATGAGCCCCAGGGCTACAGTTTAGAGCCTTGAGGGCCACAGATTGGACACCCCTAGTCTGTAGTGTCTGGCCCATGTTGTATTACCTTTGATACTCATGGAGAAACTACATTGCACGTAGAATAAGTCTTATGTGGATCCAACTTAAAATAATCTAAGAGAGCTTTTAGTTTTTTTAGGTCCCTTAGTTAAAACAAATAGAAGGGAAATAAAACCCTACTTTACTTAATCTCACTAACTAAGATGTAGTGTGCAGTACTGAAGTTTGGTTGATTAGTCTAATTTCAAAACTTAATGAATTTTGAAATATGGAACATTGCTAATCTCTAGTTATTAATTGTCATGCAATACAAAGCTTTCATATTTTAAAACAAAACATCACCTCTAGTCTTTTTGCTTGCAGAGAGAGTCCTTTATATAACCCGGTTGCTAGAGTGGCTTGTCAGTGGGAGGAGGGGAAAAAGAGGAATTTTCTAACAGATTTGAGAGGCTACTGAGACTTCTATAGCTTGGGCAGGTTCTTCCCTCTGTCCTGTGGACCCACTGAGGTCTTCTGTAGGAGAAATTCCCCATTGGCCTCCTGACATTCCTACGGACCTCCTGATGTCTATACAAAGGTAGCCACTCGCTAGCGGACTTTAGGAGATGTCCTGGAGATGGGGAAAGAGGGTCAGAGAGAGCAGGGAACTCATCAGGAAGAAATCAGGGGACATTTCCCCTTTCTTGTGGACCTACTGAGACCTTCAAGAAGGGAGAACCGCTCAGAGAGCCTTAGGAAGTTCATCACACGCCTTAAGTGGTGTATTGAATGCATCCACCTAATTTCCAAGCCACAGGTTAATCAGGGGCCATCTCACCCTAACTGCCTCCTGAGCCTTAGAAGACTTATCCACGGACACCCTTAGCACTGTTCCTGGTTAGCCAACCTGAGGATCACTGGGGCCCATAATTATCTCTGAGCCTCAGAATTTTAGTTGGGTTTTAACCTCTGGCCCACCGGTAGGCCTACTAGTCCCTAGAAATCCAGTTAATTAATTTATTACTTACATTATAACATCCAGATACCTCAGTTAAGATTAAAATCCCATTGTATTGGCTACCGTACAAATAAGAGGCAGACGCTCTTGTATTTATTTAATGTAATGAATGGGCCTATGTAGTCAGACTATTGATATAAGACTTTCACTGTATGACTCTAAACAGTTGAACGTGATTTGGGGTTTGTGAATACAGAGAGCTCAGTTTGCTTTGTCACCCTGGCAAATGCACTGTAAAATTCATGCCAAAGTCTAAGCCGTTAATTGAGGTAAAGAACAGAAAAAGAATAACCCAAAGCAAAGCATGAAACGTTTTAAAGTAAAAAAAAAAAAATTGAACTACTGTTTAAATAAGACAACGTCTTTTTTTAGAGAGTGGTTATTAGTACCTTTCAGAGTAAAAAGAAAAGGAGTACTTGTGGCACCTTAGAGACTAACCAATTTATTTGAGCATGAGCTTTCGTGAGCTACAGCTCACTTCATCGGATGCATACTGTGTACCTTGTTTTATTAAACAGTTCTTGGGAGAAAGGAAAGATTAGTTTTGTTGCCAAACCTGTACGTTAGCTGTTGGAGTCTTTATAGACAGGCAAAAGAGGGAGGAAAGAATGAGAGCAATAAAAAGGGGGGGGGCAGGAGGGAGGGAAATACAACTTTTTATTGAGCGTGTGTGTGTGTGTGTGCATTGATCAATCACAAATGGCACTCTGGGCAGGTGGAATGGCTGCAAGAGGTGCATTTCTGAGCTCTGAATTCTGTCCCCGAACTGGAATTCCATCTGGCTAGTTTTAGCTGGTCCCTTCCTTTCCACCAACCCTTCTCAGTCTGGACAGGACTCAGCAGGCTGCCTTATCCCATTGTGTTGGTGCTGATGATCTTAGAATCGCGTCAGAAGCCAAGAGAGAGGTAGGACAGGAGGAAGATAGTAGGGGGAACAGAAAGCAGTGTACAAGGAAAGGGAAAGGTAGAATAGGGGTCTTGTATGTATTAATCTGGGATTTGTGCTACTCCAGCATAGATGATCCAGTGTCCTAACTAGTGGTTTGAGGCCTGGAGATCTCTGAGTTCCCTTGAAGTTTACAAATAAAGGATGGAACTTCTGGAGCAAAGCAAAGGCCTTTCAGCCTTTCCTAAGGAAACCCTCGGGAGTCCGTGTTCCTCAAATCCGTGTTTTAAGAGAGTCCCAAAAGGTGTCATGGTTGGAATAGGTCATTCCTTCATTATTACTCTTCCGACTAAGTCTAAATTTTGACACAGTTTTGGCCATTGTTTTTTTGGTTTTTAAATCCCCTTGTTTGCAAATTACAACTTCAGCGCAGTCCTTGAGTTGTGTTAGTAGCCCGCTTCTGTCTATATAAATGCAGCTGTTGTCTTTTTTTCCACAGCCTTTTTCTGTTAACATAGTTGATGCTCAGGGTTCATACAGATGACACAACAAAACAATCCCTGCTTTGAAGTGCTTAGTTTGTTTTGGCTCACTCAGGAGTTGTAACTTGAAAGTGACTCTGTGTTTGTTAATATTAGTAGTAGTACATATTTATATTATGGCAGTGCCTTAAAGGTTCTAAGCACTGTACAAACAGAGAGAGACAATCCCTGCCCTGAAGGCCTTAACAATTTGAAGATATAGACAAAGAATAGAGGATGGGGATGAAACATACACTCAAATGAGAATGGTAAAGAATTGGAACTGCTTTGTTTGATATATCTCTTGTGTTATGTGGCGTGTTGTAGTAATATAATCTTAACTCTGAATTTTCTGGTTTTGTAATGTTTTTAATGTGCATATATTTGAAAAGTAGTATGCAGTCAAACCAATATCATCATGTGCTTACAACCTGAACTTCACCTTAGTTTTCTTGTGTGGGATATATAACTGTTTGATGTGAAATGGGTATAATATTTCTGAGGGGAAGAAAAAGATGGTTATCTGATAGATGTGGTACTTGTACCATCTGTAACTTATTTCTAACTGGAATATTTTGTTCTTAAACCTTAAACTGGTATAATCTTGCTGGATGTGAATGTTGCATGAGGATAGTATCTCAAGCTGTCAGTTCCTCAGAAGATCAGTTAGAGACATATGGTAGCCACACTTGAACAGAGCAAACATATCTCACAAATACAGAAATTCTATTCTTGTCCTCTGTGACAATTGCTACAAAAAGATCTAAGCTTTCAAGGAACCTCATGTTCTATAGTAAAACTTCCTGATACATTCTCTGTATCAGCATAGCTTTTCCATATCACATCAGACCATTGGTTTATAAAACTAGGCTTCCTGCCTTTAGCAATAGCAGATATCTGACTATTTAGGTACGGTAAATAAAATCACAGTGCACCTACCTAAATGTTCAGTTATATACATGGTGGAGGGAACAGAGTTCTTTCCTGACCCTTGTTCTAAATCACCTTATGACTGAAGCATAAGGTGTTACTATCCATTATCATAAATATTGTTTCTTTGCAATTTCAGTTTATTTTCCTACAAGCATTCATCCCAGACTCTGATGTTAAAGAAATCCCTCTGGGGATCCATGATGCAGAGCAGCACACCCATCTCAAACATTTGCTTTTAGTCCAGTCACAGCTTGTTAGAGGTCTAACTTCTTTGAGTTTTATTGAGTGCAAATATATCTTGCTGACTGGAGATTGACTTCAATGGATAAGAGGAATAAAGCTGTCAAAAAAAAAAAAGCGATTCTCTTTACCCTTGTAAGAGGACTCTGGATTTATCAGTGTGTGAAAAATGCTCCAGAAATTGACAGTCTTATCCATGCATACAGATTTCAGTGCTAATGAAGCGCCTTGCAGAGTCATTGTGATGAAAAACTGGCAATTAAGAAAAAAGAAAAGCACAAATAGCTGTTTAGTTTGTTCAGCTACCAAACTACCTTCTCCTGTACTTCCTAGAAGGATCTCATCACAACAGTCTCCCTGGCTCTGCATGTTGAGAGTTGGCATTGAAGTGAATCACAGCTTGAGCAAACCTCCTTTTATACAGCAGGGCTAGGGTTATGTCCTTTTTAAAGGTGTTTTAAAAATGTAATCCAACTAGGGATATGCTTCTTTGTAAACCAACAGAAGGGCCCTGTTTCTGAGACCTTAAAACCACAGGCCTAATGTCATGGCTAGGCAGAAATGCCCCCTCAGAAGGCTACAGCTTAAAATCTGTATCCTTCCCCTTATCCCCCTCCCCCTTCCAAGCTCATCAGCTGCATTGAGATCCTGTTGGTTGGTCAGTATGCCTTCATCTCTGGTAACTCCCCAACCAGCACTAGGCTTTCACTACAATAATGTAGGGCATGCTGTGTTTAAGATTTCTACTGTGTGAGACACTGAAACTCTTGACTCATGTAGCACATTATTCTTCACCTAGCAGCACCTCTGAGCATGTACAAATTGCATCAATTCCAGTGCAACAGACTGGAAATCTAACACAAGATTAATATAAATGTGAATTCTTTTAAATCAGGAAGTACTTGGAGATTGTCAGTGCACATTTTTCTAGAATCCAGACGCTGCTTTCAGATTTGGACCTCTTGCATTTAGTGATGCTTCTGGGTGTGAAGGAGAAAGTTGTTGAGAAAGAAGTGTCAGAGGTCTGAAGAGATTGTAATGTCCTTTGGGGACACGGATGGGACAGAAGGTGATGGCTCTCCTCCTTACCTTTTAGATACAGGATGGAGTTAAACCTATTTCTTTCTCTGAAGAGACATAGGGACAGAGGGTCATATTCACAGTGTGTTCAACAGTTTATGCAGCTGGACAATCCTTAAAAATTGGTGTCTTCACAATTCAGCCCCTAAGATCATGGCTGCAGATCAAGTCTAACTTCCGGCTACAGACAGAGCTTAGAAATCAACCTGTCTGCAAAAGAGCTATTTCTAGTTAGTTAACTTGGATTTCTTGTTACTTTTGTTGAGCAGTATTATGCCTTGAGAGTATGTCCAGACTCATACAGTTGGAACTTTGGCAGCAATGGTAGCTGAAATTTCACAATGCCTCAGAAGATGAGATTTTCAAAGCTACAGCATAGAATACCTCCATATTTCACAGAACATTAATGTAACAGTAGTATCGTGGAAGATAGCTATTACATGTTTAAATCTGTATCTCATTTTGTCCAATATAGGACCCACAATAATAAAATCTGACCTTCTTTTCCTTTATCTGTATGTAAATAGCAATCTAATACCCCATTGAAGGGAACGGTATAAGGACCTGCACAGACAAGCATACTCTTTCGCCACCAATTGGGTATTAATCATATATAGCTATAAATCCACTACAGAATGTCTCTAGAATTTACCATCAGAAAAGTACTACTTCTAAGCTTTTCTGAATGTCGTCATGTTTGTAGATGACAACGTTTGGGAGTACTTTTACTCTATAAGGGATACTCAGGCCTGGATTTAAAAGAGACAAATTGTGTTATGAGTGTGTGATTTACATCTTCCAAGGCATATACAGTGTATCAGCTGTTGCACTCTGAAGGGACAAGTTCCTGACAGAATGTTAATGCAGGCTCTAGAGTCAAAATCCGTAGTCCACTTGATCGACAAATCATAGTTACAGGGCTAGCTGCTCCTCTGACCCATTTTCTGGCCTTTCTGAGTGCACCCCTTAGGTATGAGGTCTTGTGCCTTTAACTCCCTAGGGTGGAGTCACATGATTCTCCCACTTTTAGAGCACGTCCTGGGCTATAGCATGCAGTGGATCAACTTTTTACACCCAAACAGGTCTGACTGGGTTCGGGTACCTACAGAAGCTGTGACTAGCACTGAATACTGTGACCCTTAACAGTAGGGACTAAGCCTAATAAGAGAAAAGGGTTTTAAAACAATAAAAAGTCTACATGCATGTCTGTCTAACCATCTTCATGGGGAGGGACCCCAATAAGTCTAATTTCCCCCAATCTCTGGACCATGGGTTCACCTTCGTTCTCGTTCTCTGGTTGGGGGACTTAGCAGGGATCGGGAGTAGCAACTAAAATCAATAGCCCTTGGTGTTTGCTGAGAGGCTGTTATCTGGGCTGTTGTCCTCTTTTTTGTCTGCATGTAGACAGACTCTTATTGAATTAATTCAGTACATGCATACAACAATCAGGCAAACAGAACCTACAGTATTCATAAATTATTACAGAGTAACTCCAAATCAGTCACACTAGGCTCTGTAGTCCTAGAAAATATCTCATGAGAAATTGAACTATAAATAGTAACTGACTGTCATTTCAGACAGGTGTAAATGTATAAATCTGATTTGTAAGTCTCCAAAAAGATCCTGCTTAAGTAAATTGTTAGTTAATCTCTGGTGGCAATGCAAAGTAACTTTTTTCTTCCTGGCATTTTGTCTCATTCACAAGAGACCAGAAATTATATTAAAGAAGTTGTATTGCAAAGTGATTAAGAGCAGAGAAACGTTTGCAGCTTTCTCTTTTAAAACCTGAAAGGAAAGCATAAGTGATAATGATGAACTGAAAATAACTTCCTGTGTGTGAATGAGCAGTGAGAACTATCTAAGCATTATATTCTGGCAAAAAAAAATCCAATAATTGAATTGTTGATTACAGCTGTACAGTGTTCCTCTCAATCAGCATATCAAAACTATATCCAAGTGCATGACACATTCTTGCTATATATAAAAAGAATACCTTAGTTTTTAGGCTCTAAGTCATCAGTTATATACCACATGAATATAAGAATGAAACTGAATTATGGTGGAAAAAGAGTTTGATCCGTTATAGACTGTCAGTGATGCTTTTAGAGCTTTAAATATGTCTTGCAAATATTTCCTTGTGCCATAGGAGATGAATGTTGTGATTTGGGGTTTTTTTTTTTTGGTTTGTTTTTTGCTGAACTAATTTAAAAAAGAAAAAAAGGCTTTTACGTCCTCACCATCACTATGATAATGGCAGGTGAGTACATTTTTTCCCTTAGATGGTACATTTTCATAGCAGTTTGTAAAGTAGCTATAGTTACAGGATTTGATTATTTTCTGGACCAACATCCACTTGACCCAGGAGAAGTGGACAGGCCCCCAGAAAGATAGTACTAGGTTCCCTGATGATCTGTTTTGCACAACTCCTGCTCCAGTATGGGTTAGAGCATCATAAAGACTGCTCTGACTTATGCTAGCATGCATTGATCTCCAGGAGACACTTTACCAGTTTAGCATTGCTAGAACACAATAGTGATCCAGCCATGCCCCCACAGCAGTGGCAGAAGACAGTGTGGCACAGGAGCTGGTTATACCAGTTGGGATGTCGCCTCTCTTGGAGGAATTCTCAGATGGCCATATACTGAGCAGAGTAGAGGGGCTGGATCGGAGGAAAGAATCTGGCTCTCCTACTGTGTCGAGGGTTGAACCCAAGATGGGTTTTCTCTTATGCCAGATTTATTATATTCAATTATTTCAGTTGGTTTAGTGGCCTGTCTTAATGCCCACTTTTTTATTTTATTTTGAAGTTCCCGGACAGAGCAAAATATTCAGAAATGTACACGATAAAACCAGCACAGTAATGAACATTTTCTTTTATATGCACAGGAGAAGACCTGTTGGATGAAGTACATGTATTGTCATATTTATTGGTGTAAATAAACCCAAATCAAGCAATAGCAACTAGGAGTTGGAAGCAGGGTTGAGAAGAGAGAGCATTCTGAGGCCATGATCCTGCAAAGGGATCTGCGCGAGCAGACCTGTATGATGTCAGTGGGAGTCCACACAAATGAAAGGGTCTGCCCTTTTGGATCCTTTTGCATAGTCCGCCTGTAGCTGATTTGAACTGGAAGCTAAAACTTTGATTCTTATAACTGAACACAGTATAAACTATTTTTCTTGCTGCTTTTTCAGATTACTCCTTGACTAGTGCAGACCTGTCTGCCCTGCAGGGCTTTAACTCCCCAGGAATGCTGTCTTTAGGACAGGTATCTGCCTGGCAACAGCACCATCTAGGGCAAGCAGCCCTCAGCTCTCTTGTGTAAGTGGATCTGTAATGTTAATTTACCACACCCGACTGGGAACATCTGCTACTTTGATGATAAATGAATAATCCTGCATTTGACACTGTTCAGTAGGACTCTACTTTAATTTCTCCTTCAGTGCACATGTATGTGGATTCTTCACATGTTTGCCAGTCAGCTCACTGGTTGTGAAATTACTGTAGTTATTTTAAAAAAAAAATAGGGGGGAGAGGGGAGGACAGGGGACTTGCCTTACAATTTGTCTGTTGAGTATGTAGCACACTATTGGTTCTATGTAAGTAGTAATGCTGACAAACATCACCACTCTGCAGACATTTCCAAAAAGATATCTACCTGAAAGCTTGACACAGATTTCAAAAAATTAAACATTTCTATTTGTCTTAATTCCTTTTAAAAACAAGTAAAATATGTAATAACAAACCACAGAGTAGTTGGATACTCTGGTTCCCCGGAAGAACACAGCACTAATGGAACAATTGTATCTAAAACTGTATCCATTTCTTGCTGATAAAACCCACTTTAATCTAATTGGTTATGCTTCTTCTGGGGCTTACTGAACAATAAGGTATGTAATAAATACCAGCGCTCTGTGAACTAGTTCGGGATGTTGGGACACCTTTAATTCACAATTTTCAGCTTTGAGTCTTACACTAAGCATTCAACAAATGTTTTTTTATTTCTGAATTTAGCTTGGATTCAGTTTGAGTATGGGCTACAAGATTTCACAATGCTTAATATTTAAATATAAATATGAATTGTAACTTTTTTTTGATTTCCCCAGTGCTGGAGGCCAGTTATCTCAGGGTTCAAATTTATCCATTAATACCAACCAAAACATCAATATAAAGTCCGAACCAATTTCACCTCCACGGGACCGTGTGACTTCGTCTGGGTTCCCTCCGCAGCAGCAGCAGCAGCAGCAATCGCGGCAGGAAATGGGTCGTTCCCCTGTTGACAGTCTCAGTAGTTCCAGCAGTTCTTATGATGGCAGTGATCGGGAGGACCCAAGAAGTGATTTCCATTCACCTGTTGGGTTGGGAAGACCACCAAATACAGAAGATAGAGAGAGCCCATCAGTGAAACGAATGAGAGTGGACACATGGGCGACATAAACTTTCAGCATTGCCACTTCTGTTTTGTGTTATCACAGTGAACTGTCCTGACATATCTAAATATATAAATAAGGACATGAAATAAATATATTTATATGTATATACATACATGCATATATATATCTTCACGTGTATATATATGTGCGAGTGTATGTAGCATACACAAAATCATCAGGCACTTACTACATACTCCTTGTATAGCAGCAGATGTCCCATGGTAAAAATATAACAAAACAATCCTATAGGTATTGGTCTAGTATGGCACTTACCTGGACATGCTGTTTTAATAATAGAACCTGTTCTGCAAAGAAACATTGTACCAGTCTATAATCCTGCCACTGTAGATTGCAGAAACCAAGAGGGCTCCCCTGTAGTAATGTCCCCATGTGTGGCTACTTGTAGTTAAGAAACAATGCTTTGTAGCAGCAGAGCAGTAGAAAAGCAGGAAAAAGAAAGCAATACTGTACATAAAATGTCCTTTATATTACCCAACCTGGCATGGGTCTCTGTTGCAGAGGGTGCATGGCGAAGGGCTGCAGGTATAAAAACCTGTTTTGCACGTGCAAAAAAAATGTATTGGGTCAAAGAAGTGATTCTTAATTAAAAATAAAAAAGTGAAAGAGAGAGAAGACCGAGAGAACTCGCATGAAATATTCAGAAAATAGCCTAGACAATAGAGCATTAACAAAGTAAAATTAATATATTAAGTTATAATTGGAATATGTTTGAAAAGTTTCTTTTTACATTCTATCTTTGAAAAATATAGAAAGAAACGGATTTAGCTCATGTATATTTTATATTAAAGAAAACAATACCCTTATGAATTGAAGACTATATATAAAAGTTATATACAGTACTTTTGGACACATTCTGCTACCAATTATTTATATAAGCCAAAGCTGTATGATGTAGCTTTTTGTAGAGTATAGTTTTATCTTGTTATTTTGACTTTCTAGTTTTTTGCTTTCAGAAGAGGAAAAAACAAACTTGCAGGCAGAACGTTGGGGGAAAAATAAGCCATGAACACTTATTATTCTATATGTAAATTAAAATTTGAGCCAAACTCTTTGTGTATATAGCATCTTAAATATATCACCTTTGGTGTAAGTACCTATGTATTGTACGTTCACCAGATTAAAAAGTATATTTTTGTGGATTGACGCCAACTTGAAAAAAGGCGAGGTCCTTATTAAGTAGAGTATTCACTGTTTAATATTTACTATTTTGTTAAATATACTGTACTTTGTTTGGATTTTAATTATTATTAATATTATTATCCAGATTTTTCAGAGGATGTATAAAGGGGTTGTCCCCTTCACTGGTGGTGAATGTGTGCCGTTAAAATGTAATCTCTGTGCTGTATGGTTAAGCTTCATTATACATTTTATATATATGTATATAAATAGCAAAGTGGCAAAAAAAAAAAAACCCAACAAAAATCCGGTGTTAAGTTCATCCCACATAAATATTAAATATCTGTTACAACACATTTTAAGGCATTATTTTAAAACTGCCTCTTGTGAGAAAATATTCAGTGGAAAAACTTGACCTAATTACTTATGTTAGGGAAATGATAACGTATCAGATGAGCACAAAAGGTTTTGTAAGTGGTAAGTGGTTTGGGACAAAACATTTGCTTTGGAAAGAAATCCTCTCATGTCTCCTTCTTCTAACGTTCAAAAAAATTGAGCAAGAAATCCAAATGCCCAACATGCTATGTATCTGGTTAGTACCTAAAGTTCTGATCCTGCAGTTCTTTGTCATGCATTAGTGAGCCTACTTACAAGAGTAAAGGTTTGCCAGATCTGGCTCCAGTACAGCAGCAAATTCTCACATCATTCAGGGATGTAAGGAGTACCATAATCTCTGCTTTAAACCTGACATTGCTGTTGCTAATCTATTGAAGTTTGGCACAGATTTACTTAAATCTGGATCTGTACAGAGTAAGTCTCTAAGGGAGGTTTTGAGTTAAAACTCTGTGTGCTTTCAAATTCCTGCTACTTCTCTTGTCGTCCTGTGCATGCAATATTATTATATTCCCTCCTCACTACAAACAAAATAAAATGTAGACTTTTAAGAAACATAAATCTAACTACTAGCCCCTCTAATTTTGGAAAAAATTGAAGTTGTTTTGTGTGTTACACAAAACTCTTCAAAGTTGATTCCATATATTTATTAAAACAGTTTTTTCTTGGGGATTCAACACTTTTAAAGCAAATTTTCTAGTAAAGTCCCTCAGTTGATGCTATAATTTAAAAAATGTGAGAGGTAGAAATGAAAATCCAGTGTGTACAGCCATCTCCTTGACATCTGCTTGTACACGGAATGATCCAAGAACAAATGTACTGCAGGTGGATTTCAAGACTAAATCTGTTGTGTTGTCAGTGTAACTTTTAAAATTACAGAATTTTTAAAAACAGTTGGGGCAAACTTTGACTTACTTTCAAATTAATCTACATTTAGTAAATTGAAACTAGAGTAGTCACCGCAACAGAAGAGCCTATGGAGGATTCCAATTTTCAAATGAAAACTGCATTTCCAAAGTATTTCAGTTCACTTACCGTTTCACAGAACCTTTAATGCTTTGAAAAGTTATGTGATTTTTTTTTGTTATTTATGCACGTATATGAACTTTGCTGTACATTTGAGTGGGAGTTCTGCATTCACATTTACTGTCTATTTTCTTGTGTGCCTTACGAGATGGCTTTGCTGACTGTATGTCAATAGTCTTTATTTCTATGCAGGTTTGTAAGCAGTACTATTACTGTTTTCTAAAACAATGTTACATAAGGTTTGGAGTTTGTATTTAAATCACACCAACTGACTGATGTAAAACTTGTGCAATTCTTAGGAATTGAAGATCAGACTGTTAACCTGTTGCCCATAGCCCTGTAATGGACTCCACTAAATAAGCCTTTGCAACAACATCCCATCTGTGTGGAAGAACTCCACGCCATGAAAATCATAGGGGAACTCTGATTTTTAATAACACTAATCGTGTACGTTTGGAACATACTTTTTTTTAGGAGATGTAAAAGTGTTTTGTAGAAGAAAGGACACAGCACAGGAGAATATTTCAGCAATTAAAATATCAATAGAGCATTTTTTATTAAGTACATTTAATAAATGCAGTTCAAGGTAGGGTTCAGATAGATCAAATCTAGTGTGAACCTACTTGGCTGGTATTGATTAATGAGAGTTGTACCTGCTAAAATGACAAATCATCTTTGAGCTCTAACTAACTAGCTCTAATATTTAAAAAAAAATAAATCGGGTTGGTTGGAGAAAAATGCTTTAGCATTTCCTTTTATTGTAAAGGACACTAATGCATCAAAACCTTTTCTGAATTATTATGCGCACAAGAAATATATAGTAAATAAGGAACATAATAACTCCTAGCAGTTGAATGTGGGAAGAAGTTAAATTAGAATGTGAAAGAAAGACTTATAAATGTAAACAGTTACTTCTTAGTAGAAACTTTCTTCACTTTGCTGTGCAAGAGAACACTGCTTTGCTATATTTAAAATGGCTTTTTTAAAAGAGATTTATGTATTTGGTAAATGTTTGTAGTCAACAGTTCACACAAGAAGCTGTTCCCGGTTTAATGATGATAAGCCGTTTGGCGGCACAAGCTGGACTTTGTTGCCATCCTTGAGATGAATCTTTTAAGAAAAAAAAATAAGTTAATCTCAATTTTTCCCTGAATGTGTTGTTTTTCTTCATTATACAATAAATATTCTAGTGAACTTTTTATCAAATGGTTAAGAAAATGCTAGAAGTTGTTGTAAAATATTTGTATCCTGCATTCACTAAAGTAAAAATACTGGCTTTTACTGTGTACTCCAGGCTCTGTCGTATTTGCAGAGTACAGTGCTTATATCATGCAATTTCTCCTTCTCCCTGGTGCCTGAACGAATACTTCCACCTTGAGTCTAAAGAGCACCTGTTAATAGAATCGTGGACCCATTTTCACCCGGATGGATTGTTTTTAAACTGATAAAATTATATCCATTCATATATTTTTCTCATTGCAACCAGAATTAAGAGTAGTTCTGACATAAATCCATATAATAAAAGAAATATGGTAAAATATGAATAACACTTTATGAATAGACAAATGCAAAAATTGGTGTAAATGAAATTTTCATAATTTACATAACTCCTTTGTAATGTTGAAATGGGCATATTTCCTTCCCCTAACGTTTGCTCTTCCATTGCGCTTGCATGCTGGATTGGCATTTATAAGTGTGCTCAAGAATGCTGGGTTGCTGATTATATTTAAATAAAAAAGTATTAATGCATTTGAGGAGGGACGGGGTAAAAAAACCCCTCCCATGAAGAATAAATGTGCTTTGGAAATAATAAAATCTGGTGAGTGTACTAGCCTCTAGCTTCCCTTGAGAAATGTTATTAGGTATATTTGTGGCTGCTGCTGGCTCACTCTTTTCCTGTAGGGGGCAGGGCTTTGCTTTCATCAGTTATCCCTGCTTCACTTCTCCAGTTGTCCTGCAGATTATTTTAGGTGCCACTCCTCTTTAGCACCATGAAATGTGGGCTCTCCTGATGGCTGTGCTTCCCTTCTGCTGGAACTCATCCTTAGGGCAGTCCCATCCAATGCTCCAGGCTTCTCTTCTGGAAGCTTCTGCCCATGAGCCCTGACAGCTATACCCTGCATTTCATTTCCTCCTGCTTCCCCTGGGTTTCTGCTGCTGCCTCAAATTCCTAGAGAGCTCGATGCAGCCATAGCAATGGAGGCGTGAAAGCTCACAACTGTTGCTAACCATGGCGCAACCTCTGGTGCTGGGCTAGAAGAACGGTCAACTGGCAAGGAGTCAGCTCACTGCTAACTGATAATTCCACTAACGAAGCAGGAGAAACCTCTTTTCCCCAAGAGCCGTATCACACAATTTCAGGTTCTGAATCTCTCACAGGGAGCCCCTACCTGCACCCGAACCCCCCGTCGCCTCCAAAAAAAAACTTGTCATCTGTCCCACTGGGCTAAACTCTGCACTTCACCACTGAAAACTGCTTCGGTTTCTCCTTTTCCTGATTTATCTTTCTCAAGCAGCAGCTTTCCTAGCTCTCGCATTCCATTACAAGCTGGAGTCTGGGAGCTCGTTTCAATTCCTGACTCTGGTGGAGGGCCCTTATTGGCAGGTTTTGAAAGCTGGTTGAATCTTACGGCTAAAAACATTCACAGTGCAGCTACAGCTGCTGAAAATGAATTCATTGTTATTTCCTAGTTAGCTCCCACAAGTACCTTGCTCTAGGCTTTATGATGGGCTTTTAAAGCTGGTTTTGTCTCTGATGTGTGCCAGCAGAGAACGTACGAGGAGTCCTGTCCAGTCAGATGCTATGGTACAATAGGGCTGGTCAAACAACTGTGGTCGTCGAAATGACCATGTCACCATATGAAAAGGCAGGTGTTGAGCACAAAAGTGGCAACTAGTAATAGAATCAAGCAGCAATCAATGCCGCAGCTACTGGCGGCTGACTCTATTAACTACTCGAGTATCCAAGAGTTAAAACAGATTGTAACACATTGAGCTGAGCACAGTTGTAGTAAACTCTGGATTAGCAAAACTTGCTACGTTTGGAAACCTAACACAGGCTTGGGAGGCTCCTAAAATGGAGGCAACATTTCCACGTTTGGCTACGGTATTGTTTGAAGAGATTTCCCTGCTCACCTCTTTCTGCAGCGGCTCAATGTGTCCGTGGCTGCGGTGCCTTGTGGATATCAAGAGACTACATCATGAGGTCATTTCTTTCGGGGGGCAGAGGGGTTGGTGAGCAATGTGCTGCCTTTGGCTGTGATTTGTGGGATAGGTTTCAGTAGTCTAGACAGTCCCTGAGGGGAAAAGCCACTGCCTTGATTATTTTGTACAGCACACATGGCCTTGACATGGAGGTGGTGACATGCTTATCTTATCACTTGTTACTGTAACATTGTTCCTTGTGCCCAGGTTAGTATTGCAAGGACACCAGTTGGAGCACCTAAGGGATCTTCCATCCCTTTATAGAATGTTTCCAGTAAGCTTGATCTGCATTTTTCACAGCGCAACGTGGTGACTAATAAAAGGTGAATGCAGGAGTGAGTGATGGCTAACACAGGGCCTTAAGACTACAGCAATGCCCAGCACATCCCAAGTGAAATAACATCACCCATGTACCTGTGTTTTCTTTAATAGCTGTGATAACACTGGTGCAAAGCCTTATCTGGGAATTACTGACAAGCTGTAGTTAATGGTCCTGTGGCAATCGTCTCCTCCCTGCCAGCAATACGTTCCCAGGCAATTCACTGCAGCGTGACTATTACTGCTTTACGGGAATACATTTGATCAAATTTGGTCAACGGACAACCACAGCGAGCACATCCTGATCTGCTGTATGGGCTACTTTTGCTCCCTTTTTTCACTGTGTGTTGTAATGGCCAGATTCAGAAATAGTGAATGAAAGGTTGCAGGGCTGGGCCTTAATCTAGCAATGTGGTGCAGGATAACTTACTAAAATAACGGTTAAAAGCCTACTGCCAGGCTACTGCACCAAAGTAAGGCTGCCTCTAATTAAATGGAAACAGGAATGTTGCAGCCTCTGCATCCCTAAGAGCAGGGGTGGCCAACCTGAGAAGGCGCCAGAATTTACCAGCCTACATTGCCAAAGAGCCACAGTAATACGGCAGCAGCTCCCAGCACCTCCCCCTCCCTCCCTGCACCTCCCAATCAGCTGTTTCATGGCATGCAGGAGGCTCTGGGGGGCGTGGGGGTGGGGGGAGCGAGGGCACTCCAGGCTCAGGGGAGGGGGCAGGAAGGGGTGGAGTCAGGGCAGGGCCTGTGGCAGAGCCCGGGGTTGAGCAGTGAGCACCCCTGGTACATTGGAAAGTTGGAGCCTGTAGCTCCAGCCCCAGAGTCGGTGCCGAGACAAGGAGCCGCATGTGGCTCTGGAGCTACGGGTTGGCCACCCCTTCCTAAGAGCAATAAAATCAGTGTGTTGCAAACTGTGGAAACACCAGTAAATTATGCGGCTTGGAGCTTAATACCGTACATTAGTTTTCAGCTGATGTCTGTCAAACTTCAGCTCAGCCAAGTGCTGCTCAGTAGCCAGGTGTGCTGTTTTCTTGAAGCAAACCACCGTTTTTGTGACTTCGGGCACAAAGGGATGCGTTGCCTAAGCCGATGGTATTGGCAGCTTTAAAAATGCATGACCCAAGTGCAACCTAAAAATGTTCTCACAGGAGCAGCAATTGCTACAATTGTAATGGCATCACCGTTTCCATTTTACTCTAGCGTCAGCTGCTACTAACTTTCCAAAGCTTGCGGCGTCGATGCTGGAATGGTGCTAAAGCTCACCTTTGCTGGGCAGTGTGAGCAACACCCTTTCCTGCCTATTTCTGAGTTGCCCGAAAGTGAAGGAGCCTGAAGCCAAAACTGCGGGGCGTCAACAGCTGAAGCTGGCAGCACAGAAACAGCCTCGCTGAGGCGAAGTGCCTTTGGATGTGCTCAGGGAACTTGGCTTTGACAGAGAACGGAGCCTTTGCGAATTGCACACTGAACACAGGCAGTTGCTTTCGCAGGTGTTGTGTCGTGGCTACAGCTTTGGCTGGGGTTACCTAGTGGGGAAGTAGCCATGTCACGGCGACTCCCTTGCACGCAAGCTCTAAGATGTGCCGATGGGAATCTTGCTCTGCGAGTGGTGGAGCAAGCACCGGTAATGATCGTCCCCAGGTGTGGAGTGCCGCGATGCCAGAGAAGGGCTCCCTCCAAAGGGGCATGGGCAAGGAGTTCGGATGACGCTTAGCCGAACAATTCTTAACACAGATTTTGGTGAACATGTAAGCTTCACGGCTGAGGAAGGCTGTATTAGGCAGCTGAAACGGACATAGGCAAAGCAAGTTTTGTTTGGTTCTTTCTAAATACATTTCTGTAGGGTTGGTGGATAGCTGTTTTCTTTAGCTTGTTGCTCTGAGGTTTTGGAAATAGAGACTGCTTTTATTATACCAGATATGGTCAGCTGGTCACGGGGGCAGGGCACACTGACTCAATGAACTGGGATTATGAGCCCAAAAGAGCAGTTCTATGAAAATGGCACCATCTTGATCAGCAGCTCAGCTCCCCATGCCCGTTGAACCTCAGCTGTGCTGACTTCAGTGTTTAAGTCAGTGGGTCTCAACCTATTTACCATTGTGGGCCACATCCAATACTACCTATTTGGCCCTGAGGATGTCACATGGGCGCTGTGTGCTGATTGGCCTGCGGGCCACAGGTTGAGAATCACTGGTTTAAGTTTACTACTTTTTATTCCTGTTACCCCTGCTGAGCCAACATGGCTGAGAGCATCTGCTCTGGATTCTCTTCCTCTTTGTAGGCAAACAGAATTGTTTGCTAGTTTCCAAATGTTTTCACCCGTGTAACTCTCTGAAAGCAAGGGCCCTGATGGCACAGGTTATCAATGTGGGGACAATTAGCCTGCAAATGTTTTATTTTAAGTGTTGGTATCTGACAAAGGAGGAATCCAGCTTGATTCTCCAGTCCCAGGCTGATTTAAATCATGGGTGGCAGTTTGATGGATTATCTTGAAAACTGAAGGTGTTTGATAAGGAGTCACTGAAACACAGTAAACAAGGGTGATTTTTACAGTCACGTTTCAGAAGAGCACTTTCAACATTCCAGTCTGCCTTCTAGCGTGAAAGATTTAGAATCATAGAAGATCATGGTTGGAAGAGACCTCAGGAGGTCATCTAGTCTAATCCCCTGTTCAAAGCAGGACCAATAGCAACTAAATCATCCCAGCCAGGGCTTTGTCAAGCTGGGCCTTAAAAACCTCTAACAATGGAGATTCCACCACCTCCCTAGGGAACCCATTCCAGTGCTTCACCACCCTCCTAGTGAAAGTGTTTCCTGATATCCAACCTCGACCTCCCCCATTGAGACCCTTGCTTCTTGTTCTGTCATCTGCCACCACTGAGAACAGCCCAGCTCCATCACCTTTGGAACCCTCCTTCGGGTAGTTGAAGGCTGCTATCAAATCCCCCCCAACTCTTCTCTTCTGCAGACTAAATAAGCCCAGTTCAGTCTCTCCTCATAAGTCATATGCCCCAGCCCCCAAATAATTTTCATTGCCCTCCACTGGACTCCCTCCAATTTGTCCACATCCTTTCTGTAGTGGGGGGACCAAAATGGGACGCAATACTCCAGGGGTAGCCTCACCAGTGCCAAATAGAGGGGAATAATCACTTCCCTCAATCTGCTGGCAATGCTCCTACTAATACAGCCCAATATGCCATTGGCCTTCTTGGCAACAAGGGCACACTGCTGACTCATATCCAGCTTCTCGTCCACTGTAATCCTCAGGTCCTTTTCTGCAGAATTGCTGCTTAGCCAGTCAGTCCCCAGCCTGTAGCAGTGCAGGATAAATTTTATATTATGTTTTCCATTTCAGTAGTGAACAGGAATGTACATATTAAAAAACACTTAATATTTGTAGCCAGCATTCTGCAATTTGGAACTGGATATACTTGGATATTTTGTTCCCACAAATAACGGCCATAGTACTCTGCCTTCTTTGTGATTATGTTTCACTGTAAAGTAAATGTTTATAATTGAAACAAATTCTTACTCTGAGCAGTGTCTGGCCGCAGTTCTGTCCTAAATCTTGCTTTTCTTTTTAAGGAAAACTGCAACATTAAACAACATAGTGTGGTTCAGAATATGCCACGAAAGAAACAGACATCAATCCAGGATCGTTCCCCTGTGCTTTTCTTGAATTTTTCTTCATTTAAAAATTAACAGAAGGGACCAGTTTTCCTTCACAGAAGAAAAATATTTATTTTAAATGGATACAGCTGGCTTTAAGAAATCAGACGCTTTAGGTACCTTTTTAAAAGAAATTATGTTCCCTCAAGCCCCCTTAAAACCTGGCAAGAGCTTCCTACTTGCTGCAGGAAGAATATTTGTTTATCAGTCCCATGACTTAACACTGTAACTCAGGAAGCTTCTGTTTACTTTATTCATTGTACCTCCCAGCTCCCTTTGCAGCAAGCAGCTAGTTTTTCAGATACATTTTTTGTTTGAGTCATTATAAACACGAATGCTGTCCATGTATGTGCCTCAGGCCAGCAAGACTATTAATGACAGGACTTCTCTCTCTTGATTCTAACTTCAACACCCATCTCAGAACCTTAGATAAGAATATTCATCAGCACTTAGATTAATTTGGGACAGAGATGGCTAGTACTAACCCCTGTGCTCATAAATATAAGATCTGAATTTCCTTCACGTTGCCTCAACTTTTGGGTATTTATGTGACAACAGTGCCCTCTAGCGACAAGACAATAGCAGGCAATTCCTTAATTCGACAAATCATTTCAAAAGTTATTTTTCAGTCTTCCATCATTTCCTCCTTTTACCTGCTTAATTTTGTTCTAGTAAATAAATCTAAAAGTATTGACTCTTGTATCTGAGTGTTTGAAAGAGAGAAAAAAACCCTCTCTCTGTACTTTGCTTTAAACCTTTATGTATTTTCTAATGAGTGTTTTATTAATCTGTGATTTGTACCCAGTTACAACAGTACTAATTCTATAACTATCCTCCAGTTAGGTGGGGGACGGGGAGTGAGACCCAGCTACCTTCTGCATTCAGCACCCTTTGCTTTTCATACCATAATTTCAGCTAGTATCCTTTAAGCCACTCAGGCTGGTCAACACATGCATTATATATAGGTGCACCTCCTGGGATGTCAGTGTCTAGGCCTGGGAAAAGTCTAACTTCCTTCAAGTTTGCTCTATGCTGAAAGTTAGCTTATATTTAGGCAATATGTTATGGAGATTTTGCTTATGTTACACACACTGTTTCCTTAGGTATTTTCAATTCTACAACTTCAAAATGTCAATTTCTACTGTCGGGGTTAGCCATGAGAAACTGTTCTGAATTTATTTTTAAAATGGCTACACCAATCAAGAGGTTTTTACTGCAGATTCAAATTGCCCAAAGCTTAGTCTTCATCCACATTTATCGCATGTACTGTAAGGAACCTTTCCACGCATTCAGCATTCACTGTAAACAAGTCGTTGAAAACTATACCCAAAACCTGTGGGCCTCCATTGAACAGACCAGAATACATCAAGAACTTCTTAGGCTCTGTGACAACCATGTGTACTCGCACAAGAGCCCTTATTTCAGGATGGAGATGGGAGATCAGAAACATGGCTGACTAGCTACACAGGCACTAAAAATGCCTAAAATTAGCCTACACCAGGTTTGTAGGCCGCAGCCTACAAGTTATGCTCCTTCTCATGAACTCCTAAAATAGCTGGGGGCTTGTTTCCCCTGACTTTTTATTATTGTACAAAATGGAAAACTCTTCACTGACCCATCTAGCTTAAACTAATAAGAGCAAGGACACCCTGTTTAACATTGTCTGCATTGTCTACAGGCAAGCTCTGCAACACAACCGCATTTGCTCCAACCCCTCAGACAGAGACAAACACCTACAAGATCTCTATCAAGCATTCTTACAACTACAATACCCACCTGCGGAAGTGAAGAAACAGATTGATAGAGCCAGAAGAGTTCCCAGAAGTCACCTACTACAGGACAGGCCTAACAAAGAAAATAACAGAACGCCACTAGCCGTCACCTTCAGCCCCCAACTAAAACCCCTCCAACGCATTATTAAGGATCTACAACCTATCCTGAAGGATGACCCAACACTCTCACAAATCTTGGGAGACAGGCCAGTCCTTGCCTACAGACAGCCCCCCAACCTGAAGCAAATACTCACCAGCAACCACACAACAGAACCACTAACCCAGGAACCTATCCTTGCAACAAAGCCCGTTGCCAACTGTGCCCACATATCTATTCAGGGGACACCATCACAGGGCCTAATAACATCAGCCACACTATCAGAGGCTCGTTCACCTGCACATCCACCAATGTGATATATGCCATCATGTGCCAGCAATGCCCCTCTGCCATGTACATTGGTCAAACTGGACAGTCTCTACGTAAAAGAATAAATGGACACAAATCAGATGTCAAGAATTATAACATTCATAAACCAGTCGGAGAACACTTCAATCTCTCTGGTCACGCAATTACAGACATGAAAGTTGCGATATTACAACAAAAAAACTTCAAATCCAGACTCCAGCGAGAGACTGTTGAATTGGAATTCATTTGCAAATTGGATACAATTAACTTAGGTTACCTTGCATAATGACCCATCCACTCCAAGTCTCTATTCAAGCCTATTTCCCCTTGTTTTTTCCTACCCCCTCCCCCCCCCCCCCCGACGTTCGTGTTAAACCCTGGATTTGTGCTGGAAATGGCCCACCTTGATTATCATACACATTGTAAGGAGAGTGGTCACTTTAGATAAGCTATTACCAGCAGGAGAGTGGGGTGGGGGGAGGTATTTTTTCATGCTTTGTGTGTATAAAAAGATCTTCTACACTTTCCACACTATGCATCCGATGAAGTGAGCTGTAGCTCACGAAAGCTTATGCTCAAATAAATTGGTTAGTCTCTAAGGTGCCACAAGTACTCCTTTTCTTTTTCCGAATACAGACTAACACGGCTGTTACTCTGAAACCTGTTTAACCTGAAACTTAGTGCTTGAGACAGCTCACTGTATAGACAAAGGGACTGCCGACTAGTCCATGAAGGGTACTACAGCTGCCAGCCCAGCAACACTATGCTCAAGATGCCCTTAGCCCGAGTCGGCCACTGACGGTTGCTGGCAGGTTGGACTGTGTGGCTGAACAGAACTTTTGCTATCACTATTGAGCAAAGACTGTTACTGAGGAATAACCGACCTAAGGCCCAGTTCCTGCAGAGAGCTCTGGCCTGACTAGGTACCTGCATGGAGCCCTAATGAAGTCACAGGGCCTCCATGCAAAGGCTGACCTTGCCTCTATGGTGCTCACAGCAGGCTAAGACCCTCGGTCATTCCAGCTCAATACCGTCATCAATAAAAGTAAAGTGAAATGGAGGTATCAAGTGTCCTGGTTAGTTTTAACAGCGCCATGTACCATAGCTAGTCTATCAAGCTATAAAGTCAGATGTAGGGTTAAGTATGCAAAGCCCACTCAGTTCTGCCAGAGAATGAAAAACGTTGTTTTAAGTTGTTGTGGGGGGAAAATTGCTCAGTCTATACAAAATGTGTCTTCTCCTCAGCTATAAGGCTGCATCATTCCAATCAATAACCCATACAATATTTAAGAGCACACACACTGATGTGTCTGCCTAGTTCAGATTTTTAGACAAGGCCACTCTTGAGAGGCACCTAAACGCAGAGCCAAATGTCTGTTGCACTTGGTAAGCTACAAAACATCTTTATTCATTCAGAGAAAACATGTTACCCTATGGTTCAGTCAAGATCATTAGCTCACTTAAAAAAAAAAAAAAATTAGCCCCCTGAATCCAGTACAGTCAGAGTTACTGGTTTATGGGCATCAGTGTTGGGAGGTGAGGCAGTACTGGGCTGTATCTTCCATGTGTGGGTTTCCACAACTGGTAGGTGCTGTGACATTGTTCCCCCCAATTCATGAGCTGAGCTATTCGAGGCAAAGGTAGTGTTTGAGGTATGGGCTGCTGCCCCAGTCTGTTGTGTTTTAAAATAGACAATATAAAATACCGGCAAGACTATTCCTATCAGGAGCATAATAAAAACTGCATTCCACCACTGGATTCCACAGTCTGCACCATTATTGGGCTCCTTTTGCCCCGCTGAACTGGATGGTGGGCAGTTTGGTGCTTCTATGCAATAATCTGCATTTAAATGGACTTTTGATTGCACTACATCCTCAATGGTCTGGTCAATCCCCTTAAAGTAGTCAGTCAGGTATCTGCTTTCAGAATAGCAGCTGCCGGTGGCTCCATCATCAGGTTCTGGTAGTTCAATCAATGTCATTCCAGCCTGGGAAGGTGCATTCTGAGGAGGTTTTAACTCTTTGCTGGTCTCTGTTAACACCCCGTGGGCCTTGACTGGAATCTTGATAGACTTCAGAGCATACAAGTCCTGCTCACAGATGAAGTTGTTGACACGTTTGATATCTGCAACCTATGGAATTCAGAAAGGAGAAACACATTAACCTAAGGCATCACAATCCTTTACCAATATTGACTCAAGAACAAACCAGGAAAATTCAACAGTGAAAACAAACACTGACTGAAACCTACTATGGGGAGTCTGGCTCACTCTGTTCTTGAAGCCCTCTGACTCTGGCAGTCAGAGATTTCCTAACAAGCTTAAGACCCCAATGAATCTTATAAGTTACAGTCCTTCACATATTGAAAGTTGTAATCTTCAGGACATGTTCAGTAGTGTCTCTAAGGACCATCAGTTGTATTTGTCTTCAGCTTTGTCATTTCCATCCCTAGGTTTTCTGCTGTTCCTGTCTTAACTCAGCTGGGGAAATCTTTGGAACACAGGCCCCGACGTTTACAAGTATTTAAGTATTGCTGTTCTCAGTGCTGCGATGTTTAACCGATTCAGGAGCCTACATCTCATCTTCAAAAATGATGTCTGCACTTTGACTATCAAGGGGATTTTGGCTCCTAGGGCTAGATTCACAAAAAGACTTAGTAGGGCCTGATTCTGGGAGTTAGGCACCTGAGATTTACAAATCTCTTGTGTAAATGCCCCCCAAACCCTATAGTTGCCTAAACAGTAAACATTGCCCATCAATACTACCAAAGTTATAAGAAGGATCCAAAATCGGCCCTGAACAGAACTCAGTCCTGGTTACAGCCTGGGAAACAAAACACTGGGGTTGAGTTACAGGGTGTCATTGTAAGAGGCAGTATTCACAGTGTGGAACCTTGGACTCCTCGGGACACCATGTGAGAGATGAAAAGGCAACAAAGTAAAGCACAAGCGTAGCCTAATGTGATGTTCAGCTTTTCAATGCACAAGCCTGAGACTTGGGCCTTGGTTCTGGTCCTCAGGCAGCAAGAAAAGGTGACTCGCAAAAGGTGAATGCTCTGCCTGAGAAAGCATTAGTGTCAAGTTTCCAGGAACACCATCAAACCTGAGTTGGGGGAGGCTTACAAAGGTGCCTCAAGATAACAAGTGGGGGGAGCAGAGAAAGGGCAGGACAGGCCAGAAGGGCAATGTAACAAATTAACCAACTGCAATAAACCCAGCAGCAGAAACGGCACTCAGGACAGTATTTCCCAGGTTTTATTTTCTTAGCATTTAGGCACGTTACTGCACTAACACCTGTATGTGCATTTGGCACTGAAAAT
This sequence comes from Natator depressus, assembly GCF_965152275.1. Classification (NCBI taxonomy): domain Eukaryota; kingdom Metazoa; phylum Chordata; order Testudines; family Cheloniidae; genus Natator; species Natator depressus. The sequence continues at coordinate 75,519,278 of NC_134243.1, forward strand.
CAATCTAAGAACTCAGTAAATTTCTCTTTAAAAACAACATTTTTCTTTTTGAATGAGCCAATATGCACCATCAGCTGCATCTTCATTGTCTGATCAAGGTACAGACTAATTTTTAAACAACAATATGTAAATACAATACAGGGAGCCCTCCAGCAGCTTCACAACAGCTGCAGCAGGAGTCCCTTTGTCAATGCAGTGGATGCTCAATGGCCACTTGAAGACTTTTTCTTTGCCAGTTGGCTGACAGCCAGCACTGGAGACACAAGCCAGCAATCAGCACAGGTAAGGTGGCAGCTGGCCTCAGCAGGGAAGGAGGAAAAGGAGATGAGAATGCAGGATACACACTTCTCTATTCACTTTCTCCACACCATTCATGATTTTGGAGACTATCAGATCCCTCTGAGTAGTCTCTTTTCCAAGGTAAACAGCCCTAATCTTTTAGGCTCTCCCTGTATAGAAGCCGTTCCATACCTTTGAACATCTTTGTTGTCCTCTGAAACTTTTCCAGTTCCACTATATCCTTTTTGAGTGGGGTTTTTGAGGACCAGTATTCAAGGTGTGGCTGCAGCATGGATTTATACAATGTCATTATGATATATTCTGTCTTATTTTCATCCCTTTCCTAAGACTTCCTAACATTCTGTTAGCCTTTTTGACCACTGCTGCACTTTAAGCAGAAGTTTTTAAAGAACTAGCCACAGTGACTCAAAGATCTCTTTCTTGGTGGTGACTGCTAATTTGGAACCTTTCAATATATATGTATAGTTCCAATATTTTTTTCTAATGTGCATTACTTTGCACTTATCAACACTGAATTTCATCTGCCATTTTGTTGCCCAGTCACCCAGCTTTATGAGATCCCTCTGTACTCACAGTATATTGTTCTGTTTGCTTAACAGAGTGTAAGCTCCTTACGATGAGCGCTCGTTTCCCTTTTTCAGTTCAGATGTTGTCCTCCCTCAACAAATTAATAATAATTGTGAGTTACCTGAGAGCTGTAACACACTTAGTCATCCAAATTATACAGGAATCCAGGTCATGCTGGGTGTGGGGGTGAATGCATTTTCCTTGTGTTATTAATTACAAGACTCACTGCACCCTGCATCACCTTGGTTTATACCCGGGTATCAATAAATACAGGGGACACACAGAAGCAGTCGCCTTTCTGTGTCAGACAAGTGGAGCTTCTTTCTGTATGCACAGAAACTAAGCTACACATAACATATCCCTAAACACAAGTGCTTACAAAACGAACACACATGAAAATAAGACAAAGGGAAGAAATTAAAGCAGCTGCATCATCTAGCTGCGGCTCTTACTTTACAACCATACTGCAGGGCTAGCTTGTTAAGGTTATCGCCCTCGGTGAGCTCTCGTTCCAGTAGCACCACATCCCCAGCTCTCTCTTGGGAAGAATTGCTTCTCTGCTGCTCCTTGCCCCTTGGACGTAATTCCATGAAGTCAGATTCCTCCTCTGATGACTCATCCGGATCTGATCGGCCATTTCTAAACAAATAAACGTGGCTGCTTGGATAATTGTGGACAGTGACGGGAGCCTGGAAAGATCTGGTTAGTCGCTCATAGAGCCTCATGTTTTATACTAGAGCCTGTAAGAGAAAACAGACATTTTAGCTGTACTGATCATAAAACAACGGGTTTATTCACCACAATGCAGAACAGTGACAACAGACCAAAAGCACAACACCCTGGCAATATACACACACAATTAAGCCAGTACATGTCTGATGCACTGGTCTAATCACCAGAATGCTCTGCAATGTGCCTCACTTTTCAACAATTGCACTGACAGTGGCATTTGTATCCACTTCAGCAAGGGAGGCAGTCACTGTCGCACCCTGGGAAGCCTAGAATGTTTCTTCATTGGCAGAAAAACTTTGCATGATGCTACCGTGCTCATTTTAATAGGGGTTCATTCCAGAAATTCTAGTTTAGCACTATTGCAAATAAGTCAGAGATGAAAGAAAGATCATGCTGACCTTGTGGATCCATCCCAGGAGCTGGGTGTCTTTGGTTATGATAAAACTTTGGTATTCCAGAACCTAAGGCTGGTTTGCTACTGCCCTGATGTTAGAATACAGCCCAATGCACCTTTTTGCATGGTCATTTTGTAAGTCCTTGGTTGTCTGCTCTTAGTCACAGAATTCTGAGTGTTGGTTTTCTGCCCCCCCCCCAACCCTGTTTATGTTTATGGGAATGTAAGAATCTTTCTTTTAAATAGCTTGATCTGATAAATATAATTGATACTCAACATCAGCCTTAGACAAATCAAGATGATTTCATCTTACAAATTAAATAAGAAAAGAGTTTTGTTCTTATTACAACTGGGCCTAAAGGGATTAGACTGAAAGTCCTGTGAAACCAATGATAGTATCGCTGGGGATTAGAATACAGTGCGTTGCCATCAGAATTATGGGTTGGAAAAAAACCCAAAAAATTATTAAAGCTTTGATCCCGTTACAAACTCATGCTGAACCCCACTGACTGTAATGGGTCTGTGCGGCGATGGGTTTTCCCATGCAGAGATCACTTCAGGCTAAGGTTCTGCACTGTCATCATATAATGTGGCTCTCAGGGGGCCCGGTCTGGATCAGAGCCACACAGTGCTAGGTGCTCTAAAAGCACACACACACAAACCGGCTACAAAAGTTTACAATCTAGTAGGACCAAATCGCCCCAAAGCACAATACATAAAGAGCTTCTTTAAGATACTGACCTTTGGCCAAGAAGCAAAGCAAACAGGAGCAGTGCAAGAGTGCTATGCTGTATGTAGAATTTAAGTTTACTTTTTTGTTAGTTGTTCTTTCAGCCACAATGAGTTTTGTTTATCATTTCTCCCCACAGCGTAAGAATTTGTCCCTGCCCTCTCAAAAAATGGTATGTTTATGTTTAGCGTGATCCACAACTGTTTGAGATTGCTGTTATGTCTCAGCCTCTGCCTGCACGAAGCATTGGAACTTGAGCCCTTGTGGTAATAACAGGGGCCCCAATCCTGCTGAGTTTGTTTATTTCCAGGGCATTAAAGCCATGATTTCCCCGCCTGGCATTTAATACAGACAAAGTAGGCTGTGACTCCCACATTGGTTCCAGCAGAGCTGTGTGGGAGCAACTGAGAGCACAAGGTGTGACTACAGTGGACTTTAGCCCAGTCTCCTGAGCTGACTGCTGCTAGGCACTTAAGAGGGAAGTCATCTTCCAGGAACCAGCAGAAGAAGCTACCAAACTGAAGGCTGCAGCTGGGGATGGCTCTGGAGAGGGTTCAAAGGGACTGGTTAAGGGGGTGACTCCATCCTCGCACAGAGGCCGAGCGTGGGCCCACTGTCGAGGCAGTGATTTCGAGGCGTGCCTTGTCAGCAAGCGGGCACCCAGTGCCCGAGGCAGGAGACGCACCGCCCCGGGGTGGGGAAGGGAATGAACAGTGAGCGCCGGGCGGGCAGAGCAATGGGGAACAGGGAGTGGGTCCTCCACCCCCCGCCTCCCCCACACACTCCCCTTTAGAAATAAGTCACTGTCTTAAAGGGCCACGGCTTTCCCCCCAACTTCCCCAGTCCCCTTCTCCAGCTCCCCAGGAGGGACCAGCCAAGGTCTCTTCCTCCCTCTCCTGAACCCCAGGGAGAAACCTTTCAGCCAGCCAACTCCCCCGCCCCCCCCACCCCCTGCAGAACGGAGCCCAGCCCCAGGGAAAAGAGACCGGCCCCCCGCCCCCGCTCCAGCCCAGCGAGGGGCGAGCTCCCACTGGGGACCCTAAGCAGGAATATTTGTGCCCCCCCCCCACATAGTAAAAAAAGCAAGTGCCCCCCCAGCTGCTGGAGCCTTAAGCCATTGATAAGTCTGCTTATGCCTAGCGCTGGCGCTGCCTCCAGCCCGGGGGATGGGGGGGGGGGGAGTCCCCGCGAGCCCGGCTCCAGGGAGGGGGAACCCCGCGAGCCCAGCCCGGGGCGGGGGGGGGGGGAGTCCCCGCGAGCCCGGCTCCAGGGAAGGGGAACCCCGCGAGCCCGGCCCCCCCCACCCACCCACCCCGTTCCCGAGCGGGGACCGGGCTCCCCCAGCACAGACCCCACTAACCCTCGGCTCCTCCGCTCTCCGGCCCTCAGCCGCCACATCCACCCTCACTGTCTGCCCCGCCACCCGCACTGATTGGCTGGTTCCGCCCAAGGCCGGGAACAAGGGCACGCAGCGACCAATCGGCAGCGCGGATGGGCGGGGCCGCTGGGGAGGGAGGGTTAGGTTGAGCGGTCAGCGCGGGCCCGTGCCTGGGGCGGGCGGGGCAGAGTTAAAGGGCCAGCGTCCCTTTGCCCCCCCCCCCTCCCCGAGAGGCCCAGGGAGGGACAACGGGCTTCCCAGGGTCCCTGTGTCCAGGGCTTGGTCTGGCACTGCCCCCCCCACCTGTGGGCAGCTGCCCCCCAGCCGTGCTCAGCCCAGGGCACTGGTGGGGCAGGGGCTAGTAGCCTGGGGCCAGCCCCCATCCTGGGGGCTTGGGGGTGGGATTTAGACCCCCACCACGGGCCGGACTTGGCGCCTGGAGAAACCAGCCCTCGAAGCGAAACACACTGAGCTGCCCTGCCAGGGGTACGTGCCACGCCCAGCCCGGGGGCGAGCAGCAGAAGCGCGTTACCCACGATCACACAGCCTCCATAAGGGCCCCCACGGGCCCTGCCGTCCAGGCCCCCGTGCTCGCCCAGGCGCCATCCCAGAGCGGTGACTCGAGCCCAGGCCGAGGGTCCTGCTGTGTCCCTAGAGCGCTCGTCTTCCCAGAGCTGGACTGGAGCCCAGGCGCGCTCGTTAGGGTGGCCAGGGGCCCAGTTTTGAACCAGAAAGTCCAGTTGAAAAGGGGCCCCTGACAGCATCTGGTCAGATCTACTGACCGGACACCCAGTGTCCGGCTACTGCGGGGGAGGCCCCCGGTCATCATCCTCGCCAGCCCCTACCCTGCCTGGGTTAGGTGGCTGCAGCTCCCAGGTTGGGGGGATGGGAGGGGAAAAGCAGCAAGTGACGGGGAATGGGCAGGGAAGAGGTGGGGCAGGAGAGGCTTCGGCCCTCCTGCTGTAGTGTCCTGTTTTTAAATATTACCAAGTTGGCAACCCTAGCTCTCTTCCCTCCCCTCAATGCTAATTGCCAGAGCACAATGTTCTTCTGAGGCAAAACCATGGTTTGACATCAGCTGGAGGCTTTGACAAAGGCTCAGGGATGGGCTCAGAGGTCCCCCTCCTCCGCCAGGATTTGGCATCTCCAGCACTTTACCTGGGGCTACATTCAAGGACCTTTGGAAGCTCTAGGCCAAGCATAGTGCAGATGCACATTACGGAACAGTGAAGACACTAGTGCATTATAGATTACACTGGTTTGCAGCTGGTTTCTGGATGCAATTCAAGGTGTTGAACCCCATATTCCAAGTGTCTCTAAACCTTCAACTGCCACAAACTGGCACTGGATGACAGGTGATGGACCATGTGAAATAGCTCTGTTCTGTACATTCCCGCTGAAGCTTTGATGCTGTCACAAGACAGGATACTGGGCTAGATGGACTACTGGTCTGACCCACTATGGCCTTTCTTATGTTGTCCAGTAGGTGAGATCAGCTAGACTGCTCAGGTTGACAGCTCCTAAGTCTCTGTTTTGGGCACTTGGTGTCATTGATTCTGGAATTTGCTTCCCTCTTAAAATAACTTGTGATTTTGCTCTTTGTGGATGTGCAATCTAACAGATCTTTTCAGTCATTTATGGGACATTAAGAGACAATGGAAAAAGAAAGAACAAAAATAGAGGGCCCAGGAGGGAGCGGGGCCAGTGTTTATGTTATCTGTAATGGTCTGCACTGAAATGAACACAAAATGGCTGAGAGTCTCAGCTGATAGCGGAGTCCTATAAAGAGACATTTAAAGGGGAAGAACAGATATAGTAATAAAAGTTACATAGCTACATACATGGTGAAGAGCAGTGCTAAACGAGTGCAGTCTAACACTAATCCCTTTACAATGGCATACTCGCCCTCCATTTGCCATCCGGCTCAGACGCTGATTTGCCCTCCTGACTTGCAGCACGGCCTTTTTGTAACAAGTGGTGTGCAATGCCCAACCCCCCTGGCCTTTCCTCTGCGTTATTTCAGTATTAGCGTTGGACGCTGGAGTCAGGGCTGTTGAATGTGCTTCCTTCCTGTGCCTCCTCGAGCTGCTCCTAAACTAGAATTAATAGGTACGGCCACAGGAGGTGTGGGCTGAGCAGCTGCAGCTCGCCAAGGCCAAGTTCTTGTTCCCGCGGTGCCAACTCCCCTTCTCTCTCCCACTCGCGGCTCTTAACTGGCTCCAGCTGCAGCCAGGCTAGTGCCTGCGGTTGGGGGAGATGATGAGGTGTGTTCTGCACTGGTATGTTTCCTTTGGCGCACCCTGAACCCATGGCTTATGTTTCAAAAACAAGCTCAGTATAAATCCTTAACACGCTCCACATGCAAGGCACCCCCTTTTGGGGTGGGGATAGACTAGAAATAGGCTCTCGGAGTCAGTTGCAATGTACAGGCAGGTCCCGCATTTACACACGCAGCTCAGTGCCAAGACGCCCTTGTGTGAGGCCTGTGGGTTTCTTCAAAAGCATGAGGAATCTGTGTGTACCCTCTTTGCCCCGAAATGAGTCTAGGTTGCATCACAGGCCTCCTAGAAACAGTTAATTCCTTTCAGCTGTGCACTTGCTTAGCCAATGATGCACATAACAGCTCTGCTAGGGGCCTGGATTCCACAAGCACAGAGGCTGCATTCTTTTCCGAGAGGGAAGCTCTTGCTTAGAACTAACTCAGCTCAGTGACGGCTGCTGTAGAAAAACCTAAGGGAGATAGACAGAAATAACCTCAAAAAGCTGGTTTTAACAGCACATGCCCTGCTAGTTCTGCCCCCTGCTCTTTTTGAAAGCCAAATGCTTGGGAATCACGTCATGGCTAATGATGCAACCCCTGATGCTCCAGCGGGGTAAGACAGGGAAGGATGGTTCTTTCCTAGCTCATGAGCTAGTGATGAAATGTAAAAGGGCTGAGCAATGAGCACCCAGGCCCAGATCCTCAAACTATTTAGGGAACCTAATTCCTAGTGACTGCAATGGGAGTTAAATAGCTTTGAGGATCTGAGCTACAAACACCTCCACTTGGGTAAAAAGCATCATAACAGATATCAGCTAGGATGAATTAGGCCCCTCTCCAACATGATTGGTTGAAGAGGAGAAGGGATGGAGATCCCTGCAGCATCAATGTAGAGACAAAAGAGCAGGAGGTTCTCATCACATATTGGGGTGGAAGAAGCCATCCCCAGGCTCCAGACAATTGTTGGTGTGTGTTTTATTATAATTTATTAACAATCATTGCTGCCCCATCACTCACCCTCTCACTAGAGCCATGGATGGAGGCTGTCATAGGTTTAATATCTTCTGTACGCTGCATGGAGCCAGAAGGAGAGCTGCAAACAGAGGTAGCAAGCTGGAGTTTTGGAGGGAATGTAGAGGCTTTCCTTCCAGGTTCAGTGCTATGTGTGATATCAAGATGACCAGTGATGGAACAGTGATGGTGACCTGAAATGGATTTTATGCCATGTTCTCTTTCCTGCCTGAAGAGAGAAAGGATTTTATGTGCATGAACTACAAGTTGGTGGCTCTGCTTGAGGAGAAGATTCTTGGATTGGAGGGGCAAGTTGAGACACTACTAAGAATCAGAGAAGTTGAGGAATTCCTAGAGAGCCAAGTTTGGGAAACACCAATATCTCAGTTTCAGGGAAGAATGGAGCTGGCCACCAAGGAACTGAAGAGAGAGGAAGCCTGGCAGTTGTTAACCCCCACAGGCTAGAGGTCACAGCAGCATTCTACATGGCTGGAGACAGATGAGGATAGGCAGGCTGCGGCCACAGAGAGAAGAGCACTGGGAGGAATCCACACAGCTAGAAGTTTCAAATCAATACCAGGTTCTCAATGTAGAAACATTGGAAGATACCTCAAGATCCAGCAGGCCCAAGAGAATAGAGATATATACAGGGCACACATGTGGATAGCAGCTCAGTGCAACCTATGAAAATCAGGCTTACCCACAAAGAGTTCTCCAACCATCCGAGGAAGACATCTGATCCTTATTGAAGATTCAATACTCAGAAGAACTGAAAGAACATTCTGCAAGAGACCTCGATATTTGGGAATGGGTGCAACCACTGCTGGAATAGAGTGTCCAGTTCTGGTGCCCACAATTCAAGAAAGCATTGATAAACTGAAGAGGGGTTAGAGAAGAGCCATGAGAATGAGTGAAGGTTTAGAAAACATGCATGTTAATAAGAGACTGAACTCAATCTATTTAGTTTAACAAATAGAAGGTTACGGTGTGACCTGATTATAATCAATAAGTATCTAGATGGGGAACAAATATTTAATAATGAGCTTTTCAATCTAGAAGAGAAAGATATGGCTGGAAGTTGAAGCTAGACAAATTCAGACTGGAAATAAGGTGTAAATTTTTAATGCTGAGAGTAATTAACCATTGGAACAACTTACCAAGGATCATGGTGGATTCTCCATTGCTGACCATTTTTAAATCAAGTTTGGATGTTTTTCTAAAAGATCTGTTCTAGGAATTATTTCAGGGAAGTTCTCGGCCTGTGCTATACAGGAGGTTAGGCTAGACGATCACAATGGTCTCTTCTGGCCTTGGAATCCATGAAGGATGTTGGGAGGGAGGTGGGAGACAGGCCAAGTAGTGCTACTGGTGTGCAAGTCCCAGGGAAATCATTATTATGCTCCAGGTCCCCCCAGGCAGCTTGCCAGCTCAGAGCAGGTACTATGATTTCCTTTCTCTGCCTTGTGTTCTGGGCCCACTTGGCTCATGAGCCTGTAATTATGGGGCTCAGCCAGCTTATGTGACCTGTTGGTGCTTTTCTGGACCAGAATGCTGTGGCTCTGGTGTGCTGGAGAGGACCTCAAAGGAATAGTGGTTATACAAGACACAGCAAAATGCCTTCCCCAAGCTATTTGTAATCTCTCTCTATTTAAATTCAAAAGTTAAGAGTAATAATCACGCTGCATCAAACAAACGAGGGTTACTCAGGGTAACATGCTCAGATCTGGAAAAAGAACTTCAAAGGGGACTTGCAGAGGAAAGGGAAATGTACTGGATTTTTGTGACATAGAGCAAAAGCCCAGAAGGTTTGGGTTGTTTTTCTTTAAGGTTATTTTTCTGAAATTTTTTTAATAAACTTTGAAATAGTAGAAAGGTTTAGTCCCTGCTTTTGCAGAAGGTCTTCATGGATGACTCAGAAATGTGGATAAGGGAGTGTTTTCAGTCTCCAGTGAAAGGATCAGGGTGCTGAATCCCTAAGTAAAGCAGCTTTTCTCCCAAGTGTTGGAGCTGAACCGCTGTGAACAAAATCAAACCAAAAAGCTTTAAACAGCCAGAATTAAAATCACTTCCCCTCGCAGGGTCCATCTACACAAGACGGTTGAACTGGAGTTGACTTGTTACCAATAACTCAAGATAGCTTATGCATTTGGGCGTACTGCTCGGGACATGCCACAGACAATTGTTCTACAGCATCCATTTTACTGGGTGAACCCCACGTTTGTGACCTGGAACAAATATTTGTGGAGTGGCCAGACTGGCATGTTCAAACATGTGAGCTAACTCAAGGCAACTGGCAATCAAGTAATTGAGTCAATCCAGGGCCAGTGCAAGGATACTTTGTGCCCTAGGTGAAACTTCCACCTTGCAGCCCCCCCCATCCCCACCCCCCACGACAATCTCCGAAAACTAGTAAACTTATTATTATAAACAGCCTGTCACAACAGGTGATGGCTGTTGTAATGTTTCTTTTTTACCTTTAAGGCATTTCAGTTGTTTGTCATTGCCTCTGATGGTGTCCCATTCAGAGTCTTACTATTGTGCAAAGTTAAATAATTGAGCCTTACGTTGCATCACCAGCCAGGTTAGGCAGGTTGACAAATCCCCCTTGCCCCAAAGGGCCATTATCCCCTGGTGACTAATTTCTACTCCAAGTCTGTAAAGCAGACTTTTAAGGTAAATACAATATTCCTTCAATATTACCCATGCACACATCTCACAAAGACTCTCACTCTTGACAAGTTACCAGCCTTGTTTAGATCCCTTCCACGTTCCTGTTCGTGGGTAAGTGCCCTGTAAGACACATGTGGGGTACAGTGAGTTTGTCAGGCCTGCGGTGACAGCTGTTTGTGAAGATCAGGGGGCCCTTTGCCAAGGGGTGCTAGTGTCACAGTGAGCTTGGGGTGGCTGACAGTATGGGGCAGGGCACGGAGGCTGGTGGGGCAGGTAACACTCACTGGGCTGGGGGGCAGGTGGTGCCGGTATGGGGCAGGGGCAGGTACCTGTCAGTCTCCAGCGCTCGGGCCTAGCCAAGGCCAGCAGCCTCTTCACCTAGGAGTCTCCCCCGCTTGCCCGGTGGGCCACTCATCCTCTCAGGCCGCTGCTGCCGCGGCCGCCCAGGAGGATGCTGGTGGGGGGCGCTGCCGCAGAGGACACGCAAGGGGCTGGGCTCAGCTGGGGTCCCACACCTGGCGGCCGAGAGCAGCAGGAACTGGGCGCCGCTCGGGGGGAGCCAGGCGGCCCGAGCCCAGGCGGCACCAGCCTCTGCAGCAGTAGGGGCAGGCGGGGAGCGAGCGGCGCCCGGTTCCTGCTGCTCTCGGCCGCCAGGTGCGGGGCCCCAGCCGAGCCCGACCTCTTGCCTCTCCTCCGCAGCTGTGGCCCCCGGGAAAGCGGGGGAGACTCCTAGGTGAAGAGGCTGCTGGCCCTGGCACGGCCCGAGCACTGGAGACTGACGGGTACCTGCCCCTAAGCAATAATTTAAAAAAAAATTGGGGGGCACTGCTTTTTGGTGCCCCTAAATCTTGGCGCCCTAGGCGGCTGCCTAGTTCGCCTAGTGGTTACACCGGCCCTGAGTCTATAGACAAACCCTTTGTTCTTTGGTGTCTCTGATATCAACCTACTAGTTTTCCAGTTGTCCCAAAAGCCTTCCAGGAGAGACAGGCCCTGCATTTCTAATAAATATACTAGAATTCTTCCGGCCTTCTTTATCCATTAGAAGGAAGTGAAGAAAGGCCCTACTCAATTTTTCTTTTCCTTTACATGTTACCCTTCAACTGCTGATGCACTTTTCTGCCTTGCGTGGGACATCAAAGCAGCTTGGGCTTTTTAAGAAAATGCATTTAAAAAGATGCAGCTGGGAACATGTCTGTGCCAGTTTGTGAGGGATGGACAACATGAAAAGTCTTTCGCAGTAGTTTGCCTACACTGAGCCTTCCAGCATGGACAGACAGACTTGCGCTAGCTCTCCTCAAGCTAGCATGCTAAAAATAGCAGTGTGGATGTTGCAGCATGGGTGGTGGCGGAGGCTCGCTTCATGAGTCCAAGTCCACCCTACCTCCTTAGGTGGCTAGCCTGTGCCACAACGGCCACGCTCCTGTCTTTAGCAAAGCATGCACTGTGTGTTCTTATCCACAGGACTTTGAAGTACATGCTGTCGAGAACGGGACGAGGTCGTTATTATTTCTTGTGAACATTATGTGTTTGTGTATCATGGGTTACTTGCATGGGGTGAGATCAAAAGGTTGTTAAGGGAACCAAGCAGGAAAGACAAAACAATGGCAAAGATAAGGTACTGTCATAGGAATCAGAAGGCTCTGTAGAGAACAAAGGGGGAACTATTAATTGGGGAATGTCTCTGCTTGCCTTCCTCCAGGCTGGCAAAGTGTACTCTTTCCAGGCTGAACCTAAGATCAAAGAAGATACTGTAACTGTATAGATATACTAGCCTGTAGAAAGGGAGGAGGAAGTTGTCAGTTGCTTCAGGCTGACATACTGACTGTGAGTCAGGGTCTGCAGCAAGCAGGGTGTAACTTAGAATCATAGAGTATGAGGGTTGGAAGAGACCTCAGGAGGTCATCTAGTCCAACCCCCTGCTCAAAGCAGGACCAACACCAACTCAATCATCCCAGCCAAGGCTTTATCAAGTCGGCCTTAAAAACCTCTAAGGATGGAAATTCCACTACCTCCCCAGGTAACGCATTCCAGTGCTTCACCACCCTCCTAGTGAAATAGTGTTTCAAGAGAATGGGGACACCAAGACTGCGACATGGCTACCTAGGGGTTTGAGAGGAATGCCAAGCATAGCTAAGACAGGGTGCGTATGGGTCTCTGTTGTTTTAAATCCATTTCTCTGAGTGCTGTGCACCTTTTGGCCAATGAATCATACTTTGTTTTGAAGAAGCTGCTTCTGTGTCACTGCAAACTATTATAGTCATAGACGCTCTAAGAGAATCTCTAGCAGGTGCCAAGCAAGCCCACTGGATATAGAACGTACTGGCAACAAGGGGGGTGTAACCCAGAGATCCAGCTGGAGAGTGGCTAGATCCCACTCCAAAGAGAAACATAGGGCTGTCACCTGAAAGGGTGCACTCAGTGAGCTGTCACAGAAGGGGCAGCCTCCCCAGAAACCAGGACACATACTGCATTTGTGTTCCTGTTAAATGATTCCACTTCAAAAGGGCCTTTTCTTAATGCTCCTTCACTGCCATTAATCTGTCATAAATCTAGATTGTCACGAAGATCATGTTCCCTGTGAGAATTTACAACTTTATAATATGCAGCATTTGTGACCTAAGGAGCTTCACAATGTTCCTTTTATCTTAATCTAAAATTTGAGCAGCAGAATACATTATATGAAGCCTGGCTCTCAATAAAATTAGGCCATTATTTCCTGTAGGGAGATAATAGGGACTCATTGAGCACTGCCTTGGCGCCACCTAGAGGTTCTCCAGACTATCATATTTTACACTGAAATACCATACCCTTTATCAAAGTACCTCTGATACCTGTCAGCCCTTTAAAACTCACCTTTGCAAATGCCAAGCACTCTGCAGTTGCACCACACAGCTCATAAGCAGAAGTGCTCGGGTAGCTTCTCTCAAACGTCTGCCAACAGGCTTACGTAGTGCTTGCATGCCATCTGCTCTTTGTTGATGTGCAGCTCCACATCAAACTCGCTCATACTTATGCTGTCACTTACCATCGTCTACGTTGCAAATGATTTATAAACATGCAAGGCACCGTACAAAGGAAAAACAAAAGGACCTTTCCCCTTTCTGTGATGTTACACCCCATATTCTTCATAGAAATATGGTTATGATATGAATATGGCATGACTAAGATGTTCTTTATGCAAGATGGCTCATGGAAGATATCATTGGAAAGGTTATGATTTACTGACTGTGATTATCCAATTTGTATGCTTGTATCATTTCTGTATCTGAAGCTAGGATATTGACCACGTATCTGTATTTCAAATGTGCTACTTTGGGTAACACCCACAACTAGCCCTTCACGTACAACAATAAAAAAGCCCATCAGCAGAGAGACAATGGACTGTGAAAGAGCTTATTCTTCCTGTGGACACTCCAAACAGCCTGCAAGTAATGGCTGCTAGAATTCTGCAGAGACATGTGACTGAGTCACTTGGTACTGGACCCCACCTTGGAATGCCAATGTTTTTCCCCTGGAAGACAAAGTGTTCCCTGCCATACACAAAAGCTATATAAGGCAGGGGAGTGACATTGTCGTGGTTCTCCTCTGCCTCCCCACCCAAAGAGACACTGGGAATCACTTGGAAACAAGAACTGAACCGGGGAGAGAAGAGTTGAGCCCAGGCTGGAAGGGTGTCTAGCCTGTGGGTAATAGAAAGCCATCGCACCGCGCCTGGGGGAGGTCGCCGTGAACTGTGCCATCCCCGGTACTGACAGCCAGTTGCGACCTGACATGGTAGTCACCGACGAGGCCCAGAAAAAGATCATCCTCGTTGACATCACGGTCTCCTTCGAGAAGAGGACCCCGGCCTTCCAAGAAGCCCAGGCTTGTAAGCTGGAAAAATACGCCCCTCTGGCCGACACCCTGAGTGCGAAGGGCTACGAGGTGCAGATGGATGCCCTGATCGTCAGAGCCCTGGGCGCTTGGGACCTCTGCAACGAGCATGTGCTGTGGACCTGTGGGATTGGTCGACGCTACGCACGGCTCATGCGGCGCCTCATGGTCTCGGACACCATCCGATGGTCCAGGGACATCTACATCAAACACATCACCGGCCACCGACAGTACCAGGAGGTGTGAGCCGGTACGACATCATGCATCCACTATGGGAAAGGGACTGAGAGGCTTTTTCCACTGGACCGTATGAACTGGAAACATAAACTCACTGAACATTAAATCCCACCAAATGAGGATAGATCCATCCCCATCATCATATCCACTCATTATACTGCACACCTGAACATAGCCATTATATGGACAACATACCCCCATATCTCAATGTCTGTACTTTGACTGGTTAAACTTTTACCCCCAATCGGGGAGATTGCAGATTATGTATTCCTTACGCCACCAGCTCCTAAACCGAATTTCGCACCTCTTGATAATCTGTACCTTAGTCCCTGATAACCAGAAACTTCTATGCTTGAACTCTGTACCATTTTCTTTTTTTTTCAACATTATCTTAATAAAATATTTGAAGTTTCAAGCTGCAGGCCAGTGCAGCCAGCTTTCAAGAATCTGCCTGAAACAACATTTAGGGTGAGAAATTACTATTTGTAGCCAATTTCCTTAGTGTATTAAGTTTGGTTTGCATGTTTTGTTTTATTTGCTCAGTAATTTGCTTTGTTTTGTTTGCTATCCCTTATAATCACTTATAATTTCTAACTGGAGGGCAAGAAGTAAATATCTCTCTTCACATTGAGGGAGAAGGCGAATTTTTATGAGCTTGCGCTGTGCAGTTCTTTCTATACAGCGCAAGACTATTATTTGGGTTTTTTTCCCCAAAAGGGGTGTGCATGTGAGTGTTGGGTGAATCCTCTCACACAGAGCTGACTTCAGTCTGTGTCTGCAGCTGGGTGTGGTCCTACCTGTGTGTGTGTGCTGCAAGAGGTCGGAGAGCCTAATTCAACAAAACAGGGAGAGGGAATCCAGGCTGGTGGAGCAGGATGGGATCAGTGAAACCCCAGTAAATCAAGTGGCATCCCGGGGGGGGAGGGGGAGCGGCAACCAGTAACACCCTCCATGACCCTACAGATAAGTGGGGGATAACAAACATAGCATATGGTTGGAGGTTTTCCTCGTGGCCCAATTTTGAAGCAAAAATTATTGTCACTTTATCTGGTGGATTAGCATTGAAAGGGGGAAATTGTATGAAAACCAGTAAGTATATACTAATAACTTCATTTAATGGGTTTCTGCTCTCTTGTGTTATTCTCATTTGTTTTATGGCAGTGTTTTTCCCCCAGTTAATTATGAGTCATGTTTTTGGGGTGAAAATAATTTTTATTGGCATTGACATTATTTTCTTGAGCTCTATTAAAAATCCCAAGACCTTGGAAGCACTATATTCTTGGGGAGCGCCTCCTAGATGACATGGGCACATAAGAACAACCATACTGAGTCAGATCAAAGGTCTGCCTAGCCTTGTATCCTGTCTTCTGACAGTGGCCAATGCCAGGTGCTTCAGAGGCAATGAACAGAACAGGTGATCATTAAGTGATCCATCCCCTGTCGTCCATTCCTGGCTTCTGGCAAACAGAGGCTTAGGACACCATCCCTGCTCATCCTGGCTGATAGCCATTGATAGAGCTATTCTCCATGAACTTATCTAGCTCTGTTTTGAACCCTGTTCTAGTCTTGGCCTTAACAATATCCTCTGGCAAAGAGTTCCACAGGTTGACTGTGGGTTATGTAAATAAATACTTCCTTTTGTTTGTTTTAAACCTGCTGCCTATTAATTTCATTTGGTGACCCCTAGTTCTTGTGTTATGAATAAATAACTGCTTATTTACTGTCTCCACACCGGTCATGGTTTTACAGATCTATATCATATCTCCTCCCCCGGAGTTGTCTCTTTTCCAAGATGAAAAGTCCTAGTCTTATTAATCTGTCCTCATATGAAAGCTGTCCCATACCCCTAATCATTTTGTTGCCCTTTTCTGTACTTTTTTCCAATTCCAAGATATCTTTTTTGAGATGGGGTGACATCTGCACACAGTATTCAAGATGTGGGCATACCGTGGGTTTATATAGAAGCAATATGATGTTTTCTCTCTTATCTATTCCCAACATTCTGTTTGCTTTTTTGGCTGCCACTGCACATTGAGTGGATGTTTTCAGAGAACTATCCCCAATGATGCCAAGATCTCTTTCTTGAGTGGTAACAGCTAATTTAGACCCCATCATTTTATATGTATAGTTCGGATTATGTTTTTCAATGTGTATTACTTTGCATTTATTAACATTGAATTTCATCCGCCATTTCATTGCCCAGTCACCCAGTTTTGTGAGATTGCTTTGTAACTCTTTGTATCATCTTGAGTAGTTTTGTATCATCTGCAAATTTTGCCACCTCACTGTTTACCCCTTATTCCTTTATGAATACGTTGAACAGCACTGGTCCCAGTACAGGCCACTGGGGGACACCACTATTTACTTGTCCAATTCTGAAAACTGACCATTTCTTTCTACTCTTTGTTTCCTATCTTTTAACCAGATACTGATCCATGAGAGGATCTTTCCTCTTATTCCATGACAGCTCAGGACTAA
The DNA here is from genome assembly GCF_965152275.1 of Natator depressus. NCBI lineage: Eukaryota > Metazoa > Chordata > Testudines > Cheloniidae > Natator > Natator depressus. The sequence goes on from NC_134243.1 coordinate 75,535,908, forward strand.
ATGTAAGCTGCTGCCCTGAGCTGGGAACCATTTTCAGCACCATAGGATTGTTAAAATGTGAGGATTTTCAGTGTATTTGTTCCAAAAGTGAATTACAGTTTCTTGCTTAGGGAAGGAAGGCACTAGGCCATCTTGGTTAATCTGGGAACACAAAATGTACAAGAAAATGACTATTTGGTTAGTAGCTTGCTATTTCACTGGTAATGCTGAGGGGCAGAAAATCTGAAATCCATCTTAGGTTCTCCCCTTTTGCCAGTGGCTGGAACTCAAGAACTGGTTTTCTCATCAGTGCTTGTAATTTTCTCATTAACTAACATCCCATTAGATGTCCCACACCTAATACTCACCTGGAAACGAGTCTTTCCTTTTATGCCCCTTTCATCTTAATATCACAGAAAATATAAGTTCCTCTGTTCCCAAAAGACCAGACACCTAGCACAGGTTAGTTCTTTCTTAGACCAGTCCCTTCCTGTAATAAACTTATGTAGGCTTTATTAAGTCAATGACAATGAAGAGGGAGGCGGAGGCGAGCTGGGGCGGGGAGGTGCGAGGAGGGCCGCCCATGCCGCAGCAGGTAACCTGGGGGGCACGCAGAGGAACTGCTCCCCGCCCCAGCTCGCCTCCGCCTGGGCCTGAGCGCCAAACTGCCGCCTGCTTCTCAGCCCTCCCCAGCTTCCCATGTGAACAGCTGATTCGCAGGAAGCCGGGGGGTGGAGAAGCAGAGCGGGGCTTGAGCTAACGTTTGGGCGACAGCTGTTCTAGCTGGCATATGACATTATATGCCTGTCCAGTGCAAGTGGAACTAAATATTGCAACCTATAAATCATTTAGACTACAGTTACTTCTGACTTGATCCATGATTTGGGATTGATAAAAGCAAGGCACAGTGAAATCATTGATGTGTTTTCTCGCCTCGCTTAGTCATATGGGTTATTAACAAGAAAAATGTAGGCTAGTGAACTGTCAATTAATGACATGGGGAAATAAAACCCATAAGCATTAACCTCTTATGCAGTCCTAATTCAAATTAGAATGTGGGTTAATGACATTTTCTGGGCTGTCTTTTTAATATAAATCAGCCCTTATTGACACACAGTACTGCTCAAATACTGCAAATCACCTATCAGTCAAGTTAAGATAGGATTTTTTATATTGTGCCCATCACCATAGTATCTGGGTAGCTCTCGTATGATTGCTCAGAAGGACTCTGCCTGGGGAACTTTTGTGGGCAGCACCAGAGTGAACATTAGCTCTGCTCCTTATCCATAGGATCCACCGCCTGAGATGGTTTGCATTCTGGGAACACCCAGATCTACTGTGATGCCTGCAAGAAAACAGCTGACTAATGAGTAGCTTGAGGTGGAACTGGGTATTGCCTATGGATCTCATAAGGAAAAAAAGAAAATCTAATCCTCACCTTCATTGCTTGTATGTTGTAGCCCTTCCCCCATTCTTCTTCTGCCTGCCTACATTGTAAGCTCTTTGGATTCGGCCTTTGGTTATGTTCACAAAAGCCCAGATCTTCAGAGGTTTTAGGTTCCTAACTCTCAATGGAAGTTAGGCACCTAAATACCCTTGAGGATCTGGGCCAAAGTACCTAGCACATTGTGGATGCTACTGGAAGCAGACCGACAATAAACAGTCATAAAAATCAATAGCGATAAGACAATCATAATGGTGAGGTCAATGGGTCTTATTCCTCTTTCACTTTCTTCAGTGTAACTCCACCAACTCCCATTAGTATGCAAGAGAGGAGAAGCAGGCCCTAGGTTTCCACTTGGTACAGTGACGTATTGGGAGTCTGTGCTTGTATTTCCAAGCAAGCGCTGAATGTTCTCCACGGGTGAGCATATTCCGTTCTCGGTGTGTGTTAGTGCGGAGGCTCCAGTTGCTGTTTAAAAGACTCAGAGTTCAGTGTAGATTGTTTGACCCAGCTGCTTCGAACATGACATTTTTTGTTGCTTTTTTTTTTTTTTTGCGGGGGAGGTGGGGGGGGAGGATTATTTTCTCAGGCATCGTTTGCAGCCATCTGCATGCTGGCTGCTTGAGAGTACTGTGCAGGTGGGAAGAGAAGAAATGTTATGCCTCCCAGCACCCTGGCTAATCTATTCCTCACAAAATTCCAGTGAAACTGAAATCTTCCTGACCAAAGCATTTAGGAGAAGCAACTAAACACATGGACTCATGCAGGATATTACACATTTTACAACATATACCTAATTTACAAATTTTGGGCCTTGGGCCAGGTTTTACATTGAGGTGACTCCATTGAATTAAGTGAAGTTACTCCCGATTTACACCAGAGATCGGAATCAGGTTCTCTGAATTCAGTGTGTATTTCTAATCAAAGCTATTTATAGTATCAGTCGAGACATGTTTTTGATGGGTAAAATGTGGACATTTGATGAAGTTATTTAAGTCGCAATGACCGGAACGCTGAAATAGGGTATGCACAAAATGTAGAGCTAAGGAAACCCCAAAGAGGTTACTTTAACCTAACAGTACTAACCAAATGCCCCTTAGGCTGAGTATCTCTCTTTCTATGTGGATAGAATTTAAGTAAGTGAGCATATGTATTTAAAGGGAAAAAGCCACAAAGTTTTCTCTGAGCGTAGAATGAACTGCTGCATGGTTGCTAGCAGCATGTCACGTCTCTGCTCTTTTAAAGCCATTTCTGTTTGAGGGACTGGTGACTAGAGCGGTGGAATAACCAAGTTTTTTGCTGATCACACTGAAAAAAAATCAGACTTTTTTCTAACCTTTTAAAGAAATTAAATTCAAAATTCAAAACACAAAGTTGTTTCAAACTGAAACACGTTTTGTTTCGCTATTTTTGAAAACTGAACATTTCAGCTGGGGGCTGTGTGTGTGGATTTTTGTTTGTTTGTTTTTGACAGAAACAATTGGATAACAAATTTGCAAGTGACCAGACTCTGCATTTTTTGATAAAAAAACATTTTGGCTGGAAATGTTCACCCCTTTCTAGCTGGCTAGTGTCTAAATATCACTGCTGCCTTCTGGATGGAACATCAAGTCTGCTCAAGTGTATGGCCCTAGTGGCTGCAGCCCACAGAGAAGGGAAGCTCTATTACTAGCAGGGTGGGTGGTGATTGCCCTCTCGCTCAAGTCGCAGGATCCTTTGCTTACGGAGCACAAGTTACTGAGATGCATCCCTGATGTCATTTGATTGCAGCTGGTGACTTTGCTATCAGTTGTTTGTAGATTCTGAATGTCTATCAGTGATAATAAGTAATAAAATATATAATAATGAACCCTAACATCCTTTTTAACCACTGGCCAGTGCTCGGGTGATGGGGTCACAGCCCTGGACCCACCCTTTGGGGGTGTAGAACACCTCTGACCATGCTCACCTGCCACAAAACGCTAGCATAGAACTGGCTGTCCTCACCCTGGGAGTTCCCAGAGCCCTCCCTCAACCCCACCCACATCTAGAATCTAATCGTCAGTAGACAGCAGGATAATACACATTGTAAGGAAAGTGATCACTTTAGATAAGCTATTACCAGCAGGAGAGTAGTTTGGGGAGGGGGGGGGAGAGAAAACCTTTTGTAGTGATAAACACCCATTTTTTCATGGTTTGTGTGTATAAAAACATCTTCTGTATTTTCCACAGTATGCATCCGATGAAGTGAGCTGTAGCTCACGAAAGCTTATGCTCAAATAAATTGGTTAGTCTCTAAGGTGCCACAAGTACTCCTTTTCTTTTAGCAGGATTTGTATTTCCCATGACCAGGGCATCCCAAAGTGCTGAGCGCACAAGGCAATGGGCATTAGGTGAGAAATACGGGTGGGTAACCACAGTCACCATCCTGGACTGTCTGTAGGGCCCTTTCCACTAGGACTAGTTTGGCTCTTAAAGAGAGTGGGTGCCATGTTCCTTTCTTAACAGGGAAACGCTGCCTCTGGCACTTTACCAAGCAGCATCCTTTGCCACGTGTGTCTGGTTTAAGCGCTAGCCAAGGCCGAACTACTTAAAGAAGAGATATGGACTTTAGTCTTCTTTTTTAAAAACAAATCTTTACAAAAATGGTTTTTAACTTTATACTGCACATTTTCTTGGGACTGTCCCAGACCCTGGAGTCCTTACTCAACCAAAACACCCTGCACTTGCAGGGGCGGAATCTGCCCTGGGTAAGGACCAGAGGAGTCAGCCCATCATATTTTTAACCACTAATACATTTTAGTAAGATCCAATTTTTTTCTCCCCCCCCTTTGGAGCAACTGGTAAGTTCTGAAAAGCAGGAATGTTCTTGGGAGCAAACCCATCTTGAATCACATTCAGAACAAGAGTCAAACATTTCTTGAATAACCTAAACATGTGGTTGCAATCCCTGATGCTGGAGCTTTTAAGTATTGCCAACACATATCGTTCCCCTTCAGATGTTCTCGCAGAGCTTTAATAGGTGTCCACTGCATCCTATGGACAATGTCCAAATGAAGAACTGCTCCGTTTGCATCTGTTAATGATTGCTGTGGCAAACAGGCATTTGGCAAAGGTAACACCAATATGCAACCAAAGGTTGCTTTCCAGCAGCACTTACTTGGGTAATTGTCCAGGCCGCTATCATCTGTCAGACTCCATGGGCCTCAGACTGGTCCCAGTTAGGTCAATGGGAAGTTTTCCATTGACTGTAATGGAAGCAAGGTCAGGCCTTATATGTCCCCTGCCTCATAAAGGAAGTCAAAATACTTCCCATAAAATCCCCAAGGAATGTGTAGTTTGTGCAATAGTGCCATTATAACTCTTGGAAGGCAACGGATGGGAAATCAGCTCAGGACCTAGTGCTGTAGAGGGAGGCAGCTTGCTCATGTAGAAAGCCTCCTAGGCACTGGGGGGCAACGTGCAGGGCAGTGGCTCTTGCCCCTCCTTTACAAAGATATAGACTGTGCCATATTCCTCCCCCAGTGCCGCCCTCCAACTGCTGATTGGTGCACAGAAGCTGAGGTTCCCCCTTGCCCCGATTCGCTCCCTCTGGAGCTCTGGAGGCAGCACTGGCCAGCCTGCCCTACCTTGCACTTGCCAGACAGATTAGGGTTGCTTCCTGTGTTGCTGTGCTGGTGTGGGAGGCGGCCCAGGGCTTCCCAGCTCGTGCAGCCACGGTTTGCAGACAGCATCCTAATGTTCTGCAACGCAAAGGATGTGCCGCAGCTGCTAAGACTGTAGCAATTCTGGCCAACACATTCAGAGCAAATCCCAATGGATAGCAATGACATAACCTTCGCGTATATTCCAATAGCTTTCTCTACAGAGCCTGATGTGCTGAGCTCGTCTGAAAGTTCTGGCCGAAATTTCTCGTTGTCTGGTTTCACTGGCACCACGAAATGAACGGTTGCCTCAAAATAATAATCTCGCTGAATCCTTTATCCTTGGTATAGTCTGGAGTAGGATATGCTACCGAGACACAAAGGGAGGCCTTGATGGGGCTTGTGCTGACGCTGGGGAAAGGACCGATGAAAGTATCACTTGATTATTCAAGTCCAATCCCCCCAGGACCGTAGCGTTTTAGCTGAACTTGCAGAGAATTCTCTTTCTTGATGGCTCAGCTTTGATTTTCACTCTCAGAGTCGGTGATATTGAAACATGGTGTGACAGCATCTCATAGCACTTGATAAATACGTCTGGCTCTTCTTCAGGCTCTGACAGTCACATACTACGTGCTGCACACACGTAGTCTTACGAGAAGACCCAACCTGTTATTGTGCTTTTCTTTTGTTACCTTGCTCTCCTTCCTCCTCCCTGCTGGTTCGTCTCATCCACCTGTTATGCCTTGTTGTTGAGGTTCTGATACTGCAACTTCTTGGATGGAGGCTGACTGATTCTTTATGTGGAGCCCTGTTGAAGCCAATGAGACTGAATGCAGGGGCTGCAGTCTGCGCCTGTAGAAGTTACAGGATCAGGGCCTTAGCTTATAAACTCTTTGGGGAAGGGACGGTCATTTACTGTACGTTTGTGCCGTGCCTAGCACAACTGGACCCCAACATGGCTGAGGCCTCTAGATGTTACATACTAAAAATATGAGACAGTAACAGTAATCATTAATTAATAAAGAATGTAGAGTATGAGAATAAGATCCAGGATGTGAGAAAAGCCACCACTTTAAGAGGGAAATGTCCCACTCAATAAATGACCAGTGAGCAGAGGCATCGTTCTGCGTAGGAGCCAGACAGAAGTTGACATTTTTAAGAAGAGTACGCCTCTAACGGCTTCTTCTGCTCTTGAGAAGGAATGCAAGCAAATGGCACCTGCTCTTTGCAAAGTCAAGTCTTGGGGATGGATCCAGAGGCTTGCACTTTGGAAGGATGGAACGGAATGAATCAGGCTTATGCGTGTGGAAGCAGGAGCTGTAGTGAGAGATAGCCAGGAGGTGTCACTGTTACAATGCACTGCACCATACCCGTCTCGGCTGGAAGGTGACTTTATAGCTACTACAACCAGGGCTTTCTTCTTTTAGCCTAGTCTTTCTTCAGTTATTTAAATCCCTTGGTTACTCTGTCTTAGTTTTATAATGAAAGTGAACCTGGCAGGTATGTATGGCATTTTTTGATACAGTAAATATTGCCGGATTACAAATTCAGGGCTAGATTCTGATGACGTTACGCACGAGTTAGGTACCTTCCTCCTTGAATAATCCTATTGAAGTCACTCAGTTACTCATGGAGTAAAGTCCCATTCAGTGTGGGTAAGGCAGTACTTAATTTGTAATGAAAAAGATGCTGGGACTCAAGCAATTAGGGGTCAGGGTCAAGCAATTTTTTTTACATTCATAACTGACACAGCAAGCCCAGAGGTGCTGGGGCTATGAACTGCCAAGCCTAAAGGTGCCGGGCTCAGCCCTGGCAAGCCCTGGTGCAAATTAAGCACTGGAGTCAGGGTATCACAATTTGGCCCTCAACAACTTAGGGCTGTTGTTTGATGTTCTTATTTGACTTCCTGACTACTCAGGGAGAAACCTTTTTCCAGTTTGCTTGAGGAAGGATTAATGATCCTTCCTGTAAGGGAGGGAGTGCTGTCTAATGGTGAGAGCAGAGGCTCGCAAGTCAGGAAATTGAGGACTTTTGTTTCTGGCTTTGCTACTGACCTACTGTGTGACCTGGGATAAGTCACATAGCCTGTCTGTGCCTCAGTTACTCCATCTGTAAAATGAGGGACATAATACTGACCTACTGTAGCTCACAAGGGGGCTGGCAAGGTGCTTTGAGATCCTCCCTTGGAAAGGGCTGAAGAGGCACAAAGTATTATTCTAATGGAATTGGATTGTTCACCTAAGTTCTGGCAGCCTTTCTGATACAAAAAATGAATGGCAAAGGTAGGGAAGTGAATCCCGTAGGTCTAAATCAGCGATCAGAACATGCCAGCAACACTTAATTTGCTTCTCAGCAGAATAGCTACAGCTCAGCGTTCATCTGACCTCATTTATTCTCTCTGAGGTTCCACAGGCCCATCTGATGAACAAAGCATCGAGCTTGCCTCTGAGGAGCTCAGAAGCAATGTTTGCAGAACGGGAATGTTTTCAGACAGCAAAGCAGCAGTAACTTGGCGCTTCCAGTATTTCTGGCGGCATTGTTTTCAGAGCCGAATGCCTTGTCTTCTGCTCAGGGAAATCATAGGGCTTCAAAACTCCCAGTGCTCAGGATGTGAACTCCCATCAATGCGATTTAAACTCCAGACCGTGGCTTTTAAGTCTCCAACTGCAGCTGGAAACGTCGAGCTACTGAGAGAAACAAGAAAGAGATTTCAGAGTAACAGCCGTGTTAGTCTGTATTCGCAAAAAGAAAAGGAGTACTTGTGGCACCTTAGAGACTAACCAATTTATTTGAGCATGAGCTTTCGTGAGCTACAGCTCACTTCATTGGATGCATACTGTGGAAATTGCAGAATACATTATTATATACACAGACACCATGAAACAATACCTCCTCCCACCCCACTCTCCTGCTGGAGGGGGGTGGGAGGAGGTATTGTTTCATGGTGTCTGTGTATATAATAATGTATTCTGCAATTTCCACAGAAAGAGATTAGGAATCAGTCCAGTCATCAGAAATGACGGGTATCCATCTAATTACATTGAGTGATGGAAAACAAAAACAATCCCCTAAGAATATTTACATAGAGATTAAAAACAAGTAGTTAAACCTCTAGATAAAAATCATTCTCTCTAACTGTGGTAGTTACTGTAACTGGAAAATGCAGTGAATGCAAGCCACCATGGCTAATGAATACAGCTGGACCAGGCATTGTACTGCTGTTGCAGAGTTGTATGTAAACAGCTGAACTGCATCTCTCAACTTTGATCGGAGACTTTGAAGCCGAAAGAACAGCTTTAAATTTGAAACTTCTGTTGGAGCTCATACTTCAGTTGGGCAGAATGCCAGGAAATGTGAAGACTTATGGCATTATGAGTCTTGTGTAGAGGAAAAGACTGAAGGGAATAATTTAAGTTTGTTAGCTGTAAACAGAGAGATTGAAGTATCTGCCTTCTTTTCCTTTAAACCATCTTTTGGGGACGAGAATGGGGAATTTTAGTGCTCATAAATGTTATACGGATAGTATGGGCTAAAGTCAAAACATTGTGCTGGCAGATATAGTATATGTTTCCAACACACGGCTCTGCCAAGGTGTCCCGCACCTGACCCTGCAACATTCCTACTCTTCTAGTCTTAGGTCTTTCCGATGAAGAAACTGACCAACCAGGCTGAATGCCAAAATGTCAAATAAGGACACTTGAAACCACTAAATGACCACCACTGAAGGCACCTGAAACCACCATGCTTTTCACCTGTGTTACCTAACCCGTCTTTGGACCAAATTCTCTAGAAAGGATACAGGGGTCTCTTTAACAACAGAGATGTTCACACATTTTCATTTGAGGATCTCAGCATGCTTCACAAAGCCATGGCCAAGTGGTATTCCGATCTAAACATTGCCCATGGGGATGCTGGGTGACAGAGAGGTGAAGTGACTTGCCCTGGCTACTCAGCCAGCTGGTGTACAAAGCGTGGAGAAGAAACCAGTAGAACCTAGCAGCTTTGCATCTAATTACAGCAAAGGAATGACAAACAAAACATCGGACATAATCAGGCTCTTGCCCAAATATGAAAGAAGGGACCTCAAACTGGAAACAACAACTGGGAGGCACAAATCAAACTGGGAACCCCAGAAAGAACAATCTGTGGTTGTGGCACAGGAGAGGTTGAAAGAATGAGACTAGCATGAATGAGCCCTATCGGATCAAGATGAATAGGAGGGCTTGTGTGAGTAAGCACAACTCTTGTAAGTATGGGTTGCAGGATCAGCACTCTGTGTCAATACTCATCGTGAGCTACACCGGGAAGCAGATCATAGGTGGCTCCCCCTCTGGGCTGAATTTAGAAAAGAACATTGTTAACATTAAACACGGACAAATCTTTCCGAGTTTGAGACATGGAACTGGTATTTCCCTCCCTGGAAAATTGCTGCCTTCCCTCTGAACTTCAGCTCGGATTGTCATTTACATCATATGAGAGGAGAGCCACCCATCGTGGTCTAAGGGACCTTCTCAAGTGATAGGTAGAGAGTTTCCATTGCCAAAAACTCTGGGTATGGAAAGGAAAACGTCACTGCACTCTGCTCTGGCTTGGGAATCCTGACCCTAAGTGAGGAGGGATAATTTTCATTGGTCAATCTGAGGGAGGTGCCAAGAAGCTCTAAAGTGCTAATATACAAATCTTTTTGGTCACGACTCCCTTTGCCCAGCTGGGGAGCAACTCGGAAAAGTGGTGAAGATACTAGGTGGACTGGAAACCTGGATTACATATCAAACAAAAGGTTGCAAAATGTAAGGCCCCGATCCTGCAAAGACTTATGCACGTGCTGAACGGCATCAGTGGAACCATTCGCAATGCGCAAGTTAAATACAGGCATAGGGTCTTTGCAGGATCAAAGCCTAGATACAGAAGACAGATTTTAAAGAAGGTTTTATAGGATTCTCCTCCAAAATAGTCAAACTATTTAAATGGTAAAAATATAGACAGATTAGATTGCACTAAATGTACTCCAGAGAAGAGCAACAAAATACTCAGTGAATCACCTAGAGTCACAAAGTATCTTTGCTATAGATAAGTCTATTTGTGTAGGAAGAGAAGTTAATTGAATTTACTCACATTCTCCCTTGGAACTTTTTTTCTTTTGAGCCTATTGGTACAGCTCAGTTGAGAACTTTAAAAACGATGGGCCTAATTCATCACACCACACAGCACATATAGGCTTAATTGGGATACTGGCTGGGATACGGCAGGCTCTGCAGTGCCAATCGTGGGGTTTGCATCTTTTTAGCGTATTCACTTTGCAGTCCTAGGAGCAACACAAGGATTATCTCAAAGGGGAAAATAAATGATGCTGATGATTTGAGTTTAAGAGACACAAATGAGCAGGGGAAACTTGCTGAGTGTCAGTCACCCCACAGTCCTAACCCCAACAGCAACAAAACCAGACCCACACAAAACCAGGCTAACCAAAAAATGCAAAGACTGAGATCTTGCCAAAACTAAAACACAGTCTCCTCTTCCCGTCGCTACACATAATGCAAAGCCAGTAAACCCAGAGCAGCAGTGAACAGTCGGCACAAGGAAGAGTAGCTGGGTTGAATTTGCTAGCGAAAAAAATATCATAGGCTTGTTGTTAAGAAAGAAAGAGAACTAATTCTCTCTGTGTATTCCAATTCGTTTTGGTTTCTCGTGTGTGCCCTGAAAAAAAAGAGACAGAACATTCGAACCAAGAGGCATCACATTAACAGAGAAAACAGAACAACGTTATTTGCAAATGAAGATCATTTAGATTACAGACAAACCTTGTGCCGGTCACTGAACTGCACGCGCACACACCCACACCCACCCACAAAAAGTTGGCCTGGATGCACATCAACAAATTGAGGAGGGCGTTTTGACAAGACACTCAAGTGGAGAATGATATGGAGATAGAAGGGGGAACAGAGCAAAGAAACAGTTATCACCGAACTGCACGTGGGAGCAAATAATGATTTTGGCCCAGATCCTCAAAGGTAAATACTTAAATATCTTTGAGGATTTGGGCCTTTCTTCTTTCTTTGTTTCTGTTTATTAATAAGAGAAAGATACAGTTCTAGCTGTGAAATCATGTGTCTGAAAGTGGGTTGCTACTAGAGTTGCATTTAAAAGTTGTCCCCTGGTCTACTAGATAATGAATTATTTGGTATCTTTGCTTTCACCTTAAGGGACTATAATAAAATAAATAAATATAATAAATAAATAATAATTAAGAATACCTAGCCCTTATATAGTGCTTTTCATCCATAGCTCTCCAAGTGCTTTAAAAAGGGAGTAAAGGTCATTAGCCCCATTTTACAGATTTACATTTTACAAACTCAGCACATTTGGGGAGAACAACAACAAAGAACAAAATCTTGCACTTACCGGCCAGCTGCAGCCACTGGCTTCTCTTTCTGGGAGAGGTAATGGGAAGCTCGGTGAAGGGACAACAGAAGTGCTTCTGTGCATGCACGGCACAACCCTGCATCTCTCGTTCCTGTGAATCGCCCCGCTGGTTTTAATGGGACTACACACACGAGTAAGGGCTGTGGAATCAGATCCTGGATGGTCACATAACAAGAATTGTGGGTTAACAGGCTGTTTGGATGGAGAAGGTGGTGTCAAGACAGTGGTAGAAAGAAGCAGCTGGAGCATTGCATTCAGCACGCAAAGCAGTAGCAAGAGCAGGAGCAGCTGTATGGTCCGAAAGAGAAAAAATAGTTTCTTTCTTTGTACATTTGGTGCATTTTAAAATGTTCCCAGAGAGGGGCAGTAGAGACCAAACCCACAAACAAATGGAAAAATACTTCTTATTCACCAAAAAGAAAAGAAAGGAGGAGGGAAGAGAAAATTATTGTTTTATAATGGATTTTTCTTAAATGAAGGGAAGTCACGTTTTGTTTCTAGAGAAGAACACTAGAGCTATAAAAAAGAAGGGCGAGGGCTCATATAATACATAAATAATCCCTAGCTCTTCTATAGCAATTGTCTCCCATAGATCTCAAAACACTTTACAGAGGAGGTCAGTATCATTACCCCCATTTTATAGATGGGGAAACTGAGAAACAATGGCCATGATTTGCCCATGGACACCCAGCAGGCCAGTGGCTGAGCTGGGAATAAAACCTGCAATGCATCATGGGGCTGAGTGATGGGCAGCAGACGATCTGTCTGCAGAAATGCAAATGTTGAGATGGATGAGCGGTGTAAGCAAGAAAAATGACAGAAGGCAAGTGTATGTTAGAGACACGCTCAACGGAACATCCACGAACGAAAAAAAGAGGGAATGCAGGCCCAGACGCTTTGGTCCTGTAAAGTGCAGTTCTGACAGCTGTGTGGGTAAGAGGCTCCAACAGATCAAGACCGAAGGAAAAAGACAGAGTGGCCACCCTGTGAGGCTTTTGAGAGCGACTTCAAACCTTGGTGAAACAGCTGCTGCCTGATGGAAAAGCCATGATTTTTAACTGCCAGCCACGTCCATCTGTTTTTTATGAATGGAGCCTACTCTGTTGTCGTATCCCACCCCCTTGTTATTGTTTTATGGCACCATCTCACATTCTAAAGTGCCTCGTTATTATTTATTATTCTGTTAGCATTGCGTTAGAGCTGAGGAGCTCCAGTCATGGCCCTGTTGTACTAGGCACGGTTCACACAGATAAGAAAGAGATGCTCCCTGCTCCCAACGACCTTATGGTACAAGGACTTGTCTCTATGGACAGTTAGTACGCGGCAAAGTAGTCTACAGCACCGTAGCCTGCTGAGCACTAAGTCGCTATGTTGGACCATGTGGCTGTGGACTAGAAGTTGTGAGTGTGCCTGAACCTACCGCTGCATACAGATTTCAAGTGATGGGAGACTCCACCACACCCCTAGGTCAGTTCTTCCAATGGTTAATCACCCGGACTCGGAAAAATTAGCTCCTTATTTCTAGTGAATTCGTCAAGCTGCACCGAGAGTCACTCTAGTGATAAGAGAGGTACTATTTACAGACACATTGCCTAAGAATATTTATCACATATGGAGGCATGGGTGGCGGGTGGCCTGCTGGGAGTAGGGTGGCTGGTGCTGGGGGTGGGGGCCGCGTGCAGCCTGCCCAGTGCTCCGGGCCTGGCGGGGGTGCATACTACCTGATGCTCTGGGGGCTGGTGGCTGCAAGGGGGGGGGCATTGAGGAGGGATCTCAGGCGGAAGGGGTGGGCCGGGGACTCGCCGCCCTGAGCCTGTGGTTCACCCCCCACCCATGTATGGAGGGGAAGGGTGGTCTCCGGGCTATAGGGAAGGAACAGGAATGTTGGTGTAGCTGTGTTGGTCCCAGGATATGAGAGAGAGAGAAGATCAGTGAAAGAGACAAGCTTCCGAGAGCCACAGGCCTTGAAGAAGAGCTCTGTTGAGCTCAAAAGCTTGTCTCTTTCACCCACAGAAGTTGGTCCAATAATAGATATCACCTCACCCACCTTGACTGCATGATAGTACACCCAGTACATAGTACGTACCATAGCAAGATACCTGCCAGAGTACCAGGGCCGGCTCCAGGGCTTTTGCTGCCCCAAGCAGCAAAAAACAAAACAAAACAAAAAACCTTGCCGCCAAACACGGAGGTGGAGTGATGGTGCGGCCGCCGAATTGCTGCCGGTGACCGAAGAAGAGTCACGTCCCCACCGCCGAATTGCCGCCAAGTGCGAAATGTGCCGTGACAGAGCGGCCGCCGAATTCCTGCCGCCACGGCGGGCGGATTGCCGCCCCAGAGCCCGACCTCCTGCCGCCCCTTTACATTTGCCGCCCCAGGCACCTGCTTGGTTCGCTGGTGCCTGGAGCTGGCCCTGCGGAGTGCCAAAGTTTGAGACGTAAGAACACCAATTTTACGGATATTCCAGTGTTCCTTCGCAGCTCCGCTTTCATACTCAAACCGTAATCAATGACTGCAAGTGGAGTAAAAAATGATACTGTTAGAGAGATATTCCAGAGATAGTACAGGTTTCTGAAGGAACTAAAGGGTTAATTACCTTGTAGTGTATGCAGTCTAGGGCAGCTGCTTGAGTCCTGTTGGCTAGAAGGGTCTGGAATCACACAAAGGTGAAATGTGTGGAAGTCTGACTCTGGTGACCAAGGCAGGTGTGTGCTGAGAGCCATTTTGGAGCTGACAGAGAAAACTGTCTCGGGCTGGTTTGGTCTCTCGTATTCATTGGTAACCTTTTATTTTCTTGGTGAAAACCAAACATTTTGCTTGAGAAATCCCAGTGGGTACTTTGTTATCGGTAATGCATACCAGATTTCAATACCTGAGGATTTATACAGGACGCCAATGTCCCAGGCAGAGTAAAACGAGTTGGCTTGCTCCAGAAATTCACCATTCCCCACTGTTTTGCTGACTACCACCACCTGTATTATTTCTGAGGTCATGCAGCACGTCTGCTGGACAGACTGATGTCTGTACAGCTGACTGTTTGCATATCAATTCTAGAGTCAGAGGAAATTCTTCAAATCCCACGGCACGAATGTGTACAGCTACCGCAAAGCAGGCAGAGTTGTGCCAAGTTACAGCCTCTCTGTCTCTCCTCCGTCGCTACCCGTATAACAAATGCCCTGTAAAGAAAACTGGAAAATATTTCAAGAAGGAACAACGATAACACAAGATTATCTGCCAAATGATGGAATTTAATATTCATGGCTTTCCTCTAGCCTCTGTATTTCCTGTTTCTAACTTAACCCTCTGCAATCACCAAAGACCAGTGATACGCTAATAATTTTCATTTCTAAAAGGCCCCTCCCCTGAGATCTCAAAGCAATGTTAGTGTATTAGGGAGGCAGAGACATATTATCCCCATTTTGCAGGTAAGTGCCTTGCTTACCTTCGGTGCATCAACCCACTCAAGCTCCTTGCATGGCAGGAGCTTGGGCCCAGATCCTCAAAGATATTTTGGTGTCTAACTCCCATTGAAATCCATGGGAGTTAGGTGCCTACGTATCGTTAAAGATCTGGGCCTTAGCTACTGTCCCTGCTCCTGTTTCCTTCTTCTGACAAAATGAGACACACCCACCCACCCAGCATCCCCTTCACCAAGTGCTGGGAGGGGCCCCTTCCCCTAATGGATAAGCTCATTCTGCCAGCCTCCCAACTCCCCTCATCATTCTAACTCCGGGCTTCGTTCACAGCTGCCAATTTAACCAAACGGCTTTATTAAAGAGAGAGTACGGAGGGGTGCTTTGAAAAGTGACCTCAGTGAGCACCCAGCTCTGCCAAGCTTCCTCACACCAGTGATGCCCCCTTTCAGGGGGGAAGAGGGAGTCCAAGTTTTAATCAGCATGAGAATACAGCCTTCAAAGAGAATTCATACACCTATGGAGGGCTGCAATTGCCAGCACAGCTAAGGCTTTCCTCTGTAGCTGCTGCAGGTGTTCATATATGTCGGAGAGCTGCCTTCCATTGCTATCCATCTCTCCCCCTTTTCTGGTTTCCCACTAGGACATCTTTCCCTGGCAAAGTACTTCAATACATGGACACTACAAACGGTGGCTGAAAAAGGGATTAATTAGAGCTGCAAAGTAAATTCTGTATAAGGATGGAGCCCATGGTTTGCGCTACTGAAACTGCCTGCAAAAAAAGTCATCTAGGTACAGATCAGTGCAAACAAAAAAGAGGCCCATTACTCACCACTGGCTTCGTGTTCATACCTTTCGGCCTGTCTGCCCTTTTGGAAACCAGGCTGCTCTGACTCCTAGCTGCTGGCAGAGGATGGTGAGTAGAGCTAGTCCAAAAATTTTCTGTCAAAATGTTTTATTTTTTGGCCAGAAAATCAGTTTTTCATCTAAATGGAAAGTTTTGTGGGAAATGTTGGTTTTTGCTGATATTTTTTGGCTTTCATCAAAATCTGAAAACCTGAAAACTGAAGAGTTTTAGTTGAAAACTGGGAAAAAAAATTGGTTTGGAGCCAATATTTTTTTTCCAGTTTTTGGTTGCTAGAAACTGAAACATTTTTGGTTTGGGGGTTCTTGGCAAGCCACCCCCCCGCCCCTCAGAATTCAAAGAAAATTTAGACGAAAACAAAAATGTGTGCATCAAAATTGTTTGCAAATAAAAAACAAAACAAAAAACATTTCCCAACCAGCTGTAATGGAAAGATTGGGAAAAAACCTTTTTTTATTTTTAATGCTGTAGATGTAAGTTTAACCAGGAAGAATTCAGCAGTTCCCAGTGACTTTCACATGCAGATGATGGACTTGTGAAATGGACATGATTCTCCTCTCACCTACACTGAAGTGAATGATGTAACAGGGGCATCAAGGGAGAATCAGGCCCAGTAGAAACTGAAAAATTATATGAGATTATTTTCAGATGGGGTTTGATTAACAATGATTATTAGGGAATTAGACCTTGATTCTGGACAGCATCACTATTTAGGGCAACCACTAAGCACTTGCTTAATTTTAAACTAATCTCATCTGGAAAATCTGAGGACTAGAGATAGATTTGAAATAATCTCCTACTCTGCCCAGATTTAGACTCCTCCACAATTTGGGGAATTTCAGGTGTAGAAATGGATTACAATTTGACGTGCACACTGGCCTCCTTCTCAACAATGTGGCACAGAATCAGGGAAGCCCAGAAGTTTTGGAGAGTTCAAGTCTGGGCCAGATCCTGGTGGCTCATATCTGTTTCTACTCACAAACATATAAAGGGAATCAGGCTGCTTCTGCTTCTATTAGAGCCAAGGTTAACAGTCTCATAGACTTCTATCACAGCAGGATCTGGCCCAAAGCATTTTAAGTGATAAAGTATCTCTTGCATGAGCACCTCAGTCTAGAAGCTTGGGGTGCCCCAAAAGAAGCTGAAAACTGGTTGAATATCACTGGCCTTAGAAAGGTCAGAGGCAACAGCTAGGAGAAATATATAGAATGGGGCAAATAGATCCAGGCTGTCACCCCAATAATATTATATTACATATATATTCAGTGAAGGTGCTGCTAACAATTCCCTTTTTTATTGCTACATGTATAATATTCACAGTGGTTTCCCTGGCTGTCTTCTGGATTTTTTTACAGTCATGTCATAATTAATTTGATATAGTGACTTCTTAGCAGACTGTCACTGATCATTGTACAGCAAATGCTTTTTACTGGAACAAACCCAGCCATCCAGATGGGCACGTTTTCTACGTTGTTATTAAAAATCACTTATGCTGCATTGTAAATTTATATGGTGCTGTCAGGAGCTTATAATGTACGGGCCCTGGGTTCTGCAATCGGATCCACCCAGGTAGAGTCCCTGTGGATTTTATTCTTTAATTACAACAACAGGAAAAATGTGTACATGCCACAAAACGTGTATAGATGTTCAAACGTATCCCTTCCCTCAGACCCTGTGCATGTTGCTTGGCTGCGTCGATGTACCTGATGAAGACAAGAAAAACCCATGGTGCAGAGTCTCGGGCTGTGGGGTTAAAAATAGCCGTGTAGATATTCAGGCTTGGCTGGAGCCCAGGCTCCAAAACCCTGAGAGGGGGAGGGTCTTGGAGCTCGGGCTCCAGGCCAAGCGGGAACGTCTACTTTTAGCCCCACAGCCGGAGACAACTGACCTGGGGTCTCCAATTCGATGCTGTGGGTTTTCTTTGCAGTGTAGACGTACCCTTCGATTGTAAACTCTCTGGGGCAGGGACTATTTTGTAATACATGTCTGCACAGTGCCTAGGGCAATCCTGATTATAGCTTCTAGGTTCTACTGCAATGTACTATGAAGCAAAAACAATAGAGAGTGGACACACATACCAGCAACGGTGTGTAGGCATTGATCATGGGAAGAGGGTGGGAAGGGCTTCTAGAAAAAGGGCATTTTAAAGGGAGAGATTGAGGGAAGAGAGTAAATGTGTGTGGTGGAGAAGAACAGGAAATTCTATGGACTGTATTCCACTGGAGGTTACAATGGTCCCTTCTGCCTTATAATGGAAGGATCTGTGAATCTTGAGAGTAAGGCAGCATGTGACATAGAGAAGTGGAGAGTGGAAGGAGGAGGTGGGGGGAGATTGGGGGGGCCAAAGGGGCAATAGCAACAAAGATGTAGGTGGGGGTGATGTTATGAGTGGCTTTGAGGGTGAGGGCTGAGAATGTAAGTTTGGGGGGAGGGAATGTCTTTTTGTTCCATGTCTGCACAACACCTAGTACAACCGGCTCCTGGTCCATGACGAAAGTTCCCAGTGTGACCACAAATCATACTAATACTAGGGAATGAAGCTTGAATATGATGCACCTAGTGACAGGAAGCCCAGGTAAGGATTCCAGGATTGGGCTGACATGATCAGAGAGGCAGGTGAGATAGATGACTCAGGCCTTTGGGTTAGGCTGGGTGGGGGAGAGCTGATGTGGGACGGAGACAGGAAAGGCTAAATTGCAGAGATGACCGGGTGTTAGCAGTAGGGACAAAGAGGAATCTGGCACTGGTGCGACTGCTGCTGGATTACAGTGTCCAGTTCTGGTGCGCACAATTCCAGAAGAGAGGGGTTAGAAAAGAGCCCCAACAATGGTTAAAGGATGAGAAAACTTGCCTTATAGATATATGGGTATCACAAGGAGCTCAATCCATTTAGCTTAACAAAGAGAAGGTTAAGGGGTGATTTGCTCACAGCCTGTAAGTAACTACATGGGGAACAAATATTTAATAATGGGCTCTTCAATCTAGCAGAGAAAGGTCTAACATGATCCAACAGCTGGAAGTTGAAGCAAGGCAAATTCAGAGTGGAAATAAGGCATACATTTTTAATGGTGAGCATAATTAACCATTGGAACATCTTACCAAGGGTTGAGGTGGATTCTCCATCACTGACAAATTTTAAATCAAGTTGGCATGTTTTTCCTAAAAGCTCTTCTCTAGGAATTATTTTGGGCAATTTCTCTGGTCTGTGTTATACAGGAAGGCAGGTTAGATGATCACAATGGCCCCTCCTGGCCTTGGGATCTGTGGATCTATGAAAGGGCAGATTTGAGTGATGTGAAAGTAGTCACAGCAACAAGAGTGAGTGAGAGACACTGGATGTGGGGAGAAGGGTCAGTGATCACACCAAACGTGTGAGCCTAGAAGTGCAAGGGTGCTCTCAATAGCATCGGAGAAGGGAAGCGCAGTTACATGGGGATGAGAGTGGCCCAAGGATTTCAGTTATGGAGTCACTGCGAGACGACACCAGGAGATGCTGAAGAAGCAGGTAGGGATGCAAAGGGCAGAGCAGGAGACTGGAGAATCATCAACACTGAGGTCACAGGACATTGAAGGTAGAAAACTTCGTGGGCTCACCCACACTGACAGCGACCAGTGGGCTGAGTCATGTTCTCACCAGCGTGCACAGGCTGAGATCTGAGGAGGGAGCCAAATCCTTCACCATGATCCACACGAGTCACACAAGCTTTGGCCTTGCTGGGTCCCAGGAATGGTGAAACAATACTACACCGGGCACGAGCTGGTTACAGCCAAGCAACAGAAGTGCTCTGCAACTGCAAGTGCCCATTAAACAGCCCATTCTGCTAGCCAGAGACTAAAGCAGACAACTACTTCAGGCCACAAGACAAGGGGTCCCACCCAGAGTCTCCGCTGTGGAAATATGCAGGACACACATCAGATGCAGGACTCTGCTAATGGGTAAAGTCTGTTTGAGTGTCTGGCCACCATTTGGCAGACATAACATCTCTAACACTACAATAAATCTAACACAATGAGGGCTCTCTGCATTCTTTTCAGCTCCTGTAACACGAAAGGGACATGTCCCTTTCGATTAGAGCCAGGCAAGTCTCACAGAGTTTGAGGTTTGGAGGTATTCTCCAGCTATTTTTCTGGGGTTTGCTGAACTTGTGTTGGTTTGCAACCCCCTCTTACTCCCGCAGTTTCATAAATCCAGAATAATGTCGTTCTAAACATCACTATTATGATTATTATTCTACTGGGCATTTACTGATTCAATCACATTATTCTTCCTGTCTCTTGCTACTTCACAGTCTCTCCTGATCAGAGCATGAAGCCACCAACACTTGAGTCTGAGTCAAACTTTGATAACCAGGATGTCTGTTTAGGTTCGAAGTCGGACAAAATAAGAGCATTTCCCATCCCCACTGGAGAGCATCAGCTCTTCTGCTATGGCTGGTTAGGAACATTTCTAAGGAAACAAACAAACTTCTACAGGGAAAAACACTTAGAAAATTAGCGCGCTCTCTCTTGACAAGGTATTTTAAAAATCTAGATTTCAATTCATGAGACGCAGTGACTAAATACAATACCCCGGCACGTATGAACCAATGGAAAAGGAACCTGACATTATGTGCAGCTATGTATGAAGACGCCGAGCAGCACCCATGTCCCTTCAGGTGACTTGTTTGTTTCTGGAGAGGCAGGTGTGAGGATTGTCTGCAGACTGGGATCGTCACAATGTCGCAACATGGGAGCATGGGGTAGAAAAAGAGCAGTGTTTTTTGGTGTTTCTTGAAGGGTCCTCTCTTCCCCTGTTAGAAGCATCCAATTAAAGAAAGACAAAAGGGTTCCAAAGCGAACACTGTACAGGACAATAACAAGAATGACCAGCTGGTCCTAGTAACAGACAAAAGGATGGGAGAGGAGCCAGCAGAGTGATGAATAGGTCTGGAATCTAAATGATGCAGATTAGCACCTCATACAATCAGCCTTTTGCCAGGTGCGTGTCATTTGGACAGTGAGATGGCCTATGACTGATTCCTGGCCTGACTGAAAAGCGCCTGAGCTTATTAAGCCATGGTCATGGTGAGAGACTACAAGAACTGTCCGGAGTAGCAGTTGATTGAAACACAGACTGCTCCACCCATAGAAATGGTAGTTTAAGAATATAAAAACTGCCACGCTGGATCAGACCAATGGTCCATCTAGCACAGTATCCAGTCTCTGACAGTGGCCTGGACCAGAGCTTCAGCCATTACTGGACTTGTCGTCCATGAACTTATCCATTTCTTTTTTGAACCTCCATTTTGGTCATCACAACATTCTATGGCAATGAGTTCCACAAGTGACTTGTGTGTTGTGTGAAACAGTAATTCCTCTTGTGTGAATTATACCGGCTGCCTATTAATTTCATTGGGTGACCCCTGGTTTTTGTATTGTGGGAAAGGGTAAACAACACTTCTCCATTCACTTTCTCCACACCCTTCATGATTTTGAAGACCTCTGCCATATCCTCCCTTAGTTGTCTTTTTTCTAAGCTGAACAGCCCTAACGTTTTTAGTCTCTCCTCAGATGGAAGCTGTTCCCTACCCTTGATCATCTTTGTTGCTCTTCTCTGAAATTTTCCAGTTCCACTAAATCCTTTTTGAGATGGGGCAACCAGAACTGGACATAGTATTTAAGGGGTGGGTGCAACATGGATTAATATAGTGGCATTATGATATTTTCTGTCTTATTTTCTACCCCTTCCCTAATAGTTCCTAAAGTTCTGATAGCCTTTTTGACCACTTCTGTGCATTGAGTTGAAGTTTTCAGAGAACTATCCACAGTGATTCCGAGATATCTTTCTTTTCTATTTTATGTGTAGCTGGGATTATTTTTTCCAATGTGTATTACTTTGTAATTGTCAAATTTCATCTGCTATTTTGTTGTCCAGTCACCCAATTTCACGAGATCCCCCTGTAATACTTCAGGGTCATCTTTGGATTTCTTGCCCTGCAGGGTGACTGCAGTCAAATAATACTGGTCTTCTGTTAAAAATAACCCTCTCCCACACTGGAAGACAAGGAAATTGTAGGGCTCCAGAATTGAACTCTGAATTGTCAGATAGTCTTGTCAAGCCTTATAAAGATGTGGCAGAAGCTCGAAGCCAAGGAACGCAGAAATGAGACTATGACTCCTTTTGGCCGTCTAGATTTGTTGAACTGCAGTTGGCTGCACAACAGCACTGCGCCGATCTATCGACCATGGATTGTATACAATGTTGGCTTTTGTATCTGTGTCCACAGACTCTCACTAAAACCAGGGGGAAAAAAGCTATTCCCAAAGGGCTACATTGTGTTCTTGGGATATATGAAGGAAAAAGTGATTCTTACTCCACCAGAGAAGAGAGGACCCCAGCCAGTAACATTCTTGGTAGCATCTGGGGTTGAAAGGAGGAGAAGGTGTTCCATATATCTAACTTATTGGAAAGGAATTCCCGTCCAGAGAAACCATTTAGTAAATAGGGTCAAGCTAGTTTGCTGTCAGGACTCAAGAGGCAGCCAACGCTGACAACGAGCATCAGGACTTAAGGGTGAGCGGAGGAAGCAGGTGGAATCTGAGGAGGGAGAGCTGAGTTCCAAACAGCTGAGCAGACATTATGCTTTACTTTTGGTACTGTCACAGCAGAGCATTTGAGCAGTTTGGCTCCACCTGCCTCGATGAACTTGACTAAGGACTCTTAAAAGGGAAAGCTGAGACAACAATGAAAGAGCAAAGGATGGTTTCTAAATCACCCAGTCCTTTGTTTGGATGATCAGGGATACAAGTAGAGAAAAACAGCAAACTGTTACATGCAAAAAATGCATAAGTCTATTGGATTTATAGAAGAGATATTGGCAAGTACCGTGAACATTTGAAGCCAAAGCTATTACAGCATTCACTACACCCTCCCACCCTTTACCACATCCCAACTTAATATAATGTGTCTTTTGGCTTAGTACGGGTTTCAGCAACGTTTAAATAGGTCAACAATTACAATCACACATCGACTGTGCAATACACTAGCCTGATGATGTGTTAATATACAGCAACCTCTGGACAGAGTCTGTAGAATTTCGCTGCTGTTTTATAGCCACCACAGAAGGTGGTCTTAATTGGTACCTCCTAAGCCACCTCTGAGAATAGGAAGCTTGGTATCGGGGATACACCATTAATGAAAAAAGTGTTAGGTGTGAGATTAGCAAATGGTGAAGAAAACCAGGATGCTGAAGTCTAGCACTGCCATTAACATTATATATGCTGAATTTCTGGAAATAGTTTTGGGAGCAGAATTGTCACAATTGTAGAATTCTAGCGGTGCACTACTCCCAGCTACAGTAATTTTGCCCTTGAGAAGGGACACATGGAAGACTCAAGCTTGAATATGAAAAGAAGCTATTGTTTTTATAGTGATGACAAGCCAAAAAATGATCATGCATGTCAGAGTGTGACTCTGTGTGTGCGCTAGGGTACCTACACATTTCAAAGGAATGTTACACGAAATCTACAACATACTGACCGTGATGGTAAACAGTAGGATCTAACCTGTGAAAGAAAACACTCCAACTCCCAGCCTGAACAATAGGTCCTTTCTGGTTTCCATATTCCGGGACAGTAAAGGGGACGCTTAACTCCTCTGCAACTTCTTTATTTCCTTCTCTCTGTATAACTGCTATTGAAACAACTAGCCTCCAGCTGGCGGGTAAGTGGGAGAAAGTTCTCCCCCTAGGGCAAAAAGAGCTGCCTTAGCGAATCACCTATGAGCTGTTTGTCCCCCACCAGCCGGTTGTAATGTTACTTCTGTGCCCTGACTGAGTTCCAACGGACCAGGGCGTGACCAGTCAGGAGATGGCTTCTTACATGAGTGTTGCTGCCAAGGCCCCTAGGCCAGCTGTGCTGTAGAATGAGTGATCTCTCCGTGCTGATGGCAGTCTTTCAGGTCCTGATATGTCTGAAGATATCCACATTTCCCCTTGAATAGTTTGGAAGAATCTCTCGCAAAGGAAATTCTCATTTTAACAGCTCTTCATCTCCACAAGTGGCTGCTTTAATGGGTCTCCCACCAAACAAACACTCTTAGGGTATGAATCATAATAGCAATCTTTGTATCTTTTAAACACTCATTACTCCTCACAATACCCCCAGGAACCTGCTAAATATTAGAAATCCATTTTACTAGAAAACTGAGATGCATACAGGTGAAGTGACTTGCCTCAGGCTACACAGTGAGCAAGTGGCAGAGTTCTAAACAGAATTAGGAGTCCTGACCTGCAAGTCTGGTGTTCCATTTCCCAATGACCACATTTCCAAAGGCAACCATGGCAAGAATGGCAAAACGGGGGGCAAAGTCATAATGTCATACAGATAAGTATTTGAACCTCCAAATATATATGAATGTAAAACATTGTTTCTAATACAGAGGCTAAATAACCAGCCAAAATTAAATGTCCCTTTCTTGAAGAATTTGAATTCTGGAAGGTGAATTTAATGGACGCCATGGTCAAGGTCTTTAAGAGGAATACAGCTGCTACTCAATCTGCTCAGTTTATCAAAAGGAAGATAAAGAGGTGATTGATTATGGTGTATAAGTACCTTCACAGGGAGATTACATCAGATACTTATGGACTCTATAATCTAGAGGAGAAAGGCATAACAGGAACCAAGATTAGAAGTTAAAGCTTGACAAATTCTAATTAGAAATAAGGCACAAATTGTTTACCAGTGAGGGCGATTAACCATTGGAACAGATTACCAAGGGAGCTGGTGGATTCTCCATCTTTTGCTTTCAGATCCAGTCTGGATGTCTTTCTGGAATATGCTTTAGCCAAACAAGTTATTGGGCTCAATACAGGGATAACAGGGTGAAGTTCTGTGTTACACAGGAAGTCAGACAAGATGATCTAATGGTCCCTTCTGGCCTTACAAAATCTATGAATATGGAAGAGGCTCTGGCAGGTTTAAAAAATGTAAAGAAATAAGTTTAAATAGTCAGGGGACAGAGAACGGCTGTACATTGCCCAAGAGCGGCAGGGGGAGGGGAGGTAAGCACAAATGAAAATGAGAAGAGAGTTTGGCCTGAGGAGTTTTGCTTGGGATAGTTTATTTTGAGGGGTTTTCACTTCCTTTCATAAATACTTGCTACATCTTTTATTGTGCCTCATTTGTGGGGTTGTGCATTTCTTCCGTCCAATTAAAAAAGCACATGGGTTATTGCTTGTGCCTACAACAAACACACCCAAAACCACTCAGCTTTGAATACTTCTGTTTATTCACACCAAGGAAGTGTGCAGCTAAATTATGTAGATACCTTTCAAATGGATGGGATAATTTTTACTTCAATATAATTTCCACATGCTCAGCAACCTTCATCATAAGGCTGCGTCTGTGTGGCAGCTACAATTAACCATACAGCGTGGCTGCCACTTCACCTTGATTCTAACATACATTGAAAGAAAACTCTCTGAAATGCGCTTATAAACCCCCCTTCCCCCCATGCAAAAGCTTCATCCTCCCAACAGCCTCCAAAGACCAATGCAGCTTACCCCAAATGGAGCCTAGATCAGTTTTTCCAGCCAGGCGTTTTCTGCTGTTGTGTGTCACCGACCAAAGAACTCACTTGGCATTAGCTACATATTAACATTCCCTGTATGTTATTTTGCAACCACATTGGGACGAGACCCATCAGTTTATGATTTGTTAGCACGCTGGGAACCCCGAGCTGCCAGTATTTCACTGACAAATGACCTTTTACACCTACTACAGATGTCAATGGTGGGTCCTGGACTCATCTGAATCCAAGTCTCAGTCAAGTATTAGACAGATGCACCATGTATTACTTACAGACTTACTACTTCTTTATTTTCACAGTTAGCTGTTTGGTTTTGCTTTGCATTTTTTCAAGTTCATAAACCTTATAAGATTGTTATGGAAAAATTAATTTACTATTAAACCTATTCAATCTGTTTCAGAATGGAACAACCCTCTCTTTTTGATTTTCATTTACAACTAGTTCTGTTCTGCTTGACTGGTTTTGTTTTTTCTATTTATAGCCAGCACAATTTTTTTTTTTTTTTTTTTTTTTACCATGGATACAGTACATATGTAAATTAACTAATGGAAAAATATATACATTTCACTCTGTAATGAGAACCTTAAATGATATTATTGCCATGGAGGATATATCCCTGTATTATAATAAAATATCAAGCAATAATCAACTGCTAAGATTTCTTTTCCACCAACAACACAAAAATAGCACCATACATAAGATAGTGAGAATCTACTCAGTAACACAATTGTGCAACTAGAAATGTACAGTACTTTAGTAACAGTACAGAGAGTATTGTTTACAATATGGAAATACCACCACTATAATCAAAGAGCATCAATCTCTTATGAACAACAACAACAAAATATCGTCATGACACTGAAATAAACAGTTTTCTTTTCACTGGTATGTAGTAACTGAGGACAGAGCATAGCTGTAAATTCATAGTAAAAGCATCTATAAAACGATACAAAGCAAAAGTGCAGAATTAAATGTTTTTGTTGATATTTTTGGCCATTACAAAATGGGATGGGATTTAGGGTCATCAGGAGATCAAGGAATACAAATGGTGCTCTGTTTTTAATGTAGGAGGATTTCTGCTCAGAAATAAACGGCATTTTTGCTCACACAGTCAAAAGAAATCCATCCATTAAACCAGCAGATTCATGTTCCATTATATGGACACAAACTTGGGGCCTGGCCCAAAACCCCACTGCTGTCTATGGGAGTATTTCTATTGACTGCAGAGGGGGCTGGATCAGGGCCTCCAGGAGGCAAAAAAACTCCCACTACTTAAGAAATCCATTTCTCATCACTCTGAACAGAATGAAAGGGTCTTGTGGTAAATCACATGACAGCATATCACATGACACAAGTAACATGCTGTCATAAACGACATGCGAGGATGTGGCATTTCACAGAGTCAAGCCACATCGTGAGCTGAAATGTTACCTTTTGAGAAAACCCCAAACCCTAAGAGGGATGCAAATCACTTTACCATGGGGGCCATGAATGGCAGAGTGAGATGCATGTTAGTAAACTGGGGTAAAGGGGTGTAATTTACATGTCAAGGGACTGAATGGGGAGAGTATGGCAGGAAAAGCTACTAACAGGCAGTCTTAAGGTAAAGCAGGCTCTCTCTGCTGGATCTGATACTTTCTTGCACTTTCTCATTACCTGTTTAGCTACCTACTCTGTCGGTTTTGTTTTTTAATACCGTGACCTTCAATCAGCTACATTCCTCCCTACCTCTCTTTCTGCATTAACTACACCATTTTATACTGACTTATGCTACTTGGTAACTTACACAACCAGCTATGTCCATCTGAATTTGGACCCAAGGTCAGAAGTAGGAGGAAAAGGTTTGATTCTGATTTTAAAAGAAACTTACCCAAAGAGCCATCGGAATAACAACCACCAAATTAGATCATTTCCC
This sequence comes from Natator depressus, assembly GCF_965152275.1. Lineage (NCBI taxonomy): Eukaryota > Metazoa > Chordata > Testudines > Cheloniidae > Natator > Natator depressus. The sequence goes on from NC_134243.1 coordinate 75,563,138, forward strand.
TCACACACAAAAAACATCTAGTATGCAGAATACAGATCTGTTGGGGCCAAGCACTTACAGAGCGGTAATTGTGTATGCAAATGTGCCTTTGTGCCTGCAGATCAGCACTTGGGTGCACAAGCCCAGCTGCACAAGCAAGGACACATTTTGCCCATGCAAATATGGATGCATATGCAGTTACCAGTCTGCGATGGAAATTAGATTCCTGTGTTTGAAAGCTCAGCCCTTAATAAAGCCATAACAAATTATTTCACTGAGCTCCTGGACACCAGAACAGTCTTAATAAGGGAGAAAATGTTGTTTAAAAATGTTAAGTACTAAATGCCTTTATCCCTCGGCACATTAAAGCAAGGCAATAACATGAGAGAGAAGCATGAGCCACGATGCTCACATTCAGATCCAGACTTTCCCCATGTTTAGTGCTGGGAACTGGGTTTTGTTCTGTGCCAATCTCCAAAATCATAAATATTAATATGTCTCTAGAGCGAGGACAAAGCTATAATTCACCCATACAGCTTGGCTCATTTCACAGAGCGTGAGCGTAACCTACCCACAGCATGCCTGGCAGCAGTGCTTGGCAAGGGAAAGGATGCATGTCTGAGGCTATGTCTACACTACTGCGGTAAGTCGACCTACGCTACGCAACTCCAGCTACGTGAATAACGTAGCTGAAGTCAACGTACTTTAGGTCGAGTTACCGTGGGGTCTACACTGGGGGGAGAGGGGGGTCGATGGGAGAAACTTTCCCGTTGACTTACCTTACTGTTCTCGTCGGGGGTAGAGTAAAGTCGACTGGAGAGCGATCTGCTGTCGATTTGGTGGGTCTTCACTAGACCCGCTAAATCGACCACCGGTGGATCGATCTCAGTGTGTGGATACCAGCTGTAGTGTAGACATAGCCTGAGTTAGATACGGCAGAGGGACACTGATCGACTAACACTCACTAAACCAAATTCGGCCCTGTGTGGAGCTCCCATTTAAATCTCAGGGAAGAATTTGGTCTGAAGTTTAGACATGTGTGAGATAATATCATTTACACAGCACTCTCCGACTGTCCTGATAAAAGGCACACCAGGTAACAAAGCAAAAGGAGACAAGACTGATGCTATGGCTACACTACGCAGCTTTTAGCGACATGGCTGTCTCGCTACGGCTCTGTCGCTAAAAGTCGTGCCGTGCAGCTGCTGTTTGTCAGCTCTCCTGCCGACAAAAAACTTCCACCCCCAACGAATGGCATTTGCGCTGTCGGCAGGAGAGCCTGGCACACTCTTCACACTGGCGCTTGTCCTTGACAAAACTTGTGTCTTTCAGGGTTTTGTTTTGTTTTTTATTAAAACACCTCCGAAAGACAAAAGTTTTGTCATTCAGTTGCCAGCGTAGACATAGCCTGAGTGTGAAACCCTAGCCCTACTGAAGGCAATAGCAGGTTTGCCATTTTGGCTTCAATTAGCCCAGAATTTCACCCTGAAAGTCTACTAACTGCTCCCTTTCTGTCTCAAAAGGATTTATGATGTATACATCCTAGAGAGGGGAAAGATCTGTTTGGTCTCTAAGTTACCCTTCCTGCAAATGCTGTTCTGATCTCTGTTTCAAGTATGTGCCAACCCTAACTGGTTTCACAATACCCTTAAGAAATAGCATTCTGTCTTATTATCAGATTGAATTCCAAAAATTGGAAAGAGCACGTTAAACAATCCCTCCCCAACAAACCCTATACATTTAAATGATTTCCAGCTACTTCCATCTCACGCAAGTGGTTCTGGCTTAAAATTAACTGTCTGCTCCTGGGTTAATGAGCTTCCATTTCTTTAAACTCGTTGAAGAGAATAAGGCATCATAAGAGAAAACATATGTGTTTTTTTAAAAAAGAGAGAGGGGATATGTTTTCAGACTCAGACAGGAGAAGGAATTCCCAATTAGGTGTTTTTTTTTTTTAAATTACATTAAATGGAACATTGCATAAAACTGTGCTGAGCAGAAATTTCGGAGACATCCATCCTCTGCTATCAGTTTTCACAAGCTTTTATAGCAAATCCCCCTTTTAAATTAAGCATTTCATTTGCGTGTGTCCCTCCAAGCCCACCCCACAGCATGCTAACTGTTGGGAATTAAGAGCATCAGATGGAAGCCAAGGTTGAAGCATTAAGTAATGTCTGCACGTTTGCTGAGTTATTTGCCAGAGGCTTTCCCCCACCGAGGTACACATGACTTTAGTCAATTTAATCACGTTGTAACTCTTGTCCTTTTTTTTTTTTTTTTTTAAATGGTAGCAAGCCATCCAGTGGCTGGTAATTAATATATTAAAGTAAAAAGCAGTAATGAAAAATGTAATGATGTCAAAACACAATAAAATTCTACGTGATTGGCTCCTTGAGATGACTCTTTTTTAAGGTGGATGAGTGGATTACTTTGGTACATCCAGTCTGCAGAATTAGTTTCAAGTCTTATTAGGTATGCTTTGGAATCCACCACATTGTAGCAACTCATTAAGTTCCAGTACTCAGACCTACTAGTTCGTGATTTACATAGAAATAGCTGTAATACCCTAAGCAGCAGCACCAGTTCATTAACTCTTCTGCTGCATCTTGTTTGCGTAAAAGTCTCTGCATGTCTGGCAGCAGCGTTGATACCATCTCATGTCCTGGCACAGGTTCTTCTCACGGATCACCCTGCAGTACACTGTCCACTGGTCCCCTGTACACTTGTATGTGAGAGCAGCTTCGGACAGAAATAGAAAGAAGAAGCCAGCATGTTAAGGAGAGCATCCCATGTGTGACCAAAATAACCCGAGCAGTAAATGAGGGGAGAGATGGCTAATCTTAGTCAACACTGCGATTTGGATGGCATACTTTATGCTCTAAGTAGGGTTGCTGCTGAAAAGATCAGGGCGACAGGGTGGTAGTGGCTTGTCTGACAAACGCAATGGAAAGAGCGATCATGGAGAAAACTGTTGCAAGGCTGGACAAGCAATAGTTGGGCATATCCTTGTGGGCCTTTAGGAATTCTCACACTGGATCAGATCATCTATTAGTGTCCTATTTCTGGCCCTGATTCAACAAAGCGCACACAGTACATGCTTAACTTTAAGCAGGTGAGTAGTCCCCGGGACATCAGTGGGGCTACACGCATGCGTAAAGTGAGATATGTGCTCAGTGCTTTTCTGAATGAGGCCTTTTTGACAATGCCCAGTACTAGATATTGCAGCAAAAGGGGAAAGAAGCCCTGTAATGGAAAATCATGAAGCAGCCTGCCGAGTGTGGTTAGAACATCCTGGGCAGAGGGGGGAAAGACCAATTCAAAAATCAGTGTGTTAAAAGCCAGATTCATAGAAAGTGAAAAACGGGACACTGGAGCCACTTGCTGTCATGACCCACAATTACAGCTGAGGGTGGGGTGCAGCTTTCCTTGTTAGGATAAATATTGCAATATTCTACAGTCATGGAGTAATATTTTCAAAAGTGCCCAAGGCCCAGATCCTCAAAGGTACTGAGGCCCCTAATTTCCACTGACATCAGTGGGAGTTAGGTACCTAAATGCCATTGAAGAGCTGGGTTTAAGTGGTTTGGGAGGTTTCAAACATGGTGTAGGCACTTAGGAGTTGTAATCTCATTAAAAACCAATGGGGCTTAGGCTCCTGAATGCCTGAGTCACTTTGAAAATGGGACTCAAGTTCCTAAGTCACTTAGGGTCTGTCTACATAGCAATTAAACATCCCTGGCTGGCCCATCTCAGCTGACTTAAGCTCATGAGGCTCTGGCTACCAGGCTGTTTAACTGTGATATAGACGTTCAGACTTGGGCTGGAGCCCAGGCTTTGGTCCCCATGAGCGGGGAGGGTCCCAGAACCCAGGCTCCCGCCCAAGCCTGAACATCTATACCACAATTAAACAGCTCCACAGCCCAAGCCCCACGAGCCTGAGTCAGTTGGCATGAGCCAGCTGCCGGTGTTTAACTGCAGTGTAGAGAGACCGTAGACACTTCTGAAAAGGTTACCTATGGTCAAAAACACTGCAGCCTAAAGCAGTGACAGAGCAGCATTTTATAATGATCATTATTTATTATTTGTATTACTGTAGCTCCTAGGAGTATCAGTCCTGAACCAGGACCACACTGTGATAGGTAATGTGCAAACCCAGAACAAAAAGACAGGCCCTGCCCTGAGGTGCTTACAATCTAATTCTGGATGGCTTTTGTAGCGTACGGGAGTATTTTTCTGTATGATTCTTATTAATGAGGCTTATATTGTGGAAAATAGAAACATCTGTTTAAAGATAACCAAATGATAACTTGTTTATCCAGAAGAAGAGCAAACCACTCAATGCTGATAATTGGTATATATTTTTGTTGATATCAAGTATCATTGTTGCTGGCACCGATAATTCCCCCAAGGCAGGTTTAGAAACATAAGCATCCCAAATTACTTGCAGATTACTTGCAGGGACTTCAACTGCACCACTCTACGAAATACAGCTTTGTGCTAAAATGTGAATTAGAAAAGATATCTCATCGGTGGATCAAAGACTTATTCTTCAAATGAAAACCTTCTATGATAAACTGTACATGCTAACATTTCTGGGAAATAGTCTCATATGTTTTTTATGTTTCTAAACAAAAGGATTTAGAAGCATTTTGAAGCTCTTCAGCTGGACCAGTGACACTCGTATTTTAAAAAGCGGTTATTGAAAGTACTATGGATTTTCAAGGAAAACAAATTCCAGCTCAGAAGCCTCACGTCTAGTCTTAAGTGTGGTTCTACTCGAAAAAGTGACTTTGTAAAAATGCCTCCCTTTCTGTTAATCAGATCTGCGCACTGTGTGTATATGCAGAGTCAGATCTACTGACTTCGGGGCCAAAAATAAACAGGACTGCTTCTTACTTCTGTGTGCGCTGCACAGCTGAGAGAGTGTGAACTGGAGTCCATTCTGGTGTGCTATCATCAGAATTGTTTAAATACTAGCCAGTTACACTGGAGGAAAAGGGAGTGCACTGAGGGCATAAATGGAAGGCAACAGTGTTGCACAAGTGTAGTTTATGGCCTAATGTGGCTTGTTGACTTTTTTTTACTAGTGATATGTGAGAAGGAAAAAAAACCCAGCTCAGCTGTCAGATCCCAGGTTGAACTTGTGGGGCTTGCTGTTAGAAAATGCATCTTTTACTTGTAAACTTAGCACATGTGACACAGAAAATAACGGAGACAAAAGAGCCATGGAACCCCATGATGGACTATTGCCAGAGTCACTTCTGAGTAGAACCACTCTTTAAATACAGAGTTGTGGTATCTCGGCAAATAGACAATTTATCACCAGCAGCCTCAGCTCAGCTGGGCAAACAGGAGAGGAGATCATTAAGGGAGTGGGAGAAAGAAAGAGTTAAAATGGAGACTCTCTCACTCCTTCCTCCGTGCCCAGAAATAAGTGATTTCAGCAAGTCCCATTCTTAAGTCAGCAACTAATCTGGGGAAGGTCTATCTTCCCTCCAAAAAGAACCACCTTTCCAAAAAGCTACAACCTTGGAAAATTCTACCTCCCAAAGTCAAATAATTTTTTTTTGGACAGATGAATAAAATATTATTGTATTCATCATCACTTATCATAGTGAAAGGCAGGTGAGAAGATTTTGTGTTTGGGCTGGATACATTTGCCAGGCTTTTCCATTTCAATTCATTCCCCCAATTTTATTAACCAAGCAAAATGCAACCCAAGTCACTAACATTCTCTGCTTATCCCATTTTACCCATCATGTGACAATATGTTTGAAGCTTGGAATGACGACTGAGTGTGGGTGAATGCCCTCCCCCAAAATTCCCAACCCCCTTCTCTCTGACCCGCAGATATGCCTGCCTGCTCCAGCTGGTCACTCAGGGAACATGGCTCTAGGAGTTCTGGCTTGGCGGAGGTCTCAGGCAGGGTGGAGCTACGAAGAATAAAGCATCTGTCTACTCTGGAACATTAATTACCCAGAGATTCTGATGGTCTCCATGCTTCTGTCTCTGATGAGCCATCTGGAACCTCGTTTCTGTAACATTCAGCACAAGGACTATGTTTCCCAGATACCTGGGCAGGATATATTTTCTGGCGTTTGATGGCTTCAGGTTGATTATTTAACCTCCCCAAGAATTGTAGCTCTGCATCCACCCACTCACCGAGTCTGGGCGAGGTAATTGTGTTGACATTTATCTTCTCATTGCAGGCCTCTTGGTGACACTGCCTGTAGGCTGCTGGCTTGGATAGGACAGGGCACTCGTTGCCATGGCGGCCGGTGACTTTGTGCATACACTGCACCACACGTGACTGGAGGCCCTTCCCGCAGGTTGAGGAGCACTGGAGAAGAGAGGGACATCTTAGTGCAGCGGTTCTCAACCTATTTACCGTTGTGGGCCGCATATGCAGCTGTCTGTGTGTCATGTTGGCCACATCCACACAATATATATACTACCTGTAGGGCCCTGAGGAGGTCACATGGGCTGTAGCTGTGTGTGGATTAGGCCACAGGTTGAGAACCACTGCCTTAGTGAGTCGCAGGCCAGCCCCGTGGCTTGGAAAGACACACCGACCACAAAATCGGGGACTGGAGCGAAGGGCACAGCGAACCCGCAGCAAAACTCGGCATGAGCGACTCAACAACAGCTGGCATAATGTCCTTCAGCTATCGTATTTGCCCCTGCTGAGTCTCCAGGCTGGCCCGTACCCACTAGACCTGTGTGCAGAGAGGAGCACCTGGCTACGTGGTAAGGTGGAGGGCAGCTGCCTTTGTGGCACCCTTCCTTCCCCCCCTCACTTCCGCCTTGTGTCTCTCTGGGTCCACCTACAAAGCCTCCCATCCTGAGTCAACAGGCTTGGGGTAGTGGCACTCGGTGCTCTAAAACAATGGTGTGGACACCGCTTTGAAGTTGCAGCTCAGGCGCTGAAGCCTAGCTGGGGGTGTGTGCGTGTGCGTGTGCGCGCGCGCGGAGGGGGGTTCAGTGCCTGAGCTTGCAGCCTGAGCTGCAACTTCAAAGTGCTGCCCCATGCAGCTATGTATAGAGTGCTAGAGCAAGCACCCCTACCCTGATTCTGCTGAGCCGCGCTGGGAGGCTCACTTTGGTGGGCTGTGTAGACAGGCTCTCACTAGCTTGTTAAAACAGCAGTATGGATGTTGCAGCTCCGGTGGAAGCTCGGGTTAGCCACCCGAGCTCACCCCCAGGGGGGCAGGTGGGAATGAGAGACCGAACTGGCACCTGCGCTGGCACTGTTACTTCTAGTGCGCTCCCTAGAGTGGAGATCGCATGAGTCTGGCTACCCAGGCTGGGAGGCTCGCTCCTAACTGCAGTGTAGACATAGCCTAACCTTTTGGAATCTGGGTGAAAGGGCAGGCAGGGAGGGGCAGAAAAGGGACACAGTTCACCCCACCAGCCACTCAAGGGCATACATGGAAAACTTATATTGCCAGAGGCTGCATTAGCTTCTCCATTGCATGGAATCCCACTTTGCTTTCCATGAGGAATCCCCAGAGACCCAGTGGCTCCAATGGAATCCCACTGGCTGAGTTCCTAAGGGTGACCTCTCCACAACACAGAGTCTCGCGAAGTTCCTGCACAGCAGATCAGCAGTCTCGCAAGTGGTATGGCAGTATAAAACAAGAGAGGTGGGCAACTCTAGTACTCAAAGGTCCCTTTCCTCCCACATACAAAGACTACAGGGGAAACAGAGAAGCTGGCGTTTCAGTATACAGGAGGAAACATCAGGTATCCAAGTATTCAGCCTCCTCTATTCCTGCAAGTCCCTCTGGCTCTTGCTTGCCTTCCAGGGAGCAGTTGGAAATTGCTCTCCGTTAGCTTGGCTTTTATTTGCCAGAAGGCCAGATCCGTTTATGCGCTTTCTTTGTTGCCATACAATTGGAGTCCCCGCCCCTTTCCTGCTGCCCCACGCTCGTGATTTACAATGTCCCACTTGCAAGTGGCTCAACTTTAATAAAGGGAACGCAGCAAGCAGAGTGCAGCACCCCAGCTGGAGTTAATAAAAGAACCTTGCATTTAAAATAAAGAAACAATGAGTTGCAAGACTTTGGCAGGGTGCCTATGTCTGCTAGTGCCACACACAAACCAAAAGGAGGAGGGAGGCATCCGAGATGATGTTGGGCTGATATGGCAAAGAGCGTGTTGATTCCTCTCTGGCTTTCCTGAGCCTTATTGGGGTAGCACAGCTATCCCTGGCCAAGAACCGCCAGTCTCAGGGTGATGATCCTTACTGATTAAACCCAACATTTAAGAAGATCAAAAAGATACACTTCAGGTGGGATGAAGATGGATAGAGAGATTGGCTGACAGATAAAACGGAAGTACCATCAAAAACCAAACCGTTGCTTTAAGCCACAACCTAGAATAGGGGCAGTGCCTACTGCCTGCTGCAGAAGAGCCGAGCCATGGGTCTTGCCCTCCCTGTGTTGCTAGAAATCTCAGGTGTTTCTGCTCAGAGAATACACAGCGAAAAGAGCGTGGCTTGGTCCCCGCATAGGAATGCGAAGAGGTTTTTGAGGGAAGGCTCCTTGCACTCTTTCCCTTCCTTGCTGACCAATGAAGGGCTAGATGCCACCTGGCTTCAAATTATCAGAGCCATGGAAAATAGGGATGGTGAAACAGTTCTTCTGAATTGCTCTGCACTCAGGTATCACAGTGATTTAAATCCTTAACTTTATTTCCAGGAAAGAGTAGGTCTGGGGTGGGGCTTTCCCCAGCATCCTCTGTGGTGAAGGCTGATATGTAGAATCATTTAGATTCGTAGCAATGTCCTTATAGTCTTTAATTGCTCCCTTTGGTGGCCCAGCGGAAGCACCGCTTCTCATAGAGGTTTCCTGCTTCTGATATAATCACTGAATTCCTTGTTACTTGTTTTTATGCTGCGAGTTATATTTGCGCTTCAAATTCCATATTAGCCTTCTCACTTCCTCCTAATGTACTGCCTGCCATATTTCACACTCCTAGTTACTGACTTCACTATGGCTGGATTTTCTGAAGGATCTCTGGCTTGAATAACCTCTTGGCCTTTACTATTTATTCCTTGCCTTCCTGGTCCCTTTGTGTTCCAAGGAATGCATGGCTTCTGAGACTCTATTATTGCTTCCTGAAAGTAGCATCCATGCCACATGTAAGATGGATAAAGACAGATGGACAGGGGAGTACGAGGAAACAGTGAGACAAATATAATATGGCCACTATCTCCTGATGGCTACACCATAGTTACTTTTTGTACCACCTCCTGCATGTTACTTAGGACTAAGTAAAGAATAGCCCCTCCCCGCCTTGGGGGCTCTACAACTAGTTCATAGAATCTCAGGGTTGGCAGGGACCTCAGGAGATCATCTAGTCCAACCCCCTGCTCAAAGCAGGACCAATCCCCAACTAAATCATCCCAGCCAAGGCTTAGTCAAGCCTGACCTTAAAAACCTCTAAGGAAGGAGATTCCACCACCTCCCTAGGGAACCCATTCCAGTGCTTCACCACCCTCCTAGTGAAAAAGTTTTTCCCAATATCCAACCTAAACCTCCCCCCTGCAACTTGAGACCACTGTTCTTGTTCTGTCATCTGCTACCACTGAGAACAGTCTAGATCCGTCCTCTTTGGAACCCCCTTTCAGGTAGCTGAAAGCAGCTATCAAATCCCCCCTCATTCTTCTCTTCTGCAGACTAAATAATCCCAGTTCCCTCACCTCTCCTCATAAGTCATGTGCACCAGCCCCCTAATCATTTTGGTTGCCCTCCGCTGGACTCTTTCCAATTTTTCCACATCTGAGTTGTTTCAACAAGGAACCATTTAAGGTATCAGACTGTGGCCCACTGTAACATTTGACCAGTTTATATGCATGGAGTTGATGTCTCAAATGGCAAAGGTTTCATTAGATTTGGTTGCCACTTTGATCTCTCCCAACGTTTTCATCACATTCTCCTGATGTGGAGGCTGGTAGTATAACGTTACTGGCTTATTTGCATTCGTAGAGCTTGGAAAATTAAAATCCAGTGCCGATTCAACTGGATGATCCTTTCCACTCACCCAATGAAATACAACAATAATCAATAGGACATGGGTAGCTTTACAAACATTAAAATTAATTCTCACAACACACCTGCGAGGTAAGTGAATAATGTATCTCCCTTGGACAGATGGTGAGGCGGAGATACATAAAGATTAAAATGACTTAGCCAAAGCCACAGAGTTCTGTGTCAGGAGAAGAACATGGAAGCTCCATGGCTCTCAGTCCTGCGTCTCTCTCCATGAGAGTCCTTTTTTTTTTTGGCTTGCTATATTTTTTTAATATTCCTACCAAAAATGGATTTTTCATATAAAGTGTGTTAATATTTTCAGTCACTGAGTTACAAATGTTCATGAGCGTGTGTGTTTCTGTCTGAAGCTGTTAGCCAGCAAGGAGGGCAGGCCATGAAACTTTTTCCACAGACATTGCCAACTCCACTCCTTAGACAAATAACAGCAGAGTTTTTGCCCTAAGCAGTTTGATTCCTTCTCTTGGGAGACTGGGATCATCACCTATGCTATGCAATTAGTCTTTCACAGCCAGGAAGACAGATTTTAACATCTTTCTTGAACTTTTCAGGCTTGGCAGCTAAAGTAGGGTTGGACATCTGGCTTATTGTAAGAAGAAATTTTCAACTCTATACTTGGATAGTCTCTTTACAAAGGAATTTCAATAGGAAATAGGAATAGATACAAATTACATAAAAGTGGGGGGGATTTCTTACTCACGCTGTACCGTATTCAGAAGAGCTGACATTGATAAAAATAGCAGGGAAATCAAACTCAAAGTGACGCTTCCCATAAATACTCCTGGCTCCTCTTCTGCTTCTGGGTAAGTATACCCATTGCCACAGCACCTCTGCCCCTCTCCCATGCTGGGGGAGCCGGTAAGTATACACATGGCTGGAGCAATTCTGTGGGCCAGACTCGCTGCAGGTTCTGCCAGCACAGACCCTGGTACAGGGCCCCCAGGGAGGTAAAGTCTACACGGGGCATGGCAAGTTCCAGTGGAGGAAGGCGGCTGCAACCTCCTCTCCAATGGGAGATTCACAGGCAACCAATGCAGCAAAACTCACTCCAGAGAAGGGTGTGGCCTGAGCTGGTGGGGGTGTACTGAGTCAGCTCTTCTTCTAATGCCGCTTCACCTGGTGCAGCTCCATTGTGCATGCTGCTTTCCCACTGTACCAGAGGAGAGCAGCAGTGGAAAGACTGTCTGCCCTGCCTCAGGGATGAAAGCCCCATGGGATGCAGAACTCCTTCTCCAGGCACTTAGGCCAGATGTGACAAATTGTGCTTAGTATATTTAAAATATTTGTCAGCAAACACTGGACTTGATTTTTTTGGTAGGCATCAGACCATTACATTATTATTAGCAAAACAATTTGTACCTGTAGGGCATCTTCTTGAGGACCGCAGGGCTTTACAAACACTGATTAAGCCTCACAAGATGCCCAGGTGTCTACATGGATGTGGAAACTGAGGCTTAAAGGAGGTGAAATGATTTGCAAAACTTGCTGCATCAGTGGCAGAGCCAGGTACAGAACCCAGATCTCCAGAGTCTTTGTCCTTTAACTACTACTAGACCGTACTTCTCCTTTAGAATGCCCTTGTTCCAATATCGAGAAAAAACCGGGACAGAATACCTTATGCATTCATCCGGACGTATATACAGCCCCCTTGTGGATGACAAATGCTTCTGATGTCACTGGTAGAGGCTTTGCCTCAAAAAGGTACTTCTTCAAACAGAAGGTCACGGCTTTCCAGCTCATCCAATTTTGCCAACCCACTGAGCTAGTTGGCAATGTTTTTAAGGGACTGGCCTGTTCCCGAATGAGATAATTCAAGATGACATCAGTGATGGTGACCGGCTTGAAAGCAAGTCATATTCATTAGTTACCACCCATGCCCTTGGCCTCTGGTGTTTAAAGGTATCTGCTTCTTTCCAGTTCTGCTGAAAGTTACTGGAGCCAAGGGGTCACATTTTACCAAATCTGCCTGTACAATTTATGAATTTTACATGAGATTATTTATGCTCTGTATGTAAACTTTACCAAGCTACAAAATCCATTTTGAATGACAAGCCCCTTTGCCTTCTCTGTTGTCTGTTTGCCTTCATGTTGGGTTGAAATTCCAATGCCTGGCAGCAAAAGAACAACAAAGGAGGGTCATTGACAAGGAACGGCTCTCAATAGACAGCCTCCCAAGCAGAAAAACTGGTTTATCAGGGGAGAGGTTACCTAGCAATAGAGTAATCTGGTAGGGGGGTCTCTAGTAACCTGAGGAGGTTGATCAGTAGGTTACCTGATATTTTTCTTCAGCCATGTTTTTCCAGCTCAAGCAGTCTGATGAGTGACTGAGAGGAGGTATTTGACTGTCTGCTTCTTCCCAATTCTGCTAAAATTACTGGAGCCAAGGTATAACATGGTGGTGTCTCTAACATTTTATATCTCGACTCCAGAGTTCAAACACTTCAGGATTTTAAGAAAGGGTGGAAGTATTTTTTTCCCCGGCTGTTCTCATTTCCTGCATGTGCAAAAGTCAGAAGGAAAATGAGGCAAGTTCCTGGAAGGGAATTTGTGCTGATTGACAAAGGCCTTGTAGGCTCTGTGCTCCCTGGATTTCAACAGGCTTCAATGTGGGGTGTTGAGGGTGAGGTGATGAGAGCAAGGTGATGAGAGTTGTTGCTTCAGTCCCTAGTGTCAGGCTTATAATGAACATTGCTAATTTAAACTCTTCAGCTTCACAGCAACTCAGCAGCGAGCACGTTCATAAACTTCAGGGCAACTTCCACGGCTGTATAATTAACTATGCACTGAAGAATGAAATGTCTGTCTTTCTACGGATAAGATCTAATTGCCCAAAGCATCTTGTAAGCGATTTCTCAATATTTCATAGGGAAAAAAAAACCCAGAAAACCTATCTGGTCTTGTTAGCAGCAATCTTTCATTTGAAGACTTTTGTCAAGTGACTGATTTGTTTAATTTAATCAAGAAAAAATGTCTGCTCCTCTGACTCAGTAAACTGAGTTGGAAGAAACAATAAATTATAACAGAAAATGCTCATGGCAGATGCAACAGTACCTCATAACTTTAAGAGAGGCACAATTTTTTCCAACTGCCTAGAGCTGTGCTTTCAAACTGAAGCCTGGATGACCTAAAGAACAAGACAGGACCAGCGCTTCCAGAAGGTCTCAATGCATAATTAAACTAGACTTCCCCATTCTGAAGAGCCCCATTATCTGCAGAGTTCAGAGGCTGAAAGAGGCTAGGTTTAAATCCATGGTTATTCTGGAGAAGTAACAGTGCCGCAAAATGCTGTGCGTGCACTATGGCACACAGCAACACAGAAATGTGATTGGTTTAATTTGATCTACCTGTAAATTTTAAGGACAGATGTAGAGACCAGGATGTGGGCAAGCAGGCCTAGTTATTAAAGCCAGGGTCAGAAGCCAGGAACCAAGGACAGGGTCAGGATAGCACCAAGAATCAGAGTCAAGAGTTGAGTCAAAGAGTGAGCTGGAATCAGTATAAGGAGTCACACCGCGGGTCAGGAATGGAGTCAGAGTCAGAGAGTCATGCCAAGGGTCAAGGTGGAATCAGGAACCAAGAACCAGTCCTGGGGGTCAAGCATAAGTCAGAGTCAGATAGCAGGGCCAAAGGTCAAGCCAGAGTCAGGGTCCAGTACCAGCAGTACATCAGTTCACTCAGGTGCTCAGACAAGTTCCTGTGCCTTCTGGCTTAAGTACTGCATCCAGGTCAGTCAGTGGGGCTGGGTGTCTGTTCCAATCAAGAGCTTTGTGAGTGGAGCCTGTGGTGGGCCAGAGTTCTGCTAAATCCCTCCCTTGCTGGTTCTGGAGCACTGTGAGGTGGTGGCTGTGGTCTGGGCACTGCCTGAGGACCCAGGGGCCTGGGTTTGAGACCCGTAATCCCTCACAACAAGACCCTACAAGAAATGGCTGCAAACTTTGTGCTGAGTAATAGAAGCCCAACTGTGAAATGTACATGGGCCGACTAGCCTATATGGTTCCATGTTCCAGCATGCTTAGCTCTCCTTACAGAGATGTATTTGCATTCAGGCCAGGCCCCCAGCTGATATAAACAGGCATTGCTCCACGAGTTTCCCTATCTGCAGGACTTTAATGGAGCTATGCCTATTTACACCAGCTAAGAATATGGCCCTCATTTTTAAAGAATTTCTTGGGAGCTTGGGCTAGTCTGAACACTCTCTTTAGTTATGTATCTATTAATTAATGGTGCTTAACTGCAATTTACAAACTACTGAGAATTTAAGCTGAAGATTCTGCTGGGTGTGTTTAAATTTAGCAAGATACTGTTTATCTTCGCCCTCTATGTACCACAGATATTCCCCCCGCTCCGAGTCACCACTGGATGGAGAGCGGCTCAGCTTAGACAACACTGAAAAAGCGCTGGTCAACCCTTGCACTGCCCTCCTTGTAAACACAGTGAGACCAATGACCGGATGCTTTGATGCTAACTGGTCGTCAAGGTGCTCTGGAAAATTGTTTCCTTAATTTCTCTTTGGACATCATAAATCCTGAAAGGCTGTTAGAAAGAATGCAAAATTATAGGGAGCCGCCAACAGATGTTTCTACAGGAGATATCTGTACGTGTAACATCTGTCTGACTCGCACAAAGATACACTGATTATCATGGGGTTTCAATCTGCATAATTACCCTCAGGCTGGGCACCATGAGTGATAAATGGTGAATTACTTGCTGCATGTACCTCTTATTGGAAAAATAATCCTGAATTCTTTACCACAATGTCAGGGGAACTCAAGAATTGGAACAGAATGTCAATGATTAACAAGCTCTGCCTCGTACACCTTTTTTTTTTTATCCCCCATCATATTATTTTTGTTTTTAAAGCTAAAATAGTTGTGACGAAATTCCCTACGAAATCCATGGACTCTGGTGGAGGCTTTAAAGAATCACAGAAGTGTATGGCTGGAAGGGACCTCAAGAGGTCTAGTTCAGCTCCCTGCACTGAGGCAGGACCAAATATATACCTAGACTTTCCCTCACAGGTGTTTGTTTTTAAAGACCTCCACTGATGGGGATTTCAGAAGCTCCTTTGGAAGCCTATTCCAGAGCTTAACTATCCTTATATAGTCAGAAAGCTGTTCCTACTGTCTAACCTAATTCTCCCTTGCTGCAGATTAAGCCCATTGCTTCTTGTCCGACCTTCAGTGAACATGGAAAACAACTGATCACCATCTGCTTTAGAACGGCCCTTAACGTACTTGAAGACTTATCTGGTCCCCTCAGTCTTCTTTTCTCATGACTACACGTGACCAATTGTTTTAACCTTTCCTCATAGGTCAGGTTTTCTAAACCTTTTAGCTTTATGGTAGTTCTCTTCTGGACTCTCTCCAATTTGTCCATATCTTTCCTAATGCATGGTGCCCAGAACTGGGCAGAGTATTCCCGCGGAGGCCACATCAGTGCCAAGTAGACTGGGACAATTACCTCCCATATCTTACATACGACTCTCCTGTTAATTGCTGGCTCATATTCCATTTGTGATCCACTCTAACCTCCAGATGGTTTTCAGCAGTACTGCTGCCTACCCAGTTATTCCGCATTTTGTATTTGTGCATTAGATTTTTCCTTCCGAAGTGCAGTACTTCGCACGTGTCTTTATTAATTTCATCTTGCTGGTTTCGTATCAATTTTCCAATTTGTCAGGGTTGATTTGAATTCTAATACTGTCCTCGAAAGAGCTAGCAACCCCTCCCAGCTTTTATAAGCCTACTCTACTCCATTCTGCAAGTCATTAATTCTCTATAAGAAAAATGCACTTAATGAAGTAGCCCTTTTAATTAGAACAATTATTCTTAGCAATTAACCCAACGTTCTATTGTTGGAAATCATAGCCAACCTCTGAGAATCCCACTAGACAAGAACACATTAGGATTTGCTCCACTTCAAATGGAATACTAATGACTACAGCCTTGACACTGACAACAATCCTACTTACTGCTTTACTAGTGATAATAATTTGTATTTCAGTAGCATCCATTATTATTATTATTATTTGTATTACTATAGTGCCTAGGAGTCCCAGTCATGGATCCAGACCTCACTGTGCTAGGAACTGTACAAAAAAAAAAAAAAAAAGCAAAAAGACAGTTCCTTCCCTAAGATGCTTACAATCTAACGATAAGACAAGAGACAACAGATGGATACAGAGACACATCCGATGAAGTGAACTGTAGCTCATGAAAGCTTATGCTCAGATAAATTTGTTAGTCTCTAAGGTGCCACAAGTCCTCCTTTTCTTTTTGCGAATACAGACTAACACGGCTGCTACTCTGAAACTGACAGGGGAATACAAGAAAACTATAGACAATACTGGCCAGCATGAGAAGCTAGAGACTCAGCAACCTGACTGTTGATCAGGGTCCCCCTGTACTATGCATTGTGCAAAAGAGACAGTCTCTGCAACAAAGGGTTTACAGTCTAAACAGGCAAGCCAGGGAAAAAGTGAGAAGGGAATCAAGAGGCAGAGGAAAGTGAAATGGCTTGCCCCAGGTCACGCAGTAGGTCAGTGGCACAGTCAAGAATAGAATTCAGGTCTCCTAACTCCCAAACCAGGGCCCTGTGTACTAGCTCATACTACATATCTATTGTCCCCTGTCCTTCTATTTTCTTTGTAAAGACAAGGGGTGAAATCCTGGCCCCCCTGGAAGTCAGTGGTAAAATTCCGTTGCCTACAGTGGGGCCAGGATTTCACCCAAGAAAATCACGGTTGTGGATCAGGTGTTTTTTATGCATTCAGACTTGCTTGATCACTTCATTAGGGCTGCATTTTCAAAGGAGCTCCAATGCCATCACTAAAACGCCAGGCTCAGTTTTGCATGTCTAAGTTTTGCCTGTACAATTTCTCAATGTTCAGTTGTCCCATGTGCAAAGTCTCAAGCTTTCATACTGTAGAATACATTTATGCATTCATTAATTATTTCTCATCTGGTGCTCATCATCATAATATCCGAGAACCTCACAATCCCTCTGTAAGGTAGGCAAGTGTTACTGCTCCTGCTGGGGAGGAAACTGAGGCACAAAGAGGTCCAAGGCCACAAAGGAACTTTGAGCCGCACCTTTACAGCACAAGTATCAAAAGTCTTTATCTTTCAATATCACCTATTTCTTATCTCCAAGAACTATTGCTCTCCCAAGACTGGTATTAACAAACCAGGAGGTCTGGTCCCTGCTGGAATGCCACTGGGATAATGTTGAAGGAAGAACAGGCCTTACAATTTTGTCTTTAAAACCAAAATTGCTTGGACTAATAAAGATGCTAAGCTACCTTGAAATACAGTAATTTTTCTACAACAATGCAATCAGTTCTACTTGTTAGCAGGATGGTCACATTTGACATTACTTTGGCTCAGACCATTATCCGACTGCAGTAACTGTATGGTACATTATGCATTTCTGAGGGATGTTTTTCTAAGGTGTAAATATCTCACTGACATTGACAACCCGATGAAAGAGAAGCAAGCTCCAGAATTACCTGACAAAAGCTCTCAGCTCAGGAATCAGCCAGCACTTCAGCTGATGAAGCAAGTACATTCATGGAAGGTTGTGGGAACCGCCACACAAAAGCAGCTCTTGAAGTACACATCCAAGGTTTAGCAATTAGTTAAAAGCAAAGCCTTGAATGAAACAAGCATTTCATTCATGTGTGTCCCCTGAAGAGCAAGCAGGTTAGCACCTCCCTGGGGCTGGCTACAAAACAATTTTGGGAAGACAGTTGTGCAGTGGCAGCAGGAGCATGGATGTGTGGAGAGTGGGTGGGCCAATCAGTCAAGACTCAGACTTGAAAGGAAATCCTTGAAGAAGTTTGGTTACTCCTTACTAGGACCACATTGAGCTATTTGTAGAGAAAGGCCTTGTCTACTTAGGAACTGGCACCAGTTTAACTATAGATGTGTTTTTAAACTGGTGCAATCTCTGTGTAGATGCCCTTATTTTGGGCTATGAGTGGCTTATTTCATAGAATCATAGGGTTAGAAGAGACTGCAAGGGTCACCCAGTCTAACCCCCTGCCAAGATGCAGGATTTCACGTTAGCTTAACACGGTAAAACACCAGAAAAGGCTACACAGCAAACTCAGGGCACGGTGAGTAGAAAGAAATTCCAATATCAACTCCACTGACAGCGAAGAAGAAAGAAAAATCAACAGTCCTGGATCATCACCACCTACAGACCTAAAAGTGGCAATTCTTCAACAAAAAAACTTCAAAAACAGACTCCAATGAGAGACTGCTGAATTGGAATTAATTTGCCAACTGGATACAATTAACTTAGGCTTGAATAAAGACTGGGAGTGGATGGGTCATTACACAAAGTAAAACTATTTCCCCATGTTTATTCCCCCCACCACCCCCCGCTGTTCTCAGACGTTCTTGTCAAGTGCTGGAAATGGCCCACCTTGATTATCACTACAAAAGCTCCCCTCCGCTCTCCTGCTGGTAATAGCTCACCTTACCTGATCACTCTCATTACAGTGTGTATGGTAACACGCATTGTTTCATGTTCTCTGTGTATATAAATCTCCCCATTGTATTTTCCACTAAATGCATCTGATGAAGTGAGCTGTAGCTCACGAAAGCTTATGCTCAAATAAATTTGTTAGTCTCTAAGGTGCCACAAGTCCTCCTTTTCTTTTTGTGGATACAGACTAACACGGCTGCTACTCTGAAACACGTCTAAACAGCAATCCTTGAGTGCAAAACTCTGATTTCATGCCAAAAGCCTCAATGCAACGAAACCACTGGGAATTCAATGTTGTAAACAAAATCCACTTCACTATAAGAGCAGACGGGCAAAGCCAGGGATGGTTTCTGCTTTGTAAAACAAAAGCTATGGCTGGCTAAGAGCCATGTCTCTTTCACGCCAAACCCGCCCCCAAAGGAAGTTGAATAAACAGTGACCAGTTTAACGCACCACCATTTAAAATGGTTCCTTTCCAGTCCTTAACCCTATGGAGCCAGCATTGCATCCTTCCTTTTGTATGCTTATTCTGCAGGGGGGATCCCCCTCCTGTCAAGGAATCCTTGGCTGGTGTAAAGCTGATACATCCAGGTTCGTGCGATCTGCTCCCAGCCCTCTGGCACAGAGAGGTATTGGGGGTGAGCGGATGACATAAGGGTTGTGACTTGAGCTTCTGGATTGCTGGCCAGTAGAACAATCTGTAGGGAACTATTACTATCAACATAACTTAGAGTAGGCCTTGGGGTTGGTAACTACGCTTTGCGAAGTTACACTGGAGGCTGATCTGGCCCCTGGTCAGCCCCAGGACTGGGGAAGTGGAAAGTTGGCTAAGAACCACATTCCCTCCCCACAGCTGGGTCCTACACAGAGCACATCTCATCCATGTCATTTCAATTTCTATATTTTGCATGCTTCTTAGGGCAGCCAACTAGCAGCAGACACTCCTCTGGCCAAATTTCCAACATCCGCTTCTGTGCAACAATTTTGCATGTGCAAACTGCAATTTGTGCATGCAAACTGGTGTGCAATCACTACCATAATTTGTGTGCCCATACAAAAATGGGCATGCACCCACTTTTGCAGGGACATTAGTTGTATGTGCAGAAATCGGCTGCCAGCTGCGATGCTTGGCTTCGGATCTAAATTACTGTCCATCCCTTATAATTTTCTATCCAGAAAAGTGAATTGAAGAAGAAAAGTTATTTTCCCCAAGGCATAAGAAGATGAACTTAATTCTTGATAAAGGTCACAATCAACAAGTTGTCTGTGGTTTATTATAAACAGATGGCAGGTCAAGCTGTGACTACGTAATGAATGCTATAAAAAAGGACAGTGTGCTTCTGTAGTCACAACAGCTTTGAATACACCTCCTAAACTATAGCTGTCATTGATTTGCTCTTCTTATCATGTAATGTGAGTTAATCATCAAGGGCAAGGAGTACAGAAGGATTTTCAGATGCTCCCAAACACTAGTAACTCAGAAAACAGGTCTTTCCCTAGAATTAGGAAGAAAGGCTTGATTGTACAGTACTCACTGAAGAAAAATGTCTCAGTGCACTGCACAGTGTTTTTATTTCTTTTAGACAATACAATTTACTGCAAGTAACTGCCAAAATAATGCATTTGCAATTAGAAAGTCCTTGTTACCACAATCATGACTAATAACCCTTGATCCTCAGTTTGAAACATTTCAATATTTGGCATAAACACAATGCTATTCTAAGAGGAAAACAGACTCCCTGCAGCAATTTTAAACATTCACCTGTGATGAGTACCTGCAGGCAGCCTTACCTAGGCTGAGAAAAGGACTGGAAAGAAATTGGCAACTGTTGATTGCCAGGGATGACGGGTGGCTATAGGTAATTTTTCAAATGTGCTTTATCATTCATGACATTATTTGACAGCAAGAATATTTTTAATCACATTTTGCCAAGGCGTTTCCTACTAGGGCTTCGCAATTTGTTCCAGTCAGTAAGGGGTTCTGGGTTCCCATGTACCCTCTGAGATGCATGCCAGCCAAGTGTTTGAAATAGAAATGGGTAAAAGAATGATTCTTCCCCAAATCTCCCTTCACCACACAATACAGTCTCAGCTCAGACATTTATATTTGTCCTGAGAACCTGGTCCTTACTGCACAAAACCAAAGGGTCTTGCTCAACACAGTAGGTCAGATTCTGATCTCAGTTACACTGATGTAAATCTGGAATAACTCATCTGACTAAATTAATCTGGATTTACACTGTTGTAACTGAGATCAATATCTGACCCACTATGTTGAGTGAGGTCCTTGGGTTTTGACCCATGGATTGTAGGGAATCATTATAGTCAATTACCCTGGATGTACGTAAGTGTAAATGAGATCAGAATATGATCCAGCAACTGCAATTTTCCTCCTTTAAAAGACTTTTTTCATGAGACTATGAAATATATATAATATGATATGATTGCTAGCTTGTTGCCTAGGGAAAATAAACTGCATGTCTAACGTTCTACCTACCCAAAATGGGCCCTTGAGAATGTCAGCACTAACAATTTTTTTGCCCCCCTAATTCTGCTTCCTGGATATAATCCTCTTGAAATAATATAACTAAATAGTGGAACTGGGAAACCAGAATCACTCCGATTGCGCTGCTGACCCCAAAACTAAGACACTATTCACAAGGCAGAAACAGCAAATGTGAAGATGTATAAACCAGTGAAACAAATAAACTAAGTCAGAAATTAAAAAAAAAATCCAGAAGAATAGTGAATCATTTAATATTGAAATATTGCTAGTTCCAGTTATACCCTGAAAGAGTCCAACAGCCAACTGGGGAAATGGAGCATGAGGAAAAGCCACACTTGCTGATTTGTACCTGAGTGATCTCACTGCTTTTTCATTACCAGACTAGGAGGGGAGTGGAGGAGAGGGATAAATTTTGGGGAAGCTTGGGGAGCTGAAAAGCAACCCCCTAGCACTGTTCAGCTTCAGGCAACACTTGATGTTTGTCAGCACCATGGTCCACCCAACATGCTCCTGAGCCAAGTCAGAAAAGCATCACTGCATCGTTCAGGATGTACATTTTCACTACATGACGCATGATTGCCAAGATGCATTTCCATGTGGATAAATGGTGTGAATGGGAGATGGCTGAGTGGGTTCCTATTCATTTGGTCATCTTTATGTCACATAGGAAAAATATACAGTGAATTGTGACTCTGAAGACATCAGGTTAGAGAGAAAGAAAGAAAGATTTAAAATTGTAAGCTGATACTTTCCTCTAGTATGTTATGTCTAGTATCTCCACCCTTTAGATGATAGGATGCGTGGGACATGGAATGTCTTCATTTATGTTTTGTACAGTACTGAGTACATCATTAGTGCTAAACAAATAAAACTAATAATTATATTATGCTCAGGGGCTGGATACTCTGTAAACAGTAAAGAACTGCAGCGTGAACTAAAACTGTCACATGTATATCTGCATAGGACACTCGGAATAAACTTTAACGGCAACTGTAAATAGTATCCCCCAAATACGTTGCAAATATGATAACAATTAGGGCCAAAATTCTCCTCCCGGCCGTAAGCCAGAGCAAACGGCATTCCACAGTAGACATCGACACCACTTGGGGGCACGGCTACAGAATCCTCCCTCTAAGGGCTGTCGAGGCTGCAGAACACAGTATGCGAAGCTTGGGCTGGAAGATCTAGGTAGTTGCACAGTCACGACCCATGTGCCCACCCCTACCCCCCCAAATTCCTGTTCTGCACAAGGTGGATCAAGCCCCTATATAAACATATATATGAACGTGTGAGTGTACACACAGGTAATGTATAAAACACTACTAACCATGTAACTTAAGGTTTTATATTGCTGTCCATCCCCGTAGTATCTGAGCGCACCAGGAACTAATGAGATGGGTACATAACAAACATGTCTCATCTTTCGCTATGGTAACCCTTGTTCATCCCATGTGCCTCACTCAGGCATTGTTTACTGTCATCCTGTGGCAGGTTTCAGAGTGGTAGCTGGGTTAGTCAGTATCAGCAAAAAGAATGAGGAGGACTTGTGGCACCTTAGAGACTAACAAATTTATTTGAGCATAAGCTTTCGTAGGCTTATTTCCCCTCCTATTGTTACGCACACCTTCTTGTCAACTGTTGGAAATGGGCCATCCTGATTATCACTACAAAAGGTCTTTCTCTCCTGCTGATAATAGTCCACCTTGATCGATCACTC
This sequence comes from Natator depressus, assembly GCF_965152275.1. Taxonomy (NCBI): domain Eukaryota; kingdom Metazoa; phylum Chordata; order Testudines; family Cheloniidae; genus Natator; species Natator depressus. Next base: position 75,585,882 of record NC_134243.1, read on the forward strand.
TCGTTACAGTTGGTCTATCTATCTATCTATATATCTTCCTACTGTATTTTCCACTGCATGCATCCGATGAAGTGGGTTTTAGCCCACAAAAGCTTATGCTCAAATAAATTTGTTAGTCTCTAAGGTGCCACAAGTACTCCTGTTCTTTTTGTCATCCTGTGCCCTGTCATGTCTGAATGTGACTGTAAGCTCCCTACAGCAGTGATCTGTCTTTTCGTTTATACGCTCTATGTACTCTAGGGAGGCTGCTCTGTAAATAATAAAAACAGTTTGCCCATTACCACACATGCATCTATCCTATTTATAAGGTCTGTCTGGACTTTATTTTTTTATGAGGCTTTGTCTCTTCCTATGTTCCTCATGGTGGATTCTAAAACCCTAATTGTCACTGTTTAGATGAGTGATGGACTGGAGGGCAGAGTATTTGTGGGGCTGCCATGTAAGTTGTTTGCATGTAAAGAATCAAAACTTTTTTTTAAACTGAGAAAATAACTAGTGATCATTAACCCCTCCCCCCACAAAAATACTCCCAGCAATAGACTGAAAATGCCCAATGAAATCATTTTACAAAGTTGTTGCATGCTCTGAGGCTAATTTGTATTAACACTAAAAGCTTCCATTTTATAAGCGCTAAATTCTTTCACGGCAATTTATGTAGCAACAGTGTTTTACCAGGGGATTTTAGTTTGACTTCATGGAGCTCACTACACTCTACCGCTCCCATACTTTTTGTCTCCAAACAATGACATGTTCACCCACCATGCTATGCTGGTCAATACCAGCAGGATGGTTAGGATGTATGATGGCGTTAGTGGTTCTCCTACTGGGTTTAAAACCTCTGGATGGCTGAATCTATGTAATTGGTGAATTCACAACAATTTCATATTTCCCGCTATAAAAAGAATCCTAGTCAATTCCTACTCTGAAATGTCTTAAGATTCTTAAAAAATGTGTGTTATTTCACCTGTTAATATAGGGGGACAGTTTATTTTGGCTAGTTCTCCTGGATTCTGCATGCTAGGTTATGAATAAAATGACGTTCAATACTCTAAACAGTCTGTGATGCAGATTCTTGTTTCGGTATAAATATACGTATTGCATATGGCAGGTTCTTAATACGTTCTCCAGCATTAACACCATTAGATTCACATACAATTGCCTCCTGAGGGGATTTATTTACAAATATTTTTATTACTGATCGCCATCCAAAAAATGCTATGGCAGGTAGGCCCATTTGCCTGTGATGGCCTCTGTTTCACTGGCGTTTGATCAATAACAATAAGAATTAAACTTGCTTTTTTGGAAAGGAAAATGAAACTACTGTATCCCAGTGGTTTCTGCACATGCCGTACATTCCTGAACACAAAGCAGGCTTTGTGTTTAAAGAATGGTACACTTACAAAGATAAGATAAAACAGGACTGGAATATAATATTCCTGGGAAATTTCAGTCCCCCAAGCAAACATGAAGTTAGCAACGTAAAGAGATTTTATGAACAGCGTGGCCAATTGCTGAGGTCCTTACTCAGACAAAACTGCATGTGTGGCTAAGGATTGAGTGAAAACTCAGGAACCAATTCTGCTCTGACTTACATCAGAGTATATGAGGATCAAGTCCACTGACAACACTCTAGGGGCTCTAAATTCACAATGGCGTGAGTTGGTGTGGAGTGTGGCCCTGAGAATGGGAATTCTGAATCTAGCTCTATTTTTAAGTAAATGACTAATTTTCACTTCAGAGGGTCGGAGTGAGTCATGGATAAGACTGTGCAGTGTATTTCTTGTGGTGGCAATCAGGCTATGAGGTGCTGGTGGCTAAGGGAGATACAGCTGCACAGCTTTGGATCCATCTTTACTGTGATGAAACAGTAAGTTTCAGATTCTGCTTGCCATCAGGGGCTACTCGTATGAGTCAGAGGAACAGAATTTGGCGTTCGGTGCTTTGAGACCCCTTGTCTGTCTTGGGAAGGATTTGCTGAGCAGGTCCTTTCCAATGTGCTGTTTAACACCAGTTCTCCCAAACCCTTGGTTCTGTCAGCCAAGTACTTGAAGCCCACATTAACTAGGCCAACCTCTGCCTTCTTTTAGGTAGCGTTTTGTTTCATTTCCCCTAGCAGGCTCTCTCTACAGCCAAGCTGAAAGCCTGCCTGACCCTCTTGTGCACAGGCCAGTGCAGGAGGGTCCCAAGCAAACGAGCTCCCCCACCAAATATCTCTTAGTGGATTCTGCCATTCACTTTGCCCTCTGGAGCCTGAGGTTTCTCCTTCTCCTGGCAAGGAGAGCGCAGGAGGGTGCTAAAGGGGGGTAGACTGATCCTGGAGATAGCAGGGGGCTTCGGACTGTGTCCCGTTCCCACTGATAACCTTGAAGGGGGTGGTTGTTGCCAGGGGATGCCACCTCTACTGAGAGCTCTGAGGTAGAACTGTGAGGCAGCCTCGTGTATCTGTGGACTGCTCAGCTCCTTCATTCTCTCCTTAGCCTCGTAAGGGACTTCGAGGGAGGTCTGCCACCCACAATACATCCCAACATCATGGCGGAGAACGTGTGTGTGGGGCACATAGCCATAGCATAGACAACCTCTGGGGGTTGGAGGTCATACAGCAGTTATGGCACACAGCAAGAGAAAACCTTTGGGGGTTGGAGGTCAGATAGCAGTTACAGCACCCCTCTGCTCCTCAGAATGGGCCACATGAGCCGCCATTCAGGATCCCATTACTCCTCACCGGCCGCATTTCTAACAATACCTGCAACTGTTAGCACTGAAAGATATATTTCTTAAAAAAAAAAAAATCAAACTTCTGCTGCTTCCTTTGCCATTTGCTCCGCTTAGAAAATGGAAACAGATGTCTGTGTCTCGTGCAGCAGCCCAAAGCTGCAACGCCTGGGCTGTCGATGCTGTGATGGCGTGTTTAAATCCCCAAGCTACTTTCATGGAAATCAAATAAAAAAACCCACGGCAATAAGTCTATTTCCTATTAAACAGGATAATTAAAACCCGACAACTTTGAAACGTGGGACTCAAACTTCCCGTACTGGCACTGTGTGCTGCGTAAATCCACACTGAAGGGTTGTTTAAAAGGTGGATTCCTGACCTGATAATTTAGGCAATTAGAGAGCAAACACTGCTCGGAGTTCACCGTTACCTTAGACCAATCCCCTGTTTTCCACTCATAACAGCCTGTGTGATCCTCGCACTCTTCCTCATCCCTTGGCCTGGTGGCTGCATCGCATTTCCCTTGAGAATTCGTGCACATTACTGTTCTCTTCTGGATTCCCCTGCCGCAATCTGCTGAGCACTGAAAAACAAGAGGCATTACTTTCAACCGCTGCACATCACCACCTAGCAGAATGGGATCCCGATCCATGACCAGGGCTCCTACTCACTATGATACTACAAATAATTACCATCTTGGCTGGTTGTCATCACAGCTGCAGAAACAGAGTCGAGGGACAAATGAAAAATAAGTTTCATGAAAAATTTTAAATATTCAAAGCTGTTTTGTCATTTTGAAGGGCTCATTTTTTTCAATTCTTTGAGCCATTTTAATAATTTCCCCCCTACCAAATTATTACAGTATCTAAAACGCCACCAATATTTTTTATTTATCAAAACCATGGGAAACAAAATAAAAAAATGTAATGATACTTTTAATTTTTTTTTCAGTAAATATTTAAAAAAAGGCAAGAAATCTGACAATATTTTGTGGAAAAACGTTTCCGAAAAACAGCAATTTTGCAACCAAAAAAACCTTTTATTTGAAAAATTTAAACCAGTTCTAAACAGGAGTCAGTATTGGACATGTGGAAATTTTAACCCCTTTATTTAAGAGATTACTATCAATACTGAAAAAGGACAAATACACCAGAGTACACAACAGGGAAGCTTCTGCATCCTTTGATTTTGCATAACTATGCAATGAAGCATTCTAAATATCACAGTGGCACCAACTCCATCCCTTGGATGCACAGTGGAATTTGCAAGGTCTTGTGGTATACCAGCTCACGAAATCCTGCAGCAAGGTCTTCTGCAATGCAGATAATGCGTACCCAGCATTGTATCTTTGATTCTGCACAGTGTTCTCTCTCATAATTATGTTGAGAGCAAATGACAAACACATGCACATTCTTTTCTATTTGTTTAACAATGCTTTCCATCATAGGTTATGGCAATGCATGCAATCATACAGTAAACATAACCCAAGGGTGATATTATGCCAATGTATTTCCATTCACCCTCCTCGACCCCATAGTTTGCGATCAGTTCAAAACTACATCCAGCAAACGATGGCTAGACACACACACACACCTGAGTCATCAGCAGGGCTCAAAGACGGGCTCTTCTGCAATAAGAGCACAGGCCTCTCCCACTGGTGATAAGGGGTATATTCTTTAGCTCTGAGAAAGCAGCAGACAGTTATAGTTGCTGGGAGCAGCCACTAGAGGAGACAGGATTACAAGTACCAGGACAATGTAATCCACATGCATGTGAGTGGGCACCAAAGGTCCATTTCAAGTTCTTGAGTTCTGTGGAAGTGGATTCTGCCAGGGCTGCTATGGACACAGGGATATTTGAGCATCATTTTGCTACCCAAGTTGAAAGAATGTTGGAATTTTTGTTTTGATTTGTCAGAGAGTTTGCTGGGACCTCACAGCCCCCTCGGGGGCCCACCCTGGATGGTGTCATAATCCCAAGACTGAGAAACACTGCTTTAAATCATCACTTTTGCAACAAAGGGATATTGGAACTAGTGGCATTGTCAAACTCATCTAAATTGCACCAATGTACAGCAGCACATATGTTCTTCCTACACCCCACTTTTCTGCCAGTGCAGTGGTTACAAGCCAGTTTTCATGGAAAGCCCGCTGGGGACAGGTGGGTGGAAAAATGATATACATACCAACTGAGATGATAACTAACCCTCTCTTGAGCGTCAAGTTCTCCCCCTCAGGGATCAGTGAGGAAAAGAGAGTTGACTTGACACTGAATAAATAGAGGAGATACGAAATACCCTGTGAGGTCTTTTGAGTATATTCCAAGATGCTTCTCCATTCAGGGGGGTCTATGCTGGAAACAAGCATCAGCTTGATATGTTACATCAAATGGACAAATCTCAGCATGCCCGTCTGTCTTAAAAATACAATCCAGGCAGTTTTGACCTGCTGGCCTTGTTAAGGACATGAATGACAAGTGTTTATGAGCTGGCAAGCTAACAGACATGCCTTTAAATACTTCACAGCAACTACAAAGTGACTTCTTTAAAATCTGGGAAGCTGTCCACTTAATTTACTGTGTGCTGCTCATTGCGTGACCTCCTTGTGGAAGTTACATCTTTATAATGAACACGATCATAGGATTCCACAAGCTACTGGGACGAATTCCTTCAGGCTACAGAGAGAACTCTGTAAGCTGCCATGCCAGACTCCTTAAAGCTCTTATCAACTTCCCTGAGATCTCAAGCTGTATTTCTCTAGGCTGTACCCACAAGCAACGGATTGCTCCATTTGGTGCAGAATTTCCTGAACTGTCAAGCAGTGTTCCTGACTGTGGTGTAAGATTTCAGAAGGTGACAGGATGAACTGCTCAAGTGTGCTTGGTCTCATCATGTTGTTTTTAACCCCCTGAATCATCCAATTTGCTAAAAGTGAGGAAAGCTAAAGTAGGAGTATTTTTCACATCAAAATCTCTCAGTGGATTTACAAACATTTTGGAAAAACAAGCATTCATTTGCATGAGCCTTTATGTCCTTCACAAATCTACACCACATTTGCTTTCCTATAGGTGACAAAACAGTGTTTTAAAAAAAGGTTCCAGTCTGTGATCAGAGTGTCTGCAGTGGTGACATATCAACCGCTTCATTAACAAGTTCATTGCTCTGCTCAACTGCTCTGACCATTAAGAACATTTTTTTAGTACATGGGTTTTACAAAGATTCTACAGAAAACATTTGCAATTGATGAATGTCCAGATTACACCAGATGGCCTGATACAGCTTTACTTTATTAACAAACCACCTGACCAAACCTCAAAAGGTTTTATAAAGAATTGAGACAAAAGCCAAGAGACAACTCCATCAACAAACCGTTGTGAGGACCCTGGTCTCACACCCTAGCCGACTGGATTCCCAGGAAGCAGCCTTGGTCATTATGTCACATCAGCTTATTCAATTACCAGGGAATTCACAGACTTGCATGGGCCAGCTTCCAGGGTTCCAGGATCTCCTTCCTGATTGGCTGGTGGCCATATATAAACTTCCCGCTTCCTTTCTGGCCTTTTCTGAGCAACAAGCCTTTGCCTGCTAGCTGCTGTTTGGATCCCGCTTGACTCTGCCTTGCCATCCCATCAGATCCTGACTTACTATCTCGCCAGATCTCACTACCTGCCTCTCTGTGTCTTCTCCCTGAATTGGATCTGCTGGCTATTGGACCACTTGTGTGAACTTTGACCACTTATCTGGACGGCACTTTGGCCTACCTGATCCCTGAGCATTACACATGTCATTATGGGCCTCTTGGTAGAAGCAAATCAGCATATTTTTCTTCAGATTCTTTCCCAACTCCTGAACAGTAGAAACTTTCACCTTTTGTAACTACTCTCTATGTTTGGTCATTAAAAATGGGTCAAGCAATACTTTACCCAAATAATTCCAAGCATTTGGCATTAAAAAGGGAACTTATTTTTTTCCCCACACCAAAGATTGTCTTGGATTTAGCCTTGAGAATGTACTTTTTCATTGGAGACCAGACCTCAACTTGCACTTTATTCAATTTTCTTTCTTTGTAGCCAAAAAAAAAAAAAAAAAAAAAAAAAATCATGTGAAAATTGGTTTATAAAATAATCACCATTGTGATATTGTGTTTTTTCCCCACAACCTTAGTTTCAAATGTTAAGGAGTTAATTGGTTTCCAGCCAAGAAAGGTTTATGGGTATAAAATGTGCTCAGACTGACACAATGTGAAATTGTCTTTCCTGAGTCAAAATGGACCGTATGATCGCAAAAACATGTCTTGAAAAAGAACTAACTTCAAAAAACAACTGGTTGGCAATGATTAATGTAGATCCCAAAACTTTGGAGAAATGTATTACAGGAAAAATAAATCTCTCACTTTCAGATAATTTAAAAAAATACACAAAAAGAAAAGGAGGACTTGTGGCACCTTAGAGACTAACAAATTTATTTGAGCATAAGCTTTCGTGAGCTACAGCTCACCTCATTAGATCATCCGATGAAGTGAGCTGTAGCTCACGAAAGCTTATGCTCAAATAAATTTGTTAGTCTCTAAGGTGAAGTGAGCTGTAGCTCATGATAGCCTATGCTCAAATAAATTTGTTAGTCTCTAAGGTGCCACAAGTACTCCTTTTCTTTTTTGCGAATACAGACTAACACGGCTGCTACTCTGAAACCTGTCCTTAAAAATACACGTTTGTCATGAAACTGTTTAGTTGACTTTTGCTCTCATGAATCCCTTATGTAGCTCAAATTACACTCATTTAACAAAAGCAAGATGCAAACACTGTTCTAATTGGGAAATGGATTGGTGACAAAAGACCACACACAACCAGTTAAAGAGCTTTGCCCATCTGAAATAGGCGAGAGTTTCAGGAAGCCACAGTGACAAGAGTACCATCATAAACAAGCATTTCTTCAATGCAGCAGACCTAGAAAGAGGCATCCCATCAGAAATAAAAAGAAGGGATAATCTGAAATGATGATGTATAAAGGGCTATAAAACATTCCAAAATCCCAGAACTTTGCTTCCTCCATTTGGGAATGGGAAAAAGATTAAAAGATTTGGAAGAAAAAGAGTTTCAAACACTAACGAATGTATATAGTGTCCTGCTGAATGGTAAAATAATATACTGTCCTGGAACTTTAGAATATTACCGCTTGTACTGGAGATTTCCTGCCTACAATTAAATAGCACTTAGTCCCTGTTAAAAAACACCCTCTGTCCCTGCAATGCAGCTGGGATCCTGAAGTTCTAGGAGTGTAAACACTCCTAGTTACCCAAAGTTATCTGATATTGTACTAAAAAAAGAAAGTAAACAGTAAAAAACAGGGAGAGATAAAAAGCATCCTCTTGTCCATAGGCTGGCCGGGCCCTGCCCTGCAATACAGCCATTCTGGAGTTATGCCTGTGAAACCACAAGTGCAATGCCGAAGGGGAAATGGACTTTTTATCAAGATGAGTCTAGCAGGTATTATGTCAACACTAACATTGAAGTCATGTTGGGAGTGTTAATGATGGCCAAGAAACACTTCCTGGCCAGCTTGGCTGGGATCTTATTGGAGAGAATTAGATGACAAAGCAAATTACCATGCACCCTTTGCAGGCCAGGGATTAGTTTAAAGGATACTATCAAACAACTGACTCAACAAAAATATAAGCCTGTATCTCTTGGGGTATGTCTACACTACGGAATAAGGTCGAATGTATAGAAGTCGGTTTTTTAGAAATCGGTTTTATATATTCGAGTGTGTGTGTCCCCACAGAAGTGCATTAAGTGCATTAACTCGGCGGAGTGCTTCCACAGTACCGAGGCTAGAGTCGACTTCCAGAGCGTTGCACTGTGGGTAGCTATCCCACAGTTCCCGCAGTCTCCGCTGCCCATTGGAATTCTGGGTTGAGATCCCAATGCCTGATGGGGCTGAAACATTGTCGCGGGTGGTTCTGGGTACATATCGTCAGTCCCCCCTTCCCTCCCTCCCTCCTCCATGAAAGCAAGGGCAGACAATCGTTTCGCGCCTTTTTTCCTGAGTTACCTGTGCGGACGCCATACCACCGCAAGCATGGAGCCCGCTCAGGTAACCGTCACCGTATGTCTCCTGGGTGCTGGCAGACGCGGTACGGCATTGCTACACAGTAGCAGCAACCCATTGCCTTGTGGCAGCAGACAGTACAATACGACTGGTAGCCGTCCTTGTCATGTCCGAGGTACTCCTGGTCGCCTGTGTGAGGTCGATCAGGAGCGCCTGGGCAGACATGGGCGCAGGGACTAAATTTTTAGTGACTTGACCAGGTCATTCTCTTAAGTCCGGCAGTCAGTCCTATTGAACCGTCTTATGGTGAGCAGGCAGGCAATATGTCCTTCTGCACCATCTGCTGCCAGCCAAAGATGTAAAAGATAGATGGAGTGGATCAAAACAAGAAATAGACCAGATTTGTTTTGTACTCATTTGCCTCCTCCCCTGTCTAGGGGACTCATTCCTCTAGGTCACACTGCAGTCACTCACAGAGAAGGTGCAGCGAGGTACATCTAGCCATGTATCAATCAGAGGCCAGGCTAACCTCCTTGTTCCAATAAGAACAATAACTTAGGTGCACCATTTCTTATTGGAACCCTCCGTGAAGTCAACCCTGTAAGCCGTGTCCTCAGTCGCCCCTCCCTGCGTCAGAGCAACGGCAAACAATCGTGCATCTGAGTTGAGAGTGCTGTCCAGAGCAGTCACAATGGAGCACTCTGATTGGGCTAAAACATTGTCGCGGGTGTTTCTGGGTACATATTGTCCGGCCCCCGTTCCCTCCCTCCCTCCGTGAAGGCAAGGGCAGACAATTGTTTCGCGCCTTTTTTCCTGAGTTACCTGTGCGGATGCCATACCACCGCAAGCATGGAGCCCGCTCAGGTAACCGTCACCGTATGTCTCCTGGGTGCTGGCAGACGCGGTACGGCATTGCTACACAGTAGCAGCAACCCATTGCCTTCTGGCAGCAGACGGTGCAGTATGACTGATAGCCGTCCTCGTCATGTCCGAGGTGCTCCTGGCCACGTCGGCTAGGAGCGCCTGGGCAGACATGGGCGCAGGGACTAAATTTTTGGTGACTTGACCAGGTCATTCTCTTTAGTCCTGCAGTCAGTCGTATTGAACCGTCTAATGGTGAGCAGGCAGGCAATACGGATTGCTAGCAGTCGTATTGTACCATCTTCTGCCGGGCAGGCAAGAGATGAGGATGGCTAGCAATCGTATTGTACCATCTTCTGCCGGGCAGGTAAGAGATGAGGATGGCTAGCAATCGTACTGTGCCATCTTCTGCCAGGCAGGCAAGAGATGAGGATGGCTAGCAGTCGTACTGTACCATCTTCTGCCGAGCAGCCATGAGATGTGGATGGCTTGCAATCCTTCTGCACCGTCTGCTGCCAGCCAAAGATGTAAAAGATAGATGGAGTGGATCAAAACAAGAAATAGACCAGATTTGTTTTGTACTCATTTGCCTTCTCCCCTGTCTAGGGGACTCATTCCTCTAGGTCACACTGCAGTCACTCACAGAGAAGGTGCAGCGAGGTAGATCTAGCCATGTATCAATCAGAGGCCAGGCTAACCTCCTTGTTCCAATAAGAACAATAACTTAGGTGCACCATTTCTTATTGGAACCCTCCGTGAAGTCCTGCCTGAACTACTCCTTGATGTAAAGCCACCTCCTTTGTGGATTTTAGCCCCCTGAAGCCAACCCTGTAAGCCGTGTCGTCAGTCGCCCCTCCCTCCGTCAGAGCAACGGCAGACAATCATTCCGCGCCTTTTTTCTGTGCGTACGCCATACCAAGGCAAGCATGGAGTCCGCTCAGCTCACTTTGGCAATTAGGAGCACATTAAACACCACACGCATTATCCAGCAGTATATGCAGCACCAGAACCTGGCAAAGCGCTACCGGGCGAGGAGGCGACGTCAGCGCGGTCACGTGAGTGATCAGGACATGGACACAGATTTCTCTGAAAGCATGGGCCCTGCCAATGCATGCATCATGGTGCTAATGGGGCAGGTTCATGCTGTGGAACGCTGATTCTGGGCTCGGGAAACAAGCACAGACTGGTGGGACCGCATAGTGTTGCAGGTCTGGGACGATTCCCAGTGGCTGCGAAACTTTCGCATGCGTAAGGGCACTTTCATGGAACTTTGTGAGTTGCTTTCCCCTGCCCTGAAGCGCATGAATACCAAGATGAGAGCAGCCCTCACAGTTGAGAAGTGAGTGGCGATAGCCCTGTGGAAGCTTGCAACGCCAGACAGCTACCGGTCAGTTGGGAATCAATTTGGAGTGGGCAAATCTACTGTGGGGGCTGCTGTGATGCAAGTAGCCCACGCAATCAAAGATCTGCTGATATCAAGGGTAGTGACCCTGGGAAATGTGCAGGTCATAGTGGATGGCTTTGCTGCAATGGGATTTCCTAACTGTGGTGGGGCCATAGACGGAACCCATATCCCTATCTTGGCACCGGAGCACCAAGCCGGCGAGTACATAAACCGCAAGGGGTACTTTTCAATAGTGCTGCAAGCTCTGGTGGATCACAAGGGACGTTTCACCAACATCAACGTGGGATGGCCGGGAAAGGTACATGACGCTCGCATCTTCAGGAACTCTGGTCTGTTTCAAAAGCTTCAAGAAGGGACTTTATTCCCAGACCAGAAAATAACTGTTGGTGATGTTGAAATGCCTATATGTATCCTTGGGGACCCAGCCTACCCCTTAATGCCATGGCTCATGAAGCCGTACACAGGCAGCCTGGACAGTAGTCAGGAGCTGTTCAACTACAGGCTGAGCAAGTGCAGAATGGTGGTAGAATGTGCATTTGGACGTTTAAAGGCGCGCTGGCGCAGTTTACTGACTCGCTTAGACCTCAGCGAAACCAATATTCCCACTGTTATTACTGCTTGCTGTGTGCTCCACAATATCTGTGAGAGTAAGGGGGAGACGTTTATGGCGGGGTGGGAGGTTGAGGCAAATCGCCTGGCTGCTGGTTACGCGCAGCCAGACACCAGGGCGGTTAGAAGAGCACAGGAGGGTGCGGTACGCATCAGAGAGGCTTTGAAAACCAGTTTCATGACTGGCCAGGCTACGGTGTGAAAGTTCTGTTTGTTTCTCCTTGATGAAACCCCCCGCCCCTTGGTTCACTCTACTTCCCTGTAAGCGAACCACCCTCCCCTCCTCCCTTTGATCACCGCTTGCAGAGGCAATAAAGTCATTGTTGCTTCACATTCATGCATTCTTTATTCATTCATCACACAAATAGGGGGATGACTACCAAGGTAGCCCAGGATGGGTGGTGGAGGAGGGAAGGAAAATGCCACACAGCACTTTAAAAGTTTACAACTTTAAAATTTATTGAATGACAGCCTTCTTTTTTTTGGGCAATCCTCTGTGGTGGAGTGGCTGGTTGGCTGGTGGCCCCCCCACCGCGTTCTTGGGCATCTGGGTGTGGAGGCTATGGAACTTGGGGAGGAGGGCGGTTGGTTACACAGGGGCTGTAGTGGCAGTCTGTGCTCCAGCTGCCTTTGCTGCAGCTCAACCATACACTGGAGCATACTGGTTTGGTCCTCCAGCAGCCTCAGCATTGAATCCTGCCTCCTCTCATCACGCTGCCGCCACATTCGAGCTTCAGCCCTCTCTTCAGCCCGCCACTTACTCTCTTCAGCCCGCCACCTCTCCTCCTGGTCATTTTGTGCTTTCCTGCAGTCTGACATTATTTGCCTCCACGCATTCGTCTGTGCTCTGTCAGTGTGGGAGGACAGCATGAGCTCAGAGAACATTTCATCACGAGTGCGTTTTTTTTTCTTTCTAATCTTCACTAGCCTCTGGGAAGGAGAAGATCCTGTGATCATTGAAACACATGCAGCTGGTGGAGAAAAGAAAAGGGACAGCGGTATTTAAAAAGACACATTTTATAAAACACTGGCTACACTCTTTCAGGGTAAACCTTGCTGTTAACATTACATACATAGCACATGTGCTTTCGTTACAAGGTCGCATTTTGCCTCCCCCCACCGCGTGGCTACCCCCTCAACCCTCCCCCCTCCCTGTGGCTAACAGCGGGGAACATTTCTGTTCAGCCGCAGGCAAACAGCCCAGCAGGAATGGGCTCCTCTGAGTGTCCCCTGAAGAAAAGCACCCTATTTCAACCAGGTGACCATGGATTATATCTCACTCTCCTGAGGATAACACAGAGAGCTAAAGAACGGATGTTGCTTGAACGCCAGCAAACATACACTGCAATGCTTTGTTGTACAATGATTCCCGAGTACGTGTTACTGGCCTGGAGTGGTAAAGTGTCCTACCATGAAGGACGCAATAAGTCTGCCCTCCCCAGAAACCTTTTGCAAAGGCTTTGGGAGTATATCCAGGAGAGCCGTGAATGCCAGGGCAAAGTAATCCTTTCACATGCTTGCTTTTAAACCATGTATAGTATTTTAAAAGGTACACTCACCGGAGGTCCCTTCTCTGCCTGCTGGGTCCAGGAGGCAGCCTTGGGTGGGTTCAGGGGGTACTAGCTCCAGGTCCAGGGTGAGAAACAGTTCCTGGCTGTCGGGAAAACCGGTTTCTCCGCTTGCTTGCTGTGAGCTATCTACAACCTCGTCATCATCATCATCATCTTCTTCGTCCCCAAAACCTGCTTCCGTATTGCCTCCATCTCCATTGAAGGAGTCAAACAACACGGCTGGGGTAGTGGTGGCTGAACCCCCTAAAATGGCATGCAGCTCATCATAGAAGCAGCATGTTTGGGGCTCTGACCCGGAGCGGCCGTTCGCCTCTCTGGTTTTCTGGTAGGCTTGCCTCAGCTCCTTCAGTTTCACGCGGCACTGCTTCGGGTCCCTGTTATGGCCTCTGTCCTTCATGCCCTGGGAGATTTTGACAAAGGTTTTGGCATTTCGAAAACTGGAACGGAGTTCTGATAGCACGGATTCCTCTCCCCATACAGCGATCAGATCCCGTATCTCTCGTTCGGTCCATGCTGGAGCTCTTTTGCGATTCTGAGACTCCATCATGGTCACCTCTGCTGATGAGCTCTGCATGGTCACCTGCAGCTTGCCACGCTGGCCAAACAGGAAATGAGATTCAAAAGTTCGCGGTTCTTTTCCTGTCTACCTGGCCAGTGCATCTGAGTTGAGAGTGCTGTCCAGAGTGGTCAAAATGGAGCACTCTGGGATAGCTCCCGGAGGCCAATACCGTCGAATTGTGTCCACAGTACCCCAAATTCGACCCGGCAAGGCCGATTTAAGCGCTAATCCACTTGTCAGGGGTGGAGTAAGGAAATCGATTTTAAGAGCCCTTTAAGTCGAAATAAAGGGCTTCATCGTGTGGACGGGTGCAGGTTTACATCGATTTAATGCTGCTAAATTCGACCTAAAGTCCTAGTGTAGACCAGGGCTTGTAGATGTCTGTGCCAGTGAATGATGAGTGGCCACACTGCAGCCACTAGCCCAGCAGCCTCTCCTCCGTTCTCAATCCTGAAAACCTATCGATTGTTAGGTTTCCTTTATATGGTATTTCAATCAGAGCAGACTTTATTAAAGAGGGCAGAGTCAGCACTTAATGCAATAAACAAATGCCATCATAACAGCCATGTCACACTGTGTTTGCTCTGTGCCAGGCAAATGCTGCATGCACACATCACAATTATTGTCCATGGATACAGATAGAAGACTAAATGCTCAAAAATGGGTACACACAAATCTGCAGAATTTCAGAAATTGGATTGAGGCCCATTTGAAAACGTGGCCCTCTGGGCTAGAGCATATCCTGCTACTGATCTGGACATGAACCCCAACTACTATGAGTAGAGATCTGCCACAATATGAAGCCACGCTATCAATGCCACTGTCTGATATATTCGAAATCGATACAGGATTGTCAAACCTCTTCTTTGATATCCTGAATTCAAAAATAATCACATCCTAAATGCATCTCTCAGGGTACATCGATACAGCAAATGAAGGTATGAGCAGGCAGGCCTCCCTGCACTCCCTTTTAATCTAGCCAGCGCAGGTTATGGCGGCATGGACTGCAGGGCAAGCTAGCAACCCCTGTATATATCCAGGGTCCCTGGAGGGCTTGCACTGGAGTTGTTTAGGATTATTTTAATTATGAAAATATTGTTTCTGTTCTTCATTCATTGCTAATGTTGCAAAGCTTGTTATTTTGCTACTGAATTCTAAGGGATAGTTGGGGATTTTATTGGACATGTCAGTTCTTTTCTATGTCTATTCTCCTTAAAGGCTGCAGCATCAATGGTGGTTTTTACTACTTCATAACATATGGCCCAGCCTAATTCCTATAAATTCATGTGTAAAACAAGAGGTCAATATTTCTAGTACAGAAATGGGATTTCCTTATGTGCTAATTAGATTTTTTTGGTCACGCTTTATAATAAGGGCACATTTATAAATAGTTTATACAATGCTGATAAATGATTAATAGACATTTTAGTACAAGGCTAAGTAATTGCTCTACAAGATTGTTAGACTCCGACAGGTCAGTAGGGTGCTTGTAACCATGGCTTATTACCACCTATAGCACATACTACTCATGTCTATAACATGCTTGTAACATATATTAATAATGTATTAACCATTTACAAACTCTTTATAAATGCACCAGTTTTTCCATGTTTATAGGATCATACAAGGTAGAATCAGAAAAGTCTCAAAGATCGAGTGATCCAGGGTATCCTGCAACATAGAACTCCTTGACAGGGCACTTATCAGATATTAATTTCAAATACACTTGATCCGAGTAAAAGGCTTGCTGTGCTGGTTGAACTCCTCATCACAGGTCACTGAAATGCTTCTCCTTGGTGGCCTTGAGTGCAGATTGGAAAGATACACATAATACAGCTGGGTTTTTATAACCTACCTCAATAATTCACTGGTATGGAAAACACTGCTCAGAACTATACAGCTCTTCTGCATTTGTAATCATACTGATTGGTCATGGTCCTGCAAGGTGCTGGGCACTCTGGCCTCTATCCACTACTTAACTTTAAGTGTTTTACTGGATCAGGGCCAGAGCACTCGGCACCCTCAGGATCAAGCCTAAGAGATTTTAGAGAGAGCTCTGGTTTCCTCCTCAAACCAAATTCTTACCTTTGACCATTCTGAAGCCTCCCAGATGGAAAGGCAGTCCTGGCCTTCACAGCTTTGTATTGGCGTGGGTTTGTTGCCCAGGCAGTAAAGGTCTCTGGTGTTAACATAGGTGCCGTTCTGCAACTGATAAACACAAGTCACTTCCCGGTACTGGATGCCTTTCTCACAGGTGGCAGAGCAAGAACTCCAATGGCCTGTCACCCACCTGTTAAGAAAACAAAGAAGAAACATAAAAAAAGACACGGTGGAATCCAGTGCTGTGTTTATCCCTTGGGAACGCTGAGAAACAAACCTCCAGTTCTGAGCCTGCGAATTTTGTATTGGCTTGTGTGAAATAGACGCATAATGATCACGTACCTTCTTGGGTTGAATTGTGCAGAGACTGGAAAGCGCCTTACAGGCCAGTGATATTAATTTACTCAGGATCACATTGGAGATAATGTACGACTTGTCTGAGAAACTCCCTTTGCTCTGGCTAGGGGAAGGCTACAGGGCTCCCTTGCAAATAACGCTGCTCTAGAACAGCACTCAAGCCAACAGTTGGTGTAACTGGGTCCTTTCTAGCTCATCTTTTCCATTTGATGTAAATATTCCGCTGTCCATCGCTCTGTGGCTGGCTGGAGGTTTAATAAGGGCACTCTCTCTGTTTTGAGGTTCAAGGCACAAGGTGATCCTTAAAAATGGTGGCTGAATGACAAGATTCCTCTTATTGGCAAATCCAACCTTAACCAAATGGCCAAGGTTCAAGCTGTCTTTAAAAATACAAGATGATACTTCTAAAAGGGCTCCCATGGTATTGATTTAAAGTACCCATCCGTGGTTTGAATGTTCCAGTTTGGATGATTTTGCTCCTTTACGTCCTTTCATTTTCTGTCTGGGAAGAATCTGGTTTAGAAGGTGGGCAGGAGGGATGCTTTTTACAATACCTACATAGCATCCATCTTACGGCTTCCTGCAATCTGTCAATGAGGAAGATGTTCTCTGTAATTACGGGAATTCCTGGACGAAGTGAAGGACTGGAACAATAGCTCTGTGTGCGCGCACAGGAAGGCAATCCTCTCTGCTCCTCTGGGAAGTCAGCCTTCTGGGTTATTATTTCGGACTGTCATCTAGATTAGCATCCTTAATCAAATGAATCTTTCCCTTGTCACCTGATCCTGAGTTATTTAATACTGGAAGTGGCACAGATAAGTAAGACGCTTTCTCAAAGGCAAAAATCAGCTTGAAAGAAAGGATTTATTTTTGCTGAAAGCCCAGGAAGGGAAGCACAGGTGCCTAGTTAAGAGCAACACTTGAAAAAGGGCTGTGTAAAGGTTTGCATCTCCTAAAGGAATTAACTATCAAAAAACACAAATGTTTCTGGGGGGGGGGGAAGGTCAGCCCACAAAATGTAAAACTATAATTGTCGTGTGTACTTGTCATTAATTCATTTGCAATCTGTTACCATTGCTAACATGGTGGTATTGTGCTGATGATCGTCTCTGAGGCTAAGGCAGAAGCCAGCTGGTTTGAGAAGGACAGCATGCGATGGGCTACATGGTCACAGATTTGCCAGCTGTCCTACGCACAACAGTGGCATACATTTTTTGTGTGTATAAGCAATTGACACATTCATTAATTTTGGTGGCTACAACAGCTAGGGAGACACTGAAAGTGCGTTTTTTTTTTTGAGGGGAGGGGAGTAGTTTGGTGCATCTCAGCATCTGACTGCTTGGTATTTTGGTTATGGAATGGGATAATGCCAACTGTGTAATTAATACTGAGACAGAAGGACCGACACATCCAGCCTATCAGGGGAGGATCCAATGTCCACTGAAGAAAGCAAAGAAGTCTCCCATTGACTTCAAAGTGAGCTGGGTTGGGGCCTCTCTGAGCAGAATGTGAATGTGGCCTGTCCGGTCACAGGAGCTGTTCACTAAAGGGATGGGTGGAAAGGAAGTGATTTGCTTTATTCATTTAAAGTAGCCACAGAATCGGGAATGGCTGCACTGAATATTCACAGCAGCACTGCAGTCTCTCCATGATCTTTAGCTACTGGCAAAGGAAGACAAAAAAGAGACTGACAGCCAAGGAGAAAGCCAAAGATAAAAATACATTCTTGGCAGAAGCTGCTCTGAACCGCTTTCATTTTAGGATGGGTAGCATGTGTCCTGCCAGGTACTCCTGAAATGCCTTAAACAGTCAGATTATGACCTTCCTTTAAGGAAGGGAAAGGAGTTCCTATCTGTGTTTTCCCTTGCTCTGACAAGAAGTTGAAAGTGCCTCATTTCATTCCTGTTCAGTGGATTCGTTAGGCACCGTTCTAACAGAGATGTAACAGTGAGTGACAGGAAAGAATAAATGTCATGAATATAAGATGAATGATCACATAGGACCGATCCAAAGCCCACTGAAGTCAACAGAAAACCTTTGGAATCAGGTCCTTTCATACATTTAATATTTCAAATGTGGTTCCTGGGCAAAGAGAGATTTCCAGTGTCTCTCTACGAGTGGCATACAAGTGCAGTTACAGATCTGCCACGGTACATCACTGAACCACAGAGTCTAGGGCCTTGTCAGGTCGCTAAAAAGAGGAGCAAAGCTATGTCCTAGCAGTTCTCTGAAATCCGAACATGAAAAGCAAGTAACAAGGTGTCAGCCAGGAAAAATGGGGTTTCCTTTGACACGGAAAATTCTATCAATCACAGAAGGGCAGAGCCTAAGAGAATAGTTACAGTTTCCAGGGGATGGGAGGCACCTCCTTCAAGGTAACGAGTAACTTTCTCAGAGGCACCTCTAGAGAAGTCATCCCTTCCATTGCATTCCCAGTCTGCTCTGAACAGGCCATGAATACAGCTGATGCCTACAGCTCTGCAAAAAGCTTGGCACAGGAAGTGAAACTGTCAAATTCAGATTTTTTTTTGCTAATTTCAAGGGAAAGCGAAAAATCATGTTTTTCTTTTTGTTATTTTGGCCCATGTGATTTCATTGTCACTTTGGCCACAAACACCTTGGAAAGTAAAACCAGGAGATTTTGCCCAGCTTGTTACAGCGGGCAACGAAGCCACATCCCTATCAGTTTGTCTTTCACCTCAGTACCTGCCGGCATATTCTTTTCCTTCATGCAGTGGTTGCCATTCAACAGTGAGCCCTTGATAGACTGCCCACGCAGTGAGATCGAAGACAACAATCACCAATGCACTGCTCTGTGGCACAAAGGCGCTGGAAAAGCCTAGCACTTATTCCAAATGGAAATTCCCTCTGCACCACATCCTGCTCAAGGGGATGTGGTTCTATCATCTCTATGTCCCACCCCTTCTCTGGTAGCCAGGTATAAGTTAGAGCTACCTTAGAATCATAGAATATCAGGGTTGGAAGGGACCTCAGGAGGTCATCTAGTCCAACCCCCTGCTCAAAGCAGGACCAATCCCCAATCAAATCATCCCAGCCAGGGCTTTGTCAAGCCTGTCCTTAAAAACTTCCAAGGAAGGAGATTCTACCACCTCCCTAGGTAACGCATTCCAGTGTTTCACCACCCTCCTAGTGAAAAATTTTTTCCTAATATCCAACCTAAACCTTCCCCACTGCAACTTGAGACCATTACTCCTTGTCCTGTCCTCTTCTACCACTGAGAATAGTCTAGAACCATCCTCTCTGGAACCACCTCTCAGGTAGCTGAAAGTAGCTATCAAATCCCCCCTCATTCTTCTCTTCTGCAGACTAAACAATCCCAGTTCCCTCAGCCTCTCCTCATAAGTCATGTGTTCCAGACCCCTAATCATTTTTGTTGCCCTTCGCTGGACTCTCTCCAATTTATCCACATCCTTCTTGTAGTGTGGGGCCCAAAACTGGACACAGTACTCCAGATGAGGCCTCACCAATGTCGAATAGAGGGGAACGATCACGTCCCTCGATCTGCTCGCTATGCCCCTACTTATACATCCCAAAATGCCATTGGCCTTCTTGGCAACAAGGGCACACTGCTGACTCATATCCAGCTTCTCGTCCACTGTAACCCCTAGGTCCTTTTCCGCAGAACTGCTGCCTAGCCATTCGGTCCCTAGTCTGTAGCTGTGCATTGGGTTCTTCCGTCCAAAGTGCAGGTCACTCTTAGGGTCACTCTAACTTACACTGTGACCTGAATTACTCTTTAACAGAGTCACAGAGCTGGTATAAAGCCACCTTTGTCCACCAACTCAGGTCCTGCACTCAGTTTGGCACAGCTCTCCCAGACCTGAGAATGAGGCTCATGACTGGAATCAAAACTACTTGAGAACAAGCAGAGTTCTTGTAGCTCTCTCTCAAAGCTAATTCTTCCCTTACTCCAAAACAGTACAGCAGATGTTAGGCAAACAAATGTCCATTTGCAAACCAAGCTCTGCCAGTAACACCAAGCACTTTTACAGTATCCAAAGAGAAAGGTTTACTTTTAAAGATTGAAAAGATAAAAATTGCAGCAGCAAATTGAACTGTACATTCCGGGTCCAAAAGTGCAAACAAATTCCCAACTGGATATGAAGGTCATAACAGTGCCATTGACCAATACATTTCAACTCACCATTTCACTACAGTCTATTTTTATGACTACTTCAGTAACTTTATTACGTGTTTCCTCTTTTTTAAAGAAAATTAAAAGCATAAATAAGTTGCATAATTTTATAATAATAATTATAGTACTTCCCACCTCTACGGCACCTCCTCTCCAAGGATCTCAAATTAATTAAGCCTCACTTTCCCCATCACCCTTTTGTGATCCTGGGAAGAATCTGCACTGCCCATTCTGCAGATGGAGAAACCGAGGCAGATGGTTGAAGTGACTTGGAAACATAATTCACATCTCTTGATCTTCAGTCCTGAGCTTTAGGGAAAACTCCATTGTGTCAACCGTAATCAATCATATTCAAACAAAGAATGAAACAAGCGTAAGTCTTATTCTACAATTTCTTTTCTGGGGGGCTCTTGATTTTGCAACAATTTACATGAGTGCTTAACTTTACACACTGAACGCAAAGGGACTATTCAGTGAGCCAAGTCAAGTGTGAGCTAGTCTTTGCAGGATCCTGGCCTAAATTAATACCATCATTGCAGGCTAGAACCCCAAGTAGTATTTCCCTTTCCAGCGTTTGCAATGGGTCTGAGAGCCAAAATGGAAATGCTGCTAGTAATTAAGATGAGAGATTTCTTATCAATTAAAAGGCTTATAAATAATGAATCATACAGCATCATTGATCAGCGTCCTCAAGGCACAGTGCCTTAATAGGTAAGGAACAAGCCCTCTGTGCGCTTTAAAATATAGGTTAACTCTCAGCAAACAAGTAACAGTTGCTGCATGGGTGATTATTAGAGCAAGATGAGCAAGGATCATCTATCACAGCCAACTCTTCATGAAACATGCTGATTTTTTGACAAATTGCTTTGAATCCTTGATGTTGTTGAAAGATGGGCCATATTCTCTGCTGGTGTAAACTGGTGCCATCCACTTCAATGGAGCTGTGCCAGTCAGCAGGTTTGGCCCATTTGATCTCAATAATCCAGCTGAGTATCGGTGCGTGACATTTGAGCAGAAGCAGGAGAAGCTGGGTGAAATTCTGGGTGCTTTAGTTTTATAAAATTCCTTCTCCCATGATCTAAAAATCAACATCCCGGTCTCTAGGGAGGAGAAGAGGGAATGCTATAAGCAGTGCAGAGGGAAACAGTCAGTTGAAACTGATAGTATGAATTGTACCTGAGGGCAGAAATGGCTTCAAACCTGGGCCTCTTACACCCATCCTGACACTGCTGCCATCAGCACCAACTGGTACAAATACTGAAATGAACGAATACTGCACTGCTGAGGTTTCAGCATCCATCTTGTTCTAGCCACAGTGTGAACTGGGCCAGAGCCAGGAAGTTTGGATCTGGATTCAAACATCTCCAAAGTTCAGAGATGGTTGGATTGAGGGATTTGGTTTGGCCCCATTTTAGAGCCAGGGGCTAGTTTTAAAGTTTGAATAATAGTAATGGGGGAGATATTAAAAGGCCCAAAGGGATGTAAAGATGCAATTTCCATTGAAAGTCTATGGGTAGTTGGATGCCTAACTTCCTTTGCGACTATAAAGATCTCCTCCAATGATTACACTTAGCACTTACCCATTGCTTTTCATCTGAAGGTCCCAGAGTGCTTCCCCCAAAAAGTGGGCCAATATCTTGACCTCCCTTTTAAACGTGGGGAAACTATAGTGAGATGAAGAGACTTGCTCAGCATCATGCAGCAAGTCAGTGCCAAACCGAGGCACCAGAAATTGGCTCTGGGTAGGTTTAAAAAATCAGTTTCTGTGAGATTTGTTGCAGAGTAGGGTACCACTCAGTATAGGTAGAGGTGGCAGAACTGATCCCTTTGAATGCAAAATTCTATGACTAAACTCAACACTATGCAGACTGCTCAATAATAAGGAATAATACCTAACTCTAATCTAGCACTTTTCATCCATAGATTTCAAAGTGCTTTACCAAAGAGGTAGGTATTATTATCCCCACTGTACAGGAAAACTAGGAACAGGGAGAGAAGCAACATGCCCAAGATCATCCAGAAAGGAGTGGCAGAGTCAGGGGACATTGACGGCCCTAATCCTATGACATTTTTTTTCCCTAAAAGAGCCAATGTGCCAGCCATGCGCTCCAGGCCCAGCATATGTAGTAACTATCTGTAATAGAAGACATTTCTTGGGACACATCCATAAAATCTGGGAAGCAGCACAATCCAGAGATACAGCATGTAATTAATCCTGGTATTTAGTCAAACAAGCATCAGATCCCTATAAAAAGTTACACTGGGTAAACGTATGATAAAATAGTCATGTCCTTCCTTTCACTTTAGAGAACAATTAAAACATCCTGATGCAACAAAGCCAAAACAGATGCCCAGCAGATGTTCTTTCTGTAAACCCAGTGAGAGCCACGAAGAAACAACAATTAGTTTAAAATATGGTTCTCAGCAAATTATGTGCCCGAGATTTTTAGCTGCTTGTTTCTACATTTATTGTGGTGCCAAAGCTAGGGATTCTGGTTCAACAATACTTGTACGTTTAGAATCCTTGGACTGCAGTATAAACCATGTTCTGGGTTCAATTCGTGCAAACTCTGGCAGGAAAATGGATTGATGATTTCTGCTGCAAATTCATTAGCTACTAAAATTTATGGGCCAAATTCCAACACGGTGAAAGCAGGTGCATCTCCACTGAAATCAATGGAGCTGCACCCACTCCCACCAGCTCTGAATCTGGTTCCTTATCTCTAAACAGTTGAAAAAAAGATGGAGTTTTACTTCTGATTTTTCTAGGCCTAAGAGGTACCGATATAGTGTGCCAAAACAGAGAAAAGAGAAAACTATGAGATTTCACAAACGTAAATTGCCAGAGGAAAACAGGTTAATGGTCCTGCTAAATGATTATTCTTTTGTTGTATGCTTGCTTAGATACTTTATAGTATTCCTCCATTAATGCCTAAAACTCCTCTGTTATCAGCTAATAACCTACTTCCTTTAGCCTGTGCTTCCATAAATCACCATTGTTCCTTCATAATGATGTTGTGAGGCTTAACTCTATGAGGTTTCCAAAGCACTTTATGATTCTTAGAGGCTCTAAATACATGTGAAGTATCATATGGACAAAACCAGCATCTGCATGCACGCTAGGTTTGGTAAAATTAGAAGGATTATCAAAACCTGTGCTTTAGGGCATAAACTTGGGTCAGGAAGACATTTCTCCCATGGAAAATTAGTGGTAGGTGCATTATGCTGGTTTTATGCCTTCCTTTGTAGTATTTTGCATTGGGCACTGTCAGAAATAGGATACTAGAACTGAAGAACCACTGTTCTGTTTTAATATGGCAAGTCCTAGAGTAGCTTCCTTTGACATCTCTCTTTACATAAGCTTGCTAGTTCTTCATCCTCTATAGAGGTGTTTTTATTTAAATCTTACATCCACCTCACAGTCACTGGCTAATGGACGTGCATCTATGGCTCCTTTCTGGGTTTAGAGATTCCAGACTGAACTGGTTAATTGATCATATTGAAAATATCACTATTAGGCACCACTTTTGCAGTAAGATCCTTTTTAGAGTTTTGAGGGAGGTTACAAAAGGAGCTCCTGTAACAAAAACCCTAGGAGTAATGTTTGCAATATCGACAAGTCCCCACTTCTATCCAATGTCCTTTAAAAATCAGTCATCCAGCATCATTTCTAGTGCTTGCAAGACAGCAAACTGAGAGCATCCGGAGTCGAACACCATGGCTACTGATGGGAGCAAGAGCGGAAATTACACAGGATTCTATCCTCGTTGATAAGATAGTTGATTAAATATGCTGCTGCTAGTTTCGTACTTGTTAAAGGAACGTGCAGGACTACATTAGTGTCATTATCAGCAGCAACGGACTGCCCGATAAGTAACGCGTATGTCTGCAACCAAAAAATGTGATGCACAACATTCCTGTACGGTTACTATTAAGTTGTAAACCAGACAGGTTTCCTTTGCTAGTCATTAGACACAATGTACACACCTGTATGCACCTTGAGACTGAGCCTCTCTTTTTTTTTTTTAAATTTAGGCATTTGCTTATGTCAACATAAAAAATAATTCGGCTGCTCTAATTTCAAACAATCAGGTAAGCCCTATCTTATTAAGTAAGCCAGCTGTGTATAGCATATATAGCATTTGGCTCCCAGTCATGTTATAAGCCTGTAACATGATCTCAGGGATTGTTGACACGGCAGCCCTTTTATATTCGTGTTTTTTCTTCCCAGGTGAAAACATTATCTTCAGTTAAAAATCTGAGTGCTGCAGACAGTCACTTGAGAGCCTCTCTCCTGTTTCCAATAAGGGCTGATTTATTTATGTGACAGGAACTCATCTCTCTCACAATCATAGGGATGGTTTTGTCTATGGGACTTTTTGAGAAGAGTACCGTACAGAAGGTTGGAGAGCTGAATGCTTAAATCAAATGGCGGTTCTGTTTAGTTGCTGGGCTTTTAAGCAAAGATATTAACCCACGGAATGGCAAGGGTGTGAATGTCGGCAGACTCTGAAAGGCCAAGTGCTACCGGGATAGACAGGCCACGCAACCTGAGTAGAGGTCTTAAATCTCTGCCACTTGAGTCTTCCTCAACCTTTGACCTCTTACTATCTCTTTTGAGGAGTTTGGGAGTTCTTTGTCTAATCTGCTGTGGCAACATTCATCTGGCAGGCCCCTGGAGCAAACTTTAAACTTCCTTTGGAGGATCAGCTCATTATTTGATCTTTCGAGGGCCTGGATTAGTCATTACTCTTGAAATACCTCTTCTACCTACTTGTTCATGCCTGAAACTCCCAGGTTCCTTGGGAAAACTAGTGTGTACAATATCTTATATCTAAATCTGGGGATGCTGAATGTTTGCAAGAACTATGAATGACTGAAAAGCTTGCAGTCAAAGATCTGGACAAGTTGCAATGGAAGATGTCAACAAATGAGATGATAGGGTAGGCGAGGGAGACAAAAAGATTATGAGGTTACTTTTCATTGATTCATGATTCAGTTTAAGGCCAGAGGGACCATTAGAATATCTAGTCTAATCTGCTGTATATCACAGGCCATTACATTTCACGCACTTACCCATCTTGAGCCCTGTACAGGGCAGCTATGTACATGTCTGAATGTTCCACTACGTGTATGTATGTAAACAAACAGCCATATACGAGCATGCAGGCAGGTGTGCACACACTATGTCTATTGCTTTACTACCCGCCCAATGGCATTGAAAAGCTAATTTTCCCTACATTTGCAATAAAGTCTCTGATTTAACCTATGCCACCTTCGATGTAACAACAGTTTCACCATTTTTATTATAGCGGTTCCTTGAGTATCTCCACTAAAGAAGACAGCATTGATCAGTGTTGCTGAACAAGGGACTACAGGGAAAAAAAGGGCCATAAACTAAAAACAAAAAAATTGAATTACTACTTGGAACAGAAACTAAAGCAAAACAATACAGTGTTAGAGTTCTATTTCATATAGATTCTACTGTGAATATTCTCATTCAACATAGAACAGTTACCTACCTTTTCGTAACAGTTGTTCTTTGAGATGTGTTGCTCACGTCCATTGCATTCTAGGGGTTGTCAGAAATTTTTGCCGTAACGGTATCTGTAGGGTCAGCATATTAAACGCTGCCGGCCCTATGCCCGGATGGAGCCACCACTCGTGGAGAGATGAAAAGGTCCTGCTGAGGTGATCTGCGAAAACGTTCCTGGCTCCAGGCAGGTGCATGGCTACCAGATGAATGGCATGCGACACACAGAAATCTCACAGGCAGAGAGCTTCTTGGCAAAGGGCCGACGACCTGGCTCCACCCTGCCTGTTGATGTAATATATCACTGCGGTATTGTCCATCAGGATCTGCACCACCTTGCCCTTCAGGTGAGGCAAGAAAGTCTGGCAGGCCAGGCAAACCACTCTGAGCTCCCTGACATTGATATGGAGGGTCAGATTGTCCTGCAACCAGAGGCCCCGGATGCTCAGTTCACCAAGGTGGGCTCCCTAGCCCAGGTCCGTGGCATCAGATACCAGGGTCAATGACAGGGACAGGGTCACGAAGGGGACTCCCTCCAACACCGACCTGGGGGCCAACCCACCAATCCAGGGACCACCGGATGTGATCTGGTACCCTGACTACCTGGTCTAGGTCATGCCTGTTGGGGATGTAGACCAACGCCAGGTCTGCTTGCAGAGGCCTGAGATGGAGCCGGGCATGACTGACCATGTGGCCCAACAATTGCAGGCAGGTGTGAGCCGTGCTGAGCGAGTTGTTCTTCACATGGGAGATCAGGTCCAACATGGCCTGAAAACGCGCTTCCGGAAGGAAGGCTCTGACTCACATGGAGTTGAGAACTGCCCCGATGAACTCTATTTGCTGGACCGGTGTTAAGGTGGATTTTTTCTCATTTATAAACAGGCCCAGGTTGCGGCAGGTGGAACGCACCAGATGGACACTCCTCTGCACTTGTTCCTGAGACGTGCCCTTGATGAGCCAGGGGTCGAGATATGGGAAGACCTGGACCCCTCAACATCTCAGGTAAGCAGCCACTGGTGCCATACATTTTGTGAATAGTCCTGGGGCCAGTGAGAGGCCAAGGGGTAGTGCTATGAATTGAAAATGGTGTCCGTCCAC
The DNA here is from genome assembly GCF_965152275.1 of Natator depressus. Taxonomy (NCBI): domain Eukaryota; kingdom Metazoa; phylum Chordata; order Testudines; family Cheloniidae; genus Natator; species Natator depressus. The sequence goes on from NC_134243.1 coordinate 75,612,889, forward strand.
TATGAAACGGAGGAAACACCTGTGACCTTGGAATATGGAAATAAGCATCCTTCAAGTCAAGGGCGGCATACCAGTCTCCCAGATCCAGGGAGGGGATGATGGAGGCCACGGAGAGCATGTGAAACTTCAACTTTCTGAGAGACTTGTTGAGGCAAAGCCGGTCCAGAATGCGTCTGAGGCCCCCTTTTGCTTTCGGGATTCGGAAGTAATGGGAATAGAACCCCTTTCCTTTCATGTCCCGAGGGACCTCATCCCCCGCCCCCAGGTGCAGGAGGTTCTCGACCTCTTGAACGAGGAGTTGCTCATGAGAAGGGTCCCTGAAGAGGGACGGGGAAGAGGGGGTGGGTGGGAGGGAGGGGCAGCCGAAAATGGCAGGGTTTAGCCCTGAGAAACTATGCTGGTGACCAAAGGATCTGAGCTGCAACGCTGGAGATCTGCGGCGTGGAGACAGAGAGCGCTGCCTTGGCTTGGGGGATCGGCGGCGCTTCACAGCCCCCTGGGGAGTCTTAGCGGCTGGCTTGCCTTGTAGGGAGCCTTTGCTGCTTTCTGCAGCACGCACGGTGCCGGCGATGCAGGCAGAGGCCTCTGCTCTCTCGGCACTGGGGGAGCTTGGGAAGGTGCTAATGTCACTGCCAGTTTAGGTCCCCTACCGCTCCCAGGAGTCAGTGGTGGATCCATTAAGGGGCTAAGGGCCCCGACCAGGGGGCAGACCGAACTGGGTCCTTTGCCCGATGCCCCATGGCCTTTCTTGCCTGGTGCCAGGGAGCTGTGCTTCTTAGTTTTCTTTCTGGGCACTGGTGATGGGGAGCAGTGCCAGGCAGAGCCTGGTACTGGAGGTATGCTGCGTACCAAGTCCAAGGTACTAGGAGTTGAATCTTGGCAGGATGGCTCGGAAACTGGATGGAGGGCAGCCTCCATGAGAAGAGCCCTCAAATGAATATCCCGCTCTTTCTGAGTCCTGGGTTGAAAAAGTTTACAAATACGATGCGTGTCCTTCACATGTGATTCCCCCAAGCACTTGAGGCAGCTGCTGTGGGGGTCACTTACAGGCATAGGCCTGTTACAGTCCGCACACGGCTTAAACCTGGAGACCGGGGCATGCCCTGCCTGAGGCAAAGTCCCCACTCGGACTCTAACTTCTAACTACACTTAACAACTACTTAACACTAACTACTATAAACAACTATTTACAAGGCCCTAAGGCTCCAAGTCAGAAGACACAAACCGCTAGCCCTTGCTATGCAAGGAAAGATGCTCTGACTAACCACCACGGGCGGTAAGAAGGAACTGAGAGGGCAAAGGGCCGGTGGCGCCTGATATACTGACACATGGGCACCGAACTCAAGGGTGTACCACAGCCCACCCTACGGATACCGCTAAGGCAAAAATCTCCGACAACCGCTCACAGGGGCGTGCGCATACCTAGAACGTAATCGACATGAGCAAGCACTCGAAGAAACAATATTTTTGTTGAACAACAAACTAGCTGTTATTTACTACACAGGTAAGAGCTAAACATCAGATCTAGTTAGTACACTTTTAAAACGTCCTTGCAGTTGTTTTTAGTGCTACAGAGTGTGTGTGTATATATATATATAATTGGATTAAATCCAGTCTCCATGGAAGTCAATGGCAAAATCTCCATTAACTTCAAGATCTTCTCTTTGTGTGTGTGTGTGTGTGTGTAATGGGAGGGCTTTTTGAGAGTTATTCTCTTGGTATTGATTTTCAGATATTCTTTACTAAGAGCTATCAAACTAAGTTGAGGATAGAGCAGGGAAGGCAGGGATAAATTGTTTACAAGTCATCTTCTGAATTCACTGTAATACCCAGACCTTTTCCATTATCCCGCTATATTACATGCCTGAAACTGTTCTTTGCGTCAAGTGCTACGTTGGGTCAAAATAATCAGGTGAATCTTGATTTTGATAACAGGTTGTGCCACACCCAGTCACTAAAAGTTTAGGGAATAAAAAAACACCAGGAATCTAGTAGAATAATACAGCTGCTGATGTAGAAAGCGGGACTCCAAGACTAACATTCCTGTCTGATTGCCTTTATAAACAGCACGCAGTAATTTTCCAGTACAGTAGTCATTCTGCTAACAGACTTGCCAACTCTCACTCAGGCAGGTTTCTTTTTACTTTAGCGCTCATCATTTTGACAGATTTTGTTATTTTCCCAGGGAGTACAGGATCAATAACATTGCCTGCTAATTTACATGAGTCTTGGGGGGGGCTTAGTTGAATTCAGTGTTACAGTTCTTTTTTCTTCCTTCATCAATGACATCAACAATTATGCAACGGATCAAATTCAGCCCTGGTGTAAGTGGGTGCCAATCCCATCAGAACAGTGGCAGCCATTCCCTTGCACCAGACACAGAACATCCGTGCCACCATGGTCCCCCAACTTTTTACCAGCCGTAAGTGTGAGTGGGGGTGTGGAGAAGAGTGAGGAGGGGTGGGGCTTTTGGGGGGGGGGAAGAGGCAGCACAAGGGTGGAGCCTCAGGGGAAGGGATGGCGCGGGGGGGTGGCCCCCCACTGTTAGGAAGCTTCTGCCATCCCTGCCACCAGATCTAGTTCAGGTCCAATTATCCCTGCCTACACCCACATCACGGGGGCTGGTATGGAGGCCCCCTCTCCAGCCTGCAGGGAAGGCAGAGGCCCTTAAGCAAGCTCCCCGGGGGCTGAAGCAGCATGGGACTGAATTTCTCCCATAATGAAACATGTTCTATTATCCTGCTAATCTTCCCTTGGGGATAAATTCTGAAGCTCTGCCCATGGAGACTCAAGCCACACAGCGACACAGACATCATTTAGTCTTCGTGAAGCTTAACTGTAGTGATATTATGTTAATTTTATAGTGGGGGAAACCAAGATGAAGGCTAGCCTGCGTGTTTATCCCAAAGCAAACCGGGGGTGTCTCCTGGCTTCGTGTGCTCTGTAACACTGAATTTACTTCATCTCCAGCCAGTTGTCCTAAATTATTTGGCATAAATGCATTTAGTTCTAGCCAATAAAGTCCACCTAATTCCATTTGGCCTCTCCCTCCATATTTATTTAGCAAGAACTGATCTAGAGCAGTGTGGATTCATACCGTCAAATAACTAACCCCTTAGTAACAAGCCCTGAGCTTCATCTACAGGCCCAGAAATTGCTCCCTTCTTCCCATTTACAGCACTGCATCCCTGGCCCACGCATCTTGCGCTGGATATTTTTTTGGTCTTCCTCTGAATAATTAGATATTTGCCAATGGACACTGGGCTTGACAGACTCACATGGAATGGACTGAGTGTAGCTATGACTCCTTCTAATGGCTGGACCATATAGCAAACTATATGCTGAAAAAAACAGACACGCTTATAGGAATAAATTACATACACACGGGTGACCAGGACTACAGTCCTGACCTTGTGCTCCAAAATCACTGGCTTCTCCCACTGGATCTAAAGGAGAATGACTGTAGCTGTTGATAGCAGCAGGTCCCTTTTCTTCTCCGTGGGACAGCCAGCTGAAGGCTGCATTACCTACTCATACATATATAGCTCAGACATTACATACATATGGTCTAAAGAGTTAGTTCTATAACCCCAATCCTAGTCTATAGACTCCAAGTCTAATTTCTCTTTCCCTTTCCAAATTAGCTCTATTAAAATGGAAGGTGTATGCCCTTGTGTTGATTGGTATTTACATTACAACATTTCATGTGAGATTTCCAGGATAACATTATTTAAAAGGGATCTACTCATTTATTTCGGCATAGAAACTCTTGTACTCTCACATTACCGAATCTTTCTCCTGTAAATCTATTCAGGGATGAAAAAGATAGGACCAACAACCGCTGAGAGCCAGCTGATCGCTCTTGGCAGGGGAAGAGGTATGACCAGTCCAAGGAAACAGTACTGGGATACAGAACAACTCTTCCCTACCGTACATCATTAGCATATCTGCCAACATGAGTCAATAAAATACCAGTCAATTCAAATCTACATACATTAGCATACACATGAGGTGGGTAAATCAGAGAACTTGGTGATGGAACCTCTCCTTTAGTTTGGTCCAGGGTCACAGTGCTAAAGAGAGTATGTGTCAGCTGCACTTCCACCATCCCCCATCTACACGGGACACGGACCACACCAAAAAGGATGAAGGAAGAGCCTGCACCATCACCAATTTTCCCAGTTGGGAGGTTTGCACACAGGGTGGGTTCTGGGGCTTCCTGTCCTCTGGTGTGAAGTTGTGGGGAGCTCTCTCCCTCCACACCTTACCCCATCTCAATCCTCCTTCTCTGCCTTACTAGTGTAAAACAGGAGATAACACGGGATAAATCTGGGGAAGGAGAGGAGAAATTAATTTGAGGTGGGAGACACTGATGGGGTGGAACAAAGAGGGAGAGATTTCCTTGCCCCTTTTTTCTCTACTTTCCCCACTCTACCCGCATTACCCCCGGAACACCACCAATTCTACAGCCACTACACCTGGCCCCTCCAAATAAGCCATTCAAATGAATTCTGGTGCCAACACACCACTCCTCCCAAATCACATCACAGCCGCAATCAATTCTGTTCTCCTTTCCACACACAGAACCCCCTCCCCAAATCATTTGATAATGCTCCCCCACAACCCCTCCAGTAACACCCCCCAATTTGAGAACACTGCCCCCGAGCCCCTCAGTTTATTCGATAACAACCTCTCCAATTCATTTAACAACACACAGCTCCCCTCAATACACTTTGCTCTCCCCCGAACATTCCCCTTATAAGGTAAATCCCAGCAGGTTCCCCCAGATAATTCTGTACCTTGCCCAGACCTCAGTGAATTCTGGCCCTGCGCCCCCCAAGCCCATCATTAATCCTGCCCCTTCCCCCCAGGCAGGACCCTCACTAATTCTGCTGCTGTCCCTGAGATCCTAACTCCCCCAGTTCTGTTTGCTGTAGAGCCACCCTTCTCCTGGTGCTGGGAGGGAGGAAACCCAGCATCAGGATCTTCACCCTCCTGCTAGGCGTAAATGGGCTCCAAGAGCAGCTGGAGCTCTCTTCACCCACTCCCAAAGCCTGTGGGGCCTCAGGAATAACAGCAACCGTTTTCCTGACATCTCCTGGTCTGGTGGGAGGTGCCTAGTAGCTGGCGTTAGAGCTGGCAAGAAACAGAATCGGCTACTGCTGATCAACCGTCTGCCAACCCTGTATTGGTCCCTCATGCTCCATGCAGCAGCTTTGATTGGCTGCTGGCCCTATTAGCCCATCTCTTGGGAAAGGCAGCCAGTGAGAGTGAGATTTCCCTGTAGCAGAGCCTGAAAATCTGTAATCTCTGGGACAGCCCGTTGACATGGCAGGTCTGGGACTGGTTCGAATACCATTCTAAGCCTGTTTAGTAGCCGATGTGAAAGGAGTCCGAGGCCACAGTCCATTTTCTAATGAGTGGGTATCAAAAATCACCACCTCTCGCACCAGCTGGCCTCTTTGCTGGAAATGACAGCAGAGGCCTAAACCTCACCCCTTAGACATGGTGCCTCTAGGTAGGATGAGAGCACAATAGCAGGCAGGGTGGGGAAGCTCTGCCCGTTGCTTGTCCTGAGCCACTGGCATGAGGCCTAACCCAGGATTTACAGGTGTTTTGCTGCCAACACCTACTCTAATATCAGTAAGTTTGTGGGAAGAGACAGAGAGGAGGCTGGTGTTAGAAGAGCAGAGGGAGTTGGGAACAGGCTAGAGAAAGGTGCACGACGCAAGTGGGAGAAAGTTAAAGAGCTGCCAGCTTCCACCCCGGAATAGACGGGGTCACCGTTTTTCAAAGGAAGAGCTGCTGCATCGAAAAATGGCCTTTTTCAAAAATGGAAATTTTCCTGAAACACTGCTGACTCTAGAAATTGTTCATAACATTTTAAACCAAAAGTCTGATCAAAAACATTACTGAAAACACTGCTGGAACTTTTCATTTCCCAAAAACTTGAGTTTTTGGGTAAATGAAAAGTTCCTAAAACTATTTCAAGAACGCTTTCGATACAAATTTCCAGCACAAATATTGATTAAAAATAGTCACCAAAATTCATAAAAAAGGTCAGTTTTGAACACTTTGAAATGGAAACAACTTCACCAATTTTGAAAGGTTTGCAAAAACTAATTTTTCATTTGTCAACAGAGAATCATCATCAAATGAGCTGGGTGTTTCTATGAGGTATTGAAGAGATCAGTGCTAGGCCTGATGCTGTTCAATATTTTAAAAACTGATGTGGATGTGAATACAAAATCACAGCTAATTAAAGTAGTGGATGACACAAAGACTGGCAGAGTGGGGAATAATGAGGACAAGGAAGTCGGGCAGAGTGATTTGGGTTGCTTGGTGAGCTGGGCCTATTTCAACAAATATGTTTTAAGACAGCCAAGTGCATAGCTAGCCATCCTGTACAAAATTGAAGGTCACAATGATATATTTCTAAGGATATATTTTGCTTTTCTTTATTTTAAGTCCGCTTCTCATGCAGGATTATCTATCTAGGTTTTAGACCACGTTCACCACTGTTCTATCTGAGCAACTGTCTTCTTTGAGAAATGTTATTAGCTTTACTTGCTGCTGCGGGAAAGGGGGTGACCAACAGTGGTTCAATTGCTCTCTGGTGGTAGGACACCTCCCCTGCCTAAAGCTGTACATTTGGCACTATCATCCCTCGTTCACAGCTGGCACTGGAAAGTGCAGAAGCAGAGGCAGACTTTGAGACATCTTGGCCTTGCTCATTCAGGGCTCAGATAAGGACCAAGGATCCTGAAACAGATCTAGGATTGTACAGGGAGGCACTACAGGGCATGGGACTTTGGTGTAACATATTCCCATCAGTCAGACTTGCTTAGGAAGTAGCTACCACATGTTGAACCTGCTGTGGCTTCTGGGTGGCCTTTGCTGTCAGGTCCAGCTAGCAGAGTTTTTCTACAGCGTGAATCACCAGGGCATCTGAGCCACACGCAGAGTGCAACAAAGGAGTCTAGCCCAGAAGCTGTGACAGCAGCTGGGTCTGGTCTCCTACCGCATCGAGCTGTAGATGAAAGAAGAAATTTTTAGCTGCTGTTGCTATCTAGCTGTTCAGGAGCAGCAACAAATCCAATAGTTCCCTGCAGGAATTGAACATCTACTGAATTGTCCACTCCCCCAAGATAACTGTGTTTGCATCTAGGCCATTGCAAGTTCTGGCCTTTTTGGTTCTGTTACTGTGTTTGGGGAGAGTAGTTTTCCTGCTCACAGACCCTGATCATGAATGCTGAAGTGCGTGGCCACTGGCCAACCTGTGTTTTCAGTAATAACAGCTGATGTGATCTGTGATTTCTTAGCCTCATGCCAATGCCAGTGTTGGATTTGCCTATACATTTGTTCTGCTGTTCAATGTGTTGGAAGCAACCCACCCACGTGGCACGCAAGGATCCAAATTCCATATGCTTACAGCAGGGTTTCGTAAGAAATATCTATAGGCCTCGGCATAGGATTAGAACAAAGAGGTGCTAACAGGGAGCAGTTGGGACAGGAAAGGAAGCCATAAAAAAACTGAATGGAAAAAGAGGGTCAAGAAACATAAAAAGTAAAAGAGGAAGAAAAAGAGGCATTTTTAAAAGGTGAAAGAGTAACAATAATAATGAAGGAAAGAGTCTTTTATTTTTGTCAGTTTCGATAAAAAACTTTAAAAAAATATTCTATTCTCTGACATTTAATTTGAACACACAATAGTGTATCAAATTCTTCATTCAGTGTTTCATTGTGTCCTTTTACAGATGCTATACTGGCGTGGCTGGGTTCTAACCTCATCCCTGGTTGCGTGGAATTACTGCTCCTTGCCCCACTCCATTTGGTTCTCCCAAGAGGTGGCTGCATTTCAAAGGGATATATAATTTGCAAAGCACTAGGGGATTGTTTTGGAAGAAAGACACTGTTATTAGTATCACAGGCATTTATTTGCAGATAACCTAATGTTTAAGGTGGATGATTATTTTTTATTTGCATGACAATCCCCAGTAGAGATTGAAGCCTCCTGTTACATACACAGTAAGTTGCCATTTCTGCCCCGAAGAGCTTATGATCTAAGTAAACAAGGATCAAGAGGGGAAATAAAGGGACAGTAGGGAATAGTGGCTTGCCAAAAGTCACTGCCAGACCCAAAAATAGATCCCAGGTCTCCTATCACCAACCAGTGCCCTATCACTAACCACACTAACCTTTCTAATAGATTCTTCATAAGGTAGATGCAATTCTATTTAAATTCACAGTACCAGAAACCCTGTGCAACTTCAATTAAAAGCAACGAGAGAAAAAAGATTTACTACAAAAAGAAGCCATTGTTCCCTTCTTCTATATTCTAGTCTAGAGTGGAGCGCTCAGTGGAAATGGGAAAGGACCTTATTGTAACAAGATGCTATAATAATTTTACTTGAAACCCTAAAACTAATTCAGGGCGCATTTAAAAAAAACATTGACATGGTAAAAGAGAATGGCTTCTTTAAGATGTTCTTGGTCAGAGAATATGCGAAGCATGCGTTTCTAATATCTGGGTGGGCAAACACAAGTGGAAATTTCAATTCTACAGAGGCATAGAAAATGTGCTTCTGAAAATATTTCCAGTCAAAAGCACGTGAAGTGTGAAAGTGTGGTCTACGTGGAGCGAAGGAGAGCATGTGGTCTGTCACATCATCAGCTGGAGTTTGTGGCCTTTCTGGGTATTAAGCACGTTTGGTGTTTGTTGCCATGGCTCTGACAAAATGGACTGATGAGAACATCAATGTCTGGCTAAACTGCTTCTGAAGAGAACTTTGCTGAACTATGCCTCTAAGTTGCCTGGTAATTCCATACAGGAAAAAACTATCCTGCAAGAATGTTAAGGGGCTAAAAAAGTGGGGCAATTTGGACATACCAAGATAATGGCCCTTTCCCAGCAGCACTGGGGTGTGTGTGTGTGTGATTTAACTCCATCCTTAACTTAGCCCATTGTTATTGCTTATTATTTTTATAGAGCTGTAAATGTACAAGGTGCAGTAGAGAAGGCACAAAACAACACACACACACACACACTTCACCAAGAATTCAAAGTGCAATCTGGGTCCCACTAGGTACCCCTTGTGTGCACAGCCAAGTGTGTTTCCAACAATGCACTTGGCTGGTGGTGAAAGATGCCAGACCATTGCTTGCTGAGCTTAGTCAGCTGCTTATCTCAGTCTCTAGCTCCGTGGAGATGGTGCCAGAACTCCCTGGGATTGTCTGCATCCACCCCAGGCACCTCCAAATGGCTTTTCAAAATTTCCAATGGAAACCCTTCTTGCTGAGCAAGGATCATGAGCTAAGAGTTCACTCAGGCCTCCTGCTTGAGAAAATGACTTGGAAACGGCGCCATACCATGGGGTTATGCAACTTCCCTGTGGAAGTTATAAGCATTTCCTTGAGCGTTTTGGGAGTCTGGCCTCTCCTTTTGCAGTTCCAAGGGTGTACATGGTATCCCAAGATGTCCGTTGAAGCCACTGCTTCTGAGCGCTGTGCTGAGAACAGTGAGATACCCACCTAAACAGCAATGTGACTGCAATGTTGTAGAACAGCAACAGTGCAGAAACCATGCGAAAGTGCAATGGTTCTTCACCCGAAACAGCCTATGGACACAGCACGCCACTGGGGACGACACTGGTGCTCTCTCACGGGTTCCATTCTCTAGTGCAGACACAGCATTAGAGAGATAGAAGACATGGCTCACACAGGAGGGCTTTGGGAAAGCACTGGGTTGTAAGGGGAGATTCAAAAGAAGAGAAGAAGGCCAGCTGGCTCATTTGAAACTGCGGCTGTCCCAAAAGAAAGTATTTTTTCACATGACAACAGTCAACCTGTGGAACTCCTTGCCAGAGGATGTTGTGAAGACCAGGACTATAACAGCATTCAAAAAAAGAACTAGATAAGTTCATCGAGGATAAGTCCATCAATGGCTATTAGCCAGGATGGGCAGGGATGATGTCCCTAGCCTCTGTTTGCCAGAAGCGGGGAATGGGCAACAGGGGATGGGATCACTTGATGATTATCTGTTGTGTTCGTTCCCTCCGAAGCACCTGGCACTGGCCACTGTTGGAATACAGGATACTGGGCTGGATGCACCTTTGGTCTGATCCAGTATGTGGCAGACAAGGGAACGGGTAAGCACGAGTGCACTGAATCAAGCAGACCTGGAGCCATCACCATGGTACCTGCTGGAATCACCTGCTGTTGAGCTCTGAGCCTGAAAGCCCTTGTGTGGTACACAGAAAGGAGTGTGAAAGGCCAATGTGACTCAGTGACAGCACAGGTCTGAACAGAAGCTATACAAGGCACAGTGAGACTTAAGCTGGCGCTTAAAGTTCATCATGTGCAGAAGTGATTTCCTGAATCAGGATCTGAGCTCAGAACTGCATGACACACAAAGATCTTGCAATCTAAATTAGTCAGATGGTGTAGATCAGACACACAATTCAGCAGAGGACCAGATGTGACAGAATAGATCCCTGTGTTCACACCCGACACACTATTGTAATAATCTTTGTATAAAGTAAGGTATCATTTAAAACCTCATAATTTGCTGATCAATAATATCATGGCAAAATGCACATATCAGCATTATATGTGAAGTTATAGACGTAAATTGAGATGATGACTAAAAAACAAGGTTTTCCAGAGAAGTCTGGGGAGTGGCCAAACCAGTTCCTCAGAGACAAAGGGTAAATTGATGCCTCAGACAGGTGTAAACAAGGCTGATGGACCATTACCTGCTAAGTGGCCGTTCTTTGGCAGGAAAAGGGCAAAAAAAAAAAATCTACATCTTGGCAAAGAAACAACAGGGAAGTTCCTTTCCACACAGACTGCCTGTCACTTTGCTCCCAGCTGGTCCTGCTTCTCCAAGGGGGAACACCGCAAGATGCCCCTTTCTCCCTGCCCACTGCATTCATGCCATCGAAAGCAAAAAGGGATTGGACTCTGGGAGAAGGGGTCGTGACCTACAGGGTTTGGTCAGGAAGACTGCTGAAAGCGTATGGTGAGAAACTCTGCTTGAATTTGATACAGTTTGTGAAGATAGGTATTACAGTCAATGTCTTATCTTTATTTTTCTTGTAAACATTTCTGACCTTTATGCCTCAATTCCTTGTATTCAAAATCTCTCTTTGTGGTTAATAAACGTGTTTTATTGTTTTATCTAATCCAGTAGGTTTAAATTGAAGTGTCTGGGAAACTCCATTTGGGGTGACAAGTTGTGTGCATATTATTTCTTTTCAAGAAAGAACAGACCAAATATGACTTTTATATTTACCAGGAGAGGGCTGGGCAGTACAGGACTTATATTTCTGGGAGAAAATCTAAGACTAGGAGTGTGTTGGGGTCACTCTGCAGAATAACCCAGGCTGGTGAGAGCCAGCGTGTAACACAAGTGGGACTGGCAGGCTGCAGCTACAAGCAGACACTTAGGGTCCAGCTTGCATGCTGGAAGGCTGTTTGTGAGTGTCTCAAGTGGGAGCTACTTCAGCAAGGAATTGTAAGGCACGCCCGGTTGCAGGGCAGGGGTGACACAGCCCCCTCACTGTTCTGGACTGCACCCTGGTATCTCACAGCAGGTAAGGTTTAAAGGCTATGTTTCTCTTTCCAAAAGGGTGTGACAACTAATCAAGCCCTATTTTGCATTGAATAAAGAAACAAGATTAGACATGCCATCACTGCAACACTGTGTAGCTAAATATAGGAAACTATTTGGTCTCCCAGATTATGCAGCTAAGGTGAAGAAAAAACACAATCCCCAAATAAATTATATATGTCTGTAGCTTCCAGGGAATCCTGTTGTACTGATCACAAATTAAATGGACTTTGAAGTAACGAAAATCTGATCTGTTCAACAAATGAAAAACGACTATTACAGCTGGATATTGCAGTTAACCGTATGCCCTAATGCTGTCAGACACTTTGACGGTGTTCAGTGGAGAGATGCTTTGGAGAAGGGTGGTTGCAAGAAATAGGAATGTTGATTTTGTTTTTTAAGCTCCTTACCGTGACTGGCAGGGGTGTGTGTTACATCTTCTGATTTGGGGTTCAGGGCGCATCACACGCTGGCAGTCACTGTCATTCACCAGCATCATGGTCTTGTTAACGATCCTAGTACAGGACACAATGGTTTTACGTTCACCTAAAAGTCAAACCAAAAACAATGGCAAACCAGTAAGCTAGCGAATTGCTGGAGGCTGTTAACTATTTAAGATCAACTTGTTATTTAACAAATCTCCTCTACAGCTAATTCTTTCTGCCTACCTCTACCTATAGCATACAGAACTAATATCTCTGTGGAAGTTTCTGTCTTCTGCTGCCTTCTCTTTGGGCTGCTCTGTCCTGTTAGCAAAGGTTCAAATCTTTGCACAGTGATTAGGGCCCTACCAAACTCACTGTTCATTTTGGTCAATTTCATGGTCATAGGATTTTTAAAATAATAAATTTAATGATTTCAGCTATTTAAATCTGAAATGTCACGGATGTAAGTGTAGGAGTCCTGACCCAAAAGAGGGGGCATTGCAAGGTAATTGTAGTGGGGTCATGGTATTGGCACCCTTACTTCTGTATTGCTGCTGGCGGCGGCGCTGCCTTCAGAGGGGGCAGCTGCTGACTGGGAGCCCAGCTCTGAAGGCAGCAGCAGCGCAGAAGTAAGGATGGCATGGTATGGTATTGGCACTCTTACTTCTGCGCTGCTGCCTTCAGAGCTGGTCCCTCGGCCAGCAGCTGCCACTCTCCGGTTGCCCATTGCCACCCTTACCTCTGCTCTGCTGATGGTGGTCCTACCTTCAGAGCTGGGCGCCTGGCCAGCAGCTGCCACTTTCCAGCCTCCCAGCTCTGAAGGCAGGACAGAAGAGTGGCAATACCACGACCCCCCCCCCTTCAATAACTTTGGATCTTTCAAGCTGACACCAACCTTTTTCAAGTCCTCTTTCAGTGTCTCAAACCACTTTCTTCAAGGTCTTCCTCAAGGTCTCTGTCCCGTGACTACTAGCTCATGTAGTCTCTGGCCAATATATCCCACATCTCATCATCTCACATGACCCAGCCGATACTCCCTTGGTTCTTCCATGATGGGGGGGGTCTACCTTCATCATGGCTCCTACTGTTTCATTGCATAGCTTATCAGATCTTATCTGACTCAGCATTCTCAATCTGGCAGTGTGAGGTAGTTGTTCTTCTCTCTTCCAAACTGGCCAGCATTTCAACCGGCCTAATCCTACTCTTAATTCACTTTGCTCTTTAGTTTACTTTGCATATTCTTATTGCAAAGAATTGCTATCACTCCTTCCACTTCCACCAACTGCTCTTCATGCGGCTCCTAACATCAACATCCACATTCTAATCATGGCTCCACACTGACCGCAGGTGTTCGAATTGTTGCATGGACTTTAATTTGAGACCATCTAGTTTTATTGGCTTCTTGTTGTCCCTCAAAGCATTCTATGTACTCCACATTTTGTGAGCTGATGCGTAAGCCATTTTCTTCTAATGCAGCCCATCACAGCTCTTCGGCCGCTTCCAGTTCATATTTATCTTCAGGGCACAATGTAATGTTGTCGGTGAAAAGCATGCTCCACGGAGCCTCTCTCCAAATTTCCTGCATCAAGGTGTTCATTGCCATCACAAATAAGACAGGGCTAAGGGCTGATCCTTGAGTAGGACTACCCTTGCAGTGAATGACTCACTGTAGCCATAGCTGCTTCTCATTATTGTTGTGCTACCCTTGTACTTGTCCACGATAGTCTGAACGCATGACTCCAGCAGATTATGCACCCACAGGCACCTCCATAACAATTGTCTAGGAATTCAGCCATAAGCCTTCTCTAAATCCATGAACACTAAGTGCAGTTCCTTGGGTTTCTCTCCATATTTCTCCTGCAAACACGGGATCCATTGTTGGCCTTCCTGGCACAAACCCAAATTGTTTGTCACTGAGTTGATGCTCCAGTACCTCCCGAAGTCTTTTCTCAATAATTCTTTCCAGACACTTCATTGAGTGACTCATCAATTTGACGGGTCTGTAATGACTCCATGCTTGCACATCTCCTTTATGCTTGAAGTTAGTGACCAACGTGCTTTTCCTCCACCAGCCGGGAATTTTTCCAGTACAGAGAATTAAGTTGAAAAAGTTTGTCATCATCACCACTACTTCATGGCCTAATGCTTTAAATACTTCAATTGGTACATCATCTGCTCCCACTGCCCTCCCACCTTTCATCATCTTTAGCACTGAGTCTCCACTGTGGTAACAGGTCTTGTCAAGTTTTTGCTTGTGCATACTTTCCCCTCAATGGTTTCTTCACATTCTCTTCACTGAGCAGTTTCTCATGAAACTGCTGCCACCGCCCGATGATTTCACCATCTTCCCTTAGTACTCTTCCATTTTCATCTTTGACACACTTCACAGCTCCCAAGTTCTCTGAGCTTCTTTGCTTAATCTTGGCTAATCTACATATTCCTTTTCCCCCTTCCTTCATTAGTAGTCCTGAGTAGTCCTTTAAATGGCTGACCCTTTGTTTCTGCAACTGCTCTTTTAGCTATTTTCTGTACCAGTCTGTATTACTTAGAACTTATCATCACTCTTATTTTCTGCCATTGCCATTCTTTTTTACTGCTTCCTGCATGTCACGGGGCCACCACCAATTTCCCTCATTTCGTCTGGCCACAGGCAGCTTGTGCACTTTCTGTAATATATTTGGATATTTCCCCCAAATCTTATTGGTATCATCATGGGTGGTTTGGTTGTTGTCCAACCTCCAGAGAACTTCATCCTTAAATTTCACACTCAGGCTCAAGACACTACACTCCAGAATGGTTCTATTTCTACACAACCTATGTCTCTGCATCAACTGAGAAGGGGGCTCAATTCCACTGATGAACATGGCACCTTGGGCTTAACAATCCACTTTGACGCGAAGGTGTTGCGTTGTGACTGTCACATAGTTGCCTTTCAACACGGCGAGTTAACATCATGATGTCACAATGTAAACATCACCATCTCACCATGCAAACCTACCCAAGTGATATTTATTTGGGGGAAATGCCTCAAGCGTCTCCCATTATAATCTTAAGTCTGGCTGTTTTATATACTTGACAAACCGAACGCTTGTGATGTATGACCAAGCAACAGAAAATCCATTAAAACCTGTCACTGGAAAGTCCAGTGTGAATTAAGCCCCTGATCACTTTTAGAACCATAAGTGAGTCCCAATCTAAAAGTCCCAAAGGGAAGAAGACCTTTCCACCAAGAACAAGTACTGAACTGTGTCTGAAAACCAAAGTGTTTAAGAACTGACATATCCAAGCCCACTGATGGTGGGACTCATATTGCCAGAAGGTGATATTTGTGACACTAACTGTGTGGGAGGCCTATTGTAAAGCCCTGTCAACAGGTTGAAGATTCACTCTTGTGAGGGCTCAATGACTGGGAGAAATTGTTATTGTAAAAGGAAAGCAAACGAGTCAATTTTTAAATCAACTTTTTTATAAGAAAAAAATACAGGCATTTAGTGAGGTTGGAGGATCCTGAGGGTGACAAACCTGACAAGAAGTGAGGCTTTTAAACTGAGCACTCTAACTCCTTTGTGGTATCTTCGTGATGGGATGAATTGTTGGAGCTGGCACCAACCACTCAGTGCTAGTCGTTAAAGGAGCTTGGCCAGGGTGTGACCTGATTCCCTAGGGAGAATTAAAGCCGCCTCTCCCATATATGGAAAGTGAACATATAGTGGCAGATGCAGCCTTAACTGTCTTCCGTGAGGGTCAAGTCCCCCTCTGGCTTCATGAATCTATCCCAGAATGCCCCAGGAAAAATCAAATGAAAAGTGTGATCTGCAGGGTGCTAATGTGGTTAGCTGGTTGAGGGTTTCTGATGCAATCTACAGCAAATTGTCACAGTGGGACTGCTCCTACTTCATCCTCGGAGAAGGAAGCTTCTTTCAGCAAATATGCATGCATGCCTGTGAAAACTCTGCTCCAAGAATCTGACTGAGCCTTGAGATATGGGGCTGCATATAAGTGCCTTGAGCCATCCGTGAAGCACTAAACCAGGTGCAGTTCCACTGCATAATAATGAACCGACAAAGCAGCAGCCCTGCCAGAACACTGGCCGAGAATAGACTGCACGGCTGCTGCTAACTTGTAGATCTGGTGAAAGCGAGCTTTCGTTTCACCCAATTGCCATGCCAACAGCCATTTCCGTACCTTAGCCCTCCTCGTGATGTCTGTGCTTTGGCAGCGCTGCAGCCTGTGTTCTGCATTCACCTCTCTTTATTGCCTGCCTTGGCAAACACTGTACAAAACAATCCCACCACATTCCCAAATGGCCTTACCTCCTCCACACTGCACACTGCATCCTTCCCATCCGCTGTGTGTCCAGATGTACAAAGAATCCTGTTGTTTTTCTGGCTCGCTTCTGTTTTCAGCGGTATAGTTTACAGGAATGGTGTATTCGTAATGAATTCCATAATTCTGGTCGTGAAATAACAGCACCTGGTTCAGCGGCAGAAGAAAGGCTGTTATGGCACACTGTGAAAAGCCAACAGAGCGCAGAGACGGCAAAGCAAGCCATGCTGTCTCAGGCCAACACGTTCAAAGACGGGTGCTTCAAGAAAGGCAGACAAATCCTTATTTAGGCCCTGAAAATCAAAGTGGCCTGATCTTCAGAGGTGCTGACACAAAGGAAAACCATGAGAGCTGGTGCTCAGCACTTCTGAGAAATCAAGCAACTTATGGAGGTGTCCAAAACCAGACTTCAGTGTCTAACGTTAAGTACTCAATTTTGAAAAATTTGGCCGTCGCTTTTTTTGGTGTCAAATGTGATGAGTTGGCTTCAAAACAGAATTAATTCGACAGCAGGAAACATTAAATCAGATTGACGTTCATATAGTAACTAATTAAGTTAACGATTGCATGGAATTAAGATGCCATTCATCATACGTGCCTTAATTTGTTTTGGGAAGTCAGGCTGGCTGCCAGGCCGATCTATTTATTTAACCTTCTGGAAGGAGCAGTGGGTTGGGAGAGAGAGGGGTTTTTGAGTTTAACATCATATCACTTCACACTTTCATGGCACGGGAATTTATTAATGCTGCAGAGATGCGCATTTAACAGCTTAATCAATAAACAAGTCAAATCATCACCATGGGAAATGGTGCTGACAAGAACGAGCCTGTCCTGGGCTAACTGACAAACCTCACTAATGGGATGTGACTGTCTCTCCCTACATGCAGGTATTTTCTGAAGAAAGAAAGAAGGCGCTGGGCTTTTTCACATCAGGCAGTGACATCAGTGGTTCCATCCAAGTTCTCACTTCTCCAAGGCGCCGCTGCAGTGATGCGGAGGTGTGAAACCTGCTTCTAACAGGCTCATGTATGACCTCTCCAGCCTCTCTACTCTGTGAAATTCACTAAAAGGGACCACTATAAACAAAAGGAGGGCTATAAAAGGGTGCCTCATTATTAGTCACAGTGGGCGTGGAGTTCCGATTCTACTTGGATTTACACATTGGGCCAGATTTCACTGAGTAACTTTGGTAAAAGGAGTCCCATTCGTGTAAAACCAGTGAGAGATAAGAAACAGACCCACTGCATCTTTTATCTGAATTACTGTGCTATGTAAAAGGGATAGCTCAGTGGTTTGAGCATTGGCCTGCTAAATCCAGGGTTGTGAGTTCAATCCTTGAGGGGACCATTTAGGGATCTGGGGCAAACATTGGGGACTGGTCCTGCTTTGAGCAGGGGGTTGGACTAGATGACCTCTTGAGGTCCCTTCCAACTCTGATATTCTATGATTCTATGATAAAAGATAGGCGGGAGGGCTTTACTAGCTGACTTCGGAGCACATCTATTTTCTGGACCAGATTCTCGGGGGGTGTAAATTGGAGTATCTCCTTTGAAGTTAATGGACCTATAGCAATTTACACCCAGCTGAGGATGTGGCCTCTGTGATTTTTAAAAACAGACATAATTACTATTACAACATAACCCCAGTAGCATTAACACAACGATTTGAACAGGAACCCTCCAGGCACCCACAGGTACGCTCCTTTTTGACTCTTCATTGTTCTGGAAACACATCTTCAACCCTCTAAAAAACCCCAATCAAATAGGGTTTATAAGCACCTCTGACCCGGGATGGGGCATAAAATGACTGTACATGTGCTGGAAGCCTGGACTTGAGTTTAAAGCTGTCTGAATAATTGATATTTTGGTTTAGTAGCCGAAACAAAAAAATCTCCCCAAAATTTTATTGCAGGTTGACCTGAAACAATTGTTTTTGTTTGTTTTTTCCAATTTTTTAATTTCCATCTTTTTTTAGTTTTTTTCCAAAATAAATCCCAACTAGATTTCAAAATGGAAAGTTTCATTTTAATGAAATTGAAGCAAAATGTTTTGACTGTTGTCAAATTTTTTCCAGCCAAAACTATTTGCTAAACTGGACCCAAATTTGCTAATAGTTTCAGTCAACTCAAAACTACACTTCTGTGAATAAACGATCTGAAAAATTTTGCCCAATTCCATTGGAGCTGCAGCAATTGACTCCCTGTATATCTGTACGATGAGCACTGTAAGGACAGCAGGCTCTCTGCACCGTTTAGTTAATCTCCACAGTAAACAAGTCCGGACAGAAAAGTATCTTCCATAAGGAGTCGGAAACAAAGACAAGTTTTTGCTTTGGTTACAGAGGAAACTTTGTTTTTCACATATTCTCAGGACAGAGGGAACTGCTGTGATCATCTAAACCGGCCTCCTGTACAACACAGACCATAGAACTTCCCACAATCGTTCCTAGACCTGATCTTTTTGAAAAATAGTTAACCTTCATTTAAAAACGGTCAGTGAAGGACAATCTGCCATGACCCTCGGTAAATTGTTCCAATGATTAATTATTCTTACTGTTAAAAAATGACACCTTATTTCTAGTCTGAATTTGTCTAGCTTCAATTTCTAGCCATAGATCATGTTAGACTTTTCTCGGCTAGATTGAAGAGCCCATTATTAAATATTTCTTCCTCCTTAGAGACTGTAATCAAGTCACCCCATAACCTTCTCTTTGTTAAGCTAAATAGATTGCACTCAAGTCTATCACTATAAGGCATGTTTTATTCTTAGCTTGAAGCCAAAGTTAAGGCCGCTATGGACCACATGATCATCATGTTTACAAAGCTTTCTGCAGAATCCAAAACATTAGGCAACAGTCAGCAGAGAACTCAGTTCCTGTCCTGACTTTATTTAAGACACGAGGTATGAGCAGCTCATCCTATTGCACTACGGAAAGAGTCATGTTTAAAGCATCTCTGTGCTCCGGGAGTGTTTGGTTGGCCTCTGTTGCCAAGAGGAAGTCTAGCATAGGCCTAGCTACACAAACATTCATTCATTTATCAAAGAAATATACGTACAGTAACACATTTGGAGAAATGCCCCAAGTATTAAAAAACAGCTCCTTAAATGAGATCCTTATTATCTCAGTATGGAAACAAAATGAGTGAATCTAACGGCCCATATGAAACCAATTTCATAGCCACATGCAATATGCGTGTGTGCATGTGTGTGTGTGTGTGCGCGCGTGTGTGTGTGTGTGTAAGTGTAATTGATTTCAAATGCAGGTCACAACGGATTCAGTAAGGCTTCTGGCTCTTTGTCAGTCAAGTGTGTTCCACCGTTGTTTGGACAACAGTTTTCTATTTAGAAGTAACTGGTAACCATCCTTTTCATTCTTGTGTTGAAAGAATTAAAACCACTATCCTATTTCAGGGGAAAGATTAATATTTGACTCGAGAAAAGAGTTTCAAATATATTACATGCTGTTTTAAGTGAGCTTTGTTTATTACTCTCCCAATGACTTTGGGCTTCATGTTTGTTCTAATGGTCCGATACTGGTCTCTCTCCCATCTTTAAAGCATATCTGAGGAAGGGGGAGAGAAAGGAAAAGTCACCCCTATTAATAGCTGACTGAAAAGTCAGTTTGTATTGCAACTGCTCAGAGTTATGAGCTGACCGGTCAACCACACACTGCATTTGGAACCAGTTCCTTCTTGCTGGATACGCTGACAGAGGAGAGGCGGGTGGGTCTTGGAATGGATATGAGCAACACATCTCGAAGAACAACAGTTACAAAAAGGTAAGTAGCCATTTTTTCTTCGAGTGCTTGCTCATGTCGATTCCAAGTAAGCGACTCCCAAGCAGTTCCTAGGAGGAGTTGGAGTTCACTGAGTCGCAGACTGTAGCACCGCTCTGCCAAATACAGAATCATCTCTCGCCTGCTGAGTAATGGCATAGTGTGACATAAAGGTGGGGATTGATGACCATGTCGCTGCCCTGCAGATGTCTTGCCTGGGGACCTGCGGCAGGAATGCTGCTGAGGAAGCCTGCGCTCTTGTGGAGTGTGCTGTTAATGCTGGGGCAGGTATCTTTGCTAGGTCGTGATCCATAAAAAGATCCTTTGGGATGACACTGGAAGCCCTTTCAGTCGCTCAGCAATTGTGATGAAGAGTTGTGTTGATTTTCTAAACAGCTTTGTCCACTCAGTGTAAACAGTTAACGCTTGTCTGACATCCAGGGAGTGGAGCATTTGTTCCCGGTTACTAGAATGCAGTTTAGGGAAGAACACTGGAAGAAAAATGTCCTGATTCGCATGGAACTGCAAAACTACCTTTGGGAGGAAAGTCGGGTGTGGCCACAACTGTACCTTGTCCTTATAAAAAAAAACAGTATAAGGGGGCTCGGACGTCAAGGCCTTAAGCTCAGACACCCTCTTGGCCGAAGTTATAGCCACCAGAAATGCCACTTTCCAGGAAAGATAGAGGAGAGAGCATGTTGTTAGGGGCTCAGAAGAAGGGCCCATCAGCCTTGAGAGCACCAGGTTGAGATCTCATGGGGGGATCAGCTGTCTTACTTGAGGGTACAGTCTATCTAGTCTTTTGAGGAAGCGGCCAACCATGGGGTTAGCAAATACTGACTGGCCAGCAGCACCAGGCTGGAAAGCAGGAGTTGTGTGGGTCCCCCTTTGGCACAGGCTTCAGACAGGACCCACAGGCTTTGAACCCCTGAGACCAAGGCATGCCCCGGTCCCTGGGAGGGAAAACATGGTAAGGGGAGGATCCCCAACTAAAACTTATTTTAACTATGAACTACTGAAAACTAACTAATACTAAGTTTTTAACTATTTACATATACAACAAGAGAAAGCCGACTAGGTGATTGCTTCCTGTAGTAAGAGAAGAGAGCTGCTCCAAGGACCGTCACTGGCAGTAAGAAGGAACTGAAGAGGTGGTGGGTCGGCAGGGACCTAAATGCACCATCAGGAAGGCGCGACTCCAGGGGGCTCCACAGCCAACCTGACGAATACCGCTAGGGGAAAAACCTAGCAACGACCGTGCACTTGGAATGGCCATGAGCAAGCACTCGAAGAAGAAGTACGCAATCAGGCAGCAGCAGAGACAACAACAAAAAAAGCAAATACAGTACAGTACTGTGTTTAAACGTAAACTACTAAAAAAAAGGGAGTTTTTAAAAAAAAGATTTGACAAGGTAAGGAAACTGTTTCTGTGCTTGCTTCATTTAAATTAAGATGGTTAAAAGCAGCATTTTCCTTCTGCGTAGTAAAGTTTCAAAGCTGTATTAAGTCACTGTTCAGCTGTAAACTTTTGAAAGAACACAACCATAATGTTTTGTTCAGAGTTACAAACATTTCAGAGTTACGAACAACCTCCATTCCTGAGGGGTTCGTAACTCTGAGGTTTCTACTGTATAATGAATAGGGCTTAAGGAGAAGCTTCCTAGTAATACAATTCTTATTTTTGTTGTTTTGTTGGATATTGAGAGGAAAGGGGGGGGGTTGTTTCCATTAAAAAAAGATACACAGCAATGCTCAAGTTTTCAAAATGACAACACCAGAATCTACTGCTGTGAGCCTCAACCAAGGAGAACCTTGGAATAGTCAGATCTAGCCACAAAAGGCACAGGAATCTTACACAACATTTTTACAAACCTGAGCTCATGCAAATTCATATTTTATACGGTACCCTGAGGACAGACAGTTCTTCAGTAATATACAGGCTACTTTGTAAGAGGTTTGGTTTCAGGGTGGAAAGTTTGGATCTAAGCCAAATTGTGAAGCTGACATTCTTAATGTTGAAGAAGTCACCATGGAAATTTGACTTTTAAAAAAGAGCTAATAGAAAATATAGGCCCAAGTCTTTTGTACATGTTTAGCTTTACATGCCCAAATCATGACTTTCATGAATACGTTAGGGAACTGCAGGAATCCTCAAATGTGCCCTTTTGAATACTGAGGAATAGTCTCAGTTCAGCTTTGTCACTGGCCTGCTGTATGACCTGTGCAAGTCACTCCACACCTCTTCCCTAAAAGGGGGATAACAACGCTTCCCTTCCTTTGTGAAGCATTTTGAGAGCTGCATGTGAAAAGCACCGAGAAGAGGGAAGGCTGATTAGTCTTATACCGTTTTTGTGAAAAGTTCATGGCAGTTCTGAGCTCTTCAAACAGTACAATGAAAATGAAAACTAGAACAGCGCAAAGCAGATTTAACAGGGGCCCAAAAAATTTAGGTGAGGAAAAGCAGAGAGCCGTTTGATTTTTAGCCGTGTCTAAAGAAGGGCTGGGGTAGGCAGATCCTGGCAAGAAAGTCACAGAGAAAGGAAACAGTGCCTAGAAAAATTAAAGTGGACAGAAAATAGAAGTTAGAGGAAGCAGTGCCTACTCCACAATACACTGTGCTTTCATAGCATCTTCCATCCCAGAATTGCAAAGCCCTCTGCAAACACTCATGTATTAACATCCATGGGAGGCAGGGTATTATTATCCCCATTTTATAGATGGAGAAACTAAGTCAGAGAGAGATTACATGACTCGGCCCAAATTACACACTGAGCCAGAGACAAAGCTGGGAAAAGATTCCTAATCTCTTGACCCAGGAGGTCTCTTGACTCATACAGCTTCAGTGTTTATAAAAGAACATCCTGTGTAAATAGAAAGACTACGTTGAACTGGAGCAAAGAAATGTAACAGTTCTCAATCTAGTCAATATATAAGTCAAGATGATTTGCGTGTGTAAATTGAGATACAGTGCCAAATTTGCACAGGTCATGTGTTTTGTACATACACAAAATGTGCATCTTTTATTACCTGTGTGAGAAAAAGGTAATTTAAACAGAGAAACATACACTGGTGAGAGTCAACTAGGAAGTTGAACCAATGTCCTTTTACATGTGCAAATGGTTAAGTGCACAAAACACAGAAGCCCTTGAAAAACCGGGTCCGTACCAGTTTCTTTATGTCTCATTATGTAATGTACATCACAGTATGAAGCTTCTACGGAGATTGCAAGCTGACAAAAAATAGACCTTAAGTGAGATGTAAGTGCTGCCCCTGTAACCCTGCAAAAGAAATCAGGGGGAGAAGCAATAGATTTTCCTTAAAACCCTGGGGAGGAAGCAAATAGTTTAAGTTGAACTGTGAGCTTGGATATAAACCCTTTATGTTGCATCACTTAAGAAACATAAACAAAGGATATAAAGTTACCATCAAGTGCAGTGGTATTTTAGTTGGTCCTTTGGCAGACATTTTCTCCCATAGACCCCTTCGCACGTACCGGACAGTAGTGCCTGCGATCTGAAACTCGCCAGGAAGCTCAATTTTCCAGTCGCTGTTAATGGATCTCTTACTGGAATCTTTTAAAGCTGGAAAGAATCAAACACCATGGAAGGAAATGAAAGCAATTCCATAATTAAAAGACAGACCCACAGTGATTCAGCTTCAGCCCACTTCAACTGCAAGATGCAGTAGCCTTGTACCAGATGGGAGTTTAAAGGAAAAATAAAGTATTTACTTTTAGCTGAGGAGTTACAAGGTAGCCAAACTGTGAACATTCAGCATTACAGTGTAGGCAGACATCTCGAATCACATTACAATTGCTATCATGTAACATTAACGTCATGTACGCTGGAAATGCTGAAGTTTTGCTACCTTAAAATTTTTCGGATCTGATTTCTAATGAATCAAAGTCCTCTGGATTCTAAACATCAAGACATTTTCTCTGTCACTCCACTGCCAGGAAATTAAAGGGGGGCGAGGGGTGGGAGTGGGGAGCAGTTCTGTGCAGCATCAGTTTACAAATGAAACGGAAGGAAGAATGATTACATGGTGTCCTCGTAAAGATATTACTAGTACCAGGCTAGATGGCCCAACTCTAACTTACATTAGGGGACTCCTACCTCCAGTCATCCCACTGCAATCCGTAGTGAGAGAATGACTTCTCACCAACATGAGCAACATACAATTTATCTCCTACTTAATGCATATCAGGAGAACATACATATTAAAGGGATATTGTCACAAAAGTTTATGTCCAACATTTCTCTTCTGTAAAACCAACTGGGATTACTAGGAAATTTTCTATTAACTTTCAATGAAACGAGCTTTCACTTGGCTTTAAACATAACCTTGGAGTATTGGAGCATTGTGCTAGGGCACAAGAATGCTAAAGGGACTAGATTCTGACTAGGAAAAGAATGGAACTTACGAGCTCATTTTTCTTGTTCAAGCTGAGTGAAGTGCAAACAGTAAACAGAGAGGATAGTTAGTGAACAGTCAATCAGATGCATATAATTATTTCAATAATAATCTAATATGTTATTAGTAATAAAGCTACATTTTGATGTACAGCATCATTACATTTATTTATATAGGCATGTGTATATAAACAAACTGTAACATTGCTTTACCTTTAAAATATATATATGTAAATTTTAAAATAGCACTAGTAACGAAACTGTTCTAGAAAGCAATCTTCTGTCATTTGGGATTTTGGAAATTAATGTTTCCTCCACCCAAAGCAACTACATCTTTATAAAGACTACACTCAAGTCTAAGCACTCGTTTCATAACCTTTGAAAGCTTATTGATGCCGGTAGATTAGATAAATCTAGACACTCGGATACCAAAGCAGCAAGCAAAGTATAAGACCTGGATAGAAAGGAATAGCTATTTGATCCCCTTTGATTGTCTGAGGCTTGCAAACCAGCCATAAACTAATCTCATGCTCTCCTTGAAGCTTGCAGACTTGCTGTGTCACACTTTCAAAGCTATGGAAATTGGCAGCTGTAGAGTGAAAAAGAATCAAAACACTGCTGGCTTTAAACAGACTCCTGGTTTATGAGACAAGACTTGTACATTATTATCTAGTCTGCCCCTCTTGCAACTGATTGAAGTCTGGCAGTTTAGCAGTCGGGTCCCAAGAAATTCCTGCTGAAATCAGTAAATGGTGAAATGTATTCAGAACTCCAACCATTTTCAGAGCACTCATCTTTCACTCAACTCTTACCTTTCCTCCTAAGTGCAGAAACCCAATTTTCCCCTAGTAATTTTTAAAGTTTTTCCAAAAGAATTAACTTTTGAAAAATAATTTCCTAAAACTTCCTTGGGCAAAAGGGTAACAAAACATGCTGCGTTGGTTATGAGATTTGCAAGCGGCAAAGAATATATATATTATATATATTTTTAGTTTATTTGGGGCTTCCATAATGAAGATGTTGGATGGATTCTTTAACCCAGTTCTTAGAGCTGAATCATAAGGGAGGGGTCAAAGTGTGTCGGGGGCAGGAGGAGATGGCATGTACGGTGTTCTGCCCAATCCTCAGCCAGGCGCGGGACCCTTATGGGACCATTCCAGCTAGCACAATTTAGAGTTGCCCTTAGGCTGCTCTAAATTACTTCAGAGGCCATTTTGGTCCTGGCAGACCCAGCATCAGGGAAACAGAGAAGTGGCATCCAGCCATTCCATCTACATCAAGCTTATGTTCAGCATCAAGCCGGATGTCCTGTCTGCTCTCAGGCCTGCAACATAGGGAGCTAAGGCAAGTGATGCCTTGGCAACTCTTGGTCTTGATGGAAGCAGGTCAGGCTGTAAAGGTGCAGACACAGCAGGTGATAAAATAGCCTGGTACACCAAAACCCCTTTTGAAAATCTTTGTGAGGTGTGCATGTGTGCAAATGCTGTGCAGGGCTAGACCTTTGACAGTCCTGTCAGGGCTAAATTTCCACCTGCCTGGATGTGCCTATATGCCTTGTGAGCACAAGCATCCATTTGGATGGACAGAAAAGTGCTGTTTTAGCCAGAGCCTAAAGCCCTGTAGGTTTGCTAGGTGAAATCTCTCACTGAGCTCCAGAATTGTGTCCAGACTGATGTATATACTCTCATGTCTGGGCACAATACACCAAGGCTGGATACAGGGACTCAGTTTATTAATTTGGGGCCTGATCTAAAGGCCCATCAAAGTCCTTCCCTTTACATTGATGGGATTAGCAGCAGGCCCTTTTACGGGTTAACCGCAAATCAACAAGGCCTCCATCAGTTAACAAATACCTCACAGCTCTGAGGTTATACCTATGCTGCACACTAAGTCTGGGTCTGTGGGACCCGGCCTTGTGGAGTCGGTGTTTCCAAGCCCATGCTTGAGCATCCACGTTGCATCGTAGACCTGGATCTCAGAGCCATGCTAATGGCTGCACCATGCAGACCTTCTGATTCAGGTCTGCAGCTTGACCTACGTCCACACTGCAGAATAACAGGGCCTGGACCCAAGTCTCAGAAAGTATCTCTACACAGGGATAAAACACCCAAGGTTCAGTGTGCAATGTAGACATATCCTAGGGGTCCAAACCTGTTTCCCTTTCATATCCCACTGACATTAATGGAAGGGTTGTGTACATCAGGACAGCACCATAAAGAAAACTTCTCCATAAAATAACCCAGTTGTAAAAGCAAGACAGCAGGAAGTCAGTCATTTAAAACTACTATTTAGAGGCAAAGGTATTTGGAATTTCATCTATTTCCTTCCAGAAAAGGCAACTGTATGTACAAATGCTACTTCAACTCTCCAGCTACTGAAAGACGACTCCGTCCGTGGGGATGTTGAACAACTGCAGCTTTTCAAATTAATTTTTGAGACTTCCAGATTACTGGGGAGGGAATGTTATTCCAAGGATTTGGGGATGAAAGCAAACGTACCGGGAAGTAGAGGAGCAAGCTGGCAAAGCCTGATTTTATGGGAAGAAAATTCCAGGCCACAATCTCTGTGGAGATTCAAGTGCCATGTATCCAAACTGTTTTGCCCATCCAGATACTGGGTATTATTGAGCAGAGTAGTCTGCGGGTGTTTTTCACCCACTGGATAGTTTTCTAATTTCAAGGTTAACTGTGTCTTCTGGCCAGACTGTTCTTTAATAACATTTTCTTAACCATTAGTGATTGAGACCCAGTTTATTAACTTTCTGTCAAAATTATGACTCTTGCTTCTAATTAACTAAATGAGCAGGGGTGTGACCCAAAACACAGTTGAATCAATGGAAAGGCTCCCACTTGCTTGCTTGGGTTTTGGATCAGGCCCCACCAACTAGCAAGCTCTGGAAGCCTTCGTTACATTCCATGTTGTTCTTTACTATGCTTAGAAGGTCAGGACATGAACCTCCCCGTCAATGGCAAGACATGGCTGACTTGATTTTTGGGAGTGCGGGCATTAATCTAGCATGAGTCATGTTTGTAATGACATGAGACCATTGCCTATAGACCTGCTCTTGCCTGTGGCTGCTCAGTAGTCAGGCAACATTTGATGTCCAAAATACGGCTATTACTAAGAGGTGTGCTTCAAGAAACTAGAGGCCAGATTGTCCCCTCGCACAGGAGGGGCTGAGCAGGAGGAAATTTCTGTGAGGTTCTCCTTCATGGGGATTCTTACCAAAGTGTTCTGACAGGGCGCAGAGTTTACTCCCCTGGTGGAACTGGCAATAGGTCTGGCCTCATGGATCCAGAGAATCTGGAGAAGGTTGAAAGAGATCCCGGAAGAGGGCTGGTGCCTCAACACTTTCTCTGGGTCCCTGGCATGCTCTACAGTAGAGTGTGTTATAATAGCTTTTCCAGCTGGCCACAACGCCCCACCCCCACCACAAGAGGATCCCTGTCCTAGAAGAGGGGCCACGGAAAGGCGCAACCTTAGGCTGTATTACATTTCTGGTCTGAGCTCTGTGGGGAGGAGGAAAAATGTACATCTCCCCTGACCCTGCCTGCCACCCCATGTACTCACTACCACCATGGACTGTCCACTGCTCAGCCCCAAAGGATCCAAGGTAAGTGGAGGGGTTCTAGTTACTGAGGCCCACCCCCAACTCCCTGACTGGAGTACAAGATTCTCACAAGACCATGCATAGATCGAAAGGGCACACTTAGCTCTTGGTATTTATGTGTTGCAAGCAGCACAGCTCAACAAGACTCTCCGTGGCTTGTTTGTCTAACCCCATGACATTCTTGCTCACCGATTTACAAAGTGCCTTCTGCAAACCCCAGAAAACTTTATGAAGCCCCAGAATGCCGCTGAGGGACCACTTTACCCACCACCAGAAAGCATCCCACGCTGCTGCAGACTGAAACTGGCATAAGCAATGGCTCTGAGCAGCCCTGAACAGGACCAGCTCAGGGATAATACTGTATCCAACTAAAGTCATGGGTGGAATGGAATGATCTCTATTGTAAGATGGCTACTTACTGAGATACAGAGACAAGCATGCCTACTCTTGTGAAAAGGTCCATGAGAGCTTTAATGAGCAGAAAGGCAGCATGCTGAGCTCCTGAAGACTAGGGATCAGTTCTGATTCAGAGGGAAGATCGCCCATTGCTGAAACATCAGCACTCCATGCTTAATCTCTGGGGTCTTCCATCTAGGGAATGGCCATGTCTTACTTGAGGGAGTCTTACGGTTGGCAGGCTTTGATCCCCACTTGCTAGCATCCAAGCAAAACGAGTTCTAAGGAACAGCAGAAAACATGTAGCTCTTACCGCATGGAGTGTTTTGCAAGCAGGGATTCTCAAAACATTTTGCAAAGGAGGGGAAGTATCCTTATTTCCATTTTGCAGACAGGAACACTGAGTCATAGAGAGGTGAAGAATTTGTGTACAGGGTCACCGAGCAGGTCAGAGCTGTGAACAGAACTGAGGGGGTAGATTCTCTTCTCTGCCAAGATCTGCTTGATAGTGTGGACAGGAGAGCTCAATCAGGAAACAGATTATGGTTCCCTGATCCTCAGTCAGCCCTGTCCTCAGTGTAAACTAGAGCACCTAAAGGTTACTCTAATTTATGGCAGTTGGCTGTGGTACTCCCAGGATGATATGCCTGCTGTGAATAACAGTAACATAACTCCACCTCTGACCCTGACCCTTCACCAAGGTGGGGGTGGCAGATGGTTTATGGAGTCAGCTCTGCCAGCTTTACACCAAATGTGAATTCCTGTCAGGGCCAGGCCGTGGGCACTGGTCAGTTGCTAAGTTGCAGTCAGAAACTGAGTAGTGGAGTCAGTGTCGAGGCAGGTCAGGATAGCAGGAAGTTGGGGGTCAGGCACCAAGTTGAAGGCGGGAGGTGAATAGCAGAATCAGGATATCAGGAAGTCAGGTCAGGTGCCAGGTTACAGACAGCAAGCAAATAGCAAAGTCGAGAACAAACCAGGCTCAGAAGCTGGAGTTTAGAATCTACAGCAAGCAGGGTCTGGAGCGGAAGCAGGCAGGCAGTCTGTGTGGTTGCTCAGACAGCTCTCAATGATGGCTTCCTGGTTTAAAAACTAGCAACAGCCAATCTCAATGATGGCTTCCTGGTTTAAAAACTAGCAACAGCCAATCAGTGAGCTGGAAGGGGCCACCATTCAGATCCTGCTGGGCAGGACTTCCTGCAGAACCCAGATTCATGGGGTCCTCAAGGGGAAACCAAGCCTAAGCATCCAGTGGCGATGCGGATGGTCAGTGGCTCAGAACCCCCATGGTCCCAGGTTCTAGTCCAGCAGCGGCTTACAATTTCCTTCGTTTAGGGGAATTCTCAACTTGCAGTTGTGGCCAGACTACAGCTCAAAGGGTCCAGAACAAGGACAGTGAATCTAACTCATTGTCTCCTGACTCCTAGTTCAGTGCACTATCCATGGGATCATGCTGCCTCTCAATATCAAGTCAATTATTCACAAGCATCAAAAACCTCCAGCATCTTCCCATTGCACCAGAAATGTCTCACCAATCACCAAACCAAGTCTCTTCACCTGACCTGAATCTCATGTCTTGTCTCTCTAACATTGTGATCTCTGGGAGAGAGGGAATGTGTCTACAGGAATGGTTAACTGTAAGTAGCTAGGTCAGACTACCACTGGGATGGGTTTCACTCAGGAGGTAGCAGGCATTTGCCTTGTCTCATGTGCAGGTTTTGAGGCTTAACATCATACAGTAGAGGATTAAACAAAACCAAAAAGCCCTTAACTTCTCTTTTCCTTTCAGGCTGGAAGACAGGAACTGACTAATCAACCTAATCCTAAACCTGGCATCCAGTCAGATCTTTATTTCCACTCGCAGTTCCTCCAACTCACTTCCGAGCTCATGGATGCAAGCCGCCGAGGCGTTTCCTGTTCAAGGTGGTTCTTTAGCAAGAAAGCCAGCCGAGCCAGCCAGCCAGCGTGGGTTGAATGTAGGTGGAGGGAAATTATTCCGGAACTGCTCCCAGCAAATGGAATAATGATTCCAAATTAAGCAGGGTTCCACAGTGCTGCACCCAGCCCTGAGTGGAAACGAGTCCTGATTGGACTACGCTTTATGAGTGAAACTAACACAGGGAATCTTTCCAAAGTTAGACCCTGTGTTAGAATGAGTGCAGAGCCGTTGTGCCTTATTAAAGCTACAGTGCCTGGAATTTGATTCCCCAATTATTATCTTGTTGGAGACTTGCTGTTGCTATCCTTGGGTTTAGATTAACAAGGCACTGCCCATTTCTTCCTGTCTGATCACGGACATTGGAGACAGACAGCTTTGGAAGACACAGTAAGATCCTCCTGGTTACTGAACATGAACTACAGAGCTGAAATAATGTTGGGAAACTTCAGTGTAGCAAGATCATCATCATGCACTGCAGCTGGGGGAAAACTCTCTCGTCCCTTTATGTAAAGGCACAGACATTTAAACCCATTCTGCAAAAATGGGCTGCAAGTATTGTGGGAAGATCCCTGTCTCGAGGTGTCTCAGCATTCCTGCTCCCAGGTGCAGGAGGCCAGAGATGTGCAAAAATGGAAAATACATCAGGAAAAGTTGCTTGGACCTTTATGAATCTCAAAACTGGATTGGTTCAAGTTTTGGAGGAAGATCTGTGGGAAGGAACCAGTCTCATTTTAGCTGAACTGTATTTCTTATCTTTAGAAAAGGTAGATGCATGCAGGGGCAAAATTTGCTCTCAGTCGTAGCCAAACCTATTGGTGTAGCACTTGTAGAGGTTACATCTGTGCAAGTAAGCAGGGTTACAGCATTGTAACTGAGGACCGACTTTAGCCCTACATATTCAGTGCAAGCTTCTCAGTACTAGAACTCCAGTGGATAAAACTAAAACCCCCTGATAAACATTCTATATGAATCCCATGGAAACAATCAAACAAGACTGGCTTCCAAAAGCCCAGTATTTGCAAAGCTCGAGGAAACACTGGCTCTTATTGTTCCACCAATGGTTCGATATGTCAAACATCTTATGTGTAGGCGTAATCTTCTTCCAGAAAACTGGCTGCCGCATGAGCAGAAATAATAGCAACAGTGACACATGCTTCCTACAAAGGAATGGTGGCACAAATGCCGGTTTTATAATACAAGGCACAGCCCACCTCAGAGTTGAATGACAAGGGCTGTTTTTTTCTTAATTGCATTTTAGCTTTATTCATCACGTGGTATGTATTCAAGAAGGTAGATAGGGCAGATGGGGTGACAGCCCAGGAGAAGCACTCTTGCTGAGTGTTTCTTGCCAATTCTGGTGCCATCCCAGGAAAATAGCGGAACTAGTGCAAAAATCCTAAGACACAATCAGCCTGCGAAAGCTTTCTGCAGCATCTTGTATCCTAATATTTGCAACTAATTGGCATCTAAGAAAAAGGGTTATGATGAAGGAGCACTTGGGAGTCAGGAGACCTGGGTTCCATTTGCAGCTCTGCCACTGACTCACTTTGTGGCCGTGGCAAGAGTCACATCACCTCTGTGTGCCTCATTTCCACCTTCTGTAAAAAAGAGGGCGTAAAATGGTCATTCACCTATGTGGAGTTACTACCATTCTCTATTATTTGTTCCGGTAGCACCCAAAATCAGAGAGGGCACAGTCCCTGCGCCGAAGAGCTCACCCTGGAAGAGACAGAACATGTGGATGGGAAAGGGGTACAATATCTAAGTAAGGTGGTAATTCACTGAGTGGTCGGAGTAAGACCCAAACAACCATTAATCCCAGTTTATCCCAAATGGGAATACTCTGGTGAGGAAAGGCTACAGGACCGGGCCCTAATGGAAGCACTCAGTTATTGTGCTGAGGGGAGCCAGATAAACTGACGGGTAAATAGACAGAAAATAAAGGATTCAGGGGGCGTACATGCTTATCGATAGCAACAAAAATCCTGAGGCGAACCTGCTTGGAATTTTAAACCACAAAGGTTCAACAAATGTAAGGGACGGCTTTGATTGTTCTCTTCTCCTGCCTTAACGTGACATGAAATTGTGGCACAGTGTAAAACAGTGAAAAGCTCAGCTCAGCTTGTTACCTTGCTTGCAACAGTGTTTCCACGTGACCATGAATCTATCTATATGTTTGGATGAGAGGAAGGAAGGTCCGGTGATTAGAGTGCCAGCCAGAGACTTGGATTCAATCCCCTACTCTGCCATAGACTTCTTGTGAGGCCTTGGGCAAGCCACTTAGTCTTTCTGTTCCTCAGTTCTCCATCTATGCAATGGGGATTGCAACACTTCCTTACCTCACGGGGTGTTCTGAGGATAAATGCATTAACGTTTGTGATACGAGGATGATACTATGAGGATGGGGCCATATATGTACCGTAGTAGACGTAACTATAGTGTATCTACCTCTACAGTTAGCTATAATTTACAAGGAAACTGCACAGCCCTAACTGTAGGGGTTAATAATTTTATAATGAATTTGCTGACCCTGCAAATATCCTGGGCTCCCACAGGGCCAGATCTTCCTTTCCCTTCCACAGGTGCAATGCCACTGACTTCAGTGGAACTGCAGGAGTGTAAATGAGGGGAGGACTAAGCCCATTATTTCAGTTGGCTGCCTCACAGAAATTTAGAATAAATAATATTAGTACTGGATCTATGGCTGCAGCCAGCCCATCTCGGCCTGTGGGCTAATCACAAGCTAAGCAGGGCTGGGTCTTGGATGTAAAGCAAAATGACAACCTCGTACTGCAGGGAGTGGCCCTGGCAGCATGGTAAGTGTGTTGGGGGAGTCAGCTGCATTGTCCTTCCTCACTACTAGGTTGAACTGGGTGCTATGCTCTTCCTACCTAAATGGCTGCTGTTTCATCTGAATGCCCCATTCTTCCATACTCCTCCCCCTAAACTGTTGTTGCGTGCTATTAGACAGCTCCTCTATTCCACCCCAGAGCAAAGTGCATGTCAGGGACTCGTCTACGCATGTAAAAATGCCCTGAGATTCCTTCAGGATGAACACCCCCCTATTGCTGTCCGATATTAACACGCTGAGCAAACCGCCACAGAAATGGTGAGACATCGCAATAAGAAAGAAACGTTAGCAGGCAATTCCTGCAAATGATGAACCCTGTGGCCTAACTACTCCTATTGATCATTTAGACAAAAGCTAGCTTAACAGAAGCATACACTGAGTTTAGAATCAAAGCATTTTTCTTTTTTACCCAGAAAACTGTGGGCAGGTTTATCCTCCACCACTCGGATCCGTCGAGCACCCGCAGGGATCACAGCTGCTTCAATATAACCTAGGGCAACAAAAGGGCACATGGATGAGAGTATCCCACAGCCAGCCAGAGGCATTCTGTAATTTAGTATCATCCCCCAAAAAATCAACTCCGCTCCAGCTTTTGTAATGGTTGGGAAACACTCGAAAGGTAGTAGCTGCTTTGGCAGCCAAGTTTCAAGCCAGGGCTAATCATTACAGCTTGAGGAGAGGGGGAAATGTGTATGTATTCCTTAATTGCAACTGTTCTGGCTTGTGGCTGGGCCTATTAAATCTGTTCCCTTGCATCATTTTTGTTCATGTGCGGCATCTACCGGAATACGTTAAGATCCTACTGGAAGCTGAAGCAAAGGTGTGCTTGCCAGTAGCTACAAGGCACATCATGGGAAGAGAAGTGTCAGTGCTTTGAAATGAAAACATTGGTGTCAGCTGTTCTGAAAAGGCTTTCTTTGGGATATAACCTGCATGATCATTCAGAAGAATGAGCTATCTGGGAGACTGCTAAAACTAAAACATTGCAGGAGTCGATGATGAAAACTGGTATAAATCTGTTTGCTTTCACTTGCATGTCTGTCCTTATGAAACAGTCCTATATAATTTAATCGACGACAACCTCCTTCCCTTAGAACTTTTAAACCAAGCTGCAGAATTCTACAACCAGGATTTAATTCTACAGGATAGTTTTTTAAAAAAAAATCTCTAGGACTGATCTCATTCATCAATACTTTCTATGGGCCGGATCCCTGAACTATGCCAATTTAAATCATCTGGGCATCTGACCCTCTAGGTTTGTAGAGAAATTTCTATAGAATCCTATGAAATTTCTATAGAACACAACTGGTTTTTATCCTTCTAAAATTACAACTCAGCTCCATAAGGGTTAATTGTTTGTTTATCAGAGAACATAAACGTTATTGTAAAAACATAAAAAATGATACTTGTAAGTTACATGTGGCTTATTTATTGCTTTTAAAACCCCCTCAAAAATGTTATGGTTCAATTTAGAGATGGGCAAAAACCAAAACCTCAAGACAGTGGCACTCTTGACCTTTGGCGTCATTCACGTGTAGGTTCTGCTCCAAACTTCGAGGCTCAGCCCTATCTTTAGTCTAAGTGATAGGCAAAAAGCAAACTATCTACTAATACCAAAAAGAACAAGGAGTACTTGTGGCACCTTAGAGATTAACAAATTTGTTTGAGCATAAGCTTTTGTGGGCTAAAACCCACTTCATCAGATGCATGGAGCGGAAAATACAGTAGGAAGATATATATATATACACACACACAGAGAACATGAAAAGATGCGGGTTGCGTTACCAACTTTAATGAGACAAATCAATGATCTTTTCATGTTCTCTGTATATCTGTCTATCTTCCTACTGTATTTTCCACTCCATGCATCTGATGAAGTGGGTTTTAGCCCATTAAAGCTTATGCGCAAATAAATTTGTTAGTCTCTAAGGTGCCACAAGGACTCCTCATTCTTTTTGCTGATACAGACTAACACAGCTACAACTCTGAAACCTGTCATCATGCAAGCTACTAATACCAGTGTCAAATATGAAGCAATGAGACTACCTTGGAAACCATCGTGACTAGGATTTGATTCTTTTTAATTAGCAAGATGGTTTATTTTTCAGTGTGTAACTTGGCTCCTTCTTTGGCTCTTCTCACCTTCTTTTAAAACACTAAATAGCTTATTCTGTATGCTTTACCTTCCCTTTTCTGTTATATGTACTAAGTGAGATGGCCCTATTCCAGACCTGCCCCTATAAAAATAGGACAATGCTGGAGAATCAGTAGTGTAAGAGTAGTGTTTGGGTCTATTCCTTTAGAATTCGGCAGTACTTTGGGGTTTTTTTTGTTAAATGCAGCTGAACTCCCATGGTTCTGCTTTGTTCTGGACTGAGCAAGTGAGAAAGAGCGACACACCACAGAACAAAGGGCCTCTCTCTGTGGCTGCATGGACTGTGGAGGCAGTATCCTGGGGATGTGGCCTGGATGTGGCTAGTGAATCCATCACTATATAGATCCCACACACCTAACCCCTGCCTGCAAGCCTTTCACTTATGGGTTTGCACAGGGGCCTCAGCCCATTGGCTTAACCAACCACAGTAGTGTCAATGAAGCAGCTGCATAGCCACCAGATTAATGGGGCACATGGATTCCTTCCCACTCCCAACCCCTTTTAGATCACCTGTACAAAACATTCTCACTGGGGTGTTGGTGGTAGGTTGGGAGATGATCTGGCCAATGACAACCATCTCCCTCCTTAGTGTCTCATCTTTTTAAGGTAGCCCCTATTGTTCTGGTACATTACACTAATTTGTATTGTCATTTTACCACCTCTCCTCACTCCCCTCAGCTTGGGTCCTTTTCCTTATTTCCCCACCCAAGAGCATCATCTCTCTTGTTTTCTTCTCCCCTGCTCCGGTTACTTCTGAAAGTCAGCCAGTCATCCTTTGCAGGGAGAATCAAAATAAAGGGAAAACAGGATTCTGAACAAAGAACCTCCACTCATGTTAGGCTGATGAATTCCCCATTCTGCTAATTACAACGCATGCTCCATCAGTAATACTCACTACTTCAGGGTTTGGCTTTTATGGCAATTGTGAAATCTATAAAAATCAAAGAAAACAGATGTCGGACATTAGGCTGGATCCTGCTGGGAGTTGTTTTTTTGTTGGCTGGAATAAATTACATGAAGAGCAGCACGTTCTAAAATGCCAAACATCCCTTGTGGCACCCCATGCATCTGCATTCAAACCCAACCAACTATTACTATCAGACACGAGCCCACAGCAGAGTGATTAATGACAGCATGTCACTGCAAATGTACCCTGGAAACACACCTGGCCACCATGTTAGGAAGCCACTTTGGAACATGCCCAAGTATCACGTATTTGTTGATGTATTTACTGTGGATGATGATGATGATGATTTTTGAAATCAAAGGCTCAGAACTACCTTCGGCAATGACCAGATCCAAAAAAACCAGTGAAATTAATGGAAAGGCTCTCATTGATTTCACGGGGCTTCAGAGCAGACCCCTAAGGCAGCGGTATCCTCGCCCGTGTCCCGCTGTTTTTGCGGTGCAAGAGGCATGGCGTTACTCTTGAGGTTCTGCTAGTGCCACAAATATGCTCTCATTTCACCACTGCGGTGCGAGAAAATACTATGTGGAAACGCTGCCTTGTACATTACCTTTGAAATGGTAAATAGCTGAGTTTAAGCTATTAACAGGGTATTAGTTCTGAAGACTATTTAGTTTGGTCTGAGACCAGATTTTTCTCCTCATGTAATTTCTAATCCTGACTGATGGCACCATGGGCTGTATTCACAGCTCCTGAATAAGAAAAAACCAAAACAATTTACTGTACTAGCTTTCTGAGATCGGGTGACACAGAACCAACTATTAACATTTTGTTTTCTTTAGGGAACCAAGTAGTGCTCTACGTCGGTATATGCTTGTGTAGTTTTGAAATGTTCTGTCGGGGGACAGAGTAGGTTCCTTGGGCATGTCCCATTGAAAGTGTCTGGAGCTCTTAGCCAGCAACACTGTGTAAATCAGTGGTCAAAATCCTACTGCAAATGCACTAAATACACCATACATGCAAACTCACCACAAATATAAACGCAGATTGCTCCCAGCTGGGTTTTAGAGCTAGTGACATGTTGTTGCTCAAGAGACTATAATCCCAATATTGGAGAATATTGCCCCTTAAAAACATCCCCATGGTTTTTGAAGCATGTTTTTTATTACAAATTGTAAACTGCAGATTTCCAGAAAGATTATCAAGCATTAGCTATTAAGCACAACAGAAAGCTCAATGTTAGTCCAGAGTCAAAAGACTGTCAAAGATCTGTTAGGTAACCTGGGGGTAGGTAACTCTTTGCAATGCTGGGGTCTGCAAGGTTGAGTTAAAATTCTGTTTAGGTGAGCAGCTGCATAAAGATTGATGAGATCTGGCAACAATCAGGCAGTGGTTCTAGTTATTTCATCCAAAAGTCAGACTTTTAAGATGAAGGTTGGAAAGTATAACCGGAGGAATTTCATTATTTGGTCATTTCTAGAGCTGTACGTACTGTGCTCCACCTTGGGAACAGCTATTTTGGCATGCAACAATCTTTCTGGATAATCTGTGTTACATCAGTGTCCCAGCAACATAAGGCCGGGATTGAAGTGAGTCCTAGATACAAGATATATGGTGAACTTGTATTAGGAGAGACACCAGAACAAAGAGGCAGCTTTGTCATCAAGCAGATTAATACATGTATGGTGGCTACTGTTTCTTCACTTAAACACTGGAGAGATTTGCAAGAGGAAAGCAGGCTCAAACAGGAGAACCCACTGTTAGGCAGTGTTATGAGTCCCAGAGAGGAGAGAGAGGTTAGCACGAATTTCAACGTGGAACTGAATTACTACAACACTGGTTTGGATGTTACTGGAAGACAAATCTCGGGTAGAGCAGATGTTACCCCATGGCTGCAAGTGCTAATCTCTAAGCAATGTACCTTTGTATCTTCCTACTGGGGGTGTATCACAGCATGGGTAGAACAAAACCCAAGCCCCTGCACTATCCTGA
This sequence comes from Natator depressus, assembly GCF_965152275.1. NCBI lineage: Eukaryota > Metazoa > Chordata > Testudines > Cheloniidae > Natator > Natator depressus. The sequence continues at coordinate 75,651,284 of NC_134243.1, forward strand.
CTTTTAGACGCTGTCCTGCTGCAAGGTCCCAAGTTGAGAGCTGTAAAGACTGCACCCCTTTTTTAATCTGCTGAACATGTACAGCATAGACATCCTCACTGTCCTGGGGTGGCAAGGGCAGTCTCCATAGCTCTTTCAGTCCTTGTTCCCGTTGATAAGAGTGCCAGTCAGTACCTATTGCGGCAGTGCTGTGGAAACATATCCATTAGACACTAGACTGAGACTTAAGAGCTCATTTTTTGAGCAGTCAGAAGATGCTAATGACTTGCCCTCACTATCGGTCAGGGCTGAATTCCAACTGTCAGCCTACAGGTGGCAACCTCCACACCCTCATTACTGATCCTCTCAGTAATCCACTGTCCCTCTAACTAGATTTTGTACCGAATATAATTCTTGTTGCTGATCAGAAAATAAAAGACTAATGACTAGTTTATCTTCTTGCGCGCATGAGAATCCTGGCGATTACCAATTGTAGGTACCTACTCACACAGTATCCACCCACCATTTACTTCCAGCCATGGGGTAGCTAGCCTGGAGGCAAATCATTTCATCGTGAAGCCATGGACAGATTTCAAAGCCTCCTGATATTGCTACCGAGTGTCAATTTGGTGGTAATGCTTCCTATAAAGGATAGCTGGTTGAAACCTGGTAAGTGACCCACTGCTGTGTGTTTCTATCTGCCTCTCATCACCTGACTGTATATCCAATTAACAGAATTTTCTTGCACATGCTGAGAGAAGAACCTTCCCAGGCTTAAAGCACCATCTCTCAATTTTCTTTTTATTTTAAATGCACTACTGTCAAGGTTAAAATCCTGCGTAAAATGTTTGATTTCGTCACCATATTAAAAACAGAAACTGCTCATGAAGAAAAGTTATTGTAAGAGCAATTGGCCTAGTTCATTTAATTATTTACTGCCATCTGGAGTACTGACTTAAAACATAAGCCAAACAACCGCAGCTTCTCTTTTGGGTCACAAGACAGAGGGCATCTTCATCTGGCCAGGGAAGAGCAATACAGATGCACATGTGAAAAAATGACTCATGGGGCAGGTCTCTAAGTATGACCTGTATGGCACTGGAATCTGGATAGGAATCTTACAAGGAGGAAGAGAAGGGCCAGACCCTTAGCTGGTGTAAATCAGCATAGCTCCATTGGCTTCCGGTATACATTACTGAGGATCTGGCGTAAGTGCAGAACATGACTTGGAACACCATTTGGGATGTCAGAAGGTCAGAGATGAATTTTAAAACAAAGTTTGTGCTTTGGGGGTGGGGTAAATTTAGTTCCCAGGAAACAGAGGGACCAACAGGCCTAGTGCGGAGACAAGTATCCAGTGTGCAGAACCTCTGAAAACTCTGTGGCACTATAGAGATGGGGTGGAAGAGAAGAAACAGGGGCAGAACTTGATAGCGGGCTGACAAACATGGTATTCTGGTGGCTAGGCAGCTCCTTTAAAAGGCAAAGGACCCACGTGCTGTCTTTCCAATTCAGGCTAGTTATGCTGAATGTAGAAGGCTTTAAAGTGTATCCATGGCTTTTTACACAATGCAGTCTCCTCACCCAATCCAACCAGGAGGAGGAGGACAGAAAACCAACACCAAACAACAGCTACCCAATGACACCACACACAGCATTCAGGCATCTTACACGAGAAACACTTGGGAACAGCCTTTGCTTTTGCCATCACACACGTGGAAACCTTCTTACAATGACTATTGGTTACTGAGAAACAGAAAGGAGTTGGCATGGGTTTAGTCCAGTTAAGAGAGCTCAACAGCATGGTTTGCAATCACAGGACATACAGGGACCGATCCTGCAGTCAGCGGAGTCCCACGTGCACAGCAGCTGCAGGATCTGGCCCAAACGTTGTAGGTGAAATTCTCAAACTGATACTTCTTAACAATCAACGTCTTGACATTTCACAGCTATTCTCTTCTGAAATCATAAATCGACACACTTAACACAGGGGCTTTGGGCTTGACCCAAATCAAACCAAGTCAATGAGGGATCTGCCACTCTCTTCGGTAATGATTTCAATATCCAGGCCCTGATTCTGCAATCATGATTCATGCTGCTTAGTCACATTTGGCCCAAAATTTAGGCTTTGTAAAATCTTGGAATTTAAACATTATTAAGATGCTGATTTTTAAAGAAAATCCACAGAATTTTCCGAAACAAATACACGTTTCCTTGTGGTGTTTGCAACCTGAACACTGCAGCTTTGTGCCAGTGCATGAGACACAGAATGTGAAACTGACTAAGGTCCTGATCCTGCAAAACACTTATGCACATGAGAAGTCCCATTGAACACCACAGATTAACTCACAGGGCATAACATTTAAGCGGAATCGGGGTCTGGAACCATAAGTGAAACCAACATGTCTAATTTCACTGTCTATGCTGAGAGAAATGTAAAAGCAGAGAGAATAAATAGCAAAACTTTTACAATTTTGAACATTCTTTGAATTTTAACAGTCTGAGCTGTTATCAGTGACACAGGTAAGAAATAGTTTAAAATAGAAACAAATACGATTTCCAACCTGGAAGATATGCCTTTGCCCAACACAGATCTCAATATTTCGGGTTATTTTTCACATAGTGTTTTAATCCACTATTTTGCAGAAAAAAAAGTAGCTAATGTATGTGTCAGGACATAGTATAATCGCTGGAAAAAATCCTTATTTGTACAACGATGTAAGATGGGCAAATGAAGTATTTTCAATGGAGAAGTAACATTTTAGATAGGATTGATGCGTCTCTCTCTCTCACATGTTCCAGATATTCAGTAAAGAATGAGGGTGCAATAAAGGTTTGTACATTATAATATTAATGATCAACATCTCCTCTGGGTACTGTCGCATCTGCCCTGTCATCCTATTTTGATTATCTAGCGTCTCTAGAGATGGGGGAATCCCTGCTGTACTCATCTGGTTGACAATCAGCAGAGAACGTTCAGTTCCTACAGATCTGCCACGGGGAAAAGTCACTGCATGTATTGAGAGCAGCCTACCTAACTGAAAACAGATGTATACCACTTTCAAATTCTGGCAGGAACCCAGAAGTTTATCATCTATCTGGGTCAAGTCTTTTTGTTGCATGAGGTTTCATAGTGATTTTGATCCGTAAATAACAAAGATAGATGTTTTTGAAGGGAAACCTAAGAGATACTTATTTCCAGCTAGCACTGCTACTACAGAAATGGAGAATGGTTTTCCCATCTAAAATGACCAGGGTGTAATTCCCATTTCCTGCAGGAGACAGAGAAGCAGTGAAACTGTAAACTAGGCATACATTTGTCGATCTTCAGATCGGGAACTGTTGTAGAAGATGGAGCAGTGGTTTCACCACTGGCATGAGCTATAGATTTAGTGATGTAACGTACACTTCCAACACAGATATAAGAGGTATAGCAAAATTATACCAATGCTGTTCCTTTTTAATTGCAAAAGTTGCGTGCAATATTTTGTGACATGCTCTCAGAGTCCAACTCTCAAAGCACAGTTGCATGCCAACAAAGTTAACCAAGGCAAATCTTTTCCTTAGTCTTGCACAGCCAAAATGCAAACTTCTCACTACCAACAGCTGGACTCTAAATGAAACACAACGGTCAGAGCAGTAAAAACTGCAGGCTGGAAATCATGCTACAGATCGGCCTGACAATGGAAGTGCACAAATGAACTCCAGACAGTATTAATGAAGTTTGCCAATTCCACCTGCACCTCAGAGGTGGTAGCTGGCTTCACAGATAAAAGTATGGGAAGGAGGTAGTAGAAATTAGAGAAGAGAGTCAGAGCACCAGCTTTGAAGCCCTGATTCACCAAAGCAGTCGAGCACACACTTAACTTTAATAATGAATGCAATGGAACTCAAGCATGTGCTCCACGGACATCTTTAACTGCTTTGCTCAGCTGGGTCCCAAAACAGCACCTGTCGAATGTGCTTTGGCTTTTGCTTCCCTACATGTGGAGATGGCAATATTCATTTAAATATCAGTCATTTTTCCTAAATACTTCCTCCCTCCTGGAGTGGCCTCTGAGTCCTAAGTCTAATTTCCCTCGCACGTTGCTTGACCAGGATGAATGGCAACAGGTCTCTCATAAGTGTGGAACAGTGACTAAGGAACACGGGCTAATTCACACGCAACGGGTGTGCAAAACCAGAAGGGATAGCTTGAGCGTGACTGAAAATAGTCTTATTTCAATGCTTCTACGTTGCTGGCATGAAGTCAGTATACATACTCAGAGAATAGGGCCCCCTGGTTTAGCTGAAGTGGAGATATCCTGACCATTACATGAATCATCCAGGATGCACCCAGGAGCTTTCAGTCTAAATGCTGAAATCAGCTGTCTCCCACAGGAGGAGACATTATGATTATCACCATTTTTTTCTCTCTCATTTTACATCAGAATTACCTATAATGTTCAACATGAACTGTACAGTGTGACTTCTTTGGGTTCAGTAAGGAGGCAATGGCCAACCTTAGCAAACAGGAAGAGACTGCAGATGGAATTCCACCGCTGAACCAGTTCTTTAATAAAACTGGAACATGGTTAACGAACCTGAATGGCAAAAGGTATTACACAGTGCCAACAGGCCAGACCCTGTAAAGCCCTGAGCATCTTCAACTCCCCTTCTCAAGAGGGACTCATCACCTCACAGAATTGGACCCTTGTAGGAACTCTTATAGGTTAAACAATTACTCTGAAAAAACTGAGCGATAAGATTAGGTGTCGTGAATAACTAAAGATTTGACCATCTTATTCTTGTACAGCTAGTCACTGATTCCGTCTCAAACATTTTAGCAGATTTCTTCCGGGCAACAAATGGGGTCAGAAATACTTGTGTAAATTAGAGTAATTCCACTGTAAACACTGGAGCTACTCTCACCCCCAACTTATATCAGTGTCAGCGAGAGCCAAATCTCACGGACAGCCATAACACTCCCTGTGTATCAACCTCTAAAAATAGCCATTTCAATCTTCTTTTTAAATGTACAATGGCTATTTGATCAGGCGCCACACCGTGCGACTCACCTACTTTTAAAGAGTTGTCACTAGCTCTCTAACTCCTAGATGTTAAGATGAAGGCAGAGCGCTTTTGCTGAATGCTACTTACCCATCCCCTTGGTGTGGTTGAAGTCTCCTTTCACCACTTTACAGGTTTTGCCATCTCCGTTGCAGATCCCACAGCGATCCTCTTTGGCAGCTGAGCCAATGATCCCATCGCAGCCGATTTTCTAATGAAAACAACCAGAGGCGCTCGTTATTTCATTTGCAAGGCTAAAATGTCGCTAAACCGGGCTGACTGAAAAACTGAACAGGAAAAGAACGTTGAGAGTCAGGAGAGCATTCAGTCAGTACAGCATCGGCTTGGTTAGTCAGCAAAACACTCTTGTTCAATAGCAAATGCACAAACCACCTTATAAAAAGCTTCCCTGTTGTAAGCAACATCATAAAACCCTAGCTATCCAAGGCACATTGGTGTATTTGCACTAACATGTTTAAATATTAACAGATTACAAGGATACTCTGTATTTTATAGCATCTTCCATTTGAGGATCTCAAATAACTTTACAAATATTAATTAACCTTCATAATACCCTTGTGAAACAAATATATACCATGAGTCCCATTTTGGAAATGGGAAAAGAGAGGCACTGAGAAGTTCAGTGACTTGCCCAGATTCACACTGGAAGCTTAAGGCAGAGCTAGGAACAGAATCCAGGTATCGGAGTTCCAGTTTCATGCCTTCACCACAAGTTCCTCCGAGATTATGCTTGAGGTCCTGATCTATTGCCCACGGAAGTATCAGGGCATTGTATCAGGATCTCGCTGATGACACTAACATTCAGTAACAAACACTCAGCATCTATTACATTTTCACTATTTGAACTGAATGGCTCAGGATGCTAGTGCTCAAGTCCACATTTTCAGCAGGTCCCATTAACTGAACACCAGAAACCCACATTTATGTTATCAAGAATTTAGGGTCACAATAAATGTATCAAGAATTTAGGTTGACTGATCTGTAAGTGCAAACTGCTGTATGCATGCACAGATGTGACATTTTGCCAATGTTCCCACTGTATTCAGTTTTGACTTTTTTTTGCACCTAAATGATCCTAAAAATATTTAAGAATTTAACCCAATGCTTCAGTTGAAAAGGCATTTGGATTGTAGTGATAGTCACGATTTTACATACATGCCTAAAGCAGTTACCACTAAAAATCTTTACCATTTCACCCCATAAGCAAACACTAGGACATTTTGTGCTCTCCCTAATCCTTGCTCTCATGGTGGAACCCTGACGAAGGACCCCCGACTTTTCAGCTTCACACCTCATGACAGGAAGCACGCTCTTCAACGACTCTGGCTGAGCTACGGGGGGGGTAGGGGGTCTCCCCAGCCTGAGTCCAACTGGAACCTCATTGCTTTCTCCATGAGGTGCTTTTTAAACTGGAGTTCTGGCACCTCGCAGGTCTGGTTTGGAACGGAGTGACGGATACTGCACGTAGGGGAGATATGAACTTCTTTCTCCAAGGCAGTAAAGACACTGCTGGTGGTTGTTGCTGACTGAGAAGGAATGGGGGCAGGAGAGAATTTCTGAAGCCTGGTAATCCTGAGCATAATCTAAGCCAGGGATCAGCAACCTTCGGCACATGGCCCATCAGGGTAATCCGCTGGAGGGCCACAAGACATTTCGTATATGTTGACAATCCGCAGGCATGGCCCTCTGCAGCTCCCAGTGGATGCGATTTGCTGTTCCCGGACAGTGGGAGCTGTGAGAAGCTGTTGCTTGTGTGGACCTGATAACGATAGATAGCACTTGACTGATACACAGCTTTCCTTGTAACTTGGCAGGACGGCAGGCAGCCATATATTTCCAGCTGCATTTGAACAACCGCACGCAACTGGATGGATAATGGAAATGTGGCAAACTCTTCAACCAACTTTATTGCAAGTGTTATGAGACCAGCCCACAGGACTGTAGAGGAGGTAAGTAGAGAGAGGAAGATCAACAACACAGGAATGCAAAGGACCAGATCTCTGGATCTACACTGGGGTCCTTCATAAACCTTAAACCATGAGGGTGATGTAGGACAGCCAAGTAAAGATAAAGAGGGGACGGCTCTGTGCTTTTCATGTTTTTAAGGCAACTTTTCACACAGGGATGCTACCTAATTAATGCCCCATGAGTCAGGCCATGTAGGATAGTGAAATAAATATCTAATGTGCCTGGATATGTCAATGTATCTCATATAGTACGTACATAATGATATTAATACAGACATGCTGATTCTAGCTCAGCTGACCAAATTACGTAGAAGAATCATAGAAGATATGGGTTGGAAGAGACCTCAGGAGGTCATCTAGTCCAACCCCCTGCTCAAAGCAGGACCAACACCAACTAAATCATCCCAGCCAGGGCTGTGTCAAGCCTGACCTTAAAAACCTCTAAGGATGGAGATTCCACCACCTCCCTAGGTAACCCATTCCAGTGCTTCACCACCCTCCTAGTGAAATAGTGTTTCCTAATATCCAACCTAGACCTCCCTCGCTGCAACTTGAGACCATTACTCCTTTTTCTGTCATCTGCCACCACTGAGAACAGCCTAGCTCCATCCTCTCTGGAACCCCCCTTTAAGTAGTTGAAGGCTGCTATTAAATCCCCCCTCACTCTTCTCTACATGCAGAAGATGAGAAATTTTTTTTAGTGGAGAGCTGATGAGGTACTTTGTTTTTCAGAATGATCAATTACACCCAGCCACAGAACCTTTCTGATGAGAGTTTACGATGTGAATTACAATATCACGTACAAGTACTGCCATATCAAGGAAAGGATGAAATCTTAGAGTAGCCAGACTCTCACGATGTCAGAGACATGTTTGGAGTAGGGATGTACCTGGATTTCTGTGAGTTTAACCAATAACTTAAATGGGAGCAGAGTTAGGTCAATGCTGATCGCTTAGGAAAATCCCACCTCTGGATACAGTCAACAAACTATCAGATGGACCCAATCCACCTCCAGTCTAATGGGCACATTTTTATGGCACGAGTTGCCCTGCAAGTTAGAAAACACGGGACACACATGGTTAGGTGTTACCTTGCAGTATAAGGCATATGTGACGCACATGTTAATGACAACATCCATCAGAGACACACTCAAGATCTCCCGCAAAACAAAGGTGCAACAACAGCTTCATCATGGCCACTGACAAAAAGGGTGAGGAGAGGCTCTTCTGGAAGCAAATCGTGTTTCTTGTGCAACTGGCAAACCATTTCCCCACACACTGACCACCTCATTTTGCTGTGATTTCACTGACACCTCTTGATGTGTATGCCCCATGGGTCTGATAGCACAGAGGGTGGAAGTGGGTGTGTCCAACACATCATAAAGTGCAAAGTTGATAAAGTAAGTCACTTCATGGGGCAGCATGTATCGCAAGTTTTGACAGAATCTATAGAGCACTCTAGGGTCGAATGGTTGGACCATACTGCTGGTTCATTTCATTCTGGAGGGATACTCTATGATCCCACCAAACTGAGAGAGAATAAAAAGGAAAGGAAGTAACTTTGGCATGTTTTTACTCTGTATGCAATGCACAAGATGGTCCCTGCAGGAGAAGAGTATCTTTGTATTTTCGGGGGAGGACAAAAATGGATGGTAATGCTGGTGTAAATACCACCGACTCATCTGGAAGACCTCATGGCTGACTTCTCCAGTATCAGCCCTGCTCTTGAAGCCCTCAGGATTCTTGCCCTTGGGGATTTCATTGTGCATGCTGACATCAGCACAGTACAGGCCTTCCTTGAAGTGATGGACTCTAGATTTTGCCCAGCCAGGTTCTGGCTCCTGCCCACATTGGTTGTTGAAAACCAGAGATGTGGCTGTGGTACTGTTATTAACCAGTATTATCAAGCATCACTTTGTACAGGGAATATGATGGAGACCCCCGATAAAAAAAAAAAAGTGCCTTGACATGGGAGCGGTTGCCAGCTGATTTTCAAATGGGGTTTAAAGCCCTATAGGGTGAGCACCTGGCTATATAAGGCCCCTTCACAAGCCTCCTGGTTGATCTTGTGCTTTGACACCATCCATGTTTAGGAGTAATCAGTCACTCCTTATGCCTTTGCTGAGTGAGCCATATGGCATGGAACTCATTCTCTTTGAGCAGGCATCTCAGTCCACTCTTCCCTCCCCTTTTTAAATAATTAAATATCTGAAATATACTTGATGGGGGGCATTTTCAGTTTCAAGCATTGCTGGCCCTTACATAGGAACCCTCCCCTCTCCTTTTTAATGATACCATAATCATTTGGATTCCTAAGCATGTGGTCTGGTTTGCATATTATTTGGGTATTGTTTTAACAATGATTTTATTTGTATTTTGAATGGCTGTACAAGAGCCTCTGAGTGTGCGTGTTTTGCTATATAAATACAATTATTATTGTTATGTATACCCAACCCAGTGTCAGACCTGACATTGTATGTTCACAGAATTGTAATGCTTCCCAGATGTTGAGCTAAACACGTTGTCTCAATGGATCAACTATAAATATTGATTCAATATGTGCCAGTCTGCAAATTAATCATGTACAGAACATGCTGGTTAGGCCAGACTCATGTGCATTGCCATCTTTTCTCCATAATATCCAGTGTCCATTTATAGTTCAAGGGATGGAACACATGAAACAGGAATGTACACAGGTGAGTAGGTGATGTCAGACTGGAGGTTAAGAGAAGTCCTGTTTCCTTACTGAAAGCACAGCTGCATCCAGTGACGTGGGTTATGGGCTTCTGCTTTGATCAGTGAATGGAAGCTACCCGAGGACACTACTCTAGTAGCTCGTTTGAACATTACTGTCTGCTCCGTTTCGCTTCCATTTGGGTTTTACAATAAATGGGGGTGCTACAAACAAGAGTAGAAACCAACAAAAAAACCCCATCTGCAGGGAAAGTAAATAGTGCTCCAGTCAGCAGCATTTTATGAACCTTCAAAGTTGGCTTCAGTCATGGAGCCACCCTTGGGGCAGGGTAGGTGGGCAATGTCCATCCTGTTCTGAATTAGATACATTCAATGGATAAACGTCAGTGTATCTGTGTCTCTATATCACCCACCCACTTAACCCTACAATTATTTATTCACTAGAGTTTCTCCCCAGAATGGGATTCAACGTGATCCTCACGTCTTCTGGGTGAAGTACATCTGAATGCAAGGTGGCTGCTTTGCAGGATAAGCCGAGCCCCAGCGATCATAAAGTAAAGAGGAAAGCATCCAAGGGAGGTGCCATGTTATCACTCACTTGTCCCATGTGCTCTTTCTGAGCTAACTTGAGTCTCCTACTTTCCAATTCAGTGAATGGCAGTGGAACGGATGGGAAAACAGTCGGCAGTGGAACACAGCAAATCTAAAGCAGACTCAAAAGTGGTAAGTCTTTAAAAGCTTAGACAGACACTAAAAACACTTATTCTTTGTCTCTATTCTCTGTTCACCAAGAGCAGCAGTATGTTTGTTTTCTACTCTTCAGATTACATTATCACACAGCCAAGGCCTGACTCAGGCAAGCCACAGAACAGTCCCAAATAAAGCATGCTAGACTTTCTGTACGCTCTGTAAGATTAAGTGAAGGACAGGCATAAACATAGCTCCGCAGTGTAAAATGACTTGTGATGGAACATTTGGGACCCATGTTTGAAATGCGAGAACATGGGTCCTGCATGGAAAAGCAGCAGGAGGATGCAAACAGTTAATTGCATGAGCAAAAATATGCAGATGAATGCAAGAAACGGGTACTGATGTGCACAAAGTGTTTCCCATCTCCAGTTTGTGCAGGTAATGAGCTATTCTGCGTGTGCCCTTTGTGCCCAAATGAACATATTTTGCAGGTACAACTTAGAACCGTATTTTTGAAAATCTGTCCATTTCTATGGAATTAGCATTGGCCCTTAACACATTACGACAACAATCATTTGAAAGAAGTCCTTCTATAATGGATTTGCTGTCCCATAGGCAGCAGTGTATTATCAATGAGTAAACTGTAGATTTGCTAGCAAGCAGCAGAATCCATGATATGGCAACAACTTTACAAGAAAGCTGTGGAAAAGCCCGAACATCCTTACATAATAAATTGTTAAATCGCAGAAAAGGCTGCTCTGATCTTTAGCCATATTCCACTGTACGGGATTTAGTTTTCAAAAGGGTCTGATGAAACATCTTGAAGTACAATATCCAGTCCCCATCAGAAAGCTTTTTCTCCTTGTCAGCTTCAGTCCTGTGATAGTTTACTAAGCATGGAGTACGTGCTTTGAGAGAAGCCAAAGATAAATTCATATGCTCCACAACTGAGCTGCTCGATTATTTCTCGTCTTTTCTCTTTGGCACACTTGCGTACCATCAGAGGGTTTTCCTACTATTGTGTCTGCCATCAGTACTATGCTAACACCAGCAGCACCAAAGTAGCAAGCAACTGAAATGCTTCAGAGATTGCAGCGCTCCCATTATTGTATTTCCTGCAAGGACACACAGAGCAGAGAGTTCAGACAGAACCAAACTCTTATGAATTCTACTATTCATGGAATCTTATTATAGATTTGTTGTTGCTTTAAAAAAAGAAACGGTGATGACATGAAAGCAATCTGAGATTCGGGTTACACTCTGATATACAATCTCCAGGCGATCTCCAACACAGCCTGAAGTACGGCAGCGAAAGCCAGCTAATTAGAGCGCTAGGTATCACGTGCAAGGTTTGCAGTTTTACACTGACTTTATTCACTATCACAGGCACCTGAGACCGTTGCTGATATCCAGAATGGTACCGATTTGCAGCAGCCAAGAACACAACGACAAGAAGGGACTCCATTTAAGAGGAGGCTAAATGCATTTTCCAGCAGAAAATGGCAAATCCTTGCATACACATTGAACAATATCTGTAGTCTGCTAAAGAGACATTGCTAGCAACTGCATTCATCAGTGCTATAAAACATTTCTAGACAGTCACTGTTTTATACTGCTCTCTTCGGTTTTAAGACCAACTCCTGAGGTCACTACTATGTTTTTTACTTAGCACTAAGCCAGGCAAACTCAAAGAATTTTTTTAAGTCAGGACAGAATAAAGCTGGACCTTAGCATTTGGCTAAATAAGTAAAATTTTAAAAATATCTAGGTGATTTAGGAGCCCAAGCGCTAGTATCAAAAGTGCCTTAGGTATCCTGGAGCCTATATCCCGCTTAACTTACAATGAGATTTAGGCTCCTAAGTGCCCAAGAGCCAGCTTTTTAGAGGTGTTTTGGCACCTAACTCCCACTGAAGACACTTCTCAAAAGGGCACTTAGGTTTTTGTGAAAACTGCACCCAAGTCCTGTTTTCTGCCCCCAAAGACTTTATCACCTGCCTACAACAAGAAAAACACAAAATGAGACAGAGGACATTGGTTCAGGAAAGGCATGTGTGTCATGACTGTTGAGGAGAGAAAGAAGGGGATTGCTTGAGAAGGTGGGTTTTACGGAAGGGAATTTAAGGATGAGAGAAACGCTGATTTTGTAGCCTATAGGTACAGGTATTTGCTAGGTACGACGTAGGCATACGTTAAGGTGGTAATGCGATGAGCCAAGCCTCAAGACCTATAAGACAAAAGCTTAGCTAAACTAATCAAGGAATAAGACCCCAAAAGCCTTAGCATAAATAGTTAACCAGGAGAAACCCCAGACCATAGGATATCACAAGACAGAATGCTGCAATGGCTAAACTGCTGACAGGTTACCACAAGATGCTAGTTTATACCAGCTTGGGATATTTTAAAGTTAGGAACATCAGCAGATGTCTGACCACAAGAAAACGATGGTAATTAATTGACATATATGCTAATAAGCTTGAGGTAAGTGGACTAGTAACCTGTGGGAGAAGGGCACCCCAATATTAGTAGGGTGAGGAAATACAAATAAGGAAAAGGGGATGAAACCCCTACTGAATATACAATACTCTTACCAGTATAATACCTTATAAAAGCTGTATCCCAGCGTGCGTGTTTTGGGAGAGGTAGCTCTTGGGAGAAGTCAGGACGATGACCATCAGTGATGGTGACCGAGAAGATGAGGAGGAAGATAACGACTAACACTTCAGGTTGTTCTGCAAGGGATGGTGTGAGTATACGGACGCTCAGAAGCACGTTCTGTATTATCTCTATCTACCTTACTGGGCTGCAGTGTTTGTAACTCTGCTAACTCTATTAATAAAACTATTTCAAATTCAGACGGCTTTTCCCAAGTGTGAGTGTTGCAACTGTGCAGGTTGGAGTTCCCAGCTGAATAATAATTCTAACGATACTGGGCCTGATCTTGGGAGTAGAACTTACCAACCCCCAGAGTGTTACATGGGAATTCTTATGCAATCAATATCATTAATATACAATCCATAGGTCAGGCGACAATTTGGCAGAAGAGGAGCTGGAGAACTTCTGTCCAGCTGCTCTCTGCTCCTGAGAAGGCACAAAGGCAAGAGCAGAAAAGGGAGACACTGGGGCAGAAAGAGGAAAGGTCTGGGAAGAGCAGAGGGAGCAGGGGAGGGCAGCAGGGGAAAATGGGAGCAGAGATGGAGTGCACAGAGAGGTTGCCGGTGTTTGTAGTTTACTACCAAATACGCCGATGCTGAGCCAAGTCTGCTGCTTCACAGGACTGCTGAAGAGCACTTTAGAAAGGACGAAGGCAAACTTGGAATTGGGAAAGCCATTAGAGCAGGTGCGTCTGTTACGTATGGATATCCGTCTGTCGTCACGTAGGTGAATCCCGACCCCTTTGTTCTCAATTGCTTCATTTATATTGCTGGCTCCAGAAGCCGGTACTATGCTGGGTATACCAGTGGTTCTCAACCCGTGGCCCAATCAGCACACAGCTGCGGCCCATGTGACCTCCTCAGGGCCATACAGGTAGTATATATATTGTGTGGATGTGGCCAGCATAACACTTAGAGAGCTACATATTTGGCCCACAATGGTAAATAGGTTGAGAACCACTGGTGTATACCATGGTGATTACACACTAGTAGTGTATCTATGGCTCCAGAGGTTTCTACTGTATTACCATGGTGTTCATTCACTTACGTCACTGCCTTCAGATGACGCTGGCAGTATATTACATGGCATTGCTGGTAGTGGGTGGTATGTCTACACTGCAATTAAAAATCCATGGCTGACCCATGCCAGCCGACTTGGACTCATGGGGCTTGGGCTGCGGGGCTATTTAATTGCTGTGTAGACATCTGGGCTCGGGCTCGAGCCCAGGTTCTAGACCTCTGCAAGGTGGGAGGGTCCTAGAGTTCAGGCTGCAGCCCAAGCCGGAATGTCTACACTACAAGTAAACAGCCCCACAGCCCGAGCCCTGCAAGCCTGAGTCAGCTGGCACGGCTCAGCTGCAGGTGTCTAACTGCAGTGTAGACACATGCTTACTCATGATGGCTTTCCTTTAATTTTGGTGAAACTGACCAAGAAAAATGCTCCTTTTCTATTATTCAGATCTGAATCCAATTAACTTGCCTCTATCAAAGGAAGCCAACTGCATTAATAAAATGTAAATGAAAACAGAGTTTTAGGCTTTCACTCAGAATGGGTGCTGAGATACTTTGAGATTTATTGGATGTGATGCGATTCTCCCTCCCTGTCTCAAAAACTCCTCCATAGCGAGCGACTTTGCTGACTCTAGCTGAATTTATTTTGTAGCCAGAAAAGACGAGATTTGTCTAGGAGAGTTTACTGTTGAAGGAAACAGGGAAACGGACTGTTTGTTGGAATTCCTGGGCTGTTCTTCTAGACGACGGTTCCTCAAAATGTGCACATTACACTGGCAATGTGTCATCCCTGCCATCTATAGCCTCTAACTACAGAGGCATTACACAGCATGAAAAATACATCTCTGAGCACCTGCATTCCATTTCACCACTTACTAGTCTCATCAGATCCCCTGCAATACCTGCTTCAAGGCTTTGTACATCCCGTATGTGACCAGTAAATTAATAAGCATCCTAAACTGTTTTGTCAGGCAGCTAGTTAGCTGAGTATCTCCTCTAAGTGAGATGTGCTGTCATGTTCAGCAATTCATTACACTAAGCTACCCAAACAGAAGACCAGTACAAAGGAGTTCATGAGGCTTTAAAGTCTTCCCGGGTTGCATCCATCATTATGCATTTTCTCTGAGCCAGATGCAAACGGACTGAATGTTCTGCAGCTGTCATCGCCTCTCCGCACAGTTTAAGACAGCTGCACCCGAGCTGAAGAGTAATTCACTTTTCACGATGTATCTCCAAAAGACTGTGCTCAGAAAGAATTTCATTTGGAGGGGAGCAGGCTTCTACTCCCGGAAAGAAGGAAACGTACTTTGCCGAAACACTTGATTTAGCATTCACAGCTGATTTTGAGCAGCCTTAAGTAGAAGGCTGGCTCGGTCAGTGCAATGATCATCAGCATGCATCTGGGAGGTGCACAGCTGGCCTTATTATAAAAGGTTATTAATGGCATTTCTTTGGAGGTAGTTGAAAAGGAAAGAAAATCCGTAATAGGGATGTACCATGAACCTGCCTCTGTCCAGGGCACCACATGGTAACTAATTTAGAGAGAAACTAAAGCCCCATGTCTGGTTCCCTAGCAAGGCGCTGTTACTGATTCCTCCTCTGAGTAAAAGAGAAGGGCTGTATTAAATATGTCCCTCTCAGGGCCGTTTGGCAGGGAGAGGCAGGAAACTTCCCTGCATGTGCTACCCACATGGCAAGGTCGAAACGTGGCAGTGCGAGCAGAAGCCACCAGGCGGTTATCCCATTTCTGCACAGGCTGAACAAGGGAGTGCAGTCAGGGGAGCCGCCCCTCCTGTGAATGAGCTAGGGCTGTGCCCCTAAAGCACTGCATCTTAGGAAATACATGACGGAACTTAGAACTGGTGCCGAGGTTACTGCGCCAGACCTTCAGCTGGCATAAAATCAGCATAGCTCTGCTGAAGTCAATGCGGGTGTAGGCTAAACATCAGGGAAGATGTCCCAGCCGATGTATTAGCTGGCAGAATAGTCTCCCAAGGAAAAGGCGCAAGCCTCATCACTTGGCACGTTTAAAACTAGACCAGATAAACTGGCGAACGATGTGAAAGGAACAATCCAGCACTGGCTGGGGACGGACTGGATGACTCAACAGGTCTTTGGCCAGTCTAATTTCTGGGGCAATGTCAGGAATCAGGGCCTGCAGCAAAGCTCGTTTCCAGGCAGCCTCATCAGTACAGCTGGTCTGCAGCAGCTGTCTGATTAGCCACGTAATCTGACTGGCTGCTGAGGCCAGCACGCCAGCTCTTAAGCCAGCAACAGCTCGCTGGCTTCTCAACCCTCATGCCCACCACTGGGCCTGCACTACCTTATTCCTGCTGCTCCTGCCTTGCACCCCGCCTTGCCTCTTTCCTGTCCCTGCCTCGAGCCCCTCCTTGCCTGATACCCTGTTTGCTCAAGCTCCTGACCTCCAGTTTTGATCCCCAGCTGTGGCTCCTGACTACGGACTCCAGCTCGACCCCCTGGCTCTGGTATCCAGTCCGTCCTCCAGTTTTGAACCCTGGCTCTGGTGACTGACTCTGGCCACTAGGCCTGCTGCCCGTTCTGGCCACTAGGCTAGACCACCCTCATCCCGGTTACTTGACAGGAGAATCCCAAATGCACTTTCAAGCCCACATATGGGCCAAACAGAGAAGAAATACAAGAGTTTCTGCCATGCTGTAGGGTCCACACAGAAGGACTCTGTGACCCATGTACACTGCAGAGGAGACCATTGTGGTGGGTATCTAATTATGGCTAGACTCTGGCTGGTATGCAGCAGTACACTGCAGTAGTATCTGCATCGCTCCCAGCTGCTTTCTTCTTCTTCAGAATATCAGTTTTTCAGATAAGAAAACCCACCACTCTAAACTCCTAGATGTGAGAAAATGCAATGACAACCACCTGCAAATAGCCTGAAACAACAGGTCCAAAAGGTGGGAAATAGCCCCATTCCTTTCAGTGGGTTCTAACTCAAATGTCCAATGAAGATACTTTAAAAGCCTACATTGTTACCAATTTCACTGCTCATCAAAGCAGGTAAGACAGGAGACAAAGGATCACACTATGAAGATCTACATAATCTGCTCCGAGTGACAGCTTGTTTTGGTGCCAAAGCGAGTGGGCTTGAGAGACACCACTGCTCACTGCCTAAGGACACACTGGCAGGGCATCCAACTCGCAAAGAGGAAGTCAAGTCCGAAGAGCCCAGCAGAGCATGGATGATCATATGTTGAACATTGGCACAACCTACTGAAAGTGGCATCTCATGTTGGTGCCTCCAGTGGGCGGAGCTTATTTTCTGGGCAGAGTTTGGAAGAGTACCACTACCCTTCCCACACTCTATTTCAATTCCTGATGCCCCACAAGGCGGGGGGGGTGAGGGGGGGGAGATGGCCATGCCCTCGCACAGCTGAATTGCACTGGATGGGAGAAGTGAGCTTTTCCACTATTCCCATCCATAGCCTGCAGTAGCCAGGCACAAACTGGCTATATGGGTCAGCAGCCCCAAAGCATAGGATGGGGCTGAGGATAGCTTCTCTAGCCCTTCTGCACTCAGCACAGTTTCCTTCCACAGAAGCATGCTGAGCTGGGCCGTGCTCCAGCCCAATGCCTATGGGTCTATGCTTGCAATTTTCTAAGGCTTTATAAACAATTTGCTTTGTAAACCCATCTTGGTATTTGTGGAAGTGCTGAAAAGGTTGTGATGTCAATAACATAAGACCTATACAACAGGATTGTGGCCATTTCAATCCCGCGCGTGGCACTTAGGATTCCTCCAGTGAGCAGCCAAAATGCAGGAGTTAAACAGATGAGATGACCCACTAGCTGTCCCTTCAACACAACCAATCTGATGACGAGACGGGATGGGATCACATCCTAAAACATCTCCAGCTGTTCAGTGGCATGGTCTTATAGCTCAGGAATTCATCATAGCTCTTTAAACAAAACACATGACTAGGAAATTCTTGCAGTTGCTTTTGCTAAACAGAACCACATAGTTATTTCACAGGCAGTCTCAGATCCACCCTCAGTGACGCTGTCTGATCGTAAACAACCGACACAGCTCTCCGCAGCCCAGGACAATACAAATACTTGGAAAATGAACAATAGAAAGTTACTCCACCTGGCACTTGCCATGTACGCAGAGGTCAGTCTCATAAGGCCCACATGGAGTACCATCAAGAACCCGGTCTGCCACCAGCACAGGGGACTCCTTCCCCAGAGGAGAGCAGAAGAGTTCACACGGCTTATCTGAAAAAAAATACACAAGACCGGCAATTTCATTCAGCAGCAACCGCAACATTTAGACAGAGCACCAGAATGTCTGATGGAACAAGATGCATGAATATAGTAATTATGTAACATGGACTCTACACAACGACACAGACAAGTACATATTTATCGATAACTATAAGCGGGCTCGGATTCTAACCGCCTCAGCTTTAAGGATGCTTGACCCATTGTTTCCATTCAAGCCCATCATTCTACCACTCCAAGATGCACTGTTTATCTGAAGATGCAGAAAGAGTTAAAAAGAGAGAGGTATGGGAGACTTGAATCAGTGGCAATACTTGTCATTTTAGACCTGAATGAGTAACTTTACAAATTTCTCCTTCTCTTTCTGTCTTCTAGCTTTCCCTGCATAATTCCAGTGAACAATCCTTGGTCTCTAGAATGGGGGCAAGCAGCTCATTGTGAACATTTCATTTACAAAATTCAAGCGGTGCAAGCTAGTTCTAAATGGACACATCGATCGCGTGATTTGTTTCTGTTTCTTGACTGAGTGTAACTCTTGAAGCCACGTTTCCAGTGAGAACATTTGTGTTCATAAATTTAAAACTCACTTTGCACAAATATTGGCTAAAATTTGCTTTCCTGCCAGTAAACTAGCTTGCTAGAAAGCAAACATATATTGCTGGAAAAGATTTGCATTATTTGCCCATTCTAGTAATAGGATATTATATTGTATATTTAGACATTTACTTTGGAAGGAACTGTGTGGAACTAGACGAATAATGGACTAAAAGGCTCAAAATATATAATTAACAGCAGGTGCCATGGTTCTTGGGAAACACACTGTATGCATTTGCAATATTGTCAGAGTAACAGAGTGAGCTGTTTCGATTTCCAGAACTCACTCCTGCTCTCTGCTGCACACAGACTGTATCAAAGGGTATGTCTGTACTGCAACCACTTGGTGCGACTGGAGCTCGAGCTGACACACCCGAGCTAGGTTTAATCTAGCTAGCTCGGATCCTGGAATAAGGAAGCTGCAGGGTGAGCTTTAGCGCAGGCTATGCTTACAAGCAATTATCTAGGGTTCCGGGTGGGTTTGTACAGCCAGTACTGAAGCCCGTGCTGACATAGTTTCACTGTTCTGGGACCCGAGCTAGCTAGATTAAAGCTAGCTTGGGTACATCAATTCAGGCTGCAATCACAGCCTATGAGTGCAGCACTGACACACCCAGAGAAAGAACCTACTGACATGCTGAGGTCGGCGTTGGCCTATACCAAAGTCCGCATCCTCCCCAGAGCTCGGTAGCGTTCAATTTACGAGACAGGAGGCCAGGTTCTCTGATACACTAAGGCCATTTGTATAGGTCCCTTCCTGCTCTAGATTCCCCTTGAATCAAGAACTTGCTTCTCTGCAGCCCATCTCTCTAGTATGTCTGAGCAGAGTTCTAATGCAATGGAGAATCAGGGCTGGCTAGAGGTTGGTTCAGGTCTGTCTCTATTCAAATGCTCAAGAAACCTTCACTGTGTGGAAGCCTGGAACCAGAAAGACACGGGAGAACGTGGTTTGGAGTTTTTTATATGCATAAACCAGACGTGTCAGCACTCCAAGAATGCCAAGCCAACCTGCGCCCTGCCCAGCTGTCTTGCTTTGGGGGGGCGTGTCCTATCAGTGCTCAAAGTGCACTTATCGTAGGTGTGTCCTATCAGTGCTCAAAGTCCTTGCCTTCCCCCCACTACCCTCTCAAATCAAAGCAATTTCTCAATTGCAGGATTTTGATATCATTTTCTGCAAAAGCTGCACAAGGACTGGCCTGCATAAGGGAGTGCCAGTCTGGCTGTTCCTGGACAGCCTCTGCTCCCGCAGCTGTGAACAACTCCGAGTGCCTGCTCTACCATGTGGCGGGAGATATTTCTAATTCACAGCCTTAGCTCAAATGAGCCGTCCTCTCCATAGCGTATTAAGGTACGCCAGTGTACATTAGGAACCCATACCGCAGGCAGAGGGTCGGAGCATATGCTCCTCTGCACCTTTGTAAAGCAGAACCAACCCTGCTCAAGTCAGCTGAGACGCTTTTGGTTTTTTAGCTCCTCCCGCCTTAATTTTCCACCAGGCCCAAAAATGGCAATATCCCTCCCCTCTTGCTGAAGGCAGCTCCCTCAGGTGTTTGCCAACACCTCTGGGAGTGCAGGTCAGAGAGGGGCTCTCCAATGCAGGGGGTTCTTCATGGAGCATCCAAAGCACCCACAGCCCCTGCTGGCCCAAAGAAGTGCCCTAGCTGATTTCTGGCTGCTCCTAAAGCCAGACTGATGTGGCAACCAGAGCAATAAGGGCAAGAGGAGAATAAAAAATGTTAGCTCCTCATGTGGCCTAAATGGGTCAAGTATCCTGAATGTTATTCTGCGAATGCTCCCTAATAGAAGTCCTTGTCCCCTTGGGGAGAGCTGGGGTGCTGACTCCATCAATGGAAACGGAACCCCTGAAAGGCGGCGGCGGCCCTTTAAAAAACAAACAAAAAAAAACCAGAGCACACCCTTCCTATTACTGTGTGACGAGAGCCGAGGAATTCACAAAGGATGGCAACGGAACTGTTACGAGCGGGGTAGTGATGATGGATTTCAGGGAAGTCGGCAGCCAAAGCACGGGGACTATATATCTCAGAAGCAGCCTTCCCAACGGAGCCTTTTTATTCAGGAACCTTTGAGAAGTGCCGAGTTGCAATTTCATAGGCTGCAATTACTCCCGGCATCTGTTATTTTGCTTCCTTGAAAAGAGCTTGTGAAATGTTCTAAACGGTTTATGGACAACGGCTGCTTCCGCGGAAGGAAAAACATAAGTTTTTTTTAATACATATTTGCACTGTTGGGATAACAGAAGAGCTCTTGAGCTATTTGCACTGTTAGGTTTTTTTGAATATATATATATACATATACATATATATATTCAAAAAAACCTAACAGTGCAAATAGCTCAAGAGCTCTTCTGTTATCCCGTTACCCCCAGTCAAATGGGAGACAGGTTGCCCCGTAGATGAGAGCGCTTCCCCCAGGGTTCTGCAGGAGGTCATGTTAGTGATTCAATGGGTGACATTTTCCCCTATGCATCAGCGTTCAAACTGTTCTCCAGCACAGCATCTAGGGTGCATCAGGGAGAGCCCAGCGTGGCATCTGGGTTGCACCAGGGTTCTAGGGTGCCGTCTGTTATAGGAAACATAAATCCGAGGATCTGACTGTAACAGCAACCGTTAGTCGGTGGATACTGGCACCCATGTCAGCTAACTGAGGCCAGGAAATAAAGTTCAGTCTCTTCCCCAGTGCTCCTGTGTGTCACACCCATGATTACCAAACACCGGTGATCAACCGAGAACACACAGCTCTTTCCACAAAGTTTTGCTATTTTCCTTCACTTTCTGTCCTAAGCGGCTTTGCAACGTCACCATGCCCGAAGTAAACCGGTGCTAGGTTCCACTCTGGAGTTGGTTGCCTCCACTGAGGGTAAAACCAGTTCCTGTCTCAATGGCTTGGAAAGCAATCTGGAATCTGTCCAGACGACTGTAACTGAAGTTTTCACTGCTTCTGCACATCAGCGTCTTTTTTAAACTACAAATTAGGAAGGACTTGGGCCACGTTTATCTCTGCTGTAACTTCATTGAAAGCAACACAGTTACGCCACGGACCTCTTTGGCCCTGTGCATTAAGCACGGTGTGAGTAAAAACGGCAAGGAATCCTGTGATTTGTACGTAGCATTGGATGTGGAGCTTCCTCAGAGAAGAAGTAGAGAGAAAGCAACCATACGTGATGTCAGTACATTAAATGAGCTTAAGAGCTAAGACCAATTCTAAGAGAAAACGTCCCGTCAGCCTGCAACGCTCACGAGGATGGGAGATTCACAGACGAGCCATTTGCAGAGAGACCAGGCCAACAGCAGAAGGGTTTGGACTGCATAATGCAGAGTAGCTGATGGGAATTGGATTATTCTGGATGGAAGAGGGAAATGGAAGTGGTGGGTGGCCAAGAAGGGTGGTAAACCACACAGTGAAATTGTTAAGCAGGTTCTCACTTCTGCAAGAGACTAAAGGAAGCACGTTGTACATGTATCCGAGCAGAAAGAAGCGAAGAGCCAAGGCTGCTGGACCAGTACTTTTAGCCTCCTGGGTGCCGAAATAATAATAATCAGGTGGACAAGCTCCTGGAGGGAACTGGGGTTGAGGAAATAGTCTAGTGGAGCTACTGAGAGGGATTTAAATAGGACGCCCTGCAAACCAAACTACGAGAGGAAGTCAGGTGAAGAAAGGTACTTCTGGGGCTGAATTCTTCGAATGACTGTGATAGCTGAACCATTATCTGGACTAGGTCTAAGGCGAAAAGGTTCAAAACTGAATGAGTGTCTGAAAAATTGGTGTATACAAATGAATTGTTAGCTTTACTGGTACTGCAGTGCAGGTTGCGTATTTGCTAGTTTTTAGGAACAAACGAGGCCTATAAAAGTGGGATGGGCTCCGTCTGCCCAGACAGGGCATGCATACACTAGCAATGGGGAGCTCTGTTTGTGGGGGTGGTAGAGATTAAACTAGCAGACAAGGAAGGAGGAGACATCAAGGAGCCATACTGCAGCCAGCAAAAAGGAAGAAAGCTAAAATAAACAGAGAGGTGAGCAAGGCAGAGAGAGAGAGAGACAGTCTAAACCTGTACGGGAAGCCTTTGGAACAGGAACTGAATACCTGGAGGGCGAACAGCTTTCAGCCCAGCAGTAACAAACCAAAGCAAAATTCCTAGAAGACCCTGGAGTTAACAAGTACAGGTGGAAGGAGATGTTTCTCTGAAACTTTTAGGTAGTGACAGAGTGACATCTGGGAATTTGTATCCAGCCCTGAGCAATGGAAAACATTATAGGAATGGGGAAGATACTGAACAGCAGTGACAGAGCAGAAGGAATGGGGACTGGAACATGTCCTACCTGTTTAGGAATGGTTTTAGCATCAAATCCAAGAGCAATTGAAGGAAAGAAACAGACAGACGCTACAGGCCTGATCCAAGGCCCACTAGAGAATCCAAGTGATTTTACTGGGCACTGGATTCAGACCTACAGGAATTAAGGTGAGAGAGTAGGTAATAAACAAAAACTCTCAAGGGCAGGAATAGGAGAACCAGGATAGGGCTACAAGATGCACTGAAGTTAGACAAGTCATTGTAAGAGAAACTACTGAAGAGAATCACTTCTTACTCAAAGACGTGGGGATGCGCTTCAAGAAGAATTCTTCCATAATCCCTGACCTGAAAAGTCCCTAGCTAAGGCCCGATTCTGCAAAGTGCTGGGTGCTGTTCAGGAGGATCTGCACCTCCTGCAAGATCAGGACTCCAAGTAGCCAGTACAGCTTTGGAACAGCATCTGCTATTCCCCTACTGATTAGCGGGTTTGCAAGCCACTGTCACCTCTGCCCTCCTTAGGTGGTTGCTTGATAGCTGGGATGGGCAGTCACAGGTCTCATTTTCAAGTAGTGATACCCAGAAGTACCTCCACCCCACAGCCCCATCAGTGGTGTTTTCCTTGCCTTCTTTTGTGAGAAGAGGGGACTTGCAATATGTTTCTGATGCACGACACTGTTAATATAATTAGGCAGCTTTCAGCTAGAAAAGGGTTTTAAAAATCAATTAATAAATGGGGGATCCAGATGAGACCTTCAAAAACATCAAGTGGAGTTAGGTGCCCAAATCCCATAGAATTTCAATTGTTCTGGGGCATCTAACTCAGTTAGAGTTACTGGAAAACTCCCGCCTAACTGAGTAATCATTTTCAAACAAACCCCATTGGGGCTGGGTGTGAGCATCTCTTACTTATACAAAAGAAATAAAGGGCAGAAATTTTATATTATTCACTATGGCCCAAATTAAGTCCTGGCGTAAATGTTTGCAATTCCTTTGGAACTGCTGACACCAGAGCTGATTGTGGTCCACAGCGAATAATACAGCACATTTCTGCAGACTTTTTTTTTGCATAAGTAACTTCATGTGCTGGGATAACATGAAGGAAGTTTGCTGTTGTTGGCTTTGATGAGAAATGAGCCAAGACTGAAATATGTGAGCTGATGTCCAGTGTTAACCTTTTCTACCCACTGCAATCCTCTCAGCTGTGCTGTGGGGCAGGCCTGGCTTTCAGCTGAGGGACTGCTATCATAGAAACAGCTCAGCAGCATTGCTTTCTGGGCAGGACAGGCCAAATTTGGCACAAACATCCCTTTTCCTGGTGGCCCAGCAAGCGGTACTGGGGGACTCTAAGTGCTGGAGCACCGTGCATCAGACCTGATTTGTTGGGTGCTAACGTCTGAAGGGGACAGAAGGTGCCAGATGTGTAAGGGCACACAGCAGCTGAAGGTGTAATTTCCAGGTTGGATAGATGTATGCACACTAGCTTTGATCAAACTAGTGCACTATAAATAACAGCGTGGCTGTGGCCCAGGCTAGCCACCCAAGTACATACCCAGGGTCTCAGATAGGACTCACTCAGGGGGCGAGCTGAGGCTACCCCTGCTATTTTTAGCACGCTAACTCGGTCAAAGCTAGCACATCTATGTCTACGCGAGCTGGAAATAAGGAGCTGCAGTACAGACATACACTCAGTGTTGATCAAAAACCCTGCTCTGCACCATTTCAGTATGGCCTTGAGAGGATCAGCTCACACGAGTGTGGCCTTGTACATTTATCAGCAGATGGTGATAAAAGGCACCTGTTTCTCCAGAAACCAGCTTAGTGAATCTCATCTTTCATATAACCTAATCGTTTCAGAATGACTGTTTAAGTCCGCCCAAGCACGTATTGAGACTTTGCCAAGGAAAATTGTTTCAGAATAACGACAAACTTAAATACAAGTAGATGTACAAACATGCTGAAGTGGGCAAGGAATCATGCAAGTAACATCCCAACATGAATCTTCCTTCTTGCTTTCAGTTCCCGATTTTGCTTCTATTTCCTCATGTTAAAAATGATCAGAAAGCTCCAATTCCCATGGTACCTGCCTGTTCAGATGGGGACATTTTAATTAGTTCCATAACCTCTCCCAGTCTCTCAAGTGCTGTGGTTACATCCCAAGGCTGTCTGTAAAACTGGCCTGCCCAACAGATCTTGTTGAGAGGCTAAAAACAAGGGCGACAAGATGGTCATAAGAATCAGGAATTCCCTTTAACTGCCCTTCAGATCTACCCTCTTGGGGTTACACCACAGCTGTCTCCGCTGACAAATGGGGGCCAGCAGGATCAATCGAGAAGGGCTGAAAAACCACGGGAAAAAAGTGGTGAGGAACTATATAGAAAGTTGGTGAATTTACCATCAATGATGACAGCTGTCAAGAGGCTTTTCTTCTTGTTGGTATATCTGTCATGAGACTGGCATTGCTGGTCCCTGAAGCTAGGCACTCCTTTAGGGCAGGGTAAATTTTCACAAACTGTGTGTTCCACACTGGCTCCCCGGCAGTTCTTGCCTCCTGGCCCAGGGCTATAATGGGGAAGACAGACCAGTTATCAAGTGGGAGAGGCACAGGTAGTCACAGGTACATTGTTCCTTATCTTTCTCTGTCCAAGGCAACTAATCTAAGCTAATATATTGTGCCATTCCCCTCAGAGATCCCAACTGCACACTTACTTATGGTAGGCCAAATTCTGCCCTCAGATATTCAAGTAGCTCCCACTGAAGGCAACACAAGCTTTGAGAGCACACCTTTAGACAGAATTTACCTCTATGCTGCACATCTAACGGAGTCATCAGAAACAGCCATTTGGAAACCAGATTAAAGCAAGGTCTTTGGAGATATGTGCTCTGTTGGCATAAATATAATGCTGCCCATACTGTATGTATTTTGGATGAGGTGTAAAACCAAGGTGCTGGTCCATTGTGGTCATTAATAGCCCACATGTAGACTGGTGGGGGAATGATCAGCCATACCCAAATCAATTCTCAGCCCATCCCTCCGTGTGATGCTTCACAGGGCTATCCACAATAGCGAAGCACCTCTCTACCACCTGCCCTTAATAAATAAAACATCTTAAACACAAAGGAGGATTTCTTGTTAAAATACAGTCATTTATCACATCCTTTCTAAAGGACCATTTCTTTCTCTTTTAAGCACTTTTCCCCTTGAGAAACAGAGAATCAAAAATATACAGCAAGAACAGTATGCACGGTGCTATGCCATGTGATCACAAAGAGAAGATACAGAGAACTATTTGTTGTATTTCAGTGTATTTTTCCCCCAATCGCCACACTTCTCAGGACAGGTTTTCCCCCCATTCTCCCACCCCCATCTGGAACAAATGTAGCAATTTTTATTTTCAGCATAAAAGTATTCTTTTCTAATGTTCATTTCCTCACTGAAAAAAAATATTACGGGTGAGCCCGCCCTCAGTTCCTTCTCCAGCCAAACATCCCTGAAGGCCCTAAAGCAAAAGGATCAGAGGGCAGGTAGTGGAGTACCCATAGAGGGACATGGCTCAAAGAACAGCAGTTATTGCACAGAGTGATCAACCTCTTCTCCTTAGAGTAGCATCCTTATGGGTGCTCCACTTCAGTTGACTTCCGAGCAATATCCCCAGATGGAGGAGGGAGCTTCAGAACGGAGTCCAGAACTGAAGATAGTACGGCAGAACCGAGTGCCATCTCAGATCTGACAGCATGCATTAAGGCGTAACGTTTGGAAAAGGAACGTACAGAAGCCCGTGTAGCGGCCTTGCATATTTCAGATACTGGTACATTCTACTGTAATGTTGTAGATTGGGCTAGTCGATTATTTTTTTCAAGATCCAAATTTCTCGGTCAAGGTATAGTCAAGATCCAAACTCCAGAGAAAATAATAGAAAAACCAACAATAATAAGTAGATTAAAAGATTTTGGGGGTCTGTTCAAAAGCATCTGGCGGTCTGCCATAGATGTTGCTGAGATCTAGTTGAATGTGCTATCTAGTTGAATGTGCTGGGGGGGAGGCGGGAATGAATGCCCTCAGCATCATAAGTGATAATACATCCAGATATCCTCTGGATAGTCTGAACAGAGATCAAGGACCCCTGTGGATCTTTCCACAAAGGAAACAAAGCACTGAGATGACTTCCTAAGCTGCTTGGTTATATCTAAGTAGGAGGCTAATTCTCTTCTAACATCCAGGGTACGTAAATAGGATTCCTGTAGAGAATGATGTGGCTTTGGGATAAACACTGATGAATGGATTGATTAAGGTGGAACTCTGACAGAGCCTTAGGTAAGAATTTAGGGTGGGGATGAAAAGAGACCTTGTTCTTAAAGAACACCATAAAGGGGGGCGGAATCTGCCACCAAGGCTCCAATCTCCCCAACGCTACAGGCTGATGTGATGTCGACTAAAAAAAATCCATTTTTATGGATAAATGCAACAGAAAACAGGCTGCCGTTCATTCAAATGGAGGTATCATAAAGGTAAGAGTACCAGGCTGAAGTTGCAGTTCAGGGCAGGATTTCTTACCTGTGGACAGAGAATCCCCAACCCCTTAATAACCACGGACAATACCAAATAAGCAAATATGAAGAATCTTTCTACTGGAGGATTGTGACCAAATGGACCTTAATCAAACTAAATGATAACCCTAATTTCTTTAGATCCAACACATAATCCAGGATGATTGAGAGTGGCACCAGATCAAGCAGGAGGCAGTGACAACAATGCCAATGGAAGAATCTCTTCCATTTCTGCAGGTAAGTAGTGCAGATTGATCTCTTTCTACTTTTCAGTAACACCTGTTGTACTTCCAAAGAGCAGGAGAAATGTAACCCCACAAACCATCTAGGAGCCATGCCCTGAGATGAAAAACTGCTAGGTTGGGATGAAGCACCCGACCAGCATCCTGTGACAGGAGATGAGGAATGGTCGGTAGCTCAAACAACGGTTGGACAACTAAGTGAAGCAGGTAAGGATACCAAACTTGTCTTGGCCAGGTCAGCACTATAAGGATAATTCTGACTCTGTCCTGTCCGATCTTGTTAATCTCCCTTAGTATCAGCGGTCTTGGAGAAACACATAGAACAGACCCTTTTTCCAAGACAGAAGGAAGGTCTCTCTTCAAGAGTGGTGGCCCAGACCTGCTCTTGAACCGAAAAGGGGACACTTCCTATTCCTGGAGATAGCAAAGAGATCCACCTAGGGCAGTCCCCACTTTAGGAATATACTGTGAAGAATTTAGGTGCCTAGCTCCCACTCATAATCCTGGGAGAAGTGTCTGCTGAGCACATTGGCTGTGGTGTTCTGTATGCCTAGGAGGTAGACTGCTGAAATTTGGATCTGATGAGCTATGAAACGATTCCATAGTTTCATGGCTTTGTAGCAC
The DNA here is from genome assembly GCF_965152275.1 of Natator depressus. Taxonomy (NCBI): domain Eukaryota; kingdom Metazoa; phylum Chordata; order Testudines; family Cheloniidae; genus Natator; species Natator depressus. Next base: position 75,679,917 of record NC_134243.1, read on the forward strand.
AGGACACGTGAGAGTGAGCAGATGCGCTCGGACTGACTCAGAATTGTTCTGGGAAGACTTGTGTCTGGAGCTTTAAATTCTTTAAACATACACTGGGTGCTGCAGACACTCAGACCTGGTGTCTAGAAACACGAAGCAGAGTTTCCTACTTCAGGAATCTCACCTTCACAAAGTAACTGGGTTTCAGCAAACTCTATTCTGTAAAGTAACAGAGAAAAAGATTGTGTGTGTGAGTGAGTGTGTGTGAGTGAGAGAACTTATAGCAGTAGTAAGCCAGACACAGCAGGACATGTATTTACTGTACTCTTAACAGTGGTTCTGGCTTTAATCTTAAGATTTCATTAACACGAGACACTTTTATGAATTCGCTGCTAGGAATTTAAAGCCAACAGCTCTTATTATGGGCATTATAATATAGTAAGGACTAGATCCACTAAAGTACTGAGCACCTCCTAGGCTTCCCCAAATCCAAACGAAGCGAGTGGGGGTTGAGGGAGGTTATCACCTTGCAGAATTAGGGACTAAGACAAGCATGCTGTATGGCTGAATGTAACTGGCGGCATGGGCCTGCCCCTCTAATTATGGAATAAAATGGATGAGCCTCCCACAATGGAGTGGCTCCTGTATCAACAGGTGTCTCCGAAGCATGCATCAGGGGAGGAAAGCACGGGTGAGAGCTTTGGTTTTGGAGGCATATTAAATATATTTTATTGTATATGTAATGTACAGTTTATAACATATGCAAAACTCTCTCTCCACGCAAGCACATATAGGGATTGTGCCATAATCACACCATACGTGCATGCAGATATACACGTATATATATCTGCGTATGTACACATGTTTATATTTACATAGGAGGCCCAATCACCTTTTCAAAAATTAGAGAGTTAGGAATATCCAACTGAACATTGCTCAGGGCCTGATTTTGGATACAACATACACAATTATATCCTACACACAAAATGTACATACCCACGCATATTTCAAAGACTGCTTTTTAATATAGACTCTCTGCCAAGGTGACTTATCGGCAACATCACAGTGATGCCAGGTTAGAGCCACAAATCAACTTTGAGAATGAAACCTGGATCTGGATCCGGATCCAAATTTTGTCAGTTCAGCCCATCTCTAATAAAACTCTTTGGAGCTTGAGTCTGGGTTCACAACTTTCTCAGGTCATTACAAGACATCAGTAGGCTAAGAAAGGTGAAATTCGAACCAAAATGGGGCTTGTAAAGATGTTTTCAAAAAAATATTACAATAGTAACACTTGTCACTGAGAACACAAAGGTTACCTAGTTTAATTTAATCTAGTCTGATCTACCGGCATACAGAACTAATGTGTCTTACCTACATACTGTTGGCAAATCATACAAAATGCAGGTTCTGCAATGAAAATCTGTCTTGTATCTTGTATCTGTTAAACAGCATTGTGTTTGGTTTAACAGCCTGGAACTACCTTCCTACCCGAACTCGTTCTAAAAAATATGTCTATATAGGGGGCTCACACACCACAGTAATGGGGCTAGACAGAACCCACGTTTGTTTATGTGCTGAGGTTTGTGTTCCTGAGGAGGCAGGAAATACAGTATCCAGGTATATATAATTCAGAAACTCATGTCCTTTATATAAAACTGAATTATGCTCGGATTCTAAAAATACAACTCCATTGGCATATGCGCACAGGGGGTTTTCACTGCTGAACATAAAAAACAAAACAAACATAAAAAAAACACAAAAAAACCCCAGCGATGATCATACAGTCATATCCCTCCCTGTTTCTCTGCAAATTATTTTCATGTGTTTACTGATTGCTTCCCTTTCTGTGCTTATCACAGTTTGTGACACTGTAGCCATGACATTTCCACCTCTCCAGACAGATTTTGTGCAGCCCTTCTAACTGGCCAGGGGAAGGGAGGGTCCAGCTGCTCTAGGGGCTGAAGGGGCCCAAGGTGTAATTTAGACAGCCTTAGGGGCATGTCAAAGTTACAATAGCAGGGCTGTCATACGGGCTGTGGGACTGCCATACAGGCTTCAGCACTGTATGCTGTGAACCCATTCTGCCGTGCCCCTCCGGCCCCCAACACACCTACACCAGACCTTGATGGCCAGCCTCATGGCAGTCTTCCATAGTACCTGAACCAAGGGAATTCTCCCACAGCTGGAACTGGGGCTTTTAGGACTCCGTTATGCCACTCCACCCTTTTAGGCAGCATAAAGGGGCTGGGGCAGAGGTAAAGATCACTCCCTGACTCTAATTCAGCATTGGTTTTTGATCCCCCCGCTCTTCCACACAAAGGCACTCCAAGCTTTGGGCAAGAATGGAAGACAGCAGAGCTCTAAAATTAGAACGTGCAGCCTGGGTAACAATGCCCTACCATGCAACCAGTCGTAGGTAATTCCTGCAGACAGTCACACAAATTGTAGAAGTCAAAAGCCAAATCAAGCAAGTAAAGCAACTGGTTTAAAAAATACTGTGTCCCCCACTGGCTCAAATGTCAGCTGGCAGGAACACACACACACACACACACACACACACACACACCCGCCCCCCCAGCCAATATTTTTGGACAGCGAATAAACCAGTTGCAGAAGACAACGGGATGCAGCCAGGAATATAAAGTGACAGAAGATCACATGCGTGTTCCCCACCAAGAATGTATATGAGCAAAAGAATTTTAAAATCAACATGCAATCTCGGAGGCTGCAAACCCTGTAATTTAATGAGTGAGACAATGAATGGATTTAGGTTTTGTCAGCAGTACGGTTAAGGAGAGTTTCAAGCCAGCTTCAGCTGATAACAAAGAAGCCACACCGGTCTCTTGTAGAATAAAAAGGGAGCAAGTAAAATCAAGCCTGGATTTTACAGAAATGCAATCGCAGCTCAGCAGCGCTTCTCTGAAGTGACTGTTGTGCTGTCCACAGTTTCAGGTTTCATTTAAAAAAAATATCAGTCTCTAGCTCTCCTGGTTGTGAAGAAGCCCTCCAACATAGGAACAGAATTGACTCTGCAGAGTGCTTTCAACAATAGCTATGCCAACTGCCCCACCCCTCTCAGTGAGAGGTTATGATTCAGATGCCGAGCAGCGATCATTTAAATGGCAACACTGTTCATTGTTTTATCCCTCATACAAGGAAGGAGAGGGAGGGTCACAGATCTGCACCACATCCTCTAGATCAGTCATTTTCAAACTTTTTTTCCTGGGGACCCAGTTGAAGAAAATTGTTGATGTCCGTGACCCAACGGAGCTGGGGATGAGGGATTCAGGGTATGGGAGGGGGCTCTGGGCTGGGGAAGGGGGCTGGGGTGCGAGAGGGAGTCAGGGCTCTGGACTGGGGGTGCAGGTTCTGGGGTGGGGCCAGGGATGAGGGGCTTGGGGTGCAGGAAGGGGTTCCAGGTTGGAGGGGGGGCTCAGGGCTGGGGCAGGGGGTTGGAGTGCGGGAGGGGGTCAGGGCTCTGGGCTGGGGATGAGGGGTTTGGAGTGCAGGAAGGGCTCCAGGTTTGGGGGGCAGCTCAGGGCTCTGGGGTGGGCCCAGGGATAAGGGGTTTGGGGTGCAGGGAGGAGTTCTGGGTTGGGGGAGGCTCAGGGGTGGGGCATGGGGTTGGGGTGCAGGAGGAAGTCAGGGCTCTGGGCTGGGGGTGCAGGCCCTGGGGTGGGGCCAGGGATGAGGGGTTTGGGGTGCAGGAAGGGGTTCCAGGTTGGGGGGGGGGCTCAGGGCTGGGGCAGGGGGTTGGGGCACAGGCATGGACTTACCTCTGGCAGCTCCCGGTCAGCGATGCAGCCAGGGTGCACCACTGACCGTGCTGCACCCTGGAAGTGGCCAGCAGCAGGTCTGGCTCCTAGGCGGAGGCACGCAAGCGTCTCCACGTGACTCTTGCCCACAGGCGCCGCCCCCGCCCCGCCCCCCCAAGCTCCCATTGGCCGAAGCCAGTGCCCAGGGCAGGGGCAGGGCATGGAGCCCTATGGGCCTCCCGCCTAGGAGCTGGACCAGCTGCTGGCCACTTCCGGGGCACAGTGCGGAGTCAGAAAAGGTAGGCACTAGCCTGCCTTAGCCGGGCAGCATGCTGACAGGACTTTTAACGTCCCGGTTGGCGGTGCTGACCAGAGCAAGGCGACCCAGAGCCTTACATGCTGTGATCCAGTACTGGGTTGCAACCCACAGATTGAAAACACTGCTCTAGATGATGACTCATTCTGGTCCCACAAGTGGCTGGTGTTTAGGAGATATCATCACTTATTTATCTTCCTGATTCAAAGAGGTGGCAAGCCCAAGGACCAGCCATGGAGATATTCAAACCCCACTGAGTGGAGCCACGCAGCACCTACCATCATATTATGAATATCTGTCCCTCCCCCAATCTGAGTCCTGCATTCAGAAACCTCAAAGCACTTTACAAAGGGGGCTAAGGATCACTATGACCATTTTATAGATGGGGGAACAGACATTCGCCCCTCCCCTCAGCCCATCCAATCTCCACTCCTCTCCCAGCAGAGACCCTGGTCTGTGTGGAGAGGTCTCTGCACAGTCTGGTGCTGGGACACCAGCTCAGCCCTGACCCAGCCTGGGCACTGATCAAGAGGAAATACAGTTTCATTTTCATTCCAATCAGCATCTCATTTCACGTTATGTCTGTGTTTGACTTGGGACAGTAGGATGCCAGAGACGGTCCCCACTGCCCTTGGGTTTAGCTGCCCACCCCAGGCCTGACCCCTTTTTGCCACCCTTGCAGCAACGTTTCCCAACATGCCGCGCGTTAAAGCATCCTGAGGACAAGACGACTTACGGGGGATTGTCGCATTTCCGCTGTCTGAATCGGGCACCGGTGCCACACGTCCTGCTGCACATGCTCCACTGACTCCACGTGCTCCAGTCTCCGTCAACGTGCTCAGGGATGGGAGTTTTACTGACGCATTCCCCAGCTCGGCACCACTGAAACACAATGAGGTTAGCACAGCACAGGCAAAGGCCCCTGATCCCACAGACACTTGTGCATGGAGTTAATAAGAGGATTCCCAAGCATACAATCACGCATGTGTGCAAGTGTTTGGAGCTTCAGAACTAAGGAAAGCAGGACACGTTTTGGTTACGGCTGGAAAAAAGGGAGAGACATGTGGAAAACTGAGCTTTGTCTTCAACCCATGTAAACCAAAAGGGTTTACAGTGACTGCAGGATGGAGCCCTCTGTTGTAACTTGCACAATAACACAGACGATTACCTCAGTAATTCATAGATTAATAGATTCCAAGACCAGCAGGGACCACTGGATCATTTAGTCTGACCTCTACTATAACAGGTCATAGAACAGTGGTTCTCAACCTATTTGCCATTGTGGGCCACATATGCAGATCCCTGTGTGTTATGTGGGCTGCATCCACACAGTATATATACTACCTGTATGGTCCTGAGGATGTTCCATGGGCCGCAGCTGTGTGGTGATTGGGCTCCAAGCGGCCCACAGACTGAGAACCACTGCCACAGAACTTCCTCAAGATAATTCCTAGAGCAGATCATTTAGAAAAACATCCAATCTTGTTTTGGAAATTGGCAGTGATGGAGAACCCACCATGACCTTTGCTTAGTGGTTAATTAGCCGCCCCTTATTTTCAGTCTGAATTTGTCTAGCTTCAACTTCCAGCCATTGGATCAGGTTATACCTTTCTCTGCTAGACCGAAGAGCCCATTGTTAAGTATTTGTCCTTATTGACTGTAATAAAGTCATCCCTCAACCTTCTTGTTGTTCGGCTAATTAGGTAGAGCTGCTTGAGTCTATCAGTTTAAGGCAGGTTTTCTAATCCTTTAATCATCCTTGTAGTTCTTCTCTGAACCCTCTCCAGTTTATTAACATCCTTCTTGAATTGTGGACACCAGAGCGGGGCACTGTATTTCAGCTGTAGTCACACTAGTGCCAAAACCAGAGATGAAATAGCTTCTATACTCCTATTTGAGATTTTTCTGTTTATGCATCCAAAGATCTCATTGGGCCTTTTGGCTGCAGCATCAGACTGGGAGCTCATAGTCAGCTGATTATCCACCACTACCCCCACGTGTTTCTTCAGAGTTAGCTTTTCCCAGGATACAGTCCCCCTTTGTGTATCAGCTACAGTCTGTTCCTACATGAATACATTTACATTTAGCTGTATTAAAATGCATTCTGTTTGCTTGCTCCCAATTTACCAAGATATCGAGATCACTCTATCAGTAACCTGTCCTCTTCATCATTTACCTCTCCCCTAATTGTTGCGTCATCTACATACTATCAGCTGTAAACTTCATTCAGGTACTAGAACTTAATCTTCACTCCCTGAAGAAAGTGGGTTCAAGAAATTGTATCCAAACACAACACCTTCATTACAATGGTTCCTACTGCACATACATCATCATCACTCAGTTACACTCCTATATAACCTTAGTGATTCCAACAGGATTGCATTGGGTTGTAATTAAGGGCTGAATTTGGTCCATTTTCTCGATCTATCTGGATGTAATACAATAAATATTGCTAAGCAAGCCACGTAAAGTGTACACAATTAAGAAACATTTGGAGCTAATGTATTCAGCAAAAGCACACAGGCTAAAATTCTTTCCACCACCTGCACTCAACAGTAAGTACCAAAGAATTTTTAATTAATTTATGTATCTTTCATATGCAGCCAGAAAAAAGGTACATAGTTTCCAGCTTTAGCAACAACTCCCTAAATTACTCTCCTTTAACATACAGCATACGGTGAAATTTCAAGTCTAAAATCTACTGACAGTTAATGAAGTCAAGTTTTTGGGTAACGACTGACATGCAATAGAGACCTGCTAATACAGGTGTTTATTTTCTTTTCCATTAACCATTTTCTCCACCACTCTGAGCTGTGGAAAGTCCAAATATGCACTAGCCATCTGGCTCAGTCTGCAGGGCCCACTAAACCAAGGAATATTCCTAGGCAGAGATCTTCAAGAAAAGAAACCTAACTGAATTGGAACTCATTATGAGCTACCCTCTGTAACTGCATAATTGTGTTAGCATTACTCTAGCCCTTCCTCCTCCTCCCACAAATTGCCTGTTTAAACCTACCTGTTACATCATATCTCAAGTTTAGGACCAGATTGTGCTGCTCTAACTCAAACTGAAAAGTAATGTACTCCTCAAAGAGTCTCATTGAAATGAATGGAACTGAAGAGCATCTTATTACACGACGACTTACAGGTGGCCCTTAGACTGTACATTCGTCAGGGCAGGGACTACCTTTTCTTCTATATTTGTACCTAGCACACTGGGGCCTTGATTTCTGTTGGGACCTCCAGAGGCTACTGCAATACACATCAAAGAAAAGAAAAAGAATTTAATGCCATTTAATCCAGCTGTTTGTACAAATCAATCAGAACAAAATATGGGTTTATAAGTAAATATTTCACGTCCTGGAAACGTCAGTCCACAGACATCATCATAAAAAGCAAAACAGGTGCGGAGCATTTTGATTACCTTGTCTGCCCCACATTCTGTGCCATCCAGCGGGGGATCCAGCTTGGTTTTACAAGACGTGTCTCCTTCCACCAGGCACCACAGCCCAGCACACATCAAATGCTGCAATCACAAGGCCAAGAAGTGCAGTTATTGCTTCTGGAGAGGTCAGCTGTCATTATGGGATACACTGCAAAGCTCAGTCAGTCTCTCTAATGTGAATCTAGAGGCTTCTGGTTGGTTTTTGATCTATTATTTTTTAAGGAGAAATTGACGCTATATGGGGAGGGACGGGGGTTGGAAACATGAAAGAGATCAATGGATGCAGATGCATGAAAAAAAGTGCATCATTTAAACACATTTCTTTTCATAGGAATAGATCAGGTACAATAAACGAGGAACGTACAAGGGAGGAATAGACTAGTGCATTCCTATACCAGTCAAGCTACATGTATGCCTGGATTAGCGAGTCACCTCATTGTTTTTAACAACATACAAATAAATAGAATATGGTATACTTCGGCAAGCCCTGCTGAGCTTCTACCTTGCCCAATCAACTGGCAGTTTCCCAAAGGTTTCATGGTATAAGCAGGTCTTGACAGAGGAGCTGAATGAGGTCAGGGCTGCAGTCTCATAGTCTAGTTTGGAGAGAGTGTTCCATGCAGCATGGGAGAACGCATGAAGGCCATTGTGTGAGAAATAGACAAAAGAGCGATAGTTGGCAGGGGCAACGCAATAATATAAAAAAGCAGATAAGCAGGGAGGGGCAGATGTATGAAAGGCCCTGATGGTAAGAAGAGGCATCTTGAATGTGATGTGTGAGAGAAGGAGGAACCCAGGAGATGTGAGAGAACCAGCAGAAAAGAGTACGTTGCATCTTGACACCAGGCCTGAAATGCACTCTGGCTACCATTAACAAGACTGATCAATGGACATTACTGGGATACTGATTTCCACTATATGCTTGCATGACCTGTCGTGTCAGAAAAGTTTTCTGAATTTGAGAAAAATAATCCAAGAAAGAAAGGTCTTTAGATCTTTCACATTTTCTGAAACGTCCACCCTGCTCTGCAACCTGTATAAGTGGATGATTTGAATAGAAGGTTCTATGGTTTGTGCATGCACGCGCGCGCACACACACACACACACACACAATTAAAATAAATAAATAAAAGCTATATTTCTTTTCACTATCATTCACATTTCACTGTAATGGTAAAAAGATGAGAAGCTTGGCTCTAGTATCAGCTGGTCTTGTCAAGATTTATTGAACCTCATTAAATAGTTTGAGTCAACACACTTGAACCTTATGATTCTTCCACAACATAATGTGTGTGCAGACACATGTTGGTATGTATATATCAAATATGCTTGCACAGCACATGGCGTAATGAACGGAAGAGAGAAATCCTGCCATAAAGGGTGATGGGGTTGAACGTACTGAAAAACTGGTTATCACAGCAGTATCTACATCCTGTTTTAACTTTACATTTTCTTCTGGAATGAGGATTTTGCATTATTTAAAGCAAAAGAACGTTTAAAGAAAGCTACAAGCAGAGCTTGGTAACAACTGTATCTGCCATCAGCAGCATGGAAGTGCAGCGCTTGTTAAATAAAAACCAATCAAAGAGTTTTCATGACATCCACGTACTCTTGAGCAGGCTCCTGTGAAACAGAGGATGGACTGAAGATTTCTGCTATTTGTACTGAATTATCACTAATTATTATTTTTTCCAAAGGTCTTAAATTTCTTTGCAAACATCAATTAACCCTCAAGACATCTTATACAGTAGCAATATATTGGCCCCATTTTATGGATGGGTACACCAGGGCATGGAAAAGTTAACTCACTGCCAGACAATACACAGCAAGTCAAGAACAGAATGTGGGAATTCCAAATCCCAGTCCCTGTGCAAGACAACCCTTCCTCCTCGTTGGGTTTGCACAGGATTAGAAATCGGGTGGATTAGCTGTCCCATTTCATTGTCAGAAAGTGACACGCTGCTTGCTAGCCATGAAACCTTTACACCAGCCAATGTATTTTCCTTTACATCTAAGATACTGTATTGAATTAACATATCTTATCGTATTAGGGTTTTATATGGCACACTGGCAGCTAGAACACTGCTGAGTTATGAAGACTTATAGATCACACTTTACATTAAGGTTTTACTTATCAATGGTTAATAAAGAGCTGATAAATAATTAATAGAAGTATAAGCATGTTACAGACTTTAGTTACAGATTATTTAAGCACAACAGTAGAAGGTATTATACATACACTTACAAGCTATGGTTTTAAGCAACCTATTGACCTGGTGGACTTTATAAACTATACCAGTTGATTAGTTATTTATTAAAACAGCTATTAATAATTTATCAACCCTTTCTAAACAGAAGCGAACTATAAAGCATGACCGACTTTACGAACAAGAATTCATTGTCCCAACAGGCTCACTGTTCTCCCTAGATGACTGTGGGCAGGGACGTTTCCAGAGCAATGTCTGTGACTGTCAGATCCAAATCACCGTAGGGTAAGACTGCCAGCTGAAACAAAGGGTGGGTGCTGAATTTAGGGATGCAGACAGACTGGCATCGTTTTGATTTTGGTGTGCTTCGGCCCTTCTCCTCCAAGCCTGGGTAGCTCACTATCCATAAAGGTACATCTACATGGCACACTTCTTTCGGCAGCGTGCAGAGTACATTCACTGCTCAACTAGCTAGCACAGCAGTGCAGACAGTGAGGCACTGCTTGGGGGAGTAAAGACATGCCTGAACCCTGTGGGTAGGCACCCTACACGGCTCTCTACACACCCAAGCAGGGCCTTGCCTGTTTACACTGCTATTTTTAGCTGCGTAGTATTCTGCTGCCTCTCTGCTGCTGGCATCTGTCCCTGCCACAGGGAAAGGCTCCAGCAGTGGGGAAAAGCTCTGACGACAGAAGCAGTGGGGAAAGGCTCCAGCAGCTGCTGCCAGAGCCTTTCCCCGCTACCGCCCCACAGCTAAAGCCTTACACTGACACTCATAGCTACATACCGCCATGTCGATGCAGCCTGCTTTTCACTGTGGCGTGTAGCTACACGTACCAGGGCTTTGGAGCTGTGCTCCGGCTCCGCTCCAGCTCCAGGCAAAAACCTGCAGCTCCACTGCTCCGGAGCTGCTCCGGGCTCCGGCTCCGGGCTCCGCTCCAAAGCCTGGACACATATCCTACATGCTGATGCAAGTGATGTGCAGTGTAGACGTACTCATAGTCTCACAGATTTTTTAGGCCGGAAGGGATCATTACGTTCATCTAGATTGCAAAACACAGGCCAGAGAACTTCATCCAGTGATTCATGCATCAAGACCATACCTTCTAGTTGAGCAACAGTGTATCTTTTGGAAAGACATCCAGTCTTGATTTTAAAGATTTCATGTGATGGATAATCCACCACATCCCCAGCTAAACTCTTCCAATGGTTAATTATGCTCACTATTAAAAAATTGTGCTTTATTTCTAGTCTTGAATTTGCCTAGTTTCATTTCCAGCCATTGGATCATACAGTCTATGTAAATTACACAGCGCTAAATCCTGCTCTTAGATGTACAATTGCGCACATGGACAGAGGAAAGAACAGAAAGTCAGAGAAATCTAGCAGCCGTACATATGAATTGAGTTGCCAGCCAGAATTCATCCAGAGTTCACAAGATGTGATAGGCAATAAACTCAGCTAACACGTCCAGTGATGTACCATGAGCTGGGAGATCGTTGGACATAGCTAACCCCAAACAGGTATGTGTGTGTGGGCAGAATTTGTTTCAGTGATGATACCAAAATACAATTCATGGATAGGACTGGCACAAATATTCACAATCAGACACATATGCTTACATAGAAAAATACTCTGAAAAAAACCTCTATCATCAACATCAACCTTCCTGAAATTTCACAATTGAGGGATGGAAAACAGGATTTTTATAGAAGCCTTATTTTCGACTCCTAATAACAAATGCAAAGCATACTTCAGGAAAGAGCTATAGAAACACATAGTAACTACACTGCAGCTCTGTGTCCTATTGCCACACCATCACAAATCTTAAAATCCCATGCGTCTATGCCATAAAGACACTCAGACAAAGATTAAACCATGGTGCTTTATCATGTTCATTTCAAAAGAGATCAGATACCCTCTTCAGCTAAAATATGATCCCAAACAAAAAATCTCCGTTAAAAAGTCATTAGCATTCAGTGTTGCTGGGGACTATTAAAATGAGAAATGGCTGGACTTGACAGAAAAATTGTTTGTATATTTGAGTGACAATTTAGAGCACAGATTGCTGTACAATATAGGTCATGAAAGTTGCTGTACTACAGTTAAATTGTAATTTCAGCATTTGGCACTGGAAAGCAGGTCTGTCCGTGATGCACAGTCTCCTCTCTGAATAGGAAACTATTCAAGCGGTTGGGAATTTTCTAACACAATATTTTTTCATTTGAAAATGTCAAATTGTCAAAACCGAAACTGTTCACAGGAAAGGGTCAGTTTCCTCATTCAAAAAATTTGACAAAGTAGTTTTGAAACTGTCAAAACATCTTTTCGTTTTGAAATGTTACTTAGTTTACCCCCCAAAAAATAAGGAATTTTTTAAAAAAGGTTGAAATAAAAATGAAACGTATCAAGGTGACCGAAACAACATTTCAATTGACCCAATCTGGAAAAAAAATTGGATTATAAATTCATGAACATTTTTGAGATTTCAACTTTTTCAACTCACTACAGGTTGGGGAAAAAATTAAATATCTCAAAAACTCAAGTGGGATGAGAAAATCCATAGCATTGCATAGCACTAGAAACTATAGTCAAAGGATGTGCATGTGACACACTGTTAGGAAGCATCAAGCCTGAGGAGGTGGTCCAGCCACAAGAGAATTACATTTATCATTACAGGTGTTAGAGCGGTACCCAACTGAGACTGGAGCCTCATTATGCCAGCTGCTGCACATACACTTAGTATGAGACAGACCCTGTCCTATCAAAACTGACAAAGGGTGGATAAAGGAAGTATTATCCTCACTTTACAGATGGGGAACGAAGGCGCAGAGGGATTAAATGACTTGCCAAAGGTGGCAGAGGGGGAAATTGCATCCAGATCTCCCATGTGCCCAGTTTAGGGCTTTAAGCCATAAAACCATCCTTCCTGGACTTCAAGGTAAGAATGGAGACAGCTCTCATAAGATCCACATAGAAGGCTTCATGTGGTTCCCCCCTACTCAGACTTGATTCTCCATCTCTTTCATAGTGCGGGCCAATTCTGAAGAGAGAGGTTACCTTGTGTAGACCACTCCCATTAGTCAGCACAGAATATCAATGTACCCAGTACCTGACAGGAAGCACTCAGACCTCCCAGGATTTGGCCCCTAATAACATGAAGTAATTTCCAAATCTGTGATGTAATAACAGTCCATGTGGCTCTTCTTGCCGCTCAGAAATAATCCTGTGGAAATCGCTAAACTTTCTGCATTTTCCTGGATTAGGAAAGAAAGGAAGGATTCCATTCTCTAGAGAACTAATTAGCTCCAGCTGCCTGCTGCACACTGGAACCAGCAACCTCTTATTTCTGCCCTCAGAGTTAAACACCATGAAACTGATTCTGTCATCACAGAGAGGGGATTATGGGGAAGGAGTAAGAAAGAGTAAATAGCCTTAAGGAAGGGGAACAAGAGAAAACTATATAAAGTACACAGGGAGAACTGCTTTTAAATACATTAGTTTTCAATGGAGAATCACAGCACTTTAACTTTCTCACAGTTTTGGCTTGGCAAATAGTTAACTGTAAGCTGTGCCCATGTGCAAAATTCCAGTAAACACCAATTAAATACAAAACAATACTGTAATAAAACACTTACTACTTGCATAGAAATTTACAAGGTATTGTACATACTTTCTCTAAGCCTCTCAGCACAGCTGACAGGTAGGAATTCACCTCCCCATTTTACAGGTGAGAAAACAGATGCAGAGAAGTGAAGTCCCAAATTTTCTATCACAGCTTCTAATTTGCGGGGCGGGGAGGGGCTAATCTCCACCACCTATGGACGGGTAATAGAAGGCATCAAGAGTCTGCATCTGCCGTTGATATTAGTTAGAGCTGGAGGTGCTTAACAGCACTGAAAACTACGTCCTAGATGTCAAGAGCTAGACACTCAAAAGTAGAAGCCCCAAAATTGGAGGCCACTTTTGAAAATCTAGGCCTAAGTGGGCTGTCAACGGCGAAGGTGGGATAAGCACCGCAGTGGCTCTCTTGGAGTAATTCCATGGAGCTGATATTGAAAAGCGGTCAGTGGAAGTTCCAATATAGGGCAAGTGGAGCAAAAATTACAAATGAGAGGGGTTATTCCAGAAGTGATGAGCAAAGGCTGAGGAAGAGCCGCATGTGATCCTGTTCAGCACCACAGGAACGATAGATTCCTGCCGAGTTTGTATTTCATCAAGACTCTGAACGCCAAACTCTGAAGGCTCACTCATTTGGGATCTTTAGTAGTGAACGAGAAAGAATGGACCCCTTTTATTCTGAGCTAGAAAGGCAGGACTTCCACAGATATATGAAAGTGAATCACAAAGAGGACATGCATCCCACTTGATGAACAGCAATCACAGAATCTCTCTGAGATGTCACCAGAAAAAGTCTTAAAAAAGAAACATTGTAATTTTCACTATTTAACGATTATCTATGTCTCCAGTACATTTCAAAGTACACCCACACGCTGTCCTTTTAGCGTATAAAGTGCCTGGCTCTGATAACCAAGTCTACAGCTGATTCTCCTCTCAGACTAGTTTTACACCATTGTAACTCCATTGATTTCAATGGAGTTACAGCTTGATTTACACCTGCGTGAGCGAGTGGAGAATCACCAAACATTCAGAAAGTGTACCAAATCCAAGGGATTAATTTAGTTCAAGAAGAAATAATCCTTGAGTTAACTGCTTTCCAGTGCTATTATTTCAGCTGCAGAAATGAATGAATTCAACAAAGTTGTTTCCTAGACTTTTTTTAATGCTCTTTATCAGGGAAAACGTAACAAAACAAATGCTGCGAACATGGACCATGCTGAGCTCAGTCTTCTGCATTAGATGACTTTACATGTATTTATCTGGCTAGCATCACGTGGATGTCACATGAAATATACTGGCTCCATGGATACATGGAGTGATACTGAGAGCTTTTCTGTTCCCAGTAACCAAAACTGAAGAATAAAAACCCTTCCCATCAGAGCTGCTCTTTCTTTTAGAAAGAAAAAACCAAAAAAATCCACCAGGTCTTAGAACAGTAATTACATGTTGTAATTCAGCTATTGTAAGTACCAATATTCGGCTGTTGTAAGTACCGATCCCAAGATATGAATGAAACTAGCTTTCATCTTCAATCAAGTCACTTTTTAACAGCAGTAATTCTACAGGTCAGCAAGAGCAGCCCAGGGCTCTTCATCATAACAACATCTTAGCAACTGTAGTTCCAGCATCCCAAAGGTCTCCACACAGCTGTGCGACCCTTTCTCGGGGCGTCCAGGACAGAGAGTTGCCGAGCGACGCCTCTGCCTCAGTGAGAGAGGGAGTCTTTTGTGCAGTAGCTGAGTGTCAGCTCACTGACCCTGCCAGCCCTTCAGCCACTCAAGCACTCTGCTCAGGGCTCTGCCAGCCTCTACTTTGCCTGGCAGGCACACACTCCTCAGAAGCATCCTCCTGCAGTGTCCAGCCCCAGTCACTGGACACTCCCAGTAATTGCCAGGCTCACTACTCCCAAGGGAATAGTGCACACACTCCAGCTTGTTTGAGTCATCTGAGTAGCAGCTCACATAGAACAAAGCAGTTGTACTCTATTTATAGTAAAAAAAACTATTCGTTGCTTAACAAAGGTAAAAATTGAGGCGACGTTGAGCAAACCTAAGAAGAACAGGTTACAAATAAAACAAAGTATGTATAATGTGCTTCTAATAGACTAAGACGTAACTGTAACAGGCTAACCTTCTCACCTGAGCTCCAGTCCAAGCAGGAACGTCTACACTGCTATTTTTAGACTCATAGCGTGAGCCCTACGAGCCCAAGCCAGTTGACCCGGGCTCTGAGACTCACTGCGAAGAGTCTTTTTTTTGCAGTGTAGATGTACCTAAGTCCACCCATAAAAAGAAAAGGAGGACTCGTGGCACCTTAGAGACTAACAAATTTATCTGAATCATAGAATCATCGAATATCAGGGTTGGAAGAGACCTCAGGAGGACATCTAGTCCAACCCCCTGCTCAAAGCAGGACCAATCCCCAACTAAATCATCCCAGCCAGGGCTTTGTCAAGCCTGACCTTAAAAACTTCTAAGGAAGGAGATTCCACCCCCCCCCCCAGGTAACGCTACAGCTCACTTCATCGGATGCAAGTCCACCCATGTGACTCAAAACTATTTGTATGTGCAAAGGTTGCATGATTGGGCCCCTGATGAGTATTTATAGAGAACTGTGCTTGTCCATCTATACCACATAAAAGACATACATGGCTAAGATTTTCAGAAGTGACTAGTGATTTTGGGTGCCCACTCTGAAACACCTTAAAGGGGCCTGGTTTTTATGAGGGGGCTCAGCACTTTCTGAAGATCAGTCAGCGATAGGTCAGGGACTCAAAACCTGCGGCATTCAAACTCACTTATTTTTTAAAATCTTGGCCATGGTCCCTGTTTCAAGGAGTTTAAAGTTCTACCGCAAGACACACAACAAGATACAAAAGACTGACACATGCAGAAGATGGCGAAGATTTGACATGGAAATCCATAACGGAAGGGCTAGCTAAAGGAGGGTTGTGTTTTCAGGAGTACAAAGGATGAGAGTGGGGTTTTCAGGAGTACAAAGGATGAGAGTGGGTGCTTGGCAAACGAGCAACAGGAGACTTTACCAAGCACAGAGGGAAGTGATGAAAGGAGGAGTGAAGTTTCTTTTTGAGGACCATTCCCTCCCCCCGCCCCCGCATTATTAGAGACTTTGAGGAGAGGGAAGAGGGGACATATACCATATATACTATTTTATTGCAAGAAGCTAATTCTATTCTATTTCTTATATGCCAGAGATGAATGTAACAAAATCAAAACACGGGAAGATAGTATTAATGAGACTGTAAACTAATTTTATGGCTAGGAAGCCTGGACCTGTAACTGATCTTTTCTGAGCCTTAGATCACATCTCACAGAAGCACTCAGGATTCACAGAACCATAGGCATTAAAAATGAAAAAGGACCACCTCATCCACCTCCCTGCCAATGCAGAATTATTTTCACACCATACATGTTCTTGTGCTTTGTCAAACCTAGTTTTCAATGTCTTAAGTGAGAGGACATGGAAAGATACTGCCATGATTTCTTTAGAGAGGCATAACATGTTACCTAAACCACTTCGTGTCTCTAAAGCAATCATGTCCATATCTTTACCAGCTCAGAATCCAGAGGAGCAAAACTGAGGAACAGAGTGATTCACTGAATGAAATGGTGGATGATTTCTGTGTTACTCTACAGATTGTGTGTGTGTTAAAGGGGCTGCAGATAATTGACCAGTGTCAAAACTATAATGGTTGTACTAGGATAGATATTTGCAGTCCATGAGAACAGTCCAGTCTATAAGCACATACCCTCTACGCCATGACTGAGAGAAGGGTTATCAGTCCCACAACTATTATGTCACAGTCCTCCAAAAGCCATACTCTGCAGGTTCTCTGTGGCCAGAGCCACAGCACGGGCATTCTAGGGCAGGGTCAGAGGCATGGGCTATGCTTTTATATCTGCTAACTCAGGAGCCCGTATCCTGTGCAGAATAAACCTGCCCATGGCACAGTCTGTTCAAAGGGCAGTGGGTAGGGTCCCACAGCCAACCTGACGGGCTCCCACTTTAATGCTGCTTTTGCAACCCTGACACAAACCCTATCGCCCCAATCTTGCAAGACACCCAGAGATTTCATCTCCCATAGGTTTCAATGGAAGTTTTGGGCACCCAGAACCTTGCAATATTGGACTCTAAAACCATTTAGGCTCCGTGTTCAGTATAGAGTGTGTACACTTTGCCTCTTTAAAAAAAAAAAAAAAAAAAGTTGTCTGTCAAACATCCCTTAAAAGCTGGGAAGTTAAAAGAGTGAAGTCACAGATCAAGTTTCTTGGCCATGGGAAATGAGAAAACGCATAGTAAAAATAAATATAGATACATATACACAGTGTTCAGATGTGGTTGGGAAGATTATGGGAGTTTTTTCTTGAAGTCTTTTGCAGATGGGAAGTACCCAGAGGCTGATGGGAGAGGTCTGAGAGCAGGCTTGTTATACTGTGTTTGCAGGCTGACATTCAATAGCATTTTGGCTAATTTAGTTGAAGTTCAGACTTCAGCTGTAGCTGCCACATCACAAGGCTACACTAATTCTCTCCCCCACCCCAACACCCCATCTTATGTCTTAATAAGAAAACGAAGGCTTTCCAAACACTCGAGCGCTTGGTTCCTAATATGCGCCTCTATTATTTTAAAGAGTTTATTATTTTTATATTCTTAAATTGATACACTGTATTTTTAGAATTTGATTTTGATTCCCCCTCCCCCCCCCCATATATATATTTTAAAACCACTGCACCAGAATGCGTTTTGACAGACTTCCAAAATGAAACACGTACAAAAATTTCTGAAGCATTCCAGTAATTGTAAACTGGGTTGTGCAATGCAGTCAGGCATTCTGCTTCTCTCTCGATTTTTTTTTTTAAATATTATTTCCACCGAAAAGAAAGAGAAAAAATGGTCTGCCTTGCAACGTACAGAAGCAGTGAAATAGGACGCTTCTGTTTCATATAAAACAGGCAAAATGAAAATAGTTGCACTTTTAACAACCCACATTAGGAAAACTATAAAGTATAGCAGGGCAATTAGGTAAATTATTAACTTTACTTTTAAAAAAGAAAATCTTCTTATTTTACCTTACAACTGCCAAGCATGTAGCCTGCACGTTTTAACAAAACCAACCCCATCCTTTACTGCAGTGCTATTATTAATTGTTATTATTACTACTATTCTAATTTATACCACACCCACAGTATTTATGTATTTTACAGACACATCTGTAGACGCAGCCCCAGCCTGTACAGAGGCTGATCTGTATCCTCCTATTGCAGAGATTCAATTGGCTTACAATCTTAGTATGAGTTTTTATCGGTACTCACCACATACCATAGTATTTGGGTCTTGATCTTGCAGTTGACTCTGCTCAGGCACACTCTGCAATCACACAGAGCCCCACTGATTTAGTGGGGCTCAGGGGGTTCAATCCCATAGATCTCTTCACAGGATCAGGACCACAGATAGTCCCACTAATGTCACACAAATTTGCATACCTATGTTTCCCAACAAGCCTTTGATTATGAAAGCTGAAAGGATTTTTAAGATCCAACTTACTGACACTATTTGTGCTCTTCCTTTACTTTTTTTTTTCCATTTTGGACAGCTTGACAATGGAAACAGGCTAGTAAGTTTCATTTTTGCTTACAGTCATTTTCGTTCTCAGGTTCTCAGTGCTGCAGTGTTTTGACTGTGGATGCTACAGAGGAAGTTTATTTGTTTAAAAGCAACTGCAATTTAAGGAAAATGATGGCACCATTCCTACTGGTCTCAGATATTCTAAAAGCTTGTTTACTCAAAATCTCAGTTCTGGGCTACATTTGAGTTAATAGCATCCCTTGTTAAGCAGAAAATCTCTTTGTAGCAATGTTAATCTCTACATGCCATTTTAGTCTAAGCACAGTTCTGACTCAAAACAATACTGAAAGATAATGGTTATGTAAAAACCCGCAAAAATGCGTTAATAATAAATAAGCCAAAAGGCATACAAAACGGAAAGCCAAACACTGGATACAAGAGATACAAATCACATTTTTTCCATAAATATAATGTCAGCCCCAAAGCCTCTGTTAGTAGGCATGCCAGCTTGAAAAATAAACCCAGCGCTCATGATTAAACACACAAGTGTATTTTCACATGAGTTTGTGAACAATGTGTTCCTGTGTGTTTCTGGTGCAGAAACTTTATCTCAGCTGTGAGAGATGTAGCCATGAAGGCTTCGTGCCTTCCATTTTGTGGACAGCATAATAAAGAAAAACGCCCAAGGCCTATTCATCACTTAAGTCCTACATTGACAATTTATGTGGGATTTGAGTAGCACCTATGCTTTTTGCTGGTCTTCTGCACAGGGCCTTCTACCCATGATACTAGACTTACAAGCCTGGTAGAGGATCTGGGAAATGGCGGTCAGTCAGGGCAGACTGTCAAATGCCTTGCAAAACCTGGATGTAAGTGTCCAGAATACAATATTGCAAGGCACCAATGCCTGGATGGACGATACAATGAGTTTTAAAAGGAGGACTCCTATTTACCTCTTATTGCACATCATGCTGTCTGTATCTCATGGATTTTCATGGCAGCAGTGTCATCCCCACAGGCCCACCTTTCAAACACTCATTGAATCAGTTCGGTGTTTGGTAAGATGACAGTAGCTTTATTCCTATAAAACAAGCATTACCATGCCAGACTCTAGATGGGCCACATGTCCTTCCATCAAACAGCACTATGCTATAAACAAGGGTTTGATTCTGATCTCACACTAGTTTTACAGCAGTGTAATTCCATTAACTTCAACTGAGTTGCTTCTGATTTACACCAATGTAAGTGAAATGAGAATCAGTCCCAGGGACATGACAAATTCCTGAACCAGATTTGATATATGTCAGAACCCAGCCTTGCTGGGGCTAATTAGGGATTATTCTGTTATTAGCTCCTGAAAACGTATGGGGTGAAATCCTGGCCCTGTTGAAGTCAACAGCAAAGCTCCCATTGACTTCTGTGGAGTTAGGATTTCACCCTGCGACCCTGGACAAATCTATCACCCGATTCTGTGCAGCGTATACCCTGACAACGTTCAGAGTTTTCAGAAAGAAGAGTTAATGGAGAGCACCAGGTAAACAGACGTCCCCAGAACTCTCCCGGCATTTGCAAATGGATTGGAAGTATGTAACCCAGACGTAGCCATGAAGGGTACGTCTACACAGGGAAAGCAAGAGCTGCAGCAGTGAGTCTCAGAGTTCAAATCAGCTGACCCAGGCTTGCGGTGCGGGCTCAAAATAGTAGTGTAGACGTTTGGTCACAGGCTATAACCCAGGCTCTGAAACCCAGAGAGAGGGGAGTCTCTTGGGCCCAGGCTGTGGCCTAAGCGGGAACATCTGCTCTGCTATTTTTAGCTCAGCCACGTAAGCCGAAGTCAGTTGACCCAGGCTCTGAGACATGCTGCCATGTGTCTATTTCTACTGTGTGGACATACCCAAAGTGGCTACCTCATGATCCTTCATTTTTGTGCTGTGATTTCTGAGGAGAGCTCAGAACAGTTCATAGTGGTTTGGCAAACATTCTTATTTCTAGAGACTGCCAGTTTGCACGCCAGAATCCTTCATTAGAACAACAAATTAAGACTGAGATTATCAAGTGTGCCTAAGGGAGACAGGTGCCCAACTTCTCTGAAAATCTTCACCCAAGCCTTTAACACACATGGTTACCAAAGAAAATCTTAAAAATTCAAACTGATGCCATGCTGACTGCCAAAGTCTGCAGACAGCAGAAACAATAGCTATGAAAGAACGGTGAGCAGCTACATTTTATCTTAATGAAATTTTATCTACATTGAGTCTGAAGGCTAATGATGGCAGCACAGGACTGTAAGCTTAGTTCACTGTTTCACTGATGAACAAAGTGCACACGAAGGAGCAGGACAATTGCAACAGGAAGATCTATACTGAGTGGAGTTTCATTTTGGCCTCCCTGGTCAGTGCAGCTTGGGTTGGTGGCAGGGCTTAGGAGTCACATTACTTCTGCTGCCTCAGTACGATAGAGTTTGGAAGGCATTTTTTGCGGGGGGAGGAGGGAAGGGGGACAAATCAAAGCGATACAGGTGGGGTGGAATGTTCTATGGCTCTATCTAGCTATTGTTGAGACTTCTATTGTTACTCTTTACTACAGTAGCTGAATGACTCTCATGCACAAAGCTTTATCAAACAGGAAGATTTTGCAGCCTTTCCTCAAGATGGTTAGATTCTGGATTCATCTATTGTCCTCTGGAAATTTACCCGAGCATAGGGCATTTTTGAATGTAGGTCCTCTAGTTTGCCCAACATAATTATGGAGCTCAGCTATCTCTTTCTGAAATGTCATAATACAGCTCTCTTTATTAAACAGGAATGGAGACAGAAGACACGTGTAGTCATAAAAAGATTGAGCAGGCTAATTTCCTGAAGTTTGTTTCCTCTTTGTAACAAATATTTACCGTCATATGTTTATTACCTTGTACGTTTGGATTTTTTAATAATACTTTATTGAATTAAAAATACCACATTACTATTGGCTAGAAGAGGAGACAGCTATGTTTGCCAATAATTTCTATAACTAATGCCAACGACTGGTGCCAATTTTTTTTGGTTCATATTTCCGCAGACAGCTTAGAGACGTACAGTACAAGCATTCTGTTGATGAGGCACGAGAAATACGAAGGTGAAGGCAAGAAAACCTTCCAGGATTTAAAAATGAAAGCTGACCATTTCCTATAACGAACTTTGTTTCACTGCAGGCAAACACCAACTCACAGCAGCTGAACAGCATGCAAAAATGACCATGGTTTAATGAGGTGTAAAGTTAATGGCACATATTTTCACAGAACGTCAACACTGAACTCTGAAGCACTCCCATCCTACATTCATGATCAGAAATACCTACATATACATAATTAAGCAGCGTCCTTTATTCAGCCAAAGCTTGTATAGGCTTCTCAGCAGAAATTATTCTACTCTAAAGTCCTTCCAAATATGTATTAAGGTTTCTTTTCTTCTTTTCTAAAGATTTCAAACACTAAGACTAGTAAAAATCCCAAAGGACCAACACACCTGCTAACTGCCTAACAGAGAATACTGCCGACTGGTTTGGTACACTGACAAACACACTCTGAATGAGGAGTTTCAAGAACACTATTTCTGAATATGCTATTTCAGCATGAGAAATGCAGACTAGTTAGCAGTAAAATGGTACTTCCTAGTGGGGGTGAAACCTCCAGGAATGACAGTTCTTTTCTGCAACAATGCACTTAGCAAATATCTACCAAAAGCTCGGTAAGCAGCATAGTATTTGTTCATTTGGTGGTACCTGAATCTTCCTGGGGTACTCTTTAAGGATACACATTTCAAAAGCTTGCTTCCAGTCCAGTAGTCCGGATGGCCTGCATTTTCCTGGCTGATCCAAAAAACACAACCTACCCAGATTTGTTTCTCATTGTTTTCATGTTCTGTGTTACTTAGTTGCCAGATCCAAAGTAAACAAAACAGCAAATGTGAAACTCTGAGTTCTTTCCCAGCACTTGCATGTGTTCGACAGCTTTATTCATTTGGAAACTTTAGTTATAACTGATTATTATTTTCTTTTTTATAATATGATTAAAGTGCCAGAAATTTTTAGAGGTGGAGGGGACAGGACAGGGGAGGGAGAGGGTGAAATGATTTACCAAAAGAAACATTTTTTTTTAAAATATTGCCTAGTTATAAGAAGGTAAAGCATGAGTCACTCTTGCCATCTAAACTAGGACTTTGTAGAACATAATGTAGGGTAAAATGCCACCAAATGGTTCGGATGATAAAATAATCTATTTGATAACAATGCTTAGCACTTTCCATCTGTAGCTATCCTAGCTCATAGCCATATATGTGCAATCATAATCCTAGAATAGGGGAAGGAAGGGTGCAGCTAGGTTAAGTGTCTTGCTCATGATGATACAGAGAGTTAGTGGCAGAGCTGAGAACAGAACCCAGGAATCCTGACTCCCAGTCCCATCTGCTAGCTACTGGGTCACACAGCCTCCCCAGCAGATACTCCTGGTTGGTCAATTGGTTCATACATGAATATTGCTTCACATTACAGTCAGAGGTAGCTCCTACCAGCAGCCCTTAAATAGTTTGGAGTCAGGGTTCAAACCCAAAAGTCCCAATGTTAATCCAAATGATCTAAACCTCTCTAGTCTGCAGAGCTGAGAAGTCTTGTGGGAAGAGGCTCACTTGTGAGACTTCTGCTACATCCCAATTCCAGATGGGCCGGAAATATAATGAGAACAGCCTCTTGCTCAGTATTTTGGCACTCTGACTTCCGTGGGAGTTTTGCTCAAATGAAAACTGAATACAAACTCAATAAGGACCTCAGGACTTGGATCTAGGATTTTAGCTTTATCAGCGTGGGTGGGTTTTTCAAAAGCGCTCAGCGTTGACCTAACTCTGTTCTTTCACCTGGGTCAATGGGAGTTTTACTGTGGATTTCAACCAGAGCAGGTTAGGCTGATGCTGAGCACTGTTGAAAATCTGACTGTGTATTTCAATTGGAGGTACGGAATCTTTTTATTCTCAATTGACAGCTTTGCTTCCATAACCCACCCTCGTGCCCTTGGGACCCAGGAGAAGCCTTACCTCCATATTCTTACAGAAAGTGGCATTGGTCCCGAATAGGATCTGGCACTGTTCGTCGGCGCTGTAGTGCATCCCTGGCAGCTTGTGAGGAAGCCGCACGGCATACTGGCTTCGAGGGTCTGTTACCAGCAAACAGGTGCTCACCTTAGACCTAAAGAGTACAAGAGTTACACACACCTTTAAGGGGAGGAACTTTGGAACTGGACTGCTAGATCACTTGCCCAGAGACGGTGGCTCCTTCCCTTTCACTTGAGGTTATGGTGCCTTTGTCTTAAGAGCTAGTATTTTTAATTGCTTATTTTTGATAGACTTCCACCCGGGAATATCCTTTTTTAAGCAAAGATTCTGACCAGCAGGTATTTCTGGTCAGGTTGCTATTATGGGCAGGTGAAGACTGGAGATGCATGAGGTGAGGTATTGCAGTGGTATTTCTAGAGGCATTACTCAATATGGAGAGTGAATAGTGGGACAGACACAAGACCTAAGAAATATAAGGTGTTCAAATGACTATAAGGAAATGTTGTGTGCAGTTGTGTTGTAACCGTGTTGGTCCCAGGATTGTCTCTCTAATATATTGTAAAATGCCAGGCAAGCAGACCTCTGTGATGGTGAGTGTTAAGTAGGTTTCCTGGAGAATGTCCTGGGGGTGGTTAATGCAAATTCCATAATACCGGTTATGCAAAAAACAAACCTTTTGAAGTTTGCCCTGAGGAGAGGGCCACTGACTGGTGATTACCTGTTACAGGAGGCCACAGATCAAAGGCCCAGACTGTATAAAGAAATGGCTGGACTGTCCCAGACTTGTTATGGTTCTTGATCTGAAATCTGATATCAACTGGTAACCCAGCGCAAACCCAGCTGAGGGCTTTGAAAGACAGACAGCCCCCAGAGCCCTATGTTGGAGATAGGGGTGACCTCTGGTAAGCTTTTAGCATGTGTGTAGGTTCGTTTATTGTTTTTGTAGATTTTCTCTCTAATACACTTTGCTTTGGTTGGTAACTGATGTACACTGTTGTAGCCCATGGAGAAAGGTTAACCACAGATTCTGGACCCTGATCAGAGCTGCTAGGGAAATCAGTGAGGTGCAGAGGGACTGCAAGCCTAAACCCCTGTTTGGAGGGAGAGAGATGCAGATCTTCGCTCAAGAGAGGTGACGCCTCAGAGCCTGAAACCTTCCGTGGGTGCCCTTGTGGAAAGGCAGGGGTGTGTGTCAAAGGTGCAGTTAACCCTGAAACTGTGACCAATAGCATCTTGGAAGGTTTTTTTTAAAAAGTAATGGACGGGACGAAAAATACTGGACTGTGTATACAAGGGTCACTACCAAGTAGTTTAGGGACTAACAGGGTAACAGACTCAGAGTTCAGAATCAGGCCCTTGTTTTTTATCTTGACAGTGTCCCTTTAACATAACATTACTGGAGTTCCTATTCTCTGGATAGACTCTTTAACCTCCTTTTCCCTCTCCCTCTGATCACTGCTAAACTCATTGCTCGCTATGGAGGCTGCATCTCTGATAGTCAAGTGGATCCAGCACAATCTGTGTTTGTTCCGGTGAACAATGATCTACAAACTAGTAATCAACTTGCCTTAAATTCTTTCTGAATTGCTAAAGAGGATAAACTAAAAACACTGGATGCTGCAGAAAAGGCATTCACAGTGAATGACACAGAATTAACTCCCTGGGAAATGAGTTCTCTCTGGCTTCCGTAAAATGAATTGTTCTATCAGGGCAGGCTGGCAGAACCTGTCAAATGGGGTGGTGGTTTTTTTTTTTTTTTTTTTTTTTTTTTTTTAAAGGGCACTTCCTCCTGTACAACCAGACAGAGTCCTGTCATTGCAGGATTCATTCCTAAAGTGGAAGTGAACAGGGATTCTTTTCAAGAAGCTATCAGAGTGCTGAAATTTGGGGAGGAACAGTTTTCTGTGTCTCTGCACGCTCCAGGGACAAGGTTACTAACAAAGGAGACAGATTCAACCTTCCATATAGTGATTGTACACCACCCTCCCCTGACATTGCTTTGTGTTTGAATTTCAAATACGATCCTGGTTCTTTGAGATACATGGCTTTCACTGTTCATCATGTTCTTACTTTAGGAAGTTTTCAAGGTCGTCACGGCTGCAGGAAGACCAAGAAAGGTCACTGGGGTTCCTGCCCTTCACCCATTCTCCAGACATTATGTGAGATCTTCCTGCGCAGGACAAATGGTCATCGTCATGGCTCATCCCCATGCTGTTCGGTTAAAAAAAAAAAACAAAACAAAACAAAACAACCACCACATAGATAAAGCCATACTGTGGGTTTGTCATTTCCCACTGCATCTGATAATGACACTCTGATTATCTTATGGGGAACAAAGTGGAAAGTAGAACTGATCAAATAATGCACAATCAATAATTTATCCAACAAATTTACCTTCGATGTCATAAGCAAATCACAAATTCCTTGAATTTACCTATTTTAGCTGTAAATTTTTTTAAAAATTGTTTTGCTCCATGGATTAATGGCAAACACTTCACTATGGGGTCTGATAGAAATATTCTAAATTCCACCAGTGATTTTTAGTGGAGAGATAGCTCTGAGAAATTATACGGAACTGCTTCTGTTCCCTGATTAGATGAACCCATAAGTACATCTGGCTGAATTCTTACGCACATGGATGCAAAAAGTGGTTTCTGTGAATGGTCATGCAACCTGAAATGTGCTTCCCCATAAAACTCAGTCATTCAAGGGTTCATGGAAAGCAAACGCTCAAAAAGGATGTAGCCTGGCTGAAGCACAGAATATCAAAAGGAATATTTGTGGAAAACTTTGCATTACTTGCCCAGAACTAGTGAATGAGGTTAACTAAAACCATGTTGAGTAAGGTCAACGAATACTGAAGTACAATTATTACTAAACATGGAACCAAGTTCTGCTCTTGTGCCAGTGTAAATCTGAAGTAACTCCACTTACATAAAAGGGGTTACTCCAAATTTACAGTATTATTAAATATCTCTATTTCAGCAGCCCCTGGACGTCCCACCCAGAATCAGGGCATCACTTTGCTAAGTGCTGTACAAACGCATACAAAGACACAAACCCTGCCCCAACCGAATGTAAATGTGAGAATCATTTGGCCCATGGTAGTTCATCTAAACAAATAGTGCACATTTACACATATTTACACACACAACTGAAAAATTAAAATATCGTTCACCTGAGGATCTCAAAAGGGCTTCACAAAAACTTTTCCCCCCGTCATGCACCTGTGAGGCCATGTATTATTAACAGTGTTGCTTGAGTTTTTACTCTTGTAAAAAAGAGAGGATAAGTGACTAGTTCAAGTTCACACAATGAGTCAGTGGCAGAACTATGCACGACACCAGAAATCCCGATTTCCAATCCCATGCTCAGACTACTAGACCATTTAACCACTCAATGTAGAAGAGAGAACAAGTTCCAGCCTGTTTTGATAAGATTTGATAAGTAACATTTTAAAATCTTAATGTCCTCCCTTTGGTTTCTAAACCCATCTTAAAATGGGATGGGAATTGGTTTACGGATTTTCGCAAATGCCCCACGTGATGTCAAGTGTCACTCTGCTGGCAAAGTGGCAGTCATCAGCATTAGGTTCAGAATTGCCAACTGCAAGTTGATAACTGAAATCTCAGATGATTATCAGTTTATTCCTTAGGAGAAGAGCATCTTACTATATAAGCTTCCAGCTTGCTGGACACAGCAAGATGGCCTTTATTTCCTATCATGATGTTGGACTCCCAATATGCAACATTACTCTATAAATCAGAGTTGCCTATTGGTTTTTATATTCAGTTCTCATTCCCCTGCCTTTGCTTCTTTGCAGTTTTGGGATTCAAATATTCAAAACCTAAATGCAGCATAAATTTCCAGTTCTGATGAACCGAAACCAGCTTCAGCAGCTTGATAATTATGGCTTAGATTAAACCACCATTTATGCTATTTTTAGCTTAAAGTGAAAATTACATGGCTGAGTCTATTATTTTAGGTATATCTCCAGGGATGTTATTATTTCTAACAATGTTACACTTCGCATAATTTTTAGAATCAGAAGCTCATGGTTATGCATGTTTTTTAACCTTTGTGGGTTTTGAACACAGGAAAAATGTTAACGTCAAGCATATTCTGTTTGACATGCACCAATAATTTAACAATCTAGCAGCAATTCTAACTTCAGAAACAGAGGGTGAAATCCGTGCCCTCCTGAACTCAATGGGAGTTTTGCGACTGACTTCAACGGTGGCCAGGATTTCACCCAAGATGGTTTATCAATGTTACTTTTACAAAAAAATAAATAAAAATACATCTTAACACCAACTATGAGAGCAGAGCCAGTCGTATTCTTCTACTGAAACTTGTCCCCTACAAAACTTGCAGTCTTGGGAAATGAGAAAGGAAGACTTAAATGTGATAAAAGAAAAGCAGGTAAAAAACATAGGTAAGTTGACTTTAGCCCTACAGAGACATGGCGATCTTCCGCAATATTGACTTAGAAAAGTAAGCCAAGTTTTCTGAATGTTTGCCTTCATTTTTTGGCCCATCTGGGTCACAAGTCAATAGATTTCCAGTAGATTTTCACAGAACAAGAATCTTCTTCTTTCATATGGCTGGTGTACAGCAGCAACTGTAATTTCACCTCAAGCTGGCAGAGCCAGATGGCTACATCACGAGTAGCAGAATTTATTGCAGTGATGCCTCCTTCATATTTATAAATTGGGCAGTGGGAGGGGATGTGTTTGATGGTCTGTCGTGGGGAGCTGCACTCGCACGCCAGGGAGTCCTTGATTTCCCATTTGTACGTTAGATGTCTGCATCTACCATGGTTGGTTCGGATTCGGTTCAGAGTTGACCAAGGTGACCATGGAAGGTCAAACCCAGGAACCTTCTGTGTAGGATCCAGCACAAGGCGCTTATTTTTTAAGTCTTGTTTAGCCCAATCTGCTTTCCAAGCCTCCTCCTAATCAGAGCCTGATTGCATGAGGCTAAGCGAAAGTTCCCAGAAAGGCTTGTGGGACTCAAGATGTTGCAGGGAGGGTTGTCAAGGTCTTGGTGGATAGGAAGACATGTTTCCCTGGATTCACCAAGCTTCGCGGAATGTCGCAGCAGTTCGGCATATTAGCAGAGGAGTGATGTTAGACAGAACCGGTAGCCATGGTGTTGGAGTCGACTTAAGGGTTCCTGTGATGCACCACATCACTATATTCGGCTGGGTATCCACAAGGCATGTGTGGCTGCATCTGCTCCATACCAGTGCACAATATTCAGCTACTGAATATACAAGTCCTATTGCAGATGTTCACAACACTGATGCTCATGCACCCCAGGTTGTACCTACTAGTTTCTGGATTAGGTTGGCTTTCATTTTTATCTTTGCAGCTACCGTCTCAAGATGATCATGGAAGGTGAGGGTGACCCCTTAGTATAGGATCGTGGTTATAATGTGACTGAATCCCAAACCTGTCCTCAGCAAAGCCCATAGACCATACGTTACAGTCACTTCTGACCCCTTTACTCAGACAGAGTAGTATCTCAGCCCTTCAGGAAAAACTGTGGATTTTGGTTTGTAATGTACTATGCAATGGGCATCAGGGTGGTGGAATCTGGCCTCTCTTATTCCCCCTTTCAGAGGGTTTGGCATAGGCAAGAAGTCAAAAACAGGAACATATAAAAACCTCAGCCTAAGCTTGGCTGTGCGTAAAGTTTCCCTCCAGGGACTCAGAGTACCCTGGTTCACTCCAGTCCAAAAGAGACAGTCTCTCATCGTTTATATCATGCTCAGAGATGGGGGGGAATGCACGCCAGCATGACTCAGAAGTAATCACCCTGACTCTTTGTGCAGGCTTCTAACGCCTGAGCCTAGCATGACTCCACGTAAGAGTCCTGCTGTAGACCTACACAGGCACAAATCATCTTCTCAAAATCATGCATCAAAAATCAGGTGTACTGGGGTATGATGCTGATGATTAAGCTAGGTTTCACTGAGAACTGCTTTGAGGGTGCATTACCTGTACATTGTAGAGCTTGCTTAGTGGGAATCCCAACATACATTACTCCATTATCATTAAATGCTCATTAGGAGCTAAAATTTATGAATTTAAACAGAGGTTTAGGGCCACAATCTACTCTCCAGTTCCTTGGATTGTCTAAAACAGTGTTCTCAACCTGTGGTCCGTGGACCCCTGGGGCTGCGCAGACTATGTCTAACAGGTCCACAAAAGACTTAGAGTGAAAACGGACTGAACAGAATTCAACTATATGTACCGACAATAGATTTCCAAAGGGGTTTGCACCTCCATTCACATTTTGTTAGGAGTCCGCAAATGAAAAAAGATTGAGAACCACTGGTCTAAAACACACTGATCCATGTACTGCTTATCTGAGATTAAAATCTGGCCCTTTCTGAGTTCCATTCACCTGGGTAAAGTCTAAATCTCTGAATTGCCACAAAGGCAAAAGGTCTATCATCGCTAGCTTATTGGAAAGGAATCACTGAGTTTTGGCCACAGGTAACTCTACACAGATTAGGTGTGTGCGCTCACCACATGCACTAGTGCCAGAAATTTTTCCCTTAGCAGTATCCTTAGGGGACCAGCTCTGGCGCCCGCTGGAGTGGCGCCCACATGGCGCGGTATAAGGGGTGCTGCCGGCTCCCCCCACCCTCAGTTCCTTCTTGCCAGAAACTCCAACAGTGGGGAAGAAGGGTGGGTTATGGAATGGACACGAGCAACACATCTCAAAGAACACCAGTTACAGAAAAGGTAACTGTCTTTTCTTCTTCCAGTGCTTGCTCATGTCCATTCCATATTAGGTGACTCCAAAGGAGTACCCTGGAGGCGGGTAGGAGTTCACGGACGTGTAGATTGCAACACAGCGCTGCAGCGTCCCTGGCCTGCTGAGTGATGGCATAATGAGCGGTAAACGTGTGAACAGAGGACCTCTTTGCAGCTGTACAGATGTCCTAGATAGGGATGTGCGCCAGGAAGGCCACCTGAGCTCTCGTCGAGTAGGCTCTGACAATTGGCAGCAGCAGAACCCCTGCCAGGTCGTAACAGGCCCCTATATACGAGGTGATCCAATTGGAAATCCTCTGTGAGGACACCAGGAGGCCCTTCATCCTGTCTGATGTAGCAAAGAAGAGCTGAGTTGATCTGTGGAAAGGCTTGGTACGTTCTAAGTAAAAAGCCAAGGCCCTTCAGATGTCCAGCACGTGAAGACACCTCTCTTCACTGGTCTTGTGCGGTTTGGGACAGAACACGGGAAGGAAGATGTCCTGGTTCATATGGAAGGTGGATACCGCCTTTGGCAGGAAGACCAGGTGGGGCCGCAGCTGAACTTTGTCTTTGTAGAAGACCGTGTATAGCAGTTCTGGGGTCAAGGCTTTAATTTCAGAGACGCATCTTGCCGACATCACCGCCGCCAGGAACGCAACCTTCCATGACAGGTGGGAAAAGGAGCAGGAACCCAGCGGCTCAAAGGGTGGGCTGGTGAGCCTAGAGAGGACCCATACCTGAGGGAAGAGTCCCTCGAGCCCTCTCAAGAATCTGATGTCATATCATGGGAAAACACTGTCTGTCCTTGGATCGGCAGGTGAAAAGCAAAGATGGCCACGAGATGCACTCTAATGGAAGAGTGTGCCAGGCCCTGGTTCCTCAAATGGAGCAGGTAGTCCAGGACATCCTGCATGGAAGAACGTGAGGGATAGATGTCACACTCGGATGCCCAGTGGGAAAACCTCGTCCACTTGGCCAGGTAAGTCAGTCTGGTTGAGGGCTTCCTACTTCCCAGGAGGACTGTTTGACTCCTTCCAAACAAGTCCGCTTCTCCGGGTTCAGCCACATAGCATCCACACCGAGAGGTGGAGGAACTTGAGGTTGGGGTATCGGAGCCGACCGTGCTCCTGTTACAGCAGGTCTTGTCGGTTGGGCAGGGGCCAGGGAGGGCCCGCTATCAAGCTCATAAGCGTGCCAAACCAATATTAGCGAGGCCATGCTGGGACAATCACGACAAGCTGCGCTTTGTCTCTCTTGATCTTTGCCAGGACCCTGCCGAGTGGAAGCCTGATGCACGTGTTCCCTCTGATATCTAACTACTACAGGAGAAAGGCGTCAGAGAGGAGCCTTTGCTCAGACCCTGTCGAGAACAAAACCGATGGCATTTCCTGTTCTGTCTGGTGACGATCAGGTCCACTTGGGGAGTTCGCAACCTTTGAAAGATCATGCAGACTACCTCTGGGTGGAGAGACCACTCGTGGTGAGAGGAAAAGTCCCTGCTGAGCTGGTCTGCCAGCATATTCTTCATGCCGGGAAGGTGACAAGCTTCTAGGTGGATTTCGTGGCTGATGCAGAAATCCCACAGGCGGATCACCTCCTGACAAAGAGCCGACAAGCGTGCTCCCCCGTGCCTGTTAATGCAGAACATTGAGGCTGTGTTGTCTGTCAGGACTCGTAGCACCTTGCTCGACAGGTGGGACAGGAAGACTCCACACACCAGCCGGACCACTCGGAGCTCTTTGACATTTATGTGCAACTTCGCCTCCTCTGGGAACATTGGCAGGATGGCATGTTTGGAGCTCCTCATGTGGAGTGAGGCCATCAGTGGCTTGATGGTGAGGGAAGACCACGCAGAGGGGCAGGAACTGAATTTTCCATTTTGCAGAAAACAATGTGATTTTGAATTTTTTTTTCCATTCCAAAGCAGAACAAAAACAAAAAAAGTCAAAGCTTCCTGCAACATGAAATTCTGGAAAAAAAACTTCACATCAATAGAAACATTTCATTCTGATACCGACTTTTTAGAATTTTGTATTGTAGAATATAAGTAAAAACAAAGTTGTTTTGAAATAGAAAATCAAAACATGCCATTCCAAAAAGATCAGAACAGAACATTATGGGAATGCTCCATTTAGAGTTGGGGATTTTTTAATTAAATTTCATTGAAATTGAAATGTTTCCAATGAAACATTTAGCTTTCAACAAACTGGCATTTTCCGACAGAAAAATGTTCCCTTGGGAAACGTCCAACCAGCTCAAAAAGACGGCAAGGAGCTCAAAGCTGAGGGATGTTAGACAGTAAGGGAATGAGGAGAGGTGGGGAAGGAAGCCCCTTCTCCTGCAAGGAGATTGTAGTGGGTCAGGAACATAAACCAACGTTTGTACATATTGCGGCACACAAGCGGGAGCAAGACGTGTTTGTAACTCGCACTTGTGCTGTGCCAGTCATTACACTATAATGGCCAGGAACCTGCCTATGGCGGGCTCTGGAGGGAGCCGAGCAAACTGAAGACTCTAATGAGTAAAAATAAAGACTAAAATAGGAGAATTTAGAGTGGCATATACCATGCAACGTGGTCGCAGAGAGAGAGGAATGCCTGTTTCGGCAGCGTATCAGAGAGATAACAGTCCCTCTCTAATCTGTTCTCATGCAACTGAACCCAGGATATTGTGCACAATCAAATCCAGGGCTCCATAGTGCCCAACCTATAAGGAACTCTGTGTCTGTGAGAGAGAGAGAGAGAGAGAGAGAGACCTTCCCCGCACTTGAGCCCGGGCCAAGTGAGTCTGGGCCAAGCCTGGGTGAGAGCATGAACTGTTCCCTACTAGTGCCTCTGTAGGGGCCAGCAAGCTAGAAGGGGGTGGGGATAATCCCTGCCCACCACTGCACTGTGCAGAATGGCTGGGTGCCTTGAGAAGGGAGACAGCACGACTCTATAATAGGTGGCATACTTGGAAGCTCCCAGTGAGGGATTCTGATTGAGCTGGCCAGAATCCCTCCTGGGGCCTCCCACTGCACCGGGCTCGTCCTCAAACTCTCCAGTGTGGACCATCATTTACAGGTGAAAATCTGGCCCTGAAATAGGAAAACATATGGCAGCATAAGCAATCCTTTAAACTGATATCCTGGGAGCCAATAGGCTGTTTCAGTCAAGGCAGACACGTTTGTTTACTAAAGCCTCTTTTCCCGACAACACTTTGCCTAAGCCAGGATGTGGTCAGCTTTTTGTTACAATGTGTGAAGAACTGGGTTTCACCTGAAGCCATTTAGCCAAGATATATTTTAGTTTTCTCATTAATTTTTATTTATTTATTCTTAGCATATGTTGAAAATGGGATCTTTTCTTTGGCAAAAAACACAAGTAGCAATTACTAATTAGGACATTCCTGTCTTTGGTTTTATTATTAACGTATTTAAAAAAAACCTGATTGCATTTGGGAAGTTTCTCTAAGGGAATTGTAAAGGCTAAAATTAATTAATTTCAGCTTCGGTTCTGCAGTGTATATGTAAAATCTCCACACAGAATGAGTCAAAACCAAGATCGCTTTAAAGTTTGAGGTTTTTTGCATATTTTTTTTAATTGACATATTTATGAAGAAATCCTGGATTTTAAACAGCAACTGTTTAGCAAGTTCTAGGCATAAAGGGTTAGATCCTCAGGTGGGGTAAATCGATGGAGCTCCATTGAAGTCAGTAGAGCTATGGTGATTTACACCAGCTCGGGATCTGGCCTCAAGGCTCCAAAAGCAACTGCTTCTAACCTTTCAGTGCTGGTTTTCTAGGAGAATACAAGTCCACGACACCTTTGGAGCCTGTTTTAATTGGCACTGGGAAACTTTTCCCAGCAGCTACTCTACCTTACAATGACTCACTTGAGGAACGGATTAAATGACCTAAAGTACTAAGGCCTACCCCTCATGCTCACACACTATTTTCTGAAGTTCAAGCGTTCTCAAGTACATCAAAGGGAAGAGCTATTCCTAAACACGTAGTAAATATAATGCCATGCTGGTTCTTTTCACTAATGACTAGCTCCCTTTCTTTTTAATAGAAATAAATTGGGGGGGGGGGAAGAGGGGGAAGCGCTGTGTGTTCATAACTAATCAGCAGTGCAAGTGCTGACTCAGTATTTTGCATTTCCTTTGTAAGCAACTAATCTTACCTGCCATTCAGACTTCACAGGGAATTAAAGTAGTTAATCGGTCCAATGAAATATTTTGCAGAGGGGGTTCTACTTTTAAATGAACAGAAACCTCTTTAAAACAGAGAATGAATGTGGTTTCAGTATGAAAAGTGACTATTAAAATGGCACCATATTACTCAACAGCTCTGCCCCTTGTGTACACTCAGAGTCGCATCTAGCTAATTTATCACCAAAAGTAAACATTTGCTACATATTACTCTTGTTAACAATGCAGAACCAGCACAGCTTCGTGAGACTGAGCTAGATTCGACTCCGGATCATGCATCAGCACATGGTTGCTTAACCAAGTTCTAAATACTGAGCGAAATTCGGCCTTCAGTTATACATGTCCTAGCTCTTGAGTTTGCTCAGAGTGCAGCACAATGGGGTGCTGATTCTGAACGGGGCCTCCAGGCACTCTATGACACCAATAATAAAATATTTAAAGACAATAGGGTTGCACCGGGTAGCAGAGTTTGGCCTACAGAATAACTATTGCTGGCGAGGATGCATGAGCCCAGAAAGAAGCAGCTTGACCTTTAGAGCCCAGGTCTGGCAGTTATAAAAAATGATAACTGAGCAAACTTCATTGGGAATCACAAAACTTCAACTTGTCTATTTTACAGTCATTTGCTCGGCAGAACCAAACGTTAAAAGTATCGGAACTGGGAATTAAAGACATGTAATTTTCCATCCTATTACAAAACCAAAACCTCTCAAAAGTCTACACCATATTCTATACACTACAGTCTATGGTGAAGCGTTATACAAGTGGTCAGAGCAGGGGAGTGGGAGGCAGGACTCCAAAGTTCTATTCCTCACCTCTTCCACCAACTCATCATGTAACCACATTTCTCTAAGTGTAATTAATTTGAGTTTGTTTTCCCTGTAGCAATACCAAACGAATGCTCTTGTTTTATTCGAGTTGCTCGTTGACATTCTGCTCTAGACAGTTAATAGAGCTCAACTGCACATCTTGTTTGTCCCTGGTACATTTTCCAAAGATTCCTGTTATTCTTTAAAAACCTGAGCCAAAACCCATGAAAGCCAGTGGAAAGGCTCCCACTGACTTCAAAAGGCTTTGGATCAGACCCTGAAGTTCTTAAGAGAGTGCACACAAGTGCTCACCAGAACCACTCTGGCTCTCAATAGGTTTCCTATTAAAAGCATGGAATCTGAGACTTAAAATAATGCCGGGGGTCAGTGGAAGGAACTAACGTAAGTGATGGTTTACATGTTTTTGAACAGCTGTAACTTTGCAGTTGATAATAGGCTATTTGAGAACTCCCTATGATTATTTCCACTCATTCCTCTCTGACATGGCAAGGGTGGAGACATGGAGGAGAGGTGAAAGTTTGATAGAAATGTATTGCAGCAAGTACAAGTTTTTGAAAGGGGTTGGGGGCTAAGTGGGAAGCCGTGGCCAAGGGAAGGCTGGAAAAATTAGCTGGGGCAAACACCAGAAACTTCCACACGCTGTCAGCTTCAAACAAGGGCCTCAACTAGCTGCTAGTCAGAGCTTCTTCATTTCGTCTCCATGCAAACCAAACCCTTCCATTTGTACACAAGTAAATTAGGGTCAGCTAGATCTTGGTTAGGTTTCAAAATAAGCAACACTCAAGGCTAGCCAGCTGTCTTCCTATTCATTTATTAAATCTCTGCCTTATACTCACTTAACTCTTTGCACTAAGGACATTAGCCTCAGATTTCTCCTTGGATAAAAAGGACAACAAAACAGGGCCCTAAGAGGTCCCCAAACTGCTAACAATGGAATCGGACTGTGATATGCTTCCCTTTTTGCTCCCACTGCTGGAGGCAGCTGCCGAGACCACGGTGGCAGCTCCTCTCAGCTCCAGGAACCAGCTGGGTCTGGGAAGTGCAGCAGACCCATCACCTAAGGGCTGAGGGCTCGCCACCAGGGAAGGTCAGGTAAGAAGAGAGGGTAGGGTTGGGGTTCTGGGAGGGGTCGGCTCATGGGGTGGGGGAGGCAGGGGCTCCAGGAGCATCAGGCTGGTGTGGGGGAGCACCCAATGACCGTTGCCCCCGGTTGCAAAGCTGGCTCCGCCACTGATTCTCGACTGATCGGAAAGTGTATTTTGTCTCCCTACATTTATAAACACAAGGGTTTTATCTTCAAGACCACAGTAGAGAGCCAAGAGCTGTGTGCAGTACTGCAAGTTGCACAAAACTGAGGATCTCCAAGCCCTGCCTCCAGAAAGCCCCAAGACCCAGGTGGCCGTAACCTCACAATGAGTACCTGATGTTAACCGCAGTCATCAGGTTATCCCATGAGATTTGTGGTGGGATCCTTGGTTGGACTATATTGCTGCAAATCATTGATGCTCTGGGGACCTGAGATTTACCACCACACGCAACCACAGAACACACAGGGGGAGCTGTTGTGTATCTCCATGTCTATTTCAGCATGTGAGTGGGGTAAGCGGGGAGCAGTGTCAGATGGAAAGCATCGGGAATGAAACCCTCTACTTATCTATAGGAAGCGTACAACCTGAGCAATTGCAGGGCAAAGCTTCCCCCACGCTGGTTCTCAACGTGGAGTGGTCATCACTAGGGTAAGAAAGGAGAGCCGTCTCCATGGCCCAATCAATCCTTGGCCTCTCTCTTGCCCATAAAGGTGCCAGTTGTGGTGATGGGTTTTGTGATGTGCATGCCTGTTCACTGGGATCCGAGCCAGGATCACCACACTCAATTTAATCACCAGAGGAGAGATGGCAACAATTCTCAACCTGTACTGACTTGAGCTGGATTTGAACCAGCAATCTAGAAGCAGAAGACTCTACATCCCATTATCAAGCCCTGAGCAGTCCAGTCCTGAGTCTATTTCAATATTAGGAATTTTTATTAGCGTTTGAAACTGAAGCTATGTCACAGGGAAAATGCTGACTTCTGAACCAGGTTCAATATGTTTAACATTTCACTATAAAATTCTGAAATCTGGCAAGTTACAAGACTCCCAACTGGGTTAGAATAAAGACATGGCAGAGGCAGGTGCTGGCGAGGGGCAGCTCATTAGGCCTGGAAGAATCATGGGAGCTGGGAAAGGCAATGCAAGATGGGGACAACAAGTTAGTGGCTCAGGAAAAGGATGTACCCAAAGTAACTGATGAGAAGTAGAAACAGCTAGAGTGGTAAGAAGAGAGTTCAAGTGAGAGTCGGGCAGAGGGGGAAAAATCTAGGGAGAGCACACGGAGTTAGTGGAGCTGGGATGTAGGTAATGGAAGAACATGAGCAACCTGCTTGCAAGAAAAGCAACCGTTAAGACCACTGAATTAATTAAAAGGTTTTCACCTCCTGTTTCTTACACCTAAGTACAGGCACTTAAATCAAAGGTACCTCATCAATGGAACACATCAGGAGGTGCCTTGGGGAACCTGGAGGGAACGGACACCTATTTAAACCTTATTAATTAGCAGCAAAGAGCCATTTTGTATGTATGGGATCTGCGACCAAGGTCTCCAAGAGAAGTGGTCGAGCTTTAGTTGTTTTTTTAATCAAGAGAGACACCATCCTAAGGGAGCCATGACTACTGACGCTTGTTTTCCTAACTAAGTTTACGTCACTCTGCAATAATGAAGCAACCAGACATTTTATATGGTTATCTACTCAAACAACCAAGAAGTCAGCAACAGAGTGAGAACACACACATGCCTATGGTGAACTGCAGCATGGAAAGCCGTAGTTTATTCAGCTGCATGACAGATCCTGCCCTTCATTATATGTTTTTCATTTCAAAAGAATGAGGTCTTTTGCCATGGAAGCTGGAAGGCAGCATGTACAGCTTGTGATGCAAAAGCCTGATATAGCACTCACTGGGGCCAGGCCTGGTAGGCACTCTACAGAGTTGCCAAAAATACTCCCTGCTCTTCCAGTCGTGGGTCTCTCTCTGCTAGCGCCTGATTCAAATCCTATCAAAGCCTAGGGCTGGCTGTCAATCACGAAGGGCTGCTGACTCAGCACAATGAAAGAGGATGGCCACACTGGATGCATTTCTTACACTGACCCACCAAGATGAAAGCTGATTGCGCTGGCCCAAACCAAACTTAAGCAAGCTGTCTCTCCCCCCACCCCACCCTTTTTTTTTTTTTTTTGCTTACAAGCGTGCAGAATATGTATTTTTTTTCAACCCAAAAGAGCTTGCCTGCCAGGTGTGTGCTCCCACATTCTGCTAAGTCTAGTTGTAATCCACCAAACATACTGCAGGCCCAGTCTCCAGGAACAAAACTGCTTCAGCTGGAGATATCTGCAAGGACAGTGTGAAAGTTTCAATTACATCCACGTCACAGTCACTTTCTGTGTGGATCAGTCTCACTCCCTTCTCCTTAAGGGCACTTTGTACCTAGTAATTGCTCCTTCTGCCTCCCAGCTCCTTATTTTCTTGGGACTGTTCATACTGGAGCAGCTGGGAAAAATAATTTATAATCCTGGAGTCATTCGGCTTTGGCTGCTCAGAAACTATTTAAAAACTCAGCGCACAGAGTCATCACCCAGTCTCCTTTGCTTGTTCTGCATGGAGAGACTTGATATCAAACAGAAACACTGCAGACTATGGCTTGGTATCAAAGCAATTTGGAAATGATGTGTTCAGACCAATCCACAAATGGAATTCTTCGGGTGGGGGGGGTGTCTGTTTGCCTATAAACCTCAGAGCTAATGATTCCAAATTTGCTTTTAATATTGTCTAGAAATTCTATATGAAAAAAGTAATAAGCAACTTGAAAAAAGATACCTCTGCTTCAAAAAAACCTTTGGCTTGAACATCTTACTATGAAGACAAATTACAGTGAAACAAAAAAGGTCTGTTATCTTCAGAACCAGATACCTCTTAGAGGGCCTTCAGCTGAGGAGTGAGGTTTGCATGTCATTTAGCTGATGACAGCTTTCTGGAAATGGTACAGGTGTGTTTTTCAATAAATGGTGAATGTGTTTCTGATCAAGATATTCACATTTACTGCATGCAGTAATGTGTGTTGCAAAACAAAGTGGAGTAAGGCTGCTTCAGTAAACAGAGTAAGGATTTCAGGTAGGGCTGTCGATTACTCGCAGTTAACTCACGCGATTAACTCAAAAATTAATCACAATTAATCACAGTTTTAATCGCACTGTTAAACAACAGAATACCAAATGAAATTTATTAAATATTTTGGATGTTTTCCTACATTTTCAAATATATTCATTTCAATGACAAAAATAATATAAAGTGAGCACTGTACACTCTGTACAGACTGTACACATTTTTATTACAAATATTTGCACTGTAAAAATGAGAAACAAAAGAAATTCACCTCATACAATACCGTAATGCCATCTCTTTATCGTGAAAGTGCAACTTACAAATGTAGATTTTTTTTGTTACTTAACTGCACTCAAAACAAATCAATGTAAAACGTTAGAACCCACAAGTCCACTCAGTCCTACTTCTTGTTCAGCCAATCACTAAGACAAAGAAGTTTGTTTACATTTATGGGAGATAATGCTGCCGGCTTCTTATTTACGTCACCTGAAAGTGAGAACGGGCGTTTGCATGGCACTTTTGTAGCTGGCATTGCAAGGTATTTACTTGCCAGATATGCTAAACAGTCGTATGCTCCTTCATGCTTCGGCCACCATTCCAGAGGACATGCTTCCATGCTCATGACACTTAAAAAAAATAGTGCATTAATTAAATTTGTGACTGAACTCCTTGGGGGAGAATGGTATGTGTCCTGCTCTGTTTTATCCGCATTCTGCCATAT
Organism: Natator depressus; assembly: GCF_965152275.1. Taxonomy (NCBI): domain Eukaryota; kingdom Metazoa; phylum Chordata; order Testudines; family Cheloniidae; genus Natator; species Natator depressus. The sequence continues at coordinate 75,720,614 of NC_134243.1, forward strand.
ATTTCATGTTCTAGCAGTCTTGGATGATGACCCAGCACATGTTGTTCGTTTCAAGAACCCTTTCACTGCAGATTTGACAAAATGCAAAGAAGGTACCAATGTGAGATTTCTACAGCACTCGACCCAAGGTTTAAGAATCTGAAGTGCCTTCCAAAATCTGAGAGGGACAAGGTGTGGAGCATGCTTTCAGAAGTCTTAAAAGAGCAATACTCCAATTCAGAAACTGAAGAACCTGAACTACCAAAAAAGAAAATCAACTTTCTGCTGGTGGCATTTGACTTAGATGATGGAAGAGAACATGTGTCGGCCTGCACTGCTTTGGATCGCTATTGAGCGGAACCCCTCGTTAGCATGGACTCATGTCCTCTAGAATGGTGGTTGAAGCATGAAGGGACAAATGAATCTTTAGCGCATCTCGCACGTAAATATCTTGCGACGCCGGCTACAACAGTGCTATGCAAACGTCTGTTCTCACTTTCAGGTGACATTGTAAACAAGAAGCAGGCAGCATTATCTCCTGCAAATGTAAACAAATTTGTTTGTCTGAGCAACTGGCTGAACAAGAAGTAGGACTGAATGGACGTGTAGGCTCTGAAGTTTTACATTGGTTTTGTTTTTGAATACAGGTTTGTTTGTTTCTTTACATAATTCTACATTTCACGGTAAAGAGACTGTATTACAGTACTTGTATGAGGTGAATTGAAAAATACTATTTCCCCTTTGTTTCTTTATAGCAAATATTTGAAATAAAAAAATATAAAGTGAGCACTTTACACTTCGTGTTCTGTGTTGTAACTGAAATCAATATTTTTGAAAATGTAGAAAACATTCAAAAATATTTAAACAAACAGTATTCTATTATTGTTTAACAGTGCAATTAATCATGTTTAATTTTTTTAATCGCTTGCCAGCCCTAATTTCAGGACCTGCTGAAGGGCATGTTCATCTGTGGCAGCTGAGGTGAATTTCTGCACAAACAGCAGCATATATTGCCATATTTTCAAAAAGGCGGTCTTCCTTTGGTGGGGGCAATTTGCACCTGCCAAATTTGCATGCGTGTTTGACTTAAGGGGGCCTATGTGGCGTTAGAGGAGCAGGGAATCAGATGTGTATCTGCAATTCATTTTGTGGGTGTAAAAATAGAGGTAAAATTTTGCAGGTAAAAAATGCACCTCCAAAAGCATTTTTGAGAATTTACCCTTGAGTGAGTGACTGTGAAAGAAAGAGAACGAAAACATGAGAGAGAGGTATAATATAGCTTCTGATGCCCAGTCTTGACCATGGGTGCTCAAAAAACAGCAAATGGGAATTTATGAGCTATGTACTGATTTAAGTATCCAAGCAGGATATGAACAGCATCTTAAGGTGCTTATATTTGAAAATTAGACTCTCCATGTATATTTTTAAGACACCAAATTGGGGTGATTTTCTGTACAGGTCAAATCCATCCCTGATGATCACAACGGAGTTAACAACAGGGATGAATTTTGTCTTGTGTGTTCAAACCTGCCCCAACTTACACACCAGGCAGCTCCACTGAAGCTAAGGGAGTGTGGGGAGTGTAAATCTGAGCTCAATTTGTCTATTTAAAGTACTTGTGTTTTGTATAGAAAAACTCATTTTCCAACCATGCACTTTTAAAGGCACAAGCCTAAATTAGACTGGAGAGCTTTCTGCGGGGAACAATCCAACCCAGGGGTCTTTTCCAATTGTAACATCTATAATTCATATGAACATCAAAAACAATAGCTTACAAAACCTGCACTTTCATCAACTAATCCTGGAGTGAATCTGGCAAATCACAGCACACAGGAAGTAAGTCGGGGCTGACAGGTAGTTGCTGTTCACTGGAGACAATCTCGTCTGTATAAGCATGCATCTAGCAGAGAGGCTGCTGCTGAAAAACAGTCTAGGGGTCCGTAGAAGCTGGAGCTGAAATCAGTGGCAGCTGGCTTGGGGGAAAAAAATAATATGAGAGGTTGGGTATTTGACATTTTTAAAGAGGGAATGTGGGTGAAATCAGGACCTACGGTGAGTTTCTGGAGCAGGGAGGGGAGGCCCAAATATGCTGACTACATCGATTTCTGTATTTGTTAACCTGGAAGGAGGGGAGGATTCTGCAGATACGAAAGGGGCAGTGAGGACAGGTGATGATGGTCAGCAATTTCTTCATTTTAACTAATGATGGACCAAAACCAGAGCCTTGGATTCAATTTTTTTCCCTTGGAAGCAGGGACTCAAACTCCATTGACAAACCCACTCCTATGGTTTTGTTCCCGAATCGAATCCAATTTCCCAGTTCCAGCTCAGATGTAGGGTCAGATTCTGAAGGAGGGTAAGGTACAATGAGGACAAAGAAAATGTTTTTAACCATCAAGTAAACCCCTCTTTGCTGAATTCTATCTGCACGTATAGCGTTTGGTCAAAGAGTGGAAGGATAAATGCAGCACAGCCCTGCTTCTTCCCCTGCCAAAATGCAGCCTCTTATCACAGGACAGTAAGTGGAACCACGCTTATAGAAGTTAACTTCTTTACACTAGACCGTCTGCCACCCTGTTACCGGATAGAGCTTCCTTCAAGCAGGATGGGACTTTGGATTAAGCTCGTGTCACAGATTTATGAACCTCAGGCAGGCTTTAAAAGAAACAGAAGCGTGAGCTTGCTCATCAGACAGATTACCACACTTCTGGGCACATCTATAATTTAAACTGGTACCAGAAAAACTCAGTTGGCCATGCATGCAGCCTGGTCTATAACAGAACCCAACTGTTAGGGGAAAAGTAAATACATCAGCTAGACTGTTACCCCTGTACAAAAACAAATGCTTACTTGATATATGGTGCTAGCAAACCTAATATTTCCTGTGTCAGTGGTGTACCGTGGAGGCTGCATAATTAGTGTTCGTAGAGCGCCTAGGGTTGTGTGTCATTGGGTGTACATGGCCATTACCAGCAAAGCCAATGGTGTATGAAACCAGAGCCCTCACAGCAGGAAGCAGATACAAGCTTTGCCAACTCATTACAGGCCAGCTATTTAACATATCCTTGGCTTACTCAGCAGAATAAGTCTTCAAAAAAGAGAGAGAGAGTTGGCAAAGTCACAAAGCTGTTGATTAAACTAATATTTTCTTGGCTGGGTGTCTCTAAATGACTGACTGCTGTGTGCCTATTCAGTGCAACTCTACTGTCTTGAAGCATAGCTGTATAAGCTGCTTAAAATAAAGAAGTTGCTGGGACCAGGACAGAATGTCATTTCACTAGGAACTTCGCAGACATGCTTAAGGAAACGCCCTGAGCAGAACTGTGGAAATGCTTACCACGGAGTCAAGAATGCAATGCAAAATGGATATTCTTCCCCCCATTTCAGTGAGGTTATATCCTGGGAAAATACTGTAACTAAATAAAAATAGAGACTCTGCGGGGTGGGGGGAAGAGAACGAGTATTTGACTGCCAAGATGGAATACCAAAAATAGTCAGTTCAATTTCTTCACTGGAAAATACCTTGTTACTCCATGCATAGAGCCTGGGGATGAGGGTCAGGAAGTCCTTTAAATTATGAAGCAGCCAAAAAAGAAAAGAAAAAAAAGGTTTTAACAATATTAACAAACCATGATGGCGGTCGGGGGGAATCTCACACAAAGGAATTCAAAGCTCAAAATGACAGGTTTCAGAGTAGCAGCCGTGTTAGTCTGTATTCGCAAAAAGAAAAGGAGCACTTGTGGCACCTTAGAGACTAACCAATTTATTTGAGCATAAGATGCTCAAGGGAGGAATATTTGCTGACTCAAAAATAAAATGACCTATGGAATAAACGGGTCCAAACAGAGAGGCTTGTGCGAAGTGGCCAAGTCTTCATCTTCCATCTTATTTGTAGAGCTCTCCGTTGACCAATGACTTTGCCACTGGCTGGACGGCTCAGAAGATTGGGAGCAGGAGCTAAGGCTCACTTTTTTTGCTAGTGTCAGACTCTTTTATTCAATGTGAACTTCCTTTTCCCTCTTTTTGTTCTGTTTCTCTCGTCTCTCATTTTTTCCTGCCTTCTGCTGTAACCGGTGTTTTATACTTTAGAGAGTCCCCTGGAGTTAACATCCATAGCTCTTTGAAGATGTAAAGCCCAAACAACTGCTTTAATTTCACTGAGGTACCCCATGGTCCTAGCATGTGTGTGACCCTAAATAATTACCCATGGTGGCCTTGCCCCACCAAGACAACCTTTCTCCTTTCAAAGTTCGATGATCACTGCCCTGACCTGATCAACTCTAGTCACATCCTCTTTGTTTAGCAGAATCTCCAGTATTCTTTTCAGCCACACATTCAACTTCATCACTAGTTGCTGATTCCCTGTTACTGAAACAGGTGCCGTTATGCTTCTGAGAAAGCCACTTTAATGTCCTCTTCTTTACCAAGCTACCACTTAGGTATATCAACAATTCTAACACAATTATACTATAGATCCCTCAGTGAGAGTAACATACACGGCTGACTTTTTCAGGCTAAAGCTAGCCCCTCTTTTCCACCAGAACTGGTTATTTCACAGCTGATTAAACCCTGTTCAGCATGACTCAGACGTACAAAGATATATGATGAAATAGCCAGTGTTTCGTTTTGACTGTTTTGGAGCTGAACTGAAAGGGCAACTTAACTGTGAAAACATGCTTGCAATTATCCATGGCTGAATAATGAATAACTGAAACAAAGAGAAACATTCCACAATAGATTTACAACAGACATGTCAGAAAATAAAATGAGCAGCTCTGGGGTGGGTATTGTCTGCTGCCAGCATTTCCAACCAACTTTAGGTCCAGTCCTACAATGCTTGAGATCATTGGAAGCAGGTTTGGACCCCCCTAAGAGCACAGATTGCAGGTACCACAGCATTAGCCATTAGTCTAAGGCCTTGTTTCTGCAAAACATTTAAGCACATGCTTAGCTTTAAGCATGATCTTATGTCTCATTCGTCATACAGTGGTGTATGGGGGTTTGGAAGAAAGGGTGTGGGGAATGAACAATGTGTCTGGAGCTATGTGCTACCCAGGTTCACTCCGAAGGGTTTGCACTGTAAGTACTGCAAAATGAGATCAGGGTCTACATTGTCAACTACAAAACAAAAAAATGCATCACAAGACACCTTGCTTGCTAACAACCCTCCTCGACCATGCTCTATTACCGGAGATTGGCCTGAACCAAAATCACAACTTGTAGCCTCCATAACGTCCATGAAGTCTGGATCCAACTCCTACCTTCATGGCCAGCCCCTCTCCCTAGCACCAGACTGAACTGCTGGAATTGAACCTTCCTGGTCTCCTTGGGAAGTTTTCCATCTGTGTCCACAGATTTACATCATGGGACATCTCTGATTCTCCTGAAGTTCAGTCAAAAGTGGGAGCAAACAAATACATCTCACAGTGAGCCCTGAAGCTTTTCAGGCACAGCCTATATGCTGATAGTTCGCCGCCTCTGGCCATGAACATGTAACCTCGTGACAACAACTTCTCAACTCAATATAAATCGATGGTCAAAATCTCTTAAATATCCCCTCAAAATTATACGGGAGGGACCATTTTAATCTACTTAGTAACCAGGATCCAGTTTCTTAGCAGGAATGGGACTGAGCCAAACTTCTGCCCAAATCTTTAATAAAGATTGAAAAACACGGATCTCACTTTTTCTTCCCAGCCTCTTGAATTTCTGTGATTTCCTGCACTTTCACTGATACCAGAGAGAAAACGTGCCTCTCGTGGCATTGACAGGAGAACATCTCACGTTCTCATGTGATTTACTGGACAGTTTGAGAGGCTCCAGCAGGTCTGAAGAAAGTACAACAAGTTTGGGTGCTTATCTGATCATTGGGGCTTTTTGAAGTTCACCTGTCATTATTTCCTCCTACATAACTTCATAAAACATACATGCATAATGTACATACTGGAAGGAGCATGGTCTAGTAGTTAAAACTCATGACAGTGAGGAGAGCTGGGTTCTAACTCCAGCTCATCTCCTGTCTCATATGCGACCTAAGACAAGTTACTTAATTCTTTTCTCTGCTTCAGTGCCCCCTGAGACCATAATACTTCCCTGCCTCACAGGAGGTCCTCAGATGGAAGTGTTGTTATGACATTCTGTTTTGAAGACATACACAAATACCCACCAGCGCTTCTTATAACTGTTAGCACTGCTGAAATGCAACCACAGAGGCCGAGACCATCCCCACACAGCCAAATGCCCCATCAGAGTCACCTGGAGCTATGACTCACTCCTGCAGACCCAGCTGGGAGACGAATGCCCTTACTTTACCTCCAGATTTTCTTTTCATGATTATTATTTCCATTTCTAACCGCACGCTGTGCATGTATTTGGCTTAAACCGCAAATTCCAATCACTATCGAATTTGCAAACTCTTTTTAATTAACTGTGTTTAAAAGGAGACTGGATTTTTCTAGGCATCAAAATCAGAATGAGGAAAGGATTAAAAGAGTAATTTGCGCTTCAATAGCACATTTCACCCAAGGGTCTCAGAGCACTCTACAAACATGAATAAAGGGAGCCCCAGCCAGAATCATCAGGCAGGTGTTATTCTACCATAGGATTTTCTATAATGCCCATGCCTACAGTACTTAAGCACTGCACATGTAAACAGGATCTCAACGCTCATGTCCCAGATAGGTTTCACCTACTATTCTCAGGTCCTAAGAAGTACTGCTGTATTTTTTTCCCCTGCGTCATGGGCTCTCTCTATTTCTTTCAGGAGATGGTTGCAGAGACAAAGCTTTACCAAACAGTCTGGTTTTGCAGAATGCTCTGAAATGAGTCCACTTAGACTTTGGAACAGTCTAATCTCCTCTTGTACTTTAGTTCCACAGATGAACCCTTCAACCAACAATGTTATATTTCCACTCCTCACAAGCACTGACCTGAGCTTTGTTAATTGTATTAGCCTACAAAGATACAGCTGTCTTGGTGGGTCAGCAATGGAGGCAAATGGTTGCCAATGGGACCTGATTTGTTGATGCCTTTGAAAACCAGGCCCAGGGCCTTCAGTTGGCATCGTAAGGGAATTGGGAGTCAGTGGATGATGTGCTCCATTTTACAGATGAGGAAGCTGAGGTGGAGAGATGAAACGTGGCCAGGGTGTCACACAAGTGCATGGCAGAGCTGAGAGTAGAAACCAGATGCTCTGGCTCCCTGACCTATGTTCTAACCTTTCGGACATACCATCCTTAATCAGAGAGAGAGAGAGAGAGAGAGAGAGAGAGAGAGAGAGAAGGCCTCCTGGACCCTACTCCATTGTCCTAGTCCTCTCTACTTGGATGGTAACTTGACTATGTCACACCCCTCCTGTACTGAATCCCTCCACTGGCTCCTGCATAAGTCTGCCCTTCTCTGCTTACCCAAACGCATCTCTTTTCACATCAGCCTCGACCCCTTTGCTGCACCAGTGATGCCACCTTCGGCAACCCTATTTGTCTACTTTTTATATCTCTCTGCATTTTTCCAAAATTAGGACTCACGAATATTAAGGCTATGAAGTCAAGCACTCGAAAGACAGGAAATGCATATTTACGGTTGCCTGTGCCGCCTTCTGTGAATGCAGGATGATCGTCTTTAATTACGTGTTCACACCCACTATCTTTCCCACACAACCCCTGCCTCGTTCAGTGCACAGCACAGATGCCTAAGAAGGAAGAATTAAGGTAGCACGGGCAACCTTGGGACTGGCATGACCTATCTTTTGATTGCTTGACTTTGCAACCTTACTAATGTTGTTTTGATGTTGTTTTTTGGTCTGTAATGATAACTAAATCAGCTAATTGATTGCTTTCTGCAAATTAATTCACGTACTTTTACACTAACAATGGGATCACTATGGAAGAATCATTCCACATAAATTCACGTCAGTGCTGAGGTCTTTGCCTGATGGCTGTGGGACTAACTCATGCCGCCACTGAATTTTAACGAGAACATTTGCAAGGCCTGTCTTTCTTTCCCTGGATTGATCTCGCTGTCAGCACCATAAAATGCTTTGGGGCTCCGCTGGTAGGCCAGCGCCTTGCTTGTGCTTTTCGAAGTCAGCTCTATAGGAATGCATGAAGGAAGCTCTGCTTCGGCTATCATTACAATGAAGAGAGTCAGAAGAGTAAGGGAAGGTAATGAAAGGAAAACAAGCCCAGGGTGGAGCTGTTCTAAATAAAGGGGTTAATGTTTAAAGTCAGCCGGGATGGTGGAACAGTGCTTGAATATAAAATGATACTCCCTGCCTAAGTCAGGAGAGCTGGTGTATTTTAGGTCAGGCTGTAACTGTGCTGCGGCAGAGAATGAGGAAGGGATTTTTTTTTTTTAAATTCAAGAAAAGCCTTCCCAGCTTCCAATGTCCCGCATCCTAAATTTCATAATCTTAGGATAAATCTCAGAGGATTAGCAGCAAAGGTTCCAAAATCATCGTGACGACATTTCCGGAAATGCTCTTGCTGCTCTACACGGTTCTTTGGCTGGCTGCAAAAGCAACCGCTCAGTGCTGATTGGAGTCACAAAACCACTACATTTAAGGAAAAATACATGGCCTCACACCAGCCTATTGTCCACTCCGGCAGAGATACCTGAACATTCCAATCTGGCTCCTATTTACTCTGGCCTGTCCCCAGGTTCCATATTAAATTTTTAATTTGTAATATGTATTACAGGCAAATCTCCATACTTCACACATCTGCGTAATTGCTTTTTCGACTTCCCGTTCTGGGGATTGGGAAGTTTGCTTGTATGCCTACATCGTATTGCCTCAGATGTGCAAATACAAGCTGCTTTGGGATTTAATACTGTACAGATCTTGGAGTTGCTCACGACAAGTCCTCCCTCCCACTTCTCCCCTCCAGGCCTGCAAGTGTTTTGACATCCTTGCCAACTCCTGTTTTTATATGGCCATTTTCATGACAAGATCTTCCTGCTGGATGCTGTGCTAGACGTATTGGGCCAATATTTTACTTTACAAGTCTATCAGCTTACACACCAGCCTACAGATGGAACATTCACTGAAGACCCTCTATGAACACAGCACCCTTGAAAGAATGCCTGCCTCTTGATACTCACTATACAGACTATACTTACAAGTACCCAACAGACAACTGCATTTAACCAGGCGACATGAACTAGCAGGAGTTTCTAAAGCAATAATCACATTGACTCCGTGACAGAGACCTGCCATGCCTTACATGCTCTCTCCCCCAGCTCCACATGCATGATGGTTCCTAATAAAATGCTGTTTGGTTTGGCCTACGTCGGCTTTTTACCTCTTGCTTGTTTTCACCCTCATCTGTTTCAGCTTTGAGTCCGAGACCAGGTGGTGTCCGCTCTGCTGGCAACAGACTGCATTCGGCCTACCGCTGTTGATTTCTCTTCATTTTCTCAAGGGCGTTTGACACTTTATGGCCTCCAGCCAGACCACCTCAGGCTGTCACCTCACAACCGAGGCAGTGCTGGGCTCAGCTAATGCTTGACTAGGAGACATCCCCACATTCCCGCCAGGAAGCCTCAGGCTGCTACAGGGAGCAGCGTTGGTGACAGCACTGGCCTGGAAAGAACATGGCTGCAGCCCACCCAATTTGCAGGGGGGGACTAAGGAACAGAAAGGAGAATCTCAGCTTTTATTTAAAAACAAAAGAATAAACTTTCCAGAGTTTTTCCTTGCAAAAAGCCTTGAAAATAGTAAAAAGAGCAGTGCTAAACAGCCCGGGGCCCAAGTCTCCTTAAGCAACCTTTTCCACGAGCTCCCCCATTGTGGGCACTCCAGTTTACAGTTTAACTCTTTGAGGACAAGCAACAGCGTCAGCAAGGAACACAGCACATACAGTAGAACCTCAGAGTTACAAACACCTCGGAAATGGAGGTTGTTCGTAATGCTGAACAAAACGTGACAGTTGTTTCTTCAAAAGTTTACAACCGAACATGGACTTCATACAGCTTGGAACTTTACTACGCAGAAGGAAAATGCTGCTTTTAACCATCTTAATTTAAATGAAACAAGCACAGAAAGTTTCCTTACCTGGTCAAATCTTTTTTTTTTTTTTTGGTTAAACTTTCCCTTTTTTTTTAGTAGTTTACATTTAAACACAGTATGGTACTGTATTTGCCTTTTTTTCCTCTTTTTTCTCTTTGATGCTGCCTGATTGTGTACTTCCGGTTCCAAATGAGATGTGTGACTGACTGGTCAGTTTGTAACTCTGGCGTTCATAATTCTGAGGTTCTAGTGTACCTACACTTTACTCTGAGACAACACAGGCGATACCAGAGCTACTGAAAAACAACAAAACCATGCACCCAAACCCCTTTGGGATGTGAACAGTGTCACAGAATCATAGAATATCAGGGTTGGAAGGGACCTCAGGAGGTCATCTAGTCCAATCCCCTGCTCAAAGCAGGACCAATCCCAACTAAATCATTCCAGCCAGGACTTTGTCAACTTCAAAGGAAGGAGATTCCACCACCTCTCTAGATAACCCATTCCAGTGCTTCACCACCCTCCTAGTGAAAAAGTTTTTCCTAATATCCAACATAAACCTCCCCCGCACTGCAACTTGAAACCATTACTCCTTGTTCTGTCATCAGCTACCACTGAGAACAGTCTAGATCCATCCTCTTTGGAACCCCCTTTAAGTAGTTGAAAGCAGCTATCAAATCCCCCGTCATTCTCCTCTTCTGCAGACTAAATAATGTCTCTTCAGGGTCCTAAAACCCTCCTCTCTACCTTCTCCCCCTTGTCTGTCTTGCCTGTTTCTGGTCCCTTTTCTCTCCAACATGGCTGGTGAGAGAATCCTCCTTTTATAAAGTTGCAATCCCTTGTGTCAGGTGATGCTTCTGGTCAGCCTCAAAGCCTCCCCCAATAAGAGATCAAGGTCCGCTCTCAGGTGATTTGTTGGTTGGTTACTGGCTCACCGGAAAGGAATCTCACTGTCCAAGGATGCTTGCATTTGAATAGGAGACCCTCCAAGTTAACGACCTTTGATCGCTTTGCATTGTTCACCCTCTGTTGGAATTGCAGTACAAGATGAAGGCAAAAAGATCACAGGGAAGAGACCGTACAGTGTTACAGCCAAAATGGTGCTCACAAAACAAAATGGGCTTAGTAATTTGATATACATACATATATGAATCGTCACACCATGTATTTACATGGAATAATTTTTTACAAGGCATTATTAGTAGGAACCTTGGTAAATACAAGGGGTGGGCCATTTGCTTCCCTTTTCACATAGCCGGACTTCCTACAGTCCTAGTATCCTCTCCTTCTGGTCGTGACCCATTGCAAAATGAGTGCTGAATTTCCCTTAAGAAATTAACCTGGTGGGTAACATTATCAGGCTTCAACCCAGTTTAACAGCTTGGCATGTGGTTTAAATAAAAGAAAAACCTAATGTTCTTTATTTCTCCAGCTAAAACTACCCTCGGTTTGGCTCAGGTGCCTTTGGAGGGTGAATAAGAGGTTCATTTATTCTTGTCATTGTCCACACAATTCCATTAAACAATTATATACAGTAGAACAGGATTGGCCAGAATCTTAACGGGATTTACTGGCTTTAGCTTAGCTACCAAATATCTGTTATTGCAGGTAATGAATATTCAACAGGAACATAAAAAGTTGGAGGCTATAAGCATTCGGTCAAGAATTTCTGAACAGATTCTTCCTAAAGGACACAATAGTGGGATTTGATCAAGACACTCCTGCCATTTAGGAGAGCGGCTAGCTGCAGAAATGTTTGATCCTAAACACTATACAGGGTAACAGACTCAATGCAATCATTTTGATTTTAATGGAAGGGAAGAAAAGGTTCACAGCCCACACGCATTCAAGTGAACCTTAATTTGGTAGGCAGTGAATGTTGATAACCTGCTTTGGGTTAAACCCAGTTTAAACTGAGAGTGTGGAAATCTGAACAAATTACAATTCCATTATCAAAGGGAAGAGCTGAATGAATAGCTCATACAAAGGACTTATCCAGTGACGTTCGCCTCTTATCCTGCACATGGAACACCACAAGCAGCTTGGGATTTTGCTAGTTGAAAGTATCTGACAGATTATGTTTTGCAAATCTTGGTTTAACTATGAATTGATCAAGTTCCTTACGACTATCCCAGAGTCAGCGTTCAAGGTGTGTCAGTTGTGACTGATCTGATAAATCAAATATTATTTCTGTCCCAACTGAACAAGTGTGCAAGCACCTCCTACCTATTCAAATCTAAAATTCAATTTCACATCTGATTCTGAAATTTGACTGCAGTGAATAGTCAACTTGAGTGCCCAAATGACTGCAAAAAAAGTTAACACGGAAAGGTGTAACCACCACCTGGACTGAAACACACCTGAACTTTGATGGAAATTTGGATCTGGATGTGAACCTCACAGCTGACTCTCCTGTTGGAACCAATTAAAACTAGATCTGAATACTCCTATATTTTGGAAAACTGTGGATCTAGATCTGCATTTGGCTGGGCCCAACTCTACTTTTCATACATATCTTCCGCCCTACATCTCAACATGTTATACGAAGACTATTCTATAGGAGTAAACCTGGACCTTGTTAAAAATGCTACAAAGGACTATCAGCATCACGAGGCAGAGCGCTCGAGAACACAGTCTGGGAAGTCCTGAGTCCTATTCCCAGATCCGTCCTTGGACACAACAGCCAACGTTTTCAAAACTAGGCTCTTGGATGCCTACCTTTAAGTCCATATTTAGGCACCTAAGTAAGTGGACTGAGGAACTGCTGGGTGCTTAGCAACCTTGAAAAGTCAGACTATTGTTTAGATGCCTAAATATGCACCCGGAAGCCTAACTTTAGACACCCATTTTTCAAAGTCTTGCCCTATGTATATAAGGGATAAATTCTGCTCTCAGTTACACCAATATAAATATGGAGTAATTCCACTGATTTTAAAGTCCACAGAGTTACTATGGAGTTACACAAGTGTAAATGAGAACAGAATTGGTCCCTAAAAATCATCCATCATCTCAACTAATGAGGTTTCTTTCTACTATTTGCATTAAATATGGTTTTTAAGTATGTGTGAAGAGTCAAACAATAAAGATCTCTCTGCACTGAAATGGCTTCTCAAGAAAGCCTCCTAAAAATTAACCAGTTCATCAATTTATCGGCTCCTGAGATGAACTGGAGTTAGGAGATCATAACAGTCACACCAAACCAGTAATTTCACCTGTGAGCATTTAAATCAAGGCAACAACATAAATATGGCATCTGTAAATGGCGGAAACTTAAGAGTCAACTCTTACTTGTGCCCAAGTTCGTGTGCAATGGTAAATGCCAGATTGAGACCATTGTCTTCAGCAAGGACACACTTTCTCTTGGCACTGCATACACCTCCCAGGTAAGCGATCCCTGCAAAAAAGGCACAGAGAACATTCCCATCAGTGCTGCCAAAATGTCTCACACATTCAAAACCCAGAGAAGTCAGCCAGCCATAAAGCAGTAAAACATCGATGCGGTACTGGAGAATAGTACAGCAATTTGTTCACAAACTCATCTGATGATCTTCTTCAGCATCCTCGTTCAGAGTGAAGCCTTCCAGCCTATTTTTTTTATCACATAGAAACCATTCCAATTAGGCACGCTCCCCCTTGCTGGAAAATATATTTAATCATTAGCAGAGACTCAGAAGCCCAGGTGAGCTTCTCTATAGAACCTGTAGCAACTGGCAGGGCACTGCTAGGTGTCCTCAACAGGCTTTTAAGTGGAATTTTCGGTTCACCTACAGTATCCTGTTAGAGAAACACAATTAAATAATACAACCAGAGCTACTTAGAAAGATCTTAACCATTCCCTTTGTTGCCCATTCATTCTCATGCTTACTGATGGGGTCAGAGTCAGGAAAGCTGGCACACTATATACAATGAAGAACAAAGTTAATGGAGGTGGCAAAAATCTTCTAATGATCTGGTGGAATTTAGGACTTGATCCTACAAATGCTTACTCACAGGAGAACTCTCACTAGCTTCTATGGGGCTGCTTGCATGAGTGAGGGTTTATAGGACTGGGTCCCAGTAGTGGTTGTAGGGCATTTTTCACCTCTCTGCAACGTGAACTCCCAGTTAGAGCAATGGGATTTTTGTAGAAAGACTGAGGGCTACAGTGGCCCATGGCCCTGTGTGGTCAAAACTTTTCCTTGGCTACCACTACTGAACAAGCAAATCTGAAATCCAATAGAAACATTCCAAGTGTTTGCATGCAAAGCAGGATTTCACAAATAACATGCAGCTAACTAAATGCTGAGGATCAAATTTCCACTTTAATTAGGATCTTGCACAATGCAAGGAAAAAGGGGAAGTGCACAGACCTTCAGTAATTGCATTTTAATTTTTTCAAGGCTTAGATTTTTTTTTAAACTAGGAGACAAGGGATCTATTTACTTGCAGTTAAGTGCTGCTCCCACACAGAGGTGGCTTGGGGTTCAGCTGCCTTTAATAATTAGAGTAAAACAATGACAGCAGCTGTGCTATAGAAGCAGGACCATATTTTTCCTCAGATCATCAAAGCACACCGTGTCTTAGTTTATCGGGACAGAAATTGTGTAGAACTTTATGATTACGTTTGGAAGGTGTCCCTTCCTATTTTGTATGAGTTTTGACAAGTAATATCGCTATTTATGTGCAAGGGGGTTTTGGATGGAATGGTGAGGTGGGTAACTGACTTAAATGTTTGCATTATTAGTGGGAATGGGGGAGGGAGAACTTATTCAAAATGTGCTGAGTGTAGACCAAGAGATTTCTGCAGATGCAAAAATAAAATCAGAATAAATTCCTATTTTATTCTTCAAGTATCAGAGGGGTAGCCGTGTTAGTCTGGATCTGTAAAAGCAGCAAAGAGTCCTGTGGCACCTTACAGACTAACAGACGTATTGGAACATGAGCTTTCGTGGGTGTAACCCACTTCGTCGGATGCATGTAGTAGAAATTTCCAGAGGCAGGTATAAAAATGCAAGCAAGAATCAGACTAGGGATAACGAGGTTAGTTCAATCAGGGAGGAGGAGGCCCTCTTCTAGCAGATTCTTGTTGATCAATGGCTATAGGACT
The DNA here is from genome assembly GCF_965152275.1 of Natator depressus. Taxonomy (NCBI): domain Eukaryota; kingdom Metazoa; phylum Chordata; order Testudines; family Cheloniidae; genus Natator; species Natator depressus. Next base: position 75,735,685 of record NC_134243.1, read on the forward strand.
AGATTCTGGAATCTCTTCTCACATAGAATGGCACTTCATAAGTAATCCCACTGAAATGAATGGGAAAACTTATGGTGCAATGTGCTATTCAAAGTAAGGGAATGAGAATTTACCCCACAGAGCCGATGGTAGAAGAAAACCTCAGAGCATGTAGATGTGTGCAACATATCCCAGGCTTCTAATCTTCCGGAAGGGAGAAATACATAATTCACTATAAGTCCACCACCATGCACTTATATGGCACTGTCTAAACAATAATACACTTACTGATTACAGTCTACTCCTTCTCAGCTGACTTGGAATCAGCCATTTCTGGAAATATTTTCTGCACACAGGAAGGGGCAGTTTGGGAAAATTCTAATTTACTGTAAAACCAACAATGGAAGGTGTGGGATTAAAGATCAGCTGCAAGGCTTCGGGTTAGAGGAAGGGAAAACTGAATAGCTCACAGTCACTGAAGCTGGAGATGGAAAGGATGTATCCGATGAGCCAAGCCACCCTCTGCTAGTGCAGATCTGTGCCTTATACTGTATTTTTGAATTCTTAAATCCTCTCCCAGTATTTGAACAACTCAGTTGGTGCTGAGAAGGAGGCATCCTTCGTCCAGGCTGCTGGGCTGCTCTGAAGCTGCTACTCCAGCAGAAGGGATGCTGTGTCACTGACGGATTGCCAGCCCCACTTTCCATCGGGGCAAGGGACTGGAGGGTCCACAATGGCAGACTTTTGGGGCTCTCTGTACTCCCCTAATATGCATGTGCATGCACACACAGACACACACCTTCCACCTCTCTGTATTGTCCATAGGAGCTGCCCTGTAGCTGGGGTGCATGCCATGCAAAAGGTGCACACCCCTTATATGGTCTCCCCCATTTGACCCACCAGAGAGAAATACAACTGTTCTGTTGCAGGCGGGACCTCTCTAGAATTATCCCCTAACAGTGAGACCATGCAGAGTTTTCAATCCAGCCCCATTTCTGCCACAATAACTGAAAAGCTGGAAGATGCACTATGCCCAAAGGTTGGTAAATCAAGGCTCTGGCAGACCAAGGAAGGACCAGAAATTGCCGTGCCAGTAGCTCCCTTTTTGTACCAGCGTGGTCACTTATCATACCGGTCCACTGCCAAAGATAGCAGGTAGGATTTCAAAAGGCTCTCATCCCAAAGGCAGTTACTCGGGAATTATGCTAAATAAGGGCTCTGACTCAATGAAGAATTACCATATTGCATCTCTTACAAATCAGCTAAAACTTAATACAGCGGAGTGGGGAAAGCTCAATGCATCACCCTGGGGCAGAGCTGAAATCGTCAGCTGTAGTTACAAAGTTTAACTATCTAGGGTGAAATCCTGACCCCACTGAACTCAATGGCAAAACTCCCACTCATGTCAATGGGCACAGGATTCCACCCCTAGGCTTTATGAATCTGATCTGAAGTCAGTGGAAAGACTTACTGACTTCAGTGGATTTTGGATCAGGCCTCGTTATCTACAGTGAGAACTAAGAAAATATGTAAGGACACCAAAGAGGAGATTTGATCTTTTACTGGGGTGATAAGATAAATAGAATTAAAGGGTGAGTATGACAATCACCACAACAGCATGGAGGGATGAGGGGTCACCACAGAAAGGATTCTATAAGCTGGCAAGTGGCAAAGAGTCCCTAGAACTTCACGTGAGTTTGCGCAATATCCTTAATGACCAGGATGCTTTTAAAGATAGAGTCAGTAAGAACTGTTTAGGAAGCATACCTCCTCCTAGCCAGCATACAATTCCTATTACCAGGAACTGCTGTGATGGAACGATATGGCATGATGGAAGCCACACAGACTATTCCGTTCCACTCCTGAGAGGTCTTGTCACTGTCCTGCATGGAATAATTCTAGAATATAAACTGACAGCTGGATGATACAGTGCTCGTGGCAATCAGCTGAAATCAAGATACTATAATAAGGAATTTATAAAAAGATGTGAGATGAAATTCAGCTCTTGCTGTAAGCGGATTCTACTCTACTGAAATACACCATTGCTGAATCTGGCCCAGGGTTTTGAGAACATTTCAACAAGTGCAAGTACAGTTGAGAGTGAAATGATCAAAGTAATGGAGTTACTTAAAGCCAGGCAATGTTTCGTTCAGATCACTAATCCTGAATCTTCCCCATTAATCTCCCAATTATCCATCCTGAGCAGAAAAATATGTCTCCTCAAATTAGCCAAGTCTTTAAGATAGCATATACCATAACTCCATGGAACAGCTGTTGCATGAGAATATCACGTCTACACCTCAATGGTCAGACACACAAGCAAGTTTAGATAGTTTTAAATGATTTTTGCTTTACATTCTGATACCACTTAAATTTCACAATGAGGGGCTCATTGAGAGCGCTGCTCTAGAATGGAGTGGGGCAATATTTCCATATTTCAGCGGTTCTCAAACTTCACTGCACCGTGATCCCCTTCTGACAACAAAAATTACTACATGACCCCAGGAGCGGGGACCAAAGCCTGAGCCAGCTCGAGCTCCACTGCCCCCAACTGGGGGGCCAAACCGAAGTCCAAGGGCTTCAGCCCCAGATGGTGGGGCTCAGTCTTCAGCTTCAGCCCTGGGCCCCAGCAAGTCTAACACCAGCGCTGGCAACCCCATTAAAACAGGATCACCATCCACTTTGGGGTCCTGACCCACAGTTTGAGAACCCCTGACATATTTGGATGAGGTGGGCTGGTAGAAAAAGCTATCGTTTTTGGCAATAAGTTAGAGAGGATAAATCTCAGTTAAAAAGCTGAACACAATGTAGAGGCCTCAAATGGCAATCCTCCACGAGGCTGGAAGGCTGCTCAGCAATTCTAACCGCCACTGGAAGTGATCGGCAACAGCACTGTAATGTGCTAAAGGCCTCATTACTAGATGGTGGAAAACTAGAGAATTGCCAGTGATTAAGGATACGTAAACACAGATGGCCGAGAGAATAATATGATTCACGTAAAGAGATTAAGTGTTCCCAGTATCCACACGGATTCTATTCGGCCACTATATAATATTGGCAACGACCAACATTCCAAAACTGGGGTGACCTACAGCTACTTCATTATTATTATTATTAATTATGGTTATCACAGTAGTGCCTAGGGACCCACCAAGTTCAGAGTCCTATTGAGGTAGGCACTGTACAAACAAAGTAGCAGACAGCAGAAAATTTGACACCTAAAAAATCCATATGAATCTTAAATAAAAGTTTTGGCTTTCAGAGGCTCGGAGCACCTGCAAATTCCAGAGTCTTTCTGGAGCATCAATATTAGAGCTGTTGGAAAAAATTAAAATTTTTAAAAACGTTGACTCAAAAATTGATTGTAAAAAACACTGAGTAGCTCTATTACCTCAAAATTTAGGAGCATAACTTTAAGTACCCTAGTTTGATCATTTTGACCAATATATTTGAATTCTTAGAATCATAGAATATCAGGGTTGGAAGGGACCTCAGGTGGTCATCTAGTCCAACCCCCTGCTCAAAGCAGGGCCAATCCCCAATTTTTGCCCCAGATCCCTAAATGGCCCCCTCAAGGATTGAACTCACAAGCCTGGGTTTAGCAGGCCAATGCTCAAACCACTGAGCTATCCCTCCCCCCTAATTCAAACTCTTAGTTCAGAATGTAAGTAGTGATGCTATATTGATCCATAAATGAATACAAGAGTTCTTTATTCCATAAACGTATCTGATCCAGTATTTCTACTACACGCCATATGAGGCTCTATATTATTAACACTGGGTAGAGAAACATTGGACCTAATGGATTTATAATCACAACTGAGGTACAGACTTGTGTGGCTGGATTCTGTACAATGTAGGTTCTCTCTTGCAGTGGATGAATGCTTATCTTGTTTGACTTTTTATAACTAAAAAATATCATGAGGAAAAAATGTTTGATTAAACCCCTAACAGTCAGAGTCTTATTTGAGCCTCTTGAGTCTCCAAAATTAGACTGGAAACATCATGTATTCAGGCTCACTCATGAAATTCCTGGCATGCTGAGGCTAGCCAGGGTGGGAATACTAGGAGAAGGGCTTCCCATCATTTGGCAAAGTCTGCTTCTGGCCTGGCTGGAAGCCAAAAGTGTGTGAAAATGAAAAAAAAAAAAACAGGGGGATAAGTGAGCTGAACTTTTTCAAAGCTCATACTGTTCCGAGGCAAGTGTGGAGATAAGCTCTGGATGGGAAGAGGGATGGAGCATTCTTACGCCGTCCAAACCAGCTCACTCACCCCAACAGCCACGACCACTTCATTTTTAATAACAAAAATGCTGAAACAGGAGCATCAGTACAAAAGGGAGAGTAAAGCCGGTGCTATTTTGAAGCATTAGTTTGATTTTTTTTTCATTCTTCCCCTGAGGAAATTGCATAAATTATAGTATGTAACTTCTGAACTTGGGTTTGAACATATGATGTTATCTAGATTTCAACAGAAAACCACACACAACTGTGTAAACTCTGGTTTATCCAAAAAGTTGTCACATGTAAACAGTTTGCAGCTGTTGGCCTTGTTGCCAACTAATGAGACCTTTTCTAGAAGTGTTTCCAAGGGGAACGATTACTTTCCTCCTACCAGCTCAATAGGTAGTTAGGACATGACATAATTGCCAAGGTGATAGCTAGCAAGAGCTGGAGGATGTAAACTTCTGAGGCATTTACCCCCAATTAATCCTAGAATGATATATACTGGGCTTACTGCTGACAACTGAGGAAAGACTAATCAGCTCTCCCAGCAAGCGAATTGCCCAGGTACTCCTTCTGCTTTTAACTTTGCAACTTCTGATTTACAACTGCTCTTTCTGTTTCTTAACATTCTCGTCTGCTCGTCCCCTCCTGACACAGCACGCCTGCTTTACAAAAACCTGGGTTATTCTTTGCATTTTTTCAATGCATTTGCTGCTGGTGGAAGGTGGTAGGCTGAAAGCCCCTAAAGCAGTGGCTCTCAACCTTTCCAAGCTACTGTACCCCTTTCAGGAGTCTGATTTGTCTTGCGTACCCCCAAGTTTCACCTAAGAACTGCTTGCTTACAAAATCAGACAAAAATACAAAAGTGTCACAGTACACTGTTACTGAAGAATTGTTGAGGTTCTCATTTTTATCATATAATTATAAATCAATCAATCTGAATATAAATATTGTATTTACATTTCAGTGCACAGTATATAGAGAAATATAAACAAGTCCATTGTCTGTATGAAATTTTAGTGTTGTACTGACTTCGCTTTGTATGTATCCCGTTGTAAAACTAGGCAAATATCTAGATGAGTCGATGCACCCACTGGAAGACCTCTGTGTACCCCTGGTTGAGAATCACTGTCCTAAAGCATGAATCACTGGTTAGTCTGAGAACGGGGTCAGCCTTCTCAAAGCATTAGTGTGGGAGGTGCACACATGCTTAAATACGGAGCAATCGTTTTTTACCCCTCCATTCCCTGCAATTGCTATTACTTACATGTGGTTATTCTACACACCCTCCCAACTCTCTCCTCTTCATGCAGCTCCCAGGCTGTCAAGAGTAGGCTTTTTTGCAGCCTCTGTCTATTCTATTCTTCCCTCTACCTAAAGGTCTTGGACAGGGAGATCAGAGGCATGGTTCATTGCAATGGACTGTTCCTCTGTTCAGTGATCTGCTCTGCATGTAAAAGTGCAATTAGGTCATTCACCAGGAGTAGCTCTCACTGATTGCAAGATTTAATAATAAACAACAACAGTAATTCGCTCTTCCATAGAGCCTTATGCACAAGGGTTTCCACACACTTTACAAACAAAATTAATGAAGCAAGCCTTTCAGAAATTGCCTCCGAGATAGGCAAACAAACATCTACTAATTTGACAGCTGGAAAAGAGAAGATACAGAGAAGCTAGCTGACAAAGCTGAGCTGGAAACAGAACCGAGATCTGCCCTGAAAACCCACATCAGTGGATAATGCTTCCTCAAAATTTAGAAGTATTATAACAGGACCTGAATCAGGGAAAAGAGCACCCACTCAGGCTCCAGTCCAACGTGTACCACACCAAGCGCCAAAGTACGGCATGAGCAGTGGCAGTGCAATTTCAACCATCACTACCGCACCAGTGAGCCCAAGCCTTGGTTGGGAGGGACCATACAGAAGGGGAAAGGGGCAAGTTCTCTCCTCATTTAAGGAGGATGTGTTAAGTTAAAGCCAGTGGTGCAGTTTTAGCAGCACACATTAATTTGGCTTAGTTCTGGTCAGTCATTTAGATGTCAATTTCTGTTATTCTTGCAGTAACAACATGGTTTCCATTACAGTTTAACATTCGCATGAGGAAACTGTTTTCCTTAGCAACAATTTTCATTGTCACTGGGGTTAATGAAAACCACACTGGAAACAATATAGTCATTATGAACCAGAAGAAGAGAAATTACAATGCAAGTTTCCAATGCACAGGAGACGGCTGCGGTTGGGCAGGAAGAAATATTCACGCCAAACGCCCTACACAGAGAAGTTACAACGTTCTGAAAGTAGCAAAAACTATTCAATCATCTTTTTAAAAACAGAGATGTCTCATATAATGGAACATGCAAGCGATTGTCACAGCAAGCAGTCAGGAACAGCGGCTTCCAAATAGTCTCCTACATAAATATACATTTACCCTTAAAGGGAATGTAGGCCATGAAATAAGCAACTTTTCATAGTGACTGGCAATGGATCTGCACTGCAGATCTGCAGCCTGCACTGGCAATGGATCTATCAGTTTTCTTCTGTTTGTATTTCGTTTCAGGACACAGCAGATAGCCCCACTGTCTGTCCCAGTCCCTCCAAGAGGTACCAACCTGCCACCCCCACAGTAGTTGTAAGGCTGCGGTACTGTAAGTACAACCCTTTCTTGGAGGTGGTAGAGGAAGGGGCATTTGGGGAAGTATTTAGTAGAGCTGGTTGGGGATTTTTCAACAGAACGTTTATTTCCTGGATAATGCTGATTTGTTGATTCTGAAACTTTTGGTGGAAATGTATCTGTTTTGATAAACTTTGCAGGTCCAAGACAGAAAAGAGAAAGACCTGCCCCCAGAGTAGCCAACAGCCTGCTCGTTAGGGCACTTGGGATGCAGAAAACTCAGGTTCAACTTCCTGCTCCAAATCAGCCAAGAATTTCAACCTGGGTCTCGAACATCCTGATTTGGAGCAGGAACGTGAACCTGGTTCTCCCACATGCCCTGACCACTGTCTCTTGAAACATTTTGAAAGGTCTCAGCTTTGTTTCAGAACGAAAACAGATTTTTCAAAACCCTTGACCATTTTGCAAAACAGAATTTATGTTTCCCAGCCAGTCCTAGTTCTCAAAACTCCATGACTAGCCTTCAATGAGCTGTTAGTGCTGTTAAAGTACAAGTTAAATCTTGGGCCCCAGACACGTCTGAACATTACTGCAGAAGGGAGACCATCTCAATCACTAGGAGCACATTGTAGAGGAAAGCCCTATTAAGCTTTGTATAGTCCACTCCCTCAGCTCTGCAGCAGAGGTCTGTTTAGGTCTCATTTTAAAGCCCGACCTGAACCAGACTTGATCACAGCCAATTCAAACCCGACATGAGCCCGAAAACGTTGTGTTGTTTTCATACCTGACCGGAACCCAACCTTGGTAGTCAGCTCCCGTTTGGTTTGGATCGTCTTGCAAGGGTCCAGAGTAGTCGGCATACTCAGTGATGAGAGACTACCGGACCTGAACTGAGCCCAAATGTGTAACAATTATACCCAACTTGACACTTGGAGTCGGGTCCCGGGGGGGGTTGGGGGGGCGGAAGAGTGTGCGAAGACCTGCTCTATGGCACCCTATTTTTCAGAATGCTACAGAGCACTTTATACGCACAGATCTCAAAGTGGTGTTCAAATATTGACTTACCTCTTCCTTGTGAGGTAGACAAATACTCTTACACCCATTTTATAGATGAGTCCTATGATCGTTGTGCCTTGGTTTACCTACAAAATCCTACAACAAGTCGGTGATACAGTTGGGAACAAAACCCAGGGAACTCTCTATCCACTGCTGTATCTAACTAGCTTCTTATAAAGATGCCCATCACCATAGCATCTGAGTGCCGATTCCTTCTAACCACTAGGTAACTTGCCGCATCCCAAAAGTCAATGTGATCTTTACAGAAGCCTTGCTCCTCCTCTAAAAGTCAGTGCAATCTCCAGAACTTCACCCCACTTCACCGGCATTCAGCGTACTCTCTAGAGCTAAACAGCTTCCTGGTGGACTGAATGTTGTCACGTGGTTCCCAATAAACTCATCTTCCTTCTAACTCGGAAAACACTGTCACTTCCAGTACATACAACTGCTGTCACAACCCTGAAAACCCAGCAAGGACAATAAATGGTTTCTTTTAAAAAGGAAATGTGGTTACTTTTTGAATCCTGTGATTTTCATTACACATAACCTTAGAAGATTAAGTAAAGAAGCTCTCCCTGACATCCACAGTGATAATAGCTATGGGTAAAAAGCAGATGTTTCTAGAGCTGATAGCATGATACCCCTCAGAACGCAGTGTTCTAAGAGAAAACTGCCTTGAAAGGAAATAAACTTTATTTAATAGCTCAGAGTACAGAAAGATATCTGCAGACTGAAACATCCACAGCTGTCAGGAAGTTGGGTCTAGTGGTTGAAGCCCTGGATAATGTATGTATCACAAGATCTGGGTTCTAATCAGGAGAGCTAGATTCAGACATGCTGTGTAACCCTGGGCAATGACTATATGGACTCTGCAGACATAAGCATCGTGAGGCTTGATTCAGCCATGTTTGTAAAACACTGTGATCCTTGTAAGGAAAGCAGGATAGTGCAAACTATGAAAGGTTATTGGTATGCTTTGCTGCCACCCCTTTCTTTTCCCTAATTACCCCCCATTGTACTCCAGTTAATCTAGTTCTTGGAGCCCGCCCCCCACCTCCCAGTTCAAATCTACTGCTTTTGTTTACTGACTCCCTGTCCTGCTAGGTTTTGCCCTCTGCTCCCTCCTATGCTTCCATAAGACTTTCAAAACGCAGAGACAGTTTACCTGCTTGTTCATGGACATGCTCACCTACAAACATCCCCCAAAACGTCAAAAGTGTCTGATTCTGATCTCACTTGCACTAGCTTTACACCTGTGCAAATCAACTGACTTCAGTGAGTCTCTCATGATTTACACAGGTATGTCACGGGCATTCTAAAGGAGCATGGAACCCAAGACTCTCTCTTGACCGCTAGGACAAGTGTTCTTCACCATGGGTAGCATAAAACGGAAGACAAAGAGCCAGATTCTACTGTTGTGCACCCAGAGCAACACCACGGCAGTCAGTGGAGTCACTCAAGGTTTACACTGGTATAGCTAGACCATAATCTGACCCCCCTGAGCTAAAGACACCAGTTTTAGGCCTTTTTCTTCTCCACTGTCTCTTCTGCATCTGCCCTTAGAATCCCTTCACAATTCTCCTTATCATACACCAGCCTTCCTCACTCCCAAGGTCTTGTGTTACAGCCATGTCCCCTAACAGAGAGAACTAGATGAGGATAGAGAAGTCAGAACTGACTCTTACTTGGAAGAAGGAGTCTCTGAAGCAATACAGAGAGCCTGAGCTTTTCAACTGGTTGGTGGGGGGTAGGTCATGTTAAGGTACCATTTCCACTGAAGAAAGAACAGTAGGGCAGATGTCCCAAAGTTCCTAACTTTTCTAACTAGCATGGGCCAATCTCTAACTGCAACCCACCAGCGCTGCACCTACAGAACAGTGCATTATTCAGAACATCGCCTCAACCGTACAGCATTGGTTACCGACAACATTCTACATTGTTTGTGAGAACACAAGGCCATGGGAAAAAATATTCGCCAAGCTAGCAAATGGGATCTAAGGGGGTGGGGTGGGGAGAATCCTTCCCTGAAAAGTAATTCCAGGAAAGCTTACAGGCTCAGTAAGCCATACTCCTGGAGATAAAACATGGGATCTAAGAGCTCAGCAAAAAGAGACCAACACCAATGCCCCATTTGTTTGACTTCTCCTCTTTGTTCACCAGGACATCCACCACCCCATTAAAGGTATTCCTTAGCTCTGCAGACCACTGCCTCCCTTGATGACAGCCAGTTAATAAATCCACTCAATCTGGCATGACAGTATGAGTCCCTCAATTACAGAATTACCCAGAACACAGGAAGCATGGTATCCGGAATGTTTACTCAACTTTGATGTGCTAATCGCCACATTCCAAAACAACCCTTCCCCTCTTACATCCCAGAGAGATGGGAGCCCAAGGTGCTGCTGAGAGCAGATCTCAAGCAGAAGATAAATACAGCTCTGCTTTGCATTTCAGTTATTATTGCTACATTTAAAGCTTTGGACATTTAAGGGGCAACAGGTCAAATCAAGCTAAGATTTCCATCCTTGGATGCCTAAAGCTAGGCAGCTAAATCCATATTCTGCCATGTGAGAAAGGGGCCTGGTTTTCAGGAGTGCTGGAGCACCCCCATTTTGCAATAAAGCCATACACCTGCACTAATTAATATGCAAATTTTACTGTCTCTGGCTCCAATCTCATTAGAATAAGAGAGCAAATAAGAAAAGGGCAATAAGAATTGGCAATGAACTGAGGAATCCAGATAATAGATCCAGGTATTTAGCTACCTCTATGTGGTAATTAAAGTTTGCATGCTCTCAATACTCTCACAAACAAAATGATGTTTCCTTCCCTGATGATTTACAGCCTAAGTAAGACAAGACACATGACACCAGTTGCACCATGATAAATGAGGAGGATAGGAAGGGAAGAGTATTTGAAAGGACAAGTACATAGGAGAGAACAGGTTGATTAGTGGATGAGGACAAAGAGTGCTCTAGGTATACAGGGAATCTTGGTAGAAGGCATAATGGAAATAGGAGACGTAGTGAACAGTAAAGCAAAAGGACTGGCAAGAGAGTAGATAGTGACGGGGCACGATGTGATTGGAAGGGAAGAGGCTTTAGTAACAGGATTTTGGACCGACTTGATGAAAGGAATTAGAGTATTCTCAGTGGACAAGGGGTCGGCAACAGGGACAGTGAGGAAAGGATAAGTTAAAGAGAGAAATGACAGAATTTAGCAAGGGATGGGCTATAGGGAAGGAGGGGAAAAGAGGCCAGGAAGATGCAGAGACTGGGTTTTGGGAAGAGTGTAGCTGTAAGGCTGAATCAGGCCTGCACGGCACCAAAATCCTCTATGCTTTTCTCACAAGAGTGAGACCCAACTGGCAGACATCTTGGGAGATCTACTGCTCTTGAAAGATTTTGGGAGCATCCAAACATGAACTGAAAAACATAGGCCCTTCCAGTTTTGGAACTGATTCTGAATCAGAATCCCAACCCTACCTTGAAATGTAACAGGGTTCATATTTGAGGAGCTGGTGTTGGCCCAACCTTGTTATGTGCACTCAGAGTGGGTTACAATCATTAAGCAATTATCCTTCTCATTTGAGATGTGCAAGCATGATCTCCATTTTACAAGTGGGAAAACTGAGGGAGAGGATAAGTGACTTACCCAAGATAAAAGGAGGAGTCAGGATCAGCATGAGGATTCCTGACTACAAGGCCCATCTGCTAGCCACTAGACCACATACCACTTTTTGTTACTTAGTCAACACTTGTAGCGAGAAGGTTCTGCTGTCAATAGAGACTATATTCTCCATTGTTTCGCCTTAACTCTACACTCTGCTGAGAAGAGGAAAAACAACCTCTGGCACTTCCAAAAGCTGCTGCTTTGCAAACTGCTCTGGGTTCCAAAATCAGCTTGGAGACTATTTTCCTTTTGCTCTGTAAGATGAGCTCAGTGGCTTCCACTTTCCAATTTGTCAGCTTTTCCTTGCAATTTGTCAAGACCATCTGTATCAATAATGTGCCCTGGTTGGAGGAAATGAGGGGGAGCGAGGAAGGGGGTCGAATCAGAGACTTTTTACAAAGACTGCTAATCAAAGAATGTTGTGGAATTCACCAGTACGAATCCTGGAGGCTTCAATCCCCTAATATTCCCTTCCAAAATGAAGGGCCAAGATCAGACTTGGCAATAAATCAAAAAAAAAAAAAAATCTAGCGATTCTGTACCAAACAGCATCTGCTTTAGTGGCAACATCACTGGGATGCAGCATTCAGTTCCAGTTGTCTTTTTATCCAATAATTGCAACCTGTAAGAAATTGTGAGGACAGGTGCAAAGGATAAATCAATAGGGCCTTTTAAAAAAGCTTTGCCACTGAACCACAGAACTAAAATATCCACTTTCCAGGGAGCTGCTGAAGTGCATAAGCAATGGTCCTTGCTGCAATCACATAAAACAATACACAACTAGATTATTAGCAATAGTATTTTAGTATCTACAGAGCTCTTCAATTTAAAGGCCAAGCTGTAGAAGTTTCTGAACAGATGTTCTAGCACTTGTGCTATATTGACAAAAGGCACACTCCTGTATCTCTTGGTTAAACCGTTCTCATGTTCTTAAGGCATAAGAACAACAAAGCAAAGCAGTTATGCTCCTGTCAGAAACTGTACAGATCAATTCTTTTAGGAGCTGTTTATGTCTGAAGTGAACTTTATTTTTAGACATCGTATGCATGTCAAGCCACCCTCTGGGCAAAACAGGAGTAACTCAGGTGACTAGCAGAGATGCTCCAGCTCAACAGGATGATTCATAATGATCAATCTTTGAATGGATGTTGTTCCAAATTGGTTCTGTGATACTTCTCAATTACATTTCCTACATCCCGACTTACAAACTCAATTACGCTCCTAGCTTCGACTTGTCAAGGTGCCAATTCACACACACACTGGCAAACTTATTTGGCAATTCTTGGTTTAGCGCCTCTGTGCTAAGCGCTGACCTAGCCTAGCAGCTTGTCTGATCTGGGAAAACCAACTGACTAAGGGCTCTACCCTCCTAGGGCCAGCAGGCATGGTGCTTACTACCAGAAGTAGTTCCTTTAAATCAGACCTTGGGTTGCTAAACGCACACGATGCAACAGAATTAAGGGGGAATGCGGATTTCCAAAATGGTAGCCATGGGAAAATAAATAAACGCTTGCTGCAAATTCCACTTATGGCATCAATAGAGAGACCACTGAAGAATGAGTAAGAAAATGAGGACATTCTTCTGCACATGTGGAGGATCTGTAACATGACGATCTTGAGGATATTCTTTCCACACAGCAGTCTTGGAAGGCGAAATGAGGTTTCCTGTGTTGCGTGCCAACTAGCCTTCTCTTTGTAAAATAATACACTAGATGCAGGGATCTCCCAACTGAGTTTTAATCATTAGACTGTGTTGTTGAGCTCTGTTGTTACACTGGCTTAAACGAACACGTACAAGGCTTGTGCCGGGAACCAACTCAGCCTCAGCTGGCCCCAGTATCAGGAGAGAAGGAAAGGTGGCTTCGTGCCACTTTTCTGTGTCCCGCCCGGCTGCTCCAAGTGTGAGCTCACTGCAGCTGAAGACTATGCCCTCAAGGATCAGTCACCAGCAGATATTCACACCTGTCTAAGGCAGTGAGGGAAAGGCAGGGGCCTTCTTGTCCCTCTACACAGGCTCCCTGCATCACCAGTCAGAACACAGTGTGGAGACCGGCTCCATAGGCAGCTACTTCCCTCCTGTGTAGGGACTGGGCAAGCAAAGGTGGGGAAGGAGTGTATGCAGAGTCGCCTTCACCCCCCACAAGCCAGCACAGCTAAGTTGGCACAGAGTGGGAGATACACTGCACTGCGACAAGGGCTGGCACAGCTTGCTGCCCCTGGAACAAGGGGAAAGCAGGTAGCAAATCATGATACTTCAAGTCTTAATTCAGTCCCTGTTCTGCTCCTTGGGCAGCGCACCCATGCAGATTGCAAGGCTAGACTGGCACCTTCGGAGTTTGCTTGTTCCTTTCTAAGTCGCAACCTTCTTTGCCTCCACTAGGAGTTTCACCGGAGTAAGGACAAACTCAAGGATTTATGGACACTCTCCCGATCGGATTTATAACAAACTAGGACAGGGAGAGCGAGAGCAGGGCACAAGCAATGATGCCGGTGTTTGGCTCAAAGGAAACACAAAAAGAGTTTTCGTTACATGAGACAGCTTCTAATTTTCAAGGGGGAAAAATAATAAAGGGCTAGATTTTACAACCCTTCCATTAGTGAACAGGTAGGCAAGTACGTCCATAGGTTTCAATGACACACAGCACTACTCACCAACTGGATAGAGGGAGGCACTGTCTAGTCACAGAAGCATTAAATATAAGCCAAGACTATGCCCAACTCTTCCAAGCGGCGAGGAGGATGTTTGAATAGATCTATCTAAAAATAAAGACCCCTCAGGCTTCCACTGAGGATTAGTATAGCACATCTACCATTTGGGAATGGCCCCAGCAAGGGGCAATTACACTGCATTCCTTCTCATTTGTAACTTTGGGGCACCTGCTTTGGTCTGTGTATTGCACAATCTCCTTCAAGTTGAATCCGTTTCCTTCAACAAGGCATGACCCACTTCTCTTTCAAATCCCTCCCAAGACTCACTGCTTCCACCATGTCCGCAAGAAGGGAGGCTACAGTAAAACTATAAGAATAAGAGAAAACCCCACTAACTCTAAGGTATACTCGTCTGGGTTTCCCCAGTGGATCACTTCTTATTGTAGACTCTGATCCCTTAGGGCAGGGAATATTTTTACTTTGTGCTCTGTACGGAACTGACGTAAATAAAATAGTAGTAATGAACAATCGTGACTATTACATAAAAGGGGATACTGCATCTTTTACACTAGAGAACAAGACCAGTGGTTCTCAACCAGGGGTATGCGTATCCCTGGGGGTACACAAAGGTCTTCCAGGGGGTACATCAACTCATCTAAATATTTGCCTAGGTTTACAACAGGCTACATAAAAAGCACTAGCGAAATCAGTACAAACTAAAATTTCATACAGACAATGACTTGTTTACACTGCTCTATCTACTATACACTGAAATGTAAGTACAATATTTGTATTCCAATCGATTTATTTTAGAATGATATGGTAAAAATGAGAACGTCCACAATTTTTCAGTCATAGTCAGCTGTGAACCTTTTGTATTTTTATGTCTGATTTTGTAAGCAAGTAGTTTTTAAGTGAGGTTCAACTTGGGGCATACGCAAGACAAATCAGACTCCTGAAAGGGGTACAGTACTCTGGAAAGGTTGAGAGCCACTGAACTAGACAATTGGTAGAGAAATTTTCAATAGGATATTCACCTCATGTATTAGCCGTCTAGCTCTCTAACCATTTAAAAACAAAATGCAGGCTTCATATAAAACTTTATACTTAAAAATCAGATAGAAAATTTCTCAAGAGCCAGTAAGAACATTCTCTTCTCATAAAAAAATGGAGTCTCACGAGGTCCATCTCAAACTGCTGTAAAAGAAAACACAGATTTGAACAACTACTGATATAATTGCTATTATTGAAAGCATTGGAAAGAGTTCCTGGTGCCTCTCAGACACAAGTCAAGACACAGTCCCAGCCCTGAGGCTTTTATAAACAATCCGTTTAGACTGTAGATAAGACAGCAAGTGAGGCTCAAAAAACCGAAGTTTCTGCCACATTCACTAGGGTACAGCACCTGTAGCTAACACCAGAGGAAATCCATTGTCAAGATACCTTACAGAATGCTAACATGACACGTTCACTCACACATGCACCCACTACTACTTGATGCTTCTGCATTAAAAGCAGCACAGCTCCAGTTTTTAAGCCTGTCCGATTGCACACGTACCAGCATATACGTGAACAGAAAAGGAAAGTGCCTTTCCTACTCACATACACTTAGGTATAGAACTCTTTCGGGAAGCGCAGAGGCATCTATGCATCGCAGTCCAAAACCATGTCCTGGATCTGTTTTTTGTTTAGCAGAGCTCCCCTCTATCAATGAGCCACATGTAAGTGACTAGCCACCTGAGTGATAGCAGCATCTTTCTGATTTGCAGATTAAACAGCTGCAAATTCATGATAGGCAGACGGGGTTTGGTTTTTTTGCACAGGTTTGCTAAGCTGCCCAGTTGCAGTGGCCTGTGTTGGATCCCATGTGATGAAATGCCTAGCATTTCCCCAACAAATCCACCGGATTAATGGCAACATAAACAGCTTCTCGGCATACACAAAAAAATATGCTGAATGCGTATTACACCCGATCTGATTGTGCCAGTCACCATACTCGCTACAGTCCTGATCCAAATCCCATGGAAATCAATGGATGTCTTTCCACTGACTTCAGTGGGCTTTGGAAAACGCCCATTAAGTAATGAAAGATCATGAGGCAATGGACAGTTCTTTTATCTAGATCCTGTCTCCACAAGGCTGGAGTTTGCCAGGGCTCTTCTCATTCAGATTTTAGACCAAAATGCGGCCATCCAGAGTTGTGGGTTCTCATCATCTCTGAAATCTGGCCACTCTCCCAGATGTAGAAATATGGATTTAGGTATCCAAACTTGAAAACGTTGGCCCTTGTTTCTTACTCCCATCTATTAAACCAGAGCGACAATGAGAAGAGATTCTGAACGAATATTTCAGAACCAGCCGAAAGACACCACCATTGAAATGAATTGTATTGAATTGCACACACACCAACTCCTGTATCCATTATTCCTGATGGGTCTGCTGATAATGACATGATAGGCCATAGCGAGAAAACTCCAATGCGGATTTTGTATAACACACTAGTTGAGTGTTGTGGGTCTTACTCTAATGGCTGGTCCACATCAAGGATAAGACCTATTACTGCTACCGCAAATCATGGAGAAACGTGCTTTTGATGGTGAAAGTCCTGAGATCCATTCCTGTTAACAACCCTGGGTGGTAGTTCATTACAGTCATACATCCCAAAGTTTAGTGCTATTTGGATCAGATATTGTGTTTCCCTCCCTTTACACAACGGCACAGCAGATAGGGAACAGGACTCCGACTCAGGAGAGTCTGAATCTGTCACTGACCTGATGTGTGATCTTGAGCAAATCACCTCCCCTCTCTGTACCTCTCCTTCCTCTCTTTGGGCTGTCTTGTCTATTAGTCTTTGGGGTGTCTTATTTGGCAGTCTTGTCTATTTAGACTGAAAGCTCTTCATGGCAGAAACCATCTCTTACTATGTGTTTTAACAGCTCCTATCATGATGGGGCTCTCATCTCATCTGGTGACTCTAGTCACGACCAGAGTACGAATATGAATGATGCTATTACACTGATGGATGTTTAAGGACATTCATAGTATTATTTAAAAGAGTTTTTATGTTTCTGAACTTAACTAGCCCAAAGAAGCATTCAGCACTTCCAACAATCCTGCACAATTCAGGCTTTATAAGAATACCAGATACCTCCCAGGAAGCGTGAACCCTCACAACTTCTCAAGCATTGATGGCCCAAAGCTACCTTTGCAGAACTCAAGACACCACTTGGGATCCTGTGGCAACTGATGAACTGAGCTCCACTGACATAAATCAAAAATATTACAGCCCACATGAGCCAAAATAAATGATAAAAATGATCACCGTCTGATCCTCCAAATACCACTTACTCCCCTGGCACCACCTACCCAAGGACTCAACATAGGAAATCTGTCCACTGTGTGAAGAGAAAGACAGAAAAGCAATCAGGAATAGATACAGTTTCGACACCTGCTGCGAGCACATGGTTCTCTCTCACATGGGTTTAAACTGAGCACAGGATTGTGGAAATGTCCCCCTCTTCCAAGGCCTCATGGTTGGTTGGTTGGTTTTAAAGTCAGTCACCCAGACAAGAAAATCCCATAGAATTAACCGTAAGTGCAATTATAGGTGTGCCCCTGCATCACAGTGCTTCCCTGATGGTACCAACTGCAGCT
The DNA here is from genome assembly GCF_965152275.1 of Natator depressus. Classification (NCBI taxonomy): domain Eukaryota; kingdom Metazoa; phylum Chordata; order Testudines; family Cheloniidae; genus Natator; species Natator depressus. The sequence goes on from NC_134243.1 coordinate 75,753,534, forward strand.
GTTTGATACTAACTAGACACACAAATTTAGGACCCAGTTCTGCAAGATACTGAGAGCTCTGAGATAGTCCCCTCAAAGGATCAACTCCCATTCATCCGTTTCAAACAGGTATTACCAGAGTTGCTGAGAAAGTGCAAACGTGCAAGAGGATTGTGCTGAGTGCTGCATTTCTGCGTTCTGCTCTGGAGAGGGAAATGGGGAGGTGCTAAGTGAGAGAGCGAACCATGTGCAGAGACTAGATGGGGCAGAATGAAGAATTCCAGAGAAAAAGGAAGACAGCACCAGAGCAGAGAGGAGAGGCTGAAATGTTATTAGTTATTGGACTTAGGGGGTGGGAAGGCAACTTATCCTCTTTGAAAGGAAAAGACACAGCTGTCCCTCTCCTGTAAGCTCCCAGCCTTGAATACCGTACATGGACTACTTGAAAACAGCAGACTACATCTGATCAAGGATACATATTATATGGAACCTGATTCTGAGCTGACTTGCATCCGTGTGAATCATGAATGGCTCCTACGAAGACAATGGATTGCCACCACTGTTAAACCACGGTAAGAAAGAACAGAATTACACTCGTTGTCTTCAAACTACCCAGCTGGCTATTTCTTGACTGCATTCTCCATTTGATGTTGAGTGAGGTGCTTACCCAAACAACACTGACTTGGCCCCAAACATAAATAGAACACTGCACACAGCTCTATTCTTCTAAAGAAGAAAGACTGCAACTTCACGAAACCAGCAGCCCAGAGCAAATGTTCACAACAGGCAGGCTTATTCCAGTGCTCACAGTTCCAACATATTGACTGACTTCAAATAGTCCTAGACAACCTGTCTAGTTTATGGGTCCTTAAGCCCATATTCAGGAAAGCATTTCTATTAAGGGCAACACTTAAGCACCGTACTGAATACGGCTGGACTTAAATGTGTGCTCACGTGCTCTGCTGAACCAGGGCCTTAGACCTCACAGACTTGTGACTTTCAACTTCTTTGTGGATTCTAGTGAAAATACAAGAACAGCTTTGGACTTGACTGCAAAACATTCATGGCACATAAAAGCATTACCCCCAGCACCAACTGCTTAGCTGAATGCCATGTATATCTGGCCAAAAGAACTCTAAAACGCTATTTCACAGGTGGGATGTAGGGTTGAAGTTTCTCAAGTTCCTTGATGATGTAAAGTGCTTTGTAAGCATCCGATGAAGTGAGCTGTAGCTCACGAAAGCTTATGCTCAAATAAATTGGTTAGTCCCTAAGGTGCCACAAGTACTCCTTTTCTTTTTGCGGATACAGACTAACACGGCTGCTACTCTGAAACCAATACTTTGAAGATTTTTCACACAAAACATGTTCATGAGAACAGACCCATGACGGATATTAAGAAGCACACAAAACCATGCAATTACTGCCTCTCAAAAAGTTCTCAGAGACCAGCAATAGTGAAAGGATAATATCAGATATGAGGAACATATAATGGATTAGCATTTACATTTAAACAGGATGCTAAAGAAAATCTAACTTCCATCTCTTAGCTTTCCTGTCACATCAGAAAAACAAAGGTTGATGGTAGTTTTTACAGCAGATCTTTAACCTAAAAGTGAATATATGGATCTGTATGGTTTTTCCACACGGACCGGGACCAAAAGAAAAAGCCATTATTTTAAGTAGCTGCAACATAATACCTGTTTACTACCCTGCTAATTTTACTGTATGCACAAGGGCTCGGTGGATTACATTACTAAAACAGTTGCTCAGCAGAATGTTAACATGTACACAGCAGTCTAATTATGGGCACAGGGAGACTTAGTGCAAACAGATCAGTCAAAGTGGCTGAACAAAACTATATGACACCAACGGGGCAACCGCACAAAGCCAACAAGTGTTTTGAACCTGCTGACTGCTCATGACCACAAACTAAAGTACAAACACAAGGCTAATTCCAAGCTAAGCAAAACACAAAGGTCTTTAGTATTTCTGAAACCACACTGAAAGAAAAAGTAAGGAGAAAGACAGCTGATGGGTTGAGGGGGGTTTGCTTTCTTTAAAAATCAACACACGTCTATTATCCTATTGTAAAGTTAAAAGACTAGCTAACCTGCTTCAGACCAAGAGCTACACCTCATAAGGCTGTGAATCTGAAGTAAGACAAGTGGAGAAAGACTCCTGCACCCACATTGACAGATCTTGGGAGTCTAATTCAAAGTGGTGAATCTAATTTCCTGGAATTTCTTAGATATCTTAGCTCTCTCTATTATACGTATATAAGCTGCATTCACAGATATCAATGTTGGTCCAGATCACAAAATCAAAAATAAATGTAAAAAAAGACAAAATTGTTCATAGCCTTAGCCCTCCAAACTAAGGTGTTATCCCACTCATGAACCCCAGCAAACACCGAATTATACCTGCTGTGAAGCACCATTTTTTGAAAAGTTTGTCCTTACAATTCTATTGAAAGAGCTGGAATAGAATATGCCATACTTGCTCATAGCTGAATCACCTCTGCAAGAAGCCAAATTTACAAATGAAATGGATGAGTTTTGCTTAAAAGCTGATGGGAAACCATCGCTCTCCGACCATGGCTAATGCACAGTGCTATGGGGAAGGTGAGGAAAAAAAATCAGAATATACTGAATGATGCAATACTATACCACCCAACTGACTTCTTCCTGATCCTATCTGGTGATCACATTATACTCGGAATCATGGCGGTTGGAAGCGGTTTAAAGTTTCTTAACTTGTAACAGTGACAAAGCCATGGACTGTAGTACCCTTCATATTAAAAGCAAGTTCAATAGGTTGACAAACAAGGGAGAGATTTTCAAAGACAGAGAATACAGTTAGGCACCCAACTCCCATTGCAAGTCAATGGGGTGCCTTTGAAATTCTCCCTCCCACACTAAGATATAAGCCTTTCAAATGTGATCATATCATATGTATTACACCAAAGGTTAAAAAATAAAGATCAGTTTACTCCAGTTCTGGGCTCCTTTTCCTGGGCAATTTTCCCCACCAACCTATATCAGGTGTATAATAATCCTTTTTTCTTTTTCTTGTCATGCTAACCTATTTTTCCTGGTATATCACTGATGAAGTCTCATCTCTCCTTTACTTTAACCTTAATCTCAAAAACGCATTTACCTTGGCAGCTACAAGACAAAACAAATGTACAAGTACAATTTGCAACTGTACTTCATTTCCTTCCGTTACTATTACATATCATGTGTGCAACTTGAAATGCTTCTATTTGATTATCCAGTGGAGCAAGTGTTAAGATGAATGCAATCATAGAACCATAGAAATGTCCACACCTTATTACACTGCTACATACAGATGTTTTTACACAGCTTGGGTTTTGTTTTTTTTAAAGCTACAGGGCATATAAAACAACAGAAGATACCTGAAATGTTTTCAAGCCAGCAAAGGATAAAGACATCAAAAAGCAGTCAGCTGGATAAGAACCATGTATGTCTGACATGAGAGGAAAAAAACTCAGATTTTCAAATATAAATGCATCGTTCTTCTTAAACAGCAAATGATGCCTTCAGCTTATGGCTGACTGACCGGGTGAGCCATGAAAATAAAGATGTACATAAAGACGAGGGGTGGAAAGGGACAGACATAAGACTTTGACCCGCTGGGGAATTGAATCATTAACGTGTTGAACTGAAGAACTTGTTTTGTGAGATCTGCGCTGCATTATGCAGGGACTGAGAGGACATTACTAATCGGCAGTTCATGTGACTCAAGAAAGCTTTTCTATTTCTAACCAGCATAAAGTGAAACAATATTTAGATTTTTTTAAAAACAGGTGTTATTTCTATTGGGAAGGCAGGGTCTCTAATGGAAGTCAGGATATCAGAGTTCTACTCCTAGCTCTGTCACTGACCCGCAGCATCCCCTTGGGCAAATCACTTCACCTCTACATGCCTCGTTTTTCTCTTCTACCCTTTGTCTTGTCTATTTCAATCGTAAGCTCTTCAAGGCAGGGAACTCTTTTACTCTGTCTGTACAGCGCATAGCAGAAAGGGGCCAGGATCTCATTTGGGGCCTCTATGGTCTTTTATACTGCTGACAAATGTTGGATTATTTATGAAGCACTGACAGTGTGCGTGGAACTGTACAAAATGAACACATCCCTGTTTTCAAAGGCTAACAACACAAAAGAGGAACAGTGCAGACAGGACACACTAGGAAATCCAGAGGAAGGCATAGCCTTTTAGTTTTTAAATGTTATTAATTTACTTCTTATGAGCATCCCAGAAGGGAGCAAACCTTAAGGAAGGAAATTAATGAGGGTAGAGCCACAAGGGGTTGGTGAATTCCATCCATAGCAGGCAGCATTTAAAAAACACCAGTCTCCGTGACCAATGACCAATCTCCGTGAACATGGAAATTGACTTTGGAGACAAATGGCATAAAATGATACAAAACACCAAAACATAGATAAAAGTCTGTAGTTATAATCCATTCCCTGGAATGCTCTGCCTTCAGGCCTAATGTACTGAAGTTATTCTGCTCACATCTGCCTCAAAGACTTCTCAGCTTCACACATACAGTAGCTGGGAGTGATTCCAGAGCTCTTCCTGACATTTGTTTGGCATGATGTGCTAGCTGGACATCAATTAGGCCCTGCCTTCAGCTTGTCTGACTGCATATGCAACTGACGGCTTTCAGAGATAAACAGCAGGTTTCTATATATTGTGATGAAATGGAATGCAGCCGTCAGTGAAGTCATGGTGCTTAGGCAATGTTCTAGAAGTCAGCTCTAATCAAAATATTAATCCATTCAGGGAACTATCCTGGAGCCAAAACTAAAATTCACAAATTCTAACTGTCCGGCAGGTGAATCCAAAGTACACTGTACAAGTACAAATCCAACTGCCTGTTCCAGGAAAGAAAAAGAACCCTGGGAGATGAGCATATATACTTCACCTTACACCTCCAACTGCCTGCCTGACTGGGTTTACACAGAAATCGACCGCGGTGCTGCTGAACGACACTCTCAAGCAAGAGCGGCTGCGCACTGGTACGTGCAGTAGCAGCAAGTGTCTCTTTATCCAAATCAGGGCTTGAGTCACGCTGGAATGCTTTGGAACACCGTTCCAGCACTTTTTTGGGAGCCGGAATGCTGTTCTGGCCCTCTGGAAGCATTGGAACTGCATTCCAGCACTTCTTTATTAAGGACTCGAGCGCTGATCCAAATGAATCCACGGCATACATCCCAAAGGGCCAGAGAGAAAAATGAAGGTAGAAGGTGTGATACAGACACATACACCATTGAAGACAAAACTAAACAAGACTACTGAGCTGCAAGACAAATTTAAAAAAATAAATAAAATCCAAACACTCCAATTTCCACAGCAGTAAAGAGAAAACAAGGTCCCTGCAAAATAAAGTCAGCCCTCTACTCAACAAGTTACATTTACACATAAATCAGTGAAAAGGGCTGAGGTATTTGACAGTAAATATGCAGTTTGTTTAATCTGGCATACCTGACTTCTTTTCTATTTTTACAGTCTGGAAAGAGACCTATACCAGTATACCAGCAGCTAGGTTATTTTTGTTTAATTTTTGCATTTCTCTTGTCTTAGTGAAAACAGACTAGTCAGTTTCACTTTTTTTTCTAGTTAGTTTCACTTTCCGGCCTTTAAGTACCATTACTGAACAAGATTTTCAAAAGCAAATCAATGGTTTTGGGTGCCCAAACTGCAATACCTTGAAGGGGACTGACTGAGCTTCAGAAAGTACTGAGCATCCTCTGGAAATCAGGCCCTTTGAAGGTATCTCAGACACCCAAAAATAGAGGCACCTAGTCACTTTATCAAAACCTTGGCCACTTAATTTTACAGCAGCCAAAAGCATGCTGGGTGCATCACAGAACAACAAAAATAGAAGAGCTAAAATCCTGACCCAAATGAAGTCAATGGCAACACACCCAGACTTCAAGAAAGTGAGGATTTCACCCAAAGTCCCTGGCCCAAATAGCTAGTGACTTAAGACATGATCCTGTAAACAGCTGCACATGTGGTTTAGCTTTACAGCATGTAAGAAGCCCCACTGAAATCATAAACATGAAGCTACAAATAAGTGTAACAAGAAGTGGAGTGAGCAAGAGAACAAGGTGAGAAAGGACAAAGGTCACAGCAGGAGGATCGAATGGTACTTGGTTGGGGTCTGTGCACATCTCCATATTTTCGTTAAAATGTCTGTAATCTTGTATTAAACTCACTTGGCATGAAAGTAGTAAGATTTTAGGAGGGATTTGGAAGGGGAGAGATTGATGCCTGATGAGCAGGAGTGAAAGGTCTTCCCACATAAGATGTGGCATGCAAACAAACAAACAAAAAAACCAATGGTGGTGGAGATGGTAGTGGGAGAATATTGAACACGAGCACCATTCTGTATTGTTTAGGTTGCAAACACTGCAGAGGGAATATTTAAATCAAAAGGAAAAGTTTGAACTGAATTGCACAGCTGCTCATGTCAGTTCAGTAAAACCAGCGTGATTCCTCATTGCCCTGAACCCTGGGGTTTTCACTGACAAAGTGCTTTACACAGTCACAAACAACTTAAAAAAGAGAGATGGCAGAGGAGAATGAGGCCCCATGTTTTTTACAAGTCTTAATCAACCTGACATAGTCCCTTTCAGGAGACCCTTTATTTTGGGTTTACTATATAGTGTGTTTGATTTAGATGGCAACAAGACAACATCTAAAGACAGGCATCACTTCTGTAGTGGGTTGTTTTAAGGTGCAGGTATTTCTATTTATTCTGCCATCAAATTACCACCACCCCACCCGGAATTTGCAGAAATTCTCAACTTGAACAATTATCGAAAAGATCTTTTAATGTGAGGATGCCTTTTCTTTTCCACTCATGCCATACCAAATAGGTCTTTCCCACTCCTAGGGGATTAATCATACCTGATGGGAGATTCCAATGGGAGAGTTAGGGGTTAGAATCAGTACCAAGTAAAAAGGAAGCTCCAGAAACACAAAATGCAAAAGAGGTAGCAGCAAGCTCAAAACTGTCATTTGCTGTGGGTAAGAGAGAAGATGCAGAACCTAATTAAACCAGCAAACGGCCAAGGATGATGCAAGAAATGCAAGTACCAACTATCTGAGGTTTAATGCAAGGACTCTGCCTAGTCAAAGACATATCAGCATTGTCTTTGCATCATCCAGGCAAAGTCCTGAACTGTGTGCTAGTGGGGACCCCAAGAAGACCGACCACACACACACACACACACACACGCACGCACAAGCAAGCAGACGGGTGTGGGAACAGAAAACTTCTCCTAAGGAGTGGTGCTATCAGGAGAGGGAACACTAAGCCTCCACAGAACAATACCATCTAGCACATATATAGCATTTTTCATACTGTTCCTTAAACACTTTACAAAGGAGCTGAGGATTATTATCTCCATTGTACAGAGAGGGAAACCGAGGCACAAAGAGGGGAAGTGGTCTCTTGGCAGGCCAGTACTGGAGCCAGGAATGAAACCCCAGTCTCCAGAGTCCCACTCCAGTGCCTGATCCATCAGGCCACACTGCCTCACTGTCAACAAGAGCTGGAGAAAGATGGGTGTTAGGACAGAGCACATACAACCCTCCCCTCTCCAGAACCAAGCCACAGAGGGGCTGGGGGAGACACGTGACCGAGCTGGAGGTAAAGACATTTTCAATCAGGATAATTAAGGAGTTTTAAGCAAGACTCTTATTTTCCATTTCATGCTTCTCCTTTGCCCTCACTTTTTATTATTAACTGAGTCAATGGAAGCTTCGGCTTGGATCCGGGGTGACGCGCACAGTGCAGAGTCAAGGCAAAGCTTTAAGTCTGAAATAGTCAGGCTCATTCCGAACTAACCATAAAGCGGCTTATTTGGCTCTGAGCGATGGAAATATCCAACGAAAGGGGCATTCTCAATCTGCTTATGTCACAGAGAGGTTGGATTCTGACAACGCGCAGGGCTCCAAGCGTCAGTCTGATATTAATAGCTAGACGTTGAACTCTCAGTTTGGCTGGCTTGAAGGCAGCTCAGCTGGAACGGAGAATTTTTTTTGCAGGAAACAGTAGACCTGGTTAAAGTCACATCACAAGAGATGCAGCAGCCTGCAAACTGCTGAAGTGGTTTGTGTCAACAGGGAAGGCTGTGTTGTATAACGCGAACCTCCTCTGCTTCAACCCCAGAGGGTGCTGGAAGTCCTACCGGCCACGCTGTTGAAACATTATTAATGGAATTGCCTTGCATGTGGGTTTATTATTTTTTCCCTCCTCCTTGTAAAAGCCATCTGTTCTTAGGCCCAGCTATGGGCAGTGAGCTGCGACAGGCTACTTCCAAAATAAAAGGGATTCAGCATCAGGGTATCATCCCATAATACCTCCACATTTTCACCACTTTTGAGCTCGTTTCAGCCATTATGTAACCTTCAACACTACCATGGCAGCTGGGCCAAGAAAACTTGAACTCGGTCCCCCGAGCAATTGGCGTGAGCGACAAGCCTCTGCCAGAATACAAATACAAACTTCCTGCTGCTGCTTTCTCTTTCTCTGCATCTGCATGGCAGGCAGAAGTTCCAGGCAGTTTTTTCATTAGGGATAATATTTGGATCTCCTCGAGCTCAAATGGGGCCCTCTAGTAACTTATTTAAATTGCATAGACCTACTGTCAAACAACTGTATGGGCCCCAATCCTCCCACAATCAGCAATTCTACTTCCACGGCAGCCACAAAAGTACAGAAATTAAGGAGTTACTACTCCTAAGCCATTGTTATCAACACTGCATCCGATGCAGTGAGCTGTAGCTCACGAAAGCTTATGCTCAAATAAATTTGTTAGTCTCTACGGTGCCACAAGTCCTCCTTTTCTTCTTACTGCTGTGCCTACTTATTGTAGCAAACATAGTACTTTATGTAACTATGTGCACTCTTTACATACGCCCTTAAACATACCTGGGCAACATTAGACTTTGGGCTTGTACTGTCCCTTATAGCCAGGGATATTATAGCATTTTATATGTTAATTGATTAAGCCACATGATCTCCTGTGGGGTGTGGATTAAAATCCTCATTTAACAGAGATAAACGGAGGCATTCAGAGGTTAAGTGACCTTGCCAAAGGTCACACAGTGAGTCAGGGTCAGAGCTGGGAAGAGAAATCAGGTGTCCAGACTCTGAACTCCCTACTCTCTCTGCATCAGTAGCATCAATCCCCATGCTTCAGGGCATTAACTGATTGCCACTTGACAGCAGAAAGAAGCCTCTTCCCTTATACATAACATGGTAGTGCATTATGAAATACTGGCCAATATCATACACAAGATAGTATGATGTACATTAGGTTAGATGGACCAATGATCTATTCCAAGATGATCACTACTGTGTACTTATGTAAAAACGTCTTTTAACGACAGAAGGGCAGGGCCGGATTAATGCATAAGCAAACTAGGCAGGTGCCTTGAGTCCAAATTCATGAGGGAGGCTGAAAATAGTGCACTGGTGGTGTGCTTTTTTCATTTTTGAGGGGTTGTTTTTACTGATGCCAACTGAAAGAACTTCACTCAAATGAGTGAGTGGTGTTGCGACCTGGTGCACGGGGTCACGACGCCACTCAAATTTGGGCAGCCGAGCCAAATTTAAGTGGCATTGTGCCAGGCTGCCATACCACTCACTGAAGCGAGTGAAGTTCTTTCAGTTGGCACACAAATCCTCCCCAGTGGAAGAGCGGGCAGAGATAGTCCTCACACAACTGAGACTCACGTAGCCATTCCCAGTAGAGCTAAGGAGAGCACTGAATAAAGAAACCACTTCCTTCTCCAAGGATGTGAACTGGCTGGGATGGGCATTAACTGCAGTGGCATGTAACGGAGGGAACATCCCGGAAATGTATTATTATTCAAATTAGAAGCTAGGGGCCCAGAAATGTATGTCTGCCTAGGGCCCAGTGATGGGTTAATCCAGCCCTGCAGAAGAGCAAATGGCCTCTGAAAAGCTAATTACAATTTTTTTTTCTTAATTCTGCAATTTAACAACCAAATCAAATCTTTTGAAATTACTGGAGGTGGGGGGGGGGAGGAGGGAGGGAGGGAGGGAGGGAGAAGAAGCAAAAATGATGCATGCTTCTGCTGAGACCTTGTTCTTTAAATTTAAAGCCAAATTACAAAAGTGAGTGGTGGTACACGGTGGGATAATGTGCCCTATGGGGGCGGGGGATTTCTGAAGCACACCAACAGGTTGCACGTTAATTGGTCTGTGTATATGCCGCTGGTGTGCACTAAAGCTTGCCTAGTGCGCTTCAACGTAGTGCTTGTCAGGAGCACAACCGGCTGCCAGCCTCATCGCTAGGCAACCCAGCAAGCTCAGCTGGGCCCAACAACCCTTCTCCAAATGGTTGTGCTTCGTGACCTGCTTCAGTTGAGTCCTTGCCTCCCTGCCCTGATTCTGACTCAGACTCTGACCTTTGGCTTGGCTCCTCAACCCTGACTCGTTTCACTCTCAGATCGGTCCTGGACTCCCGGATCTACGCTTGCCATTGAGCTGAACTGCAGCCACGACTGCCAGGCAAGGTCCTGCTCTACCCACTAGGTAGGCCACCCAGACCATGGCAGCTTCCTGTTTGAAACCAGACTATGTTAAAGTGCACTAGGAACCTTTAGAGCACACCAGCCAGGTGTACACGGACCAATTAAGGTACAACGCATGAGTGCGCTTTAGAAATCACACCCCATGGAGCAGGTTGCCCCACCATGTGGGCAAGCCCTAAGAGAATGAGAACATAGCACTAAAAGCATGGTGAAGGGATCTGCTGGGGCTCAGGGTTGCCAGGTGCAGGGGATGTCTGCTCAGTGACTGAGCTGCTTTCATAGATTCACAGAACTTAAGGCCAAACGGCACCATGATGATCACCTGGACTGACCGGCAGCATAACACAGGCCAGGGAACATCACACAGCGATTCCTGCTTCAGGGACGGCCATGAACACCATCATTTAAACATAACTGTGATTGATCACGTAAGAATTAGAAAACAAAACCAGATGCAATGTAGATAGATCCAAATATATCCATATCAAGATCAGCTAAATGTAATAACTTCATTTAATATACTTTCAATGCACATAACGGTGGCCATTAAAAAAAGTCAACAATTCTTGCATACTGGTGCCTGAGACATAGCAACTACTTCCTACTCTGAACAGCAGGGGAAACTGTGGAATCGCCACTAACACTGCGTAGGAATTGAACACAGATGCTGCTATTTGAAATGGTGAGCCTTGTATTGAAGTAGAAGAACATTACCATAGTTTATTCTTCCTCTGCAATGACTCCTGATCCACCACACACAAACACAAGGACATCTTAATTACTCGTGTAACTTCCCTGATATGCACGGGTTACATCGGGGTGAATTTCGCAAATAAAGACAAATCTAAGGGTTAAACCACCACACCTTTGGTGAAGAGAGGGAAAGGGAGCTTATATAAACTGCCAAGGGGGAAAAAATCACTAATTGGTCAAGTTTATCTATAGAAAAGGTAGATCGCGATCTCTAGATAAACAAAAATCTTTGGGGCAGCCAAGCCACCAAGAAACTTCATCATATTGTTTAGGATGTACCCCTTTCAGTACCAGGATGACAAACTTACTCAGACCGATCAAATCAGTTCTGCCTTAGAAATGATACTTCCTCAAACCATGGCAGTCTCAAAATGCACACTGCACCACTGTGTTATAACTCAATCACATAATCCTAATCAAGGCAGATGATGAACAGATGGGCAGAGAAGTGACTCACACCCTTTCAGCTCCACATCCTACCACTTGAGCGGCATTTCCCAAAGTAGGGAGCATAAATGGATGCCAGGCTGATGGGCAGACAGATACCTCAGTTGTTCTCTAACATCTTAGCTTTCATTAGATCTCATTTCAAAGAAAACCTACAAAATTCAATGCTGAGGTATCCACCTGAGTTTGCAGAGAGCCTGAAACTGCAGCTCCCAGAGATCCAAACTGTCTCATTCATTTCACTAGGCGTTCACTTGGATGCCACTGATGGCATTTTAAAATGTCAACATTGTTAATGATTTCAGTGTTCACCATGACACGTAACAGAGGAGAGGATGCATCATATTACAAAGATCTGCACAACCATTTCCCAAAGTGTGGGATACGCTACAGGGCGAGGAAGGAAGAGCTAGCCAGTGGGGCATGGAAGATAAATAGATTAAGATGATTATGCGGAGGGGGCAGGACTGGTTTTATTTTCTTGAATAGGTGCTCAACTTCCACCAGGTTGGGAAATGCTGCACTGGAAAGACGAGGAAACAAATGTGGTATTTAACACCCTATCTTCCACTACCTCTACAAGAATCCCATTGGGCCAGAGAGAGAGAAACTAAGCAGTTATTGCAAGAACAGAAAAGACACATCATATTTCCTCAGCCAGACTGTATGTGGAAAGATAATTCCCGAACATGGATCCTCATTAATGCAGTCTTTAAACAAGGAAAGAGATTTGAACACAGCAAGCATTTGTTAAGCAGTAGCATGTGTCTTCCATCAGCTTTATTTCTGCGCAGAGATCACCATGTACTGTGCCGGAGCCACATCCGGACTCAGGTACTCAGCTTAAATACTTCCTTAGCGGAAGGATGTTTTCCACTGGGCTTGGAGAGAATAAGCACATTGTAAAGAATTCCCACTGGAAAGTCTGGAGATATGGCATAGATCTTGTTAATATTTGAACGAAGAATGTATATATTTTTCAATTATGTTTACTTCCTTTATCCCCTATGATTATTCTCCAAACCACACATACGGAAGAATCTGTGTTCTGAGACGTGATTTTCACAACAGTCTCAGACCTCCTACTGAAGAATGTTTAAAGTTATCTTCCCCCAAGCCAACCCTCCCCAGCTATTTCTCTCTATTAGCACGAACTACGGTGTTGTCCCCAACTTCCAGAGACTGAACTCAGTTTGAGACCTGCTGGAACGGATGACAAAACCAGAATTCACTTGGAATGAAGAAACTGGGGCAAAGGCAGCTGGACTTTGAAGCAAATCTGTAAACAAATCACATGATAATCATGGATAGTATATTGAGTTAGGCCTCCAAAAGCAGGTAGTACGGTGATAAAAGAAAAACTGGAGGGCCGGAGATGCAGTCCACCTATGCCTTACGGAGTATGTAAGGTGTGGGGTGTCGTGGCACCTGCCATTGGAAAACCAGAGCTGGGACACAATTAAATGTAGTTAGGAAGTTAGAGGTGGGAAAGACAATCTCTAATTTGGCTTTGCTTCAGTAAGGCCCTTCTTTTCTCTCTCTCTCTCTCTCTCATACCCTTCCCCTACAGGCCAGGAAAGGAGGAAGACACACATCGATACGGATGTTTCTGTTTTTTGATACTTGGGAGGCAATGGAATACTCCAGTGATGGCAGGGGTCCCATAAATAGATTGAGATTAGACAGAGAAAAAAGGTAGAAAAAATACCCACTTTGCCAAAGCCTGACATCAGGAATGTAACTGCCATTTAGATCTGAATGTTATGTAGGCAATTAAGGGCAGATATAGGACACTTGGTATGCATTATCTGTCAGCTGTTAAGTCCATGTTTGTATGATGGCCACATTCATAACAATAACAGAAGCATGAGAACAAACCCAAGCATCAAAGGCATCGTCCAGAGAGCTGATAATCTCAATACGTAGCTGGCATTTAAAACATACTCCTCCTAATTGCACTGACTTACCCACTGTGTCACAGGGTTCGTCTTTGTGTACGCAGAAATCTGTCCTAAAAAGAAAACAAAAACACAAATCAGATGTATGCTGTGCCTCAAGAACAGATTAGAGAAAACCAGTGGTCCATGAGCCAAAGTTCTGAAACATTCCCAGCTATCAGGAAAGTCAAGGTCCTTTAACTGCTGTGTATTATACATGATGACAGCACTGACTTATTTTCAAGATGACAAGAGTTATTTTGATAGTTCCACTCACTACATCCAAAGCCAAACCTAGGCTTCTTAAGATCGAACATGCAAGAGAGAACTGCCACATTAGGAAGTAGGAAACCACATGTTTCTATGACAAAGTTTGTCAATAGCCTAGACTAAAATTGGGCCACTCACGTTTACACAGTACTGCTCAAAAGAAGTCGTCGTCATGCAATCCTGCAGCACAATCTAAATCTAAGGGAGGAGAAATCAGCGGACGTTGTACATGGTTATATAGGACTGAGCCCTAGAAAAACACAGTTGTGTCGGAATCAGGGGTTCTCAATCTTTTTCTTACTGAGACCTCCCCGACGTGCTATAGAAACTCCAGAGCACACCTGTGCCATAACAAGTGGTTTCTGCATATAAAAGCCAGAGCCAGCGTTAGGGGGTAGCAAGCAGGGCAACTGCCTGGGGCTTTTGCTTCCTGCCCTGAGCCCCAGCGAGTCTAACACTGGCCCAGCTTGAGGGACTCCCTAAAAACTGCTCACATCCCCCCCGGCCCAGGGGGTCCCAGACCCCTGGTTGGAATCACAATAAAAACTGCTCTCTTTCAAATTCTCCCCCTTTTAATCTATTTCATTCTGTATATATATATATTTTTTTTGCTTCACAGACACAGAAAAGAAGAAAAGGGAAAGAGCCAGAAATAAAACAAAAGGAGGAAACAGAAGGGGGAAAAGTAAACAAAATATTCAGGTTAGAGGTAGACAAACCGACTCAAATAAAATACGAGCCAGCCTGAATTTTCATCCAAGACTTGAAGCAACCAACAGCCTTTAACCAGGTTCAAAAGAGTTCAATCGACCGGTTTTCCCACCTTATTCACATCACACTGTACTTCCTGGGTTTGACCAGGACAGGAAGCAGATCATCATCATCACTGTCTGTGACACAGTAAGACCCAGAAGCCCAAGCCAGACTAAGACCTGACTGTCCTAGATGATGTACAAACACAGAACAAAGATGGCCACTGCCCCCAGGAGCTTTTAATCTAAATAATATCAAACTATCACAAGAATGCTCCATCACGAATGCTCCAATTGGAATGCTCCAAGTTACAACACAAATATTTTTTTAAAAATTAAAATAAGGTTTGCATACATTCAAATAAGGATCAGAGCATCTCCACTGTTGTTGCCTCACCCTTGGGAACCTGCTTGGGCAAAGAGTGCTAGCTTCTCCCAGCAGCACTGCTTTACAGATGAGGAGCCAGGGAAATCTATTAAAGCTGCTAAGAGACACCAAAGGGTTCAATCTGAGCGAAGCAACAGCCTTGTCATTACTCCAACTGCCAGGGTAAGTGGGCGCAAAAGTTATGCACATACATTGTGAGTGTGTGATTATAAGTGCCCAGCCCACAGGTGGGATTTTGTGTTTGGGGGGAGGAGGGAGGGTAAAGAGAATGTCCTGCTGGAATAAAAATGGAAGAATGGGATTTTTCAGAAGAAAATAATGGAGTGAGATCCCAAACACCCATTTCAATGAGACTTGGGCCCTTTACTCTCCTTTGATCAAGTTGTTAAAAAAAAAAAAAAATCCCAGCTCAAGTTAGTTTAAAAAAAAATTAAAAGCAATTGAAAATAATCAATATTAACTGTCAACATTCATATTAAAAAACCCACCCTGAATATTTCCAAGCTTACATTTCATGGCAAAAAAGCCATGATTACAGCCATCAATGGGTTAAAAACCCGGCAGAAACAAAATAAGAAGCAGCCACCACCAGGCCCTGGCCAGGGATTTCATTTTTCAGAGCAGTGCTGCTGCGTCTGTCACCTTGACATTTGCTCTTCACTGAGCTGGCACAAGAACAATTCCTGAGTTCCCAGAGCCAGCCTGACAGAGGTTTATTTAAGGACTTATTATGTTATATAAACTGGTAAATCAAACAGATGCTTTTATTGTCACAACAAATAGCTGAACTACTCGTAGACGGCAGAGAGCCATCACTCGAAATGAATCTCTCCGGACTGGCTATCTTAGCAAACAATGCATCACAAGTCTTGCCATTTGCGCTCTGTGGTTCTACCGGGAAAGGTGTCTGGTGGTGTCAGTCAAGTAGGAGAAATTACCACCATGCCATAAAACTAATGGTCTTGTAAATAATTCAGCACAACGTGCAGGCTATGACCAATCTCTATTGAGGTGGAATAATCCCTCACCTCTAAGGGGGCTGGTCTCTTTTGGTCATAGTGGTGCTCTTAAGTGAAGCAATAAAAGGAAACCTAACATTTCATCTGCCACGCAGTACTTTGCAGCTGGGTCTGGGAGTAAAATACCTTCAATGGCTATTGAAGGTAGCACAAAAGCACAAAACACAAACACAAAGCCAAGAAACCCATCCTTCTGCCCTGGGACCTTGCATCCAACCGTTCTGCATACTGACCATTTGTCAGGCTTTCATAAGAATACAAGAACATAAGAACGGCCATATTGGGTCAGACCAATGGTCCACCTACCCAGTATCCTGTCTTCCGACCGTGGCCAGTGCCAGATACGTCAGAGGGAATGAAAAGAACAGGGCAATTTTGAGCGATCCATCCTCCGTCCTCCTGTCCCCGCACAAGGCAGTCAGAAGCTTAGGGACATCCAGAGCATGGGGTTGCTTCCCTGACCATCTTTGCTAATAGCCAAGGCTACAATTTTATCATGGATATTTTTAGTACAAGTCAGGGACAGGTCACAGGCAAGAAACAGAAAGTCACGGAAGCCAGGACCTGTTCCTGACTTTTTACTAAAAACATCCCTGACACAGTGGGGAGGAAGGAGGGTCCTGGCTCTCCCCCACCAGCTCTGCAGCGGCTGGCAGCTGCAGGGACCCCATTGCCCAGTGGCTGGAAGGGGTCCCCCGCCACCCTGCAGGGCTTGTAGTGACAGAGGAGTCCCCCATCGCCCGCTTGCCCCCGGCCGCTGAGCAGTTCCGGGGTCCTTCTGCTGCCGCCAGCGGCTGGGAGCTGTCAGGGCCCCCCACCCGCAGCCGCTGAGCAGCTCTCGGGTCCCTCTGCCATTGCCGATGGCTGGGAGCTGTGGGGGGCCCCCTGACTGCTTGCGGCGGCTGAGCTGCTGCAGGGGGACCCCTGCCAGCAGCGGCAGCTCAGGAGTCGCCGGTGGCACCGGCAGCCGGTCAGTTGTGGGGGTCCCGCCGCCCACAGCTATCCCCTGCTGCCCACGGAGGCTGGGCTGCTGCGGGGCCCCCAATGTCACGGAGGTAGCATGAATTCCGTGACTTCCGCAACCTCCGTGACATAATCTTAGCCTTACTAATGGCTATTTATGGCCCTATCCTCCAGGAACGTATCTAATTCTTTTTGGAACTCGGTTATACTTTGGGCCTTCACAGCATCCCCTGGCAACGAGTTCCACAGGTTGACAGTACTTCCTTTTATTTGTTTTAAACCTGCTGCCTATTCATTTCATCGGGTGACCCCTGGTTCTCGTGTAAGGCCGCCTTTGTTCGTAAGTGGCCACCCACCATTCCAGTGGAGGGATTTTCCTCTCTACGGGAGCACTTCCTATTAAGTACAAATGGGGAAAACACTTATTTTCTGCTTCATCGGGCAAAGGTAAATTCCCAGAAGCAAAATGTTCATGGCTCCTTTTCGTGAACACGGGCAGCAAGCTGGAACCAGAGTTCTCTTTGGAGGTTGACCCTAAAGATTCTGAGTTCTCAAGCAGCTGCAGCTGCTGAAAATCCAGCTTCTGCTTTTTCTGGCTCAGGTATTTCTGCTGGACATGCTGTTGCTTCCATATCCTCCAAGGCTGGTCCATCTGTACAGTCTGGTGAGGCTCCAGGGACACACACACATGCTTCTAAAGCCAAGAGAAGAACACCTAGTTTCCTTGCTACACAAATAAGAACTGCTGGACCAGAGGCCTTCCAAACAACACAGCATCCTTTATGTTGCACGAACAGGAATGGGTTAGAACTGCGGGAATGGGAAAACACTGCAATCACATGCTGCTGGCCTACTGTGCTGGATAGATGTGGTTCTTTTGAAGAAAACCAGTGGTCCTGTGCCCAATTTTCCTCCTCACAAAATTAGCTGCTCTTCAAGTTTATTATCCCAACTAGTGGCAGTTGTAGCTTTCCGGCTATTATTACAAAACCTTCCAAATCCATTTAGCCCAGAGAGGATCCCTACAGTTTTCTTCAAGTGACTGACTCCAACTCGTTTAGCATGACACCAAGCATTTAATTTCATAAGCTGCAGAGGGCATAGATGAAATGCTCCGCTTCTCCCTGCCAATGCCTAAAACCCCATCAGAGTGATTTGCATGCCTCACCGTGTCACACAGGATCAAAAGATTCGTGCTGGAAATTAGCACAACTGGATGCACAGATGAGAGTTAAAAAAATATCGTATGTATTTATTTAGGCCCTGATCCAATCAAGCACATGTTTAACTATAAGCAGGATGTGTATTACTCCCATTGACTTCAAAGAGACAACTCACCCTGCTTAAAAAGTTAAGCACATACTTAGGTGCTTTACTGGATCAAGGCCTGAGTAACTGCACTGAATACAGAGCAGATGGGGGATCCTGCACCAACTCCCGAGGAAACTGCACAATCATACACAAAGGTGCATTTTGGGGAACTTTACTAGCCCGGTGCACTGGCACAGAAATCACTGACTGGATATTCTGTAGCCCACTTTTATTTAACAATCATTAGCATCCCATGATCACCATCATCAACATATCTATAGAAACAAGAGAAAATGCTTTAGGGAGGGACTAAGTTTTCACCCTGTCAGCAATTCATGTTTTTTATACTATAGAATCCTGTTCATTTAGACACCCGGGGTGGCTACTCTCTCACACTGACAGCAGCCCTATGCAATGAATGCTGTGCAGTCTCATTCAAAATACTCATTCTCAACTGTGTTCAAACTGTGTAAGCAAATTTAAGGGGGAGGAAAATGGTTTTTAAATGGCCCTTGTTAATAAATTCCCAGAAGTGCAGACAGAGAAGAGGAGGAGAAACCATTTACATAAATGTCTGGGAAACACGTGAAATAAAATTCTGTACTGAATAAGACAACAACGATGCTCCCTGCGTTTAATCTTGAGCAGTTCTGCTTTTAACCCTTACTTTGCTACTCTGCATCAAACAACTAGAACTTAGAACTACAGACTACTTAATCTCTTGGCACTCACCAAATGCATCCCTTTTATGAGAATTTACTAACTTGATTTATTAGCTGTCATTGCCTTTCACGGTCATTAGGCTAAATCAGTTCCATGAGAGCTATTGCTATTAAGTGGCCACCCTTATATATGGACCTTGGTGAAGTATCTCTGCATATATCTGGATCCATGATGTACAAAGATACAGGAAGACTTTCTCCAAGCAAATGCATTACGGGGCATTGAAGCAAGGTGTTGGGAAATAGGGAAATCATTTCCAAAGAGTATCGATACTATTGTACCTATACAGAACAGGAAGAGCCTCAATTTTTTTTGGTCGTAGATCTTTGCTTTCTATTGACATTCAAAATCCTTCTTCCCTACTGATACTTTAATTTAAAATCACGACTGCAGTCTTCTTAAAAAATAGAAGATGCGGAATTTTTTCTATTCACATTATAGACAGAAAGAAAGTAGAAGGATGGATAATAATGCCGGGTATAGCAGTATTCTGTCCTATAGGTCAATATGGGTAACTTCCCTTGGACTTGAACCTTACACTGGCATGGTGTATTTGATCACTATATAGAGCCACAAAAGGGTGACCCTGGACAATCTGTGCTATGCGCCAATGGAGACAGCAAGTTCTAATGGTGGTTTAGTGCCATGGGGGATCAAGTAGATAAGTGCTGGTTCTAAATGGAATACCCACAAACTGCCACTTTTATTGTTGTTAAGTTGTGTAGAGAAAGCACAGACTAACAGGTCGTCCAGTAGCATTCAAAAAAGGAAAGACCTTTCACTGCCACTGAAAGAATTACATTTTTTTAAAAATCAAGACAAATCATTCCATTCTGTTCCGTATTATCCGTACAACCCAAGCTAGCATGAATGAGGGACAAACATCAGCAACAGTGGGAAATGGCTGCTGGAATTACTTGTTGACCAAATGGCCCATATAAACAGGACGAGCAAACCACATCCACTGTACCTGGTAACAAAGACAGCAGCATCCACAGGAGGGGTATCATCTCTTGCACCAGGAACCTGATTATTGCCAAGATACTTTGCTCCACCATACTCTTCATTTTGCCAGTGACAGAAACTCTCCAAAGACCTCTCTCCATGGTGCCCAATGGACAGTTTTGCCTTTAGAAAAGAAAAAGAAATTCAAATAAACAAAGACTGGTCAAACTAGGGGATACATATGTCTATGTAGCATCAAATCATTAAGTGACAAACATACAGTTCCAAGTTGTACTTGTGAAGGTTATATGTGCATCATCACGGCCTGAACCTGGGGCCTGAAATTCAGCACCAAAGCACTGATCTCTACCACTTCACCTAAAGAGCTAATGCCATCAGCTGGTAACAGTAGCAAGCTTCTTTGGGAGTAGTAGGCCCAAAGGGTTTATAGGATTGGGAACTGTGTTTTTGATTCCCTAACCATGTTAGGGAATCTTTATAACAGCTACTCCCCAGCCTAACTCGTGATTTTAAAGACAGACCACAGCGGCTGTATAAAAGTTTTGAAGAACTTACGGGACGGTTTCGAAGGAGGACTAGCTTGGTCACCCGAATGCTGACTTTAATTCCGAGGCTCTGGTGTTGAAACATATTGTACACCTGTCAAAACGCAACAAACAACATGCCAGAACATCAAAAAGAAAAAAGGTAACTAGAAGCAGATGAGGAACTAACCATAACCAAAAAGGTCGTCCCCCCAGCACTCAAAAAAAAAAAAAAAAAAAAAAGTTGGCTCAATCCAAAAACAAATGTATTGCATTATTCAACAAAAATACAGAATTATAAAAGGAGCAACTGTGGTGCCATTTTAGCCCAGATCATATGGTAGATAGTAGCAGCTATAACTCTCAAACAAATAAAATGTATTTTCCCTAAGGCACATAATTTGGCTTCACCACATCGAACAATTTTTCACACACCCCCTCCAGCAAGGTTTACCATCCAGGGCAGAGCCACCCAATAAAACAGACAAGTCCTTTTAAAACCACACACACACACACACCCCTTGTAGCAATATGCTCTAACAAGGGTAGCCAAGGGAAAAGATCTGCTGGAGAATGGAGGAAAGGAAATATATTCCTAAGGAACATTAAATAGAAACTAGAGATCTCAGAAACACAAACACATGTTTAAAAATGGTAGCTAATGCAGACTTTCAGCATTTAAACCGTCAGTGATATCTGAATGCAAAAATGAAATAATGGTGTGTTTTAGACTTCAGGAAATAGAATGGAAAAGCAATTTCCCTGTGTTGTTTTCATATCTTATATAAGAAAATAGTAATAAGTCAGCATATAATGACACAAGCCTCAGGAAATACAAAAATAGTGCTGGAAACTACCTTACTGCTATCTCCAGATTTCACATTCCTGCTCAGATAGTTCACCTCATTTATAGGTTAGAACACAGAACTCTAATTGATGCCAGAATTACATTCCACCCTTTTCTCTGGGTACTACTGCTTTGCCTAGACCACATCAAAAAAAAAAAAAAAAAAAAAAGGTGCAAGCGGGGAAATACATTATAAAGTATTTTAAACTTTTTATAACTTTGGGACAAATGCCACACTCCCTACTCAGGCAAAAAAATCAAAACCACAGAAGAGACTTTTCTGAGTAACGACAAGATCAGGCCCTGTTTGTTACCCAGATCTCATCTGGTTGTAAATGTTATTCAGGCTACTTACAGAGAGATGAAGACTGGATCGTTTTTTCTTCCTACAGTGAAGTCACTACATGAACATATTTTGGGGGATCACGTTTTCAAAACACTAAACTTTCCCTAATCATGAAAGCATTCAAGTATGCACTTAATTTTATGCACATTCTTAAGTGCTTTCCTGAATAGGGAGGGATTTAAAATGGTGTTTAAATCAAGTGGTTTCTCAATCCGGGCCCAGACTGGGAGCCAGCAGCTCCTGAGTTCTAATCCCCACGCAGCCCTCTACCCATGTGTAGAATTGCTGGTACTACTTACCTACCTTACAGAAGTGTTTGACAATCTCTTAGGCCTGGACTAAATGAACACTTATTTCATGGAAAGCTGGGGAGTAAATCTACCTCGCATTAGCCTGCCGCAGACTAGCTGGCCATGGGGACCAAGGTGCCATGCACTAGCAGTTCCCTAGTGCACACTGATCTACCCCCATTTCAAAGCACACCTGGGAACTTTCAGTGCACAGCACCAGAGTCCACAGGGAAGCTTAGTGCAAAGCTGAGTAGATTTATTTCCTAGCTTAACGTGAAGTAAGTGTTCGTTTAGACAAGGCCTTAATGTTTGAAAATGTAAAACATTCTGTTTATAGTATTAACGTCCTTATTGTTAAATAAACTAAGGAATGAAGCCAGTGCTCCATCCACGGAGCGGGCAAATTTATGCCCCAGTCCGGCCAACTGGCTCAGCATGGGTGGACCCTGGCACCTGCATGGAGCCCCACGTACTTCAAGGGGGCTCTTCGTGTGCAGGGGATTTGCCTGTGTGGAGCCAGTTGCCTGGGGCCTACCAAACTATTCTGGGATTCATCAAGCTACTCTGAAACTGTGACCCCCATTCCCCTCCAAGATGTCTGGATTTTTTTTTTTCCAGTCAGCAATTTCAAATGTTCCCTGGCTTGCCCTGAAATTTCAACATGTGGATCTCTACCCTCTGTGTCACAATTAAAACAAATCATTGTGCAGTTGCTTTATCTGTATTTTTAAAATACATCTACAGATGTCCAAGTGAAAAGGTAAACGGTGCTGCATATAAGAGTAAGAGCATCCTCCTTCTTTCCCCCTCCAAAAAAAAAACCAAAAAACAAACCAAAACAATCAATCTGGCACAAGTGGTCACCCTATCTAGACACTGTCAAAGTGCCCAGCCACCAGGTTATCTCAGTTACAGAGACTTTATAATTGGATTTCCTTCCCACCTCTGCTCGCTTCCACCACCCTCAGTCTCTCTTTAGCACAGAAAATCCATCAATGTTGGAGTCCAAAAATCAAAATTCCGAACCCCGGAAGTCCAAGTGGATTAAAAATTAAGCAAAAGTTCCAGTGTGGTCATGCTAATTCCCTCTCACTGTAATTAATGTCTTACAACGTGTGGATTTAACGTACTGGAACTTGCCCAATGCCATTGCATATTATGCTAGCGCGCTCTAATAATGTGGCTTGTACTTGCAAAACAAGATGAGGAGCACCTTGGCAGCAGGAAGTATTGTTTCTAACATTCCAGCACTGACAGTTTGCCTTGTTTTGTAGGCACTGTGGTGTCATAGCCACTGTGTTCAGACTAGTATGCTGGTTCCAATGCCACATCATACGTTTATTAATGGGATTATATGACGGGGTAACCTGCAACAGCAGGAGGCTGAAAACGATGACCCAGGCAGTCCCTTGCGACACTATGTTCCAGTCTCCAAGTAGATAGACCATTGCCATCAAAAGGCTGGAGAGCACTGAAGCTGGGGGTCATGCATTGTAGTAAATAATTATTAATGACGTTTGAAGCACGTCTCAAAAAAAAATCCCTCACAGTTGCCAGAGGAACAGTAATACCAAATACTCCTCATTTCAAAGGAATCCCTCTTATTGTTCCTCAGGGTTTAAACAGGGGTAGTAAACTCTGTCTACGACACAGGCACTGTGACTTACAGAACTGCAGTATGCTATAGAAAACATCACATTTAAAAATGCCGATATTCTCCCATTCGACAAGTTCGAAAGTGGAGAGAGAGCACCTCCAGATGTCTTCCTTGTTTGTTGTCCTTTGCCTCCTTCCATTGTTAGGAAAAGGCCATGAGCAGAAGGTGAAGTCTCGTTTATCCATGAAGGTCTTTAGCTGGGAAAGGGAGCAGTTCAAAACTGCCGACAAGTAAACTCTCCTGTCAAAAATGCTCCAACACCCACGGGCAAGTTCACAGGAAAACTGAACTGTGAATTGGCACTGCAGGGAGAACCATCATTAACCAGTAAAAAAAAAAAAACAGTGCTTAAAAAGAGAGCTAGGTGGTTCACACCAGACGCAGAAAGGCAGTCCCTGACCAAAAGAGTTTACGATCTAAATCAGATTAAATCTGCATTGGGACCCCATAGGACATTAACAGGGAGTGATTCTGGGCACTGGATATTTTCTGTCTGCCTTCTTCTGAGCAGCCTGGCAATTCCATATTTTTCACCAGCCAAATGAGTACTGGGTGGATATGTGCACCTACCAGCTACATTTCCTTTGGGAAGTTCTAGCTGTAGAAACTCAAATAAGATCTGTCCCTATACTATTAATCACACTCTGACTCTAAAAAAAACCATCAAAAGCTCAGACCTGTGGATGGCTTCCTACTTTCTTCAGTGCTCACAGAGACACAAGGTGTCTATAGCCTCCTCCAGTTCTTCAAAATGTTCTTCTGCAAAAGTCAATACAGTTCCTCTTACAACATCTTCTCTAGCCACAGCTGTCCTTGAGCCCCATAGCGGTACGTGTGGGTTTAGACATCACCTATGCCATGGCTCACATCAAAGATCCCAGTGCACCAAATTACATGAAGGACACCAACAATTCAGTTATGAGTGCTGTTATGGATGTAACTCTCAGGACATGTGATACCAGCCAGTGTATCTTGGATCTCAGAGCACTTAGTGCAAAAGTAAAACCTACGCTTTAATTTGAGGAGGCCCCTCATCTCCTTAGCCTAGGTGGAAAAGCATGCCTGCTTCAAACAAGGTATCTAGCTCAGCTGAAGTTTGCCAGCATGAAGGTGAAGCGATGACGGATTTCACTGGGTGACATCACTTCAGTATCACGACTGGAGTCAAGCACTGAAGGAGTTCTACACCATGCATGGAAACTTCCTCCACATGCTCCTTCAGTTCAGTTTTCTAGGGTAACACGGAATGCTAGGAAGATGTTTGAATGTTGCTGGCAGACTATGATTTGCAATGAGAGTAATCTGGTGAGGAGTCTATTGAAGGACCACATATACCCAGTTACTCAACCCAGAAGTATTACAAGTGGGTCTCAAGATGGTGAGCTGGATTATCTGGATTCAGGAGCAGCCAGAAAATATTTCACTTGGGCTTCTTTGCCTTAAGGCAACATCCTAAAATACACTCAGTGCACTCAGTGGACATGGCACAACCAAGTAATGTTCTGTGATGGAGAGCTTGTCATTGCACTTAGGGCAACATTTGAAGCTGCTGGATTGTTTGCTGCTCCCCCAAAACTTTATTTGAAGTGCACACACTGGTTAAAAAAAAATTCTCAACAGCACTAAGAACTATGGATAGATCTATCCTCTGTAAAGAAAACCAACCCTAGCTAAAACACAGTAAGGACCTGTCCCAAATCATAGGCCAGAAGGGACCACAGCAGGAGTCAGACCTGGCCCTAAATGAGGTTGCTGTGACACGTAGTACCAATTTCCTTGGCATACTTTGGGTATCCAATCCCAGATGCTTTATGATAATGAGTTAAATATAGGTACTCTACAGTGACCAAGCTGGCCTATGAGGTAGCCAACATGTAGTCAACTTGGGCAGGTTAACCCATGTCCCCAAGTAAAGAATCCCATGGAATCCAAGTTTCTGTTTAAAATAAAATAATTAAAGTATCTAGGCCTTCCCTATGGCAAGCATCACCTCTGCCTTCTTCACCCAGCCTTGAGGGAACCACCATTAAACAGCAGCAGCAAAGATGTTAACTCACCGTGTCTGACTGGCCATAGGCACAACAGGACCCAACAGCTCTAAGTGAGAGGGTGGAGATCATTACAGTTGGGATATTGGGTTTCCCAGAGTGGAGATTCCCGAGTTTTCTCAGGGTGAGGACCACATGTGTTAACACAGAGACTGACTCATGGGAACCTCCCTTCCCATTTGCAAAAACCCAGACCACCCTCCCTCCCACTTGCGACTGCCTCCCACCCCCGAGGCCACTTCATCCATTCCTGGCCTGGAAAAGTAAGAACGTTTCCTGTATTTTTAGTGTCTTTTAATAAAATCAGGCAGTCTGGAACAAGGAGAGCCAACACCATGTAACCTGCCAGCTTTCTGCAGACCACCAGCAACTGTTCCATGGACCAAAGTTTAAGAACCACCAGTCTAGGCTTTAACCATATAATTTCTGTCTCCAATTACAGAACTGCAAATACAGGGGGCGGGGGGCACAGGAAGACATGGTTACAGCACCAGGGAGGGTTCTCAATCAATGCCTTGAGGGCAAGTGATGAGAAGAGACCACAGGGCTGGCTAAAGGTCACGCCCATCCTCTGGCCTTGCTAATGGTGCCCCCTTTAGAGGGAGAACAAGCGACCAATCTGCTCTTTGCACTCTCTTGACTTACGCTCTGTGAGGAGTCATCAAAAGCACATAGGGAAGGGGGACAGTAAAAGGGGAAGCAGGTACGGAAACAAAAGGAGGAACAGAGGAAAAGCAAGAGAGGAACAAAAGAATGAGACCTATGTCTCAAAGAAGTTGCTCCTTAAAGCAAATTACCTATTCAGAGCTTTGCCGCAACGTTCCCCCTGCCCTCCTTACATATCAGCAACACTTCAAGGCTGGACCCTCAACCAGAGAATCATGTCTCTCTCTACAATGAGTTTTGTTTGCGTCTAGTTCAGACGGTGAACTACCTGGGGCAAGAAGCATAGCCCCTCCTTTGTGACTTGTTCAACACCTGCCTCACTTTCTCCGTATTTCTTTGAAGGTAACATGAATGTCACATGGAGTAAACGTCTGTTTCGACCAATTTGTCCTGGCCTGCCCTCTCGTGCACAGAACACAGCCCAGACAGGCTGAACTTAGACTGAGAGGAACCAAACTCCACCAGAGCTCCCCTGGCTGGAGGTGCAGGGATAGAGGAGCGTGCACGCATGCATGAGATCGTTTGTTGTAGGTTCTGAACTTTACGAAGCCCAAGGATGGGTCATGTGGCTTTTTTTAAAGCCCTGCACGCAAACAGCAGCTCCTGCATAGCCTTGGCTGTCAGACCACATTTATGAGTGAGAGTGTTAGCCAGGTTACCAAGGTTTTCCCTTCCTTGTTTTGAAAAGTACCATGGGATCTCTTAACTCCCACCTAAAACTGAGCTTACAAACTACACTATTAAACATTAAAAAAAAAAAAGAGAGATTCAACACTCTGCAAGGTTGACTTGACGTAAAGCTTTCTCAGAGATGTGGGAGGATGTTCTTCCAGCCATCAGCGAAAAGGAACCTACAGACGACGGTGATGTATTTATACTCATTCCCTTCGTGTCCCCAGCCCCCACCCCAAGGCTCCAGATCGTGACCTTAAGGACATGTGCAAGGTGGTCGAGTAGTCATGAGAACTCCTGAGTCTACATATTCCACCCAAAGGGCACAAAGATAGAGATCTGCATTTATGGTCTGTATCTCTGAAGAAACAATGTATAGTATTTTATTTTATTTTACGACTGCAAACGCATCTCAGAGGGAAATGCCAGAATGAACTGTGCACTTCAGAGTGCAAAAGAACACTACAGAGAGTAAACCAGTTTTATTCCTAAAGGCCAACATAAAAACTTCTCCTCTTAATAACATTCAAGGAATCATTAACTTCATGTTACTGCTTGCTGCTTCAAGAGGCTTTTACATTAATCAAATGGCTTAGCAACAGCTGCAGGAGAATTAAGTATACACACTACAATACTTATCCAGGCTGTATTCTGCCTCAAAGAGGGGCAAGTTCAAAACCAAACTGCAATCAACATTCTATCTAAATCCAAAAATGCACTTTCATTTTTTAATCTAAGTACGTCTTCAGGTTTATGAAACCAGAAGATTACAGAACAAAAGTGCCTATCTAAATTATCATGCTATGGTTTTGGAAACCGTGACAGCTCTCTGCCCACTGAGCGAGAAATGCTTACAGAATCAGTTTGAATTGTTTGCTCTTACAATACGTTCTGGAAAACTGTCAGAAGCCATCAGAACACCTCAGTGTAAGTGTTACTAGTTGAATAAAGTTACAGCTTCCGATTTTAGGTTTTAAACTAATAAATACCAACAAGATACCCCCAATACCAAAAAAAAAAAAAATCTGCGTTTATCCAATAAACAGCGGAAAAACAAGAGAAATGGTTACTTGTATCGAAGGGTTTGTCTACATGGAGCTGTCATGCAGGCTATGGGGGTGTGATTTTTAAAGGGCACTAAAATATTGTGCATTAATTGGTCTGTGAAGACCCTGCTAGTGTGCACTAACAGTTCCCTAGTGTGCTTTAATGTAGTGCTGTTTCTAACATTATATACTGCACTCATGAGTAATATATTATATGCGTTACTCATTACAATATATACAGAGAGAAACCCCCCCAAAATACCCCAATTTTTGATCATCCACATAAAACTCAAAAACTGCTAAAAAATAAAAACTCCCAAAAATGAAATTAATAAACCCCCAAAACCAGACACCCTACGTATGGTCCTTCCTCAAAGCTCGGAGCACGGCTATTACTATTGACAGCTTAGCCTCGTATTTTCAAGGGATGAAGGGGGAATTAATAAAAACAAGAAAGAACAAAAAGAGGGGGAAATCTTTATGAGAAAGCAATGTGTGCATCTCCTCAACAGGCTGCATCTGACCTGCCTGCAAAATGGCCACCGCTGTAAGCAGACTCCTAGAAACATAGAGGAGTAGTAACAAGAAAACAAAATCAGAGTCTCATAGCTACAGAAACAGTCATGAAACTGAATCTAGAGGGAACTTTTTTTTATGAAGCGAGTACAACACAGCACTTTACAAGTCCACAGACAAATCTACAAACAAGCAAAGGATCTAAGGAGCTTCCACGCTAATGGAGAAACATGCAAGATCAGATTAAACAAAAACGGGAGCAGATAGTGATGGACTGGTCACACGGATGAGCTAAAGAAGTGCATTTTAAAGTGGGGATTTGAAAAAAGAAAGGCAGGACACTTGGCTTTTGGGAAGACAGAGCATAGCGAGTGCACAAAAGAAGGTGTGAAGCTGAGAGCAGAAGAGGGAGACATGGCAGTTAAGTCAGAGAATGCAAAGGGGGGAAACAGGAGGCAATAAGAGCAGAAAAGCAGCATTGTGCAAAGTCTTCAGGCCAAGAGGCTTTAATTTGATAGGAAAAGGAAGAAACCAGTGAAGAGATTCATGAGCATTAGCAAAGGAAGATAAATGTAGCATCAGCAATCTTGATAACAATAGAGGTGGAGGTGGCAAGGGGACATTTTTTAGGAAGATCACATATAGGCAGAAACATAGGTCTTTATATTGTCAGTCACTAATGAAATGGGTCAGTTATACATCCATCGATCCTAAATAGTTTAAGTCTTTCTAGGATTGGCTTGCTGGGGAGCCTCAGGTTTTCCCCCTTACAATTCTGCTGACATTTTCATGTATCCATGTCCCCTACACCATCCAATTTCAAAAATTCATTATGTACTTCAGGGCTGTATGTTTAGATGGTGGCATCCAACACCTACTTTATTGACTGGCTCGTTTTTTAACCCTATCATGAAGCAATTTGGACTCTCCTATTGGTGAGGAAGATGCTGCCATACCTTTTGGGAAAATAAAGAAAGAGTTCATTACAAGAGCAGCAACTTAAAAAACTTAACGCAAAGGTCTGGAGCTACGTTGGCTCCTAGTGATGTATTAAGAGAGCACCTTGAATGGAAAATCCTCCATGGTTTTGGAAAAGGCTGTTTAACAACTTCTACTATTGATTTATTTAATAGACAAGCTTGTGCCTCTAGAACAGCATCTAGAATAATAATAATAATAATAATAAATAATAACTCCCTCATCTTTAAACAAATATATTGTCTGTTCAGAGTGCAGGATCAGAGAGTGCCATTAAAAACAGAGAATTCGCTGTACATCATCCAGAGTGCATGTGTCATTGCTGAAGGTTTTGCTTTCATAGATGTTTATATTTTTTTAAGATTCTTATTTACCAGCTGGGGCAATAAAATAGTATTTTGTAATGCTGACTCTTTTCCCCAGAAACTCTTGTATCACTAATAGATATTAAATACTTTGAAGCAGATCACTTGATTTAAATAGAACATGCATTAATAAGCCCTTTTAATGCTTATTTTGTGGTTTGACGGTAAGCGTAATGGCTTACAGCGACAAGTTAAATTAATAACCCCTGACCAGTAATGTCTTATTTGCTCAAATAAAAGCTTCAATGCCAAAATTAACATTCTGGTTTCTGTTAGAGGCAGCTTATCATTCTGCAGTACAACTGAACCAGCAGAGTCTAGATCCTGTGGGCAAATCCTATCCGCTGACCAATACCCAGAGAGCCCAACATGTCACAGAAGTGGGATACAGGGACCCTGAGCACTGCAGCCAATGAGCAGGGATCCATATGGACATCTTCCACCCTATTTATCTAGGAAAATATCTGGCTCCCATTTTCCACAGAAACATGCCACAAACCCCTGTGAGGCTGGGCAGTGCTATTTTACAGATGGAGAACTGAGTCACTTAGTGACTCACCCAAGGTCACACAGGAAGTTGGCAGTAGACCCTGGAATTCAACCCAGGTCCCCTGAGTGACAGTCCAGTGCCTTAATCACAGGACCATCCTTTCATCTCTCTCTCTCCCTGAAATTACATTCTGGCCCCACTGAAGCTCATAGCAAACTCCCATTGACTACAGGGGAACCAGGATTTCACCCCTGCATTTTTAATGAATGAGATTCAAGCAAGCTGATCCACCAATCAACACCCTATGAGCTGATGTCACAAAGAGGCTCTACTTCTACTCCTCCCCTCGGACAGAGAAAAAACCTCATGGAAGTCATCTATGTACAACTCATTTATTTGGGATGTGTTGAGTGCTGGATGATAAAGAGAACATGATGATGCATAACCAGAATAATCACACCCAGGCAATGAAAAGGTATAGGTTTGCCTCAGACAAAAAGCAGCTTGAAAAACAGATCTGTTCAGAGAAACATATTTTCTACCCACCCCTTGCAAAGCTTGTGGGAGGAATTCAGGGTAGGGGAGCTATGACATTGTGAAGAATAACCTTTCTGTGCTCCAAACTGAACACATCCCGAAATGCAACAATGCCATTTCATAATGAAGGGATGGTAAAGAGAACAGATCTGTTGAAAGAGCGCGTTTTCTATGAACCAAGCCAAATAAAGAGACACACAATGAAGCCTTGTTCAGTGAATATTCTCACAACATGCTAGAAGGTGAAATAATAATCTAACAAGCTGACTCTTTTTTTAAAGGAATAGATCAGTTAAATTCCCCGGGGGCTCAACCAGCCAAAGATTTCATAACACAATGGGGCCCCATTGAATCGGCACCTGTTAAAGGAACAACAGACCTGTTTAGAAAAAGGCCATTGCTGTGCAGTGAGGTTATGCACGGAGATGTGCCTCATTCAGCTCTTCATTTGTTGGGTTAGGTCTTGTGGATTACAGTCAAGATTTTGTTTTCATTTTTTCCTGCCAGTTTGGTGCTCAGGAGAGGTGACAGATTGACAGCCCAAGAGGATAAAGTCTTATCTTTTAGCTACAGAGCTGAGACAGCACAAGCATGATGAGTGCAAGCTCCCATCACCCACTGCTTCCTTGTTCACGTCTCCATCCTGATCTGGAAGGACCCCTGCCACCTGTGAGTGAGCAGTTCAGTGTCCACATCTATTGCAGCCACTGACTCTTGGGAACAATACAGCACCAGCCGTGAGGGGTTTTGTAAACATCTATTCGCTGAGATTCTTCAGCCACCAGAACAGTTAGCAACTCTGAGTCACCAAATAGCCATACTTGATATGAATTAGCGACTTAGAGGTGAAAGTCTCTCTCCCCGATTCCTATTCCCCGGCACAATTAGTAGCTTGTTCTTGAAGTATAACTCCATCAGCTACAATGTGTTACCACATCTATCTAGAACAATCCCATGGGTTTTGGCTGGATGCTGCCTCAAGCCCTGTTGCGATTTGCAACAAGGTCACCAGACTTTTGGGTGGTAGAGGAGGCGGACAGTGTCATTTAAAAAAAAAATCAAATGTATGAGATACAATATGTGTCTCTAAAAGGCCAGATCCTTGACTCGTGTAGCTCCATTGCCTTCAACTGTACTATTCCAGTTTACCACTCCGCTTTTCAAAAACAGATGCTCCATGGAAATCTTTAGGAACCCAGGAAGTGCCATGGCAGATCAGATCAGACATCTATCTATGGCCAGTACCAGACAAGTCAGAACATGGCAGAAAACCCCCATAATGGACAATTATGGAATAATCTGCCCCAAGTGGAAAATTCCATTTCCAGTTGGGTTATTTTCGTGTTCTCTCTTTATATAGGAGTCCAAGACCCAAATTTCCAATTTGAATCCAAACTTCTCCATCATTAGGATCCTGGAATTTAACAAAATAGAGGAGATCTACACAATTTAGTTCCAGAGTCAAACTCCCCAAAAGTCTGGATCTGGGATTTTGGTTCAGGCTCCATCTCAAGTCCTCTTACCCCATTCCTCCTACTAAACAGACATCAGCATAGAAACAGCTTCTTAAAAACTCCCCTACTCCTTGTTCCAACAACTAAAGTCAGAAGTTTCTTTTTTAGACAACAAGGCAATGAGTTGCTGTGAAAAGGGACTAGGACTTCAGCTGGGGAAGTTGCCAGTAACAAGACAACTCTGATGAAAGTATCTTTGCTAATGGGTTTTAAGGAAAAATACCCTTAGTTATAAAGGGTGAAGGAAGAGAAATGAACAATACATGATAAGCACAATGTTCTCACAAAAGAAAAGGGTGCAGAATTTTCCAAGCTCTTAAGGGAAAACATTTTCAGTGCGCATGTCAAATGAGATCACTGTGCGGTGCCCAAGTGAGAACATTCCAATACTTTTATCACAAGTAGAAAGTTATGTCACATCCCTGCCCAGCTGTACTTTGTGGGTGTTATATACATTTACATGCACAATTATGAGCAACTCAGCTTGATTTAAGAGGGTTTTTGCAAGTGACTCAGATGTGAAATTCACAAGGAAAACAAATCGGGGTCCCGAAGCTGAAAGCACAAACAAGACAACTTGTAATCACCACAGACCCACCCAGGAACCAGCAAATTATCCCAGTTACTGTTTAGAAAATAAAAGCACTTAGGGAAGCAATATTCGAACACCTTACAAATCTGTGTGGGAACACAGCTGTTGAGAAGACAGTTAGATACCATGGATGGAGACCCCAGACTTGGGAGCAGAGAACGAGGTTTCCCTGGAAGAGAACAGTTCAACCAGAACTAGGATCTCAAACCAGTTTGATTTCCATAGGGCAAAGGATGTTCAGATCTGAATCTTCAGATTCACAATCACCCCTACAGCTCAGACCAGACCTAAACACAGAAAAGGGGATGTTTTCCCAGACCTAGCTCAGATACTCTCAAAAGTTCACCAGTGACAAATTCAAACTGGAGATCTGGTTCAGCCATCAGCCTCAAATGGAGCCCCACCCTCAGCACATTGTAGATCAGAACACTTGAGTCATCCTCCAAGAAAGAAGTGAATACGTACCATGTTCATAACTGTGAGGATGAACCTTTGGGCTGCCTCAGCACCATGGTATTGCACCATATCAGCATCAGCCACTACCAGGGTTTCTACTGTATACTCATTGGTGAGTCGGATGGCATTTCTTCGCTCTCTCCAGTCATTCGCTGGTTTCACCTTCTTTTGTCTCTTCTTTTCTAGAAAATAAAGTATATATTAAAGGCTCCTCTAGCTCTAGCAGGATGATCACAGTAACATATACTGTACTGTAGCCAAGACTTCCCTCCAAATTCAGCCTGCCATGACCTTTAATTAAATTAAGTTTCCATTATAGATACATGCATAACTGTGTGAGTGCATTCGTATCAAACCATGAAAATCTATAAAAAGAGAGAAGGGAAAAGAAGATGGATGTACTGTAAAAGAGTGAATTAAAAAGAAAAGCAGAAAGTAGAGAACAAGTTGCAGTTGAACCAGAAAAGGAATCACACTGTTGCAAGAACAACAGAAACTGAAAATCCTGCTACTAAACAAAAGCACCTGCACATTTTAATGGAACAAAACGATAGTCACGGAAAGTCTTCTGAGGAAAGGTCACGTAGGCCAGATTCAGAAAGGGGATAGTACTGTGGCAACATTAGACAAGTTTGAACGATGGAATGACTGCTGAACAACAATTTGGGGAATTTTCTCAGTCTTCTACCCTCTGAAGGTTTTGTTTTAGCCAAAGAACTTGTAAGAAATTCCTGTGGCTGGTACTACGATTGGTGCACTTTAAAAATGTGCACGACAGTAGATGTTATTTAGCCACTGGAGCAGTTTACCAAAAGATGGGAGAGATTCTCCATCACTTGGAGTCATTTTTTCTTTTAGAAAAAACCATGAGTTGCCGGGCTAGAAATCACTGGGTGAAATCTATGGCCTGAAAATATGCACGAGGCTAGGCTAGATGAGCATAATGGTCCCTTTTGGCCTAAAATTCTATGGACCTACAAAAACCAGAACCGTTTTTAGGGAGTCCAGAAATGAAGCAATTGTCAGCTACTATATAAGGAAAAATAAATACTAGATGGTGTGAATTTAATCACTTCAGTGAGGAAATTAAAGCAAAGGCCAAGTGACAAATACATTAATAAAACTGCCCCTTTCAAAGGTGAGAAAATGGAATACATTTCACAGCTCAGGGAGAGATGTGTAAAGCATCTGACAAATGAGTAAGGGGCAAGCTAGGCACTGATGTGACATTAAAGCTCTGCTCCTCGTTACAGTCATAAAGTGGATTCAAGTTTTCAGTTGTAAAATGAAAAAAGCAAATCAGTATCTAGAACCAATTTATTCTGCAATACGTAAGATACCAAATCCCGGTATCCACTGAAAGTATTAGCACTTGTGCTTATCACTAAGGGTGAAAAATATGATAGTAAAGATTCTGGAACCCTTGCTCCTGTGAGTACTTCCACTGAAATCATGGCACTACTTGTGGAATATGGGCACAATCCATGGAGTAAAGTTCCCCCATCAGGGTGGAAGAATCTGCCCCTGCGTTCCCATATAAAGCGATGATATAGTACAGGTTCTATCTGACAATAAAGTGGACCTAATTTTATTTCATGCTGCAAATAAATCAAAGAGCAAGGGCATTCTAAAAACACACTGCCTTGCTTTCCAAAGCAGAAAGTTTACTCTTTAGTTGTTGAGAGAAACAGATTTCTTCTGAGCATCTTCTATTGTGGGACTTGCCTGGGAAACAAACGTTTTGCAATGTGAAGATCCCGGTTTACAATGTTTATTCTATTATGCTGGTTTTCCAGAGTCTGTTTACTAGCTCTCTTACATAACTCAGCTTGAATTGCCCTACATTACCAGTCTGGTAAATATGCTAGCATCCAGATTGTCCGTTTCCCCTCAATGAATCTGTTTTATTCAGGGGGCCAGAAGCCAATGGTTGTTAAGCTTCCTCATGCCCACCTGAAACTGACACCAGCACTTCTGTTCATTCATACGTTCATTCCATCTCGTCAATGCGCACATTCACACATGTTCATCCCAGCCTCACTCACAGTTGTCTGGCAGTCCCATTCCAGCACTGCTCTGCGCAGGCTTTTGTCCCTTAGGCATCAACTGTCAGCACTTGGTGCATTTTTTTAAACTGAGAAAACAGCCATGATGTTCCTTTTTTTTTTTTAAAGAACGCATTTTGGAAATACCCTGTTGCAGATAACAAGATAGACAGGAGCCTCTGTGTAAGCCAGAAGGGTTAATTATGTCTCAAGGTGCCCACAAATAATGAGGATCTACACGCTGCTACAGGAGAGGAAAACAAGGAGGAAAACAAGCCCTTCCGGAGGTTTGTAGTACCAAAGACTGCATGGCAGCTACAGAAAACCATGCAGTCATTACAAAGCTGCCCGCAGAGGAGGAGAGCTGTACATTCTTGAGTGCCTGTGAAACGAAATAAAATGGACTGACTGTGAATATTAGAAAGTAGGAGAGCTGAGCACACCTTCAACTTGCCAGCAATGAAAGGGAGATGACTCCACGCAACTTCAGTGAATAAACTTGTGTGTTCTCTCTGTCCATCCACAGAGTCACTCGCCCTGAGCTGCAGCACCTTAATGGTGATCGCATAAATATGTACACTGGGCTGCGGGAGATTCATTCCCTTGAAAACATTTCCATGTGATAGCTGGCATTTCTGAACCTCCTCCTGGTGAGTGGCATCTTACTGGAAAGTGACAGCATTTCAATAGAACTGAAGTCCTTGTAATTCCCTAATGAACTCAGGGACAGATCTTCCCTGTCTCAGGCTGTGCGAGGCTGACGGACACCAGTTAAAAATCTGGCCCTAAGCCTTTATGATATTTATATCAATGATATAAATGATACCTTATATCATTTTTCATTTCCCCCTTCTCAAATTAAAAACACTCATTTTGAAGTGTGTTATGAATATAATCACACAGCAGCGTGGGCCAGTGTCAAATGCAAGAACGTTTTTACACAGTTGCCATAAAATGCAGCAGAAGCCAACACAGACTGCAGGAAGGATATGCAGTGCATTGGATTAGATTCATGCATTTTAAAGCCAAAAGAAATCATTATGATCACCTAGTCTGGTGGCCTGCATAGCACAGGGCCAGAGATCCTCACCCAGTAATTTCTGCATCAAGCATTAAGTGAACAGAAGGTTTCTGCAATAAAACTGGATTTAATACAACACTTGGAAATTCCTGCATGCTGATGCAATGAGCCAGTTATAAGCAACTTTGTGTTTCAGGGAATCACGTAAGGTAAGAAAGATCTTTCTGGAGGTCTATGGAATTAAAAAACTTCCCAAACACAGAGCTGAGAAAATGAGGGGCTCATGTTTCACACAGTGCAAGACAGGGCATAGGAGATAAAGAATGAAATCCAGATCATCTATGTACACCTGGAAGCTACCTGTCTGGACAGCAGACACCTTTCAGCACAAATACAGTATGTGCAGGGGGAATGCCTGACATTTAAAAAGGCACCACAGCTAATTGAAAAGGATTTGGGTAATGTCCACCAGCTTTCTTCTGCCCTGCCTTTGGAAAGAGTCAAACCTTTCTCTTGCCATTATAGATTGTCTCTACATCAATGTTTCCCCCTGAATCAGCAAGCCAATAGTAAAAGTTCTTTGCTTCATAGAGTAAGCTAAGAATTAATCTCCTCCTACTGCACTCCCTAAGCAAGTACACTTTTATATTACAGAGACAGAGAAAAGCATCTTGGTGAAAGTACATCTCCAGAGTCACCTAGCTGGCACAGAAGGGCATAATTCCTTGCACCAGCCTTGACACTATGCTGAGGTGGGGATTTAGAAGAGAGTCTCTCTGTTGCCCTGCCTCAAGGTTTCTGCTGTGGAGAAGCAGTTTCAAGTTGCACCAGTGGAGGCCACTGAAGAGATACTGAAACAGCACATGTGCTGGCCTTGCCCCTTTCCAGCCAGTACCACCCACTTTTCCTGTCGCACTGGTCTCCTATGCTCTTTTCCCCATACACGTCTTGCAGATCTGAGCCAGAAATGACAAAATATTGTACAGCAGCCAGGTAGGGAAAATGCAGAGCTGGCAGCCCTGTTGGGTCCCAAAGATTTTCAGACTACCCACTACAGCTGGTGGGAAGAAATCGTACAGCCTGGCTATGCAGGGCAATCCTCAGCATCCCCAGACAAGCGGAACAAATCTTGCGTGCAGGGAGCTGGCACTCATCCCAGCTGGCACTCTGAGGCCCTTCGCATCCAATGCCCACTTGTTCTTTGCTGGTGACACAACTATGATGTGGCTTTTGTGGAATTTTTAAATGTTCCTTCAAGAGCTTTCCGACACACTTTGCTATTACTAAAGCCCTTCCTTTTTTAGGTGGTCATTCTTGCCTCTTAACCCAAAGTGACTGCTATTAAATAGGGGCGGGACTGGACTTGAGTCAAGAAGTCTGAACGTGGCAATGACTGAGCTGTGAAAAATGCCTAAGCAAAAGGACAATGAAGTCAGAGCACTCACAGTGTTCACTCAGCTTTCTCACTCTTGGTGGAAAAGAAGCCACTCCTGGGTCAAGGGGAAAGGATGCCCACTGCATTAGAGCACAACCTGGGCTCTGGGGAGCGAGGCTGGTGTCCAGGGTGCATGCTACAGTCACCTGCTCTGCTGCCCATCTGTCCTTCAGCGGTAGGTTTATAAACTGGCTAGGGTTTGTAGATCCCACTTGCTGCATTCTTGTACAAGGTTGTGAAACTGCAGCTGTGCAAAAATTTGACCAATGTGTTTCCGGGAGGTGGGGGTGGGCAGTCCTGCAAACCTTTGGGAAGTCTCGATTTGCACAGAATCAACACTCCTCTCCAGGAAGTTCACTTGGGTTGGCCAAATTTAACAAGGTTTCCATCCACAACCTCAAATCCCTCATCACCTCTCCCTCCTCTCACCTTGAAACTCAGCTGACCTCACATAAGTTTGGGAATCTGGGATCTTAAGCTCTTACACTCACCAAGAACTTCCAGTGTGAAATATATTAGGGGAAACAGAGGAATCAATGTCAATCCACAAAGAGCTTTGATGGTCAATGGACAACTTAGAGCGATACCCTAAATTAGGGTAAAGCTAAACAACAAACTGCTTTGCTCGAAGTTCTCTTTGATCTGTACGATATTCATCGCTATACAAATGCCTTCTCCACCAGCTGGCTGAGGAAATTATATTTGCATTCCCAGACTCACACAGGGCCACAGCTCCAAACTGGACTCTCACCGGACGCCCCTGCTTCGACACAAGCAACCACTTTTACCTGCATAATCGAGACAAGCCAGCATCTGTACGTTGAACTGGGGCAGTTAGATGTACAACTACCCCCATGTGAATGCAAACTGAGTGTACAAACCAACTGTCCTGGATACAAACAGCTTAAAAGTGGGGACAAAAGATTAGAGACCACGG
Source organism: Natator depressus (assembly GCF_965152275.1). NCBI lineage: Eukaryota > Metazoa > Chordata > Testudines > Cheloniidae > Natator > Natator depressus. The sequence goes on from NC_134243.1 coordinate 75,792,628, forward strand.
CTGAAAATCCACCCACAAATGTGTGTGTCTTGTACCCAATATAACTGGGATAACTTGACAGAGGTATCAAACAAACAAAAAACCCCACTCTGAAACAGGCTAGAGCAGAGGGGTCTTGCCATCGTCCTATCTGAGGTATGAACCTTGAGTGGATGATCATTCCATGAGCACATGAAATCCCAAACTAAAACAAACATCAGCCATTCAAACAGACTAAATGCCTAGTAGAATCTTCATTTGAACAAACGGTTCTTACAAGTTTTGTGGTGCCCAGGTTACGTGCTAGCGTGACTGCATTGGGGGCACCCCCACCGCTGGGCCTCACCCCTTTCAGCACTCATGTATGTTGCTGTAGCAAAAACTACATAATTTGGTGAACTTTCCATGACAGATCATTTAAAAAGTGGGATACCAAAAGAATGGAAATCCAACTATTCCTTTAAAAGAGGATCAATTCTGAATTTAACACAGTAGACACAGTGAAGTTATTTTTCAGGGCCATTCTCAGGTAGTCTAGTCCCAAACTTTACATTAAGTGAAAGTTTTCAGAATCTAATAATAGTAAAAAAAAAATAAAAATCCATTAAATAGTTTTTGAAAACCATGTACCTACACAAAGGTACAAGAGGGGGGCAAGAAGGAGTTTGTTTGGATTTTACCTTCCCGGGTGGCGTTTGCAACCCAGATAGTAAAACTTCTGCTGTGCTTGAGGGCCAGGAGGTGAGGTTAACTAGAAACAAAAGGGAAACTTGCATGTCTGGGTTCATGTCCCAAGAAGAGGGAAAAGCGAAAGCTAAACAAAGTAGACGCGTGTTCCATTGTTAGACTGAATAATCCTATGGGGCTGCCAGAAACACCGCACAGGAGGGTTGTTTATTTAAAGATACATTGATTTAACCTGAGCGTGTTTCTCTTGCATCTTTCGCTCTCGGTTTAGTTTCGATGGAATAGCAGCTCTGAAATTGTTGATTGAACAGCATCTTTGAAAAAAGCCCGACAGCTCAATAGCACTGAGGTGAACGCACAAACGCCACGTGAACCAATGCCCCGTTTGCTAAACCCGGGTATCTAACTGCTGGCATTTATAAGGGAGAGAGATTCAGAGATGCTATGGATTCACTAAGCCCCCGGCTTAGGTTTCCAAAGAACTTGACTCAGTTGGCAGAGCATTCACTGAATGTGTTACCGCGCTGAATGGGATGCAGTACACATGCCACTCTAAAGAAGGCATCGCAGGAAGGCTGTTACAGAGGTGTGAATTCCAATTTCACTGCAGATGTTCCATCACACACTGGATCTGATCCGAAAGTCATGGATGTCAATGGAACGATTCCCACTGCTTCCCCTGGGCTTTCTATCAGGCCCTCTGCATGTCAGCTACCTTGAAGCTGCAGGTTTCCCATACACAGGAACAGAGTTAGAGTTCTTTTTTCTTCAAAACCACAGCAATCCTGAAGAAAAAAGCACATTAACTCCAGAGATTTTCCTCACTGCTCCACTCCTGACAAGTGCTTCCTTGGCACCTTTCCTCCGGCTGGAAAGGAAGCTCAGTAACTCTTTCTGGGCCTACTGCGTGTACTGAGACAGGGCCGCCCCCTGACCCAGAATTAAAGGGCCGCCCCCTCACCCCACAACCGTGGAACCACTGAATCCAAGCCACTACTGAAATCTTGGGGCAACAAATGAAAAAACAGGAACAGGAGTAAGGGGCAAAGGCTGAAAATCAGGGAACTGTAAGGGGACGCTGAGCAGAGACCCGACAGGAGGTCCGAGGTAACAGGTGGGCCTGACGAGGAGGTACGAGGGATCGCAGGCCTCGATCTCAGGCCCACAGGTACCCAGGCAGTGTTCAGACCACGGCCGTCACCCAGCAGCTCACCTGAACCAGTGGAGAAGTAAGCCAGCGAAGCTCTAGCTTGCAAAGGGCCCCACCCACAAAGCTCCTGACGGGGGGAGATGTCCAGTCCCTCCAGCTGGTTGGGACGCTCCACTTAAACCAAAAAGGGGCGCAGGAAGATGTCTGAGCAACTAGGTGAAACCCTGCCTGGATGGGACTGTGGATGCTGCCTACTTGCCTGACTCTTGAGCCCTGCCTCCCTTCCTGGTTCCTGTCCTACTTATCCCAGGCCTCCATCTGTTCCCAGTTCCTGCCGCGCTCCAGGTCCCTGCTCCAACACCCTACCCCGACTCCAGCTTTGGCTCTGACCTTCGGCTCGGTCCCTGACTCTGACCCCGGCTCTGGTTCTAGGCTCCCGACTAACCATTAGGCCTGACCACCAACTGCCTGTCCTTAAAGGAGGCCTTGCAACTCTGTGGGACCATGGATGGGGGGTGTGTGTACATGGAGGAGCTGCAAGGAAAATACAGCCAGCACCTCAGCAGGAGGTTCTGGAGGAGCCGTAAGAGGGGATGCAACCTGATGAACTCTACATAGACACACGCCCGGGCCTCCCTCCCGCTGCGGAAAGCGGACATTAACAGCGATTCAGAAAAAACCTTCAGACACTGCTGTAGGAGCTAGCAGACCCCATGCTCACCTCCCACTGGAAGACCGAGTCCTCGTCACCTTTGCCATGCACACACTCGGCACAAACTGCCCCACGCACTGGGATCGGAAGCCTGCTTTCAAACCTTGGGTCTGGCCGGCTGACGCTTCGCAGAGTCACACGGCTCGCTGCAGCCCAGGTGAGTTTTAACGATCATCCTTCATCAATATCATTTCCAGTGCATCGTTCCCCACACAAACTAAAGAGTTTGTTGGTTGTGTTGTGCCTGGAGTCCCCTCTGCTAGTGCAGAAGGCAGCAGAAAAAGGAAATTCCCCCTAGGTAATGGACATGCAATGCAGGTCAAGCTGATCACCCTACCCCACTCCCACCTGTTACCTCTCCTGTTTGTGAAAGGACAGGGCTGAGGAGGGTGGGGAAAAACACAGCACCCCCACAACTCTCAGCTTTAATTCTGCTCTCTGTCACAGGTCTGGTGCCAGCTGATTTGTGTATTCACGCTTGGCAGAGTAAGCAATTTATTCTTCAGAGTGTCACACAGCCTCAACTCTTGTTGACTGCAATGGCAGCTAAGGGCACTCAGGAATTTGCAGGATTAGGCCCTAGGAGAATAGATCACTACATCTCCCCCACCAAAACAATCAAAGCTATTACTTTTCTTTATACCGCAATTTTCAGCACAAATCACTTCACAAAAGTATCCTCATTTGTACAGCACTTTGGGGGATACACGTCACTTCACTGGCAATTGACTGAGGGGGAACACAGCAGCACTCAAGAGTTTGTGACAGGAAGTAATGGACTCTGCAACCCAACTTAAAGCTGCAAAAGAAATTTTCTTGAGACTCATTACCCAAGTTGGAACGTGGCCAGAACACCAAAGTTAACACCCTTACTCTTGTCAAAATGCCATTGATCTTCAGCAACATGTGATCAGGACCTCGTCCTCATAACTCATCTAAAGGACCGCACTTCGGTGAGCACAATGTCCCCTAATATCTTATTGGATCAATGGTCCGACAGAGGCTTGGAGGAAAGGCTGCCAAAGCCTGAATTACCGTCACCCCTTCTTCCTATACCACCAGGGTTTTCTTTGGAGGTCTTGATCCAACAAGAAACACAGCCCACAGTCAGGGGAGACGTATTAAAATTAATACAGAGCAGCAGCATAGTCTAGTGGACAACTATTCCTGGCTCTGCCACTGGCCTGCTGAGTGACCTGGGGGAAGTCACTTTGTGTCTCTGTGCCTCAGTTTCCCCTCCCACTCGTCGCTTGTGCTATCTAACTGGATTGTAAATTGTTTGGGGGCAGAGGTGGCGCTGGTCACTGCACAGACATGCAGCAAGAGACAATCTTGGCTGGAGCCTTTTGGGAGCTAGTAGAACACAAAAAAAACCCGAAGTTCAATCCGCTGGGAGCGTACAGCCTATGAAACATCAAACCTAGACATCTGACACGTGAAGAATTTAGTTCAATAACAAACAAACAAACAAACAATATACTTGCACAGGCCTTTAGAGCAAAGGATCTCAAAGTGCTTAACCAATATTAACATGCCATGAAAAACTACCACAAAAATGACATCACAGGGTTCCAGGTTTATTTTGTCTTAGTGAGTCTTCAGCAAACGTGCTTAGTTTACGAAGAGCCTTTTTGCAAATGTCAGCCCGACAAACTCAGCCTGAGCTCTTACAGCTGACCTATTATCACTCCTGGTGGGGCTGAGAGAGCCAGAAGAGAGCTACACATCTATAACTGAGGGCAGAGTCTGGTCCCCTTGACTGCAACTCTGCCACCCTGCTATCTCCCCTGGGGCTACAGCGATATAACTGAAAGCCCTGCACGTGAAACGTAACACCTCTTCTGCGCAAGCCAGAAGTGAATCCCCATAACTGTGCTGGCTCTGGAGCACTAGCGTAATAGTTATTTTTAATCCCTAATGTAAGCAGATATGTAGGATTACACAGGCAGCAGATCTGCTGAGAAAGAAGCTGCCAATTTATGAAGCCACTTTCCAGAGCCAATTTAAGCTTCACAACACCCCTGCCAGCTCAGTATTATTAGCCCCATTTTACAAATACGGAAATTGGGCCTCAAAGAGAGGTTACGCTCCAAATTTTCAAAATGGCCTTTGATTCCGAATGCCTGTTTTACAATGCCCAATATTAGACATCGAGGGGGCCCAGCACCTATAACTCCAAACAACAAAGAAAGCTGCAGCTGTTAAGATCCTCTGGGGAGGAGGGGGAAAAATCACCTCAGAGGTGTTCTAGTGTTGGCCACTCCAAAATAGAGGTGCCCAAGATTAGTCCAAGTGATCTGCTGAAGATCATGAGTCAATGGCCTAGCTGGGACTAGAATCCAGGAGAATCCTGATTCTCAGTCCCTGGCTCTATTCCCTAGGTGCGATGCTTTTGTTATGGTGATGTAGAGATTAACAGAATCTTCCTTCAACTAAAATGCTAAGCAATATCTAGTAGCTTCCTACAATCCACCTGACTGCCCTCCTCTTCAGAGGGACAATAGGAGGAACAGGAGCATCCTGAAATAAAGGACTATGTCACCCAACTTTTTAGCTCATTAGCACCTGCCCGTTTAAATTTTGTTAAGCTACAAAGGAATCTCATGGTAACTTTTACTAGGAGCAGAACAAGGTTGTAGAAGAGCTCTACTTTGACCAGATCCCCAGCAGGTGGGAAAGAATCTACACAGTGCTTATATTTGGATGTCATCTGTTTGCTTCTCTTTTGCACTTGTCCAGTGAGGGACAAGAACGCAGGGCCACTCCCTGCTCTGCATTATAACTGCTGTACTTGTGCTCGGAGTTTCACACAACATGGATCAGCACTGTAGTCACCTACACCACAGCTAATGGAAAAGAAACACTCTCAGACCAGCGGTGGAATGGTCCTAAGACCAATATTTACCAACAAGAAGGGGTCTCTGACTTGATGTTAGTTCAGCTCCAGAATTGCTATTCAGAAAGCTAGGGCCCTGAAGAACTCGCTAGAGCTATCCACCAGGTTTGCAGGATCTGGTTAGTGCTAACGTAAATGCTTTTAATGCCTGCAAACATTTAATTAAATTAAACCTTCAGCGCTACTTAGCGTTGAAATCTTCTTTTTAATATTTCAGCAGAGGCTTCCTAATATGGGCTAACACAGGTTGCATTACATCTCTCTATTTTTAGTGCACTTGGTTTTTTGGCCATAACAACTGCTATTTCAGACCAAGTCAAACTTGCAGAGAAAACACAGCTAAGCGACACTGATTAAAGATGGGGAAATTCATCATGTGACTAACGTATACCTGTTTGAGGACAATGTTCCACACATTTGATACCTGAAGACTAGCACCTATTTAAACTATTACCACCGCTGTTCAATTGGACTGCAAGAAACTGAAAATGGGAAGAAACCCCATTGTTATTTTGTGAATAAAAATATGTTGATTTTCTTTGTTTTTCCTCTATTTGCTGTTCTCCATGCAGCACATTTGTGGGCATTACATGAAATCTGTGGTTCATTTAAGCTGAACAATGAGTTTTAAGACAGACTTGCATTTAGGAGTAATTTATGGGGTCTGTGTCAGAAGCATTAAATAACCACCTTTCATCCAAAGACAATCTGCTCTCTTTCATGCTCCTGGGCTGTATTTTATATCAAGTCCCTTCGACGTAGAGAGACCTTAATACATCACCAGAGACCTTTGGAAAAGTTATCAGGGAACTTTACAAAAGCAAAGCAGTCTCTCTTAACCAGCTCATAAAATGTTCTGTTTCTTCGGGAAATGTAATGTGGTTAGATTCTATCTTTTTAACATGGATTTTTCCCGTCCCTTCAAGAAACCTTGAGAAAATCCTTTCCCATGCACTGGATTGTTGATGGCATATGAAATATGCCAAATACATTGAGCCAGGGTTTCAGCTAGTCTAAATCGGTGTAGTGCTACTGAAGTTAATGGAATAGGCCTATTTCCACCAGCTTAGGATCTGGCTCATTATATGTAATGTGTTATGTTCGTGGCCCCCTCTCTAATAACTGTAATGAGACTATAAATAAATATTAAAATAACATCTAGCACAAGCCTAATTTTTATATTGCCATTTGAGGGTTCAACAAGACTTCATACAATACCTAATGGCTGATATGAAAGGGTAACTTTTTCAAAAGCTCCAAGAGCTGAAGAAGCAAAATCCTGCAGAAATGTGGCACGTAGGCTCCTAAATACAACTGATTTTTCAAGGAGTCTAAGGACTTGTCTACACAGTGAGGTCTAGTAGTACGCGAAGCCATACTTCGGGACTTTCACTGTATTGAAGCACTATCCACGAGGGACGGTTACTACAGAGCACACTGTAGAATTGCTGGCTTGCTACACTGTAACTCACCATGTAGACAAGCCATAGGCACCCGAGTGTCTGTGTCACTTTTAAAAACGGGACTTCGGTGCTTTTGAAAATTTGATGCAAAGGCTAATTTTGATCAGGTGACACCACTGGGTAGCTACATTTGGGGGTGTTGAAAGAGGCAGGCAGAAATGTCATTGCACTTTTGACCTGTATTTCAACAGGACAGTCACTGCTTAAGCCGACTAGCTTTCCCATGCTGAAGGCCACAAACCGGAACTTTAGGGAAAGGCAAACAATGACAGAACAGACGGGTTACGGGCTAGGCAGCTGAGATCACGACATATTGCATCCATCAGAACCATCTCTCTTCTGTGCTGCGGTTTTCCAGTTTGGAGGTTGTATCCACCGTTGCCATAGACGTAAGCTCTTTAGCACAGAAACCATCTTTTCATTATTATTGTGCCTACCACAATAGGGCCCAGAACCTGATTGTATCACACTAGCAGTTACAAGCCCCAAATTATTAACATTAATAAGCAAGCTGTTAAGAAAATGGCTCAACCATCTGTTGCCGCCCACGAGAGGGTGCCCCCCACCCTGGTGTAGCAATGACAGCATAGATCAGGGCATTATAACAAGGTTTTGCTCCATACATGAATTCTGCATCTAACCCCTATACAATTAGGCCCAGGGTAAGAAGATGTTTCTATCTACGGTGTACAACATTAGATTAACTTTCTACATAGACGGCCAAATTACTCCCCAGCATAGGAAAAGCCAGGAGAGATAGTGGCAAAAGGAGGGGGAACCTGCACAAGATTCCCTCTTGTAGACTGTTCCCTTATCATCTCAGAGGAAGATGGATCGAAGAGCTGTCCACCAACCCAATGGATCCTAGGGGAGAATGGGAATCAGTGGGAGCCCACGGCACTCTGCAGCACCTCTGACCCTTGTCATTGGGAGCATAGCTCCAGTGGACCCACTTCTAAAGGGGAAGTCCCATAGAGAAAAGGCCATGGAAAATAAAGCCCGAGAATATATTACCTTTCCACCGTGAGCATCACAGGGCTGGTGAAGGGGGATTATTGGTCCCCCCTAGCCCTACCCCTTCCTCTCCCTGGCTTGCATGATGCCCATTCCTTGTCCACTACATAGCCCTGCATGGGGTCTGGGGTGGGTGGGGAATCGAGATGCTGCTGGGGGCGTCACTAAGCCCCCACTCCTGTTCAGGATGAGGTGTTCCATGCATAAATCTTGGGGGCCATGATTAGCTCAACACTTTGGGCATAGCGAGTATGGTGGATGACATAGGAATGCATGGGCATCTATTTACTCATGTGCACGCTTTCCTACAGGCCAGTCAGCCTCACCTCAGTCCCCGGAAAAATCATGGAGCAGGTCCTCAAGGAATCAATCCTGAAGCACTTACACGAGAGGAAAGTGATCAGGAACAGTAAGCATGGATTCACCAAGGGTAGGTCATGCCTGACTAATCTAATCGCCTTCTATGATGAGATTACTGATTCTGTGGATGAAGGGAAAGCAGTGGATGTATTGTTTCTTGACTTTAGCAAAAGCTTTTGACACGGTTTCCCACAGTATTCTTGTCAGCAAGTTAAAGAAGTATGGGCTGGATGAATGCACTATAAGGTGGGTAGAAAGTTGGCTAGATTGTCGGGCTCAACGGGTAGTGATCAATGGCTCCATGTCTAGTTGGCAGCCGGTGTCAAGTGGAGTACCCCAGGGGTCGGTCCTGGGGCCGGTTTTGTTCAATATCTTCATAAATGATCTGGAGGATGGTGTGGATTGCACTCTCAGCAAATTTGCGGATGATACTAAACTGGGAGGAGTGGTAGATACGCTGGAGGGCAGGGATAGGATACAGAGGGACCTAGACAAATTGGAGGATTGGGCCAAAAGAAACCTGATGGAGGTTCAATAAGGATAAGTGCAGGGTCCTGCACTTAGGATGGAAGAACCCAATGCACCGCTACAGACTAGGGACCGAATGGCTAGGCAGCAGTTCTGCGGAAAAGGACCTAGGGGTTACAGTGAACGAGAAGCTGGATATGAGTCAGCAGTGTGCCCTTGTTGCCAAGAAGGCCAATGGCATTTTGGGATGTATAAGTAGGGGCATAGTGAGCAGATCGAGGGACGTGATCGTTCCCCTCTATTTGACATTGGTGAGGCCTCATCTGGAGTACTGTGTCCAGTTTTGGGCCCCACACTACAAGAAGGATGTGGATAAATTGGAGAGAGTCCAGCGAAGGGCAACAAAAATGATTACGGGTCTGGAACACATGATTTATGAGGAGAGGCTGAGGGAACTGGGATTGTTTAGTCTGCGGAAGAGAAGAATGAGGGGGGATTTGATAGCTGCTTTCAACTACCTGAGAGGTGGTTCCAGAGAGGATGGTTCTAGACTATTCTCAGTGGTAGAAGAGGACAGGACAAGGAGTAATGGTCTCAAGTTGCAGTGGGGGAGGTTTAGGTTGGATATTAGGAAAAACTTTTTCACTAGGAGGGTGGTGAAACACTGGAATGCGTTACCTAGGGAGGTGGTAGAATCTCCTTCCTTAGAAGTTTTTAAGGTCAGGCTTGACAAAGCCCTGGCTGGGATGATTTAATTGGGGACTGGTCCTGCTTTGAGCAGGGGGTTGGACTAGATGACCTCCTGAGGTCCCTTCCAACCCTGATATTCTATGATTCTATCTATGTACTAGATGCTCTAGACAAGCCATGTTAAGAACACAGGGCACATGCATACTGCCAATGCAGCATCAACATGGGCCAGTATTCAGACTGGCCATTGTCCCCTCCACGTGTTATTCCAGGAGTAATTTGGCTCCCGGTGCCTCTCAGAAGAGGAACATTGGTCAGCTGTGCAGTGTAGCCTGTGGGAGCGTCACTGACACCAGCTGGACTAAAGGTGACATTTTACAGATGTTCAGTGACAACCCTTACAAAGTCCCCAGGGAGCAGTCCAGCTCAGTTTCCTTCTCCCCCTTGCACAGATCCTCAGGCAAAGGATGACGCATTTGCTGTTTGGGAGGCAAAGGACAGTGACTTTGGGAAGGTTGGGTTCCACACAGGTGAACTCCCAGATGGGGCATTTTTGCTTTCCCTTTCTTCTACATTAATTTATTTTGCTTTCTTCTTATACGCACTCCCCGTCCCCCAGGAGCCATTCCACCAGCTCACGTGTCTTTACAGGTGAGTACATTAACACATTACAGGCCCATTGCAGCCAGTGGGAATCCTTCCACTGGCATCTACGTGCACTGGCTACAGTCCTGTGGACCCACGTGTATGATCAGTCATTCATACCTCCTAACAGTCCCAGGTTTCGTGGGACTGTCCTGCTCTGACCCCTGAAACCACCTGTCCCAGTTGAAGTGGCTCCTGTCCCACAGGGGTGGCTGGGCTCGGCTCCCTGCTCCAGGTGTTGCAACCTTGCCCCTGGTGCGCAAGGTCACAGCTCTGCTCAGGTTTGTTCCTAGCCCCCACTAACAGGAGGGCAGCTGGGCCAAATTTGAGGGAGTGGTGCTTGAATATGTGCCCCAGGCTGCAGTGCCGCTCACTCAAATTTAGCCCAGCCGACCCTCCAGCATGGGGTGTGGGGGGCCAGGCCAAACCTCAAATGGCATTACAATGTGACCCCGTGCCAGGTAGCAAAGCCTGGCTGCAGGAGACAAGCCCAGCCATCCCCAGGAGACAGGAGCCGCCGCTATAGGGTGAGCATAGAGCAATTTCACTCTGCCATTCCGCCTCAGGCCTCTCTCCTGGGGGGCCGCACCTGACCCCCCCACCCCCAAGACCTCCCATTCCCTGGGAGCAGGACCCATCCCACTTTACCCTTTTGAAACGTTGAGAGGTAGAATCAGTGCTATTTAAAACCTTATCATCTGAAGCTTTACTTATTTTTTTTCCACCCCCCCCCCCCCAAAATAATAATCCAGGTGGCGCTAGTTCACTTTACTGTCCACCGAGTTACAAAGGTTTGGAAGGAAAAACTAAAAAAAAGAGCAGCTTTGATAAGTTCTAAGAACACACAAAAAACAACTAAGAATTGGTAAATATTCAAAAACATGGCACTCCCAGAGCTTAAAAACAATAAACCCTTTAATTCATATTTACACATGCGTGAGTGTTGGTATGTATACACAATATATAGTTCCACACTATGTGAGTATATATAAAATGTATAGTGTCTAAACATATTTCTTAAACACTTGCAGTCTCTGACCGTGCATGCCAAATTTCAGCCTGTGTGATATTTGACAGCCAAGTTACAAGCAAACTGGGGTCCCTAATGGAAATCTGGACAGTTCCTTAGTTCCAGTTCTTAGTAATGAGGTCTTTTATTCCCATGGGAAAGCTTGGAAGCAAGCCGCTCGCATATCCTTTCCATGCCGTTTCACTAGGAACAGACCTCGGTGTGGCAGAGAGGATTATTTTTTTTTTCTGTTTCTAAACTCCTTGTGCACAAAAGTTAATCCAAACTAGACAGAAGTCAATTAGGTCATTAGTGTGCTAAGCCTATTAACAACCATGACTTACATTTCTTTCCTGCAACAATGAAAAACATTCAGGAGTTTGCTTTTTAGCAGGAAGGCCCATGAGCAATTCCCTTATTTTCTGACATTCAACTTGTGGCAGTGGCTGCTTGAACCAGTAGAAGATTCCTACATTGTACATTTGAGCTGCACGTCCATCTAGCAGGTTTGCAAACTCAGTCCCGTAATGTGGAACACAAGATGAACCTTGCCAGAGCGGAAGGACAGTCTTGTGGTCAACGTCCAGGACTGGGATTCAAGAGGTTGGGGCTGTTCCCAGCTGTCACAGACTCCCTGTGTGACCTGGGGCAGGTCACCTAGGATCAGATCCGAAGCCCATTAAGTCATTGGGAGACTTTCCATCAACTTCAACAGGTTTGGATCAGGCTCTTAATCTCCCTCATGGGGTTGACACTGACCTACCTCACCAGAACGTTGTGAGGGTAGATTCGCAAAGGTCTGCAAGGTGCTCAGATACGATGGTACTGATCACCGTCAAAAGGCTGTAAATAAACAAGGAGCCCAGTATTGCAAAGTTCTGTGCTCCCTGGACTCCAATGGAACAAATGAGCGAAGGGAGCGCTGCACCATGCAGAACTGGCTTTAATTTTGCAGTGGCAGCCCACTGCGTCTCAGTGGCCTAGAAGAATGAAGGTGTAGCTGACTAATGAGTTGTAATGTGCAACACCGCACGCACAGAGGCTGTTTTCCTCACAAGCACAGTTTAAACTATGGATGATCATATTTTATACTGTGTTAGTAAATATTGTATTTGCTGTAAGTAATAGAAATGCAGTAACTACAGCACGTAGCTGTCAAATCTTTTCTGGAAAGCCTGAGAGGTCCAAAATGTTGCATGTGCAAGGGCAACCTCTGGCATGAGACGTGTCAGCCTCACTAGGGATGATCCCAAGCTGCCAAATTCCGATCCAGATCTTGCTCTCCCCACAGTTCAGGGGGTTTGGAGCCAGGGCTTTGGGGTCTGAACCCATCACAACAACCGCCGCTGGCGAGGTAAGAGCTCAGCTCTATACAACACACGAGAGAAAACAGGGTCTCTGCTTTAAACCACGTTCTGTCAACAATCAGCAACCAGTACTGACCAGACAATCCAAATTAATGAGCTAACGTCCAAACGCTAAATCCCCAAACGCGGCATCCTTTAACAAGAGGATACGCAAACTTTCTGAGGCCCTCTGTCCACCTCACTACAATCCCTCCAGCTCCCCAAGTCTAACTGCAACTGCCTTTCCTACAGCCTGCTGGTTTCAGTATCGGTGACCTCCATGGCTGCCACCTCCCTGAATGTCCCATAGCAGCTCCAGCTCCTGATCTTCTGCCCAGAGTACCTGATCAACCCTACTCCTGAGCCCCTCAACTCCCACGTCTACTGCTTCCCTGACTGCCCCACAGCAACATAGTGTAAAAGAGTGCATGCAGCATGAGCAGTTGTCTGCCACTGCTCCACCCAGCACAGAGTTCACCCAGTACAAGAAGTGGGGATCAGGAATGATGGGGAGCAGGGGAAGAGGTAAGGGGGACAAAACATGTAGGAACATAGTGCATAGTGCCGCTCATGAAACGAGACCGGGCTTGGCAGAGTATGCAAGAAATCTGTGCGTTCAGCCTTCTAGGACAGATCCCCAGCTAGTGTAAATGGACAGAGCTCCACTGAAGTCAATGCTACATCAGTTTACACTCGCTGAAGATCTGGCCCTGGGTCTTAAAAATGGGAGAAGCCAGGACATGGACACTAAACATTCATACATCTTCTTGGAATTTCTGAGGGTATTTTAATATCACCAGCTGTTTTCTTATTAACATCCAACAAAAAATAGAACCGGGTGGGGAGGGGGGTGAAGACGGGCAGTGGGAACAGTTGCATTTGTTCAATGTTTTCAGTACAGCTGCTACATACTGAAAGGCTGAGAAGATTTGCAGGGGCTCATAGGCACAAAACTCTCCAAGTGGATACACTTACCCAAGCTTTTGGCTTTTATTCCTCTGGGGTGACTGAAGAGGTGAAAAAGGGGTAGGAGGAAAGGGGGGGGGGATATCAATAGGCAGAGAAATGTTAACTAAGAACACAAGTGCCACTGATTAAATGAGATTCTTGCTCTCTCTTATCCCAGTGGAGAACCTGGGGTTTGTTGCTTATATAAATTACATCCTCTTCGGTCCTCCTTTTTGTTTAATAAAAAAAATAGTTCTAACATTATCCCACTCTATTATCATCAAAGACTGGCAATTCCCAACTTCCCGAACACGCAGTGATTTCAGCAGACCCTCTCCTCCCTCAGTCATCCATGTATATGGGGATTCCAGAGATAGGAATGAGGAACACAATTTGGGTTCAGAATCCAAACCCCAACTAGTTAAGGGGCACTAGGAGTCGGGTTCAGCACCTTAGAGAGAGATATGCTCTATTCACAAGAGCCAGATCTAGGGCTGATTTCAAATAATCATCATCCCCAGGGGGTCGGATTGGGGTTCTGGTTCAGACACTATCCTCCAGTTAAAGCCTATAAACCCCACAGAAGATATAGACACATGCACACACACCAAACTGACTCCAAAGATACAAATACAGAGGCATTGAAAATTGTTTGCTAAGGAGGCTGCTGCAAAGGAGGAGTCCATCACATGCACTCGGAGCTCCAGCCTGGGTTCACAGGGCTAGAGAGAGACAGGAAGCTCCCTGAGGCTCACCTCCAGGAAAGTGGGACATCTGAATAGGTCATTTCATTTATCTTAAGTGATCAAAAGGAAACCAGTTTTTGTGAGCAGCCATTTTAAAAGATCTTTACTCCCAAAATAGATAAGCCAAAATTTGCTGAGAATGTCACGCTGAAAAATCAAGTGGCAGGAACCAAAGCCAAGCCAGATTTCAGGTGTGAAATCTGGGTTCACACTACCCTTGGCAATTTCAGATTCACATAAGCATTTACAAATTCAATGAGAAATAAGTTTGCTCATCTGGCTGCATGACTTGCATCACTGTTTATATTAACGGTTGGCTGTTCCAACAGTCTGAATTCAGACAGATGAAATGTGTGGAGGACAAACTGAATATTTTTAGATCTCGTACAATTTTTACCAAAAATTAATTCTGCCCATCTCTGCCCCCTACCAGATAGTCCGATTATGCATTTCAAACTCTAACGGCACCATCCGGGATGGAATACACCTCTTCCTTCCTACAAACAATTCCCTGGGATCACTCTCTGCAAGAGACACCTTTGAATCTTCGGCATTCATAAATAAATGACAAAGCTAGGCGTGTAAATGAGAGTGTTTTCTCAGGCAGGGCTTGACCTGTTCCCATCGACATCAATTGACAAAACTCCCATTGATTTAAAATGCTGTAAGATCAGCCCGTTAAAAGTGGAACATTGTACAGTGCCTTCAATCAGGTTCTCAAAGCACTTCACAAGCATCCACATTTGCGACACGGGCAAGTATTATTCTAACCAACTTAGAGAGGAGGAGGCTCAGACACAGTGAGGTTAAGAGATTTGTCCAAGGTCAGAATGCTGGGAGACAGGCATAGAAACCAGGGGTCCTAATTCTCTAGCCTGTTATAATCACTCTTCATAGCCTCTCATTACAGTGTAACTCAAAGAAACCCATTTAAGCAAAGGTTCAGACCATATTTATTTTTCAAACTATTTAAACGATACCCAGCATATGGGTCTATTTATATTTGTATTCGCATAATTGACTTTTAAACCCTCTCTACCCGAATGATCCATCACCACATGTCATTCATCACTACCTCTTACTGTCCTAAAATTCAGAGCTGGAGCACCGGTGAACACAGATCTTTGACAGAACAACAGTCATGACCGTAATGCATTCACGCAGTTGATCTCTTGTGCCTTTTCTCAAACTCACCTGATATGACTTTGCAGGGCTGGTCAGGGACCTGGGATTTAGCAGGATAGCTGGATTTTGAGGATCGTTTGTGCCTGATGAAATGCTCTCTTCCACTGAACGAGGTCTCCGAGATATTGACAGGTTGGATTAGCAGCTGTTCTGTTCCAATCTGGATATAGCCAATCTGTCCACATAGGGGGAAAATTATTAGTTCCTTTGGCATGTTAACTATTTGTATTTCCCAGATCTCTTTGTGCTCAGCGTTTTTCTTATTCCCACCAGATTGCTTCACAGCAATGCATTTTCAAGCTCATTTGTGAGTATACATACATTTTAAGGCCAGAAGGGACCAAGACAATCATCTAGTCTCATCAGCATGACGCAGCCCATAGATTCCACCCATTGTTTGTGCGTTTAAGTGGAAGGCAAGAGTATTAATTATTTGTATTACTGAAGCATCTAGAAGCTCCATTGTGCTAGGTGCTGTACATACATAACAAAGAGATGGTCCCTGCCTCAAAGTATTTAGCAGCTAACACAAAGGTCAGACTGAAGAATCTGTTCCTTTTGAAGTTGTGGGAGCACACATATGCATTTTCCTAAAATTTTATAAACACATTTTATGAACATCAGGAAAAAATCTTCTTAATATTAGGATATATTAAACTATGGAGCTAGAGGAGTCTCTGACAAGAAGAGGTGGGATGCACAAACTGGTTCAGAAAAGCTAGAAAACCAACTGAGTCCCCAAAGCATAAATACAGGGCCAGATTCTCACCTAGCAAACTGGTCTAGTGTTTTGTGGAGTACCAGCAATAGCTGGGCGAGGAATGGGAAGGACGCTACTGGAGGTTAAGAAGATAGAGAACCGTAAAGGGGAGGCGGTCGAAATGGAAGCCACCAAGTACAGGCTAGTGGATCAGCCAAAGAGCCAAGTGCGCTGGAAAGGACACAAGTGTTGGATGAGTCAGGAGGCCAGAGCTGGGGAAAGGGAAAAGATTTGGTGGATGATAATGGAAGAGATGAATGATAATGGAAAGGATGAGGCCTCTTACGGTTTGGGTAAAGTTGAATATGCGTCAGACACACATCCAGATGGTCAGGGGCTCTTCTTTTTTAACAACTCTGAAGATGCCAGTAATAAACTCCCATTGGCTTTTCTTTGCTGGACTTTATCTGAAACACTAAGTTTGTACATTTACTGTTACTCAGAACGAACCCCCCCACACCCACTCCTATAAACGGAAAGAGCTGCATCTCTCATGCATGACATTAGAGTGGATTTCCCTACTTATGAAATCTGATCATCACTATCTACATGCTAACATTTTATATGTCTTTGATCCTCTTTGTTTCATTTCCAGAACACAAGGTTAAGGTGATGTCCATTGCAGCAGACAAGTTAGTTCCTACATTCCTCTTCACAGAACATGGCCTTGCCTATTTGCAGTGTTCCTTAGTGGACAGAGCACTGGACAGGGACTCAAAAGACCTGGCTTCTATTCCCTGGTCTGCTACTGGACTACTGCATGACCTTGGGCAACTCACCTCGCTTCTCTGTGCTCAGTTTTCTCATCCTTAAAATGGGGCTAATGATACTGAACTCCTTCGTAAAGTGCTTTGAGATCAATGGAGGAAAAGCGCCAGGCATTACTTGTCATGAAAGCTGAAGAAACCCAATATTTAGCTCCTCTTTCCATAATACTCAGCTCTGTGTCCTTCTGAAAATTCTACCAGAAATGGACTGGTGCAGCCCGACAGACAACCAAGCTACACACCGGTCCCACACCAGAGCACACAATTCCAAAGGGGTGCGGCATTCTCAGGCAGGCTGTGCCCCAAAGTTTACATTTTGTGAACAATAATCAAAACGATTATTTTGATGATTTCAGTGAAACCAGTTCTTTTAATGGGATTGACCCAGTCGCCAATATTGTTAGTGAACGGTCTTTGCTAGCTCACAAGAGCCAGGCCAGGAAAAATGCCCGTAAACAGTAGCCTTACTCGGCTGCTCTCATTGCCCCAGCTGAACAAACTGCAACCAAGTCAACAAACACCAGAAGTAGAAGAAGGGTGAGATTCTACCTGCTGCGGTTCTGCGAGGTGCGACGCAGAACTCACAGCCTAGGGAAGGAGAGATTAGGGTGGCTTTAAGTCACTTTTGTGTCCTCCCAATTATGAGCTTCTCTGCTGCTCTTGGAGTAACACAGACAGCCCTGGGGCCTGTCTGAATAAGAGCAGCCTCCCCAGACTGCCCTCAGGGCCACGGCACAGCCCCAAGTCTTTGCAGTAGCCCTGCCACCAGCCCAGACTCTTATGCTGTCTGTCTTCCACACTTCCTACATCAGGGGACTCCTCTGCCAGCCAGATCCAGTACTTTCTGGAGCCCCTTTAAGCCATGCCAGCCCTTTAACTGACACAGAGGGGACCGAGTAGGGTGAGGATCTCACCCTAGCCGAAATCTTTTAAAACGCTCTCCATTTTTACTCACCCCGCTGGAGATTACTAACCCAGGGGAGAAAAGGGGTGTGCTGACAATCTGGTTTTGTGATAATACATACCGACTTTTTTCATTGCACTGATTCATCAATTATTTTGATTACTATAAAATAAACAAACAGTTTTAAAAATAGGACATTTTACCGGATATGATCCCTTGAAAGTATGCTACACAACTAAGGGTCTGATCCAACTTTTATTGGAGTCAACTGGAAGGCTCCTATAAATTCAGCGCATGCTAGATTGGCCTGTGGTGCACGTTAGCTTGACTTTAAAAGGGCTCAGGCTGCGTTCGTTCACCTCTCTCTGTAGGGCACACGTATGTAACAGCCACGGGATAGGGAAAGCGAGACTAGACGGGTTTTTCAATGTGTTCTATGCCAGTCAGGAAAGCATCCAAAGAAGGGATCTGCACATACGTGCTCGTGCAGGACATTCAACCGCTGACTGCACTAATGTGATTTAAAATGTACATTACATACATACCGTACATTCTGTGTTTCCACACACAGCACCAGATCCTGTGCTCACTTACACCTGGGCCATCCCATTGACAGAGTCTGGCCCCCGGATCCCCATGGAAGGATTTTCCGCTAGACGCTGCTAACTCTCTCATTTCTACAGAACGTCTAGGAATTGGAGAGAACTGAGCACCCAGCGTGGAGTCCTCCCAAAAATCAGAGGCCACTTTCGAAAGCTTGGGCTTTAAAACCCCTTGGTGCCCCAGGTCAGCCCTTCCCAATCCTTACACATGGATAGCAATGACTTCCCTACCTCAAAGGAGGGCTCCGAGGGGAAGTTCATCTATGCACACTACAAATAGAGAGATTCCCAAATGGAAGGTGCTATTTATGTGCAAGAATTACGGTGATTTGTGGGTCCTACGGAACACCTAATAGTTTCACGTAACTTGTTCCACGCTGGAGTTTCGGAAGAGTCAGGCTTCTTATCTTTAATAACAAAGTGGGCTTTGCCAGGGTCATTCTGAAGAAAGCAATAACTCTAGCTTCCCCTAGGATGCTCTTCACTACATGCATTCCTTATTCCAACCTTCCTGCTGGGAGGCAGCCCCAACCCCCACCCCTTTTATTTTTTTTAAATATAGGTTTTAATTATATAGGAGAAGGGCTGTAAATCTGGTGCTGTGGTACTAAAAACCACACCAGAGCTCCTGAAACTATGCCAGCCATTTTCTCTGGGGCCAAAAATATGTAAGAAGAAGTCAGTTTCATCACCACCTAACATTAGCCCAACTTTCTGGCATCAAGTGCAAAAATAATTTAAACCACTGGCAAGTCCTTATGTTTCACATTTGCTTTGGAATTGCAAAAACTCCTTCCTCTCAGTTATGGAGGAAAAGAGCTACACGTCTCTACCCTGGCACCAGTTAAGAAGGAATCTAGGATCTAATCCTACAAGCTTATTAACTGGAGTTTGAGGCATGGAAAGTTTGCAGGATTGGGCCCATCAAATACATCTAAAGAGATTTACCATTCCCCCCAAATTTGCTGGTACGGAGTGCTGAAGGCTTTCTGGTTCACTCAGGGACATAATGACCTAGTGCCTTGACTATTGACTGACTCAGTTCATTAATTTGTTTTTTTGCAACAAATATTGTTGTTCAGATTGATGCTTCCAAATCCACCGACTGCCCCAGTCTTCAAACGAGACATCAGCACCAGAGCAAGGCTGTACTAAATTTCCCTTAGCACAATCTACCCCTAACTAGCTCAGGCATGGAATGGGGGCTGGTTTCTGGAGTTACTAACAATGCAACATCACTGCTGGGGCTGGTTTTCCCAAGCCTCTGGCTGTGGAATTCTCTTCAATCATTCCAATTAAATAAAGTTTCGTATCTGTCAATTTACATTGGGGGAGAGGGGGGGAGGAAGAGATCACAATCTTGGATACTTCCCGTGGTCTTTATGCTGCTGTTCTCAAAGAAAATATGTAAGCAATAGCATATGACAAGCAACGTCATTACATCAAATAACAGCAGAGCTTGGGGATGCTGGAAGGCAAGAAGCCATCAGCCGACTGCCTTCAAAAACTTGAGACAGGAGAGTTATCCGAACAGAAAAATTCAGTGTGGGGGCTCATTTGCTGCTCCACAGAAGCTCTAGAAATTCATTGTCATCAGAGGTATGAATCTAACTTGGATTTTACAATTAGTGTGACAGGACATTACAACTGACAGAACCACTCAGTGCAGTTAGTAGCAAGGCTGGAATAGTTTCACCCTCACAAGGCATGCAAGCGAACTGCAAGTCAATTCAAATAACAAAATAAAAAGACGTCTACCCTTCCCCCAGCCACACCACACCCCAGGAACAATAAATGGTTCCCTCCTTTGCCTTCTATCCAACTTTCAATCTCTGATCAACTCAAGATGTCTCACCAGCAGAAAACATCCCCTTCCTTATTTCTTTATGTGATCAATGAGGAGTTCAAACACAGTCTCCGCTTCCCAGAGGCTTGTATACACATCGATCACTCATGCAAGAAAACCATCTGCTAACACTAATCTACTCTTCTGCTACCAGTAGCTCATCACCCTCCTGGTGTCTACGCAGTATCTTGTTTGCCATAAGGTCTGGTCCACACTGGAAAAGTAGATTGGTTTAAGTACGGCAGTCAGGGGTGTAAAAAATCCACCCCCGAGCAGTGTAATTAAAGTGACCTGAGTTGCTGTGTAGAGAGCACTGGGGTGCTGGAAGAATTCATCCGTTGACCTAACTACCCCTTCTAGGGGAGGTGGATCATTAACTACGCCAATGGGCGAACCCCTCCCGTCGGCACAGGTAGTGGCTACACTGAAGCACTACGGTAGCATAGCTACACCGCTGCAGCATTGTAAGTGTAGACAAGCCCTAAGCCCTTATCTACACTACGCTCTTGGAGGAGAGCTCACACCATTACACTGCCACCCATGAACTGCTCGGGCCGACCTAGCACTGGCATTCAGCGAAGACCATTCTCCAGCATTTCTACCGTTGTGTCGTCCAGACTTGCCCCAGGCCCTGGCTACCGCCGTGCTCCCATCTTGGGCTATTACTAGGGTCCTACCGAATTCGCGGTCATGAACAACACATCATGGACTGTGAAATCTGGTCTCCCACCGTGAAATCTGGTCTTCTGTGTGCTTTTGCCCTATGCTACATAGATTTCACGGGGGAGACCAGCATTTCTCAAATTGGGGGTCCTGACCCAAAAGGGAGTTGCAGGGGGGCTGCAAGGTTATTTTAGGGGGGCTGCGATATTGCCATCCTTACTTCTGCGCTGCCTTCAGAGCCGGATGGCCAGAGAGCGGCGGCTGCTGAAGGAGGGCCCAGCTCTGCAGGCAGCAGCACGGAAGGAAGGGTGGCCACACCGTACCCCGCGCTCCTCACTTCTGCGCTGCGGCTGGCAGCAGCTCTGCCCTCAGACCTGGGCTCCCGGCCAGCAGCCGCCGCTCTCCAGCTGCCCAGCTCTGAAGGCAGCGCCACCGCCAGCAGCAGCCCAGCGGTATGAAATTTACAATTTTTAAAATCCTATGACCGTGAAATTGACCAAAACGGCCTGTGAATTTGTTAGGACCCTAGCTATTACTGATGGAACAGTATCAGAGGTAAGGAAAGGGTGGATGATTTTTCAGTACATACTAGAGTAGCCAAAGCGTAATGGTGCTAATTAGAGATGGAAATCCAAACTTCCAGAAGTGCACTGCTTTTGGTTCTGGTCCATACCACATGCTAATACAATCCAGCATTCACATTGTTTGTACCACCATTTTCAATACCAGAGCATCCCTTAACTCCACCCAGAGAAAGGTAACAAAATATACATTTAAAAGTGGCCTGCAGAGGATTTTTTTAATTGTGTTTATGTCTTTTTTTTTTTTAATTATTCATCCTGAATAAAGGAAGTTTGCTTTCTTTTCCTTCGGAAAAATTAGGAATGTTCCACCTGACATCTTGTTTTGTGGGAGGATTTCTCAGAGGGTGATTTTTATACTTGATGAGCCCAATCCTGCAAACCTTTTGCAGGAGGGTCTCAGAAATGTGTAGTGGGAACTCTTTTCTTAACTGGAGGGGCGGGGGGTGCTGAATCTTTAACAGAGGTGTCCTTGCCCCTAAGTGCTCAGTAGGCATTGGAGATTAATTACATAGGCACGTGCACACAGGTTTAAACAGTCTGACAGACTCCCTTCCCAATTGCTCAGCTGTGACTCTGAAATGTTTTAATTTCACGAGTTCTCCAGTCACTCCACATTGCACAACCAGGCCTCAACCCACCTGTTTGGGGCCTTCTTTGTGTCTTTCCTAGAGATCACCCCTTCCCCTACAATCCCACTGTCACCCCAGATCAGCTGGGGTACTTTTAGTGTCGAACCTCTGGATTGGGCTCCCCAGAGCCAGCAGCTGAATAGACCAAACGCTCCCTACCATCACCCAGGCTTGATGGCCTTTCCAAGGCATTTAGTTACTCCTGCAACTTCCTGTCTGCCAATAAAGAGGAAGTCATTGAGGTGGGAGGAGGACTAACGATAGACATGGTCGATATTCCTACCTACTGCAGCTAACTTATGGGTGCACTGTCTTCCTTTCGTCTGGTGCTCAGAAGTCCTGACCATCACGCTATAGCAAGCAGCATTTGGTTTTATTATTTCCACCCGTGCAGCGCCTCCCACGCAAACTGGGGAAGAAAAATTCCCTTCCATTTCTCTAACAGCACAGACTCTCTCGCAACTTATCTACTATAGCTTGACTACTTCATCTTGAATTCAACAGTACCGGAGCATGTTTAGCCCCTCGAAGGGCAGGGCCCCTTAGCTCGCTACTCAAATTTCCTGAACAATGCTCACCTGATTGGGTCACATTTTCAACTGTGTCCAGCCGAAAACTTTATCGTCTCCTTTTGTGCATACTTGCCAAAGCTTGTCCACATCCATCTAAAGAAGAATGGCCCATGCAAAATGCTCCAAAGCTTAGACGGAATGGCCTCGTTGCTCTGCTGTTCTTCCCCTTTTGTGTGTAGAGCTGGAAAGAAAAGAAGTCCTCTTCTCTCTGCTGAATATGGAGGACAATGCTGGAAAACCTTGACGGTTTCCCAGCTTTTAATTTATTCCTTCGAGTGTAACCTCCATCACTTTGCTTCATCGTACAATGGGGACCTCATGGTTTTTATTTGACAGCTTTTGTACTATAGGTAATCTGCTTCCACTGATCTACTCTGCTCAAAACAGGCTGCACAAAGTCTTGCTTGAGCTCAAAGGGGCTGGAAATACGGTGTGGAAATTAAGATAAATGATGCTGGTAGAGGGAAACACTGAATCTTTCACTTACATCTTAGCTTCAGGAATACATGTATTTAAACTAGTGATAGTCTGAATCCAAACCCGCAGCCTCCAAATTTTAGAATGGGCCACGCAAAGAGTAAGTCAGACAAGTCTCTGGATCCAAACCTGCCCCAGTGATTTCTGGTTTCAGGTTGGGTTCTAAACCAGAACAGACACCACGTCAAACGAGAGATCCGAAAGTCAGTCTAAACCTAATACACAGAAACGACATCCTCAGTTCATCTCTAAGTGCAATCACTTAAACACTGTCAAAAATTCAAGCCGCACATAACCAAAACCACCTTCACCATTGCCCTGCATACTTTGCATGTTGTCACTGAAGTACAAACATACTAATCAAATGTGGAATGAATAGTGTCTCATTCTAGCCGTTCACAGAGACTCTGGCAGGAACCAGAAGGGAAGGAATTAATACTTAAAAATACAGTCTTTGAAAACTCCCAATTCCAAATGGAGACATACCACCATGCTGGACACCACAAGGCAAATGAATGACTGAAAGTCACCTGCAGACAGGGTTCACCTTTTCTTTTACTTGGGGGGGTGGGGTTAAGGGGGTTTGTACAGCTGATAAGCCTGCTAGCACTCAGGGAAGACAGTGTGGCACTTAACATATGGAAAGCTTGGCATTTAAAAAGCTTTATCCATTCTATACTATGGCTTCAACCATGAGAGTAACAAAAACACAATGGAAGGCAGCTGTCAAGCACTGCTCTGCCAAATTCTGCTAGAGGGTTGGGATCAGTCCAGAATAAGAACAGATTAACTGGATCTGTGATGTTATACATAGTATCAATGCATAAATAGAGCTCTCAGATGCCTGCAGCAAACATTGCAATTTCCACACTAAAGGAGACCAGCAGTCCCCCATTCCACTATCTTGTCTCTGACGCCGGCTGCTACCAGGTGGGACCCTACAACAACATTTACCGAGCACATGTTTAAAAACTCAACAGTCCCCCACACGTGTTATTATAACACATGGTCTTGCCTGTGCAAATGAGTCAACCCTTTTTATTGAGGAATAAACCCCCATGTTAAGTACCACACTAGCTCTGGTTAGACCACAGTGCCAAGAACTTAGCCTGTCTGTGCCGTAAAAACTGCCGTCTCCCCAACACAGTTAAAAACCAGTTTGGTCCTGCAGTGCACTAGGGACCAAAGGGTGTATTTAACTATGCTCCCTAGCTGTAGTACAGCCCTGCAAAGTCCAAGAGCGTAGCACATTTCAGGAACACGGCTAAACCAACAGGTGTGTCCCGCGTACGCTGCAAGTCAGAATGTGTGAATGGGAAGAGAAGAGGGGCTACCAGGTTGGAAGCAGAGTCTCCAAATGGGGCTTTTTACTGTGCAGACAGAACCTTAGGTGACCCATTCTTTACAGCCGGACTCGGCTGTAACACAGGTTAGCACCCTCCCCTAACCCAGGTACAACCTGTAGTCAGAAACTGTTCCACAGCCCACGTAAGGATTAACAACACTGTCAGCACCAGCAGGGTTTAAATAAACAAACCAAAAATAACTTAGGTAGGGAAACTGCTAGCAACAGCCCTCCGAGAAGTGACCGTAGAATCCAGCTCTTGCTCAGTTTTCCTCCCAGCGCAAGAGGGATTGTATTTTTATTAGTGCTCTGTTTGCCCCAATCGTGCCATACTCAACTGACACGTAATTTGTAGCACGGTTACTGGACATGGTCACAACACAACTGGCACCATCATTAGGCAATGACACCGTGTTACAACCATTCTAGGCTCAAGCTATTTTTAAGGCGTCTTGAGCATCTACAAGCCCTATCAACTGGGCCTACGCTAGCAATGTTCAGGAAATCTCCCATGGCTGTATAAGCACCAGCAACCCTGGGAGCAACAGTGTACATCAGCTGCCAGGGGTTTTACCACCAGGTTATCTAACCCTGCACAAAGCAGGTCTGTTTCAGCTACATTACAACCTCCACCACTTCTGTCATCCATAGAGCTGCACCGCTGGAAAATATGAGTTCCTCGTTTTCTATTGCAGACAGGTCTAGGTGGCAGTTTGAAATTAACAACCTACTGCAGTGTTTCCCAAACTTGGGACACTGCTTGCTCAGGGAAAGCCCCTGGCGGGCCGGGCCGGTTTACTTACCTGCCGCATCCGCAGATTCGGCCGATCGCGGCTCCCACTGGCTGTGGTTTGCCGCTCCAGGCCAATGGGGGCTGCGGGAAGCGGAGCGGACCGAGGGACGTAACACATGATGGTCTTGTGGTTAAAGACCAAGACTGGGAATCAGAACACCTGGGTTCTATACATGGCATAACCGTGGACTTCCTGTATGACCTTGAGCAAGTCAAGTCACACATCCTCTCAGTGCCCTTAAGGACTGTCTACACACAAGGCTGCACCAGTTTAACTAGAGGTACAATTTAAAATTTGGTTTAGTTAAACAATGCAAAAGACACACGAGTACTCTTAAATGGATGCAAACCTGGTTTATATCAAGTTAGCTTAAATTGATTAACCAACTGAAATAAATCACTCAAGCTAAAATAAAAATGTCTCCACAGGGCTTTGCGTGAATTTAACTGAATCAGTTTTAAAACCAGTTTAAGTTTAATTGATGCAACCTCTACATAAACGACAGCTTTCGTGTCCTGCTCCGTGGTTACTGCCTCGTTACTTCACAGGGCTGTTACTAAGCTAACTAGGTGAAAAGTAACGTCATGGCCTTACCCAAGAGAGGAGGAATAATCCCAGGATGCTGATGTACTTTGTCTCGCAATAGATTTGCCTCCACCATTCCCAGCAACAAACGCACAGGTGGCATAAGCATGAGCAACTCCCCTGAATTTACCCACGTAAACAAGTAGCAGTTTTGACTGCTGGTGTCCATGTCACTGTCCTCCATCGAACCTACTCGTTTTCTGAACCGAATGTCAGGCAGCTCCAATGAATCATTCTGACGCTTGTTTAGAATTCAGACCTGCCCTAGAAATATCAGGACTCATATTTGCAGAGTAGAGAACAAAGATTAACTAGTCTAGTTCCACCCCCCACCACCCCTGCCCCAACTTTTCCACTGGGAATAATGCCAATTTTCTTCTCTCCCCCTCACTCACTCCCAGATCTCAGGCAATTAATACTGTGCCTACAACTACACTCCCCTTTCAAAAAAGTTCTCTTCTCTGCCTGTTGTACCTTTTAGCTATGCTAGAATAGGTATCTTTAAAAGCCCCGCACTTCATGAATGGGATTAACAAAGCATGCTTCGTGGCAAACGTTCAGAGCTGTCCGTGAAAAGCTAGAACCAGAGATATCGGTTTTAAACGTCAAGAAGCTTTTGGTGGTATACGTCTCAGTTTACAGTGTCAATCATAAATATGCTAATATTCAATATCTTGGATGCTGTCTTTTACCTGAGGCACAGCGCCCTCATATGGTTCCAAAGGAAAGCATCAAACCCTGCTTAATCCATGTGCAGAGTAGATTCTTACTTCCAAGTCACTTTAGATTAACCGTTTGCCAATAGATCTGTACTTGAAACAATAAGCAAAGGCTCCCAGTAAATGTTCCTATTCTTTTCAGGATTCAAAGTTAACAACACTAATGAAAAAACAATAAATGTCCCAAACTCCCGAGTACTCAAACCTCTAATGACCAAGGCAAAAGATCAAGAAACGGGAGAGCCATCCTTAACAAGAATTCCTTTTACTGCTTGAAGGGCAAGGGAATGGCTAAGCTGCAATGCCAACTGTATTCCACGGATTGCACAGTCTAGTTAAACAGCACAAGTAGCCATCCCACCCCAAGATTATCAATGCACCTCTCTTTGAAAGGAGGCCCCACACCAGCTTCTAACTCATGTTTCACCGGCAGCACAATGCTCTCCCATTGTATTACAAACCCAACTACAACCCTTAATCCTTAGGTGGAGAAATTCTGCCACCCAATGTGCAAAAAGCATCTTCATGTCATTAAGCAGTTTATTCCAAGGGCTATTCTGTCGCGGACAAGGCTATCGGGAATCTCTAAATTGCCGTTCCAGGGCAGAAAAGCAGATATGCATGTGCACTGGTCGGGAAAGAGCTGATGGGATGAAATGGGAGGAGATAAGGAGCCTAATAAAGAATCCAGACTCATGTTGTACTCTTTTGAGTAAACATTGCAAGGGGTAAGCGCAACCACAAGATGATGAAATAAATAGACTCAAGTTCCAGCTCATGATGCTTGGCTCTTATACAGCAATTTGATCAAGACCACACAGCAAGTCAGGTGGCAGGAACAGAGATTAATCAACTGAGCCTTGTTCTGGCCAGATGAGCTGCCAATCACATACCACACGGCAGGTGACAGTCAGCAGCTGGGTGAGAAGTAACTAGCTGCTGAGATGGGCAGTACAGGACGGTCCGGTACTGAGATTTATCAAGGCTACTACTGCAGAGCGCAGCCTGTCACAAACGACTTCTACACGTCCTAAAGGGTAGAAGCGTCAGAGGCTTTTCAGTCCACCCTGACTGGAGCAAGGCGGCTGGGAAGTCAGTAAGACAAGATCTGGCTGCTGAGCCGCTTCCCTCCCTGAGGGCAGGTTTTGACCTCTGTGTTCCCATCCAAGCAGAGCACCTAAGCGAGGGGGAGCAGTGAGCAGAGCAGGGGGATGCTGCCACCCATCGCATCGCCAGATGACAGAAATCCTCCATCAGCATGAAAACATTTAAACAAAGGGATTAATTAAGTGGGACGGGGCAGCGTGGAGAGGGATCCCTAGAGCCAGCCGCCCCGCCCCCCAACAGGGATCCCCCAGGCTGGACAGGGTGGAGGGGGTCCCTAGAGCCAGCCCCATCCTGACAGGGATCCCCCAGGCTGGACAAGATGGAGACACGTCCCTAGAGCCAGCCCCACCCCCGACAGGGATCCCCCAGGCTAGACCGGGTGCAGGGGGGTCCCTAGAGCCAGCCCCACCCCCGACAGGGATCCCCCAGGCTAGACCGGATGCAGGGGGGTCCCTAGAGCCAGCCCCACCCCCGACAGGGATCCCCCAGGCTAGACCGGGTGCAGGGGGGTCCCTAGAGCCAGCCCCTCCCCCGACAGGGATCCCCCAGACCGGACGAGGTGCAGGGGGGTCCCTAGAGCCAGCCCCTCCCCCGACAGGGACCCCCCCAGGCCGGAAGGGGTGCAGGGGGGGTCCCTAGAGCCAGCCCCCCGGGAAGCGCAGTACCAGCCCGGCGCAGGTGCTGACGGCGGCGAAGGAGTCGCTGCGGTTCAGCACGTGTCCCGTGTAGAAGCAGAGCTGCTCGGCCGGGGGCCGGCGGCGGGCCCGGGCCTCTCCCGGCTCCTCCACCGCGAAGCCCCGCGCCAGGAAGTGCAGGTCCCGCCGGAGGTGCAGGTAGAGCTCCCGGCCGGAGGCCGGCAAGCGGAGCAGCACGGCCTCCTCCTCGGGCGGCGAGCGCCGGCGCCGGGGGCTGCTCCCGGCCCCGGCCCCGGCCGGCTGCAGCAGGTGGATCTTCTCCAGCGCCACTCGCTGCGGGATGGCCACTTCCAGCTCCGCGCCGCCGGCTGCGGGGGAGAAGCAGAGGGGCCGGGTCACTCGCGCCCCGGGGGCTGGTGCTAAGGCCCCCTCACACCCCAGCTAGGATACCCGGGGGCGGGGGGGAGGGGCAGTGCGGCTCGCCCTGGGGGCGCCCAGCAAACTCCCCTCCCCATCCCCGCTGCGACCCGGCTAGTCACCCCGTCCCTCGGGAGCCCTGCGCCCCCCACGCCGCAGCCAGAGCGCCCCGGGGTGCCAGTCCCGCCCTCAGCCCTGCTGCCCACCCACGAGCACCAGGCGCTCACGGGGCACTCACGTTAGCGCCTCGGCCCCATGGGAGACCTAGGGGAGTCGGGAACCCTCCGCTGGGCTCCCCCTAAAGCACCAAGCCCCCCCCCCCGCCCCTCCTGCGCCCTGCTCCACGCAGCCGGGTCCCTGCGCAGCCCTCGGGCTGCAGCCTCGAGTCTTCCTGCGCTGGAACGTCTCCGCCGCCGGTGGGGCCGAGAGGAGGAGGAAAGGGGGTTCGTTTCGGTCTCTCCAAGGCCCAAGCGTGCCGGGAAGGAGGAGAGGGAAAACCAAGCAAGAAGGCTAAACCCGCTACTTGTATCGTTGCAATACACGTCTCTCTAACGCAGCCACAAGCATCGCATTTCACCAGCCCCCATAAAAGCCCGCGGGGAGAAGGGGAAGCGGAGCAAGTTGAAAGCCAGAACCAGGGACAGGCGGCCGCTTTCCCCATGAAACGTTACCGCAGCCGGACCAGGCAAAGCAACTGCCAAAGCCTGGAGCGACGTCCCCTGCCAACGGCGGTCGCGGCCAGGCAGCCGCTCTGGGGGGCAAGCCCCGGGGGCTGCAAATGCACGCCGCCGACCCTGCCTGCAACGCTCAACCTTTGCACGCCCCGTGCTCCTGCCAGGGCGAACGCAGCAGGGGGCCCGCACGCGGTCCCGGGCCACCGTGGCTGTCAGAGCCAAGGGGAGAAGGGGATGC
This sequence comes from Natator depressus, assembly GCF_965152275.1. Taxonomy (NCBI): domain Eukaryota; kingdom Metazoa; phylum Chordata; order Testudines; family Cheloniidae; genus Natator; species Natator depressus. Next base: position 75,822,244 of record NC_134243.1, read on the forward strand.
CGGGGTCAGGAAAGGGGGACGGGGGGGGGAGAGAAAAGCGCTACCTGTGGCGGTGTCCAGTCCCCAGAGCAGCAGGAAAGGAAATAAGAGAGGCAGGAGGGAGCCGTCAAACATTTTATTGCAGTGGAGGGGCCCCAGCGACTGGTCTGTGCAGTGCAGAAGAGGAGGCGGCGAAGGGCTGGTGGCGACGGCAGCAAGCTCCCGGGCTGGAGTGGAGCCCTCCCAGCCTTTGGAAAAATTAATTAGCGCTGCGGACAAACCCAACGTGGTGAAAGTCCGGCCCCGCCTCCCCTTTGCTGTCCCAGGTGGTGATTGGAGCTCAGCCTCCGGGAGCTACACCTCCTGCTCTCCCATTGGGCATCCCGCTTAAAACACTGGAGTAAATAGCTAGGTTGTAAGGGGAGGAGGGGTACACGTGGTTTGTGCGCAGGGAGGGGGAACTGGCACCAGGTGGCGCCAGGGAGTGAGGCTGCGGGGAGCCCCCTTGAGGTGAAGCTACCTGCACAGATGGGTTGGGGCTTGGAATGAGCATAGGGGATGCTGAGTGGGAAGGTCTATTTGCCAGCTTGAAACAGTAAGCAAAGCATTTTTGCAGCTGGCAGGAGACATTCCAGGCAACCCTGAGTCCCAGCTTTAAGGACGTTTTTAAATAACTTTAGGTGATTAAAAAGTAAGACAAAAATGAAAATTTAAGGGGGGGGGGGAGAGACAAAAAAGAGAAACTTTCCCACCACACTGATTTTGTCCCTAAATAAATCTCCTTGTAAACTCTGTAGATGGTGCAAAATTTCAAGGCTTCTTGGAAATGCATGTTGGAAAAGTAGAGTAGAAACAATTCATACTCCACCCCACTTTTAAAGTGCCACTGCCAACTTTAAAAAAAATCACATGATGTAGCCACACACATTTCTTCACTTATGTTACTAGCACTAGCTCAGATTACTAAAAGTGAAGGAGATTTTAAAATTCTATTTACACATCACTATTTCGGCTCTTTGTTTACATCATGCATTTCTCCCAGTTGGGACCCAGGAGAAGAGAGTGACTATGCAGGAATACTAAGAAAGGGGCAGATGGGACAATTCTAGAAACCGGCCATGGAGGAGGTACAGCATGGGCTGTGGCATTGCAAGCTTTCCCCACCTCCCCTCTTCTAATAGATCAACATGGAAAGTCCACCTCAATGTAGGAGAAAGGAATCCAGTCTCCAGGCCAATTCACCCTTTCATCTCTGTGCTGAAACCACCAGCTTTACACAACTTAGTGCCAACTGTGAACTTGCGTGTACGACTAGTTTTTTGTTGTAGACATCTGACCACTAGGGACTGGAGTGAGACCACCAATTAAATGTGCGTTGGCCAAATAAAAGCATCAGAAGGTAACTATATTTAGTCAGTACCACCATATATCTTAACTGAAGCCCAGTGTAAATTCTATAAATGGTGCAAAATTCCAAGACTTCTTGGAAATGCTGGAGAAGTGAAAAGCTCCATATTCCACTACCAGTCTCCTAAACCATCCTGTCTCCTCCCACTTTGAAGGTAGTAACAAATCCAGGGCCACCTAGAACTTAACAGCTGTTGATATGCTGCACACAAGAGCTCCCTGGAACTTCATAGGGATAAAACTCAGTTCTTCTTGCTGCCAGTCACAGGACCTTTGCCACTTTTAAATAAAAATTTCCATCAGCTGTTAGCAGTACAGCACCTATGACACAGTTAGAAACGGTTCAGTCTTGTATCAGGCACATAGACCATACTAATTCATCACAGAATTCAACCATTGTGATGTTGTATCATGTTTTCTGCACTTCCTTTCCTTCATTAGCAAAACTGAAAATGAAGATATAGGATTCTGATTTCTCAAGAAAGCGGCCGGTTCCTGAATTTCCTGTAGTTTATACTCCACCTGAAATCTTAATCTTCTGTTTATGTCGTCTCAGTTAATTGCCATAAAAATTATGAGGTTAGGAATAAACTGCATGAGCCGACAAAGTCTTATAGACAATGCACTTATAGGTTCGTGCAAATATTCTTCATAATAAAGAACAAAGGAAGAGAAACACCTGAAAACGTGAAAGCGAAATGGATCGTCACCAACAGAAAGTTTTCGTGTGATTCCTAAGAGCCATCAGCAGTTCATTTAGGATCTGTTCCTCCCTGATGCTCCTGAGAAGTCGCAAGCATTCTCATTTCCCATAGATATTAACTGACATTGAGGCCACTTTGGGCCTGATGCAAAGTCCATTGAAACTAATGGAATTCTTTCATTACCCACACAGGACTTTGGATCAGGCTTAATGCACCTGGCAGGACAGGATCCATAGCAAGTAGCTAAGGCCCAAATTGGTACCTCCTTTAAAACTATTGGCAGTTGATCTGCATCCTGGATTCCAAACTTCTGTTAAAAAAAATAATCATCACTTTGTTGCTGAAATCTTAGAAGAATTCAAAGGAAGACCCATAACAAGGAGCAGGGCCGGGGAAATCACTGCTTGCCAACTGAGAAAAGAACAGCATAAGAAGTGTTACATACAAGCTTGTGAAAGGACAACACAAACAGAGAAAAGAACAAAGAGAAGACCATTAAAAAAAATCGTTGTGAGGTGGGGTTATTCCGAGCCCAGATCTTGGCTCAGAAAACTACACAAACTCAGGTTATGCCCCCAAATCTCCACGTTATTAATAACAAAACCAAACAATATAAAGACAGATTAAAAGATAAAATCAGGCACCAAATAGACATCCAAGCTTGGTTCTTCTCTTCCCTAATTAAGTGCTAAATCTCTTTACTTCCTTTCATACAGGTCCCTCCCAAACGACATTGTCGATTAAGAGCGAGTTTCTATCCCAGCCCTTAAAGGTATACTCACCATTCCCACTGAAAGTTGTGCGGTTTTCCTCTCTCTGCAGAATTATTTAGGTCCCAGTTCAGCAAGGTACATTAGCACATACAGGGCTATTCATGTGCTTACCTGTAAAAGCTGAAGGTCCAGAAATCTGAAGATTTTTATGCAAATATGCACTGCGTTAAGTGAAATATTTGATTAATATGCATCACCTCACTTGCCTAATTTCATCTTTTTATTCTGAAGGAAGAGGGTTTTGTTTTCTGCTTCTGCTCCCTCACCACAGGATTAGTCGCTCTACTGCAGTGGCAGGCGTGTTACAAAAATAACTAAAAATAAATAATGTTGCGAGACATTTGGGCGAACGAAATCCCAGTGAAACTGAGAGACAAAGGGAAACATCCCAGTTTCTGATTTTTAAAATATCATTCCCTGACACCTAAATGGGTTCTTTCCTAGTAGAAAGACACTATGGCAACCACTAAAGGAGAGGGAGCAAGGAGCTCAGACATCCCGGTAAGGGGAAAATGCACTCTCTGGCAGACCAAGGAAAATACCATGTTAACTCCTCCAGTGATGTCACACGCCACAGAAGCTCTGGTTTCTTCATGATCAAACTCTCTTTCTGGGAGCTGCTTTAACCTGCCTAGCTCCCTGAGAGCTGGGATCCTAGAGGCCATCTCTAGGCCTTTCTCTGCCATCACCCTGCCCATGCCCTACTGATTTTGCTCTTCTTACCACAGCTTTACTCTGAAATCCCCCTACTGTACACAGGGGATGTAAGTCACCTAAGAACTCCATATGCACCCCATAGTCTTGATGTTCTGAGATCTGATAGGAAGTGGGTTTGGGATGTTCTAACACATCAGTATTCTCTATGGTCTCAGTTAAGTTATCCTGGCCATATAACATGGGAGTGTTTGGGGGCAGAGCATCACACCCCTTACTTCTGATTTAAGTCTCCTTGTTTCTCTGGGCGATTCAATCCCTCACAGTATCAACTGGAGTCATTACCACGGGATGACCATTCAGTGGCCTGTGTGAGGTAAGCTGCTGGTTCCAGACCAATTCTTAGTAGACAAATGTCCCTGTAATAGCTGGCACCTCTGTTGGCAGTCTCATCAGAGAGGCTGAATTGCCATGTGAAAGAAACTACCCTCTTCCCACCAGCTCCCCATGAAGCGGGCCAGCGTGGGGAAGTTCGTCTTGCTACAGTCATCACTGTCCCTGTCCCGTGGGTAAATGAGGGCCATCGCTCAGCAAGGCTGTTAATCCGGAGCCTTTCATCAGCACTAACTAGGTTTTTTTTCCAAAAGAGGAAACGTAATCTCCCTTCATTAAAGGCAATTGTAAGGCAGCACCGAGCAACGGGAATGCCAGAGGGAAGCAAGCCCATTGATTTAAACGCATGCCAGTCATATCGGCTCACGTCAACTCTGAGCAACATGAGCATTCGTTCTCAGCGTGTAATCCACAATTACACAGCAAAGGCTCCCATTCCGTCAAGGAAAGTCTTTCAAGCTTTGGGAGGGAAGGAGGGTTGAGGAGATGCCAAAAAAAAGGAAGGGAAGGAGAAAACCAAGGCACAGACTGGAATTTCTGGAGTGCTACACTTTTCTAGGTGTTCTACATGTTCAAAGCAAAGCTGACCCTGGGCAGTGAGCTCCTAGTCCTGTCTAGTCCCTCTGACATCGCTGAGTATTATTATGTATTTAACTGTGCCGCCTGTCACCCCAAGATCTCAAAATGCCTTAGAAAGATGAATTAACCCTCAGAATGCCCCTATTGGTAAAAGAGTGTCAACCCGAGTTGACACACAAGTAAACAGACACTCAGGATAGGTCTTTGCTGCCCAGTTAATCTGGGTTCTTACCTTGATTTTAGCCCATCCACACACAAAAACCTGTGAGCCGAGTTTGAGCCCAGCTAGCTGACCCAGCTAGGGGGTGTGGGTTAGAGGTCAGGTGCTGCTGTCACTCAGACAGAAACCTGCCAACTTTGCAGTCAGGATGCAAGCAAAAAAAATCCATTGTATGCTGACAGCCCTCCCATACCCTTCCTACAATTCCCCCTGAAAGACAGACAAGTTTTCCCCACTGTTGATGCAACTGGCTGGGTAAGAGGCCTAGAGTGTCTCAGCACGAAGGGCACACAGGTGAGGGCAGAAGCAGTGAGGACAGCATAATTTGGGTCTGGCTTTACAATGGGGATACTCACACCTGGGCTAGGCTATCCCAGGTGCTCAGACTCAGGTGCCAATCACCTGGTTTAACTGGGCAGTGATCCCTGTGGAACAAGCAAGGCAAATTAACATCACTCTGATTGTGCTCCTTTGCTGCTAACTGATGCCAGGTCACCTCCTTCAGGCCCAGGTGGCGTGTTACAATAGGAGAGGATTTGCTGGGTCTTAGGTGAAAGCAAGTTGCTGGGTGCAGTAGGGAGATCAGGGAAGCTGGGCACAATGTTCACAATAAAACCTTGACACTCTGTGAGAATTGGCTGCTTTCCGGTCGTGTCACAAACTCAAAACTCAGTTCACGTTGGTCGAATGTTCCACAAACCTGCTGAGAAAACCTATGACCCATTTCAAGCAAGGCAGGGGCTGACCCTATGGCTCAGATTCCTTGTTCTGAGGTGAGATTAGGTGAGATTCGGTGGCTTCGCCTGCACTGTCAGCTTTTTAGGTTCCATCAGATCTAAAACTAGAGATTGGCCCACGCCAAAAGCCTAGATAAGAAACCCCTTGAGTCAGGGAAAAGCTCGGATTCATGTCCACATCTCACACCACAGTGGTGGGCCAAACCAAAAGATCAGATTCAAGCACCCTTGAACTTCTGGGAAAGTTCAGAGGTGGGTCTGACCCATCACTACCCAAAATCTGTGAGTGAAACTCAGGGGGCCTGCACCAATCAAGACAGGTTGGCACAGGGCTCTAGCAATCAATCAGATAGGAAGCCACTTGCAATTGCTGTCCCACTGGGGGCAATTCATCTGCCTCTTTGGGGAAGATCAGCTTGAGCTGCCAAAGGTGGTCAAGGGCCTGGACAATCACTTAAACGTAAAGCCAGCCCCGTTGTTTTCTATAGCCAATCACTAACCGTAGTCATTTGCGAAGGGAGCAAAGATGGTATCATCCCTCTATTTTCATAGTTTTAGCTGGAACACTTGCTGGTTTATCTTTTCTCCAACCTTTCCTTCGATGCAAAATCCTAAGCAAAAAGGAAAAAAAAATCCCCACAAAATTAGGAGGGGGAAAAAAACAAAAGAAACTTCCATGAGTAGCACTATTCAAACTGTTTTGTTCATTTAAACTAATGTCGGATAGTTAGGGCAATAAGTGTTGATGTGGCCATTGCAGTCCTAGGGTCCCAGTACAGGTATGCGCGCTGCATTGCTCTCGGTTTCTCTCTGTTATCTAACTTTACTTTATCTCCTCAGATTCCTAGGAATTAGGCACTTGGCAAGTCAGCCACTTCAATCTAGCAAAGCTCTGATGCACATGTTTGGGATTAATTGACTGTTTGACAGAAGGTCTTACTCAATGGCTTGGCCAGACGGGCGCAGACTGCATCATTGTTGCTCTGGCCCTCAGTCAGCATCGCAGGGCAAGAGAACAGTCCATGCAGCTGTTAAAGGAATGGGTTTGGAATTACAGAGATGGGGAAAGTGACAGCCTACAATCCAGGCAGGGATGAACGCAGTGTCACGTCCATAGCCTCGACTCTTGGCAGAAGACAAGCATTTCTTGGTGCTCGCCCTCTACGCTGCAACTGGAAATGAGGGGTGAGCCCTCCCAGGGGTGCCTACTGGACAAGAAACAATCTTACATGTGAGAGAGGTTTCACTAAGTCAAGCAAACAAAGCTCGAACAAGAGGCAGATTTTCCTTATTCATTTAATGCCGTGGACTGTTCAGAAATTGTTACTGATAAGAATAACAGGTAAGTCAAGAGGAGACTGCTGGGCTCATTCTGGGCAGTTTGCAATTCTCCTTCCTCCCAGACCCACAGGGGGTCCCCCCTGCCAGTTTCCGAATCCACTAGAGCAGAATCAGGCTTGCAGGCTCTAGAAAACCAGCCCTTTCCCCCTTTGATGCTCGTGTTTTATTCTTTGCAGTTTTAAATATCCCCTGGGCCAACCAAGCTTTGTGGCCATTTTTGCAAAGTTAATAACCCTTTGAAGACTTGCAGACATGTGGTATATACATCTTCCCAAGCAGCTGGCTCTCAGCCTGGAAAATGCCAGTATGCTGAGGGTTAACTTGGTGGTTAATCAAAATTCTCTTTTTTCCCCACCCACCCCTCTTAAAAATCCTTCTGGTCATACTCCTAAGGGGATAGTCACAATAGGCTGGGCCAGGATCTACTCACACTGGGAATACACGAACGTCTTCCCCTTGACTCATTTCAGCTAGTGAAGTCATTGCACTCGCCATTCAGTGGTGTTTTGCTTCGCCTTTTCTTATGCTACATGTAGCCATAACTCTGCAGAGTTTGGCCAGAAGAAAAGGGCTGACACTCCAGCTCCTGGAAAACAAAACAAAAATAAACCCCAAGCCTGGGATATTTTAATGACAGGGCCTTGGAACACCCTAGCATCCCAGCATCCCCTTTGAGTAGGCTGGGGCTTTGGTTCAGTGATGCCTTTCAAAGAAGTAGACCTTCTACTGAATCACTTGCATCTCTTCCTGCAGCAAACCAGCTAAACCCTAGGGACACAGGGACTCACCCAGATCCCAAAACACGTGGGTCTCTCTCCTTGATGAGCTAGTGTAGTCCCTTTTTGTCACAGAGGGCTAGCTACTAGAGGGAGACATCTCTGTCTCTCACACACAGCCAGTGCATTCCACTAGGATTTCCTTAGAGATCTCCCATCCACATTCTGACCACATCAACCTTTCTTCGCTGCAGAGCGCTCCAACTGCAACCCATGGTGATACAGCAGCAGCTGGAGGACATTCTTTCCACTGTGTACAAGAGAAAATAAATGGCAAATATTCCTCCAAGTTGGGCACTGGTGATTAGCCTCCTGGAATTCTGCATCACTTCCAACTCAACCACTGTGGCCTAGGGAAGGGAAACCTGCTATGTGTGTCTAACCTGGGCCATTCCGGCCACCCTGAAAACATGCAACTGGCTGCAGTCAACACGGATGCAGCCTCTTGTCCATTGCAGAATCTCAGCTCCTTGGCTTCCTTGATTCCACAGCCAGGGAAATGAGCCAGCGCTGATGAAATTCGATGTAACTGGTTCAGTGCATTCAGGTGTCACAAGGTGCTCAGAGAAACGGCCGTTTGAGTAGGTGAGGATGTAATATTGTCAGGAACAGCAAGTCAGTCATCTGCATGTAAACCACTCCTAAATCCGAATGGTATCAACATGCACTGGTGCAAGGTAACAGGCAATCTGGCTCACAGTACTGGTCGTTTAGTGTTCTTTTCATTACACAGGGATATAAGTGATGTAAGCGTAGTGCCAATCGCAACAGAATAAGGCTGAGCTTTTTAAACCGGCTAATTCAGGGTCCGCTTGGTATCTGGGACCAGCAGCAGAGACACCTGTAACAATTGGCCACACATCACCACCCAGCCATGAGGTAGCAAGTAAGACAAAGAAAAGAGCTTGCTATTGTTTGAGGTTGTCCCTAAGTTCAAGAAAGCCCTCGGAGCATTGCCAACTCTCGTGATATTTGGTGAGTGTTTTCTTAAAGCATCGGGAATCCTGGGCATCTCCATTTTCATTTCAGACTAAAAGTACATTTCTAGCCCTCGTGATGGCAGAGAAAAGCTGGAAAATGTGCTGTGAGTGAGCTGTGAAGGCTCCGTAACCAGAGAGCAAAGAGAAGGACTCCAACATGCCTTATTGTTTAAGATCTCATGATTTTTTAAGCCAAACTCTTGATTTATGAATGCGTGGAGTCTGCAATACTGCAAGTCACTCATAGGGGACCCAGTCCACCTCCCTCCCCAGCAGTTCCCACATCCATGAGGTGGTCATGGCCATAGCCAAATCACTCCACAGCTACGTACCTACAAACCTTCCCAGATGCCTCCTTCATACCTGGATCCCTTCCATTCCTTAATGTGAAGCTCTTCAGTCTTAGCAGAGTTCTATGTGGAGCCAGGAGGAGCAGTCTAAGCATGAATTCCTAAGCTGAGAGAGCGAGAGAGCAGTTACAGGATGCAATATTTGGCGGGCATCAGACGTGGACAGGGCTGCAGATGGGTCTTTGGGTTGGTGTTCTAGCTGGAGACTCCTGAATTTGCAATGCCCTGTGTAACAGGATTGGCCTAAACCTTCCACTCTCTGCGATAAAAGTGCTAATGGGGGAAATGGCTGGCTTAAAGGACGCTTGAGCCTGTTTTTTTTAACACTTTTCCCTGAGTACATTCTCCTTCCTTCCCAGTGTCTTGGCTGATTAAACTTGCAAAGCAAACGGAAAAGAACGCAGTATATCCGCAAGCGGGGATTGAAGTGGGCTGGGACACCTGGCCAAAATCCTCAGGGGCTCTGAGGTGAGTCAAGGGGGGAGAGATTGGTTGCTGGCAGGTGGTGGGCCTGAGTCTGGAGGAACACTTTCCTACTGAGAAAGCAGAAGCTTATTGGCTACCATGCCAATGGTAGGGATTTCCCTGACCTCTGACGAACCCGGTGCTGCTAGCAACCGTGCCAGATTGCACGTGCACGCTCAGGGGCTCGTGTCTTGGGAGCAATATGTGCAGAGGGAGGAAAACCCACGTGCGCAAGGAGGAGAACTGTAATGGTGCTGCCTTCAGAGCTGGTGGGCCCGAGAGCGGCTGCGGCTGGCTGGGAGCCCAGCTCTGAAGGCAGCACCACCACCAGCAATAGCGCTGAAGTAAGGGTGGCAATACCGCAACCCCCCTCCAATAACTTTGTGACCCCTATGACCTTCTTTTGGGTCAGGACCCCCAATTTGAGAAACGCTGGTCTCTCCCATGACATCTATATAGTATAGGGTAAAAGTACACAAAAGACCAGATTTCATGGGGGAGACCAGGTTTCATGGTCCACGACTCGTTTTCCACAGCCGTGAATTGGATAGGGCCCTATTCATGAGCTAGGAGGTTGTAGCACCAGGTGGAAAAGGCAGCAGGTCTGAACCCCAGCTGATTCTCTACACCATGGGCGGATTTTGGAGATCTCCTGGAAACACAGTAGCCAGTGCTTCGGTGCCAGCTCCTGGGCCCACGGTGTTTGTGGTACTGCGAGTCTGTGGGCTGGTACAGTGCTCCCCGAATGGCAAGTTCAGACCATTTCCTCTTATCATCTCACTCCACTTCTGTTTTCTCTCATTAAAATTGCTCCCCAGTGTCCCCATCCCCAGGAAGGAATAGCTTTGTCAGTGCCTTTAAATTAGCTGCCCCAGCCCTGACATTTTTGTTTCAACTAACGAAAACTTCCCCCTATTATCTCAAACTAGCAGCACGACTGGAGATGCAACTTCTTAGGTGAGGGGCATTCAGGGAATCTCTGCGCTCTGCCCCCGCCCCCAGCGCCAGCTCCGCAGCTCCCATTGGCCGGGTGCAGCAGCCAATGGGAGCTGCAGGGGCAGCGCCTGTGGGCACAAGCAGCATGCACCGTGCAGAGCAGCCTGGTCCCTCTGCCTGGGGACTGGACATGCCGGCCACCTCGGGGAGCAGAGCAGCATGGAGCCAGGGATCCTGCCTTAGCCCTGCTGTGCCGCTGACCAGGAGCTGCCTGAGGTAAGTGCCTCTCAGGCCGCGCCCGCACCCCACACTCCCTCCTGCACCCCAACCCCCGCCTGGAGCCCCCTCCTTCACTCAAACTCCCTCCCAGAACCCGCACTCCTGCTATACCCCAACCCCCTGTCCCCACCCCAGAGCCCATGCCCCAGCTGGAGCTGCATCCCCTCCCACACCCCAATCCCCTGCCCCAGCCCTGAGCCCACTCCCCCACTCCAACCCCCCAGGGGCCCCACGAAATCTAATAACCCTGGGCCCACAGGAAAGTTAATCCGGCCCTGATATCAACCTGCTGAAAATCACTGGGCATATTATCCTCCCTAAGGTTTGTATTTAATGCAAGGTTAAAGCGTTTCATTCTGGAGTCACACTGCCAGGGGTTCCCCACAGGACCTGAAGTGGAAGAAAAATAGTTCTAAGCCATCTTTTGTCTCCCACAATCTGGGCCAGTCAGGATCCATTTTATCCCCCAGAATAATTTAGAGCAGTCTTTAGGATGCTTTAAATTATGCCACAGGAACAGTTTCCTAGGGAGTGTAGTGCACTCTGGCCATGCCCCTTCCACCTTTGGCCACACCTCTGCCCTGCTCTGGAATGCGCCAGGGGAGAGGGGAGCTGGGAGCAGGTGACACAGAGCTAGCCACCCTGGTTTTATGACATCTGGGATTTCTTTACAGCAGGAGAACCCTGATAGGACAGTTTTACGGCTGCTTTGAGCTGTTTTAACTACAGCAAGCAGTCAGGAATCTGAAACACGTTCCGTTGTTTAATCAACAGTATGCACGGATACCTCTTTTCAGTCCGTTTAAGGAAAACATTGTCGTTATTCGCAAGGTCACTGTAACAGTGAGTGGGAAAGCGAACTCTCACTCTCCTGCTCTAATCTCTAGACAATACTCCCTTCAACTGGGCTAGCAATTAGCTTTGGTTTAGCACGTCCAACCAAATCATTTGTTCGATTCATAAAAAAAGAATGTGAGCATCATCTGTTCAAGATCGATACCTCCTCTTGGACCTCTTGGTTTGGAAGCCAAGAAGGGGGGCAGGAAACGTTCAGGAGATACCCTTCAATCACACCTGCTGACAGCAAGGAATCTATCCTACACTCAGTCAGATCCTTAATGAAAATAATGGCAAAAATGGCCACAGTTCAATATTAAGGTAATTCTGTATGTGCCCGGGCAGCTAGTGCTAAAGTAGGGCGTATGTCCCCTTCGGGACAAGACTCTGGAATTTCATTAGTGGTGAAATCAATAGGCTTTCACAGAAATTACCCTCGGAACCTATGGGACTGAAAGAGTGGGCTGTGCTGGACTGTGCCTCCATTCTGAAACATGCTTCGACCGCAGCTGGGATGAGTGGAACCCCCACAGTGTTTGGCGCTGAAAGAAAAATGATCACGAGTGCTGGAGAAAGAAATGCTGCAAATGGGAGAATCCCTTATCGCACCAGGCTTTTAAGAGGTCTCGGGGAGTTTCGAGTAGAAAGTGGGAGAGCGGAAAGCACTATCAGAATGTGAGCTTGAGCTTTCTGTGAAATGTAGAAATGGAAAATGATGATGCCAGTATATGAACTATAAAGCTGTCAGTCTGAGAGCATCTTCTGCCCAGACACCCCCTTGTAAAAGGATTAAACAAGGAAATGTTTCATCTTGACATCAAAGCAAAGCAAATCCGAACTGTCTACCCAGTTATAACTGTGCTGAACATAACACACGAGGGTTGTTTATGATCAGATTACAGAAGTTTGTTTACACTGACAGCTCCTCTTTTCCTGCTGGCTCTTGAGGAGGGCATGAAAAGACCCAGTGTATTTTCTGGGTTCAGTAGAAAGTATTTAACCACAGTTTTGCACAGCATAAAATCCTCTGTGATCCTTTAGCAGAGATTGGATAGGACCAGAGTCCAAAAGGTCTTCCCCACAGGAAACTGATCGTGGATTCACTATTAGATTCTACTGAGTAATCTTTGCTCTGTGCTTCACCCCAGGAAGGCTAAATCTCCTCTGCCCCTCCCCCCCATCCCCATCCCTCAAGGTCTCAACCAACTGTCCCTTGGGGAAAATTCCTATGGATCTCAGATTTTAGTTTGGTCTTACTCTCTACTGTATATTTATAATGCACCCATCACCATGGTATCAAGGTTCCAGTACACAGTTTCAACACCATGTGTGTAATGCACTAGCTTAATGACCCCTTGCGTGTCTGGCTCCAGTGATTACAACAGTCCACTGCTTACTCACAGCTAAAGGAGATAGAGGTGAGAGCTGTATAAATACAGACCCACCTGATCTGGCTGCCAGGGTGAATCAGCAGAATAGCTCTACATCTCTATGCAGAATCCTATTAATTATAATAACACCTGTAGACCCCAGTCAAGACCGGAGCCCCATTACGCTAGTTAAGAGACCAAAAAAAAAGTCCCTGTCCTAATGTGCTTACAATTTAAATAGAGAAGACAGACAAAGGACCAGAGGGGAAACAGAAACACAGAGAGAAAAACTGACTTGTCCAAGCCACACAGGTCAGGAAGTGGAGCCTGAAAAGACAATGCAGATCTCCTAAGTCTCATTGCTATGCAGAGAGTCAGTTACTGCCACCCTGCCACCAAGTCACAATCCCCTGTGATTTAATCAAATGAAGTAAAAATCTTAAATGAACCCAACTGTACCATAGAATCACTATCGATAGTAATTCCATGCTTGAATAATAAGAATATAGCAGTAGGGATATATTACCGACCACCTGACCAGGATGGTGATAATGACTGTGAAATGCTCAGGGAGATTAGAGAGGCTATTAAAATAAAAAACTCAATAATAATGGGGGATTTCAACTATCCCCATATTGACTGGGTACATATCACCTCAGGAAGGGATGCAGATATATATATATATATATAGTTTCTTGACACCTTAAATGACTGCTTCTTGGAGCAGCTGGTCTCGGAATTCTTGATTTAGTCCTAAGTGGAGCACAGGTCCAAGAGGTGAATATAGCTGGACTGCTTGGTAATAGTGACCATAATATAATTAAATTTAACATCCCTGTGGCAGGGAAAACACCACGGCAGCTCAACACAGTAGCATTTAATTTCAGAAAGAGGAACTACACAAAAATGAGGCGGTTAGTTTAAACAGAAATTAAAAGGTACAGCGCCAAAAATAAAACCCCTGCAAGCTGCATGGAAACTTTTTAAAGACACCATAGTAGAGGCTCAACTTAAATGTATGCCCCAAATTAAAAAACATAGTAAGAGAACCAGAAAAGAACCATCATGGCTAAACAACAAAGCAAAAGAAACAGTGAGAGGCAAAAAGACGTCCTTTAAAAAGTGGAAGTTAAATCCTAATGAGGAAAATAGAAAGGAGCATAAACTCTGGTAAATGAAGTGTAAAAATAGAATTAGGAAGGCCAAAAAAGAATTTGAAGAACAGCTAGCCAAAGACTCAAAAAGTAATAGCAAAAAAATTTGTAAGTACATCAGAAGCAGGAAGCCTGCTAAACAACCCGTGGGGCCACTGGACAATCGAGATGCTAAAGGAGCACACAAGAACGATAAGGCCATTGCGGAGAAACTAAATGAATTCTTTGCATCGGTCTTCATGGTTGAGGATGTGAGGGAGATTCCCAAACCTGTCCCAGACTGAGGTGTCATTAGAGGAGGTTTTGGAACAAATTGATAAACTAAACAGTAATAAGTCACCAGGACCAGATGGTATTCACCCAAGAGTTCTGAAGGAACTCAAATGTGAAATTGCAGGACTACTAACTGTTGTCTGTAACCTATCATTTAAATCAGTTTCTGTGCCAAATGACTGGAGGATAGCTAATGTGACGCAAAATTTTAAAAAGGGCTCGAGAGGTGACCACGGCAATTACAGGCTGGTAAGCCTGACTTCAGTACCGGGCAAACTGGTTGAAACTATAGTAAAGAACAAAATTGTCAGACACATAGATTAACATAATTTGTTGGGGAATAGTCAACACGGTTTTTGTAAAGGGAAATCATACCTCACCAATCTATTAGAATTTTTTGAGGGGGTCAACAAGTATGTGGACAAGGGGGATCCAGTGGATATAGTGTACTTAGATTTTCAGAAAGCCTTTGCCAAGATCCCTCACCAAAGGCTCTTAAGCAAAGTAAGCAGTCTGGGATAAGAGGGAAGGTCCTCTCATGGACTGGTAACTGGTTAAAAGATAGGAAACAAAAGGTAGGGATAAATGGTCAGTTTTCAGAATGGAGAGAGGTAAATGGTGGTGTCTCCTAGGGGTCTGTTCTGGGACCAGTCCTATTCAACATATTCATAAATGATCTGGAAAAAGGGGTAAACAGTGAGGTGGCAAAATTTGCAGATGATACAAAACTAAAGATAGTTAAGTCCCAGGTAGACTGCAAAGAGCTACAAAAGGATCTCTCAGAACTGGGTGATTGAGCAACAAAATGGCAAATAAAATTCAATGTTGATAAACACAAAGTAATGCACATTGGAAAACATAATCCCAACTATACATACAAAATGATGGGGTCTAAATTAACTGTTACCACTCAAGAAAGATCTTGGAGTCATTGTGGATAGTTCTCTGAAAACATCCACTCAATGTGCAGCAGCTGTCAAAAAAGCTAACAGAATGTTGAGAATCATTAAGAAAGGGATAGATAATAAGACAGAAAATATCATATTGCCTCTATATAAATCCATGGTACGCCCAAATCTTGAATACTGTGTGCAGATGTGGTCTCCACATCTCAAAAAAGATATATTGGACTTGGAAAAGGTTCAGAAAAGGGCTACAAAATTATTAGGGGTATGGAACGGCTGCCATATAAGGAGAGATTAATAAGACTGGGACTTTTCAACTTGAAAAAGAGACAACTAAGGGGGGATATGATAGAGGTCTATAAAACCATGACTGGTGTGGAGAAAGTAAATAAGGAAGTGTTATTTACTCCTTCTCATGACACAAGAACTAGGGGCCACCAAATGAAATTAACAGGCAGTAGGTTTAAAACAAACAGAGGGAAGTTTTTTTCCACACAACGCACAGTCAACCTGTGGAACTCCTTGCCAGAGGATGTTGTGAAGGCCAAGACTATAACAGGGTTCAAAAAAGAACTAGAAACATTCATGGAGGATAGATCCATCAATGGCTAGTAGCCAGGATGGGCAGGGATGTTGTCCCTAGCTTCTGTTTGCCAGAAACAGGGAATGGGTGATAGGGGATGGATCACTTGATGATTAACTGTTCTGTTCATTCCCTTTGGGGCACCTGGCATTGGCCACTGTCGGAAGACAGGATACTGGGCTAAATGGACCTTTGGTCTGACCCTGTATGGCTGTTCTTATGTTCTTAATTCAGAATGACAGTTAGTAAAATGGTTTCTATGGCCTTTAATTGGCAGGAAACATATTTTTACGAAAGCCATTCATAATTACACTTGTGTTTTGTCCCCTTTGAAGTCATTATTAACTCTGTTCCCCACAGGTCTTCACCTCTGATATGAGAACTCTCCTGACAAGGAGCCTGATCCTGAAACCCTCACTGGGCGACATGCATTTAAAGATATCACCATTCAAATCTGGCTCTTCCTCTGGAAGGAGAGACAGAATAAATGTGGACTGCTACCAAGCCATTCTGAGAGAGACACTTTCCGGACTCTAGCTGCACTGTAAGGGAAATCTGAGTCGCTACGTGTGAGTCCTTCTGGAAGAGGACATGTCTGCAGTGCAGACTTCATATAAAACTCTTGATGTAAGTATATACAGCCTGATCCATCCTTATAGATAAAGCGTGCAGTGCCAGTCTGGCATGGAGCTACTGGACGGTGCCTTGTGGGTGACAGGTACGCCAAGTGGTTCTTGCCAGCTGTAAAAACCGTTTCCACAACTCAGTCTAAACAAATATTCTTTGTTTGTTGTGAAGAGAAAATAATTAAGCGTTTTATAACAAATACGCTGTATAGTAGCCAAGTTTTTTTTGTGGGGAGCAATGTCACTCTGGTGCCACCTGGTGGTCTGCTTTAGCAATAGCTAACTAATCAGATGACCCAAGCTACAGTGTGCGTTTTCTTTTAATAACCGTGTCCAGTCCAAAGAGACAGCTCGGCTTTACCATACTCACCTATAACACGTGCAGGGTGGTGGAATTTAGCTGGGATCTCTTTAAATATTTTGATTACACAGATCGATATTTTGGGATTAAGGCACCAAGTACATTTTCACTATTCCAAGAGCCTGCAGCTCTTCCCTATTCATTCTGATGAAAGACAAAATCTATTTCCTCACACACCCAGAATCCTTTGCACTGGTAGGCAGATGGCCTGGATGATCAGTTTCATCCTTGCTGTCTCTAATATCTAGAGTCTGTCATTTGATGGGACAGAGTTATATCCATTTCAAATTACAGTAAGTAAATTACTAGACTAATAGGTAAGATCGTAATACATCTGAGGTACTATTCACATGTTTTAAACACCCTTATTCCCAGTGCTCTGTTACACAGGGGAAGTTCATTGGCTTTGCACACAGTGTTGAACAAAAGGAGCTTCCAGCATCAGTAACCCCACACTTGACTGGGGATTTTCAGTCATGGGCAGGAAGCTTCCCTTGCGTTTTCCATTCCCCAAATGTTGGTCTGAACAGGACTCCGTGTTCCATCAGGGACTCAGGGAGGTGTAGCCTAATGAACTACAGCCTGGATCCAAAGCCCAGTGAAATCAGAGTCTCTCTATTGGCTTTGGATCAGGCGCTTGACAGATATAATTGTGAACAGTCACTCGGTGTCACAGAAAACGACGTGATGGTTCTAGGCAGCCACACTAAAAGTTGAGATGTTCATTTCATATTCACCCCATTTATTTTGATAGTAAGCTTTTTGGAGCAGGGTCTGTCTTTTTGTGCGGTGTCTGTATAGCATTTAGCACAACAGGATCCTCGTCCAGGACTGGGGATCCAAGGCGTCACCACATTCCAAACAAAATAAATTAATACCATCCTGCTTAATAACCATTTGTTGATCTTAAGGGTGTAGCTATTTCAGTGCACGTGTCGGCATTGTACGTCAGTGCGTGATTGCTTAGGTCCTGCTGCAGCAGGGATGTGCAAGTCGGACACCTGTGGAGAGTGAGCTTTAATTTCTGTGCACAGGGGCATCCCCAGATCCTTTCTGTCTGAGTGATTTATTGTTTTAGATTCGAGGGAACAATGAAACAAAGAAAAGCCAGGATGGATTTTCCAGAAAAAAACTGTGTATACTGCCTCTGCAGCATCCGCTGAACAAAACAGCTGCTGTCTCTGCACACAGGCAGACTCCTTAGACATTTAAAGGTGTAGTACATAAAAAAAAAAAACCCACCCTGCCCCCAGCATCACAATTTCAAGTTACAGACGTCACCGAAAAGCCACAGTAAGAGTCCCCAACCCCACCCCGAAGAGAAGCAAAGGCCTGCAGAGAGAATGTTCAAGACAGGACAGCCATGTGGAGCTAATTAACCCCAGAAGGTAGCACAGAGTGAGCTGGGTCTGGAACGGGTTAAGGTGCCACTGGGGTCTGATAGGGAACCCCCCCTTGCTGCCCAGGGAGGAACTGCTCCTGCTTAAGAAGGACAAGGGACCTGTATATATTGGATGTGTCATGTCTTAATAAACCAGGCCACATGGGACCTGGGGGGCGGGGGGGTGTAATTCACCTAAGAGCCAGAAGGGAAACAGAGACAATGAGCTGTCCTAGAGCAGGGGACATGCAGGCTGCTGCTATAGAAGGCTAAAGCTTGTGGTTATCTGCCTTGGCAATGTCAGTCATACAGGATAAAGCGAGAGGTGCCAAATGATTGGGACTCCCAAGGATTTCCCATGATATTGTCTACAGATGCAGACAGCCAAGCCCAGCGTGATCAGATGTCCAGCTGCTCCAGCCCACACGTCACCCTGCCCTCCATGTACGGTTTTTCTTCCCTGCCCTTCATACACAGTTTGGTCCCTTTCTAACTCACTTATTGTGTAGCTAACAGAGAACGTGCCATGCAACGTGCAAGGTAAATTGTCTCAGGTAGCTCAGTCACCCTGGGCCAGATTCTGCTCTGTTACATCAGTATACAGGTAGACTCACTCCACTGTCTGTAGTGGAGAGACTCTGGATTAACACTGGTGCAAATGAGAGCAGAATCTGGTTCCACAGCCTTTCTAAGGCGGAAGATGCATGTTAGAGCAATAAACCAGCAGAGCTGAGCTGTCAGGAACCACCCAAAGGAGATGAGGAACCATCTCAGCCAAGCAGCCCACTACGTGCAAGGAGCCCCGGTGGCAGGAGGTGCACTTGTACAGGCTGAGAATAACTGGCAAGAAACCACTTAGCCCAGAAAAAGACAAAGAGGAGGCCCCAGTGGAGAGCTAGGGATCCCCACCCCGTGACAGCACTAGCCCAGCCGGCCACCTGTCTGAGCCCAGTCACAGGGGTGTGTTGGAATGAATTTAGGGCACTTCCCCCCCATCCCCCAACATTACCCTTTGTTACATGCTGCCGTCATGCTCGGCGCTGTACAAGATACAAATGGAGGCACAGCCCCTGCCCATGGAGCTCACAGCCTAAGGCTCCAGTCCTCCGCACTGGCTGAGTAGGGCTTGATGCAGCTCAAGAAAATTGGGCACCAGAGTAGCTTTTAGCGGCCTTTGGGCTTCCCCAAGCCTGGGACTGCTTCGGGCCAGGCTGCATCCTCAGACCAGGTAAAGCAGCCTTCAGGTATAAACATGGCCAGAATCTGCTCCATGCTGCCAACGTCATTCTAACAAGGCCATGCATTAATGCAACATTGCAGCTGTGCGATCAAGTGCTTGGGCTCTGCCTCCCTCAGTGTCCTTGCATAGGGCTGTCACAGCCGAGCGCCAGCCACATCATATTTGATGCTGAGGACATCTATGCAGCTGGCTGGCAGCTCCAGAACTGAATACCCTTCCCACCAGGGCAATCAGGGGTCAGCAGAACTCCTCCTCCTGCAAAACCCCACCAGCCACATCATATTTGGGAAGTGCTGAGTTCTCCACCTCTGGGCTCCTCTCTTGCCTCACTGGGAGTCACTACTGCAAGCCCCACAGTCCCTGCATGGGAAGATCCAAAGTGGATGCTGAAAGAGGGGAGAACACTTTTTGCCTAAGCACCTGCACCACCCCT
Source organism: Natator depressus (assembly GCF_965152275.1). Lineage (NCBI taxonomy): Eukaryota > Metazoa > Chordata > Testudines > Cheloniidae > Natator > Natator depressus. Next base: position 75,841,980 of record NC_134243.1, read on the forward strand.
TCTCAAACTCTGTGAATCCTAATGAATAGAGGCCACAGATCTTCTTTATGACCAGCACTGGTCCAGCTTGATCATCCTCAGGATAGCCCCTATGTGGGAGAATAAGGGGATCTTTATGCTCCATAATCTAAAACAGGGATTTGGGATACATGCTGCTATGGAAATGTAAGGCACTGGCATCATCATCAAGCAACGGGGCTCACAAGGATGGAGGATGATCAGAAAATTAACCCCTGTAAAGTTCAGGGTAAAATCTTGTGTGTGTCTCGGGACCCTGAGTTGTCCCAGTTAAAGAGAACAGAATGTGCTGAGATCAAAGGGCAGAGCAGATCTGGTACAGTCACCTCACTAGAGGAGGGATAGAGCCAAAAAACAGGCAGGAGGAGAATGGGAAGGAGGAAGAAAATGTGGGATTACAGTATTCAAGCTCTCATCTGTCTCCATTGGTATTTATCTGGCCCCCATCCCTGCAGTATCGGACAGCCTCGCACTCTGAATGTAACTCTTCTCACAACACCCCTGTGAGACAGGACAGTGCTATTATCTCCCTGCTACAGACAGAGAATGGAGGCACAGGGAGACTAAGTGACTTACCCAGGATCATAAAAAAAAATCTGTGGCAGAGGAGGAGGGAATTGAAGCAGGGTCACCTAGGCTACCACTCTCATATAATCCAGCTCCAACTGCCGTGTGAGCAACAAAAAAATCCCTAAAGGGTTAAAAATGTTTAAAAATCTAAAACATTCCTGAAAAATTGCGGAGTGTGTTTGTCACAAAGAGTTTGCAGCATTGCGGATCTTTGGGAGATGCTCTCAGAATTCTACTTTGCTATCTAAACAGACCACAGAGCTGCAGTGGCTTTGATTGGCTCTGCAGAACTGTCAATCAAGAGATTTCAGAGTAGCAGCCGTGTTAGTCTGTATCCGCAAAAAGAAAAGGAGGACTTGTGGCACTTTAGAGACTAACCAATTTATTTGAGCATAAGCTTTCGTGAGCATCCGATGAAGTGAGCTGTAGCTCACGAAAGCTTATGCTCAAATAAATTGGTTAGTCTCTAAGGTGCCACAAGTCCTCCTTTTCTCTTTGTCAATGAAGAGAAACTTGAGCCTGCCTCTCTTCCATTGAAGTAGGACAAAGGGACCAGCATAGAGAAGTGCTAAAGGGAATTCTTGATGGAGAGAGAGGATCCCGTTTGGGAGATCTGAGGACCCCGTTTGGGAGATTGGAGGGAAAGGATACATTAACATCCTATCCCCAGGCATGCCCATAACTGAGCTTTTCAGTGTAGAAAACTCTCTTTCAAAAGGGGCTGCATTGAGTGGAAAGTGCTCCATGGTAAATTCATACTGAAGCAGGAATTAAATTTTTAAAAGATTACAGGAAATGGGTGAGGTTTTCCAAAGTGCCTAGATGATCTAGGTGCACACATCCCATTGACTTATCTGCTAAGTAATTTAAATGCTCTTCAAAATTCCACCCAATATCTTTTGTATAATGTATTACCAACCTGTGGAACTCACTTCTGCAGGGTGTTATTACAGAGGCAAACAACTTGGTGGCTTTCTTCTTGCCTTCATCATGGGAATCATTCAAATCTCCTAGGCAGCTTTGAATGTCTCAGCCTGAAGGAATTATAGCAAGCAAGGGAGAGCAGACAAATAAGTCAGTGAGATTCAAGGGAGGATCAGGCATGCATAGGGAAGCCACAGATACACAGAGTAGGGTGAGATAAAAATGGGAGCCAGCCCTCATTCTCCAGAGCATGAGCCACCTCTAGGAAGAAATTTCCTCCATGGAATAGAACTGGCTGGAAAAGAGAATTTTTGTCTACAGAAAATCCTGACATTTCAAAATGTGTTTGTTGTCCCAACTGGGACAAAGTCAACAGCTCAAAATACTTCACAGGATGAAAGTTTCCAAAATATTTTGATTCAAAAACCTTATCAAAATGTTTCATTCATGTCAAAAATTTATTAATTACATATTATACAATATAAACATCAAAACACAAATTAAGCAAAACAGATTTGCCTTATCACAATACACTGGGATATCTGGTGTTAAAAGTTTCTGTGTCCAGCTACAGAGGCTGCAGTGTTCCCACTTCCGCAGTTTAAGTGATAACAGATCAAAATGGTTGAAAATACAGCAGCTGTCTGCCCACCGACGTGTAAGTGCACTGTGTGAGAGAAGGTTTGAGTCCCGTGAGAGTGAGGAGATGTGCAATGTTATCAAACTTAGCTAAATGTGTTATCTTCCAGTGGCTGGTGAGGGGGGGGGTTGAGAAGGGCTTGCCTTGTGAGGCGGAGTGCCTTTTTTTTTCTTTTCTTTTTTTTTTTTTTGCATTTCAAAGGTGGTAACCCTACGTGAGGAGCAGAGCCTCTCACATCACCAGACGTGCTCGAGCCTCACCCAAAGGCCAATGACTCATGAAAAATAGTCAGGTGAGTTGGCAGCACTGGTTTTGCTGCATTGGGGCCCCTCAGTGGCTGAGGAGAAAGGAGTCAGATTGGCTCCCAAGATTTCTTGTTCAGCAATATCTATCCACCCAACGCCAACACTTTCCCAGCAGGTCGGATCCCAGAGGGCGCGTCATGTAGTTAACTTGTCCGGGGGACTGGGGTTAGAGCAGTCTCAAAGCAGGTGGACCAGAGGAACCGAACACAGCCAACCAGAGATACAGAACGGTAACCATGGCAGCCAATCCTGGATGCTCAGCAATAATAAAAGTCAGATGAAGATGGAATCGAAACACCACATTGGAGAATCAACTTTTCCTGGCAAGCTCCCTCCCTCCCCCCAGCCCCCTCAGTCAAGGCCTAAATCAAAGAAGAATTTGCATTCAAAGGTGCCTTGATGGGGCCCTCTATCGTGCCCTTGTGGAGATGTCTTACACAATCCCTCCTCAGACAGCGGCAGCCAGAGGTGAGGATTAAACATATATAATTTCCTGATTCATTTATTCAGAGCAGGAAATACTCCCCAGGAAAGAGATGTGTGTATAAATGAGAGACAGGATCAAGACGACACCTAGGACACAGTGATGGCACCAGTCTGAGGGAGGGAGATCTAGACTGCTCTTAAAGGCGACAGCGGGTTTGTGTTACGACAGGCTAGTCTTGGCTGAGGTAAAAGTTTTCTCTGGGAATCTCAGGAGTGTGTTAACTCCCTTCCCTGCCATGCTCTCTGTCCCTTGAGACTCCACCCTTGGCTTTGCCCCTGCTTTCTCCACCTCTGCTCAGCACATTTGGAGAAAGTCCCCTGACTGTGGTGACCTTGGAACTGAAAGTTCTCTCTCGCCCCAGCACTGTTCTCTTCCTTTTTAAGCAACCTCATTTCTCCCTGCTCACTTCCTGTGTAGCTACTCCTCACAGTCCTGTCCCTTCAGTCTCTCCTGCAATCCTCTTCTCTGTCACCTCCTCCTCCACTTCCTCTGCTAAGATCTTGAAAGTTGTAATAATTCTCCTCCCAATTCCACCCCAGTGTCTGACTCACAGCACCCCTTCTGCTGCCTACTCACAAACTCCGTTCCCAGTCCCCATCCTTCACCACTCCTTTCCCTCTCCACTCTCTAACCCTCACCTGGTGACCTGACAGGTACCTGATTCTGAAATGAAGACCATCCTAGGAAGCATAGTGTTAAATTTGAACGTTATAAAATATAGGACATGGTAAGAGGGAATTCTGGCTAAGTGCTTCGCTTTAAAAGAGGAATGTTTTAGAACTTCCTGCAGACCAGGTCTGAGTGCTGAAGGGAGCAGTTACTGCTAGCTAGACTCAGTTTTATGCAGGGCTGTTGTTTATTGTCTTACCTGATTACTTAACATGGGATCCAATTCTCATCAATGTCAATGGAAAGTCCTTTGGACTTCAGTTGGAATTTGACCAGCCCCTTACAATTGTTTTTCTGCTCATATCTGACCAGCTTCTTTTGTAGTGATAAAAAAATATGGACTTTACATTTACACCTAAAACAACAGTCTGGAGGCCAATTCTTTCCCTACCCCTCTCCACAGATCACAGTAGTACGCCATCGCTGTACCAAGAAATGCCTCCTGTACTTCAAAGACAAGACTACTAGGGTTTACACTTGTTATTCCACTTAATGTTTTTGACTTTGAAATGATTGTGGGGTCTCCTCTGAATGCTTTATGGGGTAACAAAACTCCAGAAGAACAGGGGTGTTTCCAGCTGAGTAAACAGAAGGTATTTTCATAAATCTCTGGACTATCAGAACATCAACAATGTTATCCTATGTGAATTGTTATGACTTTATATTTGCAAAGTCATATGTTGAAGCTCAGACCAGTTCTTTCAGCTTTGTCTTCTAACAAGCCAGCAACTTCAAGTAATCCCACAGAGGGGACTTCAGTTAATAAAAAAAACCCTCTCAGAGCCCTACTTGGAGTTCTATATGGTCAGCTGGGGTGAAGATTAGGCTGACTTTGATCACATCCATTTGCTTGATTGGGAATCCCTTTCTTTGACAAGGGATTAATGTCAGGGCTTTACTTCCTCTCCACCGCTTAAGATCTTGCTATACTTAGATGACAGGGTGGAAAGTAGGTGTATTTTTTCTCCCACAGGTGTTCTAGTTTTCTGGCCAAAGGACTTTTTCTCCGGTCAAGTCATAGCACTTTATGGCATCCCCCCTACTCCCCCTGTGATCTATAGGAATAGGTTGTAACTTAGCAATCAGAGTGTTTCCCTCACAATACATACCATAGTGCTACAAGATAGTATTTAGAAGAGATGGGGGATAGCGCTGCGATAGCTGACAGGGCTGAACAGCTGTGCAGATGACCAAACCACTCATGAGGCATGACGTGATTTGACATGTGGGCTGGGTACTTGGTACACCAAGAAATTGTCTGGGGTTGAACAAAGCAGCATCTCATGCATGTTAGGCACAGCTCCCACCAGATAGAGGAGACTCAGAGAATGACTGGACATTCACCTGAATCAACAAGGATACCCAGAGGTATAATAGTTGATGCTAAAAAAAGTATCAGGAGACCAAGCTTCATGTTTCAGGGCATGAACCAATCTCTAACTCTTAGGGATTGGGATCAGACCTCCATAGGGGGTGGGGGCAGATTATCCCACTTCTTACACTTTCCTCTGAAGCAGACAGTTAGATGAGCGCACTGGTCCGATCCAGCCTGGCAATCCCTATGTTCCTAGAAACATCAGGCAGACATAGAAATGACAGGAGAGTGACAGACTACGCTTTTTACCTGAGAATTGGGCAGGAGGAGGAGCAAGCCAACACGTAGACTTTGGTTTTGGAGAAGTCTTTAATATAGCCACACTGGCTACATTGGACAGACATAACCAATATATTAGGAAGCCCAAGAAAGTGTGTGTGGGGGGAGATCTAAACAAGAACTTTTAACTCTCTTTGCAGAGCTTGGTACCTCCTTAAGGCCCTTATATTGATCTCTAGACACAATCAGGTGTCCTAGATTTCCAATCAGCATATTTGCCTTTATTGCTGCCACCTTCTTGAATTCCACTTTGTCATTACATTAGCTTGACTCTCCTGATATACTGATCATTCCCCCTTCATACCTGGCAGGCTATAAAGGAGAGGAACAACAGAATCAGAAGGGGATATGAAATAAGGACCGAAGACTGAGGTTTTAGGGATAAATTAATGTTCAGATTTAGACAAGACGTTTGACACTGAAGCTCAATGACTATCTGCAGGTTGAATTTTGCAATTCTAGGAACAGAAATTTGTTCTCTGGTGGAGATGCTGCTGTTATAATTGAATCAAACAGTACAATATTCACAGCCTTATAGATCATATATACTGGTATTAATTAGTTGTACTATGGTTGTGCCTAGAAACCCCCTAATCAGATAGGCACTGTGTTGTGTTAGGTCTGGACCAGATAGTGAGAGCCAGCTCTTGCTAGGAAGAGTGCACTATCCCCTTTGTCAATTGAGAACTGAGACATGCAGAATTAAATGACCTACCCAAGGTCAAAAAGGAGAAGAGGGGAGTGCTTGCCTGGTGCTCAGATCGGAGTTCAATTCCTGGCTCTGCAACAGACTTCCTGTATGACCCGGGTATGCCTCACTTCTTCCCCTGGAAAATAGGAATAGCACTTCCCAACCTCGCAGGGGCGTTGAAAGGCCCTTAGATACTACTGTAATGGGGGCTGAGATTCGTAGATCGCAACTTTTGTTCATGAAAATCTAAACATAGTGATAAGGTTTGTTTCCTAGGGCAACATAGAAACTGAGCTCAGAAAGAGTTCTTCGGCTGCATTTTCCTATTCATATCCCCAAAGAATAACCTGCATGTGTTTGAATGAAACTTGTTAACCAGCTGTGCCTCTAGGGAAAGATTTTATTTACATTTTCCAGGTATTGTCATTCATAGATTGTAAGGCCAGATGGGACCGTTACAATCATCTAGTCTGTTCTGCTACATAACACAGTCTAAAGAACCCGCTAATTTCTATGTCAAGCCCATAAGTTTTCCCAGGAAAAAATAACTGGCATTTTCCCACTACTTACATTGGCTTCACTGCTGTTTCCTCACATAGAGAACCCCTGGCTGAGCGTATCAGACAGACTGATTTTACATGGAATCTACGTGGGCTTAGCTGGATTTAGCCAATAGTCTAGGACAAAGCTACCATTCAAAGCTGAAAAATACTAGCTGCTGATATTCTGCAACAATATCTTCTATTTCTCTGCCGTGTTCCCTGATGCTTTAAATAAAGGACGTCTCTTAGAGGTATTGTCTGTGTGTCAAATTTCAAGCTCCCCTTGATTCAGATTTTTATCTTCCTCTCTTATTTCTCTTCTTAAATAAGCACATACAGCCACATACTGTCTTTGCTACACTTGATCGATGGCAATTGTTCCCAACTTTTTTGGTCATAAGTACCAGCTTATCATAATAAGATGCTTGGTTGTACCAGCCAGTGCCTAGTGCCCTCTCTTTAATTGCACATGCCTTTAACATGCAGAAGAGCTATGCAAGGCCTTGCCATCACAACACTGAAGTCTGAAGAAGCCCCAAATGCTTGTGGAGTTCATAGTTATAGTCCTTATATCTGATACCTATAACATTCAAGATCTTCTGGTGCCTCTCATTCATTTGAGCCACTCATTCCACCTGCAAGTAAAAGGGAATACACATGTATAAGTACTTGATCAAGTTCCCATCGTGCCTTTGGGAACTAGCCTATTGCTCGGGTAGAATTGAAGAGATTGCACACGTCAAAGTGGAACCTGGCAAGCCACCATTTTAAGCACAGCATATAAAAAAGAGAAAAGCTAATTATTGTGCATGAGCACGGTATCGACAAATGATTTTGTATGTTTGCTCCGCCAAACCTAAATTAGCATCAGTAGATACATTTCACGCACCGTGGAGCTCAGCAGCAGCAGGAAGCAGCTGCCTACCTTCAACCAATTGAAAACAAGTGGAATCACACACACTAGGTATGTCAAGAAGGAACAGATGGAAGCAGCCGGCCAAGCTAGAAAGAATCTCTGGGGTAACGCCATTACAGACACTGCCCTGAGCAGCCGAGGGTATGTCTGAATGGGATTAGACATTACTTAGGACTTGCACAAAGGCTTTGCCGAAGCTGATGCAGCACAACGTTCAGTCTTCTCACACTTTATCAAGCTACGTACAGCTGTCCCACTTCAGCCAGTGCCAATAGCACCTAGAAGGAACAAGTGTCACTCGTGCGGGAGGGTCTATGAAAAACATTAGAGAGGGAACGAAGCTCAGAAGCAGATAGCCAGCAGAAAACGATCCAAGACGTGACTGGTAGTGTCCAGTGGGAGTGATAAAAATCAAGAAAAGCCACAACAGTGAGCACGTCTGTGGCCGCTTCTCAGGAGTTTGGTACTTTGCAGCCACTCCCATCATTTGTTGGAGACCAACTGGAATGAGTCAGGAACGTCATTGGGCCAAATTCTTACTCCATTGGGTCACATGACTTCAGTGGATGTCATCAGAGAGTGATGAGGTTCAGAACTTATTGTAGGTAAGGTTTTCAGAAGTGCTCAGCTCTGCCTTGTCTCAGCTTAAATGGGAGCAGAGCGAGGCCAACACTGACAGCTTTTGAAAAGCTGACCCTCCGTACTATACCCAAGCTTGGATGCTAAAGATGAAGGGACCAGAGCAAGAAGAGCCCAATATACCTTTGGAAAATTTAAACAATGTGATGGTTTCAATGATTTCAAAACACGACAAAAGAAACAGATTCTCAATTCTTTTGCTGCTCCGTATAGGAAGGTTTCCAGCTCTTTGATAACTGATTCATCGAGCCATAGTTGTGGCTAGGTTATGTTCTTATCCTCAGCACGGACTTTCGTTTATGTCGGCCGATTGTCTGTTGTTTCAAGCGCCTGCAGCTGGGGGAAGGTGCCTGTGGAGACTATGTTTTCTTTCAAAATGGGCACAATGTATTTTTCTTCACAGTTTGCAACTCGCTTATAGCCAAAACTCACATACTCCTGCTCAATTTGTTTTCTATCTACTCAGTTGTTAGTCGTAATTGTAACAAGTGAATAAATACAGATGACAGATCCCAAATACTCTGCCTCACTTCATTATTTGGATTGCAGGACATAATTTAACAGTTGTTTTCAAAGAAGAAACTTGTTTGAGCTGATATCTGCTCAGAGCCCACATGATCTTCTTGCAGGGAGACAAAAGTGGACAGAATAAGAATTTCTGCACTGATCCTCAGCTGGTAGCTCCATTGAAGTCAATCTCTCTATAAGCTATCTGAAGTGCACAGAATAATAGAGTTAATGTTGTTACTTACAATAGCAAATAACTGTGGTATCTCTGATAACACTGTGGTAACTGTTGACTTTTTAGGTGACAACCACTCTAAACTATGTATGAGCATAAATCCTCGTATGCACATAAATCCTCCCATAAAGGAGCTTCTTATAAAGTTACAATACCACATCATTGTAGTACAATCTGTCTCAAATATATATCTATATCTAGATGTCTCTATATAGTTTCATAAAGGGTCTTAATATTAAGCACAACAGAACCTAAAGCAATTAAATAAATATAAAAGTCAGCCAGAGACACTGGTCTTCTTAGTAGAAGAGCTCCTTTTGTATTGGTGACCACAGACAATATTTGAAGTCAAAGCACTGAGCCTCAGCATCATAGATGACTGAATAAATTTTGCTCTCTTTCCATTGAGAAACAGCTCATGACTTTTCTCAAATTAACTTGTAATTTAAAACTACTTGGCAAATAGTTCATGGTCTGTAAATGGTACTCAGGCAATTTGTTGTGAGAATTAGATATACACAATTCAAATGGTATTGGTTAGGTTTGATGTGACATGTAGAGCACATGGTATTGTTTCTGATCCGATTGGATTACTGTCACTGTTAGAATCGGGTTTCTAGTCTGTGACTCATATTTGAGAGAGTTCAAAACGTGCTTTCCATGGAAGTTGGTTTGTTCAGAGGGGAAAGGTAATTTACTCTGTGATTGGAGAGCATGATGTGAAATGGGCACCTGACCCTGATTGGAACAGTCAGGCGCTGCTGTAATATCAATCATAATATTCAAAAATTTCACATAGAATTGCTGTTTTTAGGAACGTTCCTGCCTGTAAATTCACTTGCTAGAATATTCACATAAAATGATAGGCAGGAGCGCAGTCACAGTGAATTCATTTTCAAATGTGGAAGAAACTTCCCCATACACTCCTTGTGGTGTTTGCCCTGCTCTAAATAGTAAGGTTCATAACTCTGACCTGTATTACATCTGCCTCATATCCACATTCACAGCGCCCTCCCGAAACTCCCCACATCTCCTGGGCTCACTGGAAATCCTGGGGTAGATTCTCTGGAGGCAGTCTCTTCTCAAGATAGTTCAAAGTCCTGGTCAAGGGGCTGGAAGCTATGTCTCCAAGACATTACAGTTCCTTCTCCAGCTACACAATTAACCAGATAACCCCTGCAATGCTGTCCTAAAGCTGTCTTAGTTGGCCAAAGGAGGGTCAGCCTTGCACCCTCAGGTGGTGCCACCATGGTGGTTCTCACACTACCTCCTCTCTCAATGGCCAGCACAGTGCAGTGGGAGAAAAAGGGCATGGCTCGGGCATCCCTACATCCTGACAACCTCTGGCTGATGGAACAGCCCCTGGAGGCTGTTGGCAGCCACTGCAAGTTACAGCAGCATTCAAGCCAGGGGACCAGCTCGGTGCAGGATTGGGGGTGTACAGCTATCTACGCACACCCCTTCAGCACCACTGAAATGCAGCTTAGCTGCAGCTGAGGATCTCGCCCCATGAGATTGCTAAGATTTTATAGATATTAAATTCCAAGTAAAAATAAGTCTGCCTATTAACTGCCATATTTTATTACTTATCCAGAGCCATACTTGAACATGACATAATGTAACAGACACAAAGGGCTCTAGCAGAGGCATGTGCACACGCACACACAGCTGTAGAATTCAACAGCGCAATTTACTTTTGAGATTTCTGAATAATCTCAATGAAAACTGCTCCTCACAGTGGCCAATGATGGTAGACGAACAATGATCCAAGAGCATTTCAAACTTGGAGACATTTTTAAAAGGTTTATTTATAGATTGCAACATGTATGACAAGGCAAAAGTAGTGACATGAAGTATAAAAATGGCGATCATAAAAAAGGGCATGATAAAGACTAATTACCAATGAGTCCCATGAAGTCAAGAGCTCTGGTCCAAAGTGGGATAATAGATAATCCGATAGCTAGATACTCTATTTTATCTGTCTAAATAACTGGTATAGAAGCAGCATAATAGACATTTTTCATAAATACAAAGGGTGAATTCGTGGCACCATTGACTTTAGACTGGGGGTGAAATCCGGACTCCACTGAAGTCAATGCAAAGCTCCCATTGACTTCAGTGGGGCCAGGATTTTACCCCAAGGCTATAGTATTGCTGACTGTTCATATTCTGATATGGTCAAAAGGTCATAGCAAAGTCATCTTCACAACTTCAACTGGTTAAACTCCATTACTTCAGACCTCTCAACCTGCCCAGGTCCAAATGCAGAACACACTGTGGTACAAAGATCCAAACCAAGGGACATGGAAAAGACAGGACAAGAATCTTGAAGCAATGTGAAATTAATTTCGTTAGCATGAATCACATTCTTTATAAGGCCAGCTTCTTGCTTCAATATTCCTGTTAACAATTTGCAGGATATGAAGCAAGTTGAGAGTGGGGAAGAGGCATATTTGGGGCTAATGTGGGGAATATCCCTTCTAACAAGGGACAGTTCAGAGATATGCATTAAGGAGCAGTCCAGAATTCTGACCCAGACAAAATTCCCAGGAACTTCTAACGATTTCAATGGAAATTTTGCCCAAGCAAGAATGGCAAGAGTTGGCAACAACTTGCATTATAAATTCAGGCTCACTCCCTGGAAGAGTTTAGTATTCTCTCTTTCTTAATATGGGTTCCTCTCTTTTTGATATCAGAAAATATTTTTGGAATCAAAATTTAAAAATATGCACTGGCTATCTCCCAGAATCACTCAACATTTGCAGAATATATTACTATATATCCACTGCTCTTATAAAGGAACATATAGCCTGTTTGTTGCTGGACTTCCTATGTTCACATTTTGCTGAAAAAAGCCATTTTAATGCATTTAAATTATTAGATGCAAGCATTTATAAGCAAGGATGGCCCAGAAACACTTGCCAGCTGCTGATGGTGAGTTAAGTACTGGCAGTGAGATACAATCTCTTGCAGCATTCAGGATATTTCCTACAGTAAGTACAAAGAAGTACAAGGGAATACTGCAGAGATTGAGATAACTGGCGACTCACCCCAAGCAGTGCAAGCATTGGCAAGAATAAAATATAGTAATGACTATCCCAACGACTGGTGTTTTTCCTTGTATGCTTCCTGCTCTTTCCAGAACACACTAGGCCAGATTCCTTCTCTAGTGTAATTCCATTTATTTATCATAAAGCATCATCCACTGCTCATGGCACTCTACTCTCTCCTCCTCCCCCCAAAAATTAAATACAGTTTCATAGGTCCAAAAGACCACAGGCAGACATCCCCCAATTTCTACTCCCCATAAGAGACCACTCCCATAGCTTATTATAACACAAAACGTGAGTCCCAAGCCCCTAGCAGCATTTCTCATCCCAGCAAATCCTCCAGCCCCTCACTCATCCTTCCCTCTTCCAAGGTAAGCCTGGGAAAACAAGTGAATTCTGCAGCGTGCCCTATAGGTCACCAAATTCAGGCTCTTGCAGCCAGAATGGGGAGAAGAGTATTAAAGTCAACAGCCTCTCAATGAGGACCCCGTGCTAGTAGCCCCTTTTGACTCTCCTGAGCTGTTAGCTTGAGTGAATCAGACCACTTAAAGGGCTGCAGAACCACATGGGCAGAAGTTGTCTCTACAACAGTGGGACCCAAATCATTTAGGGCTTTATAAGTCAATAACACCTGAAACTTCGCCTGGAAGGTGGTCGGTGGCCAGAGGGTTGGAAAGCTCGGAGCTCAAGTGCTCTTTTTGTGCAAGACTCCAATGACTGGAGTCGGCCATTGCATCCTGCACTAGCTGCGATTTCTGAGTGGTTTGACAGTGTCACCTCCTGCAGAACTCAGTACAGTAATCCAGTCTCAAAAAGGTTACAACCCCTACTCATGAATGAGATTTATTTATTTTTTTTTGCCACAACTTTCTTGAAAACCTTCTCCTAAAATAGAAGACCTGAGATGGGTGATATTTGGAGAGATTATCTGCCATTTCAAAGAACGGATTTTTTGAGCAAGGATCTAACAATTGCTTCGTTAAGCGAAGGAGGCATTTCAGGGAGGCACAAACAATAAACTTGAATAATAGCCCTAGAGCCTACTTACTAGCTTCCCCCAGCCACATGGGAATTAGTTGTAATTCACAAGCAGCAGCCCAGTGCTAAGGGCTGAAATGCAAACAGGATGCGTAGAATGCTAGATAATATATCCTAGTGTTCTGGATTTCTCTTGCAATTCTGATCTTTAATGGGGTTCATATCAGCTATACTCTTCTAAAAATATATGGAAATGCCACTAAAATTATCGGGTAAAGTTGCCTGGCTTTTCTCAGATTTGCAATGTATGCCTAAATCCATTAGATTTTAAATGTTCTGAGATCGTTTTGAAATTCTTGAGCATTTCAAGAGTGATTTACAGATTCTAGGTATGTTTTTCACACACTTGTATGCAATAATTCAGAAAGTTGGTCATTAACACATTTTGTCATGTTAAGCAGTCCCCCCCGCCCCTTTCTAAAATGGGCTTCCTTCCAGGTCTAGTAACCAGCAATAAATCAATCACACACTCTTGTAAGCCTGTTGACTTTAAGCTCTATACTGTAGGTTGGGTTAAGGACACAGCAAGCCACACTGCAGGAGGTGGTGCAGGCTTGGATCTAATGATTGTTGTTTAAGAGTTGGTGTCTGCTCAACCCACAGCCATTCTTGCTGCCATTCTTTGTGCACTCTTCATTATCGGTGAGGGAGTCTTCCTCCTCTTCATCACTCCGGTCATCTTTCAAGTCCTAGACAGAAGAAGAAAGCACAGTCACCCCATGCAAATACTTACTATCACAAACTGCATGTATGACACTTGCTGTCAGACAAAGTATATGCTTCCATTTGGCAGGGCAGTAAAGATAATGGATGAGAATTTCAAAAATGGACAATGGGGTTTGAATAAGCAATTCTCATTCATTTTAGTGCGAACTGGGTATTCAGATCCTCTAGGTGGCTTTGGAAATACCAGCCAATAATTGTACTTATTTATTAATTTATCAAGTACACTTATAAATACCACTAGCGGTATAGATAGTGTACAAGACACACCAGAAATGACAGCATGCCCACTTGCCAACTCATCACCGACCGCTCCATGTTCCACCCTCATCAGCAAAGGCCTGTGTGAGCAGATGGTTTTGCAACAAACACAGAAGGTCATCAAATGTGGGCTTCATGAGACCAGTAGTGGAAGGCCAATGTCAGATGAGGGCTGAAGGTCTTTTGCTCAGAACTTCCTGCCATTAGCCTAATGTAGAGACTTAAGCGTCAGTTTAAATGTTCTGGCTGCTCTAAACTGACAGGCTAAGGGATGGAAGGAAAGATGGTCTCTAATGGACACAGGACCAAATACACATAGGACTTAATAGATTAGAACCAACACCTTGAATCACCCCTGGAAACAGAATGGAAGCTAGTGCTATCTATGGCACCCAGGTATAATGTGAACTAGGTATGAAATACTCCAAAGGAGGAGCATGCTATCCAAGTTGTTCTCATGTATCACGCCAAGTAGAGCATATTGCAGTCACCCAACGGTGGGGTAAAAATGCATGAAACCTGTGGTGTGACCCACCACCCAACAGGAAAGGGTGCAACCTTCTTTTTACATGAAGATGAAAAAAGGTGCTCTCAGCAGCTGCAGATACCAGGACGCCCAGGAGCAACCAGAGGGGTTGACCTCTGTTAATAAAGGATGGACCATGCTCCTCCATCAAAGGGGAAGATGCGACTGCCAACATCTCCTCTGTCAATTCCCTCCGTCAACCAGCATCATTTTCCATTTTATCTGAACGGAGCCAGTCTCAGCCAACTCATCGAAACCTCAGTATCTCCTAGAGACTGGGCACATCTCAGAAGATCATCCTCTGGGTTTGTTGCAGAGAGGATAGAGGGCTGAGTATCATCTCCCCCAAATACTTCACAACCTTCCTGCAAGTGGGGTAACAAAGCCAAACCCCTTTGATGCCCCATATAAGAACGCTCGTTGCTGATTAGCAATGGAGACATTGTACATGTTCACACCCCAATGTCCAATGGTATCAGAGACTGCTGCCATGTTTAGAGGTATCAGGAGGGCCATTTTAATCTTTGTCCATCACCAGAAGACCACCAGCAATCACACAGGTCAGTGCAGTCTCTGTCTCACATCCAGATCACCAAATAGACAAGGAGATCTGGAAACTCTAGAAAGTGTCAGAGCTGCTATGCCACTCAAAGACAGATGCCTGGCCTATAATTGGCCAACACTGATAACACCTTCATCCTGATGGATCCCAAAGTAGTCTTGGCCTGACAAGTCTCTTGACCTCTGTGCGCTTCAATTTCCCCTACTTGGAAAACGGTAATAACAAATGCCAGGTGATTGTGAGGATTAACTAATGATGGTGAAGTGCAGGGAAGATGAAAGAAACATTACGTACGTGCTAAGCATTATTAATAGAGTTAGAAAGAGGCAGGAGCTAAGAAGTTGCCCGTTACTAATAGGTGTAAACTACTGCAGCTCCAGAATTCCTGTTTGCATCTCAATGTCTCCTGGGTTTGCCTAGTTCTTAGAAATTCAGTAATCACAAAATACATGTGCCATGGCGCAAGGAAGAGCATCACCTCCTCATTTACAAGAGACAACCCCCTGCTCCTGTCTTAGACAGATTAACCGAGCCAGATTTATTACTAGAAAAATTACAGTATCTGCAATAGCGATATAAATATTCAAAGCCCTGTGAGCAGGGCTGGCTCCAGCATTTTTGCTGCCCCAAGAGGCAAAAAAAAACCCCCATACCAACTTGCCACCGAATGGGGAGGCGGAATCCTGCCCGCCGAACACAGAGGCGGAGTCATGGTGTGACTGAAGAAGAGTCGTGCTGTGACGGAGCGGCCACCAAATTCCCGCCGGATTGCCGCCCCAGAGCCCGACGTCCTGCCGCCCTTTTACATTTGCTGCCCCAGGCACCTGCTTGGTTTTCTGGTGCCTGGAGCCGGCCCTGCCTGTGAGAAAGGAAGGTGTTGTTCTCTGGAACAAGGGGCAGATGGGCAAGGGAGGGACTTTTTTCCTAAATAGCTTGGGAGGGTTTTTTCCTCAGAGGAAGAATGTTGAACACCTGGTCCTTCGTTCTTCCTGCTCAGATGACCAAAAAACATGCCAGGTGGTAACTACCTCCCTCCTGTCAGCTAAAAACAGGCGTCTGGCATCTGCTGCAACACATCACAATGAGGTTTAGAAGAAGCTAAGCAAAGAGCATCTGAACAGAGTGACAATTTGATGACATTTGGCATAATACATAAAATCTACTCCTTTTCCACTTTTTGCCTCGCCTCACCATAAGCAAAACTCCACACCATTTTCAGGAGTTGGGATCAAGCAGTGAAGGTTTGGTTTAAGCACACCAAATTTTGCTTCCTTTTAAACGTAATAGTTTTGGCAGAGGAGTACCTGAGCACTCGAATGGCTTCAGTGGAGCCAGGACAGTTTACACCAGTTGAGCATCTGCCCCTCCGACTGAGGAGTATTTGTTCTGCGGGGAGGGGTGAGTGGGTGCTTGTAACCAGGGAAGGGGCCCCTGTGTGTGATTCTTACATATTTGGTGTGCAGGTGCATGTTCGGTGGCAGGAAGTCCATGACAAATAAATGGGCATTGGGTGGCTAAATATGGCTTTTATATTCCCACACATGAAATAACTTGCCTTCCGGTTACATTTCCTATAGCAAGGACATTTGGACTTGAAACGTTGGTCCCCTTTGTTCTCAGTCTCAACCAAGGGCTAAATGGGGCTGGAAACTGACATCCACTCCAGCTCCATCCAGGTCAGAGATGGGGTGCACTATGGGGGAAGATTGCACTGTTTCTGCCCATCCTGTACCGGCTTTGTGAATAACTGATGATTTCATTCCCCAGGGCTGTTAGTCTGGCACCGTCCATCAGCAGAATTTATCCATACATAAGAATAAATTACCGCTACAGTAGTAACTTATCTGACTGCAATCCTATAACCCCTTTATATATATAAAGTTTTAATAGAAACATATAGGACTCGAAAGAAAATTAAAGCATAAACTCCACTGGTCTTGTCACAAAGTATAAACTTCCTGGGGCTCTTCTTTCGTCTTTTCCTGAACAACATGTAAAGGGGACCAAAACAAACAAATCTTAGTGTAAATACTGTAGAATAAACTTGGCATGTCATCAGTTAGAGTAAAGGAAAAGCAACCTTTCCCCCACATGCAATTTATGAGATCTCATCTCATTCGGATCACCTCTGCTACTTCCTGTTAGTGCTTTGTCTGTATGGTCAAAGGCAGAAAGATTTTCTGGGGTTAATTTTTGCCACCAGAAATATTTAGGAAACAAATAAATATCAAATCAGAATATAGGGCCTGATCCAAACCCCATTAAAGTTAATTGAAAGACCCCCGCCTCTGTCAATAGGCTTTGGAACAGGCTCATACAGCTGAATGCTAAAGGAGAATGTAGTTTGGTGAAGCCAGACTGTGTCAATTTAGGTAAAACATTTAAGCATATACTTAATTTTAAGCACCTCCTCACGCCCCATTGAAGGCAAATGGAACTTAGGAAAAATGCTTGAAGTCAGGCATGTACTTCAGTGGTTTGCTGAATAGGGATGGATTGCTGAATTGGGGCCTTGGAGGGACAGTTCTGTAGACCTTGAAGTCAAAGGCAAACTTTATCCTCCCAAAATAAGTTACAAAAGGGTCACAATGGGCTGCTTTTTAGTAGGAGTTATGTTATTGTACAGAAGGATACATTTGTCCATAGCGCATGGGCCTTTTCATAAATACATAGTTTTAAAAGCTCAGATCACCAGATAACAGACATCTTTAAATACAGGACAGGTGGTTGCCCTATCAGTCTAACTCCTCAACTCAGGTCTTCATCCTTACAAGGTAGCTAACATGGAGTTTTCTGGGTGTGGGATCTTCTGAAAGAAATCTTATAAACCAAGGTCTGGTCTTCTCTAAGAACACCCATACTGGGTCAGACCAATGGATGGTCCATCTAGCCCAGTATCTTGTCTTCTGACAATGGCCAATGCTAGATGCTTCAGAGCAGGGGTTCTCAAACTGGGGGTCAGGACCCCTCAGGGAGTTCCAAGGTTATTACATGGGAGGGTTGCAAGCTGTCAGCCTCCACCTCAAACTCCACTTTGCCTCCTGCATTTATAATGGTGTTAAATATATTTTAAAGTGTTTTTAATTTATAAGGGGGGGTCACACTCAGAGGCTTGCTATGTGAAAGGGATCCCCAGTACCAAAGTTTGAGAACCACTGCTTCAGAGCGAATGAACAGAACAGGCAACCATTGAGTGATCCAACCCGTTGTCCACTCCCAGCTTCTGGCAATCAGAGGCTAGGGACACCCTAAGTCTGGGGTTGCATCTCTGACTATTTTGGCTAATAGCCATTGATGGACCTATTCTCCAGGAACTTCTCTAATTTGTTTTTGAACCACGTTATAGTTTTGGCCTTCACAACATCCCTTGGCAATGAGTTCCACAAGTTGACTGTGTGTTATGTGAATTAATACTTCTTTTGTTTTAAACCTGCCACTTATTAATTTCATTTGGTGACCCCTGGCTCTTGTGTTATGAGAAGGAGTTGTTAATACTTCCTTATTCACTTTCTCCACACCATTCACAATTTTATAGACCTCTATCATATGCCCTTTTAATCATCTCTTTTCCCAGCTGAAAAGACCCAGTCCTTTTACTCTCTGCTCATATGGAAGCTGTCCCATACCCTTAATCAGTTTTTTTGCCCTTCTCTGTACCTTTTCCAGCGCTAATATATCTTCTTTGAGATGTGATGACCAGAATTGCACACAGTATGCAAGGTGTGCTTGTACCATGGATTTATATAGTAGCATTATGATATTTTCCATCTTATTATCTATCCCCTTCCTAATGGACATAGACATTAAACAATCTCACACTACTTTTCATTAGCCCTGGTGTGCTTGGCCAAGGATTCTTCACTGCACGCCTGACCACCAGTTGATTCCTGCTCTTCACTCTGCTAGTAGCTCCCTTGTCCATCTGCCCCCTGTTAACTACACTTAGTTTGTGATCTGCTTTGGAATGCCTTGGGGTGGAAGGTGCTAAATGCAAGCTATATCTATACTGACATGAGTTCTTACTCCCTACAGGGGTGGAGTGTGGTCTAGCATTTAAAGCATGGAAGTGGGAATTAGGAGAATGGGTTCTATTCTCAGCTCTGCAGCTGACTTACTCTGAACTCGGGCAAGGAATTTACCTCTTTGTGGCTCAGTCCCCCATCTATAAAATGGAGATAGCAACAATTACCTACAATATGTCAATCAACATTAGCTAGGCCCTTGAAGTCCTTCAGTGACAGGTATTAAATACAGTAAGGGCAAAATATGTTATTCAGAATTATCATCCAGTAACACAATAAACTTCTCTATGAGAGAAATATTCTCCATACAGCTGAAGAAGTGGGTTATAGCCCACGAAAGCTTATGCTCTAAGAAATTTGTTACTCTTTAAGGTGCCACAAGACCCCTCGTTGTTTTTGCTGATACAGACTAACACGGTTACCACTCTGAAATATCCTAAGGATTTCAGACCAGCAAGTGTGTATTTCCTTCATGTTCTAAAGCACGGCACCAGTTACAGAGAAAGCCTGTTCAGTTCTGGAAAGGTTTATGACTTTTCAAGTCTTGACCACTATCCGGATGGAAGCAAACTGCAAAGGCATAAACTTTCATTTTGACACTGAAATAGATCTAGCTCTCCCCCTTTGCATCTTTTAAATCAAACAAATGCTTTCTGAACAACTGATTGCACTTCAAAAGCCCTTGCTTTAGAAACAGTCTTTAGTACGGCAGAATTGTTCAAGCAATTGGAGGGCACAGGAAGTTACGATAGGACAGAAATTTAAGCAGCAATAACTTCTTCCTTAACTAGAAAACAATTCTGCACTCAAAATTGTTTACAATGGACTATTATAAAGCTATTAGAATATCATGAATTGAGCTTGTGCTTATTTTAACTCTGACCCTTTACGGATGATACATAATGTACCAGTTCTGAGGCTTTCACTGCTTTACTTCCAAGATACTTTATCTGACCCCAGCACATCATATATTATGCTGGTGTTTTCCAACTCAAAGAAAAGGTCTCCACTATACTATAATTGATTAATATATTCCCAAAAATTTAACAGCTGGTAAAATGTAGATATAAGAGTCAAGGCTGCCATTCATTCCAATGTTTTTGTTTCATAGTATTGGCTGAATTTTCTATAAGGCGTTTGGGGGAAAAGACATAATGGACATGTATATTTTATGTTCTGGATGACTAATCAATTTAATCTTTCTAAATGGGTGAATGGTTTCAAAGTTCACAAGAAGCACACTAATGCTCTAAAGTCTCCAAGAGAGTCATTTGTAGTGAGGCCAAAGGCGCACGTCTGTAATCTTTTCCCTTTTGTTTAACCTTCCATTTGCTGCTCAATCTCCCTCTTTTAGTTAAATCAACCATATTTGTCAAGTCCTTACTCTTTTATTGCTGTAACAATTTGTATCATGCAAACTGTTAGCACCAAATCCTATGGAAAGAACAGTAAAGGCGGCTTGACAGACACAATGGGCCTGATTATACCAAACTTGCAATGGTATAACTCCACTGACTTCAATGGGGTCGCTCCCAATTCATGCCAGTGCGAGAATCAGGCCTAATTTGTCTACTTAATACAAAGAAAAAGAGCCCTCCCTCCCCCTCAAAAAATCTTCATTTTTTAAAAAGGATGATTCTTAAATCCATAGATTTGAAGGTCAGAAGGGACCATTAGGTCGTCTAGTCTGACCTGCTGTGTAACACAGGCCAGAGAATTTCATCTAGTTACTGTTATGATTCCAGTAACTTGTGTTTAACTAAAGCAAGTCTTCCAGAAAGGCAGTCAGTCTTGATATGAAGACCCCAGGAAATGAAAAATGCACCACTTCCCGTGGAAGGTTGTTCCAATGGTTAATCACCCTTGCTGTTAAAATGTATGCCTTATTTCTAATTCAACTTTGTCTGGCTTTAACTTCCAGCCATTAGTGCTTGTTAGGCTTTCCTGTGCAAGATTAAAGAGCTCTTTCATATCGGGTATTGTCTCCATTTTGAGGATTCTAGAGGTCAATGGCAGCCATAACCACTCCCTTTAGAGATTTGCCAGGAAGTCTAATGTCTATGTCTAATGTGGTCTGCAGTGATTTAGCTATCCTTCTCCTTAATCCAATAACTGGAATTAATGGGCTATCCTGTCCAATGTTCTAGACAAATTTATGATCAGAGCTAGTTAGGACTAAGAAGAGCAAATGCATTCTGAGCGCACTGTAGTGACCCCAAACCAGAAACAATTGAATTAAAAAGATACAATATAAACTACCACAAGGGCTCAATCCTGCTTCCCCTGAAGCCAATGACAGAACTCCCGCAGACTTTCACAGGAACAGACTGAGGCCATAACAGAAGAGGTGAGCAGACTTCAAATTCTCTGCTGGTATAAATGGGTGAAATTCCACCAAAGTCAATGGAGCTGCCCCATTTAAAACAGCAATGAATTTGGCTCCAAATGTGCCAGTGAACACTAGATAGTCTTCACCTTCTTGGCTTCCTGGTCAAGTTCATGGTTCTGCATTTTGCCTGGTGCTGCTGACAAGGCACCATGAGAATATTAGGCCCAAATTATGGCTGCCACTAGGTTGAGGACGGAGGTGCAAGGAACCTCTTATTCTGAATGTTCCTTTGCCGGAATAGCCAGTGTGGGTGATGTAGGCTTGTAAGCACAGTGAAGGGGGAAGAATGGGGGGTTGCATGAGTGCTGCAAGTGGCACCTACCACTTCAGTGAAGGACTGTCTGGGCAGAGTGCGCCCAGCCCATTGGCAAGCAGCTGCAGAACTGGACTTAGGGGAGCACGGGTTATAGCTATAATCAAGGTCAAGCACATGCTGCTGATGAGCATGCTCCCAACCAACTCCTAGCCTTCACAGGCATTGTGCTTCCAAATGCTGGTGTACACAGGGCAGTGCTCTTCCTTCCTGTCCTCTTTGATCAAAACCAATGGCAGCATTGCCTGAGTATCAACCCTAGGGTTTGACCGCAGTATCTGCTACCCAATATTCAAAGTGTCACGTGTGAAAGCAGAGGGGAAGACAATGCCAAAGCAGTCAGCAAGGCAAAGGCAAAAACAAAAACAAAACAAAAACGTATAGTAACACTGATACCAAAACAACAATGCAGCCTTAGCATCAGACTTTCCAAGCTCTTAGAAGAGTAAGGGCAAGTAGTAGAAAAGTACATCATCCACCCTAACGGGGCAGCCTGTGTTCAGTAGAACCTAACCATGTTGCAAATTGTCAGAGCCCCACCCTTCAGTCTTAAACTGTCACCACAGCAAAGTACAGATCTGAATTAGAAACATTACAGGGATGGCACGGGGAAAAGAAAAAACTGAGCAGTCTTAGCAGCCTTTCAAGGCAAAGGTCTGGTGAATCATACGGCCCGGACGTGATCAGAATAGAGAAACCCAAAGAGAAGTCCTGCTATTAGCTCTTCTGATGTATCAAGATTCCAACTCCAGCCTATCTTTGACTTGCCCTTGAAAAGGCATTCACTTTGTCAGGGATCAAAGGTAAGGCTCATTCAGTGTGGTAGAGGTGATAGGTACAAAGACTGCCCTATACTTGTAAAGTTGAGGGTATGTGAGATCGTTTACCCGAGTTGTTACACTGGTAAAAGCCCTAGTGTGGTCACAGTTATACTGATAAAAAAGATGCCTTATACCAATACAGTTATTTCCCTTCCCTCACGGGAATGAGATAAACCAGTATAAGCACTTTTATATTGGTATAACTGCATTGACACTAAAGGGGATTGTACCACTTTAATTTTAGTATAGTATACTTAAAGTGACAACTTGTGCGTGTGTAGACCAAACCTAAGGAAGCACTTCTTTTATTGTCTCTCTGTCTTACTTCCAGACTTGTTACAATCATTCTCAAATGCATAAGGGGCCACCTTTGGCCAGAGAGGATCAGTATTAAGTCTGCTACCGAAAGAAAACTGTCCAGATATCATTTTCAGGTATTTTAAAATGTAACACTAGGAAATAGACACCCACTTCCCCTAAAATAGTTAAGATTGTAAATAATCATTAACAAGTAAAACAAAACTCCAACATTTTGCTTTGTCTTTTGCTCTTTATTCAACGGCTAATATAAAGTCATCCCCTTCCCCGGGCACAGTGGGGTCTGAATAACTGTGTTTACCCGTGATACACAACAGACAAGGTCTAGCTACATATGTACACATTGCTCTCTGGCAGGGTTCTGGCCATTTCTGAAATGCAGAAGACAGGAAGGGCTGCTAGAGGGATTTAAAGGGATACTACGCAATCCTCTACACTACACATTTTAAAATAAGAAATTTATAGTTAAGGCTAAACAACAAACATTTGAAAGTTAGGAAAATTTGAACCACAGCCTTAGAAAACTAAACTAGTTACAGGCTGGATACCAGCTGCTGCTCTGATGATGGTTGCACACCACATTCTTTAACTATTGATCAGAGATCTAATACTTCAGATTCAGGCCACAGGTTACCTGTTTATACATTTATTGTATTAATATCAGCTATAGACCCTTTGCAGATATGTGGGCTCCCCCTGTACTTCCTCTTGTGGGTGGTTTACCTCTGCTCTGCACTTTATTCTCCATCTTTCAGGCTCTTTTACAGAGACTCCACACACTTGCTTGTTCAACCACCACCCTCATGGGAGTCGGGGTTTATTTAGACAATAACTCAAAAGTAAAACTCCCAAAAATCTGTCAGACGGCATGGCTCTTACCATGGAGCCTGGGTGAGCAAAAGTTTCCTCCAGCTACTCCTTTTCCTTTTTTATGAGTGACCCGCCAGGGGGTTTGGCTTGCAGTGGCCCCGCTCACTGCTGACTCTCCCTTGTAAACTTCCCAGAGTCAGCTCCATCGAACAACTGCTTCAGTTCTCTTATAAGGAACCATCTGCTTGCGGTTCCCTCCCAGTGCCAGTATCTCTGGTTAGCTCATTTAGCAAGCCTGCTCCAGGCTCCAAGTCTCCCGCAGTCAGCACCCTCATTCCCTTTGCTCTTTCACACTTTGTACCTGAGATGAGCCAGGGTTACATCATTGTACAACACATATTGTAATTCACACATGCAACAGAAAACACGTATGTTTCTTTAGAAGTTTCCGTTGCATGCGTGAATTACAATAGTGTAGTTCTGTATGATCATACAACCCACACCCATCTCAGGCACAGGGGAATCTCAGGTCCATCTTATGAAGACATGTATGATTTGTGGCTCTATAGTTGGTATTTTCAGGATAAATGTAATTTCTCACACACAGATAATAGGGTTCTCCCACCAAAAAAGGTGTATAAGTGGGGACAAGGAGGCCAATCTGAGGTTGAAGCTTGAATCTTAACTACTGTATTTATTTTCTGACTTTATGATGTTTAAGTTTTTTGGAACTACAACCTCTGAATTATCTGACCTTCAAACTTGTGAATTTTTATGCAGAATTTCCATACTTTCTAATGTTTGTCATTTGTTATAACAATAATGTGCTCAATAATGGTGGTTTGATTTAACACGTATCTATTTACAACTTTAACTATCTTAAGAACATTTTTTTAATTTCAAAATCTAAATAGGTGTTGACTGGATCCTGACTTTCTAAATTAAGGGCAGTACATTCCACAGCATCTTACAATGCAAAGATAAAAAACGAGAGATAATAAAAAGTCAGTCCCAATAGATAGAGGGTGGTAACTTTCCAACAAATAGTACTATAATGTTGATAAAACTCTAAACTCAACATGTGCAATTCAATCAGTGTAACTCAGCTAACATTACGACTTAATGTGACTAGTCTCCACAGGAATCTAAGCAGCCTGTATTTGGATTGAAGCAAACTGATCTACATTTCCAGCACAGACGGTTTTATTGGACAAATTATTTTCCTTTCAGCTTATCATTCTCTAGTCAATGTAGCTAACTATGATTCTCACTGGAATGTGGATCGTCTGACTGTTTCCTTCATTGCTTTCATAGTAAGATGCAGAATCTTTATGCTAATTTTATTGAGCATCTTGTGGCCACAAAATGCCTTTAGCCGAGTCTTCCCCTTCTATGCCACACTCGACTCCCAATGCTTCCCAAGCAGAGTTTTCAGGGTGTACTCAAACAGGGATTCGAGAGCAAAAAGTTAAAAAACGATTACATTACTTCCCCAAATATTGAAAAGAATAACCTGGTAAAATAAACCAGATTTTAGATGTAACTGTTACAGTAAGTCCCGGATTTCAATTAAAGGAATAAATTCTCTCTTACCAAATATCACTTGTATTACCACTCAGCACAACATATAAGTAACTAGCGCTACAATACATTGATTGTTCAGAAGAAATCAATCATTGTTTTCAGTTAATCAGGTTCTCTGTGGTTTCAATAAAATCTCCTGGTTGTGTTATTGAAATCTACTACCTAAATCTTGTACTCGAGTATAAGTGGCTTTACGATAATGTCAAAAGCCCAGGAGGTACTGAGTGAGTCATAATGTCCCACTGCTTATTGAATGATTCCAATTTTAAATCCACAGCTGGCAAAGAAACAAAGAGAAATATAATAAGCATTTTGATGCCATTTTGTAAAGTGAACTTTTTTTTACCCTACGACAAAAACTTGCATTAAGCCAAAGAGTTCGGTGTTGTGAACCTTTATCAGGATATGCACTTTTATTCCTTATTATGAATGCTTGATTAGCTACAAAACAGCTTATCAGGCACTTTGACTTTCTTTACTTAGAGAGGTATAGTATTGCATTTAGGTTGAGTACCTGAAACAGCACATTGATTATGAGCATTCTTATATAATCCCTATAATGATAATAACTATTCAAAGCCTGCAAAATATCTAACCAATTGAATGACAAATGCCTCCCTCTTACACAATACATTTCTTTCTGGTTTTCCTAATACGGGAGCATGTCATTCAACCCTGGGAGACAGAAGTAATTAAAGAATCCCTGCATGCCCACAAAATACGATCTTAGAGAAAATAGCTACCTTAGTTATCACTTACATCAGGTACAAACTTGGCCACATTACCCCAGTTGGCCTCATCTTTACCACTGTATGATGAAAATACAGCACACCGAGACCACAAGTCTCAACATGTAATGTTTTAACTTGACACGAGATGGAGACCATCACATGGATCAAGATAGAGCACAGCATACTCGGAGCAGTGGTCTTAGCAGCTGCACCTCTGTATTAATGATAATGATAACCATCGAGCACACTACAGAACTCTGGGGATCCCACTGGGCCTGTGGACTGCACTTAGGGCTCTTCTGGTTGCTTACATGACTGCAATGAATGGGTTGCCACATTAGGCAGCAGATGGGACCCAACCTGTTCGTGCCTAAATTAAAACTGTATGTGTTTCAGCATGGCTCTGGCTTTACACTCATTATTCCAGGACAAAAAATAACCCACTCAAAAAGCCAAAAAGAGTACTGTGGAGAGGATTTTACCTGAACGGTCTATCTACTTTAAATAGGAGAGAGAGAAATTTCCTTTTGTTTAAATTAAATACAACTAGTGTTCTCCAAAGCTTTTTTTTTTATTATTCAGTTTAACAGAGCGTAGCCCCACTGGGAGTTCATATGGAAATATGAGAAATAGGTTCTTAACTATCTGCTGTGAACTGGAAACACATTTCAAAAATCCCCCAATCCCTTCAGATTTCCTTTGAATTATAAACTGAAGGATCTAAAAGCTGGCTAGAGTTTAAGGTTTGTTGTGATGGTGGTGGTGTCTGTTTGTTTTCTAATTTAATGTTTTAAAAATATGTGTAACCAGCAAATAGAGCATTTCATAAATACTCTCCTGGGAAATTAAAACGCAGAAGTTAACCAATTACTCACAAAAAGAGCAGCAATAAAAGCTGTCAGCTAGTGCCAAGGCATGAGGAATACTGAGAGCAGAAAGGCAATTACTGAATTGATGTTTGATCCACATCTACCCCTTCTCTGAGCTGGCAATTTTCACGAACAGAGAAATTTTAGATCAAGGATTTACCAAAAAGGAGTTATTTCATGCCAGACAGACAAACAGACAGACAGACAGACATAATTGCTGGGCCAGATCCTCAGCTAGTGAAAACTGGCATAGCCCCATTGACTTCACTAGAGCTGGGTTGATTTATGGCCAAGGATCAACAAAGCAAACTTCTGCTGAATTGGCTAGGGTAGGAGGCCTTACATTTGGTAGATTGCAAGAAGCTACAGATACGATTTTTTATTCTTGAGGGCACTAAGTGCCTGCAGTTCCTACTGAAGTCAAACTCAGTACCTTTGAAAACACTGGGTCAAATAGGGGGGTTTGCTGCACTATGGAGTCTGCATGACTCCATATATGACACAGCTGGTAAAGCAGGGGCACTGAGGGCATTCACACCCATCTTTCTGGACTGAGTCCGGAAGATTCATCACTGCATAGACCTCCTCTTGCAACATTTGCATATGGCATGATAAAACATGGAGGGTTACTTCACCCTTAGGCATGTGCCCCATCATCCATCTGCCCAGCTACTCTGGTCAACTGCTTGAACATTCATCCCTAAACCACTCTGCTTTAGTTCACCCACCTATAAAATGGGTATAATGATACCTAACTCAGATGTGCATTCTGAAGTTTGACAGATGTTCATAGAGTGCTTTGAGCTACTCTGATGAAAGGTGCTATAGAAGCGCAAATTATTAAAAGAGCTGGTAAAAATTTGAAATTCCAGTGAAAAATGGTTCACTATTTTGAAATTTATTTTTTTAAAACCATCTCTAATTATTAAGTACTTCCTACATGTTTTCTGAAGTTAACTAGTATCTGAAATGTGTGAACTCCTAACACACAAGTAGTAGCAGGTCAAAAAACTTACCCTCTTCCTGGATTTTATTCCTGGAAGGAATTCAAAGTGGAACACCTCAAAATCCAGTCCAAATCTTTTCTCCAGGCACAGCTGCTCCCAGTGGTCCTCCATTTAGAGCCTAAATCTTATGCTGTTATATTCAGGCTCTTATGCTGCATCCATCACTGTGGTATCTAAGCACCTTCCAGATAGGCATTAAGTGACATGACTAGCATCTCTGAGGTGCTCTCCTTCTAGAGAGCTAGTCCCACTACTCCTGAAAGCAGGTGGGGGGAAAACTGCTCAAAGAGCCAGTAGAACCCAGTTCATTTTCCAGCTGGTTCAACACCTGCTAACAAGGTGGGACTTTCAGGTAAACATTGCCAGACTGCTGCAAGAGTGAAGGTCTTCCAAGGCCCTCCCTCCCATAGCTACTCTTACTACATGGATCCACAAGTAGGCAACCAAGAAGCCTGTACAAGACTGAAGGCTGCACTATAAACTGAAGGGCTATACTTCCCTCTGGCGATTTGTACAGGGGTGAGAGGAAGATGCCTAACTCAGAGGGAATGCAGGCAGGCAAACAAGGGGGAGGTTAAATCCACTGGCGATGGGATTGTGATGTTAAGTCCTTGCCAGAAGAATCATAAGAATATTACCAATGTGTATCATGGTGACAAGCAATGATTCTGAACAAACTAGTCAGAACTGTCCTTACAATGTTTCTGTGAAAACAAACTCTGAAGAAGACACTCTCCTACCTTCAAGTCATGTTTCTTGGAAATTTTCTGCACCAATGAACTTTGTTCAAAATCTTGACTGACAGGTGGAGGACTCAATTAGTAGGTGGAGCTCTTATTCCTCCACATGTCATTGGACGGCCTCTGCAGGTTAGCTCCTGCACACTTTTCACTTGACATAACACTTAATAACAACAATAGCAGGTTAACATTCCTAACAGCAGTGCTATGAGCAAAGAGCTCAGTGCGGGGAAAAGAGAATCCCGAAGAATAACTGCCGGCTACAACAACCCTTGGTGCAGGGAACTTCCCAGAAATTGATTAACTGGTAGGAAAAAATCTCCCTTTCTGCTTGTGCCTTGCATCAGTCTAAAAAAAATGAATACTTAAAAAAAGAAACCTCAATGGTTTTCCAATGTTTCAATTCTGCAGAACATTTTATAAAAGAGCATTCTTCTCACAGCCCCACCTCCTCCTCCGACCACTGCTCGGCTCTCAAAATACATCATCCTATGGACTTCCAGAGAAGGCTCCATAGCCTACAGACAGCAAGAAATAATTTCTGCTGGAAACAAGAGCAGCTCAAGGGGAATAACAAAGGAGTTCAAAAAAAAGATAAAGGCCTCCTTAGAACTAGATTGAGGCTGCAGGGAAGAAAAGACAGGATAGTATTGAGTCTTGAACTTAGAAATTGGCTGGATGCACCTGGACATCAGTGGATAGGACCTATCTACCAACCCCTCAAGCAGACAGGCCTATCAGCATGCCACAGCTAGCCCATTGCCATGCCACATTGTAAGATCTCCAGAGATTTGGCTAGGGAAGACTTTGCCCTTTGCTGTTGACAGAACACCATCAACAGAAGCTGCAATGGGAAACAGGCCAAATAGTCCAGGAGACTGATGAATGTTGTGAGGAATCTTTTGTGGCGAGGCTGGAAAAGACAGTGAACAAAGACAGGCACCACACCAGTCTGGAGTTACCGCTTCCCACTCTTGTCAAGGTGAGGCAATCCCTACCTCAGAGGAGAGGGTCCTGGCAGAGATGAGGCAAATGGTAAAAATGGTAAATGTCTTGCGATGAGGCTCCTGGCAGCCTCTGAAACACTGTCCTCTGAAACCTTTACCATGGCCTGAATTTCCTAGATGGGTGTCTCAAGCTGGATCTGTCACAGAAGGTGGTCTCCTTGGCTGATCCCACAGGGAGATGCACACCATAGAGATGGTGGGTGGAGGGACACAAAATTCCACACTTGCCTGATTTGTTTCCCCAAATTTTCTGCATGAGGATCTCGGACTTGTTCGAAATCCTCAATACCCAAACAGGAATCACATGCTTCACCCACTTTTAAAGTCGAGCAGTGGCAGACACTTCTCTTTTCATTCTTCCTTTTCTTCGTACAGATTGTAGTCAGAGGCCTATAATTGGCAGGAGACTTATGTCTGGAATTAGCTTTCACCTTTCTCCATCTCACAGGAGGAGGAATAATTACAGGCAGGTTCTTCTTTTTTGCCCTCTGCTGCCCAGGCTAGCTGAACTGACCCAGACGCCTAATCAGACATGCTGGCCTGGCATCATGCATTTTTCTTTTGCCTCCTTGGTGCTAGCACAGCCACTTACACAGAAGTCACTTGGATGCGGGTGGGGAGAGGGAGGTGCTTACTAAAAAAGGATCTCCTGCCGCTCCAGGAACGCCCAGTGCATCAGCTTGATTGTTTTCTTTAAAGACAAGGTTGGAATCTTTATTTCACACTTAAGAGTTCACTGTCTAGGCACGACATGACTGATACTCTGAGCAAATGAAACTGGTTGGTCAAAAGGGGCCACAGGTGGTAGAAATCATCTTAGTAATCTCTTGAGCCTCTATGAAGCAGCGACCTATCGTGAGCCTGCACAGGCAGAAAGGAGATGGAGCCAGCCCGCTGAAGTTGTCCAGTTAGCAGCCTCTCAATAGGAAACTCCTCCACCTTTGGAATGGTCTGTCTCCCTGTCAGTCAAAGGTGGGAACTGAAGCCCATAGCCAAGACCAGCACAGGGGTTGAACAGAAATAGAGTATTAGTATCTCAGAATCATAATGTACAGTCTTGTGCATTTTTAAAAGGTGAGGTGGAGAGCTCCCTCCACTGGAAGGGAGGGGAGAAAAAGAGGGGGTTTGGAGGAGTGAGGTTTTGTAGAGGTTTCAGAAAAATCAATGAGCTATCCCAGTTGGATCATTATCTGAAACCCAGAACAGATGAGCTGACACACCAGTTGGGAAAGGGTCAGTATATAAAGATCTGGCTTAACAAAGAGATACAGACAGATTTCAAAAGACACCAGACAAATTTGGACCATTTCTTGAGGAAGCATTCAGAGTAAATGCATGCAACTTACTTTTTTTCCATCAGTTTTAGCCCAAGCAGGTGTAGGCGTCCCAAACACCTGAAAAGCATAATCTCAGCTAGAGCTAGAGCATAATTGACAATAACCCAAGTCCAAGATATGATACAGGAAAACAACTGTTGCAATCAGTATGTTAAAGGCAGCTTTGAAAACAGCTATCGCTAACATTAGAAATACGGTTTCGTTTTTTCCTTTGCTACAGAAGGTTTGTATTAAACGTCTCTTTGACAGATGCTCCACTCAAAAACCTATTAAAATGACAAGGTAATGCAGTTGTTAATGCAGAAGGAACTATTCTGAGCATTTAGCATGACCTCTTACGTAACACAAGCTATAGAATTTCACCAAATGGTTCCCAAATCCAGCCCAATACCTTATGGCTGACTTAGAGCATATCTTTTAGAAAGATATCCAGGCTTTCTTGAGAGACTTTCAAATGATGGAAAATCTGCCACAACCCTAGGTAAATTATTCCATAGGTTACTTACCCTCATTTAAAAGAAAAATCATGCTTCATTTCTAGTCTGAATTTCTCTCGCTTCATCTTCGAGCCTTGGGATCTTTTTATGCCTTTGTCGGCTAGATAAAGAGCTCTCAACTATCAGAAATTTTCTCCCCATGTAAGTGCTTATAGATTCTGGTGATGGGGATTCAAACACCTTTCGAATGATGCAGTTTGTGGAGCATTGTGTTACGGATCCATGACAAGGATTATGTGCTCTAAGGGAGGCATGGGGACAGTGGAGACCTGGGTATTGGATGGTGCAGAGCATCCTATCTTACTCATTAGCAATAAGCTTTCTCCCAGAGAAACACAACATGCAACCATCATAGTTATTGCCTAAGACAGGTGTATGAACTAGTAAAAGACCATCATCCATAGCCATGGCAAACACCACTTGGGCCTGCAATCAGTCTTATTATTTACATTTTCCTCCCCTTTTCCCCTGCAGGTGAATTTGGCAATCCTGTAAGTGAAACCTGTGGCCAGGCCTTGGGTCTTAACTAGACTGCTTGTTGTAACAGAATGGGAAACACTGCAGATGAGAGAAAGGCACAAACAGGAACTCATTTCCCTTTACTAGGGAATATGAGCCTCTCTCTGACCTGGCTGGCTAGCTCCTTATCTTCAGACTATAAAGAACACCTTGGCCCCAAAGGAAAGGGGGCCAATTTGGAGTTGACTGTTACATGATGGAAAGCTCCCAGAAAAAGCTGTAGCTGACTTACACCCAAACACCGGGTAATTTGAAAATCTATAAGAAAGATCTAACTGTTAATTACCAGCACACCAACCTCCCCATGCCCATTTTCAGATACCATACCAAAAAATTTCCTAAAGAAAATCAAACTGTGCTAATCTAATTCAGGGCCAGGGATGCAATCCCATGTTTAGGGTGGCCATAAAACTCTGACTGCCAGAAGCCAGGAAGGGAAGATAGGGGTAGAGAACTCTCCAAAATTGCCCTGTTCTGTACACTGCCCCTGAAGCTCTGGTGCTGGCCACTGCCAGAAACAGGATACTGGGCTGGATGGACCATTGGTCTGACCCAGTATGGCTGTTCTTATATTTAGTCTGATTTGTGCTTGTGCTTAATCTTCATCCAAGAGAACTCTACCCTGGGATTTTGTCTGAGTAAGGAATGAGTAAAAATTGAGTAAGGATGTGGTCCAGGATGCTTACATCTGAAATGGCAGAGGCAAAAACTACTGGTCCATCAGAAATACTTAGGGGATTTTGCAAATATGGAAGTAGTATTATTTAAGGAAACTGGCATGTTTTAAAGGATGACTTTTGTATGTGAGAAACAACAGTTATTTTCTGCTCTATGTGTAGGGGAAAGTAACTTCTGGTAATGGTGACCATCATGAACCCTAACTAGGAGTGAGCTCTTTGCTTAGCTGGAAGGCAACATATTAAAAATTAAGAAAGCTACAAGAGTTTGAAAAATAATTTCTGATCACACTGAGGACCTGACCCAATGCCCATTGAAAGACCACCCATTACCTTCTGTCTTTGATGAGCCTTGTATCAGGCCCTTAGCCAGCTGACTCACCTGGAGTCCTCTCCCATTGTCTCCCAACAACGCATATTTTCAGGATTTAAAGCACTATTGTCTTAAGACCTCAACTCAGTCTATTACGGTTTCAACATATACTTTACACCTTCATCTGCCACAATGCATCCCAGGTCGCTAAAATTTGGCCTGGCTGCCCCTCTGTTATGACGGAGCAGCAGCCAGGCCAAATCTGCTGTTGTAGGCCTACGAGTGGGGCAGCACACTGAAATTTTGTGTACGGTGGCACATCATCTTGAGTGGCCTCTACATTCACTCTCTTTCTGATGTTGGGAACAACATGTTTAATCTCCACAGCATTTTCCTGGTATGATATTCTAAATCAGTGCATATGTACATGCTTCTCTATATGCTTTTTTCTTCTTCTTCTTCTCAGTTTTCCTAAAATATTCTCATATATGGTGACATGACGACTAGACATGTTTCAGAGGTGTTTGAAACCTGATGCAAATGGATAAAATTTAACCAAGTAATTGGGCAATATTACAGAAACACACTAGCAACAAAAGCCACTGGACAGCAAGATGGCTGCCAGCAGTTCCGTACTGCAATTCCCTGACCTAAACAGAAAAGAAGTGACCCTGCAAAAAAAAAAAAAGTTTCCAACAAAAGTCACCCAAGAGAAATGGTTGTGTGTCTGATCTTGCAGGGCTTTACTTGCGTGAGTAGTTCTTCCATGCACAAGTAGTACATGGAAGCCATGTGAGCAAGGGAGCAGGTCTAAGGTATTTTATTCAAAGCGTTTGATATGGTATCCCACAGTATTCTTGCCAGCAAGTTAAAACAGTATGGATTGGATGAATGGACTATAAGGTGGATAGAAAGCTGGCTAGATCGTCGGGCTCAACGGGCAGTGAACAACGACTTGATGTCTAGTTGGCAGCTGGTAGTGCCCCAGAGGTCGGTCATAGGGCTGGTTTTGTGCAACATGTTCATTAATGATCTTGATGATGGGATGAATTGCACCCTCAGCAAGTTCATGGATAACACTAAGCTAGGGGGAGAGGCAGATACACTGGAGGGTAGGGATACAGTCCAGAGTGACCTAGACAAATTGGAGGATTGAGCCAAAAGAAATCTGACAAGGTTCAACAAGGACAAGTGCAGAGTCCTGCACTTAGGACGGAAGAATCCCATGCACTGCTACAGGCTGGGGACTGACTGGCTAAGCAGCAGTTCTGCAAAAAAAGGACCTGGGGATTACAGTGGACAAGAAGCTGAATATGAGTCAACAGTGTGCCCTTGTTGTCAAGAAGGCTAATGGCATATTGGGCTGCATGTTGTTCTTATTAGTAGGAGCGTTGCCAGCAGACTGAGGGAAGTGATTATTCCCCTCTATTTGTCACTGGGGAGGCCACATCTGGAGTATTGCATCCAGTTTTGGGCCCCACACTACAGAAAGGATGTGGACAAATTAGAGAGAGTCCAGCGGACTGCAACGAAAATGATTAGGGGGTTGGGGCACATGACTTATGAGGAGAGGCTGAGGGAACTGGGCTTATTTAGTCTGCAGAAGAGAAGAGTGAGGGGGGATGTGATAGCAGCCTTCAACTACCTGAAGGGGGGTTCCAAAGAGGATGGATCTAGGCTGTTCTCAGTGGTGGCAGATGAC
Organism: Natator depressus; assembly: GCF_965152275.1. Classification (NCBI taxonomy): domain Eukaryota; kingdom Metazoa; phylum Chordata; order Testudines; family Cheloniidae; genus Natator; species Natator depressus. The sequence continues at coordinate 75,876,593 of NC_134243.1, forward strand.
AGAACAAGGAATAATGGTCTCAAGTTGCAGTGGGGGAGGTATAGGTTGGATATTAGGAAAAACTATTTCACTAGGAGGGTGGTGAAGCACTGGAATGAGGTTCCTAGGGAAGTGGTGGAATCTCCATCCTTAGAGGTTTCTAAGGCCTGGCTTGACAAAGCCCTGGCCGGGATGATTTAGTTGGGGTTGGTCCTGCTTTGAACAGGGGGTTGAACTAGATACCTCCTGAAGTCTCTTCCAACCCTAATCTTCTATGATACTATGAAATATTTTTGTGTTTCACAGAAGTTTTCATAAAATTTGCCTGAGAAATGCAATTGTTCTGTTCCTTTAAGTTCTTGCCCATATGGATATAGAGAGATTACGTATGCACCAGATTCTCTGCTTTGATCTGACCAGGGCAAAGTAGCTCAACACACCAGCCATCAGAGGATTCTCCCTACCCGAGGTTCCTTAGGTGGTGCAGTGGTTCCCTACACTATTCACTTGGCTACCAGCACAGAGGTTATGGCCGGGGAAAAGGGAGTAGGAACAGGGTCTCCTTACCATTCCAACCCAGAGGAAGGTTTTTTCCAGCAGTTAGGAGGCTAACCTGGAACTCAGGAGACCTGGTTTCAGTTCCCTGCTCTGCCACAGACTTCCTGTGTGACCTTGGGCAAGTCGCTTAGCCGCTCTGTCCCTTAGTTTGCCATCTGCAAAGTTAGGATAATAGCACGGCCCTAGCTCAGAGTGGTGTTGTGAGGATAACTCCATTAAAGATCATGAAGTGGCTCAGATACTCCGGTAATGGGGGTCATAAGGACCTAAGAAAGATAGGTAGATTCCTAGCTCCTGGAACAGAGCCTTGGAGCGGTTGACAGTGGAGCGGCTATAATTTTCCCTGGGGATCCAGCCCACACAGAACTGGTCAGGTCACAGGGGACGCAAAGGTGATTTAGAAACATTTTATGCTTCAGGTATGCTGAGCCCCCACCAGAGGATCTGGCCTCAAGCAGCTGATCATCTTCAACAGCTTCTTCCCAGTTCAAAAGTGACCTACTTTTCCCATTCTAAGCAGATTGCTGTTGCTTTAGAACAATGTCAAAAATGGCCTGTTTTCTGAACGAATTCCCTTCATTTTGGGCAGAGAAACTAAAACCTTTGCTAATGCAAGGGTGACAGTTTACTGGTACTCCACTAAAATAGCAACAGTTATTGGCACAGCATATGTGAATAATAAATGTGTTATAAAAAAAAAGTATTAGCCCCTTCTATATCCTTCACGACGCTGCCTTGCAAACAGCATTCTTTTAAAAGTTGGCTTTGCATCTTTGGAGGCCCAAGCTGATTTCACAGCCAAGTTTGCCACTGCTGTGGAAAACAGGCTCCACATGCAAGCCAGCTGAAGTCATCTGGGCTGGAGAGGACTAGCGCTGCGGCTGCTGCCACTGTAAAAGTGCTGTTGGACACAGACTTTTCACAGGGCTGCGTAAAGAACAAAAAATCCACAGCGGGGCTGCCAGCTTGACACCTTTCTATCGCTTAAGATGGCTAATCCCGGGCAGTGGTTACTTACAATAAACCACGTCTGTCCCTCACAGAGACATAAGCAGTTAAGTAAATGGGGAGCTCTTTTATTCCGTAAAGAGTCTTACACCACCCTCATCGCTGTAGTCCATGAGCACAATCCAGCAGTGCCCTGCCTGTGCCAAAAAGCTACCCAAAAAGCTACAGGGAGAGCAGATTTTAATAGCAAATTGAAAGCTGCGCTTTGTACCCTCTTCCCCCTTTACTTCCACTCCCCTGTTGAAGGAACACACAACATTCAGTGCCGTACTGTGGGAGACTCACTTCCTGCGCCATGGCCTCTCGTATTATATAAACCAGAATTATATAGACTTTTCATTTGCACTCAGTATTCCGTTCCGGGCATCTGCATTTTCCTGATTTAGAAGGAATTTGTTTTCTGCATCTTTCTTAATTAACATCTGTGCCTGCACAAAGTTCTTGACTAGGTCTTTCCAGGGTGTAATTCGTGGCATATTTACACATTTCTATTCTAAGTAAAATAATAAAAAAAAAATAGAATGGAATACTTCTATTCTCCTAAGATGTTCCACAGCGTTAACTGTTTGAGATAACTGAGCTTGTTGGCCCTTTTTAAATTACATAATTTGGAGCCTCAGAAAAACTCACTAGTTTCAGTAGAGAGTGGCACAGGCTTAATTAGCAGAATGTTAAACATTTCTTCTAAGATCCTTTTTTTAAATGCTGCTTTTGTCCCTACCTAGGCTACAGTGAAAAGATTGCACAGTTCCCTACAACAGCTACACCATTAGGCATTCAAATGGTACATGGCTCCTCGCAAAATGGTCTCTCCTGCCAGTTTCACACAGGAACCCTCCATTCACAGTGGAACTAGTTTATAGCCTTAAATGGTGCACTAGTCTTCTGTTGGTGTGCTGCTGACGGGATTTCACTTAGCGTGAACTCTGTAATGAAACTCCAAATAGAAGGAAACTTCCCAAGTGTTTCAATGCACTACACAATTCTAGTTAAAGCGAGCCTCAGTTTAGAATAAAATGTCTCGGGGGGAGCAGGGAAAGGAGAGAATGACATTGCTACGAGAGAGTCCACTGTATTTCGTTTTAGAAATGTGCAATGTAACCAACTGCACCACAGCATTCAATCCTTATCTTGACACTCATTCTATGGCTCTAGGCTGAAGTGCATTAACAGCAAAATATACTTTATCCATTTATATGTCTACATCTCATGGAACAATATTTAAAACTGCAAATGAACAGAGCCAGGGGAAAATAACTTAGGAAATGGGAAACTGTTTTATTTTCATAAGCAATTACACTCTAAGGGCTTTGACTGGTGTAAATTGGTGTAGCATTATGGGCTTCAATGGAGCTATACCAATTTACACCAGTTTAAGGTCTGGCAGTTAATACTGATCTGGATATAGAGGGCAGTCTTTACTAAGGATTGTCTCTAGTAAGTCATATTGTGTCTTAAATCAACCAGTTTAGCCATTCAATTTCCAGTAGACGTTTGTTCAACTTTTGGTCAAGCATACTTCCACTAGGCAAATTAGTCTTGTTGGTCTCTTGGGTATTGCAAAGACAAGTTTTACTGTCTCACGATATAAGGCAGTATCTGGTTTTTTTTCCTAATATCCAAGATTATAATGGGTAAGGATAGCAGATGCAGGGACTGGAGCTCAGAGTTAGACACTCATGTAGAACTTTGGTTGCAAGTTGTCTTATTTATCTTGATATGGCATTGAAAGATTTGATTCCTCTCCTTTCCACTCATTCTTTAGAAGGTTGACCTGCTCATTTTCATAAGACAAGTAATAATTTCTTACACTAGCTTCCACATTTTCAAAAAAGCTCTGCTTTGAGGCCAGATTTTCAAGAAGGCTCAGCTCCCATGTAAGCATCAAATAAGGGGCCAGATTTCCAAAATGGCTCAGAGCATGAGGAACTGAGTCCATATAAAAATCTGGTCACAGGTGTCACCATCGGAGCTGCTGGATGCTGTGCAACTTTTGAAAAATCTTTCCCTTATTTTGGTGCCTCATTGAAAATCTGGTCCTAATGGGTGAAGGAAAAAGTAAGAATCTTTGTGTAAATCTATCAAAGATACAATTCAGCGTTTGAGGTTTCCCACATCTTTCGGCAGAAGCCTGAGTTACTTACCTTTAGGAACAGGAATTTATTCAAAATCTTGAGAACATAGTAGCCCCAGTATAGATGGAGCCCTTGCAGAATTAGAAGCTGCCCATTGAAGATGAAATACGCTATGACGATTTTTGAGGAGTAATAGGAAGGCAGATATAATGTGCCACGTAAAATCCTGAAAAGTAAAGGCAATTGTTACAAAACTAGGAACACAACATGCATGCCTGAGATATTTAGATTTTTTTAAATTTTAAATTGATTAGCTTCATCACCTTGCTATGTACTCAAAATATTTAAAACTGCAAAGTCTAAACATTCAATAATAAATCTTGGCTCTACTGAAATGTGCAGTGTGCTATTAAAATAGTCTTCCGAAGCCAAGCATTTTGAGAGTTGCATATAAATGGTTTAAGTATGGTTAAAAAATTCCATTATCTCCAAACAGGAAAGTGTATGTAGGATACGTACATTGCTACTCAAAAGATTTTCTTCATCATTTTCAATGCTAATTCCCCCCAGTCTCTAGGCCCAATCCTGAAATCCTTATTCCAGTGAAATGCTGAAGGAATTTAGGATTTGACTCTTTGTTAATTAATTCACGTGTTTATTTTTTCTTGAGCCTCATCTTCAATTTCATAGCTGGGTTGTTTCTTTTTGTTTTATACTCTTCAGTTGCTTCATTTACTGTTTCCAAACTCAAGAGTGAGGACATAAGACTCCATAAAGCAAAATGACTGGAGATCACTTGTGCAGTTAATTTAAAAAAAAACCAAAAAAACAAAAAACCCCACACCAATAAAAACCAGGAAGACAAAAGATAGGGGCATTTTGGAAATACAGAAAGTGACAGAGAATTAAGAAAGGGTTGGGCAATCAACATGCAGGCATATTATTAATATAACCAGCTGGTGTCCCTGAAAAATGCTACATAAAATTCATTGTAGTAAACTCAAGCTACGCTGCACATCTTAAGAATTTTAATGAACCAAGATTAGGTACTATCCCCCTTGTATTTATCATTTAATGGTTGCTAATCTGACCTCTGAAAAAATAACAACAGATCTTCTCCTGAAGCCACAACACATCCAGTTCCTTTTCCTTTTCATCCAAACCTTAACCAACCTCCTTCTGAAAAGAAAATGAAACAGGAGTTGTGACTGAACCAAATGTTACTTACCAAAAAGGGAAAAGGATAATCCGTGTGATGAAGAACACGACAGAGAAGATGACGAAGAGAGTATTGCAGGTTTTTTCCCAACGAGCGTAATTAAACATTTTGGCTGACTGAAATTGAATAAAAACCAACCAAACATGTTCAGAGACATTTATTAGCCTCAGAAATAGCTCCTATTTAAGTTCCTATAATTAAGGATTTAGATTAAAGAGAATTCCCATCCACTTTGGCAAAAATAGCAACCATTTTAATGTTACTTGATAAAATAATAACAAAACATATTCCATGTTGATATTGTTCCTTTCATCTCAAAAGGAAAGGACTCTATGTGAAAGGCCTTACAACAACTCTCTGATTAGAACATTAAGTTAGTTGCAAGACCTTCCATTCCCCAGGTTTGCAACAGATTTAAAGGGGCTGCAGTCACAGAGGAGAGGGGAGACTTAGGCCCTGCTACACACTCTGGAATAGCTCTGATTCAGCCATCAGTGGCAAGCAATCAGCATAGCTGCACCAGAGCTGACCCCTTACATGTAGATAAGGGCATGTTGGTTTGTCTCCCTCAGTGCTTGATCCACAGAGGATATGAGTCTGTTCCAGCTTGGCTCTTTAATTCAAACTCTAGAGGCTCATGCTTTTAGCTCTGGAAGTCCCTGGTTCAGTCCCCAGGGTATTGGCCAAGCCTGCGTCTGTCACAATGAGGTTTTTACCGATTGAGTTAACTGAGAATCGTCTCATTCCTAAAGCCGCAGCACACCTTTGTCTACACTTAGAGGGTCATCACCAGTGCAGCTACCCCAATTACTGGCCCCAACTGACCGAATCTGGGCTGTTTCCAAGTGTGGACAAAGGTTCATGGGCCATTCTCTGCTCTCAGTAACACTGGTGTAAATCTAGAGTAACTCCACTGACGTAAGCACCACTTTGTGCTGGCCCTGCTGCAGAGGGGCAAGTTTCATCTTGTGGAACTCAACAGGAGTGCCACACTCAGAGACTGTTAAGGATCAGGCCACATATAAGAAGTTAAGCGAGTCTGGATAACGTTTCAGATGCTAATCCAGACCAAACCTCTTAAGATTTGCCCATCGCTACAAACTGCCCATAGGTTGGCCAATTTTGTCTAATTTTAACTGCAAAAGAAGATCAATCAAGGTGCACAGCTGAAATTCTAGCCCTAATTTCACACTACAGGACTTCTCTTCCTGTCTGTTTTCAACTGCCCAAAGTTATTCAATGACAAGAGGTCAGACTTGATCAAATGGTCCCCTTGGCCTTACAAATCTATAAAAACATTTCTTAATGGGGACGGAAGGGGGAAAGAGGGGAAAAAACCTGCCACTGAACAAAACCTGAGCGATTAAAAATTGAATGTGAGATTTACCTCAAGCCAGAAGTCTGCAGTGTCATGTACAATCATCACTAAGGTCCCAATACGAACGTAATTGCTGCACCAAGAACAGGCCATCAAAACAATGGCTGCCAAATGGTGAACGACATGGGCCATAAAGTCCTACGAATAAAATATAACCCAAAAATTTAAAGAAAACAATATTACTTTTTAAAATGGACATTTAACAAATGTAGTGACACAGCAGGCACTGGTGGGATATCAAACTGGAGGTTGCAACGGAAGCAGAGAGGGCGTGCAATGCACCGGCTTTGTATGCACAAGCTCTAGAGTGATGCTGTCCTCTCGTCAGTAGTTCTCAGCCTTTTTGGGCTCAGGACCCATTTGTAAATGTTTATAAGCCTGGGGTGGAGGCCCAGTGGGTTTAGTCAGATCCTGCCCACTGGAGGGGTTGGGTCCTGCCTCACAGTCACCCCACAGTGGCATCTCCTGCAGCTCCTGTGCTGTGGGGCTGGCTGGGCTTGGCTCTCCTATCTGGGCATCGCAACCCCTGGAGTTGCAGCATCACTCAGGTTTGGCCCTGCTGTCCTGACTGGACCAAATTTGCGTGAGTGGAGTTATGACCTGGCTCATGGGGTTACAGTGCCACTCACTCAGATTTGGTCTACCTGGACTCCCGTTGTCATGACGGCTGGGCTAAACCTGATTGGTGTTGGGACCCCAGAGGCTGCAGTGTCTGGAGCGGGGCTGGCTGGGCTCGCCTCCCTGCGGGACAGGAGCTGCTGTGTGACTCTTTGAAACTTTCTGGCAACCCAATTTTGGGTCCCGACCCATGGGTTGAGAAACCCTGCTCTAGTGGCTGACCCCATGGAGAGGCTATAGGACCTGCTACTGTTACCAGGTATGGGAATTCTCCTTCAGCTCAGGTGGTAAAAGCCTGTGGTTTGGGAGTGGAAGGATCAAGCTTTTAGTCCCAACCTCCCCATTTGTTGGATTTGATAGAACTGTGATGTTGGTTTATTGCAGGGGCAAGGGATACCTCTTAGTACACCCACAATTATTACAGGGGTCAGATACTCCTGGCCCTTCTCCCTGCCTCATACCCACACACAGAAAATATTACGGAGGTGAGGTTTACTCCTGGCTACACAGACCGATTGCTTTGGGGTAAGATATCACTCACCCCTTCCCCCACCACTTGTTGTTGAGGGGGCAAGGGATGGCTGGGGTCATCCTGGCCATATCATATTCATCAAATAGCTACTGACTTGAAGGTTCAAGTACTGATTATTTCAGAACCTGCCACCGTGTCTTCTTAACAGAAGAGTAACACTCATAAGAGAATCAAAGACTTTGCTTGCAAATAATTGTAAATACTTGCCTTCCTTTTGATGTCAGTACCAAGGGTAAACAACAGAGACCAATAGAAACTAATCTCGGCCATGTAGTACCAATACTGGGATGATAGCAAGGACTGTAAAGAAGAAAATATTCATTTTTTCACTAGTCATTTCAATGCATTGCAACAAATGAGTACAAAATACCATGGACTTATTTACCCTTCTTTTGCTCTTCTACTTAATCTGAGTTTGAAAACTGAAATAATGTTCTGAGGTTTATTAAGGAGCAAAACATTCTGAGAGCCAAATCTTTCAGGCTTTATTCAGGCAAAACTCCCAGTTTCTTCAGCTCCTCCAGATTCTAGTATGCCTTCTCTGTCAGTGACCTGCTCTATATGCAGAGTGCACCTGCATTTATTTGCAAACCAGTGAAAATAAATCAAGTCCATCATTATTATTTACAAATTAAAATTTTAACATATTCACATATCTGATAACTGAAACTGAAGTAGTTTATTTCTATTAAAAGCCTATGCATCTATCTAAACTGTGAAAGGGCTATTTCCTCCACTGGGGAAAACCACAAAAATACCGTGTTGATCAATGCAACAATTCTGAAGAGCTCACCTGAAATGGATAGCCAACCCACACTTGCCATATATCATAAAACCAAGGTTTCTGGGGAAGACAGAACCATGCAAAGAATGAGCAGTCAGTCAATCTTAGCTCAGAAGCATTTAAAAAGTGACTCGAGGATGAAGTAGGATTATCAATTATATTCTCATACTACATTTTCTCTATCAACTGTACCCTAAAGCAATCACGTGTCCCAGTTTTAATAGGCCAGTCTCCGTTCTTCATATGACGCCCCAAATGTCTTGGGAGATTTTGGGGGCACCTGAAATGTTTCGCTTTTCCATTTTATAAAAGAAATCCCATGTCTTGAATGATAAGTACAGTTTGTTCAACAGCATTGCTACAGCTATTAGAATTTGTATGGTCTTTATCAGGCACAAACTTTCCAGCAGAACAAGCACTCAGCAAGATGAACAGTGCTTGGAGTGAAGAAAAATGCCAAATGAGCACCTAAACCATCAAAGCTGTTCTTTTGCTCAAAATGAATGTTAATGACATCTGTTTAGTGTTTTATGATAAACTCATTCAGAACATTAGCTTACAGGGAAAAATCCTCTACTCCAACAAGAACACACATATTGATGTTGGGTATTGACAATAGCAACCCTAGTGAACGTTTAAAAAAAAAAAAGTGTCCTTTTGTTTTTTGTCTGAATGTGACTCTAAAAAAATTTACAACAAAAGTCTCCTGGTATTTGATTTTGAAAATATGGCCACGTTACATGAAATCCGTGAGGCACCTTGTAAAACCATCACCCACCCATCTATTAAATAACACAACACTGCCTGACAATAATGATTTCTGCAATTCTTCCTTAAAATGCTGGTTAGATGTAAAATTACATTTTATTGAGAAAGAAAAATAGTAAGTTTAAATGTAAATAAAATCTGGGTGAAAAGAGTAGGCTGTAATTTAGATTATAATACTTTATAAAACAGCATTATGGTTTGAATCCAAAGCCCACTGAAGTCAATTGGAAATCTTCCACTGACTGCAAAGGTCTTGGGAATATGCCCTTATTTTGTTAAAAGTGTGATAAAAATTGAAAACCTCCCCCAAATTAACTTACATCATATAGAAATATAAATCCAGCAATGGATGATGTGAGATAAAATGAAAATCGCCAGCTGCAAAACAAAAACAAAAAAAGGAAAATCAGAACCGCTATTGCTCCTTCATAGACATTATGCAGAAACGCAATTGTGGCAGCCAGTCAGCGTGGCAGGAGACTGCACAATTACTGAGACATACAATGTACAGCTTTATCCTCTCCCTGGCTGTGTCCACCAATCACCATATGATTATCTCTCAATCACCATGATGCAATTATTTCTCTTTTGGATTGGCTAAGAGTTATTATTAACCAGGTGTAGGGATTTACATAACCACATTATGGCTAAGGAATGTGCACATTTCTCTGTCATGATTGTCTAAAGTAACCCCTCTCTTCTGACGGCCTTTACATAATGTCTTTCACACTGGAAAAATATTGATACAATGAACATCCATAGCAAATGGCAATTCGAATTCAAGTGACATATATGTATGTATGTTATAGGTGAGGCTGGTAGCACCATCTTATGTTAAGTTTGCCCGACACTTCCCATTGCATAGTCTCTCTCTATTACTGTCAGATAGTCACATTTGAATAAGAACTTTTTCCTGTCATGGGGCAACTGGCCCCTTTAAGGGGAATCAGGGCCCAGTCTTCCGGGAGCTGCCTTCTGAAGACCCAACTAAGGGGTAACTGACTGCCCCGGGTAGCTACTTAAAGGTTAGTTAGTAAACGAACATCTGGACCTAGTATAAAGGTTATTTCGGGTTAGTAATGGTAGGTACTCTCATGGAGAAGGTGCTCCTAGAGAGAAGTCTCCCACAGAGGAAATGTTTGTTCCCAGGGACAGGAAGCCAGTCAGGGGAGCTCACTGGGGAAAGAACCTACAAGGTACGCTCCCAGAGAGAGGAGATCGTTAAGGGAGAGCTACAATTAGCAGGCCACCAGAAAGGCCTGGTCCCAGTAAAGGGACCTCTAAACAGTGGCAGGAAGGCCAACCTGTCAGAAACCACAGGCTGTCCCTGAGAAAAGCAATGGTTGGCAGGTCTCCATAGACCTCTGGCTCTGGGGAAAGATTCTTCTCAGGTAGTGGCAAGAGACCAGACTTCAGGAAAGGAACCCGAGTCAAGAGAACCCTGCTGGTAAAGGACCTGGACAGAGGCAAGCAATGGACTCATGTGGGACAAAAAGTAAGACTGACTCTGTCTCCCAGCTAAAACACTGGGGATAAAGGTTTTACTTACACTTTGTGTTGGCCTTTTCTGTTAATAAATGAGACCCTCCAAAGAGGGCAGTCTTTAGTACCTGAAGGTCTGACTAGACTTCTTTATATCCCAGGTGAGGGGAAATCAAGTAAAGGTCAGCCATGGCACCATTTCTGGGGTGGCCTGCACTATAACACCTTCACAATCCTATTTCTCCTAAGGGCCCAAGAACCACCTTTTGCAAGGTGGTGAGCACCATTAACTACTACTAAAAATCTACGGGGCACTGAGGGCACCACTTACCAACTTGTTTTAGTTCGGAATCAAACAACCTTCCATTGGTCTCATAACAGAAAAGGTAGAAAACAGCAGAGCTGTAGCAGACTGAGCAAGTTTATATCTCATTGCCTGATCTTGGTTGACCCTTGGGCCAGGGTAGCTAGCATTTCGCTGAGCCTGATATTTGGGTTTGGGCGGCAGCCATGTGGCACTTGGTGTTTGTTAAACAGCTTTTATCCAAACCAGGCAAAACATGAACTGAAATCTCCAAACAAAGCTTACAAGTGAACTGAAACCATATTGTTCCTTACAGATCTCGTAAAGAGATGTTGTAAATTCTAGCCAGCCCAGCACTGTAGTAATAGCTCAGGAGTCTGAGTAGGAGGTAATGGTCCTGAATTTGGGAAGGGCGAAGGATTGGGTGGGGGGAGAGGGGGGCATTCCATGCCTATTTCTTAAGATGATGGAAATGCAATACATTACGCTAATTTCCTTTTCTGCAGGGATTGGTCTGACTCAAACCCCAGCTTATCCCAAAGCAACTATTGCTGGCCAAGGAGGGCTCCAACCAACATGAAAATGTTGCTTGATTTCACGTGTCAAGAGTGGGAGTAGAGACAGACATGAGATCCAAATCTGGTGAGAACGTTTTCTTAATTAACAGTGTTTCATAATCCTGTTAAGAAACAGAGCTGCAGAACGACCAAGCAGATTTGACATGCTGCAGAAGATGAGACAAGATAGAGCCCTGATAAGGAAGCTGCCTACACTAGAACTAATCCATAGACTGATACAGAGAAGATGACTTTATATTCATGTAAATTAGCACCTGAGACAAGATGAGAGAGCTGTAACCTAGGAGAGCATGTATGAACAAAGGCAACCACACCTTGTCTTGCACTGCCCTGACTCAAAGCCAGTGTCACAGGTGGAGCCAATGAGCGGATCAACGTCTTAGCCAGCATATGCTGTTTTCAGGGGTTCATGCAGTTCCCCCCCACACCCCAGTTTTCAGCCCATTGCAGGCCTGATGATGTAAGGTGCTGATGCCGAATTCTGTGAAGCAAGTGCTTAACTTTAAGTATGTGAATAGTCCTGTTGAATTCAACGGGCCTATTCCTGTGCTTAAAGTTAAGCATGTGTTTAAATGCTTTCCTGGATCAGGGCCAGAGCATTCAGCATCTTGCGGGATTGAGCTCTTAGACTCTAATCCTGCAAAGATTTATGCATGTGAGCAGTCCCATTGACTTCCGCGGGAAAGCCCATGTGTAAGTCTTTGCAGGACTGGGGCCTCAGATTACACTCAACTGTGTTTTGCTGTGAATTTGTAATTTGAACATATCCCAGAACCCAAAGCAAAACTCACTCAGAGGTTCTAATGAAAGACAATGGGATTTATACTCCTCTATCACTTAGACTTATCTATACTAGTAAAGTTTTGCCAGCATAATTATTCATTTTGCCAAAATTGTTATTTCAGTAAAAGCCCTGATATGGATGCAGTTATATAGACATAAAGGTGCCCAATAAAGGCACAGATTATTTTGGTTCCCCCAAACCAGTAGAAACTATACTGCTGTGAGCACTTTACACTAGTATATGTGCATCCACACTAGGAGTTTTGGTCACTTTAATTATGCTAGTGTAGTTAAGGCAGTAAAAGTGTAAACAAGACCTTAGCTGCTCTTGAAAATCTCTCTTAAATACTTTGTCTGTCTTGGCATTATGTGCACACAGGTTTTGTTGTTGATGAACATTTTTGTCATTCAAAATGATTTATTAATGTCTGATTTATGTGAACATATTTCAGTTTATGTTCACAAGCTGTTCTCCATGAGTAACCAGTATTCATGCTGTGTCACTGGTCACTTAAGTCACATGCTGCTGTTTCTGCTCCCTGATAGGACCCCAAAACGGCTTTCAAGATAGCAGCACAAATACATATTCGAATAAGGACTAACAAGCCTTTCTCTTTCAGCCCACACTTTTTGCAAACAAAAGTTTGTTCCTATTCTCTGCAAGATTCCATTGACAGCAAGTGCTGTAGCTGCATCTTATGAAAAAATATCAAGCACAATGAAGAATAAAAGAGAAGACTTCAGTGAGATGCCAGGACAAATTCTAAGCTGCTTCAAGAAAGAAGAGTAACTGCTGAAGTAAAATATCGGCCCATCAAACTGGAGACAGATGAACAGAGGACACCCATTTGCTTGCAAACCTAAAGAAACCCTGATAAGAAAGAGAAAACTTCATTTTTTTTTAATTATTATTTTTTCATGTTCTGGTACATACTATTTGCTAAACATTTCAGTAAAGATTCAATAATAAAAATATTATCTATTAAGTGAACTGATATTAAATGGCACTGAATGCATGTGAAAACACATGCATATACATATTAAATAGCACATCGATAAGATTTATCTAAGTGAGAGGAGTCCAGAATTTAGTGTTGTCACAACCATACAAGTTTTCATCCCATCCACTGTGAAACATAGGACCTACAGAATTGGGAATTTTTTTACAAAAATAAATCACTACTGAAATGTAACAAAGATGCAATATTCTACCATATCATTATTTTTAAGATTCAAAAGTCTCCCTAAATCTTGCCTGGAAACCCACTCCACTTAGTGGAACATGGGAGGCAGGATTTGGACTTTACATAGCACTCATTATAATGTTAATCCTTATGATGGTTCTTTCATTAACTGCCATGACAGCAAAAATAATTGGGCTATTCCAAACAATATGGGATAGCGAATCCCTGGCACCAGGCAAATGAAAAGGACCATGGTGATTTTATCTGCTCTACCAATTTCCTGCAGGGGGGCCTTGGCTAAGTCCCTTCACTTTCCTATGCCATCCGTAAAATGGGAATGTTAAAGGGATTCCAAAAGCTACATTGTCAAAAGTGACTTGTGATTAGAGGGGCTCTGCTTGTCATACCTTTGAGGCCAAAAAGCTCTACGCAGTTACAGTAAGTGAGCACACTTAAGGGGAACTCAAGTTGGGCACCCAAAATTAGTAGCCACTTTTGAAATATGCAGGCCCACAATAATCAAAACAGGTAGTTTTCTCTTCCTACCAAGCTTCCTGGAATTTCCGAAGCATCGTTGGGAGCTCAAGATTTCGCCGTCTCCTAAACCACTTTTCCACCAAATGAACTGTCCAGTTACACTTTTTGGCCAGGCCTTGCATCTCAGACTGCAAAAGGAAAGAAGCGTGTCAGTGGCAAAAAGTAACATTTACATCAGGTATCAGCTCCACCGACTTTGTATTTTAAAGAACAATGTCCTGAAATAGGCAGGTCAGTCAATTTTTTAAAACACAAACCATTAACGTGATCTATTTACAGTTTGCCTGATAGCTTTTGGATCTAATTCCTGAACATTCATCATTGACATGTTATCTGTCAGCTATTCTCTGTAAAAAGGACACTGATTCGCCCCTCGCCATGGACATATTGTGCAGTTTTATGATGCAAGCTCCTTAGGTCTCATGCATGTAAATGAAGCAGATGTGAGATTTACAGGCCTAGAAGAAGAAGAACAATTGTCTTTCTGTTTGCCTCAGAGGATTCAGGAAGTTAACATTTGTTTTTCATCACTGCAGCATTTACTGCTATGAATGAGAGATTTGAGCGGGGAGGATTTGGTACAATGCCATGTAACTTACTCATTGACACTCTGGAAGCCACAAAGTGGCTTTAGCCAATGACAACTGGTTATTATATTGTATAAAGTGAGGGAGGACGGTCTTGTGGTTTAGTCACAGGCCTGGGAGTCAAAGGAGATCTGGATTCTATTCCCAGCTGCAAAAAGTTGCTGTATGACACTCTCTCTCTGCCTCAGTTTCCTCATCTGTTGCATGGAGATAAAATAATTAAAACTTGGCACTTATCTTCAAAGATTAATCCTCACGACATTCCTATACTGGTAGATGGGTAATTATCACCTTTGTTTTATAGATGGGGAAGTGAAGAAGAGAAGAAGTCTAGCTACTTGCCCAAGGTAGAGGCGTTTGCATGTGCAATTTAGTTCTGATGCCATTAGCATGCCCCTCTTTGGCCATACCAGGCTAAAGAGAATGTAAGCCAGTGGTAGAGCCAGGAACAGAACCTTGAAGATCCAGTTCAGTCTGTGGTTCTAGCCCTTACTCCTTTCTCTTAGGTATGGGAAGTATATATCCACTGGCCATGTTAAGAAGGTGAGTGTTTTCAGACAATGTCCATGCTGCGGTACGTCCCTCCCACAAACAGACCGATTCATTTTCTGCATTTGCAAAATGCTGGAGTCTTATTTTAATTGCTCTTGTTTTGGTTTCAAAACCAACCACACATGATCAGAGGTATTTTTATCCCACATGCAGCCTATGACTAAACACAGAAGAGTCAATCAGATGGCTTCCAGCCTATTGTTTCAATTTTATTCCTTTAAAAGTATAGCATAATATTGTTTTTAACCGACAGCTGTCCATTGCTGCTTTCTCCAAGTGGAGTTAGAGATGGATTATTGATCTTCACCAGAAGTAACATTAACAATCTGACCTAGAACAACATGCCAAGAAATTACACCATTACATTTTATTTTATATTTTGGATGCTGTATACCCTGCCAGCAGGGTAGTAAAACAAATCCAAGTGAATTACATCATGAGCCGATCAGCTGGAATCCATCCCTTGAATGCATGATGTCACTGTGGATAGCTGATTGAAACATTAAGAGTTGGGATTTTCCATCCCCCAAAGCACCTTAAAAGAATTAGAATCCTTACTTGGGATGGATGTTTTGTGCATTTTCGGAAATAATTCTCTAAAATAGCATTTGGCTGCGGCTTCACTCGTGTTACATTCTTTATACCTAAAGCTTTTGCTAGAGGTATGGCAATATATCTGAAAAAGACACAACAGAAAAGATCTCTCAAAATGCACAATGGTTAATGGCATTCAGCTGGCCCTCGAGGATGCTAAGGAATTAAATCTGAAACCTGGTTCATCTGTCATAGGAGATGTAGAACATTCATGAGCATCTTCATCAGAGCCACCTTAAGAAAAAACAATGGTATCCATACCAGCAGAAGCCTGGTTCAGCAGAAAACAGCATCTTACCGCTTGCACAACTGCTCGATGGATGGTTTTTTAATAAATATGGTCCTGAAATGCTGTACATTGCAAAGAAAAGTTCTTTGCTCTTCCACCCCTACATTTTTCAGAGGCAGGCTGGGCTGCTAGAGGGGGGATGTTATGCAATAGGCAAGGCAGCCTAAATAGAAAGGGGAGCTCTCTTCACACAAGTCTGAGGAGGAGGGCGAGCGGTTGGGGAGTACTGCTTACCCAGGTCAGAGGGAGGACGGGAAGCTATTCCTTTCCAAGGCTGTCTCAGCACCTTCCCATCAATAAGGCACCTTGCTTATTAGGAGGGTCACCATCAGCGAACTGACGTTCTCTGTGAGGTGTCTGGTTTGACTGACAAATGGCACAGCATCTCCCACAGCAATGGAGGGCAGAAACAGCTGTTTTCTGCTCCACCTCCCACAGCTGCAGAACGTGCTGCCGGCATGGCTGACCGAGTTAGGTAGGTCTCTTTGGAATAAGCCCTCTCACCCCTGCTGGTGTCCTGCTTAAAGTGAGTTCTTATTACCAGAACAGTGGTCAGCGCCTTCCATGTTCAAAAGCAGATACACTGCTGGCCAGCTGGATGGCTAATTGAGCAGATGAGCAGTTTCAAAATGGCAATGAAGCAAGGCACAACTGGGCAAGCATTTGCTTGGGAGAATAAGACTCTGAATTGTTATAAACGTATTATTCAAATGATTTTTGATCTTGAACACAAGTGATTTTATCTGGTTTTGTCTTAAGTTTGTCCAATTTACGACTTTCCAAATAGCCCCATTCTACCCTGAAATAGTTATAAAAACCATACTGATAGCATTTTTTTAAACAAAAAGAATAAAGTAAAAAAAAAAAGGGGGGAGGGGGAGGGACTGCAAAGCTTCATATGCTCATGCCTCAACCTCACGGCCAACCGTAATCTGTCCTGTAAGATCACAACTGCAGCACCAGTTCAAAGTTCAGTGCCAGATTTAAAAAACAAAGTCACCTTTGCTATAACTGCATGAAATGCTCACGCAGAACTTTGCGACCCCACCAGAACATGAAGGTTTGCTACATTTTGCACACATGGGATATCTCAAGCCTACACACCTGATCCGAAGGCTCAGGGAGAGGAAGGAGGAATTGGACCAGTGTGAGGTAAGTAAAGGGCACCAGAATATTTTATGGGTTGGTTTCATCTGGGGGGGAGGATATTATGGTCTCTTCTCAAACTCCAGCCTTTAAAAATACCTTCAGGAGCAATTACTTTCCACTTTTGTAAACTGAGCTTCAGGATTCAAACTGTGAAACTGCAGGTGGTGGAGAGTCACATGACCTTAATAATGGCAAAATTCCTATAAACTTCTGCTACCTTTATCACCTGCTATGTTACCTGTATTATACCTTTCTAATGTCACCATTGGCTAAACCCTTCTTTCTGAAAGAATTCACATACAGAACTAAACACATTTTAGTTTGCTAATATGCTTGGAGCTAAGGGGAGGAAACAAAGTAAAATTACATAAAAGTTTCTTACCTTTCTATCAAGAATCGGACCATCAGCATCACAAAAGCATATGGTATTGTGGCATATAATTGATATGGCTTTGGAAAGACAATGCCATCATGGTCTTCAAGATCTGCCCATGTGCAATTGGCAGGTATCCACAAGTTCTCCCACCAGAACCATCTGTTGAGTGTCTTTAATACATATGCCATGCTAAGCAGGTAGAAGAAGAATTTCAAATTTGTCCTGACATTGAAGAGAAACCACATGTATATCAATAGCAAATAATATATTGAGAATTATTGTTCAGAGTATGTGGTTAGGATTAATAAAAAAAATGGCAAATGGAAAATTAAGGTGTAAATTGGTGTCCGTGTCTTCAATAGCTCTATACTGACTTATACCAACTGAGAATCTGACTGGTTGTCTACATGAAACAGCTGCAGGAGCAATTTCTTGTTTAAGGTAAGCGAGGGGTTAACTTCTGTCTAGCATCTCTCTCCTCCTGCACAGATGCTCAGATGTTTGGAAAACAGAGATAGCAGAAAGCATTTGGGGAAGCTGGGCTCCATTTTCAGGATTACAGAACTAGAATGATGCCTTAGGCTGGGGCATTTTCTGTTTCCTTTTTCACTTATGTTATCTTATTTTGAATTATTAGTAAGTGTTGTCCCTTTGGGAAGAGACCTTGCTGACTGCAATTGTTTCTCTGTGCTGGCTCATTTCAATTCACAATAGCTTAGTTAATAATCAATCAGATCTACCGAACCCACATTTATAGTCTAGTGTATAAATACGCAAGATAGGCTTGCACAACACTTGTGTAGAGTACTGTTTGTCTAAATTAAGTGCAAGATAAAAAAGCAGAAGGGAACCCAATTCTGTATTGATGAGGATGCTAATGTTTGGTTGTCAAGTCACTCCTGCTTAGTAGGCTGGTTGCAAAAGACTCCTGGGTCCTGATTCTGCAAACACAGCTGTCCATAGTGCCGAACACCATATTTACAGAGAGCAGCCCCATAAAATAGAGCTGTGCAGAAACCGGCTATTTTGTTTTGTGGGAAATTCTGCAATGTGGTAATTTGCCTTAGTTCCAAATGGGAAGGAAATGACTGCCCCCCCCCATCAGAATTTCCCACTAAATTAAAAGTTTGTGAAAATTTTGCTTTGGGTTAATTGAAACGTTTTGTTTTGATAAAATACAGGGTGTTTTCCCTGATATTATGAATAATATCATAAAATAAAAATAAAAGTGGTTTTGAACTAAAAAAGTCAAAACAAAATGTTTGAATAAGGTCAAAACACATCGTTTCTACACAAAATTTCACCAGAATCGACACAATGCAGCAAATGTATCAATTTAATTTAATTGAATCAGCATTTTCAGATGGGAAAGTGCTCTGTTGGGAAAATTTCGACCAACTCTAAAGTGTGGTACTTCCTCCCCATTGGGATGGTTCGCAGTCGTCAGTTTTTTGCAGGATTGAATGCTAAGAGTTTATGCCATTATTTGCATGCTGAAGATTGCATGTATGAACTCATGTCTCCTCAGACATGCCCATTCTCCCTTCATACCCAACCCATTTTTACTCTGTAAAACTGTGAGTAAAGGATGGTTCAGTGCAGAGGATACCACCTAGCTCTTAAATTTGCATTCACATACAGCTTCTACCTGCACTGGCTTTGACACGCAGCCTAGTACATCCACGCAAACTTTCCAGATTCAGACCTTAGTCCATTTCTGAGATGCATTTTTACTCAACTGCAAAAAGTCAATTTATTGTGCATCCATTTTTAGATGCTTTCTTAAAAGAGAGCGATCTCTTCTAGAGCAGTGGTTCCCAAACTGGGGTTCGTGAAATGTTACAGGGGGTTCTCAGGAAAAAAATTCCTGAATGTTGGACAGAGCTGTCCCTAGGGACCCCGGGCAGCACGGGGCCAGCAGCCCAGAGCCCCTGGATTTCCAAGTGCTAAGCAGATCAAAGCAAGCATATCTATCACACTGGGGAGATTTAAACTTCAAGACTCCTTGTAAGAAATGGAAAGGGAGGTGGATATTTTTTGCTTTTTTAAAATTAAATAGGCAGCTAGCATTGTTTTTAAAATTATTATGAAGAACAAGTTTAAGCTTTGTTGTAATGTGTGGTGTTTGCCTGGACTGCTCAAGACCTGAGCTTGTGTAGAAAGAACTCTGAGTTGGGTTCTTAAATCCCTGCATGCTGTTTCACATCTGATACTCCTTGATGAAACCTAGGAGCCTTGTCATGTAACAGGCTTATTCAAAGTGATATCAGCTATGAAAGTGAGATCTTGAAGAGTGTTGCTGTTTTCATAATGTAATAAAAATACTGTCATGATAAATAATAATTAATAATAAATAGTGTGTAATAAGTATGTCATAAAAACAAATTTGATATTTCCAAGATCACTGCTTTTACAATTTATACTCAGGTAAAGGAGAAAATCTCTGGAAATATTCATTTTTAGGACGGGGTTCACAAGACTTGACATTTTAGTGAAAGGGGTTCACAGGTTGTTAAAGTTTGGGAACCACTGTTCTAGAGCCTGCCAGCAGACCTGTGAAACAACTTGTGTGTCACAGGACTGTGTCATCTGGAGCTGTGGTAATTCAGATACTTTTCATAAAGTTACTGGCCATACACAGTAGTCAGTATTGAAACATTAATAACTCACCCATTTAATATTTTTAAATACCAAAAGGGGATTATAAAAATCTACTGCCTGGATTGTGTTGGTATATATTTATATGTATCAATTAAAGGAGGGGAGGGGTAATCACGGTTGTTCCAGGGCAGAGAACTTGTATGCTGAATTTTGGCCTACAGCAAATTTTTATTGCTGAATTATAAACTCCTAGAAGTAGGGATTTATAACGGGACTGTTAACAGGCTCTTAACTACAGCTAGCAGGCGCCATGAGAATGAAGCAGAGGTTTAAAACCTGATATTTTAGTTCAGACGTAGAGGCTTAAAGACTAGGATGAGAGACTCCATTATACAGTCATTTTCCCGAATGGGTTTTTTTTGTTTGTTTTGTTTTGTCAAGCAGACTAAATTGCAAACTGTCAAAAGCTGTAACAGTTTACGATGCGCAATAAAAAGAGACCAGTCTGATGTAACAGTGGAAAGAGCAGCAAAGCTCCCCCGATGGTCTGATGCAGCATGGGTTTTATACACCCTACAGACTGAGGACAGAGTATATCTTTCTACTGGATTCTTGGGATTTTAAAATCGCATCCTGCCAGTACTGTGTGCCAGTTCTAGTGCTACTGTAGCATTTAATACCTTTCCTGTTTTAGGCCCAGATGCAGCAATTCATTCCTTTTCAGCGAAGCATTTAAGCACATGCTTAAGTGCTTTGCTGAATTAGGGCCTTAGGGTCTGAGCCACAACCCACTGATGTGAATGGAAATCTTTCCATTCACTTCATTGGGCTTAGGATCAGGCTCTTAAGTTTAAATTGTACACACGTACGGATAGCAAACATGAGCGGCAGAGTACAATGCAGGGGGCTTCTGCAGCACGGGGAAGGCGAAGGATTCATCCAGTCCCAACCAGGCTGTGCAGGAGCAGAATAGAGCCCCTGAAGTTTCTACGACAGGCATGAAGGCTTCTGCTGTAGCCCTCACAGCTCCTGTCTCCCGGCTTCACAGCAAAGGCTGGTGGATCCACACAGCAGGAGATTCACGGGCCCTGCTTCTTCTCCTCAACAAACCCAAATCCATGGGAGCACGCAGAATGCCTCTATGAATGGGATTCTGGGGCATATCCCTGTGGCACAGTTCTCCATTTCTGCACCACAATTCAAACAAAATGCAGACCCTCCCATTCTGCTCGGAAGCGCCTCATGACGCCAAACAAATATGCATGCAACTTTTCCTATGCTAGACGAGGGAGGTCCTCTGAGATTCCTCTTTTCTCCCCCAGCAGGCAGTGGTGAGCTGGAGCTGGTTCGCACCAGTTCGCTGGAACTGGTTGTTAAATTTAGAAGCCCTTTTAGAACCGGTTGTCCCTCGCAGGACAACCGGTTCTAAAAGGGCTTCTAAATTTAACAACCGGCCAAAAGTGGTGCCTTAAGCACCGACTCCGTGGGTGCTCCGGGGCTGGAGCACCCATGGGGAATTTGGTGGGTGCAGAGCCCCCACTGGCAGCTGCCCACCCCGCGCCCGGCCCCAGCTCACCTCCGCTCTGCCTCCTCCCCTGAACGCGCCGCCCCGCTCTGCTTCTCCGCCCCCCTGAGAAGCAGGCAGCAGCGTCGCGCTCAGGGAGGCGGAGCGGAGGTGAGCTAGGGTGGGGGGGCGCGAGGAGGGCCGCCCGCGCAGCAGCAGGTAACCCGGGGGGAGGGGAGGGGGCGCAAGGGAACCGCTCTCTGCCCCAGCTCGCCTCCGCGGGCCTGAGCGCGAAGACGCCGCTCGCTTCTCAGCGCCCACCCCCCCAGGCTTCCCGCGCCAACAGCCAATTCGTGGGAAGCCGGGGGGGCGGAAAAGCAGAGTGGGAGTACTAGACTGTCTAGTAGTTTTATCCCTTAAATTTACCATTTGATTGGTTTTTGGTAGCCTAATAAAAGCAGCCTGCAACCACTGCCTGCTCCATGTTTGTTTCTGTTATGCCAGGCACCATCTTCCTAAATCCAGTGGAATTTTGAAAACTCCTCCCTCTAAGTCCACATAAGAACTGGGTCAAACCAAAGGTTCATCTCGCCCAGTATCCTGTCTTCCGACAGTGGCCAATGCCAGGTGTCCCAGAGGGAATGAACAGAACAGGTAATCATCAAGCGATCTATCCCATTGCCCCCTTGACACTTTATTTTTCCTTTCATCAAGCTTATGAATACATACAATTCACCTCAGCTACCCCCAGTTATCCTCATCCACCTTTGCTCACCAACTCTCTCTCTCCCCAAGCACTTCCACGGATGCACAACAGCTGCTCCCAGGAAACCTCCATTATAACCTTATGTTTTAATACTAGAGCCCAATTTATTTTTTAAGCCTGGTCCCAGGACCCTGCCTAGCCTGCTCTTTCTGTGTGTGCCCCATGTTGCAGCACACAGTCCATACCCTGTGCCTTGTTCACCACCCATCACCAGTAATGGTGATCCTCCGTCTACTTCAAGTCAGTATTTTGACTGCTTTTGTTGTTGCCAGTCACTTTGGGTGATTTTTGCCCAGTAAAGACTAAACAGTGGCTGGGAAGGCTGTGAGATGCTGGGGGGGAAAGCGCACCTTGGCCAGGCCCTTTCCCTCTGGGACTCTTTGGAGGCAGGGTGGGGCACACGCAGCATTTCTCGTTACACTTGTTAGGAAGGTGTTATTGCACTTGTTCCCCTTTCGCTTCCCTGCAGCCACAAGCTGGCACAGGGCCATGGTCCCATCCAGACATGCCCCATTCGTTGCCCATAGCAGTGCTAGGGGCACTTGCTTCTTCCCCCGCTTGTACTTCCCAGTTCTGGGTGTTCCAGGTGGGGATGGTGGGAGAGGCTTGCTGGGGCCTCTCTTACACCTGAGCATTCCAATGGGGCGAGCTATGGGAATTTCTCCACTGCAATCCTAGCAACACAAATACATACCCAGGGTTCCCAGCGTGCTCTTACAGCTCATGCTGCCACAGCTACACTGCTGTTAGCCATGCCGGTGCAGGGAAAGCTAGTGCAGGCCTACCCAAGATGCAATCCCACCTCGGACTGCAGTGTTGACATACCCCAAGCCTGAACCGACAGTCCAGGTCAGGTTTAAGCCACGTTGCCAGAGCCGTAGCTGGGAAGCTTGTCCTGTTAATGCTTATGCTGTATGCATTCTCTAAACAGATAGAGGACTTCACTCCCCACGGCTGCAAATCTGGCACTTTCCATGAGCACCAATTTCAAACATACGCTTTAAACGTTAGAAATTGATATGTTTCAACCCTAAATATAGTAGAGCAAATACTTGGCAGTTGCCAAATGCCAGCATTTCAGAGAGGCTGGCAAACCCTGCTCCAGCGCCACAAAGCCCAGCTGATCCAGTCAGTGCACTCTCCCATGCCTGCTATTTTCTGGCTACGCTTGTGTTTTGGTTAAGCGGCTTTCACGACAAGCCTGTTTCAGGCTGCCATCCAACCTGCAGCTCTAACATAAATGTGCTACTGAACGGCAATTTTTAGAGCCAGATTCTGGTCGCAGGTCACACAAGTGTAAACCTGGATATATCCCACTGACTTTTGTTCAAGTTAATTACAGCGGCATAAATCTAGGGTAATTGCACTGGCTACAGTGAAGTTTATCTGGATTTACACCAGAGGAACGAAGATCAGAATCTGATTCATGGATTCCAAGGACAATCAATGTTTTTTGTTTGCATAAAACTCACAGTTTTTTCCCCCCGACAGTAGTCCCAAACCTGCTCCCCTTGCAGCTAAGTGCAAGATGCCTTGATTTGGGGCCGTCTCTTGCATGAATCTCGAAAGCATGTCCAGTGGTAGTCTCCTGCTTGCTCAAAGAGCTACGTTCAACATTCTTTTCTTCTAGTTTCAAACAGAGCCGACCAAGCAGATTGTGTGTTTAGTTTGGAATTAAGTTCAGTTGAATGCACCATGCTCTACTAAACCACTGTGAAAAGACCTCCACTGCCCTGAAATCCAATCCTACTTCCCAGTCACAGGAATAAGAACTTTGCCATTGACTTCAGGGCTCTTGCAGAGCATGATCTCCCAAAGAAACATACTTTGCGAAGCTGGAAAGTTCTCTTGAATCTTAGAAATTAGACACATTCTATTAGGGAAGCAAATCCACCTCTGCCAATGAAAGACCATCATCTCTGGCCTCTCCGGTCAAGTTTTAATGACCTGCTGCAAAGACAGGAAAATCAGGACTGATCGGTTGAGGAATTTCAGACTGGCTCTACTGAAACCTTACTGTAATTTAAGCATGAAGAACACACGCAGCCAGAGAATACCAAAGTGATGCTCATTTTAAAGATCTATTTCTTAGCCTTCTTAAGATGTTCTGTTAAAACATTTTCACCTTGTACTTTTAATAGATTTGGCAAAGGAGGCTGGGTTTTGATTTGCCTTAACCTAATAGGTTGGGTTTCCCCAACCAAAGCCGGGCACTGTTTGGAACCAGGGTCCATTGCATCTGGGCCACCAAACTCTGTGGAAAGTACAGATGAACAGCTAGGATTTTGTCCTCTTTCCAGAAAAACCAGAATGGCTTTACAAAAATCTCGGTTGAGCTACTCTTTTGCAAAGCAAAAACCAGACTCAGGGATAGGTGATATTTTATCCAATCCAAAGTTTGGGGGAAGGGTAAGTAAGAGTGCCTTTCCTTCGCTTTTAACATCGTGAGAAGGCATATAGAATGCAGGGGTTGCATAAGTAGGGGCAAGAAGCCATGGCTTCTCTAAGGGTCTTGCTAGACTGCCTACGGGGCAGGGACAGAGACAGAACAGATCCTGCAGACTACAGAATGATCAAAGAACTAGGAAGGTTAAATTATGTGACAAGACTGGAAAAGCTGGTACAGGGACTTAGTGGAGAGCAGATATGACTGAAGTTTCCCAGATGCTAAGAGAGATAGTGAAGCTACTCCAAGCTATTAATCATCAATGCAAAATAGGGAAGGGGCTGGGGGGCTAAGACTAAACAGGACACAGATTCACCAACCACAGCCTTTGCTTCTTCAGACCAGGCAACGAATGCTACAAAGGTCCTGCTTGTTGGGTTGAGCAGCAGACTTTGTGGTCTGCTCCCACCAGGCAGCGTACATCCGTCACAGTAAAGGATCCCAGGGTCTATTGTTGATTGCCTTTATGATTCCTGAACACAACTACTTAGCAGGGGAAAAGAGAAAAAAGTTTTGCCCAAACTCAAGTTCATGAGATTATACAACCTCTTACTATGTAAAATAGGTACCTTTAAAAAACCAGAAGCTCAACAAAGACAGGCATTTAGAAAATATTCAGGATTATTAATGCGGTGTGTCCCGATCCTAATCAGCTGACAGGATAGTATGCATGCAATGGAAAGTTCTGACACAATCAGTCTCACACTATCAAGTCTTTCAAATGCACAGTGGTACATGGGAACTTGAAAGGAATGAATACTGCACCATGCCTGGTGTTCATCGTGAGGAGAATACGAGCACCCGCCAAAACAACCACAGACCTGGATGACACAAATCCAGATTTGTTATTAAGTGCGAGGCAATATCTTAAGCACTGAAAGCTGCAATGCACTGTCCAGGAGGGTCAGGGCCTGCTTCAATGCTCACCGAAGTTAATGGAAGCACTGCCTGGGGTCAGGTCCATATACCCTAATGGATGACAGGCAAATCTAAAATAAAAACAAATTCCCTTCCACTCTGCACCATTGCCTTTTCGTTCTCACCACGGCTTCCAGATGTTGTCCATGTTCTTTCTTTACTTTACCCTTCCCCTGTCCTGTTCCACTCCCCGCACCGCACTCCACTCTGCTCCCACGAGTCCTGCTGCCTTCTTTCCTCCTATCACTGCAGCCATAGCACCTCTCTTGATTGCCTCAGCTCACCCATGCTTGTCTCCATCCCCTCCTCTGGCAGTACACGTTCCACACAAGCACTCCTCCTATGCCCCCTCCCTTCCTTACCTTCAGCCACCCGCGCAGGCTCTCTCCCTGCTAATCTTCTTCCCATCCCTCTGCTCTCTGGTTTCTAATCTTCTTCTCATCTCTCCCACTCCATACAGAACTCGTGCCCCATTTCCAAATAGCGTATTTCAGTTTGTGATCCACCCCCTGCTTCCTCTTCCTTCTCACTGAAGCCCAGCTATCTCCCTCTGACTCTGCTTCAGGGGTTGCCCAATCCTTTGGCGAGCTTCTCTCCCACCCCGAGAGGTGTATATCCTCCACATGTTGACATCCTCCTTGTCTTTTCCATACTTTCTCCTCCCTCCCACCAACTTTTTCCTTCTCTGAAATCCACTCCATCCAACTCATCTCTCCCCTCTCCTAACACACATGGGCCTTGGCTCCTTTCCTTCCTTCTCTGGCTTTGATGCCTGGCTCTCCCGTTTCTCTCTCATCTCAGTCTCCCCCTCCTTTAACTTGAATTCACTCCGTATCCAGACTGATCACCCTTCATATCCCACTCATGGCCTCTCTTTCACCTATTCGTGTGACCTGCAACGCTGGAGTGACTCACCACCTCAGCCACTGCCTCTTTCTCCACCACTCCTCCATGCCATTCCCCATTTACCAGGCACGCCATTGTAATCCTTTTGTGATCTCCAGTCAATCGGCCTCTGAGGCTTTCAGGTGCCTCTTCTCTAACTACCCTTGTTGTCGCTTGACAATATGGCTCCAACTCCTTCAGCTGAACCCTTCTTTCTGCAATCAAACTAATCCCTTAAAGAACTGCTCTCCCACTCTTCACACTCTCATACCAGTCCCCAGCCTTGCCTCTCCTCCTGTGCTGCAGATTGGCTCTGGAGACCATTTTTCTATGGGTGGGACATTAGGTTTTCCCCAGTGAGTAGCTAAGGAGGTTCTCGATGCAAGCTGAATCCACCCAAGTCAGAGATGACGCTGGAGGGCAGAGAAAGGGATTCTGAGGAGTTCACATAAAAAGAGGAGCTTCCTTTGGTTCAGGGTACACAGGACTAACGGGTCAATTCAGTCTGCAGCTTAGGAGTGCTCCTGGATATTACTCACACAACAGCAGCCGCAAGTAACACTTTCTCCCATTTCCAGTTGGCAGGGGACTCCATCCCATCCTAACTGACAAAGACTTGGCCTCAGTTATACATACCGTTGTCTCCCATGAGCTGCACTACGATAATGCAATATAGGGAGATAGGAAGCCATCAGCCCTTAGGAATCTCCAACTAGTACAGAACACTGCAGTGTCTGCTCAGCAACAACGGCTACTAGGAATGCATCAGACTTGTTCTCCACTCTCTTCATGGGCTTCCCATAGGATACTGAGTCAAGTTCAAGTTCTCATTCCTTATCTGTAAGGCCCTCGGCCCAGCATATCTAAGAGATCACCTGAACCTTGGTATGAAGACCATGGTTGACAGTTGTGCTCCTGAGGCACAAGTGAACTTTCTGCCTTAACCAAACCAAAGCCTTCCACTCCCCATACAATCCTCCCCCTGGAGAGAATGCAAGAGAGAGAGAGAGTGAACCACGCTTGACAGATATTAATCGTGTTGCTTAGTGCCCTTTTGGAGGCACTCAAATACTACAGTGATGAGGGCGGTAGAAGAACCTTCACAGAATAAGAAATAAAAGAGTTGATAAACTTGGCAGGATTCTAGAGGATTCAAAATGGTCCAGGCTCATAAGAACTGAGGCACAGCTGCTGAATGATGTTGCTTAGTAAATCTCTAAATAATTGTAAAATGGCAAAATTTTTACAACACTGCCAAGTGACCGTTCACACTCCCTCTAGCAAGCTTCTGAGACACGACTAACAAAAGGAATAGTCGAGTCACGTTTGGCCCAAAATTAAGATTTAAAAAAATGCTTTTACAAAATCTAAGGCCAAGAAAAATAAGTTCTGTGAAATTAAAGTAGAATAAAATTTAAAATTATGCCAATGAACAACAAAACAAAAACAAAGCCAAACACACAGTCCTCCGTCTAATGTACAACTTCAGCATTGCAGCATTGTTCTTGTGCATGAGAATCTGACAGTGAAATTGACTCAAAACTAATGACTACACTTCCTTTTCCAAACTGAGAGACATGCAAAAAATAAAAACAAACAAACTTATGTTCTGACTTTTAAGAAGTTCACTGTCAGGTGTCCCTTTCTCTTGCCTTTGCAAAACCCTTTTCATTCGGTTCCCTAAACTCAAACTAAGCCACCATCTGTTGGATCAGTTACAGGCTTAAATCTACCAATCATCATTTTCAGTGGCTCGACTGACTTTCAAAACCCTGGAAGTCAGTAGAGCCATTGAAAATGACATTAAAGGTAAATTCAATTTCTTTTGCATGGTTATTGTGTGTTCACGGAGGGAAACAAAAATGACTAGGGGGCTGGAGCACATGACTTATGAGGAGAGGCTGAGGGAACTGGGCTTATTTAGTCTGCAGAGAAGAACGAGGGTGGATTTGATAGCTGCTTTCAACTACCTGAAAGGGGGTTCCAAAGAGGATGGAGCTGGGCTGTTCTCAGTGGTAGCAGATGACAGAACAAGGAGTAATGGTCTCAAGTTGCAGCGGGGGAGGTTTCGGTTGGATATTAGGAAAAACTTTTTCACTAGGAGGGTGGTTAAGCACTGGAATGGGTTACCTCGGGAGGTGGTGGAATCTCCTTCCTTAGAGGTTTTTAAGGTCAGGCTTGACAAAGCCCTGGCTGGGATGATTTAGTTGGGGATTGGTCCTGCTTTGAGCAGGGGGTTGGATTAGATGACCTCCTGAGGTCTCTTCCAACCCTAATCTTCTATGATACGATGATCTTTTATTAAGGTGGCACATAGTTCCCTAAATTCACATTTGAGCTTTAATTCAATTGCATCGATTATGAATGAAAAGACAAATGTCTCATGGGTAAAAAAATTTCCTGGGGTTACAGCACCTCTTACAAACATATCCATCTCTGCGCCAAATCCTGTTCACCTTCCACCTGCTAAATAAGAGCTTTATTTGTACATGCAACAATGCTAGACCTACCACGTGAGGAAATAGCACCAAAATGCAAGAAATGATTTCACTAGAGTCCAGGGAATAATTACTTTCATCTTCAGTTTGACCAAGCACCTGCCTCCATGTCATGTGTTTGCAAGCATTCCAGAGTCAGATTTGCCAGGGGAGAAGGTACAGCGCTTTTATTAACTGTCAGAGAATCGGCTCTTTTGGATTGACTGCAGCTTTTCTAAAAAACTGTTTGGTACTGGGCATGCTTAGACTCTTAGTTCAGTGACACATGCATTAGCACCTTGATACCTACCCTAACAATAAAAGCCTTGCTCACTCTTCTAATTAGGAGTGCAAGACAGGCAACCGCCTCCCAGGTGCTGCCTTGTGGCCAGGGCGTCTATCTATGGCACCCTGCCTCCGTTTCCCCCCTCTACAGGGCCCTTTAAGAAGAACTCACTCAATCCAAAGATAATTCAAACCATCCCCTACTGGGGTCCAGTTTACTGAATCCTCAAGTGCATACGAGCCATAGGCCCCAACCCCAGTTCAGTGTCTCTCTACTGATAATCCAAAATAAAACACAAATTCAGTCTCCATCCCAGGTTCAGCAGGGCACAGTCCCATCTCCCAAAGGGACTATCCTTCTGCTTCCCAGCACCTCATGCCTGCAGTTTGCCCTTTTCCACATTCCTTTCCAGCTGGGCCATTGCAGTCTTTCCCCTGTTATACCAGGTGCCTCCCTGCCTGGAGAGCTTTCCTCACTCTCTCCTGCTTCTTGAGCTCCCTTCCTTCCCACTGACTCAGAGCCCTGAAGGAGCCTTCTTGCTCCTTCTGCCATTTCCTGGGCTTCCCCCCTTGTGCCCTGCTCCTTTTGTTCTGGAATCACCTGATCCCTCTCAGGTGAGTTTCATCCTGTAATCAGGGCTGGCTTAACCCTGGGTTCTCCAGCCAATGGGGCAAGCCACACCTTGTTACAGGGAGCATAAAACCCTCTTTTATACTGCCTGAGGTGAGCAGAGTCCTGTTGCTTGAAGTGAGCCAAGAGGAACGTAGGGCGCCATTGGGGCGAGATATGCTTAGCAATGGCCGTCAACCTTTACCCCAATTCTCTGTGCCATTCACAGCGGCTAATTTATCAGAACAGCTCCTCCTGATGAGGCAACCATGAGGAGACAGCCACGCCAATGCCCCAGACTGCACAGGCCATGTCTAATCATTCAGACAGGAGGCTCCGAAGCAGCGGGACAGTATTTTTTCTGGTTGCTCCAAGGAGGATTAAAAAGCCCTTGTCAAAAGGATTAATAAGGATTCGTGTCTCACCTCAACTTTTGGCTTTGAGCAGGGTTTGAAAATTCTGGGAGGCCCTTGGGACCAACCAACTGCTGGTTGAAAGGACACTTATTGTGGAGAGAGGTCTGAAGCAGAGCATTGCCAACCCCAAACTTTTTTTTTTTTTTAAATGTCAGGCCTTCAAAAACATGAGATTGGCTTAAAAAGAAAGATGGTGAATATAATAGACGATCGATTCTTCTAATTTGCCTTGACTTTTAACGTTTCATGCTTCCACGATTTTCTTTGCAAGTAATCTTTTCTCCTGTACCATTGCAGTTAATGCCATTGACTTCAACAATCACAAGATCAAGGCCTAAGTATGTGATTTTTTTTTTTTAAACCCCAGAGTGAAATCTTCCCAGGTTTTTTAAGAGCTAATTCTAAAACAGAGCAGTTCCACGTGATCTAAAGTCGCTCCCTATGGTTGCCTTCCCTTCACTGTTGGCTGGTTTCACTGCAACATCCTCCCACCATCACATTTTAAAATTAATTTCACCATTGATAATTTTTATGTTAAAAATATAGTCCCAGTGGCCATTTTAGTGCCAATCAAATTCAATCTGAAATGGTGATAGCCCTGTGCATCTGTCCATCAGAGTGGCATGGCCCTATCTGCATCCTTGGCATCAAGTGTCTCAGGTTTAGATGGGTCATCTTTTTTTGGTTGACAGTTGCATAGTCCGCACTATGTTCTCACATGCGAAGTGCTGAAATGCAGGGTGATAGCTCTGAGCCATCTCCATCAACTTTATTTGAATATGCAATCAGTATGTTCCACTTAAATTTTGTTTTCACAGGATCTATGTTGCAGCATGGATGACACCCTGAGGAACATGCAAATATAATTGCTGGCAGAGCAGAGTAAAACTGAAAGTAGCCAAACTTGCTGGGTCTCTTATGATGGGAACAGTAGAAACTAATATGCAAGCACAACAGAGCCGAGTTACGATTGCTGTAGGACCGCTAACTCCAAATTTCCTTAACAACAACTATAAAATCTGAACTATAGCTTTTCGTTAATAGTTTCATTTAATTATGAGTCAGAAGATTTTTGTGTCTTTTATTACTCTATCGCATTACCTATTATTCGATTACTAGGGTAGTATATATAAAGTAGTGCTCACTCAGTAGCAATTACTATAATTAAGACAGCAGCTCAATTTTTATTAAACTTTCCCTGTTTTCACATGTGCAAAACTTTTGGAAAGAGTCCCCCCTTTCAGGCTGAAAATTTTCATACTGTGTCTCTGCCCAAAAATTCATTCTTCTAGAGCATCTGACTATATCCATTCTGCTAAGTTAGGAGAGAAAAGTGAAAAAATTCAACTCTCGCTACACTGTTCTTAACAGAGCTATGTCAGAAAAAACAGCTACTATTTTAAACTTGAAATAATGCTGGATAAGGAGTATGACAAAAAGCCTCTGGGCTGGTTTTGAGCTAATTTAGTTACGATGTTATGAACAGCATGCTCTGTAGAAAAAGTGGTTAAATACACAGGTACCGGATTCATGACAGGAGTCCCGGATGTTTGGCCAGCCCCAGAAATGCATGCAAATTGCTTCATGAACCTACCAGTAGAGTTGGTCAACATTTATTTAACGACAAGAGATGTGGTGGGGAAGGGGTGTTTGTCTTTTTTTGTCAAAAGGGGCCTTTCCTTCCCCCCAAAAATTTCATGAAAACTACTGATTTTTTCATTTTTCCCCCTTTTATGACATTGAAATGTTTAATTACCATAAAAGTCTAAGTCGCTTTTGAAAATGGGATTTGGGTACTTTTTTTTTTTTTTTTTTTTTTTACCAGACAAGTGTAACTTTTCGGTCTCCACTCCTGGTTTAAGGCACGGGCTCAGAATCACCTGTTGCTCACCCAGTGTGGCAGAAAACAAAACACAGCAGACCAGACAGCACACAGCAGCTAGGACATTCACGACAATCTACTCAGCAAGGCAACGAAGATGGATCCTTAAAGTCTTACTCCAGATTATTGGAGCAGACATCCTTTAAACCAGAGTGGGGGGTGCTATCAGTCTGAAAAGAATGGCTAATAGGGCTAGAGACTCCAATCTAGCTCCTGATTTGGGAACAGGAGGACTAGGAAGGACAGTAGTGAAAATAAAAAGAACAGGAGTACTTGTGGCACCTTAGAGACTAACAAATTTATTAGAGCATAAGCTTTCACTATATATAGGTGGCAACTTTCACCTTCTGTGTGTGTGTGTGTGTGTGTGTGTGTGTGTATACACAACAGAGCCGAGTTACGATTGCTGTAGGACCGCTAACTCCAAATTTCCTTAACTATATATACATACACACACACACACAGAAGGTGAAAGTTGCCATACAAACTGTAAGAGGCTAATTAATTAAGATGAGCTATTATCAGCAGGAGAAAAATACTTTTGTAGTGATAATCAAGATGGCCCATTTAGACAGTTGACAAGAAGGTGTGAGGATACTTAACACAGGGAAATAGATTCAGTATGTATAATGACCCAGGACTCCCAGTCTCTATTCAAACCCAAGTTAATGGTATCTAGTTTGCATATTATATGCAAACCATTAACTTGGGTCACCATTACCTTGGGCCTGCCCCATCCTACTCAGTTGCACTAAGAGCTCCATGGGGCAGGAAATGTATAATTATTCAATCAGGGAAGGGTCAAGCACAGCCATTCCGGGATAGGTAAGGATTAAACAAACATTGATGAATAATAAAATACATTAATAAAATAATAATAATGCCCAAAGACACATGTAGGCAGGAAAAGAGCTTCAGACTGCCAATGGTGACTGCATGCTCATTTCCACTGCTTCCATCACACCAAAATCAAGAGTTAGGCCAAGCCCCCCGTGCATTCCTGCTAGAAACTCTCCTCAGATTCCTGCTGGCTGTCCTCTCCTCTGCTAATACTTCTCTGGTCCACACCAAAATCAGGACGAGGGGGAGACTGAACATACCTGGTACAATAATCCAGCTATTGTCTAGCCTTCCCTCTATGTCATAGCAGCTGACTCCCAGCTCTTTCCTCAAATCAAGACGCAGGCTGAAGGCCGGATCTGCAGCTGATGTAAATCATTGTAACTCCCAACATCAGTGGTGCCATGCCAGTTTACACCAGCTGAGGATCTGACACAGAGGCTAGGAAATTACAAAATCTATCTTAAAAAAAAAAGGGTACAGGCCAAAAAATTGTGTGGGTTTCCTCATAAAAAGCTCTCTGCTGGGGCACGCAAAGTGTGACACCATCACTTAGCAAGTAATAGTTGCGGTAACTCATTTCAGTGTGTGATCTGTGGCAACACCTATTTCAGCTCTTTGGTCAGAATGATCTTAAAATAGAACAGACATCTTGTGTCCTGACATTAAATCTACCTTTTTTTTTTTCCCTGTAGAACAATTTTCTTACTGTTTTTTTTTTTTAAACACAAAAAACCGCACAAAAATCAGGGCCATCTTTTTCATGTGACTTGAATTCAAGTATTTTCCTAAGACATACAAAAAGAAAAACAAAAATCTCTGTGTGGTTAGTTCACCGCGTTTTCCTGTTAAAAAAGACTTTTCACTCCTTGACTTTAAGAATTTAGCATTGTCCCATTAAAACTTCATGGGATAGTGATCAAACAGGTAAAATAGGAGGGGCAAATGCTGCTATTCTAACCTTTACGCTCTGATTTAAAAAGAAAACACATTGCAAAATACAAGAACCATCTCCAAACGAAGCAGTCATAAAACATAAAAAGGAGTTTTCAAATAAGGGCTTGCTAAAACCTATCCCAAACATCTGGCTCATTCAAACCCTTTGTTTTAAGTTGTGTTAGTAGAATTGCTGCTACTTTTCTTTATGAGCCAGACAACGTTAGAGACCAGTGCATGCTAACGGCTCAATATACAGTGTGAAAGGGAAAAGTACCTACCTTTACAGGGTTTCAGTCACAGACCATGCTAGTGTGTTAGCAAAAAACAGGCATATATGCTGGCTACTTTCTCATAGGTAAACACGCCCCATCTGCAGAACGCCTTCAAATTCTTCCAAGACCCACCCAGAAAAGCTGCAATTCAAGATTTCTGACTGAGGGCAATCCTGATGTTGTGCAAAATCACTGGATGCAACTTTTGAGTAGTAATGCAGACGGTCTTCGCTATTTCTCGTTTCAGCATAGTAAAGGGAGAATGCTTCTAAACCTTATGGTGTATCTATTTCGTTGTACCTCTGAGCATTTCTCTCCTCTCTTCTAATTTTGCTCTACACACAAACACAAGGATGATGTGCTGGTAACACAGAAAAATAAATACTCAAAACTGCACAGACCTGTGGGCATAATTAGATAATTATGTACTCCAGGGTGGATTTGAACATAAAAATTGGGAAAGGGAATCCCCTTTTTCCGACTACATAATGGAACACTTCATGGCTCAGTGTCAACTGGATACTTTACAGAAACTAATTCCATAGTGGGGTCCAGTTGCTTAGGTGGTATAAAGAAAAAAGAAAAGGAGTACTTGTGGCACCTTAGAGACTAACCAGTTTATTTGAGCATGAGCTTTCGTGAGCTACAGCTCACTTCATCGGATGCATAGCATATCGTGGAAACTGCGATATGCTATGCATCCGATGAAGTGAGCTGTAGCTCACGAAAGCTCATGCTCAAATAAACTGGTTAGTCTCTAAGGTGCCACAAGTACTCCTTTTCTTTTTTCTTTTTATGAATACAGACTAACACGGCTGTTACTCTGAAACCTGTCATTAGGTGGTATAAACTGCCATAGCTTTATTGATGTGTATACAGCTATGCTAATTTACACCCACTGAGGATCTAGCCCTGCATATTTATGATCTTATCAATTTTGTTTCACTTCAAATGAATATTTAAATATGACATCCAGTTATAATTAGGATACAGTAGTAACCAAAGGCCATTATGTACGTCTTCCACAAAACAGCTGACAGAGTCTGGAATCGATGACATCACTGGAAACGTGAAGGCACCACCTCCTGGTGCTGCTGGCAAGCGATGGGGATAACTGCTAAGGCCATGTGGCCCGCAAAGTTTTGGCTCTGGAGGGAGGCTGGTAGGCTCAGTTAGCCCTCTCCCTCTGCTCCCTGGTTCTGCTAGCAACAATAAACCAGTAATCCATACAATAATACAGTAAGTTTGGACTGGGGTCTAAATTTCCCCAAAGCTCAAGGTTGTTTGGATCATAGGGTTTATAACCCCATGGGGTTTTTTTTTTTTGGAGGGGGGGAGGGGGAGTACAGCATCCTTTAGGAGCTGGGTGCATTTCATTTCTTCAGTCCTACTATATAAAACTGGGAGTGGTATTCAAACTGAAGCTGTACAGAAACATTTAACTTGAAGGTTTACTTCAGAAAGGCAAGATTACTACTTTGCTGGGCAATTCAAACTATTTCTACATTTTCCCACATCTGAACTGTGACTGCGAGCCAAACAAACAGAACATCCACGAACGCTTTCCCAACTAGGGAAGCGTAGAGCAAGTTGATTCATGTATCATTTGGTTAATACAGTCCTTTTCATTTAATAGAGGCATTGGGATATTTGTGATGCCTTGATTCAAAACCTCCTTACTGCAAAAAGAAAAGGAGTACTTGTGGCACCTTAGAGACTAATAAATTTATTTGAGCATAAGCTTTCGTGAGCTACAGCTCACTTCATCGGATGCATTCAGTGGGAATAGCTGCCTTCTCCCTGCATGCATGTGCACACCATTTGCTGTGGGGCCAGGACACAGGTGTGGTGCAACTGCCATTTTGATTCCCAGCACAGCGATAGGAGAGAGAAGACAGGGAGAGTAAGGGTGACACACACACACACATCAGAGTGAGTTCTTGTGAGTTTGTACAGAGCCCATGGGAGCTTGATAGCGGTAGGATGTGCTGGGTTTATTCTTAATCAGCCAAGTCCTTGAGCTCCCCTGATAACCCTCCCTGGGGGGCATGGCCCACAGTTTGAAAACCAATGCAAGCAGACCATACCTTGTTAGCTTGTTTATATCTATATATACATAGATAGATAAATAAAACAAAACACACATCTAGTTTAATGCCTTCTCCTGCTCCTATTCAGCAGCTTGATAGCATTCAGTCCATTGTGTAGATCAGTCCCTTCTGTTTATTTCCAGACAGCAACCATGCCTCTAAGGGGTGCACAACTTCGGTATATAATCATTTTTGTCACCCCAATAATTGATGATAAAACTTGGTACCTGAGCATAGGGAAACCAATGCTCCTTTCCAGTATTCCCATTCACCACCGTACAATCAGATAAGGCCGTTGGGAGATTTTAAAAGAAATAATTTTTGGTTACTTAGGCAGGGAGTGCAAGATGGAAGTGAGCAACTGCCTTATTAATCATTAGAGTCACGAATAATGGTGTAACAACTGTGTGAAGAAATGTCTTGATAATACAAAATCCCCAAGCATATGTACTAATTACAAATTTACATAAAATAAAACCTTGGGGAAAAACAGCTAGAGAATTAAATTAATAGGACACTTCTACAGATTCAATATAGTGTTGTTCTCTTCAAGCAGAAATCAGAGGGCATTCAATTGCACCTAGTGTAAAGGACAAACTGCATAAGTACAATTATTCCTTATGCTGTCAGAAAAGAAAGAAGTCCAGTATCGTGATGTTTTAACTATGAGAATAGGCTGTTCTCAGTGGCCTTTTAGGAGGCATATATTACTACCAAACACTGCTGTTTTCTTTAAGTGAGCATATATAGATTTTGGTGCTGAGTCATCTATTGCCTTTCTTGGCTGACTCTACAAAAGGAATTCTCTGCTGTGGAACCAATTCCCTTTGTATCGGGACACCAACAGACACACAGGACATGGTGTGGACAATAAACTGGCATGGAGATATCACCACATCTGCTTCCTTTGTTGATGTAACTGGTTCAGTAATAGATAAATTGATACAGCATTCCACAGGGCTAGGTTATGAGACGTTTATATGAACGTCAATAGTTATGCCTTGTTGGAACCTTTTCCGCGGGTTGCTCACTCCTTCTACTCCCTTTTTGGCGTCAGCAACGAATGTGGCACCATTTCAACTTTAGTGAGCACATGCTGGGGAAAGCAGGTGCAGCTTCTTTCAGATTGCAGCCAATAAACCCAGTGCCTCGGGCCTGTTCCTTTCTGAAACAGAAAAACCTTGATTTTCTTAACTCAATTTTCGTATGTCACAGAAGACTGCTGAAACAGAAGCAGGCCACTGATTATAACAGCCTTATAAAAGGATGTGTATGGATGAGGTATTACACCAAAACTACTAGACTAGGCAGTAGATGGCATAGTAAAAGTCAATAAAGATTAGGGTGCCAAAAAAATCGACTTCATTTTTACACAAGAACAACAATGCTCAAAAATTTAAAAATGCAATATACATAAAAGCGAAAAAGAGACTTGTTTCATGTACTGCAGATAAAAACACCCACTTTATGCACTGCCACAGATTATTAGTGAAGCAGGCGGAGGTGTGTGGTTTTTTTTTTTTTTTTTTTTTAAATAAATGACTGGCTACTTACCTAAAGAATAAAAAGTTTAGCTACACTAAAAAGAGTTTAAGCCAGTGCGCAGACTGACTAGCTGGAGAAGGGAAAATAAAAGTCCCACCTACAAGACATTTCACATCTTTCCTGATGGCTTGCTTTTCCACAAAACAAATTTCAAAACCACAACAAATTAATTCCAGCTCCTGGGTAACCACCACCTGTAGCCTCTCCAACTTCAGCCAGCTGGCGGGAGAGAGCACATATCCTTTCCTATAGTAGTTTCCTTCACCTTTAAAAAAAAAAAAAATTATATCTATATATAACTCCATTCAGATGAGCCATATACTAAGCAGGAACCATTTACATGCTGGATCAGTTCTCCACCTTATAATTTTAATAATGTTTGTGACAACTGGCACCAAACTTTAGTGCTTTGCAGCCAGCATCAAGTCTCCCCCACTCCACTCATCTCTTGAGATGATATTAACAAAAATCAGCTGTAGTACGGTGCTGGATATTTTTGCCCTCCACTGAAGAAGCCAATATGAATAACTAAACTAGATGGAGCACTGTTTTGTTCCTCTGTACCAAATTCTACCGTTCTTTTTGCAAAAGGCTGAATGCAATATTATTGTCCAACTGTTATGGCTTACTGCCATAGCCAACTATATGCTTAAACAGAATGGTCTTTAACATTATTCTAGCTGCAAAGTGCACTAGGCTAATAATAATAATTAGGGTCACAATCAGATAATCACCTAGAAACAGTTGTCTTCAAGACAGCAAACCCTAATGAGTATCAAATAGACCAAAGATGTGGGTGGGCTTTAATTTTCATTTCAGCTGGTGTGCAAAAGGCCCTTTTCATATCACATTGGACGGCTTTCTGGGGATACACATACATGCAAGATGTAAACATTCGGAGGACGAATAACTGATTAAAGCAAGACCCTACCACCCCTTTTTGAAAGAATTTAGGTTGTTTCATAGTACTGCCATCTCCCTGAGGAATCTGATCTATAGTGGAGGTCAATCAGTACAGCATGAAGACTGCTCATTCTGGGAACTGAAGTCAGTGTTATCGGGAACAAGACATTCCATGTAATAAACTCTCTCATGTACCAAAGGCTCCAAAGAAACTTTCATCACCTTTATTAGGACTAGTATCCTCTGCTACAAGGAATTACCTGTTTGTGGGGAAGAGGTTAATTGCATCAAGACCTATAAGACCTGGATAACAGAAAGATGGAGTAATACCTTCATCATAAACCATGAAAGTCCAAAACAGCTGCCATATGAAATCCAAGGGAAGATGTCTAAGACAGGCTGACAGGTGAAGGAAGTCAAGCAGTATTTGTGCCGGGAACATAGAAATAGCCACATGGGTTTTTGGCACTAGACTGCAACCCTTTCCCACTTAAAATTTGCATAGGTCCTATGTTTGAATTCAAAGTTGTCTTGCCATGTTGGTTTTCAATAAGCTGCCTGTTTCTTTGTATACATCTATTACATTCTTTGGAGAAGCTAGAAGGATGAGAGCTACCTGCTTGGAAATGTCAAGCCTCTCATCTCCACCCTCCTTGGAGCTATATAGATGGAGAGAGGTCCCATGTTAAGATGCAGGGCAGCAGTTGCTTCATATAATTATATGTGGTCTTAGCCTGTTTGGATCCGCTACTACAGTTCCTAACATGATCAAGACAAAATTTGTCTCAGACAATAGAAGACAATTAGGACCGAGGAACCTCTATCTTTTCTCCCTGGGGAGTAAAGTCTACAAATCAGGCTCAGGAAATATAAGTCAGCTTCCTAGCAGATGGTGAAGGCATTATTCAACAGTGCAAAAACAGTTATTCAGATATTCCATGTCCCCCAGTTATAAGCTCTGCTTCAACTAAACTCTCATTGAGGGACTATACGTATGGGTCTACTATTGATTGGCATAGCCTTTGTTTTCTTTACCTCTCAGGTTAGCACCAACCAGGGCTGCCTTGCAGGACACTAACTCTACACAAAGGCTTTCTGCCACATACAAAATGCAATTCTGTTCCTTTCTTCTTGTTTTATGTAGAACTCCGGAGTCTGGATTATCCATTTGAATTAGGACTTTCCTTACCACCAGATCTTTCAAGGTCCTCAGAGCAATCACAACTATCCCCATTTCCATATTTAAAATATACATACTGCACCAGGAGAGAATAAGTGCCTTGGGAATATAGCTCATCTACCAGAGTTATTACTGGGACTGCACTTCAGCTCAAATGAATTTGAACATCCATAACCAAGTGCAGATTATGCCTGGCTTATCAGTTACCAGCTAAGCACAGGAGATTGCCTGTTACCCTATTACAAGACAAGACAAGCATATACTCTATTTTCAGGGAGACTTCAGCATGCACTGTGGTGGTCTGCTAAACATATAGAAAAGCAGCAGCATTGCAGTTAATGGTACATTCAGAGTTCTTGGTGTGATGCTCGCTAGCTCTGCTAAATCCTCAATACCAGATCCTATCTGAAAGCAGAGTTGATGAAGTTGTTCTACTTTGGAAGATTTATAAATATTATTTGCACTCCCCTGACATTACCAGAGTCACAAATAAAAGACAACACCATGTCAGGCTTTTTAATTCACAAATTTGCCAAGAAAGTTTGTTTTACTGTAGAAGAATTCAAGAAGTTTGATTTATTGAGTCTCCAACCCATAATGGGAGAACAAAAAACTAAAATGTGGAAAAGTAGAAATATTAGAGGAAATAAGAGTCCATGAAGAACCACAAGTGTCCTGGATTTAGATGGATTTTCAGTAGAGTTCTAGAAATGAATACCTCTACTTAAAGAGATGCATACACTGTAACAGCTTTTAATAGTAACTACTTGCCTCCTTATAGCACATTTTATTCATTATGAAACTAGAAAAATCAAATGACTGCACAAACTATGGGCCAATCCCCTTTCATAAACAAAGGCTGTGGAAATTTTAGCTAGTCATAACAAATGGATTGGAAATAATTCTCCTTAACACAATTCATTTACCAATAGGATGTGTGGTTAAATGTTTGTGCAATAATGCAAGACAGTTGTATATGTCATTAACTTAATGATAAAAGAACCTGTAACAGTTGACCCATTATAAAGGGACAGAGTTTGAGTATCCAGTCCTCAGGTTCCAGTGGGGCTTTGATAATACAGTTTACTACGGGGTTATTTGCTGTACAGAAACATAACCATCAATGGATTAAAATAAAAATCTTTTGGACTCTAAAGGGAGCATATGGCTGGGGTGCTCTCACTGTGCTGTACTGTTTGATATAGCCCTGAAACCAGTCTGCTTGCTGTCTGCCAGAGTACTCAAATAATGAGGTAAGAGTTGGAGATAAGGACTACAAAAGATAACTCATACAACTGTCATGTCCCCAATCCAGCCCCTACAGTTTGCATAAACTGTAACACTATGAATTTTAGATCTTTAATTACAAGAGAAAAATCAGATTTCCCCTCAGTTTTTCCAGTGTAAATGGAGTCTTTAAAAGCACTCTGAGGATTGTAACAAATGGGTTCCTGAGGAACAGAATAAGTGTAAATGATCAAATAGTAATAAACCACTAGATCCACAATCAACTTCAGCTTGGAGTTGGTGAGAATTAAAACACAGTTGGTGCCCAGTATTTTAGAGCAGCCATAACTTGATTAATGAGCGCAGATAAAAGTTACATCATAATGAAGTTAAGATTGCAAGTATGTATCTATAATAAAAGGATAAAATACTTTAGAGCTGTTGTAATTATCCCCAAAACAAACATTACAAACCCAGGAAATTCAGAGTTAAGATTAAACAATGAGGTGTCCTTGTGGCACCTTAGAGAGACTAACAAATTTATTTGGCCATAAGCTTTTGTGGGATATAACCCACAGAGAAGGCCACAAAATAATCAGACAATTATGATTAATGCATAATAGTAGTTGTGATATCAGATTAGATTAAAATGATTTTTAAAACTTCAGATGTTTTGGTCATTTTTTTCCTTTATGGTACTATTCTCTATAAAGCAGTATCATAAGTGTCGTGGTATCCTGGGAAGGATCTGGATGTAAGAAAATGGCAGTGGGAAAACCAGGAGATTCTCCTACTGGTTTTGGATACTGCTGAGATCCCTTGGGTGTTCTACAGAGAACAGTACTGTACAGTCCTTGCAATGTTTACCCCAGGTATCGGCAACCTTTGGCCCATGGCCCATCAGGGAAATCCGCTGGCGGGCCTGGTTCTTTATCTGCAGCGTCTGCAGGTTTGGCTGATCGCAGCTCCCACGGGCTGCGGTTTGCCGTTCCAGGCCAATGGGGTCTGCGGGAAGTGGCGTGGGCCGAGGGATGTGCTGGTCGCTGCTTCCAGCGGCCCCCATTGGCCTGGAACGGGGGACTGCGACCAGTGGGAGCTGCGATCGGCCAAACCTCCAGATAAACAAACAATCCCGGCCCACCAGCGGATTTCCCTGACAGGCCGCATGCCAAAGGTTGCTGATCCCTGGTTTACCCTATTGTATAACTGACTAGTTCTTGTGTTTATATAAGTCAATTAATGTAGAAATTATTTTTGGAGAGAAGATTTTCATAGGACAAGGCATATCCAGACCTGCTGAAATCAGTCAATTATTTGTATCAGTAGAAGTGTTAGATTTAAAAGCAGAGTCTATAAACCTCCCAGTGGATAAAGTTACTTTAAATTATGCTACTTTCTGGAAGGTACCCACTCTATGAATGTGAAACACTTCCCACTATCACTCACATTTTCACCCATTCCTAACTATGTGCAAAGGCCAAGCATGGAAAATTTCAGTCTCAAAAGGTGAAATCTGGTATGGAAACTTTGAACAAACTGTCTGCAATCATTTTTATTTCATCAGGGGTAAAAAAAAATAATTCTCATTTCTAAACAATTAAGCAATTTTTTTTTTAAATATACAAGTAACAATCTTTTTAAAAAAATCCCTAAATAAATTTGTTAGTCTCTAAGGTGCCACAAGTACTCCTTGGTTTTTTTTGCTGATACAGACTAACACGGCTACCACTCTGAAGCCTAAATGTAGGGCTTCTCTAATTTTTCTGCATTCTACAATATCCTGAAAATTCTAAGCTTCCATTTAAAAAAAAAAAAAAAAAAAAAAAAAAAACCACCAAACACTCTTTTGCAGTTGTGAAGCTAGTCATTGTAGCTAGGTAGAGCAACCTGCTAGAAAATTGGCACCTGCCAAACAGGAAATTCATCTATCCACCCTTCTTACTTCATTAATATGTGAAAGATATTGCCCAATTGGCAGTATTGAAAATTATAACATTAAGCAATTTAAATGCATTAACACAGCCATTAACAACAGTGAGATTAGTCAGTAAATCACAGGTAGTGCGTAAATGCAGAAAATATGTTCTAATAATAATGTTTACATTGCACATTTGCAATGCAAGCCAATTTTAATATACTAGTGGGCTATAAATCTTATATCATAATATATAGGGTGTTTATGCACCTGCATAAGCACTGATGTTGGAATTTTACTTCTGCATTGCACAATTTTGATTTTAAATGTAATGTTGCATTAACAAAAGTTTTCATTTAAATAGGGAATTTATATACTTGTGCATTCCTTTTATTTCTCAAAAAAGGAGTTGAACATTATGTTGTTTTAGGCATTAATTTTAAACTGTATTTTCAGTGACATTATCAATTCCAATTTGGACCGATAAAAGTGCTACGCTACTAGCTGATCAAACCTATAGTAAAGGCCAAA
Source organism: Natator depressus (assembly GCF_965152275.1). Classification (NCBI taxonomy): domain Eukaryota; kingdom Metazoa; phylum Chordata; order Testudines; family Cheloniidae; genus Natator; species Natator depressus. The sequence continues at coordinate 75,920,159 of NC_134243.1, forward strand.
AAGTGAAACAATAATATTAATTAGCATTAAAATCATAGAAGTGGAGGAATGGGATATAATTTTTTGTTTATACAACACCTTGAACAATGGGGTCCTGGTCCATGACTGTAATACCACAGTGCCTAGGAGCCTCAAACAGAGAACAGACGAACCTTGCCCCAAAGAACTTACATAGCTGTGCTTCTAAGTATTTGAACCTGGAATTATCATTGCATCAGTGTCAGTAATGCACTAACAATCTAGTTAGGTCTTAAAATGCTAGAATGGCATTAGGAAGAATCACACCTTACACTTCAAGTGAAAGTACTTTATTATGTCTTTATGTAAATAATCAATTTATTGTTAAATTTGCTAATACCCAGTAACTCACCCTCACTCTGTCATACGTACCATGAATAAGTTTGGGACCATGAAACAACAGGTTGAATTCTTAAATGCTGCTGCAGATTTGTCTTTTCAAAGTGTCAGTTGGCAGCCAGTTTAGCCTGCTTGGTCCAAAAGGAATATCTTTGAGCATGTACACTCTCTTATGGAAACATTCCATCACATACTAGTGTGAAATCACTTCAAAATGTCAATAGCACTTCATTGCCTTATAGTGGATTCATGCTTTTATTGATTGTCTCAACAGTTTCAACAATGCAGCTGGGTTGTATGGGAAAAGGTTTCTTCTCTGTAACCTAGAAATTGCTTTTTGCAGTTCTTCCAAACATTTCATTGATTTGAGAAGCATTCTTTCTACAGGCACAGGGATATTTGGGGACATATTACATACCATGAGTGACGAGGGATTAGAACTTTTTTGTTTCAGGGGTAACACTTTAGGTTCAAGTGTATGGGGTTTGTCATCTGCATCCATACAAACAGTTTCCCTTATCTTTGTACTGCCTTGATTATTTGAAGGCATCTGCTTCATGTTTGCCAAACACTCCTTTCCAACTGACTCCAATTCAGAATCTTCTGAACTGTCATAATTAACAAGGCTTTGAAGGCAATCCAATGCAGATGTGTTATCAGTCCTTATCAATGAGTTCGACTTGTTGGGTTTTACAACTTGGTCATCACCTTGCTGTTCCATTGGCACAGAAGGCTTCTGGGAAGAAGCCAAAGATACCAGAGTGTGTTGTACTGGATCACTACAAGCATTTTCCAAACTCTCATCTGTCAGGCAGGTTTTTTTTTCTTGATGGGATGAGGTGACAAAAGAAACACACACATCTCTTTTAGACGCAATATCAAAGAAGTTAGATATGTTGACAAAATGATGCCAGTCTTCTCTAAGAAGTTTTAAGTATCTTACAAAATACTCAAGGAAGCAGGTTTCTGATGAAATCAAAAAGTCAAGAAGAACTGTGGAATCAAACGCAATGCTTTTTAGGAAAAATAAAAAGATACAGTGAGGATTACAGCCGCTCTCATGTGTCAGGCAGATCCAGGTTTCGTCTTCTTCCGCTTCAATGCACAAGTTACCAGCATCATCATGCCATAACCTGAAAAGTTAGTCAAACACAGATTAAATGGAATGCAATAGAACAGCTATTTAAATACTGAATAATTTTCCATAAACATTCTTGCTTAACATTTTTTGTAATTTTAACTACAGAGGTAGAAGCAATGTATGAGAGATCAGCAGTATACACACCAGATCCTACTATAGCTTAATATTAAAGGCAAGGCTTTCCAATCTATATATTGAACTCAGCAAAATTCAGTTGAGATCAGCAGTGGTGTTTGAGCTGGAGCCCCTGTTGGTATAAAAACCAAGAGGGGACTGCTAGCACGGCGTTCCCTGTGAGGGCTCAACAGCTTCAGAATTTGCTACCCTCCTGAGTATGAATATCCTTAATGTCCTGGAGGTCATCAAATTAAGATACCTGAAACATTGGTGATCAGTTATCTTAAATTGTACTACTCCATTTAATATTTATAAGTTATGTCAAAGGTGCCTTGAGTATGTGAGTAGATATCCTTTTCACATTTTTGTAAATATACAAAAAATTAATAAAGGTTACTTCATTTACAAGATGCTATGCACCTTGAAAAAAGTTATTTAGGCTCCTAAATCTATATTTAGGTGTTTAACTTTAAGACCAGCATTTTCAATCCTGGGTGCCTTAACATTTAACGATAGACACTACTAACAATAATGCAAACAAGTTTGAAATTACAAAGTGATTCACCTAGCCAAGTTTCTTTTCATATATTTGGGCTGCATCTCCCCTGTACAGGAAATTGAATGAAAATGAAACAAAAGGGTTTGCATGATAAATTTATAATGCACAAGAACTCAAGACATTTTAGATATCAATATTTCCACTTTTCAGCAAGTTATGTGGATCCTGCCTAAGAAGCCATTACTGTAAAGCGTGATAACAGTTCACTTCAGCAGTCCTCAGATTCAACTTCCACTCATTCTTAAAGTTTAATCATAACATGAAACCCTTCTCCAAAAAAGTTGAGTGTTCACAAAAAAACCACTCAATCTTGTCTTTTAGTCAGCATCTGACCATCACTCAAAATCTGTGAAGTCAGCTACTGTGAATTAGAGGGTAGGACTGAGCTCATAATAGAAAAACCACCATAAAACACCACTTACAGACTGATCCAAAACCAATTAACATCAATGTAAGATTCCCAACTACTGTTGAAGTCAATCATCAGAGGAGTAGCCGTGTTAGTCTGTATCTACAAAAACAAGGAGGATTCTGGTGGCACCTTAATAAATCTGTTAGTCTTAAAAGGTACCACCGGACTCCTCTTTGTTTTTCAGGTCCTCCAAAAGTAGTTCAATAAATCCATTAAAGATTGTTAAAAACATACTTTCTTGTGTAATTTCTTTATGTACTAGTAATATAAAAATACTGCTATTATGAATTGTATGAGCTCACCAAATAAAAGTTTAATTTGTCTTCATAGGTCTAACAAAGAAATCAATATATATATATATATTGATATACCAACCTATCAAACTTTAAATAAACTGTTAGCAATGATTTAGCAGCTTCCAGCATGTCATCATCTTGTTCTATAAAGACCATGGAAAGCCACTCACAAGGATGTACATTTGGATGAAAATGCTGAGAAGACTTCAGATGTTTCTTCAAGAATATCAATAACTGGGACATGAAACTCTGCAAGTCTGCTAAAAATAGAGAGCATAACTGTGAAATTTTGCTTTCATTTTTTCATATTAAAAAGCAAAACACACACTTCCTTAAATTAACAGTGGATAGGAATCCAGTTGTCCAAGCACAAATCCCTTAGATCAACTGAATTAGCACTGCATTGACAAATGCCTTGCAGAATGATACTATTTATGGAGTCAAAAATCAAAGCAATTGGAAGTGGTTTGCAAAGAGCCATCAGCAAAATCATTTCACCCCAAATGCAACCTAAAATATAGTTACTTTTTGCACAAACATTGTATATGTAAAAATTCTTACAATATTAACTTTTATAACTCTAATGCAAAACACAGATTTCACTGCTCAAGTGGAGGACAGCTTCCAGAAGAGGTAGCATTGATGCAATTTAAAGACATATGTAAGTATATTATTTGAAGAATGGGATTCTCAGGCTCTTGTCACTCCCTCCCACAGAAAGACCACATATAAGAGGTGGGTGTGGAGGGGGGAGAACCTTTATGGTTGTGGGGTGGGATGGGGTCAGCTCTCTCTCTCTCCCAGGTTTACTGCAGAATAAACAAGGAGATTACTTCTCCAAAACCTGCTGGTCTCAGGAGAGCTGTAAAAAAAAAAAAAAAAATCCAAGGCCATCTACATAGAAACTCTATGTTCCCACACTCGCCCTGGGGTCTCTGACTCATTTGGCTCTCTGACTGCATGTCTCCATTGGCCCTGGGCCTCCAGCAAATGCAATTGTAGAGAGAGGGATGAGATAGAATGATCTGATAAAGCCACCTTGCTGTAATTTATCCCACTTGGTCCCTCCCATGCAAAGGAATAATCTGGTGCAGTGTTAAGACTAAGATCCCTATGGTCCAGTTTTTCAGCAACAACGAATCGCAGAATCAGGGCCTAAACTTCTGCAGGAAATATAAAGGTATTAAACTGGTAATACAACCATAGCAAAATCTACTCTGACCATAAAACCTTCAAAGATGAGATGGGTTCTCATATGCATCTTGGTAGACTGCTGTGATTGAACAAAAATGCTGAGAGATACAAACCAAACCTTACCAGAAAATTATATTATTCATTGAGTTTATAAAATTTTCCTTCGAGTCTTCATTCTGGATTGCAACACCCCCTAATTTTAAATACTATCTCTACACTGCATGTCAGCAGCACCTGCATTGCCACATACACCCTGAGGATACAAGAGGAAACAGATTCTCCCAAGACTACCATGCCATTTTATTGCTGTGGCCAGCTCTTGAAAAACAACCCTGTCTGTACCATATATACACCCTTCCTCAGATGAGAGATTTACCTCTTCAATATTCCACTGCATAGTAAAAAGATTCCTCAAATCTAAATTTGGGGTCCTGATTTTCCAAACAAGTGCTCAGCATTTTAAAAAAATAATGGCAACTTAGATTATCAGAAGGCATTTCTTAGATCGTATTGGAAAAGCTCTATGGATTGAATGGTATAGCCTTGCCATTTGTCTGAATGGAAGCTAATTCTGTAGCAAGGTTTCTTACAACAACCTTTGTTGTAAAAAAGTACAACGTAGCTCACCCTAAAATTAGATTTTTAAAGGCTTGCCTTGCTTCTCAGCAAAAGAATATGAACATTCAATCATCATACATGCTCAGGTACTTTTCAGACTGAAATCAGGGATCATTCTATCCCCCTCCCCCCAATAGAACTAAGACATCTGTAACTACTACCAAGGGTTAAATTTAAATTTAGTTAAAATTAAGCAATTTTAAGACTATAATATAGCAACCCCCCCCCTCAAAAAAACCCCAAACCCAAAAATATGATCACCCAGCACCTGTGCCTAAATTGTATTCCTGACATTCAGTTTGCTTAAAATTAAGTGAAGTCATTACTTTAACATTAAGTGTTTTAATCTAGCTGGTTGCACCCTTCATAGCTTCTGTAGGCCAAGCTCATTGTACATCTCAGGGGTTCAGTGGATCCCTTAATTCCCCTCACAATCTCCCTGGGTGGCACCATTCCATGCCCCTCTTTTTCAGGGACTCCTTGTAACTCCCGCCTGAATATTCCTTCTGCAGTGGTTCTGTGTGCACCCGATTCCCTTCTCCTCTCATACCAGGGTCCCTCATTTTCTTCACTATGCCAGTGGCTCTATGTGCACTCCCATTCCCACTCCCGCCCCCCCAAACAGCAGAGGCTCTGTGTGTCACCCCTTCCTACTCCCCCACCCCAATGGCAAAGGCTGTGTGTGCTCCCTTCCCCGAGTCCCCCATTCTCCCCACCAGGCCAGGGTTTCTGTTCCCCAGTCATGCCCTGCTCCCACCATACATGGAGCCCCATTCTCTGCATCATGCCAGCGGCTATATCTCTCTCCTTTCTCCCTCCCAAAGTATTTTTCTCCCCCCCAATAGAAAGGGAAGGGGTGGAGAGCTGGTTCCTCTCCCCCCTACCTGGAGCAGGCACTGAGGAGGCTGGATGTTAGGAAGGAAGAAAGGGATTCTCTTCTCTCCCTCTTGTTGCCCCCATGGCTCACAATTCATCCCAGGGATCCCAGCAGGAAGAGCAATTATTTCTCTTTTGTCACTCAGGGTGTCAACATATTACACTCTACTGGGAGGATGAGTAGGGGTACTACTCATATGCTGCAAAGTATTAACAGAGGTCATCAATAGACGACAGTAGCTCCATGCGTTCCCTCTATCAGTGTTCATTCAGGTTGTCCCCAGAGTCAACCTGGCCACTGATTCCTAGAAATTCCCTGAAAATCTGGAATTGATAGGATGTGGCATTCAGAAGTAGTTAAACATATACAGAGAAATGCTGTTCAGTTGTGTGCAAGCTCAGCCAACAATCTTAAACTGCCTAAATCAACTATAAGCTTTAGAATGCATGCTACTTAATGAATTTAAATAGAACATTACCTTTTATTTTAGCTGCTTTAGTAGAGTTCTGGACCTTGATCTCTAAAGCTTTAAGTAAAACCAAACTCAAGGCTCTGAGGATTACTTGGTCAGGACCACTGTGGATGCCATCCTCAGGTTGAGCTTCACTGCCTCCAAAATAGCTGGCTTTTTCAGAAACAGGTATTTGATTCAGCCACCCCAAATTCACAGCTTGCAAGACAACATTAGCCAATGCTAACATATCCTTATTCAAATAAGGATCCTGTAAGGATAAAGTGGGTAATGATCCACTTACGAAATCTTCACCAGCTTTATAAAGGATGCATTTTTTAAGGAGCATAATGGACTTCTTCTTGATTAAATAATGAACTGATGAATAAGTGAGGTCCAAGATGTAAGAAGTATTCAAAAATAAAATTCTTTGGCATTTGAAATGTGACTCTAGTTGGATTCTTGAGGTAACAAGAACGTCAAGAAAATCTATGAATTCAATCAAGTTGTTTGCCGCTTTAGAATATAATGAAGTACCTTGGCAGCCGTTACAATGATGAGACAAAATGGAATTGTAAAATCCTTCAAGTACAGTATCAAGAGGAGTGAAAACATTCTTCAGTATATCTATAATAAATAAAGTAATGTTAAGCAGAGTTTAAGTGGAGTTCCTAAACTACAATTCAATTAACCAGATAATTTAAAACAATTTTTCCACCACTGAAATAGCATCAGCAAGGAGGAGATCATGATAATCTCTCAAATTCAATGTGTACTGGGGGGCACCGTATTTTCATTTTTAATATTTTTCATTATGACAAAGTAAATAACTCATTGTCATTAGTATTTTAAACAGGCTGACTGCTCTGAAATAAGTAGCCTTCCTCCCCCTAGTGGACACTTGTATATTAATATAAAAAAAAAACCTTACAGTACCTGCTTTGTGCAAATCTTTATCTTTCAAAATGTCTCTAATAATAGCTCTAAGAATCCATAGACATTCTGCTACTTGATCACTCTTAGGGAATTCTGACAGAGTCTTCAAACAAAAAGTGAGCCAGGTGACATTAAACGTATTCTAAAAAAAATAAATTAAAAAAATCATTCTGCATGCACAAAATGTGATGTGATATTACTTTTTTTGTTGTTGTGACTGTTGTGCATAGTAAGTTAACACACTGATGTAACATTTTAAAATGTTACATTTAAAAGGAGTATGTGTGGGGATGGACAAAGATACAGACAGAATATAGTCAAATGGCTTGGCACTTTGAAAACACCTTTCACTCCTTTACAAACATGAAACTGCACAATAGCCTTTTGGTAAGCAAAAATCCTCATTTTACATATAGGAAAACCAAAGCCTGGTGAAGTTATGTGATTGATCCAAAGTCCCACAAAAGGACTATGGCAGAGGCAAGAACTGAACCCATAACTCCCACATTTCTTGTTTCTAGAGGCAGGTAATAGCACAAGAGTGGGGAATGGTTTGCAAGAAAATACAGCCATTCAAACTCTATTTTGTACATGTGCACGTTATTTTCTTACTAGTGAATTAAGTAGTAACACATTAGACAAACTGAATTAATGGGCTTCATTGTTTTAAGACCCCTATGCAGAAAGTATTAAAAACAAATTGGTTTCTAAAAGATAATACCATCCAAAGAAATTGCAATAGGGCCTACAGTATGTGCCCACTAAGTAAACAGGGTAATTGCACCTGTGTCAGTCCCAGGATATTAGAGAAACAAGGTGGGTGAGGGAATATCTTTTATTGGACCAATTTCTGTTTGTCTCTCTCACCAACAGAAGTTAGTCCAATAAAAGATATTACCTCACTCACCTTGTCTCAATAAGTAAACAGTAAGGTTTGGTAACTGGGACATTCAGACAACACAAAATGGAAAAGTATTCTATTAGTTATGAACAGGTTGGTGCCTATTTTTATTTGCTGAAGGATTTAGATTTCAAATAAATGTAAATACAGTGAGATTTATAAAGTTCAGCAACGTGCACAATTAATATTGTACAATGGAAGCTGCCTAAAGGGAATATCTTTGTGACACAAAATAAAATTATTAAAAGCATTTTAAAACAAAAACCACAAGCTTGATGTATTTACATTAAAAGAAATATTCACGCTCACTTTCAGAACGTTGCTCCTGCCTACGTTTCTGACCTCACTTCTTCCGACACATTCTCCTGATCCCTGCCAGAGCCACTAACTGCTCCCTTTGTCCACTCCATGCTCTCTTTGGGTAGGTCTATACTGGAAATGGGAGCCAGTCTTCCAACCTGGGTAGACAGACTTGTGCTAGCAGTACTCCAACTAGTGCTCTAAAAACAGGAATTGTGGATGTTCCAGCTCAGGCAGAAGCTCAGGTTCTCAACCCCAGGGGGCTAAGTGGGCTTGAGAGCCCATGTTTCCACCAGAGGTGGAATATCCACAATTGCTATTTTTAACACACTAGCTCAAGCCCTGCTAGCCCTCTCCCAGTTGCAGTGTAAACATACCCTTTCATGCCCCTCCTACCACACTTAAAGCATCTTCCCTTTCCTCCCCCAAATCACTCCTCACCCAATACCTCCTCAAATATACCCCCTCAGTGTGGCCCGCTCCCACAACACTACCTCATGCTACTTTTACACACCGTTTCTGAAAAAAAAGACAGTGTGCCCAGCATTGAGAAAGAGCAAGATTTTGAAGCAGGAGGCCACTGAGGTACATGCCCATGGCATGCTGCAAAGCAGTCATGCTAGCAACTACACAGATCCATTGTCTAAAATCCCTTTAGGAAGGATGGGGCACAGTAGACACAGGCATTATAGATTTGAGGCTGCAGATGCAGGAAGGGAGAAGCTCTGTTACTACTCTATAGTCTGAGGGGCATGGAAGGATTCTGGCATCTCCCCCCATCAATAGGCACTGCACCTGTTTAGGCAGGCTTTGCAATAGAGAGAAAATTTAACTGTTACACTGTCAAATTTTCAGTGACTGCTCTGTGTCATTTAACTATTGTAGAAGGTCAGCTATAGTTAGATGGAATAACTGTAAGGAAAACTGGAAGGAATGTATCCACCAAGTACTCATGTTTACTTTGATAGCTTACATACAAATTCAAAGTCCACCCAGGAACCTGACACACTCACCTCTTTCTTTAGTTGGAAATACACAAGGGAGGCTATACTTTTTGAAGCCATGTGAGACAACAGCTTATCAGAAGTATTGCATAGACAAATCTGCAGATATGTTTAAAAAAAAAAATCTGTAAGTTACATTCACTTTTTACTTTGTGTTATGAAAAGTTTTGAACAGTTATAAAAGCTTACTAATTTTGAATCAATTTTTGTCTCTTTCAGAAGAATTGTAATTATATCAAGGTACTTCTGTCTTATGCTGAATTCAGTTTCCTGGGACTGTACTTTGGCAATCATCATCTTGATCAAGGTTAACTGGAGCAGTATCATTTCCCGTGAACAGAACATTGAAGAGTTCGTGTTTGCAAAGCTACCAGATTTATCATCTGTCACAAGGGCAAGAGCATCTGAAACAGCAGAGTCCTGATGGCTCCAAGTGCCCCAGTTAGGAGATTCTAGGCATATTTGATTATGTGACTCATTAACTCTTGTGGATGAATCTTGTGGTGAAACACGCGGATTGAGGAAAAAGGCATAATCATGGCTGTCCTTTGTTAAAGGAGTGCCTATCAGCACATCCCTATGCAGCTCCTGGAGAGGAGACAGATCTCCCATTTTGCGGGAAAAGTTATGTTTTGGAGAATGTCTTACGCCTTCACTTATTACTTGTGGGGATTATGGGTCACTTCTTAAATTACTTCTGTCCAATTAACGAAATGGATTTGTAGCTTTATAGAGGCATTTCTTCTAGGGTATCTAGGAAAAAAGTAATGAGATTAAATCATTTTTGCTATTAAATTTAATAGATTAGCAGAATGATACAGCTGAACTTGGATCATTTACTGAGCATCATAGCTAAAATGAAACTACTGTTAATAAACATCATTTGAAAGAAACAAAAAAAACCAAACAAACAATCTAGGAATGTGCATTCAGCACAATATTTCTTAAACAGCAAGGATGATAACTGACATCCACATAAAACTCTTTATCCAAACATCCCAAAGCACAAACTCTGTTATACCACAAATCCAGGAATCCTGCCAACCTCTGAAATTAAGCCATTTGGATGGAGTCATGCGGGACTGGGTGCATAGCAATACTTCTGAAATGGGACAGAAAGTGAAAAATACTGTGATCATTCAAACGTCAGAGGAATTTTAGGCAGGCAGGGTGAAGTTACAGAGTCAATGTGACCAGACCATGCAAAAATACCATGCCATTCTGAATGATCAAGACCTCAGTTTAAAGTCTCACGTGAAAAAGCTCCAGCGACAAACAGTGCCTTCTATCATCATGTTGGGGCACCGATTCAGACTTGAGAGAACAGTGCCATCTACTGCACTGCCAGCACTCTTTCCTATAACATCCTGGGTTTTGCCAGCAATGAATAAGTTTTTTTTTTTTTTTTTTAAAGAACTGAGTAAAGATACATAGCCAGTATGTCTTGATGTTTGTCCACTGGAGAAAATGTATACAACCTTCTTTTCAAAACTTGTATTCCATGGATATTCAACCATAGCTTGTTCTGACTAAACACATACAAATTTGCATATTCTTTTATGGCTACAGACGTCCCAACAACTGATCTACTTCCCTTTTAAAGCAAATTCACTGTACCGAGTTTTAAACTGCTTGGTTGGTGGACGAGCAAAACTCAGAAAAGGAAAACAATGTATCCACATTGGATTTTAACTAAAGAAAATAAGACCCCAATTCTGTAAATGGATCCAGGTGAGCAGACCCTTGAACCAGTACAGAGTCCCAGTGAAGTCAGTGGAACTATACATCAGCATCAAGATCTGCCTGCATAAATGTGTTTGCAGAATGAAGGCTTCAAACTTAAGTTTATTAAAAGTACTTGCTCATAACTGTGCAATTTTTTGCAGGATTGGCACCAAAATATTTTTAAATGGCCAAACATTAAAAGCATTACCAAAGAGTTGTATTAAAAACAACCTAACTTAACTGTTCTTATTATGTAGATTCTTCTGGAGTTCAGAGATATTAGTGAGGGCAGGATTCAAGTGCTCGCCGGAACTGATGAAGGCAAAGAGGAAGGCAGGCTATCAGAAGACACATTTTGATCTGAAACACAAAAAAGAGAACATTGGGGAAACACTATTCTACTTCTACAGAACAATATAAAACACTGGTTTCTTACATCTGGCTTCTCATTCTTTTGTACATAGCCCCCCTAAGGTGAGTCTGAAGAGGGTAGGGTTAAAGATTTTCACCCACAAGAATCCTTAAGGATCACTCTTTAAAAAATGGAAAATAATGACCAAATACTGCACTCTGTTGCATGTGAGCTCTATGGGAGTAATACGCACATACTGAAAAGCAGAACGTGGCCCTTGCTTTAATAAACAGAATAAAACAAAGCTTGTGTAACTGCATTAGTTAACATCTACACTTTCAAAAGTCACGGTCTCTAATTCTGGGTGCCAAGCTCCTGACACCATCAGCCTGATTTCTAGAGGTGCTGAGCACCCTCCAACAAAAGTCGATAGAAACTCCAGGTGCTCAGTACTTCAGAAGATAAGGTTCTTCTTAGTGTCTGCAACCGAGACACTCAAAAATAAGAAGCTACTTAAGAAGCTGGGTCTAAGAATTTGTGAACAACCCTAAATATACATAAAAGTCCTCGCCAGGAAGGCCGTACAAATACTGCAACCACATGCAGAAAGACTGACTTTGTTATCAAAGTTTACACTTTAAATAGCATCACAATTATTTAGTACAGCTTACAGAGAGAAGTTACTTAAATTCATAGTGTCACTCTTCAGTTTCAAGTGTGAGCATCTATCTAGGTACTTACACAGCTCCATCACCATACAAGTGCCTTGACAGACAGATCTCCATAACAGAAAACTAAGAAGACACACTTAAGATCATAGCAGTTTCTCTTTGCATACTATTATCTTTAGGTGACAGTTACAACTCATAACACACCCCAGAGGCACTTCTTTAGTACTTTTCTAGTTTCTATTAACTCTCTCTACAGAATTGCCCTCTTATAGGAACTTTTTCCCCAGCATGCCTTTTTGTGACTGGGCCTTAAAATTTGGCAGAACTAAACAAGCGCAGTCCCAGAGTGGTCATATTGTAACTAGCTGCATTTCTTTTTCCAGCTGGTAAGTACTTATAGTCCCTTTCTTATTCATGAAAAGACAGCACATTGTCATAGTATGATTCCCAGCACATCTATCAATTATACTTGCAAGCAGTAGCAAACAGAACCATAGAGTTTACATATTTTTAGTTTCTGCTTATTTTAACTATGAGAAATAGAGTAAAAGTATACAAAATGTTAGACTGTAGCACCCAGCATATATATAGTACTTTTTAGCTGAAGATCTCAAAGTACTTTCCAAAGGTAGGGAATATTCCCGTTTTATATATGTGAAAACTAAGGTATAGATAGATAGTGACATTCCAAGGCTGTCCAAGCAAGTTAGTGACAGATTGAGGAATATAACCGAAGTCTCCTGACTTCCATAACTAGACCATATTTCCTCTGAGGCAGAATCTAAAATTGGAATTGGAAGACAAGACATTATCCACAATGAACTATAAAAATTGTGGTAGCACGCATGTTTTTTACACTGACATCCATGTATTTTTGAGAATATCTTTCCACTGCACTTGTGACAGTTGACCTGCAGATTTTAGAACCTTACAATGTTCCTCAACCAAATCTGCCAAGCTGAGGCAGGGACCGCTATCAGTTCACAAAGCCTGCACTTTAAATATTAAGAATAAATCTGATACTTCAGGCTATAAATTTCTCCTTCATTTGCAGAATATACTTTGAATTCTACTTGAGGTAGAAATTTATGATCTGAAACCTCATTAAAAAAATTTGGAAATCACCCTGTGAATATTTTATACAACTCTGAGTTTGATCTCTACCTAAACCAATACATGAAATAAAATTATTTCAACACATTTACTAATTTACTCAGGACCAAACTGAATTACTGTCCGAGATGTTAAATGAATGGATCCCTTGTGCACCAATTTATACAATACAGTGAGGCTGTTAGTGTGAAATAAATTTAGAACTCCTCTAGGACAAACATGATGAAATTGTACCTTTGCAACATGATAGTGCTTGTGCTTTCCCTGACCATGTGTCATATTTATACAGCACTTTACCAAAGATTGATAAGACATGTCACTTGCTTCAAAGACCTCAATCTAAAACAGATTAAACCAACATAGGATACCAAGTCAGGAAAAAGGGAGAGAGTGGTTGTCATTACAAAATGGGACATGGTTGCTTTAAGAGATGGGTTTTAATAAGTGCATTTGAAAGAGCAAAGAGATGCCAGAGGACAACAGAGATTTTTTCAGCCACAGTAAGACACCATGGCAGAGGACACAAAGCTAAAAGAGGGGGAATAAGAGATAGCAGTATGATAGCAGGGATATGTAAGGAATACTATGGCAGCGCCTGGAAACCAATCCAAAGCAGGATCCAGAATAAGAGACAATCCCTTCCCTAAAGAACTTGCAATGTGAATAGACAAGACAGACAACAGGTTGAGAGAAAGGGGATATAGCATACATGGAGAGTGAATAACGTGATGGTTGTCAAACATCATGTTAATGCTATGACTGTTTTGGTTTGACCTAAATAAAAATTGCAGGGATTGGTAAATAAGGATTACCTAAATAGAAAGTAAGGGAGAAGAGACATGAAGCATGGAGGACAGTTGATTTGAGGCCAACAAGTTTTGAGGAACACCATAAACCACATAAGTCAATGGCTAGTCAATGACTCCACAATATCCCTAAAATGGAATTATAAAGTCTGTATTTGTTTTCAGGGTGGAGTAGTTCAGCTAACGTACTATATACAGAAATCCATCACTCCTCTGATAACCACAGATGTTGAAACAGTTTTTTTTTTTTCCAAATTACATTATCTTCTACATTCTCAGACTGCATTTTAAGTCACAAGTGATATTTTTTGGTTACAGTGGACATATATTTTTTTATTACAGTTAGCATGTCATGACTCACATAGGATACAATTAGCTAAGGAAGCCTGTGTTTCTCACAATCATGATGAAAGGAAAGTCCTGTTAAATCATTATCTTTGTTTTGTCCTTCATTGGAGCATGATCATATTAAATACTATTGCATGAAAAAGTTTCTCTCCTTACTGCTATCTTCCCAAACAGAAAACAATGGAGGATTCAACTATGATGCATGAAATATGGGGCATGACCATGCTCAAGTTTCACTGAAAGGCTCTGGTTCCTGTCAAGGAGTGATGGCAGATCCACACACCACAGAATATAGATGAACTATACTCTGGCTCTCTGAAATTTATAATTGGCTGGAGAATTGTGTTTCAGCGTATTGGCTTGCCTTTAAAACACTGTTAAATTTCCAGCCTCTGTGTGGGAATAAATATTTCCAATGTAAATCACAGTTCGTCCTGCCTGCCTGTGCAGTCTCCAACAACTGCGAGGTGTGAACCATCAGTTATCTTGATTGTCCGCAGAGTTGTTGTAGATGGGCTGATCCCCAGATATGGAACATATGGGTAATATCTTTTATTGGACCAACTTCTGTTGGTGAACAAGACAAGCTTTCAAACTGGTTTCCCAGACCTGAAAAACACCTCTGCCTAAACTTTGAAGCTTGTCTGTTTCACCAACAGAAGTTGGTCCAACAAACAACATTACCTCACCCACCTTCTGTCTCCTAATTACAACCATTTAGAATGTCACCACTTAACTTTTTCCACTGCTGGCCATTATAGTAGCAATACCCAAGCTAATGTCCTTGCTGAACAGAGCAGTAATCACTGGAGTACAGCAGGGAACAGAACCACGCAGGTGACGAATGAGGCATTCATACTCCCACCCCAAAATGTGCAGTCATCGACTATGCCACATGGTTTCAGAATAGCAGCCGTGTTAGTCTGTATCCCCAAAAAGAAAGGGTGGATTTGTGGCACCTTAAGAGACTAACAAATTTAATATTTTACTCCACACGGCTAAATTCCGTGCCTTGCATAATGACAGGTTTCAGACTAGCAGCCGTGTTAAAGTCTGTATCTGCAAAAAGAAAAGGAGGACTTGTGGCACCTTAGAGACTAACAACTGCCACATGGGGATGGGAAAGAGCAGAGCCTCCCCGCCGCCCCACTCCCACCAGATGTCAACGACCCCACACTTTTGCCCTGACTTTTTTTTTTTTTTATAAACCTGTTACTACTGGGATCCAAGAGCCCTAGGAAGGAGAGCTCTTTCCTCGCCTCATCTGCATCGCGCCTAGAGCAGCCGGGTGCACAGGGGCAGCCTTCCCGCCCCTCGATTACAAACGTGCTGTGCCAGATCAGCCCCTCCAACGCCCCGAAATGCTCCTCCTCGGCCGACGGCCCTCACCATCCGCCCCACCTCCTGGCTTCCCTCACCCCCACCTGGTCTCGTCGCCCTCCTCAGCCCCTTGCTCTCTCGGACCAGCTTCCTCCTCCCCCCGCCGCCGCCATGACCCAGCCTCCCCCCACCCGCCCGAGTCCACACGCCTCCGCCCAGTCCCCTGCTCCGCCGGCCGGCCGGCCGGCCGCCCTCCCTCACCGAGCCGCCCAAGGTCCCGCTCTGCAGCCGTCGCCGCCAGGCCCAGCCGCGGCGCGTACGAGTCCCCCCGCTCCCGCTCGCCCACCTTGCCCCGCCCACCCAGCGCTGCTAGGCAACCCCCTCGCTTTACCCGCCCCTGGAGACGGGGCGCGGCAGGGCCCACTTCTCCCAGGACAAACTCAAGCGCAACCAATCCTTGCCGGTAGCGGTCGCAAAGCCCCACCAAGCTTTACGGCATTGGGAGGGGAGATGGGCGGAGTCGCCCAAACCCCGCCACCCAACCCGGCGCGGCGGTGGTTTACGGCTCGGGACGGGACTATGGCTGCGGCAGCTGATTGGCTGCGGCGGGGGTCAGCCCCTGCCCAGTGACCCCAGAGTGAGGAGGGGGGCGGCTCAGTCAGTGCAAAGTGTCCCCACAACGCCCCCGGCTGGGTCTGCGGCTCCCCCCACCCCTGAGCCAGTGCCAGTGGGGGGAGCGGCCGCGGAGTGGCCGCCGGTCCGGTCCCGTCCCGTCCCCCTCAGGAGGAGACAGGTAACAGCCGGGGAGCTAAAGCCCTGTTTGCCCCGAGACTCCGTCATGGGGGCGCCTGCCACTGGTACGGGGGGCTGAGCCCCCTCCCCGTGCCCGCCCCGAGGCTGCGCGCTCGGGGCTGATCCCCCTGCCCCTTCCCACGGGACTCTGCTGCGGGGGGAGGGGAATAGACTGCAGCCCCATAGGACTGCTGGGGGGGTCACTGGCCCATCCCCCTGGGTACTGATCTTGGGCGGCTACTCCCCCCTCCGCCCCGTGATCCCTTGGACACTTTGGTATTGGGGGGCTAGCCCCCGCTCTGCCCCGTGGCTCCTTTGAGACCGCTCTTGAGGCGGGAGGGCTATCCCCCCTGCCCCCTCTGAGACTCTGCTCTGGAGGGGACTAGCCCATTCCATACCTGCCCTCACCCCCCTGACTCTCCTCTCCTCCCACTGTAGCCCTTGCCCCCACTATCCTCCCAAACTGTTTTGGAGAAGAGTAAATCTGCTCCATCCTCTCCCCTCCCCTTTGATCCTTCTCTGGATACTCTGCTGTAGGGGGTTCACCTTTCCCTGCTCCCACTGTCCCCTTTCAGGTGCCCTGAAATACTCTGTTTCGTGCATTGCTCCCCTCCCCACCTTTCACCCTCTTCCCCACTCTCGGGGTTCTCACAACAAAAATTTTGGTGGCCTCAGAGTGCGGCCACCAACTCTTGGTGGTGGCCACTATGACAATTTTTCTAAAATATTTAATTAAGGTTAGGAAGCATAAATAAGTATGCGCATATACATGTCCAAATCATAGTAATTTATTTATGTAGGGTTTTTTTCCCCCACAGACTCAATAATAATAACAATGTACAGTTTTCTCTATTCTTTACTGGACCTAAATAGAATAGAAACACAGATAAGGTGTTCTTGTCTTTTGTTGTTGTTTCTTTTCCTTTTTTTGGTTGTGGGTTTTATGGAGGTTTTTTTTTTTTAGATGCGCTAGCTAGTAAGTCTGCCTCTTTGAAAAGTGTTATTTGTATGTTTTGTTAACATCACTTTTCACAGCAGCAGACTTGTTAGCTAGTTGGGAGGCAGTGAAAAGTGATATTAACATACAAATATCACTTTCCGCAGCAGACTTACTCATCCCTGGCAACTGGGAGATAAATTAAGTCTTGGATGGGGAGGTGAGCCCGAAGCCCAGTGGCTAGGGGATGAAGCCTGTCTCTGCGCAGCCAAAACCCAGAGACACGGTGGAAGCCTATGGCTGGAGCCCGCTGACAGCTGTTGTCATGTGGACAGAGCCTGCTGCCCACCACCCCAAGGCTGAAGCCGGAAGCCCGAGCCCCACCACCGCCGGGAAGATGGGAAACTAGCACTCGATGTCTGCTCCTCCAGCGTTTGTGTCTCCAGAGGGAGAGCAGTGCACAACCCCTCCTTGTGGCCCCAGGGGAGGGGCTGATCCCGCCCCACCCAATCATTGCCCAGGAGGCTGTGACCACAAGAAAACCCCTAGTGGCTGCATGCAGCCACGGAGGCCACATTTGAGAAATGCTGCCCTAGACTTTGGTTAGGGAAGACAAGCACCATCATCCTGAGCCCGTGTTCTGCTCTCAGATGTTTCTACCATTTCTTCTGCACCCACCATCACCCTGATATTCTGTTCTGGGCCATCTTCCTTCAGACGTCGAAACCATGTCTGGTGGCTAACCTTCTCCCCCATGCCCTACTTTTCTTCTTCAAAGCTCCTGAGACTCTGCTGTTGGGGGGCAGGAGGAGGGGGCAGTTAGCTTCCTGCTCCTTTTAATTCCCCTGGAACTCTGATTTGTGGGTTATTCTCTGCCCACCCTTTAATGGTCCTTGTCCCTTACTTCAATCCCAATGAGACTGTACTTTGAGGAGACTGACTATCCTGCTGTTTTTCTACCCCCATTCAAACCCCAAGTATTCTCTGTGGATTACCCCTCCTTTTCAGTTTCCACTTTGTGGCAATACCTTTTGCTTCCTCTCTCTTCATTCTCCCTACTCCAACCGTAACAGTGTTTTGGACATTAACACCCTTTATCCTTCACTTCTCATTCATCTAACATTGCATAGCTCAGTTCTACCTCTCTCTTTTCAGGCTCAAGTTGCCTCAGGGGAGACTTGCAAGCTGTGAATCCAAAGAAGAAGATACAGACAGTAAGAAAAAGTGAAAGTAGTACTCAATATAAAGGTGATAATCCAACATCACTCTTTTATCTCATATACCGGACCATTCCTGCACGTCCACACAGCCTTGTCTGGATGTTTGTGGAACCCTTTCTTGTTGGTTCTATTGACTCATTTATGTGAGTATGTAGGATTAGGTTCCCCCCTTCTCTAAAAACTATTTGCTATTTGGCTTGAAAATGTAAAATAACTTTGCAGAAAGGGAATGAACTTCTTCCCTTCTCTGAGTATTGTTCTGCGCTTTGCATGATCATTTGCTAAATACAGCAAACATTGACTTACTTTTGTGGGCTGTGGCTTCAAGATATTTTGTGGCTTCTCTCTTTAAAAATTTTATAAAAACTCCCTGTCAGTTGTTAATTAGGTCTCCTTATTTAAAAATAAATAAAAATTTTATACATCCCTCCCCTTGTCTTACTTCCCACCTATACACACAAAGGAAACCTTCCATGATAACTGCAGTGGTTGAGAATCATTACTAACATAGGTAACAGTAAATGCATTTTGACTGTTTATTTATAATTGTCTGTAATTCTTAATGTGTATAAAGCGTATATGTGCAGATTGTATTGCAGTTAGTTTGTGAACACTGAATACTAATCAATCAATTGATTGTTTACAAGTTCAGCCCTTCTTGATGTATCTTGGCCTTTGCAGACTTAGTCACAGAAGAATCAAATATTATTGTTCATTGCAACTCAAAATGCTATTGGGAGGTGTTTTTTTTTTACACAAATTCAAAAATGTTTTGATAGCAAAGATTTACAAGGGTTTAGATAAACAAGGGAGGGTGGCAATTGGAAGACATAAAGCTGCCTTAGTGTATAGTTTTGTTAAATCTATTATTTTTTCTGCCAGAAATTCTTGTTAGATATTTATAAGTAACTTGACCATTTGCATTTGTTCTGATGATATTGAGTGTTTGAGCTTATATCTTATTTAAATGATTTTTACAACTGTTTACAGTAAAATCTTCTTGCATAGGAATCATTCCCTTTGTTGGTTGGCTAGTTGCACAGGGCAATAAGTGTACTTTACAGACAAATAATACGATGCCCCTGCCCCAGATTATTTATAATCTAAATAGATATTGCATGATGAGTGATGGTAGGATGGTAATAAGAAGTGAACAGAGTCGTGGGGAAATAGAGAGTATGAGCATTGCAGCAATAAGACTGAGATTGCTCCAGTCTGTAGTGCACGTGTCTTGAGAATTCAATGGTTTGTGTGCAAATACTGTTACTATGAGAATAAGGGGAAGTTTGATAGGCTGAGAGAATGGAAGTGATTGTGAGGAAGAAGTGTTTTTTGAAGAAAAGAGATAAAAGAAGAGAGAAGTGGCTCAGGTGTAGGGGTCTGCATGGAAAAAGGTATGGGCCCGTCTTCAAGCCTAGACCAGATTTATCTGAAAGTTGTAGATGATAGTTGGAAAGGATCTCCTAAGTACTCTGGAACCATGCCTTTCGTAGTGTGCTCCAGTTAATGGAGTTCCTGTTTATATTGCTTTTCATTGTCAATCTACATCTAAATATGTCCTCTCCTTATTCAAAACATTTCTACATTTCATTTACCTTAAGAGGAGCTGTGGATTGTGGGCTCAAGAGAAAAAGGAAACTGAATTGAATACATTTAAAATCATTGTTATAATCCAAGTTAACTGGTAACATACAATAGCGTAGCTTCTAGGTCTATCTATATTAGGAAAATGACCCACTGTTGACACTGGTTTTCTGAAAAAATAAAAGGAGGACTTGTGGCACCTTAGAGACTAACCAAAGTCCTCCTTTTATTTTTGCGAATACAGACTAACACGGCTGTTACTCTGAAACCTGGTTTTCTGAAGAATCCTCTTCAGAATCTTGAAAATGCAAGTTTTAGATGAGACTAAGCTTTTTCCACAGTTATAGAAAGTATCAATATTACATTCTGCTAGAGTCTACTGCACTTTCTGGAATGTGTTGAAAAGGGTTTGACCCAGTTTTCACTAGCAGTCATATTTTTTCAGCACCAGTTTCAGAGGGGCTAGGCTGTACTTTTTGCTGATGACGTTGGTCAACAATTGATCACATTCCTAGTATAGATGGATTCTTAGTGCATATTATCTGTGGTCAAACATAATTGTTTATATATCAATGGCTAAACAAAAACTCCACAGCCATGCAAGTCAAATAAGATTTAGAAGATGATTTTCTAAAAGTACAATGAGGAAGTACTCTGTTACCTGTCGTTCATGGTTATGGCATGTGATCCAAATCGTACGCTTACTGCTAATCATACTGTGTTTGCTGCACATATTCAGTGTGCATCCATGGGCTTTTCTGCATGAGGGAGTCTTGCACCAGTGTAATTTCACTGAAGTAGCTACACTGGTGCAAACCTCCAGCTTTGGTGCAAACCTGTGCTGTATTTTTTTGTTCAGATCCTTAATTCTTTGGGTTTCATTCATAGGGTGAACAACAAGCATTGATTTTTTTGTTTGAGAGGCTCCTTTTTTAACATGAAATACTAATTCAGCAAAGGTTGTGACGGGTACAGTTTTGTGAATGTGATCACCATCAATCAGGGAATTAGCTGACAATTGAAACTTCATTGGTGATTGGGAACAAGTAATGAAGCAGGGTTAGAAACTGAAGGCCAAATCAGGATCTCTGTTCTACAAGTACAGCTATTTCCTAGGTAGAAGGAAGACTGCACACACAGACTTACAGGATAAGTAGGGTTTTTTCTGTTTTGCTTTCTAGTTGTATAAAACTACCTTTTTTGTTTTTCTTATGGTGGACTCTTAGAAACCGGAACACTTGCTGACTGAGACGGTCTTCCATTGTTGAGCCCTTAGCATTAGCTTCCAGAATTGTACTGCGAATGAAAAACTGTGGTGTTATCTGCCCAAGTGGTCCATTGTACTGTTTTCACTCAGGTTTTTAGGACATTCTGAAATGAGACTCTGAGCAAATATAAATCTTTAGTTGAGATCTTTGGAGGATGAAACAGATTATATAAATGCTACTTATTTTTATTCAGCATCAGCTGTGTTGTAATTTTTCTAGGAATGATTGGATATTTCAGTCTGTATCAAAATATTCTTTCTCTACTTGTTGGTTTTCATTGAAATGTCTCTATTCGGATATTTAAATGATAGAAGTCACATGTTCACGTCAGTTCCATGGGAAATTACAAGCAGCTTTAATGTGATTGATTTCTTGGAGGTAATTATGCCCATGCAAAACTTGTATACAAAGAATCTTCATTTTTGTAAGTTAAAATTATGTTAAAATTATGTACGTATCATGTCATGTAAATTTATATTTGCTCAGAATTATGCTTGACTCGAGGCCAAATTTTCATGTCAATTATATCCTTGCTTTTTTCTTTTTTTTTCTCCCTCTCCCTCTCCCTCTCTGAAGTAAATAAAAATTGCACCACTGGACCTAAGAGGAGTGTATAGGACTTACACCGTCTGTCTAAGGATCTCAAAACACTGGGGAGACTGAGCCAGATTCACCTTACAGTCCATCAGTTTAGACTCTCATGGAGATTCTGAAGGAAGAGGTTGCAGCTGCACAAAACTGCTACAGCCTTCCTTATACCAAGGGAGCCATAAGGGCTCAATGTGGCCCTGTCTGGGAAGGGTTTATGGCCTTGGATTCCTCTCGGGTGCTTCTAATAGTGGAACTCCAACAGCAGTTAAAGCTGCCCGTTTCCTTGGCAGGAACCATGAGGTTGATTAGCAGCAGAAGCACTGCCTACCCTTGCTGTTCTCCAGCACAGGGGTCTTGAGTTATGCAGGGAGATGTAATTTACTAATTCTTTCAAATCTGGCCCATAAAATAATCCTTACAACACCTCTGTGACATAGATAAAGATATAGGTACTTACTTCACCCACCATTGAAATGCAGCCACCTGTGGAGTGTAACAACACAACAGCTGTTTAACAGTACGTCGCAATGCCACACAGCAGCTTAAGATGGGAAGTGAAGAATACGCTGGCCAACTGAAATTTCTGGGGGAATTTAAATAAGCAGAAAGTAACAAGAGGAGTTGGAATTTCGCCGGAATGCTGGACTACAATGTCACTATTCTTATAGGAAGTGTTATGGGACCTTTAATGACCACTTGTGAGGACCTAGGTTTTTTTTTTTTTTAACGTTAGGTTTGAAAGACAGTAGTGCAATGTCCCAATAGTATTTTGGAGGATTTTTTTCACTATTGATTCAGCGATTAAAAATAGCTCCCAATGATTCATCAGTGCCACATCCTGAGGCAGTTAAATATTACTTGGTGGTCTCCCTTTCATGGACTTACCTTTCTAAGCCCTACCTAGCTTGAATTCCGACTGGATCATAGTACAGCATGTCCATCATGAAGTACAGCAGGATAATAAAGCCTCTTAAAATGCTGCCATCTCATTTTTTATTTGATAATTGTGAAAATGGGATATGATAGGAATGGTATTGTAAGTGGTACAAGAACACAAATGACAATGTGATAGATGCAGAAAGACGCAATTCCTGCCCTTAATAGACTGCAGCCTAGGAAAATGAGCAACGATTGAAGGGTGATGGAGAAGTGCAAAATATACTGTCAAGTATAGACATTTTTTATTGTAAATAAATTGCCATTTAAACTAGCCAATATTAGCTGGGTAACTTCTTGTAATGGGCAAGTGGGTTCTGAGGAGAGAACATTGGTCATGATTTTTCTTTAAATAATAGAGAATAAAGTGCTATTGGATATTTAACTTCATCAAGAGACAGACAGGTTCTAGACTTAATCTCTCATGTGGACATAGCGATATCATGTATAACAGTATACTACTCGTGTTAGTGTGGTATTAAAGTGCCAGCAATGAAATGATAAGCCACAGGCCTGCTTATGGCCTGGGGATGATTGCGACCTATTTTGCCATCTGGATGCACAGGACACTTCAATAACTTTTGCAATTAGATCTCATTTTCATGAACACTAACTTCCTGTAAGGGGAAAACCTAATAAGAGCTGTCAGAATTTTCCAAATGGTATTTGCATTTAGGTTCCTTCCTTATTTAATACGGAACGTATTGATGTAGAAAATTCTCAAATTATAATTTCTGCAACAACATTAGAGCACTCATTGGTATCAAGACATATTTGCCAGATTTTGGTTACCATTCTATTTCTGATATAATCTAGTCTGGTGAAGTATTTTAACCAACCTTTGTAAATCCTTTTAATAGGTGAACTTAAGTTATTGCACTCAGTAAAATCACTCTTCATTAAGTTTGCAGATCTTACTTTTGCCGAATGCAGCTTATTTTTCTCTGGACAAAAAGCTTGTATTTTTAGTGGAGAAAGCTGTTACCTTGCCTCTAGTTTGTGAAATCAGTGCAGTTCTAATTTATATCAGCTAATAGAAAATGTGTGGATTTTTAAAGTGAAAATCATGCAAAAACAAAAAGAGAACTAGTGGCTGATCAGTGATGCACAAACAAGTTTAGAACTGTGATCGAATTAGGTCATTGCAGTGTGACTTTGAGCAGGTCTGTGATCATCTCTCTAGTTGTGTGATGCTTTTTATGCATTGAAAAGCAAAAATCTAGTGAATGATAGGGTTGTTGTGGGGTTTTTTTCCCCTCAGCTACTTTTAGAATGGAAAAATTTAATCTTAATGAAAGCTAAAATTGCACATCTCTCGTAACTATTTTGGTCCAGCTCAGTGGCACAATACAAGAAACAAGCCACGTTCTTTGTTTTATATGATCTACTACACAGTGGAACAATTGATGCTTTTAATATTTATTTGTATTACTGTAGTGCCTAAAAGCCCTAGTCATGTGCCAGGACCCCATTGTGCTAGGCTGTATACAAACACAACAAAAAGATGTCCCTGACCTAAAGAGCCTCCAATCTAAGTATAAGACCAGCAACAACAGGTGGATACAGACATGTACAGAGCACAAGAAAACAAGGAGACCATATTGGTCAGCATGAAAGACAGTGATCTCAGCACACAGCAGCCTAGCCATTGGCAAGCCTTTTGTAGGCATCACGGACAAAGAGCAGTTCTGAATTAGGATAGCGTGTTCATTTTAGCATGTTCATGGGGAGCTTCTCCCAGGCATGAGGGACAGCATGGGAGAAAGCAAGAAGGAGCTTGTTTGGAAATGTAAAAAGTGGTTGATGGAGGTTGGCATCATGTGTCAGTCGGAAGGGGGGAGTCAACATCTTGATAATGAATGGGAAATGGTAGGTAGAGTGGGGATAGGCTATGAGTGGCCTTGAAAGTAAAGACAAGTAGCTTTATGTTTGATGGGACAGAGAAGGGGAAGCCAGTGGAGGGATGCAAAGAGAGATGTGACATTGTCAAAGTGACAGATTAGGAAAATGATCTTTTCAGCATTCTGAATGGATGAGAGCAGGACAAGTTTGCATTTGTCCAGGCTTGAGAGAAGTATGTCACAGTAATCGAGATGTAAGATGATGAGAGCCTGGACAAGGGTTTTAGCTGGGTGAATGGCTAGGAAAGGCCCAATCTTATAGATGTCATGCAGAAGAAATCTGCAAGATTTAGACATAGCTTGGATGTGAGGACCTGGAGAGAGGCCAAAATTGAAAATGACTCCCAGGTTTCAGGCCTGAGTGATGGGCAGGATGTTGGTGTTGTCTGCAGTGACTGAGAAAGGGAGGTAATGGGGAAGACTTTGAGCGAAAAATTAAGAGCTCTGTTTTAGTTATGTTGAGCTTGAGTTGACAGCTAGACATCGACAAGAGGTGTCCGAGAGGCAGGCTGAGATTTTTGTTTGGACTGAAAGATAGGTTTGGAGTGGACAACTTGTGAGTTGTCTGAGTAGAGATGGTGGTTGAATTCATGTTTTTGGATGAGGTTAACCAGAGAGAAGGTGTAGATGGAGAAGAGAAGGGAACCAAGGAGCCCAGTGGGGCCATCACAGAAATGGGGGATGAGGAGGATCCTTTGAAGGACATGCTGAAGGAGAGATTAGAAAGCTAAGAGGAGAACCAGGAGTTGGCAGAGTCACAGAAGCCAAGGAAGGATGAAATTTAAAGAAGAGGACCCATGATCAATGGTGTCAGAGGTGGCCGACTGGATCAAGAGGATCAGACTTTGGCTAGAGTGGTAGCAGTGGAGTGCAAGAGGCAGAAGTTGGATTGGAGAGAGTCTGAGATGGAACTGGAGGAGAGGAACTCCAAACAGTGATTTGTGGACAGAGTGTTCAATGAGCTTAGACAATAGGGAGATGGGGCAGTAGTTGGAGAGGCAAGTGGGATGAAGGGTGGGGTTTTTTTTTTTAGAGGGGAAAAACTAAAGCATGCTTGTATTGCGAAGGGAAAAAGCCAAAGAAGAATGAGTGATTAGAGAAGAGTAAGAGAGGGAATGAGTGTGGGCACAAGGGAGCTCAGGAGATGGGATGTGGTCACTGGAGCAAGTGGAGGAGTTAGAGGAAGTGAGCAGATGAGAAACTTCTGCATCTGTGACACAGAAAAAAGAGGAGAGAGTTGTTGGAGAAGGGAAGGCTGGATGAGCAGACAGGAAAAGTCACATATTTTGTCAACTTTCTCTTGGATGAAATTTTCAAGAGAGAAGTGGAGGCAGGAGAAGGGAAGGTTTTGAGTGAGGAAAAGGTGGCTGGTATTGTGGGCATGGGATTCACTGAGTTGGAGAAGTAGAGTTGTTTAGCTAGGAGGATGGCAGAACTGAAAGAGAAGAGAATGTATTTGTAGTGGAATTTATAGCCTTGTCACAGAATTTTCATCAGAGATGCTCCATAATAGGAGAGCAATAGAAGAGAAAGTGGATGGTGGGGATGAGCCAGAGCTGGGATTGGCATGGTGGTCCTTGAGATGGGAAAGAGAGACAAGAGAGTCAAGGGTTGTGAATGAAATATGGAGAGAATTGATAATCATATCAATAGAAGAAAGAGGAGAGTGCTGAGAGAAGGTGAAATATCATCAGTGCCTATGGACTGACAGTCTCAGAAGGCAGACTGACAGGGTATTGTGGGAGAGGGGAGGAGCTGATGGTCAGAGAGGGGGGAACTCAGCCGCAGAGAAGTCAGAGAGAGAGCAGTGCTTAATGACGTTCAAGTCAAGTGAATGGCCCTTTTAGTGAGGATTTCTTCTTCCCTGGTTGAATCCTCAGGAGAGAACTCACTTTGTTTTTCACTGTTCAGTTTACTGGGCGAAAGAAAGAAACGTCTACCTACGCTCATACTTTTCCAGAAAAATTCTTTATTGTTTTCTTCCCCTCCACCAGGACAAAAATATCCTGGAAGACTGACTGATGGTGAATCAAAGTGAACTCCAACCTGGGCAACCAACAGACTATCTGTCATAACAGATAGACATCTTATAAGAACTGACCTGACACTTGGTACCTCTTTTAGCATAACAGCATTATGATGTTATGAGGTTACAAAGCAGGTGCAATGTAAAAGTAGACAGACCCTTTCTGTTTAATCTATTTTTGTATCTAACAAGAATATATTATTCTTTTCAAGGGATAGCAGCTTGTTTGAAATGTTATATGGGCCCAAAAGATTATGTACAACGAGGAGCATGAAGAGTAGAACACACATCAAAAACAGCAACAGCTTCCTGTAAGGTAATATTTCAGGGTTGGATTGAATTCATCCAAGCTGTACGTGCAAATCAAATAATTTGTTTTGCCATCTGTTTGCATGATGCTGTACAAATCATGGCAAGTGGGAATTTCCAGGTACATCTTATGTCTCTTTCTTGCCACTTTTATTTGCTTGAAGAAAGCCAGTTTGTGGTAATCCACCCACGTACAATCTATTCTAAGGGAGATTAACTATAGTTGCAAATATTAAATGCCAAATGGCTCAATGCTTCCATTAACCCTCTCTCCCACTCCAAAGTTTGATGTCCTAAACAAGGATTTTGAAAGAACTTTTGAAGTTAAAATGAAAGTAGTTTCCAAATTGGTGTGTGTTTACAGCTGCCCTGAAACCTCAAAATGTTTATTACCCTAACATGGCATAACCTGAGTTTCAGTACTGGTTGAGGGGGTGAAATGTAAATGTAAAGGCTCTACAAGTGGTAAAAGAAGCTGCCAATGATTTAATTTGTCTTTCTACTCTGCATGTGTTTGGTCTAGCTAAACTGAATAATACCCGCTGGCTGCAAGCAGCATGTGGGGCCAGTGCCAGCTTTTTATAACACTGCATTGCAAATATTCCCACCAGCTGAGACTCCAGCAGCATGATAAGGATCTCTACTTCTTATCCAGCTGCCTTAAAAGATATTTGGAAACTTAGTCCTGATGCCTTAAAGAGAGGTTCCCATTTCTTTCCTCCTCTTCTTTCCCAAAGTACCTGTCTCTGTAGTGTTTGGGTGACTAGCATGGTACTCATCTACCTTGAAATAATGTGACCTAAACGTGCTGTTCCTCTGCAAAGAGATACTGTAGAAATGGTGATGTGTGGTGCCATTTTGGTGATTTCCATCACATACATCCTCATTTTGAGTAACAAGCTTTAATAACTTCCAGTTTTGCAAATTCAAACTCAGATCAGAGTGCCAAGCTGCATATATTCCCACGCCCCACCCCCGGCTCATAGATATCACCACTCAGGGTTTTTCTAGTCAGTTTCTACCCTCAGTTATGCTAGTGACCCCCAGTGCCTTTAGTAGACTTTAATGAAGGGAGAATTTGGCCTTGCAGTTCAATCTTCATTAACAGTACTGTTGATATGTGATCCAGGGCAGAATCCAACTCTCTCTCTGGGAGGTGAGTTGGCTCTGAAGTGCTAAGTGGAGTTTAAAAAAATAAAAGGAAAAAAAATGGCTTGGAACCTGATCAAAAGCCCAATGGAAAGACTTCCATTGACTTCAGTGGACTTTGGGTAAGGCCCTTTGTCACCAGATTAAGCAAATTTGATTCTGAATTCGTGCCAGGAGAAGAGTAAGCAGGTGGTGTTTTTTCATAACCACTCTTCTTACCATAAGCACAGACAATATAGTACATACTACTAAACAGCTGCTTTTTTAAAGTGGGGGAGTTAAGACAGAAAAAAGGAAAAACTGGAAGAAGGAAATAAAGTAATAATGGTAGAACAGAGGATGGGACACATGGCAGAGACATTACAGGGATGTGAGGGGAAAGACTGTCAAACCTAATAGTCCCAAATCCCAGCAGTCTTTGATCCAAAACCTTCTTTCATGTGCTCTTGCCCCACTTCCCAACTATATACTCATCCTGCTCCTTCTCCAGAAAAAGCTTTAAAAAATTCTTAACTGCATTCTACTCCTGTTCCATCACTTACCCTGATAATTTATTCCATGGGTCGGTTACTTTATGCTTGAAATCCTACTGTTTTAAGACATTGAGTAAAATAGGGAATTAATTTGTAGCTTTTAACTCTTCACCGTAGTGAGCTTATGTTATTAACACCTTTAATTGAAAATATCTTGTACACCATGCTCAGCACATTAAAGGAAACGAGTATAAGCAGTACTTAAATACTTGAGCTCTGGTATCCTCTTTAGTGACCAGTATTATCCCAAGGGAGCATTTTCAAATGGGAGGGAAATATCCAATATGTTCCCTCTTTACAAACACTTGAAAATTCTTATATATTCTTAAATAATGCCACAGTAGAAGAAATCATAAGCAAACTCAGAAACTAGCTTCTCTCGGACAGCTTTTGTGTGAACTTTTTAGTTAATCATATGCCTATCAAAATGGGAACATACCTGTTATTTCTAAATCCAGTCTGTATCTAGGTGGCTACCTGTAACTTCTGAGTACATCTCATATACTCTTTCTTTCCACATTCTTTGCCACAGATGGTTCCAAAGGCAGCATGCACATTAACAATAACTTCTTGTAACAGACACAACCTTACTGAGAAAAGACTAAATATCAAGGCCCTTATACAGAAAGCGTTACAATGTTTGACATTCTCACTTTTCTCTCAACTGTATGTATATCTGGAATAGCAGAAAATGGATGGCCAATGAGAGTATCGGAAACTCATTGAGAGAATTATCTCTTGAATGACCTATAAGCAGCTTTAACATACATAATTTGGCCTATATAAACTGTAAAGTGGTATGATGTAGTCTGGCAACCTTGTTTTAAAGGGACACTGTAAAGTTGTTTTTTTTTTAAAGAACTAATTTTAAAAAACCCTCTTTTTTTGTGTGAGAGCTTTAGCCTTTAACCTTATTGAAGTCTCTTTCTGAAAAGAGCTCTCCCCTAGCTGTCTTACCATATCTGAACATCTTCTGAGTTATCTCTTGTTGCTCAGCACTTCCCTTTCTGATGCTGCTGCTCATTTGCTTTCTTCTCTTGACCCCTCCATAATAGGACTGCCTCTCTATGGGATATGATATGCAGTCTATGTAAAAACAGAAACGCCTTATCAACTGTATCTGCTGTGAAAAGCTTTGTAAATATCTGAATGATTGTTTTGTCGTGTCCCTAGCTATTAGCAAGTAGGTCTAAGGATGCCTCTACCTTTCATATAGAAATGTGGAATGTAATATTTATGTATCTTTCACAGTTCATGTTCTAATGAGTATTATAGGCAGTATGGTTTTGGTCCCACTCTCTTTCTATGCTACAGTGTGATAACCCCAAAATTAATCATGGTAGTATATGTGTTCATTGGAGTTTTAATAATTTATTTCAACAGGTATACCAACAGTAGTTCTGTGTTCATGATCTTTCATAATCTTATCTTCATATTGAACCCTCACAATAGGAAGGTTCTTTACAGATTTTAGTTAATAATAAGGATTTCACAATTTAGAATCATAACAGATTCCTGGCCCTAATCAGGAATTAATGTAATGCTTACATATACTGTTTTTTAAGCACTGCACAGTCACCTGAACCTTCCTGTTAGGTAGGTCACATGAGAAGATAAAATAAATTAAATGATGTGTTCATTTATGTAAACTTGTAGATCTTGTAGGTAACACACATCTCTAAGTGGGGGCGGGGGGGCGAAAAAGGCAAAAACACCTAGTAGATTATCTTGTCTGTTTCTCTGCCAGTGCCATAAAGTACTTAATGCGTTCTACTACTTTAGGTACAGTTGGCATGATATCTCCAGAACTGCAGGCATTGACCATCATGTTAAGTTTAGTCATTAAGAGATTTTTTTTAAACCTCACTTATTATTGATTATTCACTATTATACACTGTCATTGCAGTAAAAAGAACTTTGTACACTGTTAAAGGCATCCCAAAATGTGTAAGTATCCCTTTCTGTTGGGATGAAAAAATTAGAAACCCTACAGCTATCTCTCTTCCCTAGTCTTTGTGTCTGACTGTCTTTGATCCTGTGATTATAATGGTCTTAGTTTGAGTGTGTACTGTAAGAATTGTTGCATGGTGTCATTTTTAACAAGTGTTCTTGACTTTTTTTTTTTTTTAAGGCATCTTCTCTTTTTCAATCTCTGTTCTAATTTATGTATCCTCTGTGTTGATTAAAGGTGAATAGTGTGACTGCATGACACTTTTGTAAGAAGCAGACTCAGCTAGGATGTTACACCATCACTGTCGGAGGAACCCTGAACTACAGGAAGAGTTGCAGATTCAGGCTGCAGTAGCTGCTGGGGATGTTCACACTGTGCGCAAGATGTTGGAACAGGGCTATTCTCCAAATGGTCGAGATGCCAATGGCTGGACCTTGCTTCATTTCTCTGCAGCAAGAGGGAAAGAGAGATGTGTTCGTGTATTTCTTGAACACGGAGGTGAGTTGCACAGAGATGAAAAGGTCTTGGGTTCCATTCAAAAGTCTTCCATTTCCAGATTGGTATCAGATTATTTCTGAAGTAACTTTCTCGTTTTACCTTGTTTCTTGGGAGTGGTGCTTTTGTTTCTGTCTCCACTGCTCCACACTACTTGTTTTGGAAGTTGGCTCCATGAATGAGCTGGCAAACTGTTTAGCCTTTTATCTCCGTTCTTTAGTTCTCAAAATTGCCAGGGAGAAATTATCAAAATGAATAAGCAATTATAAAAGTAAGAGAATTTACGGCACCTTTTTTAAGCCTTGTCTGCACTACAAGGGAGATGTGGTTATAATTTGAGTTCGCAAACTGTAGATAAAATCTTAGTAAGTGCCTAACACAAGGCAGTTTGTAGTTCTAACTTGAGCCAGTTGGTCATGTTAAAGACTAGGCTTCCCCCATAGACTTTTCATTTGAGTTATTAGATCCAGTCAAATTATAAACTGCCTTGTCTTCACTAGGATTTTACCTCATGTTAGCTAATTTGAGTTACGCATGCTGCTTTTTTCAGAGTGAAGACAAGACCATATTTGTAACGATCGAGTTGAAGGGTATAAACATCAAAGACAAGTAATTGATTAGCACAGTATAAGAGGGAATCAATAGAAGTAAAGTTTTAAGGTAAATATCACTCCTAATGACTTCTGTCAAAACATGGAAGTCTTTTAAGGAAGCACTTTTTCTTGAGTCACTTAAAGGTAATTGAGGCAAAGCACATCACTAATAATAGAGAGTACAGCAAATGTACATAGTACTTAGTACAGAAAGCACTCCTTACTTTGTCTTTTACCAAAACTCCTAGACTTTAGAGGTCAGTGGAATGAACTTGTCCTTGCACTGAACAATGTACAGAGTGGCAGAGATGGGTGTGCCACGTCCCCAATCAGAGCGCTGCCTCATTAAACTTTTTCTCTGCCAGAGAAGGGCTAGATGGAACTTCTGAACTCCCTAACACTGTTCGTAAATCAGACAGATAGTTTGCTAAATTTTTACTATCTTCCCATCCCATAGAAACTCACATGAACCATCTGATTGATTAATAAAAACTACTCACATGAGTAACAGTGGATGAGATCAGGCCCCTAGTTTGTGTTGCATTATTTGACACATACATATATATTACATTACATTTAGATTGCAAAGTCAAGCAATTTAAAATTAAATTCTGACTTTTAATTTGGCATTTTCTAAGTTTCACGGGCAACCCTAAATCTGGCATTTCCCAGTTTTCAAGTACTTGATTTGAGATATATAAAAATCTTCTCAATCTTATAAATTTGACTTTCTTTCCAGATTTACAAGCTCTGTAAACTTGTCTTTTCATTTTCGGTACATCCTTATAACCATTTTCCTATAAATGCAACTGACTGGCTGCTATTTTTCCTTTTTTAGTTATTGCTTTTAATAACTCTATTGCCAGGTGAGAATTATCTGTAATGAAATAGCCTAGTGCTGACAGCAGTGTAGAATGCAGTCGGAGGAATTGGAAAGTTGAGTAACTAGGCACCTGAAGAGGAAGAGACTAACAGTGTGGGAGTTGGTCATCTGGAAGTAGACTGACCATTGTATCAGCTATAAACCATCCAGCTCGTCAGTGTGTTAGTTGTACATAGAGTTTATAGTATGTTAGTGTTTTCCTTTATTCATGCCAGTCCTTTGGCCCAGACGCAAGGATGAAACCAGCAGAAGGAGCAACCAAATGCAAAGAGAATATACCAGCTCAGCAGAGTTACAAGGTATTTCTTAGCAATTTGATGGCATGATAGAGGTTGGGACAGAGCAGTGGAGACACTTAGCCTGCAAGGAGAGTGGAGAAAGCAGCTCTTTTTCAGTATAATGAAAGCATGACGTCAAATGGAATCTGCAGGAGCAATCCAAGCAGCAAGGAGCAGTGCTCCCACTGGCGCAGCACAGGAAAAAGAGAGGGGCAGAGTGGTTCACAGAATCATAGAAAATTAGAGAAGCCATATGATCCATCCTCTTAGCCAGTGCAAACATTTTCCCTCTGGTATATTTGTGCTTTCCAAATTTCATGCTAAGCCATCATGAGTGTGAAGTAAATTAGGGGAAGAATTATGCTGTGCTAATGCACAGCCCTCTGAATCATGGCCAGCTAGGATCTTTAGGGTGCAGAGCAGTTACCTCTTTTATGTGTTTTATATTCCAGTAATACACTAGGCGAGTAAGAACATTGTTTGGCTATGTGTATCAAAGTAATGGTGATAAGACTCGTTGAAACCAAAAGGAATTTAAGAAACTGCTGACAATTCAGAGTAGCAAGTGACCTAAAGGAGTTTCTGTTCTATGAAAATTTTGACTACACAATATCTAAATCTAGTAAGACCTTACAGAATCTAGGAGAAACTAGAAGGTGTGAAATATTGTTCACCTAGACTAATTGTATGTTTGTGGATGAAGATTAGTGCATTTCTTGAAGCTTCCTTGTGCCAGTATTGCCTTAGGAAATCCCATGCAGGCAGCACTGTGATGAGTCTTTCTGAATCTTGTGGTTAGGGGTAAGTCTCTGGAAGGAAGCAAGCCTGGAATAACAGGAGTACTCACAGCTACCCGTCGATGTGGCTACCATCTCTTGTGCAGGTGGATTGGCTCTGCCAACCGGAGAAGCTCTCCTGTCGGCATAGCAGCATTTTCCCTGAAGCACGACAGCGACGCAGCACCACTACAGCATTTTAAGTGTAGACTTGCTCTTCGTAACAGTCCTGTGACTTTTTGGTGGGGGAACGGAGGGGAAAGAGGAAACCCATCACAAAGAGTCTCCAAACAGATTCTTTCCAGATTTATGACCAGTGGCCTTACAACAAAGCTCACTCTCCAGAATTGGACAGTTACTTAAGAGAACAGTGCAAACAGAGAAACCTAGAATGAGCAGGCTTATACATTTGACTTCAGTACCACAATGTTAATTTTATTGTGGGATGGTAGGAATGGAAAAAACCTTAGTAAGTGCTTTTGATCCTCCCGATGTGCCCCGCATAATAGTTTGTCCACAAGGTGGCAGCAAAGCACTTTCTTAACAATAATGCACAGTCTTTTCGGTTTGTTTTTTTAAATGATCTGACTGCTTAATTGAGTAGAAAATTGGTAGCAGTGGTCCAGTAAAAACCCATAATCTTAACGGGAATTAAAATATCATTACCATATGGTGCTGTCCATCATATTGGCTTTCATAAAGCTTAACTGTCATGTGGCTTGTTTACACAATTGATTGGATTCCTTTACTTTTTCCAGTGATATCTCTTACATAGTTTGCTACTTCTTGCTTGGCCTTTATATAATTGAATTGGATTGGAGGTAGAGGGGGAAGAAACACTTACAAAAGAGTGGCCTTGTTTGAGAGCCAGTGGTGTTAATTCAAATACGCTGCTAGTGCTAATCTAGGTGAGTCTAGAAACAGAGATCGCATAGACTTATTTGCAAAAAGAAAAGGAGTACTAGTGGCACCTTCGAGACTAACCAGTTTATTTGAGCATAAGCTTTCGTTTTCCACTGCATGCGTCCGATGAAGTGAGCTGTAGCTCACGAAAGCTCATGCTCAAATAAATTGGTTAGTCTCTAAGGTGCCACTAGTA
The DNA here is from genome assembly GCF_965152275.1 of Natator depressus. NCBI lineage: Eukaryota > Metazoa > Chordata > Testudines > Cheloniidae > Natator > Natator depressus. The sequence goes on from NC_134243.1 coordinate 75,954,978, forward strand.
CGAGTACTCCTTTTGCGAATATGGACTAACACGGCTGCTACTCTGAAACCTGTCATAGACTATTTACATCACTGAAACAGGTACGCCGCAACCTGTTAGGTTTTTAAGCAGGTGGCTTGATGGATAGAATGGATCAAACAGATGGAGTGGGAGTGATTTGAGAGAGGATCTAGAATGTTGGCTGAGCAGTCTGGAGCTAGGAAGTCTTAGAGCAGCTGACCCAGGGAAGAATATTTTTTCAGCTGATCATTGATATTTTTAATATCTTTGTGTTTTTTTTTTTTTACTCTACAATGGTGTGGGCTCTATTTTAGAGCAGGTTGGGAAAGATACCAGTTGCTTCCTGCCAAAACAGGACTGCTCCCTGCAGTTATCTTTGTCCGGTTTCATTTTTAAACTTCTCAAGTGCTCAGGCTTCTGCTGCTTCTGTTGAGAGACTATTCCACTGTCTAATGCAGCTCTCTGTAAGGAATTTTGTCCTGATACTTAATCTAAACTTGTCCTTAATTTCATCTCATTATGTCAAGTTACCCCCTTTACTTACCTCAGGCGGCAACGCTTCCCGTTCCTCGATACCCTTTGTGGATTGTTCCCCCCACTGCTCTGTTTTTAATTGCTTAGCCATGCTATGCTTATTTGGCTCTCTTAATCTTTCCTGTTTTTATATTTAAAAAAAAACCAAAAACCTTTCAAGCTCCCTCATCGCTTTTGTTGCTCTCCTCTGAATTATGTCTGTCTTGTCAATATTTCTGGTGAGGTGATGCCCATAACTGATTCCAGGTGTGGGCACTTGAGACCCATATAAAGCAGAACTTTTTCGTCTCCATTCTGTGACTGGATTCCTCTGTATATTTAACCCAGCGTTACATTGGCCGAACTTGCTGCCAGATCATATTGCAAACTCCACTTGTACCTTCACAGTAGGTTGGAATTTGAGATTGGGCTTGTTATCTTACTCCCCAGGCTGCTAAGGATGAGGAACACACAGTTGCCTGGGCGGGGGAGGGGGAACCAGTATGTTTATTCCGAGCAACACATACAACACCCAACACTGGAAGAGGTGTTGGCAGCCTCCAGAGGGAGCTATGTTCTGTCCTTTGACCTTCTGGAAGAAGGGTCATTCCATCATACCCCTTTCTGCACCCCTTCCTCCCCTTTCCCTTCAAACACTGGATTTATGGATGGGAAAAATGCGATGAGTGAAGTGTCAGAATGCAGCAATGTGGCTATCAGGGTTTTGCACAGTTGAAATGCATAATGTGATAGTGTCAAATTAAGGCTGGTCTTCCATGTGGACAGCATTTCTCTTTACAAACCAGGAGACTTGGGTTAGGAAATGGACTCCGGTTTCCAAGCTGTAGACTGGTAGAAGTTGAGCACATTACGAAGTGATGCACATAGGTGAAGGCGGCAGGAGATGACTCTTTGCCTGCCTTGCCAGCTGGGTAAGAATGGTAGTGGGACAGGCTCCATAGTCCAGTTAGGTGGCTAAAAGTAAGATGTTAAGTGCATGTGAGTAAAGACTTGTGAAAAATAATTTAGGGTGCAAGGGGTGTGTCTCTGTGTCTAGGAGTGAGGAGTGGAATTAGTTTACTTGGTCTGGTTGATTTATATTTATTTTTGTATCTATATGTAATAAATAAGAGAGCACACGCACGCTATCTGAATTTCTGTGCGTTGAGGGGAGGGATGGGGGGAGACTGTCCAATCACTTGTGAATTTAGCACTGCCATATCTCCTGATTATTTTTTTTTCTCCCGTAAGGGGATGCTTACATTCTTGTAAAATCTTAAATTTTTGTAAAACTATAAATTCAGAACAGACTTTTCATCTTATAAAAACAGACTTTTATCAAGATGATCTGAAATAGCATATATCTTACATGCTTTGGAAATCCTACAGACCACAGAGAAACTTTTTACTTAATACAGTATTACACCCTAAAAACAACACCATCTTGCCAGACCACAAAACATCTGTAATTTGGGACAGCAGATGTTGCTACACATGCTTCTTTTTAAGACCAAGAAGTAGCACAAGGGAAAATAAAAGAGAGAGAAAGAAGCACGACATTACAGAGCTGGAAAGGAACTGGGTGGACAAAGAAGTTTGAGCAATTAGCTTAAAAGTGATAAGAGAACTATGCGTGTGTTTAAACATAACTTCATTTTTTTTCTTGTTGATTACCTTTATTAAACGAAATAAATCATTTGACTCTTCCTTAAAATAGAACTTTGGCCCAGATTTTTAAATGTATCTAGGCGTTGCTGCACTCAGCATTGCAACACCTAACTGATTTAGGAGTCTAAATCTCTTTTCAAAAGGGATTTAGGCAATTTTGGTTCCTAAGTGAAGTAATGCCTAAATACTTTTAAAAATCTGGACCATAGTCTATAAAAGCAAGAAGTAGTTTGAGGCATGTCAAACTATTTCAAGATTTCTTGAAGAGTAACATTCTGCCGGTTTTTTTTGTTTTTGTTTTTGTTTTTTGATTGCAGTCTTTTGTACTCTAACTTTTTCCCTTTGTTTTGTATTTTAACTGTAGCTGATCCCACAGTTAAGGACTTAATTGGAGGCTTCACTGCTCTGCATTATGCTGCCATGCATGGCCGGGCAAGGATTGCACGCTTGATGTTGGAATCAGAATATAGAAGTGACATTATCAATGCAAAAAGCAATGATGGTTGGACTCCCCTCCATGTAGCAGCCCACTATGGCAGAGACTCATTTGTCAGACTCCTGCTGGAGTTCAAGGCTGAGGTTGATCCGCTCAGTGATAAAGGTACTACACCGCTTCAGTTAGCCATTATCCGAGAAAGGTCAAGCTGTGTGAAAATCCTTCTGGATCACAATGCCAACATCGACATTCAAAATGGTTTCCTGTTACGATACGCTGTGATCAAAAGCAATCACTCTTACTGCCGAATGTTTCTTCAGAGAGGGGCGGATACAAACTTGGGCCGCTTAGAAGATGGACAGACACCATTACACTTGTCTGCTCTTAGAGATGATGTGCTTTGTGCACAAATGTTATATAATTATGGAGCAGACACTAACACAAGGAACTATGAAGGACAGACCCCATTGGCTGTTTCAATAAGTATTTCTGGAAGTAGCCGACCCTGTCTGGATTTCTTACAAGAAGTAACAAGTATGTATGTAAGAAAAGTTAATCAAAGCAAGCACTGTCCTTTTTTGGGTTTAACCTCATAGAAACATTTAATCCTAGCATCTCACTGCTAGTTAAATGCGTTAGAAAGTTCCTGGGGGTGATCGTGGGGGAAGCTCATTTACTGTCCTTCTCAGGAAAGGAGCTAACACCGAGGACACCATATTTAAATTAACTTGTTATATAGATAGTCTGGAAGTGTTCATCAAAAGATCTGTATGTGGCTGTAAAATCCAGCTTTATTGGAGCTGGCCTTAAGTGCAAGCATAACGTGGCTGCTTAGGATCCTTTGCTTGTTTCAAATCCTGCAAAAAACTGCAGTTTACTGTCTCATCTGGCATTAGGACCAGAGCAGGAGGAATTTTTCTGTTTTTGTTTTTGTTTTTGTTTTGTTTTGTTTTTTTCTTCTTCTTCTTCCCCCTCAACCCCCACCCCTGACAGCAACGTGAGCCTAGTTGTTTTCTTCTGCCTGTATCTGTTCACTATCTGGGAACACTAGACTTACTGAAGTACCCTCCCGTTCTAAAAAGCTTTTGATTTTTGACTACATTATGCAAGATGTTAGAAATGGAGTGACCTATTTAAAAAATTCCTTCATAAGGAGGATGCTGCCACTGAAAATGTTCAGGGTCGAGAACTGCATTGCTAATAAGGTAACAAGGTATAAACAAGGATTATTATTGAGAGGGCCTGACTACTTCTCATGTGCCCAGGATAGTCTTTCAGTATGTGACATGTCTTTGAATTACAAAGTAGTATAGGACAGTTGGTGTGTGGCTTTTTAAAGCGTCTCTTTCTTTCGCATGTTGCATTTTCAAACAATGAAAGTTCATCACCACATGCAGTACAGGCACTAGAGAGAAACTGAATTTTTAATTATTGAATCAGATGAAATTTAGCAATTGTAGATACACATAAGCATTCAGAATCGGACTTCTAATTGTATGCATGACTTGTATTACTGTATTCACTAAAGACCTCTAGTTCATATATATCTGAAAGCTTAATATATACAGTATTTGGACAGGTGAAGGTTGGATAATAGGAAAAACAAGTTGGGGGGGGGGGGGGGGGGAGGGAGAGAGACTTTAATTTCATTGAATTTTTTTTTATCCAGAATAGAATTCTACCTCCTTTGTTGCCTGTCTTTGGAAACATTTCTCATCATGTTAGTGGTACTGTTGGGGTTATTTATGGACAAAATAATATTAAATCTTCTAATTTTCCATAGTCTTAGTGGACTGTAACTGTAAGACTGAAGCATATTCTAATCCTTTTGAAGTGTGTCCCTAATATCTGAAGCTTCATCAAAAAAACTGCAAACTTAAATAACTTGTTTGTAGTTTGCCGATTCTGCAGTGGAATTGCTAGCTTCTAACAAGTTAACATTAATGACTTCTTTACTTAGAAGTCAGAAGTAATTCCAAAGCTTTTAGATGCCCAGAAACTCTAAAAGTATCCTTATAGCTTTAAGAAGTAGCAGTTGTCTTTATTAATACATGCACGCAAATAGTCAAGAAACCAAAGACTTAGAATACTGTTCCATCTGCAGTGGTCATTCATTTATTTGTGTGTACAAAAATAATGCTTATGTATAGCTATAATTTTCAAAGTACTTGAGAACATTTCATTAAAATTAGTGTCTTTTCTTCACACGTTACTGTTATCGTTGTTCTGAAGGGCTAAGCATATATTTAAAAAAAAAAAAAATAGTAGTTCTAATATCAATGTGTCCTGCTAAGCCAAATGGGGTTGAAGCTTGTGGGATCTGCGGTGGGAATTACAGGAAGTGGAGGTTCTTAAATGGGGATGGATGTAAAGAGACTGGTAGAGTTCTGATTGTAGTCTGGAGAGGGTTTCATGTGGTTTCCACCCCACCCCCGCCATTGGCTTCAGCAGAACCTGAGAGATTATAAATGATCTTGATGTGTCTGCTTGGGTTGGGTGCAGGTCTTTTTTTCTAGCGTCCATCTACCCCATCTCAGCAGCACTTCTTCAGTGGCTGCTTTAAGATATCTGTGAGAGTTGTGTCACTATATAAACTAGAATTATGAAGGTTTAAAATGGAAGAGAAAGTAGGATTGGTTGCAAGATCTCTGGTTACTCAGTCTCTGTTGTGTTAGGCAAGGGGAAACAAGGCAGGACTAAATCAGTTGCAAGGTGGACACTGAGTTTGAAATATCTCAGTCTCACTGGTCATCTCCTGATTCTGCTCTTGTGGGAGGAGGGTAGTGTGACAATGGCCTACGCATCAGAGGTAGTTACTGCCATCTTTGAAAAAAGAAAAGGAGTACTTGTGGCACCTTAGAGACTAACCAATTTATTTATCCGATGCAGTGAGCTGTAGCTCACGAAAGCTTATGCTCAAATAAATTGGTTAGTCTCTAAGGTGCCACAAGTACTCCTTTTTCTTTTTGTGAATACAGACTAACACAGCTGTTACTCTGAAACCTGCCATCTTTGAGTTGGTTGTGGATGAGGCTCCTAAATTTGCATTTGTAGTGATAGTCCTGGTTGGATGACGTTGTAGAATGTTCATTAGCACCGCAGCTGGGCATTTGGTTGAACATAAACTGAGAAGTGTGGCTGTGCTGATTGCATTTTACTGCCGAAAGCGGTCTCCGACTCAAAAATTAATCTGATAGCGTGTCCATCCATTGAGAGTCCAGGGAAGGTGTTACTTTGGATTTAATAGAGGTTGCCCTGTTTCATGGCAGAATCCCTAATTGAGAGCTGCGTTGATTGCTCTGGGTGACTTCATTGTTAATGTGAGTAATTCATCTGGGTTAACTCAGGTGTTGCTTTGTCACCACACATAGCTGGCCATACTCTTGAACTGTTTTTTGCTTTAGCTTTGGGCCAGGACCGCTTCTGCCTTTGTTTTGAGCTCAGGATACACATCTCTTGAGCCAAAGGGCCTTCTTTAAACATCTTTTGACTTCCTACTTCTGAGACAGATCAACATGTAGTCTATTGTTGTAGAATACTAATAATCTTATGTCACTTATTTTTGGCATGGTGTCTCCTAAATGCCATCTGCCCATGTTTTGTTTTTATAAGTTTCCTTTGTATGCAGATGGCCTGGGGCAGATGAAGCATGTAGAGAGTCAGCTAGTAGTCTGGTGGCAGATGTCCCCAGCTAGTATGCAGTGTAGTTGCAGCCATGTCAGTCCCAGGATATTAGAGAGTCAAGGTGGGCGAGGTAATATCTTTCTTCAGACCAACTTCTGTTGGTGAGAGAGACAAGCTTTCAAGCCACACAGAGGTCTTCTTCAGGTGAGACAGATGGTTACATAAAGAATTTGTGAAATCTCACGCCATGGCACTGCATGAGAAAATTTCCTTCCCTCCACCACATCAGCTATTGTTAGGACACTGAAAAATTTATTTCTAGTAGTGGACAATTTGAATTTTTGCCGTCTCATTCAGTAGCAAAGTAGAGTGTTTTAGAGTCTTAGATTTGGAGCTTGCAAGGCATTTAGTTTTTGTTTGGATGTTAGTCCAGTTTTTTAATGTATAGCTTTGTTGATGTATTTTGTGTGTGTACCCAGTGCTTTGAATGAATGTCTTAGATCAGTCATAGAATCATAGAATATCAGGGTTGGAAGGGACCTCAGGAGGTCATCTAGTCCAACCCCCTGCTCAAAGCAGGACCAATCCCCAACTAAATCATCCCAGCCAAGGCTTTGTCAAGCCTGACCTTAAAAACTTCCAAGGAAGGAGATTCTACCACCTCCCTAGGTAACGCATTCCAGTGTTTCACCACCCTCCTAGTGAAAAAGTTTTTCCTAATATCCAACCTAAACCTCCCCCACTGCAACTTGAGACCATTACTCCTTGTCCTGTCCTCTTCTAACACTGAGAATAGTCTAGAACCATCCTCTCTGGAACCACCTCTCAGATAGTTGAAAGCAGCTATCAAATCGCCCCTCATTCTTCTCTTCCGCAGACTAAACAATCCCAGTTCCCTCAGCCTCTCCTCATAAGTCATGTGTTCCAGACCCCTAATCATTTTTGTTGCCTTTCGCTGGACTCTCTCCAATTTATCCACATCCTTCTTGTAGCGTGGGGCCCAAAACTGGACACAGTACTCCAGATGAGGCCTCGCCAATGTCGAATAGAGGGGAACGATCACGTCCCTCGATCTGCTCGCTATGCCCCTACTTATACATCCCAAAATGCCATTGGCCTTCTTGGCAACAAGGGCACACTGCTAACTCATATCCAGCTTCTCGTCCACTGTAACCCCTAGGTCCTTTTCCGCAGAACTGCTGCCTAGCCATTCGGTCCCTAGTCTGTAGCTGTGCATTGGGTTCTTCCGTCCTAAGTGCAGGACCCTGCACTTATCCTTATTGAACCTCATCAGATTTCTTTTGGCCCAATCCTCCAATTTGTCTAGGTCCCTCTGTATCCTATCTCTGCCCTCCAGCGTATCTACCACTCCTCCCAGTTTAGTATCATCCGCAAATTTGCTGAGAGTGCAATTCACACCATCCTCCAGATCATTTATGAAGATATTGAACAAAACCGGCCCCAGGACCGACCCCTGGGGCACTCCACTTGACACCGGCTGCCAACTAGACATGGAGCCATTGATCACTACCTGTTGAGCCCGACAATAGTCTCTATTTTAACTATGGGAGCCACCACTGGAAGGCAGAGTTTTATAAATTGTAAGTTAATTTGTAAAGGGCATCAAGCCAATATTTTTAAGATGTACTTTCAAAAGCAAGGAACTACATACACACTTTAGACAATTACCATCTGTTTTCCAGTCTAGGCATAAGTCACCATATTGAAAATTCTTATGCATCTTGAAGAAATATAGTATATTTCTGTCTTTGCTGGCGCTTGTGGGCTTGTTGCTTTGAACTTTTTTTCCTAAACTGGAGTCAGAACACTGGTACCAATAGTCTCACTACAGAGAGCCTATAGCTCCCTATAATGGAGAACAGACAAGAGATCAAGTCTAAGTACATCTCCAATCTTTGAATTAGATCTATAAGAAAGACCTGATTTATTTGTCTACATTTCCCTGAGGAAATCTCTCCTGTGCTTTCCAGTGAGATGCGGGGGTCAGACATTTAACTTCCTTTTGTCTTGGGACTCCTTTATATATTGAGAGGCCAGATAGTCTAAGCATGGAGTTGGACATTTTGCCTTGGTTTCCCAGTCTGGAAAATAGATAATACCTGCCTAGTTAACAGGGATGGTTGGGAGGATTAATTAATGTTTATATATTGCTTTGAAGATTAAAAGTGCTGCGTGAGTTTTGTTTTCTTCATCTTTCCCCAATCTGCTGTGACTTTCACTGTCTCCCTCCCAAGACATTACCTGTCAATCACCACTGTAGCTGAGGTCAACTAGTCAGGTCTTATTTTGGAGGCCATAAGCAACACACGTTAATTGTCCTGGGAGACTAAATGACAGGTAATTTACGCCATGTCCTGGCAGAGGTTTAGGAATATGAAATCAGGACCAGCCTCTTCATAGTCTTCTGAAGAATGCAGTGGGGTTGAACTTTGAGACCATTTAAAAAACAAAATGAAAAGCTTTTCATGAATACAGTGTGAGCAGTAATTATTTACATATACGGTTACAATCTCAGACAGAAACACTTAAACTGGAGTTCAGGTTGAGAAAGTAGCTGTAAAGTAAAAACACACAGGAGAACATTGTAGTCTAAAAATCATTAGAAAAATTCCAAGTTCAGGTTAACTGAAATGCCACATATTTGAAAGTTTAAGATGGTCCCAAAAAAACCCACTTAAATCTGTCTCCCCATAACTCTCATTGAGCTTAATCCCCATCCAGATGACAAGTTTAGCCAATGAGGAAAATCATCTATGACTAGCCAAGTAGGTTGCATACACCTCTAGAAGGAGACAACTAACTGCTGTATCCTATGCACAGTCTACATAGTGTGAGTGCTAACCATTGTCAAGTAACAGTTGCATATTAACTAGGGCTGTTAACTCTCGCGATTAACTCAAAAAAATTAATCGTGATTAATCACAGTTTTAATTGCATTGTTAAGCAATAGAATACCGTGTGAAATTTATTAAATATTTTGGATGTTTTTCTGCATTTTCAAATATATTGATTTCAATTACAACTCAGAATACAAAGTGTACAGTGCTCATTTTATATTATTATTTTTGATTGGCACTCTAAAAATGATAAAAGAAATAGTATTTTTCAGTTCACCTCATACAAGTACTGTAGTGCAATCTCTTTATTGTGGAAGTGCAATTTACAAATGTAGATTTGTTTTGTTATATAACCACTCAAAAACAAAACAGTGTAAAACTTCAGAGCCTACAAGTCCACTCAGTCCTACTTCTTGTTCAGCCAATTGCGAACACAAACAAGTTTGTTTACATTCACGGGACATAATGCTGCCTACTTCTTATTTACAATGTCACCTGAAAGTGAGAACAAGCGTTCGCATGGCACTTTTGTAGCCGGCATTGCAAGGTATTTACATGCCAGATATGCTAAACATTCGTATGCCCCTTCATGCTTCAGCCATCATTCCAGAGGACATGCTTGCATGCTGCTGATGATCATTTAAAAAAAAGCGTTAATTAAATTTATGACTGAACTCTTTGGGGGAGAATTGTATGTCTGTTTTACCCACATTCTGCCATATATTTCATGTTACAGTAGTCTTGGATGATGACCCAGCACGTTGTTTGTTTTAAGAACACTTCCACTGCAGATTTGACAAAACTCAAAGAATGTATCAATGTGAGATTTCTAAAGATAGCTACAGCACTTGACCCAAGGTTTAAGAATCTGAAGTGCATTCCAAAATCTGAGAGGGATGAGGTGTGGAGCATGCTTTCAGAAATCATAAAAGAGCAACACTCCAATGCGGAAACTACAGAACCCGAACGACCAAAAAAAAAAAAAATCAACCTTTTGCTGGTTTCAGAGTAGCAGCCATGTTAGTCTGTATCCGCAAAAAGAAAAGGAGTACTTGTGGCACCTTAGAGATTAACAAATTTATTTGAGCATAAGCTTTCGTGAGCTACAGCTCACTTCATTGGATGCATGCAGTGGAAAATACAGTGGGGAGATTTTATATACACAGAGAACATGAAACAATGGGTGTTACCATACACACTGTAACAAGAGTGATCAGGTAAGGTGAGCTATTACCAGCGGGAGACGGGGGGGAATGACCTTTTTGTAGTGATAATCAAGGTGGGCCATTTCCAGCAGTTGACAAGAACTTGTGAGGAACAGTTGGGGGGGGAATAAACATGGGGAAATAGTTTTACTTTTTGTAATGACACATCCACTCCCAGTCTTTATTCAAGCCTAAGTTAATTGTATCCAGTTTGCAAATTAATTCCAATTCAGCAGTCTCTCGTTGGAGTCTGTTTTTGAATTTTTTTATTGAAGAATTGCCACTTTTAGGTCTGTAATCAAGTGACCAAAGAGATTGAAGTGTTCTCCGACTGGTTTTTGAATGTTATAATTCTTGATGTCTGATTTGTGTCCATTTATTCTTTTACGTAGAGACTGTCCTGTTTGGCCAATATACATGGCAGGGGGGCATTGCTGGCACATGATGGCATATATCACATTGGTAGATGTGCAGGTGAACGAGCCTCTGATAGCGTGGCTGATGTGATTAGGCCCTATGATGGTGTCCCCTGAATAGATATGTGGACAGAGTTGGCAACGGGCTTTGTTGCAAGGATAGGTTCCTGGGTTTTTAGTGGTTTTGTTGTGTGGTTGGTGGTGAGTATTTGCTTCAGGTTGGAGGACTGTCTGTAGGCAAGGACTGGCCTGTCTCCCAAGATCTGTGAGAGTGATGGGTCATCCTTCAGGATAGGTTGTAGATCCTTGATGATGCGTTGGAGAGGTTTTAGTTGGTGGCTGAAGGTGATGGCTAGTGGCGTTCTGTTATTTTCTTTGTTGGGCCTGTCCTGTAGTAGGTAACTTCTGGGTACTCTTCTGGCTCTGTCAGTCTGTTTCTTCACTTCAGCAGGTGGGTATTGTAGTTGTAAGGCATCTGACTCAGATGATGAAAATGAACCTGCATCGGTTTGCATTGCTTTGGATTGTTATAGAGCAGAACCTGTCATCGGCATTGACGTATATCCTCTGGAATGGTGGTTGAAGCATGAAGAGACATACGAATCTTTAGGGCACTTGGCATGTAAATATCTTGTGACGCTGGCTACAACAGTGCAATGGGAATGCCTGTTCTCACTTTCAGGTGACGTAAACAAGAAGCAGGCAGCATTATCTCCTGCAAATGTAAACAAAGTTGTTTGTCTGAGGGATTGGTTGAACAAGAAGTAGGACTGAATGGACTTGTAGGCTCCAAAGTTTTACGTTGTTTTATTTTTGAATGCAGGGGTTGGGTGTGGTGTTTTTTTTATATAATTCTAAATTTGTAAATTCAACTTTCACGATAAAGAGATTGCACTACAATATTTGCAATGGGGGAATTGAAAAGTAATATTTCTTTTGGGTTTTTTTTCAGTGCAAATCTTTGTAATCAAAAATAAATATAAAGTGAGTTGTGCACTTTGTATTCTGCATTGTAATTTAAATCAATATATTTGAAAATGTAGAAAACATCCAAAAATATTTAAATAAATGGTATTCTATTGTTTAATTGTGTGATTAATCACAATTAATTTTTTTAATCGCTTGACAGCCCTAATGTTGCCTCAGATCAATGGGTAGGTAAAATACTAATTTGGTTGTATTAAGATCAGTTATTTTATATTTTCAAAAGGACAAGGCATCAGCTTTAACAAAGGATTTCAAATTGTATGCTTTAGAAAATGTTTACAGCATTGTAGGTGTGCATGAAATTTTAAAGATCAATAGAGACCCCTACAAGGACACTATAGAAACTCCCTGCTGAGAGACCGTTTAAGTAAAACTAAATTTTGTGCTGTAATTTAGGCAAAAAAATTTAAACTTTAACTACGCAATCACAAAACAGTCAAACTCCTCTGAATATAGGAATTTCACAGTGTAAAATTCTGTTGCAACCTTAATTACCCAGGTACAACACTTAAAACAAATGCAGTAATTCCTTGAAATCATCTGCTAGGAATTAATTGGAAGAAGTCTTGTTAAGCTCAGTGTTAGTCTTAATTTATGTGTGTGTGGTAACATTCATGAAACTTACTGAAATTGTGAAAATCTATTGCCTCACTAGGTGCTAGTGGTAATCTCACACTGATAAATGGCCTCTGTTTTGAGAGCATGGGTTTTGCTTTGTGTTAGGGCTATATGAATCAGTTATTTTATCATTGGCCCTGTTAAATAAATAAAATCTTACACAAGTTCCACAATACTTTCCTCTTCTCACTAGTAACAACTGTTCAAAGACGAGTATGTTCTTCAAACAATTTTTGGTTCTTTTATGTAGCATATTGAAGATAGATCAAATCACCTTTTCAAAGAATTGACACAACCCACCTTCTTTCAGTTGAGAAAAACAAAGGGAGTAAATTTTCAAAGCTCTCTGCAGCATTTTAGCAGTGTGACTGTCATTACAGTCAGAGTTGGCTGACTAAAACTGGCACAACACTTTGAAAATATACCCCACAAATCAGCTTTTAGCCTGTAACTGGGTTTTTTGTTCATTTAATTCTTTTGAATCTTTGCTATCTCAGCATAGCAGTTTGAAGATCCCTTTGTGCAAACAAAAATCTTGATATACCTATTTCTGTGTTTTTAAGTAAAGGTAACTTAGTCCAGGAACAGAATATAGCATACAGTAAAATGTCAGGTATTCAAACTATAAGATGGTCCAATAGCACTCTTTTGTAAAGTACTTATTAATTCAGGAATTTCTTTCAGAACACTTTTCTTTGTTATATCATTTCCTAAAAAAGAAATATGAAAGGGAAGATATGTAAGCAGTATGATACTGGAGCTATTTTTGGTGAAAACACCAGCACTACATATGATTTAACAAAGACTACATATCAGTCAAATTACTGATTATATTACAAACAAGAAGTAAATTCTGATGTGTGTTCAGAGTACTAAAATCCCAATGTTAATCTTAAAAATCTTACTACACACCTCTGTACTTCATTTCACAGAGTTGACTGATTATTTTTGCTTCCATATGCAAATTTTCAAGCCAGAGATACCCTTCTTCGGTACATATTTGCTATGCCAGAAATACTGAACTTTGATGGACATCTGCGTGACTAATCTAAAACCCCCAACTTACTTGGCATTTTGGTTTTTAGTGCAGTTTGAAAATATGCTTATTGTAGATGTCTCATAGCAGAGGTATGGTCATCACTGATTTTAAATTAAACTGGAGCTTTTAAACTAGCTTGTGTTGCATAAAGTTAAATAGGGGTAAAATGCTAGCCTTGTCCTATGGAACTAGTTACTGGGGGGAGAGGAATCTGTTCAGTTTCACAGTGCACTATTGTACTGATAGCCACAAACTATGCAACTGTTCCTTTCGAGGGGCAGGGGAAATAGTCTGAGTATATGATTGTCATGTTTGATATTCATACTAGTCATATGGATTTGATTTGTTTTAGACCAGCAAAATCTTCACAGTGGCATTTACTATGGTACAAAACCAAATCCTGTTATGTCACTTGACTTCCCTAGCCATTTTACTATTACTGCTTAGATTTGGAATTCTAGATACTGCATTTCTTAAACTGTGAGAGCAGGATCAAGCCTCTGAAATAAAGTGCAAGATTCCTGTTCACTTCAGTAGGAGCAGGACTCCTATTCGCTTCAGTGGGAGCTGTTTGTTAGGTGACTAGATCCTTTTTACACAGTCCTGCTCCCTCTTCTGCAACATGTCAGTGTTTCATAGGGCATGCCTTACACTAGCAGCGTGCACCACAGTGCTGCACCATAACTCCCTTGTGTGGATGCTGTGGGCACGAACTAAAAGGTTCCTGCCCCATAGTCTGACCTGCATGGCAAAGCACACCAGCCCTTAAAGAATGGGCTCCTGCAATGTGTATATTGGCACAGTAGGTTTGTGTTTTTTAAGCAACAGGGATAGGCTCAATTCCTTAAGCTATTCTTGAGTTAAAAGATGATATGCTCTTAGCATATGAGATAGTCAATGGACAACTCATGGGCCTTTAAAAAAGGATGTTGGGTATTTTTTTAACTACGATGTCTGTTTGTTCTCTCACAGTTGTAAAAATTTAATAATAGATTGCTCGTTTGTGCTAAACAAATCGGATGGGAAACAAAAATAGATAATCAACTATCAGTTGGCCCCATTTTATTTTAGCAACCCACTCCCAGACAAACATAAAAATGTATTCTATGTACCAAAATGTCAGTCGCTGTTATGGCCTCCCTGCACCTTTTCCCCCTTTCTGGTCTCTTTGAGTTCATCCACCTCAAGTGTTCGGCCTTTTCCTGTCTCGGGGTGAAATCTCATGATTCTTCCACTCTTAGAGCCAGGACTTGGGTACGCTCTCCCATGTACACCAACCAGTTACCATTCTGCAGGTTTCAGGAGCTTGTGACCAGTGATAGTGACCCACAACCATCTTGAAACAAAATATTGTTATTTAATAGTTGGAACAAAGCATTAGTGAAAAAGGATTTTATAGCAACAAACCGCCTATGTACATACTGAGTCACATCTAATTTTTCACTTAGCTTTTAGTTAAGTTAGATAAGAGGAAAGCTTATGTTACAGGAACAGAACCAACGGCATTCACCTAGCCAGTCTAGATCATCGTATGTCTTTGGGTCTCTCTCCGTTTCCCTTTTTTCAAGCTGGTTTTGGCATTCCAGAAAGAGAGTGGACTAAAACTATTAAAGCTACTAACTCTAGCATTGTCTTAATAAACCTTGAGTCTAAGCTGTCAGGTGACTATTAGAAAGGGCCTCCTCTCTTTTTCCTATGACCTTGTCCACATGGGGAAATTGACTAGCAATAGCTCTTCCGGAAATGTTCCCCCATGGACATTCCATTCCAGAATAAAAATGTTTTTTTTTTATTTTGGAATAACGTCCACATGGGGCGCTATTGAAGAATGAGCTATCCCATCATTTTCACATGTAGACACGGTGGACAGGCTAAGTAGGTAGAGTTGTGCTAACCAGGGAGACACTTCAGGTGAAATTCCCCCCCATTTATGATAGACCACCCCCATATAATGAGAGATCCAGGTAGAGAAATAATAGTTATTAAACAACCCCCTCATTGTCAAGTTGTTGTTAAAATATTCTGTATTGTATCTCCTTTTGCATCTTTGCTGATTACAAAGGTATGTGTTTACGTTCTGATCTTGGTGCCTTGGATCACTGGGAACAAACTGTCATAAATACTGGATTGTGGTACTGATGATTAAAGCAGAATTTAGGCAGAGACTGGTTAGATAGGACACAACTTCTGCTTATACACTCCTTCAGAAACAATGGGGAGGGAGATTTAAAATTTGCAGTGTGCCAGTATAGTGCAGACCGTGCTTTCTTGCCAGCTGCTTGATTTGTGGCTACATTGACTAAGGCACTAGGTGGACAGAGGTTGTGCATTCCAAGGACAGTGCACGTATTCTGGAAGGAAGACATCCAGGTCCTGTTAGCTGAGTAAGAACATCACTGACTATGAGAGAGGACTATGTTGTTATTAGCTTTGCAAATATCCTTTTTCTAGAGCCATCACTGTTTCCATTTCTACAGCCCTTACATACATATTTTGAGGAGAAGAAAGTTGGCTGGTTTATCAAGGGCAGGAATGTTTTGAAAATAGACTACTGCAGCATTTTAAAGATGAAATTTGGGAACCTCTGCTCTGTATTTTTAAAGACCTTTAAAGTTCACTGTTAACCCTGTCCCTTCCAACTCTGACAACTAGTGCATAGAGATGCTAGAGAAATATTTATAAGTTTTTTTTTCTTTAAAACTTGTGCCTCTCAGTTTATATTATGTAAAAAAGTGCCTGATGTCAAAGTACTGTAGAATGTATTGAACTATACCACTCACTTCCAACTTCAGGAGCCAACCCTCGAAGTCCCTAGTGGTTATTTTGGAAGCAGCTCACTCATGCTTGAGATGTAACAATATCCTCAACTAAAATTGTAGAGACTTTTGTTTTTTAAAGGCTAGGGGAGTTAATGGAAATTGAGGGTAAAATGGGAGGAATTTGTTGTATTCAAGATACAAGCAGTTATCTTAGTACAAGAAGAGACCATCTCAAGATCTGCACATCCACCAATGTGATATATGCCATCATGTGCCAGCAATGCCCCTCTGCCATGTACATTGGTCAAACTGGACAGTCTCTACGTAAAAGAATAAATGGACTCAAATCAGATGTCAAGAATTATAACATTCATAAACCAGTCGGAGAACACTTCAATCTCTCTGGTCACGCAATCACAGACATGAAGGTCGCTATCTTACAACAAAAAAACTTCAAATCCAGACTCCAGCGAGAAACTGCTGAATTGGAATTCATTTGCAAATTGGATACTATTAATTTAGGCTTAAATAGAGACTGGGAGTGGCTAAGTCATTATGCAAGGTAGCCTATTTTCCCCTTGTTTTTTCCTACCGCCCCTCCCCCCCCAGACATTCTGGTTAAACTTGGATTTATGCTGGAAATGGCCCACCTTGATTGTCATGCACATTGTGGGGAGAGTGGTCAGTTTGGATGAGCTATTGCCAGCAGGAGAGTGAGTTTGTGTGTGTATGGGGGTGGGGGGGTGAGAGAACCTGGATTTTTGCTGGAAATGGCCCACCTTGATTATCATGCACGTTGTAAGGAGAGTGGTCACTTTGGATAGGCTATTACCAGCAGGAGAGTGAGTTTGTGTGTGTGGTTTTTGGAGGGGGGTGAGGGGGTGAGAGAACCTGAATTTGTGCAGGAAATGGCCCATCTTGATTATCATACACATTGTGAAGAGAGTGGTCACTTTGGGTGGGCTATTACCAGCAGGAGAGTGAGTTTGTGTGTGGGGGGGGGGCGGGCGGAGGGTGAGAAAACCTGGATTTGTGCTGGAAATGGCCCAACTTGATGATCACTTTAGATAAGCTATTACCAGCAGGAGAGTGGGGTGGGAGGAGATATTGTTTCATGGTCTCTGTGTATATAATGTCTTCTGCAGTTTCCACAGTATGCATCCGATGAAGTGAGCTGTAGCTCACGAAAGCTCATGCTCAAATAAATTGGTTGGTCTCTAAGGTGCCACAAGTACTCCTTTTCTTTTTAAGATCAACAATGTTTTTCTAAATAAATAATTTTAATCAACATAAGAAACCTCCGGAACTTGTTTTGCAAGCAGTTGGGGCATCTAACTTAGAGAAAAATTTTACACATTTTATAAGAACAAAAATCTGTCCCACTAAGTGGGATAAATCATTGAGCCATCAGTACTACATAGTTTAGACCATAAAATAATCAGTGATGTGATAGGAAGAAATTTGTCTGGGATGAGTGGAGTATTGCACAAATAAACAGATTATGGGGAATTTCTACTTTCCTCTGAAGCATCAACTGACATTGATGGATTGCTTTTGGAGAGAAGAGACCAGATGAAATGTCAGCTATAAAAACAGATTAGTAGTTCTGCCCACTTCTAATTTTTTTGGTCTTTATTATAAGGCATAATATAGCCATCTATGAAAAACAGCTGATTTACTCATGTGAATGTTTTACCAAACCTTGAGCCCTACAAGAGCAATGAGCATTCACTGGCTTGATCATAACTGTAATAACACAAATATAACAATAAAAGAACAACTCCAAAATAAAATTTGCAACAAAATAGATGGCTGTTCGGGAATGGGCAAGGAATTTCTTTAAGGGGTATTCACTGTCTATAGAACTAGTTTGTATCTCGTTGCAGTCCATGAATCGGGTTGCTGGTTTGAAAGTCCTTCTACTCTTTGTTTGCTCTTTTCTGTTCTACTTTTTAAAAATCTTATTATCCTAAATATCCTTCCAAAGTCACGATGCAGCAAATTCTCTCTGCTTGTTCTCTCCTAATCATTTCTAGTCAGAACTTTATTCATCATTTAATCTGTCTTGCTTTGCCAAGTTACTAATAACATTTTACATTTGCCAAACTAAGGTTCACTGATGTTGGTCTATAATCCTTAAATTTTTTTCTTTTTCATTCAGATGCAACCAAGAATGAGTAAGTGCTCTAGACACCGTTTCTAATAAATCACAAATGCATTAATAACCCTGGAATTCGCAAGGCGTGACCTAAGACACTAACAGCCACTAGATATAGCAACTGGTGCTTAACATTGGAAATGTCCTTTGTTAACACATTCTCAGGAAATATTCTTAGGCTTATCAGGGGGAAATGTCAAACTTTTGATAATCGGGTCTCTAGTAACTCCCTAAATTTAACTGCTGGCCAATTTCTTCTGGCTATTTTACATTGTCTGTTCTGTTTTACTCTCAAACAGATCACAGGATGTTAATTTAGATAGCATGTGATTCTGAAACCAGAAATCATTGGCTCATAGCTGTATTCTTGTGTATACTAATACACACACGGAATATTGTAGTGTTCGCTAGTAGCAAACACTGTTTTTTCTGGTTAAAGTTTTTAAGAGCTGCTTCCATTTCATTCACTGATACATTTATCAGAAGCTTTTCTTTTGGAGTATGAAACTTCCCATGCTTGGTCTCAGGTCAAAAGCAATTTTTTCCCCACACCCTGAAGCTTAAGTATGTGAGCTGTATAATTTTACTCATATATATTCTATTATAATAGAATTTTTCTATTTGATGTAGCTAAGTCATCAGTGATCTATAATGAGAACCACAACATCATGACTGAAATACTATATTTTTTAAAAATTAGCATTTAACTACCGTGATGGGGAGTGTCGTAGAAATATTATTGCTGGCATGAAAGAAAGCTCCAAAGTCTTTTACTTCAAATCTAGTAACTTTCAAAATGAGCTTAAATTAGTTTCCAGTGCTACACCTACCAGACTTCACTTCCTCTGCTGATTTTTGTTCTTAAAAAGACAAAATTCAATTGTAAATGTGCCTCTCCATCCTGTTGTGTGAAAAATGCACCCAGACAAAAGGGTGAAACTCTCTGCATAGGAAGTGCTGGAGTATGCACAGAGTAAACCAGAAATAACATATCCCGTTATACGGAGGTTGGGCCTTCTAATAATAGAAGGTAAACAATGTAGATAGAAGTTGACTATCACTTTTAACAAGAGGACTGTAGAATGCAAGTGAACTTACGTCAATTGCATACCCTTGTCTATGCTACACAATTTTTTCAACAAAAGTCAGGTTTCGTCGACAAAACAGTAGAGGTGTACACACGACAATGCTCCTTCTGCCGACAAAACTCTCCTGCTTTGCCGACAAAATAAAACCACCTTGATGAGAGGTGTATTTTTTTGAGGCAAAGTTATACCGACAAAGCGTCAGTGTAGACACCACGCTTGGTTATGTCACTGTAAATGGCCTCCGGGAGGTGTCCCACAATGCCCATCCTGACCGTTCTGGTCAGCAGTTTGAACTTTGCTACCTTGCACCCAGGTACAAAAGTTTCCACCCGCCCTCATTAAAGGCCTGGGAATGTTTGAAATTCCATCTCCTGTTTTCTCGGCCTGGAGAGCTCACATTGCATCTTCCCAGCTGACTGTGGCGGCTCCTCGCAGCAACTCTCCCCCCCCCCCCACCCCCCCCCACTTGGAGCACACCCAAGTTGTTGGATCTGCTGTCACTGTGGGGAGAGGAGGCTGTGCAGTCCCAGGTCTGCTCCAATCGTAGGAACTTCGATACCTACAGGCAGATTTCTCATGGCTTGTTGGATAAGGGCTAGAAATGGGACATGCAGCAGTGCCATGCGAAGATAAAGGAGTTGAGGCAGGCATACCAGAAGGCAAGGGAGGCAAATGGTCTGTCTGGTGCTGTGCTGAAGACCTGCTGCTCCTATAAGGAGCTGGACGTCATCCGTGGCGGTGACCTCCACCTCCCAGAGCCCTGTGGATACTTTGGCAGGGCTGGAGGCAGCGAATAGTGGACCTAACCCCAAGGACGAAGTCATGGACAAGGAGGCCGAGTTGGAGGACAACATGGCACACACGGCAGGGTTGTCCAGTGGCGTGGCGAGTCGGGACCTCTTTTCCACTCTGGACCTCTAGCCAGTCCCAGAAGTCTGTCTCTGGTGCGCATGATGCAAGAGAGAAGAGCCCTGGTAAGTGATCTTTTTGAGTTGATGCTGCTTGGTTATATGCTGTCCTTTGCTCTGTATATTCTAGAAGTGGGTGAAGGGATTGATATGTACAAGACTAGCTGTGTTTGAGTGTGCTCCACATTCCCTTGTGCAGCAAAGCAGTGCAGCGGAACAGTGTGTAAATGCCCACCGAGATTTCACAGGAATCCTCCAGAGAGATCTCTAGGAAACTTTCCTGGAGGTACTCGCTAATCCTGTGCCAAAGGTTCCTTGGCAGAGCTGCTTTGTTCTTTCACGCATTGTAGGAAACTTTTCCCATGTCACTCGGCAATCAGTTATGCTGGGACCAAAGCATCACATAGGCAAGCAGCACAGGGACTGCGTCTGAAACCGCACGCATGCAGGAGATGCACCCTTGCATTCCTGCTCACCCTCAGGAGTGAGATGTTGGCTTCAATGGCCCATGCCTGTGGGAAAAGGTGGCAGAATTTACAATATTGTCCCTAGTCACCTGCATTGATCCCCTTAAAAAACCACGTAGACCCTTTGCCCTATCTTGAATGCCAAACCTCACCCAGCCCAAAGTCACCATGTTTAGGGTGTTCACTGAGATGTGTGCTTTCTAAAGGATAGTGCGAAAGTGATTCGTATGTCAAAAGAGGTATTTTTACTATAATGATTCAGTACTGTGTGTGTGAACTAACAATCATGATTCTGTGTATTGTTTCTTGTGCTTCTGCAGATGTGGCCTTCAGGGGAACCCCCTACGCATCTGCAGAGTGCCTCTGCCAGATAAGGAAGCAACCAAGGCAGAGCAAGGAGCACATGTTCCGGGAGGTACTCCAGTTCTCAGAGGCCGAATAAAGAGAATGCAAGTTGTGGAGAGAGACCCTGAAGGGAAAAAATTAAAAAAGAAAGGCAGGACAGAAAGGAGAGTGAGAAGCACATTGTAAATAGCCAAGAATGGATGATAAAAGTGATGGAGGAGCAAACAGAGATGTTGAAATCCCTAATCATGCTCTAGGCAGAACACATGCATGTTCACCCCCCTCTGCAGCCGATACAGAACTGCTTTCAATACCCTTCCCAAACTCTTCCCACACGTTCCTTGTAACATTTTGGTACCTTGTTCACTCCACCCTGTCAGATGGCTTCCAAAATGATAGCTGGACTTACACATGGCTAGGAGAGCCTACACTGCCTTGCACTCTTATCTCCCCTCCCACCAAGCTTTTTGTATGTGTGTTGCTAATTGGTATTTAATAAAAATGAACTCTCTGAAAGATAGCCGCCTTTATTTGTCTCCTTCATATGGTGGTTGCTGCTGGTAGTAATACATAATGTCCGTTTGATTATTTGCTGACTACAAATCCCAGTCAAGAAACATCACAATTTTCATGCAAGGCGGCAAATTAAGAAAGCATGTCAGAGTGCTGTGTTACTGGGACTCATGATCAAAATGTTGCCTTAAAGCCTCCATCTTTCAAATAGCCCCCTATTGTGCCCCTCTAATAGCCCTGGTATCTGGCTGCTCAAATTCAGCAACCAGGCGGTCCGCCTCGGCGCTCCACCCCGGGAGAAACTTTTCACCTTTAGCCTGACAAATATTATGGGGCGTGCAAAATGTTTTCCTCATTTAGGTCTAACCTTCCATAAAGGCATTGCCAGTGCACTTTTAATCTGCCAAAGGCACATTCCATGGTCATTCTGCACCTGCTCAGCCTATTGTTGGAGCGCTCCTTGCTGCTGTCCAGGTTTTCTGTGTAAGACTTTGTGAGCCATGGCTGTAATGGGTATGCTGAATCTCCCAGGATCACGATGGGCATTTCAATATCCCCCACTGGAATCTTCTGGTCTGGAAAGAAAGTCCCTGCTTGGAGCTTTCTGTACAGGCCAGTGTTCCTGAAGATGTGTGCGTCATGCACTTTCCCCGGCCACCCTGGGTTAATGTCAGTGAAACTCCCACAGTGATTTACAAGCGCTTGCAGTCCCCTAGAGAAGTACCCCTTTCTATTGATGTACTCTGTCACAAGATGGTCTGGGGCCAAAATTGGATTATGCATGCCATTTATTGCCCCTCTGCAGCTAGGAAATCCACCATTGCCGCAAAGCCATCCACTGTTCATGCACATTGCCAAGAATCTCAGTCCTTCGTATCAGGATGTAATTAATGGCCCCGCACACTTGTGTTAACGCAGTTCCAAGGGTCAACTTCCTGACTCTGAACTGATTCATGACTGAGGAGTAGCAGTCTGGAGTTGCCAGCTTCCACACTGCGATTGCCATGCGCTTCTCCACTGAGTGGGCATCTTTCATTTTGGTGTCCTTATGCCACAGTGCTGGGGCAAACTCTGCACACAGTTCCAGGAAGGAACTGGCCACTGCTAGTCATTCCAGACCTGCCTAATGACATGATCCTACCACTCAGTGTTTGTTTCCCGAGCTCAAAAGCGACAGTCCACCATCTTCAGCTGCTCTGTGAATGCCAAAAGTCATCTGCTGTTTCTTTCCTTGGCACACAGCAGGTCAGGCAACTCTGATTCATGTTCAGATTGGGAGCTCATGATGTACTGCATGACCATCCACGATGTGTTCATAACAGTGACTGCGGCAGTAGAGAGCAGTGTGGGAGTCTATCCTTTCAGACAGAGATGTTGGGAGATAAACAGGGGCTGTTGAAAAATGCTGCGAAATGCAGTCTGAAGCCCATGGAATGCTGGGACGGAAAGAACTGCATCATGGGACGTTGAGCATGCACCCATGATGCACTGCAATCCACTCTGTCTTCCCACAACTCCTAGCTGCAGAAGGTGGCGAGTAGCACAGTGGGATAGCTACCCACAGTACACTGCTCTCCCCGTCGATGCTAGAGCACCAATTGTGGACATGCTCTGATGACAGAAGGAGTGTAGTGTGAACATGCACAAGCGATGTAATTATACCAGTTTTTGATTGTCAGCTTAATTTACATCGACAAAACTCTGTAGTGTAGACAAGGCCTTAGACTCTCCTTTGGAATAGAGTGACTCCAAACTTGAGATGAATATGCCTTCAATAAAGTGACTAACTCAAGTCTAGAGGATAAGAAGATCCTATCACCTCTATTTTGTAGCCTTGTTGCCTAATGTACATAGCTGCGCTGGTAGCATTAGACCATTTACCTTATAACCTGCAATTGCAGAGGTCGCAATAACCATTTTATTGAAAGTATTGCCTGTTTTGAGACAAGATCCTTATTTACATGTTTGCTATCTAAGAAATCTTGAAGAAACTGGAAAATATTTCATTTAAATTGTTCAGCTTGATTTCTGCTGAGTAAAGTGTTTACATGTTTATTTTAATGATTTTGGGGAAAACAATACAAATTGTCTACTTAGTGCAATTTGTGCCTCTCTTCTTTCTTTGAGAAGGCAAATGCCACCTTTCACCACTAACTATGAGGAAGATGACAAAGGATTGCAGTAAGGTCTACTGATTACAGATTATTTTGAGATAGCAATATAAGCATTTACATGTGTCCCTGGTACCCGGTCTATTCAAGGTAATTGAAAACAAATTGTAAGATGTTTCCACTCACACAGTCATCTGCTGCTTTTATGGTGATTTAATTGTTTAGGGGTGGTATTTTTTTCAATGTAGGAAATATTTGAAGTTAAAACATTTGTGTACGGTGACATGCATAAACATCAAGGGTGAAAGTATTCCATAGCATTTATTCTGAGATACTGCTGGCTATGTTAAGTGTTTTGGGGGCTGACTTTCCAAACTGCTCAGAGTCCAGCAGTTCCCTTTAAAGATAATGAACCTAACTGGGAACTCAGTTCTTCGGAAAAATCTAGCCATTAATGCTTTTGCTGACGTGCTAGTGGTACTGGCAGAGCATTACCTCCATGAACTGTGGTCAGCCCTGGTCTCAACTCAGTCTGCAGGGATGTACATACATTGTGAATGTGTTAGAAACTAAAAGCCTTTTCTCTTGGTTGGAGGGGGAAAGTGGGATTATTAAACTTTGCCATATGATCCTTGAATTGCTTAAATCATACCCTCTAAGTAGACTGCTTGTTCGTCTTCAGAGCTGGACAAATAAATAATATATAACAATATAAATAATCTTTTGAGGCACATCTTAAATGTGATTATCTTACTTAAATATGTTCCTTTTGTCTTTCATTTCAGGACAGCCCAGAAACTTGCAAGATCTATGCCGAATTAAAATCCGCCAGTGTATAGGCCTTCAAAACCTAAAACTGCTTGACGAACTACCCATTGCCAAGGTCATCAAAGACTATTTAAAACACAAGTTTGATGATATCTGATATCCATGAAGAAAAGAACTCTGAGCAAGCTTAGTTATATTCCAGATACTTAAAGAGGCTTGCTGCCTTGCACAAAGTATATCCTATGCAAATTCTGATTTTTCTGTAAGTCAGAAGGCAGGTATACACGTCCTTGGGTTTTTTATACCACATGCTAGAAGGTCTTAATTTTTTGGTTTCTTGGTCCAAGTTTACAAGGTCCAAGCTTTCTATACAATATTACATTTTAAAAATTTATTTGTTTTTTGTTTTTTTTTTAAATGAGGCATGCAAACTTGCAATGGAAATGGAACATAGCGTATTCAAAGGAAGTGATTGGTTCTGATTGGCATGCATAGTATTGTAAGCCATCTGAGCGATTGTTAAACAAAATGAGTTTTGGAGCCTAAAGCACCAGTCCTGCAAAGGGACCCATGTGGGCAGACCTTTATGTCCATACAGTCTCTTTGATTGATGGGACTTTGTGTAGGTGTAAAGCTCTGCCCATGTGTATCATTTTGGGAATCGTAACCATGGTTTCCTGGGACATACTGTACAAATGCCATATGGAAACTTTTTAAAAATACAGTCACCCTGTTCAATTTTAAAATGTATAAGTTGGCTCTTTTTATACTGTTCTTTTCCTAATTACTGTAGTTTGGATGTCCATAAATCCAGGATCTCTGCTTTCCTGATATTCCCTGTAAGTGAGCTATTGTTTGTAACTATATTTTTAACAGTGACAGTACACTGCACAGAGTCATACAGTCTCTATTTTTTACATTAAGTTAAGGGGAAACAAGTTTAGATTTTGAAGCCAATGTATTCTGTTTCTCATACAGTGCCTCCTGTGCAATAATCTTTCTAATGTATTTTGTCCATGATTGTGTGACTTTCGCACCATTTCTTACTTAGCCTCAATGCATTATTTGTGAAAATAGGAACTGCGGCTTTATTGTAGCATTGATACAGCAATGCTATAATGATGTCAGTTGCTGTTACAATCCCTGAATTTGTTGAATGTATAATTTAGCTGTTTTATTTCCCTTTGAGATGAAATTTCGCATACAGGTTGTTAGGCCAGATCTCTCTTTAAATTGCTATTATTTGGCTAAGTACTTTTATTTTAAAGGGGTTACAAGTTTTTTTGTTGCGTTCACATTTTGGTTTTGATTTGCTTGAAGTTGACTAGGATGTAGTCTCCACTGATAAGTGCACATAACCCCCATTAATTTGAGTGTTCCTTGTGCACTGACAAGAAAATAGTCCCCTTAGCATTAGAAGCTTAAATTTTGCAAACACTAAGTGGGTTCTTCTTAACCTCAAACCGGCGAGTGATTTCAGTAGTTAAATTTGGCTTTTCTGTTTTCATCATAAGCATTAATTAGACCTGATAAAGAGCCTGTTCCTAGTTGTCAATGGAAATAGAAGGCCTCAGCACCAAACAGAAATGGGCCAAAATGTGCAACCATTTTACTGTTTTCATTTTCAAGGGATTATGGAGTCAGTATAAAGTTCTTGTCCATGTTTTCTACTCCTGCTTTGCCATTGTAGTGGCTCCAAAAGAGCCTTTATAATAGCAGCAGCTCTCTCATACTAGGGATCTCAATGGAAGCTGGGAGATTGGGGAAACCATGTTGACTCTTCATTTTTCACACTGTCCCTTTCAAAATGTTACATAATTTTTTTTTAAAAAAGGTGAAAGCAAGGAAAGCAAGTACATTTAGATTAACTCCGCTGGTTCATCCCTAATTCCTTGAAGCCAGGGATTGTAGTTTCCTCATGCACGAATCTTATTGCTAATGATGGATGCACAGGAACCATGGCAGCAAGGATTATCTCACCCTATTGTGCCTAGCCTTGAACAGGTTTCCGAACAATGGGTGATTTTAGAGACTCAGTGGTTCAGAGAAGGGGTAGCGGGATGTGGAGCCTTTCATCTCTGACTCACCAATTCAAATCAAACCTGCTTCATCAGTGACCAATAGTTAATATAACAGCAGCCTGTAGGAAGCGAGTTTGTCCACTGTCCACACCAGTCACCACAGTTGTTGCTAATGTAGACCCTTATTGGCAGCCTCAACGAAGAGGTCAGAGAATAACTGGGCAAGACAACTCTCCTCTATATATAAGGCTTCCTCCAGGTCATAGCTGAAGCACATTGGTGGCATTATAGTGTGTGTGGGGGGGAGAGAGAGAGAGTGCTGTTCAGTAGTACCTTTAATGAATACTCAAAACACCTTAGGGGCTGATCTCTTCTGCTTTAAGTTCTGCAGTACCTAGGCATAATGAGGCACATTAGGGATGGGATGGCAGCTCTTAACTCTGAATCTTCAGTTTTGTTACATAGAAACAGAACCTTAACATTCTTTGTTTTTAAATATTTAATATTGTTCATCTGCTTTCCTAAGTAACTTGTTTGGTTTAAAACCATTTTCTTCCCCATCAGTGAAGGTGCATTTTTACAGGAATCTTTTCTGAAATAATTTAGACTATATCTTAGTCAGAATCCATATTAAGATAAATTATTTGTTCTGTCTTGCTGCTGTGACTTCAGAAAATTATGAAAGACCTTGCTGGTAACAAAAATGTTATTTAATGAAGAAGTGTGTCATTCCATTATTTATTGAGTGAGGTTTGGTATTTTTAGTAACTGACATTTAAAGGAAACACTTTTTTACATTTTAGGCCAGTGCAAAACCTTTCTTTAAAAAAAGAAAAAAAATTGCAGAAATCTAATCCCCTTTAGCAAGGCTAAATTGTCAAAGGACCTGATCCAAATCCCACTGCTGTCAATGGAAAGACTTCCACTGGGCTTTGGATCAGGCCTGAGGGTCCCGATTCAGCAAAGCACTTACGGTCTTACAGATAAGCATGTGCTTGAGTAGTCCTCTTGGCCTCAGTGGGACTATTTATATACTTAAACTGTAGCACATAATTAAGTTAGTAAAATACAGGGTTTATTCATCATTCAAGCCTAACTAGATTTGAATGTTGTGAATCTATTCTGTTGTCACTCTCCTAAATGGGTATAAAGAAGAGGAGTACTTGTGGCACCTTAGAGACTAACCAATTTATTTGAGCATGAGCTTTCGTGAGCTACAGCTCACTTCATCGGATGCATACTGTGGAAACTGCAGAAGACATTATATACACAGAGACCATGAAACAATACCAGCAGGAGAGTGGGGTGGGAGGAGGTATTGTTTCATGGTCTCTGTGTATATAATGTCTTCTGCAGTTTCCACAGTATGCATCCGATGAAGTGAGCTGTAGCTCACGAAAGCTCATGCTCAAATAAATTGGTTAGTCTCTAAGGTGCCACAAGTACTCCTCTTCTTTTTGCGAATACAGACTAACATGGCTGTTACTCTGAAACCTAAATGGGTATAATGCACAAGTAGTTAGAAAACACAAAAGTGATTTGATTTTTCCATAATCTTTTGAAATAGAATCTGGAAGATGAGTACATAATATAAATGTATTACATATCCTAGTTCCATTCCTTTAATATACATTGGTGGTCATTTTATTGAACCTTAAAATAATAAGAATAGTAAAATTGGCAAATACACCAAAGAAACAGGCAAGCAAAAGATTCTGATCATTAATAAACTGCAAACCTCATCCTTTAAAAACAAAGCAGAAAGATTTTTGTAAATATGTGTTTATAAATGTACAGCAGAGTAAGAGTGGGTTTTTTAGATTATTTAATTACCTTATTTCTAAATGATTTACTACATTATAGACAATACTTGTTAGTTTGAAAAGCTTTTGAGTGTTTTGGTTTTTTAATTCATCATCAGTCATGCTTGGAATAACTCTGGCTTCCTTGGGATAGCGTGGAGAATTTAGTTTTCTGGCTATAGTTGGCAATAACAAGAGAACACATCTGGACAAAGAGGACTAGCGTGATTAATTTGTCATACAGACACCCTGAAGCAAAAAAGAACGTATAGTTTGTTTACCAGAGTGGACCATATGGAAATTTTAAATCTTAACTTCTGAATAAAGTTGATCCAGAGCCCAGAATGTCACTGGGACAAGAGCAATTTACAATTTGCCCACAAATCTAGCTTCCATGCACCTTTTTGTGTTATCAGTATCATGATGTACTTTGTTCTTCTTTTGTAATGTAAGTTCTGCTTTGGGTCAGTTTGAATTTTAAAAATATTTAAATCTGGTTAAAATCTTTTGGGTTTATGTTCTATTTATTTCTAATCCAATGTTTTAATAATATAGTATCACTTTGCAGCTTTCCCTCAATGTCTGTCCTTCCTGAAAACCCTTAATGCAGTCATGACAATGGATAACTAATGATGTGTAAACTTAGCTGTTGAGGCTCAGTTCTGCATTGAGAAATGAATGCAGATCACCCTGAACTTAGTGCATTGCATCAGTAAATCTAAAGGCAAACTTGGGCAGTCAGGGCTGGACTGCCAAAAGGGGATCAACCAGCCTCTAACCGTTTCCATACACACGTTTCTATACACTCACTTGCATGTACAAGCTATAAAACTTACACCACCCTCATCATCTGCATGTACAAATGAGTGTGCAAAAAATGATGGCCAAATAGAAGTCATGTCTTGCAAATGGATCTGTCAGTATGCAATGTCTTTTTTTTTTTTTTTTTTAATACTGGAAAATGGAATAAGCAAGGCTACTTCTGAATGTATCATTCAGGTGTGAACTGAGACCAAACAAACAGTTTGGGTCCACCAGGAGCCTTTGTAAAGTACAAGTTATGACTTTTTTAGGGGCATTAAGAGGGTGGAGAGGGAGGGAACTGGATTAGAACCTTAATCATTGCTCCAGTAGCTATCACAAATATTACACTTTACTAAAAGCTGATGGAGAAGGGGATGTTTCCCTAGTACTCAATAGCATCCCCTTGAGGAGCAAGGTGCAAAAACTGCATTTGGATGTGAAGATTCTGTGCAACACATTACAACATGACTAATAAACTCCAAGCTGTGTAATGATGTTACTAACAGACTGGACAGATTTGGAAGACTAGTGAATTTTCTAAATGCTATGTTGTCAGTGGTGTTCCTGTTTGTTTCCTATTTCCTGCATTTGTTCAATTGTCAGCTGAAAAACAACTAATGATATACACAGTTGTTTACAGCAATAATGGGTTTGTAAACTGTTGACAAATAAGATTATACATAGATAACAAACTCCAGTGTATCAGTATGCCTGCATTACTAGAAATTGTGCTATATTTTATGTGACAAAGTATATTGTTTGTCGTGATGCCAGAAAAAACAATTTTTGTAAACAGTGGATGCAAAAATTGACTTATTACTAGAGGCAGAATGGCCTGCAGGGGATGGGAGCTAGGAACTCTTAATCTTGAGTTCTTTTCTTTCTCTTCCACTGACTTTTTGTGTAGCCTTGGCAGACACTCTTCACCTCTCTCTATTCTTTCTGTTTCCTGTTTGTAGACTGAGGCTGACACCTATCTCAGGGCTTTTGAATTGTATTTTGAAACTGAAAAGTGTTATACATGTGCTGAAATTTTTATCATTGCTGCTGTCACTGGCAAATCTGAATCTTCTTCTGTTCTACTTTTTGTTGACTTCTTGAGTTATAATGTTCAAAACTAACAGTTTTGTTTTAGCTTAATTTCATGAAAGCAAGGAAACCTAGAAGCATACTTTACTTCATGGAGCTGAGCTGCCACGATTTCCTCAGCCACTGGGTTCTCTAGGGATCCACGCCATGCAGGAGGAGCCATGGATACTTGGAACCTGGAGCTGCTTTATCCAGTGACGAGAGCTGTACTTCAAATGCTTTCTGCTCACTCGTTGTAATGCTGCAGGGTTTCGGAATGGTCTTTGTGGCATCCAGGGGAGACTGCTGCCGAGTAGGCTGATCTCCCTCTCTTCATGAGAAGGGTGTGATCCAGGTGCAGAGGGTTCCCTTTATGTATGGATATGGAAGCACAAGCAAGAGATCCTCTTGCCCATTGTTACCAGGTACTGGAGCTTGCATCGTCCTGTATGAGATGTGTTTGAGAACAATGGGTCTACTGGAGGAAGCACCCCTTACAGAATTTCCTTGACTGTTTTTGGTTTTATAGCAAGGTACATTGAAGGACATAGCTTCATCATTTTTTAAACTGTTATGTACAAAAGCTGCAAAATAGAAACTGAATAACTGTAAAGATTAGGTTTACAGTTGCATTACTGTCCCATGTATAGCAAAAGTTTGTAATCACGCTGCTCTACTGGTTATATAATAGCTCGGTTATATAGAATACCAAATGCTACTTTTATATTGACATAAATCCAGAGTCACTCCACTGGAGTTTCAACTTTCAGCCCTGCTGCGAAAGAGTCTTTTTGAAATTTATTTACAAGGTTATGGAGGTGCACTGCTAGCAACTCCATAGTTAGTTACTTTATAAAAAGTCCCGGGGAGGGGGTGAGAGAGAAACAGGATTTAGGCCTTCTCTAAAAATAGGTAGCCAGTAAGTTTAGATTAGTTTCCCAACATTAACAGGAAAGGTTTGAAATGTTGCTGTGACTGAGATTTTTTTTCACGGGTTGTTGGAGCAGCTGTTGTCAACTTGATTTCTTTCACTGTATATCTACTCAAACTTCAGTAGTGAAGTGTATCCTGAGTGGATCTGTTGAAATCTGTAGTCTCTTCTTTTTTTAAAAAAAAATAAATAAATGAGATTTTAGGCCATTATTCCTTCCTATGCATCAAGGATTGCTGATGGAGAAACTCTTTGCACATAACCGTATGCATCACCACTCCTGGTGTATTCGTGTCTTCTTCATTAGCTGCCGAATTTGCACCCCACTTGTAAGTCTGCTCCTGTGCAGCCAACCACCTACTTAAGAATGCTTTATAAAAACCTACAAAATAGAAAATCTAATATAAGCTGAGTTGTGAAGTAGTTAGGGCTGTTACCCTCCTAACATACCTGACTCAAAGCCACACCATTAAGGAAATGAAAAGTTAGATACCTGAAGAGGACCTACAGGCCTGCCTACTCTATAGGGCTTTTCCCTGTGGATTACTCGTTTTCAGGCCCTTCTGTGGAGGAAATCCCCTCTCACTAGCTATTCTTTTACAGTCACGCGCCTCCCCAGGAAGGACAACCATTGCGAGCTGCTACACAGGTTGATGGCAGCCTATTCTCTCACCCTATCTAGCAGAGTTCAAGTCTCCTACATCTTGTCTGTATAAACAAAGGACAGGTACTGGTGAAGCTCTCAGCCTTTTGATCTCAGAGCCTGTTGGCTCTGGGTTTCCCTATGTGCCTCTAGTCCCCCTGATGCTGACCTCCCCAGGGCCAGTCTTCTTTCATATGTCTTCAGGGGCTGCCCAGATGCTGCCCATTCCAGTCTTGGGGGCCACTGCCCAGCTTCACTGAAGAGTATTGGGATCTGTGTGGTGTGGGGATGCAGCTTCTCCATTCTTGACAGGGCCCTACCATGCAGGCAAACTGAATCCCTGTGGGCTGGTTTCCCTTCCCATGTGATGGGGAAACCCACTATTGTCATCAAATCCCTCCACAGGGTGGAGCTTGCCCAGCTGTCAGGGCTGGGCAGGAGTTAGCTCTGGCTGCCAGCCAGGGGACAAGGCTCTATTCCTCCCTGTGATGATCCTGGTACTCTTTGGGGGGAGGGGATTTGGCCCCTCGAAGACTGGAGATGGGGGTAGCCAGGCACCCCCTGAAGACAGATGGGGAGGTGTAGACTATGGGGGACCCTGGGGCCTTCCCAGAAGTAAGAGGGCCAGCTGAGGGTCCCGGGGATGGGGTCAGAGGCCGATGGAGGAGTTTGAGGGGACAGGCATACTCTGGGGCACTAAAAGAATAGAAGCTGGGTGGGGGTGGACATATTGGAGATTTTGGGGGTCAGGTGTCCTCCTCTCATGGTCACAGGGGTGGGACTGAGGACTCTGGAGGCCTCACTTCCTGACATGGCTTCGTTGCAAAGTCCAGGCATTCCAGTAGGGGGAAAAGCAGGGACCTGCTGCCTGAGGGAGTGAGGAGCTTGGCTGGAGGGGGGCGTGTGTATTAGGGATTTGGGGGAACAGGATGATGAGGCTGGTCTGACCTCTTTGTTGGGGATATAGAGGGACTTTGGGGGTGACTTTCTGCCTAGGGAAAGAGGAGCCAGGCGTTACAGGTGGGAGATCAGATACTGGGGGAGAGCCAGAGACATGGGAAGGAGGCTCTGTGTGCCTGTTTCTTGCATAGGAGAAGCAGAGATGGGATAGGAGCAGGGAGTCATGCACCAGGGGTGTTTATTGAGAGAGATGGGACTTCCACTGTACACAAGGAAACCCTGTCCTTCCCCTGGGCTTTGCCTCTGAGTGGCAGGGCCAATGGCTCAGCTTTCCCTCCCCTCATGAAGCTTGAACTGTTCCTGGGGCTGATGGGGCATGTGCGTGGCATGAATGGGTACGAAGTGTAGAGAGGTGATGTGGCGTGTGTGGGACGGGCAGAGGTGCACGTAGAATGGGTGGGGAGGGTGTACAGAATGGGTGGCTGTACGTATTTAGTGTGTGCTGGTGTACTCAGAGGGGTGAGTGTGGAACGAATGGGTAGATGGTGTGTCTGGGAAGCATGTGCCTAATGACCGTGTGGGTGGAAAGTTAGGATGGAGTGAAAGGAGGTTTGAATAAATGTGGATTGACATGTATGGACTGAAAGTGCAAAGTGGTGGAAGGAGGACAAATGGGCAAGGTGTCTGAATTCATAAAAATGTGAGTAAATTAGATTGTAATGATTGCTTGAGGATGATGGCAAGTGTGGTGCATACCCTCCCCCTCTTCGCCCCCAGGCACACACCTTACAGTGATCGCAACTACCGTACGCTATAGACCATGTACTGCAACTTTACCTCTGCCCCTCCCTCCCTCCTGCCCCAGTGACGTGAGCCTCCCATTAGCACCGTTACCCAACTCTCCCCTCCTCCTCCTCCTATACAGTTAAGTGAGTGTAGTTTGGTAAAGAGGTGTGTGGGAGGGAGGGAAGGAAAATTGAGGGTTGTGGTTATTGTTGTGGTATGTGGTCTGTGACATATGGTAGTTGTGGTAACGGGAAGGTGTGTGTGGGTGAAGGGGAAGAGAGGTATGTGCTATTTTCCCTTCTGTGATTTTTCTGGCTTTGAGCCAGGTTTGGGGTGTGTGAGAGAGAGGGTGGCAAGCTATTTTGTATATCCATTGTATATAAAGCAGAAGAGTTGCAATTCGGGATATAATATAGTTCTATTTTTTTAAGGCATTAGTGCTTTTAGATATACAGACTATTTCTATCTTTGTTTTGTTTAAAGACTAGCATTACTTCCTTGTTAAACACCGAACTACCTGTGTGCATCTTTGCTGAATTAATGCCATGTTTCAACTCAATGGAACTACAGATAGCTGAGATTTGAACACTTCTAACAAACGTACATCCGCACAACCAACTGTCGCTCTAATTGGTCAAACTGGCCGAAGGTCAAGCAAAATACTGCAACATTTGTCTTCAGGACTATGCTACTACCATATTTATTGATTCAAGTAGAACATTTTATTTCACGATGCAACTTCTAATTTGTTTTTTTATTTAAGTCAGTGAAATCTACTGCAGTGCTTTCAACGGTGCCTAGATGATATTAATCACTTAGCAAATACTTTATGTAGACTATTCCAAACGTGACTTTCTGTGAAAGATCGAGATGCAGAAGCTTTGTTCTATCTGGCAAATGGATGCAAATATTTCTCTCAGGCTTGGCTGGCTCCTTTTCTTCCTTTTTACTAGGTTGGGGACAATACTTTGATTTTTTTTTTTTTCTCCTCTAAAGCTGTTTTGCATGGACTTGCTGGAATCAACAAAGCAAAGAAAGATTTCAGAGACTTTGATGAATTTCAATGTCCACACTATAGACCTTGCAGCGGCACAGCCGTACCGACGCTGCAGCCGCACTGCTGTAAGATCTCCCCTGTAGCTGCTCTGCATAGCGCTGTCCACACGTGCTTTTGTCGGAGAAACTTTTGTCGCTCGGGGTGTGTTTATTTTTCTTCATACTCCTGACTAACAAAAGTTTTACCAGCAAAAGTGCTAGTATAGACATAGCCTTAGTCTCACTGAGTCGGCTCCTTCTTTGTTGAAGTCAATGATATTTTAAATATTGACTTTCAATGCTATTGGGATCAGATCCTTTACCTTTAGTGGGCATCGTCGCTGCCGGCTTGATGTCCAGTTGTGCACTCTTTATTTGGTGCTCTGTTTAACTTTAGCTGCTGTTTTGGTTTTTTTTAAGCTACACTGCAATCATTCTCACTTTTAATATACAGCTGAATTTGCCGGTTTTAACAATATCTTTTATATGGCCTAAACTCTAAAACCATTCTACCTGTTCTGTAGGCTTATCTGTTCTTAATTGATATGATTCAGTGTCTTGGTTTTTTTGTTTGTTTGTTTTTTAAAAACCTGACTTGGAATCCTTAGCTTATCAACAGCTCTGCTGACATGTGGTAGTACTGCAGCGTTATTCTAAATCACTACATTTGTTGGCAGTAGCTTAATAATTCCTGTTTATATCATCTAGCAAGTATATTTTACAGCATTCCATATTCATCTGCTGCATATGGTTTGGTTTTTGCTTTCAAATTTCCCTACCACCTCCATGCATAGAAACCAAAGGTGATTATAGTATATTTTGTTCTTGTCGGATTGTGTGGCTTTCACCTATAGTTGTTATGCAGAATTATTGTGCTCCTACAGTGGGGAATTGGCTGTCGTTGTTAAGAGCCACATCTGGATTGTATAACTCTTCTTTGTACTAAGACATGCTATGAAGGGTTTTTACCTGCTGGCAGCTGGGGTCAGAACCGGACTTGTTCATCATTGGCAGGTAGGGAGACCTCCTTCCCCTGAAGATCCTCCTTGTGTTGTTTCCCCTGATGCAAAAGGGATAGTTTCCGTGTGAATATATATTTTTAGGAAAGCCCTGTCTACATGATGTATACTTCCAAGTTCTCAATTACTTATTTTTTGTCAACTGGAACTTGTGGTATTTGCCGTGAATACTTGCTGTAAAGTAGTCTGAGATGAGATTTTTCCCACCCATTTTTAATTCAGCAATATATTTACCACTATGTACAGTCAATAAGTCCTTTTGTACTCTGCTGAAAGGTAAGCCTGTATATATACATCTGCCTATGGCCAGGTTCCCAAAGGTATTTAAGCATCTTACTCCCATTGACGATCTGGGCCTCTTTGAGTTTTGTTAATAATTATCAAACTTCAGGGATTTGACAAAAGAGATCCTTACAAGTGTAGTATGAGTGAAGTGCAGACATTGACTATGATAGCAATAGCCCATTATCCATGTCAGTTTTAGTGTATCATGTTGTACACAAATGTAAAAGCAGGCAACAGAAAATAATGCAGGACTATTCCCTTGATTAGTTTGTCTATCTAGATGTGTACTGCAGTATAGATTTCAATGTAGCATTTGCTCACAAAGCAGTTAGATACCACTGCACTCTCTTCTCCTATAACACAGGAGAGAGGTTCAGTACAGTTCTTCCACCAGAATGATGCATTGGTTTCATGACCTTGACTTCTACTCTTCTGGAAGTTTATGGCCATAAAAATCACTTTGTGTAAGAGCAGTGACTGTAACAAATAAGCTTAACTAAACCATCACTTTTCACTTTTACTGATTGCACTGCTCTGCTTTATGACAGAGGTTAATACAAAGAATGAGGCTCCAGTGACATTGTTTAAACTTCTTTATCCTTGTCTAATTAAACTGAATGCTTTAAAGATGATTCACGTGGCTTGACACCCTCACATTTAAATGTTTGTTTTAGGTAGTCACTGAAGGAAAAACTGGAGATATTCAAATCAGATTTGTTCTTGGTGATTTAAATAATTCTCAACTTTCCAATATTATTATGACCACCTGCTTTCGAATATTCCTGTTTCCCATGATGCCCAGGACCTGGTATGTAACCCCCAGAACCTTTCCTTGTCAAGAGAACATCAAAAAGCTCTTGGGACTTACTCCACCTTTACATTTCTAGCCCTGTTGGGTAACACCATTACCTCCTATGTCATTTACATCTTCCTTTGTGCCTCTTGAAAAGGTTTATTTCTCTTCAGATACATTTATTACCTTCTCTTAAATAAATCTGTTTTACAGTCATATATGTAAAAACAATTAGAATAGGGGTATCTGTTACGTAGCTGTTTGCTTTCATGATTTTGTACACCTACCAGTGCTCTTATGTATGGTTATAGCAATAACTAGCCTTGTCCTTTAGTAAAGACGTAATTAGTTAGCGACTTCAAGGAAAAGATCCTTAACTGTCTTTCTAGATCATCTATCATGCCACATGACTTGCTGCTCACAATATCCAGAAGTTACAACTCCTGTAGATACAGTCCTCTTCATACCTCTCTTCTGGACAAATAGCGCCACACATTAATTGTACCACACTTTTCATTATGCTTGTCACGTATGTCAGTACAAAGATATTAGGATGAAATATCTTTGTCATTCATACTAAGGCAGACAACAGAACTTAACCCTTCTGATTAAGCTCCCAGGAATTATTACTAGTTGTGAATAACTTCATTATATATATAATGTTCTTCCAGAAGGTTATGGTATGACTGATAAAGAAGATCTCTAAAGCCAGGAAGACATGACTGGCAAATATAGTTTCTCTCCCTGGCCCCTCATCCCCTGAGATTTGGTGCTAATATGAGATGTGCAATATTTTGCTGGTATTTGTCATTGTTTTGGCATGTGGGCTTTAACACAATATTGAGATAACAAGGATTACAAGATGAGGCATAATATGCTTCCTTGTTTAGAATGTGTCCTTACCTCAATTTTCTGATGGGTTGTTTTTTGTTTTTTTTTCATTTTCCTTTTGAGAGTTTCTTAGGCTATAAGCCCATAACAAAGGAAATAGATTCAAATAAATGTTTTAGTTTGATCTGTTGAACCCTGAAAAGATTTTGCATAATCCTCTGTAGCAGCAGAGTGATCTATTGACAAGAATGGAGAACTGGGAATAAGGATTCCTGGTTCTGTTGCTATCTGCCGACTTGCCATCTGACCTTGAGCAAGTCATTCTGGGCTTGTTTTCTCCATCTACAATATGGGTATGAGAATACTTCACAGATGTGCTGCGAGGGTTGGCTACATTAATCAAATTCTAGGAAATCCTTAATAGCAAGGTGCTGTATTGTGTAAGGGAAAATTACTATTAGATGAGTTTAAAAATAAATGTCATGCTGGCATCATTTTTACTTTGTTTTTTGCGGGGGGGGATGAAGTGAAAGTGACAGTGCTGCAGTCCTTTAATTTATATACACATGTGCAACATGGACTCTTCTGAAGTTTACTAAAGAACTAATCACCTGAACTGCCTGATTGAATTTTCAGTAGCGGATGTTATGTTTCCATACACATTGAGAAACCTATGCTTTTAATCTAAAATGATATAATTTAGATTTAGAAGAACAAAGAGATGGATGCCAGAAGAGAGCTGTGTGTGTGTTTGTGTGTGTCAATAACAGACTTCAGCACAGTGGTGGGCAACCTGTGGCCCGCAGGCCCCACGCGGCCTGTCAGGGTAATCCGCTGGCGGGCTGAGAGACAATGGCCGGGAACGGCGAGCCGCGGTTACTGGGAGCTGGAGGCGGCCGTGCCTGTGGACGGTCAATGTAAACACTGTCTCGCGGCCTGCCAGCGGATTACAATGATGGGCCATGTGTGGCCCGCAGGTTGCCCACCACTGCCTTGGCAGTTCTAAGAACAAAATGGCTACCGTGTCTGCTCGCAGGCAAACTCCTTTAGAACTTTAAAACGTACTTGACAGAAAACAGACAGCACACTTTCGTAACTATGTGTGCCATGCAGGACAGCAGTATATATGTAGAATTGAGCAGATAAGAGTGTGTTACTTATTCTAACAGGTATAATAGCTGTTTTTATTAACATTTATGTTTGATGGCGCCTTCAGGCCACAACCAGATTGGGCTCAATTGTGCTAGGCAGTGTGACGACATATAATAAAATGACAGTCCTTGCCCTAATGCCTTCTTTTTAGTTATCAGCCAAAACCTCAATTACTTTTTCTTATTGTGTATTCCAAGAGCGAACACAAAGCAGAGAAGCTGTATCCTTGAGAACTGAGAAGGTATTTTTATAACCTCACAAATACAAGCACGTTTTCTTCTTAGTAACTCAGATAGTTACAGAAAAGTAGCCCCAGCCTCCATTTGTGAGCATGCCTTTTTGGAGAACTAAACCTGAGCTGGCATCTGAACTTGCACACGCACGACTTCTCACTTGCTTGTGCAAGTGATAGCACTGGAAAAGTCTGTATATTGTTGGGACTGAGCAACTTGATGATTACCGGTTCTGTTCGTTACCTCTGGGGCACCTGGCATTGGCCACTGTCGGAAGACAGGATACTGGGCTAAATGGACCTTTGGTCTGACCCAGTGTGGCCGTTCTTATGTTGTATGTTTGCACGTGCACCAGTCACGGGCTAGCTGGGATCCCACTAATTAGGCCCTAAATATCTTCCCGCACCCCCACCTCAAAAAAGGTATCTTCCTGTGAAGACCAACACAGAGAAAAGATATTTCCAGCTCTCTTGATCCATCCCTACAAACCAGTCATGGTTGAATGTTACAGTGATGTGGTGTTTCAACAAATCCAGCCTTAATTATTTGCTTATTACTTAACTAATGCTGAGGTGTGGTAAAGAGCAGACTGAAACCCCATCTCACTTTGAAAGAATGAGTCCATTTCTAAAGACAACAGTTGTCACATTGTGGTTTGGGTTGGGCAAGATGCTACTTTTTATAAAAACAAATGACCTCTCGCCTGACTGAATTTCTTCCTCTTTTCAAAAAGAAGCAACAACTCTAGCTTTTGTGCTTCTCAAAGTAAATGTTTGAGTGCTATGATGATGCACAATGCCTGACTGTGCATTCTGTGTTATCAAATGTAAATTTCATGCATTGCACAAGTTTATCTGAACTTCATTCTTGGTGAGACAGTCTACTGAACCGTAGCCAACACAAACATTTCTACAGTCAGGTGGTCCTAATTGTGACGGATGTGGTGGCGGCTCTTTATGTTCATCTTTTTGATTGAATGCCTTGTTGTCTTGAAAGAGAAGTTTTTGCAGAACAACCTAATGTGGCAATAAAAGATGTCTACTTGATTTCAGACATGAGTTATAGAGGTCTGAGACCCAATTTTCAACAGCAAGTTATTTCTCTGAATGAAGTTCTGAAAATCCCTGAAAGGGCAGTTTAATATGTAAGTCAATCTAGTAAATCAAGTTTTCATGCTTTGTGTGCATCTATAGAAGTAACTAGATTTTTTTTAAAAATTGTAGGATCATACAATGATTACATGAATGATATGTCTGTACTACATCCTACAATTTATACACTTCCTATATTTTATTAGCTGCTATTCTGTAAACGACTGAACGTTAGGGTAGAGTGAGCAGGCTAATAGTAGAAATAAAAAGTGATGCTGAGAATAAGATTTTCTTCTTTTAAAAAAAA
Organism: Natator depressus; assembly: GCF_965152275.1. Lineage (NCBI taxonomy): Eukaryota > Metazoa > Chordata > Testudines > Cheloniidae > Natator > Natator depressus. The sequence goes on from NC_134243.1 coordinate 75,995,160, forward strand.
ATGACTTATTTTCTGCTTCTAAACCAAAACGGGGGAGGTTTTTTTATTTCTCAGTGCTTGAAAAATGTTAACTTTGTGACTGGTATGATTAGGATAAGCATAGAAATTCTTATGTCAAAGGTCACCAATCTCTGTACTCAAGTTTTCCAGTGTCCACAGCTTGCTATTCTGGCCAAAACATGTGGTATTCCTAGTCTTCAAAATGGACCTCTGATTGTTTCCAAGAGTATATGTGTGCTGAGCCCAGATATTTCACTTAATAGCCAGACTAACGTGTCTAGTAATTCTGTTATGTATTATGGTAGCAACTGAGATGAGGGCCCCATTTTGCTGCTGCACAGAGACAATCCTTGCCCCAAGGACCTTACAATCTAAAGAGACAAGACCGATGGGATGAAAGAAGGGCTTAATCTCAGTTTTGTTTTGTTTTCAGGTGGAGAGCCAAGGCGCACAGTTGTTAAATGTCTTGTACCCAAGATCCCACAGAAAATGTAGGGCAAAATCTGGAACTGAGCCCAGAACTCTTGATCTCAGTTCTGTATATTAACCACTAGACTGACCTTGCCTTTATGAAAGTCCATGCTTCTACTACTGATACTCTAAAATGGTCAAGTGCAAGTTACTATCCATCCTGACTTGTGAAATGATGTTGTTTGATGGACCTAATTATTCATACTTTTTTATCTCCGATTCAAATGTTGTGGCTTGGACCTGTTTCTGCTTGACCGAAGAACTGACATGCCAAATATGACACTATCTACTTTATTCTGTCAGTTCTTGTGGATATAGACTTCTGTAGCAGTCCTCTAGCATTCTGACACCAAAAAAAACCTACCACCATCAGGACAGGTTGGCCGCTAACCTCCTGTGTCCATTTCTTGAGCAGCTCCAATGAAAAACATTTCATGGAGAACTTCTTTGAATTTTTCTTTCTGTAGGTTTTGAAAATGAATTAATTTTAAATTGACTTCAAACACTTTGGGTTTTTCCCTTCCCCTTCTCTCCCCTCCCACTGGAAAAAGCAGACGTCAGTAGAGGGAAAGAAAGATCAGGGGAAAAGACGATGACACATTGCGTGGGGGAGAAGACTACATTTTTCATTTTCCTGTTTCATCAAAAATCAGAACATTCTGAAAAACAAACATTTTGCTAAATGTCTACTCTTGTGGGGAAAAAGTCCATTTTTAAACAACTTTTTGGCCCACTCTAGTTTTTAATTGGTATTTTTCACACTCTTAGATTAAAAGAGAAATCCTATCCTCTTAAGCCTGGAAAACCATACTAGACTTTGGCTGGGGACAACTCTCTAAACTGCTAGCACAGTTTCACCGGTGCAGAGGATAGGGCAAAGTGTCACTTGGCCCTTCCACAAGTTTTCCTTTCACATGGCTTCCCCACAGTGATTGACCCTGCATTTTGTAGATTAAACAGAAAAGATGCATAATGACCGACATAAGGGATCAGAAAGGGCAAGAACTGAACAAGCTTACAGCCTGCACACTTTTTACTGTGACATTTAAACTAGAATTGTAGCCAGCTAGTTTATGTAAAGAGGGTAAAATGCATTTGTCTAGTTATTGTCATTAATAATCGCTATAATAAAACACTCTATTAGTTATAATCCTTTTGATTTAATCAATTGTGTGTCACCTTTTGCCTTCCTGTTCCTGTAGCTTAAGTCCATCCGTTTACTTAAATAACTTAAGTGATAATAGTACATCAAAGCGCGCTTGTTCATTGGGGGTATCAAGCAGTTTGAAATTGTTATGCATTCTACATAATAGACTGCTGCCTGCTTATAATATACCCATAATCCTGCAGGGCACAATTGCAGACAGTCATCACTGTCACATTGGGTGCGCTTAAAAAGACCAAGAGGTGTGTTTAGTTAAAGGGCTAATGAACAAGCAAATGCAACTCTTGCCAGTTACACTAAAAACCCTCTGCTTCCTAGGGATAAAAAATTCCATGTTGCTTGCCATACTCTGGTATCTGACCACCCACACCGGTGCTTTCAATGCTTCCATTGTAACAACACTCCCATGCACCATACTGCTCATCCAAAGGCTTTGACTTCAGGTCTCTCTGGGACAATAGAGGTGGGAGATACATTGTCGGCAGCTCAAATTATGTTGTTAGATCCCTGTAAAGCAAGGAAGGTACCATCTATGTTACAAATACAGCTAAATCCAAGATATCCAGTTGCACTAAAAAGTCCAAGGCTGTAGCTGAGTTATCAAACCCTGTTAAGCTGTTGTTTGTGTGAGACACCATTTTGATCCAGAGCTGAAAGCACGAGTCTCTACAGCTTGAGCTAAAGAGCCAGGCTCTGTAGTGGCAGGTTGGAATAAACTTTCATCTGTGGATCCAGTCACAGAGGGGGACAAGTGTAACACACTTACTAATCAGTGTGTTACATCGACACTAGGGGACTGTTATAATTTGAGTCAGTTGGCTTTGTAGTGTGGGTTGGACCCAAGAGATCACGAACATGAGTGAGTGAGATTTTTCTCTTTCACTGCTCCTGCACCGTCTGTCACATCCCTAAGAGAGCCCTAGATAATTCCTCTCATTATTTGGCCTGGATAGCCTCCACTGAAAGTTCCATCAGGGCTGCTGCCTTATTGCTAGACATCACAAGGTGTTGCAGCGTTTCGGAGGAGGGCAGAGAAACATTTATTCACCTTACTCTGATTGGTTTTAAATGGCTGGAATACTGATTCGCATATCCCATAATGCAGAGAAGTCTGCCACAGAAGATCTCCTAACCTTGGCATTTTCACACAGACCCAGATGAGCAGGCGTGTCTTTCCCTTGTGGGGAAAATGCATGTGAAACCTGTGTTCTGTGTAGCTCCCTCCCTGCAAGGAGTACAGCAGATGCAAATAGCTCTACATGAGATTACGAATTGTAGTCAAGCATATGCTTTTGTGTTTATTGCAAGATGTCATTTTTTAGGGGCAGGATGTATGGTGTGTGCTTATTTCCAGAGCCTCAAGAGGGCTACCCAGATGTTGAAAAGAGGTATGGAAGAGAGCTGTAGATAGAGCAAAGACCTCCAGGGTGGGACTGTAGAAGCTGATCCAGAAAGGGAATCATTGTGTTTTGCTCTCTGTCACAGCAGCTGGCTTGGAAGTAGCAAGGGAGGCTTCCAGATATAAGCCATATAAGCAGGAGTATAAATAAGGAATCGGTTCCAAAAGGGTGAATAAAAAGTGGGAGGATGCAATACACCCAAAAGTAAATATCTAAACAAGATCTTGAAACAGCTGCTGGATAAATTGTCCTAATGTGAGCCCTAGGTGTTGTGTAAAATAGTTTGCTATGTGCTGGTAGTTGTTGTGCACTAATCTTAAACAGGACATTTACAGAAACAAACACCCTTGTAATCACGTTCCCACTGTATCAGTGGGTTTGAGATGCGGTTATCTGTCAGATGCTGCATTAGGAACTGATGTAACTCTGTACACTTGATCACTGTGTGTTCCCAGAACATGTGTTTGAATGAACTGTCCTGTTCTGATTCTTCCCTGAAGGCTTCCTGCAAGAGTTTCACCCTGCTCCTCATAGTCGCTGTGTGGAAAACATCATCAGTTTCAGATTGAAGTGGGTTTAGATTTAGCAGCCCTAATAATCCACTTTGGTTACTTGGTAACACTTCCCCTTTTACATCCCCCTATACAGAAGTTCTGCTTTATTCTAATTTAATCTGTGATCCCGCTAAAACCAGAGCTCAGGATCATTATCTTTTGCCTCTATATTTCTCATTTCTATTGTCCTAAACCAAGAGAGACACTCCTTTTTTTTTTTTTTTCCCTGCACACAAAAATGTGATCTCTGGAGGGTTCTTCCCTCTTCCTCCTGCCCCCATGTCTTCTGGTTTTGCAAGTATGCAGATGCAGCTGATGCTGCTTATGGGAAGGGAAAGTATTCACAGTCCAAAAACAGTCTACTTCCTTTTGAATAAGATCAATTTGAGTAATGGATCTGAATTTAATAGGGATACATCCTCTTGCTGGGGACTTTCTTTAGTGTGTGTGTGTGTGTGTGTGTGTGTATGAGAGAGAGAACTAACTGATAAATCTATAGAGATGGGGGAACTGAGGCCTACCACCTTGCATATGAAACTGGGAGGCAGATCAGAGTTCTTTTCTCAACTCTGCCATTGACTTGGTCATATGCCCTTGGGCAAGTTCATTACAGAGTTTCAGCCAGAGAGGGTGAGCTTTGCAGAACCCTTCATCACCAGCAGCCCCCTCTAAATAAGTGAGGCTTGACAGGGCTGCAAATGTGTCCGTGCTGGATAATGTCTTCAGCACATTGCTCTGGGCAGCTCAGGATAGCAAGCTAGACACCCAGACCACATAGCCTCTAGGCAATTCTAGATCTCTGAACAATGTTGAGTGCATGCACCCTGCAACATAGCTGTAGCAATGGTTCTGCCTAACAGTTCTGTATTTGGCCACATTAAACTATGCTCAGCAGACCTGTACTTTGCAACTGCATTTGCAGCTAGAATAGTTTGGGGCTCCAGAATAGACAGTTCTGTAGATATGTTAGTACTGAGGCCAGGCAGGAAGAAGAGGTTTTTTACCCCGCCTCCCCACTCTTTCTCTCTCTCTCTCCCTCCCCCCAGAACAGTATTTTGAGGACAGAACAGTATTTTCCGATGGACAGATCTCAAAAGTTTCAGCTAAATACTTGAAAATCGCAGCTGCTTATATAAACTGTCGGAACATCTTGGGTCTGTGCCCTGCTGGATCAGAAATGGATAAGCAGAAGAGTAAAATCTATGGATACTTTTGAAATTCAGGATAATGGGAATCCTAGTGCAGTAGGTTAATCATAGGGTGGCATCATCTGTTTCCTGGAACGAGAGATTAGTCTGGTCAAAGCATTCCAGACCCCTGGTACTTCTGCAAACAGCTCTTGGAGTCTTTAAAAGATGGAAATTGCAGTACTCTAGGTATAATGTGGTTGAAGCACGAATAAAGTTCTCAGCAGAGACTGAGTCAAGCAGCAGGGTCAAGCTATAAGGACTTATTCCTGGTAACTTTCTAGAGGTGGTGGTAAGATTTACAGGCAAGGGAAGTGTAGGAGGAAAGTGGAAGTTCAAGGCCAAGATATGGGAAGAATGAAAGTTGAGGGTGAAGGATGACTCTAACCCTTGGAGACAGGGAGTAGAGCTCTGAGTAAAGAAGAGGAGTATCAATATCCGAAATGAGACTGAATATTGTTTATCCAGTAGAAGGACTTGTCTATGAATCATGTGAATGTTGTTAAACGCTTAACTTGTACATAGTGATGAAGAAAGGCACAAGCAATCATCCCAGTAAAATTTAACTGGATTCTTTGTGTCCCCATCTTCAGGCATGACAGAACCTTAGTAAGAGAGGCCCAAGAAAGCATACTGGAGGCTAGTAAGGAACCTCCTGGATGCTATCACCAATGAAAAAAGGCATACAACCTTAAGCTTGACATTGCATATGCCACATAGCTTTCAGTAAATCAAAGAAGAAACAGGTTGAGGAATTTCTAAGGCTAACTCACTGAAATGACCAAGAAAACCCTCAGCAGGAGAAACCTACCATTGCAGGGAGAATATCCTGAGTAAATAAACTTCCAACTTGCACCACGTGGAGAGGGAATTGTCATTTAAAAATGAACCTAGATCACTCCCAAACCAGCCTGACTTCATGGAAGTATCTGCTTGGATTTGAACATGTCTAGAGAGAACAGACACCGGGAAAATTCCAAGATTGCAGTTGTAAAACGTCTGGGAGAGAACACACAGAATAAAAGAGAGGGAGCTACACGAGAACAGAGAGAGACTCCAACTTGGTCCCCAAGAGAAATGATGGTAAAATGAAACCCAAACCCCAGATGTATGTGGGCTGATCTAGCAAGAAATGTATTCGGACCAGGATGCCAAACCATCCAGCATCTTCTGCCTTGGGGCTTGCTACTACTTCAGCCAAAGGGTCATTAACGTCTTGTACATACAAGAGATGTTTTGTCAAAGAAGAGACAGTAAAACAGACACACAATGAAAGTTTCCTATCCTAGTAACACTCCACATTTGCATAGCATTTTGACAAACATGAATTAACCCTAACAATGCCCTGGTGGGATAGGTAAGTATTTATCTCTATAGATCACCCTTTTTCTACATCTACTAGGTGTCTATTTACATTTTATCCACTGTGGAGGGCAATTGTTTTTTTCTAATGTTAGAAAACCATGGATAATTTGCCAGACAATAAAACCAATCGGCCAAATGCTAAATCCTTTAAACATCTTTTATGCCGTGCACAGGAGCTTACAAATAGCCAAGGGGAATGAATCCCAAAGGCAGGGAGGGACCTGCATATAGAAATGCTGTTGCCTATCAGAGTGGTTAATGCTGGGAACCAACAGCAGGAGTCTTCTAAATTCATCTAGGGAGGATGGGATAAGAGAGTCTCTTTGGATAACCAGGAAATAAAGTTTAACTGCATGCTGATGATGCTGCAGCATCCTGCCTGTCTCTTTGAGTTGCTTCGTGTACATATTGAACAGAAGTTTTGACATGGTGGAAGCTGTTAGGATCCTACACGTGAAGGCCCTTGGAGGATGAGCAGATGGCCAGCTCTGTAACTATCCCCATTTTACAGGTCGGGGAAACGGAGAGGATAAGTGATGTGCCCAAAGAGTCACAGAGATTAAAAGGTAGGAGGCTGTCATGTGGTGCATTTACCCCATGCCATCCCAGCAACCCAGGGGTTAATGCAGGGACTATTGCTCAATGGAAGGCTGTTTTTTGGAGAGAGGCCAATGAAGAGGCTTAAGACTTACAAATGAGGAGGAGGAAAAAAATCAAATGTAAAGGAAAGAAGGCTGAAGGACACCCAGGTAAATGTTCCTCCCTTCTCCCCCCGATAGTATTACTTAGTTTAAATGTGTGTTACACATGGCCTTCAAGAGCGGCAGGGGAATAATGCACAGAACATTCCAACACTGAAGGCCCTCTCGCCCCTCCCCTAGTCACTAATCCCCTTCTCTTCACTGGTCCTCTACATCCAGCCATCCTACTGCTGGCTGTGACAGGCCTTAGCTCACGTGCCAAGCGGGGCCATGCCAAGTCAGTCCTGGGATGGGAGGCCTCTAGACAAAATCAGAAAGCAGCACTGGTCAGGCAGTAAGTCTATCAGTATTGAGTCAATGATGCTGGGGCCGGGGGGTGGGGAGGGCTGCAGGGCTGTTCGAGGATAACGTCCTTCAGGTGAGATAAAACTGATGTCCTGACCCATGTGACTGTTCCCGTAGTGTGACACTTTGGACAAGGAGAGAGTGTATCATGTTCAGAGTTATGGCCTGATCTAAGAAGAAGTAGGTCTTTTACATGAAAAACCCACGCAAGTGAGAAAGTCCCCAGAACAATGGCTGTGATTTATTTCCACGTGGGGACTTGTTCTGAAGCCTGTGTGCTTACACATATCTTTCTAGTGTAAACTCTTCTCTACAAATAGTGTACCTTATCCCTCATAAAAGCAATGTTTCCACATAGAACCTGACTGGGACTACTGCTTAGAAAAGTGCCATAGGGTTTTCTGTTTGGGGGGTTAGTATGGTCTCAACTGCAGCTTCACTTGGGTACCAGATGTGATGAAGTGGGAATATTCTGAAATATTTGTATGAGTTGTTTGTGCCTCAGTTTCCCCTATATGCTGCATTGTTACCTAGTGAGTGGAAAGGGACTGTTTGCTATTAGGGCACGCTAAGACACAGGTGTGATTGGCGCCTCACTGTCTGGGTCTTAGGTCCCATATCAATGCAGCTCTTGAGCATACAATGATGGATCCAGTTGCCCAGTCACTGACACCTAGAAAACAATGACCACAGGTTGCCCCACCCGTCTGCAAGAAACTGAACTGCATCTTCCCAGCTTGGGAACAAAGGACTAGAGAGGTGTGAGATGGGGCTAAGTGTGGGTTGAGGGAAGCAGTCAGGACACACTTGGGATTGGGGTGACCAGATGTCCCAATTTTATAGGGACAGTCCCAATATTTGGGACTTTTTCTTATGTCGGCTCCTATTACCCCCAACCCCCTGTCCTGATTTTTACATTTCCTATCTGGTCACCCAACCTGGGATTCTGACCAAGGAGGTCAGATAGATGGTGAGAGACAGCGCTTTGAACAATGGGGTTCACTGCAGATTGGCTGGGCTCTGAGCTAACCAGAGTGGGCTATGTTTTAACCTTCATTCCTCTTTGCTAACCTATGGACTTCCAGATGACTCATAAACCTTACCGGTTTGACAACACTGTGCAAGTGTCACTGCCAATGCTTGAAGAGGGTCAGAAAATGTGGAAATGGCAGAAGTGCTAAGGGACTTTTTTGTTTCAGTTTTCACCAAAAGGGTTAGTAGCAATTGGGCCTCTAACTTAATGAATGCACGTGAAAATGAGAGAGAACCGGAGGCTAAAATAGGGAAAGAACAAGTTAAAAATTACTTAGACAAGTTAGATGTATTCAAGTCACCAGGGCCTGATGAAATACATCCCAGAATACTCAAGGAGCTGACTGAGACAATATCTGAGCCTTTAGCGATTATCTTCGGAAAGTCATGGAAGACAGAGGAGACTCCAGAGGACTGGAAAAGGGCAAATATAGTGCTCATCTATAAAAAGGGAAATAAGGACAACCCAGGGAATTACAAACCAGTCAGCTTAACTTCAGTACCTGGAAAAATAATGGAGCAAATAATTTAAGCAATCAAGTAGCAGACACCTAGATGATAAGAAGGTGATTAACAACAGTCAGCATGGATTTGTCAAGAACAAATCATATCAAACCAACCTAATAGCTTTCTTTGACAGAGTAACAAGCCTTGTGGATAGGGAGAAGTGGTAGATGTGGTATATCTTGACGTTAGTAAGCTTTTAATTCTGTCATGCTTGACCTTCTCATAAACAAACTAGGGAAATACAACCAAGATGGAGCTATTATAAGGTGGGTGCACAACTGGTTGGAAAACAGTTCCCAGAGAATAGTTATTGATTGCTTCACAGTCAAGCTGGAAGGGTATATCAAGTTGGGTCATGCAGGGATCAATTCTGGGTCTGGTTCTGTTCAATATCTTCATCAATGATTTAGATAATGGCATAGAGAGTACACTGTGATAGGGTCAGGCCAGATGGCTATAGGAGAGTAATAGAAGGCAGATATATTAGCCCCAGGCTAAGTAAGTCCCTTTTCCCTGGGTAAGGTAACAGGGAAGGTCCTAGAACAATCAGGAACCTTCTAGAGACAATTAAGACAGCAGCCTGCAGCCAATCAAGAAGCTGCTAGAATCAATTAAGGCAGGCTAATCATGGCACCTGGGTTTTAAAAAGGAGCTCACGTCAGTTTGTGGTGTGAGGAGCTGGGAGCAAGAGGCACTAGGAGCCGAGAGTGAGAATGCATACTGTTGGAGGACTGAGGAGTACAAGCATCATCAGACACCAGGAGGAAGGTCCTATCGTGAGGACAAAGAAGGTGTTGGGAGGAGGCCATGGGAAGTAGCCCAGGGAGTTGTAGCTGTTGGACAGCTGTTCCAGGAGGCACTCTAGACAGCTGCATTCCACAGGGCCCTGGGCTGGAACCCGGAGTAGAGGGCGGGCCCGGCTTGCCCCCAAACCTCCCAACTCCTGGTCAGACACAGGAGGAGTTGTCCTAGACTGTGGGTTCATGAAAATGGCCAAACTGAGGGCTGCTGTGAAGCTTCAAGGTGAGCAAATCCTCCAATAAGCGTAAGACCCACCAAGGTAGAGGAGGAACTTTGTCACAACATTTATAAAGTTTGGGGATGATTCCAAGCTGGGAGGGTTTTCAAGTGTTTTGGAGGATAGGATTAAAATTGAAAATGATCTGGAGAAACAGGAGAAATGGTCTGAAGTAAGTAGGATGAAATTCAATAAGGACAAATGCAAAATACTCCACTTAAGAAGGAACAATCAGTTGCACACATACAAAATGGGAAATGACTGCCGAGGAAAGAGTACGGCAGAAAGGGATCTGAGAGTCATAGTGGATCACAAGTTAAATATGAGTCAACAGTGTAACGCTGTTGCAAAAAAAGCAAACATTTTGCATTAGCAGAAGTGTTGTAAGCAAGACACAAGAAGTAATTCTTACTCTATTCCATGCTGATTAGGCCTCAACTGGAGTACTGTGTCCAGCTCTGGGCACCACATTTCAGGAAAGATGTGGACAAATGGGGGAAAGTCCGGAGAAGAGCAACAAAAATGATTAAAGGTCTAGAAAACATGACCTATGAGAGAAGATTGAAAAAATTGGGTTTGTGGAGTCTGGAGAAGAGAAGACAGGGGGGACAGAACAGTTTTCAAGTACATAAAAGGTTGTAAGAAGGATGAGGAAGAAAAATGGTTCTTGTTAACCTCTGAGGCTCGGACAAGAAGCAATGGGCTTAAATTGCAGCAAGGGCAGTTTAGGTTGGGCATTAAGAAAAACTGCCTGACTGTCAGGGTGGTTAAGCACTGGAATAAATTGCCTTGGGAAGCTGTGGAATCTCCATCACTGGAGATTTTTAAGAGCAGGTTAGACAAACACCTGTCAGGGATAGTCTAGATAATACTTAGTTCTGGCTTGGGTACAGGGGACTGGACTAGAAGACCTCAAGGTTCCTTCAAGTCCTATGATTCTGTAATTAATCCCTAAAATGTGTACAAGTCTCCATCAGGGGTCTGTCTCAGTTGGATTTGCTGAACGGGGCTCATGGTGTGAAACGGGAGTGCTGCAGGCCCAGAGGTCCATTCTCAGGAGGTAGTGAAACCATGTGGCTTACCCTGGAGGAATAAGCCGGACCCCTAGGGGTTCCTCCTAGAGGCCGTTCCAAAGCTGGGGTTATAGCACTGAAACTATGGATCCAGGACACCATAATCTTCACTTCATAACCTAAACTGCTACCGTAGCTGTGTGCTGCTGGACAACTGTTGGGTTCGAGGCTGGTGGTGTCTACAGTGATTCATATCTTACTATACAGAATATGATTCATAAAGTGCTTCTGTTGGGAAAACACCTAGTTTTTCTTTTTGTGAATGAAGAACTAGGCGCATGTCTCCCTACTCACTGAGCCCAAAACAGTGCACAGCACCACCTCATGACAGATTAGGTTCTGAAGTGAAGAAGAACATTGGGTCTAAACAGAAAGTACAGGTGATCAATTCAGGAATGTTTCCCTGTACAACCGCCCAGTTATTGGAGGGAGGTGATTATTACAATAAGCATGTTTCTTTTCATCGGTAGATGACTACCATTTTGATAACCTAGGATAAGATGCTTGTTCATGGGTCCAGTGGCCACCTCCTTCCAGCCACACTACTGAGTATCACTGCCTCCATTGTAGTGCTTCTCAGGTAAAAGCTCAATGAGGGGGTCAATTCATTGGTGAAACAGCATAGTTCATGGGTTCTTTGTACCCCAAGAAATGTGCATATTGTTCACGAAGGCAAATCTCTGAAAATAAGGGAATTTCTGAGACGAAGACAAACTTCTAAAATGCCAGGCTTCAAAAAACTTTTACTCAAGTTGTAGCCATTTCCAGCAGGTAAGTGAAATGCCGTCTTTGACTGTGGAGACTGTTCTGTTGCAATAATGATGGTCCAGTTGTTACACAGATAAAACTACACAGGATCGTTTTCAAGACAAGATGTCATGTTTATTATAATAACACAATTTGATTTAAGACCAATAACTAATATCTAGCATCTATATATTCACACCCACACACACACACCATGTTCTGCAGCTGCTAGATAGTTACCAGTCCTGAACGTAGCTTGAGTTCGTGGCTTGATTTCGCGGCTTGGGATCGTAGCTCATGGTGGCTAACTGGCCAGGAAAGCCAGGCACGAGGAAGGGCTGGGTCTATGTCAGGCGTGCACCCATGCCCCTTGATGCTGGAAGCAGAATGTTACCCAAAGTCTTCATTCTCACCCATCTTCTTTTTTTATAGGTTTTTAGTTTGAATCCAAAGTCTATAGGTTTTGCTGTGTCATGCTGCCTCTGGGTTGGGTGTGACTGATCACTCGTCAATTGCAGACATGACTTTCAGCCTGGAACCTGACTTTGATCTTCCTTCCATTGTACTTTTCTTGTTCGTGGGTTTTTTTGGTTTTTTTTTTTTTTTTAGGGTGGACCCTTCTTACTTGGTTAGGGCTGTTGTCTGCATCTTCAGCCGTTGGTGTTTGAACTTTATTTCATCAGGACAGGCTGGGGCTGGAGGTTGATTCCATTATCCATACATACCTCATTCACACATTTAAACTAAACTAATAAGATTACAGCAGGGTTTTGCAAAAATGAAGGTTGCAGCAAGCTTTTAAAAATGGAGTGAGCATTTCAAAATGGAGTTTGGGACAAGTTAAAATGGAGTTTGAGTTACAATATGGACAAGTGTAAGGAACGGCAAACGGAGAACAGAAATTACAATATAGACAAGTATAATGAATGACAAACAGTGAGCAGAAGTTACAGTGTTGAAACAAAAAGAAAAGGGAGTACTTGTGGCACCTTAGAGACTAACCAGTTGAAACAGTGTAAATTTCAGCGATTTAAGCAGCAATTGGATTGAAAGTGAAACTCAATTAGCCAGTTATTGGGGTACCTGGTTTTATGAATGAATGTAGTTTCAGTCATAAAACTTTACTTATGAAGTTATATTAATAAAGTGACCAATTAAAAACAATTTCATTGATCAGTTCTACACAGTAAAGTACATTTACATATAATAAAGGGTGAAGCACGGAACAAATTTGTCCTAAAAGTCCAAACCCAGAACATGCTTGATTTGGCATTGCAGAAGGCCTGGAAAATAAGGTGTGTCACTTAAAAGAAAAAAGGAGAAACCGCCCTTGATCAATCTCAAATGCGCAATTAGAGTGCAAACAATTTCTAAAACCCACAGTCTTCACTGAACAGGCTGATTTGAGGACAAAGCAAGCATTCAAAGAGAACAAATCAGCGTTCCTTTGAAATGTTGCATGTTTGTGTAGGTATTGCAATACTTTAAAAAAGGAGGGACCTTCTTCCTGAGGAGTGAAACGTTCCTTGTTGCAGCAGGCGTAATGATGTGCTCATCTTTGTTTGCGGTTCTGTTGTAGATGTGTTGGTCCCAGGATATGAGAGAGACAAGGTGGGTGAGGTAATATCTTTTACTGGGCCAACTTCTGTTGGTGGAAGAGGTAATCTTTCAGGCTGCAGAGAGCTCTTCTTCAGGTCTTCATCCAATCAGAGTGTCTCAGATAAATAGAAGGTGGGACAGATCATTAAGTGTAAGGCGTTAAAACATGTTGCAGGAGACCAGTTAAAGTGAAGTGGGCAGTTAACATCTCTGCAGTCATTGGCCAAAGGAGGCTTAGTGGGTTAGAAATTTATATGCCAATTTCTGGGAGGTTTCATTTATGTTCAGGCTATTGTAATAGGTGAGTGGACAGTGAAGAATCAGAGATGCCTGCTTCCCTGTGGTTTTTCGTAATGAAAATGCTTAGCTATATGGCTGCCTTGGATATTAAAGAGAAGAACCAGCTGGTTTAAAGTAGTGATGGGTGAATGTCAGAGGGTTCTGATAACTAAGCACCTACAAATTCAGATCCTTCAAGAGAATACATGTGAAGTACCAAAACCTGTTACTGCTGGAAGCCTTGTATGGAAAATGTTGTCTTGTCAGGTTACCAGTACTTCCAGTCACTCCAGAAATGGTGGTGCTCTGGAATTTCTGTTAACTGGAAATTTAGATACGTAATAGACACAGCCAATTCTGTGCATCCAAAACCTGCATTTGCACATGCAATCCGGCTTCCTCCTTTTGTGTGCACAGAATGGATGTGCAATCCCACTTTCACAGACAGTTGAATGTGCGAAATGAGCATTCGGAATCAGGGGCTGCAGTTGCTAATTTGTCCTAACTGGATTGGGAGATTATCAAATGCCTCTGCTTTGCTGTGCAGTTAATCATCTGCAGAAGCCATTTGTTGTCCTGTATAATCCTCTGCGACAAGCCATGGCCCTTAATTATACCAAATCCAGGAACTTACTTTGGTATGTGACACCTGATAGGATTACACAGGGAACTACGCTAGTGTAAGGTAGACCAGTTGGAAGCACCAGAATCGTTACAGTGGTGCAGAGCAAACAAAATCAATTTACAAAATTGCAAACTCTCTAAATGTTTGGTTTGAAAGTATAACACAGATGTCGCATCTTCCCAGGGCAGCTGTGTTTGGCTTCATTTTCAAGTGCATACAACTGCACAAGCAGGCTTCTGCTAAGTAATTGCCCAGGAAGATAGCTCTTAAGGATTAGCTTGGTATTTATATTCCTTATAATATCAGTTCAGAGAGATTAGTTTCGTATTGCAAAACATTAATTTATGCCTAATTAAGAAATTTAAAGCTGTTGTTCCAGGAAGTTAGTTTTAGAGGGTTTCCTCATTTTTTATGTATGTTTTTTTTCCCCCCAAGGGACATTCCATGCAATGCATTTAGAAACTACCTCTTCAGCTACTGTTTGTAAACACTGCAGACTTGTCCTGCGTTTATTCGCCAACGCTTTCCTCCTCTGCTGAATGGATCGTCTAGAAATAAGCCTATGCAAAGGAGGCTCCTTTGTGTGTGTTTGTTTTTTAAAAATCTGCCTTTGCATTATTGATGATTAAGTCCATTCCAAAGAGTGAAACAATGTGCTTCATTTACCATTACTCAACATCTCATCATTACAGCCACTGAACTGGTATTTCCCTAAGTTTGTTTTCTGCCTGGATATCTTAAGCACAGATGAGAAACTAGCATCTACTTCCTGGACACTACGGTGCTAATAAGCGATGGTCACATAAACACCACCCTATACCGGAAACATACTGACCGCAATTCCTACCTACATGCCTCCAGCTTTCACCCAGACCAGACCACACCACACGATCCATCATCTACGGCCAACCTCTACGGTACAACTGCATTTGCTCCAACCCCTCAGACAGAGACAAACATCTACAAGATCTCTATCAAGCATTCTTACAACTACAGTTCCCACCTGCTGAAGTGAAGAAACAGATTGACAGAGCCAGAAGAGTACCCAGAAGTCACCTACTACAGCACAGGCCCAACAAAGAAAATAACAGAACGCCACTAGCCGTCACCTTCAGCCCCCAACTGAAACTTCTACAACCTATGCTGGAGGACGACCCATCACTCTCACAAATCTTGGGAGACAGGCCAGTCCTTGCCTACAGGCAGCCCCCCAACCTGAAGCAAATACTCACCAGCAACCACACACCACACAACAGAACCACTAACCCAGGAACCTATCCTTGCAACAAAGCCCGTTGCCAACTGTGTCCACATATCTATTCAGGGGACACCATCATAGGGCCTAATCACATCAGCCACGCTATCAGAGGCTCATTCACCTGCACATCTACCAATGTGATATATGCCATCATGTGCCAGCAATGCCCCTCTGCCATGTACATTGGTCAAACTGGACAGTCTCTACGTAAAAGAATAAATGGACACAAATCAGATGTCAAGAATTATAACATTCAAAAACCAGTCGGAGAACACTTCAATCTCTCTGGTCACTCGATTACAGACCTAAAAGTCGCAATATTACAACAAAAAGACTTCAAAAACAGACTCCAACGAGAGACTGCTGAATTGGAATTAATTTGCAAACTGGATACAATTAACTTAGGCTTGAATAGAGACTGGGAGTGGATGTGTCATTACACAAAGTAAAACTATTTCCCCATGTTTATTTCCCCCCACCCCCGTTCCTCAGATGTTCTTGTTAACTGCTGGAAATGGCCCACCTTCATTATCACTTCTTCCCCGCCCCCCACTCCGCTCTCCTGCTGATAATAGCTCATCTTAAGTGATCACTCTCCTTACAGTGTGTATGATAACACACACAGAACATGAAAAAATGAGTATATAAATCTCCTCACTGTATTTTCCACTGCATGCATCCGATGAAGTGTGCTGTAGCTCACAAAAGCTTATGCTCAAAAAAATTGGTTACTCTCTAAGGTACCACAAGTACTACTTTTCTTTTAGCATCTATCTAAGGGTATGTCCACACTGGCATAAAAGACCCGTGACATGGCTGCAGCTGGCCCAGGTCAGCTGACTCAGGTTCTCGGGGCTAAAAATCGCCATGTAGACGTTTGGGCTGGAGCCCAGTCTCTGGGACCCTCCCCCGTTGCAGGATCACAGAGCTAAGGTTCCAGTCCAAGCCCGAATGTCTACATAGCTATTTTATAGCCCTGCAGACTAAGCCATCTGACTGGGGCCACCCATGGGTGTTTAGTAGCTGTGTAGACGTACCCTAAAAGGCATGATATCCAAAGGGCACTGCCCAGCCAAAAATACTGCTTGCAAGGTTCAAGCTATCCTGCTAATTTATTATGGATACCTGACTATTCTTGACAAATCAAAGCATGAGAGAAATTTTCCTTCCATCTTCCTTTAACTACTGCCAACGTCTCTTACCTAGATCTGACCCATTATTTCCTAGAATTAGCTGAAAATGTGGCAAAGACATAGTGGCTATTTTGTTGTATATAGGTTTTGATACTGTGCTTATCAATGTAGTGTCATAGGCCTCGTCTACACTGGCGGGGGGGGGGAAGGGGGCGGGAATCGATCTTAGTTACACAACTTCAGCTACATGAATAACGTAGCTGAAGTCGATGTACTTAAATCCACTTACCACAGTGTCTTCACTGCTGACACTCTCCGGTTGACTCCGCCTGCGTCTCTCACCCGGTGGAGTACTGGAGTCAACGGGAGAGCGCTCAGCCGTTGATTTAGCGCATCTAGACTAAATCGACCACCGCTGGATCAATCACTGCTCGTCGATCCAGAAGGTAATGTAGACAAGCCCTGAGTGCCTTGCAGTAGTGTATCGGGCAACATGACTAACATGTCTTATGGGGTATTTGTTCTCTCATCCTCTTCTCGTGGGAGAAGTGTGTGCAGAAAGTGTTCATTTTGGTAGGGTTTTTTGTTACCCTGCTATAATGCACTGTTCCAGGTGAGACTTCAGTTTGGCACTACTCCCTTTGGGAGATCTTCCATCGACACAGTGTGGTATAGACACCGCTGTAAGTTGACCTATATTATGTCGTCTTCAGTGACGTAAGTTACGTCACTGAAGTAGCATAACTTAGGTCGAATTAGAGCTTTAGTGTCGACCAGCGCATATATACACTGTTGCTCTGTTAGGTTCTGGTGGCTTCTGTGATAGAGGGCTTCCAAACTACTTTAAAAGATATTTCTTCAACACTACCATTTTTGTTAACACCTATTTAACTTCAGTGATAATGTTCCGGAGAAAGGAAGTCTTTGAAGATGCAATACCCTGCAGTTATGATGTGGGAATTAGTAATGCACGCCTGTGACAAGTAAACAAACCAAAATGACCTCTGCAGGTTGCTGCCGCTGAACTCTGTTCCCCCAAATGAGTTATTTTCTAATGGAACTACTGAGATCCGTAACTGTAGTGGAACTGTGCTAGAGGGCTCTCATCAGAATGAGGAGCAATTGGGGGCCCACTTAACAATAAACATTTTTTAAAAACCCACATCAGATTCCCACACACAACAGTAGCCACCAGCAGCTCTCAACCCCTGCTTACTGTAGGCTTCAGTTCTTTGCAGACTAAACACGTTCTTGGCTAAAATTAAATGATTTTACTTAGCTTCCGGATCCTTAGTCTACTTCATACATTCCCAGACTCTCAGATCAGCAATGTCAGGATTTCACAAGGAGATAAAAATGTACCTTTTGCTTCTAAAACAATCAGTCTCTTTACTGTTATGTTCACTAACCTCATGATTTCCACAGGCTGTTAGAATTCCACTTTGATTGAATTACCGATGACATAGTTCTCCCATGAGCTTAGGACAACCTGTGACTCTTGCTTTTTTTGTTATGCTATTACTAATTTAACTTAGGTAGTTACAGAACCATTCTTAGGTTATTACAACCTACCTAGGTATTGCAAAGATTCATTCTACACTGGGCCAAGCAGAGTATGGCTGAGTGAGGGTTTTCTTTGCTTTCTCCAAATGGACATCTCTGAAGCTACCATGGCAGGAATATTAGTCTACAGTGGGGAACTTCACGTTGGGATGTTTTATATTTCTATACTAAACAATGTTCATCTCGCCAGCCCCTCCAGGTCTTAAAAACTTGTTCAGTCAAAAAGGAGTGATGTACTTGGAAAGCAAATGGCTTCCTTTGCAATAGCCGGTATAATCTGGGTCTGAAAGCACCTGTCTTCTCAGAAGCACAAGGCACTGATGCATGACTGACTGAAACTCGGAAACTGGAATTCCCTCCTGCTGAGTTATTTCCTCAGAGATAATCTACAACTACCATTTATCTGCCATCACACTTTATATAGCATTTTCTGTAGGCTTGATGTAATTGAAGAGCAGTAGGATAATTTGCTCTGAAAGCAAGTGACAAGAGCAACATACGTGTTTGTGTCTTTAATGCTCTAGGAAGCCTTAAGCAGATCCAACCAGAGCTAATCAAGCAGCAGCGGAATAAGAGAATGACTGGCTCGGTGCAAAACAGTAGGGGCTTTATTTCAGTTAAAAAGTTTGAAGAGGAATATGAAACATGATCTAATTAGTAAGGACTCAAATACTTGAAGGATCCAGGCATTTGTCTGTACAAGAGCTGGTCATATTAGCCTGACAAGACCAACCCTGGTGACAGCCAAGAGGCCATACATTTCTTGAAATAATTAAGGAAAAATATCTCACACATGGCTTCATCCTGAGAATGTGGCCTTATTGGGTTTCAGTTTTATTTTGGTTTGGTTTTGCATTATGGCTCCTTCGTCCTTGCTTTAAATGGCTGGTTTACTTGGGAGCAACATGCATGCTTCACAAACAGCCTACCCACCATACCTGTGAATTTTCAGTGCAACTTGCTTATGAACATTGCTGGTTGTAAATTAAGATCATATTAATTAACAGCGCCTTCTGATTGTTCATACCTAAGTGCTTGGGTACTACAGCGATGGGTATTATAGAAAACTTTGAGAGAGAGAGACTTTGCATAACCCTGATGCAGAAAGTGAGAAGGATTGTGCTCCTTTGAAATAGTCGGAATCTGCTCTCTTCCTGCTGAGTTAGCATGTGACTTTCTAGTCAACAACAGCCACCAGTGAGAGGGAGCTGCTTTGTATGTTTTTGCACTGGTGCAGAGGTGATGGATTTTTGGCTGAGCATCATATAATACTATGAGCAGTGGTTTTTAAAAAAAAAAATTTTTTTTTTAAAAAATCCAGCTCAGATCACCAGGAGAAATGCCAAGGCGTTCATGATTTCAATTAGAAAACTTGCTTATTAAAGCAGCCACATATGCTGTTGATGGTTGCCTTTCCCAGAAGATGGATCTTACTGTATTAGTGGGGGATGGATGAGCCAGCGTGGATGAAGCAGAATCCCTTCTGAATCTCTGCCCTGACCTTGAACAAAACCAAACTAAAACTGTTCCCACAGTTTTACTGTTCCCACCTCCCACTCCTCTCTCTCTCTATATATATATATAAAAAAAAAAATTCATTCATGAATATATACATGTATCATTTTTACAAGGGTTAAAAAAGTTAATGGGACCTCGCTTTTGAAAATTTACCCTCCTGTGGGAAAACAAGGGGCCCCCACAGCTGGTGGAATGAAGCGGTTTGTCCAGCCATAGAAGAGGCAACACTTGGGTTTCCAGCCTCTTTGGCTCTCCCATGAGCTGGCAGAGGCACATGGTCAGTTGCGCAGATCACAGCCAAAATTCCAGCCCAGTAAAGATCAACCTCCACAAAAGGTTGCCTAAAGAGAGAGCCCTTGTGGCATTTGGTGACCTTTATAAACTCAGGTTTCAGAGTAGCAGCCGTGTTAGTCTGTATCTGCAAAAAGAAAAGGAGGACTTGTGGCACCTTAGAAACTAACAAATTTATTTAAGCATAAGCTTTCGTGAGCTACAGCTCACTTCATCAGGCTCTGTCAGATCAGTGCGAGAAGCCCCAACTCTACTTCTGCAATGGTGCATCAGGAGAGGTAGTCAAGACCCAAATAATTGAGCTCCTCTAACTTATTGAAGTTATCTGTAAGGTGGCTATTATCTTTGTACTTATATAGCTCAAGAACAACACCTGGACGTGATTGCATTTATTGCTTCATATGAAGTACCAAACAATCTCGGCAGCCTTTCCCCTTGGACTCCGTATTTATGGAAAATCACGAGACACCAACTTCTTGGCATGAACCAAAGGCTATTTTTATTGCATTCAAGGTAAACAGGATGGAGGAATTGTGGAATCTGATAGCACCTAATGTAACATTAGGTAACAGGAATAAGCAAAAAGAAAAGGAGTACTTGTGGCACCTTAGAGACTAACCAATTTATTTGAGCATAAGCTTTCGTGAGCTACAGCTCACTTCATCGGATGCATAAAGGAATAAACAGGAACTGTACTATGTAACCAGGCACTCGGTATATGTGAATGCTTAGTTTTGCACCTTTCACAAATTATTGCTACTACATTGTAATTTAAACATTGTGAATATATTTTTGTTCAGATCCTTTTATGTCTATTATAATTCTAAATCCAAAATCCAAATATATTTATAGCATTGGTTTGGACATAAGTCAAGTATTTGGGGAATCTACAGTGGTAGTCAATTAATTTATCATTTATTAAAGTCCCAGGGTGTTTATAAATGCACCATTTAATTTATGGGAGCTTTCTTCTGTGCTGTTGATCCAGTGTTTTGTTTTCAGTAGGTTAAGGTAGGTTCTGCTTTAGTAAAAATTAGGGTTGTTGATTAATTGCAGTTAACTCACACGATTAACTCAAAAAAATTAGTCGCGATTAATCTCAGTTTTAATCACACTGTTAAACAATAGAATACCAATCGAAAGTTATTAAATATTTTGGATGGTTTTCTACATTTTCATATATATTCTATTCTGTGTTTGTAAATTTAAACCAGTGTATTATTTTTGATTCCAAATATTTGCACTGTAAAAATGATAAAAGAAATAGTATTTTTCAATTCACCGCAGACAAGTGCTATAGTGCAATCTGTCGCAAAAGTGCAATTTACAAATGTAGATTTTTTTTTTTTTTACATATCTGCACTCAAAAACAAAACAATGTAAAACTTCAGAGCCTACAAGTGAATTCAGTCCTACTTCTTATTCTGCCAATTGTGAAGACAAACAAGTTTGTTTACATTTACAGGAGATAAGGCTGCCCTCTTCTTATTTACAATGTCATCAGAAAGTGAGAAGACATTTCCATGGCACTTCTGTAGCTGGGATTGCAAGGTATTTACATGCCAGATACTCTACACATTCATACGCCCCTTCATGTTTCGGCCATGATTCCAGAGGACATCTTCCATGCTGATGATGCTCGTTAAAAAAATAATACATTAATTAAATTTATGACTGAACTCCTTGGGGGAGAATTGTATGTCCCCTGCTCTTTGTTTTACCCATATTATACCATATATTTCATGTTATAGCAGTCCAGGATGATGACCCAGCACACCTTGTTCACTGCAGAGTTCACAAAACGCAAAGAAGGTACCAATGTGAGATTTCTAAAGATAGCTACAGCACTCGACCCAAGGTTTAAGAATCTGATGTACCTTCCAAAATCTAAGAAGGACGAGATGTGGAGCATGCTTTCAGAAGTCTTAAAAGAGCAACACTCTGATGTGGAAACTACAGAACCCAAACCACCAGAAAAGAAAATCAACCTTCTGCTGGTGGCATCTGACACAGATAATGAAAATGAACATGCGTCGCGCCGCACTGCTTTGGATTGTTATCTATCAGAACCCGTCATCAGCATGGACACATGTCCCCTGGAATGGTAATTGAAGCATGAAGGGACATATGAATCTTTAACTCATCTGTCACATAAATATCTTGCGATGCCTGCTACAACAGTGCCATGAGAACTCCTGTTCTCACTTTCAGGTGACATTGTAAACAAGAATCTGGCAGCATTATCTCCTGCAAATGTGAACAAACTTGTTTGAGAGATTGGCTGAACAAGAAGTAGGACTGAGTGGACTTGCAGGCTCTAAAATGTTACATTGTTTGTTTTAATTTTGAATGCAGCTTTTTGTAAATAATTCTACGTTTGTAAGTTTCACGGTAAAGAGATTGCAATACTTGTATTAGGAGAATTGAAAAAGACTATTTCTTTTGTGTGTTTGTTTTTTTTTTTACAGTGCAAATACTTGTAACCAAAAATAAAGTGAGCACTGTACACTTTGTGTTCTGTGTTGTTATTGAAATCAATATATTTGAAAATGCAGAAAACATCCAAAAATATTTAAATAAATGGTATTTTATTATGGTTTAACAGTGAGATTAATTGCGATTAATTTTTTTAATCACGATTAATTTTTAAATCACTTGACAGCCTTAACAATGTTTAGGAAGCTGGGTACGTATACAACTGGTAGTTTGCATATCCGAAAAGCTGATGACAATGATGCCTTTCCCCATATTTGCAGAGTAATTCCTAGGATAGGATGCTATCTGATATCCTGAAGGAGCAAATTGTCTTAATTGTAAATTGAGTTAAAAACGTGAATGGAAAATAATATGTTGCTTGAGTGCAGAGCGTTGTGGGGCAGTTCTGAGTTTCTCTAAAATGTACCACATTCCAAACATATAAATGTACTGGTGCCCATTTGCAGGATTTCCAGTTCGGGAGGTTAATACCTCTTTTTGTTCTATATCTTTAGATAAGCTGATGTTGGTCTCTGTCTATACCTTTATAACACTGCTGCATATTCTGTGTAAGTCTTCTTTTTTGTTTTAATGCCAAGTAGGCTGAAGTACTGGAAGAACCTGTAGGGAGTACAACACTTAGCAGGACATTCATCTCCATCAACTGGGCTCAGCCAAGCATAGATAATGATGAATTAGGCTGATCTTTGAAGGTCTTGATGTGTGGTGTATATAAAAGGGGTCGCAGATTTACTGGTCTGAGTTTAGTTAAATGAGGTGAGATGTGCACTCCCAGGTATTTGAATCCCTCAGGGGACAATCAGCATGGAAAATTAATTAAGAGGTTCTTGCTGAATTGCTGCCTGAGGGCATCACCTCTGTCTTGGTCATAGTTACAGACATGGGGTTGTAGGCCTCTAAGACATCTTTAAGGCATTGAATAGAGGCTTGTGTTTCAGTGAGAGAAAACAAGATGTCATCTGCGAAAAAAGCAATTTTACGTTCTTTATCATGGATTGTATTGCCCTGAATCTAATTTAAGGCTTTTAAGTATTCTGAAATCGCTTGCATTATCAGAAAATCCCTTCCCGTTAACGTGGTCAAAGTGAGGCACATAGCTAAAAAGAAAAAGCCATGCGAGGAGCCTTCCCCTGATAGCTGAGACTTTCGTGCAGACTTTGCAAAGGGTAATCTAAAACTTTCTTGGCTGCAATTAAGTAAATCTTGTGTCCTACAGCAGTGAGATAATATCTCCACAGAAATGCTTTTTAAAAGTTTCCTGTTCCCATTGTATTCTCAATCCACACAGGATAATATTCGCATTCACTAAGTTCCAAGTCCTTTTACCAAAAAAAAATTAAAACAGGTGTGAGTCAATGGGATTCCCCCACTTTTGTTTGGTTTTTGCTTAAGAAACATTACAACATATGCATTTTATTTGATCAGTCCGGAGAGATGCTGGCGATTGCCCAGTTCTGGTGGGAGACAAGAGTTTGGGGGTGGGAGGGGAGAGAGGAAAGAAATGAAATTGAGGTTGGTGAATAATCTTGCTGTCCTAGAGAGAACAGCCTTAGTGTGTGGGGAGAGCTAGAAAACAACATTCAGTCTATCAAGATGTAGGGGAAGCTCTTCAATTTGATACTTTGTCTGACCTGGCAAAGGTTTTCTCCATCCGTGATCCACATTGCTGGTGTTCTGGCTCTTCCCTCTGGAGAGGACTGTGTCCAATCATTAGAGCGTGGCCCTGGAATCTAGCACTCATCAGTTTTTCTCCCAGTTCTGTCTCTGACTTGCTGTGTGACCTTGGGCAAATTACTTCATCTTTACGTGCCTCAGTTTCCCATCCTTAGCACAACCGTGATAAAAACTGTCTACTGTACATCAAAAGAAAGGTTTAATTTTAAGGCACTTTGAGATCCCCTGACGAAAGCTGCTGACCACGTGCAAATGTTTATACAAATAGTTCCAAGATGAACGGCCAGATGTCTACAAATCTGTTACGTCTTTCAGGTGAACATAAGCCACAGCTGACTAGACTGATTCTCTGACTGAGCCTAACTCCTGCTTTGACTCGTTCTCTGACTGCTTTAAGTCCTGCTTTGACTTCAGAGTACACTTTATTAGGGGACCATTCTGTTCCTGAGGGCATTTGGGTCTAATGCTTGCTTCTAAGGAAGAGATGGGAAAATGGTCCATAAAATTTCCATTACACTGAAAAGCAGAAACATCTGTTGGAGCCTGCAAGTGACGTTGGAAGTGGTATTTACCAGCCTGGAACTGGCATCTGGTTGGCTCAGACTCTTGGCAAATGAAGTGTCTCTTCCTTCCACGGAAAATCATCTGGAGGAATCACTGAGTCAATATGTGCCTCCGGCATGTTCAGGGCAGCAAAGTTAGCATTTTTAACAACCTGGCTACTTTATAGAGGGGGCATATTCTTGTGTTCTGGATGAGATGCATCTCATGAAACTGTCGTTCGGAGATGACCTGTTTCTAATAACAAGTGTTACATAAAGTCAGCTGGTCTGCAACATGTTTTGGGCTTTAAAAAAGTCAGATCTTTAAAGCACTTTTGCAGGGAGAAGGGAATAATGGTAGTGACAAAGATGCAGAAGGATCCAAAGACCTGTTCCCCCGCTCCAAGCCAGGAAAAGCATATGCGAAAGAGGGAGAAGTGGCCCACTCCTCGAGGCACTGACTACACGAATGGGATCTGAAGCCTTTAACTCCTCTGTCCTGATTTGCTTGCTTAATCCACATCCCCAGAAGCTGTAGTGGACTCTCTTGCTCATCTTGAAGCTGGAAAGGCAGGCGTCTTCCTCTGTGACCACAGTGCCATTGTATGACAAGCTGCTAGGAGGTGTTAATGTGATCTATAATCCTTCTCCTGGTACCCCAAAGGTGGAGAGTGTCTGCTCCATGTGTTGCTTCCACCCTTACCCAGCCTGGGGTAGGAGAATCCCAAGGTTTCCCCTGACCCTGGTCTCAGTGTCCTACTAGGCTGACTTCTAAAAAATGGAGACTAACGAGCTGCTGTTCATTTCGGTGGCTAGCTAAGCCACCAGAGAGATACCTATTTCCTCCCCACCCACCCAAAAAAACCCCAAACAAACCACCTCCTACCTCTCATCTAGGCACTCCATATATCTCCAACTCATGTCCTCACCCAAAAAAACAGATCGTGCCTTAAAGGCCAACCAAGAGTGTAGGGAGACAAGGAGTGAGGAGTGGATTCCAAGGCTGAGGAGCTATTGTAGAAAACACCCTGTCAGCAGTGTTCCTCCCAGTTACACCAGTGGGCTATCAGCCCAAATGGATCACAATTGTTGCTTTGTCACAGGCAGCGAGGCAACAAGACAAGCAAAGCTGCTTCTCTGCCCCTCTTTTGGGGTGCTTTGCTGGCTTTCCTTCTGCTCTGATTCTTGGGGGAGCTATCTAGGAAGAGGGGAGGAGGTTGGCAACATGATCTGAAGATAGGGAGGTGGGCCTCTTCCTGGTTTTATATGGATGGTCTTGAGAGGTCCTGAAGGTGCCTGGCCTCCATTAGACCAAGTGTAGTGGACAATCATGGCTGCCCTGGTGGGGCACAAATGGAGACCTGAGCTTTGCAAGGCAGTGGTCCTAGCCTTTTGTTGGGCCTCGTAGGATTAACACTAGAACCTTGAACTGGATCTAGTACTGAATGGGGAGGCAGTACAATTTGCGGCGTGATGGTGTGATAGTCTCTTCAATTTATCCCACTCAGAGGGGACCATTGCGTTCTGTATCAGCTTCCTCTGTGTGAACTTCTTGTCTAGACACAGGTAGAGTGAATTATAGTAATTCAGCCTGGCAATAACGAATGAAGAGATGACTCTGGCCACTCAGTTCAATGAGAATATAGGAATCACCATCAACATAAACTCTGACTTTTTTTTTTTTTTTTTTTTTTCCTGGGCAACATTTGTGCTGCAGCAATTCTGATTTCACATATGTTTCAGAAGTCTCTGGAACATTTGTAAAATGGACGTATCTGCATCCTGTCTTTGTGGGCTTTCTGTGTGTGTGTGTGTGTGTGGTGTGTGTGTGTGTGTGTATGGGGCGGCGGGGGGGGGAATGGTGACCCTTTTTAACCAATTTTCCTGCAAATTCTTTTCCTATCACCAATCTCTTATCCCATTTCTCTCTCTCTTTGATGTGCATGTGCCCCCTGAGATACAGAATGGCCCTTTTGAATGGCTGCCCCAAATAATGAGGATGCTAATTGGAGGCACTGTTTTGGTATCTCAAGAAGACCCTTACTTCCTTTTGCCGGTTGTCTTCCCCCTCTTAAAAATCCCCTTTGACACCAATCTGAGTGATGCCTTGCTTAAAAGATCAAGAGCGTCTGAAGGAGTTAACATGACTCCCAAAGCAAACCAGATCAGAAAATTCCTTAACTTCAAGACTCATGACAACTTTAAGATCTCCGGGGCAGGGTCTGTGTGTTCTCCTGCATCTTTGTGCAGAAGGTAGAGTGATGGAGCCTGACTGGGTTCTTTGGGCGATAAGGCAATACAAATCATATGTTTGACTCATACAATTGCTTCCAATGGAAACCTGTAATTGAGGTCCACTTGCTTCTGGTCTCTGCCAGGGATGTCCTGTGCCTAGCAGGTCATAAGTTTCTACCTTCTCAATTATTTGATCTCTTCAGGCAGTTTCCCTCTCCAAAGAAAAGGCTAACCAGGCCAGATCATGCTAATCTGTCCTCCCCACACACATCCACTTATGAGAGTAGCAGCCGTCTAAATAACTGTGAACTCCCTTCCCACCACTCTCATTTTCCTTTAACCAGCATCCCCCAGTGACTTACAATGACATTTCCCAGGTTGAAATGTGTTTATAGATTAATAAACTGGCTCCTTTATATTCATGTAACAAGTCTTTATTTTAAGACCTTGGCGAATGGCACACCTCTATTTTCCAGCTTTCTCTGCGCTTCCTGAAGTTTCTGTTATTTGTCTCAATGGTGTGTTCTGAAGAGGGTGGAGAGCACCACTGGATGATATCATGACATGATGTCCATTTGTGTCTTCTTTGCTGTCTGCTTGAACTCAGGCATGTGGGGAATCCAAAGTTCTCATGAAATGAATGGATGTTAATTACAACAGGGGTCTGCACAGTAACGCACTTTGGTTATAGGTACTGAAAGGTAGTAAACAGTTACATTCTTCCTAGAGTGATAAACTCATGGAGTCTTCAGAATGGGTGGATTCTCAATTGCTTTGAATCTGGTGTGGTCACCTACACGTCTATTAAGTAGACATAAAATGCTTCCACATCACAGTAGTTAAAGGGATTATACACCTCCCTATGAATGATCCAGACGGAGCACTGTCAGGTACAAGATCCCAGCCCAGAGGGACCTATGGTCTGATCCCCTATGGCATTTCTTTTTGCCCTTCTGCCTTTTTATCTCCTGAGAATAAAGTTGTGACACTAGTTCATGATGGCAAGCGCCGCTTAAGGAACTGTTGCAAATAACTTGTGTCTTTGTGAGATGGTCAGAAGATTATTAAAAAATAAAATCCCTAAACCAGAGACTTTGGTGGAAAACTCTTTGGTTTATCTTAGTCACTTGGATTTCTCAGAGTGGATAGGGTGCTATCCAGCTGTGGGAAAGGAAGTGCATATATTTCTTTTCATAGTGTGGCTGCTGCAATGTGAGGGGCACTAGCAGCAGCTCGGCTGGATGCTGAATCTCTGAGTAAATCCCCAAAGCCTTTCGAAGCCAACGTTGCATCATAATTTTGACACAACACTGCCGCTCAGGGTAGCTGTGCTGTCCATGCCGTTCTGCTATGTCAGAAGAGATTAGGCCTGATTGAGACCAGTATTTTTCTAGAACTCGTTTGCCTCTGTAGATCCATGCAAGATTGTTTCCAGCACTTACAGCAGAACATTTAAGGAGGCAGACCTCTAGAGTTATGAGAGGAAAGAGACCCCGATTTACAAAAATATTCAGCTGTCCTTCTATTTAACTAATGCTCCTGGTTCAACAGGGTTCCTTCCGTCCTAGAATCAATAAATGTGAGATGGGAATAAACAACTGAGCCCCTGCTCCTCTGTTGTGTTGGAGCAGTTTTGGCTGGTCTGGCTACACACGTATAGCCCTAATAGTGTCTACTACGTTTCCACTCTACCCAGCTACCAATCGCTGGGAGTGCACATGATGAGAAGGGGATGTGACAAGGGCTCTCTTGCATCCCTGGAGCTGGTGATAGCTGTGGTAGGTTATAGATACATATATATTAAGCTCAGAAGGGACCATTATGATCATCTAGTCTGACCTCCTGTACAATGCAGGCCACAGAATCTCAACCACCCACTCCTGCGAAAAACCTCTCACCTATGTCTGAGCTTATTGAAGTCCTCAAATCGTGGTTTAAAGACCTCAAGGAGCAGAGAATCCTCCAGCAAGTGACCCACGCCCCATGCTGCAGAGGAAGGTGAAAAACCTCCAGGGCCTCTTCCAATCTGCCCTGGAGGAATATTCCTTCCCGACCCCAAATATGGCAATCAGCTGAACCCTGAGCATATGGGCAAGATTCACCAGCCAGATACCCAGGAAAGAATTCTCTGAAGTAATTCAGATCCCACCCCATCCAACAGGTTAGAGCAGTCTGGACCTTGCCTGTTCATATTTGTGCTAGGCACTGAAGCAGACCTAGGACGGAGTAGGGCAAACTCTCCTTTGTTCTGCTTTCCTGCCTCTCAAGGGCTTGTCTACATTAGCGGCCAGATCGGTGGGCAATGATCGATCCAGCAGGGGTCAATTTATCGTGTCTAGTATAGACGCGATAAATCAACCACTGAACACTCTCCCGTCGACTCCGATACTCCACCAGAACGAGAAGCACAAGCGCAGTCGACGGGAGAGCGTCAGCTGTCGACTTACCGCAGTGAAGACACCGCGGTAAGTAGATTGAAGTATGTCGACGTCAGCTACGCTATTCACGTAGCTGAAGCTGTGTATCTTAGATCGATTCCCCCCACGGTGGTATAGACAAGCCCTCAGTTTAGTGCCCTAGTTGCTGAACTATGCTGCTTCCCCTTTCACTCTGACTTCCCTGCCTTTTGCTTAGAGATGAGTCCGGGTCCGATCGCTCCCTAACTCTTAATGAGATTCATATCGGGACCCAAACATCATGATGGGCTTCTACCTCAAGATAGTGAGCAGCAGATCCACTTTGAGAGTTCAGCTCCCCCTCCAAACTCCACAGATTGAGAGCATCTCTCGTTATAATGAAACCAGGCTGTTCCCATATACGTCTGCCTGTAAAGACACAGCCTGTGGTATCTGTATTTGCTTTAAAATAACATCAATGGCCATTTTGCTAAATCCCTCTATCAAAGAAACCCTCTTTCCCCTCCCCACTAAAGCCCTTGCACCGGAACTTCAGGGGACTGAGCAGATGCAGTTTGATGCCCTCGTCCAAACGAATGATTTGTTTCTGGCCGAAAGCATGTTCCCATCAAGGGATTTTTTTAATATTCTGCAGAGTTTAGCGGAGGCCAACAGAGAGGGAGGAGGGTTAGAGGCTCAGTCTTTGCCAAGATGTTTATGCAGCAGGAATGTTATTTATGTAAATCTGGAAGCACTCTTGAAGCGATAGCCTTGCTCATGCATCTCAGACTTTTCTCATTAAGTCGTTGATCTTCCTTTAAAAAAAAAAAACCCCACTGTACCATGGAAAGTGCTTGGAAAAAAATGTTTATGGCACAACCCCATATTATACAGATCTCCACAAGTTCTTGAAGAATGCCAGGGTAACAACTGATTCTGGGCTTTCACGCTTATTCTCCCCCGCTTTCCCAGTTGCCTCCCTTCTCCTTGTAAATGAAGCTATTACATGCTCCAACATCTGACTTTCCGTCAATCTGAAAATGAATCCGTTTTGCCCAAACACACTTTGCACAAATAATAAAACCCAGAGAAGACTTCAGTTGCCAAAGCCCAGGACCCAGGGGAAAAGCACATGGCCTGAGCTACAAATTACTTCTTTATAATGACAGCAGGCACCCCAGAAACCCTGTTTCCTTGCATGTGGCTGCTGAATTCTGGCAAGAGCCAAGCAGCGCTCCGGAGCTTTTTGGAAAGCGTTGCCTTCCTTGTAAAGTTTTGACCATGTTTGATACATTTCCTCCCTGTAAATAGCTTGAGAAATCAGTGCTGCTTGCAGCTTCATTTCGTACAACACAAACATAATGAAAAATGTTGGCTGGAGGGGAGAGGGAAGGGTTCCGCATACACAGATTGCTCGTGTCGTGGGTTTTTCTTGTCCGACGGGAAATCACATTAATTCTGTGGACTTAGTCAGAAGCAGCAGTGGCTGGTGGCAGTCCATGGAACTCTAAGATGAAGTCTGTAGTGCTCGCTTCCTTTTAATGCAGTTCATGGAGTTTACCGGTCCTAGTGTGCCTTGTTTCACTATAGTCTGAGTGTCTGGCCTGGCTGGGATTTGTAGTCCCTGTTCCTGGACAGCCTTATTAAACATGAGGCTTGCTGCAATCTGTGCTCTGGGGGTTTTCTATGTATGTTAAGTGCAGCTTTTGGGGTGCTGGGTGCTTCTGATGCAGGCTATAGATGGGCATAGATGCTCAGGTAATACAGAGACAGCAAGCACAGAAAGTTGGGGAGAGCAGCTCATCTAGAGAAGGAATGCCTTGCCATTGTTTTTGCATACACCAGGTTTAACCAGTGTCTTGGGGGGTCTGATTTTATCCATGAGGACACAGACCACAAACCTTTGGAATCTATTTTCAAAATCCACGCTTACCTGCTCCAAAACAGCTTTGAAGAACATTAACGAAGATGCAGAAATGTTGCATGGATCATAGAAACGTAGGACTGGAAGGGACCTTGAGAGGTCATCTAGTCCAGTCGCCTGCACTCATGGCAGGACAAGTGTTTTCTAGACCATACCTGACAGGTGTGTGTCTAACCTGCTCTTAAAAATCTCCAATGATGGAGATTCCACAACCTCCCTAGGCAATTTATTCCAGTGCTTAACCACCCTGACAAGTAGCTTTTCCTAATGTCCAACCTAAACCGCCCTTGCTGCAAGTTAAGCCCATTGCTTCTTGTCCTATCCTGAGAGGTTATGGAGAACAATTTCTCTCCCTCCTCCTTGTAAGAACCTTTTATGTACTGAAAACTGTTATCATGTCCCCCCTTAGTCTTCTCTTCTACAGTCTAAACAAACCCAATTTTTTCAGTCTTCCCTCATGGGTCATGTTTTCTAGACCTTTAATCATTTTTGTTGCTCTTCTCTGGACTTTCTCCAATTTGTCCACATCTTTCCTGAAATGTGGCACCCAGAACTGGACACAATACTCCAGTTGAGGCCTAATCAGCGCGGAGTAGAGTGGAAGAATTACTTCTCGTGTCTTGCGTACAACACTCCTGCTAATACATCCCAGAAGTACTCCTTTTCTTTTTGCTTTTTTTGTGACAGTCATGGGTGGCGGGTATCATAGGTCAGGGGAGGTGGAGCCTCCCAAAACAGCTGGGTATGGCCCCGCCCATGCTCCACTCCCTAGGTCCCCTCCTGCCTACTTCCAGTTCTCACTCTTTCCTGGCCCAGGCTGGGGCTGGGGTGGGCTGGCCTACTGCTAGGACTTGTAGAGGCTGGGGCCAGTGCTCTCAAAGCTGGGGGCACTGGGGCTGGGGCCATGCCACCTGCCTAGTACTCTGGGGCTTGTGGGGGGGGCACTGCGGCCGTGCTGCCCACCTGGTGCTCCAGGGCTGGGGCCACTTGAGCGGGTGGGGGTGGCGGCTGTGGTAAAGGTGCGCTGGGCTCCGGCAAGGGAGGGGAGGGACCAGGGGCTAGCCTCCCCCACTGGCCAGTTCACCCACCGTCCATGGCAACAGTGTTACACAGTTGACTCATATATTTAGCTTGTGGTCCACTATGACCCCCAGAATCCTTTCCGCAGTACTCAGAGGCAGGCGGTCATTTCTCATTTTGTATGTGTGCAACTGATTGAGGGTTCCTTCCTAATGTACAATGCAAAAGAGGCTTTCTGATGTTCACTGCAGACTTTTTGTCCCAAGCCACAAAAACAATGACTGCTGGGACCCTTACCTATGAAACCAGGTTCCTGAGGAAGCCCCTTCTCTTTGAGTATTCTGAATACCCTGACCAAGGAGAATTCCTTGGTGTGACAGATAAGTAGCACCGGCAGAAACGGCTGTACTCAGACTCGATAAGTTTATGGAGGAGATGGTATGATGGGATAACATGGTTTTGGTAATTAAATATTCATGGTAAATAGGCCCAATGGCCTGTAATGGGATATTAGATGGGGTGGGATCTGAGTTACCCAGGAAAGAATTTTCTGTAGTATCTGGCTGGTGAATCTTGCCCATATGCTCAGGGTTTAGCTGATCGCCATATTTGGGGTCGGGAAGGAATTTTCCTCCAGGGCAGATTGGAAGAGGCCCTGGAGCTTTTTCACCTTCCTCTGTAGCCTGGGGCACGGGTCACTTGCTGGAGGATTCTCTGCTCCTTGAGGTCTTTAAACCACGATTTGAGGACTTCAATAGCTCAGACATAGGTGAGAGGTTTTTCGCAGGAGTGGTGGGTGAGATTCTGGGGCCTGCGTTGTGCAGGAGGTCAGACTAGATGATCATAATGGTCCCTTCTGACCTTAGTATCTATGAATATATGAGATGCTGTGCTTTGATCACTTGGTTGTCAGAATGGCCAGAGGGACAGGATGAGGTGCCACTTAGTATTTGTGAGTATTGGACACATGCAAGAGATCTGACAGTACAAAATGGTGTGTGTGTGTGTGTGTGTGTGTGTGTGTATATGTGTATATATATATATATATATATATATAGGCAGGAGGCTCACTATAGCTAAAGACACGAGTCCTGCAGTGCTGACCTGCACACGCTTCTGCCATATTGGTGCTAAAGCATGCCTATGCAAGGCAGCCAGAAATATCCCACATTACCCAAACGTGAGCAGTGAGGTGAAAGATTTCATGAGCAATGCATTCTTAGAAATTAACTAAGCGAACTAGTCTTGATGCACAGAACACCCGATAAACCCTGGGGCGAGCTTGTCATGGACTAAAGTATCATGGGAAATCAGATCTACCTTATAATGGTTGATTACTCTTAGGATTATTGGGAAATAGCTCCTTTATACACAACAGTAGCTGTCCATCGACTACCGCAAAGCTCAGATTTCCTAGCATGGGATTCCAGAGACTAGTCCAGATAATGGACCTCAATTTGCCTGTTGGGAATTTGCACCATTTGCAGTATCAGGAGAATCTGAACATATCGTATCCTCTATACAACTTCACAGCCGGTATAATGGCAAAGCAGAAGCGAGTGTCCATGGTGCCCAGCATTCCAGCAGCTATTTTAAAAAGGCATAGTGGGATACTAAAGACACATGGACTGGAGAAACACACCAACGGAAGGCGCAGTCCACTCTCTCATGTTCCACTGTTCATAGATCCTGTCTATACCAAACAGTCTTTTGAAGCCAGCAGCAGCAGGAATGGTGACAGAACCAATTCAACAATGACAACAGTAAGCCAAATACTACTGTGACAGGGGTACCAGAGAGCTCCCTGAACTCCAGGGAGTACATCCACCACCTAACCGCAGCCAAAGACTAAGCCAGGATAATAAGACCTTGTCTACGCTAAAGGGGGGAGGTCGATCTAAGTTACGCAACTTCAGCTCTGTGAATAACATAGCTGAAGTCGATGTAATTAGATCTACTTACCGCGGGGTCCACGCTACGTGATGTCGACTGGAGACCTCTCCCGTCGACTCCCCTTGCGTTTCTCATTCAGGTGGTGTACAGGAGTCGACTGGAGAGCGATCTGTGGTCGATTTAGCGGGTCTTCACTAGACCCACTAAATCGACTGCTGATGCATTGATCGCCGTGCGTTGATCCCCTGGTAAGTGTAGACAAGCCCTAAGGAAGGGTCGTGAATTCTTAAACCTCTACAGCTCCAACTCCCAGCCTGCCTGAACCCACTAGTGTCCCGCGAAGGGAGAAAGAAGCACTCTGAGTGAGCTCAGTGTAGCTCTGCTGGTGGAACTAGACACATTTACACCAGCTGAGGATCTGCCAATAGCACCAGCCCTGAAACTAAAATTAGCTTTTAGAAAAACATTTTAAAAGCAACCAAGATGTACTTTTTATTGCCCGTTTTCTTTGTCATGATTTTTTTTTCCAGTTGTAGGTATGAGACCAATTATCTGAGCTTTCTCCCAGCAATTGGTAAAAGAAGTTTATTAACATCTGGTGTTTGACCCAACGTATCAGCGTGTGGCACCAGCAGCAGAAAGGATTATGATGTAGCAAAGGGCTGTTCTTGTGTGCATAAAGAATTATTGGACTGATTCCCAACAGGGACGCTTAGAGATGGGTGTAGGGTGTGTTGGGGAGGGGTTACTTGCCGAGCTGTGACTCTGACGGATAACACCCTACCCATGGGGCAAGTAGCAGGCAGGCCAGCACCAGGAAGTGTTGTGGCACACGTACATGAAAAATGTTGGGTGTGGAGGGAGTGTTAACTGAACTTGAATGGAACTTGGAAGTTCACGTTCTGGCTCAAGCTGTGTGTTTCGGTTCTTAGTTTATCTGTATCGAGTGGCCCATCCGGTTAAACCCAGCTCTCCAAAGGTGAAACGCCAGCGCAATTAGCGGGTCACAAACTTTCACAGAGACTTGGCTGTGGACACCTCCCCTCCCATTTGCCATTGCATGGGCCAGCACCCTTCCCAACTGCTTTCGTGCAGCTGAAATACCTGCTCCCAGCTGTGATTGCCTAATGTTTTAGGATAACTACAGCAGTTGTTCACGTGGCAAAGCAACCTTAGGAACGTACCTGATATCTTTTTAGCTTCTTTTTAATGCAAGGTAGAAGCTGGCGACAAGAAGGATCCTTTCCCATGTGAGCAGGCAGCTATCTGCAGACCAACAGCAATGACTACTGCAGACCACAGCTTGGGTACCACGAATGCCATCTACCATTCACTGAAGTATACAAAAGACCACTAATCCCTTGTAGAAATAAATGGACCAATCCTACCCTGGAGTGACTGCACTGATTTCAATGGAGTTCCAGCAGGGATGACTTTGTCCTGATCTTTTTATTCCAGTCAAGCTGACTGACATAGCACCCAAGTGAGGGCAAAGTGGGCTGTATGCCACCTTTATGCCTCTGTGCTCCTAGGGCAAGCCAGGGGATAGTTCAACACCTGAAACCAGTTAGTGCAGCATCAGGACTACCCCAGCTTCCCTGAAATGGTGGTAACCCCAAGGAGAAACTGCCAGAGTGCAGCAGTATTCTTGGCATGCTTGCTTCTCCTGGGGCCAAAACTACTAAACTGGGTGGGCCAAGCAGGGTGGCATAGGGCAGGTGTAGCCAGCACTATGCCAGGCAGGATTCCCCTGGCATGAGGGAATCCCCAAAGGTGTCCCATTAGGGCAGCTTTATGATGTCATTGCGCCATAAGAATGGCATAAACCAGCCACTGTGAGATCTAGGGTCTGTTCCCATGTCTTTTAGAGCAATAATTTAAATAGCAGCAAAGGCTATAAACTCAGGAATACTTCTCAAGACATTGAGCCCCAAAGAACCTTAAGTCGTGTAAGAGTTGATGAAATAATTAAGAAAACATGCCCAGTTTCCTTCAGCGAACCATGTAAGCCATCCCCAAGTGCTTCATTTATTATGTAGAGATTTTACTACTAGGATCCTAATTTTTCACAGCTGTAACAAGAAGACAAAAGGATTTGGGGGGTAGAGAGTCTTAAGTAGGAAGGAAGAGGTGTGTGATCAGAAAACCTTTGGCAAGTTAAGAGGATTAAGACAAGGCCCCCGTGTTCTGATTTTAGGTTCTCTGAGTTCAACTAACATCGTGGATTAGGATTGTGTGGTTACGAGGAAGAAAATACCTCATTAAAACTGAGCGATTGGTTTAAAGTTGTTGTAAAACAATGCCTGAAGCAGCTCAGCTGGAACTGTCCTGCTCGCTTAATTCTGCGTAGTTTGCATTTTTAGATTTTTTTTTTTCTTTTTTGGGGGGTTGAGGTGGTGGATGTTATTTTAAAAAATGAAACCAAAAGGATTTGATCCCCCAAAACTACTCTTTTTCTACTCACTTCCATTCACCCGGGATTGCTGCTGTTTGGGCGGAATCACTGTTCTTTGGCACTAACAATCCCAAGTGAATATGGGTGTGCTTTCAGAGCTATGAAAACTTTGTACTCTTGGGTGTATTCTTATGGGGGAGTATGGCCAAAAGAATATGGCATTCATACCAGTTAGATATTCTTTTCCTTTTTGGAGGAAGTTATCTATATCCTTATTCTTCGGGAAGAATAAACTGGTGCCACAGATACATAGGAAAACATTCTAGCAAGAGTAAATTCTGAACATCAGAGGGAGGAGAGTCCTTAATTAGAGCTAAATTCTGCCGTCTTTGCTTAATTCTAACCCCCATTGACATCAATGGGAGTTTTACCTCAGTAAGGATCTCCTGGATTTGACACTGTTCCCGTCTGCGTGAATAGGAAATCTGCAGCCGCCCCCACTTCCAGTGTCTCTTCCACAGAAATAATATAGACTCAACAAACCTTTTCTACCTTTACCACAGAAGTTGGGAGCATGACTGTCTATATAATACATTTATAGTACCTCCGTCACTGTGCAGTCCGGGTGTCACATGCAGAGATTAAATTAGAAGCTGGAGGTCTGTAGCCTCTACACCAGCACTGATTTTTACCATTTTCCCTCTTGAGGGAGGCTGGCTTTTGTTCGTTCCCATGGCTAGATATTCCCAGCCATTTCTGGGGACTGATTTATTAGAAGTTCCTATATTATGTTATACAGAGTTAATATCTGGGAAGGTGGGGAGGAGTCGTTAGCTCATTTAAATACCATTTAAAGGCGTAAACCCCCAGCGGAACCATTCTCACAGGAGGAAAATGAATCTTTTCATCAGCCACTCACAATTTATCACTGATCTTTAGACAGATTTGAGTCAGCAGTCGCAGATGGCGATTAGAGGGCTTTAGTACTTTGGGGGAAGAGTGGAGAAGGGGATTGGGATCAGACCAGAAGTAAAAGGGGCTAGAGAACACTAATGGTACAGTGAGTGAGCAATCTGGGACCCGTGGGCTTATAAATAAGAACCAAGGACTCATCTTTCACCCCACTCTGCTAGGAAATGACTTGAGAATGCTTGATCTGCCTAGTGGCAGTTGAATATCCGTGCAGTTATGTGTCCTATGATTTAAAACTCTTGGCTAACTTGTTAAGGTTTATCTGTTCTAGAAAGCAAACAATGTCTAGACAGCCCTGGCTTGAGCACGTGCAAGTCTTTATCCAGGGCTGAATTTAACCCAGAGCGATTATATTTCAAGAGAGTTCTAATATGCACCAGGAACCTCGTTAGTTTAGCAGGTTTGCATCGAAAGGAGCTTGCTCCATTCTTGATGGCAATGTGTGCCCTTGCTTCCAATCAAATCCGTGGCCAGCCTTCCACTGATGTTAACAGGAGCTGGAATGAGCCCAGTACCCAAAGGCAGGCCATGTTTCCACTGAAGCCATCATGCTGTTACCTTCGCTGCCTTTTGTTGGACATTCCACCCCACCAGGCAGGTTTTTCATTTCCATATTGAAAGCAGACCAGTCTCTCTAAGAGCGGCACTCTCATGCCAATGGAAAAAAATGACACTAAAAAATACAACATTTTGGAAAGAAGCAAAAGCGGCTTCCAAAAAAAATCCCTTGCTAAAAAGAATGAAACAACCCCGTCTAGACATGTGCATGAGGTGGACGCAGTAACAACCAAAGAGAATAAATTACATTGTGGTTAAGGGGAGAATTTGACTCTCCTGATCGTAAGACAAAAGAAACCAAATTCCCTGTTGTGGGAAGCAGTGTTTGAGGTTATGTTAGGCTAGTGTGAAGGTCCTTTTCATCTGATCTGAGCTGGAAGTAGCAGAGTTACAGGACTTGGGCTGGCTGCAAGTCCAGCTCAGGACCACACGCAACTCACCACGCAAAGCTCTGACATTTAAGTGAATACTGTTAGCTGGCAACCCCTCTGCTATTCCACTGAACGAGTTTCCCCAGCACCGCTCTGGCAATGTGTCTCAAATGCCTTTAGTGGGGAAAGCAATAAATCTCTATGACCTTCCAGACTTTCCTTTCCCCACCAAAACTGCCAACAAAGGTGCCAGTCGGTGTCACTTGTGAGGGTGGTTTTAAAAACCACAAAGCCAGTTCTTTTGGGCCCTAGCAAAACTGAAGATCATCCCCAGCCATCATTCTGTTAGTGTTTGGGGATTTAAGAAAAATTTTATCACAGCACCTGAAGGGTGTATAAACAAACAGGAATAAATATGTTAGTCTCGAAGGTGCCACAAGGACTCCTGGTTGTTTTTGCTGATTCAGACTAACACGGCTACCCCTCTGAAACCTGATGATAAATCTTATCACTCTTCTTCGCAGCTCCACAAATCCAGGCTCTGGGCCTCAACAGTGAGGTGCAAACTCTGAGCTTTATTGATCAGCCACAGAGGACTCACCCAGAGTCCTGATCCAGCATGCATTGGGCTTAGTGTAAGATTCTCTGGGGTGGGAATTACTTTGGTTGTTCCAAAGTCCTGGTGAGGAATCTTCCGGGTTTGTCCCCAAACCATTACTAACATGTCAGATGAGTTCAGCATCTTGTCAGTCCTTCAGATTAAGTACAAGGAAGTGGGTACCCAGAAATTTTCTATGGAGTAGCTCTAGGTTTGGAACACACTCCTTCTTTCAAAGTCTGTTGCAGCATACATCTGACTGTTTCAAGCCATGGCAAGTCACATTTGTTTCTTCAGGATGTCTCTTGATGGCGGGTGATACAGTTATGGGGGTTTGGGCTTATCCTGCTACTTGTATCAGGCACTATATAGTTCATTGCTTTTTAACTTTTTTATGGTGACCAGATGCCACAGGGATGTGCATCAGACAAACACACCTGTAAATGACCACCTATGTGCTATGAACAGTATGCCTGGAGATCTGTAAATACGTCCTGCATCAATTAAATATGACAACACAGCACTTAAAGAGGAGCTTTTCGTTTTTTCTAACCACTGTTCAAACACTAAACGCCTCTGCGAGGTATGTAAGACTGAATCATACACAACCACAAACTAGACTCACTGTGTCAGCCACACAGAACAATACAAGCAGAACAAGGATAAAGACGGAAAATCAAAGAGGGCTGATCTGTATGAACAGTTAATAAAAGGCCTCATGCTATTTCTGTACCACCTGATCTGTATCCTCCACCCAAGGTCCTTTTGATGTGTGTTTTTCATGGTAATTTCCTAATCGATGTGAAATTCATCCTCGTTTTATGGTTTGGGATGGGGTGGGTTTTAGGCAAACAAAACAGGAATACAGAGCATTGAAAGGTTCCTCTGCTCTTTATCAACTATTTCTTTCAAGTATTAAATGCATTTCCCGCCCCCCCGCCTTTAGTTCTGTAATCGTGGACTCTGCTTTCGTGCTGTTTACTAATTAAAAACGTAGTTGGTCAAGAATAAGCATATTGTCCTTGCTGTGGTTTGATCTATTGTTATCAGTGCTCTATGTTGTTACAGATGAGATCAAAGACTTTAATTTATGATGGGTGGATGGGTCAAGTTCAGTCGTCTGAAGCAAGTGCTGGGAAATAAGAATGGTTGAACAATAATGCCTTAAATGTAGAAGCAGCTCAAACAACAAGCCTTTCCTTATAAATACTATAGTCCCACTTTCTCTGCTTTTGATTCAAGGATCTAAGTGGTCATCCTGGATGCAAAAGTATGAGGACAGCTGGATGTTGTCTATTAACCCCCACTCTCCTCATCCAGTACAATATCCCCAGGGGATAATATAACACCAAAGGAATCCAAGGCTGAAGATAAAGGAGTCGTCCCGGGAGCATGATCGCATATTTCAAACAGTCTGATTCACAAGTTTGCCTTGCATCTGTGTGCATGTTGCGATTTCCCTATTGTGTTCTTCACATGATTTCAAAATGTCCTCGCGCTATGCTCATAGTGACCAACTCTTAATTAAGACCTTACGCTGATGCTGTTAACCTTAGTCACATCATCGTAACAAAGGGGGTGGGGGAGAAAACCTATATTTATTGGGTCTGCTTATGGTCTCCAGTCACAATATTTTCCTTGAACTCCTCTCAAAGAGGAGCAGGTTGGATTATTTCCATTTCGTCTTTATTCATTACACATTCATGTGTAACAGTTACAAAACTAAGGAAGAGACCGGCCTCTCCCAAATGCCTTTGGGAACCATGCTGACTGAAATGACGCACTGGAGAAGGAACCTGGGATAGTTGGGATGTTCTCAAGTGTGCGTGTGTGAGGGGGTGTGTGTGTGTGCATAGTTAATATAACTGTATATATGGGGTACTCTTCCCCATACCCTCTGTTCATCTTTAGATTGAGAACAATTCTGGGTAGGAACTAGGCCTCCTGATTTCCTGTTTGAAAACTTGTTGTGGGCTAGTCTATGAGGCAGTGTAGTCTAGTGGCTAGGACATTGCTTTGGGAGTCAGAACTAGGTCCTGGGAACCAGAACCAGAACCTAGCTCTATCATTGAACCTCTGTGTGACCTTGGGCAGTTCACTTTACTTCTCTGTGCCTCTGTTTTCCCTCCTACCCTTTGTCTGACCTGTCTAATTAGACTCTCGCCATGTGTTTCTACAGTGCCTGATCCCATCTGAGGCCTCAAGGTGCTACCATAATACAAATAATAACTGGGGCACCTAAGGGCCAATACAGAGCCACACCAACCCATGAGGATTACCAGAGAGATTGTGCCCCTCTCCTGGGCCTGCTTTGTGTGCATGGAAAACAAACAGTCTGCTCCTATCCTAATGAACTGATTACCCCTGGAATACCGGTTCCATTTCGTGGCCCAATTGGAGAGGAAGCGGAACCATGGCAACGGCTCCTTGGGACAGTACCAGGACCAAGCCAGACCCGGTGCTTGTCTGCTGTTATGAGAAGCCCTTGGGCACTCTGACATAGGGAGACACCTTCCATACTCCTCTCCTGCATGGTGGGGCAAGCGCCATTATGAACTGGCAGAATGGGTGCCCTAAGAAGTCAGTGCTAGTCATTAGTAAGCAGAAATGAGCTCAGCAGCTCTAGGCACAATGGTATTTGTGGTAGGGATCAGCTTATTAATTAGAATGATTATGGAAGCATTTCACCGGTGTCCATCACGATAACCCCCTAGGTGGCTGTTTAAATAAGGATCATGTTTGGAACCTGCCCCAAAATGCCAAATTTGTCTTCTCCAAGTTTTGGAAAAGTTCCAGACGACATTTCCCCTTCTATTATTTTTCATGTGTCTCTGCGCTTTCTGGTTCCAGCTGGGAATGGATATGTCAAAATAACCCCAGAAAAATGGCTCTTGAGGGATTTCTGACTGGATTGGGAGAAAAAACAAGTGTGAGAAATCCGAAGAAAAAGTGAGCGATGATGAAATTTCCATCTCAATTTTGTGAGTTCACCCGGCCAGATTTTTATCCTGGTGCCTAATTGTTGGGTCCCCAATGTGTTTTTGGTTTTGTACCATGCCCAACTAGTCTGACACAGGATAATTCCTGAGCAGAGAGAGGTGCTGCAAGATGGCCAGTGGATTTGCAATTGCTGGGTTTGGGTGGGTGGTTTTTTTGCTTGTGCCCAGTGCTAAAAAGCTGGAGAGTTCACCCACTGTGCTATACTGACATCATAGTTCAGGAATATTGTTCTTCATGGTCAGATAATGGCCCTGGTGAAATAGCACTGAACCTCCTGTAACATGCTCCCTAGCATGGACAAATGTTGCCACTGCGTGATACTGGACATCAAGTCAGGCTATTACTATTATTAGTATATTTATTATTTGTATTATCATAGCAAACTAGGAATCTCAGTTTTGGATCAGGATTGCACTGTACACAGAACAGAAAGACAGTCCCTGCCCCAAACACTTCCAACTGAAGGCCTGCTCGACAGTTAAAAATGAGTTTGACTTAGCTACATAGCTCAGGGCTGGGGGAAATGTTGTGCCCTGAGCATCATCGTTAGGTCGACCTAATCCCCAGTGTAGATGTTCGCTACAGTGTCTCAGGGAGGTGGTTGAACTACAGCGATGGGAAAACCCCTTCCCTTGACGTAGGATTGTGTATGCTCTGGTGCTCCAGCTGCAGCAGTGGTGTAGAGGGGACATGGCCTAAGTGTGCTCAGAAGCTTACAATCGGTCTGCTGAACCCTCACTCACTAGGGCCCGTCGCAGATATAAACCCGAACACTACAACAGCTGATGAAGACTCTCCCATAGTTCTGCTGTTAGGGGCCCTTGGCCTTTGGAGATGGTAGATGAGACGGTCCTGTAACCTGATACAGGCAGGAGCAAGGAGCACACAGAAAGATACCTGGCTGCCACCACTGGAAAGCCTTTATTACCAATAACCGAGGAGTGACACAGGAGTGTCCGCAGTACTTCCGCAGGTAGCAGCACCTACACAATTGAAGGTTTTCAGGGCCTGTCAACGTATGTCCCCGCTTTTAGCAACTTTTATTTTAATACTGGAGAACCCTAGGTCTATAACGTTTACCTGTGGACAGTGCAGACTACCTGAACACTGAGCCAGCTGAGAGGATGTACAGCTGCTTCTATGACTTCACTCTGCTTCCTGCTCTTCTGGACCTTCATTTTCTCTTTCTCTTTAGACCCCCCCACTCCTCCTCCTTAATCCTCGGCTTAGCATTTTTCTGCATTGGCTTCTTCCTTCTTCACTTTGGCTATAGGCCTGCCCTTTTTTGTCTCCTTCTCTTTCTTTGCCTTGTTTTTCCCACCCTCCTAGTCCACAGTTCCCCCTGAGCGACTGATTTCCAATTCCAGGTTCCTTGACAAATAGTCCATCCATCTTCTGCATGATCAGATTTGTCAATGACATTTCTAAATTTCTCACGACAGTCTTGAACTTTCGGTTCCACACAGTTAGGTATCCGCCGTGGTGCCTGTTGTTGTTTGTAGCCGGGATTATTTGTTGTGCGATGCAATGTGGCACCTTACAGGTGATGGAATCCAGGACCTTTCTTTTCCATCCATTTCCTTAAGAATTCCTCCCAGCTATAATGTCTATATTAGAGACTGGTCAAATGGTTCAGACAAAATAAGATGTTCCTGCTGTCTTGGCCTGTGGTTTGGGGTCATGATCCCAAACCTTTCCAGAATTTGGAAAAAAGATACGTTAGGTTTTATTTTTCACTTTTTTTCACTCCTCTGTGCTTCTCCCAGTTTCATCCATAACCATAAGCAGAAATACTGCAATATTGCAAGGGAAGCTGCTATTACAGTATTTCTGGCCTGAATGGAAGCCATAAGTATCAGATATCCTACGAAAGAGCATGTCCTTGTAAAATTTCCAACCCAACAGTATACATCCAAGAAATTCATACAATTTGGATAAACTTCATAGACACCTATGAACATTGGATTGTTTATTCAAACCCAAAC
Source organism: Natator depressus (assembly GCF_965152275.1). Lineage (NCBI taxonomy): Eukaryota > Metazoa > Chordata > Testudines > Cheloniidae > Natator > Natator depressus. The sequence continues at coordinate 76,039,050 of NC_134243.1, forward strand.
CTCAGAACTTTTAAAGTTCTCCCATTACCCCTCTCTCTGCCACTCATTTTTGTGAATTTTAAAGGAGAACAGATGCAGAGCACTTTCTGATGACCAGGTGGATGCTACAGTATGTGTCTTGGTGTCTGAGTTACATGTCCTGATGCCTACATTCTTTGGAAGGAAAACCTAAAGCTCTTATTACTAACAACTTTGCAGTGTATCATTTTGGAAATCAATCTTGCCTTTTAGTTTACTGAATAAAGCTATCTAAGGTCATCAGCTAGAAAACATTCAGTTGCAAATATATGAAATTTTTTAAAAAAACCCATTCCCTGCTATTGGTAAGTAAAGAAAGTAAAAGTTTTTCTTTGCCTCTCTTGCCTTTTATAAACTAAAACCCCCCTCTTGCGGGAGGCACTGGTGACCTCTAAGAACCAATATTTAGATGTAGTCATTTAACTTTGTGTTGATAGAAATCAGAATTAGAAGTTTAAAATTGCCAGAAGATTATACTGGGGAATCCGTAGCCAGATCTGAAAAAAGAAGAAGGACTTTAATGGTCAGGGATTTTTTGTTTGTTTCTGTTGACTGGTATATACAGTAAAATCTTCAAGTACCGAGATGACTCATCAAATGTGCAGATGGTGAGTTTCCCTCCAGGCTCACTGAATTAATTGAGTAGGGAGAGATCCTACATAGTCTCTCATCCAGTGTAAGATCCTGTTCCTGTTTCAGCACCAGAGGGTGTGTGCAAATCTCTCCAGGAGACTCAGGTGCCAGAATGTTGGGTTTTCCAGTCAATGTCTTTGGGAAACTCGCTGTGCTTTGACCTAGAGTGTATAAAGCAAACTCAGTTAGGGGCCTGCGTGACGGTTGAAGCCACAGCTGTGAGAGGGACAGAGGCATGTGGGAGGGGAACCTTTCCAGGAGGGAAGACTGGCTTCCTGGAGCCCTTAGATGGCCGACCACTGTAGAAGTGGGGAAGGGCCATTGCCTCATCTTACCACTTACGAGGTGTCTAATGGTGCAGATGGTACTCTGGCTTCCTTGCAGCTAGGGTGTTTGACCGATGGTCAGCTGCACAGTGGTTAAGAAAAGGGACTTCCCTCTCTCCTCACTCCCTTGTACAGTTATGCAAGATCACCCAGAATCCGGCATTTAGGACCTGATCCACCCTGATTGAGATGAGTGGGGATTTTGCCACTGACTCATTGATTTTTAAGGCCAGAAGGGACCATCAGGATCATGTAGTCTGACATCTTGCACATTGCAGGCCACAGAGACTCATCTACACAGTCCTGTAATAGACTCCTAACCTCTGGCTGAGTTACAGAAGTCCTAAAATCATGATTGAGGCTTCAAATTACAGAGAATTCATCATTTACACTAGTTTAAACCTAACAAATGACCCAGGCCCCATGCTACAGAGGAAGGTGAAAACGCCCCAGGATCTCTGCCAATCTGACCCGGGGGGAAATTCCTTCTCTACCCCAAACATGACGATCAGTTTGACCAGCAGTTCTCAAACTGTGGGTTGGGACCCCAAAGTGGGTCATGACTCTGTTTTAATGAGATCAGCCATGCTGGATTAGATTTGCTGGGATCCGGGGCCAAATCCTGAGCCCCACCACCTGGGGCCAAAGCCCCACAGCACAGGGCGAAAGCTGAAGCTTGAGGGCTTTAGTCTTGGGCAGTGGGGGTCAGGTTATAGGCCCCCAGCCTGAGGCTGAAGCCCTTGGGCTTTGGCTTTGGTCCCCTCGAGGTGGCAGAGCTCAGGTCCATTCCTCGGATCATCCTAGTAGCCCTTCTGTGCATTTGTTCCGGTTTGAATTCATCTTCCTTAAACATGGGAAACCAGAATTGCACACAATATTCCAGATGAGGTCTCACAGTGCTTGTATAATGATACTAACACTTTCCTGTCTCTACTGTAAATACTTCGTCTGATGCATCCTAGGACTGCATTCTCCTTTTTCAACAGTCACATCACATATGTGGCTTATAGTTATCCTGTGATCAACCAATATACCCAGGTCTTTCTCCTCTTCTGTTGCTTCCAACTGATAAGTCCCCAGCTTATAGGAAAAAATTCTTATTGTTAGTCCCTAAATGCATGACCTTGCACTTTGCATTATTACATTTCAGTGACTCCAGTTTACAAGGGCATCCAGATCTTCTTGTATGATATTCTGGTCCTCCTCCGTATTGGCGATACCTCCCAACTTTGTGTCATCTGCAAATTTTATTAGCACACTCCCACTTTTTGTGCCCAGGTCAGTAATAAAAATGTTAAATAAGATTGGTCCCAAGACCGATCCCTCAGGAACTCCACTAGTAACCTCCCTCCAGCCTGACAGTTCACCTTTCAGTATAACCTGCTGTAGTCTCCCCTTTAACCAGTTCCTTATCCACCTTTCAATTCTCATATTGATCCCCATTGGCTTCCTTACAAGCAGAAAATAGGTCTTATTTCCTACAGTATTTGCAGATTTTCTTGAAGACCCCTATGCAAGTAAGACTTTTGCTTTTTGGGTCTGTTTAAATGGAATAGTCCATCTTTTATCTTGGCAGAAAGCCATGCTGTCGTGATGATTGGAATTATCCTAAGGTGGTGCTTATACTTCCCTTCCCAAACCTTATTTTCATTGACCTTTACATTCCTCTGGAAGTTACCCAGGAGGCTGAAGTGTCTCAGGCTTCTTAACCCAGAAGCAGTTTTTGTTTTTAAAGTTTCATAAATGTCCATTTGTTGCTCATAAGCTCATATATATTTCCATTTAAGTACTGTGGAGTGAATAAAACCATGTGTCTATGTGGCAACCAGTCTGCAGCATGCAGCTCATCAGATGTCGTTTTAGCAGATGGTAGCATCCCAATTACCTTGGCTGTCTTATGTGTCGGCTTCTTATTTTGGTGTTTCGTTGGGAGGATTGTGGGGGCAGACTGCTGAGCCTTTCTGGGAATTCTGGCCCCAGTGTGTATTCGCAGTGACAGCCTTGCTATGGAAAGCCTCTTCTTGGTTTGGAAACAGATGTGAGTTTGCAATAACATGCACTTAGTTATACGTGCACATTTATTTGTCTTTGTTGGCATCTTTACCATAAAACTTGGTAAAAAGATCTCTGTAGTACAAAGCTTTCTGGAAATAACAATAAACAGCTTTTTTTGGCTGGAAGACACATTTTAGTATTATCATTCCTACTCAGAAAAGAGTCTCGGAACCATACAGAATACGAAGGGGTATCCAATCAAATAGGGGTGGTCTGCATGCCAAGCAAGCTTCCTCACTCTGGTTATTGTGGGCAGGAGAAAGGAAAGCTGCACTCCGTCTCGGTAATGAACTCTGACTGTCCAGGAAAGCATTTATTTTTGCAAAATTAAAAAAGTTGGGGGCACGGGGTGGGGGGATCTGTTTATAGCTGTGCAAAACCAAAAAAAAAAAGGGGGGGGGAAAGAGAAGTTAGTGCTTACATCTGCTGCGCTGTGCTCCTGGAGGGAAACCATTTGCAGGATATTAATGCAGGTGATGGGTGGTTATTTTAATTTAAAAAAAAATAGAATAGGCTAGAGTTAGTTAACTAAGGGAGTGACTGCTCTGAATGCATGAGAACATTTTAGACACATTCCACTAGTATATCGACCTTAAAATACTAGGTCACCCGTAGCCACTAAGATCTGTCAAGCCAAGTAGGGTGACCAGATTTTATAGGGACAGTCCCGATTTTGGGGTCTTTTTCTTATATAGGCTCCTATCACCCTCCACCCCCGTTCTGATTTTTCACACTTGCTGTCTGGTCACTCTAAAGCCAAGTCAGCCTATCAGTGAGTCACAAACTAAAAAACCTGTTCTTCCACTGACAAGAGTGCATCCATCTATTACTCATGCACTCCGGAGTGCAGGGAATATCTGCCCTGGTTTACTTGTGCTGGGGGAGTGGAAGGTGAAGGAGTATGGTAGCACAGCTGGAAACATAGCATGCCAGAGGCAGGATGGGTTTGTGGTTTAAGGCACTGAAGTGGAAGTGAAGGGATTGGGGCTCTGCCACAGGCTGCCTGTGCGATCCTGAACAAATCCCTGAGTGTCTCAACAGACTTCAATGGAAGAGACCTCTGGGTTTGAGGCTAGACCCAGGATCCTGACTGTCTGGTTGCTGTATGTCATCTAGCAGAGTCAATAAAGTCAAAGCCTCGCTCCCTCCCTTACTATCCTCCCCTGAGCACTGCCGCTGGGAGTGATTCTGGCCAGGCCTTCTCTTCCAAATCGAGTGGGGCTCCAGCTCGAGACCCTCCCAACTCTCACAATGCTGACAGGATGGCGCGAGGAGAGAAACGGTCTCTCTGGTTGGAAGTATTAGTGGTAACCAGTGTAATTCCAACACTGGCGGTAGCCTAAGACTTAGGCCATACTGGGTCAGACCAAAGGTCCATCTAGCTCAGTATCCTGTCTTCCGACAGTGGCCAATGCCAGGTGTCGCAGGGGGACTTAGAATAGGACTAAGGTGGTGGCAGAAGGGGTTAAGCTACAGCAGACTGATAGGACTTGAGTTACTTTTCTGGTTCTATGTGTCTTTGGGCAACTTGCTTAACCTCCTTGTGCCTCAGTTTACTCCTTTTTAAAACTGAGATAACAATTCTTAGCTCATTAATATGGGCATGCTTAGAGAGAAGATGCCATAGGCGGATGGATCATTATTGCTAATGTAGGGGCATGGAATGAGCTGTGCTCTGGAAAATGCTGTCTCAAGCCTGCCAGCTTTCTCTGAATTGGCAAAGTGCATGTTCCTTCTCCTTTTATGTATTCTTTTTATGCGTATTGATCTTGTACATTATTAAAATTGATTACCTCCTTCATTTATTTCCTCTCCAACTGCTTGGATTCTGGATTCAATTACTTTGGATTTCTTTCTTTCTTCCTTCCTTTTTTTTTTTTTTTTTTTGGAAATCTAGGTTCAGCTGATACAAGAGAAATAATATCCAATCTGTATTTTTGAAGGTACATAACCAGTTTGTCAGGCTATTGGCACAAAACAATTGTTTTATTGTCAGGGCAAGTAAATAAGAACAAGAAGTCTTAAGTATTGGCATATGTTGGTAGTTGGCCAAAAAGGTCTGTAAACAATACATTTTCTATTCATTCCAGAAACCTCATACTCCGTTATTTCTCATTTAATGCAATTGGCAAATACCCATGTCACCATCTAATTTTGACTATAGTTCAACTTTATTTTTCTTTTTCTTTTTTTTTTTTTCCAAATCTAATCCTCATTATAGTTGTAAACATGTGTTTCATTTGGCCTGGTGCTCTTGTGCGAAAGTGATCAAGACAGTCTATGGCTTACACCAGAAAACAAATTATATATAATATAATATATAAACAAATTATATATATTTGTTTATATATTATATTATATATAATTTGTTTTCTGGTGTAAGCCATAGACTGTCTTGATCACTTTCGCACAAAAGCACCAGGCCAAATGGATATATAGACACACCCACACACACATAACATATATATGTATGTATATAATAGACATCTGTCTGTCTGGTCCTCTCATTGGGAACCATTTCGTCCATCCGCCTGCTTTTTTTTTTTTTGTAAAAATGAAACTCTGTGTGGTCACTGATAAGGAGGCATGTCCTTGTGGGAAGTTTGCACTGCAGTGGTTGGTTTATTTCCTGCTGTGAATCTTTCTTTATGGTGCTATGGGACACACCAGGGTAAAAAACAAATGAAACAAGGAGCCACTCCTGCAAGCCCTTGGAACAGTGTAGGTGTGTGTGCGTGTGCACGCGTGTGTTTGGGTTTGTGTGTGTGTGTGTTGTGTCAGGATCACTCTGCCTGTGGAGAATCTTCATTTGATCCATCTTTTTCTAATTCTTTAAAAACCACATTTTTTCACGTTTTCCCCAATACTGTTGCTGTGTGCTTACTTATCTGTAACACCACTTGATACCCTTTATTCATCTAAGCCAAGATTTTCCAATGTGACTTGTGATTGTAGGTGCCTCAGTTTTGTGGGGACATCCTGAGATATCTTGGAGGGCTGAGGCATGGGAACAATTTTTATAGTGGAGGTGCTGAATGCCACTGAACAAAAGGGTAAACGATGTTTCTGATGGAAGCCATGCATTCATTTGCTATTATTAGTTCAAGCCGAGGGTTCCTGCTGCATCCACCACACACTTAGTTCCAGCACCCCTCTTAGAGAGGCCCTATTTTGAAAAAAGGCCCTCTGAGGTCTCAAATTGAGCACCTAAAATCACTAGTCACTTTTGGAAAATCTTGGTCATAATTTTTTGGATGAGTTTAGAATTTGTGTGGTCAAATTTATCTCTGATTTAACTCCTCTGGCCTCAGTAGAGTAATAATGAACCAGTCACGGCTGAAGTATTCTGCTTATCAAAATGAACAGAAACTACTCAAGACAGGTAATTCCTAGAGATGAGGTATGGGTGCTCTGCAGTAATTAAGACCTGATTCTGTGAGTGCCATCAACTCCCACTGCTTTCCATGTGGATGGAGGGCATTCAGCACCTTGCAGACAACAGAAACACCTGCACCTTTTGAAGACCATGGAAGGTTTGCCATTGACTTCAGCTGGAGCAGGACTGCAGGCAGGACTGTATTTCTGCAGTATCTTCCATTAAAACTTCCCCCAAGATCTACTGAGACTCTGACTCACAGTGCCAAGGGGAGTTGTTGGCTGCTCAACACCAACCCCGTTGGATAAAAAGTAAAATGGGAGCAGGTGGAAAAAGCGAAGTGAAGGGTACAAAGCGACGGAGAAAAGCTGTGTTTACAGCTGTGGTTGAAGCTGCAGTGGAGAGTTGCTCCTCTCCGCCTCAGTCTGGGGCAGCGGGAGGACTACGTTTGCAGACACATGCGCTGTGGACAGCTTCCGTTTGGCGAGCTAGCTGGAAAAATGAAAATGACTAGGCCATCAGTTTGGTGTTTTTTGTTGTAAATAGACATTTTTTTTTTTTTTGGGCCCCTGCTGTCTGTTACAGTGTGGAATTCTAGTTCGCTTGAGTCCATCAAGCACCTTTTCCCTTACAACTGATACGGGCCTTGAGGTGAAAAGTCTGCAGAATACGGCAAAACTAAACTGCATTTTACCATCCTCCGTCCATCCCAAGCCATACCAACCTTGTGAGCCCAATTTATCCTTGGCAACATCACTGGGGTAAGTTTGCCCTCATTCGGCCTTGACTACACTAGCATTTCACTACCTCCAATGCAGTTCTAGCCATGGTGGGAACATTCATGGAGGCTGTTCCCCATCATTTTTACCTACCTTGTTATCTGCTTTGATATGTGTCCATATTGCAAACCCCCCTACTGCTATAATACTAACTGGCAGCCTTGTAGATGACATAGTAGCTAAAACCCCCAGTGGCCGATCTACATTAGCATTCCTACGGCTGGCACCAGTAGTTACTGCTACAGTGGGAAATCTGATGAAAAATGATGCAGTGAGCTGTAGCTCACGGAAGCTGACGCTCAGATAAATTGGTTCGTCTCTAAGCTGCCACAAGTCCTCCTTTTCTTCATGTAGACCCAGCCATTCTGCCTGCCTCTTAATTGCTTTGATTGGTGTGGGTAACACATATTTAACAGCTGGCCATTTGGTTAGGGTTTGTCTGTTGTAAAAGAAAAATCGAGTTCATCACAAAGCATTTTCCTGTATTAAAATATACAACTAGGCCACAAGTATTTTCCTGCACTCATATATACCACTGAGTCACAAATTGTCTTCCTGTATTTTAATAAATCACAAATTAAATCCACACATCTCATTATCACCCTATTATCCTTTCTGTTTTTTTCTGTTTTCTCAGCAAGTAGCAGTAAACCCCAGGCCCTTTACCAAACATATGGTTTATATCCTTTATATAAGAAGGGAAAGTTCTTTTCAATAATTAAAAAAAAAATTGAGGTTTTTTTTATTTTATTAAAATCTAATTCAGCTGCAAAAAATCAATTCTCAAAGAAGCTTTCTGACTGACAGTCGTATAAACCCAGGCTTTGCTTCAAGAAAAAAATGGAATAATCTAGTTCAAACTGGATTAGGAACCACTGTTTTGGAGTTCACATGAGCTTGGATTGTGACTAACACCGCTGAATTGTGTTTTAGCGTTTTCCAATTCCAAATTATGGACAAATCTTTAGCCCAACAAACATCACGTCAGTTGCCAGATATTAATTTGCTCATCAAAAACGCTTCTGAGGATTGTCCAGGAGTCTGCTAGGACCTTTGTTCTTATCCGCCAATATATTGCTTCTAAACCACAGTTTTTGAATGTAACTTGGCTTTACAAATGCCTTGCAATCTGGACTGGTAATGGGAAGGCGAGCGTTACCGCGCTAGGTTGTAGGTTCAAGGTGATGTAAAGTCGTTGCTGCCTTATGGTTATTGGTGACGTGGGCATATCGCAATCTCCACCATTGCACTTAGCACGAATTGGCAACCTTACTGGTAATCTCTGCAGAGAGGCCAAGAACAGAATGAGCCATGGAGACTGAAACTGGAGGCGGTCCGGCTAGATCACGGTTGAGTCTTATTGGTAGAGTGGCGTGTGGAGAGCTTGCACTGCTACTGCTGGTGCTCTGGGGATAAATACAGGACTTTGGGCTCCCAGGGGGTCAGTGTGCGCTTCCAGGAGCGCTGAATCCAGATGTAAATGTAAAGGGAGAAAATGTGCTCCCCTCTGAACGTCAGTCTCCCAGATTCTAGCCTAGGGCTATTCGAAAATCAAGTTTAATTATAAATCAGCAGGGCCACTTTTAAGGGACACGTGATTAACCCTGAGTGACCCAGGGCATGTGCTTCAGTTTCCACATTTGTTAAAAAGAGATGATAATACTGCACTTCACCATATCTGCCTGATGGACTTAATCAATAAGGACCCCATCCAACTCCCACTGGAGAGTTTGTCCTTTGCCTTCAATGAGAGCTGGATTGGGCCTTTAGTATTTTACAAAGGCCTTTGAGAACTTTATTTGGAGTCAGACCGTTTGGCCCAGTGCCAACACTTGGTACTTCTCAAGAGCCAGGATACTTACATTGGTGTATAAGGAACCCTACCAGCAACCTGTGCGGTCAATGTAAGGGTCAAGTACAGCTTGCCTTGCACTGGGGCTCATAAAAAGCCTGAAACAGGGCAATGAGGAATGGGAGGCTGTTGCTTGCTAACCCTCTACCCTAGCTGTGGGATGCTGCGTATTCCTACTTGTGCACCAGTCTTGTCCCACAAAAGGGATGTGGTTTGAGCATCCACCCCTTGCATACCAGGGAGCTCTGTGATGCCTCCCATTGTGCCATGGCGTGGTGCCACTCTGCATCACCCCCGAATACAGGGCTGTGCCTAGAAGGCACACTGAGCCAAGATAGCGTGCTCTGATGAGGATGTCAACTGGCTCCGAAGTCAGGAGGCTTGGCAGGACTGGCATGCTTTGATTATCCCCCTCCGGGAGTAGCTGTAAAGAGAAATATTAGAATCTAAAATATATTGGACAAGTGAATTTATCTTTCTTTGGATCTAGGAACAAATCCAATCATGACCCATGATCCAGTTTATTAATGCTTTCAGGGTTTTAGTATCCCCCTGTATTTGCTAATACATTTGTTATACTGTTTCCTGTATATTGTTTGTTGCTCTCTAGGGGACATAAAAATGTTTTCTACATCCCTATCTCAACTCTTACATCTTTTTCTATCATTAACTGTGGATAATGTGGTGTTTGTGTACTGCGAGGGTTTTTTTTAATATAAAGTTTCAACACTCTAGAAGGGGGTGGGGAGGAACCTCTTTCTTCCTCGGCTGGAATCCATCAGAGCCCCCTCTGAATGCCTGCATTTCAAATGGTGATGTTTTCTTTGCTGCTGGGCTGATGTATACAGTATGAGCTAGCTGTTGTGTTTGCAATAATGTATATTTCCTTTAGCAGCACAAGTAGGAAGGACCTCAAGACATCTATCCTAAAACACAGTGAAAGTCCGATTTTTAGTTTCCTCTTTGGTTGGTTATGTTTTAGGAATGTTTGCAAGGAACAGTGCTTCACAGTCAAGGCTTTCCGTAATCAAGAGCTGACACTGACACTGCTTTTAAAACCATTCATGCTTTTCAGGTGTCCAGCTTCCAAACTACTTAGGGCACAAGGGGAAATGTAAACATTGTTCTGTTATTCAACCTACTACACAAGAGCATTGAGTTTGACAAGGCTCCAGGTACCCCTATGTTCCGTTTTCACCTAGATTAGACACTGATATCCTTCCCTGGTGACACACAATCTGCCAGGCTTGTTTTCAGTATAACAATTGGCCACTGTACATGTTAGTTAGTCTTCTTCAAGCCTAGCCTGCTGGGGCTGAATCCAGGAACTTCTCAGTACCTTGCTCAGGATTCAGAGCTCTAGCACATATTTATTAAGTGTGAATTCAGATTAACGGAAGCACTGCATTTATTTAGCTTATGCGTGTAATGTTTTTTGGTCTCCGGTGTTCTTTTAAATCTTCCATCGAAAGCCTGTCCAGCTGGTGCCCTCTTTGCTTAGTCATCATAAGATTCTTAAATGGTTTCGAGGTTTCGAATACCCTTTTTGGTGGTCGCTGTTACCAGATTGGGTTGGGCTGCGTGTGGCCGTTAGTTTGATCTGCAGAATGCGTTAGATGTAGGTTTGTTTGTGTTGCCGACAGATTATGGGGTTATACAAACCGGGCAGATGATGGGTCGACTTATCGGAAAGCCATCATCCCTGAAACAAACAACACCTACAGGGCCATGCTCTGGAGTTACTGCAGCTATACACAGGTGTACGATAACTGAGAGCAGGAATTAGCACTTTCCTTTTCACACTGTTCTAGTCACCGGGAAAGCGGAGGCGGAAATGCGGCCCATTCACTCTCTGTTATTACAGTTTGGGTTCTGACTGCTGTGAAAATGAGTTGCTGTGTGTGCCCAGACTGCAAACAAGACTTGACCTGGTGCTCTCTGCGAACCTGGGTGTAAATGTGAATCGAAATCTGGCTTCATCAGAAAGCCTGACATCGTAAGCACAAACGGGACATTAAAGGTCAACACTTTATATATAAACTGTAAGCCGCACGGAAGTCTAGGAAGGGTAGAATTCATTCTGCCAGTCAAAATGTGGAGAGCTGGATATAGAACAGAATTCAAGACTTTTGCAGTTCAAGCTGTATTTAGCTCTGGATTCCTGTGTTTATGATTTTTGTTTTTATATTTTATTCCCCTGATAGAAGTGCAGTGAGAATTGTCAGACAAGAATCCTTCAGTGTTTGTGTAGCATATTTGTAAAGTGCGTGTCATGTCCACGTCTTGTGGCTCAGCCAAATAAAAGATAACAGCCTACGTCTTCTGCCAGTTAATGGAGTTGCATAGTGAATGCACAGGGTTTGCAGGGCTGGCATTAGTGGAACAGGTTAGTACGTATCCTAAGTCTATTTCATCTGAAGCCTTGTCTTTTTTCCCCATGTACCTCTACACTGGTGGAGAACAGTCACATCTAACCATCCATTTTTTTCTCTGCCAGAAGATGATCTTGACTGGCCTATGAGATGTAGAGAGGTGCTCCCCTCTTAAGCAGTTTGCTCTCCTTTCTTTATATTTTCCATTTCAATAATTTAGAGAAATGAATCCTAGAAATGTAGGACTAGAAGGGACCTCAAGAAGTCATCAAGTCCAGCCCCCTGTGCTGAGGCAGGACTAAGTAAACCTAGATCACCCTACCAGATGTTTATCCAATTTGTTCTAAAAAACCTCCAATGATGGATATTCCAAACCTCCCTTTGAACCGTATTCCAGAGCTTAAATGCCCTAATAGTTAAAAAGTATTTCCTAATATCTAACCTAAATCTCCCTGGCTGCATATTAAGTCCATTGCTTCTTGTCCTATCTTCAGTGGATGTGGAGAACAATTGATCACTGCCCTCTTTAGAACAGGCCTTAACATAGTTGACAACTGTTATCAGGTCCTTCCCCCCTCAGTCTTCGTTTCTCAAGCCTAACCGTGCCCAGGTTTTATAACCTTTCCTCCTAGGCCAAGTTTTCTAAACCTTTTATCATTTTTGTTGCTCTGCTCCGGGCTCTCTCCCCTTTGTCCCCCTCTTTCTGAAAGCATGGCTCACAGAACTGGACAAAGTACTCCAACGGCGGCTGAATGCAGCGGGACAGTTACCTCCCATGTCTTACGACACTCCTGTTAATACACCCCACAATGATATTAGCCTTTTTTGCAACTGCATCATATTGTTGGCTCACATTCAATTTGTGGTCCACTCCAACCCCCAGATCCTGTGCAGCAGTACTACCACCTAGCCAGTTATTCCCCATTTTGTAGCAGTGCTTTTGATTTTTTTTTTTCCTTCCTAAGGGAACTATTTCTCACTTTGTCTTTATTGAATTTCATCTTGTTGATTTCAGACCAATTCTCTAATTCAGGGATCGGCAACCTTTGGCCTGTCAGGGAAAGCCTATGGCAGTCCGGAACGGTTTGTTTACCAGCAGCATCCGCAAGTTCGGCCGATTGGAGCTCCCACTGGCCGCAGTTTGCTGGTCCAGGCCAATGGGGGCTGCGGTAAGCGGTGCGGCCCGAGGGATGTGCTGGCCGCCGCTTCCCGCAGCCCCTATCAGTCTGGAGCGGCAAACCGCAGCCAGTGGGAGCCGTGATAGGCCGAACCTGCGGACGCGGCAGTAAAAAAACCATCCCAGCCCACCAGCGGATTTCCCTGACGGGCTGCATGCCAAAGGTTGCTGATCCCTGCTCTAATTTGTCCAGGCCATTTTGAGTTCTAATCCTCTCCTCCAAAGTACTTACAACCCCACCCAGTTTGGTGTCATCCACAGATTTTACAAACATACTCTCCACTCCATTATCGAAGTCATTAATGAAAATATTGAATAGTACCGGGCCCAGGACTGGCCACACTAGATACAACCTCCCAGTCTGACAGCGAAGTATTGAAAACTAGCCTTTGAGTACGGTCTTTCAACCATTCATACACCCACCTTATAGTAATTTCATCTAGATCCCAGTTCCCTAGTTTGCTTATGAAAATTTCATGTGGGACTATGTCAAAAGCCTTACTAAAATCAAGATTAATCTCATTGCTCTTAGTAATTTCCATAAATTAAACTCGCTGGGGAAAACCTGCAGCCTATAAACCGCAGAAACTGCATGCTTTATATAGTAACATCAGCAGCCAAAGTCAGTCCCTTGCTTATAGTGATTAACTTAAGATCATACCAGAAGGCACATTGTTTCCTGTCAACCATTTAAATGTAATTTCAACTCGCCAGGAATGTTATTAATACACAGCATCCTGTTTAAATGCTTAACATTAGTGTGAAGTGAATTTATTCCTTCCCCTGGTCAGGTATCAAATGTTCACAAAGGACCCCTTCTCTGGGCTTGAATGAACTGGCACACACCCTCAGCTTGTTCTGCTTTAATCGGGATTATTATCTATCTCCCTAGCTAATTGTCCTTTAGCTGACATTCACATCAGGGAGAGTGTCTGGACAGGCTGTGATCTATGCGCATTTAATGCCATAGAGATCAGAACATGGCCATAAATTGTAGAGGGTCTCCTGAGAAGGGATTCCTCAAACATTGGATTTACAGCATGGAAACCTGCAGTGTCTGTTTTGAAGAACCCTCTGTGATCCTCATTAATGCAGCCTTTGGAAATTATGCCCTTTGAGTGTTATGAAGCGAGTGGGAATTATTACAAGCATGAGAGGCAGAGTCCAGGAGTCCATAAAGGCCCCACTAGTGGAGGGCTGTTGGTTTCCTTTTTAACTGGGCTGATGCCAGGCATTCCAGAATGGCATTGTTTTTCTCTTATATTTTAAAGGAAATGTTGCTGTTTGTTAGTCATGGAAGCGTATGCAGATGCCAAAGGTTACCAGGCTGAGGTGATATTTCTGCATTGCTATGATGTCTTTAGTTGTTTAAATTAAATTCTTCCAGCATGAGGATTTAATCTCATTTGATGTATTTTTTTTTCTACAAAAAATTCATCAGGCAAGTTATTCGTGTTTGAAAATTGGCTCTGCTACAGGGGCAGTAAATTTCCTTCCATAGTCAACAGAAGAATTTGGGGCCTGGGGCCAAATGAGCGCTGGGGTTGGGGAATTGAGATCCACGGGTGCTGAAATCCCATGGGCTGTTTCCGGGAGATTTGGGTAGGAAATGGCAGGAGTCTCAGGTGATCTGCTGGCCGCAGGAGATTTCACCCGCCATGGATCCAAAGCTTAAGAAAAAGCCTGGTGAGACGTCTGTCACATCTGAACCACATCAGGAGAATAGGCGGGTCTGGGGTTGGAGCTGATTTCAAACCAAAGCCCCATAGTGGCAGGTTGGGAATCTGAGCCCCCAGTAGTGACAGGGGTTTGGATTACAGCAGCGTGACAAGGTGGATGCAGACCTTCCCCTGTTCCTGAGTTAAAAGCAACTCAGGTTCACACAGGTGTTCCAGGAAGGAGCCATAAAAGCTGCAGCAGCTGCAGGTGAAGACTGTGCTTTGAGACCAATGCTGTGGGAACCCAAGCTAGAGAATAGTCTGGCGGTACATTTTCAGGTCTGTTGCCCTGTGACCAGGAGAGGCAGCTTTCCCTGGAAAGGGGCAATTCATTGGCTAAACATGTGTTTTCTGTGCTGATCTGCCTCATCACCTTACAAACAGATGAATCAGGCAGAGCCCAATGTATCCATCTTCCCTGACGCCTTGTGAAGAAGTTCAGGACCCTGGGGCCCCTTTGCACTGCTCTGGCAATGGAAAGGGCCTTAAGGTGGGTTTAAATGTAAGGTCCTTTTACTCTGGCACAGTGGGGCATTGGTATAAATGAGAATCAGGCCCCTGGGGCTGAACAGTAATTGACCAACTTACTGCAGTATCACTACTGTGCGCCATAGTGATTTTGACTGTTGTGCTAGAATGCTGTAGTGTTTCTTTATGGTCTAAGTGGTCTTTGGGTTTTTCTGTAGGAGGAGGGAGACTTTTCCTGGGGAAAGAAGCAGCTGATGGTGTAGAGGAGGCGCAAAGGACACGGTGAGTGGGCTTTTTGTCACTTTCCCTTTCCAGGACTCGTGTTCTAGAGCAATGATGCAATGATTAGGCTGCAATTGTATGAGCAACATATTTAAAGATGTCCAGGTTGTCACGGCAAAAGATGGTAATGTTGAGCCCATTTCTGGATCATTGACGCAGACGCGCCCAGATGCTCATTAAAGACTTTGTGTAAGTTAAAGCTCTTTCCTGGGCGATTAAACCTCGGAGGTGTCTTTGTGTTACAAAACAGCTGCATGGAAGGAGAGTTGTCACCTAGGCCCACCTGTGGAGACCATGTGGGTCTTGGTGACCAGCTTTGGCGTAGGGTCCCAGGCGGGTCCCTTCTGTATCTGAAAAACGGCTGAACGGGGGGAGAGTGAGACAGACAGATTCGTCCTAAAGTCAGCAATTCAATTCCTATAGTACTTTTGGCCCCCATATGGCAATGAGTTGTGCACAGATACACCCCTCTGACCACACCAAGCCCCACTGACTGCAAAAAGCCTTCCTGAGGTTGGTTGCAGAGAGTGTACCTGTGTGCAGGATCAGGGGCTTTAGAAAGTGCTCATGAAATGCCTCCTGACAGCCTAGAACATAATTGACTTCTGCTCGAGGCTGTGAGCTATCTCCATTTTCACTATCTGCCAGACTGTTCATAAAAGAGAAAACCCATGTGATCTAGGGCATCCTAATCACAGACAGTCAGACCAGAACCCTGGGTCCAAACATTTCCAGAGCTGGGGAAATGCCTGCTGTGGGTCTAAATTTTGCAACACAGGCCCAGCTGTAATATTAATGCCTGTTTCCAGTTGCAAATCTGTGACAACCCTTTTTTAAGAAATGGCTTGGATCTAATGAAAGAAGAATAGTCAGACAAGAATCTGTTGTCTTGACATTCTCCTGCAGTAAACTTTCAAACAGAAAAGGTATTACCTTGCCCTGAACAGTAACCTGCACTGTTAGCAAAGTTGCAAAACCTGTCACCGACGCAGCCACACAAAAAGAGCCAAATTCTGTGTTTTCATTTACTTCAAAGAAATCGAACTTGGGCTGAATTGGGCCCATTATATGCACTTCGCTATATGATCTAATGGCTTTCCTGCTGCTTGATGTATACTGTTCTGACACAGAGAAACAATTCCTCATCTCTGTTGAGGGTTTCTGGTTTCTTTCCATTTTTAAATATATAAAATATGTATGTCTTCCGTGTGTTGTCTTGAGCAAACCTCCCCCTTTGAAAGAAGGCACGAAAGGTTAACAGCAGAGGGCTGTAGATGTGACACTGCTCTCATCTGGTGTTGTTTTGATTCTTCTCTGCAGGCTCATAGAGAGTAACCTTTCAGTGAGCAGGGCAATAAATAGTGTCGAGGGTGATTAAACCTATGACAGCTGGTGCATATATCTCAATAGAGCTGAGACAGGGCATCCAGTTCTTCAAGTCACTGAGTGCCCGCAACTCCCAATAGGAGGAGACCTCCTGAGTATCTGTTGCCAATGCCAAAGGTTCTTCCCTGGTCCAGGCTGCAGAAAGCTGCTGACACTCAACAGCCCTTAGCAGGGTCCTCTCAGCACCTGGAAAGATTAGGTCTAAACTTTGTGTCTCTTCTCATATGCAGTGTTGGTGTTGCCATGTTGATCCCAGGATATTCGAGACACAAGGTGGGTGAGGCAATATCTCTTATTAGACCAACTTCCACTGGTGAGAGAGACAAGCTTAGGACCTTACACAGAGACCTGAAGAAGAGCTCTGTGTGGTTCGAAAGCGTGTCCCCCTCACCAACAGAAGCTGGCCCAATAAGAGATATTACCTCATCCACCTTGTCTCTCTGTCTCTTCTTAGTTATTTGTCCCTGCCAATACTAAATGTGTCCTTCCTACCTCCATCTTTGAATGGCCAGAGGAGCTGCGCACTAAGCAGGTGAGAGCACCAGCTGTGTTAGAGTTCATCACAATTTTCATTCAAAATATCTTTGAAGAAATATGGCTTTTAGGAGGGAGGGGGTCAAATTAGAACTTCAGGTGGGAAATTTCTGTTTTTGAATTTTTCGGGGAGGTTTTATTTGAAAAACTGAAACTTTCATTTTGGGGCAAAAGTCTCTTTTCGTCTTTTTTTTTTTTAATGAAAACCTGAGAACTTTTGAAGAAAAATTCCAATAAAAACAAAAATGTTGTTTTCATTGAAATTTTTCACAGGAACAAAAACCATTTCCAGACCAGCTCCAATTTGAATTTATTTGGGTAGATCATCTCCCCCCTAGATCCTCAACTGGTGGAAAATACTGTAGCTCTAATCAGTCAAGAAGGACACCAAATGACACCAGATGATCTCCATTGACTTCAGCAGAGTTACACTAATCTGCACCAGTGGGAGATCTATCCTAGGGTTTTTAAATGTCTTTAAGAGCCTGGGTCAGAGGTAACACATGCTCTGGCCTTCATATAGAACTGATTCTGATTGCTTCCACTGCTGAATAGTACATGCAGATTAACTGCATTGGTTTCACTAGAGTTACTGTAGATTTACACCAGGACATAAGTACTTGTATTGTGGAAATACTGTGAAAATTATATGTAATAATGTAAAGGTTATATGTTTTTTGGGCCCTAACAATTGACTTCCCAGGACATAAAAAATCTTGAATCATGTGAAAAAGGATACAAAGACAAAATACTGAGCTGTTTGGTTATATTTAAGTTTACTCGTGTGTTGTTGTTTTGTCCCTTTGTTTGAGTTTCTCTGGAACATGAATTCACTGATCCAGAGACATGATATTTCTGCTACCCTTCCTCTCAGATCAACTGCGTGCATGTATGCACACACGTGTGTGTAATTAGTTACACAGATGATCTCTTTGGTGAAACTTTGCAGAATGCAAATCCCCGCCCGGGTAACGAAGATTTATAAATGTGAAAGCCAGAAGAGACCACTGTGATCATCTAGTCTGACCTCCTGCATTAATACAGGTCATGGAATTTCACTAGGGCCTGATCTACACTGGGGGGAGGGAGGATCAATCTAAGTTACGCAACTTCAGCTACGTGAATAACATAGCTGAAGTCAACATACTTAGATCTACTTACCGCTGTGCCTTCGCTGCGGTAAGTCGACAGCTGACGCTCTCCCGTCGACTCCGCCTGCGCCTCTCGTCCTGGTGGAGTACCGGAGTTGACGGGAGAGCGCTCAACCACTGATTTATCACATCTAGACTAGACGCGATAAATCGACCACCGCTGGATCAATCACTGCCTGTTAATCCAGTGGGTAATGTAGACAAGCCCTAAGTGATTCACACATTGAGCCTGGCAACTTGAACTAGACCCTATATTTTAAAGACATCCAGTCTTGGTTTAAAGCCTCCAAGTGATGGACAATCCACCACATCTCTTCTTTAGCTACTTCAATAGCTGGCTGCCCTTACTTAAGAATTTGCATCTTATTTCCCGTTTGAATGTTGCTGACTTCAACTTCCAACCACTGGCCCTTGTTATGCCTCTGTCTGCTAAAGCAGGGAGTCCTCTAGTATCAGGCATCGATTCCCCATGGGGGGAAGGGAGGTAGAGATGAACACATATCTCAGCTGTCCTCAAACAGCCTTCCTGTCTGTGGCTCCTTCGTAAAGCAGAGCTGTGGGGCAGAAGAGGTTGGATAGATCAATACCACCATCAAAGACTTCCCCTGTATTCTTTTGTACGATGAACTGGGTATGATGACCACCTGGCGCGAGCAAGACCTTGAAATATACAGCACAGGGCTGTTTTTCCCATTGCTGACTCTTTTCGGAGCTCCACACTCAGTGAAGCGATGCTGTTCCATTCTTGCTTCAATTTTCCTCCTGGTGGAAAGTGATAAATCTGTCAGCAAAGAGAAAATTCACATATCTGAGCTTTAAAGCCCCAGCCATAAATTGTTTATAGTATCAGTCTTATGATGGCACCCAGGCATGAGGTTGAAGTTAAGGGTTTCAATTCTGAAGCCCTGTCATTTAGGGGGCTCTATTTTAGGGATGCAAATTCCTCCCATTTAGGGCTAGGGGGCCCAGCTTACAAAGTTTCCTGCAGGCTATTGGCTGTGAAACTGCCCTTAACATCAGTGAGAACTCCACATCAACCCCCCCTTATTTAATGCGTAAATTTCCATCAGCAGATTTCCTCAGGAGAGAGAAATTGGATTTTTGTACTAATAACTAAAAGGGCCATTTTTTGGAAATTGTAAATATAATATAATTTACCCCTTTCTGTTGCTTGGGTGAGGCCCCCTGTGCAGCTCTATGGCCGTATCTGCACTGATTGGTAGCCCTATTACAGCGCCACCTTTGGTAGCCAGGGCAGAAGCACTAGTATAGACAGGGTGTGAAATTTCCTAGCAGGGAAATTAGGGCCCCATCCTGGAAGACGCTGGACATATACTTTCAATAGGAGCTGAAGTACCTTTTGGGGTGGCTCTGCACCTTGCAGGATCGGATTTGTAGGCTCCCAGGTAGAGCACAGGGGGCATCTTCACTTGCCTCATTTAAAGCTGGGGTTACATTTCTGAAAGCGACTTAAGAACCTAATTCCCATGGAAAGACAATGGGAGTTGTATCCATGTATCCAACTGCCGAGTTTGGCTCTCTGTCTCCTAGAAATCAACTCCCAGCCTCACAACTTAGATGATAAAACATGGGGTATACTTACACACACCTCTGCATAATATGTGCCACAAAAGATGCATGACAACTGCGAGGAGATATGAGCTTAATGTGAAAAAGAGCCTGTGGTTTAAAAGCAAATCTCTACACAATTTGTAGCGGAAGCATATTGTGATACCCCTGGGTAAAGATCAAACTGGAAAGTATTTACTGACATCTGATTCTCCTCAATTTTGGTTGGATCCAAATCTAGAAAAAGGGCATTTTGTGTCTGGTCACGGTCCAAAAAGGCAGAGCAAAATCACCTGGAGTTACAAATGTGTTACAGTTCAGAGCTCTTAATGCGATTAGGGACAGGTTCTTTTAGTCTGACTTGTTTGCCAAATGAAATATTCTCCTCCACTATTCACAGAAAGGAATTACAGGCTATGTGAATCATGTTTTTCATTTGGTATTGAAATGCATTTTCGATGTTATGGACCCAATCCTGAGTCTGTGAGGAAAGGCTCAGTGAAAGGGCTTCGCAAGGGACACGGATAGCTGGGGGTGGGGCAACAGCACCAGATCTTCATGTCCATACTGGAACTGAGGTCCAGTGACCAGTGGGGCTTCCAGCTACTGCTGAATATTGCACAGCCCAGCATGTGTGGCCCACTGTCCCAATTAGGGCTATGTTCATGTGGTTCTTTGCTGGGTACTGACCCACTAGCCATCAGCATTGCCAACCCAAAGCATTCAAAAATCAAGAGCTGGGCCCCCAAAATCATGAGATTTTTTTTTTTAAAAAATGAATGTTGCATTGTTCTTATTTTCCTTTTTGTTTTTGAGCATTCTGGAATCAGGTTTTATTCTTCTCTGAGTGTTAGAATCATGGGGGGTGGGGCCTTTTAATGGAATCTGAGATTTTTGTGTAATCACATGACTCCAGGAGCTGGTGCTTTAAGAAAAATACCAATTGTTGTGAGACTTGCTATCAAATTGCGAGAACTGGCAACAGGGAGCCATGCTCCTGGCATACACCTAACACCCCGGAACTGAGGTCCAGTGACCTGTGGGAGTGGCCTGCTTCTAGCTTCTGCTGAATATTGCCTAGCACAGACCAAGTGGCCCATTGTCCCAATAAAGTTTATGCTCATATGGTTTGGTGCTCTGTAGTGAAATGTGGTGCTGCCACATAATTTTTAAGATGTGCTTGTATTTTGCTTGCTTGCTCACATAGGGCAGTTTAGGTTTGGACCCTAATTCTCCTCTTGCACTGGTTTAACTTAAATTTAGTGAAGTTACTCCTGATGTAAAGGGTCAGAATTTAAGCTGCATGACTGTAGCCTTACAATAAAAGAATTGTTAGATCCAAACCTCCCCCCTTTTAGCAGAGAAAGGTATAACAAGAAACAGTGGCTGAAAGTGTCATATATAAGACACCAGACCAGAGGTAATTGTTCTGCTCTGCTCACCACTGGTGAGGTCTCAGCTGGAGCACTGTGTCCTATTTTGGTGGCTACACTTTAGGACAGATGTGGACAATTGGGAAAGGGCCCAGAGCAGCGCATCAAAAATTATCAAAGTTTAGAAAACCTGACCTATGAGGAACAGTTACAAAAACTGGGCACATTTAGGCTTGAGAAAAGAAGATTTGGGGGGGGGGGGACCTTATAACAGTCATCAGATATGTTAGCAGCTATTTTAAAGAGGGCCGTGATCAATTGTTCTCCATGTCCACTGAAGATAGGTCAAGAAGTAATGGGCTTAATCTGCAGCAAGGTTAGACATTAGGAAGAATTTTCTGACTATAAGGGCAATTAAGCTCTGGAATAGGCTTACAAGGGAGGTTGTGGAATACCTGTCACTGGAGGTTTTTAAAAACAGGGTTGGACAAACACCTGACAGGGATGGTTTAGGTTTACTTAGTCCTGCCTCAGCGCAGAGGGCTGGACTTGATGACTTCTTGAGGTCCCTTCCAGCCTGACATTTCTATGATTCTGAGTTGAAGCTAGACAAATTCAGACCGGAAATAAGGCATACATTTTTAATGGTGAGAGTAATTAACCATTGGGACAATTTACCAAGGGTCTTGGTGGATTCTGCATGACTGACAAGTTTTAAATGAAGATGGGATGTTTTTTCTAAAAGATCCGCTCTAGGAATTATTTGGTGGAAGTTCTACGTTCTACAGGAGGTCAGACTAAAGGAACACAAGGGTCCCTTCTGGCCTTGGAATCTATGATTCTAAGCCTCTTCTGAGAGTGTCATGTATTGTGCCAAGTGGCATTTCTACTCAACACATTGCAATAACTAAAAAGACTTTTATTAAACTCTCTTTGAGCACAGCTAGCCATTGGCTTGCCCATTGCTGCTGTAACTATTTGCCATTAGCCATGGATCCTGACCCATCAGAGCTGTTCATGGTTCATCCATGAATTCCAGCTGTAAATGTTGATTGATTACGCACCAAGAAAAAGAGAGAAATCAGGTGCAATGAGAGATCTTCCATTGGGAGGAGAGGACCGTGAAATCCAAGAAGGCAAAACATTCAAATCATGCAGATGAAAAAGTAAGAGTGTGAGAGAGAGGCAAGACAATACATAGAACAGAACCTTTTCTTCTCTTGCCTTCCTGTGTGTGAGTACAGCACCTACCACAATGGGGCCCTGATCCTGCATGGAGCACCGCCATTAGTTAATGACAATAATAGAATGAATCAACAGGGTAGCAGATTCCAGCATGTAACCATCACGAGAGTTAATTCATTGTATTCACACTCATCCAAATGTGAAGAAACAGCCTCACCAGAGATGGGTCCAGTTCTGTACCCCAGCAGGAATAAGGACAAGGGTAGCTTTGTGCCCTTGATATACTGGGTTACCGCGGGGGGCCATAACAGCCTCCAAAATTAGAGCAGCCCAGAGCTTGCAAGAGGGCTAGCACTGGGTCTTTTATCTCAGCCCTGTACTGTGCTTGCACTGGGGAATTCTTCCCTGGCTTTAGGCACATTAAGAGCCCCTGTCTGCTGTTATTAAATTAATTGCATTGTAACAATTATTTTTCATCTGAGACTCTCTCTCTCTCGCTCTCTGTCTGTATCTATCCATCTGTCCTCCCTTGCTGCAATTCATGTGAACAATTTACCATAGTGATTGTAGGGTAGCAACAAAGGAACTGATTTACTTTCTGACATGGTTAATGTCCTGATTTAATGTGCCTCTTATATCATGCTCAGCCCCCTAAATTATAGGGTACCCTATGCAATTAAATGGTAAAGTTTCAGAGGCGCTTCTCCAAGGCAATCTGCAAAATGGGTTGAAATGCAGCTGCTACTAACAGTGCTCATATTAAAGCTGGCAAAGTAAAAATGCTTTCATCTTTTTATGTTAGTTACATGTCTTTAGTTTCAATTAAACTGATTATTTCTACCATCTTGTTGTTCCAGATCACTGTCCCCTGAGATTTTCTAAGACAGGAAATATGATATGCGTAACAACTGCATACGTTTAAACCTTCAAACTTCATTCTTTCGCGGGCGACAAGACCAGAGACACTGGGCCAGACTATGATCCATTTACCCCAGTGTTAATCCAAAGTAACTCCATAGGTTTTGGTGGAATTACTCTGGATTAACATTGCTGTCATCAAGATCAGAAGCTGGTTTCCAATATCCCTTTAACCAAAAAAATCACCTGTTGTCTTTGCATCTGGAATATATTGCTATATTATCAAGGATCAGATAACATATTGCATTTGCATAGTGTCCTGCATTTCAAAGGATCCCCCAGTTCTTTCTGTCAGGATACACTTCACACATCACTGTAAGGAAGCTCACTCTGGGGTGAAGAGTGGCTTCTCTTTAAAGGACCCTACACTTGAATTTGGCCTCTACCTTGTTTGGGAACACAATTGAGCCCCAAACAATGCAGACCAGCCCTGCACAATAGGGTCCTAATCCCCCAACTACCTGAGTAGCCCTTATACATAACGAGATTTTTCATGCGCATAAGAGTTTGAAGGATGGAGCTTTTGTTTAGGACAGGAAGTGAAGAATAACGTTGTATCCAGTGAAACTGCAGCGGGATTTTGTTTGTTTTTGTTTTAGGGAGAATGTAATCCCTCAGGTTTGGAGTTAGATGAGACAGCCGTGCTAACACCTCTGTCTAGGTCCTGATCCACATGTAAGGAGCTTTTCCTCACACAGAGACAACCTGTGCCTGCCAATAGTGGGGGGGGCATAGTGAGGGCAACCGGCTTCAGCAGTGTTACTGAGCATGCTCAGTACAAATCAAGAAGCAAAGGGGGGACAGACGTGACCCCACATGTCCCCCCCAAGCGCTGCTTCTGGTCGCACACGACATCTAAGTGAAGGCAGGGGGCTTGATTCATATCTCTCGTACACTGGAGTAACGTCACCGCCTTATTTTGTATAAGCAGAAGATGACTCTAGGCCAATGGCTCTTCTTCCTTGACTACTCCCACGTACGAGGATCGCACGAAGGGGGCTTCTGCTCTTGCAGGCAACGCCAGGGCTCAGAATCTCGCTTTACATCTTGTCCCCAAACCATCCAACTGGAAGATACAGATGAATTAATAACTGACAACTTCTTGCCATTCTGTTGCCAATGGTTCTGACGTAACCCGAGATGCTATATTTAGGATTAGTCTGTGGTGAAGTAAGTCCCTTCCCCCCACCCCCAACCTGTTGAGCTCCAATACTCATTTTAATGATCTCATTTTATAATTAAGGGAAAGAAAAACAATACGCTCAATAGAAATTAGGTTATAAAATGGGAGGAGAATGAATTACAAAGGCAAGACCGTCTGGTAGTTATACCAAGCAAGATAAATTTCATTTTAAAAGGTCTCCAGTGGTTCAGCGTGCTGCTAAGAATAAAACAAAAAATGATGCTTTGATTTGCTAAATGAAAATAACCGTGTGTTACAGGGGGAGAGCATGCTGTCTAATGCTTGGCACAGGATCTTGGGAGTGAGGAGACCTGGCTTCTATTCCTGGCTTTGCCACTGGGTGACAAGTCATTTAACAGCTTGCAACTTTGTGTCTTGGTTTACCAGCCTTGTAAAATAGGGCTAACACAGTGGTTCCCAAATGTATTATGTTGTACCCCCCCCTTACCCATAATGTAATCTGTTCATGTCCCCCCAGGAGCCAGGGCTGGGAATGGGGCTGGGAGCTGGGGGCCAAGGCTGGGGCCAGAGCTGCACCTGGGGCAGTGGATGGGAGCGAGCTGCAGTCAGGGCTGGGGCTGCAGCCGGGGCCGGGGCCAGGGCCAGGGCCAGGAGCTGCAGCTGCAAGCGGAAGCCACGGCTGGGAGTGGGGCCAGGGCTGGGAACCGGGACACAGTCGGGGGCTGGGGCTAGGGTCTGGGCCGTGGTCGGGGGCCCGGGAGCCTGGCCACAGTTGGAGGCTGGGTCCAAGAGTTGGGCTGTGGTTGGAGGCTGAGGCCGGGGCCAGGCTGCGGTTGGGGCTGGGAGCCAAAGCTGGGGCCTCGGCTGGGGGCAGGACTGGGGGCTAGAGCCGGAGTGGAGCTGGCAGCAGAGTGGGGCTGGGTGGTGATCCCTCCCCACCCCATGTGGGTGCTGGCCTGGGCCCCGCTGTGCCCCCCAAAACTTTCATCTGTGCTCCCCTGGGGGGGCATGCCCCACAGTTTGGGGACCACTAGACTAATAGGGCAGGATGTGGTGAAATATAATTAGTTACTGTTTGCGAAGCACTCTGAGATCCGTTAATAAAAACAATTCTAGACGTGCAGAGAAGATTCCCGGAGAGAACACGTGATTTTTCTATTCCATTACGGAAAGGCTCTGGGATGCAAGGCTGCAAATCATGTCAGTGCCTAGGACTTCTCAGTGTTATAAAAACCTAGTGGTGCCAGGCTGCTGCAGCACTGGGCTTGTGGCATCTGGAGAATGTGCTCAAGCCGGAAGACCCCACAATCAATGCCCTTTCGACAGCTCACATGCAATTCTTTACGTACTGTTAGAAGGACCCACCCGGGGAACGATGATTTAATTCAGACAAACAGAAAATCTGTAGGGCCTGATCCTGTATGGAGCTGAGCACCTCTGAGGAACTGAGGGTCCTCCTCTCCCATCACCAAGGGGGAGGCAGCGATGGCCTTAATCTCTGTGATGGTTAAGAGCTTGTCTCGTTCTCTCCTGTGAATGCGGGGTCAGAGCCGCTGACGGCACAGAGGACAAACAAATGATAGCAAAGAAGGTGTTTCCTGTGGAGAGTTCTCAGTGAAATCCTACTCTATCTTTTCACTGAGCTGATGGAAGGAAGCTCCCAGTTTGTCCCATTCACCATCTCAGGGACAATAGAAAGGACTTAACTGAAAACGTCCACCAGCTCAGCAATGCTGTAATGCTGTCGCGTCCGCTATCATCTAATGGAAAACAGATTGGCCCTTTCCCCCCACCTGGTTCCTAAATGACTCAGAGGAGTGAGCGAGCATGAGCACTCGCTGAAGTAATCTGATTTGGTGAGATATCCCCAGAAAGAATGTACGCCCGAGACCTGGCACTCTCAGCCATGAGTGTGTAAAGCGATGGGAGTTGCATGAAACAACAACAACACACTCAACGGCCACACGGGCTGAAGCTGGAGGTTGGCTGAGGGTAACATAGCCGTGGAGCTAATGATTCCCTTCAGAATTGCATCATTTCATGCACACTGAGTCATTGTGGGAATATTTGGGAAAACAAGTCGGAATTGAGTATTGAGGATGTCCTTGGGGGTGTTGCAACAGCATAATATTGCATAGGTAACTGTGTATCGAAATGGCGCTGAATGATTTGGACTGCGGACCTCGTCTTTGTTACAGAGTAAGAGTGACTCAAAACAATGCCCTAAAGATATCAAGGGTTCTCAGGAGCCTCTCAATGTGCTGTTACACAACTGCTTTTTAATTGGTGTCAACCGTCCTGTCCTCTTGAGACAGCTGGAACAGAAGCCCAGTCCTGAGCCTATGCCAAGCCTGGCCGCCGGCCTGAGAGGGGGGAGTGCGCCCTCTTGATCCTGGAGTCTCTGGGATCTAGTTCTGCCCTGGCACTGATTAGGGCAGCCTTCAGCGTTCCCTAATTCATGTCCAGCTGTTCAAAGCCCCTATGGGCCTTCCAGCAGTTGCAGATCACTCAGGCACATAATCTGGCCCCCCATTTCCACTGGAATGCCGCCTGCCCACTCATGACTGGCTGCGTCTACACAACAGCCTCAGTCGGCAGAACTTATGTCGCTCACAGGTGTGAAAAAACCACCCCCCTGAGTGACGTAAGTTACACCAACCTAAGTGCTCATGTGCATGGCGCTATGTTGGCGGGAGAAGCTTCTGCCGCTCACAGAGGTGGTTTTATTATGCCGACAGGAGAGCTCTCTCCCGTCTTCACCCGACGTTCTGCAGTGGCGCAGCTGCATCAGTACAGTTGCAGTGCTGTACATATAGACATGATCCAAGAAAGTCCCCTGTGCCAGGGGCCCTCAGCTGGCCCTGAGCTTTGCAGGGAGGGTTGCCTGTGACGGCAAGGAAGACCTTTTGCACAGGCATAGCTGGCACCAGGGCGTCCCATGACACCCGGGAAGCCAGGATCTAGAGCTGGGAGGTGCTAGCGTTTATCTTGGAATCATAGCTAGGCTGAACAAGAATCCATGTCAGGTATTGTTGACAGGCTGGAGGTACCGTGCTCTGTGAAACCCATCAATGATCCAATAGGAGATATGTTCACTGATCCCAACAATGGCACTTCACTCTATAGAATGTTCTGTATGAGGGTCACACACTGCTTGACCAGGATGAATGTGCGGTCAATAAGTGTTTTATCCCCTTTATAGTTGAGGAAACTGACGCACGCAGAGAGACTAAGTGACATGATCCAAGAACATTCTATGGCAGGGTCTTGGACAGAACCCAGACCTCCTGACACCTGTCCACTGCTTTAACCTCAAGGCCATCCTTCCTGATGGGTAGGGCTTTGGATTGGGACATGGGAGAAGGGGTTCAATTCCTGGGTCCTCCATTGGCCTGCTGAGTGATCTTGGTCAAGTCATGTCCTTCTCCAGGCCCCAGTTTCCCCATCTGTAAAATGGGGATAATGATACTGATTTCCTTGGTAAACTGCTTTGAAATCTATGGATGAAAAGTGCTAGATAAAAGCTAGGGATTATTATTAGTTACAGAATGTCTGCCCTGATCGGTTTGTACATAAACTTGGCAATCTGCTCACCAAGGAGTGTACAATCTCAGAGCCTGATCCTTCAGCCCTCTCAGGTGCAGCCCCACTGGCTACAAGATCAGAATAGACTGTAGGGGAACTATTCCTTCAAGTAGGGGTAGCAGAACTGAGCCCTGAACTGTAAGATATAGTTTGTAACTAAGAACAAGGCTACTATTATTCTGGGGTGTATGAACAGGATTGTCATGTGTAAAACACAGGAGGTAATTGTCCCGCTTTGCTCAGCACTGGTGAGGCCTCAGCTGGAGTGCAGTGTCCAGTTCTGGGCATCACACTTTCAGAAAGATGTGGATGAATTGCCGGGAGTCCAGAGAAGAGCAACACAAGTAATCAAAGGTTTAGAAAATCTAACCTAGGAGGAAAGGTTAAAAAAACCTGGGCACACTTAATCTGGAGAAACGAAGACTGAGGAGGGACCTGATAATAGTCTTCAGATATGTTAAGGGCTGTTCTAAAGAGGACTGTGATCAATTGTTCTCCACATCCACTGAAGATAGGACAAGAAGTAATGGGCTTAATTTATAATAAGAGAGTTTTAGGTTAGATATTGGGAAAAGCTTTCTAATTCTAAGGGTAGTTAAGCTCTGCAATAAGCTTCCAAGGGAGGTTGTGGAATTCCCATCACTGGAGGTTTTCAAGAACAGGTCAGACAAACACCTGTCAGGAATGGTCTAGGTTTCCTTGGTCCTGCCTCATCAGGGGGCTGGACTTAATATCTCTTGAAGTCCCTTCCAGCTCTACATTGCTGTGATTACCCAGCATCCCCAGCACTGTGTTGCCATCCTGCTGCTGGCTAGTTCCCACGGGAACCACACTGCCTGGCGAAAACTCACTCCCTTGCCCCTCCTCCTTCTCTCTGTCTCTCACGCTCCCTGCCTCCCCCATTTCCCTGCATCACTGCGCTGTGCTGGGAATTGCAATGGTGCCTTGCATGTGTTCAGGCCACCAGCATAAGACCTCACACCTGGCACACACACACACACACACACACACACAAAGTTTGGGAACCTCTGTCATAGAAGTTTCATCATCCTGAAGCAGAAGCACCATAACAGGGAAGGTGGGGAGCCCAAGCGGCCATGGCCCTCCCACTTTTTACTAGCCATAAGGGCGTGTGATGAGGGCGGGAGTTGGCGGAGAGGAGCAATTGGGTGGCTGGGCCTTGGGGGGAAGGGGCGGCGTGGAGAGTGGGGCCACAGTTCGGGCACCAGTGACTCCCCCACTTTTAGGAAGCTTCTGCCGCCCCTATCTAGAAAGGAAAAACAAAGCAATTCTGGGTGGAGTCAAATCACCATAGTTTGTGTGAGAAGAAGGTGTCATAAAAACTGAACAGAAACAGAAAAGGTTCCCTTTGCTTTCTCGACAAATTCAGACTGGAAATAAGGCATAAATTTTTAACAGTTAGAGTCATTCACCATTGGAACAACTTACCAAGGGTCACGGTCAATTCTCCATCACTGACAATTTTTAAATCCAGATGGGATCTTGTTCTAAAAGATCTGCTCTAGGAATTATTTTGGGGAAGTTCTCTGGCCTGTGTTACACAGAAGGTCAGACTAGATAATCACAAGGGTCCCTTCTGGCCTTGGGATCTATTAATCTAAGCAAATGTAGTGTCTTGCTACAAACAGCTGCATTCCTCCAGCCTTGTTCTGTACCTGCTGATGCTTAAGCTATCAATAATCATAAGGCTTTCTGGCATGCTAGTATCTCAACAGGGCTGACAGATTTCATCTCTAAAGTCCCTTTATTGGAACTTGTTCCTCAGAAAGGCTTGCAAATTGCTCTGATCTTACCAGACAAAGCCATCGCTCACTCTCTGAGTCCTTGAATATCCCACACAATAATGTATGAATTGGTGAGAATCACCCGAGATAAAATATCCTTTACAACATCAAAGTCCCCGATTTCCTAGCTGTCAGCTACAGGTATGTGAAAGTCCTGACAGGCTGAAGATAGAAGGAAGAGATAAAGCAAAAAGGAGCGAGGGAAGGGAAATTCTCTGAATGAAATGTTCAGTCATTAGGTTTGGTGTTAGGATTTCAGTGAAAAAGGATTAGTGTGACTGTCTGAGGTGTGAGCAAAGCAATGTGCTTGTGCCTTCAAAAATCAGTACGCAATGGCAGAAGCTGATACAAATCAGGAAGGGACAGATTCTGGTCTCAGTTACACCGGTGCCCATCTGGAGTAAGGCCATCCAGAATAAATGAGATAAAAATCCAGGCCTAAACGTTGAATGTGCAAAACCCCTTCGCTCTATTGTGAAATCTGTCAATTTGGGAGTCCACATTAGGGGAAAAAGCAGTATTTTCTTATGTGTTAGCTTGTGTGCAGCAGTCAACATGAGCTAACTAACATGAGATTGAGATACCACCCTTGTGAAAACAAGGCAGTTTGTTGTTTTCATGTGTGTTAGCAGGTCAAGGCGAACACTAGAGGCAAGCCAAGTGCTAACACATGTGAAAACTACAACCTGCTTTGTCTTTCCTAGGATACACCTTGTGTTAAATACCTTGTGTCAGCTAACGTGTGATAAGAACACATCTTTTCTCCTAGTGAGAACAAGGCCTGAGTTTGTTTAGTTCCTAACACTGGTCTCCTTGTAACAAACATTGATACAAGGCTGGCTTCTGCTCGGAGGCTGGCGCTGTCTTCACTGCCAAAAAAAGTGATTTTTTTTTTTTTTTTTTACAGCAAGATAACTAAGGCAAGTGAGCTCTCCCACTGTTGAATCCTAGTGGACACAAGGCACAGTTTAGTTTTTACCTTGTACCAAGGTAAAGTCAACACCCAGCTATGTTGAGGTAAAAACTACAGAAACTTGTCTCCACTAGGGCGTTTCAGTGAGTGAACTAACTTGCATTAGCTAAAAAACACCAAAGAAACCAAATAAAAAACAAACACACACACACACTTTTTTGGCAGAGAAAGCAAAGCCTCAACTAGGTAAATCTGGAACAATTTTGTTGAAGTAAAATGGCATGGATCTAAGGGCTTGTCTCCACTTACTGGGGGAAAGACCCGCTAAATCAACTGCCGATCGCTCTCCTGTCGACTCCAGTAATCCACTGGAATGAGAAGCGTAAGGTAAGTCGATGGGAGAGTTTCTCCCGTTGACCCTGCACGGTATAGACACCGCAATAAGTCAACCTAAGGTACGTCGACTCCAGCTACATTATTCACATAGCTGGAGTTGTGTAACTTAGTTCAACTTAGTCCCGCAGTGAAGACCTGCCCTAACTGAAGTCAGAATCTGACCTATACATTTAAACTTCCCTACTTTTGTATTTTAATGGTTATGTATTCATCCCGCCACCTCCCCATCCCCACTGCTCCAATGTTCCTAATCCCCTTTCTCTTGTTTTTTTTAGAGAGCAGTTTGGCTAGCTGCAGGATCACAGATGCTTTCTGGCAAACACACAGAGCACTTTTCTCAAGTGACATAAATATTGTACATTATTTGCTGCCCTGCCAAAATGCAAACACACACACACACACAAATTCCTAACTAAGCAACATTCCTTAAAAGTTAAGATACTTTCTTCCAAGCAATGATCTGGCATATGATAAATCCAAATTGACCATGCACACCGTGTGTTGAAAATATGTGGAAAAATGCCTCTCCCCAAACAATTTGTATTAAACCACTTCTGAGACAATACATTACTGTACCTTTATATGGCACACAGGGGCTTAACAATACTTCGAGAAAACTATTTTACTAGGTAACAAAAAAAGTTATGGAAAACATAAATATTTGATACTTCTGGCAATTCATTTTACTACTTGCCTTTCCAAATGATTGGTGCAGTTCATGGAAAAAAATATTTTTGTGGTTGGGTCATGTTAACGTTTCTTTAATTCTTCTACTTGAAAGTTGGGATACAATTTCTCTCTGCAATGCAATAAAGAAAAAACAAATGGTACTTGGATGTTCTGAGGCACACATGGACGATTTTAGGGAAATATGGACTGGTGCATGGGCATCAAATACAGAATAGGCAGGAAGAATGTTTGCACTGGAGTAATGTATTCATGGATATGGTACTGGACTGGGAGGCAGGAGACCTGCATTCTATTCCTGGTTCTGCTACTGACCTGCTGAGTGACCTTGGGCAATCACTTACCTGTCTGTGCTTCTGTTTCTCCTCCTAGTTGTTGGCTGTACTGTCTATCTAGATTGTAAATGTTTCAAGACAGGGATCTCTTACTAGGTGTTTGTGCTGAGCCTAACAATGGATCCCACCTCGGTTGCAGCCCCTAGGCTGCTACCCTATAAATAATAATAATCATGGTCTTTGACACAGTGCCTCATATTTAGAGCCGGTGCTGCAACCCCTCTATGTGCAGAACTCCCTTTGAAGTCAACGGAAGCCCCGTATGTAGAGTGCATGCAGGAGTAGGGCCATTTATAGGGCAGCAATGCACGCAGGCCGAGTCAAGGTGAGGGTCCAAGAAGGAACAGGTTTCATGCTGGATTACCCACAAAAGTTGTGCTGGTATAAATCTCCTTACGTCAGTGAGATAAGGCATGCTCCTCTTAAACTAAATTGCGGGTATGTCTTCACTGGAAAGTTAACTCAGGCTTTTACTTGGGTGTTGCTCCTAACTCCCCTCCCGTCCACACACATGAAAACCTCTCATCTGCGTGGTGGTGCTTTACACTCGGGCTTGCTGGCACAGATGGGGATATATGCTGGTGCTTGGGTGCTGCTCTCACTGGGGCTGGTAACTTGCCTACACTGCAGTGTGGACGCAGACTAAATGACTCGCGTGCTAATAATCCTCCAGTGCCTTCCTACAATTTCCCCTGAGTGTCCAGAGTGAAAGACAAGCTCTCCCACACTTCACTGGGAAGGAATCATAGAGGAGCTCAGCCTCCTAGGGCGCAGAAAACCATGGGAGGTACCCTCCCTCCCCAAGTCCCACCAACACACCTGGGTGAGTACAGCACCAGGGAAGACACAGTAACTCAGGGCTATGCAGTATGACCCAGGATAGGCCAACCCAGGTGCTGATTACCTGAATTAACTCTGCAGTGAAGAGAGATCCTCACTGAATACCCTGCAGGTTGCACTGGTTTAACTGAGGTGGTGCAGGTTTGTGTGTAGATACGGTTCTCCCCACATGACAGAGTATTTTAGGCTCCAAACCTCATGCCTTCTGCCTTCTCCCCACAGTGCTGGTTTCCTGCAGTACATTTAATTATGATCCGGAAAGTTCATCAGGAAAAATGCAACCAGGTTTAAAGAATGACCTATCTCAAACTCTGCCCAAAAAACAAAACAAATCACTTTAGAATTTCCAGCACCCATCTATCATTACACACGCCTGCGTCTCAGGTAAATTAGCAACCTGATTCTTTCCCCTGCTGTCACTTCCAAGAAAAGGACTTCTTATTTGCCATCCAGGTAAAAGTACAGTAAACTTAGAAGTAGATAAAAGGGCAGTAATCAAATATATTTAACTGTACGCAGCCAGATCCCATTATTTGCAGAAATAGTGACTTGGGTATTTACATAATTAGTGTAGCTTCGTCTTTAATAAAGAAACGGTGCCATTTTATAACAGCTGCCTGCGGTGGTTTTCTTCCGCCTATTGGAAAAACAAAGTCCACCTTTAAATGTGTCTAATTTTCTGTAGTTAGTTGGGCTCAGTTCAAAACTAGACTTGCATACCTAGGAATGAGACTAGAGAATGGGTTCATCCCTCTCTTCCTAGGTCTCTTCTGCCGTGGAGGGGAAATCAGCTGTCACAGTTTCTCTCTTTGCTTCTCCACTAGGTTTGTGCATTGGGAAGTGATTAAGGGGTCTCCCCCTTACTTCTCATCCAGAGCATGGGACAGGGCAAGCTGGGAAAGTGGGGACCTTCTCCTATTTGTGAGAGAAATACCCTTGCTCTCTCCAAAGTGGGACAGGTCAGTGGAAGCCACTTACGGTGTTTCCTGCTCTATGGGAAGTGAGGAGAAGGGGGTAGTGTGTCTCACAAAGAGGGACAGAGTGATGGAGGGTGAGGCATCCCGCCTGTGGGCAAGAATGCATATCACAAGGTAGAGGGGGAGCTGCGCATGGGGGTGAGTTAACGCACATGGAGAGGGAGGGTCTCCTGGAGAGAGCACCTATGTGGTGTGTCACATCTAGGTGGCAACCAGGTGGGGCGGGTGTTTGAAGGGAGCAAGCATGAAAGACATGTATTCCTATGGGTGGGGATGGGAAAACATATGGGACAGCACCATGAAAAGGTGTCTGAGGGGGGCAGCTGCTCTCCTCCAGGAGTCTGCTGCCTGGAAGTGGGGAAGGGGGCACCGCGCATCATCCACCATGATTCTGTCAAGCAGCCTCCTTCCCGCAAATCCCAGAGGCCCTAAAACAGAATCATCTGGAAACACAGAAAAACTTTCTCTCTGCCCAATCCTCATCTCCAGAACAAAATCGTTCCTAGCTTTTAACTAATGCTTTCTCCTGCATGAACCGGTCAATTAAAGGTGCCCTGTGAAGCCATTTGACTAAAGTGCCCCTACAGGCCCATTGAAAAGAAAGCCTGGATGGGGCAAAGCCTCCTTCCCCAGCCTGAGCTAGTGCCAGTTTGCAGACTGTCTCAGCTCATCCTTAGACTCAGAAGCACCTGTTGTGTCAGTGTCAGGCAGTTAAATATCCAGGGCTAGGTGGGGATCCTTATATTTTTGGGATTTCTGAACTAGCTCACCCCTATGCAAACAGGTGTTAAGAAAACTAGAGAAATTCTAACTAATTTAGACTAACTCTGCTGCGCTCTTTTCATGTCCCTGGGTGAAACTTTACAACTCTCCTCTGACCCAGTGCTTGTGGGGGAGGGAGGGGTCCCCACTTGGGTTTTATACACATTGGCTGAGTCAAATTACCCTCCCCTCTGCTGGCCTTCCTCTGAAATAACAGATCTCACTGTAACCAAATATTGCCGTTCAGGAAAGCCATTTTGCAAACAGCGAGGAGGCTTCTTCATTCTCAGGGGCTGGTGAAAAGGCCCTTTGTTCTAAAGCCTGCGCACCTGGCCAGCGTTATCAGAGGTGGCCTCTGTGGGCCCAGTGCTCTGAGCAGCTGCCACAAGGACCAGGCACATTTGCATCTGCATCGGCACAAGGCGAGCCTCCTGCCCTGAAGAACAGTGATGGGTGCTTCTGTTGGACAGCTGCGCAGTCAATTTTCAGATGCCTCCCTGCTCTAGAGGGACCTGTGCAAGGAGCAGGTCCTTTATTTTCTTTCTCTCCCCTTCCTAAAGCCAGCAGATTGGGCTCCTTTGCTTCAGTACCGTGGTGGAATGGAGTAAAAATAAGCATGAGTGGTGGAGAATGACACCCTCCTAAAGATGTCCAGAGATGTCATGTCGCTTAAAACTCTTCTGGAAGGTGCACAAATACTATGGTGATGTGCAAGGTATAAGCCTAGACTAAATAGAAGAGAAGAGAAGTATGGAGTCACTGATAAGTTCTTTGAAACCACAGTCTATTGTGTGCAAGCCAAAAATCGTTTTTCAGAGTAAGAGGCCAGAGTTAAAAGTTATCTTCCAGCTGGGATGGTTGAATCTATTGGAGGCAGGGACATCACCCTGACCCTCATATCCCCGTTTAGTTTGGACTTTGATGTATGAATGCACTCCCAGTGATTTCTGTGGGAAGGGCATTAGGCCCAAGTTTATCCAGAAACTCAATGAGAGCAAAATCCGCATACCTGGTCACTGATTACTGAAGGGCAGAGTTTCCCTTTCAAATCAGGTTATATGACAGCAGAACTGTACAGTAAAAAAAAAAAATCTCATCACCAGCAAAACCAGTGTAAAACACAAGCCCCACACTTTTCATTCTTTCCCTACATTTTGTAGGTTTTTTTTTAAAAAAAATATTTCACCATCGGAGAGAAAAAAACAAAGGGAAATAGAAATATATGTGCCAATAGAGCTGTTATCTGGTACTTAATGGATATTAACCATGTTTCCGGTTCTGCTTCCACGACGGCCTACGGGAATTTTGCCACTGATTTCAGTGAAAGTAGGATCTGGCTCCTGTGAGTCAGTTTTGGGGCCCAATTTTATAAGCCCTTTGTGTGTGTGTAGACCTTCCATTGAACTCAATGGGCTTGAAGGTTTGGGTCACAAAGCTATTATAATGATAGACTTTCTAAGTAGCCAACTAAGAGCCCGAAAATCTAGTGCAAGGTGCCTAAAAATCCAGTGGTCGGAGCCGTCAGTAGTCACTGCAGTCAGAAGATGCTCAGCTTCTTGTAAGATTGAGCCCGGTATATTTCTAACGCTTTTCATTTTCAACTAATATCAAAGATTGATCACACGAGCTGGAAGAAACAATTCACCACCAAACCCTTTTTCTCTGCAATACCACCGGCGGGGGGGGAATTCACTATTTTGTCCAGGCGGGATGGGATTTTTCATTGTTTTCACAGCAGACTGGCTCTGTTTGCCAAGTGAAATAGCAAACATTTTCCCTAGGAATACTAGAGACGATCTTATTTCAGACCCATCTGTTCTCATGAAGCAAACCCCAATAGTTTGGCATGGGACTAGCCTTCATGTATTTGTTCAGATTAAAGCAATTTGTATATTACGGAGTATCTGTACATTGTATATCTTCAGTCTTTACCCAGCTACCAACAGCTGTTCAACACATAAACGTAAGCTTGTATATTCATTGAATCCTGCCTCCCTTTCTAATGCTCCAAGGAAGAATCTCAGTGATAACTCTACACCTTTCTCATGCCAGCAATCCTGTTATCTGCTATAGGAAATGGGAGAAACTTTAGGAAGGATTTGAACATTTTCCTCTATGCTTTGTATCAAATTTGGGGACCCAGTTTAATTACTTAGGAGCTACCTTCTATAGCTGGATTCGTCTGAATTGCTTTACCATTTAAAAAGAAAAGGAGGACTTGTGGCACCTTAGAGACTAACCAATTTATTTGAGCATAAGTTTTCATGAGCTACAGCTCACTTCATCGGATGCTGTCACTTTACCATTTAAGTGGATCCAAGGCCTAACAGAACCAGGGACAAGAGCAGAGATTTTCCTTTGAAACAAAATATACAGATGGTTGTCTGTGTGTTTCTGTGTCTATCTTCTTGGCTTTTTCAGTTTTTATGTAGTATCCAATATCACAGAACCTGGCAATAGAAACCCCTTCGAGATTTGTAAGCACTTTTCGCCTTTCTGGATATAACATATAGTATAGGAACAGGCAAAACCAATTTCCCTACCCCACCAATTTGTATTCTTGGGATAACAATCTCTAGCAACAAAATTTACGGCTGTAGTACATATTTAAAACACACAGAGAGGAAATGTTTGCCGCTAATGCAAGGAACCAGCAGTCAAACTGTCCCTGTTCATTCAGTACATACCAACAAACGTCAAGGTTATACTGACAACAGCCAAGAAACAGAATGAAGTTTATCACACTCCATTCTTAGCTCATCCCCTTGTGAGGGAGAAAAGGTAATTACTGAATATATTTGTGGTCAGAGAAGGTTATAAACTGTGTACTATACCCAATAGAGTAAAATGGCTCCTTGGGTAATTATCTAATTAGGTGTTTGGGGTACTTTTTTTTTTTTTAATGCATACTTTGTGGTTTTTAAAATCCCTTTGCACTGAAATAATTCCTTGAGCTTTCCAAATCTCTCACAAACAGTGTAATTAGATCATTAGGATGTGCCTTTAAAACAGGGATTTGCAATGGTTAAGCAAAACAAAACAAAGCTCCTCATCAAACTCTATCTGGGGGGAAATGCAGCCACAATTTGGAATGAAACCACAGTCTAATTTTTTATTTGTGTGGGGTTTTGTTGCTGTTTTTTAAAGTAAATCAGTAGTTTAGCTATTTGGATGATTTCCTGAGCAATCAAAGCAGTTAAAACAGACTAAGGAAATATTTCTTGCCAACCGTTATTTTAAAATCAAAGCTTTCTTTGAATTATGCAAATCTGGAACTTTTTAACTTCAGTTTCTACATATTTATGCCTAAAAGGAAACCTAACAATGAAATATAAATTTTATATTTTAGACCCCCACCCCCACCCCGACAAAGACAAGGTTGCAAGGCTAAATTCTGAACTGCAATCTTGAGCTTTTACTGGAATGATGAAAGACACCTCTGTAAAGTTATTCAAACAGGAAACTTGGAAGGTTAATATAATCCTGCCATAAAAGATATATATGCTTTGTTTACAGTTTTCTTCTGAATATAAAAAAGGGTTTTGACTGGCTTGAGGGAGATATGCAAAGCCAGGTCAGGATTGTCCAGGAAAGGATAAAAAGTTTAATGCCAAATGATCTGAACAAAAGATTAGTAACAAATACAATTAAAATACATTTAAAAATACAATTCAAATGGTAACCTATGTAGGCTGCAGCTAGGAACCGAAAAATTAAAATAATTTTTGCTGTTTTATTGTAAAATGTTGTTATGCATGGCTAAAATGATCTGGAAAAAATATCCCTGTTGTTTTCCTGTGTTATCAGTAACTTAGTTTGGTCTCTCATAGTATTACTGACAACAGTCCCATTCAGTGAATACTGGGGTTATATTGCAACACTTTGGGGAGCATGTACAAAGGAAAGTTGAATAAAACAAAAATATTAGCAATCACACAACTCATTTCTAATTGCCGAGGGCCCTATCCTCTAGTCAGGGTCTTTTAAATATATATATAGAGAGAGAGAATTCCCTATTGAAATAAATGCTGAGTCCTGATTTTTAAAATCAACGGTGTTTCAGAAACTTAAGGAAATAATTCCGGGGTGACAGTAAGTGAAGCGTTGCGTCGAAATTCACAGCAAGATTCCTGGGCTGGAGGCTGCTGGGACGAGCAGGGCTGGCCAGGAGAACAGCAAGGGACCCGGGGCCGATGCCTGCGCGCCGGTTCAATTCAAAGCTAACTCGGGAGAAGAGTTTAAAAGGAGCAAACGCCCTTTGCAGGAAGCGTTGTCGCTTTCCAGTCGTTAGCCACCGTGGAGGGGTAAATTAAACCATCCGTAGGACTGGATTTTTTTGTTTTTAAAAGATAAACTAAGCTTTGGGGGCAGAATTTGTTTGGGGGAGTGCTTGGAAAGAGGAGCCCGAGAGCGGAGAGTCTGTTTGCAATGGTCTTTCTTTTTTTAAAAATGATCGATCTTTTTTTAAAAAACAAAACAACCCAGAGGAAATCGGGTTTCTATTAATTTTTTGCTTGCTTGCTTTTTTCTCTTTCTTTCCTAAAATCTGTCCAGAGGTCACCACTGCATCCCATACAAAACCACCAGGCTCCTCTGGAATGAAGACGGGCAGGTGGGCTTGAGAAAAGGGGTCGGGGAAACGCGCATTCCCGGCGCCCCAACCCCTGATTCGAATCCACACCTGAATTAGTTTCCCATTAAATACGCGGCGCTCATTCACCGCGGCTCTTCCG
Organism: Natator depressus; assembly: GCF_965152275.1. Taxonomy (NCBI): domain Eukaryota; kingdom Metazoa; phylum Chordata; order Testudines; family Cheloniidae; genus Natator; species Natator depressus. Next base: position 76,078,399 of record NC_134243.1, read on the forward strand.
ACTTGATTCCCCTTTGCTGCAGGTAGGGAGCATAGATTATAAGAAACCCTTCGGTGGGGGCGCTGGAGTCCCCCTCCTTCTGGAGAAACTGCACAGAGCTGCGGGATGTTTTTGGGAGGCTAGCAGCTAATGAATCCTGGGCACTGGGAGCGCAGATCTCGGCTCCTGCTCTGACCCAGAGAACAGCATAGACACGGGATGATTCGCCTTTAATTCGAGACTACCGGGATTTACGCCCCGAACTGGGTCCTTGTCCGTCCCAAGCGGTGTCTCAGCTGGGCTGTTCTTTTGCAAGTGCATTTACTCCGTGTGGGCAGATTTACAGGGTTGTGTTGGGGCTCCCGCTAATAATGACCTGAAAGCCCCATTCATCCCCCACTTCGGTTTTCCTCATGTGGGACCCTTGGACCCGCTGGCTAATTCCAGCCACTCTCCCGTGCCCCCCACCCGCCCTCTGATGTGGTCCAACCATAGTTGCCTTGTTAAGCCAGACCAGTGCTTTGGAAAGGTCCGATCATTGTCTGAATGCATCCAATTCACGAGGACCAGGCAGGCTCCCGATTTCCCCAGGTACGAACACGTGTAAATGGGCCCGTCTGCTCCCTTATTAGGGGAGATTTGCAAGTCTCGGCCTTTGGTGTCCCTTGCAAATGAAGCTCACACCCTAAAAACATGGATCTGGTTAGTAACTCGCTCCGCTCCGCATGATCTTTGTATCTGGAGGGAGAATTCCTGCCTTCTTCCAATGTGCGGTGTCTGGTTAAGCATCAGCCTCTGCTGGCTGGATTCCTTTGCTTTGCCTTGAGCTTCTCCAGTTATTTTCCAAAGTCACCTTTTCCTTTCCCTGCTCACCTCTTCTCTCCCTCCGCCCCCGTTTCTACTGGCTTCGCTCCATTTCACCCTCCTTACCTGTGACCGCTGCTGCGGCTGGTGTTTGAGATGGGCTAGGATTGCTTTCCTAGCCCCCGCTGATGATTAGTTAGTTGTTTTTTAATCGAGGGACTGTCAGGCAGCAATGACTAGGTGGCCACACTGCTACCTGATCTGAAAGCCCAATTGCAGGGATTATAAGTGAATTTAGTAGGGCTGGACTTTGATCCAGTGCATGCAGGACAGAAAAAAAAATCCAGAGGAGAGAGAATTATTCAGATGCAACTAGACCAGCAGTTACTTCACCTGCTATCTAAGGTATTTATGTGCCCCTCTATTACTGTAATAGCTGAGCATCCCACAATCTTTAATATCCCCCCCACACACACACACACACACCATAGGGTCTGGGAATGCTACTATCCCCATTTTACAACTGAGGAAGTGAGGCACAGACCCTCAAAGGTGTTAGGCTCCTAACAGCTATTGAAATCCATGAATGTTAGGAGACGAAGTAGCTTTGAGGATCTGATCCTAAGTGACTCGCTTAAGGTCATAGAGCGAGATGCAGGGCTGAGAATGGAACCTGTTTTCTGAATCCCAGGATCATGCCCTAACCGCTAAGCCATCTTTCCTCCTGGCTATAGCATACCCTGTCCTAGCCCTCTTCCGTATCTTTGGGTACGTCTACACTGTACACTCCTTTCAGCAGCCTGTAGCGCACAGACACTGCACATCTCCCTAGAATGGGTATAAACAGCAGTGTAGACCGTGAGTGAGCAAAGACATGTCTGAACCCTATGGGTACGTATCCTACATGGCTCTCTACACACCCAAGGACTGCCTCCCCCGTCTACACTGAAATTTTTTAGCCATGTAGTGTCCTGCAGCTGGAGTCTTTCCTCACTGTTGGGAAAGGCTCTGGCACTGGGGAAAGTCTCGGGGCCTTTCCCCACTCTTAGATCCTTTCACTGATGTGTGTAGCTACACACGGCAATGTGGATGCAGCCTGCTTTTCACTGCAGGGTGTAGCTCTATATTCCTTACACACCACTACCAGCCGTGGGCAGTGGTAGCCACACCTTCAGTATCATGGCTGGCTTAATTTTTCCTGTTACAGCTGTTTTACACCAGTGTGACTCCACTGAGCCAAATTCCATCCTCATTTACATGGGTATAAATCTGGAGTAACTTAATTGCCTATTGGAGTTACTCCAGTCCTATGCTGGCTTCACTGAAAGCAGGATTTAGCTCACTAACTTCAGTGGAGTCTCTCCTGTTTTACTGCCATGTAAAGGAGTTAACAGGACAGAATTTGGCCCTGCTGTAGATTCCAATGTTGATTGTTCAAAGAAGGGCTTTTATTCACTTCTCACTGAGGAGAGTCCAGAAGACCGAGATATCATCATTCCGGGCTGCATCTAAGCACTGTAAAGGAGTCATTGAGTGTATTATGGCTGCTCCAAACAGAAACTTGCACCAAAATAACTATAATGAATAATCTTTTGCTAATTCAGTGCAGGTGTGTCTGTGGACACTAATTTCAGAATTAAAATTCTGTTTTGTTTTAGCCTGTCTTTAATAATTTTTTTTTTTTAAATCAAAATAGGACACTTTTTTGTGACACTGTCTTCAGTGCCGAAAAGGTGTGGTTTGAACATCGCAATACCTATCTTGCTGTAAAATCCTAGTGGAGGCAAGTTGCAGATAGTTTTGATGTCTGTGCAGCTAATTGAAATCAACACTACACCCTACACCTAGGGTGGACCTCAACTAGCTCCATTTGTGTGTAAACACAAGACCTTAGACATAGAATCAGCTCCTCTGATTAATAGCTTGGAATGTCTGAAGACCATGCAGTTGCACCTGATGCACAAAGAAGGATGTTCCTATGGTCAGGGCACAGGCCAAAGACTTGTGTCCCTGCTCTCCCAGGGTATGTTTGCATAGAGATTAAAAAACCCAGGCCTGGCCCTGGTCGGCTGACTCAGGTTCTGGGGGGTGAAAAATTGCTGTGTAGGAGTTTGGCCTCAGGTTGGGGCCCTGCAAAGGTGGAGGGTCCAAGAATTCAGGCTCCATCCCAAGCCTGGATGTCTACACAGTGATTTTTAGCCCTGTGAGCCTGAGTCAGCTGTGGCCAGGCCATAGGTCTTTTATCCCTATGTAGACATTTCCCCCAGAGGCTTTCTGTGTGATCTTGAGCAAGTTGCTTAGTCCTGAACCTAAGCTATAGCCCAGCACAGAGCTACTTTCCCTGAGGCCCTGTCTACACCAGACACTGCTATTGTGGAAGGAATTAAACGTATCCTGTTTCAATCCAGTCTGCATGCTCTAGATCACTCTGCTTTTGTAAATGAAATCAAAGGACCTTTGCTGCTGCCACTGAAGTCAGTGGCATATTAACTTCAGGGAGAACAGCATCAAGCCTTTCTCTGGACGCACAACTGCAGTATCCTTTTGTTCAATTTCCTTATCTGCAGAAGCAGATACGCTGAGCTTCATTGGTACCTAGACATTAGGGCTCAGATCCTCAGGTATTTATGCTCCTAAATTCCACTGAAATCGTTAGAAGTTAGGAGCCTGAATACCTTTGTGGATCTGGGCCTCCCTGACTTTTATTTCTTTAATTGTTTTAATAAGACACACCTACCAGGAGAGCATCCCAAACCCAGTATGTTCCTACTTCCCTGCACAGAACAAGTCATTTTAGGGTGAGCTCATTGACTCCTGTATGTCATTTGGGCCAGTTGGAATGAGGGTTGTTTTACTAAATGGTGATTGAGTTTTGAATGGTCTCCCTGGAGCATTGTGCGAACGCCTTCCTCCCTCGGGGAAGATGCAGTTAACATAAGAATGGCCATACTAGGTCAGACCAATGGTCCATCTAGCCCTGTATCTGGTCTCTGACAGTTGCCAGCACCAAATCTTCTGGGGAAGTGCTCAGAACTGGGCAATTTTGGAGAGTTCCACCTGGTCTTCTCCTCCTGGTTTCTGGCAGTCAGAGGTTTAGGGTTGCCTGAGCATGAGGTACATCCCTGTACATCTTGGCTAATAGCCATTGATGGACCTATCCTCCTTGAACTTACCTAGTTCTTTTTTTAACCCAGTTATACTGTTGGCTATCACAACGTCCCCTGGCAATGAGTTCCATAGGTTGTTTGTGTGCTGTGTGGAAAATGTACTTCCATATGCTTGTATTACACCTGCTGCCTATTAATTTCATCGGGTGACCTCTGGTTTTTGTATTGTGGGAAAGGTTAAATAACACTTCTCTAGTCACTTTTTTTGACAGTATTCATGATTTTATAGATTCTATCATATCGCCCTCTCAGTGGCCTCTTTTCTAAACTGAACAGCCCGGATCTGTTTAGCCTCTCTTTTGGTATGGAAGCTGTTCCTACCCTTGATCATCTTTGTTCTCTGAATCCTTTCCAGTTCCACTGAATCCTTTTGGCAATGGGGCGATCAGAACTGGACACAGTATTCAAGGTGTGGCACATCGTGGATTTATACAGAGGCATTATGATATTTTCAGTCTTATTTTCGATCCCTTTCCTAATAGTTCCTAATGTTCTGTTAGCCTTTTTGACTGTTGCTGAGCACTGAGAATTCTGACCCAACCAGGGGAGTGCTTCAGGAGGTGTGAGATTTGGCAGTCCCACACCAGGCCTTTACACTAACACATAGGGTTTTACTGGCTTGAGCAGCAAGACATAATCCCTGTACCTGGGGAGGGTTTTCACTCCAGCTGACCCTGAGGTTTGGACAGAGAGAGTCCCAAATCCTCAGAGGTAAAGAGGTGTCTAAATCGATGTCCGTGGGAGGCAGGCACCGAAATATGGCCTTTGAGGCTCTGAAACTGCATTCAGTGCTCGGGTGGGTTCTGCAGCACTGCCAAGTTGCTCTCCCTGAGGTGCTGCCCAGTATTTCAAGGGTTTATCTTTCCTGACGGGTAAATCAGGCCCAGGAACAATAAACAAATGGCTTCTTCAGCCAGCCCCTGGGAAATGGGTCTTGTCTCCTTATATAGAGAGATCACCTTTTAATGCCAGACCTTCACCTTTCCTTTATTTCTTCAGAGAGGACTTCTGTATCCTCAGTTTATCCTGAATCCCAACCCTTTGTAAGGGGGCCTGGGTGCAGCTCGGATAGCCTGGCACATTAACAGCAGGTGGTTTCTGTGGGCTGGTTTGTGTTTGAAGCAAAGGCAGCCTTTCCTTAATAGGCATAAAGACGGTTTCCCTAGCCTTGGTAACCATGTCCCTCTGCCAGTCCTTTCTCATGCCCAGGTTAAAACCAGGAGAGGAGGATGGGGGCAGATGTATGGAGTAGGAGATCTGGGAAACACATTGGCCATGTCTGTACTACAATATTATGTCGACCTAACTCACACTTCTGCTTGTGTGTGCACTTTGTCTCCTTGTGTCAGTGGGGCACGTCCTCCCCAGGAGCGCGTCTATCGATTGGATGGTCTGTGTGGGGGATTGTGGGATGGCTCCTGAAAGCCAGTAACAGTTGACGTAAGCAACACAGTGTCTACGCTGAGACGGTGTTGCTCTAACTACATTGACCGTGACTCTGCGCCGCTCAGGGACTAAATCCGCGTAGAGCGGCACTTAGGTCGGTGGAAGCCAAATTTAAGTGAAGGCGCTTCCACGGGTAGGTTGACGTAAGGCAGCTCACGTCAACCCAACCGGGTCGTGTCAACCAGGCCTTTGACTGTGCTTTGAGGGTGGCTTAAAAATCCAGAAGGGAAGGAGCGTGTGTGCAGGATATGGAGAGGTGGTCTAAAGGGGAATGGAAAATACCTCCCGAAATGCGAAAGAACCAAATCTCCCAGGACAGCGAGGGTGTGAATTCCCAAACTGTGCAGAGTTCTGCAGGGATCCGGGGCTAGGTGGGACTCTGGTTTATCAGACATACATACACTGGTTATTTAGGGTGACCAGATGTCCTGATTTTTATAGCAACAGTCCTGATATTCGGGGCTTTTTCTTATATAGGCGCCTATTACCACCCCCACCCTCCATCCCAATTTTTCACACTTGCTATCTGGTCACCCTGCTGCTATTACACATGTATACACTGTCTGTAGTGCAGGGATCTGGATCTGAGTCCGGTTGATCACATACACCCCCCTGGAGCACAGCAGGTCTCCATTTGGGCTGGATCCTGGCCTCTCCCTCGCTGCGCACAGCTCCTGTGGGGCCTCCCAAAGCCCAGACCTCTCCAGCCCCTTCTCTCCTCGTTAGGGAAGTGTTGGAAAGTTGCTGAAGTGCAAAATGAGCCTGCGAAAAGCTCGTTGTCCTAATTAAACTTTGACAAGGAGAGTGACAAGAGGCAATGGAGGGGAAACAATGCCACCAGTGTTGGGGACCCAGGCCTGAGCTGGGAAAGCCTTTGTCCCCGGGAACAAAAGCAGTTGTTTGCATGTGTTAAAGTCCATTAAACTTCATCAGACCCAGGTGCAAACACCATCCGCCCCAGAGACCCTCGGAACCCACCCCACCTTCCGAGCGCTGCAGTCAGCGCTAATCAGGGCCCCGCTCCCATGGGGCACCGCATCAAAACGGCTCCTTTACAGTGTAAATATTTTGCCCTGAAATGAATTATTGTCACTCTTTCTATCACTCTGCCGCATGGGGCTGGTGAGTGGGGGCACCGATTGCGCTCGGTGGCCAGGCTGGGGCCTTTGTTAACGAGGCAGGGAGTGGGGGAAAGGGCCGTCATTAACATGTGTGTAATATAATCACTTAAAACTGGGTGCGTTTTTCTCTCTCTCTCTCGGACACTGTCTCTCCTTACTCCCCTCCCTGGAAATGAAAGCAGGGACTCATACTTTATTATTGCAGGACACAGTGTTTCCTCTTGTGTTCATCACCCCCACCTAGGAGCGGAAATAGATCAATCCCAGTGCAGAGTGGGATCATGGAGCCCAATGGACAAGTACTTGGCTTTTAAGTGTTTTATTTACTGGAGTGCCAGTGCACAAGGACAGTCCTAAAATCATAATGTAGGGGGAAATTATACCTCCTCCCTGACCCACAGAGGACAGGGACAGACCTTGAAATAAAAAAGGTAGCAGCAAAAAGAAAAGAAAACTGAATTAGGCCAGGAAGGGATGGGCTAGGCCCAGAAGGGGAAGAAAATAAATATGTATTTACTAGCTAGAAAGAGTAGCTGTGCAAAGACAAAGACACACACACATGAAACAAAAACCCTTGCTCAGGACCAAGCAGATAAATCTTTAAAATCTCCCTGTAATGTTTGTGTTTCATAAGACCGGAATAACGTGTTGTCCAAGAACAAACCATTCCTGGGTCATTGTCTGTCCCAAGTGGACTTACTGGTCAGTTTCTGCCCCACTGCTATTTTTAAAGACTCGTTTTAGGGGATTTTTTTTTTAATGTGGTGTTAATAATAATTTATTACTGCTGATGGAATTGGGAGACATGCCTCTTATTTGGCAATTCGACATTAAGGCCCTGATCCAGCAGCAACTTAAGCACATGCTTAACTTTAATGTGAAGTCAGTTGGGACTGATCACGTGCCTAGAGTTAAGCAGGATGTGTTTGCAAGATCAGGGCCTGAGAGGGTATCTTCTTTAAGACTATTTGTTTGCCTAATTTATTCTGTGATTTTCTAATTGCATGATTGCAGCAGGCAACATTCTCCGATAGGAAAACCTGGGAAGGGTGAGCTGTCTGGTGCTGCTCTCTAATAATGTGACAAAGTCAAATGATTATGTTTGTAGCAGCTTGATTTGGGGAGGGAGACAAGGTAATGGCACTGGGCACGTTGCATTGTAAACTGTTCAGCTGTGCAAGCCTATGTGCACTGAGGCATTCATGGCAAATTGTGGGGCACTGGGCCCAGAGCAGATGTGATCATGAATAAGAACGAAGAGGAGCTGAAGGGAAAAGCATATTTTAGGATCCTAAGATCCTTAGTAGGCATCCAGTGCTTACAACACTGTGTGCACCTGCCTACAATGCCTCTTACCACTCTGAGATGGATAAGTCTAATATCTATAGCAATATAATCTCTTCTATTATATAATATGTATTTGCCTGCAGATAATATGCAGCTAGCTTTTGCAGGCAAAAATAATGCCCTGGTCTAGATTGCTGGATCAATCCAGGAAGTGGTTCCAAGTTTACAAATCATGTTTGCTGTAGCTTCACAGTATCGACCACCTTGAATGGTTTATAACATGAGTTCTCAAGGTTTTTTCAGAGCGTGCTCCACATTTTAAAAGAGAGGTTATCCCATCCCAAGGACAATATTCACTTCCATTCATGCTCCCATTTCCTCAGACCCTGGTGCAGGCAAAGACAAGGGCTGGGAGGAGGGAATTAAAGACTCCTTCAGTATGTGAGAGGTAGGGTGACCAGACTTCGTGTGAAAACTCGGAACGGGGTGGGAGGTAATAGGAGCCTATATAAGAAAAAGACCCTAAAAATCGGGACATCTGGTCACCCTAGTGAGAGGTCAAATATTTTTGCTGTTTTATTCTTTCCCTACCTACTTCACAAAATATTTGTGGGGACCAGAACACCAAAGAGAAGGCCACTTCTAGTCTTCAGAAAGCATGGCTCCATGCCTGTGATTTGGTTGAAAGAAGAAGATTTTGACCAGATCTGTTGCTTAGTTAGATAAACACAATGTAAATTATAAAAGGTTATTTTGCAAACCAAATGGTTGCTTTGCATTTAGGACTGAGATGAGACTGTCTCATGTTTTACTACTAGCATCCTGGCAATATCTATGTTGTTTCATTGCATCTTCTCACCCTTAGAACATGATTTGTTTTGTTGGGGGAGTAGGGAAACTTTTGCCTTCAGTCATAGAACTATTACAATGGATGCCGTTACATCAGTGCGGCGGAAGAATAAGAATTCTAAGAAGAACAATAGACCATACAAGTTGATGTCCAACATTGCCTCTTGGTCCAGAATGGTGTCACCTCCATTAGGCACAGCCAGGTTTTCAGATGATGTAAATCTGCATAGCTACACTGAAGTTAAACTAATTTATCCTACGGTCAATTCCCTAGTCAGCCAATGGGCCAGATGTTTATGCCAAATTTGTTTCCAAGGCATTGCCATCTAAGTTCCCCAGCACCACTGTGCTGAGAGAGTGATCCACAGGGCCTTCCCTGTCAGTTCTCCTGGATACAAAGTAAATGAACCTGGAAAAAAGCAAAGGAGCTGTGAGATGAGTACTCAGGATGCAAGAACCAATTGTAGGCAAAAATCCACCACAGTAAGATTAAATGAGAGTGGAAAACCTGGTGAAAATGCCTCCCTGAGGTAGTTTGATCTAATTCCAGCAGCCCTTGAGGCATAGATAGCCATGGCTGTCTCACGGCCTAGTGCACCATCCCTTGAAGTGACAGGGGCACACCCACCAGGGAGCTCACTCTCCTGGCACAGGTAGACAAAACTGAAGCACAAAGGTGTGTTCAGGTCTAACTGGGGCAGCGCGTGAAGATCAGTCTGCTTGTTACCCAGCACCAGGAAGGCAAAGGAGCTAGTGCTGGATGACCAAGAGGAGATGGGAGAAAAGTGTTGAGAGATGTGGCTCTGCAACGATGCAAACCAACAAAACAACGCAGAGCTGAAGCTGTCACCCTTAAGGCATCAGGCTATGCCGGAGGTATTGCAGACATCTGTAAATATTGCTGCAGTGGTTGGATGTAATAGGGTGAGTCAAGAGTGGTGTGGCCTTTATTTTAATAGTCTCTTCCTGCTACATCTACTTCTGACACATCTATGAACAATTATGAGCTTACCCATTTTTCACCATCTAAATGGCAGCCTGGTCTTATTGCACTGAGTGTAGGGTTGAGAACCAAAACCACGCGAGTTTGAATCCTGGCTCTGCCTCGGACTTGCTGCATGGCCTTGGGTGACTCAATTAGTTTGACCCCCGTCTCCTACTGAAGGCATCTCAACAGCTGACAGGACCCAGCCCCAAACTCTCTGGATGAAATTCAAGCACTGGCACAAATAAATACGACTCCTGTTGAACTGAGGGGAGTTGTGCCCACTTATGCCAGGTCTGCATTGGTCCTTCTGTGTCTTGTGTTCCCTATGAGTAAAAGGGGGGTGGTCATTCTTGCCTGCGTCACAAGGGGATCAATACATGTTTTTAGATCTCTTTTTGAAGGTGAAGAAGTTTTTATTGTTCTTATTGGTGGTGTTATTAGGGGAGTTATAGTAGGAGGCTACACATACATGTGGCTGGTCAAAGTGCATGATTTCTGCCCATCCTTTCTGTGTCACCAGCTCATACCCTATATTCATGTTAATTCCAAACCACCTTTTAAAAGAACCAATAGCATGCAAAACATCTGCCTTAAACACATCCCCTTCCCCAGATATCCATAAATTCACACAAAGAACAAACCAGGTATGACTAAAATACTCTCCCAACAATGGCGTATAAATAGACCATCTGCCTTTATGGTGTGAAATACACATTGTTTTGTTTTCACTCCATCAGGGGTGACCCACTGGCATGACTCGTTAGATTGTTCTGGAATTTCTTCTTCCTCTTCCTACTTCTCCCCCAGATATTTTGTCCCGCTATAACACTCATACTTGGCACTTCAGCTGAGCAGTCCTGGTAGGCAAAATATAGACCGAGGGCAATGGATTAATTCTAATAGTGTGCTTTCCACTCTACCAATTTTCTAGTGCATTCCCTCTGGCCAGACCTTACCCAGTTAACTTCCTCTGCATATGACAGTGGATAATCAAATCCATCGGGAAGTCACCCACTCGATAGTCCAAATTCTGACGGCCAAAAAGAGTACATCCATAGCTACCTGGAATGTACGAACTCTAAATGGTGCAGGAAATTAGCACAGGTAATCAAAGAAATGGACAGATATAAAATTGACATCCTAGGACTTTGTGCAGTTAGATGGAAAGATCAAGGTATGATAACATTTGCAGAAAAAACAATGTTATATTCAGGTGGAAACAAATATGAGAGGGGTGTAGGAATCCTCATGATACTGCTGCAAAGAAATTGCTTCTGACTTGGCAGCTAATATCCTATAAGCTACTGGCAGCTCGATTCCACTCTCGGCACATTAAGTGCACCAGAGTCCAGGCATATGCTCCAACAAGCAATGCAGATGAAGAGAACAAAGAGCAGTTCTATACAGAATTGAACGGTGTAATGAAAGAAACACCAAACCACAATCTTGTCCTGGTTACGGGAGATTTTAATACCCAGATCAGAAGTGAAAGAAGAGGTTGGGAAACAGTCATCGGCCCCCGTACAACTGGAACAAGGACAGACAATGGCACAAGACTTCTTGAATTTTGTGCCGAAAACAATCTTAGCATCTGCAATTCTTTCTTCCAACACAAAAAGACATGGATTTCACCAGATGACCATACACAAAATGAGATTGACTATATCTGTGTTAGTCAGAGGTGGAAAACATCAGTGTTAGACACAAGATTATTCAGAGGAGCAGATATAGGGAGCGGTCACTACTTGCTGAAAGCAAACATCAAATTGAAATTTAAAGCACTCAAAAAGAAAGAACCCAGACTCCGATTACTCAATACACAGAAACTACAAGATTGCAGGATACAAAAAGAGTACCAGAGAGAGGTCAAGAACAGGTCTGAGGCCCTTCAAGATCTTGAAGAAAACAAAGTGGGAAAATACTTCAAAGAAGTGCTAAACCAACCAGAACCAATTACAAGACTGGAATTTAACAATGATACATCTATATCTAGGTCTAATGGTTTATCTGAGGTAAAAATCAAAGAAGTAAAAAAAGCATTGCAGAAGCTGAAAAACAACAAGGCACCTGGGTTGGACGGCATTCATCCTGAGATGCTTAAATATGGAGGTGAAGATGTGGAATCAATCATCTGTTCGCTGTCCAACAAAATATGGATGGAGGAGAAAGTGCCAGAAGAATGGACCCTTGGTATCATAATCAAGTTACCAAAGAAAGGTAATCTAAACAATTGTTCAGATTGGAGGAGAGTAACACCTGAAAAGTATTAGCAACAGTCCTCCTGAACAGAATGAAAGAAAAGATGGATACCATCCTACATGAACACCAATCTGGATTTAGACAAGGGAGATCGTGTACAGATGCTATTTTCACCCTGAGGCGGATTATTGAGAACACAATTGAATTCCAAGGCAGTCTTGTCATCAATTTTGTGGACTTTCAAAAAGCATTCGATGGTGTAAACCGAGAAACAATGTGGAAAATTGTGGAACAATATGGAATTCCAACAAAATTAATCAACATTATCAAGGCGTTCTATGCCAGCTCAAAATGCTCCATTAAAATGGATTGAGTAAGCCATTCAGCATCAAGACAGGTGTAAAGCAGGGGTGCGTCATATCTCCTTTTTTGTTTATGCTAGTCATCGACTATGGATTAAAACAATGCAACAGTGATACATATGGCCTAAAATGGAACAATTCAAGCCTATTTGATCTGGACTTTGTTGACGACATCGCTTGTATCAATGAAGGTGCCAATGGACTACAAAAATGCACAAACCAAGTAAAAGAAGTAATGGAAATGTAAAGTCATGTTAATGGAGACTACAGGGACAGAAATCAAAATGGAAGAGGAGGAAACTGGAGAAGGTGAATAATTTTATGTATCTTGGAATTAGCATCAGCCATGATGGTACTAGTTCCAAGTAAATAATAAAAAGAATCGGGAAGGCAAATGTGGCATTTGGAAGACTCAAAAACATCTCCCTCAAGACAAAACTGAACATGAACAAAGTAATTATCGCCATCACAACATAGATCAGTGAGACACAGCAACTTACCAAGAAAGATACGCAAAAGCTGGATGTATTTCATCATACGTCTGAGAAGAATATTGGGAATAACAGAGAGAGATAGGAAGACTAATGAAGAAGCCAGAAAATTTACTGGACAAAGTACCCTCTCACAAATCCTCTACAAAAGAAGACCTCAGTGGCTGGGACATGTGCTGGAATGGAAAAAGACCGCTTACCAAATACCGCCCTTGAATGGAAGCCAGAAAACGCAAGAAGAAAGAGAGGAAGACCGCAAATAACATGGAGATGAACAGTCATCAAGCACCTCAACATGAAATGTGAAGATTTGGAGCGAAGGGCAGCTGACAGGCAAGGCTGCACATTGGGCTACCCACATTTGCCATCAACGGATGGGATGGACTAAGGTCTAAGGTAAGGACTGCTCACATAGTCCCACGTCATCTATTGGCCCAGTTGGGAATTGCAATTTATGGGGGACCAAAAAAATCTTCAGCACCGAGATGGGCCAGCGAGCGCAGGTTTTAGTTTTGCAAAACCAGTCTGAAATCAAGGCTTGTCCTGATAAAATGGACTCTAGATCTGCTCCTGTGGGATCCTGCATGACCCAAAAGGTCATGGTTTTGTCCAACTCTTGCAACAGGCAAGCTAGGATGATTTTGACTTTGCAAAATCTTATCAGCCAAGTGTTAGTGAAACCCAATGAAAACTAGGGATAGTTTGGATCCAAGTTCCACATTCTCAGAACCACCAAAATTTGGGAATTTCATTAAGAGATTCTTGCTTTACCCTTCTCTAGCCTAAATGAGAAGTGACAAGCTCAAAAGTGGTGGGTAGTTTATAAACAAATTTATTCCATAATTTTCTATGTCTGACTCATTTGACGACAGTATTCCCTAAAGCGACACTTACATACCAGGATAGCTGCAAAAAAAAAAGTGAAAAGTTATTTAAAACATAATAATATCCCCCACAAATTATTTAGAAATAATGCACATCGGCACTTGGTTTTGTTATTGCCAGGCATCTGTCCCTTTCAGTGTTTGCAGCTCCCAAGGGAAAGCTGGATAGCGATTTGTGACTAATGTGGCTCTTCTGGCTGTGGAAAATATTATGTTGTGTTACTTATCAGCTTTCACAAGCCAAGTCAAGCAGTATCCGACTGGGTTATTACCTGGATGGAAGATCTCAAAGAGAATACAGGAAGTCATGCTTATGATTCATGCTGTCGTGCTTTCTCTTCTAAATCAGTATGAACCATTAGACTGGCATGATGTTATGAGGCCTACCACCACTGGTGGTGCTATTCTTTTGGCCAAGATATAAAAGCAAAATCCTGACTTCTCCTGGAGATTCGAGACACCATAAAACATTTTGTAGGGTAATTCTGGTGTCCTGACTCATCTTAATATGTTGTATGGAACATTTATTTTATATCGGACAAAAATAAGCATGGTGGAGTTTCGTTTTTATATGTGAAATACTCTACAAGGAGAATTTACTGAGTGTGTGTGTCTATATGTACATACACATGTACTGACTTGCCCTCAGTATTCATTAAGTCCTGCAAAGACTTACACACATGCCTAACTTTACTTATAGTGAGTAAAGTTAAGCAACTGGGTAAGCGTTTGCAGGATTCAGCCCTAAATCTGACTCTCTGGACATGTTCTGAGTCTCTTACAGCTCTTTAAAGGAAAGGACTTCTCCCGATGTTTAACTTATATAATGTTATTGATAGGTTGCCCTAGGTGTGAGGCACACACATAATGGCTGATCACCTCCCAAAGGGAGTTATAGCTGAAGGACCCGGTTCTGTTTCCTTTCAAGTCAATACAGCAAAACTGCCATTGTCTCAACTAAGACAGGCTTGGGCTTGAAGTCAGACCCAGATAATACAGTAGACGCACATGGGACTTGGGGAATCCAGGTATCATATTAGTCTGGAGTTTTTGTTTACTTCTTCTTTTTCTGTCTCTTTTTAGAATACTCTTGGGAAGATTTTTGGTTTGCAGAAGATGTGAGTGTGAAGGTTGGGGGGAGGAGGGTTGCACGAGGAAAGGGAGGTGGTTTGGTGCACCGGGGAAGTGCGGTGTTTCCAAACAAAGGCAGCATAGAGGAAGGCATGAAGTTGAGGTCAGGAGAAAGATCCAAAGGGGGGGAGTGAGCCGGGAGACAGGGATATAGTGCAATTCCCCATACATCTAATGAGGAGGATGCAGCCTTTTCTGTGGGATATGGACATTGCTGCTGAGATCACCCTGAGAGTAGAGGACTGCAATGCGAACAGGGTCAGAGTTTCACATGTGGGGCTAGTCTGGGAAACTGGGGCTAGTAGAGATTGTGGCAGCTCATGCTAGGTGGAGCTACTCATCATGAGTATGTATCAGTCAGTTCTCCAGGGTGTGAACAGGCTGCTGCTTGGCTTTGGGAGGTGTGACTGTGAGTATCCTGAGGCTGACTCATTGCTCTTGGCAAGTGACCTTCCATAGGCCAAATTGAGGAGATAATTGGTAAAGGACTGGATGATTAACCCATTAACAATGTGATTCAGCTGGTCCGGTGAGGACAGGGAGGAGGGGGGAAGGCCAGGAAAGTGAGATCTCTTGCCCTGTGCCTAAGGAGAAGACAAAAGCATATGGTGGAGAGAAAGCTTATATAGCAACTTCATAGAATCCTAGAATATCAGGGTTGGAAGAGACCTCAGGAGGCCATCTAGTCCAACTCCCTGCTTGAAGCAGGACCAATCCCCACTTTTTGCCCCTGATCCCTAAATGGCCCCTTCAAGGATTGAACTCACAACCCTGGATTTAGCAGGCCAATGCTCAAACCACTGAGCTATCCCTCCCCTTGCTAGTAGCCTGCATGAGGGCTGTTTGTAGCAAGGAATAGAGCGGTGAGGGGCCCCCACCCTTGTGACACACACCCTTGTGTTTAAGATTTTAGTTTTGACTTAAAGGCATGAATGACTTGTGATATACATCCTGGAGAGACGTCCTCCCTGGGCGGTGCAGTCCTGGAGGTGCCCAAACTGGATCTTCAGGGTTTGAAATAGGAGCTGCCAACAGGGCATTCTCCAGAACTCTCTGCCTGCCCTCCCCTGAGCCAAAATGCCCAAGTCAATACGCTTCCAGGCATCTCTTTAGAGACGAGTCTTAAAGCATCTCAGACCTTGGGGGAGGGATGGCTGTGCTGAGGATGGGATATGTATGCCAAGTGCTAAGGTTCATAGAATATCAGGGTTGGCAGGGACCTCAGGAGCGCACCTAGTCCAACCCCCTGCTCAAAGCAGGACCTTTTTTTTCTTCTTTTTGCCCCAGATCCCTAAATGGCCCCCTCCAGGATTGAGCTCACGATCCTGGGTTTAACTAGGCCAATGCTCAATCCACTGAGCTCTTCCTTTTGTTGGGATGAGTGTAACTGTTCTCAAGGTTGCCAAAGCTCTTCGCCTACCCTGCAGCACCCGAGCAAAGTGGAAGCCGGCCGTGGGCCAAAGTCAGTGGGTAAACTTTTAAAAGGGGGTGGGGGGGGGACGCGGTTGGTCTCTGGTTGCCCTGAAAAGACCAGAGAGACCTAGCTGATGGGCTCCATGCCTAGCCAATGGGCTGCATGTTCCAGGCTTGCTCTTGGACCCATGCAATTTTGTTAGTAGGTTAATTTGCTATCACATCCTCCCCCCGCTTATATCTCACAGGGAAGCACCAGCGGCTGTGGCAATGCAGCTGACCTCCCCAGAGGACCCTTTAAAAGCAGCCCCCCCCATTACACCCCCGCTCAAGGAGACCCTTACAATCACCCTCATTGTTTGAGCCCTGCCCTCATTCCTAGGGCCACAGCTTGGGCCAGCTGCTGCTGCAGGCGCGGGCTCAGCAGCGCCCCGGGCTGCGGGGACGGGGAGCGGGCGCGGGCAGAGCGGGGCCGAGCCCCCGGGGGCCGCGGTACCTGCCCCGCCGCCGCCGCCGCCGCCGCGCGGTGCCCGGGGATGGAGGGGGCGTGGCGCGGGCGGCGCGCGGAGCCTATGGGCGCTCGCCGGCCGGGAGCCCTTAAAGGCCGCGCCGCCCGGCTGTCAGCCGCAGAGGCAGGGTTGGCGGTGGGGCGGCCGGAGCGCGGCGCTCGGTCTGTCCTCTCCCCTCCCTCCGGCGATGGCTGCGGTGAACGGCACGGTGGAGAACGGGCAGCCGGACAAGAAGCTGCCGGCGCTGCCTCGGCCCGTGAAGAACCTGGAGATCCAGCACACCAAGGTGAGCCAGCGCCGCGCACCTGCCGCCCGAGACCCGCGCCGCCCGGTGCGCATGGCCGGGCAGGAGCTCCCCCAGTCTGCCCGGGCGCGGGGCGCCCCGGCAAAGGGGACCCCGCTCTGAAAGGAGGGACTCCGCTTAGATCCAGCTGGGTGGGGAAATGAACAACCACCCCGCGGGAGACTCTCTGCCTTTATTCTAGCCAGGATTCAGGGTGCCTGGTGGGAACCAGTCCATAGGTCCTGACCAATCTGGTCAGGAGCCAGCAGGGATTGAAACCAAAAAAATCTAAATGTCCAGATCAATATAAGCTGACTTTAAAACCATACAGCTCCAGCGCAGAATGCACTGGGCCCTGATCCTGCATGCCCTCAATCCATATTGAATTCCAGGGGAGATCTTTTTGGGTGCTGCAGGAACGCAGGGTCTGACCTCTCAGGCAGGAAACTTATTGTTGTGCACCTCTTCATTGTCAACAATAAGATTAAAGAGTAAATGGGGAAAATTAGGTCATTTCCTCCTCAAAACCTGAGTTTGCAAAAACTTTCCCTTCTTTGTTATAATTCTTCTGTGTTTGGAGCCCTGCTCCTACAGAGAAGTGTTGCACTTCCCATTGTTGCAGGATATATCTGTCTAGTACTTTTTAATTAACAGCAGATTTTCCCCCCTGTCTGCTGTGATTCAGAGGTTCAGTTAAATCCTTATCGATCATGCAGTGTTCTGTTTAATTCCTTTTTTTTTTTTTTTTTTTTTAGCTTGATATTCCACAACCTCGGTCTGTGCTCTTGTATTTTAACAGACTGGAAGTTTATTGTGGTATTTGTAGCAAGTGGAGAAAGGTGTATGTTCTAGGAGGGGTACAAAAAGATGTCACTGGACGTCTCCTGCCTCAGGCAGACATGTCAACTGCAGGAAATCAAGTGAAATTGACTTTTGGGGGTGTTTCCCCCTCCCAAAGTTTATGATTTAGCAATTTCTGCCCCAGATTGAAGTTATAGTTTTCCTCTTCTGCACATTAGACTCACTTCAGCCCCAAATGAAGTTGCATCTGTGTATTCCTGAATTTGTACTGCGTAGTCACCCTGTTCTCTGGGATTTTGCTATCGAAGAAGAAAATGGTTTTTGTACTGAGTATGGACCTAATGTGCCATCCTGGGTCACTAACAGGGTGAGGCCATATTCCCAAATTAGTACACTGGGCATACGAGAGCCAGTCCTCCAAGATATGGAGCACTTCTTGGGAACTCGGAGGGCTCAGCAGTTTTCATTGAAGTCACATCTGGATAGAGTGAAGCTGCTAGGAGGACTAAAAAAATTCCTATTAAAAAACAGGGTGGGTTTTTTTTTTTTCTGTGGATTCAGTCCTGTTCCCATTGTGGATACTGGGGGTTTTGCAGTGGCTTCATTGATGGCAGGATCAGACCCTATATTTATAGTATAGGAAAGGGAATCGGGAATCAATGTTGCAAAGTTCAGAGGGCCCTCAGTTTCTGCCAGAGGCACTAGGAGTGAAGGGTGCTCAGCAACTTTTAGGATCAGACCCAAAATTGCTGGTTGCGCTGATCGTACCCCTCTCAAAATGTCTGATTTTACACTTGGGGGGGGGGGGGGGGAAAGCTCCTGGTATCCTTGCTAAAGTCAGGGCTTCAGTGTAAAAACACACAACCAAAAGTCCAGTCCGCTCTTATGCGATCAATAGAGCTTCCCTTTAAAACACACAAAGAAAAGGAGTACTAGTGGCACCTTAGAGACTAACCCAATTAATTTGAGCATAAGCTTTCCGATGAAGTGAGCTGTAGCTCACGAAAGCTTATGCTCAAATAAATTGGGTTAGTCTCTAACGTGCCACTAGTACTCCTTTTCTTTTTGCGAATACAGACTAACACGGCGGCTGCTCTGAAACCTTTAAAGCACCTTGGTTATCCCAAGCCACTGAAATGTAAAACTTCCAAAGCCCTTGTTAGACTCCTGGTTTTCCTACTTTGTTCTTGATATCCAAGACATCTGCTCATTGCTGGTTTCTAAGGCATAGAGTTGAGAGTCATTGCAGACCTCAACATCCTTTTTTAGGAATTGTCACATTGTGGTAGTTAAACCCCTATGTTGTTTTCACCAGTATCCTACAGCACTGTTTCCTGTAGTGGAGGGACTCCTCAGGTTTATGCTGTCCTATTGACGTATGACCTTTACTTTGCTAATTTCAACTATGTGACTGGACTAAACAGGCTAGTGGGGTTTAGAATGTTTTAGTTAATATAAAATAATTCATGCTGCTTACATTATATAAAAGAGATCATTATAATTTGTCTCCCAGCTGCGAGAGGACAAATAAAGCTGAACTGCATTAATTTCTCAAGTTGAAAGTTGTTCCTTCGGTGTGTACCTGGATCCAAATGTGATTAGCCATTTATTAATAATTCGTCAGCAGATAAGCCGTCTTCTTAAACCAGTTTTCCCTACATTACTTTTTAAAAGCTGAGCTTTCTGCTAACCTGGGACTTGCACCTTCTGTTGCTGATTTCAGAATGGCGTAATGTTACTTTGGACAGACTTTTATTAACTTCACTGGCGGTTGCATGTGAGATGGGTGTGGAGAATAGGACCCCTAGAGATGTCTAGACAATCCAAGAGACTGTCTCAAAAGTGGAAAATGTTATTAATTAGAGTATAAGTTCTGCTTCTGGTTTGATGCTCAGAACACATCATCTGATGAGGAAAATTGTGGGCAATATTAAGCTTAGAATGATGATAAATACACATCTATGGGGGGATTCTGCAAACTCTATTGACTTCTCCCAGATGTTTGCAGCTGTCTCCCACCAGCACTCATCCTTCTGTAAAGTGAGAATCTTCTTTTCAATTCTACTAGCTACTGAATTGGGGAAATGGTTTTAAGACCAAGTCTTGTATTGATCAGCATGATGTTTTTATGAAGCAATGATCGCTCACAAATGATCTTTCCATAATGTCTCTAGAGATAAAGATGAAAGCGAGTGTGGTGATGATCCATGTCATACGCTCAGAGTGACTTCTTATGGAAGAACCAAGCTTAGTTGTATGACGGTGAAAAGAATCTTGGCGAGTCTGTCAGTCACTTTGCGTCCGCCATTCGCTGGAGTGATTTCATCTCCAGCTCCCTGATCCATAATTAATGCTAACACATAGATGCAGGAAAATGGTGCCCCATTCATTAGTAGCTGTAAACATTCCATTGTAGTTTCATGGGCTCCCCTCCCTGTATCTCTCAAGTTTGCAGTGAAATGTTCCCCGTTTTAGACCCAAATTTGCCATTGTCTTCCATAAACCTGCTCACTCGTACCATTTAAAAATGTTTGCATCCAAAGTGCTGGATTGTAATTTGTGAGCTCCAGGCTACTTAAAACTTCCCGTGCGGTGAGTTCCCTTCCAAAACTTCATTTCGGTGTCTTGTCACACTGAGTGTGGTAATCGTGACACCTCTGCCCCCCCACATCTGCCCCCCAAAAAGTGGAAAATCATCCAGGATAGGTGGATCTAAAAATCAACTTTCAGACGCGTTCACATAGAGGCAGCTTCCTCCAATATGTGCTGCACACACTTTGCAGAAGTATTCAGGGAATAATATTTATTTATTTTCAATACTAATGTTAAGGAGTAATTATGCTTTGAAACGGGCAAGAAAAGAAATCTCTGCGATCCAATTCAATGGGAGTTTTGAGTGTGCAAAGACTGCAGGATTGGTTGGGTTTTTGGTTTTTCTTTTCTGTGGGACAGAACTCTAGCATGAGCTGATGTGCCAATAGACTTGTGCATTGCATTGGAAAGGGGAGACACTTTTATTAATGATTCCTTGTAAATAAAATGAGATCAAACAGTCTTTAGATAATGAGCCCTGGTTAATCTTTGCAAGACAGTAAATTATTTTATTTGAACAAAAAAGTATCGTCAGAATAGTGCAGATGCTTGTTGAATCAATTCTATACTGGTGTCTATGCACAGTTCATACTAAATATCAAAATTTTAATCATTTTAAAAGTATTTGAATGCATTTTTAGTTACACAACATTGGGACTCTTTTTGTCCTTGCTATAGAAAGGCTTATGGGTTGGTCTGGTTTTTTTGGTGGTGTGTGTTTTTTTGTTTTTTTTAATTTGCATATAAGAATAAACTGCCATAGACACAACTTTTCCAACTGATATTGACAAAAGACTGGCAAAGTGTTAGGGGCGTGTGTGAATAAGGACTCCTTGGGTGAGGTAACATTGCAAAATTGGGTCCATACCGCACATTCACTGGTGGAAAATGCTAATGGAGAAACCACTCATGAGTAGCCCAAAATAAGCAACATTAGCAGCATATACCCAACATCTATAATGTTTGTGCTTGAAATATGTAGCTTTCTCTTGGTGTTTGCTTGCCAGACCCAAGGAGATGGGATGGAATAAATCCTGGCTATTTCACAAGTCTAAATCACATGAATTACACTGCGCAGACCTGATCCTGCATTCTTTGGTCCATCAAAACTGCCTTCACTGGACCTTTATGTATGTGTACTTCCCTTGGTTTGGTTTGTTTGACTGCAATTAAAAATGGAAACCTTAGGGCCTAATCCTGCAAAGCTGCTAAATGTTCTTGACTCCCTTTGGCTTCAGTGGGTTCTCCACTCCTTGCAGGATCAGGCCCATAGAGATATTTGAGCCTCCACATGGTACATGTATGTTTGCTATTTTTTTTTCTTTTTGACCCCTGTTAGATATTTATTAACAACGAATGGCACGAATCCATGAGTGGAAAGACGTTTCCCACATATAATCCCTCAACGGTTGAGAAAATCTGTGATGTAGAGGAAGGTGATAAGGTAAGTTTCTCTGGGTTACAAGTCAGGAAAGCATCCTGGGTTCGTTTTTGCTACAAAATGTGGCTGGCCCACCTGTAGGTTTAAAGCCTGTGGTAGCTAACCATTGTGGCATGCTCATTCAAATGCATTAGAGAGAATCAGTTATGTCCCACTCTGCTAGAATCATGAGTTGCTTCTTTGCTAAGGATGGTGATTACTGTACCGATTGAACCAAATCCTAGGAGTGATACCAAGTATTGTTTAGAAGGAAGTGATTGATCAAACACCTACTGCCCCATTGCAGCCCTTTTTTGGTCACTTATTTGATGTAATTCAGCCCGCCCCCCCCCCCAGCTTGCAAATGCTTACTTGCCTGCTTAGCTTTATGCACGTGAACAGGCTCAGTGATTTCAGTGGGTTTACTCACATGTGTAAAATGAAGCCTTTGCAGGGTTGGGGACAGAGATTGTGACCAAAGAAGGAATGCACATTTATTTTTAAAGACCCTTTTAGGGGAAGTTTTTAAAAACAAACCACCTTGGATTCTGGTCCCTTCTCTGTGGATGTGCATTAGTCCCATTAATAGGTGACGATCAGTCAAACCAAAGGATGAGTGGGAGTGCTCAATATTTTATATTGGCTTTAGCATCAAGCACTCCATAGTCCATGCCTTGTGCATAGGGCTGGATTAACCATTTGGCTAATAAGGGTATAGCCTTAGACCCTCTTATTTTTTTTAGGCCCTACTGGTCAGGCAGGGGGCATGGCCAGGTGGGGGGAGCGAGCTTGCCACCTGTGGCTTGGAAGGAGCTCAGCCTGCTGCATCTCCCCATGCTGCAGGAACACACTGCCAGGGATCTGGTTAACACTGGTGACCGGACACTAAAAATCGGGTTACCACGGGAACCCATACCAGCCATGGGTGTAGTTTGAGCAGGCATTGTATACCACCCCTGATTTCTCCAGAGCTCCTCTTAGCTGACAGGGAGGAAAGAGGCTCCCTCTGTCCCTCTCCTCCACTGAGGCTGGCAGGCAGCTCCAGACGCTGGGTCCTAGTGCTCGTCAATGTCCTCTTCTATGTATGCTCTGTCCCATTTCTGGACAGCTGGTGAGTGCTGTGGGGGGGGGGGGGGCCGCAGGGCAAGGGGATAGCCAGGGGAAGAGACTGTATGAGAGCGGTAGGGTGGGAAGCTTGCACAGAACCTGCACGCACTCTATCCAGCTCCCACCAGAACTACTGCCCCTGCTGTGTATAGGGAACAAATTCCCACACATTTGTAGGAGAAACAAAACATTCCATTCTGGATACCAGTCCTCTAACTTTTACAGAACCTTCCCTTGTGGGGCTTCAGATTTATGATGCACTGTGTTCAATACTGTATTGAACTGTACTAAAAATCAAAGAAATCCAATTTTTTTCTTTGATGTATTTTTCTGTATTGCACAGGCAACCAAGTTCTTTCCTTATGCTCAGCCTAGTTCCACATGCCAATGCATCTTTGTACATTTAAGGGGTTGAAAAATTACTGGAGGAAGCTCAACACACAATGTTGTAGGTTTCTCCCTCCCAACTCCCTCAAGGATTTTAAATCCACTTCTTAGCAATGTATGATAGAAAGACTGGCTGAATAGGCTAAAGGCAGGTTCTGTCCATTTGCTAGTTCTCTAGAAGTTCAATCCATAATAAAAGTAGCTCACATTTGATTTCTTTTGAGTTTCATTCCAAAACCTTAAAGCTAAATAAACTTGAAGTTAGTCCTCATTTTTCTGCCCCAATTCAAACGAACTTCTTTCCCAAGGGGAAATTGGGTAAGCATGGGATGTGATTCGAGAAGGGAATGAGAACACAGGCCAGTTCCTGCTGACCATCACACCTGTGTAGCTGTATTGACTTCAGGGATTTTTGCACAAGACTAGATTTTTGGTTCCTTCTGCTTTTTCACACCTGGTACAAACAGAATCTCATTCACTTTCCTCCCCTAAACTTGGAACACTTAAGGGAAAAAAATAAGCAAGATCTGCTTGATTTACACAAATGAAACAGGAACACCAGACCTGATGTTACAAGGGTGTCCCTGCAGCAGCCTTGGTTGGACTGTTCTTTTGAAAGAGCCTCAATGGTTCTTTTAAGAGACTAATTTTTCAGTGAAGTCTTTTTGTTCAGGGGGGCAGAGAACACAACAGGGAATATCTCTGTTTTGTCAACTCCTAGTGATTCAAAAGCTGAAAGGCTTTAGATTGTTTAATGTTTGTACCGTGGTTTTTGAAGAGCCAACACAGTACAGAAGTGATAAATATTATGACAGGGCAACCATCTAAAGATCGGTGTCCCTTCTAGCTGTTACCTTTTTCTTACAGAAAGCTTAAAACAAATAAATGCAAACCGTAGAACTCATGCCTAGGAAACCTCATATCAGAGCTGCTGATCACACATTCTAGAATAGATAATGCTTAGCCCTTCCATGAGCGCAGGGGACTGGACTAGACCACCTCTTGAGGTCCCTTCCAGTCCCATGATTCTAATTGAGGAAAAGCTTGGTGACAGAATGGCCTGATGTGGTGAATCACTGGAGATTAACTACACAAGCTGGATATCACCCCACAAATATTTGGGTTCAATGTGAAAATGGTAATTCATTGTCCTCAGCCAGTGCAACACTGGGAGGCTGCTTTCCGAGCAAGACAGCCTAAAATTATGCCACCCCCATGTAATTTTCCCACTGCTACTTGCTCTACTTCAGTGGATTTTACACCTGAGTGGTTTTCTTTTACATAACAAAAGCTGGCTGCCTCCCAGAGTGCAGTCAGAGGGAGACGGGGTCTGTGGTGTAGAGGCCATAGCTTGGGGAAAACACCTGCAGGGCTTGGCTTTGCACAGTGCCATGTGGAGAGCTGAGGGTTGAAGCACCAGGTTGAAAGAGGTGAGCAGGATGGGGAGTGTTGCAGTGTTCACCCTCATACAGACGAGCATCCCACTAGCTAGGAGGAAGGAGGCCTAAGAGAAGGACTGCATAGCATCCCCTGTGCTACCTCCTACTCAGAAGTATCTGTTTGAAGAATGGAGTGTCAAGGGAGTAGAATAAACTATTTAATGTTACATAAATAAATGTCAATATGTATGTAGAGAAATGTTGGATGCCTTCATAATTTCTTTTGCAATATGTCATTCATACTTAGGCCTTTCCCTCCCATTAGATTTAGGTTGCTCATAACCTTAATCTGGCCCTGCTTGTGCACACAAACCTCTGATTGGAGTCAGTGACGCTAGTAGGGCTGCCTTCTCTTCACAAACATGGGCCTTGTGGAGGTGCTGTAGGGGGAAGGACAGGTCCAAGAACTTGCCTTTTTCCATCTGATGACTGGAAGGCTCTCCTGTCACTGTTAGTGGTGGGGCCTCACCCTCATGTTGTGGAACGACGTCCCCTCTTTATCAGCAGTGGGATGGGGAATGTTTTAAGCACAGTGAGTATCCTCACCTCTGTGGCCAAGCTACACACCACCGCTCTAGGACAGGAAAACTGAAGAGTCAAAGGTTCTTTGTTAGAAGAATGCCCCTGCCCATCCCAATGAAGTTCCCATGGACCATAATGCTATAACAGGGTTGCCACTTCTGCAGTATGAAAAATCAGGATGTCTCGGGGTGCTGGTACAGTATACTCAGCACCCTTCCAGATTTCCCAGAAAGCCACCTCCAGAAAAAAGGAATGATCCTGGGAAAACCTGGGCAGGTGGCCACCCTGGCTATATATGGCAATGGGGTGGAGTCTATGACTCGGCCTGAGGGAAGAGGGCAAGGCTGGGTAGTGGTGCAAGCTTGTCACTGGCTTAATGCAGCCACATCCAGAGAGAGGAACCCCTTGGAATAAGGAGAAGCCTTCCTGCCTGCGATGTCCAGAAGACTTGCCCTGTCCATGGACAATGCAGCAGTGGAGGCAATTGTAAAGTGGCCAGATAATATCATGAAATTACATGTAATTGTAGGCTAATTTTATATAGCACATCATTGCATCTAATTATAATTACCATATAAACTGAGGGCTGAGGCTAATCCTGAGGTAACTTTGTTTTACTAGGCAGAAACCATGGCTCCGCTATAGCTAAGTGCCTCCTCGAGTAATTACAAAGTCGTTACGTGGGTATTTCAGGCCTGCTTTTCATGCCTCTGTTAAAGAAACCTGTTGAGCAAAACAAAGAAGACAACCTCATGTCTCTTCTACAGAGAGAGCCCTCATTACTCGGCTCTCTTCTGGGTGCCAGGGAGAGATTTTAACTTCTAGCTCATGGGACTATCATTGGAAAAATTCCATCTCTGGGCTCTCCTGAGAGAGACTCTCTGGCCTATAGGGATCAATCTGTGGAAGGTCTGGAAGTTTCTGTGGATATCCAGTGTGCAGGCTAATCTCTATACAGGGGGGAAAATGCACTATATTCTGGTCACAGAGGGTATGTCTACACTGCAGTGTAAAAGACCTGTAGTACGGCCATGGCTGGCCCAGGTCAACTGACTTGGGCTTGTGGGGCTGAAAATTGCACGTAGACCTTTGGGCTCAAGCTGCAACCTGGGCTCTGAGGCCTACTAAGTGGGGGGAGGGTCTACATTGCAATTTTCAGCTCCACAGCTAGAATCCATTGCCCCAGGCTCTGAAACGCAGTGCTGTGGGTTTTTTATTGTGTTTTAGCTGTACCCAGAGAGTCTCTCCTTGCATCCCCTAAATCCTACATGCAGACACTCCTGCTGTATGTATGGGGGGGGAAGGGGGCAGCAGGCAAGGCTGGGGTTGGGGCTGAGTAAGTTTAAAAACTTGTGTTCGGTGTCCAAAACAAGCCAAACTGGGTGTATTCACCTGAGCTTTGCTTTGCAACTTTGGGTCTGTTAGTACCTAAACATGACACTCTGAGGTTAGTGGTTGCAAATCCACATGGCCTGGAA
This sequence comes from Natator depressus, assembly GCF_965152275.1. Lineage (NCBI taxonomy): Eukaryota > Metazoa > Chordata > Testudines > Cheloniidae > Natator > Natator depressus. Next base: position 76,105,058 of record NC_134243.1, read on the forward strand.
CCAAAGAGTCCTGTGCAAACTGAACCCCCTGAGATGAACACAGCCCCAGTGTAACCCCCCCCCCCCCCCCATTCTAGATCTCTGGAAGTTTCATGTGGGCAGACTTGGCTTCGTTAATGAAGAACGCTGTGGAACTGGGCTCCGGAGCATTCTCAGTGGGGTGGCTTGAGGAGACGGAAGCTACGCAGTTGCAGTGGCTAAAACTCTTGTAGGGGCTGCAGTCGCTGGTGCTGTCGCTACAGAAGCTGCTGTTCACCCTGACTCTAGATTGTGGGGGCTGGATTCCATCCCCCTCACCCTCTGTGTAAGTCCCTCCTGAGATGCCTGTTTGCTTAGGCTGTGCATGAGGGATGGGAATTTGGCAACTAATAATCTGGCGATGACGGTTGGCTGTGGGGCTGAAACGTGGCCAACTTGTTGTTCGCTTGGGAGCAAAGGTTTTGTTTTTCTTTAGTTACAAAATTAAAATGGAATTACTTGCAGTCAGAGGGAAATCCTGGGTGGGGAAAGAGGAGCTGGCAGTGATGCTCTGCTGGAGTTTTCCTTGGCCTACAAATAAGGGCTGAGTGTTCATGTCTGTCAGGCTGATACCAGGCATGGGAATAACTGATTTGACTAATGTTAAGGCTGTGTCATTGTGCTGTTTGCAGGCTGTTACCCATCCTGACCTGGCAGACCAGTTCCCTGTAAAATACTCCATCTGTCCCAGTTTGCCTCCAGTGTGATCACAGAAAATATTCTCTGTTTCCCTGTGGTTGGCATAGTCCTGTGCGCAAGAGTGAATGTCGAGTGCTCAAGGGGTGCCTCGCTTTATTTTGTCTTTCTGCACATGGCTGAGTTCCGCCCTGGAGTGGAAAACCTGCAATGCTATACCCTGGCTTTATGCGTCACAGCCAGGCCAGAGGAGTCGGCCTTTCCTGTGCTTGTGATTGTTTTAAGGGTGTCTGTTGCTATCCATGCCACCCATCCTTGTATTTTAGGGATGGACTGAGATTAGGAGGAGCAGTTATAGACGGGTACTTACTACAGGCTGAGCTGGTGGGGCTGCTTGTAGTTAAAGTGACCCAGCATTTCCCATTGTTACCCTCTTGCCCCGTTTTTAGTTGCTTGTAACTTTGTCCAAAGTTGAAAGTTTCAGCCCAAACAGTCCATGCTGAATGTCTGTCTCAGTCTGAATATTTTTGGGGTGATTCAGCCATTTATGAGAGAGAGTGGAAGGGAGAATATGTTGTTTTTGCCCATGTTAACAAAATTCTTCGTACTGCTTCATTGAGAAGCTCTGGTGACTCCATGCTTTGAAACAGGGACTTGACATTTGGCAGGGGTTGTCACCTTGGTCTCAGCAACAGGCACATGCCCGTTCCTGTGGAGATGCCCAAATTTGACTTAAGTGTTCAAAGACACATTCATCTGTTTGCCCATGATCAGTAGAGACTTACCAGAATTCCCTGGAGATTCCATCTGCACTGGGCATGCTCTACCCCCTCTCTTCACCTACTAACCATAGTGCACGTGTGCTATCCTCACAGAGCCTGGAGCTGACCAGGACTTTCTTTGCCATTGCTCCTCTGGGCTGCTGTGGCACTGGGCTTGGGAACTAATAGTTGGGGGACCGTCTTCCTAATGGACTCAATGTTCCACCTGCTGGCGCCCTGGCGGGGAGGAGGAAGGAGCCTGACTCTAATGCACAGGTGATGAGCTGGACCTGTGAGTTTGAGTAGGAGGTGAGGGGGAGGGGGAAGAGGGTTAGACTGGGATGAGCCGTAAGGGTCCTGTGGAGAAAGTAGTCTGTGATCATGTAATGAGAGACTGTATCACAATCGCGTACACACAAGGGGGCTGAATTAAGGTTTCACAGGCATCTTTAATTCTAGCGTTTCCTAACCTTTTAGCATTTGATTTTGCAACCCTAACACTCTTGAGGTAGTTTTGTGTGTGCAATACTAAATAAATTCCCCCCACAGATTGAAACTCTGTGAATTGTTAGGTCTTGTGTGTCCCTCCTTTTTGTCCCATGTTTTGTCCTTGGCACCTTGACAGCTATGACTCTGTCCTTATGTCACGTATTGTGTCTACAGATTGCAACATCTGTGTACTGTAATGCACCGTTCTGACCCCTTTCGTGCCTAGTCTTCATAGGGTGGATTAAGAATGGAATTTCAGCCTTACCTAAGAATTTCCTGGTCTTTGCTGGTTTGAACTCAGACACTTAATGTGAGGGGTAGCTGAGTTTTGTTGTGCCTGTATTGTATGGCATTTCCACTGAGGTATTTTGGGGAAGTTCTCCTGCTTGCATGCATAATGACTATGCAAAACACCAAACCATGTATGGTATCTGGGAGCACAGCGAGTAGGAATGAACATAGCTAACCACAGAGTCGCCCACATGCCCAGTTTTGGAGAACAGTCATGGTCCATAGTAATGCTGTGTTCTGTAAGATTGCTCCTAGCGTGACTTCTGGAAAGGGCTGGATTGTTGATGATGATTGATGATGATCTCAGTGGAAAATTGCAAAGCAGCTGAGGGCTAAGTCACTTCTTTTTGTGATGCTAGCACACAGGGTAATTAGTGCAGGAAGGGGGGCCTTTCCCCAATCATGGTCCCATGAAAGGGAAATGAACAAGATCTTTATGTAGCTCTCAGGAGCCCAAGAGGATGTGGTCTGCAGATTAGGGAGTACATCTAGCATCCCAGCTGGCTAGCAAGTATTTTGCAATCACCTGAAAGTGCTACCCAACAGATGATGCTCCCACGCAGAAGCACTAATGGCCATCCCACCACCTAGGACTTCTGCTTTGGCTTGCAGGTCTCCTTTTGTGGAGGATGTACCAGGCAGCATCTCTGTTCCTTCTTCCTACACTAGCCATGGCAGGACTGAGCCTTATAAATACTCCACTCCTGAGTCTCAGATGTCCTTTGCAGGGAGGTAGTCATGGTATTCAGAAGGGATGTTTGCTGTTTTAAAGAAACAACCCGATTTTAGTAACAGTTTGAATGTTCAGTAATATACTGCAGATCAATTAGCTTGTCTACTTGTGAGTGCAGTGTGTAAGCAGCCTAGGGTGACCAGATGTCCACATTTTATATGGACAGTCCCAGTTTTGGGGTCTTTTTCTTATATAGGCTCCTATTACCCCCCCACCCCCATCCCGATTTTTCACACTTGCTGTCTGGTCACCCTAAAGCAGCCAGGGTTCTGTACTGAATTATCCCCATCTCTCTCTCATTTTGTGCATTGGTGCCTTTCTGCTGGATGAGGCAAATACACATTTGGGTCTAGATTGTGGCTTTAAGCCTTAGCCCAGTGGTAGCTCATGGAGCATCACGCCACAGATAATGTGACTTGGAGCACTGGGTGAGCGAACAAACCACCCATGATTGCTATCCCAGTAAGCTTCAGAGCTCCCAGTTCTTGGAGCTTGACTCCACTCCCATTGAAACCAATGGAAATATTCCCATTGACATCAGTAGGAGTTGAATCAAGCCCCAGGTGTGCCTGGGGCTTGGTGAGCACAAGCCTGTGCATTGCACAAGTATGCAAGGCTGGTGGGAAGGCTCTTTGTGCTGCATGCCTGCCATCCCATTTGTGCACTCTCAGAACTAGGGGCAGTCCTTGTAACTTCATTTCCCACAGGCCTGGCCAGCATGGGCGTAGTGCTGCCTCGTGCAGCACCTGTGCTAAGGGTCTTCCATATCCCGATAAACACAACAGCGTTTAAAGGGAATGTGTTTAAACCTGACGCCTTCATTATGTTTTGTGTCCTGCCTGATTTACCATTAAAATATTTCTTTCAGGCGTGGCTTGCAGATCCTAATTTCAGCATGAAATTGGGGACTTCTTAGAAGTGGGGAGGTTTGACACTGGTTTCTGCTCTGATTGGCAGGTGCCAAATGAGTTGATTCAGATTAAACCGATTGTCAAATTGTGCCCTGTATGTAACCTGTGTGAATTCAAGGTAGGAGCTTGCCAGTAACTCCAGAGCCCTGCTACTGTCTGTTAATGCATCCACCCACTTACAGTGTGCATTCACTCTGACTCCCACATACACATCAGTCTCACAAAACCTACCATAGCTGTGGAGATAAAAATAGCCTGACATGACCAAGGTAATGGGGTGCCCAAATGTACTAGCTTCATAGAATATCAGGGTTGGAAGGGACCTCAGGAGGTCATCTAGTTCAACCCCCTGCTTAAAGCAGGACCAATCCCCAATTTTGCCCCAGAACCCCCTAAATGGCCCCCTCAAGGATTGAACTCACAAGCCTGGGTTTAGCAGGCCAATGCTCAAACCACTGAGCTATCCCTCCCACCTCTCAGGCAGCAGCATAGCCAATGCCCTTCTGACAAGGGTGGGTTTCTGTTTTCAGCTGCTTGTACAAATAGGCTGATTAAATACCATGTAACCCATTGCAGACCTGGCATGAGTAGGTGTGTCTGTAACAGGGTGGCTTGCCTCTTTAGAACTAGAGGCCTGGGGACAGCCCACCCTAGTTATTAAGGAGGCGCATCTGAACTCTGATTCCCCTGTAACCAGCCTCAGGAAGCTACAGAGAGGGAGGGTGCCCAGGGAGATCAGAGGCTGTTGGAAACAAGTAAGCTCCAGCAGAGAAGCTTGGGGTGAGACTACAGGCAAGAGAGGCCTGGGAGCAAAGGGTTAAATGGATGGACGTGTGGTGGGACTGGAGAACTTTATTTTGAATGCTTGTTCATTTAATACAACAGGACCCAAGAATGGCTGTGAATGGACAAAAGGGGGGGAACTGCTTGCAGGACTACCCTGAGGTGGTGGTGGGGGGGGGGCGGGGGGGGGAAAGGCATATAGGAGGCAGCTTGCCCAAGAACATTAAGTAACAATGGGATATGGCTGTTGGTAGTTTGTCTATAAACCTTCCGGTGTAACTTTAATCACCAGTTGTGTTTTTCTGTAGCACTCTTCCGTGACCCACTCCTCCCTTGAAAGTGTCTGTCCTTAGTAAGGTGTCATTTCTTGTTTGTTGGCGTTCAATATGTTCTGGGATAGGTCTGTCTTGTTGTCTCCCATACTAGAGGATTGCGTAGATTCACAGAGTTAGAATAATCCTGGAGAAGAAGACAAGATGTGTTCTAGAAGATCTTGCACAGGGCGGAATTCCTTCCAAAGACGGGCAGCAGTGTCCATCAAACATACACTTGGGGTGAAATCCTGTCTCCATTTAAGCCATCAGCAAAACTCTCATTGGTTTCAGCGAGGCCCAGATTGCACCCTATTTGAAAAATATCAGTGTACATTCAGAGGGGAAAAATTGCTGGGGCATATCTTGACCAGATAAGGTGCATGTAGGGACACTTCACTCATGTGAGTAATCCACAGCAACGTCTTGTGTGAGTAAACATAGCAGCCAGTGGTACAACAAACATATTTATCGTCATGGGTCCCTATCCCCGGCTGGAAATTGCAAATCAGCGTAGCCCCACTGAAGTCATCATTTGAGGGTTAGGGCCATAGCATTGAGCTAAAAACACTCGTAGCCCCCCATAAAGGGGGACATGTGGTTCTTCTGAAAAATGCTGTCTAGGATCTAAGTGAATTTTGTGAATTAAAACTGTTATTGACACATTTGATTATGGATTTATAAGGGAAAACTAATTTACAAGGGAAAACTGGGATTGTCCAGTGAGGTCTGTGAGCTGTAACTATTCCCTGGGCTAAAACCATCATAATATCCATACTCGGAATATATCCTCTTTCCCACCTCTTTGTTTTAAAAAATATTGATCCATCCAGATTTGGCTTGTGAGTGCACCAGGCCCAGTCTTGCTGTCAATGAAAGTCTTGCCTGTTCCCCACTAGGACAGGGCACACTTCTCACTCTTGCCAACAAAGTATGTAGATAAGAAAATATAGGGGCTTGAATATATATATATATTTTTATCTTGTCAGGGAAGCCTGGTCCAATTCCATAAACTTCACAACTTACCCTGAAAGATCTGATTGTCTCTGCAAAATTTGAATTTAGGTTCCTATCCGGCAAGGTCAAATCCTACCAGAGTCTGAAGCCGCTTAGGTCAGATCTTGCTAGGTTCCATGTTCAGCAGCAAAACAGCAGACTCTCTTCGCAGATGATTCAATGTTACAGTAGGCAGGCTCTGCAGGACACCGCATAGGAAGCAACCTGCTTGGGAGCTGTTCATAGCACTATGCAATTTCTCTCTCACCTGAATATTTCATGTGTGTGTTTGGTTGCTTTAGCCCGATGTAGATAAGGCAGTAGAGGCCGCAAAAGCAGCATTCCAGAGAGGATCTCTATGGAGACAAATGGACGCCTTAAGCAGAGGGAGGCTCCTCCACAAACTAGCCGATCTCATCGAGCGAGACCGAGTCATTTTGGCGGTAAGTGAAACGTGGTGGGGGGGAGCGATAATGAATCAGAAGCAATTGGCTGACTACTTAATTCTGTCCCTCTGACTGCCCTGGAGATCTGTTTGTAGCTTGTGTTTAGTTTGTTTGTTTGAAAGGGGAATCCCATCTGCAGGGAAGCTTCCGTTTCCCAAGCTCCCAGCTTGGTTTAGTAACATCTGGATAAAGGGACTTTTTAATAATTTTTAAAAAGTCACTGATTTTGAGAGAGCTGTTTAAGGGCATCTCTGCCTTGTTAAAGGGAAAAATTCCAAATCCATTGTTCTTTTCAGTGCTCTGGATGAGGTCACCCTAGACCTTAGAATTGCAGGTGAAGCCTACCTCCCTCTTCAAACTTGAATAGTGCGCCGCCCCCCCTCCCCCTGCATTTCCCCTCCCCACCGCTCCAATGCCCACACACCATGAGAGGGGAAATCCCCTGGCTGACTTGGAAAAGCTGCCTCTCCTCCCACCGTTTGATCTCCATGTCCCATGCAATGGGAGGCTAGGAAAACTTTCCAAGTCAACAGGCTTGAGTTGTCCGGGAACAACAGCAGCAAAACGTCACCTTCTTAACTCATTTCTTTTTGCCGTATCCTCCCCAGCCCCGTGTCCACTTGGTGAAGTACAGTTGATGGTTGTCTAGCTTGGGGGGGGGGGGGGACACAAAGGATGCTCAACACTTAGTGCTGCTTATACTCACTCTGTGAGGAACACTGTTTTAAACTACTAGGTGTTATTTGCTAAACCAATTTTTTAAAAAAGAGAGATTGAGCAAGAGAGCCATGGAGCCATATAAGCATTGTCTTTGGGACTGCCTCTGTGCTGATTGTTTAGCAGTCTATCGCAATTCAACAAAGCGCACATAACTTTAGACAGGTGCTTAAGTGACATGTTTAGACTAGGCTGGGCAAAACCGAGGCCGACGTGAGTAAAGGCTGCAGAAAGGGGCCATGAGGGCCTGCATCCGCAGAGTGGATTCATGGGAGGTGGTGGCACCCATGGGCGGTCATATTCATCCTTGGCTTAACGGCATTGGTGCCAGGGGTGAATTCAACTCCCTCATTTTAAAAGAGTTTAGGTCATGCATCAGATGTCTGTATCATGTGTTATCTTTGAGTTACTGATGTAAAAAAAGACCATATCCCTACTTGAATTGAATGTTCTTGCCTACGGTGTTGAATAAACCTTTAAATAAATGAAGTCCTAGAATAAAATGAGCAAATAACCCCCACCCTGTTTAAAACTAGCAGACAAAGACAACTGGCTAAGGCTAAAAGCATCTATAATCACTATGTTAACTATTGAATCGTCTGTGGAATTAATGAAAGAAACGTGAAGAGAATAACAAAGATACAGAGTTGGGAACAATCTTGCATTGGCAAAGGATGACCTAAATAGGTCTGTGCCATCCCTGACTTGCGTGTTCTACTCATCAGAACATTAAAGGGGACAAGTGACAATGGCAACAATAAAACAACATGACGACTGATTTGCAGTAAACCACATCAAATGGACTGTCTAAAGGATTTAACTTCCTTATAGCAATTGAAAGAAATGGCAGAAAGATGTGTGTGAAGATTTTGAGCTATTCACAAAACATCCATTTGTTCCTTTGGCTCTTCATAAAAATTATTCCACTGTGACTTGACTGCTCACAGAATTAATGCACCTGCACTGTGTATTGCAACTCCTCCCTCTTCCTAATCTGGTTCCCCCGGGAAGCTTGGTCCATGCAGTTCGGTCCTGACCTACTTCTAGTTCCTCTGCCAGATAGAGAAGTGAATGATGCTAGACTTTGTGATGGCTGTGTGATATGGGACCAGAAGGTGAGACACCAGCTCATTTGGACATGACACTTGTCGTCGTTTTTTTTTTTTTTTTTAAAAAAGCCAAAAATTAACTTTGGGCCTAAGCCACAAAGTTCTGGCTCAAATTTTTGCAGAAATTATGGTGGTTAGATCTCAGTAACCAACAAATTTTTTTTAAAGTTGGCCTTGTGCCCCTTTTTCTTTCCAATGGACAAATTTTTCTGCTTGGTTTTTAACCTTCAATATCAGGAATGTCCTGTGTGGTCATCTTTGTTTGCCAAAGAATTTGATGGGATTTCAGAGGATGTCTGTTAGTTCTCACATTTTTAACTGAAAGAGATTTAACAAGAATTTCTCCAAAACATCGACTGGCCATTGATATTAAATGTGTGTTAATACAAACAGTTCTTTTAAACTGTTAAAATTTTCCTTCTCCGCTTTTTCAGTCTTCACTCTTGTGATGCTGTCCTGGAGTCTTCCAGGATAGACGATGTAAAAACATATGCACAGAAATCTCTTGACCTTTTCTATACATTACAGAGGAGCAAAGAGGGTACACATCCAATTCTTGTCAATTTGTAAGTTACTCTTTTTTAAAAAAAAAAAAAAAGTAAAAGGTAGCAGAGAGTAACTGCTTCCTGCTGCTTTTAGTTCAGGACTTAAAATGCATCATTGGATATGCTTTTCATGAACATGCTGCTCGCAAAATGAAACTTCAAGTAGGATGTGACACTGAATTTGGACACGCTCTTGTTTACACCGAAAAGAGAGAGTACCATTTTGCAATAACGTCCTGGTCTTGAAGAACAAAGCCTCATGGTCAGTCAGGAAAGAGGACCTGCTCCACAACCTGATAGTCAGTGGAGAGACTTCCATTGATTTCTGTGGGACTCTCTTCTCTAACTTGGATGTGGGGCTAAACTAAAAAACGTATCCAACATCCCTGAACTCCAGGAGGGTTTGTATCTGTACTCAGGCCAAACTGTATGTTCATATTGGCCCTGATTCAGCATAACACTAGAGCTTTTGCTTAGCTTTAAGCACAGGCTGAAATCCACCCCTACCTAGCACTGCACTTCAGAACATGCTTATGTCTTGTGGCCATTGGGACTTAAGCACATGCTTAAAAATTAAACACATACTTAAGTGCTGCGGGGAATAGCAATGGGCTCAGCCGTGTGCTTAGAGTTAAGGATGTGACAACTTGCTGTGGTGAGTTGAGGCTTTTCCTGGGGCAACCTCGTTGACCAGTCTTCATGGTTGACTCAAATCTCAAGAATGAGCACAACCAAAACCCCAGTTCTGAACATCCCTGAACTTAGGAAAAATCCAAGTCTGCATCCATGTGGTCTGCATCAGAGTATCATAGAAGATTAGGGTTAGAAGAGACCTCAGGAGGTCATCTAGTTCAACCCCCTGCTCAAAGCAGGAGCAATCCCCAACTAAATCATCACAGCCAGGGCTTTGTCAAGGTCTTAACCTCTACAGATGGTGATTCCACCACCTCCCTACATAACCCATTCCAGTGCTTCACCTTCCTCCTAGTGAAATAGCTTTTCCTAATATCCAACCTAGACCTCCCTCACTGCAACTTGAGACCATTTCTCCTTGTCCTGTCATCCGCTACTACTGAGAACAGCCTAGCTCCATCCTCTTTGGAATCCCCCCTTCAGGTAGTTGAAGGCTGATATTAAATTCCCCCCCCCCCCCAACTCTTCTCTTCTGCAGACTAAACAAGCCCAATTCCCTCAGCCTTACCTCATAAATCATGTGCCCCAGCCCCCTAATCATTTTTGTTGCCCTCCACTGGACTCTCTCTCTAATTTGTCCACATCTTTTCTGTCGGGGGGGGGGGCCCAAAACTGGACACAATACTCTGGATGTGGCCTCACCAGTGCCAAATAGAGGGGAATAAGCACTTCCCTCGATCTGCTGGCCGTGCTCCAACTAATGCAGCCCAATATGCCGTTAACCTTCTTGGCAACAAGGGCACACTGCTGACTCATATCCAGCTTCTCATCTACTATAATCCCCAGGTCATTTCCTGCAGAACTGCCATTTAGCCAGTCGGTCCCCAGCTTGTAGCAGTGCATGAGATTCTTCCATCCTAAGTGCAGGACTCAGAACTTTGTCCTTGTTGAATCTCCTCTGACTTCTTTTGGCCCAATCCTCCAATTTGTCTAGGTCACTCTGGACCCTATGCCTACCCTCCAGCATATCTAACTACTCCTCCTCCTCCTCCCCCCCCCCCCCGCCCCCAGCTAGGTGTCACCTGCAAACTTGCTGAGGATGCAATCCATCCCATCATCCATGGTGTGGGGGAGGGGGGGAAGAGACCACCCCTCTCCATTGTGCAGGGTGAGAGAAAGATGAAACCTTGTAGATTGCAGAAAACTTTTTGTCTAGAACCTTTAAAAACAACCCCAACCCCCACCCCAATAATTATTAAGCAGTATATAACCATGCATGTGATTTGTTGTTTCAGACCTTGGAAACAATGGACACAGGGAAACCTTTTCTTCATGCCTTCTTCATTGACTTGGAAGGCTGTATAAAGACACTTAGGTATTATGCTGGGTGGGCTGATAAAATCCAAGGCAGAACTATCCCAGTGGGTAAGTTGAACCATTCCATGTTCGCCTTTTAAAAACTCCTTCGGTCTGTGATATCAAGTACATTGAGACAGAATCAGTTTAAGGAGTTTCCCTTCTGAAAAAATCATCCCCCCCCCCCTCCCACCCCACAAATTACTTTATGCCTTTTCCCTTATGGAAAGGCCATAGAGTTTAACAGAAGATTATATTCCTCCCTGAGAGTTTTGGAATTGCCCTGTAGACTTTTATGAGAATTCTATCCCTGGTTATTGTACATCCAGTTTCACCGAAACTAAAGATTTCGTTGTTGGTGAGAGTGCATTGGCAATCAAAGTTCAAAGGATATTTTTGAGTACCTTCTTTGTTGTTAAATTAGGTTTATTGGAGAGAGGCCAGATCTGCTAGCTCAGATCTGTCGGTAATCCAAGTACATGGCAGACATTCAGTTCCTGGGGGTTTGGTCAAGCTCTAGTTTGTAGGGGTATTTAATTTATTTCTAAACACTTGCAGCACTCTTTTAAAAACTCCTCTCCTAGGGTTTGTACACAATTCTGTGCTTCATTACACCCATGCCAATGGATTTAGTGTGAGTAACTTAGGGAAGAATCTATCCACTCATGTGTGAGCACAGGTGTGGCCTTGGGAAATGACGGCTGGTTTTTAAGATAACAAGGGTGCTTGCACGAAGTCAGTGAACAGCTAATTGAAAGTCAGCAGCCTGCTCCTTTCCTTTGCCCTAGTGATAGCTGGTGGTCTATGAAGGAAAGAGCACCACAGACAAAGGTTAAAGACCGGCTCCTTCTGGTAGCTGCGAAGGACTGCACTCCTTGCCCACTTCCCGCCAGTCAGCATTGATTTAAGGGTAGCAGAGTCCAAGCCTATGTCAAATCAGATATTTCTGTCACGCAAGCTCAGTTTAATTTGCAGAATTGCTCTCTATGGAGATGGCTCTCAGTCTTTTTTTGAGATCACTTCCAAAGTGCATAATAACTAGAGACACACACCACCACACCCCCCCCCCAACATGGAGCTTCATAAAAAGCAAAAGTTCTAGTAGGCAAATGGTTTTATTAAATCTTCTGATAGGAAATTTCAACACTAAAATAGTCTTTTTTTTTGTTTTTTTTGTTTCTGTTCTCAGAAACAAAATGATTCTAATTGAATCAAAACAAAACTTTATTTTTGTATCAAATTGAACTACTGTTTGTTTGGTTTTTTTTGTTTTTTTTCCCACATATTTCTTGTGGGAATCTGTCACAAAACTTTGTTGGAATTTTTCCCTAAGAAATAAACCTGTTTCCCCACCACCACCAAAACTAAAAATCATAAAAGCGTTGATAATTCATTTTCTTTTATTCGTCACTGAAATGGAGAATTACACCAACTGAACATGTCTGAGCAGCAGGAGCAATTGTAAGGGAGGAACTGACCCAGTGGAATTGATGTGATGCAAGTCGGTGGATTTCAAAGGGTTATACCAGTCTGAATTAGAACAGCACTTGGCCCTCTGTATATCGCAGATCTGAATTGTTCTGTGATAGATGTATATTATCAAATAATTTTCTTCCTTTTTGAAGAGCACTTTGCCTGAGCATGGGATAGAATGGGTGACTCCACAATCTTCTCAGATTAGCTTCACCTCATATAACTCATTTATATTCATTCTGCCTCACTGTTCTGTTGTTTATATCATCATTTTATATTGTTTCCGCTATTCAGCCCCCACAAGTGCAGTACGTACAGGTATGTCACAATATTGGCTTTGATCCCTTACACATTTTGGTTTTTGTTTTGCAGATGAAAACGTTGTCTGTTTCACCAGGCACGAACCGATGGGTGTCTGTGGGGCTATAACTCCAGTAAGTATAAGACTGGCTAATGTTTTTCGCCAAGAGGTGCTCAGACCCTGAGGATCCCCTCTATTTACAAATATATGCATGCCCCCATAGCATTACAGCCATTGCCCTCTGTCATGGGGCAAGTGCGCCCTGTCCCCTCTTGGGGCAGGGTAATTACTTCCCCACAGTCACGTCCTTACAGCCACCCCTTGTCCTGGAGTTACGTGGACTAACAGTAAAAGTCAATATGGCCGCATGCTCTCTCAAGGTTGTGTGGCCCAATGGCCAGAGTCAGGGTGATGGCCCTTCCCACAGGGCTGTGGGACCCAATGGCCCAAGTCACTATGGCTTCAGTTTGACTGGGGTGTATTGCCTAGTGGTCGTCAGAGTCAGTGTGGCCACCTGGCAAGAATCAGTAAGTTCGCCCTCTCTCTCAGGGCTGTGTGCCCTGGTGGCCAGAGACAGTATAACTACCCCTTCCGTGGGGCTACGTGACCTAGTGGCCTGTTAAAGGAGTGGGTGGTGGCCTGGTAGGAGGGCCCAGGCCCTCCGTGCTTCACCAGGTCCCAGCTCAGGGCTCGGTCAGTGGCAAGTATGCCCGTCACTGGGGAATCCATCCAAAATACGCCGATTCCACTCGGCAACAGAACTAGTCTCCCTGAGCTACTTCCTACTTGGTTCCTGATGCCATGGTCCCAGCATTGCCATGGTCCCTGGGCTCCTCAGTCAGTGCGGCTCCCAACAACTCCACCGTGCATTGGGTGTCCTCCAGAGTCTCAGCATCCCTGGCTTCCACTCTCTGGGGCTTCTGCAGTTCCTGGACTGGAGCTTGCAGCGTGCATCCTCTCTTTGGTCAGCCCTGAATGAGCTGAGCAGCTTCCTTTTATACCTAGTCTCTAGCCAGAGCATGCCTAGCAGGGCCACAGGGTTGTGGCCTCTTCCGCCCAGAGTGGAGTTAACTCTCGCAGTAGCAGTGCGGGGCAAGTGCGCCCCATCACACCCTCCTAGACGAGGAGGCTGGACTGGAGGGCATTTCCTTTGGAGCCTGATGTTTCTTGATACATCAGAAGGAATTGGCCTATGGCATTCCAAACAGCTCTTTGGCATAGAAGGCTGGGTCTCAAGATCAAGTGTCCGTTTCTCATATGGCACTTACACAAGAGTCACCAGTGACCAATCCATGATCATCTGCTATTCTTACCTCTTGAGCCTTTTCTTACTGAGTAGTTGCAAGCTAGTTGTCCTGACATTTATGGTTGCTGACTGGCTCTGAGGCATTGTGGGTTTTTTAGTTTTAAATTGTCATTTTTTTAGTTTGTTTCCTTGTTCCATAGTTTGGTTTTATAGCTGATCAATACTGTTTTTCTTCTCCTGGTGGGTTTGTTTCTCTTGCTGAGAAACTCTGGCTAGTACTTGGAATTCCTCGGTTCTTCAAGTGGTATTTGCATTATTTAAATAGGCAGCCGGATTTTACAGCTGTTGAGGAGCCCTAATGGTTGTAAAGTGCTTTGAACATCTGTTATAGAGGCAGAGAAGTGTGTGAGCTACTCTGCTGTGAGAGTCTGTTGGGGAAGGTCAGAGAAAGATCTCGGGCCAGTGTTGTGGAGGGTGAACCAGACTATACTAGAGACTAAAACAACTCTGTTTTTGCTGGGACGCTGGAGACTTTGAGCCTGATACAGTTTGCATTAATGTCAATGTTTTTGCTTCTAACTTCAGTGGGAACAGGATTGCGTCCCTCGTGACTGACTTCTGACCTAGATCTTGGAGTTGAATGGGCTGTTTGGTTTTTTGCCCAATAGAGGTGACTGCAGAGAGAATAGAAGATGGCATAGATGAGTCTTGTAGGTAGATGTCCATAGACAGTGTCCATAGATGATAGATTGACATGCGGAGACCGAGTTTGGCTTGGGAATGCATGCTGTCTCACTCTGTTTTACAGAGCCTAGCCGATTGAGGTAACCGAGCATTGTCATTTTGTGAGTGACTGCTGCATTTGAGTGACTCGAGTCCAATGAAGTTGAGACTCTCAAGTGTTTTGCATTAGGGGCATAAGACTGAAGAGGCCCTCTTGGGTCATCAAATCCACAGCCAACCCCATCCTACAATCCTGTTCATACACTTCGCAAGCTCCAGCTTGCATTGACCGCTGATCTAAATGCCTCCATTTCCATCCTCCAAATGGACCTGACTGTTGGCAGATGGTTTTTTGGATTTACGCCCGTTCAAAAATTCTGTGGTGGCTATTTTCAGGCAGGAGGTTTGGGAAGCCACCATATCATGGGGAGGGGGAAAGAACTGAGCAGATGCTATCTCAAGAGTCTATCTCTAGTGTTGCTATTTAATCTATGGGAATTGTACACAAATATTGGGCTTAAACTGCAAATGTAATCGTTATCCAGTCTGATATGACTCTGTGCACCCTGAGGCATATTGTTCCACTTTAAGGACATTGTCATAATAAAAAACCAAGGCCACTATCCATTCTGGTGTGTAATTCCCTTGATTTCAGTAGCATCTGTATTCGTATTTGCTTCTGTAAAACCTTTTATTTATTTTAAAATATCTGGACCGAATCCCTGTACATTTGAGATTGTTTAGCTCAACATCAATTATGTGGAGTTAAATTTATTTGATTAATGATCCCTCCAATGTACTGAGACCCACCTATGTTCAGAGGTGCTGACTCTGTGGGTGCACCAGGGCTGGAGCACCCATGGGGGGGGGAAGTGGGTGCTGAGCACCCACTAGCAACCAACTGATCAGCTCCTCCTGCTCCCCTCCAGCAGCTCCCACCTGCCACCATCAGCTGTTCAGCAGCAGTCAGGAGGTGCTGGGCGGGGGGAGCTGGGGCAGGAAGAGGCAGAGCAAGGCCGGGGCGTGTTTGGGGAAAGCTGAAAGTCAGCACCTGTGCCTGTATTTACAAATTATACCAACCTCCTTTTGTAAAGTGCTTTGAAATCTACTGATTATAAGACCTAGGTATTATTGCATGGTGGTTTGTCCCAAGTCTGGCTCTCTGGCTAGTCTCTTCACTTATACCAGCACAATAGCATTCTGGGGTGGGGGGGATCCTGGCAGGTTTGGATCACACCTTCACAGTATGGCTTTCAGGTGTTGGTTTTTTAAATCATGAGTTCTAAACCTGAGCATTCTGGCCTCCAGGGAGGGTTGGTAACAGGCGTTGGGGAGAGGATCATGGCCACAGTGCCCTTCTCAATTGGCAAAGGTCCTAGTTTGCTGGGTGAGGCATCATGTTGTGGAAAAGCGGGTCCCAGTATAGGAAAGGTTGAACCACTGTAGCAGATTATTTAAAATTCTGCTTTGTGTCTGGAGTTATGGATTAGAATACCAGAGGTCTTATCTTAGAAGTTACATTACTATTCTGTTACCTGTGTGAAGTTCTGGATTCCTGTCTTGCTTGCCTCCATATATTTACAAAGAAGACCCTTGACTTGAGACTATGGAAGTCTTACTACAGTAAGAGAACCAGTCATTCATGACTGGTACAATTTGTACTCTAAACTTTTTTCAAAGGCAATACCTGTGTAACCCACCTAGGCGCTATACGCGGTCACAAGTCCTTTGTAACGGTGGATGTCTTTCTAGTCATTTTTATTTTCTCTGTAGCCAACAGACGTCACTGAAAGCAAAGGGGAATACTGCACAGAGGTCAATAGGGAGCTGACTGGTGCTAATTTAATCAACTTTATACTCTCTCTCTTTCAGTGGAACTTTCCATTGCTTATGCTTGTTTGGAAGATGGCACCAGCACTGTGCTGCGGGAACACGCTGATTATTAAACCAGCTGAGCAGACACCCCTCACATCCCTCTACATTGGCTCCTTAATCAAGGAGGTAAGAAATCTTAGCAGCACGTTCAAGGAGTTTACGCAAGTTACTGTTTCTCATAGGCAGCGGGTCCAATTCAAAAGGCAGCTGTAGCCATAGTCGGCTCCCAAAGATGTTGCTGCCAGCTCCGTTCGATGCCAGACCTAGAAACAATCTCCCCTTTTTCTTTTGAACTTTTATCTCTTGATCTCTGTGCATGAATGCCCTAATTCACCAAGGTATTTATGCAAGTAGTCCCAGTAACTTCAATGGGACCAGGCTAGCCACATGCTTAAAGTTGGGCACATGTTTAAGTATCTTGCTGAGACGGTGCTGAAATCACCAGGTATGTCGTGGGTTGTTCTCTTTCCCCCCCCCCCCCCCCCGCCTTTTCTAATATGTTTAGTGAGACTATTTGGAGCTAAATTCTGCCACCCTTAGTCATGTTAGCAGAATTGTCCCATAAATTGTGGGACAGATCACAAAGCTTGAGACTACTTGGCACGAGTACAGGTGGCAGAATTTGGCCCTTAAAATATGGGACTGGATCCTGCAGCTGCTTCATGCACAGAAATTGCACTACATCACTGTGACTGTTTTATTATGATTTGACTTATGAAGGTGTGCCTGGTGCTTAACAGAGAACGAAGGTCTAGTCCCCATACTGAGCAGAGGGCTAATGACCCAGGGCCCTAATCCTGCATGGAAAATAATGCAGGTGCAGACATGTGCCCTCTCAGTTGAAAGATCAGGACCCAAGACCCTCCCAGAAAAATACACTTCAGATTTATGGCCTAAATCATCTTAACCAGGGAGTTGACTTCACCCCTGGTGCAAGCCCACTGATGTCAATGCAGTTAAGTCAAGGATGAATGCCCCCCATGGACACCACCACCTCCTCCACCCATCCTGATGGCCCAGTCCTGCAGCCTTTATTCACATGGGCAAAACTGAGGCCCAGCCTAGCCTAAACAAGTCAGTTGTCCTATTGAAGTCAATGTCACTTAAGCACAGGTCAAAAGTTATACGTGTTCTTATGTGCTTTGCTGAATTGTTGCCATGGGTAGTCCCAAAGACTATGCTTAGATGGCCCCACACATCTCTTGCTTGCGTGTGTTTTTTTTTTTTTTAATAGTAGTTTAGCAAATACCTAGGAGTTTAAACCAACGTTCCCTGCAGAGCGAGTAGCAAAGTGTTGAACATCCTTTGTCTCCCCCCTCCCCTCCCACAAGCTGGAACAGGCAAGCTAGACAACCATCAAAACCCTAAAACGTTACCCAGAAGAAAGTAGAATTTTCCAAGGCAATTTATAACCAAACCATGTTCCTTTTTTATTTTATTTTGGGTTTTTTTTCTGTGTCAGATGAGATTCCTGCAGGTGCATTCTCTTATTAGCCTCATGAATGTGTGTACTGGAAGAATCCACCAGAAATGAAGGGAGCTGAATAACAAGTGACTCACAGGATACTAGGGTTGTGTGCCTGCACTTCCCAGTCAGAAACAGAGACTGGCCAGCCTAGAAATATATATCTTCACAGCAGCCCATGTTTCGTAGAATATCAGGGCTGGAAGGGACCTCAGGAGGTCATCTAGTCCAACCCCCTGCTCAAAGCAAGACCAATCCCCAATTTTTGCCCCAGATCCCTAAACGACCCCCTCAAGGACTGAACTCACAACCCTGGGTTTAGCAGGCCAATGCTCAAACCACTGAGCTATCCCTGCCCTGCCCACCCCCCATTTATTGTTTCAGAGAGCAATAAGCAGCTCAGTTGGGCCAAGACTTTGGCTTGCATTTCACTAGAATTTTACCAAAGTTTTTCCTATTGTCATTGTGCCAGAACACACGAAATGGCTGTCACAGGTTAATACATTATAAATGTGGTTAAAAACTGGTTACCATCTGCTCTCTTGGCACTAGTGGGGGAAAAAAAACGCATCATCTAGTGGTGTCTTACTGACATCTTAATTCTCCTGGCCTCTGAAGAACCACAAGAGGCAACCTTGGGAACTTTCTGCTCAAAACAAACTTTAAAGGGCCAGATTTTGCTTTTAGCCTCCATTGACTAGGGATGCATAGCTGTGGCTGGAGGCTAAATTTGTCCAGAAGACTATTTTGTTATAACAGCAGGGCTGCAAAATGCAAATCCTCCAATAATTCTCTCCTGGTGATTCCAGGCACTTATGAGTGGCTCTTATTTTCATCATGTCCAATCCAGGAGGTAGCAAGCAGCCACAGTGCTGGAAAAGATCATGAAAACCATTCTTAATCTGGAAAATTGTCCATTTGCCTTTGATTTCAAACCTTTGGGTGCTACATGCCTCATTCTTAAAGCACTAAGCCTACTTTGGGGTTTAATTAACATTCAGGCCCTGATTCTGGTTTCAGTGTGACCACTTATATGAGAAGTCATGTATGTACGTAAAGTGTTCGCAGGATCAGGGGAGAGGCACTGGTTAACTCGCTGTGGCATTGAGAGGCTCATCTGATTGATGTTTTATAAAATTCTTTGAGATGCTCAGATAGAAAACACTATAGAAACTATTTCCATTGAGTGATGGTAAAACCTCCATATGGGAGCATAGTTTACATGTATATCCTGGTTCTTAGTCCAAGAAAATTGGAGTGCTGAGAAATCTGAATGGTTCTTATTACCCTATTTCTATAGTATAATCTCTAATTTCATTTTCAGGTGGGCTTTCCTCCCGGTGTGGTAAACATAGTGCCAGGATATGGCCCCACAGCTGGGGCCGCCATTTCTGCCCATCAGAACATTGACAAAATAGCTTTCACTGGATCAACAGAGGTAGGTGATCACTTCCTGCTTAACTTGCCTTTTTAGCCTTACTGCATTACCGGATACTGCTCTTCGCAAGGAACAGTATTTCTCTGGTAGAAGTGCTATCTGTGGAAGCTTGGACCATTGTAAATTTCAGTGATACTCAGTGCTTGGAAAAACGAAATCTACTTGGTGGAATTTTTCAGAGGTTTTTGGCTGCTCCCACTGTAGTCCATGACCACTGACTTCTGTCGAAAGCAGTTAGGCCAACATTTAATGCTTTTGAAAATCTCTAAAAAAGACTTTAACCTTATTCTCACCAAAATTCTGAAAGGTCCATCACAAATGGTGCCTATTCTATAAGCAAGGTGATCTGTTGGAGAGGTCATTAGCATCATAATGATTTGTCCAACTGGCAAATGCCAGTTGATCAGCTTTGGCCAACAAGACCACATAACTATAAAACAACATTATATTCATATTAAACAATTCTGCTGTTTTTAATCATACACTAGTTACCGAGTCTTTATTAAAAATAAATATATAACCCAGTGCTATAACCCCATTCTGGGCCAAATCCTGATCCCATTGAAGTCCAAGTCAATGACAACATTTGTTATGAAAGGGACTAAGAGTTGGCCTTCTGATAGTAAAAATGGTATCGTAAAAACACCTTCAACCCAATGTTTTCTTCTCCCTTTAAATTTAGATACAATTAAAATGTCACAACAATAAGCATCCTTTTTGGCTGTATGTGCATGATAGAGACGTAAGCCTGCTTTGCTCAGGGAAAATGATCTCTCCAAGTGCTCGCTTGGGGTTAGCAGTCTGGGGGAAGGGAGAGGGGTGTGCCTGGTCAGTATTGTGCTGGTCCAGCTCTCATTGTCTGTTAGTACTGAGCAAATAACTGGCAACCAACTTATATACTGAATTTCACTTTCAGTGAGGTGTTGAGCCAGATATTTGCTACTAAAAGCTGAGCGCTCTAATGGCAGGCCGAAAGAGAACATGCCAGGGTGGTGAATGGTGCTGAATCAAAATTTGCCAGCGAGTTTGAAGAGTTTTTGTTTTAAGAAAAGAGAACTTGTGGCACCTTAGACTAACAAATTCTGAAACTTGTTCCCCCACCACCACCCACTAGTTGCTTAGTTCCTTTGCCCCTGTAGTAATAATGCAAGAAAATCTATAGCAATATGTGTGCAGCATGTGTATATCTTCATCTGCTATGACAAAGGGCAGCATCCAATAAAGGAGGGTGCTTTATGCCAAGGATCTACGCATGTTGACTATTCAACCAGGTCATGTGTTGGACTTGTTTGTTTTTTTTTCATTTTCCTCTGAGTACTCACATCCTACTTGAGCATTCTTCCAACGCCTTCATTTTGACATTCACTGCATGCTTTTTATAATTTGCATAATTATGATAAATTACACTGAGCTGCCTTCTCCAACACCAGAGGTGTGTCTCATTTTAAAGGTTCAAAGACATGCTGAAGGCCAAATGTTTTGTGTTTAACAACACCATCTAGTGGCTTATCATATATATGTGCATTCCCATTGGTTATCCCAAAGGGGACATGGCACAGAGCTTCCTTGTTCCTTATAAAGATTGTAATATAAATATGAATGGGATCGGCAGCATGCTCATGTTGAGTGTTGCCCTTTATTTGATACGCTATATAATTAGACAAAATATGTAAAATACATAGAATTCTTTGTAGGCTAAGAATAATCTTTCTATAATCAAAATCAGGCACTCTGTTCTAAAATCCTATAAACTTTCTTGTTTTTATGGATCCACTTTTTATAAAACATGAACAGATCTGTCATTACAAGAAAGAGACTATCCAATGCATTATCTTAAGGTTCGGGCTGAAATCCTGGCTCCATCCAAGTCGGTGGGAGGTTTTCCATCAACTTCACTGGAGTCAGGATTTTACACGTGGTATTTTTATCTTTTGAGTTGTGGGTGGGCATTTAAAAATTGAAGTGCTTTGACACAGTAATGAGGGTCATATTGAGTACATTAGTTAGGTAGATATTTCTAATCCTTTTCACTTTCTGGTTCTTGTGTATTAGCATCATGACTTAGTATTTGGGTGCAAATACTGCAGGCGATTGTTTAAATCAAAATGAACATGGAACAGTGAAGAATGAAAACATTTTTAAAACCATGTTTTAGGTTAACATAAATGCCTAACAATTTTGATCTTCAATTACCTGACAGTGTCTCCTTCTAGCTTCCTACTTTTCAGCATATTTAATTTATTCCTAATCAAGCAGCTACCATATAAGGTCTCTTACCTGGTTAGCTTTATAGCAAGTTATGTTAATTTGCAGCACAAGACAGCTTTCTGTTTCTATTATCTTGAGGGCTGGCTGGGAGGACTCTGCACTGCTAATTGGAAGGACCAGGTTCACTTCTGGTTTGGGAATCTTGCTCTGGTTATAAAGGTAGCAGGTGAAACTTGAGTGTAACCAGCTCTTCAGCTGATTGAAACTTTTATGTTTTTTTACTGTTCTGATTCAACAAGATCTGAGTTTCTCCCAGGCATAAAACTGAGTACAAGGTTGAAAGGACATACCATTAACATACCATAGAATCAAGGAGCACAATCTCTTTAGTGGAACAAAGAGAAGGCTAAGGAGTAACTTGGTCACAGTTTGTAAATGCATGTTTGGGGAACAAACATTTGATGATGGACTCTTCAGTCGAGCAGGCAAAAGTAAAACAAAATCCAATGTCTGGAATTTGAGCCTAGACTGATTCAGACAGCAAATAAGGCCTACATTTTTAAGGGCCAGAGTAGTTCACCATTAGAACAACCTACCAATTCTTCAGTCAAGATTGAACTACAGCTTATTTTTTAGGAAAAGATTTAAACACACATTGTTTGGGGAAAGTTCTGCGATCTGTGTTATGCAGGAGGACCAACTAGATCACAATGGTTGGTGTGTTGGTTTTTTTTTGTTTGTTTGTTTGTTTGTTTGTTTTCAAATCATCTTGTCAGAAAATACTAGGGGAAAATTCAAATGAAACAATTTTTTTATTTTTTTTTTTTAAATTTTTGAACAAAAATTTTCATGGAAAAAACATTTTTTCCATTTTTTTTGACCAGCCCTAATTATATGACTATATTGTAAATTCTTAGGGCAATTCATTTTGTAGTCAAAAATTAAAACCTGTCCTGTGGTAGAGGATATACTGATACCAGAGACCGAATCCCTTCTTTAAGTGCAAAACTCACCTCATTAAGTGTGGAGCCATGACACAGTGATTTCGTAAGAAATGGCAGGGTGTCACCTGATTGTACTTTTTTATAAGAACAGTAGTCCATTAGCAATACTTCCTGCATTGTCCAATTAGGGGCCTGATCCTGCAGCCCTTACTCTGTCCAAAAAACGACTTCCAGGGGACCGCTTGCATAGGTAAGAACTATAGAATACCAGGCCCCTACATTTCCCTTATCTAAGACAAATGATAAATATTTGTGATTTTAAAATTGCAAGGCCCACCTTGGATGGCTAAGTACCTTGTAGAAGCAGGTGGTGAGAACTAGAAAATTCAGCAATTAGAAACCTGGAAGAATTATTTTACAATTCCAGCTGTTTCTTGTTAACCTCATGCATTTTACGACACTTTGAATGAAGTAATTTTTTTTTTTGAGGAATAAACCTGTGTCCTGTGAATCCCAATGCCATAGGTTGGAAAACTGATCAAGGAAGCGGCCTCTAAAAGTAATCTCAAAAGGGTGACCCTGGAGCTTGGAGGGAAGAACCCCTGCATTGTGTGTGCAGATGCTGACTGTAAGTATTTGTCACATTGCAATTAATTTTTCTAGTCTCAGTGGCCCACACAGCACTGCTAGTGACTCCCATGTAACCTCTCCAGCAGAGGACGCAGCGTGGTCCAACTTGCCACAAAGCCTGGCCAAGACTCCTTTGCTAGAGGGTGTGCTACACCACTCCCTGCACCAGCCAGGCTATAAAGGGAGGGCTGTTCCCCCCCCCCTTTATAGGGGGCTGTTCCGAATGCTGCCCTCTCTGGGGGTGACCCGCAGGGAAGAGCCCCGCTGGCTGAGGCTGCAGAGATGGTGTATTGTATCTGTGCACCCCTGCTCGGCTGCCCACACAATTTTCTCAGCCAGCACTCCTGCACTGACTCGTTTTAGTCTCCCAGACAGAAGAGAAGCTGCAGCTGTTTTCTGTAAAGGCAGCATCCATCCCACAATACTTCCCATCACAGGGGATAAGGACTAAATTCTGCCATCCTTAATGGGACTACTCATGGGGAGTAAGGTACTACTCCGTGTGAGTCAAGGTGACCAAACTGGGCCCTTAGCTGAGACATGCACAACCAGAGACTGTACCGGGAGGGAGGATGGTGGTACAGACAGGCAGAAGATTTGGTCATGTCTTGAGGCTCACAGGGAGCTTTCTTTTTCGGTAGTTTTATAGGCCTCCTTGAAGTGAGTGGTGTGTGTGTTTTTTTTTTTTTGTTTTTTGTTTTGTTTGTTTTGTGTGTGTGGTGGTTTTTTTTTTTTTTTTTTTTTGAGGAAGCATTGAGAGGGGGAAGGGATAGTGAGGGACTTTCAATAAGTCTCATTAACTTCTGGTTCAAGTCAGTAGAACGCCTCACTCTCTGTGGTGACCTTTCCATTCCAGTGGACTTGGCGGTCGAATGTGCCCATCAAGGAGTTTTCTTTAATCAAGGCCAGTGCTGCACTGCTGCCTCTCGAGTATTTGTGGAGGAGCAGATCTACCCAGAATTTGTCAAGCGCAGCGTGGAGTATGCCAAGAAAAGACTCATTGGAGACCCATTCGATGCCAAAACTGAACAAGGGCCACAGGTAATGATGTGCTCAAGAATAGTTTTCCGCACTCCTGGTGCGAGTGGTGCTCCTGTGTGAGCTGCAGTCCTGATCCAGTGACTAATACGTCATTGTATTGTTTCTTCTCTCTGTTCTAAACATCAATTAATCATGAGGGTTGACATGTTGGCTCTTTCCATAAATGAACTGAAAGCTGGACAATAAAGAAATTTACCCAAGTGGGCTGCCCTTTTGCATAGTAATGCAAAACCTATTACGGCACGGAGTATTTTGTGCAGGCAGAGTGTGGTGGCTGCAGATGTGTTATAATTCAGCTATAAAACAGTGATGCTACCTCTTTGCAGGAGGGGTAATATGTAGAAGTAGAGAACAAAACCCCTAATGCACAGAGGGTTTAAGCGGAAGGCAGGATGGTGCCAAGCTGAATATCAGCCTTGCCAACATTTTGGGCTTTTACGCCTCTTCTTATCCCTTCTAAGGAAGCCATAAAGATCCACGATTGAGGGAAATGTTTCATCTTCTCCTAGGTCAACCAGTTATTAATAAAACATAACAAACCAGTGGCACCCCAGAACTTGTGCTCTGCCAAAGGTAAATGAGAAAATGCCACTCCAAAAAGTTTCATGGCTTGTTCTAACTCTAGAATCCATAACTTTCTACTGGTTCAGACTTTTCCCAACACAGACTTGAAAGGCTTAGGCCATCACCATGATAGCCCTGTATGAAATAGGCGGCTCTGCTTACAGTTGGAGCTCTGAAACCGATGAGGGCCCAACTCTGCCAGCCATTCTGACTGCGCAAACGACTTCCTCGTGCAAGTCATGATTTCATGGCTTTGAAATCACTGGACTGCTTGCATGAGTAAATTACAGCTCAAGGTGAATAAGGATGGCAGAAAGGGGCCCTTGATAACAGGTATGTGGTAATTAAAGAATGCTAACTAATGGCTAGTGAGATAAGACCAGATTCTGATGCCTTTGCCTGGGCCTAGTCTACAGCTAAAATTTAGATCAACATAGCTACATTGCTCAGCAGTGTGAAAAATTGGTATGCCGGAGTGCCGACCTCCATCCCGCTGTAAATGCAGCTAGGTCAATGGAAGAATACTTCTGGCTACTGCCAGCTGAGGGGAGAGGTTACCTACTGCACCTGGGAAACAAAAATACCTCCTGGTCCTGTAGGAAGCATCTACGCTACAGTGGCACAGCTACAGTGCTGTAGTGTACATGTGGCCTTGCGTTGAGCAACACCTTCCTCTGCAACAGTCCTGTTTGAAGCCAGTGGTATTACTTGCAGAGTAAGGGCTGGTCTACACTTAAAACACTGCAGTAGCGCCGCTTCAGTGAAGGAGCTACCTATGCTGACGGGAGGGGTTCTCCCACTGGCCTAGGTAATCCATCTCCCTGAGAGGCAGTAACTAGGTTGGCAGGACAGTTCTCCTGTCGACCTTGTGCTGTCTACACTAGGTCAATTTAACAATGTTGCTCAGGGGTGTGGATTTTTCACGCCCCTGCTGTGAGTGATGTAGTTATATAGACCTAATTTTCTAGTGTAGACCAGGCCTTAGTTGTTCAGTGAGAGTGAGGGTACTTCGGACTGAAAGCTCCTAAGGGTTGGGGCTGTCCTTTTATTCTGTGTTTGTACAGCACCTAGCACCACAGGGTCCTGATCCATAAGTAGGTGCTATGGTAATACAGATGATAAAGCAGCTAGTAGTGAAGTTGGGGTGTTCACCGGCTCACAAACAACATGACCACATGTCCTGTTTCTCCTGTTCTACCTGACCTGATGCATATGACTTTTCCCTCTCTCCCGCATGTCGGTGTGCCAACCATCTGAACAAGAAGAGACGCAAGATAGGGAGTGGAGCATGGGAGGCTGTTTTCAGCACTGTCCTGTGGTTCCCAGTGCAACACAAACCACTTCCTCTGTCTGCACATAATCAGAACAGCTGCTTCTCTGGAGTCTGGCTTTTGGACAGGGTACATTCCAGGCTGGCAGTGGGGAAACATGTGCATTTTGGAACAAATGGCTCAAATCTGAAGGAGGGGAAGGAAAAGGGGGAAAAAAAACCTTCAAAACCATTTTAAAATATCAAAAACCAGTAAATCCTCCAAAAGTAGTTACCAAAGATACAGGGCTCAATCCTCAGCTTGTGTACATCATTGAAACTCTGCTTACACCATCTGACCATCAGATTCTCCTCTTACTTACACCTATGTAACTCAGGAGTTACTCCATTTGTAGTCAGTAAAGTTATTCCTGATTTACACCAGGCTGAAGGGTCCAGAATTTTTTTTTAAATCTGCAAAATATTTTTCCAGAAAAAATCCCTGATGTCCCAAATCAAGGTCGTGTTGTGTTTTGGTTTTTGGTGCTGCTGTGAGAATCTAGGAGCAGCTCCTCAGCTGCTGTAAATCAGCATAGCTCCACTGAAGTCCAGTGGAGCAATGCAGAGTGCCAGCAGCTGGAAACCTGACCCATGTTCTAGACATTTTTAAAAAAAACACAGTTGGGAGACTTTGGCTGAATGGCTCCTTAGGCCTGTGTCTACTGTCAGAGCTGCAGCAGGCAGATTCCATTGTTCTCTCCATTACCTTCTCCCGGGCAGGGAAGATGAATACAGAGAGAGCACGTCTTAGATGTATGTTTGTTAATAACTTGCAATACTTAAAAGCCTTAGCTGTTGCGCTGGGCATGGCGTACCCAGAGGGGCGTCAAATAGGCATTCAAACAGTAAGGAGAAGGAGCACAATGTCAGGGCAAGGAAGCTACACAGAATATTTCTTCTCCTCCTCGTCCCCCTCTCTCTCTCTCCATGCATGCTATTTTCCCCGCTGCAGAATATCTGTGTGGCTGATGGACCACATAGTTGCTGGGCCCCAAACTCCTTTTCTATCTGCACAAAGGGTCTTGTTCCCTCGTCATCAAACATCTAAATGTGTGGTAATAGCCCCAACAACTCACACTGCATTGCTCCTCTGGGCTGGGTCATGGCACGCAGCTGGCGCAATGGGAGCAGGCCACAACACTACACTCTCTCCCTGAAGATGCCCAGGAGCTGGGAGGCTGCTTTCCTGGGGATGCCCTGGCCTTACATCCATTTGTGTCTCCCTGACCCACAGGAAGGACATGTATGGCCCATGCATATTTGTATATGAGTAGCCAAGTTACTGCATTAGCTTCCCCTTTGTAGTGCCGCAGGGGAACATATGTGTAACCCTTCTGCCAAGTGAAGCCAGCGGCAACAAGGGCCAGGTTCAGTGTCTACGGGTTCCTTTTCAACAATACACCATGAAACCGGCTCGAGCCCACACCCCTTGGGACAATTACACACCACCCCCTGGGCTCCTCTAAGAGGCAATACTTCCCTTCTCACAAGCACAGAGTCTGAGTGTAGCAAAAAACTTTAAATAAAAGGAGGAAATTAACTCAGCATTAATTTGGGAAAACACCGCCACTAGGGCTCATAAACACAAACCATGAGCAAAAGACCCACCCCCAAATAAGTTGGGCAGTGTCCTTTTCCCCTCTTAAGTCCAGCAACCCAAAAGTCCCTTTAATGTGCCCATCCTTCTCTGTACCCCACTCACAGTTGCCAGTGCAGCCCCAGACTTCAGAGGTTCATCCGCAGAGTTCACTTCCCACCTTGTGTGGAGAGGGGCAGGGGGAGAATCAGGAGGCACCTTACATACTGCACTGTTTGGGCACTTGCTTGTTGCCCCCAAAGGCTGATTGCCACACCTCTGTGGGGCTCTCCTCTGGCCCTCTCCACCAGCCACCCTGCTAGCCACTTGCTATGCCTCTCCACCAGCTGCCCCCTCACCAAGATGTCTTCAGCCCCCACCCCCCACACTTAACACAGCTCTCAGTGATTTCAGCTGTTAGTGGGACAGCCTCTTGCAATAGAGACACTATCACAAAGTAGGCCTAATATTTAGACCAAGGTATCAGTGATTTCAGCTCTGCAGCAATTGAGTCCAAATTAGCTCTTTTGTTATACCATGGAGAGAGGAAGGGTTACATGGTATCTAGGACCCTTAAACTGGGCCCATACCACCAGATACAAGTACCTCTCCCCACCCTCTCTCAATTCATTGAGCTTTGGGACCCATGTCCCCTGTCTAGCGAGTGCCGCTCAGTTGAGGGTGAGTCCCTCCATTGGGGTATGCCAGGTACAGTTCTGCTGCCCTCGGATCACGCAGCAAGGATGGCAATCCTTTATTACTCCTGCCCCAATAACAAGGAGACTGGGGATCCAACATCAGCTACAAGTGATCATTTGAGCAAGCAGTCCCATCATGCTGAGCACCTAGGCAGGGTGGGTGTGTCCATCCAACCTATGTTGCAGCATACATGGCATCCAGCAGGGGGGGTCTGAGCCAAGTGCTGATTTCACATGCAGACCCAGGGAATTCTGGTGCTTGGGGTTGAGTGACTGTAGAGAATAATACAGTAAGTCAGTCCAAACTGCAAATTTGCTACCTAATCCATCAATAAATGGTGCCTGGCAGACAATATTCGGTTGTGTTAAAACCCTAATAGACTGGGACAGATTACCACTGTCTGCCCATTCTGATGAGATATTGGTGGATTGGGTATCTAGTCCACTTGCACAATTACCTGCTACAGCCGGTGGAGGAAGAAAACCGTACAGTGTTCTGCCACGCATTGGTTAAGGGTATTTTACCTTACATTTCTAGCAAAGATCAAAATGGTCTGGAGAAGGGCCACAATGATGGCTAAAGGTCTGGATGGGGCATGCATGGGAGGAGAAACCACAAATAAGAAATATATTTTGCTTGGGAAGAAAATGTTGGCGGGACCTTGAGGGGGGGCCCTACAAAATTCTGAGTGGCATCTTGAACTCCAGTTAGTCTGTGGTGTGCGTTTGTGGGTTGAATACCTTTCCTTGTAATAAATGAGCAAGACAACACCCATAAAACAAATGAAAGTGAATATTCCTTTATGCAACCTAGAGTCACCCTGTGGAATTCACTGGGCAGAAGCCACTGAGTCAGACATTGGTGCTGGATTTTAGGAGGCTGGATAATTTCAATAACGTGTAGTTGAGCAAAGCAAGATAATAAAAGAGTAATCAAATCTCGCACATCAGGTCATAAACATCTGCTTATGAAATAATATTGAAATACTGCAGGCATCAGGAAGGCAAAGCTTCTCCATGTAGACCCTTGCCCAACTAATCAAGTGTGCTAGGAGGAGGGGTTGTTTGGTTTTTTTTTCTTTTCTTCTGATGCTTCTACTATGGTCGTTGGGGGAGGGGTATACAATATTGTCTGTGTGTGTGTGTGTGTGTGTGTATATATTGCTTTCCTCTGAATCAGGTATTGACCACTGCTTTCTGGTTTAGATGGATCAATAACAGGATTTGTCTTAGCAGATCAGGCATCTTTAATAGAGGGTAAAACCAAAATTCAAAACTGTAAATAATAAATAGCTCTTGTTTGATCAGAAGCATAATATATCAGAACATTTCGCAGTCTTTAATTTATTTCTCCTCACAATGCCCCTGGGAGGTAGGGCAGTACTAATATTGCCATTGGTCAGATGGGGAAACTGAGGCATAGAGGCTAAGTGACTTGCCCAAGGTCACACGGGAAGTCTGGCAGCCCAGGGAACTGAACCTGAGTCTCCCAGGGGCTACATTACTGTCCTAACCACTGGACTATCCTTCCTCTCCTTGATAAAGTAGAGGTCAGAGTTAAGAGTCTTGCAAGCTCTAGTTGAAATGAAAAGCACCAGCAATCCTACCCTTGTATGTCGCTTTTGGAAACAGGTTGTTTTGTTTTTGTTTTTTTCCTCAATGTGTTTCATCATCTGACAGGCCTTTGCTTTACAAGAAGTTACAGCTGTATAAATATTCTTGTTTTTTTGTGATGCAAAGTGGTTGATTGACCTAGATTGGTCATGGCCAGAGACAGGTCAGCATGGGAAGCGCTCACAGATACTTTCAAATTATTCACATGTGGCAACCAGGCAAATAAACAATATGCAAACCACCTGCCAACTCTTGTAGGTGGCACCCTGCATCATCTGTGATCGCAGCCATTTCCCCAGGCAGCACTTTGCATTCTTGAAAGATTGTTTTCCATCCTCTACTTTACCCTACCCTATGTGTTACATGTGAGTGCAACATGTATACTTTAAAAGAAAAGGAGTACTAGTGGCACCTTAGAGACTAACCAATTTATTTGAGCATAAGCTTTCGTGAGCTACAGCACATGTCATCGGATGCATCTGATGAAGTGAGCTGTAGCTCACGAAAGCTTATGCTCAGATAAATTGGTTAGTCTCTAAGGTGCCACTAGTACTCCCTTTCTTTTTGCGAATACAGACTAACACGGCTGCTACTCTGAAACCTGTCATGTATACTTTGTATTTGCTTTGTGTTTTTGTTGCAGAGGCAAATTTTGCATGCACTCAGCAACACGTACGTTATATTGTGCTCTTCCTTGTGTACCTGGCTTCCCAAATATCTCATTATTCCCCAGAGCTCTGATGTTTGTTTTTTGGGTAAATTCAGATTGGAAGCATGAGGTCAGAATTAATTATGGCGAACTGTCGCGGGTGGATAATCTAGCGGGGGTTATATGACTGCGTCTGCTTTGGGCTGGGTCTTGCAAACCCTGACTCCTGCATCCTGATGCCCGCATCTACTAAGGTCAAATCAGGACCCTTCTCTGACTAGAGGCCAAATTACTCATGAAAGTTTGTAGTGAGTGGGAAAGATTGACAGTCCAATACAGGATCATTTTGATGTGCACTTGCTGTTAAAAACCATTTCCAAAAGGAACAGGCTGCAGCACTGCCCACCTGAGGGCTGTGGTATGCTTAGATCTTCACTGGTTTAACAAGGTTGGGGATGAACCGTGTCCTAGGGCTGTCTGGTCCTGCCAGTGTGGAAAGAGGATGACAGAGGACCAGAAATTGTTGCGACGCTGTTATGGGTCTGTCTGCGTTAGTACCACAGGGTGAGGGGGCGGGGGGTGATTTGAGGTAATGCAGACATACCTGAGCTAGTTTTAATCCAGCTATCTCGGGTGCCGTTAGCAGTGTAGCCATGGCAGTTCCCCGTGAGTGAGGACCAGGTTCCAGGTAGGCTTGTCCAGGCCATACTGAAATGCATTCTGCCACAGGTTCACTGCTACCAGGACCTGAGCTGGCTGGACTACCGCTGGCTTGGGTATGGCTTTGTGAGCTGCAATCACTTCCCATGACTGTGCTGTAGGCCAATGGTTTCAACCAGAGGTACCGTACCCAAGGGGGGTACACAGAAGTCTTCCAGGGGGTGCATAAAAAGCACGAGTGAAGTCAGTACAAACTAAAATTTCATACAGACAATGACTTGCTTATACTGCTCTAAGAACAATATTTATATTCCAATTGATTTATTTTATGATTATGTGGTAAAAATGAGAACATCAGCAATGTTTCAGTAACAGTGAGCTGTGACACTTGTATTTTTATGTCTAATTTTTGTAATCGAGTAGTTTTTAAGTGAGGTGAAACTTGGGGGTAAACAAGACAAATCCAACTCCTGAAAGGGGTACAGTAATCGGGAAAGGTCGAGAGCCACTGGTGTAGACATACCCTTAGTCTCCAAAAGGCTTGTCTACGTTTGAGTGTTAATTCGCATTAAGGGAGGGGGTGATTTTTAAGTGCAATAGCTATTTTGGACTAAGTCCAGGTATAGACAAGCTCTGTTAATCATGCTTAGATATGGTCATTTTCGTAATGTAGCTGAATCCTAAGTGAAATGCAAACCTCAATAGTACAATCTAACAATGTGCTGAAATTGTTTAACCATTGTCCGATAATATAGCTGCAATTGAATCAAGTCTTTGGAATTACAGTGACAACACAGAGCTGCTGTTCCATGACATGCCTTTTGTATCTGACAGATTGACCAAAAACAGTTTGATAAAATTTTGGAGCTGATAGAAAGCGGGAAGAAGGAAGGTGCCAAGCTGGAGTGTGGGGGTTTAGCCATTGGAGACAGAGGTCTGTTCATAAAACCCACCGTGTTTTCCGAGGTTACTGACAACATGCGAATTGCCAAAGAGGAGGTACAGTACTCATCGGCGGGTTTAGATTTCCGGTCACGTGTAGAAGCCATAGCCACAGTATTTTAACAGTGCTTTTCCGTCATTATTTTCAGTGAGAGTCCCACTAATCTGAAAATTTTTCAGCCACGATCTTAGTAGATGTCAAGCAAAATAAACTGCTGAAAATTGCAGAATTTATTAAGTTGACAGAGCATCCCAAAAAGCTGCGTGGGGCAGAAATGAATTTCTAGCATTTCGGTAATAGGGGAATTTCCGAGGTTTATTTAAAAAATAATCTGCCAAATAACCAGAAGTGGAAATTTAATAAGAGGGGAGAGGGAAGGGGATATTGTCAAAGTTGTTAGAGCCAAAGTGTGGTTGCCTGTTTTTCTTTTATCTGTTTGTATAGTACATATAATTCCTGGGGGTTCTCCCCCCCCCCCAAATAAAACAAGTGCTTTCTTGCCCTTCTTTTTCAAAATAAGTGCCAGCAGCACAGTGCCAATGAGCGTGCTACAGTAATGTATCTGTGTATGAACTTCAGTTGTAAGCGTTCAGGCCCCCATTCAGAAAAGCACCTCTAATCAGGAAAGCTTCTTAAGCCCCCATTAAAGTCAATGGCACTTAAGCATATGTTTAAATTTAAGCATATGCTTCAATATGGTGCTGAATCAGGGTTTCATGTAGTTGCTATGAACGTTGTTACTGAAAATGAAACGATTTTTAATGGAAGGGCATTGACGGTATTTTTCTGACTTGCAAATTCAGCAAATTGCAATAATTCAGGCATATATTTACTAGTTACAGAAATTCCTCACCTGCCTGCTCCCTCTCCATGATCAGAAAATTCTCGGACCATCTAAATCCACAGTTACATATTATACGTAGCTGGCTCAGTAGGGTACCATGTGCTGTTTTGTGCCCCCTACTGGATGGAATGAGAACTGCTCAACTGTGCATGCCAGGGTTTATGCTGTCCAAAGTTAGGAGATGTTCCCCTCTAGCTCCAGGGATATGCCCCCTGTGCTTTTGGGCATGGTGATCTAAGTTCTAACCCCACTGTTGCTAGAAAGCCATGAGTACTTGTAATGCCTCCGAGTGAAACCCTGACGTTGGAACTCATGGACAAGTTAGAATATCCCAGTAACCTACAAAGAGAAACTTGGTGAGCCCAGTAATTGCAGGTGTAAACGCTATTCTTCTCTTGCTGTTATCCTTGTTTGTGCTGGCTCAGTCATCCTAGTGTCAAAATACTGGGAAAACCAGACGTGTAAGTCAGAAGCTCTGGTTTTCAGTATTGAATAGCAAGCAAGCTGAAACAAGCGGCATGTGATTTAGACCCTGAGGTGTCCCTTTGAAACAGTATTAACTAATGTATTTCCATTGGGAAATGGAATGGGAATAAAGTGGCTGCCAAGGTCCTATTGACACTGGTGTCTGATAGTTTAGCCTAGACCTTTTTATGGGGACACTTATTGTGTACTCCTGGGAAAGAAAGTGTTGTCTTGATGTGTCAGATCTGCCATGCAGTCTCTGAGGAACCTGGAAAAATCTCAGTCAGCCTGGGCATGAGTGTCCTAAAAATAGAGAAGAATAAGAGCTGAACAGACAATCCCATGACGAACCTCTTTCAAATGAGTTACCTCCAGATCCCAAACTCATGATTCATGGGGCTTCTCCAGTTTCTTTCATTTGCAGTTTTGCTGCAAATATGTTCTTTTACTCTGTCTGCTAGTAAGTCTCCATTAAGAACACAGACCTTAAAAAGGCAGGAATTTGCAACAACTTGTTTGGAGTCCATCTTTTTGTGAAACAATTGATTTAAGCTCTTGCAGGGGATGTCCCTGTGGAAAGCTACATGTGGGAGCATGTCTCCATTTCATCAGTGGAGTATCAGCCTGCATAGCATATGATCATCAACACATAGAAGTCTCCTGGCATTGCTTCTGTACTGTACTTTGTGAGAAACTTCAGCCCACTTGTGCTCAGAACAGTAGGCTTGTACTATTTTGTGGCTGCAGATTGCCCTTATAAATACACGAGCCAGGTTATGCACCTGCAGAGCGAGTGCATGCAGAAGTGGTGGGCAGCCACTTGGGTGTGCAAAATCAGTGGCTTGTATCAACAAAGCTATAGAAAACCAGAGGCTGTAGAAAACCTGGGTGAAAATGTATGTAAATGTTGTACATTTCAACTACAGCAAGTGCTTGTTGAGCCCATAGAAAGTTAGAGTTCTGAATGGAGAAAGAATGAACCATTTTAAACGTATCCAGAACTTTCTCTTGCCCATTTTAACCAGATAATTTTTGCTCATGTAGATTACAAGATTCCATAATGCGAAGGAAAATCTTTAATCTTCTGAGGTTTGCATAGGTCTATTACTGTAGCACCTCACTTCACACTGGGCCTGAACCAGATTTCATTGGCAATCAGTGGGGAGTTTTGTCATTGGCTTCCACAAGAGCAGGTCCATCATACAGATTTAAAACCTTAAAACACCAAAACTGAAGACATCCATATAACATTTCTAAGTTTTAATTTTCAGAACACTCCCTGATCTTTGCAGAGTAATGCCAGTTTAATTGCTTACAGATTTTTGGACCAGTGCAGTCGATAATGAAGTTCAAAAGTATAGAAGAGGTCATAAAAAGAGCAAATAACACTGAATATGGACTCACAGCAGCAGTGTTCACAAAAAATCTGGACAGAGCTCTGACATTAGCTTCTGCGCTGGAATCTGGAACAGTCTGGTAAATGTGTTTCTGCCTATGGGATTGCGATACACCGAGGTAGTTTACAATGTGTCTGAGCCCTGCTGACCAGTAGCACTGACCCTGAGCTCCCATCCTCTTGAAATTTTGTCCTAAGAAGCAATAGCTATTGCTCAAAATGAGAGAGTGAGAGTGAAATGTATTTTAGAGAAACCAAACTGTGTTAGTTCCCACACATTTTAAATGTACTCTCTCCTATGGAAAATCCCAACAGCATATGCTGCCTTATCGATGAACATGGTTATGCCTTCTGAGAAGCTTTATTATGTAATTATTGTATAAGGTCTCAGACAAGGTAACAGATCGGTTTGAACAGTAGATGGCACCATGTTACCGGTTAACGAGGCAAGTCCGCATTTTGTGTACAAAGCTCCTGATTTAATATTAGGACAGTTTAAAGAACTGGGCTGAAATCCTGGCCCCGCTGTAGTCAATGGCAGTTTTGCTCTGGTGCCTGATAGTATGGTTTTTAAAAAATCTTTTCTATTTAGCAACAATACTTTGTATTTATCCAAGATTTTCAGCCTCTGCCTCGGTGAGGATATTTACTGGAGAATAGGGTCTTTGGTTTTGAAGAAGGCCTTCACCACACTTCTGCATGTGATGCTAAAGTCCTGTCTGTTGCAACAGACCAAATCCTGCTCACCTTGCTCAGGTGCTGTAGTCAAGGGATCAGGTTTTGAATCCTTGTAATCACACCACAGCTAGTGTCCTATAGAAGTAGGACCTCGGTGGAGCTAGTGTGACATTCGCTCACCAGTGGGTTACACTAGCAATTTCTACTCTCACCACAACACAGATGTGTCTAATACAATTGTATTCTTACACCCATCGCTACGGGTTGAGCCGGCATGTACTCTGGACAGTAGCAAAGCTGTTGCAGCTGAGACGGGCATGTCTAGACAAGGAAATAGGTTATATTTTTTAAAAAGTGTGTTTTTTAAATGAGGCTTGGAAACTAGCATAGACACAGTTTAAAACCTTTACATATGTGTTCGCTGGTCCTGGCTGGAAAATGGACAAAAAGGACCAATCTTGGTAGAGAATGATGGTTTCTCAAATATTCTGTTTCCTGCTATGAAAAAATCAAACTCTGTGGCTGAAATGACCAAAATGTAGTGAATAAAACACCTAGTGAAGTATATAAAAGGGAAGAGATACACGTTTGTCAGGCAACTCATGACTACTAATAAACATGAATATATTTCCCCCATCTTCCAAGTGTTTAATCTGATAAATTATGTTTGATCATAGGATCAACTGCTACAATGCCCTTTATGCACAAGCTCCTTTTGGTGGTTTTAAGATGTCAGGAAATGGCAGAGAACTGTAAGTTTGTTTTGGTTTTTTGGTTTTTAACTCAGTTTTGTTATCTCTTTTCTATCTAGAAATTTAAATGCAATATTGTAAGTGTGATGACTTAGTAAGGCTTTCACCAAGCTTGCCTTAAACTGTTGGGGCTGGATTGCCCTTACACCTCTATGTTGTGATTTATACCAGTGAAACTTATCACAGAGTTTGAGAGCAGAAGGGACCACCAAATCAGTCTGACCGCCTGTATATCATAGGCCACCAACCCCCCACATTAAACCCAGCAACTGAAAAAAATGAGACCAAAGTATTACAGCCCACAGGAGACTAGACTGTTATGTGCCCAAGGCCCCTGCAATGGCAGGGAAATGATCGAGTGAGAGCAAGAGGGTGTAAAAACTTCCACTGTGATTTGTTCATGTGAATAGTGCCCTTAGAATCCCCCTTGCCCAGAGTGCAAGTCATCCACAGCACTCAGTGCTCTCTGTCCTAAAACCGCTTTTCAAAACTCAGTTAACTAGCTCCTACTCTTGCTTTAACGATAAAGGATATTTCCTTGCCAGGTAAACATCAGACCAAGGCTGTCATGTAATGAATTCCCCTTGCTTCACCTGCTGATGGAGGTTAGGGCTTGGGAAGGTGTTTGGGGATGGGTTCCTGTGGTTGTACAGAGAGCCTGCCAGAGAAAAATGAATTCTGCTTCCCCCATTCCAAGCTTTTCAGTTACTGAAGGGCTGCTAGCTTTTTCTCAGTACCTCTGGAAATCAGGTCTGTCTCAGGTTGGTCACCCCAACATTCTAGCACCCAACTTAGCGTCCACCCTTGAAAATTTTGGCCCAACGTCCCATGAGAATCAGTGGCAGGACTGGGAATAGAACTCACATTTCCAGAGGCGGATTCATCACTGCATAGGCATAGGAGAAGCAGCTTGCAATTACCCTGTTCAGGGGCTTCCTAAGGACTTGCTTTGTCCTAACCACAGAGCTCCTTCCTAGGTGTTAACTCACAATCTATTATTAACCATCTCAATTGGCTTTGTTTTGGAAGAGAAATGTGTTCAGATGCTTGATTTGCTAAACAAGATAGAGAGCAAGGATGATGAATCATCCCTCCAAAGGATTATAAAGACCACGAGAAAATGTATAGCTTTCCTTTGCCTGAGGGTCTGCCTAATTAGATAATCACATCAGGGCTTTATCCCCTGGCCAATGAAGAGAAAAGGGGCAAATCCCTCTTCCCCCCCGACCTGGACGTAATATAATGAATGCACCTATCATCCAGTTAGTTGTTCTACACTAACATTATCTCTTAGGCCACACACGACAAGTTTCCCCCACCCCCATATTTTATATATGTATATACAGTACATGCTTCCACACAGAAGCTTATTTTATTCTAAGGAAGAAGAGAGCAAGTGTAATTTTAGTTACTGTCTGTAATTTTAGTTAGTGTGCACGCAGAGCCTTTCCTTCTGCAGACTCCCAAAACGCTTCATGAATTCCACCAAGCTGGGAATTGAGACATTCCTCATGTGAATATTAGCCACTCAACTCTTGCTAGACTTGTATCAAAGCACGCGCGCGCTCTCTCTCTCTCTAGAGATAGATAGATATAAGTGCATTATGAGTAGGGCCCTACCAAATTCACGGCCATGAAAAATACATCACGGACCATGAAATCTGGTCTTTTGTATGCTTTTACCCTATACGATAC
Source organism: Natator depressus (assembly GCF_965152275.1). NCBI lineage: Eukaryota > Metazoa > Chordata > Testudines > Cheloniidae > Natator > Natator depressus. The sequence continues at coordinate 76,142,980 of NC_134243.1, forward strand.
AGATTTCACAGAGGAGACCAGCGTTTCTCAAATTGAGGGTCCTGACCCAAAACGAGTTTGTTGAGGGGTTGCAAGGTTATTTTAAGGGTCGGGGGGGGGGCGGTATTGCCACCCTTACTTCTGTGCTGCCTTCAGAGCTGGGTGCCGGAGAGCCCTGAAGGCCGCACCCGCCAGCAGCAGCGCAGAAGGAAGGGTGGCAATACCATACCAGGCCATCCTCATTTCTGTGCTGCTGCTGACAGCAGCTCTGCCTTCAGATCGGGGCTCCCAACCAGCCACCCCCGCTCTCCAGCTGCCCAGCTCTGAAGGCATCGCCACTGCCAGCAGAGCGCACAAGTCAGGGTAGCAGTACCACAACCCCCCCCACAACGACCTTGCAACCCCCCCCACAACTCCTTTTTGGGTCAGGACCCCGACAATTACGACACCGTGAAATTTCTGATTTAAATAGCTGAAATCATGAAATTTACGATTTTTAAAATCCTATGACCATGAAATGTACCAAAATGGACAGTGAATTTGGTCGGGGCCCTAATTATGAGACAGGACGGGGCAGCTCTCCAGCTGCGATAAGTCAGCAGAGCACCGTTGGCTTTGGTGGACCTATGTTGATTTAAAGCAGCTGATGATCTGGGCCTGCATAGTGTAGATAAAATGTAGCAATACTATGAAATAAGACCCGCTGGGTGAAAGCAGCTGTCCTACATGAAAATGTGGTATGGTAAAAATGGCAAATGCAAGCGCTGTGATTGCTTTATTTTTTTTTCCAGTGGTGAATACGCTCTGGCAGAATATACTGAGGTGAAAACCGTCACTATTAAACTATCCCAGAAGAATCACTGAGAGAGCTGGAGGCCTAAAAATTCTGACACTCTGAATGTGACACGCAGACATGGGGGACAAGTTCAAAACATGGGGGAAGGGGTGGGGGGCGGGGAAGAAAACGGCACTTCTTTTTTTCAAAGAGAACTTTTTTACTCTATAGAAACTTTGAATCTACTGGAATGCTCGTCAATTAGCTTTTGGAGACAGAATTTAATTGACCTATCAGCTGTTCATTCTGTGCCCTCACATGCTGTATGCTGCATTCAGTGGACTAGTCCTTGGCTTTACATCAGTCTCTTACCAGTGACCAAACTTCTGGTCACACAGTGCTTTACAGGAAGTCTGCTTTTATCAAACCGTGGCTTTGAAGGCAAAATCACCCCCAATGCCATATTAGAGAGACCCAAGGCATCACTAGCATGGAATGCTGAAAGACCTGTGGACTTTAGCTGGTGTAAACCAACATAGCTCCATTGAATTCAGCGGCATTGCTGCTGATATGAGCCAGTATAATAGCACTGAAATCACAGGAGTTGTATTGGGGTGAAGAGGAGAATTGAGCCCTATGGGGAGGGGGGAGTTTGTTTTTGTGGAAGGTTATGTAAAGCACTTTTATCTGAAAGAGTTGTCTTGGTCTCTCTAATACACACACATCCTCCATAATGGTGACAGCGTAGCCCCATTGACGTCAATAGCGGGTTTGCCATCGACTTCAGTGGGACCAGTTTCATCCTACATATTTAGACTGGAGGGGGAGGGGAACTTTTGTACCCCATGTATTGTGATACATGTACTCTACACGTACTGAAAACAAGTCATCAACTCACTAACCTGTCTGGCTTCAGAAGAGTTCATACGGTGTATGATAAATCTTCACTAAGGCACTTTTCACAAGAGGATTTTGCACTGCATCTACAGTAATGACGCCAGCGCTCCTGCCAGTCTTGTAGCAGGGCACGCACGCTGCAGAAAACATCCATGGGATAGAAAACCAAACAGAAATCTTCCAAAAGAAACAGAAGGATGGAGAGACAGCAAGACCTGCGTCTCACTTCTTTGCCATCATCATTATCCCAACATGTGAATCTCATTTTGTTCAGCTGGAGCTGTTCGTTACGTTGAGCAGGATTAGTAAACTCTCCTAAACCTCTGTTTCCCCCCACCCCCAGATGAATGTAATTTAACAGATTTCTGAAAATACGCTATGAAAAAGAAATTGCTCCCAGGCCAGGACTGTTATGCAAAGTTTCAACTGTCTTCATTCCATGGGCTAAATCACCGAGGATCTATGCTGGAGGAAGCCATTGTGCAACCTGTAGGTGGGCAGTGGTATAAAATTCCTGCCATGCTGGCAGTCAGGCCCCAAATTGGGCAGCACTGGCTGGGGGGGGCGATTTGTGGGGAGGGTGGTTGGAAGGTACTCTGGTTGCACAGCCAGTTCCAGCAAGGCTCTGTGTAGAATCCTCAACCAAGATCCAAGCTGAGGGAAGGCAGGTGATGGGCAAATACCCCACTCAGGCATCATGGGAGCAAATTGGCCTGAGGTGCATAACTCCTTTGTGTTGTACCTAGGACTCCTAAGGCAGCAGATGCCTGTTGACTTCACTAGAGTGCTCATAAGGGCCCTTTGTTGTGAAAGGGAGTTATGCAGGTGGCTAAAGCAGCAGTAGATCACAAACCCCAGAAATTAGGGTTTAAAGTGGAAATGCACTGTGGGGCAAACCGCAAAGCTAGAGCCTAACCCAATATCTTTCTTCACCAGAGATGCACCTCCTGGATAAGTAAGAATTATTACCATGCTGATGGATGAGGAGGTATGGAAGAAGTTTGCATGGGGCTGAACTCCCTTGTTAGTCACTGAATCTTGAAAGAAATGAGGCTTTTGTACTCCTTAATCTCTGATCACTCATAAATAACATACCCCTGACAGCTGTACACAACTGGCTGGGGGGGGGGGGGGGGGAGTGTCTGCTCTCCCATGGATGTAGGAGGTGGGACTTCCACAGATACCTCTCCCCACCTAAATGCAGAAGAGATCCCATGAAAGTCCAAATGGGAAAACTGTAAATATATTTCTATTTTTATAGGTTTCAGAGTAGCAGCCGTGTTAGTCTGTATTCGCAAAAAGAAAAGGAGTACTTGTGGCACCTTAGAGACTAACCAATTTATTTGAGCATAAACTTTCGTGAGCTACAGCTCACTTCATGAAGTGAGCTGTAGCTCACGAAAGCTTATGCTCAAATAAATTGGTTAGTCTCTAAGGTGCCACAAGTCCTCCTTTTCTATTTTTATAGTACATTTAGCGAGATCTCAACTGTCTTATCAGACAAGCATTTTACTATTGCCAACTTACGTTTTCTAGAGCTACAAGCAAATGATCTGGAGGCAAGGTAAATAGTAAAATGAAGCTGGAATAATAATAACCAATATAGCTTTCTGTATTTTTTTTGTTTGATAAACATCTTGGGGGAATGAAAACGTGACAACATCTGAAATGTACAATCTTTTTTAGCATTTGGTTTTTATATATAATATTTTCACCTTTTTTTTTTCCTCTCAAGTTAAACAAATGACTTAGTAATGTATTCTCTTACTGTATAAATCAGGGTTTGACTTTACACACTGAATTTTCTAAGTGATATATCAAGTAACATTAGCCACTAACATAAAATGACCCGTTAGAGGATTTATATTCTTTCATTGCACAATAATACTTTTCATATGAAATACTGCTTAATTTTTTAAAAATATATTTATAAATTAGAGTACAGTTAATCTAATGTATTTTTATAGCTGAAGGAACATGGAAATGCTATATGTGGTTAAACCTCATGTATATATTTAGAATATGGGTATCTTTTTTTAATATTAGCTTTTCAATTCTTAATAAAAATGTTTAACTTGTTGTGGTATGGTTTGTATAAATGTTACAGGTGCGATCTTCCTCTTTCTTCTCCCCACCCCCCTCCCCATTATCATTCTGGAGCTGTCTGGAAGTTTACAAAATTTGGAATTTTGATTTTTGTGAACATTTTTGGCTTGTTTCTGGACCAGCTCTCTTCATTCCTTACATGGTGTTCTCTGCTTCTTCCTCTCTCCTTTGTGCTTCTTTCCACAACTTCTCTCTAGTCCTGTCCAATCATTTACACCGTTGCATCACCACACACAGGGCTTGGAAATGTTGCCACACGCTTTGGCCTTGTGTAAGTGCTTTGGGTAGCTGGAGCTTTAACTACCAGAGTACCTAGCCTACTACCCAAGATCCATATGCAAGAGTCCCAATGTCCAGGATCAAGTCTCAGATGAAAAGCCAAATCATGGTACCAGCTCCCCCTAGCATTGCTACCACAGTGCTAGCCCTAGTCCCTGGTTGGGAGCCAGGGCCTTTATTTTTCCCTATCATCCTGTAGCTAGTAAGTGCCTGATAAAACAAAGCTCTTCTGACCCATTCCCGCTGCTTCCCTGTTCCATATACACGTCCTGCCCTACAATTTTAGCCTAAACTGCTTGACATGGCCCCTTTAAGAAAAGGTAAGCAACAGTGAGGATGTAGTGGGCCCACTCTTGCAGTAGCCTGTCATCCGGTAAACCTTCCATTAGAGACAGTGGGTTTTGCCCAAATAAAAACTGCAGGAGAGAGACTGGGATGAAACAAAAAAACCAACCCTGTGCTTGTGGGGGACGTGGTTCAGACCTGGGTCTGTGTTTGTAGCAGGCTAGCATGTCTGGCTCAACCAGAGAGGGTACTGAAGTCCCAAGCTGGCAGGGAAAACGGGCTCAGGGGTAGTCTTAGCACATCAGGTGACAGCCCCAAGGGGGCCTCCGTGACCCCACCCGTCACTGTGATCAGACTTGCACCCACTCACTAACCTTCCTTTCACATCATCTGAATTTGGCCTGTTGTGTCAAAATGACAAAATGTTTTTGTTTAAAGTTTTCGTGTTTTTTAAGCCAATCTCATGATTCGGGGGCGGCCGCAGGACTTTTGGCAATACTGATTGCCAGGCTCAAACACGAAAAAATCATGCATGAGGCCAGAAAAAATCATGACATTGGCATAAAAATCACAGGAATTATAAAAATAATAAATTCTGAATTTTTATTTGCCTTTATGGTTACAGAAGTGCATATATTTTTAAAAAATTAAATCTGAGTTTTTCATGCAATTGTAGAACTCCAGGAGGGGGGGCTTTCAGAAAAATACTAAATACTAGAAAACTTGTCTACATGATTCATCAATTCCAAAGACCGAAGGGTTCACTGTGATCATCTAGTCTGCCCTCCTGTATAACACAGGCCATAACGCTTCCCAACAATAATTCCTAGACCCTATCTTTTAGAAAAGCATCTAATCTTTAATGTGGACTGGAGGGATGTCAATTTTAGTCCACGCTAGCGTGTTGTGCACTAACTGATCCTGCTGGTGTGCACAAAAAGTTTCCTAGTGTTTTAGACAGCACTACGCACAGAACAGAACTTTTAATGCATGCCAGCAGGGCTCACAAGGGCCAGTTTGTGCGACATGCAAGTGCAGTCTAAACTTTACACCCTTCTGGTGCGGACTAAAGCACTGTGCAGATAAGCCCTTAATCAAATTGTGAGAGTGGCCACATTGGCAAAGCGGGCGTAAAACACTGCCCAATCCCCTTATATACCTCTGTGTGCATGTAAAATGACACGTACACATACACTCCCCTTTCTCCTCCCCCCACACTCAACCACACACATACTCAGCCCCCAACCCATGCCCCTTTCTCCTTCCTCCCTCCCCTCACACTCACCCCTCCCACACACTCCCCTTTCTCCTCCTCCCACACTCAACCACACTCATATTCAGCCCCCCACTCATGCCCCTTTCTCCTCCCCCCTCCCCTCACATTCACCCCCCACAAACTCCCCTTTCTCCTCCCCCCACACTCAACCACACACACAGTCAGCCCCCCACCCATGCCCCTTTCTCCTCCCCCCCCACACTCACCCCCACACACAGCCCCCCACCCATGCCCCTTTCTCCTCCCCCCTCCCCTCACACTCACCCCCACACACTCCCCTTTCTCCTCCCCCCACACTCAACCACACACACACTCAGCCCCCCACCCACGCCCCTTTCTCCTCCCCACTCCCCTCACACTCACCCCCCCACACTCCCCTTTCTCCTCCCCCCACACTCAACCACACACACAGTCAGCCCCCCACCCATGCCCCTTTCTCCTCCCCCCCCACACTCACCCCCACACACAGCCCCCCACCCATGCCCCTTTCTCCTCCCCCCTCCCCTCACACTCACCCCCACACACTCCCCTTTCTCCTCCCCCCACACTCAACCACACACACACTCAGCCCCCCACCCACGCCCCTTTCTCCTCCCCACTCCCCTCACACTCACCCCCCCACACTCCCCTTTCTCCTCCCCCCACACTCAACCACACACATACTGAGCCCCCACCCATGCCCCTTTCTCCTCCCCCCTCCCCTCACACTCACCCCCCACACTCCCCTTTCTCCTCCCCCCACACTCAACCACACACACACTCAGCCCCCCACCCATGCCCCTTTCTCCTCCCACCTCCCCTCACACTCACCCCCCCACAAACTCCCCTTTCTCCTCCCCCCACACTCAACCACACACACACTCAGCCCCCCACCCATGCCCCTTTCTCCTCCCCCCTCCCCTCACACTCACCCCCCCACACTCTCCCCTTTCCCCTCCCCCCACACTCAACCACACACACACTCAGCCCCCCACCCATGCCCCTTTCTCCTCCCCCCCCACACTCACCCCCACACACTCAGCCCCCCACCCATGCCCCTTTCTCCTCCCCCCCCACACTCACCCCCACACACTCAGCCCCCCACCCATGCCCCTTTCTCCTCCCCCCTCCCCTCACACTCACCCCCACACACTCCCCTTTCTCCTCCCCCCACACTCAACCACACACACACTCAGCCCCCCACCCACGCCCCTTTCTCCTCCCCACTCCCCTCACACTCACCCCCCCACACTCCCCTTTCTCCTCCCCCCACACTCAACCACACACATACTGAGCCCCCACCCATGCCCCTTTCTCCTCCCCCCTCCCCTCACACTCACCCCCCACACTCCCCTTTCTCCTCCCCCCACACTCAACCACACACACACTCAGCCCCCCACCCATGCCCCTTTCTCCTCCCACCTCCCCTCACACTCACCCCCCCACAAACTCCCCTTTCTCCTCCCCCCACACTCAACCACACACACACTCAGCCCCCCACCCATGCCCCTTTCTCCTCCCCCCTCCCCTCACACTCACCCCCCACACTCTCCCCTTTCCCCTCCCCCCACACTCAACCACACACACACTCAGCCCCCCACCCATGCCCCTTTCTCCTCCCCCCCCACACTCACCCCCACACACTCAGCCCCCCACCCATGCCCCTTTCTCCTCCCCCCTCCCCTCACACTCACCCCCACACACTCCCCTTTCTCCTCCCCCCACACTCAACCACACACACACTCAGCCCCCCACCCATGCCCCTTTCTCCTCCCACCTCCCCTCACACTCACCCCCCACACTCTCCCCTTTCTCCTCCCCCCACACTCAACCACACACACACTCAGCCCCCCACCCACGCCCCTTTCTCCTCCCCCTCTCACACTCACCCCCCCACAAACTCCCCTTTCTCCTCCCCCCACACTCAACCACACACATACTCAGCCCCCCACCCATGCCCCTTTCTCCTCCCCCCTCCCCTCACACTCACCCCCACACATTCAGCCCCCCCCATGCCCCTTTCTCCTCCCCCCTCCCCTCACACTCACCCCCCACACTCCCCTTTCTCCTCCCCCCACACTCAACCACACACACACTCAACTCCCCACCCACGCCCCTTTCTCCTCCCCCCTCCCCTCACACTCACCCCCATACACTCAGCCCCCCACCCATGCCCCTTTCTCCTCCCCCCCCCTCACACTCACCCCCCCACACTCCCCTTTCTCCTCCCCCCACACCCAACCACACACACACTCAGCCCCCCCCGCTGCTCCCTGGATTGAGGAAGTGCTGGCTGCCCCGGCAGGCTGCGCACAGCCCTGGTTCCTCGCTCGCTTCTCGCCCGCCCCGCCGCCCCCCCGAGCAGCCCCAGCCCGAAAGTCGCTGTGGCCGGAGCAGCCGGCGGCGGCGTCCCGGCCCCGCAGCCCCGAGCGGTGCCCCCGCCTCGCAGGGACGCTGCCCCGCCGGGGAGACAGGAGGTACAGTGGCTTCGCGGGGTCCCCGCTGGGCTGCGCCGGGTTTCTCTGCTTCTGCTTCTGCTTCTTCCCCTTGCAGGGCCCCCCCACCCCGCAGCAGGGCTGGCAACCTCCTGCCCTCTGCAGCAGGAGTTTCCCCTTCGTGGAGGGGGAAGCCGGGGTCTCCCGAGGGTATTTATCTGGCCCTCATCAGCATAGTACGGGCGCCCTGCTCCTGAATGCCCCTCCCCGCGCTGGGCACTGCTGTGGCAAACACACACCTGCCTTCTTACAGCAGCGCTCCAGCTGGGTGCTCTTGAAGGGCACAAACTGCATTGAAAAGGGGCTTGAAGTCGGTCCTGGAGGAGGGGATGCTGCCATAGGGAAGAGGAGTGTTTCCCCAGGCTGGGGACAGGGCAGGCTCTTGAAAGGGACCCAGTGCCCAATGGGGCACACTCTGCTCCATAACTTTGCCAGGCCTATGGCGAATGAGGTGTCGCGCCTAAATAGCAGCTGGATAGTCACACCTGAGGTTTGAAGCGGCTTGGCCCTGTGGTGTGTGCGTTTGGACTTCTTACATTGTGGCTGCTCTTTTGTAATCCGCAGTCAAAGGGACCCTGGCGGGATAACCACTTTCCTTATCTTTGTTACGCAGAATGCGAGCTAGCTGAATAGCTTGCACTAATATTGTTTTTTTCAGTGAAAAGTGGCTTTTTGACAAAGGGTTAATTTTCATGACCAAATGTTTTTCTTTGGACTTTTTCAGGTTTTTGTTGAAAAAACAAACTTTAGGGTTTTAATTTTTTTTTTAATTAAAAAGAAAAGTTTGTTTCTGCCAAAATATTTTTTTGGGGGGGAGGGCAAATCATTTCTTCACCCGCTCTCATCAGAATTTTAAAGATCGAATTTATTTTTAACCGTTTATGCTGGCCACATTGTTTGCTTTTCACCTGCTCTGAAAGAGGAAATTATACTCGTCTGTTTCGCCTTTTGTTTATTCTATATGTGTTTGTATAGAATAATAAAGACAGGCAACATATTACATAGCACACAACAAGTCTAGATCCCTTTTCCTTATGGTCTAAGGCCCCAAGCTTCCAGACATTTAAGCATATGGTTAATTTTACTCATGTAAAAGCTCACATTGATATCACTGGAACTTCTTATGTGAGTAAAGTTAAATACATGCCTATGTGATTAGAAACTCAGGGCCTGTCTCAGTCTGGTGCTCAGGAGAAATAAAAGGGTGAGAAGAGGTTCACGAGAAGAAAACATTTCTATAAATGTGGATTGTTTGGGGTCTTTTTTAATAGAACCTAAATTTGGGATCCATAAAGGAAATGTTTGGGTTAAATAAGTCATAAGCAGGAAGCTGTTGTCCTTTCCTGAAAGCTGGTTGTTGAAGGGAAATAGCCTATATTAGCTTTAAGGAAAAACTTCTTTTTATACAATCACCATTACAACAGCCATCAGGAAGCACTTTGGGGCTCCAGAATAGAAACACTTCACTTTTATAGTACAGAGTATTTATTATTATTATTACTTTCCACTTATATAGACTTCTCAGACAGTAATCTCAGAGTGCTTCATAAATAGTAATTAATCAAATGCTACTATGTGTCTGGAGGGAGATAAATAATATAACCACTTTGCAGATTTGGAAATCATAGAATCATAGAATCATAGAATATCAGGGTTGGAAGGGACCTCAGGAGGTCATCTAGTCCAACCCCCTGCTCAAAGCAGGACCAATCCCCAAATGGATGCACATAGAATTTACCCGTGATTTGCTTAAGGTTACACAGCATACTTTTGTCAGAGGGGGAAACAGAACCCAGGAGTCCTTGCTCTGACCACTAGTTCTCCCTCTCTCTGCTGCTATGACCAGTGAAACAGTTTACTTCATCGGAAGCTCATGCTCAAATAAATTGGTTAGTCTCTAAGGTGCCACAAGTCCTCCTTTTCTTTTTGCGAATACAGTCTAACACGGCTGTTACTCTGAAACCAGTGAAACAGTGTACAAATGCATTGTCACTTATCCCAAAACTTGAGGTAGATTCCCAATTTTGACATGTGTCACTTGCGGAGCACTTAAAAAAGTCCTCGACAAATGACTTAAGTTGAAAGATGAGGTGCAATGTCATGGTATTGTGACAACTGATTTAGTCACATGGGACATTAGGAGAAAAGTGGCAATCCAGTGGAGAATGCAACAGGTACAAAGGGTTGGCCTTGAATACAAACTCTCTTCTGTTTCCAACTTCTGTTATTTTTTTGTATGTTTCTAACATTCTTTATCTAAATAAGCATTGGGTGCTTTATTTTTCACTCTGTCTGCTTTTATTACACGTGATGAGCGATATTAGTGTCTGCCAGCATGTCGTTGCAGGGCACTAGACTAGATGAGCTCTTGAGGTTCCTTCCAGTCCTATGATTCTATAGAAGTAATTGGATTCTATTTTTCTTCACAGAGTTTCTGGTGATCCAAGACAGCTGAGGATACATTGGCTTCCTATAAAGACCAAAGATGGATTGCTGTTTAGCAGGGATTTTGCCCTAACCAAATACCAAGAGCCACATTCTCTTCTCGTTGCCTTGGTAGGTATTAATACCTCTTCTGAGTGTGACTACGTCCTCACAATGCTTCATCCACATTCATGCTCCACAATATTACCTTGTGAATACCTCTGACACCATCCCTGGTCTTGGATGTGGCATAACATTGTTTTCAAACGCATTGGTTTGAGCAAAGGACTCAAGATGCTATTCCAGTCTGCTCTTGACTTGGTGAGTAATCTTGGGCAAGTCATTGCACTTCTATGTGCCTCAATGTACTTACCTACAAAATGGGTCTGATACATTCACAGGGGTATTGTGAGACTTAATGAATGTTTATGAAGTGTTTTAAGATCTTTGGATGAAAAGGGCTGTGAATGCAAAATATTTTATACCATTTTATTTTTAAAAATTGGCAATAATTCCTTTAGCCTATCTCTAAAAGTGAGCCATTTGCCTGCTAGTGAATCTTGAAGGAGAAGCTGGGCAGATGCTGAATGGAATCTAAATCTGCATTAAAATATATTGCTCCTTGCTCCTAGTCCTGCTGAGAGGAATCTCGCAGAAACTACAGAATCTTGTGTAAGACCAGCCTGTCTAATAGTCAATAGTTACTATACATTCCAGGACAAAACCTATGTTATTGGAGTTAAAAGTTGAGTGTATGTATCAGTAACTTAAGGGTAAAAAGCATTATAGTGGTGTTCCCCAAACCAACCATGACAAATCCAGGAAATTCAGGTTATACATAAAAGAAATTCAAAGGTGTTAAGGTATAGAAATGCATATGTAAAACATCCCAACAACCTTAGTTCAGTCTTGTATTGAGACCATGCAATAATAATATAATTATGGTTAAGGCATTTTGTAGTCTCAGATTAAATGAAATTGATTTTTAAAGACACAGTCCGTCCCGTCGTTCCCCCCCGCCCTGGGGTCACTATAGGGGAGAGTGACTGGATTAGGAGTTCCTGAAATCATGACTGGGATGATTTTCAAATATCTAATGGGCACTAAGTCCAGAAAACAAAAATTAGTTTCCCCCACAATTTCTGAAATTGTGCGACTGTGTGCCATGGATTGTACTGCAAAGAAATGCCACATAAGTCTGAATGTGTGCTGGAAAGAAAGACTGAACTAGTCTCTGCTCTGCTCTGCAGATTCATGCTTGATGTAACTCAGTGGAGTTATGATCAAGATGAATTTGAGCTGTGATCAGAGGTGGATTTACTGTGAAACAAAGAGTGCGGTGGCACGGGGCCCCCAGTGACAGGAGGCCCCCCAAAATGCAGGACAAATCTCATCTGACAACCTGCCCCCGGGTCCCTGACGGCAGCGCAGCAGGGCTCAGGCAGGCAGGTTGCCTGCATTCGGTGGCTGGTGGCCAGTGGCCCCATGCTGCTCCCGGAAGCTGACGGCTGCTGGCATGTCTCTGCGTGCCCCTGGTGGGGCGGAGGTGGCTCCACATGCTGCCCCTGCCCTAGGCAGCACACGGAGACCCGCTCTCCGCAAGGGGCGTGCAGAAATGTGCCAGCAGCAGGGCTAAGGCGGCTCCCTGCCTGCGTTGCCTCCCTCCCTCCGCGCTGCACCGCTCACGGAAGCAACTGGCATGTCCCTGCAGCCCCTGTGGGGGGGAGGGGGGAGTCCCCGCACGTTGTCCCCTGCCCCGAGCACTGACTCCGCAGCTCCCATTGGCTGGGAGCTCCAGCCAATGGGAGCTGCAGGGACAGTGCCTGCAGGCAGCAGTGCGCAGTGACCCCCGGTTCCCCCCCTCACCTAGGAGCTGCTGCCAGAGGGGTGCGCCGGTCACTTTGGGAGCTGTGCCGCCCAAGGTAAGTGCCGCCCCCCTGACCCCTCCTGCACCCCAACCCCCAGTCCAGAGCCCACACCCTACACCCAAACTTCCTCCCAGAGCCTGAACCCCTCACCCCTTCCCACACTCCAACCCCCTGCCCCAGCCCAGAGCCTGCACCCAAACTCCCTCCCAGAGCCTGACCCCCTGCACACCCTCCTGCACCCCAACCTCCTGCCCCAATCAAGGTACCTCACTTTATTGTCATTTACGTCTTATTACTTATAATATAGGAGGAGGATGAAGAAAAAAAGAATGAAAAATAGGGGGTGGGGGAGATAAGAGAGAATGTTCTTTTTCTTGGCTGGGTCTCAAGGGGGTCCCCCCAAAATGAAGCTGCGCACAGGGCCCCACTAACTCTAAATCCGCCACTGGCTGCGATGTCAATCATTCAACCCTGCAGAAATATCACACACACTAAATCTTGGACTGCAGGCATTGGAAAGCAGAGAACCCCGTGTTAATAGTTTGCAAAATGACATGCTCTGTTATTTGGCAAATATTTTTGCTATTTTAGTTTTCTTAAAAAACAAACAAACGAAACCCCCAAAGTTGTTTGTCCCATCATTGTTGGGTGGTTTCACATGAAGTGACCCAAATTATCTGCTGATTTAATAATTCCCATGTTGGTCCTTGAAAATAATGGACTAGATCCTCTTTATAGAACAAAAGGGAGGAGTGGGGGTGATCAGGTATTTTCCACTGAATGCATCCGATGAAGTGAGCTGTAGCTCACGAAAGCTTATGCTCAAATAAATTTGTTAGTCTCTAAGGTGCCACAAGTCCTCCTTTTCTTTTCATGGAGGTTATGGCTCCCTGATCCTCAGGGCCTGATGCCACTTAGCGCTGCCGCCGAACATCGCTAGGTTATGCTGCTGATGTGAGGTCCTTAACAGACCATGTACCAGTTGAGGACTGGCATGGCATAGCATAGCAGGGCTCGGCCGTGCCTCTTACCTGCTCCAATGATACCCCTTGCATTGGGAAAAGGGCCAGAGGTGCAGGGACTGGCTGCAGTATACATGCATCAGCAGAGAGTGCAATTCTACCACAGAGAAACACTCTGCTGGCCACTTGCAGTTGGGTTACTGCTCTTTTCACCCACCTCAGTGGCACACAAGAGACATAACCCATCTAGTGAATCTGGCCCTGCTCTCTGTCTACAGGTTTACAGGGAGTATAATCCTGGGTCAGCCGCAATATAGACCATTAGAATTAAATGATCACTGCAATCGGATCTGTAAAATGGTGAACTTGTCAAATCAGACATGTGCAGGGTAAGCAAACACTCCCTGTCTTGTAACGACTGGCTAGTAGAATTTACCCTGTCTAATTCCAAAGCAGGTCAATCACATTGTTATTGGCTCACGCAGGTACTCCCACAAGCTGTAACATATTTTACTGGCAACCAAGGAGCACACAAAAATGCATGTCCTAGCTTTGAAAGCATCAAAAAATTCCATTCAATATGACCTTTAAAATCTAACATGCCACTGATCCACATAGCCTTAGGGCAAGCAGTTAGCTGGAATGGGCATTTGGTCTTTGTTGCCAGACAAGCTCCACAAAGTGGGGATCACTAGAAATTGCATTTGTCTGTATGGACATAAAGTAGGACCAGACTCAAACCTCTGCATAGAAATGAATCACTTGCCATTCACAGGTTTTGTAACACATTGCCAACTGGACTTAAAGTCCTGTGAAATGAAGGAGGAATGTGAGGAAGCGGAATCCAGGTCCATTGAAGGATGAGTGTATTTTGTACTGCCCTTGCTCTTAAACCCCAATTCAACAAACAGCTCTAGTTAGTAAAGCACTGAAGCATCTGCTTAAGTCTCGTTGACTTTAATGGCACATAAGCACATACTTAATGTTAAGCACATGTTTAAGTGCTTTGCTGAATTGGGGGCCTCCTTTCATGCCTTTGATGGCATGCAGCAGACATGAAAGAAATGGATTAAAATCAGATCTTTTTAGTGATGCTCTGTTACATTAATGAAATAATTTACATACTGAAAGTGAAAGCAGAAAATAAAGGAACAAAGTATGCTAGTTGTGTGCATACTGTAAATGCCACAGCAGTGTTAGACAGGAAACTTTTAAAAAGAGAGAAAATTTCAGAGACTCGACTTTAAACAGGTAAGAACTTCAAAATTCCCTGGGAGAGTGAGACAATCAATGCCCTGGTCGTTGCTAATTTTGCAGGGTGGTTAAAAGAAACGAACAATTTGTAGCTCTTGGAAATCAAATATGGCTTCTTGGATATGTTCCTGCAAAATGTTGTTTATTTTGCAATGAAATCCTTGTGCATTACTGGTCTAGATACAAAGTTTGTGCTCTTCTTTCCCCCTTGTATTCTTTCCTTCCATAGAGGATTTCCCCTTTTTGGTAACCAGAACAGTATTTGTTGGGGGTAATATGGAGTTTCTCAAGTGCACTCTTACTGGGATCCACAATTTCTGCTTAGATTTCGACTTCTTTTATGACTGAAGATGGTTCTGAAGTGGAATTTCTTTAGGAATTTTCAAGAATTCCCTCCAGCAGGTATACACCACTTCAGTTCTCAGCCTTTACACTAGCCCACTGAGAGTCAGAAACTAGATTTGCAATCCTTATCCAAAATATCCCAGCTCTGACTGTAGTCTCTTTAGTAGTTTTGGCTGAGAGAAATTGAGACTAGCCCCCTTTTTTGAGTGTGGAGACATTGTCAGGCTATTTTGTTGATTCACGCTATGGGTAGCTAAAGTATTATATAATAAATTGTATTTACACTGGCATGAAATGAATGCACTTTTGCAAGGTAATATCTAGAGAAGCACGTTTTGTATGTGCAAAGGAATAAACATCTTGCCGTTCCTGTGCTGGGATGATTTATGGTGTTTGCTTTTTCTTTTCTTTTCTTTTTTTTTTAAAGCAGGGCAGATGGTGTTTCTTCATGACTGTGACAACTAGCGGTGACTCCAATCCTGCACCTGGAGAGATTTCGTTTGACTTTGACAACACCATTTAATTTTAAATGCTGCAGAAAGTTGGCTTATTGAAACTTCGCAACTGCAGCCCAGAATGTACTGGTGCGTGGGAACTGAGGAATCCGCTGTTAGCCGAGAGTGCAACATGGAGCACCAAAATGGTAAATGGAACAGCTGTTTCTTTCCTATTTGGAGCAGCAGTAAATATTTAGACTTTGATTTTTTGAAGGTGCCCAAGGGACTTAGGTGCACAGGTCCCATTGGAATTCAATGAGATTTAAACACCTAATTCCCTTAAGTTGCTTTGAATATCCAAGACCATATCTTCAAGAATCTACAAAATGTAACAGTTAATTTTACTTGCAAGAAGAATGGCATGTATCTATTAATAAAGAAGGAACAGTGTTCCTTACAAGTGGAACTAGTCAATATTTCTATCACATATCATTGATTCAAAAATGTGTTATAAGGTTCATAATTTTTAGCACATGAATACAAATGTGCTGCCAGCTATTGATGTCGTATGTGCTCAGGGTACCAAAGCTTTTAAAATCAGAGCATCATTCCTAAGGCTGAGCAGATCCTGCTCCTGTTGTACTGTAAGCTTTAATTCAGCAACTACTGATAATTTAAGGTTAAAAATCCTTAGCATGGATTAGAAAATTTGTGTTTATATAATAATATTTTGAATCCATAGGTAGAAATCCTTCTTTAAAAGGCGATGTATGTTTCTGTTGGTGTGATAATTTCTTCTTCAAATATTATATTTGTTGCCAAAATTGTCAATCACGGGACAATAGCATTAATTTTCTCCAAGTCAAAAACAGTTATGTCTCAGTAACAAGAACCAGTCTTTGGCTTATTATATTAGTGTGTTTTTCCCCATAATAAACAATTCATAAGGATGCAGTCTTTGCGTTAGAAGTGTGGGATGAAGGTGTTTTTGACGCTGGGTAGTGAGTAAGCAAAGCTCAGAAGAGGCTAATGTTTTAGCAACCTTATTTTGGATTTTATCAGCAACCATGAAGCAATGCCTGATACTTTATTCAGAGGCCTTTTTACCTTTATCAAAGACATTTCGCACCAGTGTCACACAGAGCTCCGGGAACTCTTTCCTTTCCCCGTATGTATTATGATTATTTTGTGGTGGCTTTTTTTTCTATATTTAAAGCTTTATCTTTGTACAGTGATCAGGAGCTCTTGGGAATAATGATTAAATCTGGTATTTGCCTTAAACTGTTAATTGTATGTCTAAACTCTCTTTCTGGAAATCTGAATTCATTTCTGTTGGCATACTAAATTATAAACCATGAGAAGAATTTTAATCTGCTGTAACTATTAGCAGACTTTAATGGATCACCAACAGTTTTAGCCTGTAATTCTGATTTGACAGATTTTCCTCAGTGTTTCAAAGAGAAGGTAAATAAACAAGTTTGTCTGTGTGTAAATAATGAGGTGGGAAGGGGAAAAAAAGCTATAAACTGTTTTTCTATTTAATGATAGAAAAGAATTTCCATGAAGAAGCTGGCTTTCTTCATGGAAATTTTTATATTGCTTTGTTGTGTAAAATGTGCTGTAAGTTACAAGTAACATGTAGTGTACAAAGCACACCAGTATAACCACTATACATAGAATTGTGTGTGTAAGAAATTGTAGGGATAGGGAAGATTGGCCATGTGGTATTGAGGTTAGGTTTTCAATCATGTACTACTTCAGGAAGTTTGCTCCCTGTGTGTATGCTGTATGTTTTTAAACTTATTTTGGTTAAGGATTGCTTAGTTTCTCCCAAGGATGAATTATGTCAGCTAGTCATTCCACTCCTTAGATTAGATGGTCCTTGTTCGCCATTTGGATTTACTTACCTAACTTGAATGCTGGAATGCAGTGAGTCATTAAACCTTCACATGTGAATATATTGTTTTCATGCTTTTCATGCAGATGGTGTCGGCTGCTTTCATTGTGCATGAACCACTGGGAATAATAATAGGCCATAGCATCTCATCTGTAAATATCAGGGATTCCAGTAGAGGTATTTCTTGTAGTCCTGTCATCTTATGCTGGGATCCAATCAGCTCTCACAAGCTGAGCAGGGTAGCTCTGGTCAGTATATGAATGGTGGCTTCTAACACATAGTGTAATGGTCTTTTGGCTCAGTAACTGGCTACTGCATCCAGGAGGGTACTGGAGGCCATGTGCTGCTGGAAGCCCCTTCTGTCAGATGAGAAATCACACTTGTGTTCTGATCACTTACCAGCCTTACAATCCTAGGCCACTTTTCATGAAATCTGAACATTGGGGCAGATCCTCAAGCTGGAGCATATTGTCCTAGCTACGTTGACTTCAGTGGAGCTGTGACAAGTTAGACCAGCAGCGAATCTCTCCCATTCTGTGTATCTAAGTTCCCCCTGCAGTTTAAACTTGGTATGTTATTCCTGCCCTAATTTGTATGCTGGTTTTGTGTCCAGCTAAACTTCTGCTCTACTCCAGTTGTGAGGTAGCTGCATTTCAGTGGTATGTGAAGTGCTCCCTATATAGCCTTTGCTACCTCACAGGGATGTTGCTAAGCTTAATTAGCCAATGTCTGTAACACACGGTGGGTTCCTCAGATGGAAGGCATTATAGAGGTGCAGAGTAATATTTATTGTTTTTTCAGCAGTCTAAATAATTGACTCACTCCCACCCCACCTCTGCTTCCCCTCCCTATTACACATTAATATCATGCTTATTAAAAGGAAGCATTGTGACCCATATGGGGCAAGTGTAGGGATATGGGGGATATTCCTGCCTTTTGTGAATCAAAAGATCTTTACCCTTATTGAAAAGTTCTATAGAATTTAATGGAGATGAAACCAAACGGGATTTTGCAGCAACTCAGTAGAGTTCTAAAGAAGTTACTCTGCAAATTATATAATTAGAATTAGTTCCTTTCTAGAGTGCTGTTTTTTCTAATTTTATAGAATTTTGTAGCAGGGATATAATTCTCTATTAAATTCTATGGGATGATTCAAGAAAGCTACAGAAAGGTAATCACTGTTAATTGAATTCATCAGGGCTCTCCTTTGAAAAATACTTAGTGACACCTCTGTTGGTAAAGCCTGTCTAGGTACAATAATAAATGTGGTCCTGAGCCCCAGAGTGGCCAGGATACCTCTGTATGATGGTTTCTAAGGGAAATTGGGCCACACTACAAAAACATTGAGAGAGTCTCTTCCTTGGTTTCAGTAATGATTAATATTAAAGAAATAATAATGATCGCTATTATAATACTTTTTATTTCCATAGCAACTTTACAAAAATTAACTAATTAAACCCTTACAACCCCCCACTGAGACAAGTCTGTACAGTAAAAGGATCATGCTGCCCACCACTGGAATTCATCAGCTGTCCAACGGCACAGAGACACATTGCATTACAGTATAGGGTAGGAGCTGAAGAAAAAAGAACATAAATTTGCCCTGCAGATTTAGGTGGCCAGAGCATAATTACATGAGTTGGAATTCAGAGCGGCCCAGAGGTTTAATGCCCTTATGTCTCTTGAAAAATGCAAGAAGATCTTTGATTGACCATGTGTGGCCCAATCCACCTTTTTATTTCACCTGAAAGGTAGCATTCCTGTCATTACAGAGGCGCCTACAATCATGCTAGGGCATTAATTCAGAACTGAGGGCTGGTCTACACTGACAAGTCAGGTTGACCCAACTTCATAGCTCAGGGGTGTGAAATATCCACACCCCTGCGCGACATAGTTAATCTGACCTAATCCCTGGTGTCGACAGCATAGTGTTGATGGAGGAATTCTTACATCAACCTAGCTACTACCTCTTGGGGAGGCGGATGAACCAGTGTGATGGGAGAACCCATCCTGCCACTACAGTGAGGGTCTACACTGAAGCGCTCTGGCAGTGCTGCTGCATTTTAAGTGTAGACACAGCCTGACTCAGATGAAAATGAGCTGCCTGCACATCACCAACCCCACTTCCTGCATCACGGAAAAGTCTTTCCTGTAGGTATCCCATCCAAGCCGTGACCCACCCTGACCTTGCTTCGCTTGTGAGATCTCGCAGGGTCATTTTAAGTGGCTTCCTCATGAAATAGTTAACTCTGCAAAGCAATTTCTCAGAGAAAATTTCACACGCCATTAGATAGTAACTACTTTTGGTTACTTAGTAGCAGCATAATCCATATATGAACGGCTTTCCTTGAAGAAGAGGCCCCCTTCTCCATCTCTGCTCTGTTTGCATTGGGGGTCAGATTTGCAAATGTGGAAGAGAGACTCTGGTGCCTTAAGCAGCCTTTGGCTCAGCCCCTTTTCTAGTGGGTAGGTGCCCCCATCAGTACCGGCCCCCTCACTAATAGCAGGCGAGAGGCTGAGCTGTCCTCTCCCGCTGAAGCACACTGATGGGGGAAGGGGGCAGGGGGCGGGAGAGAGAGAGAGAGAGAGTTTACAAAAAGAAAAGGAGTACTTGTGGCACCTTAGAGACTAACCAATTTATTTGAGCATAAGCTTTCGTGAGCTACAGCTCACTTCATCGGATGCATACTGTGGAAAGTGTAGAAGATCTTTTATACACACAAAGCATGAAAAAATACCTCCCCCCACCCCACTCTCCTGCTGGCAATAGCTTATCTAAAGTTATCACTCTCCTTACAATGTTTACAGTGTTCCTGCCCGTGCTGTTTCTGCAAATTTAAACCACTAGTCCTGTTAGTCTGGCACCAACTTTACATCAGTTTAGAAAATAAAAGTCTACAGCAGCAACTAGTGACTGCCTCCTAGCAATAAAAATAGCTGAAGTCCACATAACCCTGGGCGTTAACATATGTGATGCCTCCAGATTAGACCTTTGTTTTTATTTCTGGAAAATTCTGCCTGGTTGACTGTGTTTCCTTTAATGTCAAGGGCAGGGACTTGCACTTATTACTGTGACTGTTTTGTAGGTTTTTTGTTCATAAATCTTTACTGCTGAATGATTTGGGGGGGGCAGGGCGGACACAGGTTTTGAAGTTCCATTAACAGTAGTGGATCTAAATGTTCTCTGTGTAACGTTTTACAAGGAGGAGTTATGCCAGCAGAAAGGGATCATGGTTATAGCACAGGGCTAGGGGTCAGGGCACTGGCATTCGAGACCCAGCCATGTCATGATGCACTGAATAGCCTTCAGCAAAAGGCTCACAGTTGCTCTCAGCTTCCCCATCTGGAAGACAGGGTGGTGGTGTGAGGATGAATTGGATGCACTTGGGGTGGGCAATGCACTACAGAAGCACTGTAAGTGGTCTTAGTTTGAAGTTTATGGAATAGGAATGAGAATAAACGAATCATGAACTTTTTTTTCTTCCTGCTTCTGACTCTGAGGTCTTTGGGGGCAAGCGGTGAATCAAAAATAATCCTACAAGCAAAAAAACCAAGTTGCTATGTGAGCTGGACTTATTGTGCATGCCCTCCAGAAACAGAAGTAGGAAACAGCAAGCAGAAATAGGAAGTGCCCTTACACAGCAGTAACCAGGTTTTATTTTTAACCCTCTTGAAATGTAGACCATATACAGAAGTGGTGAGATTTGGTGGAGGCCCAAAAGCTAACAGAAATTCAGCTTTGTTTAGAATGCATTGAGATTGCTTGCTGTCACATAAAGATGCTGTGTGATACCAAGGCAGCACATTGCACATTCACAATTATCTTGACCAAGATTTTCAAAAGTGACTAGTGATTTTGGTGCCTCAGTTCTCTGACACCTTGAAGGGGGCTGATTTTCAGAGGGCAGACGCTCAGCATATTCTTAAAAAACAGGCACCTTCAAGGTGTCTCAAGGTGGGTGCCTAAAAATGATGGAGGCATCCAAAATAATGAGTCACTTTTGAACATCTTGGCCTTTGTGAGTAGGACGCATCTGCGATTGCACTCCTAATCATTGCTCAGTGACTTAGCCTCGTTGGTGCTGTACGCTTACAGGGGCCGACATTTATACAATAGTGAGCAAAGCAAAACAAAAACAAAAAACAACTATTAGCGGTAGATTGGCTCTGCATCTCTTGAACCCGTGCCCCGCTGCAAAGAGGAGAGACATGCAGCAGGGAATCAGGAACACATCCACAAAACTGGAGAAGCCGGCAGCCTCCCGAGGGGCAGGAAGCCAGGGGCAATGAAGGGAAGGGGGTTTGACTAGGAGCCAGGCACAGGAGCTAGCAGGAGCTGGACCTGGACATGTTGCTCTGATAAGGAGGCACAAATAGAGCAACAACTCACGGAATATAATACAACAGTTCATGCAAGCGAGGGAACTATTCCTCACCCAGTTACTGAAGACGAGCCAATTAAGACAATCGAAATTTAGTAAGACAAACAGACCAGGTGAGCGTCTCCTTCCAAATCATAACCTAGGTGTTACAAAGGATCCAGTTTACAGAAGCCAGATGCTCTCAGGACCAAACTGAGACTAACTTATGCTGGCTCAAAATGTATCTCAGTGACTATAAAGCACATAATGGTAATGCAGAGAACAAATCCCACCAGCATGCGCATGAACTGGAAGGAAAACCAGCTGATCTTAAAATAGGAATCTACTGCTACACACGCTGGATAATATAACCTGGTCCAAACCCACACTGTGAAGAAAGACGCTGTAAAAGGAATGAGAGGCCATGGAAGTGGACGAGATGGTAAAGAGGATAAGTAGAACCTTGCAAAAAGAAATACAGATGTCTACACTGATTCAAACATATCTAAGAGCATCAATAGTAAATTCTTTGTAAGCACCGAGAGGATAATAGGGTGACAAGTAATAGCCGACATGGATTTGTCAAGAATAAATCATACCAAACCAATCTACTTTCTTTCTTTGACAGGGTTACTGGCTTAGCGGATGGGGGGAAGCAGTAGACGTGATATACCTTGACTTTTAGTGATGATATACCTTGATTTTTAGTGAAGCTTTTCACACAGTCCCACCTGACATTCTCATAAGCAACCGAGGGAAATGTGTTCTAGATGAAATTACTATAAAGTGGGTTTAAAACAGTTCAAAAATTGTACTCCAAGAATAGCTATTTGTGGTTTGCCATGTTTGCTGAAGGTAGGGCAAGAAGTAATCCGCTTACTCTGCAGCAAGAGAGGTTTAGGTTAGATATTAGGAAAAACTTTCTACCTATAAGGACAGTAAAGTGCTGGATTAGGTTAACCAGGGAGGTTGTGAAACCCCCATCAATGGGGATTTTTAAAAACAGGTTACACAACCACCTGTCAGGGATGATCTAGTTATACATGGTCCTGCAGGGGAGGATGGACTAGATTAGTGGTTCTCAACCTTTCCAGGCTGCTGTACTCCTTTCAGGAGGCGGATTTTTCTTGTGCACCCCTAGTTTCAGCTCACGTAAAAACTAGTTGCTTAAAAAATTCAGACATAAAAATACAAAAGTGTTACAGCTCACTGTTACTGGAACATTGCTGACTTTCTTATTTTTAACATATAATTATAAAATAAATCGATTGGAATATAAATATTGTACTTACATTTCAGTGTATATAGAGCAGTACAAACAAGTCATTGTCTATATGAAATTTCAATTTGTACTGACTTAGCTAGTGCTTTTTATGTAGCCTGTAGTAAAAAATCTAGATGAGTTGATGTACCTCCTGGAAGACCTCTGCATACTCCCAGGGGTACACATACACCTGGTTGAGAACCACGGGACTAGATGACCTCTCAAGATCCCTTCCACTCCTACATTTCTGGGAGCAGAGTCGACTGAGCAGAGGGTACAACTCCAAATACAGTTGTTTTACTGCTTGGGGAAAGTGTGATCTTTATTTGGGCAAGAAGAAACAAGACTTCCTATTTAAATCCTTAGTTTTTAATACAATATACAACCAATACATAGGAGTTCAAGCAGCCTGACAGAAGAAATGGTAACAATATAAGGGAGGCAATCGGAAAATCTTTCGCAAACAGGACTTTTATATAAATGGGACTTTTATATATGCTCTTGCGAGTATGTGATGATAAAATAGTTGGGGGGCCAGGGTTCAATCTGGTGAAAAACAAAATCCCCGTCCTTAGTTACATTATGAAATTACTAATTGCCTGGCGTGTGTGCACATCCAACACTTACAATCGCGACCCTGGCTACCATTTTGCCAATAGTGTTGTGTATACATTGACACTTGCAAAAGGAATTGTGCTGAATAGTTACTTTTCATAATGTCAAAAAGACTATATAGGCCTGTTCCAAAGCCCATGGAAATTTACGGGGGCCTTTACACTAACTTCAACAGGCGTTCGGTCAAACCTTCAGTGATGGTCAGAGCCATTTGGTCAGATTTTTTTCTTTTAAGGCCAGCTTCACTAAAGATGCTACCAGTGTTTTGCTCTTCAGAATACAGCCAGCCCAGAGGAAATGTTTGCAGTGCAGAATGGGGTGGGATTTTTGTTCCATCCCATTCTAAATCTTCTATAATAGTTTGATTTTGTATTTATATTTTGATATGGTTCGAACCTGTACTTCATTCCAACTCAAAGGAGGTTGGCTGATCTGAATAGTAGGGAAGGGCATTTAGGCCCTGATGCTGTAAAGAGACCCTCACAGGCAGACCCTGCAATCAGCGTGGTTCTGTGTTGGTACGGGTGTCTTTCCCTGAGTGCTGTCACAAGAGTCCTGCTGTTTGGAGGAGTGGGACCTTAGTGCAGTTAATAAAAACAGCTAAACCCATAAACCTAAACTGTACCCATGACGTTTATTTTTACTGTATCCAGCCAAACTTTTAATGACAATGTGATATAAAAATAAAATGGAGCAAACAATGCAAAGTTCACCCTTCTTTAAAGTCTGATTGGTTTAAAATAGCTTTTCCATCATAACAATAGCAATGCTGGGGTTTTTTGGGGATGGGGAGGGGTCACTATGTAGCTGATTTGGCAGTCTTTGCAAACCCACACCTCCCCAGAGTAATACTTAGAAGTGACATCCACCTTCAAAGAGTGGTGTAGGTGTTAACTAATTCAGCCCCACGAGCGAGGCAAGAATTATTGTCCCCATTTTGCAGATGGGGAGACTGAGATGGAGAAATATCATGATGTGCCCAAAACTGTAGCATGTGTTGGTTGCAAGAGCCAGGGTTAGAACTCAGGGTTTTACTCTCTGCCCTGTGTTCAAGACTCCCAATTATGCTGACCTCCACTTTAAATCACTGGGCCACATTTTTATGCTCAAATGCTGTTGGATTCTGCCCAATTCTAGGACCACTTTTCCTCACCCTTAATCTGTATCAGCTGTAAGGTGTAGATTTCATAAGACTGAACTCTTTATGTCAATTGCTTATTAATGTGGTTTATCAAGGACTGTGTTGGAATCACAAGCAATCACTGTGGTGGGGTGTTTCCTGGAAGCAAGGTGATGCGAGCTGTATCTTGTTGCCTTAGAGAGCAGTCTGTTTTCTCTCTCTCTGTTTTGGGGTTCTTGTGTGTTACCATGGAGTTTTCTACAAAATAAAATGGGGTTACACTGCAACCTTCCAGCAAGAGCATTTGTTTTTATCTAACTTTTTGAGTATATGCCATGGACATATCAACTAATCCCTGGGATACGTGAACAGAACTCTCATTTAAATCCATTGGAGTCATACACATATGTGTAAGAGGGTAGATTGTGTCCATGAGCAATTCCCCCCCCCCTTTCTCACTGCCTCTTTGTGGTTTCATTAGTAATGCTGATCTACTGCTGCTGTCTAGGGATTGGTTCCTGTTGCAGAATGAAAAATAAGGAGAATTTTCCTTCCACTTGGCAGTACCACAGAAATTCTTTCAATATGACGTATTTCCATACATTTGCTATAGGCTGGGGCAGGCACATATTATTAGTACCTTCCATCGAGTGCTCTCGTAAAGGTGGGATTTCCCTCTCTGCTTGTGTGTTCCTGTTAGCAGTAACATAGCCACCTACATACAGAAAGGGAAAAGTCTGTTCTCCGAGGAGTTTAAAATGCTAGGTTTCTAAGGTGCTTAGCTGGCACAAGCGAAAGAGCTTTTGCAGTGGTTAATCTGGAACTTTGGATGTCTGGGTTCAGTTTTCTCCTCTGCCACAAACTTCCCATGTGACCTTGGGTAAGTCACTTAGTGGCTCTGTGCCTCAGTTTCCCATCTGTAAAATGGGGATAATAGCACTTCCTCCCTCACAGCGGTGTTTGAGGAGACTGTGTTAACAGAGTACCTCATGAAGACTTGTACTGAAATTGTACTTAGGGAATGTTAAACTCCACCTTTCCCTTCATTTTCCCTGTCTTCTTTTTTGTATTTTAGACTTCAAATACCCAATAAATGGCTTGCAGTGTGACAGGGCATAATCTCAGAACTCACTGGGAAAAGCTCAGTGCAAACTGTCCATAATCCCTTGCTGCATACAGTTGCAAGTTCTGGTAAAATAATGAATAATGAAGCAGGGCAGAGATTCAAACTTAGAAACGAGAAGTCTGGATAAATTTAGCTCAAATATTCTTGGTATGTTTGTGGTTCCTGTGGAATTTACACTGCTTCATGCTTTAATGATTGCATTATCGTTTAGAAAAACTGGCATCACTGACTGGACAAAACTTTACAATTAAGACTCTTTAAAATTGTTTTAAATGATTCACCTGGATTTCTTGTTTTGGAATTACTCATTCCCCCCCCCCCCCTTCTTGGGGAAGGAGAGTTTGACTATAGATTATTACTTAATTGAAAAGCCACAAAGCTGGGTTTGCAAGGCTTAGAGCTGATACACACTTCAGTGTGATTATCTACCTTACATTAAAAGTCTGTCTAGGGAGTAAGATTCAAAGGGAATGCTGATAATCACTTCAGACAAGAACTCCCCCAGAATCTGTCTCTCTCACATCAAAGATGTTCAAAAGTGAAAGCTTTTATTTTTGCATCAAACAGAATTTTTTAAACACTAATGGACGGGATCCCCTTTCATATCTCAAACATAGCTCCATATTGTTAACTGAAGTATAGCTCTCTGTATTCAGCCCACCGTTGTGGGTGTGATTTTCCACTGCCTTGCATCTTGAGTACTCTTCCTCACCTGGGCAAAGTGAGAATAAAATGCTATCACATCTGAAGTCTCCTTTGTCTTTACATAAAAGGTAGCCGTTTGCACCCCTTTGCACTCATTGGGCCAGATCCTCAGGCACACTGGATTTGTGTTTAGCACACATTGGTGGGAGGGTGGATATAAAGTGGCTTTCCTGTTTTGGCCCCTGGTGCAATTTAGATCAGCCTCTAGGTTGCTCTGAGTTGCATTGGCTTGTAAAGGTCTCTTAAGGCTCTCAGCTCATTCCACCCCCTCCCCCTTTAAATTATACCAGTTGATCACTGCGTTATGCTATCAGTATACTCCGTGGGTGAAATCCTGACCCCATCCAAGTCAGTGACAAAACTCACATTGACTTTCCTGGGGCCTGGATTTTACCCCATATAGTTTTCAAGATCAAAGTATATGTATTTCCAGCAAAATACACATAGTAGAAGTTTGTTTGCTCAGTGGTAATGCCTGCCCCCCAGTGAGAGAGAACTTGTGTTTACTATAAAAACAAATAGTTGTGTTCCCCAGTCCTTCTTTCTTCCTTTTTGCATACACAAGCATCTCTGGTACCTAAACTTTATCACAGACTAAGGGAGACATTTTTTGTGGGAACCGCTTGCTGAAATTTTGGCTGCACATCACTTGTCTCAGGACCAATGCTGCTTATCTTGGATATTGCTTGTGGATGTTTGACACGCTTTCCACACTTTCCAGTTCATTCAAAGTAAAGCTGCTAAGATAAACTTCCTTCCATGTTGTTCTCTCCATACCCACCTCTCTGAGGATCTGATCCAGCTTCCATTGAAGCCTATGGAAAAATTCTCATTGAGGAGAGGAGCAAGCGGGGGGTGGGGTCGTGCAGGGAAGAGGCCATGCAGGAGCAGGGCCTTGGGGGAAGGGGTGATGTGAGGCCTGGCGCTTGGAGAAAAGGGGTGGTGTGAGGGTGGGGCCTTGGGAGAAGGGGCGGTGAGAGGGCGGGAGCTCCAGGGGAAGGGGCATCGTGGGGGCAGGGCCTCAGGGGGAAGGGGCAGTGGAGGGGCGGGGCCAAAGTTCAGGATCTGGTGGCCACCCCACTTTTAGGGACCTTCTGCCATTCCTGCCCCGTGCTCTCCCAGTGCCCACCACAACCACCCCTCGACTGATCCTCCCACAAGCCCGTAGCCTTTTCTTCTGCTCTACCCCGACACATGGAAGGAGTATCCTTTCCAAACAAGCTTGTAAAGCCTGCTAACCCTTCTTCAAATTCCATCTCCAGGCTTGCTTCTATTGTGATCCCTACCGTCAATGGCTAAGAGCTATGTAAAGGGCCAGCAGGGACTGGTGGGATAGTTGAACCATCTATCGCATATGTAGGCCCTAATTCAGGAAAGCAATTAAATATGTGCTTAAGTCTGACTGAAGTCAGTGGGCCCTACTCACATGCTTAAAGCTATGCTTAAGTGCTTTCCTGAATTGGGGTCATCATCAGCCTATGGAACCCCATGTTCTTAGCTTTGTGATCTCTTCCCCCTTTCCTCATATTGTTTGTAACATTCACTGGTGTCTTGTCTTAAATTAGGCCGTGATTCAGGAAAGTGTTTCAGTGTGTGCTTAAAGTTAAGCATGTGCTTAAGTGCTTTCCTGAATAAGGATGCTTTCAGGCCTCAAATTGTGAGCGGTTTGGAGCGAGGACTGTGTCATCGTATGCGTTTGAACATTGGCTGGCGCAGGGTGGCCCTGTTCCCAATTCACTGTTGGTATTGCTGTAGCAGCTAATACAAGTAATCATTAGTGCTGGCTGGAAAATAGTAAACACGTTTTTGAAAAAAATATTTAAAGGAATGAAAACCTTTTTTTTTGTTTTTTAGGTGTTTTTTCCAATGAAAAATGAAACACTGGAAAATTTCCCGGGGGGGTTGGGAAGAGAAGGTTGCTGTGGGAAAGCTGGAAAATTTCAAAAGAAAGTAAAATTGGCCATGAAAATTTTAATTGTGAAAAATGGCCATATTTCGTTTTTTAAAAATCAGTTGAAAATTTTGACCAGCTCTAGATATACTAATTAATTCCCTCTCTTGGTCTGGATTTCATGGGTTGTACTTTGTTCAGTTGAACAGGGATGGTCCTTATATCTCCTTTTTGTCACTTCCCACTGGAGACCCAGGAGCGGTGCTTTAATATTCTCTCTTTGTTTGGCATAGTCAATATTTGGAAAAGCAGCGTGAAGGGAATCAAAGAGAGAACAGTAATTGTACTTATGCCTGTTCCAATTAAAAATATATATCTGGTAAAGAAAAAGAGTAGCAGAGGTGGCTTATATCGATAAGCACGTTTGTGAATGCAAACTGTAGGACTGGGATGAAATCACTGAAACCATGCCGCAGAAATAGAACTTTCGTTTAAAAGCTGAGTCATTTTAATTTTTCTGCACAATAACCACATCTCTGGCCATTTTAGGGTTCTGTTCCCTGATATTTATTTTATTTTATTGTTTTCCCTACTGAATGGAATTTAATATCAACTTTTTCACTTCTTTCAAAAAAATATTGATGTTCTATTAAAGTCTTTTGTTTATGCCTAGAGGAGTATAATATGGGTAAGGACGGTGTAAGCTTCTTCACACTGCTCACCAGGGCACCTCGCCTTTGATCTGGAGGGGCAATATCTGTGGGCAGGAGGTCAGCGCTTTCTGCATACCCATTCTGGTCTTGGCCTAAAT
Organism: Natator depressus; assembly: GCF_965152275.1. Taxonomy (NCBI): domain Eukaryota; kingdom Metazoa; phylum Chordata; order Testudines; family Cheloniidae; genus Natator; species Natator depressus. Next base: position 76,172,131 of record NC_134243.1, read on the forward strand.
AGAGTGTTGACACCTGGCCTGCTGGTTATGATGATGATTTCATGAGTCTGACACCTGCCTACTAAAAACTAGATTGTGACCACGAGAATTTTGAAAGCTCTTAAGTAATGGGGAATTAATTTGTTACATAACATTAAAGTTAATGGGCCTGATCCTGCACTCAGTTAAACAGGTGAAGTCACCTGTGTGTCTGATTAGCCCAATTAATTCATTTTTTCCCAGTGAATTAAGCAAGTTGCTCTGACTTGTTCTTGTGCCCCTCCTACAATCTCTGCTTGCTTCTCTGGAAACCAGCCAGGATCCCACCAGCGCAAATGCATCAGAACAAACTTTTAACTTGGTTTCAGCTTCACCTCTTCCTCTTCAGCACACGGAGCAGGAAGGGCAAACAGGAACCAAGGGACTTTCGGACAGATAAGCATTCTGCTTTTATGATCTGAGGACAGCAGGGTTAGCTAGCTAATGCCTGCTAGTGTTCCTAACGCAGTCATTCTGAGTCCCATTCGGAAAGAGAGAGGAGCAGGTCTAAGTTTGCTTTTCGCTTCCTGTCATTTACTTGCAACAGTTTGGCTAGCTTGCCTAGGATACGGGATCTATGTTACATGTTAACTCGCTCAGTAAAGGACAATGTTTATAACTTGAGTTGAGGGAGCTGGGGATGAGATGTGGAGAAATGTACATTTGAATGTCTGAGTGTATTGTGAGTTGAGACTTTACATAGGGTTTGTCAAACCAGATGATATAGTACTGGTCCCTGTTTAAGCCTTTCATTGTAGCCCAGACATACAAAATACCACCATGCACTTGAATAACTAGCCTGGTGGTTCTCAGACTTTTGTACTGGGGACCCCTTTCACACAGCAAGCCTCTGAGTGCGACCCCCCCATAAATTAAAAACACTTTTTAATATATCTGCCACCATTATATATGCTGGAGGCAAAGTGGGGTTTGTGGTGGAGGTTGACAGCTCACGATCCTCCATGTAATAACCTTGCGACCCTCTGAGGGGTCCCGAGCCCCATTTTGAGAACCCCTGAACTAGCCAATGGTGCAATGCTATACATAAGGCAAACATTCTTTCCTGATGACCACAGGGGAGTAGTTACAGCTTTAAGTGTGAAATTTAAATGCCCGTATTCCCTTACCATTCATAGCTACAAATATAGCTAGTAGACATGAACTTATCCAGCTCTGTTGAATGTGATTTAACTTCCTATAACACAAGTCGCAGGTTGATGCTGATGTTGTGATGCACTGAAATGTATTTCTTTGTATGCGCTCTAAACTTGCTGCCTTTTCATGGGATTAAGTGGCCTCTTGAATTTGTGTTATGCTCCAGCACAAAATGAATAACTGACCCATTTTCACTCAGACTCCCAGAATAAAGTAATTCATTCCCATAATCCAAGGTAGCAGGCAGATATACACCCAAATGCAGATGATTCATTACAGAAAATATCCTATAAATGTAGAACTGAAGCTGCAGCTTCCTAGGCCTGCTACGTTTTTGTAATTTACCTCTGGGTGTAGCTTTTCAAGGGAGTAAAACCCCAAATCATTTTCCTTCCCAGAGTCCATTTTTTTCACTTTCTGATTTTCATTTACAATTTTAACAAATGATTTCACTTCCAGATTAAGAGAATTTTGCTTTTGACCATTTCCAATGGCTTTCACTATCGTGGTGCACGATGCGTCACTGAAATTACTGCTTGTCAAAGTTTGTCGTATAAAGTCCTTTTAATTTAGTGACAAACACTTTATATGGGACAAAATTTGACATGCCAGGTACTGGCACTCAAGCAATTTAAAAATAGTGCTAAATTAAACAACAGCAACAAAAGACCCCTTCAATTTCTGATTTTTCTCTGGAGTCAGCCTGGCACTATTCCTCCTGATTTCATCTTTGGCCCTCTCTAATTACATAGTTACCAGCTCCATTTGTAGGGGAATTGGGCATTGATTGTACTCTATGTGTTGTGGGTGATGCCCAGTTTTACATCCTCTTTTCCACTGGCCTACCCAGAGGCTCTCAGTGTAGAACAATTGCTGTAATTAGTTTAAATAATGGGTGTTTGGTTAAACTGAACTGCTAAGCCCTCAGAGTCAGCACAGAAGAGATTTCCTCTTTGCTTGGAGAAGTGATGTGATGTTGGTTGCATGGAGAATGAGAAGGTTTGGTGTGATCATAGCCCGTGTCTCCAGTCATTACATCACACTAGTCACAGAGAGAGATCACTTTACCATCAGGAGGGCTTTGCCCAGTTCTGTCACTTTGGCTCTTCAACAGATCCAGGCCATTTTGTTACCTCCTGGATGGATTTATTGTAACCTCTCTGATGGGTCTCCCAGCAGGGACTTTGTAATGGTTCTGATTGATTCAAAATGTCTCCACCAGGATCATAAATCAGACAGATGGGACTTTGTATATTTCATCTAAATCATAAGAACCATGTAAATTAGATTATAAACTCCTCAGAGCAGGAACCGTGTCTCCCACTGGGATTGTACAGTACCTAGCACAATAGAGCTCGATCCTGAGTAACGGGGCTGTGAGGTAGTAAAGCCACTCTGTGGCCATAATTGCAGCCTCTGTGGCTATCCTCCTAATCCCCATGTGCATGGTTAACGGCTGGTGGAGCTCCAGAACTGTCACTCCACTGTCCTCAGAGTGAGCTCCCTAGCACATAGGGTGGGGCAGGTGCGCCTGCCACAACTGGGGCCTGCTGTGGTGAGTGGGGGAAGGACGTGTGGTTTGACCATACAAATTTACCAAAGAAAATAAAGAATATGCCCCAAAGTAGTTTGTCATCCATGGAATGAGATTTTCTTCCCCCCTCCTTCCCCTTTGTTTAATCTGGAGAATAACAATCCAGTCACCTGTGCATGGTTGGGGCACTATCTAAATTCTCTCCTAGTTTGATTTTGTTCAGAGGGACAGGGGCGTTTCACTCCGTGTCTCCCTTTCCTTCTGCAAACCCAGCATATTTAACACCGATTTCAGGGTTGTTGGGGTTTTTTGTTCAATAAATTGGGAGCCGCAAAGACGCAGGAAGGGGATTTGTGAAACCTGTTCTCAGACTCTCTAGAAAGTAAAGCTCCAGGTACCTCATCTGGCTACTGGCACCTTTGGGGTGAATCAAGGAGTAAAGTACTACTTCAAATTAGTGCGTCATGGTGGCAGAACCTGGCCTATAATGATTGTGAAGTACTCTCTAAAGGAGACTGATCCAAAGCCCACCCAAGCCAATGGGAGTCTTTCCACTGACTGCAGTGGGCTTTATTTAGGGTCCTAGAAGTGCAAAATAATTGTTAGTATTATTAATTTAAAACTTTTCATAGAAACAGGAAATAAATGGGAGCGTGGGTCTGTTACAGAAGGTGCAGGAGGCATGCTAGTATTAGCTTGGCCTGGAGTTTGTTTCAGAGTTTCACAAATACCTGCTAAAATGTCTGGATTATTATTGTAAAATTTCAGAATCTGTGCTGGGTTTGGTGATTTATTTATTTTTAGTCTGAACTATTTTGCCCATTTTAAACAAGGCCAGTACCCACCACTTTTCCTTTTTTCATTTGCTCTGTGACAATGTTCAAGAGTCAAAATGGCAAAAGATTAATCTGATAAACCTCAGCACTAGCCATCTGGTGCTGCTGAGGAATTAATGTCTGAGGTCACCCTGGAGCCGCTATCTCCCCACCCACCCATCCATCCCCATCCCCATCCCCCGAATCCTCTCTTAAGAACCAGAGGGTTGAATTTCACTGTAATAGGACATGGAGATGAAAATTACCATCAAGGCTAAAATGCGGTAGTCACTTCAGACAAAGAGCCATCTCTCCAGCCAAGAGGCGTTACATCTAGTGGCCGCAGTAAGGACTGTCTGGAAGCTATTTCTGCTGATGCAGAGTTCAGATGGTTAAGAGTTCAAGGAATTAATAGCTTAATGGACCATCACTGAATAGGTTGATACCTTATGGGAGATGGTCTTAAAATAATTATCTTCGATTTGCTCCAATTCTTGGAATCGTCTTCCTAAAGCATGACAAGGTTAGTAGCAGTTTTAAAGCGAGGGTGATTGGGGTTTTGTTTTGTTTTAAATCCTTTATTGAAACAGAAAAACTCCCCGCTCCCATTTTATCTTCTCTCAAACATCTCATTTGTGTCCTGTCTGTTTTATGGTAAATGAAATATCCTGATATGAAAGTATTTATGTCTATTGAGTCCAAAGATCTTTTGCCTAATCTGTTATAGGGAGTTGTGGCCTTTTAAAACTTTATATTGTGACTTCTCAAAGACAGGTACTACCCATATATTCTGGTGAGTAGATCATTTGGAATGTAAAGAGACCCATACGATACTGCACAATCTGCCCCTTTACTGTGCTATCATTCACTGACATATTGATATTTGCTGTGGAGTTTACCTGCAAACAGTCACTTTTTTTAATTGAAAGAACACTGTCAGTTTAGAAATGGTATATTTTAAACAAACAGATTCCTTATCCAGGTTATTAACAAGGCCTTAGAGTTAATAAAACTGTGCGTAATTATAAAATCCCCATATATTTTCCATTGTTAATGACATTTGTTTACTTTTTATTGCATTTCTCTTAGCTTGGAGAATGCTGTCAATTTCACTTCCAGGTTGTTAGTGCCATAACATTTAGGTTGCAAACAGAGCAGGGGTCATGTTTGTTTGTAAACAACAGTTTCCTTGCATACTTTTTAAAAAGAAAATCTGAGATATTTCTACTGCTCTTAGCTTTAGTAAAAGCCTGATATTGAATAATCTACATTTGAGTTGGTGGTGACCCCTTAAATAATATTGAAATCAAAAGTGTGAAACATCTCCTAAATTAGTTCTTTTAATATGAAGTCTAAAGTGGGTTCAACTGTGAAAGAAAGAAGCACTGTTAAAAGTCAGTGAATGCCTACAACTTTTCCCTTTTAAAACAATGCTTGGTTCGCTTACTGTCCTCATTGGAACAAACAGAGTCTGGGGCTTCAGAGGTCTCAAATAGGGCAGATACCGGAGGTGGGGGTATGAATAGGCAAGAGAAAGCCCGTGGGCCTTATTTTGTTTGATTCTGATGGCCTCTTACAATATTATCAGAACTCCTTGGGTATAATTATAGTAATGTAATTCACTAGTCCCTATATGTTATATTCATTTAGACCCCTATTCAGCAAAGGACTTAAGCATATGCTTAATGTTAAATCCCTGCTACTGAAGTACATGCTTAGAGCTAAACTATGGGCTGGGTCCGGGCTGGAATACTCAGCACCTTGCATGATTGAACCCTTAAGGGCATTTTCAGAGTAATTTGTCTTCAGCAGTTGGCCACACGTACATTCTTTCAGTAATTTTACACATGTGAGTTGGCCTATTCAGTGAGACCCCTCACAGGTGTTGAAGTTATTCACATGTGTAACAGTTTGCAGGATTAAAGCCTTAGGCAAAACTTAATTTACCCTTGATTTCAATGGGGAGTTCTGCTTAAAAATGGATGACACGATATGGCAAAATTAACATATTTTAGCAAAGAATTTTCCCAGAAACATAAATGCAGGTATTAAGGTAGTTCAGTCATAAATCTTCTAGAAATAAAATCGTCTTTGATCAAAGAAAGGTAATTATTCTTTTCTTTTAATACTTAATATAAATTAAGCAAATAAACACACTTCTTACCCATTATTTCCTATCTCTTAAATAATGTTACTAATATTTTTACAATTGCTTTAAGAAAATCAGTGCAAAACTTATGACAAAAGTAGAAGCATGGTTTCTCAAGCTGCCATTAGTGAATCAGGTAATTACTGTGACCCAGTCAGACCCATTGCTATGCAACAGATAACATTTTTTCTTTTGAGACCCCAAGAATGAATGAACTGGGTTCCACTCTCACTTAAATCTGTGGAACCTCATTAACTTCAATCTGGTCACATGGAGGTAAATGACTTTGAGGGAAGAATTTTTCTTGCCCTGTGACTCCTCAGTTTTGCTCTCTTTCTGATTGAAAGTTGATTGAGTTGCAAGCTTTTTCTGTTGCTAATGATCTAATGATAGCTTGGGGTCTCAGGCTTTTGAGGAGTGAGATCAGTTTCCCTTAAGCAGAGTGTGATCTTAGAAAGACATTGTGATGACAGTTACAAAACTAAGTTAAGTAATATGCAATATCAACTTTTTGCCCTTGTTATGATGTTTAAACGTAAATACAGTCATTTCAAAGACTAGAAGTTAGCTAGGTTCAGTGAAGCATTCTTCTTAGCATATGCGCAATATGCCTCAGGTGGTACGTGACCAGCAGTCATCACTTAATTTGGTCTGCTGGTTGGATCTTTAGCTTCCCTGGCCCGGGCCAGGTACCGATGGGGGGTGCGACATGAACACTGATTCACGTCGCCCAGTGAAGCAGTTATGAGCCCTATCTTTCCCACATGATATGAGTGTTCAAATGGAGCATTAATGGGTTATTTCTTGGTTATACTTTAGCAGGTGCTGAGCTCACTGGGGTAGAGACCCATTTTCCTTTAAACTTCCCTATCTAGTGAAGTACCATCTTATCACCATTTGAGCTAGTGTCTTATAATGAATTACCTGTATTGATCACCTTCCACAGCCATTAAAAACCTGCAAAGAAATGAATGCATTCAAATAGACAATTTAAAAAGTAACTTATTGTATAAAAGCACAGAAAAATATAGTTATTCTGATAGGTCAGCTATGGCTGTGCAGTGATTTTTAAATGATCGGGGCAGGAGATTAGTAACTGTTAAATGTTCTTCTATATATTCAGCAAAATCCCTACGAATTGGGGGTGAAAATTGTCCCTGTTGCGTTAATTCAGAGCTGCTGCTCATTCCACTTTCATTTAATATCATGTTCATTTGGTTTGAATTCTTGCTGTTTGCCCTTCACACATTTTGCAGCTCCTGAGAAGGATTACTGTTGCCTGCATATCTTAATAGCATGAATCTCTGGAGCCGTCTCAGATGTCTCGGTGACTTGAGCTTGATTTAAATAATTAATGAGCAATGTTAGTCAGAATGTATTGGTAATTCAAACTGCATTATCCAAGGGTATGTACTGACAACTATAGATTGATTCAAATGTATTCCTTAGTCCAGCCTGCATTACACTAAAATTCACAAAGATCTTCTTGTTACCTCATGCAATAAACCCAGGCACACAACTAGTGTGACCAGATAGCAAGCGTGAAAAATCGGGATGGGGTGGGAGTAATTGCTTATATAAGACAAAGCACAGAATATTGGGACTGTCCCTATAAAAGCAGGACATCTGGTTACTCTACGCACAACTGATCTGCTGGTGGCTTTGAAGGGTTCTTTGAGACAGATTTTAAAGGAATTATAATGATGGTTTGGTAGGAAAAACTTCTTTAACTACTAACAGATCTCTCTTCACTGGGGAGAAAGCACCCCCGTTTTCTTTCCATATAATTATGTCTCATTCTTTCAGGCTTTTCATAATTTCATTTTTAATGGAGTCAGCTGTTGCTGTTGGTGGTTGTTGGTGGGCCCCATTATGGTAGGCAGAGCGCAAACACATGGTCCAAGACAGTCCCTGGCCCAAAGGGCATGCGCCCTGAATAGACAAAACAGACAAAGGGTGAGGAAGGAAACCGAGGCACAGAGAAGTGAAATGACTTGTCCAAGGTCACGCACCAGGTGAATTACTGAGCCAGGAACAGAATCTAGACTTGCTGACATTGCTGGCCAGTGCCCTTCCTGCTAGGCCCTGATGCCTCTTGGGCACTTTTTAGTCATGATTGTTTTAGATATAAGCTTATTTGGGATTTGGTTTTTTATGAGCTGAAAAAGCAGCCTTGCAAACTCGTTGACCCATAATGCAGTCCCTGTCAACACTAGCTTTATGGCTGCCTCTTAATGAAGGCCTCTCTCTCTGCCGGTCCTGACAGCTCATGCACCTTTAAAGGGAAGAATTAATCCCTTTGCTCCCCAACTGGGGGTGTGGTGCATATACACCCCATCACACATCCTCAGACAAAATGGATCTAATCTTTCTAGGATGGTTTTGTGGCTAAAACACAGGATTTAGGGCTCTGGTTTCTATTCCTGGCTCATCCAAGGTGGACCTGTGTGACCTTGGGCACCTTGCTTAATCTCTCTGTGCCTCATTTTTCCCATCCAGAAAACGGAAGATGATAATTTTTCCTCCCCTCATATGGGTGTTGTGAGGCTTAATTAATTAATGTGTATAAAGAGCGTGCGAGTCCCTCTGATGCGAGGTGCCACAAAATGACAATGGCTTGTTATTTAGTGTGATTGTACTGATGGCGGAAGAAGACTTTCGTATAAGAAGTAGGCCTAAATAATAATTCAGAGCTATCTTGCTACCTGTAGGGACCACTCAGTTCCTCAGAACTACTCCAGGTGGCAACCTTGCCTAAGTACTTGCTCAGCCCGTGTTGTTCTGCTAACAGACTCTAACAGAATCCAAAGTGTGTCTGCTTTTATGCACCTCCCTTTGGAAAGTCCCTCTAGCAGAGATTAAGGAAGTCATTGCCCTTTTCAGTTTCATGTCCCCATTGGAAAGTTGTCTGAGCACCGGTTTTTAGGATGTTCTTTTGTTGTTGTTGTTGTTTTTTACTGTATGCACAAAATAATCCACAGCAAATGGATTGCCGTTTGTTCTTCTCTGTGTGCTTTGACATTGCAACAGTGCACGAGTAATAAGCAAATGCTTCTTCCTTTCTTTTCTTTCCTTTTAACCCAGGTACTGTGGACATGGGTGGCAAACAGTCCACAGTTGGCGATGTCTCCGTAGGCCACTCCCCTGTGATAAGAAGCATTCAGGACGCTTACAAAAGTGGAGACACCAGTAAGGCCCAAGAGCTGATTAAACTCTCATGTGAGGAGAACATATTACAAGTGGAAAAGGTAGAGTATGTGTTATCTGTCATCGGGTCTCATTGGAAAAGAAACCTACCAACTCTGGGCTTGGATCTGCAGTTGTTTCTCATGCAAAAGGCCCATTCACTTTTATCTTACAATATTACCCAGAAACCCACAAAAGATTGGAGCCTAATTGTGCTGGGCACCACACAAGCACAAAGTAAGAGGCAGACCTGCCTTAAACTTTCTAAATGGACAAGAGAGCCAATGGTTTGGAGAGAAAACAGGCACAGGTAGGTGAATTGGCCTATCCAAGGTCACATAGCAGGTCAGTGGAGAGTGGGTAAAATCCTGGTTCCAGTAAAGTCAGTGACAAAACTCCCATTGACTTTGATGGGGTCAGGATTTCACCCCAAGTTTCCCAACTCCCAGTCCTCTGCCCTGGCCACTGGACCTTACTGCAGTTTTGCCTGGGTGAGGACTGAGTAAGCCCTGCAACATTTAGCTCTTCACTTCTCGACGCTATTTCAAGATGATCTGCTTGGTTGCAGGGAAGGGAAAAGATAACTCTTGCACCCTCATTTCGGAAACTGTCAATTAACCATTCGTTCTTCACTGACTGTTTAAAGTGAATGGTTTTACTCAGAAAAATGACTTTGTAAAAATGGTTTGGGGAGGAAGGGGGGGGCGGTTTCCATGTTGTTTCATGATTCTAGAAAAAGAGGCCACTCATGGCAAAATACATTCTAGATTGTGGGGTAAATGGTTTAGTAATCTGTATTCGCCCAAGAGGGGCTTGTGCTTTGAGTTTTGTTTTTGTTCCATTTCTGTTTGGGTGTCATTGGAGATGATAAAGGGGCTGTTTCAGCCACTTGGACAAAGCTATTGGCTTCTTTCATGCCAAGAGTAGCGTGACTTTTACCTCGCCTACCCTACTTATGGCTGCTGGTTCTTTTAGCTTTGACAGGAGAGGCTCATGTGTTTAGATCCAGAGGTCCCAGCTTCAGTTCCCAGCAATGACCTCTCCGGGGGCATTGCATAACGCCAGCAACTGAGCGGTGCAGTTTTGGAACGATTGTGCAAATCTGCTTGGCAGGAGCTGATCACTCTAGATGTTCTGGGAGGTGGGGTTCCTTCAGGTCAAGGTTGAGGTTTCATATGAGGTAATTCAAAGGAAATGTACAATGTGTCTGGCTGCCCTGAGCCTCTTCCAGAGTCTACATCACAGACCTTGATCATCTTTGGAAGATACTGAGTTGTTTTAATATAGAATGAAAACTTGCATTCTGTGGTTACACAAAAAATGTAAAATCTTATCTGCTCAGTGTAGTAGACTGTTCCAATACAGAAAACAGATGGAGTCAGTGAGATAATTTAGAAGGGCATTTACAGAAAAGAGATTTTGTCAGCTGAGAGATTGGTTTGCCCAAAAGCCATAGTGTGTGTAATACAGTAATATAAAGTACTGAGTATTACAATCGGCAATGAAAGGCAGTCTGTATTCAGGCCCAGATTTGGGAGGTCTGTATTCAGGCCCAGATTTTACTATATGCTTCCTCTGTGACCCTGCTCTCTTAATCTCTTTCTGTCTGAATTTCCCATCTGTAAAATGGAGATGATAATTCCCAGGGGTATTGTGATGATAAATTCATTAGTGTTTGTGAATAGAGTTCATATAGCACAGTGATGGGGGACATTTAAATACGTAGCTAGAAGGCCTCCGCCATCACTGTCTACCTACTTCATAGTCCTCAGAAAAAGATGCCAGAGGGAGAGATTGCCTTGCCTTATTATGCTGTGTTTTCTCCACTAGTGCCAGCTTTTGAGTGTTGCATCAGCGTATGGAGATCTGCCTGCAGTGAGGTATTTACTCAAGGAAGCGTTGGTGGGATTACCGACGGAACCCAATGATGATAATCCGGCTGTGGTGGCAGCATATTTTGGACATGAGGACATTGTGAAGGAATTATTGGATTCTTTGCTTGGTAAGTTGTTCGTCTGACTGACTGTCGGTGACCAGCTTGTTCTCTACCTTCCCCGCCTACTTTTGCCTCAGCCTCATGGGATTGCACAGTTGTGTTGCAGATTCAGACCAGCACTACTTTTCTTTTGCCTCCTCCAGGAAGGGGAAACGGGTGGCAGGATCTGATATCCCTTGTGCCTTGAGACAACTTCCCTTCTGGGAAGAAATATTCCATGTTTGCTGACAAGAAGCCTTTTTTGGCAATCAATTCCTATCAGTCATCACAGCTGGGTGACATCCCAGCCCCTGCAGAGAACAGAAAGTATTTTCAGAAAGCACAATCCCACTTAAAAAGGTGTTCTGGCACTCTGCAGTGATACAGTTCAGATGAGCCAGAGCCAGAGCCTGTTGAGTGAGCACTGGTTCGAGCTCACAGGCAGTCCTACATTTTCTTCTCTTTTGCTGTTGGCTTTTTCAGCTTGTCTTTTCAGGAGGGTTGTTTGTTATTTTGAACATGTTATTTATTTTAACGATGTGCAGTTACTGCTGATGGAAAAGGCTAAAGCTCCAAACCCCAGTGTAAGAGCAGATGCAGGGGTCTGGTGCAGCCCTACAAGGTTGCAACTGCAGTACTCTAGGCATCAGGGCAGTCCGTTTTAAACTCCCGGTCCTTCATTCATGAGGGCTAATGGGTTTTTTGCCGTTGACTTCAGTGGAAGCAGGATGAACCCGTTCAAAGACAGGTAGATGATCTTTTAATTTTTAAAAACACATTTAGAAAATGAAATAGCGATAGAAAAGTTTCCATCTCTATTAAAAACAGTTTGGGGGTTGAGTTTAAACATCCCCCTGCCAGGTTTGCAATGCAGACCTTGCATTATTGTGCTGGGTCGCTGGAACAGAAAATCACACTGGCCAGACCATTTTTATGACCCAAGCTGAGCAGGGGAAAGAGGAGGAAGCGAGCCACATTAAACAGTGAAAATTAAATTCGATTTTAAAAAATCTGTTCAGTCTCAGTCGTCAACGATGGTTTTAGTAAGACAGGAAATTTCGATCAGTTTGAAGCTGACCAAGTCCCTGTAGACTCTGAAGCTAACCAATAAGAAGATTGCAACGATTTCTTTTACACTTTCTGGGTTTTTTTCTGAGTTACAAGCAGCATAACCTTCAGTAGATTTTTATGCAGGACTCCCCACTGATTACCATGAGAATATCATGCTTGGATCAGTACTAGGGCATGATGTTAATAAATGACCTATATATCCCGTGCCAGAAGTCATGCTCTGGCAGATTTGCTGCAATGACTCTTGTTGGGAAGGGATGGCCCAGTTAAGACGTTTGAGTCTGTAGCTTACTGTCGAACTGGCGCCTGGCTTTCAGGAGATTTGGTGGTGTTATGGAGTTGCTAAGGGTGAAGAGGGTGAGGTAATTTCAACTGAGAAATTATGAAGAAGTGGCATGTAAATTCAAGCATGTAGAGTAGACCTTGCAGGGCTCCAGCTCGCACCTGCTGTGAATGTTTTATGCAGGATGTTACTTGGTAACATAAATGGAAACTGACAGTTTGTGCGTATTAAATGTAAGTCTGGGAAGGTTTATGAGGAACACCTGCGGTGTACACTGAGAGACCATGTCAGGAAGCCATTTAATCATGTAAGGCAAAAGGCAGGCACATCCCTGCGCAAAGCCTAAGGAAATGGGCTATCTTGGGGGTTGGAAACCAACCCTCATCCACTCTGAAGCCTCTGGACTCAGTCATCCTGCTGGGATTTATAGGCCCTCGATTCACCTAATTGCAGCCTGCTGACCGGCTGCCAACCCTCTTCTGTACTGGCCTGTGAAGAGCTAGTACAGAACTGAGCATTGCCATGGGTGTGGAGTCTCCCTGAGTGCCTGCTCTGCAGCCACATATCCCCCTGGCGAGTCTGATACTGTTCTGGGCCCCCAGCGCTGCTGGGTGAATGTCGTGAGAACTGCTGAGGGAACAGGGATTGTTTAGTCTGCGGAAGAGAAGAATGAGGGGGGATTTGATAGCTGCTTTCAACTACCTGAAAGGGGGTTCCAAAGAGGATGGATCTGGACTGTTCTCAGTGATAGCTGATGACAGAACAAGGAGTAGTGGTCTCAAGTTGCAGTGGGGGAGGTTTAGGTTGGATATTAGAAAAAAAAATTTCACTAGGAGGGTGGTGAAACACTGGAATGCGTTACCTAGGGAGGTGGTGGAATCTCCTTCCTTAGATATTTTTAAGGTCAGGCTTGACCAAGCCCTGGCTGGGATGATTTAGTTGGGGATTGGTCCTGCTTTGAGCAGGGGGTTGGACTAGATGACCTCCTGAGGTCCCTTCCAACCATGATATTCTATGATTCTATGCCCCTCGTCTTGATGGGAAATGAAGAACAGAAAAGACAGCACTTAGCATCCACCTCAGTTAAGAAAAGAGAGTGCATCTAGTCAGGTTAGGATTCCTCTAAAGGATGCGGTAACAGCATAGTCGACGGTCTGGCCATTTGGGGGCCCCTTCCTGTACGTCCTGCCTTTTAAGTTGTTAATGATCAACTATCTCGCATCAAAAAAGCAGCAAATAAAGCCCACGTCTTATCGTTCTGATAGGTCCCAGTAATTTCCAGCGACTCCTGAACTGGATGCTGGCCATCTCCTGCCAGCAGGGACACTTGGCGATAGTTAAATTCTTAATCCTCACCTACAATGCTGACCCCGGGAGCTGCGCAGTAAGGAAGAATGAATTTCCAATTCTTAAGAGATTACCACTGTATGCTGCTATAAAGGCAGGTATGTAATTGCACATTCTGCAGCTGTGTCCCTTTTTTGATGATAATGTCTTCTAAAGAATGGGACAAATTCTCTCCCTCTCATGCTGATGTCAATGTGGATTGACTTATCTGGAGTTATTATGGATTGACACCATTGTCAATTTGGCCCTGAGCCTTTTGTCAAATTTAAGGCAGAGCCCTGCAAAATGGAGTAAACTCAAACCATGAGAGACTCAGAACTTCCTCCAGTGGTAATTCTTATAATAAATTCTCTGTTTCAATTGTCTAGTTAGAATTTCTTTTTCTTTTTCTTTTTTTTTAAACAAAGCAAGAACCTCATAAACAAACATATATCAATCAGATACACTCTTTGAAACCTAGATCGGATCAGGAATGAACATCATGTATATTACAACACTGCTGCGCATACAGCTTTACAAGATGCTAAAAATGAAGCAGCAGCAGCCAAACTTGGTTCAATGTTTTGAAGGTTTGACTGTAGCAAGGAGCATAGCTAGAGGAAACAGGCTTATTTAGTGTAGTTCCTTTTTTGCACACCCAAGCTGTTTTTTTTTAAAGGGTTAGTTCCATAGCTCCTTGTGGCTTCGTCCTTTTGAAAACAAGAGTACACATAGTCTGTCTTTTCTTTCAAGGGAATGAAGATATAGCTGTGTTTTTACTTCAGAACGGGGCTTGTTTTTGTTCTTACATCCTGATGGACAGTCCTGATTCTAGCAAGCACCTTTTGAGGAAATATTTCATAGAAACAATCTTACTACCTGGTAGCGTTCCAGCAAAAACAGTAAGTAGCCATTTATCTGTCTTCTGAGAAGGTGATATAAGAAAGCATCATACTAATAATTGATGCTTATCTTTGCATATTGTGCAATGAGTATTTTTTCTTCTCATCTAAGAGGTGGTTTGCTATCAGATACAGAGCAACCTGACACTATGTCTGCTACAGAGTGGCTTACAAGTCAATGATGAAGTATAAGCCATAAATAATTGGGTCCATTAAACGATATCCTTTTGCAAGCCACAATATATATATAGTCATTTCCACTTGGTCATTTTAATGTTATGCATGAACTATGATGGTGTTTGGGAAAGGAAAGGTTGGGTTTGTAGTACAGGCACTGGGTTGGGACTCAAGAAACCTGCATTCAATTCCTTGCTGTGTCACAGACTGCCTGTCTGACCATGAGCAAGTCACTTAATTTCTGTGTGCCTCAGTGCCCCATCCATCAAATATGGCCAATAGAGCTTCTTTTCTCTCACCCTTTGTCTCTCTTGTCTATATAGATTGTAACAACATCAGGGCAACCTCTTACTATGTCCATGTACAGTGCCTAGCACAGTAGGGCCCAGGTGTCAGTCAAGGCTGTCAGGTGTCACTGCTGTAATAAAATGGTTCATATTTACTTTTCCACGCTCAGGTCGTTTATATGCCGTTTTTTGGTAGGATGTATATGGGGTGCAGTCATTTTGTTCCTCTGTGAATAAGAAGCTAATAAGTTTTAGGTTGATTGGGGTCGGGGCAGGGAGCATTCCTGACTTAGCCAGTAACTTATAGCACGACCTCGGGCAGATCACTTAACAGCCTTGTGCCTCAGTTTCCCCTCCTGTGATAATTGCTTTGAGATCCTCAGATGAAAGATGCTGTGTTAATGCAAAGTATTATTATATTTCACTGTTTTATCATACTTGTTTGACTACACTCCTCTTCATTATTTCAACTTCAGTTATCCACAGTTCCCTCTTATCCAAAATTAGGTTATGTCCCACAACACCTGCTTTCGGAGCTACATAGATAGGTATGTAGATGATCAATAGAACATTTTCTCAGTACTCCAGCACCTTAATCATCTCAAATCACTTCCCTTCTCCCTTGATATTTAGATAACTGAGGCTAAAAATAAATATCTAACCCTGAGCCTTTAATAGTCATGTTCTTCATCAGGTCATAGAAAATCGGGTGAGGGAGATGACATTGGCAAAAAGCTCTGCTTGTACAAATCCCATTGCAGGGTCAGTGCTGCTGTTTGCCCAGCACTTAGCACAATGGAGCCTCAATTCTGGCTTTATAGATATGAAATACTAATAAATAAAGGGGCTCTAGTGTTATACACTTCTCCATGTGATTGCCAGAGCTCCCTCTGACTACTCGAGATAAAGCTGTACAAGACAGGAACTTCAATCCACACATGTCAATTCTGTTTTACCCAGTTGCCCTTTGATTTACCGACTCTCTTAATTTAATTAGGAACGCTAAATTCTGCCTTACTCACGCCGTGTCTACACTTAAGTCATACCAGCATAGCTACATCAGCTATGTCAGCAAAACCCCTAGTGTAGACGCAGCTTTGTTGACGGAAGAGGGGTTCTATCAGTATAGCTAACTGTCATCGGGGGAGGTGATGTTCCTACACTGACAGAAAAATTCCTTCTGTCTGTTTGGGTTGTGTCTACACTACAGAGCTATGCTGATATAACTATGCCAGCATAGGTTCCGTAATGTAGACATTACCTCAGTTTTATATGGCCTGGTGATGAGATTGATTCTTGCAAGTTCAGGGCTTGTTTTTAGCTTGCCCGGTGAAAGGAACTGCACTGTACATCCTTCTTCACATTTTCAAACCCACCTGTTAGAACTTAATATTAGGTATAAAGCACTGGGGTTGGGATATTCAAAGGAAGTTAGGGACACAAATCGCAGACACTGGCTCCCGAAAGTTCCTTGGAAACTCCGAGCTATGATTTTATTTATATTCATTCAAAGTCTGTGTAGCCCTCACTAAAATACCCAAGAGCTATGAAATATAGAAAATCTCTATGGACAAATTATCAGTGGAGTGTTGGGGAGGACTCCATTTATGTGCGTACAACCTTGCACAGACAGGTAACAGGACACCTGTTTGTGTACACATATAGCGTTTATTTTGCAAATTCTGTCAGTTGCATGCATAGGTGATAGTGAGCAAAAAAACCAACAACTCTTTGTGGAAGTGCATGCACTTAAAAATTGCATGTGCACACACAGACCATATTAAAAAAAATTGTTCTATGCATATAAATATTGTACTATAAATGCATTATTGACAGTCCATTAAAAGTCTTGTAAAGTCATGCAGGATTTACCCTTGGCCTTTTTTTTAACTTCACTAGCCTGTACATTGGCCCAATTTATACTTGTCTGCAATCAAAATGGAATGACATAAAGTGAGTAAAATCTCCAATAAAGCTGTTCTTTTAACAGATTACACCAAAACACTTGTCGCCAAAACACTTGTCACCAAAACAGTGATGGTTTCCCAGACTGCAGAATTGCACAGGACACAGCTTACTGTGCAGCAATAAATTGTCCTGTGCAAAACACTCAAGTTTAGGCTCCTGGCCAAGCTGTCACTTTAACTCTGTGATTATATGCTACTAGCTTCACAGGAGGCTGATGCTTGTAAATTTAGGGGTTGCATTATGTAATGTGAGAAAGAGGCTGGATGTCATATGTCACAAGAACAGCAGGTGAGTTTCTGTAGAGTTAAGGGCATTTTACTACAGTCTGGAGCTAGCAAAATAGTTTTATATGAGACTCCCAAGGAAGTCTCATAGGTGGAGGTGGAAGAAAGTGGTGATGAATCTAAGGTGATTTCTTAGCTTTTGATGACAGATGAATAAAAGGAGATTAATTAAGCCCAGGAATGCCTGAACAGCAGCTGAGACAACTAAGTAACATACTCGTGCTTGTGCGGAAGAGGTGCTTTCCAACGGAGTGGATCTCCCATCGCAGAATACAGGTCTGAAGTGCAGTACAGGAATTTGTTTTCCTTGTGAACATCCTGACAATATTTAACATAGGCTCTATTATAAATGGCTTAATACTTTGCTGTTGTTACACCAAGAGTGAAGAAGAGAGGAGTTTGGAATGATGAATCGATTAGCAGAAACTTGGCCCTGTTTCTCATGGTTGCTGTTTATTTTTGTATGTTGAATATTTTAGGTTTTCTGTTTGAATTAGCTTTGATATACTGGGCCAGAATTCACACCTAGTGTAAATCCCCTGACATCAAAGGACTCCTGCCAGGCATGAAATTGGCCTGATGTCTCTGCGAAGTTCAGGTCTTTGAATAACGAACGACACAGTTCAAGAAAGCGCTTACGTGTGCACTTAAAGTTGATTGTGTGCTTAAGTGCTTTCCTGACTAGGGATGGTTTGCTGAATCCGGGCTTGGACGAATATGCCCCCAAAGCCCAGCATGAAGGAGGAGGAAAGTAAACATTATCTTCTTCTTTCCTCTAATTAAAGCAAGGGCTAGACAACAGCAACCACTAAGATCGGCAGTGGGCAATTTGGCACCAGACTCCATAACATCCCATGGGAATTGGAGACTAACTCTCTCCATTTGAGTGAGGCAGACCAGGTGGTAATATTTTTAGTCTCAGGACAGGACAAAAAATGAAAAGAAAAGAAAAGAGATTACTCCATCTTTGCTTTCAGAGGATGGAAAACATCCCAGTTAGGTGCTCAAAAGGGGGTGCTGGCCCTTTGCAAAGCAGTGAATTTTACCTAGTATGCATACAAGATTTTATTATTAGGACAGCCTGTTTACAGCTACTGTACCTCTCAGACAGCCGCAATGCTGTATAGAGCACTACTTGCTTTCACTCTGTCACGCTACAGAAGGAGAAAGATGAAGGGCTAATTCTCACTTTTCTTAAGCCTGTTTCTCTTTTTTCCTAATATAAAAATCCACCCAGCCACTGCCACAATAGAAAGAGGAAACGCTCCATTTATATAGGAACAGGTTGCAATCACCAAAATATCCACTGCGTTAAAGTGTAGGTTGAGCAGGCCACAGATTCCAGACATTCAGATGAACGTGGTCTGTACACAGATATATCTAACTTTCCAGCTGCATGTAGTGTCAGGAATATTTTTTTCCATTACAAATAGGAAAAGAGCAAAATAAACTGTTGCAACTTTCCTAATGAGCCCTTTTGCCCGGGGGGGGGGGGGGGGGTGTGTGTGTGTGTGTGTGTGTGTGTGTGTGTGTGTGTGTGTGAGAGAGAGAGAGAGAGAGAGAGAGAGAGAGAGTGTCTTCTCTGGCTTCTTCACCATGCTGATTGCTCCATTGCTCCATCAAGATACAGCAATCTTCACTGGCTATGCCCCAGCGTCACTCTGGCATTGGGCCTACAATCCTTACATTGTCCCTTCCATGGCAAGAGTGGCAGTCTATTAGACAGGTACAAGAGCTTATCAGACAGCCTAGGTTTCTGGTAAATACTATTTGCTCATTAGTAATTAGTAAATCAGCATCACCACACCCAGCAGAAGAATTTTAACTAGGAAAGAATTTTAGAAAGTAATTTAGCTAGAAAGGATTTTTATACTTCTGCAGAATCAAGTAGCCAGCTGCTTGCCAAGATTGAAAGGAAATTACAGAATAGGACAAACAGCAAAACTCCAGCCAATTATCCTACACCTCCTTTGATTGTGGATACATAATGTAACCAAAGTCTTCCATTTAGAAGCAGCAGGCTGCTCCTGACTAGTTCCAGTTAGTTTTCAAGACTGGGAAGGGGTCAGATGATTGAAAAACGCTTACCATGGTAGGGGGAAAGGAGTCTGTAGAAGCCTTCTTTGGTGGTATTGAAACCAGTAAGTGATTGACGGGCAGGCTGTGTATAGAGACTGTTAGTCTATTAGGACTCGAGAGCATCGGGCGCACTCTGTGGAGCCAGTAACAGAACAGTTGTATGGCTCCAATGCACTGCCACTCTACGCTTGTTTATTCGAATCCCTGGGGTTCTGAGAGTTCGACATTCACGGAGACAGGCTTGCCTGCGAAGCTAGGGGAGATCATTAAGTGCTAGCTAGGAAAGAAAGCTCCTTTCTTGATGGCATTGCAGCCAAGTTTTGTTTCAACTTATTATGATACAAACACAAAATCCAGGGCCAAATTCATCCCTGCTGTAACCCCATTGACTTTAATGTGTTTACACTAAGGATACATTTGGCTCACTAAGTTTAAGCCAGACAGCAAGGTTTGACTCATGCCTCTGGCTTCCAGGGCTCATATATGAGAACGTTGTGAGTCCAAGAACCAAAATCAGAAGGACAAGTCAGTGCAAAAAGCTTAATGCCAAGATTTTGAAGATGCCTAGGGATTTGGACGCCCAGTTTGGGTCTTAATCGCTTAGGTGGCTTTGGAAGTCAGCCTGAGTGCCACAGTGATAGATTTCTAGAGCATTAAATAACCTCAGGATCATGAATCTGCATTTTCTTTGTAAATGATACACAGTAATAGAAGGGTAAGACGCGAATGAGAGGCAGTTGAGACACATGGTCTTACTTGCACCCACAGAAGCATGGTAGTTCTATCTATTATTATTTGTTATGCTTATGGTAGTGCCTAGGGTCTGACTGAGAATGGGCCACATTGTGCTAGGCCCTGTACAAACGTAGACACAGTCCGCCCCTAGTTCTTTACAATCTAAAGAGACAAGATGGACAAAGGGCCGAGGAAGGGGACAGAACACAGAAGCAGCGTGAACAATGTGATGGTGGCAAAGGTCGTGTCAGCGCCATGATTTGTTGCTTTTGTTGTTTGAGTCCACTCAGAGGCATTGTGTTAGAAGGGGATTAGCTCACGGGAGAGACAGAGAGAGAGGGGCTGGAGCAAACAGCCAATCAGCGCAGCAGGGAGAATGTTCAGTGTGAGGTCTGTAGAAAAAAAGTCTGACAACCCCATCAGTGTCCATCAGCCCCTGTTTGAACAGCTTTCTGCAGCGGCGGTGCCCTTTCAGTCTCCGTCCGGTTTCTCTCTGCCCTTTCTTTCCAAAAAGCCACGTGGCTGAGGAGAGGGGGCTACCACATGGGCCCTAGTGCCTCCAAAGGGTGGAAGGCTCTCCTTTACGGTTCTGGGGCTGGAATGGTTCCAGCTGGGCCCCATTTGCCTCCTTCCCATCCCCTGCTTGAGCTGTCCTTATGTATTTCTCCTCCCAACACCCCTGTGAAGTAGCAAAGTGCTGTTATCCCCATTTTGCAGATAGGGAAATGAGCCATAGAGCCTAGCCCAAAGCCACACAAGTTG
Organism: Natator depressus; assembly: GCF_965152275.1. NCBI lineage: Eukaryota > Metazoa > Chordata > Testudines > Cheloniidae > Natator > Natator depressus. The sequence continues at coordinate 76,192,837 of NC_134243.1, forward strand.
TCTGCAGTAGAGCAGGGACAGAATCTAGGTCTCTGGGGTCCCTGTTCACAACCTTCACTAACCCATCCTTCCTCCCCTAGAGTGGAAACTAAACAACCAGGCTGGCTAACACCTGGCACTTGATTCCCAACACTGCGAGAATGTCAGAGCACTGCACAATATAGGTCCCATATGTGGCTGCAGTTCCTAAGTATAGCATTTTGGATGGAACAATAGCCCAGGGTTTTGGCTGCAAATCTGGATTTCCGTATTTTTGTGGGTTTAAGTCACGAATTCAAATTGTCTTTCACACATCCACAGCAATTTGGAGTGGAGTGGTTGGGGAAACCCTTAGAATATTTCCCTGCAAAATGAGTGCTAGACTGTCGACATAAAGCTCATGTGTGAAACATTTTCCTTGTGTGCCTAGCCAAGGGGGGTCCTCATTTTTGACTGCGTATCGTAGGCGCTATGGTAATACACATAAATAATAATAGGGATGATAATGCTAGTGGCACCTTAGACTATTAACACTGAAATAACCTTTGAAATATAACTTCACTGTTTGTTTTGTTCTTTGCAACTTGGATGAGGAAGTTCTGGTTATGGAAGGTTTCAGGTACAGTTCGGACTCCCACCCCAGTCTGTATTGCTCCAGAAGTACAAAGCACGGGGAAAGCCATCTTAACCGGCTGGTGGAGGATTTCCCCCAGCCAGGGGTTACCTCAGCTGGTGGAGAGCTTCTCAACCTTAACAAAGCGGGCGTGTTAGGCATGGCTGGAACACTGCTGGGCTCCAGTGCTCCCTGCCTGCTGGAATGGTCCCTCGGGCTCGTAGCCAGCCGAGCACAACTAAAGCTGTGTCTCTGATGAGAGCTAGTGAGTATAAATAGCCGTGTAGCCGTGGTAGCATGGGTAGTTGCCGCGGAGGCCTGACTGAGCCATGCCAAGTACAAACCCTCCCGAAACCAGTGGGTATGTACGTAGCGCTTCTCAGCCAGGCCAGCTCTGCTTCGACCTGTGCGTCCACGCCTACGTAGTGCGCGATACCGCCAGTACGGGCACACCAGCAGTCGTGTAGACGTAGCTTTAGAGTAATAATGAGGCTATCAAGTGACTGCCAGCTGGCCCCGGGACAGGTACTGAGGAACAAAGGTGGCCCTCAGCCACCTTGTTTCCAAATCCTTCCCCCGGGTCCTGTGCCGAGGACTGCTTCTTGCGGTTGCTGGGCTCTGCTTCTCAGGCCTAGCCTCTCCAGATGTTTATATGAAAACAAACCTTGTCACTGAAATAATAATTAGAAACTGATGAAATGTTTCAATTCTTCTGTTTATATAGGGGATCTGACTCTTCCCTCTGCTCCCATAAGGGGAAGGGACCCAGATCAGACTCCTCTCGTACCAAAGGGGGAAGTGGCATTGCCACTTACCTGCCTCCTGCTGTGGAAACACCTCCACAGGTGCGCAGCAAGCTGGAAGGAGGCTGGCTACGAAGATGGCTGATTTCCGCTGAGTCATTGCCCCTGGTGCACTCCTCCACGGAGTAAGAAATGCTTTGCAGGGCTAGGTGGACGATCGAGTAGACAGCACATGACTTGTCTGTCTTTCTGCCTAGACACTTATACTGTGGTCACCTTCGTGGTACCAGCTCAAACGCTATTCCCAGTCTTGCCTCCTGATGCAGGTGTCAGAGACGTGGGGAGCAAGGCAATCAGTGGACAGCCTCTTGTTCCGTAGATTTGTAGATTTTTAAGGCCAGGCAAGACCATTATGATTTACTCTCACCTCTTGCACAATGGGCCGTAGAATTTCACCCAGGCCGTTTCTACACATAAGAGGTTTTCTGGTTATATCAGCAAACCCTCCTAGTGTAGACACAGTTTATACCAGCAGAAAGATCATTTTGCTGGTATAGCTTGGACCAGTTCCCCAAACAAAACAGGCTGTGCTGGCAAAAGGACTGATTTTGCCAGTATAACTGTGTCTATACTAGAGCTTTCCCTGGCACAACTATGTCAGTAAAAAATCACTTCTTTAACTGACATAGCTGGCAAAACTTTTAAGGCTAGACCAGGCCCAGGTCACTCTTGCATCAAGCCCATAAATTCTGGTTGAACCAGAGCATGTCACTTAGAAAAACATTCAGTCTTGATTTAAAGGCTCCAAGTGATGTAGAATCCCCTGCAGAAGTTGTTCCAATTGTAAGTTCCCCTCACGGATAACAGACTTATTTCTAGCCTGAATTTATCTAACTTCAGCTTCCAGCCATCAGATCTCGCTGTGCCTTTGTCTTCTAGATTAAAGAACCCTCTACTATTAGAAATCTTCTCCCCAGGGAGGTACTTACAGACTGTGATCTAGTTCCCTCTTAACATTGTCTGAGGCCAGGTCTACACTAGAAACTTTTACCAGCATAGTAATGTTGGTTAGGGGTGTGATTTTTTGATTGATTGTTTTGCAGATTTTCCATGCTGGCAAATAGCCTTTGGGTAGATGCACTTATAGTGGCGTAAGATCAGTATAAGCTATACCAGCCAAAGCACTTTTTGCTGGTATAAGTTTTGTCTATACTAGGAGGTTTTGCTGGTATAGCTAAGCTGGTAAACCTTCTAGTGTAGACCTAGCCTTAGATAGGCTTCTTGAATCCCACATGTTTGAATCTTTCCCCCACCTCTTCCTGGTGAAGGGGCAATCTGGGTAATGATCGGAAAGAAATTCTGCTAGCTTATCTGTCCATGTTTTCTCTCCTCATATGGAAGAGTTTTTCCCATGTTGGGGGATGATTTAGCTGAAGTTTTATTAACTCCTGTGACCCTGTTGTGCCAGCACTAATTGGCAGCATCCTTCTGATTGTATTCTGGAATGATGGCAGTGGAGGAGGGTGCCCAGACCTGTCTGTGTTTTATGCCCTCTTTATACCATAACTCAAAAGTGTGCCCACTGATTTTTGTCTAATGCTGTAAATAAATTTGCTTTTGGGCTGTTACAAGCTTCAGCTGGGAGTAAATGTTTACAGCTGACATATAAAATGTAGCCACTGGGGTTTGTTAATGAACAGACCATTAAATAGAGAGGCACAAGAGACTCTGTGATAAAACTGCATTCACTTGGTGTCATTGTAAAATCTCTGAAATGTACTTTGCACAGGGTGCTCTGTAGTCACCATTGCACTGGATGCCCTGGGTAATTTGATTTCTCACTGTGGACTGGGGAAGCCTGTATCAGATGCCATGGCCACACAGCAGTGTGATGTGTGTGGCCTTGGGCAAGTCCATGGCCCTCTGTGCCTTATTTTCCCCATATGCATAATGGGGATAATAATAATAATTTCCTTCTTAGTTCACAGGGAGTTTCTGAGGTTTCGTTAGTGAATATTTGTTAAGTGTTTTTATGTCTAAAGGACTATATGTATCCTATATATTGTTACTGTTATTTGTTAGACTGCACAATTATTCATAATAATTCCACTTTCCTCTGCATCTTCACCACTTGCTCTTCTTTATCTGGAATTCTGTATACCAAATAAGCATTTGGGATCAACCTGGAAACCACCTTTGTATTTCCTTTTCATTTAAAATAAAATGTAAAAATAAATCACGGGGCTATAAATTCAGAATTTAAAAGGAAATGAAATCAGCTTATCAGTTGCTTGCTGCCTCCTGGTGGTACATTCATGAATCACTCCATTAATCCCAGTTTTTAGGGTTTAGCATTATATCGTATAGCACAGGGGTGGGGGACCTTTTTTCTGTCGCAGGCCACTGACGCACATAAAAAAATTAATCGCGGGCCACTCACCCGCCATGGGGGGCACGGAGGCTTGGGGCTTTCCCCTGCGGCAGCAGCTCCAGCCCGGGGGAGAGGTGCCAAGACTCAGGACTTCTCCCCCTCCCACCCCCCTGCGGTGGGGCAAGCCAGCCCTTGCAGCTCCAGCACTGCGGGCCAGGTGAAATTTACCAATGGGCCTAATCTGGCCCATGGGCCATAGGTTCCCCACCCCTGCTGTAGCATCTGAAGCCACTCTTGGGGTAAAATATTCAAAAGCACCTAAATCTCATTTTCAAATGTTACTTAGGCACTTTGCAGCCTGTGTCTCCAAGCAAATTAATGGCACTTAGGCTTCCAAGTCACTGAGGCACTTTTGGAAGTGTTGCCCGTGCTTTGTTTCGATGCAGAGATGATCATTAGGTGGTCACGTTTTCCCAAGTGTGCATGTTAGTTCAGGCTTCCACTTTGTTTTAGCCTTTAACAACTTTCAGATTTTCTTTGATAAGAATAGGATGCAGTGTTCTTTTTGTCCTGTTCTCACAGGCCGCTGTGGTATCAGCAATGGAGTTGCTGCCCAAATGGTGCTATTTTGCCAATTTATTTCTAACTTCACGAGCAAATTTCCCCTGTTCACAAACACTCTTTCCAATAGGGCAGCTCTCATTCTTCCCCTGGTCTGGACATGCCTTTGTAAAACACTCCTTGAAATGGCTCAGAGCTGGTGATGTTCCAAGGTTTGATAGGGAAGAATGATACATGTGAAAATATTATGTATTCTAGCAAACAGCCCACCAGTGATAAATCTTATTCTACTGCTGCTAATCTCCTACGGGAACTCCCTCTGAGGGCCGGTCCAGACTGGGCAGTTTTGGACTGGTGTTGCTAGACCGATGTTGCTGCAGTGGTACAGACCTCTCATGTACTTGTGACTTGCACTAGTGTAATTTACCGTAGTTTGACCACACTGGTGCATGAAATTTTTTACCCAAGTGCAGCATATCTACCCTATGGGCTTGCACTGACTCCTTTCCAGAAGCTCTTAGGCAGCACTCCTTGAGTGCTTCGCACTCTCCACCCCACATCTCAGATGTGGGTGCAATCCTGCACCTGCTTCACACGCACACCTCTAAACTAGTCCTTGGAAGAGTGTCACTTGGAGGAAATCTAGCCTGTACATCCAGAGGTGCAAGGATCCCCCCGGCAAAGGACCCGGTATAGCTTCAAGACACGGAAGAGGTGGGGAAGCTGGGATTTAAGAAGGACTTGCAGTATGTATCCACATCTAGGTTCTCAGGCTGTGTCCATCACTGAGGCATCTGAGTGCCTCCTGGATGGCACAGAGCTCCTCTCCCTGCACAGTATAGGATGGGGCAGGGTTTGAGGATCTACCCTGCATCCTACAGAGAAGAGTGGGTAGGTTTCATGGAAGACCACTTCACCCTCAGTGGACCAGGTCTGTAGCGATTCCACTGCTTAGGCTGGGCACTGGGTCATTGGATGAAGCCCACGGAGCAGCTTCGTGATCAGGGCCTCTGACATCAATGCATTATTTCATAGCTGGGTCATCTGAGTTCCTAGAAGCTAGTTGCATAGAAAGTGAAGCACTTACAGCTACTTGATGATTTGTCAGTATTGTAACAGGCCCTGGCTTATTACCATAAGGCAAGTGAGTCATATTAAAATTGTTTTTTGTTCTTTCTTTGGCATACAGGCACTGTCTGTGAGTTGGTCAAATCTCAAGCTGCCTTGGGTGGATCTGGACTGGCTGATCGATATCTCATGTCAGATAACTGAGCTCGATCTGTCTGCCAACTGCCTGGCCTCCCTCCCATCCGTGATTCCGTGGGGACTGATAAACCTCAGGAAACTGAACCTATCTGACAACCAGCTGACCGAACTGCCCAGTGTCCAGTCATCCGATGAAATTATATGCACAAGGTGTGTGTGCTGTATCCTTAAATCAAAGGATAGCAAGTGCAAAGAGCTGCTTCAGATCAATCAGTTGTGCATGTGTGACAGACTGAAACCTGAAGAGAACAAATGAACCTGTGCCCCTTGGGCAGATGAAGAGCTTCTTGGTTTTATCTTTTCATTACGAAGACTCAGTTCTGCTCCATACTTTATAATACAGTTATTTCCAAGTTAATTATCAGGATGGTCATGTTTTAAAGTGTGGCTTTTGCCATGGCTTGTGAAAACACATCATACCTCTGCCCAAGGGGAGCTAAAAATGTGATAAAATAGATGTCTTTATACAACACTAGTCATTGCTCATGCTTTTATTTATGCTTTGTTGGATGTTTTTCCATACTTGCAGGTTACTTGAGGTGGATGTGTCCATCAACAGGCTCTGTATTCTCCCTTCTGGATTCCTTCATCTCACAAAACTTCAAAAACTCATTGCCACCAAAAATTATCTGGAAAAGTTATTTGATGAGGAAAGTGGTATGTTAGCTCCAGTGATCAGTGTTACCCTTACACTTTTCACTCCCAGGCCTGATCTTGCAAGGGGCACCCAAGCTTCCTTTGACCCCTAACCCACCAAAGCCAATGGTGGTCGTGAGGGTGCTTAGTACAGCTGTGGGATCTTCATCCAAAGCACACTGAAGTCAATCGTCTTTCTGCTGACGTCACTGGGCTTTGGCTCACACCCACAAAGTACTGAGCACTATGCAAGATTAGACCCCGAGTGACAGCCCTTCACTAAATTTGTGCTGTTTTGTATTTTCTAGCAACTAATTGGATTGGATTAAGGAAACTGCAAGAACTTGATGTGTCTGACAACAGATTGGTGGAGCTCCCCACACTGTTCCTTTACTGCTTCAAATCCCTAACCATCCTCAATGTTTCCAGAAACAATCTGAAGGTGTTTCCAGACCCCTGGGCCTGCCCCTTGGTAAGTCAAACTGCTCTGGTGGGAGCAAAAGAATGAGGAAAGCTTTCTACTCACAGGACAGTGCAAAGAAATGGGATGTGCTACATTAAGACTCTGTCTAGCTTCTTAGGCTGAAAAGCTGGTCTCCCAGTGCAGTGGTGATACCAGGGTGATTTTAACTTTTGGATTTTCAGGGTGGGTTTTTGGAGATCCACTGCGGTTCAGCTCTGTTCATGTGGATATTCCCAGTAGGGCCAATGGTACCACTGCCATGGATAAAGCAAACAGCTTGGACCCTGCGCATATGACCGAAGGATGTACTGCGTCATGTTACCAAACCCACAGCCTTCCTTCAGATTAACTTTAATCAAGCCAGTGGGTACATTATGAGACATCAATACCCACATGTCATTGTGTATTTCAGGAGGAGATAAATGTCAGTGTTTCATGGATAGTGGTAAAAAATAATGAGTGCAAGAAAGTATTTTGTTGATTAAATATATATTTGTGGAGGAAGAGTTACAGTCTTCAAAGTAACAATTAAAATGCATATCCTTAAAAATGGATTTGCCTATCAATTAAGTGTATGCTTGTAGAGTTTATTGGGGGTTGCTTGGAATTAGACTTGCAGGAATGGGATCTTAGACCCACAAGTGTACAATTCCTTGTTGTGCAGTAGTTACTCTTAAAAAAAAAACCGAGGAAGGCTGCATGAATCAAACGTGTTAATGTATAAAACATGACAATTGATCAGCATGTTTCTTGAAAGATGTATGTGTCTTAGAATTTGTTATTGTCTCAGTATTTTGTTTTTCATGCTTCCAGAAATGTTGTAAAGCATCTGGAAATTCACTGGAGTCCCTCCCGGACACATTGACTGTTTTCTGGAAACATCACCTCAGAGAAGTGGATTTTTCTGAGAACTCCCTAAATGAAGTTCCACAAGGACTTTTCCAACTTGAAGTAAGTGTAAAACCCTCCTAAAGCTTTTTCAGCAGAACCTATTCAGGACAGGAACACCAACGGCAGCGTGTATGTGATTACGAACAAGGGATTAGAGGATCTTTGTGTGTTCGGTAGGATAATGTCCCTTTGCTCCCTGTGCAGAGCTGTTGTGCGGGCCTTCCATGCAATATTAAATAGCTGCCCCATTTTCCCCAAAGGTGCACTTTAGCCATGTCCCAAATGATCCTTGTGTATTGTTTGTAACATGCTTTAGGATTCCTTTGAGAGCTATTTTGGTGCCTGCAGCTGTGTCTTTAGGACTGCATTTTTTTAAAGCAACCTCCATTTGGTAGTTGCAAGTCAGAGTTAGACGTCCAATGGTCATTATGAGTGCAGAAGGGAAGGCCAGTTTGTTAATCTGTCCCAGAAAGCACTATATAAGCAGGAAGTATTATTGTTCATCGGGTCCACATTAGTGCTGTGTGAAATACTTGCTTTGAAACCTGGTAGCATCTGAAACAGACCTGGGTTAAGGTGAGTTACAAACTCAAAGCGCAGACCACGTTCATTGAAAGGTTCATTGTGTTTGACAAACCTTTCATGCAAATGCAGGGCCTCTTTCCAGCTAATAGGACAGATTCATGGTTTTGCTCCAAACTTGTTCAGAATTTGTGGTTTCAACATGAACCAAGGCAGAACTCAGCGGTTTCATCTGAGTTTCCATTTCAGATTGTGAAGCACAGGGGCATAGTCTTGAGTGGATTGAAATCAAGGAAAACATTTGTGAAAGTCCGAAGATTTTCACAGCTCTACCCAGCATGGAAAATTGAGTGGTGACAGCATATGTCCATGTCTGTCTAAGTCAGTTTACTTGGACACCAAGGGAGCAGTTGTAGCAGGAAAAACATCTGATAGGAAGGTGTAAGATAAACCACATTCAAGAGAAGCCATCCTGGTCAGCCCTGATTTCACTTGAAATCCCCATAAAGTTAGTGGGAGAACAATGCCACTGAAAATAATTCTTCACCTCCCTCCCCAATCCCACGCAGCTAGCCTGTTCCCAGTGGAGTGCCCACAGGGGAAAGGAGGAGCGTGCTAGAGAGATGCCTCTGGCTTTGTCCCGCTAATAGGAACAGAGAAGATCACTTTCTTCCTAAATTATTATTTGCAGAAGGCTACAAGTGACCTCTGCATGTGTGAGTTGCCTTTTCATTACATATATTTTTAATGATTTCTGCTCATCATTTCCTCTATCCTGGCACATCTCCGGAAGGATGAAATCTATGTGCTATTGACTTTAACATCACTTTTTTTTCTCTGAAGATAGTAAAAATACAAATGGGAGAGATTCAGTCGACACAGCAAATGCTGGACACTAGATGGTGCTCCAGGGTCACATTTCATCCTACACTGTAGTTTTTGTGTATGGAAGGCTGGATTTGTGCATGATGTGATATCTCCCAGGGCAGCATGTCTAAGTAGAGTTGGATAAATTCTCCACTGGGCTGTGTGATTTAGAAGCTGGCATACTTTGGCAGGCACTTGGGCATCCTAGATAGCTCCAGCTCACATCTCTGTTTCTTTAGTCCTAATCAGATAACATTAAAAAGTGCCAACTCACCCAAGTTACCCAGAGCTAGACTGAGATGTGATTACATGTGTGCCTAAGGGAATCGGAGGAAATAAGAACAATAAACCTTCATCTTGGATGTGGGTGCATTGGAGCAAATGAGACTACTCACCCACTTGCACCCTCTCTAGGTTTATGTAGGTGGTGAGGGGTGGAAAATGGGCAGAACTTTGGTGCCAGCCCGCATGTGCGTACACGCTCCCTGGCCAGCAGTAAATTACTATCCCAAGCCCATGGAGCAAGGAAGACGTGTGTCTCAGAGGAGCATCTCTGGTATAACGCTGCTGCTGGAATGTTGTAGTTCACCCATCACCCTTTGGTCAGTGCTGGGTCTAAAGGCAGGATCTGGTCCATGGTAAAGAATATGATTTAGGTATGTCATTGTTCAGATGTGGCAAGAGAAGGGGAAGCTAAACCAGCTCATGTCCTATGATTCCTTGTGCAGCTCAGATGTTCCTACCCAAGGTCCTTTTCAGCTTTGCTGTAGAGCCCATTATCCTTTTCCAAAGAAGCTGGTACCTTTCCAAGTCATGGCTCACTTCTCTAGAGAAGTTGATCGCTCCTGGAGAAAGACCAGGAACTTTTCTCTGAGGGACATATGCAAAGCAGTCCTGTCATGTTTTCCAGATCTCTTACATGTTGACTCATGCAGCCCCTGTCATAAGTAAGTGACAGTAGCTTTTTCCACTCTGTTTTAAATTATATGACAGTTCCCTTATTGTGTGTTGTGGCAGAAAAGAGAAGGAAGTTACCTACTATGGTCCATTTCTTGCTCCTGACAGCGCCCCATCCCCCTGAAACTTTGCCAGTGGACAGTCACGATTCTGGAAATCTGTGGTGATACCTGCAGGGAACTTGGCACAAAGTGTTGGGTGGAGGCAGATTCTTCTTGTCAAACTGAGGTTGATTCCAAATGTGCAATGATTTTGACAAAATGTGGGGGTGGAGTTGGGGGAAGGCTGTATGGTTAATTTGTTTATACTTCTCTGGAAGTCTCTGGTGTCGTTCAATTCCAGCATTTAAATTGACTCAGCATGTTCCTTCACCAGTTCCCTTCCAATGGCCTCCTCTAATATTTCACAGTTATCTACATTTGTTACTTTTCTAGCATTATGTCAAAGCTTTGTTGTGCCCCTGTCCTGGCACTGTGCAAGTTACACATTAAATACCGACCTACTCACCTGATGATAGGCGGCTACCCTGGTCCCACTCCGATTTCTTATTCTTCTATTTGACCTCATCACAGAGGAACAGTCTCAGTTTCTGAGACAGCGTTATTGCGGCTTGATTAAGTACTTGCCACACCATGCCAGCACAACCTCTTAAGTGGTATCCACCATTTACACTAAACCTTAATGGCATATGGAACATAAATGGTGTCTAAAATACCTAGGGCCAAATTCTCTGCTGGCATAACTCCATTGACTTTGGGTATATTACACTAACTTCAGTGGAGTTATGCTAGAAAGAATTTGGCATTTCTAGGTTAGAATTCTGCTTATCTCAGATCACATCAGGGGATGTATTGGCTAGGACTTGATTAAATTTTCAGTCAAAAGCTGTTTTCCTATGGATAATTGGATCTTTGACAAAATGAATATTTTCATGGAAAACATTGACTTGCTGAAAAAACAAAAACATCATGGCCAAAAATCCCAAAAGTTTCAATTTTAGGCCAAAACATTTTTAATCAAAAGTTGAAATTTCTCATGGGGGAACCCCTCATCCCCAATTTTCCATCTAATGCTGACACATTTCAAGAACTATCTTCTTGTCCAGCTTTTAAAAGCACTTTATAGTGCCTTTGGGTATTGTCCTGTTGCCTTAATATCTTGAGAACATCTCTTCAACGAAAATCTACTCTTGTTTTATTAAAGGGACACCATCATATGGTTTTAGCTTCAAATTTATTTGTAAAGCAAGGTGGGAGAGTGGGGAGGTTTACAAAATCTGGCATAAATCAATTTTTCGTAAATTTTAATTAACTTTTTAGGAGGGAGGTGGTTTTTGGAATTTCACCATATCTCCGTGGTGCTTCTTAATGCATGAAAGCAAGCAAATGAAACTGAGTACAGGTAAAGAGTAAACCAATAGTATAAATGGTGAAAGGAAATGTAAATCTATTTTTAATAATCTAAACCACATGTAACAAAAATATATGCAGATTCTACTGTATAGGTAGCTCACATTTTATATTTTGGATTTATACAAGAGAATATGTAATCTGAAATATGAATTAGTAGGAGTGGGCCCACTCATATCTTAATCCACACACATATGCAACACCTATGACAAACATATGGCATAGTATCCATATAAAACATATCTCTTATCTACATCGGACTGTTTCATTAACACCAAAGCTGACGTTTGGAATTTATAGTTGAATCTTTCAGTAATTGTGTTGGGCTAAAAGTTGCATTGCTTTGTACAAGGAGATGAACTAAATGTGTGTATTGGAGAGAGTTAAGGAGGGGAATGTTTATATCCTAGGAAGCTAGTCTCTTTGTTAAATAAGAAGTGCTTTCTTAGTTTTCCTGTGATTTAAGCAGCTGTACTTACCAAACCTCTTTCTGCTTGTTTAATGGATTGCTTCTTGTAAGTGCAGCCTATTCCTCTTTCAGGCGCTGGTGTCACTGAAGCTTTTGGGAAATCAGTTAGTTTCGTTGCCTTCTCAAGATAAGTGGACTTGCAGGCAACTTAAATCACTGGATCTTTCTAAGAATCAGTTTGGGAAGTAAGTGTTCCTTTTAGTTTGTGTCAGAGCTAAAATTTAAGCTAAAGATTAAAAATTAATAACAAAACCAATCCCTTACATGTGGTAGAAAGTGACGATGCTTTGACAGACTCGCTGGATTAATTCCCTCTATATAGCATATAGTTATCAGTACAGCATGGACCACATCTTCTTTTGCATCTCCAAAGTGTCTTGTACACCCGTGGCATTGACGAAATATTACCCATAGTTCCTTTGGATATAGCACATGACATTATATCATGAGTGAATAATTATTAGTGGTAATAAAATGTAGAACACGCTTCACTCTGAGTGGTTTACCAATGCAAGTACTTATTTGTGGGGAGCATATCTTAACCATAAGCATTTTGTCTGGGCTTAAACTTTTGTACTTAAATCATGGAATCATAGAATCATAGAATATCAGGGTTGGAAGGGACCTCAGGAGGTCATCTAGTCCAACCCCCTGCTCAAAGCAGGACCAATCCCCAATTAAATCATCCCAGCCAGGGCTTTGTCAAGCCTGACCTTAAAAACTTCTAAGGAAGGAGATTCTACCACCTCCCTAGGTAACGCATTCCAGTGTTTCACCACCCTCCTAGTGAAAAAGTTTTTCCTAATATCCAACCTAAACCTCCCCCACTGCAACCTGAAACCATTACTCCTTGTCCTGTCATCTTCTACCACTGAGAATAGTCTAGAACCATCCTCTTTGGAACCACCTCTCAGGTAGTTGAAAGCAGATATCAAATCCCCCCTCATTCTTCTCTTCTGCAGACTAAACAATCCCAGTTCCCTCAGCCTCTCCTCATAAGTCATGTGTTCCAGACCCCTAATCATTTTTGTTGCCCTTTGCTGGACTCTCTCCAATTTATCCACATCCTTCTTGTAGTGTGGGGCCCAAAACTGGACACAGTACTCCAGATGAGGCCTCACCAATGTCGAATAGAGGGGAACGATCACGTCCCTCGATCTGCTCGCTATGCCCCTACTTATACATCCCAAAATTCCATTGGCCTTCTTGGCAACAAGGGCACACTGCTGACTCATATCCAGATTCTCGTCCACTGTAACCCCTAGGTCCTTTTCCGCAGAACTGCTGCCTAGCCATTCGGTCCCTAGTCTGTAGCTGTGCATTGGGTTCTTCCGTCCTAAGTGCAGGACCCTGCACTTATCCTTATTGAACCTCATCAGGTTTCTTTTGGCCCAATCCTCCAATTTGTCTAGGTCCCTCTGTATCCTATCTCTGCCCTCCAACGTATCTACCACTCCTCCCAGCTTAGTATCATCCGTTAGGAGTACGTGTTTTGAAAAATGTTAATAATCTTTGGGTTTGTTTTTTTTCATTAAAATGTAACAGGCCATTAGCCCATAGCCAGACTAATGACTTTGGTGATTTAGAAAAGAAAAGAAAAATTCGGAGTGATATTTTTTCCATTTAGAAAACATTATAAGGACGTTTGATAGGCAGACTTGCTGGCCTGTTCCCTTCTCCAGAGGTGACTGTCAGCGCATCCAGCTTCCATGTATATCATTTAGGTGTATGCCCAGCAGCTCTGCTAGATTCATTATGATTTGCCCTGCCACTAGTCTGCATGGTCAATGTCAATAAACAAGGATGTATAAATGCTCTAGAAATGCCTCGGTCCACCTCCACAATAGCATTCATGGGTCATCATGTCAGAGTGCTAGCTGTAATAGGAAAGGGCTATTCTCCAGAGTCTCTCAGTTTGCTATTTGACAATCTCCTAAACCTTGATACCAGTATAGAGAACGCAAAGTCAAGTGTGCATTTCCCAAATGGAATCAACATGATGCCCCAGAGCTAGGCTAATATGCTGAATGACAGAGATGAGTCTGAACCAAAACCCTTGGGTCCAGATGGTTCTGAGTTTTGGTGGTGTTCAGAACTGCTGCTGAACTGTGTGGCTCAGACTCCTCTTCCACATACATGGGAATGGGAAGCAGCAAAGGCTGTACTCTGACATCATGAAGCCTTGCAGAGGTCCAAATCCTACAAGGTGCTGAGGTCCCAAAGGTTGGGCCCATAACAGTACGAGTTCATGTGAATGTCCCCCAGCGTGGCTTTGTCTTTCTCAAGCATCGCTTTGTGCATTTTGTTTCGTCCGCAGGAGCGAGGAGGGGTTTAAAACAAAGCGGATTTCCTTTTTTACCACAAGAAACCGAGCGCGTGCAGGCACAGAGGCAGGTATGGTATGTGGTGACCTCCTCTCCTGGGAAGGAGATGGTCAATTGCGCCAAGTGAATTCCAGGGGTACAGGGACCCTCTTGGAGTCTGTCAGATGAGTGGCCAGTATCAGTACAGCTACAGCTCTTAGTGCAGTGACATGAAAATAAGATGGGAAATGCTTTTAACGTACAAATTACTGTAGAGCTGGTCTATCCCCTCTGCCCAAATGGCTAGTGGGTGAAACCTGCTTCTCTCCCTGAACTATCAGTCCCTCTCTTTGTCCAAATTACTAAAGTGCGTGATTCAGAGTAGCAGCTGTGTTAGTCTGTATTCGCAAAAAGAAAAGGAGGACTTGTGGCACCTTAGAGACTGACCAATTTATTTGAGCATAAGCTTTCGTGAGCTACAGCTCACTTCATCGGATGCATTGTATTTCTGTTGGGAGTACATGTTTTGAAAAGCTAGTCACTCTAGCTAGTGTGCCCGTTAGTTCACTGAGATGGGAGAATGAACGAATAATTAGATGATCCCAAGGGCAATACAACTATGTCGCTGAACTTGCAAGATAGGTTTTGCCCTTTGCCTCTTTGATGATTGCCAAAGATCTGGCGGGAGATTTTCTGGATTACCACCTGTGAAATCCCATAAAATTCAAAAGATCATTTGAAGATATCCACACTGATCCCTAATCTCTGTGGAATTAATTTGCTCTGCTTTTCTTTTTGTTTGTTTGTTTTTATTTTAGGCCACTCTGATCTTTTATGTTCTGCATTCTTCCTTGGGAATACCTTCCTGGCAGTGCATTTTACAGTGTCCCCGGGGAATTGCACAGAACGGAATAAAATTTAGGTTTTGTGGTGACAGTTAACATTGCCCTGGACATCCTGATGAGAATAGTCCACTAACCATATAGTCTCACCTCACTGCACTATGAATGAATCCCTCTATTTTTCCCCTTCCTTCATGGGTCATGGACAAAGCAGAAGCATTACCCACAACACACCCATGACCCTTGCAAATCTGCATTAAGACAAAGACTATAATAAAATCTCATGCTTCAGGGCTTTAGCTGGTTGGCTACAGGGGTCAGGAAGGAGTCTTTCCCCTGGGGCACCATTGGTCAGATATATTCTGGGAGTAGTTTTGCCTTGCTCTGAAGCATCAGGGATTGGCCACAGCTGGAGATAGGACACCTGACAGATGGATCTGAGGTCACAGAGAGAATCCTCTTCCTAGATGCCTGGCTGCTAGGTCTTGCTCAAATCCTCTGGGTCAAACTGATCTCTAGATTTGGGGTCAGGAGGGAATTTCCCCCCAAGTCAGATTTGCAGGGATCTTGAGTGTTTTTTGCTTTCCTCTGCAGCATGGAGCATGGATCACCTGCTGAGATCATCCAGGCACACCTCACCTAATCAATAGCCAGCCATTGCAGGGCCCTCAGGCATTGGAAAACATAGTCCCAACTATACATATAACATGATGGAGTCTAAATTAGCTGTTACCACTCAAGAAAGAGATCTTGGAGTCATTGTGGATAGTTCTCTGAAATCATCCATTCAATGTGCAGCGGCAGTCAAAAAAGCGAACAGAATGTTGGGAATCATTAAGAAGGGTATAGATAATAAGACAGAAAATATCATGTTGCCTCTATATAAATCCATGGTACGCCCACATATTGAATAGTGTGTGCAGATGTGGTCGCCCCATCTCAAAAAAGATATACTGGAATTGGAAAGGGTTCAGAAAAGGGCAACAGAAATGATTATGGGTATGGAACGGCTTCCGTATAAGAAGAGATTAATAAGGCTGAGACTTTTCAGCTTGGGAAAGAGACAACTAAGAGGGGATATGACTGAGGTCTATAAAATCATGACTGGTGTAGAGAAATTAAATAAGGAAGTGCTATTTACTCCTTCTCATAACACAAGAACTAGGGGTCACCCAATGAAATTAATAGGCAACAGGTTTAAAACAAACAAAAGGAAGTATTTCTTCACACAGTGCACAGTAAACCTGTGGAACTCTTTGCCAGAGGATGTTGTGAAGGCCAAGACTAGAACAGGGTTCAAAAAAGAACTAGATAAGTTAATGGAGAGTAGGTACATCAATGGCTATTAGCCAGGATGGGCAGGGATGGTGTCCCTAGCCTCTGTTTGCTAGAAGCTGGGAATGGGCCACAGGGGATGAATCACTTGATGATAACCTGTTCTGTTCATTCCCTCTGGGGCACCTGGCATTGGCCACTGTTGGAAGACAGGATACTGGGCTAGACGGACCTTTGGTCTGACCCAGTATGGCCATTCTTATGATTCCTCTTGTTCTCTGCCTGTGGCACACAAGAGTTACGAGGACTGAAATGCTTTGTTCAAACCCAAGTTATTGGGCTCAATACAGGGTTAACTGTATTGAGCCCAATTAACTGGGTGAAATTTAATGGCTTGTGATACAAAGGAGGTCAGACTGGGGGATCTAATGATTCTTTCTGGCCTTAAATTCTAAGGAACCATGAAACTTGCAAAATTTCCTCTCGGTGGAGGTAGAAGCTGCTGTCCAGCAAGTAATGTGTGCGTTCATATGAAGAAAATAAATCTCTGTTGTGCGTAAGATTTTCTTTAACTAGTTACAAATGAAAAGACAAGTAGCAGGATTTACCTAGAAAGATAAATGCTGTGACATCAATCCCGAGTGTAGAACATGTGGGAATATGACCCTGAACCTTTGTTCTAAAGAGTTTGTCAGCATCAGGGGCATCATATCCTCTCTGTAAAGCTATTACAACAGCTGGGGGATGGGGGCGTGAACGGAGGACTAACCCCAGGGATGCTTTGAGCCAAAGATCTGTCCTGGCCTTACTACCAACCCCACCCCACTCAAATCCTCCAGCTATTCCAGTTAATGCCCATCTTCTGTGCCTAGTGTTGTCGAATAATGTGAAAAGAGGAGCTGAGAAGGAGAGACAAAAGGAGAGATGGAGGCGCTTTTGTCAGGTCATGGAGCAAGGGGATAAGAGGTGCATTTGTCAGTATGGGCTAGGTGATGCCGATCCAGCAATCAGCTGCAAATGGGGAAGGGCCTCAGCAAAAAGGATTGGTGTGTGTTTGTTGAAATAAGAAACATGAATGTTATAACAAGAAGATGGAGATTCAGAGGGCCAGACCTTCAGCCCTGCCATAGCTCCTTTGTGCTGCTCTGGCCGTGCAAAGGGACATAAAGCTGGTTTAACCAGCTCCCTGGGGATTCCTTGTGCAATGAGAATCCCCAAGCAATGCAGAGCCAGCCCAGTCTTCATAACAACCCCTTCCCCTAGAAAAGGGGGTGGGACCTGGTGAAAGGGGGTATGGCCTGAGCGCCACGGCTCTCTGACAGTCCCTAGCTAGAATGTCCCCTTTGATACGTGGGTATCTGGGTGTGACTAAACTTGGGCCAGGGGCCAAACCAGCTCCCTGGCTGGCGCCAGGATTGGACAGCCACAAAGATGGAGTAAAATCACCTTTGTCTCCCAGCTTCTCCTCCTGTCCCAAGTGCAGCTTGGTGAGACCAGAGGACATGACCAGGAGTTTAAAGAACATTTAGTGAAGACAGGAGTCAGAACGCATCAGTTTCGTACAAAAAGCTCCCTATATTTAATATAGTTTTACCAAGTAAACTGTTTACTTATGTCTAGGAAATTATTTACAGAGGATGATTTAGGGATACTCAGTACACTAGGTTGATAAAACTCAGAATAAACTTCTTGCATATTTATGTGGTTGCATTTGTGTAGTTTACCCATCCAAAAATATTTTTAGGATGGGAATTCTTTTAACAGAAAATCCAGACCCAAGCCAGAAAAGTCATACATAATTCATGAATAAATAATTACAATTCATAAACACTTCGAGCCTGGTTCTAACATAACACACTCTTTTCTATCTAGGGTTAGGAAATGAATTGGGAGCATTGCTGCTATTTTTGGTAGTTACTCCTGTGTGTCCAGGATGGACTGAATCTGTCTGTCTATAGCTAGATTAGTTCCATTCATCCATACTGAAGAGGAGCAATAAACACTAAAAAGATTAAATTCATAACGAGTCAAAAAATGAGTGAACTGAACCCAGGAATGTTTGAGGAGTGTTCATCCTCAAATTTAAAGACGTTAATTTTTCTTGTGATTCACTTTACTGGTACTTTCCTCAATTCATTTTCACTGTGGCAATGCACAGTTGATGATCACTGCCTACATCTGCCCTTCTGTACACTTGGATGTCTTGAGGTGACGATCAGAACTTTATTCATATGATTTTTGCCATCAGGTGAGAACCACATTGTTTTATGGTGGTGTATGATGAAGGAGTATCCCTCTAACAATAAGATGGTTCAGTTGACATAATTCAAGCAAGTGTTCACTGTTAAGTGAGCCGGTTTCACCTATGCCCTTTATGTCTGTCATGTCATGATTGTCTCTCCCCACTACAGCATTTATATCACCCATAACAATAAAAATATCATCATGTGGGACTTGCTGATGAGCTTCTGAAGACCGTTATAAAAAGTATCCTTATTGTCATCATTGAATTCTCTTGTTGGGGCGTAGCATTGAATGATGGTCATTTTTATATAGCGTTTCTGAAATCTTGCTCATATCATTCTGTCATTCACTGGTTGACAGTCTGAAATCGCTCTTTGTGCAGCATCATTCCAGATCAATGCAGCTTCTTCTATGCCTCCATCTGGGGCCCTTGAGTAAATCTTAGCTTTATTGTTGCCTGTGGTGAGGGCCTACATTGACTTATCTGCCCACGGTAGTCACTGTCAGATCCTGCTGCTCGCTAGCTCCCCCTCTGTGCAGGGTTAATTCCATAAATTGACCTGATTCTCTGCTCACCCTGAACTCTTGTTGAGTTATTCACATGTAGTTATCAGACAGTATTGTGGTCACATTTTGGCTGCTCTTGTGAGAGTGCAGGGAACAAACTTCCCAGTGCTTGTGCTCCTTGCGTGCAAGTTACGGGGCTGGATTGGGCATGGATGTCATTGCTCGGACCGTGATGCATCTCAGAGCAGACGCTGTCCAACCACAAGGAAACACATGCTACTCCACCAAAAAAGAAAAATTAAATGTTCTTCTAGACACATTCCCATCAGCGACTGTGGAGACATTCGGTCTGCCTCAGTGCTCCACAGGTAGAAGGTCTCAGTTCACTGCTGGGGGTTTGCACCTCTACACGAGGGCAAAATCCAACAGTGCTGTGATTGTAAAAACCGTAATCTGGGCCTGGATGCTTTATTACCATTGTTTCTGTTGGTGGTCACTTGCTTTGCATGTGTTGCTTCATGGTAACTAATTCAATTACCTAATGACCTCGCTGACATGTTAAAGACCAAGGGTTATTGGTCTAGAGCCTTGTGGCATGTTCTGTTTGCTTTCATCTCAGCATTTATTTTCTCTCGTGTTGTTTCAGGTCCCTTCTTGGAGTTTCCGGCATTCCTGAGTGACTCTCTGGAAGTCCTTTATGTAAATGACAATAAGCTAGACACCGTCCCACAATCCATTTGCCTTCTGAAAGGTCTAACAGAGCTTTATTTAGGGAAGTAAGTACATGCCATGAAAAGCCACATTATTACTCTGCTGCTTTGACGACCAACCTTCTGTCTGAGGCTACATCTACACTGCAAGCTGGGGGTGTGATTCCCAGATCCGTTTGATAGACTCATGCTAGCTCTCATTGAGCTAGCATGCTACAAATACTAGTGTAGACATGGTAACTCGGGCAGCAGCGAGCCGCCCCCCAGTACAACCCCACCCAGACCCCGTGGGTACATACTGAGCCTTGCCACTGTTTGCTACTGCATTTACACTACTATGTTTAATGCTCTAGTTCGGTGAAAGCTAGCACAAGCATGTCTGCTTCAGCCCAATCTCCAAATGTAGACGTAGCCGTAGAGTCGAGGCGATGAGCACATGTAAAGTCAGAGGGAGTTGAAGACGCTCAGCAGCTCATAGGATTGGGCCCATAGATTTGTATAATTAGGTTGGAGATTTTAACCTTTAAACTCTAAAGTAAGGACAGTGGTTCTAATGGGCGGAGCAGAGAACTGGATGCTGCTGGCCTGAATGCTAATCCTGACTCTCCACTGTCTCCTTCTGTAGCCTTGAGCTTTAACCATTCTGCCCAAGCTTCCTCATCTACAAACTGGAGATGATAATACTCACCTGCCTCACAGGGGTGCTGTGGGGGTTAATTAAATTTTACCAAGCACTTTGAAGATGGAAATCGCTATGGAAGTGCTGAGTATTATGAAAATGTTAATGGAAGAGAGGGGCAGATCTTTGTGAAGACAGAACTGTGTAATATGGGAGCCCCTAACAGTAGCTACGTACTTACAAAGCCTGGTTGTTGGTAGATTGATTTATTTTCCAACAGTAACCCTGGTATCCGAGAGCTCCCTCCAGAACTTGGACAGCTGGCTAATCTTTGGCAGCTGGATGTTGAGGAACTAAATATCAGCAACATTCCTGCAGAGATCATAAAAGAGGGTAAGTCTGTATTCTACACGTATTTTAATAAATTCATCTCTTTGAACAGAGCATCAGAATCACTTTTTTTTTATCATCTTGGACATGAAAGAACTGTATCTGCATAGGGAATGTTAAAAGGAATTGCATAGGGAACTTCCCACACAGTGCAAAGTCAACCCCAGGACACAACAGGGGAGGGGTCCAGGCCCCCTCTTGGCCATGGATGCTACCACACAGTGTCTTCCAGTCTCTCCAGTGGAAGGGGAGGGGACACAGAGAGAGGTCCGAGTCTCTCTGAGGAGAGGGGAGGGGAGGAGAGGGGAGGGGAGGCAGGAAGAGATCTGGGCTGGTTCCGATTTCTTTGGTGGCAGGGGAAAGGCTGAGAGACCCCAGTTGATCTGCCTCACCCAGGGCCAGTCCTTGGAGATGGGGAAGAAGTAGCAATTGAATCTCTCAGCCACCAGCATGGCCTGAAGTGGGGGCTGCATCTCTTCCTGGGGCTTTGGCTCCTAAGACACCGTGCAGCTGGCTCCCCATTTCCCAGAACGCTGTGAACCATCTCCTAATGCAGCCTCCTCCACCTCTTCTGGTTCCAGGCCCCCACCTTGAGAAAATTCTGGTTGCGCCACTGTTCAGCCCTCAGTGCGAAACGCCAACTATTGGCTCCGTTTACGAAAGATTTTTACGTCAGAAAAATGACCTGTAAATGCAACCTTTTGTTGGCAGTATATTATGCCAGAGAACTTTTGTGGTGGATTTTATAGGACTGCAAATAGTTTATAATACTTTGACAGCCCTTCTAAAGCATTTTTCAGTAATGGCCCAAAACATTGCAGAGTAACATGATGGTGTAAGCTGTCGTGTTTTGGACCAATTATAACAGCATAGTCTTTTATTTAAAAAACCCTAATTTTTCTTAAATCAAGTGCTGTGGTCTAAACCTCGTTTTAAGTAGAAACATGAAAGTATAAGAATGTACTGAGTATTTGCCAATGCTGCATTAGTGTTTTATGTTTCCTTTGAGCTTTTGAAGAGTGAAAATGAAAGTATTTTTTTTCTCTTTACACTGACTCACTGTAGCCTCTTGCTGAGTTGACTTTTTGGTGGGATCAGGTCTGTCCATTAGGAATTTCGTTCCTTTTGTTTATTCGCTGAGCCCTTTCAATCAACAGAGAAACTGCAGTGAAAATACTTATACTACCAGCATACCTGCTGCACTAGATTTTAAATGTGCCCTGCTGCACGTTGCTAACCACAGGATATGTTCACCCTTTTTTCCAATAGGCCCTAAAACAATATTAGCATACTTGCGGGCACAGCTGCGCAAAGCAGAGAAATGCAAGCTGATGAAGATGATTATTGTCGGTCCTCCACGGCAGGGAAAGTCAACACTTACAGAGATCTTGCAGACCGGGAAAGCCCCACAGATGATGCACAGTGATGCCACCATACGGACAACAAAATGGGAGCTTCAGAAACCAGCTGGACTCAAAGCCAAGGTGAATAATGGTCAGAGATAGTTTGCTAGTGTAGAATGGTTTGGAGCAGGAAGGATCTCCAGTGGGTCATGTAGTCTGCCCCTTAAAACAGTGCTAGACTGACTTCATTACCCTAAACCAGACCTTGTAGATGGTGTTAATTTACTCTTGTGATTCACCATTCCCTTTGTCAGCTTGCTTCATTGTCCAGTTGTCTACATTCCTACACTGTAGTTAAAAACGTTTTTCTTATTACAGCCTAAAGCTCTTTCTTCTGGTTCACTCTTTGCTTAGTGGTCTCTGCCCTCTTTAAAACATCCTTTATTCAGTGCTTAATTTGTAATGAAAGACATGGCAGGGCTCAAGCAATTTTTTTTACATTCGTAACTGATGCAGCAAGCTTGGAGATGCCGGGGCTATGAACTGCCAAGCCTAGAGGTGTCGGGCTCAGCTCTGGCAAGCCCTGGCACAAATTAAGCACTGCCTGTGTTAATCACTAGTCATTTCTCACATCTTCCCTTTCTACTAAACATGCCTAGTTCTGACAACCCTTCATCATTGTATTCTGGGCACTAAAGCCCAGATCCACAAAGGTATGTGGGCTCCTAACTCCCCTTGAAATCAAGTGCATCTAAGAAGAGTCATCTAACTGCCTTTGATTTCAGTGGGTGTTAGAAACGTAACTCACGTAGGCATTTTTGCAAATCCCATTAGGTGCCCGTCTGCATCTTAGGTAGCTAGTTATCTTTGAAAATCTGACTCAGGGAACTGGTTGAAATCAGTGGCCCTATTTGCCAGCTTCCAAGTGGAAAATAAGGATTTGGAAGAGAAATGAGTGGTCATAGACATAAGACACTGCTTTGCTAGGTAATGTATTGACAAGAATGTACACTCTTGGGCAGAGAGAGCCTGGTGAGACCAAATATTGGCTTATAACTAGTGGCTGTAGCACCACTTTCAGGACTACAGCAGAACACCTGTGTTCAAATCTTCAGCTGGCCAAGAGCTTTTCCCCCTAAACTGTTTGTTTCAAGAGCCCTCCCCATTTTTGGCAAACCTTATGCCATGTTTTAAATAGATGCTTACCATATGAAAGATTAAATCAGGCTCTGTGAGGCAAGCTCCTGTGGAAGAGAAAAGGGGACCGTTTAAAAAGAAAAATTCCAATAGAAAACAGATGCTGCAAAACGTTTTTTAGATTGGTGGAAAAGGGAAAGACATTTCTGCCAGGCCTTTATGATAAAGCCCTATAGAGTTTAATTGGGATGAGACCAGTAGGATCCTACAGAAACATAACCGAATTTACGGTACAATCCTATGGAATTTAATGGAGAATGATATTTTATGGCTAATTGAACTAACGTATAGAATTGTAAAGCAGGGATGAATTCTGTAGGGTTCACATCAGCTATAGGAATGTAAACATTTTCTATTTGGTTCCATGGAACTTTTCCTTAAAGCGAGGGTGTTTCTTTTCCATTCTTTCTAAGTTGGGTGCAGTGAGTCACAGCCTAGTGAAAGAACATGGAGATGTTCATATTGAACAGAGAGCCCTGGAGATACAAACCTTTCAAGGATTAGCATCCATGGAGCACCCTTCGATTAACCAAGTTGTCTCCTGCATTTCTGCAGAATGCAGCCTCCAGGCAACACTTCACTGATCAGGAAAATCCAGTTTCAAGTCTTCGGCCTTTAAAGTGGAATTTAATATTCTGACAAAGTTATTGCCTGACCTGCAAAGGACTAGAATCCTATAAACAATGGCCAAAGCGTCTGGTTCTCACCTCACTTACAATGGTGTAACTCTGTTATCTCGAGTGGAATCATTCCTGATTTACCCCAATATGAGATCAGTATCAGGCCCTATGTGGCCATAAGACTCTGCCTTTACTAACACTGAATTCCACCACAGGACAGTGGAAATGAGCCTTCTCCTTCAGTTGCATCAGAGGAGGCAGGGACACAGGGCGGTTCTCGAGCTCCCGCATCCCGGGCAGGCGGAGGGGCCCGGGCTCCCTGGCCTGGCTCTGGCTTCTGCCTTGGACGGGGCTTCGGGGGGAAGAGACGTGGCGGATATGGACCGCAGAGGGGGCGGGGCCTCGGGGCCCCCCACTTTTAGGAGGAATCCATTGCCTCTGGCTTGTACGGATAAATGCATAAAAGATACTGAGATACTACACTGATGGGGGTTTATAAGCACCATAGATAGATCCCAAGCTGTACGGGGCAGAATCGTATGCAGTACTTTAAAACTTCCTATCAAATTCACAGCAGCCTGGATTTGAGAGTGCTCTTTTGGCCCACCTGTGGCATTACATTGCACCTGGCATCAGGGTTTCTAATGACATCCAGCAGGTGTTAATCAGTGGCATGAGAAGCTTTGAACACCAAAGTATCTAGACAGACCCTGCCCTTGTGCAAGGTAAACTCAGCCTTGATGGGAATCGGGACTAAGGATACATCTACATTTTGAGCTGGAGATGTGAATTCCAGCTCAAGGAGACATACCATGCTAAAAATAGAAATGTAGCGGCAGTGGTAGGAGGGTCTGGTCGCCCAAGTATGTGCCTAGCGGTCTTGGACAGGACTGTGCTCAAGGCAGCTAGGCCCTGCTGCAGCTGCTCTGTTTTTGGCTCAGTAGCTCGACCAGAGTTTACCCGTCCAGCTCAAGGTGTAGACATACCTTCTGTGGAATGAAAATGGTTTCTGCAGGGGGCTTCCCTGTACCCCAGCTCTCTATGATTCACTTTTTGGCTAACTAGCTTTAGCAAGTCTATCAAATATACCACAATCAAGTACGGAAACCATTCTTATTCCTGAGCCAGTGAATTACATGGCTCAGAATCAGTCTTTTGTTTGTGCTGGAGCATTAGCTGGAGACTTACCAGTATCAGCAGTGCACCTATAGTCTTAGCAGGAAGTGATTCGTTCCGATTTCCTGCGTGCAAGTGGCAGCCACATTTAATAATTGCTTGTTGATTTTGATTTCCTTGAGGCACAATTGCAACATCGATACCGTTCTAATGGCATACAATATGCAGACACCTAGGCCTCAGTTTAGACTTCAGCTGTTATCGTCCCATGACTTCCTGTAGCTGTTTTATATGACCACTTCTCTTTGTCTAAGTAGATTGATTCCGTGGAATTCAATGTCTGGGATATCGGGGGCCCAGCAAGCATGTCGACAGTCAATCAGTGTTTCTTCACAGACAAAGCATTGTATGTAGTTGTATGGAACCTGGCACTAGGGGAAGAGGCTGTTGCAAACCTTCAGTTCTGGCTGCTGAACATTGAGGTAAGAGGTCCCTTCGGGTTGTGGGATTTTTTTAGTCGTATTTCTGCCCGTCAACGGGGATGCTTTACCTTCATTTAGAACCTCTCTTATAAGCTCATCTATCTGTGAATTTTATGTTGTTCTTGGGATATAAATTGCCATTGTACCATAGATAGGTCACTACATTTAATGGTTAAAATTCATCATCTCTGCACATCAGAGAGTGAAACAAAAGCTGATTTGTAAATTCAGACTAAGACAAAGCTGCAAATACTCATTAGTGCCCAGTCACAGTTTGGTTTGAGGAGATTTCTAAGCAGTTTCTATCGTGTGCTGGTTAGTCGCACTTATTCTATTCTTCTGGCCCAGAGAGGTTCTGTTTTAACATTTTTTAGTTCAGATACGTAGGTCTCCAGTGCTCTCTGTGGCTGAATTCCATTCCAATGCATAAAGATAGGTCCGAGCTGCAGGGTTGAGATTCAGCGTTCAGAGGTGTTTGGATCTGGAGATTGAGTTAATACCATAACAGAGAGTATGGTTACACGGGAACCCTGGGGCGTGACTGTAGCTTGTGTAGACATTTCCAAGTTAGCTTTAATCGAGCTAGTTCAGGTATCGGAGCAGTGAAACTGTTGCGGCATGCACATAATTACCCAGAATTCCAGCGGGCTTGTAAAGCCTGTGCTGAAGATTGTACGGTTGCAGCGTCACTGCTCTGGTACCTGAGCTAGCTAGAGTAAAGGCAGCTCTGGTATTTCTGCTTGGCAGCAGATACCCATAACTGTAGCGTGGACGTACCCTGAGAAAGGGGCTAGCCGCACAGTTTGATTCTAGATCCGAATTTCCCTGAAGTTCAAAGTTGTTTGGATCCAGGGGTTTGGTTCTGACTCTTCTCCACTAAAGTCTAAGCGATCCCATTGAGTTTGGTGAAATGTATTCCTTGACTTCTGATCACTTGTCAGTTCCGTACATTACATAGTCTGGGGCAAATCAGGGTCCGTGTTTTTCCTTTCAGGCCAAAGCCCCGAATTCTGTCGTGTTAGTGGTAGGAACACACCTTGACCTTATTGAAACTAAATTTCGCGTTGAGAGGATAGCAACTCTGAGAGCATATGTCCTGGCTCTTTGTCGCTCTCCTTCTGGATCAAGAGCTACTGGCTTTCCAGATATCACATTCAAGCACTTACAGTAAGTACAATATCTCTTATATCGCTGTGTATCAATCAGTGGGTTATACTTTATGGCCCCTAAATGTAAGTAGCTTTTGTAAATTTTATGTTTCCTTGGCAACAATAGGTCTAAAAGCTCATTAGCTTTGTACTTCATCTGTATATTGGATTTTTTCTGGTATAATTAGAGAGAGAAGTACGGCATGCTATAGTGGTGTCAACATGGGTCTAAGAGGCAGGAACTGAGTTCTAATCACAGCTGTGACCTTGGGCAAATCACTTACCCTGCCTTCATTGCATCTCATTTTCCCTCTAAGTAAAATAAGGATAAATTTTATTAACTAACTCACAGGGGAGTTGTATCCATTGAGTGATTAATGTTGCAAACACTTTAAAGATAAAGATAGCAACTGTTCTATAAAATCTAAGTATTATTACTGCCAATTAGCAATATACTAATGGGATTTGTAATATTTGCAAGATAAATGCCTTTATAACTTTACAAGACTATTACTAAATATTCGTTGCATTCTCATAGCAACTAGGATTCCTGGTCATTGTGCTAGGTGCTGTACAAACCCAGAACAAAAAGCTGGTTCCTGCCCCAAAGGGCTTACAGTCTACATCATTTTTTATTTTAGAAAGGCCAAAGAGTCAGCGACTGCTCATTATATAACCAGGTCATGGAGTTCAGCCCAACTTGCTCACGTCTGCGTGGTGTGAGAGTGCACTTGGGGAATGCAGAATCCTCGGGCTGGGAAATTGAACAGAGGACTTACATTTCCCAGCGTGTGCGATTGCTGAGCACTGTGCTGAGACAGCAGCAACTTGTCACTGACCCCTAACAGCTGGAAATTCCTGATATCTCTGGTGGGAACAGTTGACTAGGCCCAGAAGCTGATGTTGAATTCCCATAGCTGGGAAATGGGGTCTCTGCTGCACCAGCCGCTCACGCTCTGCACACACTGTCAGTGTGAAGATCTCTGCCGGGACATTCTGCATCTGGTAAACAGACCCTGCACTGAGCTTCCCAGCCCCCTTGTATCCTTCCCAACGTCAGGAAAACCACCCGACGCTTGGTGTATGGCCTAGCTCCCGCTCAGGCAGAGTGTTCACGCTCACAGTCAGGGCGGCTTCTTTTATCAGCGTGCAATAGGCACTGTATTTCCTAGCTGCACTAAAACTAGGTCCAGGATACACACCTGTGAGTCCAGCTTTTACCTGGGCCTACCCTGCGTACAGTGCTGGCTGCACTAGCAGCGTATCACCGAATTTACCCTGGTACCATCATTTCCTACTCTCTCTCATTACAGCCACTCTTTTGCCACCATAAAGCAGCCTGCCCGGACCTCTCTCTCTAAAGGGAACTCCCTTCACCCTGACCCTGAACTCTAATTAATATTCTTGCTCAAACTCTCCCCAGCACAGTCTGCTCTCAGCTCCTGTCAGCCTCCAGTCTCCTGTCCAACTTTCCTCATTCATTTCCTCTTAGCTGGAGACGCTATGCCCACTTCCTTCCCCCTACCCCCACCCCAAACAATTTCATTCATTCACCATCATTCACCTGGAGCTGGCAGGAACACGGCTCCCCCGAGCACTACTTGGGGACAGCCAGAGTAGTTGCAGAATGCCTTTGTGCGGGTGAGACAAAAGCACTCTTATAGGCCATTCATTCAGCTCAGCCCGGGTGTGTGAGCACATACTTTCCCCCATCCCCCTGCCCCCCACCACTCAATGGCCAGGGTTTAAAATACAGGATTCTCCTTTAAAACAAATTTCTTCCCTTTCCCTCCCTCCCCTCCATATGTGGAATCCGTAAGAAAGAGTCTTTATGGGGAAAAGCAGAAGAGGAGTGCTCCTGTGCAG
This sequence comes from Natator depressus, assembly GCF_965152275.1. Taxonomy (NCBI): domain Eukaryota; kingdom Metazoa; phylum Chordata; order Testudines; family Cheloniidae; genus Natator; species Natator depressus. Next base: position 76,221,246 of record NC_134243.1, read on the forward strand.
CAAACAAGGAGGCCAGGAATAGCATGATAGGGAGACAAGCATTTCCTAGCTGTAAGAGAGATGGAGAAGGCCAGCTTGTAAGGGCCCAGCATAAAGGGGGTCCAGCCAGCTGCATTTTGTGCAGGATCCAGGGTGGGGGAAAGGCAGCTGTGAGCCACCATTCTACCTCCCTGAACCTGAGGCTGGCTGAACCAGTTGGACAAGAACGGTCGCCTATGGACTGCTGACATCTCATACTCCCGGCTCATCCCAGAGCATTGCAGATGCAGGGGCTGGAGAGTGGATGGTGGAGCGCTAGATACATTGGCTTTGTGCCACCGTGGCATTCCCCCGAGGGAGGGAGCTCTGTGTCCCTGAACAATGCACAATAGATGGCACTGGGAGGGCCAGAATCTGGACCAATGTATGTTTTTCTCACATTTCTTGGTATGTTTTCCCCAAGCCAAGGACCCTCATTGAGAGCACCCTGCCCCCATCCCACCTCATTTATTCCGGCACTGGAAATTAGAAATTCCAAATAACAGATAAAGAAATAGTGACATTAAGGGTCCGTCTACACTTCAGTTAAACACCTGCAGCTGGCACGTGTCAGCTGACTTGCACTTGGGCTGTGGGGCTGTAAAATTGCTGTGTAGACGTTCAGGTTTGGGCTGAAACCCCAGCTCTGGGGCCCTCCCGTCTCTTAGGGTCCCAGAGCTCGGACTCCAGCCTGAACCCAAGCATCTAGACATCAATTTTACAATCCCATCGCCTGAGCTCGAGTCAGCTGACATGCAAGTGTAGACAGGCCCTAAAGGAAGAACCATAACCTGTATTAACGTCTCACAATCCTTCCCCCTGGTTTTTGTTTGCAGTGAGCTATCGTGTAAGACCCTAGAAGGCCTTGATGGGCTCCGCCAGCTGATATTTCAAGTCACTTGCAACATGAAGGATGTTGGCAGCTTTATTTGCTCGCAGAAGCTTGCAGCGAGATTGGTAAGTGTTCATTTTTTCTAATGAAAATTGTAGCGAACCTGGGTAATTTTTTGTTTTATGTTTTTATGTTTGGCTTTTGATTATAGCTATAGGAAATACATACAATGTATCAGCAGCCATAAACCAACAACAAAACAAGCAAACACAAATATTGTAAGTTATATGATTTTGGAAAACAAACGAATTCATAAGCTTGCTTCTCAAACATGGTTTTGAACCCAACTTTGAGTAGCGTGATTGTTGTTTGGAATTGGTTGTGCTATTTTTCTCATGTGACTTACAGATACCAAGAAGTTACCTTAGTCTCCAAGAAGCTGTCCTAGCAGAACAACAGAAAAGGAGTCAAAATGATGACGTGCAGTATCTAACAGACAAACAAATAGAGCAAATCGTAGAGCAAACCCCTGGAAATGATATCAAAGACTATGAGGACTTGCAAGCTGGTATGTCTTGGGAGCCCAGTAATTGCTTGGAAGTTAACGTTCATTGGGATTTATAAATATTATGAGAATGAAAGTAGCTGCTGTTCAGATCATTACTGTAAAAGATTCTGAGTCTGTGCAGATCTCTATTCAGGTGATTGGTAACAATCATGGGTAGTGGAATCGCTGTCTCCAGGAGGTCTCCAGGGCTCTAAAATCAAGTCACATTCCACCTACTGTCATTAAAAAGAGCATCCTTCTCCAAGTGACAATCAGTCTGCTGCCAATTTAGAATATGCTGTATTGTGCATGCTGCTAGTTTAAAGTACCATCTCTTTGTCTGCCCACGTGCTGTGCCACGTTCTCGACCAGTCCTGCAGAAATTAACATGGACATGTTTTATTAAAACTGTCTTGAGTTTCAAGTATGAAGGACCAGTCCTGCAATCCTCACCCAAGCAGTATTCCCACCAGTGGGAACGCTGCACCCATGAGAACAACAGGATCTGAGTTGGGGCAGGGGCAGAGATCTGAAGAAGAGTTCAGTGTAGTCTGAAAGCTTGTATCTTGCAAACAATAAAGATGTATTTGCAGCTGTGTTGCAAGAAATGAGATCTCATTAGCTATAGCCTCTGCATGTAAATGCTATATGCTGGTTGTTGACTACGTGCTGGCATGTTTTCGGGTCTGTTCCTTGTCTGGATGAAGTGATCAAGGCTTTCTTCTAATCTGCTGTCTGTAGTATGGTTACATAACACTGCTATCTTGCTCTTCTGGTTTTTTTACAGCCATCAGTTTCCTTATAGAAACAGGAACGTTGCTGCATTTCCCAGACACCAGCCATGGACTGAGAAACCTCTATTTCCTTGATCCAGTCTGGTTATCAGAATGCCTTCAGAGAATATTTAATATTAAGAGCTCAAAGTCTGTTGCTAAGAATGGATTGATCAAAGCAGAGGATTTCAGGATGTTGTTAGTTGGGACAGGGTTTACTGAACAAACAGAAGAACAGTATTTCCAGTTCCTGGCCAAGTTTGAAATTGCACTACCAGTAGCCAATAACAGGTATGTTGGTAATGATTAAGGCTAAGATTTTTAGTAAAGTACTAAGATTTTTAGTAAAAGTCACAGACAGGTCACGGGCAAGGAACAAAAATTCATGGAAGCTGTGACCTGTCTGTGACTTTTGCTGCTGCGGCTCCATGGTTTCCTCCCGCACCCGTCACTGGAACCCTGAGGAGGGCCCCCATGAGGAGGCTGTTGCCTGTCACTGGAACCCTGCCGGGGCCCCGCTGGCTGCCAGCTCCAGTCCCCTGGTCTCAGAGGCTGAAGCAGAAAATATCAGGGAGGCCTCTGGACGTCGGATTCCGTGACATAAACGCAGCCTTAGTAATGGTCACTGGTGATGACTAAGCCAGGGCGAGAGCAAATGGTTATTTAGGTAGGGAATATTAGCCAGCCATGTCGCTGGAGGAAGCTTCCATAGTTGTTTGCAGACTTGTTGTAGCTTTGTGTGTCCCAGGATGTGAGAGAGTCAAGGCAGGTGACGTAATATCTTTCTCTTGAACCAACTTCTGTTAATGGAAGGGACAAGCTTTTGAGCTACACAGACCTGAAGAAAAGCTCTGTGTGGACCTGAAAGTTTGCACCGTCCACCAACAGAAGTTGGTCCAAAAAGAGACACTGCTTCGCCCAACTTGTCTCACTAGAGGTAGCTGTCATAATGAAGGAACTTGTCTCACCGTCAGAAAGTATCGGACTATGTCAACTAGCTGTAGTCAAAGATGGCAAAGACAAAGGCTATGTCCATGCTCACAGGTGCTGACTTGTATTTTTCTGGGTGGGTGCTCCACCCCTGCGCTGTCCTGAGGCCCTGCCCCCATTCTGCCTCTTCTCCTAAGGCCCCGCCCTTGCTCCACCCATTCCCACCCCTGCCCCACCCTCTCCCCTGAGACCCCCCACTCACTGATCTCCGCCCTCCCCTGAGTCCCTCCCGCTAGCCTCCAAACAACTGATCAGCGGCCCCACCAAACAGCTGTGGCAGGTGGGGGCTGAGCACCTTCTATTTTTTTTCTGTGGGTGCTTGAGCCCCAGAGTACCCACGGCGTCGGCACTTATGTCCACACTGGCACTGTAGGTGTAATTTCCAGCGCGGATAGACATACCGGGGGGGAGGGATAGCTCAGTGGTTTGAGCATTGGCCTGCTAAACCCAGGGTTGTGAGTTCAATCCTTGAGGGGGCCATTTAGGGATCTGGGGCAAAAATTGGGGATTGGTCCTGCTTTGAGCAGGGGGTTGGACTAGATGACCTCCTGAGGTCCCTTCCAACCCTGATATTCTATGATTCTATGATACCTGTGCTGGCTTTGACTGAGCTAGGGCACTAAAAATTGCAGTGTAGCTGTAGCAGCATGGGCAGCCAGATAGGCTAGTCACCCCATGGACAATCCCATCTGAAACCCCGGGTACATATCCGAGGCACTAGCAGCAGCTGCTACGCTGGTATTTTTAGTGTGCTAACTTGATCAAGGTAAGTATGTCTGCCCGAGCTGGACATTACATCTCCTGCTCCTGTGTAGACCAGCTCAGAGTTCCACCAGTGACTGCCTTGCGGGAACTACGGACCATCTGATTCGAACGGATGATCCATGCTCCAGAGCAAGGCAGAAAATCTTTTAGGTTCCCACTAGTATTGCGCTGGGGACAAATTGCTCTCAAACGCTGGTGATCTCGTCAACCCTGAGAACAAGAGTTAAATATCTAATCCCCAGTTCAGTGAGCGCAAGAAAGCACATCTTACGCGACAAGGTTTATTTCTTATGATAAAACTCATCACTAGATATTCCTCCATGTTGCACTAGGAATTTGACATGGGGACCATGTTCACTTCAATGTTATTGGATCCCTTTCCCCATTCCCTTCTCCTCCCCACTATTTTTCTTTATGTCTGTCGACTGTCTGTTGAATTAATAGTTAAGTCCTAGCCCTATTGCCTTTTCGGCATAACATTTGCATGTCATTTCCTAACTCTGCCGCTGTCGCACTCCTTCCTCATTCTAAATCCCTCAGGAGTTCTTAATGCTGCGACAAGTGCTGCCTTTGCAATGCTGTCACTGGGACTGTCAGTTATCCAGTCCCGGTTGCCAGCACATTTTCTCAAGCTTAACACAGATAAAGCAATAATGTTTCTGCTTAATCCTAAATGCCTTCCTGACTCCTTGTCCTGCTCTGCCGTTTTTCTCAAAGGCAATTACGTTGTCCCTGGCTCAGTAGTAAGGAAATGGGTTGTTATTTTATACTTCAGCCAATCTATTTGGAGCCATCTAAGCTTTCTGGTTACAATACACCTGCCCACCATTGATGGAGATACAGCAGGTTGCATTAATTTTTTCTGCCTGGCAGACCAAAGCAGTTATTTGTGATTGGACTCTTGCAATTATTGTCTAGATTGCCTGATAGGGCTTTCCACACCCTGCAATTGGCAGAGTAAGCAGCTGCCAGTTTACATACTGAGAAGGGTGGATGGGGATACGTTTCACATATTTTCAAGATTTACATTGGCTGCTTCTCAAACACTGTGTTGAATCTCCATCTGTATTATAAGCCATTCTATGGTTTTGGTCCAGCAGACATCATTGGCCTTCATATTTCTTACATTCCTAGACACGTTTTTAGATATGCTGAGACAAATTTATTGGCTGTCACAAGATGTGTCCACTAGTTTTATGGAGCAAGAGCTTTTCCTTTAATACGCTCTGCATCTCTGGAATTCAATCTGCCTAAGATGTATGTAGCTCAGCCTTGTCTTGGTTGTTAAATTAAGGCTGAAAGCCTTACCTTTCTGTTTTCAGTTTCGAAATGGAAAGGTTACTGTTTTAAATTCCGAAGGTGTTTTGTAGGATGATTAATTTTGTCATGTAAAATGTTATACATTATATGTACGATATACAAAAATATGTCCTTAAGATCATCTTTCTGAATTGATTATTCTAATACTGACCTTCACAGGATGCTATAGGTTTAACTATGTAAGAGGGATTGTGATCTAGTGGCTAGAGTGTGGGACTTTGACCCAAGATTACCTGTTGTTTTCTCACCTCTGCCACTGACACCTTGCTACCTTGGTTAAATCCTAGTTTTTTGCCTCAGTTTACCTTTCCAGGGTATAATACTGTAGATTTTACAATTCTGCAAAGGGGTTCTTTATAAGTGCAATTTCTGTATGTATGTATGTATGTATTTATTTATTTATTTAGCCCCCTGGACCTACATTTTTAGAAAAATCTTCTCCCAATGAAGCCATAAATTTTCCTTCCACATTCAAAGAATGAAAAGAACTTGCACAATGCACAAACGATAGAATTTAGCCAGCTGCTTAGCTACTTGGCTACTTGATTGTGACTACAAATTGGATGTTTTGGTGTCTAAATCTTGTCATTCGTGTGCACAGTTTTGCACATACAGTTGACAGTGATTACAAAAGTCCAGGCTGCGCTGAGAGCCCTTTAAATTAAATGTGTGGCCATTAATGTATTTGTTATAGGAGTACGTCTCTGGTTTGGAAAGCAGTATAATTAGTAGGTATCAAGAGCCAGAAGCCCATTTTAAAGGAGTGTTACGCACAATTTGCTTCTTTGAGGACCTTTGCTAGAGCAGTCATTGAAAACTGTAATTTACCTAAATAATAACTTGTGCATGAATTTCTCTTGCAGATCAACAACCTCTCATTTTGCTTTTCAAAAGAGCAGTGTTCTCCTACCATATCTTAGCTTCTCAAATACCGTGCAATAGGACAAATCAATAGTCTTTGCTTAACAACACATTTACAGTAGCTTTATGGAAACCAAAAGCTTTCTGTTCTACTGTGACTCTAATATGGGTCTGACTCTCAAAAACAACCCAGCCCTTTTCTGTGGCTCTCATGGCCTGGAGTAGCTGGATTTCGGTCATAACTGGCCAGCAGAGAATTCCCCCAGAGAAAGGTTCTCTCAACGAGCACAGCTGGCTGCTGTACCAGCTGCTCGCCTCCCCTACCTGAGCATAGGGACATATTGAGAGAGGAAAGTAGTTTGTCTGGGGCTTGTAGGGGATAGGACAGAACTGTACTCAGCTGATCCTCACCTGCATTATAGTCCTTTAGGGACCATACAGTACGGGGGTAAACTATACTAACCTGTAGGCTGCACTAATTCATGGGGTGGGGAGGAGGGGCAACACAGCCTGGCCCTCGCAATTAGGGAGTTGTAACTGTTGACTCTCTGATACCTCTCATCTGTGCTGGGTGAAGCTCAGCTGTAGTAAACAACTGCCCCTAGGTTTTTATATTCAAAGATTCCTACAGGATTGGAGCTCTAATTCTCTGCTATCAGGACAGCATCTTCACATGTGTCAGCCTGAATGAGTCCAAAAGTCACTTCAGAATTTAATGGAAACCAAATACCATTCCAGTGACTATATCATATTTGTATGCCGTTAATTTTTGTTTATACAAATGTTCTCCCCTTTATATTGCTTTTATCTCCTCCACTCGACCGTACTGAGTTGGGTACAATGCTTGCTCTTCACGTGCCGATTTCCGCACCATACATTAAGCACAGTCCTCAAAGCAGTAGCTCTGTGTCCCTTCTTCGTATGTTGCTGCAGTGTCACAAAGCTTTTTATCTGCAGTAGGCTGTGCTATTAAAATGCTCTGTGGAGGCTGAAACTGAGTTATTACACAGTACGAGGTATTTGCTGTTGTAAAGCTGTAATTGAAGATTTGAACTGTCACATTTGATTTGTTTCAGCTACCTCCTACCTCATCTCCTCCCAGCCAAACCAGCATTAGATATCCATGGCTTATGCCACCAGTCCACAAACACTGTCCAAAGAGTGTTCAAGATGAGTTTTGTCCCAGTTGGCTTTTGGCAAAGGTTCATAGCTCGGATGTTAATTAGTCTTGCAGAGATGGATCTCCAGGTAGGTTACTATATTCACAAAATAGAAAGTGAAAACAATAAAGGATGTCATTTAATAATAACATAAATACCACTGGGAGTTCATTCACAAATACTCTTCGACCACATTCTGCTTGCTTTACTCATGTGAGAAATCTCATTGACTTCAATAGCACTGTTCGCGTGAGTAAGGTGAGCAGGAAATGTCCTACTGAAATTTGATTCCATTTTTATACACTGAAGCATTGTTTAGAGTCAATATAGCCCAAAGGTTATTTTCCAGTCATAAAAATAACGTTGGCATGGTTGGTTAAAGCTATTAATGTCGTTGCTGGTGGTGGGACAAGTTAATGCTGCAGCATCTCTCCAGTGATAACCTGGAAGCTCCATTGGAAGCCATTATAATTACCCATTAACTCTACCCTGCCACCTCTTCAAACTGCCCACTTAACTTGCATTAGCTATGTCGAGACTTTTTCTTTTGGTGTCCTATAGTATTAGTCAGATTTGGAGATGCTCCAATTCCAAGGCTTCGCAAAATGTTAGGAATGTCCATTTTTTTAACAGGTAAATTTTTTTTTTAATAGTGTAAAAATTTCTCTATAAAAAAAATAGTGTAGCATTTCTGATTATATCCCATTGGGCAGGAAGTAAATCTTAAGCATCTCACTAGTGCCTGTATCCAGTACCCACTGACGTCAATGGGAAGGATCCCATTGACTTAACTGGGCATCAGGTCAAGCCCCAGATGGGTAGGCCTCTGAGTGATGATGATATTGAATTCTCAACACACTATTTTTAAAAAACATAGAGAAAGTCATTTTCCACCTATTGAAACAGCTTCTGAAATATTGACACAGGTGGATTTACTAGCTCAGTGCTCTGGAGGCAGATAATTGTTTGCTCACCCAGTAAACGGGTTTATTCTTCTTTGTATTTTCAAATACAAAATCCATTTTAATTATTGCGCACGAGAGCAGTAGAATGAACCATGTTCACTGGCTTGAGGCCATTCCGCTATACGTGATCTGGAATTCTTGATTTGCTGCTGACATAGTCGTGACTGTATTTATTTTAATCACTTCACAAGCTGTTTTACAAGTCACGGGCACTTTAATTACAAAAATAATGGAATATATCCAAGATGGCCAGAGAAAGAAGGGTCGGCCCTGTTTGCTTGATTAAGGGGAATCCCCATGTGAGGCGTCTCGGTGTTGAATTATTGTGCCATGCTGCTCATTTCAGCTGTTTGAGAACAAGAAGAACACCAAGAGCAGGAACAAAAATGTGACCATCTACAGCTTTACAGGCACTCAAAGAAACCGCTGCAGCACATTCCGCGTCAAAAGAACTCATACAGTCTACTGGCAGGAAGGTCTGTTTGTTACCTTTGATGGAGGCTACCTCAGGTAATCTGTGCTCGCCTGTAACCTACTTCATAAAACTGCATGCTAAATGGACGCTAACAGACCTGACCCAAATATTACACATTCACTAATTTCAACTGAAGAGGAGGCTTATATAGATATATATATAAAAATTCAGCGGATAAAAGCAAAGCTCAACAGTAATGGATCAGTCTTTGTTTGCCAGTTAGGAATGTATCACTTATTATTTCTTACAGATATTGTTGCAGCTACAAATATGAAGAACTCCAAAAATGTAAAGTAACATTTGGAGCAGAGCTGTTTGCCTGTGGAAAATTTTGCATTTTCACATGCAAACAAGTGTTTGGATGAACAAATCTCTGCACAGTGCTCTTAAAACTCTCTGCCATATGGCTTCAATTCACACCCCGCACAGAGGACTTTTCTTTTCTGTGCAACTTAAGCCCTGTGGCTTTGCTGGCAGAAGGGGGCATGTGAGATGTGGTGGGGCTAGGCCAGTGCAAAGCCTTCCATTGGGTGAAGCAAAACAACTGCATTTATTCTTACAAAGATGCAGTGGCCAGGAGTCTGGATACTGGGGGTATGGACACTGTTCCACCCACTAGGATAGATTAGCAGCCATGGAGTTTTGTCCTGCAGCCTCTTCCTCCTTACCTAAGGTACCCTCATTACTGTAGTATCTGAGCACCTCACGATCTTAGTGTATTTCTCCTCACAGCAGCCCTTGCAAATAGGAAAGTGCTGTTCCCATTTTACAGATGGGGAACTGAGACACAGAACAGCTAACGCCCAGATCCTCAAGGGGACTTAGGTGCCTAACTCCTGTGAAATGTATGGGAGTTAGGTACCTAAATACCTTTGAGAATCTGGGCTGAGTGACTCTCTTAAGGTCACACAGGAGGTCCGTGGGACTTGAACTCAGGTCTCCCAAGTTCTCAGCCAGTACCTAACCACTGGACCATCCTTCCTCTCTCTTGGGTTTGGTGGATGTGTACCATCTACCTATCCATATTAAATTCTCACACAAAGCCCATTTACTCAGGCTTTGTTGGGGCAGAAGGACATTCAGCTCTTTGCATACAATTACCCAGTTTTCACAAGAGCCCATTATTTTGTGCACAAATACCCGGGGCTGTACACAAAAGGATATATCCACATATTTTGCAAGCATTATTTATGAAGCTCCTTTGAAAATATGGTTCTTAGAGTTTTAGTATTGGTTTTTAAGACTCTTAACCCTTCAGCACTTTATTTATTGCTTCCAGTATAATCTCCACCAGCCTCTCTTCACTCAGACTACGACCTTCTTTACCATGTGCACTTTGTAAGCATCCAGCTTTTGCTTATTTCTGTGCAAGAATGCTCTCTCCAGAGAACGATAGATTCAGTTTGGGGATCATATTTATATGTAATCGAAGACACTTTCCTTTTAAGTACTTGTTAATTACTTGTGGTTTTGTGGCTCTGCTTATCAATGATTTTGCTAAAGAAAAACTGTTAACATTCATGCTTTACAAATGCCTTATTTGGGTGTTTCATGCTGTCCATTACTTAGTGTGGAATCTTCTGATGTGAACTGGAAAAAGAAAAAAAGTGGTGGAATTAAAATCATTTGCCAATCAGAAGCAAGAGATTTTTCAGCAATGGCTTTCATCACAGATCATGTCAATTCCTTGATAGATCAGTGGTTTCCAGGTAAGAAGAACAACTGTAGCATTCTGTACATTGTTTTGGAATTTATTTTGGAAATTATTCCTGTTTTGGAAATTATTCCTTGATGGTGCTGTCAGTGTGCACAATGTGATGCAACAGTTGAAGAGTGCTACAAAAAACTCAAAATAGGTCCCTGCTCCAAGGATTTTACAATCTAGAGGCAACAGCAGATTCAATGCAATATAATATAAACCTTTACTGACACCGCGTGATGTGAACAGTGTATCCAGAGCGCTCAATCCCTCAAAATCCGAAAAGCAAACACAAATTAGATGTTATGGCGCAAACAGGGTCCAAACCTGCTCCTGCAGAAGTCAGTGATCAGATCCTCCATTGAATTTCGTGGAAGCAGAGTCAGGTCCATACTGCTTAGGTAAGTTACATCAGTGTGTCTGAGCCCCTTGTGCTAGTTTTATACTTTCATGGAGTTACTCCTGATTTACACCATAAGGGAGATTAGAATCAGGCCCACTGTTTCCCCAAGTGATGTTTGTAACCCACAAATAGATTTTGATTTAAAAAATAATGTGCTGTATCCCAGGTGACCGCATGCTGCTTTAGAGATTAGTGTTGGCAGGTATTGATCTGAGATCTTCACCAGAAAATAGTGCTGTGAGCTGCCGTAGATCAACCTTTGCTCTTCTGTTTTATCCGCGATCACTCTGCAAAGGGGGAAAATAAAACTTTCATTTGTGTTTGGATTGTTTGTTTTTTTTAATCATTGAAGACTGACCCGCGCCATGATCCCAAAGAAGCATATTCGGATATGGAGGGATGATCAGCAATATAGATACAAGTGGAGGATGCCAGCCAGTGGGCCGTTTGGGTCAAAAGACAGGCCAACAGCCCATCCAGCAAGACTTGTTGGCCCATTTCTAAAACTTACAATGCACATGTCTAGTGTCCCTGTCCTGTGCCTCTAGTTGTCTAAGGAGGAATTCTTATCATTCCTTTTCAGACTGGTAACTACAGAACTATATATACTAAGGGCTTGGCTACACTTGTGAGTCACAGCGCAATAAAGGAGCCCCGGGCGCACTAGCTCACGCCCCGTCCACACTGGCAAGGCAGGTAGAGCGCTCTGAGTCCGCAGCTAGAGCACTGCTGGTACTCCACCTCGGCGAGTGGAATAACGTTTGCTGCACCCCCGCTGGAGCGCTGCCGTGCCAGTGTGGACGAGGTGTTGCATTACTGCGCTCTGATCAGCCTCCGGAAATGTCCCATAATCCCCTTAAGTCAAGTGGCCACTCTTGTCATTGTTTTTGAATCTCTGCAGGAATGCAGATATGCCCTTTGAAAGCTCCGTTTCTGACAGCCGGCTGCTTATCTGCTCCGAGACAAAGCAACCATTAGTGTGGAAAGATGTGTGAGAAAGAGAGAGGCGGGGGGAGGGGGGACTGCTGCTGTCTGAACTTACAAGACAGTATGCTGACATGCTCTCAGCCCCCCAAAAACCCACTCTCTCTCCCCTCACATACACACAGCACACTCCCTGTCACACTCCACCCCACCCACCCCCATTAGAAAAGCACGGTGCAGCCACTTGCATGCTGGGATATCTGCCCATAATGCACCGCGCCCAATGCCGCTGCAAGTGCGCTTGAAGCTGTCAGGGTGGACAGACTGCAGTGCTTTCCCTACTGCGCTCTCCAAAGGCTGGTTTAACTCAAAGCATTGTACATCTGCAAGTGTAGCCATGCTCTAAAAATTTCCCGTCATACTGTTTAAATAAGAATATATGATAGTATACCAAATGAAACAATGAATTCACACTCCTGTGGCTCTTTTGGATAATGTTGATTGCTAATTTGGCTCCTGAACCACTGTGGTCTGAGTATCACTGCCTCAGATTGTGGCTGGTCACAACCCTCTAACTCACAGGTTCAGAACCCCCGCTGTAAAGTAACATTTACAATAGATTCTGTTAAATGAAAGACTACTTTGGCCCATGACCCCTGGGTGCTGTGTCTCTGATTCTTTGTCTGCTTGCTTGATTCTGGCTAAAGCAGTGTCAGAAAGAGGAAGGAGCTCTGCCAGTTTTTCTCCCTCTCTGTTTTAAAGGGACAGACATACTTGTGCCTTTCTATTCATTGCAATGGACTCCATCTTTCTGAAGTGTCGCTAACTAAAGCCATGGAGAATTGCTTCATAAGAAGGCTTTTCCTATCCATGAACTTTTAAATTTCTAGTGCGCTGAAAATGTATTACTTGCATGCCCTGCATTATACTTATTCCTGATACCTAAATGAAAACCTGCCAGGCCTCTTGAGTTATCTCAACAATCCAGAGTACGTCTCTGGCCAACCCTGTCCTTGCTGCCTTTTGTGTATTTGGCAAATAGCTACTTTTTATCACAGGTGATAAATAGAGGAGCTACTACCACCAGGTTTGAAAGCATGGGAGTCAAGTGAGGGATTACACGAGACTTACATGGGACTTCTCAGGCACTGATTTCATGCAGAAGAGGTATACATCTGAATGCATTGGACATTGCTGTTCAATATCACTTCTTTTTTTTAATTATTTTTAGCACTGACGGCCACGGAGAGTGATGGGACTTTGCTAATGGAACAGTATGTCCCATGTCAGATCTGTGCAACTTCTAGGACACAAGAGAATGGGCCACCTGATAAACCGGAAGATGAGCAGTACTTTAACATGGAAGATTGTGTTCTGACTGCTATAGAACTGGATTGTATCACATGTCCTAGTCACCCTAACATCCCAGTTCCTCTACAAGAGCTGGTCCCAGAGCTCTTCATGACAGATTTTCCTGCCAGGTAATGTTACTTGACAGTCATTGATCGGACTTCAAAATGTCTATGAATAATTCAGTTTGCATTTCCTCTAGTTCACGACCACTGGAGGTCCATATTGACCCTTGATAGGGAGACAAATTCATCTACCCATGACTCCCAGCCATGTCATTGTATCCTAGCCTATATCTGCCTACGTAGTCATTACATTTGCTTACACAGTCACTGTACACTGTCAGTATCTGACTCATCGCCTTGTAAAGGCTCCTGAGGTTCCTGTGGTACGATGTGAAAGTCACTTTTTAAAAAGTGACCCTGTTCTCTACTGTCTTTGGTAACATATTCTGGCCAGGGGTTGATGCAATATGTCTCTTTCAGGAGATTTTTAATAGGGCACTAACACTATAGAGTGCTGCAAAGTGCCCATCCCGATCTGCATTTGAACGTCCATATGGTTTGGGGATGTTTTGATTTGGGGATCAGTCACGGTGTTCAGACTTGGATTCAAATTTGGATTTGTTCAGAGCTGGGGTTTTAATTTGGAAGCCACGAGTGGGTTACTGAAATGGGTTAACTTCAACCTCTAGCCCTTACATGGCCTGTGTGCAATGAATTTCTTCAGACCCTTCCTGGTGAACAATTACAAACATCCGTTTGTGGCAGGTGGCAGTTTCTGCTCTTGTGGGATGATATCGGACATGCAGCATCAGGAGCAGATTCAGGGGCTTTGGCTGCGAATCAGAGAGACTTCTTTCCTCCTCTGCAGAAAGCCCTGTACTCTGTAGAAGGCTGCGCTGCCCCAGACAGAAACTTTAAACTATTTAACTACTTTTCTAGGAGGATTGACTCCTGTACCCTGTAATTGGTTTGGATAGCACAGTTTCCTTCCTTGAGAAAATTAAAGCACTTTTGCTGTCGAAAGCATATTTGACCCACCAGAAAGTGGGCATTAAATCAAATCTGCTCTAGGAAGTGATGATATTTCCTGAAGTTTACACAGAGACCAAAATCCTAGACCTTGGTCCCCTAAAAGCTATTCTAGGTTACTTTTCCCATTACTTCAGGAAAACTTTAATCCTCTGAGTAATGGAGCCTATTCCACAGTGATTAATGCATTTTACAAACCTAATAATGAATGAGGCTGGGAGAACTGATGCTTTAAAAAAAGAAAAGAAACGAAACACTGGCACAATTTTTTCCCCTCACGCCCTGAAGTGAATCTGAACGATTTGATAAAGGCCTTTATCTCCTTCATATATGTCCTGTGGTTTCTGGTTTATTGCTTCTTCCCAATTCCTCTGCTGTTTCTACCCAACCACAAAGTCTAAATCTTTACCCTTTTCCTCATGCTCTTCACCCCCTCTGAACCAAACCCTAGCCCATTCCTACTCACTCCCTGTGTTGGCGTATTGAAGGCAGGAAAGAAAATCTCCCAAAGGATTAGTGGGTAGGGAAGTTTCTCTTCCAAGCTCATCAGGGAGGTCACCAGGAGAGTGTGGGGTTGGATCAAAAGGTTTTGCACGTCCAAGTTAGGGACTAGATAAGCATTCCATATGGAGGATGATTTTCTATAAATGCATCTCTGTCTGCCTGTCTGACAGACCTTTCCTTTTGACTCAAAGGCCATTCCAAGTTGCACACCAATTTTTAACCCGTGTTTGATGCATTGTGTACTAAAACACATACAAGAAAAGGAGGGCTTGCCGTAACCTACTACAGGGTCTGTAGAAAGGCTGAAGGAACCCATTTCATTTTGATTTTTGAGGCCCTCTCAGTAATGAAATAATTTAGGGTTCCATATGCCGTGAGACGAAGTGCTTATTTTTCTGGATGTCTCCAGTAAAGGAGCTAGGTAGGCGCCTGACCCACTCACAAAAACCCATTTCATTGGCAATACTGTGGTTGAGACATTCTGACCTATGAGGCACAAGGAGAACCTGAAAGATGGTTGAGGACAGTCAACCTATGAAGAAAGTTAGGAGGCCTTTTTGTGTCCTGTCTGACATACATGACCTTGGATGTCTTCATCAAGGCTATTATATGTTTTGTAATGGGGGCGGGGGGAAGAGTCACAATCTAGGAACAGATTTAAGGGAAAAGTAGGCATTTTTATTCCCAGGCTTAGATTAAATTGTTGAGAGTTTCATATAACTAAGGGTTTCAGCATAGCAGCCGTGTTAGTCTATATCCGCAAAAAGAACGAGGAGTACTTGTGGCACCTTAGAGACTAACAAATTTATTTGAGCATAAGTTTTCGTGAGCTACAGCTCACTTCATCTGAATGCTTCCGATGAAGTGAGCTGTAGCTCACGAAAGCTTATGCTCAAATAAATTTGTTAGTCTCTAAGGTGCCACAAGTACTCCTTTCCTTTTTTCATATAACTAAGATTCTATCTTTTGCATTGCACCTGTTGTGTAACATTTGCTTTTGGTTCATGCAGCTCAGTTTTGGGTATAAGTGAACACACATACTCAAAGCAAATTGAGCCAGTGCCATGAAGTTTCACCTGGATTTGACGTGAAACCTCTAATGTTTGCACTGACCCTTTTGATGAAACTGGGCTGAATTTTGCCTTTTCATGAAGCCTGTAAGCAGCCATCATTCACCTGGTCCCAGTGCAAACATTTTGCATGGCTCTGAGGATAAATGACCCCATATGTGTGATGTGTATAAGACGGGCACACACTGGGCTCCAGAGGGTAAAGAATCCACTCTTACTAAGTAGAGTATAAAGTGGCTGGGGGGCCTTCATAAGGCCATCTGGGCACTTAGACAGTCCGTGTCCTTCGCATTCTGTCTGTATGACTCAGATCTTTCTGTTGGGCATGGTGCAGAGCTCTGAGGGCTCTAATCAGCTGCTGCCTGAGCTCCCAATATTTGCCCTGAGTCATGTGTGCCTCTCAAATAAATCATTTTAACAGCGGCGTTCCTTTCTCCAGGTAGTTTTAATGGGTCATTCTGGACAAACTCGCCAACACTGCGGCATGTGGGCCCTCATCAGGGGTGTCATTTGTTAGTTTTATTTGACTAATACAACAAGGCAAGTAGAAATGTTTGATGTCAGAGTGGCTGTAAAAGCTGTCTCGGGAAGGGTGGGAAAATGATGAATTGCAGCCTGGTAACAGCAGGCTGGTTAGAATATTCAGATTTCAGAGCACAGTCCAGTCCTGCTGGAAGGCAACAGAAGTAAAAACCTATTAAACTGGCCATATATTGTCCATATCAGCTGGATTTACATCATCAACCTAGAAACGGAGCTTGGCACCCTGATGCCTTTCAGGATCTTGTCGGTTTCCGATGAGATATGTTTGACTCAGTGGACAGCCATTTTGCAGGTTTGCCCACGTCGCTCTTCCTGTGCGAAAAATGTGCAATGTGTACTGGCATGCAAAATATCTCAGGACAACAAAGTGACTTTCCAGTCTTGTACTCTCAGTGGAAACCTTTTATTGAAACGAAAATCTGTTTAAAAATGTGCAAAAAATCAGATTAAACATACAAATTACAGTTCCTTTAAATATTATTTTTTGTTACATTTCTGGCAGACTATTTCTGGAAAATAGTAAACTAGAATACAGTGAAAATGAAAACAATGTTCTTGGCCAGGGTGGAAGTGGAACCATTATATATCAGGCAAAATACCAAGGAAAACCCGTGGCGGTGAAGAGATATCAGATTAAGAAATGCAAGAGTTCTCCTAATTCGGCTACAGGTACAGTGCACAGAACGCATGGGGGGGGGGGTTTGTTTTTAAATCTGCTCTGTCCGCAGTGAGTTTACAAGTTATGATTGAATCGTCTTCAGTCTGCTAAGGGCTGGCAGCACCTATTTAAATACAGCTTCCCAAAATACAGCAAAACTTGTAAGGGAAGGAATATTGACGTATTTTTAAAAAGCCTTTTTGGGTACATCTCCACAGCAAAAAACAACAACAACCCTGTAGCTTCAATTCTCAGAGCTCGGGTCAGTTGACTTGGAGTCACGGGGTTTTCATTACGAGGCTAATAATAGCAGTGTAGATGTTCCTGCTTGGGCCGGAGCCTGGTCTCTGAAACCTGGGGAGGGAGGAGGGTCTGGGAGCCAAATCTCCAGCCTAAGCCTGAATGCCTACACTGCTATTTCTAGCCCCACAGCACAAGCCCGAGTTAGTTGACCTGGGCTCTGAGACACGCTGCTGCAGGGGTTTTGTGCCGTGGAGGCATACCCTTTGAAAACACGTATAAGAAATGGAGAACTGAGGCCAGCTGGCAGTCATTGGCACACAATGCACTTCTGCACTGGGGGTTCGAGTTTGGATTCTCAGTTTTGACATGAAACCTCATGTGCTGGCCAGCAGGGGGCTGGGAGCTCTAACAAGACAGAGCCCCAGTTTGGGGGAGAAGACAAAATCTCAATGCTCCATCCTTCTTGTGACTCTCATAACCCGAGCCGTCTGGCTGTAGAGAGGTGGTTGCGTGGACAACGCACTTGACTGGAACTCAAGAGATCTGGGTTCAGTTTCTAGCTGTGACCTTGGCCAAGTCATTTAATCAATCTTTACCTCAGTTCTCCACCTGTAAAATGGGGGTGATGATACTTCCTGTGTCTTTTCTACTTAGACTGTCAGCTTTTTGGAGCAGGGACTGTCTCTCGTGTCTGTACAGCACCTAGCACTCAGCTTAATTGGGACCTCCACCATAATACAAATACTACTAACTCAATCATCATACTTCTAAAAGCCGGGCCTTCTCTGAGGTGCTCCCTTCACTGGGACTGTTAGCGAGTCCTAGAAGTTAAACACAGGAAAGGTCAGTTAGATCATCCGGTCAATCACATGGAGGCTAGTACAGTGAGTTTACCAGTACTCTGGCCAGTTTAGTTTTAGATCACAAGTCATGGGGCGTCCTTCATTATCCTTGGGAGGCTGTTCCACCTCACTGTGCTCACTTCTGGTTTTAAGCATACGGGGCCTCCGTGAGCTGTGGAGGAGCACAGGTACTGTCCCAATGGCACACGCCCTTTGGAAAGACCAGTGCTAACAGCAAGGCTAGCCATGAATGGCCTCTGCTTTCCCTTAGCGCGAGGACTGCTATTGTGCACGGCTCCTGTGCTGGGGTTGCAGCCAGAGCGGGCAAGTCTCTTGCCCACGAAGTTTTATATAATAGTAACATGCTGCTTATGTATTGCTGACTCCCTGCTCTAAAGAGTATAGGGAAGGATTTTCAAAAGCACTTACGTTATGGAAGAACACAAGTCCCACCAACTTTCAGTGGGTCTTACACTCCTAAGTCAAAAAATCCCACCCCCAGTTGCTTCCTAATGCACTCGTGTAACTCCCACTGACAGTACCAATAATGCCTATTAGCAGCTCATGCTAAGGAGGGGATGGCCCAAAACACCATCATCAGAGTAAGCAAGGACATGGTTTGCTTCCTACAGTAGTTTTCTCAGCTCTTAGAATCCTATAAACAGTTTTAGCTTTCAAGAAAACCGCTAATGCTGCATTGCTGGGTTCCCCTATTGCAATGCCATGTGCTGAAGTGAAAACAGGCCTGTGTGTTTTGCTAGATACCATGCTGAAGCACTTGCGAGCTATGGACGCCATGAAGAACTTCTCCGAGTTCCGCCAGGAAGCCAGCATGCTCCACTCCTTGCAACACCCCTGCATCGTTTCCTTGATTGGGATTAGCATCCATCCTCTCTGCTTTGCCTTAGAGTTGGCCCCCTTGGGCAGCCTTGCAACTGTGTTATCTGGAAAGTCCAAAGGTAACAGCCCCGAACCTGCTCCCTGAAAATAATGAAATCCCTATGTCCCAGTGTGAGCAAATGGCCTGCAACACTCAAGCTATTTTTTGAGTGGTAGAATGTTTTTTCCAAGTTTGGTGGGCAGTGATGGAATTCCTTTCAAATTGGGACTTTGGTGGGGGTCTCATGAAAACTGCCAAGAAGGCTGAGCTTTTCAAAACTATGTAAAAAATCTGTATACCCAGTTCCCCTTAAAATTAATGGGGACTGGGTATCCAAATCTCATTTTAATTCTGCATGTGCAATATTCCCCCTGCAAATCAGATATTTAGAGATCTAAATGCTATCCTATGTACCTGTAATTTTGCCGCTGTTAAATTAATGGCATAAAATCCAGAACTGGGATGAGGCCCCTTTAATAACTTGGCCCTGTCTGCATATCAGCACTTTGTCTAGTTTCAGCCCAACAATGGGAGTGTTATGAACTGCTGAAATTAAGGGGTTAAAAAAAACCTGACAGAGTTCTGTCTAAAGTAAGATGAATGGTGCCACTTCAGATCATCCCATTCAGAGTGACATTTTAACAGGTAGATTGTTTCCACTAGGTCAGATTAAAATGACAAGAACTGTCATCCTTTTGAAAGTCTGCTCTAATGAACACAGCGTTTTTCCTTTATAACAGGGGCTTCCTTTGTGCCACTGGGGCGCCTGCTGACCCAGAAAATAGCGTATCAGATTGCAACAGGCCTTGCCTACCTGCATAAGAAAAACATCATATTCTGTGACCTAAAGTCAGACAATATTTTAGTGTGGTCCCTGGACATTAAAGAGCATATCAACATCAAACTGTCTGACTATGGGATTTCTCGGCAGTCATTCCATGAAGGAGCTCTTGGAGTGGAAGGCACTCCTGGGTACCAAGCCCCAGAGATTAGGCCTCGAATAGTCTATGATGAAAAGGTAACTAAGAAATGTCCATTGAAGCGGCACTGTTCTCATCTATAACCCAATGAAAAAGATGCTCATCAAGGCCCTTCATGGAGTTTTCTCACATGTGCTGACTAAAGCCAAGGTTTTCAAAAGTGGGTACCTAAAGTTGTGCTCCTGAGTACATATTTAGGCATCTAGGTAAATAGCTTGATTTTCAGAGGTGCCCAACAACAAATTCTCTTCAGTGGGAGCTGCAGGTACTCAACACCTCTGAAAAATCAGACCATTATTTAGGTGCCTAACTATGGATTTAGGAATCTTAACTTGAGGCACCCACTTCTGCAAAGAGACCCGATTTAATGGAATCACTGATGAAGAAACTAAGTGTGTCGTTGTGTTAACGATCAGCAAGATATGAGCAAGGCACATGCAAACTGGACTCCTTATTCATAGCACTGATTGCAGCTAGATTGGAAATGTCTGTATGTGTCATGGAAGGTTCCTTGCTGGGAACAAAATGATTTGGATTGTTCATTTAGGTCCGTTCATTCTTTCTAGAAGAAATTAACCCCGTACATAGGAGCCAGCCTAAGAGCTAGGCAACACTTAAGATATGCATAAGCCTGGCCCACCGCACGGGGGTGCATTTCACCTTCCATGCATATGCTGAATGTGCTGCTGATCTTATTTTATTACCTCTTAATGCTTATTCATGTATTGTTTGGTTTCCATCACTGCTGTCAATGTTATCCCAAATTCTAACCATACAATAAAACTCCCTTCCAAAGAAATAGCCATACCCATCTATGGAGGCAGCTTTGTGCTTAACTGAGTGATATTTGCCTTAGGTGGACATGTTCTCCTATGGAATGGTCCTATATGAACTATTGTCTGGACAGCGGCCTGTGCTCGGACAACATCAGCTTCAGATTGCGAAGAAGCTGTCTAAAGGGATCCGTCCCATTCTGGGGCAGCCGGGGGAAGTGCAGTTCCACAGGATGCAGACGCTCATGATGGAATGTTGGGACACTAAGCCAGAAAAGGTACAAGAGGGGCCTGACAATTGGTGCTTTTTGACCATTTATCTACTGCTTGTTACTGGGACAGCCCCCCCCCGCCCCCCATATGCTAAGGGCTAGATCCTCAGCTGGTCTCAATGAGCACTGCTCCACTGACATCAGTGGAGCGCCACCTGTTTACACCTGCTAGTGATTGGGGCCCTAAAATTCCATTGACTTCAGTTTGGGTTTCATGAATGGAGCAACTGTATGCTTACCCTAATGGTGAAATCATGGCCCGTTGAAGTCGATGGCAAAACTCTCATTGACTTCAGTGGGGGCAAGATTCCACCCTTAATTATTAAAAACTACTGACGTGTCATGCTGTGAATGCAGCTAGAAGGAATTCAGGAGCTTTGAAAAAAAGGCACTCTGGGGACAGGGAAGGGTTCCAAATACAAACAGAGATTACACTGTACTACAGCTTTCTTTAATCATTTTGCATTTTTGGAGCCACAGTCCTTCACCTAAGAGCCAGGCAGAGCTTTGATTAACAAGCACTTATACTCTATAATGAGTGTGGCTCTCTTCCCTAAATTCTCAAAGCACAAGAGGTTCATAGATAAAATCCTAATGAGAGAGGGAGGCAAGGAAGAGGGGAGGAAAGAGAGAGATGGGCCTTGATTCTTGTAATTTATGTTAGTTTTGCACTGAAATGCAAAACTCAGGGAGCACCTGTGGGACAGGATTTTGAAAGAAGTTTAAGGGATTTGGGTGCAGATTTGGGCACCTAACTCCCTTAGGTTCTTTTGAGATCCCCAGCCTCTGGAACTATAGATGTAATAAATAGTAATTATTATGAATGTATTGTTCATTCTTAACCTGCAAAAGAATCTCTGATGTGTACACACCATTCAGTGTATGTAATTTTTTTCCCCCTCAGCGTCCATTGGCCATTTCTGTTGTAGGACAGATGAAAGATCCTACGTTTGCTACTTTCATGTACCTGCTCTGCTGTGGGAAGCAGTCTTCCTTCTTCTCTTCCCAAGGCCAAGAATACACTGTGGTATTCTGGGATGGGAAGGAAGACACCAGGTAGAGGGCTTGTTTTTATCCTTTTCGATTCTTCCTTGATTTAACATCGACTCTTTCAATGTCAGCACTCATGCCACGGGGCTGTAAGAAAGGAAGGTGAAAGTGAATTAGGAGCATTTCCAAAGATACATACAGCATCATTTCCCCAGACTGCTTTAATTAGTAATATGTCAGTGGTTATTTCATAAAGAGTATTACTGATCTTAGCTCATCTTCAAATAATATCAGGTCAAGATTAGGAACCTATAACAAACACAGAGACATCAGACTAGATATGATCTCTTTTTACTAATGAGGCCTTTTGACACGAAGCCTTTCGTAACTGAGGCACCAATTCAGCATTCCATGCCTGTTCAGCAAAGCACTTAAGCCCGTGCTTAAGTCCCCTTGAAATAATTAGTCTTAACCACATGTCTTAAGTTTAGTATGTACTTAAGTGTTTTACTGAATAGGGATGGTCTTAAGCAAGTGCTTAAATGCTTTGCAGAATTGGGACCTGATGCTGGTATTTGATTCAAGAACACGTTGGTCGAGCTGCTTTTTATAAATAATATTCAGGGATAGCACAGTGGTTTGAGCATTGGCCTGCTAAACCTAGGGTTGTGAGTTTAATCCTTGAAGGAGCCATTTAGGGATCTGGGGCAAAATTGGGGATTGGTCCTGCTTTGAGCAGGAGGTTGGACTAGATGGTCTCCTGAAGTCCCTTCCAACCCTGATATTCTATGATTATGAACTTATAGCCCATTTTTGGGTTTGGAAACCATTCATGAGCTGATCCAGATTTTCTATTCAAGTATTCACTATTGGCAAGTATTTGCCAAATGGTATGGGTAAATAATTTTGGCTCTGCACATTGTTCATGAACTGTTTGCTTTCACTATTTGTCATTCATAGCGTTTGGTTGGTTACTTAAGCCATACATTATTATTTCTGCTCCCTGATTGGATAACTAATTCATTTTTGAAAGAAGAGTAACAAGGTATGCGCATCTCGTATACATTTTAGAACTCAGAACTACTTGTGCTAAAATAGTTGCAACTTCTGGGATTCATAGACCCATTTGTGAATACCCAGGGTTTGTTCAAATACCCATATACAATGTGACCCCGTGAATCATAGTGAAACAAACGAAGTGCTTTTATTCACAAAAATATTCATTCATCAATCTGTTAAAAATTATTTTACCATCTCAAGGGCCTTCATCCTTTCTTGATGTGTCACTTCTCTTTCATTTAGCCAGTAAAATAATCAGAGTAACAAGACAACAGTTGGAGTACACTTAGCAAACAGTTAATAGCAGAAAGAGCTTTTAAATGTCTGAATTTTTCTCCCTTTATGATATACTTTCCTCTCCCCCAAAAAAGATTAAGAGCATTTTATACATCTGCAGGATGATGGGTAGCTAAGGAGCTGACAGTATGCATGACCTGGCCAAAAACATTAGGTGATCTCCAAATTGTACAGTGCAAACACATTAATTGCAAATACTTGCTAATGCTGTTTTACTATCGGCACCGTTGCTATAACAAATTACATTTGCTCCTTTCAGAAACTACACGGTGGTAAATACAGAGAAAGGTCTCATAGAAGTGGAGAGAATGAGCTGCCCAGGAATGAAGTTATGCTGCCAGTTAAAAGTTCAGAGTGCACTGTGGACTGCCACAGAGGTAAACGTTATCTGACATGTCAGCTCTCTTCTTGTCGGTTGTGCGCACTTCATTGCTGTGCTGGAGAAATCTTTTTTCGGGTGTGTTATAAAGGAACGTGGTATTAGCTTAATAAATTAGTAATGTAAAGCTCAGAGAATCAGCATGACAATGGATGTCTTAAATGGGCAGTCAAACTTTACAAATGCTTTCTCACTGGTATATTGTTTCCACCTGTTATTTAGCTAGCGTCTAGAGCCTACTGATCCCAAGACCATGTTCTGCTGTTCTGAATGAACGGGGAAACAACAGCTGTCCAACATAAAACTGTCCCAGGTTATAGCACATTAGCACTGAGAGATTCTATCTGGTAAAGAATCTTATCTGTAAGTGATAAGGGGAAGGGATGGAAGAAAACACATTGAGGCTGGGGATTTAAAAAGAGGCTGAAGGGAGTTGGAAGTCTATGGGAAATGGGGGCCTAACTCTCCTATGCCCTTTAAAATCCCTGCCTAAGAAGATAAGACCAAGATAGCGCAGTGGATTTATCTCTCTCGGTCCCTATCTACTCCTCAGACAAAACTGTGTTGAGTGTAACCAGGCTCCAACACAAAACAAAAATGGTCTTGCAAAGCTGTTGAACCATTACAAACAATTTCCTAGAAGTCAGAGCTTCACAAATGGAAAAAGGGCTAAATGAATTGGGTGAATTATTTGTAATAGGTAATTCAGTCAGCTCTAATTGCATGTGTATGGACAGTGGAGCTGAGTGAAAATTGGAATTTACATCCTGCAGGTAATTCTGATATTTTGACATTTTATTCGTCCTGAATCAGGTAAAAAAAAAAAGTAAAAATTATAGGCATTTTTTCACAGAAAGAAAAGCTCAGAAAAATTTCAATTTAGAAAGGTTGAAACATTTCATTTTGACACTTTTCATTAAAAATTAAACATGTTGACAAATGAGATATTTTGTTTCAACTTGAACTGAAATTAAAGGTTTAGTTTTAAGTCCCTTTAACATTAACCCGCATCTTCTTACAGTGCCACACCGCTTCTTCAGAGCTGTAGTTCTGGTTTTTCATGCCCTCATTCGTTTGTATGGGCTTGGCTCCATGGCTGGACTACATCTCCCATGATACACCCTGCAGCTTAGTCAGAGGGGAAACTGCAGTGCATCATGGGAGCTGAAGTGCAGCCAAGAGGCCCAGCCCATATAGTAGGGTGGGGGTATGAAGCATCTGAACTACAACTCCCATAAGGAAATGCAACACCACAGGGAGATGCAGTTTGATGTTGACCTGACTGAAAATGAAATATTTTGGTTGGGTTCAGCAAACTAACCAAAACAACATATGTAATTTTGATTTTCCTGGCAGAAAATTCCCTAACAACACTAGTAGATGTGAACTGTGTGTGGAGTCAACCATATTTTCGCCTGATTGCAGATTTGGTAAAAATCTGATCCCTGTACTACCAGACAGTGTTTGGTATCATGCACTGCATTAAGGGGAATCCAAGGTAGCCTCTCCAACCAGTGTGGATCACAGAAGCCAAAACAATCATCAGGGAGAGGACTTTTAAGATAAAAGCTGGCTGAAAAAGAACTACATTAACTCCAAAGTGGAGATTATTAACCTCCAGAAACACAAATTGGACAGTTTTATAGGGAACAAATTTGAGACTGTTTATGTGTTAATGTGAAAAGCAGCTAAGTTAAATTATTACTGAATTAAACATAATTTCCTCTGCTCTTGTTGATCTGCAGGACCAGAAGATTTATGTATATGGCTTACAAGGCATGTGTCCTTTAAATACTCCACAAAAGGGATTAGACACTCCAGCTACCGTGAGCTGCTTCTTAGCGGTGCCTGTTATAAAAAAGGTAAAGAGGAATGTTTCTCACAATTGGAAAGGGTATCAATGAAACTAAAGACTCTGCTTATGGAACCAGGAGTCCAAGATAATGTTGTTTTTCACTATCCTCTGCATAACTAAAGGGCATTGCTGTGAACTCCTCTACCCTAGAACTTGCTGGCAGAGCAAAAAGAGCAGTTTTCAGGTCTCTGTGTCCAAGCCAAGGAGAGCACAGGTCTGAAAGTGGTATGGAGAGAACCTGAGGGTCTAGAAATGGCACTTCAGAATCTGCTGGGGAAATAGTCAAAATACACCTGCTTTCTTTACATTAAAGCTTTCCGGCTGCATTTCCACCTCATCATTAGAAAAAAATTAGCGTAAGTGAATGAGAAAGATGAGTAGAGGGGAAGTGACTGAGTGATTAGGATAGATATTGATTAATTCCTAATGTAGGACTTGAGTATTTCTTTTAAGCACATATTTATTGGACACTCTACATCACGGATGGCCAACCAGAGCCTGAGAAGGAACTGGAATTTACCAATGTACATTGCCAAAGAGCCACAGTAATACGTCAGTAGCCCCCCATCAGCTCCCCCACCCCAGTGCCTCCTGCCGGCCGGCAGCCCTGCCGATCAGCGCCTCCCCCTCCCTCCCCGCACCTCCCGATCAGCTGTTTCGTGGCGTGCAGGAGGCTCTGGGGCGGGGGAGGAGCCAGGGCACTCCAGGCTCAGGAGAGGGGGCAGGAAGGGGTGGAGTCGGGGCAGGGCCTGTGGCAGAGCCAGGGGTTGAGCAGTGAGCACCCCCCGGCACATTGGAAAGTTGGCGCCTGTAGATCCAGCCCCGGAGTTGGTGCCTGTACAAGGAGCCGCATATTAACTTCTGAAGAGCCGCATGTGGCTCCGGAGCCCCAGGTTGGCCGCCCCTGGTCTACATGTATGCAGTATATACGTGCATACGTATCACCTATGCCTTATCAACAGCCCTTTTTCTCTTGGGTTAGGAATTGGCATACAACAAAAAGGCAGGCTAGGGATATTATCTCCCCCTGGTAATAACAAAGGGAGGTATTATGTGGTATACAGCTAGTAGTCTTATTTTTGGAGTCATTTAAAGTCCTATCATAAGCAGGCTCTTAAGAGAAATGTGGCAATGTGGCATTATTGGCTATTGCAGTCAAGTTTTAGGATATATATACAAATATTTTCTAATTGGTTAGATTATCCTCAGTTTGACCTGTAGCAAGCTAGAGTGAAAAAGTCACATTATTATCCATTTATTTTCAATATCTCTAATGATCTGAAAGCTTATTCACACGCCAACATGCTACGTCTAGTAACTGCACAGAGCAAGTTTCACAGTGGGGGGGGGGTATTTTATTCCATGTGCCCATTCTGTGTTACTGCGCATATCTGATTCAAAGGCTCAGACTGCTGTATAGTTAGTGAGGTGTGTCCCTGAGCAGAGGGTGAGCGCAGGAATAGTGTGCACTGCTTACATCCCACTTCACCCTTTGGGTAAGTGGGATTTACAGGAGACACCAGGCCTGGTGCTGACACAGGAATGAATTTCACCTCCTGGGAGACTGCTCCTGTTGACTTTTTCTGGATCCCAAAGCTACATCCTCCCCGATGTTTGATGCCTGACACCTGACTTATCTTTCATCTGCTACCTTGTATTTTGTCCAGAGAAGTAGAATGTGCCTTTCATTTTGAGATTTTCTGCTGTCACACTGATTACAACCCTATGGGATTTCTAGTGGGTTTTAGATCTCCTGGATTATCTTTCCAGACTGTGATATGTCTAGTGAATGTAATAAATAATTCCAGGCCCTACAATAATATTGAATCTAAACAATTCTCCCTCCCCACTCCCTTCCCGCCCCCCCCAATCAATGCCCTTTCAGCAGAATTCCTTATATGACATTTTTTCCTCCTTTCTGTGTATGGCCAGGCCAATCACCAGGAGGAAGTGCAGGCAAGGTCTGCAAGAAGCTAAACTGTTTACAAGTTAAAGAAGTATGGGCTGGATGAATGGACTATAAGTTGGATAGAAAGCTGGCTAGATCGTCGGGCTCCACGGTAGTGATCAATGGCTCCATGTCTAGTTGGCAGCCGGTATCAACTGGAGTGCCCCAAGGGTCAGTCCTGGGGCCGGTTTTGTTCAATATCTTCATTAATGATTGGGAGGATGGCGTGGATTGCACCCTCAGCAAGTTTTCAGATGACACTAAACTGGGAGGAGAGGTAGATACGCTGGAGGGCAGGGATAGGATACAGAGGGACCTAGACAAATTAGAGGATTGGGCCAAAAGAAATCTGATGAGGTTCAACAAGGACAAGTGCAGAGTCCTGTACTTAGGACGGAAGAATCCCATGCACCACTACAGACTAGGGACCGAATGGCTCGGCAGCAGTTCTGCAGAAAAGGACCTAGGGGTTACAGTGGATGAGAAACTTGATATGAGTCAACAGTGTGCCCTTGTTGCCAAGAAGGCCAATGGAATTTTGGGCTATATAAGTAGGGGCATTGCCAGCAGATGGAGGGACGTGATCATTCCCCTCTATTCGACATTGGTGAGGCCTCATCTGGAGTACTGTGTCCAGTTTTGGGCCCCACACTATAAGAAGGATGTGAAAAAATTGGAAAGCGTCCAGTGGAGGGCAACAAAAATGATTAGGGGGCTGGAACACATGACTTATGAGGAGAGGCTGAGGGAACTGGGATTGTTTAGTCTGCGGAAGAGAAGAATGTGGGGGGATTTGATAGCTGCTTTCCACTACCTGAAAGGGGGTTCCAAAGAGGATGGATCTAGACTGTTCTCAGGGGTAGCAGATGACAGAACAAGGAGTAATGGTCTCAAGTTGCAGTGGGGGAGGTTTAGGTTGGATATTAGGAAAAACTTTTTCACTAGGAGGGTGGTGAAGCACTGGAATGCGTTACCTCGGGAGGTGGTAGAATCTCCTTCCTTTGAGGTTTTTAAGGTCAGGCTTGACAAAGCCCTGGCTGGGATGATTTAGTTGGGGATTGGTCCTGCTTTGAGCAGGGGGTTGGACTAGATGACCTCCTGAGGTCCCTTCCAACCCTGATATTCTATAATTCTATAATTCTAGAGCTGACAGTTTTGCTGAAGGAGTCACATAAGGCCTGTTGTATTAAGCTGTCGAGGTTGCTGTATGGAATAAGCCTCTAAAGAGAAAAGAATCTTGCATTAAGGTAGATGGGAACACTGGCCTTTTCCAAGCACAAGAGCCAGCTAGCTGATGAAACTTGAAGAAACACGCAGACAGATTACTGCCCTGGGATTTTGCTCATAAGGGAAATACTTCTGACTGGCTACATTTGGGAAGACAGATCCAAAAGAATCGTTTCCCATGCTTCTTTTCTCATCCAAAGGAAACATCGTAGACATTTGAAAGAAGCAGAGTGAAGCCCTGAAAATAAACTCTCCGTCTCAAAAAAAAAAAAACCGAAAAACAAAAAACCAGAGGAATTGAAAGTGTAATTTTGGAGGTTAATTTTTATGATTAATTCTGATGACCAGATAACAATGAAATCCTCCAGACCCCCAAAAAGCAACTTCCTTTTCAATCTGTTTCCAATATTTTCACAAAGAAAAGCAAAAGAGAGGTTGGAACGTGTGTCGGGACCTGGCCTGCATAAGGAGCCTAGAACACATAAAAACAAAAGCTGCATTTAAAGGCTGTAGCCTGCCAAAGTCTTCTGTGCCAGAAGGATCAGCCAGGGAAATGGGATGGGGGAGCGACAAAGTCTGTGTTGTTTGCGGGCTTCGTTTACATGGTATCTGATGAGTTCCAATAGGCTCAAAGCCTTACACTGTACTGTAGTTATGAGGACAGAACGTCTTGGCGCAGGCTCATCCTCTGTGCTGTACAGTATGGCACACGCCCCCATTTAGAGGCCATTCTCACTGGCACAGCTGGACTTTTGGCAGGCCAGAGGCTTCCAATGCAGTTTTGTTTCTGTGTTTTCGTTGGCTCTTCTCTCCGCTAAAATGTCGAAAGTGAATTCCGAGAAAGTTGCTTCACGCTGATGGAGGACGCTGTGCTGCTTGGGTTTGGTCACTTTTTTAATATCGCGGTTTGGAGACGTCTGCCTTACGTCCACCACCTCCCAACGCACTGGTTTCTTGATAGCATCGGTGAAGTGTATAGCCCTTGTGAGCATGTGGCTTTCATAGCACTTGCATGTTAAGTGGCTGGCTCTCTTACCTCGGGACATGCTGTAACAAATGTGGGTTCAAGCCCCTTCTTGGGTCAGGAATTCTCATGCCTTGCTTTCCAAAGTGTTGGGGACAACCTCAGTGCCTGAATAAAACAGGTTCTAGTGCCCAAGGCTTGAGTCATGCTGAGCATAAAATGGCTGCTGAATTTGCCTCCACAGTGATTGTGTTAACGTAGTCTAAGGGTTTTGTAATATTCCTTGGGCTGTATTGGGCCCGATCCCCAGCTAGTGTACTTGGCGCAGCTGCGTTGACTCTGAAAGCTACCTTGTTCTGTTCGGTTGTAGCTGACACTAACCAAGGAGATCAAATAGATTTTTATGATGCTAAGCCAAAAGAAATACATCACTTGCTAGCCAGACTGTCCTCTCCCAAGGCACTCAGTTGCAGAGGAGTTTAAAAGATCTAGCAGTGACTCAGAGCTGGGGATGGGGGCGGAAGGAGTGAAAGGTCAAAGAATAGCTTTCACTGTCCACTAAAGCCTGCTAAAATGTAGCTAGTAGAACTGACTGAAAAATTCCCATCAAAATTCTTTAATGTAAAATGGCCTTCTGTGACGTAATGTTTAAGACACCCAGAACTGCGAGCTACTATGTTATCCCTCTGTCTTAGCAAGAGTGAGAGCTTTGTTACTGCTAAGATGTGTCAGCTCCCTACTGCACCAGCCTGTCTGCCTTGCAGCAAACTCTTCAAGATTGCCCGTCTAAACTTGGCCTTACAGGTAACAGTCAGTGAACCTCAGTTCCCCACAGATATCCCACTGCAGTGTCCCGTCACTCTCACTGGACACTCTTAGAAATTTCTGTGTTCGCTGCCTCCAAAAGGGCAGAGCACACATCAGCCTGTCAGTGTGAAGACTCACACTTCCCTTTGATACGCAGCATGGAGATGGTTTTGTAACAAAACAAGAATAGGTTTGTTAACACAGAACAGAGATCTAAATGACACTAAACAAGGGGGAAGGAGACAGGTCTGGTTACAAACAAAACAAAATGAAACACACTTTCTAGTGACTAAAACTTAATCTTAGCAAGTTACAGTCTTTGCCTATGCAGTTTTCTTACTCACATAAATACTCACATAAAGTTACCAGCATCTCCAGCCTGTCAGACCAGGGGATACAACTTTCACAGGCTCACAGGTTGCTGTTTCCAGTGTCCCCTAAGTGATGGGTTACTCAGTGTCTTTTTGTTCCCCTTTATGTTATGGATATAGATGCTGATTTTTGACCTTTTACAACCGAAATGGCCTGTGACTCACCTCCTTGTGTGACTGCCCTTCTCCCTGGTTGATAAGCTAAGATCTGTGGAGGAGCTTGGGCTAGAATTTCTTAGTTATACACAGCAGAGGGGCCTTTGGGGGGGCCCTTGAGCTTGGAATTCATTCCACCCGCCTTGGTCTGAAATAGCCTGAATTTGCTGACCTTTTGGGCATGCTGCAAAATGCATGTTTGTACCAAGAGTGGGTCCTGGGTTGAGGGTTGGTACCTAGGAAGGGTAAGGTACTTGTCAGGGTCTGGCTGCTGGGTTTGGTTTTCACAGTATGATAAAGTGTTAAGAGGCACCGAGCACCTGGGATAGACACATTCTTACAGTCTGATACATTGGAAAAACCCAGCTCCATCTCTCCTGTGAGGTGAGTGTTATTCTGTCGGTTTCACAGCTGTGGGAGCCGAGACATAGGGAGGGTTCTGGCACGTGCCCGTGGTCGCACAGTGAGTCAGATTCCCAAGATACCCATTTCCCCGTCCTCTAACCACTGTCTCCCGCGTTTTCACTGTCGTTGGGATGACCAGGCCAAGCAGAAGTTCTGACAGGCTGTAATGTTCTTTCTTGATGGCTGTTTTGTTATGCTTTGAGCATTCTGCCGGGGAGCAATGTTGCAGAATAGCAATCTGTGCTGTGCATAATTAGACACCTGACTTTGGCTGCCACACAAAGGAGACCCTCTAGCTGTGTGTTGAGAGTGACCGTGGTGCAGAATATTATGGTTTGGCTATGACGAAATCCGTGCAGCGTGCGACTTGCTCACTGTGCTGTAAGCTGCCACAGTCAGTGTGTGTTCGTTAATCATAAGCACCTCTGAATTCTCCGTCGTGCTTGTCAGCCTGTCAGCTTGTTCTCTGAAGTGCTGCTGACATCTCCATGTGCCTACAACATAGTCTGGGGCCCCAGACCTGCAGCCTTCATCTGGATGAGTCATGCTGTCAGATTAACCACTGCTAGAGGTGCAGTTTGCATGGCATTGGGCGGAGGATCAATAATTTCATTTTCTCATTGGTCAGAGTGGCTCCCCTGGCAGAAGCACCATTCTGCTTTATTCTCGGTTTGAACTAATCTGGACTTGACCAGTTGGGTTTCCAGGTACACGATGGCTGTCTCAGGTGTATCACAGCCGGCATTTGTGCCTTCAGGGTGGGCTGCGTGGCCCATCTTTCCTCCCATTCCTGTAAGGTGATGGGGGATGGATAGGGCTGGGTAGAGGGAACGGGGGGGTTGTGTGTATAGGTTCATTAGGTTTTTTAGGTAGTGACATTGTTGTGGGGTAATTTAATTTGCTTTTGGGGTAACAGATCAGTCTATTCTGATATTGTTGGGGCACCCAGAATGTTGGATGGGGAGCTCTCTTGTTGCAAAACTGTAAACGTCTACATGGAGAAACAAATCTCTCTCTCTCCCACAGAACTCCTACCTGGTGCTGGCTGGACTGTCAGACGGACTTGTGGCAGTTTTTTCAGTGGCACGCGGCATCCCAGAGGACAGCTGCTCCTACTTGTGCTCACACACTGTGAATAGGTCCAAGTTCAACATCTTGGACAGTGACCCCCGGCAGAACCCCTACCCTGTGAAAGCCATGGAAATAACAAACAGCGGGGCCGAGGTCTGGTACAGCAATGGCCCTGGCATTCTCATCATAGACTGCGTGACCCTAGATATAAACAGGAGGCTGGAGCCCTACAGCCCTCCATCTGTGATCACATCTATGGCGTGTAACTCGGAGTACCATGGGGAGGAAGTGATTTGGTGCCTGGATGATAAAACGAACTACCTGGTGATGTACCATACTGCAGCCTATCAGCTCTGCGCACGGTACTTCTGTGGCGACTGCAGCCCTTTAAGAGACATGTTTACAATCCAGCAGCCTTCCGCAGGGATCCCTGCTACAGCAGCTGTACACAGGACTGTGCTGGAGAGTAACTCTTTGGCTGACATGAGCATTATCTGCAGCCCAGAGCTGGGCACACAAATATTAAACCATCAGGACTCCCTCACAGACTATTGCTCCATGTCTTCTTACTCATCCTCCCCTTCTAACAGAATAACTAGGTCCTTCTCCAGCCTGCCGAGCTCTCCTGCAAGCTCATACAGCACGCCTTTCTCCATGGATTGCGAGGAGTCCAACAAGTTTCATGAACTGATCCCTTCCCCAGACAGATCTGAAAATGGTGCTACACCAACCGATGAAAATGCATCACATCTCCAAGCTGTAAAGATTCTTCCAGTAAAAGACCTCATCTGGATCCCTAGGTAAATCCCTCCTTAAAGCACATACTCAGCAAACCAGATCCAAGTCACAAGTGGAGCATGAGTCCGTTTGGGTTTAAGGAAGCTCTCAAGGACTTGGGTTTTGTTTCTAATTGTAATTTCACAGCAAACTTACCCATGGTGGTGACTAGCAATAAGATACAGCAAAAAAACTACGTAACTATCCCAGAATTTCAAGTTAGAAACCAATGTTTCTACAACTTTTGGATGGTATCTAGTGTTGCCCCTTTGGCAAATTTGGGGTCTTGCAGGATTGTTTCCATTAAGACAAGAAATCCTGATACAAATCAGGTGTATTCTTGGTGCCATCTTATTTACAAAAAAAATGTACTCAAAATCCTGGTTCCTTGGACAGAGTAGAAACAAACATCAGCAGGCAGTTTTCTTGCCCAGAAATCCCCAAGCCTGCCACTCCTGTGAAACCTCTGCTCAAGAAGCTGTCCCTCTGTCTCCTCTCAGGGTCATGTTCGCTGCTGCTTTTGCTGGCTTTCTGCCTCTAAGGCAGAGGTGAA
Source organism: Natator depressus (assembly GCF_965152275.1). Classification (NCBI taxonomy): domain Eukaryota; kingdom Metazoa; phylum Chordata; order Testudines; family Cheloniidae; genus Natator; species Natator depressus. The sequence goes on from NC_134243.1 coordinate 76,254,986, forward strand.
AGTGGTCTGGTACGGCGTTCCGGTAAGAAGTGTACACAGGCCACGTTAAAGCACAGCCGTGGCAGCGCTTTAAGGACTTTAACGTCACTGCCCCTTTTGCCGCCCTGCCCAGGGCCGCCGATGGGGCCTGGCAATTTAAAAGGGCCCGGGGCTCCCGGCCGCAGCCGCCACTACTGCAGCAGTGGCTGGAACCCTGGGCCCTTTAAATCGCCCCCAGGCAGCGTGGAAGGACAGGCTGGGGGACGCTGGCCCTCAGCCCCGCCCCTTCTGCCCGAGGCCCCGCCCCTTCCGGGAGCCCGGAGCCAGTCCCCCATACCGGTGAGTAATTTACCTTACTTTCACCCCTGCTCTAAGGGTATGTCTATGCTGCAATGTAAGCCTAGGGATAGTGGAATTGGAGTTAGCGGACCCTGGGTTAGAAAACCTAGAGCTTCAGCTTCTACACTGATTGTCAACTCTAGGTTAAGAATTTTCTAACCTGGACCCGAACCTGGGGCTCCAGCATCCGCACCGCGGTATGGAGATCTGAGTCGGACCAGCCATATCCCAGACTTCCTAGCTGCCTTCCAACATGTGGCTGCTCTAGCCCTTTGTTCATGGTGCAGTGTGGGAAAACTCGAAGGTCCGCCAAACTTGATTGTCCAGAGGACAAAGAAAGTCAGCCAAAAGGATTGTGGGATACTTGAGCGCATTCCCTGAGCATGAGTCCAGTGGGGCTGTGTCCACACTGGAAAGCAATAGGGCTTTTATTCTGGGTCCTGGTTTGACTCAGGTTTGGACCCTCCACCCCCGTGGGGTCCTTCAACCCTGAATCTGAGCCCTGGATTAGCATGATATGTGTGTAGAAAGAAGGGGGTTAGGCTTGAGCCTGAGTTCAAACCCCCTAGGCCTACATTGCAGTGTAGATGTATCCTAACCTGCACACACCCTGCTACCAATATCCCTGCATTTGCAGCCAGGGAAACCCCTCAGTCCACATGGCTTAATGCTGACCTGCCAGGTGGCCTTCGCTGGCCTATTGCTTTGAGTGGGCAATTGTCTGCAATTGTTTTTACTACATAAGTAACTTGATTGCTCCTCCTTTTCAGCCTGAAAGAGAGTGTTTGGCACACCCATTGTCTTTAACAAGGTCTGTGAGCCTCTTTGGATCTCAGACCTATCCCCCTGCTGGCAACCTTCAGCATAAGTAATCGGAAGAGCTACCGTACATGTGCTTTCCCTGACTGTCCATGGCCCAAGTTGTTGAGCATGACTGTCTCTCTTTTGTCTGTAGGAGAGGTGGCGACATCATAGTTATTGGGCTGGAGAAGGAATGTGGCATGCAGCGCGGCAGAGTCATAGCCGTATTGAAGGCCAGAGAACTGGCTCCCTATGGGTGAGATTGAATTAGAGCCTGTATTTCATGATCACAAAGGATTCCATCAGGAGAAATGCACAATCAGTGTTTGAGTGCAAGGCCTGCAGTCCTCCAATTGGCCTCTCTTCCTTCAGGGCATTCTAGTGTGGATTCTACGCCATAGGGCAAGCTCCCAGCTGGAGGAGTCACTGTGATTAGGCTCCAATTACACAGGCAGGCCCCCCAGTGCAAGTTAGAGCAGCCCTGAGGCTGGGGTGGCCCTGGATTGGTAGAGCAGAGCATGCTGTGACTGTGCCCCTTCTGCTCCTTATACTGGGACAAGCAGGAGAAGTTGGGGTAGATCTTCTCCCACGTGCCAGATCAATCCAAGCTGGCTTCTTCAGGCAATGGTCATGATCTGCCCCAGAAACATCACAGCAAGTTGAATCTCCAGCTCTCTAACTAGCTGCCTTATTTCCCAGGCTGAGTCAGTGTTAAGATAGTGCCTCTCATTTTGCAAAATGTGATGTTGTGATAACTCTTGGCCCAATCCTGCCAGGTGCTGACTTCCCTGGCCTTTGCAGGCACCGGCACCTGGCAGGGGTCCTCAGTGCTTGGCAGACTCAGTCTCTGCATGAAGAACAAGAAGTGTATTTACTACAGAGTGCAGTGCTTGTCAGTGGCTTCATTCACTCAGAGCAGGTTGAAGATCTGGCTCTAAATAAGCACCTTTGTACCAGCTGCAGCTCCTGGCACTCCATGGAAAACAGTTATGGACATTCATTTAAAATGCTTCATGTAGCAACTGAGCTTCCAAGTAAATAAATAACCATGGCATAGTGTGGAGTTGTTTTTTGCTGACCATTTAAACACCAATATGTGATTGTGCTGTTCATGGCAAGACAAAACAACTAGAAGTTAAGCTGTGCTGTGTGTTATTAATGGCCATTTATTAATAAATCAGCACAGGTAACATGAAATCAAAGCCTTGCTTTCATTCACTTCCGTTGTTCGTTTGTGCCTTGGCATGTCAGGTATAGTGCTTTGTCCCTTTTGTTACCTGCATAGGCCCATTTAGCTAGGTGGACTCATTTCAGAGAGTCACCTGATTTAAAAAAAAATAGGAAAGAAAAAGTATGGGGAATAGAAGACCAGACGAAATGGCCATTGCTAGGCTTGTCCTATTTTACAATATTGCAGCCTTGCTGATTCAGGCACAAAATCCGTCGACTCATCCTTGACCAGCAGGATGAAAATGATGAAAAAGCCAACAATATTGCACTCCCAGTGGCAACAAATTACTTCCCCTGGGTGTGGAGGCATCTGCAAGGCTGCAATATCGCTAAGATGGAGCCAGATACTGTACTGCACTTCTGAGGAGTGGAGGGGAGGGAGGGAGAGGAGATGACTTCCTTGGGGGCTGCTCTCACTTAGGACAGCTTCCCCACAGCTCCAAAATACCAAACTCTCTAGCTACTCCTGCCATTCCCGTTTCCCTTGCCCCGGTGCTGGGGCAGTTCCCCAAGGGGCAAGTCCCTTTCCTTTATCCCAGCACTCCTTTATAGAGTGGCATCAATCCATTATTTGGGTCTTACTAAATGCATGATGGGGCAAATTCTGCCACCTTTCCTCACATTGAATAGGCCCGCACTTTGTGAGCAGCCTCATTGAAATCAATGGGATGAAGGTCTAGCGAATCTGGCCTTACATTAGTGCACAGTACTGTTGTAATCAAAAGAGCCTCGTAGAACTATGTCACTGTGTTGGGGTTTTCAGAGGGAGGCGAGGGTTGCTATTATGTAACTAGTAGTTACACAGCTTTATGTTTTCCTGTGTTAAATATCTCCAGCTGTCTTAGAAAAGCAGATTCACTGACTGTAAGACAAACCCTAAGCAGCCAGCGCTTCTCACTTTTGCTGGGCTGTCTGTTTTCTGGGAGAGCTGCACTCCATTCTCCAACCCTGTTCTTGCTTTCCCAGGGCGCTGGTCGAAGCTGCTATCGTAGCAAGGGACACTGTTGTGTGCTGCTTTGAGAACAAAAACATGGAATGGTGCCTTGCTGTCTGGAAGAGCTGGGGTGCCCGAGAGTTTGACATTTTCTACCAGTCCTATGAAGAGCTGGGAAGGCTTGAAACCTGCATGCGAAAAAGAAGGTAGTGCTTGTCAAATTTAAAATCAAGCATCCAGGAAGGACAGACTACAGGGAACAGAACCTGATGCCCTTCAGCATTCCAGCCTGGGCACTTTTGTATCCTTAGAGAAGGGTTTGGTTGTTTTTTTTTTCTACATTTGCTGCTAAGGAACACTGCAGGGTTCTTGCAGAAACTATCTCCTCTGCAGTGCATTTGCCAGAGATGCAGAAGACCAAACTAGATACCTTTCTGTTTGTTTCTGCCTTTCTTTTCAGCAGGGGATAGAGATGTATTAAGTCCAGAAAGCGGGTGATCTCTCAACAATGTTGCCCTAATGTGTACCACCCTCCTTAACCCTCCACCCATTTCCATTCACTTCTCTATTTTGAGCCACCTTTCTTCCATTGTAAATTCCCTCACAACCCCCACACATCTGGGCAGCTGCTGCTTAGGTCCTCATCCAAAAGAGCTTCATTAACTACACAGATATGCATCTCTCTCTCCCTCAGAGACTGAGCTTTTACACAATACTCCTGTCACCTGCTGTCCCAGTGGGTGAGAGCCCAGCAATAATCCTTCAGTGGCCAATATATTTCTGGGCTGGAAAGATATTGTGCTACAGAGTTACTGTGAAAGACCCAAAGATGATGATCTGTCATTGAATACTGCACAATCTCAGTACATTAATGAGCTAATTAATTGCACTGCTGCAAAGTAAATTGTACACAGAGTCCAATGCAAAGCAAAACATGTCAGCACTTCAGATGCTTTACCAGTTGGTAAGAGAAGGGAGTAATTTAACCAGCAGAACTTGGAAATGGTCCATGTCCCTCTGTTACTTTCCTCTGTAAGGTTTCAGAGTAGCAGCCATGTTAGTCTGTATTCGCAAAGAGAAAAGGAGTACTTGTGGCACCTTAGAGACTGACCAATTTAATTAAACTGGTTAGTCTCTAAGGTGCCACTAGTACTAAGGTGCCACAAGTACTCCTTTTCTTTTTCCTCTGTAAATACATTTGGAAGTAAGCTCAGTTTACTGGTATATAAAAGTGTCTGTTATTTTTTAGATAGAGTTGCTTATATAGTTTATTTTTCACATCACTAAGGTCACACTGGACCCTGGAAAGCATTGTACCCAGTGTACACACAATCCCATTATCATAGAATGTACAGAAGAGTGTAAAAAGTGAATCAACTCTTGATGAATGAATGTGTACTGTGTATTGAAGTGTTTTTATACTGAGAACCTTATACTAAGTTTGAACATATATGCAAGGCTGCTTGATGTAGAATTAGCAGGTTAAATGTCAGATTTACACTTTTACTGCAGGCTGTTAAAATAACCATCAGAAGCAAAACGTATCTCAAAATAAACAGACTCCTCCAAGAATTACATTGCGTCAGTGTCACCGTTTATTGGCGGCTGGTGACTGCATCAGCCACTGGATGTTTGCACAGCTCCATGATCAGGTCAAGAGTTGCTGTATCTGATTAAAATGCAGGCTTTCTCTCAGGGAACAAAGGGTAGGAATAAATGGTAAATTTTCAGACTGGCGAGGGGTAACTAGTGGTGTTCCCCAGGGGTCAGTCCTAGGACCAATCCTATTCAACTTATTCATAAATGATCTGGAGAAAGGGGTACACAGTGACGTGGCAAAGTTTGCAGATGATACTAAACTGCTCGAGATAGTTAAGACCAAAGCAAACTGTGAAGAATTTCAAAAAGATCTTACAAAACTAAGTGATTGGGCAACCAAATGGCAAATTACATTTATCCACATTAAATTTCAAGTAATGCACATTGGAAAAAATAACCCCAATTATATATACAATATGATGGGGGCTAATTTAGCTACAACTAATCAGGAGAAAGATCTTTGAGTCATCATGGATAGTTCTCTGAAGACTACCATGCAGTGTGCAGCGGCAGTCAAAAAAGCAAACAGGATGTTAGGAATCATTAAAAAAGGGATAGAGCATAAGACGGAGAATATCTTATTGTCCTTATATAAATCCATGGTACACCCACATCTTGAATACTGCATACAGATGTGGTCCCCTCATCTCAAAAAAAGATATACTGGCATTAGAAAAGGTTCAGAAAAGGGCAACTAAAATGATTAGGGGTTTGGAACGGGTCCCATATGAGGAGAGGTTAAAGAGGCTAGGACTTTTCAGCTTGGAAAAGAGGCGACTCAAGGGGGGGATAGGATAGAGGTTTATAAAATCATGAGTGGTGTGGAAAAAGTGAGTAAGGGAAAGTTATTTACTTGTTCCCATAATATAAGAACTAGGGGGCACCAAATGAAATTAATGGGCAGCAGGTTTAAAACAAATAAAAGGAAGTTCTTCACACAGCGCACAGTCAACCTGTGGAACTCCCTGCCTGAGGAGGTTGTGAAGGCTAGGACTATAACAGGGTTTAAAAGAGAACTGGATAAATTCATGGAGGTTAAGTCCATTAATGGCTATTAGCCAGGATGGGTAAGGAACGGTGTCCCTAGCCTCTGTTTGTCAGAGGGTGGAGATGGATGACAGGAGAGAGATCACTTGATCATTACCTGTTAGATTCACTCCCTCTGGGGCACCTGGCATTGGCCACTGTCGGTAGACAAGATACTGAGCTGGATGGACCTTTGGTCTGACCCAGTATGGCCGTTCTTATGTTCTCCCCCATTAGATAGCTGAATGGTGGGGAGAGGACAGGGGTCCCCTCCTCCTTGGCCTCTCCAGCACAGCTAACAAGAGTATCACATAACTGAGATATTTTAGACTACATCAGGGCTACAGATACAATCTGCCTGGATACTAGTTAGGAATGGTGCAAGGGTCTGTGGGTTTTTTAAAAAAAACACATTTGGGAAGGACCAAAAGCAGCCCCATCAATGTGAAAGACATGATCCCATCCGCTGTGCTACTGTATGACACAAACGCTTTGGGGAGAAGCTGGACGCCAACTTAAAGCTGTTCCAACTGTAGAGTGGGACTTGGATCCACTGAGGAGTGCAGCTTGGATGCTCCTTCCTGGAGCTCCTTCCATCCGTCTCCTGGTGATGTGCAGGGGTTACTTGACACAACTGGAGTAAAGGAGAGCACGCCAAATGGAGCGTGAAAAGCTAAGGTGCCAAATCCCCAGCTGGTGTAAAGCAGAGTAACTCCACTGCAGCCAATGGCGCGACCTCAGCTGAGGTGCCGCCCCTAAAATCGCTACCTTTGTAGCAAGCTATCTCAGCCCACTGGACTTGTGTCCCCGCCATTCAAGCCCAGTCCAGACCCTAGCACCAGAGTGTGCTCAGCTAGACAGGCTGCGTAGACCCCGAAAACATCTGGGGATGCCCCATCTTTAGCATAGCAGAGACAAATCATCCCCTGCATGGAGGCTGTATTCAGGATGCCCCACCACACCAGTGCTTCCCCAGGGTGAGGGCTTGAGAAACACAGCCAGGGCTTCCAGTGAGCTGTACACTAACATGAAGCCCATTTGTACCATGTCCTGGGCCTCCCCCATTAGATGGCACTAATAATACCTAGTTGTTATGTAGCCCTTCCCATCTGTACACTTACAAAGGAGGGCAGTATCATTATCTCCATTTTACAGATGAGGCAACTGAGACCCGGACAGGCTAAGTGACTTGCCAAAGGTCACCCAGGAAGTCAGCAGCAGAGCCAGGACTAGAACCCAGGTCTCCTGAGTCCCAGGCTTGTATTCAGCCCAGAGGGAGATGCATTCAATAGGTGACAGCCTGAATGGTTGTAAAGAGCGTATTTATTATTATTTTATTAGCCGTCCTTAAACCATACAGAGGCCAAAAATGGGCTCAAACGTGCCAAAAGCTGGTGTGTTCCAAAGCAGCATTGCCTTGTACATTTCTTTGAGAGAAAATAATAGCTCGGATGATCAAAGCAAGCAGGAAACACCAGCGATCTGGACACGGTGTGACGGGACCATGTCGGAGGGCAGGCGAGAGCCGAGATGGCTGGAATGCAAGCATCTGTCCGTGCACACCTCCCATTCCTTCAGCTGTGGGAATTTCACACTGTGGTGGCTTCTTTCTCAAGCAGGAACTCCTGGGCATGCATTCAGGCAGCACATAGCACTGGTTCCTGGGCCCGAGGCCTCTGTTTGGCTGTGTGCTACGTGGGCTTGATCCAACACCCAGCTGAAATCAGTTGGAATCGTTCCATTGACGTCAGTGAGCACTGGATCAGGCTCTGGTCGCATGGAAGAGCCTATTATTTCAGTAGAGTGGCTTAGTATTATTAGTTATTATGCACCACGCGTGTGCACAGCCCCTGCCCACCCCCTCTCCCGAAAAGCTCTTACCTGCTACAAAAGCCAGACAACAATTCAGCAAGGGCCACCACGGGAATGACTAAGGGGGGGGTTATACTGGTTACTGGTCTAGCGTTACTGTAATTGACTCACTTCTTGTGGGCAGCTCAGAGCATGTGGATCTTAGCAGGGGGGTGGAAGAAGTGAAGAGGCCTCCACCCAGCTGAGACCATTCCAGGCACCGGGGGCAGGTGCTGAAGCCAGCGGTGGGATGTGACTGGGTGGGTATAGACTGGAGCCCTCGACCTATTTCAGTGCCGTTGACCCTCCAGGATGTGAGTAAAGCAGCCTGTCAGTGGGGGCAGGGAGAACGTCGCCTAGCACTCGTAGAACCTGCTTGAGCCCAGTAGGCTCCAGGTTTAGAACACAGCACTTTGCAGGGCTGGGCCGATGAGTGGAGGGGGTGGGTGAGGTTGTATGGCCTGCGATGTGCAGGAGGTCAGACTAGATGATCACAATGGGCCCTTTGGCCTTACAGGCTATGAGACCTGCGTTCCATTGGCTCGGACATGAAAATCAGTTCTGGAGGCTGTATGGGTGGGAACGCTTACATTGTATTCCCTGGGCTTCCTTGGAGCAGGACAAGACCCGCCATCAAACCAGACTGTTTATTAGCACAGGCCTCGCTTCAGTTAGCAAGCCATAGGCAGATTTAGTAATGCTCTAAAGGAAAAAACACAAGCTAGAGGATTAAAAAACAATTTTCATGAGACTCCCCGAAACTCTCCAACTCCCATTCCCCCCCCCCCACCGCACCCCAATACAACCCAGCCAAAATCAGGGCAGAATTAATCTGCACAGTGAGGCCTCTCTCCAGAAGGGCCCAGAGTGCATGGTGTCATGCACCCACTCCACGTACGATGAAAAGCACAATTTGTTTAAGACAAAAGGATATTGTGGGGCAGGACTGCAGGGGAAACAGGGCCAGGTTCTTGTTAATAGTGTCATGGACTCAGGTGCCATTCAAGATGAGTAACAGCATTGGGATCTCGCCCAAAGATTGCGCTGTCAAAAATCAGTCACTGGTAAAACAGCAGCTAGAACAGGAGTGGCCAACCTGAACTTGAGAAAGAGACAGAACTGACCAATGTACATTGCCAAAGAGCCACAGTAATATGTCAGCAGCCCCACATCAGCTTCCCAGCCCCCCCCAGCACCTTCCACCCACTGGCAGCACTGCTGATCAGTGCCTCCCCATACCTCCCAATCAGCTGTTTCGTGGGGTGCAGGAGGCTCAGGGGGGAGGGGAGGAGCGAGGGCACTGCAGGCTCAGGGGAGGGGGGCGGGAAGGGGTGGAGTGGAGGCAGAGCCTGTGGCAGAGCCAGTCGTTGAGCAGTGAGCACCCCCCCCCCCCGGCACACTGGAAAGTTGGTGCCTGTAGCTCCAGCCCCGGAGTCGGCGCCTGTACAAGGAGCCGCATATTAACTTCTGAAGGGCCGCATGTGGCTCCGGAGCCCCAGGGTAGCCACCCCTGAGCTAGAGGGTAAGAGCCTCTGGGGCGGGGACTCTCCCCAGTTAGGCCTTCAGGGAGAGGGACTTGAGAACATTGGCACGTGCTGACCAAGAGGCAGTGCATTCGAGCTGTGTAGTTTGATGTATGTTGCAACATATTGTTTTAAACAGAAAGTGAATCTCTTCCTCTGTTGACCAACTGGAGCAAGCCAACAGCTCAGCCTTGTTTTGTAAATTGTACGATGGCGAGGCCAGTAGGTGCACAAGGTCTCAAGCCTCTCCCCCTGCTGCAGGAATGGAGATGGGTTGCAGATGCCTCAAGCCAGAAAGCTGCACTCAAATTAGATTAATCCACCACAGACAATAAAACCCAGGGTATTTTTAATTCTGTCAATGACCAAGAAAGCCTCAAAAAGGAACTACACAGGAACCATTTTCCAAATGCCTGAACGACCTGTCAGGCCACTCAATACAGGAATAGGCTGTTTTAAAAGGCCAGTCAGTCACTACAAAAAAAAAAAAAAAAAAAAAAAAAAATGAATCAAGGAAGATTTAAGGGACACAGCTGTTGGGTCTGAGGCCTAAAAATCCTTTAGGTATGACCGGGACTTGAAGGAATACAGGTTCATTGATGTCAGCGTTAATGCTACTAAAAATGTGTGAGCATTTCTGTGTTTGCATACACTGCCATGGAAAATCCTGCCTGTTTCACCCCACCGACATGATTGCCGAAACCTAGAAGAATGATAATCCTGCATACTCCTGAATACACCACATTCATGTTTAATCAAATCAAACTAGACACATGCTCCTGTTTTAACACAGCTGTTTGATAAGTGTCTCATTAGGGATGAAACCGCTCCTCAACTTACCTGACAGACACATTACTAGCTTGGCTCATATCATTAGCTATTTCAGTGGCAAAGAAAAGTGTAACAGCTCCCCTATTTCAGCCTTGGAAAGGCCTTAGCAAATTGCCCACTTAATTCCACATCCAGTGCGGCTCACATAAAGACTGAACGCTTAGCGAGATGCAGCCAAGGGTACACAACTTGTTCCTGCAGTTTAAATCTGTTTCCTGGAATGTAATTTGGCATGCACAAAGCAGGTCTGGCTTTTTAAGAGCTTAACATTTAATCAGATGTCATTTTATCTAACATTTTAAAAAAAAGCCATCTGCTTCTAGAAGTATTCCTCTGTTTAAAGCATAAGACAAGGCCATCTTTTAAAGCGTGTAGACAGGACATTATTTTGCTAGGCTATGGCTGCACTGCACCCCATCATGGCACAAGCAGAAGTTTTTTTTATAAGCTCATTAGGGCCCTGATCCTTTGACTAAGGACTGCATGGTTATTATCTAGTATTAGGCTTGGGCCCACTGTGAGGAGAAAATGGGTCGGAAATCCCCTGTTCTTTAATACGCAATTTTAGTTGCCTTTCACGTGACCACTTTGTGGCACTCATTGATAAAGACTGAGCCAAGCTCTAGAACAGAGGTTCCCAAACTGGTCCGCGAGCTCCATTCAGGTGATCCGCGGATAGTTCCCTCTAAGGTGCGCACCTAGGCAGCTGCACACAAGAGAACGAAGGGCCACCCATCCGCGCAGGCGTGGCTCCGCTAATTAGGTGCGTGGACCCTGGAGAAGACACACATGTAAGCTGAGGGGGTGGCCCTGGGAGGAATAGGGGGTAGGAGGGAGGGAGCAGTGGAGTTAGAAGAGGGGGTGGGGGGAATTTGGGATGTGCATGGCTGCTGCAGCCAGAGAAAGTGGCGACTTTCCCCAGCTTCAGGGCTGTGGCTGCTGTGGCAGGGGAGATAGGGAGAGACCCCCTTCCTTCCCAGCCCCAGCTAGGGGGCTGCCACAGCGAGGGAGAGAGAGCACATCCATTGCATTAGAAAGGTAAGACCACTGATATTAAAATATGAGTTGTGTGCTTTTATTTGTAGAACAAAAAAAGGTTAATTATTATTACTTTTTTTTTTTAATATAGCGCTTTTATCCAAATCATTTTACAATAGTTAACTAATGGTACAAACAACATTTGGAAAGTTCATTAAGTGGTCCGCCGAGACCCTCACAATTTTCAAGTGGTCCATGGAAAAAAAAGTTTGAGAACCACAGCTCTAGAATAGCCAAAGGCGATTAAGAAAACGTTGCAGAAAGACAAGGTAGGTGTAAATGCAAGCAAACGGAACAGGTGAGGCAAATCAAAGCCCCAGTTTTTTGGGGCCAACAGGCACTAACCTTAAATGAAGAGATGCTAATGAAGGGCAAGTGCAATTATTACGTAATAAACCCACCACAGCTAGAGCGAGAACATCTCTTCAATAATGGAGCTGTAGGTCTGCCCTCACCCTGTGCTGGCTGCATGTAGGATTGAGATATCTCTGCGGCTTTGCTCATTAGCTCCCAGGCAGGGCCGGATTAAGACCTTTAGACGCCATAAGCACTGAAAAGATTATGGTGCCCCCCCCCCATATGTAATTCAAAATAAAAACAAAACTATACTGTAAAATAAAATTTTATTTTTCGAAATGACACAAAACTTACATATATGCTGAAATTAAAATAGCTTCTTTCTAGATTTTCTGATTGCAAAATTCTGGATAAGTTCATCGACGCTGACGCGACAAAGCATGTCCGCTTCCATACACAATAGGGAAAGTGAATCAAGTCTGTCCTGACACATTGTTGTTCTCTGAGGGTTTTTTAGTCTTTTCAGCTGCGAAAAAGAGCATTCTGTGGCGCAGTTAGTAATCATCGATGTTAGAAAAATCCGTTGTGCAATCTCTACATTTGGAAATACACATTGTATTCCGCCTTTCAGTATTGTGTCATGAAGACCAATGTGACTGAATTTCATTTTTCCTGTTTCATTAAACTCCGTGCGCATATAACAGTGGAACTGCTGTACTTCTCCACAGAGATTCATGTTCAAGTTAACAGGGTACGAGTCAACTAGCTTTTGGGAACCTTGTGAATATTGTTTGTCAGCTAAGTCCATATCGTTTAGAAAAGAAAATCTACTTAATACTTCTTTGTACACTTCACGTCCCCTCTTCATATGAGCTTCACGTGTATCAATTATAGCGTAGTAAGTAGATACGCAAAATTTGTCTCTAGGATTCAATGCTGTTTCTGTTGCACTGCTATTATTTGCTTGTTTTTTCCTGATTTGCTTGCGGGACTGGGCTTCTTTGTAGTTAGTATCAGGCAAGATATCTTTTGATATGTCTTCATAGCACATGTTCTAAAAGCTTTTTCTGCATTCCTTGATGACGCTCTGACATGCTGGCAGCGTTAGCATAAGATTGACCTCTGCACTTTGAGAAATCTATTTTGCAAGCTTGGCACAGATAATGCAGTACTTGATTTGCCATTTCTTCACCAGTGTGGCTTTTCAAATTGAGGAATGTTATAAATCGTTCAACTGGTTTTTCCATCTGTGGGAGACACATATCTTAGTACAATACTCAATTGATCAATATGTGAAAGATCAGGTGTAGAGTCGACAGATAAACTGAAGTACCCAGCAGTACTTATTTCATCCACAATAGCTGAATGAATATTGTCACTCATTAGACCAATGAGTTCATCACATATTGTCTTGGATAAGTATGATGGGTTACCTTTGCCAGCATTCCCATATTTTGAGATATGGCCTACTAAAAATGGGTCAAACTGAGCCACAAGCTTCAACAATCCCAAGAAATTTCCATTCTGCAATGATCCAAATGTGTCATTTGATCCCCGGAAAGGCAGACCACGTTCAGCTAATGACAGGATCTGACTTCCTCGCATTATTTCGATCTACGTTAGTAGGATGGCCCCCTGGTTTAGGGGAATAAGTAATAAAAAGAGAACAGAAAAACAGGGGAAGAGGGTGTAGTGGAGTGTAAGGAAGTCTAACAAAGTTCTGATTTTTCCCATGATGACTACTTCAATGTTTTTGAAATATCAAATATCAAATTAAAACAAAAATTTTTTGGTGCCTTCTGCTTTTCTGGTGCCCTAAGCACGTGCTTAGGCTGCCTATCGGGTAATCCAGCCCTGCTCCCAGGTCAGGCAGCAGGTCTGATTTACTGGTGTAAAAAAAATCTAGGCCCAGGTTCTCCCCTGCGCTCAGGTTGCTTTGCGGTCTCTGCACAAGTGACCAGGCAACTATTAACCAACGGCTCCTCATCACATAGCGCCATAAGAACAGTTTGTACCTGGCCCCTGACACAGGGACCGTGACCAGGGACTGGTGATGGTTTCCCTGCACCCCTTTAATCTCCAGTCCTTGGCAAGCCGCGTGCATTGGAGCGGTCCTCAGGCTACGGGTATGTCAGGGTATCGGCCTGGTGGCCAGCTGGCTGTGGATGAGGGGAACAGAGAGGTGATGACAGTGGCGTGACATTAATTTGCAGCAGCTGAGGATCTGGCTCAAACTTTCTATACTGAGTCTCCTACTGCATTAAGATCTTACCGGGGGCCTGCATTTCTAGTCGGAGTGAAGCAGCTGATTTGATTGTTAACTAGGGGCTTGTCGTCACTTGAAAGTCAATTTGGCGGAAGGTAGGGTGTGAGTTTCAAGGGCAATAGCTGTGCCTGAATAACTCAGACTGTAGGTAAGCCCTTCGTCTTTTTTGGCTGCCAGCATTGGCGTCGCTGACCGGCAAAGGTGGTTGTTTTTGTTAATCATAAATGAGTTTACATCGCTCACTGTTGCAGCTTTGTCCCTGTTACCAGCAAGAAGGAGAAAACATCTGCTAGCTCAGGGTATGGCAACACTAGGCAGACTCTCCCAGCGTAGCTGGGCTTCCGACGCTACGCTGGCATTACCCAGTACCTTAGAGGCGGCCTACGCTGACAGATGGGGTTTTGCCATCAGTGTGTGGCAACACCAGGCGGAAGCATTCGTCCATGGCTATAGTTGCGTCTACACTCTTACGTGGCCATAGCTGGGGCGCTCAGGGGTGTGTGTTTCACGCCCCTGCTGACATAGCTACGTTGACCTCACTTGTAAGTGTAGACCAGCCCTTGGTTTTGAATGAGGTTTGCATGTTTTCCCCCATCTGGGCACTAGAGGGCGCGCGAGCTTCAAGGAGATTCGGACAACGGGAGGGTTCTATTTTGGTCCAGACGAAATAAATCCAGATCGCAAAGTAAAGCCCCATTCAGACCTGTACCGTAGCCCCCCACACCTGCAGCTAGCACCAGTGTGTTGAGGAAGGTACTGAGCAGTGCACAAGGGGAGAGCCGCTTCCCTGCTGCTCTTTCCTCAGTGTCTGGACAGCACAATGATTTGTGTAGGTCAACTTTTCCCTAACTCTCCCTGGGTTCCTATACAGCCCTGCCTGCCTCGTCTTAAGGCGCTCATTGTTTGTTTCCATACCTAGCTAATCCTTGGCCCGACCATTTTCAGCTTGGCAGTTGGTTTCTTGCCGTTCGGTTACATTTTAAATTCTAACAAAATTTAACGGGGTTAGGCGTCTGGCCCTCTTTGTGCAGGTCTGAGCAACTTCTGTCCACACACTTGGGCCCCTATTTGCCACCTCATTAGCTGAACCACAGAAAGCTGGAGAAGCATTTCCTCCCCAAAGAGAAATTGGGGGAAATTCACCCCTGCACAGAGGACCTGCCCAATGTTTATGCCCCATTTGCACTCTAGTGCGAGGACTTAGAGCGGTGCATGGGTTTAGGGTGGGAGCTTTGCACAGGGGTGAATTTCGCCATAAAAGAAGAGTGTGCAGATGAGATATTAAGAGCTTGCAGAGCAGCTACTGAGCAGTGACTCCAGTCGGCTAAGGATCTTTGTGCTTAGTGAGCTTTTTTTTTTAGGGCACAAACTTGCGCAGACGCTCTGCTCTCAGTAATCTGATCCGTACAGTATTAGCCATTATACCGCACTTGGTGAGAGCTGCAGAAGTCATCACCATTTATTATCGAGCGCTGGCAACTGCCAGGAAGCGCTGGGTACAGCCAGCACCTGAGTGAAAATAAAAGCACAACTGAAATTCACCACCAAGCGCCTATACTGGCATATGGCATTGCCTCAATTCTGTGGCCATATTAATCCAACCGCTCTCTGCCCAGCACACATCAAAGATGTGACACCCCAGCCACAAAGCCAAGAAAATCCACAGCTCCAGTTACTTCAGTGTCCTAGTGCCAGCGGAGACGTGGCAGGCGCCCCTTTAATAATCCGTCTCAGCTCGACTCCTCAAAGGACCAGCATTGCAAAGGACAGTGCAATTAAAAACTGCGTACACAAACTCAATTTAACAATAGAATTGTCACAATGTGTCGGCATCTAAAGCAAGACCCCCCCTCGGGTGAATGGGGCCAGGATTTCATTCCCGGTCCCCAGGTGTATGTCCCCTTCATGTCCCTGCAGCTGGAGCTTTCTGGCTATCTGTGTGTCCCCCCCCCACCTCCCCGCCCCCACACACAGACACACAGCTCCGCTCCCTTGTGCTCGGCTGCAATGGCCCTGAGGGGCTGTTCCGGCATCAGGAGATGGCTGGAAAGCAGAGCCATTCTGGCAGCGCCCACGCCCCTGACAAGCGTCTCAGGAGAGGTGGTTTGGCACAGAGCAGGCTACGTGGGCTCTTTGCCACACGGGAGTGCTGACTACGTGGGCTGTGTGGAGCTGGTTGGGCTCTGTGGTGGCAGTTGGGGGCAGTGGGGCACCATGGGGGAGCTCCAGGAGGCAGAATACCCAGTGAAGCGCCCCTGCATTTGATGGTACCCCCTCCTCAGCACGACCTCCTCCCCTTGAGGCCTGCTCGACTGGCTGGCATGCTGCGGGGAGGCAGGCCCAATGGCAGGGGCTGCAGCTGTTACTGAGCCTGGGATAAGCCCCAGCTCCTGCCTAAGGCCAAGCCGGTCACAGGCTGGCAGTTTCTCTGCTTCCCCTTGCTCTGCCATGTCGCAAGCTATGGCTACATGGCCCAGGAAAGCAAAGCAACAAGCTGTGTGGTCATCCACGTTAGCAAACACAGGTTAAACAAACCACACAGCACAACCAACTCGGCTTTGAACTTGGCTTAGCCGCTCCCATTCAGCCCCCGACTCCCAGCTTGGCCTTGACTCCAGCTGTTGGCTTTTCGCTCAGGGTAACAAAGCCTAGCCCGGAGCCTGGGGTTTCAACCGGCGCTAAGCCAAGTTCAAAGCCGAGTTGCTGCAGTGTCACGGCTCGCTGACCCCCCCTCGCCCCCCCCCCCCCTTCTGCAGCGTAGACGTCGTTTAACTCAGTGGGCTTCGTTGTGTAAGTGCTATGTGGGTAGGGTGACCACATGTCCCGATAAAAACGGGACTGTCCCGATATTTAACCCTTTGTCCTGCGTCCCGACCGATGTACAATCGGGACCCCATTTGTCCCGATATGCAGGTAAGGAGGCGAGTGGGGGGGGTAATGAGGGGAACAGCGAGGGGCGGGAGGGGTGACGAGGCGAGCCAGCGAGGGCGTGGGGGGGGGGGTGAGGAGACGAGCGGCGAGTGGGCAGGCTGGCAGGGGAGTGAGGAAGTGAGTGGTAGGTTGGGGAGGTGGTGAGCGGGGTGTGGGGGACTGAGGAGGGACATGGCAAGCCAGCAGCAGGCCAGGGGGTGAGGAAGGGCACGGGGGCGGCCGAGCGGGGAGGGGGCAGGACCTGGGGCACAGTGGGGGGGGGCGGCGCTGGGAGGAGCAGGGGTGGACTGTGGGCGGGGCCGATGTGTCCGATATTTTACTGTTGTGATGTGGTCACTCTAGATGCAGGAACAGGCTCAGACTGCCAGCAGGGCTGTTGGTTTGTAAAGCACTGTCCCCACCGAGAGAAACAATAATGCAGCTGGGTTGTGTGGCGGGCGGGGGGCATGTATCAGCTAGCCTTTCCGGGAGCCAATCATTTCAGCCTAATCAGTTTGCAACTGTCCCTCCAGGAGGGTTTGCTTAGTGCAGAGGGCCCCAAACTGTGGGGTGCGCTCCCCTAAGGGGGTGTGGAACAACATTTGGGGCTGGGGGGGGCTGCGGTGAGGCCTGGGTGAGCCCCAACAGGGGCATTGGTGCTGGACCCAGGGGTGCTGGGCATGGGTGGCGGGTATCATAGCAGGCTAAGCCTCCCCTGACCCGGGTTGTGGCCCTGCCCATGTTCCACCCCGAGGCCCTGCCCTTCCTGCCCCTGTACCTGAAGCTGTGGGGGGGGACTTAGCTCCAGCTGGCAGCCCTGAGTTAAGGCCAGAGGCGACCCAGGGCGGCACTGGGGTTGAGGCAGGCCGGCAGGCTGGGGCTCCTCTGGCCACGGGAGGAGGGGGAGGTGTTCAGGGTGCTGGTTGATGGGGGTGAGGGCAGAAGGGGGGGTTGGGCTAGCCTCCCCAAAGGGTGTGGGGGGGTGTTCACCCACTGCCCATGCTATGGTGCTGCAGCACCCCCGGCTTGAAGTGGATTTCATTATTTACAGGGTTTATAGTTTGGTTCAATGGCTCTCAGCACCCCCATTATAAAAATTGTGCCAGCACCCCTGCACTGGGGGGAGGGAGGGGGAAGGGACAGAGCGCCACCCAGCCCCACTCCACTCTCAGCTCTGCACTGCCCTGCCCCAGCCTTGGGCTCTGACCGCAGCACCACATGTGCTGGCCCGGGTCCTGGCCCTATCCCCTAGCCTCAGCCCCTGGCCACGGCCCCACCTCCAGCTGCAGCCCCAGCCTCTGCCCCCTTACCCTTGCCCCCCTCCCCCATGGAGCTGCAGCCCCACTCCCGGCCCCGACTCTGAGGGAAGGGACGGGGGCACGGACAGGGTAAGTGGCGGGGAGCACGACCCTGAAAAGTTTGGGGCCCACTGGCTCAGTGGCTTTTCTTTTTAAACACAAGCACACACTGTGCAGGGAGGGACAGGCAGCTGCCCCTGGATTATGAATCAGAGAGGCTACCTCTGTCCCTAGATAACTCGCCCTCAAAAAGAGAGAGGGTGACTCACCGAAACCTACAAAGTGAAGGTCTTTTGTGCCCGGCCTGGCCTGCTGCTCAGCTGCCAAAGCAGGCAGGCAAAGGACCACTGCCTCCAGGGCACGGCCCAATTTCATGACTTATCACATGCAACGTAATCAGAGGGCCCAAGTCTGCAAAGCCCGACTCATGTGAGCAGCTCTTACGCGCATGCGTGGTCCCAGACAGTGAGGGGTGCAGGAATGGGCCCTTATCAAACCACCCAGCGCCCGGGAGCAAGGGGCTTGTTAGCCATAGTCCGAGCGGTCACGGCCCAGGCCTGCCAGGCACACACATTCACTCCGATCAGTGCCACTGACAGTGACCCCTGTTTTAAAGGGGAGCGGTCACGTTTCCATGCAAGGCCACAAGGGCTAATAACCCTTTTCAGATGGTGCCTGATGACAAATTGGGACTGCTAATAGAGAGAGGTGCCTAAATTAGAGGGGATCAGCGCTAGAAATGAACAGATGGGACTGTGGGGCCTTAAACACGGTGTTAGCAGCAGGAAAGCAGAAGCACAGATGGGGGAGGGGGAAGAAGAAGCTTCCGGAAAGACGGCACTGAGACTGTCGAGCTGACACCGGGGCTCCGAACACCTCATTTATTTACTCTTTGATGCGAAGAGCACGCCAGGCTTTCAGTCAGGCCAAGAAGAAAAGCCGTCCCCAAAGCGAGAGCTGTTGGATCTGCCAATGCAAACCCCATTGGTCTGTGTCCCGAAGCATCAGCTTGCAAAAGGGTTAAGCAAGAGGTTTATTTAATTAATGTCTATTTATTCACTGACTTACCCAGCCCCCGGAGCATTTCTTTGGCAGCTGTTTAGCCCTGAGAGGCCTGTTTCTGAGCTGGCTTGCACAGTTTTGTGCTGGGATTAACTCTGTTGACTTGAGCGGAGTTTCTCTGGATTTACCCCAGGTAACTAAGTTCAGAATCTGGCTCTAAATTGTCAAATGCGCCTTTAGTTTCTACTACATCAGCTGCTTCCTTGACTATGGGATGAACAAGCTACGGTGCTTGGTTGAAATAAAGGGCTTAAATGCAGCCTGTACTTCCAGAATTATTTGCGGATGGGAAGGAACAGCAGAAGTATTTAGGGTTCCCCAGTCTGTTGTACCAACTGCATTTCACTCCTATTTCTGCATTCTGATGATTAAAGTCTGTGCTGCCTTTTCCATTGTCTAGTAATCCAACAATTTAGTGTCATTACTGTGGCTTTGATGTTGACATGCTGGAATACTGCTCCCGGGATTATGCTATGAGAGTCTTATCAGTCATCTCATAATCCACACTTTGTCTATTGAGAAAGGAAGAGAAAGGGTAATTTAACTGTATTCAGAGTTTCTCCAGTCCCAACCAGGCAAATTTATCTGCGCAGAACATTGCTCCTTATCACCAGGAAAAAGGCCTGCTGCACACTTTACATTTAGATTGACCTAGCTACGTCGCTCTGGATGTGAGAAAGTCACACTCCTAAGCACTGTAGTTAAACTGACCTAATGCACGGTGTGGACGTGGCTAGGTCCATGGAAGAATTCGGCTGTGGAGCAAGCTCCCGCCACTTGGAGAGGTGGATCAACCACAGCGATGGGAAACCTAAAGCGTCTACACTACGGCACTACGGCGCCAGTGCGGGAGTTGCGCCATTACAGTGTCAGTAGTATAGACATGCCCTAATATTCCCACCGAACGATCCCGCCATGCAGGGTCTAGCTACCTGTTTACATGGCCCTCCCCTTCCTGGCGTGTGAGAGTCTCGTACTCATTAATGGAGTTTATCCAAACACCTCTGCAGACAGGAAAATATTATCTTCATTTTACAACTAGGGAACCGAGCCCTGGGATAGATGAAGGGACTGGCCTAAAGTCACACAGCTCTGGCCATGCTGGGCTTGGATCCAGGTCTCCTGAGCCCCAGTTCAGTGTCCCATCCCATCTCTGTTACTGATGTAGGCACTCACTCCGGTTACAACACAGAGTGATACACAGGGCCTTGCCCTCAAAATTCAAACAAAGCCATTCAGCAGGCATGGTTTTATCTTCCTGTCTCGGGGAGGTTCCCCCCAGCTGCCCCATCTTGTCTCCCACTCATGCCAGTCCCTCATTCTGTGACAATTCTTTCTACGTGGCTCTCCTTTGAAACCACAGGTTTTCCTGCAGCTGCAACTTGGCACTGTCCGCTTCCCACCAGCTATGAAATGTGCAGTTTGGCAGCTGAGCACTTGAATCAGCTCATTAGTTCACTCCTGGGAGTCGCCCACCACTGATCCTTGCTGTGTCTCTTTCTCTGCGATTCTATCAGTTGCAGATGTTTTAACAAGAGCTTTTGGTTAGAGAGTTAATAGGCTTGCGCTAGCATCAAGGAGACCTAATGAGAACCAAAATAGTTCCGTGAATTTTTTTGGTGACAGCAAGAGGCCCTTTTGTGCTCCATTCTGGAGGCTGCATACTAACATTGGAATTTGCATGGGAAAGTCATGGACAGAATTATGCATGCATATAGGATGTCACTGTTGGCTCTGTGCTAGATGGAAACAAATGGAAGGCCCAGACTCGTGGCTAATACTTGCGCTGTGCTGAGCGAAAGGGCTGCTGACTTGCCACAGGTGCATTGCATGAGGAGAGATGGGAAATCAAAGTCTTCTCCCTGCTGTCAATGCAGCTCAAAGTGAAAGACCCTGTATGTAGTCAGGAAAGTAAGGATTTCCCTGGGGACCTGGTCAGCACCCTCTTTTCTCACTAGAGGTTCTCACCAGCCAGGCCAGGTCCTCAGCTGGTGCAAATGGATATAGCTACATGGCCAGCAATGGAGCGGCTCCAGTTTACACTAGCAGAGGATCCTGCTGGGGCACATGTACAAAATGTACTAATATGAATACAGGCTTTTCAGCAATCAGGCCCTTATTGAGTCTGGGTCTATTTGGAAGCTATTCCTACACACCTGAATCAGTCGTTCATTATGTGCTATTATTTTCTTTGCAAGAGATTGACTGTACTCAAAAGCCCATTGTTATTTCTCACAGGCCAAGCAGGATTGAAATTGAAAAATCTTTCCTAGGAAGTCTCCCTCCACATCCAGCATTCATTAAGATTATTGATTTCGCACTAATGCCTGAAAAAATGGAATTTCATTCTAAAGCACAACGCCCAAATGGAAACAAGAACTGCATTCAGTGTGAACATTTGCAGCCTTTATAATTCATCCCACAGTAATGAGCCCTGCTCCCTGCATGTCTTCAAACCCTCCTTGAGACACTGCTATTATCCGTTTGTGTTATGGGGACTCAGCCCCGACTCAGCTCAGAGTCCCCTTGCATGGGGTGATGTCCATAATAAGCAACAGGCTCTTCCCCCAAAGAGCTTATAATTTAAGAGGGGTGGGAGACGAGACAGAAGGAGAGGGACTTGACCAAGGTCACGCAGCTGGGCAGTGGTTGAGGCAGGACCAAAACCCAGATTCCCTACCTGGAGGGCACAAGGAAAGGTTAAGCACACTTCACTGTGTCGCCAGAAAACATGAGCATTTGTAGCACGCAAAGGGTTAATGGCCAATTTCTCTCCCTCAGTGGTTGTCCTGGCTGGTTTTAATGGAGAAGAATGCTCTCCATGGTGTTTCTAATGTGCCCATTCACCTCAATATCACAGCACCAAACAAGCGAAGCCGGAACGAACATTGCTGTTGCTCTGTGGCCCTGGGATCAGCTGTGTGGGAGTTTCTACATTCAGGGTTTTTTTAAAGTTTATTATTTCATTGCTTGGGTGACATTCCTGGGAAAAGACAACTAATGGGAAATGCATGGCCTACACACTGCCATCTGCATGTTGTCACGCTTGGCATCAGCCTGACCTCATCCAGCAAGGCATTCCATACCCAGGCTCTCGCTGCTGGGAACACTCTGCCTCCAGCTGCCGAGCGGCTCCATCTGGGTCTCCCCTGCTTGGTCACACTTGTGAAATGTAGACGTGCATGAGGGTCACGGAGGGCGAGACCCTCAGGGCTGGAGCCAGGTCCCAGCCTGATAAGGGTTTTGCACAGTAGGATCAAGACTTTGAATTCTGTACCAAAATGCATGGGGAGCCAGTGGTGTTTGTGAAGCAGAGCGTGTATCTTGATGCTGCACGGACTTCATTCAGCCTGAAGCAGGAGGAGTTGTAGCAGCCTGTCCGGGAGGAGATGAAAGCATGGACCTCAGGGGAGGTCCTCATCTGACACGAAAGGGCAGAGTCTTCCCAGTGAGTCAGAGGTGAGAAATAGTATTTTCTCTCTGTGGCCGTCCACATTGCCCATGGGAAGGGAAATCTCTTAGGCACCACTAGGAGACACTGATCTGATGCCTTCAATCGCTGGTGAGGTCAGCACATTTGCAAGCTCTTCCAAGTGTTTCCCAATTCCCTACTTACATCACGTGGGCTGAGCTTCATCCAGCTGCTGGTTTCTTCCAACTGCTGGGAAGAAAACAGAAGCCGCGTCAGTGGAAGAGGAAACGTACAGTCGGGTGCCACCTGCATATTGGTGGCTCATGAGTCTGTGGCCTCTCACCGCCTCCCTGAACAGCCTCACGTCATTATGGAGGAATGAGGGAACCAGCTGAACCCTGTGGGCATCCGTACAGTAGAGCGCTAGGCGATGGGGAG
Organism: Natator depressus; assembly: GCF_965152275.1. NCBI lineage: Eukaryota > Metazoa > Chordata > Testudines > Cheloniidae > Natator > Natator depressus. The sequence continues at coordinate 76,277,820 of NC_134243.1, forward strand.
CAGCTGGACAAGCCTCAGGGATCTGTTCTTCAGGCATGAACAAAGTCACCTGAGCACTGCCCTGTTTAGTCCGGCAGCCTGCCGTGTGAGTCGCCAGCATCTGAATGGTGTCACAAGCCAGAAAGACAGGTAGCGGCAGCCGTCCACTGGTTTGCTTCCTATCCCAGGCCGTCCATCAGCACCATTTCTGTGCTGGGCAGGGGGTTCAGTCTCACAGGTGGACAGTTTGAATGTCCTTGGCCCAAGGATTTCCTCAGAAAGCTGCTAGAGGCCTCAATGCCACTTCTACCCCTTTCATCCACTGGCCGAAGGAGATGTAGCTGATGGGGAGAGGGGCCAGGGTGTGGCTGGAATGCAGCTGGGTTCTGGCTATTTCCAGCAGCTGGGCTGGCCCTTTGGGCTCACTGTAAGACCACCACCCTGTTGTTAGTTCCTGTGGGAGCCCTCTCTGGGGAGAAGGCCACACAAACCATTCAGAGGTTTAATACAATGTGGCCCCCAAAGACAGTGCATATGATTGCAATAGCGGTCACAGCTGCTCCGTAAAGACTTTTGTACTCCCTAGTGCGAAAAATCCCTAGGAACGGGAATTCCTCCACTGCCCTGGGCAGATCATTCCCCAGGCTAATGCACTGTCGGAGGGATTGCACTGATGTTCAGTCTCAATTTTGTGTCTCTCCCCATCACTCCTAGTAATACCCCATCATCTGTCATGCCAGACGAGTCCTCTCCCTCTCCAGGGTCAAATCCTGAGATGGCTGATCAGCTGCGGCTCCAGGCACCCTTACCCAAGCCTGACCCTCTGGCATGGATTCTCTTCCAACAATGGAAGCTGCAGGCTCTCGGGCCCAGACCCTAAAGGTATTTCGGTGCTAACTCCTATTTAAATTGATGGCAGTTAGGCACCTAAATAACCTTGAGAATCTGAGCTTCAACGTCAATGGAGTTACTCCAGTTTTACCCCGTGTAACTCAGATCATAGCCTGGCCCTGCAGATTTATGGGTCATTCAGGTTAATAAAATAAATGTGTTAGTGATTGGGTGGGTCACATAGCCTCGTTGCCTCAGTTTCCCCCACCTGTAAAACAAGGAACTGGTACTTATCGGCAACAAGTATTTTATTATTTACCATTCATATTTAGTCTGGACTGCTGAGTGCGTGTTCCATGGGGAATGGCTCAAGTAGCTTTGCTTGGGACGATTCCCTGTTACGTAATTGCTTAACGCTGCCATTCTTCTAGCCCCGTTCCTTGGAGCTCGCATGTTTGCTCAGTAATAGAGTGCAATATTTTAATGGAAAAATAATGTGTGCTAATGGAAACTCAGTTCTGCCTATGCAAAGGACTGTAATGAGATTTTATTGTAACAGGCTGTTCCTACAGAGACACAGGCTTTCCTTTTTAGTGGGGGCACCACTTTGGCTACATACGGCATTCAGCCTCGAGGGAATTTTGCTGCAAAAAAGACAACACGACATACCCACGGGATTTGATTCGAGAAGAGTGGTCATTAGAAAACCACTCATTTGGCATTGTGCTAGACCCAGAATTAAACAGCTGGGGGAGCTCCTTTTGCTGAGCACAGTTTGATATCCCAGAAGAATTCAGGGCAAAGGTGGGAAAGCAGAAAGGCCTAGTAACTAGGAAACAGAGGCCACCTTCCTAGAATCATAGAATATCGGGGTTGGAAGGGACCTCAGGAGGTCATCGAGTCCAACCCCCTGCTCAAAGTAGGACCAATCCCCAATTTTTGCCCCAGATCCCTAAATGGCCCCCTCAAGGATTGAACTCACAACCGTGGGTTTAGCAGGCCAATGCTCAAACCACTGAGCTATCCCTCCCCCACAAATGCCTTCCTAGAGTGACATCTGGAAACATATAGGGAGGTGCAGGCGGTAGCCGATTCATGTGTTCTTAGGCACTGCCACCTCCAATGGCTGTAAGGTCTTGATTAGAGGACTGGCTGGTTTACACTTCTGTAAACCTTGCAAAACAAACCACAGTGGCGAAGGGAGCTCAGGGCATGTTCAGATTGCTGGAGACACCAGGAATGCTCACTCCGCTGAAGCCAGTGGGAATGACACCAGTGTAAAATTGGTGTGAGAACAGACTCAGGCCCTCTGTAAGTAATGTTCCAGCGCCACAGGTGAGCATTTCCCAGTGCTAGCAGTGAGCACCCCATACATTCTTCATTCACCCTACACTAGTGCCTGGGCTCTTCTTGTTTCAAAATCTGGACTGCCATAACTAAAATGTTAACAACTCCTTGCTCACTAGACAAGCGATGTCACGGGCTACTGATCCCATGGTTAAAGCAGGGGGCTGGGAGGTTGGCCTCCACAGTTCTGTTCCTGGCACTGCCACGGATGCAGCGCCTGACCTTAGACAAGTCACGCCACCGCTCTGTGCCTCAGTTTCCCCCTATAAAACGAGGCTCACACTGATCTACTTCAGAGGCATGATGAGGCTTCACGATCAATGAACTGTGAAGTGCTTTGGGATCCTCAAATGGAAGGTGGGAGAAAAGTGACTATTGCTGTAAAAGAAATCCTGTGCGCTACAGTGAAGCAGAAAAAGACCTGGAGAGCATTTCCATGAGAAAGAATTGCCACCCACAGCTGCCTTAGAAATAAACCCATTCTTATTAAAAGCCACTGCACACAATAGGGCCTTTTCATTGCAAAATTGTGCAACACGCAGTTGTTTTAGGCTGCATCCCTCTCACCTTTGTAAATAAACTCCTAGTTTATTTAAGTCCCCTGGCCTTGCCACCCACAATCACTTGCATTTACATTTTGATGAGGATCCCTATTTATTTAGCAACTAGTGCAATGTATATTTTTCTACAGTGTCTTTCATTCAGTGCACGAAAGGATGGGGGACGAGAGACCTTGCTGTTTGCGGAGTTGGGGCCCCCCTGCTCTGCTCCTGACGGACGGACATGCAGACCTAGGCCCACATTAAAAGCATTCGAATGGGCTTTGTCGCTGGGAATCAGCCAGTTTCTCCCACGTACAGCTTCCGACAACATTATGCAGCTGCTATGGCACCCTGCTAGCTTTGCGGCTTCAGCATCCCACTCCCCTTCTGCTCCTCCTGGTGACCTTTATCATTCTTTATCGCAGTCTGTGTCCATGCATGTGTGAACCTGTTCTTCCGGCATCAAGACAGCACAGTTCAGCAATCAGACCTGTTGTGAAGGGTAACAGGACCTGGCCTAAGCCACCTGGCTGCCTCATTGCTATAATTAATAGGAATCTCTGTTTCATCCCTACTCTAGCTGTCAGTAGATAACGAGTACCATGTCAGTCATAAGACAGGGCGTAGCAGCGCTGAATCAAGAGACAGAATGTGTGGGTTGGGGGGGGGTGTAGGAGTGGTGCTGTCTGGGTTTGTGTTTAAACTACTTTTCTGACATAGTCACATGCGCTGCGCATATGGCACCTGAGTTAAATGGAAGACTCCACGCACCCTTGAGCCGCTGTCAGAGGATTTTGGTGTCATCTTCCTAAGGCCACGATTTTTTGCAGAATTGCTCTGCAGCAACTAGACCCTTCAGGGAAAGTCCCATAGACGTTAATAGAACCGATACGATTTGTATAGAAACTTAATAAGGCTTTATAGAAAAAAAAATAAGCCTGTAGAATGAATAGAAAATGACAAACTTTCCAAAAAATCTATAGAATTGTATAGGCCAGTTCTAAAGCAGGGATAGAATTCTGTATTCAATTCTGTAGGATAGGTGGGGAGGAAAACAACCCTATGGAAACATTATCATTTCCCTTTAAATACTGTAGGACTTTGACTACCTTGTTCTGTTCTATAGGAAAGTCAAGTAGCGTTCCTGGAACTAACCTTTGCTGGCAAAATATTACTGGACTCTCCGGCACTGCTCACAAGGCAGCTGCTCACAATGACTACCACTTTGTTATCTATACAGCACCATAAGCATGGTGCATTTCTGGGTTTTTTTGATCATTTTGACAGAAAATATCAAGTCTTATTTTAAGCATTTTTCTTAGATGATCAATTGAGGTGTTCACAGGTGCACAAAATTATGGGTTTTAAGCTTTTTTTCATTTTTATCAATTTACATTTTCACAGTGTGACCGGAGTCCTCGTGGGGAACCAGCTGTGGTCACTCAATTAGGGTGAACTGCAAAGAATGGGGCAGACAGTCCCCATAAAGCTGGTGGATATTCCAATGCTTAGATTTACCAAGCCAGCATAAAACAGCTTCTTTATTACCTTACTGGTTACTCAGAAGTCCAAACAACACAGTTCCCTTCAAGTGATCCAGCCTCAGGCCTCCATCCAGGTACCCACATCAAATATGGTGAAAATTTCTTTAAATCTTATTTCATCATATAAAAGAAAAGGTTCTACCAATCCCAAAGGATCGGACACGTCACCTCCCAGGTTAATGAATGTTTCAGATCTTACCCAAATACACACTACAGCCAATTCTTACTAACTAAACTAAAATTTATTAAAAACAAAAGAGAGAGAGTCTGGTTAAAAGATCAATATACATACAGACATGAGTTCTATTCATTTAGGCGCAGATTCATAGCAGAGATGGTGAGCTTTGAGGTTGCAAAGAGTTCTTTCAGAAATAGTTCATAGTTAATAGTCCAATGTCCAAATATCACGTTCAGGGCGTACCAGCATAACTGAGACCTCAATCTTGCGACTCAAACTTCCGCTGAAGAAGCTTAAGCAGATCTGAGAGGACAGAATCAGGACCCAAGGATCTTTTATATAATTTCATGTCCTCGTTGACAAGTTGGGAGCTCCTCAGGGAACAAAAGGTAATTTGGATGGCTTTGAAGGAGGTCCATCACCCACCGGTGCTTAGCTATACGAATTAACATAAGGCCATTTGCTTTTTCCTCCACCATTCGCAGTACATGAATACCGAGATATCCTGTGTTTACAATTCATTGAAATGATATCAGAATACAGCACAGACAGGAACTGTTGATTACATTGTCCACCCTACTCATACATATGTAAATACACAAAACCACAAATATTATCTCCCCACATGGTTTTTGAGGGTTATTTAGTTTGCGGGCTATTTAACCCTTTCTCGCCATGCGTCACACACAGATGGGAGAAATTACTGGGGGTGGGGGTCAGACAATAATTATTTAATGACCGGAGACATTGAGATTCAAAAAGTTTAAAACTCTATAACCATTAATATACAAATTGTCAACTTCACATGTCAAAATCTACAACGGAAGTATCCTTAAATCAAACACTAATCATTTCTCAAGTGGCATTTTTCAAACTTTGCCTATCTATAAATTTCAGTCATCATCAATGGAAATATTTTTTCTTCAGCCCATGTGCGTTCTGTGAAATCAGTGTTTACTGCCAGTTACCAATAAAAATCGAATCCTTCTGAGCCTATTTAGCAACAAGGCAGACCACCAAGCCCCTGCCCCAAAGAGTTTGCAATCTCAGTCAAGTGACAGTTTTACACAGTGGCTTTGCTCATTATTTTAGAGCCCTGGATTACGTGGGGAAGGGATCCTCTTGCATGGGGCGGAACCCAGCAGGTGCTGCGCAATTGCCTTTGCCCCCACATCCTGCTCTGCTACAGTGCACCAGCCCTAGCCAGCTGCAGAAGTGGCTGTTCGGTTCCTGGGCCTCCCCAGAGCAGACGCAGATAATAATGTGGGCACTGGCCTTGGCCTGAGAGCGGGCCAGGGACTGAGATGGCACCATGGAATCGGTTTTCCTTCGTGACCTTGGCACACTCCGATCTTGGATGAACAGGGTGTGCAAGCCCAGTTCCACCAGCAAAGCTCCCTGTTGTGGCCATGGAACAGAATCACAATGTACTTAGATAATAGAAAGAGGGGGCCAGATCCACCACACCAGACAACTGTGCTCAGCAGCAGCCAGGGCCAACGTGGCCTTAAACCTGATTCCGTGCTGGCCTGGACCCTGACATCCAGTAGAATAGCTTGAGGGCTGCTTTAAAGTACACTGGCTGCCAACCATGCCACAAGAGTCCAGAGATCAGCTAGAGGCAGAGGTGTCCCAAATCAGACCCCTTTCCCTCCAGCCATCTCCCCAGGACTTATGGCCAGGTGGATGGTTGAGTTAGGACAGCGGTTCTCAACTAGGAGTACATGTAGCCTGGGGGTACGCAGAGGTCTTCCAAGGGGGACATCAACTCATCTAGATATTTGCCTAGTTTTACAACAGGCTACATAAAAAAGCACTAGCGAAGTCACTACAAAGTAAAATTTTATACTGCTCTATCTCCTGTCCACTGAAATGTAAGTACACTATTTATATTCCAGTCGATTTATTTTATAATGATATGGTATAAATGAGAACGTCAGCAATGTTTCAGTAATAGTGAGCTGTGACACTTCTGTATTTTTAGGTCTGAGTTTGTAAGCAAGTAGTTTTTAAGTGAGGTGAAACTTGGTGAGGTGAGACAAATCAGACTCCTGGAAGGGGCACAGCAGTCTGGAAAGGTTGAGAGCCACTGGGTTAGGAGCTGCAACAGGGGCACTGTGCCACCCAAGCATTCCCCAAGGCAGACAAAGAGCCTCAAGATACCAGATCCACTGTGGGTCTAAGGCTGCTTTGTGTCACTAGGTCAGCGCAGCCTGGCCTGAGCAGCCTGGAGAATAAGGCCCAGGGTATTTAGTTATACTTGGCCAAACTCAGGGGTTGGGGGGCAGGTTGTGATCTGAGAATGGTCCTGTTGCAAAAGCACAGAACTAGGAGTCAGCTGCTGTCTGCAGCTTGGGTGGAGGGGAAATCACCCAACTCTCCTGGTGCCCCACCCTCCCGATTTGTAAAACAAAGATAATGATATTCCCCTGCCTCCCAGGGCTCCTCATGTTAGCAAAGCCCTCGGAGATTCTCATGTGGAAGGTGTCAGAGCAGTGTAAAGTATTATCAATGTGGTGGAGGCCCTGTTGATGGGCAGATGAGCATTGCCTGCACCAATCAGTTGAATTGAGCAGGTGGAGTACGTACAGCTGGAAAGGATTTCCTAAGGGTCTGACTACACAGTAGCTGGGTGTACCCGCGCTGGGAATTAGACATACATGGGCTAGCAATGCTCGAGCTAACGCCTAAGCATAGCAGTGTGGCTCTGGCGGCACAGCTGGTGGCTTGGGCTACGTACCCAGAGGGGTGAGGCAGGATTCTACCCAGACGGCTGGTCTGAACCGCACAGGCTGAGCCACCTGGGTAAAATCCTGCCTCACCCCTTTGGGTACCTAGCCCAAGCCACCAGGGCCACACTGCTATGTTTAGGCATTAGCTCGAGCAGAGCGGGCACATGTATGTCCCCCCTGCACTGGAAAAAACACCTTCCTGCTGCTCTAATTTCTAATTTCTCTAGATTTCTCCCTATATCTGCCCTGCTTGCACCTGCTGGGCATACTTTGCTCTGTGCAACTACCCTCGCTTTGCCCAAGTGCTGAGCTGAGCATCAGTCAGAGCCGGCCCTTTGGGAGCAACAAAGTTGTTTTAAAGATCACCCTTGGAACAAATGTGAGTAAAGAATTAAGACGTGCTTACGGACTCCCCGAGAGGCGTCGAGGTCTGCGGCACGCCATCAGCCCGACGAATAGAACAAAGCCTCTAACACGCACGCTGATCGCTGAGGGCTCTGGAATAGGCTCTGCCCTGGGAAAAGGGTGAACACCACTGCCACCAACCCCAAGCATTGAAAGCAAGACTCAGGCCCCGCGCAATTGACTCACAGAGCAGCGGCTTTCAGGGCAAACACCAAATAGCAGGAGACTTGTAACAAAATCGCAAGAGTTTACAACACTGCAACTTCCTCTATGGTACTGTTACAAATCGGGTCCTTCACTGCTGTTGGCACGTCGCCAACCTGTGTTGTGTGCCATTCCCCATTGCTATTCAGCTGATAAGGAAGAAATGAATGAAGGCAGAAGGTTTATGCCTCAAACTTTCCCGAAGTTCAGGGGAGAGTGGGGCTGGAGTTTCAATTCAGGCCCATCCCCATTTCCCTCTCTCACACAAGACGTTATAAAGAGTCATAGAGAGAAATATGGTGCCAAGCGTCCCAAAGAACCTGATCCTGCACTTCCTACTCAGGAGAGCAATCCCAGTGATTACCCACTAAAGGAAGGAGAGAGATGTACAGTGGGGAACTGATGGAGGGGGTATTGGAGCTGTCCTGTTGACTGTCTCCTGAAGGTGAAGTGTGAAGATGCACTTAGTATACTTCGGGGTGTATTGTCAAGGCACCTTCAGGGCGCGTGACTAGATGCCCCTTTTTAAAATATTTGCATAAATCTAAATAAATGAAATCGCATCTGGCCCAGCGACTTGCTAATATAAGGCCCAACATTTGGTCCAGCTATGGTCCCACTCCCAATCTATTGCAGACCTATAAGGAAGCATCAAGGGACAAGCAGCAGCATCCTTTACATTTACTCTGTTAGCGGTCTACAGCCGCAGGTTAAGGGCCAAATCTTGTTCCAATTGGAGCCAGTGGGAGCAGGCTCAGGTCTCTGATCCTGTACCGAAGGGAGTTCAGTGCCATTTGAGCCAGTTGCTTTCAGGAGAGACATTAAAGGGTGAATTCAAGCACCATTTGATATTTAAAATCTGCAGATCACAGACCAACATGCTAGCTGTAATTGAATGCTAGGTTAAAATCAATTCACATTAAGGCCTGATTTTCAGGCCCTGGGTTGGTATATTTTTTATATGCATGAACAGAGCAAACAGACCCTTCCAGTTAAATGACCTTCATTTTATATTAAGCAAACAACAAAACAGGAAAGAAGACTGTCTGCCAGAGCTCACTGTGGAATTGCTCCCACTGGTACAGTCATCTACATCCATGCAGAGTGAATATAAAACGCTAGAGTAGTATTTTGCACTGGTGTAACTGACTATAACAAGCTGTAGGGTAACAGAGAGTCAGGCCCGGGGTGTGTATTCGATTCTGCACTATACACAAAATAGCTGTAGATGGAGGAGTCCGCAGAGATGCAACAGAGCAGAACACAGGACACAAGGACAAGACAGCCACAGGTAGATACATACGCTGCACTAGCAGGCATGCATTTAAATGGCTATTTTCCACAGGCATGGCAGGTGTGGACACAAAAACCCCCTTCAGTGAACACACACAGCTAAAGGCCTAGAGACACAAGAGTGTTCAAATCACAAGTTGCATGAGCATGTCCCACAGTGCATGTGCACAGAAGGCCCATAACTAGAGCCCTACCAAATTCATGGCCATGAAAAACGCAGCCCAGATCGTGAAATCTGGTCTCCCCCATGCCATCTGGCTATTCTAGGGGGTTGGTCACGGCATTGCCACACTTACTTCTGTGCTGCCTTCAGAGCTGGGCGGCTGGAGAGCAGCGGCTGCTGGCCGGGATCCCAGCTCTGAAGGCAGCGCCGCCACCAACAGCAGTGCAGAAGTCAGGGTGCCAATACCATGACGCCCCTATAATAGCCTTGCATCCCCACCCCATGAGTCATTTTTGGATTGGGACCCCCACAGTTGCAACACGTGAAATTTCAGATTTAAATATCTGAAACCGTAAAATGTAAGATTTAAAAAATCCTATGACTGTGAAATTTACCCAACTGGACCTTGAATTTGGTAGGGCTCTACCCATAACTGTATCTTTCTAAGAGTCTGAACTTCAGGCCCTCACCTGGGAAAAACAAAACTCATCTGCGGTTGGAGGTGGATCTTTTGAAGAGTGGAATCAATGGCAAATGACCTTGGCTGACCCCCAAATGCTTGTGGGGGGGGTACATTTTTTTCCAAGCGAATTATTCTGCAAATGCACATTAGAGAATTGTTTTTGTGTTTCTAAATAGTCTCATGCACATTTCATGAAATGACTCTTTCATCAAGCTTTTATTGCCATCCTTGATTTGCAGGAGCCTTTGATTGCTCTGGCCAGGTATGCAGCAGGCACAAACAAAGGCCCCGTGATTCAGGATGCCTGGCTTGAGCCAGCTGTGGCAGATGGATGTCAGATTATTTTCAGCATAAGGTGAGTGATAATTCAACAATGGACCTGGCAGACAAGCCATTCAATTCTGACAACTTGGAAATGTCAAACATCTCCTAAGACTGATCAGTGGTGCAACAGACAACTGGAAATGACCAGCTACCTCTGATTTAGCCAACCTCATGGCTACGATATAATGAGGCAGCTCTCTATAGGAGATAGCTGGGAATTAACTTTAATAGGTAAATGGCGATGATCATCCTGATGCTCTGGTAATCCAGCTTGGCAGTGACGTGATACACAGGGCTCATATTTAAAAACAAAACAAAACACCTCAGCCCAAACTTGGGAATTGCAGGCACAAACGTCGGAATTTAGACTTCTACTGGATGGCACTCAAGAATCAGATAGATAGCAGTGACACACTAACCTTTGCCTCCTCCCTTAACTGTACCTATTAATTGTGGGTGCAAAAATTAGAGGGTGGGTTGATTCTCCTTTAAAAATAACCCGCTCGGTCTGTTCCTTTCCTGTCTCCAGCCAGCCCTTAACCACAAGCCTTTTCTGTTTATTTTATTTGTTGACTTCCCTGCCTTGTAAAAATACAAAGGAGCAGAAGAATGCAGGTCTCAGACTCAGCTTTGAATATGGAAACTCCCAGCAGTTAGTTTGGCGGGCGCAATCTTTGCGGTACTTGGGGTCAGGTTCTGCCCTCCAAGGCACCTGCCCAATCTCAATGGTCGAGCCAAAAACGTAGCTGAAGTACAGCCCGTGCAATCTATTGGACCCATTCATTGTACACCCACTGTTGGCACTATAGATATGGTATAATACAGCTGCCCCATTCCAAGTGTGCTGGGATCCTCTCTTCTTAAAGTTTTCTTGCTGCAGGGGGCAACTTTCTGCACTACTCCCAGGGAGGTTAGCACCAGCGATAATGCTTTCCCCCTGGGAGGTGTTTATAGCCCAGTTCATGATAAGAATCTCCCCCCAGTTCAGGGTGATCCTGCTTTTCTTTCAAAAATTAATACAAAATTGAGGGGGAGGGGTTCCTTTTAAATTAATCAGAACCAGCCCGGGCTTTTCATTCCCACACTCAGGTTTCATGTGGCGTTATGACAACAAGGAAACCATCGAAATCCAGAAAACATCTCAGATGAGAGATGCAAGCCAAACCGTCCTCTCCACATTAGCACCTTGTAAATCCTGTGGATGCTGTTTCTAAAGACAGCACGGTAGGTGGTGCGCAAGCCAATGTGGCTGCGCTCTGTGGCTTTGCCTGAGTTTTCTTCTCTATCTTAAAGCTGAGCCTACAGCATTCACTGGGAAGGGGTTGCACTAAATCTATAGGTTTTACATCTGTGCTGGGAAGATCGGAGGTGTTTTTCTGCGCCAGCCATGGCAGTGGTAGAAGACATAGCATGTCAGCTGTGACAGTGCATCTACTGATCCTGCTCAGAGATGCAGAAATGTTTTCCTAGCATAGACAGAGCTTCACTGTGTCCTAATCTAAAAAGCTGATAGGGAAACTTGATCCCTCTTAATAGGACTAATAATGAGCGCTCATCTTTGAAGCAGCACTGCTCATGAAGTGCATGAGTGGAAGTAAGGATGAAAATGGTATAGTCTAGCAATTGACATATCTGGCAGTTATCGGGCAGGACATCCTGCTCTGCTCAGCCCTATGTGGTCTGGGGGATTTAAACAAAAGAGGCTTAATATGTGCGTTTGTTGAGACAGCCCCTGTTGTCTGTGGGACAACAACCAATCTGCACCACCCATTTTTACTTCACACAGATCTACCAGCCAGGTTCTGTGTCCAATCAAGACCAAGTTTAGTTTGGGATCAGTCCAGCACCTGGGGTGGCTCCAGAATAAAGTTCTAGGACTGCTGAATCCTAATCTTTGGTGGTAACCGAATGACTTCATGCTATAGGTCTGATTTGGTTTTGAAAAGTGCCAGGCCCTCTCATTGCGGGTGTGTGTTGAACACGTACATGAACCTACTCCCATGAAAAGCCATTAAAGGGAGCTTGAGCAGTCCTGCCCTCTATATTTTTTGTGCCTTTGCAGAAAATTTGATTTGTAACATATTTTCCCTCTGACAGCCAGTGGCTGTAAAACTGCGCGTCTCCAACTTTTAATTGCTAATAATTTTCCTTGTAGAGTGCTGACTTTGAACTCTTTGCGAAGACAAAGGCTCCTTTATAAACTCAGTATCAGAAACAGGACAAGGGAGAATAGCAACTCCAATTATATTTTGTAACCTTTCAGCATGATTAGAAAATAAAAACGGCTTTATTTCCAGAACCCTTAATGGGCCAATTTTTCTGTGGCATGTTCCTTAGGACTGTATATAAAGAGCTAACCTTTGGCAGGGTGCCAGCCTAACCGCTACAGTCATTGTGGTATGGGGCCTGTGCCAGCACAAACTGGTAATACATCAGTCTTCTGCTCTCGGACGGTGCTGAGATCAGCTCATAATGAAACATGGTATTAATATTTTTTCCATTTAAGTCTAATTTCTGCTGGATGCAAGGGAAGAAATTACTCCCTCAGCCACAGCTGGAAAGACAATGTTTGCATCTGGCTCTCCTCCCCCACCCCCACCCCCTGACAATTTGTATCTTAAATATTTTAGGAGTCGAACTGTTCTCCTCGTAACTTCCTGGTTCCACCCCAGTCCTCACAGGACAGTGGAAATCTGCCACCCCAAATGACTGACGAGCTCAAGGCCTTGGAAAGCAACCTCGCTCTGCTCCTTTATGGGAAATCCTAAGCCAGATCCATGCTTTCCTTAACTCTTGACAGAAAAGTTCACCATTTCGAAAGGAACACTGAACCAAAAAAAAAAAAAAAAGAAAAAAAAAGCCCAAACTCATTGCTTGTTACAGATCTCGTGGCTTTTAAGCCAATCGCGTGATCCGGGGAGTCTGATTCATGATTTTTGAACCTGTGCGGTTGGCACTTCTGTCTTTGTTACTAGCAATTTGTTAGGTTACCAAAACAGAAAGAATAAACATTTCACTGGCTTTTCCCCATTTATGGGGTTTACTTTTTGCCTTTTAATCAGCTCGGATGATGAAGCCAGCTTGGACACTTCCTCTTTTGTTTAGCATGAATTTCCCTTTCTGGTTCTCAGGCCCTTTTGCTGTCACTTGGGTCCAAAACACAGCGAGAGGAAGTTAATTCACACGAAAAATGTTTTCCTAGCCATTCTTATAGGGTTTGGTAAATCGGAAGATTCCATGACATTAGAAGTATGTGGCAATATCCGAGTGGAGGAATCGATCACCTTCGGAAGTACCATTTTATAGTATCAAACATGATCACCACCATGAGCCAACACACGTGTTTTGAGCATACAGCACCTGGGACAAGTCTATGGACCCGAGCCACCACAGCAATACAGATAATAATTATAAGGATAACCGCCCTAGTATCTGAGGCTCAAAACTGAGGACAGAAATTGGCCCTTTTTGAGCGACAGCATGGTCTACTGCACTGGGAGTCCTAGGATCTATTCCTGGTTCCACCGCTGACCTTGGGCACATCTCTGTGCCTTGGGGTGGGGTTGGAGGCGGTTTCGTTGAGTCCTGTGCTTGAGTGGTACCATGTGTACCAACCACGGCGCCGAATGGGGTTGTTTACCCTGAGACTTCTCTATAGGCCCACTTTCCATCAGTAGTGACATCTCCCTCCCACAGGGGGTAGGAGCCTCTGCTGGAGCCAGACCAAGCTGCAAGGTCACCTCACTCCCAGGCCCAGCTACTACTGCCTCTGAAAATGAATCCAATGGAGTGCATAACTTGTAGCGTAGGATTCAAATCTTGATGGCCTGCAATCTTACCACACTGTGCTCCGACCCTCATAGGTCTCTGGCTCAGTACTTGGATGGGGAATCTGCAAGGTGCTATCGGAAGGACAGCTGGCGAGTCCTTACATGGCACTAAATCAGCAATGAGCAAATGCTTCAGTGTGCCATCAGGGGGCGCTGTGCTGCTGGAGCTACACAGAGGAGATGCAAAAAGCAGGGCTGTGGTCACTCAGTCATTTAATACTCTTGTGCACCGTTCCCATCACAGCTAGAGGGCCTAGCCCTGCATCCTTGCCAAATTCCAGCTGAGGTGATTCCACCCCACCTTCCTAACACCCTTGCCCCTTGCTATTTCAATGGGATATGATATTTCTTAATATTTCTCAATTTTTTGCCATGTTTCACACCAGAGGTGGCTGCATTTCAGTGATGGGATTCCTCTCTCTCTCTCTCAGCCACCCCACAGATGTGTTGTGAGGCTTTATGGAGACGGGAAAGATACTACTGAGACTCAGATGCTCGTGACTCCTAACCGGGCTTCCTATGTGACCTCAGTCAAGCCACTTAACCTCTGTGCCTCAGTTTCTCCATTGCTCTTTTGGGGATAACAACACTTCCCAGAGTGGCTGAGCTCATTCATTTTTGCAGGGTGCTTTGAGAGCCTCAGATGAAGAACGCTGTAAGTTTTACTATTAGCTAGTTGATGTGGCGTGCCCTGACCTCCTGGAGAAAGGCGGTACAGAGGCACAGAGTGCCATTCCTATGGGGCATGAAGATAATAGGCCTGGAGAGGCCACCCAGGGGGAGGTAAAAAGACAAAGCATCTTACCGAGTTCAGATATAAAGGCAAGAACCTCTGCCTACTACTCCCACCCACTGTGGGACCCACTTCCCCGCTGATCAGCTTATCGGCCTGCTGATTCCATGCCAACAGCGCTGCTAATGCCATCTTAGGAGATGGTCCGCGAGCAGGAGTCCAGCTGGCTACTATGCTCCTGGCTAAGTCTGGATAAGCAGGACAGCCGTTTGGCTTCCTTTTCATTTATTTATACACACTCACTTCGCTTGCAGGGCTGATGTCATTGGGATGGCCTAACACTGCCTGATTATTTAGCTAATAAGGGATAGAAGTGGCTGGTTCGCTCACAGAGTAAAGGCTGACAGGAAGCTACTCACTCAAAGGGGCTCACTGAAAACACAAAGATCTGCAGCCTTCCCAGAAAGCAGCTTTCCCCCCTCCCTTCCCTTCCCCCAATCTGCTTAAAGACCCATGACAGCTCTTTGTTTACAAAGCTTTGTTTCTCCATCTGGATCCAAGCAGAGCAGATAGCTAACAGGAAAGCCTCTGGTAATCACAACACAGGGGATTGTGAGGATGCCTTTAGCTGCTGAAAAGAGCCACCATTACTTCTCTCCATTTCCAGGGCAAATCTCCTTCCCCCTTTCCTGGGATGTAATAAATCGGGAAGGGGAGGGGCAAAGAGGAAACTGAATTTTATTTATAACCTTTCTGCTTTCACCTCCTCCATCACTGTGTGTCTCACAGGACAATAGTACCACTGTTGTATTAGGTTAGCCTTGGATATGTTGCATTCGGGTGTATGAAGGAGTTTAAGCATTAAACTGTTCTTGATGAACAGTCCCAAACAAGTGGCAGATTTATTTTCACTCCTGTTCAAAGGTTGAAAACTCCATAATTCATATATTTTTCAAAAGAAACAAATCTGAACGATCCAGTAACGGCAATCTGTGAAATATGTTGTATTTAGTTACGTGCTGGCTTTTGTCTCCTAATTTGCACTACATTAAGCGCCCCTCCTGTGAGTGGTTCCAAGTTACCCCTCCACTCAGGATACCATAAGGAATTACATTTGACCAGTAAAAATGAGACTGATTAAAATGCTCTAACTATTCACAGCCGAGTCTTTCCCCTTTTGGGGAATTCAAAGTCTCTTTGTCCAACATAGTTTTAGAGTCTTTGGGGCAGATACCAGGCTCCTTCCTAGTTCCAAGTGAACCCAAACTTGGATCCCACACCCGCAAACTGAGGGGAAATTCTGATCCAGATTTGAATGTTGCAGCTGGCCACAATTTTTAGAATGGTTTCAAACTGGATACAAATCCAAAAATTTGGGGGATGTTCATGTACAAATTTGAATCCAAATGTTTCAACTTGAGCCACCTTTCCTGCCTATCAATTTCTTCCAGTCTATGATTGCCAGTTGACTCTGTGTTTATCTGCTCTGTTCTCTGTAGTTTCTCAAGGTGCCATGTGGAGGGGTATTGTATGCTTGTTACAGATAACATAACCTTCAGGGATACTAGCTTTGGGAGGAGAGAGTGCAAAGTCCTCAGCTAATATGCCCAGAAAGCATGATACATTCTCACGTTCATGTCTTCTGACAGAGGGGAAATGGCTTCTGTGCTGATTGAAAGTACACACAAGAAAAGCCTTCTCCTCAGAGCCATGCCTTGCAAATGAGCTTGCTAGGAAGTCTTGATTTAGAAGCAATCACGTCTACCTTGCTGGAGTCATTTGTATTCTTAAGCCATTGCTGTCTGCAGCAGAGTGACACCAGTTACCAGGCAGGCAGCTCTCTTTCTCCACTAGGTTTTCCCTTTTTTTGTGAAGAAAGCCAAATAAATGCAAAGCAGCAAATGCAAAATGCCTGAACTGCTAGTCACCAGAGGGGAGAGCAAGAGAATGCAGCCCTTCAAGACTGTGTGATGGGAATATCCTGGCTCGGGGGAAACTGACCAACGTCAGGACCACAGACCAGGCCAGCCCAACTCAAAGCGGCACCCTGCCAGAACAACAGATGCAAAACCCGCAAACATCTCCACTGCTGCAATGATCAACACCCCCTACGACACATCTTTCCAGATCCATGGATCTTACAGGTGCCTATCACAACATGGGGTGTACCTCAGACAATCACTATGCTCTCGAATGAACTCACACTGGAAAATGCTAAAAGACAAAAACACCACAGCAGCCGTGGGGGAACACTTTTCACAAAGCAATCACTCTGGCTCTGACCTATCACTCCTCCTCCTCAGAGGAAACCTGCACAACACTTTCAGAAGATGAGCCTGGGAGCTTAAATTCCTAACTTTGCTGGACACTAAAAATCATGGTCTTACTACAAGGGTGTGAATGGGCCGCTTCACCTTGAATGGTCCCTTAGTTTAGCATAAGTAGTTCACAATATTCTCTACCTGTTGACCTTGTTCTGGATTTAGCTGTAACACTGCGTACCTTTCCTAGGCCTGAAGAACAGCTCAAAAGCTTGTTTCTCTCACCAGCAGAAGTTGGTCCAATAAAAGATATTACCTCACCCAGCTTGTAACTCCAATATTAGGAAAGTCAGCAATGCCATCCCCACTTGACCCCTTTGCTACCAGGTGAACATGGGGTAATTTGACATGCCGTCTCAGCTGTCATACCCAGGAGAAAAAGTTTGTCTAAAGAGCAAGCCTTGGCAGTGAATTTCCTGACTTCCCTGCTTGAAGCTACATTTTAAAAATCAAATTCAAAACTGGTTTGGTTTGGTTTCCATTTCAAAAAAAGCTTGTCCAAGGAAAGTGCATTTGAGCGTGGAGTAGAAGGAACAGTGCCAATCCTTGAATATGTACCTGTAAGACATTAATCCATCCAGCTCTGGGTCCCCCCTGCATGCCATCTTCCCTGTATCTATTTTGAAGTCTGATCTGGCAGCTCTTGTGACCAGCAGTGAGTAGTGGCGGAGGCCACGCACCACCACACACAAGCAATGGGGAACCAGGTGGGCACACTCCTTGGATGTCCCTGTCCACACACAAGAGTTGGAGCCTTAGATTGCAGCATGTCTGGCCAGGTGATCTCTTGATCTTCAGATACTGTACAGGGCCAGAAACCTTTCTGGAGCTAAACAAAGGCTAATGTGAATCAAGCCTGGCTAATATGGCCTATGGCTAAACAGAGGTCCTCAGGGAGAGTATATAACAGGCCTGTCTCACATGTTAAAGCCACTTGCATTTAGAGAGAGAAATCAATTCTCCTCTTTCATTTATTTCCTGTATTTCTCTCTCCTACTTCTTTATGAATAGGGACAATTTGAAAGCAGGCTTTAGCGGCAGCTTTCTTCGGCCTCCATCTGTTCTTCCTGCTTCTGCCCCCGAATGAAACAATCACTCTCTGTGAGATCCCAACTGGCTTTTCGGGAAAGGAGTAGGGCAGCACCAGTGCAGGACTGGAGCTTCAGAGGGGGAAGAGAAAGTGAGTTGTTAAGAAATGAGGGACCAATTTCCTAGTAACAAATGAAGGGGGGGGAGGGATAGCTCAGTGGTTTGAGCATTGGCCTGCTAAACCCAGGGTTGTAAGTTCAATCCTTGAGGGGGATCAGGGCAAAAATTGGGGACTGGCCCTGCTTTGAGCAGGGGCTTGCACTAGATGACCTCCTGAGGTCCCTTCCAACCCTGATATTCTATGATGAAAGCGGGCAGAGGCCACACAGGAGAGGTAGACAGAATAATTACTGCACTGGAAATAGGTTCAAAATTTTCATGAGTCAGCAGCTTGAGCTAGAGAGGGAGATCTGGGTTCTGTTCCTGCTCTGATGAGTGAAACTGAACGTCACTTTCCCTTCCTTCTCCCATCTACTTAGATTTCAAGTTCTCTCATTATGTGTTTGCACTGCACCCGGCACAATAGACTCTTTCTTTTGGCTGGACCTCTTGACACGTCTGTAATACATTATCATAATCTGGCAATTTTGCAAGATAGGATGTTGTTTAATTAAATTTCTCCCTCATTCTTCCCAGCTCTCCTTTCCCTCGCACACATCTCTCTACTC
Source organism: Natator depressus (assembly GCF_965152275.1). Taxonomy (NCBI): domain Eukaryota; kingdom Metazoa; phylum Chordata; order Testudines; family Cheloniidae; genus Natator; species Natator depressus. Next base: position 76,296,466 of record NC_134243.1, read on the forward strand.
CGTGCTAAATATCCATGTGCCTCGAGTGATGGTACCAAAGTTCTGCCTGTCTGTCTCATGCAGAAGGTCAGTATGAAGAAAACTGCACTTATGTTTTCCCTTCTCCATATGCGATTAATAGAAAACCATATTCAGCTGCTCGATATAAAAACCTTTTGGGAACACAAGGGGTCATGCATAGCAAATATGAGTGCATGAGGAACAGCTACTGTTTATGACTCCAAGCAATACAGCCCACTCCGTTGACTGAGCCAGTGCAGAGAGGAGAAGAAAGGAAGCGACACCCCAGGCCAGCACAATTTCGTGGTGACTTGAAACTCACTGAAAGCCTGCTCAGAAAGGACAGATCGCAGATCCTCCAGCAGGCAAAACAGCTGCCAAATGCTCCTGACCTGCAAAAGTTTATTTTAAATCCAAACATTCCCCCATGTGCTGCAGTGCGTTCAGTTAGCAGCGTGATGGAATCTGCAGACGCCGGATGGGAAGAAGGCAGCACATAGCCTGCAGAAAAGACAAACCTTCTGCTCCTTCTCCCCAACTGGAACACTGCACAGTCTGATACAGATCAATGCTGACTCAATGGAAACAACAAATAATACACCAGCCGCTGGACCACCCTGTCTTGGGCTTTATCCCATGAGAAAAAGCAACTCTACTGTGAGCTAAATGCCAGTAAAAGACGCTGAAGCGTGATTCAATCTCTGTGTTGAGCCATCCCGTGGCCTCCCTGCTAAAGCTACCAAGGAGATGCCAGTCAAGGTGGCAATACCTGAAGTCACTATAGACCTGAGCTAAAAAGCTCCATGTCACAGTTTACATCCCTGGTGCTTTGGAGATACTCCCCACCAGGCAAAGTATTTTGAAGTACACTTTCTGACCTAAGCCAAATCGATAGAGTGATACTTCAGCTCCTCCATAGTGGTTCTCATTCCGATCTCTGAAAGTGGATGACAAAGGAGGGTGAATAGCAATATCCTCGTTTTACTGGAGGGGAACGTAAGGTGTGGAGAGACAACGTGACTTGGTTAATGTCACACAGGAAGTCAGTGGCAGGTCTCCTTCCCCCCATTCCAATGCAGGGTCACTATATTATGAACACATAAGACTTCTGAAAAGCCAGGAAGTGTCAAATGCATGCTGATAATTAAAAAAATAGCCCAGACTTGAGCCATTAAAGCAAGAATGTTTCACACAACCCTAAGTCATGAGTGTTTTAACAAAAACCAAACCACATGCAGGGAAAAAAAACAAACCCAAACAGCATAATGAGTTATTGTATCTTTGTATTTGGCTCCGATGCAACCACTGTTGTAATAGTCCAGTTCTGGTGTCCAAAATTCAAGAAAGATGTTGATCAATTGGAGTGGGTTCAGAGAAGAGCCTTGAAAATAGTTAAAGGATGACAAAACCTGCTTTAGAGAGAGAAGCTAAATAGATTGATCTCTTTGATCTAACAAAGAGAAGGTTGAGGGGAAACTTGCTCACTGTCTATAAGAAACTAATATTTAATAAAGGGCTCTTCAATCTAGCAGAGAAAGGTCTAACATGATCCAATGGCTGGAAGTTGAAGCTAGACATTCAGACTGGAAATAAGATGCAAATTTTTAACAGTGCAAGTAATTAATCATTGGAACAATTTACCGAGGGTCATGGTGGATTCTCCTTCGCTGACAATTTGTAAATCCAGATTGGATGTTTTTCTAAAAGATCTGCTTTAGGAATTATCTTGATGAAGTTCTATGGCCTGTGTGATACAGGAGGTCAGACTAGATGATCACAATGGTCCCTTCTGGCCTAGGAATCTCTGAGTTTCCTAACAGGATTTTGTCACTAGCATCTTCCCTCCAGAGTGGCAGAGAACGCCAATTCTGCCACAATATGAAAACTTGATTGAACCTCCTGGCTGTTCTTTTCCGCAGATCCTCAAAACTCAGCCTTTAAACCTGAACTGGAACTTGGTGGATACTAAACAATCCTGCACCATTGAAATCAGGAGGAGTTTCCCCCCACTGACTACTGGGAACAGGATCAGGCCCTGTAAGACCATCACACCTGGAACTGGAACTCATCAGTTAAGATGGCGTTAAGGGTGCACTGAAGGTTATGGGAAATGGGACTGAGTCTATTGACGTCAATGATAAAACTCTCATTGGCTTCAGAGGGAACAGGAACAGGCCCAATGCTAAGAGCTTAAAAAACAAAACAAAGGACAAATTTCTGATTTGTATTCTGCTATCAAATAGAGAAAGGAAATTAACTTTTAAAGACTAACTTTAAAGGACAGGAAATTCGGATTTTAGGCTGCCAGGCTGTCCTTAGCTCACCCTGCCATAAGTACACATAGATATTTCAACAAATATGGTCTTGCAGACTGCAATGAAAGCCCTGCGTCCTAGGTAAAAGCAGAGGGGAGGGTGTGGGGACAGCAGAGGGGTTGAATCTGAGCATTCAACTCACATCTGAATTTTCACTGATTTCTGTTGTTTTAAAGTCGAGCACTCAACCCAATTCTTTTATTTGAAACAACCAAGACATTTTCTCTAATCAAGGAGGATTTCTAGTCCTGGGCATTGCTTCACTCCTAATTTCTAACAAAACTTCATGAAAATTAAAAATAATTAAATAAAGAAAATCAGCAGACAATTGATATTAACAACATGTTCACAAAGCAAAATTCAGACAGGCTTTAATAAATCTGTTCGCTCCCCTCTCCCTCCCAACACTCATGCTTAATGGCTGATGTCTCCTGGAAAATAGCCAAGTGCATTTAGAAACTATTCCATTTGTAACATTTCTGCCTACGACAAACCGTTTTCATGTTTTATTTCCCTCATTTTTTTACTTTATTTATTTGATTAGTACCGAGGACATTTACATCCAGATCTTTATTGTTCGGTGTTTCACAACAGTTCCGGCTGGATTTTTAAATTCATATAAAGTCATAATCTACTGCACTGTGACCTCAAACAAGGAGTTGCTTTCACGGCTGACGCAGGAGTGGATGAAGTCCTGTACAGGTCCTGTTTTCAGGATACTGTCTCCTTTGTTATACAAAACCATGTGTGTCCTTTCTAACCTTTTGGGCAAGTGTTGTCAAGAGCAAAAAGGGCTGGGTCCAATTTTCTAGAGGTTCCTTCTGAAGACTTAAATGCCTCCAGCTCCAGCTCCGATCCAGAAACCTGGAAAACTATATATAGCCTCCCCTTCCCCAGGCCACTGTGATAGGCAATACTTCCCCACTCACAAGCATGGAGTCTGGGGCTTTAAAACAAAGAACTTTCCGGGGGTGGAGGGGGACACAACTGAATAGACTGAGGAAAGCCATCAATTAACAAGCCTGAGTGGCTAATGTGTTCTAGCCATGTACCTCCTGTCCAGCTCCCCCTCACAGTCTCTTTGTCCAGGGTTGATGGAGTCCAAAATTTTGGTCAGGTCAGTCTCCAGCCCCTAAGGACAGAGCTCCCTGGGCTGCTCCAGTGATTTCAGCTTGGATTGCTGAGTAGAGGGTTCCCACTGGAGTCCCTCAGGCAGGCTGTTGCTCTCTGTGGCTACAGCCTCAAGCCATCTCAGTGCCACCTCTACACTGTCTGCCACCCCAGGTCAGCCGACATCTCAAAGGTGCCTTCAGCGCCACTCCGTCCACCCCCTCAAAGCCATCTTCTGTCTGGAAGTTTCCTCTGTGCTGTGCCTTCAGCAAGGGTTATGCAATAATATAAGCCACTAGTAGTCTCTCCACTCTCTGCTGGCTCATGTTTTGCCTAGGTACCATTATCCAGCTCTGCCAGCCCATAGTCATGGTCAGGGTGACCCCCACACGAACTGTGCCTGGGGTGAAGCTCTCTTGTCCTTTTATTTCCCAACAAAGACAACAGCATTTATTACCCCCAAACTCAAAACTTAATGGTGTTTTAATCCACATGACCCAAACAGTCACATAACTGCAATGCAAATGACACCTGGCCCATCCACTCATTTCGCCGTGCTGGCCAACAGATAGATTCCTCCCCTCTGGAGCCCAGGGTCCATCTGAAGCTGTCAAGCAGCTGTGGCCTCTTTTTTCTATTCACCAGCAGGTGTCAATAGCGAGCTCCCTACTCTCGGGCTTCAGGGCTTACAAATACATCAGATTCAACATTCAATTGCAATGAATAGGAATATTCCAAAGCAAAAAAAAAAAAAAACAACAGAGAAACCCTTTTAGCTGCCATTGGGACAGATTAGAGTAGATGGATTTTTTGAAGGTGTGGCAGACTACAAAAAAGGTTAAATATTTTAGTACAGCATTTTCATTAGAGCACTGGGCCAGCTTTTCTGATGTGCTTGGGACTGAGCAATGCCAGCATGCAAATTGTCAGATTCTTATCCCTGTAGGCAACCCCCAGCCTCCAAATGGATCAGCTCACAGGATCAGGACCATGAATTTCAGCTGTCCTACTTGTGGGGGGACATTTCCTCTGAATCAGGCTCTGATCTCAGCTAGACCAGAGTAAATCTGGAAGAACTCGTTTGACTTCAGTGGCGCTCTCCTGGATCTACACCAGTGGAATGGAAATCAGAATCTGGGCCATAGGAAACGTCTCTCCACAACTAAAACCATTAAGGCCCACGGCTCTGTTCTGCTGGGATGCCAGGGTCAGCTAGCAGTATCAGGTTCATTATTATTACAGCAAATTGTTTCCAAACAGAATTTAAACCATGAAGCAGCGATGGATCTTTTAGAAAATAATCACCATGGTTGTGTAAGCTACATTTTATGAGCACTTGTGTGAGAGAGAGATTAATAATTAAAGGCTCCTGGTTGTATATATAAGTTGCCAAGCAATTTTTGGAATTATTTCAATTACCTACTTCTAAAAGTTGCAGCCTTCTGTTCGCCTGTCCATTTCCTCTCCCTCCAGGAACACAATGGATACCACCGGTTCCAGTGCGTGTGTGGGTTAGTAAAGAGTTTTACCCTATTCCCCAGAGACACAGCTGAAGATAATCAAATCTTCATGTAGGGCACAGCAGAGCACAGTTTTACAATACTGCTTCTGAAACACTGTGATGGTGTCCCCTGAATAGATATGTGGGTCCACATTCAGGGGACACCATCACAGGGCCTAACAACATCAGCCACACTATCAGAGGCTCGTTCACCTGCACATCCACCAATGTGATATATGCCATCATGTGCCAGCAATGCCCCTCTGCCATGTACATTGGTCAAACTGGACAGTCTCTACGTAAAAGAATAAATGGACACAAATCAGATGTTAAGAATTATAACATTCATAAACCAGTCGGAGAACACTTCAATCTCTCTGGTCACGCAATCACAGACATGAGGGTCGCTATCTTAAAGCAAAAAAACTTCAAATCCAGACTCCAGCGAGAAACTGCTGAATTGGAATTCATTTGCAAATTGGATACTATTAATTTGGGCTTGAATAGAGACTGGGAGTGGCTAAGTCATTATGCAAGGTAGCCTATCTCCCCTTGTTTTTTTCCTACAAACCCCCCCAAGACGTTCTGGTTAAACTTGGATTATTGCTGTGCACATTGTAAGATGAGCTATTGCCAGCAGGAGAGTGAGTTTGTGTGTGTGGTTTTTGGAGAGGGGTGTGGGGGGGGTGAGAAAACCTGGATTAGTGCTGGAAATGACCCACCTTGATTATCATGCGCATTATAAAGAGAGGTTTCAAAGAGGGATGGGCTATTACCAGCAGGAGAGTGAGTTTGTATGTGTGTGTGGGGGGGGGGGAAGGGTGAGAAAACCTGGATTTGTGCTGGAAATGGCCCTACTTGATGATCACTTTAGATAAGCTGTTACCAGCAGGAGAGTGGGGTGGGAGGAAGTTTTGTTTCATGGTCTCTGTGTGTATATAATGTCTTCTGCAGTTTCCACGATATGCTATGCATCCGATGAAGTGAGCTGTAGCTCACGAAAGCTCATGCTCAAATAAACTGGTTAGTCTCTAAGGTGCCACAAGTACTCCTTTTCTTTTTTCTTTTTACGAATACAGACTAACACGGCTGTTACTCTGAAACCTCTCATCTGAAAGGGTTACAAGAAAAACTTCATTTCCAGAGCATCAGATCTTTTCCTTTCCTGGTTCTGTTGAGCTCGGTTCTGCTCTCAGGAACACAGGTGAAATGCTAGGGAGTTGCCAATAAATTCAAGAGAATGACTCCAGCTTTACACTGGGAGCAGGATTTAACTCATAATTCTGACAGTTCTTTCAGCACTGTTGGCTGATGTTGCTCAATCATTTGCATTTTGTTTAAACCAGATGAGCTGCAAACAGGTTTTATTTTAAGGAAGTGAGCTGCTGACAAGCCATCTGAGAAATGAAATTTTAAAAAACAGCAGGAGAATAACTGAACTCTGCCTTTCTTCAATCATAGGATTTCTTTTCTCCCTGATCTTTATATGCTGCACACAGATCTGCAAGTGAATCACAGAATCATAGAAGATTAGGGTTGGAAGACACCTCAGGAGGTCATCTAGTCCAACCCCCTGCTTAAAGCAGGACCAAACCTAACTAAATCATCCCAGCAAGGGCTTTGTCAAGCTGGGCCTTAAAAACCTTTAAGGATGGAGATTCCACCACCTCCCTAGGGAACCCATTCCAGTGCTTCACCACCCTCCTAGTGAAATAGTGTTTCTTAATATCCAACCTAGACCTCCCCCACTGCAACTTGAGACCATTGCTCCTTGTTCTGTCATCTGCCACCACTGAGAACAGCCCAGCTCCATCCTCTTTGGAACTCCCCTTCAGGTAGTTGAAGGGTGCTATCAAATCCTGCCTCACTCTTCTCTTCTGCAGACTAAATAAACCCAGTTCCCTCAGCCTCTCCTCATAAGTCATGTGCCCCAGCCCCCTAATCATTTTCGTTGCCCTCCACTGGACTCTCTCCAATTTGTCCATATCCTTTCTGTAGTGGGAGGCCCAAAACTGGACGCAATACACTAGTGGAGTAACTCTAGTTCTTTTAGCTTTCCTAAATCCGTGTAGACCTTGTAGTTTATTAACCATAAAGTCCTATATCTTATCAGGAGCATGAGGCTTGGAATATAGGAATAGTTTCAAAACTTGAGAAGATAGTAATGATCCCTCACTACAACCACATAACCTGCACAGTTAGTCAACATTTCCCTGAGCTTTCTGTCTCTCGCTGTACATCTAGTGAATCATCAAATGGCAGGAATGACATTAACATGTTTTAAGAAGGGACACGGCGATTCTTTTCATGGACTTTCTCAGATGATTCAGAAGCTTGGCTATAATACAAATAAAAAAGGCCACTCATTATTTCTCTGCTAATACCACCCATTTAAAACCACAACGTATCATGAAAGTTTAGCAGAACATTCAATTGAGCTCTGCTGCTAGGAGAGATATAAACCATATGTTTTACAGATGAGGATTTACTAGGAGAGCTAAGAATGATTCCAACTTGTCTATAAGATCTTGATATGTACATCTGTGCACTCTAGCTTCACAGGCATGGAGAGACTTTATGGCCTTCTGCTCCTGAAATGTATACACAGAAAAGAATTCCCAGCAGCCTGCAGGAAATGACCAAAATGATTTCAGATTTCCTTCAAGATCAAAGAAAAATGCAGGAAACTAGGGAAAGTGAAGCTTTCACGGGCCCCCTCTTCTCACCTGAGATGTCATGAAGCCTCTAAATTCACCTCTTTATGAACTGAGAGGTCCAACAGCAAGACACTGCCAGAGATCTGTCAAGGAAGGGTCTAGCTATTTCATTGTATGTATCAATGACTACTCCTGGGAGAATCGCATGGGCTAGATTTTCATAAACTGGACCTTCGGGCATGCAAAAGGGACCCATAGCCCATTTAGGCACACGATTAGAGTAACTCCACCTGGGAAAGCAGGCACTGCCATGCATGTGGGGCACCAGCCTCGCCCTATGAAACTCGGGTCATAATGTGGGAGTATGCAGCTCCTCTCATTCCCCTTGTGACTAGTCACCTGAACTGCTTTGCTTCAGAGCTCTAACACAATGCCATTGCCAGAGGCTCCCAGCTGGGGGGTTGGGAGTAGGCCATTGCTATGGGTAAAAAGATACAGAGCCAAGAGTAGCCTGGGGAAGAAGCTGCACCGATTAGTAGTCACTATAAAGGGCGATAGACAAATGAGTTGATATTTGGCTTTCCATTGACTTCAATAGACTTTGCGCACGGCCCTTTGTACACATAGCGTATAAGGGAGAGCTGGGCAGAAGGTGGAGAAAGGTAATGCGAGGCACTTCGATGTGTAGCTTTGCAAGGGAGTTGCACAGGGCCGGGAAGAAGGCATTGAAATAGTGTGGAAATCACCAAGGCAAGCATAGAGGAGACCAAGGCTTTCTTTGCTGTCATGAGATCCTCGGATATAATTATTTCCAACGCAGCCAGTCACAAGTTCAGTCCTTGTGCCTGAACCATCAATGTCCAGCTTGTTTGCTATTTTTAGGGTGAAAAATAAGAGAGACTTCTTCTCTTCCAGTTGGAGGTTTGGGTCTGCTGATCAAAGAAACATCCCAGAGACAGAAAAGTTAGGCAATTGCTTCCCTTTATGTGTTCTATAACATGGCCCTTCCTCTGATGCTTCTAGGCATGGTGGATGGCTAAGTGGGATAAGCACCAGGGCAGAATAGCTAGCAAAGCATGTCCTGAAACAGCACACTCCCATCCCAGCAGGGCCCACCGAGCCCTGGAACCTTCTAGGGCAAATTGATCCCACCGTTTATCATATGAGAGACTTTAAACCCAGAGGTTCTCTAGGGACATAAAGGTCCCATAAGAATAGGTTTTTGAACTAGAGCTCTGGAAAGCAAAAACGTCCCTGCCCTTCAGTGCCTTGTGCGCCAGTCACTGCTGCCTTCCACTCCCAGAAGTGGCTGCATTTCAATGTGTCCACATGTATTTTGTAAAATGCTTTGGGATCATCCAGGATATTTTATGGATCAATAAAAATCACATTCTACCCACTGCCTTCTTCTGTAAGGGCCTGGCCACAGACTCTGTGCTAAAGAGCAGCATGGGGACAGAGGAAACCCAGGGAAACTCACAACCCTTCCTTCTTCTCCACTAACGTTGCGTAAAGCTCAGATTTGCACTAGTGATAGGTGAACAGTAAAGCGTTCATAGATTCAGAGAAGGACCCTAAAATTCTTGGGTGGATGCAAAGGAACAGAGTCATTTTCATCTATGGCTGAAAACTGCTAGATAAGAGCTAGGCATTATTCGTTCCTTGGTTCAAGTTATAAACGGGACTCTTTGTTCAGTGTAGAAATGTTATCAAGAAGGAATCAGGCTGAAGCTCATGAGACCTGGGGAGATGTAATAAATCAGGCATTGAGTGCTGAACTCTGGCTAGGAGCACGGGGACTGGGTGGGGGGGGGGGGAAGGAGGAGGGAGGGGCAGCAGGACATATTCATTCCCAGTATAACTCCATTAATGTCACTACAGCTACACCGGGGTGGGGGTGAGGGTGTCTGACTTGGGGCAGTTAAAGTGCGGCGTTGTTCTTCCCCTCTTGGGCCAGAGGTTTGGACAGAAATGCTCGTCTCCATGGATGTGCATTAAGGGAAGCCTGGCCTCCCTGCAGTAGTAAAAGCCGACATGCTCAGAGGAGGGAATCACAGCGTTACAGGGGAGGGAAGCTGAGCAGTGGATGCCACCTGTTCTGTTTGTTCCCCCTGGGGCACCTGGCATTGGCCACTGTCAGCAGACAGGATACTGGGCTAGATGGACCTTTGCTCTGACCCAGTATGGCCGTTCTTATGATTGACTGGTGCAAATTGACTTCACTGAAGCAAGGGCAGTTCACACCATGGGAAGATCTGCCGCGTCATGTTTATATTGCCACAGAAGGAAAGTGTAGAATCATGGTGTATAACTGCTAACCTCAGTTACAGAACACCTTTTTGATCCTTAAGCTTCTGGTTCTCTTCAGGCATTAGATCTGGTTCTCTGGCTCCTTAGAAAGCAATTCATTGTTATTAGGGGAGGGCCCAGGGTCCAATCCTGAAGTGTGCTGAGTGCCCTCAGTTCCTGTCTGCTTTAGTGGGAGCAGAAGGCACTCAGCACCTTGCAGGATTGGCCCCCAGTGGCAGACCATACAGTTGATATGCGTATCTACTCCCAAGTCCTCCTAGCTATACATCTGCCTAGAATGGGATGATTTTCATGGCCAGCATTATGCAGCACATTCAGAGGATTATATAACTCCCCCTCGCCCCAAAAAATCAGAAATCGAAATAGGCTCTTGGCTCTGAAAGTGCAACCCAGGGATCTGCTCAGGCTAGAAAAATGAACGAGAAGCTTTGGAAAACTAGCAGATCCCGGAAGCTCCATGGAGATTTCACAGCTCTAAACCTTCTGATGAACGACTTACCTATACGCGGTGACATATTTGCAGGGCTTTGCAATTTTGTGGTAAGCAGGGGTTGGGCAATTGAGACAGCTATTTCCCCCTGAAATCTCAATGGCTATTGTCCTTCCAATCTCGCAGAGACCTAGGGCAGAACAGTGATGCTGAGCCCTGCCCCCTGGCTGTCTGCCCCCTGGCTGTCGGAATGCGAGGGGGTAGCCCTCCAGCTTTGTGAAAGGGACTTGGAAGTTGTTCAGGGAAGCCCAGTTCAAGTGTTTCAAACCTTCCCTCAGGCCATCCTGTGTATTTGTCATTTGTACCAAGAGGAGGGGCCAGCACAGCTAGTGCCTTTGCAATAGCTGGTGTGTCACGTGGGCTCATTCCTTATTCAATCCAGATGACGCTGCCGAGAGGCTCCGAATCCTACATCTCTCTTTATACTGGCTTTGCAGTTTTCTTTAACCAGTCTTGATTCATGACCAATATTGTTCTCCCATTGCAACCCCCACCCCCTACCGCCCTCACTAACCCTGTGAGAATGAAAATAAATCACTACCTGCAGGCCCCAGACCGCACAGCGAGGCTACAGGGCCCCATTCATCCCAGGGCTCAAGAGAACCATAAAGGGGAACTTATAGCAGAACAATTTCGGAATGAAACATGAAGGTATAACGTAGAGTATCAGTCTGCTGCACAGCTTCAAAGTGCTTTCCCTCTCCCTACCCCGCCTCCCTTAGGGATTGCCCCATATGAAAAATATTAGACGTCCAAGGCTCCTTTATATATCTGTAATTCTTCTTGACAATAGGTTCCTTTACACTCCTTCAGAGTCAGAGTTTTTGCTTCCAGCCGTGGGAAGCCATTCGTGTGCACTGGTTAGTTACACTGCCCAGTAACGATGGTGATTCACAGGGGTTGTGAGCCCTCGGGGGGGGGTCACAAGGTTCTTACACGGGCGTCGTGAGCTGTCAACCTCCACCCCCCAAGCCCCACTTTGCCTCCAGCGTTTATAATAGTGTTAAATATTAAAAAAATGTATTTTTAATTTATGGGGGGAGGGGGTCGGACTCAGAGGCTTGCTGTGTGAAAGGGGTTAGCAATACAAAAGCTTGAGAACCACTGGGCTGGAGCATGTCTAAAGCTCTACTGGTACTGGGTCACAGAGATTTAAAAGCGAAGGGCCCAAGTGTGCTTTTGCTCAAGCCACAGAGCTGAACGAAGAAAAGGAGGACGTGTGGCACCTTAGAGACTAACCAATTTATTTCAGCATAAGCTTTCGTGAGCTACAGCTCACTTCATCGGATGCATGCAGTGGAAAATACAGTGGGGAGATTTTATATACACAGAGAACATGAAACAATGGGTGTTACCATACACACTGTAACGAGAGTGATCAGGTAAAGTGAGCTATTACCAGCAAGAGAGCGGGGGGGGGGGGGGCGGGAAAGGAACCTTTTGTAGTGATAATCAAGGTGGGCCATTTCCAGCAGTTGACAAGAACGTCTGAGGAACAGTAGGAGGGGGGAAATAAACATGGGGAAATAGTTTTACTTTGTGTAATGACACATCTACTCCCAGTCTTTACTCAAGCCTAAAAAAAACTTCAAAAACAGACTCCAACGAGAGACTGGTGAATTGGAATTAATTTGCAAACTGGATACAATTAACTTAGGCTTAGTGGGTACTATTCCCAGCGTACTCCGTAAACACAGGGTGCAAAGTTCAAATTCGCCCCCGGCTACCGGAGGTTGGGCTTCATGAAAAACAAATTAAGAAATTCAGCTCAAACCTTCCCATCCCTCTTTTTCATTTCACCCTCAGGACGATACAGCCCACACACTAAATACCCAGAGAACCTACCCCCAACCCCACCCAACCTAACCTCCCTCATATCCATGAGAACCCACTTAATTCCCAACAGCCGCTCACAAGGTGAGGGTGTCTTGGGCAGACCCTGTCACAATCTCGAATCCTTGATACTGCAGGAAAGATGTTTGCCTGGGCCTACTATGAACACATAGGGGGTGGAGGAGGGTTATTACCCAATGAAAATGGATCGTTTTGGTAAAAATTTTCCAAAAATATTTATGGTTTTGGTTTGAAAATAGCCACCTTGTCGAGCTCTTTGTTCGCACACAGCTTCTGGGTCCTGCGGAGAAAGCGGAAGCTCTAAGTGATCAAACAGGCACTGCCCCTGTGCCATTGCCTGGAGGGGCAGCTGAAAAGAAGAGTGAAAACAGGTTTTTCCCTTTCCAGAAATAAATAGAAAACTTCAGATAAAATAAAGATCAAAGACTTCCACTGGCTACGTCTGCAGGACGCTATACCCAGGGAAAACCGCGTAGGACAGGGCACTTCTCTTCCTAGCACCCTTTTCTGTCCAACGGTGAGACCTATTACCAGTCAACACAGTGCAGATGACACCCAAGGGAAGCAATGGGACCCCATCAATGGGGCCATTTAAAGTAGGATTGCCTTTTCTGACAATAATGGGCCAGATTCTGATTGGAACATCTCCAGGGAAGCTCAGCCCAAAAGGGAGGGGCCTATGGTGTCTTTATATCAGAGCCCCCACTCTCAATTAGAGCAATCTCTAATTTATGGCAGCTTCCCACAGCCACCTATAGGCTGTGGCTTCGCAGCTCAGCACAGCTGGAGTGCAGAGTGACTGATCACACTACTCCCTTGTCTCTGACAGCCCCCCGTCCCCGCATTCCCCATCTCGGGGGCTGCAAGAGGAAGGTGGTATAATCTGCCATATCTCACTCAGAGAGTTCTCCTGTGCTGGGGGGAATCCTGCTGCTTTCTGGGCCCGTTACACTGTTCCGGAAGCAGAAAGGGGTCAGACTGTGGCTGGGAATCAGGACCCACCACCTTGCATTGAGCAGCGATAGGCTAGAAGGGAGAAAGGAAAGACTGGAAAGGCCCATGGCTGGGAGTCGGTCATTGTTATCACATCACAAGAGGCTGGCTAACCAGGTTCGCTCTGGCTGTAGGGTCCTTTCGCATGTGGGCAACCAGGGAACATTTCTGGGGTGTTGTGCTTTGTCTGTCCCACCGATTTCTCTAAGCATCTAACCCACAGCCCCATAACATTCTGGACACCTACGGGGCCCAATCCTGCAGCCCTTCCTTAGTTGAAACGCCGCTCGATCTCAAAGGATCTTTTGTCTAAGTAAGAACTGTTCGGATCAGACTCATGCTCTGAGGCTGATCCAGGAGTAGCCAGAGCGATTCAGTCTCGAAATAAACCACACAATGGAAAAACCTATTTTTTTCAATGGAAACTTGTCTATCGCCCATGAGCTAGTGCAGTGTAGCTGGCACCAGCCCATGCCTCTGGACAATCTCCATGCTCTTTGCATGGGAGAGCTGAATTTTACACCCAGAGAAAAAAACCAGAGTGACGCTTTTGGATTCACATAAGTGGCATTTAAAAATCCTGCTTTCAATTTGACATTGGACTTGAGGACCAAAGCCTTCCTTGGGCAATTTGATTTATGGCTGTGTGCGCATTCCCATGCCCAGACATGACCAGACAGAGACCAGCACCTGCACAGGTCTGAGAAAGAAAGGGAACTGGGAAAGGGCTCATCGGTTGAAGTGCCTTTGCTGTGACAGCGAGGGCATAGCACAGAGGAACGATGTTAGCAAAGTCCCTGGGGAATGCCCAGCACAGATGTCAGTATTTCAGGGGCAGAACAACAGAAGAGCATTTTGTGAGCGTGTTAATCACATTGCAGTACCAATTCATTGCAATGTGCTTAGATAAGCAGCACACATCTGGGGACGTGTAATTTAATAAGAACTAACAGCTGCTTATTAAAAGAGCTCAAACCAGGCCAATTGACAGCTCTGGTCTGAAAGTCAGTTTGCACAGTGAGCAATGCTGGCTTGTTCCAAGGACATTCCAGGTGTAAAAATCTATCCCTCCAGGTGCTTATATCAATATCTGTACCCAAGCCCCCCTCCTCTTTGCCTGCCCTGCTCCTGTCTTAGCCCACCCCACGTGCATCACAACACTGGAGCACTGCAAAGAAAAACCCGGGAGGCGTACACAGACCATTTCGCACCCCTCTTGAAATGCAGCCTACTCTGGGGTGAGAGACGTCCGCTGGTTAACAGTGCACAGAAACAGTACACAACAGTGCAAACTTGAAGTGAAGAACATCCTAACCACCAGAGGTTGAAGGGAGTATTTTAAGCACTAGCTGAGGGGAAATTTAGCCAGTGCATGGGTGGGGGGCTAACATCTCCTTTTTCTGTGTGAAAAGCAGCCTGGGGTCTCTGATGCCCCTTGGTGGCCAGGTTTTTGTCTTATGCGACTTGAGAGCTGCTACCTCCACCAACAAAGTGGCCTTGTGACGTCATGCTGGGGCGCTGGCTCAGGGGGAAGAGTGCAAGCGACTACACAACGACCACCCCTTTGCAGTGACAACAGAGCCGGCGACCATGATTTAAGATCCTTGGCAATCAACAAACCAGAGCAGGGAATGCCTGGAACGATCCAGTGGGGCTGGGGCCAGGGAGCCATCGCCACATCTAAACAAACTAATGTTTTCTCAGTTAGCGGCAAGCGAATTTGGATCCTCAGCCCATAATCTTGCAAGTGAAGCCGAGTAATTTTAGATTTATAAACAATTCAACCTCCTGAGCTTTGTCTGTGGCCACTGAGAACGTACATTCCCATTGGAAAGGCTCACAGAGCTTGGACACAAAACCATGTCATCACTGCACATTATTCCACCAATGCCTCACTAGCAGTTTGTCCCCATTGATATTATTATGGCTGATGGGGGTGAGAATGGCCACCGGTGATGTCTGATCTGCTGAGCGAGAATGGGAATGTTATTTTGCTCGACCCATTGCCCTGAGCTGAGTGTGTCAAAGCTTCTGGATCTCTCCGGTACCATCTATTTATTTCACCATTACATCCAGGGCCTGTGGAACGCTGCCCAACAGCTGCAGAAGCCCAGTTAAATTGGTTTCATAGGCTTCTTCCGTCGTGCGTCAAGGTCTCCCACACTAAACAACCCCCAAGCAAACAAACAATGGAGAAAATGACTTAGAAAGAGAACCTGCAAAGTGAGCTGTAGCTCACGAAAGCTTATGCTCAAATAAATTGGTTAGTCTCTAAGGTGCCACAAGTCCTCCTTTTCTTTTTGCGAATACAGACCAACACGGCTGCTACTTTGAAACCTGAAAAGAGATAGAGAAGCGTGCAGACCAGCAGCCTTTGCTCAGGCTCTGGGCCTATCTCCCTTCTTTAAATCCAAGTTAGGCCATGTGTACACGCTCCTCCTGAGAGGGCACGCCTGAGAGAGTTACACGCACACAGGGGCGAGCAAAGCACATGCTCTCTCTGTGTCACACAGGCACTCTACACCTCTCAAGTTAGAGCCCATTAAGAGGTTAAAGCCAAGTTAAAGACAGAGACCAGCTCAGAGACCAGTATCTCTGGCTTCAGAATTGGACTTTTTTGGATGAAAACTCAGGGGCCCGGGCAAAGGGCACTCCTCTCTACCCAGGTATGTCCCCTGGCACTTTCAGTGAGGAGTAGATGGCGGTCTCACCCTCGCCTTGTGCGCTCCACCCCAGAGGGGACTGCATTTTAGCCCAGTCTCAAAATCTTTACTGATCACCGTCTTTACTCACACAAGCAGCCCCTTGGTGGAGGCAGCACCAGCGTCAGAAGGAAGCAGCAACAATTAGCTGGAACTCCACACTCAAGTCACGTCAAATGAAGTGGAATTCTCTGAGCTTTTAAAGAAACAGCTAAGTAGCCAAGGAGAGGAGGCCGTGATCACTTTTAGTTGAGCCAACTCCTTATCTCCACCCACGCCTATCAGCTTGTCGCTGCAGAGTCGAATTTCCATTACAGATGAGAAAGGAAACAGCCTTCTTCCTGGAGTAGATGTTGATGAATGACTAAAAGAAGCCCCAGTTAGTTGATTTAAAGGAAGAACCTGATTCAGATTCAAAAGTTTAAGTATCTGAGTTATATTTTCCCCAGCTTTTGCTGCTTATAATGGGATTCACTGAATGTTTTCCCAATTAATTCCTCTTTCTGTCTACATCTTCCAGAGCCTAACCAGCTCAAGGTATGTGTAGCGAAGTGAGACTCACTGGTGCGGCGCCTCCTGCTGGTTGTCCTGGGAATTAGCTCGATTCCAGCTCAGAGCGCCCTCTGCTGGCCGGTGGCTCACCTGCCTCAGGCCCCCGTGTCCCTCCCAGACCCCAGTGCCTCTTACCTGGAGTTCTGCCCCAGCAGTACCCCATTACTCTGGGTTTCCCCTCCCAGGGGAACCCCCAACCCTCTAAGCCCACCTCATCTCAGTGGCTACTGCCAGTCATCATCTAGCCCCTGTTCACTGGGGCAGACTGCAGTGTAATGGCCACTCATCATTGGCAAGGGGGAGTTGGACCTGCTGCCTTTCCCTGCAGCCCAGTACCTCTCCAGGCCTTCCCATCAGGCTGCAGCCTGGGAGGTCACCAGGCCTGAGCTCCCCAGCTCAGCCTGCCCCAGCACTGCTCAGTCCACAGTACCCTTTGCTCCTTTAGGCAGCTAGGCCCATCTCTCTACAAAGCTAGAGAGAGACTGACTCAGCTCCTGGCTCACAGCCCTTTTATAGGGCCAGCTGTCTCCTACTTGGGCGTGGCCCCAGCCGTGGCTGCCTTCCCAATCAGCCTACCTTTTCTCCTTGTTTTTCAGGAGCAGGGTAATTGTCCCGCTACACTATGTTTCATCCCCACAGGATATAGTATATTATACACCAGCCACAGCCTGGGGAACCCCATGGCCTCTCCAGATTTCTGATGTTCTTTTTATTTTGGATCTTACACAACATAATTCTGCTTTGAGAGGAAGGCAAAGGGTGGAGAACAACAAATCTAAGACCTTAATTCAGCAAGCTACTGAAATCTGTGGGCCTTGCCTGCCTGCTTAGGTGCTTTGCTGAATCAAGGCCTGAGGTGGAGAGGCGATATCTGAGGATTGGCATAAAGCAGGACTTGTTTTGCTGTTGTCTAAGCTGTTCCGATGCAGAGCACAGTCCCTTCTGCAACCCACTCTGATGTCCCATAACCTCCCCTTCTGCAGTAGCAACATAATTAGGGGTAAGGTCTGATTTGTATCGAATGCGCCATAAAAGTAAAACTTTAAAAAGAGACCCTTCTATTCTTGTAGAGAAGAAGCAGAGAGATGAATAAAACATGTACCACCTTAGTAATACCAGGTACTGCAGTGGCGTGTGCCTTATAAATACATGGAATTATCATCATTGCAAATGCCGAGCGCAATGGGGCCTTGTCCAGGCATTTGGTTCCTAGGTGCTACCGTAATACAAACAATAAATAAAAATAATAATGCCAAGCTCTTATCTGTGCAGTGCAGTCGTCATGCCAGTCCCAGGATATTAGAGAGACAAGGTGGATGAGGTAACATCTGTTATTGGACCAACTTCCATTGGTGTGAGAGACAAGCTTTCAAGCCACACACAGCTCCCAGACCTGACAAAGAGCTCTGCTTGGCTCAAAAGCTTGTCTCTCACCAACAGCAGTTGGTCCCATAACAGATATTACCTCACCCACCTTGTCTCTCTACGCTCTTCTCTAGCGCTTTTCATCAGTTGATCTCAAATTGTTGTACAAAAGAGGTCAGCATCGTTATCCCTCTTTTACACATGGGGAAACTGAGGTACGGGGATGTGAAATGACTTGCCAAGGTCACCCAGCAGGCCAATGCCAGAGCTGGGAATAGACCCAGCTCTGAGTCCCAGTCCGGTGCTCTAGTCACGACACCACGTTGCCCCCCTCATAAATAACATCCCCATTGCTACTATCCCTCTCAACTGGATGCTACTGCCAGCAGCAGTTGTGCATCCCAAAGCTGAACTCCATAAACATCCATTATTTAACTGTGGAAGGGTGGACTCACTCCTGGGCATAGCATAGCTGGCTCTCCTCCTCTGCGCCCCCTGCCTATGGCACCCGGGTTCTACGTTGGTTCACCTTTTCTCATGACTCAGCTCTCCGGCCAGGTCACATTCAGTCCCACGCCTTCCAGGATAACAAAGTCCAACTAAACCAAGAGTCCGCTCCTTCTGTCACGTCTGCTGTCTTTGATTCAGGGCCCAGTGGTCCATACACCCTTGTCTCAGGGCTTGCCATAGTCCATATTCCTGCCTCAGGGGCTTCGCGCCACCTCACAAGTGGCTGGTAGGTGAACCCAGGCCTGCCCTCTACACTGTGTTCCAGGCCAGGGAGCCCAGGACAGACAATCAAGGTTCACTCCACCAAACTCCTCGGACTTCTTCCTACCACCCAGGCCTGTCGGCAGGCCTCTCCCACTGCTTTGCTAGGTTCACCCTTCTTGCAGGGATCCCCTTGGAATCCCCCAACAAAATTCCAAAGTAAAAGTGAAAACCCACTTCTGCCCACCTCAGGCCTGACCTTTCCTCCCTTTGAATATCCCCGGCTCCGTTCCTCCCTGGGAGTCCAGATCCTGCTCTTTTATCTGGGCTCCGGAGCGTGCGCCATCCCAGTGTGGGGTTGCCACCTCTGAGGTGCAAGAAACCCGGATGTCCGGGATGAGCCTGAGCCCGTATAACTGGACACAGGGCTGCTACCTCAAAAATGGGACCATCCTGTAAAACCTGGATAAGGGGCAGCCCTAGCCCTGGGGCTGCTCTGTGTCTCCCCGGCCTCTGGCCAGACTTTGCTATTCAGGCTGACTCCCAGGGCCAACTCTCCCCCTGTCCTTCCCTCCTTGACTCCCCTGGTCTCTCTATTCTCTAGCTCTTCCCTGTCTGTCCACAGGCCCCTTCTGCTCCAGACGTCCTTTCTTTAAAGTCACCATGCAGCTCCTTCCCCAGCTGGGCTGCATCCTTAACTAGGCCTGGCCCACTCTCCAGGGGCAGGCATATGGGTTAATTGGCCTCAGACTCACATTAACTCTCTCGTTGCCTGTGTGCGGGGGCCACACCGAATCACACTAACCCTTTGCGTAGGGAGCCCTGATATTTGATCTGTTCACCAGTATGCCCCACCACCTAGGAAATACCCACAATCCAGACTGCTCATCCTCTGTCATCAGTTTGTATTCTACCTGGCCCATAGAAAACCTTAAAGCTCGACCAGCCATCTATGGGAAAGTAAAACCACACAAAGCTTTCCAGTGTAGTCAGGACAAATCTGAGATGTCATTTCAACATCAAGGGCTGTATTCATCTCCAATTCCCAGCTGTGGGAGGGCCCGTCGCAAAAGATTCATGATGGGGGCAGCAGAGCTGGCTAGAGAAAAAGGGAAATACGTCAGTGACTTAAAAAAATAATAATAAAAGCCCCCCCCCCGCCCCGTAATTGGAAAATTTAAAAATTTTAAATTATTTGCATTTTGAAATATCTGAAGACTGCCAATCACTGGGCAAAACATGGAAGGGGGAGCAAAATTGCTCCAAATTTTTGTTTAACTTCTTTTTTATTTCCAATTTTTGCCAAAATTTTGAACAATCTTTATCGGTTCTACGCGGCAAGGTGGGGTTCAGGGCTTTACAGTTGGGACGTCCGTCCCTCGGAGCAATGAATGTGCACAAACGCTCCTGAGGACAACATACCCTTGACGGCTCTCCATAAAACAAAGCCATTGTCTCAGTGAATTATACGGAGCATACTCCCAAGGGCACCAGGAAAGGCTAACTGGCTCCTATTTTATGTTAGCTGCACTCCAGAAGGGAGTGAATGATACCAAATTAAAGGTTTGGAGAGAAAAAAGACTAATCCGAGGCTTTTCAATTTCCATCTGTAAAAGGAGACACCAGTACTATATAGGAAATTTTTCTCGTCAGTTAGAGTGGGTCCTGGCACCCCGTTTAAAATGCATTTGGCTTTTAAAGTTGAAGAAAGAGCCCATTTTAAGCTCCCGTAGAAGAGGGCACCGAGGCAATGAGGAAAAATGGATGGAGTCATTTACTAAGCTTACACTTGCCAGTCTTGCGTGGCTCTCCACAATCAAACCCCTGCAGAAAAGAAAAATCTCCTGAGACCGGTGAAGGAATAATGATCTAGGACCTTCTGCTACTGCTAACTGCTGATGCAGTCAGGAGGTCACAGATCATGGGAGATGAATACAACCCACAGTGAGTGATAAGACACAGAGTAGCCTCTTTACAATTTACTGCCCTCAAGTTTACTTAAGAAAAGATGGCAAAAGAAGGTAAACAGCACAAGCCAAAGTTTTGTCCGAGAAGGTAAATGTTGCCCGTGTCCCAGAGAGCGGTTCCTCCCCTGCTGGGTGCACTCCGCCTCCTCCTTACCCAATAATGTTGCAGCAGCCGCAGGAGAAAAGACAGACATATGCTTGGTATCCAGAGCCAAGCCTCTGACTGGCAAAGAGAGCGAGGCGCCTTCCAGGCCCCTATTTGTCACTCAGCATTGAGGAGAAAGGCTGCAACTCAATGACAGAGCCTCTGCGAGCTGTCCAGGTTTTCTTACAGCACCGAGGAGGGTAAAATCTCGACTGCAGAGAAGGAAAGTACAGGCAAGTGTAATAGGGCAGGGGACCTTGTGAGAACATACTTAACTCCTCTTCCCTCTGCATCTCAGCCTAACTCTCTGTTGAAGCAAAGGCAGAGGTTTGGCTTTTCAGGAAGCCTATCACAGAGTCAAACCTCAGGGCTGCTGTATGTAAAACCCTGACTGTAGCAGCGAATAACAGTTCCCAGTCAGTGTCAAAGAGAGACCAGTGTACAATTCCTTCACAAACAGACATTTCATACATAGACAAACAAGAAATGTGGTGCCAGCTTTTAACAGAGAGGGTAACTGGCCATTGGAACAACTTACCAGAGGCTGGAGGAGATGGTCCATGGCTGGACATTTTAAAATCCAGAGGGGATGTTTTTCGGGTTCAAAAGGAATTCATTCAGGAAAGTTCTCTGGTTTGTGTTATCCAGGAGGTCAGAGTAGATGATCCCAATGGTCCCTTATGGCCTGAGAATGTATGAATGAAAACACTGTCAACAATATTGGGAAACCCTCTGTATAATTTTTAAATCTACTGATTCTTATATAGCCTTTCCCACTTAGTTGCTGTTATATATATTTAAATGCAGGATAACATTTACATTTCTATACATTAGGACCAGGGCACTGGAACTGGGGGGGGCGGGGGGGGTGAGGTTCATGAGGCCATGGCCCTATCACTTTTTACTGGCTGTAAGGGCAAGCAATGGGGGAGGGAGGGGCGGAGAAGAGCGAGCAGGGGTGGGGGCTAGGGGCAGCGCAAGGGCAGGGCCACGGTTCGGGCACTGGTGCCCCCCACACTTTTAGGGACCTTCTGTCACTCCTAATCAGGACACACATTCCCCTCGGATCTTTTTTCAGAGAGGAACCACATCCAGCGTGCGTCACCCGGACTCTTCAGAGCTTGACAAGCAGAGCAGCGTCTCGATTCTTTCCCAAACTCTGCAGAGTCTTGTCAGCTGGGATCCTTACAGCTGGCAGCATTCCTGATCTTGGGTTAGTCGTAGATGGCTTTCCCCAGTGGCCAGGGTGATAGGACTCTGTAGCCTCTAACCAAAGTGGTGCAGGTACAGAGACCCCGCCCGCACAGTGGACACACCTGTTGGCCCTGCGTCAAACTGCTGCTAACTCATGTGTTTATAATCTTTTCCTTCCTGAGCTGCGGTTGGCTCAGGTCTCGAAAGGTGACGGCGTGCGGCCAGACTGCCTCCCCTAAATGAAAATGTCTCATATAGCTTCGGAAACAGCCGCTGGCCACGTCTAGCAACTGCCACACCCTATTTCCAATGCTCAGCTATCAGGTGGTAACAGATTTCAGTCACTGGAGACTTGGGCTGGATTCGAAATGGGCCCTCAACATAACAAGCTTCTCTTAGGGTTTTCTCCGGAGGAGACACAAGTTTCACTCTTCTGGAGGGAAGAGGGATCTGCGGTCAAATGCTCCCACATCTGGGCAATCATCTCCACACAACAGCCTGCAAAGCGTGTTCCTGAAACATGAAACAAAGATGATGGAGAGAGAGAGAGAGAGAGAGAGAGACTGGGTTGCTAGAAGCCACTGTCCATGCTACTGGAGAGCTGTGTGCCAGAGAAAGGGATAAAATGGGCCAGTGACATTGTACAAACTCCTAGTCTCAGAGCCCAGGGCCTGTGCTCGGCCTAGCACTCTCAGGCCTGCTTGTCGCATGAAAGAAGAAAGAAACCCCAACCTCTTCCTCTCATTTCTTCCAGTCTCTCCCATCACTCCAGTTTCAGCCCCTCTCCCTGCGGCCCTTAGTAGAAGGTGAGCCTTGATCCCTCACCAACGGATGGAAGTTGCCAGGCCACGTTCTTTCCCATTTGTGTGTTTGGCAGAAATTCTCTCCAGTTGCCCCACTTCTGGATTTGCCCAAGGGGACTGACGACTGAGCCCCCCATAATACTCGTTGACTGTCAAAGGTTCGCATAATCACACTCCGAGGCCCAGAAATCAAGCACAAATCACTTTCTCAAAAGGCCTGGCTGTGCACGTAAGCAGCTTCCACACAGCCCCTTGGCATTACCCATGGACAGGGCCTGTCAGAGCCACGACCTGTCAGAGCCACGGCTGAGGCCCGCAAACAATCTATGGGCCATATGGTGAGTACCAAGTCAGGCCCCTGTGGGGAAAGGTGTGGTGGGCATGATACCCGGGGCAGAGTTAACGGAAGGCTACTGTGCCCGGTACAGCATTGCCAGCTCCTGCAATCTCATCCTGAGTCTTGCTATCTTTGTTACTTTTCTTAAAGCCCTAGTGCGAGACCCTCCACTTTCATTTCAAACAAATAAAACTAAAAGTAAGTTTCTAGCCATCCTGGTTGCAGAGATAAGCTTGAAAATGGGAATCTTAAAAGGTTCAAAAGCCAGCAGGCAAATAAACTCTACATTAAAACAAAACAATACAACCCCTCACATTCACGATTCTTAGGCCAATCTCACGATTTTGGGCAGCCTGAGTCATTTTTGAAAGCTTGGGGCTGGTGATACACTGAAGGTATGGATGATTCTGCAGTATGAGTGGCTCATGGGAGACTTTTTTCTGACTTGTATGTTACTAATCGCACTGTGCTATCCTGCTAGAGTACTTTGGAAACCCAGGATTCTCCCACCCCCCACAGTTCAGTTAAGCGCTTATTGAACACAGATGTCATTTTTCTAATCCCCCTCCAGATGCTTATTAGTGCTCCAAATAATGCATTTCCTGATGAATATTTCAAAATGATCTCTTGAAATGGTCCAACTTTGGGGCATGAATTTACTCATCCATGCACTGGAATAATTTATGGGTGTCTTCTCGAAAAATGCTGTTCCACGTACTCTGTGTTTCATATCCTGCAGTTCACTCCCATCTTTTGGGGGAATCGTTTAACTTTATGGTGCTTACAGAGAATTTGCCAATCTCTTGAGTAACATCTGCAGGAGGACTCAATGTGGCTGGCACCAAAGTGAGTAATGAATAGTCCGTCTTCTTGTCAGGTAGGTTTGATATATTCTTGGATTATGAAGGGCTGGCTAATTCAATTTCTGTCCTCCAGCTGGTGCTTCATTAATTGCCTGAATTCGCCAGCCAGGGTCCTATGCAAAACAACTGCAGAATCATCATAAATGCTTTTGTACTGAGCAACGTGGACACAACTTCCATTGTAGTAGCATGTGTACTTCATGCAGGGAATTTGGGTTCATGCCTGATGGCCGGCTAGTGAAAACTACCAGGGAATTCTCTCTCTCTGTGCCCATGCTTAGTGTTGCACTACAAACTAGATGTGGCATTTGGGGAGTTCATCTTCGCCAGACCTTGCTAGATGGAGGGTCCTGGTCTGGACAGAGCAATGGTCCGACCCTGTATTTCCAGGGTGCCAGGCTTTGGAGTCTGGCATGAGAAAGTAAATCTCATTGATGTCTACAAGCCTTTCTAGTTGGAGAAAAGCCAGCAACAGCCACAAGGTGCACAGTGGTGAACACCGGCATAAGCTCCTGTGAAGTCAATGAAACTAAGTGCATTTACGCACCAGCTGGGGATCTGACCCAGAAGATGATATCCTGCCCTAGGAGAAAAGCGGACGGATCACAGCAGGGAGCAGCACAAGCTTACTCCGGGCTGAGAGGAGCTTTCAGCCGGGTGCATGCTTTCCTGCTCCTTTGAAAACCAGTATGGCATCTCCTCCTAGATTTTAAGGTCAGAAGGCCCTGGCACATGGTCATATGCCAGCAGGCTAACTGCATGAGCGAGGCCTCTAGTTGGCAGCTTATTATTATTAATATTTGTAGAATCACAGTGCCTGGGAGCTGCAGCCATGGAGCAGGATCCTGTTGTGCTAGGCGCTGTACAAACAGAGCAAACCCACAGTCCCTGTCCCAAACTGTTTAGAGGCTGTGTCACCGTGTGGTGGTAGGGCACAGACTGGCATCCACGCGAGGGAGGTTCTCTCTGTCAGCATCCAGAGCCGTAGGTAGATATCCTCCCCTTCTGCCTGCAGAGTGGGAAAGGCTCCTTTCTCCTCAGGCTTCTCAAGTACTTCCACATAGTGCGGGGCAGACAGGAGCTGGGCAAGTTAAGCAAAGTTGTGTCATAAACCTTCCCCCTGTACCAGTGTGGGCACCCGGTGCAAGTGCCCTAAGATGTCCACACTGGAAACCTGTAACAGGCTGCAAACAAGCTATAGCATCCTCATAGCGACTCCCCACCCCCTCCACCCCACAGAGCAACATTCCCAACGTTCTGCCAACGATTCGTCATGCCAGCCAAATTAGGCTTGCTTTCAGCAGGGCTCGGTACTGCTTCAGCCTGAACTGGTTTAATGCCCGTACAGACACAAACTATCTAAAATGATTTAACTGGTCCTCCTACAGCTGTTCCCCGCTGTACCGAAGGCCTTGCGAAATCCCCCAACGTACACCGCGTCTGGGAGCTAAGCCAGAAACCAGGGGATAAGTTCCATGTGCAGCTGAGCACAGCTTAGAACAGCAGTTCATCAGCCAATTCAGCGTGGATACCCAAAAGCAGTTGTGCTTAACTACCAGTGCAGATGCATCCATAGGCCTGGTCTACACGACAAAGTTTTACTGGTAAAACACGCCTTATCAGCACAGCTTTGCACGCGTCCACACACAACCCTGAGTCCTGCCAACAAAACCCTGAAGTTCTGTCAGTCAAGTTAAACCACCTCCCTGAGGGGTGCAATGCCTGTGAAGACCCTGCATTGTGTGTACTGAAACAAACCGTCCTCCGGAAACAATCCCACATTGCCGATGTCCCCATGGTGGCACTGACCACTCTGGTCGAATTTTTGAATTCTGCTCCATAGCGGTCACCCCCCCGCTTCACAATACCGAGCATGTTTTGGAAACGCCTCTCCTCCTGCTAGCCCACCTTTGCAAGCACACAGGTTTACCTCCAGGTAAAGCCACAGGTAAAACCGCAGCTAAGCCTCGTGCTACTACCTAGTCCAGAAAAGAAGTCTTGGATTTGCTCGGCCTGTGGGGGAAAGCAGAGGTGCAAGCCCAGCTGCAGAATTCCCACAGGCATAAAGACGTTTATTTGCATATTGCAATGGAGACGCAGAAGCTGGGGCATGACAGGGATGTGCCGAGCAAAGGGCAAGGAACTGCAGCAGTCCTACCAGAAGACAAAGGAGGCCAACTAAACATCTGGTGCTGCCCCCCCCCCCCCCACAAAGTGGCTGCTACTGTGCGGTGCTGTGGAATCCGTTTTTATTAATTTAGATGGAATATATGGGATTAAAGTGTTACCATAACCCAGTTACGGTAATATTCAACCATGTCAAACCAGGTCTGAGGCTTGGAATACGCAGACTATACCCTGCTTAGCACTCTGGCCAACATATAATAAAAAAATCTTTTTAACGCTTTATTAAACACACCGAAAAGAAGAAAAACAGTTAAAACATTTCTAATGTAAAGTATTAAATCAGGCTCTCTTTTTACCACCACTTTTTGTTTTCTTTCCCTTTAGCTGGAAAGGCTTCTAGAAGGAAAAACCCCTTGGAGGTGGTATCACAGATGGTAACTGTCATCCCAGGAGGTGTGGGGGAGTCAGCTGGAGCCAGTAGGGGTGGCCATGTCATCTGGGTCCCTCTCTTTTCAGCCTGTTCTGATCAGGATACCTCCCAGGAGCAGGAGGACAAAGGACCGGAGGTCCCAGGAGAGGCGGGAGGTGTGGCAGGCATGATGGGGATGCTCACTCCAGTAGCCTCTATCTGTTCTTTCCCATTTTTTAAAATTTTTCTTTACAAAAATCTCTTCCTTTGAAAGACAGCCCTATTCCTCATGCGCCTCCCCCGACCACCTATTGTTAATATCAGTGAAACGTCCCCGGTGATCCACGTAGGCTCGCACAAACATGGAAAATTGCCTAGTTCTGTTTATGTACTCAGGTGGGTGGGGTCAGAATCGGGATCCCATCTATCGCCCCAGCACCGTTACGGAAGCCCATTTCCTCAATTCCATCTGTTATATCCTGCTCGTTTCCCAGTGTCACAATGCTGTGAAGCCGGATATGTTTTATGGCCGTGTGTACCCAGATGATGACTGCCCTCAACGCAGATTTTCCAGGAAAGAGGTAGGGGATGAGTGGACTGAAATGCCTGCCCACCAACCGATAGCAACCCTCACTCGGGAAGCTTGCAACTCCAATCACTATCCTTTTCTCCACTGGAGGACCGCGGTGGGTTCAACGCACCGCTCCAGAAATGTGGCCTTCTGCATCCAAAGGTGCTGCAGCCACTGCTGATGGGCCTGTATTTGCATCAGGATCCGTGCTCGTTTCACGGGCCAGAGCCAGCACTCCACTGCACGTATCCGGTCAGTGAAGGCCTGCAGCATCTGTCGCCCTCCATTCCTCAGTTCTCACGTTCACGGCTGCCCGGCTGGCCACAGTGGTGGTGGCAGAGGTTCTGCAAATAGAGACGAATCAGTCACCCTGTTCACAAAGCAGACAAGACGGATCTCCTGACCTGTGCTGCAGCTATGCTTTTGCCAGTGAGTTGACGGCAAGACTGGAATT
The DNA here is from genome assembly GCF_965152275.1 of Natator depressus. NCBI lineage: Eukaryota > Metazoa > Chordata > Testudines > Cheloniidae > Natator > Natator depressus. Next base: position 76,323,896 of record NC_134243.1, read on the forward strand.
TGGCAGGAGGAAACAGAAGATGACCATGTGGACTAGAGGGACCTGTGAGAATTTTTAAAAAGTGGCACAGAAAAGATTATGGGATGGAACAGAGGGAATTATGGGAAGTGGACCCTAAACACTCAGTCCCCAGCGTTCCACAATGCACTTCAAAAATTTCCCAGGCAGCAACCTGCAGAACAGCGGTGAGGGGGACACAGAGGCCTACCCACAGGGCTCTGAGTCTTTGGCCCAGTGCAACCTGTTGTTGTGAGGACACACTGCACCAGCAAAGGCAGCAGGGGCATCATTTGCAGTGGGGTCAGGGGGGCAGTTGCCCCCTCCAGACATTTGTTTGCTCTCCCCCAAACCCTCAACTTTTCATGTGTCTCTGTGCTCCACTTTTTGCCGCCGCAGACTTTGCGGGATATATGATAATTATCTGTAATGTTCTAGATGCTAACAACTTTGCTCCCAGCCCCCCCCCCCCCGGAATGTTTCTGGTATCATGGCCCTGAAATGCAGCCAGGTGTGAATGGACACTAAAGTCACAGCAATGCTGGCAGAAATTTTACGAGTAAAACCGTCTCGCGTAGCCATGTATTTAAGAAAAACTTCTGCCAGCAAAATGACTCCTCTCCCTCCCCGCCCCGACTACAGCACTCTCTGCAGCATTTCCCAGAGCAGTCATTCCCAGAGGGCCAAGTTCTCCAGCACCCCTTAAATCGCTCTGGGTTACAGCGGCATAAGAGAAGAGAATTTGGCCCAGGTTCTTTACCGCGCAGGGATTTATCCATCCAGTCACGCTGCCCATAAGACCTGGTGTAGAAGGCAGCCATTGCGCCCTTTGCCATCTTGCTCCCAGTTCATTCGGAGAGTGCTTTATTCCGGAGGTGAACGCAAAGGAAAGGATTCCGTTTTCCCCTGGCCGATCCTCGCAAGCTGCGAAGTTCTACCTTTATAACCGGATCCCTGCTTGGGAGGGTGGCGGGAGCAGGGCCATCGAAAAGAAACTCGCCAGGAGGTGAGTTTTATTAAAAGGGAACATGAACTTACATGAGCAAGGAAGAGTGTCCGGAGCTTGGCTGGAAGGGGCCTTGTGGGAAAGCAGAAGGCAAAGGACAGACAGCAACAGTTTGTCTGGTTCAAGCGGAAGCTCTGGGCTTTTCGGAGGTGCGTGAACAGCGAACAATCAGCAGCAAAAGCAGCCACGCATCCTCCACCGACGGGCGAGGGATCAGGGAACCAAGGGGTGAGGAATTCCAAGGCTCACGTGGGAGGGGCAGGGACCTCTTCGTGTTGGATTGGACCCTGGCCTGGGTCGGACCCTACCCCCCATTCTGGAGAAGGGGAAGCACATCTCTGCCCTGCCCCCAGGGCAGGAGAGGAACGAGTGATTTGACTTTCCCGCCTGACTCCTGGAGGGCGGGGCTGCAAGGAACGCATGCAGCCTGGGCAGGGCTGGTCGCTGCATTAGTCTAGTTTATCCCGCCTGGGCTGTTGCCCTCCTGAACTCAGCGAGTGCCCGTCAGCGTCTGCTCCGCGCTGCGGCGGCCCGGCTCCCCAGGCGCCGCGCTGTGTTCTCGGGGTGAAGCCGGAGAGCGCTTCCGCTGAAGCGGACTCTGCTGCGGGCGGTTCAGAACCTGCGCCAGCCTTTAGCGGGTCCGCCTGACTCCCCCGCTGCACCAGCTCGCCCGCGCAGGCTCACGTGTTGGGGATGAGCCAAGGTCCTGCCTCCACGGGGGGATGCGGGCACGGCTCACTTGCCTGTCAGCAGCTGCTTCCCCTTCATGCCCCTCTGTGGGTGCGCAGCTGGGCTCGCGTCTGAGCCCTCGGAGGGCAGATTGACACACGAACACCTCCTTATGTTGTGTCAGACAGCCATCAAGGCTGGAAAACAGCCGGCAGAAAGCAGCTCCTGTGAAGGAGAGAGAGTCTGACTGCACACGCTTGCCGGGTGGTAAATCTCCATGACCACAATGGATACGTTTTTACCCTAAATAAAGGGAACCCCCCTATTCACCTGGCCCAGGCGATCCACTGACATTTCATAGTCACCTGGGGAACGTATCAGGGGGTAGCCGTGTTAGTCTGTAGCCACAAAAACAACAAGGAGGCCGGGGGCACCTTAAAGACTAACATTTATTTCAGCAGAAGGTTTCGTGGGTAAACCCCCCCGAAGAAGTGGGGTTTTTACCCTTGAAAGCTTATGCTCAAATAAATTTTGTCTTTAAATAAATTGTGTCTGTTTGTCTTTAAGGTGCCCCCGGACTTTGTATTTTCGGGCAATGTATGTTCTTTGAAACAACGGGATGCTGACTGACTGGATCGGACATCCTGCCTGCTCCCTAGCTGCAAAATCCCACCTGTTGCACGACCCAATAGTGCTGGAAGAGACAGGAGAGGAAGAAAGGACACTGAGCCGCATTTATAAAGGCAGCTACCGCAGCCATAATCCAACCCTGGAAGTCTGCATCCATGCCAACAGTAAGAGAATAACTGCCCAAAGGGGGCTCATGGGAGATACACCTATGCCAGGTATGAAAGACCAGGCTACACTGGAGGATATGTGGGGCTCCAGGTCTCAGAAACAGGGAGGGTCCATGAAGGTTTCTCTGATTTAATTCCTTTCCCATTCTCTCACCGCCTCTTCCCTTAAAGGCAGGGCGAGAAGTCAAAACTAGTAAAGCAAACAGGTTTTCTCTTATCCCCTATCACAGTGAGTTTGCTTTGGAAGTTTGTTTTACCATTGCATTACTCATAGAGTTTAGACTGGGCTCTTTGTATGAGCCTTTTCACATAAAAGTCGATAGAATTAAAGGCTTTTGAAAGACACAAATGAAAGCAGAGAGACGCCTCAGTGTCGGTGAATTACAGCCTGCCTCCATGTCCTTCTTTGTGGTAAGAGGTTTTCATATCTCTTAACTACACATGCTCTTCATTTTATTCCCAGAGCCAGAAATCTTGGAGTCATCCTTGACCCCAGCTTTCTCCTTCCTACATCTTCCTTTCATCACCTCTGGACCGTTGCCACGACTTACCCGGTCCTTGAACCTTCCTCTGCTTAAATTCTGAGTCATGCATTCATCCTTTGCCATCTGTTTCACTCTTTCACAAGCCTTCCTCTATCTGATCTCAGTGCTCCTGGGAATCCACGACTCCAGCCAACACGACCTTCCAGTCCAAAACTACCCCTACCTCCACAGCCCTCTGTAAAACCAAGTTAAAATGACCATCCTTGGCTGTGAACGCTAACCATGGATTTGTTCCCCTGACTTTCCTCAGCCTTAGCCCCTTCTGCCACAAGGCCTCCTCTCTACCAGTCTCATACTCGTGCTGTCTCACCTGGACCCCTCACCCTTTTGAAGACACTGAGGGTGAAGTTCTATCTTTATTGAGGTCAATGGCAAAACTCCCGGCCCCACTGAAATTGGTGAGGTTTCACCCTAACTTGCAAACTCTCTGTAGTCTCATCCTCACACTTTCTTTTCTTCACTTTAGTCCATGATTCCCAGGGAAGTCTTCTGTCAACTTGCAAGGGAGCACTATACAGTTCGTTGTACCACTTTAGTTGTACGTAAATTCAGAAACTGCTGTTTTCCGAGACACTTTAGAGCAGCACACTGCAACTCCTGGAGCTTCTGAGCCATTAAAATAGAGATTTAATTAAAGCATGAAACATGCAGCCAGCACAGTATTGTTATTGTCTGACGTAAATTCAGTTTTTTCCAATCCATCCATAAATGTGACCCAGATTTTTGAACTGGCAACACAGCTCTTCTGTAGAAGTTGTGGAGGAAAAGTTGCGGTAAGGAAGAAAATTGTTGCTGCTGGGAAGGGGAGATTTAGGGCTTTTGTCATGTGGGAAAGCATCTGAGGTGGTCAGGGAGCGAGGGATACACACAGTAAAGTGTCCTAAAAGACAGACGTCATAAAACTCCTCAGACCATTGACCACTCTATGGGCCCAAGCCTGCAAATCTTCACTTACAAGAGTAAGATTTGCAGAATTTGGCCCAGGAATGTCACAAGTTCAGTTTTTAGGACACCACCCTGAGGGCTATGTTACATTTATGGATGTGGAAGAACAGTAGTTTGCCACAGAACTGTGCAGAAACAAAGGCATAGCTCTAAAAGCAAGCCAAGCAAAAAAAGGTGAGCGGATAGATTTGGCTCCTGAATCAGGTTGATCCACAGCCGAGCCACACAGATGCCTATTAAGCTCCTGCAGGCACAGTAAAATAGAACAGCCCACATTTCATGGAGTAGTTCTTGTTCAAAGTGAATGGAAAAAACATCAAATCTGCATTTGCCCCAGAGAATGCAATAAGATACTGACAGATTCATAGAACTCCTTGTATTGATCTTGGGGAGTATGCAGAGATTGCAAAAAGTTAGATTCATGGATTTATAAGAGTTTAAGGCCAGAAGGGACCATTAGATTATTTGGTCTGCCTTCCTGGATATCACAGGCCAGAGAATTTGACTCTGTTCCCTTGTATTGCACCCAATAATTTGCGTTTGGCTAAAGCATCTTCACGAAAGGCATCCAGTCTTGATCAGAAGACATCAAGAGATGAAGAATCTACCACTTCCATTGGTAGTTTGTGGTTAAGCTCCAGTGGTTAAGCTCTGTGTAGCTCAAAAGCGTGCTTCCTTCATCAAGAGAAGTTGGTCCAATAAAAAATATTACCTCACCCACCTTGTCTCTCTAAATAAGTGTGTGTAATTTCTAATTTGAATTTGTCTGGCTTTAGCTTCCAGTCACTAGTTCTTGTTCTACCTCTCCCTGCTAGCATAGAGAGCTCTCCAGTACTTGGTATTTTCTCTCGTGAAGGTATTTATACAGCATAATCAAGTTAGCTCTTGATCTTCTCGTGCAGAGGTTACTGGCCAATCAACACTTGATGGTGACATGGATAACAGATAACCCCCTCCACAGGCTGGCATGTTGGAAACCTACAGGATGTGCTAAATGAAATAGCCCAACAGACTGGTGCAATCCTGTAGGTAACAACTCTCTCTAGATCCCATAAAGACTGAGCCCCATCCCTTCTTGACCACATACTACTCCCCCAGAGGCTCACCCACAGCTAAGGATAGTTATTTTTTGTATTACTCAGAAGCCTCAGTTTAAAGGTCCCATTGTAACAGGGGCCTCACAGACAACTGGTGAGACAGTCTCTGCCACAAAGAGCTCTGTGTAGATAAAGGGAGGGGAAGGGAAACTGAGGCTCAGGGGTGATTTGCCCAAGGTCAGTGGCAGACCTGGAGACAGAATCCACAGGGTCCTTTTTAGAAAAATCTTGACTCTGGAGCCCTTTAAAAAAATAAAATGTTACATTAGCTATCCTCCAGTCACCTGGTACAGAGGCTCATTTAAGCAATAGGTTACATACCACAGTTAAATCTGCAATTTCATACTTGAGTTTTCAGAACTCTTGGGTGAATCCCAGCTGGTCCTAGTGACTTATTACTGTTTATCAATTTGTTCCAAACCCACCTCTTTTGACACCACCTCAATCTGTGATAGTTCTTCAGATTTGTCACCTAAAAAGAATGGCTCAGGTGTGGGAATCTCCCTCACATCCTCTGCAGTGATGACTGAGGGAAAGAATTAATTTAGTGTCTTCGCAATGGCCTTGTCTTCCTTGAGCGCTCCTTTAGCACTTCGATCATCCAGTGGCCCCCTGATTGTTTGGCAAGCTCTCTGCTTCTGATGTTCTTAATTTTTTTGCTGCTAGTTTGTCTTTTGCTCTTCAAATTCTTTTTTGGCCGGCCTAATTATACTTTTACACTTGGCTTACCAGAGTTTATACTCTTGTATTTTCCTCTGTAGGATTTGACTTCCAATTTTTAAAAGGATATCTTTTTGCCTCTTTTACTGTGTTTAGCAATGGTGGCATTTGTTTGGTCCCCCCTTTTTAAAATTTGGGATATACATTTAATTTGAGCCTCTATTATGGGGTTTTTAAAAAGTTCTCATGCAGCTTGTAAGCATTCTTGTGACTGTTTAATTTTCGTTTAACTAGCTTCCTCATTTTTGTGTAGTTCCCCTTTCTGAAGTTAAATGCTACTGTGGTGGGCTTCTTTAATATTTTATGCCCCCCCAAGGATGTTAAATTTAATTATATTATGGTTGCTATTAATGAGCAGCTCAGCTATATTCACTTCTTGGACCAGATCCTGTGTTCAATTTAGGACTAAATCAAGAATTGCCTCTCCCCTTGTGGGTTCCAGGACTAGCTGCTCCAAGAAGCAGTCATTAATAGAGTGTAGAAACTTTCTCTGCATTCTGTCTTGAGGGGACACATACCCAGTTAGTACAGGGATAGTTGAAATTCCCTATTAATTATTATTATTACTGAGTTTTCTATTTTTATACTCAATTTCTGACCCACTATCACCACCTGATCCTTTACAGCAGTACTACCACCTAGCCAATTATTCCTCAGTTTGTAGGACATCTGATTTTGCCTTCTTAAGTGTAGTACTTTGCACTTGTCTTTATTGAATTTCATGCTCTTGATTTCAGACCAATTCTGCAATTTGTCTGAACCCTAATCCTTTCTTCCAAAGTGCCTGTCCCAGCTTGGAGTTATCCACAAATTTTATAGAGATACTCTCCACACCATTATCTAAGTCATGAATGAAAATATTGACTAATAATGGACCCAAGACCCATCCTGCAGGACCCCAATAGACACATCCGCCCAGTCTGACATTGGTAACAACTCTTAAGTCATAGAATATCAGGGTTGGAAGGGACCTCAGGAGGTCATCTAGTCCAACCCCCTGCTCAAAGCAGGACCAATCCCCAACTAAATCATCCCAGCCAGGGTTTTGTCAAGCCTGACCTTAAAAACTTCTAAGGAAGGAGATTCCACCCCCCCGCCCCCAGGTAACGCATTCCAGTGCTTCACCACCCTCCTAGTGAAAAAGTTTTTCCTAATATTCAACCTAAACCTCCCCCACTGCAACTTGAGACCATTACTCCTTGTTCTGTCATCAGCTATCACTGAGAACAGTCTAGAGCCATCCTCTTTGGAACCCCCTTTCAGGTAGTTGAAAGCAGCTATCAAATCCCCCCTCATTCTTCTCTTCTGCAGACTAAACAATTGCAGTTCCCTCAGCCTCTCCTCATAAGTCATGTGTTCCAGTCCCCTAATCATTTTTGTTGCCCTCCGCTGGACGTTTTCCAATTTTTCCACATCCTTCTTGTAGTGTGGGGCCCAAAACTGGACACAGTACTCCAGATGAGGCCTCACCAATGTTGAATAGAGGGGAATGATCACATCCCTCCATCTGCTGGCAATGCCCCTACTTATACATCCCAAAATGCCATTGGCCTTCTTGGCAACAAGGGCACACTGTTGACTCATATCCAGCTTCTCGTCCACTGTAACCCCTAAGTCCTTTTCTGAAGAACTGCTGCCTAGCCATTCGGTCCCTAGTCTGTAGCGGTGCATGGGATTCTTCCGTCCCAAATGCAGGACTCTGCACTTGTCTTTCTTTCAACCAGTTGTGCACCCACCTTATAGTAATTTCATCTAGACCATATTTCCCTAGTATGCTTCTGAGAATGTCAGTAGGACTGTGTCAAAAGCCGTACTAAAAATCAAAATATCATATCTACTGCTTGTCTACCCAGGCTGGGAGGCTCACTCCCAGCTGCAATGTAGACATACTCTGAGGTGTCTCTAGTTGGACCACCCTGCGCCCCCAAAAAATCAATCCCCAAAGTCACTAGTCACTTCTGGAAGCATTGGCCTTGGTAACTTGTATTTATAGAACACAAAATATTGCCTCTTATCCCAGACACCGAGACCAACATTTTCAGAAGCAGTCACCGATTTCATTTGCTCACCCCGAGACACTTCAGGCCCAATTTCCAGAAGCATGCAAGACCCATAGCTCCTATTGAAACTAACAGAAACAGTGGGTTCTCAGTGCTTCTAAAGATCAGTAGCCACTTTACATAGTCACATGACTCCACGAGTTGGGGGTTTAAGAAAAACCACCATTGAGAGAGTTCTGATCAAAATAGAAGAGGCAGCAGTGAACAGGTGCTCAACATATCTGAAAAGTGGGTCTTAACTTTTATCATGCATAGGCTATACAAAATATTACAGAGTCCTTCAGCCTGGTAATTGGGTGCATTCCGTTTACAATTATGGGTAGCTTCAGACATCTTGATTAGCAGCTGAAGCAGTATAAACCCCCTCCTCACAAGGCAGACTTCAAAGATCTCCATTAACAAATCTCAAGACAGCAAACAGTAGTAGTGGCAGTGGGTGAAACACCTTTTCCCCAGGGCTACTGCCTCTGAAATTTGGCACAGATGGCAAGAACTTGTGCATAAATGGTACTTTATTGTTAGGCTCATTTCACTCCCAAAATCTTTGCTATAATACTTACCATAAACTGGGCCTGCTATGTAAGATGAGGACTGAGGCAGACAACATGATGAGAGAGGATTGCAAATAAAAATCTTTATTGCATCTTAGGACCAAGTCTTTCAACACTTTCCATGCATTGAATCCATTATAAGTATCTACATCCTTGGGGCTGTCACCAAAAAAAATACCGACAGTTGTATGACACCAAATCTAGGCTAGTTGCAAATGCAATTCACATTCCATAAACGTGTAACCACTGATTATTTTCCTATTGGAATATTCAAGCAGTTACTCCATAAAGGCCCCTTAAACCTTGGTACATCAAATCTAAGTACTGACTTTCGTTCTCTTTTACTATCCTTCACCTCCCATAGAGCAGGTCTTTAGATTACTGAAATGGAACTAGGGCAGAGTGGTGTTGGAGTACAATAGAAAAATATATTTTCCACTGGCTTTATTTTTAACTTCTGAGCTCAAGATATGATCTGCTTCAACAGCAATTTCCATCAGTGTTCTACGTCTCGATGCAGAAGAGTTCCCCCTCCTGTTGTTCACTTTAAGGCACTTTATTTGTATGTTTATTTACCCTTTCCTAGGTGATAACTCAGAGGGGTCATATTGTTTCTACTCAACATTTTCTCTCCCCAGTTCATCTTAGAGCATCAAAACAATTCCCAAGGTTACTTCAGTCACTCAGTAAAATTTTAAAAGGAATTTGGAATAAAAAATACTTTCAAAAGAAATCTTTGGAGATCACAGTTTACTGTAAGTAAGATGTACACTACCTTAAGAGTGAGAAAAAGCAATACATTCCTAATAGATATATAAATAAATGACTAACAGATATTCAAGAAAAGGGCAAGAACCTAAAACAATGGATATTAAATAAATTAAAGGTCTATCAGATACAGAAAACCAAAAGAAACTAGTAATCAAAGAATGTAACAATTGTTCCCATCAACATCTTGTAACTGATTGTACAAAATGAATGCAATCAGATTCAAGTTTCTAATGTTCTCATTAGGGATTTCAGATTTTTAGTTTTGTACCTTGTTTTGCAGTGAGAAATTCTCATTTCTCCCTCCCACACATTACAATTTTGCATTTCACCATCATGCAGTCTCTGTTCTAGACAGGAGAACAATTTAGAATACACAGAATCCACCATGGAATTTTTAATGTTAGATCCACATATGGACCAAATGTCAGACAAAACTTACATATGGACTAAACTGATACAAGGTTGTGCTTCTTTTCCACACACTCCTTCAAAAAGTTGCTCGGCCACAATAAGTAAAAGTACATTTTTGGTTGAAGTAATCAACCAATTGAAATACTCCTGAAATTAATAACCCAACTATTGCCACACTGTTTTGCATTGTTCTAACACAATTTGAACGTTATGGCTATTTAAAAAGAGTAGAATCTGCGTAATGTAACAGTCACAACACAACAGTTAGGTACAGTATTTTACCATTTTGCTTGAACGTTCAGGTTCCAATTTATAGAATCCTAGCAAAGACGACATCAATGAAAAAAGGTTAAAAAAAAAAAAAAAAAAAAAAAAGAAGAGGTCCTTTGTTCACGTGGAAACCTTATTTCAAGTCACCAGAATTATGCAGATCTGCCAGATAATACTCAGCCAAAATTTTTGTTCAAAGGCAAATATCAAATCACAGTTTTGTTCAAAAAAGCTCATTCTCAAAAGAGTTCTTGGTAGGAAAACACGATTTCTAAAATATATCCTTGTGTGGTCTTTAAAAATGAACTATCAAAACATTTCCCAAAAATAAATTAGATAATTAAAAAAAAGTCTTCTCCAGCACAGCTGGACATTAGGCTGTCCTCACTGAGCCGTTAGTATTGCTGCTTTTCCCAAAGCTCGGGTCATTTTTTTCAAGCCACAGTTCAGCCAACTGTTGTGTGGACCCATAAGTTGAAGCTTTGGACCCCAAGCACATTTTATATTGTTTTGGATCCAGATTGGGGTCACAAAAGACTGGATGATGTACGTGAACAACTCCGATTTCTTGGCTCCGGAAAGTCTTTAAGCCAGCTTGAATGACTTTGTTAAATAGGTCCACATCCTCAAGGCCCCAACCTTGGATAGAGACATCAAAGCCACCTGCTCTAAGGAGATCACCTTTGTAAATACAGGTAATGCCAAAGCCATAGTTCCTCCAGAAACCTGTTTTCTGGGTGAAGGCAAAATGATTGTCACTGGGAACTTTTCCTCTATAAACTATCTTTGGATCATACTGACTAAAGATGACTGGAAAGTATATTTGTTGGCCCAAAACTGTATTGGCTCTACATCGCTGGAGAAACTCTGTGGTAAACACTAGGTCAACATCACAGAAGAAGAGCAAAGACTCATTTTTAAACTGAGAAGATCCAACTTCAAGAGCCAGAGCCCTTGAGAATTCCCCAGACACTGGCAAGATCTGCATATCAGCCTTGGGGTACTTAATACGGTAATCTCTCATCAATTCAACTTGCTTTGCCTTATCAGGGTTTGAGTCAGAATTGAAAAGCAGGACGACTAGCTTGACGTTCTGACTGGGAATGAGGCAAGTTTTCTCAAAATTCCCCATGAACCTAGCAAACATATCAAACCGTCCAGACAGAGGAATCAAGATGTTGATCTTCTTGTCTTTGGGCTCCTTCCGCTCTGCTTTTGATCCAGTGAGCTGGAATGGAACAAACATCTTCAGTGAATTGGACAGGAAAGACAAGGATCCAGAATCTTGGTTAATTTTGCTGGCCAGCTCTTTGGCATCTATCTCTTCATGCTCCATAAACTGGATCTTGCTGAATGTCTGCTGTAAGTAGGCATGCCTTCTGACAGGCACGGTCATCTTCTTTCCCTTGTGTTTTTTGTATAGAAGCAGTAAGTCAAGAACATACTCTGCTCCATACATAGGATTAACTCTGCGATAGCCATATTGTATCTCCTTGAAATCAATGATCCGCCCTCTGGTCTTAGCATTTGCATTGATCATTTCCATGACCTGCATAACAATGTCATCCAATGCTTCACGCTGTGATGAGTCCATCCCTCTCCGAGGGGGCTGTCCATCAGCTGCAGAATAGAGATATTTTCCTGTAAGGAACTCCCATTCCAAGACCTCCTCACGCAGGCGTGGCTGGAACCTCATAAAAGAAGGTGGTATCCCCAGCTGAAGGTCATCTTTGTGTATTTCTGCATTGCTGTATTTGCTCATCAGGACAATTTCTCTGTGCAACTGTATAGTCCGGTAACGCAGTTCTGCGATTTTGCGACTCAGCATGTAACTATGAAGTCTATACTGGTATGGTGGGTTCTTGTTGGGATGCAGTGTTATAGCTCGGTGTATCTTGCTATTTCTAAGGTCTTTGATGTAGCCTTTTTTGTTCTGCTCATAATTTTCATAAAACAGCTGCTGCATCTAAAAAGAGAAATATTAAGTTATTATTTTTGCAACATTAAGATTTTAGCAGTAGTGTATTTGTGACAGTTACCCCACATAGCCCTACTGTATGAAAATGCCTCCGTGCTTATATGACCAGAAGTCTTTCTGAATAAGCTGTTCTCCATTTTAGACACAGGTTGTAGGGATACCAGCTGCTGCTCAAAGGAATTAAGAGGGTTATTCATTGTAAACTGGTGAAAGAAACATCTACCAAGGATTAGGATTATTATGTCCTACTCTAGAAATATCCTTATCTGAACAACTGTGTGCTAAGTAGATCATAAACTCATTTTTAGTCTAAGACAGCAACATCAGATAAAATATGTCAGTGTGTTTTTATTCTCTACGTTATAAAATGAATAGCATTTTTCTGTTTTTGTTTGTTTTTTTAAATGACATATGGAAAGGCAAGGACATTATATTCAGAATAACTTATGTTTTCATTATCATGTCCTTTTAAACTTTTCCTTTACAGCCAAACTCTTCTAAAGAAAAATAATAATAGAGTTAAACTTGGACAATACCAGTGTGAAACCTAAACTAAACATTTTTACCAAAGATGCTAAATTCTATGTTTAATTTCTGCATTAGTAAACATGAGGGCACCACATTACACATATCAGGATTCAGTCTCTGTGGTAGCGGGTGATGTGGTCCACATTTTAAAAAAAAATTAAGTATTTCAAATAAAATACAGAGTTTAAATGATAACAGGTGCCTTCAAAAAGTACCGACAGCAGTTTCATAAAGTAAGTAAAACATAAGGTACATATACAGTAGAACATAAGCATTCTTAAAATGGGAATTGCTCTATTTCAAAATAATGAGGTGGCAGGTTGAGACTGGTCTACACTGAGAAGTTACATCTGCATAGCTATGTCTCTCGGGGAGTGAAAAATCTACACTCCTGGGAGACATAGTTAAGCCGACCTAACCCCCAGTGGCGAGAGTGCTAGCTGAGGGAAGAATTCTTCTGTCAACCTAGCAAGCACCTCACGGGCAGGCGGATTAACTACAGCGGTGGAAGAAACCCTCCTGTCACGGTAGTGTTTACACTGAAATGCCACAGTAGTGCAGCTGTAGCCATTCAACCGTACACACAGCCGGAGATATTTTAAGGCAGAATGAGTCTAAATGTCAAATCTAAGAATGAAAGCCCATTCAAGCAGTGAGCTAAATGCAAATTATAAAATAATAAGAAATAACGAAATGAAGTCTCCATCTTAAAGATGCTAAAAGAAAGGCAGTTAAAGCTGCCACCATCCTTATGTGATCCTGTTATGTCTATGTACAGCAGCTAGAAGTCCCATCACATGGGTCTCTAATTGCTTTGTGTCCTAAGTTCAGCCCATTGTTGTGGAGGAGTATAAAGAGATGCACGCACGCACACAGAGATAAGGAGTGTTTGGAGTGCAAGTGGCCCACCACACTTTACCGGCACCTGATTTGCTTGGTCTGACCCACTATTTAAGAACGATGTTATATTAACTATAGCTGCATATTACTTGCAGTGGGCACATTACTTGCACTACTACCCCTTATCATTTTTCCCTGACCACATTGCAGTAATCACCATTTCTTTCCCTCTCCTTCCAATTTCTTTGTCCTTCAAGACATTTGTTCTTTCCTATTCTATCTTCCCCACATTAAGTCATTCTTCCATTTTGTCAATATAAACTGTAAGCCCTTTGGAACAGAATCTGTCTTTTACAAGGTGTATGTATATTTCCGAGCACAAAGGGGACCTGAACTTGGTTAGGGCCTCTAGGCCATAAAAACAGGTCAACTGACAAGAAATACATACCCTTTTGGAGTAGTGCATGATAGAAACTCTCCCAGATATAGAAGTAGAGTGTTACGGGGGTGGAACTCAATCAGCCTGAAACTCAGAGTAGGAGCTGTAAGAGTTAAACGGACTGAGGCCTTCTTCAAGAAACCAGCTTTGAAGCATGGTTCCCATCCTGCCCTCCGTCCCTTTTTAAATTATGTGTATGTTGTTTCTGTTACTAATAATGGGTTACTGTAGTATATCTGGAGTCTTGCAGTTTTTGTTAAGAGCTCTGGGATCCCCATGACCCCATGTCGCACCCACTTAGAATCAATCTTGTAAGCACACTGTTTGTTACAATGGAGAATTTATATAGCATGAACAAAAACATTGCAAGAGCACAGAGTTAGAGCATGTACTTTAATTCTAAGCTGTCTCCATCAGGCATGTCTTTTATAGTACTATATATAGCACTAGACGTAATACCACATAGTATCTATCTGTGGATTTCAACTGTCTGAATACAAGTGAAGGCACAGATTTCCACAGAACTTTGGAAGGCAAGATATATATATTTTATATTGTTTCAATAGGTAGCTAGTGTCAGGTTCTTGTTTTGTTTTTTAAACAGCACTGATAATAGCATTTATTTTCAAATTCTGTTTTGGATTTAAAAAGAAAAACAAATAATCAAGACCATATAACCTGAGAGCATTTATTCTAAGATACCAAACCAGGGCACTCAAACACCCACAATAGGAAACTATGAAAAGCAGAAGCACTTTTAGGTTACTTTACTCAACAAAGTTTTAATAGAACACTGATCGGTAGGAAAAATTTTATGAAACATCTGAATGCAAATTAAGATATGGACCATTAACTAACTTTCTGAAATGAAAGTAACTGGTATATTTTAAGGACTACAATAGGTGCTTTCTAAGTAGGAATAAAATGTTAGTAGTTAAAGCCCAGACAATTAAATATGTTTTTTCCCTCTCTCCTCTAGGAGAGCTGATTTGAAAAGAAAAAAGTAGACGTGACTGGTGTTTCAAGTTTCAACTCAATGCAATTTAAACAGAAAACGTTAAATTCCCACACGGCCCTCCCAAAGTGGAAATTCTAACAAACCACTCACTGCAGTTGAGCTATCAGGGAGTGCTAGAATGCAGATACACCAAGGCTTCCAGAAAGTTTGTATATAAACATGTTTTTCAGAGGAATAGCTTGCAAGGATATTTTAATTGCTTTTCCTATAAAACTTCACGTCTCCTCCCTCCCAGACAAGCCACTCCCCATGTACTTCATAAGCATAAGCGGCCTCTTGTACGCTGTGGGCCTGATTCTCTACTCATTGAAGTTGACAGCAAAGCTCCCACTGACTTCAATGGTAAAGGATGTTTAAAAATAATACTGAGTCACACTTGATATACAGGCTTGGTCTACACTACCAATGTATGTTGGTAAAACTGCATTGCTCAGGGTGTGGAAAATCCACACCCCCCGAGCGACGCTGCTATCCCAACCTAACTGCTGGTGTAGACAGCACAATGTTGGCTAAGAGGGCTTCTGCCATTGACACAGCTACCTGCTCTTGGGGAGGTGAAGTACCTATGCCGATGGGAGCAGCTCTCTGGTTGGCATAGGTAGTGTCTTCACTCATTGCTTCGTGGTGCTTAAAAGTCGCTGTAGCACTGTAGTGTAGACAAGCCCTAAGATCCCATTTTAAAATGCTTTACAAAGGGCTAATAAATGGTTAATAGATGCTATAAGCATATTATAGACTTAAGTAGTTTGTTATAGGTGGTTATGCACCAACAGAAGGTGTCATAGGTGGTTATATGCAGCTTATTGACCAGCTGAACTAACAATCGATTACCCATTTATTAAAACCACTCATTAATCCTGAGAGAGAGAGAGAGAGAGCGCGCGCGACATCTATTTAGCAACTCATTTTTTTCACAACTCAACCACATTATCTCTGTGCATCCACACTTGCCATACTGCCAGTGCATTCTGGGAAAAACTGAGCAGTTAACCCACAGTGCCTCCACAAAGGACAAAGTGCTCCAGAGACAAGCATACAGAAGGGCACAAGCACCATATAAATGCAGCATACTCCGGGATATCCTATTGCACACAGCTAGAAAGAAAAGGACTACCTGAATCAGTTATATAGTTAGGCCTCCCCCCCACTTCACCTTTGGGATGGCTCAATTAAAGAAAAAATCACCACGTTTTAGCCTAGATCACTAACAAGGGCAACCCGTGGTTAGCAATCACAGCTACTACCAGAGTAGTTGCCATATCCATGCAGAATGGGGGAAAACTGACTTAGCAGCAGCAGTGCTGAGAAGGATCTGGGAGTTGTAGTGGATCACAGCTTCAACATAAGTCAGCAAATGCAATTTTAGTTGCATTAACGGAGGCACAGCATGCAAGTCATGAAGGTTTCAGTATCACTTCTCAATTCTGATTAGGCCTCAGCTGGAGTACGGTGTCCAAGTTTGGATGCCAATGTATAGAAAGGATGTAGAGATGAGTGACAAAGATGATCTAAGGAATGGAAGGCAAGCCATATGAATAAAAGGCTGAAGGAACTGAGTATGTTTAGCTTGTAAGAGAGGAGATTAAGAGGTGATATGGGAGCTATCTTCAGATACTTGAAAGGCTGCCATAAAAAAAGATGGAGAAAAGTTGTTCTCTTTTGCTACAAAGGGCAGGAGAAGAGGCAATGCGTTCAAACTACAGCATAACAGATTTAGATTAAATTTCATGATAAAAACTTCCTAACTATAAGAACAGTAGGACAATGGAAGAGACTTGCCTGGGGAGGTCACGGAAGCTTCTTCCCTGGAGGTTTTCAAAAGGAGGCTGGATAGCCATCTGTCTTGGACGATTTAGACACAACAAATGCTGCATCTTGGCAGGGGGTTAGACTAGACGCAGTCCCTTCTAACCCTATGATTCTATGTTGGGGGACACAATCCATGCTTGGAACCAATTATGCCATGCCAGCTATTTATATATTTGTTTAAAGGTTAGCATATGCAAGGGCCCTGATCTGAAAGCATTTGATCATGCTACCAAAAGGATTGCAGCCATGTTTGATATTTGCACATTTCAGTGTTTGAGGATTTGGGAACACTAAACAGTTTTGACTTTTTTGTTTTTTAACCTAGTGACCATCAAAATGTGTAGACAGAAATCAAGAAGAAAAGATCAAATGATAGCAAGGTGGTCAATCTGTGGAACATACAGTTCTCTACAGGACATTACGTGCAAGCTTTTGCATGACAAATTGGTTACTAGAGCCTCGCTAGTAAAACATGTATCCAAACTCCTCATTTGGAATACACTTCTCTAAGTATTTTTTTTAAAAGAACCTTTCATGGTTATTAATTTTGGGGATTATATTCTAAGCATGCTTTATTCTAATGCAGAGTACTGGAAATACAGGGACACAAAAAGGAGCTACTCTTTATTAATCAGTATTTACTCTAGACCTGTTGAAGCCTTAAAACACCCTAATGTTTCCCAATACGTTAGAGACTGAATGTTTAAACTGTGGTACAGCTGTTGTGGGCAGTATGGGCTTGGATCCAAAAGACTAACTGAAAGAGTGTTATGTTGATCATTTTAAATGAAGAAGTCTTTTGCAGGCCAAAAAAAGAGAGTGTATTGGAGAAAATGGACTTAAAAAATAAGGCCAATATATACAGAAACTGGCCTGCAGCCACATAATAGCCCCACAGGACATGCTCTCACAGATCCAGACTGTACTGCCACAGCGCAGAAAATACAGCTCTACAGATGTCATGAAAAGCAGCTCTGGACAACTCATGTTGTATGGCATATTTATGAATACCCGAGATGCACTTTAAATACAAAACCTATCTAATTAAAACCTAGGATAATAGCTAATGTTGCATAGCTCGGGAGAACTTTCTTCAACAGCAGGTGAGCATCTGATCTCGGCAGACGGTACTCTTCCACAAGAGGAAAGTGCGTGCTTAAGACAACCACACAGAGGCCTTGTCTATAGTTTTATTGCTTTAACTATGCCAGCATAAAGCAGCAGCCTCCTCCCCGCAAAGCGTAGGTGCAGCCATATGGGTATAAAAGTGCTTCTATTAGGATAGGTTATTCCAGTTCAGCGACGTGAAATAAGCTATCCTGATATAAAGCACCTTATGCCAGTAAAATTGCATCTACATTAATGGTTTTGCCACCTTAACTAGGTCAGTAAAAAAAAAACCCAACAACAACGACAACAACAAAAAACCAACCTCTTTGCACAGTTCTGCTAGTAAAATGTTCAATACTTAGACGAGGCCACAGGATAAAAGACTTTTCTTTATCATTGGTTTCAGAGTAGCAGCCATGTTAGTCTGTATTTGCAAAAAGAAAAGGAGTACTTGTGGCACCTTAGAGACTAACCAATTTATTTGAGCATAAGCTTTCGTGAGCTACAGCTCACTTCATCAGATGCATCCGATAAATAACAATAAATTTGTTAGTCTCTAAGGTGCCACGAGTACTCCTTTTCTTTATCGGGTCGGGGGGAGAGGGAGGTGTGGAGTTTTCAGGAGATTCAAGTAACAGACCTTTGAGGGTGAAGGGACATTGAGGATTCTTCGTAATGACTCTTGATACAGGGTTTTGCGTTTTACATTGGATTGTGTCACATGCAGCCCCACACAGCTATTGCTGGGGTGCTCAAAGGTACGCCGTACAATGGATATTACTGTGTTTAGGGGAAAAGGATAAAGCGTGATTTCCTACGCACATCACTCTCACCCTTTAAACACAGCCTCTCTGTTTGCCACAACAAGAAGAGGTACAGAAAGCGTCATATACAGCGCTAGATGTTCATATTAAACTTCTGAACTGACCAACAAAACATTCAGGCCCCAATTCAGCATGTGCTCAGCCCATCCTTTTCAACTTAAGCACGTTTAACTACCCTCGACTCTAATGAGGTTTGTTTTAAATAAAAGGGAAAATATTGGTTGGACAAATCTCAAATGTGGTATCTAATGCAGTTTTGGAAAGGAACATTAAGGGTGCTACAAAATCGTTTTAGGCTCAGAACATATGTATTAAATAATTCTAAGCCTGCTCTTCAGAAAGAGTGAGCTGTGCCTGGCAAAATAAACTTCTTTTTAGGATATTACAAAGAACAGTGCTGGTGGTTCCATTTAAGCATCTAGAGTCTGCTGAGGCTGTCTCAGGATCTTCATTCCAACAGTGCCATGTGTATTGCTGACCTCTATGAAGCTACTGCTCCCTCTCTCTCCAGAGTGTTTTAAAAGGCAAGCCAAACATCTCGGACAACTTTAAAGTACAGCAAATCCAAGGTCACCGAATTCCCAAGGAACATCTAGTCCAGCTGTAAATTACAAGAGTGACTGCATCTGAGTTTAATCTTTAGTTTACAATAGCTTACAACACAACTACTTCATTAAGCAACTGACCTTTTTGCTCCATCTCAATAAGCACAGAAGCTTAAAAATCTGTCCTGAATTTGCCCATTTCCAGTTTCTCCAAATGAAGTAATTTTGAATGGATCATACTCTCCAAATTTGCATCTCTTCTCCTTTCTACCACCCAACATAGTCACTTGTCCAAACAGCAGTTCTCCCTCCCGCCTCCAACGTGTGAGTGATATGTCTGGCAATGGTTGCGCTAGTATCATGGAATTAGCATTACTAACAGACCACAGTAAAAAGGAATTTAAAGAAAATATAATAATTTAAGATCTCCTAGTTATGAAGTGGAGGAAAGAGATGGAAAATAAACCTTTTTTTTTTTGTTTTGCAATGACCTTTTCCTGTGATCTAGACAAGGGAACCAGTCATGCAGTTGGAAAGTGAAGGGTCCTCTCACCCCTGCCCCCAAATTCAGTAATGGGAAACAGACTGGGACGCTTAGTGGTAAAAAAAAAAAAAAAAGACGAGACAAGAGCCTTCACAAGCATCTCTCAGGAGGAGATTATTGCTTGGTTTGTTTAAATAATGTCCTCCCATTTGGAACATATAACATACTAGCCACACAGCTGCCATCACTCCAGTTCTATAAAGCCTCAGTGCTGCTTCTTTGCAGTTATTTTATTTTTTAAAGCAAAAAAGCAGAACTCTACTCTGCAAGTATTTTGTATCATAAAAGAAACAAAATAAAAAACAAACAAACCACCCTTAAAACTGGCTTTTTGAAGAGATTAGATTTGGTTATGCAAACCTCACAAGGTTTGGCTGTAATTTAGGATTCTGCTTCCAAAAGGATTCTTTCTGGCTTAATAGGAACAAAAACAAGGAGTGTGCCAATAAATGCTATTAAATGTTCTACCCTACAGCTACTAAAGAAGTGCAGCATCATAGCTGTCTAGGACTAATTTATATCACATTCACTTGAGAAAGTGTGTTCAAAATTCAATTTGAGCATTTCCAGATTAGGAGTCCAGTGGAAATGCACTGTCTCACTTGAGCTCTGACATTGACCTGTGGGAAAAATGATTCAGCTTTCCTTCACAAATCGAGGAGCGGCTGCCTTCACTGATCCAGACAAAATAGGAATGAACTAGTCGTAACTCACTTCTGATTTGTTCATTTAAGGCCAGATGCAGGGACTGTACCAAATTACTTTCATACCAAATATTTTGTGTCGGATTTTATTGTTCCTCTTAGGGCTGGTCTACACTATGCAGTTAGGTCGACCTAATTATGTCAGTGTCTACACTACAGCCTTCCCCCACCAATGTAAGTAACCTACTACACAGTGTCTGTGTAGACACTGTGTTCCTTATGTGGCTGTCTTGTCAATTTCATGGCAGGAGCTGTGAAATTGACAAGGAAGCCAGGCAGCTAGAGCCCAACTACCTCCTGCTCCCCTGAAGAGCTGGGGGAGGCGGCGGGGCTGGACCCAGCGGCAGCTGGATTCTGCCCACTTCTGGCTGGGAGCCTGGCAGCCATATCAATTTCACAGCAATTTCACAAGACTGACTGGCTCCCAGCAGGGATTAGGCAGGGAGCAAGGGGAGAAGCCTCAGGTGGCTTCCTCCACTCTTCCAGGCAGAGAATGGGCATGTGGGTACAGCCAGTAGGGAGCCTGTGGGGAAGTCAGGTTCCTCACAGGGAGTGCAATGGAAGTGTGGGGAGCCGAGAGCCTGGGCTCTCGGCTCCCCATACTTCCCCTCTTAGGTTGATGGAAGCACTCCTGGTGAGGATTTAGTGGAAGCACCCCTGATGAGTAGGTGTGTGCACCACTGACACAAGATGGGTAGTGTGGACAAGCACCACTGCAGTAATTACAGTGGTGGCTGTAAGTCAACCTGATATAAGTTGACTTACCTTTCTAGTGTAGACGTACCCCTAGCTTCCACGGTGCTGAGATGCAAACAAACTTGGGTTTTGTTATCACTGACAGCAGCCCCATGAAAAGAACAGCCACAAACAGCCTGGAAGTTTGTATCTGTTCTATTTCATAGAAAGCCCCAAGATTTTGCAGGAGAAGCTTCAGATAAGCAATCCAGAGAGGAGTTATCCATTGTCCTAGGTCGCAAATGAAGTGTAGGGCAGTTCTTGGAAACACAGAAAGCTCTATACATTGTATTATAGCTGGCAGCAGTGAGCTGAAGACATCTTAAGGGGTGTAGCATCAATTTCCATCTTTTATTTTAATGATGCAATAGCACACCAAGGTTTAGAAATAGGATTCTCCATAGAATGGACCTTGTTTGCCAAACTGACCTTATATATGGATTTTAAACAGGGTGTTTTCTCATCTAGTAGTTCTTCTGTTATTTTCCACCTCCTGTGGATGGCAATATCCTCTCCTCACAGAGGCACTCTGCACCACTTGGGATGGGGTAGAGGGGAACCCTATGGCTACTTGGTAGCAAACAGAAAGGATCATTGCTCACAAATATAAAGATGATAAATTGAGGCTGTTAAAGTACTTAAAATCAAATCAATAAAAAGTTACAAAGAAAAAAGCACAGAAGTAAAAAACAACCTTTTCTTAATAGTTCCCGCACTACCTCATATATGTATGTATATCAAGGCCAGTGATACTGACAGAGCTGTAGCAATAAACGGGTCAAACCCTGAGGTCTTTCTTAAGCGCTAGATCCTGCAACAGGGCTCCACCCGGGGATTATTATTAGTTGTACTATTACTGTAGTGTGTCTGCCCTTATGGATCTAGCTGCAGGATGTGGCCTTTGCAGCTTGCCTAACATTAGGGATTTTTGCACCAATGTAGCTATGTTGGTGCAGCATCTTTCAAGCAAACCCCCAGTGTAGGTGTTCTACACCAGTGCAAAATGGAGACTGCACCACTGCAATTTACCTCTGGTGCACGATGTCTATACTAGAGGTTATTACTGGTGTATCTGTATCAGTGTACATGCACTGCTGATTCCAGAACACCTAGTCAAAATCACCAGGAATCTGGAGCACATTAGATTTCTGCAATTATGGGACCAGCAAAGTGTCTGTATGATACTGATGCAGCAGTTCTCCTCACGGTTGCCTTAACTGACATTGCCTCTACACCACCAGAGCTGACATAGCAAGTGATGTAACATAGTATATATTTTTAAATCATCTACTCTAGCAACATGAAATGCTTTCATATGAATAGGCATCTGCTCTGATGCTAAGGCAGCTACACATTGTGTCCTGGCATGACAGTTTATTTAATCCATTTTTGTAACTTCAAAAATGGGCTTGTTCTATCAACTTCACCATCATCTGAAATAATACAAGGAGTGACTGGGACACAGTATCTTGCTAGAGTCTTCTATTGTAAACTAGTTTAACACTGGTGAAATGTGAAGGCTAGACAATAAAAATGAGACATTTGCCTATGGAATCTCATCAGCATCGCTCTGTGACATCTTTCAGAGAGTAGCACCAAGTCAATATTGAACTAGTGCCCCAACGCAGTGCTTATGAACTCTGGGAGATGCCATTTTTGGACTGATACTAAAAACTTGTCACCAGTTAAAGCAATCCAATACTGGTAGCGGTTTTTTTTTTGTTTGTTTGTTTGTTTTTTTACCAGAACACGTGTTGGCTTTGATGTCTGACCAAACTGTCCCTGTGGGTAGTTACAGTCTGCTGACTTACCCAATTTCTCCTTAAAGGTTCAAATGGTTAGTGCATTATTATTCTTCACTTTCAGTCCTGGACTATTTAGCAATTCTGGGCACTGATTAAAAGTTGGTGTTTTCCACTCCCGGTGTGACTGCATTTCCCGGCTCCATCATTACGTATCAGCCCTGAAATAGATCAGATATGCCAGCCCAAAACACAACTGCTAAAACAATATTCCTTGCCGGCCACATCACCCACCCTTGGATTCCCCCTACTGTCTGACACTTTCGCTTCGTCAAATTCAAACTTTCTGTCCTCAACATCAAAGCCCTTCCCTGTCTTTAATCACACGTGCTTCTTTCACACTGTCCACTATGCCAGTGATGCTGGTCTCGAATGGTTGCCAATCCTCCAGGATTGGCCTGGAGTCTCCCAGAATCGGTATCAATCTCCAGGTGACTATTGAAAGCAATCCAGGAGATTTTAATAGGATATTTTAAGAAAACGACATTATGTTGTGTTGGAAAAGAAAATCTCCCGGAATGGCTTCAGTCAGGGTTGGCAACCCTAGCTGGTAGTTAGTTCCAGACTCCCATCCATTGCTTTTGGACTGAGACCCCTCCTACAGCCTTTTGGGAGACAGGAATTCACCCAGAAATCAGGAAGCACACAGTTAAAGTGCTGCCGTAACATCAGCTCCTTAGACACTGAGCAAGGCACTTTCTTCCCAGTGGCTTCTAGCTGATTCCTGCATGCGACGCAGAAAGGCTGCTCCCTGAACCTGTTCCCCAACCTCCAATCTCAGATTCTCAGCCTGCTGTCCTGCAGCAGCAGCACCTAGTCAGTCCTGCAGTCCACCCAGTGCCTTCTTGAATGGCATCCCCATCCTCCAAAGGGAAGAGAATTGGCAGTAGGGATAGGATTTCCTGCCTGCTCTCTAGCCAGTCAAGGCTCTGGTTACAGAGGGCTGGCCATTTACACTTTTGACAGGTGGCCTGGGAAATTCAACATTTGACTGTCTACTTCTCCCACAGCCAGCTGTGCTCCTCTTTCATGCCAACCTGCACAAGCTGATGTGTGTGGCCACTGCCCTCTCCTCCGAACCCCTTCTCAAGATCCACTTCTGTCGCAGTGCCTATAAGAAATAAGCCAGCTAATAAAAAGGCATAGTACAAGGACACATTTTTAAAAGAATATGTATTTTGATGGCATATTTTCCATTCTAGTCACCCTTGCGTTGCTTTCCTTCCTAAAATGGTAAACTCTTGGGATTGAAGACTGTACCTTCATAAATTTGAAAGTACCAAGCACATACTGAAATGCTAGTTCATTCTATAAAGCATAAGTTCAAAGTGTCACACTTCATTTTGCTTGCCACTCACAATGAACCTTTACAGTTTTTGTTGTAAACCCCATTTAATTGCACTGTACATAATCTAATCTGCTAGCGACATTTTGTCAAGTAAAGTTTATAATCTACATTAGCCTGGGCCATTAGAATAATGGCCTAGTTTTGCCTAGTGCCTTCCTGTGTCAGCCTGATTTCCTTAGCCATTCAGGACAGAAGTGTTCTTAGCTCTGGAAAATGACCACTAGAAACACTTATGCTCAGGAAAGGAAGATTATTATTAGTTCACTAAGAAGCTACAAACTTTGCAATGCACACCTAGCAATAAAGCAACTGAATGACACCTAACGGCGCATAAAGGCCAATTTACAAGTTACTGTGTCTCCCCATAATACTCAAAGAAAAAAATAATCCTCCATTCACATGCTCTTGTTACTTTTTACCGTAGCATAGCCATTGGGGTAAGATAAAGAATCGTTTAAAGAGATCACACTATAGCAGCGAATCTGCTTAATGTGATACATTACAAATAGCCCAATGGGAACTATGGTGTATCAGGTACAGCAACATTCTGGGTACAAAACAAATAATAAAGAGGAACATCAGAGTCTCTGTGAAATAAAGAAAGACATATTAGCCAGCTCCCTGTGATATACTGCAGTACCATTGTCCAACATTAAATTTAGCTTTTATGGAACAAGGGTAATTTTTGTCTGTCGCATATTTCTTCAGCAGCCTATGACCATAAATTAGCCCTCCCTGCACAGTCAATCTTGTTTTTTACTGGGTACTGCTAAGAATGGTGATAAAGCCTATTCGAGCGCTGGCTTGTGTGATGTGTCCACTAGGACATGAACTAACCCCCCAACTAATTTCACAAGGAGAACAGTGTGAGATGACAGCCTTCTGTATTTACTGAAGCAACACAGCATTGTTTCAAAGTGTGTGTTTCAAAGGTACATGTGATTCTGGCCAAAAGCACTGTTTTATAATTGCTCAGAATAGCAAAAAAGCAGCCACAAATTCTTGTGCTATGCAGAGAAACCACATGCTTACTTACTTCATTAGACTCTTACTGGATAGCACTGGCTCGAGCACACTACAGTTTTGAAAGCCTATATGGTAAGGAGCACTGCGTGGTATGCAGTTACTGCAGATGTACATTTCCACAGTTAAATGCTATGATTGTGAAAGCATTTGGGAGGTGGGGGCGGGGTGCAGTCACGTCATTACTACACAGGACTGAAGGGAGGACAGATTCTCCATTGTCCAATAACCTCGACTACACCTTAAGACTGTCCAATAGTAGCTGAATCTGAATGCAATAAACTACCCTCTCTCTTATCATTGGGAAACATCTGAATTAAATTTATATAGTGTCAAAGTTATATGTGGCTGTACAAAACCCTAAGATGACACAGCCTGTGCCCCAAAGAACTTGGACTCCCACAGATGATGCACGTAGTCGGTAGGTCACAAAAGGATATGGATACTTTGTCAATGAGATTAGTAGAGGAATGCTGCCTATATAGTAGGGTCATCATTCTTTAAGTAATTTGACTTTCTTGCATTTATATAAAAAGGCTACATAAGACCAGTATGAAGAGCTCTAGCTATAAAATTCACCTATATTTGTAAATGGTGTCTCTGAAGTGTAAAAAATAATAATTTTAAGATGGTATATTTAGGTCACTTTTCAGGAGAGGTAGAAGTGCATGTAGATTACTAAGCAAAATAAAGAGACTCCTTTTAATAGATTTACAGGAGATACAAATCCAGGAGGTGCGCACCAGCCAAATGATGGGAATTGAGAAGCTGTGTATATTTGTTTGTGTGTATATATGTACACACAGAGAAAACAAGTCAGAACCCATGCCATTCCTCCAAATTTTGCATACGTTTATAGCTTTAAGAGAGCCTGCGTCTTCCTACACAGCTATGATTTTTATTGTCATCCCATTGGTGGAACAACTTTCTAATTACTGAAATAAACTGTCAGACAGACTGGCATTCCCACCCTCTCCCACAGTATCCAAGTGAGCCCATTAGTTCAAATATGGTTAGAGATTTCACATGGAGTTGCTGACTAACTGTATATGGTCTGAGGTTTTTCTGGAGGTTTGCTCTCTGGCATAGTTTGGCCAAGTAACAAACAGCAAGAGTCTGGGGCACTACGTAACAGAGTATGTTGTAATACATGCAGTGTGTCAGACTGAGGGTGGGCTCACCTCCTCGTTAGTGTTTTTAAGCTATACAGATATATGCCGCCTATAATTTAGCTTTGGCACTAAAATTTTCAGCGCTGCTTTTAAAACTTTATAATGCTTTAAGTAAAAGCAGGAAGTGTGGTTACCAATAGCTCCCATTACACTGAATGAAAACTCATTAGCCGCTATTAAAAGAGTGAAATACACTGCCTCAACTTTGGCAATCAAATCCTTCACAAAATTTGTCAATCAAGCAAGGCATGGATTTAATTCTCTTGAATGTTTCTGCTGCTTGCATGTGAAAAGCTTTCTGATTTCTCCCCACGGTTTCTCTTTCACTCCGCTTCTATACTGGAAGATAGTTCAGGTTCTTGCAACCCACTTCTGCTGATGGGACTTCAGAACTCAGCCACCATTTCAGAATTCTGATATTTCAGCTGCCTGTTGCTGCTACATCGGCTGCTTTTAATGGATTCATTTGTAGCTACAGTACCCAATAGCAGATTTTGAAGCACATATAGCCTTTATACTGGGGCTCTGAATGCACATCCAATACAGTGCATTTCCCTTCTTTTGTAGGGATAAGGCCTCTCTAGAACTGCAGAAAGAAAAACGTGTACTTGCAGAGTGAAATGTGAAAAATTCTGGCTTTCCCTGTCCCCTTTTCTACCAGTTTGGGAGGTCGTGGGCAAGACAAGTTACTTCTTGTGCATCACACACAGGTCTGGCAGCTCGGCACCTTTTAGGAGGGTTGCTGCTGAGTCCAAGGTAGGAAGGAAGAAGAGGGGA
Organism: Natator depressus; assembly: GCF_965152275.1. Classification (NCBI taxonomy): domain Eukaryota; kingdom Metazoa; phylum Chordata; order Testudines; family Cheloniidae; genus Natator; species Natator depressus. Next base: position 76,350,931 of record NC_134243.1, read on the forward strand.
GGGGTCAGCAACTGGAAGGTGGGATGAGGCTCTTGTCACCGAAGAGGCAGGTTCATGTCAGTGTGAGTGTTTTACATAGGAATGTAAGAGCGGCCATACTGGGTCAGACCAAAGGTCCATCTAGCCCAGTATCCTGTCTTCTGACAGTGGCCAATGCCAGAGGGAATGAACAGAACAGGTTATCATCAAGTGATCCATCCCCTGTGGCCAATTCCCAGCTTCTGGCAAACAGAGGCTAGGGACTCCATTGCTGCCCATCCTGGCTAATAGCCATTGATGGACCTGTCCTCCATGAACTTATCTAGTTCTTTTTTTTGAACCCTGTTAAAGTCCTGGCCTTTAGGGTGGAGGGATTGTGGCCAGTTTGATTAGTAGAAGGATCAGGATATGGAATAGTGTTCATAGTGTCACATACATGACTGCAATGCCTTGCCTTCCTGTGAGCCATCTATGAATGTTTAGTGTTTGACCTGTTACTTGGAATGGCTTTAGACCATGGGTATCAGTGGAACAAATGGAGTGATGACTACTTTTTTTCCACAGACCCTTCCTTACTGTTCTTCGGAGGCGTTTATTCAGCAATTAAGTAGCTCTGGATGAGAAAAAACTGGTGATAACGCAGTGTCAGGAACCACCTAACTTGGAATGCCAAATCCTCTGCTGTCAGTTTACTGCAGTATTCAGTCCTCTCATTACACCATTATTTTGGTCAATTAAATCTTTTAAAGCATACACAAAAGCATCTAGGAAGATGACATTTTCATAAGTTTTATACTGCCCTTCTCGTCATACCCTGGGTCTTGTTGAGCATCTATAATTTTTTGTTATCATAGCATTGTTGGAAATAGCGGCAGAAAATTCGCTTTGAGTCCTTTTAAACCGGAACAAAATAAAATCTAATCCAGCAGCCACCCAAAACACATGCTAGGAACCAGTCTCTTCAGATGACCTCTGCAGTCTGGTGTGTTGCTAAAGGCCAGAGGAATTTGCCATTGCCTTTAGAAAACAACATATCCAAGGGATGTTTGTTTTGGGAAGGCATCTGTGCATGCCCCGGAACCGTTTTGATCCATGTGGGTGAATAAATTACTGTGCCTCTCTGAATGCCTCTCTTTTGATTTACGGAACACAGACTTCTCACTCCCATGCACTTTGTCATAAATATTCTTGAGCATCATAGTGCACAGTCATCACAATGCCACACAGCAATCCATCCAGAGTGCCACCTTTTACTTGGTAAAGAGTCTGATGATAGAAGACAGTCTAATACCAAAACAAAAGCAATCAGCTTAGGCCTGATTTACACTGCAACATTAGGCTGATGTAAACCACCTTGTTTGGACCTAGTTGTGCTTGCACCTACACACAAGTCTGCTGGTCCCGCTATGCAAGTGCCCTGCCGTGGCAATGCTGTAATACCACCTCCCAGAATGGCATGGAGCCATAGTCAGCCTACTGTGGTTGATGCACTGAGAGTGTCAACACCGGGTGACCTACATTGACTAACTGTCCTCCAGCAGCCTTCCACAGTGTCCCACACTGGTCACAATTGTGACCTGCACTTCCCACGGGTCATGGACACCAGAAGCCAACACCCTCTTTAAAAACTGCACGTATTTTTGAAATGCCATTTCCAGACTGCCCAGTGTGGCGAGCACACATAGCAGCAATCCCTTGTTGTGGGCAACTGCCCAACCTACCATGCTGGCTACATGCTACAGACACACTTCTGCCTGGAGTAGACAGGAGGTATTGGATCACCTGGGCCTGTGGGGAGAATAGGCTGTGCAAGCACAGCTCTGGAGCAGTTGTATAAATGGCAAAGTATAAATGGCCAAGTACTCCTACACTGGCAGGTGCTCCTCGTGAAGACCTGGCCTTAGCCCATAGAAGTCGTAAGTATGAAGGAAGAAAAAAGTGCTAACTGCTTCTTCCCACAACACACATACCAAAGCATGACTAGGGCAGGAAGAGTCTTTCTACACTGCTTTTGCAAAGCACACACTCACATATGGTGCTGTGTATACTAAAAAAAAACTCCAGACAAACTGCATTCAGTGTTGTGTAAAGAAGAAAGATGGGATCCATTATGTGAATCTTAAAACGTAGCTTGGGGGCTCTTGTGCATAACAGCCTGTTTAGTATTAGCATTATCCAAAAAGAACTGGAAAAGTGTATTACAGGATATTAAAGAAATATATCAGGATATTAAAACTAGTCTTTACTAAACTGTTAGCAGGCACCACCACAATATGGTCAGACCACAAAGCTTAATGAAGCCTAGGAAATAAGCATCAAAAATAATCTGAAGCACATTAAATGAATCACAAACAAACTCCACTAAATCCATGAACTCAGAAAGGATACTTCTTTGCCTTGCTTATAATGGGTGAGGAATCAAATGCACATACATCATTCACATATGGTAGCATGCAATTAATCACCTTTGGTAGTTTTCAAGTATGGTTTCTATTTGGGGGGTGGGATTCTAAAATCCTAGGAATTCCTAAATATGGCATAGCAGGATTTTGCAACAGGAATTAAAGTGACACTGTCAAAGCCAAGAGGCTGAGAAGTTGACCAACCCTGATTGTCTTCCTCCCCACCCATTTATAAACCCTATAAACTTAGTCAGTTAATACAAAGGCATAGTGATCAGCTGGGCGACCCACTCAAACAAGAAACGCCAGTGCTGTCTGTTTAACATCTCAGCAGATGAGGTATGTTTCTCTCACTGTACTGCCTCTCTTCCCTACAGCACTAGAAAATGGAAGCAAGATTCAGAATATCTGAATGTGATTTACATTATGCGACTACTGTATTTGTACTGTGAAGTTTATGTATAAAGCAAGAGCATTCCCTTCATGGTATCTCCCTCACGAGACAATTTCCTATGAGATTTATAGTGGCAGAACTGCTAACCTACAGTGCACCATTGGGTTACTACATAAAGTGGATTAAAAAAAAAATAAAAATCATAGAAACGTAGGGATCTTGAGAGGTCATCTAGACCAGCTCCCTGCACTGAGGCCAGACCAAGTAAACACCTAGACCATCCCCGACTGGTGTGTGTTCAGCTTGTTCTTACAAACCTTGAATGACTGGGATTCCACAACCTCCCCTGGAAGCCTATTCCAGACCTTAACTACACTTAGAGTTAAAAAAGTTTTTCTTAATATCTAACCTAATTGTCCCTTACGGCAGATTAAGCCCATTGTTCTCCATGTCCACTGAAGATAGGACAAAATGTAATCACTCTCCCCTTTATAACAGTCCTTAACACACTGGTGGGCAACCTGCGGCCAATCAGGGTAATCCGCTGGCAGGCCACGAGGCAGCGTTTACATGAACTGTCGACAGGCACGGCCACCCACAGCTCCCAGTGGCCGCGGTTTGCCATTCCCAGCCAATGGGAGCTGCAGGAAGCGGCACAGGCCACAGGGACATGCTGGCTGCCGTTTTCCGCAGCTCCCATTGGCCGGGAACAGCAAACCGCGGCCACTGGGAGCTGTGGGTGGCCATGCCTGTGGACAGTCAATGTAAACACTGCCTCGTGGCCCGCCAGAGGATTACCCTGATGGGCCGCAGGTTGCCCAACACTGCCTTAACGTATTTGAAGACTTATCAGGTCCCCCCATAATCTTCTTTTATCAAGCCTAAACATGCCCAGTATTTATAACCTTTCCCCATAGGTCAGGTTTTTCTAAACGCTTTATCATGTTTGTTGATCTCCTCTGGACTAAAGTCCAGAACTGGATACAGTACTCCAGGTGGGCCTTCACCAGTGCTGAGCAGAGCAGAACAATTACCTCCTGAGTCTTACAAACAACAATCTTGTTGATACACCACACAATGATATTACCCTTTTTCACAACTGCTCCACATTGCTGTTTCATATTCAATTTGTGATCCTCTATAACTCTCAGATCCTTTTCACCAGTAAAATCATTTAGCCAATAATTCCCCATTTTGTAGTTGTGCATTTGATTTTCCTTTCTCAAGTGTAGTACTTTGCATCGGTCTTTATTGAATTTCATCTTACTGTTTAATTTCAATTTAGTGCATGTTGAGTGTCTGATTAATGAGAGCTTGTGAAATTTACCACTTCTCCACAGAGCAGTGAGCCACAAAATAGTGCCAGCACCAGCTTTCTGCCCATGAAGCCCTAGGTATGCGATGGTAGCCCAGCCTTCCTGAATCATCCATTTGTGGAGTTCTCTGTTGAGAGACTTAAGAAAAGGTGCCATTGTGGTATAGCCCTATGTCCACCAGGAACCGGAACAAGACTACCCTACCCACTCCACACAGACTCTACCTTCAAACCCTGTTTAGAAAAAAATGCCTGGAAGGTAAACAAAGTGATCTTTACCCACCACATAACTTCCACTTGAGACCCATTGAAAGAGCTTGGTAATAGCCCTATCTTGAGGTGCCAGCTATTGAACAAGAGAGAGTCCATTCTGCTGGTTTCATTTTGTTGTAAGCAAATTAACTAGACTAGCAGAGGCCCCTGTTACAAGTTGGTATATGGATGTGGAAACTGTGCAGTGAAAGGTCATTGATAAATTGGTAAATTATTATTTAAAAAGCAGTAAAAAAAACACTTAACTAACAGCAGGGGACAATAGTGTAATTCTAGAAGGTTGCAATTTGAAGATTCTGGACCATGTGTTTCTTTGCAAGGGAAAAAAAAGGGTATATTGGTGACTTAGCAACAGCAGCAATACTGAAATATGAACGGTCCACAGAGCGCTTGCTATTTTAAAGAAGACAGGACTCCTCTCCCAACTGTCCTGTCTGAGTTTACATTCAGACAAGTAGCATATGAAGGGCAAAGCTCTTCTCTTGTGTCAACTGGACTAGGTCCACTGGCTTCAGAGGAGCTGCACCAGTTACACCAGCAAAGAACTTGGGCCAAAGTTCTTACACTAAGGACCAGAGAATGTGAAATCCACTGCATTGGGGAAGATAGCCAGGTCTGTATTACAAGTGGGGAAGGGAGATCTGAAGTAAGAGAAACAAAAATATTGTACTGAGGTAGTGGTCAGGGTTACAACAGCATGAATCTTTGGTCATAACCATGAAGGGAGAATACATCTGTAAACCTCAGTGGCAAATGAAAGAATATAATTTTTCTTTCCGTGGACACTATATATTGGAGTTTACATCATGCTAAATTGAAAATTTAAGTTCTGTTTTTCATTATTAAAAAGAAGCATGGAAAGATCAGAGTCAACTGTCCGTAAAATGAATTTTTAATCCAAGTCATATATAAACTGCACCAAAGTAAGTAGTCAGAACATAAGAGTTTAAATACCCTGAGGAAAAACCACAGCTCTGGAATACATTTAAAGAAATATTTCCATTTTGCTAGGTACTATATCAGGTTTTTGGCCAGACATTTTAGATTGCACTGTACTAAAAATACAGTTCTACTTTGCAACAGATAAAAATTTTAGAAGCATGATGAAATGCGGCAATTAATTAGAATGTGCCTTTGAGCTATTTTATTACATTATCTAATGTCTTTAAGGAGTAGATTAGCTCACAGTGCAAACATTCTGGTTTCCCAGAGTTAAGGCACAGTGCTAGAAACACAACTGTTTCAATAGGGGTGGTGCTAGTAAGGTTCTGTCATGGTTTCCCTCACCAGGAGGAGCAAGGATTCTTCTCCACGAACAATGTAAAAACAGTGTTACGGAACCATGCTATAGACTATTTGTGGGGATAGTTTACAGCACAATTCTTGGGGGAAGTGATCCCTAGTTATACTGGTTAGAAGGCTTTTGCCTGTCTTTCCTAACAACAACTGGTTTTGGACAAGATGGTAATCGGCACTGTTCTGATCCTACTGTGGACAGGGCCTTGATATGCTGGTGAACCCAACTATACAAGTTGGAGTTGATGGTGTACTGAGTCAGGATTTTCAGCAATTTCAGTATTGGGAGGTGGGGAGAGGAAAAGACAACTAACTCATTCCAGAGTGGTTGTGCATGAAAATTAATGCACTAATTTGTTAATACAACTAATTATCTGGAAAAAATAATCGCAGGGCAGAGATATAGGAGATGCTGATGGAAAACCACTTTGACGGAAGCTAGAAATATTAAATTCATTGATGAATTAAAGCATGGTTTGCAAAAAAAATTATTATAACAAAAGGGATGTCTTACATCTGTAATAACCTGGGCCAGTGGAAGAGATTTACACTGAAGCTATACAGGTTACATGGGAAGACCCTGATTTACAATGGCTGCGGTTTTGTTTTCCTTCTGCTTTGCCTAGATAACTAGTATAACAAGATGCAGTCTCTACTTTTTTGTGGTAATTTTGTTGCTCAGAACTCTTGCCCCTTCTCCCCCGCCCGCAGGTAAACCAAGAAATGGAAATGGCTAAGGAATACAAACCTTAGGAGTGTTTATGCCTGTCAGAGCAACATCCAGTAGTTGCTGTTTGCTTAGTAATTAACACTTTCCTTAAAAAAAAAAAAAAAAAAAAAAAAAAAAAAGGCACAGTGTAGGATACAGAAAATAAGCAGCAGTCTCTCAAGAGAGGGGAAAATAAAGGACAAATGTCAAGGTTTTAAGTTAAGAGCCTATACCTGGCATACTGATTGTTGCTCTCTAAAGAGAAATTGCACTTTACTGCTCTATAAAACTCTATAAACCATACTTCTAATTCTGAAGGTTGCCTTCAAGAAGCAGTTTAAATGCAAGTTTTACACTCAGTGATCTACGTTAGACGAGATGGTTTTTGTGTGCATTATCTCTAAAGTCTTATTTTTCTTAAGAAACTCTGAACGTACAGAGCTATAAAAACTAGTCAAGGAAACTACCTCAGAATACGAGGTGTTGATTGCAAGATGGAGCCTCATTACTTGGCAGAGTAATATTTATTCTGAGACATACACTATGAATTAAACATTTATATCACCCAATAAAAGTATAGAACCTCATTTTGGCAGCTGCACAAATTCTGGGTTTGACAGCACTCCCAACATACTGTGCTTCCTTTGACTGCAGACAGTTTCTCTTTCGGTTTTCAGAGATTGAACCATTTAAAAACGAAAGAGCTAGAATGCCAAAAATGCATGCTTTAGTACATCAACTCTATGATATGTAACAGCAGAAAGGAAGTAGATCGCACAAGATGCTCTCTTCGCTAAATATACAGAGAGTTACAGCACAATAATTAACATGCAAACAATAAAGACGTAGACACCTCTTGATGAAAGATGTGAATGTCTTTTGGAAAGACTGAGAGCAAAGAACCTTTCACCTCCAAATCAGTGGTTCAGATCGGGACCAGGCTAATAACTTCTGGAGTCTTGTTGCCATTTGAGAACCGATTACCAGCACCTTTCTTCTCCAAGATGTTGGCCAACATTCCCCCTCTTAAAATACTAGAGCAGGTTCTAGCGCCAAAGCTGTTCAAGCTACTGATGACAGCACACCGGCTGCTCTGCCCGCTTAGGCAGTCAAAACGATTAGCATTTATCTTATTTGAAGAGTGTGCCGGCAGAGCTCTAACACAAAACCCAAGTTTTATTCTATTTTAAAGACTGATAGGACCTCAAGTTAGAGCAGTACTGCTCTACGGAGCTGTTTACTTGGATCAGCATTAGAAGCATGCTACTCTTTCCACCTCATAACAGGCTTTGAGGGTGAATTTAGCCTTTGCTACCCAAGTGGTTGTGATTACGGATGACAAACTAATTGACACAAGAACTGTAGCAACTTGAAACTAAACAGGATCGTCTGACACCGACTTCCACTGATCATGGTAAATTCACAAGGTATATTTAGACAGACCAACATTACTTTAGTGCCTAGGGTGCAAAAGAATTGTCACTGTGTATTTTGCCTATGTAGCCATGTTTTATGCTGTAGCAAGGAGCAACGGATGGTAATGTTTTCTTAAAGAACGTCAGGGAGAGGGAAACAGAAGGAAGGCTGCAACACAGATCACCACAAGTTCTGTAGTAAAGTTGTCACATTCACAGAGTTAGTTTTGCAAACAGGCACTATTCAAAAGAAGTTTTTCCTGGCAACAGGAGTGTGTATATTTTAATCTAGTTTGCATTTACAATAGCTCACACTTTGTATGTGCAAAACTGATTCCACATGGTTATCACAGGCCTATAGCTTCACAATCCATCAGTTATGTAATTGCTTACAATTTGTACTGTGGTAGTGCCCAGGGGTCCAAATCATGGATAAGGCCCTACTGCACCAGGCACGGTAAAAACAAAAAAGTGACACTCCTTGCTACGAAGACATTTGCAATCTAACAAGGTCAGATCACACACCAGAAGCCTCCTCCTGATGTTGCCTCTCTCCCCCTCAAGGAAAAACTTTTGCTTCAAGCATTTGCTGAAGTCAGCTTAACTAAGATTGGGGCTGAAACCCCAAACAATGTAGACATGCAACTCCTATCTATGTGCAGGAACTTGCTATAAATACCCTCAAGGCACGGGGAAGTATTCAAAGTCCATTTAGATGCAACATTCCAACCCTGAGCCACAAAGGACTAGCACTTGAGAGAACACCCAAGTAGTGGGCATAAAGAATGATTTAGATTGACTTGCCCTTATGTCGGTATAACTTATGTCACTCAGGGGTGTGAATAAGCCACCCCCGGAGCAAAATAAGTTACACCGACCTAAGCGCCAGTGTGGACAGTATGATGTCAGTGGGAAAGCTTCTCCCGCCAACATAGCTGCTGCACCTCATTGGGGGTGGATTAATTAAGTCGATGGGAGAGTTTTCTCCCGTCAGCTTAGAGTGGCTGCACTAGATAGCTTATAGCAACACAGCTGCATTGGTGCAGGTGCTCCTCTGTAAGCTCTCTAGTGTAGCCACAGCCTTAGCAGTACTACTTCCAGAGCCAGTAAATAGCTTGGGGCCACTTATGGTAGTTAACTACCGGAACAGGTCAGCAAGGGAGGTTGAGGAATCCCTATCCTTGGATGTTTTTAAGAACAGGCTAGACAAATACATGTCAGGTATGATTTAAGTTTACTTGGTCCTCAGGCCATGTCTATAGGTATAGTGCTACAGCTGCATCGCTGCAGCGCATCTGGTGAAGACGCTCTATGCTGATGGGAAACAGCCCTCCTGTCGGCATAAAAACCCACCTCCGTAAGCAGCAGAAGCTATGTTGGCGGGAGCAGTTCTCCCATTGACATAGCGCTGTGCACAAGTGCTTACTTTGATGTATCTTATTTCCCTGGGAGTTGGGGGGTGGTGGTTTATTCACACTCCTGAGCGATACAAGTTATGCCAACATAGGCTGTAGTGTAGACATAGCCTCAGTGCAGGGTGCTAGAAAAGATGACTTCTCCAGGTCCCTTCTAACCCTGCATTTCTCAGGTTCGAAGATGTCCACTTATTTAATTTTAAAATTTATTGTTGCAGTAGTATAGCCTACTCGGTTTCCTTAATGGAGGTGGCATGGTTTGAAAAAGCATGGAGAAGAATGTTAGGATTTATCTCCAGAAGGAATGAGGGGCTGGAGGAGTAGAACCATGACACAGCTCTCTTTTAATCTGTTGGAATAAGGAGTTTGGGGCACTGAAATGGAGATTAGTGAGAGGCTGACCACCCCCAAAGCGGGATCCAGGAATTCTGCTCAGGGATTTGCCATGGTGAGTTGGCCCCTATTGGAAACAGCATTCAGACAAGGTGCCAGATGAAGGCAAGAAATAGGAGCCATAACCCTTGTATATTGCTGGCTTTTTGATACAACAGGCTAACAAGAGACCTGAAGTTCTACTTTCTCTCTAGTAGCAGAGACTGAGCTTATACACTAGGGCCTGGACTGTAACAGGCATGGTTGAAAGCCTGGAGGAAGTGCCAACAGGTTAGGAACTTCTGAATGCAAAGGAGAATTTGTGCCTAGTCCCTGTTGGAAACAAATGCAACCGGATTATTTCACCAGGTATGTAGTTACATGACACCAGCCAATTTAGATTTTTAATTTTTTCCAGTGTTTGTTTTTGTTGGAAATACAGCAAGTAACACCAAGTGTAAAGTGGAAAAACAACAGAAAGTTTCAGGCTTCTCCAACTAAGAGTGCGAAATGCACAAATACAAGTTCTCATCATGTAATAGATCTGATTTTAACTGTTATTGACATTCATCCTGGTTAGCACCCAGAGAGAGACAACTCTGGACAACACTGTTTCTTCCTGCAAGAAGATTTGCCAGTGGTTTATGTACACAATGCATCAGTTGTAAAGAGATCTGTGGAAGGCTCATCCCAGAGTGAAAGGAGCCTAAATAAATGAAAAGCAGCTGGTTCTGAATGGGGGAAGGCTTGCTATGGGCTTGGCCAACTTTTTAAAAAAATATATACATGACACACATATAAAGCCTTGCATCACAATTAAAGTGCCAGAATCAGACAAACATATTTACAGGATTTAAAAAAGCATCACTGGCTTAGAACAGTTTGAATAAGCTTTCCATTTATATGATTTAATGGCTCTATATTTAGTGAAGATGAAAAGCAGTTGTGTAAGTTAAGTGAATCCATATCCAGGATCCTCAGGGCTTCCAGGACTAGGATGGGTGTGACCAGAAGGCACATCTAAGCATGGTAGTGCAGTATAAATTAAAAGGCTTTTTTAAAAAATTACCCTCTTCATAAGATTAATTAATTCTATATTAATTATACCCTTTCCGACATAAGCCATCATACTTGCTTACATGAGCATGGCTATTATGCCACAAAGGTACTCCACCATACAAAAAATAAGGGCCCAGACTTAAGGTGTGGACTTTAAAAATACACTTGTCTATTCCTTTTCAACTCAATTTACTGAACACAAGATATAAAAGGCTCTGCAGCCTTTTGTTCTATGATGTATTTCTATTACTGGCAAAGCCATTAGGATTGAGGTTTTCTTATTTTATCTTTATGTTCTTTTTTAAAAGTAATCAAAATGGCAATAGTATAACATATCCTTTGAGGTTTCCTGCACCCCCTCCCAAAAATACATTGCTGCTATTCCCGTCTCTAATTCATCACTTTTGCTTACTATGCTGTGGATAAGACATCAGATCACAACCAGTAATTTACTCCACCTCCTAGTCACCAAAAATTACTGTTCTATCCACTGGTGAGTCACAGACCAAGCAAGTGACATACATACTTGTACCAGAATAACCATCTATTCAAGTAGACGTCTGGCAATTATATTTTTCCTTTATTACAACATGAAAGTGAGCTGTCTGGATTCTGTAAAGACTGGCTGATAAACTGCTGGAAAACACACACATTTCCAACACAGGTTTCTAGACTGATTAGTTGGAAGAACGCTTTAAAACCAAAAAAGGAACACTGGAGGATCAAGAAACTTCTTGGTTATATAATATGCTAGCTGAACTGTACTGTACTTGATAGAAGAGGTGCTTCCATGTGCAAGAAAAATACATTTCATGAGGCAGGTATAAAAGTGTCAGTTAATCTAGGTTGGTTTTTTTAAAAATACAAATTGAAAAAGCCAATGAACTTTGTTCATAAAAAGGCTTTTGAAATCATTCAGGGTTATATGTATAATCTTGTACATGAGTCCCACTCTCCCTCTCAGGCAGGTTTTTATATCATCCACCTAAATAGCTGCATGTCCTAGGAACTGACAGATTTAGGTTTATATCATTTTTCCTGACGACTCTGGAAAAATGCACATTTATTAATAATGCTAACAGAATGCCCAAGCCTGCTTGACTTTAAGCTTAGTTTAGGGTGAGATGAGTTTGAAAGCCACCACATAGCTGGTTTATCTTTTAGTGCAGGATGGTGAAATCCAGCACTCTGTCTGGAAGGTTAATCCTTCATAAGGAAAGGCTCAACTTTATTCCTGACAGTGAATTTGAGAAGTAAGTAATTTCTAATATTAAACCATGCAAAGAACTCCTCCAGCCAACACATGCAAGAGAACAAGCTAATGTGTGTCCCGGGAAGAAAACTGAAATTAATGAAGTTGGCTTCAATTTATATGGCTTTTGTGCCTTTCCTTCATCAATGGAAAGGTCAAACAAATTAAGAAGGATTTGTAATTTGGACAGCTATTCCAAGTTGGCTCTCTAGTACTTGCAACAAAAGGGAATAATTTAAAACATCCATCAGCTCAGATTTCCTTCCGTTCAAATGTTAGTTTCTGTTAATGTTGTGGCAATCTGTATTGTACGTAGTTAGATCTGCTGATGGATTGGTGGACTTTCTCTCCTCAAATACTTCCTCTCTTAAAAGTGGGCCTAGCTTGCTGCAGCAATCAGTTCTGGAGATGTAATCACACACAGTATTCTATACATAAAGAGCAGTGAAATACCCAAGCAAGAGCTCCAAAGAAACATGACAGATCCTACTACACAAATAGTACATAGCATATCCCAGAGATATCCAAGGGGTAAGAGAGAAAAAGGAATTTAAAAAATGATCTGCAAGTATTTTTAGGATTTCAACTAGAGTACCTGAAATAATTAGCCTTCTCCTCCTCCTCCCCTTCCCCACATCCTGCAAAAACCTTACTTAAGCAATCAGTCCTAAACTCCCAGGAGTTTCCCCCTTGATTCTAATGGGACTGTGCACTTCGAGAAAGCACTGGGAGAACTGTGTCCCTTTTTGGGCTGACATCTAATATATCTTACTGATCTGCAACACCACAGCTTGCATACACAAGTGACAGAACAGTACTGTATTAAATGCGAACTCTTAAAAAAATGAAAGGAAAGTTTAAAAAAAGATTTGACAAAGTAAGGAAACCGTTTCTGTGCTTGTTTCATTTAAAATAAGATGATTAAAAGCAGCATTTTTTTTCTGCATAGTAAAGTTTCAAATTTTTATTAAGTCAATGTTCAGTTGTAACTTCTGAAAGCACAACCATAATGTTTTGTTCAGAGTTACAACATTTCAGAGTTAGGAACAACCCCCATTCCCGAGGTGTTTGTAACTCTGAGGTTCTACTGTAGTAATAATAATGCCAATGCTGGGCCATTGAACCAAAAGGGAGTCCAGCATCTGGAAGTCAGACCATAAAGGAAAGATACAACTGGAAGTTAAGGTACCTTCCAAAACTGAGCAGAGCTTGTGTCATAAATATAAAGGGAAAGGTAAACACCTTTAAAATCCCTCCTGGCCAGAGGAAAAACCCTTTCACCTGTAAAGGGTTAAGAAGCTAGGATAACCTCGCTGCCATCTGACCAAAATGACCAATGAGACGACAAGATATTTTCAAAGCTGGGGGGGGGGGGGGAGAGAAGAGAGGAGGAACAAAGGTTCTCTCTGTCTGTGTGATGTTTTTGCCAGGAACAGAAAAGACATGGAGTCTTAGAACTTAGTAAGTAATCTAGCCAGATGTGCGTTAGATTCTGTTTTGTTTAAATGGCTGATAAAATAGCTGTGCTGAATGGAATGTATATTCCTGTTTTTGTGTCTTTTTGTAACTTAAGGTTTTGCCTAGAGGGATTCTCTATGTTTTGAATCTGATTACCCTGTAAGGTATTTACCATCCTGATTTTACAGAGGTGATTCTTTTACTTTTTTTCTTCAATTAAAATTCTTCTTTTAAGAACCTGCTTGTTTTTCTCATTGTTCTTAAGATCCAAGAGTTTGGGTCTGTGTTCACCTATGCAAATTGGTGAGGATTTTTATCAAGCCTTCCCCAGGAACGGGGGTGTAGGGTTTGGGGAGGATTTTGCGGGAAAGACGTTTCCAAGCAGGCTCTTTCCCGGTTATATATCGGTTAGACACTTGGTGGTGGCAGCAATAAAGTACAAGGGCAAAAGGTAAAATAGTTTGTACCTTGGGGAAGTTTTAACCTAAGCTGGTAAAAATAAGCTTAGGGGGTTTTCATGCAGGTCCCCACATCTGTACAGAGTGGGGAAGGAACCTTGACAGCTTGTCTGCCCATTACTTCTTGAAAGGTGGAAGATTTTTTGGACACTGCATTATGGCTTCATAAATCTTGAAGACCACCACCTAGTACAACATATTAAGAAAATGCACTGTTTTTCTAAACAGTCTTGAGAGCATGACTGACTGAAGGGACACAAGTAGTTATCGGTAGAACGCTAACTGACAAAATCAATGAATAAACAAAGCCTCTCCTACCTTGGGAACAGCTGTAAGAAAGAAGCAGGTTGAATGTAAAATAGTCAGGTGCAGTCTGTATGGACTGTGTCACTGAAATGCTTACCTCTGTTTAGGTGAAGAAAGAGCACACACATTAGCAAACAGACATGCCTAATGTTTTATAAGCATGCATTCAGCCCTCAAAAGGTACACATGGCGCAGATCATGGAGAGCCTGATTTTGGTTAGGGATAGTAAAGAGTTAACTGAAATATTTGAAGGTAAAACAGTAGGATCAAGCATATCTGCTGTACACATACTCTCACCCAGAGTGGATGCCTGTAATTGGGCAATCTCTGGTGCTCCTCTATATTCCTTCACATATGTCAAAGAACTGCTCTTGTTTTATGGCTCTTGGTATCCCAGAAGATTAGCAGCTCTGTGACATGACACTGAAGGAAGGCGTTACCATACCAGATCACTAATCTTGTATCTTGTCTCTGTCAATGGCCAGTGCGAGAGGGCTTGAAAAACTGCCCATAAAGGACAATTATACAGTATCATGCACAGGGAGAAAATGTCGTCCTAAATCCTTTTGGTGTTGGCTTATTTCCTACACCGTGTATATTTTTCCTAGAGAGTGTAACCATCAATGTTCTTATTAACATAATGTTTAATCTTTTTTTTATGATTAAGCACCTTGGCTCAATAGCATCTTGCAGAAGCAAGGCCCACAAAGTTAATAAATGTTGAGTAAAAGAGCATTTCCCCTTAGCAGTTTTGAATTTGTTCCTTTTTAAAATTTATAAGATGTCCCTTTGTTCTTGTATGATTAGAGAGGCTAAACAGGAAACTTTCCATTCCGTGTACCATTTCATATCCTTCTACCGGGGTCATCCATAATTCATCACCTCCCTAAACTAAATAATCCTCATTTTTTTAATCTCCTCTACTGTGAGAATCTTGGAATCCCATTAATTCCTGGTAGGCTATCAAACCCATTAACTCTCTTAAAGGCTTTCTACTTTTGACCCATGACAATCGGTTTTTTAATGGCTTTTGCTATTCTAAAAAACAAAAAACAAACAAAAAAACCCCACACAGACACACAATGCCTGTTCATAAAATGTTTTTGGTTTTGTGTGTGTGTCTGTGGGGGGGGGGGGGGTGTCCTCTTTACAAGCAGTTTAACCACAGTAAAAAGGAGGGAGGACTAATGGTACGATATATCTGCAAGATGGTGGTGATTACATAGGGAATATGCCCTGAAGATGAGATCATTGCATTAACAGCGCTGAGAGAAGTTAAGAGAACCAATTGAGGTGTCTTTTAGTTTATTGGGGACAAAACTTGCGTAAGTTCTCCCCAGGAACGTTGCCACCCTTTTAGAATGATTGTCTGTATATTTAAAAAACAAAACAAAAACTATTGTTCAATTTAAATGTTAAAAAGTTGAGTAAATTGAACATTTTAGAGTCCATAAATGGAACAAAAAACAGTTACACCCATGTGACGCTTTCGCTTAGGAAGAATGAATATGACTGACTGCTCTGAATCGGTTGCCAACTAGCTACAGTACTAAACATAAAAATAAAATGAAAAAATAAATACTGACCTCTCCCACTGAAATCATCCCCGTCTCTAGCTTTTGTTGGGTGTCTGTCAAGAGGGAAATCTTTCATCAACTTTGTCTAGACTGGTCACCTGACTTTTTTTTTTTTGGTGGGTGTGGAAGATGTATTTACTCTGTTAAAAAGCCAGGATTTAACTTTCTGGAGCACAAGCCTACAAAAGCAACATGTGCTAAAACACAATGAATTTGACATGCAGGTTTTATGTTTTGTTCTAAGTCTCCATATCATCAAGGCTGCAAAAATACCCTGCTATCCTACTTCAGCTGTCTACCAATTTACATTATGTATTCAGCAATGCACTTCCACATGCTCCTTTTAGGTAGTGAGGAATGGGAATTATTATTTACATAATACCTGTTGTGACTGACTGGTGCTCAGAAGATAGTGAAAAAAAATATTCTAGTTTCATCCGAGACATCCTGGACCTAACCGGCTTCGGGCTAAAGATCAGTCCAGAAGAATATTTAATTTTGCATATGATTATTTTACACTGCACAAGTTTATGCCACAACACCAGAATTCCTAGCCTGGATGACTCAAGACTGTGGGCAATGGACTAACAATCACAGATTTTATTACCAGCATTGTGAACACTGCTCCTTTTTTAGTGTCTTGAGGACAATTAGCAGTCATTAATGAACTACGATACAGATGACAAAGTTAGGTACTGCTCAGGGGCTGAACTGTGCCCCCAAAACGTGAGAGAAATAATTTTAAGTGCAGTACAATGCACATCCTCACACCAAAGGGCATCATTTCTGTGGTCTCCCAGTCAAAGTATGTAGTGGGGAGGGAAAAACCCTTTATAAACAGGGCTTTGTGGCCCACATAGGGTCTAATCCAGAAAGGTGATGCGGAGGGAAGATCCACACTTAAAATGCTGCAGTGGCGCAACTGCACCACTATAGAACTTCAGCCAAGACACTACGATGCCAATGGGAGAGCTTCCCCAGTCAGTGCAGTTAGTCCACCTCTGCAAGAGATGGTAGCTGTGTGGACAGGAGAAGCGCTCCCGTCCACACCCCTGCAAGACGTAGTTCTACCAACGTAAAGTTTATAGTGCAGGCCTGGCCTCTCTGTTAACAATTCCCATTTGATTAGGTTAGCTCATGATATTATAGTCCTATGTATGGAGGCCCTGCTGTACCAAGATCACTTGTGCCAATTCAAAGAGATGTCCACATTGCACCTTTTCTTATAAATGGCCAATATTACTGTGATGCTGGCAGACCAGGTGTCTGCTCCTTCCAAGTCCCCTAGGTCTCACTGAAGGCTGACAAATGCATAGCTGGAGAGCAGTGTGGCTCATCTGTGCGTTACCATTGTTAAAATAGATGTTAAATTGTTAAGAATGAATTTAGACTTGATGAAATACTTGCAGGATGCTGTATGTATTGACCTCACTTAACATCTGTAGCCCACGGTATAAAGTTATATTGAGCGTTTGCACTGTAAACTTCTGTAGTTGTGTAACTTGAACAGGAAAGCAGCATTAATTAGTGTAAAGCGCTGGTCCGGCACACAAGAAGGTCCAATGAAACCAAACGAGCCATTGTGAAACATCAAAGGCCAAAGACTTTGTTGATTGCCTCCCATCCACTCACTCCCATGAAGAGGAGACAGAGCCCATACTTGTTCCATCAATTTGAACTCTGATGGAAGGGAATAAAAATGCCTGACCAGAAGGAACTGTATCACTATGCTGCTTGGAATTCAGACAGGGCTGTATTTCTAACATAAGCAAGGGATCTCCAAGCTGCTTAGTTAGGGTTCGGCCTAAAAGATATAGCGCTTGCATACGGCTGCTTTCACCACCTTTTGGAACCTAAGACTAACTTATTGGTGTGTGTATGTTTACCTGCTTAACCTTGTAAATAACTCTTATTTATTTTTCTTAGTTAATAAATCTGTAGTTAGTTTATTATAGGATTGGGTACAAAAGCACTGTCTTTGGTTAGAGAGCTAAGGCACAGCTGACCTGCGGAAAGTTACTTCCAGTCCCAAAGGACCAGTCACCTGAATATTGTTGCAATTGTGTGTGTAAGGGACCATCTATCAGAAAGGAAAGCTTGCCTAAGGGTCAAGATAGACCGGAGAACCCAAGGGGACTGTCTAACTCCGTGTTAGGCTGTTGTAGTGCCTGAGGAGTTCACGCCTGATACTTGGTTGGTGGAATCTAAGTATAGAATACACAACCAGTTTGGGGTTTGTGCCCTGTTCCTTAACAGTCTGCCCTGAGATTGGCACTCATGGTCATGAGCCACTCTGGACAGCTTGACAATTACCATGCTGTGCTGATACATTGGCACAGAGGCTGACAGACAATAGATTACCCATTTAACGTTTGCTTTCCCTCATCAGCAATTCATTTCTCACTTCTCTATAGTAAAGGAACTTCTCTCAGCAGCCTGCTTTTTCATTCTTAATGCCCTGCCCTCCTGGGGAAGGGGGGAGGAAGGATTTTAAATATGAACCTGATCAACCAACGACCCTTCTTTATTACATTATCCCTATTTCAAAGGGATCAAAATTGATTAAAGAAACCAGGAAAGGAGACATCCAAGTACACCAGAGTTTAAAATCTGGCCTCCTGATCTTGAAAAGAGTAAGCAACCCCAAAACAAAGACAGCAATATATATGGGCCCCCAGCTTCTGTGGAGTGATCCTTGCCACTGCCCTGTATGCTAGTGTCAAGCCCTGTATGCTAGCGTCAAGATATTACACATATACACACACTTTGAGCCTCTGGGTGCCATCCTGCCTACTCTGCCCCACGGGTCCAGTTTCTTAGATATTTGCCAGAGTACAGCAGCGAGCAAAGACAGCTCAACATCCCTGCTTCTACTGTCAAATGCATAGCCTCAAACCAAGCCATGGCTGGTAAGTCTAATTTTAGTCTTTCCGGACTGGACAACATCTCTAGCATAACTAATTTGTACCGTGAGTAAACAGGATTCTACACATTTTGTACAATCTCTTTGGCAAACATTGTCTGAAGAAAATAATGTAAATGCATCATGTACAATTAAAGAATACAGATCAGATTTTTTCTTAAAAAAAGAGTAAAGACATTCAGCTTTGAGTAAGTTTCCTCTCCTCCCTTTAGAATACTGAAATTTCAATGCTAAATTCTACTGTATATAATACTTTATATAGGTTATGAAAACCCTTAGAAATTAGGATGACTCATAACTGAAGTTCTTAAGTGCTGTTATTCTAAATTTGCTAATCAAGTGTTTGATTAAAAAACAATGACGACAACAGTTCTATGCAGTGTTTCAAATGCCTCACGTTATTGCTCAGAATTAGTCATTTTTTCCCCCTTCTTGTCTCCTTCAAAAGGAAAGCAAGCAGCTGTTCCAGCCAACAGCTCCTGGATTTCCCTCAGTGAGAGTCAGTGGTATGATGCATGCTTTTTTCAGTCTGGCTGCCATCCTTTAGACATAAGGGAGTAGTACAGCGGTCATTTCTAAACTACAGTATTTTGGACAATCTGTAGAACTAAGCAAGACAGACATCTCTCAATGCTCGTAAAGTCTAAAAATGAACCTTAAAGGCCATGACACTAAGAAAGTTAAACCAAAAAAACTTTGCCCCTCCATTAATTTCATAACAGAATTGGCTGACAGACCTAACCAATAAAGTCAGGTCTTGCAAATACCTGTAGTACTGAATTAAACCTCAAAATGCCCGCTTGTTCCCCTGCTTAGTACGGGTTGAGCCCGCTTTGGTGGAGGCAGGTGGCTCTGGCGGCGCTTGTAGCCCCATCTCTTCCTGTGGGGTGGCTCCTGTTGGGGTTGTCTCCCTTGGCCCCGAGATGGCTGTGGTTTAAACTGCTTACACACTGGACCAGGGATGTACAGTACTAGAGGGTACCTACAGGGTAGTGCAGGAATCTTTTAGTCCATGCAGCTTGCTGTCCGTCTGCTGTGAAAACATGGCCTGGCCATCGAAGGGGAGGTCCTGCATCGACTGCTGAGCCTCTGTCGACAGGCCAGAGAGGAGCAGCCAGGAGGCCCACCGCATGGAGATGGCTGAGGCCATGGGGCCAGCTGCGGAGTCCGCCGCGTCTGAAGCCGCCCTGGCCGTAGCAGTGCCCTCCTCGAGGATGGCCCAGAATTCCTTCCTGGACCCATCGGGAAACAAAACCTCAAACTTGGCCATGGCCTGCCACATGTTGTAATTGTAGTGGCCCAGGAAGGCTTGGTGGCTGGCCACTCTCAGTTGAAGGCTGGAAGACTAATAAATTTTTCGCCCAAACAGATCCAGCCTCTTAGAGTCTTTATTTTTGGGCATGGGCCCGGGATGCCACTGCCTTTCCCTTTGATTAACTGCCTCAACTGCAAGAGAGTTTGGGGCTGGGTGGGTGTAGAGATACTCATGGCCTTGAGCTGGTACAAAGTATTTTCACTCAGCCCTTTTCGAAATGAGGAGGCAGGGAGGAGGGGTTTCCCACAGGGCATTACTAGTTTTTGAATCCCTTTGTGTAGGGGCAAAGCCACCCTAGCAGGTGCCATGGAGCAGAGGGCAAAGCCACCCTAGCAGGTGCCATGGAGCAGAGGACATCAAATAGGGAGTACAATGGCTCCTCTAGCTCCTCCACCTGGAGTCCTAGGTTGGAGGCGACCCTCTTCAATAGTTCCTGATGAACCGTAGCATCATCTCGTGGAACTGGGTGAGGGGTACCTGTGATGGCTTTGTCCAGCGATGATGAGGACGAAGCCGGTGCCATGGCTCGAAGACGGTGCCAGCGGGGTGCTCTGCATTGATGCTGCGGTGCTCGGGACCAAGTCGGATCTCCAGTGCTGGGGTCAGAGCCAACTCCATCAGGAGTGCCCTGAGACGGATGTCCCTTTTTGTTTGGGGTTTGAAGGATTTACAGATGCGACACTTGTCTGTCCTTCACCTCGACACCTCAAACAACTAGCGTGCGGGTCACTGATGGGCATAGGCCGCTTACAATGATCGCAGGGCTTAAAGCCTGGGGACCGGGGTATGCCCCGTCCTTAGCCTGAGTCCCATCCAGAACCGACTAAACTAGAACTAAAACTAAGGAAACTATTAACTAGAAACTATTTTAGAACTAAATTTACAGGAAACGTTCAGAAGGAACACTGAATGAAACGCAATGCTAGCCGAAGCAGCAGACTTTCCAGCACCATCACTGGCAGCAAGAAGGAACTGAGGGTGGGGGGAGCCGGCAGCGCCCCTTATACCATGGCATGTGCACGCTGCTCCAGGGGGCACCATAGCCGGTCCCCTACTGATATCACTGAGGGAAAAAACCTTTGGCACTGGTGCACGTGGCGAGCACACACACCTAATATGGAATGGACATGAGCAAACACTCGAAAATGTTTTAAAGAAAGTCAAACCACTGGACTGGTGGAAGTCACTGGCACTTGGGAACAGAGTTTGTTGAAGTGCTCAGCCATTTTTTGACATCAGTAGCTTGTTCTGCAGGCGCAGAGATAATATTTGCTTCATATCAGTTTATTCAAATAGTTCGGTACATTCTGACTAGTACATTCAAACTTAAGAAATTAATTGGGAGTTGAAAAAGCAGGAAAAATTGTTTTCCTCTTTCAATCTAAAAATAAGAACTAGTGTGAAAGGATGAGGTCTACTAGTTCTAAAATCTTGAAGGACATGGTGACCGGAAACAGTTCAAATTACCAACTACAGGTCATACTTCATTTGTTTAGTAAACTAGTTAGTTTTATATGCAAAATATGTTTTCAAAAATGTTTTTCTTGCATATCCAGTACAGCTAAGATGAGGTTTTAATTAAATTAAAACCCCTAAATTTTAAAATGCTGTTTTGGTGCATTTTTAATTGAATTCAAATTTCTATCCAACTAGATCTTGACAAGTTTCAGAGTAACAGCCGTGTTAGTCTGTATCCGCAAAAAGAAAAGGAGTACTTGTGGCACCTTAGAGACTAACCAATTTATTTGAGCATAAGCTTTTGTGATCTACAGCTCACTTCATCGGATGCATACTGTGGAAAATACATAAGATGTTTTTATACACACAAACCATGAAAAAATGGGTGATTATCACTACAAAAGGTTTTCTCTCCCCCCACCCCACTCTCCTGCTGGTAATAGTTTATGTAAAGTGATCACTCTCCTTACAATGTGTAAGATAATCAAGGTGGGCCATTTCCAGCACAAATTCAGGGTTTAACAAGAATATCTGAGGAAGGGGGGGGAGGGGGGGTGGGAAAAAACAAGGGGAAATAGGTTACCTTGCATAATGACTTAGCCACTCCCAGTCTCTATTCAAGCCTAAGTTAATTGTATCCAATTTGCAAATGAATTCCAATTCAGCAGATCTTGACAAAAATCACAAGAAGTTAATCTTTCAAAAAGGAGAGGTTTTGAACCTCATGGAGGGGGAGGAGGCTGTGGCCTGGTAGATCATAGCCCTAGAGTTTTTTGACAAAATCCAGGCTCAATCCACACACATCCTTGGCTACTCATGGTCACTTGTTCACCAGTGTCAGTCTAAGCTTCTGCTGAGATAGCATCCAGTAAAGGAAGAGAGCAAGATTCCAGATGGATCAGGTTAAATTAAAAATATGTATGGCATTGCTATGGATGCAGCTCCATAGTGTCCAGAAGATAGAGAATTAATGTATTGAAGAAGAGGTTTATACTCGTTACGTTTCTGTTGCAGAGGGCATGGAGAAGCTCTAGTAAACTACTAATGTTATATGTGACCCAGTTATTAGAATGTTTATTGTATGAATGCTTGTTTAGGTTAAATTGTGGGCTGTTGGAGAAACAAGCAGGAAGGTGAGACAATGGTTCCATATAAACATTTCGGGAGAAGCATAAGAGACCTTGTCTGAGCTATTAAATGAAGATCCTACCTCCTTAGCTCCAGACAAGGTACACAGCTTGTTTTGCCAGTGCTGGAAACCAGAGGACTATAAACAGTTCAAGTGTCTCTGGGAAGCAGTGAAGTAGTTGTTTGGGAGCTGTTCACAGGGAACAGATGGACACTCACGGGGATCTGAAGAAACAAGGCCTACCCCCTCCAGCCACCAGTGTAAGGGAACTTGGGTAAGACTCATGTGTGGGCACACCATTTCTTGTTTCAATTTTTTTTTTTAATGTTATGGTTTGTTCCTACTGTTAACATTGAACAATACTTTGGTTTGAGAAGGCTGCTGTCTGGTCACTGTATTAATCACGGGTCACAAGGTCCTGAAGGAAAGACCTGTTGATACTGAACACAGTTAGACCTGCTGAGGAAGCACAGTTGATATACTGTGTACCACAGCCTAGAACCCAGTCCAAGATTGGGAGGATCACACTTGCTACCCCACAAAAGGTAAAGGCATGAGGCCTGACACCAGAGAGAGTGCACTCAGAGACTAGAAAGGGATCAGAGGCACAGCTAGCCCTATAACCATGTAGCTATATGCTACTATAAGAAGATAAAAAAAACAATATTATCTCTCATCATACCCATGTCCAACACTAGGATTTAGATGCTGAAATGTCTCCTTTCATTGCCTGAATGCCTTCTACTAATTTATGGCCTCTTGTAGGAACAGCTGTTTAAGAGGTTTGTAAGAGAAAGATGCCCACCCAGACCTTCAAAGCAGGACATGAGATCAAGAAGAAGGAAGTCACAGAACTAACCCTTCAAGTTACTTTGAAAAGGTTTGTTACCCTGATTGTATTTAAAGAAAAGGAAGTCCCCACAATTAATCATATTTATGTCAGACTTTTACTATTGCCTTCATGTTAGTAAAACTTCAAGAGTAGTGCTCTATTAGCATACGAATAATTAAAAAAACTAAACCAGATGGATTTTTTTTAGTTTATTCTGTACAATACCCACTTCCTGACAATCAGTTAAATTTAATCACATGATGGTTTTTACATACAGAACATGCATACAACTTTTCTATTGATGAGACTAGACTTAAGTGTTCATATCTTGGCTAAGTGTCTAATGACTGAGGTGGGCGCATGAGGCTACAAATATATCTAAAAAGTAAAAGCACCAAGAACGAGAGGAATTTTGTTTGGCACAAATAACTCAGTAATGAGGTGATGTTAAGAAAAGAATATTTAGGCTGAATACTGTATCAGGAAGCCAAGTTTGAAAACTATTTACTTAATATGATAGATTTTAAGTGCACATGGATAGCATATATAATCTTAAGAATTTTTAACATGCTGTCCAATCTGCAGCCTAGAGCCCCGAATCTCAAATATTTCAGCAAGCCGTCAATTTCTGCCCTTGGACACATGTGCAGTTTTCTTTTCAGTCAACAGAAAATGCATGTGCGTATGCATAAACAGTAGGCAACACTGAACTCTAATTTCATAAAAGCACTATATTGACTTACTTTTGGAATAACTATTTTAAAATGTTTAGCGCATTCACCAGGTAACATGAACACAGGCCACAGTTTAAGGTAAGCTTCACTAACTGTTCCCTGTGTAAAAGCAGCCCTTATTTATATACATGGAGATAGTAAATCAAAATTTTAGTGACAGTCCCACTAAGGAATTCATGACCTAATGTTTGTACATAAATCCCACTGATCTCACTGAGGCTGTACATGGGCATATGGACCACCTGCATAGATGCCTTTGGAGGTCTGGTCTCACAGCTAGAAACTAAAGTACAAGTCTGAAGTTCAAATGCAAATCAGAAGACAGGCACGGTAGACTAGCAACTGTAATTAAATATACTTTGAACAAAGAATGTACAAGAAGATAGCAGCATGAAGGCAATTCATAACAGTAATGCCACTGCAACAATTAGAGTTTTCAGACTAAGGGACAGAGGTAGGCAACGGACAGTGTATCCTCCAATCAGGATTTTCTCAAATCAATACTTAAAGACAGCATAACAGTCTTAAGGATATTTAAGGGGTGTTTATATACTTTGAATACGTTGTTCTCTTTCATTGAGAGTAATACACCCTTTTCATAGCAGCAAACCTCTTCAAACTAACAAAATAAAATATATTGCATGAAACTTAAGACTGTACTCCATAAGCCTGTTGGATATGAGCCATGCATCACTCCATGCAGCTCCCTAGAGTACCAGCATATCAGAGTTCTAAACAATTTTAGATTAGTGCTTTGTGTTGGGAGACCCCAGCTCCTGGTCACAAAGGGGTTAAAGCCATTAGCTACTGGGACTAATGTAAACTTTTTATAAGAGTGCGTAACAACAAGATTAACAGTAGAGGATGTTTAGAGATGTTTAGGCTGTTCCAGAACGTTCAGAAAATTTGAATTTGCATTTATTTAATTCATAGCTCTAAATTTACCAAAATTAGAAAAACAAAAACCAGGCAACTTGTACCAGAAATGTAACAGGAAAGGGAAAACCGAACGACCACAATCCTCGCTCCCCTTCCAATAAAAGCTCCCTCTGTCAAAGCCTAAACATCTCTTTTGTAGCGTTTTGTAAGCTTATGCTAGCAACTCCACGTAGCTACTCCACCACAGAATTTTATTCTGCTATACCCATACAGCACAAGAGATCATTCTTCCTTTGTCTTCAGCTGAAATCCCTACTGCAACATTGGCAAGCACTGATTTTAGAAGGGGCCTCGCAGGCTGGACTGCTTTCCCCTCTTCATCTCAGTGGGGTCTTCTTGGCATGAACCTTCAGCTCTAGTCAAACGGATTAAAGAGAGGTTCAAAGGTCATGAGGAGAAAAAAAACCAAGGTGTTAAGTTTAATAACTACCAAGAAAGACCTTCATGCCGTTTCCATAGGAATTAATCCTTATATTAATATTTAAAAGCATGCTTGGAGAGAATTCTGAAAAATGACTATGACTAGTCAAGAGCTGTTTATAATGAAGATGAACAGTGTAAAGGACTGAGGACCCCAATTTCACTCAATACATTTCCTAGGGTATCATTTGTGAGCCCTGTTGAAGAGATCTTGTCAGGTTGGTACAGTGGGTCGCAAATTTGACTCACTTTCTTTGCAACCCATTTTTAAAAAAAAGTGTCTGGGAAAAGTCTATTTGATTGTTTACACATCTCCAACATGTTAATGCATCCTACACTTCACTTTGCAAAGACACAAGCAGGGCCAACAGAGAACCCCAAAGCAATTCACACAAGTGACCAGGGGATAACGAGATGGTAACGAAAGTCAGCTTATTTCCAGACTCTAAATGGCTCTTCTGAATGAGAAAAGTTTCACATTGTTTTTGCATCCCTAAACTGGGAAAGCGCTAAGCCATAATTTAAAACGGTGTTTATATAAAAAAAAAGATTAGAAATATGAGACATCCTCAGAAGCCATTGCTTCATGGTGAGTCTAAATACCACCTTCTAAACAGAAGTTGGTTAAACCTCAAACAACCACAGAAGCTGAAGTTTGAAGAGAGACTGTTCTTTCTGTAGCAAGGATGATGAAACATAGCTGAACGTTCGTGTAGAATGAGATCTATAGGACTATTTTGAGGTGAGTCAGATCTGAGCCTACATATTTAGTAAATTAGTTATTCCCCTATGTTAGTCCCATTTTTAAACCAATATGCAAATGATTTTGCTCAGACCATTTCTCGGTTAACCTGGACTATTTTCCTGAAATATGAAATTCTAAAAAAATGGGCAGTGGTAATCCACCAATTTATTTAAAAAACCCATACAAAATATACTGGCATCAGAGTTGATGTTTTTTTGCAAGATTATAGCTCCCTCTAAAATCTGTTCTCCAAAAAGAATTTTAAGCCTTCAACACCACACTGTACAAGGACGCAACAGCTTCAACCCTTGTTCTAGAGGCCATCCTGCATTTAAAAAGTATCTTTGTCTAGTGCATTATTTCCAAACCAATTCCCAGCTACACAGCTTGTCACAGTGCCTCTTCTGCATCTGACATCACAAAGATCATTGAAAGTGTTATGAGACACATGCCCCCATATGGGGAAATCATGCAGCTCTCCTGCTCCCCTTACAAAAGGGCCTGAAAGCCGGGAAACTTTAAGTAGCAACCTGGCTAGGATATTCAAAGGCATCTAATTTCTTTGACTTTCAATGGACATTGGGTGTCTAAACCACTTAGACACCTTTGGGCTTGTCTACATGGGGGAAAACCCACTAGTTATTCTATACTAACTTCCCATGTGGACAGTCTTTACTGCGCACTGAGAATGGCTTTGTACGCATTACCTTAATACACTTTGGAAGCACCTGAAGATGTTCTTAGTGTGTAGTAAGAGTGTCCACATGGGGAGTTAGTGAGGAGTAACGAGTGCACTTTAAATTCACAGCCTAGCTTACTGTACACTAACTTCCCTGGGTAGACAAAACCCTTAAAATCCCTAGCCCTTGTCTTCCTGTTTGCATGTTTATAACTGGAAGATACTTGTACAGGGACAGAAAAAGTTTTAAAGTCATCTGGATATAAAGGCATTTAAATTACTGTCCATGGTGAATATGTATAAAAGAATGCCATGGAATGTCTTTGGCACTGGGGGAGGCAGTGGGGAAGGGGTAGAAACCTGCTGCTAGTATTTAAAACCTTTTGTCCCGCTAAGTATGCTAGAGACAGAAGGCTATAGTTAGCAACAGAAAAACTAGACCTCTTCATAGCATGTTTCCTTCTCAGCAACAGAGATAAGAGTCACTAATAGCACCAATAGGAATCTCCCTATCCAAGGTCTGATATGAAGGAGTAAGACATCTGCCCATTTTAGCAACCATTAACTTTGCCACTTCCTCAGAACACCTATATTCATTTCTCCATGACAAAAAAGTTTACAATTTTGAAACCCAGCATCTCAAAAACAAAAAACCCCAAACCCTTTTAAAGTGAAAAGTAGTTACTGCACTAGAGGAATAACAAACAGAATAGAGAGGGGCACCTAAGCAACGTTGCATTCACATGACAGCAGCACCAGATTTTTAGTGAGTCCCAAAAGTCGCTGACATCAGCGAGGCTGAGGACAACCACCCAAGGGTGAGGCCAAGACTCTCAGGGCCAGTCTACGGTTTCTGAACCATATTAGTATTGGTCCTGTTTACACTACAAAAACATCCAGAACAGCGTTGAAAATGAGCTCTAGGAGACTGCTGTGGCATAGCACTCTTGGAAAATCTACTTTGCTTAGATGCCTAAGGGGGAGCGGAGTTCTTTTGAAAAATCCAGCTCCAAACCTGGAGCGGTTGAGCATTTCTGAAAACCTGGCTCTTTATGTTTAAACACACGCGGTTATGCCTCAACTGGGCTCAAGGCATGTGGAGGGGTTCCCCACTAAAAATCGTAATTTGACAAAATACTAATGGCCTCACAACCCAAAAAGTAAAGGCTTGGTTTATTCTGTACAGTTTTTTTCAGAAGTTGTGATTAAGAATGTGATTTGTCAGGTAATAGTAAGAAGCCAGTGAATAGGAGTGTAGAGGTTTCACATTATCTACTTGTATGGGGGTGGGGAGGGGAAGGGGAAGCCACATACACAGTGACGCATCAGCACAGCATTTCTCATGACTGACAGGCCAAGACAATGTAATGCAGGCTGGGGCTGTTCAAAGCTCCCCACGCAGCCACAAATGCACCACGGTTAGGAATAGCAGAAAGAACCTTACTACGCCAGCTCTGAGCAGGGGCTATTAGTACTCTTCTGAACACAGGCTTCTAGGCTACCTATGGGATCAGCATAGGCACTAGAGCTGGACAAGAGGAGAAGGCTGCCAGCAAGGAGTTCTCTGTGAAAGCTCTCTCAGCTCTAGAATTCAACAGTAGCCCTTATCTGTAAGCCTTTAGACATGCTGCAAGGGCCATCTCTTCCCGCCCCCTCCCCCCCATCCCCAGTATTTACAGAGAGGTTTTATTAAAATATCTGCTCTAGATGGATTATTAGGTCTGTTGGCAGCAGATATTTATTAGAGCAGGATGCTTTACGAAGTATGAAAGTTAAACTATTGTAGCTTTACATTAGGAGTTGCTAGCAAAGCCCACGGTTCACTGCTTCCAAAAACAGGAACGTGTTTCTAACAGTAAATAAACTACTTGGTGTCTTCAACGGCTAGCTGTATATAGAGTGAAAAGGCTTATAAAAAAAGATTTTGCATGAATAAGAGCTGGGGTTATTGATTATGATGAAGCATAAGTAACTGAAATAGTTCCGTTCAGAAGGAGAAAGGCAAAGCAAACACATCTGAATTAAGTCATCTTAAGCAGAACAGTTATACCTGTGCTTCAAAATGAAATATGTTTTCTATAACCCAAACTTTAAAAGGCTGATGCAATGTTCTGTACTAATGTATCCCCAGTTTTTAAAATGTTGGTGGACGAGATTTTCTAAGTCATAGACCTCTCCGAAGACTTTCTGTTAACAGAAGATTTTTAAGTCTAATCTAGAGGGCTCTGAAAAAATGTTAATATACCTTTGAACAATTACACAAAAGTGCAGTAAAAAGCTCTGCAAGTCAGTCATTTTAATATACATGAGTAAATATAATCCCACATAAAATACAGATATAAAACAAAGGCAGATATAAAATAAATATTCAATCTCACCTCTTTCATCAACTCCCCCACCCCAAAATTGTGTAATCCCAGTCATTATTGAGCATGTGTTTGAGTTCATGTGTGCCCAAGTCTGAGGTTATTAATGTGTTGGAATGCCATCCACCACTCAATGAGACAGCATTCATGCCAACGACGGAAGAGTAAGAATAAATGCAGACTGCTTCAGTTTTATTCTTTGAAGCCTTCAAAAAGAGAAAACTTCACTTCTCTGACTTGTAGTTATTTTAGAGGGAAAGTGAGAGAGGCTGGAAGCTTGCCAAGCCATATGTGACATGTAGAAGCATGCACATATATTTAAAAAAAAAAACTTACGAAAATGGAAAAATGAATGCACAAAAAGTTACTTTGAAATTAAATGTTAAGCATCTGACTTCAATACAGTGTATGTTTCAACTTGGAATTTCCTTGCTTCTATGCTTCCCCTTCCATTCTGCATCCAGGGATTGCAGGGTATGAGATCAGTTTGCTACGTTGCATAGACTGACTGCATGTAATGAAATACCTTAGAACCACAGGGTGTGTTCAAGGCAACGTGGAAGCCTCAGCTGGCTTTTTATTGATTTTTTCTGAATAAGCCACTTTGGGTACATTTACTGTACTTTAAAAGGACAGTAATGAAAGATCATGGAAGTGTACGCGCTATTGTGATCCATGCACTACCAAGAACAGCTAGTTGCCACTGTGCTGTGGCAAGCATATTACCAGGCACAGGTATTTCACCAACTACTAGCAGACTGGCCCATGATCAGAGCCAGCAAGCATACATTTATACAGTTACATGTATGGCATAAGATTGGTGAGGCAATCCTAACAAATGCCAATACACAGTCAACCCATGCAAAAGATTCTCAACCGTGTTTACATAGCTGTGATCATCTTTTCCTGACATTCAATTTGGCAGGGCACGAGGAGAGGATATTTGGCCTTCCCATTCACCCCTTCTGTCCTCCCAAGTTTGGGCCAAGAAAAGCAGTGGTGGGGGTCAGAGGACAGAGAGCAGCTTAGGAAGCTCTTTCTGCACATGCCCTGTCTGAGGGCCTCTCTTCTGTTGTGTGTTGGTGGGGTAGCTCTGGAAGAGTACAAGCGTTCCTTCCCCTCTTTCGGGCAAATTTGACAGATGAGCTACTGGGGCCCATAAGAGCTTGGACCAAATCCCTTTACAGGCTAAACCTCACAGGCCCTCCTGGAGTCAGAGGCGCTCTACTGGGACGTGTCTCAGAGGAGAGACTGGGGATGGGTAGATCAAGCAGCAGGATAATGGGAAAGGACATCAACTGACTAGTGATTAGTTCTTCTGCTTATCAGCTGATGGAGGAACACCTGTTACAAACCAGAGCCCAACGCTATGGAAAACACCACAAGATTCCACCCACCCTTCTGGCCCCACTCCCATGCCATTTCCAGAAGACGGATTGATCTGGTCAGATAGCTATATCAGCTTCCAACTCTACAGCCAAGAAAATTCACTCCCTCAGGCTGCAGTTGGAGTTCTCTAAAGACTTGTTTGACAACATACATCCTCCATATGCATTATGCGCTGCTTGTTGTGTGCCCCATCACAGGCAAGGTGTCTTATGAGATTATTATTCCATCCATAAAGCAAGTCTAACAGCCAGCTCTAGGAATTAACATCTCTGAAGGTGAATGCTATCTGACCAAAGGTAAACACAATTTGGATAGTTTTAACCTCACTGGACTCCTGCTGGCATGTTGTACATGGATGCCATTCATACCCCCTCTGAAAGGTATAGTATCATTCATGTTACAGCTAAGGATGCTGAAAATGGATACCAAAGACTATCTTTACTGGGACTCATTATTGTCAGGCACTTGGAGAGACCCAGAAAAGTGACGTAATCCTGAGAGAAAGCTCCCCAAAACTGAAAACAGAACTATTTTTGAAATGGCATTTTTTTTTTAAAAGAAATACATGAATCCAAAGTCTGGGAAGGGACAATTTGTTACTATTTGATCTGGAGCCTTGAATTTGTTAGGCGAATACTGAAAAGGACTCCAGAGTTTAGAATTCAACTGAAATCTTAACCTATGCTCCATAATAAGCGGTTAACTCAAATGTGTTTAAAACAGATGTCTCAGCTACCTTTGGGCTCTAACTTAGGAACACACATCCTGAAGAGAAGTCTGTTCTACCAGCCAGTCATGTGCCTTCTAAGTGAACTGAATAATTTTTTTTAAAAAGAATTTATACTAAAAATAATCCCAAGTGTGAATTTAAGTTAACATCTATAGCATTTGTTAGCAGTGTTACATGGAGAGGAAAGTTAAAACACAAGGCTGGAAAGCCAGTTCAGGTTTTAGTTCAGGTTTTAGTTCAGACTCTGCCAGAGTCAGAGACTTTCTGTATGATTCCCTAACCCCTGTGCCTCAGTCTACCGCTTAAAATGAGCATAATAGAATACTTCACTACCGCCGAGGGAGAAAGAGAGGCACAGTTCACTGAGGTTTGTAAAGAGCTTGGAGTTCTTTGGATGAAAACCACGAGAAATGCATGCACAGGTTTCCCAGACTATGGCATTAGATGGAAACACTAGTCAGCGTGAATAATGACACGCTCCTACAATCCTACCCACTGAGGTTTCAAGAACAAAGCTACTTCTGTCCTATTGAAGCCCAGATACTTTTTAACATGCCTACGCTACAAAAATTAAAGGTTTGTAATTCACCAAAAGCAAAGTTCCACAGAGCGAAGCTTTACTGCAGAGCAAGCTTGGGCTTTTTTTTAAGCTACAACCACCATGTTGTTTAACTACAATTAGAGAACATGATGTTAAGAGCATTTGTAATCCCACTTACACTACAGCCCCTACCGCGACACCAGTGGAGAATTACATGAACACGAACTTAATGTAGGCGCACTCTGCAAGCCAAGGTTACGTGTGAAGCCCTATGTCAAGGTAACACCAGCTCCTTTAAAAACAGGCTTCACCCCAATTTAGTTGTACCTATACAAAAGGTACACAGATATCATGCTCTTACAAATACTTCAGGTAGCCAGAAAGATACCTTTTAGGTTATTTCCTGAAGTATGTCTACACTAGCACTTTTGTCATTAAAACTTATGTTGCTCATGGGTGTGAAAAAAACACCCTGCTGAGTGACATAAGTTACACCAACAGAAGCCCCTGTGTGGACAGCACTAAGTTGGTGGGAGATGCACTCCCATGGACACAGCTACTGCCTCTCGTTGGGGATGGTTTAGTTATGTCGACAGGAGAGCTCTCCCCCATCGGCATAGAGCAGCTACACGGGAGATCTTACAGCGGTGTAGCTGCATTGGTACAGCCGTGCTGCTGCAAGGTCTCTAGTGTAGACATGGCCTTCTTTACAATTTGTGACAGCTTTTACCATGAGGTATAATGAACAGTCTACAGTACCGCACAGACATTTTGACAGGTGTCAGGGAAACTGCTCTCCTCTGCATCAAAGCAGGACTCAAATCTGTTGTCCTGCTGATGTAAACAGGGTCAGCCAGAGTTCAACAACCATTGTAACAAGCATGCCCCTGCCTATGTAAGTGGTACAACTTCCAATGCTACTTGTGGAGCAAGGGGTGCATGTGGGGAGCTGTCAAAAACTGCCAGTTATTCTAGCGTAGATAGGACCCAAGATTATACTCCTAGAACCAGAAAGGAGGAAAACAGAAGTTGCCAGAAGACACTTTTTTAATCATGGCTTCTTAGCCAACTGTGTAATTAAAAGGTTTGTATATGGCAGGTAAGTTAGCCCAACAGCTGTGAGAACTTCACATCTTGTCAGGCATCTCAACATTGGTTATATTCAGCACCAATTCAGCAAATTTGCTGAAGAATCTGCAGTTAAAGGCAATGTTTATTTACTTCGCTTCCAAAATCCCTGTATTTCGAAGATGATATATATGGAAAAGAATAGGTGAAGTATATACCTGAAAACGACATTAGTGCGCACAGAAACCCATACAAAGATACAGTCCCTGCCCCCAAAAGCTTACCATCTCAGACCCCGATCGAGCAAGTAGAAGAGGTGGATGCAGGGGCTGACCATACAGGGTACATCTACACTGTAATTAGACACTTATGGCTGGCCTGTGCCAGCTGATTTGGGCTCGTGAGGTGGGCTGTTTCATTGCAGTGCAGATTTCCAGGCTCAGGCTGGAACCCAGGATCTAGGATCCTGTGAAGTGGGAGCGTCCCAGAGCCCAGACTGCAGCCCAAGCTCAGAAGTCTACACTGCAGTGGAACAAACCCATAGCCCAAGCCCCATGAGTCAGCTGGCATGGGCCAGCCATGGGTTTTTAATTGCAATGTAGACAGATCCAGTTTTCTTTGCAGAGTCTAGGCTTAAAATGGGGGTCAGATGCCACATCAATGCCCAACCCTGCATATGTAGTCCCATTGACACTGATGGAACTACTCATATGAACAAGTGGTTGTAGGATCAGGCCCCAAGGGTGGGTTGAAGGAAAGGATACACTCAAAAACCATACTATTGATTTTGACTATATAAACTAGTGTATTACCTCCTACCGTCCCCACCTTGCACTTAGTCCATTTTAATTTTTTCCCTTGCTTTTTGAAGCAACTAAGCTTGGTACCTGCTTAGTAATTTTCAAAGTTTTGGTGTGAAGCGCTGGAATAAAATGTTTCTGCACTGGTTACTTGGAACTATTTCCATGGTTCCCCATCATCTCCAGGAACAGAAAAACACAACATTCCAAAGTTGCACCTTCTTCTTAAGTTATTTTGTACACAACAGGTTAAATACCAGTCCAACTTTAGCAACCCTACCACTTTCAGCCATAGTTGTAAACAATGCATTTTCCTGAACAAGAAATATTTATGGAATGAGCAGCATGTTAGCACATCTTCATTGTGAACAATTATACTAGGTCTTACAAAGTGCTCCTTAATGCTACTGACATTTGTTTCATGGCATGATATCTCATACTCCAATTTCTTCCTAACCTTTCATATAGGTATTTACTGATTTTACTGAATGCTTGCTTTTTAAGAGGGAAAAACGAGTTGTCCACTGCACAGTTCTAACTAGTCATTAGTAAAAGCCAATTTTCCTTTCAGGTTTTTAAAATTCAGAAAGTATTCAATAGTACTAATTCTCAGGATAAAAGCAGATTTTTGCATGGGAAAAAAAAGCACTTCGTAAGCTAATACTGTTTAAACAAGCAACCAACAAAAATAAATAAATAAAATCTAGAGACAGAAAACAGGTAATCTTAGAATTATTTGGAAGTCCACACGTCAAAAGTCTGACATGTAAAATGATATATGCCCTTTTGTCTGCTGTCCAGGCTTGTTTTAATCCTCTGACTGGTTGCAGAATGGAAAGTTTTTGCAAAGAACTTAGTCTTTCACTGAAGTCCTAGCAGCCCGGGGCAGGTGATCACCCATAAAGCACAGAAGTCAAACTCCATCTCAGTTGAGATAATCAGATCAACAATTATTTTCCATGGTGTCGTCACATTCAAGTACAAACATGTTTATCTCTGTGCTCTGGAGATGCAGAAAAGGAGAGCACCACTCGCTGAACACTTCCAGTTACTGTAAATACTGCTGAGGAGCTACAATTCTAGATGGAAAGTAGGTAACAAAGAGGAACGTCTTAATTTATTTTTAAAACTCAGGCATTTAAAAACCCTCTGGGGAGACAAATTGCTAATTAAATTGGAGGATATATCCAGAAAATAACAAAAATAAAACAAAGATACAGTTTACTTAATTAAGATAAATTTAAGACCAAAAAGAACTTTAAAAAAAAAAACCCAAATAAATATAAACCACATGACTGCTACAAAGTTACCACCAGCAACTACTTTAAGAAAACAATCCTAACCTAGTCACCTTCTCAAATGGAAAAACTTCCCTTTATTTTTAAACATTCCTTTCTATAGCAAGCAAGTATTAATAATTACAAGACTTACCCTTAACTCCCCTCACCAAAAAAAAAAAAAATCCCCAAAAGGGAAGATGGTATTTTAAGACATCCTTTAGACACAGTGTAAGCAGAGAAATATTCTTATACAAAAATGCTCAAACAGATCAAAACAGTACATTCTGCTACTCTGAGATGGACGGCTGTCAACTTTATTCAGAGCTATTTACAGGTCTAGGTAGAGATAAGATGTTTGAGCAAGATCAGAGCTCAGAAAAGCACCACACCTTCTGCAATATGACATTAAGTGACATGTAATTCTTTACTGAGGGGGTGCGGGATGACACACCATTACTACAGAAATGTTAGACCCCAAACAATAGGAAAGAAATTCACTCTTACTTATGTTGAAGGCTCAGTAAATGAGAGCCACTGATGGAGGATGGTCTTCAACAAGCTGAAGAGTCATATCAAAAGAAAGGGTAGCCAATTAACAAAAATGGATTTGTACCAAAAAAGTCACTTTCTACAGCACAACCTAAAATATAGGGAGGCAGAGGGAAAGGGCTCAAGAGTATGTGTACACTGCAACATAAGCCCGTGCTTGAGCCCTGGCTCAAGCCAACCCCCCTTGCATTTACACTGCAATTTGCTAACCAATGGCTCAGACCCAGGGTCCCAGACTTGTAGGGCTAGAGGATCCGAGCTCAAGTTAAGCCGGGACCCAGGCTCTGAGCCCTATTGCTTTGCAGCGCAGATGCAGCCCCGCTTGAGCTGGGTCCTGGGGGTGAGTTAGAAGTATCCCACAATTCCATGGGACAACTTCTTTAGTCCTCTCTATCAAAACAATCCATAATCCACTCTATTGAAAATGGAAGCCGCTCCCCTCCTTTGCGAACGGCAGCAGCTCAGGTCAGCGTTAACCCATTCTCTTCTCATCACCCATCTCCAAGCACATCATCAGAGAGCCTCCTGGGTTCGCAGTGGAGAGTGAACAGATCAAACTTTTTGCAAAGCAGGGTGCTTCAAACTTCCTGTAACATGGAGGGTGTGCAATAAAGTTTTCCCCTTGGTGCACCACAGTCCTAGGGCTAGAGAAGCCACATTTCGGCAGGGGAGACCTAGGTACTCTGGGATATGGTTACTTTGACTCAGGTCTGCACACTGCAGTGTGGATGCCAGAGCCCTGGTTTCAAGCACAGCTTACAAAAGTCTTAACACAGTGCGAAAGTACAATTTAGACACTCAAGTGTTCACTAACACAGATCAGCTGACTCGAGCCCCATTAGCCCTGGGCAGACATACCCTATGGAGCCTCTCTCTCCAGCTATACTGACATTTAGAAAGCATAACCATTTGGTAATAGTATCGGAAGTTGAAGACCAGTCTGTCACCCGCAGACTTCAGGATGACTGCACTAGTGGGAAAAGCACGATTCAGTCTAGGACCTTGGACAGAAAGCCCAAGCCTGGCTTAATTGCAGAACCACCTTTGTTACTACTCCCTGGAGGTCATCCAACAATTTTGTTTCAACATTGTTTCTGCTTGGGATGGACTGCAGTGAATTGTCCCAGAAACCATTCAACAGCCTAACAGTGTCTTAAATAGAACCAAAATGCCCCTTCCAACCATGCACACATGCCCTCCAGCCTCAGTGGGCCCAAATATTTGAAATCAGGAAATAAAATGTCAATGTTTCTAACTTTTTCCAGGCTGTTCAAGTCTCATCTCTCTTCCTAGCATGCTGCATCTCAGGTCAATCTCTGAGGTCAAGTTGCTCTGGAGACCCTCTGTTATATGCCCAACTACTGTTGAGATGGACAAGTGTCAGCTTGCTTAGCACTATATTAGTCAGGAAAGCAGCTGTCATATTTCCACCATGGCAAAGTCTGTGTAAGCACACTATCCTAGGAAGCAGAGGGGTCTTTCCTTTTCTCAGGGACCCTTGCCATCCATGTATCTTATTTATTAAGAATTCTTCCTAGGACTGTAGTCATTTTTTCCAGCTCTCAGGTTCCCTACCACTTGAGAAACTCTTCTCAAACGGCTGTATCTAGAGTTACCTTATCTTTCCACGCATCTTGATCAAACAAAAGCTGGTCTGTATATTCAAGAGATCCTTCAGTAAGGAGCCTGTTTGCCCATCACTTATGCATAAGCCATCAGCTTTTTTCAATTTTTTCAATACTTCCCTTCATCATTTCTTATTTCTTAACACTATCTGTTTGTCCACTCATCTCAAATCTCTTGATACAGATCTCTTGACGGACCACAGCTTTCATAAAAGCCAAACATCTCATATACACAGCACAGTTTGGCATATAAAAATCAACTCATAATAAAACAGACGCTACCAATAGGGAGAGGGCATGATAGAGGAGTAAAGCCTTAATAATGAGAAGTCCAACATTATCAGTTCTGTGAAGACTGTTCGAAAATTTCTGAAATTTATGAAAAAAATTTGACAGAGTTTTCCCACTCACATTTTACTGTTACCTACTGGGTGTAAAGGAGTTAATTTCTTTCTTGGGAAAGGAAACTGGAGAAGACTCCAGTAGGCATGTCTTGGCTGGAATGAACAATAATCAAGAACTGTCAACATATAAATGGGAAAAGCCAAGGGAAGGAGAACATGCAGAAGTAGTCTGACTGCAACTGGAAACAAAGGACTGAGGTGTGAAAACATGAACATAAGAACTCTGCCGACTAAGCAAAGGCGAGAGAGAGATATGGATGAAATCCTGGAGGCTCTGGACCAGATAATACTGCCAACATGGACTCTCATAAGCTTTGCTTTTCCATTCTAACCCAAGAATCCTTAAACACTATATTCCAGGTAACTAAAGCACTGACTTGTTTTGAAAAGGCTGTCCTGTTTTGCTACAAAACAATGGCTGTTGGGTTGCTTCCCAGAAAGGTGAAGTCTCTAACAGGAACTGAAGCTCTTTTGAACTCATTGGAACAGCCATGGCAAGAGACAGGGGTACTGAAATCAGTGTCCTAATCTTGGGCTAACAGAGGCACAGGGCCTAACACTAAAAGGGGTACCCTCCTAGAGAGGCTGTCTAAAAGCCAGAGGCAAAGCACGCCTCTCTAGATCCGTGACAACCCCTTACATATTTTCCTAAACATCTTTAGCAACCCCAGAAAAAGCAGACATGTCTCTACCTCACCCCCCCCCCCATCCACTTTCACTTTGCCTAGCCCCAAGCAAACCTCTTTAAGAAAGGATATTAAGCCATTAGACTACACAAAACTCTTGGCTCAGCATGATATTCAGACACTACCTTACTGCGGCACTGCCCTTTGGAGACTAGTATAAAGCAGGGGAAATTTAAGGAGAGGGGAAAAATGCCAAAAACATTGAAACAAGGAGTTTTAATTAAAAGCAGCTCTGCTCTGCCACCAACTGAAAAGTTGAACTTCACACAAGATTTAACATCTCAGCCTGAATAGGGAAGTCTCCTTGAAGAGAATTAAGGTTCCCAGGACACAACCTAAAAGGAGAAAAGTGTGAAACACAATATTAATGAAGGCTATTGGACAGCACACACACAAAGGGCTGTTGTGGGCTTGTGTAGTCAAGTAGAACATTGCTGATAATGTTTGCCAGAGCCCAGCAAGTAAATGGCAAAAATCTCAGGATCCAATGATTTGGCAGTGACCTCAGCATTACTTAAGAAAGGAGGGTCATGCTGTCTGATCCCTCTAGGCAATCTTCCTCCCACCCCCAAACAAACAAAACCTATTATATCTTTGACATTTTTGAAGTACTGATACTTAAGATTTATGTAACAATAATTCTAAGCTGCAAAGTGCTCAAATATTCATTCAGCTTCAGTTTGAAAGAGCTAAACTTTTGTGCACCATTTTCTTATGCCAAGAGAAAAGGCAATAAACTACCCTTTTCAAGAAGCCTCCTTAAGTAGACGGAAATGCTTTTAATATAGCAAACCCTTCAGAAATAACCCTCACTAGAAACAATATGGGCTTCACTGAAAAAAGTTTGATCGTCATGTTAATTCTACTTATGATTAAATACTGACCTGCAGGAAGTAATGACCTAGAGATCTAATGTTAATATATTAAAGAAGAGGGTAGACAGGCAGTGGGAAATTAAATTAACAGACAGAATCCCATGGGTGAAAGTAAGAAGTGGTAAAAGGGATGCATATAAAAGTGAAAGTCAGAGCAGAATATGAAGCACAAGAAGAGAAGCAAAGCAATTTGACTAGACCAGAAAAAGACACAAGACATTTAGAGTATGTCCAGACTGCAATGTAAGGCCAGGCTCAAGCCTAACCTCCCTTCTGTCTATATGTTCACACACACGTTAACCCAGGTCTCGGACCCAGGGTCTGAGCCCGAGTTAAGCTGGGAACCAGAGTTCAAGTCCTACTGCTTTCCAGTGGAACAGTCTCAGAGCATGAGTGCAGCATAGAGTCCACCAGAAGTAGCCCACAATCCCACAGGCCGAATTTCTTTGTCCTCTGGACAGCCAAGTTTTCCCACGCTGCATCATGAACAAAGGGCTAGAGTAACCACATTTTAGGAGGGTGCTAGGAAGTCTGGGATATGGGCAGCTGGACTTGGGCCTGAGTAAAGCAGTGTAGATGCTGGAATCCCAGGTTGGGTCCCAGGGTTCAACAATTGCTAACCTGGAGTAATGCGTGTAGATGCTCCAGGTTAACAAACCCAGGGTCTGCTCACTCGAGTTCTACTAACCCTGGACATACATTGCAGTATAGAAGTTTCAGAGGGATGATTAAAAATCCCAGACATAAAAGCCTGAGTGGGAAGGGATAGTGGGGGAAGAAAGTTAGCAAGGCAAGGATACAGGATATGAGTGAAAGTTTGCAAGAACAAGACTAGGGAGACAAAAACAATTGCAACATGAAACCTCAGCAAGTTCAAAGGAAGCAGGTTTTTATAAATCCCTCTGGAGACGGAAAGCTCTATAGAAAGGCTGATAAGTGAAAAGAAGGAAACTGAAGATAATGACAAGGTGGTAAAAGTATTCACCTACATTTCCTATAAAAAGGAAAAATTAGTAGAGTCAAAACAAAAAGGTTCACGAGAAGAGTTAAAACAGATTTCAACTGAGTTCATCCATGTAACTCAATGGATGTATATCGTCTGGTCCCAGAGTTCACAAAAAGACTCAAATATTTTGGACAATTTGTTGAACACAGAGAATGTACCAAAGGACAGAAGGAGAAGTGATGTACAAAAGGTAGAAAGTGTGATCCAGGAAACTGAAGCAATTTAAATGTCAGTCCATCATACAGCACTGCAATAAAAAAAAAGGTCTGCTATTCTAGATATGCTTATAGTAGCATCACTTATAGCTACAGGGAAGTAATACTACATATATACACAGCCACTCCTTCAGCCCTGCAAAGAATTTTGATCTTCACATCCGTTACAACCAAGAAAACTAGGGGAAATTTTTTTATGAAGGCAACAAAAATTATCAAAGTGTTTAGAAAAAAGAGGGATGGAGGAAAGATTAAGGTAATCTGCTATGTACAGTTTAGAAAAGAGAC
The DNA here is from genome assembly GCF_965152275.1 of Natator depressus. Taxonomy (NCBI): domain Eukaryota; kingdom Metazoa; phylum Chordata; order Testudines; family Cheloniidae; genus Natator; species Natator depressus. The sequence goes on from NC_134243.1 coordinate 76,391,608, forward strand.
AGAAGATGACATACTGTAACTGTTTACAACTATTTTAAACAGCAATCTAGAAGAGAGGAATGGTCGACAGATGTACCAAGGAGAAACAGCCTGAATCTAAACAAGGAAAAATTTTGGTTAGCACGTTAGGAAAAAATATTTCTTATGTGGGTAATGGAACGAGTTACTAGAAGAGGCCTCTGAAGTGTATAAAAATAGGTTAGATAAAACACTTAAGGGAATAGTGAAAAGGAGAATCTTGTACTCTCATTTCAGATTTCGAGTGAGGTGCAAGCTGAAGATCATGCATTTTGGCTGAAGCAATTTTACACTTTTCTGTCATACAAAAAAGAATCACATTAGGCTACCTGTCCTTTTTCTGGGGATGCTTTTGGATGCTTTCTTCGAGTTTGTTCATTTATTGTAGTTACTCTACAGCTTTTTCCTTTTACGGGTCAAGTCTGAGACCACTAATCTTGACATAACTACTTCATTCAATAGGACAGCATTTTGTGATTTATGCATGTCATCGGCATACTTTACATGGATCTGGATTTAACACGAGATATTCATGCACCTACAGTGCATAAAATATTGTACCAGGTTTTTGTTAAAGATTATATAGATACCAACACCGGTTAACTGGTACAGAGTAGCTATATGAAAGTCAGACAGGTTTCCCTTTAGAGATACTTCTTTCTTGTTATAAAGGAGGCATTTTAAACTTAACTATCATGCTCAGAATACCTTTTGTTAATACTTGTATTAGCACTTCTGAATTGGAAGTGCATAAATAATGCAAGCTATCAGTGGAGTGCAGTAGTCAAACAGTAGAAGCTACCCAACCACTAAAACCAAAGCAGCCAACACAGACAGGAATTAACAGATTTGCAAACTGTATCCAATTTAACCACCAAACAAGTCTTTTCAAAATCACAGGTCCATGTTCAGGTAAGAGACCCAGTGCCGGTGTGAGATAGTGTTTGCCGTACCTCATAACCTACTGGGGAAAACAACATTCTTGGGTGACTTCTGCATCCCTGAACTCACTCACGAACATCAGTAGACATAAAAGCATCCAGTTTCTACAATGGAAAGTATTTCTTCAAGTTATAACTATCTAGCAGACTTTTGAAATGTTATTGTATTTTTCTACACCCTCCCCGTGTGGTGGTGTTACCCCGGTGCTAAACTTATCACATCGGCAATTTATCATTCCCCTTTGTCCACCTCCCCTGCACTCTGGCTATTAAATTTAAACATACTAATATACCAGACAGCTATTGGAAACCCCTACCCCTGGTGGGGAGGGTGTAAAACCAAGCCATAAGTGTTTCTTCCATCTGTCCCAAATGTGGAGTTTTCCCCTCAAAGTTCCTGCTGTTCAAGGCACACAGTAAGAAAGAACAATTTGCTACCAGTAACAGATTTTACATATATATAAAAACTGCAGGATTTTAGGTTTACCAGTAGGTCTAATTTTTCTACCTGGGTGAAATAGGTTGTACATAGTACTAAAAAAATCAGATCAATAAGTTATGTTTAATGAACCACATTGCTTAATTAAAATACTGTCTTTTTCTACTGCTGAAATATCTCAGTGAATGCCATTTGCAATCTTAAAATGCGGAGTGCTCCCCCCCACCTCTGGGCAAAATGCATGGACAGTAAAATGTTCTGTGTGGGTAAATGCTCGACCACTGTGATTCAATTTACTATGTAAGGCATTTTTAGGCAGTAATTAGGTAAAGTTTGTCTATAACAAATTCACTGTATTGTAGCAACAGTCTTTGAGAATCATATTCAACGGTGATTTGATTCCATGCAATTATTAGTTCTTTGCACAGATGCCTCAGATCCTTCCTGCATGAGGGCAGCTGCGCTCCATGCCACTGGCAGAAAGTTGGCTTAGTCAGCCCTTCTGTGTAGGCGCACCCTGGGTGGCATAGTGTTTCTATGCCACCTTGCCACCCCTCCCTGCAGGAAGTGCAGGGCACACCTGAGGTAAAGGGGCCATGGTCACAGAATTGTAATGATCCTTGGTGCTCAGCTTCTTTGGCATTGGGGAATGGCTGGACTCCCCTAACTGTGCAAAACAGTTCTCTGCCCCAGCTGGGTATCTGGCCTATAGTCCAGAATTAGTCAAGAACCCTTTAGAACTCATCATTGTTCAAATTCACCCCCTGAGCAGAAGTCCAGCAAAAGGGCAATCACACCTGATATATCCAAACAGAGGCACATACGCCTTGCGCCTGCCTGTGCCCAGAAAATGAATTTCACCTGAAGTGTGGTGTTCAAGACTATCTGAAAGATACCTCTGGTTATCACTTGGTGCCTGTTTAAAGCATGATGGTGTGCCACAGTTTGGGATTAACACTGGGGTTACCTTAAATGAGGTAGCTGCTGTAAGCAAGGAACATCTGTTTGTATTCTTCCTTTTAAATGTGCACTCTGTCCCAAAACATGACAAATGACTGCACCAGAACCTGAATCCCTTCATGAATGCACTGACTAGGTGCAGAACAACTCTCCTCAGATCACCCCTGCTCAGTCCTGGGGTCATTCTCCTTGCCAATTCAATCCCTTCCTCTGAAGGTGCCAGTGCTGGTGTAAAGAACTGTTCCCTCTGAACTGGACAGAGCATCTTATTGACTTAGGACACCAAATAACTGTTGGTTACCAACCACTTTCACTTGCTATCAATGTGACCTGGGTTCAGACAGGCAGCTGCATCCCATTATCCGAGTCACACAGTAAATGATACTTTTCATTAGGAGAGAGACAAGGTGAGTGAGGCAATATCTTTCATTGGATCAGTTTGTGTGTCGGTGAAAGAGACAAGCTTACAGAGCTGAAGAAGAGCTTGTCTTTCTTACCAACACAAGTCGGTCCAATAAAAGATATTACCTCGCCCACCTTGTCTCTCAATACCCTAGGACTAACATGGCTACAACACTGCATACTTTCTGTAAACACATTTGGCTTTTTTAAAAACAATGTTTTTACAGTCAACTGTGAGATTAATATCTTTTTAAAAATTAGAAGTCCTAACAGCAGTAACCAAATTCTGTTCAGGTTTCCATCTCAGATGGATAGGGCTAAAACATTAACTTGGTGCTGCCCTGTAAGATATACAGGGTGCTCTTTGCTTGTTCTTTAATGTTTTCTTTTCCATTACTCAAAGCCACAAAGAATAGTCTGCCTTATGTGCCTTATATAGATTTCTTCTCAAAGGACGAGTCATTTCCTCCACTCAGCTGTATTTTTTTAAAATCTGTCTCACTTCCTGTCTCTTTCCTTTTTGGGTGGCTGAATGTCTGATCGGCCACATTTTTGGAACAGTTTTGTTCACTAGCTTCTCAAATTCCTTGGGAACTACATTTTGCCCAGAGAAGGTGAAGTTTCCCTTTTATTCTCTCTGGCAGGAAACATTCAGTGATTAATTTAATTGCTAATTTGACTTCTAAGCAAAACAAAGTTAATTAATCACTCCTGTTTAACAGAGGGGGCTTGCAACTGTGCACGTCATGCTAAAGATCTCATAATAATGCCCTGTTATTGAAAACCAAGGTACATATATGCTAACAATCCTGCTATTAGTATTTTTCAAATAGTACTTGAGTCCCATTTTTCAGTTGCTGGTTTTTATTGTTTTACAATTGTTTAAAGAGCAGATGCCCTTTCTGCTCCCAGGACATGAACAGAATAAGTACTCTAAGACTGCAGAGTTTCTTCTTCAGACTCTAGCCTCCACTTTTTAGAGTTCAGATGATCCCTAGGTGTGCACACATACTTGGTTGCATGCACGCGGGTGGATCCCAGGCCCGCTATCTGGCCTTAATGATGCCTATGGACAACTTATGATGGAAAGAGAACTGAATCTTTGCAACAGATATCTCAAGTTCTAGGCTGTACTGCTTTCATTTCTACTCCCATAAAATCTGGCACTTGGGCTAATATTTCTGTGTCAAGGCCATGGTCCAGAACTCTCTTCTCTTTAGGCCAGGAGTGGGCAAACTTTTTGGCCCAAGGGCCACATCGGGCTTGCGAAACGGTATGGAGGGCCGGGTAGGGAAGGCTGTGCCTCCCCAAACAGCCTGGCCCCCGCCCTCTATCCGCCCCCTATCCGCCCCCTCCCACTTCCCCCCTCAAAACCCCCGACCCATCCAACCCCCCCTGCTCCTTGTCCCCTGACCGCCCCCTCCTGGGACCCCCCACCCCTAACTGCCCACAAGGACCCCACACCCTATCCACCCCCCCCCCACTCCCTGTCCCCTGACTGCCCCAACCCCTTTCCATACCCCCGTCCCCTGACAGGCCCCCCAGGACTCCCATGCCTATCCAATCCCCCCTGCCTTGTAACTGCCCCCCCATCCAAACCCCCCCCCCTGCTCCCTGTCCCCGCTGGGACCCCACCCCCATTCAACCACCCCGGCTCCGTCTCCTGACCGCCCCCCGAACCTCTGCCCCATCCAACCGCCCCCTGACTGCCCCCCAGGACGTCCTGCCCTCCCCCCTTACCCTTAGCAGGCCACTCAGAGCGGCAGGACTGGCTTATTCGAAAGCCTGGGAGGTGGGCAGGCACAAGCCGCGCTTCCCGTGCAGCGGTGCCACAACAGGAGAGCGGGGGAGGGGCTGGGGGCTAGCCTCCCCGTCCGGGAGCTCAGGGGCTGGGCAGGACGGTCCCGCGGGCTGGATGTGGCCCGCAGCTGTAGTTTGCCCACCCCTACTTTAGGTGCAGCAGAGTAAGGTGTACTGCAGCTGGATCAATCACTCAAGACTCCCACTGTGCCATTTCTCACACTCTGCATCCAGCTGTACCAACACTCACTGGCCACGCTGATCAGTGGTAGGTCTATCATTCATTCATTCACCTCATAAAAAGTATCATTTTTCACAGTTTCCTTATATTAAAAAGTTTTACCCCTAAATTCTTCTGTTGCTCTTTCTACAGCATCTTATGCCTCAGCAGATTTGAATTAAGCTTTCTCTACCATATACGTAATGGCAAATAGATTGGTATAAAAGGGAATACAGTCCCTGCCTCTTAGGGTTGCCAACTTTCTAGTTGCACAAAACTGAACACACTAGCCCCACCCCTTCCCCGAGGCCCCACCCCTTCCCCGAGGCCCCGCCCCCAGCTCACTCTTCCCCACCCTCACTCACTTTCACTGGGCTGGGGCAGGGGGTTGGAGTGCAGGAGGGGGTAAAGTCTCCGGCTGGGGGTGCAGGCTCTGGAGTGGGGATGAGAGGTTTGGGGTGCAGGAGGAGGCCTCAGGCTGGAGCTGAGGTATTTGGAGTGCAGGAGGGGATTGTGGGTTGAGGCAGGGGGTTGCGGGTGCAGGAGGAGGCTCCAGGCTGGGAGGTGAGGCCGAGGGATTTGGTGCGGGAGGGGGCTGTGGGTTGAGGCAGGAGGTTGGGGTGCAGGAGGGGGTGAGGGCTTTCGGGTGGGGCTGGGGGTAAGGGGGTTCAGGATGTGGGAGGGGGCTCTGGGCTGGGGGTTTGGTGCAGGGGGTGCAGGCTCTGGGGTGGGCCCAGGCATGAGGGGTTTGGGGTGCAAGAGGGTTCTCTGGGTTTCAGGGGGGGCTCAGAGCTCAGGCTTACGTCAGGCAGCTCCCAGTCAGCAGCACAGCGAGAGGAGCTAAGGCAGGCTCCCTGCCTGTCCTGGCACCATGCTGCACGTGCCCCGGAAGCAGCACGCAGGTCCGGGTCCTAGGTGGGGGGTCCAGGAGGCTCCATGCACCACTCTTGCCCACAGGCACTGCCTCCCAGCTCCCATTAGCTGGTTGCCGGCCAATGGGAGTATGAAGCCAGTGCTCAGGATGGGGGCAGCGCGCAGAGCTCTGTGGCCCTCCCGCCTAGGAGCCGGACCTGCTAGTTGCTTCCGAGGCACAGCGTGGTGCCAGCCAGGACAGGTAGGTACTAGCCTGCCTTAGCGCCGCAGCACCGCTGACCGGACTTTTAATGGCCTGGTCAGCGGTCCCTTTTTGACCGAGTGTTCCATTCAAAAACCAGACACCTAGTCACCCTCCTGCCCCTCCCCCCCAAAATTGGTGTATAAATGTTTTATCAGCATGAATTTAGGATGGTCACATTGCACAGTAGTGGCAGAGCTACAAATGAGCTATTCAGGTCATCCCAAATGAGGCCTGATAAAGGCTCAGAGCCTCAGCTGCTCTAGATGGGCATAGCTCCAAACAGACAGAGGTATGCTGCCTTGCACCAGCTGATCCTCTGCCCAAAATCTTCATAGCACATGATCCTTGTGTGGATAAGCTTATGCTACAGAAAAACTTCATGGAATGTTTAATTTTTTTTTTCAAATTGGAATTATTTCTTGCATCCATCTGCCAGCAAAGCCTTAGTCATCATGATTCCAACTGTGTAGGGCTTGGAGGGAGTCATAAAAACTTCAAAAAGAGACCTAAAATAGCTACTATGTACATAAAACTGGCATGACTTTAAAGCCCAATTTCTTGGGCCCTTGCAGGGCTAGAATCAAGCAATGTATAGCTAGCTGGCCAGCTGGGAATTCTCCCTTTTGCAGTGGGATAAAGCCCTTTTCTAGCCCTTCAGCACTTAAGACCAGACTCTAAAGTTGTGGTGGGTTTTATGTATGTAAAATCTGTTACTGGTAGCAAATGGATCTTGTGTAGCCTGTGCCTTGGACAGGGAGGACTTTGAGGAGAAAAACTCCACATTTGGGACAGATGCAGGAAGCTTTTCTGATAGGTTGATTTTACATCCTCCCTTGCCCCTTCCTCCTCCCGTCACCCCCAAAACAAAACAAAAAAACCAGCCTACCTCCAAGAGCTGTCTGGTAGTATTGGAATGTTAAAAGACAAAGTGCAGGTTGGGTGGGCCAAAGGGAGTGATAAACTTATCACAGCTGCAGTTTATCAGCTGGATAACACCAGAACCTGTATAGCGTGTAGAAAACACACTAATACACGTGTTCTAGCATTTTATAGAATACACACAATAGTATTTCAAAGGCTATTCGGTGGTTGTAACTTTAAGAAATACTTTCCATGGTAGAAACTCAATGCTTTTCTCTCTGCTGCTGTTCATGAGCGAGTTCAGGGACGCAGAAGATTCACCTAAGCATGTTGTTTCTGCAGTAGGTTACAAGGTATAACAAAAAACTCTCATATCCTAGGGCTGTATCGCTCAGCTGAAAGTTCAGGGTTCTCCCCTAAAAGGGCTCTCTTAGTAAGTTTAGCATTAAACCCTTTCAAGCAACGCTCAAAGGTCAGTTTTCTCCAGCTAAAGACAGCAGCAGTTCTGCACAGTAACAAATCTATTACTGTAATGTATCACCCACCACAGACTAACTGACATGATAAAGTGTTTGGTAGTGAGGGATTCTGCAGCAGGCTCCGACAAAGATTGCTTTGTCTCACGTTTCCTTAAAAATCGGCTAGCTAAAAATCACATCCCAACCTGTATCTGTTTACAGCACAGTCTGAACTGTCCACTGTTTTAGCTGGATTACATTAACAATTTGCCCCTGTGGCACTCAGCTGTCTGTCTGACCTTTGATACAGCAGAATACATGTGGCCATCAGTTATGTATTCAATTTGAGTAGGTCTGTGTTATAATCTCTTATTTTTTACTGTTAGCTTGACGTATTGCCAAACTGCTTCCTCCAAAGGGCCTAGACGTGGGTCTGTGCAGGGTAGTTATTTGATTAATATGAGCCTCTTGTAGATCTGTGAAGTCACCATTATTGCACAGACAGAAATAAAGTTTAGATAAGCTCCAACTGTTTAACATGTCCTACTCCAGGGGTCAGTGTCACAAGTTATTTTTCCCCTTTCCTCACTCTTCATGCAACACTGCTGTAGTTGGTAACAGCTCCCCAGCTGAAAAGGTCAAATGACCACTAGCAAGACATTTTCTACAAAGCAACCTCTATTCTGGAACTCTTCCTTCATTGGTCTGCAGAAGGCAAAGTTTGTTGAGCTTCAGGGCACACTGTAAAGCTCAGTTATTCTCAGTCTCATTTGAGTTTCTCCACCTGCAAAACTGTTGACCGGGCTAGAGCAGCTCAGGTTTCTTAAGTGCCAGACAAGCAATTCTATCAGTGTTTTCTACAAGGAAAAGAAAAAGCACCAAAAATCAAGAATGGATCTCTTTCTAGAAGTTATGGGCTTGAATCAGGAGTTACTGTGAAATGTTCTATGGCTGGTGTCATGTACAGTAGCGGGTCATGCTGGAGGAGCATACTACTTCCTTCTGACTTTAAAATCTGAGTGAAACTGAACTGTAAAGCAGACTGAAAGCAAAGTACAGTACAGGAACTGTTGCTAAAGCGCCTTCAGTTGGACTCCCCATACAAGCCAACAGCTGTTTGAGGTGTCAACTACCAGGAACAGGTATGACAAACCGAGTCTCACAGAAATGAGCTGAGGCTTCACGGACTACAACCAGAGTTGGATCAAGCCCTACGAGCCCTTCTTAGCATCTATTATGATGCACAGCAGGCTAGGATAACAGGGTGGATAGAACTATCTAACCGCTTATGTAGACCAGCCGATCAGGCAGGAACTCAAGGGAGATCAAAAATGTTTTAAGTCACATAGGTCCATCTAGTCCAGTATCCAGTCTGTGATGCTTCAGGAGAAGGTACAAGAAACCTCGTATTAGGCAGATGTGGGATAATTTGCCCCCCACAAAGGTCTAATATTAACCCTTAAAAGTCTTATGCTATGAGGCACAAGGTTCTATATACTGTTAAAAAACAAAAACAAAAAACAAAACTAACACTTAAGCATTAGTTACTACAACTCTTGATATTCTTGTTATCCATGTAGGTTACCAAACCCCCTTTGAACCTTGCCCAGTTCTTGGCTTCAGTGACATCCCATGGCAGTAAGTTCCATAGGCTGTGTTGCATGAAAAAAGTATTTCTTTTATCAGTTTTGAGCTTGCCACCGTGCAAATGCACTGACTGTCCCTGGTTCCAGAGAGTCAGTACAGAGACCCAGTCCTTCCACTTCTGATACCGACCATGCGGCAGTAAGAGGGAACAGAAGAGGCTTCGACCCACACTGCCTAATATAACCTCACCTGAGACATGAGGCAATGCATGATGCACATGCAGGTCAATGGACACCGCGATGAAAAACCAGACTCCAGCACATGTGCACCAACGTTTGGAATACATCTATATTCCAAATGTTGGTGCACCTGTGCCGGAGTCTGATTTTTCATAGCAGTGTCCATAGGTGGGTGTGTGTGTGTGTATATATATATATATATATATATATATATTTTAATTAGGGACCACTATTCGAAGAACCACAACCTCCCGCCCAGTGTTTTGCTTACAAGGTGGGATCTGACACATGACCAGCATGTACCTAAAAAAACCCATACTGCTCAGTTACATCATTTTTCACAACCAGCGCAGACAGCAGTGGCCCTCCTATTAAGTGGTTCTCAACCAGGAGTCCGGGACCGCCTGGGGGACCACGAGCAGGTTTCAGGGGGTCAGCCAAGCAGGGCCAGCCTTGGACTTGCTGGGGCCCAGGTCAGAAAGCTGAAGCCCCACTGCATGGGGCTAAAGCCCAGGACTCTGAGCCCCGCCACCCAGGGCTGAAGCCGAAGCCCGAGCAACTTGGCTTTGCAGGGCCCCCTGTGGTGTGGGGCTCTGGGGCCACAGGCAATTGCCTTGCTTGCTACCCCCTATAGCTGGGCCTGGCTTTTATATGCAGAAAAGCAGTTGTGGCACAGGCGGGCTGTGGAGTTTCTATAGCATGTCGCAGGGGACCTCAGAAAGGAAAAGGTTGAGAACCCCTGCATTACATCACAGCAACGTCAGCTGCTCTGCTGAAGGAGATGGTGCTCTTCTCTTCGTGACCTAGTCTATGCTGGAAAAACGTACCACTTGTCATTGCAACCACCCAAGCAGCTACATTGAGCACTAGTGAACATAGGCCTTGGGAGGCAGTGGGGATGGCTTACCTCTATATCAGAAGACCCTGACGCAAGCAGATACTCAGGACATGGCTGTAAAAACACTCAGATCTGGTCTATACTAGCATCTTACCACAGGCCCAGTTGTACAGTTGCTGTAATACAATTTTCTTTGCATATATAGGTCCCTTTCAACTTCTCCACCCTTTGTTCCAACACCAAGAAAGACCCCATCCATCAACAGATGACTGCAAACCTCAATGCCAAGACTAGCATTTAGAGTCATTTTCCTCATGTGCCAACCAAGCAGTTCCTTACTCCAACAACTAAAATAGTGCTCAGTCGTTTGACTCTTTCCTCCACGTTTCCTGAACTGCTTTTCAAGAAAAAAGGACCTATTAACTTCTCATTGCAAGGGGATTTAAAGCTGCTCTGTACAGAACGGTGGATTAATGCCCCATGCTCAAAATGAAGAGGAGTTGGGCTGAGTTACTCCTTCAATACAAATACATTTGTTTCCTTACAATACGAGGTTTACAGTAGCTCAAGAGAGTTTCTTGTGCACATTTGCTTTTAAGGACAATTGTACCTTGCTTGCCCATTTCAGTTATTACAAGGGGTTTTGTTTGTTTGTTTGTTTTAAAAAGAGGGAAAGTAAGTGGTATTTATTTAAACTAAGGTGATGCACGTTTTCAAAGCCTTTTCGTCTGAGGGACAAAGCTTTTTGTAAACTTGGATATTGCAAATGGTAGACAACTTTTTTGTTCTTAAAGCCACTAGCAAGCATCCTTTGGTTATGCAGTTAACATGCACTTCCAGTTCTGTGGGAAACTGAGGCAGTTAAGGATTTTTTTTTTGCACTTGTTGAAATACAGTTATTCATTATTTGTATTAAAATAGTCCCCAGAGGCCCAAGGCACGAATGGGGTTCCCTTTTGCTGAGTGCTATACAACCCACACAACTAAAAGATAGTCTCCTGCTCCAAACAGCTTACAATGAAAATAAGGATGAGACAGGAGAGGAATGGTGTTGTACACAAAGAAGGATGTGGGGGAGGGGGAAGGGGGAGGAAATGTAAGATTAGCAGTGACAAGGACATAAGGCTTTAAATATTGGTAAATTCATAATATACAGGCAGCATACATTTTTTTTCTTACATATAAAAGGTGGGCAAGCAAGATTTCAATGACTCATTAACAAGCCACCTGCATAGCTATAATTAGTTTTAAATTAAACCTTATAATTACAGCTCCTTTGCTCCTTTCTACTTTCCTAAATACTTATCATGCCTTAATAAACTGTAAATCCCCATTACTAAGTCTATGTTTACTTAAATCTTCCAGCCTGTTAACCCTCTCATGGCAGTGCCCTGCATTCAGTGCTTCAATGCGCTGTGAAAACCTGAATTAGCAACAGTGAAACCTACCAATGGATTATGACCCAGTGTACCACAGTTGTCCACGAAGGCAGGGGCCCCTCAATAGACAGTCATCCTGTTATCCACAGCATGATTCAACTCCCTCCCTCTGATTTGATTTCGAGTCTTGTCACTTTTGTGCAGGACAGAGCTTTGTGGCAGCGCCAAGATTGCGGACTTTAAAAGTCCATGCTTTATCGTTAGGTATTCTTCCTGGCCTGGAGGGAAGACATAGCTCAGTGGTTTGAGCACTGGCCTGCTAAACCCAGGGTTGGGAGTTCAATCCTTGAGGGGGCCATTTAGGGATCTGGGGCAAAAATTGGGGATTGGTCCTGGTTTGAGCAGGGGGTTGGACTAGATGACCTCCTGAGGTCCCTTCCAACCCTGATATTCTATGATCCAGGTGTAGAAAGGTTAGTGGATTCCTGTAGGTGCTTTGCAGATATCTGCGACATGCCAGGGAAGCTGGCACCACGTAATATCTTCCAGAGCACACTAACTCATTTGTACAAGTTTAGTTAACTCTAAAAATCAGACTGATTTCCCAACGCATACCCCTGATCTTACAATATATTGCTTTCCCAAGCTCCCTTCTGCCTGACCTTCAGCTCCCAATACTAAGAGACTGCCTGCAACTGAGCCATTGTGGATCAAAGGTTCACACCTTTCCCAGCTCCCCCTCTCAGCCCAAGTTCCTTGATGAGGGCAACTCCTTTCCTGCTGGCAAATATCTGCTCTCCACCTTCTTATAGTAATTGTGGCCTCTAGCAAAGGCTAATATGTGAAATGGCTGTAAAAGAGCCACCCTAGCAACCAGATTCTTCCTTTTAGCAAGAAGCCTGGTCACCTGAAGCAGCAGTTATGCAGGAAGGAGGCAGATCCTGCAATAGCTGACCAGCAAGCATTCAGCAGACTACAGCATCAGAGCAGCTGCTCTAGTGAATTTGCTACTAAAAGCAGGACTGAAGGTTTCACCCTTAGAAAGTTCCCAGGAGGTTTGGTTCTATAGTAACTCTATTCCCATCTCTATCCTGCTCCTTGTCTCCTAACTGCCCCCCCCCCCCCGAGACCCCACCCCCATCCAACCCACCCTGCTCCCTGACTGCCCCAACCCCTGACAGGCCACCCGAGATTCCCACACTTATCCAACCCCCCCACCTTCCCCGTCCCCTGACCACCCCATCCAATCGCCCCCTGCTCCCTGTCCCCCGACTGCCCCCTCCGAGACTCCCCGCCCCTTATTCAACCCCCCGGCTCCAGCCCTGGCCCCCTTACCATGCCGCTCAGAGCGGCATGTCTGGCAGCCGCGCCGCCCGGCTGGAGCTAGACACGCTGATGCACTGCCCGTGCAGCGACGTGACTGCAGGGGAAGGGGGGACTGCGGGGAAGGGGCCAGGGGCTAGCCTCCCCGGTTGGGAGCTCAAGGGCCAGGCAGGACGGTTCCTCAGGCCGGATGTGGCCATAGTTTGCCCACCTCTGATTTAACTCAATGTTTTTTATTTGGACTCCATTCCACCACTTGTGTTAGTTAACAGTTCCTTAAATTTCATCTTTGCCCCCCTGCTTCGTACCCTTCTCCTACTGACCAGATGCTGGTTCCTCGCCCCCTCATGTCACAAGTTTGCTCACTGGAGCCGCTGAGTTGCTTTTTTGATTTAATAGATGACAATGTTTAGACTGAAGACCAAGTTTGCCATGATATCCTACTATTAACTGTGTTGAGGAACCAACTTGCAACTAGCTGTCTGGACCCTAAATCATAGGGATGCCAAGAGATCTGATAGAACACGTGGTTTCCTAGAGCAAGAGGAAGAACATGTCTGCTCAAGCTTCTCTTAGTGTCAGCCCTGACTATGGAATTTTAATTGAAATAACTAGAAAAGACGCTGTCATTTGAGTATATGAGGAGGAGTCAGGACCTCCTGTGCTCTAATTCTTGCCCTGACAGAGCCTCCCTTTGTGCCCTTGGGCTAGTTACTTAAACCCCTTTGCAAGAGGAAGATCATTGTAATTATCACAGAGGTGCAGTGAGGAAAAGGTGTTGCAAAACGCTTTGCTGCTGAAACACTTCATAAAATTCCAGACACAGGATTAGAACTCCTCTCAAAGTACAAATGAATCATTTTCCCCAATTTTCTTGGCGGTCAGGGTTAAAACTAGACTCCTTCAAGCTTACTTGAACACACAGCATTAGCCCATCTAAAAGTAAGCTGTAAAGTATTTCCTCACCCTGTTGTGAAAGAAGTCCACTGTATGCCTGAAGTCTGATCAGTAGAGACAACTGAAGGATTTTAAGTGAGTTAAAGAGGCTTAGTAAAAACTGGTAAGCTGTTCTGTCTCCCTATACTGGAAGAACATTTCTACCAGAGAATAGAGCAAGGGTCACCCAAGTAGCTCAAGACAGAACCCCGTACAGTCCCTGTGTGTAGTGCAGCATTAGTGCAGAACTGTAGTGTACACAGGACAGATGTAGCACCCTTCAGGGATACAAATGCAGCAATTGTAATGGAATGTACCAAGCATCTATCACAAAATAACATGCAGCAGTACGTCTCAAGTAAACAGGGTCTCTTCTGCCTATAACATTCACTTGATGAATCACTGAACACAATCTCTTGCACCATATGAAAATCTGCATGGTACACTGCTAACAGAAGCGAAGGAAACCCTGGTCTCAAGAACCCACCCACCACATACATACTTCAAAAGAAAAAAAAAAGACACCATTTTGGAAACCTGATAAAGAATTGTGTCAGCTAATGTAGTTTTTCTACTAGTGTGGATAGGTAGGTGTCTTTTAGACAACTCCTGTTGGCCCTAACCCCAAATGCTGCTCTCCTTCCATGCTCCCCTGTAATGCCCCATTCCATCCCAATCTAATTGTCCCCCCATGCTTCCCTCTGCCTCCCTACCCCACTACTTGTCCCCAACAGCCCCACTTCTTATCACTTTCCCCTTTACTGCCCTCAGCTTTTGTACATAGATATGTATCCATTCTAATGGATCGAAATATAGATATCAACTTTTAAAAGCTGGATTTAGCAAGAAAGGGGGGATGCTAATGGGGAGCAGAGTACTCTCCCTCCCACATGTCCCATCCCAACTGTGCCAATGTATTACAGGATATCACTGCCTCAGAGTTCGCATATCTCAAAAGGCAGCCAGTACTAATGGTTTGGGGTACCAAAGCAGACTTATGACTGAGCAGATACAAAAAAAACCCAAAACCCTTGTGCCAACTGAAGAGGAACAAGGCATTTTCTGAGGCCTTGAGTGCCTAGTGTGGTAAACACATATTTAATACTGGAATTCATGTTCTATATAGTTTTTTTTTTTTAAAAGTAGTAACATTAAACAGAGAATAGAGCTGGAGTTTATGTGCAGAAAAAAGGATTCACTTTCAGAGCACCCTGCCTTGTTAAATTCTGGGCCCCACTGTAGGATCGGGACCTTGGGTTGTAAGCTCTTTGGGGCAGGAATTTGCTTTCCTACATATCCTTAAAGTGCCCAAGCCAGCAAATGTCACTGTATAAGTAATGAATTTACATTATACCAGTGGTTCTCAACCAGGGATACACGTACCCCTAGGGATACACAGAGAAGGTACATCAACTCATCTAGATATCTGCCTAGTTTTATAACAGACTACATAAAAAGCCACTACAACCGAAAATTTCATACACTGACTTGTTTATACTGCTCTATATATTATACACTAAAATGGAAGTACAATATTTATATTCAAATTGATTTATTTCATAATTCTATGGTAAAAATGAGAAAATAAGCAATGTTTCAGACATGGTTTGCTATGACACTTTTGTATTTTATGTCTGATTTTGTAAGCAAGTAGTTTTTAAGTGAGGTGAAACTTGAGGGTACACAAGAGAAATCAGACTCCTGGAAGGGGTACAGTAGCCTGGAAAGGCTGAGAGCCACTGCATTATACCACCAAGACAGACAATGTTGCTGCAGAGTCTGGGCTGTCTGAAGTGCACTATGAATCCAGAGGCAGTTCAGTGGAGGCAAACTAACACTCTCTCCTTCATTCCACAATAATACAGTGGTGACATAACCCGCCAAAACATTTAGTTTTAATTCAAAATAAGGGAGTTACTGCCAAGTAATTAAACCCATTGAAGGCCTATAAGGGCTGGTACCTTCATTAGCACTAACTTATTCTTGGAACAGCGTTCTAACCAATCACACTGATTTTAAGTTATGTATATGAAAACTTGCCCACTATTATTCATGAAGCAACTTGTTCAGCCTTTTATAACAAATGTTGAGACCAACTTCAAGTGCCAATGCAGGCATACTGGGATGGAGAGAAGTATCCATTTGCCATATATTCTCAGTATTTCTGAAGGTATAAAGGGAAAAGCTACTCCAAATAGTCAGAATTTGCACAGTTGTGTGTCTCCCCACCCTTCTTACTGTACAGGAGGAAGACAACTCACCTCTGAAATTTCAGAAGATTCTTACTAGGACATTTATCATCTTCCTATATTATTTAATAGGAAAATGCTACCTGCCAAGCTTCAAAATATTTAACTAAGATCTGCAACCTATTTGTTAAGCACCAACTGTGTTCTCTGCAGATACGTGAAGACTATCCCTTTCCCTGACAACTTCACAGACTAAAGGCTTGTCTACACATAGAAATAAATCTGGAATAAGGTAGTGATTCCTGATTAATGCCATGTGTGGATGCTGTTATTCCACAACAACAGTGCCTTATTCCAAATTAGTTCAATCCACTTATTCCAAGTCTGAATAAGACACTTGGTGTGGAATATGAGTATCTATCATGGAATTATTCTAGATTAGCCATTTCTAACTAGTTCCCCATGTAGCAAAGCGTTCAGGCCCCAATTCTACAGTCAAATAGGATCTGGCACGGCTGGAGAAACCTTTGCTAGCAGATCCAAATGCAGGCTTGGGGTCTAAATATGATAGTGGAATGTCCTCTCCAACTTTAATTCAAAAACCAGAACACCAACACTACCTTAAATGTAGTGTACAAACCCTAAGTGAGTAGATCTCCTCTGATGCACATGCGCGCGCACACACACACACAAAAAGGCATTTGCATCATCAATATATTTGAATTTAAGCTAACTTTGGCTATTTTTTGTTTAATGAAATTTAAAAAAAAAAAAAAAAACACACAAAACGCAGCCACCATCTGTAACATAACTTGCCAGTTAACCAGATTCTCAAATTTCCGGTTGGTGAAAATGAAAACTAGAGTCAAGTTTGTGTCATTATTATTGTATGTGAAGTTGCTCAAACATAGCTGAAGGCAATTCTTGACAGTTTGCTTCAAGTGGTAATACAAGCAGAAATCCAATTTAAAGCAAGAAATAAAGTAGAACTAAGTTTTAAGTGCAACAGGACCAGTGAATCCTCTTCCAGATGAAATTTAACAGCAAGGTTTCTGAGAGTTCCCAATAGTACTTGCAGAGAAGTTGAGGACACTTAAAGGTCATGGTGTCCCAGGTATGCAAGAACAAAATGCCTACCTTTTAGATAATGAGGATTTCTGGCAAAAATTTAAGATGTCTCTAGCTGATAACCATGAAAGTTTACACCATCAGGAGTCCAGCTAAGCTTTTAAACACAGGAAATTAGTGCTAAGTGTTTAAAGCCTTTTAAGACTCAATTAAGGATATGTGGCAGCCCAGTAGACTAGAGAACCAAGTTCCATTTTCCAAATCAGAGGGCTTCAGGGCACAACTCACAGCAACTCTTCAGCAGGAAACTTGCTAAATGGCTAGACACATCCTGAACAACTAGTTCTCTATACGATGGACGGTACAAACCGTAGCCAGCAGATTATGTAGAGAAAAGAATAGAGATCTTGTACAGTGTAGTACACAGCAGAGTGTTAGAAGTGATCCTTTTTGTGACAGGGAGCTGGTGCTGCAGATTGCTGTTTCACAGCCACTTTTATCTACCAGAGGGCTAGAACCTCCACTGCAGTCCAAAGCCAAGTTCTAGCTTACCATACAGAAACATTTTAGTGCAGTGTATATGGGAGGGTTAAGATATTCAGCTCCCATTATTAATTGCAGCTGTACATCTAAACACATCACAGCACATGAAGTTTCATCCCAGCCAAGTCAGCAAAAAGGAAAAACTGCAGCACTAATGGATGTCTGTATTCCACAGACAGTGACCTTATAAAAGGAAGCTGTTGAAGCAGAAGGAGATTTATTTTTTTAAGAGACTTAATTCTTCTCAGTATTTTTTCCCCTTTTCTTCTCTCAGTTGGAGGCATACTGTACGGATAAGAATGAAAAAAAGATCAGGAATACGAATTGGGAAGATACGAATACAACATGTCAGGAACCGATCCTGTTGTATCAACAAAATATAACTGACAGTTTACTAAAGCCTTTGTATACACTAGCATACCATGACCAGCAAAGAGAGCTGCTTAGAAAGCAGCTGTTTTAGTGATACATCAGGATGGAGAGATCTATTGTATATAATTTCGCCATGCTGACTTCCCAACAGCATTAATAAAGGCCCTGGAAACAGATTAGTGCTACCAGCTTTTACAAAGTTGGTTGTTTTGGAGCACCCAGGACTACAGGTACAGTCTAGCAGTAGCACAGGTCTAGACAAACCCAGCACACTGTTGGTGCTACATAAATAGTAATTTAAGACTTATTTTTAAAGATTGAGGGATTGAAAGCAGGTCCCCCTCTTCACTTTTTTTTTTTTAAAAGGTCATTTTCACTTGACATTAAAAGGGATACAGTCAACTAAAAAAGCAATCCTGAAAGCACTGTGCCTATTACTATAAGTACCACCTAAGATTTTAGTCTTTGTTGTAGTAATCTCTCTTTATAGTTTAACTGCTTTGTGCATTTGACAAGTTTGCCTAGACAGTGAAGCAGTGAAATTGACTATATAGGGTTTCCCTTTGGGAGAAAAGCCAACACAAAACAATGAGACAGCCATTTAAAAAAGAAATGTGGTACTGCCAACCCATAAATATTGGCAAGACCCAAGGGATCCTTTGGGCAGGTGTAATATCCAAAAAAGACTAGATTTCAAGTTGATTGTGGATATACTATCAAGTCTATCAAGACACTTTTCGAAGAATTTCCCCCTTCTCCAATGGTTTCTCAAGTCTTCACACAACTTCTCTCCACAAGTACATGTCTGAATTAGGAATCTGGGATGAGGGGAAATTCTACTGAAGTTTTTTATCCAGCAAAGCAATAAAGCCTTTGCTGACTGTACTCAAGACAATGACTAATCTTGATAGCTCCCCACATTCACACTACATTGATACTAATTCATGAAAGAATGGCTGAACTTCAGAAGACTGAAGGAAGACCTAAGGTACTTTTATTTTTATGCTTGGCATCAGCAGAGACTACATTTCATTGTTCAACTTTCAAATTTTTATAACCGTCAGCTTAGACATTACTATAGGTCATCTAAGAGCAGATTCCTCTGTATTCTCATGAAAACTGGGTCAAACCCTAACAAAAACAAACAAAAAAACCCAACATTACGTACAAGTCAGATACAAGTGCACATCGTACAATTCCCTCCTCCCACCCCCAACAACATGGCCAGGAGTCAAAAAGTATTTGTGCTAAAACTGCACATACACAAAATGGAGCTGTCTCCAGGGTCTTTGGGTTCAAACAGCAAAGCAATCAAAATACTTCACAAACCTCAAACTTCTGCTTTAAGGCTTTGCTGATCTGCGACTGCAGAAGTTACTAAGAAAAGGCTTATGAGTTTTCAGTCAGATTTTGCTTTCTTTTAAGTAACTTAGATGATGTAGAAGTTACAGTTTGGATGTGAATCCTAAGTTACCTCCCATTCCAAATGCTGAAACCCTTGTCCACCCTGTGGCCTTCCTGCATCTACGGAGAAGCTTCCTCAGCTTTGACCTCCCTGCTTCTCCCCTCACCAATCTGCCGAAAGTGCTGTTTTTAGAGTTATGATGCTCTGCTCACCTCCCTCTACCTCCCCCCAAGCTCTTCACTGGTTCCCTATTGCCTGCCGCATCAAGGTCAAGTTTTTTTGCACTCATTTCCAAGGCCTTGCGCAATTCTGCCCCTGCCTACATATGGTCACCACCTATTCTTGTCCATTGTCTCTCCTGCAAGGTACTCGTTTCTCCTCAGCCATGCACACAATGTTTGAAATCCATTCTTCAGCTCCTGTATGCTAAATGGAATTGCTCTTAAAAAGACAAAGCAGACTTCCATGAAGCCTTTCAATGACAGTGCCATCAAAGTTACAGTTTAAAAGTCTTTAGTAATTCAAGGTTCTCTCCAAACTAATCATGGCATACATACAGATGGTCTGCATCAGATTCATCTAGGCACCTTGTGCATGGGTACACATGGCAACACGTACACCGATGGCATCAATTTATAACCCGGCTACCCACGTTTTTGAAAGACAGGTTCATTTTAAAGTAGTACATGGCCTGATGTCAGAACGGACTGCATGTCAGAGAGATACTGATGTAAAGCAATACTGAAGGCCTGATTTCCAGAAATACTGACCTCAGCTGGAGTCGTGGATACTCAGCATTGTGGAAAAATGTTGGAGATGACAAATTCAAGAACTGACATGATGCTACACTGGTCCTCAAGGTTAACAAAGACACATGCTGTACCCTGCTTCTCAAAGGCCTTCACAACTCTATTTTAATATTTATTAGACTAAACAGGCAAGTACAGAGTATTCCAATAAAATCATCTCATCGGGGCTAATGGTGCAGCATCAGAGAGTCAATAGAAGCTCTGCCCTTGAAGTTAATGTAGCATAGGATCAAGCTTTAAGTGGGCCACATGAAGCCCGTCAGCACTGCCAGTCAGTCAGCCAGTTAGTCTCCAATACCTTTTTGACACAGTGAAGGAGAAGTTTCCTTCTCAGGAGAGAAACCCACAGAACTGGAGACTAGTCACACACTAACAGTTGTATATTTGTGCTAGTACTTGCTGTTTCCCTCCCTAACCAACACAGGATTTCTCTGACTTCTGGCCACTTTAGAGCCCCTAAACACTTTCCTCCTGCCCCCGCATTTGAGAGCCTTATATACAGAAATGGAACGTTTGGGGGGATGCCTACGTCTCTATCTGATGCAATGCAAATGTTTTAGAAGGAAACCCTGTTCTAGTTAGCTGCACTTCAGAGAAGCTATTATCCTCATTTAAATCTGAGTGAAAAAGGCCAGACAAAAATACTAATGCAAGACTCCCCCTTCTTCCAAACATTTCCTTTCCACTAAGGATTCATAATTGGACTTATGTGAATCTGACAAACTTCTTCTTCTCAACCCACAACAGAATACAATAATATAAAGCACTCGACTCTCCCTGGCTTCCTTTACATTACCTCTCACACGTAAAGACGTTTTGAAAATATGTTTTCTATTTTGATGCTTTGGTGTGGAAAGCACTCCCCTCCCAATACTGCTAGGTAAACTAGGAAATGGAGTTTCTATTAAGACACATGGACCAATACATTTTTTAAAATGACTTTTCAGGTCTAGTTAAAATAGAAAAGTGTTACATGATTATTCTTTTGAAAACATTATTCTTTTGAAAACTGAAGTTTCCAGTAAGAGACTTTCACCAGGGCACAACACTGTCTAGGTTCTTATTCTGCACCAATCACTGTAATAGGAGGAAAGAAAAGCGTTTGACACTATGAGAGGGCAAAATGGCACAAATGGTTTATAACACAACTGAAGAAAGTTGGATGCATATCTTGCAGCTTTGCCAATTACAGTGGAGTCGCGTCTTATCCATGTTATTTGATTGCCAGAACACAGGCAGGAGATTTTTGTTCTTGCCTTTTAGGGCATGGGGATTTGCAGCCCTGTAGAGCAAGCCCGGCTTTATTAAATGCCCAACCGCATTGCCACAAAACACCGCAGTCACACGGTCTTTAGACGCTTTGAAGCCAGGGGCTTGTCTTTCTGATTTCGAAGTGTAAGTGCGGTTGGGCATTTTTTTCCAGAAGAGCCCAGTCTCGTCAGCATTAAAAACTTGTTCCGGAAGATAACCCTTTTCTTCTATGATTTTCTTTAATTGTTCGGGGTAGGCTTTTGCTGCCTCTTCATTGGCAGATGCAGCTTCACAGGTAGTCTGCACATTTTTGAGGTTGAAGCGGTTCCTAAAACTGTTAAGCCAACCTTGGCTGGCTTTGAATTCCTTCTCATGAGAAGGCTGTCCCTCTTCAGCAGGAGGTTTGAACAGCGTGAAGAGCCTTTTCTTGCAACGTGTTGCCATCGATAGGCACACATTTATGGTTCATGTCTTCCAGCCATAAGTTTAATGTCTTTTCAGTCTTCACTAAAGTCTTATCACGCACCTAGCTTGTCACCTTAGCAATTATTGGAGCACTTGATGCCACGGCTTGATGAACTTCTCTCTTTCAAATCTTGATGGCACGGATGCTAGATTCGTTGCAACCATATTTATGTGCTGCGTTGGAGACCAACATACCGTCTCCCAATAAATCCAACACAGCCAGTTTTTCCTCCAGCGTTGGAACAGATCGCTGTTTCTTCGGTTGCGCGCCAGACGAAGTAGCTGGCTTGCGTTTAGGGGCCATGTTGTACGAAAAATACTTACAGTATCTTTAAACACTAGAATCACACTCAGCGTGGCAAGATGCTCACACTATGAGAGTCACGCGGGAACTCAGACCGACCGAGTGAACAGCAGATTCACGTCTCCCATCTCATGCTCACACCGGGGCATACGCTCATTGAGTGGAATGGTGGGTGGAATCGCCCACACTATTTACAGGTATCTTGTTATTTTTCTTTTTTTTTTTTTTGCCGAGCGCATATAGTTGAATTCGCGTAAGTTAAATATGCATATGATGCGACTCACCTGTACCAGCAGTTGTGAATAACTTGGATAAAAGTGATCAGGATTCCTGTGAACAGGAATGGAACTCTTTACATAGTATTTTTATGGCAAGAGCAACTAAAAAAAAAATGCA
Source organism: Natator depressus (assembly GCF_965152275.1). Classification (NCBI taxonomy): domain Eukaryota; kingdom Metazoa; phylum Chordata; order Testudines; family Cheloniidae; genus Natator; species Natator depressus. The sequence continues at coordinate 76,413,928 of NC_134243.1, forward strand.
TCACCTGCTACTGAAAGATGACCCCATGGGTGAGATGTTGCTAAAGAAAATACAAGACTCAAAATGAAACTCAAAATAAATGAAACTCAAAATAGAAAAGTGACTTTTCTTTAAAAAATGAAGGCATTGCAATAGCTTTGCATCAGAACGGAAGCCAGCTTTCTTCAGTATGAGCAACTGAAATTGGTACACTGGCACAATGTTGCACTAAGGCAGAAACTGAACTAGCCAGTCTTCACTCTCCAAGCAGAGACAAATGCAAAGTAGTAAACTAATTGCGAAAGAGAAGATTTTATCACACGTATATCAAACATTCTCGCCTCAGCCCTGGCATCATCCCTTTAAGATTGAAATACCTAGATTCTCTAGGACTGTGGGGTCCAGTCCTCATGGGATCAACTCAGCCCTTTATCCTCCCCAACGTAGGTAAATTAAGCTCCACATACTTTATGCTGGGGATGGGAAGGGGTGTCAGGTTTTGAAAGAAAGACCTTATAACCTAGGTCCTGTCTGTTCTCTGTGGACATATGATATTCCATGGCCCTGTTCATCCTTGGTATAATTTGTCCTCTCCCCCTGCTGTCATGCAATGTGTTGTGCCCTAATTGTTGAGTGGTTACTCCCATTGACCCTAGGAGGTGGCTGCATTTCATAGTTGCTTGTTAAGCACAAATGACAGGTTCAGCACTCTACCACACACAAAGAAAAGGAACAATCACTGATAAAAAGAGATTTTACAACCTCAGACACACCAGCGAAAGGATAAAACCCAGAGAGAGGAACAATCGACAGTGCTATCGCCCCCCCCCCACACACACACACACCCCCAAGCATTCAGGTCAACAAAGTTTATTCACAACTTGTCTTGTGGGCATCATGGAAGTAGTGGGTTTACATGAGATTTGTAATGAAGAAGGTTGATAGCTTAGTGGAGTGCACTTCATGAGTAAGAGGCAGCACAGAAGTCAGCACCGAATACAAGAATGAAACAAGATGGGTTTTGAGGCTGATATCTTTGATCAAGCAGAAGGTACAGGAGGAACACGAGGATCCAGGACCAGACATGTAGGCTGGGACAGAGCTTTGATGCAGCAGTAGAGGGGTGCCTAATGGTCAGGACAGAAGATGACTGTTTTGGTGGTGGCTGGAGTTAAAAGGGAGAGGGAGAAGAGGTGGTTGCAGTTATCAAAATACATGTGACCCCCAGGGTGTCAATAAGGGTAACAGCAATGGAGAGTAGAAGGGGGAAAATACAGGGCCTAGCAGAGTTTTCCCCAACGATGTTCCACAAATGTATGGCAAAGTACTGGTAAACACTTGCTCATGCAAGCAGCCCCTACTGACATCAGTGAAATTACTCACATGAATAGGGGCTTCAAGATTTGGGCCATTAAAGCTCTTTGGAACTCTTCTAAATGGAAGTTATGAGCAAGGAACTTTTTTTTTTTTTTTTTTTAAAGCAATTAGAGTCTAATTTGCTAAGCCCTACAAGAACTGTAAAGAGGGAACTAATTTGAGGTATCCTAAAGAATGCAATACTAACACCCCCAGAAGGCAGGGGATGGAATAAAACTTCCTTCCACCCAAAGTCTGTTGCAATACAATGCATTGCATTTTAGCCATAGTGATCTCTTGCTTGACACTCATGAATAAAGTTAAGACATGGAAAATGTTGTTTAAACACTAACCTTTCCTAACACAGCTGGTTAAGGCAGTTGCATTGCTTAACAGAGCCATTGTTTTATTTTACATAACATTCCCTAGGCACATTTAATTCAGTTGTCTGGGCACTGAGGGAATCAGATCAAAGACCAAAGTATGACAATTTTTAAATTAAAAAGCCCTCAGTGAAATGAAAGTACAGCTACTCCCTAAAGCAGTAATGTGCTTTCATAATTGAAACTGCTACCCAGCCATTCCTCCCTCTCCCTCTCTCCCGAAGAACACTAAACCTTACATTCTCACTCACACTGCAGGGGTAATTTTTAAGAGTTTGTGCTATTTTCCCCCTCCACACATACTAATTTTAGACAATCCACCACATCTGAGAGAAGACAACATTCTGAATAGCTTAAAAATGCTCAAGCATTTTGCTTTTCCTCAGCATTATTAGCAGTCTAGTTCTGCTACATGTCACTCACTTTTTTATTTTGTTTCTCTTACCTCCTCAAAGTGTGACAGCTCTAAAAATGATTCAAGATTTCAGGCCAAATTTTGGTCCTACTGAAATCAATGGCTGTTTTGCTATTTGTTTCAATCGGACCAGGATTTGAGCATTTAATAGTTTCAAGTGATACCTGATGTAGCTATTTACATGGAAGTTGTTACAATCGTCTGCTCTAGGCCCAATAACTATTTTAAATAGGAGAACTAAGAAAAAAGTGGTTTGATCCTTTCTCTGTAAAGCACCTACCACACTAGTAAATCATTTCAGGTCTAGAAATATAGAAGAAGTGACAGCACCACTGCCATTCCAGAGCTCATCTTCGCCGGTGTCCAGATTTCATTTTTTATATATAAAACATCTACACGTGCCAAGATGAATGCAGTTGAAAAGCTCTCTCCATCTCAAGGACCTGATCCAATGCCTATTGACTCCACTGAGCTCCAATTGGGCCCACAAGGCACTAAATGGTAACTTCTCAGGAGAAGCAATCAGTAACTATTTCAAAAATTTAAACTGACTTGCTGTCAAAATGAAACCAAGTCACTTAGTTAATAATAGCTTCCAAGTCAATTAGTTAGTAACAGCTTCAGGTACTATCTCTGACTCAAGTCCCTCTGTCAATTTCTGTGGTTTTACAATTTTCTTTTTTTAAAAAAAGCTCCCCCTTTTCCTATGTGAGAGCTCACAGTTAGGGGAAACTATACACAGAGCTGCCAGAACACAAAGAGTAAGCCCTTGGAACAAAAATATATGAGTGTAAAGCAATCTTCCTCTGACCTTTTATCGGAAGTAATCTTCAGTGTTCTTTCCAAGTGTGATTAAGTTGGTGTCCCTTTAAAGAGAACTGAACTCATGTTTGGCCACATATTTAGATTCTGTAGGGACAGGCTTTTACAGAACTACAGATTGATGGAAGTGATTCCACTGTATTTTTTTAAAAAACTCCAATGTAAGTAGCTGAACAGAATTATTCTTCTGCAACATTTACAACCAAACTTTGAAGCCTAGAGAACTGTATGGATCTGAATTGTCCATGAGGATAACAAAGTGTAAATAATAAACAGCATTGTAAACAGCAGGTTGTGGGGTTTTTGAGATCCTGAAGCTGCAATCAGATCTCCTTGGGCAGATATCAGTGGCTGTCAGTACAGGTGGGGGGAAGGGACAGGGGAGGGAAAAGGGAGGGGGAGGATAAGCCCCTCTGAAGACCAGTCTCCACCCACAAGTCCAACAGCAGGAATCAGCAAATATCCAACAAGTAACAGAACCATACCTGAGCTGTAGACACTTCCCTGTAGGCAGTTTCATGTTTAATTATCTGCAGACTCAGAACTGCATGCAGTGTGACAATGTTAAATGCTTGAGAGATTAAACATTTGTTTGGCAATAGGTATACATTGAGTGAAAGACTAAGACAGATACATGTAATTATTTTACAGGTCTATAGGCCTTGTGTGCTCCAACACTGGTAAGCAGTCTGGTTTTCCATTAGTTTTCAATACTGATCTCACAGACAAGTTGGTTAAGCACAAACTAGAAACCAAGAACACCCACTCATGGCTCTGACAGTCAGCAAATCACTCAGGGACCTAATTTCAGAGGTGGTGAGCACCTGCAGCTCCCTATTAAATTCATACGGGCTTGTGAATGCTGAGCCCCATTTGATAAACTAAAACAAGACAGAAAGAAAGACACCACTTTGATTTAGCTTTCCCCTCAAGTTTCTATTTGTAAAACGGGGGTGATGAATATTCTTACCTCACAGCACAGGGATGGTAAAACTATGAGACACTCAGCTTACATGTCACACCTCTACCTGAAGACTTTTTAAAAAATATATATATATATATATATATATAACAAATTAACATCCAAGAGTAGTGTAACTGAAAGGGTAGACTAGTTACCAGATTTCCCCCAGTTTGGTTCATTTAGGAGACATTTTTCTCCGTGAAGTCACATATCCATTCGTGTGGGGGTTTCACAGGATGACAGGAAGGAGAAAAATTATTTTCAAGAGCAATAGGACAATTTTATTGTAAAGCTAGAAAGAAAAGCAGGGGAACTCTGGGACAGGTGCAATATCCAGAACTACTTTAACCGATTTTAAATTTATATTATACAAAATTAGATGTCAGGTAGGCCATATCCCATTTGCTTGTGTTTGGGACATGCTATTATCCTGTACAAAACATCACACCTTTCGCCCCCACATGCCTCATTTCTTGTGTTCATGTTCTTACCTCATAAGACCAGACACACTGCACTCCTGCAAATCTCCGCACACATCTTCCCACTTCCACATCCTCATGAGTGGTGTACATCTCTTGCAAGCACTCTCCAATGTGAGGCACCATTCTGCGCAGCACCTCCCGGCTCATGATCACGCCAGGTCCTCCCATGCAGAAGTTCTCACCAGGTTCCAAGGCCAGTTTCCCCATCTCTTCGGTAGTGCCAAGCCCAGTCTGCCCAAGGAAGAGGGGTTCACTGCTGTTCAAACTCCTAAGGAAGCTCTCCAGTCTGTCCCCCTTAATGTAAACATCATCATCTGCTCTCATAAACCATTCGTAATTGTCCAAGTAGTTGTCATGCATGTACTTGAGCATCATAAAGGATTTCTTCTGGGGTGGGTAGGAGTCATCCACGCCTTGTAGCGGCACTATTGGGATTGGAACAGAGGTGTCAGAACCCTCACTGGAGAAGAATTCGACCTTGCCAGGAATGGTTTTGGACCAGGTTCTAGAATGAAAATACAAAGTTAAGTTTATAGACAGAGCACATCACAGTACAAGTCAAACATACAGGAAAAAGTGACTCAGGAGGACCATTTGTTTTAAGAATTTCCTCCCTTTTTAATTCTCTTGAAATGCGGTCTTCCTTCCATAAAAGCGATAGTCACGTACAGTGGTAAGAACCATATAAGACAGCAGTTCTCAAACTGTGAGTTGCAACTCCAATGTGGGTTGCTATCCTGCTTTAATGGGGTCACCAGGGCTGGCGTTAAGACTCAGTGGGGCCAAGGGCTAAAGCTCAAGCCCCACCACCAGAGGCTGACGCCAAAGCCCATGGGCTTCCGCCCTGGGCAGTGGGCCTCAGGCTAAGGCCCTGCTGCCTAGGACTGAAGCCCTCAGGCACACAGGGTGTGGGTGTGTCATGTAGTTATTTTTGTTGTCAGAGGGGTGCAATGAAGTTTGATATACGACGTCCAAGCTATTCCAACATGACATGCTTCTGAGCTTAAGTTTCTAGTTTCAAGATGGGCTAACAATCAAGCTCCTCCAAAACTAAATGTGGAATTTTCAGAAAGTGCTCAGTGTTAGCCTAACTCTGTCCCCACTGACATTGGGCATAAGACTCCCATTGAAGTCAAAGGGAACTATGTTAGGCTAATCCTGAGTGCCCTTGAAAGTACCATCTAGAGTCCTTACAAAGGACTATATAACTGTAAAGTATGAATACCAGTCAGATGCAGAGGGAAGAACAACATTTGGGACCTCCTAGATACTGACTTTGTTTAAGCTACTACCTTCCTCCCCCCCACCCCGAAAGTTTTTGCAAAATTTAGGAAAATAAGTTTCTTTTAATTACTAAGAATGTATTTTCAAGTTTGTGCAGATGACAGAACAGTTTGAAGCTAATTTTGTGTAGATGAAAAGTTTCCCTGCACATTTTTCAGTCCCTACTTCTGTCCACTGGTGCCTAGGTTAATCTATAGTTTCAGAGGTGCAGAATGAACAGATGACCATTTTTTTGCATTAACTTATGAAAAGTCTGTACCCCACAGAAGGAAAGACTCTAGGACAGATGGGTAAACTAGTGGTGTTTTCCACCCAGGAGCTGGCAGATTGAATAGGTAGGCTCTGATGGAGGAAGAGATCTTTCTTCCATGCAGCAACCCATTATGCAGGGGAAGAAACAGGAAAGGTCACCTCAAACTCATCTGCCCCCTACCAGCTGGAGGCTTATGGAAAAGCAGCCCCAAAGAATGGGGCATGAATAGCAGCACAGTAGAATCCTAACAGATGGACTTCTCTTCTTACCATGGTATTACCCCTCACAGCCACATTTTGTATCAGTCTCTGGAGAATGGGAATGCAGATTTTTTTTTAAGTCCTACTCAAAGTTCTGATATTAAGTGTTCCATGATCCCACAAGCTCAGCTTCTAGTTCACAAACACAGCAAAAGAAACCAAAAGGAAGAGAAAGGACAATTGAAATGGAGGGTTAAAAAGGTAACAGCCACCACTTGGGTTGACAGCAGGGTTTGAACCTAGGACCCTGCAGAGCTAAAACCATGATACTCTACCACTTCAGCTAAAGAATTAAAGGATGGGATTTTCAAACAGGACAAAGATACTTAAAATGGCTTTCAATAGAACTAGCACTCCTAAGTCACTTAAGACATTTATGGATCTCCTACTTCTGATGTGGATCAGCTCCCAGAAGACGACAGACCCATACTCCCCTAAAGAGGTTAGGAAAGAAGTGGGGTTTAAATAGGAATGGGTATTTGTGGACAAGAAATGGCAGGCTTTTCCAAGCATAAAGGGGATGTCTCATGAGACAGGGAGCTGGGAGAGGAAATGGGATCAGCAATATAGACAGGGCCTATGGAATATCAGCCACTCTTCCAGCCAGGAGCCCTCATTTGTGTAGAGCTGTGTAAAGACATAGCATCGGTCTTCAGACTTCACCAGCAACCTCTAGCAAAGCCTGCCTAGCGCTTATGTACATGGGCAGCTGGCCTCTTTACGCTTAGGAGGACTCCTCTTTACACCTCTTCTGAGTCACAGTCAAGCAAAGACTCTCTAGAGACATTTTAAGTTATGCAGCTATTAAACGTTTTACATCCTTGCTCTTAGAAACTTATGACTTTTAGATCACTGGGATTTGTTTAATGCAATTGCTGCTCACAAAGAGGAAAGAGTATTCTGTGTAGAAAGACATGGAATGCAGTTTTAATCAGTAACTGGACAGTCGTTCCTTCTATAGGAGTTACTTTCTAGTTATGTTTGGCAGCTTTGTTCAGACCATAATCTGCATTCAGAATCAGCCGTGAAAACATTCTTGAGGTGTGAAAAAGAATAGTGTTCCTTAAATGTAACAGTTCTATTTATACCAGGTGCTTCCAACCACAATTTTTTAGATTACAAATAGAGTAGGATGTGTTTGGATCATTTAAACGATCCGAAATCTACAGCATTAGCCACGAGGGTTATGTCTACACTATCCACCAGATCGGCAGGCAGCAATTGATCCAGTGGGGATCAATTTATCGGATCTAGTTTAGACACGATAAATCGACCCCCGAGCACTCTCCCATCGACTCCCCTACTCCTCTGACTTGAGAGGTGGAGGCAGAGTCGACGGGGAAGCGGCAGCAGTTGACTCACCGAAGTGAAGATGCCGTGATGAGTAGGTCTAAGTACGTTGCCTAATTAGATCGATCCCCCCACCTAGCATAGACCAGGGCTTTGAGACCTCATTTAAAAATATTCAGGTAAAATTAAACAAAAAGTTCCATTTAGAAATAAAATGGTATTTGAAGTCTGCTCATCACAAAAATTTTAATTTTAAAAAGCCACAATCATTTAAAAGGATACACTTATTTAAATCTGGATTTATTAGTCAAGTGTCCAGTGTATTTTAGGAAATTAACATCCAGTTGAAGTCAATGGAAAGAATCCCAATGACTTCAGTCAGAGCTGAATCAGATCTTTACGGTATGTCTACACAGCAAAGAAAAATCTGCCGCTGGTCCATGCCTTCTGACACAGGCTCACAGGGCTCAGGCTGCGGGGTTGCTTCCTTGCTGTGTTGGTTTCCAGGCTTGGGCTAGAGCCTGGGCTCTGGGAGCCTCTCACCTCGCAGGGTCCTAGAGCAGAGGCACCAGCCTAAGCCCAGAAGTCTATGAATTCTACATAGCAATGAAATAGCCCCGCAGTCCAAGCCCCACAAGCCCAAGTCGGCTGGCACGGGCCAGCCGTGAATTTTTCTTTGCCGTGTAGACATACCCATAGTCATCAATGCATAAGCTACAGTTTATGAAACCATTCAACTGAAGTGGGGAAAATCAGATAGTTTTAAGCAAACACCCACATCTTAAGTTTTCAGGAACTAGTCAGTTTCTTTGTTAATTCTTTGGTAATCACATTTAGATTGATCTTCTACTCCCTTTTAAGTAAAATGAAAGCAGACCATACATAGCTTTTTGCATGCTAATATCTGGTGGTTTACGAGTGAAATATCCCAGCATAAATTTAAATTTAAAAACCAAGTGAAGAAGCCTTTTGACCAACATTAGTCAAAAAGTGCACTGTGACAAATTTAAATGTAGAATTGTAGAACAAAAGCTGTTGGGAATCACAATAATCAAAAGCATCTGTTGTTATCTGTTCCCAATGCTGCTTTTATACTGAACCAAGCCACTTCCCAGACAGATTCATTTAATAAAGTGGCAAGATGAGGTCCTTATAACTCCTTCAGTTTATTGTCTTTTTCCTTTAAGGAAGCCAATAATTTTCCAGCTCACTCCCTGCACCATGAAAAGTCAGCACTCTCTAATTGATGAACTATGGACAGCGCAGGATGTTCTCTGCACTTTAAAGCTCCTAGCTAATGATCCTCCACAGTCCAGATGTTTTAGAAGAGTACTCAGCTATGTAAAGCAATGCTGTGTCTGTTATTTCCCATGTTTGAAGGTGCTCTCAGCCCTCCCAGTTTAAGTTCTTTCATATCAACACTTATGTGAGCACTGGTAGGGAATAGCTCCTCGTTGCTCGAGGTGGAACAGCAGCGTGCATCAGTAAAACTCTAAGACAGGGTTTTTAAGTGTTCAAACTGCAGAATATCCCTTGGCCCAAAGCCAGTTGCCCTAGATAATATTTTTGGTGGAACTACAGTTGGAGTATACCTTAATCATTTCCTAAATTAATGTGATTTCTAAGATAAGAAGTCATCTTAACTCAGGATAGTGGCTTTCAGCACATATTTGAACTTTGGTACAGGTGACTTATAGAAGCTCACTTAAGGCCTTTTGAATAAAAGAGTCAGTCATCAGAGGCCAAAACATCTGGAGAACACCACCTGCTGCTTCTTACTGTCGGAATTAGTGGCAGATGACATTTGATATGCATAACTTATTTTCTCATGCATCCACTTATTCAGAAAGTACAGGAACAGAAAAATTTAAGTTCAGGATACATGTTTATTACATCTAATAGAATCAAACCTGAATTTATTTGATCAGCCATATCTGACATTTGAAAGATTTGTCTATCAAAAGACAAAAATAATTATTATAAACATGGAATTTTGTTCAAAGCTACTTCAAGCCTCTTAACTTTAAGTCATTGAAGAGCCAACTTGTAAAGTGTAAAACCAAGTTTAACAATTTCAGAGCTACTATTCCAATTCAGTCTAGAATCCTTAGGTTTATTTCTTTTGCTTGATCTTCAGTTATAGGCAGTGTCCTAACTCATAAGACTTCACAGTCACGGGCCTTTGTTCTCTTTCCCCTCCCGTGGCCTGAACAGTATTTACTCACATGAGCAGTCCCATTTGCTTCGCTTGTACTGTTCACATAAGTGAGAACTATTTATTAAAAGGTTTGCAGAACTAGGCCTGAAGCTTAGTAATAAAAACCAAAAAATGGATATTTTCAGAGAAGGCCCATACTCTGCCCCCACCCTCCAGTTCCCCAATCAGACTCCTTTGGTTAAGGAAATGTGGTCACAACACTTCTACAGCCAGGTAGCCGAAGTTGGTGTTACCAGGATTATCAATCATCTGTACCGCAGTAGTCCCTAAAGGCCTCAGCCAGGTACACACTAGACACCGTACAAAGGTAGATCAGGAAAACGTTAGTGGCTACTGAACATCAGTATTCAAAAACCACATAACAGAACTGCTCTGTGAGAGCCCAACCCTCTCTCATAGGTAGAATCTTTACATATGTGAACAGGAATACTGCATGAGTCAAGATTTGAAGGATTAGGTCCATATGGTTGTTGGGTTTTTTTGGGAGAAGTGTTGAAGATGTGCATGACACTGAGAAATACTAGTTCACACAGCATGCAAGACACACACAATTCTGACAATCCAGAAGCATGAAATACCAACGTCATAATTTAAACAAAAGAGTTGAGCAATCTTCCTTTAGAATGAAGACACTTAATGTAGTGCATTAAGGCTAGCTGTCATAACGTCATTACTTTTTTGAGTCAGATGAAACTTTTCTTTGCACGCATATATAGCCAATTGTGTGAAAGTCACATGATTTGTACAGCTGGTCAGGTACAAGGGTTCTCCACAGAAAGCTGTTAAAAAATAAATCAGTGTAAATCAAGTGCATATAATCTTTTGAAGACACAAACTAAGGTGTATACAAAAACATGTTAGGGCTACAAAGTCAACAACTACTATAACCAGGAATTAAATACTTCCTAAAAAGAAACCATTAATACAGTTATGGTGGTGTTAGTAATAATGTATGCACTTAGCAGTTGGGACTTGGCATGTCCTAGATCTGGAATTTTTCCTCATCTTCAGTTTCCAAAACAAATTCTTGCTTCATTATCTCCAGTGAACACTCATAAAAAAGCACAATAATCTAGAATATTTATTACACAGAGAGTTGTCCCAAATCAAAGAGGATTAAAGAAAAAAAGTATTCCATTTTTGCCTGATTCTGCTGGGAACTTCACTTGCAAGAGACCAAGGAACCCATTTAGAGTTTTGAGAAACACTTGCATTGTATAATTATGCCAAAGAAAACAATTTGTCAATGCCTCAGCAAGTTAATGAAGCTGGGAAAATGATTTCTTGAATACACCATGGAGCCTTGAATTAAGACTAGTTCTGAGCAACTCTGTTTCTAAATGATGGACTAGTTCTCTCCACTGAGTGCCTTACTTCTAAGTAAGAAATCAGCTTAACTCACCTATGAATGTCATGCTGAAAAAGCAGCATTGGTAGCAGATGTGGCTCTGGTACTAAGTATCTGTGGTGCCACTAGTGTAAGGGTTTTTAAAATTTAAAGATATTTATATGCTGATCCACTTCAGCACTGAAGAATTTTACACTAGTATTGATAGGGTTATTTACATCAACAAAGTGCAAACTATTGATCTTGACCACCACATACAATTCTGTCTCCCCTCTTACCAGAGAAGATCTCTAGGAGTTTATATCTTGATAGGAAATTTCTTTTTAAAGCTACCAGCCATGCTATCCTGCAGAAAGCTGCCAGAGAGCCTGAATGGTCTGCTGTACTCCTTAAAGTCTCCCCTTCCAAAGCTAAGAAAAGCTAATCTAGGGCCCTCATTTCCAGAAGGGTTGGAGTTCAGCCTCCAATTCTGCACTTACAAGTATATGCAGGTGCAATTTATAGCATCTGGGTAAATGTACAAGTGTGCCTATAATTTACATAAAAGTGCTCCTACAATCAATTTTAGGTGGGAAAGCCAGTGCCTAGGTCTCCTCTTTACCTCAGAAGTATAACAGGTGGTTGCTCCCAAAATATATTATTTGTTCTGTAGAGTATATTGCAGATTTTGGGTCACTGTAATAAATATTAATGTCCTCCCAGAAGTCTTATACCCTCACTATGGCATATGACCAGACCATAAAAAGAACTTTTATTGTTTGCATTGATATTTTCTCTCTCATTCCAATTATTTTGATTAAAACATATCTGGATTCACTTAACATAATCTGAATTGGAAGCAAATGACATTTTCCCAAATATAAAAAAAGTGTATACTCCACCGCCCACCACAGTATCTAACTAGTTGCCCTAAAAGGACCCAATAAGAGGAATCCCAACCCAATAAGAGGAATCCCAATCTTTATCTGCAGATTCCGGGGCCTGCAGATAAAGAGCCTGTATTTTACTCTTGCAATGGACAGCCCTGGGCTCAGGCATAGAAGACACACTACACTCTTAGACCCCAAATCCTTTTGGCTGCCTTTTGTTGCAGCTTTTCTAAGCAGTATTTAGCTTTCTCAGCAATCTATTTCCTATAAGATATAACAACAGCATGACAATGTGTTCAAAATGCAGTCTCTTGAATAAGTGCCTTACCTTAGAATCTTCCACGCAACGTTTGAAATAGGCAAGTTTGGGCATGAGGTACTGCACAACATTATCCATAAGCAGAATGGCATCGCTCTTTCATGGTCCTTTAACGACCATATCTCTGTTTTTTGTTCCTCAATTACACAGTTCAGTGTAGAGAAAACTAACATTCAGCTTGGTTCTCAAAGTTTGATGCCTCCTACACATTAATTGTGTTAAAAGTTAACTACTCTCCAAATTTCCCAGTCAATAGAACTGACGTGCAAAATAAATGAGTGGGTCTAGTGTTTGGCAAAATTGACTACTGCTGCTATTCCATTTACAAGACATCTTTGTCCAGACCTTCTACTAACAACAGACTTTGGAATCCTCTGGTACTTAGTCTACTGGCGGATTTTCTCCCTTCTGTGAACCCTTCAGGATAACTTCCCGCCACTCAACCATTAACATTTATTGGCATCCTTTTTCTTGGCCTCATGCCTTTGTTAGTCAGTCCCTATACCTATACTCTTTCTGACTTTCCAACCTCCTCCCTGATTTACATGGTCACAGCAAGGGTGATCAAATCTGTTTCCTATGTTGTATTTTAGTGGCCTTCTAAGACACAGTTTCTGCTAATCTGTTTGTCAGATGGAATAACAGTTTAAAGCAAATGCCTACTACACTCTGCCTCTTATGCTACCAGAGCACTATTTAGAGCTTCCGAAAATTCAACAGGCCCACTTCTCCTACTAGCAACTCACTGAAATGACTGACAAAGCTTTTCAGGAAGTGCACTGCTCAAGTTCTTCCTAACCATAAGTGGATTAACAGCAGCAAGGGACAGTGTACATTTTGTTCTTTGGTCCCTGGTAAATATTTGCAACTACTTTTTTCAACTAAAGCCTTAGAGCTAAAATAGTTTGGAGATTTTCAGCTCCCTGCACCTTTGGCTCCTCCACAACTATTGAAATCATATTAGCCAGTCTCTGCAACTCTTAAGATGGTAATACCAGAATTCCTTGCTAAGGGCTTCCCCACTTTCCTTGCGGCAACCATCAATTCATCTTACTGTGATGCTGTGTCAATTTAATAATCTTAATTGTCTAGTGGAGTGTACCATGGCAATCATAAGCCATCTAAGGTTTCTTTTAGCCAAAGGAAAGTGTGTTCTTATCTCTGGGCCTTTTTTTTTTTTAAATGCACAGCAGGGTGAAAAATGCTTTTAGACTCCTCACAATGGTAATAGCTCTCAGATCTTGCCCATTTGGTGACTACTGAATCTCTCAAAAAAGCACCAATTTTGGGGGGACTACCCAGTTCCTCTTCCAGGTTGCGCATTATTTTGCTCGCTGAAGGCTTTTCTCTTCTCTCCACCTTTACCCAACATCTGTCAGTGTGCATCTCTCCCGCACATTTACCCTATGGATCAAGTTCTGCAAGCCTGACCCACATAAGTAGCAGGACAACTGAAGTCAATGGGATTACCTGCATGGCTACTACCCAGTGTAATGGATGCAGATTCAGGTCCTATATTAGTAACTACAAACGTGTAAATGCTGCATATGCCAACATCTCTTTGAACATCTTCCACAGATCTCTCATGACCGCCTCCCTCTCCAAAATTCCCAACCCAACTAGGTTTGAGCTAGCAGAGCTACTATGTTGAAGAGCCCAGTTAGCCAATTCCTTGTGTTAAATATTCCCTTCCACTTTAAGACATTTTATGGCATTATAATCAGATGCTCCCATTTCTGCTAACACTGAAAAGCACTTATTTGCTCAGTTTCACTAGCCTATTGATCGAACAGGCCAAATATTTTTAACATACAAAATACAGAAATTTATTTAAGATACATCTGCATAAAAGATTAAAAACTATAACATCCAAGTTAGGTTGCTAGGTCTTAACTACAGATCTCTTACAGAAGCAGACCTTGGGGCATGACGTTCCAAGATCTGCCTTTAGCTTAAGTTTGAAGCACCAAGCACATTTCGTCTAGGACACATCAGCAGAGTAGAGACTCTCTAGAACCACAGGGACTACTCTTGCCAAAGGGATGACTGCTCTAATAGACAGAGATTGGTGATGAAATCTGTTACTATGTTCCAACTATTGTCTGTATTACAGTAGCATATCGGAGTCCCCTTTATGGATCAGGCTACATTGTTATGCCTAGCAAAAAGAGGACCCCTGCCCTGAAGAACGTAATCTAATCAGAGAACACTGCAAATTAAAATATGTTTAAGAGATCTCCTTCCCTGTGTTAGTATCAAAATTGAAGAACATTAAACAATCCGTGTTTTACCATTTATGTCTTCTACTTACTTTGTCCATGTTCTCAACCTGGAGATCACTTTCTTCATGGCTAGATGGGAACAGAGGTGGTCCCAAAACTATTTTTCTATTGTAATATGGGGTCTTAGTATGGAAAAGATTCAGAACACTTCACCTACACAATGCTACAAATTTGGTTTAAACACGCCTGTGGTGAATGTTTTTTGTTTTGTTTTTTAAACAGAAGTTCAATAAAAAACATTTCCACCAATATTAAAATGTTGGAAGCTATAGTATGCTAAGCCTCATTTAAACAGTAAATTGGGGTTACAGTTACCAGATAATGTCCCTTAAAACAAGACACAAAGGAGTGGTCTAGTGGGTGCATTCATCAAGTTTCAACATAAGGAAGTTACAGTACTGTCAGACTGACCCTGGCAATTTTGAAATGAACACAGAGGTTTAAGTTCATTCGCACACACACACACACGAATGTTCAGATCTCGCCACAGCATTGTTCTTCATGTTACTCACTTCCCCCTCCTATTTTCAAATGAGATATGGTTTAAGAAGAGCTTCCAATCTCAAACCAGTTTTTGCTAAAAACTTCTGTGCCAGAGATCTTAACAAACAGAGTTCAGTGCAAAAGTGTTAGCTGAGCATATCCTAATGAAGGATAAGGGATGCCAGTGAAAAGTGCAATTGAATAGACCTGAGTATTGACATATTTGTGGAAGTCTAATCAGTTATCAGACTGATCATTCTCAGAGTAGACGGTTTAATTCTGATGCAAGAGCATTTCCTTCTTTTAAACTGTCAACTTATTGCAACTAGTCAAACAAACCAGAACCAAGAAAAACCTTAAGGTGAAAGCTCTATAACAAACTCAAACTTATATTTCCAAAGTAGCCCTCAATTTTGTTGAGGGGTTCTCTCAAACAAGAGTTAGTTAACTCCTAAATCTTAAAGGGTCAGAACCTGTGAGGAAAAGGTCTCATTGTCTGAATTTGCCTGCTACTGTTGCAAGTAGCAACAAAAATGGCTACAACTGAAAAATTTGTATTTTTTCAGTTTCCTCTGATCCATTTGACACTACTTTAGGAACAAGTGAAACTGCCCAGAAACACACAGTGCCTTTGTCGATTTCTCCTGCTGTTTGTGTGGGTCTGCCAGACAGCACCAGGGGAGAGGAAAGCTATTTTAATAATAGGAAAATGTGATTGTAAGAACCACAGAAGATTAGCGTGGAGGTGTAGCACCTGAAGCAACTTTTAACTGGCATTTTGAGGCTTAACAGGTATCAAGGCAGAGCAAAGTGTAAGTCAGACACTGGTGTCTGTACAGTGCAGATGTCTTCCTACTTAGTGAGAAACCCAGCAGCAGCTCAGAATGCATATTTCAAGATTTCCTCCAGGTTGATCTATATGGAGGCTCTTTTTATAAACCCCATTGATGTTGATAATATGGACAGAGTCACCCACAGGCATGTAATGCCATTACAAAAAACGCCTTCAAATACACAGCAAGTCAAGATTGCTGAAGAGACTCTAGATACTTATAGATCCCATCTGTCAGAATACAAAGCAGCTGGTTAGCAGCAAGACCCCCTGAATCTGTGCAGTAGGTTAGAGATGTCGAGAGGGGAATAATAAAACAAGATCTCCCCCTTCCCCTGCAAGGCTAGTGACTTTATCCATTTAACAGATGGGAAACTGCACATACAAAAGAACCCAGATAAGGGAGAGCACTATAAAGCACATTCCCCCTCACAGACACTCTCCTCTCTGCACACCCCCTATAGGGACTTTATCCACTTAACAGATGTAGGCTAACATGCAAAGGAAAAGGGGGCATAAAGCAAATCCCCATACATATTTCCCTCCCACTGTACCCACCCCTACTCCAGTAACTACCTTCTTCACTGATGAGGAGCTAGATATGCCAAAGAAGTCATATTGAAGGGGAGGGCTGCCCTATGCCTAGAGCAGCATAATAATAGGGTCAGCCAGAACAAGGACAGCATGCCCAAAGCATGTGGAGGAGGATATGAGAACACAGAACAGAAGGGCCCCGGGAGGCGGAAGGAAAGACCCTACCCCACACACTGCTGGGGGAGGGAAAAACAAAGAAAGGGTGCACAAGGGAGGACCCTACCCCATGCACTACTGGAAGGGAAGGATAGAAAAGGGGTTCACAGGGGGGATCCTGCCCCACGCATTGCGAGACAGGAAGGACAGAGAAGAGGTGTGCGAGAGGTAGACCCTGCCACATGCACTGCCTGAGGGAAAGGACAGACAAGGGGTGCGCAAGAGGGAGACTCTGTGATGGAGGGGGAGGACAGAGAAGGGGTGCCCGGGGGAAGACCCTGTGATGGAGGACACAGTGGGGATGCACAAGCGAGGACCCTACCCCGTGCACTGGTGGAGGGGGAGGACAGAGAAGGGGTGCAAGGGGGGGAGACCCTGCCCCACACAATGCTGGAGGAGCACAAGGCAGGGCTGCAGCCCTCACCTGTAGGCAGCCACCGCCCGGCTCTGCAGGTATTTCTGGGCTGTCATGACCCCCACGAAGAGGAAGTTGCTGGCCGGCGGGATGTCGTCCTGGCGCTCTGCGGGGTCCTGGGGCCAGAGCAGCGTCCCCCGGGAGTCCCTGCGCAGCAGCCCCCCGCCCTGCTGCAGCCGGCAGCCCTCCGGGCTCGCCTTCCGCCGGTGTCCCGCTTTCTTCAGCTCCGCGGCGCGGGGCAGGATGAGTCTTGAGGCCAGGATGAAGCCCAGGATGAGTCCTAGCAACACGCTGAGCCAGGAGCGGCGGCTTCTGCCAGCCATTCCCCACTCGCTGCCCGACACACGCTGGCCCCCCAAAATACACCGCGCCCCTGGCCCGCTCCACGGAGCGCCGACGCCCCGGCTTCTGCCAAGGGGTGCCCCTGCCCTGCTCCTGCCCCGAGACCGTCCCCTCAGCCCCGCACCCCGGCGGCAGCTCCCCGACCCCCCCTGCCCAGGCCGCCCCGCCCCCCTGCTCTCCCACCGCCCCGCCCCCCCCGCCTCCAGCCGCAGCCCCCCGAGAGGAGCTCTCCCTACAGCCTACCTCCCTGCACCCCAACTGCCAGCCAAGCCCGGCCCGCCTCCGCTGCCCCAGCCCCGCGCCCCCCCAGCACCAGGGCCGCCCCCCGCCCCGGCGCCCCCTGCTCCCGGGGAGCCCGGACTCCGCTCTGCCCTGCTCGCAGCCCGGCCCCGCGGCTGCCTGCCCTAGCCGGCCAGCCCGGGCCCCCCCGGGGCGGGGAAGCGCAGCCCCCGCCTGAGGGCGGCAGCCATGGGACCCTCCTCCCCTTCCACGGCGGAGACGCGCTCGGCTCGGCCGCCGCCGCTAGCGCTGCCCGCCCGCTGGCCCGGCCCGGCCCTGCCCGTGGTGCTGGTGCAGCCGCCGCGGCGCGTCCCCCGGCTCAGCTCGCCATGGCGCGGGGGGGGGGGGGGGGAGGGGCGCGGGGAGGAGGCGCGCGCGGCCCCTGCCCAGCCCGCCCCACGCACAGCGCGCCCCGGCCCGGGCCGCAGCCTTTGGCCCCGCTCGCCTGCCGTCCCCCCGTCCCCATTGGCTCGCGGTCAGGGCTGCGCTGTGCGCGCGGCTGCTAGAGAGGGGAGACCGGGGGGGGGGAGGGGACAGGGGATGGGGTGACGGGGGGGAGGGGAGACCGGAAAGTGGGTGATGGGGGAGGGGAAGGCCTATGGGGAGGGGACAGAGGGGGGTGGCAGGGAGGGGAAGAGGGAGATGGGGCAATGGGGGAAGGGTCAGTGGGGGAGCGGGTGGCAGGGAGGGGAAGGGGAGACCAAGGAGGGGGTGATGGGGGAGGGGAAGGGGGGAGGAGGAGAAGGCCTATGGGGAGGGAGCATAGGGGGTGGCAGGGAGGGGAAAGGGGAGATGGGGGAATGGCCTGTGGGGGAGGGGGCAGAGGGGGCGACGGAGGGGAAGGGGAAACCAAAAGGGGTGATGGGGGAGAGGCGAGGAGGGAAGGGGTACTGAAGGGGTGTCAGGAAAAGAGGGACCGCGGAGTGGAGGGGGAGGGGGATGAGAGAGCAGGGAATAGAGGAAGGGGGAAGAGCATGGGGCAGACAGGGAAAAGGTGATGTGGCAGAAGGAAAGACAGGAGAGGGATGGAGAAAGAGTGACTCTGGTCTGTGAATGAGAAAGGAAGAAATAAAAATTCCAGTTTGGGCATGAGGGGGGAGCTGGAATGAGAGAGAAGGGGTCATAAAAATAGGGTGGGTGTATTGGTCCCAGGCCCCTTGGTGGTGTTCTGCCAAGGGAGACAGGTTAAACCATTCCTATAGCTCATCAGATTGTGTCCTGGGGCAATGCAAGTTTCGTGGATTCCTAGGACCTTACAAATCAGAAAAACCCTTGGACTCAGCATCCCTTGCTTTGTGTTTAGGGACTTCAAATCTAGCTCCAAACTGGTTCCCTAGAGCCTCCAATGGCTTTTGATTTTAATTGGATAAACTAGTCCATAGGTAGTGACAGACATTGATTATCACACTCTGTAGATTTGCAAAGGCCCAAAGAGATCAATAGTAAAACAATGCACTAGCACGCACAAGGCTAGAGCTGAACTGGAGTTTTCCTTAATACAGGTTTCAGAGTAGCAGCCGTGTTAGTCTGTATTCGCAAAAAGAAAAGGAGTACTTGTGGCACCTTAGACTAACAAATTTATTTGAGCATAAGCTTTCGTGAGCTACAGCTCACTTCATCGGATGCATTCAATGGAAAATACAGTGGGGAGATTTATATACATAGAGAACATGAAACAATGGGTGTTACCATACACACTGTAAGAGAGTGATCACTTAAGGTGAGCTATTACCAGCAGGAGAGCGGGTGGGAGGGGTGGTGAAACCTTTTGTAGTGATAACCAAGGTGGGCCATTTCTAGCAGTTGACAAGAACCTCTGAGGAACGGGGGGGGGGTGAGGGGGGGAATAAACTAAGGGGAAATAGTTTTACTTTGTGTAATGACCCATCCACTCCCAGTCTCTATTCAAGCCTAAGTTAATTGTATCCAGTTTTCAAATTAATTCCAAGTCAGCAGTCTCTCCTTGGAGTCTGTTTTTGAAGTTTTTTTGTTGAAGAATTGCCACTTTTAGGAATGTAATCGAGTGACCAAAGAGGTTGAAGTGTTCTCCGACTGGTTTTTGAATGTTATAATTCTTGACGTCTGATTTGTGTCCATTGATTCTTTTACGTAGACTGTCCAGTTTGACCAATGTACATGGCAGAGGGGCATTGCTGGCACATGATGGCATATATCACATAGGTAGATGTGCAGGTGAACGAGCATCTGATAGTGTGGCTGATGTGATTAGGCCCTATGATGGTGTCCCCTGAATGTAATAGCTCACCTTAAGTGATCACTCTCTTACAGTGTGTATGGTAACACCCATTGTTTCATCTTCTCTATGTATATAAATCTCCCCACTGTATTTTCCACTGAATGCATCCGATGAAGTGAGCTGTAGCTCACGAAAGCTTATGCTCAAATAAATTTGTTCGTCTAAAGTGCCACAAGTCCTCCTTTTCTTTTTCCTTAATATAATACACTGGGGTACTATCACTGGTTTAGTGCCACTGGCTTTAGCACCAGTGGGGATGCCTAGTGCAGTGGTTCCTAAACATTTTACTAAGGTGACCCATCAACTACATTTTGTCTTTTTTTGAAACCCACCATTACATGCATGCACCCTCCATGGAGGTCCTGCAACCCTAATCCCAGCTCAATTCAGAGGGGAAGCCCCAGTGCGGGTAGGGTTGGGGAGCAAGCCTGCCCCAGACACCTCCTGCAGTGGCAGCTTCTGCCCGAGGGGCTGGGCCCAGCTTCCTATTCCAGGCATTGGGTCGCAGCTCTACTCAGGTTTGGCCCAAACATGGTAGAAGTATATGTTAGCCTAGGTTAGGGTCCAGTGATGGGTTAACCTGCCCCTGGATGTGGCAACCCCTCTAGAAACTTCCTGCAACCCACTGGTGGGGCAGGACCTACTGTTTGGGAAAAACTGACCTAATGTAGACAAGCGTCCTTCCTTTTTTCCACCATACTTTTTAAACCTACTGGACCCATTGGGCCCATTTCTTTATTAGATCTACAATGGGTGTTAACACTGATACAGATGAGCCCATGTAAATTGTTTGGTAAAATTCCCTAGTCTAGACGTAGTCTTAGCCAGGCTTTTCTGTGCCTGCACCACTTTCCTACACTATCTCCATTTAACTCATAAAAGTTTTTTAGCCTGGATTAGATTGCTATGGCCCCAAGATACCCTGCAGTTGCAAAGACATGGCATGGCATTAATACAGCATTTCCTTTTGCTGCAACGTATCTGCTGCAGCCCATTGATCCTGCCTTTATTGCTGTGTGGTTTCTGCCATTTCCAGAACAAGTTTGCATCTTTAAATGCCAGGCTTTCCCATGACTTTTTTAAATGTATGTTATGGTGCCAACCACAATGTGCTAGGAGCTAGTTGCTTTCCAAACACGTAGTGAGATTAGTGCCTGTGCCAAGGAGTTCACAATCCAAAGACACAAGAAACATGTCAAAGGGAAGCCAATCAGGAGCAGGAATAAAACATAAAAAATTATTGTATTTATTTATTCATTAAAAAAAATTACCCACAACTGGTCCTTTTCCTAGTCCTTATTAAGATCAAAAATTGTTAATCTGAGGGGACACTAGTAAGATTTCCTCCTAAACAACATAGAAAAAAACGTGCATAACATAAGGAGAAAGGTTTCAGAGTAGCAGCCGTGTTAGTCTGTATTCGCAAAAAGAAAAGGAGTACTTGTGGCACCTTAGAGACTAACCAATTTATTTGAGCATAAGCTTTCGTGAGCTACAGCTCACTGAAGTGAGCTGTAGCTCACGAAAGCTTATGCTCAAATAAACTGGTTAGTCTCTAAGGTGCCACAAGTACTCCTTTTCTTTTTATAAGGAGAAAGGAGAGAGGAAAGAAAATCTGACATGACATCCTATTATCAAATGAGAACTCGGCTCTTATAAAAAGGATACAAATACCAAACAATAGCGTGAAGGCGTGTTTTAGACAAAGTACGTGATGTGCTTTAACAGTACTTGTACGCCGTGTCACTATAACATTATTGGGAGTCAACAGATAGGTTCGTTTCTGATTATCTGAATGTATAGCAGTTAGATGTTTAAGAAATGTGTATTGTTAGTTGTGGTACAATTCTTTTTAGAAGCTGGGTATATCACCAATCAAGTCTCTCACTACCTGAGTAAGAACACTAGTCTTCTGCGGGAGACGAAAGTGGAGATACTGGTGCCACAATTCAGGGCAACTGCACCTGTATCCCATTTCTGTAGTCCACTAAGGGCATCCACACACAGACTTCTGGCTCCCCTGCCATCATCTCTCTTGGGCAGAGGCACACATCTCTCTCCCTCCTGACTTTTTCCAGACTGCACAGTTCCTTGCCTATACTGTGAATTCCCTACCAAGTCAGACAGCCTAAGCAGTCCTGCTTCACCTTCTCAGAGGCTATAAACAGAATAATTGCTCATAGGTATACATTACCACACAGCCATTTATAAGCAAGCACATTTACTCGTAAGGTGAAAGCATTACAGAGAAAACATATTAAAACAATAAAAGAGTGTAAACGTTAATAAGCTTCCCAGAGATCACACCCTCTTCACCTCCATCCCTCCCCCCAATCTTCACAAGGACCCTGGAGAGGCTCACTCTTTCCAACCCTTCCCTAAGGACTGCGGTCCTCCCTTTGGACAAAAGGTACTATCCATTTGCTGGGTCAGAAAGAAGGCTGTTTATCCAAAAGTCCTTTCTTTGTCTGTTGGTTCTCTAGAGAATCCTGTCTGAACCAGTATATGCGAGCCTCTCCAGGTGGTGGTTTCTCTCTGGAGGTGTTACAACAACCTGAATGAATCTACCTAAACACCCCCTATTGTTTTTAGTTCCTAGACAGCTGAGGTCCTCCTCCCCCATGGAACGACATACAATCCCTGGCCCACAATGATGTATAAAGTGAAACTTAATTCAATAAGGTTTGACAAGGTTATTGCAGAAAACTACCCTATCTGTCACAACTGGCTGTACGTAATACACAAGCAAACAAAATACTAGGGGATACCAGGATGTTACACTCATGACAAGAGATTTTGAAGCAAACTTGAATTCACGGGTAAGTGTAAATCTAACGTGGAAACATAAGGAAGCGAGTGAGCAAAAGGAAGGAGAGAAGAAATTATTCTCTCTTGGGCTACCCCTACACATGGAAGCGATGCGATTAATTCATTCCAACTGAGTTTACAAGTCCAGGGGCAAAAGACAGGAGAAAGAGAGAGAAGAAAGAAAAAAAACATTACAGGAATGAGAGGAAGGAGAGAACTCCAGGCTGGCATCGAAAGAAAAGGAAAGCAGTTGAGGAAAAGAGAAAAAAACAACAAGGAGTCCTTGTGGCACCTTGGAGACTAACAAATTTATGCTTATGCCCAAATAAATTTGTTAGTCTCTAAGGTGCCACAAGGACTCCTCGTTGTTTTTGCTGATAGAGACTAACACGGCTACCACTCTGAAACCTGAGGAAAAGAGAGAAAGTGAGAAGCATCCGGACAGGAAAGTCAGCCAGGGGGCAGGAAAAAAGTATGTGAGATTATGCCTCCTACATTAGCATGCAGGCCCATGAAAGACAATGGGATACAAGTCTGGCACAGGAACCAGAGGAAAGAGGGTTTATGTAGGGCCTGATCCAGCACGCATTGAAGTCAATAAGAATCCCTCCATTAACTTAAATGGGCACTGGATCAGATCCATATAAAGCAAGCAGACAATTCCCCAGCAGCTTTACAAGTTTGAAGCAAGGGGTGGATTGGTGGTTTCCTCTTAGAAAGAGGTTGAACTTTTCCTTTTTTTATTTTTTTCCCCCAAAATGCTGTGCAAGACCCCTTTGCTTGCAAAAGAGAAACCTTTCCATCCCAGACAGATCAAAAGAAATCTGTTTGTTCAAGTGAAAGAATGACTCCCCTCTGGATAGGGTGAAAGCATTGCTTACTATTACAATATCAGTTCCTAAGAAGAGCTTTTGTCTGGAGTCTCTTCTCTTGATACATGGCATGGGACCCAGCATGTACTGACAGCCATCTCTAGTGAAATAATCTGAACACACTGTTTAGGACAATAAAATCCTTTAATCTGCTGTGGTATCACTTCTTTCCAAATGGTTAAAAAAATAAGTTAATTCCTTTTTATTACATTTTTGCAGTATTTGACATTATTTCTAGTAAAGGATTATCACTTACAAGGGGTTAGGATACATTCTTATCCATTTTGGCCTGAAAGGGGGAACAGAAACCTCGATTTCTTTGACATTATAAAAAGTCTAGCAGAGAGTTAGAAAGGCCTCGCTCCAAACTGTGCTGGTCAAAATAAGTGAAATTTCTGAGCGTTTATTCAATGGTTCTTCAAACAACCCCATTGAAGCCAGGTGGTGGGTGGAGCGGGGTGGGGTGGGTATTGCTTTTTGCCTGTGTAAAAACTGTGTCATCAGACCCTAAAACACATGGCAAAATCCTTTGAGAGAAACTTTAGAACACTGACTTAAAATTAACTCAAGGGGAGGGACAACGCCCTTCAAAATAAGTGAGGTGTGGCAGGTCGTCTATATATAATGGCAGGAATAGGAGCACTCTAACCAGGCTCCAAATCGGCATTAAAAAATCTCCTGATTCAAGGGAAAGCCAGCAGGCTTTTGAGTCACAAGAATCTTCTGAAAGGAAAAGGCAGTTAGCACGGATAAAAGGCAACGAAAGACAGGGCTGGGGCTGACATGTTGTCAACTGGCTTCTTCTCAGAGAGGAAAAAAACTCCTCATAAAAATGTCAAATCTATTTGACTTTACAACGGATGTAGAGAGGATGAAGTTTATAAAACGGCAGGAGAACAGGAATACAGGGATTAAAACAAGTAGAGTTTGATTTACGTTTATTCCACCCTTTCTTATGTCAGATAGGGCAGTGGTTCTCAACCAGAGATGTGTACCCCTGAGGGTACACAAAGGTCATCCAGGGGTATATCAACTCATCTAGATATTTGCCTAGTTTTACAACAGGCTACATAAAAAGCACTAGCGAAATCAGGACAAACTAAAATTCCATACAGACAAAATGAGAACGTCAGGAATGTTTCAGTAATGGTGAGCTGTGACTTTTGTATTTTTATGTCTGGTTTTGTAAGCAAGTAGGTTTTAAGTGAGGTGAAACTTGGGGTACATGAGACAAATCAGACTCCTGAAAGGGGTACAGTAGTCTGGAAAGGGTCAGAATCACTGAGATAGGGCATTCTTGGCTAGATTTTATTGTGGGGGGATCGCTGTATACACAAGAAAATAAAGCAAGCACCTTTTCTGAATTAGAAGGCGGCAATTTCATTGCCGGACTCTGCAGAAGTAAGCTTTACTCTCACAGTTTATGACATTACCAAAGCCCCCAGTGGAACTGAAGCCCTGTAATTCACAAGAGAGAGGACATGCCGCGTGGCCCAGGATAGACAGGAATGGCATCTAACCGCACAGGAAGGATTCAGATTCAAAATTCACATTATTTATTCCATGTCACTCACATAACTAGGAGCAGAGGCTGATGTGTGAGAATATTAGTCACACGCTACTAGACAAAATGCTAAATCTTTTAGCTGTCGATTAAACTAAGCTTCAAATCCCAACTGGGCTGACCGGGGCCTTCCATCCTTCGACAGATAGCATGACGTTCACTGTGCAGAGGCCTGTCAGGTAAAACTAGTGTCCTAGCTGTTCTTTGTGAACAGTATGGGCTCCAAAGCACACTTGGGTACAATACATTTGCCCTGACACTAGCCTCACCAAAGTTTTGGCTCCCTTTCGTCATTGTGCAATGCAGTACACTACTGCAGAGGTAGAAGCATTTCAGTAGTGAAGTATGTTTGTAGTTCATGGAGAACTTTGGTATCTCTGAGGATGAAAGGTTCTGTTTAAATGTAAAAATAGCCACTTCTATATACAGGGAGATTATGGGATACTGGACACACTAATGCTCTTGGAAATAGCACTAGGATATTGGAGACACCATAAAGCAGTGGTGGGCGAACCGCGGCCACTGGGAGCTGCGGGGGGCCGTGAAAAAATGTCTCGTGGCCCGCAATCAGATTACCCTCATGGGCCATATGTGGGCCGCAGGTTGCCCATCCACTGCCATAAAGTGAATTACACATTACCTACCATCATCTGTGGAACGATCCCAGACTTGATCCTTGGTAGTTCAAGAAAATCCCTGCATGCATAATTTAACCTCATTATAACCCTTGATTCTTGCCTAAAATCATTGACGCCCATAGGAGTTCTTGCCCATAACAAAAGATAAAGGAAGGCAACACGACTACAACACTGCATAAGGCAAGATGTCAGACTAACTCCAATTTAGTCCTTCCTGCCACCACACTATACTGCACCCAGACCACAATAGTTTGATTTACACTGACAATTACTTGGCATTGGAAGGGAATGGGTCATGCTGCATGATCGCACTTCATACAGCAGCCACCCAAATAAACATTAGTTTATCATTTGCATCTTATATTAGTTGACACTAAAAAAAAAAAAAAAAAAAAAGCACATTACATTTTTACTATAGTTATGTAAACCCACAACTACAGATACACACACTTTTTCCTTCCACTCTGCATGTGGATTTTGTGAAATCGTTGCAAAGAAAACTTAGATAACTTTCCAAGATTTGCGAGACGTACATGTCCTTGCTCCTTCAACTTATTGCTACTAATATAGAACATTCAGAATATGACATTCACTCTCCCAAACATCAGCAGCATAGATACAAGTAGAAAATTGAGCACTTGTTAGGACCAAACACACAATTTAAATCCACGTCTAGTTGTCAAGCTGCAGGTCAACATTATCCTGAACGATAATGAGGTTTTGTATATATTTTATGTACATGGATAAAGCAGAGAGATTTCATTCTTTTGGGATGAGTGGAGTTTGTGGGACAGCCACAGGGAAAGCGCATCTGCTATATGATTGACAGAGAAAGGCTAACTTGTTTGGTACACATTATTGGCTGGTAATTTTGCTCTTTTCGCTTATCCTGTGGAAAACCCTGTGATCAGCATATTATAAATACTTAAATAATGTAACGGTGCATTATAAATTCATTACTATTTTTTAAAATGATGGAGTTAAAGAAAGAGAGTAGTTTTTAACTGCTCTAGGATCCTAATTGTTACAGTTCTTTGGTAACCAGTGTTCAAACCCAAGTCTTTAAAACTCTTCCGACCCTGGAAAATGAGCACACTTCACATATGCAGGGTAACACAGTCAAGTTAGAAAAATCTAGTGGGGCAACTAGTAATACTTGTCTGTGTCACAGTATTTCCAGCACTGCTGTGTTTTCCTGGATGATGCAGAAACCCTGCTGCTCCCTCCAGACTTCCAACACTCACTGCTCTGCTCCTCAGCCTTCCCTGGTCCTGACACTGACCAAACCCAGCTTCTCCTTTCATTTGAATCACAGGGGTGATACATGTTAGGCCTGAGGCATAAACCTGGAACAATGCTGCTCTCCTATGGTCTAACGTAGTAATGCAGCAGTAGGCTACATGGGCTTCCTGCAGGAAAAGACGAGACTGCTGCTGCATTTGATCACTACAACAATTCAGACCTTGCAGTCACAGAAGGAAACTTTGTTTCATGCATTTTGCTACCCTTCTCTCAGAACAGCCTCATTTAACTTTTGGAAGTGTCTGGAAAATATATATTTTAGAAGTGACAGCTGGGGACACAGTGTCTGGGGTGTCTTATACCTAAGCAGTAAGGCAAACAGCGTTTGTACGTCTGGTTAAACACAAAAGCCATTATTGGGTTTACAGGAGAAGATACTTAGAGCAGCAAGATGGTCAGGTCACAGCTTTTAATGAAGGTTTTGTTACTACTACTAATAAAAAAAAAAATAATGTTTCCCACTGACAGCATCCTCTAGTTTTCATACATACAGTTGGAGAGCCCTAAAAACAGGAAGCACATTTACAAAGTGACCTCTCAAAGATCAAGTTCCTGATTTCCCCTCCACTCCCTTTTAAAAAGGAAAACAGAAAATTCTCAGAATTTGCCTTCAAAACATTTCACACCCCACAAAACTAACCATTTCATTTTTGCCACAAAATGTCAGCAACCAATCGGAATCTGCACCGTGTCCTCGTGCAATGGCGATGAGTGAGATCACTAAAGAGAGGGGTCTGTAGTGAAAGAAGGAGAAGCAATGGAGGTGAAGCAGACTTAGCTTGAGGCAACTGATAGCAAATTGTTCCTTTTAAACCTTTCCTTCAAACTTACCCCTGGGGCAGGCATCAGTCTGTTTCAGAAGGATTTGCGGTCTCAGAACATCACAAGGCAGTAAAACATTTCCACTGTCAACATAACCTCAGAGAGCCCTTTTGGCTGCTGCCACAATACAACTTATAAAAACCATTAACATTTTACTGTTGGGGATCTGGGTTTACAATGGTATTTCCCAACACAGGGAGCAGGCTCTCCCATAGGGGAATCTCAGACTACTTAGGCTTTGCTGTGGGATAAAGAATAGGAGCAAGCAGCTTTGACCCTAGGCTTGATTCACCTTCCCAGGCCAAGTGTAGCTCCTACAGCTACAGGAAGCAGCTGGTGGCCTCCTGAAAACCACTCACCATCAATCCATGTTCCAGCAGCAGCCCCTAATGCATCCAGCCACACAAGGAACTCCCACACGCTGGGCAACATGCATAGGCAGCTGCCAAGTGCCCGGGCTTCTTTTTGCTCTCGTAGAGCTCAGCAACTCAGCCTCTCGAAGCTACCAAAGGAGGCCTCAATCCATGCAGTGTGCCCTGCAGTTAGCAGTCACCACAAGACACAAACAGGGAGGGAAAACAGAGGCAGAAGTTAAAAATGCACAGGAGAAGAGAGCACGGATGGAGGGGGGCATGGTGAAAGGAGTCGGAATAGGGGCTGCCTACCTGTCAATCCATCATGGCAGGTGCTTGCAGGAAGAGGCTAGGAACCAGAGGTTTAAACCCTCCTGTAGGTCCCCATGGGGAGTGAAATGAGCAGGGCCTTAATCTAGACCATTGGGCCCTGATCTTCAAAGGTATTTAAATCAGTAGGAGTTAGGCACCTCCTACCCTTGGAGGATCTGGGCCTTGATCAGGTTACAAAAGCATTCTGTTCATGAGTGGGACTCTCAAGCGGTAAGTGTGGTGGGGTGGTCAAGTTTGGGACAGCTGAGTTCTCTAGTTGGAAGCTTGCATTGCACCACCCACAGAAGTGGATGTGGGCCAGGTCACACCAAGCCAGCGATAGGGTACTTGTCCATTGCATGTCACACTCCCAAATCTAAGCTTTTCTTCTAAAGAAAGTCAAGTCCCCAGCTCATCTGGTTGCAAACAGGCTATTTTTACACTTGAAAACAGCACCATTTCCGAAAGGGCTTATCAGTGATCTGTTCGCCAGTAGCGGTGCTGACTGTAGTAAGTGCAGATAAGGACAAACTGCACACAGCACTGCCTCAGCTAAACCGACTGCAGAAATGGAGCTACTTCCTAACGTAGACAAAGCCAACATCTTCACCATTCAATGGGATGACGACTGATGAGGGGACTGACTGGCTAAGCGGCAGTTCTGCAGAAAAGGACCTGGGGGTTACAGTGTATGAGAAGCTGGATATGAGTCAACAGTGTGCCCTTGTTGTCAAGAAGGCATATTGGGCTGCACTAGTGGGAGCATTGCCAGCAGATTGATTCCCCTCTATTTGGCACTGGTGAGGCCACATCTGGAGTATTGCATCCAGTTTGGGGGCCCCCCCACTACAGAAGGGATGTGGACAAATTGGAGAGAGTCCAGCAGAGGGCAGTGAAAATGATTAGGGGGCTGGGGCACATGACTTACGAGGAGAGGACGAGGGAACTGGGCTTATTTAGTGTGCAAAAGAGAAGAGTGAGGGGGGATTTGATAGCAGCCTTCATCTACCTGAAGGGGAGTTCCAAAGAGGATGGAGCTGGGCTGTTTTCAGTGGTGGCAGATGACAGAGCAAGGAGCAATGGTCTCAAGTTGCAGCAGGGGAGATCTAGGTTGGTTATCAGGAAACACTATTTCACTAGGAGGGTGGTGAAGCACTGGAATGGGTTCCCTAGGGAGGTGGTGGAATCTCCATCCTTAGAGGTTTTTAAGGTCAGGCTTGACAAAGCCCTGGCTGGGATGATTTAGTTCGTGTTGGTCCTGCTTTGAGCAGGGGATTGGACTAGATGACCTCCTGAGGTCCCTTCCAACCCTGATATTCTATGATTCTATGATGCTGTCATGTGCAGCCAGCCTGAAACAACCCAGGTGGGAAATGCCTCATTGATCTCCAGGAGAAGTTGACTAAAAAGCCAAGAGATGATTTAAAAGTCAACCCTCTTAAGCATTTCATTGCTAATAAAACATGCAGGGAAGTAGAGGACTATTGTATTCGGTGAAATCCTTCTACATAGGACACGTCTACACCGCAGCTGAGAGCGAGCTTCCCAGACTGGGTAGAAAGACTCACATTAGCAGGGCACCTGAGCTCAGATCCAGGGGTCGCGTGGGCTTGGGAGCCCGAGCTGCAGCTCAAGCCACACCGTCTGTGCTGCTGTTTTAAGTGCTTTGCTTGAGCCCAGCAAGCACGAGTCGTTCTACCCACGCTGGGAGGCTCACTCCCTGCTGCAGTGTAGACGTAAACCTGGGGCTGGGCTCCTATGGGTATGTACTACTAATTAGGTCCCACTTAAACCATGCTGAGGCCTTGTGCAGATCTCCTGCACAGAGGAAGATTTTGTCCATTGTAGAGCTCTGCACAATCCTCCAGGAGTAGTATTTTGAGATCGTGAGAGCATAAAGCTTAGCATTCAGTGGAACTCAATAGAGTACTTTCCCCCTCCTTCTGACCCCTGGCTACCCCCTTCACTACGAGCTCCAACTAGTGCTAGGATTCTCTTCCCAAGAAACGGAATACGTCGGATGAGTATCACAGAAAACTGGCTAAGGTTAAAATCAACTAGACCATACACTAATCTACCAAGGGAAGCACTGAAAGCCTCAGATCACCGAGAACTTCAAAATTACACCAGACAAAACTCTAGAAAATGCAGCAGAACTTGTTTTACTGCAAGAGGTAAGCTACTTATGTGGAGGGCTGGCTAGAAAACAAGAAGTCAGTTATGCAAAATTTGTTTGAGGTTTCTACATTTCATTCTATTATAATGTGGAATGAAGCCAAGACCTTTCAAATAGTTCTGCAAAGAATCCCAAAACAAAGCAGCCCCATGTGAGAGAGCAGCCAATATCCTGGGGATTAGGGCACTCAGATAGGAAGTGGGCAAACCAGGCTCAAGTCCGTGGTCTATCAGAGACTTGAACCTGGGTCTTCCCGTCATGCCCTAATGGCTTGGCTGCTCTGGAATGGGTTTCTTTGTCCTGTTTTGACCAGCAATTCCATCCTGGGCCTGAGAAACCTTCCCAATGAAAGTTTAGTCGAAACTGATATCTTTCAAGTCTAGCTGTATTTCTAAGGGCAGGTATCGGCGGGTAGCGATCGATCTATCGGGGATCGATTTATCGCATCTCGTCTAGACGCGATAAATCGATCCCCAAACATGCTCCCCGTCGACTCCAGAACTCCAGCCTGCGAGAGGCGGAAGTGGAGTTGACGGGGGAGCGGCAGCAGTCGACTCGCCGCTGTCGTCACGGCCAGGTAAGTCGACCTAAGATATGCCAACTTCAGCTACGCTATTCACGTATTTTTTTAATTTTGCATATCTTAGGTTGACCCCTCCTCCCCCCCCCCCCCCAAGTGTAGACCAGGGCTAAGGCACCTAACACCTTGGAAAGAGATTTTCAAAGGCACAAACTTAACTCCTTTATGTCTTTGAAATTCTACCCCAAAGGTGTCTTATGCTTGGAGGTTTAAACAGTATTTGTATTAACTAGAAACTCTGTATTGTTCTAGCAAAATAAGTGTCAGTCTTAATGTTTTACAGTATAATCTCTGCCAGAGAAATATCTCCAGTAAATGCACAACAGTGCAATTACAGCAGTTATTAAGCAATAAGCTTTTAAACCAGAGAACACTGGTGTGTTTAATGAAGGCAACGAGTGTAGGGTAGAATCCTGTATCATTGCCGTTTGTTGGAATTTTGACATTGTCTTAAATAGGAGCGTGGCACTCCAGTGTTATGTTATAACCCCATTTTCACTCACTTGTAGTTCTGGATAACTCTCCCTCTGGGCTAAAACTTTCCATATTTGCTTTCAGTCCAAAACTGATCTGCTTTTTAGATGTCTGAGGGAAAAAGCTTCCAGCTGTTTGAGTAATTGCAAGCCAAAAACAAATATAAAGCCGGGGTGCGTGGGGGGGGGGGGAGGGCAGGGAGTAGGATTTTTAACTCGCTCACTATTAACTCTAAAATGACTGATTCAGGAACACTTAAATTTGGCATGTTTCACAGACCTGAGGATTAAGGTGGGTTTTTTTGTTTTTGGTTTGTTTTGAAAGTTACCAGTCACTAAATAAACTCACTCCATCCTCAGTGGGCATCTCTTAAGTTGCTAAAGAAGGAACAAAAATTGACATGACTAGTAGAACTGGGCAAAACATTTATAGTTTGTCAGAAAAGAACATCTCCGATCACCCGTGAAAACTGCTTGTGAATTTGACCCAATTAGTTTTGACTGGGCAAAAGTTTTTCAAGGCCAGCTTCAGAAGAGAGAGAGTGAGAGGGTACATTTCCCCTTCTAACCAATGATGAGGGCATTTGTTGGGATGCAGGAAAGCCAGGGTTTAATCCCCACTCTGGAGCAGGGACTTGAATTCAGCTTTCCTGTGAGCATCCTGACCACTGGGCTAAGGGGTATTCTAGGGTGAGCTACTCTCAGGCATGCCTGTTGAAGCTGTTCCATTTTGTATAAATATTCACTGTGCCAGAGTGAGCTCCCCTTCAGCTTGGTGATTAAGGCACTTGGCTGGAAGGGAGGAGACATGGAAGCAAATCTTCTCTGCCCCATCCAAAAGACAATCATTTGCCCAGTTCTAATGATCAGGGAGCTCAGTGAAACACACATTCCCACTGCCTGGCCTGAACAAGGAAGTCCTGACAGAGGGAGCAGGGCGCACCTAATAAAGATCCATATAACTCAAAAGCTACCTTTAAACAAACAAACAAATTGAGAGTCTGGGAACAAGGTGAGTGCAAAGGAACTACTCCCCCACCCACCTTTGATTCTGCCTCTTTAGAATCTTTGTCATTTGGGGCATTTTGCACCTTTCATTCAAAATTAAACATCGCTTTCTACGGTGAAGATAGCATCCCAGTGTCAAACCCATGCTGCTGCCCAGTTAACCCAGCCTTAGGGAACACTCATGCTCAACCACAGGGGCCTGAAGACAGCCCTGCCACCCCATTCACTCCCATGATAGGTGATCTTCAAAATCTAATGGAGCTTTTCCTGGCCTCCTGTTCTCCTTTGCTTTATTCAACAATGAAAGCCCCAAGAAGTGAAATGCCTCACGCTACAGTACATAGCACACACATACTCATGGACGTTTGAGGGTATGAATCTAAGCACACAGAGGCCAGGAAATGAAAAGATGGTTTTGATAGAATATTAACAGCCTTCTCATTGCACATTCTGAATGCATTTAGATATATCCCTTACAAGCTAAAATCAAAATGACATATGTAACGGGAGAAGACTACGTTGGGAGATTCTTCACTCTTCCAGTTCCTGACTAGGGACTTTAAAGCTCATAAGATTAAATGATACTTGGCTGAAATAGTCCATTTATGGTCAGCGGTTGAAAGTTGGGAACATAAGATGTAGGGGGTAGTCACTATAAAGATTTGTGACCTCATAAAATGGAATATCCGTGCAGAAATAGCAGTGAAGAGTCTCCAAGTGTGTGTTTAGAAGCACTATTTTGCAAGGGGCTTTAAGCTAGTTTAGTGAAATAGGGCACTGTGCATACGAACTCAAAATAAAGAGACCAGAGCCGTGTGGATACTTGCCATATGCCTTTGATGGGAACTTTTCATGCTTTATCTTGCAAGATCCACAAAGAAGGACTAGCCAAAGCCACCCAGGTTTCTGATAAAAGTACTGAAGAGGGGGTGACACTTATAAATCAGCTGCCTTTAGATCAACACTGTGTCCACCCACACAGCTGAATACATGCCAAAAAAGAAGGATGAAGAGCCTATACTCTTTATTCACTTACTGTTTAGAGCATGTAGAATTTACACAGGCTGGAGTTAAACTCATTTGCAAACTGTCGACTCTTTTCAGCACAAATGTTCCGGACCCTTCACACAGCATAGACCGACAGCAGGGTATAGGACAGGCTTCTGTATCCAGCTGAGCTATTCAGCATGAAAGACCGCCAGGCCACCAGCCCATGTTGGAAGATTTCTGCAGTGCCTCTGGTGGAGAGAAGCAAGATGGTACACAGGAAATTACTCTAGTGGCCTCCAGATGAAGGACCTGATCCTGCCTGGGGACCTACTAGACTCATGCAGGTTCCCACTGATGTCATCAGCACAGGGGTCACCATGAATGGATCACACTGTAGGATCAGAGCCACAGAAGTTATAAATTATTGTTCTTCTGTTTGAAGGTCTGTTAGTTTTCAAGTTAACCAGCCCAAGATATTTCCACCACCCCAAAAAGCCAGAGATCATTGACTACAGCCTGGAAAGAGCTACTGACCGTCTCCAACCATTTGAAAGCACAAGGCCCTTGCCATATGTTTTTCAGCATAAGCTCTCCAATTGTAAAGGCTGGACAAGATTCAATTGCTGAGGATCTGTTTTACCCCATTTTCCAACATTTGTAACTGTCCAAAGCTTTTAGTTTCTAGCCTGATATTTTCCGCATTTTGGTCTCGGCCTGAAGGCGATTTATTTATTTATTAGAAAACGGACATTCGGCATTGAAATAGCCACCAATGAAAATTAGAAGGGTTAAAAAAAAATCACTGAGGGACGCCATCAAAATGTCAGGCCAAGCATTAATGCTGAATTAGTAGTCAAAAAACGTAACCACACAATCCAGGAAGTATCTTGCTTTAGTCACATTTATTGAACTAGAACAGGTACCTCCTATGTAAAAAGATGCTGTAAAAACCACAGTATTGCAAATACTAAGTTTACAATTTATTTCCAATGGTATTCAATATTTACAGTGTTTTGTTTTACAAAACTGTTGAAATAAAAAAAAAAGATATAGCAAGAAACCCGCATCTACTGTCTAGTATCCGTGATCCTCACTGGTTTGTTTACCATTTATGAGGACAACATCATTCAATGCAGCTTGTCACAGAGACTCATCTATAATAATTGGCCTTTTGTACTAAACCCATGACATTTGAGCCCTTGGAGCCATGCTCTAAATCACCCACTGAAAGGTTTAGCACTTAGTAACCAGCAGAAATATTAAGTCAGACTTGTTGAAGTGCCCCCAAGAATGGAAATATCATACAGGCAAGCCCTATTCTCACAGGTCTTTGTCACCCATATGCCTTTGTGCACCCCCCCCCCCATGAGGAAGGTAACATCCCCATTTTACAGATGGGTAAACTGAGGCACAGATCGTTAAGGAACTTGCCTCAGGTCACACAGGCAGTCTCCTGACCAGCCAGGCATAGAAGCCAGACTTCGTGACTAAGTCACGTGCTTTAGCCATAGACCACGCTTCTTCTTTAGATAAGCGAAAGACAACTGTTGATTGACATTCTGTTCCCTGTATAATCTTCAGTCTGTTAAAAAAGGATAAACCATTTTCCTGTGTGTGATAATGTGTCAGGGTTTTTAGCTGTCACATTAAAATCTGTGTGTCATGTACATTTGTTTCTAAGTCTACACCTGTACTAAACCAAGCCCCAAAAGAGTCACTGTGACATGCAAGCTGCAGGCAGTTGAATAGTGGGTCAGATTAGGCCTGCTAGTGTCATTAGACACCAGTAAGGTTAGCCTCATCCACTTGAAGATGGACCTCCTCTGCGACCTGGTCTCCAAGCACAAGTTCCACCGCCTTCTCCAGACAAAGGATTATAACCTGCAACGACAGAGGAGGGATAGTAAAAACACGGACAATTGAGAGTTAGAGGTAAACCCTAGTCAGGAGGGGATTTATTTTGTAATACAATCCAACAGTCCATGTCATCAATAACTGAAGTCTGGCGATTTTAAGAGGTTACATATCACAGTACAGCATTCATATTTCACAAGTTTGGCCCACTCCAACATAGAAATTAAGTGGCAGAAGACCCACAGGACTTCCAAAATGCACAAGGGAGATGTGTAGTTTGCAGTGATAACACTATACATAACAAAGTCTGCATCACAGACATATCACTGCTCATTCATTATTGCAGACCATTAAGCTCCATTTTTTTGCCATGAGGTTAAACTCTGTAACCTCTTTAAAGTAAACTTCTGACAGAAGCGGCATTGCTACTGGTGTTAGAGAAGTGCAGGCCTCTCATCCCCATGGGTTTGGCAATTTTGGTTTTATATTTACTTCTCTCGTTTCATAAGATAAAACCAGACAGACACTGATTTTTAGTTGAATTTCCCAATGTGATAAACACCAGATTCAGTCACCTTTTACAAGGGTACACTTGGGAAAGATATAGGCTTGCAAATGTCTCTTGTCTAATTATTTTGTCCATACACGATCAGCAGACAGATTACTACTCTCTGCTATACTGACTGAGCAGTTTTCAATATTAACCTATTCCATTCAAACCTCCACTACTTTCCCCATCATTACAGAAGTTATCTTGCTCACTAAACAACTAAAAGTTCTGTTTTCAGAATTTTATTCAGCCTGCAGGATTCTTCAACTGACCCTTGTTTACCTCATGAGCAGAATACAGCCATCTAATTCCATAATCTGTCATTTAAACATGGATTCTGCCTGGGATGAAGCTAGGATAGGTGGCAGGAGAGGGAAATGACTGAAGGAACCAACTGATGTTATGACATTTCTTAGCTTAGCTGCAGCCCATTCTTTGTTATTCTCTGATTTCCTGTTCTTAACAGTTTTAATGCTCGGCATTCCGTGGTAACAGACTACTAGAGTATGCTGATGATAAACAACATACAACGGTCCAGAGTAGCAGCCGTGTTAGTCTGTATCCGCAAGAAGAACAGGAGTACTTGGGGCACCTTAGAGACTAACAAATTTATTTGAGCATAAGCTTTTGTGAGCTACAGCTCAATTCATCGGATGCATGCAGTGGAAAACACAGTAGAACGATTTTTTATACACAGAGAACATGAAACAATGGGCGTTACCATATACACTATAACAAGAGTGATCAGCTAAGGTGATACATACAACGTGTTTGGCATTGATGGCAGTCAATCTCACATTCAAGTAGGATTTTCAACTCAATAGTAAAATGAACTATTGACTAAACATATTAAAGATGCGACAAGGTTCTTTGTGCAGCTATTGTAACATATTCACTGCTGTACTCTCAAGGTGTATTCCTTCTGCTTTGGTACATTCATTGGTAGGATCATCCGGACAATCACTAATGGCAATACCAATTAGAATATTGGTCCCAAATTGGGCTTTATTATTAGGGAAAGTAGGTGCATTGTACATGGGGGGATGGAGGGGGACTGGCTGTGTGGCTTTTATCTATAGTAGTGATATCATGGCTCAATCACTGTGGCATCTGAGCAGTCAGGCAAATGAAATGCTGCATGAAACTAAAATTACACTTACATTTGCGTAAAATAAAACAAAACGCAGAAGAGACGTATCTAAAAAACCAG
Source organism: Natator depressus (assembly GCF_965152275.1). Lineage (NCBI taxonomy): Eukaryota > Metazoa > Chordata > Testudines > Cheloniidae > Natator > Natator depressus. The sequence goes on from NC_134243.1 coordinate 76,451,322, forward strand.
TGCTCAGAGATACACACAAAGAGACCAGACAGCATGCTGTGGGGCTCCTTTTATTTACCCTGACCAAAAGAAGTTACCAAAAAAAAAAAAAGTTAATCAAAATCTACATTTTCTAAGATCAGGAGACAGTACAGTAACTCTTCACTTAACGCTGTAGTTACGTTCCTGAAAAATGCGACTTTATGTGAAACGATGTTAAGCAAATCCAATTTCCCCATAAGAATTAATGTGGTGGTGTTAGGTTCCAGGGACATTTTTTTCACCAGATAGAAGACGTTATGTACACATACAGTACAAGTTTCAAACAATTTTAAACAAACAGTTTAATATTGTACACAGCAATGAACGATTGTAAAGCTTGGTTGAGGTGGTGAAGTCAGATAGTGGGATATTTCCCAGGGAATGCCTTGCTGCTAAATGATGAACTAGCACTCGGCTGAGCCCTCAAGGGTTAATACGCTGCTGTTAATGTAGCCTTACACTCTACAAGGCAGCATGGACTAAGGCAGGAGGGAGGAAACACAATAGATGCAGTCAGGGCAATAGCTGCAAACACTTCCCTGCAAAAACTGAACATGCTGATGAGCCCACGCTATCCAGCTGGAGTGCACCACTCCACTCCCTCCTCCTGACGGCACATGCACGGCTGCACAAGTGCTGACTTTCCAAAGTGCGGAGGAGTGCATGAAAGAGAAAGAGAGAGAGAGAAACGTGCACTTCCCCTTTAAGTACGCTGACCCCACTTCAAGTACGTTGCCCTTTTAAGCAGATCAGCCAGGTCAGAAGGGAAGCAGCAGCTTCCAGCAAGCCTCCCCCCGCCAAGCTCTGTCTCCTCCTCCGCTTTGTGGAGAGGGGGTACGGAGCAGGGGACAGGAGCGGCGGGACATCCCACCGCAGGCAGGAAGCTCCCGGGAGCAGCTCCAAGGCAGAGCGCAGGTCAGGAGCAGCTGGGGGAGGGCGGCACCTGAACTGCTGCTGGGCAGCTGCCAAGCCACGTACCTTACAGGGAATTTAGGGAAGCTGATAGGGGGGGCGGAGGGGAAGCTGCTGGCCCCCCCAGGTTCTAATCCCCACAAGGAGGGGCTGTTCGTCCAGAGAATCCTGCAAGCAATGGACAAAGCAAGCAGCTGCCAAACAATGTTATTAGGGAGCACTGCGCAACTTTAAACAAGCTTGTTCCCTAATAGATCAGCAACAGTGGAACAATGTTAACTGGGACAAGGTTAAGTGAGGAGTTACTGGATCTCTGAGTCATGCTAAAAAGTTTTCTCAAGGGGCTGTAATACTGTCAGGTTTCCCCACAGCAGAAACAAACAGGCCCAGAGATTTTTCTCTGTAACATATAGCAGAACGTGGCTACAGAAGTTGAACTGACTTTGTACTGACTACAGTACTCAAATATAAGACTCCTCCAACAAGACATGAGCTGTATCGAGAATCAAGGAGTACCCTCTGTCTCAACAAAGAGACACAAAATCACCCACGTATAAAATAACCATCTAGATAGCCGAATAAGTATTTCATTTTCCATAACTGACAGACACCCAGGTTTCATACTTACTACCTCCTCGCAAAGGCTTTTTGTTAGGTTTAGGCTTCGGGACTGTTGACGACGCAGAAGCAGTGGATTCTATTTCTTGCTGTTCAGACAAATGAAAATTATTTAGAGCTTGTCAACTTCAGTTTTCAACTAGTTATATACCTAAAGATATTTGCTGCAACATGTGAAGTTTAAGAAAAGTAAAGTTACCTGGTTCAGTTTCAGATTTCCTTTATAGCTTTTTCCTTCTTGCATGCTTTCCCATATTGCTATCTTTTGCCTTCTCTTCTCTTCTTCAAGCTGGGCGGCGGCGGGGGGGAAATAGAAGAATTTGTAACACTGTTTGACGGTATAATTAACTGGAACAATCCCCAAAAAGCCAACAGCTAAAGTGCTGCCATTTTAGCATAGAAAAAAAAATCATAAACCAAACACACAAACAAAACTGATACAATTCCTACTTTTCCTTGCCTTAGCTAAAGAAGTAATATCTAAGTCTTTCCAACCACACTGCACAGGGATGGGAAAGAATATGACTTTAAATCATAGCTGCACCTCTTTTCCATGTGCTGAGACAAATTGAAATAATAAAATGAAATGTTAAGTAAAGAGCTAACTAGATTTTAGTATATATATAAAAAAAAGTTCTTCTTGAAAGTAAATCTTTACAAATCATGGATATGAAGGCATTTAAAATATCAGAGGCTTTTGGTGGAAGAAAACATTGTTCAAATGAAGCGTCGAAAAGCAGAATAAAGCATATTTTCACATGGAATAAACAATCATCAGCATATGAAAATGCTACCAGAATCTTTCTTAAAGTAATTTATCGAATAGGCAGTACAGGCTAATGGTTAACACATCAGACTCCTTTATTCTTAAGGATGGGAAAGAAAAAGAGGTATATTAGTTTGCCCAGAGTCAAACAAAGCAAGGCTCTCTCAGTTTAAATGCATTGGGTTAGATTTCCTCAAAGATGGCTATTCTCCTCCTGAACACAGTTTTCCATTTGATATTTGAAGAAATCCTAGTAGCTAAAGTCTAACTACACTGATAGGGACTCCAACGCTTGAAGATTACTTATGAAGAGATATTACCATCTCTATTGACTGCGGGGAGAAAATAAAGCGAACTAGGATTAGTGAGGTTCTTTACTGCTATTCTGATTATTAGCTCTCCCATGCTGTTACCTAGAGGAGACAGCATCATTGAATTATGTGGTATTCCTCATTAGTGCAAGTTGCATTCTACAGCTTTTTAAGGCCTCGTGGAGTTGCACTGGCACTCAATTTCCTGAAAAATTAAGTTTGCTATTGAGCATACAAATTTCATGTGTAATTGTGTGGTTAACTGGCATGCTAATATAGCCAGTGAAGAATCCTTTTGCATACACATAACCCAGGTTTGCATGCACAATCACAGTCCAAGTCTGACTTTTTCAAGAATCAGGCCTATAGAGTTTTCTTTTACTATATGTTTTAGGAGAAAAAAGTAGTATTAACTAGGTCAGTTACTTCAGGAAGGAGTAGAACAAATAGTGGAAACAGTCCAGCATGAATGAATTTCCTGCATCTTAGCAGGATCTAATCATTTTGACTGATCAAGATCATCAAAGCTTCAACTCAAGCAAGCACTTCGGCATTTGGGCTTAAGACAATTATTCTCCTTATGCCAAAAGTCTTTGAAGTAATAGAAATGGAATACATCAGTCTTCACCATTTGACCCTTAAGCCTTGGGTAATCTTCCAAGCCTTCTGTTCCAAACAGAATATGGAAGAAATCCAGGAGTTCACAGATCTTCTACAATTTAGTCAGGTATAAACCTACTCTGTACCAAAAAAAACCCCCCAAAAACCCAAAACCACCCACCACACACACAAAAACTGGACTGCGAATTAAGAAGTTAAATAAACGTCCTCCTGGCCCTCACATTACCTGTCTTTGCTTTTCTTTGTATTTTTCAGCTTGTTCATTCAACTCCTCTTGCATCCTGAAGCGAGCTGCTGCCAGAGCTTCCTGCCGTCTCACCACTACATCAGGTTCTATGAGATCATGAAAAAAAGTTGGCAAAACGATCATCTTCAAAGAATCTTGATACAGAAGCGTAACCATACAGCTCTACAGTTGCTCTGGAAGAAACTGTAGCTGAAGCTTACTTTCTAACTAATCTTTTCCAATAACTTATATACTGATCCAACTGCTGATCACATTTAGAATTTTTGGAATGATCCTTAAACCATTACAGTTAACCCACCCATCAACAATTTAACATTGCCATTCTAGTGTTTGAAACTGGTTGGTAAGAATTATTTCAGAACTACCTACCCATACTCCTGCAGGGAATCCACTTTCATCTACATACAGAACTTCTTCTATTAGGAATCATTAACAAACCAGCCCAGACTCCCTCCCATTCCTTCTCCAATTGCTCCTACTTGTCTCATCATAACAATAAAGTGGAAGATCCAACATGCTCTATCAGAGACATGATTTATGAAGATATTATACACCTTCCTCTCCAAGGAGAAAGCAGACAGCCTGATACAGGCCACCTATTGTATCCACCTCTCTCCCTGCTGCCTTTTGTAAGTGTCACAGGGGAAAAGGCTGACTTCCCCCCAGAAAACCCCAAAAAACCTCAGATATTTTACTCAGCGTTTTCTACTTGTTAATACAGGGAAGTTTCATATTTTCTATGTTGATATGTATTAAATCATGAATAAATAATTGTTTGGATACAGAAGTTTCAGCAGTAGTTGTGTAAAATACTGGGTTTTTGGCATGTCGTTTTTTCCCCTGTGACTTAGTATTTCCATTGCAGCCTGCAACAATGGAACACAATTTTTAGAAAAAAAGATTCTTGTGGAGTTTCATTGCACAGTGACATCCAGTTATCCCGATGAAAGAAAGCCAGCATGCAAAGGGAAGGCAATAGGTGGTTTCAAACTGAAACAAAGCCTGGACTGCGTACAATTTACAACCTAGTGGCACAGTTCAAGAGATAAGATAGCATACACAGTAGGCAGCTACGCACAAACATGACCTATGAAGTGGGTGGCGCTAAGGGATAAGGAGGAGGAAGTGACTGGCAAATACGAATCAGGAGGGTTTGCAAAGCATAACAAAAACATCTTGCAGTTTCTCTGGCAATTCTATAGGGTGCTCAGCTTCCGTGGTGATGAACCCTGAAGTATTTTGGCACCACGGTATCATATAAGTCACTATACAGAACGTGTTGCTTTCAAGATCATAGTCAAGACGCATTATCCCCAAACCCTATGCTATCCTGCAGCACCTCTCTTCACTGCTTCCTTTATTTCTCTCTTCTCCTTTCAGGCCACCCTCCATCTTTGGCAAAGCCTTCCCAGTCTTCAACGCCACATCTTTCACTAAGCCTTCCCCCACTGACCTCCTCGCCAGTGAGGGCTCTGCACCTTTGCTGCCTGAAAAGTTGCCCTGGGTATCATGTCTGTGTTAGTTCATAAGATCCTTAGAGCAGGAACGTTGTCACATACTGGCGTTTAACAAAGCTCTCCACATCTGATCTTTTACCAATAACCGTGACTTGGGGAAGCCTTCCAAGGTATTACGCCCAAGGACCCACCGTAAAGGATCTAAACAGCGGATCTAAACCAGGGCAAGCGAACGTGCCACCCCAGAGCCAATGGAGATTTACAAACCAAGTGGTGCCCCGGCTGCATCGGGTCGGTTCCTCCTCTGGGCTCTCATCTTTTCAGCCAACTTCTGGACAACGAGGTAGACAGCGACGCAGCCGAAGAGGATGTACCAGCCGTAGCTGGCCAGCAGCCAGCCCACTGGGGAAAGAGGAGAGGGACGCGTCAAGCCAGAGGTGTCAAGGCTGGGCCTGGATTCCCCCTTGCTGCCGGGGAAGAGGATCCGTGGGGGCTCATCCCCCCGCACTCCAGTGGGGCCTGTCACCCCTCACGGGCCATGGCAGGCTACACGCTGGGGGGGGGCAGCCCCCAGGTCGGCGCTTAGCCCCAGAACCCAGGCCTCCTCACGAGCGACCCTGCCCCCCAGACCCCCCCCAACCGCCTCGGGGCGGGCGTTACCCCCAGAGCCCGCCCCCGGCCCAGCCCAGGGCCCCGGCCGCTCACCCGACTGCTGCAGGGCCTGGATCCCCTCCTGCTCCAGCACGGGCCTGCCGGGACCCGGCGCCCCCCCGCCCAACTCCATCCCGCCGGCCGCGGCCTCCCCTCACAGCGAGCCGGATTCACTGGGCCAGCTCGCCTGACCGCCACGTCCGGGAGCAGGTACCGCCCCCGGCGCTCTTCCCCGGGCCAGGCGACACGTAGCCAGGGCCTGGAGAGGCTCCGCCAATCAGAAAGCAGCGCGGCTGCTGACGGCCAATCGCGATATAGGAAAGATCAGGGGGCGGTGGTTAGTATAAAAAAAAGGAGGCGGAGACCAATCAAAAGAAGAGGTATCGAAGCTGTGGCCAATCAAGCGATAGAGGAAGAGGCCAAAACCTAAACCAATCAGAAGGGGGGTGTTAGCTGTTCAAACCAATGATGAGAAGTCAGGAAGCGCAGCGAGGGTAGCCCTAGACCAATCAAAGGTTAGAGGTGCTCTGAGTCTGAGAAGCCCGGATCTACCAATCCTGAGGTTCCCTGGACTGCCCTAGGATCCTCCCCTGGATTCCAGCTGCCCCTGCCCCTGCCCCTGCCAGGAGTGATGGGTGTAGCTGCCACAGGGGTTGCAGGGGGTGGAGGCCCCCACGGGTCCCAAGACCCCGTCTCTAAGGCATGCCCAAGTCCAGGACTTCGGGAGATCCTGCCTCCCTGTGTCTTAATGGCTGTGAATAGCTCCCTGCCTACAGCCTGTGACTTGCAGGAACAGGGCCTGCCCGTAGCTGTTACTGGCCTGGAAGAACTGAGCATTTATTCCTCTAACTCCCTCTGCATTTGCCAGTGCCTCCCTCGCTGTATAAGCTGCCAGCCCTTGTTTCCTACGCTTTTACACCCCTTCTACCACCATGATTTGGCACTGGTTACACCTAGCCTTCACATCAAGCCTCCTTCACACTAGCATCAGCTTTTAAGAACAAGTCTCCCTACTCTTCATCTCTTACCTCCTTTGCTGGCTGCTGATCTTCTCAGACAGCTGACTGCTGTTCATTTCCTGGATAGGTTCCCCAGTTGCAGCGGCTTCTAGATTCTCTGCCTACATTTATCCTAGCTTCCTGCTTCAGCTCCCCAGATGCTCTTCTGTATGGCTGCATGTCATTTTAGGACTCACTACTGCTTGTCCTTCAACAGAGCTCCAAATAGCAGATGATCAGTGTTTTTAAAAAAACTTTATGCATCACTGGAACATGCTCACTCATACCTAGGCCCTCACCCCCTTCCCCCAATCAGGCTGCTCCAAGGCACATCTGTCATTTTTCTTTTTCATGGCATTAGTTCATTACACCCAGGCAGACAGCATACTGCTTCATTGGTTTGGCTTGCAATGGGAAGAGCCTGCAACCATGAGCATTGCTGCATAAGCATGTCACATCACTCAGCATACTTGTCTTTAGAAGTCCAGCTGACTCAGACCTTTTAAAGGCATGCTTCAAGCACATGGTGACTGAAAAGCCTTGGTGGTGCAGAATGTTTAGGAGCTCTAGCATTGCAGTGTTTCTGCAATGGGTGATATTATACATACTGCAGATATGCTAATAGGAGATCTGTGTAACTTCTAGAGTCATTTCATAGATGGGAGACAGCTTCACAGTACCAGGCTGCATGAGTGCTGATGAGAAGGATGACTGCTGAATTAACGAACCAATGACCTAATTGGCTGCTGGTACTGCAATCTCTGGATAACACAAAACTGAGGTCTTGGCCCTAGTTAACAGATGCATAACTTTTGTTGTTTTTTAAAAAGGGAATAAGGGTTAGTCAACTGACTAAATTCAAACTTCGATAATTGCATTTTGGCTAACCAAATATAGACCATGGGTAATTTATTTTTTGCTTTCCCCACAGTTGTGTCAATATTTATATTCATATTTTAATAACCGACAGTTTAAATCATATGAAGACTTTACCAGTAACTAAATATCAAGGGTGAGTTAAAGAAAAGGCCACTGGGGTTAGAGAATGCTTCTAGGAGAAACCTAAGGAAGAAGAGGATATTAAATCGATTTTAGGCCCACAGAGAATAAAAAAGTGTCACAATAATGCCTGCAGAGAGAGGAAATGGTGTTTTATTGGACTTCATGTACAGTATAAAATTTACAATAGAAATTTCACACACACTAATCGGACTTCAAAAAAAGCCCCAAGCTAACAAAAATCCATTTTGTAAAAGGGGTAATGTTATTAACTTAACTCTATGACAACATTGGAAATGTATTCATAAACAAGGATACAATACTACATATTCTTCAGATCACCTGACGATACCATTTAAGATCCATTGGGAACTGTGTCTTCTTCCATCTCCTCTTCAACTTCCTCTGTTGGTCCTACAAAATGGATACATCAGAATTATTTAATACCTGTTAAGACTTTACAGATACTAATCTCTTATACCCTATCTGAAAAGTGGGGATAATGATTTGAAGATTCTCACATTCACCTACAGTTATTGGTTCAATTATTTTACTGCACAGTTTGAGTTATACCCGTGGTAGCATCTGACCTTGTCACTGCCTAGTCTGATATGCAGCTTGCTTTATTCCCACTGAGAAACTACCCATTGTCTAGGCCTTCCACTGTCTAAAAAGGTCAGAATACCTGGTATATTTAGGGTCAGCAAACTGACCCAGAAAATTAAGCTTCTGTCTTTGAGGCTGTCAAATTTTGCCCAAATGATTTTAGTCAAATTCAACTATACTGCACAAGTGTTACATCTAAAAGGGTTTCACTTGGATTAAGATTCCTGCATCCTTTCACAGTGTCTAAAAGTTCATCTTTCCCGATTTATGCAGCATGAAATATCCACCCCCTTGTTCCATCCTTTTAACTTTTTGGAAATAAAATCAGACTGATTGATGACACCAATTCTTTTTTAACCATCTCCAACAACATAACCCATCCACCTCAGCCCACTGATTGAGATCATATCAAGTTCCAGGCAAAGTTTTAAAAAGTTATGTTTTTGATTCATGCTGTTTATATTACTCAATCACTCTGTGACAAACCAGAAGAGTAACAAAAGTATACAATTACCTGTTTTTCGTTCTCTGCCAGGTATCTGACCAGACTGCAGCAAACCCTTGAGTCTCTCCACTTCAGCCAGAGTTGTAGCATTTGCTATGGCATTCTAGAAGGGGAAGACCAACAAGTTGAATGAGTATTGATCAGGATGTTAACAAGCTGCTGCGATTAATATATAAAGAACATCTGCTTCAAGACAACTAAAATTTTACTGTAGAGAGAGTTACAGTATGTTGGCCTACTCTGTGGTCAAATCTAAACTCAGAACAAGATGTCACTAAGATCAAGAAAGGGACGCAAAGGAAGTCCAATAAAACCTCAGATTTCTGCAACAAGAAACCCAAAAGGTATAGTATGTAAGTGATCAGAACGCATTTTTCCTCTGTTACTTTGGAAAGAATGCCGTTACCAGTAAGAGGGGCACCTAACATCACTAAATTTCTGATCCTGGGCAGTTTCCCTACTTCGGTTTTCCCTATACATCATATCCTAAAAATGTTACCTTAATTGCTTCAACATCTCCTGTGGAGGGCCCAGCTTTCTTTTTGTCAGTTGGCAAACCAGCACCTGGATTGAAACTTGAAAGAAAAATAGAGGCATATTATTAACATCCCTATGAATGACATCTGCTTCTCTAACTTCCAAAGTTAAAACTTTGGAAGTATTGCATTCAATCAAGTGTAGTATCTTATCTTTGTTAACAAACTGATACAATGAAGAACTGCCTCCTTCAGAAACACCAGCAGGTCAGCTTCCCCACCTCCCACCCTTTTATGTGCTTCCCCACCTCCCACCCTTTTATGTGCTCATGAAGAGAAGCAGGCCTTCTGCATTAAGAAGATTATGCATTGGATTTAAGCCATTAACTTGGATGTTGCTGAACAGTCGAGTTCTGCTGCGTAGACTGTAATGAGAAGTCACCTTTTTAAAAAAAAAAAGTGGTTTTGAGCAATGGTATTCACCACCATCCAAGAGTAGGATGTTTGGAGCCAGCATATCTGGTGAGACACCACCAGAGATGTTAAGACATCCTGTTAACAAGTGGCATTTCAATTTACTCTCCACTGCCGCACAGGGAAACCCAGGTGGTGTTTCTGAAGGCAAATGCCAGTTTAAATTGGTTCTCTTTATCTTACGTTTTTGTTCTCTTGGCAATATCCTTTGCAAGCTGTGCACCCCGTTTGCCCTTGAACATTTTCTCTGCCTCCTGACGCTCCTACAGCGATACCACACACACAAAGTTAATTTCAATAGGAACATCATGTGCATTTTGCATAGCTTCTTTCCTTGAAAAACAAATAGGCTGACGACTTCTTGGATCAGCGAAGACCAGTGTCTCAACACTAGATTTAGAAGCACTTTGACAATAAGTTAAAAGGCTTAAACTCTGAGTATGGCAGTCTCAGACACTTCCCAGAGGAAATTCTTCCCCACCTTTTCGTCCTCAGATGGAGTGGAGGTTTATGTTAAGATTTCCTATTTCTTTCACTAAAGATCTGCTGCTGTACTCAGGACACTAAAAAGGACAAAGAAGATCCAAACTGTACTTAAACACTGGTGGTTTAAGCTACTGAATTAAGCTATTGAAACAGTGAACTGGTGAAGTAAAAGCTGCCTCAAAGTATGTATTTCATTAGACACCAGTATTGATGTAAATGTAGCTTACAAACACTGGTGAGTCGGGGGGGGGCACAAATTGCACCACCATTAAATTTTCAAATAAAACAAAACAAGAACAAATGTCTAACTAAAAGATCCTAATTACAGAGAGGCTAGGAAAAATGCCACTTACTTTTAATTTCACTTTCTGGAAATCCAACACTCTGATTTGTGGGACTTTGTGGATTACATACAATCTGTAATGCTTCTTATTTGTTACAGGGTTCCTTAAAATACTACGAAGTAAAGAAAGATTTTAAAGAAATTCTGAATACGAGAGACTGCTTCTTTTAAAGAAGATGCACGCTAAACTTTAAGACTGCACACTAAATAAATGCAGTAACAACGCTGCTCTTCATCTCTATGAAAAAGAGTGAAAGTTTGTTCTTAGAGTCTAGTTTACCATCTTAGTGAATTTTACTATGGAAATGAAAACGAAAACACAAACAACTGTAATTGTTCATCATATTTCTACAACAAACAAAAATCTGAACATTTCCTCCCCCCACCCCCGATTCTGGCTCATGATCTCTTATTGATCTCCTGGCTTGATACAATTCCCTCTGCTGATCAGCATGTGATTTAGATTTAAACTAAAGCATTTTGCAACAATAGATCTCAACGTAATTCTGAGAAGGTAAAATATACAACAGAGACGGTTGTATGCTTACACAGCACTTAATGTAAACATAGTGGCTAATTCCTATTTACTTTGGCAGACTTGGTCGTAACTGAAGAATTTTACCCATTAAAAATTATGTATTTTTTGTAGCCTTTTGTTTATTGATTCATTCTTTAACACACGTCTGGGTCCAATGGAAAAACCAGCCATTTCAAAACAAAGAACTAAGCCAGTGGCTAATAGTAAGCGTAAAATATGAAAGATTTTTTTAAAAGCAAGTATAACCGTACATTAAAAAGATCTGTTTATACACATTAAGATTACGTACCTCAGGTAAGTCAGTGATTTAATTGTTGCCAAAGGATCCAGTTCACCCTGAATAATGGGACCACAATAAGTAATCTTAAAACAGACTATAACACGGTTCAAAAAAAGAACTAGATAAGTTCCTGGAGGATAGGTCCATCAATGGCTATTAGCCAGGATGGGCAGGGATGGTGTCCCATGCCTCTGTTTGCCAGAAGCTGGGAATGGGCCACAGGGGATGGATCACTTGATGATTACCTGTTCTGTTCATTCCCTCTGAAGCCCCTGGTATTAGCCACTGTCGGAAGACAGGATACTGGGCTGGACAGACCTTTGGTCTGACTCAGTATGGCCATTCTTATGGTCTAACTTAACAGGAGTCCAAAACTTGTAATGGACGATCATTAGCCTCTAGCGTATCCAAGCACTCATATAAATAGTGGGTAAGTAAAAATGGTTGGTAGTATGCGGCTACTGTAAAGGATATCGGACTATAACAAAGGATAAAGATCATGTTCATTTCAAACTTTTTTTTAAAAAGTGAAAATGAAATGAAAATGTAATTTATTACAATGATCTGAAAATATTTTTTCTAGAAATGTAAACAAAGTACTTAACAATATCTGAATTACTCAGTATATAAACCTTCATTCAAGAAAGAACTGCTCTTAAATGTTCTGAATATCATTAGGATAAAATACCTTCAAAATAACAGGGGAAAAAGAAAAAAAAAAAGAAGAGGTAAAACAAATTTTAGTCTTAGGCCATTAGCACATTGAGATAAGGCTTAAGCAGATAAGGCCTTGACTACACTACCGGCAAAAATCTGCCTTTTGCCAACAAAGCAAGGGAGGTTACACACTACAAAGCTACTTTTGGCGGCAAAACTCTGTTTTGCTGACAAAATAAAACCACCTCGCTGAGAGGCATAAAGCTTTTTGCGACAAAGTTAAAGCAATAAAGCGTCAGTGTAGACACTGCTGTTTGTTTTGTCCACATAACTGGCTTCCACCAATATCCCACAATGCCTGCCATGACTGTTTTGATCTTTGCTACCCTGCAGGCATGCTCTCCTCCCCTTTCAAAGCTCCAGGAAGTATCTGCCATCTGAGCTGTGCTGCTCTGTGACATTAACTTGGAATGCTTCTGTTCTGCACTAACAACACAGTGGCAGGCAGACTGCTGCTGTGGGGAGTGGAGGGACTGACCGCCCTGCTGCTTTGACATTCCTCAGGTCACAGAGCTGCTCAGGATGCTGCTCCCTGCAGCTAAGGAGGCTGTGGGAGAACTTGGAGGGAATCACAAAACCATAGGCTGCTTCAGAGAGACTGCTGTGAGGAGCAGAGTCAAGGGATGATGTGGTGGTTCCCCTCCCCCAGGATTGGTTGGTCAGCCTGCTGTCTCCCCGGCCCAAGGCACACCACTCTCCAGCCCCCTTCAGTTGAAAAGCAGCTAACAATCTACTGGGATGCCCATGGAACAATGAGATTGAGAAACCTGCATCATGTGACGCTGTACCTGCCCCGTGGAAGCTTTGCAAACCCTTCCCATAGCACCCTGCGGCCAGCTACCACAGTGCACTGCTCTCTGTATGGATGCAAGAGCTGCTAGTGCTGATGCACTCTGCCGACACAAGGAGCATAGTGTAGACATGCAACAGCAGTTTTAATTAAAGTGGCATAACTTTCGGCAACAAAACTTTGTAGTGTAGGCAAGGCCTAACCATGCCATCAAGGACTTCAAATCTCAAGCCCCACACCAAGGACTAAAGTCTGCCCTTATTTATGCCTGTACAATAGTCTAGGACAAAATTTAGCCTTAAGAGGGTATAATAATAATACTGTTAGCATTCACAAGCATGTAATGCAAACATAGAAACTAGGAAGAAATATTGCATATGATTCCTAAACGGCTATAATACAACCATGAAAAAAAAAAAGTTTTTACATTGAGTGTTTCAGGTTTTTTTAATTCACCAGACTTTGTTTCTTTGAGTCTGTGTTTAGATCTGGAGCTGTTTAATTTCAAAGCAATGAAGTGATCCCTGTGAAAGTTTCCTATTCTCCTTTAACATTCCATGCCCATTTTACATCAGAAGAGTGTAAAAGAGGCATAAACCTAATCAAACTGGAAAATTAAAGAAAAGTCTGACCTTTTTGTAATAAAAATAGCACAATATCCAACTTCAAAAGGTACAGTCTAATGAAGGCCACAGTCCCATAAACAATCCTGCACACACTTAACTTTTATGCATTTGAATAGTTCTATTCACATGTTACTGTGTTATACCTTTCCTAGAAAAGCCCTCTATCAGTAACATCTTATGCTTCACTGCATGTCAAAAATTATCCTCTTGAGAAAAGATAATCTGCAATTAATTCATGAAAGGTAAATAAAACTGCTTTAAACAAAGCCATGTAACAACAACATATACAAATATGTGCATAATTCAAACTGGTTTGATCTATTTTTTTTTTTATTAGTAACTTACCAGCTCCACAATGCTATTATTGGTAAGAATGATCTCCTGGAGGTTGGGTAAGGCCTGTTCGAGTCCCTCACCGATCCGACTAAAATTAATATTTTAAAAAAATAATCAAAATCTGATCAGGTTGGTAATAAATTTTAATAATAAAAACATGCACACACATTTTAACCCTTCAATGCAATACACGTACAAGGGATCACCTGGTTTTGGAATCATTCACCCTGTTTCAAATAAAACAGTTTGGTTCTTTATTTGCTAATGTAAATTACCTCTGATCACATCCATTTTGTGCCCCACTTACCAATGCCCCAAACTTCATGAACATGACTTACATTTTTCACTGGTCTGAGCACAGGAATGGTAAACAAAAGCTACTGAGTATCTGTGGCTTTGAGCAAATCACAAACTCCATGCCTTAGTTTTCCTGACCATAAAATGAGGAGAATACTTATTGATTTGACCCAGGAGTTATGAGCATCACGACATGTAAAGCCCACTGAAAATGAAGCAGGCTACAATGCTGCTCCATATTGCAACATGCTGTGTTCCTCCATTAAATTAAAATAATCATTGGCCATTTGTAAATTGCACCACTCCAATGATACAAGGAAAAGCCAATACTGAAAACTGGCTGCACCCCAGGACTCCTTCCACGCACACCCCAAATCTATCCCAACGCTGCAGCACCACAGCCCCATACCATATCCTGTTGTTATTCATGAGTAACGTTTTCAGCCGCTTCAGCAGAGGGAACCCGTCCAACTTGCGGATCTCGTTGTCAGAGAAATCGATGGCATCAAACTGGTCCAAGGTGGCGCCCAGGTTCTCAATGACGGGGATTTTGTACCCTAGGGAGAAAGCATCAGACCCGGGTTAGCTGAAGTTAGTGTGGGGGGTGAAAGCAGCAGGTTCAACAAGGAATGCAGGGTACCCAGGCAAGAAACCGGGAACATCACCCCCCCGCCAAAGTGCGCACAACTGGAGTGAGGCTCACACACACACACACACACACGAACGAACACAGAGCCCCCGGTCTCCGAGCAAGGCCTCGCTTCGCCCCAGGCGCGCGGCTCCGAGGTCGGGGCCTGCCGGCCGGCCCCCAACCAGACCTCACCGCGCAGATCCAGCTCCCGGTCCCGCACGGCGTTCGTGTACTGAGCCGCCTGCTCGATCAGCTCCGCCGTCAGCTTCACCATCCTGCCGCGCGCTGCCCACGCCGCTCCCGAGTCCCGCGGGGCCTAGAGCGCCGCGCCGCGCAGGACACTGCCGCCGCGGGCCGAGCGCCGAGCCCCCGAGCCGGCAGGCCCAGGTCGAGCGCCGAGCCGTCGAGCGCCCGCTGCTGCGCCCCGCCTCCCAGCGCCCTAGCAACGGGGGCAGCTTCCCCCGCCCTTCACCAAGGAGTCACAAGCCCTGACTAGGCCCAGCTCCCCTTCTCCCCCCATAGGGGCAGCTCCTCCTATAGACCCTCTAGGGCCAACTCCCCCTCCTCCCATAGGACAGGAGCAGCTCCCCCCCATTCTCTTTTGGGGCCAGCCCCCCTCCTCCCCATGTAGACCCTATAGGGATAAGGGCGCCTCCCCCCCGATAGGGACTGGGGCAGCACCTCCTTCCTCCATAGACCCCATAGGGACTGGGGCAATGGGGGCCATGTGGTAGGCAGGTGCGAGGTGCTGTAATTATTAACAATAGTGGTAAGGAGGGGTAAGCTCTTGACTATAATTTCAAGTCACACAATGCTGGAAACCCACTGAAACCATGTTGGGGTGTGTCCCATCGCTGGGGAAGGGTGAACGCATTGCTTATGGTTAAATTGCAGAAGTGGGGCCAAAAAGGTCTGGGTTCTACTCCTGACTCTGTTGCAGGTTTTGCTGTGTGCACTTGGCTAAGTTATGGGCAGCCGAATTTTCAACGGTGGCCCCTGGGACTGCGTGCCTTAGTTTTTAGGTGTCCAACCCGAGAAAGTGTGGGCCCAATTAGCAGAGGGGTTGAGTGAAATACAAAAATTGAGACAGAAATTCAATGACCACTTTTGAAAAGTTTGGCCTTATCCTTCCCATGATTTAGTTTCTAAGATGCAAGAAAGGAATGGGAGGAACATTCCTTTACACAGGGTTAATGTATTTTGGAAAACAGTGATGTAGAAAAGTACTTGAGCATCATGGTCGAGAACCAACTGACCCTGAACTAGCGTTCAGATGTGGTGGTTAAACAAGCAAATGTGATCCCTGGATGTATAAGCAAGGAAACATAGCATACAAATAGGGTGGTGTTATTACCACTGCTTGTGGCATACCTGTTCACCATGGGAATAGTGTCCAGTTCTGATGTCCACATTTTAAAATGGAAGAAAACAAACTGGAAAGGGTTCTGAAAACAGCTACAAGAATGAGCCAAATTCTGGAAAATGTGCCTTATAGTGAGAACCCAAACAAGTTCAATCTATTTAGTTTAGCAAACTAAAACTTAGGAGGTTTCAGAGTAGGAGCCGTGTTAGTCTCTAAGGTGCCACAAGTACTCCTGTTCTTAAAACTTAGGAGGTTACTTGATTATGAGTTATAAGTACCTACATAGGGGAAAGCTTTCTGATAGTACACAGCTCTTCAGTCTAGCAGACAAAGGCTCAATGAGATTGAATGTTGGAAGCTGAATCTCAGCTAATTCAGGTTAGAAATAAGGCACACATTTTTGGGTAATTAACCTCTGGAACAATTTACCTAGGGATATGGTCAGTTCTCTATCACGTGCAGTCTTTAAATCAAGATTGGAAATCTGCCTAAAATGATTTTAACTTATGGGCTTGCTGCAGGAATCATTAGGTGAAAATCTCTGGCCATGTTAGGCAGCTCAGTTCACAATGGTGCCTTTTAGCCTTAAAAATGTGTGAATTTATGAGACAAAGTAATGCACCAATTTTTTCAAACTGTGTTGAGTTTCTTGTATGCAAAGTGCTTTCAAAATGCAAAAAAAAAGTGTGTGGGAAGTCGTCTCCCCTCCCCCTCCCCTTTGACACATGGTCTTTCCTGGGATCAAATGAAGTCAAGAGGTCTCTGACTGGCACTGTATCAGTGAAAGCAGGAGATGACAGTTGGAAGCCTGGAGTTTTCTGTTGCAAAAATATTTTTATCTTGTCAAACTGACTTTCCATGGAGCCCCACATGGTGGTGCACTAGCATTAGACATCAGGTGAAGAGCGAAGCGTGTTGCCAGACTAGGATGGTGACCCAGGACTAGGATAGTCGAGATGTCTGCAGATGAGGATTAGGGTGCATTGGCAAAGCTGTGTGTATGAGACTATAGAGTGCTGGGCTGCATAACACCTTGTTCTACCCCACTTTTGAAAGTACAGTAAAGAAGGGTGAGAGAACTTTCTATGTACAAATGCCTGGTGGCATCCTAGCTAGAAAGGTTGCTTTCTTTTGGACACAGCTGGATCTCAACAGATTCCACACCTGTCCTCACAGCGTGAACATACATGAACCATCAGTTCAGCAACTGCTCCCGCCACCTCCAATTACAAGTGCTAATGCTTGCTCTTTTTTAGCTCAAACACAGCACCAGAAGTTGCTGTTGAACATCAGTCCCCATAAACACCTTCCTGCTCTGGTATTTGCTAAGGTTACGTTGGCCTTTCTACCACCAGCTGCTTTTGCAGGCCTTGAGAGCTGAGCTGGAAACATGCTGCCAGCAGCACTGGGACATTCTCCCTTTGTGTCCATGCTGCAATGCACTTTTTAACGGTCACCCCTTTACTTCCACTTTTATGCAGGGAACTAACCAGCATTTGCTTTTTAAAATGAAAACTGACCCGTGATTAGCTCGTTGGCTGTTTGCCTAGTTTCAAGGTTCTGGAAAGATTTAAGTAAGTTGTAAATGGGGCCACACCGCTTTGGTGCAGCAAGACTTGATGGGGCAGGTTCTCTACTGGGCACAGCAGGGACGTGGGTCCAGTCTGGGAGCTGGATCAGCCCCCTCATTTGCTGCCTGTGCTCAGGATAGAGTCTGGGGGCTACTCTAACAAACTGGTGGCTCCCAAGGAACAATCTGCCAAATGGGAATGGCACAGAGCATCACACTCTAGCCACTGTCCCTCTCTAGCCCCTCCTTGTTATACCCCATGCTCTAGGGGATGCAAGGAGGGAGCCAGCAGAGGTGGCTCTGCCAGCTCTGTGCCTGCTGAGTGTTTGTGATCATTCTCTACTTCCTTTCTGCCGCTTGGGGAGCACAAAGAGAGTGGACAGGTACAGAAAATTTGCCCCTTTATTCTTATAGCTAATAAACATCGACACACATCTGAGGGTGCAGAAGTGATCAGGTGGAACAGGCCACTTTCAGTTACTGTGCCATCATACAAGTAGGCACTTTTCATTGAGAGTGCCACATGAGGTAATGCCATCAGTCAGTTCACCCTGATTAGAGGGTACCGCTGTGCCTCCGCTTAGACTGGAAGGTGTTTGTGGCAGAGGAGCTCAGTTACACAGACTCAGTTCTCATGGATTTCAACGGGAGTCAAACTGACAGCACAACTGTCAGATTTGATCTAGTATCAGTTCACTTTTGACCAGACAGCAAACATGAAATATCAGGGGGGCGGGGGAAGAAATAGGTGCCTATAAGAGACAAAGCCCCTACTATTGGGATGTCTGGTCACCCTAGTTCACTTGTATGTACATAAAATGGTGAGATGGCCAAATATCTGGGATCCACAGTTCCTATGGCCTCGTAAAAGTAATACAACCACCACGTGGACTTCCTGAGTAAAAATGGGTAGAAAGAAATTGATTTCTAGATGCACCGAACTCTAGTGCAGTAACTGCAAGAGGTAAGGACTTCTTAGCCAATGGCTGGATTTGTGTAACCCAAAAGATTTTATAACTCTTCAGGCACCCAAGGCAAGTAGTTTAATGGCACACTGTATTGTGTGTTATTGCAGCCCCGGTTCCTTTGAGATATTTGGGCAACATCACACCAGGAGTGAAATTTAGGCTGTGGCCAGAATTTCTCTGCAATACATTGTTACCGATTTGTAACAGTCATTCTCACACTGTGGGGCGTGGACCGCTGTTGGGAAGCAGGCGGCAGTCAGGTGGTACCTGGGTTGCATTATAAAAGACCTTAATCAGCACAACATATCACAACATGCAGTAATTCAGTAAGGAGAGGCACATAAGGGGCTCCTTGTTTCAAGTCAGATAAGTTAGGAGTGAGAGGGATACTCACAAGCAGGAAGAGAGAATTAATACCACAAGAATAACTGCTCAATGCAATCATGTAATGATATAGACAGTGCTGTCCTGAAGTCAAGTTGGGGCAATAACTAAGCACTCCTTGCTAAAGAGATTGTGTTCAAGTACCTAAGGGGTCAGGTCCTTCCTTTGAAGGAGGTGAATACAACTTATCCATATTTTCCTTTAATGGGATAGTCCTAGGCATTAGCTAGAACCAGACATTGCTATTTTAAGAACTGCTATTGACCATAGACCCATGGAAAGGTGACACACTGAGTGCTTTTGAGTTGTACCTGTGGTTTTAAACTTTCACAACTGCTGCTTTGTACAGTCAAAACATTTGTATGGAAGAATGTTTTAATGTGCCGGTGGCTGTGAATACAACCTTACCACCAACAGGCAAAGGATGGGTTAGGGCGGCTTTAAAGATGTCCAGAAATGAGCTGTTATAGATGTGTCACGAGACCAGAAAGAAATGTGCTTTAAGAAATTTCCTAAATACCCATTTCTCTTGAAGACAGAGCCACTCTGATTCTTTGAGCATACCAGTGGCTGAGAGGCCTTAATAGCTCTGAGTAAACTATTGCAATCACTTGGATAAATAAGCTGAAATTTATGACTTTACAAGCATGATTCCTGTGGGAGGGAAAAAGAGCCATACACCCTGCCCCCCACGCCAAAGTGTTTCCTCATTTACATCCCATATAACTTGCCTGATGCTGGTTGTGTTATACAAGTCTGAGAGCAATGTGTGGCCTCTGTGTTTAGACGAAAATGGAGTGGAATTTGTCAAGGCCGGTCCTGTTTAACTGGAAGGGAGATAGCTTTTAGGATGCTCGGAGTTCTGGGGATGGTGGGCTATCCTAAAGCGTGCTGCTCCTCTTAAAATAGACATCCTAAGTTATGTCAAGGACACCTGGAATATAGGGATAAGCCATGAAGGGATGCAGGGGTAGATCACTGCAACTGCCCTGTTCTGTACATTCTCACTGAAGCGCTGGTGCTGGCCTATGCCAGAGAGGATACCGGGCTAGATGGACCATCAGTCTGACCCAGTATGGCCACTCTTATGTTCTCAAGCATCTTTTTAGCATTTTGGTACATCTAAATTAATAAACAAGCAATGTTATGATCAGAGCTAACAGAAGCCAGAGAATTTAAAATTAAAGTGATACTTTACCCTTGAGTCACGTGACATCTCTTCTCATTGTCTATTGTTTGACACAACAATAAGATTTTGTAATGCAAAACCCATAGGCAGAAGCCATACTCATTTCATGTGGCCGCCATTGGTCAAACAAGTATACTATACAGCAAAAGGAACTAGAAGTAGACAGTGAATTATTCAGTAAAAGTGAATACATCTATATTTATACACAAAGTGGAATCTTTTTGAGGGGGCATCTTCCCATTTGTGAGAGCAAATTTAATTTGTGTCTTCAGTTTATAAAGCACAGCTCTAAGCACCCAACCATCCGTTGCCCCGGACTCCTGGCCACTAATTAAAAATGACAAAACAAACATAATAAACAAAGGACTGTCCATAAATTTAGCCCCCCAGACAACCCCCTCCTCAGCCGTAGAGAAGAGTGGAAAAAGACAGGTCTTGTAGTAGGCCCAAAAGGTTAACAGATCTGGATCTGGGTGGCTCACTGTGGGGTGGATTCCAACGCCCAGGTCCCCTCACAGAGAACAACCCACTCAGCTTCATCATGTTTATAGATTCATAAGGTGAAATCCTTGCTTCATTGAAGTCAATGGGAAAACTCCATTGATTTTTAAGGCCAGAAGGGCCCCTTGTGATCGTCTTGTCTGACCTTCTGAATAAACACACGCCATTGAATTTCACCAAGGGAAAATAAACTGAGGGAGATCCAGTTCGAACACCTCTGCTAATCTCACCTGCGGCAGTAAGTCCTGGGGAGAGAAGTAATCGCACAAGTAACTGACCATTTTAGGCCCTGCTAGGTTAAAACCACCTCCTTGAATTCCACCTGGAAGCACCGACACAATTTTCACCCACATTTGAACTGCAGGCACAACCCTGAGTACTTGTACCCTTTCCTACCTGACAAAGGTGCAAATACTCAAGTTTTGCACCTGCAAACAAAGAAGCCAGGCCTTCGCCAGGTCAAAAACTGGATTTACACCACCATAGTAAAGCCGTACTGAGCCCGGGAGTCCATTTGAACTGTCCTACCAACACAACGATATACATCCCATCCTCTGGAGTTAGATTGTTACAACCGGGCATGTTGGTTTAGTACTCTGGCTGCAGTGAGAGGATAATGCCTTTACTTTCATTTACTTCAAAGCCTGCAGCCACATTGCCTTGTGCTGCAATCCCAACAGAGCTCACCAAGTAAGCAGGGCTGTCCGGGTTAGTTCCTGGCTGGGGAACTAAAGAACAGCCCGGTGCTGCAGGAAGTAGTGGTGGGCATTTGTTTCTCTCGAAATCAGTATTTAAACAATGCCCCAGCCTAGTCTTAGAGGGCACCATACTGCTGGAGAATACATCTTTCAGCATAAAAGCAAGGTCCTGAGCACCTGTGCTCATTAAAAATTTCCTAGAACTTGGGTAACTTTGTTCTGCCTACTTAAATTCTCCCGATGTGAGAAGATGTTCTTCAGTTTCTGCCCTGACAGTCCTGTCCTTTTGCTATGTGTTGCTAGCTGCCATGCTATGTGTGGTTTGTATGCAGGTTTGCAAAGCAGTTTGGGAGCCTTCAGGATGAAAGGTGCTATGCGCAAATCATCTTTAGTAAGTATCTTGGATTTTTGCGTGATCTGAGCTTCCTCTGAAGGTACAAGCCATTGGTACTAGTTAATGAGAATGGGTGTGCCCCCTCTGCAGAAGAAATGCATCTCCAGCAGTAAGTACAGAGTTCCTCCCCAGCAAAAAATCTCGGACAACTGACTTTTGACCCTGATCCGTCCAGCTTCTATGCCCAACAAAATAAAAAAGACTTCACAGAAATATCATACACTTGATCTAACTCTGGCCTCAATGACCAGATAAATCTATTGACTTTGGCATCTTGGAAAGAGTACAGACTCACTCATCAGTGGATGTAAACAATTTATTAATTTAATGGTCAGTTCACAGAAGTTTCGCCTTTACGTGGTTGTTGATCCATTCAGTTTTATGAACAATGACATTTGGCCATCCCCTGTTCACCTGGCTGAGGTTTTATTGGACAGGCTCAGACAGGGTGAAAATAATTTGAATTAAAAACAATTGATTCTTCCTGCTTCATAAAGAACTGATAAAGTTTTTACTGTGAATTTCACTGGCAGAAGGTTTAACCTGTTAAAACTATTAACAATGAAAATCAGACCATGCAACATAAGAAACATCATCTACATATGTCTTATGAAAAGAATATCTTTGTTAGAAGTCTGGCAACAGAGGTCCCAGAGAAGGGGAAACACATGAATAAGACACATAAAAGATCCCCCACTTCCCATAAAAATAACAATAATAATTAATAATCTATGGAGAAAGACAGTATAAGTTATTACAAAAAAATCTCAGGACAACATAGCCAAATAAACTTTAAAACAATTATACAAACAACCACATGACATTCTGTCTGGAGACAGAGTGAAGAGATTCTGATTTGTTTTAGAGAACTGAGCTCGATAGGGAAGGTGTGTCCTGACCGGATCATCGGCACAGGCATGGGAAAAATTAGTGGGTGCTCTGGACCCACTGGCAGCCAAGCTCCCGGCCCCCATCCCACTCCACCCCACCCCACCTCCTCTGCCCCCTCTGAGTGCGCCGTGTCTCCACTTATCTCCCAGTGCTTCCTGTCCGGCCGCCGCCAAAAGGCCTTTTGGCCACTCCGGGAGGGGGAGGGGAGGAGGCGGAGAAGAGGCGGGGTCAGGGTGGGGATTTGGGGAAGGAGTTGGAATAGGGTCAGGGAGAGGGTGGAGTTGGGGCAGGGATTTGGGGGCAGGGGTTGGAATGGGGGCGGGGCAGGGCAGGGCCTCATGGAAGGGGTGGGGTCGGGGCAGGACCGGGGGCAGAGGGGGGTCGAGCACCCACCGGCGGGAGCAGAAGTCAGCATCTATGGGCATCGGGATTTCTTAGAGAGAGCTGTTAAGCCCATCGAATTGTTGTCATAGAGAAGAGGCTTTGATGCAAAGTGCTGGAGGGTGAAAATATAGGAAAACCATCTCATTTAGTTAGGAGAGGAAGAACCTAACCTGTTTCAATGATCAGAATGGAGTTCATCAACAATTTAATCACTATTTCAGAAGAGAAATGGATTGAGTAAATAAGACTCCTGAGCCATGTGGATGGACCCTTATGTCTGGCTAGCCTCCCACTGAATCGATGGGGTTCTGTGTGGGGACATGAGTCTGCTTGCATGCAACAGCTGGCAGGTTGAGGGCCCCAATGGGCTAAATTCAGACATGGCATTAGCAGGTGCACTAGATTGTCCCTCTTACACCAACTCTGAATATGGTCCTCAAGTCTCCAGTTATTGTCAAATTTATGGCCAGACAGAAACAGTTAACAACAGAAGCCAACGAGTAACCTGAATACTTTGCTTTAGAGCTTTTATCCAGCAGATTATTCCGTTCAGATTACACCATTCATCATTTTACATATGTAAAGAACAGAAAAACACGGTACTACTTTTATTTTTGTAACATGGATTTTTATCAGCCATAAGTTAGCATAAAAGAACAGAACGTGTTTCACCATTAGCAGCTGCTTCTTCTCAGAGACACAGAAATCCTGGGTGCTTCCGAGTCCTGATCTCCTGCTATGCCCTTGGAATGGTTGAATCGGAAGGATTTTGACTAAGAAACAAGGTGAGGTGTCTTGATCATACATCAGTCCCCATTCATGAGAAGCATTTGAGAGTATTAATATTGCCATTTGTTTTGTATCTTTGGGGCCTTAATTACCAAGTATAAGATCCTACCTAGATTTAATGCTATTCATTATGTTGCTACAGAAACAAATTGACAGAGATAGTAAAGCTATCAAACTGATGTTAGGCAGCACCATGTAAACTCTCCCAAAGTTGAAAATAAACTTTTGTCCTAAAGGTTCGGCAAATTGGACTTGCAGGGTGGCGGAATTCCTGGACGCAGATACTGAACTTTATCCAGCCATGAGACATGTCTGACAGCATAACTGTACAAATAGCTTCATTTCACAGAGCTTCTTTGATTTCACAATCTCACAGAGAGTCTTGAAAGCTGAGGGGCCACGTTCAGGACTAGGAGAATCTGAGAAAACAGATTAACATTTTAAATAAACAACCTCCCACAGGTAACAGGCAATGCAATTTGTTCCAGTGTTTGAGGAGAGAGCACTTTTGGGGGAGGCATCATCACCTGTTTGTAATAGAGAATGGAGACACTTTGTGATGAGTGGGCGAATTAGTTCAAGGATAAAATATAATGAAATGCAAACACGTGTGTCTATTTGAGCAATAAGCAAACATTTATCAGCCTTGCTGGGTAACCTGTGTTTCTATTGCAATCATTGTGTAGATACCACGATGGGAGAAATCACAGTGCTGTTTCAGGTCAGGAATTCTGTAACTTGATTTAATTTGAGTAGGTCAATTGTACGTTCCATAAATATGAAATCCCAGCATCCAACATTCTCCCTGTTTCTGTTGTGAAGAGAGAATGAAGAATCAGGATCATTTTGTTGACTACAGCTAGGGGATTCTTGGGAATGTAGATAACTGGGAACGGTGCAGCTGAAGGATTTTTCCTTATGTCCCTATACATTTCTCTCATCTATTCTCTGGTTTGATTCCAAGACCAGTTCCACTTGAATTCTAGGAAGCTTTTTATTATTATTATCTGACGGCATTCTAGGCACCTTGCAGACCTATAGAAAGAGGAGGGTCCAGATCCTCTAAGATATTGAGATGCCTAACTTCCAGTGAAATCAATGGAGTCTAAATGTGGCTGAGGATTTGGGCCCAGGTCCCTGTACAAAGAGTACTCAATCTATAGGCTCAATCTTCAGCTGCACCAGGGTGCATGGAGACCCGGGGGAGGCAAATGTATCTCTAAGCTGCCTTTCAGCCTTCCTGCATCCTGGGGCCAGTGTAAGTTAGAGCATCCCTGTGGTTGCACTAACTAATGCTAGCTGGAATAGTCCCCATGGGCTGTTCAACGGCTCTGAATAACCACAGTACAGCATGCGCTGGCCATGCCCTGACAGGACACATTTACAGAGATGGGGGGAGGAGGTGGGTGATGGAGAGCTGATTCTAATAACTTTATACCATTAGGGAACCCCCAATGACAGGGGAATCCCCAGCTGCCCCTTTCGGGCAGCTTTAAGACACATCTGTGCAACTGGGGTATCAGCCTGGGGTCTATATTACATGTTTACACTCTCGTTACGTACCATCCATGCAGGTTACATTTGTGATGCAGGAGCTGATGCGCAGATTGAAACCTTCCTTACACTTCACGCAGTTATCCCTGGAGCCTTCACAGGCTGAGCAGTTATCATCACACCTGACAAAGAGACAAGCGCACAAATAATGTCTCTTGGCACCACAACCATTTGTGTAGAGACCCGACAGACTGCAGGGCAAATTCAGCCTCAGGGCACTGAAGAGAATGGATTTGAACCCACTTACATCTAGACTGAACTAGCCCCTTTCTCTCTGGAAAACTTGAGCCACGAGGGGCGGAACTTCTTACTGGACTGGAGATAGGACACAGGAGTCCAAATTTCACATTTGTTTCTGGTCCAGAGTGATTAATAAGTTGCCATACTCTGATGGCCTAGGGGAACTGGGGTTGGGGGGTCCCAGCTATTTCCCTCCTCCTTCACCTTCTTAACAAAAAGATTAAAACAAAGCTAATTTTAATATTCACAGACAAAAAACATTATGCTGGAGAACACACATCAGGAATTTAAGGGTTAAAAACCTCACAGGAATGTTGTAATTATCCCAAGCCCAGGACATTCAGATGTAAAACTTAAAAGAAACCCAGCCATGTTAAAGTACAGAAATGCAGTTAAGGGTTGTAACCAAGCTTAACTCTGCCCTGTAGAGATGCCATGATCAGTAACGCTTGTTTCGGGGACACTAGTCACATCCCCAGGGTTTCTAAATTAACGAGATGTACTGTCCAGTTTCACATCGTTTTTTGTCTGGGAATAGATAAGTGCAACATCTCTTCACTGAATCACTTTTTTACTCTGTTTTTTGAGGAAGAAAGGCAGCGTGGATCGACTACAGAGATTCAAGTGCTAAAGCGGAAGGTGATGATACAGAAAAAAAAGAAGCAAGGTCAGACATTTCTCCTGTCTAAAGGAGACACGATTTACATGTGCCCATGAAACCTCCCAAAAGGATGAAACCTGCCGACTGGGTTTGATACTACCTGGAGAAATTAGAACATTTGGTTCTACTATTAAATAGTAACATTTATTCCTTACATATAATTAGGTGAAATTCAATGAGAGTTTCCACTTAAGTCAAGAAACTACTGTTTGAGAATGGACTAGAATCTGGTTTCTTACAGCACCTCTCCTGCACGAGCCATCTCAGGGCTTTGCAAAGGAATGCGTTAAACACTGCTAGTGAACGGACTGTGAAGGCAAATAGAGCAGTTAGTTTATGCTCACTATACCTTCCAGCGCCAGCCCTTTTTTTCTGAATACCAGAGTTACCCTTTTCAAAGGGCACTGGAGAAGTACTAATTTTCACCCCAGCCCTAAGGGTTTAACATCTGCCTTGAAGGAGAGCGCAGCAACCCACGGCAGGGTCAGTGGTGCCTATGAGCCCCAGACTTGGTCTGGGTTTAGAACCCAGGGCCTCCTGGTCCTGAGGCAAGACCTACTATGATCATTTGTTATGTGTATTAGTGTAGCCCCTGAGAGCCCTAGTCATTGGCCAGGACCCCATTGGTGCCAGGCTCTGAACAAATGGAACAGACAGTCCCCAAGGAGTTTACTATCTAAGAATGCTCCACGCTGACACTTTTCACTAATCA
The DNA here is from genome assembly GCF_965152275.1 of Natator depressus. Lineage (NCBI taxonomy): Eukaryota > Metazoa > Chordata > Testudines > Cheloniidae > Natator > Natator depressus. Next base: position 76,478,326 of record NC_134243.1, read on the forward strand.
CCCATGTGAAAAATCAGCTCCAGTGAAGAATTTCCGAAAGCTCCAGGCTTCTTTGAACATTTTAGTCGGTCTAGTGAACAGCATCAAGTAGCCAGTTGTTTTCAGGGTTTTTATCTTCGTTCCCTGTGACACACACTATCAGCAGCCCCACTCCGATTGCCGATGTATCCAATCAGCTATTAAGAATGGCTCCCTGTGCATTTCATGACGCTAACTTCAAAGGGAAAGGGCTCAAGAGGACACTGTACCTTGTGCAGACTTTATAAGGTAGACCTGGCACCGCCTCAGGGTAAAACCCCTGGCTGCAAGCAGGGACACATCGCCACTCGTGCAGGTGGAAATCTTTGGCACATTGTATGCATGCCTCTTTGCCTGGCCCTAGGGAGAACAAGAGAGACGTGAAATATTATAGTCTGCTACAAAGACAATTACCGCGTTGTGTTACGATGACTGTGTCAGACGGGAGCCAGGGACACTCAGGACTAGGATACATACTGCAGTCTGCTCTCTTCCAGAAGGCTGCGGCAGAATAAACAAGCTGCCTGAGACTATTGCACCAGCTGGGCTCTAAATGGTTCCTCAGCTCATGCCCACATCCCAGGCCCAGCTAACCCAACAGCCTGGTGAGAAAGGACCTTCAAGAGATGCCGACAGGCATGGGTGTGCAGCGAAGTGTCACCGGACATTTTTAGGAGCGCACACACACTGGCCAAGCCCTCAAGCGCCCACAACCTCCGATCTGTACTGACTTTCTGACAGAGTTTTTGATCCTGCTGTTAGATACCCCAGGCAGAGAGACCGAGACAAAGTATCAGCCCGGCGTTGGCCCCTACACAGCCAGCCCTTCATACACATGGTTAACTTTCAGTTGGGAAGGTTTGAAGCCAGGAGAAGATGGCAGGAAAGGCAAGCAGGAAAATCTGTCCTTAGGGAAGATCGCAGGGTTTGCAGTAACACCAGTAATACCAGTCTCTCCCTCTCTTCCTGGACCAGCATCCTCCTCTGGCTGCAGCCAGTTCCTGATGCTTTGAGAAAGGGAAAATCAATGTTCCACAACACACCTAAGCAAATGCTGTGTCCAGGAGGCAGCAAGGGGCGTCACCTCACCCTACTCCTCACAACCTCTTTGGGTTATGTCTATGCTGTATTGTAAATTCAGGTCTATGGGACCTGGGCTTATGGATTGGGTGTTTCCAAGCCCGCACTTGAGCGTCCACACTGCATCGTAAACCTGGGTTTATGACTGCTGGGCCCAGGTCTCAGAGTTGTGCTGAAATGTCCTACTGCACCATGCAGACCCTCTGACTGGGGTCTACAGCTTGACCTGCGTCCACACTGCAGAAGGACAGGGCCTGGATTCAGGTTCTGACCCACCCCTCTAGCAGGGCCCAGGATCTGGATCCTGAGTGTCTGGTGACCCGAGTCAGACTGATCGGTGTGCGGACGGAAGCGGAGCTTAGACTCAAACCTGACACAGAGCCTGGGCTTAGTGTGCAGTGTAGACATAGACGGCTGGGCCAGCCTCCCAGGAAAGTCCTGCTCTTTTTTGTTGTGACCACCAGGTGGTGCCATGTTATAGTGCAGTCTCTATGCAGCCTCCTCCTCAGCGTTGCCAGCCTCTGCGGCTCTTTCCCAGTTTGGGCTACTTTTGAGAGGCCTCAGCAACCGAAAATCTTGAATCAGCAACAACGGGTGACTTTTTGGGGCAACAAGTTACCTTCTTGGGTAACTAGATACCCCAGGCAGAGAGACAGAGACAAAGTACCAGTCTGGTGTTGTTCCCTACACACCAGCCCTTCGTGCACATGGAAAGGTTCAGAGCTATGAGAAGATGACAGGAAAATCAAGCCGGAAAATCTGCACTTTGGGAGATTTTACATAGATCCCAGCTGCTCCCCCGTCCCTGTCTCTTTGCTGCCACCTGGTGGCCTTTTGAACAAGCAGCCTACAGACTGTAGGATGTACCCAACGGAGCAGGGAGCAGCCAACTGGGACGGGCTCGAAACCCAGAAGTGGCCCACGAGTGTGACTGGTGTCTGGTGCTACAGTGTTGCCGACCTCGGCCATTTCTTTTGACATGGCAAAAAAAGTGGGCTGTTTGAAGGAAATGGACATTCGGCGATGTTAGGGCTACTTTGCACATGCGCTCGCTCGGCAAACACTCGAGTTTTGAGGTTGCAGCGTTGCTCGGCTGACTCCCCTTCCGAGCTCCAGCCCTCCATCTCACTGCTACTTGCAGTGCTGCGGGTGGGGGAGGCATCTTCCACGCAGCGCCGCTCCCTTCATATCTTTGCTCCATCCTTCCCCCTGCTGAGAGCCTCTGTCTCTCGCTACCTTCCCCTCCCATGTAGGCACTCCACCCTCTCCCTTTTCCAGCGACAGCCCCATGTCCAGCATTGGTCCTCCCTACAGCAGCCTCACTCTGCTAGGCTGGGTGCAGGCCTGGCTTATAGAAAGGTGGCAACAAATTCCTTCCAGATCCCTGCAGGTCAGCCGGTGCCCTGAAACCTGACTGTTGATTACCATTACTTTGGCCTTACCTCCTGCACAACCACCAGCATTCTGAGTGTCTCTCTTTGAAGGCAAAGCTGCTTCAAAGCACCCCTTATGCTTTAAAGGGGCAAGGAGGCCTCGAGCCCAGGAAACACAGATGCCGTTGCACCGCAGAACAGAGAGCTCACGGCTTAGGCACGGAGGGCTGGGTTTAAGGCCGTTTGGAGGAACGGCTTGGGACCCCATGCAGATGAAGAACGTACCAACACAGGTCTGGCAGCTCGTGTGGCACCTCTCACATTTCCGGGTCTCTTTGCTGAAATACATGCCCGGTTGGCATTCCGGGAGACAGCCTGCTCCTAACGAGCTGTTGGAAAAGCAGGGGAGAAAGTTTTACCGAAACATACAAATACTCCCCCAAGCCCTAGTGATTTCGCCATCGAGAGGTTTAATACAAGCCTCCGTGTAAGGACTGGGCAGCCTGGGACCCAACCCCCTCCTGCACTGAGGCAGCTTTGTACCCCCTTCCCCAAAGCGAAGTGAACCCAGCAGATCCAGTCTCCCTAGGAATCCTTATGTGGCACAGAGCCATTGTGGTTGCCCCCACACCAGCCCCGCACTGCTCTGAAGCAGGGAACATGACCAGGGTTTTCCTGCACCCCTCTGTAATAGGCCCTCCTAGGGCAGCCTTCAGCCTACTTATGCCGAAAGATTGTCTTGCTGTAGAGTGGCCAGGATCAGAGGAGCACAACTGTGGCCTATAGCTTAAAGCCCCCCCCTTGTACACTCCAACTTGCATTCCATGACTGCAGCCAAGGACTAGGCCCAGGAAGCCAGATTTTCTGTGCTGGCCAAGGTCTGCTCAGCACAGCAGAGAAGAGGGGTTGGTTTTCTGGTTCTATGCCTGGCCCCAGAGGCTGCTCTAAGCTACACCAGCTGGCCCAAGAGACTGTCTGTCAGCTGGCCGGTCAAGTCTGGTTCACAGATACCAAGCTCAGGCCCCAATCACATCTTGGTGGGGGATGCCACAGGGATCCAATTGCTGGATTGGAACGTTAATAATTGATTTACAGCCCTTTTCAGGACATCACCCTAAACACACAATGTGAAGATTATTTTAATCTGTACTTCCCTGGCCCCTTCTTTCCCCCACCAAATATTGTGTTATTAGGATCAGCGTGATTTAGTGGATAGCACAATAGAGTAAGGATTGGAAAGGGTTTCTAGCCCAGCTTGGCCACTGACCTGTCGCATGACCCTGGGGCAGCCTTCAGGCTACTTATGCTTCACTTCAGCCCACCGGGCCTCTGCTTCCCTACCCTTTGTTTGTCTTCTTGTCTATTTAGATTGTATGCTGTTCAGAGCAGAGCCTGCCTCTCGCTATGTGTTTGTGTACAGGGCCTAGCACAATGGGGCGCTGATCTCGGTGTGCTGCTGTAATACATGAATGCCCAAAACAATAATGAAGTTTAAAAACACGTGCAATACAATTGCACAGCACCACGACCTGCTGCCTTCTCTCCCAGCTGGGCAGAAGGCATCTGGAACTGAGCCAGCACTTGAAAAGACATTCAAGTCCTTCTAGGGACACTCCTTCCCCCCTCAAAAAAACCTCCTGCAGGATCTTTAATTAAATGTTCAAGAGGAAAAGGAGGGTTAAAAAAAAAAATAAGAAAAAATGACATGGGCAGCTGGCCCAACTCTTCCAAAGGCCTGTAACATAGAACGTGGTTAGATATTTGTAAGACAGAGAGATATCAAGGATTCACTCTTTTAGAGGGTGTTTCTTCTTTACTACCAGGACGCCTGGCTTTTGAGGAATTAAGCTGTTTGTTTTTTATTCACTTAGTGAGCCACCGATTAGTGACTCATGCCAAAACTGCCAGCTCTTTGGGGCAGGGACTGTTTTTTTGTTCTGTGTCTGGACAGCGCCTAGTGCAATGGGGTCCAGGTCCATGACTGAGGGTCCTGGCTGCTACAGTAATACAAATAAATCATGATTTTCTCAATATTGCTTGATTCTGAACACTAGCAGGAATTCCTTTGGATTCGTGCAGCCTACATCCCGAGGGCCACATTGGGACTCCCGGCTCCTCACTGTGCTGAGCAGTTACACGCCTGAGCAGTCCCAGGGCACTGGCTGCTTGCTCATGTGAGTAGGAGGATCACAATCGGGCCTCGAACTTTGCAATGTATTTTCCAAGGATAAGGTGCCACAAGCCTTGCAGCTGCTCTCAGCTGAGCAGAACAGGGTCTTACCTACAAGGATGGATTGGATGGTGTTGCAGCATCCACAGTTACTACAGCTAGAACAGATTAAATCTCAACTTTATTACACTAGTATTTGGTGGCCATTATATGGACCCCAAAGCCACTGTGTTTTGAAACAGCACATGTGCACGTGATCTGGGTTCAGATCCTGCCAGCCACGTTCACAATATGTAGAAGACCAGCCCTTACTCTGCGATTACTCCTATTGGAATCAACAGGGCTGTGTGAGCAGTACTCCATGGGAATAAGGGTGGTAGAATCTGGGATTTAGCTTTTCGTGTGTCCAGTGTATAAAGTGTGTTTTTAATCAGAGATGGGCCCAAGCCCAGAAATTCAGGCCCAGACCCCAAATCCAAGGAGTTCTGATCCAGACTGGGCCCATCTGTAGTTTAACACAAACCCCTTTGAACAAACGGCTTTGCTGCACTTGCAAACCAGATGTGATTGACAGCTCAGCCGTGCTCTGAAAAACCATAAGCCCCCTGTGGACCCTTCTCTAGGTTTCAGAAATAAGCAGAAACAGAAAGTTCTTATTGGAGATGTTCTGTTGGGCCCTTAGTGCTTTAATGTGACAGAGGGGATTGGATTCCCAGCTTAAAAGGGTACTGGACAATAAAAGGTAGCTTTGTATGGCTTATACCTGGCAACCACTTCCACTTTCCCTTTTCTGAGGGAATGCAGAATCTTTTGGCACTAGCGATTTTTACTTCTGGGAAGCAGTGCTGTTAAAAAAGTCACTCCGGTCCAAGTACAGCCTGTTGACTCTATCAGACAGCTACGCATGCTCCAGCAGAGGAGAACCAAATTCATGACAGTGGCCACATGGGCTCAGCACTTCCAGTTTCAAACACTGTGACAAAACATCCCAGTTTCACACTTTTACTTTTAAGGGGGAGAAGTTTTAACCAGGGGACTTGGGCTTCCCAAGGCACTTCTGAAAATGAGCCCTCGCCCTCAATCCCCAGTAGCACTGAACTCCCACCCAGCACAGCTGGGGTAAGAAGAGACAACGGTGGCTCTAAGCTGCCTTTCTACCTCCCCTCATTGTAGGGCTGAGCTCAGTGCAAGTTAGCACCGAAGGAGCCATCTTGATTTAACACCTGAGTGGTGGGGTGCAGTATGTGTTTTTCCAGGAGCTGAGACTCCAGCTTGCCATGCATAAGGAGCGATAGTTATGCCAGTACAACACCCCTTCACCTCCCTGGGGAGGCTGACTCTGGTGTAAGCGTGACTTTTTGCAGGTTAGCTTATGTCACTTGGGAAGGATTTAAGCTACCAAAATTAAATAAACAAACAAACAAACAAACAAGTAAAGTCACTCATATTGGAATAAGAGAGCCCACATGAGTTTTTGGTGCCGGCGTAACTATATCTGTACAACTAGACTGCTATAGCTATATTGGTATAACCGGTAAAACTTTCCTGTTTAAATAAGGCCTAAATAAGGGACCTCTGTGTTTGCAGTATGCATTTTAAATGCACCCAAAGTAGATATTTATAGGATCAACCCAATAACTCCTGTCACTAGGTAAACATCCCTTGTTTTGAAAAATTGACTGCATGGGACGTGCTGAACGGGGAAGGTTCTGAAGGAGCTCCCTGGGGCTCTTGTGGAAACCATACGTTGTATAATATTCAATGTAAACATTTGCTCTTTTTTTCCTTTTAGATGTCCTCCCCAGTGCATCCCCACCCCCACCCCAGCTTCTAAACAAACCCAGCAAAGGGGATTTAAATCAGACAGCATTAAGGGATGAGAAAGAGCCAGAAATGAGATGGCAGACACAGGAGCCCCATGCTGCAAGGAGCTGAGCACCCTCAGCTCCCAGTGATGTCCATGCTGGGACAGAGTGCTCGGCAGCTGGCAGAGGTAGGCCCATCTATAGACTACAGGCCTGGCTCCGACTCCCAGGGACCTTAACAGGGGCTGGACTAGGTGTAATGTGAGCATGATAGATAACATCATGGCCGTTAGCAGACTGAGGCCAGGTCTACATGATAAAGTTTTCACAGCACAGCTATGTTGGTTAGGGGCGTGGAAGCACCACCCCGCTAGCCAATAAAAAGCCCAGTGCAGACGCAGCTATGCTGACAGCAGAATGCTTCTGTCTACATAGCTGATGTCATCTGGGATGGTGGTGTTACTACGCTGACAGAAACACTCCTTCTGTAGGCATAAGCCGCGTCTAACACTAGGGGTCTCCACCAGTATAGCTATATTGCGAAGCATCTTCAGAGTGTAGACACCGTCAAAGACACAACTCAAAATGGTGGTCAGTGGTCAGCGAACAATCTGGGGCTGATTCTCCTCTCACTTAGACTGACTCCACTGACTGGTCTAAATCTGGGAATAAATCCATGGCAGTCTAAAGACCATTGATCAAAAGCCCATTTAATTAACGGGAGGGTTTGTATGGACTTCTGTGGGCCTTGGATCAACCCTAAATGAGGGGGAAATGAGACTTTTCTTTAGCAGTGACAACAACAACAACAATAATAATACCTAGCAGTGCCATTTGCGGCCCACTCAGTGCTATCGATACGTGGAGTATGGCACTTCTATACCACAGTGATGAATGCTGTCGATAAATGGATGGAATGTACATAGTGCTTTTAAGCTATAGGATGAGTTATGTTATATAATGACTGCTCCCTCCTTTGAATTTCCTGGCTTCTGGCAATTTGGATCACAGTCGTAGTGTTATTGAAACATAGATATCTATTTTTTAAATTCCGCTTTTTGATTTTTCATAGTGTGCAGATTTCACATCAGTTTCTGGAGTTTAATATAGAGAGACACATTTTGAAAGTATTTTACCTGAATCCATCCTTGCATAGAATACGTTTCTCTGGATCACTAGCACATTTTTTACAGCTTTGATGACATTCGAGACAGAGCTTTTGACCTTTTAGAAACAAAAAGTCAGTGTAAATAAAATCTGCCCAGAGAGATGCAAGCAGCAGTCTAGCCACAATGCACAAGAAAGATCTTACGAGTTGAAAAGTCCTACGGTTCAGCAGCTATTTGCAGGCAACAACTTACAGAGGTAGAACAGCATTTTCGAGATACACGTGAGCCCTTCCTACTAAAAGGACATACAGATGGGTGGTGGTCAGACTATGTGGATAACTCACAGGGACACACACAGTAAATACTTACTTGATTAAGCCAAATCGGCTAGCAGTTTTATGATGTTTCTGATTCAAAATATTCTGCTTCTCATGGATATCAATTTATCACCATACATTTCAATAGGCCAGAAGCTGCACACATTTGTGTGGGTTCTGACACATGCTATGGATCTGATCCAACTCTCATTAAAGTCAATGGGAGTTGGATTGGGCTCTATATTGTCCAAATCCTTACTCAGACAAAGCTCGCATTGACTTCAATGGGGTGTTTTGGGCTGATGGGGCCTCATGGATACATTAAGTATAGACGGATGTCGATCCACTATGTGAGTAAAGTAAAGCAGCAGCATTCCTATTCTTGCCCACAACTGGACTTACTAAAAGTGTTCACAGTGCTGTCAATGGCTACTCATTACAGACACAATGGAACAAAAGGGCGCACCGGCAGGAAGGGCTGGGAGAGGAATGACATTCCAGCTGTTAGACTCAAAAATGTGACCTTTAATATTATGGGGGAATGGCATTTACAATGGGATATTGGAAAATGTCACTGTGTTTTAAATTATCCTCTTTTCTCTGTTCCGTGGCTTGCATTGGTTACCTCCTTTTTTTCTCTGCCCCCCTCCATGGCAAGTGATCCAAAGCAAAACACCTTTGTGAGACAGGTGGAATAATAATAAATAATAATAATAATAATGCCTATTGAATTGCAGCAATGGCAATTAATAGTTACATTTCTATAGCTGGGGTTTCCGCCTTTGAAATCACAACTAAGGGTGGAATTTTCCAAAGGTATCTAGTGAATTAGGTGATTAAGGTCTGGTTTAGGTCAACGCAAGGCAACTTATATCAATCTAACTATGGAAGTGTCTACACTTAAAGTTTGCTCCCATCAACATAACTGCCCCACTACTCCGACTTAATAACTTCACCTCCAGAAGCCGCTTAGGGCTTGTCTACATTACCCACTAGATCAATGGGCAGCGATCGATCCAGCAGGGGTCGATTTATCACATCTAGCCTAGACACGATAAATCGACTGCCGAGTGCTTTCCCGTTGACTCTGGTACTCCACCAGGGCGAGAGGCGAAGGTGGAGTCAACGGGAGAGTGACAGTTGTCGACTTACTGCAGTGAAGACACCACGGTAAGTAGATCTAAGTACAGCGACTTCAGCTATGTTATTCACGTAGCTGAAGTTGCATAACTTAGCTCGATCCCCCCACACACACACACACCTAGTGTGGACCAGGCCTTAGAGTCAAGGTCAATATAGTTAGAGCAACGCAGTGTCAGTGTAGACACTGTGTTGTTTATCTCGACTGTTACTGGTTTTCAGGAGCCTTCCCACAATGCCCAAGACTGACAGTACAATCGATACAAGCGCTCCTGGTGAGGACATGCACCGCCGACAGAAGGAGCAACGTGCAGACACACAAGCAATGTAATTTCTGCGGTGGCTGTATGCCCACGTATGTTAGAGGAACTTAATTTTGTAGTGTAGACATGAGCTAACTGTCATTGACTTTCAACGGGAGTTAGGTGCTTAACTCATTCAACCTTCTACCCTAAGCATGGCGCTGGGAGAATTCCTGAGTTCCAGTCCAGACTCAGCCTCTTATTGGCTGTGTGGCCAGAACCGTTCATTAACAGTGCCTCAGGTTTTGGGGGCTGAATTCTGAGAGGTTGATTCTGCTGCTGAATCTGAGAGGTTTCTCATTATCCACAGCTCCCTCTGAAGTCTACTGGAGTTGTGCAAATCAGGTCTTAAATGTCTTGAGTCGGGCACCCCAAAATGAAAACATTAGTGGGCACATTTGAAAGCTATGACTCTGACCTTGGCAATCAGTTTCTCCGCCTGTAAAACAGGGATTATAATACTGTCCTACCTCCCAGGGGCACTGTGAGGGTTAAGCTAGTTCATGCTTGTAAAGCATTGGGAGTTTATCACCGTGGGCCTATTAATGAGGATGATCAGTCCAATTTTTGAAGAGGCACTGTGCATTTTTTCTTTGCACTGTCTCACGTTACTGTAGCATTCTGGTTCTCATCACTAGTAGCAGCGAGAGTGCCATGTGAAACTTGACTGCAGTAGAGATCTGCCTGTTAGATAGTGATTCAAAAGCTAGTCACATGGAGGCTCCATCCTGACATGTTAGATTTCTTAAATTCTTCCATTCGTGTTCATTTGGGACAAAACCCCACCCCCACATTCTCATACTCCAGTCTGTGAATGGTTCACCTCCTTACTTTCATCAGCGTAAAACCCAGCTGGACAGAACACCACACATGCATGTGTTTCCTGATGGTGATAGAAACCACGTCGGCAAGATGTACACTGGTTTCGGCCCCTGCCCGTGCAGGTTTCGCACCCCTTCTGGCATCTTCGGCATCGCCTGCTTGCGTTGTCCCCAAAATACCCCGAAGGGCACGAGCTCACACACACCCTGGAGAAGAATTAAACAAACCAGATGTATAATCAATGTCCGAGGGCTCACTTCTGCCAGATGCATCCAGTGAAGTCAACGAGAGTGGAGGGCGCTCTACGCCTCACTGGATTGGCCCAACAATTACACATGATAAAGAGATTACACTGTAAGGCAAAAAGGTACGGTGATAAATCCAGGGATTAGACAGTGAGCAAGGGGCTAACTTTCTATTCTACATAGGTTCTTATGATGCCTTCATCACCATGGTATCCGAGTGTCTTCCAGGAGTGCATTAAGCTATGTGACTAATATCGGTTACCTGTAGTTCATCATTCTCAGCTCAGCTTCACTTTCCTCCTGCACAGGTGTTCAGGCGAAGGCTTAGAAATAAAGGAGACAGAGGTAGAAGAAAGCCTTTGGGGAAGCATCTGGTATTATTGTCTCATTGTTTCCTTATGTTCTTCTGTTTATCTATTTGTATCCTTCTGTGGTCCCTTCTTATACTTAGTCTGTCATTTCTTTGGGGCATGGATCATCTTTTGGTTCTTCGTACAGTACTTAGCACAACGGAGCCCCGGTCTGTGACTGGGGCTCCTAGGTGTTAAGGCAATATAAATCATATTAGGACTAAGTTGAACCTCAGGTTAAAGGAGATTTTTGTTGCGCTTTTCTTTGAGCTTGAGGAAATCTCTTGTTAACTGCACCTATGTTCTTGTTTCTGCTGAGTCATTCCACCGAGTTACAGGTGTTTGGAAAAAAAAATAGTATTAAACAGTGTCATAGTATGATCTTTGTGGAATTAGTTATTCAGGTGGGATTGCTTTGTTAAATACAAGTTGCAATAACCAAGTCTGAACTGACAGTATGCAATCATCTCATGTGAGATGCAAATCAATCTAAGAGAAGATTTAGGTGTTAGGACTTCTAGACAATCAATCCAAGAGAAGATTTAGGTGTCAGGACTTCTAGGCGTTGTGGCAGTATGATGTGTGCTGGCTTCCAAGGATTATACTACCAAGTATAAATTAAACAGATGCACATTTAGACATCTGGAAAGCAAAGGAGTGTGGATCCCAGTTCCCAAAAGGTACAGTATTCTCAGCTCATTAAGTCTGGTGTTTAGCAGTACAGGTGCTTGGTTCTCATTTGGCATTTATTGTAAAGAAATGCTGCTTATGCAATTAACTCCAGCACTCGCCTGTCTGACTGTCTCAGTGGGATGGCGACTGCACACCAGTCATCCTACCAGACAGCTCCCCTCATCAGCATTTTTACTTGCAGAATTACTAGATCATTTCATCCTTTAAAACAATCTACTCCTATTTATTCTTTATTAATTAGCAAGGTCTAAACTGAATTTCAGTGGTTGGTAATGGTCTTTAAAACCACTCCCATACATAGCATGGGATTCAAAGTTTCCTACAGTTTCCCCAATGTTTAACGCACACTGACTTGATAACTAGTTTGGGCAAAAACTTCAACAGAGCCAAAGTGATTTAGGAGCCTACATCCCATTTTCAAAAGTAATGTAGGCCCTTCAGAGCCCAAGTCTCAAAGGACTTAGCACCTACATGCCTCTTGAAAATGGGACCAAGACTTCTGAGTCATCTAGGTCCTTTTGAAAATTACACCCTATATCTTCCTTATGCCGTCCATCACCCAATTTAAAGCAGGAATCCCAGAGCTCGCCCTCTTTCTTAAAATACATTTTCACATGAATACTAGTGCTTATGAAAGGTGCCAGATCAGCAGTCCGGTGGAATGAAGTCCTCCATTTACCCGTAAGACGGGCATGACACAGGAAGGAAGTGACAGAGCTAAGAGCAGTTCATTCAAGCATGCACCCAAAGGATTTTATAATAATTAAATATAACCTGGCACATAAGCCCCCAAACACCAGTCAGATGGAAACAACTTTCGGTAACTACCAATCTGGCATTGGAGTGGCATTGGAACCGGTGACCTTGAATGATTTAATTTTCGAGGACACTCATCACCGCAAGATCTGAGCCGCATGAAAACATTAACAATGCCCTAGAAGGCAGGGAAGTACCATTATCCCCCTTTTACAGGTGGGGTTTGGAGAGATTAAGTGACTTGCCCAAGGTCACCCATGGCATAAGCTGGAATAGGAGCCAGGTCTGCTGAGCCCTGGGGTGCTGCCGTAACCACAAGACCATCCTTCCTCCCCACTACGGGCAACAGGTTTGTCTTTCTATTAACAGATCTCAACCAGGCTTCTCTTTCAGATGATATTTCATTAAACTAGCGCATTCATCATACGCTAACTTGCGAACAAAACGAAGGCCTGGTGGTTAAAACACTGAACGAGGATGCAGCAGATCAAAGTTCAGGTTCCTGCTTTACTACAAACTCCCTGTAAGACCTTGGGCAAGTGACTTCATGTCTGTGCCTTTATTTCCCCATCTGTAAAATGGGACCAATAATGCTCCTGCACTACCATCCTTTGTCTGTTTAGATTACGAGCTATTTGGAGCTGGGGGGGGCTGTCTGTTATTAGTAGCACATTCAGCTCCTAGCACAAAGGGGCCACTTCTGTAATGCAAATAAATAACATCATTACCTGCCAGTTTTAACACTTCCAAGACTGTAATGGATGCAATTCAAGCACTGATCTGCATTAGGACCATCACAGCCTTTGTTGCCACATTCAGGATGACATGGACCTTAAAAAGAGAGAGAGATTTCTGCTGAAAGAATTTGCACAAGCTCTTCCAAGCACACCCTGCAAGTGTTTATGTCCCATCCCCATGTGTGTAAAGGTATAAGGTGCTGAGAAACTGTACTGATGGGGGCTAGCTCCGGAGAACGATAAAACAGGATAGATTTGGCCCTCCTACTTTGAGAATTTTAAAATTAACACAGAAGGGCCAGAAAGCCATTTCATTCTACTTGTCAACTGTCCCCCTAACATGTATGCAGAGGAGGGGGACAGAGAGAGTTACCATCCTAGCACTACACAGCATCTAACAGCCAAAGGACAAACCGCAGCAGTCAAATAAGACTTCGTGTCCAGGTTCTATATGTAAAGAAAAAAAATTTGCACAAACATACATATGTGTTTATGTTAAGATGCGCTTTGATTTTGCGTGCGTGTGTGCTTCTCTCCTAAACAACTACTGAGCTATTATATTATCTGGCTAGTAGAATAATATTTGGCTATCACAACAGTAACAGATACATATTCATATGTTACTAATTCATATTTGTTATCGAGTGAAATAAAGTTCAGAAGGAATAATAAAAAAAAAAAAGAGGCGTGTCTCTTTAAATGTGCTGTATTCAGGTTGACGCTTCCAGCTAGAACAATTCTTTTGCAATAGCATCGTCCAATCAGATGTGAAGGTGGCAGCTGGAAGAAAACTATAGGTGCATATACACCCCCAAAAGGGAAAGAGAGAAAGTGATACAGGAAATACAGCGACTGAAATCTCTCCAAAAGCAGTGACCATGAGCCTGCATGACTTTCGAAAACCTACCATGGCCATCTCATGTGATACTATTCTATCACCATCAGAGGAAAAGGACATCTGAGGAAACAGCTTTGTGGGGCATAACAAAAGTAACTGGAAAAGTATAATCGGGGGGACGAGGGGGGAAGTTGACTATAGAGACAAGGGCAGAGAAGGGAGACAAGAGGCACCGGATACCAGGCTGTGTCTCTGACAGCTGTCTTGCCAACAGACTCATGTACACATGGGAAATTCTGCAGTGACTTCCCACCGTTGCTACCTCCAGTTTGACTCCACCCAAGTTACTAACACTGGGGGCCCTGGCGTAGCCAGGCCATTGGCTGCTGCCAGTATTTTAAGTACTGTGAGTGAAATGCTGGCCTCCCCTGAAGTCAATGGCAAAACTCCCATCGACTGTCACGGGGTCAGGATTTCACCTTGTGTCAACTAACACTGCTCAAAAGAGGTCTAATACATATATGTAATGCAACATCCCTGGGAGGGTTATCGGCAGTGGGGATTGAACCTTTGATCTCTGGAACTAAAAGCATGAGCCGCTACTGCCGGAGCTAAAAGATTTGCTTCCGTTGGTCAAGGCTATAGCAAGCTTACTAACCTCAACGTGGTCCAGCCACCACTGGAGGGGACATATCACACTGGTCGCATAGTTCTATCACAGGGCTGGGCCTGTGTTCCAGCTTTGCAAACAACATTCTTGATCTTTCCAAACAACATTCTTTTCTCCTCATAATTTAGCATTTGCCCCTAGCCTTTCCCCATCCCTACAGAAATCTCAGCCTCTGGTGACAGTCCCGCCAGAGTTTTATTTTGTTTTGTTTTTAAAATAAAGAGTCTTACACACATCCCCCAAATCTACACCAACACCAGCCTCACTTTTGTATTTCTCCCATCCTTTCCCGTCCCAGCTGTATTTTATGTGGGGCAGGGTCCTGTTTGGCTTTCTGTGGAATGTTTTTCTGAAGGGTTTGGAACCAACCCAATCTCCATGTGCAAGGAAATAGCAGATCTTTCTCGTTCTCCTGACATTGGCACGACCAATTTGTGGTACGGGCAATGAAACAGGTCATTTTTCAACTTTAAATTTTGTTCCTTTACACAATCCCCCTTGTAGCATCCATTTCTTTACCGTCAGTGTGTGGGCTGGTGGATAGGTCCAGGCTGCTCAGCCCTCTACGGCCCAGAGCAGCCCAGCCCACTTTCCTCCCACCCCACTGTGTGCACCACAGCAGCACCAACAACCGCAAGGGAATTTAGACGCTTTCTTATCCAGCCTAACTCTGGTGCCCTTCCTCCCAGAAACAGGCTGGTTCTAGATGCTCAGAGAGCATGGCTCACCCCCGCCCCCCCCAAACCTGTTTTCACACCAACCACCTGGTTAACTTGCCCAGCCTTCAACACAAAACATTGCAAGTGCAGCCCCGTGACAGACTGCAGCGTGCTCCTGAGATGCCATCCCCCTAGTTCACAGCAACCATGCTCACGTGCTGTTCTGCAGCTTAATGTTTTGTTTCTCATCTCGGGTGAATCTTGAGAATGATGCTGGATTGGCCACTGGGTGACCGAAGGCTCGTGTTTACCCAGGGACCAGCAGAACCAGCATGGACAGCAACAGCCCACGTTGCCTCATGCTACTCAGAAAGGTGGAGGGCAGTTCTGTGTTTCTACTGCCCATTCTATTCTGGCCTCTACAGACACCAGCAAGAGCCCACATTGTGGTGTGCCCGCAGAGACACCGTGAACAGGACTGAAACCATCTAGATCAATGATCTAGCAGATGGCAATAGCTTTTAGTTGCTGTGCCATCTGTGGCTGGATTTGAACTGGTGACCTAGAGGTCAGAGGTTCTATATCCCATTGTCTAGTCCTTGAACCTATATTTTATTATGAATATTTTATCTATTGACAATTGAACTACAAAGTCATATCCTCCTAAAACCTCTGCAACTCAAACACTAGGCAATGCCAGACTGCAGTACTCTGCTACCCCTGAGACTTTGTAATGATACACTGCAACAAAGGCGCTGGCCAGGAGATGGAAAGAATTGAACCAACTCAACTTTCATTTTAGAGACTTCTCCAACTGCTTCCACCAGGTCAACTCTCTTGAGATGTGGTGAAGCTGACCTCTGGAACTAGCAGCTTCACTTGGTCCAGAGGAAAACAGAGAAGTGGGAAATGGGAGGAGAGTAGAGGTGGGCGAATAACAATTTTTCAACTCACTGGCAATTCTGAAAAGAATTTGTAAAAAAATTGTTTGGGGTCAAAATGAAAATTTTCAAAATTTTCATTGAATCAAAATATTTTTAAAAAAAAAAATCAGTTTTGGGTTGAAATGTTTTGTTTCAGTCTTGAACATTTTGTCATGGTTTGGATTTTAAAAAAATAAAATTAAAGGAAATTTTTAAACAAAAGTGATTTTGAACTGAAAAATTACAATATTTTGAGGTTTTCAGAATTTGATTTGGTTTTCAATCAAAACTATTTGGCAAGATTTACACAAATTTGCAAAATGGTTTAGTGTCACCGAACCTGGATTGTTCTCTGAAAAAAAATGTTTTGTGAGAAAAATTTTGCCTAGTGCTAGGGAAGAGTTGTCTTAGTCTTAACATTCATGAGCGCCTTAACCAGGTATCCTGATGTTCTAGTAACTCAAGATGGGCCTGAATCAATACGCTATAACTCACCCTCACCAAACTCTGGAAACGTTTAGTTCTGAGGCACTTGGGCTACTAGGAACCAGAGATCAGAAGGGTGGGTGTGCAGATGGGGAAGTGGCTGGGAAATAAAGGGGAAAGGGTGTGGGAATGATTTGCTACCAAAATTAGCTGGCGAACACAGAGGTCTCCAGAGAGTTCAGTTTCATTACAGATGCAGGTTGGTTAGATAGACCAAGGCAGGAGAGACCTGTGTCCTAAGAATTTGACTGCCCAGCTCATATAGAACCTTCCAGTCAAGCTTAAAAATCATCCATATTGTACAGATTTTCAAAAACTACCCATTTGCACCTCACCATAGTTTAGAAGACCACAGGAAAAAAAAAACAGACCAGTGTTCAAATAATTTAATTTTTTTTGGAACAAGCTGGAAAAGACAGCTACAGCTGCGTTGGTGGTAGTGTTAATAGGAGGGGCAGGAATCCATTCCAAAATTCTTTAAGCCAATCCTTCACTGGCTCCTGAATTGTCAGTTTCATTGGTATACAGGAAGGTATTGCATAAATGAGAGGTATATGTTCAAAATGCAGCCCAACATTTATCTAGCAGCCATAATATTTATGAAGAATATTTGCCAAACCAAAACTAGGTGTCTTTTCTTGCTAATCGTTTAGATGCAGTGTTCAAAGGCCCAAAGAATAGATTACTATTCCATAAAATCCCATTATAGCTTTCCTCCTGTGGGGCACCTTGTGAATTCTCTACGTCACATGCGTTGCTAAAGGTGCTATATGTAATTATACAAGTTTATGCCGTAGAGAGAATTTTTTTTTCAGCCGCCCTTCTCTCTCTCATGTCCTCTAGTCATTCGTGGCATTAAAACAGTAATTACAAGGCAATTCTCACTTTGGCTGTAAGTTCCCATGGGCAGGGACTGTCTCTAGACAATACCATAATATAAAGAAGAAGGACGTAAAAGTCAGTGGGTGGAGATAGGTTGGGCTGATTCTCATTCATACTAGGCCCCTGTATACTGATCTGGCTGATGGAGCAGGGCCATAAAGTCATGCAAATGTACTTTGAGCTTCCTGGAAAGGAGCGGTCAGGCATGTCTCCACATACAGCACAGCAGCTGCGCCACTGCACTGCGTCTGGTGAAGACGCTCTATGCTGACGGGAGAGAGCTCTCCTGCCAGTGTAATAAAACTGCCTCCGCGAATTGCAGAAGCTCTCCCGCTGACATAGCACTGTGCATACGAGCAGTTATGTCACTCGGGGGAAGGTTTATTCACACCCTTGAGCAACGTAAATTATGCCGACATAAGCTGTAGTGTGCACAAAGCCTGAGTGTAAGGGTATGTCTCCCCTGCAATTGGAGGTGTGACTGCAGCAGGGGTAGACATACCTGCATTAGGTTTACCTGCACTAGCATGGCTAAAACTAGCCGTGTACATGTGGGGGCGGAGGCTTCAGTGCAGATCATCAATACAAGCACATATCAGGGGCCCTGGCATGCTTGTATGGCCCGCACTGAAGCTCATGCCACCCTGTCTGCTTTGCAATTTGTCACCAAGCCAGTGCGGGACATGCCATGTCTGTGCTACAGTCCCCCTTTGGATTGAACTGCAGATACACCCTAAGTGAGAATCAGACCAGGACACATTTTTCACGGACCTCAGTTAATAAACCAGGGCTTCTTATTACAGCCTTGCAGCATCTATACGTTTTCCCTTGGGCAGCCCCTGTACCTGTTGACTTGGATAATCTTTACAGTGTGGCTCAGCAGTCTTGTGGTGGTGCTTCACCCCACTGATGCGTTCTGTAAGTCCTGCTATCCTCTACCAAGACTACAGAAGAGAGGTTGCTGCCAGGGCTGTATCAGTGTTCTCCACAGGCTGGAATTTTCTAAGGGGCCAAAGGGAAGGGCCCAAACCCCAGAAAATTTCAATGGGAGATGTCTAACTCTCTTAAGATCTTTTGAGCAATCCCATCCTTAAAGAACAGCCAGCATCTGGGGCTCTGGGATCAATTTCCATTGTAAAATATAAGAGACCCAATTCAGGCCTAGTGTTCTCAGCAGAATTTCTCCTATGAAGTCAGAGCTGCATTCGCATACACCCACTTACAATGAAATAAACAAGGCAGCAAACTCAAAGCCAATCAAAGGAAACTTTTTCACACAAGACATAATTAGACTGTGGAGCTCATTGCCCCAGGAAGTCATTGGGTATGTCTATACTGCAAGGCAAGCCCAGGGTTAGTAGAACTCGAGTTAGCAGACCTCAGGTTTGTTAACCTAGGGCTTGAGTATCTACTCTCATTTGTTACTCCAGGTTAGGAATTGTTGAACCCCAGGTCCCAACCTGGGGACCCAGCATCTACACTACATTATGGGGGTCAAAATCCACCCATATCCCAGAGTTCCCTGGTGCCCTCCCAAAATGAGGCCACTTTAGCTCTTTGCTTGTGGTGCAGCATGGAACAACTTGACTGTCCACCAAACTTGACTGTCCAGAGGACAAAGGAAGTCAAACTGTGGGATACTTTTGGCAGACTCCCAGAGCATGAGTCGAGGGGGGCTGCATCTATTCTGCAAAGCAATAGGGCTTGAACCCTGAGTCCTGGCTTGACTTAGGCCTTGTCTACACTTCAGGGGAAATTCGATCTAAGCTATGCAATTTGAGTTATGTGAATAGCGTAACTCAAATTGACGTAGCTTAGATCTGCTTACTGCAGGGTCCACACTATGCAATGTCAATGGGAGACACTCTCCCGTCAACTCCCCTTACTCCTCCCGATCTGGTGGAGTAGAGGAGTCAACGGGAGAGCGATCTGCAGTTGATTTAGCAGGTCTTCAGTAGACCTGCTAAATCGACCACCGATGCATCGATAGCCGGTCAATCCCATGGTAAGCGTAGACAAGCCCTTAGGGTTGGGCCCTCTATTCCCATGGGGTTCCGAGACCCTGGGTCCAAGCCCTGAGTTAGTGTGATTTGTGTGTAGACGGAATGGAGGCCTGAGCCCGAGTTTGAATCCGCAGCTTACACTGCAGTGTAGACATACCTATTGAGGCTAAAAATTTAGCAAGATTCAAACTGGGATTGGACCTTTATACGGATAACAAGATCATCCAGAGTTGTCACAATTAATGTTAATAAAAAATGGAGTAGGCGGCTTATGCCCAGAATAGAACAGTGGTAAGAGTGTCTGAGTTAGCAGTCAAAGAAAGGATAGCTTAATGCCACAGAGAGAAATTATATGAATCTGAATAAATTTGGACCCCATTTCTAGATACATTTGGATAAAACTGTTGCGATGGCTTGAAGAAAGCCAGACCTCCACTCCAGCTAACGCTTCTTCTACCCCCTCCAACCCTGTTCCCCTCCTTCCTTCCTCTCCCGATTCATGCATTTCTTCTGCTACTTTATTACTGTTTCCCCAACCCTAACATGTTATGTCTACATAGGACTGTCTGGTTGTGTATTATCTGATCTTGCAGCTTTGACAAGTTGTAAAATTGCGTAACTCCACTGGTGATCCCATGAAGCGTGCAGGATTTGGAAACACATACAAGCTGTCAGTCATTTACTTTTTTGTCCTTTTCATTGTTTGATTTTTTTTTTATTGATTTTCATAAAGAAACCAATCACAAACATTTTGGGGGAAGGGACAATAAACCTTATGCTTTAGGGTTTAGGCCAATCTCTATTAGGGTACGTCTACACTGCAAAAAAAACAAAACAAAACAAAAAAAACCCCACACAAATAAAAAACACAACCACCACAAAAACAAAAATGCAGCAGCTAGCCTCAGAATCCAGGTCAACTGCCTCAGGCTCCTAGGGCTCGTGCTACCGGGCTAACAGCAGCAGTGTACATAGTTCCTGCTCAGGCTGGAGCCAGGGCTCTGAAACTCAGGAAGGGGGAAGGTCTCGGAGCCCATAGCATGAGCCCCAGTTATCCGGAGCTCCAGACTCACTGTCGCAGGGTTGTTTGTTTTTTGCACTGTAGATGTATGCTTAGAGACCAGAATGAGACAATGTGAGGGGCAGATTATCCCACATCTGCTACTGTGGGGTCCTTACAACTGCCTCTGAATCAGCTGGTGCTGGCCACTGTCAGAGACAGGATACTAGACTAGCTGGACCTCCAGTCTGACACTTCCTATGTACCCCAAAGCTGAATCTGGCCTACTAGTGGCAGAGGCCACGGTGAGGAAGCAAGGTAGGATAAGGATGTCCATTCTCTTTTTCTCTCCTCCTCTCCCAAAGGAAACAAACCATAGACATTTTGTGCTGTGTTTATATCTGCACCGGCAGGTCCTGATTTTTGTAGGGAAGCAATATTCAGCTGCAAGTGAAACAGCAAGGGGCTGCAGAGGTTTTACCTGTGTATTCTTCCTCCTCTTCCACCACCTCCATCTGACTCTGGAAAACTGCTGCTTTAGAGGGCTCCATTTTGGGCATTGAAATCTCCAGCATCCTTGATTGGGAGTGATGGGAACTGGTTGTGTTGTAAGGGTGTTCGGCTGTTCCATATAAAATGAGACTCCATTCCTTTAACTTCCCTGCAATAGATGCAACAGTGACAATAAACTAACACGTCACCTTTCCATAGCACCTTCCACTTCTCAAAGCCCTTTACAAACAAGGATCAGTAAGTCTTCAGACTGCTGCTGTGAGGTGAGCATAAGTTCACAGCTGGTGAAACCGATGCACACAGAAGTAAAACAATTAGTCTAGGGACATACAGGAATGCAGTAGTGGGAATAGGACCAAAACCCAGGAGTTCTGACACCCAGCAGAACTGCCAGGAAACATCACACTTCTAAAATTTGTAAGGTATAAAAGCAGCCAAGAAAGCACAAGCAAGATCATTCAATACAAATCTTTATTAGACCACAGAGATTCTGGACTAAATTAAGGTAGCAGTTCAAGGCAGCCATGGAATTTTTAATGCGTTAACTCCTGTGTGATAAACTGCAGTTTCACTAGCTGCTTAATAACTGAACTATGGAGAGAGCCATTAACTCTAGAAGCTATAATTGGAGATAAGGAGACTTATTTTTGTCAATATCTCCAAACACAGGTTAAAGATTTTTAGAGCTGTTTTCCACAGTCTTCTAAACAGAGGATTTTTTCCCCCCAACATGATTGATTTTTAAGAACAGGACTAAGCAAGCAGCACCATTGGCTTGTAAACAAGACAGTCTGAAGGAACATTAGTAGATTATTCTGGGTTTCCTCAGGACAGTGATAACTTGCATCAAATGGAAGATATACACTATAGAGCTGATTAAATGGAATAAATATGCTCAGGAGTGAATGAGAACAAATTACAAGGCCTTAAGAAGCAGTAGAAAAGCAGCATCTCTAGAAGAAGTCTTTTCTACATGAGGAAATTATAACAATTTAATTTAGGGTTAGAGCTGGTGAAACTTTTCAGCCAAAACTTTTCAGGTGAAAAATGCAGACTTGGTGATATCAAAATGAGTCATAAATTTGTGGCAGTTTCACCAAATTGTTTTGGTAGGCAAAAAAACAGGAAGGGGGGAAAAAAACCAACAACTTATAATAAAGATGGTAGTTCAGGAACCAAATACGGCCACTGAAACAGTTGCATCTAACACAATCAGAGCCAAATCAGTGGCAAGAGCTTGTGATCCACACATACCTGGCTTTCTAGTGAGGTGCACCAGAAGGCGGGTTTTGTCACCACTCCTGTCTCCAGGTTAGACTACTATGCCTAAAAGGAAGCCATCCACAGGGAGAAAGAGCAAGTACAGAAATGCCTCGTTTCTTGGCTCTGGGAGTTTTAACTACAGTTGGATGTCAGACCTCAAACTGTGTCTAAACATTAAATGCTCCCAGGCAAAAGGCTTCCTGGACTTCATGTATTAGTTATGGGAGCATGTGGATTGCTGGGGTTGGATGCTGGATATTAGACCAATGGGTGTTTTGTCTGAGGAAGAACCGCAGGACTTGGCCTCTCAGTTCCATTGCCACAGTTTCAAAACAGCTCGGCACCTAACAAGCCGCACTCTTCTGAAAAATCAGGCCACTAGCTTTAGTGTCTAAACTGGAGCTGAACTCCCTTGAAATTCTGAGCCCAAATGTGTGTGCTGAGCCTCTCTGCAAATTCTAGCCACAGTTGTTATATTTGCAAACCTGCCCCTAAAGAGACTCACATCCATTTAAAAAAAAAAAATCTGTGGTTCTCCCCCCATCAGTTATTGCTCCCCTCACCACAGTACCTCAGCACCTCACCATCTGTTACTGTATTCATCTTCACCACACCTTAGGGAAGTACTATTATGCCCATTTTACAGATGGGGAATTGAGGCACAGAGAGACTAAGTGACTTACCTAAGGTGGAGGAGGTAATTGAACACAGGTCTCTCAGTTCCCCAGCTATACCCTGCCACTTTATTCTCTTCTAGCTGTGGCTCTAATCTGATGGCTATTTTATTTGCTTTTTCTGCTAATGTCAATTTTTGGGGGAGCAAGCATCTGAAACTTGTTGAAAATATCTTCCTTTTTCTGATATTTTTTGTATCTGTTTCAACACTTTTCAGTTTCTTGCCATGGTACAATTTAATATGTTCATTTTTATTCATTGAACAAATATTTTAAAATCCCATGTAATGCAGTGCCCTAATAATTAAGGCTAAGATTTAGTCACGGGTATTTTTGGTAAAAGTCATGGACAGGGCACAGGCAATAAATAAAAATTCACGGCCTGTGACCTGTCCATGAGTTTTACCAAAAATACCCCTGAGTAATTCTCTACTTCTGGGTCCCGGCTGCTCCGGGGGTCCCTGCTGGGATGGGAGGCCCTGCTCCAGTGCTGGGGGTTGACTGCCCCCTGGCCGCTGTTCCCAGGGAACACTCTCCGGATGGCCTCAGGTCACTGCTCCAGCCACTCCAGGACCACTGCTGCTTGGGCGGTCCCTGGGGCACCACGAGGACCACAGCTCAGGTGTTTCCCGGGGCCCCCCCAACCAGCAGCCAGTGCTGCTGGCCCTGGGTCAGCCCCCAGGATCACTGCTCAGACACTCCCCAGGGGCACCCCCCAGGACCACTGCTTGGGGCGGTCCTGGGACCAGCCACTGCTTGTGCAGTCCCCAGGGCCAGCTGCACCAGCTGCTGTGGAAGTCCAAGGTCGCAGAAAGTCACAGAATCTGTGACTTCTAACCTCCGTGAAAGAATTGCAGCCTTACTAATTAATCGCTGCTCATCAGCACAGCTGCTGAAATATTATTCTCCAATTAGGTCAAAATTAACTTGACTTTACAAATTAATTACTAAATTATTTTAAAAAAAACAATCTAATTTAAGGTTTCAGAGTAGCAGCCGTGTTAGTCTGTATCCGCAAAAAGAAAAGGAGGACTTGTGGCACCTTAGAGACCAACAAATTTATTTGAGTGTAAGCTTTCGTGAGCTGCAGCATGGAAAACTGCATGCATCCGATGAAGTGAGCTGTAGCTCACGAAAGCTGATGCTCATATAAATTTGTTTGTCTAAGGTGCCACAGGTACTCCTTTTAATCTAATTTAAGCCTCCATTTCCCTCTTCCAGTTCTGTATTTATTACACACTTCATGTCATTATTTGCTGCCACAGAAGTCCCTTGACTATAGCCTGGTGGCTGTTTGTGGTCTGCCTCGGTTCAGGTTTCAGTGAAACAATCTCGCCAGGTCTGCACACTCTGGAACGGCATTTGTTGCTCCAATTGCTAATGCTGTGCACTACCTTGGAAGTAGCGTGGCCACTGACACGTTCCCCGAACACCAGGCATTAAATTAAGGCCTTTACATTTCTTTGTTCTGAACCATTATATTCTGATTTTATCACCTTCGTTCTTGGGGTCAGCAAATTCAGTTTCACAGTAATGTTAATTTTACAATTAATTCTTAGATTATCCTTTGATAGACAAGTTTGTCAACCCCTTCAGCATAAAGAATTTCATCAGATTTCGTCACATCAAGTCCTACTAGACCTCAAGAGGACATCTAGTCCAGCCCCCTATGCTGCAGCAGGACCAAGTAAACCTAGACCATCCCTGACGGCATTTGTCCAACCTGTTCTTAAAAACCTCCAGTGATGGGGATTCCACAACCTCCCGAGATAACCTGTTCCAGTACTGAACTATCCTGATACATATTGGGAATATTTTCTAACTAACTTAATTGTTCCTTGCTGCAAACTAAGGCGGTTACCTCTTGTCCTGCCCTTGGTGGATGAACACAACTGATCACCAGATTTAGGTATAGATACAGCTATATGGACTAGGGGAAAACAGCTTTTCTAATGAAGGAGTCAGTAACCAGATGACAGTCTGGGATTCTTCTAATGTCTACAAACACTCTGAAGTTCTCAAGATGAAGTTCATCCACACTTACAGCAGGGGGACCAGAATTTGGAAGGCCAAAATTATTACTCCGTTTAGGCACCTGCATTTGAAACTGTGCTTTGTATTGCAACATTTTCCTTAAGAATCGTGGCAAAGTTATATCCAACAAACCCAGCTGAAAGCATAATTCCAAGTAAGCACAGACATTTGCATCAAGTACGACATGGTCGGTGAAGGAGCATGACAACTGCACTCGGTGCATTACACCAAATCAGAAGCTCAGATGCTACTGGTGACAATCTAGAGAGACAACACTGTGCTCACCTCGCCTCTCTGGGTTGCGCATGTGGGATGGCGTGTCATGGATCTTCAGAGTCCATTCCCCTTCTGCCTTCTCCCCCCAGCAGTGGACGGTCATGAATTCCCAGTTTTTAAATCCTTCGTTAGAGATATCAAACACTCTGCAATTGAAGAGTAGTGTCAATGCATTACTCAAGACAATTAAACAGGGAGCACTGCGAGGTGCTAAAAGATATGCACCCTAATGGCTTCTCACCGCAGTGCGGACAACCCAGGAGCAAACTGCAGAGTGCACTGACAGTGCTATGCTCTAACTCAGGGGTGGGCAAACTGCGGCCCGCGGGACTGTCCTGCCTGGCCCCTGAGCTCCCAGTCAGGGAGGCTAGCCCCCCCCCCCCCCCCCCCAGTGACACCACCATGTGGGCAGCGTGGCTTGTGCCTGCCCACCTCCCAGGCTTTCAAATAAGCTGGTCCAGCTGCTCTGAGCGGTCTGGTAAGGGTAAGGGGGCAGGGGGCGGTTGGATGGGGCAGAGGTTCGGGGGGGTAGTCAGGAGATAGGGAGCGGGGGGGCAGTTAAGGACGGGGGTCCTGGGGGGGGCGGATAGGTGGCTGGAGCCACGCTGTTTGGGGAGGCACAGTCTTCCCTACCCAGCCCTCCATAACCGTTTCGCACCTCCGATGTAGCCCTCGGGCCAAAAAGTTTGCCACCCCTGCTCTAACTGCTCCGTGTGGACACGGCTAACGCAAACTAAAAGGTACCCAGCTTGCTGTAACTTAGTGCTGTTTGAAAGAGGACAATGTTAACATGAACTAGGTACCTTTTAGTTCGTGCCAGAAGCCTCCACATGGAGCAGATAGAGGGCAACAGTTTGGTGCACTCTGCAATTCACAGCCCCGTAGTCTACACTGTGGCACAGTGTAGACATAGCTTAAGTCAGGAGTTCTCAAAGATTTTCATTAGAATGGGCTGCATCTTAACAGCGAGATGGTCTTGTGTCCAACACCCATCCCATTGGTGATGGCACAGGCCACCTCCCCTCCCATCAGGACCGGTGTAACATCCCTGTGGCAACTGCAGCACTGCCTGCCATGGAGAATTAACATTAGGAAAGTATCTTTTAATGCAACTTAGCAGCTAGAATCAAACAGGAGAGCCAACGCTAAGAGACCAGCCAACAGCTTGGGAACCATCGTTCTAATCTCATGCTCGTACATGACTTACAATAAAAATTAACCCCAAAGGGCAGAACACAGCATTGTAAAAATAATCTACCCAGAGACTCTGCTGGTAAAATAGCACCTGGTTACAGAGAGAAATTAAGAGCCAAGGTTTGGGACATCGATTTTTTTGGTAATAATTAAACATCCACCACTGGGTCTGCTTCCGATTCAGGGTATTTACACCAAGGCCTTGAGCACTGGACATGATCAGGCAGCTTCTAGATACTATAAAGGCCCTGATCCTGCACCAAGAGCCATGAGGACACACCCCGCATGCACACATGGAGTCCTACTGAAGTCATTCCCAAGCACATTGTTGGAACTATATTAAAAACCATACTGCAGACACAGTACAGAGTGCTCGATACGGCTGCGTTTCAATGTAGCAGTTTGCTCAGCGTGGGTGTGGCCAGGGCATCATATTGGAATCAAATTCATAGTGTATTTACCAAAAACTTAAAGACCAAATATTCATCATGCCAGACCCTCAGCCCTAGTAAGTCCCTAGTCATCTCCTATCTCCCACAAAGGGTGTTCCCAGGGAAAGGGAGTATGGCCCATAGCTCTAAACTACAGCAGAGACTCCAGATGTTATATAATCTGCCACAGAACTGGAGGGGAAGCAAAATACTCCTATGCACGTTCCCTTTCTCAGCCTTGCCCAGCAGATTATGCAAAACATAGTTGACAAAAACACTACCCAAGGGTCTTGCATAACAAAATGTATCTTGCTCGCTGCACGAGTGTGGCTTCAATTTAGGAGACTACTCCATAGCACGGACATGCAATGAAGTCTTGTAACCACAGTACTCTGCTATTTAATCATTGCTGAGAAGTGGGGAGACGCTGCCGATTGTGTGAAGCCACCTCTCCTGATTATAGTCAGCTCACGTCTCAGCTGTAAATCCTCCAGTAACATATTCCAACTGTAAATTGAACTATCTGTTCCAGGGAAGAGTGGACACTACAATGGACTGGGGGAAAGCAGCTTTTCTAATGAAGGAGTCAGTAACCAGATGGCAGTCTGGGGTTCTTCTAACGTCTACAAACACTCCGAAGTTCTCAAGATGAAGGTCATCCACACTTACAGCAGGGGGACCAGAATCTGGAAGGCCAAAACGATTACTCAGTTTAGGAATACAACACACACCACTTTCCCTACTTCACCTTCATCCCCACTTGTGAGATTTCTGGAACAGCCACTATCTTGTAAAGTAAAAGTTCTGTGAAGCAGTTTATAGCTTGCAAAGAAGAGCCACTAGGAATCAAAGCTCTTATTTTGGGGGGTTTGTTTGGGGTTTGTTTGTTTTTTCCCCATACATTAAAGATGTATGTATGTTTCATACTAGAACTGGAACATTTCTTTTGGCAAATAGTAAGTCCGCCAAAAATGCATTTTCCGTTTTGTTAATTGAGATCAAATTTGGCAAATGGTTTTGGGGAAAAAAAACTGGGAAGTGTTGAAACATTTAATAGAATCATAGAAATGTAGGGCTGGAACGCACTAAGGCAGGACCAAGTAAACTTAGACCATCCCTGTCCTTAAAAACCTCCAATGATGGGGATTCCACAAATTCCTTTGAAAGCCTAGTCCAGAGCTTAACTACCCTTATAGTTAGAAAGTTTCCTAATATCCCTTACTGTAGATAAATCCATTACTTCTTGTCCTGCCTTCAGCAGGCATAGAAAATAATTGATCACCATCCCATTATAACAGATATTTAACATATCTGAAGACTTCTCAGGTTCCCCTTCAGTCTTCTTTTCTCAAGACTAAACACATCCAGTTTGTGTTTGTTTGGGTTTTTTTTAAAACCTTTCCTCAAGGGTCAGGTTTTCTAAATCTTTTATAGTTTTTGTTGCTCTTCTCCAGACTCTCTCCACTTTGTCTACATCATTCCTAAAGTGTGGGACTGAGAACTGGACACAGCACTCCAGATGAGGCCTCACCAGTACCAAGCAGGGACAATTACTTTCCATATATTACATATGACACTCCCATTAATGCACCCAGAATGATAATAGCCTTTTTCGCTACCGCACTGTGATTTTGGCTTATATTCAATTTGTGGTCCATTATAACCCCCAGGTCCTTTTCAACAGTATTACTGTCTAGCCAGTTATTCTCCATTTTGTAGCTATGCAGTTGATTTGTTTTTTCTTCCAAAAGGTAGTACTTTGCACTTGTCTTTACTGAATTTCATCTTGTTGATTTCAGACCATTTCTCCATTTTGTCATTCTGTTATAAGCATACTCTCCACTCCATTATCCACGTCATTACTGAAAATACTGAATAATACTGGACCCAGAACAAACCCCTGCGGGACTCCGCCAGATACATCCTCCCAGTGCGAAAGCAAACCATTGACAGCTACTCTTTGACTACCGCCTTTTAAACAGGTATGCACCCCCATCTTATAGTAATTTCATCTAGATCACATTTGCCAAAAGCCTTTCTAAAAATCAAGATATATCATGACTAAACTTCCCCATAGCCACCAGGGCAGTAACCTTGCCAAAGAAGGAAATTAGGTTGATTTGGCATGATTTGTTTTTGACAAATCCATGTTGCTATTGCTTATTACCCTGTTATCCTTTAGGTGCTCACCAATTGACTGTATAATAATCAGTAGCAGTGTTTTCTGGGTATTGAAGTTAGGCTGACGGGTCTATAATTCCCCAGATCTTCTTTGTTTCCCTTTTTAAAGATAGGCGCCATGCCTCATTTTGACATTTTCAAAATGAACCTTTTCAGCACTTTGTTTCAAAGTCACAGTTCACTAAGCCTGCCACTGAATTCCCCTTCTGGCCTGACATTTTCCAGGAGAGTTCTGTGCAGATTCACCATGTCCCAGTCAAGCATATCATTTTGGGGGCTGGAGGGGTGAGGAAGAGGGAAAAGTTGCCCCTTCTTTTAAAATGACAGTGCAAAACATGATGGTAGCCAGTCCCAGGCTAACCTGGCCCTGTGCCTGCTGCTGCAACTGCATGGCCATATAGATTCAGCGGTTCTCACCTTCTTGCCAAGAGCTGAGACTCCGTCCCTGAAGGAGAAGTTAAGTTAATCTGCAGGTCCCCGCGCCGAGGGTGCTCAATGCTGACTCGCGCAATGACGTGCTCCAGGTACACCACGCGCTGGTCGTAGTAGTTGGCACAGGCGTTGGTCACGGTGGTCGTGCGCACCGTCTGGTCGGCCTGGATGTCCCTAGAGGGGAAGCAAGGGCAGTTTGCAATGGAAAGGAGAGCAATGTGCCATCACTGGGGGAACTGAGTTACACAAATAGGACAATGGCCACACAGATGGAATCTGCTGACTGTAACTGATTGGGCCCTGCTGCATTTTATGAGGCCAGTTCTCGCTGACCCTTCTCGTTGGCCACAGCGTTCAGTTCTCCAAGAGGTGCCCCCCACAGGCTGTGCTCTGGGGAGGCCTGTGGGCACAAAAGTAATTGACAGCCCTGCAAACAGCCATTACTCCCATGTCAGTGCTGGAGAAGTCTCCCAGGGTCAGCTCCAGGAGTGAATAGCAGATGGATGGAACCACCAACTCCACCTCTGCCAGCAGCACATGGAGATCCCCAAAGAAGTGGGCTCTGCGGTGAAAAATGGGTTCATGGCCCCTGCAGAGGCTCCCCAGATCCTGCCTCCCAGACAGCAGAAGTGAATGAGTCACACTGCGGCAGGCTCTCCTGTGCCCAGACACAAAGGGAGCAGAATTTGACCCCCACAGCGTGCTGGGAGATTATGGAACAGTCTTTGAAGTACTCCACTGAGTTCCTTCCTTTGATCAAACTTTTCTGGCTACTGTGTAGAATACTGAGTGGAATCTATAGCACTTGCTCATTCTGAAACACATGCCCTGGAGGAGCTGATCAAACAAGAATAGCAGTCCCCCAACTGCTCTTAAAACCCTGCTTTCCAAACCTAGCCCGGCTGGCTTGATGTTTGCTCATATCAGCTGCTGGATCCTTCACAACTGAAATTTTCAAATTTCAGCGACCACATTCTTAACTACACAAACAATCGCCACCCACCAAAGGATTAATTCCCAGTGAATCTCTCAGCATTGTTATTAATGTATAATTTATTAGAGGGAGCATTTTCTCAATTATTCCCCAAGTTTCCTCTGGGGATACCGCCAAGCGTATGCTTTGGATTCTTGCAGGGATTACATAGCGTGCCTTTATTTTGCCTTGGTCATAAAAAACAATCTAAATAATTATAAACAGTGATGTAATTCCCTGGGAGGGTTTCTAAGTATTTGAAAACATTATTTGCATGCACCAGGAACAGACTTCAAGATGCTCCTCTCTCTTCATGACTTAAAAGCTTCAAAAATTCATAGTCTTGGCTGCTTTAGTGGCTTTGTCAGCTAGTCCTTCTGGTCCAAAGTGACCGTAACATGGAGATTTTAACATGGCATTTTACACTGAGGTTATTATATAGTAGTTGTATTATTGTAGCACCTAGTCATGGACCAGCACCAGGGCTAGGTGCTGTACAAACACAGAACAAAAAGAGGGTCTCTGCCCCCAAAGAGTTTCCCATCTAAGTATAAGAGTTAAGACAAAGTTGCACCAGGGCCTGGGTTGGCTATTCAGAACATCCCAGCTTTTCTCCAGGCACTCCTTACATCACCCATCATACCAGAGCCCTTAGGGTGGCTTTGCATCCAACCCAAAACTGAATTTGATGGCAGGCGGATGAAATCTGTTGCTGTGTAGGTGTCTAACACCCAGGTGAAACAGAACCCACCACAGCAGCATCTGGGGAAAAGTTCTGGAATGATGTGCAGCCAACTGCAGTTCCACATTATGTTGTACCTGACTAGCTATAAACTGTTCCTATGCAAGATTGGGGAAAAAAAGCATCAAGCCAGACTAATTTCCAATCATCTTCAGGGTTCAGAAAAAGTTCATTGGAGTTAGTAATCAGAAACACTGGACACCATCATGAGGCCAAAACATCTTACTCCTTCCAGACAGACTTCACAAATTACTTAATGCAGCACAAAAATGGCCTAAAGATCTAGCAAGCCAGGTCTTTTGGGGACATCACCAGCAAGAGGAATGCTGTGTTTAAACCTCAGGGACTGGGCTGCAGCATCTGAATTCAGTTACACCTGGCTTCAGGTAGGTAACTCGTATGAAACTCCCACCAGCTATTAAGACACAGAACCTGGTTCATCACCAGGTCACTACAATATTTACACCGGTGATACTTTACTCCCTGTGTGTGTGTGCGTGTGCAACACAGATATTTATATCACACACACCCCTCCCCCCCCCGTGGGTGGATTGGTAAGTGGATGGATGGAAACCTCCTCATATTATGTTGCCAGCTCTCATGATTTTGTCATGAGAGTCATGATAGTTATTGCTTGCCTTAAAGTCCCAACTCCTGGAGTCAAGTGGGTACGTGATGATTTCAGCCTTTATTCTTAACGAAAAAGTAAGTTTTCTAGCCCTCGTGTGTGGAGAAAGCTTCAAAGTGTGACCCCAGTGCGCCCAAAGGCTCAAAAAGCAGAAGGCAAATAAAATGAACCCCCCCATCTAGTCTTTTTACACAATCTCAGGATTTTAAGGCCAATCTCGGGATTTTTGGTGAGCCTGACTCATGATTTGAGCATTTGGGGTTGACAATATGGTATTCACAGACACGGTCAACAAGGGAGAGTGTCCTGACAAATTAAAGCTAAGCCAGGCTAAACCACTCTTTGTAGCTTTGTCTTATTCCCCCCCCCCGCCCCCCCTCATCTCTTTCCACATACTCATGCTAAACAAGGAGCCAGAGGGGCTGCTTAATGAAACAAGAATCTGGGCCCATTTCCTTCACTTGCCAGCCTCAATTGCATTTCCCCTGTTCATGTCTGGAAACCACAACAAACTTGTTTTGTTTACTCATTGTTTCCTATTATTTCACAACAAACAGTAACAAATCGATGCTATCTGCATCACAACTCATTGTCCTACCCATAACACCAGTCTGCTGAAGGGCTCAGTGGTAACCAGATGGTTCTGAACGGTCCTCAAAGATCTATGAGTTATGGATCACAAACTTTTTATTAATTAGTATTATTATTAGGGCCACATTCCTCCTTGATTTAAAAAGAGGGTCTGTATCAGAAACTGTTTTATGAACTTCTTTGGCTACAAATTCATAACTGCTTTGCAGTCTCTATTTGCTCCAATAAAATAACGATCTTTTGATTAGCAAATCACTGGTTCTGGAAAGGAGGATGTGTCTTACCAGGAATTTTGATTCTTTAAGAGCCAGATCGACTAATCTGGCCCAACAGATTATTCTGCTCATGGTCATCAATTCCCACAATGGGAAACACATTTACATGCCTGTTTCCATTTAGGCTGAAACTTTAATGCCTGGGCTGACAGATCTACTGCACCAGAGAAGAGAAGAGGAATTTCTCCCTAAAGGGCCTGATCAAAAATCCATTGAATGGGAGTCTATTGATTTCAACAGAGACTTTGGATCAGGCCTAAAGAAAGGGGGAAAAAAGGTCTACAAAAGACCTATAATTGCACCTGAGTAGCCATGAACTGGCCTTGAAGACTGTAGAGCACCGAACTGGCCTGCCTTTTACTTTGAAGTCTTTCCACTGTTTATAAAAAACTCTGAAGTAGTGAACACCAGGAAAGCCAGCCCAGATGCATTCTGCAACATATGCCGGAGTTTAACACAAGTTATTGGGTTCAGTACAGGAGTCACAAGATGAAATTCTATGCTCTGGGTTATGCAGGAGGTCAGACTAGAACATCGTGTCCATTCTGGCCTTTAAATCTATGAAAAATACATCTCGCGCAGATGGCCAGCACAAATTGTATGAGAAGTGCTGCTCTAAATGAGGCCCAGTTCTTGCTGTCCCCATCTTAGCACAGCAGAAAAGATTTCTGATATGATCAAGACAGCTTTTGTTCCCAGTTTTAGTACAGAGGAATTGGAGGGTTTTCCGGATGGTCCTTCATTTCAGGACATTGCCTGCAATGTGGATTGTTCCAGAATCATTCCCCTTGTGTCCAGGTACCCTAATGGAAGATCCCTGGTACTTCAGAGGTCACTCCATCTGGGATACCCCTTCATAGCGATTTCTCCCTGGGATGGGGAGACATGGCAAATCATAATAAAAACTGTATGCAAAACCAGACAGTTTGCATGCATCAACTGCTGGGCTTCTGTTTGGAAGAGAGGAATTTGAGTCAAGCTGCTAGAGGATGGTCTCATTAATAGCATCCATTTCAAACAAATTCAAATCAAAGTACCCTCAGATATTTACACAATGAACTAGGCTCAGAACTGGCATGTACCTAGCATATCTTATCTCCTGCATCTTGCCATCAGCCTATACGCTGCGTCTGAAGCGGCACTAAGATGAATTGCTGCAAAAGCTTCTAACCAACCAGTTATGGGGATTTAAGAAACAAAAAACTACCCTGTCCCCTTGCTACAGCACTTCTGATAGTGCTTCAAATCTCTGCTTATTTGGTGCAAATCAGAAAAGAGACAAGACCACTGGAATTCTCAGGACCTTTGTTCACCAACACAAACCTGGCTTCATTTTCTAAATAAGGGGGTACCCTTAGTTTTTGCACAACTGGACCAAATTGCCAGGCTCAGGTGACTGCTGTCCCAGCCACAGACTTGCTTGCCTCTCCTTCTTCCCTTGAGGTCAACAACTTCCTCACTTCCCTACCCACAAGCCATCCTTAAGGGCCTGCCCCTGCAAACACGTCCCAGAATAGCATTTGCTCCCCTTTGTAAGCCCTGTAGGGAATGTTGGCAGGTTTGGGCCCTAACATAGGGGCATCTACAGAGTTCAGAAAAAGCACTAAATACCACGAGACTCTCCATAAGACTTCCAGAGTGGACAATGCTGTGTTTAGAAAAGCAAGTGGCAGAATAAAGCAGAAAGTCATTGTCTTCTTTGGTCTCTTCTTAACAGAGTGAGAAACACAGCTTCCATTTAAGAAGGAAAATACACACATAGTCCTTGGGGCTGCAGAGAAAAGCTTGAAAACTTGATCCCTACAGGTTCTGAAATCAAAAGAACCCAGTGTGCATTATTTGTTAAAAAAATCAGGAGGTTATTATTATTTGCCTTCTGGTTTCTGAGCCTTGACAGTGCACTTGCTCCACATTTCCAAGCCTCTCTTTGCAACCATGAGGGCTAGAAACTTACTTTTAAAACAAAACAAAAAAACCCCTGAAGTTCTCACTCCTTCACATGCCTCCAGGAGCTGGGGTTTTCAGAACAAACACCAACTATCACAAGACTCATGAAAAATTTATGAGAGTTGGCCACCATGAATACTTCAAACACCATGCAGATAGCAGGGGCACTCCCCACGTCAAACCAGAGTTCAAACTCAACTCCAAGGGCATAGTTATTCACCCCCCGTGCACACATACACTAGGCAGGCCATTCATCCAGTTTTAAGCTGGACAGGTCTGCTTTTCTAAGCATTGTCCCCCATCCAGCACGGAGACAAAAATCAGACATGGTGTTGTCTGGTATTGGACAGCGTGTGTGCAAGGGGGCATGAAGCAGCACACTCTTAAAAATGGCTTCCCCCGGGCGGCGTGACCTTGCCCAGACAATGTGGGTGAGATCCAGCCAGCAGGGACGTGGTCCTGCCACATAGTCTAATTTACCTCCATGCATGGCGCTTGGATAGCGGAGTGCATTCACAGGCAAGTATTAGTAACTGTAACCGAAAGTGATTATTTATGATGGAGGTTACACATTGTCTGCCCAAGCTAGAATATTTATGCCTTCACATAGTCCTGGTGCTGGGGGACTTCTACAAGTGACCACTCACCTGGGTATCCTATCTGAGCTTCCAATGCAGACGTGCTGGGTGGGTGCTTTTTTCCATTTCTTAGCTTCCATTACAATAGCTTCTGCATTAACCAGACCATATCCATATAGATGGCTAACTGAAAAGACAGAAGACTCAGAAATCTACTTGCTTAAAGATATTAACAGAGTTTAAAAGTCACTTATGTGTGTGGGGGGGGGAAATGTTTAACCTTGATTTCTTAGAGGGGGAAAAAAATACTAAACATGCAAAAAAAAAGATCCAAATTTCACCTTTTCCTGTGGCACAGGCTCTAGGGGCTTAGGGAAACTCTTCTCATTAGAATCCCATCACCACCTTGAAGACTCTGTCAAACTTTTTGTGGTTCTCCTCACTGTCTACACAGCTCAAAAGATACAGGAGGAAGCCGTCTGCTGTCTATTTCAATGTGGGCACTGGGGGCCTGGTACTACAGGCTTTCCCATGATCTTGTTACACCAGAGGAAACAGATATATCTAGTGGTGGAGGTCACTACAAAAATCTATCCAGGTATTTATAAAGTATCTGTCACTGTGGTGGCTGGGTATCTCAAACATTAATGAATGTTTGTCTCGATCCCCACAACACCCCTGTGAGGCAGGGAAATGCTAATAACCCCAGGCACAAGGAAATTAAGCGATTGGCTGCAAGTTACACACCTAAACGGTGGCAGATCCATGAATCGAATGCTGTCAGACACCTCACCTGCTCAACCCTCTTTCCAAATGGTCTTTCTTCAGTGGTTCTACAGCACAACATTTAACAAGGGCCTAAACCGAGTTTTCTTTTAATCTTTGTTTTCAGCTGTGACGCCCTATTTGACCAGGCAAAAGCTGAAGGTATCAAGTTTTTGGACTGAGTTGGCACGATGGTCTACTGAGAGATATTCATTCTCCAAACTGTATTTTCACTTTATTTCGCATCCCACAGCACACACCAGCCACTGTTTGACACAAAAGCCAGCAGATGCTCGAGTGGTACAGCCCAGGAATATCCGTTGATAAACAAGCTTTTTCAGAGATTATCAAACTGCAAATTATCCACTAACATTGACAATTGTCCAGCGAACCAGTGGTGAGAACAACAAAGCCAGCTGCTCAAAATGGCGGAGGGAGCCCTTCCAATGCAAACACTCTGGTGAATATTGATTTGTACTGGCACTTGTGAGGTCTATTTTTTATGGGAACATTCTTCCAAGTAAAAACTTCTGTATTCAAACATTTGCAAAGGTACCATAAAGGCCAGCAAAGTGAATCCACAGGGTTTTTGTTGCAAGAATCTTTTGCTGCTTTTGGCTAGCACTAAGTAAGAGATGCTCAGTGCACTTCAGTGGGTTCCAACTATTGTTATTTATTTAGAGCTGTGGAAGCTCTCAGAGGTGCCAGTCAGAATCAGGGCCTGCGGTGAAAGGTGTAGAACCAACCATCAGGAGATTACACTCTAAGAAGGCTCCTAAAATCCTTTCATACATAAAGAATCTCAGCATGAAGTGAAGTGGCAGCAAACACAAGCATTACCAGCACAAAGAACGGTCCCATTCTAGGTACCATGTCTACGAGTCATACTACTGAGAGGTTAAGCAGCAGACTTCACCCTGCTTTTCTTTGGGCCAGGTTCAACAACAATTCCACTCACCTCCTACACTGCAGAGTTTTAAGAAAAAGTCGTTGTTGAAGTTGGACGGAATGTAGATTGGATCCAACTCTAATCCTCCCTCTTAGAGGTGGCTACAATTAATCATACTATGCCTGTGTCATGAAGCCATGGATTATGCTACAGCCATTATCCTGAGTGAGTAATGAAACTCAGAGGACTGTAAGTGTGCTAGATACATTTTCCATCATTAGTTGACATGACTATTTTAGAAACAGCACCAAATCCTTTCCTTATGTGCTTTAGACTCCCACTGGCATTAACTGGAATTACACCAGTATTTTGAGAGCAGAGGAGAACTGCAATGCCTCTCAGTGTGTACTATACATATATACAGTGTTTCTGAGGTCACTATGTTCTTGTTAGTGTGTGTCACACACATACCCAAACTGATTTTCCATTTGATAGAGCCGTGCCCCACAACGCCTCAAAGGGTAAAGTATGAGCACTAGGTTATCTACTGAGAGTGCACTGACAGTGACATAAATGACACTGCTATGCACCTTATTCTCCATACGTAGATTTCTGCACTGCTTTCTCCCTATCCATTTTACTCCTGGGGGAATTCTGCGCCAAAAAATTCAAAAGTCTGCGCACAATATTTTAAAATTTTGCAAATGTTATTTGTCAAAATAACGCTATATAATTACACCAGTTTCAATTATTTTGGTAGTTTATTTCAAAATACTTGTCAGCAACTATGTCTGTAACAATACAGACAACAAAAAAAGATTCCCTGAGGAGAAGAGAGTTAAAGAAACCCCTTCGACAACTCAGTTCCTGTTTCTCTAGCTCCTCCTTCCCAGAGCCCAGCCATGGGGCCGGACGCCCACACCCTCTCTCCCCAGAGCCCAGTCATGGAGCACCCATCAGCCCAGACACCAGCAACCCCTCTCCCGCAAGCCCAGCTGCGTGATTTCACAGCTTCCTTCAGGGTGTGCCAGGAACTGGAACTGCTGGGAACCCTCCAGCTCTGTCCCTTTTCCCCCCAGCAGTGTCTTCTATTTGCAAGCTGGGGAGCTGGGCTCTGCTGGGTCCAGCGGCCGCTAGTGGCAGACAGCAGTTCTGCAGCACCAATTCTGTGGGGAAAAAGGAAATTCTGCACAGAACATTAATTTTGTGCACATTCTGTTTTGTGCAGTGGTGCAGAAGTCTCCCGGGAGTACCATTTGCAGCAAATGATGCTCAATCCAGTCCACATACACTTTCTGCCTCACCTTTGCGTCCTGCTCCATTTGTTTTCCAGTCATTTGCTTTCAGATGTAGTGGCCTGGATGTTTTAACAATCAGATGCTGAACATCTCTCCAGGTCAGTGAGGGGCTAAAATAATAACAATGTAAAGAAAAAAATTACAGGGAAGCCTTCAGTGCCTGTGTAGTAACTTTCAACCAGCTGAACATTGTAAGGTACATTCAGATTTGACTGTTCTGTAGTGCAAACCCATGGCTGCATGGAGGAGAATGCAGCAGCTACCTCTCACCTTTCCTGGTAAAGGAAAAGACAGCATCATTCAGTGATAGATGTAAGAGGCTTTTTCCTTCCATTTAAATTAAAATACAGTGCAAATTGGTTATTTAAATGTTAGCATTATGTGTAGAGATTTAAAGGAACTTTTGTTTTCCATCCCT
This sequence comes from Natator depressus, assembly GCF_965152275.1. Classification (NCBI taxonomy): domain Eukaryota; kingdom Metazoa; phylum Chordata; order Testudines; family Cheloniidae; genus Natator; species Natator depressus. The sequence continues at coordinate 76,516,806 of NC_134243.1, forward strand.
CTAGACTGGAATGGATATTGAAAGTTATCCAAGTTCTAGCAAAGCTGCAATGGGATCAGATAAGCAGGGCTAAATACTGGACCTGGATGGAACGGGTAATCTGATGGCCAACATTTGCAGTGATTCATTCCAGGCTACGTGTATTGAAATCTCATGCTTCAGAACATAAACTGATTGCCACATGGCGGTCAAGAAGGAATTCTGCAGTGCAGAATAGTGTACATTTTGGGAATGGTTTCCCCATCTTCCTCCAAAATGGCAGGCATTGGTCACTGCTCCAAGCAGTTTACTTGACCAGATGGGCCAATAGTCTGAGTTGCTATGGCAAACTTTACATTCCTATAAATATCACGTCCTGTGGGAAATAAACTGAGCTTCTCATTTAGGGTAACAATCAAAGTAGGCTATAAGTGAAACTTAGATAGTATTTAGGCATTGTGCTGACCCTGTGAATTGGGGTGAATTTCACTCACTGTCTAATTCTTTATAAGCATCACTGATTAGAGACATTTTGTGAACACTTTTCATGCTTTTCCCTTTCAGATGCTACTTAAGCATATTGAGCTTGATTTATAATTCTATCCACAGCATTTAACAAAAGAAATTCAATTTATTTCTTCTTGTAATGGACTGTCTGAGTGCTTGCATCTCTTATGTGCCATCCTCTGGTACTTAATGCTGCATTTTATTCACCAGCAAAGCCATTCAAAAATTACATCGAACTCTCTTCATTTGGAATGAAAATGGCATCTCTAAAATGGGTTCCTCTGTCATGGGTTCCTCAATTTAAAATGGAGCCAATGTATCTTAAAGCCAGGGGGCAGGGGAACGAGGACAAAAGTGGTCAGCTATGCCAGCATTTTAGTGCCTTCACTGAACTGCATCACATCAACCTAAGAAATTATGGGTCTCTATGACTGTAGACTCCCAGCTGCCTACAATAGATTAATGGCTGCGGGAGCTGGAATCACAGCATGGATGCCAGCAGCCTGGGTTGTTGTTTTTTTCCTAAGACTAATAAGTTGTATCAAACGCACCAAACACGCTTGTTATAGGAAAGAGAAAACAACGGCCTGAGACATGTATAGATGCCAAGGCTGCATTTAGAGGGAGAGTGACACCTTTTAAAATGCTAATATAATCCACACACCTCCTGGGTGTGGTGTTCTGTCCCACCTAGTGGCAATTGAGACCACCTAGAGATTAAGGAGTCTGCTACAGCCTTAGCTAACAGCCATGTGGCTTTTAGCTCATACAGCAGAGGCTCATGTACTAAGCTCCAGAGGTCCCAGGTTCAATCCAGATGACCAGGGTCTGTTGGTGTTATACTCAAAACTTAGTGTGTTTTGTTTGGGATTGATCCCAAAATACTGAATTCAATAGGAGCTTTTCCCCATGCATCAATGGGAGCAGGATCAGGTCCTTTAACTGCACAGTCTCAGAGAATTCGTCTGGTAATATCCCCTGTATGTAGCAGCTGCATTAAGAGCAAAATGCCACTTTCCAAGGAATCAGAGTAGCAGCTGTGTTAGTCTGTATCCGCAAAAAGAAAAGGAGGACTTGTGGCACCTTAGAGACTAACCAATTTATTTGAGCATAAGCTTTTGTGAGCTACAGCTCACTTCACTGGATGCATCACGAAACCTTATGCTCAAATAAATTGGTTAGTCTCTAAGGTGCCACAAGTCCTCCTTTTCTTTTTCCAACGAATGTACCTCACATCCATCCTGAAAGTGTAGCTAGTGCAGAATGAGGCTATCCCAGTTGCTAAATGGTATTTCCCACTGGGAGCACATTGCTCCTGATCTGCACTGGATATTGCTGAACTTTAAGTCTTTATTTGGATCTACCCACCCTTCACTGTCTGAGTCCTGGCTATTTCACAGACCCTCCTCTCGGGTCATGTGATACAGTAGAAATTGTTGGATTCAGCAGCCCCCTGGTATAAAAAGGGAGGTTGGTGGCAGGGCACACCCAGTGAGGGGGTCTCAGGATGACACTCCCCCCCCTCTGGTCCACTACAACATGGGTTTTATGATCTTCAGGTTACATCATGAAGTTTATCTGTACATTGCAGGAGGGGATGGAGGGAAAGTAAAAGAGATTTAAATGGAAAGGAGGGGCTGAGGTTGGGGAGAGACTTCAGTTTTCCAACCATAGCTCTTTAAAAAGGTAGAGTCGGTCAAAATGTTTTACACTAAAAGCCTTTTCTTTGGTTGAAAAGTGACCTCCCCCCCACCTCCAAATGAAATGTTTTGTGAAAAACTGACACCATTACAGAAATGTTCCATTTCACATGAAACTTTCTGCAACATTTTTAACCACAATTTTTATGGAAACCATTTTTGAAATACTTATCAAAAATTTTCATTCACTGAAAACTGTTGTCTTATTGAAAGCCAGGGGTTCGGTAAAAGAAATGTGCTAAGAACTAGTTCAGTAAAAATGTTATTTAAAAGTATTGCAGGAAAATTTCATGCAAATTAGAAAATGGATCCACATAAAACCTAGCAAAATGGAAACAATTTCGCAATTTTTCATGAAATCATTTTCTCATTTCAGCCAGCTCTAGTAAAAAGCCTGAAACTTTTCTCTGGCTCCAATTACATAAACATTCAATACAGAAAGTGGCCAACAAGGAAAGCAAGAGTTAACTTACTTTGCTTCTAAAGCCAAAGCAATGATGCCTGTGACAATGGGTGCAGACACGGAGGTTCCAGTATGACCTTCTGTGCAACCGTGTCTTAAATCCGTGGTAACCTAAGGACAAAATTATTGCAGCTAGTCATTGTGCTATGAGCAGATTTCTATACAGTTTGATCACAGAACAGTCCAAGGTCCCTGTCACAGGCAGAAAGCTGCATGCACCGATTAGTGCTTAAGGATCAGAGTTTGTTTTCAGGCAGTCTCTGTTCAGATGCATCTTAAAGTCATGACCTTGATGAGCCACAGAGAGTAAGTACAGGTTTGGTGGGAACAGGATCCATTGTAAGGGGCAGCAATCAGGGATTGGGTCCCTGTTGCGCACAGTGCTGTACAAACTCCTAATAAAAAGATGGTCACCACCCTGAAGAGCTAACAATCTAAGAAGCTGAGAGACAACAGGTGGAAGCACAAGCTAACTTACTTAGTCCTGCCATGAGTGCAGGGGACTGGACTAGGTGACCTCTTGAGGTCCCTTCCAGTCCTAGGAGTCAAATAATGAGGTGATAAACAGTATAATAAGCAGCAGTCACAGCACACTAACTGCCTACCCACTGTCAAGTTTTTTGTGGGCATTGTAGTGAAGTGGCAAATCACTGGGGCGGCACCTCCTGCTGGTCATCTTGGGAATTAGCTCTTCCAGCCCGGAGCGCCCTCTGCAGGCTGGTGTCTTACCTGCCGCTGGCCCCCATGTCCCTCCCAGACCCTGGTGCCCCTCTTTACCTCAGAGTGCTACCCCCTCCGGGTTTCCCCTTCCAGGAGAACCCCCAACCCTCTATCCCCACCTTGCCTCAGTGGCTACTGCCAGTCACCATCTAGCCCCCACATACTGGGGCAGACTGCAGTCTGTAAACCACTCATCATCAGCAAGAGGGGTTGGACCAGCTGCCTCTGCCTAACCCCAGGCTACCCACTACCTTCCCTGGCCTTTAGCAAGGCCTGCAGCCTGGGGGTTTCCCAAACTGGAGCTCCTCTGGCCTCCCCCCAGCCCTGCTCCACTCTAGGTACCCTGCTCAGCTGCTAGGTCCTCCTCTCTCAGAAGCAAGAGAGTCTCTACCTGATCGCCTGGCTCACAGCCCTTTTATAGGGCCTGCTGTGGCCTGATTGGGGCATGTCCCCAGCTGTGGCTGCCTTCCCAATCAGCCCAGCCCTTTCTCTCAGCACCCCCCCACCCCCCCAAGGGCTGGCTTTTAACCCCTTCTGAGCCGGAGCGGGGGTGACTGCCACACTACAGGCATGACCACAAATGAGGGTTTGAAGGAGCACTGTGAGATGTGTCTGGGGATGTATACAAGGAGCTTCTTCTGGGACAGTGAGGGAGCATGAGGGGAAGCATGAAAAATGCTTGCTGGAAAAATCTGACAAAATGAAGGCCCCACTTCAGGAAAGCACTCCAATTCGGGACAGCACTTAGACTTTAAACGTGTGCACAAGTCCCATTGATATCAATATGCACAGGGCATTTAAGATTTAAGCATACTTTTTTTGAATCAAGGCCCCAGACAGCTGTATAGTGAAAATGGACATATGATAAACAAACGTGTTTTAGACATTCCCAGCTTAAGTTTTTCTTTAGCTACTTGGCCGTACAATGACAATATAATTTGGGACAGGGGGAAAAACTTTTGTCAAGGATCATGAATTTGGAGACAGCTGCCTATGGAAAATGAGTATCCACACTGCCCGGTGACATGTTGTGAGGAGGGACATTGTCATCACCGTTACTGCAATAATAAACCCAAGCTTTTCCCTTTCAGTCACCACTGGGCTCCAGGGGAACAATAGCTCACTTTGACTGCTGGCCAGAGTGACAGGGCTGGCAAATCTGCATGAGAGTCACCACCAGCACTTACAAACATGCCGTCTGATCTGGCCCATAGAGAAGCTGATCCTTGCAAACATTCAGTTAGCAGCACCTTTACTTTTAGCCCAGAAGATTCAAGTCTAGCATCAGGGCTTGAGCTATTAGTCTAATACATCCCTTGGAGAGTGCTGCATCATTAGATGGGCTGGTCTTCAGATGAGAAGTTAAATCAAGGCCTGTTCCCACACTATTAAAAATCCCATGATATTAAAGCCAATCTCGTGATTTTTGGGACCTGTCTCATCAATGATGTGACTGCCCAGGTGAAAGTTAAAGCAAAAAATACCTCTGGCGTCCTGGCCAACATTCCCTATTCTCACAAAGCAGTCCCAGTGTCTCAACCTGTTTGATAGTAGAAAGTACAGCTTGCTGCATTGCCCAGAACTATCTAACTCCCTGCTTTGTAAAGCCTGCGGAGATATCAGAAGTATGAAAAGTGGCAAACTTTGATATCAATCTAGTCTTCAGAAGAAATGTGTGTCAAATTTCCGAAGTGGCTGCTCTCCATAGTAATCATATTTGCAAACCGTTGCAGTGGTTTTTTGCTGCATTAGGATCCTTAAGGTTAAGGGGGAGGCTGTGGCTAGAACGCTGTATAACACAGTTTTGATGTTCTGTGTCTAGCCTGCCTTTCAGTGGATCTACTTCTTCTGAACACCTGAGGATAGTTTGTCCTAGTGGTCTGCAAACCCCCAACCCAACTCACTAGCTCATTAACTTGGCAAGGTGATGAGTAGAGCATGTCAAAAACAGGAAATCCTGATACATCTACATTTTTGCTTTCATCCCAAATCTGGAGGGAAAAGTTGAAACACCGAAAATATTCATGGAATAAAAAGTTCTGAAAAATGTCTATTTGGAAACTGCAAAACATTTTATTTTGGCATTTTCCCATCAGAATGAAACACTTCAATATTCCCAAATTGAAAAGTTTCATTTCAGTTGGTTGAACTGACCTGAAACAAAACATTTCAAGTCAGTTCAGCATTAAACTGTGTCTCCCTCCGGTGCTGCATTGCCTCATGGTAGTTTTAGTTCAGGGACATGATGCCTTTTCTCCTATGGGCTGGGCTCCCTGGTCAGACTACACCCATGATGCATCAGGCAGCTCAATCAGAACGGAGACTGCACTGCATGGGAGATGTAGTCCAGTCTGGGAGCCTGGACCATAGGAGAGAATGGAAACATCAGACACCCAAACTACAGCTCCCATAAGGCAACCCAGCACCATAAGACTATGCACCTTAATGTGAAACTTGTTCAACAAATATTTTGTTTTGGTTTTCCTAATGGAAAAATCAAAAAAATTGAAATTTGCCCCACAGAAAATTTTTATTTTGCAGCAACTGCAATGTCCATCAAAACATCATTTTGATGGAAGATTCCGGACTAGCTCTAGCGACGAGACGTGATGACAGGTAATATTGGAATTGCCTGAGTTTTGGGTTATGCACAGAGAGTATTATAGCCCAGTATCTTGCTATTAAGAGACTACATACATTTTTTTGATGGGCAAACTTGAAAGGCTGTGAAAAAATACCCAAGCTGTTCACAGAATAGTTCATTGAAACTCAGTGATGGTTTTCCACTATTTCTCTGAGGAAACATTATTATGATGTTATCAAGGGAAGAAATTGAACAGGAAGAAGGACAGGGCAGGTTTTTATTCAATGGGGTTGTTGCCAAATGTACTCATCAGAGCGAAGAGCCCTTTTTCACACATTAGTGTGACTAATCAAGAAAAAATACAAGTCAATACTTGCAGAGCCTAAGCAACTTCACTGAACACAAGGCTTGTACACTGCATTGTAAATCATGTTCCAACACGCACCGGTTCAGCCAGTTGCTCTTTTGAATTACAACACGTTCCTGCTTCTCACAGCGCACAATTCGAGACCTCAGAACAGAGGTGGGCAAATTACATCCGGCCCGCGGGACCATCCTGCCTGGCCCTTGAGCTCCAGGCTGGGGAGGCTAGCCCCCGGCCCCTCCCCCATGATACCCCCTCCCCTGCAACCTCAGCTCGCTGCGCTACCAGCGCTCTGACCCGCCACTCCTGCCGAGCAGCGTGGCTGTGAGCTCCTGCCGCTCTGAGCAGCATGGAAAGGGGGCGGGGAGCGGGGGGTGGGGGTTGGATAGGCATGGGAGTCCTGGGGGGCCTGTCAGGGGGCGGGGTGTGGATAGGGGTCAGGGCAAGGGGACAGGGAGCAGGGGGGGTTGGATAGTGGGTGGGGTCTTGGGGGGTGGTTAGGGGCAGGGGGTCCCGGAAGGGGGCAATCTGGAGAGAAGGAGCAGGGGGGGGGTTGGATGGGTCGGGGGTTCTGAGGGGGGCACTCAGGGGGCGGGAAGTGGCAGGGGGTGGATAGGGGGTGGGGGCGAGGCTGTTTGGGGAGGCACAGCCTTCCCTGCCTGGCCCTCCATATAGTTTCTCAACGCAGATGTGGCCCTTGGGCCAAAAAGTTTGCCCTCCCCTGCCTCAAAAGCATGTCCCAGTAGAGCATGATCTAACAGAAGAGGAACAAATATATCAAATGATCACCTGAATAAACCCTTCTGCCTGACTTCCCCTGTTCGTTTTGCAGAGTGCAGAGCATAAACTCTGCTTATACAGATAAATGTAAAAATAAGTTCACACATAATTTATACAGACCCACTTCCTAACAGAAAATAATGCAAATCAAGAGATGTAGATTTGCGACTATAAAACTAGGCCTTTCACCTCTATCAAAATAATAGAGGGCTTTCTGTTTAAATAGCATGGCCATTTTAATTTCACAGTGTTTACAGAATGTGCTTTAGTAAGGCTTTAAAAATCACATTTAAGATTGAAAATGATCTTCTCTTCACTCCAGACACACGAACACTTTTTGTTTTAAGTCAGCATTAAATTCCTGCTCATGGAGCACAGATATTACCGCACACCCCGTTTCCGTGTAATACACGTAGTAGCTAAGGGGAAGGAATTCTATCCAAATTTTGCTCGTAATGAAGTTCCGGGGGTGGGGGAGTGGGAAGGGAGGGAGGAAATAAAACAGCTCTTAAGTGTTTACACCTGCTGACAAATGTGGGCACATGCATTTCTTTAAACTTCTAGAACTCTATTGTGGTACATATCTGGCCCTTATTCCTGTAGTACCTCAGCTCCTCACAATCTTTAATGTATGTAACCTCACAACATCCCTTTGAGGTAGGGCAGTGCTGTTATTCCCTCTTTACAGATAGTGGGGCCCCAGAGAGACTATGTAACTTGCTTAACCGTGTATTGCAGAGCAGGGACTTGAACACAACTCTCCCAAGTCCTAGGAAAGTGGCCTAACCATGTTTCCTCTCTAGTGCCTATTTCAGGCTAAAAATTATAGGAACTCAGATCTTTAACTAAAAGAATCCTGAGCTTTCATTTCAAAGGGTAGTAAAGGACACTAGTTGCATATTCCTATACTTTTGGAAGCTTGGAACATTTTATTGCTTTTCACTTAGATTAAAAAAATAAAAGGGTCCCGATTCTCTTTGCACATCAGACATACCTTGATGTTGTTCTATTGACATCAGTGGAGTTCACTGGTGTAAATCCAGAGAAAATGAGAGCAGAATCTGGCCCTACAATTACAAAATTAAGGCCCAACCCTGCAAACATGCACATGCTCATCTTTAGGTGCACAAGAAGCTCCACTGATTCCAGAGAGAAGTACAGGCCTGAATGTTTGCAGGATCAGGTAAAAAGTTTTTAAAAAATCTAAACCAAATGTAAAATGTAAATCCCAAAGAGAGAGTCTACTGACGTAAGGACTTCTTCAGTACTTACTTCAAATAGTGACGTACTTGAATAGAACACCTTCCATCTCGCAGGATCTCACAGTGCTTTGTAAACTAGAATCACTTCACCCCCCCACTGAAATGCAGTCACCTCTGGGGTGAAACACAGCAACAGAACCACATAACATTTCCCGGCAGTTTTTAGGAGGAGAAGAGTGAAATGGCAGATAGGTAGAATTCAATTAACCATCTTGGAGCCGGGTATACAACTTACAATTTTTTGTTCATAAAATGCCCCGCTGCTGTAGGTTGTGGCGAGAGTAGACGCACATTCCTCTAAATACCAGGGCTTGAGCCCACTGTCCGTGCTGCTGCTGATGGAGATGGTGTAGATGCTGTTGGTGTAGCCATCACAAGAGCAGTAATCGCCTTCTCTGCCACCATTTCCCGAGGCCCAGACGAAAATGGAGCCCAAACCCTTACGACCCTAAACATTCAAACAAAAACATCTATAAGGAAACACACCATCCCCAAGAATAAACCTCAAACACCTCCTCTGGACAGAATCCACAACCATCCTGGATCCCCTCCCCCCACTCCATGGTCAAACAATCCTTTAAAAAAAAATGACCATTCTAAAAAAGAACCCTACTGTACTCAGTGAATATTTACGCACGTCGTTTTTAAAGTGACTGGCATTCTTAAAGGCAATAACTATCCAAAAGGGTGGCAAAGCAGAAAAGTCTTGGATGAAGGGGCTTTATGGACTTCTACAAAATAATCAAAGAGCAAACATATTGGAGTTCCGAGGCTCTCCTCCCTCAGCCAGGCTGAAAAATGAGGACCACGCAGACGCCCGCCACAGTGGTGCTTTCGGGCAACTGGCATCTCCAGCAATAGGGCTGAAAGCTGTAGGCCAGCTGCAGCTACTTCCTTCACACACCAGAGCAAAGCAAAGACCTGCTGTGACTCCCCTGCATGGTACACATGCAACTCCAGTGGTCTGCAGGATGAACCAAAAGGAGAACTCATGAAGAATCAGGGTGGCTCCATTCCCTTTAGTTCATTACTCCTGGTGGGAAAAACAGAAAGGGAAAAAGGTGCCTGAAGTGTATCTTGCAGGCTAACAGAGCCAACTTGTTTTACTGCCCTTTCCTCTAACTTTAGCTTACAGCCCACACTGGGCAAAGCAGTCACAGTTAGCTCGCTTGGCTGCTGCAGGTGCAGAGCCGAAGAGTCTGAATTCAGTCCAGATTTTAGTTCTGCTGGATGAGAAAGTGGGATTGGAGTGCCCAAAGAGATACGGGCTCTCTGAGTCCAAGGCCTCCCCCAAGCCAAAGGAAATTGTGATGAGAGGAGAGGAAGAAATTCAGAAGCGAGGGCTCCATCAGACCACTCAAAACTCTAATAGCAGGAGACTCCTTCCTCAGCCAATGGTGAAAATCCACTAGCCTCTTGGTTAAGAACAGAGGGGTGATGTGTTAGAGGAGGATTTTTCTTTAGGTCACGTTTAGACAGTAATGCCATCGTGGCATGGACTCTAGATCATATTCAGCTCTCATTTGCCCCAGTGCTAATCAGGGATGACGTCGATGGCGTTAGGCTAGTGAAAAAAATAGCGAGAGCTGTGTTTTGACACTAAAAAGCAACAATCTCCCTGCACTGCTACCCCTGCCCACCAGAAGAACAAATTTCCAAGGATCGGAGAGGGTGCGAGGTGCAATACAATGGTGACAAAGCTGGTTCGGCACCATCGCTGAGCACAGCCCAGCTCAGCTCAAACATGGACATCAGCCGGGAATCGTGTTAAACGTTAGCAGATCTGGATATCTCTCATGTTACCAGTTCCATCAGTGGGGAGGTTTTGTGGGGACACTACGCTGGGGTACGTAAGCCCTTGACTTGTCCTTTAAGGTACGTCATGCTAATGAATGATCCATGTGTATTTTTGGCGATACCTGGAGGGCAGGGCAGCCTTTCAGTACTGGCCCGTCTATAGTTAAGGGCTCTCTGCTGGACGATAAAGAGAAGGTCAGTGAAGCTACACACGTGGGCAGAAAAGCTAGAGCTGTTCCTAACACTACTATTGGAAACCCATAATGTTGGTTGATTGGCATACACGGACATACATATTGACGTAGACTTTAGTACCTTTTAAAATAAGCTGTGCCTTCTTCTGAAATGGATACTTTGCTTTTCTATCCCACTTTCCACAACTTAAAAACTTAAGGGAGACTGAATTAAGCCCACTTAGCTTGACAGACAGTCAATTCATAAACAGTAACGAAAGGGCTAGAGGAATGTCACGGGGATGGTACCCAGCTGTCTTGGGTTCTCCCCTTATCAGGGAAGAGAGTTGACATGTGTCAGGGAGATATTGTGGAACTAACCCAGGCAGGTCTCCGCCTACATATTGCGGAGAAATCCTTTCCTGCTTCTCCCTCCCCATCACACGACAGCAAGCTTCCTCTAGCAGAATCAGCTCCAAGGGTGTATTTTGTTCTGAGACTTCAAGGCAGAGGGATGGTTTATTACTTGTCTTGCTCTACTGCTGGGCTGATAATCTCTTTTTTGACCCTGCCTCTGGATACAAAGGGTAAATTGGGTTGCTTTCCCCACTGTGTTTAGGTTTTCATTATCTTGCCTGCCTCACAGCCACAAAAGGAGGTTACTTCCATAGGAAAGATTAACAGAGTTGTCAGGAGGTCAGCAGGGAAAAATACAGCTTGATAGCCAAATTGTTCTGCTGTCCTCTACCAACAGATAATTCTACCTCCATATGAAGTGTATCGAACCTTTGGTCAACCACGACTGGTACCTCAACGTGCCACTTGCTAACACAGATTTAAAGTCTTTCTAGGGTTTTCTGGATCTATTAAAACTTGACCTCCTAATTCTGGTTTTTGGCGGAGTGTATAATGCAGTCAGCTCAGATGTGCTGGCTCTGTGCCCACAGGCCCTGGCAGGATTTCCATGAAGAAATAAATGTGCTTTGTATGTTTGGGTAGTGCAACATTTTGTAACCTGACACTCTTTAAAGCTGGATTTAGCAAAAAGGCGGTATGAGGTGATTGTCTATTAAAAGATAAGCTCCAATCAATCTACTAACAGAAAAAAGCTGGACATCTCAGGGTACAGTCTAAGATTTTCGTAAGCACTGTTCAGATTATCTAGAAATCAGTCACCAGTTGTGAAAGGTACACAAAAGGGGAGTTTTATTACTGATTTTGTAGTTGATAAGGATGCCAGGAATTGACATTTTTCCTCCTGTCCTTTGTGAATTACAGTGCCATAGCTAAAACAGCGTACGTTCAAGTGTTAATCATGATTTCCAAAGCATGGGCCTCCTAACTAGAGCTGCGTGAAACTTTTTGAATGAAAAATGCAGTCAGCAACCCCAAAACATTTTGTGAATTTGTGTTGGTTTCACCAAATTGTTTGTGCTTAAAAAAAAATAAATCAAAGCAAGTCAAAAATTTTGTTTCCACATTTTTTAAATGAAACATTTCAATTTTTGGATTCAAAATTGTTTTCCTGTTTAGAAACTTCCTCCAAATTTATTTTAAAACATTTAAAAACGCACAGAAAAATCCCTCAAATTGAAACAAAACATTGCATTTTGACAGACGCCAATTTTTATTTTTAACTTTTCAATTCGCAAAATATTTGAATTTTGGTTCAACCCAAAATAATCTTCCCCCAATTTTTCAGAATTGCCAGCCAACCAAAAAATTCATTATTCACAGAGTTCTCTGTCTCACACTCACATCAGAATATGCTGAGAACAGATGGTACAGTCCGATCCTTAATCTTCTGTGCATAGAACCAAATTCTGTCCTGGCTTAAACCCCATGCAATAATAACTCTAACAGAGTGTAAACTAGCCCATAAAGCCCAGTGGGGTTATATTAAGTCAGCAGCAGGCGTACGATAAATTTTCCTTCTGCCTGAGGAATAATAACGGAAGACTCACCTCTTCTCCCTAGCGTTAACTGCGAGGAGGGAGAGGAGATAACAGAATGACTATTTCTGCTGTCTTTTCTAGCCATTATTGAGATAAAGTCTAAGCCTGTAACCCTACTGAATTGGAAGCCAAGAAATGCTCCTCTCATTAGCTCAGAAACACCTAACTGCCAAGACTTCTGCAAGCAGGCTTAAAACACCCACAATCTCCTTATGAAACCACTGTTAAACCAACGGCATGCTGGCAACTATTGCATGGGTTTCATAGTGCGATAAGAATTGGATCCAAACCCCACTGAAATCAATGAAAGTCTTTCCATTGACTTCAGTGGGTTTTGGCCAAGACCCTAATTGAGCCAAAACGGGCCTGCGTTAACGTGCACTAGGGAACTTTAAGTGTGTGCCAGCAGGGCCCACACGGGCCATTGGTGCCAGACATGCTAACGCAGACTAGAATTTACACCTCTCCGGCGTGGACTAATGCACTCTGTAGACAAGCCCTCAGTAGATTATCAGTCTGAAGTAAATTGTGCTGGATTCTTCCTGTTCTCATGACTCAGTCTGATGTGGTTTTGACACCAGCAGGCCTGCCTTCCCTTTTTAATGAGACCAATTAGAGCACAGGAGAAAATTCCCCCATTAGCTCAGAAATTAATAAGGTGTGGCTTAGAGAGCAAGCAACAAGCAGCTGAATTACGCTGGCACAGGCCCATCGCTAAGAGATAATGGCTGCATTAATATTTCTATTAAAATTCAGTTGTAAAGATTTATAACTCAGCTGCAGCAGCATGCTTGGGCTAAAGGTTACAGCTGACCAGCCAATTAAGGGCGTTCCTCAGTAATTTAAAAAGATAGGCTTGGCAATTAGAATTTCTGCATGTAGGGGGAAAAGGGTTTCCTGCTCTCAGGTGCTTTGTGGCACTTTGAATTGGTTGTGAATACATAACAATGGCCTGGATTGTCCCCAAGGGGTCCCAGGAGAGTTTTCATCCTGCTCAGCTAGAAGCAAGAGAGGGGCAGGGAGTACTGCCCCCTGGGAAACCTCTTTCTCCTGCTGACTCCCTGCAGCTTTGAGGGGCAGGGCCATGAGGTTGGCCGTGCTCCCAGGCTTCGTCCCCTGCCCCTGTGCACTCACTGGACCTCCCAATAGAAATTCAGACAGCGGCAGGGAAAATCCAGTCAATGGTAGCTTTTGCAGGAACGGTGATGTGTGGGAAAGCAAAGGAGCCAACAGAGGCAGGTTTGGTGAGTGCCTTCACGAATACACCAGATCTGCAGGGTTGAGAGGCCTCATCCACCCCTCCTCCATCAGCCTCCTCAAATCATTGATTCCTAGCATTTAAGGCCATTGCAGTCATCTAGCCTGGCCACTTGAATGACAGGCCAGAGAATCCCACCCAGCCATTTCTGCAACAAGCCCATAACTTCTGGTTGAGCTGCAGCATCTCCTTTAGAAAGGCATCAAGACTTGAGTTAGCGATGAAGCGGCCACCCCGCCCCGCAGTAAGTTGCTCTAGTGGTTAATTCCCCTCCCTGTTATTTCCAGCCTCAATATGTTTCCCATCCCACTGAAGGGACAATCTGCAGGGAACTCTGAGAGGTTCTCAGTTCTCCCCCCTCTCTGAGGGGGTCTCTGCAGAAATGGGTAACATGGTTCAAATCTGGACCAGAAACTTCTGTAAGGGTCTAACCATGTCTCCTCCAGCGAGTTGAAGGCTTTTGATGTAAATGAAAGCAGCAAGGGCCGTTATTTGGGAAATGCTTGTTGAAGCCATTTCCTGACCATTGGCAGTACACATGTGTGTGCGGGAGCTGCAGGGATCCAAATGGCAGGGTGTCCCGATCAGCTGCAGCAGCCTCCTCTATCGCACATCTTCCATACGGGAAGAAAAGAATTCACACACACGTCAATGAATCCCTCTGCAGACTGACTGCCCCAAACAGGAAATTAACATTGTCGGGGGCACGGTCAGAGTCCTTTCTGCAAAAGTCCTTGTTTTAGTAATGATACTTTGCAATTATGCATCACTTTCACCCCAAAATTGCAACGAGATTTACAAAGCTAGGGAGCCGTTATCCTGATTGTACAGATGGGAAGCCAAGGCAGAGAGAGATGACGAAATTGGCTCTGGGTCACGGAGTGACTCAGCGACACAGCTGGCAACGGAACCCCAGCTGTCCTGACTCACTGACCTATACGCTAAACCCTGGAAGCTGCAGCTTCCTTTTCTGTAAGCGTCTGATACATAGGCCATAAAAAGGTTATTTGAAGACAGAACTTCGGTCCTTCAGCTTTGCGTGTCTCCATTTTGATGGGCTTAATGGCTCTCAACAGGAGAGTTCAGCTCTGGTTCAGGGGAGTTCTCCTGAGTTAACATTGCTTCAGTTCAGCGACGTTTCAATTTAGGTTTCGAAATGCATGTTTCTTGGGCTCGAGGTCACACTGGGTGCATTGTTACAAAGGATAAAACAAACACTGCGATGCCAAACGTAGTATTCCACGCCCTAGGAGATGCCGGCCGTCTGTTTCACTACGGCAACGTCTAATCCCTCACAGCGGTGCTGAATTGGCCAGCGGGCTAAACTACTTTAACATGACAACCCCTTAGCGAGGGTTTATGCCAAAATGGGATATTCCCCACATTTCACTCCCCCCCAGAATTTAAAGTTGCTAAAAGAAAAATGAGGAGAATATGCCAAAGTAAGGCTTGAGAAAGAGGCCCGGCTTGTCCTCAAAGTCCCAAGAGATTTCTCAAGACCAGGTTTAGATAACTTCAATTTAAGGTTCCCCAGGGAGCCTCTTTTCCTCCACATAGACTTAAGGGACCAAACAGCTCGCTTCAGTCTTTCAAGAAAGCTGTGACAAATACGACTAGTCCCATCCAAAACATCCCTGCCACTTCCCACCCCTTCCCCTTCAGTGGACAGTACCAGAAATGGCACAAGCCTTGGATACAGAAGCATTTTCACCTAGCATGGAGCCGGTGAAGAGGGGTAGATTTCTGAAGGGTACCAAGAAAGGTCTTTTGCCATGAGTAGTTGATTGTCATAAGAAATGCTGCAATAGTGCCTCCTCCAGAAACTCAGCACAGAAGGAGCTGGTTTTCCATACAGCACCCTCCCAGAAGATGGGGGTTAATCTATCAAAGTATGCTGTAATCCGCAAACCTCGCCTTTGAAGGTTCTGCCTGCAACTCTGCTCTCATTCTCTTACTCCTTGCCCTTGGATCTTGTGCATGACTCACACCTGATTATAAAGTCCTCAGAGCAGGATCTGGGTCTGCCTGTGGGTTTGTACTCCTACAGGATAAATCATAATGTCCTTAACATTTCCAAAGTCTGGAGAGGTGCCTGCACCCAAACCAAAGGCCAGGATCCATCACTCCTTCAAACTACTGCTATGTATTAATGGGTCCTGATCAGTGGTAACGTCCCAGAAAAGAGAAACCATCCCTGTGGCCAGTTCAAATCAAGAAGGCCACTCAGTGCAGAGCAGCTGTTGAAAAAGCTCTCAGACATCAGGCTGTATCAGCAACAGGAGAGAGAATAAGGAAATAGAATGACATTGCTTTCTTCTACTTCTCATATCCTTCGACCACAATCATCATTTTTTTCCAGTGTTGGGCACGTTATGTGGCCTGGTCTGTAGCCCTGGCACTATCTTCCATAGTGCATGGTTCCTCCAGGAGCCAGCAGACCAAAAGACGTGCCATGGTTTGTATTTTACTGCAGTCACATGTCGGGTCAGTGGAGTGGCCCCACTTCCACATACTGACTTTTGATCTACCCACTCTTGTTCGGAAGGGATTTAAACATCTCCAAGTCAACCTCTGACACTGTATAAACCAAGCTTATGACCGGACCTTAAATAGTGAATTGACTTTGAGCCATGTCAGCTCCAGGGAGATGCAGCAGAACATTCCAGAAAAGGGTCAAGAGAGGGATTCGTGTTTGGGGAAGGAGTATTTGTAAAAGGAGAATGGAGGCAGAGATGGACAACTGGAAGCTTCTGTTTATTCTCTGTCATAACACGAATGCCGGAGGTCACTCACTGAAATTAAATGGGAACAAATTTAAGACGGATAAAGGGAAATACTTTATGCAATGTGGAAATAACCTATCAAACTTACTGAGACAGGATATTAGGAGCTTAGTGAGACTAAAATAAGAATGAGATCGTCACATGAACAGGGTCTGCAGTTATACTAGCCTGGACAGTATTACAGGCATGAGCAATCCTCATGCTTCAGGATATGTGCTGATTACTAGCTGGGGTCAGACAGTAACTTCCCCTCCTGCTTCACTGGTGCACATAATTCGGTGCTCTGGAGCAAACCTGCAGGTCCAAAGCCTAGCACCTCTCTGACACTTCCAAAGCAGAGGGGAGGGAGACGGGAAGCAAAGTGTGCACCTCTCATAGCACAGCAGCCATATTGAGCACCAGGCAAGCAGCACAAGCAGGCTTGGAAACAATGAGTCCTTCCTGTTCCTTACTGGCTAGCAGGGCTGGTTGTCAGATAGAATGCCACAGTAGGAGATAAAGTGAGGGGGGAAGTGAGAGTGTGGGGGCAGTGGACTCTCCTGGTGCTACAACAAAGAGATAAATCCCCCTCCCTGCAGCCCCCAGTCCCTGGGAGAATAAATCTAATTAATAATAAAAAATGAGCTCCCTTCAAATACTTTTGATTTATTAAGCCAACATAGCTTCCAGTCCAGGATTTCAAATTAGACTTGAGTCTGCTATGAGCTCTGGGCCATCTGTTCTCTCAGGGATTTCCCTGACACGGGGAAGTGCTAGTTTAGGCTGGTGTTGATCAGTGCCCTGGGGAAAGCCTTTTATTTTATTTTTAATGCCAGACATGTGCCTGGAACATCTATGCTGAGTAGATTTTATCAAGCCTCCCGAAGAGCTTTCCATGCATTGCTTTGCTGAGCGTGGAGTGGGGTTAGAATCACTCCTATTTATTTGTCACCAAGTCCGATGAGCCCAATCAAGAATGTGAATGCCTCCATAATTTGCAGATCCGGGAGGGAAAGGGCAAAAGGGGCTCCAAGTCAGGATCTTGCAGCTAACAGCCATTTCTCGTTTCTAGGGATGCCAGATGCTGAGATAGTGTTCTGAAGTCACCTGGGCCTTGTCTACACTAGGAAAAATTGAATCACGCCCAGTGCAGCTCCCTAAGTGGTAGCCACAGTGTCAGATGTGGTATAGACAAGGCCTGGACATGGTCACCACTCTCTCAAGACGATTCTCTTGACCTTAACTTTCTTTCCTTTGTTTAACCTTCTACACCCTGCTCCACACTAGTCTTAGCCCCAACACACACACACACACACACACACACACACACACACGAATTTAAACTTCATATGGAGCAAAAAGGGGGGGGGGGGGAACAGTGTCTCCAATGCACTCAATTATCCACACCTTTTTAATGCCATACTCAAAAGCCTGTTTGGCCAATTCACCAGGTCCATCAACTGTCTTCCCATCATCATCTGGCCCCCAGCTTGCGCTGTAAATGTCAATGTAATCGGGTCTGATGCCAAGCGACTTTGCTTCAACAACATCTGTTACATCTCCATCTAACATACGAACGCCTAAAAGCACAAAAACATTAGACATTAGGGCTGAATGGCTTTTATGAAAGTGCAAGGATTGCAATCAAAGGCCTTTGTTAGAGGCTGCTGAGAACTGAAAGGCTTGTAATGTCTTGAACAGCTGAAAACAATGTCAGTGTGGGTACCCTAATGAGCTCTGCTGCGTGAAGTTCTTATGCTATTTTGGAAACCTTTCCCCCTCTCACTTTTCTCTCACTGTGTTGCTGATTTGATGGAAAGGAATTAAAAAGATACATCATTTGGAGCGCTCTGGGTGTTTCGCTTCACGAGCAGGATTCAGAAAGCAGCGTGGTCCAGAATGAATCTAAACATTTCCCCAGAGTTCCTCTCTCTCGAAGTAGTAGCACCCACAAAGTCACACTAGTAGAGTCCCACATCTGCTGGAGAGAATATGCCTTTAAAATTCTTTCAGTCATAAAATTTCTCTGTTAACAACTCCCCTCCCCCCTCCCCTTATAATTATAGTTAATCAAATCATTCTGACGCCTGGAAGACATTCATTAGCCTGTTTACTGAATACTCACCCAAAAGCCCCATCTGAGAATGCAGTTAGTTCATGCACTTTTATCTAGCATTAGTTACACCAGGCCCGTAAATGACACAGTGTGCCAGCTTTTGATCAGGAACAAGCTAACTGCTTCCCAAAGAAAAAGTGCTGAAAGCATTTGCTAAAAAGTAAACGAGACAATTTCTAGGGCAGAGAAATCGCTCATGCGAGCCTACTGCTCAGTGAGCAACGTGATATGGGTGACCGTATGGGAGATTGTCAGGCTTCACAGTAAACGTAAGTAAAGGATGGGCATCCTTGGGAACTTCAGAAGCCCCAGGATGAGATTTTCAAAGCCAACTCGGGATTCGGACACACAATTAGAGCTGGGAATTTTTAGATGAAATGTTTCTGGTTGGAAAACACTGATTTGTTGAAACGGAAAGTGTTTGCAGAAACAGGAGTTATAATGAAAGTTTTGTCAGGATGGCTTCTCAGGTCCAGGATGAAATTTCTGGTCAAAGAAAGAGGGAGACAGCAGAATAGGCAGCAGCCCCATGATGGGATATGGAGGACCCAGGTTCCAGTTCTTGCTCTGCTCTGGGCTATTGGCTGTTCTTGGGTGGGTGGAGGACTCTCTCTTTCATGAACAAGTTCAAAAGGTCTCCGTTTCGTACCAGTGTGGAATCCAAACAAATTCCTGCTGCCTTGAAACGTTTCACGACCTAGAATTCTTGTCTTCCAGCTAGCCACACACACAGCTGGGAGCTGTCTCGCTAAACTCCTCTGGTGGCTTTGAAAATGTCAACCCATGTTCATATCTCCTGGAAGAGATGGCGAGAATTTTATTTGTAACTGAATAAAGATTCATCAGTCCCTTGAAATCAAGATGAAAAAGTCAGAGAGGGGAGAAAATCCAAACACAATATCCAAAACGCAGTAGGACAAGCAGACCATTTGCAGTCCAACCTCACAGCAGCTCCACCAGCCATCTGCAAAGTGCCAGCAAAGTTGCCCAAGAGATATGGTGAGGGGGCAAAACCTGATCACTGGAAAAGAAGCCTTCTAAAGCTTGACATCAAGCTGCCATGCTGAAGAGGAGGAAAAGTGGTAGGTGTGATCGCACATTTCACTTCAGCTCAGCCTCTTTATCATCATTTTTCTTGAAGTTTTCCTCACACCAATACATAAGGGACCTAGGTTTTGGAACAGTGAATCACTGACTGCGAAGACTAATTCAATTACAGAAGTGACATAGCTGGGAGGGCTTATATGGTGAAGCCGCTTTCCCAGCCATGTGAAGCATTCCCATCAATCTCAAGAGAGGATGCTTGTCTGGCTCGTCTCTGCAGCACGAGGCAACTTGATGGCAAATGCCCAATGGGAAGACAGAACAAAAAAAGGGAATGGAGCCAATTCAAGAAGACATGGCAAAGGTATAACGTTGTCACTGAATCATTGATGTTAAAGACTCATAATCCTGTGCTGCATTTCACTGGGAAGCTCCAAACCAGGAAGTGGTAGTAGACCAAGAATTCAGTTTATCGGGAAACCAAAGAGATGCTGTGAAACAAATTCAGCCCTGGTGTAAATACAGCATTGTAGGCACAACCCCAAGAATTCAAAAATCATGAATCAGGCCCCCTAAATCATAAGATCGTTTTTTAAAGCTCATGATTTTTAAGCCAAACAATAGACTTGGGTTTTGTTATTTGCAGTCTGGCTTTAAAGCCTTTAGGTTGCACTCACTTCACATTTTCCATCTCCTCTGTGCAGCCAGCAGGGCTAGAAACTTACTTTTAAAAACCAGAAGCTGAGATTCTTGCGGATTCACTTGATTCCAGCAGCTGAGTATTTACCAAACATTCCAAATGTCAGGAGACTTTCGATCAAATCGCGACGCTGCGAGGGGACACACCCATCTCCCCTGGGCTGCAATGGGAACTCTTTCCCTGGTCTGATTGGGGATGTGCTCCTGTAGGGCAGGAACTGAGCTGAGAAGCCTGCTTTCGTGGCGATAGGTGTTTGTAACTAACACCACTAGAGTGTGACAGTTCCCTGCATGGGGAACACGGCAGTGGATCAGCTTCCTGGATTTAGATAGCAGCAATGGCTCTCCAATTTATTTTTTACCACCAGGCCCCACTTTGATCAATGTGAGTGAGTTCAGACCCTGCCTTCCCATGCGCTAGAGACAATGTTCACATACATCGCCTGTTAATGGAACACTAGGCTAAGGAAGTGTATACAGGTTGCCTTTGGCTTGACAAATCCCCATGGAGATGGAAGAGGCTGTGTCTGATCACAGAGGTTATCCAGTGGGGAAAGCCTGACCCAAGGTGAAACTGGAGTGAGCTGTGAACCACGCTATGGGAACAAAAAGAAAAGGAGTACTTGTGGCACCTTAGAGACTAACAAGTTTATTTGAGCATAAGCTTTCGTGAGCTACAACTCACTTCATGGGAACAGAGGCTCCAAAGAGGCTGGGTGGGACAAGGGTTCCAGGGGGAACAGGCTTCAGAGGGGAGTCCCTGTCCCTTCCCCACCTCTCTGCTAATGAGACCCTGGGGCAACTGGTCGTTCTCAACCTGGAAAGCAGAGGAGAGGAGTCTCCTTCCCTCAGTGCCAATGCCACGGCATCCAGCCACAGTCAGGAGTGACTGCAGGGGGGCCGTGCTCAGCTCCTGCGGCCCTGCTGGGTGTGTGGGAGAGACGCCGCAGTCGGAGCTGGAACAGGCCCAGGGAACTCGAAAGCCAGTCTCTCTCTCACCAGCAGAAGTTGGTCCAATAACAGATATTACCTCACCCACCTTGTCTCTTAGGTGATTTTAATGGCTGTTTGCACTGAGGTGAGACATGGATTTTCATACATTCATAAATTCCAAGGCCAGAAGGATCCATTGGGATCATGTAGTCTGACCTCATTTTGTGTCAAGACTTAATGTTTTAAACGCCTTACACTAGGTTTTGATAATAAAACAGCCGCAAGGAGGGACATTATTGAGGCAAGAGAGCCTGGCATGGAGAGTCTTTGGGGTACCTGAGAGGAGGAAAACTGGGGCAGGGCACTCAGAGCCCCCCATGGTAAGAGGGGGCACTCAGAAGGCAGCCGCCATGGTGCACATCAACAGAGTGGACAAAAGCAGCTCAGAGTCGTCTGTTTCCTTGATGCTCAGTTAGTCTAGTTTTGTAACTCTGTTAAGTGGTCTCATGTCTGAAAGGTAGCATTGGATCATTTTAGTGCCTACTGGAGCCAGCCAACCAGACGCCTGTTTATAAAAATGCACTTCCCTTTCCACATTTACTTTTCTTAAACCAAACAAATGCAGACAGCTTTAATTACCGTTGCAGCTGTGCTCTGGACTACAGGCAATTCAAATATTTTTTTTTTCTAATGCCGTCTGCTGCCAGCAGGGAACAATCTTCAACATACAAAGCAAAGGCGCAAAGACATTTACCAAAGCTTCCTTTCTTTGTAAAGTGAACTAACGAAACTGAAGAGAACACTAACAAGTAACCCCTGGGCAGGGCTGTGTTTTATAACAGCATTTTAAATTTCCTAAATAGCATGGGCAAGTGACAAGGAACTGGTTTTTGGCATGTGCCACACAGGTACTTATTATTCAGACAGAACACGCTTTTTTCAGTTAGTTGGTCACTATCACAGCTTAATCTATCCTGGATTGAGAGATGTGAGGGGAAATAGCGTTTTCACATCACTGTTACTTTATCTTGCACATTATTCATTTTTAAGAGAAAACCTTTTGTAGCATCATAATTCAAAGCACTCAGCCCGTCACATGGTGGGAGGAAAAGCTAGCTTTCAATATCCAGGCCTGACCCTGCAAGGAGCCAAGCGCTATCAACTCCAGTGAAGTCAGCTGGAGTTGGGGGTGCCTGGCACCTTGCAGAATTGGGACCAACCTCAGCTCGTGAATGGATGACTCTGCTTCAGAGCGACATGTCCAGCACTACATGTAAGAGGAGAAGAGCTGGAGTAAGCAGCAGCTTTGGGACAATGTAAGCCATTCGCTGGACTACGTGCATTAGGTGTAAGGCAGGTCAGGCAGAGATGCTCCTCACATCCACATCACGTCTACCTTGCCTTTTGGTTCAGATCTTGTAATTTAATATCTGACAAGTCCTGTAAGGGGTGAAGGTGAAGCTACATCCCAGGCCTGACAGGGACTCTCTACCCATCTGGACTGTCTATGAACCAATGAAGGATTTGCCTTTAGTGAGTCTGCAGCAAAAAGATGGGCATGTGTATGAGGACTGGGACTAAGGAGATCTGAACTGAACTTAATTCCTGTCTCAGATCCTATGTGACCTGGGGCAAGTCACAATCTCTCTGTGCTTCAGTCCCCCATCTGAAATGGGGCTAATACTTGCATGCCTCAGAGAGGTGTTGAGACATTTGCAAGGCACAATGGAAATGGTACTGTCCATACCTACATAGATGGCCTTAAAAATAAGAGGTATAAATTCTCCCTTTACTTTGTTCCCAGTTGTGCACTTGTATAGAGTGAAAATATCCCCTCAGTCTCATCACATAGCAGATCCAACATAGCTAGCAATCAAACCCAGATTTATATAATACTGCAGCAGGATCTATAGGTTATAGAGTTTGGAAGAAGGAAACCAAAGTTAAATAAAAGATGGGTGGGAGGGTGAAATAAATCAGCTATTTCCCACAGAATAAGCAATAAAAGTTTCAGAATGCAGGCTGTAAAGAAGAGAAGGAAAAAAGAAGGTATGCCAGGATCACTGTTTGTTTATTGAGCAGTAATGTATTTTGCCTACAGCAAATAAATGGCAATGCAAGAGCATTGAAGAACAGCAAGTAAAATTAGATTGTAGCTTTTTGAGTGTGACAAATAGGCCTCCCCAACAAGTTTTGCTCATTAATCGCGAGTTTATTTTAGTAATCCATCTAGAATCACTTTTGCTAAAGCGACAGCATGTTCTGTTCCACAATCAGTAACTGTAGGGTTCGGTTTCAAAAAATTGACCCAAACCTACAACCTCAAGCGGTCTGTCAGTTTTATTGTCTTGGTCAACAAAGCATTCCTGGTCTCCCCAGCATGCACACACATGGAGGCACTCATTAAAGAAGTCAAATTCAAAAGGGAGCAATGCATTTTTTATAAAGCTGACAAGTAATTCCTGCCTCCGGGGTTATTAAGGAGTGTGCGCTTGAAATATACCATGTGTATTTTAGGGCCTGATCCTGTAGGAGGCAGAGTACTTTAACTCCAGCTGCAGTCGCTGGAAGTGAAAGGCCCTGCTTCCACCAGGAAATCAGCATCCTCATTTTGCTACAGCCTTGATTTATACCGATGGCATGAGCTTCTTTCAGTGCTGCCTGCTTCACAAAACAGGGAATTGTCACAAGGGCCTTTGACCAGTACAGAGTGCCAGGGGATGTGCCACACTTGCATGGAGAGCGAACATTTCAAAACAGGGTCTGCATTCGTTCCCCTGCATTGGGATCACAGAGAAATCAGATGTGCCATGCACACGGACGCACGTGCGCGAATACACCCATGCAGAGAACTAGGCAGACACTCTAAAGTTAAAAAGAGAGAGAGACCCCCGTTCTGGGGGGTGTCTAGTGGTTGATTTATTAGAAGCACTCGCTCATGGAATCATGGAAACGGGACTTCTCTCTCACCAATAAAAGCCAAACACCCACCAGAGACAAACCAATCCTCTACAAACTCCAGTGGTACGAGAGCCGCCTCCAGGGCAGGGCCAAGTGGGTACAATAAGGCCTCTAGTTATTTAAACGAAAGTCTCCAGGATTCCCTCGCTTAGGTCTCAAATAGTGGGGGTGAGGTATGGAATTTGTGTACGGCTTCTGGAGTGGAGGGTAAGCTGGTGGCAGGATACGGCAGAGAAATACGGTATCTGTCAACAAGGTTTCTTCTTCAACAATTATTTTTCTTCTGCTAAGTTGATGTCACAGGAGGAAATGAAAAATCCCAGCCTGGGGTTTAGCCCAGGCCCAGAAGCTTGGGGCAATCTCCTTGCTCTCTCCCAACCAGCCCTCCAGCGGCGTTTTCCCTGAGCACCTGGGCTAGTGGTGGAAGAAGCTAAGTGATCTTCACAGCGCAGAGAGAAGCACATGAATATAACTGTCCGGCTATCTCCCGCAGCTACTGCAGTCACAGCTGTGTTGCTCCCATGCTGCAGCTTCTTTCCCCCCGGCCAAACACAGAGGCCAGGGCTAACGCAGAAACTTTTGCTAGTAATGTTGTCACATTTCTATACTGGCAAAAGCCCAAGTGTCAACTCAGTTATACTGGCATAAACAAGCTGCTGCTGGTGTAGCTTATTTGGCTCGGGGAACTGGTATAAGCACTGGATAAGCTGTGTCTGCACTAGGGGTTTGCGGTTATAGCTGTAGCAGGGTAACTACACCAGAAAACCTTTTCGAGTGTAGACCTGGCCTAAGTCACCGGTATTTACACATCCTCCCTTGTCAAGTTCCGTAACCATGTTGGTATCAAGGCATCCTGGGAAAGCATTGACTGCTATCCCATACTGCCTCAGCTCTTGCTGCTGGCACAGTGGCTTGTGGGCATTTTTCAAGATTCGCCTTCCCCATACAGCCACCAAGAATTTCTTACACAGATGCTAGGGTCCCTCTGCTCTCCTGAGGCATTGTGGGGAATCTTCCCCTGATGGACTCCTGCTGAGCTGTTGTGACCTCTGCCTCAGAGGGTTTTATGTCAGACACCTCAGAGAGCTAACAGGGAAGAGATGCTGGCAGGAGACAGGACAGTCCAAGGGGGAGCCTTGAAGGAGGTGGATGTATCGGAAGAGGCTTAATTCCTTTCTCCATATCTGAGCTGAAGCAGAGGAGAGACTGGGTCAGGACCACGTCTACCTACACGTGCCCAGGTCTAAAGCCTTCCTACCATTAATACAAGTACTAAGCTGACTCCTCTAATGCTCAGAGGGTAACAGAGCAAGGGCCACATCTGCCCTCTGCAAGGTGTCAGATAAGGCTCCTAAAATGAGGCTGATGGAGAGGCTCATGTCCCCCTCCTTGAACTCTGTCTCTGCAGGTTCTATCTGGGTCAATGAGGGGACAGATCAGGCCGGGGGGAGTGGGACGGGGCAGGACCTTTCGGCAACTGATTTACAAATGATTTTTCCTGTAGATTTGGTCTGCAGCTGCACACAAAGGTAGCCTGTAATACATGACAATTCCAGCCTTCATTCTACCCCATTTGCAAAGTCAGCCCCACAGATTCACTGACACTACATGTCATTGACCCTGTAACTACACAACTCCAAGCTGATTAGATTAGTGTTTGGGGTAAGTTAATCCTTTAAAATGCTCTAAATCTGAATGGTTCATAGATATGCTAATGCAAATGAACTTCGTGATTCTCATTAGCATCATGAATCCAATTTACTGATAATGATTTGTTTACTTCATTACTGTTTGTTATTTGTATTACAGCAGTGCCAAGGTCAGGGGGCGGGAGGCCCATTGTGCCGGGGTTTGTACAAACATGTAGTTTAAAAATAAGAGTCATTTTCAGTTATTTATTTAATATATTTCGTTAAATGGAAACAGGTTCCTGGGGGAAGGAGGGGGGAGGAACATCTCAATGTATGTAATTAACTAGCGACATTTGCTGTTGCTCTGCAGTTGGCTCGGAGAAGGAAAATGGGTTGAAGAGACACAGGTAGCTGGATCAGACTGTTCAAACACTGGGCCAGCAATTTTACCCACAGCGCAAATAGGCAGGCTGGCCTGACCACTAGGGCACCTGGAGATCCTATATCCAACATGCTGAGCGTTCAGGAGAGTAGAACACGGAGCGTCAAAAACCTGACGCGCTCTCTCTGCGTCAGAAGCACCCGTTTCCAGCCCAGGTTGCGTGGGCAAAGAATGCGAGAGCAACTCTGATCAACACAGGGCAGTTGCGGAGCTGGGCTCCTACTGCAAACCATGCTAACAGCTCAAATCTCCATCTGCCGGAAAGGGCGGCCCCCCTCCTGGTGTGGGTTCTTGGTCTCCAAGGGTGGGACAGAAAGGGCCTGAACTCTGGGTGCTTGGACCCACCTGCAGCAAGAGATGCATCTCTCAAAGTGACCAGCCTCCAATATTACCAACCTCCGCATCGACAGCATTAGTAGCAATCGTTTCATCCCTGTGCTCCCCCACCCCCCGTTTCTAAAGAACAATGTGCTCGTCTCCGCATACCAGCAGGGGGAGGGGGGCAAAGAAGGGATGCAAAAGAGAAGAGCAGTTTCCTGTAAGGGAGATTTGAGAAGGATGGTGTTGGAAAGGGGACATGTGTGGTTGACACAAGGTGAACTGGACCTCTGTCTAGCTCCGGAAAGTGCATGGTCTCCTGCTGACTTAGGGTTCTCTGTAATTAAGGAACCATAGATGTCCCACCATCACTTCGGCCCCATTGCACGTTGGGCCAAAGGTAACTGCCCATGCGGCCTCTGTCTAAAGAGATAGGGGAGGCGGGCACACGAGGGAGGCGGGCACAC
Source organism: Natator depressus (assembly GCF_965152275.1). NCBI lineage: Eukaryota > Metazoa > Chordata > Testudines > Cheloniidae > Natator > Natator depressus. The sequence continues at coordinate 76,543,721 of NC_134243.1, forward strand.
GAGGGAAAGAGAAAGAACCCAGAATGAGGGTGTAGAGAATAGGAAAGAAAGGAGGACAATGGAGGTAAACAGGAAGCAAAAGAGGTAGGAAAGTCAGGGATAGGGGAAAGAAACCCAGCAGGAATAAAGACAGGTTTCAGAGTAGCAGCCGTGTTAGCTTATGCTCAAATAAATTTGTTAGTCTCTAAGGTGCCACAAGTCCTCCTTTTCTTCTAACAGGAATAAAGGCGCGGTTCTCCTCTTCTACTCACACCCTACCCTACGTTTCCTTTGGAAGCATCCCAAAAATCCTCTCACAGCCAGTGCAGCCCCATTCCCATGTTCCCAGCATCCTTCTCAGAGGCAGCATTTCCGCTCAGTCACTGAGGAAGCGCTGCCGCCCGCTAGCAGCGTTGCCAACTCCTAAACAGCTGGAAGACAGTGCAATGCTGGCAAGGCTCTCCCCTGCCAATCTGCATCCAGGCCTCTCCCCGGCGTGCAATTCCAGCAGCTGAGTGGAGGGCAGCGAAGTGGGATCGCACAGCTGTGAGAAAACCACATGCAATTCCCTGCTCCACAAGTTGCACTGACATCATGGAAAGTGGCAAGCGGCTTGCACACAGCAGCCCCCGAGAACAGTATTTTATAACAGCCTTGCCAGTAAAATCTATTGCTACCAAGGCAAATTACAAAGAGCCCGGAGACTGAACCATGCAGCGAGACAGCCTTTGCTATTCCAAGTCCTGGATTTCCAGGATTTAGATGCAAGAAGAAGTGAAAACATTGCCAGGAATTTTCAGACAGACAGTCAAGGGTCTGACCTGATTGAATACATTCCCAAAAGCCTATGCAAGCGTTGTTTGTTCCATTTAAGACCGGTTCCGTAAAAGACGCAACTCTATATAAATCACCTATTGGCTCAATTTTATATTTGAATATGGAAAAAAATCCAGGAGGATCATACAGGGAAAAAGCATGCAGATGCTCTTGCAAACTCCAAAACTGGTCCTTTACCAAACGAAGACCTAACCCTGTTCCTTTGACTTCCCCTGTCAGTTCCAGTTGGAAGGCAAACATCCAAGCAGCCATGGTTCCCAGATTAGCCCTTCTAAATGTGAATATTGAGCTGAACTGGGGTGTTGCAGCTTCCCTAATTGAAGCTGGTGCAGCTGACTACCAATGAGAAGGGGCCACCAGTACAGTTGGCTGTAGGACGACAATTCTGTTTGGCAGCAACTTCTGAAGTTTTGAAATTTGTTTTCGTTCCATGCTGGAACAAATCCAAAACCTTTGGAAAGTTTCTGGGGACAGCAGTCATATCCTAGTGCCCACTTTTGGATTGGGGTGTGTACTCCCATTCATCCTGCAGACTAGGGCACCGCCTGGAATGTAGCCAACCCAGGTTCAAATCCTTGCTCTGCCTGATCCAGACCAGAGCTTTTTGTCCCAGATCACTCAAGATGAGGTAGGGCGGGCATTTGAACTGGGTCTTTCACATGCCAGGCCAGGCCAGTGCCCTAATCGCCAGGCTACAGAGTGTGAGAAAATCTCTTGCTCAAAAAAACAAAAACAAAGAACCCCTTCCCAATGAAACCGACACATCTTGGGGAAGGGGTTCCAACCAGCTGTAGCCACCTGTGATTTGTACTAACTGAGGATCTACAGGATGCAGAGGGCACATTGTCAGCAATGTCCTCAAGAGCTGAAATCAGCAGGTGCCCAACCTCTTCTCAAAAATACAGCTTCGCTATCCAGGGGGTTGGGGGGGGGCCCACCTCAGGGTCATTCTCAATCAAGGACAATAATGATTCAAGACTTTAGCAGATCCAAACCAGGTCACTGCTCCAGAGTTTCACTGTCCCCCGTCAATCTCAGTTCAAGAAATCACAACCCACCAGTCCAGGCGGGCAGAACTATAGGTCCAGGAAATAAAGGTGTATAAGTAGCAAACCACACACAGTGAGAGAGCCATAGCATAACGTCAGCCTTACCTCCTATTCTTGCATTGTACGCGATGCCCACGATACAATTAGAGTTGTTTGCTTTAGCTGCAACTTGTCCAGCACAGCGGGTGCCATGTCTGAAAAGAGAATTGAAAGTCAGGATACATTCCCATGTAAATAATTGACAGCAGAGTCAAACACAGATTTGGACCAAGCGTGTGTATGTATTGTACGTGACACTCAGCATCAGGACGCCATTGCTAGCAGTCACATTGCTGCTTAAGCTATTTGCAATGTTGTTTCCCAGCATTTCTCCCTCTCTGATTTTACAGTGATGTCACAATGCCCCATCTGCGACATCCCGATCCCTCGGGTGAGCTCATAAACACGGGCTTAAGACTTCCGCAGCAGACAAAACTGACTTGAGAGCGAGGAAGCTTTTTATTCAAAAACACAATAATGGCCAGGGGAATAGAGGAAATTAGTGGCCAAGTAAATTGCTTTTTTGTATTAATGTTTCTTTTTCAAATGTGCCGCCATGTGGAAGTCCCACTTTAATTTAGGTTCAAAAAGTGTGATATCGTTTTGACATCTAATCCGCTAAATTGGAAAAGTGCTTAGAGGCTTGGCATCATTAAGGGAATTCACAGACGGTGACCCTTAAAAATAGTTTTTGGTTAGTCCTTTTAGACTAGAGGACACATTTCCAGTCAGCTCTTCAAGGATTCCACCACACGACTCCTGTTAGCAGCAGCAGAAGTCACACGAACATTAAAGCCCTGAACATCATGTTGAACATTCACCCCCCTCTCTGTTCACAAATTGGCCTTTAGAAGATTCCCCTGTATGAGGCCTATTGTGCACAGGGCGGAGAATAGACTCATTCATCTTAAATGGTGGAGCTGTTCATTTTCTAAAGACATTTTGGGACACAGTGCATGAAGAGTCTATTGGCGTTGCATTTGTTTGATTGATAGAAAGTTACTTGGCAACTGATAGTTACCACATGAAGAGAGCTATGCTGTATGATCGCAGATATGTATACATCACTATTAGGAGGCCAGAAGTAAATTAAAATAAGGGGTTGGGGTGGGGAGGGGGAGTTGAGCTGACAGACCATGGACAATTGCTGTAAAAGTGTGTGATTTTATATAATCAGTGCTGTCACCTTGTCTCAAAAAGGATATTGCAGAACTGGAAGAGATTTAGAAAGGGGACGAATAAGAGGGGGACTTGATAAAAATATATAAAATAATGAAAGGTCTAGAGAAGGTAAGCTTCTGTTCTCCTGATCTCAAAATGCAAGAACAAGGGGGCAGTCAATAAAAAGGTGGCAAATTCAAAACCGATAAAAGGAAATACTTGTCCAACCCCCTGCTCAAAGCAGGACTAATCCCCAATTTTTGCCCCAGATCTCAAATGGCCCCCTCAAGGATTGAACTCACAATCCAGGGTTTAGCAGGCCAAAGCTCAAACCACTGAGCTATCCCTCCCCCCTAGTTCTAATCCCTCCCCTCCTGAGTTCTAATCCTAGCTCTGACAAGTACCTTTGCAGGAGTCATGCTCTCTTGCCTCACTTTCCCCATCTATGAAATCCCAATACTACTAATGCTTCCTGTACTATTAACCCACCCTTCTGGGATGAAGCAACTGTAAAAATTAGGTGTTTAAATGTCTGGGAAGTTCTTGGAAAGTACCACACAATTTAAGGGCTAGGTGCATTATAAGGAATGCAACATACTTATTCTCGTTGCTGGCATCGTAGCGTGGGCTTGGATCACAGTCATTGTCATTGACATCATAGCTCGCCTGAGGATCCTAAAAACATTTCACTTTCGTTAGTGAGCGTGACTAGCCAGAGCACAGAGCAGACCTAAAGCCCACTTAAAGAAACACTGAATTAACACAGCAAGTGTAACAGGAAGAGATCACCCAAGCACACCCCAGCAAGGCATGGCTCCCCTTGGAATTTACATTTAGTAAGTGATCATAACATTAACTTGGGAAGACTTTGCTTCTCCCCTCCAAAGCAGCAATGTAAATGGAGCTGCACTCATTGCTGGGATCAGATAGACAGAGACACCTTATCATTCAGCGGTAGTTCACGCACAACTGGGATGCCAGGCTCATTTATTGCAGAGTGCCCTTTCCCTAAGGTTATAATCTTTGTCTCACCACTGACAAGAAAGTGGTTCAATATTTTCTGCTTTTCCAATTACGCCTTTCCGGGAGGCTATAAAGCATTCACTCTACAAATAAAATGAAATGCTTAAATGAAAAGCCTGTGAGATGCTACATTAGCACTAATAGAGCACTCCAGAGGCTGGGGCTGGGGCGATGGCCTATGCAATAACCTGGCACTTCTAATTTAATTCTCAAGTATTTGCTTAAGACTAACAAAGGCTATTGGCATTCATTATTCAATCCAGCATACTCCTCAGGCTGGTAACCAGAGCTTGCAAGCCCGAAGGAGAAACAGCTTAAAAGGGTTCACTGAAATTTACAAGGAACTTCTTTTTCCTTAGTGTGTAATTGCTTGCGAGCCAATGGAACGTGTCTGTGTGTTTGCTGGGTGTGGGCCCTTCTTTATATTAACTTATTTAGAAGTGTTTAGAAAGCACCTGTCCAGGCTCTTTTACAGCTATTAGAAACAAATGAAATTAAGAATTAATCTATTAAAAATGACAAGCTTTGCACTGTGAGCTAAATCCTGCGGTCCATCATTTCTCACTCATGGGAGTTTGCCTGATATGGAATGAGGGAAAATAGAGTAAGGACCCAGGATCTGACACTAAAAATCATTAACTCTTAGGGCACACCTAAAACGAAGACATTTCAAACCTATTAAAGCAGCGAAAAGAAGAGGATCCTGGGCACAGAAGACTCAGATTGTCAGAAATGGTCCCTGTCAGTATCTTGCAGCCCTGTAGGAATGCTGCACCGTGTGCTGTTCTATGTATTAGAACATTGTCAACTGTTGCAGGAGAAACATCAGCCAGTGAACTCTTGGCTTGACAGGTAAAAAGCGTTTCAGTTCCTGTTTATAACCGAGAGAGGCATTCCATTCCCACACCCACATCATCCAAATACTGAGCTAACAGTGAGTCAGCAGGGACTGGCATGTCAGGGTCTTCAGCGTAAAATGAGGATCAGGTGAGAACCAGGAGAATTGTACTAAGTTTATTGCCTCCATCCAGTATGTGTCATGATCAGGCTAGAGAGGTAGGTGATACAGTCCATGTTGCCAAACTGGAATGTGATTTGGGTGTTGGGTGTTTGGCAATCAGGATCTTTCAGGTAAAAAGTCAGCCTGACTCAGGTACTAGACGTCCCAGGGCCAGGAAACAGATTAGCTATGGAAAGTCTTATGTCTTACTTAACAGGGGGAGGGATAGCTCAGTGGTTTGAGCATTAGCCTGCTAAACCCAGGGTTGTGAGTTCAATCATTGAGGGGGCCATTTAGGGATCTGGGGTAAAAACTGGGGATTGGTCCTGCTTTGGGTAGGCGGTTGGACTAGATGACCTCCTGAGGTCCCTTCCAACCCTGATATTCTATTATCTGTTTTCAAACTCTGGCTGAGCAAAGCCATTTACATTATCTTTGTCTTTGGCCACAGGATGCCTGATTTTACTCTACAGGAGACTGACGGTGGTGGGATATTTGTAAACCTTCATCTCCTAGACAGCTGGCTAATCCCCAACAGGAATGGAGTTTCCAAACATGTTTGTTTCAAATCTGAAGTTTTGATTTTTTTTCAAATCTTTATGTGTATTCTGTTGATGGCTGGTCTTAAATTATGCTTTTATTTTTAAAGTTCTTCAGAAACAAATTCACTGGGGGAAAAAAGTCTCTGCTCCCATTTTCCTTGAAGAACTATCCCATTTCCCCATCATATTTTCCATTTGACATGCCAGTCTAAAAGGTTACAGAGAAGCAGAAAACATTTTTTTTTTTTTACTTACATAGTTTTGTACGAGATCGGGATGGCTTGTCTCTATGCCATCATCAAGAATGGTCACCACCACATTTTTGCCAGTATATCCTCTCTGCCAGGCTGCTGGAATATTCATTTCTGACCTGCAGTGATTGTTTTTATCTCCACAGTGCTGAGGGCAGAAATAGCAAAGGGCAGATTATAAAACTGATCCACCCCAATGTGCCAATGAGTTCAAAGCATCACCCAATTCTGCTGAAGAATGATACTGTGCAAACAAATCAACTAATCTGAAAATACATTTACATTCCACAGTTCACCAAGCTATTTGTAAGGTTGTTTTAAATTTACATACTAGATCAAGAAATCCCCAAACAAGTTAATGAAGGGAACTGAAATCTTAATATTCTTTGGTTCTTCCACTTTAGGGATGGATCTTCAACTTTATATTCATACAAAGTAACATTTCTATCAAGCGACTTTATTTTAAATGACTTTTCCTGCCAAACACAAATCAATGAACCAAAATAAAATGATGTTACTGCATAGAGGTAGTTTCAGACCTTTTATGCTTAGAATTGTGTACCTGTGATAAAATGATCATGATGAAAGACAGCTAATTACAACAAACAAGAATACTCAGCTCTTCTATAGCACTTTCCATCAGCAGATCTCAAAGCACTTTACAAAGGAAGTCAGTATCATCATCATCCTCCTCCCCAGGTTACAGATGGGGAAACTGAGGCACAGGGAGGGAAATAACTTGCCGACTGTCACCCAGCAGGTCAGTGGCAGAGCCAGAAAGAGAACCCAGGTCACCTGAGTTCCAGTCCAATGCTCAATCACTAGGCCACACTGCCTCTAAAATGACATTTTTCTGCATCCTGGGATATATTAATACAGCTACAAAGCACTTTCACTGACACAAACACAGAAGTCAATGGGCTACACTATCAACGAGGTTAAGTGAAGGGTAATGAAACTTTCCATTTTTTAAAAAAGTAACTTTGCTGTAAAATAATTCTACCATAGAAAAGTACCTGGCTAGCAAAAAGAAGACTACTGAAGATACTCACCATATACCACATTTTAGACCACATTGGGTCATTGAAGTGAATCAAAGGAGGGTCACCTCGAACATGTCTCTTAACTCGTCGTTTCACTTCCTGTTGCTGTAGCCACTTCACCTACAGAGATTTTAAATTATTATGATTGAATATGCAAATAAAGATATAACAAAAACATTGACCACTCAAATATTGCATATATAGTATCAATGAAAAATCCCAAGCAAACAAAACAACTTTTGAAACTGAGAGGCCTTTAACATTATATTCCTGACTCATTTCTAACCAGTCAGTGGATGGTTTTCCTCACCATGGAAAATCTAGAGCAAATTTAGATTTTGCATAGGGCTATGATCTATTCATGCAAGAAAACAAACTAAATCTGAAATGGAAGAAGTCAAATCTACCTCTCATCTTCTTTGTAGGCTGCTTTATCACATTTGTAAGTTTTAAAGTACTATGGATGGAATATGTAACGAGATAGCCTAATCAGATGTTCTGGATACAAGCAGGGCCAGTCCTGCAAGCCATTACTGATGTGGATGAGAGTTCGCAGGACTGGACCCACAATGGACGAATACTTGCGTTTGTCAACAGAATATATACAATGCCAAAGCACAGCTAACAAACAAAACAACAACAACAGTGGCAGTGCAGACTCCCACAAATACCATCAGAGCCGTGCACTTCCTGGCTTTCCCACTTCAAGTGCCCGGATTCTTTTGAAGGCAAAGCCTTATGAAACCAAACGATTTGTCATTCGCTAGCAGAACCCTTTGCCCAGGCTCTGAGAAAATGGGTTTGTGGTTTCATTTTTTAATTGGGAGGGGAAATATTAGCAGCAGGTCACAGGCTGAGCTTGTGACTTTGCGGGGTTCGGGTCCCGGCTCGGACCTTGCCTGGTCTGTTTTCCTCTCGAGAGCAGGTGATTGGGAACAGACCTGAAATCTGCAGAGGTAGGACTCTGTGCTGGAGGCTCCGTTGTAACAGAGGAAGGACTGGTGCGGACAGTGGCTTTCTTCTGGGGAAATCAGGGTCTGCCTCTGCCTGGGGGGACCCAAGGGGAAGGGTTAAGACTTTGGGAATGGAATTCCTTGGTGAGAAGGGGCCCAGAAAGAACTCCTGCCTGCAACGGAAGCCTGAGAATTTCCCATACAAGGGCTGAACCATCACTTCAGTATTAACAAGGGAGAGCCCAGGACGGATGGGTTTGTGTTGATTTTTAGTGGGATGCATGTGTGACATTATCCAGCAAAGGGAAGGGCAGTGTGAAGGCCCCAGCACTCAGAGATAAGCTGCACCAGCATGCAGGCATGTGCCCCTGAGAGACTGGTAGGACAGTGCGCTGCTCCGTGGGTCAGACATAAAGGTTGGGTCCCTAAAAACAGTATTATCTATGGGCTGAGTCAGCAAAGGATTGAAGCGTGAGCTTAAGCCCTATTGTAATCAAAACACTTGGTTAAGTGCTTAGTTGAAGGATGACTAGTAAATTCTTCATTAGGAAAGTACGTAGATGATTTGCTGAAGAGGGGCTTATTTTTCTTTCTTGCTGGTGATATTTCATCTGTTCTGCAGAACTGGTTGTGACACTGGCAGATCAGGTGCCAGCTCATGTCAAAGCCCCAGGCCAATTCACTTGTGCATTATATAGATCAAGATGATTGTTAAATGTGTAAGAGAGTATTAGGTGTTTAAACGTCACAAAAACTAACGGGATGTTACTTGCATTGTTTTCACTTATCTGTATCCCATTATAATGTAGAAGCAAACATTTACATTGTGATACCCCTGTAACCAACTAACCCATCAAAAGAGAAAGAAGCCTTGTAGAATGCAAGTGAAGAACCCTAACAGAAAAGAGCTAATTTCAAAGCAAGTGGTCTTTGTGTTGATGATTGGAGGTCAAAGATGCAAACGGCATTTCTCACTCTCCATCATCAAAGGAAAAGCCCACTTAGGTAGTGACACTGTTGGCTTGTTTTCTGTGAGAAGAAGCTATAAGTATGGATTCAAGGAGAGATCCTTCATCTCTGAACTGTTTGGACTCTTACAGGGAAGTGCGCCAGATGCAAGGCAGAGATCCTCCAAGACCATCATGGTACCCTGAAAAGACTTTTGGGAAACTGGTAGTTTAGTACATCACTGCCACCCTTTGGAATCACAAACTGTGATTCACCTGCGCATGTATTTTACTTGCTTTAACCTCTCATTTCCTTTTCTTAGCTAATAAACCCTTAGTTAGTAGAACTGGCTACCAGCATGGTCTTTGGTGTAAGATCTAGGGTACCAGTTGATCTGGGGTAAGTGACTGGTCTCTTGGGACTGGAAGCTACCTAAATATGATGTGAGTTTTGGTGTAAGAAACCATTTTATCACAAAGTCCAGTTTGTCTGGGTGGCAAGATAGACTGGAGAGTCAAAGGAGACTGTCTGACTCCATGGCAAGACTGGTACAATGATCCAGGAGTCCACACTTCTTACTGGCTTGGTGAAATCTAATTATAGAACACACCACCAGCTTGAGGTGTCTGCCCTCTCTTCTGACAGTCTGCCCTGATGTAGGCACTCCTGGTCCTGAGCCACTCCAGACAGCGTGACACTGGCAAAGAAATATGTAAGTATATATATCAAAAACACCCCACAAAAAGTTCAAATACATTTCAAGCCACTTTGGGAGAGATACGGGCTACTCTCAAGTCAACAGCAAAACTCTCATTGACTTCAGTGGGACTGGAATTTCATCCTCTGTTCTTTAAAATGGATTTGAGGAAACCTGGGAGCTGTTCCTATAACTAACTAGAATATTTACGAGTTGCAGGACTGGAATATATGGTCCCAAAGACTTAATGCTGTCCAACATTCGTCAATTTTAAACAAGGTTCAGGGTTTGGTATACAGAGATCTCAGCCTGCGTTGTACCATGGCAAACACACCATTAAGAATCCTTTTAACCTTTGAATAAAGATACAGAAAAAGAAGGAAAAACAGTTCAAGTATTTGAAATGTCAAGTATTAAGTAAGGCTTTCATACGAACAACATCCCTCGTTCCCTTTAACTCAAGAGAGTCATTAGAAGGGGTGGGGGGGAACTTGTTTGACCGTCTTTTAGGTGGTATCAAAAACAGTAATATGTGTCGTATTGGGGGAAAAACAGAAGTTAGCTGAGATGGGCAGGAGCTGTTAAAGTCTGTTCCCATTTCTTAAAAGACACACGAGAGAGGAGTGAAAAGAACAGCAAAGATAGAAAATGCAGCTTCTGACACTGGTGTGGACCTTCACTTGCCACCTCACAGCTGGAAAAACAGGCCCAGAACACAATCTTATCAACCACTCTAAGACCTGGCAAACTTGTACCAGCATCGGGCTGTGTAGGGCACTGCTTTTAGTTGCGCTTTTGCTCACAGGCTCACAACAGTATTTCAAAATATCTAGTCTTGGCCAGCTAACCCAGACTTTTATCTGACAGAAGACAAAGGAGGACAGAAATGAGAAGAAATAAAATGGGGGAAGGAGGACATGTGGGGATGAGGGTAGATGGCAGAGTCTCACATCCCACATGGTGGTTGGGAGTTAGTCAGACGGCGGAGGTAGTGATGTCAGCTAGGTTCCTCTCTTTGGCCCGATCTGGTCTGAACATCTTTTGGGATCTCTAGTGGCATTATGGTGGATTCTGGAGTCCTAGGAGATACTGGAGGTGGCAGCCATATTGGTAGAGCTCACTCCTTCCCCTCCTTTCAGTCAGCAATCATTGCCCTCTTCCATTCATGTCCTCCAATTTTCCTCAAAAAGTCTTTTAAGGACCCCAAAAGGGATTGATGGGTGGACTAGCCCATCCCCTCATTATTTTGTCCACCAGTTAGGCCGTATTTCCAACACACTAATTTTGGTTCACTGATTTCCCACACTTTTCTTGTTTACCAGGCATGATCTGAATGCAATCCTTGAGTTATATCAGTCAGCCTTTTTGTTTGTACAGATTCAGTCTCCCTTTTGCACCTTTTCCCATCAGCCTTTGTTGGTCTAGGCTATTGTGGCATTTTATGAACGTTCACTCACTTTTCACAGTGGAGCTCACAGTTGTGATAACTGGGCCTACAGATTTACCCTAACAGTCCTAAAACGGCAGGGACATTGATTCTGCTGCTCTTCTTTCCTCTGCTAGCATTAAAATCATGTTGGCTTCATCTAAGCACACCACATGCTCTCATAATACTTATTTAGTACTTCTTAAAATGCAGCTTTATCCAACGTCCACATTCAGACCATTCACATTAATAATCAAGCCACTGAATTCCCTCATCAAAATCTCTATCAACAGACCCTTAGTGTTGAAGGGGAGTGTTTTTGCATGCTCATATGAGCATGTGTTTCCATGTAAACCATGCGCACTGGCCCCAAAGCCACACATATATATCCTGAAAAATAAGTCCCATAAGCTTGACTCACTAGAGTCTTTGCTGATGAATTAAAAAGGGAGGGTTTGTTTGCACGCTGTTATGGATTTAAGCCACATTTTCTCCAGACTCCATGCCCTGATGGCCGTCACCATTCATCTTCCATAAACTGCAATTAATAAGCTAAACATGAAGGAGGTCATTGGTTGAGCAGACTCAAAAGTGCTAGGATATTTTTTCCCGGAGCACTCTGCCACCTACCTAAAGTGAGCAGCTCTCTGCTTCCAAGCTGAAAAGGCATTTTTTATCCTTACAGAGAAGACTTCTCGGCAGAAGATCTAGGTTCACGTTCCAGGTCTACTACTGTGACATTTGTTGGGGTTTTGGTGGTGTGTGACATTCCGCAAGATCACATGTAAAGCCATTTTAGAAAGGGCAAGGTTTGTCAAATGCCACTTTTAACATGCAAGGAACTTCTTAGCTGCCATATAAGGTGACTGTTTTAAATACGTGTCATGCATTCCCTCTTTATTTCTTCTTTTCATCCTTCTCCTGCTCTCTCATGCAAACACAGTGGTGTATACTTGCCCCCCAAAATGATCTTTTTCTTTTGTTCATAGAGAAAAATGAAACTTACACCCATTGAAATCAAACTGAATGCTTTGAAATACACATTTTATTTCTTGCTTCAACACAAGTAAATGTACCAGTATTTTGACATGTGGTGGGAGTTAGATGACTACAGTGGATAGAAGTTTTTAGTTCAAAATATTTTCTGATGAAAGACAGCTTTTCATCAAAATGGAAATTTGTGTGGGAATCTCTCTCTGATGACTTTTTAAGGTTTTCATTGAAAAACCCAAACCCTAAAAATGATATTAATTATTTTTCAGCTGAAAACTGAGAAGTTTTGGCTAGTTGGGCAAAACAATTCAGTTAAATCAAAAAATTTTGCCTGACCAGCTAAAATTTTTATAACTTTGCTTGCCAAAAAGCAAACTTTTTTTGGTAAATTTCCAGTTGTCCAGAACAACAATATCTGGGGTTTTGGTTTGATTTGTTTTTAAACAAAATTGCAAAACATTTTATTAAAAAAAATGAAAACAATTCTCATTTTCATTGAAATTTTTCCACGGGGGAAAACAACAACTTCCATACAAGGTCTGTAGAAGACACTAGACTCTTCATTAACAGATTAAGTGTCCCAACATTTACTGTGCGTTTTAAAGTATTTCACGTATAACTATTGAAAGTAAAAATCTATATTCAGAGTGACTGTTTTGTTGGATGTGACCAGTGCTAAAAGATGATACTGGCAAGTTAAGCCTCCTAATTTTGTGCTGTATGATCTAAAAACGGAGCGTGCCTGTCAGAGTGCTATGCTTGTTTGGTCACATTATGAACGAGAGTTCATAGATCTACAAACCTTATTTCAGCATTCCCAGTAGCCAGGGTTATTAGCCATGTACATTGGGATACAATAGTTTATTTCCTGCCTTCCCAAGTGTCACTGATTTACACTAGTTTGCCAAATATCAGTACAATGCCAAAAGCCCTTACGGCACTGTCACATAGCACATCACTCACCGCTGGACTGGCACCTCCTTCTGGTTGTTCTGGGGATTAGCTCAAGGCCAACCCCCCCGTCCAGGGTCTGCACCCCATCACTCCTTCTCTGCAGTCCACCTGCAACCCCTCTCACAGCATCAGGAACCACAGCGTCCTCTTCATGGCTCAGCCCTCCAGCCATGTCACTATCCACATTCCCCTCTTCGAGGGGAGTTTTGCTCCTGGTCCTGCCACTACTCCGGGTCCCAGCCCAGGAACCCTGCAGATCACAGCCTCCTGCTGCAACTCTACTATCAGTGCATTTCCCTGGGCCACTTCCCGGCAGCCACAGCAGCCCGTCTGAAGCACCTTCTCTTCCCCCTGGGTTCCTGCCTGCACTGCTCTGTTCAAGGTGCTACAGGGTTGCAGTCTACTCCAGAAACAGTTCTCCCTCCTCAAACTCTAGGCAGCTACTGACTCTGCTCTGCCCTGAGGCTCTTTTTATATGGTCCTGCTGGGCCCTGATTGGCCATGCCTCCTATTGGCTGCTTTTCACACAGCTCCCCTAGAGCTCTGTTAACCCCTTATTGGACAGTGTGGGGCAGACGCCCTATCACAGGCATTTGTCGGTTAAGTAGGTTGTCATTTATTCTCACTTCTCTTACCTAGAACCTGATAATTTCCTACAAGAAAACCAGCCGCCTCATCTCCACTTCTCAGGAAAGATTTAATAGCAGAGCTTAGAGGCCAGTCTCCTCACTAAGGGAAGATCTTACTGCTTGTGTTAGAGTTACTATTACAGTACATTTACCGTACTCAGAGGGATGTGATCGGAGTACAGGGCTGCAAGTCAGGAACTACCTGGCTGAATTCTGGTTCCAGCCCCAGCTGTGCAGCAGCTAACTCACCGGACAGTTCATTGCATAGATTCTGCCACTCTCTGATCCCAAAGACACAAGCTCCTTATACCTGTTTTTTAAAAATAAAGCTTCACCACAGGAAACAAGTTATAGATTACTACATTTTTCAGAGCCCTAGATGATCTGTCACTACCCCAAGTTTTTAAAAGTCCCACTCCAGCCCTCAGATTTCCTAGCTGGGTCTGTATTCTCTATCAGTTGTTTCCAGGAGATGCTCCACCTGCAAACAGGTTGTAGTGGGAACTTCTCCCTTTGGGAGGAAAATATCCCAGGCTCCCTCCAAAAGCCCTTGGCCTGAATTCTGGCAATAACTGCCTGTTGCCTGTTCTGCGTTGCAGCATTCTGATCTGGCGTTTTCCCTCCTCCACTTTCCAATGCCTTTTCCCCCCCTTAGTCTCGGCACTTTCAGTATCGGTTCTCGGTCTCTTGCACCTGAGAGCATAGCTATAATTGCACCACAAGACCCCTCGCTGATAGCCCAGTTGCACACAGAACTGTCACAACACTACCTTTTAAAAGGGATTTTGACGTCTAACTGTAAAGTGGATGCCAACATTTCCTCCTCCTTGCCCCCAAACAAATGGACCGGTGCCTCCCTTTCCCACTGAATATCTAGCAACTGATGGATTTTGCACAGCTCTGATTCTTTAGTAGCTCAGTCTTTTGCTGCACCCCTGTACTTCTACTAACCACTCATAATTCTAGGCCAGCTTCCTATATATGCTGTATCTGGTGCCTTCCCCAAAAGGGAAGCGTTTTCCCACAAAAGTTGCTCCAGTTTAACCGAAGGCCTGTTTTTTTAACTGGCTGAGTTAACTGGTTGTTAATGGACACCCTTCATTCAATTTAAAGCCCGGTTTGTATCAATTTAGTTTAGGTTGATTCCTTGTTGATTTAATCTAAATTGATATAAACTGGTTTAACAAGGAGTAACATCCATTTAAACTGATTTAAGAATTGATTTTAGTTAAATTAGTGCAAACTTGTGTTGAGTCAAGCCCTAACACCACAGATCACAAACAAACCAGGAATCTGCCATATTGCCATCTGCTTCAATAGTAGTTTGTGTCATTTGACTAGATGAGGAGAGACTGAGATTGGCATAGTTCAGAGTTGTGGTCTTTGGTTAAATTTACATTCACAGAATCATAGAATATCAGAGTTGGAAGGAGGTCATCTAGTCCAACCCCCTGCTCAAAGCAGGGCCAATCCCCAACTAAATCATCCCAGCCAGGATTTTAAGCCTGACCTTAAAAACCTCTAAGGAAGGAGATTCCACCACCCCCCTAGGGAACCCATTCCAGTGCTTCACCACCCTCCTAGTGAAAAAGTTTTTCCTAATATCCAAACTAAACCTCCCCCACTGCAACTTGAGACCATTACTCCTTGTTCTGTCATTGCTGTCACATAAATACCTATTAATGAGGGGAAAGGTTTCCCCCAAATGAGAACTGACCTTTAAAAAAAGGACATTAAATAAAGGCTGAATGGAATTTTGACAACAACATTCTAAAGTCCCGGTTCTATGATGCAATCAGGCTCTGCTCCATTCTGCCCTAGCTGTTTGTGCAAATTCTGATTCAACACCGGGGGCCACTGCACGCGGAACAAAGGGAGGCTAGAACAATAGATCAGCAGACTGGACTTCCTGCAGGGAACCTGTAGTGTAGTTACAGACCATCACCATGGCCAATCCCAAAGGGAGACCTGGCCTCCCTGCAGATTGAGCCCCACCCGAACTGATCTCAAGGCAGGTGCTTAAAGCTGTCTGAGTGGATGTTTAGTCTATGTCCATCTCTGATGATTGTACTATGCCACCAAAGCTTTTGGTGACCACGTGATCACTGACCGTGTAGCAGCATTCCTTGGTAAAGGTACTTCCGAATACTTTGGTCTTCCATCCTGATAATCTGTCTGTACCAATAAAGCCACCAAACCCAAACCAGAGCTACTAATATCCTCATTGCTGAGTTTGTCCTGCCACTTAATATGGAGTGGTGACAAAGACAACAAGTGGCAGATGCCACAGACCCAAACCATTCACAGTCATGGAGCTGCTAAAAAAAATACAAAAAAAACCCAGGAACAGGCTTTTCTACATTAAAAAAAAAAAAAACAACCACATTCAGATTGTATGTATTTTTAATAAATATTAATTTAGCCATTTAAGGTATTTTTTACAAAATCTGCATGTGGGATGCAAAATTTCCTGCACTGCAAAAAAACAAATAATGTATTTGAATGGATATTCAGTGTTTAACACACAGTTCCAGGACAAACCAGATGGCCATAACATGTTTTCATCATAAACTCGGGGGGTGGGAATAAAGTGTTATTGCTTTTTACATGGTGTATGCCTGCAGGCTCTAGACCTGGCCTGCTGTCCTCCTCTGCTGCTGTATTTCCATTTTAAATAGGTCTTATTATTGAAGTTTCAGTCTCCAAACATTCATTGTGCTTGGCCCACAGATGACAGCAAGCTCTAATCTGTTGGTGTGTGCAAGAGACAGCCTCCCTCGCATTACAAGCAATGCCCTTCCCCATCTATTTAGTGTCCATGCTGACAGGCCAAGTCCAGCTCTTCCATAAACAAGCCAAGGCCAGAAGTGAGAAGCCCTACATCTTTCAAATCAGAGTTTCCTCCACATTATCTCCTACGGCAGGGGGCGTGGTGTTGAAGTGTCCTTCAAATGTCCTTCGAGAGTCTACATTAACCCAGATGTGCTGTTTGTAGCACCTGTGTAACTCCCATAAGGCTAAAGAAGGCTAAGAGCAAAGTTACTACACTCTCAAGCTTGTGGAATAGTTTTAGAATTAAACTCAATGATACTGTGTCAAACCATACTTTGGCCCAGTCATAAAGCTGAGTACTTCAGAACATTTTCCTCAATTAAAAAAAGTCCTTAAGAAATGTTTTAGAAGCAGCAGCCAACACTGCATGTTTCTTATTCCATCAGCTCAAATTGTTCTGTGCTTTTAATCTGCCAACACTCTGAGCCAATAAAAGTGGACGTAAGATTGATTTATTAAGGGTTAATGGTCAGATTGACCACCACAAAGAACTTCACTTACTGAAAGCAGATTCTTTAGATTCCCATGGAGGTGGAAGTCCTCGCCAAGTGAATATGATCCAGTTATTTAACAGAGTGACTTTGCAGACCAAGATTAATTTGACTTTTACATTCAGTAGCTGTAGCCTGTACAAATCCCAGACTAAAATTCAACTGCAGCCCGACAAGTTTGCTTGGAGATGGCCAGTACTAGGAATTAGAACAATGGCTTAAAATCACAGTTTAAAGTTCCAGTCCCCTAAATTATACACCTATAACTTTCCTTGAATTAATCTCATCTTTTGAAACCCTGAGAGTCAAAAGGAGGACAGGGCACCTTTGGAATTGTATGCGCGCAAGAGACAGCACGCATGGAATGGGGTATCTTTAACTCACCACTCAGGGAAGGTTAGCGTGGGTGAGAATTTCCCTAGAGTGTAAAAAAAGAGGGGGGAAATGCAGCCAAAATTCCAAAGGGAGAGTAGATGAGGAAATAGGAGTAGGGTACTGCAGCAAGAAGAGAACTGCAGTATCAGCCTTCAAGGCTGATGGCCAGAGGAGCGCACAGCACACAAATATTATGTTAAAGTCTGTGCTCGCTATGAAAGGCCTGATTTACAGAGGGTGGATGCTCAGTGCTTTGTGTAAAATCAGGCCCCTTTAAAGACCTGAGCGCTCAAAAATTAAGGGTTAACAATCGCTAGTCACCTTTGAAAATCTTGGCCTGTTTCTGGATCCTGTTTCAGGGCACAGAGCCGCCCTACACTACAACTCCAGTTCCATGGTTGCGATGCAATTCCATTTTGTAATATAAATGGATGCATCCAAGGGTTTCACATGCTGAGAATCCTGTCTACATTAACAAGGAAATGTCAGCAGCTAAATGAAAGGGTTAGTAAGTTCTTTTTCCTTTACAGCTCTGTTTAAGGTGACCAGATGTCCCGATTTTATAGGGACAGTCCCAATCTTTGGGTCTTTTTCTTATATAGGCTTCTATTACCCCCCACCCCCGTCCTGATTTTTCACACTTGCTGTCTGGTCACCCTAGCTCTGTTGGTAAGTCAGCCACAGACCTTCTCTCTGGGGAGACATCTAGACCAGTGGTTCTCAGACTGAGTCGGGACCGCAAAGTGGGTCACGACCCCATTTTAACGGGGTCACCCCAGGGCTGGCTTAGACTTGCTGGGACCCGGCGCTGAAGCCTGAGTCTCACCGCTCAGGGCCAAAGCTGAAACCTGAAGGCTTCAACCTTCAGGGGTGTGGCTGAGATTACAGGCCTCCTGCTTGGGTCTGAAGCCCTTGGGCTTCAGCTTCCCCCTCCCCACAAGGGCAATGGAGCTCAGGTTTGGCTCCCCCACCCAGGTCAGCAGGGCTCGGGTGGGCTCAAGCTTCAGTCCCCGCTCCAGGGGTCCTGTAGTAATTTTTGTTGTCAGAAGGGGGTTGCAGTGCAATGAAATTTCAGAACCCCGATCTCGGCTAAGGAATGAGCTGGAGGGGCAGATAGGGTGGGATTTTTTTTAAAGGAACTAAAACTGTATGTCATCTGCCTGTTTATATCTATCTTGTCTATTTAGGTTGGAAGCTCTTTGGAGCAGGGGCTGTCTTTTACCATGCGTCTGTACAGTGCCTAGCACAATGTGGCCCCAATCCTGACTGGGGCCAGTAGATGCCTAGTTTTGTTTTGTTTTTTTAAAACAGCAGCATTACAAAATGGAGCAGGGCTGTAACCATGTCAGGGCCAGCTATATCCAACTATCACAGGCACAGCTGTAGTAGAGCAGGATTTGAAATAGTTTTAGCTTGAGTTAATCCCAGCTTGAGCTAAGCATACAAATTTTATATATTAAGTGAGTCCGTGACACTCACACTCATCAGACCCCGTTACTCAAATATGATTGAGTTGTGTCCACACAGTTTCTCCCCTTCCGACCCCAACCCCCACCGTAAAATCATGTCTGTCTACCCACTCCTACTGCACAACCTAAATGGGTTTGTAGCCGTGCATTCTGGGCAGCTATCCCATAATGCCTCATCAGGCGATAGAGTGCCCAGCGGACATGGATACGGAGCAGCACCTGCAGAAGAATACATTCAGATGCCCTACCAATTTCCTACAGACAGCTGAGAGGAGAAAGAAACACTGGCCAACTCTGTTACAGCGCACGTCTACACTACAAAAGAGCGCTACAACCTGGTTACCAGAAAGCACTCATCTGCCAGCCTAGGCCAAGAGGAAGGGAGACCCAGGCTCAGCTGGCACAGTTACCAGCCATATGTTACCTGCTCTGTGTTGGCCCAAAGCATAGCCCTTACCTGGTTACAAACCTCATTAAAAGTTGGGAGAGCAGGCAGGTCTAAGTCAGCTAGTGTGGACTGGGCCAAAAGTGTCTTAACAACTGATACTGACCTACTTCGTAAAGCGCTTGAGTATTACTGGCACTACCCACATCCCAGCGATAGGCTTCAGGGACCATTTTGACACAAAACTCAACAAGGGTGTGTTTACTGAAGGAAAGTCCCATCTACAGTGGGAAACAGACCCATAGCTTAACTGGCTGTCAGCGGCAGATACCCCTGAACGAGTACCAAACACAGTAACTGCTGGTATGGATGGGACAAAGCCTGTGTTCAGTGTTAGTCAATAAACTGCAGTAATGGGCCAATTTCCTACTGTAGCAGAGGCCTAGAACAACTCTGACCAACCCTTTAGCTTGGCTGTTTCAGGCCTTGTCTTCTCTGTGAAATAAAAAAGGTGATTTAACTCAAGTCAGGTAACTCAGTACAATCCTAGTAATGGGAAGGCAGTTTGAAGTTCTCACATGAGTTAAAGCCTTTACCTTGAGTGACCTAACTTGAGTTAAGAACTCACCTGTTTCCTGACATGACAACAAGGCCTCAGGCAGACATGTGATCTCCATTAATGCTTAGCCAATAAGGGTGAGGAAAGCCAGACTCCAACAACGACCCAGAACTGCCCTAAAGAAACATATTTGGGCTAAGATTTCAGTGAAGAAAGCCATAGCCCCAGGGAGTTACTTTGGTGAGGGAAGCCCCGCCTTTCCTTCCGGTTACGTCATTTGTAATAACGATGAGACGATTTCGAATTCCAACAACCATAAAGGCATTTTTATCCAACAGAGAATGTCTAGTGTCTACACTAGCATCTTCCCTTCAAACCCCCCCACCAATGGTAGCAGTGGTAGGAATACAACTGGAGACCAACTGCTAGTCTATGCCGGCCCTCCCACTGTGGCTGACTAAAGAAGGGAGCTGCAATGGTGATAGCATAACACGGGGGAGGGTTGCATGGGTCTAGTGAGGACATTGAACTGGGAGTCGGGAGACCAGAGCTCTACTCCCAGCTCTGCTCAGGACCTTCACTCAGCTGTTCCTGTTTCCCCTCCTACTCTTTTTTGTCTTAAGGGACTGTCTCCTACTATGCCATAGCAAAGTGCCTAATACAATGGAACCCCAGCCCCAGCAGGGACCTCAAGATGCTACTGATGCAAATAAATAATGGTGTAAACAAAACAGCTGAGTGGAAGACAGAAAACAGATCAAGCATCTGCAAATGACTGAACTTTCGTTCTTTAGGACTTGTGTTTGTTTCCATCTTTGCTATTCCATTCAAACTGTTGCAAATTTTTTGTTTGTTTCCGCATGCCTTGCAGTAATACAACTTCATAATATTTACCATTTTATGATTACTAATTATGCACCATTCAAACTGCCAATGCACTTCCAAGTGATTTGCAAATGGATGGGAGGAAAAAAAAACCCCACCAAATTGATGGATCTTGAATTCAAGGTAATAACAAATCCTTGTAAACCTACTCTAATTTAACTGACTATTAATCAGTAGAGCTAGGTAAAGTAAATATTAATAGACTAAAATCTAATTGATTTGGTTTGTACTAAACTAAGCTAATTTAGAATTAAATTCATAATATGTTCAGATGCCTGTATACATTCCCCAGGGCTATAAAGTTTAATTAGAACACTTGGAAACAATCAGCCAATTGTATCTTATTTCCAGCAATAGCTGGAATGTTCAGGTGATTTATTTTTCCTTTCTGTTGGCAACACTGTTTTTGACAATAGTCTATGTTCGAATGTTACCAATAGCATGTTGGAGGTTATGTTTATATGTTTAACTGTGAACCCCTTTTAATAGCAGTTTAACTCATAATAGGGGGTCCTCCATGTGGGTCTTACAAGGAAATAACAACCAACAATGTAATTTTTTGTCCTGAGTCAATAGGATAGTCTTAATAATAATGTAATACTTTGTCCATTGATATCTTTTACTTGAGGGTCTTAGAGAGTTTTGCATAACTTAATGAAGCCTTTCAATGTGCTAATGAAGTAGGTAAGCTTTGTATCTATTTTACATATGTATAAACTGAGGCACAGAGAGGTTAAGTGACTTGCCCAAGGCTGTAGAGCAAATCAAATCAGTGGCACAGCTGGGAAAAGAGCCCAAGAGTCCCAATTCTCTCTCCTCTATACAACGCAAAACGACATTCCCTCCCACACCTTGCCTACAGGCCCTAAGAAGTAGCATCTCACCTCCAGCAGGCAGGCAGGCTTTGCCACAGATACTCAACCTTTACAGGAAGGCCCAGTATACATCATGGATACCTGTCTTTCTATAAAGATATATACTTTGATAACTGCTTCTAATTCTAATACTGAAAGACTGTCCAGCTTACTAAGAGTGATCACTTTAGATAAGCTATTACCAGCAGGAGAGTGGGGTGGGAGGAGGTATTGTTTCATGGTCTCTGTGCATATCATGTCTTCTGCAGTTTCCACAGTATGCATCCGATGAAGTGAGCTGTAGCTCACGAAAGCTTATGCTCAAATAAATTGGTTAGTCCCTAAGGTGCCACAAGTACTCCTTTTCTTTCCGCTGTATAAAGCAGCATAGCTTCAGTCCCAGAGGGCCTGCTCCAAAACCCATTGAAGTCAGTAGGAAAACTCCCACTGACTTCAATGCACTGTGGATCAGGACCTGAGTGATAACTCTTGCTTTTCACACTGGGTTTTGCCTGATGTCAGGTTTAAAAAAAAAAACACATACCATTAAGCACCAATTGGGACCTGCCATAGCTCCCTTTAGCTTATTGAAACAGAATACACTCTCTAGGAGCAGTCTTCTCATTCTGTGCTCAGTGCTGCTGGAGTCCAGTGAGACAAAGTTCCCACAAACTTCTGTCAACCCCAATACATACAGGAATCTTTGCTGGAGTATCAGATTTTTTTAAGAATGGCAGTCTATTAAGAGTAACCATGTTTATTTCGGCTTTTAATACAAAAATTTTTTAAAAACCCATGAATTCTTTTTACATTTATGCACAGACGAATGCAAGGTTTATAAAAGTTGGTACGAGAAAAGAATAGCATCAGGAAGTAAAAAAAAAAAAAAAATGTAACATTCCAACTACATCCCACGCACTGCCATAGATTTAATTTGTTCTGAATTTTTATTTTCTTGAACACTGACTTCTCGCAATTCAACGGTGATAAAAATCTCTTAGGCTGCTCTAGAAAGAGTAACGTATGCTTGTAGCCAAAGATTTCATACATAGCAACCATTAAGACTGCAAATGTTATGACAACTAAGTCAACACCACCAGCATACCATGCAATTTCTGTATTGGAAAGTTCCCTTAGCCATTTTTAATATTTTTTCCCTTAAGGCAGATGTTAATATTTAGTTACTTTTAAGTATTTTCAATCACTGATAAGCATAACCGACATGTCAAATGATTCACCAATTACAGAGCACGTGATATCAAGTAACATGCTTGATTTACAATACTTCTGTAATCACACTCAATTGTATGCTGCAAATAAAGAAACCAGGCTCTTTAAGGCAAATCATTCAAATACAAGCTTCACATCGGAGCATACCAAAGATCTTTATCATAGAGCACCAAATCGTCCCAAGGTCACTCATTGTGCTAGATACACCATCGTACAGTTACATTTAACTAGGATGAGAAATATATGACACAGCGTTTAGGCCTGGTGGCAGAACTCCCTCCCATCCTCAGCAGAATCAGGCTTTTATAGAACGCTGCTTTTGTTTGCATGTATAGTGGAGGGATTGAAGAGAAAATTTGAAAGAGATGGATACCAAGAGGGTGATCGTTGAGAGTGTAGAGCATTTGCAATGTATTTAGCATGGAGCAAAGACCAAACACAAGGATAGTTTTGCAAAAGTTCACGTTACTTCCACAAGTGTCTTACGGCATTAAATAACAATCTGTACAGTGCGTCCTCAAGGCTGCAGGCCATGTGCCATTGAACCCCTCCTGATTCAGAGAGCATAGTCACATGATATTCTGGCAAGATGTCCACGGGTTTCAAGGTTCTTTCATAAGAGCATCTTAAGTTTTTCATAATAAAAACCCCTACAAGTACATAATGCAGAGCGTAGCCATTTGTATGGAAACACACCCAACTGACCTAAGAAATATACAGACGAAGGTTTACACGATGTCACATGCTCCAGCAGGTGGATACGAACGGGTGGAGAAGAGGGGCACAGACAAGAGATGACACATCTGGGCACTGATGGACTTGGCGCTGTACCATCTCCACCATCTGGTTTTAGACACAAAGGGGCATGCTCCTTATCCCAAGCCAGCCCATGCCTCTATACACAAACAGTACACAATCAAGGGCCTGGACTTGGGATATTTTCTGGGGGGAGGGAAAGGAGTCATAAGGCATCCTTACCTCTCTGCACAAGCTTGCCCAACAAGGGACTCCCTATGAGAATACCAACAGGCCGTGCTGCTGCTGTGCTTGGGGCCTTGTACACCGCCCCTCCACCCCCCATGCGGTGAGAAGGGGAGCAGAGGGGAAGGAGGATGCAGGAGTCATTGTCCATGGCAGCTTGGCTCCTGAGGGGGCAATGTTGCAGATTGGGGCCATACCTTGGGATCCATCCGGAGGAAGTTGTGCCGGCCTCGACTGCTGACCGTCGAGCGCCTTATCGTCCTGCTGTGGTGAAAGTGGTAATAGTTCTCCAAATTCCCAATCTGTGCAAAAAAAAACAAACAAAACAAACAAAAAAAAACCCATGCACAGTAAGTCAGTGAAGGAGAAATCTTCCACCCATGCACAGCTTGAGATGCTCAGCTTTTCTTCTGACCTCCCATACCCAACAATCCCTGGCAGCCAGAGGGGCTGATTTTCGGACTCCCCCCACCTAGCCGCAAAGAGAACCGTATCACCTGGCTGAGAATCTGCACTGATCTATGAAGCAACTGAGCACGCTCCTGCTCCCCGTGCAGTCTCGGGCCCTTGAGGAAGCCACATTGTCACTTTGCCATTGGTTTCTGTGGTAGCAGCATTGGGCCTATAATTAAGGATTCCGGGAGCTCAAAAATGGCAGCAACCCTAGCATGTCTTTAAAGAAACACACCCGACTCTCCCCAGAAAAGAACGGCAGAGGACACAACAAAGCAAAGCAAATAGATGAGAGCACCGCACCAAAGCCATGAATACTGCATCAGCCATCTATCCACCGAGCAAAATAACAGTTCACACAGTCCTGACTTTACTGTAGAGAGCTACAGGCGGTCAGCAAGGAAGCCAGATGTGTTCTGCTATGGAAGGGTACAGGAGTTCCTGTAAAGCAGTAAGGAACCAGCTGCCATGGCAGGAATGAGCCTTCAAAGGCAGCTGCTATGCCAAAGCCAGAAAAAATTGTCAAACTCACCACAAAGCCGCAGCGCATATGGTGACAATAAGGGAAAAAGCTCGCTCAGGAGCACATCACAGTGACTGCAAATGCTGTGCAATAGCCTGCTGCTTTGGAGTCTCTTTAAGCAGGCTAAGTGATAGAGAAAGGAACCAATCCTGGGGTGGTGGGCAGAGCTGACCAGAACAACAACATGCCCACCCCCTCAGAGAAGGCAGGGGCCAAAGAATCCAGCATTGAAATGCTTACGGAGGACAGAGAGGAGCATGGGTTGTAGGGCAAAGTCAAAAGTAGGCATACGGAGGTGGGGATGTCATCAAGCAGAGAACAGGCAGGGACTGTTGTCCAAAAAACAGGTACAGCCTCATGGGCAGTGACAGCTCCCCTGCACCAGTCAGCCAACAGCTCTGTTCTGAAGGGACAGCTTCCAGGGGCTTCCTTGGCCTCTCCACTGGGATTGCCACAAGGGCACTCCGCAGTGCTAACAGTTTGTGTGTGATGTGACCGAGACCTTCGGCCGGCTGCACAGAGGGCACTGAAGAGCTATCCAGCAATGCAGCGATGCTCATTTCCCAACAGACCCCTGGCCTACGACTATGAGGTGAGCCTCGCCTTGATTCATTCCAGCTCAGTACTGGTACATCGGTGGGTTGAAGTGTTTAGATCTAAGTGATGCAGAGGCCTGGTGCTGGTTCTCAGCATGAGGGTGAACTTCACTCGGTGGGATTTTCAGAGGCCCATAGTTCAGTCCACTGGAAGCCAATTTTTTAGTCAATTGCTAAAACAAACAAGTGAGAACAGGCGTTCGCATGGCACTGTTGTAGCCTGTGTTGGGAGGTATTTACGGGTCAGATATGCTAAACAGTTGTATGCTTCTTCATGCTTTGACTTGTAGATTGCACTCTTTTTAACAGTGCAAAGATTTGTAATAAAAATAATGATATAAAGTGAGCACTGGGCACTTTATATTCTGCATTGTAATTGAAATCAATATATCTGAAAAATGTAGAAAAACATCCAAAATATTTATAATAAATTTAAATTGATATTATTAACAGTATGATTAAAACTGTAATTAATCGTGATTAATTTTTTTTTAATAATTTGACAGCCCTACTTCTTGTCCTACCTTCACATGACATGGAGAACAATTTCGTTGCACTCTCTTTAACATCCTTTAACATATCTGAAGACTTATCAGGTTTCCCCAGCCCACCCTTTGTCTTCTATTTTCAAGCCCACACATGTCCAGTTTTTTTTTTAACCTTTCTTCATAGGAGAGGTTTTCTAAAGCTCTTATTTTGGTTCCTCTCCTCTGGACTCTCTACTTTCTGTCCCCATCTTTCTTCAAGCTTGGCACCCAGAACTGGACACAGTGCCCAGCTGAGACCTCCCCGGTGCTGAGTAGAGCAAGACAGTTACCTTCTGTGTCTTACATATGGCACTCCTGTTAACACATGCCAGAGTGACATTAGCATAGTGCCTTTGAAGGACAGTAATTATATTGTCTAGATCACATACATCCCCTAGAAAGGAGCATACACAGAACACATGGTCAAACGCTCATGTCAGAATACGCTCAGAAAAAACACATTTACTTTTGTAGGAGCTCTGTGTGTGGGATTTTGATCCAAAGGAAACATTGGTTTATAATGGACTCCTCCCCCTAGAGGGGAGACTCCTAGGAAAACAGGAGCATGTTTAGAAATGAGTAGTGATCTGGGGATCTTTCAATTTTTGGATGTTTAACTTCATGCACCTCGAAGAGGCCCGATTTTCAGTGGGCAGGTGCTCTGCATTTTCCTGAAAATCAGTCCCCTACAAGGTATCTCCTTCAGGCACCTAGAATTTGAGCCCCTCCCCTGCTCCCAAATGGCTAGTCATTTTTTTAAAGTCTTATCCTAGAGTTATAAAGGTAAAAGGAATAACCTGGAGGAACCAATGCGAAGACTCCTTCCCTTCAAGCCCTCGTCATTATCTTTTCCTGTTGTCATCTTTTAAAGAAGTCCAACACCCCTCCCACCCCCACCCCCCTGTGCCTCCAGTGTAAAGGGAACAGAGATTTCCAGCACAGGTGGGACTGGACCCTACAAATCCCATCCTCGGTGATACACAACAATCCTGTTAAACCTCATGGGCAATAACTTCTCAAGAAAAAACAGATCAAATGTATACATCAGGGAAGACAGAGTCCACTGAAGTCATTTCTTCCACCACTGAAGAACTCTCTCTCTCCACCCTATCCACAAACACCTTAGCATTAGTGGAATTGTTGCTGGCCTCCACCGGTAACTCACCTTGGCAGGAGAAGAGGCAGATTTCCACCCCCCCCCCCATTCTTGTTTTAAAAACTTTAAACACCTTCCATGACAAACAAAGACAGGGCTGGGCTGTTAGCCATATGCAATAAGAATGGAGCTGGATGAGCGGGGGACAGAAAGGCATACAACTGCACCTTGTTAAAATAAAATTTAGCCTGGAAGTCTTTAAATTAAATTACCACCCCCTTTTAAAAATTAACAGCAGTCATGCATATTGGCAGAGCCTCCAGGGAAAGCTGGCTTGGAAAGTGCCTGCACTGGACTAGGGTGGCAGTGTGACGGGGGGGACTAGGCCCTTGCTGTAGGCCTCAGTGTCCTGCCACACCCATCCCAGGAAAGGAACAGTAGAGGAGTCCTCCAAGCAGCCAGTCAGAGAGACTGCAGGTGAAGCAGCCAATCAGGGCCCGGAAGGACCATATAAAAGGAGCTGCAAACCTAGAGACAGTCGCTTGCTGGAGCTAGAGGAGTGCAGTGGTGCTCCTGGTTGGCTAAAGGGAACTGCAGCACCCTGGACAGCTCAGTGCCAGCAGGGACTGGGGGAGCAAGGAAGAGCTCCTGGCTGGCTGCTGGGTCTGAACTTAGATGAGCCCTGAGATGAGGGTGAAGCTTTGGCAAAGGCTGGGACCATGGGGAAGTAGCCCAGGATTGAAAGCAGTGTAGTTAGAGGGACACGGTGGCACATGGCTGCTATTCCTAGGGTTACTGGGCTGAGACTGGGAGTAGTGGGCTGGCCTGGGTCCTCCCATAGGCCACCAGGGATTTGGCCTACTCTCGGACACTGATAAACTCCGAAAAGGGGAACTGAACTGTTAAGAGGCCCAGCTGAAGAGCTGGGGCCAGAACATACCAAGGGGGTGAAACCATTGCCTCCACAGAGGAAGCCCCGGTGGTACAGCCCAATACCAGGGCCAGGGCAGTTTAAAGACTGCAGACAAAACTGACCACAAGGGGTGCTCACAAGAGACGGGTGACACGCCATTACAGGTGGACTGAACACCGATCCCAGATTCTAATCCTGACACTGCTTTTCTGGCTATGAGCCAGTTACATACGTGCTTAACATATTATTAGCCTGCAAGTAGTCCCACTGAAATCAAAGTGGGTTAGGCCCATTTAAGTCAGTGGCACTGACTCACATGTGTACAGTTAGATACAGGATTAAGCACTTTACTGCTGCATCACTGACTTGCAGCATGAACTTGGACCATTGACATCAACTGGCCCCCTAAGGCCAGGTCTACAATAGAAACTTTTGCCGGTACAGTTAGGGAGAGGATTTATTTTGTTGGCAACATGTCTATACCAGCACAAGCCCTAGTATAGATGTTGTTGAACTGACATAAAGGTGTTTTTACCAGTATGGCTTATATTGCTCAGGGAGCCAGAATAAGCTACAGGGTATATACACTGCAATTCAATGTCCGTGGTTGGCCTGAACCAGCTGGCTTGGGGTCAGGCTGCAGGGCTGTTTAATTGTTGTGTAGACGTTCGGGCTCCGCCGACCGTCCAGAGCTCTGGGACCCTCCCCTCCCCACAGGGTCCTAGAGCCTAAGCCCGAATGTCTACAGCAAAGTTAAACAGCCCCTTACCCCAAGTCAGCTGACAGCCATGTAATTTTAATGGTAGTGCAGATATACCCATACTGGCCAAAGCATTTTTTGACTGGTATAAGCAGAATCCACACTAAGAGGGTGCCAGCAAACCCTTTCTAGTTTCAACCTGGCCTAAGCTACCCCATCTTTAAACAATAACTCTAATCCCTGTCCCTTCCATGGGAGTAGAGAGGATTAGTTAATTTCACTTTTAACATGAGAAAAGCCACAAATGCTATGTGTCAGCCATCGTTCTAGTGTGATTTTAGAAAAGCACAAGGGAAGCTACCTTGCTGATTAATCAATCTAATCGACTTGATCCAGAATGGACAGAGAAGGGTGAGCACGAGGGGGAGGGGGCAAGCAGGGAGACCCCCCCGCCCCCCCATAATTGGTGGGGGCACAGAACTCCTTTGGCCCCAGGGCTATGGGGGGAGACCAAGCTCCTCTGGCAGCAGAGCTGCGGTGGGAGCTGACAGCCCTCCAACTTTCCTACCTACCAGAGGTCTGCTCACAGCACATGCCCAGGCAGAGTCTTTAGCTGCAGCGCTGGGGAGCCAGATCCCCTCCTCCATCACCCACCCCGCCCTCTTCTCTGCCTCCACCAATTAGCAGCTGAGAGGGTACGGAGGAGGGACAATCCTCCTAAATAGTAGTGCGTCAGTGAGCAGAGCCTCTGGGGATGGGCCAGGCCAGGAAGGGATTGGTCGAGGAGGGAGCACAGGGTCCCTGGCGGTGGTAGGAGCACAGGCTACCCCGCAGTGGAGGTGGATAGAGGGGGGAGCACAGGGTTCCCGGTGGGGCCCCTCCGAGGGGAGAGTGAGCTCCTCCTGCCCAGAAGGGGTCACATTTTTATTCCTGAGCAGGCCCCTGGACAGAGAAGTCCAAGACTGTCCAAAGTGATCCGAGATGGTTAGCAATGCTAATACACTGGAGGTCTTCTCACAGGAGAATTTAAATTAGTCCCAGATGTACCCTCAGAAGTGTAACAGAATTTAACCCCCATGCAACTAGGCTGCTTTCTCCTCAGCAAGTTGAAGTCCTCAATGCTTTTGAATGCTGCAGCAAGAACATCCACTAAATGGGGAGTGTTGCTTCTAGTCACTCAGCAGAGGGTCTCTAGTTAAATGCAGACACTAAACTGGATTCTGATTTCACTCTCCCGCCCTTTAAAAATCAAGAGCATCTTCAGTTATGTCAATGGTGCTCCACCAGAGTGGAACTGGAGTGAGTCATAGAATATCAGGGTTGGAAGGGATCTCAGGAGGTCATCTAGTCCAACCCCCTGCTCAAAGCAGGACCAACCCCCAACTAAATCATCCCAGCCAGGGCTTTGTCAAGCCTGACCTGACAAGTCAGATCAGAATCAAGCCCAAATTATTTTGATGAAGTTGCGACAGGTAATTAGCATCATCTTTTAATGATGCCTTCCCCTTGGCTGCAAAACAGAAATTATGAGGTAAAAATTAGTTCAACAGCTGTGGAGTGTTCATGTCAGAGGAGCTTTGCCTTATCAAGGTCCTCAGCGGGATTTTTCGGTCTGTGAGGAGCCTCTGTCCTGCAGTCACACAATGAGGGACTCACGTTGTGTTCTCAGTGCTGGCAGCTGTAAAGTTTGCTAAAACAGTCACTATAAGAGAGGTAAACTGCTAAACCTGACAACTCTAGTCTGGGGAAGCATAGGATATAAATAAACAAACAGAGAAACCAAGGCTATGTTTAGCCAGTAGTCAAGGGCTGCAACAATTATTTTTTTTAAGTCCAAAAAGGATTTATAAAGTATGTTACATTAAAACTCCTACTCGTTAATAAATACAAGCAAGGGCAGGGAAATAAGTCAGAATACAAAGCCGTGTAGCTGAATTCAGCTAACTCACCCTGTCCAGGCTATCTTGGCCCACACTGCTCTGTAGTTGAGTTGACAACCCTTCCAAAGGTATCCGTTTTTCCTTACTAGAAACTTCTTCCTCAGCAATTCCATCAGCCTGTGCTTCTGTTGGATTTGCTATTTGCTTGCTTGTCGGTCAATTCAACATTAGCCTTGGCCCCTCCATCTACTACCTATAACTGGGCTGCTCCAGATTTATCCATGGCAGGATATTTGGCAGGTCAGTTTAACAACATTTCAAGACATCTGAAATGTTGCTTTCCCACTCAGAATTAGTTTCCCCACCTCCACACCACCCTCTCCAACATTTGGGCTCAGTCTTTTCATCTTCTTCCTGAAGTTATTTGCACAAGTGTGACAGGCTGGACTCGTCTGTTCACCCTTTGACAAGACTAGGATAAATTTCATACAGGGTCTTATGAAACTCAATTTGCTGAATATTATTGTCCTGGTCAAATGTGTGGTAACAGTGTATGTAAAGTTATAAGATTCTATTGAATGGCAGTACTAAGTTTAGAAAGGCAGGCACAGACCAGTTCCTCAGAAACAAAAGGCAAACAGATGCCTCACCTGTGTGTCAACATAATCAAATAGGCTCTCACCTGGGTAAGTGGGCATTCTTTGGCAGGAAGAAGGGTAAGCGAGAAATTTAATTTACACATTGGCAAAGACACAGCTGGAGGTTCCCATCCCATAGATGTCCTGTCACCTGAACCCCAGCGGGAGATGACCCTCAAGGAGGGAAGAAAGGTGTAAGAATAGAGAACAAATCCCACAAATCACCCCTCTCCCCTCCTCTGTACTCATGGCAGCAACAACAGCCTTTGAAAGGCCAAGGAAGCATCACTGAACTGGGGGAAGGGTCCTGGCTGAAGGATCCAGCCAGACTGCTCTCAGCATGTGGTGAGGAAAAACATTTTTTTACTTTAAGTGCCCTCAATTTGTTAAGTTGGCATTAGTTTGCATTTTATTTTTTATTTCTCTGTAACCAGTTCTGACTTTTATGCCTCATTACTTGTAATCACTTAAAATCTTTCTTTCTGTAGTTAATAAATGTGTTTTATCTAACAAGTGTGTTTGGATTGAAGCGTTTGGGAACCCCCACCCCACTTGAGATAACAGGGTTTGTGCATATCATTTTCTATTCCTGAAATGACGGCCTTTCTATGAACTTGCATTGTCCAGAAGAGCACTGGGCAGTGCAAGCTGCACATATTCAGGGCAAGTCTGGGCCTGGAGAGTTTGCTGGTGTTTTCCTGCAGCGTCATTCAGGAGTGGCTAGCTAACAACACTCACTCTGTATAGCTGGGAGTGAGTTACAGGCTGGAGACTGTGTGAATGACCAGGAGTGGTTGTTCTCACAGTAAAGCACTGTTAAAGACACCCCAGGTTAGAGAACTGAGGGGACACAGCTGTCCAATGGTCCAGACTGTACCCAGGGTAATGTCACAACAAGCTTTGGTGGAAGATTGTTCCCAATTGGCTTACAGAAGTTATGGTTTTTAGAGAAGCTACAGACTCCAGCAGAATGACCACAGACCTGGGGGCCAGGAATTCCTGGGTTCTAATTCCAGCTCAGTCACTGGTTGTTTAATTTGCACTTCTGCATCTCTAAAATGCAGAGTGCTTACCTGATTCACAGGCCTGTTTTGGGGATACATTTAGGGTCTTGCTTTCCAAACTTGGCCTCTAATTTTGAGTGCCCAACTTAGGGCCTGGCTTTCAGAGGGGCAGAACATCTCATTGACTTCAATTAGAGTGGGAAAATCAGGCCCCGAGTGTCTAAAGCTGGGGACTCAAAATCCAAGGCAGCCAAAATTCTAAACATTTAGCCCTGAGTGTTTGGAAAGTATAAAAGACACTCTGGGTTATAGGCTGCCTGGCCCTCGTGAGGGTGCCCAGTAAGGTGGAGAGAGCATGAGACGCCCCCCTCCTCTCTCCCCATCATGCCCATGTCAATACCATTCAGAGTTGCAGACCCTGCTTACCCCTTCAGGCTCCTCCATCACTACTCCCCAAGAGGCGCCCGGTGCCCAAGAAGGAGCAGGGAGGAAGTGGAGCCACATGGCCAGCCAGCTCTGGCAGTGCCCTCCCATGTGCCAGCTGCCAGAGCTGGCCAGCCACATGTGATAGGGAGTGAGAAGGAAGCTCCCCATTTCCCCCCGCCCCCACTGCAGATACTTCAGCCAGCCAACGGGCTGGAGCAGAACTCTGCGCCCTCAGGGCCCCAGGAAGCGATTGATGGAGGAGCAGCAGAGACGCTGCCACATCTCAGCGTTACCATATAGGAGCTGCATTCCCCTCCCAGTGCATCCCTCCCACCTAATCTTGTCTCCCTCATACAGCAAGGCTGCATCAGAAAAGCTTTTACAGGGTTTGCCCCAATTAAAGTGACAGACTATTGTAGGTCTGAAAACCCTGAGCAGTTTCCAGTCCATTGGTCCTCATGAACCAGGTTGCTCCTGGGCTCTGGACAAACCACTAGCAAGACCTGGGCTAGGTGCACGAAAACACAAAGGGATATTTATCTGGCTGTCACTCCCTACAGGCAGGGCACCATCGTACCCAGCCGCAACAAGCCAGGCACTGGTAGCAAGTCGCAACGGTAGTTCCATGTCAGACCTACCGTTCCTCAGGGAGGCTCCACCAGGCAGCAAGCCCCAGCCTCAGCCCCACTCCCAGGCTGTGATCTAGACTAGAGGGCTGCTGTCCTTCCCAATCAGCTTCCTACTGGGAGAGGCTCTCTCCGTTTAACCCCTTCCTCGAAGCCTGACACCTATTGCAGGTGTAACCGATTGAGCTCACAGTTAACTCTAACCTGGCTTTCCTGGATGGGGAAGCTCGTGGCCCCCCTGCTGTACCTGGACCATCCCCCATTCCAAAGTAGGGCTGTCACCTGTCTGGGTTTTACTCAGACAGTCCGATTTCTGGCTTCTGTGTCCAGATGCCATTGAGGGTGGCCAGGTGCCTGGTTTTTAATCAGGAAGTCCGGTCATAAAGGGGACCTGGCAACCCTAAATGGCACCTGAACCAAAAGTCCGGTGACTGTAGGGCAAAGGGAGGCACCAGGTCCTTAACTCACACCAGCCCCTGCTCAGCCGGGGCTGCTCCTACCTGGATGCAGGCTCCTTGAGATGATCCAGCGAGCGAGGTGGGAGAGGAGGGAGCAATGAGGATGGTGCCTTGGGGGAAGCAGGGGCAGGGGTCTGGTTACCAGCAATTAGAAAGGCGGCAACCCTATTCCAAAGGCTTCCTACAGAACAAGGACAATTCAAAGTCAGGAGTTCTGGGTGGGTTTCTTTGGCGCTTGGGTATTGTCAAGGGTTTTCCAGCACTAGTGACTGTCTAGAGGTGCCGGGACCGAGTCCAGTTCGCAGCCTCAGCAGCAGTAGGGTTTTTCCTGTGGTGTAAAAAAATCATGGTATGAAAGGTGGTCTCAGACTAGGAAACTACTGCTGCCAGCCTTCGGGGGGCTGGGGAGAGGTTCTGGGTCAACGTGGAGGTTTCCTGTGGTTTTTCGAAGTACTTCCTCTTGCAACATACCTCAGAGCTCCAAACTGGAGAAACTGTTCCCTTTCCTCCTAACCCCACTTTCCCTCAGTCCTCTTCAGATACCTTCTGTCTCAACCGCTCCCACGGCTCTCAAGAACGTCTTCCTTCCCACATCACTGGGGTGCTGGGGATCAGATCAAGGAGATAAATCATTTTTTCTGCTTTTGAAAAACTCGCTGCTTTGCTGATTGCCAGTGGCAGAGGACTGGCACTTCCTTAAGCTTCATTTAAGAGAAGGGGGATATGGCATTGCTGAGAAGTTTTCACTTAAGAAAGTGCTGTAGGTGTGGGGTTAGGGTGGATGGCCCAGTTTCACAAAGGTATTTAGGCTCCTAACATCCATTGATTTCAATGGGTCAGGACTCAAGGCCTGGAGCAGAGCCACCTGGCCTGGAGTAGCTGCCTGATTGTCTACTCAGCCTGATGGCTGGGAAGTGTCAACAGACCAGCTCTTGAGCCCAACAGCAGTAGTTTGGTAGCGGCTCAAAGCATTTGCCCACGGCTGTGATAGCTCTTGCCTTAGCCCCAGCCTTGCCACACTCTAGCTAACCTGGTCCAGAATCTCAGCTCCAATTACTAACCTCAGCTCTGACTCTCGGCTCTACTTTCAGAGTTTCGCCTCCAGCTATGGCACCTGACAGCTGATTCTGTCTGACCCTGTGAACCACAGCGATCTCCCCACTTGATTCAGGAGGAAAGGACAACTTGTGGCTAAGGCACTGACAACTGTGGTCATTAGATGGATATGTTAATATAGAGAATTCAGATGTTTTTGTGACTGAAGCAGCTAGGTCGCTTCCTTTCCTTGAAGGAGCACAGGGAAGGCCAGCTGGTAAGAAGATGACCAGGAGGCAGGAACCTTTGGAGCACAAAAATAAGGGGACATCAAATGAAATGACAGAGGTGGCCTGTTAAAAACAGATTAAAGGGAAATACTCTTGCTGTGCAACATGTAACTAGCCTGTGGAACTCAATGCCACAGGATGTCACTGAGGCCATGAATTTAGCAGGATTCAAAAAGGAATTGGACATTAATTATGTTAACTTAGGGTATTCTTGATATCCATATAAACACAAACAAAAATGTTGAAAGGGATATTAAACTTCATGCTTCAGGGCTTAAGCCAGTCTAACTATTAACACCCAGAACAAGACTTAATAGGGTGGTAAATCATCTCCCCACCCCCCCACATCTGCTGGGTCTTTTCACCTTCCTCTGAATCATCTGGTGGTGGCCACTCCTGAGGACAAGATACTGGATTAGATGGGTCTCGGGTCTGATCCAGTCTGGCAAATGCTACTTTTCTGTGTGACATCTCCAGAGTCCATTCCTAGGCTGAAGATTAGATCCAGCATGTGTCCAATTGAGTGGATGGGACTGGAGACGACTGGTGTGAAACCCATGGTATTCATGCAGGCAAGGAGTTTGGTATTTTCTATATAAATGTCATAGTCACCAAGAACCTGGGAGATTCCAGCACTATGCTGGACAGCAGATCCAATTTGTTCCTGTATGAACCCTACAGAGAATTTGTTTGGAAATCTGCAGAACACTCAGAGTCCTAGCTTCCTTTTGTCCGTAGCCTCACAGACCATCAATGGTTTCTGGGATGAGGAGTCTTCAAAATCTGAGGTTGGAGGGGGACATGACCTCTATCCTACTTTGTCTTCGCTTTGCCATGTTCTGGGATCTTTCTCTTTTTATGTTACTGAGTAGTCTGTTGGAAGTAGCTCAGCTACAAAGGGTTGTTGGCAGTGTTAAACCAGATTTTGGTGATGCAGGCAAGGTTGGGTAGTTCATCCAAAAATCAGAATATGGATGGTACAGATCTTGTTGACTGTTGACCTTGCATCCATCCGGAACAGATTGAGGCAGTTGACTTTTGCTGGCCTGGTTGTTGGCATTTTGAATGAGGCAGCTGACAGAGACTGCTCTCAAGTGTCATGGGTTATAACAGAAATGAAATGCTTCAGCACAATAGGGTGACCAGATGTCCTGATTTTATACGGACAGTCCCAATATTCAGGGCTTTGTCTTATATAAGCACCTATTACTCCCCACCCCTATCCCGATTTGTCACACTTGCTTTCTGATCACCCTATAGCACAAAAACTGTCAGTCTCTCTAAAATCCTTAACCTGCTGCAACGGTATATTGAGCCTACAAGGACAGATTTAATACAAGGACTATAAGATTGCTGAAGGTTGGGCTTTAAAAAGTTAGTTAGTAGAGCTGTGTAAAGAAAAATAATTTTGTTTCACAGAGGATTTAGATTTTAAAAATTTGTTTAATTCCAGTTAGGAATGAAAACCAAACATTTTGAAATTCTCCAGCAAAGGGAATGAAGCCCTGATGCCAGGGCAGTCCGCCTGGCTAGCTACCTCAAACCTATGGACCTTGGAAGCCCTGGGGTCCCCATCAGCCCACCAGGTGGGGAGCAGGCAGGAAACAAGGCAGGTTTCCATCAGAATGCTGCCTGAGTTCTGTCGGAACCTTGACGAAATTGAACCATCTCAGTGGAATGTTTCAATTGTTGCAGAATCAGCAAATTCTGAGGAAAATTTTGGAATTTTTCTGACCAGCTCGATTAGTTATGCTTGAGACATAGTAGCCCCTTCAACACCTACATGGACACACCCAGATGATGAAGTTATATTCCTCACAAAAAACAGCAGGTAACCGTTAATCAGTACATCAATCAAAGATCTGGGCGTTTTTAGAGTCACTGCTGATTAAAATCGGTGGATGACAGAAAGATTGGCAGCAGTAAATGATGATGAGGACAAGACAGTCATACAGAGTGATCTGGATCACTCGGTAAGCTGGACTCATTCAAACAAAATGCATTCAGATGTATTAAAACACAGTCATACATCAAGGAACAGGGAGTGCAGGCCTTACCTACAGAATGGGGGACTTTTACCCTGGGGGGCAGGGACTCTGGACAGGATTTAGGAGTAGAGCTGGTCTGAATTTTTTACCCCTTGTAGAAATTTGATAACTTTTTGTCAAAAGTTTGCATGGAAATTTTCAAGTTCTGGGTTAAATTCCAGAAGTTTTAGGATGAAATATTTAAATGAAAGAACAAAACTTCCCACAGAAAGTAAACACTTTTCATAAAATATTTTTTCCATCAAACATCCTATTTTTCATTTAAAAAAACAGTTTTACTGGAAACTTTTCCGCCAGCTCTATTTTGGGGTCATAGAAGACAAATAACTCAGTGTGATCTCCCTGTGCAATCCTGCAGCAAAATAGACCAATGGAGACCTTGGATGTTTAAACAAGGGAGTTACGAGAAGGAACAGGGGGGTGATTTTTCCCTCTGTATACAGCCGTGGTGAGAGTGACACTAGAATTCTGTGCCCACATTTTACAAAGGATGTTGAAAAATTGGAGAGGGTCTAGAACAAAGCCACAAAGATGATGTGAGGGAGGGAGAAAGTGCCTTACAGTGAAAGTCTTAAAGATCCCAATCTGTTTAGCTTATCCAAAGAAGATTGAGAGGTGACTTGACTGCAGTGCACAATACCTGCCCAGGAAGTTAATAAGTTGAGTGAAGAAAAGCAGACTAAGAGCCAAGATCTGAAGCTTAAAGCCAGACAAATTCAAATTAGAAATACGGCACAAATGTTTACCACACTCCCAAGGGAAGTGATGGAGTCTCCATCTCTGGAGGTCTTCAGATCAAGACTGGGTACCTTTTTAGAAGATAAGCTTTACTCAAACACACGTTGTTGCTCAATGCAGAGGTAACTAGGTAAAATTCTATGGCGTGTGTTATAGAGGAGGTCAGATTAGATGATCAAATGATTTCATTTAATGTGGTTTACCATAATTGTATAATCCATACAGGTATAGATGTAATTACAAACCAATTACTGGGATTTAGTTTCCTTCCCCATCTGAACTATTTATCTTAAATGGTTATAAAAAAAGAGGCTAAAGCAGTGGTGGGTTGAGAAACTCAGCAGCCTGGCGCCTAGGAATTTGCACATTCAATGAGGTGGTGTTGGTACAGCCATTTTAAAAGAGTATCCAAAAGATTTCATAAATGCAGTATCTTCAAAAATGTCTAGGTCACAAGAAAACATTAACTCAGAATGAGATCAGGAAACTACAGTCTACATAATTATAATATATAGCAAACGGAAAAGGAGACCAACCAATACTAAAAACGCTGACACCTCGTTAGCACCAGCATCAAAGGACAATCAGAGTTGCCACAAAACAAGGAGCTGTGAAGCCCCTCTGTGTGGTACGCAAAGAGAGAAAATATTGCCTCTCTCAAGGTTGTTGTGCATAGGTTGCCAAATCGTCATGGAAATTTATCAGCCTCTGTGCAAAAATTGACTTGTCTACTATTAGCATGATGATGACGACATTTTACTTGCTCATTTTAAAAAAAAAGTCACTCACCCCAGTAAGAATGTTATACAGCTGCACTAATCTAGGTATAAGGTTATTCTAGGATAATGTATTTACCTCAGGAGCTCTGTTCCCAAAGCCTGGGAATGCTGTGTCTGGCCATATAGATCACTAGAATCTCACAGGAATTTCAGGAGCATGCTTAAGTGTTCATTCCCCCCCACCCCCCACAAGTTTACTACTTCCCACAGTTATTGATCTTGATTCTTCTGACATCATATTTCTGCCAGGGCCGCGGCTCCATCAGTATGGGAGGTGCTCATTTAAGCGTGGGGTCGATTTTAATTTTCTGAATTGATTAGCAATTTGGAGCTGCGGCAGAAGTTTGAGTGGAGTTTATGCTTATTTTGAGCCAACCTGGGTTTGCACTTGAAGTAAAATGGGAAGCACAGTTTCATGCTAATGGAGGTAAATGAAGCCCTGATGTAAAGTCTCAGGTCAGTGCTGCCCGGCTCAGCTTGTTTCTGACGTACTCACGGCAGACAGAAACAATGCGGAAGTGTTTCTTTCCTTGCCATGCCATCATTATTACAGTAAGGATATTGATGGCTTGGTTTCCATGGAAACATGTGTCTGCCAACTCCATCCTATGATGTGTGAACAGCTAGAAGCTGAAGGAGTTATATTCGTCCCCGTTTTAGTGAAACTGGATTAAGGATCTTATGCATCCTGCCAGGTCTGCAAAATACTCCAGTATGTATGGATGGTGTTAGAATCCAGGATGGTCATAAAAACCCTTTCATAAGATAAGCAGACTACAAATAGTGATTTCTGAAGTGACAATGAACTAACATTCCTTAGATGTGAAAGCCAAGTATTGCAGTCTTTAGAGTCTTGGCTTCATAGATCATATTCTTCTTAAAAGCACTGTCTGGTATTTTTTTTTTAAAAAAAAAGGAGTACTTGTGGCACCTTAGAGACTAACCAATTTATTTGAGCATAAGCTTTCGGATGCATCCGATGAAGTGAGCTGTAGCTCACGAACGCTTATGCTCAAATAAATTGGTTAGTCTCTAAGGTGCCACAAGTACTCCTTTTCTTTTTGCTAATACAGACTAACACGGCTGTTACTCTGAAACCTGGTATTTTTAAGTTCTCCCTCTCCTAGCCAAAATGTAACAACGGATTCTGATCGCACCCAGGACAGAAAGTGGAGTAATTAACATTATTACACAGGTGTAAATGAGAGTTGCTTGAGTTATCTTTCTCCATTTGGTCATCTTTCTGCATTGTAAGCTCTTTTCTGCCCGTCCTTATTACCCACTGGCATATGGCTTGCACTCAGTCTTTTCTCACGCCCCTAGCTCAGCGAGCTGCTCATCCCAGGTCACGCCTCATTCATCTGACATTGTCCTGCCCACTTCTCCTCCCCACCCCCGTACTCATTCCCCCAAAATCTGCCCTGCTTTTACCACCCCGCTTAAGGCCCCAGTTTGCCATCCTTGCTCCCAGCAAGCAGCATTTCGTGAGTAGCCCCAATGACTGCAGGAGGACAGACTATTTGCAAAGGAAGGTACTAGCACAGCATGATAAAGGTGACAGAATAGGGATCTTCTTTTACATACATTTGATTGCATTATGTAATCTGAATTAATATTTACTATATACAATGGGAGGAAGGGGAAATAAACTAGAACCAACCAGACTGTGCTTATCCTGAACAAGCCAAGCTCCAGGACTCTTGTCACATCTCAATCTCCAGCGCCATTTCTCTCTTTTTGCCTGTCAACTGTCAAATGGCTTAATCCTGGGCATATTGCTTGCTACAGAAGGCATGCTCCTGAAATCAATGGGGCTTTTCATAGTAGTAAGCACTATTGCTGGTATTTCCATGATTGGACCCCCTGACTGGCAACTCTTTGGGTCAGGGGCTGTCTGAAAAACACTTTGCAAATCTACAAGACTGCATAAACAAAAACAACCCAGAGGAGAAGTGTTCTCAGTGGCATTTTAATCCCCCTGCTTTATTGCAAAACTAAGGTAAGATACAGCCACCCAAAACTTAATTCCAGTTGTGCAACTGTCGGCAGCTATTATTGTAACCGCAGTCATTTAAAAACAGATTCAAAAGCACTTACAGCATTAAGACATTTCCATAGAGTTGGCTCTGAGCCAGGCTCCTTTTTTGGGCTTCAGACCAAGAAGGTCAGTGCACCAGGCAAAACAGAGAATGTATAGAAAATCTAATACATAAGTACGTCCCAAAAGTAAATCCACAACAACTAGCTATGCTCTATAGCCAAAACAAAACAATCCTGTCTCTAAACAATGCCTGTTTGCCATCTATTGAGGGGAATGCATTTCTTTGCTCATCCAGTACACAGTGGATGGCACAATCTAGCTTCTCTCTCTCGTATACTGTGTAGAAGAGTTCCAGTAACTGCTACCCTGGAGCAGCTATTATATTCTTGAAGCTCTGCTCCCAGGGACGAACAGAATCCTGCTAGTGTAGGTCAGGGCTGAGGAGTGTCACAGGAGTTAAAAATGAACAGGGTGTTTGATTGGTTATTTTAAGTTTTCCTTTCTTTAATTTAAATTATTTGTTTCATTTAAAACAAAAATCAAATTAGGGTTTCAGACCCATCTATGAACATCATTTTCCATACAAAATTTCCCCCTAAACTGCCATGCCAATTGTTGTGACAGTCAAGTCCCATTCATTTGGTGGAAGAGACAGTAGTTATGAGAACTACATTCAAAGCCCCAAAGCAATTTTTATATACAACCTCTAGGATTTTGTCATTTCAGAATTTCAAATGCCTAAATGACCGTGATGCAATGCTTCCGGCAGAATCTTGCCCTATAGAAAGGTTAATCTGTGTTTTAGACAGAGTAGCACCTGGGTTCTAATTACACCTCCCATGAACGGATGAGCACCCAGCAAGCTCACTGAAGTCTGGACCTCACAGAATTAGGCCCTTGGAAGGTTGGGTTTGCCCATTTCTGGCGTTGATTGAATGATGGTATAAACTGTAAGTCCTGCCTGGTTTGGGGACAAAAAGCATACATTAAAAAACCTCACGCATATATCAAAACTCCAAATAAAGGCAACTAAGTCGCACTCCCAACAATGCACACTGGATATTGCTGTATCACATATTGTCTGCTCCCTTAATTCTGCAAACAATGTTACGTGAAGCATGACTCACAGGGTAAATTTGTACTGCAGGGATCGGCAACCTTTGGCACACGGCCCGTCAGGGAAATCCACTGGTGGGCCAGGCCGGTTTGTTTACCTGCAGCGTTCGCAGGTTTGGCCGATCGCAGCTCCCACTGGCCGCAATTAGCCGTTCCAGGCCAATGGGGGCTGCAGGAAGTGGCGGCCAGAACATGCCTCGGCATGCACCACTTCCTGCAGCCCCCACTGGCCTGGAACAGTGAACCACAGCCAGTGGAAGCTGTGATCGGCTGAACCTACAGGTCAACAAACTGTCCCGGCCCGCCAGCGGATTTCCAGGATGGGCTGCATGCCAAAGGTTGCTGATCCCTGTTGTACTGCGTGTGGGCTCCTTCTGTTAAACAAGAGTGAAGATCATCTGAAAATTAGTTTTTAGCATCCCAAATTAAAGTCATCTGAAATTCTGAATGTCTAGAGATGAGCCTTCCCCTGCTAGGAATGCAATCATTAAGAAAAGAAGTGTACGGTTGCCTTGTGTGGGATGAGACAGACAGTGTCAGGTTTGGTGCCCTCTTAACCTTTAGAATGTCCCTTTACCTGTGGAAACGCAGGATGAAATCCTGGCTCCATTCAAGTCAATGACAAAACTCTCTTTGACTTCAAGTGGACCAGGTTTCAATTCCAGAGTTCATCGCAAACCCCAGCTGAGAATCAAAACTTAGATCCATTCTCCATCCCCACGCCTAAACCCCAACCAATGCAAGGCTAAACTGATACCCCCCCTCCTTAATGCAGTCCCTCTGAGTCTATTTGTATTACTGCACACTTTTACATAAGGTCACTCTCCACTGGCACTCTAACACTACACGTTACCAAGAAAATGTTGTCATCAAGATGAGCTCAGTATGAAGATCTGGATTGCTTGGAAAGTTGGACACAGGCAAACAATATGCATTTTAATACTGCCAAATGTAGAGTCAAACATATAGAAACAACGAATGTACCCCATGCTTCTGGGGACTAAGCAGTGACTTTGAGAAGGACTCGTGCTCATGCTGAATAATCCGCTGAACATGGGCTCCGAATGCGACGCTGTGCCCAAACGGGCTAACATGAGCCTTGAACGTATAAAGAGGGGACTATCAAATAGGAGCTTACATTGCCTCTGTATTTGGCACTGGGGCAACTGCTGCTCGACTCCTGTGTCCAGTTCTGGTGTCCACATTTCAAGAAGAGTGTTGAAAAATTGGAGAGGGTTCAGAGAAGAGCGACCAGAATAATTAGAGGATTGGAAAACCTGCCTTAAAGTGAAAGACCTATGGAGCTCAATCTGTTTCATTTATCAAAGAGAAGGTTAAGGAGTGACTTGATCACAGTCTGAATACCTACATAGGAAACAGGAATTCAACAGCAAAGGGCTCTTCAATCTGGTTTATAACAGAAGAAGACCCAATAGCTGAGAGTTGAAATAAAGAGCAATTTTTTTTTTTTTGAACAGTGAAGGTAATTAACCAATGGAACATTTTACCAAGGATTGTCCCTCACTGACAATTATTAAATCAAGATCTAGTTCAAACAGAAATTAATTCAGGAAGTCCAACGGCTTATGTTATACAGAAGGTCAGACTAGATGATCACAATGATCCCTTCTGGCTTGGGGTACCTCATCTGCATGATATTTCAGCCTAAAAACACAGGTTATGGGGCCACACACAGGAGTTGTCGGATTTAGGCAGAGCCTTTGGGACAACACAAAAGCACCACAGATCTCTGATGAGGATACTGCAGGAATCTTGATCTGGTAGTTTGTGTTTGTACTTCAATGTTAGTTATTGAAGTATAAAATATGGGACATGTTGAATTGGATTATAATTTATAGTGTAGTTCAAGAAATACTTTTAGCATTTTAGCATTAGACACATTGCATTGCCACCTGGACAGAGAGAAGCACTGAACTAGGAACACATTGAACAGGCAGACTGTAAGCAACCAAGGAAAGCACTAAACTCAGGATGGAACCCTGAGGAACACTTTTCACATGCGGACCGTTTAAAGAAGAAGATTTACGAAGTTTTGAGAGAAAACAAAGTTCTGTGAGGAAAGTAAAATTTAAGCCACAGACGTGCTTTGAGGGACTTAATGGCAAAATTTCATAATGTTCTGCTAGATTTTAGATAAACTTTTGACTTGGCTGGCTGTAGTTTAAATCCACAAATATAAGTTCAAGTGATCTAAATTACTTTTACAGAACAGCACACATTACCAGTATCAAGATAGGAGTTATAATGCAAAGAAAATTCCATTTAGATTAAGTAGCACCACACTTTACTGGTTTCTGCATGGATAATGACACAACTGTATTTAAACACTGCATGGTACTATGGTTTGAATTACAAAACGAGTTTATCTGTAACTTATTTGATCCTTTATGAAATCCTGAATGCGTTTGCATACATTCTTTAAATCACATCTTTCTCTTTTTAATCTCACCAGGAGACTATACATTACAATCTCATAATCACTCACTGTGTGCACTACACACCTCATCCATTCCTAATTGCAAGGGGGCTTTGTTCATTCTGGATCTCGCCATCTCTCATAAACCCTAAAGCTCTTCAGCGCTTACCTGCAAAAAACAACATGGGTGGTGTTTTGCTCTAGCCCCCCAGATTATTTTCAAGCTTTCTTCTCACAAGAATATGTTCTTGCATATTCTGTTCTGGACTTGAAATGTACAAGTCCCATCTGGAGAAAGGCTGGGTGTTTTCCATAGATTTGCTATGCATGTTAAACTCTATTAATTCCAGTCCTACCGCTACCTACACCAAGCAACCACTATTATAGAAAAAACAAAAAAAACCACGTACTCATGAGATCACTTCAGAGTTGCTACTAAAAGTATTAAAAGTTAGTTCAAGCCATTACAAACCGTTAACAGAGCTGACTCAAGCTCCAAGTTCTCCCCTAAACTGTAAAATAGTCCGGTCGCGTCCAGCACTTCTTCACTCTTCCCAATACCAAAGCACAAATCTCAATCCAGTTCAAGCATCAAGTGGGCATGAAAAATACACGCGCCTTCATAACCCTGTTTAAATTGATAAGCGCACGTTTGGCGCTGCAAAAATTAAATATTGATTCCTTTCCACTTTGCTGCCTCCCCCGGATTTAGCTAACTAATTGCCCATTTTGTACA
Source organism: Natator depressus (assembly GCF_965152275.1). Lineage (NCBI taxonomy): Eukaryota > Metazoa > Chordata > Testudines > Cheloniidae > Natator > Natator depressus. Next base: position 76,588,366 of record NC_134243.1, read on the forward strand.
TCTGTTTTCACCTCTCAACTAGCACACATTTTTAACCACTAACGTTAAACAAAGCGAGGCGTTGCTGGGTTTTAATCATAGGGAAACGCTCGAGCCGCCAGCCTGCCCAAAGGAAAAGGCGTCCAGCAGTCCTGAACTTGGGAACCGTCGCTTACAAGAAAGGAGTCGCTGATCTGCGAGCAACACCAGAGAGAGACTGGAGTCAGCGGGGCCTGATCCTGCCCCCCTCCCTCCCGCCAAGAAATCAATGGCAAAACTTCAGTGGGGCCAGGATCTTTAAGCGTCCAACCTGATGGGAACCTCTGCTGCCTTCGGCACTTGCTCTCGCCTCTTAGCTCTAGCAGGGCTTTTAAACTTCCAGGTGCCCGCTCGGGGCGAAGCCTTCGCCAGCAGTGAGAGAAGGGGCTGGCCGGCCTTACGTCCAGACACGCCACTTGCTTAAAAACCCCGCAGCCTTTCAACAGCTTCCCTGCCCGGGGAACTGCCCGGGCTCCGCCTGCGGGCTGGGCACCCAAGCCCCTGCGCGCTGCGCACTGGACCCGAGCTCGCCCCGTTCCCAGGGCGCACGGGGACGCTGCGCTCCGGAGAGAGAGAAAGTTGGAAGCGCTCCGCTCTCGGGCACAGCCAGCGACCGGCTCCTGGGCACCTGGAGCCGGTGCCCGCGGGCAGGGCACAGGGGCCGGAGCCGCCCCCGACCACTGGGACAAGCCGCCCGCCCTCTCTCCCCAGCCACCCAAAGTTGGCCGCAAAGGGGGTGCCGGGCGCTTACCTGTCCCAGGTTCACGTAGCCGTAGGCGGAGGCCAGCCTGGCTGCCTCGCCCGGCCCGCCCAGCACCTGCACTGCCCAGTGGTTGGTGTAGACAGGCCGGGAGGGCTCAGCCAGGCAGGCGGGCAGGGCGAGGAGCAGCAGCCAAGCCGCGGAGGGGCGCATGATCGGGCAGCGGGCAGCGGCCCCGGCTCCGGCTGGCGCGCTGCGGGGAGACGCTCCGGCTAGCCCGGCTGCCGGTGCCGTACCGTGGCTGGGCGGTGGGGGGAGCTTTGGCTTTTAAAGCGGCCTCGGCTGGGGGTGGCTGCTGCGGGGAGGGGGCGGGGGCTGCTCTGCCTGCCTGCGAAAGGGCTCCGGCCCGGGGCGCCCTGCGGGGAGCCCCTCGCGCTGGTAGAAGGGGCCCCCGGGCAGGGAGCCACCAGCTGTCTTATGCTTCCTGCCTGCCGCCCCCCCGCCGCCCCCATACACCCAGGGATGAGTTACCTGCCTGCCCAGGGTGTGGCCTCACCTCCCTACACCTACCGGCCCCATACGCTGCACCTAGAGATCCTGGGGGGGATCAACCCGCCCACCCCCAAACTCTGTCCTGAATAACCCTTTGGGTCCAGGGCAAGAGAGTCATAACTCGCCCAGCACCAGTGGGGCAGGTGGCCCTGTCCATGGAAGTAACAGGAGCAGATCATTGCCCCTGGGAGCAGCCCATCCAAGCTCCAACTACCTACTGTCCTTAGGCTCTGCAGCAGGCCAGGGATTCATCCGCTCCAAGGCCAGAAAGGACCATCTCATCCAGTGGTTTTCAACCTTTTTTTTTTTCATTTGCACACACCCCCAAAATTTCAAATGGAGGTGCAGACCCCTTTGGAAATGCTTAGACATAGTCTGCCCCCCCCCCCCACAGGTCCACAGACCACAAGTGGGATACAGTCCAGCTTCCTGTATCAACCAGGCTGGAGAACTTCCCCAAAATAACTCCTAGAGCAGATCCTTTAGAAAAACAGCCAGTCTTGATACAAAAATTGTCCGTGATGGAGAGTCCACCAGGTCCACAGGTTAATTACTTTCACTGTTAAAAATATATCCCTTATTTCCTGCCTGAATTTGTCTTGCAACCAACTTCCAGCCATTGGATCCCAATGGCACCCATGTGTAAAAGGCTGTAAGCATTGCGGGCAGGAACTGTCTCCTTTAGTGTCGGTGGACAGAGTCTAGCACAATGGAGGCCTGATGCCCCATAGGCCTTTCAGGTGCTACCAACATAGGAATAGTAATAAAACAAGGGGGTGACTGGAAAACTTTGGCCCTCGATAGATAAGGGGTAAGAAATGACAGCTGGTCATGGTGTGGGATGTAGAAAAGACAATAGACAGTGCAGGGAAAGACAAACTTGCCCTTGGGAGAGCATTATTGACAAGGACTTGGGAAGATTTATTTTCTGTTTCATGAGGGTTTTTTAATTGGCTGTGTGTTGTTTTAAAAGTAATAAAGGGCCAGCGAGCCCCAGGGCGGAGATTAGTGATGGGAAGGGGGTTTGGAGCAGAGATCTGAAGTTGGGCGAGACAGGGTGGTTAGACCATGTGGAAACAAAGGGGATAGTGTAGGTATTCCCTTCACTCCCCCCATTTAATTCCTGCCATAGGATACCAGATAACTTGTCTGTAATTTTTTTTAAGTAGTCAGTTTTTTCTGTATTCGGGAGATGAAAGCCATATTAAAGGAAGTATTTTTTCCACACAACGCACAGACAACCTGTGGAACTCCTTGCCAGAGGATGTTGTGAAGGCCAAGACTGTAACAGGCTGGCTGTTCTTATGTCTATAAAAAGAACTGGCTCTAGCGCAGTGGCTGAAAGATGCTCTTACCCAGATCGGTTTGCTCATGCAACAATTACAGATGGAAATAAAATAAAAGAATAAAAAAGATCCATCAGCTGTGTGAAGTGAGGTGGGTGATATGTGGGCAACACAGGCAGAGACCCCATGGAGCCTGCTAGGGCCTCAGCCATTGCTAATCAGGTTACCATGGGAAGTGCTCAGACATTGTGGTGATGGGGGGCAGGATAAAACCCTAAGAGATAGAGCCTAGTGGGCTCAAGCCTCAGAGAGTACGGAGTGAATGCAGGCCAGAGAGTTGCTTCTCCCACTGAAGTCAATGGGAGTTTTGCTGCTGACTGAAATGGAAGCAGGGTTGGTTCATCATGAACACAGGACATTGGCTTCCACAGGCTTTGGAGCAGGCCCGTAGAGAGGAGGACGCCTCTGTGGACATGTCTACACTGCAGCCGGGGGGTGGGGGCGATTCCCAGGGCAGGTAGCTCAGCTCCAGCTAGCATACTAAAAATAGCAGTGTGGACAGTGCAGCATGAGCAGCAGCTCCAGCTAGCTACCTGGGCTGGGGTGCAGCTTTCACTCAGACTAGTAACCACACACTTGCTGTGTAGACACAGGCTAAACCACTGGAGTGCTGATAGTCCTCCAGTGCCTTCCCAGGATTCCCCCGCATATCCAGAAGGACAGACAAGTTTTCCCACAGTTCATTGGGAAAGAATCCTAGGGTACATCTACACTGCTGGGAAAAAAACCCCAAACACCCAACAGTGGTGAGGCTCAGAGCCTGGGTCTGTAGACTCAGGCTTGGGGGGCTCACATGATACGGCACTAAAAATAGCCAATAGATGTTCCGGCTTGGGTGGGAGCTCAGGCTTTGAGACCCACCCCATCGCCGGGCTTCAGAACCCAAGTGGGAACTTCTACACAGTATATTTAGTGCCATTAACATGAGCCCTCTGAATTTGCAGATCCGGGCTTTGAGACTCACTAGCATGGCGGCGGGGGGTGGTGGTGTTTTTTGCAGTGGTGACATACCCACAGAGTGGCTCAGCCTCCTCCGGCACAAATAACCATGGGCTGTACCCCCAGAAGTCCTAGCGACATGCATGGGTGAGTGTAGACCCAGTGAGGACACCGTAACCTGGGTAGGCTTTTGCAGTGTGGCTGCTCACACCCAGGCTAACCCAGTGCCCAGACCCAGGAGCCAATCACCCAGGTCTTCGCTGCAGAGAAGACAGCCTCTCACAGTTTCCACAGAATTCCAAGGAACAGGTGGAAGTAGAAGAGGAGGAATAGAAGAGGCTTGGAGCAAAGGGAAATGGTAGGGTTGTCCTTGTGTACAAATTGAGTGGACTGAGCCATTAAGGACTGATTGCATTTTGACGAGTAAATACTTGACTTACAATCTGAATTCTTCCTTCCACTCCCCCCCACAATATGTTTGAATGACTATATATATATATATATATATGTATATACACACACACAAACACATGGTTATTTATTGGGTGGGCTGAAGCTGCATTTGGTCTTGTTTCCCTTAGCTGGACTGATAACCCTACCTGCTGTATCTTCAGTTTGTTTGGGATACCACAGGTCATCCTAGATGGGTTGTCATGGCAAGTTGGCAAATGAGCCGAGGCTCCAAGGTAGATGTTTTCTGGTGGCTCTGGGTGATTCCAGCAGAACAGACTCCCACAAGCAACAGTGCTGGTACCAACTGAATTGAAAGTATTCGCCAGTGACCTGAACACCATCTGCAGATGGTTCATGTATGGCAATGATGGGTGCCTGGCCTCAAGGGCCCATGACTTCCAAAATCCTGAAGAGGGCCTGAATAGTAAGATGGCTACCATAGGTGACCGTTGCAAGAAATGGGGATTGCAACCAAGTACATCAAAGACTGGGTCAACTTGCTTCCCCTTACATGATGCTCAGAGCCAGCTGGAGCTTAACATCTTTTTGAACGGCCAGTGGTTGGCACAAGGGCCAAAGTCAGTCAGGGTCAGCCTAGATCGCACACACACATTCACTAACGTAGCTCAAAAGATCAAGAGTAGACACTGTTTCCTGAACAAACTGGTAGGGTTCACCTGGCGGTGCAATGTGCAAACGCTGCATCGTTCGGGGTTCACTCTATGCTACTCAGCTGGCAAATACCGTGCCCCAGTTTGGACAAACTTTGCCCATACTAGGCCAGTAGACACACAGCTTAGTCATATCCTGATAATTATCACAGGTTCATGGAAGCCAACAAAACTTGCATGGTTACCAGTCCCAGCCAATATTCCTCCGTTTAACATCTGGACTCAGAATACAGCCAACAAACTGATCTCCAAGATACAGCAAATGCCAAACTCGCTGCTGTTCCGGGCTATCTGGGATGCACCCTGCCACCAACTGAATAGCAACAACCCTATCGGAACACAGCGAACAGTGCTGCCCACTGACTGAGGCAGCAAGCCCAGAGGTGCCGGGGCTATGAACTGCCAAGCCTAGAGGTGCCGGGGCTCAGCCCTGGAACAATTTATGCACTGCTCAAAGACCATCTCGCTGTGCTTTGTTCTGTTTCTAAACCCAGCCTTGCTTGTCTTGCACACACGCCAGCGCTATATAGATGTACCATAGCAACAACAACAAAATCTCCCCAAACTTATATAAACTTCCTTCTTCCTTTTCTGGGGAAAAAACATTAAAAAAAATAGTGTTGCCAATAAGTTATATAATTATATAAATTGGTCAATCTAGGATGGGATTTTCAAAGCCACAGAGGGGATCTGGATTCATTCATACATCTTAATGGGAATCTGGTGTCCAAATCTCTTAGGCAGCTTTGAAAATTTTGAGCCCTAGCACTTGTCTGGGATAGCACACACCAAATGACACTATTACTTTGGGTCTATAGTGCAATAGACGTGTCTGGAATTTTACACAGAGAATGAGGGCACATTCCCTGCCCCAAAGAAATCACCCAAAGAAGGCGTGTATATATGACATGATGCAAGGAGCAATGAAGAGTTTCCTTCTACTTGAGGATGGGGGGAAAGGGTGAACAAAGGAAAGTCAGCCCTGACTATGCAATAAATCTGATCTCTGAAGGGAGAGAGGAAAACAAAGGTCCTAATGCCAATCTCATCACAACGTAAATTACATCCGACCACTCAGTGGTGAGCCAATCCAGACACAATGCTAGTTCATAGGAAAGCTGCATGAGCTCAGCGTTAAGATTCAATCACAATGTAAATTTATGGCGAGCCAGTTCTATGAAACTCCTACAAACACTGGGCCAAATTTATTCCTGGTGTAACCTCACCAAAGGGTTAGCTGGAATGAATCTGCCCCTTTGTCAGTAAGCAAATCCAATCAATGGTGTCAGACTGATAAAAGCAGAAACACTAAGAGCAAGCCAGGCTGATCCAATTAGAAGTCTATGAGAAATTGTGATTCAACAAGACTTACGAGCTGAGTTCAGTGTAGCTGAATGCCTTGCTCTGTTGGAATGCCCTAAGAAGAGCCGTTTCTGTATATGCTGTAATTATGCCTCTGTGGTAGATCCCTCTTGGATGGGAGGGTGAGTGGTTCTGTTGACAGAAACAGACATGCCCATGAATGCAACTGACTTGCCGGGAGGAGTGAGAGAATGCATGGGGACAGTTTGCCAAGAGAGAAGGGCTCATTAATTATGAAGAGCTGTTGACATGGAACATTGGGGTTTCTAGTGGTTAGAGCAAGAGACTGGGAGACACGATTTGTGTGCTCCATTCCTAACTGTGCTGCCGACTCAAATACATGGGCAAGTTTTTAACTGCACCGTGCCTCAGTTTACCCACCAGCAGCATGCATATACTGCTGCCCCAGGAGGGTATCTTCAGCCTTGTATTCATGTTCAGGAAGAAGCACCTGGAGTCCTGGGCTGAGAGGTGCTTAGTGCAATTGGCTACTCATAAAACAGCCCATTTCCAGTTGCAATTGCTATCTTGTTGCAGTGGAAGGGACCGTGTCCACCCCCACCCTCCCAAAGTGACTGTGTTAGCTGCTAGTTGCCCTGGGGCGCATTTCCCTTGAAGGGAAGTCAGGGGATACTTTGACGCTCTGTGGCCTCCCTCCAATGGGATTTAAAATAGCACAGCATTGGCCCAGGCCTCCAGGGATTCAATCAAATCACTTTCTTCCAGGCACACATTCAGCTGCCCACAAGCTCAGCCATTACCTAAGAATACGCTTTTAGATATAACAAAAATCACAAGGAATTTAAAATGGAATATGTTATGCTGGCACTGGGGAGAAGACAATTTATTAACCCATGCGAAGGAGCGAGTTTAATGACTCAGTCTGCCGGCTGTAAATTATCAGCCATTGTCTCACTGGTGGAAATAAATACTCTTGTCAATCATGGTGTGTTTCTCCCATACGGAGCGCTAGGCAAGCAGGTATAGAACAAACACTGGTATTACCATAATGAATAATAATGCTCTCCCCTTCTACAGCATCTTCCAGCAGAGGATCTCAGAGCTTTGTAGCAATGTTAATGAATTAAGCCTCACCTCGCTCTCTGGGAGGTGAGAATGAGATGTTCATTACCTGTACATTTCCATTCTTCCTACGACCCAAGGGGAAATAATACATAGCTCCAAAATAATTAATCCTTACAACACCCCGTGAAGTACATGGAAATCAGAGGGGCAAATTCATCCCTCGTGTAATTTCACTCGCATCACTGTTCTATAGAGGGAGAAAGGGAGACGCAGAGAATGAAGCCAGGAGTTGCTGGCTCCCAATTTTGTGCTTAGGCCATTAGCCCATACTAAACATTTTCATAAAATTCATAGCTGACAAAGCTAGAAGGGACCAAGGTGTTCATCTGGTCCGATCTCTTGTATGACACAGGTCATAGGACGTTACTGAGGCTCTGTCTACACTACACAGCTTTTAGTGACATTGTGCAGTGTAGACGCAGTTTGTCGGCTCCCCTGCCAACAAAAAACTTCCCCCCCCCCAACGAGCGGGGTTAGCGGCAAAATTTTTGTCTGGGGGCGGGGCGGGGGGCCTAACACCTCTGAAAGACAAATGTTTTGTTGTTCATTTGCCAGTGTAGACATAGCCTGGATTAATCCCTGCTTGAACTAGAGCACCTCTGTTAGAAAAACCTCCAATTTTGATTTTAAAATGGCCAGTGATGGAGAATCCACCTCAACCCTTGGTAAACTGTTCCCGTGGTTCATTACCTTCATGGTTAAAAATGTGTGCCTTATTTCTAGTCTAAATGTATCTCACTTCAGCTTCCAGCCATTGGTCTTGTTATACCTTTGTCTGCTAGATTGAAGAGTCCTCTATTATCAGTTTCCCCCCAGCCCCCATGTAGGTACTTACAGACTGATCAAGTTACCCCTTAACCTTCTCTTTGATAAGCTAAATAGATTGAGCTCCTCAAGGCTTTTGCTAGAAGGCAGGTTTTCCAATCCTTCGATCATTCTCCTGTCTCTTCTCCGAACCCTCTTTAATTTTTCAGCATCCTTCTTGCATAGATGCTGGTGCTGGGGATGCTGCTGCACCCCCGGCCTGAAGTGGTTTCCATCATATACAAGGAGCACAGTTTGGTTCAGTGGCTCTCAGCACGCCCACGATGCAAATTGTTCCAGCACCTCTATCTTCTTGAATTGTGGACACCAGAACTGGACCCCGGATTCCAGCAGCGGTCGCACCAATACAAAACATAGAGGTGAGATAACCTCTCTGCTCCTACTTGATACTCCTGTTTATACATCCAAGGATCACATGAGCCCTAGAGGGAACATTTCTTTGGTAAAGGGGAGCTGATGTTAACGTTCAGGCACAGAGATTCACCTGAACAGGTTTTGTCCCTTTTACCGAACTTTCAAAATCTATGACAATTGGTTTTGTGAAATGATACGGTCTGCGAGGGGCAGCAGAAACCATCAAACTCATTGGAATAAGTACCTGCGCCTCAACACTATTACAGACCAATGGGTTTTGCATCATGCCATAAACAAGCAACTAGGGGGGAGATATATCCCTCCCCTCATACTTAAAATCAGTTCGCATCTAGATCTATTGTTCCTTGGATGGTACTACCTTGTGAATACCACCGTCTCAGAAGGTCTCAGTCCGATGATGGATTGCAATAATACCTCATCACAGTGACCTGTTGCACCACTGATATATTGCACCAAAACAACATCAGGGTGCGGTTATTTTATAGATGCCTTTGTGGAATATATTGGCTGAGTGAGACCCTCTGATGATGTATTGTGCAAGAGATGGTTGCTTGGTCCTAGGAACAGAATGTAATAGTTACTGGCTAGGAGCCAGCTTGCACACTGCATATAAAGAATGAATATAAATGCTCAGATGGGCAGAACTCTCACTGAAATCAATGGGAGTCTTGCCAGAAGTAAGATCTGCAGGACTAGACACTTGATACAATTTAGTGGCAGAGGGCCAGACCCAGAGAGGTGCTGAACTCCCCCTGAAATCAGTCGACGCTGGTGCTTCTCAGTTTAAGTCCATGGCATAGGATACCCTGTTTGCATCTCTGTTTTGTTTAAACTCATGGTCCTCAAAAGAATCCCTGCAAAAATCACCAAGTGTTGATGGATTAGAGATGGGGCCAAACCAAAACACCACGTCCCATGCCCTTTGGCTATGGATCGGAGCTTCGCGGCTGGCCTTTATCTCTGCGATGTGCTGAATCCAAAGCCTGGATGTGAATGCCCCCAAACTCCTGGAGACTGTAGAATCCAAACTTTGTGAATGAGGCCCATCTCTTTGTAAGAGTGTCTCTACACACACAGGGTGTGACAGCAGCTCGTGGACACATGCCCCAAGTTAGCGTTAATCTAGCTAGCGCAGATACCAAACGCAGCAAAGCTGTGGCAGCCCAGGCTTTGATGTGGGCTGTACATGCCAGTCCAGCACCCTGGCGGTTTCCTTGGGTGGATAGTGCATCGCAGAGTACCAGAGCTAGCTAGATTAAAGCTAACTCAGGTCTACCCACCCATGCTGCAATCACAGACACCGCCGACTGCAAAATAGACATACTCTAAACTGTACTGTGCCATTAAAAGCACAACATCACTGCCCCTCTAAATAGGAGACGGTCAAGTCACTGTTATCATCAGGAGCGAGGGGGACCCACAACAGCTGGACCCAGCAGGACCCTCCTCTCCTAGAACAACTTCTTGGAATTTAAGGAGAGAACCACCATGAAGCTAATCTAGCCTTTGGCCACCCTCATTCTTAATGTAATCACCTTAACAGAAACCCCCAGGGTAAATCTATGGGCCACATTCTGCTCTCATTTACTCCAGTAAAAAGAAAAGGAGTACTAGTGGCACCTTAGACACTAACCAATTTATTTGAGCATAAACTTTCGTGAGCTACAGCTCACTTCATCGGATGAAGTGTTAATCTGGAGTCACACCATTGACTTCAAAGGCATTATTAGGAATTTACACTAGGGTAACTGAGAACTGTATTTGGCCCTGTGTCACTATCGTTATTTTACCTTAGACCATTTAATGAGCTTTTGGAAATTCTAGAATATAACAGTTTATTATTTCAATTACAATTTTTTGCCCAAACTTGAGAACAGCAAAAAATAAGCTGAAAGGCCTTGGATTTTAACAAAAGATTGGGGGGAAAGATGCATTCATTTGGCTGCAAGAAAAACATGCATTTTGTGATAAACTCCACCAGGCAAACACTCGTATTCTTGGCTGAAAACTGGGGGCCAGATTCTGATCTCCAACACTTTGGAGTTACTCTGGATTTACATTAGTGTAAATGAGATCAGAATCTGGCCTAAGTATTTTTAATGGTCCATTATATTCTTACTGAACTGGATCCAGCCCCCAATGTAGGCCCAAGACGCAATAATGAAATGAACATTTATCATGGCAACAACTTCATTTTAACTCCCTCTCTATGAATGTTTCAAAGCTGCAGACATACTGCACGATGCAAACGGCTTGATGAAATCGGAGACTAAATGGCTAGAGGGTAAACAGCAGCCACTTCAAATATACCATCCAAAAAGGAAATACTAAAGGAGCAGAGTTCAAAGCCCCGGAGAGTCCAGATTTAAAGATCCTGTAAGGCTGTGAAAAAGCCCACATGCAATATTTGTCCGCTAAATATGTTTAAAATGTCATCACAACAATAATATTTAAGAAGCAGGGCTGGCTCCAGGCACCAGAGAACCAAGCAGGTGCCTGGGGTGGCAAATGTAAAGGGCGGCAGGAGGTCGGGCTCTGGGGCGGCAATCCGCCCTCAGCGGCGGCGGGAATTCAGCGGCCGCTCCATCACAGCGCGTTTCGCGCTCGGCGGCAATTCGGCGGTGGGGACGCGACTCTTCTTCGGTCGCCGGCAGCAATTCGGCGGCCGCACCATCACTCCACCTCCGTGTTGGGCGGCAAGGTTTTTTGTTTTGTTTTTTTTGCCACTTGGGGTGGCAAAGCGCTGGAGCCGGCCCTGTTAAGAAGAACATGTGCTACTAAGTTTAATATCTGTTGATCAGTTCAAAATATATGTAGTACCTTAGTTTTGTTGGGAGGATAAAGCTTGACATTATGAAACAAAATGTAATTTATAAAAAAAAAATATTTCTTTGCAAACTGATCCTTTCTGGAAAATATTTTTGACAACCCAGAAAGGAAAAGTGTGAGAAAAGCAATTATAATACAAATAAAGCCACAACCACCTGCTGGTTTTTGTACAAATAATTCCATTTCCTCCTCCTTATCTTCCTACTGTATTTTCCACTGCATGCATCTGATGAAGTGGGTTTTAGCCCATGAAAGCTTATGCCCAAATAAATGTTAGTCTCTAAGGTGCCACAAGTACTCTCCATTCTTTTTGCTTATTCAGGAAAGCGTTCCTAGCTCAGGACTGCACTTAAGACCATAACAGGTAAGGACCAATATAAAATAAATGTAACATACCCACTTAGGCACAAAGAATGATCCAATTGCAGGATTGGATCCAATATGTTTAGGGGGAAACCGTATACCGTTAGAGTTGGAATCAGTATTCCAAAAGATATTGCAAAGTCAGGAACCTGCATACAAAATGGGGAAATAAATGGTTTTCCTCCAAAAATGTTTGTTGCCCTCTGCCCCTTATTTAAAAATAATTGTTAAAGACACCTGCAAAAGAAATGGAAGGGGAGGGATTGTGCTTTCTTTTTCTAAGGGTCTGTGTATGAGGAGAGGAGCAGAGCTAGGTGGAAAATGGCTTTCCCATCCTGGGAAAACTTTAGAGATTTCAAAAAAATGTTCCAGTCCTGAATTGGGAGGAAAAAGTTACAATTTCAAAATTTTAGAAAAACAATCATGGGGGGAAAATATTGGTCAGGTCAATTAAAACAGTTTGTTTCAATTCAATGTTGACCTTTTAAAGGTTTTAACATTTTATTTACCATAAAATCTCAAACTGAAAAGTTGGTGTGAACTGCAAACCAGAATTTCTTGGGGAAAAAATGTTGAAATGTCCCATTTAAACGATTTTAAAACTTTTTCCAAAAAAACCAAACCCCAGTTTTTAAACAGAAAATGTATTGCACAGCTACCCCTCTCCCACCACAAGTTCGGTTTCAATGAATCGGCATTTTTTGGTGAGAAAACATTTCGTCGGAAAAAATCCCTGACCGGTTCGAAAAGGGTGGGATTCTTGCTGGTTTTTACGCTACAATTCAGCGCTTGTTTGCCACACGCCAGTTTTTCCAGAAAAGGAATTGTAAGTTATGCTCCTCAGTCCATATTTAGGCACCTAAAGTAGCCTGAGTTTCGGAAAGGAGCGCCCGTGATGGTCAATGAACTGAAAACCAGGCTTCTTGTTTAGGTGCCTTAGTATGGATTTAGGCTCCAATCTTGCAAGTGATAGTGCAGGAGCAGACAACTGTCCCCACATTATGCCCTATTAATGTCAACAACATTACACTGGTGTAGATAAGAGGACAATTAGGTCCCATGACTCCAACCACTGCACACCGATGCTCTGTCTCTTCTCCGGTGGATCCGTCATTCTCTACCTTACTAACCATTGCACGTGCAAGGAGCAGTTTTCGTGGAGCAAGGGTGAAGCCTTTTTCATTTAGATTGTACAGCCCAGACGTCAGCAGTGATGTGAACGTATGAAAGCATAAAGAAAGAAAAAGGCCTCCCCAAAAGAGGAATGTAAAAGAAGACAGGGCCAAGTTGGGATAATAAATCATTTAAAATCCATACAAAGCTGCTTTGGTGTTTGGGTGTCGGTTTCTTTTCCCTAGCCGCAGTCTGGATTCCCTTCCCTCCGTAGGGGAAAGTGAGACCGTGCAAATGTAGCTTTGCTAGCTCAGGTTCAATAAGTTAAACAAATACAAGCTGGCTTGTAAATACGCAGCCTTGCAACGCCTGCAGTTAGGTAAATACAAACAGATCCAAAAGGTAAAAGGTAACTTCTTGTTTTTTATACAAATACGTAATGCTGTCCGCGGCTCTGGTGCCAATAAGACATTTTGAAGCAAATGGGAAACTCTTGAAAGCCATTCTGGGCTGGATCCTGGTCTTGGTCACTCCAGTGTAAATGGAATTGAACTTCACCGAGTGCAGCTTTCTGCTGGATAGGGCGCTCTCTTCGCTGTGGCTGATGTCGTCTACTCTTGTCTCCATTCGTTCTTTGCTGCTCTCAGCACTGGCATGAGCACCAGGCTTTGGTTTACTCTTGCGTGCCTGCCTCCCACGCAGAAGTGCTCCATGGGTCAATGCTGCTGCCATTGTGGGGATTAGGACACTGAATTCTGCCTCTTAAGGCAAGATTCCAAAAAACCTGGAGTCCATGCTCCAGGGTCAGAGGGGCCATCCCTGAGGAACAAAGGTCAAGTGCTCCTTTTGATGGAAGGGGTGCATCAAGTGCAAGTACCTAAACCAACTGCATGGAGGCTTGGGGATCCTCATTGCCTGGCATCTTGTGTTGTCATTTACACCTGTGCCAGGTAGATGCAAAAGATACCAAGTCAGAGTGGAAGCATTTGACACCCACTCTCTGCAGGTGCATAGAAGCGCATAAAGCAGTGGGGTATCAGACCCAGTGAGCTTTACTCTTCTTGTCCCAGTCCTGCATAGCCCCTCCACATGGAACTGGAGAGAGGGCTCAAAGCCCGAGCTGCTGCCCAACCTCTCACTGAAGTGATTAATTCAGCTCTGCAGAATTGGTGTAGTGGGTGGTACTTGGAAAGAAATTTGGGCTGGATGGAGGGGAGGGTGCATTGAGCCTGCCATCCATCCTCTCCCTCTCGTTCCTCCTCTCCTTCCCCATCCCTCCCCATACCAGGAATGCAGAATGCTGATGCTGGCACTTCACGAGTGCTGAGTGGGGCCTGGTTGCATGTGTTTTTCACCACGCCCACCATCACAAAGGGGCAGCTGTAAGGAATGTCATACAGCAGGCTCACTTCCAGCCACACCCTATCCTCACCTGTCCTGAGCAGGCCGATTGCCTCAGGCTGCCTCTGCTCAGCCACACGCAGCCCACAATGCCAGGATGAGGTAAGGTCACCGTTTGGCCCTTGGTCTCTCTTTAAGGAGGCCCAGAAGCAGCAGGCACACTATCCCTGCAATACCCTAGTAATGGCCGTACTCCTCCCTTCTGCAACTCTCGTCACCTTTACAAACATTAACCAGCTCATCTTCGGCAAGAAGGCTCTGCCGGCTGCGTGCCTGGTGGGCGTTAGGGGCCTAACTTGGTGAGGCATTTTGGAAAAATCGCACTAGGTGCCTAGCTACACTTTTAGGTGCCTAAATACCTCTGAAAACCTTGCGTTAAGTGACTATCCCAAGGCCACAAAGGGAGTCAGTGTCAAGTGTGGGCTCAGGAGTTCCTGGCTCCCAGTCCTGTGCACAGGCCCCTCTGCCCAGTCACTCCCAGCAGTGCAGGGCAGGTTTAATTCATGATTCAAGGCCATTCATGGCCAGAGCTCCCTTCCAGCAGGGCATTTTCATAAAGGGTTACTCTGAAGTGCAAAGGTCATGTACCAGGTTTCCTGTCCAAGGGAGGAAACAGCTTGGTCTGGCTGCTACTGCTGCATCCTTTACCAACACAACAAGCCCAAATGAAAGGTTAGGGCTTGCAAAGTGCTGAGCACGCTCGTTGACCGCCTGGCCCACCGCGCATTCTATAGTGCATGACAAATACCCCAGAGGAGGGACATGAGTAGATCATTTGTGCAGGAGAATGGAGGGTTCAGCTGTTAGCACAACTAAAAGCTTGTTCCCACATTAGGCTGCACCAGTTTAACTTAAATCAGTTTGAAAAACCAATGTAGTTAAACCAATGCAACCCCCTGCACGGTCACTCCTCCATTTGAAACTGGTTACAGCAGCTTAGCTTGCACCTATACATGGAAAGTTGCAAGCTACATTGATGTAAGCCACGTTGAAGTGAATTTGAGAGCATCCACACAGAAAGTCACACCAAATTTAACTAAAATCAGAGAAAAAAGCCCCACACCTTTCGTTAAATAGGTACAATTTAGTGTGGAGATTGGGCCTACCACTTTCTATTGCCCTTGGGCTTGTCTGGACCAGGGAAATTTGGACCAGTGTAACTACAGCAGTGTGGTTACAACCATGTTAATCTGTAGGCCTTGTCTTGACTAATGAGTTACCTCATGTTATAGCTCGAGTGGGAATTAACTCAGCCCCCAGCCACACGCACACAAACTCTCACTTGTGTGTGGTGGCGGGGGGGGGTACTAACACAAGTTGGCTGACACAACTGGAGGTACAGGCCAGACCTCGAGTGAGCTCACCTCATCAGCGAGGATGCACGTTAGTGCTTCCATGTGACAATCGAGGGCTAATAGTTCTCCAGTGCCTTCCCATAATTCCCCTACGGGCCCCCATCCAGGGGCTTTTTCTTGCCATCTATCTCTTTAGAGTTGGGTGGGGGATGGTTTTCCTGTCTGTTGTGGTCCCTCGCTCTCCAGTGGGGAGGGAGGCCACTCTGCCTCGCTGTATTGGGCCGTAACCCTCGGGTCCGGGTCGCACTGGCGGGGCCGAGCCGTAAGTAGTCTATCGTTCTGTGCCTGTCTAACAGAGGCAAACAAGCAATAATAGCCTGGTGCTCTTGTCCCCCCTGGGGTGGGGCAGAGTCCTGAGCAGTCTTTAGCTCTCAGCCCCGCAGCTGGGGCTGGCAGTGCTTGACAATCTGGAGCTCTAGCCCTTTGGGGCCGAGCAGAGAGCAGGCTGTAGCCTAAGCCTCCTGGCCAAGGCAGAGAGCAAACACACGGTCTAGGGGCTCAGGTAGGGGTGAGCATCCAGAACCGTCTAGGGGCTCAGGTCGGGGGGGGAAGCACCACCACAGCCTAGGGGCTCCAGTAGGGGTGAGCACCAACCAAGTCTAGCATCCAAGCTTGACGGATGGTAGATTCACACAGGCCTCCTGGCCTAGGGTGGGGTGTCGGCCGCCCCAAGGGTGGGGTGGCAGCAGGATAGGGGGACGCGGGCCCACCCAACTCCACCGCGTCCCAGCCCAGGGCCCTAACAGTGGTGGAGTGGTCCACCACTGGGTCAGCAGGGATCCAGCTGCAACACGCTGACCTAGAATCAGTCAGCAAGGTAGCTGGCCAGTTGTCGGCTGCCCCTAGACTACTTCCTACCGCCCCGGGGTTTGGTACCTCTATAATCTGCAGGTCCTCTGGCTTCTCGGGGTACACAGTGGCAGGCAGTCCCGGCGGCAGCTCCTCTTCAGGCCCAGTCTCCTCTGGGGGCAGGGTGCTGCAGAGCACAGGTTCCACCCCCGGGTGTCACACCGGAGCGGAGGCGTCCGTCTCCTTCCCTGGCTCCTGCTCAACTGAGATGCCAAGCCCTCCCTTTATACTTCCTGTCCCGCCCTGGTACTTCTGGCAAGGGGAGCAGTGTGGGTTCGGCTCCTCCAGCCAGAGGAAATGTAGTGGTCCCTCACTTTCCAGTCCAGAGGGAGGGCACTCTGCCTCACTACACTGTCCCACAAGGGAGACTTAAATATATTTCAAGAATCTTAAAGAATCCAAAGCAGTTGTCAGGATCTGGCCCTACATGCACAGTGAACAGGGAGATTCAGAGGGAAGTGAATTCACCGACTCAGAAAACAGAGCGCAGTGTACACAACTCTGAAAAATAAGCATCAATGGTCAAAAACTCTTGCAGAACCAAAGCCAATAATCTTCTGATTCGGTCCACTGTTAGTTTACGACAGTGCACCAAGGCAATGAAAAAGGATGCGACTTTGATACCATTTTGATTGCTTCCATTCTGTAGAGCTATAAATCAGGAAGACAAGTCAATAGTTTTACATTTCTATTCGTGCCTCTCAAACCACTTCTTTTATTCCAGCTTTTATTGACTTATGTATTTTGTTAAATACTTACCATTCACGCACAAAACTTGAATTTTTGGTCAGAATTAAATTTAGTAATAAAAAATATCTCACATGCCCATGGCATCCATGGACCTCCAAGTGCTTTCCGCAGATTAGTAAATAACGCTATTCTCCATTTTACAGATGGGGAAATGGAGGCAGAGAGCAGTTAACGGCAACATTTTCAAACTGGAATGCTAATGTAGGATAAGCAAGTTGGGAAAAGGTGGTAAGAGAACCAGTTTTACACTCTCATAACATATGCAACACCAGCTCATCTGTGGCATGGCGAGTTGCAATATTATTATTATTCCTTATTCTTTGCATGAGGATAGTTCCTAGAGGCCTCAGCTAAGATCAGGCCCCTATTGCGCTGGGTACGGTACCAAAAAATATAATGTGAGCCTGTCCCTGCCCCTGCCCCAAAGATCTTACAATCTAAATATATAGGGACGGGAAACTGAGGTCCTCTGACTCCTTGCCAAGTGACCTAGCCACAGGATGATGTTATCTATTAAGCTGCTGCAATTTGTCAGAGGCTTTGGTTATTTTCACCACCCCTATTTCCTGCTGCAGCAAGGATCAAGCAGAACTATGTTTGCAAACCCATAGGTTTGCTAAGGTTTACAAAAGTTCTTCCAGAGTTGGTCAATATCAAGTTACAGTAGGGGCCACTGTTAGGTCTGTGCACTATGCATCCTCAAAAGAATGAAAACAATGTCCGTGAGTTGTGTCTGCGGACAGTTGATTCAGACTCCTGACCCCAGTTATCCTTCCCAGAAAGCAGTTTGATAACCACTTTGTCCAAATGAAAGGAGACTCGGGATAAATGTTTAGAGATGCTGCCAGGTTGTGCTTGGAGGGGGCGAGGTAGTTGTAGAGCAAGCCAATTTCAACCCAGCAATGTTCACAGGTTGAGAAGAGTTAAGATAAGCCCCATGAGAAAATAGATACTGTTAATGGCACTGCTGAGGCCTTTAGAACAATCAGTTTTGCACCTGCATCTATTGGCGGGTTTTTAATATTTAGGTATTTATTTATTAGGGTTGGGGGGGAGAGGAGGATGGTGGAAATTTCTTGCTTGATCCAGAAATTTTGTCCAGTTCTGTCTTTTTTTTTAATTGCACCCAGCAGCTGCCAGACTCAGGTGAAGTTGACTGAGTGCCGCACAGTCAGATGTGAAGGAAGGATGGCCATGTGGCTGTGGGACTGGACTAGACTTGGACCCAGGGATTCGATTCCCAATTTGCCATAGACTGATTGCGTAACCTGGGTCAAGGCACATAGGGTAAGATGGTCATGAGTGACATTGATGGGACTAGCTCCTAGTGTTTTGGTCACCTTTGGAAATGGCACTTCAGGCTTCTAAGTCACCTACCTACATCTAGACGGCAGTGCCGAGGCATGATCGCAGCTTGAGCTGATATACTCGAGCTAGTTTTCATCTAGCTAGCTCAAGGCCTAGAACAGTGGAGTTCCAGGAATCCGGGGGCATTGTACAGCCTGCATCAAAGCGCACGCTGCCGCGGCTTCACTGCTCCGAGCTGGCAGTACGGACATACCCTTAGGCACTTTTAAAGTGCCACAGACTCAAATTTTCATTCATGACCATTGAGTGCAGGTGCCTCGGGTCTTGGTCACCCAACTTGAGACACCTTGGAGCTGATTTCTCTCGGAGGTTGATTGCCTGCAGCTCCCATTGGCTTCAGTTGGTGCCGTGGGCCCTCAGTATCCCTGAAAAGGAGGCCAAAGGTATCTCCAGAGAGGAATTGAACAACTGGGGCACCAGCACTCAATGGGCACTCTTGAAAACTTCAGCCTTAATGGCTCTGTGCCTCAGTTTCCCAGCTGGGGATAATGGTCTAGATTCACAAAAGGTATTTAGGCACCCAAGTCTCGGTTTTAGGTTCCAACAGGACCCACAAACCTCCCACTTGGCTGCCAGCTAACCCTGTAGGTGCCTAAACTCACTCTGCGCCTCAAATTTCAGGGTAAAAG
Organism: Natator depressus; assembly: GCF_965152275.1. NCBI lineage: Eukaryota > Metazoa > Chordata > Testudines > Cheloniidae > Natator > Natator depressus. The sequence goes on from NC_134243.1 coordinate 76,607,350, forward strand.
TTGCCTAAGTTTCTGCCTCTGGGCATGGCCACTGCTGCCTCACCCTAAGCAACCTGGGCACCTATCTCCTGCCTAAGGCCTGGTGCGATGGACATACCAGGGGAAGATAGGCATTTGCCCACCTGTCCTGCCTGCCTGGTCTGATCTGGCAGGAATGCTCAGAGGCCATCTACCAGCTCAGGTCCCATTCAAAGGGGAGGGTTAGTGCATTTACCTAGGATGGGAGAGGCCCCGGTTCAACTCCCTTCTCTGCCTGCTGGGGAGAAGTGATTTGAATAGGATCCTCCAGAGCTCTAAACACTGAGCCATCTGATGGGGGGCTCCCTCAGTCTCTTCTGCTGAAGCTGTTCCATTGTGGATAAATACGTAACTAGCCATTAGAGCTGGAGCACTGGATCCTGGGCCTTTCACCTGCCCGAACCACGGGACTAGAGAGTCATTCTCTTTCTCTCTGGCCCAGTGACTCTAAAGCGTTAATCCACCAAGGAACAGCTTGAGCAGGAGAGACCGAGGGAGCCCACATCAGAGTATCACACAGCCCAGTGGATAGAGCACACTCTTGAGGGGTGGGAGACCCCTGTTCACATCCTTGCTCTCTGCTGCTTGAGGAGGGAGTTGAACCTGGTTCTTCCACATCCCAGGCAGTGCTCTAACCACTGAGTGCAAAGTTATAAGGTGGGTGTGTTCCCACCCCCCATCGTGTGCGGTGAGGCAAGCGCCTCACTCCTTCTTCTATGAAATGTGCATCCGAGCCAATGATACTTTCCTACCTTGGCAGGGTATTGCGCAATCAATCCATTACTGCTCACATAGCAAGGTGATGGGGACCATACACATACTTAGGCTGGAGACTTCTGTTCGTACAGCATATCTGGGGAGCTGGTAGGATTTTCTAAATGCTGCATTCCTCCTCTCTGAAAATAAGATTCCATTTTGATCATCAGAAACTGGTATTCTATACAGCGGGCAAAACAAAAACAAAAAACAAAATAAGCCCAAACTATAATCAAAACCATATTCCTGTAAAGACACTAGTAATAAGAACAATAATTTTTTAAAAAGCCGACTATGGATTAAGACCTGTAAAAATATCCAAAAGATGGATTTGCAAGTTCTGAAACAATTTGCAAGGCTTTGAAGCTCAGCTGTAAAAGGTCACCCCGGGACTACACAGTGCAACACAGACACTCCTAGCAGAGGGAAAAAAATGAGATTAAAAAAAAAATCTATCTGGTCTTGAGTTACAATCACGGAACAACCAAATCGAGAGGTTCATTGGTCTTGAATAGCGTTTGGCTCTCATGTAACTTTAAAGTCACTACATTAAAACAAGGGCTATTTGGGATTTTAAAACCATTAAATCAGCCAGAGAGCGAAGCGTTCTAGAAACACAGAGTACTAGCTGCCATTCCAGTCAGTGCAAGGGTCCAGGTCGTCTGCTATCTTGTGGCCAATGGTGGCTGCTCCAGAGGAGGGTGAAATTCTCTGGGTTCCCGCTAGGAATCAGCTCATGCCCTGCAGCATAAGGATGGAAGAGCCTTGTGGTTTTACCCACAATGATCTCATGGCAGATGCTGTTCTTATTCCAATTGCAGGGCTAATCCTTTCATTTTAGTCCAAGTGTTTCTCTTCTCTTGCACATGCTAAGGCAGTGAGTACAGGTCAGCGCTCCTGTTCATGAACAGTGTGTACTCTCCCAAACTGCTAAGGCCTTCACTTCTACTGGCAAAATTCTGGCACTGTCAGACAGCCCACACCCAAGCAGGAAATACAAGGCAGACGTGTTCTGGCCTCCACCCCAGAGGGGTGTTCTGGAGCAGGGCTTAGGGCTCCAAGGGGATGTGGTGCAATGAATCAATATGCTCCAGACAGCAGAGATAATTGCAATATGAACACACGTACCCCAGAATCCTGGCCCTTCATCTCCAAAACGCACTGCTCTGTCACCTGAGCTAACGGAGAACCCCCCTAGACAAGAGTCGTAGGAAAATCTCCTCACCCCTGAGTGGAAAACAGTAGGCCGGTGGTTTTCAGCCTGTGGTCCATGGACCTCTGGGTATCCGCAGACTATGTCGAAGATTTCCAAAGGAGGCCGTGCCTCCACTTGAAATTTTTTAGGGGTCCGCAAATAAAAAAAGATCGAAAACCACTGCACTAGGCAATGTCCCACACCCCCCGTCCCCCGCCCATTGCAGCCACAGCAATAGCACCTACACACGCAGCTCATTGTTCTGGGTGTTATCTACACCCAAAAATTCTATTGCTTTAACTATCCCAGTATATTTAGAGTGACAGACCCGTGAGGGTGGATGCAGCTATACAAGAATAGCTTATTCCCACGCACAAAGGGGAATAAACTATACCAGAATAAGGAACCTTTAAACCAGTACAGCTGTGTCCACACTAGGGGTTGTAGCAGTACAATGCCATTGGTAAAAATCACCTCACACTGAGGTTGTTATACTGATACAAAATTCATATGTGGACCAAGCCAAAACAGGAATACTCTACAGGGTGTCTGTGGCCACACCCAGTCAGAATACACCGTATGGTTAAGCATATTTCATACTACAGATCCATAGCAGGAAACGCATCATATGGCAACCACACACTAACCGGGAGTGTGAAATAAAACCTAGGGTAAGATGTAACCCCACCCACTGGGACAGTAGGTCTCATAACCAGTGAATTATATACATGTAGATTAAAAACTTTATAACCCTTTCCCAGCCCTGGCAAGCAAAGACATTTCAAATGTCTGAAGAATGCATGCACACAATTCCCTTTGACTCTAGGAGCCATTAGTTATGCCCGCCTTAAGGTTTAAAACAGACCCTCCTTGCGTGATGTTTAAACGGTAATGGATGCAGTCTTAGCACTGATCTTCCATATTGTATCATAGTTACTGTGACCGGAATCCAGGTGTACCGGTAAGAAGTGGCTGCCAGTACTGGTGCCCGTACGCAGCCAACGTTAAAGCGACCATACCAACAGGGTGGCTGATGGTGGTGGTAAAAGGGGCAGCTGCCCCCGGGCCTGGCGATTTAAAAGGGCCTGGGGCTCCCGGCCGCCGCTGCCGCTACCCCAGCAGTGGCCAGAGCCCCAGACCCTTTTAAACCACCACCGGGACCCTGGGCGGCGCAGGCCAGGCAGCGCGGATGGGCTGCGTGGGGAGGCTGACCCCCCCCCAGCCCCACCCCTTCCATCTGAGGCCCCACCCTTCTGGGGGCCCGAAGCCAGGCCCCATACCAGTAAGTCGTCTGTGTTACTTTCACCCCTGTCGGAATCCCAGGGCAGCCAGTTGAGGTCACTCAATTAGGGTGAACTGCAAAGAACGGGACAGACAATCCTCAAAGCTGGTGGATATTCCAATGCTTAGATTTACCAAGCCAGCACAAAACAGCTTCTTTATTACCTCACTGGTTACTCAGAAGCCAACAACACAGGTTCCTGAAAGTGACCCAGCCTCAGGCCTCCACGTAGGCACCCAAGTTGGATCTGATGAGGATTAATGAAAATTTTATTCATCATACAAAAAAGGTTCCACCAGTCCCAAGGATCAGACACATTACCGCCCAGGTTAATGAATGTTCCACATCTTACCCAAATACACGCTTACAACCAATTCTTATTAACTAAACTAAAATTTATTAAAAAAGAAAAGAGAGAGAGTATACGTTAAAAGATCAATATACATACAGACAATCTCGAGCTTCAAATTCATAGCAGATATGGAGAGCTTTGTAGTTGCAAAGAGTTCTTTTAGAATTTAGTCCATAGGTTATAGTCCAATATCCAATATCATATTCAGGGTGTTCCAGTTTAGGATTTGGATCGCAATCTTGCAACTCAAACTTCCTCTGATGAAGCTTAAGCAGATCTGAGATAAAAAGGATTGAGACCTAAACATCTTTATACAATTTCAGGCCTTCTTTGACAGGTTGGAATCCCTCGGCAAACAAGGGACACTCATTTCCTAAGTGTCACCTGGTAATTATTCACACAGATTAACAAAAGGCAATTGCCTGTTTTTCCACCATTTACAGAGGATTTGCGATACACTTCAAAGAGAGATGAACACAGTGATAGCCTATGTTTATAGTTCATTTAAATGTTAAGATGTTCTTTTGATCTCTGAAGTAACAGAATACCACACAGACAGGGACTGCTTGATTACATTGTTGATTTCTACCAATATATTTGTAAATACACAAAAACACAAACGTTATCTGCCCATATGTTTTTAAGGGTTGAATTTGAGCCATTTATCCTGTAGGATGCTTAACCCTTTCTGGTCATGCATCACAGTTACTGTAACAGACATAACACAATGGGTTAAGGACAGCTGTTGAATCTTATCACTGAACTTGTGTGCTTTAGAAATTATTTTGCTTTTGGTTTGAACGGTTTTCTTTTTGTGGCTTGATAAGCTGACATCTCAAAGGACGTTATTGGAACTTGCAAGGAAGGAGAATACCGGTTTCCTCTCTCTCGTCAACTGCTGCAATTCTACTTTGTGGTTATTTTCAATTCTGCATTGGCCAGGCACTTGTGTAAAGAAGAATGCTGTATTGTCAGAATGCCTCTCTTCAGCTAGAGCCAGACAAGTTCAAGGTAACGTGAACATAGAAAGGGAGACAAGATGGGGGAGAGATGCAAAGATCAAAACATTAATGGTTCCAAAATAAAATGCCGACAGCCAATGGAAAATGCAACAACACGTCCTTGCTGTGACTGTCGCTCATGCAACTTAAAAACTGGCATTGCCATAAAGATTTGTACAGTATTTCCTACAAAGGGTGCGGAGGGCATCTTTGGAAAGTTCTCCCTGCATAATGCATTTGCTGTTTCCAGAAAAATAAAGTTTGCTGCGGGCCCACCTGTCTCCAAAAGCAACTATTTATGGATGTAAAACACTCCTTGTTTAGGGCAACTTCAGGAGAACAAATGTTGCTGTTAGAATCTGCACTAACAGCAAAGCAATTGGCAAGCTTTCCGAGATCTGAGGTTTGTGTATTTGCTTGAACTTCTTTAATTGCTGTAAAAAGCCTTGGGAAAAAAGTACTGTATCTATAAGTTTCAGCTATAAAAGCCCATTTAAGAACCAGGGAGAGAACTAATCTAAGATTTTCTCTACACAAACCTCAGTCTTACATCAGGAGCTTCCAGTTAGATGCAGAACTGTATATGAAGTTAAGATTTTTTTGGGGGGGGTAGCTGGCTATTAAAACCCACTTTTGAATCCCCTGTATTAGGAGAGTCTGGGTTTTGGCAGGGAGCAGCAGCGCACGTGTGAGTGTATATTAGGGCAATACGGGACAGAGTTGAACAGAAGGATTTTCGATTTTTCCTCCTAAGCTAAGGATGTTTTTGACTCACTTTACGTAAGAAATATCCTAATTAAATCCTGGAGTGCAACATCTTCAGTATTCAGCGTGAAATCATTCACCAAACAGAACTGCCTAGGGTGAACCTGATGGGACCAAGGAGATGTCTCCTTGAGGTCACAGAAAGTCTGAGACAATGTCCTGATTTTGAAGCCCAGCTTCTGTTTTTACAGGAGGACTTGTCATGCCAGGTAGTTTCGCTCCCATCTTTAACTGCGCATGCAAACATCAGTGATTCAACATCTAAGAACTTGTCTACACAGTGAAATTGACTGGAATAACTACAGTATTTCAGAATAGTGCCCCCTGTGGACACACTATTCTGGAATAAAAGTCACTTTGTTTCAGAATAATTGGTATATTTCTAAAGCAGACTAATTATTCTGGAATAAAAAAAAATCACATTTATTCTGGCATACAGTGGCCACATGGGGAGCTATTCCAAAGTAACTATGTTGGACAATTTCCCTGTGTAAACAAGTTGTCAGGGCCAGGTCATGGGCAGCCGTACCTAGTGGTCAGAGCCAGAGTCCACCGTCAGGAGTCAGCTGGGTCAGGATACCAAAAGATCAGAAGCAGGAGACAAACCAGAGATCAGAACCATAAGGGAGAGGTCTGGAGCCAAGCCACGTCAGGAAGTCAGGCTGGGGGAGCAGGAGCTGTTATTCAGAGAGCTTCCTGTTCCTCTTGCTTAAGTAGAGACAGCAGGCCAATCAGCTGCTCTTGGACTCTGCCACTGGGATGTCAGGGATGGAGCCTCAAACTGGGTCTGGGCTTCCTGGGTCCTGGGCCAGCTATTGTCAGCAGGCTGCCAGGTGAAGAGTTGCAGCGTGGCTGCTCCTGTAATCCCTGTGGCCCTGGGTTTGAGGCCTATAGGTCACAACACAAGTCCTCACTCTCTGGTCTGTAGGCACAGTCAAGGTAGCTAGACATCCAGTCATTACTAATTGCTGTTGATGGGTGTCTAAACCCCCTAGGCAGCTTTGAAAAATCCCACCCCTAAATGGTAGCATTTGTGCTCCTGGAGGGTGCTAAGCACCCTCAACCACCCAATGACTTTGCTGGGAACTGAGGATGCTCAGCTGACTGTAGGACTTGGCTATAATTGTGGGACAAAACAGTGCCCCACAAAACCATGCCTGCAAAAACAGAGGCCAAGTATGAAATCAGCCCAGCATGAAATCAGCCTTGATAGTAACATCTGGCACGTCAGAATAGCCCTATCTATTAAGGATGTGATTTTCACGTCTCCAAGGGGATTTAGATGCACACATCCCATTAATTGCAATGGGGGGGCATGTCAATCCCAAGTGTGGCTTTGGAAATCCCAGCCTAATTGTTTATTCATTTTCACTCAAACAACATAAAAGATTTACTCTCCACTTTACCCTGAAAAGCCTTTTATCAACTAAGTACAGCCTCACTTTTCTGAATCTCAATTACCCAGAAGTTCCTGTTTGAAACAGGGTCATGTACCCTAATGTCTCCTAATCACATTGCCCAAACTTATCCAGCCCCCACAGCACGCAAATAATCGATGCTGTAACGTGCTCTATTGCTACGAAGCAACAAGCCAAATTCATTCCTGGTGTAGGATCATTGGAAATGAATGGAGTTATAGAATCAGATATGAATTAAGATCATTGTGCTGACCTACATGCTGGTGTGTGGCCTACAGAACTCATTAAGGCTGTGTATCACTAAGACTTTGGGACGAGGTATTATTCTGCTTGATTTAATTGCCAAAATTAGTCCTCAAAAGATGTTACCTTTTCACATGGGCTCTTATGGAAGAAGGTCAAAAACAAAAAACCTTGAACAAAAAGGTCTGTAACTGACTTGGCTATACTGCTTCCTATTTTAAGGATGGCATCAAACTGTGTTATTAAACAACAAGAACATTTCTCACCAGCTTTACATTTTACATACATAACCCATTGAAACTAAGCAGATCCACCTAGGAAAATGTTGAAGCTAAAGCGGATCAAACACACACTGTTCTTAAACTGAAGTCATATTGTTTAGAGCATCCTTCAGAGACTGATTTATAATGAAGCATTAGCAGTGTTGGCAACTCTCAAAATTTGATTGTGGGTTTTGTGAAACTTGCTGTTTTAAACCAAACTCAAAGCCCCCGCTTTTGGCATCTTGTGACTATAACACACTCTCAGCTTTCATTAAAAAAGAAAAAGAAAAAGTTTCTAGCACTCGGGGCTAAATGCTTAAAAATGTGACTGCCCCCTAAAATCTCAGAAACCAGACAGAAGATAAAAGGAACCTGAAATTGATTTGCTTTAAAAATCATGAGATTTTTTTTAAAAAAATCTGGTGTGCTGGTGGGGGACGGATTCCCAATTTTGGAACGCTTGGGGCTGGGGGCACTGCATTAACTAAACATTCAGGGGCAGATTCTCTGTTGTGCCCAGGGTCTGCTGGTTATGGAGCAGAAGAGGGTTCAGAGGAGCTATTTCTGGCCCTGATTCTACACCAAGCCCTGGCTGTTTCTGCACTGATGAAGCTCCACCCGAGTAGCAGTATTTATAGTACTTGTGGCACCTTAGAGACTAACAATTTTCTTTGAGCATAAGCTTTCGTGAGCTACAGCTCACTTCATCGGATGCTGTAGCTCACGAAAGCTCATGCTCAAATAAATTGGTTAGTCTCTAAGGTGCCACAAGTACTCCTGTTCTTTTTGCGGATACAGACTAACACGGCTGCTACTCTAAAACCTGTCAATATTTGTAGTGTTAGAGTAGCCTAGTGACCAGTTTTTTAACCACCATGTTGTGCAACCTTGAGAGATAAGCAAGGCTAGAAGACACAGTGGTTGAAACACCAGAAACTGCTTATCTAGTTAGGTTCTTACATGGTCCTCTTCACCTTGGTATCTGAATACTACACTGTTTACATTACGGCGATCGCTGTTGCTATCACTGGTGGCCGCACAATGGGAAATGATAAGGAGAGAAAAGTCTAGCGTGGACAATAGCCCGATATTTTCAAGACTGTCTAGCGATTTTAGGTGCCAAGCTTAGATGCCTTAATGGGGGCTAATTTACACCCAAACACTGAGGCACCCAAAAAGCACTGGTCACTTCCGACAATTTGGTTCTAATGTTTCTCCCTTTACCTTTCAGAGAACAGCTGTGACCCAGAGTAGCATATGTATTGTAACTAGAGCTGGGTGAAAATTGGAATTTCCATCCTATGAGATTGTCACCCTGGTTTCCGTCCCAAAACAGGCTGAAGAATCAAAATACAAGATTCTTTATTTTTTTTAGAAGAAAAGATCAAAAAAATTTTAATTTGGAAACGTCAACATGTTTTATTGCAAGTCAGTTCGATGTTAAACTGCATCTGCCTACGGTGCATCATGGGACATGTAGTCCAGCCCATAGGAGAGACTGCAGGCATAAAACATTTATCTACAACTCCCATGAGGCAGCTTAGGGACATGCAGTTTAATGAGGAACTGACTTGAAACAAAATGTTTCGGTTCAGTTCAACAAACCAAAAATGTTTCAATTTGGGGTTGAACTGTCCCAAGCCAAATATTTCTTTCCAATTTTCCCCAGTAGAAGACATGAACATTTCAGCAAAATTCAAGGTTTCAGAGTAGCAGCCGTGTTAGTCTGTATTCACAAAAAGAAAAGGAGGACTTGTGGCACCTTAGAGACTAACCAATTTATTTGAGCATAAGCCATCCGATGAAGTGAGCTGTAGCTCACGAAAGCTTATGCTCAAATAAATTGGTTAGTCTCTAAGGTGCCACAAGTCCTCCTTTTCTTTTAGCAAAATTCAAGTTTTCCCACAAAGCATTTTTGAGATGCGTTGAATTGATGGTCCTTAGTGTAGCTTCTCTGACCAGTAGAACCTCAGCAATTCACACTGATGATGGGCAGAACCATTGCCTGAGAGTAAGGAGGGCAAACGATAAAAAAGGCAAGCTGAGGCATCACAAAACATACTCTGTTCATATAAAGAAAAGGAGTACTTGTGGCACCTTAGAGACTAACAAATTTATTTGAGCATAAGCTCACGAAAGCTTATGCTCAAATAAATTGGTTAGTCTCTAAGGTGCCACAAGTACTCCTTTTCTTTTTGCGAATACAGACTAACACGGCTGCTACTCTGAAATCTGTTCATATAGTTTGACACTTGTGGTTTTGTTTAATTATCGACAACCTTACTTTATAATGTGCAAGCAAATGTATCACAATGTAGTGGGAGAAAAATAAGGAATAAGAGACTTCACCCCACACCGTTGCTTAGAAGTGGGAAGAGGCTGCCAGTTCTTGGGAGGATTGGTGAATTAGCAAGGTTGCAGCCTACAATAAATACTTGTACCTTTCACCTTTTGTTGTAAACTTCAATAATGTATTATTTGTAATACAGGAGCCACAACAGGATTCAACTGAGAAACAGGCTTCATTGTGCTAAGTGCTGTAAAGGCCTCTCCCCCAAAGAGCTGCCATTGTAAGTAGATGAAACAGGCAAAAGATGGGAGAAAGGAAGTATTGCTATTCGAGCTGGGTTGAAAACTGGTTTCGTGTCGCATGACAATTTCTTAGATTTTGAAAAAAATTTCCTGCCTGAATCAGGACAAAACGTCAAAATCTTGAAAATTGTTGCAAACTGAAAATCTGCGGGGGGGAGGTGGGGGAAGAGTACAATTGGATCAGGTCAGTCAAAACATTTTTTCAGTAATTTTTGAATCATCTCAGTTTTGACCTTTTTGAATTAATTAATTAATTTTTTTACCATAAATTAACAAATTTCTAAACAAAAAGGCATTTTGAACTGAAAAATTTTAACTTTTTGTTAAAAAGGACATTCTGACAATTTCAAAACTTTGTTCAAAGTGGGAAACTCATTGAATGCAACCCTTTCCCCATAAACAGTTTTGACCTGGTAGTTTCTGACAAAAAATGGGTCAATGAAAATTCATCAGACAGCTCTAAGCATTAACCCCATTTTACAGGCTTGGAGTTATGCAACATGGGGTCCATTCTGCAAATGATATGCAAACCTAATTCCCATCTGAGATCAAGAGAAGCATTACGTACAGTTTGGGTTTATCTACATGGCCCTGGAAGTTGGACTATAGGGTATGAAATGCAGTGCAAAGCGGCAGGCTGTGTTCCATCTGCCCTGTGTGGACATTGCTGGGGCAAACTGAAGGGTACTTCGTTCACGTTAACATAGTCCTGTCTGAAAGAGGGCTAAGTTAATGCTAACTAGTCTGTACCTTTTAGTTCACACCAACAGTGTCCACTCAGGCTAGTTAGAGTGCAACAATTTGATGTACTCTGCAGTTCGTGGCCATGTAGTCCACACTGTGGCACAGCACAGACACAGCCTCAGGCCATGTCTACACTACAGAATTAAATTGACTTATAAAAAGAAAAAAGAAAAGGAGTACTTGTGGCACCTTAGAGACTAACCAGTTTATTTGAGCATGAGCTTTCGTGAGCTACAGCTCACTTCATCGGATGCATAGCATCATGCTATGCATCCGATGAAGTGAGCTGTAGCTCACGAAAGCTCATGCTCAAATAAACTGGTTAGTCTCTAAGGTGCCACAAGTACTCCTTTTCTTTTTTCTTTTTACGAATACAGACTAACACGGCTGTTACTCTGAAATTGACTTATGACAGCATACAGCCATCGCCGTAATTATATCACTTGTGCATGTCCACACTTTGGTCCTTGTGTCAGCAGTGCGCATCCTCACCAGGAGCACTTGTATCGATTGTACTGTCAGTGTGGGATGGCTCCTGAAAGCCAGTAACAGTTGACGTAAGCAACACAGTGTCTATATTGACACTGCGTTGAGCTAACTACGTCAACCTTGACTCTATGCAGCTTGTGGAGGTGGAGTTATAAAGTCGATGTGGAGGGTCAGTTACGTCGGCAGGAGTGAAATTTAAGCGTAGACACTTGCATAGTTAGAGTGATGTAAGCTGCCTTGCATCAGCCTAACTGTAGTATAGACCAGACCTTAGTCTTGATAAGTGTGGTAGGAAGCAGCGCTCCAAGAGCAGTTCATGGGGAGGGACGACACCTCAGTCTGCCCTAAGACAGCTTTATTGAACATGACACTGATTGCTAGTCAAACACTTAAGATGTATTCAGAATTCACCAACATGTCCAGATCTACCGAACATTCACGTCAGTAAATTAAACATCAGCTTTCCCATAAGAGACAATGAAGAGAGTGTTCTTATTTTTGAAAGCTACATTAGTCCTCATCAGACATAAATTACACTTCAAATAAATTACACTTCAGAATGAGCCATACAACACAAATGTTGACATTGAATGGAAAGTTAATATGTTTTAAGAATAGAAAAAGCATTTATTAAATATCAAGCAGGATCTGAGTGTTAAAATGGATGCTACTAGTCCAATAATGGTATTGTTTTAAGGCTCTGCCAATGAAATGACTATTAGGGACCAATTATAAAGAAATTAACCAGTTTTAAAATAATTCATTAATTGGGCCCTGTAAAACAGAACCATTCATTAACTAGCTGAAAGAAATCCTTTTTAAAAAATTACTTCCATAACTACCAGGCTGCTGAGCTGTGGCTATCTGAATGAGGGAGGATTTTAAACACCCTAAACAAAATATTGAAAAATCCTTCTTTGTAACAGTGAAATACTCCTGATAGAAATTAACCCCAAAGGAAGGCAACTAACCCTAAATGAATGAGATTCGACAGGTCTCACAAACACCATTTAAAAAAGCCTAGATCCAAGGAGTGCCACTAACAACCGTATGCTTACTGCCTTGCCACATTGACCACCCATGCTATTTGCACCAGTTCCCGTTTTAAGTGGAGAGGAATACCGCAACGACCACAGTGAAAGTAAATACCAGGATTCAGTAGGTACCCACTTTATTAAAAAATGGCACCCACTCTGTGTTTACTGTCTCAGTGAATTATAATCCGGATCCTTTAGAAGCAAGTGAGTGAGGATGGAAAGGAAATCAAGGAAAACCGACTTCATACAGCAAATGCTCTTTTTCAGGCTGTCTCTCCCATCCACTTTTAAGCAGGTTGCTTCTGTACTGCACAAGTCACACTGTGCCGAACTGAAATTCTTTTCAAAATATTATCCTAGCATTTTCTTTCAGCGTCTGGAGAAACGGGTCTCTTCACTAGACACAAAATCTGCTTTTGCTCTCACAAATTCTGCTCCAGCAATACCACGCAGACTTTTGGGTAGGGATCAGAAGCCAGGGCGCTCTATTACATTAAACTTTTAGAGGTGACTTGCAAAGCCCGTTTTTTAAAAAATTGGGCTTGTGGCCATTTTCTGCTTCATTCTGAAGTCTAAAGAAAGCCTGATTATACTTTTTCCTGCTTTCTTTCTTACTTTAGAAATACCAGAAATGGCAATTCTGGTCTCCCCAACTTTTGCTGAGGATATATACTGTTAGCTTTCTACCTTAAGTGAAAGGCTGCAGGTTTTGAATTTTTAACAAAGCCTACCTTTCTCCAAAATATTCATTAGACATTGGAGTTAAATAATGGCAAGATAAAGTTTTACACAGCGACTAAAAATTCCTTCCCCTTCAATTTGCTTTTGTGATGTCATCAAGGTGACTGGATAGCAAGTGTGGAAAATCGGGATGGTGGTGGGAGGGGTAATAGAAGCCTATGTAAGACAAAGCCCTAAATATCGGGACTGTCCCCATAAAACTGGGACATCTGGTCACCCTAGATGTCATCATATCACTACTTCTACACCATAGAGTCTTCCAAGCCTAGACAAGACATGAATTTCTAACACAGAAAACCAACAGAATTAAAAAAAAACAAAAAAACCACAGCACCCCAAACCCCAGAACTTTTCAGGTCTTGCTTATAACATCAACAAAAATAAAAAAAAAGAACACAAACCCATTTCCCTCCAACTTTGCAGTTCACCTTTAAAACATTGTACTACTTTCTTTGATGTTTTAGTCTAGAGAATTTCCTCTTATCACTGTCTTTCTTCTCAGAAGTCTGTTAGCAACTGTAACATACCTAAGGATTGGCAGTCAGGAGTCAATGGTAAAACATTCACCTTTCCAAAAATATGTAACTGTACAAAACGTTCAGTCAACAGAAGCATCCAAAAGTCTGCTGAAAGCCAGGTTTTCCCTCTTTGTCTGGTCTCTGTGGTGCCACTTCCAGACCGTGTGTGGCTATTGGTTTGAAATACACTCACACACACACACACCCCATCTGGATCAGAAAGGGAAGGGTTATAACCGTGGAGACTCCCAACCCAACCCGCACTGAAGCCAGTGATTCTTTCCATTGACTTCATACAACCTGGTATTGGCCACTGTCAGAAGACAGGATATTGGACTAGATGGACTATTGATCTGACCCAATATGGCCATTCTTATAGAAATGTAGGACTGGAAGAGACCTTGAGAGATCATCTAGTCCATCCCCCTGTGCTGAGGCAGGACCAAGTAAACCTAGACCATCCCTGACAGATGTTTGTCCGACCTGTTCTAGAAAACCTCCAGTGATGGGGACTCCACAACCTCCTCTGGAAGCCTATTCTGGAGCTTAACTAACCATATACCTAGAAAGTTTTTCCTCATGTCTAACCTAAATCTCTCTTCCTGCAGATTAAACCCATTACTTCTTGTCTTGTCTTCAGTGGACATGGAGAACAATTGATCACTGTTCACTAGATGACAGCTGTTAACATATCTGAAGACTGTTGAGGGGGGACCTGACAGTCTTCTTTTCTCAAGACTAAACACTCCCATTTGTTTTAACCTTTCCTCACAGGTCAGGTTTTCTAAAGCTTTGATCATTTGTGTTTCTCTCCTCTGGATTCTCTCCAATGTATATGCATCTCTCCTGAAGTATGACACAGTACTCCAGTTGAGGCCCCACCAGTACTGATGGGCTCTAGGACCCAGTGAGGTGGGAGGGTCCCAGAAATCCACACATCAATGAAACAGCCTGAGCCCCAGGAGCTGGAGTTGGCTAGCACAGGCCAGACATGGGTTTTTCTTTGCCGTGTAGACATAGCCCATAAGAGGAGCTAAGCTCTGGAATAGATTTCCAAGGGAGGTTGTGGATCCCTGTCACTGGAGGTTTTTAAGAACAGGTTGGACAAACACCTGCCAGAGATGGTCTAGATTTGCCTATCCTGCCTCCTCAGAGGGGGCTGGACTACATGACCTCTTGAGGTCCCCTCCAGCCCTACATTTCTATGGTGTCACTCACTGGACTATCCTTGTTCAATGCAGGTTTTAGTAGAGGTGTTAGGATGCACTTCTTAAAATTCACTTTGAACCCAGCTGAGCAACGAGCTGAGGCACATGTCCCCAACTCACCTGTTCTCTCAGCACGGCCCAGGCCGCCAAGCGTCCATCCGTCCTGGGGTGCTAATAGGAATCCCTGCGCTCTGATCGGCATTGCTTCTTGCACACAGGGCGCCTTCCAGCTCTGCATTAGCAAACTAGTATCCAAAGGGGGAAAATGGCACCGAATGGAGAGGAACAGGAGGCTCAAGAAAGCATCAGATGTCTGAGCGCGTGTGCTGGGCTGTCAGGCTGTATTTGCTCCAGCCTACGGCAACTGAAGCTGGTATTTCACCTCTTTAAAAATTCCTGGAGAGGAGGGGGGTCTGCATGGGCTGCAATGCAATGAGCAGGCGTGGAGGCAGCCGGTGGGATGCATTGCAGCATGACCCGCAACGTCACGGGACCGAAGGATAAATTAGAACAGCGGAAAACCAAAAGGCTCGATTTCACTGATGGCCTGACAGCTCCTCAGAAGCCCTGTCTGTGTCAGTAGTGTGTCCCCACCCAGGCAGACCCTGCACCCACGCCCTCCACTGGAGCCCTCACCTGCCACCCTTCCTGAGGCTCGAAAACTCACCCGCTCACTCCTGCTATGGCATCTGCCCAGAGCCCAGAGACTTTCTGCCACCCATTACTGTGCCTCCCTGCCCCCACTGCCATACTCCCCCCATATTCCCGTCCCTACTCCCCCGTACCACCCACTCCCATGCCGTCCACTGCCAGATCCTGCCGCAGCCCTCCCTCTCTCCACTGCTGCACCCTCCTGCCACCCACCCATGTCACCCACTCCCACTGCCCTCCTTGCCTCCTGTGCCACCCACTCCCACACCCTCCCGCTGCCCTCCATGCCACCCACTGCTGTGCCCTCCTGCAACTAGAGATTTATTCCCACCAGCTGCATCCCTTTTCCTTAGAGACCTTCCCTCCCCTCGGGGCTCTCTCCAGCCACTGGCATCCATCCTGAGCATGCCGAGGCCAGTTACCGGGCTATTATTATCATTATTTTATCTGTATTGCTGGAGTGCCTTGGTCGCCCAGTCCTAGACCAGGACCAGGACCCCCTTGTGCTAGGCGCTGTACAAACCCAGAACTGATGACAGAAGGAAACCGATGAATAGCACTAGGCCCTGAGAAGGCTCTTCCCAGGAAAGTCACAGGGCAGCAGTCAGATCATTTGAAGGGGAGGAAACACAATTTCCCAGCACTGTTCACCACAGACCTCCTATTTCCCAGGGGGACATCAGAGCAATCGCTGCAAGCCACCCCCACTTCTTCCCAGGCCCTCCCTACATGAGTTTGTCCAAGGAGAGGCCCAGCATGAAACAGAAAGCACAGGTGAGGAGTAAGCAGCAGGGGGAAACAGCACTGCAGAGCAGTCCCTGCACTGTGCTGGTGTTATCAGAGCTGAAGCCGCTTGCCAGGAGCAGGAACCACACCCACACAGCACAGGGTTTTAATCAATAGACGCAGAGCTGGTTTTATTGAGTGAGCCACTTGAGTGTACACACACACACACACACCCCTGCTCCGAGCACTTGCAGGGAAAGCAACAAGAACAAGGAGACTGGCACCGCATCTCAAAACCTACCATCCTGGTGCCTGGCTTTGTCTCGGAGGGGCCCGCGCTCATTGCAGGAAGCAGGGGAGAGCACATTAGACCACCGGAGCAGTCTGATCAAGGTACCTTCACAGATAGAAGCCACTTCAGCCGTGGGGTCCTGCAAACAGTCACTGAAAGGAGACATCACACAGGCATTTCAGGGATCTCACACAGGAAGCTATTTGGCAGCATGGAGATTTGGTGGCCAGAAAGCTGGCTAACAGGTTGAGTGGATTTGCAGCACTGGAAGATAGATAAGAAACACTATTGCCTCAAGGGTGTGTACTCCCTGTGGGATTGCTTCTCAAGTGTTTAAACAGGGCAGGGCTGGGAGGGTGGAGCAGCTCTCTAACATGTCTGAAGCAACCCAGAGAGCTGGGAAAGTGCCTTGGGCCCTCATTTTCCAACACAGGGCCTGGGGGGGAGGGAGGATGGGAGGGAGCAGCAGTGAAGAGGAATGAGCAGCGAGCTGCTTGTTATAACCATTTCTCCTCAGACTGTGGCTCAGAGGAAGGGCCAGGTGTTGTTTGCAGTGTTGGTGGAGCTGTGTGGGGCCCAGGATGAGAGAGCACCAAGGTGGGCGAGGTAATATCTTTTATTGGACCAACTTCCACTGGAGAAAGAGACAAGCTTTGAAGTGACAGTGAGCTCAAAAGCTTGTCTCCCCACCAACAGAAGTTGGGCTAATAGGAGATTGGCTCTCGAAAGGAATGGGCAAGTAGATGGGAACGTTGGAGGCCAGATCTGCCCTGCCAAAGTAGGGGCTTGTCTGTACTTGAAATGCTCCAGTCAGTGGCACAGCTCCAGAGGTGCTGCTGTGAGGACACTCAGTATACTGCTGGGAAGTGTGTTCCCATCACAGTAGTTAATCCACCGCCCCAAGAGGCAGGAGCTAGGTGCACGGAAGAATTCCTTCCATGGATGTAGCGCTGTCTACACCGGGGCTTAGGTCAGCTTAACTATGTCACCTGGGGGTGTGTGGATTTTTCACACTCTTGAGCACCATAGCTGGGTCAAGCTAACTTTTTAGTGTAGGCCTGGCCAAGGTTGCAATTGCTGGGAGCAAGGAAAAGGCTAAAGGGGGGGGTGTTACAGAGGTGCAGGACTCTGCGTGGAAGCACACTGCCCAGGAGTTACTTGGCAAGATGGGCAGGAGGCTGAGAGGGGAACTATCAAGGAACAAAGCTGCAAAATTAAACTGATTCCCAAATACCCCAAAATGAGTTGAAATCATGACATAAAACCCTACATCCAGCAGTTCTAGGAATCCATACAGTCGTCCCTATACGCTCCATAGCCATGCAGCTCAGATCCCTGTATGCTCCATGGACCACTCATGATCTTCTGGACCTAGATCGAGCAGAAAACGGGTGCTAGCAGAACACCAGCGGGCTGGTATTCATTGACCCCACAAATCTAGCTGCCGGCTGGCTCTACAATTCTTTTACGTCATGCCCCCTGCCTTTATTATTAATTTGTGTTACTATCGCACCAGTGGATCCCAGTGTGTCAAGCGCTGTGCAAACAGAACAAAAAGGCAGTCCCCAGAGTCAGGAAGGTGCCTTTGGACCCCGGGCCCTATTGGGTGCTGTCATGCATTGATACTGGCTCCATTTCTTTTACACCCACTTTAACATTTAGTGGAGTGGATGCCTGTAGGATCACTTAGGGGAAGAAGATACAGGAGCCATTCACAGACCATCTTCTGTTAATCAACAGGAGCGTCTGTGCTTTGTAATGTAATTGAGGTCTGGCACATGGAGCTAGCCAGACAATAGTGCTTGTTAGATTTCGCTTTCCAGCAGGGAAATGAAACACTTTGATCCAGAGGGCAGACTCGGCTGCTGATGTGTATTACAAAGCATGTGGATTCGAATGAAGTATATAGCACACACGCTGATCAGGTGTACCTTTTTATTATTGTTATTTGTAACACAGTAGCTGAGCGGATACTGCTCAGATACATGGTAATTGCTTTTGCCCCACACAGTTAAAAGCTAAGCATACAAGACAGCACAAGGGTGTGAGGGGAAAGAAACATGGACAGCTGAAGTGACTAGCCCAAGGTCACACAGGACGGGACTAGAACCTTGCTCTTTGGACTGTCAAAACCGAATGGAGAAGCTGCGTTCCCACGGCTCCGCAAAATCCTTGAACTTTCCCTTTGAATCCTGAGTGGAGTCTCCAGAACAGTCAGATGGGAAACCAGATCAGAGTTAACTACCAGCTGGATCATTTGCAGTCCTTGATTCCTTAGGGGCCCACGGCTAAAAAAGGGGGGAAAAAAGCACGTGGAATGAGACAAGATGGGCTCAGAAAAAGAAAAACAGGAAGAGAAAATATAAGCAAGAACTCTGGTGGCCACAGGTTGCCTTCAGAGACAAAAAAAGTGTGCATTTCCATGTTTGTTTCTAACCCTTGAGACAGTATCAGGAATGCAGGAAATTGCATATTTTACTGAGATGTTTCAAAAAAAAAAAAGGAAAAAAAAGAAAAAAGAAACTCTGCCATGGAATTCAAAAGCAGAGAGAGAAGTATTTGTCTTCAAATCTAGACTTACCTGCCTCACCCATCAAGGGCTGCTGGCATCTGTACACTACCAAACTGATCCTATTTAAGCGCAGATATTAATACACAGTTGATCCCAGTCCACATTCAGGCTGACTGGTTCATAAAAGAATCAAATAAGCTCACGGAAGATGGTTAATAGCCATTGGTGCACCTAAGACATAACCCCATGCTCTGGGTGTCTCTAAACCTCCAACGGCCGGAAACTGGGGCTGGACAACAGGAGATGGATCACTCCAATGCCCCCCTTCTGGTCATTCCTTCAGAAGTACCTGGCATTGGCCACCGTCAGAAGACAGAATACTGGGTTAGATGGACCATGTTCTCTGACCCAGTATGGCCGCTCTTACATGATGTTCTTAAGGATATTTTTTGAAAAGTTGCCCACTCTCACTGACACAGGGTCATGTCCATCAGGATTCGTTACCCTGGGAGCCCGCCAGAGACAACTGAGCAGCTGTGTTTGGCACCTTGTTGACTCTGGCTACACTGGGCGGGGTTCCATGGCACGATGGCAGCAGGTGGTGCCCTCTCCCCCACTAGATTTTCCCCAATGTTGCCAATGCCAGCAGAGCTTGGCCAGCATTAGCCAGAGTGGGACATACATGGAAAACAGGCAGACCCTGGGAGAGCTGCTTTGGTGGCACGTGGTACTATGTTGCCATGAGGGAGACAGCAGCCAGCTCCGACCACCTTAGAGGCAGATCTCATTGGACATCAATGCCCAGCCAGAATTGTTTTCATAGGGGAACCTTCTGTTCGGTCATAAGAGCTTTCTTCCCCCACAGTCTCAATCCAGCAGTGATTCCTCCACTGCAGAGGACAGGGTTGTATTCTCAACCCTAGCCCAGGAAGACTTGGGAACTCTAATATCATCCACAATTCCTCTGATCTTGAAAAGAAACATTCAGTCCCAATCTTCAATGTACCCGTTGCAATTACTAGTAACGCCAAACTCACAGCAGCATTCAATTCAGGGAGGCGTGGCCCTGCCATTATCGGATTTATTTTGCATAATGAGGCGATACCAACTCTCATCGAATTAAAGGCCTGCACCATTACAAGGAAAGTGGCCATTCGACATTTGGGTATTGTTAACCACAACAAAGGGATTCCACCTCAGTGGTCTGGAGAATCCCAGCTTTACCACTGTTAGGGGAATAAGTCAACTGGCCTTGGTCACTATGTCACTAGCTTGAGTCTTTCTTCTTGTGGGGAAAGAAAGCTTGGAACAAGCAGTCAGAGATCTTCAGGCCGAGTTCCTAGGAGACCTGCTGATCCACACACCCCTAGCTCCAACAAGTTTTTTCTGATGACAGTTTCTTTGATTATTTAAACCACGTCCCTTAACTGTGCAGTTTGGGATTAAGGAGAGAGAGAAAACCCAATCCAAATCAGTCCCAGAAGCAACACAATAAGGAAAAATACACCCATTGTTCTTAAACATCCCAAGAGGGTCTAGTCCAGGGCCTGGTCTACACTACGAAATTAGGTTGGTTTAACTACGTTGGTTGGGGTGTGAAAAATCAACACCTCTGGGCGGCGGAGCCAACCTAAATCCCTGTGAAAACTGCACTAGGTTGACGAAAGAATTCTTCATTCAATCTAGCTATCACCTGTAAGGGAGGTGGATTAATTATGCCAACAGGAGAACACCTCCCATCAGCATAGGCAGTGTCTACATTCAAGTTTTAAGTGTAGACGAGCCCCAGGTTATGAGCAAAAGTTTGCAAAATATCACTCAGCTTAACCATTTCTGCCAGCCCCCACATCTCTGCAGGAGAGAATTAAATAGACGCATACACAACTTAAAAAAGAGAAACTGGAAACTAATGTGCAAAGGTTACAGCCCAGAACAAATCTGTAACAAAAATGTTACTGCATCATAACCTTTGACTGCAAACATTTATAACAGGATGCAGCTACAGGCCGATTCCCGGCTGTGTTCCATCCCCTTGATGCTGCTCCAAAAGTGGCCAGACCTATCCGAGCCTCCTCAAATGCAGGGGCATTCTCACAGCAGCGGTCATGTAGCAGCTCCAAGCCACCCTCAGTGTAGATGCACGGATGGTGGCAGATGGCAGGAGTGGGCATGGCTGGAATGCTTTGATTGGGCCAGAAGAGTGGACCAGAGAGGCCTGTCTGAAGTCATCATAAGTTACAGCAGCCTTATGATGGGAACCAAGGTATCCCCCCATACAGCATTGGGGGCTCCATAAAGACACCGTTGCCCCCCTCAGCTGAGCTGCACTTGCGAGAATCCGACCCACAGCGTCACAGCAAGAGGCCCATCATGGGTCCTGCAGTGCTATTAATCCGAACGTAGCTGCCACCTGCTCGTTCCTATTGCTTGTGACGATGACTCCTTTCACAAACTGTGCCACTGCACGGGTGTGTATTATGTAGAGATGCTGCGGGGACCATCTTTCTGTTCTCTGTTTGTACAGCACCTAGCGCAGTGGGATCCTGGCTTGTAGGCACTACTGCAAAACAAAACAAAATAGACTAGAGAATGGGATTCTCTCTCTCTCTCTCATTTTCTCACTGGCAAAACTGCAAGTGGGACCTGGATTAAAAACTCATTAAGCGCAAGACTCCAACCTCCCAAAAGTATCTCTTTTGCAAAACATGTTTAAAAAGGACAAAACCTTTCTCTGTGCTTTGGGGCTGACAGGTTTGCAACCCACGGGACAGAAAAAGGATCTGATCAGTGCAGTACAATCTTCATTTAAAAGAATAAACCCAGTAAAACTCCTACATTGTTTGCTTAAAGCCCGAGCAGTTTCATTAACTACTTTGGGGAGGAATTTAAAAAAACCCCAACAAATAAAACAAAACCCCAAACCTTTTTATTCCATGAACAGTTTTGTCTAGAGATTTGAAGACACTGAGCACCACCATGTGGTTCCAGAATTTAATGCAGCTGAGGTTTTTATTTATTTAATGTCCCACCTGCTTTAGGATGCAGCTAGGCACCACATCATTCTGGGCCTGTTTACAATGACGTGCTTTCAGAGTAGCCCTCTGGAGGCTGATGGGGATAGTCCAAATTTACACCTGCAACAATGAAGGTAGAATCTGGCCCTGTGTTTCTGTGCTGCCAATGTAGCTCCCGCATCAACTGAGGGAGTCACTGAGAGCTGGGCCCTGCACTGGAAGCTGGAGATTGGCAATCCAACGGGCTGCAGATTTCATGCCAGTGAGCCTCATCAACCCTTCTTTGCTCCCCACTTGATTCGAGAGGGAATCAAGGGGGGGGGGCGCGGAATCAGACTGAAGGCAGCAAGTTTTGCCAAGGAAAGGGAGAGTGGCTGAACTGCAGGTTTTATTCCAGGGCCACGGAGGCCAGCAGCACATCATCTCCATGGAGATTTACACCCACGGCCCTTATTAGAATGAGCGTCAAGAGCTGGGACATGGCCTTGCTTCCCTGCTGTCCGGACAGAGCAATAGCTTGTTGCTGGCCAGCTCTGGCCTCTGCCTGCAGGCTCAGAGGACCGTGCTGGAGAGCTCCGTAAGCCTGCCCCGTAACAGGGTGGCTGTGAGCCGTGGCAATGCTTTCAGGAGACCCAGGTCCTTTGTGGAAGGGCCTGGCTGGTGGATGGTGCCTGCCCTTGACAGAGCTGATTGGTTTGTTCCGTCCCAAGGTTATGTCTTTGGGCCAGGCGGCTGGGCTGCCCTGGTTCAGCCACACAAGAGGCCTCTTACCCTTGTGGGGCTGCTCAGGGGCCACGCACAGTAGTAGTCCCCAGAGCAGGGGTGGGCAAACTACGGCCCACGGGCCGGATCCAGCCCCTCAGGGCTTTGGATCCGGCCCGCGGGATTGCCCCCCCATGGTGCCGCAGGCCCCGCGCCATTCTCAGAAGCGGCCAGCACAACGTCCCTGGGGCCCCAGGGGGCAGAGGGCTCCATGCCTTGCTCTTCCTCCAGGCACTGCCCTCCACCCCCGCAGCTCCCATTGGCCGGGAACAGGGAACCATGGCCAATGGGAGCTTCGGGGGAGGTACCTGGAGGCGTGGCAAGGGCACCACGCGGAACCCTGTGCCCGCCCTCCCCCCAGGGGCCACGCAGGGACGTGGTTCCGGCCGCTTCCCGGAGTGGCGCGGCGTGGGGCTAGGGCAGGCATGCAGGGAGCCTGCCCTGGCCCCAGTGCATGCCGCTGCCACCCCGGAGCTGCTTTAGGTAAGCGGCACCGGGCCGGAGCCCGAAGCCCTCCTGCACCCCCAGCCCGCAACTCCCTGCCTACACCTCGCACCCCAACCACCTGCTCTGAGCCCCCTGCTGCACCCCACACTCCTGTGCACCCCAACCCTCTGCCCTGAGCCCCTTGCTGCAGCCCTCCTGCAGCTCAACTCCCTGCCCTGAGCCCCCTGCCACACCCCATACCCCTCCTGCACCCCAACCCCCTGCCCCGAGCTCCCTCCCGCAGTCCGCACCCCTCCTGCAACCCCTTCCCTGAGCCCCCTCCTGCACTCCACACCCCTCCTTTGCCCCAATCCCTTGCCCTGAACCCATTCCTCCACACCGCACCCCCTCCCACACCCTGCACTCCCTCCCGCACCCCAACCTCCTGCCCCGGCCCTGCATACAATATCCCCACCCAGATGTGGCCCTCAGCCCAAAGAGTTTGCCCACCCCTGCCCCAGAGTGTGGGGAGCACAGGGACTGTTCACTCCCCTCTTGCCCCACCCAGGTGTCCTAACAGGAGCCAGAAGGGGCAATGCACCTTCTTTCCACTGGCCTGTGGAACTGGGGGGCAGCCCACATATGCACGCACACAGGATGCACAATCTGCTCAGAGATCCTTGGGTGATGTGGCTCCATGCTGCCCTGACTCACAGCTCAAAAGTACATGCCACGCTCTAGCCCTTTCTCTCCAAGCTCTGCCACTCCAGCTGCCTCCTCTTCCTGTCCCTAGGCCACCTGCCAAGTTGGACAAGTGGAATCCCAGTACATTGTGGCCTATGAGGCTGAAATGCTCTCCCCACCCAACACCTCACATTCCCTGTTTTCCTCTCATTAAACAGTCCACCCAAGGAACATGGGCCCTCTGACTCCGGTTCCACTGATCATGACACACCTTCCCTATTTACAAACAAACAGAAGAAAAACAGGTAGATGCCCAGACCCTCACGTGGCACTGATCATGATACATAGGCCACCAAACTGATGGGCTCTAATTGCTAACATCAGCTGTGCACCCACACGTCCAGAGACAAAAGGCCAGAGAGACACAGATTAGAAGGGGAGAGACCTATTACCGTCCTGTAGGTCATCTCTCACCCACCCCCGTCACCATCCCAGTGGCTTATTAACTCAGTACCGTGGATCTGGCATCTCTCTGCTCAGTAAGAATAGAATTCTCTGTCATAGGCCTGGCCCAAACCCGCAGAGGTGCACGCTCCGAAGCTGGAGAAATGTGAATCCGGATTTGAATGGCACAGCCACTCTCCCATGTGCACCAAGGCAAAGCTCCCCGTTCCAGTTACGCCCCGGCTTTGGGGAGGCTCAGATCTGCACTTTCTGGCTATGGCCTCTCAGATTTTGGGGCTTCCTGTTTTGTTCACTGTAGCTGTGACAGCTCTGGTCTGAATCTATCATCCCTTGCTCACATCTGCTGGAATCCTTTGCTGCTTCCTCTGCTAAGAACATATCTGTTCCTCTCTCGTTCCCCTCGCTTTGTACTGCATTCAGCTCTGTGGGTGGATTAACCACAAATGGGAAGGAGAACATCTAACACTGAAGGGTGGGAGCAGCCAATGAGCGATATTGAGGGCTGCTTCATCTGGCCTTTACCTCAAGAGCTCGGCCTACCTCTTGCTATTCCCAGCTGAGATACTGGAGGCAGAAAGAACAGGGAGAGCAGCAACATTGTTCCTTTTGATGTGTTCTGGGGAATTTGGAAGATAATTAAAGCCCCAAGTGAGT
Organism: Natator depressus; assembly: GCF_965152275.1. Classification (NCBI taxonomy): domain Eukaryota; kingdom Metazoa; phylum Chordata; order Testudines; family Cheloniidae; genus Natator; species Natator depressus. Next base: position 76,632,158 of record NC_134243.1, read on the forward strand.
CCAACTTCTTCTGCATTAATGGCTCTCCGTGATGGCCAGAAACATGAGTTGTCACCCAGCCAGATCTCTCACATGCTGTGATGATAATAATTGCTGCAGAAAAAGAATACAGGAAATCAGCTTTTCCCACGCCAGTCTTCCTCATAACGGAGTTATTTCCTCAAAACTCCCTCCCAAAGCCACAGGTTCTCTCAGCGTAGAGAATAAATGTGAAAGGAGCCCAGATGCTAACACGGATCAGCCACCCGACGAGCTCCTCTCGCTGAATGACTGAAGTCTAACGCCATGTAGCGATAACGAAACGAACACCTAACCGGTTAATTAAAACACAAGCAAAACACTGTAGCATAGCCATGAATCATGCTGCTGGACAGAAACCCAGCAGGAATCCCAAGTTCTGCAGAAAATAACCTCTCCAGGGTTTCTGATTTATTTACAGCTATTTCCTCTCCCAGGTGCAACCAAAATAAAACAGACTGGCAAAGCCTTCAGCTGCACTCCCTTCATACAACTTCAGAGGTGTCCCTAGCCTGTTCCTGGCCAGCCATCACCCTCCAGTACATCCCACAGGGTTGTAAGGCTCTGTACCTAAGAAGGTTCAGGTGTACTGAATAAAACTCGCATGCACATAGGAATCCTGGTTCTTCCCCCACCTCAGGGGGCAAGCCAGAGAACGTAGGCCAGTACCACTTCAGATTTAACCCCTAAATCTTTGTGCCAACAGCTGCCTCAGCTGGGCTTCACCCAGGGGATAACTGGAGCTGTGTTGATCACAGTTAAGGGGGTCCCCCACCTCACACAGGGCATCAAAGACCCTGTCCATCCCATTACACATAACTTGTAATACGGTCAGGTGTCTAAAGTTTCAGCAACACATAGCGGTTGGTTCATTTGCATGGGTCTGTTGTGTTTAGCTTGACTCCTCCCATCTACATTTAAGTGACACTACACGGAGCATGTTTGCCTGATCAGTGTAGACAAGGACAAGCCATGTTCAGCATGAGCATTGGTTAATGGTCCCGAAGCCCTGGTCCCAAGAGGGTATTGCTGGCTATGTGTGACAGATGGAGAGACACAGAGGGAGGAAGTAATTTGCACAATGCTACCCAAGGGAGCCATGATCTGGGCCATGATTGGATAGGTTGAAAGCTGAAGCAAGACAAATTTATACTAGAAATAAGATGTGAATGCTTAAAAGTCCAGCTGACGAACTATTAGAACAGTTTAGCTCTGGATGTGGTGGATTTGCTGTCACCTGGAGTCTTTAAGGCTATGTCTACACTCGTAATTGAATGACAAAACTTTTGTCTTTCAGAAGTGTTAAAAAACAACACCACACCCCCGAAAGACAAAAGTTTTGCTGATGACAAGCGCTGGTATGCATCCGATGAAGTGAGCTGTAGCTTATGCTCAAATAAATTTGTTAGTCTCCAAGGTGCCACAAGTACTCCATTAAATTAAGAGTCACACTGGGAATAAACCTAAGCCTCTTGAGCCATGATAATGTTAATGGACGTGTCTCGCCGCAGGAGTTGTAACCTTTCTGCAGGCATCACCACAGACCTATAAATGTCAAAGAAAGATTTTTATTTCAGTGGACTATTCAGAGCCGCTGCGGTGTTAATTTAAGCGTCCCGTATAAGCTACGCTCCATGTGTAGTTATATTTGGGAAGAGAACCATGTGAAGGACACAGTTTAGCTGCACTTTGGAAGACTCGCATTCAGATATGACTTGGGTCACAAGAGAGAGCTGGATTTCACAGTCTCCTTCTAGGCCTTGGGGACTTTTATCCGTATTACCAAACTCTCATCCACTCCGCAAAGTTCTGGTTCTCTGTCTCGCAGACACACCCACAACACACGACCTTTTCCCTCCCAAGTAGCTTGGCCACACTGCAAGGCTGCTTAGCGCCCCTGCTCCTTCCGATTCCAGGCAGGTTGACGAGCCTTGCTCTACTTGAGCAGCGTTGCATGCAATGCTACACCAGGCCAAGCGCAATAGGTAAGGGAAAGACATTGGCCGTCTAAGTGCAGATGCAGCCGTTGCTGGATGCTCCTTTGGCATCGATGCTGAGAAGACACATGAACAGTGTATTTAAGTTTGCAGGCAAAGCAGCCAGCATTGTTGGCTGTTCATATTCCCGCAGTGCCCAAGAAGGTGCTGGGGTCTGCACGGATATATAGGGAATTAAGTCCCTGATCCAGAGAGCTCACCTCTAATTATTGCTTGCTTGAGGCCAGTGTTATCTTCCTCACGCTCGGATTTCAAATGGTCCCAGAAAGAGTCTGAGCAGGGATTGGGAAAGAGTTTGACTCCCACTCAGTTGAAAATCCTGGAATGTCACTCTCCATGAGGCGTGATCTGATGCAGACACAGCCACTGCAGGCAGAGAGAGTTCATTGTCTGGCTACAGCTCACTACAGGCCCCGTCCTGCAAGGTGCTGCGTGCCTCCTGGGAGGTGGTGAGCACGTAACATCCACTGAGTCCAGGGCTCTCAGCACCTCCCAGGATCATGTCTGAGCAACTGAAACACATTTCTAGCAACATGGTCCTTCCAGCATTAAAAATCAGAGATAAAACCCTTTCGTGGATGTCATCGCTTCAGTGCCTCTTCTCTCCTGCCAGAGCTCTGAGTATTGACTGCTGGAAAGTCCTTTCTTGTTAAGAACAGCCATGATTTCTTTTAAGACTCTTATGTACGACATTGAATATTACCATATTTACATTAGATGAGCTCTTTGGATTTACAAAGAAGCAGGGGCCCTGGGTCTTCAGCAGATGAAGGGCAGAAGACTCCAACTTCACGTATTCCCTGAAAAGTATGATCTTGGTTTGGGCAGGGATGGTGTCGCTAGCCTCTGTTTGCCAGAAGCTGGGAATGGGTGACTGGGGATGGATCACTTGATGATTACCTGTTCTGTTCATTCCCCCGGGGCACCTGGCATTGGCCACTGTCGGAAGACAGGATATTGGGCTAGATGGACCTTTGGGCTGACCCAGTATGGCCATTCTTATGGGCTACAAAACTCCACCCTCTTAGAACATGCTCCTGGCTTCTCCTTCTACAGACTTGCTCAAGTGGTACAACAAAATGAAGACAGGGATATTTTGGGGGGGGGGGGGGAATCAATAATCCCCCTTCTCAGCTCACCTCCTAAGAAATAGATCAGCTTTTACTATTTCTACTGTGCTATCATGTAAGGACCCTAATCCAGGCCTCATCGTACTAGATGCTGTACAAACAAAAGCAGTCTAATCATAACTTTAGGTCACACGATACTACTGGGTTGAAGGTGAAAAAACAGAAACTGGGACCCTATTTGTATCCTCTATCCGATCTGCTCAGCAATCATTTGACTGCTTCTGAAGAAACATCAGTGTCCTTTCCTATATTAGGAAAGTGAGTCAGTGCAAATTCTCTCCAGCATCTGAGCATTCACGGAATGGCAGGTTTTAGGCTCTCCTTTATGCAGTTCTCTTTGATGGAATTCCCACTCACTGAATACAATTCGCAAAAAGAAAAGGAGTACTAGTGGCACCTTAGAGACTAACCAATTTATTTGAGCATAAGCTTTCGTGAGCTACAGCTCACTTCATCGAATGCATTCCTGAAGTTGATAGATTTCCACTCCATATGGCTAAATGCAGTGCCTTGCATAATGACAGGTTTCAGAGTAGCAGCCATGTTAGTCTGTATGCATCCGATGAAGTGAGCTGTAGCTCACGAAAGCTTATGCTCAAATAAATTGGTTAGTCTCTAAGGTGCCACAATACAGACTAACATGGCTGCTACTCTGAATACAATTCATTTCCTTCTGTTTTTCCTCAACTCCTGCAGCATAGCTGGATAAACTGTGTGATCACAAACAGCATGCCTACATGCCGGTGAGGAGAAGTGACAGCACAAAAGTCAAATGCAAACTCACTGAGTGACTGTACATGTAAATTGCTTATAGTATCTGGATCACTCAGCTACGAAACTGATGACAGTTGTTTAGATTTAATCAGACTGTTTCCCTTATTAGTGGTGCTGGAGTTATAAGGTTGGGTATCAAACTGCTCTCAATTGCTGATATAGGAGTTGAACTCATTGCCCTAACACAAATACACGCACTGTACACGGTATGCATGCTACATGCAGTAGCCTGGAGTGGAACTCATGTGCGCTGACTGTTCGGATTGCTGTAGAGCGATTCACTTGACTGGGACTGCAAAAGACTGTCAGAAGGCAAATGCAGGATACTTACCTGTCTGCAATGTTTATGTCACAGCTCCATGCTGTGGGAAATTCTTGTAAACGTGACTGCTTAGACGACAAAAATCACAGCCACCTAGGCGAAGAAAAGAACATAAGAACAGCCCTACTGGGTCAGACCAATGGTCCATTTAGCTCAATATCCTGTCTTCGGACAGCGGCCGGCGTGAGGTGTTTCAGAGGGAAGCTTAGAAAATAGCCTGAAATATACAGAGAGTACTACTGGTTGCATGGGCAAAAACCCTGACAAAACCTGGTTCAGCTGTTTTAATGAATTAAAAGCACCAAGTTTGTTTGCTGTGTTTCATGGGTCATTATTATTTATACAGGGATTTCTAAGAAGAAATATAAATCCAGAAAGTTTAACAAGTTTTACCTAAATGTTTATTCATCAGAACATTGAAAAATGCATTTGTCTTTATTTGCTATTGGTTTCTGTCCTGTTTAAGAAGTTTCAGTCATCCAATCAAGGATCAACAACCATACCATATGACCCAACACACACCAAATAAGGAACAGAGGGGCTGACAACAGTTTGTGAACAATCCACAGACAGAAGATTATTTGTCAAACACGGATGAAGAACAAATCCATCCAGAGAACAGGATCAGCTGGTGAGCCAATAACTAGACAAGGGATTAAAATCACCATGAATATGGATTGCAACCATCTCTGGTTATGTCTACACTGCAGTCAGAGGTGTGATTTCCGCTCCCTGCAGCATGCCTGTCTCTCCCAGGCAGCTCTCACCTGCACCTTTCCTTGCTCCTCCGGTCTGTGCTTCAACCAGCTCTGACTCACCAGGCCTCTCTCTTTCCCCTCACCTCCAGGTGCCCTCTTTTAAACCCAATTGTGGGGGCAAGAGGGGAACTAATTAATCCCAGGCACACTGGCCTCTACTCCCTCTTAAAGGCCAGGGCCACCCTGTGACGGGGGACAAAATTAACCCTCGTGTGCCATCCCAGTCCTGGGCTGTCCCACGGGGAGCCTGTCCACATTATAGAAATCTCCCCAGCCTGCCACGTACACCAGAGCACTGCCTATAAGCTCCTCAATGCTACATTCAGCACCTCTCCCAGCACAGCCCTCCTGCCCCTGACACGCCCCTTGCACCAGGGCTTGCCAGGGACTCCTCCGAAGGCAGCCTTACAGCTGTGCTTCTCAGCGCCCACACCGGGGAAATCCGCCCCAGCCAGATGCAAGGCTTTCAGAGCCTCCTCACCCTGCGCCAGCCCTCTGACGTGGCCTCAAGGGGCTCACCCGAAAAGAGTAAAATACCCACTCACCTCAGCCTGATATTACTGAGCACCTGCAGCTCCCGCTGACCGTGGGGGCAGTTGTGGTTGCTCAGCACTTCAGGATATTGGCCCACTTCTATGAGGGCTGCCTTTATGCTGGCCTGTGTACGTCGTACACACCCGGCGGGTCCTTGTGCTTTGTCTGAGCTAGGGCTGGAAACAGGCCGATCGCCCTGGAGACTGATGTTCGGTGTTCCACGGCAGAGCAGGTACAGGACGTACGGCAGCCCAGCCAGCTGCCTAACACAGCCCTGCCCGTAGGCCGCCATCCCTGACCTGGAAACAGCAGGTGAACTAAGGATGAGAAGGTGATTCCCATTGTCCATGCAAGCCTGGGCTTCTCTTCAAGGGCCGCTAGCGCCAGCTGGAATGGGCACATGACCAGTAGGAAACAGACTGAGGTCACCCACTCATTTAACAAGGGAAATATTGCCCGGTTCTTGCCAAGCAGTGCAGGAAGTGGGCTGGTGGCTTAGAGCTGGGAAAGGCCCCTATCCCATTACCAGCGCCCTAGAAGTCCATCACAGCAGGCTTATAATGCCAACTGTCCCCTGAAGGAGAAAGAGTCCGGGTCTCACACACATACCCTCTGACGTCCCGGGCCTGTGCTCGCCCGGGAGGCCGACCTGAAGCTGCAAGGGACTCTGAAAATGGAACAGTTCCCTCGGCTTATCTTTGAACATAGCAAGGACTGCACAGCAGGCTCCATTGTGTTTTTAAAATGGTCTGTCCTTATTCAGCTCCGTCCACACGGTGTGTGATTTCTCAAAAAGACGCTCTGAGCAGATACAAACCTATGAATGAGACAAAGGGCCCCGTCCTGTACTGACTTGCTCTCTCTCTCCTCCTGCCCTGGGAGCCCGACTGACTTACGTGGGATTGCAGAAAAGTCAACACAGAATATGACCCAAGGCTTATAATTATAGCGTGTGTTAACCTTTTGTTTTTTAAGGCAGCGAGCATACAGCAGAGGAAACAGGAAACAAAAGCTGAATGTAGAGCCACCTACAGGATCAGATTATTTAGGTGGTGTGGTAAATAACCCTGCAGCATGCAAAGGGTTAATATCAAGATGCCTTCAGCAAATGGGCATTAGCTGGTGCAGCGCTTTCCTCTGTGACTTGCTCAGAGTCAGGAAATGAGGACACTGTGCATCATGCAGATTGCTTCAAGGCTTTCGTTTGCTCACACACAGTGGAGACCAGTCACCAGAGCATTTCCAGAAGGGTACTGAGTGCGAGATTGACGTAGATAGCAGCCCTCTGCAAATGCTCAGCCCCTTGCTGGACCAGGCCCTGTGCAGTGTTGCCAATGTTGCGATTTACCCATGAGTCTCATGACATTTGGTGTTTTTCTTAAAGCCCCAGCTCCCAGAGTCCTGTGATTATGTGAGGATCTCAGCATTTCATTTAATTTCGCCCTGATTATTGCAGAGAAAAGCTTGAAAATGTGACTCCAAGTGCACCCTATGGGCTCAGAAACAATATGGCAAAGGAAAAGAATTCCCAAGTTTTTTTTGTTTTTGTTTTTTTAATCTCATGGTTTTTAAGCCAATCTCATGATTCTCTGGGCCCTGTCCCAAGATTTTTAAACGCAATATTGCTGCTGTGAATGGGGGGATGGGGAAAAAACCCAGTCAGATATATAAGCCTAGGAGAAGATTTACTGTAAGTTTTAAAATATTTTGAGCACTCAATGTGTCTCACATCCATGTTGCAGGTAGAGCTGTTTTTACTCCCAAAATTTTGTTTTAGTTGTTAGAAATCACATGCAATACTTTAAAAAAAATCTGCAGAGAGAATGGGCAAACAAGGTCAATCCTTCATGTGAAAGAGTTTATTTTTCAGCATTTATTATAAATCCATCCTTAATCCACTTTATCCTAACCTACTTCTTGAGTCACTACTGAAATCAGACCAGCTGCCATAAGTGTAAATCTTTAGACCTTTTAAAGTCTCATATTGGAAAATTACCCTCCTAGCTGGGTCTAAAAGCACCGGACAGGTGTCATATATTTTTAGTCAAGTTTGAAAGAGTGATGGGATTTTTTTAAAGGCACACTGACAGCTTAAATCATATATGTAAAGAAAGCTGTGTACTTGCAATTTGTTATGAAGAGCACTTTAGGAATATCAAAAGTCAAATCATTTTAAAAATCCAATTTGAGTGCCACAGTTTATGCTTGTTCTTTTCTTTCAGCATTTCACTTAGCTAAGAGAATGAAAACCAAATGATGTCATTTTTACTTTTGTTTATAATCAGTTTTCACTTTCAGTTTCTCCAGTAATTGGGTTTCCAATAATGTCAGGGGAAGTGCTTTTTTTTTCGTTGAGGATAACTATTTACATTGCAATATTATTATTATTTTAATCTGTGGAAAAATCTCTACTTGCCACATGGCTATTTTAATGACTGTTTATACAAAATTTAAATATGTCCTTTTAATTGGGTTATTGAAGATAATAAACCCTAGCTTTTATATAACACTTTTCATCAGTATATCTCAAAGCATTGTACAAAGGAAGTCAGTGTCATTAACCCCACTTTACAGATAGGGAAACTGAGTCACAGAGAGATGAAGTGACTTGCCTGAGGTCACCCATCAGGTCAGGGTCACAGCCAGGAAGGGAACCCAATGATCTATCCAGTAGACAACACTGCCTTTCACAATAGGCAGATTCAGAATGTGTCCATGCTTCAGAGTATTTCTTGTCTAGATATTTATTGAGTAACCAATTAAGAAACATGGTGAACATTTCCTTTACTCTTTGGAGTCTGAAAATGTATCTATAGTGCATACTGCCTAACTGAGCGTACAGCTCTGTTCCTCCCGAATAGGTTCCTTAGCAGAGATGGCCTCAAATAAAAAGTATGGATCTAAACACCTGCAGACTTTGGGGAAGTTCAGAACAAGAGCAAGACACTGGGCCATGAGCCCACCTCTAAAAATCTTCTAGTTAACTAACGTATAGTCTAATGACCAGGATATTATTAGTTTCACAACAGATCATTGGATGGAAGTCCCTAGCCTCTGGATGGTGTCCCTAGCCTCTGGATGGTGTCCCTAGCCTCTGTTTGCCAGAAGCTGGGAATGGATGATAGGGGATGGATCACTTGATGATTACCCATTCTGTTCATTCCCTCTGGGCACCTGGCATTGGCCACTGTTGGAAGACAGGATACTGAGCTAGATGGACCTTTGGTTGGACCCATTATGGCCGTTCTTATGTTCTTATAAAGGAGCTATAGAAATGAAGAGTATTGTTATAAACAAGACAGCCCTTGAGCATTGTGGTTTACAACTCTAGAAATGGGAATGATTATGGGACAAGTTCAGCCCACTGACTTCAATTTGTATCCATTATAGCCCCTGATTCAGCATAGCACTTAGGCATGTGTTTAAGGAAGGCCCATTGCACTTCAGTGCTTTGCTGAATCCAGGCCTAAACCAGAGCTGAATTTAGCCCCATATTTTCAGCTATGGCCTAGACAAACTAATGAGACTGTTCAAAAGGCACACCCAGGATTATGTGCAGACAGATCGTAAATGGAGAAGAGATACACAGACAATTGGATAGATAACTCAATCTATTCCAGGGGGTTGTGAATTTCCATTATTCAATTAGGTTAATAAGAGTAGGAAAGTACATCTTGTCCATAGGCTTTTATACGGCAGTCTGGGATGGAGAGTTTTATTTGCACTTGGTAGAGGACACAGAATCATTATGGAAATATTACTCAGCTAGAGGCCACAATTTCTGAGTATTTCAATATCTAACAGCCAGCCAATAGGTCTCCTACTGGAACGGAAACAGCAGGCCAGCTGAGAATATAATGGATCAAATTTGGGAGCATTTAAAAAATGCTAAAATGTTTAGAGTCTGATCATTTTTATCAAGCAAAGATATAGTCATTGCTACTCCCAGAGAAAGGAAAGTATAAAGCAGACAACAGATTCCCAAAGATATTGAAAGTTTGTGTTAGCGTTTCCACCATCTGCCCCACAGTCCCCCCTGGAACAGCCCTCCTAAATCTCTCCACCAAAAACTCCTCACCACGACCGACCACCGCCACCTTCATCTTCATGTTAGTTATTATGTAACTGTGTGACTGTATAATGCACAAAGAGCATTGATCATTTCAGATGGCCTATTTTAGATTAAGGGTAACAAAGAGCAAATATAAAGTCTCCATGAATCAAAGAGAGACTTAAATAGGGTGATTTACTCTGTGACATTCTGAATCTGAATGGGAACACAATTTAGTAGCTGCCCCTGAAGGAAGAAAGACGAGTCGCTCCATTTAGAGATGCAGATCCACAAACCAGTTAACTGGCTACATCCACAATATCACTTTAAAGCCCTGGGGGATGTGGTTCTTTGGATGGAAGAAGCAATACAAAATAACGTGTTGCATGATGAGACCTTGGGGACATACTCAGGAATTGCTTGGAATATGCTCAGATGCCATGGTGATGGGCCCCCATATAAACAGGTATATAGCAAGACAGCAGGATCTTACTCTAAAGAGTCTGAGTTCTCACAATTGATGCAGTGGTCTGCCAGAAGTTAACTGCATATCAAAAATAGTAACAAAGTTGAAGGCCGTCATCTCTTACCAAGCTGCAGAGGAAGCTGATACGTGAAGCTGCATTCACACAGGGGCCAGAATTAGGGTAGCACTGGGGTGGAAGTTCAGCCAGCACTCCGGTTATATAGTAACACCGGGGGGTAACCGCACAGGTAGAACTCAGGGTAACACTGTGGTGTGGACTCACAAGTGAGCTGTTTGACTGGTGGAGGGCCAGGGTGTCAGTCAGTAAGTCTGCTCCCACTTGGTCACGTTTAAAGTCAGGTGCATTCATTTTCCTCGAGTCTCTGTTTCCAGGAACCCGACACTTTGAGGGGTTAGGGTGCCCAAGGGGAGGGGGTGTGGATCAGAAATCACATCCATGGTTTTTACATTGCATCAGTTCCACTGGCCCTAACCTTGGGCTGCATCCAGGCTGTGATCAGCACAGCTCAGGAAGAGCAACAATTCCACCTTCATGCTCCTCTGATCTTGTGGCCAGCAGAGGATCAAGCCATTCCCCAGCATAAGTGAGAGCAGCATTAGGGCTGCTCTACCTTTTGTCCAGCTGACTAAGGCAGCCAGAGATCTTTGGGGTGACTGGACCCAGTGGTTGTTCCGCTTTTCCCACAGCCATGCTACCTGCCTGGGGACCAAGTGGGTGTTGTAGGAGTCACTACAGCGGCTCTGTGCCACCTGGGGAGTCCTCTAAGGGCATGTCCTTCACCTACAGGGTAAGCCAGCTTTAGGACTGATTTAGGTGAAGGCAGGGATCTGGCTGATAACCTCGGCAGTGACACTGGAATGAGGTCAGAATCAAGCCCTAAATGTATTTGTCTCCCAATCTATCCCCTGCCTCTTGTTCTGGCTTCCTCAAGTTAGTCCTATCTGCTGTGTGAAACCTTGTGGGATTTCAGGCTTTGGCTCTCTTGATTGATCACCTTTACCAAGGATGGCCATTGAAATTTATGCAAAAATACTTTTCACCCTATAACTGTACTTTCAAAGTCCAACCTGAAAGACTGTCAACAGCAGCATGTGCCTGGCTGGATTTCCATTTAGCTAGCTCAGTGCTCGTGCACTACAGTAAGTAACCAAGAGCCGGTTTATTACATCCAGGATGCATTACAACCCAACAGGAGGAAGCTTTTTGGCACAGTAAATGAAACCAGACACTAGTATTGATATGCCATTAATGGGCAGATTGTACAAGGTTCTCGAGTTTCCACGGTTGTTAAATCCTGCCAGGCTGTCTTTCTGTTATAATGTATTTACCCAGGACTTCTCCACTCAGATGCAACGTCTAGTTTTCAGCAATATCCTGGGGTTTCTTCAGATCCATACTTCACAGCTGCATGCGGGGACCCTAGTTCAGGGTCAAAGTGAATGGCTGAGCCTGGACTTGAACCATGCATCCTTTTGGTCCCCAGTCCAGTGTTATAGCCACCGGAGCAGGTGAAAGTTGGGCTTGTGGTTAAACAACTAGACTGGGACTCAGGAGAACTGGAGTCCGTTCCCAGCTCTGCCCCAGACTCCCTCTGTGACCTTAGGCAAGTCTGTTAATCTCCCTCTGTCTCAGTTTCCCTATCTAAAATAGGGATAATAATACTCTCATGACTATTTCGAGTGTAAGCAAATTTGCAGCAGGGACCATCTCATACTATATGTTTGTATAGCACCTAATATGATGGGGGCCCATTCTTGGTTGGGACCGCTATGTACCGCTGTAATACAAATACTAGACAGCACTGGGCCCAACTGAAATCAATGACAAAACTCCCATTGACTTCAATGGAAGCAGGTTTAGGCCATTGCCTCTTATACTTTTCCCCTATGATTATGCTTGGTGCATGCTAACAAGATTTCCAATCGTTGGTGAAGACACCTGGCCTCTCGGGAGGGGGGATGGATGTCTTTCACCTACACAGAATACATGGTCTTTGCCGTTCTAGAGACTGCTGTTGTTTCAGGGCCCAATCCTGCAGGTGATGAGGGCTCCTAACTTCCAGTGCCTAGAGCGGGATTTGAGGGTGCCCATCCCCTAGCAGGAGCAGGCTCAGTGTGTGGAGACACAGTTGTCATTTGACAAGTGTGGAGTAGCCCAGTGACTGGGGGTCTGATGGTCGTAGATGTCGTTCGTGTGGCTGGACTATGCATTGACTTGGAGAGGAGAAGAATCCATGAGGAACTCCAGAGCTCACTAAGGCCCAGATTCTCAAAGGTCGTTAAGCACCTTAGAAATCAATGGGAGTTAGGCACTCAAATACCTTAGAGGATCTGGGCCTAACTGGCCCACCTTGTACCCCCCATTTTAAACCTGTTTATTGTTAGCCTTTTCACCTCCCGAAGTCCCAGAAACCAGTCCCTTTCCCCAGGCGTTTGTGAGCATCTTCCTGTATGCGAGCTTCAAGTCCTAATTATTCTTTTCTCTTTGTGCTTTGAACCTGTTTAAAGCCTGTGGGGAAAACCCAGCGGGGATAACTCTGCTGCCGCTGGATTTCTGCACAGCAAGTTGCTCCCAGTGGATCAGGGAGGCCCAGCGCTGAGCTCTGCCTTTCCAAACCAGCCTGGTTCCCCCACCACCACGGTTGCGCTTACCAAAGGGTACAACATGTGCACAGGACACTTGTGAGAGGACGCAGAGATAGAAACTGCAGAGTTGGGGGGTGGATTTTACATCCCTGAGCCACTCCAGCATGTTCATATTAGGAGAACAACCACCTCTGCTGGAAGGGGGATGGCTGCTTGCCATACTGCTATCAGTCAGCTGGGGTGTCCTTGTAGCCTGTGAGCAATAATCACAAAGTCAGATCTTTAGAGCTGAGATGCTCAGGTTTTTGCCCTTCTCTTTCCCTCCTCCCCTCCCTTGCAGACTGGCCCAGGAGGGTCATTTTTCTGAATATGCTGAGTGAGATCTGACATCATGCTCAAAAGTTCTGTGATTCTTGGCCAAGCTGTTGGCGATAGGAATGCAACTGTATCTTACGGGCTAGTCCCTGCTCTCAGTTCTACCCACGCAGTGATGAGCTGCCAAAATCTTAACAATGGGTTCCCTCCTCACCCCATGAGGGGGTTATGGCTCACCCCCGCCCCCCGGGACTCCTGCCCCATCCAACCCCCCTCCCGTGTCCCTTGACGCCCCCCACCGGGACCCCTGCCTCATCTACCCCCCTCCCCTGTCCCCTGACTGTCCCCAGAACCGGGCAGGAGGGTCTCGTGGGCCACTGTAGTGGGTGCCCACCCCGCCCCTAAGAGCCAGAGGGACCTGCCAGGGTGCAAGGTGGGGATACCCTGGCGGTGCTTACCTGAGGCAGCTCCCAGGAAGCGTCCGGCAGGTCCCTCTGGCTCCTAGGGGCGGGGGAGCGTAGCTGGGGGGGAGCAGGGGGAGCGGCTGCTCCCCCCACTGATCACATCAAAAGTGGCACCTTAGGCACCGACTCCGTGGGTGCTCTGGGGCTGGAGCGCCCACAGGGAAAATTTGGTGGGTGCAGAGCCCCCACCGGCAGCTCCCCACCTCGCGCCCGGCCCCAGCTCACCTCCGCTCTGCCCCCTCCCCTGAATGCGCTGCCCCACTCTGCTTCTTCCCCCCCCCATACTTCCTGCGAATCAGCTGTTCGGCAGGAAGCCGGGGAGGGCTGAGACGCAGGCGGCGGCTTCATGCTCAGGCCCAGGGAGGCGGAGGCGAGCTGGGGTGGGGAGTGGATCCCCTGCGCCCCCCAGGTTACCTGCTGCTGCGCGGGCGGCCCTCCTCGCGCCCTCCACCCCCACCCCAGCTCACCTCTGCTTCCCTGGGCCTGAGCGCGAAGCCGCCGCCTGCTTCTCAGCCCCCCCCGGCTTCCCGCGCGAACAGCTGATTCGCAGGAAGCTGGGGGGGCGGAGAAGCGGAGCGGGGTGGCGCGTTCAGGGGAGGAGGCGGCAGCGGAGCGGAGGTGAGCAGGGGCCAGGCGCGGGGCGGGAAGCTCCAGCCTCGGAGCACCCACGGAGTCGGCGCCTAAGGTGCCACTTTTGGCCAGTTGTTAAATTTAGAAGCCCTTTTAGAACCGGTTGTCCCGGACAACTGGTTCTAAAAGGGCTTCTAAATTTAACAACCGGTTCCAGCAAACCAGTGCAAACCGGCTCCAGCTCACCACTGTACCCATGTTAACACAGAGCAGGTCCACTGAAGTCCATAGAGTCCCTCCAGATTTACAGTGGTATAAATGAGAGCAGGATCTGGCCCAGAGGCTGCAATGATCAATGTCCTAGTCCATTGGGACTACTATAATGGAGCAGGGCAGCAGTGAAATGACATATTTTACTCCATGCTGGTATAATCATCCGGTGGAGTTGGCTGCCACAAGTCATGGCAAAATTTGCAGATGATACAAAACTACTCAAGGTAGTTAAGTCCCAGGCAGACTGCGAAGAGCTACAAAAGGATCTCACAAAACTGGGTGACTGGGCAACAAAGTGGCAGATGACATTTAATGTTGATAAATGCAAAGTAATGCACATTGGAAAACATAATCCTAACTATACGTATACAATGATGGGGTCTAAATTAGCTGTTACCACTCAAGAAAGAGATCTTGGAGTCATTGTGGATAGTTCTCTGAAATCATCCACTCAATGTGCAGCGGCAGTCAAAAAAGCGAACAGAATGTTGGGAATCATCAAGAAAGGGGTAGATAATAAGACAGAAAATATCATATTGCCTCTATATAAATCCATGGTACGTCCACATCTTGAATACTACGTGCAGATGTGGTCGCCCCATCTCAAAAAAGATATACAGGAATTGGAAAAGGTTCAGAAAAGGGCAACAAAAATGATTGGGTTATAGAATGGCTTCCGTATGAGGAGAGACTAATAAGACTGGGACTTTTCAGCTTGGAAAAGAGGCGACTAAGGGCAGATATGATAGAGGTCTATAAAATCATGACTGGTGTGGAGAAAGTAAATGAGGAACTGTTATTTACTCCTTCTCATAACACCACAACTAGGGGTCACCAAATGAAATTGATAGGTAGCAGGTTTAAAACAAACACAAGAAAGTATTTTTTTCACGCAACGCACTGTCAACCTCTGGAACTCCTTGCCAGAGGGTGTTGTGAAGGCCAATACTATAATGGGGTTCAAAAGGGAGCTAGATAGATTCATGGAGGATAGGTCCATCAATGGCTATTAGCCAGGATGGGCAGGAATGGTGTTCCTAGCCTCTGTTTGCCAGAAGCTGGGATTGGGTGACAGGGCATGGATCACTTGATGATAACCTGTCAGTTCATTTCTTTGGGGCACCTGCCATTGGCCACTGTCAGAGGACAGGATACTGGGCTAAATGGACCTTTGTTCTGACCCAGTATGGCTGTTCTTATGTTCTTAAGTCAAATCATAGATAATTTCACGACCACTGATGGCATTTGGAACTCTAAAATAATGAGGGTAAACACGTCCCACAACTGAGGGTGTGAGTGGGTCATTCAGGGAGACCAGGAAGAAATTTTGTCTGCTCACATGCAGCTTCGTACGACCAGCTCTGTATATTATGGGGCAGGTGTATTAGCTTCTGTGACATTAGGCACTTAGCAGGTGCAGGATGCTAGACTAGACAGGCCAATGATCTATTCTGGCAAGGGCTACTCTACATGGCTGTGCATTCAGACTGGAAAGTACAGTCCCATGTACTTTTGCCCACCCTCGGGTTTGTCCACCCATGTTTATTTAATCAGTAAAGGTCTAATTCATCCTTGGTGTCATTCTACTGACTCCAGTAGAGATACGCCGGGGTGAATTCAGCCCTAACCACGCTAAACCAGCATGCTACATAAATAAGATGACATGTCACACGTGGGAACTCTGGACTATTTAAAAACAGGGTGTTTTACATGATGCAAGTGGGTAACAGAGAGGGGTTCAGCAGCAGGGACCATCTCTCACCCCTCCCCCAGTCTGACCAAGGAGCAGGGCTCTCATCTCCTTGAGTGGGGCCCTTTGACTTTCACACAGGACCACCGTTTCCTCACTACCTTCCTCCCCCACCTCATTTTTACAATAGCCCTGTGGCCAACTGGAGGTGCTGCCCAGGCAGCAATACCTGTGTCTCCTCTTCCTTTCTGTCACCCACTACTGTACCTTCTCTCTCAGGGCTCATCTTCACTGCAGAGATAACCCGGCTCCCATCCACGGACAAAAACCCTTAACCTGAGCTCGCCGACCCCTTGGGGGTTCAGGCACAACTCAGCAGCTGCTACCACAACCACTTTGGGCAGCTCCAGTGTTATTCCACACTGCAGCGGCTCTCATTCGAGCTAGCCTAACTTGAGAAGGGTTAACTTGGCAGTGAAGACAAGCCCTTAGATAGTCCTGGCCCCCAGTAGTTCAAAGAATCCAAGATGGCTGCCACAATTATTATTTATACTACGGTAGCACCTACAGGCCCCAAGCAAGCTCAGGGCCCTGTTCAAACACATTCCTTGTCCCGAAGAGCTTACAAAAGACAGACAAAGGGTGAGAAGTGGCCCAGAGGTAGGAAATGAGTCACCTCACATCACCCAGCAGGTCAGTCGCAGAACTGGAAATAAAACCCAGGTCTCCTGGCTGCCAGGCAAGTGTCCAGTGCAGTGCAGCCCACTGGCTCAGCTCGGTCACTCCTTCCTGGCACATGCAATCAGACCAGCTAGCTTCAACTTAAAACACCAGGGCAATAAAATGTGGTGGTCCCTTTCCAGGAAATTCACTCCTGCAAAACACATTGAAGGTCTTTGGCCTAGCTCACTGATGATGGAGCTCCATGCAAATCAAACCGTATCCACAGGCGGGCACAGTGGCAAAGCACCCTCATTTCCTCTACACGTCATGTAGCCTCGCACCATTATATCACCTGATAACCTTGACAGATCATCCTTGTAGTGTGGAGACCAAGTTCATCCGTGGCAATAGTGTTTAACGGTCACATTGCACATCCTCTGCTTCATTTTACTATTGCAAATTTCAGCTTGCTGAGCTGTTATTTTCAGCGCCTTGTTAAGAAGGTTTTTAACAAATATATCTCAAAAACCTACCCGTACATCTAAAATTAAACATCTGAGACTGAGAGCTGGGACGTTGGATTGCACATACTGTAGATTGAGAAAAATTAACCACAAACTCTGCATTGTCAAATTGCAACACACTCACTTCCTTTGCTAATTTTTGGAGGCTGCATTTCCTAAACCAAACGCTGGTAGTAATGTTCACGGCCAAGGACATGCTTTGAGTGGCTCGTGTGAAAGTGTTTTTGATACAAAAAGGCCTTTCTTATGAGTGTTCTTTTTTCTATGAAGGCCAGCACTTCTGGCATGTTTTGGATTGTACACAGACAGGAGCAGCTTTCAAACCCTCCACTTGTAGCTGGGGTTAGCCAAAGGGACCTCACTACTTCTTTGCTTGTAGTCACTCCCCCATGAAGTTTGGTCAAGTCCTTCATTGCTCTGAGTACTGGAAACCCCTGCTACTGCAGACATTTGGGGATTATTTATTTCTTAATAATAAAGTGGACAGACCGGAGAAATGGTCTGAAATCAACAGGATGAAATTCAATAGGGACAAATGCAAAATACTCCACTTAGGAAGGAACAATCACTCGCACACATACAAAATGGGAAATGACTGCCTAGGAAGGAGTACCGCAGAAAGGGATCTGGGGGGTCATAGTGGATCACAAGCTAAATCAGAGGTGGGCAAACAACGGCCCGCCGGCCACATCCGGCCCCTGAGCTCCTGGCCCGGGAGGCTAGCCCCAGCCCCTCCCCCGGTGCTCCCCCTTCCCCGCTGCCTCAGCTCACTGCGCCTCCGGCACAACGCTCTTGGCTGTGCGGCTGCAGCGCCCGGCCTGACCCAGCGCTCTGTGCCGCACGGTCGCCAGCCACCCGTGCTCCAGGCAGCGCGGTAAGGGGGCAGGGAGAAGGGGGGGTTGGATAGAGGGCAGGGGAATTCGGGGTGGTGGTCAGGGGGCGAGGGGGTGTGTGGATAGGGGTCGGGGCGGTCAGAGGGCAGGGAACAGGGGGGTTGAATGGGGGCAGGTGTCTCAGGGGGGCAGTCAAGAATGAGATGAGGGGTTGGATGGGGCGGTGGGGGGCAGTCAGGGGTGGGGGTTCTGGGGGCAGTCAGGGGACAGGGAGCGGGGGGGGCAGGGGTCCCGGGGGGCTGTCAGGGAACAGGGGGGGTTGGATGGGACAGGAGTCCTGGGGGGAGGGGATAGTGGGCAGGGGCAGGGCCACGCCTGGCTGTTTGGGGAGGCACAGCCTCCCCTAACAGGCCCTCCATACAATTTCCAAAACCCGATGCAGCCCTCAGGCCAGAAAGTTTGCCCGCCCCGAGCTAAATATAAGTCAACAGTGTACCACTGTTACAAAAAAAGCAAACATCATTCTGGGATATATCATCAGGAGTGTTGTAAGCAAGACACGAGAAGTAATTCTTCTGTTCTACTCCACGCTGATAAGGCCTCAGCTGGGGTTTTGTATCTAGTTCTGGGCACCACATTTCAGGAAAGATGTGGACAAATTGGAGAAAGTCCAGAGAAGAGCAACAAAAATGATTGAAGGCCTAGAAAACATGACCTATGAGGAAAGATTGAAAAAAATTGGTTTGTTTAGTTTGGAACAGAGAAGACTGAGAGGGGACATGATAACCGTTTTCAAGTATATAAAAGGTTGTTACAAGGAGGAGGGAGAAAAATTGTTCTCCTTAATCACTGAGGATAGGACAAGAAGCCATGGGCTTATATTGCAGCAAGGGAAGTTTAGGTTGGACATTAGGAAAAGCTTCCTAACTGTCAGGGTGGTTAAGCACTGGAATAAATTACCTAGGGAGATTGTGGAATCTCCATCATTGAAGGTTTTAAGAGCAAATTAGGCAAACACCTTTCAGGGATGGGCTAGATCATACTTAGTCCTGCCATCAGTGCCGGGGGCTGGACTAGATGACCTCTCGAGGTCCCTTCCAGTCCTACAATTCTATGATTTTTAACAGACCCTCTATGTGAAACCTGAAAAGCAGAATGTTGGCTTTGGAACATGCTCATGTTCCTCAGCACATCTGCCATTTCACTGGCATCCAGGTTACCTGGGTTTCTGATGAAGTGATCCCAAAATCTTCTCTATGTGAAAACGTGTGTGTGTGAGAGAGAGAATCAAAAGGTGACTATAAACCTGGAACAATCAAGTTCTACACAGCTCTCAAAACACTTTACAAAAAGCAAGTAAATATCCTTATTCCATTTTACTGATGGGGAAACTCAGAAGCAGAGAGATGAAGTGACTTGTCCAAGCCCACACAGCAGTGCTGACAGCAAAGCCCAGGTCTCCTGACTCCCAGCCCAACTTCCTAGCCTGCTGGATCTAAATAATTTCCCTGCATTTTCCAAACATGTTAGAGACTGTACTTTAAAGTTCATGCACAAATATAGACACACCACAGCCACTCAGACAAATTTGCGCCTTGGAGTATAAGTGTGGAAGGTGAACAATGCCTCCTCTTAGCAACATGGTAATGGAGCAGATAAATCTTGGCACATATATGCATTTTCTCAACCATCCTAGGTCCCAGTCCTCCTGCCATCGAGGTCCATGGTGAAACCTCCACTGATTAGCCCCAAATGAGCACAGATCTCCCTCTCACCACAAAGACCTGCCCTATAGTCCTTCTGGAAATGGGAGCAAGGGCCCAGTGATCTAGCAACACAACTAACTGTGATGGAGAAAGGGTGTTTTTATATAACTGTACCCCATTTTTGTCCCTTTTCCCAGGAGCACATGCCTGGGCAGGACCCTCAAATCACCAGCAATCCTTAACTGCTACTATTGCGTGAATTCAGCAGTTCTGGCTATGAGGTCACAATAGGCTCATCCTCCACGTAGACCTACCTTAGCAGTGAATGACTCACTGTAACCACAGCTGCTTCTCGCTACTGTTGTGCTACCCTCGGACATCATCTCCATGAGAGTCTGAACATATGTATCTGGCAGGCTGTGTGACCACAGGCACCACCGTAACAACTCTAGGAAATCTGTCATAAGCCTTCTCTAAATCCACAAACACTAAGTGCAATGCCTTACGTTTCTCCCTACACTTCTCCTGCAATGTCCAAGCTGCAAACACTGCACCCATCATTGACCTTCCTGGCATAAACATGAACTGGTTGTCACTTAATGATGCTCCAGCTCCTCTCGAAAATTCTCTCCAGCCATTTCATCGTATGACTCATTAACTTGATGTGATGACTGCATTTTTGCACATCTCCTTTAGGCATGGGCGGTGGGTGAACCGTCAGCTGGGGGAGGTTAGCCCCCTCGCCTTCCGCCCCTGCCCCTTCCCTTCTGTCCCTCCCCCGCTGGAGCCCAGAGCAGCAGAGCCCCACTGCAGTCACTGGCCCCGCACCCCAAGACAGCATCCCCGTCCCCAGCCACCCTGACCCCAACCTTGGAGCACCAGGCAGGTGGTGCCGCCACAGCACCCCCAACCAGAGTGCCAGGGGGGCACCGGCCCTAGCCTCCCCAAGTTCTGGCGGCAGGCCATCCGCCCCCAGCCTAGCCCAGGCCACAAAAGAGCAGGAACTCCCAGGCACTCCTGGGGGCAGAGCGTGCTCAGCCTCCCCCAGCCTATGATACCCGCCACCCACGCCTCTAGGCATGAAGATAGAGACCAGCACACTCTTCCTCAACTCACCAGGAATTTTTCCAGCCCGGAGAATTAAGCTGAAAAGGTTCATCATCTTCCCCACTCCCTCACGGCCTCAGGCTTTAAACGACCTGACCGGTTCACCATCTGCTCCAAACTGCCTTCCCACATTTTATCTTCTTCAGCGCTGTCTGAGTCTCCACCATGGGGATAGGCCTCGTGAGGTTTGCACATACTTCCCACAATGGTTTCTTCGTATTTTTTGCATTGAGCAGCTTCTCATAGAATTGTAGGACTGGAAGGGACCTCGAGAGGTCATCTAGTCCAGCCCCCAGCACTGATGGCAGGACTAAGTATTATCTAGCCCATCCCTGAAAGGTGTTTGCTCTTAAAAACCTTCAATGATGGAAATTCCACAGTCTCCCTAGGTAATTTATTCCAGCGCTTAACCACCCTGACAGTTAGGAATCTTTTCCTAATGTCCAACCTAAACCTCCCTTGCTGCAATTTAAGCCCATGGCTTCTTATCCTATCCTCAGTGGTTAAGGAGAACAATTTTTCTCCCTCCTCCTTCTAACAACCTTTTATATACTTGAAAACGGTTATCATGTCCCCTCTCAGTCTTCTCTGTTCCAAACTAAACAAACCAATTTTTTTCAATCTTTCCTCATAGGTCATGTTTTCTAGGCCTTTAATCATTTTTGTTGCTCTTCTCTGGACTTTCTCCAATTTGTCCACATCTTTCCTGAAATGTGGTGCCCAGAACTAGATACAAAACCCCAGCTGAGGCCTTATCAGCGCGAAGTAGAACAGAAGAATTACTTCTTGTGTCTTGCTTACAACACTGTCTTCCCCCAGTACTCTTCTGTTTTCATCTTTGACACACTTCACAGCTCCCAAGTCCTCTGTGCTTCTTTGCCTAATCCTGGTGAACCTTTATATGCCTTTCCCCCCGCCTTCGTCAGTAGTCCTGCACCTGAGGCCTTCAATGCCCGAGCCTTAATTTCTGCAACTGGGCTTTTCTCTGTGCTCTTTACCAGCTTGGATTCCTCAGAACTTTCCACCATTCTGGCTTTCTGACATTGCTTAAACCTTTCTTTCTTCTTCTTTGCTGCCTGCTCAACTCTGCTGGACCACCACCACATCTCCTGGCCAGGAGATTGCCCTCTTTTTTTGGCCTCTTTTTGGTCTTTCTGTAACCTGTTTGGATGAAAAGTCTCTGCGCAAGGAAAGTTATTCACATTCGTAAGTGTTTGCAGGATCAGACCCTCTGTGACTTGCCCCAGGAAATGTGATGAGCCAGTGGCTGAGTTGGGAATAGAACCCAGGAGTCCGGTTCCACCCTGCCCCCAACACTCCTTCTGCTTTAACCACTGGAAACACTGCTTCCTTCTGAGGTCTAGAAGCAGCGTCATAGACTTTGGTAAATGATTTCAAATGGTGTCTTAAACTCTAAGCTGGGACTGCATTTTTGTGTGTTTAAACAATGTCTTATACAAAGAGGCTTTCTTAGACACAGAATCTGTAATAATAGCCAAGGCTCATATACCACGACCTTTAATGAGAGTCTCCCATAGCTGCACAGAGACAACGTGATGAACGTTGCTCTGGTAAATGTCTTTTCTCCATTCCCCTCCACATCCCCTCCCCGCCAGGGAAAGTTACATGTGGTGGTTTGTAATAAGTATGAATAAAGTTAACGTGCGGGAATGCACGGCTGGGGAGGTAAGCTCTGCATTTGGACCAGGCAGCATTGTTAAGGATGCAGCTGAAAGCCACACAAAGTCTGGCGATGTAAAAATGACAGCCCCAGCAGCAGTACGCAGATCTGTCACATTCCACATCCTGTGTGTTTTCTGGTGTACACAATGCTTGACGGACAGCCGCACCTTTGAACAGAAGACCAGGAACAGAAAATAGCTAGGGCTACTGCTTAGCCGTGCCGGTTTCAATGGGAGGCTTATGCGAGCCTCATGCAAGCTGTCCCTCCAGCAGCCTGTCAGACTCGTCAGAGAGACTGCACTGTTCACAAGGGGCTGGGATCTCAGAGGCCTATTCTGGTGCTGGCTGAGGTCAATGGAAAGGTTCCCATTGAGTTCACCGGGCACTGGATCAGGTCCCAGTGCTGGGCTTTTCAAAGCAGCTGGACACCCAACTCCCTTAGGCTCCATTGGAAATCCCACCTCGGCTTTGAAAGTCTTAGACATGCACAAAGCCTGTTCGAATGGGCTTTCTCTTTAATTTCACACTCCTCAATTAAGACCCAGGGCCAGGTTTCAGATTTCTGGTGGGTTTGCTCCAGCTCTGGCCAGAAAAGCATGGGTAGAACATTTTGTACCACAGCGGAAATGTGGTTCTGCCTGGCTGCAGACTTTTTGCTCAAACTTAAAAGAAAAATCGCATTTAGACAAGAGCCCAAATGTAACCCACTGGCGAGAGAGCTGCAAGGCCCGCTCTGTGCTGACCCGCAGAGGAGAGTAGGCTGCTACAGCCCCACCTAAAGCGTGTGGGATCTTTAGCTCAAACTATGGGTGTTCTTGCTTTCAGCTCTGAAGATCCCTGGTGTGTTGGCCAAGACGGTAGCTGTCACACATGCATCGAAAATTTCAGCTCAAAGCTTCCCAGGAAATTATAACCCTGTGAAAAGGAAACTTGCTTTGCACCCTTAAGCACAGGATGCACCCTGGCACTCACTGCTTATAACAATCCATGCCAGGGTCCGTCCAGGGATGTACTTTGAATGTGAAATTACACCTTTGTGAATTTGCTCCCAGAGTAACCAACCTAATGCTGGAGTTTATGACAAGCTCAATGATACAGATACCAAAAGGATACATGCAGCTTCTACGGAGCCCAGAGTGCACACCCCCACCCCCACCTCTATCTGAATAGGGTTCTTTCCCAGACATTTCCCTCTGGTGCGGCTCCATCAGTGATAGCAGCTCTGGAACAGATAGACGTGCTGCCAGTGTTTTAGCCAATGTGTTGTCTAGACCTTCTCCAAGCATGGTGCATCGTGGTTAAAATGCCAATGGCTGGTGTTCACTAGTGCTCACTGTTGGAGAGGCAGCCCCCTGACCCTGGGAAAGTGTCACATAGACAAGGAGTTGGAGGATTTAATACATATGATGTGGGACCTGGCATGCTCACCCAGGCAGAAACAAGGACTCTACAGTGCCTAGCATATATGGGACTAAGGCACCCCCTCATACACACACAGGGCTGAAAGTGATAAAGGTTTTAGGGGAGAGAGAAATAGGGCAGAGTGAGAAAATACAGGCGAGTCAGAGGAAAAACAAACCCCTGTGCAAAGGAAGGATATGGAGAGAGGGCGTGATGACTTCCAAAGACAGAAAAACTAAATTAAAACAACATTTTATGTTTAAAACAACAATGGCTGAGGCATAGATGGTTGGAAGCCAGGAAATTCTGAACTGAGTCTGACACTGCAGGCTATCTCCTGCTCCTACTGATGACAATAGGAGTTGGCTATTGACTTCCCTGGGAGCAGGACTGGGTCCCTTTCCCCAGCATGGTGTCCTTCTGGATCATAGACCTGCTCAGTAGAACAAAAAGGCATATTAGATGCTACCCTATTCCCAGTTCTTGGTAAAATGCTTCCATGCCACCTGAAGTGGTGCTTTAGCTCCTTTAGCACTGAGCTTTTAAATATATGTCGAGGGGCACCCAGGCCTCTGAGTGGGCGGTGCCCATTGGTGTGTGGAAATATGAGAGGAACTGGAGAAAGAGAGTCAAGTTTCAGAAAGGATCTAGTTTTGTGTGGCCACAGGAGCTCACGTGCGCAAGCTGGTGGCCAGGCTGCTACTGGGCAGAGGCAGCCTTCTCAGAATATAAACCCAACCTCTATTCATGCTCGGTAAAGATCTCTTTCCCACAAGTCTGCTTGCCTGCTGCATCACTTATTTCCAGTGAAACCCTGTGCGCTTGCTTTTTACATCACAAACTAAATAGACTGGTAAAATCTCAAGAGGTGGCTGTACACTGCAGCATGTGCAGGACCAGATTGTGATCTCTGATCGGCCTATCACCATGGTGTCATGTCTTGTGAAAACAGCAATAATGTTCATAGACAAATGCTCAGTATCTGATTTCACAGGCTGCCTAATGAAATATGACATGGGCAGCAGCAATCATAGTGTATAATTAGACAGGACCTTCTACTACAAGGGCGTATATGTGGGGTCACCGCCGTTTTACAGATGGGGAACTTGAAGCAGGGTACATGAATTATTTATGATCACAGTCCCTCTGGCAGTCAGAAACAATCATAAGGTTTCTTGGCATACAGTTTTACACACTTGCCACTGGAAAACTAAATCACAAAGTTAAGGGTTCAGTGATCTTCATAATTTAAAAAAGTATTTCCATGAGCTGACATTTTAGGGACCTTTTCAGGTCAATGTGTGTAGCAGAGGTATCGTCTTCATGGCTACACTGAGGCTGTTGCTCCATTTTAGCTTAGAAATGAGGTTGAATCAGGAAAATTCCTTTTGAAATCAAAGTTTACAACAACTACTACTTGAATTTGGTTACGGTGGTGCTGACCTGCACCTCAGACACTGAGTGACGGAATAAATGAAGATGGAATTGTAAGAAAGTATTAGAAAATTAGAAAAGAGAATTGATTTATACCCAAATGTTGATTTAACCCCTTTTATTGCTTACAGGGTTCCCAGTGTAGTAGGCTAAATGGCAGTGTAGAATATTGGTTGCGACAATTTAAATTGTCAGAACATTTACGGCCTACACCTACCTACCGATTACCATATCGATCAGTGGTTCTCAACCAGGGGTACGCTTACCCCTGGTTGTGTGCAGAAGTCTTCCAGGGGGTACATCAACTCATCTAGATATTTGCCTAGTTTTACAACAGGCTACATAAAAAACACGAGTGAAGTCAGTACAAACTAAAAGTTCATACAATGACTTGTTTATACTGCTCTATATACGCGACACTGAAATGTACGTGCAATATTTATATTCCAATTGATTTATTTTATAATTATATGGTAAAAATGAGAACACCAGCAATGTTTCAGTCATGGTTTGCTGTGACACTTTTGTATTTTTATGTCTGATTTCGTAAGCAAGTAATTTTTAGGTGAGGTGAAACTTGGGGCAAGCAAGACAAATCCTGAAAGGGGTATAGTAGTCTGGAAAGGTTGAGAGACATTGAGATATAGGATTATTCAGCCTCCACATATCTCTGGTGCCCATTGAAATCAATGAGATTCCTGCATATATAAAAGCAAGAAAGGTTCCATTTGTTAAACAATTATACGCTGTGGGCCAAACCCTCCTCCAGTTTACACAGATGCAACACTACTGACTTCACTGGGGTTGCACTGGTGTAACTGAGAGCAGAATTTCCCCCTGCGCATAGAGAGTTGTAGGGTGGACAGGCTGGCGTGAAGAGGAGAAGACTCCATGCATCTGAAGAAGTGGGTTTTTTATCCATGAAAGCTTATGCCCAAATAAATCTGTTAGTCTTCAAGGTGCCACCGGACTCCTCGTTTTTTTAAGAGGAAGAGAGTTAGGCTTCACAGTGATGCCTCTGAGAACAGAAACATACCTGGTGTAATAGTATCCCTGTTGCAAAGTCATATGATCTGAGCTAGCTGGGTAGTGTTGCTCATGCCACATTACGCTTTAACTGAGGGTTTTCTTCTTGCAGTACCAACCAGAATTGCATTCCAATGGCATTATAACTGGGAACATTGCAAATCAGCTCCCGCCTATTTCTAGGGGTTGGTGAACACGCAATTGCACAATAAGAAGCAAACTTCGTGTACCTGCTATTCAGACACACGCTGTATACGCTGTATACATGCTGCACCCCCTACCCCCTCCTCATCCTCCGCTCCCTCCCTGATGGTTTTGACACTGTCAATCACACCTTCTCTTCTCAACATCCCATAAGTCTTTTGTGATACTGTCCTCTCCTGGTTCTCTACCTCTCTCAACTCTGCCTTTCCCCTTGTGACTTAAACCACTCCATCCAACCTGGCATCTCAGACCATCTTTCTAACCCTCCTCCCCTTACCTCTGTCATTTGGGGTTGTAAGTTGCCCAGAACAGGGTCCAGGCTCTCCCCTATGCTCAGTGGCCAGCACAAGGTAGGAGCTATGGCAATATCAATAATCAATACAATTGTATTTATCTAGATAGCGGGCCTGGGGAAGAAGGTGACTTGGCCTTCCTCAGAGGAGAGCTAAATGTAATTTATGCAGGTGAGCTGTGTTATGTAGGAGGTCAGACCAGGCTCTTCTGGCATGAAAGTTTAGGAATCTATGAAAAAGGGGGACTCTGTTCTGCAGATGATACAAATGTAAACCCAGGGATTACTTGCCCAAGGTGAAACACTGTGCCTATGGAACAGCTGGGAACTAGATGCAGATCTCCTGAATTCCTGCCAAGTATCTTAACCACAACCTTTCTCTTTCCCTGCCAGCAGCTCACGGGATGCCCCTAATTTGTATAAAATGGATCAGCTTGTACCTCCGTCCTCTTTCACATGGGGTGCTGGACAGACTAGCCTGCACAGACTAGCCTGCACAGACTAGAGCATCTAGGCTGCTCAGATTAAGGTGGAATTTCCTGTGATCAAACCTGTCATCTCTGCAGCTCTGTGGAAGATGCAGCCTATAGCCGCTGTGTTGCAGAACTCCATGGGCAGTATCTGGCCCATGTTGTTAACTATCTGACACAGGCAGAGTAGTATAGTCGGAATGATAAACTGATCAGAAACCAGTGCTGTACATTTCTGGAAGTGCACCCAGTTCCATACTCACGTTCATATGACTTGTGTTACCTATGAGTATTGAGTAATAGAGAGAGCCGTGTCATTAATTAACATGCACTGTTTACTTTAAACCCTTGTGTGAGATGTCAGAGGCATCCCATGGGGCGGGTGTTGCGGATGAATTCTCCCTACGTTCCATTTTCATTCATTCAAACCTTGGGACTTGTGTCTTGTGGCCACTCATGCGCCCTTCTAGGGCACAAGTCTGCAAGGTGCTGACTCCCGCTTGCAAGGTGCAGAGTTGAAGGTAATGGGAGTGGAGAGTGCTCAGCACCACACAAGACTGGACCTTTACTAGGCACAGAAGACACTCTATATGCTAAGTCATAGAAGGGGTTAAATCAGCACAGGCCGATTTTCCTTGCAAACCAACTTCCTTGGTTTCCTGACTCACCTTCCTTCTGCCTCCTACCCAGCACAGACTCATTAGCTCCCTTGTAACTGCATTTCGGTGTCTTGAAGAAACATTTACATCATGTCTATCAATGAATAGGACAATAGTCTGGAAATGCAAAGGGCAGAGAGCACTTCCCTTCCCAGTCTAAAACTCTGGCATAGGAGCTACTGGGTGCCTCAGGATGTCGCAAGGAGTAATTAATATTTGTAATGGCCTTTGAAGACAAAGGGTGCTATGTGTTATTACTTTCACACCCCCGCTGAGCATTCTTGCACACTCTGATCCACAGGAGCCTAAGTACCGTTGTGACCAAATATACATGGATCTTTTCTCATCCACATCTTTGTACCATAACCAGTGCCAGCCCATATGCTTGGGACAATCTCCATCTCCATGGGACAAAGAATCTTCTGTCAAATCCTCCTTCAAACTACTGTTCCAAGAAGTTGATAAAAAACGGCCATTGCTACATTTCTACCATCACCTCCAGCTCATCTTGCTGTCCCATGTGCTGTCTCCTCTGCTTAGTCTGTGTCTGTCTGCAAACGCTTTGGGGCTGTGGCTTCGGATATTTGCAGCACTGGTGGTGCTCCTTAAATAAAAATATAGCGTTTGCAGCACACAGCACCACCAGGAATATATGCAATGGGGTAAGCCACACACTGAAGTAGCCCATGCACAAGCTTCAGCAGTGACAGCATGCTTAAAGCATTCTGAACTCTTTTACTAATTAAAATTTTGCAGGAAAGTCATTGTTATGGCCAACACCTTGTCTTTAAGGTCACTGAGCCTTTTTCCCCTGCAGAGCTGTCAGTTAAGCAGAGAGTGTTAAACTCCACTTTTCACATTAAGACATTTGGTGGGATTTATGTGTTTATTTATTGGCACAATAGCAGCATGGGTGAAATATAGATTTTGTTTTAAATAATTAATTGCATAATAGACACCTTCTTGCCTCATCTGATCAAACGGGCTGCTCAGGATTTTGTGCATCCAGAGTTTATTGGCCTTTTATCATCCTCCAAATAAAGAAAAATTGTAGGTGAGTTGGGATTGTTCTAACTTTCCAGCAGAACCACCGCTGTCATGATTAGGAAGATTCAACTACGAACAGTTCCACGAACCTGAGCCAGCTCCAATCTGAGATTGTACAACACTGAGTTAACCCACACGTTGTTACAACTACGAATTACAATGGTGGTCCATAGTTTTCTGGTCAGATCTTTGAATAGTTCATGTTGTGAAGGACGTTTGAACACTTTTAAGCCCTGGATGGACACACGGAGTGCATATTCATAAGATTTCACTGTAGCAATGTCTGCAATGGTATCACAAGGTTTGCTTTGCACAGTTTCCCTGTCAGCATTGAAAGGAAAGCATAAGAAACAGACCATAAAAATAGTTTGTACAACAAAG
Organism: Natator depressus; assembly: GCF_965152275.1. Lineage (NCBI taxonomy): Eukaryota > Metazoa > Chordata > Testudines > Cheloniidae > Natator > Natator depressus. The sequence goes on from NC_134243.1 coordinate 76,661,557, forward strand.
CTCTTACATCAGAGATGTCAGAACCTTGCCCCACTGCAAACTAAGGTTATAATAATTGGAAGCAACCTTCCACTACATTATGGCTTAATTATTATTTGTATTGCTGCACTGCTCAGTCATGTACCAGAACCTCATTGTGTTAGGCACTGTACACACATAACAAAAAGGTGGTCCCTGCCCAAAGAGCTAAGGCCATGTCTACACTGCACACCGGTACAGCCATGCTGCTGTAAGGTATGCAGCGTAGCTGCCCTTTGCTGGCAGGAGAGAGCTTTCCTGCCGGCAAAATAAAACCACCCCCAAGGAGTGTTTTTTTCACACCCCTGACCGACAAAAGTTTTAACAACAAAAGTGCAGCGTAGACATAGCCTAAGTGTAAGACAAGAGACAACAGGTGGATACAGACAGACAGACCGGGGAGTACAAGGAAACAAGAAGACAATCTTGGTTAGCAGGATAGGCAGAGGTCTTAGCACACCAGCTGCCTAACCATTGTCAGGTGTTATGTAGGCATCGTGGAAAAGGAGAGTTTTAAGAAGGGATTTGAAGGAGGAAAATGAGGTAGCTCTGTGGGTGTTTATGGAGAGCTCCTCCCAAGCGTGAGGGGCAGCATGGGAGAAAGCATGAAGGTGCATGTTTGAAAATGTAACAAGTGGGCGATGAAGGCTGGCATTGTGTCTGGCTTACTGAAGTCGCCCATTTCATGACTATACCTAGTATGCCATTCAGCACTGAATCAGCTATGCTGACTCTTGCAGCAGCAGTTGGTTGGCTGGTTGCATACTGGAGGAGCCAGGATTACAACTTTTCCAAGGATAGGGGAGAATGCCCTGTGGAACACCAGTAGGGTCAGTGACGCGGCCAGGAAGCAGTTTCTTGTTACAAGAATAAGGGACCGAACTGATGAATGGTGACAAATCATGTGTGAATATTTTTATTTGAAATATTTCAAGAAACTAAAAATTCAAGAGGTTATATTAAAATCAGCTCCCATGTCAGATGGAAGTATGGCTGACCTCCAGAAAGCAAAAGGGATTTCCCCAGTCTTGGGGAAATCTTGTTTGTCTGTCCAACTTCAATCTCTTTGTCATTTTTCTGAATATTTTTCTTTTATTCCACAGATTTGAAATCCACAGAGTACACTTTCTTCCTGCACCTTCTGCAGCCACTCGTAGGGGAAAGCATACACAGGACTGAAGTGAACTGAATTCTCCTGAATTAAAACTAGGATTTTTTGACCCTAGTGTCATTTGACCATGAAAAAATTACCAGAAAAATAGGAAAGGAAAAGAAACCAGTTGTTTAAAAGGTATATATGGGCCTCTTTTGAAACGTTCAGTCCCTATTTTCATATACCGGTACCCCTGGGCTTTGCACTCAAGCTAAGGAGTATTAAAAGGGTATAATAGGGATTTCCCTACTATAGTGAGAGAAATGTGGCTTAGTGGTCTGAGTATCAATGGGATTCAGAATCTCCTCCTCTCTGACCTGGCTCTGAGAGTAACTCCCTCTGTAACTCTGCACACCATGTCTCAGTTAGTCCGTCTGTTTTTGTCTTTGCAGCTATCTTCTCAAGGTGATCATGGAAGGTGAGGATGCGGTCAAGTTTCACTCTGGGGCATCATCATGTTGCACATTTTTACCACAGAAAGCTACGTTCGGTGTGTTTTTGGCACTCCTATTATCAAGATGAAATGCATTTATGATTGTTTTTCCAGGGGTTGGTTTGAGCCTCCATTTCTGGAAGTATTGTTCCATCATTCGGAGGTCCTCTGTTAATGCTTCCTCAATGTCATGGAAGTTTGGTGGTTGGATTGTCATGGCAAGATCATCTGCATATCCAAATTTAAGTGATTTAGTTGGAGACATGTCACTTATGTAAATATTAAAAAGGGTTGGCACGAGTACAGAGCCCTGTGGTAGCCCGTCCTTTATGGCACAGGGTGAGCTGGTCTTATTACTCTGTCTCTTACTCAGCATGGTTCAAAGCAGGCAAAGTGTTTGATAGCAAGGTGCAGGTTTCTGCATCAGGCCCTTAATCCATACAGTGTCATATGCAGATGACAGGTCGACAAATACTGTGCCAGAGCTTAATTTTTTTTGATAGCCAGCCTCAGTGTAAGTTGTGAGTGCCAGAACTTGGTCACAACAACTACGTTTTGGCCAGAAGCCTGCCTGTTCAACAGGGATAACTGGCTCAGTAAAAGGGCGTATTCTTTTGAGGATGATCCGCTCAAGAAGTTTATAGGTCGTGCTCAGTGGAGAAATCAGCCTATAGCTTCCCAATTCATCCGTGGGCTTCCCAGGCTTTGGAATGGCAATGACCATTGCTGCAAAGATAAAAACGAGAGCCAACATCATTCAGAAACTCGCAAGCACAGCCTGGGGTGCATTGGCATCAGTGTTGTGACCATCTGCCTTGGCACTTGTATAGTTGGCAGATGAATATTGTGCACCGGTATGGAGCAGAGGCAGCCAGACATGACTTGTTGACACCCAGCGTCTCCTAGCAGCACTCACCAGGATTGGGGCCCCACTGGGCTACACTTTGGTACAAAACATTTTGCTAGCCAATTCTTTGGGGGTGGGGGGTGTCTCCTACTCTATTCAGCATTGGTGAGGCCTCATCTGGAGTACTGTGTCCAGTTTTGGGCCCCACACTACAAGAAGGATGTGGAAAAATTGGAAAGAGTCCAGCGGAGGGCAACAAAAATGATTAGGGGGCTAGACCACATGATTTATGAGGAGAGGCTGAGGGAACTGGGATTATTTAGTTTGCAGAAGAGAAGAATGAGGGGGGATTTGATAGCTGCTTTCACCTACCTGAAAGGGGGTTCCAAAGAGGATGGATCGAGACTTTACTCAGTGGTAGCAGGTGACAGAACAAGGAGTAATGGTCTCAAGTTGCAGCGGGGGAGGTTTCAGTTGGATATTAGGAAAAACTTTTTCACTAGGAGGGTGGTGAAGCACTGGAATGGGTTCCCTAGAGAGGTGGTGAAATCTCCTTCCTTAGAGGTTTTTAAGGTCAGGCTTGACAACGCCCTGGCTGGGATGATTTACTTGAGGATTGGTCCTGCTCAAGCAGGGGGTTGGACGAGGTGACCTCCTGAGGTCCCTTCCAACCCTGAGATTCTATGATACTCAAGCTGTTTCCCCTGGGGTCAGGAACGGCCACACCCAGTGACACCTCATTTCGCAAAGATGGTGCAGACCCTTTTTCCAGGTCCTCTCCTGCCCGGCACTGTGAGACCCATGGTAGCTCCCAGGAGAGGCAGCCAGGGAGCAGGACCCCCTTTGGGCTCAGGGCAGGGCGCCCACCCACACAGCTAGCCGGGTCTCTGCCCCAAAGAGCTTCCAAGCAGGGTGAGATGGGGGGCAGAGGGGAAGGCCAGGGGCAGCTCGGCTAGCCCCTTGGGAAGAGAGGCGCTAAGGGGCCACGCCCTGCTGCTCCCGGGGGGGGGGCAACCCTCGCCCTGGCCTCGCCCCCCTGGCCAGCCCCAGCCGGGGCGGGAGGCCCGCAGCACAGCGGGGTCCCGCCCCGCGCAGGCAGGGGAAGGCGCCGGGTGGGGTCCGGGTCCGCAGGCGGCGGTGGCTGGGCGCACGGCGGGGCGTGGGCACGGGCTGGGGGTTCCCGGTTCCCAGCACCCCGCCTCCTCCTCCTGCGGCCGGAGCGAGCCACCGGAAACCCGACTGGCTGCGAAGCGGGGCGAGGAGGAGCAGGAGGGAGCCGGGGCGGGGGGAAGGCGCCGGGGCCAGGCTGGCTGCACGTCCCGCTCCCCGGGCAGGCGGATCCGGACCCCCCCCGGCCCGGCATGTTTGAGCGCCCGGATCCGGTGTCTGAACCACCAGCCGCGGGGCTCCTGCTGCCGGGGACGAGCCCGTGACTCGCGGCGAGCAGCGGACGCTAGCGGGCTCCGGCCATGGAAGAGGAGGTGAGTAACTTGGGGGGGTCCGCGGGAGCCGCCCCGACATCCCCCCCTTTCCAGGGGGGGGGGAAGGAGCCTTGAAAACTAGCAGCCCCCCAGGGGGAGGAGAGGGCAGGACGCGGGGGGGCGGCAGGGCGAAAACCCCCCTCCCCCGGGGTAGAAGGGAAGACGCTGCCCCGGAGCCTGAGTTTTCACCCCCCATCCCTAGTTGCATGTGTTGCAATCCGCAGAGTTCCTTGGGCTGGACTGACTCTTCAGCCCTTTTTCTTTTTTTCTTTTTGGGTGCAGCTCTGCCCCCAGCCCAGCCCAGCGCGTTGCAGTTCTTAAAAAGCAAAATAGGAATAACAGGATGGAGACAGGGAAAGAAAGTCTGCTCCTTGTGTGTGTCCAGCCCCCCCCCCGGGGCTGGCGGGTGAAAGGGAACAGGGGAGAACAGAGGCAGCTCTGACTAGGGCCTGGCCTGGCCTGAAGACTTTTTTTTTTTCTTTCTCTTCGGTTTTGGTATGCGATGGCATTTGGCCCGGGAAGTGGAGGGTGAGCAGATTGTTGTTGATGGATGATAGGCTGGTAATAAGGGGGAAAGGAGAACTCACTGCTTCCGTGAGAGCTGCTCACTCTGCTTTTGCTCTGACCCAAGCTGGACGCTGGCCCAAACACGCACCTTCTAGTTAACTGGGTCTCCTGGTTGGCACTGGAAGATGCTGTCCCCTTCTGCCAGCTGGGATTATCTAAAGTACCCCCAAAGCTCCTTGCTGAATGCAAACGTGGATGGGTTAGTTTGAAACCGAAACAGGAAAAGGGGCACCAGGCATCGCAATCACCCAGCAGCTGGGTGCCGGTTATCACACGTAAGAGCCGCTGAGAATGGCCACATGAACAAGCAAAACACCTAAACACTTGGTGCCCCAAGTCCTCCTGTTCTTTTTGCGGATACAGACTAACACGGCTGCTACTCTGAAACCTAATGTCTGATGCAGTTTCTGCTTTATCAATAGTGCAGCAGGTGCAAAGCGCTCACACTGCTGTGGTGAGGGTAGTGTAAATCGCTGCCTGATAAATAGTATAAAGGGCTCCATTTTTTTAAATGGCAGTCTTGCTGACTTTTGGCTTTCCCATGAACAAGTTACAGAATAGCAGTAATTCATTGGATACAGTTTTCCCTCTGGCTTTTAAATACGAACGGCCACACTGGATCAGACCAGTGGTCCATCTAGCCCAGTATCCTGTCACAGGCCAATGCCAGATGCATCAGAGAGAATGAACAGAACAAGGCAATTTATCGTGTGATTCATCCTCTGTTGACCTGTCCCAGCTTCTGCCAGTCAGAGGCTTAGGGGCATGCAGAGCGTGGGGTTGTATCCTTGACCATCTTGGCTAATAGCCATTGATGGACCTATCCTCCAGGAACTTATCTAATTTTTTTCTGAACCTGGTTATGCTTTTGGCCTTCACAATACACCCTGGCAACAAGTTCCACGGGTTGACTGTGCGTTGTGTGAAGCAGTACTTCCTTATGTTTGCTTTAAACCTGCTGCCTATTAATATCATTTGGTGCCCCCTGGTTCTTGTGTTGTGTGAAGGTGTTAATAACACTTCCTTATTCGCTTCCTTCACACCAATCATGATTTTATAGACCTCTGTTGTATCCCCTCTTAATAGTCTCTTTTCTAAGCTGCCCCATTGCAGTCTTTTTAATCTGTCCTCAGATGGAAGCTGTTCCGTACCCCTAATCATTTTTGTTGCCCTTCTCTGTACTTTTTCTGATTCTTGTATATCTTTTTTGAGATGGGACGACCAGAACTGCACGCAGTATTCAAAGGGTGAGCATACCATGGATTTATTAAGCAGCATTGGTATTTTCTATCTTATTATGTGTCCCTTTCCTTATGGTTCCTAACATTCGGTTAGATTTTTTTGACTGATGCTGCACACTGAACAGATGTTTTCAGAGAACTTTCCATGATGACTCCAAGATTTTTTCCTTGAGTGGTAACAGCTAAGTTAGACCCCATCATTTTGTACATAGAGTTGGGATTATGTTTTCCAATGTGCGTTACTTTGCACTTATCAACATAGAATTTCATCTTCCATTTTCTTGCCAGTCATCCAGTTTAATGAGATCCCTTTGCAACTCTTTGCAATCAGCTGTGGACTTAACTATCTTGAGTTATTTAAATGGTTTCAATTCGTTGGGTGAAACTGGTCTATCCCTATTTTTGTACTTTCAAAGTATGGGTATGATGAAACCCAGCCATTTAAAATGAAACCCTTATTTATGCCATCATACTTCCCAATTCTCTCCATTTAAGGATTTTGTACTGGTGCCTATCACCATAATGTCTGAGCCTCTGCCAGGCTAATAGATTGACAAAGAGCCTTGTGGGCTTCATGAGGGTGTCAACTCTTCTCCCATATCAGGCTATGGGAGGTTCTGCTTGGGAAGGGATTGAATTTGGGAAAATGCATGTGGCAATTGTTTCTCTTTCCATGCACTGTCTGTGTTTGTGCATCTTCGACCCATTGCATAGTAATCTGTCATTCCAGGATTTATTCTATAAACTACGAGCTTGCAAGCAACTTAAACAAATGTCATTCTTTTTCTCACATCATCTGGCTACAGCATTATTTCCTCCTCCTTTCCCCAAATGAGAGTCCGCTGCCCTTATATGGGCAAAGCTCCCATTGCTAACTGGAATGGGAGTTCATCCTGCTTGAGGACTTCAGAATTGGGCCACGGCACATTTGATGTTAAGCCTTCAAGTTATGCCTTTCCCCTACTTCACTTCCGGCTCCAAACTGTGTGGCAAGGCCCAGGGTGTCTGAAAACTGCCAATAAGACAGTTGGGAGACTGCAGAGCAGCCCAAGTTGGTAGCGACTGAAAGTTGTTATTATCCACGGGCCTACATGAAATTAATCCACATCACAAAAGCCACCTCCCAGCTGGCAACCTTCTTAGCTGTTTTGGTAAGCAGGCCGAGGCCTGAATGAGCTTGGATACTGAACCAGACCAAGAGGTGGTCACCCCCGGTTCAGGAGTGAGGCGCATTGGCAGGGTGCTGGGACGACAGCTTTCACTCCAGCTGCCAAGGCTGCCCCTTCTGTGTACCGATGACTTAAGTTTGCAGTTCTGCTCGCTCTGCACTTTTTTTCTAATGCTAAATTAACACTTCACAGGCCACTTTTTCAAAGACAGCCTCGAATTCTGCACCCACCGGTAATTGCAAATATAGTTTCATGAGCCCGATCAACCATAGGTGGCAACGGTTAGCGTTAATTGTCTAGTTACTGATTTGCTGTTACAGTTTTGATAGAAAGCTAAATTAGAACACTTTGGCCTGCAATATTGTATGTGCAAGATCAGAGGCCAAGTTGAGGTCCCCTGGGGAAAAAAAATAGTTTTACCAGATGGCACTAGGGCATTGGTTCTCAACCAGAGGTACGCAGAGGTCTTACAGCAACTCATCTAGATATTTGCCTAGTTTTCCAAGGGGCTACATAAAAAGCACTAGCTAAGTCAGTACAACACTAAAATTTTATACTGCTCTATCTACTATACACTGAAAGTAAGTACACTATTTGTATTCCAATTGATTTATAATTATATGGCAAAAACGAGAAAGTAAGCAATGTTTCAGTAACAGTGAGCTGTGACATTTTTGTATGTTTATGTCTGATTTTGTAAGCAAGTAGTTTTTAAGTGAGGTGAAACTTGCAGGTACGCAAGACGGATCAGACTCCCAGAAGGGGGACAGTTGTCTGGAAAGGTTGAGAGCCTCTGCACTAAGGTATTCGTCAAAAGTAGAGGGAAGTAGTTCTTGTTACAGGTGTACTTTTGATTAGTCATAGTTAGTTACAGTTGCTATCTATCTGCTTGAAATGAGGTTATTGAAACTGAGGCAGGAACTTCAATACCTTATGTATAGTTAGTTCATAAACCACCATAGTGATTAAATTTTTTTTTTTGCTCAGAAGACATGAAACTTGTGGTTTTGTGAGCCTGAAAATACTGGGAGAGGAGGCTGGGGGGAGGTTAGAGCTGGTTGTTTAAGTTTAAAAAATAAAAAGCCTCTGAAGTCTTCCATCCTTGCTAAGATTTGTAATCCTATGTGACCCACATACCAGGTCCGAGAGCACAGAGTGGAACTGAGGCCCCGATCCTGCAGTCCTTGCTCTGGCAAAGCTCCCATTGACATGATATGCTAATGTTGTCTCTTCTGGCACGAACCTACTTCGTTGCCACAAAAATAGTCCACAAAAATGTCAGATGCTGTTTCTGAGCGGACCCTCCCCTGTTTCACTGTAACAAACATGAATGTTTAGTTATGTTGACTTTTATGCCTGTGACATTACATGTTGCCTTTGCTCATTTTCACCTCTCTCTTGAGAAAGGATTAGACTAGAAGCCAGATCCTGGGCTCGTATAAACTGGTTCACACTAGCTAAGGATCACGCCCAATGGGTTTGATTTTACATTCCTGGTACAGTCAAAACTCTTTAGGGTCTGGTCAAGTTTCTCTTGATGCCAGGCTGAGGGATGGGAGACTAAGAAGTAGAGCAAAGGATGACCACACCCTGCTCTAAGGGATGGGGCTAACGAAAGATGCCTTGTTTAGGCAGTTCGACCCCCTTTGCACCACCGTAGTATCCAAGGAATGCTGACTTGAGCCCCTAGTGTTTATGTTTTAGGAGAGGCCAGGGGGCTGGATGGCAAGTTCAGGCCTAGATAATTTCCCCCCGGATCTGCAGGGTGGGCGTCTCTGCTCATGGATCTCCCTGCCTGCTTGGAAAGGAACTGGGGGCTGGTAGTCTCCACAGCACCATTCCAGTGCCTGTTTATGGGAGCCTGCTCTGTGGGGTAAGGATCTGTGCAGGCCCAGACTGGCAGGATGCAGGGCTGACCCAGGTTTGGTGGGTCCCACATCATCCCCCAACATCATTGCCTGGGGACAGTATCACAGCCCAGGCTTTATTTCCTTTTCCCCAGAAGCTGTTGGCACTGGGGAACCCTTCTGTAAGGGGGTGGGTCAAGTGTTCTGGTTCCCTTGGGCTATGCGGACAGGGAGCAGGAGTTTTTGGTGCTAGCAGCCAGATGCTAACCCTCCATGTGGATGGCTGCTGCAGAGCCCCTGGGCTACGTGCAGATCCTGGAAGTTCTGCATAGTTTCGAGGCGGAACCATACGTGGCTCATTTCATGGTATGGAGCACACTTGTGCCCCTGAGCGATTGGAGGGGAAGCTCCGCAAAGGGGTCCTTACAGGGATCCTCCTCCCTCTTATTCCCTCCTTGTGGATTCCAGCATGGAGGGGTCCGTCTAACCCTAACTGAAATGATAAAGGAGTACAGCGAATATCACTGAGTTTGAAACGTTAAAGAACGAGTGGATCCACAGGGAGCGCACAGGATCAGGACTGGTCCTAAATATAAGCCATGAAAGAGTACGGACTGCAAGGTTGTGGCTCTGACGGCACCCCTTGAACTCCAACATAACCTTGCACATTCGCCTCTTATAGTATAAGCTTGATGATGAAAATGAACTAAAACATGAGTAGTAACAGGGCCGGTAGGTTTCTAGGAGAATAAATTAACAGCTTATGTTTTACACCGAACATTTTTTATTTAAAACCACAGAAACAACAGGAATGGGGGAGTTTTCCCTCTGCAGAGCTAAGTCCGAGGTCTGACACGTACATCCCTGGATGTATTTCCTGACAACATTGCTGCCATCTGATGGGTTAAGTGGGGATCATGCATGTTTTAATATTCTCTTGCAAAAAACCTGTTAGCACTCTGAGATTTCTGTAAAATTAAGCCCTTGGGGCTGACAGATTCTCCTCCCCGTATAAATCCAGAGCGGCTCCAGTGAACCCAGCAGAATTACACCAGTGTAAAACTGCTGTAAGTGAGATTGGAACCAGGCCCCAAGGACCTATGAATGACATCGAAAGGCAGCTCATTCAGGAAACCAGCATGTCTATATTTGTGCACTAGCTGATGTTTCCTGAAGTGGCAGATCACAACAGAGTACAACTTCCTGGCAACCTAAAAAGTTAGGTAGAACAAACGAACAAGAATTATAATACCGCCTCATTTCCATGAAGAGCTTTGCATGTGCTGCCATCCTGGATTGCGGCATTTTCAATGGCTGTTTAGTGTGATCAAGATGGCACCTGCCTAGTGACCCAACTATCCCAGGTAAATCTCTCTGTAAATACATGCCAAGAGACACAATTTCTTAGTATTGGCCTGCTCCAAAGCCCATTAAAATTAATAGGAGCTATTCCATTGACTTCAGTATGCACCGGAAAAGGCCCTATATACAGAACAACTCCGTCACTTTCTCCCCCTCTCTCTATTGGCGTGGCTGCCTTCCCTGCAGTTCCAGTTCAAACAAATGGCAGCTGCAATCCAAGGGTGTGTTCATTGTGAGTTGGATGCATGGAAACAGATTTGTTACCAAGGCTCACATCATCTGTCAGTAAATCTCACACTAAATTTTTGGAACACCTCCTTCTACGCTCGCTCTGTCTGTAATCAGTTCTGGCCATGGGACTATCTGGTTTCGATCTCCGTCCCTGCACATTGCATTTCCTCATTTGAAAAAAAAAAAAAAAAAAAACAATGGCCAAATTACAGTTACTTTGATGAACTTCTTTCCTACAAGAAGAGTTGCATTTTGTAACTAACCAGGACCATATTGGGATGGGTTGGGATTCTGCCTTCATATTGCATGCTAATTTAGCATTGCTAAGAAGAGGACAAAGCTTCTATGATTTATCTTAGACAGAACAAGCCTCTTGTCCCAACAGAGTATGGAGGAAACTCAGCCTGTGTTTAAAGTGTCATTCTCCTGAAATACACTGGAGAATTCTGGGTCGGCCTCCCTGTTGCAGTCACGAGTTTGCTGAAGCGCTGTTTGCAGGGGAGTTGGCTCAGCTGAAGGTACAGTAAGGGATTCCAAATCTCTGCCTGTTCCTGCAGAAGAGACTCAGAAAAGGGTCAGCGCTCTAACGGCAGCACAGATGAAACAGTGAGAAGCACTGGGGAAGGATGGATTCGGTTTGTGTGGAAGCCTCATCTTCCATTGCAGTGGCTATTCAAGAGCGTGTCCTGAAGCTTGAAAAGAGCTTGTACCTTCAGTGTTTTGTATTTAGGGGAGCTTTGCTGACCACAGACTCTCCCTCCTGGGTTTCTTTCTTCCATCTGAAAAGCTTATTGGCACCAGATACATTTCCGTTTATTTTTTAAATCATGAGAGTAATTCATCCCCGCCATTGTAAGTGGATTTGGAAAATGACAGGGCTCAAGAATGAAAAACTTGTGTTCCTTGTGACTCCCGGGACTTGTGATTCTCCTTCACGTGTTGCAGTCACAGCACCTGCAGCAAGCCCATGGCTGTGGGACCTGCTTCCTCCCCCAAATCCTGAGATTTTGGGGGATAATCCTGAGACCCTCAAAAATTCCACTTCCCACAAACCTGAGATTAAGCAGGAATAGTTCTGGGTGGGGTACATTGCTGTAAACTGTGTATGAACTCTTAGGACAAATGAGTGGGTTCTAAACCCACAGTCCTGATTCTGATCCCACAGTGGTGGGAATCAGGAGTGACTTCACTGTGGTGAATGGAAGGCAGCACTTGTGTGTGGGAGATGAGAATCAGGCCTTGTAGCTCTGGAGCAGAGCAGATCTATGTCTGATAAACCCATGCAGCCAGCAGTTGTCTGTGAGCTGCCTGCACACGTATACAGTAGCGTCTGCGTGTCTAAGTAGTGTCTTATGATGATGGAACCTAAGACCAGCCTGGGGAATAAGTGAAAAAGGTACATTAATGTAGCAGCAGGGACTAGAGATTGGAAACTGATTTGCCCACCAGTGTTTCGTTAAACACCAAGGCACTGAAACAAAGCAGGGGTGCACAGCCAACATTTGGACATTGATTTTGCTCTTCTACAATCTCTGCCCCTTTGCACATACTTACAACCCCCTTCTTCCCACGTTTTCAATGCCAGGACTCAGACTGACAGGGAGGTTTCCCTAGCGCCAGCTTCCCTAAGGCAGTGTATTGTCTTTGCAGCATATTCCACTGGGGAGGGATAATGCACAACCCGAGCCCCACGGAGGGCCTCCCTTTCCCTATGGGCCGGGGGAGATGTGTGTGCAATGGGTGCCCTCAGGATGATTCAAGCCCTAGCATCCGCTCCAGCAGTGAATTGGAGGTTTGGAAAAGGTGGCTGTGGAGAGGCAAGGATTGGCGGTTAGGTGAAGATGGGGCGGGTGAGGGGGACACAGAAAACTTTGCTTGCAACAGCTATAAATGCCCCAACTAAAAGGAACTGTTGCTTTAAACTTCCTTCTTTTCCTGCTAGTCCTTTCCACTCAAGTTAAAATCAGCACGCTACAGAAGTTAGCCTGAATGTAGGGAATGAGTCAGTGTGAGGAACAACAGAGTGCCGAGAGCTAAGCCCTTGTTCCTGCTGCCCTCGCGTTGCAATGTGCAATTCAGCCTAGCAGTTTTAATACGCAAGTCTCAGAATGCCGAACCCGGCATGACAGCGGGGCCCGGAATTCCACAGGTTACAGCAGTGCAGCCCACAGCTGACAGCATCGTGTGTATGGAAGAAATGGCCAAGCTTCCAGGAGAAAAACTGGGCCTGGAGAAACTGCCTAAGAGCGGCTCTGGGCTGGATCCTGGGAGTTGTGGCATTGACTACAATGGGAGCAGGAGTAAGCCCAGGAGATTTTCCGGGTTTCCTAGAGTGGGTTAGGAACAGAGCGGAGTCGAACTCCAGCCCACAACAACTTGAGATGTGGGTGATGTTTTTCAGATGCTGTGGTGCAGGGAGCCCCTGGGATCATGGGAATTTAAAAAGGGGCCCAGGGGAGCAGCGGTAAGGAAAACCCCAGCAGTGCAGCTACACCACTGTGCTGAAAGTGCGGCGAGCGCTCTGGGGGCTAACAAGGGGTGTGGTGGCAGAGGCAGCCTTCGCTTCTGCCAGCTCCCTCCTGAGGCGTTGGTTCTGGAGTCCATTCTGCCAACCCCCTCCCTGAGCTGAAAGCTGCCTGAGGGGACCCTGCCTGAGTTGTCCTTGCCCTGCAAGGTGAAAACCTGACCCCCAACCTTTCTTCAGAGTTAGTGAACGGCGGGGAGTGAATGTCCCTGGCCAGATTGTGACTCCTGGTAAGAGACGTGCGTGGCAAAGAGGACCTGCCAAACTGAAAGGGATTGTAAGAGCACATGTGGGCCCTACGTCCTGCCAGTGGCCTGAGTGCGAGGGGTGGGGGGCCTAGCACCTCTCCTCAGCAGGCCCTTTGGAATACGTAGCTACTGCTGCCTAGGTCTGAAAAGTGCAACTGACCGTAATCTTCCTTCCCTTTGCTTTTTGTGGTGTCTTTGCAGGGTGTGAAAGAAGAGGTCACGGAGAAACCGAAACGTGCTCCGACCGCAGACAAAGCTGGCTGGATTAAGAAAAGCAGTGGAGGGCTTTTGGGATTATGGAAAGATCGTTACATCCTGTTATGTAAAACACAGCTACTAGTGTATGAAGATGAGGTACGGTTTGCTCAGGAATAAGGGCCCTCTCCTGCATGGTGCGGAATGGGATCAGGCCCTTAGTCGACACTGGATGTTTGTCCTTCACCCTTTCCTCCAGTTCATTTAGTCCCATTCAGTTTCTCAAGAAAAATCTTGGAAGGTTAAATGCAATAGAGAGGAGACAGCTGGTGCATTTTAGAGTATATTGTATATTATAAATATTTTCACGCATAACAAGAAACTGCCAATGTTTTTGCCAAATTTGGAAAAAAAAGAGATTCCGTAAGAAACAGAGTAGATTATCAATTTGGGAGCAGTGGGAAGTAGAGTGGGACATGGATTTTTTTGCTTTTTAAATTATAAAACTGAATTGCAACAGGCTGACTTCCCACCTGCTACTCAAGTGAATGACACAGCCTTGCAGCTGTTTGGCAGCCTTCAAATGTCTGGCCTGCAACGTTTCAAGCTCTTCAGGGTTTCACTTACCCATTCATGGGTGTGGAGTGTGTTTGTGAGCATTTGTAATGCTCCTTAAATACAGACACAAGGCAGATTTTACTTGGCTTTCCCCTTCTATTTGATCAAAAGCAGGACTAAACTGCACTGGAGTAGGACCTGTTCCTTCAGCCTTTCTCCGGAGAGCCCTTCTATGCACTTCACTGGGATTACTTGCACGCGAAAAGTTAGAGGGCCTGGCTCTAGTTTAATACTCTTTTCAATCAACCGAGAAGTAAGAGCTAAATTAAATTTTCCTCGCATCTGCATTCAATGAGGATTATAAATGCATGAAAATATAGGGCCCAGTCCCACAGAGCTTCAATGAGACTGCGTGCATGAGTAAAGATTTCCAGGATTGGGCCCCATGATTTCAGTGGGATTTCCTGTGTGAGCCAGATTTTGTGGCATCCAGCCCAGAAGTGTAAGAAAATTGTAAAGCAAAGCATGTAAATAAAGTTTGTGTGTCCTGTGTCAGGGCCACCAGAATGGGGAAATATTTCACCAGTTACATTATTGTGATGATTTGAGGAAGAGCAACCCTGAAAATACTTTTGGTTCTCTCTTCCCCTGCCCCCCCCCAAATGTGCTACCTGATGGAGAAGGTTTGACACAAATCAGTCAAGTCAAATGCCAATTGGTATGCCCCCTGGCAATCACCATTGCCCCTTTGAGGCCATTTGTTCTGAGCAGAGCCAGTCAGAAAATGGAAATCCCCTTGTGCAAAAAATTACACGTTTTTCAAAGACTGTTCATCCCAAACTGGGACACAAAGTCAGAAATGTGAGATTATTCATGGGAAGGGATTTCCTGAAAAACACCCATTTTGAGAGAACCAAACCCTAATTTTTTGGCTTGCTGGACGCTGAGTACCCCTGTTTTCTGCCTCCCCCCAAGTCTGGCTGCAGTCCCCCGAAGAGGCTCTTGGCAGTTTCACTCTCTCCCTGCGGGCAGAAAGGGAAATTGCCAGGAGCCTTCCAGGAGGGCACCTGGGGAGCCACCATTTTAGCAGGGGAAAAATCAAGTTGTTCATCAAAATCAAAAATTTTCCCATGCGAAAAGGGCATTTTCCACCAAAAATCCACCCTGATGGGAAATTTCCAGCTAGCTCTGAAACTGCCAGCGCCATGAAGTGCTTTTATGAGCATTTAAATGAGGAGTTGGAATAAAATGCTCACCAGCAGCCAGAAAGTTAGGCATATGTTTATTAGCTTGGGTGTAGGGGGCGTAACTAGGCCTACGGCTGTGTGGCAAGACATGGGACCCAATCCTGCAAATTGCTGAGCCTCTCTTGAGAGCTGCCAAGTACCCCGGACTGTTGTAGACTCCAGCTGAAGTTTCAAGTGCTCAGAGCCACACAGATTCGGGGCTATAAAGACGACATAGGCTTCTAAAAGGGGACATCTTTGAAAACTAGATATATTGAGGTTTTTATCTTCACAGAAGGAAATGAGGCATTTTAAAGTAAGATTAATCTCCACAGACGTTCAGGGGAAGGAAAACCCCTAGTTCTTTAAAGAGGTATTTTATTTTCTCAATAGGGAAAAAAGGACATTTATAACAACCAGGCACAATATTTTCTGGTAGTGTATCGGTTGTGGTAACATCCTGTAGGAAATTGCATCTGTAACCTTGGTTAGCAGGCTCGTCCCACTGTTGGAAATACAGGGCCATGGTAATATCTATAGGCTGTTAAAGTGGCAAATATTGAAGAGGTGTATCTTAGGAGTGGAAATTCTATGGAGTTATGTGGTAGTGTAATAAGACAGCATATGCTTGTGCAGATTTGCTGCCGGGCTACTGAAGGAAATGGCTGTTTTTAGTGAGGCACTTATAAAAAGGTCCCCATCCCTGTAATATGTGAGCCACTCACATTGCATGTCTTTGTCTCCGCAGCAACCCAGCAAGGTAGGGAAGTGGTATTATCTCCATTTTACAGAGAGAGAACCGAGTCCCAGAGAAATGAAAATGATTTGCTCAAGGTCACACACAAAGTCTGTGGCACAGGGGGAACTGAAACTGCATCTTCTGCTTCCTGGTGCCCAATCTGAACCCCAGACCCCAGGGCCATCCTGCATTCCTTTCCGGTATCTCTCGTTGCAGGCCTAAAGAGGAATACAGCTTCCCTTGCTCTTTTGAGAATCAAATAGTTTTAAATGGAATTGCTTGTGCTTTTGAAAGGTTGGGGTTGTTAGCCCTAGGAAGTGAGGGCCTCTCCTTAGCCTGTGCAACATGATAGTACATGATTCCTTCCTAATGTGTCCCAAGCCTGACCCGAAGGGGTGAGATGGGAGGTCAGCTTCAAAGGCCTCTCTGCTGAGAGAGGGAAGGGAAGGGTTTGAGGATAGGCATGGCTGTCTGTGAAGTAGTGGACCAGGCCCCACCAGTTCACTGGACTTCAACCAGTGACCAAGAGGCAACACATCCTTTTACCAGCCTTCCAACCCTTCATGAATCAGTAGAAGGCCAGGTTTTCTAATGCTGGCCCCTGACAGTTGCTTCATTTGTAGGTCTAAATGCCATGCTTGTTTTTCTGAGTGCACAAGTGTGCAAGCTGCACATGGAAACATTTGTGTGTACAAAGTTTGTGCATACACAATTGGAGGCAAAGCTAAGAGCAGCTGAAAATCTAGCCACGTCATATTGCATCACTGAAAAATATAGCATAAGACTAGCACAAATACTGTGTTAGCATCGTTTGTGGTTATCTTCTATAATTTGTCTTAGATTGAGATTTGGCAGTTAGGACTTGCCAGTCCCCTCTGAAACATGTTCATCATCTCTTAGCCAGGCTTAGGGTTGTTTTAAAGGGTAGCTGTCTACCCAAGGCAAACTGTAATTGGCTATCATATTACACTGAGCATATGGTTGGTGAAAATCTCTGGTACCTTTAATATGCTTCAAACTTCCTTCAGTTGATGTGGTGTGAAGTTAGGTGTATTTCCTGTGTCCCATTTTGGCTTCACCTACATTACCCACACCCTAATCTCCACATGAACTCAGACTCTGCTACCCAAGATACATTTATAGTATATACGTTGCACACAGTAACTTTGGCTGCACGCATACCCAAACGAATACATACGAGAACATGGCACTCACATTCTCAGGGAGCTGCTCAGCTACTACAATGATAAACACGGTATAAAGCATATATAGAATAGAATAGAGTTGTTATGAAATAATGATTCTGCCTGTCTTCAAGAGAAATGTATATCCTGGCCAGAATGAAAATGAAACTCTGAGAATTACAAAGGATATCTGAAGAAAGTAGACTCCTGTACAGAAGGAGGTTAAACATAACACTTGGTGCAGTCCCAGTACAAATTAGACAGTATCACTCACTCTTGAAATTACCTCTGATTCTTTTTTGTGCAAAGTAACAGAACTAATTTAAAAAGTTGGTTCGTTATGTTATTAAATGTATATCATTTAAGGCATCCAGGAACATAATCTAGCGTGTAAAGAACAGGACTGGAGGTCAGGGCAGCTGGATTCTATCTCTGGTTCTGCAGTAGACTTCCTGTGTGACCCTGGTCAAGTGCTCACCATCTCTGCCTGCATTTCCCCCATTTGTAAAGTGGAGATAATGCATTCCCTACTTCAAGGCTTAACTAATTAAATTACTTGGAGATCCTCAGAAACAGAAATTATTATTACAGCCAATCTAGACATATACTCAGTGGATAGCCACAACAAATACATTTGGGGCTGGACAAAAATTTTCAATCAAAACTTTTTTTTTTTTAAATGGAAAAATGGCATTTTCAGCTTGATGAAAAATGTTATGCCCAGTGACAACTTTCATAGAAAATTCTTGATGATTATGTTGGAAAATCATAAAACCAAATCCCCCCCCCTGTCATTTTTACAGTTTTTGGCAGTTTTCAGTCAAAGATTCTTGACTGCCAAACACAACAAAATTTCAGTTTTGGGTTTTTCAACAAACATTTGAAATTTGGGGGGGGGGGGGGCAGGGAGGGACCTTCAGTTTTTCACTCAGCTGTACCCACATGATTTTTAAACACACAGTGCTTTGAGTACATGTATTAATGTGTTAAAAAGTGTCCCAGTGTGAACAACTTTCTGCCTCAGGCCCCCAATCCAGCAAAGCACTTAAAGTTACATCTGTGCTTAAGCAGTCAGCAGTCCAGTTGTCTACTACCTGAGTAATCAATGAGTTTATTTTCATGCTTCAGGTTACACACATGCTTAATTGCTTTCTTGCATCAGGGTTTTAAGTGTCTCATTAATGCCCCTAACCCTAGCCAGTGCAAAAGTGATTTAAAAATCATCCTCTAACACATGTCAAGAGAAAGGAGGATGGAATAAAATTTACCGTCCCGCTGTCACCTCTCAACAGTTACGTGTAGTGCTCCTGAACCAGTAACTGAACAGTATTTGAAATGCCATGGGACATCCCCAAACAGCTGTGCTACAATATAAAGGGAAACCCTTGATTGCAGATTAAGGCAGCTGCTGAATTAAACTTTTGAATCTTAGCATGACAGAAAATGGTTTTTGTAACTCTCCTGTGACACGAGAGAAAACCAGAACCCAAGCAGGTGGGGGACAGACTGACGAGTCCCATTTATAAGAGCAGGTCTCCAGAACTCAGAGGTGGCCTTAAAGTTACAGAAACATGCTGGCCGATCCTGAAAGATGCTGAGTGTATATCACTGCCACAAGATCCTAGGGACATGCTGGCACTCAGCGCCTCTCAGAGTCAGGCCCTTCAATTCTGTATTTCTGCTGTGGACATTAGATAGGTAGGATCTCCTTGTGACCTGGCTGGGCACAGAAAAAAGGCCAGCCCCTTGCCATTGGTAAACTGTCACATTTACACACACAAGTCACATTAAGACATAGTCCAAGCCTAGAATCTTCCTTGGCTTCTTATATAGGGTTTCCTTCTTCATATTGGTCCAGGCTACCCTTTTCTCCCCCTCACTAGAGGGGGTAATTTACTTGGGAAACTCCGATTTCTGAAATCCCGTCTCCCCTATGGGGGCATGGCCTAGAAATCAGGCCTGTGCCCTAGGACAGGGCCTGTACACAGAGAGTCAGCTCTTCTGCAGTTCTCTGTGTCCCCCATCAGTACTGCATCGGAGGCGGACGTGTCCTCACTTATTCCCTGGCTGTGCCTAAGCCCCAACTCCTCCCCACAGGGAAATAGTGAAGGTTAAATGCTGCAGTGACCAGCATATTTCCAGAGCTTTGGAGTGGGGGTGATGTCCATTGTAGAGCTTCTGGTCCCTCACCTGCCATGCCTTCCACTCCCCCAAAACCAACTATTCTTAGACAGGAGAAGGGCTTCTCTGGGATCTGGGGGAGGGTGCCTGTCAAACCCTCTAGGCAGGAAAGAAGGGGTGGAGGGCTGGGGAGGATTACATGGCCTTTAGAGACATGCTGAGAGCACAGCTGCTGGCATGGAGTATTGCCCACAGGCTTTTTGAGCGAACCTCCCCACAAAGCTCTGCCAATCCACCTTAGTCCTCACCCCCAACAGACTTGCACAGAGAGGCGGCTAACTGGGTGGCAATTTTATGATGTGGGCAACTCTCCTCTAACAACCCAGCTGAGATCACCCAGCCTATAGGCACATGTGTTTGACCTCACTCTCCTCTGTCATTTGCTGGCTTGGAGGGATTATTAAATGTTCTATTTCCATCCCTTACACGTTTGTAATTATATGACAAGAAAAGGCAGCGTGAGCCCTGTGTCAGAATGCCTGCCATCTACATAGAGGGCTTGATCCAATGCTTAATTTGTGCCAGGGCTGAGTCCCGGCATGGCACCTCTAGGCGTGGCAGTTCAAAGCCCCAGCACCTCTGGGCTTGCTGCATCAATTATGAATGTACAAAAAATTGCTTGAGCCCTGGCACCAATTTCATTACAAATTAAGCAGTGACTTGGTCCTGCATTTTTGGAGTGAGTTGGTTTCAGTGTGAGCAGGAGCAGGTTCGTGCTGCACATCAGATGCTGATGCAAATGCTCCCAGTTGTCCCCTCACACTCACCTCCTCTGTTTAAAATGGAAATAAATGCTACTTTCATTACAAAAAATCCAAACCTAAGTTAGGTCCAGACACCTTTGCGTGGCTCGCACCCTGCTCTGCATCCCAGCACTGCAGCTGGGGCCTCCTCTGCAAATATAATGCAATGAAAGAAATTGCAACACAGCCAGAGCTGGCCCCTGTGACTTAAATGTCAGGTGGTAAACCAAGGAAATTCCCCTCAGCTCACTTCCTTATGACTCTTCCCTGCTTCTAACTGTTCAGTAACTTCCTGGCTAGGACATGCAGCCCACAGCCTACACTCCTCTGCACTATTTCCCTGGTGTTTGTTAATCATAGCTAGAGGCAGGTCTGAGCCACTAAACTTGGGGCTGAGACCGGACCTCACAATTTGGGAGTGCTCACAGCTGGAGTTTTAGTGTGCGACGGAGACGGGCCTGAGTCACAATGTTTGGATTTGGATCCCCACCTTCCATAAAGTCCATGGGAGTTGGCGGCCAAGTCCTAGTCAGAGCCCACATCTTCGCAGAACACCCCTTGGTTCACATCTCAGAGACCTCGGTGTCGCTGCTTCTCTCTCTCCTCCTGTGAACATCCCGATGTGCTGTCTGCAGAGGCTGCTGTTCTCCACTTATGTGGCTTCAGGGTTTGCTACACTAATGTGAGAGATTGATATGTCTGAACACTGAGCTGATCATGAACTCTTCTGGGCAGGGACCTCCCCCCCACCTCTGTGTTTGTACAGCACCTTGCACTGTGGGGCCCAAATGAGATTGGCACCTCTGTGATATAAACACATCATCATATCCCCTGTGTGTTACACTGTGCTCCCTACCAAATGGACCAGTTGAGAACAATGCTGTTTCTGTGTAACTACACTGAACCTGGACAACGTGTGCATGACATTTTCGCTATGTCATTAGGAAGGATGGGCCAAGTTCGTCTGATTGAAATCATCATGGACTGCCGTGGAGTTACGCCAGGGACAGCTAGGCCCCAGCGAGGCACTGGCATTGGTAGTGCTGCTTTCTTTGTCGGAAAATGATTCTGTTTTGACAGATCAAACGTGCAGACAGGAAAAATGTTCTTCACCAACCTACAGCGGTCACTGACCTTGTTCGTGTTGAGGGAAAGGTGACCCAAGCCTGCAGCACAAGAGATCCTGGAGAGCTGAATTCTTGTCCCAGTTCTGCCAGACGCCCTGTGTGATCCTGAGTAGTCACAGTCTGTGCCTCAGTTTCCCCACATGTAAAACAGGGATAACATTTACCTAATGCAGTGGAGGACTGCGAGGCTCAATTAAGGCTTGTAAAGCGCTTTGAGATGGTGATAGAAAGCATGACAGAAATGCGAAGTTTTGCCAGTTCTGCTCAGAGCAACAAGAGTCCTGCGAGCGGACGCCTCTTCTGAGTGACATACAGCCTATACAACAGCAGGTTTTCTTCCACGAGGCCTTTGCCTGATTTATGGAGGCTTGCTGCCTGCGTAACTATAATTGCACGTGGGTTTTTTAAAGGAGAAAGAGCATTGGGGAGACATAAAGGTGGGCTGAAAAGGCAGGTGTTGTTGGTATGGATTTGATTTAGAGGTATCATGTTGCAGATAAAGGTTTGCTTTCCCCTTCTCTCCCCACTCTGCAGGAGGAACAGAAATGCTTAGAAACGGTGGAACTGGAGAGCTATGAGAAGTGCCAGGATTTGCGCGCTCTCTTGAAAAGGAAAAACCGTTTCATTTTAATTCGATCCCCGGGTAAGAAGGTAGGATTATCCTTCTCTTCCCCTTAAACTCCACTGCCTACTGACGTATCTATGTATATGTGCCTAGACACCCAAGGACACCAGAATTCTCATTCTGATTTTGCACAGTGATTTACGGCAAAGAACTAGCTAATGTGTGTATCTATCATCCCCGCCCCGTCCCTCCTTCTGGGCTCTGCTGTGTCTCATAGATCCTAGATTGCTAACAAACAAGGGCAATTCTCCCTTTAATGAAATATGGACCTGTGCTTTCGGAGTGGGAGGCTCTCAGGTTCATCCCCAATGCAGCAGGGATGTTGTGAGCAGCAAAGGAAGCATCATAAAGTGGCTGTGGATTCTTTACAGGAGGTGGGGAGGGTGGAATGCCCTGTTCTTCTTGTGGGGCAGCAAGACAGGGGAGGAATTCTGTCTTCACAGCTACTTTCCCTCAGGAGAATTGTTTCCTCATGAATTTTTCAGCTTTAGAGTCTTCTGTCCTTCTGTCGCAGATACTGTTTCATCAGTGGAGAATGAAAAAACCTGCTTCTTTCTGCACCCATCTGTTCTCCCCTGGGTCCTGATTTAGGACAGCACTTAAGTTAAACATGTACTCGAGTCCCACTGAAGTCAGTGAGAGTTATATAGGAAAGAGTTTGGCTAAGTGGCTAGAGCATTGGACAGGGACTCCAGTGACCTGGGTTCTATTCCTGGCTCTGACCTGATGCCCTGTGCCTCAGTTTCCCCATGTGTAAAACAGGAATACTGATCTCCTTGGAGAACTAGTGTTATTATAGGAAATCCCCCAAACTCTAGCACAAGGGGTTCCTGTGTTACCATCTGGTTCCACCTAAAATTAGTGCAGGAGTCAAAATGCCTTCATAAATATATTATAGCACTGAGCCACAGGGTCAAACCCTGCTTGCCTCGCTCGCCCACACAGCCTCACGACTTTCAACATAAGACTGTTGTGAGCCAGAAGAGCTGGATTGTGCCCCTAGTTTTGACCGTCATGTGTCATAAACAACTCAGCTAGCCATTTTGTCGCGAAGGTTTGATTCAGCAGAATTCTCTGAACGCCAGTGTGTTTATTTGACTTATGGGTAGTGATTGTTTTACAGCACTGCTTGCTGCTGGTTCTGCTTGGGGGTTTACCATAATTCCCGAATTATAGGCTACATAGTTAGTCATCTTTATGAGATAGAACTTTGCAATCATAGAAATGTAGGGCTGGAAGGGACCTTCCGAGGCCATCAAGTCCAGCCCCCTGCACTGAGGCAGGACCAAGTACACCTAGACCATCCCTGACAAGTGTTTGTCCGAACTGTTCTTTAAAACCTCCAGTGATGAGAATTCCACAACTTTCCTTGGAAACCTACTCCAGAACTTACCTATCCTTAGAGTTAGAAAGTTTTTCCTAATAGCTAACCTAACTCTCCCTTGCTGGAGATTAAGCCCATTACTTGTTGTCCTGCCTTCAGTGGACATGGAGAACAATTGATCATGGTCCTCTTTATAACAACCATTAACATATTTGAAGACTGTTAACAGGTTCCCCCCCTCCGTCTTCTTTTCTCAGGACTAAACATGCCCAGGGTTTTTTTTAACTTTTCCTCCGATCTCAGGTTTTCTAAACCTTTGATCACTTTCGTTGCTCTCCTCCGGATTGTCTCAAAATTTATCCATGTTTCCTAAAGCGTGTCACCCAGAATTGCACACTGTATTCCAGCTAAGGCCTCACCAGTGCCGAGTGTAGTGAGCAGTGACCTCCTGGTGTCTTACATATGACACTCCTGTTAATACACTCCAGAATTAAATTAGCCTTTTTTGCAAGTGCATCGCATTGTTCACACATATTCAATTTGTGATCCAGTATAACCTTTTCACCAGTACTACCACTTAGCCAGTTATTCCCCATTGTGTAGTTATGGGCTGGGGTTGCAGGCTCTGGGGTGGGGTCGGGGATGAAGGGTTTGCTCTTAGGTGAGCATCACCACCGATGAGACTTTTAACGTCCCGCTCGGCGGTGCTGCCCAGAGCGACCCAGTACCTGACATGCCACCACCCAGTACTGGGTTGCGGCCCAAACTTTGAAAAACACTGCTCTAAGTGCTTACAAATTGATGACTTGATAATGTGTTCCAGTATCTTTGTTGCACTGCAATCTCTCACTTCTGGTTTTTCTTTTGATTTGTTTTGTTGTTGGTTTTTTTTGGCCTAAGATGGAGAACATGTCACTGAATTCCTATGTCTCTTCCTAGTTCAGATCTGACAGGCTGGGGGCAGGGGGATTGATCAAAACAAATTCATTTCTACAAGGGTTTCTGCAGCCAAAGGTGTCAGCATCTCAGCTCTGCATATTTTACCTGAATGAGGACTATTTAGTCACTGCAGCGTTTTTTGCGCACACCCAGGTTTCAGTTCGTATTTATTATTACAGTAGTGCTGAGAAGTCTCAACTGAGTTCAGGGCAGAATTGTGCTACCCGCTGTACAAACCCATAGAGAGAGGCCCTTCCGCTAGGATCCTGCACCCCGACCAGGAGAAAGGAGGTAACTTTATACTCATTTTGCAGAGGGGAAGTGGAGATAGAGTGACTCGCCCAAGGTCACACCAGAACTCAGTGGCAGAGCTAGGCTCCTAAGTGCCACACCAGAGCTGTCAACACAAGACCAGCCTTCCTCTCCTATTTGTGGGGTTTCTTGCAATATGACTAAAAATGAATAGCAACTTAATCTCATATTTTAGGTCCTAAGAGCCTAACCGCACAAGACGCTGTGCAGAGCCTGTTAAGGGCCGAGCACCCACAGCTCCAGTTGCTGGGTCCCAGTAGATACTTCGGATCATTCATTTTTAAGCCGAAATCCCAGCTGCAGTCAATGGAGATAAGTCTGCTTAGAAATGACAGGCCCAATAGGAACCTAGTGTATGTTGCTTAGATAGTAAAGGATCAAATCTTGCTCAGCTTACTCATGCAAGGAACGGTATACGTTTCAGCGGCACTACGCACGTGCATACGGGCACAAGATGTGACCCCAGATATATCATACCTTACCATAAAGGTCATGATTTCCACTCCCAAAACCCACCACTGAAGGTTAACTTCACCTTTTCAAAGCACTGGCCTCATGACAGCCCCCCCTCTATAGCCCCCCGGTCCACTGCCCTGTATAATACCAGGCCCCTCCTTAAACGGAGACCCAGAGAGAGACCACTTGTTAATAACTCCATTTTGATACATGAAAAGTTCACTGTCTGTAGTGGCTTTTTCCCCTTTGACTGTGAACTTAGGGAGGCTGTTGACACACAACGTACTTTCACAGATGTCAGAACAGGCTTCCTCGAGCAGGCCAACGTACACAACTGTTGTCTTGCTGTTTTGAAATGGCAGCTGCGGCGATACTTATCAACGAAACGTTTTCCATTTGGGAGCCTTGCTGCCATCCACTGTATGTGCAGCAGTTGGAAATCACACACCTCGTTATCTGGATCTCTGCGCTCTTCAGGCCTAGCTGTCTTTTCTTGGCCACATTTGCTGATTGTGGTCTAAATGGGTGTAAAAAGTTTAAATATGGGAACATAACCCAAGATGTTCAGTTCCATCCATAGTGTGTTAAGGTACAAGTGCATGCTGTAAACATCTATCATGGATCTATGATATCATGAAGTATCTATCAATTGAAAAAACCTAGGCATTTTGTCCTGGTTTTAGAGACACCCTTACAGTACCTTCCAGTTGCCTTGCTAGAGATGGTCTCTTGCAAAAATATCATAGGTTTTATTTGGCCTAGTCTCTAGGATGGAGGCTGTGTTATTCTGGGAGAATGTTTGAGCATAGACATTTTCATGCAGTCTTTACTCTTGTCTTGCTCTTTTGTTGGTTTACTTACTCCCACGGAATTGAAACAAAGTATAATTAAAGAGAAGTAAGTACAGCACTTTGCTGAAGACTTGAGACCAGGAGAAAGAAAGGTGGAAGCACGCAAATAATTTGTTTGTTTAGAAATCTTCAAATGAGTCAATCCACCCTCATCAATTAAATTAAGCAAGTCATACAGAACTGAGCCTGTAACTGAGGACAATAACCTTGGAAATCTCTGGCCCAAATTTACAGGTGTAAAATTTATCTGGTGCAAGTCCCTCAGAAAGGGAATCTACAAGGCAGTAACTTGCATTCAGTGGTTGTTAAAGCCTGCACCGCAAAGGGGGGGGAGGCTGAGGAGTGAGGGATGTAGCAAGAAAAGCAACTAGCAAAGACTCATTTCAGGTGATGTCACTCCATTCCCAATGCAGCCCAGGCATAAATGGGTGGAAATTCCCTGTGACTTTGCTGAACTCAACTCCAGTTCACTTCAATGGGGACTGCGTACCTGTGTATGCCAGGAGCTGAATTTGGAGCCCACCACAAGTTACAAAACTTTGCCACATACACCTGATTTCTGATGGACTTGAGTCTGATGGACTGATTTCTGATCCTACCCGAGTTTGACGCAGATACTGCTCTGCATCCAGCAGCTGAGAAATACAATAAATCCCCACATGAACCATCCATTCTGATTCCACTTTTCACCTGAAGACATAATCTGACAGGGACCAGGATTCATGGCAGAAACAGGGAGGGAGAGGATTTCTTGCAGGGCCTATGCACAGGATGCATGTACCTTTCCCTCTCCTAAATGGAAAGCCAGGCAGGTGTGACTAGGAGGCACTTTTAGTGCTTACTGGATGTACTATGTGTGGGAGGAGACACATGGGATCATATTGAGAGATGCCTCTTCATTTTACGGCTGAGAATGAACCGTATGTGCACCTCTTTTATCCCATTGTATCAAGTCAGTGTTTCAGCCTGAACAGGCTGGCCTGTGCCCTCCTCTGAGTTCAGTTATAGTAAATTGCATAGCCCTATTCATTGCTTGCAGACGTCACTGTTGCATCAGATTTAACCACAAGGGCTTTTACTAGAACATCAGGACTTTGTTTATGTCATGACTCAGTCTCAGCTGGCTTAGGAAACAGGAGAGCAAATTTATCATCTAGCTCATTGTCCTTTGGCTGTACAGTTGGGCTGCTGAATTTTTCTACTTTCAACGGTTTTGAGCAGAAGGTCAGGCCACATGTTACATATCTGCCATTATAAAACTACTCACAGATGGTCTGTGGCTGCTCAGTGTCTCTCCTGCGCTTCTTTAATATTCAGATTGGGAATACCTATACCAGAAAACATACATAGAGAAGCAACTCTGTTTACTTTTCCTAGGTTCCACTTCAAAGTCTGTGGTAACCTGAGCAAGACTAGTTTATAGACCCTTATGGGGGAAGGGTGGGTCAGAATTGGGCTCTAGGTCTTCCAGGGTCACTCTTGTATCTCCTCTTACCCTACTTTCAAAACACATGCATTGCAGAGTGCTTCTCCACATCAGCAATGGCTCGCTGCGGCTTCTCTTTAAGTCCATCAGCAGCACCTCTCTCCCTCCGTCAAGGGTATGTGCTTGACAGTACAACACAGCTTAGACCCCAGACTCTGCAGGTCCACAGTGAGGGTGTTCTTAGCAAGGATTTTCCTTAAGAAAAGATGCCCCGGGCAGCCCATCCTCTTCTCTCTGCCTGTGATAGTTAGCCTTTAACTTCACTGATTTAAAACAGAACTGTCTGGAACGCTGCTTCCCTGTGCTAAGAATGCTTAGTACAGAGCCCAAAAGTGGTGACCATCTTCAGCATAAGGGGATAGAGGGGAGGGACTTGACTTGTGCGGGGATCATTAAGCCCACAGCGCCTGTGAAAATACTTAACACCTACACAGCACTGTCCCTATTCAGCCAATAAATAACCTTCAGCCATTCTGGGTGGAAGGTAATGGTGTTATCCCCATTTTCTGATGGGGAAATAGAGTCAGTTCCCTCCACATGGCTGTTTGCATTAAGTAACCAAGGTTGTTCCATGTATCAAGACTTATGGAGTGGATGGAAGGCGAGTATAAGTAGCTAAAATACTGCCCTCGAAATACAGGTGCTTCCACAAGAAAGTCTATGACTTGAAGAAAAGACCAAGGGACGTACACAGTATCATCTTTGCACCCCTGAATTTGCTGGTAGTGAGGATTAGTGGCATTTTGGGGTGGGCAGAATTATTGCAAGTTTTTTAAAATACTTGCCACTTTTATGCAAGGATCTCAAAATGCTTTACAGATATTAGGGTGAAATTCACTGCGTGCAGGGCCAGTCCAAGGCCCAGACATCACTCAACTCCCCAGAAGAGGGCTCAAGCGGGACCAAGACCCTTGTGCTGGTCTCTTGTCACCAATTAATGAATTTAGCCTTAATCCCCCTGCGAATACATGGGTTTTAAGGCAAAAAGGGACTGTTATGATCATCGAATCTGCCCTCCCACATAACAGGTCACAGGACTCCCCTGAACAAGTTGATGGCAGAACCGTGTCTGGCTCCTAGTCCAATGTGCTACCCGCCAGGAGCACAAAGCTGGGCCTGTCACACAAGCCCCATTTTAGAAATCGGGAGACAACTAGCACAGAGCACGACTTGTCCCAGGTTACACAGCCAGTCTCTCCCCCCTCCCAGTCCCGTACTGGAGCCTGATGAGCATCCTTCCACAATCTCCCAACCCACCTGGTGGGATATTGGAACTGCCATAGCTGCATGTAGGTGCCTGTAACTGTAAGTCAGCATTAAAGTGTGCAACCCACAATTACATGCCAGAGGGACACCTCAGCTTCTCCTTAACGATGAACAGTCCCCGGAGCCTTCGCTCAGCCCTGCCACACAACCAACACTTCGTCACGCTCCACTCTCGGAGGCCCATGGGCTTTGTCAGGGACACAGAAATGAGGCACATAAAGTGGCCACAGAGGAGGAAGCTTGAAAGCACGGGATCTTTTCCTTGAACAACATGTCCAGAGTTCTCTGTACTCCCGGTGTAAGCTGCCAGGTCTTTGCCGGGCGGCCCAACAGCTGAGCTGTGCACAAGGAAATCTTTCTCAGAGGCTTTTCTAATCGCTTAAGAGCAAAACTGTTTCCAAACAAAGAGGGTTTTAAGCACACACAAAAAACAGGCCCTTTTGGGCTAAAACAAAACCAGCCTGGCACTGCGTTTTGGAGACTTGCTTTCCCTTAGGTTCCCTGGTTAGCGTGAGCTCTGGGCCTCCCCGTCAGGGAGTTGTTTGTATAAAGCTCAGGCCCTTACCTCTTAGTCGAGCTATTTGGGAGCATCTCCGCCTCATCTCCTCACCTTTTCCACTGGTTCTCATGTAGGAAGCAGGACATTCTAGGAAGGATTAACTCCCTTTTTGCTATGCTGAAGCTAAGGGTCTCCTAAGGTGCCACAAGTACTCCTGTTCTTTTTGCAAATACAGACTAACACGGCTGCTACTCTGAAACCTGCCCTGTAACAGTCACCTTCATGGCCTTGTTAATGACTTATAGACGTTTAAAGAGAGGGTTTGCGCGGGACTGAGGCGAATTAGAAACTAAAGCCAGTGACATCCCATCCCTCCTGATGAAGGGCAGCTGCAGAGCAAAAGGACGATGGCCGAGTGGTTAACGCTCAGGAGAGGGAAGGAGGAGGCCTGGCTTCTAGGCCTGTCAGCCTTCCTGTGACGTTGAACGTTTTGGCCCTGGTGATCTGCCTAGACAGAGGTTGCCTGTTGATGGTCACCTAAAAAAAGGGACCTGGTTTTCAGAGGGTGCCAAGAATGCATCCCTCCGGTTAACGTCTGTGCTGGGTGCTCAGAATATCAAACCCTTTGTAAGTGTCTCTGTAAGTATAGGTGCGGTCGGTAGCCCTGCCTATTAAGAATGCCTGACACTTCTTCCCATTATAAGACCCTGTTTTCAGCTGCTTATAATTTGGCCAAACTTCAACTGTTTGGGCTCAAACTTTCCAGGCCAGTGTCTGCTTTAGGCTGAATTTTTCTGGAAAATTTCAGCCAACACAGTTCAGCCATTTCCAAGAATGAGGCTAAGGAAAAATATAGGGGTTTGCCCTTGTTAAAATTCTGCTCATCTTTCCTTGCACCCCCAGGCTTTGGAACAGGGAGACTGATGTCAGGGCACCTAAGTTCTGTTCCCAGCTCTGCTGTGTTAGACAAAGTCAATTAACCTCTCTGCCTCAATTTCCCTCTCTGTATGCTCGAGGAAACTTATTTCATTAGCTAACGGATCCCTGTCAGGAAGCTTTTCCAGGTATGCAGACTAAGTTTTTCCTCTCTTAATTTCACTCCATTGCTCCTAATAGAAGTAAAAGCCAGCGATGGAGAATGCCCATTAGTTCATTTCACTGCTGCCCAACTGAGAAACTTGCATAATTCCTTCAGGAATGGATAACTGTGTCATCATTTTAGTTACATTCCAACATCTGGATGCACGAGAGGATGTTACATTTGCCAGTGGCCAAGGCCATTCTTTTGAACAAATGCACTGTTTCAGAACAGGCCTTGGGAGAATTTCCACACCATTCACTTATAGCTATTGCCAAGAATTGTCTTAATCAGGTTCAGAGATAAGTAGAAGAGAGATATTTATCATGCAGTGATCACAAAACACTGAACTTTCTGGCATGGACATTATCAGGAGACCATCCAGTTAAGCACAGAGTTCAGACTCTTTGAATTCCATTGCTTATTCATTCACTAGAGAGATTACATCCCACCTAAGATTTCCTTCAGGGACGGCTGCCTGGGGTTTGTCAAGGCAGAACACCAGGAATTCCTAGGACTAGTCAGAGCTGTTTGGGAAATTGGCTCCCCCACTGCAGAAAATTGTGATTAAAGTGGTAAAAAGAATAGTTTTAATTGAAATTTTCCATGGAAAAGTTTGACCTTTCAGTGAAAAAATCAAAAATTGAAATATTTTAAATGCTGCCATGGTACAGAATGGAAGTTGTAGTTTATGTGCCTTGTGCACTCATTCTTTTCTATAGATTGCGCTCCTGGGTCAAACTACATCTCCCATGATACACCATAGGCTCAGCTGGTGGTGAGCAGAACAGTTGCATTATGGGAGTCCCTGGCCCCCCTGCACAGTCTGAAGGAATGGGTTCTGTGCTGGGGATCTCCTGCTCCTCTCCAGGCTTCAGCACAGCCTCTGTCCGGCCATAGCAGTGGCTCATGTCTGTATCTGATACTACAGTCTCAGAGCTGCTGAGCCCCTACTCTGTCAGGGTGGAAAGGGGAGAAATTATGGCAGGTGGATCCATGTGGCTCTGCCAGTTTATCCCTCTGAACCTTCACATCCTGCGACTCGGGTGAGCACTCCCCACCGCCCTGCAAGCCTATCTGTGCTCTGCAGAGCCAAGCTGCACGTACCCCTGTGCAGAGTCCCAGAATCCTGCCCCGGTCCTGTGCAGCAGCACTACGCAAGAGCAAGCAGAGGTTGTTCCTCACAGATTTCACACTGTGTGTGTGTGGCGGGGGGGGGGGGTTGGAGATACGGCATCTTATTGCACCTGACACCACAACATGAGCATGAGTTGCCCATTTGGGCACATCCCCTACACACAGTCCATCTATTCCCTAAGTAACAGCCATCTGTTGCTCCAGGAACATTTCATCACTCTTTGTGGGAGGAAGAAACTGTCACTCGCTTTATTAATTTAATTCCTAGTTGCAAAAATAAAAACTATAGCAACAAACCATCCAGCATAACAAAGGTTTGTTGATTGCGGCTGTGGAGTGAAGCCATTGCCAAAGTGCAAAGGAATGTCTAGTTTAAACACGGGCTCAGCTGGAGATTGAATTTAACACACTAATGATGTATAGGCTACTTCTCTGTCCTTGGCACGTAACGTTAAGATGAAAACATCTCTCATCTTGCAGGTCCATGATATCAAATTTCAGGGTCAGAACGCGGAAGAGAAAGAATCATGGATGAAAGCCCTGAATGAAGGGATCAGCAGAGCCAAAAATAAAATACTTGATGAGGTAAGACAAATGGGTTTCAAGCTGTATGCGTTTGTGTGTCAGCCTTCATTCACTACCGTGTAGAGGGGTGCTGACACCCCCTGACTCCCGCACCTCCTAGCTTCATGGGCGTTCCAGCTCCAGGTCCAAATTGTGCACCTGGAGTCCAATACTGCTGTTAGCAGGTTTAGATTATAACAACACTCTTGATCGAGTGGCCAGGTGTCACGTTTGCCTTTCTCCCCCTTCCTTCCTTTGCTCGGGCCTCCTAAATACTAAGCAACAACAAAGGTTAAAGCAAAAAAGCAAAAAAAACCTCTTGTGGCCAGATTCAGAGGTGGCATAAGGAGAAGTGAGTTACGCTCCCTTACGCTGAGTTACCCCGCTTACCAATGTGTAGGCAAGGCTTAGTCATGGCAGCGGAGCCAGAGCATGTAAGAAGTTAAAGTAGCAGCTGGTTCACACCACCTCATGTCCTGCTGCTAGTTGCTTTTCCCCTCTCTTCTGGCCCTGTGGGATGTGTGTTACACAGACTACCTAAGACTCAGTGAGCCAAATTCAGAAGAGCAGTCTGTGGAGAGTGATAGGGGTATATTAGGTTGTTAAATGGGTTAAACTCTGATTTGGCAACACGTACATGCGGAGGGGCCCCGACGGTGTAGGTGTGTGTGGGTCTGTGTGAAATCAAGGGAGAGTCTCTCTAGACTTCCCCAGAATTTGCCCCTTGAAAGTGGGAGAACAATGCCACGTCTTTTCCTCTCTAACAACATACCTCTGAATGCGGAACGTGGACGTTTCAGCAGCATTTTATAGAAGCCTCTCTGGGATAACATGTATAGAATCCACCACCCACTAAGCTGGGCATTCCCCATACACGTCATTTGCCCCCTGCCTCTACTGTAACGCTGGGACTCTCCCCGAGGACAAGAGGGGGGAGTAGAGGAAATTGCTGACACAGTGGGGTTGGCCTGAGCTGCAAAAGCAACTAAGAGCCTGGTCCAGAGCCCACTGAAGTCAGTGGGAGACATTGTAATGACTCCAGAGGGCTTTGGATCAGGCTCTAAGTTAATCCACTGGAATCTGTGTCCATCCCTGTGAAAGGAACTTGGGCACGAGAGCTGCTGCAGCTCGGAATTTGCCAAGCAGCTGCTCTGCCCCATGGAAGGACTTTCCTTCCTCTCAGCCCCGTGGCTCCCTGCAGCACACAGCCTGGTTACTGCACCTTTAAATCTGGACACGCGTGTAATGTGACACAGAGTCCACCAGCTTTTCATGCTGCCCGGAGAGACGTCTAGTGGAAAGTTACTACATGGGCTGTTAGCGCGACCATCCGGCAAGACGTTGCCAGAGCTAGCTGCGGCTGTGGCGGAGAGGTTGCAAGGAGCTGCCTCCCCCCCCACACGACTCTGAAACTACCCCCGGATCCAGACATTCGGGCAAAGGAAGGACTCAAATTACACAGCGTAGGGTTTGACATGGAGCTAACCTCAATCCCTTACCAGGAAGGGCAGTATCTACTATGCAGTAGTTGGAAGGAAGTTCGTAAACTCCACCAAGCTAAGGAGAAGCCACCACGAAGGGAATGAAGCCACCCTGAAGAAATGAGTAGGGGGAACTTGGAGACTAAGAAACCAACAATATCTGATTAGTGAAAAACAGTCTTTAGGGAAGTGGAAACTGGAGTGTTGTGTAAAAATCTTTGAGAGAAAGGCAAGGGATTAAAAAACACCACATGCCGTCATCAAGCATGCATTACAGACGTGGAGTTGTAGAGTGCATACTCGTCGGGCTCCATCCTGGGCCTCTTATTCAGGCAATGAAGTCAATGGGAAATTGGAGTAAGGGGTGGAGAATCGGACTCCAATTGTAGTGTGCCATTTTGATAAGAAAACATTTACATTTAAAAGATCCAGACTCTCTATTTTTATTCACGGGAGGCACCTCGCAGTAACTGGAGGTGGCCCAGAGAAGCACCCTGCTGGCATTACCAAATCACGTTCAGTGTTGGGTGGTTTTAGGGCAGGCATTGCTCATTCATCCTTCCACATAAAAAGCAGCATTTGTAAGTAACTGGACCTACTGGGAGCAGCAGACAAGCGAGGGCTACATTATAAATCTGAGCAGCAGCGAACTCAGCCTTCAAGCTCGCTCTCGTATTACCGATGAGCAGGAGAGGTGATGTAATGTAGCGTAATGCTGGGCAGTCTTTGCTGTAGCAACCTGCCTCTGGCTTCCTGGTTGCTGGGGGAGACCGGCGCTGGTGCTGTGCTGTCTTTCCGAAGTGGAGGTCTCTCTCTCTCTCCCCCCCCCACCCTCACCCCGGTGATGATGACGTTCGATGAATGCCGCACTCCCTTGCGCAGAGTATCGAAGAGGGAGCTCAGAGGATCGCCCCCAGCCACAGGACCTGCTGGGAGGGAAGTGCTGCTCACTAACTGCTTCAACATCTGTGTGCACGGGCCC
Source organism: Natator depressus (assembly GCF_965152275.1). Taxonomy (NCBI): domain Eukaryota; kingdom Metazoa; phylum Chordata; order Testudines; family Cheloniidae; genus Natator; species Natator depressus. The sequence goes on from NC_134243.1 coordinate 76,695,631, forward strand.
TGTCGAAAACCAGCGGGCCCAGTCCTCCGCTGGCACAAGTCAGCTGTGCTCCACTGAAGTCAACGGGGCTATGCCGACTTACACCAGCTGAGGACTTGGCCCATTTTGTTTTTAATCCCTCCCAATTTTTTTTTTTTTTAAATTGGACTCCATAGGCCTGGTCAGTCTTTCTACTCCAGAGAGCTCTCTTCTCTCTGGGGAGCTGAGCCAGGTAACTGAAAAGAGATGCATGCAATCAACTGGCATTTCTAAAGCCCCTATCGGAGCTTTCCCCTGTGCCTTCAGACACTGAGGACTGAATCCCTGGCTGTGGCCAATAAGCGCTGGGTGCGGCTTGGGGGATGCAAAGGAGACCTTCATGGCTCCCCGTTCCTGAGGTCAGCTCTGTGACCAGCGTAGTTTAGAGCAGCCTCAGAGACACTCTGAACTATATCAGCTTAGGACTGTTATGCCAGCTGGGATCACTAGAGTGCGGTACACTGTAGCAACACCCCAGCATGCCCCCTTCGCGAGGTAGGTGGAGGGGTGGGGGAGGCAGGAGTGATAGGCATAGAGCCAGAATAGTAACAGGACTTAGCATTGGCTCTCATTTTCCATGTGCGACGCAATGAATTTTAAATCTGATTCCAGTAAGTAAATGTGTTAATTGAGCCACTGTTGCAATTAATCCAGGTCGCTGCTCACATCTTCTGTTCAGCTTCCTGAGATCATTAAAGCTGTATAAAGAAAGGTCTGTAAACAAGGCCTGCGGATACAGTTCACAGTCAGGTCAGGATTATTAACGTGCCTTCACCTCTTAGATTAGTTTTACTACATCTCCCTGCCACGTTCCAAGCCCAGCCTGGGTGCAGGACAACAAAAGTCTCCTGTGCCCTCCTTTTCCTGCCCTGTAGGTACCTAGGATTGGCAAACCTCAGAAAGTTGGATGGGCCAAGTCAGATGTTCTCAGTTTCACCTGTGGGATTGCAGAACTAGCTCAGCACTAGTTGCAGGGTCTGTTCTTGGAAAGCTAAAAGGTGGGGGAAGACTTAAACACCATCCTCCATTCCAAGAACAGACCCTGCAGATTGTCTGCATATGTACGGCAGGGGCTTAAGGGGTGAAGGAGCCCGTTCTACAAACGTCCACCCAAGAAAGAGTTGCGTAACTTTCCTGCTAAAAGAGAAGCTTTTGGCAACTCTTTCAGTGCTCAAGTGTCCGATGCATACGGCTATAAATAAGAGTGCAGCACTGAGCTCTATTGCAAATGCTTCTGAAAGGCAGTGCAGGTTTTAAGGCAATATAATGATGCTGGTGAGCAATAAAAACCACACAGAAAACAAACGTTAACAGTTTGGTTTCAATAAGCCTAGAAATCTGAGACCTGATTGTAATGGCGACATATTCCTGGCTACAAATGCACCCTTACCAGAAATGACAGAAAAAGACCTTCAAGGAGATGGTTTTAGGCATGGATTGGTAAGTCAGTGATGTTCTCCTTTTCTCCTCCCATTTAAAGGTGAAGGTAGATCAGAGCCTTTCCCTGGAACATGTGACTCGAGACAGAGTGAAAGTGGGTCATGGGCGCAGACCACCCACCAGAATTCATCTGAAAGAGGTAAGAATGCACCCTGGGGTTGCATGCTGCAGCGCAGTGAAATCACCTGTATGCAATCTCCATCTGGTAAAAGTCCCAAGCCGGCATCAGAGAACTATTTCTGGGTGTATTGTTCATGCTGATTACATGCAACACACAAAACACAAGCTTTTAGCTGACCCCTTACTTGTAAAACCAGCCCGTAACAGGAATAAGGGAAAGCAAGTTTTTATCTGTAGGATGGTGGACCACAGCGGTTTAAGATTTTTGCATCCTTCAGGTTGGCAGCTGCTGCAACATGTGGTGATATATTTGTGAGTCTTTCTATAGTTCGTGAGCTGCTTCGTTGTTCGGCACGTGCCATTACTGCTCAATTAAATAAACAACCCGAAGCACTGAGAACGGGTTATAACTGGGTTTTCTAAGACAGGTTTATAGAGCAGCCTGTATTCTGTTCCCAGTAGCCTTCCTGTAGCTAACATTTAAAACAAAAACACACATGCCTAATAAATATTAGATTCCCGTTTCTGAGGGAGTTTCTACACTGTAGTAGTACTGATACTTTAGAAGAGGATTAAACTAACGAATGGGTTTAAGGCTAAACCTCTTTCTGCAAACGTCACAGTTTGCCGACTCTCACCTTCTGCGCAACTCTCAAGTGATCTTAGTGCAGACGAAATGCTCCAAAGCTTTTTAGTCTAGTGCACAGAAATCCTGCAACATCCACAAGAGAATCTTTCTTCAGAGAAATAATCACTGGAGAGCCAGACAATCCCTCCCTTCTCCTCAAAAAGATCTCAGAGGCACAAATACTCTCCAGGAATTTTATACACTGATGTTATTCCCCTAATTCCTTGTAAACTGGGCCTGAAATCTCAGCTCTGTTATTGCAAGTGCCCTCACCTTGAAGGGGACAATTTGCCATTTATAGGGTAATAAAGGTCTTCTGTGGACATTGGAGACAGAGGGTACGTGTAAGTGGATGTTATTTTGGATGGAGGCCCTGAGTACTGACATGCCACAAAGATTAGTATTAGGGACGACTATACAGACGCTGCGTAGAAGAGAAAATGCACCCTACAGTGCTGGTAAGGAGGAGGAGAGCAACAACATCCCTAGTGAAGTAGCTGGTGAAAAAGCAGTATACGCATTTCACTCCCAAGAAATGTAATGTAAGGAGTCTGAACCAGAAGTCTGATGAGAGTCATTGACTTTGAGAAGTCATGTACGGCAAGATACCGATCAGGATCGGGACTTAGTGCGGGGTGAAGGCCTGTATGCTGCAGCACTGCTGAACGGCAATAGGAGAGTCTTGGGCTGCAGACCCAGAGGAAGGGGACACAACTCAGTTCTCCACCGTGAAATAGTGACGCTTTATCTTGAAAGCCATGTTCAGTTCCTGTCACCTTATGGAAAGGACACAGTAAAGAGGGTGACCAGACAGTTGTAGAGTAGCAGCCGTGTTAGTCTGTATCCGGAAAAAGAAAAGGAGGACTTGTTGCACCTTAGAGGCTAACAAATTTATTTGAGTATAAGTTGTAGGGACTTGAATACTGTAGTAATTACACCCCCCCCCCCACGTTAACTGGAAATTTTAATTGCTGGTCACACAATCCTGAAGGGAGATACTCTGGGGTAGCTTCACACAGGAGACCTGGGACACATATTGAGATGGTCAGGCAGTACGGGGGAATTTCACCCAGGTGTGGAGGTCTCTTAAAAGGGCTCAAGTGGGAGGAAGGCTATAGCCAGCCTCCCTGTTCTGGAGGGAGTCTGAACCTAGATGCATTTGGGCATTGTCTGTCCCCAGGGCTCCCTCAAACAGGGACTCTCTCCTCATTTCTCCCTCTGGGGTGGATAGGAGACTTAGGAAGTTTGGGCTTCAGTGTGGAGATAATGCAGCTGTGCACGGCCATCCCTTCTGATCCGGCAGCTGTGGTTGAGCAGTTTGCCTGGAGCTTGTGACATGAAGGACTAGCTGGCTGAGGCCCAACCCAGCCGAGACAGATGATGTCAGGAGGGGAGAGGAAGCAGCCAAACGCAAAATGATGTTACATTAGTGCCCTGGACTGAAGGATTCGATACATGAACTAACAGACCTGTACATTTTATCAATCTAAGGAAATGCAACAAGTTATGTAAGGACAGCAGCAATAGGAATTCTGAGAAACACTCTTGGGGGGGATGACTTGGGTAGTAAGGGGATAAAATATGCTAGGCTACTTCAACAGCTATTCCTACAAGGGGATAGAACCAGATGATCTGCCTCCATTGCTCTAGGTTGTATGCAGCGTGGTAGCCGTGTTGGTCCCAGGATATTAGTGGGACAAGGCGGGGGAGGCCATTTTTATTGGACGAACTTCTGTTGGTGAGAAAGACAAGCCTTCAAGCTACACAGAGTTCTTCCTCAGGTCTGGAAAAGGTACTCAATCTCACAGCTAAATGCAAGGTAGAACAGATAGTTTAGCATATACTTTAAGGGACCATTCAAGGTGAAGTAGCCCACTAACACCCCTGTATTAAGACCATTTACATGGAAGAGCTCTGTGTAGCTCAAAAGTTTGTCTCTTTCTCTCCAACAGAAGTTGTTCCAATAAAAGGATATCTCCTCACCCACTATGTCTCTTCTTTGCTCCGGGAAATTCTTTGCATTTATCAATTCAGACAGCGCACCTGCCCATGTAAATATTTGTAACGCGCAAACTGTCCACATCAGAACCGCACAGCACAGTGTTGATAACTTAGAAAGGAAGAAGGATTTTTGATAGGCTGATGGTCCAAAGCAGTCCAAAGTACAAATTCTTGACCTCTTGGGATTATTGGCTTTGATGCGCTCCTGCCTGTCGCCCACTACTGGAGACAAAATAGCGCAGCGGCAAGTACACACGCACTGAAGCGGGTGCTGGTGTAATGTCCTGCAGGGTGTTAAATTGAGTAAGAAGTGGGGGCGTAAAGGGGAGCAGAAACAGAGGCACCACTCAGTCTCACACGTGTAAGCTGTGCTGAGGTGTACAGGTTTGTCTGTACCGTCCTCCTTGTGGGACAAAAGATTTGTAGTCAGATGCTGGACTTGTCTACACTGCCACTTAACCTGATGTAAGTTTCATTGCTCAGGGGTGTAAAAAAGCCACCACCCCCACCCGGTGCAACGTAAGTTACACTGACTTAACGCCGTGTCCACACCACGCTGTGCCAGCCAACACAGCTTCCGCCTCTCATGGAGGTGGAGTAATTATACTGATGTGAGAGCACTCTCCCGTCAGCATGGCATGTCTTCAGACACGCTACAGTGGCACAGCTGCGCTGATGTAGCGCGGGAGTGTAGTCCAGCCCTCAGTCACCCCACCTCCACTTCTTTGACTTAAACGATTTGTTAAGACTGGTTTTGAGGACAGGATAGTTCAGGGGATTGATACAGGACACAGTCTAAATAAAGCTCTCTCATATTACATTTCTCAGGTCGCCAAGTCTACATCCGATGGAATCTTGAGGCTGGATCTGGATATAGTGGATAATGGCCCTCCAGACTTCACCTTGACTGTGAGCGATAATGAGAACGTCCCTCCTCCAAAGGAAACTCCAAAGCCACCTATGCCTCCTACAAAACCCAGTGTCGTGTCAGAGAAGCAGAGTGCAGTTAACAGCGTTGCTGATCAAGAGCCTAAAAAGCCTCCGTTGCCTCCAGCAAAGAAGTTGAAGGAGAGTACGCCATCAAAGGACGATCTGAACGACAAGGATGAGGGTTCAGTCAGTCAAGGTGAGGAGGGTGAAGAACCCAAAGCTTCAGCAGGGGACAAGGAAGAGAACCTCATGGAGGTCAGCAACAGCAGCACGACAAAGCCTCCGATTCCTAAAATCTTATCGGACAAGCTGAAAGGGGTCAGGTGGGATGAACCAGCCCTTCACCCTCAAAGCACAGAAGGTTTGGAACCATCCAAGGGTGGCAGTAAAGAAAACCTCACAGAGGTGGTCACAACAGCTACTGTGAAACCTCCACTTCCTCCTAAGATTTTATCAGAAAAATTGACAGCAAGTGTGGATTCCACCCCGAGCAATTTAGAAGCGAAGAGTTCAGAAGGCGAGGAGCCCCATGATTCCAAGCCCCCCAGGGATGAAATGGAAGATGGGGAAGTGACAGAATCCACTCCCCAAAAAGTAGAGCTTGAAGAAGGAAGTGAGAGAGCTGCTGCTGAGAAAGAGGAGCCACAAACAATACAGGAACAAATAAAGACTTCCTTAGTTACCGAAGCAAAGCAAGAAAGTACAGAGGTTCCTAGTAAAGAGAAAACACTTTTACCACAGTCCATAGCAAATTCCTCACCTCTCAGAACTCGCTGTGTATCCCTAGGAGAACGGCTGAATGAATCGAAAAATGCAGAAAAAGAACTTCTGGGTCCAGGCTTCCGCAAGGAGCCCCAATCCTGCCTGGCTAAAATGGAGGAGAAAGTGGCTTGCGAAAGGGAAAAGACAGAAAAACTTCTGCAAAAGGTTTTAGGCAGAGAGTTAGAACAAGCACAGGAGGGGAATGGGCCCCCCGTAAATGCAGAGACATTGCTTAATGAGGCTGTAGAACAGCTCCGGCAAGCAACACAAGTCCTACAAGAAATTAAAGGGTTAGGAGAACTGAATAAGGAACTGACAGAGAAACCGAAAGAAAAGCCGAAGGATCTAGTAACTCTTTATAGGAGAAGTGCTCCCTGAGATGTACTTAAGACGACACTTCTTTCTTACAGTCAAGCTGAATATTTGCTATTTACGACTTATACCATTGCTTGGCCAGTGTTAAATAAGGTTATGTTTTGCTATGCACAAACCAAGCACTCAGAGCAGGGCATTTCAGTTATAATTTTCTTTTTGTTCTGTCTTTATGCCATATTCCCATCCCTGATCACAATAGGAAGTTAGAGGACATCGAGTATCAGTTGCAAAAATGTGAATATTCTTTAAGGTCTTGATCCAAAGCTCATTGACGTCAGCAGAAAAAACACCAATGGGCTTTGGATTAGGCACTAAAAAAAAAAAAAAAAACCAACCAACCAACCAACAAAAAAAACCCACCACCACAACACTGGTAATCAGACTAAAGGTCAGTTTTTCAAAGGAGGGCATGGATATTCCAGCAAAAAATTCATGTGTGCATGTATAAACTGGCACGTAAGACATGGAATTACTCAGTTTGCACTGGCACCCAGAGAGTTTTGCCAATGAAATCATTCCACTGGGAATCTGGCTGCAAACGTCCCTAAATTTTGCTCAGTTTGTTCACTTGCTGACAAGTTTTGACTGCCTGGCCCAATCATATTCTGGAACAAATGGTTAACAGTTTCCAAAGATACTCACTGAACACATCGGCAGTACAAAAATTGTCTTAGAAATTCGTACAAAACTGGCAAACTGGTGATGGTAAGCAATTGTTTTCAGCTCTAGACCAGAGCACTGTTCTAAGAACAGTACAAGTATTCATTGAGCCTCAAACTACCATTGCCAAGCAAGTATTAATTTTTCCTGTGGGGAAACAGGCAGGGATGTGAAGTGATTTGCCGACAGAAGGAGTTCATTTCAGAGCCTGGGACAGAACTTAGCAATCCTACCCCTAACTCTATGCTCTTTCTCCTAGACAGTGCTGCTTCGTCTGAAATACTGCTTCTTGCTGAAGCAGTCCGAAATGTTCATTTTGAAGCAATACATTGACCTGGTAACTAGAGTCTCCTGTATTTGTAGACGTAAACAGTCAGTTGTTTGGAGGCTCATGGGAGCGGTTGGCTGGTTGTTCTGAAAGTAGACTCTCCCCCTGCTGTGTGTCGAGCAGCATTGTCCTGGGAGGTTGACTGATGACATGTGCGTCATGACAACTGGTTTTGCTGGAATGTCTAATCATATCATTTTAACAGGGAAATGCATTTTGCCGTTTAAATCTTGGTGGGTAGGTGGCTGAACGTAGTACACTGAAATGAAGAAGGCATTACTAAATAAGGGCCCAGTCTGGTTCCCATGGAAGGCAATGTACCTAATTTCTTGGTCCTTCCTTAGGGAAGTCGCATCTTCCTAAGCATCCAATGAGAGAAATGTGATGAAATGAGAATAGTCATGGTGACAAAATGATTACAAAACTATGTCGTGCATGACAAAGATTAAAAGTGTAAGCACCCTTTGCACCCTCAGACAATACGTGTGGATGTGAACCAGTCCAAGTTCAGCGATGCTCATTTACCCAACCAAGCCAGGTAATCACAGGGCACGGGTGCATCCCTTGTATCCTTCTTTCAGAGTTTTGCCCTAAAATATTCATTCTCAATGGCACCACATCAACTACCCAGGGATTCTAAGGGCCACCACCTCCTCTTGGCTTTATCTAGGTTTATGCAGCAGAGGAAGGATTGGATTTTTCTAAGCTGATCTTATGGAGCTCCGGGGAAGGCAGGTGGATGTTGAATAGCTAAGGCCCAGCAGAATACAAAGAATTTCTGAGCCAGAAGAGAGTTCAGCTTGGCAGTTCTCATTGAAAAGTATCTACACTACCCAGTAGCTTGTGCCATCTGCCCCTTCCAAGTACTAAGCCAGGATCATGCTATATGCCTTCTTTATCTCAGGTTCCTTCTCCAGTAGCTCACTGAGGCTCCATGGTACCCCATGCTGCAAACATCTACCATAGCAGCAGCCAAAGTAAAACTCAAACTACAGTTCCCCCCCCCTTCCTAATTCAGCTGATGAGTACTCCTTGACATGTCCGGCCCAGCCCTGAACTAAGGCATTTCAGGAACTGAAAAATGGGAACATCCCAGATAAGAGCTACGTAGTCACTCAACCAGACACTTCCAAATCAAGTGATTAGAACAGCCTTGTTTTAAGCTGCCTCATTCTCAAGCCAGTCATAGGAATTCTATTGAAAGTCTCTCATTCCGTCACCCATAAAGTTTCTGCATAGTAGAATTTGCTTGAGTTTCAGGTGCCAAAACAGCCCTGCTTTTAGACACCGGATTTCCAAATATATGCAGTCCAGAGCATAGTCCCCTCGATGCAGGCCAAGGATGAACTCTGGTTCTGCATAATTTACTGCTGTAGAGTCAATGTGAACTGAGGTATCTTGTTTTCTTATGAGATGTACTTATAAGACAAGGGCTAACAATACAGACCTAGTCTATTCAGTGCCTACCAGCTTCTAATATGTCTTTTTCTGCATGTGCACTTTTGTTTACCGAACACTGTGCGTTGTGAACATGAGCTGTACAAACCTGGTGAGTACAGAATGTCTTGGGACGTCAGCCTTCAGGGAGCAGGAGGCATTTGTGAGACAAAAATTGTATAACAAAAGGATAAAATAGATGGCTAACAGAGATGTATATGTAATAGGGATGTGCCCAGACCAGAACCATGATCTGGCCATGGTCAACATTTGGATGCAGATTCAAATCCCAGTGCTAAAGTTGTCCCTTATCCCTATTAGGACCAAACCAAACCCCTGGATTTGAATACCTTTGAACACTGGGGAAGGTCTGGATCCAGCTCAGACTCATCTCCAATATACGTGGATGCTTTCGCTCTTACAAATATTTTGTCATCACAATGTGCCTATTAAATATCTACCTACTGTAGTGCTGACGAAGAGTCCCAGATCTCCTTATCTGTTGCAGCAAAAATCTACAGGATGTGCTTATATTTACTGTATTTTTTAAATCATACTGAATATTCTAATGTCTGATATTTTACTGAAACCCCAATAGGATTCCTAACAGCAGGCACTTGAATCTGTTAGGAGATGGGAGAGCTAAACCTTTTTACAAGCCAGAGCTAAATACTGTATGTACTAACGTCACTTACCTTCATGTACTATGTCTTGTAAATAACTATAAATTAAGTGAACTCTCTTTTTAACACCCAGTATCTCCATGGCTGAAAACGTGTTAATTACGGAAAAATAGCCTTTTGTATAGGTTTAGCAGTTTCATTCTAAAAGTGATTAACCCACCTAGAATTTTGGGTCGACTGGGCTTTTATATATAAACAAAGCTTCATGGTTTGTTTAGACCATTTAAGTTTTTGCACATGTTATTCTAGTTCAGGGCATAAGCCAATCTCTGCCTAATGGGGATGGCAGGTCATTCCAGAGCTGTCTTCTGGGTTTCTTGCACCTTCCTCTTAAACAGCAAGTACTAGCCATTGTGCCAGCCAGGTTCTGGAGTAGAAGACCCATTACGCTGATCTAGGAGGACAGTTCCAGTCTTCATTTTACCTACCACCAGTGAGCACCTAGTTTTTCGTCACTCAAAATCCCCAGCTGCACTAAGCTTGCTTTTTCACGTCTGAAGACGCTGTGGGCGTGTCGAGATGGAGCGTGATTCAATTTCAGATTTGTACAAGGACTGCCAGAGCTGCATGGTTCCGACAGGAAGGAAGTGAATGTGCTAGTGAGTGGCAGTGAACGATTGTATCTGAAAATCAGTTGTCATGGCTAGTGGAAAGGCAATGCTGCCTTCTGCATGTAAAGAGCTTTGAGATTTGGCAATAAAACTCCTTTTTAAGCACACTCGGCTTCAGAGCAGTTTGTTCGTAACAAGAAGGAAGAGCAGGCATTGGGAGAGAGTATTAAGTCTTTGCTCAGATACGTTCTGTCACAGCCAAAGAGGGTTGTGCAGACTGTGTCCAGCCTAGTCTTTGGGCTAGCTCACGGGCTAGCCACAGATCTCAAGGAAGGGGCGGCACAAGTATGGACTGCCCCAGGAGCAGGCCAGGAATCAAAGTGCGACACTGATAACCCTGTGCTGAGGGCAGCTTACTACTGTCATGGCTGCTCTGGCTGGGATGCAGGCGCACGCTTCTCCCCCAGCTGTGCAGGAGGGGCGGTAGCACCCCTGCAGCAACAACTTTCCTTCCTCTCCCCACACAAACACACAGACTAGTTGTGGGGGGGAATCTCCCACCCCTTCCTCTCCCGCACCGGTGTATGACTGAGACCCCTGAGAGTGTTAGAGTTGACTTATGGGAACAGGAGCAGGTCCTAAAGCTGGGGAAGTTACTCAAGCAGATTGCAAGTGTCTGATTTAAGGGCAGTGTTGCCTAGTGGTTGCAGCAGAGGCTAGGAAGCCAGGGCTTTGAGTTTCTATACCCCAGACCACCACTGAGTATCTGGGTTTCTTTGGGAAAGTCACTTACTCGCCTTTTGCTTTATCCAGTTATAAAAGTGAATAGAACCGCTTCTGTGATCCCTCGCAGGAACGGAGGAATATTGCAGGTCACCTTTTATCGGAGGCTGTCCAAGCACCAGTTTGCTTAAGTGCTGTTTTTGGAGTACTGATAAAAGAAAACCGATCGATCCCAGATATGCAACTTACTTTAAACAAGATTTAATTACTTCCTTCCAGCCACTCTAAGAAGTGGCCTTTAACTGCATCACAGATTTTCTAGAACACTGATGTTGGTAAAATTAAATATCTAGATTAAATGAAGTATGTGGAGCACGTATTAATGATTTTAAACACATTTAGACCATAATGTAGTATTGACATACGAAACATTCCCCCTTTTGCTTCTCCTCCCATGTAAATGCAGAGATTTATGGTCAGAAGTAGAGCTGAACAAAATGTTTCAGACTTTTTGCCAACCGAAACAGTTCCTGAAATTGTCTCCATTTAGTTGAATTTAAAAAAAAAAAAGAAAATGAAAAATCGAAACGTTGTGTTCCGACGTTTTCAAAATGAAATGTTTTTATTTTTATTCAAAAGTTTGCCTGTGTCGAATTTTGCCTCCATTAAACCAGTTACACTAAAAAAAAAAAATTAAACATTTTTGTTCAACCTAAAACAGATTTTTTCACCTTTTTCAAGGTCACTGCCGAATTTGAATTTCAAGGTCACTGCCAAATTTGAAAAAGTGTGTGTTTTGGGTCAACCTGAAACCTTTTTTCCCAGTTCAGCCAGTGAACAGCTCTAGCCAGAAGGGACCATTATGATCACCTAGTCTGACTTCCTGCATAAAAACAGGCCCTAGGTTTCACCCAGTGATTCCTATATCAAACCCAACAATTTGTGGAGGAACTTAGAGCATCTCTTTCAGGAAGACCTCCAAGCCCCAAGTGATGGAGGATTTGCTACATTCCTGGCTGGTCCATTCCAATGGTTAATTACCCTCAGAGTTAAAAATGTGGATCTTACCTTAAAACTGAGCCATAAACTACAAAGCTCTCCAAGATTTCGCCTTTCAGTTCAAGGGAGAATTAGAGGAATTAATCAAAGGCACAAAACACGGCCACAATATTTAGAGACAGAAGAACCCTATATTTCATTCTCCTATGCAAGCCCACACATTTTGGAAAGCCAATTTTTAATTTGTTCCTGGAAACTTAGTCACAATATCCCCCAGTGCCTTACCTCATGGTTATGCAAACTGCATTATTCTTGTGACAACTGCTGATGTGGCACTGTTTAACAGTTAACAATTTTGTGCTTGGCAAGATGATTCCTGCTCGTCAAGGAGCACGTGAAGTATTATTAAGCAGTGTTTCCCACCCACCCTCCTACCCGTCCATAGTTATGGCCCAGTTCTGCAAAATAGAACTAGCCTCGGAAGGGTCTGCAGGATCAGCCCTTAAACCACCTGCTTTCAGCTTTATGGTTCTCTCTGGTCTTGCTAGCCTGTCTTGTTAGCGTTTAAAGGCCAAGGGTGGGAATTTTATACAATTTCTGCAAGAGGTTGGCTGGGCCCCAGCAACCAGGCTATATGACTAATAACCCACTGCCCCCCTCCAACACTCATCAGTTTTAAAATACTGAATCTTGTTCTCTCTCACACGGGGAATTCAGAGGCCTGTGTTGCACCTGGAGCTGCAGGGTGATATATTACTGCTCAGAACACGTGGAGCATCTCCACACTAGAAATTCCCCCAGACCCATTGCCTACATCTCCTTGCACATCTCCTATACTTCCTGCTACCTCTGCTTGGCCCAAGGTCTCCCCTTTCCTACCTCATCTCCTAGCCCTGACATCACCCCTTCTCTCCTGCTGTCCCTAGTGTTTGGAAAAGCCTCTTAATTAACATTCACCAAGTGCCCTCTACCTCCTATTCTCTCTATCAAACCCCTTCCCAAACTATCCATTCCCAAGAAGCATAGAGGCGTCCTATGCCATCTTGTGCCTTTAGACTTAAAGCTCTTTGAGGCAGGGACACAGACAGACACACACGCTCAACTTTGTGTATAGCCACGCTGATATAAGTATCATTTTACTTGTGCAGCTGTCATTTGTCCTCCTTACTGATCATCTCATTTGGATTCAGATCTCTAGGAACCCCCTGGAGGAGGGCTAGGTTCACACATTAGATGGTGCCCCAATGTTTGGGGGCTGCAATGGAAGAAGATTAATTTTAAATGGGTTACTTAAAAATAAGGGCAAGTGAATCAAATTGACAAGAAGTTAAAACTCAGTCCCCACTTTTGACTCACATCATCATCCGCGGAGTGATGCTGCGCTTTTATAGCATCTTTCCCATCAGGATCTCAAAGCACTTTCTGGACATTTACTATTCTTTGTGCTACCATATAGCCCTGGAGTCCCAGCCATGGGCAAGAACCCGATTGTGCTAGATGTTGTACAGACCCAGAACTAAAAGACAATCCTGCCCCCAAGAGATTACAATCTAAATCCTGAATTTAGCCTCAATACCCCTGTGAGGGAGGGAGATATTATTACATACAGGCCACAGCTGAAGAAACTGAGGCACAAGAGAGGCTAAGGCCTAGATTCTCAAACATTCGAGTTCTGCGTCTCTCTGCTTTTGGTTGCTCCATGGACATCTTGCCCCTGAATGTCAGAAACGCTGATGTTCATGTTTCCAGTTGAAGTCAATCCGAAAATTGAGAGAGTTAAAAAAAGTGAGAGTCCACTTTTGAAATGTAGTCCTTTAATGACTCACCCATCCCCCTCCAGAAGTCCTTGGGCAATGGCAGGAATAGAACCCAGAGTTCCTGCCCTTGAATGGGTATAAAATATTGGACTTAAAAGGCAGCAGGTTTAGGGCATGTCTTTCTGGGACAAGGCGTGCTGTTAGGCAAGGACAGTGCAAGAGGAAGAGCCCCGAGTGACTACGAATGCTGCGTGATGGGGTTTGTTGTTTAAACATGAGGGCGAAATAAGAAACTTGACATTCTTTTGGAGGCATTTCAGGGTGAACAATGAGGTCATCTCGTGCAAAGACTGCAAGGGCCTGTATGAAGGAAGAGGTCAAGGGGGTAGAAGGAGGGAGGATGTGGGTGGACAATACTAAGAATTATCTGGGTGTAGAGATGAGACAAGAGTATTGCAGACAGATCCTGTCATGCCTTCCCCACGTGGGCCAGACAACTTGCAAAAAGAGGCTGTTGCAGGGGTTACTGGCTCCCCCTCCCCACACCACTTATGTCAGTGTTTAATGGCCTCTTGGCTTCCAGAAGTTTCACAGATGCCTGATCTAAATTTGAAACATGTTTTGGGTGAGCTTTACTAAAGGAGAAAGGATGGCCTGGGGTTAAAGACACAGGATGGAAATCAGGAGAGCTGGTTCCTATCATGACCTTGGGTCAATCCTGTAGCCACAACTTCCTCATCTGTAAGGGGGGGGGGGCGTCTCCTAGAGCTGGTCAAAAAAAGTCTCTTTCAGTGAAAATTTTTCCGTATTTTGGCTGATGAAGTTTTCTTTCTTTCTTTTTTTTTTTTTTTTTTTTTTTAATAATAAAAGAAACCCAACAACTTGAGGAAAACTGACTTTTTTGGGGGGTGCCAAGTTTCTACAACCCCCGCAGTAGTGTTTAATAAAACACACTTCTGGGACAAACCATTTCCACCAGCCCTGGATTCATCTTACTTAGTACCTCTCACCTGCACATGGGGAGCCCAGGTTCACGGACATCTATGAAAGCTCAGCTACCACATCGCGCAGTGTTCATATTCACTCAGGGCTCTTCCTCTTGCATTTTCCTCATCTAACAGGATACCTTGTCCCAGAAAGACATGCCCTAAACCAGCTGCCTTTTAAGTCCAATATTTTATACCCGCACACATCACGATCTTCCAGAGGTCCAACAGAAATGACAGCTATTGTTTATTGCGGACTCCCTCGGAGGAAATAAAGCAGCCAGCTCCATTTTAAGGCCTCTGCTACGTTAGCTGCCACAAGGAGTATATTTCTGAGGCACAGGTCTGGCTATGATGGCCCCATTACCCTAGTATATGAGCTCCCCAGAATCCCTACAACAACCCTGGTGAGGTAGGCAGTGCTGAAATCCCCAATTTTATGTAAGCAGTGTCAGAATGAGCTCCAGCCTGACATCTGGTGGTGAGGTGTGGCAAGGTGTGGAAAAGAACTTCAGGGGCCGATCTCATTTGCATAGGCACACCCACCCCACCTAGAATGAGGCCATAGCTGCCCAAATGGTCACTTTGGCTGCTGTGGGATCCCCAGTGTCTCTGTTATTGGGGCAGGAAGAATAAATTGTTATTACCCTGATTATGGGAACTGTGCTTGGAACTGTACTGGGCCTTTTGTTATGATAGAGGGACTCACCATCAACTAAGTAGCACTTGCTAGGCAAGGGTCATGGGTTCCAAAACTGTGTGAATTGAGAGATCAAGGGGATAAGTATTAATACTTGGTGGTATGGGCCCCTTGGTGAGGGCCTTACATGCTAATTGCATTTCCTCCTCTCTCCACTGTGGAATATCAGAGCTAATTTTGATTCCATTAGGAGTCTAGTTACAGGCTGCTGAGCTCACTTTGGGCTAATGGTGCACCAGCACTGAGGCTCCCCTACTACAAGCTGAATTCAAGTAAGAGCTGAAATCACCGAGCACTGTGTTACGTAGTGGGGGAGTCTGAAGATATATTGTGGAGCAGTTTCTGGGATGGCTGGAGTCCCTTGTGGACAGGCTGGTGGAGCAGTTCATAGGATGGTGGGAGCTGCTTGTGGGACGCAGAGCGGAGCAGTTTGTGGGGCGGTGGGAGCTGCTTGTAGGATGTGGAGCAGAGCAGTTCGTGGGACGGCAGGAGCTGCGTGTGGGCCGCAGAGCGGGGCGGCTGGTGGAGCGAAGGCCTATGGAGCTGTGGGATGGTCAGCTTCAGATCATGTAAGGTGCCCCTTACCTCTCTTTCCCCCCCCATCTCCACCCAGGTTGGGAGGTAAAGCTCCGCAGATAAACTTTCTAACTCTGTGGCTGCCCTCACCAGGGACAGAGACTTTTGGGTCATTGGACTTTTGGTGATTTGGGGTTGCTGGACTCAAGAACCAAAGGGAAAGGGCATGCCCCAAATTTGCTTGGGGTGGGATTTTGCTCATGGGTTGTGTTATGAATCCTGTTGGTAGTGTTTCCCCAACATAATGCCACATTGTTTCTCTCTGTTATTAAAAGGCTTTTTGCTACACTCAGACTATGTGCTTGCGAGAGGGGAAGTATTGCCTCTTGGAGGCACCCAGTGGGGGTGGTATATATTTGTCCCAGGTCACTGGGTGGGGGCTCGAGCCAGTTTGCATTGTGTTATTGGAATGGATCCCCTAGATATTGAACCCGGCCCTTGTTGCTGCCAACTCTGACGGGCAGAAGGGTTACATTTATAGATGGGAAACAGAGACCTAGAGAGGCTATGTGACTTGCCCAAGTTCACACAGGAAGCCTGAGAACTGGAATCTTTGATCGTTTTCCATGGAAGTGGTCTTACTTCCCAGCAGCACAGATGGCAGCCTATCTGGGTTGGTTTTACTGAGCAGAGCCAATACATTTGACTTGTTTTCGTCTGAGTCTAAGCCTGAGAAGAACTAGTTAACTTTTAAAAAGGCTCTGAATGCCAATTGTACTTTGTATGCAAACTGCTGGATTAAGGAGGGGCTGTATCCAAATCTCAGATCATAATATTCAAAGTAGTAAGACCCTGATCCTGCAGTTGCAGCCATGTGGGTTCAAAGTTCTCCCCCTATGCAGATGTAATTGCAAGATCAGGGCCTCAGAGCAAAACTGGCAGAGGGCCAGTCAAGATGTGGAGTGAGTGGGATTTAAGCAGCACAGACCTTGCACTGGCTTCACCCTCACTGACCATTTACTTCAAGGATCATTTAAAAGTTGGATGGGAGTTGAGATCAACCCTAAGCTGTGGGCACATTCATTTCGGTTGCAGACCACAGTGGCTACACTCTGAGGTGGTTTTTCAAGCTGCATCCATCACCGGCCAGGGAAAGGAGTGTCCTGTACTGCTCAAGGGGAGGAAAATAGTCACAGTGAGTTCAAAGAGTCTCAGAACAGGGCCATTTTCACATTTCTTTAGAAATCTGATCCCATTTTTGCAAAATACTTGGACAAAAAGGGGATTGTTTCCTTCTGGAAATTGGGCTAATTTTGAATGAAAGTATTTTCGCTGCCAAAAAATCATCCTCCTCCTTGATCTGGTCACCAAATCACCATTTTTAGCACAAAAATAGGAGAGGGGTTTCTAGAAGTTTTGTGTGACCCTGCTCAGCCACATGGTACCTGTGACATTGACAAGCTTCAGAGAAGTCTTAGCCAGGTGGGATGTGGTCTTCTGGCTGGGCTGCTCCACAGGAGAAAAGAAGAACTTCTCAGGCCATGAACCAGGACTCAGTGGACCCTCCCATTCACCTCCACAGTTCACAAAGTCTCCTGAAAAGTTAGCAGCAGGAGCACAAGATGCAGCTGTTTCCCACCCTGTTATCCTGGAGTTCTCGTGGTGTCCAAGTATACCTCTTCCAGCAGCTCTCCAATCTTGTATTGCCACCGGGGCCCCAATCCTGCAGTGACCTCTCCAGGTGGATGGACCCTGTACCCACACAGAGCCCCCCCCCCCCCCAACAGGGCTCCACCCAGGCTTGGGGGGGGGGGGCGCTGAAAGCACAAGATCAGGGCCTCAGGCCTGGTCTCCACCTAAAACTTAGGCTGACCTACCTACATTGTTCAGGGCCGTGACAAATTTCACACCCTGTGCAGTGTGGTCAGGATTAGACCCTCCGATTGGCTCAGAATTCTTCCGCTGGCCTAGCGACTGCCTCTTGGGGTGGTGGTGGGGGAGGGTGGTATGACAGATCTGGAAAAACCCCTTCCGTCGCTGGACGGAATGTCCACACTACAGTGATGCAGCTGCAACCGTGTCACCGCAGCGCTTGTCACACAGACATACCCTCCGATGGTTACTGCACGGAGACACTCAGGATGCTACTGGGCCTTCCTTCATCAGTTCAACGAGTCAGAAGGGGGGGGGGGGGAGACTGAGCAATTCAGTGTGCTGGAGAGACAGTGCAGAATGGCGCAGTACTGGTTAGCCTGGCGTAGCTAGAGCACACTGGGACTTCAGATTAGCAATATAGTGATCTGCACCGGAAGGCAGTTAAGCAGATAAGATAACTCAGATCATTCCCTTTTCAGGATAATGACATTGTCATGATGAAGGCAATTGGCTCCGGCTGCCTGTTAAGTTCTTAGGACGCCCGGCCTGTCAGGGGCGGCGGTGAAGGTGACTGTAAGATGCGTTAACAGCCCACAGGAGCCCTCTCTGCTTCCGCCACCCTTCCCTCTTCCAGTGCAGTGCGCGGTCAGCTCCTCACCACCCCCAGCACGCCGGGCCGACCACCACCCTCCTGTGCGGGGGAAAGTTCACCAGCGTCGAGGGAGCACAGCCATGCAACTGGGAAACCAAATAAACTCAGCCTAGCGTTGGTCGCCAAGACCTCAGCTCAGTGGGAAAGTTTCCACAGAGAAAGGAGCAAGTTGCTGGGTGTGGAGGTTTGAGGTTTCTGAAATCAAAACAAGGTTTCCCCTGGGCTGCTCGTTTGTGAAATGTTTTCACATCTGACTAACACTCACCTGGCCTCTGTGTCGCAAATCCTGCCTACGCATTCACGTTTTGGGGTCCGCTGCCATGGAATAAGGAACCTTCACGTACATTAGAGGATATTAGCATTGTTCTGCGCTCTGAGCGGGGAGCGGCGTGTGTGCAGACAGTGACCGGCAGGCTTCAGCTGTTCACTTTGGAGAAGCACCCCGCAATCCAGACGCGGATTTGAACTGCTGAAGCCTGGGCTGCCATCTCACAAGGCTCAGCGCTCCCAGAAGATGTCTACTTCTTCCTGCTAGTCCAGAAATCCCGCAAGGGCCCACACAGGATAGTTTGGCACCTCCGCTTCCCCTCCCAGACAGAACCAGGAGACACCCCGGAGCATAACAATGAACCAATCTGTCCAAAAGTAATCAAACTAGTTACAAACAGCAAAAGGTGGCGTTTGACCAGGCTCTGCTTCAGGCAATAAAGGAGGCATCAGAGTAGACGCAGAAGCAAAATCCTTCCCCCCCAGTGGTGAACCCGGGCCAATACTAGATCAGGAGGAGTCCAATGGAGAAGGAAGTCTGCTGATAGGCGAGAGCACCCCAAGCAAGGCCATCGCTAGCACAAAGGATGCTGGAGCATGCTTCGGAGCCTAACGCTGGTACTGTGAATGCAGGCAACGCACCCAGGGCCAGATCCCGGTGAAATTCTAAGCTAGGTTCTGTACAATCCACTTCCTCCACCTCTAGCACTGACCTTTGGTTGGAGCTGGAAGGGGGCAGACAGATGTCAAGGCCCAGGAACGGGGAGTAGCCCAGCAGAATAAATCATTGCGTTGGCAATATGTGCCATCTGTTTCTAGGTAACCCAGAGAATTCCCTAGTAAAGGGATGTCAGAGGAAAGCTGGATTCACTTTGGCACTGACTGGTTATCCCTAATGGTGCTGGTGCCCGGCTTTACCCCTCCACTTCCCCGGGCTGTCCCAAACTCTGCCCCTCTCAGTGGGGCTGTTCGGAAGGTGGATGGCACAGCGTGTGTGATGGGCCATTGCTGAATGCCAGGTATGGAGCCAGAATGCAAATGTCCCTGGGCAAAGAAAGGGGGCAACACTCAGCCAGTCTGACCCTGCGGTGGGGCTCCCTAGACTGAACACCACCCTGTGCAGCTGGGGCCCAACAGCTCAGGATTGCAAGCACCTTCCATTGCTATGGACCTCACAGGTTGGTCCTTCAGTGCTGCTTCCTGAATCTTCCATAGGATCAGGACCAGCTAGAGGAGTAGGAGCAGAGGACTGCAATAGCATGCAAAGCCTTGCACTGCAGCGGTAACCCCACTGTGCTAGGTTACAAAACCCCCAGGATTGCCCTGAAGTCTCCAGGAATTAAAGATCATGTCAGGTGATGACACCTCCAGGAATACGTCCACCAACATTGGCAACCCTAAGCCCTGTACAAAGACAAAGTAAGAGAGAGAGTCCCTGTCCTGAAGGAATTGCCCTTTGTCCGTCTTGTCTATTTCAATGGCAAGAAGAAGGAGGTGCTATTATCCCCATATCATGGATAGGAAACCAAGGCCCAGAGACGCATGGCCAGATTTTCAAGAGCTCCGTCCCCAGCAGCTCTGACTACTCTCCATGGGAGCTGGTGGGTATTGAGCACTTTGGAAAACCTGAGCCTAACGGTACGTCTACACACCAATAAAAAAAAACCCAGAGCACCAAGTCTCAGAGTCCAGGTCAGCTGACTCAGGCTGCGGGGCTATCAAAATTCAGTGCAGGTTTAGGTTCAGGTTCAGGCTGGAGTCTCCCCCTGGTGGGGTCTCAGAGCTGGAACTCAGCCCAAACATCTACACTGCAATTTTATAGACCCGCAGCCTGAGCCCTGCGAGCCAGCTGACCCAGGCCAACCACGCGTCTTTTATTGCAGTGTAGACAAACCCTAAGTGACTTGCCTGGGGGTCACCCAGGAAGCCTGTGGCAGAGAGTCTGGAACTGAAGCCAGAGCTCCTGAGTGTCTCACCCTTCCCCAAAAGTGTGATGACACTGCAGTGCATGTACTGCTAACTGGGTAGGATAGGGTGGTGATCATAACCTTGAACGCTTCTCTTTGCAGGACTTCATTAAGTTGTATTACATCACCTTCAGGCTGTGCTAGCCACGGTACAGACATCATATAAAATACACTCCCTGCTCTGAAGGGGGACCTAGCGCCACCTTGGAAAAGCAGGAAATATTTCTTCTCAGTGGACAGAGGATGAACTGAAGCCCAGAGAAGATTGTGGCCAGATTTTCAGAACTGCCAAACTGTAGCAAACCAGTGACTGCAGTGAATTTGCTAGTGCCCTGTGCCCAGCACCTCTGGAAATCAGGTCACTGGTGACTTGTCCAAGGCCCCAGAAAGAATCAGTGTATTGACTGAGGACGCAGCAGCTCCTGGCTCTCTGACCTGTGCTCGCACCACTCGACCATAATTTATTGGAGCGATTGTGAAGTGACTGAAAGAGGCCTATTAAGTTCATGCTTCATGGGCAGCTGTAAAGATTTAGCGTACATCCTCAGATCTTGGTTATAAAAAGAATTTCCTTTCTAATCCGTCTCTCTACGGGGGGGGGGGGGGCTCCCAACTTCTCCTTAAACAGGAAAAGCCTGTGAGCTCTGATAAGCGGAAATACGTCCCACGGGACCGAGTAAGAGGCAGACAGCAGAAAAGAAGAGGAATATGGCAGTGAGGAGTGATGCACAGGTGTCTAAGGAGGCAGATTGTGATCACGTAAAAAAGAGAAAGTGCAGTAGCAATTAAAATGTGTGAAGCTGTGTGGCTGGAATCATGCAGTGTGTGTGTACATGACCTCATTTATGGATGCTAGCGCTAGGAAAAATTGTGTGTGGGGGGAGAATCTATAAGTGATTGTGTACACTACAAATACATTGCTGTGCATGCAGTGTAAACCCAGCCTTGGGGCCTGAGATCTGCAAGCCAGCCAGCATGGGAAAACCAGTGTGTGTGATGGAAACATTTGATAAACATATGACATCTGTCTTCTGTTTCCGGTGCTCTGTACAGAATCATCAGGCAGAAAATCTCTCGCTGCTTGGAGAAAAGCTGAATTTAACAAACAAACACACAGTGATCTACTGAGACTTACTAAGACTCAATTCATCTCAGTTTACCCAACACAAATCAGATCTAAACCAGAGTCAGGACAGCCTGTGTACTTTCTGGATTCAAGCACTTTTTCCTTCATGAACTGAGCAAAGTTCACACCCAAATAAATTCAAACCACCTGCGTTGGCGTAATTATTTTCCATTTGCACTTGATATGCCGAAAACAAGTATCCCCACTGGATTTCTGCATCCCTTGGAGGGGTCATTTCTGCACCAACAGCCAAGGAGTTCAGCAGCAATCTTAAGAAAAGCCTGTTGGACAACAATAAAAACATGGATTGGCCTGAAATTCTGTACCAGCGGAGTTCCTTGCAAACCATACAATTCCAGCTGCTGTATGTTCCATCCCCCTTCTCTGAGCCCAAGACCATGGAATTACTCATTAGCCCTGGAACAGAACCATTTCTGTGAACTTGCACATGTCCAGGGGGCAAAGACAGATGTGATAAGCTCTGGAAAAAAAACAAACAAAAAAACCAAAAACACAACACCACACAGAGAGCCAGAAATGAAACACTTCCAAGGTTGCACTTAAGCCTCCTCCTAACACAAGGTGTTGCTTCCCCATCTGTTCCCTCATTAAACTATCCATGGGCTAAAAGAAAATTATTTGCTAGAGCCCATGTGTTTTCATTCATCTTATTTAACGCAGTTTCTATTAGATGCTCAGAATCAGAATTGCACCCCTTCCTTATCATGTTTTACATGATGGAATTAACACAATCAACTCAACGTCAGTGTAAACATCCTCCTGCAGAACTGTTGTGGGAGCCTATTGGAAACCATGTGAAAATTCACACTGCCTGACTTCAGCAGGAGCAGGACTCGGCCCTCGGTTTTATGGCCTCAGTTTCCCGCTGCACTGAAGAAGCCGCAAACGGTGTCTCTCTAGGACCTCTAGATCACTTCTGGGTTGTTTGGTTTACTGCCCAGTGGGCCTGCTTCAGAGGTTAACACCATGCTCTCAGGATAGATTATTTCAGGGCCTGGTTTCATTTTTGCCGCTCGTTGCGGTTTTAGAAGAAGGGAGGGAGCAGCGCTTGAGTGCTTAACCCAGGCAGCTTGTTCAGAGCCACTGACACACTAGCTACAAGCTGAGGCAGTCCGGAGAGCTGCAAAGTAAGCAGGATACGCTGGGCCGGTCAGCGGAAAGGACATTTCATAATCTGCGCTAGTATTTTGGATTCCTGCCAAGCCAAGATTTCCTTGCTTCGGAAGAGCCTTCACACTTGCTGCAAGACCATCCATTTATCTGCAATGGGATTTCTGCTACAAGCCACTATAAATTACAAGAGACCAAAAGAGATTAATTTGGTGTGAACTGTCCATTCTAGCTGGGACATACTGGGCTGTATCTACTTTTCTATTACGTGCATGTTTAGACAACTTTATTTATGAGGCAGCCGCAGCTGTTCTTCTGTGGCGATCCCTGCTGCCGAGTGTGGGGGGAGGAGCAATTACCACACACAGAGCAAACCTTTGTCAACAGAGATCTAACTCAGCCTCAGATCCACCACCTTGTGCTTTTCCGCAACGCCATGTGCAGAGGAAACAGTGACCATGAAAGCAAGGGCTCAGACCTGCTCCCACTGAAGTCAGGTGAAGGCAAGGTGAATTTTCACATGGTCTCCAATAGGATCAGTGAAAGTAAAAGACAGAATCAAACAGAGTATGGCAATTTCCTTTAGCCCTGATCCCCCTACTACCCTAAAGGCCACCCTGGCTGGTGATCAGCCATTAATTCCCTGATCCATATGCCCATCACTGCAGTATCCAGGCTCCTCTAGGTGGAGTAGGACTGGCCACAGCTCACGCTGGGGGCCATCATGTGCTGACTAATCAAAGTAACCTCTCCATCCATAGGACCTGAGCATGCTGCCCCCACAGGCTCTCACCAGCCCCAAAGTACAATATATTTCATAGTGCAACAAAGAATTTGCCACTGCACCAGTGAACCACCTTCTGCCGTAGTCTGCCCCCAGCAGTGAGCTTTGCTTGAGACTTTAGAGGAGAGAGTTACCAAAAGCTGATTAGGCAATGGTCCGTATAGCAAGAAGATTCTATGCTGACTTCTGTGGACATCAGCTGATGGCTCCAAACTCGGGGCATGAGGATTATCCCCACCAGTGTTACCGGAGATTACCAAACTCTGCGGCTCAGGTTTTTCTTTGCATTACTGGCGCAAAGGTAACAGACAAAGGGTGGGAGGGGAATCAGATCACTCACCCAGGGGACTTGAACCCAGGTCTCTCTAGACCCACTGGCTCATGCCATTTCTCAGTTTGAATTGCCAATGGAACTTCTTCAAAGTTCTACATTGTGCCAGAGGTTTTGGTCTAGACTCAGCCCTACTTGTTGTTATTGGTCATAACTATTATTGTTCATTCTCTTTATTGAGCATTACCTATTAGCATGCATGGGTTAAGTTTTAGCTTTTCCTCAGGGCCTTCATTTCCTTCTCTATATTGTCCCTGGCCTTCCTCCTTTCTAAAGCCACTCCCCACCCTGGCTCTGTACTTGAACACGTCCTGCACAAAGGGAAGAGGAGCCACACTAAGAAGAAAGCCAAGTCTAAGCCACGTAAGAGAGCAGGGGCACGTGGATATTGGTCCTTTTGCAAATTTATCCCCCCACCACGTGAGAGCTGGAAATGGTGGAGCTGATTTGAGCCAGGCATCTCAAGCTCTTCTAGCTAAACTGCCTAAAACTGTATTTACTCAAGAGACAAGCTTTCAGATAGTTGTCCCTGTCCCACCTACTGCTGAACCTTCCGTCACCTCATGGCTCCTCCGGAACCTCTATGTTTTGTAGAAGCAAATCACAGGGAATGAGGAAGCAGGTTGTGATTGGACAGTTTGGTTTTTTCAAGTTTGATTCCTGCAGTGAAATAACTAGAGCCCTGTTCTAAGGTGCAGACTCCAGTAAAAAGGATTCCTTACTTATAAACAAGGGACCTGGTTCTGATCTCATAGACGCTGACTTACGTAAATCTGGAGTTGTGCCATTTCAGTCACTGGAACTACTCAGGATTTAGACTGGTGCATGTAAGAGCAGAATCTGGCCCCTGGTTTCTCCTGGAAAGAACACTGGGCTGTTTCATACAGAACACATGCAATCCGCTTTCAAAAAAACCAATCTCATTTGCTTCCAAGTGACCCTTTAGCAGTAGAGCCCTCTGGGAGTTCCTAATTCATAACTGAGACAGACTAGAATCATGCCCAAAATATTTCATACGAGTTCTAAACAAGCCTTGCCAACACCTTTTCCTATAGGCCTCCATGCAATCCCTGTTTCCTTGCAGTCTTAAGTCACTGCCCAGCAGACATCACATAGCCCTGTCTACACCAGGGAAGAGCACAGGCTTCAGCATAAGCTCAGTGGAACCTGTGCTGAATATGGCTTGCCCTGATGCTCCCTTACAGCTAACCCTGTAGTCAGCACCAAGTCAGCTAGCCTGACTGCTGAAGCCATGTGATTTCCTAGTGTAAACAAGGGCCTGGGCTGTTACTGGGGGAAGATGATGGAACGAGCATGCCACAGAGCTGCTCTTCCTTGCTGTAGCCCTTCTGGGCTCATCTGCATATGCATTGGCAACTGGTTTTCTAAGGAGCTGGATGGCAAATTTCACGTTTGAGGCTACTGCTGCAGCTCCCTCCCGTGCAGGCTTCTAAGCCAGAGAGCTTTTTGTTGAGACGTGGCTGCACTTTGTGGGACGCAAACTGGAGTCTGCTAGAAAACATTCAAAAAGAGGAACCCCTAGGGAAGTGAAAAGTCCACTAAATTACCCCATACCAGGAAGTATGTGTCTTTTCAGTAGACTCTGCTAACCACATGCATAGATATCGCTTGGATTCATGTAATCTATACAACGTAGTCAGACAAAGCATCCAGTATGTCAGATCTACAAACATTGGCCAACAAGACAAACAGATATATAACCACCTAGGACTTCATGTCCATTACTGTTCTGCACACCACAGGCACTTGGAATTGTGTTGGGCCAGCAGTGATAAAAAGCCCTCAGATTCACTTTTTGCTTGAGCACTTTGTGCTTTATGCAGATGGAGAATCTCCATTAGTTGTTAGTAGTATATGGACAATGACACACAGCTGAGTAATTCTGATCCCACCTAGCAGAGGGCAAAGACACAGACACTACCTATTACATTTCTATTACACAGCAGCTAGTGACATATCTTTGGTGTTTTACAATACAGGGTATGGGCCTACCTCTGAGATGATCCTCATTCTAGTCCTGATTTTACCTATGCTCCATAAACAATTTTGTTGTTGACCATTTACATGAGAAATAGAGACTCACGAACCTAATACCATAGAATCACTTACAATGATCAGGGATTCAATCCTTCAGTGTAATTTGTATCCGTCATCTTTGTCAGTCTCCCACATTTGAGCGTTAGCAGGCTGAACGGTAAGGATACAGCCACAGACTCCAAAGTAGAGACCGAACTTAGATGTTCTTCTACACCCCCGGCTAATTCAGACAGAGGCCTCATCTAACCAGGCACTTGCCCGTTATGCAGTTCTTTTATCAAATGGACGAAACTCCCCCCAAGAAGCTGAGGGCCAGACACTTTTCAGTCTAACCATCTCCATGTATGTAGACAGCAGTCATCTGATACAGGGGCAGGCCTAGCTAAGGTGCCAGAGGTACACATCAGAGGCATAGGTTTGACCTGCCAATCTCCAGTAAGTTGCTGATCTGTATCAGAGTTGTCCCTAAGAGCCTCAGCGGACTTATTTCTGCCTGTAATAGGAATGAGAGCACAGCTGAAATGCCTCTCTCCAAGCTGTTGGAAAAGCTACCTGGGCATAAGAGAGTCTGGAAAAACAAGCAACACGGTACTGAGTGACCAGCTTGTGCCAATGGACATTGATGAAGAACTGAAGCGTTGAGCTTGCTCAGATGCTGTCTGTGTTTCATCCAGCCATCAGACAGTCTCTGCTTAACTAAATATTTGACTTCAAAATTGGGCTTGAATTATTACTGGCACAGCTTTTGAGCGACCTGGGTCCCTTTAACAAGTTGTTATTCTGTGGGAGTCGGAATAAATTATTTGAGGAGGTTCTGGATAAACTCTTGGGTGTTTGTCGAGTCCTGGTAGCTTTCCAGGTCTCTGAAACCCCAGTATGAGTGACTGTTAGAGGCTAAAGGTTGATGTTTGTGTGTATTGCTGTGATGCCCTTCAGGGTTTTCTGTTTTCCAGCTTCTCACCCAAACTCATAACCCATCCTAACCCTGTAATTGGGACACACAATCAACTTCTCTAGGAAACATTCAGTTAGCTGTTTCAGACTCAGAGTTGAATTACATCCAGCTGTTGGCACGTACGTACAAACACCCAGTGAAGTCAGTGGGAATTCTGTACCATTCTGGCCTGAGGTGGCCCAAAGCGATGGGCTTAGATCCTGAAAGGGCCTGCATAGTTCACCCACAAAAACCTCTCAGCCATTGTAGCTCAGGAATAGGTCCTGGACACGGCTGTGTGCATTAGAATGTGTTGGCATGAAAAGATGGAACGCGGGCACTGTAAACAATGGGCATAATTCGGATAATTTCTTGACTGTTGCATAATGCTCTTGTGATGCCCCATCTACCTGCCATGTCCCCCCCTGTAGGCAGCACAGAAAGTGTTAACTTTTCCTGACCTGCCACCAGCAACAGGTAGAGGGCCTCAATCTAATTTTTCATTCAAAGGCTGCTTATAATTTAAGACAAATTTTCTAAACCTTTTAGGTGTGCAAACGCTGATGCACAATGCAACTGCACAGCTAATTTGGGAGCAACATTACACCCGCACATTGGTAACTGTGTGCAAAGCTGGCTATTTTCAAGTCACTTGCACATTGCATTCTGGTATAATTGTAACAGCCAACCCAAATGTAGAATTGTTCTTTTAACCAGTCATGGTTTTTAAGCCACTTTCAATATTTGGGGCCTGACTCATCACATTGCCAACCACAAGTATTACAATTCTGGTGCAAGCAAATGGGCACATGCCATCACATTGACTGTGCATGCAAATTAAGTGTACAGTGCCACCCATAAGAAGTGTTGGCACAAGAATAAATGGGAATAAACTGGCCATGAATAAGTTTAGGCTGGGAATTGGGTTTCTAACAATCAGAGGATTGAAGCTCTGGAATATCAGTGGGGACAAACAACTCAACAAGTTTTAGGATGGAGCTTGATAAGTGTATTAAATGGGTTACATCAGTGGTTTTCAAACTTTTTTCTGGCGACCCAGTTGAAGAAGTTTGTTGATGCCCGCGACCCAACAGAGCTGGGGATGAGGGGTTTGGGATCAGGGCTGGGGTAAAGGGTTGGGTTGCGGGGGTGAGGGCTGCAGGGTGGGGCCGGC
The DNA here is from genome assembly GCF_965152275.1 of Natator depressus. Taxonomy (NCBI): domain Eukaryota; kingdom Metazoa; phylum Chordata; order Testudines; family Cheloniidae; genus Natator; species Natator depressus. Next base: position 76,723,544 of record NC_134243.1, read on the forward strand.
AATGAGGGGGTTCAGGGTGTGGGAGGGGGGTCAGGGCTCGGGGCTGGGGGTGTGGACTCTGGGCTGGGGCCGGGGATGACGGGTTTGGGGTGCAGGAAGGGGTTCCAGCTTTGGGGGGCCTCAGGGCTGCGGCAGGAGTTTGGGACGCGGGCTTACCTCGGACAGCTCCCGGTCAGTGGCACAGTGGGGGTGCTAAGGCGGGACTGCACTGCACCCCCGGAAGTGGCCAGCAGCAGGTTCAGCTCCTAGGCAGAGGCGCACAAGTGGCTCTGTGCGGCTCTTGCCTGCAGGCACCGCCACTCCCAGCTCTCATTGGCTGGGAACCGGCCAATGGGAGTGTGGAGCCCTTGCTTGGGGCAGGGGAAGTGCGCAGAGCCCTGTGGCTCCCCTGCCTAGGAGCTGGACCTGCTGCTGGCCCCTTCTGACACCACGCTGCACCCCGGAACAGGTAGGGACTAGCCTGCCTTAGCCAGGCAGCACCACTGACTGGACTTTTGACTGGACTTTTAATGGCCCGGTCAGTGGTGCTGACCAGAGCGACCCAATACTGGTTTGAAAACCACTGGGTTATATGACAAGGTTGCCCTGATAAGACTGGAAGGGACCTCCTGGGTTATGTTCTTAAGTCACTTGCAGCCAGTTTTTTAGACATGAGACAAGAAATAGCATCTGGCAGGATTGGCTAAAATTATCCCTCAAGTAAGAAGAGTGCATGCAATGAGCCAGAGGACTATACTTCTTTCTGCATGCAGAATCAATACCAAACATCTATTGTAAGGGGGTTTGGATTAGCCGCTCACATTCTGCATCACTGTCCAATTCATTATGCCATAGCAATAGCAGAAAAGGGAGAAAGCGCCTTTGGGATCAGTCTTTTATTAAAGGGCATGTTGATTTCTATGTAAGTAGCTGGTAATAGTAGAAAACCTTTCAAGAGTCAGAAGAACTTTAGTGTCAGCAGAGAGCTGTTAGATCTTCCTACTCTCTAACATACCCCTATTCAGTAAGGTAAAATATATATATATATATAAAAGAACTTGCATTGTATTTTGCTGGATTCATCTATTGTCCTGGAACATCAGAAGCCTGGGACAGGCGCAAATTCCCACAGCATCTGTGTGCTATTTCAGTCCATAGGTTAGGATTAAGCAGCAAACAAGTGTGGGGTGATCGGTCTTGCCTGACTCAAGATCCAGAATGCACTTCTGCACAACCTGGCACCTAGCGTTACCACCTTTGAAATGAACCCCGCCCAGAGGCAATCCCAACACCCAACCACAAGACAACATTACACATGTGTAGAGTTGCCAATTTTTATCTACATCTCCTCACTCTCTCGTGACTCAAACCTCTCTCACGCCCCCGCGCAGTGCCCTTGCATGGTGGTGGGCAGGCAGCTGCTGTATTTTCAACAGTTTTGATCTGTTTAGCTTAAACTGCGGATGCAGGAACACTGCAGCCTCTTTAGCTGGACACAAACCTTTAACATTAGCTATCCCAGTGTATTGGGATAATAATGCAAATCTTTAGACCCACTAAAAACAACAACAAAATGGCAGATTTTTTTTTCTAGTCACCAGAAAAATAATTTAATCTATAAAAAAAATAACCAGCAGAGCCAGTCAAATACCAGCCAGATGGTTACCCTACTTTCACCCGATGATCTCAAAGCACTCATTCATGTTTATGATGGCAAATGCCTAGAGGCCCCAATTGACATAGGGGTATCAGTGTGCCAGACACCGTATATATGCATAGTAAGCGACAGTTCCTGCACTGAAGAATTTACAGTCTAAGGGCTTGTCTACACAGCCTCACAGTGCGGACTACCAGGGGATGAACAGACGTGTGCACGGAAGTGCTGTGCTGTAACTCTCCTCTGTGGACACCGCAGGCACGACCTAAAAGGTTCCTAGTTCGTGTTAAGAGAATTCTCTTCAAACAGAGTTACACCAATGTGAACCTTTCCCTTTGCATCTGCAGCGTCCACACAGGGGTCACAGCGCAACACTTCCATGCGCTCTGCTGTTCACACCCTGGTAGTCTGAACTGTGGGGCAGTGTAGACATAGCCTAAGTGGCCAGACCAAAGAAAATGTTCTCTCCATTTCACAGATGGGGAGCTGTGGTCCAGAGAGATTAGGTGACTTGTCCAAGGTCACACAGGAAGTCTGAGCCAGGAATTGAACTCGGATCTCCTGCCTCCACTCACGTGCGTTAGCCACAAGAGTCCCTGGGTAGTAAAAATAAAACTAGACTTTAGTTGTGAAGTTCAAGTCAGTTTCGGGGTGTTCTGCCCAAGTGATCGCTAGAGTATCTAGCGCCTGGGGATCTAAGCACCGATCCTGATCCAGCAGAGCTCTAGTGAAGACCTTAAATCTTACACCCAGACTGGGACACAAACATAATGCATCAGTCCAGTGCGCAAGAGCCACAGCACATTTTTCTTTCAGTGGCAATCACACACACCATTTCACCTGGGGCATTTCAGGTCCTTTTAAAAAAAGGTCACATCCATTTGCTTCAGACAGCATGTGGGAACCTCACGTGGCAAACAGCGGTTTTCCAGCACAGATAGACTGGTAAGCGTTTTAGCAACGGGACAGCCGAGAGGCTGGACTAGGAACCTACACACATCCTGCAAGCTCAGGATTCAGCCAGCTAGGGGATCCTAGCCTAAACTGTGGCACCCAGAATTGGACACCATACTCCAGCTGAGGCCTCACTAGTGCTGAGTAGGGAAGGACAATTACCTTCTGTGTCTTATGTATGATGCTCCTGTTAATATACCCCAGAATATTAGCCTTTTTTGCATCACCACCACATTTGGGGGCTCATACTCAATTTGTGATCCATTTAAAAAAAAAACAAAACAAAACATTCTTTTCAGCAATACTACCACCCCACTAGTTATTCCCCATTTTGTAGTTGTGGATTTGATTTTTTTTTTTCCTTTCTTAAGTGTAGTATTTTGCACTTGTCTTTATTGAATTTCACCTTGTTGATTTCAGATTATTTCCATGATTTGTCAAGGCCATTTTCAATTCTAATCCTATTTTCCAACATGCTTGCAGCCCCTCTCAGCTTGGTGTCATCCACAAATTGTATAAGCATACTCTCTACTCCATTATCCAAGTCACTAACGAAAATATTGACTAATATTAGATGCCAGACCCCATTTGATACTGAGCTGAAATTGTTTGAAGTCGGAGGAACCCAACAGTACTTTGCGACTTCCATTTGTTAAACAGACTCCCAGAGAGGATGACCTGTTAAATGGGCTCTTTGAAATGTATGAGCCAGCAGAAGAGCTAGGATGTTTGTCTGATCCTTCTGGTGGCTGTTTATCGCTTCTAGTTCACAGCTTCCATGTTCCCAGGTGCAGCTCTCTGGCACTGCTGTGGATTAGCTTGAACAAGTGCCCATGCAGCCAGGCTACCCTGCTTTTCAAGTCTCCTCAGATGCATCTGCTTCCTGGAGCCTTCTTCTGGCCTCCTCACTGAGCCAAAAGACTTAGTCAGACTTAAACCTGTTGTAACTCCATTGTCTTCATCGGGCCAGACCTGGTCCCTTAGAGATAACTACAGGGCTGACTAATCTCATTCGCTGTGAATTGTCCCCCTGTTCACCAGTGCAAAATGATGGAACACAGAGGCTGAAAGGTTACAAGTTAATAACAAAAACCAGACATACTGAGAGAATGAGCTGTTGACAATACTGTATTTGAATAGCTTAGGAGGGGTTCTGATGCACTTCACAGAAATATAGGGCTGGAAGGCTGCTAAAGAGGTCACTGATCCCTCCCTCCCCTCACAATGAGGCAGGACTAAGCAAATCTAGGTCATCCCTGACAGGTGTCTGTCTAACCTGTTTATGAAAACCTCTGATATTGGGGATTCCAGTGTCTCCCTTGGAAGCCTATTCTAGTGCTTAACTAATATCAAACCTAGATCTCCCTTGCTGCAAACTAAGCCAATTATTTCTTGTCCTTCCCTGGGTGGCCATGAAGAACAATTATCACTGTTCTCTTTATAACCAGACTTAACATATTTGAAGACTGCTATCAGGTCCTCTCCCACCCCCTCCGGCTCCTCTTCTCTGGACTTAACATGCCCTTTTCTTTCAACCTTTCCTCCTAAGTTAGGTTTTCTACACTTTTTATTGCTCTCCTCTGGACTCGCTCTAATTTGTTCACAGCTTTCTTAGCGTGCAGTGCCCAAAACAGCACACAGCACTCCTGCTGCTGAGGAGAGTGGAACAGTGACTTCCCAGGTCTTAAACATGCGTATTAGTACATCCCAGAATTACAGATGCTTTTTTTGCAACAGCATCACGTTGTTGACTCATTCAATTTGTGATTCATGACAGACCACTAAATTAGGGAAAGGAGGTGGATGAGGCATTTCTAGAACAACCAGCAGAAATATCCAAACCACAAGACCTGGTCCTAATGGAGGACTTAATTTATCCAGACATCTGTTCGAGAAGTGACACGGGAACATGCAAATTGTTAGGGTGCGGCGGCTCTGCACAGAGCGGGACAGGTGCACTCCAGTCGTGACTCTGCATCTTTGCAGGGCCAGTCTCCCTGCACCCAGTCTGAGCTGCCGGAGGGCTGCTCTCACTTAGACTGGCTGTAAACAGATGCCCCCATTTCCCTGTTATGCTGGCAGCAGGGAGATGGTATGAGGGCCACAGCGTCAGTTCTGTGGGAGAGGATCCCTCTTAAAGGGCCAGACTCTGCCAGGGGTACAGTGTGAACTGTAGAATCTGGTGTAGCTACTGGTAGCAGCCTCTTCTAACAGCTGTAGGTCATTAGAGGAGCTACAGATAAATAGCATGACTTCTCAAAATAGCATTGGCACCCTCACGTGGTCACCTTAGACACTGTATACACTCCCAGTCAGCCCATCTCAGAAAGGATACAGCAGAAATAGAAGATGCCCAGAGAAAGGCACAGAAACTGACCAGACACCTAGAAAGTCTTCTCCTAAGAGGAGAGCGTATAAGATTGCCTCCTCTCTAAAGAAACAGCCCCAAACAGGAAACCTGATGGAGGTATCTAAAATACTGCCATGGCATAAAGAGAAATACTGCCAGGTGCTCTTCTTTGCCTCCTCTCAATAATAAAATGAGGCTTTGAATTAAAAGGCAACAAAAAGTATCATGTGGAACTCACTGCAACAAGATATTGAAGCAAAGAGCTTAGCATGAGTCTACAAAATATTAGACATTTCTATGAATAAGAATATCCATATTATATTATACATAGGACCCTACCAAATTCACGGTCCATTTTGGTCAATGTCACGGACATCGGATTTTTCAAATCATAAATTCATGATTTCAGCTATTTAAATCTGAAATTTCACGGTGGTGTAATTGTCGGGGTCCTGACCCAAAAAGGAGTTTGGGGGGGGGGGGGTCGCAGTACTGCTACCCGTGGCGGTGTTGCCTTCAGAGCTGGGCAGCGGGAGAGCAGCGGCTGCTGGCTGAGATCCCAGCTGCGAGGACAGCGCCACCAGCAGTGCAGAAGTAAGGAGGGCGTGGTACGGTGTTGCCACCCTTACTTCTATGCTACTGCCTGCAGAGCTGGGCCCTCAGTCAGCAGCTGCCACTTCCTCATGAAATCTGTACAGCATAGGGTAAAAGCACACACAAGACCTAGATTTCACGGTCCATGACGCATTTTTCATGGCCATGAATTTGGTTTGCTGCTTGTTACTAGCAAAGCATTGTGAGAGACAGCCCAGACTGGAGAGTGAAGGGGGCACAGCGGTCCTGCGGTCCCAGGCTGCACCCTGGGGATATGTCACAATCCCATCTACTGCTTCTTCCCCCCCAATCCTCTAGGCCAGTAACCCTGTCACAGGAGGGCATTAGGTTGGCATGACAGGATTTGTTCTTGAGAAATCCATGGTGGCTATTCCTTATAACTCTATTATCCTCTTGGTGCTTACATATTGGTTGTTTAATAATTTGTTCTGGTACCTTTCCAGGTATCAAAGTTAGGCCGACTGGTCTATAATTCCACAGGCCCTCATAGCTCCCTTTTTTTAAGGATAGGTGCTATGTTTGCCCTTCTCTAGTCCTCTGGGACCTCACCCATCCTCCATCAGTTCTCAAAGATAATTGCTAATGGCTCTGAGATTGCTTCAGCTAGTTCCTTAAGTACCTTAGATGAATTTCATTAAGCCATGCCAATTTGTTATGTCTAAATTAGCTAAATATTCTTTAACCTGTTCTTTCCCCCTTGCTCTGAATATTAATTGCATTGAGTATCACCATTAATCTTTTTAGGGAAGACTGAAGCCAAATAGGCATTAAACACCTCAGCCTTCTTGAAGTCATTAGCTCTCCTCCCCACTAGGCTGAGGACCTACACTTTGTCTTTCTCTTAATGTATTTATAGAACTTCTTGTTGTTTTATCTCCCTTTCTAGTTGTAACTCATTTTATGCCTTAGCTTTTCTGATTTTGTCCCTACATGCTTGTACTATACTTTTTTATGCCTCCTTAGCAATTTTTCCATATATCCATTTTCTGTAGGATTTCCGTTTGATTTCTAGGTTATTAAGGAGCTCCTGATATAACCACATCAGCCTCTTGCTATTCTTCCTATCCTTCCCTCACATCAATAGTTAGCTCTTGTGCCTTTAGTATTGTCTACTTGAGATATTGCCAGCTCTCCTGAACTCCTTTATCCCTTAGGTTGTCTTCCCATGTGACGTTACCTACCAGGTATCTGAATTTGTTAAAGATTGCTTTTTTGAAGGCCATGCTCCTTATTCCGCTGCTTTCACTCCTTCCTTTCCTTGGAATCATGAAATCTCATGATCACTTTCACTCAAGTTTCCTTCAACCTTCAGATTTGTGACAAATGCCTCTCTGTTAGTCAGAATCAAGTCTAAACTGGCTGCTCCCCTGGTTACTGCGTCCACTTTCTGAAACAAAAAGTTCTTCACTGGGAGTTTGTCTGAATAAGCCTTCCACAAAGACTACTAGATCTAGTAGAATTGGTAAGGCAACTCCCATCTTTTCATGTACTATGTGTATATCTTCCTAATTTGTTAGTCTCTAAAGGTGCCACAAGTACTCCTTTTCTTTTATCTTCCTAATGTATTTTCCACTCCATGCATCTGATGAAGTGGGTTTTAGCCCACGAAAGCTTATGCCCAAATAAATTTTGTTAGTCTCTAAGGTGCCACAAGGACTCCTCGTTGCTTTTGCCGATACAGACTAACACAGCTACAACTCTGAAACCTAGATCTAGTCAGCGATTGCCATTCTGGTCACAAGGCTGTGATGGGTTGGACCCCATCCGGGAGGCCACCCGATGTGCTGGGGTCCCACTGAGCCTGCCCTCGCAAAGCTTTGTTGACCAGTCTCTGCAAGGTAGCACCAGCATTTACCAAACCAAAAGGTAATACTGCGAATTCATAGAGCCCTATATCAGGGATGAAAGCAGACTTTTGCTGTGCCTCCTCCTCCAGGGGGATCTGCCAGTAGCCTCTAGTTAGATGAGAAGTACTGAGGTATTTGGCTTGGCTCAGCACGTTGAGCAGATCATCATTTCTTGGCATAGGGTACGCATCTGCTACAGTAACAGCATTAAGCTTTCTATAGTCCACACAAAATCTTACAGTGCCATCCCTTTTGGGGCCCAAGAGCACAGGGGATGCACAGAGGCTGTCAGATTCCTTAATTACTCCCAGGTCCAACATGGTCTGTATTTCTGCATGAACTTGCTCTTTCACCTTGCAAGGCCTGGAAGTGGGGGGGAAGGTTGTGTCCCTTTTGTGAGGATTTTATAGGACAGCAAGTGCATTCTCCCTGGCTTGTTGGAAAACACCTCGCCGGACCCTTGCAGCACCGACAACCCCTCTCCATTTGCGACTGGGGTTAATTCTTTACAGATTTCAATGCTTTGCAGAGTTGATCCATCTTGGCATTCAGCCATCAAATCAGTGAGTGGGTGTGCCTCAGTTTCCCCTTCCACACAGCAGATCATGTTTACCCTGGCCTCCCTATGGTGACAGGCTTTGAGCCAGTTCATGTGTACCAGTTGGGAAACCAGTATCATCATGGGGCTTTTTAACTTGTTCGGTGTCCTCGCTTGCCACTTCTACCACCTCAAAAGGGGCCCCTCCCAAGAGTTTTGCATTTTGAAACTTTTTGCAGGGCTGAGTACAATCACCAAATCTCCTACGTCAAAAGTGCGTTTACAAGTATGTTTATCATACTGGCTGTCTTGGAGGTTGTTTTGGACAATTTCTATCTTGTCTTTTAACTCCCTTCTGAACATACTCAGTTACTGGTTCTTCCCTCACCTCATGGCATCCTTCCCATGAGTCTTTAATAAGATCGAGGCACCCCCTTACTTTTCTCCCATATGTCACAAAGGGTCATTAAAGTCTCTCTATTCCTGAACTGTTTTAACTTCTTATTTTACAGTCATATGGTATTTTCCTTAAACATCCTATGTGCTGATTACAATATGAACACAAACTATGCTAGACACTCGTTGTCATGCATTAAGGAGGCTTACAGAAAATTTTCACTTGGTTAGTTCTCCCTTCTAGCATTTAATATGCAAAAAGAGAAGGGTCTCTATAAGACAAGCAAAGCCTGCTTCATTTCAATATATCAGTCTACAAATCTAACCTCTATTTGTCATCTATACCAGTGGCTCTCAACCTTTCCAGACTACTCTGCCCCTTTCAGGTGTCTGATTTGTCTCATGTTACCCCAAGTTTCACCTCACTTAAAAACTACTTGCTTACAAAATCAGACCTAAAAATACAGACGTGTCACAGCACGTCGTTACTGAAACATCGCCGATGCTCATTTTTACCATAGAATTATAAAATAAATCGACTGGAATATAAATAGTGTCCTTACATTTCAGTGGATAGTACAGGGGTGACTCCAGAGCCCCAGGAGGCTCCTTGTCTCGGCACCGACTCCGGGGCTGGAGCTACAGGCGCCAACTTTCCAATGTGCTGGGGGTGCTCACTGCTCAACCCCTGGCTCTGCCCCCACTCCACCCCTTCCCACCCCCTCCCCGAGCCTGCTGTGCCCTCGCTCCTCCCCCTCCCCCCCAGAACCTCCTGCATGCCACGAAACAGCTGATCAGGAGGTGCGGGGAGGGAGGGGGAGGCGCTGATCGGGAGGGCTGCCGGTGGGCGGGAGGTGCTGGGAGTGGGGGAGCTGATGGGGGGCTGCTGACGTATTACTGTGGCTCTTTGGCAATGCACATTGGTAAATTCTGGCTCCTTCTCAGGCTCAGGTTGGCCACCCTGGTATAGCGTATAGAGCAGTGTAAACAAGTCATTGTCTGTATGAAAATTTTAGTCTGTACTGACTTCGCTCGTGTTTTTTTATGTAGCCTGTTATAAAACTAGCAAATCTCTAGATGAGTTGCTGTACCCCTGGAAGACCTCTGTGTACCCCCAGGGATACAGGTCTCCCTGGTTGAGAACCACTGATCTATAGGATGGGGAAATGATTCTTTTCTCCCACCCTTGGTCTGTCTTGTCCAAGTTAGACTGTGAGCTCTTTGGAACAGGGACTGTTTGACTGTGTGTCTATTCAGCACTTAGCATAATGTGATCCTGATCTTGGTTGAGGCCTCTAGAAGCTACTGGAAAACAACGAATAAAAACAAAATCCCAGTATCTCTTTTCCGGATTTGCAAAATAGAGGAATGACCCCTCCCAGCTCATAGTGAAAGCCACATCCAGCACGGATGCCTCTTTGACCCTTTAAGAGATTTATAAATGTGACAGTTGTGGATTTTGGCATGCACCAGGCTGCACGTGGCCACAGAAAATCTAACGACGCTACAAAATGGTGACTTATGGCCTAAGCTCCCAGAGACTTTTTTCCAGTGGAAGCCAGCTGATAGACATCTGCTTTTGCTAAGTGTGAACTCTCCGATCAATGCGGATAAAACAAAGGTTGCAATTTGTGCATTCAAATCCCAAGCCCTGCAAGTGCAATAATTTCACTGCCATTCAGTACAACACAGGATGAAATGTACATGGAGCCACTGAAATTGATCCATCGCGCAAACTCCTAAATCTTTCCTTGGATGGAAGCCAGGTAAAGAGCAGAGTTCTGGGTACCACCCACATCTGAAAAACTTACTGTTACGAGAAACAGGCACACACACTATTTTCTTTATACCTCCAATCACACAAGCCAAAGGAGCGTCCTGAACCCCAGCCTTGCTGGTATTTTAGAGTTGGAGGGTTTACTCAGGTAACCAACATTTTTGCTCTCTCTTTGGGGTGAGTGAGGTCAGTTGTCAACAAGTAGCAGCAGCCGGAACGGGGAACAGCAGGATCCCGTGTCAGAAATCACTCAGAGCTTATGAACATAGTCATTTGACAGCCAAGCAGCAGACCTTTGGGCTCGAGTTGGAAACAGAAGCCTGATCCACAGCTCGATTAAGTCAATGGGCAGCTTCCCATTCACTTCCATGGCTAGGCTGGCGCGGGCTGTTCTTGCCAAGGAAGGCAGACAATTTGCAGGCAGTAGTTGCCACCTGGTCAGGCCAGCTTCTGTTTCCCAGGTCAACAGCATAGGACTCAGTTCTGAACGCTCTCAATTCTATTAAACTCAGTGGGAGTTGAGGGTGCCCAGGGCCAGGCCATAAGAGGCACTGGACTCCATGCAGGATCAGGCCCATAAGTCATAGCGTAGAATGACAACTGGGACAAGGTAGATGCCAGATTGCTCTCCCCAGTGAGCAAGTATCTCACCTGCTGCTCTCCCTAGCCCAGGCCACAACGGTGCCAGCGGGTTAGAGCATCGCCGTGCAGGAAAGGGAGTGGTGAAGGCTCCACTGGGGCAAGTGAAGGGGTGGATAACAGAGGGTGTCTAGACCGCATCTGCATCCCCCGGGTGCTCTGTACTTATGTGAAGGCCCAGTCCCAAGTTAAAAGAAAGAGGCCCCAATTTTCACAGGACATCAGCGTAAGAATCAATATGGGAGAAGATCTTTCAGCGTCTGTTGGCTCTCATGGGGCTGATGCAGGAAACCCATTAGCATGCCCTAGGTCGGAGCTGGGGAAATTATTGGTGAATACTCCGTTCAAAACTCAAATCTTTCATCCAGGGCTACCCCAGATCCTTACCTTCCACAAGGCAGGCAGGAAAATCCGGAGAGTACTGCAGTTACTATGCAGATCCACCAGATGGCCCCAGGAAAGGACTCATTCTGCAGTACCTTTCTAGGGGGAGCGTAAGTGAAGATCTTAGGAACAAGAAAGAGGGTGACAAATAAATGGGGGCCCCGCTGTACACAGTGCACAGAGCACCCCTGGGGAAGGGCTGTATGTTCTTGCAAGCTCCTCAGGATTTCAGTCAAGTTTTAAAATGAAGTGTTGGAAGGTCACTGAACGCTACAGATAGCCCCACATCCAGGTATAAACGCTCACGGGTGTCCGAGCAGGCCATTCATTGGGACGCTCCCGGGAACGCTCCACAGAGATGGAGAAAGAAAATGATGTCCCCATCCTGCCCAGTCTCCCATGGAGACTTGCACTTGCTCTGGGGAAGAGAGGGGAAGGCCGCAGGGTGTCTGACCCTCCCCTCTACGTGGATGATCCATATGCAGCTCCCTGTGTTTTAATCTCTAGTTGGTGCAGTCTCCACCCACATTCCCTGTGATCATTAGGACTCACTGATTTGGACTGGAGCCTGCTCATGACAGGGACTTCGAGGGAAATCCATGTGTCTGGTGCTGAGCCCGGTGCAGGGACTGAGAGGGGAGGCAACGCACATCCCTGGTCCGCTGGAGTTGCACTGACCTACACCCTGGCAGCAACAGCCCCTAGTGGTCACTCAGGCAGCAAGGAACGGTCACAGTATAGACACACCCCAGTCATGATTCTTCCCGCCCCTGTCCAGAGCCCAGTGGCAACTAAGTCAGCTCAGCACCTCCAGGGATGCCCCCTGGGACATTCCCCAGCCTTACATCTGCTTTGCAGCCACATTACTCCAGCACACCGGTCCAAAGCGACTACAGCACAAGAGGGAATCCCCTACCTCCTCATCGCTGCCCTTGCACACAAAAGCTACCGTACAAAGGACAATCATTAATACTGCTGAGTGGTAGCACATGTCAGGGCCCTGCAAGTCGCCTTCCCATTGGAGAAGAAATTGGTGACATGAAGCCTGGGTATTACCTTAATACAAGATGTTGCATTTATACTATGGACACCAGTCCTGGAACAGGGGCAATCACAAACAGCATGAGGGCAAACGTCTCTGTCAGAAACAACAATACTCAGTTCCCAGGGAACAACCCCAACCCAAAAGTCGACTCTAGAAAGAATATGGCAGAAAGTCAGCTCCCTTGGGGCTTGTCAGAGCTCCCACGGGGCTTGTCAGAGCTCCCACAAAGTCAAACAACCCAGAACAACAGTACAGCACTTCTCCAGAGACTATACACTGCTTGCAGACCAAGAAAAATAACCTGTGGGACCATGGGCAACAATAATAGATGCCATTGGAGGCCCATTGAAAACTAAATCCTCACCTATGAGGAAGTGGTATTCAGCGTCAATATCTCATTCTGCTGTTCTTTGTCACGTTAACCAGTTATTCTGCCATTTCTCCCCATTTGATCAGCTATTCTGAGTGTTTCCCTTGCTGTAAAACATATGATGATGTCTTTAAGACAAAGTCAGGGAGAGTTTTAGTTAAATACTGCTTATATCCACAGGCAGCATTGCGTAATACATTTCTGGAGCGTTCTCTGGTACCACAAGGAGGGGCTGTCACTGCATAACATTGTTACAATGTGTTTCACATCAATACAATCTCACTTGTACAGCATCACGTGCTAATGTCCCATGCCAATGATGACTTTATGCTTGGCTTAAGCAACTGTGATATCTTGTCAATTTGATACATTACTCCAATACCAGGAACAGCATTTTCTGTAAGCTGGGCAGAACGCTGCCAATTGGCCGGCAGGCATTCGAAGACTGGCAAATGTGGGTAAATTCAGCACCCTAAGTCTTCCCAGGGTACAACGGGAACCTCCATTGTGAGACATTCAATCCTGCAGACCAGGGATAGTAAGAAGGGCCCAATCCTGCAACCTCTTGCCCAAAGGATTAGTCCTTGCTCATACAAGTAGGACCATTGGGCCCGATTCTCCTCTCACTTACCCCACTTCTTCAGGCTCTTTTTCCTTCTTTGATCTCAGCTCTGCTACTACCTGGCTCCTCCCTGTACCTGTTCATGTTAAAACAGAAAAGAAAGTTAAAGACAAAACCAAATAGGGCCAGCAAGTGTAACAGGAGAAGTGAGGAGAACCCTTTGGGCGTGGCACCTTTCTCCCAGGGAAATCACTGGGAGTTAGGTGCCTAAATACCCTAAAAGGTCTGTCCCCTTGGGACTAGTGAGCTCTCAAGAGCCGTGGTCCCTTGTCTTCTCTTCCTTCCTAGATTCTTCCCGTCCCCATCTTATTTTTATTTCTCATCACATAAGCAATATGGATGGGGCTGTACGACCTTTAGGACTCAGACGTGTGGTAAAACCTGGCCCCAGTGAAGTCAATGGCAAGCTCCCATTGATTCCAATTGGCCCCTGTCTTTCATCTCAGTTCTCTCAGTACCTCTGCTCTGTTGGGTCTGGGTGAGCAATGGCAGATTACATTATGGGAGGAACCAATTTCTTACTGTACTTCCCCCCTAGACATCCCCCATCTGAACTCTCTGGGCAACACTGGGGCCTTCATCAGTTGAGAGGAACTCCTGACTTTACAGCTTAGCCAGTCCCTCCTGCGGTTGCCTCCTGGCCTTGGGAAAACAAGTGGAGCATTTCTGAGCTATAAGGACATTCACCAGCTGCAGACACATGGCCAAATTCTTACCTGCAGCAGTAAAATTCCACAGTATCACCACAACCATCACTGGGCTCACACAGCCCCCCACTCCCCCTTAGTACACCGCTCACCCTCTTCATTCTTCAGCCTCCTCAGCAACCACAAAACCAAACGAACAAACCACCACACATGAAGCAGGTTATCCTCTAAATTAGGTCAGCATGAACTCAGCCTTCCCCAGCTCCTGAGCTGGCTAGTCCCAGGGCTTTTTCTCCAGCTGCAGGGAGGCCGGTTCTGTCTGATCAGTGAGCACTAATGAAATGCACCTGACTCAGCAATGGGCTCACTGTGTACCTCCACGCTGGTGTTGATATATCTGCCCCTCGGAGAAGTGTAAGAACATAAGTGCCATAGTAGGTCAGAGCATGGTCCTCCTTGCCCAGTATCCTGTCTCTGGCAGCAGCCAACACCAGGGCTTCAGAGGGAGGGTACAGAACAGGGCAATTATCGGGAGATCCACCCTTGTCTTCCACTCCCAGCTTCTGGTAGGCAGAGGTTGAGGATCACCACCAGCATGGGGTGAGATGGTGTAACAGAGCCTGGGTGCCCTGCCACAGTCTCACGCTGTGGGGCTTACGATGATGCCTAATAACAAACAAAATTACACCAGGGAGATGTGAACAGGCACAAGCCTCTAAGCATTTGACCTCTTCCAGACTGAAGGTCTCCCATGGGCGGCAGGAAAGGGTGGGAGGAAGGCAGTGTGGGGGATCACCAACAACACAGGAGATTTGGCTGTGGGAGGCTGTTCTGTGCAGGTGAAACGGGACAAAAATTGTAATTTACACATTCAGATCACAGTTGCCAGCTCTCACCATTTTATCCCATGGCTCACAGTACAAATAATCCCTAACTCTTATCTGGCACTTTTAATCAGTGGATCTCAAAGTGCTTTACAACAGAGGGCAGAGTCATTATCCCCATTTTACAGATGGGGAAACTGAGGCATGGGGCAGTGACATGCCGTGCCCAAAGTCAACCAGCAGGCCAGTGGCAAAACTGGTAACAGAAGCCAGCTCTTCAGAGTCTAGGCCATTGCTCTATCTGCTAGGCCACACTTTTTCCTTAAAGCCCCAGCTCTTGGAGTCATGTGATTATGTGAGAGTCTCAGTTTGTTTTAAAAAAAAACAAAAAGTTTCTAGCCCTTGACATGAAGACAGGACCCCAAAAGGCTCAGAAACTGGATGGCAAATAAAAAAATCCCCATTTTAGAAATAAAATCTCTCAATTCTTAAGACAATCTCATAATTATTGGGGGGGGGTTGTCTGATACATAATTTTGAATGCTGGGGGCAGGCAATGTTGAATTCTTATCTGTAGCTTATCTCAGCGTTTCAGCCTGACTTGTCTTTGTAGATTGTCAGCTCTTCAAGGCAGGGACCATCTTCTCTTCTACAGCCTCTATCCTGCAAAGATTTAGGTCTGTGTTCACTCCACACACTGGAGTTATGAGGTCAATGGGTCTACTCCTAGCACATAGTTTTAAACACATGCATCGCTCTCTGGAGGATCAGAGCCAATGTTTGCACAGCACCTAGCACATAGGGTGCCAATGTTAGCTGATAAACCAGAGAAGAAATACAACAAAACTACCCTTGCCTAACCGTGATACATCTTAAATAAACTCCCTGAACTAGATGTTCTGAGCCACAATGGCAGCACCAGGACAAAAAGTTCAAGCAAAACAAGCTCTTCACTCATCACTGAAAACATATTATACAAACTAATGAACCTACACCAATGGGCCTCCTAGGAACTTCAAAGCTGCAGTGATTGACTTTGTATCAGAAAACAAAAATACCTTCTCTCATAAATCTTTATTCTCTGACGAGTCAATGTCTCTAAGTTGGCTGACTGAAGTTTTAAAGAAATGGCTATGTTGGGTCGCTCCAGTGAAATCATGGAGCCGCACCAGAGTGAATTTGCCGACTGGGTCTATTTTCTCTTTAAAAAAACAAATCATAGAATCATAGAAGATTACGATACGAAGAGACCTCAGGAGGTCATCTAGTCCAACCCACTGCTCAAAGCAGGACCAACACCAGCTAAATCATCCCAGCCAGGGCTTTGTCAAGCCAGGCCTTAAAAACCTCTAAGGATGGAGATTCCATCACCTCCCTAGGGAACCCATTCCAGTGCTTCACCACCCTCCTAGTAAAATAGTGTTTCCAAATATCCAACCTAGACCTCCCCCACTGCAATTTGAGACCATTGCTCCTTGTTCTGTCATCTGCCACCACTGAGAACAGCCCAGCTCCATCCTCTTTGGAACCCCCTTTAGGTAGTTGAAGGCTGCTATCAAATCCCCCCTCACTCTTCTCTTCGGCAAACTAAACAAGCCCAGTTCCCTCAGCCTTTTCTCGTAAGTCATGTGCCCCAGCCCCCTAATCATTTTCACTGACCTCCACTGGACTCTCTCCAATTTGTCCACATCCTTTCTGTAGTGGGGGGCCCAAAACTGGACGCAGTACTTCAGATGTGGCCTCACCAGTGCCGAATAGAGAGGAATAATCACTTCCCTCGATCTGCTGGCAATGCTCCTACTAATACAGCCCAATATGCCATTAGTCTTCTTGGCAACAAGGGCACACTGCTGACTCATATCCAGCTTCTCATCCACTGTAATCCTCAGGTCCTTTTCTGCAGAACTGCTGCTTAGCCAGTCAGTCCCCAGCCTGTAGCGGTGCATGGGATTCTTCCCAATCCTCCAATTTGTCTAGGTCACTCTGGACCCTATCCCTACTCTCCAGTGTATCCAGCTTAGTGTCATCTGCAAACTTGCTGAGGGTGCAATCCATCCCATCATCCAGATCATTAATAAAGATGTTGAACAAAACCAGCCCCAGGCCTGACCCGTTGGGCACTCCACTTGATACCAGCTGCCAACTAGACATCGAGCCGTTGAGCACTACCCATTGAGCCCGACAATCTAGCCAACTTTCTATCCACCTTATAGTCCATTCATCCAGCCCATACTTTTTAAATTTGCTGACAAGAATACTGTGGGAGACCGTATCAAAAGCTTTGCTAAAGTCAAGATATATCACGTCCACTGCTTTCCCCATATCCACAGAGCCAGTTGTCTCATCATAGAAGGCAGTCAGGTTGGTCAGGCATGACTTGCCCTTGGTGAATCCATGTTGACTGTTCCTGATCACCTTCCTCTCATTCAAGTCCTTCAAAATGGTTTCCTTGAGGACCTGCTCCATGATTTTTCCAGGGACTGAGGTGAGGCTGACTGGTCTGTAGTTCCCCAGGTTCTCCTTCTTTCCTTTTTTGAAGATGGGCACTATATTCAGGGCCGCTGCAACCACTAGGCAAACTAGGCGGTCGCCTAGGGCGCCAAGTGGTTGGGGGCGGCGGTGGAGCGGAGGTAAGCTGGGGCAGGGGGGCGCGGGGACTCTATATTTGCCTTTTTCCAAATATATCTCCTAACTCTTCCCTCACCTTAGTCCATGTCCTTCCTGAAGCTCATCTTCCAGTCAATGACAAGGACTGGTACAGCCACCAGAGAGGGTCTGGCTGGACTGCAGCGTGGCTGAGTTTTAGAATTCCGTTATAAGAATTTTCTTAGACAAGAAGAGGAAGGAACATAGAGAAGATATGGGGGAGAAGAGAGATTGTAAGAAGACAGGCAAGAATAGGAAGTCATGTGATCTCTTCCAGTCAAAAGCCCAGTTGGGGAAAAGTTGGGGGAAGCAACAGGGCTGCAGTTTTTTCAACATTTTGCCGTGGGGGGGGGAGGGGTGTAATTAGAAATGGGTCAAAAGCAGGACCTTGAATCCAAACCCCTTTGAACACTGGGGTTGGGAGGTGAATTTGAATCCCCAGATTTAAGTCAGGCATGATGTTTTGGGATCTTGAAGGATTCTAAAGTGCTTCACGAGCTACTATACAAACCCTCCAAAGCAATGATTTAATCCCCCATCGAAATGCAGCCACCTCTGCGATGGCAGTTGATTAACAGCATACAGCAGCACTGCTCAACAGTTTAGGACAGGAAGTGACGATTCCATATCTAACTGAAACTGCCGAGGCAACTTAGAGAGGTAGGATGCAATCACCAGCTGTGACTTGGCCCCGAGGCAGGTTAACAGCTGTGTTCTTCCAAGAAGTGCCCTGGATCGTTAATGACCTCCATTAGCAGAGGATCCCCTTACAGTAAGCAGGGGTATTGGTTCAGAGGTTGTCTACTGAATTACCAGTATTTGCAGCACTACGTTATTCCCTAAAGGTCTCTTAAAGGTCTCCAAGTATCAACGCAACCTATCCTATAGGGTCATTTGGCCCATCGTTGACCTCTGAGATAATATGTGACAAGAGCAACTGTACACAGCAATTCTAGGACCGAAAATGAATTTTTCCAAATATTTGGTGAATCAGAAAGTCCAAAAAAACCATTTTGGGTCAAACGAAACGTTTCATTTCAACAAAATCAAAAGGTTTCATTGCGATTTCAACCATTTCAAGTTGGTTTAAAAAAAAAATTAAAGACAACTTTGAAACCAAAAATTTCAACCTAAAAATCCAAATGTTTTGTTTAGAAAAAGGCTACCCGAAACATTTTGATTTTCTCTGATTTTTTTCTTTGTGACTGAAACAATTTGGTGAAATTGAAGCAAATTCACAAAATGTTTCAGAGTCACCAAACCTACATTTTTTGCCAAAATCAAGTTTTGGCCAAAAACATTCACCCAGTTCTAGTGCAGTGCTTAATTTGTAATGAAAGACGTGCTGGGACTCAAGCAATTAGGTGCCGGGGCTCAAGCAATGTTTTTACCTTCATAACAGACGCAGCAAGCCCAGAGGTGCACTGCTGGAGCTATGAATTGCCAAGCCGAGAGGTGCTGAGGCTCAGCCCTGGCAAGCCCTGGCACAAATTCAGCACTGTTCTAGTTTCTAAGGCATTAAACTCAGAACAGCATGGAGAAAAACAGGCACTCAGGCAGGTACTGATGGATTCCTGATCCTGCAAACACTGATGTACACAGGTAAGAAACCCATTTAGTTCAGTGGGGTAGTGGGCTCTGTCAGCAGGCTCAGATGCGAAAGAGAAAGCGTACGAGTATGCTTGGCAGAATCCAATTTTTATATCTTTATCGTTTTGACAGAAAATCCTGGTGTTTATTTTTAAGCATTTTTGTTGATTTACATTGTCACAGTTGCAGGAAATTATGAGAGAGCTGTCAGGCAACAGGTCTTTCCTGACAGTTGAGATATATAATCCTTAAAACACCGAATCACCAACATCCCACGTCAAAACAGGCAAAGCGCTTGTCTTCATGATGGCGCTAAAGCGACGCTGATGTGGTCTGTCCGGCAGAGGTGAAAGTAAGCCGGTCCGGTCCGGCGTACCGGCAAGAGCCCGTACGCCGTGCGGGACCGGACCGGCTTCCCCAGGTGGTGCTTTAAAGGGCCCGGGGCTCCAGTCACTGCGGGGAGCCCTGGGCCCTTTAAAGTGCAGCCCAAGCTCCATTGCCGGAGCCCCGGGGTAGCGGCAGCAGGGCTCCGGCGGTGATTTAAAGGGCCCGGGTATTTAAAGGCCCTTCCTCTTCCGGTTGAGAGCATGCCCCCTTACTCAGGACTCCGGAGTACCGGTAAGTCCTTTAAGTTACTTTCACCCCTGCCGCCTGGTGAAGACGCATCGTGTACATGGGAGAGCGCTCTCCCGTCTCAGTAACGACTCCACCTCAACAAGAGGCAGAAACGACGTTGGCGGGAGAGCGTCTCCCACGGGCCTATCGCCGTGTGGACACCACTTTAAGGCGGTGTAACTTATGTCGCTGCAGGGGGTGATTTTTTCACACCCCTGAGCGATGTAACTTTTTATGCTGGTCGTGTAGACCAGCCCATAGTACATGCCCTTAAATCAAATGCCAATAAGTTCCGGACATAGGGTGACCAGACAACAAGTGTGAAAAATCGGGACCGGGGTGGGGGGTAATAGGAGTCTATATAAGAAAAAGGCCCCAAAATCGCACTGTCCCTATAAAATCGGGACATCTGGTCACCCTATCGGGACCCAGCATTATTCTGTACGTTGTAATTATTATGGATGGAAATATTTCCCCTCCCGTTTCCGGTACGGGGAAATCAACGGTTACCAACATTTACCAAAAAGAAAAGGAGTACTTGTGGCACCTTAGAGACCAACATTTACCAGTAAAGGTCCAATCTTTCCAGGCGGGCGGCCCAGCTGCCGGCTTGGCTGGGCTGGGCACAGGCCTTGTCGGACAGGGCCACGCTCTCCTGGAGCGTCCCGTTCATTCTAGGCCGCCTGCTTGGGGCTCCTGACTGCTTAGGCTCCTGGAGGGAGGAGGAGAGTGACCCGGGATGGGGCCACTTCCCAGCCACCCTCCGCTGCAGCCCGGCATCGCTGAGCCAGCCGCGTGGGGGGGGCTCGGCTCCGGAGCGCGGCGCGGGGGCGGATTTTGGGGCGTCTCCCCCGGGTCTGGCCGGGGAGGAGCCCTCAGCCCGGGGGCGGGGAGGGGGGCACGGCTGGAGAGAGTCATTTGACACCGTCTTAGCAACAAAGCCGCTGGCGGCTGCCGGGCTCGGCGCAGCGGCGAGCGGCGCGGCGGACCCGCCTCATGCCGGGGGCTTGAGGGCTCGCCGGGGCTCGGATCCCCTCGGGGCGCCGGCGGGACCCGCGCGATGCCGGGGCGCTGACCGGGGAGCGCAGCCCGGGCGCTCCGGCGGCTGCAGCATGGAGGACGGGCTGGGGTCCGAGGAGGAGACCTGTGAGTGGGACCCGCCGGGCGGCGAGCGGGCCGGGCTGCGGGGCTGGAGCCGGCTGGGCGGCGGGTGGGCTCGGGGCGGGGGTGGTGGGGATGGGGAACGGGGCATGGCTCAGTGGAGCGTAGGTGCAGACACGCACCTGCACACTCAGCGAGCTCACACTCACGTTCACACACAGGCACGCTCAGCCAGAGCACACACAGACACACTCAGCAGGCGCACACAGATAGAGACACGCACTCAGCGAGCTCACACTCACGTTCACACACAGGCACGCTCAGCCAGAGCACACACAGACACACTCAGCAGGCGCACACAGATAGAGACACACACTCAGCGAGCTCACACTCACGTTCACACACAGACACACTCAGCAGGTGCACACAGAGAGACACACTCAGCGAGCTCACACACACATTCACACACAGACACACTCAGCAGGCGCACACAGATAGAGACACGCACTCAGCGAGCTCACACTCATGTTCACACACAGACACACTCAGCCAGAGCACACACAGACACACTCAGCAAGCGCACACAGATAGAGGCACACACTCAGCGAGCTCACACTCACGTTCACACACAGACACACTCAGCCAGAGCACACACAGACACACTCAGCAGGTGCACACAGAGAGACACACTCAGCGAGCTCACACTCACGTTCACACACAGACACACTCAGCAGGCGCACACAGATAGAGACACGCACTCAGTGAGCTCACACTCACGTTCACACACAGACACACACTCAGCAAGAGCACACACTCATGTTCACATAGACACACTCAGCAAGCGCACACAGATAGAGACACGCACTCAGCGAGCTCACACTCACGTTCACACACAGGCACGCTCAGCCAGAGCACACACAGACACACTCAGCAGGCACACACAGAGAGACACACTCAGCGAGCTCACACTCACATTCACACACAGACACACACTCAGCCAGAGCACACAGATAGAGACACACACTCAGCAGGAGCACACACACATTCATTCACACACAGACACTCAGCAAGCTCACAGAAACACATAAATGCCGACACACTCAGCTAGAGCACACACTCAGCAAGCCCCCACAGATACAGAGATGCACACACTCACACTCTTATTAATTCACACCCAGACACTCAGCAAGCTCACAGACACACTCAGCAACAGCACACACTCATGTTCACTCATATCCATTCACACCCAGACACTCAGCAAGCTCACACAGATACAGAGAGACACACACTGAGCAAGAGCACACAATCATATTCACTCACACACAGATACTTAGCAAGCTCACACACTCAGCAAGCTCACAGAGACACACACATGCACACTTAGCAAGCTCACACTCGTATTCACAGAGATTAACTCAGCCAGCTTACACACTCATTCACACACACACTCAGCAAGATCACTCAAAGACACACTCAACTGATGCGCGCGCGCACACACACACACACAGAGGTGAAATCAAATAAAAATGGGGGCGGGGGGGAGAGAACCCATCGTTATCAGGAAAGGCAAATATTTTTAAAACTACCTTAAAATAAAACCCATTTGGAAGAGGATGGACTCTTTTACTCCTACACAAACTATTGTTAGTCTTTAGGTGGGAAAGGGAACTTTGCCAAAGTTGAGACTATGGAAATTATTTAAGAAACCTGCCCTTTGGGTTTCATTCATACATGAATGAACATGAAAATAAGACCAGGGATTGCTGTGCGAGTGATGCCATTTTTATTATGTTCCTGTTTGTCATTAGACTGTAGAAAATGGAAGTGAATTGTCATTATTTGTAAATCCATTATTGAGGGTTTTCTATAGCGCCCATCATCCTAGTATTTGAATGCGTCCCAGGTAAATCAGGTTTGCATGTTGAAGTCCCTAGGGATTTAGGATGTTTTTTACAGAGCAGGAGTTTCCCTGCAGTTTCTATTTTTGATGCTCTTTCAGAATGGCTCTTCAAGAGTTCCGGACCAAATTCTGCCCTCAGTTATGTCAGCATAAATCTGCACTATTTCCTTTAGAGTCAAGGGTTTAGCTCTAGATTGACTGTACACTGGGGTGATTTAGGGCAATTGGGCCCACTGGGTGAAATCAGGGATGTTACTTTTTTAATATTTTATTTTTACAGGAAACGTTAGAAAAACGGGCCCATTCTTATGGGCTTTGTAGAGCACCCTGTAGACACTGAGTGCTCCATGCATTATAAATAACTGTGGCATTCCAAATATTAAAGTAACACTCAGGGTATGGCTGAAAGCCAGAGACAATTAGACAGGAAATTTGGAAGAAATGAAACTCAAATCTTAATTCACCCCATTGTAGCAAGTGGGGATTGCATACATCTTTTATATGGAATTGGATAGGTTTTGCGATCATTCTCAGTGCATAAACGGCAAGGCAAGGGGGATGTGGACTATAGTTTTAAATTTTCCTCACTCCTATTACTAACATATTAGACTATTGAAACAGAATTTTTAGCACCTAATTTACTTTGCATAATTTCTTTGATTTTCTTACTTTTGCATTTCTCTCAGTTTGGCTACTGAAATGAAACTGGTTAGTTTTCATTTTTATTTATAGTCAGTGTCAGCTTTTGGATCTTAGGTCTCCAGTAAAGCAGGTGATGGTTTGAACTAAAGAAACCTCAGAAAATTCCATTCATACATAGGCTTTGTAAAATCTGGACAGGGATCTTTTCTGTTTTTTATTTTCTGTAATGCATCATGCACTTCTGTGATGGTAAATTTAATACCAATCATCATCCTATTTTCATCACATACTAATTCATGATCCCTCTAAGCACAACATGGAGTGATGGTAACACTGCAAGGCTGAAGCAACCACAATAATTGATCTTCTTTGTGTTCCACTGATTTAAATAAAACAAAGACCGTTATTTTAATACATTTTTGCCCACAAATTTCCTTTGCTGTTTTTCAAAATCTCTTGCCCAATAAGCTTTCTGCAAGTGATACTTTCAAAGCTGGAGGGGGGGAGAAACAAAGGGCCTGTGTCTGTCTGTGTGATGCTTTTGCCGGGGACAGAACTGGAATGGAGTCTTAGAACTTAGTAAGTAATCTAGCTAGATATGCGTTAGATTATGATTTCTTTAAATGGCCGAGAAAATAAGCTGTGCTGGAGGGAATGGATATTCCTGTCTTTGTGTCTTTTTGTAACTTAAGGTTTTGCCTAGAGGGATTCTCTATGTTTTGAATCTAATTACCCTGTAAGGTATTTACCATCCTGATTTTACAGAGGTGATTCTTTTTACTTTTTCTTCTATTAAAATTCTTCTTGTAAGAAACTGAATGTTTTTTTCATTGTTCTTAAGATCCAAGGGTTTGTGTCTGTGATCACCTATGCAAATTGGTGAGGATTTTTATCAAACCTTCCCCAGGAAGGGGGGTGCAAGGTTTTGGTGAGGATTTTGGGGGGAAAGACATTTCCAAATGACTCTTTCCCAATAATAAACCCGGTTAGACGTTTGGTGGTGGCAGCGAAAGTCCAAGGACAAAACAAATAGTTTGTACCTTGGGGAAGTTTTAACCTAAGCTGGTAAAAGTAAGCTTAGGAGGTTTTCATGCAGGTCCCCAAATCTGTACCCTAGAGTTCAGAGTGGGGAAGGAACCTTTACATATGACGATTGAAGCTAGTGCCCAAACTCCCCTTGTCTTCAGTGGGAGCAGCAGGGCCGGTCCCCTCTAGGATACTACTGTTCCCCATTCAGCTTTGTGTTAATTATGGCTCTGTTGATGGAAAATCTTGGCAAGGTGTTTTGGGAGATGGGGGGGCGGAGCGTCGTGGAAAGGGAGGAATGAGCAAAAGGAAAGTTGAAGTTATGTCTCTGCCACTCATGAAGCCTGGCATATGGATTATCAGAATGTATGGCAAAGAGTACACAGTTGATGCTTAATTGGTACTGATATAGATATAGAGAGAGTGCATATATAAACACACACTATGCACCCTCAGCTGATGTAAAACCACAGTGAAGTCAATGGAGCTACATCCATTTACAGCCACTGAGGATCTGGCCCAACAAATCTACCATCATCATCTGCCTTTAAAATCCCCAGCGCTCATCCATGCAGCAGATTTGTCAGGTTGAAACCATCCATCCTGTTCCGCCATCTGCCCTGCTGTGCATCTCTTTCGCTTGACAGTCAGTTAGGCAAGATGGGGTGAGAGGGCAAGCTCCTCACACATGGTATCATTCGCCCAGGTTACATCATCCCACCCAAAAGCATAGCTCTGAAGATCACGCTGCTTCCTAAAAAATGGGTTTTGTCCTGCCCCAAAATAAGCAAAACCAGAAAGCTGAAGTTCTTCATATGCTGATTTGGAACCAATTTCTGATGTGTTTATAGCAGTTTAGTCAGTAGGGCACTGTCTGTCTCGCTCATGTGTGACTTTGGAAATCTCTCAAACTTTACCCTCAAACGCTGTCAGGCACGGAGTATTAGTTTGTAACAATGAAACTGGCTGGTTACTGTTTATTTCTTGTATTGCAGTAATGCCCAAAAGCTCCAGTCAGGATCAGGACCCCACTAGTTGTTAGGTGCTGTACAAATGTAACAGACGACATCACCCCTGCCCCCAAAGCGTTTATAATCTAATGTAAGACAAATTGCTTTAATAAATAGATGGGAAGGGATTGAGAGGATGAAGGTAACCCTGTTAATAACATACAGATACACTGGCTAGAGATCTCTTGCTGATTTGTTGCTCTCGGTTTCATTATATAATGGCATGTACATTTCCCCAGACTCTTGGTTTTATTGCATTCATTGTAAGGTGGATCATAGCTTTCTATGAAAGGCACCACAGCTATATTAAGCTACATACTCTATTACACATGTAATGGTGACATATGGTAGGTGACGAATACAAATATTGCATAACTGTAGTGTTTGACATCATAGAATCACAGAATAGAATCATAGAATATCAGGGTTGGAAGGGACCTCAGGAGGTCATCTAGTCCAACCCCCTGCTCAAAGCAGGACCAATCCCCTATTAAATCATCACAGCCAGGGCCTTGTCAAGCCTGACCTTAAAAACTTCTAAGGAAGGAGATTCCACCACCTCCCTAGGTAACGCATTCCAGTGTTTCACCACCCTCCTAGTGAAAAAGTTTTTCCTAATATCCAACCTAAACCTCCCCCACAGCAACTTGAGACCATTACTCCTTGTTCTGTCATCTGCTACCACTGAGAACAGTCTAGAGCCATCCTCTTTGGAACCCCCTTTCAGGTAGTTGAAAGCAGCTATCAAATCCCCCCTCATTCTTCTCTTCCGTAGACTAAACATCCCCAGTTCCCTCAGCCTTTCCTCATAACTCATGTGTTCCAGTCCCCTAATCATTTTTGTTGCCCTCCGCTGGACTCTTTCCAGTTTTTCCACATCCTTCTTGTAGTGTGGAGCCCAAAACTGGACACGGTACTCCAGATGAGGCCTCACCAGCGTTGAATAGAGGGGAACGATCACGTCCCTCGATCTGCTGGCAATGCCCCTACTTATACATCCCAAAATGCCATTGGCCTTCTTGGCAACAAGGGCACACTGTTGACTCATACCCAGCTTCTCGTCCACTGTAACCCCTAGGTCCTTTTCTGCAGAACTGCTGCCGAGCCATTCGGTCCCTAGTCTGTAGCGGTGCATGGGATTCTTCCGTCCTAAGTGCAGGACACTGCACTTGTCCTTGTTGAACCTCATCAGATTTCTTTTGGCCCAATCCTCCAATTTGTCTAGGTCCCTCTGTATCCTATCCCTACCCTCCAGCATATCTACCTCTCCTCCCAGTTTAGTGTCATCTGCAAACTTGCTGAGGGTGCAATCCACACCATCCTCCAGATCATTTATGAAGATATTGAACAAAACCGGCCCCAGGACCGACCCTTGGGGCACTCCACTTGATACTGGCTGCCAACTAGACATGGAGCCATTGATCACTACCCGTCTGTTCTCTAACCTTTTGTAACTTTTCTGTTATCTCACAGACCACTATAGCCAACTGTTTAATGGACGCCATAAAAGCAGGAGCCAAGAACTCTCATTCATCCACAGATATAGTGCTGTAAATGACAAGACAAAGAAACTTGCTAGTGTTAAAAGCCAGGGATGAGTTTCTAGGTGACGCCTGAACAACTATTGACTAGAATGAATCATAAATGACATTGTCCATCTGAAACTCTGACATTCCCAACAACTAAGGAGTATGACTTGAGAGTTAGTTATGGGCAAGGTAGAAATTAGATTTTTCTCTTTCCAAATGTGATGCCCAATTCTTCAAAGCAGGTCATGCCTGAGAAGTCCTAGTACAGAGGTAATCCCATGACAGTCAGTAGGATCGCCCAGGAGAGTAAGGATAATTTACCTGAGTAAGGGCTTCTGGGATCCCCCACTTGTATGTTTATTCTAACTATTGTCTAGGATCCTCCCTTGACTATCACTTCAGGGCTAGCTGTTGGGACCATGCTGGATTGTCTAACATCCTATTATACTTTGGACAATGCCGTTCAGAGAGTTAGAAAGGTGATCATTGCTGTCATAGGTAAAGCAAGAACTAGAAATCCCCATTTGTATTTGAAAGCCAGAATGAGGCACATTGTAGGAGCAAAGAGGTATAATTCATAAACCACATAAAGACTCAAGAGTGGGTTAAAATCTGACCATGCTTGATTTGACTAACAGAAATGTCAGAAAAACCTACCTTTCACCGGTCGGTCAACACAGATCTTCCCAAAAATTAAGCTGGACACTGGGTTAGTTACATGGCCCTTGTGCTGCGCAGACGCATCAGAGAATGTCACACTTCCTTGGGTGGATTCTTGAACGGGCAAATACTGGCCTATCACATCCTTCATCTTCCTTTTTTCTTCTTGCTGACATACATGTCCTGAGTCCGCTGTCCATTGTAAGAAGTCAGGGGAAAGTAGGTGGAAAGACAGGGAAGGAAATGGTAACATCACACTAATTGTGGTGGAAAATCTAGTCCCAAATTCAAGGTTAAACCAATTTGGAACAATGGAGATGGAACACGTGAAAACTTGAGCCCAGAACATGTTCCCCCAGAAGAAAATCCATTGACGAGCCAAAGTTAGGTAGAAAAATCTACAGCCTCTAGACCTGGTGTGTTCAGCGGGGGCATGGATTGGCCAGCTGTGGATTGGGCAGGGGCATGACTCTCCTAACCCCTGGTGTATCCTGAGTTCCATGGGGAAATCCCATAGATCAAGAGATCCTTGCGGACTGGGAGGCGCAGACACCCTGAGCCCCACATCCACTGGGGCTTCTTCACTGGTATCTGGTCTAACATCACTGTCCAGGGGGGAGGAGGTACAGAGTGGAAGCTGATACTCATGGCTCCGTCCCATTCCTGCTCAGCCAGCTAGCAGGACTCGAACAGTGCAGAGTTCATGGAAGGGGGGTTTTGAGGGGAGGCTGCTGAACAATAGATTTGA
This sequence comes from Natator depressus, assembly GCF_965152275.1. Lineage (NCBI taxonomy): Eukaryota > Metazoa > Chordata > Testudines > Cheloniidae > Natator > Natator depressus. The sequence continues at coordinate 76,751,655 of NC_134243.1, forward strand.
GGTGGATTCCTCGTCCATCAATGTCAGAGGGGATAATCTGGCCTCTGACGAGGAAGTTCAGGAGGCAACATCTGCATCTGAAGTGAAAAAAGCGGCCCCCAGAAATCTGTAATCCCGAATGGCAGAAGGATGGCAAGGGTGGGCCGTTGAGACCATCACTCTATACTAAGGATTCTCACTTTAATATTAAGGGGCAAAAGTAGAGCAGTGCAGAGCAGCCAAGATGGATCCACAATCTGCTGAAACAGGTTTAGTGGCTGAATTAATAACTTGTCAGAGGAATTCCCCTGGAAGAGCAGCGGCACAGACAGCATGTGATCCAGGAAAAAAATCCCTCTGCAAAATGGCCAGACATGTTTCCTCCTTACAAATCCAGCTGTAGAGCCTCTCTGTCAAACACGCTGGAAAGATGCAGAGTCCAGAACTGGGGTTTGATCTCATTAGTTAGCAGGAAGGTTTATTCAACAAAGCAGGGAACTGGTGTGATGTGTTAACCCAGTGCCCCATCTGAAAAGTAAAGCCATTTAACTCGCTCCTACCGCTGCAGGATTAGTGCAGTTATTCTTAGCAGAAGTGATGTTCACAATAACCATAGTCTATTAACGTATTTAAAAACTAGTCCCTGCCCATGCTGGGAGATACTTAAGGAACCTCTCTATACTATGCAACGCTGCTGACTCATGTTCGCCCTAAAGCAGTTACTGCTTAATTAAGACAAGGGGCCAGATTCTTATTAACACTAAGGCCCCTTTACTTTGCTCTGGCCATATAAAGAGGCCTTAAAGTGAGCATAGCTGTAATTTACACTCACTTTAAGACCCCTTGACAGCAGTGTAAAGGACCCTAGGTGTAAATAAAAACCAGGCTCTTCCTATTTTAATTACATATGAAAACCTCATTCAAAGAACATCAAGGTTGCAAAGTCAAGCACTCAGAGGTTAGGATACGCCAGTATTAAGGTTGCCCATGCAACCTTAATTCAGCCCCTACATGTGCATATGATACAATCTTTAACTACATCATTACATTCAAAGGCACATCCCTGACACCAAAGTGACCCCCTGCCAAATTCCAAACCCCTGCTCCAAAGCATGGAGGCGCTAGATGTTCTCAATCAAATGATTGTAAGAATTTTTTGAACATGGGCAAAACACTGTATTTTTGCCCCCAATCTCATTCTCAGAGCAGCTGTACTGTTCTTGCTGAAACTTTCCCCAATATATTTCAGCTTAAACACTTAAAAGTTTGGCAAAGTTCTAAGCAATTAGAAACAGGGTCTTCTAATGGGAAGTGTCGGACAACCTTCCTGTAACAGAGAGAAAAGGAAGCGTGGAGTTATAGCGGATATATGGGACTGGGGATGAAGAGGAGAGGAGGCTTATTTCCCTCTCCGCCGCTGACCTGCTGAGGTGACCTTGGGTAAATCACATGAGCTTTCTGTGCCTCAGTTTCCGCAGCAGCAAAATGAAGGTAGTAAGACAATTACAGAGGGACGGAACAAATAACAGCAGAGGGAGAGCAAGATAGGGATGTGTAGGAAAGAGAGAAAGGATGTGTTTGCAGCTGAGGTTTGCAAAGAACAGGAGAGTCAAGAAGACAGAGAGGTGGAGGGGACGTGTTCTTCATGGCAGGAACTGCAGAGGAGAAGGCCCTTGCGCCTACAGGGAGGAGACTGTGTGGAGGGACAGAGGAGGCCAGTGCTGAATGACAGCGGGAGCGAAAGGGCCACAGAGAGACAAGATAGGCAAGAGCAAGTCCAGGAGGCAGGTTTGGAAACCAGGAAGGCAATTTCAGTCTGGCTCCTGAAATGGATGAGAAGCCGGTGGAGCTGGAAGAGGACTGGGGTGACGCAGTCATGCTCCTGTACGTGTGGGAATGCAGGGAGCAGCATTGTACACACTGAAGTCTGGAGGGCTGGGACTTTAGCAGGCAACAGAGGAGGTAGAAGCCTAGCCAGTGAATTATCCTTCCTAAAGCCCATTTATGATGAGTGAGTGAGATGCAGGAAACATTCAGCAGGAACGGCGATTACTTCTTGCTTCTGCTCAGCACCACCACTTACCGTACTGCCTGTCTTGTCTTTTCTCGTGCTTCAGTGCTTCATTCAGAGAAAGAATTCCACAATGCAGCAAAGCGGAACGACATAGCCAGGATGCAAGAGCTCATCAGGACAAGGGTTAACGTCAAAGCCAAAAACAATGTAGGTGCCTTTTGCTTTCTAGCTGCAGAGGGGACCCTCGGAGCTGCAGCCAGCAGAAAGCGTTAGCATCCAAACTGTGTCTCCAGACATAAAAGAAACGTTACTCTCCTCATTAGTTGCTCCTCTGGGCAAAGCGTAAAAGCATCGACCCAGGGCCAAGTAGTCAATGGTAGAGCACATCCTTCACCGCATTGAAATCCAGGGAGTTGCACCCTGCATCAAAGTTGCTGCCCCAATGCAACCCCTCCTGGCTGGATGCGGCATTGCAGCATCTTTGCCTCAGTTTCCCCCCACTGTCCTTTGGCCTACTGCAGCCATAGCAGCGTCCTAGCTCTCCGGCCGCAGCACTTTGCCACAGAGTCCTCCAACGAATGTAAACAGAACCAAATCTTTAGCCCAGCTGGGGTTAGCTGACACAGACGTGCCGCTGCTGTTCTCTGCTGGCTGCCTGTCTAGCCACAGGCTTCTGTGCCTTGGTCAACCCCATGGGCTCTGGGGCTGGCACACTCCTCCCCTCACTCAAGAGTTCAGGGAGGCTACAGCTCCTCAGGGCCCCTGGCCCCAGTCAGGCTTTCAGCTCCCCCGCTGGAGTAGCCTGTCTGCTCCTCTCAGCCTTCCTTCAGGCTGCTTCCCAGAGAGAGGAAACGCTCCACTCCCCCTCACTTCACATCTTGGTCTTCCCCCTGCCAACTGGGCTCACCCAGTTTTTCATGGGCGGGGGAAACAGTTCCCCTCTCACCCAGCTGGCCTTTATCTCTAATTAGTCCTGGCCCATCCTCCTGGTTAATTGGCCTCTCGGGCCCATGTTCACCCTTCCACAGCATGTATGGCGCAAACACCCCTTGGCCTAAAAGGATTTGAAAGCTGTAAACACTGCGGAATGAGAGGAGTTGATTAGGGTGATTTTGAGGGGACATAACTAAAAATGACGTCGAGTCTCAGGATGTTTACTAATAGTGAGGGTCATGTCAGTCTCCCTGGATGATGACGCACAGAGTATGTTGCAGCTACAAAGACAGGCATTGATCCCACACTCAGAACTCCCCCTGTACTGGTCAGCAGAGCCGTGGGAAATTGGGGTGCACAAGGAATTCAGACTTGGGGCCATACTTGAAGATTTGTTCCATCCATCCCTTTATCCAGGTGCCGCCATAGCTCTCCTGAGCGCAGAATCTGAGCAGCTTGTTCTTTGGACGGTACCACTCCTTTTACAGGCTGGCTTTTCCAAGAACAATGTGTTTGCAATATGTGCCCAGGCCCCTATTCCAGAGCAGGTCCTTGCACAAGAACCCATTGTACTTACTCACTGGATGGGGCGCTTCATGAACAAATGGGTCCCTCCCAAGCATTTACAGAAGTGCTTTGGAAAATTATCCCTGAAGGCCATAGGTTGAGATTGTCCCTCACTTTGTTTCCCTTCGGAGAGATCTCATGCATTTACCATCAGTCCTACTTGCTTCCAACTCACTCTGGTTTTTAAAAGAAAGTGTGTTTCCCCACAATATAGAGCTATATGGCCCAAAGACCCTAGTGGCTCAATCCTACAGTCCTTGCATTGCAATGGGAGCTTTGCCTGCATTTAGATTCCGGGGTCTTGCCCTGAACCTGCAAAATCCAGGGTGTCCACTTGCCCTTCGTCCTCTGTTTCATTGCAGTACCTTATGGTGCAAGCTGCAGCGTGGTGCGTGAATACGCACTGTGGGTGACATCCTGGCCCCACGGAGGCAATAGGAGTTTTGCCATTGACTCTGCTGCACTGGGATTTCATGCTGTGCTTGTATCCACCTTCACTTTCCCTTTCCTCCTTTCCAGACAGACAGGACTGCCCTGCACTGGGCCGCTGGAGCTGGGAACGAGCAAGCCGTGCGACTGCTGCTGGAGCTCGAAGTCCCGGTGGACGACAAAGACAGTGTATGAGTGTGACTCTCCTTTGCAGCCTGTCTGCAGGGGTTGGGGGTGGGGGATTTGTCCTAAATTTAATGTAGTGCTCGTAGAAGGCAAGGGATCCGCATCAGCCAAGCTTCCTTCAGACTGTCTCAAAACACTAGGGGTGAGAAGGTCATTCAGGGTCAATGAAATCCTTCACCTCTCTGCTGAGGCTGTGAACCAGGCTGCAAGGGGGGACCAGCTGGATGGGTGGTTTGTGGGACTCATCCGCTCGGTAGCGAATGGAGCCCAGCAAACCAAGCCAGCAGATGGGAACAACTTTCTGCCAGTGGGTATGAGATGCTAGCCTCGACAAAAGGCTGCTTAGCAGTCACTGATGCAGCTCGCACCCAGAGCTGGGGTCCTGGTGATGAGACAGGGAGCTGGGCCAGAAAACGGGGAAAGACTGAAACATTTTATTTATTTATTTTTTATCTCCATTCAAATTTCCTTTGACATTTTGAAGAATGACGACCCGCTGCAATGTTGGGGGGAGCGGGCGGGGCAGGGAAGGGCTAGCGCAGGAAGGGTGGAAATGGCTCTGTTTCCTTTGGCACAGTTCGGAATGAACGCACTTCTCCTCTCTGCTTGGTTTGGCCATCTGCGCGTTCTTCAGATCCTCGTGAACGCCGGTGCCGAGATCAGCTGTGTCAACAAGGTGAGGCAGCTTCCTCATGCACCCTGATATCAGCTATTCGTTGCCAGTAGGTGACAGGGAGAGAGAGAGGAGAGGGGTAATTTCAAACTAGTCTTCTGTGTGTAATTACAGTGGGGAAAACCTGGGAGTGCTGAGAAAGCAGGAACCAGGAAATGACTAGGAAACCTGACCTTTGTAAGCACTGCGGGGCTGTCTACACTGGGGACCCTGTTGCAGGGGTTGCTTTTGAGCTTCCGCACAGAGCATGATAGTTGTACCCATACCAATGTCTTCTGAAGCATCTGTCTCATAGTTCTAATGCCATTAGTCCTCCTCTTACATGATTCCATGGCTGTCTGGGGGTGTGCGGATCTTATCATTCATTTCTGTAATATTATAAGAAGAATATACCCATGGGCTTAAATCGAGCTATAGCCCTTCCTCCTTGCCATGGGCAATAAACTCCTCCAGATCTCTCAGCAGTCAAATATGTGTAGCAAACCCAGGGGAATATGACGGTCCGTATTCTGTGCTGTATCACTGCTTTTGAGAGAAGTGATTGGGTGTCGTACCGCGACTTCACATTCCCCCACACCCAGACTCATGCCATCTGTATACATGACATTCCTGCTGAAGGAAGGTCACTTCCCAGAGGAGTGTTATAAAATTAATTCTTGTTACATTATGTCATGGTTATGGTGTTTGCACAGTCTGGCTGCTCTTGTGATGAGGGTGTGACACGCAGGAGCATCTGTAAGAGGTTGATGGTTAAAGGTTATTACCTCCTGTGACATGGCAGGGGCAGCAGCCAGCGATTCCAGTAGCTGCTGTTCCCTCTGCGATATCTGACATTCGACTCCATCCTCTCTGAAGAGGATCTGGCCTGGAGAGTGGACTTTATAGCCAAGCTGCAGGGAATTTTGGGGATTCAACCTAAATGAGTTGAAGTGGCCTTCCCAGTTTGGAGCTGTTCTAATCTCTGCTGGAAACCTTTGAAACCGGCATGTCTGTGTGTTGGGAACTTGTATTTTTATGAGAGAGGTCCACAAGCCAGTACACCCACCCTGCACAACAGAGAACACGAACCTTTTACTAACAATGAAATCAGAAGACTTGAGCCATTTTTATGGCAACTATACAAAACAGCTAGAGATAGACAGTGAGTTTATTATCGTGATGGGACAGCTTCTTTGTGATTGTACATTTTTTGCCCGGTCTATGATAAACACATGCTGTAAACCCCCCTGACTGTGTAATGCAGGGAAAGGTTTACATGGCATTAGGAAGAAACATTGCAACACTCACTACCATTATCAGCTGCTTTAGTCCCTCTCATCAGCTGTTGGTATTCTGTACTAATTTCAGAGAGGAGATACAGTATAATGGTTGGAGTGGGGGAGTAGCTGTCCAGGTTCTGTTCCTGACTCTGACTCAGTGTATGGCTGGGTAAATTACTTCATCTCTTCGCATCTAGGTTCATCTGTAAAATGGCTATAATAATTTTTGCTGCAAAGCTGCATACGGCTTTATCAGCTCAGGTTTGTATGGCACTTTGAAAGCGTAAGATGGAAGGTGCTATAGAAACGGACAATATTACAGTTGAACCTCAGAGTTACAAACACCTGGAGAATGGAGATTGTTCGTAACTCTGAAATGTTCGTAACGCTGAACAAAACATTATGGTCGTTCTTTCAAAAGTTTACAACGGAACAGTGACTTAATACAGCTTTGAAGCTTTACTATGCAGAAGAAACATGCTGCTTTCCCTTTTTTAGTAGTTTATGTTTAACACAGCACTGTACTGTATTTGCCTTTTATTTTATTTTTTGGTCTCTCCTGCTGCCTGATTGTGTACCTCCGGTTCCAAATGAGGTGTGCGGTTGACTAGTCAGCTCGTAACTCTGGGGTTCATAACTCTGAGGTCCTACTGTATTAATAAATAAGCAGATGTGTTTAAAAATTAACCTCAGTTGGGCCAGAGCACGTCAGTTCATAGGAGCAGTGAGCAGCCATCTGCAGCACATGCTGACTGAGCTGCTAGGTGGTGCCATCCAGGTTTTCTAATAGGAACAAGCTGTTAAAAAAAATCAAGCAATTCAGTTGCCGATTCAGTAAAGAAGTGTGGTTTCCTCCCTCTGCAGAACGGCAGGAACCTGCTGCACTGTGCAGCTCAGAGAGGGCACATCAAGGTGATGGAGTTCATTATGGAGGACCTGGAGGACGTGCATGTGGATAAGACAGACAAGGTAGCAAGATGCTGGACCACTTCCAGTTTTATAGGGCCTGATCTTGCTCCATTGACATTAATGGGAACATTCCCATGGACTTCAACAGGAGCAGGATCAAGTCCTCGGGGCCAGATTTTGCACTCAGATGCACACAGAGGGCAAATCTGGGTTGTGGCTTTAAGAACATAGCAGGGCTGACTCCTCATTCACACCCAGATTCTTGATACCTTTACTGATGTTAAATAACACCTCACTCTAACAATACTGCATGCCTATTAAAGTCAATGACGCCACTCATGGAGTAAGGTGCTAGACAACATGGGCAAGGGAAGCAGTGTGGCCTAGCAAACAGGACACTTGACCGTTACTGAGGAGATCAGGGTTCAATTCCCAGACCTGCCACCGGTTTGTTGGGTGACCCTGGGCAAGTCACTTCCCTCTCTGAGCCTCAGTTTCCTCATCTGTAAAATGAGGATAATGATACTGACCTCATTTGTGAAGCGCTTTGAGATCTATGGATGAAAAGTGCTATGTAGGAGCTGGAGATTATTAATATTACAGGTATCACACTCCAACCTCTGGTTCTCAAGCAAAGGCCTGCAGCAGGAGCTGAATCTTATATCCCACCAGGGCTTTGGAGCTGTGCTCTGGCTCTGCTCCAGCTCCAGGCAAAAACCCGCAGCTCCACTGCTCTGGAGCTGCTCCGCGCTCCAGCTCCTGGCTCCGCTCCAAAGCCCTGAATCCCACCTCAACGGTGATTTGACTCTGGCTCCAGTCAGTAGAGAATTCTACAGCTAACACCCTCTCTCATATGCTAGTCCCTTGGAGTTTCAATCCAGGTTCCATTAATTGAAGCCTGCTTCCCTAACATAGCTGATGCAGTGGGGCACGGGTAATAGTTTCCTTTTCTTATTACTGTATCTCCCACAGGTCTTTTACTGATTGATTGCTGCTGATGTGTTCACGGTGCAGGCCTTTTTGTCAATCTGTTAATAAAGAAAGCACTTGCATTCACAAGGCACAACTCCAGCACCACATCCTGCCCTCCTGCACACAGAACCCTCACTGATGTCAATAGCAACCCTTTCTTTCCTTACCACACAGTTCCTGTAGTGATCCATTCGCTTTGCTGCTCAGAAAAAGTGGGCTGAACGTGCAAATTACCGTTAGCCGAAACCTTTATTAAAATAAATGACTCACCAGATAATTGATGCTGCAGATCATTTTCCTTTTCTCTTTTTTAAACTGTAGTTTCCTTGTGATAAGCCTTTTACTTTCCCCTCTTCCTGTGAAATAAATATTGAGATTAACTTGCCCTTTTATTGTGCCAGATGAAACCAAAGTACACCAAAATGTTCATACCCGGGCGTGGTTCAGATCAGCTTGTTTCTATAGGATCGCCTCCAAATTTAAAACAAAAAATGTTTTGATACTGGTGATTTATATTATCACCTTTAAGTTACAGCAATAATAACTGGGGGTTGAAATACAACCAGCCTGCCAGGATATGAGTATTCACAGAGACATTATTTTTGGGCCTTTAGCAAAAATCATGGTGTTTGTGCTTTCCCAGTTTTCCACATTTCTTCTTTCTGTCTTTCTTTTTTCTTTTACCTAAAGATGGACAAGACGGCGTTTCATCTGGCTGCAGAGCATGGGAGGTTAGAAGTGGTGGAGTTCCTGATTGGGTCAGGTTGTAGTCACAGTGTTAAAGACAAGGTATGGAAAGCAAAAGCCATTGGACAGGGCCAGAGAAATGGAACCAGGGACTAGATGGCTCGAGGGACTGTTAATGGGATACGGAGCTGGGTGGCTGGCTGAAATCTAGCGCAGGTGGGTTGTGAGCATAAGCTCATCAGCTAGTCGCACAGTCGTCTGCAGTGTCTGTGCCAAGGAAATTTCCGCCCAGCTGTTTGCAGTCCAAGTACACCACCGTAGTGGTGTAGTGGGGCACGGACAGGGGTGACACGCTTCCCTGAGCTTTCTGGATGTCATAACTCTAAGGTACATTGCGATGAAGTTGCAACCTGACTCTACCAGAAAAAGCCGTCCCATTGGCTTGTCTGCAGGTAGATGGTAGGCCCCTAGTGGGGAGAAGGACACAGTGGGATTTCTATGCTTGGGCCCAGACTGAGAGAAAATGACAGATGAAAGGATCATCTGTTCAGTCACCTAGATCAAAGAATGTACATACTCCCATGATTTGCTGAACATTAGGGGCACTCCTATATTATGGTTATGGGAGATGTCTCAGTAACTAGACAGATAAAGGAGACAGAAGACATTTGCCCCATTCAGAGAAGGTCCACGAGACCAATGCACCATTGCTCTGTAGTGTGAAATCTGAGGCATTACTGACACTACAGTGATAACAAGATCCTACTGCAATGGGGGACTGATACGTGTTCCATAACAGTAATAATTCACATCACCTAGGATATAAATTTGGGAATCTGGGAGAAGCATATTATTGTTACAAAGTAATGTTCTACGTATATTAAGAGACTCCTAGACCTCCCTTTGATGCACTAAAGCATTTTCATCAGAATTTGATAGTTTTTTTTCTTAGATGATGATTAGTAGATAAGAGAATGACTACAGGAATTGCGGTCAGACGAAATCACCCTAAATATTGGTTTGCAGAGAGTTGCTTTGTCTGGGTACTTGATCATGCAGTTTATTTACACACAAAACAATGTTTATTTGCAGGAAAAGAACACAGCCCTACATTTGGCTGCTAAAAATGGGCACCCCACAGTGCTGCAGAAGATTGTGGAAATTGGACTGGGCCTAGAAGAAAAAAACATGGTGAGTGCAAAACAAACCAGACCAGAGCCTCCCTTTCATCCTTATAGGCGATCTCCCATGCCAGCTGATTTAACCAACCCTACTGGCCAGGACTGATGGGGACTGTAATGAGGTTAACCGGGGCTTGTCTGTCTCTTGGGCGGCGGGGACCCCCACTGCCTCATTAAGTTCGGGAGGAGGTCTAGCAGGGAATTAGTCCGGCCAAAGGAGTCTTCCTCCACGGCCTCTGTGAGGGCAGAAACAACACAGTTAGTTGGCAGCCCAGGTCCTAGGTCAGGGCGGGGCAATCGTGAGTCAGGTGCTCAGGCCCTCTGGCTGGGGCTGGGCAAGAACAGTATATAACCAAGGAGGCAAGGTCCTAGGTCAGGGCAATGGTAAGTCAGGTGCTCAGGCCCTCAGGCAGGGGCTGGGCAAGAACAGTTTATCCACGGCAAGCCCAGGCCCTGGGTCCAAAGGCCTGGGAGAGGGGGAGATGGCCACCCGCGAGTTGGGGTGGCAGGGGGGACGCAGGCCCTCCCACTCCACTGCATCCCAGCCCGGGGCCCTAGCAGCAGCAGAAGACCGGCTGCTCTGTCAGCGGGGATCCTGGCCGCAACACACTGACATGGGTTCTGGCAGTGCTGCAGCCAGACTAGGGTTGGCTGCCCCCGGTCTACTTCCAGAGTCCCCCTCTTGAGGGACCTGGGTTAGGGTGGTATCCTCGGGGGTTCCAGCACCATGGGTTCCTCAGGATCGCTGGTGCAGGGCAGGCTTGGCCACTCCTCCAGGTAGCTGGCCTGGGGCAGGCTCGGCCAGCCCTTGTGTCTGCCATAGGTCGCTGGGGCTTCCCAACCGGGAGATAGGCTGGAGGCGTCTGTTCTCCCCTGCGGCTGCTCTCTCAGTGAGCTCTGGGGTTGGGTCTTTATACTTCTTCTGCTACGCCTGACCCTCTAGGGGGTGAGCTCAGAACTCCCGGGCTCCGCCCACTCTGGTGTCTGGAGGGGCTCGTCTCTCTCTAGGGCAGCGGAGACCCACACCGCCTCACTACAGGGACTGTATCTCGAACAAGTTTATGTAGCTATCTGGTTTTATTTAAAATGCACTGATCCAAAGTGCTGGGCATGTGTACAGAATATCGGTGAAAGACAAAATACCTGCTGGACCAACAGCCAAGACCAAAATCCCTCATTGTGACACTTGTTTATCTTCTCACCCCTGCACATTCGGGATGCCTAAGCAGCTAATGAATTTTGTTTTAAAATAAATCTTGCTGAAACAATGTTGACTTAGTCACTGAACAAATCACCCTGCTATCTGAGATCTTTCTCTCTACAGACGAACATCGAAAGTGTCTGTGGCGGGAACATAGTTAAGGCTTTCTGGTTTTTTGAGGTTTATGCATTTCATTTCGGGTGTTTATTTTCTTAGCAATTTTTGATTTTTATGTAATGTCCAAAAATCAGGGGAGATTCAGGGTTTTCTCTTTGTATATACAGTAATATATAGTGTAATGAGTAATCTCTTTGTAATGTTCCTTAGTGCAACAACAGTACTGGTTCAAACAGCACTACGTTAAAGCACGTTAGGGACCCTTTAGTGCACACCAGCAGGGTCTCCATGGAGCAATTAATGTGCAACACATTAACATGCTTCAGAAATCATGCTCCCATCGTCTGCATTACTGCTCCATGTAGACAAGCCCTTAGATACATGGAAGCATTTCTGCTGTTTATTGGACAAACAAAAAAAAATCAGTATTGGGGATATTTTGTCAGTTAAAACCTAAAATCAGAAGACCTAAACATAGTTAAAACCCTGGATAGCAAATACTGGCTCAGTAAAGTCCTTAGCAATTGCAGGGCACGCTACTAGTTAAGTTTATCAGCGTTCCCCTTATACCCTATTTAACGCTCTCTTTGCAGAGTAAATAAGATTCTGGTAAGGTGACATTTGATACTCCCTGGGATTTGATACTCCCTGGGAGTATATGTTTTAATTATTTTATTATAGTGTGTTCTTGTCGATGCACAAAAACATCTTTAGATCACATTAAGATTGTGACCTTGTTTAATCAAAGCTAGTAAATTACAGGGTTAGGCATGGAGTCCTTTTCAAACTCACTCTTTTGTACCTAGGTAGAATTGCACTAGCTAATACGTGTGGGTAAAATCACTTTGCTTACTGACCCTGGGGCAGATGGATTAAAGAACAGTGTATTAGATATGACTGATCAGAACATTCAGAGTCCCATGCTACACGCAAACCTGCCACTGCAGTCAGTATGGAACGAAGCTGTCACTGCATTGTTGGCATGTGTGTGTTAATTTCCTTCCTTTTTCTAACTGTAGTCTGGAGGGAGAATGAATCCCTGGTCCTTAGAACCATGATTTTAACACATCAGGGGTTTGGAAGACAAGTTGCCAAAGAAGCCCAAGTTAATGAGTGGCTTCTCCCGCCCCACAGCTGTGGCTTGTCCTTCCCTATGAAACAGAGAGTGACACTTGCTTTATTAGAGGCTAACAGCCTAAGCTAGCATGCCCATGTCAAGCTTGTTCCGCTGTGTTTCCAGGAAGGTCTGACTGCTCTGCACTTGGCTGTGGAGGGAGGCCACTACGACTGCGTGACACTCCTTTTGGAAGCTGGTTGTGACGTTAATGCCCAAACCCAGGTGAGCAGGAACGGTCTGAAGAGGGTTCTGTCTCTGAGCACTTCACGTTCGTGCTACCTGTAGCAACTGTGTGGCTGGCACAGCCTTTCACACGTGGTCAGCAATGCACACACAGGGCTAATCTCCATCCACCTTCCGGAATGCTACTTCTGTTAATAAAGTATCAGTGCAGGTGGAAAAGCCATTTGCTAAAAGGCGAGGTGAAACGCATCTGAATTTTGTATCTTAGAGAAGATTCCCTCTAAATGGGTCAGTCCTGCATTCCTTGTACCTCCAAAACTCCTGATTTCACTGCAGGGCATGGGCAATCAAGGCCATTCAACTAAATCGTTGCATTCCCATGTGAAAGTGGCTATGGCTTTGGTTGTGGAGCTAGCCAGTTGAAATCTACCATCCTAGTATTGTCGCATCCTTAACTGTGTGCACTGATTTCCTCCCTTGCTCCCCAGTGGAAGGAATGCAGGGAGAACTCTTGGGGTGGCCTCTAAAACAACAGGGATCACTGGGAAGCAGAACGAACAGAGGCCCCGCTGGAAATACGTCCTTTGGCTTGATAAAAGGTCCCAACTAATATCAGCTGTATTGCTGTCTTTCTCAGAAAGCGATGACCTGCCTTCATTATGCAGCACTCCATGGCTATGAAGACATGGCCAGGGTCCTTGTTGATGCAGGACTCTACATAGATGCAGTTAATCATGTAAGTCACATTAAATGGCTTTAAGCATTGATGAACACATAGAGCCAAATTCCAGCTTTCTTTTCTTGGCAAAAAAATACGAGGCTCAATTCAACATTGCAAAAGTATGTATTGCTACGAGCCTGTATTGTGGCTAATCACAGCACTCCATTCAGCCAAGGCAAGATCTGTGTCGGGGAGAACATGTCCTCTGATCCTGGGCCCTGCCTGAGAATGCCACTGGGCAGCTCAGTTATGGAGTGCTTACCATATGGAGGGTCCCTTCATGTCGCGGGGCCAGAATTGGGTAGAAAACTGCTGCTCCCTCAGGCCACCCTGAGTCTGCGTGCACCTGTGTGTAGACTAATCACCAGCCATTGTCAAGAGAGCTGGTTCCAAGAAAGCAGAGTTGAGTTGCTAGTTGACAACAGTAGCTGCAAGCTTGTTCCCACTGACTTCAGCGGGAAGGCGGCTAAACCTAGCCATAATCATTCCCTTGCAGAACCTGGAACAATCCCGGCTGCAGTTTATACATTAAGCCAAAGGCTGCATGAATGGAAGTTAAGTTTCAGAAGTAGCCATTGTGTTCCGGCCAAGATGCCCTTCCTGTTAGGAACCGGGATGTAGGCTGTCTGGCCTAGTGGGCAGAGCAGGCATCCAGGTCAGAGAATGGAAGCGGGGGTAAGAGCCAGAGTCAACTGCCAAGTCCCAGAGCTAGGGGGTTGAGCCAGAGTCAGGACCAGTAATCAAAGATAAGGATCGGAGCTGGGGTCGGATACCAAATGCCAGAGCCAAGGGTGGAGCCAGAAGTCAGAACACGGGGGCAGAGCCAGGATTGGTAGCCAGTGGTCAGGAGCAAGGTGAAAGGGCAGGAACTGGAGAGTGGCATGGATCAGACACGGAGCAGGAGCAAGGTGGGAGCGAGGAGCTGGTCAGGAGCAGGGCTGGATAAGAATTGCAGGAGGCAGGCAAGAGCAGGAGCCAACGTGGAGGCAGCAGGAGGAAGTCTGCACAGCTGCTCAGACAGCCCACGTGGCTCACAGCGGGTATGAGCCAATCAGGCAGCTGCAGGCCTTGGGGGCTCTGATAGACCGTCCTGTGGTGATTGACTTTCCAGGTTTAACAAGGTGGTGCTTTGCTCATCTCCGTTGGTGCTGACAAGTTAGCGTCAGCAAGCCAAGGCCCCCACAGCCCCAGGATGCAGACCTACATCCTTGGATCCTTACATTCCCCCCCTACAAGCAGACTCCAGGACCCCAAGCTGTGTGTGAGCTAGAGACCCCAATGTCTTTTCCCCCTCATATGCAAATAATGCACCTTCTTTCCACAGCAACATGCATCAGCCATGCACATTGCAGTGCTGCAGAACTTTCCAGCCATTGTTAAACTCCTCATCGACGCAGAGTGCAACCTGGACATCCCGGATGAAGTAAGGCTCGGAACCCTTCCATCTCTGAGACGTGAACCACATTCACCGAGGTTTTAAATCAGCCAGTTCTGAGCAGGAGTGGGGAAAAGAACAACACTTTTAAATGTGGAAAACGTGGAAGTTCAGCTCCTGAAACATGAAAACAGCTGAATTGTTCACATTTTCCAAGCAAATGCAGGGCCTGGCCCTGCAACTGCTCTCTGTGCACGGGATTCCTGTTGAGTTCCTTGGGTGATTGAGACACAAAGTTTGCCAATTCAGCCCTTCACCTCTGAGCTGTACACAAAGAGAGAATTTCAGCACAGAAGGATATTTTGAGACAGTTAAGAATGACTGAAAATGGGGGGTAAGGTTGGATTTGGTAACACAAAAAGATCTTTATCACCCAGCATTTGATTTTAGTTATTATTCATTCTACTCTTGCAGTTATCTCAATGCACGCTTGCTTGCTTCATGCCTGCATCAAATTGCCACATTATTTTGTTTGGTTTCTTTTAAATTTCCTGGGATTTTCCAGAAGTCCTTCAGTATGAAAAGAAAAAAATCACTACAGGGGTATTCATATTGACCTGTGGCCTTACGTGCCATAGAATGTTGATGGGAGAATTACATGGACGTTGAATGGGCATGAGGGAGCACGGAACATGCTCCTCTGTACACACTTAGCCTTGTTTCCCAGTACTATTATAAATGGCCATGTTTCTTCCCATCATTCCTGGCCAGCATTTCCTCCCAGGTATTTCATCTTGCTTCTGCTCTCTTTTTACACAGAGGCAGCAGACACCACTTCATATTGCTGCAGAACACGGGAGACAAGACATAGCTGAGATGATTCTCATAGCAGGAGTTAACTTGAAGTTAATTGATAAGGTAAACATCCTTAGGGATGGGGTAGATGCGTGGGGATTGGGAGGAAAGCCATGTTTTGTTTGATCTCAGCCCATGAGTAAAAGTGACAGTGTTCTTAACATACTAACATTTTCACGGCGTAAACAGTTAAAATAATGCTTTTTGGGGAGGGAGCAGAGGGTGTTGAATTTTTGAAGGGGATGTGAATGAGTCTTAGAAAAGTACAGGGTAGTTCACGCTTTGCTATGCAAAGTTCTCAGACCCGACTCCTGCTCCTGCCACATATCTTCACTTATAACTGAACAATGTTCTTCTGTAACAATCATAAATAACAGGGTATTGGGATTATAGTGCAAAGAAACATTTTAATGGGTAAAAAAAATAAAAGATCCAGTGTGTGTAGATCTGAAATACCCAGCATTCAGTGCTCTGCTTGCTGGGGAGAAAAAAGAAACCCCAGAACTCCAATTAACTAAAAGAATTTTAAGACGACCTGGCAAATTCTGTTCTTTGTTCTGAGAGTGTAGCTGGACATATTTGCATGTGTAGGAAGAAAACTCAAGAGCATTCAGCCACAGGTTAATATCAGAGCTACAATTCGCTATAAAGTTAAACAACAGCAGGTTTTATAAACAAAGACCAAATCCAATGACTTAGCCTTAGGTACAGAACCGAAATAACTGTTTGTTGTTGCCACCATCTGGCAGCTCTTGGAACTAGAGCAGTGGTGCTCAACCTTTCCAGACTACTGTACCCCTTTCAGGAGTCTGATTTGTCTTGGGAACCTCCAAACTTAAAAACTACTTGCTTACAAAACCAGACATAAAAATACAAAAGTGTCACAGCAAACCATGACTGAAACATTGCTGGTGTTCTCATTTTTACCATATAATTATAAAATAAATCAATTGGAATATAAATATTGTACTTACATTTCAGTGTATCGTACATAGAGCCGTGTAAACAAGTCATTGTCTGTATGAAATGTTAGTTTGTACTGACTTCGCTAGTGCTTTTTAAGTAGCCTGTTATAAAACTAGGTAAATATCTAGATGAGTTGATGTACCACCTGGAAGACCTCTGCGTACCCCCAGGGGTACACGTCTCCCTGGTTGAGACCCACTGAACTGGAGGAAGACACTGCACAGAGAAAACGTGCTTGCTATATTGAGGACATTTTATCCTCGGTACAAAGTGAGAACTCTTCATTACCAAAAAGCCAACCCCAACACAGAATTCCTCTCCTGGTATGCTGCATTTATTTCTGATAACTGATAACTGATAGATAGATAGGAATGGGACTGGAATACATATCTATCTATCTATCTATGCACACACAGAGTTCATGCAACATACTGTTCATACATTAATAGTCAAACTGACCTGTGTCGTTTTCTAGGAGATGGTTTCTGTTCATACACGAATTGCGGAACTTTGTGGGATTACACAGATCAGTTCCGATTCATACACCTCAATGAATCTGTTGAACAAAGGGCCATAGTTTGTCTCAGACTTAACACGTAGTACTGGATTGTGCCTTCGGAGACACGGGTGCAAGCGTTCGTTACTCCGTGAATGTCTGTAAAGTGCTTTGAAGCCCCCTATTCTCTCAGTGGTGAGATCACAGACATTTCGGGCCAAGTTGTGGTTGCTCCTGCCTGCGGGGGAGAGGGCACGCAGAGAGGGCATGGTTGCTGTCGGAGAGAGGCATAGGGAACCTGGATCTGGGCGGAGCACAAGGCAATTAGCAAAGCTACCACTGGGCTCCCAGAGCGGAAGAGAAGGTGAGCATTGAGTGGCATTCAGCACTTAGAGTGACCAGCTGGGTTTGGAGAGTGGCTAGAGCCTGCCCCCTGCACTTAGTGCTCAGTGGTGCAGCAAGTGCCATTTTGAGACTCCCTCTCGCACCCCGTGGAGGCACTAGGCTTGCAAGGCACCCAAATCTATCTTGCCTATATAAATGTTGCTGATCCCCTTAGTTTGGCTTCTGTAAACCCTGCTCCTGTAACAGGTAAAAATAATTCTGCTTTATCCTCTTAAAGAGCTGGGAATAAAGTAATGGCGGATCACATTTGTCTAGCACCAATAGTAAGTGGGGTGTTTCAGCTCCCACGTATGATGGAAGCTCCATAATCACTGCAGATTGATGAAATGGAAGGATGGTCCAGTGGTTAACGTGCTGGCCTAGGACATGCGTTCAAGTCCCAGCTCCACCCCAGACTTCTTGTGTAACCTCTGAGACATCACTTGTGTCTCTCTGGGCCTCAGTTTCCTATCTGTAAACTGGGGATAATAGCATAATCCCTACATTCAAGACTGGGAGGTGCTCAAAGACTATGGTGTCAGGGGGGTCTGATTAGTCTCTTAAAGAGACAAATGGCAAATATATATTTTGGGCACAATATATTTTTTTTTTAAATCCCCTCAATTTCAGCAAGGAAAAACATCCCTGGATGTAGCTGCCCGGGGCAACCATATCAACTTGGCGGACATGATTATCAAAGCGGATCGATTTTACAAATGGGAGAAGGTAGGCATCATACACTGAGCCGAGTATCCTGAAAAGCATCCTTTCTACGGAGACAATTCTCTGTGCTCACCGGTACGAGGGGAAGAGAAATGCAGAAGATCCCATGGCAAACAGCTCTCTGTTTTCACTGCCCCGTTAGAAAAAACAAACAACAAAGCAGCCCACAACTGTACCAAAGACTTTGCTTATTAATATAGGAGTCCCTGCTGTTAAATATCCCAGGCTGCACTGGGAGGAAGGGAAGCTGGATTTTCAGAGATATTTAGTTACCAAAAAGTTCCAGATTGGTGCCTAGTGGGAGTTTATAAAGCACCTAAGCAGGTCACGCATCTAGCCCCCATTGAAAGTCAAAGGGAGTTAGACACTGTCACAACTCCCAGTCAAGCGCCTCCTCTTTGCCACTCACCAGACTGCTGTGAGGGGATCCAGCCAGTGAATCCCCCGATGTTTTAAGCCTCTGGAGTCTGAATAGATCCCATGCACTGTTCCTATCTTGGGGCCCCTAGACATGCTCTTGGTATCATCTACCTAGCAGCCCCTCCTAAGAGCTCAGACCTCGCAGTCCAACTGCTTAGTCCCTGGAACCAATGCTGACCCCCCAAGATACGCTCATAGCTTAACACCTTCTTCCAAAACTCCTGCTGCGTGAGTATTCTGGCTATAATTTACTGCTCCCAGGGGCACGTGCTAGGTGTAGCAGATAACGTACAGACACTCTGCACAGGATCCTAACACATTATTGCTCTTTCTTTAATAGCACGAGACACACAAAGTTCTAAAAAAAAATAAATAAATCCTACCAGGAATGCCCTGGAGTCTCCAGGAATTAAAGATGAATCTTCAATTAAAGATTGTCATGTGATGAAACCTCCAAAACTACGTCCATCCAAAATCAGCAAACCTAGCACCTTCTTACCTCAGTTCCCGCACCACTCCAAAGTCTTCTGGGGGATCGGGCGTCTGGGGTCACCCCCAGCGTCTTCCTGTTGCAGTGCACGGCTTGGGTTCAGAAACACAGAGCCTTCTCCCCCACCTCACTTCTTCTCTCTTTGCCAGTCCATCCCCTTCCTTCTACCTGCCCAAAACTTCCTGTCCGTCTCCCCTCCACCCCCCATGAGTTATAACTGCCTGCTTTGTCAGCCCTGTCTCCAAGCTGGAGAATTTCAGCTCTCTCCACTCCCCGACTTCCTTCAGACCCGAGGAAGAAGTATCATTCTCCCAACTCAGACAAACCCATTGGCCCAAGGTGCTTCACTCTGAGTAGACCATAGCTGAGTTCTAATGGCCCAACATTGTCCCTTTCCGGGAGGTAGGCTTGTCAGCATGGTAGATACACACTGACAGAGGGGCATTCCTGATACCGCAGCTTTCACAGCAACACGATATTATCAGCCAGAGTTCTTAAATTGTAAATAGGTTTCCCAGATCACCCTCCCAAGCAGCACCTAACTTGTTTAGGCCTTCTTATAAATCCCAGCAGGAGTTCTTGGAGGATGGTCTTGTAGTGAAGGCCTAGAGCCAGGCTATTGGATTCTATTCCAGGCCCTTAGACAGGCTACCTGTGTGGCCTTGGGCAGGCACTTCCTCCATCACAGGCAGTTGTGAGCTTTCATTCATGTTGCTGAAGCACGTTATTCAAGAGCGTCAGACGGAAGGCGCTGTAGAAATGCAAATTGTTACCTACATGGGCTTCTGTAGCCAGGATGCCATTAACAAGATTTATTAACCCACAGAATTGGGCCAGGATGAAACAGGACAGTTAGTAAAACAGAAACGTGCTGTGTCAGAATGAACTTAAGCTGCCCCAGGGGCAAGGCTGTCGGATATTACAGACCGGCCATTACAAACAAAAGCATGGTGAGTCTATTGCTGGAAGAGCACATGGGCGTTTTAGTCCAGGAAATGTTACTAAGGATGATGCTACTGCTAACAACCCAGTGTTAGTTTCCTGTTGTCATCAGAACATCAGCCTGTGGAACATTATAGCCTATAATCAGGTAATGCGAACAGAGGGCATAGTTCAGCACAGCACTGCTAGCAGGAAAGTTAAATTGCTTTTTGGAAGTGAAGGGATTCATTGATCAGGATTGTGATATTGTGGGGGTGGGAGTGTTCTCTGACCCTAAAAGAAATGTGAAGCCTCACACTGACACTCCTATTTTAACATCGTAGGACAGTCTCAACAGTGACTCTGACTCCTGGGTGGCAAAACACTTAACCTTTAAACAAGATCACAGGCTGGAAACGCAGCACATTCGCTCAGTGATGTGGAGATTAGCTACTAAATACCTCAAACCCAATGAATGGAAGAAGCTTGCACATTACTGGAAATTCACAGATGCACATATCAGAGCCATTGAGCAGCAGTGGGCAGGTATAAATCAGATGGCCTCTCATCTACACCAAGCATTTCCATCCCTTTAATCTATATATTGCTAGTAGATAATTCTCCAGCAGTGGCACTGGGCCACATGCTAAGGAAGCCACCTGGTTCAGATGGAGCAGCCACAAGATTGCGTTTGAAATGCTTTATAAAATAAATACGAAAATGTGTACTCACCTGAAAATGGCTAGTAGGACAGTTCACAGCTCCTAAACAAGGGGCCTGCTTCCTCTCCCTGGCTGCTAGAGAGACAGCCCAAGCATAGGAGTCCTTGTCCCTAAAGGGAAACTTGATTGCTGTAACTGACAAAGCAAGAGAGGTCTGAACACCTTTCTACAGAGAGAGGGCATTTTCAGGCAAGCGGATAAACATTCCTTACTGTTCTGCACAGGGAGACCACAGACTTTCAACAGAGAGATTTTATTAGTGGTGGCCTGGTCTTAAGGGGAGCCAGCTTCCACCAAAGACCCTGGCCCCACTGGGCCGGTTTGTCCTTGGCTTGCCCCTCTGGTAATTAGGAGTAGACCTAGAGAAAAGCATTTGGAGGGCCACCAAAGAGAAACCTGCACTGCAACCCCAGCAATGTATGCCTGCCCTCCCAGGGAACAGGCAGTGTTCATTTTCCCTTTTGGCTCAGCACATGGAGAACTATGGGGGCAGTTAGAAGGGTATGTCAGGACAGACTGCATTCTGAGCTTGGAAATATCCCTGTTTGCACAAATCACAGCTCTGAGTGGAAGCATGGAAGAGCCTAAAGAGTCATACATTTGAACAAAACATACTCTGCCAAATTCAGTCATTTACTTGCAGATGGCTTTCAGAAAACTTCCAGTTCAAGGGCCTGGGTTGCCATAAATAATTATGTGAAGTCACACCCCACCCCCCCTTTTTTTTTTTGCAGCCTATTCCATTAAATCTTTGACATTACTTTGGATGTGGTACCAAGACTTTTAAGGGGCCAGATTTCTTGTTGAAGCCAACCTATTTTGACCCAATCCTTTCAGCTAACCACAATTTCATTCACTTTCCCCTGAGGTCCGGGCCTTGTTTCCTACTCCTGTTTTGCCAGGGAGCAGCAGTTGTGGATTAAGAGTGTAAGCAAAGACAAAGGTGCTCTGAAATTCACACTATGAAGGTTACAAGAATGTCACTGCTGAGATATTTTCAGACAAGATGTAAGCATGACCCATTAAAAGAGACATAAATTTGTCCCATCAGTAAGAGACTGTAACCCTTAGTGTGCCCAGATAGATTAGGCCAATAGATCAGAGTAGAGACCATTCTCTTTCCTGCAACTTTGTTCTCTCTTAGAAACCTTCTAAATACCTGTGCAGCTTTTGAGCTGTCCTTCCAGGAGAGCAGGGAATGCTGCCAGGGCAGCAGTTAAGATGCATCCCCTCCTGCAGAGCCAGACATAGAACAGTGCAGAAAGGGGGAGACAGGGCTCTGGTTTCAGGGACCTGAGAAAGTTATTCAGCAAAATAGCAGAACATGAAGTACTTACACCTACAAAATGCAGACTGAATCAAAGCTACGGTAGCACCAACCCATTCTGTCCCGGCCGACAGCAGAACCAGTGTGTTACCTGGTGTGAGTGCAGGCAGCTGAGAGTCCAAATGGTTTAAGAAGTTGGAGTTGCTGTTTAAAGAGCAGGTTTGTTTAATTTCCATCTCGGATCGCTTCAATTAAAAAAAAAAGTAGCGTGGCTGGGCAGCAAATAGGGCCAAATTTACCCTCACATCCATTCACTCAATTCCCACCACCGCTGAAGGGAGTTCCACGGGTATCACACCAGAACTGGACGCAGTCTACAGCCACCATGCAAAGTGAAATACGGTTTCATCCATGTATCATTCTTACCAGGTACTAAAAGCTACAGGGAGCATGGCCACAGAATGTTGCTTATTTGGCTTCATGGTGTGATCATGGCAGGAGAAAATCCAATCAAAGGACTATACGAAGGCCTGGTGGGGATTTGTAGAAGAGACTTAGCAGGTAACAATCAGTCACTTTCCTTTTCCTTTGAGTAATACAAGCTTAGCACCATTTGAATTAACCTTTTAATACATCTATATTTAATTTCTATAGCTGTTGCGTAATGTAAGTACAGCCAGTCCTTTTTCTAAATACAGAGTCTTAAGCTATTAACATCCTCAAAGTCCTCAGGAAGTTGTCTTTTCCCCCCCTTGTTTTTATGAAGTATGCACATTTATACATACTGCTGGGCTGTTTCTCCTGCCGCTTTGTATCTCCCATTCGCCAGAAGCATTTACTAGAGCAAAAATACCCACACCCAGACACGTAGAACCTCCTTTAAGTAACTAGGATTAAAAACCAGACTGAGTAGACAACCCTCAGGAGTAAAATTAAAAAAAAAAAAAAATCAGCACTGATGTTAAGCTGCCACTCAGCACAAAGGTACAAGTGATATTTCTCATTCCGCTTCCCCTAATGGGTGAGAGGAAAAACACCTGTGATGTTTGTTTTACAGAAAGCATTAGGAAAAAGGCAAATGCAGAATCCACTTCTCCAAGGAAGTGTACAGCAATGTAACAACTGAAGGGGAAATGACTGTACGATGCTGCCTCAGCTGGTTTCCCCCTAGAACCACAGCGATTGAACCGGAATCATTGAACTATTCACTAAAAAGTGGCCATAAAACTTTTAAGGGCTTCTTGTCATGACAAGTGGCATTTCTGCTGCTTCCACTTGAGTTCAGGTAAACGACGAGACACATCAGCACATGCTAATAATTTTAAAACATCTTTATACAAGTGTGGGGTTTATTTGCTGTTGCATAGATGCTGGTGACTATAATACAAGCTAGGTGAAGTCTCATTTGTGATACTGTGACTACATTTCAATCAGGACTGTGATATTTTCTTACTGTAATTTGTTTACATCTCATTTTTGTATGTATAATTTTTTTAATTTTTTTTTTTTTAAATAAGTTACAAAGGGGAGAACCTTTCTATTTAACATGTAGTAAGTTGTGTTCTTTACCCAAACCTCTTCAGTTTTTGTCTGTGTCACTTGTGGTTTATTGTTGGAGGAATGCTCAATTGTTTAGCTGCTGGTGTCGATACATTTGTTGTGGGGTGGGGAGGGGTGGTTGGGGGGGATGTTATCTGGACTGTATGAAAAATAGGGATCAGGTTTTGGATCCCAAAGCCTCAGTTTCTCATTAGCTGGCATTTGAAAGGCTACAAATTCCATAGTGCTGTGCAATTGAATGTTTGTTATTTAGAATCTGCCCTTTCCAAGGTTAAAGTCATACTATAGATTTGAGCCATCTTCACACAAATACACAATTTAGGGAAACCAAAATACAGTTTTGTTAGAGAGTCAATACTTTTCCAATTCATTTTACCTTATATAGATGAACCACTTACTTTTTGCGCTCTAAAAGTGCACAACTCAAAAGCGAGGGGGATTTGAAGATTCAGTTCCCCTCCCTGGCACATAAACATCTGCATATTCCCTAAAGGGAAAAATGTCAGCATATATGCTAACATGTTATCGCCACACAGGTAGCCTTGCCTTGAGTGCCAGTACATGGTTTACTCGATTTCGGTACAGAAGAGAGTCACCTGTTATTTATACCAACCCTCACAAAGAGCACACTTTTCTTAAGAAACACTCAGCAATTTCTCATGTGAAGTTTTGTATTTTTTACAGTGTTTAAGGGGGAAATAAAATCTGTTCTCCAATAAACGAGAATATTTTTCCTGTAAGGTGATGGGTGATTTCTTTCTCAGTTCAATCTGTGTTTTATAAAATACTTTTTAAAATTCACATCCACATGCTGAAAACACTCTTATCCAACACAAGTAAATCGGAATTCACTATGATTCAAGCGGTTTTACTATTCAAGAAACACCCTTAAAGAAAATCTAAGCAGAATTTAACATCCTTCAACAGACCTTTTCTGATGGTAGCTCTACACTTTGATGCTATTTACATCCACATGCAGCTCTGAAAGATCATGTTAAGCTACAGTAATTCTATTTAGTCAATTAGAAAAAAGCCACTTGTTGAAATTGAAGTTTTATTGAAAACCATTGTTACAGCTAGCAAGAAAGTTAAAAAATGGTAATGCTTTATATTTCAGGTAGAAATAAAGTAACTAACTTGCAACACAACTTATGAAGCAAATAAGTGATGGCAACATTGGCACTTCAGCATTTTTTTAATCCAAATATTCAACAAAATTATAAATGCGCTTTTAAGTACACAACCTGCATGTGCAATATATACAGCTAAATAAAAATATAAAAAAGAAATGGGCTTCCGTTTTAAGAATGTGGTGGTGAAGACTTTGGTTGCAAAATGTATCTCAATTCTTTAAAACTGGAGTCTTCTCAAAGGTGCTTCCTTATATTCAAAGACAAGCTTAAACCAAAGTATCCTGTTACACTGCTGTAGATTACTGTTCTCGGTTGCATTACACTGAATAATATCAACCCTATTGGAGTTACACAGTGATAACCGGCTACCATAAGAAAGGCAGATTGGAAACAGCAGATTATATACAGGAAGACAACCAGATTGGTTCACTTCTTTAACTGATCGTGAGAAAGCTACTGCTGCTCTTGTTCACTGCTGCTCTGAAGCTTGATTTTCTGGACTTCCAGTTCTTCTGCACTAATCATAGAAGGATCAATGGCTGCATATCGCGTACCGTGGAACTGCAGTAAGTGTATCTGTTGGACAGGAAAAGGCACTCTGAAGCAGTCATACAGAGTTATGGGTAAGGTACAAGGTAAAAGGAAAGCAGCACTGCCTCCCCAGCCAGCGAAATCCAGGAACCGGTCCCCATTATAGTTCAGTCAAAGCACAGCATTCGTTCGTACACCAAAATTTGCTCCACCTACACGGAACACAAGAGCGCAGGTGGACTGCAGAGACCAACCTCAAACCCAGGACCAATCAGTGTGGCTGCTGTGTAGCCCCAACCCCTGCTCACCAGTTGGGTTCAGTGCCTGCAGCTCCCAAAGGTTAGGGAACAGCAGCAGATGAGGGTATGAGAAAGATGGGACTCTGCTAGGAAAGGTTTGAATTTCAGAGGCTTACTTGGATGTAGACGTTGACTTCAGCACTTCTGCAGAGATAAGGGAAATTGCCTCCTGTTTTAAGGTGAGCTCTTCTGGCACTGGGGTACAGTTTGTACATTTCTTCTTTTGCTTCAGTTGAAAGTGCACTCTGATCAAACACCTTGAAAACAATCAGAGTAATTCTGAAGCCAATCAAGTTTTTTGTAGCTACTTACCATAGCATACTAGAAGCGTGCTGCCCTTAGAATAATTCTAACAATCACCTCACTGCTTTCTAGCTTCTTTGTGGTGTGATATTTGCCTGACAGTGAAATCCATCTCCAAGAATAAAGCCCCCCGTCTTACTGTATAAAATAAATTACACATATCCTCTGATGCTTATTTGACATGTGTGAGGCTTTGCCCTCCAGTAATAAACCTAGGAGTGATTTCCTATATTGTTCACATCTGCCTCAGTTATTACAGTTTGACCTCAACATGACACTGAAATTGATAGGGATGGAGAACAGTTGTATCTTTAAGAGCAACTAAAATTTTATAGGCATGTCATAATCCAGAAAACTGAAGTCATGCTGCCCTAGTTTATAGCACCCTGAGCTCAGGTGGTACTGTGCATGATACCCCAATGACATTTTACATTTAATTCATAGGGTTGCATAATGAGTAGAAAGTAACATCTAACATGAAATTAGATCTTCCCTGTTTTGTTATACATAGGTGATGAAGTATGAAAGTTGCTCATGGAATAGCTAAATCCTACCCAACCAGCCAGGTGAAGCAACAGGCTAAAATAAAGAAGAAAACAAAAAAAACTTACGTCCATAATAGTTACAGGAATGTCTCGAATTTTATGAGGTTCCACATAGGAGTTCTGGCAGTTGAGGGTAAGTCTCGAAGCTAACTCACTCTGGCTCAGGCTTTCCAGCTTTCAATAAATGGAAATAAAGACTATGAATTCAGTTTCACTTGGGGAGGTTTATGGTAACATAGCAGAAGAAATGGGCAGAACCCAAATTTTGCTAAGGAGCGGGAGCTAGGTTAGGTGTCCAGTTGCCCCAAATTTGAGTGGCACTGCAACCCCAGGCACAAGGTCGCCACAACACTCCCTCAGATTTGGTCCATCGTGATGGGGGGGCAAGGAGGAGGGTGACCAGGCCAAATACAAACGAATGACTTTGCACCCTGGTGCATGGGGTCACAATGCCACTCAATTGTTCTGGCCGCCCCTCCATCATCTGGTCTGGGGGGGCCACCTCCCCCCACCCAATCATTGCACGCCTGCAAAGAAATATGGTGGCTACTGGTCATTTTTAAAAAGAGCCCTGACCACTACTTCCTTAAGAAGAGCTTAAATTACAGTTTTACATCCCTACAGTATCCCCTTCCAGGCATGAGAGGCAGACTTCAAAGCATCCTCAACTACATAATGACAGAGGCATCCTGTAGGGTCTCCAGTGTCCCAGGTGCTGCTTCTCTAGAGGATGCTAGGGAGTCAATACACTTCCACGTACATTAGCCTTTTTCTCTTGAATGGAGCTTGAACTTAACCACAGCTAGCTAGGCAAGTAACACTGTTTGCACGGCATCTTGAAAATATCAAGTGTCCCTTAAGGAATGGAGACAAACAAGAGGCAGATCCTTAGCTGGTGTAAACGGTCATAGCTCCATTGAAGTCAATAGAGCTATGCAAAGTAACACCAGCTCAGGGTCTGCCACTTATTGTTTATCCTTTATATTAGATAAGTAAAGATGGCAGCAGTGTACCTATGGCATATATGTTATGCTATCTCTAGAAGCAAGGTTAAACATGCCCAACATTACCAGAATTAGACATCTAGGACTCACCCTATCAACCATGAAATCAATTCCATCTGCCATTACAGGATCTACAGGACCAGAAGCAAAGTTTCCAAGAACAATTTTCTTCAGCATAAATGCAGGCATTAGCCAAAAGCTGAAATATAAACAAGAGATCACACGAAACTCAAGTTTAAAGACCTCCAAAAATAATAAAATTGTATTTTCTGGTATGCATCTCTCCTCTGCCCCCTCCCTGCTCTGCAAAAACACTTGTTTCATTTCAAATCAAGTGGTTTGTGCAGGGCTTCACTAGGGCAATCATTACGTAAGCTTTTAAGATAACAGATGGAGCACTGCGTGTATAGGAATATAATACACTGAAAGTTATTGACTTTATCCTGCGAGAGTGTATTTTAAATGTATTCTTTGCCACAGTGGTTTCATTCGAGCTTCTCTGTATGTAGAGTTTAATATACCCAGGTAAGCAAAACAAAGATCTACTCTTGACCCAGTCTTTCCCATGTCCGATTGTATCAGTCATCAAAGTTTGAGACAAAAAACAAAAGAAACTTCTCTCCAATGTTAAAATTCCAGGTTTCAAAATCCTGATTGTGAAAGTGTGCACCTTCCTTGTAACATGGCTTTTTAAAGTATTTTGCCACCTGTTTTTCCATTGCTTGCTCAGATTACCAGCAAGTAATCGGTTTTTGAAACTGCATTTGTCTAAAACTCTGACATTTTACTATTAAATGTCATTGTCAGTCTTTGACTTATCAATATTTCTCACCTGTTTGCAGTCCATGTCTGGTTAAAGATGGAAGTGTCACTGAAAGAATTACACAGGATCAGAGACTGAACTCTGGGGGATTTGTGTGTGTACTCAGCAAATTTTTGAGCCAAAAAGCCTCCCAAAGAAGCTCCGAAAAGGTGAACCTAATTTAAATCCAAACATAAGTACATGTCGTGTAACAAATCAATCCTGAATATCCATGTATAACATATTACAAAAAGCATAATAAATAACATTACAATGCTATTCCTTTCCTTGTATCCTGACATAAACTGAAAGCTTATTAGAAATAACTGAAGTTCACAATTTTATTTTCAACCCCAAAAACCTAAAATTCCTCTCAGATATTGTAATTTTAAAAAAAAGATACTTTAAAGACTGAAAATAAAGGCACAGGCAACATATTTGTCTCAAAAATTCAAATCAGGACGTTAGTATATTTATCATGCCAAAATCAATATGGTATGAACACTTATTTTAACCACTCTTCAATAGCTATTCCAGATTGACGATGCTGTGATAGGTCATTTAATACCATTACTTACTACGGGCATTGTTTATCTGTATTATTGTAGCACCCATTGTGCCATGGACTGTCCAAACAGAATAAAAAGACTGTCTCTGCCCTGAAGACTTATGTCATTAATTAATAGGATTAACTTTGAGGTTTTAACTAAAAAACGGAAATTAATAAAAAGCCACATGCAATTTAAAAAAAAAAAAAAAAAAAAAAAAAACAAGTCCTGA
Source organism: Natator depressus (assembly GCF_965152275.1). NCBI lineage: Eukaryota > Metazoa > Chordata > Testudines > Cheloniidae > Natator > Natator depressus. The sequence continues at coordinate 76,780,359 of NC_134243.1, forward strand.
CAGTAGTGACTAATGAATCAAAGCAGGACAACTTTTGGATCGTGTTTGCTTCGATTTTGAATTTCTGGTTTTTAATTAGCTTGCATCATAGCATAGACGTTTTCTGCATGTTAGTTCTTAATAAACTCTAGGCTTTTTTACCTAACATTTTTATAGCAACCCCACGTTATTTGCCAATCTCAGGGCACTAACTTTATCCAGTTGTAGGTGGTCTAGTAGTTTCCTGAATCCGTCGCAGAACTCAAGGTGGTCCCAATACACTGGATACTGCAACTAGAGTAATAAAGTAAAATTAAACTATAGTCAGTAATCAAATGAAGCTGTTCTTTGAGCAGCTGCTCTTTCATATCTCCAGAAGCACCTTTCGGCTTTCTGCTTAAAAAAATATTTAAAGCCCTGCATATTAAAGCCTGGCCATATAGATGTAGATAAGATGTTCAACATGATTACTGGATGATGTACAACAGAATGAGAATCTTGCATACTAGACTGATGTTGTTTCTGGGGTTTCCATACCATACAAAATCAGCAGAACTAAAATCATTAGCTAGTAAAGATGTAGAGAGTCACTTAAAGCTACACTACTGTTTGCATAAATAAGGCTTCTACTAAAAAATTCAGATCCTCCCTGTGGAATTCACAGCAGCAGAGAGGCATCAAGATAAAGTGAGCTGTAGCTCACGAAAGCTTATGCTCAAATAAATTGGTTAGTCTCTAAGGTGCCACAAGTCCTCCTTTTCTTCTTACTACAACTAAGTCCTTCTAAAAAAATCTTGTGACTTCATATTTTCAGACATGCTAGCTAGGCCAGTGAGTAATCAAGTTGTATGCCTTTTCAGTAAACTCATCCTCTTAAGATAAAGGACGGCAACCCCTCATCTACTGTACAACTGACTTGTGAACAGGAGGCAGAGCTGAAAGGTTTCCTTCTGAAACAACAGACACTGGTCACTGCTGGAGGAAAACCAGATTGACCAATGTCTGATCCAGTAGAAAGACTTATAAATTCTACCCATATTAAAAAAAAACCATCAGCTTTGCTCCATTTTGAAAGATGGAAGGTGAAAGGTGCAAACTATGATGGAAGCAGACATAGAAAGGGGAACAGGACCAGAAGCGGTCAAGGAAAAACCAAAGGCAGTAAAGGCCTGAGGGGCAGAGACCCATAACTACATGAGGACAGTTAACCTAAAGGCTCCAGTATGACTGAAATTTCCCACTCAGTTAAATTTTTAAATACCAGGTAACACTTCTTAAAATGATATAGATAAGCGGTGTAGTCTGGCTGTATTTTGACCAAAGTTACATCACGTTATATGTTGGCCTTTCAGAGAAGCCAACTACCATGGTTATTTTCCTGACCAATATCAAGCTGAATCAGAGAGGAGCTAACAGAGGTCCAACTGGAGACAAAGCAAGGCAGTGGGAAATGGTTGCACTGGAAAGACTGTCACCTGCAAACTTAGAATTCCTCTTGTACAAAACTCCAAGAGAAAGCAATGAGTAGGGTTCTACCAAACTCACGGCCATGAAAACCCATCACAGACTGTGAAATCTGGTCTCCCCTCATGAAATCTGGTCTTTTGTGTGCGCTTCTACCCTATACTATACAGATTTCACAGGGGAGACCAGCGTCCTGACCCAAAAGGGGATCATGGGGGGGTTGTAAGGTTATTTTAGGTGGATTGCAGTATTGCCACCCTTACTTCTGTGCTTCTGCTGGCAGGGCGCTGCCTTCAGAGCTGGGTGGCTGGAGAGCAGTGGCTGTTGGCTGGGCGCCCAGCTCTGAAGGCAGCGCCCTGCCAGCAGAAGCACAGAAGTAAGGGTGGCAATACCATGTCAGGACATCCTTACTTCTGCGCTGCTGCTGCCGGCGGCTCTGCCTTCAGAACTGGGCTCCCGGTCAGCAGCCGCCACTCTCCAGCTGCCCAACTCTGAAGGCAGCACTGCTGTCAGCAGCAGCACAAAAGTAAGGGTAGCTGTACCGCAACCCCCCCCCCCCCCACACACACACACCCCAACCTTGCAACCCTTCCCCGCACCCCCCCCTCCCCCCCGGACTCCTTTTTGGCTCAGGGCCCCTACAATTACAACAACATCTTGAAATTTCAGATTTAAATAGCTGAAATCATGAAATTTAGGATTATAAAAATCCCATCACGATGAAGTTGACCAAAATGAACTGTGAATTTGGTAAGACCCTATGAATGAGACATCAGCAAACACCAACTCCTGATGTTCATGGAGTAAAGAAAAAAAAACAGATCACAGAACTAATTCACTAGGTATAAATCTAATATACATTTTTGTATGTTTCACCTACTCACTTTTGTGAACACAGGTTTGGTTTAGGCCTAGTTTTGCTACCCCAGAATATACATTAGTATAGCCTTCCCTGGAGTTCTCTGCTTTGATTCCTCCAAAAATTATGAGCTAAATGGACTTAGAAGCTGACCTTTCCCAGATGCATCTAAAACTTTGGTTTTATTTACTGTAACATAAGAGCAAACAAACACTGAATTTTGATGTAGCATTGAGAATACTCACAGCAATAACTCTGTAACCCCATCCGGTCAGTGCCAAAATCTGCTGGAAAAACACATCTGCAGTTCCACTTACAGGTGGAAGAAATATGAGTGGGCACCTGATGATCTTAGGTCCTGCATCATATAGTGACCACACTTTACTGTCATCATCATCTACTATGATCTGGAAGAAGAGAATTTAGTGAAATTTGTATAAGCTTGATACCAGGTATCTCCCTTTCAGTTTCTAGTAACGTTTTTCACAAACCTGTGCTACAAGATTTTTCTTTCAAACAAGTTCACCCTTTGCTCCCCTTCAGAATAAAACTTTTCACCCCTTGCCTGTTTAATAAATGTGATGTTTACACTGTCCGCATACACACATCTGGTTGTGAAACAGAAAAGAAGCTGGTCAGACTATCTGATACAAGCTAAATTACTTTATCTCTGAACAGTATGGTTTTAGTTAATAGAACAGTCACTGTCTTATCGAAGTTTGTGATGTTCTGAACAACTGAAGTCCAGTGCAAGTGCCAGAAGTAAATTGTCAGGTTGCAGAAATTGTTTTAGGTAGGAATCTTTTCCTTACCAATATACAAGTTACATAACCCCAGCTGAGCTAACGTTTGGTTTGAGTTTACCAACTTCCTGAATCAGGCACTCTGGTCCCCTGTATCAGATACCAATTTTCATACCTAAAATTACTGTATAGGAATAAATCATGGGAACATCCCAATAGTCTGTTTACAAACAGGACAGACTCTCAGAAGATAGTATACCATAAGTAGCAGCACAGGCTTGGCCAGGAAGAAAACTCCTTCTGTGGTGTGACTAGCCCCCTGCCTGCTAAAGGCCTGATCATCTATACCACCAAGAACATCCTCCGACTGTGAAACAACATCAAAGTTCTGGGTTGGAAGGACAGCACCCTGCAACCGACTCATTTTTTCTAGGCCCTGATATATGGAGGTAGATGGGGGTGGGCCAATAACTTGCAGCTCTGGTGACTATTCAACACTACTATCTTAAATAGACCCAGAAAATTGTGATCACTAATTTGAAACAATGGAGGTCTGATTGTAAAACAGGGACACTGTACAGAGGATACCCAAAGTAGTACAAGCTGGAATGGGACAGAAGGAGCTGATTTACTGTCAAGGAGGAATTCACTAGAATGTTCAAGGGAGAGAAGTTGGAGAGGCAGAGCAGCACAAGACCAACTGAAGCAGTGGCTAGCTTAGACCCCGGCCACTACTGCTGCCCTTACAGGCCAAAAACCTTCAGACCCTTGTGTTCTGCCTGTCTTATGCTAGGACTTCAAGACCCAAGAATGAAAATCCTGCACAAATGCCATCTTTAAAAGAATAAGATTGAGAAGTCTCAATCTCCCATTTTCAGGGTTTGTTTTTCAGACATATTGCTGTGTATATTTAAAATGTTTTTTTAAGGGTACAAAACTCACCAGTAGTACAGGCCTATAGGCCAAATAAACTCGGTGACCATAAAACCCCCAGATAAAGCCTATGCAGTACAACAGATGCATGACCTCTCTGTTTATGTAGCTGTGATCCATTTTAAATTTACAACTTATTCAACTGGTAGCACCAAAAGCTTTTTCTCATTGTCATAGCAGTACAACCCCTCTCTTGATACGCCAGGAATGCCAGATCACAAATCCTAAAATCTGCTAGGCTGACGACAAATCTGTGGTTTACAAGGAAGTCTGTACTTGAGGTTCAGGGAGCATGTGATTATCACATCAGTAGTTTTTGTAAAGTTTCCAAGCAATTTAGAAAGGACTTAGTGCCAGGACTTCTCAGAGCCCTGGAACTGCTAAGGAACTCACATTTCTACTTTTACATTAAGCAAAAGAAAGTTCTCCTCTGCTACGTAAGATTATTAATTGAATCTGCTCATCATGGCCCTTTGTGTTTGTGTAACAAGAGCATATCTTCATGATTTTAAAATGAAACATACCTTAGACTGAGTACTTCACTTGAGGATATTAACAAGTGTTAAAGAAATGATTAAGACTCAATACATGTGATGGGGAACTGAGGTCCACAGAGATTAAATTACTTTCCCCAAAGCCAGACAATTAGCGGCACCCAGAGTGTGGCAAGCACTTGTTCCATTTGAGACAGTCACATAATATGTAGATTTACTGTGATGTGTTTGCATCTGCAATAAATGTTGCACAGTTGAGTCACACTGATTAACAGCTGATTCAGACAGGTTACTGACCTTCTTCTGTTCTGTTATACCACACTTGATTGATCAATGAATTTACATTTTGGGTGAAATCTAGCTCCAGTGAAATAAATGGCAAAACTCCCACTGACATCAGAGCCAGAATTTCACCCTATGACTGTCTCAGAGCAGGATAATATTGTAGATAGTAAGACATACTGTTTTACAGATAGCCGGTGTGACATTTTAAAGAGACGGAACACTCCACTCGTACAGCACCTCCTACCTGAGGCTCTCAAAGCACTTTATGAAGTTGAGTTCATTTATCCTCTGCGTTCTCCCCACCCCCAGCCCCATTTTACACTCAGGAAACTGTGCTATATGCAGTTTAAATGACTTGCTCAAAGTTTTGCAAGGGCTTCCTGAATGACAGAAACAGCACAAGGGCTCCTGCCTCCAAGCCCTGTCCTCTACCCACAAAACCAACTTTCTTCCCCACCACACACATCTGCAAGTCACAACTTGTACCTATAAAGCACTTTTCTTTATAACACTGCAGCCTAACTATGGGAATGACTTCTCACATTTCGGAAATGCAATCGCCAGTGGGGTGGAAGGCAGAAGCCATTCTGCACCAGAAGTACTAGTAGCTTAAAGGAGAGGAAGTGAAGAGCCATTTCTCCAGTTGGAACTGCAGGGTGAATTTTATGTAAGCAGCACAGTTATCTGCAGTGGACTTTAGCCAGTACGCCACAGTAAGTACTCAGCCCTGATCCCCTTGCACTCTTTGGTCGTTACTGATCACAGGTAGTAAGGAGTACGGCTATAAACAGATAGCATCACTCAAACTAGGATCAGAGGCAGAGTGAAAGACAGTCTTTAAAAACTGATTTAATTTTCAGCATCCCGCTAAGCCTCTTTCTAGAAGGAACTGGCTTCCATGTATTTATGATCTCAGCAGGAAGGGGGAGAAGTAGCAGTGACAACACGTGGCGGGTGCAGGAAAAGCGATGAGAAATAGCCTAATATCTCCAAGCCTCTCATCCCCACTACTCCACAAAGAACAAACTGTGGGAGCTCACTACGTTGATCTGGTGGCAGCACAAAACAGCAGCTAGGACTGGAGGGAAGAACTAACTATGCTGTTTTCTTGCCAGCCCTGTTTACCCTCTCTCTGCGTCAGAGAGCCTTGCCTCCTCCTCCTTGCTGACCATATTGCTAACAACCACAGCCAAAGAGGGAAAGGTCTTATTCCTAGAAACAACCCCCACAATGAAGTATAATTAAAATTGAGCTTTTCCCCGTCAGAGACCAAGACTGGCTTGTTTAGGTCTCACCCACTACCCGTATTCATCATGGTGGTATCTTTGACTCTGCCTACTTCAAAATAAAAAGCGACAATCAGTAAAGAAAGTTATGCGCATACTTTGAGGCTCAGATAAAACTCTCCTCACTGATTACCCTGCAATTTATACATATTTTTATTTAATAAAATCAATCAGCAGCAAGTGGAGAGTTATACTTGCTCAAGAGTTTACATGCAATGCAGTTCCTGTAGAAAGTGGCACAGTATTCCATACTCACTGAATCTTATGGGTGTTATTTCCATCTCATTAAATCCCCAGTATGATGATATGCAGGCTAAATTATGACCTCAGTACACCTATGCTCTCTCTCGGCCTACAGGTTAAGTGCAATTACATCTGTGCATACCCATTTTGGGCATACCCTGGAGGCAATGGGACTACAAAGAGGTAATTTGGCCTGCAGCACCATTATTACTCATAATAATGTGTGAGATGGAAAGAATCCATAGCTTGACTGTCAGAACCCAGGATGAATTTGTGAAGCTGACAGCAAAAGTATTTTACTAATTGCAAACGGAATGAATTTGACACGGAAATCAGTGAGATACAATGAGCAGAGAATCCCACATGCCTTTTATTTAAAAAAAAAGTCACTTCTTGGGGAGAACTGCACATGAAGATTTGGGACCAAGCATAAGCTGTATTTAAGAACAAAGATACCCACAGTAACTGTGGTTCAAATATGTTGTCTCTACATAGTGACCTGGGTGAAATGCAGCTCCTAGCATACTGGGCTGCAAGACTCGCTGCAAAGCAGTGCTCTTTGGGAATCACATAAACACCCTTTTGCAGCACTTAATGTCCAGAGCAGGGGTAATAAGAGGTCTGCACATCCCAAACACTTGCTCTGGGCAAGCTGGGAAGATGGCTGGATAGCGAGAACATGCAGAAGCTCTCAAATCCTCCCCCACCCAATTATCGCAAATAATGATTTTGCTCTCCAATATAGCCCAGGCATCTTTCTACTTGTGGGAATCGAGAAAGCAGCTCAACCCTAGGAAGGTGAGCTGAAACCCAAAACAAGCAACAAATCTAGATGAGTCAAGACAGTAGCGCTGTGTAAGCATATGAATTGCTGGGCATAGAGGGAAAGCCAGCCGCAGCCCCAGCAATGATTGTACATAGCAACCCTTTCAGCTCCACAACCGTTTTCTAATCTCAGCTTCAAACGTTTGTGGCCACAATAGCGCACTCGTGGCCCCCAACAGGCACTGCTTTCCAGAAGGCTCCCAAAGCTCAGGTGGCACCATGAATCCCACTAGAGGTAACAGATCACCTCCAATGAAAGCTACATTAATATAAAAGTACTTGCTGAGTACTCAAATACCATGGTGATGGGAGCCATGTCGATACCTAGGTCTGCCACCTCCTGTGACTATTTTTCATTACCCACAAAGGCCCATTGCTTAGGCAATTTCCACCCCTGCACCCCATGACCCTTCAGAAGTAAGATACCACTTCATAAACAGACAACTAAAACCGTACATACCTTCTTAAGAGGAACTGTACTTCTGAACCAGTTATAGTCAGGAGAGACTTTAATCTCTCCCATGATGTTTAGATGAAACTGAGGTTGCGTAAACCTGAAACACAGACATGTGATGTTTCAGATCAAGAATGTAGGTTTACACTAATCCAGTGCATAGAAGCCTCACTGTTTATACAAAGGATACGTTTGTTTTTACCTCTTCGCAGTTGACTGTCCTCCCTTGTCAGTCTTCCAACTTGTGCCGTGTTTACTTATCCTTAGTTTTAGTTATAACAACTTAAGGATAGTCAGATAATGTAGTCTCTTCATCGAATATTACTAACCCTCTAACTAGGAATCGACGGTGTCTTGTGCAATAAGAACTTTTCATAACAAAGCATTCCAGTGTAGCAGCTCCTGAAAGGAAGACAGTATTGCAGGGTTTAAGATGTTTTTCAACAGTAAGTTTATTTTAAAATTCCTTTTAAGCCCGTTTATCAACTGCTCCAAGGTAGCCTCTATTTGAATTTGTTGGTACTTCGCTCACAGTTCAGACAATGGACTGTATAAGTAATTATGTTTCATAGGTCTACAGTCCATTTAGTCAAGCATTCAGACAACACCTCTCATTTAAGTATAATTAACTTAAAAGCATCTTAAAACATGTTAAAATGCTCTCTTCAGATTATGTGATACCTATTGTAAAGAACAGTCAAAACTTCAGGGCTTGTCCACATAGGGAAATTGACCAGAATAACTATTGCAAAATAGCTTCCTGTGCAGATAGCATTCCAGAATAAAAATCACTTTATTCTGGAATAATTAGTGTACTTCTAAAATGGGAGTATTATTCTGGAATAAAAGTGATTTTATTCCAGAACAAAGTATCTACATGGCACTATTCTGGAATAGCTATTCCAGTCAGTTTCCCCATGTAGATAAGTCTTAATAAGATTACCTGCACATTCTGAATATTATATATTCTATATGGGATCCTACTTATTTGTAGTAATGAAACTTACATGACTGACATGGGACCTACATTTCACTGCCTGATTAAGCACTAGTTGATTAAGAACTTCCATTTGTACAGCAAATGATGCCAGATAATTTTTTAAGTTCATAGTTGTATGCTGACTGCTTGTTAACTTTAGTTTGCAAGGGAAATCCTGCTACAGTGATGCTTTTCATGTGCTTACAAGAATACAGTGGATAAGGAATGCATAATAAGTTTCCTTTTATTAATTATCATTACCCAATTATAATTAATGGCCACTTGTTCATTTTTCTTAGTAGAATAAGGCAATTCCTGATTCTGCAACAGATTCTGGTCAGTTTCCCTGAGGGCTAGTCTAGACGGTGTATAAAATCCATTAAAAACTAATTAATTTTGCACCTGCACTAAAGAGTTAGTTACAATTCACTTTCATGTCTTCAGAACTCAGATGCCCATTCTCCTGCTGTTTAATGACATGCAAACTCTGAAGGAAGGGCATATTTCCCCTCACCCCACCCATCAAGAAAAATGCACACCTCTTACCTACAGTTTTTAGTACTGTAGAAAGTCATTTTCACTATACAACAAATGTTTCCAGATTCAGAGTTTTCCCATCCAACTGTGTTGGCTGTCATTTCAATGTTGGCTAAATTACTGTTTACAGCACATATTTTACCACTTGTGCTACTCTGGATGCACAAAAAAGTTATAACGGAGGCCAAATGCCTCTTCCACCCAACAGACTGCAAAGTGCAACAGGCTCAGACATTACTGGAATGGGAAGGGCAGCTGTGCATTAGAAAAAGAAGAGTAGTTCATTCTACTAATTTGCACCTGCCAAAAGTATGGCTTACCCTGTTCATATATAAAACACATACGGGATGGGATGATGCAATGAAGTACAGCAAAAATAGTAACTACAAACAAAAAAGTACAATGAACTTTATCCTTTTGTACTATATTTATTATTTACATTATAGTAGCAGTCAGAAGCCCAAGTCAGGATCAGGGTCCCACTGAGCAAGGCCTTGTATGAACACATGTAAGGAAACGCTAAACAGGAAGCATTTGTTTAGTCTGTCAAAAGGAATGGCATGCTAAAAGAATAATTTTGTTCACTACAAAAGGATTAGAAATCAATTCTAGCTATAATCAGTTCTCATCGTTCCTCTTCTTCTATCTGTTGTTTTAGTACCATTATTAGGTGATGGTGATAGGTGCCAGTTACAACTTTGGACACAGGGTTCCTCAATCCATATCTTAGGTACAGGCAGCATCTGTTCAAACTTTTCCCTCTTATTCTCACTGTCCTGTCAATGTACCTCAACAATGACCTGAAGAGGCCCCCTCATTGGACTGATAAAGCATATCAATCTCCATGCCCATTCAAACCTTGGGATCACTACTGAGACTGCTAATAAAGATCCCAATCAATGCGTTTTGTGCAGTGGACAGCTATCTACTAGCAATTGGATTGAGATCCTCAAACTCACGTCATGTAAGCAAGCCGTCCATCAACTGATAACTAAAGCCAACCACCACCACAAAACATTTCCCCTTAAATTTGCTCGGTTTTTAAAGTTTGCTCTGACCATGCCTGTACCCCTTGTGTTTGTCTCTCAAGAGTGCTTGTGCAAATGAATTTCAATGGTATGAAATTCGCTTTCGGTGAACACTCAAAGCAACATATGCAAGTGTGCACAGAAACAGAATAGTAAGTTCACACCCATAAGTATTCGTGCCATTAATGCTTGCACGCTCTTTGAAGTCATGAAACAGAAACAATGCCAGGAAAGGTAGCTGGGAAATCAATGAACCAGTACAACTCATCTATAGTGAACAACAACTCTCAGACTAGCTAATGACCAAGCCAGTGTAGTTAGTGTATTTGAATTTTTAAAAAATGAATACTTTTAAACAAATACATGTAGGAAAATGTTGCGTGTTGATGTACATCCCATAAGCAGGAATAGAGATTAAATGTGTCCGATACATTTTTTGAGACTCATTCACACCACCTCTCTAGTAACTTTCAGTCACTAATCGTCTGAAGTGCTTTTGAGCCTGTCACAGGAGAGGGAAAGCGGCATATATTCTGTTAATTGTTTGGACGTCTATTCCCCCAAGCTGCATCTGATCTGCCAGCAAGAGACCAATAGGAACCGCTACTCAGCCCACCCATCAAAATGTTTGCTCTCCTGACGTTTCTTGCTGCATCAGCCATGCTATTCCTGCTCCCATGGACGCAAAATCTGAATCAGTAAATCTGTGTCTGAAACAAACTCTGCTCATATTGGTACAGGCAGCATAGTCACAACAGCTGCAGGCGCTTTAACTTACTAAATAAATTAAAAGTGCCACCGCAGAGAGTAAAAACAGCACCTTTGGGGATATGAGATTACAGGCCCCAACCCTCTCCGCATTCCTGCCCGCCATTCACTCCCCTCCCGCAGCACAGGGGCCAAGAGCCCTCTTCCCCCTCTGCTCCCCCATGAAGAAAAGGAGGACTTGTGACACCTTAGAGACTAACAAATTTATTTGAGCATAAGCTTTCGTGAGCTACAGCTCACTTCATCCCCCCCCCCAGCACAGGGGGGCCCCAGAGCCCTCCTCCCCCCATTCACTCCCCTTCCCTTCCCCCCGCCCAGCACAGGGGGGCCCCAGAGCCCTCCTCCCCCCATTCACTCCCCTTCCCTTCCCCCCGCCCAGCACAGGGGGGCCCCAGAGCCCTCCTCCCCCCATTCACTCCCCTTCCCTTCCCCCCCCCCCAGCACAGGGAGGCCCCAGAGCCCTCCTCCCCATTCACTCCCCTTCCCCCCCCCCCCAGCACAGGGAGGCCCCAGAGCCCTCCTCCCCATTCACTCCCCTTCCCCCCCCCCCCCAGCACAGGGAGGCCCCAGAGCCCTCCTCCCCATTCACTCCCCTTCCCCCCCCCCCAGCACAGGGAGGCCCCAGAGCCCTCCTCCCCATTCACTCCCCTTCCCCCCCCCCCCAGCACAGGGAGGCCCCAGAGCCCTCCTCCCCATTCACTCCCCTTCCCCCCCCCAGCACAGGGGGGCCCCAGAGCCCTCCTCCCACGCTGCCCCCCATTCGCTCCGCTCCCCTCCCCTCTCCCAGCACGGGGACCAAGAGCCCCCCCCCCCGCTGTGGCAGAAGAGAACGGGGGGGGGCTCTGTGAGGGGGGGGTCCCGCGCGGGCGAACCCCCCGCTCCTTACCGGCTCCTCCCGCGCGGCGCTGCAGCGGAGGGGAGGGGGGGGTCTGTCGCCGAGCCTCGCTCCCGCCTCCTCCCAGTGAGGAGCGGACCAAGAGCCCGCTTCCGGGTGCTCGGCCTGCGTCCGGTGGGGGCGGAGGGAGCGTACACGCGCACCACGTCATCACACAGGTGCGCGTTCCTCGCGGACGGCGTCCATCGCTACCGAGGCGGAACAGTGGCGACACGTGACCTCGGCAACGACCTCGGGGGCAGGGCTCACGTGACCTAGACTAAGTAGGGGGTCATATGACTGGTTCGGCGGGTCACGTGACCCTTGGCAGGCAACCCTGCGGGCTGAGGGGCACGCCCCCACCCGGACGCTCAAAGAAGTGGTGACTCCCTTGCTTCCCACGTGGGCCTCTCTCACCCCAAAGGGCCCCCTGGGCCCGAGTCCAGTGACACTGGGTAGCGTCCTCCATGGTGACTCTGGACCAGTACTGCCAACCCCAGGAGTTCAAAAACCACCAATCAGGACCTCCCTGCAACTTATGAGATTGGCTTAAAGATCCCCAGGTTTCATAAAAAGAGAACAACTCCGGTGTTTTTTTTCTTTGCCTTTCTGGTGTTGGAGTCGTTTAGGGTGCGCTTAGGACGAGTTTTAAAGCTTTTCTCTACGTCTACAAGGGCTAGACACTTGTTTAAAGAAAGCTGAGATTCTTACCTAATAAACAAAAAGAAAAGGAGTACTTGTGGCACCTTAGAGACTCCTTTTCTTTTTGCGAATACAGACTAACACGGCTGCTACTCTGTTACCTAATAAACATGACTCCAAGAGCTGGGGCTTTAAGTAACCATGAAAATCACTGCAAGACTCCTGATAAAATACGAGAGTTGGTCGTAGGGATCTAATCTGCACTCAGCCCCATTCCAGTGTCTATGGATAGCAGTTTATAATGACTTTTTTTAAACTAGTGAAAGCCAGTAGAACAGATAACCTTGCAGATATTTGTGTACTCATATGAGGAACTGGAGAGGGGAGCTCCAGCACTTTTATTTCTATCAGTGAGTTCAACTCTACTGCATGGTCAATAAGAGTTAGGATGATCACCTTTGTTGGATGGAAATCAGGGAAAATGAAATGAATCCGGGAAAATGAAAAATAAGGGACAACACTTTATTTAAGAGATGTTTTAGGGAAACACCATTTCCCTTAGCATATGTATTTTTCTCTCAAGTGTACATTTCTACTGCCCTCAAGTATTCGATGCAATTATCATAAGCATCAATTAAATGTTCAAAGTAGTACTTACCAGTTTTAATACATTTCAGTACACAGGTGGTCACCCCAAGGGTCAAATCAATGAAATAAGGGACCCTCCCTTCAAGTAAGGAACATGTGGTAACCCTAATAAAAATGCTCTGCTTAGAGCTATGTGAAGTTATGCTGCACAAAATTTAAGATTAAAGGCTGATTTTTGCTCTCAAATGGTTATCTTGCAGCTCCTGTGGTTTTCAATTAGAGCTGTACCTGTACATCTGACACCAGGATTTAGCACAGCTGAAGGCAGGGTTTTGCTGTTGTTTTTACAAAGATTCTGATGAATGTTCTGTTTTCACTCTTTTCAAAACTGGCCATTTGGGATTTGATTATAATGGGCAGAACATGATGCTTCAATTCATTTTGGCAGGTACCATTCTGTATGTATCAGATTCTGAAAAGGCCCTTGTCACATTATAAGATGTCGGTTGATTACAACAGCTGCATAATTCAAATGATGCATCATTGGGGTGAGGGAGGCAAAATATTTCCTTTGGACACAAGATACATTAATACGCTGAAAGTGGGCAGTGAATTTGTATTCTCTACCGAGAAAGCCAAGGACCTAGGGGTAAAAATCCTTTGCTATGTGTTAGAAAGTGAGCTGAAGGCGGTTGAAATGTATTTTAACAGCAAAAAAAAAAAGAAGATAGCAACTTTTCCCTGACCCAATGCTGCAACAACAGGAAGTCCTGATGAAAAAGAGAGAGCCCATGTTTTGGAGGGAAGTAATTAAAGGTGACCTAAGGGACCAAGGTGGGAAAGTAAGTTTGTGCCCTTTTCTGCTTTATGCACATCTCCCATTGAACTCTGCCATGCCTCAAAGGGCAACATCTGGAATTTGTGAAGTAGAAAAGCAAATTACCAGTAAAGGCTTTCCAAACCAATGTTTACTTTATTCTGATTCCTGTGAGCCCCTCGCCCATTATGCTTGTGGAGAAGGAATAACTCTGGACTGCTGCTGCCGCCTAGAGGAGAGAGAGAATATCATTATTACTTAATGCAATGTATTGCAATTTATATCCCTGATCATGCTCTTATGCATATGCTGACTTCACATGTGAATAGTGTCATTGGTTTTAACAGAACTACGAGTGCATACAGTTAAACGTGTTCATACGTGTTTGTAGGATTGAATCTTATTTTAGATAGTTTTCAGAGTAGCAGCCGTGTTAGTCTGTATCCGCAAAAAGAAAAGGAGTACTTGTGGCACCTTAGAGACTAACAAATTTAGCCGATGAAGTGAGCTGTAGCTCCTGAAAGCTTATGTTCAAATAAATGTGTTAGTCTCAAAGGTGCCACAAGTCCTCCTTTTCTTTTAGATAGCATATTTCATACAAACTATCATCTGAACACTACACTGGATTTTCTAGTGACAAAAGATTTCTGAAGACGAAGCTTTGGGCTGAGGAAGCTATCATCCTAATCTTATTTCATAAATCTGGACCACTTTCCTGAGTTTTATTCAAAGTTCAATTCAAGTCTAATTAAAAATAGCGATATTAATGCCACAGAAGTCCAGGTTTAGCTAATTATCTTAAAATATCTGAATGAACTTTGGTATACATTTGGCAACAAACCTTCATGTATAAAATAGCACACATACTTGAAGCCAACAGTACCTTTCCCCCAGACCTCCATGGTTTATGAGTGCAAGTCATTCCATTTCTATCGGTGCTTTTCAGTTGTTGAAGGCACTTCCCCTGCTTGTCCCGTTCCAGGCCTTTCACAAGGAGCTCTGTAGATACAGCATTAGAAGCAAACACTGCATGGGACCTATCTGCCCTATGTCTGGCTGTAGATAGTGCTGTTAAACCTGTATTTCATAAGGCTCAAAATCCATCCAAAATTTTATCAGAAACTACAAAAAAGCATCTAGTATTCATGCTGCGTATGGCAGTGTCTCTCTATATCAGGGGTTCTCAACCTTTTTCTTTCTGAGGGCCCCCCCTCCCAAATGCTATAAAAATTCCACAGCCCACCAGTGCCACAAAATCTGGTTTTTTGCATATCAAAGCCAGGGCTGGCTTTGGGGGGTAGCAAGCAGGGCAACTGCCTGGGGCCCCAGGCCACAGCGGGCCCTGCAAAGCTAAGTTGCTCAGGCTTCGGCTTCAGCCCAAGGTGGCAGGGCTTGGCATAGGCGTCGACTCCATGTGTGCTTCGGGGCTGGATCACACACAGGGGAAAATTGGTAGGTGCTCTGCACCCACCGGCAGCTCCCCGCCCCACCCCAGCTCACGTCTGCTCCGCCTCTGCCTCCTCCCCTGAGTGCGCCGTGTCCCTACTTCTCCCGCTCACTCCCAGCGCTTGCCGCTGGGAAAGAGCTGTTTTGCAGCAGCAAGCTCTGGGAGGGAGAGGGGAGGAGGGGGAACACGGCGCGCTCCAGGAAGACGCGGGGCTGGGGTGGGGATTTAGGGAAGGAGTCCAATAGGGGCAGGGAGGGGGTGGAGTTGGGGTGGGGACTTTGGGGAAGGGGTTGGAATGGGGGTGGGGCAGGGGTGAAGTCGGGGCAGGGGCGAGCACCCACCAGTGCTGGGAAAAGTTGGTGCCTATAGGGCTTGGGGATCCAGGCTCCAGCCCCACACAGCGGGGCTTCAGCTTCCTCCCCTGGACTCCAGTGAGTCTAACACTGGCCCTACTTGGTGGACCCCTGAAACCTGCTCGTGGCCCCCCAGGAGGCATCAGATCCATGGTTGAGAATCGCTGCGCTATATAACTCCGCTATCAGGGATGGACAGATGGTTTGCAGGTGCCGTTAAGACACAAAGGGATCAAGTAGTAAGTTTCTTCTTCTGCCCCATTACTTGAGAGGAAAGTCAGGACCAACTCATTGCAGTTCATCCATATGTGGCCAGCATCACAAGCTCTGCAAGTGTTGCCCAAATGCAAAAAGGAAACAGAACCCCCCAGCATCTGTCAGAGGTAGGTACATTCTACCCAGGATAAGTCTATACCATGTATTTGGGGGTTTGACCCATGTCTCTTTGTCATTTCTGTCCATTCCTGATCAGATTGCATGTTGTCCAGGGCATGATGTTATGATTTACGTCTCTTTCCCCAGAGCTGTACACAGTTTGGCCTCTTTTTTTTTAAATGTAGAATCTTCTATCAGTTCTGACAATCTGAGGAAAGATCTTTCTCAAATTCCTGTGTATTTTAGATATTGAAGTAAAATATATACACCTCCCCATTTCAATTTCTCTTGGGTCATATTATATTGTGTGGTCAATTCTTCCTGGGTTTTCACTGTTTACTATTTGTGTCTCCAATTTGTACCTTCATAATTACGGTTCTGTGTTTGGTAGAGTCTGTTTTACCTTTGCACGTTTCACTGTAGTGCTGCAGGCTGGTAGAGTGACAGTTCTGTGCAAGGATGTGTCACGGTGATTTAATGACTTGAGCCACATTCCATTTGGATTTATTGTTGGAATTTTTTCTGAGCTACTAGTGCTTTGAGGGAAGTGAATGCTATTTCTGAGATGGCACCAGAAATTTATATTGATTGGGGAGGAGAACTGATCCAATTATTCTCTCCAGTCATTGTTGCAAGAATTGCTGTGCACACGTAGTATTTGTTTCCAGAATTATAGCTGTAGGTTTTCATAATGCTGTGGAGATCAGTCTGCTGTGCCCCCTGTGATCAGACACAACACTGCAGGTGGCCCCTGCCTCAGTTTTCCCTCAGACAGGGTATAAACAAGTCCAAATAGACCTTTGTAGTATTAAAGAGCACCTTCTTCCAAGGGTCTCATTTATGTAACAGAAAAGGACAACATGAAAACATAAAAAAGCTTCTGTCGGCTATTTTTCTGGAAACTCTCTACGTGTGGGTTAATCAGTCTTATATTTTGCTCCTCTAGCCCCAGAGCACTCTCAGGCTGAATTCCCTGACTGGAGCTTGGGCCTCTTCTGGGCATTCAGCCAAATGCTAGTCTTCTGCTGCCGGTGCCTCACGCTTTGCTGAGCCAGTCCCCCGTAGCTCCCCAGGAGTTCCCATGCCCAGTTTGTTCTCCTAGGCTACTTGGGTCCTTGTTTGCAAGCACATTTTGTCTGGGCCTGTTCCTCTCTCCGTAAGCCTCTGCTCTCCAGAGAGATACCTTTGGAATAGCTTCCTAACCAGCTTCCCTGAGGAGGCCCTGCTCAGGAGCGTCCTCTGTTTGGTGGCTTTCTAACTGAGTCCTAAGGAGCCAGCCCCTGAAATTTTGTCTCAATAGTGCCTGTTAAGGCTTTGTTCCCATTTAGTGGAATGGACTGAATAATTGTAAGCTGGCCTGCCTCCCCCAGCCCAGGAAGGACTAGTGCCCAGACCAAACTCTGTTCAGGTCATTCCTTCAGGACACAGTTTTATTTTTCATGTATAGGATTCACAAATACAGTTGTGCGAGCTGGCAACACTGTGAAACGGGTAAACAGTGAGGTGCAAAATTTGCAGATGATACAAAACTACTCAAGATAGTTAAGTCCAAAGCAGACTGCGAAGAGTTACAAAGGGATCTCACAAAACTGGGTGACTGGGCAACAAAATGACGGATGAAATTCAGTGTTGATCAGTGTAAAGTAATGCACATTGGAAAACATAATCCCAACTATATATATATAATGTTGGGGTCTAAATCAGCTGTTACCACTCAAGAAAGAGATCCTGGGGTCATTGTGGATAGTTCTCTGAAAACATCCACTCACTGTGCAGAGATGTCAAAAAAGCTAACAGAAATGTTGGGAATCATTAAGAAAGAAATAGATAATAAAACAGAAAATATCGTATTGTCTCTATATAAATCCATGGTACGCCCATATTTGAATAATGCATGAAGATGTGGTCGCCCCATCTCAAAAAATATATATTGGAATTGGAAAAGGTACAGAAAAAGGCAACAAAAATGATTCGGGATACAGAACAGCTTCCATATGAGGAGAGATTAATAAAACTGGAACTTTTCAGCTTGGAAAAGAGAGGATTATGGGGGGGATATGATAGAGGTCTATAAAATCATGCCTGGTGTGGAGAAAGTAAATAAGGAAGTGTTATTTGCTCCTTCTCATAAAACAAGAATTAGGGGTCACCAAATGAAATTAATAGGCAGCAGGTTTAAAACAAACAAAAGGAAGTATTTCTTCACACAGTAAATAGTCAACCTGTGGAACTCTTTGCCAGAGGATGTTGTGAAGGCCAAGACAGGGTTCAAAAGAGAACTAGATAAGTTCATGGAGGATAGGTCCATCAATGGGCAGGGATGCAAAACCATGCTCTGAAGTGTCCCTAACTTCCGTTTGCCAGAAGCTGGGAATGAGTGACAGGGAATGGATCACTTGATGATTACCTGTTCTGTTCATTCCCCCTGAAGCACCTGGTATTGGCCACTGTTGGAAGACAGGATACTGGGCTAGATGGACCTTTGGTCTGACCCAGTCTGGCCATTTTTATGTTATGTTATTTAGCTTATTGAAAAACTTGAAATGATTGGGTCCTTTGGCTGTTTGATGGCATGACGTGGCCAACATCTTTCTTATTTCTAATTATGTTGTATTCACAAATTTGTACCTGAATATGGCTTGATTTCCGTTTGTAAACTGTCATAGCTGTTTCTTGTATCAATTCCCCACCACCTTCCCTGTTCACTCTCCTCTCCTGCATTCCCCTTAGTTTAAATCCAAAAATAAAATACCAACATAACATGTAAATCAGTCCCCAAAGACCACGCTTTGCTGAACCCTGAACTCCTGTACTCTCTCTATGAACATTTGAGAGGTACAGTCCAGAGGAGATACATTCTCCACTTATGGGACTTCAACCCTCACCCTTGGGGGTAGATTACCATCTGATTGTTTAAATTACACGAGGGAGATTTACAGAGCCCATAAGGGCCCCTCCCCTCTCTATTTTCTCCAGTCTCTGTCACCTGTGGATCACCCCCTCCCTCAACCCATTGCCCACTTATTGTCTCTACTTTTTAAAATATTGGACACAGCTATTCGTTATAATCATCCCAATTAAAGCAAACGTCATACTGTTTTCTTTATAACATGAACACAGTTATTGTTCAACTGTTCATTCCTAATGACTCCCAAAAGTCTCTTCTGGTTACTCTTCAGGTACCTAAGTCCTTCTGTTCAGCTTCACTTCTGTCATTGCCAGTACATTCTCTAGAACCTTTTGTCTTTTCTTTTCTTATCTTCCTTTTCTTGGGTTTTGATTCTTGCACATGTGCACATTCTGTCTGCCTGGGGGTTAGTTGTTTGGGGAGGAAGAAGGTTGGGAGTTGGGGGGATGGAACAGGGATCTGCGCATTTCTAGACAACTCCAGCGACAACTAGCCTGGTAGCAAAAACATCTGGAGGAGTGAAATGCAAAGGGATCTTCTGCATGAGATTCAATCAGAGGGAAACCAGAGAAAGGGAATAAATCCTTGACAGAAAGGAGAGGGGGAATGAAGAAAGTTAAGAATATGGGGGAGAAAGAAAAGGAAAGACAATAAATGGGCAAAAGAAGGAGAGGAAGCAAACGAAAGGCTAGGCAATTGGTGTCGTGGAAATGGTGACCCTGCAAAGCAGTGTTCGATTCCTTGTACCAGTTTCCCCGGCCATCTTTTATCTTGAGCTGACAGGTTAGCGAAAGGGAGAGCCCAGAGCCAGGGGAAAGGTTAAATCCAGTCAGACAAAATGCACGCACAGGCCGACAGAGAGAATCAAAGTGAAGTTTAGAGAATTCAGAGCCAGCAATTGCAGCAAAGCCCCTCAGGCGTGGTTTGGGGGGTTGCTGGCTGGGAGCTGAGCCCTAGGATGTAGAGGAGGGGTGACCCTCTGGTTTAGGGGTGGGCAAACTTTTTGGCCCAAGGGCCACATCTGGGTACAGAAATTGTATAGTGGGCCATGAATGCTCACAAAATTGGGGTGGGGGTGAGGGCTCTGGCTGGGGGTGCGGCCTCTGGGGTGGGTCCAGAAATGAGGAGTTCAGGGTCTGGGAGTGGGCTCTTGGCTGGGGCAGGAGGGGTGGGCTGTGGGGGAAGTGAGGGCTCTGGCTGGGGGTACAGGCTCTGTGGTGGGGATGAGGGGTTTTGGGTGTAGGAGGGTGCTCCGGGCTGGGACCAAGGGGTTCAGAGGGTGGGAGGGGGATCTGGGCTGGGGCAGGGGATTGGGGCATGGGGGGTGAGGGCTCCGGCTAGGGGTGCAGGCTCTGGGGTGGGGCTGAGGATGAGGGCCTTGGGGTGCAGGAGGGTGCACTGTGCTGGGTCTGAGTGGTTTGAAGGGCGGGAGGGGGATCAGGGCTGGGGCAGGGGGCTGGGGTGCAGGGGGATGGCTCAGGGGTGCAGGCTTCGGGCAGCGCTTACCTCAAGCAGCTCCTGGAAGCAGCAGCACGTCCCCCCTCTGGCTCCTACACGGAGGTGCAGCCAGGCGGTTCTGTGTGCTGCCCTGTCCACAGGCGCCGCCCCCAGAGCTCCCATTGGCCGTGGTTCCCAGCCAATGGGAGCTGCGGGGGTGGAACTTGGGGTGGGGGCAGCATGCAGAGCAGAGCCCCCGGCTGCCCTTATGCATAGGAGCTGGGGGGGGACATGCTGCTGCTTCCAAAAGCCGCGTGGAACAGCCCCCGACCCTGCTCCTTGGCTGGAGCACCAGAGCGGGGCAAGCCCCAGATTCCACTCCCAAGCGGGAGCTTGAGGGCTGGATTAAAATGGCTGGTGGGCCAGATGCGGCCTGTGGGCCGTAGTTTGCCCTCCCCTGCTCTGATAGGATTTGATTAGCACAAAGAATAACCTTTTCTATGTCTGAAGAAACCAAACTGCCCCTTGTGGACAGCGCGGAACGGAGTTCCACAGGAGTCTTGTCTCAAGGTAATGTCTGCTCTTGGGGAGGCAGGTTTGCTTTGCCCTGGACAGCTCATCCCTGCAGGGGCTAACAGAATCTGGACCTTGTCCCCAGGGAGCAGAGCCTCAAAGAGAGGGCTGGAGGGGCAGCCAAATGCCCAGGTTAAGAGGTAGGGGAGACCCCAGCCCTGCCCCATGTAACCAGGACAGCCAGAAACCTCTTGCCAGCCCCCTACCAGCTGAGAGACACAAATAGAGCCGGTCAAAATGATAATAACTCAGCTGCCAAGACTATCCAGCTGGAGAGGGAGCACCCAGCATGGCTGCTTCTTTTTGTTCAGCAGCTGGGACTATTCTCTTGCCTGAGCAGAGTAAGCGCAGAAATTAGTAATGGGGGGCAGATTGAGCCGAGTCCCAAGGAATTGCCCAGCTAGACAAGTCGGCTTCCCACTCCTTGCACGGGGATTTTGATCAGTTAACATTTCAGTGGCCAAAGGCTCAAAGATCTGTTGACAAATGTTTTTTCCTGCATCACCCTTGCCCAGGGAGTGGTGCCTGCCCTGGTCACTAATGGTTTTTAACTTTTACTGAGCAGAAGATCATAACTTTCCCCTCAAGGACGGTTCTGTACCCTCCCTTCTTCCAGCCTCCCTTCCCCCATTAGATCTGGCTTTTCACCCTGTGCCCGCCACCAAGGAATCAAACTGAGCCCCAGTTATGTGCTAACCATTTATTCTGCCAGAAGGGGCTCTAGTCCAGTGACTACAGACTTTTCCAGACTACTGTACCCCTTCCAGGAGTCTGATTTGTCTTGCATACCCCAAGTTTCACCTTACTTAAAAACTACTTGCTTACAAAATCAGACATAAAAATACAAAAGTGTCACAGCTCACTATTACTGAAAAATTGTTGACGTTCTCATTTTTACCATATAATTATAAAATAAATCAATTGGAATATAAATAGTGTACTTATATTTCAGTGTACCGTAGATAGAGCAGTACAAAATTTTAGTGTTGTACTGACTTTGCTAGTGCTTTTTATGTAGCCTGTTGTAAAACTCGGCAAATATCCAGATGAGTTGATGTGCCCCTGGATGACCTCTGTGTGTCCTCAGGGGTACACATAACCCTGGCTGAGAACTACTGCTCTGCTCAAACCCTTGCTCTCATTCACAGCCTCTCTGGCACCCAAGACCCTGGAATGTGCTTTCTTCCGACTAGGACAGGGGTGGCCAACCTGGGGCTCCGGAGCCACAAGCGGCTCTTCAGAAGTTAATATGCGGCTCCTTGTATAGGCATCGACTCCGGGGCTGGAGCTACAGGCGCCAACTTTCCAATGTGCC
Source organism: Natator depressus (assembly GCF_965152275.1). Taxonomy (NCBI): domain Eukaryota; kingdom Metazoa; phylum Chordata; order Testudines; family Cheloniidae; genus Natator; species Natator depressus. Next base: position 76,802,565 of record NC_134243.1, read on the forward strand.
GGGGGGTGCTCACTGCCTGGCTCTGCCGCAGGACCTGCCCCCACTCCACCCCTTCCCGCCCCCTCCCCTGAGCTTGCAGTGCCCTCGCTCCTCCCCCTCCCCCCCAGCCTCCTGCATGCCACAAAACAGCTGATCGGGAGGTGCAGGGATGGATGGGGAGGCGCTGATCGATGGGGCTGCCCATGGGCAGGAGGCGCTGGGAGCCAGGGGAGTGAGGGAGCTGATGGGGGGGCTGCTGATGTATTACTGTGGCTCTTTGGCAATGTACATTGGTAAATTCTCGCTCCTTCTCAGGCTCAGGCTGGCAACCCCTGGACTAGGACATGGGACTAGGGCAACAGAACGAAGTGAGAAGAGCGTGGAATGGATTTTATTCACACCAGAGCTGCTGCTTGTGAGTGATGCTGTCATGGGCAGTGAAAGTCGTGAGATTTGTCACCGACGCTGTGATACTTCTTTCCTCGCTAGGGAAACCAAAACGTCCCTAAATCTAGTGACACAGTCGCTACGCCGGCAACACCCGGGTACCATCACTCTTCTCCCTACATCAGCAGGTTGACCCAAAGCATCACAAGGTGTCTGCCAACAGGCCTCACCACCCCTGCCACTCTCCCATTGCCAGTTCCCCCACCTGCACTACAACTCCCGGCATGCAAAGTCCCCCTGAACTACAGCTCCCGGCATGCAACGCTCCAGCGAGGCTGTGGGTCGCCGCCGGCCGCCCACCTCGTCACTCCTAGCGCGCCGGCCTACGTGTCCCGAGATGCAGTGCGGGCCGGCACGGGCTGCTTCGCAGGGAGCCGGCGCTCGCGAGAGAGGAGCGCGCTGGCCGTGACGACACACAAGCGCCGAGCGTGGTGACGGTAGTTGGGGGAAGGAAGGGGAGGGGGAGGGGCGGTGTTTACTCGGCAGCCGTGTGAGGGGGGGCGGCGCGGGAGGCTGCGGGCCCGGAGGCCTAGTGAGCGGGTGCGGGGCGCTGAGGCCGAGCGGGACCATGGCCGCCTGTAACACCTGCGCTGCTGCCGCGCGGCTGCTCGGCTCCTCACTGCCTTCCGCGCACAGAGGTACTGACCCCGCCCGCCTGCGAGCCCCCACTGCCCGGGGTCCTCTAGAGAGACGGGGCCGGGTACTTCCTCCCCGGAGACCGGCCCCCGGGCCGTACTCTGCTCCCCCCCGCTCCCCGGAGACCGAGCCCTGAAGGCCAACTCCCGCCGAGCCCCCCCCCCCCGCAAGGCCCGGGCCGAGAGCCCCCCCTCCCACTCCCCCCCGGTGGGACTGAGTCCGCTGGGGGACATCACCGTCGTCCGGACCGCGCCCCAGTGAGCGCCCCCCGCGCTGGGGCTCCCGCTCCTCCCCGAGCCCTGGCCTGGATCCTCCCGCAGAGACGGGGGCGAACACCCCCTCCCCGTGTCTCCGCGGGGTTGAGCCCCAGCCGCACCCCCCAGTTCCCCTCTACCGGCGCTCCACCGCCCCCAGCCCCAGCCCTGCGCTCGGCGGGGGGCTGCTCTCACGCATCTGCCCTGCCTGTGCCTCGCCCCGCTGTATCTTCTGTCACACCAAGGACTAAGCCGCTGTTCAGTACTTTCCAAACGACGGGGCGATCGCCCCCCAGATAAGGAGTGTCGGTGGAGGGACGTCCAAAGGAAGCGGGGTGCCCTGCGTTAGCCACAGTGATCGCTCTCTAGCCTGGGCTTCGTGACTCTACATTACCGGTGTCCATAATCTAGTTACGAACGGGAGGTATCGCAAGCTCAATGCTGGGGCTGGAGTCGGGGCTAAAATGAGGGATCTAACTTGGTTTTTGTTTCTTTGTATAGCTCCAGTCGATGGCTCTTGTAAAGAGGGTAGTTTGGAGAAAGGGGTGGGGGGAGTAGGAAGCATACCTGTCATTGAACTGTAGAGTGCCAAACATGCTTATAGCAAGAGTTCAAGCATTGAAACGTGTTTGTAGGATAGCTCACTTGAAATGGATTTGTCGTAGAACCAATGTACAATTGGCAAGAGATATTAAATCTCCATCCAGCTGGCTTTGTTGTGGGTCAGTGCAGAAGCAGTGTTGGGGATACTCCTATTAATTCCTGACTAGGCTTTACTGGAAGAAATCACCTCCCTCGAGTCACTATGTGCAATGTATTTCTGGTTCTTACAGCCAGTGGCATTCTAATCAGACTTCTGTGTTGCTCAATCTTTGTAGGGTCCTTAGTCAAGCAATAGTTTACTCTTTCACTTCTTTCTTTCTTTCTTTTTTTTTTTTTTTTTTAAGTCCAAAAGGCCGCTTGGTTAGTTCAGGCCTAAATGCATATTGAGTGACTAGAAGAAAGGTTTACAAAACTAGTATTAAGAGAAAAGTGCAAATGGGTTTTAGGATTTAAAATATTTAATTACTAATGAGAATAGAACATCATGTTGATGAATAAACTTGTGGCTGACTGGCAAGAACCTTCAAGTTTATTTTCATAGTTTAAACTAGAAATGCAAGAATTAAGGAACATAAATGTTAATAGTGTAAGGTGGTGATAGTATCACAGGTAAGGATTTTTAAACCTGCCAGTGCCTGTTTAATGCATGTGTAGTGGGCACAGCGTTTTGTCAACCTCAGTAACAATAGCTTAATGTAGTAGTTCAACAAGGGCTAATCGTTACATTGCAATGACCCATTTAGCTGATTCCATATCTGCCAGTCCAGCATGACCTACACTGGGAGGTTCAAATCAATATTTTCAACTGTGAACTCTCTACCTTACACGAACCCTCTAAAAGCAAATACAGTTTAAAAGGTAAAAAGTTCTTGTCAGTATCTGAATCAAGTATTTTCTATAAACAGTATATCCAGTGTTTTTCTTTATTCAAAATACATAATGTAAATTGAATCTATAAAGAGAAATGAAAAACTAGACATTTCAGAGTAACAAAAAATGATTTTTGAGTCCAACTTCCTGTAATAGTTGTAGAGGAGACTATTCACATTTTGCCATATAATAATGCCTGCAACTCTTATCCCGTATCCTAGGTGCTTGTGGTTGGCACCTGTTGCAGTCACTGATGGATCTAACCCTGCAAATGGTAGAAAATTCAAGGATGGTCTGGTGGTTAGGGTGCTAGTTTGGGACTTGAGTTCAATCTCCTGCTCCATTTACAGACTCCATGTGTGACTTTTGTGTCTGTTTCAGTTCCTCATCTTTAAAATGGGATAACATAATTTTCCTACATTACTAGGATACTGAGGATAAATACATTAAAAGATTGTGAGGCACTTAGATACCATGGAATAGTACGAAGAACTGAGGTAGAGGTATTGCACATTATATAGCTGCTGTCAAACATAGCAATCACTTGAGTAAAAAATTTTATTTTTCATGCAGTACACATAAGGATTTAGCAAAACATACTCTACTGTGTATCAACAAGCTTTTCAGTTTTGAATTGATTATTTTTAACCAATCACAAGTTTCTTCAAAATAAATTTTTGCTATAAAGGTGAAATAGAGGTGGGGGAAGGTTGAATTGCTCAGGTTTTGACTAAAACGTGGAGTGGAAATAAACCAGGTATTCAACTGGAATGTGGAATATTCTTGGAAAATTGCACTTTATGATTACTTACATTTTATGGAAATGGGTGCAGTAAATTTCTTCCTATTTTACTCTTTAGGTACATGTACAATAAACTTTCTCCAAAATAACCAATTTTGAAATTTGCGAGATGGTTCTGTATCATGAAAAGCCTTCTTCCCATCTAACCAACTCGTACTGGTGATGGTGATACCTAACTTTTCCTTCTGAACCTACTTACACCCTCCTAAACCCAGCTTGGGTGAAAAGATAATTCTTGCAGGGTGCCCTGAAATGCTCTGCCAACAACTTTCTCCCAACCTTTCCAGACTGCTGTACCCCTTTCTGCGTGTAGTATATAGAGCAGTATAAACGAGTCATTGTCTGTATGAAATTTTAGTTTGTTCTGACTTTGCTAGTGCTTTTTATGTAGCCTGTTGTAAAACTAGGCAAATATCTAGATGAGTTGCTGTACCCCCTGGAAGACCTCTGCATCCCCCCCGGGGTATGCATACCCCTGAGTGAGAACCACTGAACTAGAATGTGTCAACTGCCATGGTATCATAGCTAATACCACACAGTAAATAGTATCACAACCCAGCAGAATCTTTTTAGATTGATTGTCATGGTATTTAAAGTAATGCTTGTCAAGGTTTGAATAGCAAAACATTTAACTGTTAGTATTACCACTTAAATAGTGCTTTTCAACTTCAGAGTGTTGTAAAAATATTTTACTGAAAGGACACCAACTTCAAATTCTGTATCTACTGTTTTTTCAAGTAATCCCTAACGCAGAGGTGGGCAAGCTACGGACCACATCCGGCCCATGGGACCGTCCTGCCCAGCCCCTGAGCTTCTGGCCTAGGAAGCTAGCTCCTGGCCCCTCCCCTGCTGTCTCCCTCCCCCACAGCTACGCCGCCACGCTCTCATGCAGGGCAGCGTGGCAGTGTGTCTGTCTCCAGCCGGGTGGCACGGCTGCCAGACATGCTGCTCTGAGGTGCATGGTAAGGGGGCCGGGGGATTGGATAAGGGGCAGGGGATCCCGGGGGGCAGTCAGGGAGCAGGGGGCGGTTGGATAGGGCAGAGGTTCTGAGGGGTGTCAGAGGATGGGGAACGGGGGGGGGGGGGGGGTTGGATAGGCATGGGAGTCCCAGCGGGGCTGTCGGGGTGGGGGGTGTGGATGGGGTCAGGGCAGTCAGGTGACAGGGAGCAGGGGGGGTTGGATGGGTCAGGGATTCTGAGGGGAGCAGTCAGGGGGCAGAAAGTGGGAGGGGGCGGATAGGGGGCGGGGGCCAGGCTGTTTGGGGAGGCACAGCCTTCCCTACCCAGCCCTCCATACGTTTTTGGAATCCAATGTGGCCCTTGGGCCAAAAAGTTTGCCCACCCGTGCCCTAACATTACAGTAACTGAAAGAGAAATCTTTTTTTTTTTTTTTTTCAGTTTACTTTGTGCATTTGACAGTAGTTTATGTATAGTTAGTTTCATGATTTCCCTTAGCTTCACAAAAAGAAAAGGAACCCTTAGATTCAGTTTTCTCTCTTATTGCAGCAGGCAAGAGACATCTTCAATCGGTTGGGACTAAGGGTCAAGTACAAACACAACTATTTTTTTAAATATATATTTTGAGTTGATAGTGTCCCTTTTAAACATATATCTTAATTACCTTAATTTATGGTAGTGTCTTGCTAGTAAACTGTTTTTTTAAAAAATCCGCAAATCTGATTTGATTAAATATCACTGGTTGTGACTTTGCAGTAGCAGATGTTGGCAGGGGCTTTTTCTTTGACCGTGTGTATGTTTGTGTGTAATACTCTTCCTTATTATTGTCTGTCCTTGTATTAAAGTAATAAGGTGTCATTTTCAAAAACCCTCCTCTCTCAACTGACACCAAGAATTTAAGCTGAAAGTCCTAAGAATGTTGTTTGTTAAATCATTTAAGATATATTCTCATAACGAAATGTGTGCATTAAGGGAATAAAGTGTAGTGTTGAGGGGACTTGATAGCCAGTGAAAAATTCTGAAGGTCAAATATTGGAACAAAATTACATGTCTGTCTTTGAACTTATTTTAACAAAATCCTGATAAATTAAAATGATAGACTTAGATTTATGATAAACAGTCTTAGAAATGACTGGAAATCATTTTCTGTTTCATTGCAAACCAACTCCACTCATCCTATCATCCATATCCTCTTCATTTGTGTGTCCCTGCTTGAGAAGGTTCTGCTGAGATGATAAACTTTCAGTGGATGAGATTTCTTCCCAGGGTTCAATCCTCCTCCACCTACCCCAGTCCAAAGTTAACTGGAATAAAAAAAAAATAGGAGCTGATGCTGTACTGCTATATCATTATTGTTAAGTAGCATTTTCCTGTAGGTCGGCCCTTAGAATTCCCCTCACATTGTTTACTAGTTATGTGTAATAGCTCCCTAACATGAAATCTAGATCTCAAATGTATCATTGCTACTTGAATTTTGTACCATTTCTTTTATTTTAATCTATGTAAAAGCTTCTAAAACTGTAGGAATTGTGTAGGTGGGCTCATAACCACCCACATGTGGAGTATTTCTCCCAGGCTATTGCAAGACTACCAACGGTTTGGGTAGCCTAATGGATGAGTTTTTTTCATGTTGGAAATAAATCATTTAAAACAGTCAAAGTTAAAAATAGAGTATTTAATTTAAAATTTGTACCCACTGTTTATAGAAGATGCCATGCTGCCAAACATAACAGCCCCCCTACATTTCCCCCTTAAGAATTTGTTTCTTCAAATCTGACCTTCTGAAAATTCCTGGAAACTGACTTTTGGAAATGTTTACAAGTAAGTGTCAAGGATTCTGATTCTGCCAAATGAAGACCAGTGTACTACGCTGCTAAGACACTTACATGGTACATTTCATATGATTAGGAGACGTTTCAAAGGTCATTTCATTATTATCTCTGCAGTTACCTCATTTCATAATACATGTTAAAGGTTGATGTTTTTTTCATCCTGATTGCGCTTTTCTGTAACTGTCACTAGCATAATGTAACCTCAATTACCTAAATGTTGCAGGGGACCTGAAATAATTTTGGATTAGCAAGAAAATCTTTGATATGACAGATATTGAGGTGGGGACATAATGCTATCTTGGATAACTGACGTTTGGACATTGAGAGCTGAACTGTAGTACTGCTTGCTAACTAACCACTATTGATAATTTGGCCGTGTCCACGCTACAGGCTTCTGACAACGTGGCTATGGTGGTCAGAGGCATGAGGAGGTCTGATCCCTGACAGACCTAGCTGTGCCAGCTAAAATCCTTAGTGTAAAACCTGCAAAACTGTGCTTCTGTTATACATTGTATAGGTTATTTTTATGGAGTGGGTTTTTTGGGGGGTTGAGGGGTGAGGAACTAGAATAAGCTAAATCAGCAAAAGTGCAGTTTTGCCAGTATAAGCTGTGTCCGTAGGAGGAGTGTTTTGTTGGTATAAGAAACTGGTATATCTATAACAGCAAAGCGTTCCTAGTGTAGATATGGCCTTGATTAATCACTATACAGCTTAATCAAAATCAGGCCTGGGGTGGGATGCCATCAGGATTAAAAAGGAGAGCAATTTTTTGTTAATGTACTTTTTCGTTCAAACTAGAGTTGTTGACAAACTTACTTATTAAAATCATTAAATGACTTTGTTGCCACTGCTAATGTGTTAGATGAGAGAATGTGTAATAGTATATTAAGTGGTTACTTTTGTATTGTGATTACATTTTGGACACACATCTAGAGGACTGATGTTAACTGAGTACAGCTGACTAATTGTTATTTGACTATAATGCTAGTAGAAATCTTCACTACACTATAATGGTGTAAAAAATGGGATCTGCATTGTCATTTTCAATCTGTATTTTTCCTCATGGTAGTATATAATGTTGTGGGGATGTGTGTATACATAGTGAGGTATTTTGGGGATACTATTTAAATTTTTATTATTACACAATTCAAATGCCCATTGTATGTGAACTGTCTGCTGAATTAACCTGTTAACTTAATTGAAAATATATTCATCCCTGTGAAGACTTTAGAAGTAGTGTTCAGTGTTCTGTTGACTTAAGTCAATCAAACTTGTATTCCTTCATCTAACTGTAGCTCTTCTTCTGCTTCAGAAGGAACTTTCAAATAAATCCTATTTGGAATTGTTCTGAAATGCTGGTGACTTTTTGACCAAAAGGAAAGTCATATTTTCCTTCAAAGTCCTTTTCACTGCCATATGATAAGGACTCAGGAAATTGGGAAAAGGGGGTCTCAATACACAATATATTGGCACTTCAGATGTCTTCTGATAAATGGTAAAATACTAGCTAGAGTGGTAACTATTATATCTTATTCTCTCTTACACCATAAAGCAAACTAATAATAGATAACGTGGCATATTTTCCCTATTTTATGCGAAGAGTTTGTTTGAATTGTGGGGAGCAAGATGTGTGTCCTACAGACTTACAGGATTTGTTTCATTTCCAGGTATTACTTGTGGTCGTACTTGTCTCGCTGTTTTAGGAAGAATTGGGACTTTTGAAACTCGGTCTCTAAGAAGGATTCCTTTTAGAAGTTTTTCAGAAACACCAGCATACTTTGCTTCAAAAGATGGCATGAGCAAGGATGGTTCTGGCGATGGCAATAAGGTAGTCTGCATACACTATCTATTGCTTAAAGGGATCTCTTAACCACACTCCTTTCTGGAATTTTTACCTAGTGTTACAAATTACCCTTCAGATTACTGTAACTGAAAAGATTAGAGGAAAAATATTTTCATTGTATGGTTTGTGTACTGTCAAAGGCACAAATACTTTTATTGTCACTTTCTCCCAATTGTTTGGGTCTTTCAGACAGCAAAAAGTGTGATAAATATTTTGAAAATATTGTGAAATATGGTTATAAAATCACAAACATTTGCAGGAACTCACATAGAAGTGGTATCTGAAAGTCTTTTAACACTTTTTAAAAAACTGACTACATCTTATTTTGGTTTCTTTAAACCAAAAATATTATGGTTTTCTAATTACTTCTGTAATATGTTGCCATGGAACTAAGAAAGAGTGCTTTGTGAAAAAGACTCATTTTAGTCTTATATGTTTAATTGCTATTCTTGTTATGAACTTACTTACAATCTTTGTTTTACCCTGTTCTTTCTCTTGTACCTGCAACTAATAATCATACACCTGAAGAATCTGCTTACCTGATGGGTTGTTCCTTAGTCAGCAAGTAGGATTTTGAAAGTGTATGGGGTACTTCAATAACTTTTCCTTACACTGATATTTCATGGAATGTGAAGGACTAGCCATGGGGCATGGACAGATGTGTTAATTTTTCAGAGGCTTCTGTGTGTGTATATATTATTTTTAAAGTCAGTCTATAGCTGTTATGATTACAGAGAAAACCTTCAAAATGTAAAGAGGGCGTAACCAATGTAGTGTTGTCTATATAAGTTTGCAGAGACCCTGAAACAATAGTTTTGAGATGTGGACAGCCCCATCTTTCAGTGAGTGCTAACTAAGATATTTCAAGTGTCAACATTGTTAGCTATTTCCTTGCTAATCAAAGAATGTAAAAAAAAAAAAAAGACAGAGAGAGATAGAGAAGATATTTCTATTATTTCCCAAAATGTGGGATGTGCCTTAATTTAGAAGTTGAGATGGATAGGCCTTTAATAACGTGTCGTGGGACTGCAGGAGGGCACAACTAGTTTAATTTTACCAAATTGGGGCTCAGCTTTCAAAAGTTTGGGAACTGATGCCTTAGTGGTTAGAACCTAAATTTTCAAAAGGGGCTTGTGATTTTGGATGCCTTAATTTCTGAGTACTCATTTTGAGACACCTTGAAAGGACCTGTTTTTGAGAGGATGGGTGGCCAGTACGTTCTGAAAAACCAGGTGTCTCAAATGTATTTCAGGTTGAGCATCCAAAATCACTAGTCACTTCTTCTGTCTCTTGTGACACGGTGCTTTTTCTGGCTTGTTGATAGGAAAATGTTAGCCTGTTTTTAAGCATAAAATTTTAAACTCTCTTACTGTAGATATTTGAAGTCTTTTTTTCAAATACTGAAAATAGAGTTTTAGCTGCCAGTTTTTAACTTTTTTCATTATATACTGTGGTATGTATAATGAAACAAATCTGAAATTCATTGTCTGGAACTAACAATTGAAATATTATTTTATTGTTTCTCATTAGAAATCTGTCAGTGAGGGAGGCAGTAAAAAGTCCAGTTCTGGAAGCTCAGGGAAAGGAGGAAACCAGCTGCGGTGCCCAAAGTGTGGAGACCTGTGCACACATGTAGAGACCTTTGTGTGTAAGTGTTAACAAAGGATTATTGTGTTCTGATTTATATGGGTGATTCTCCATTTCTATAAAACATTGACATTATTGCCAAACTAAAATTTTAACCATTCTGTTCCGATAGCTAAGTTTTATTCTGAATACTGAGAATTTCAGATACTTATGCCATGCATATAAATATCCAGCTATGATGCTGTTAATCCAGAATAATGTCACTGACATTGTAAATCAGGAGGAACTGCATGAGTATAATCAGGAGCAGAATTCGGTCAACAGTATGCAGAGCATTGTGAACAATGTAAGCTTATTTTAACTATTACATTTTGTATCTTAGTAGAAGAGGTGTTCATGTAGACAATATTACTTCAGCTCCTAACTTGCTTTCTAATGAGCATGTGCATGATTTTTTGCTTATTTACCATTAAAACCTTTTTCTTAAGCAATAGGAAGAGTAGTCTGAATTGCTGATCCACTAAGAGAATCGCCACATTTTAGAATATATTAGAAGAAATATATGTTTTGGACCTTGTAGGCCAGAATAAGAGCCATAGTGTATTCAGAAGAGTAGTTGAGTTCACAGTGAATGGGGGGGAAAAAAATCTTCTAACATCAAATGCCAGACCACCACTGAAGATCAACCTTATTTTTGAAGTGCAGCCTTTGCCTTCCCTGGACACTTAGTATACTGTACAGCAAGAATTTTAATACATTAACTTTAAAATATTTAGAATTAACTCTTTTAAACAGAAGATTAAAGAGGTTGTAGCACACCAGAGATGTTGAATGGAGGAGCAATGGGGAGAGGAATACAACTATAGGATTAAAAGTAGTCGTACTTAAAAGCACTTTGGACAGATAAGCTGAGGCAGTAGTGTAGAGCAGCACGAATCCCATGCCTTAGGGTCTACTAGAGTGAAGCTCAAACTCTTGCTTACCTAGCAAGTGACAGAGGTCTCTAAAAATTGGGTTGTCAGAGCACAAATATTCATCAGCTGCTTTTGACGAGACTTAAGGATGAGGTCTCACGAATAGCCAGGTCCGTGCTGTTAAGGGTTAAAAACAAGGTCAATTTAAAGTCCCTGTAAAGAGTGCAGGGTAGGTGTAATATCACAGATACCTAAACTAAAAAGCAGATTTCTGATGCTTTGTTCTGAACAAACTATAAACAGATAAGCCTTGATAGGAAGGTACTGCAGTTATCCAACTTTATGGTCCCAGGGACATGTCTTGGTGTTGCAAGATAGTCCCAAGACAGGTAAAGGATCAGTGTGAAAGAGGGACTGATTTTCAGAAGTGTTAAGCTCCCGTAGAGTCTGTTGATTTTAGTTAAAAATGTATATGCTCAGAATTTCTGCAAATCCGGCCCTAATTGCACAGCTGGAATAAACACTTCAGACCCTGTTCACCATATGGGACTTTCCACAGAAAGGGTGTAGTTGAAAGTGAGGAGAAGATTCTTAATCTGACTCACCATCTTCTAAAGACACCCAGTTGTAAACAAAGACATCAGGAAACTGAGTCTCAAAATTACTATCTCCACCTAGGTTACCACCAAGACCAGGGCTGATGATGAGGTTGTTTCTGTGCATCCAGCTGGAAACATCGTCCAAGAACTGCTTCAGAGCAGAGATCAAACTTGTTGGGTCCATGGACAACAGAGAGACATGCTTTAACCTGTGTTTAGAAGTGATCTTACCATGAAGCTCATACTCTTATGGTGTAGGAGATAAGCTTGCCTGATGAGATATTTTCAATTTAAAAAGAAGACCAGAGCCAGACTGGAACCTAACCAGGATATCATGGGGCACATAAGACTAAAAACCAATTACCTTTCCTTATCTGGAGGATTGAGGCTGATGGAAGTTTGAGAGAACTCAAGCATCAAGATACAGTGAGAGGATGGCCTCTTTTGGGCAGTTGGATATTCCTAATTTCTCATCCCTCTTGAGATACTGGGATTTAAAGAGTCTTTTTATACAATGCAGCATTGCAACAAGTAAGAGTGGAACCAACTCTTTTTTTTTTTTTTTTTGTTTAGGGCTTGTTAGAGAGACAGAAGGGAGGGAGAGCTGTCATTGGATTCCTAGTAACTATGATCTTTAAGAAAATCAGTTGTAGTTGCTATAATTTTTCAGATATTCCTTTAAAGCTTACATCAAAATTTCTTCCTGAATCCATTGGACTCCTTACATCTTTTTCCAGTTCTCTTTCAAGCTGTTAATTTGAGTACATTTTTTTCCCTAACTCAGTCTGTTTTTGTTTTACTCTACTTATTTTCTTTTCTGGGTTTATTTGCACTATAGAATGCAGAATAGCTGTAGGGAAGCAAGCTGTATTCTCGTCCTCCTTAAATTGTCAAAATTCCCATCCAAGTTCCATTCCCATTCCATTAATGGGTGGTTGTATTCTATGAAACAGACTGTAACTTCATTTTCAGCTAAGCTTGTAATGCCACTAGTTTAAAAAGACAAAACAAATTTGTTGTTTTGACTTGTAAATCTTCAGTGTTTTAATTACATATTTACTGACTAAGGAAAACACATTTATCCAGTATGTGCCCCACACACTTAAAAAATTAAACATCAAATTAACTCTGTACTCATCTTGAGATGATTAACAGAATGCTAAAATGGAATTGAGTCAAATAGCTTCTTTATAAATGAATCAAGTTGCAAAGAGCCATTGAGTGGTGGAGTGACAGCTTGACATTCCAGTGCAGCTTGTTTGTAATGTGCTTCTTCATCACATTGCTGCAAACCTTGCACAATAGTTTTGTGATTCTCTGCTATTCCAACACACTCATCTTCTTGGGCTCTTTGGAGGGATCTTGGTGGTTTTTACCCATTTGTTCAACTCTCCTTGTACCTGGCATTAGGTGTCAGGCTGTGTGGAGGGAAATCCTGTGATCAGTGCTTCCCTCAGTGAGATGAAAATTCATGCCTGAGAGGTGAAGTCAAAACCACCTGTACCTTTTGAGCCCGAGTACTCTTAAAAACAGGCATTGTCATCACCTCGTTCTGCCGGGATGAATTCCCTGCCCTTTGCATACTCCAGAGCAGGGTTTTCTTGTCATGTTGAAACCTGTTAGGAAATTAGTGGATTTCCTGCCCCTTTTTCCTTGACATCATGCTCTCTTAGAGCAATTGCAGTGTAATAACTGTCTCCACCCCAGAGTATAGATTCAAGCTTTTTAAATAATACTGTTGCCCACATGATATGTGCAAAAACTTGATGCAATGCTCTGCTGTGGTGTGACATGGCTTGCACCTTACCACTATAAATACTGACTTGTAGTGTGCACAGCCTTCAGCATGCCATGGGAGCCAAGTCAACAGCCAAGCTTAACGTCCTTTTCACTACCTGTTGTTGTATCTAAACGTTTGCAGACCTCATCATGCCAGTGAAGTTATTTGAAATTGGAACTATTGCATAGACATTTGTGTGTACTTATTAATATAACGTTATTGCTGGCTCTGGAGATCTGCAGGGCTTCTTATACCTCCTCTGTCCTGAGGAAATTGCTAAAAAGTGTGACCTTTTGTGAAGCTGGTGATGCAAAATGTTCTGCCAGTTGCCATTGACCTTATCGTTTTAGAGTCTAAAATAAGTGAAGTTTACATTTACAGCGTCTGTGAGGCATCACGACAGTGTTCGGCAGCCCAAAAAAACAAACCAAAAAAACAGCCTCCAACGGTTTTCTAGTAATTCTGGTTCCTTCTTATTTGAAAATGAGCATTGCTGTGGAAACTAAGTGATCTTATTTTCCTTTGTCACAGCTGTGGGAGGGAGCATGAACTAGTGTTCGGAGCATGAAACTCCTAGTCAGAAGATCTTGGTGCTAATCTCAGCTCTGTCCCTGACTTGCTCTGACCTCAGAGAAAATCACCATTGTGCTGCATTTTTCCCTATCTGTAACATGGGGGAAGTAGCTACCTCAGAGGGGTATTGGGAGGTTTAATGTTTGTAAAGCACTTTGAGATCTTCCAAAGAAAGCTGCTGTAAAAGTGCAAAATGTAATGCATCTCCTTTATTTTTCTTTTGTTCCCATGCTTAAGAGAGTGAGTATGCATACAATGAAGTGAGCTGTAGCTCAGGAAAGCTTATGCTCAGATAAATTGGTTAGTTTCTAAGGTGCCACAAGTACTCCTTTTCTTTTTGCGAATACAGACTAACACGGCTGTTACTCTGAAACCTATATTCATGTTCATTCTGTGGTGCTAATGTTGAGTGCTAGCATTATGTGAGGGAGGAGAATGCTCCCATGGTACTTGTAGTCAATAAGGATATCCGGGATGTTCTGAGCTTGTGCAAATGCACACACTCTTCCTGTGATACTGGCAATCGATAGTACTATCATAGGAGGGTAGCTTGCAAGTGAGTGACCTTTGCTTTTCTTCACTTGCCCCCTCCCTCCTACGATATCAGCGGTTCATGCTGTTACCCCTGGAGTGTTCCATCTCCTCTGTTCACTTTGCTTAAAGGAATAGGATTAAGAGCAATGAGTGCAGCAGCAGCACTTCGATAATCTGTTAAAATGAACAGATTTGTATATTTTTTAATAAAAATCTAATTTTATTTTTGCAGCTACAGAATTTTGAATCGTATGTATCTTTTCTGTTGGATGAGTTTCTCCTAACATCTGCTCTATGGGAAGCGTGAGCATGATGTCAAAAATGCTTTGGTTCTTATCATAGGTCGACAATAAAATTACCCAGAATTTGGCTGTGTAATCTGTTTTCTAGAGACTTTTTAAAAGTTCAGAAGATTGTTATAGAGTTCTTCACCTGGTCATTTTAATAAGGAGTAGTTATTTGTCGAAGTAGGTCATACTGCACCTATTTGGCACACTTAAGAGGACATTCAAGTGCTGGAGCAGGAATTGAACACTTATGTTGGATTATGGTTCTGTTCTTTGAAATAATCTAGAACAGATGCCATTTTCTTTGCTTTTCTGAAACAGACAATAGCTTTAATAGGGCAAGTCCACAAGTTGTTATAAAGTATTTCTGAATCTGATTCTTTGAATCTTCCTTTGAAGTCTGAGTTGCTGCTGTCCTAAAAATTGATTCCCAAAGGCAGCAAAATGTTCTTAAGAAAATCTATTATTTGTTCTTGAGGTTTTTATTATGACTTCTCAAAAAAAAAAAAATCTAGAACACTATTAGTTAATTTTTTAAGTGATAACCAAATGTTGCTCACTGGAGAGGGGAAGTCATATATATTATACTTCACATTTTCCTATAGTCTAAATGTGTTAATTGAAAAATTGTCACTACTGAGTTAATATATTTGGATTGAAGCCATTCAATATACTGCCATACTACATTAAAAGAAACTGAAATACTAATTAGATATAAATTGTTCAAAATTGATTAGACATTCGTTGACACAAAGCAGAGTTTTGTATAGTCTGTGGTCTTATGGGAAATTTCCAGACCCCAACGTCCACCTTTCATGATAGCCTGATTAATTCCATGCAGGGGAGCACACATGAAGGGGGCACTGTTACTTTTTCAGCTTGTGGGCCAGGCCCAGTAGTTGTTACCTCTCTCGGTATTGTGTATTGTGGATTCAGTTGTGCTAGTCTGTTCAGAGCCAAATTATGTGCCTTCCCCTATGCATACAGAATTACAAAGCTCCCTGTGTTTTTTATGCTCCCTCACATATCTCAAGTAGCATGAAAGGGGTTGCCACACTTGGGTGAATTTCATCCTTTTAATACAGTTGTTACTGAGCAGAGCACCAAACTGGAAATAGCAACCTGCCTTCTTTTCCTAGGTCTGTCACTATCTAATCTTGGACAGATTGCTTTGCCTCTCTGTATGAATTTCACCATCTGTTAAATGCTTTGTAAAGCTTTTGAGGTGAACAGATGAAAAGTGCTGTGTAAATGCAGAGTATTTACTAATATTGTCTCTAGATTTGATGTTATCCCAACTTAAAATATACTTAGAGGCAGAGGAGGGAATTAACAGAATGTCCCACTGTATTTTCCACTGAATGCATCCGATGAAGTGAGCTGTAGCTCAGGAAAGCTTATGCTCAAATAAATGTTAGTCTCGAAGGTGCCACAAGTACTCCTTTTCTTTTTGCGAATACAGACTAACACGGCTGCTACTCTGAAATTTATTACAGGTGTTTATGTTCTGTGTAGCATGAAAGTAGAAAGTTGAATGAATGTCTAAAGAGTCTCTTACCACTTCGTTTTACTTTTTTTTATAGCTTCCACCCGTTTTGTGAAGTGTGAAAAATGTCACCATTTTTTTGTTGTGCTGTCAGAGGCAGACTCAAAGAAGAGCATCATTAAAGAGCCTGAATCAGCAGCAGAAGCTGTGAAATTGGCATTCCAACAAAAGCCACCTCCTCCGCCGAAAAAAGTATGGTTCTTAATTTCACTGCAGTTTACTTATCTGCATTATAGCATATTTGAATGTTAAACTTTGATACAGATTTTTAAAATTAAAACGTTCAATTGGGACATAAATCCAAGAAATGATAAATTAGTTCTCCCAGATTTAAAGATTTTCTGCTTGTATTCTATAGGACATAGTGAAGTATTTTATTGAAGGAAAAATTTGTTAGTTTCATAATCTTTGGTTGTATTTATGTATTGGATAGTTAATACTCAGTTCCATAACCTTTATTAGTTTATATCACAGACCATGAAACAAAATTTAAAAATCAAATCTGTTTAGATCAGTTAGTATAGCCTCCATTTATGGGCCATGCACATTGTGCTCCAAAAGCCTTGGAGTTCAGCTCCTTTTATGCATTAGAATTTCAGAATTTGATGTCTCTTAAACTCAGGTTTTGTTCAGTTTTAGATATCTGTCTGTGTTAATTTTGTACCTCTGGCACCCTGTAATGCTTTGATGGTGCATGGGTGGCTTAGAAATATAATTATTTTTATTTATTTATTAAGTTAATTTTATTTTTTAGATTTACAACTACCTCGACAAGTATGTTGTTGGTCAGTGTTTTGCCAAGAAGGTGCTTTCAGTCGCTGTGTACAATCATTACAAAAGAATATACAACAATATCCCAGTTAATCTGAGACAGCAAGCAGAAGTTGAAAAGCAGACTTCTTTAACACCAAGAGGTTTGTAGAATGTTTCATATTTTTCTGATAAAGTATATTGTCTCTGTGGGCTTTTTTCCTGTACTCATGCAATATTGCCATATATGGTGCTATAATAAATGCAAGCAGTTATTGTGCATGTAAAACTTGGGATGAATTCAGTGGCATGTGATACCTGCATGAAGAATATATTATTGGCTCCTTAAATGATTTTGTTGGATATGTAGACATAAATGCTAGACAAAAGCAAACATTTTCAAAAACTAGATGACTAAGTAGTCCCAAATAGGGAGCTCTTAGATCTGACAAATAAAAGCTAACATGGGGATTTCTTGTTTGTAAGACGTTTACTCCATGAAACGTATTCAGAAGAGGGCAAGAGGTGGAGCAAATATATATATATATATTTTTTTATATTACTGTTTTCATCCTCTCTCTCTTAGAATTAGAAATAAGAAGACGGGAGGATGAGTACAGATTTACAAGTAAGTGAACTCTCCTCATGTCCTCCTCTGCAATATCTACCCTTGAAATTAACATCCGAACAGTAGTTTAGTGGTGGCTTGGTTGAAATTATGGGCCAAATCCTGCTTACTTTTATTCAGACAAGTAGTCCATTGACTTCAAAGAGCATTTGTGACTGAGGCGGACAGGATTTGACCTTGTATATAATTCTACATGGAAGGCAGGTAAAGTGTTAACCCACAAGTTTCTAAATAAGTATTTGTACCAAGAATTAACCTTGATTAAAAAGAGTGAAAGTTTAGACTTATTTACTCAGTCTGAGATATTTGCAGTATATTTTCCTTGAATTTCTATCTGATGCCAAATGTCTAAGGCAAAGGAAAATGTGAATCACTGCCTAGTAGGTAATGCCTCATGCCAACTTTTGTATAGTATTAATCTTTCAATGCTATGTTAATGTATTTGCTACAACATAGTTGTACTCTGAAAAGTAACTGTCAAAATGGCATTGTGCTGTTCCATGTTTGTGTCATTGACACCTGGTCACATTTGCTCAGCTCACAAGTTAAAGTATTTTTTCTAACTGCAAGCTGACTTTCAGACTGGGTTCTTCTTGCCTTATGCACCATCCTTCATCTGTAATAAAGCTTCTGCAGACCAATTTATAATCCTAGTTACACCTGGTCAATTCCATTTTCTTTAAATTACAGAATTCTGCCTTGCAATTGGAACTAGTTAAAATTCTGCTGATGGACGAAAAGGAATAGAATCCAGTTCACACTCCCATCTTTCTGTTGACACTGCAGTACTAACAAATAAAGAAGTGTTTAAAAAATAAAGACCTTAATTTACCACTAAATATTCATGGGTCACAGATCTGTTAGGAGTTATTTTTATATAGTCACTTTTTAGAGTAAAACTGTACATTGTTTTTGTGTATATTAGTAATTTGCCAGTTTTATATAAGTTCTTATACTTTGCCAGCATTATGGGATCTAAGTGCCTTTTGTTTTTATGTATCTATTTATGTATAGGAGAAAATACTTGGTAACTTGCTTTGTGTGTGGACTAGGAATTTTGCATGCACTTGTTTAATATACTAGAATGCTTTAGATAAGTCACTATACAATTTCTATTTCTGTTTGAAATATCTTCTCAAATATGTAAAAATCTGCTTATGGAAACATACAGTATGTGAATGCAGTTCCTCTTTTTTTGGTGTTTATGTATGTTAACTGTGTTTGTTGCAATCCTGTCTGTAGACTGCAGTACTTTCTTAGGTAGGATTACTGGCTCACAGAACAAACCACTGAAAGATTACAAGAACCATCAGTTAAAATTTGAATTATGTGCTCAACAGTAGTGTCAGATTCTGCCAGTTCAGGTTAAACCTGGTTCTCAAACAATGCTTTTATTGTTAATTTCAGAACTTCTGCAGATTGCTGGAATAAGTCCCCATGGTAATGCTTTAGGAGCATCAATGCAGCAACAAGTGAACCAGCAGATGCCTCAGGAGAAACGAGGAGGCGAAGTACTAGATTCAACCCATGATGACATAAAGCTTGAAAAAAGTAATATTTTGCTTCTTGGACCAACTGGGTCAGGTATGTAACTTAACACTTCCCTAGATTTTGAGTACTTTGGGAACAGAAGATAAAAATATTTTTATTATGTTACCAGTTGAGTGAATAAAAACATGGCATAGAATCATAGAAATGTAGGACTGGAAGGAGCCTCGATAGGTCATATAGATCAGTCCCCTGTTCTGAGGCGGGATTTAATGTTGTCTAGATCATCCCTGACAGGTATTTGTCTAACCTCCAATGGTGGAGATTCCACAGCCTCCTAAGGAAGTTCGCTCCAGTGCTTAAACACCCTTACAGTGAGGAAGTTTTTCCTAATGTCTAACATAAATCTCCCTTGCTGCAATTTAAGCCCATTACTTCTTGTCCTGTCCTAGGTGGATAAGGAGAATAATTTTTCACTCTCGTCTTTATAGCAACCTTTGACATACTTGAAGACTATTATGTCCCCACCCTCAATCTTCTCTTCTCCACACTAAACAGATGCATTTTATTCAATCTTTCCTCATAGGTCATGTTTTCTAGACCTTTAATCATTATTGTTGCTCTTCTTTGGACTTTCTCCAATTTGTCCACATCTTTCCTGAAGTATGGTGCCCAGAACTGGACACAGTGCTCCAGCTGAGGCCTTATCAGTGCTGAGTAGAATGAAATAATTACTTCTTGTGTCTTGCTGACAACACTTTTGCTAATACATGCCTGCATGATGTTCTCTTTTTTTGCAACAGTATTACATTGTTGACTCATTTAGTTTGTCATCCACTATAAGCTCCAGATCCTTTTCTGCAGTACACCTTCCTAGGCAGTCATTTCCCATTTTGTATTTATGCAGTTGATTATGCCTTTCTAAATTTAATACTTTGCATTTGTCCTTATTGAATTTTATCCTGTTTGTTTCAGACCATTTCTCCAGCTTGTCAGGATCATTTCAAATTCTAATCTGGTCATCCAAAGCACTTGTTACCCCTCCTATCTTGGTATTGTTCCTAAACTTTATAAGTATACTCTCTATGCCATTATCCAAATAATTTTTGAAGATATTGACTAGAACCAGACTGAGGACAGATTTTGAGGTCCTGTTTTAAGAAATTTCAGTCTCCGGTGGCTCTTTTTTGCAGCTGGTTAATAACAGGAAAAACAGCAGGAAGTAGAAATGCTAAACTCCAGTCTTCGCTGTATAGTATGTTCTTATCCTAATCAACAAGAAATCTATATGGAAACATGCTGCATGTTGAAGTTCACTTAAAAACAGATTGAAATTAACGTTTCCTCCATGGAATAAAGTTAGCATTTAATTCTGCACTTCAGACCTGGGTACTGCCAGCTTATATTACACCTCCCTCCTTTCCAACTACCTGTCTGATCCAGTTTGCTCTCTGCCATACTTCAAATGCATACACTATGATGATTTCTTTCAAGCACAGGACAATGTTGAGTGTAATCATTGGACTACAAGACAAAAGTACCATGCACAGTTTTTATATCCTGAGAATGGTGCCTGCAAATCATATTTTCAAAGGTCTTCAAATCCAAGAAGACAGGTGACCATCTGGTGTTACCCACAGGTACCTCCGTACTGTGGAATGAGGGTGGCTCATCTTGGTCAAAAGTCAATTGTACTGCACGGTTCAGGCAGTTTTCCAGAACAATCATATAAATACCTTGCTAGAATCCATTATAGGAATCATACCTCAGCTACTAGAAGTGAAAAACAGCAGTTACTATAAAGACTGATAGCGTGGAAACAGAATAGTCTGGAATCAGGTAGGGAAGAAAAAAATCAAAGCGCACTCTGCGTGGATGAAATTCAGTATCAGGAAATTCTATGTGCTCAGAAAATCAGTTGTTAAACCCAATTTGTTATAGGTGCTTTATTTTGCATGTCATAACCATAGTTATTAATGTGTCTACTTGGAACCTGATCTTCAGAGATGTGGAATACCCAGTGCAGTCAGGTTGTATTGTGTAGATGCTCCCACCTCTTAGGAGCAGGTTATTGATGAATGTAGTGACTTAGGCCTGGTAAATCCTGGGAACTTACTTCGATATAGCTATGTCTCTCAGGGGTGTGAAAAATCCACAGCCCTGAGAGATGCAACCTAAGTTCCTCGTAAGCTGCACGGCCATGCAGCAGCCTATTTAGTGCTGAGCAAGTGCTCAAGGAACCCGCCTGGGGACTGGCGGGGGGAGCAGTGCATCCCCGGCCCCACCTAGCCCGGCCTGGACCTGCCGCGGACGGACTGGGCGGGGTGGCCTGGCCCGGACCTGCCGCGGGTGGGGTGGCCCAGCCCGGACCCAGCCTGCACCAGACCTGCTGGGGGAGGGGCGGCCCAGCCCGGACCCAGCCTGCACCAGACCTGCTGGGGGAGGGGCGCCTATCCAGCGGCCCCAGCCCCAGAGCTGCTGCAGCGGGAAGAGCGCCTCCTTCCCCCCCATCCCCCAGCCCAGGTGCTGCTGCGGGGGAAGAGAGCTGGGGGGAGTCCTGTCTCCCCGCCAGAGCACCCTCCTGCACCACAAGTCCCTCATCCCCAGCCTCACCCCAGAGCCCGCACCCCCAGCTGGAGCCCTCACCCTCCCACCCCCACCCTCTGCTCCAGCCTTGAGCCCCTCATCCCCAGCCTCACCCCAGAGCCCGCACCCCCAGCTGGAGCCCTCACCCTCCCACCCCCACCCTCTGCTCCAGCCTTGAACCCCTCATCCCCAGCCTCACCCCAGAGCCCACACCCCCAGCCAGAGCCCCGGCCCTTAACCCCTCATCCCTGGCCCCACCCCAGAGTCCGCACCCCCAGCTGGAGCCCTCACACTCCTGCACTCCAACCCTCTATCCGAGTCCTGAGCCCCTTCCCACGCTCCGAACCCTTTGGCACTACCCCCACCACATGAATTTTGTTATGTGCACCAATGTGAAGGTCACGTGTCACACATCATCTCCATATTGGTGCATGTAACAAAATTAATTCCGTACATGGGTGGGAAAAATTAGAGGGAACACTAGACGCAGCTATAGTAACCTAACCCCCAGTGTACAACAGCACTAGAATTCTCCCATTGACCTAGCTACCGTCTCTTGAGGAGGCGGATTACCTATGTTGACAGGAGAACGCTTCCCGTCAGTTTAGGTGGTGTCTGCACTGAAGTGCTACAGCAGCGCAGTTGCAATGGTGCAGCATTTTAAGTGTTGTCAAGTCCTTAGTGTGAGTAATAGACATGCATGACAGTCACTCCATAGTGAACTGACTTCCTGCTTGTTACCTTTTTGGTTCACTCATTTTAAGGCATCGCTCTTTTGATTTTAATTCACTCTAACACTAGAGGAAAAGTAGTGCCCATGTGCATGGCAGTAATTGAAAAAATCTTTTAAACAACAAAATGCAGCTGCAAAGACAATCTCTGTGATTTGTACCCCTAAATGGCAGCTGCAATTGATGCATGGTATTTTATGACTCAGTGGTCCTGTACCCACCTGTGCTTAGCATTGTTGGGAAGGGAGAAGAAGGCTATGTTACTGAATCTTCCTTCATTACTCAGTTTTCTCCCCTTAATCGGTCATTAAAACCATGTTAAAAATATAACTGTCATGTAGCTAGAAAAAAATATGTTCATAGTTTGCAGATTTCTCATGGTAAGCTCAAGATGATACGTCCTGGTTAGAAAAAGATGCCATTTCACCTTCTAAGCCACAGCTGTTGTTGGGTCTAAAAAGGAAAAATTATATTTCAGTTTTTAAAATATGTCACTGAATAAACAAATGAGGTTTGCACAGTGCCCTGAAAGTTAACAGATGAATGGCAATAACTTAACGTTTCATTTGTATGGCACACTGTTACAATATTTAAACATACAAACTTGTTAACTGTAGTGTATGTATCATAGGCAATCCTGAGCAAAGTAATAGATTGTCATTAAAATGTATGCAACTTGGCAGAATCAAAAGATGACAGCATACATTGTTTGATAAAGCTAGCTGACCCAGAAAACTTTTGTTGAATGAATATATGAACATTTTGGCTTCAATTTAGCTGTCTGATAAAGAATGCCACACTAGTTATGTTCATTGAGGAAAAATGTTTTTGGTCTTCTATACTGCCACAGAAATAAATTATTAATATTACAGAACAAGTAGTAGGGTTTTTTTGTTTTTTTGTTTTTTAATTTTTAGGTAAAACCCTGCTGGCTCAGACTCTAGCTAAATGCCTTGATGTACCTTTTGCTATCTGTGATTGTACTACCTTGACTCAAGCTGGCTATGTAGGTGAAGATATTGAATCTGTTATTGCAAAACTACTGCAAGATGCCAACTACAGTGTTGAAAAAGCTCAACAAGGTAAACTTGAATTATGTGTTCTCTGATGTTTGTCCGCAAAATATACATGACCCAATTAAATTCTGTAAGTTGGTGTCAAGAATCATTTTAATAGTTTAGCATTCTTGGTACGTATACTTGACTCTTATTTGATTAATAAGAATTTTCAAAACTTAATTTTTAAAATTAATTTACTATTCTGAACAGGTATAACAAGTTATTCCTTTATACAGCAAGTTGCTTATGTAACATGCAGCATTCTGTAACATTGCTATAGTAATCTCTTCTTTTTAAGATGGCACTCTTCTCTGTGCATAGATGCTATTTGTAAGAGAGAAATATAATCTTCTCTAAATATATTCCTTCTGCTTTTAGGAATTGTTTTTCTGGATGAAGTAGATAAGATTGGCAGTGTGCCAGGCATTCATCAGTTACGGGATGTAGGAGGAGAAGGCGTCCAACAAGTAAGTATGCAGTTATTTTGATGTCAGCCTTGTAAATCAAATCGTTAAAGTACATGAAGTCTCCGATATTGTCTTGTCATGTTGCAGATATTGTATGTGTATAGATTCATATTTCATTAAATTCTAGGGTTAATCAAAAGCCCCTTACCCCCAATTCTCCTCTCCACCTCCCCCAAAAACCCTCAGTGGAATTGTTTTATTAGAAATCATCCTTATCTGCTTTCAAGTATCAAGTTACATAAACTAAAAAACATGATGTGCAGTTTTTTCACTTTCTCCAAACCCCTTCATCACTGATGTCTCATGGAGAAATTTGAAAAACATTTTTAGAAACAATTCTTCTCATATAGGAGGTGGCATGTAGAAGATGAGCAATCTAGGTTTAGTTCCCATCTCTGCCCCGGCTGTTGATGTGGCCTTTGATAAAATTCTGAAGTACTCGAGACCTGTGGGCCAAGTCCTGCTTGTCATAATCAGGTGGTCAGACTCATTGAATCAGGTGTGAGTAGGTTTACAGGATTTGATGTGCATTCTGTTCTAAAGCTATAATGTGGATTCTTTATTTACTGCTTTTACGTCTCTGTTTTTACTTAGGGCTTGTTAAAGTTACTAGAAGGTACAATAGTAAATGTTCCAGAAAAAAATTCCCGTAAGTTACGTGGAGAAACGGTGCAGGTTGATACAACAAATGTCCTCTTTGTAGCTTCTGGTGCCTTTAATGGTCTTGACAGAATCATCAGCAGGAGGAAAAATGAAAAGGTGAGAACACATTGTTTTAGAATAGCTCTTTTTAGCTGTATTGAAACAATGTATAGTGGCTCTTTTGCTAATATATTTTTAAAACCCTCTAACTGCACCTAGAAAACTGAATTCTACTGCTAAAAAGTTAATTGTGAAGGTGTTGTAACGTCCCTTAATTTTTAAAAATGGGGTACCTATGTGAACCATTCCATTGGGGAGGTGTCCTACCATCACATATCCTTAAAATGTATGATATGATGCGCAGAAAGCTTGAAGCAGAGAGCAAGCATTGGAAACTCTCTCTCACACACGCGCGTGTGCACACACACACTCTGTATATTTAATATTATATTTAATCCCCCTTATTTATCAGCAGTTGGAGACACACAACTTTGCTCTTTTTTGGATGACATAATAAGCCTATGTAGAGCTATATTATTGGGTCAGTTTTCCATTTCCAGCAGGTGTCTAAAGTTCTTACCCCAGCTTGCTGGGTATTTGTAAAGTTTTTTGGTGTAGTTTTTTTATTAGAGGTTCATCTGTTTCACTTCGGAAGAGTACTTTTTATTGTTAGAGGGTACTCGTATCCCATAGCTACTTAGTACGAGGTATGTAATGTAATCACATTTTAATTTGTGAAAAGTATATATAATTCTTTCATGCCCTGTCAGTAGTCACTATTTGTTAGTGCCTTGCTGAGAGAACTAAATGTTACAACAGGTTTCTGTTAATTCATACAACATTAAAATTAAAGCTCTTTATACATACAGTCTTGAAACAGTTAATTTGTAATTAAAGCTGATTGGTCATTTCCGTTTTAGTGCTGTCATTGGTGTATTCTAATATGCATATGCAACCAAATTTATATAAAGCAAGCATGTAACTATAGCTCTTTCATGAACATGCAGTGTTTATTTTGCAGTATCTTGGTTTTGGCACGCCATCTAATTTGGGGAAAGGCAGAAGGGCTGCTGCAGCAGCTGACCTCGCTAACATAAGTGCGGAGTCCAATACACAGCAAGATAGTGAAGAAAAAGATCGCTTGTTGCGGCATGTGGAAGCCAGAGATCTTATTGAATTTGGCATGATTCCAGAGTTTGTGGGACGGTTACCTGTGGTGGTTCCCCTGCATAGCCTGGATGAGAAAACACTTGTACGGATTCTTACTGAGCCACGAAATGCTGTGGTTCCTCAATACCAGGCATTATTCAGCATGGACAAGGTTCGATATTTTTTTTGTCTTACTAGTTGACCTCCTTTTGGTATCCTTGTTATGGAATTCATGTTAAGGCTTTTTCAGTATAAAGATAGACTGTCTGCTTTATGACTAAAGAAAATACACTCATCTTATCAAAGCATGGTAAGTAATGGGAGTTGCATAAATCTCCACTCATTGGGAGAATCCCTATTCATTGCCTCAGTGACTACATTAGTTGCCGGTGCTTGGAAATTTTCAGGGATAAAGAGATTAGCAAGATCTTATTACATTTATTGGGCTTAAGTAATCAAAAAACGATGAGACGTGTACAAATGTATTCTTTCTTTTCAATATCTTAAGAGCTCTATATCAAATTTGGCCAACCATGTATGCTGTAATTTCTCGTAAAATTGCTGAATTTTCAGAATATATCTATGTTCAGTGTAGGAAAACATTGCCTGGTCTCACTAAAGATATAATGGAATTACTAGCATTATTCCATTAGCTAGATATTTTTGTGTTCTATTTTGGAAACAGGTTTCAAAGCTACTTTGATTTGAGTAGCTTATGGCTTGGGGAAGGGGTTTTTTCCTAAGCTGCTATGCCTCTACTATTTGCTTTCTCGGAAATAGGCCTTTTAATCATAGTCTTCCCCTCAGAAGTGTTAAAGTATGAGATGCTTGAAATTCTTTCTAGAAACTGAAAACGTTCCAAGGCCTATGCTAAATTTCACTAAATCAGCTTGCCTTTATAGTAGGTTATTCCCTTCACTCCCCATCCCCACATTTGTTTGTTGTCTAATTAGATTGTAAACCCTTTGCAGGGACATTGTCTTCATACCTGTCTCTCTAAAGCACCTGGTGTATTGGTACTATAGAAAAAATAATAATCTGGCCTTTTTCTAATAACATGTATTATAACCTATTAGTGCCTAATTCAAGAGCCTGATCTATACTAGAAAATTTTACATTGTTTGATGCTCCTGCAGCATTTGTAGAACACTGTTCACACCCAAAGAAGCCTCCAATGTTCTTCCCACACTTTTTAGACCAGATTCTTTCAGAAGATTTAATAACTAGTTACAACTTAATTGGTTCAGTCTGAACCAGTTTAGTGCCACTGTGGATGAAGACAAGTTGAAACAGTTCAACTAGTCCTCCCACGACAGTCCAAGCATGCACAAGTGGTCTTGTGAAATCTCCCTGAATGGGCAGAGGGCTTTGCAATGGAAATGTTTTAGGACAGCACTGGTGTGTGGTTGCAAGGTAAAACTTAAAAGTAATTGTCTTAAAATTAAATGGCTTCTGGGGAAACGTTTTAACTGGTTTGTACTTAAATTCAATGGTTCTGTTACAAGTGTTTGGATCTGTAGTGTAGACAAGAGGCCAGTAGTAAATACACCGGTACAGAACTAAGCAAATGGCCTTCATAACCCATTATTCATCATTATTGCTTTGTGTTGAATGCATCCTAGTCTCAGTATGCAGCCATATTGAAATGGTAGGAGAAAACATACTGTAATTGCAACTGAAAAGCAGGTAACTGAAGATTTTTTTATCTATAATACAAACAAACTGAAAATTATCAGCAAACCATAATTTATTCCATTCATGACAAGTCAGCTCTCTAAATTAGGTGCAAATTTGTCCCATTTTTTTTTAATACACACTAGCGTTAGTATGTATATAGTTGTGGTTTTCCTATTGCTTTACTTGCGCAGTTCAAAGAACCTGTCCAAAAAAAAACACAAAAACCCTGTAAGGTGGGAGGTGCAAGAGCAGAAGATGACAAAATCATTAAAGAACTTCTGTTAACGTCTGTTTTATGGTGAATACGTTGCTTGGGTAAAATTTCCAAAAGATGAATTAGAAGTGCTACTTAATGAACTAGCTATTTAATAATATTTTTATCAAATTATTTTGCAAAATGTATTTATTGTTAAATGAAAGATGGGTAAACCGTGGATTTGGGAAAGTTACAAATGAAATATTTAACAAAGTGTAATGTATTCTTATGTATGTAGTGTGAATTGACTGTGACTGAGGATGCATTGAAGGCTATAGCCAGACTGGCGCTAGACAGAAAGACTGGTGCAAGAGGTCTTCGATCTATAATGGTAAGTGTGCAGCCTTTTTAAGGGGGTATTATCGGCCTCAGTAGGTGTAGATAATGTATTTTGAATGTAAGTATTCTTCTTGCCGAGACAACTTATGCTAAAAAAGGATCTCTAGGCGGGATATTAAGATCTACACAGTAAATTTCTTCCTAATGACAATAGCTAGTCAGATTTCTTCCAGTACGGTATCCACTATTATGAAGTGACTTTCAGAACTACTTTTGTGCAAAGCATTGTATACATTCTTTTTTTACTTTTTCTCTTTGCTCATAGGAAAAGTTATTGCTGGAGCCCATGTTTGAAGTACCCAATTCTGACATTGTATGTGTGGAGGTTGACAAAGAAGTTGTGGATGGCAAAAAAGAACCAGGATACATTAGGTAACATAGGAATTGCAATTCCAAACCAGACTAATAGTCTAGACAGTTGTCCTAATAACTGTCAGTCATCCGGTGCCCCATACAAATGTGTTTTTTTTTTTTTTTTTTTAAATAAAATAAAGTTCTACACACATACCTGTTCCAAAAATAATCTTCCGACTTTGTGTATATCATACATAGTTGGTAGATATAGGGCACTTAATGCATGTTCTGTACTA
Source organism: Natator depressus (assembly GCF_965152275.1). Classification (NCBI taxonomy): domain Eukaryota; kingdom Metazoa; phylum Chordata; order Testudines; family Cheloniidae; genus Natator; species Natator depressus. Next base: position 76,830,969 of record NC_134243.1, read on the forward strand.
GTGATTTTGGATTTTTTTATTACTATTGTTACATATTAAATCTAAATGTATTACATTCTGTTTTTAACTCTCCCCAGTGTGTTTCTCTTTAGAAACAGAGGGAAAAAAGTGCATGATGAGTAAATTATGAATATATCACTAAGGCTATGTCAGTGAGTGGTAGTGTCATATTTGCTGAAAAGAAAAAATTCTGTGCTCTGTGAGGGCCCCAGGACACTGGAACTTGCTCTCCCTTCCTTGGTTGGAAATAGCTGAATTTGATGATCTAGGCATGCTGCAAAATACATCTGTCTGTTAATATTTTTGAGATGGCAGAGGGTATGCTTGCCACAGGGATGAAGGGAATGGGATAAAAAGGTGTTCCTGCAGGTAGGTGTCTGGTTGGCCGAGTTCCTGTTGAAATTACTACTTTAATTCTGCTGGGATTTAATGGTTTTATTAGATCTTGGATTTGTTTTTTTCCCAATCTAAATAAATAGCAGATGATGTGGAGAGGGGAGAGACAGTTTTGTGTTTAACATATAGGACTGGGAGTCGGGGTTCCTGTTACTGGCAAGATTCCTTGTGTGACGTTTAGGAAGCTGCATAGCCTCTCTGTGCACTGGAGATGTAACATACAGCACTGGTAGAGTTCCCCCTGGCTGGACACTTATCAGGCTGCTGTACTCAGCCTCTCACACTGGACCCATGTGGTGTTAAGCTTTCAGGGGTCTCTGTAGGCAGCAGCACTGTTTCTCTCCTTGGCCTCTTGACACATTTCCTGTGCACAAGCACTAGAAATGGGACCATGTGGCCAAGTTGCCCTAGGCCTGGTATCCCGTCTTCCAATAGCAGCCGATGCCAGATGCTTCAGAGGGAATGAACAGAACAGGGCAATTATTACACGATCCATCCCTGTCGTCCAGTCATAACATCTAGCAGTTGGAGGCTTATGGACACCCAGAGCACTGGATTGCATCCCTGACCATCTTGACTAATAGCCACTGATGGACCTATCCTCCATGAACTTATCTAATTTTTTGAAACCAGTTATAGTTTTAGCTTTCACAACATCCCCTAGCAATGAGTTCCACAGTCTGACTGTATGTTGTGTGAAGAAGTACTTCCTGTTTTTTATTTTAAAACTGATGCCTGTTAATTTCATTGGGTGACTCCTGGTTCTTGTGTTATGTGAAGGGGTAAATAAAACTTCCTTATTCACTTTCTCCACACCAGTCATGATTTTATAAACGTCTATCATATCCCATCTCAGTTGTTTCTTTTCCAAGCTAAATAGTCCCAGTTGTCTTAATCTTTCCTCAGATGGAAGCTGTTCCATACCTGTAATCACCTTTGTTGCCCTTCTCTCTACTTTTTCCTTTTCTGATGCATCTTTTTTGTATTTTTCCATTTCTTAGTACAGCCAGAACTGCATGCAGTGTTCAGGTATAGGCATACCATGGATTTATATAGTGGCATTATGATATTTACTGTCTTATTATCTATCCCTTTCCTAATGGTTCCTAACCATTTAGGTTAGCTTTTTTAACTGCCGCTGCATATTGAGCAGATGTTTGCACATTATGGTAGCCACGATTACTCTAAGATCTTTCTTGAGTGGTAATAGCTAATTTAGACCCCATCATTTTATATGTGTAGTTGGGATTATGTTTTGCAGTATGCGTAACTTTCCAATATCAACATTCAATTTCATCTGCTATTTTGTTGCCCAATCATCCAGTTTTGTGAGATCCCTTTGTAATTCTTCACAGTCTGCTTTGGACTTAACAATCTTGAGTAATTTTGTATCATCTGCAAACTTTGTCACCTCACTGTTTACCCCTTTTTCCAGGTCATTTATGAATATGTTGAACAGCACTAGCCCCAGTACAGATCTCTGGGGACCCTGCTATTTACCTCTCTCCACTCTAAAAACTGACCATTTATTCCTACCCTTCGTTTCCTATCTTTTAACCAGTTACTGATCCATGAGAGGACTTTCCCTCTCATCCCATGACTGCTTACTTTGCTTAAGAGCCTTTGGTGAGGGACCTTGTCAAAGGCTTTCTGAAAGTCCAAGTTCACTGTATCTACAGCATTACTCTTGTCCACATGTTTGTTGACCCCTTCAAAGAATTCTAATAGATTGGTGAGGTATGATTTTCCTTTATAAAAGGAGCATTGACTCTTCCCCAACAAATTGTGTTCATCTATGTGTCTGATAATTGTTCTTTACTACATTTAGATTAAATCCTAGAAAAAACTTTCCTAACTGTAAGAACAGTAGGACAACAGAACAGACTGCCTAGGGAGGTTGTGAAAGCTCCTTTGCTGGAGGCTTTCAAAAGGAGGCTGGATAGCCATCTATCTTGGATGATTTAGACACAATAAATCCTGCATCTTGGCAGGGAGTTAGACTAGATGATCCTTGCAGTCCCTTCTAACCCTGTGATTCTCTAGTTTCAACCAATTTGCCTGGTACTGAAGTTAGGCTTACTGGACTGTAATTGCCAGGATCATCTCTGGAGCCTTTCTTAAAAATTGGCATCACATTAGCTGTCCTTCCAGTCATCTGATACAGAAGATGATTTAAGTAAAAGGCTACATACCACAGTTGTTAGTCCTACAATTTCATATTTGAGTTCCTTCAGAATTCTTGAGTGAATACTATGTGGTCCTGGTGACATATTACTGTTTAATTTATCAATTTATTATTAACTATTAACTATTAACACCTTAATTTGGGACAGTTCCTCAGATTTCACACACTCTAAAAAGAATGTGTCAGGTGTGGGAATATCCTTCACATCCTGTGCAGTGAAGAATTCATTTAACTTCTCCACAATGGCTTAAGCACATTCTTCTCCAGAGTTCCACCTGGAAGGTACTGTGGTTTTACAGGTCACCTCTTCAGGGACATGTGAGAAAAAACAGACACTCTCCCAGGCTTTATAAGGGTTTCTAAACACAATTACTTTTTACTTGGGTAGAATGAGAGACACACATCTAGACATTATAACCTGTATGCTGTCCCCTGTTTCAGTTTCCTCACCACTCTAGAGCATTCTCTGGTCTTAGGACAAAGTTTCTGGGGTGCCCAGTATTCTTCTGCACATGGCTTCTCAAAATCATGGAGTGTCTGTCTCTCTGCCTGCCCCCTCTAATGCAGCTAGCTTCCTCCATCCTCAGCAGATCCAGCAGTAAAACGTCTCCCTGTTACAAAGGCATGCCCTTCTCTCCTGTCCAATGCTTCGTCCAAAAGCCTGCCCCTTGGTTCTGTGAGAGTCCTTTTTAAACCCCTGCTTTGTCACCCCGCCCCTTTGTCTCGTTTGGTGATTTTCCACTCTCCCCTCCCTGCAGAGAAGTTCAGGGAACTGTTCCTCTGAGCTCCAGCCAACCTACTGTCCCAATGGGTTCCCGCCTGAATAGGCAACCCATTACAATTTAACAACTTAGCACCATCCCTGAGCTAGAAGGTACATGACACAGCACCTGCCAACTGGTGGCTGACTCACTACACCAGCAGTTCCTGAACTGTGGGATTTGAAGTTGCGCTATCAGCTGATGGGGCACAGAAATCCTTAGTATGCAGAGGATTCCATTTTGCTTCACACAGCATGACCTTGCATGCATGATCATGTGCGAGGTCATGCTCTTCAAAATGGCATCCTCCATGCTGTCTGGAGCCCCATGAGGAAATATTTCACTGAAGTGGTGTCATGCCAGCAAAAAGTTTGGAGACCTCTGCTAAACACATTAAAGCATTCCATATCATCAACCGGAAGTCATAAGTTGTATGTAGACAGATTCCCAAAAACAACATAGGAGACAATACTATTATTTATCAAGTCAGTATTCAGGCTTAATTCTGAGGAGCTCAATCTGCAGGTAGAGGGGGGATTGTTGAAGCGCGAAGTGTTATCTTCAGTAATACTTGCGTTAAGTGTTAGGAAGTGTACTGCAAAATAACTGGGAGCCTGCAGTGTTTATTGGAAAGTTAAACTTTACCCTGTTGATTATTTCTGATCATTTAATTTGTGATAAAGAATGTAAATAATTTTCCTTTTCAAGAAAGTAAATAAGGTTTAATCAGTGAATTACCTTCCCAAGAGACATTTGAGACCAGTGTTTAAAGCAGCACACATGCCATATCCAACTTGAAACGATGCTTTCTGGAATACCTGTTTGTTTTTTTTAAATTGTAGGGCTCCGACTAAAGATACTTCTGAAGAAGAGTATGACTCGGGAGTTGAAGAGGAAGGCTGGCCTCGTCAAGCAGATGCTGCAAACAATTAAATAGTGTCAATGTTCTCCTGCATATAGTGTGTTTGGTTATTTTTAAGATCATTATCTGGCATTACAGTCTGATACTGAAGGCATTGGGTCTATCCTGGATATAATACATGGTCAAAAAAGTTAAAATATTTTTTAAAAAAATCAGATCATGTATCGTAACATCACATTGATTTATTCAGTGGACATTATCTGGACTTCAGTAGCATAATGTTCAAATATAAATTGTACATTACGTTTTGTTCAGTTTTTAAATAAATGTGCTTTCACAAACAATTCTAGAAAGCAAAGACGGTGTTGCTTAAACGATGCAGGTGTCGCAAATAGTTACATTTTACAATAATGTTACTCTACAAATGGGAAAACAAGTTTAATTTAAAATAGAGGATAAGCAAACTTAATTTTGCATATATTTCACTCGGGTTAAGTTCATTCACTGTAAATGTCAGTGTTAGATTTATGTCCATTTGGAACCCAGATGGATGCTGGAGAGACTTGTTACGTTTGTCATGAAAAATTCCCTAGAAACTAGATTTTTGAAAAAAATCAGATTTTTTATTACTTTTTTAATGCAGCTTTGCTCAAATGTAACACTAACTTGTTACAATAATTGGCTGCAATACCAAATGTCATACCATTATTTACTTACCTTAGCATCACATGTACGTTTTAATGGATCCTTTAGAATACTGTGAAAGCAAGTGGAACCAGAAGTCTGAATTTCTTTTGGAAGGAAACAATTTACAGGAAGTAGTAGACCATGTGTATTTAAACTTTAAAATGCCCTAAAAATTTAAATATTAATGTTTTATATAGTACATTTTGTTTAAAGTATTGGAACATATCATGCATCAGTTTTTTGATGCCAGATATTTGCCCACCTATCTTCTTATAACATTAAGAGTTGAAAGAAAGTAAAGTGAATGTATAGTATTTTTGATGTAATCAGTAGAGACTGTTCACGTGACAGTGCTTTTTTTTTTTAAGTTACATGCTTAAATGCTGCATCTTGTGGTTTTTTTTTTTCTTGGTTTTAGACTTTCAGCAAAGCAAAAAAAGCCCTAACTTTGTTTTACACTCTAATTAAATTGATCCTTTAGGAAAACATTTGTAAAACACTAAGGGACTTGTATCTTTTTGATTATTTCAGAAATTAAAATCTATGCTGACAACTTCGATGTTTTGTTCTTCCTAGCAATATGTGGCTCTAAGTTATACTGACTTTTTTGTTAAGTTTTGAGTCAAGCCAGTTAATTTAATTAAAACACCCCTACTGTTTTTAGGCTAGAAATACAGTGAATGTTTTAGATCAGAACAGGTACTGTTCTATTGGCCCACGCCTTCATTTCTTCACTCGTAGTTCAGAATTAACATGATTTAAGTCAGTCAGGTAATACATACATGGTTGTATAGAATGGACACAATAAATAGAGATTTAATCAGATGCAACAGAATTTCTGTTGCAATTTCTGTTTTTCTTCTAGTTAAACTACCCAGTAATGGTTCAGGAAAGGCTGCTCTCAGGGTTCAGGATACTTCCAGGAGAAGCAACGGTAGATTGTAATATAGACTTATCTGACTTCCCGTTTTGGTAACTTTAACCTCATTTTCCTTTTTGTAGAATGAAAATTCAAATTTTAATTCTGTTAATTCTTTTTTTAAATGATTGAGAAATGTTTTAGTGAAAATAATTAAACAACTTAGTTTAATGTGTAATCAAGAAATGTTTTTAAACAAATGTAGTAGAACTACAATTTGTACTTCAAAAATAGGTTTGGCATTTGAATAAAACAAAGCAAATATTCATGAATTACAGATTTCGGTAGATGAAATATGAGACCTAAGTAATGGCACATAAATGATTACGCATTCTGGGAAATGTTTTGAGTTATGTTCAGGATCCTTATTAAAAAGCTGAATTAAGTTATATACAGTATTTACATATTGAGCTTTCACAGTTGTGAGTCCGCTTACATATTTTTAGACAATTTTGAATCTATGTAGTAGAATAATGGTTCTTTGGGAATTATGCAAGCTAATCACGACTATTTTCATATTCTTAAAATTTAAAGGTACATATAACAAAAGTACAATAAAAAAGCAAAGTAGCTGTAACTTGGGAAAATGAAATCTGTTTAATATAAATTGCCTTCGGTTATCCCCATTATTATTGCCAGGTAAATGCTGCTTCTACTAACTGTTTAATTAAAAAGTTACCTAATTATAATAGGTTCTTAAGGGCCACCCTCTTGCATCTTCATGCTCATTTGAAATCTTGTTCTCAAGTTGATTATAGTGGGGAGTGAGCCTTTTTAGAGCTGCCTTCTGTATAGTCAGTTACAGTCAGTAATTGCCTTACTGAAATGCTTGCTCTATTATCTCTTCGGATACTACTGAGCCAAGGGAAATGTCAGACTTAAATGAAATCCTGTGTCCAGAATAGCAATAAAAAGGCTAGAATGACGGTATAAGTGAAGATCAGTGCTTTTTTTTTTGAAATGCATCAAACCAATATTTGTGATGGAAAGAGGAAAGAAGAGTTTTACATGTGTATACATCTCATTGAGAAAGTACATTGTATTAGCAGTTGTGGCAGTTATCTGTGTCAGTTCCTTGCACTGTGATGGAATGAGTTGCATAATGGACCCCACCAAAGGTCTAGGAGAAGAGGTTGGATTTGGCTTTTTGCAAAGAGTTTTACAAACTTGACTATTTGTTCATTACTCTGGGGACACAAATGTGTGAGGGGAAATTCTAGGAACCAGCTGGAGAAGACTTTCAGCAGGCTTCAAAAACATTTCAAACTAAAGCAAATCAGTTCTGTGCTGTTGTAGATTGAGAAACTGAAAAGGTTCAATTAGACCCTCACCTCACTGTTTCATTTAGTACTGTCTGTGCAATCACAGCTTCACTGCTCCTGGACACTGAGCTGGGGATGGGGTTTATGGGAATGGAATAGATATCTATACTCTGCAGCTGAAAGGATTTAAAATAGCAGGAGTGTGGCTGGGTCAGGCAAACCTACAGCAGAGCAGTTCTTCAACTGCTAGTTTGGCTAGAATGAACATATTGAAGCAGCTGGGAGTAGACTGGTACACTATAACAAGTTTTTGATCACTTCTCTGAAGCAAACAAGGCCACACTAGTAGCTAATCGTGTCAACACATGTATTTTTCTGACTTGGCTACATTAAATGTCTTGTAACAGTCAAATACTACATAATGTTTTGTAATTACCTCTGTTGTGCATTAATTCTGCTCCTTGTGACATTCTGCTGTTGCCTGCTGCATCTGTGCACATGCAATAGTCTGATCATTGCACTCTGTTAGGTCATGGGAAGAGGATTTGCACTCAAGCAGCTGGCATTGCAGATGTATTGAGGCCAGCTATGTCGCCCCACTTGACCATTGTGATCCTAGTTGGCCAACTCCAAGGTGGAGTCAATTAAGGCAATGCCATATACTTAAGCCCCTACCAAATTCACAGTCCATTCTGGTCAATTTAATAGCCATAGAAGTTGGAAATTAGTCAATTTCATGTTTTCAGATGTTTACATCTGAAAACTCATTGGTGGTGTAACCTGGGGGTCCTGACACAAAGGAAAGTCATGAGGGAGGAGGGTTGCAAAGCAGTTGTGTGGGGGGGGGCGGGATTGCCACCTTCACTTCTGTACTGAAGGCAGCAGCACTGGAGCCTCTGGCAGTTGCAAGAGGTTCCAGGAGGTAAATGTGGGTCTGATCTTCCCCTGTGCTGCTGGGAGCACCACAACTAGAGACTCCTAGCTGCTAGTCCCAGCTGAGCTTTGCTCTTTGCCTACACTGTGGTTCTCTGTGGGAGATCAGACCCACCTCTGGGTACCTCCTCCAGTTGCAGGGTGCTCCCAGCTGCACTGGGGAGATCAGACTTACCTTCACCTCTGGCACCCTCCTGTGGCTGCAGGAAGCTCTGGGACTGCTGTCTAGCCCCAGAGCTTCCTGTAGGTGGGGTAGGTTCAGGAAGGTGGCTCTGATGTGCCCATGAGCATGGCCGTGCAGAGGAAGAGTAAGTCCTATACGTCCCCAGCCTAGCAGCTGGAGCCAGGGACATGATAGTAGCCCCCCAGATGGGGTGCCCCTAACCCTACCCCTTCTCCCTTCCAGTAGCTAGATTTCACGGGGGAGGCCTGATTTCATGGTCCATGACATGTTTGTCACAGCAGTGAACTTGGTAGGGCCTTACATTTACTCCAGGGCTGATTGCATGAGGTGGTAGGTGCCAGAGTGCACAGGCTACAGGATCATTCTCTGCTCGTGTGCAATAACTGACCCCTTGTCTGCTTGAGTGACAACGTTAGGGGTAGAAGGGGGGCAAGAAAATGTGATTTCAGTCGACTCATTAGTGGTGTGTTAGAGCAGATCTCTTGGAGCAATGCAGGGTCTTCGTAGCTCAACTCTACGACTAACTTCCCAGCATGTATCAGGAGCAGCTCTAGCACTGAGGAAGATAGAGGCTTGTGATGTGGATAGGTTTAAGGTGTCCTGTAATACAGCAGGAGCTGCTGTTAAAGCGCAAGGTCTAATTGGGTTGTGGGAGGGGATCATGCCCATTCCGCGCTGCGCTCTCTGCAATGTGGGACCGCCTCTAGCAGGCTGCAGCAGTAGCTGGGGGTTAGGAAAGGCTGGGCCCTAGTTTCAGAAATGACTTTGTTGTTGCAACTGCTTTTGGCTGTCACTGGCTGAAGAGAGCGGATGGGGGAAGAGGTGAGGGTGAGTGATACCCATTCATCGGCCCTTTACACACCTCTCCCTTCACACGTATTTCTAGGTTCCCTAATCTATGTATTCACAGCCCTTGCCCAGACCCTTCTCCTTCCTCCACCTGCATCGCACCTCTCACTTTTCCCCCCATCTAAACTCAGGGCTCTGCTCAGACCCCTCCCCTTCATAAATATTCATAGGCTGGGCACCACCCTCACCCCCCGACGTCCATATCCATCAACCCTTCCCCGACCTCTCCTGGGGTGCTGGCTCCTCCCCGCCGCCGGGGGGCGCTGTGAGCGGCGCAGCCCTGCCGGAAGCGCTCGTGCCGGGGCCACGGGGGAGCCGGGCCCCTCATGTCTCAGCCGCCGCTGCCCTTCGCCGCCCGCTTTGCGGGGCCGCCGCCGCCGCCCCCCCAGTACCGCTGCTTCCCCCCGCCGGGGGGGCTGTTCGCGCCTTCCCCCGCCGCGGGCCCCTTCCCGGGAGCCCAGCCCCCGCCGCCCTTCCTGCCGCCCCCGCCGGGGGCCCCCGAGCTGCCCCCCGCCCACCGTCCCCCCCTCCCCGCGGGGGGCGGCGGCCCCTACTTCCCCGCCCCCGGGGGAGGCTGCGGCCCGGCTCCGCTCGGCCGGGAGGCCGCCCCGCGGCTCCTGTTCCCGGCCCCGGGGCCGCCGGCCTGGCCGCCGCGCCCGCCGCCGCCGCCGTGGGGCGAGGGCAGCGCCGAGCCGCGGGGGGAGGCGGCCGAGGGGGAGGCCGCCCTGAGGCAGCGCGATGAGCTCTGGCTGGCCCAGTTCCTGGCCCAGAGGAGGCCCCGGCCCCGCGGCTTCCCCCCGCCCCCGCCGGGCGCCCCGAGCCTCAGCCAGGCCCGGCAGCTGGCGGCGGGGGCCCTGGGGCCGGTGGCCCAGCTCGCCGGCCTGTGCCGCGCCATGCGGCAGCAGGAGGCCGCTGGGGACGAGGCGGGCTGGGCCGAGGCCCAGGCCCGGGCCCGCGCCCTGCTGAGCGAGCTGCAGGAGCGGGTGCGGCCCCTGCGGGAGCCCGGCTACCTGGGCGAGCTGCGGCGCAAGGCGGAGAAGGCGCGGAAGCGGCGTCTGCGCCTCCACAAGAGAAAGCAGGAGGCCGAGGCGGCGCGGGACGAGGAGGCGGCCCGGGCGGCGGAAAGGGAGGCCAGGATCGACCAGTGGCGAGCCAAGTGTGTCCAGGAGGTGGAGGAGAAGACCCGGGTACTGCACCCACCCCGTACCACTGCCTGGGGCTGTCATGGAGGGGTGCTCGGGGTGCTGGAGCAATTCACACCGTGGGGGTGCTGAGAGCCATTGAACCAACCTATAAACCCTGTCTATAGGGTTGCCAGCTGTTGCGAAGAAACCCAAACACCCATGCCCCGCCCCCTTGCCCCCCCCCCCCAGACCTGATCACTCCATCCCCTCTCGCTCTGTCCACCCCCACCTCTCACTCACTTTCACTGGGCTGGGGTTGGGGTGCAGGGGTGGTGTGTGGGATTCAGGCTCTGGGGGGGGGGAGTTTGGGTGCGGGAGGGGGTTTGGGGTACTGGCTCTGGGATGGGGCTCAGGGCTGGTGTTGAGGTGCGGGAGGGGGTTTGGGGTACTGGCTCTGGGATGGGGCTCAGGGCTGGTGTTGGGTTGCAGAAGTGGGTGAGGGGTACAGGCTCCGGCCGGGTGGCGCTTACCTTGGATGGCTCCTGGTTGGCGGGCACAGTGGGGCTAAGGTGGGCTCCCTGCCGGCCCTGGCCCTGCGCCGCTCCCGGAAGAGGCCAGCACGTCCCTGCAGCCCCTGGCAGGGAGGGGGACAAGGGGTTCCACCTGGTGCCCCTGCCTGCGGGCGCTGCCCCCGCAGCTCCCATTGGCTGCAGTTCCTGGCCAGTGGGAGCTGCAGAGTCAGCGGTTGGGGCGGGGGCAGTGCGCGGAGACCTTCTGGGGCCCCCCATAGGGGCTGCAGGGATGTGCTGGCCGCTTCCGGGAGCAGGCCAGGGAAAGCAGGGAGACCGCCTTAGTCCCGCTGCACTGCCAGACTTTCAGCAGCCTAAAATCTCCTGGTTTGGTTTCAGTAGCCTCCAGGAGATAGAGCCTGATTCCAGGAGACGCCCAGTGAAACCGGGAGGGTTGGCAACCCTGGTAGAGTGCTGCCACACCCCCTGGTTTGAAGTGGTTTCCGAAACTACTTCAAGCCAGGGAGTGCGGCAGCACCCCGACTTCCAGCACCTGTGGGGGTGCTGTGCTTTTTGAGATGGTCCTGACCATTGGTAGTCCTTAAAGATCCATTGTGGGCGTTGACTCCATTGCTCTGACCAAATCCTGACATGGCTGATTGCGTTCAGTCTACATAAAATTTTCCCTGCACAGAGTTCTTCCTTTTTTGTCCTAAACTATTGTGTTGCCATGTACCAAGTGGCTAAATTGGAGAGTGCACTGATCCTTGTTGTATCCCTTAGCTACCTCACTGGTGTGCTCGTATGCTTCCATGCTTTGCCCTCCTTTAATGAAAGTTCCAAGAAGTGTGAGGAATTATTATATGCATCCGATGAAGTGAGCTATAGCTCATGAAAGCTTATGCTCAAATAAATTGGTTAGTCTCTAAGGTGCCACAAGTACTCCTTTTCTTTTTGCGAATACAGACTAACACGGCTGCTACTCTGAAACCAGGAATTATTATAATTCTCTCTTTTTTTTTTTTTTTTTAAATTTTGCAAGAGATTTTGCAAGAAATTTAGTAACATTCTTACAGCCCCACTTCCTGGAGTCAAGGGATTATGTGAAAATCCTTGCTTTCAAATTTTTTTTTTTTAAGTACATTTCTAGCCCTTGTGCTTGCAGAGAAAAGCTTGAGAATGTGACCCGAGTATCCTCTAGATGCTCAGGATGTGTCTGCACTACAGCAGCACGGCTGTGTGGCTGTAGCGCCATACTGTAGATGCTTCCTACACAATGGAAAGGGTTTTTCCACCGTTGTGGTTAATCACTTCACCAAATGGCAGTAGCTAGGTTGGCAGAAGAATTCTCTCACTGACTGAGCCATGTCTACACTGGGGGTTAGGTCAGCTTAACTAGCATGCAGGGATGTGAATGTTTCACACCCCTGAGCGATGTAGCTGGGTAAGGCTAAATTTTAAGTATATATCAGGCTTTAGAAACCAGAAGGCAAAGAAGAACCTAGAGTGAATTATTTTTTAACGTCATGATTTTTTGAAAACTTGGGGTTGGCAATACTGTTGTTGACCAGCTGAAAGCTCCATTCATTTCCATAGCATAATTCTCATTGTAAGCAATTTGGAAAAGTGTTTCCCTTTTTTTTAGCTCTCCATTTTATTTATATAATTTTTTTTTTAAAGCAAAAGATTTATTCTGCATTAGGGGCATGAAGAGGCGTGTCATAAGAGCTCTATGTCAGCTCTATGCCACCAAGGAGTTACTTAGTCAGGATACCAGATCCACTCACTATACAGTTGTGTTGTGTTACTAGAATGCTACAAAGCATGCAGTGTAAGTTTCAAGATCTGAGCCTATACATTTAACCTTGTGCTCTACTTACAAACTAGTACATCAGCCCTGGGTGCCAAATCCGGACCACCAGATGCTTTTGAATGGACCAGGAAATCTTTTTATTTACTTATTACTATCATTTATTATTATTATTTTTATATTATTTTCTTTGGAATCTGGAGTTTGTTCACCAAGACATTGGATCTTGACAAAAAATAATTGATTACCCCATAGTGCATCCTACCATGGGACTTGGATCCCAGTTTTGTTTAATCTGCATACATTATCTATCATTTTGATGTTCTGAGGACAGAATTTATTACGGTTTATGAATTTACCAGCAACCTCTGATACCACTGCTTTGGTGTTACTCTGCTGCTCTCCAATTTTTTAGGCTTCTTTGCCCTGTTTTATTTCTTTCCATTAAAAGTGACACAATAGGCAGGTGACTGATTTATTTCATCTCCATCATTGGAATATTGTTTTCACTTATTTTTCCCTTTATCCTATATGAGCTTTCTTTTTAATTCTTGCCCATATATATATATATATATGTAATCTCTGTACATTCTTCTGTTCACAGGAACGTGAACTTAAAGCTGCAGCAGACAGTGTCTTATCTGAAGTAAGGAAAAAACAGGCAGACACAAAGAGAATGGTGGACATCTTGCGTGCTTTAGAAAAGCTTCGAAAACTGAGAAAAGAGGCAGCAGGAAGAAAAGGTAAATTATTGGCACTTTGTGATCTATGCAGAAATACAAGAAATAAAACATTTTTAGACAAATATTATATAGGCATTCAAATATAGCTAGCAAATGTCTTAATTTTGCAAAACTCCATAATATTGAGAATTTTCCATTCTTGCATTAGGTAGCTCCTTTCTTCATGATTACCCCTATTTCATTGTTATGGATTAAAGGCTTATGCAACATGAGTAAGGCTGGCAAAAGCTTGCCCTGTGTAATTATCTGTGTAATACAAACTCTCTACTAAAAATGGGATATGATAATGGTGCCTTCCAAGCTCTAAAACTTCTGTTAAGTTTATGGAGACTTCAGATCGTCTATAAGATGAGTTGGCCCTCGCTTCGTAAATAAAGGGTATGTCTGCACTGTAATTAAAAACCCGCAGCTGGCGGGCTATGGGGTTGTTTAATTATGGTGTCCACGAGCTGGGACTGTTCCACCTCCCATGATCCTAGGACCTAAGCTCCAGCCCAAGCCCCACAAGCCTGAGTCAGGTGGCGTGGGCCCGCCGTGGGTTTTTAATTGCAGCGTAGACAATACCCAGGTGGTCACTTGGGGGATTTATTTGCAGAGGTCCCCATAAGGCAACTTTATGCTTAACTTTACTGTTGTGAGTAGTCCCATGGATTCTAATTGAAATCACAAATCAGTGGGACTTCTCATTCTAGTAAAGCTAAGCATGTGCGTGAGTGTTTGTAGGATCAGGGCCTTGGGTCGCAAGGTATTTTTTTGGTTTTGGGTCTTTTTCTTTCCTCAGATGGTACTTTACTGTTCTGTTCTGCTCTCAGGATATTTCAGCAGAATAGATATTTCTAAGAACAATAAGCTCTTGGAGACCTGATTCAACAAATCCCAGGATCAGGCCTTTAGTGGGTTTTCCGAAGGTATTTTGATAAGGACTTCTCCAGTAGTGTCTTTTTACTTGCTCCTGACTCTGCCAAATTAGTAACTTCAATAGGTTTCCTGCATTTATTCCAAATGCTTTATTTAACAGGTTCAGTTGGTGAGATTTTCTTAATGATTTGCTAATACAGTAAAAGCTGTGTTATCTGGCACTTTACCAACCAGAAAGCTCTATAAATCGGCATTTCAGGAGGGGGTGTGGGCTCTGGGAGGGAGTTTGGGTGCAGGAGGAAGCTCAGGGCAGGGGGCTGGGGCGCAGGAGGGGTTTTGGGCTGCTGGATCCAGGAGGCACTCACCTCAGGCGGCTCCCCACAAGTAGCGACATGTCCCTGCTGCTTCTAGGCGGAGGCATGGCCACTTCCAGCCAGGCGGTGCTGCGGGCTGGCTCCGCAGCTCTCATTGGCTGGTGACCACAGCCAATGGGAGCTGCAGGGGTGGTGCCTGCGGGCGGAGGCAGCGCGCAGAGCTGCGTGGCTGTGCCTCCACCAAGGAGCATTGACCGTAGCCAGTGGTGTCTGCGGGGGTGGGGTCTGCGGGCAGAGGCAGCGCACAGAGCTGCCTGGCCAGGAGTGGCCACACCTCCGCCTAGGAGCAGCAGGGACACGTCATCGCTTGCGGGGAGCCGCATGGACCTGGCACCTCGACACCCATCCCGCAACCCAACCCCCTGCCCCGAGTCCCCTCCCGCACCAAAACTCACTCCCTCTTAGTTAACCAGAATTTTTGACTTACCAGCACCTCCCATTCTCCCAACGTGCCAGATAATAAAACTTTTACAGTAATAATAATAATAATGAATAATTATATTAGGTGGTATTATTAACAATCGTAAGTTATATTTATTTAAGCAGTATGTGCTGAGTGTACCCAATAACCAGACTATCGGGAACATTTTGTACATAAATAATAAACGTCATGAATAGAGTACCTGGCTAGTGAGGATTCGGAAGATACTGCTTGAGCAGTTACCTTAAATTCCATTCTTATAGGATAGTATCTCTGAAAGATTGTTGTGTGTAACTGTAGTATTCTGCATGATATACATTTCTTTCCAAACTCCTTCTTGACCCACGTCATTTTATTGGAGAATAGTCATGAGGAAAATGGGTGACCAGATATAAGTTATTGGAGATTCTGCAAACTCCACTCTCAGTATGAAACCGAAATTAGTACCATTTCTGTGATTGAAAATTATAACTTAATTCACTGTCTGTATAGGTGTTTGTCCTCCACCCTCAGCAGATGAAGACTTTGAACATCACATACAGAGGCTGAGGACACTGATCAGAAAACGCTCTGAACTGTATGAAGCTGAAGAGAGAGCATTAAGAGTTATGTTAGAAGGAGAACAGGAAGAAGAGAGGAAAAGAGAAATGGAAAAGAAACAGAAGAAAGAAAGGGAAAAGCTTCTACAGCAAAAACGTGACATTGATTCCAAGTTATTTGGGGATCCAGGTACGTTTCTGCATATTTTAGTTCAGTATTGGGGAGGTTTTTTTCAAAACAAGTCAGATTAAAATGCAAACACAACTTTGCTTGGAAAAGCTGCTATGTGCTGAAATTACTATGAAGAGCAGGAGACAAGATACACAAGTTCATTCATGCCCTTTCATTATCATGTTCATAGAATTGGAAAATTACTTTATGTAAGAGGAGTATAGTCACAGTATCACAAACTATGATTTCACCAAACCTTACAAGCCAAGCAGGATTAGGCTGAATTTGGTATTTAAATGGAAGACGTCCCACAACATGTTGATATGTTAGTATTGGTGATTCAGCAGGTGTCATTGCTCCTTTTAGTACAGCCCCAATACCAGTGTGTTCCCAGGGAGGGAGATTGCTACTGGAAGTATTGTCTTTTGTAAGAGTGGAGAAAGTCCTAACCACTTGTAGGCATCAGAAATCCCATAATACTTTTTGTAACAAGAATATATTAATTAGCAAATAACTTTAAACAGTAATCACGGAGTGACAGGTGAGATATGGCACCTTTAAGGATCCTAACACTTTTTGATATTGAAGGTCATATCTTGTTGAACAGTTTTCTTATGTATGTGTTTTAACAGATGAGTTTCCTCTTAATCATCTACTGCAACCCTTTAGACAATATTATTTACAAGCTGAGCATTCTGTACCAGCCCTCATCCAGATAAGGTAAGAGCAAACATCTTTAGTTTATTAGTGGTAATGAGGTGGTAGTCTGTCATGTAGAGATTTGTGAAGATAAAAATTACATAGTCGGTTGTTTCTTTGACCTCCAGAGTATAAAGTTTATACCATGAATTCTCATCAGATCACTTTGATTATAAAATTGGCAGCTCTGTTTGCCTAACTCCGCTTTCAGCTAACATAAATGTATTCCCACCCAAAAAACTTCATTAACATAGAGTTATAATTGCTGAAATATATTTCCTCACAACACCCTGAACATTAAAAAGCAAACAAATAATAAATTAAGGCAACTTTCACACGCAATATTAATCTCAAAGTACTAGCTCACTACAATCATAACATATAATCACACCAACACACTTGTGGTTGCTAAAAACCTCGTTTTCAAGTCAACAATATTACTGCCCTCTGCACACAAAAAAACCTTGTGAATTTTCCTGGAACACTTGACCTGCTTTTACATGGGAGCATGCTTACCTTCTCATAGAAAGTTTAAAATTAAGTTTTACAAACTTTACATTTTATAAAGTGCATAGACTTGCAATATCCAAGCTGCCATGAAACCAGTCTGGAAATGAAGGGTCCGTGTCCTCCTTCTGATCCTAAACTACTGTATAACTATGTACAATGGTGCAACCTATAAAATGAAGGCAGCATACTTACTAGGGTAAAGTACATGATTTAAAAAATATATATATTGATGTCATTTAAATTTAATTCAGGAACATTATGCTTTTGACTCTTTAAATATGCTGTAGGCTTCAGCATAAAGTGTAGTGAATCTCCATATATAATTGCTAGAAACTTGCATGCTCACTCATGCTCATTTCATGTTGGTTTAAAAATGTATCTTCAAGTTTTTGCTTTGAAGAATGTAATTCAGAAGTACATTTTATAATGTGTTTGTATATGAAACAGTATGAAAAAAGAACATGTATGTGAATGTATTTTGTTAAGGTGTGTGAGGTGGAACAGAACAAATGCCTATCTTAATCTTTTTTTTCTATTAAAGGCATGAATGGGATCAGTATCTGGTACCAGCTGATCATCCTGAAGGAAGCTGCATCCCTCCAGGATGGGTCCTTCCAAGTCTCCCTACCAGTGACACCTGGGCCACTGCTGTTAGATAATTTTATAAGAAGTCAGTCTGAAGTGGTAGGAATTTCACATATAGGTAGGTAGATCCCAAGTTTTCCTTGAAATCTACACCACCACTTCATTTTTTTAATTGTAAAGCATGTGGCAAGATACTGGAGTTGGAATTTCCTGAAGAAAAACGATAAGAGAAAAATGTTTTCCACCTCCTGGATTAACAGATAAATATCCAAGTGTAAAAGATAGTATAAGCCATGTTTGTTGTTAATGTTGTGGTGCTATAGAATTACAGTTCTGTTATGGGCCTTTATTTAACTAGCCTTTGGATTTGAGTGAGTTTGTTTACAATTTGAGGGTATTGTAAGTGGGCTGATACTTTTGCAGAGCATGTGTGTGCAATCAAAATGCTCACATTGGACATCAGATTTAGCTGTTTCCCTAGCATGTAAGCTTTCAGTTCAGCAGTCATCTCTTCTCTCTGAACTCTTCTGGTTGTAGAGATAGTGAATGACTATCGCCAAAAGAGGTGAATTTCCATAGAAAACTAGTGTTGAAACAAATTTCTATTCCAAAAGTAGTATCAAAGTCAGTGAACACTCTCGATCTAAGGTTTGACCCTGAAGTTCCAGATCTCTTTTTAAAACAAAAAACAAACAAAAAAATAGTCAACACCACATAATTATAGAAGTGTAGACATTTCTAAGAGTCACTGTGGTCAACCTGAGTTCTAGTCTTCACTCTACCACTGGCTTGCTTTGTGGCCTTTGGCAGTCAATAAGCTCTTTTTGTCTATTTAAGCAAACTGCAAAATTATGAATAATTTCCTACCTCACAAGGATTAATGTTGTATAGTGAGTTTAAAATGCTAAGTATTACTTATATTGATATGCCGTTTAGCCATTATACATCAAACGTAGCTCACAAATTTAAGATTATTTTCCTAAATAAAAAGTGTGAGCTCCACAGATGGCCTCTTTCTTTCAGCCAGATTAGTAGCCAGCTTTTGGGCATTATACATGCAGTAATAATGCATGCAGCTTTAAAAATCTAGCTCTTTGATTATCTCCTGTTCAAAATCAGTTATTTTTGCTTAATGAAGGGCTTAAAAGTCTTGTTTTCAGTTTTGTTATAAGAATGAAAAGGTTTTTCCCCCTCTGGATAGTCATGTGTTGCACTGTGTCCAAGAGACGCTTTGCTTATAAAACCTGAAATTTTGTATGTGCTCAATCTCCTATAGACTAGACACTCGAGCCTAATATTCATGTGATACCTGTTCCATTGACATTGTATTTGGGTATGGTGCTAATAGAAGTATCTTGACAATCCATAATTGTATCATCATGCTCAAAAAGGTAGACTAGCCATTTCACTGTATATAGCTTGATAAATAAGCCTACTAGAAAAAAAAATGTAATAAAAGCTGAAGTCTAATTTATTGTAATTGTTCTTGCTAGTTACTTGCTTTCTTTGTAAGTAGATACTATTTGTAAAATATAATTTGATCAAAAATACAACTCTCATTTTGTAAGTGCATTTTATACTTTAAAGAAATAAAAAATAATGGAAACTGTCATAAATACCTGTTCTCTGAGGGGGAAATTTTCCATGGTCCAGAGGACCAGCACAAGCCTTTGCATCACTTAATCTCCATAGTATGGGGAGGGCTGCTGGCAGAGTAGCCATACAGGCAAACATCCACAACTCTTTTCCCTAAGCACTACAGAAGGTTCTGTTTTGCAGCTGTTTTGTGTACAGGCCAATATATAGGACAGTGATGGGGGCATGGAATGGGATCCGTGTTTATGCAGGTTCTAGTTCTACCTACCAGATCTATGCAAGTGATTCGGAGTTGCAGTTGCTATTCCAGCCCATAGGCTTCAACCCTGCATCTTGGCCCCAACGCGAGGGAGTGGATTTAATCTTTCCAACTCACTTACACATCAACTGTATAGAAAGTATCTACTCAGACTCCATGTGATGAAATTCATTTCACCCTAAAACTGCATCAGGAAATCAGCATATGGTTGACTAAAATATAGTGGCATATTCAACACCATTTATGTTGTGGCTTTACAAGTAAATGTTCATAATTTTTAACTGAAACTTGTGCCCAGAGTTGAGATCTGTCAGTATGGGCACACTGAGCATTACTGACTTGAAAGGGTTAAAATGAGAGTGTGACTCTTTTTTGCCAGAGAGAATGCAGCAATTGTTGCTTCCATGTGTATTACCTTAAACACCATATGATGATCTATATCATAAAGTAATTAAAGGGAATGCCAGGGTTTCTGCTTTACAAAAGGGGGAAAAAAATTTGCTCTTTTTAGCTTCCTGTTACACAGGAAATCTTTACCCTAGAATTTTATTTGCTCTAAAACAGTGGTTCTCAAACTTTTTTTTTTTTGCAGACCACTCGAAAATTGCTGAGGGTCTCGGTGGACCACTTCATGATCTTTCCAAATGTTTGTATCGTTAGCTAACTATTGTAAAGCGCTTTGGATAAAAGCACTATATTAAAAAAAAAAAAATCTAATTTTTTTTTTGTTCTACAAATAAAAGCACACAACTCATAGTCTTACCTTTCTAATGCAATGGATGTGCCCTCTCTTCCTCACCACAGCAGCCCCTGAGCTAGGGCTGGGAAGGAGGGGGGATCTCTCCCCCGCCACAGAGCTGAGGCTGGGAAGGAGGGCTGTCTCTCCCTGGCAGCCACAGCTCTGGAGCTGGGGAAAGTCACCTCTTTCTCTGGCCGCCGCAGCCCTGCACATCCCAAATTCCCCCCACCCCCTCTTCTAACTCCACTGCTCCCTCACACCTACCCCCTGTTCCTCCCAAGGCCACCCCCTCACCTTACATGTGTGTCTTCTCCAGGGTCCATGCACCTAATTAGCGGAACCACGCCTGCGCAGCTCCACTAATTAGGTGGACGGCCCTTTGTTCTCTTGTGTGCAGCCGTCCAGGCGTACACCTTAGAGGGAATTATCCGCGGACCACCTGAGTGGAGCTCACGGACCACAGTTTGAGAATCTCTGCTCTAAAACAAAACTTCAGTTCTATAAAAACAGTGGCAGCAGCGCCCTCAATTTATAAAAGGTAATGAGTGACCAGAGGATGTTCAGCATAAGTGGTTAGGCTCCTTATTGTGTCAAAGGATATGGTGATGCAGGCTAACTGATTAGACAGCTATAATCTAAAACTGTAGAAACGTAACTCGGACACCTGACTTTGTGTGTGCAAGCATTTAAAGAATTGAGCAGTGGATAAACATCTAGTGTATGTGAAACAGCGCAAGTTTCTCTACTTCATGGGAAAAGCTGTATGATTTCTTTTTAAGGTACGCATAACTTTATACTTCTATCTTGTTTATAAACATAAAATTTAAAATGCCAGTTGATGTACTATAGAGCAAAATATACTCCAGTTATGTAGTTTTAATATAGTTCGTATAGTCGTCTGTTCCTTTTCCTTGTTAAAATATTTTGATTTTCAAATGAAGAACACGTGTTTTGATGTGTGAGCTACCAACTGAAGAGGAACTCTTAAAATATTGTGCCACTTAGTAACTATTATATCCAAGTTTGTGGTTTGCTTCTAAAAGAATGTCTTCAAATAAACACTCATCTGATGAAACCTATGAACTGAGCTGAGTCCAGAAAGGCATTTTCCTGCTACCTTGTGAGGTTTAGAAAAATACTGTGGCTCAAAAGAAGGTTGATTATAAATTTCCATGGCTCCTTTGGCTCCAATTCCATGTTTGGTCGCAATACAATTTCAATTTTGTATAGTTGTAAGACATTCTGTCCACTCCTGTACTAAGTGTCATCTTTTTTTAATTGACTTGATGTGTATTAATTAATCTGTCAACCTGGATCCTCTAGTGTGAAACTGACTAAGAGTGATGTGAAGATGTCACTGGATGAATGAGTTCAGAATACCTGTTAAAAGTGTATTTTGGTATAAACTAGTATTTACTGGTAACTCTGCTTTTATTTTTTAGGCAGGCAGGTTTCCCTGTAATCTTAAAAGTGGAAGCCTCAGTTATATTTATTTTTTTATAGTATATCATAATGGTCCATTTGGCATTATAATCCAAGCTATGAACCTCTGAAAATATTTGTAGTGCTGACAGACCATTATCTAGTGTGTCTCTAGTAGTCACCACTTCTTAGGTCTGATGTACACACAGTTTTTTTGTACCAGTATAATTATTTAATGGGGGGGCGGGGGGGATTTTTTTTAATCAAAATCGTGATACCAGTACAACTCCTGCTGTGGATACAGTTCTACCAGTATATTTCATTCTCCTTGTATGGGAATGGCCATACTGGTATAAAGCACTTTTCTATGTGTGTGACTGTATGATACTAGGGGGATTGTACTGCTTTTAACTATAGTTAAAGTGGGTTAACTTTTGTGTATAGACAAGCCCATGTTTTGGCAAATCCAGTATAGCAAATATTTCAGACAGATGTCAGAACACCAATTGTTATGTTCACAGTGGCTTTAGGGATTGCATTAACCCTCTTCATTTAATCCATAAAAGTGACTTTTAAAAATCTTTCTTTAGGAAAAGGTAACAAAATGTCCTTTTTTTCCCATATACATACCTGACTGCCATTGACAATAATGGAAGTTGCACCTATTTTGAGAGAGAGACTCTGTCTATTATTTAACCCTACAGGAACATCCTTCTCCCTGCAGTATGCAATGTCTGCAAGATAATATTAACTACATAAGTGTGGACTCTTAAGTATATGTAGTCCTGGTAACCGAAAGAGCAATGTTTCACAATCATTTCTTTTCAGATACAGTTTGGCTGTGTTTTTCTGTGACACTTACGCAAGCTGTAGCTTATGCTGAACCTCTCTTAAGCATGGAGCAGATGGTCTATGCCTGTGTAGGATTCCAACTTGTTGCACGTGAAATGTATTAATGAAAATACACGTGCAGCATTGCAAAGCTGGTTACTGTCCATCTGGCTACAACTACAGCCCTGGATGCACATAATCCTTGTATTAACAATCCAAATAACAACCCTTCTGTAATGTTAATATAAACTGGGTATGTTAATTAGGTCAGTTGCACCTAGGTATTGTGCATAGGAACATTGATATTTTAGTCTAGTAACACAGTATTTAAATTTGTTTCCTAATGAATGGAAGTCTGGCTGTGAGTTGATTAGGTGCCTCTTCCTTGTGAGATCCACATTGTTCATAGGTGCTGCTAAGTCCTCTTTGTATAAATTCTGCTTCTTTTTTGATGTACTTATCCTCACTAATGAACAAACCTTCCCTCTTATTTGAAAAAATTATGGGCAGAACAGTTTTGTGAAAATTGACATGATTCCAGCTACTTTTTATTTTTCCGGAAAGATTATAAGCAACTGCTGTGTAGGGATTTTTTTTGTAATAAGTACAGACTTTAGATTCCAAGTCTTATTAGAAGTCTTGCTATCAAGACTTGCCAGTTAACATTATGCAAAACGTTATCAGCTCATCATAGATAAGAAATTAGGGAACTGGGATTCTTCATCTGCCTATGCAACAGAATCTTTATTTTTCACTTAACTGAGTCATTCATAGCCTAAATCTATTGGCACTATTGTAGGAATACTTTTCACGCCACTAATCCCAGTTCACCAGATTCCGCCCTTCTCTCCCTGCCATTCCAACCCCAAAAAACCTTTACCACGCTAAACATTATTTGATTTCTTTGTAAAGTTTGTCTAGATAATATAATAGCAACAACCCTCTAACAAGAAGTGTGGTGGTTATCTCAGCCCTCACAATAGCAAGGTCTGGAAAACAATGTGGGCAAAACCTCCCAAATGAAGGGCTCCAAAAAATGACCGGTATGGCAGAGAGAGATTTTAAATCACGTAGAAATAAACTGTATGGGCTGACCCTCATTATTCTGCTTTTTTTTAATTTAAATAACTCATAGGAATAAATGTGAGTGTGCTACATTTGAGTCAGGGGCGGGCGTTTCTCCCCATGAGGCATAGCTGGAGAAAGGGATGTGTGTGCGCCCAATAGTAATGTCAGCAATTCTCTCCTCTTTCCAGTAATCGCATCTGGATTTGTGTGCGTCGGTTAAGATGCCCCAGTGCCATCTCAGCAGTCACCTTCCACCTGCTCTTTAAACCCCTAGTGGGCCAGCCATGTGCGGGGAAGCCCTTGGGATTGTGCTGCGGAGCTCTGACCTTGCTGCTGGGTCATGTCAACTGGGCTAGGAGGACGTCTATTTGTGCTTCCACTCTACTGTTCCCTGGCCACTGGCCTACCAGTCCATGGTTGAAACTGCCTACCCCTCCCCACAACCCAGGGTCATCCTTAAACTGCATAAAGGGTGGAGAGGCTGAGCAGTGGCTTCCTGAGGTGCCATTTTAGCCTCCATCTCCAAAAGAACTGCCAGTTGGTCCCTTCCCTGTTCTCCGCCTTCTGGTTGGGAGCGGGAATGGAAGGAAGAATGGTGGGTGGGTGGGTGGATGGATGACATGAGGAGGTATGTGGCAGTTGAGAATAGACTGGGAATAGTGAGGGGACGAAGAAAGAGAAGTGGATGGAGAGTATTGAAAATATATGGGGAATTAAGCTTGAACATAGTGGCGGATGGAAGTGGAGAATGAATGAGTCTTGATCATGCGGCAAGTGCAGCTGAAGTCTAGGTGACTTTTAGTGACTATATGCCACCTGTTCAAGTTATCATCACTTACCATAGGTATCAAAACAGAACAGTTGATCGGTGGATAGACGAGAGGACTGTTGGCTGTCAAAGATTTGGAAAGCCATTTAAACTAACAAACTGAAAGTTCACATATGCAAATGATCAAATGAGTTGCAGTTACAGGCTCTTCTCTGGAAAGAGGATAAAAGAATAATTGCATGCTGGTTCTTCATAAGAACTTCTTTTGAGGTTAGAAATATAGGGCCAAGAAGGTAGATCAGCTGGCTCCAGGCACATTCTGGATGTGTATAGATGTGCACTGCGTTGGAACTTAGAAAGTCTGTTTAGCAGAGTGCAAACTGGCAAATGGAAAAAAACCTGTCTCCTTTAATTATCCATGGCAAGAGCTTAGTTGTCAGTTCCTCAGCGAGCATAAGGTGTGTGTGTGTGTGAGTGGACAGACCTGATTCCGCACAAGAACAGTATGTCACTAATGTAGAGTTGAGCACTGACCATATGTGGGTCATAGGTCAGGCATGTCCACATGTGCAGCAAAATTACAGGGCGTAAGATCAACAGTCTGAGCTCTGTGAGTGAAGTGAAGAAACTGTGTTCACACGTTCATTCAATATGAATCACATTTGGGTTCTGCAACAGTTTCTATCATCCAAAACCTGAACCCTGGAAATTTGGCCCCTATTCTGTGTACATTGCAAATTCCTTCATCTAATAATAAAGTTTAGCCCTTTATGTAAATATTTCTAGTATCTGACACCAAATACAGTTCTTAAGATTTTCAGTGTTATTCATAGTGGACACTGCTCTTCTACTTTACCAGAATCGGCTGCATACAGTGCTTTTCACTTCTCTCTAAACTATGTTCAAAAGCTAAATTATTTTTATTCGCAGTCATTAAAATATATCTACTTTGCCTCTCCTTTCATGTCTTTTTAAGGATGGGGCATGTGAAATGCTATTACCCTACTGTTTCACATTAAATTTACTGAGACTTCTTTTTATTCACTCATTTTCTGTTAGATTGCAAAATATCAAGAGACAATATGAGCTGTCTGGATGACGTACCTTTTAAAATGTCCAAGAGCTTTGAAGATGACTCTGCGGAAGGCACCAACTTAATCAGTTTAGCCGACTTTGATATTCCTGACTGCACTGAGATCCTAATGTGCACAATGGTAGGTTAGTCTCTGTTCTTAGAGCCTTTGTTAATTTGGATCTCTTATTAATATCCATGATATTAAGAGTAGCTTAGTATTTTTTCCCACTGAAAAGGAAAAAAAATCCTTGAAATATTTCTTTCCTGGACTAAACACACCTGTTTTTGCAGTCTCATACAAGGCCAAAGATTGGTAGAGCAAAGCCCAGATCCTGCTTTGGCCTGTGCCCCAGGACCTGAAAGGGAATTTTGGCCAGCCAAAACTACCCACGCTGGCTAGGACATATGCTGCAGTGTGGTGTATTCTGACAGACTTAGACCCTGTTCACATTACAGTTGAACATTGTGTTTAAATGCACACATTGGTTGCTAGAACAGTTTTGTCCGTCATAGGAAACTACTGTGGATTTTCCCCTTTGGCTGGCTGTAGTACTTTTTTATCACTGTCATTTCGGTGGTTGTTATTCCAGAACCCACTAGGGCAGATTTCCTAGGTTACAGTTGTTGCTAGCACAGTTTCAACCATAGGATGGACAGGATTTTAATTGGAGTCCTCTCTGAAACCAAAGCAGTTCTTTTTACAGAGATGTTCCACAAGTTCTCACCAATAGGCGGAGTCATTGCACTTTATTCTTGGCAAGCCTGTCTTATGTAGGACTCTTCCTAACACAGATTGATGCTGTTTACTCTTGCCTGGAGGAGCTGCAAAGTTTTAAAAACCACATCGCACTTCTTCACTAGTTCATTGTTGCTCAGCTCTGCTTTGCTCCCTGTTTTAAATATCTCCAATATGCTAAGAATAGTTTTTTGAAGGAGATTGCTGCATCTGTGCCTTATGCACCATGTGTAAAACTGGTAATTGACGACTGAGAGGTGTGCAGTCTCCTGATTTTCACGTTTGTGTTTGCACAGGCATACCAGTTGCCTCCTTCTCTCAAATTCTGACCTTCATATTTTGCTTTGGAAAAAAACAATATTATTCTTCACTTGAATTTGATAAAAGCTGCAAGATTGGATCTAAAAATCTTTCCTCAAAGTTTGGTGGGTTTTTGCTCTGGCGATTTGGTTCAGGTCCATCTCCAGTCGTAACTCTAGAAAGTACTGGGCCTTATTGTATGTAAGTGGTAAAAACAGAACTTGTGCTCTGACTATGGGGTATATTTGTCTGACAGCCCATGAGAGTTCTAGTCTGGCGAGCTCCAGGGCATGATATAAGATTTATTTGCTCAATCAGGTCTTTAGACTTACATCACAAATATATTTACATTTTAAAACAAAGTATATGAAAATAGTACCCCTTCTACTTCTATGCCAACACCCTCAGTCCACAGTTCTGTGTTTCTCCTTTCCCAGTACTGTAGGTGATAAATACTTAAAACAAAGCATAAGGTTTTGATTGTGAGCTCAACTCTGGAAGCTATTTGGTTTCTAAGCATTACTCAAAGATTAAAAAAAAAAAAACGAAGTTCCAGTGTGAACTTATTTGAGTTGGATGTAATTATTTCTGAGAGGCGGATACAGATCTATGTTCAGGATTACAGATACTGGGGCAGACTGTGGATATTGGCATAACTCTCTTGCCTGAGATGGAGCTCTGCTGATTTACACCAGCAGAGGATGTGGCCCATTGTGTCCAGTCCTGCACCCCTTAGTCTTGCAACTAGTTCTATTGTGAGCATTACTCAGGTGAGTAAGAGTGAAGGTTTGAACCCATAAAAGTCTTTTAACTGACATCACATCAGGTTTTTTTTTTAAATACTGAATTATTCTGCTTACTGCTATTTTACAGCATGATTTCTCATTAGAAAGAAAGGTGCTTTACTGGATTGAGGCTGCTTCTGGGCAAGAAACTCCTTGGTATGGAGTTACTACTGATGCTGTGCCAACAGCTCCACCTTGCTGGCTGCTTTTGGTTGATCCTAAAGAAAACTATGTCATCAATACACAGAATGAGGAGAGAGCTGGTGGGAAAGCAAAGGATGGTGTGACACACACAACCTCTGTTCGGAGATGTGTAAGCCTAAGTGCTGCTGATGTGAAATATGGCCCTCCCACAGCCAGGGGTGCACCATCTGAGACGGAAAGTGAGGACTGGTACTCTGAAGAGAATGAGTATTCTGAGGACGATGAGTATTCCTCAACTACTGGTGAAGAAAGCAACAAAGAAGAAGAAAACATTTTGGATAACAAATTTGTTGAAAGCGCCATGCCTCAGCATTCCAGAGTTCACCAGTTTAGACCAAGGACTTCTCCGGTATTGTTAGATCCATCTTCTGAAAACTGCTGCCATGAGCCAGTTACCGCAAATCTGATCAAGCAGAGAAGATCCATGATTTTATTTAATAATATGAAGAATGAGTTGGAAGAAGCCAAAAAGAAGTTAGCTGCTTTAGTGCATCCTTTAAATAGAGCATCTGTTGAAAGGAAACTGGCTCCAAGACTGGTTTCTCTCTACCAGCGCTCTCGAAGTAGCAGAAATCTTAGATACGGACCTGCCTCGGATGTATCCTTGATGGGAACTTTAACCCCAACACCTCCACCTACCCCTTGCTGCAGTCCCAGGACACCTTCTGCTGCTAGATCAATACCTCCAATAAGAAACCATAAACCCACAGTTGCGGTAAGATACGGCTTTTTGATACTGTGTACCTTTGTCAGTGCTACCGGTAGTAGTCACACAGCCCCATGTAAAGTGGGGTGAGAGAGAAAGAAGACAATGCAAGCTATATAGCAGTATTTCCCAAACTTAGGAGCTGAGGAAATCATAAGCATTTGGCCTTCGTTATATGTTGAGGCTGAAAACACTGAAAAAATTAATTGAGAAAAGTTGAGTAGTGGTTGGGGGACAGGTTTTCACGAGAGCTGGTCTAAACTTTTTGCTGAAAATTTTTTTCAATGAAAAAAATGCCTTTTGGGTGACATTTTTGTGAGACGGTTTCCATTTTCATCAAAGAACTACAACCATTTCGATTATTGCCAACTGGCAACGAAAAAACAGTTTTCAACAACGGAAATTTTTTTTGGTTTTCAATGAAAACCTGAAACTGTAAACAATTTTTGCTTCTTTGACATTTTTGGCAGGAAATAAAATACATTTCGCAACCATCTCTTGTTGTATCCCACACACAGCTGCCTCCTCAGTTCGCTCTTTTGGCAGTTTCAGAAGGGATGCCATGGATTGAATGAACATGAAGACTAAACTACTTTCTCACCCCTAAGGTGCAGCTCAGGGTGGAAGTACTACACTATAACTGTCTCTTTTGTCCCTGTTTCGTTGGTAGAAAGACCTCAGCTTTCACTGCTGCCAATTCTGGCACCTCTTACTTGCACAAAATTCACTTTTAAAAAGTCTAAACGGGAAAGAAATCATTATGAACTAGTTCCATAGTTACATTATAATGTCTGATCATGTCACCATAGAGTAAGTACCACAAAATGACAGAATGAATGTTGCAGTTTCTGTCATCTTAAATTTTCAAATTCTATCATAACTACTTGAGAGATGTCAGACTTTTGTTTCTTAAAAGCCACAGGTACAGTGACCAAATAAATGAAAGGCAACCTCAAGTTATATTTACTTGCATGAGATTTAGAGAGAGTAATTATGGGGTGGTTATATGCCTATGCGTACTCTGTAAACTAAACCATTGTTAAATTTAATTACTTATCCATCATCCCAATCTATTCAGCTATCATACATCATACTGTATTCCGTAAGCCCCTAAACGGGGTGAGCACTTCTCAGCATGAGACATTTTCTAGGATCTCAGATGGCTTTGTCTTTCTCTCTTGCTTATGGTTTTATATCTTTATACACACAACACGCTCTTAAATAGGAGATCAAGTGTTTAGACGGTCACTTTTTTTAAGTCTTCGCCACCTGACTATCATCTCATTGATATTATAATCGTTTCCTGCTTGGCCAACCAACGACAAGTAAAGAGCTTATTGGAGTTAGGAACAGGATTCCCTGAGAATTAGAAGCTGGATGTGATCAGTTTACCATATCAGCATCCTTTGATCTGTATTTGAATCCATGCCTAGACTTAATTAAGTCTAGTCTCATTTGAAGGGAGAGCCTGTGGACAAATTGTTGTAGCTGTCCCCACGTAATAACTAGATTGGGTTCTTTTGTTTGTTTTTATTTTTAGAGTGCACAGCTTAAAGTTTTCCCAAATTTCCAGTGTGCAGACATTGTCATCTCGGTCTGTTCAGCGTTTCCCTGGAAACATAAATTTTGATCTCAGTAAGGTCATTTGAAGTTAACTTTAGAATATGTTTGAACAGGATATATAACACACAAATTCACATGCATGATAGCTAACCTGTACTGGAATCATTTATTTATACGCTCTCATACAGAACCAGAAGGGAATTGTTCCATTTATTGGAATTTTCCTCTGGTTGCCCTGTCTAATGAAATTATGTTAAATGACAAATGCCAAAATGATGCTTTTGAACATCCACAATTACCTTGTTGTTCTAGAAGAGGAGAAAAAGTATTCTTTTAATTGTTCCACATAGTACTAAATGCTAGTATCTTGTAAATGAATGTGTCTTAATTAGCTAACATAAAGTATTGTGTTTATTTTTCAGTCCCTCAGCCCCTATTCCTGTCTTCCACCCCCTTCTGGGGCTCTGCGACATCCAAGTTCCCACAGAACTCATTCAGATTCAACAGCTGACCTCCTCTCGGCATTAAGCCAAGAGGAACGTGACCTTATTGAGCCAGTTATAGCCTTGGGTTATCCGATACGCAGAGCAATCCTCGCCCTTCAGAAGACTGGAAGACAAAGTTTAGGTCAGGTTAGTGGAGCCAGTATTGCTTTACTTAAATGGTATGGAAAATACTTGATAAAGAACAATCATGTAAGAAGCTTCTTAGTGCAATATCATCTGGTAACTAGCCAAGTCTTAAAAGAGACGCCCAGTTCTGCTTTTGGGAAACTGTAGTAGTTTATCATATGTCCTAATAAGAACTGAAGTAATTCAGGATTTTTGCCTTAGATCTTCAGTTTTTAAGTAATAAAATTGGCTTGCATTATGTTCAGCCACATTCCCATAGGCAATACTAGTTGCTGTTTTACTATTTTATAGTGTTCTATTTATTATATAGAACCAAAAACCTACATCGGTGACCTACAGCACAGTGTTATTTTGAAGTGAAGATTTCTTGTGTTCATGGTATGGAAACATTTTTGCTAACAGATTTTTTTTTTCTCAGTCATTGGATCAATATGATTTATCGCCGTGGCTCATCTAGTCAGAACTGGAGTGTGTAATTCCCACTGAGATTTCTTGTTTTTTCACCAGAATTAAAGAATTTGTTTCAGAATGGTGATTAGTCACTGAATACATACAAATAATGCCTTAGCATTATACTGGGTCATGAAATATTCTAATTTGTCACCAATGCATACATATCACTTATAGTTATCTTACTGGATGCCTCTCTGCACTAACTAATATCTGAGCACGTGCCAATCTTTAATGTATTTATCCTCACAACCTTAAGAGGCAGGAAAGTACTGTTATCCCATTTTACAGATGGGGAACTGAGGCCTAGAGAGTGACTTGCCGAATGTCACACAGGAATTTTGTGGCAGAGCAGGGAATTGGACATAGGTCTCCCACGTGACTGGCTAGCACTCTATCCACTAGATCATCCTTCCCAGACCAGTTCTGCTGTTTAATGCAAGTATTTCTGTAATCCATATTGGTGAATGTTATTTATTCTACTCACAAAGGCTTAAAACAAGCCACATACAGAGAAGTGGGCAAAGTGCAGCCTACATGCCCTATGTAGTTAATGGAGTCATGCAGTGTGCTCCTGACCATGGGTGCCGCCATCATCTTTAATATGGAGGGTACAGCCCACAGAGGCTATACATCCCAGCAGGCAGTCCTTCATATTACAGATGAGGTTGGCTGCAATCTGCTCCATTTTATGCAAATTGACTGCGGCACTCAGGTTCTCACAAAGTTACCAGTGCAGCCCTTAGCTAAATATGTGGTTGTATCCTTCTGCTCCCTATACTGGTCTCTCTCTTTCACCAGCATGATTTCCTCTCTCTCCTCTGGTTGTGTAGGGGCACAGCCCAGATGAAATATAATGGTTAGCTATGAAGACTTCCAGGCTCAAATTACCGGTGTAAGTCTGACCAAATTAGGCTAAAGACCTTGCTGGAAAAATTTTTCCACCAAAAATTAAAAAGAAAAGAAAAATTAAGACTATTCATTGCTCCTTAGTGTCATGTTGGGCTGCAGTGTGGTGCTGACAACTACAGGCAGGGTGATTGACAGTAACATCATATGGTAGCCAAAAATCACTGCATTCTTTATGGTGTTGAGTAAATCTGCCAGAAACTACCCTGATTCCCAAAGCAAGATTTTTCAAGATTTTAGCCTTAAAGAGGCAACATTCACCCCAATTTTGACAAAAGAACATGGTTAAAAGGCTCATACAGGGATAGGGATTGCCATAATGAGTCAGTGGGCCATATAATCCAGTATCCTGTCTCCACCAGTCACCAGTACCACATGGTTCTGAGGGATATGGAAGAATTCCAAAGTGGATGGACAATTATGGAATAACCTGCCCACAACGGAAGTCTCTTCCTAACCCCTATCAGTTAGTGCGTGGCTTATGGCTGACAGAGAAGTAACCTTTCTTCAAAACTTTTTGATAGTCCTTGTTCATTCCCTTTGGGGCACCTGGCATTGGCCACTGTTGGATACTGGGCTAGATGGACCTTTGGTCTGACCCAGTATGGCTGCTGTTATGTTTTATGTTTCTAATGTAACTGTTCTCATTATCTGCCTAAATGCCCATTTTAAAAAAAACTTCTTCTAACTCTTGGCCTCAATTATACTATTTTGTTGTAGTAGAGAGTTCCGCAGGCTGATTATGCATTGTGTAAAAAAGTTCTGTCTGTTTTAAATTTGCTGTCATTCCACTTATTTGACTGTCTTATTGTTCTGGTGACACAGAATACTTTAGGGATGTTTTTAACAGTGGATTTCCCCACCCTTGGTCCAGAGCTTGCTCCCAGGGAAGAATAATGGTTTTCCCCCATCCTTCATTTTGAAGCCATCACTTTTCTCCATTTTGGTTCGACCTATTCTTGCAGTCAGTGCCATTCCTGTGCTTCATCTCTGGCTGTGATGCTGGAACTTACAGGCTGCTCTCTGATTTGGCTGGCAAGACACTGGGAATTTAAAACCAGTGTACAGTGCATCCTGTTTTAAGCAGCCGCCTATGGAACCATCAGATATTGGTGGCCTAGGAGAGAAGGGCCTTTTTTGTGAAGGTCAAACAAACTTGTAATGGAAATCTTGAGAATACATTCAAGTGAATGTGTAAGCTATGGGCTTGTTAACTTGTTTGAGTCATTGCATTGCTTTTCTCTGATATGAAAAAACAAATATTGTTCTGCATAGCATGACAGGTAACATAATGAAGGGGGGGGCAGGGGGACAGATGAATTACTGAGCTACAAGTGTACTGAAGAACTTCAAAATTGGTTTGTACCTTAGTATGTTCCATAGATTATAATGCCAGAATAAAAACTCTGTTAAGAGGTTTTCTTTGATATAAGATGCTCGCACTGAGGCTACCTGGTGTTTATAACCATCCTCAACGTTATTATAAGACACAGGAAAAAACCCAGAGAGAACAGCTTAGGATAGATGCAAGCATTAAAACTGTGTATGTATTTAGTTTTAGTTTTGGAGAACATGCCTATCTAATGTTTTGTGGGTGCATTAATATTCTTGAAAACCAAATGCAAAACTTGTTGTTCCTAAATACATTCCTCCAGGATAAGCTAGCTACATTCTTTCTCCACCTCCACAGGCAAAAGATTAGTCTATACTGTACCATGAAGGTTGATAGGTCACAATATTTAGAAACCTGTTTTTGTTTAGTCTTACTGATGTTTTTTTATAATGCTGAAATCTTCCTGTTTTGCACAAGTTCCACACCGTGCTTACACAAAATGTCAGATTCTCTGAATTGTTTGCTTCTGCAGTGAACATTGTAAGCCAATGTCCCTGTTAATGGTCAAAGAAATATTGTCAACAGAACTGGCTTTTTAGGAAGGAAGGTCATGAGACAAATAAAAACAGCAAGTTATTCACGTAAATGGCAAGCAAATAGAGGCTGTAATATTTGATTTGATAATAGCAAGTGAATTTAGGTTGTTCTTGTTAATCCTCATTACCGCACTGCGGGAGAAATGAGTATTTGGCCAAATTTTTTTCTTAGCTATAGAAAGCTTTTTTTTTTTTTTTTTTTTTTGGACATTTAGCAAGTTTTATGATCTTTTAGTGAATCCTTCTACTGGCTTTGATGCTGTTAGTCTGGCGGAGGGCCACTCGTTTTCTTTTACTAGTATAGACTTTGGAGATTATAAGTCAAATTCTCCTCTGGCATCAACAGACACAACTTCAAGTGAAGTCTATGGAGTTGCACCCGCTTACATCAAGTGGTGAATTTGGCCCTGGCTTTTTTTACCGTTGTATATTTCATTTATTGTTTGTCACATAAGTTTTTGGGCAGTGAATGGCTTATGTGGTATTTATAAGATACCACTGGGAATTGTGCTGTCAGCACTCCAAGAACAATGAGGAAAGCCAAAAATAACTGTTTGCTTTCAGTAATGACAGCTAACAGGCCTCCGTTGGGTTGAGGGGCATATTCTGCTCAGTATTCTGGAGCAAGCCCTTAGAGGGTTGAAGTTTTGAACATCAGGAGTGACGCTGTGAGCATGGCAGGTTACAGTTCAGCACCACCTAGCTCTCTAATGGTACAGTCTTTAAAAAAACAAACTTTAAAATACTTTTTTCCCCACATCAAGTAGAGTTCAGATTTCTGGATTCCCCGGGGGAGGGGAAGTCTCTCCATTTGTTCATATTTCCCACACCCAGAGAATGGGAAGATCTTAGATGATGATCTTCTCCAGGGAAGTGATGAAAGTCCTGCTGCCTGAGTCACTGAAAACTCGTAGGAACAAAACATTAGGCAATGAACTGAATGGAACAAGTTTGTGTCGACTCTTTCCCATCTCTTTTTTTAAATTTGTGATCCTCCCTCTACTAAAAACTGGTGCAAAAATATAGCTGACCTTAATGGAGACTGAAAGACAAAAGGCCTAGTTTCCTGAAGTGTGGCTGTAATATACAGTTTTTGCCAGCTTGTGGGATAATGGTACAATGCGCAAATTACTTATATTCCATGCGTTTCTTGTTACAATCCTAGTCTATTCTCCAATCCCAAATTCAATCTGAACAGTCCAGCGTTAGCACCATTGGGCACCTGAGAATTTAGGCCTGATTAAGAAAAACATCCAATTTTACACTTTTTTTTTTTAAGTAAAGGGCCAAATCCTTAGTTGATATAAATCAATGTAGCTTACTCAGGCTACCCTGATTTGCACCAGCTGAAGATCTGGCCCACACTGAGGGAATGTTTGCATAAATAAGCCTCATACAACACCAGGGATGAAATCCTGGCCCTACTGAAGTCAATGGCCAGAATTTTATGAAGCAGGGGACCCAGCCTCTCAACCAGGAAAGCTCCACTCGAGGCCTTTAGGGATTTTCCACCACGATGGAACAATTTGTCCCTTCCTGTACATCTGGCTCTGGGTAATAAGATCCTCATCCCCTCGAGGAGCTCTGGTGACACCTCAATCATGAGAACAACCTCCAAGACAGAGCTTCCATATTGCAGGGCTTTGGAGTGGTGGGCAGGCAGACTCCTTCAATCAAAGATTTCATATACAGGCAATAGATTTTGATTGCTGCTCACCCTCTCTCCCTGAGGTTATATTAACCCAGTTTCTTTGTTGTTGTCTCTCTGTTGTAGTTTCTCAGTTACCTTAGTGCCTGCGACAGGTTGCTGAAACAGGGCTATGAAGAGGGGCAGGTGGAAGAAGCCATGGAAATGTTCCAGTACTCGGAGAAGAAGGTTAGGTGCCTTCAGAGCAAAGAGTCATGTTGCTTAGGCCTTGTATTAGAGGTGGACTGAATCAAACCCCCAGCATGACCTCCAGAACCCCTTTCCTTGTGGGCTACACCGAGCTGTTGAGGAATCCAGCTCTGCCTCACACAGGGAGTGCAGAGTATTTGTGAATGGCTCCATTACTGCCCCCGCCCCTTGTAGTGGAAACACTATGGTTCCATAGCCCCTGCACTGATGAATTCTATACTGCCTGGGCACCAGCCTCCACTGTGGCCCATCTACCTACTAGTTCCACAATGAGTTGCCAAGGCCCCTATGCAGGCTCTCCACTCTGTGCCTTCCTTTCCCCAGACGGCCGAGCCATGGCACTGTGACTGTGTGTGAGGTCACTTTTGGCCAAGGGTGTTGGGAGGTGCCCCTAACAGTGTGAAAAACTGGCACGGAAGAGGAGAAACACTACCTACCTTCGGGTCTGGACTGTCTGGCAGAACCCCGAATTTCACAACATGCAGGATTCTTCTGCTGATTTAGTTGCAGATGAGAGGCTGTGGAAAATACCGAGGCCAGTAAAGATCTGGTGCAAGAATGAAGGGTATGGGGCGGGGAATAAATACCAGCTTGTGCTTAGTATATTTTTCTGATTTGATGTATCTTTTTCATGTAATTATTTCCTAATATAGACTGAAATTCTATTTCGTTACTCGATAATAGTCATAATTTTCCCCCAAACAAGGAGTATTTCACCGTTCTGTTGGATAGGGGCCACTTTAGAACCAGATTGACCCCCTTTTGGAATTGGTGAAGTGAGTGACTGTTTTATCACAAACAGTATTGAAATAAAGAAACAATAGTTGTTACCTGCCGTTAAAAGCTAGCCCCTTTGTCTGTTCCATCCATGGCATGTGTCCAGAAAAAGGACATTTTCTCTCTTTTAGAGAGGTGGGACCAGATTTACCACAGATGCCGGCGGGTGTCACTCCGTTAAGTCAGTGGACAGGTGTCCACTTTTATCTGTGGTGAATTTGGCCCAGGGTTTTCAAATTGTTCTGTTCCCAGTTCTGCATGGGCAGCCCCTGCAAGTATATGGAGCCTCATTGACTTCCCTGGGGCCCTGCCTAAGCACAGGAATTCACCTGTAAGGAGCAGCATTCAGAATCAGGGCTTTACCATCCACATTCTGTGCCATTGATTTCAACATTGTTCTTTAAATGTAATTAATCCTGCTAGATCATATAGATCGGTTGCATCCTTTCACATACTGCTGCTTCTGCTGAAACCTTACAATGAATTCTCCTTGAATTGATAATGATAAAATAACTTCCTTTCTGTTCCTTTTCCCCCCCCAGGCAGCTGAATTCCTGCATCTTTTAGTGCAATTTAAGGATATGGGTTTCCAGCAAGCTGAAATCAAAGAGGTTCTTCTGCTTTATGAGAATCATAGAGATAAGGCACTAGAAGAGCTGATGACACGAACACAGGGATCAAATCTCTGGTAACAGTGACATCTTTTCATCTCTAGATTGACCACCACCATAGACCCATGTGTGTCAGTTTCATTCTAGATGCAGGCTGTTAATTTAGTGAAAGACATGACTATAGCCCCTCAGAAATAAGCCATTAAAGTTGCATCTCATTCTCGCCTCACTTTCTGTGGCTTAAATTCTGCAAAAACCGGGACATGGCTTACAAGGCTTTGCAAAACATGGCCTCCTCAGTACAATACCAGCAAACATAGCCAGATGTGAACTTTACACAACACAAGCCAACAGAAAAGGTTTCTGTTTTTTTTTTTATAAAAGCAGGACATTTCCCCAGAAAATTAGTTCCTGTTTTCTTGAGATGAGTCCTCCTGTCTGAAGTGTGTAACCAAATTCCAGATTTCAGCCTAATAACATTGGCTTCCCATTTAAAAGGATAAAGGTAAAATGAATACAATATTTAACTGAGTGTAAGAGAAGAACAAAGGCTTCTGTTGTAATTTTGTTGGTAACTAATAGATCATGTTTATCCAGTAAGATGAAAAATGGCTTATCCAAGACGTATGCCCTGCATGTACAGGAATTTTCATGAAATTTGGACGAGAACTGAAGGAATGATTCTGCTCTGTGTCCAATTGAAGAAGGTGCGGAGAAGCAGCACAATTCCAGAAGGTGGGAAGTGGTGGCTCAAATAATCAAGTTTTGCACAGTCTTTGAGATCTGGAAAATTTGGATGTAGGCTTTTTTTCTGGTGTAACTGACATACAAAGAATGTAACTGATCCAAATCACCTTCTTGGATGTCTCTCTGCCCTTTGCAACGTTACAGGGAGAATGTTGTCACATAGATGAACTCAAGCATTTGATTTTCCTTTGAATTAGTCATAGATGTAATTGCTTGTGAGCAAGGGATATTTTCTTTTTTTTTTCTTAAATATGTTTATTGTGTCTTTTCCTATGAAAATGCCAACTGGCACAACTTAGCAGGGACAGTCCTTAATTAGTTGCAGAATATTTACCGTTTTCCATTGTGTCCTTCCAAAAGCTTTCATAGTGCAATCTATTTCAGCTGAGTTAAACAATCTGTCCTTACATTTCTCCCCCATGTTCCCATTTATAGTTTTAAATATCGTTGTTTAGAAAATGCCCCTCTGTTACTGCTTGATATTCTACCACCCTCCTGAGGTGTCACAGCAGGGCTGGAACACCGGCTCTTGAAAGAGAGGGTGATCTCATGGTTAAGGCCCTAGACCGGAACAAGGGGACCTGAGTTCAATTCCCAGCTCGGCTACAGGCTTCCTGTTGGACCTTGTACAATCTCTTAATTCCAATTATGAAATGGAGGTAAACTTTTCCCACTCTTTGTCTGTTTTAAATAGACTGTAGACTCTTTGGGGCAAAGACTCTCTCTTGTTATGGCATGCCATGGACCAGGTACACTTCTCAGGAAGTCTTGATTGTCTCGTCTATGCCTGTGTCACAGATCCTAATGAGTTCCCCTGCCTGGCCACATGCTAGGATTGCTGTGAGGGGAATTTAAGCCTTTGTCCTCTGGCTCCCCGGGGTATTTCAAGCTTCTAGAGCCTGAACAGAGCTCATCCCCTGCCCCAATCTCAAGGTCCCTAGGCACAATCTCTATGCACAGACCTTCTATCTGGCACCCTCTCCAAGGGTTGGAACCTGCTGACCATTCACCTAACGCTCTGGGCACAGCACTGACCCTCCAGATTTCCTGGTACTTAAACACATGCCTCTTCATGCATCCGATGAAGTGAGCTGTAGCTCACGGAAGCTTATGCTCAAATAAATTTGTTAGTCTCTAAGGTGCCACAAATCCTCCTTTTCTTTTTGCCTCTCCCAAAGTCCACCCAAAAGGTGCAAAGCTTCTAGGTTACAGGTTAATTCTCTCAAGGGCTCACAGTAGTTGTGATGCAGTCAACACACACGTTGCCCAGTCGAACATTGCTATGCTCTTAACGGATAAAGCCCACAGGAGAGTACAGATCATACAAACCCTCCTAAATACAGTGTCCCTCATGGGCCTAAGGTTCCCTTGGGGTCTTTGGGAATCATCTGTCTTCCCTCAGGCAGGCAATGTCCTCCACCCCCATGCCTACCTTGCCCCTGCAGCAGACTCCCTCACTTTCATCTGGGGAAAAATGTTTCTCTCGCCCAGTCTCCTCCAGTGAGTCTCTTTAGACTCCCACTAGGGTCACCTACTTTTTTTTGTTCTCCTGGTAACTTTCCATTACTACCACCCTACTCCCTTCAGACAACCGGAGGAAATGTCTTCTCCCAGCTACAGGAAACAAACCCATTGTCCCTAGGTGTTCTGTTTTGAATAGACGATTGCAGCTCACTCACCGTGGTCTCTGGCCAGCAGAAACTATGACACAACCCTGCTCGTTCATGGTAGAGCCACGTACAAGTAGGCTTCCCATGACACAGTAATGTCATAAAGTCATCCATCACTCAGAAGTGGTACAGACAGAACCCGCAGTTCATCACAGACTAGAAGGGAATTGCTTTGATTCCTAGGCTTTTTATGCCTTCCCTTGGTATATAACTGCAGAGAGCAATATGGCTGTCCTACTGGAGAGATGCTCAAGCTACTGATATATGTTGTAAGTACAAAGCACTGAAATAAACAGGGACAATTCTGAAACCTTTACTCATGTGAGTAGTCCCAGTGAGATCAAAGGGACTACTTCAGTGAGTAACTCTAAATCTGCATATTAACACTTGGTCTCCAAATCAGAACACATGCTTTAAAAAGAAATTAGTTTGGCCAGTAAGTTAGTTCTGTGTGTGACAGGAATTCTGCAGCCATATCCGTCACATACATACTTTTCCTTTCTTCACTTCCTTGCAGAAGTTTTTCACTTAGTTACACAAACATTTATTTTTGAACACAGTCCTTAAAAGGCAAGTCCATTCTACAGACAGAATTTTTCATCCCATTTATTGTTGCCAAGATGATGTCACTTTAGAAAAAAAAAGTCTTGCAAAACGTTAACATATGATTAAAGAAACAGTTTAAAATCTAACTTTGTATTCAGAGAAGTACACATAATTAAGATGTAAAGGAATAGATAACCATTGTGTGTTCCTCTCCAATGACTACAAAACATTCTGACTGCAGTATCTTTTGGGTAGGAAATAAAATTTGCAGATGGTCTTGTGCCCACTTATGGTAGAAAGGGTGACTGTGCCTAATGGTCTGTGTTTGAAAGTTTGTGTTGAGATTTTTTTTTTTGGCCTTGTATAGCTGATTTTTCACCACCTGTTCTTTTTTGAACAATTCTCCTTTCAGCCCTCCAAAGCTGGCCGTTCTATGTACAGGTGGCTTATAGAGGCAATGGGTAGCTGACTCATCAGTTTTACTTTGTTGAGTGTTACTTTCACTTTAGCTTTGTGGACAAGTTAAGTTAATCAATGTATTCTTGCCTTGCGACATCCACATCTTGCACACTGAATCCCAACACAGGTTTCTTCTCTAAATGTTACAACTCTAGGACACGCTGTGTTTTAGTCATGTGTATTTCAGGAAATCTAAAAGCTGTGGACAAAAGCAAATGAAGGGAAGAAAAGGTGTCCACAGGGGCTAGAGGTTGTCTTGCTTGGCCTCTTTGAGGCTATACTTATAAGGAATGGAAAAAGCCTGCTGTATTAAACTATCCTGGATGAGTTACATAAGCCTGTAATAGTTATTTTAACTACTCTAAAAAGGGGGTTACGCGGATTACTCAGCTTAAGGTGATTTTAAAACATAATGCCCTATATGTGCTGCTGTTAGTTTAGGAGACAACTGTGTTAAGTGTTAACTGACTTCAGCTAAGATAGGACATAACTTTGTCTTCACTGAGTTTATACTAGCCCGTTTGCAAGTAATAGTGGCAGGTTTCCAGTTGTAACAGTTTAGTTCTCTACTGGAGGTTTAAATGCAAACAGAGGTACAGCCTGCTTCTCGCTCGTAACATTGTTGTCAAATAATGCGTGCAATTATAAAAAGGTTAATGGAGCAGAATGACTGGAGGAGCACTCTGCTTTCTATCTTTGTCATACATGGTCTCATATCAAAAGGGCTTTCTACCGATCTTTAGCATCCTTGTACTAAGTAACATCTCATTTCAAAATAAAAAAGCAAAAATATAAAAATCAAAGCTGTTTATTATTTGAATTGAAAGCAACTGAACCAATGAGAGGAAGGATGATGGGAGTCCAAAGATAAAATCATGTCAACAAAGTGTTTACTAAATTGAATGTCCTCTGTGAATTCACAAGTGGATATGAATATTTTCAATGCAGATACTTTACTCCCTCTCTAGAGAAGGGTTGGCTCATTTTCAGAGCAACCAGCTATTTTCAGGACACCTGAGAAAGACATGCAGGGACTGACAAATTAAAAATGCCTTGACCTGAGCCTAAAGGCCTTGTGATTGCATAATTTCTACTACTTAAAATGAAGCGGCCAATTAAGCGTCAGCAGGCAGTGGGGTGTGTTACAAATTGTTGTAATGAGCCATAAAATCAATATCTCTGAGTCCCTGGCTTTTAGTGTTTAGCAGAGCTATGAATTAAAGTTCCTACACTTGCCTTTTGAAGGATAGCTATAGAGCCCCTGAAATCCAGCCACTAGATAGCGATCAAACCAGCACACAAAAGGGGTGGCAACGTAGTCCTTAATCATGATGACTACATCTATGAGGCCAAGGGACAACTCTCTGACACCACCTACCATAAAGAACTCGAAGACCCCATAAAACAATTTACACAGAAATTTAAAGATACCATCAAATCCTTCCCCAAAACACTTCCAAGACAATTTCTGCAACCTCTTCCCCCATGAACTCACCCCAGGGACCTTCTACATGCTTCCCAAGACGTACAAATAAGGGAACCCCAGCAAACCAGTCATAGTTGGCCACTGCACTCTTACTGAGGGACAGGACTCATATAAACCATCTTCTAATCATTCACCACACTAAGGGCCAGCTTCTTCCAAGGTACTACCGACTTCCTCCAGAAACACTGCAACATTAACAATCTTCCCCTGTCCTTGCTACCATGGATGTCACCTCCCTATACACCAACATCCCTCACCACAGCAGCATCACTGACTGTCTCAAATACAATGCTCAGAAATCCACCCCAAACACATCGCCAAACTCATCCATTTCATCCTCACCCACAACTTCACATTTCACAACAAACACTTTGTCTAAGCCATGGGTCAGGAGTATGAGGATGGCTCCCCAATTTGCCAACCTCTTCATGGGCCACCTTGAGGAAAACTTTCCGGAAAATGCACCATGATCGACTGAGTTACATTGATGATATTGTCATCCTGTGGACAGACAACCTAAACTCCCTCATAGATTTCCACCACGCCTTCAATAACCACCACCTATCCATCCAACTCTCTCTAGAACACTCCCACACCTGCATCATCTTCCTAGACACCATGATCAGCTTAAACAATGGAACCCTACAAATGACTATAAACAAGAAACCCATGGATTACCAGATTTACCTTCACAGAGCCCGCAACCACCACAGACATCCCAAGAAATCTGTTATCTGCAGCCAGGCACACCGATAACACAGAATTTGCTCCAAAGAGAAAGTCTAGGGGACATACCTAAGCACATTTAAAACCACCTTCGCTAAACCAGGACACTCCACGAGAGACGTAGATCACGTTGTGGAATGGGCCACCCAAATGCCAAGGGAGAACCTGCTTCCATACAGGAAAAAGAAACCTCCCTGGCCACATGCCCCTAGTTGTCACTTACTACTCCACACTGGAACGTACATGGGGTATCATCAGACAACTACAACCCATGTTTGATGGGAATCACATCCTGAAAGAAATGTTTCCTGAACCCCTTCTTCTGGCCTTCAAACAACCCCCCAACTTAGCCAAGCTCAACATCAAAAGCGAGCTCCCCACAGATACACCAACTCAAAGTGGCACCAGATCCTGCCATAGCAATACATGCAAAATCTGCAGACATAACACCTCTGTAATGATCATCAATATCCCCCCTCCACAACAGACCTTTCAAGATTCATGGGTCCTACACATGCCTATCATAGCATGTGGTGAACCTCACCCAGTGCAACAGATGCCCCAACACCAACTATGTGGGTGATACCAGACAACCACTAACCTCTCAAATGAACTGACAGAAAAATTATACAAGACAAACCCACCCTCTCACCTGTGGGCGAACACTTTTCACAAAGCGATCGCTCCTTATCTGACCTCTCAGTCCCTATCCTCAAAGGAAATCTGCATAACAATTTCAAAAGGCAGGCCTGGGAACTTAAAGTCATAACTGTGCTAAACACTAAAAACTAGGGACTCAACAGAGATACTGATTTTATGGCTCATTACAACATTTTGTAACATCCCCCACTGCCTGCTAACCCTTAACTGCCCACTTCATTTTACATGGTCTCCTATAGCATGGGTGAAGCCTTTACGCTTAACAATGTGTCCCATCTTATATTTAGCTTAGAGGCTCTGGTGCCTTCCCCAGTTCTGAAGAAGAACTCTGTGAACCTTGTATGCGTATACCTTCTACCAGCGGAAGTTGGCCCAAAAAAAGATATATAGTACTTCACCTACCTTGTCTCTCTATAGAAATAGTGCCTAGCTATATAATTATTTGCTCCACTGGCATTTCCATTATAAACTACTTTACCAAAGCATTCATATTGCAGCCTTACCATTTTGCTTCCAGGCCAAAACATGACACAGTTGGAATGGAGCTACATTGAGTATTTGGATAGAGGCAGTAAATGAAGTGTTTTGGGCATCTTTGTCTTGAACTGAACAAACAGGCTTCTAAAATTTGCCCAGAA
Organism: Natator depressus; assembly: GCF_965152275.1. NCBI lineage: Eukaryota > Metazoa > Chordata > Testudines > Cheloniidae > Natator > Natator depressus. The sequence continues at coordinate 76,874,541 of NC_134243.1, forward strand.
CATGTCTGATCTGATCTGTCTGGACCAGGGAAATGTTTGGATTTCACAGTTCCCTTGCATTCCTGTGCAGAACGATGCTAACATTCTGAGGACGTAGGGTAACAGCTGCAAACAGATACTGCTCCAGACTCGTTCTGTGCATTGGGCAATGAGGCCTCAATCCTGACTGGGGCCTCTAATAGAAGTAGTAAAAATCATACTCTAGAGATTCTCTTGCCACCTGCAATATTTGCGCATCCCCATTTCAAAAGTCATGCTTGTGACTGACCGTGTAACTCTTTGTTGTTTGAAATGTTCATCCTGAAAGTGCATAGCTGAGGGCTGGAAAGTTCCTTGTCGTGTTGTGCATGACTTTAAGACAATACTAGCAGGAAATGTCCACACCTTTGGTGTAGATCTTGTTTCAATGAGCAGAACTCTAAGCTAAATCATGAGGTGGAAACTTTTTTGCCAAGCGGTGGTGAGATGGCTATTTTTGTGTTTCTTAATTTGGTAAAGTCACAACCGGCAAGTGCAAACTCATCAGTAGTATTGAACTTGGTTTGATCTGGCATTTCACTCTGGGCAGACATCCAAATGACATGACCTAATGGTGAGTTAAGGCCCATGCAACACTTAAGCCTCTGAAGTACAGTTAAGTGTGGCTAAAGTGGTCTACAGGCCTTGTGTTGCTGCAGAGGGGTGAATGTCACTGCTTACACAGAGATCTCTTGGCTTCCACGGGACTGCTTGTGCTGATACGACTTTATCGGGAGGGAAAGAGGCAGCAGCTGTGAGGGGCCCCACCCATTAAGAAGTGATAATAATGAACAACAATGAACAAATGCTCGATAATGAACTCCCTGTTCAGAGGCAGGAGAAACAAGGATTGGACCCTTGCTGGGTTTTCCAATGACATGAGGTGCTCCGATGACATTGTGATGAGCACAGATAGCTGTCCTGTGCAAGGAGAATGCTAACTTGCAGCACAGAGTAAAGTTGGAAGCAGAAAATGGTGGAAGGGAAAAAATAAATTTCCAGTGTAGGAGTCAAGGCAACCTCACTGAGACCCTGATCGTACCTGGAGTTTTGCCTAGGTGGCACCTACACCCACACACCTATTTCATCAGATGCATGGAGTGAAAAATACAGAAAGCAGTATAAATATTACAGCACATGAAAAGATGGGAATTACCTTACCAAGTGGGGGGGTCAGTGCTAATGAGGCTAATTAGCACTGACCCCCCCCCCAACTTGGTAAGGCAACTCCCATCTTTTCATGTGCTGTAATATTTATACTGCTTTCTGTATTTTTCACTCCATGCGTCTGATGAAGTGGGTTTTAGCCCATGACTAAGCTTGTTATGCCCAAATAAACTTGTCTCTAAGGTGCCACAAGGAATCCTTGTTGTTTTTTTTAAAAGGCAGTAACTGTTATGACCCACATGGCTACATACTTGAAAATGCAGGGAACTTGGCAAGAGCTAGAAATCCAAGAATTTGAGGTGTGCCAGCTGGCATTCTTTTCTGTTCTATTTAGATTCTGGAGTCATGGAGGGTTAGGAGTCTACTCAATTTGTGGAAAAATGGTTGTGTAATACTTTGGCTCTTCATGTTGATCACCACTTTATATGCACTGATAGGCAGAGTCAATCCAGCCAGCTGAAGGCTCTTCTAGCAATGCTGTGTGTGTAAGGTTTGTAGAAATGAGAGAGAGAGAGAAGGGGGGTAACAGTTCTCCAAATACTCCAGATAAAAGGGTATTAATTTGGTGTGATACAGTAATGATTTTCCCAGGTCTTAGCCTCAGAACCCAAGAAAGAAGGAAAGCAGGGGTGGAAATTAAACATCTAAGTGTTCAGTGACCTGCCTGATGAAACTGAGTACAGCATAAAAACTACACGTTTGGCTCGTTGTATCTGGAAATAATGGTCCCTTTGACAACACTGAATTTTTATGAGTTTGAAGGTGAACCTAGACTGCTCTTCTACTGATATTTTTTTCCTTTCTTATACTTTCAGCAGCCTCTGCCTGTCCCAGTTTATCAGGTCCTAAATATATCCTTCTTGGCTAAACTGTGGCTTTTTGAATAAATAGCCTTGTACCTCTGTTGAAATCCTTGACTTAGCTGGCCCCGCAACTTAGCAGGTGTCTCAGAGAAAAGGGAATAATCAGCCAATCAGTGCAGTTTTTGACACTATGGGGCTGATTGCCGAGGGGCAGCAGCTCAACCAACCCTGGCACTTCAGCACCCGGGCTGTCATCTGCGCAACCAGTTGGGGGGGTGAGTGTGCACCAGCAGCCATGCGCCAGGAATGCCAGAAAGCACCAATGGGGCCTTGAGCTCTGCAGGGGCCTCTTGGCGCTATTGGAATGCAGCTAGGGCTGGAGTTTCAGAAGGGCTGAGCACCCAAAATCCTGTCACAGTCAATGGGAGCAGTGGATACTCAGGCCCACAATTAACAATAAGAGGTGCCAGGGTAAATCCATCTCCTTGGCCCCTCTCCAATTCACAGAGAGAACCAGGGAAGTTCCTAGTCTTCCCTCTCCTTGTACAACTGAAACACAGATCTACCCTAGGCCCAGCCAACCACCATACACATCCTTTGCCAGTGCCCGCCCTGATCCTATTGACTTACCAGTTTGTCGTCAGTGGAACTGGGGCCTTCTTCCCATGCTCGGATGCGATTTCAGTGATTCCAGAAGTATTTTCCCCTTCTTTTTGATGCTCTGTTTATTTTTAAATAGCCTGATCGTGGCACTGAGGTGTGGGAAACTTCTTGGGAGAGCTTTAAATCTGTCTGATTCAGGCTCTGTTATGCAAACAGGAAATGCTCATTTTCTTCTGTTTAAGAGGCTGTTCAAATTTAGGAGCAGGTCAGTGGGTAGCCACTGAGAGCGCTTATTTATGCCTTTTTCTGTATCTGCAGAAAGGGAATGTATTGGGCACCGTCTGGACTAATAAATTCGTTTGGGGATCTCAAAATAAGACAATGTCAACAAGCTAACACTCCCTAAACCTTGTGGGGTTCACACTAGGCAGCCTCTGTGCTTCTCTAAGGCAACAGTAAAACTTTCCTCAAGTCTCCCTCAAGGGAGGTAGCTTCATTGCTAGAGGATGGAACTGGGAGTTAGAAGATGTGGGTATGGTTTTCCTGACTCAATGATGCTGAGCATCAATTAACTTTTTTGGCCTCAGTTTCCCCATCTGTAAAAAGGGGATCATGGTACTTACCCAGCTTTGTGCAGTATTTTGAAATCATTGACCGAAAACCATGGTGTGAATCCAAATAATTACTTTGTATACAGTGTACTATGTGTCTGGTGGCCCCATACAACTTCCCAATCACTGTTCTCTGCCCCTGTACAGATCCCAACCCTGTGAATCACTCTCTCTGGAATTTTGCAATTGAATGGGACTCTTTTTGGTTTGACTGTTTCTCTTCAGTTCCTACCTGTACTTTATCAACTCCTGTCCTCTCTTTACAAGGATATAGAGTATCCCTTTTAAAAAATCCTCCATAAGGGATGTGTCTGTCCGAACTGTGTGCTCCTCCGCACCTGTTGGCTTTCCCCCAGTCCTTAGTTTACAAACTCTTCTGTGACCTTCTTAATTTTACATGCCAGCAATCTGGTTCTATTTTGGTTTAAGTGGCATCCATCCTTCTTGTATAGGCTCCTCCTTTCCCAAAAGGTTCCCCAATTCCTAATAAACTTAAATCCCTCCTCCAAACCCTATTGTCTCATCCACACATTGAGACCCTGCAGTTCTGTTTGTCTAACTACACATGGAAGTGGATGTATTTCAGAGAATGCTACCATGGAGGTCCTAGACTTCAATCTGTTACCTGGCAGCCTAAATGTGGCCTCCAGGACCTCTCTCCTGGCATTGTCACAGAGTGAGCAGTAGGTAAATGTGCATCTCTTCTGGTCATAATTCAGGCTCTGTCAGCCACATTGCACCGTGTCTTTGATCCTGAACCTACACATCTTGTTTCATCCAGGGAAGCATCAGTATTTCCGTGACAGGGGAAAGGGTCAGCAGTTTAGCTAGTCTCTGCTGCCCCTCTTCAGATAGATGGACTCATCTCCTCCATGCTATTCTCTCTGGTCCATTAGCCAAAGTGCTGTTGAACTGCAAGAGCAAAGCCTGTAATGACTTGTGACGAGAGACAATGAATCTGTTGATGCATGGGAGACACCTTGATGTGGTTCAAGAGCTAACGCTTTCATTTTGGGGCTGAACTAAAAGCTGCTGAAACTGCCAAGCTTCCAAATCGAAAGCCTGTCCCGTGAGCTGTGCCTTTCTGTGTGGGGATACATAGCTCCCGCATTGGGAAAGGTGATAGAATTCTGTTGTGATGGATATAAAATAATGAGCAATGACAAGCCAGGCAGGAGAAAACAAGACAGGAAATAAAGTCATCTGTGCCTGGGACTTCACAAGCAGCAAGACACCTCAACAATGCTGTCAGGAAGGCAGCTTCACGCGTATACTATGGGGATTACATATTGCTCCTCATAGTAGTTTCCCCCCATTTTAGCTCCATTTGCAGGCTGGCAATACCCAACTGTGTAAAATCCTGGGTGGCTAAAAACTCTTCTCTGATTTGAAGCGTGGTCAAACCATGCTTGAACCGCTCAAGTGGCTACCTTGTAGAGAAAAGGCTGCCTATGAGAGCAATGTTGGCGTTAGACTGGAAAACCGAAAAATGGGAAAAAACACACTCTTGCTCCATAATGTCAGGAGAGGCAGCGGGGCCATTTATACCTCACACAGTTACACAGGTGCAGTGAAAGAAGAATTGGGCCCAGGGAGCCTGATCCTTCTCTGCAACACTGGGGTAAGGCTGAAGAAACTTCTTTCAAGTCAGTGGACTCCCCCCAGGGTAAGTACTTGTGCCCAGTAAAGGCCAGTGTGCAATACAAGGCCAGTTTAATTATAACAAAAGTAGCACCCAGATGCCCTGACCATTATAAAGGTGCTTCAGGACTAGATCCTCAGCTGGTGTAAATCAGCATAGCACCATTGACTACAAAGGAGCTATGCCAGTTTACATCAGCTGAGGACTGGACCCATCATTCCTATTCTGGTCCAGTAGTGTGGGCCAAATGCAGCTCTCAGTTCCTTCCATATAACCCCATTGATTTGTAGTGAGGGTGGAATGGGGAGCTGTGTTTTGATCCCTGTACTTTACACTAACACACCCATTATTGTGAAGTTGTATGGGCCACTTCAGGATTTCTACCGGGACACACAGCTCTTGACTTGCCTGTACTTCCACTGCAGAATCCGCTGTTGCTGTGAAACTGATCCACCCCAAGATACAGCTCCCAGTGTAGCCTGGGAGCCTGTCCACCTGTATCATGTTCTTACTGAGCTTGTGGCTATGTGCTGCTGGGTGCGCGAGTACTGAACTGAATGCAGGCAGCTATTGTAATGTTCACTTACTGGAAATGGAGGAGGAGGACAACTGAAAATGAGATCCTGCCTGCCTGAAAGAGCTGACTGGCATACAAGGGTGTGGAGGGGGTTAGTCCTTTGGGCCAGAGATCTGGTTTGAAAACCTGGCGTAAGTCACAAATGAGAGTGGCCATATGTTCTCATTCCAGGGACAAGGGTTTTTCATGGTTCCAATTAACCTTTCATAGTCCACCTTGTTTATAGCCCAACACAAAGAGTCCATCTGCTACATACACCAGTCAGAAAGAGGTTTGATGATTAATACCTAGTGAGGTTTCCACCTCGGAACTGCCAACTCGAATACCCCACAGTTCATGAATGTTTGGATCTGGCGTTCTGGTTTAGCCCATTATAAAGAGGGGGCTACTTGCAAAATGTGGATTGGGACCTGGGTTCAGATTCTGAGCACTCCCAAGTCCAGGGATACTCAGTTTTGAGAGATTTGGTTCAGGCTCCTCTGTTGTAACAGCAGTATTCTCTATCTGCCCATAGGGACGGGTACCTCAGTGACCAGTGTCCCTGACAAGGAGGGGCTGGATGTGGCCTTCTCAAGAGCAGATAAACCCTGCCCCCAAAGTGGCTGGAGGGGTCACTGCGGCACTTCCAGTCTCCTCTGCTGGCCCAGGGGATGACAGGCTGGCTTAGGAATCTGCCCTGTGTCGCTAGCAGTCTTCCCAACGAGAGCAGGGAGCGTTAATGAGCAGGATGTAAAGCACTGCGGGATGAGAAGGAAATATTGAACCCAGCACCCACAAGTGTCCCACATTCCCAGGGCTGCAGACTGGGCCAGATTCATCCTTACTGTAACTCACCTAAGTCACTCCATGCATCTGAACAAGTGGAGTTTTTACCCATGAAAGCTTGTGCCCAAATAAATCTCTTAGTCTTTAAGGTGCCACCAGACTCCTTGTTGTTTTTGTGGCTACAGACTAACACGACTACCCCTCTGATACTAAATCAATAATGTTACACCAGGGAGATATTTGACCCACAGTTTTAATATCTCTCCCAGCAACACCATTCCGAAAGGTGTCACATGATCAGCTAGTCGGCATTGACTGATGCTGCATTGTCGTTCCCAGAGGTAAACCTTTCCTGAGGGCTCTTTCTGGGGACGATGCTGTTAAGCACATGAAGGGCAGGCTAATATGAGTGAGGAAGGCCCTAAGTATTAAACAGAAATGCTATAGAACAGTTCCAGCTCCGCATCTGGTACCAAAATCATGAGGCAGGGGTTTGGATCCGGATGATTCCAGTTCAAGGCTCACCCTACAAATGTTCTTACCAGAGATGCACCGAAACAGGATCTTGAACCCGACCCCCCATTTGCAATCTGCAGAATCGGAATCCTCCAGACCCAATCCCTGACCCCCTGGTTTTGGTTCAGAATCCACGCTGGAAGCAGCCCGAAATGCTACGAGATCAGCTGGTCTTGGGAGATTTCTACCACTTTGAGCCATAGTCCTACACTAATGGCTCATAAGATGCGGGGAATGTCAGATCGGAAGCCAAGCTTTAGTGCTCAGATTCTGCCCAGCCAACTCTCAACCTAAATGTGCCAGACACCACCTGCTGTCAGTCCACCTCTAACAGTTACTGGATTGTCTCACTTGGAATCCTATTGGAATCAATTCAGAACAGCATAATTTTTCTTCCCTTCATCCCACCGGTATAACTTCCCCACCCCCCTCTACACACTGTCCTTCAGAGACTTTCCAGGTACCTGGTTCCAGTCCATGCTATCGCTTTAAATTGGAAACAGGACCATGGATATATTCCTTTGATATCTCAAGAGCAATGCAGGGAATACACTCCTAAGTACATGTTTGGCAGCCGGAAAAGCATTTCCCTGGCAGTATAAAAACCTGACTTATAAACAGCGTTACAAGTTATTTCATTTAATTTCCATGAAACAATGACCCTTTTTAAACACGTGCCTACATTTAAAAAAAACCTCTTCCCTTTAATTCTACAAGATGATTGATCTTTTCCCATCAGTACCTAGAATAAATGGTTTTATAAACATTTGACGAATTCGGTCAATACAAACTATACCCAGCTCCATGGATCTCAATGTGTTTTACAGAGGAGGGCAATATCATTATTCCCATTTTAAAGATGGGGAGACTGAGGCACACGGAGGGGAAGTGACTTGTCCAAGGTTATCCAGAAGGCCAGTGGCAGAGCTGAGAATCCAACCCAGGTCACCCAAGTTCCGGTCTGGTGTTCTGTCCCTTAGGCCACACTGTCTATTTTGCATTTCTGAAATGTCTTTCATCTGGAGGTCTAAAGGGCTCTACAAACTCCAGACACATTAGGACAACCTCGGGTTAAATAAAGGGTGAGCATTACAGAGCGCTCAATGCTTTGTAACCACGAGCAGAGGGCAATCAGCAGGCTTGGCAGCAGAACTGCAGCTCCTCATGCTGGCTCCTGCTGCTTGGAAGGGCGAACATAGGAGGAGCTAGAAGCACTCAGTAGATCGGGACCTGAGTGATGCTGCAGCCTCCTGTTATACATGGAATTCTACTGAGCAGCTGGAGGCTTGGAAAGAAAAGGAGAAAGCTGAGGATCCATTTTTAAATAGCTTTCACTGGCTCCTGTATCCTAGAGCGCCCCCTTGTGGCAGGGACTGACTAGGTGGCAATGCTGTGGTCTCTCCTTGGGAACCTGAGAAGGAAGGTCTGTAGGGACCCGCTCCTTGGGAAGCCAGCCTTCTCCTTTTTGAACCTCCATGCCGTCTCTTCTATGGAGTAGAGGAGGGTTAGCATCCTGTTGACTGTATAAACCGTATCCCCCCTGATCACGGCAGTGAAGAGAGCTCCTTTGCTGTTCACGAGTTGCCCCGGTAAAGCTGTCCACTGCAGGCTGGTGAGGTTGAAGCAGTCTATCACACACCGTAGGAAGTCGTCTGAGGGCCCATTCCGCATGATGTAGAGATTATCTCTGTGGGCCACCATGCAATGGCCGTAGCTCTGAGGTCTCTTTAAGGCTGAGATGGGAAGCCATTCGTCTTTCTGGATCTCATACTCATAAATGATCGTGGTATCTAGTGGCTTCCACAAGCAGACAAATATCCGCCCCATGGCCTGGGCGCAGGGCGCACCTGCTGTTGGCTGGGGCAGATCGGCAACAAAAGTCCAGGTGTTGGAGGACACATTGTATTTCTCCACAGACTTTAGCAAGGTCTTCTCAAATTCTCCTCCTATGGCGTAAAGATAACCTTCATGACCTGTCAGTGTAAGGTCATACCGGAGCTGCTGAGGACTGGGAAACTCGCTCCAGCTGTTAGCATCTACGTCATAGCAAAAGCTGATGTCCACGATTTGTTTGCTTGCTCCGCGGACTCCGCCCACTATGTAGATCTTATTATCCAGCGTTGCCATGCCGGCCAGGAACGTGCTGGCCGTCAGCGGCAAGCAGGAGAGCGTCTTCCACGTGTTGTCGTCCTCATCAAGGTAGCAGATGGTTCTCGAAAGGTCCTGTAGAAACTCAAAGGTTGGCGTATGGGCTCCCACTGCGACAAATGTGCTGGGCAGAAGGGAGTCCACGTAATCCAGCAGGTCAGCGGAAAGGCAGTCTAAGTACTCCTCTAAATCAGAATAGCCATCTCTAATGTACAGGGCAGCACTGTGGAAAAGGTCCTGCAGGCCGAACATGGCAGCAGCTTGATAAAGGACAATGCAGTTATCGGAATTGATGGAATTAATCAGATACTTGGTCATCGTCTTCACCTGAAGAAAAGCTGCACATTCAACCGCCTTGAGATTCTCCTCACAGGTCAGCACGGGTCTCTCCCCTGCCAGGACCCGGAGCATGAGGAGAAATCCCACGGCACTCAAGTCTTGGATCTGGATTTCATCTTGCGTGCTCTCCTTCATGCCAGACTGGAAGAGCGCGCGGAAGTACTCACTGTGTTCCACCAGCAAAGCCTTGTCCGTGGCGAAAAACTCCTCCTCCACTTTGATGCGCACTCTTCCCCGCAGGAACGTCTGCATGGTCTGATCCGGAGTCAGCCTTCTAATGCCGGGGACCTGAACCAGGGAAGCAGGTGGTGATGGTGTCTCAATGCATGGACAAGGACACAATGGAACCCAAAGCCTTTCTCAGTATGTCGGCCGCTTCCCAAGCAGAGCACTGTTCCTATCTCTTCTGTGGTTGTTTGCTAGCTTTCTGAGCCTCCCCAGTAGCTAAGACGCTGCTAACTTGTAATATAAATACCTCCAGCTAAAGATAGCTGCGGCCCATGTGATCGGAGCTGCCAGCAATGAAAGCCATAAGCAGAGCCTGTCATTGGCATCCATGGAGCTCTCTTACCAGCTGATACCAGCAGCACTGCTTCCAACGAAACACAGAGTAGTCACTCCAGGGACTGGCAGCGCTTAGCTGCCTATCGGTGCGGGAAGGGGAGGTCATCAAATAAAGGTGGAACTTAATCGTACTGGACGGATCCAATTCATCCCAGCTGTAACTCATGAAATCCCCTCAGGGGATGACGTGAGGTGATCTCCCAAGGCAGAAGGTTACCTAGGGAAGATGGTGGTGAAGGTTTCCAAAAGTAACTAGTGAATGCATCCGATGAAGTGAGCTGTAGTTCACGAAAGCTTATGCTCAAAGAAATTGGTTAGTCTCTAAGGTGCCACAAGTACTCCTTTTCTTTTTGCGAATACAGACTAACACGGCTGCTACTCTGAAACCAGTGATTTTTTGGTGTCTCAATTTTTGTGTGCCCCGCTTGAGGCCACAAAGAGCCCTGGTTTTAGGAGGCTGGCTGCTTAGTGCTTTCTAAACACCAGGCCCCTTGAAGGCATCCCAGAATCACAAGTCACTTCTGAAAATCTTGCCTGGGGTCTTTGCCAGGTTTCCCTGTGGGCTCCTAAAGGCCCATAGATGCTACTGAACTAGAAATAGTTATACTGTGAGATGCTTGTAATAATCATACTTTGGACTTTGCTGTGAGGATCTCTAAGTGCTTTACAGAAGGCCAGATTCTGCTCTTGGGAGTGCAGTTGGTCAGCGTTTTTACTCCAGAATTAAACCACTGTATCAGGGAGCAGAATTGGGGCTCACAGACTGAGCTTACCTCTTTGGGGGAGCGAGGTGCTCTACCAGGGAAACTGAGGCACACAGGTGTTAAGTGTTTGACCCCACTGTCTTAGGAGAGGCTCCCAAACTGTGGTCCACAGAACAACTGCTGGTGATCCTTGGCGAGCTGGCTAGTCACATAGTACCGGCTCGTCTTCCTAATTTCCAGACGTTAAAATGCCTTAAAAGTAGCTAAAAATACATTCAATACTTCCCTAATGTGACCTTTTTCAGGTCAGCGATTGCTGGAGTTGCCACAAGAATGTTATGTGACTGCAAACTGGCGGGGAGGCAATCCGCACAATTGTGAATTGGTGAGGAGGTGTCCTTAAGAAAATCTCTCTATTAAGATATGGTCCGCAGGAGGAGAATGTCTGAGAAGCCCAGTTCTAGGAATTCCAAAGGCGGCTTCTCTACTGGGTGCATACAGACTGTCTGACGCGATCTCCCCGGGGGGAGAGCCGGACCCCAGTGCAGAAACGACCATAGATATTCTAATCCTGCTGTTCATTCATCCCCTTTCATCCCACAGCTGTGGCTTTTTGTATTGCTGGAAAGAGTGTACTTCCCCCCCCTCATAAAAGTAAGTTTTATGGCTTCAATGAGATAACTACTTCCGTAAATCCCTGAGTCTTTAAGCCCGAATTATGGGACGGTGCGTCTGCCAGCACCGCAGGCCACACACACCAAAGGGCGTTTGACAAGCAGTAGGGATGGTTTATTACAGGTTTTTGTTTTATTTTTGCATATTGGGAGAGACGATGCAAAAGTAGCGTGGGGTCTGCGCGGTGAACAGTCGGCCTTGGGGTTTGAAAGTTCCACGGAAGTGGGCTCCGTTGGTGAAAAAACACACCATTCATTTTTGCTATTACAGTAGCTGTTGGATTGACAGCTGGACTGCATCCACTGTACAACCTCAGTGCCTCCTTCAAGGCATAGTCCAGCTAGCTGCTTCATTCAGCGGCTTGGACAGATACAGGAGGAAGATTTCACATCTATGTGCCTGGCCATGGTTGCAGTCATCCCTGCAAAGCTCCCTGGGGGGCGTTTCTATTTTTGTCTCCCAGGAGTATCAAGGAGGTGGAATTAGCAATCAAATTTGTCCCTAATTTAGGTGATTTACATTTTGGAGGGGGAGCTTTGAAATCAATGGAGGTTAACCTTAAATGACTGCCCCTACTTATTAGTGGTTTTATCCACATCTGTGCCGATCACAGTATAGCAAAGCAGAAGCTAAAACAAACCCCAATTTGCCGACTCAGTGAGCGGAAGCGCTAAGAAGAAGGTAGAGGTTTGAATCCCAGCTTTGCCTGGGCACAGATGGGGACTGAGTGCTCCTAACACGCTGGTAGGTAGGTAGGGTGCAGTCAGCATCCCTCTGCAACACTGCTTTCCGGTCTGCAAGGGTAACTCCCCCGCTCCTCTGTCTCCACTCGACCTACTGGGCTCTGCTGCCTTCCATCCAGCTCCAGCCTATGGGGAACTGGGTCGATCCAGGCTCACAGTTCCAGAGAGGGGATTTGGAGCAGAGCACACACTCTGCGGTTGGACAACATGTGTCCAAGTGGCACCTCAAGCTAGCACAGACTAAGGAAGGAAGCGGGAGCCCAGTGTATTTACCTCCCATTCAGAGGGGCCGGTATGCGTTGGGAGGCACTGCTCTACAGCTCCCCCAACAGGCCAGTTAGGAACAGCATTAGCTGAGCTGTTCCAGTTTCAGCAGAGCCTTCCTGGCAGAGCCTTCCTGCCTGCTGCTTTCAGGGCCTCTAGTTTTGCCCCCTCCCTCTCTTGGTGAGCGTCAGCCTGCAGTGGGGGCACGGGGTTGTAGACCCCGGGGGATAGCCAGAGGTCAAGCCCATAAGCCTGAAAAGGCCTCGTGCTGCCTGCAGGGGAGAGAGACAAAAATAGAATTTGGGAAAAGACCAAGGCTGTGGCTGTCGCGCGGAAGAGCGAGAAGAGGAAAATCACCACAGGCAATTAGCGCCCAGGGGATCGTTGCTCTGCTGAGCCCGTCGGAGCCGTTCCTGACCCAGACCCGCTGGCGTGGTGGTACTTTGCTGAGGCTACCGTACCGTTTTTCTAACCTTCCCACCCCCACTTTGTTCTTGTTCTTCAGCCTTGCTCCTGAACAACAGCCCCTTGTTGTCAGCACCTGGACTTGGAGCTGGCATTGCTCAGTCAGGTACCTTCAGCCTTCTGCCTCCAAAAAAGGACGAGAATTTATTTGCAGTTCCCTCCCCCAGTTCACCTGAGTTCAGGCCAGCTCTGAGTCATGCTTGGCTGCAAAGCTGGCAAGTTCTGTGCAGCTCCGCAGGTGGCATTTTATGCAGGTTATTTAATGGAATCATTTGCCTATGTGCAAAGAATTTGCATGGAGCCGTATGTTTCTGGTCAACACGCTCTGCCCCACGGAGTGGCGGGGGTAGGGCATGGAACTGCGCAGAACTTGGCAGGTGGGGGTCAGCTGGGTGCTGAAGTGTGTCAAGGATGGTGAAGCTGCTGGAGTGGAATGGCTGCTAGGCGAGACGGGGGAAGGGTGTGTCTGGTGGGCGCTAGGGGGCTGGTTGCTGGGGTGTCCTTGGGGAGCTGGGGCTGGGCCATGTTGAGCCCCTCATCACCGCCGTGCAGAGAACAGAAGCTCCGTTTTGCGAAGGGTTTTGAGACTTGGCTTCCTTCTGAAGCAGAACTAAAATGGAACTTGGCTAAATTCTCCGCAAAGCAAAATTTCCCCAAACTTGTGTTCTGATGACACAAAACGTTTCATTTCGCTTGTCTTCTGTTTGGTATTGTACTTTACAATAGGCTGCCAGAAGCCGGGATGGATCTCGCCCAGATTGCCCCATTCCACACACACGCACCCCCTCCCGAAGCTCTGGGGCTGGCTGCTGTCAGAGAGGTGACGCTGGGCTAGATGGACTGTTGGTCTGTCCCAGCAGGGCAGGTCTTATGTCCTTGTGCAGAATGCAAAGCAAAAATATTTTAAGTGGAAAAAATCATTTCAAAACATTTTAACACTGACAGAACGTTTTTTTTCTGGTTTTTCTTCCAGAGTGAAATTGCGGCAGAATCGACCCGTCTTCACAAAGCATTTGGATTTCAGCGGCACTGGAATGTGGCTCCATCTAAGTTACTCTGACCAGCTGTACCTGTCGCCTTTGCCTGCACCTCCTGCTTTTGTTGCTGCTACGGCCTGCTCAGATCCCCACCAGGAGCTGGGAGAGGAGAGGTAGGAAGGCTGTCTCCACAGCAATTGCTGCTGGACCCCTGATAGCTGGGAGGAGCAAATGCAACCTGATCCCGTTCCCGCAGGACACGTCAGGAGCCAGCTGTGCGGTGAGAATGTATGACAGGGCCGCCAGATGTGTGGGTGTCACGCTTGGCAGCATTGTAGTTGCTGCTTGCACCTCAAATCTGCCGGGCCTAAGGAAGCAGCATATATGCAAGTTGCCGGAGAGAAAAGTGGCCAACGGTCTGTGGAGGCAGTTGTCAGGGCAGGGGACATGGACTCCGGAAATTCAGGTTTGGTTCTGGGCGCCACCGCTGTTTCACCACGTGGATTTGAGCAAATTGCTCACCTCAATGCTCTGTGCCTCAGTTTCCCCATTGGTGAAATGCAGATGGTAATAGTTAACCGACCCTTTGAAAATGCTTTGAGATCCCCTGGGTTGAAAGGAGCTGCGCAGGTGCAACGTATTGTGAGTTATTGGTTCATTGGCAAAGCTTTATATCATTGCTGTCCAGTGCCTCCCTTTCCCTGTGTCTCTTGGTCTCCAAGATCGGTTGCTGACCACTCTGTTCAAAGTGAGAACACACAGTTCACTGTTGGTCAGATGACTCATTCCTTAACCATTGTAATGACCATAGAATGCCCTAGTCCATCTAGTGTGCTATTAAACGGAGGCCATTTGAAACCCATGCTTCACGGTTAGCATAGGGATGCTGCCCCTACAGCAAGAGAAAATATCTGTATCCAAAAAGCTCTCAGTGAGTGGGCAGTCTGCAATGGTTGTGTCTATTGGCCTCTGTCATAAATATAAAGGGAAGGGTAAACCCCTTTAAAATCCCTCCTGGCCAGAGGAAATCTCCTCTCACCTGTAAAGGGTTAAGAAGCTAAAGGTAACCTTGCTGGCACCTGACCAAAATGACCAATGAGGAGACAAGATACTTTCAAAAGCTGGGAGGAGGGAGAGAAACAAAGGGTCTGTGTGTCTGTCTACATTCTGTCTTTGCCGGGGTTAGACCAGGAATGGAGTCTTAGAACTTTTAGTAAGTAATCTAGCTAGGTACGTGTTAGATTATGATTTCTTTAAATGGCTGAGAAAAGAATTGTGCTGAATAGAATAACTATTTCTGTCTGTGTATCTTTTTTGTAACTTAAGGTTTTGCCTAGAGGGGTTCTCTGTGTTTTGAATCTAATCACCCTGTAAGGTATCTACCATCCTGATTTTACAGGGGGGATTTCTTATTTCTAATTACTTCTATTTTTATTAAAAGTCTTCTTGAAAGAAAACTGAATGCTTTTTCATTGTTCTCAGATCCAAGGGTTTGGGTCTATGGTCACCTATGCAAATTGATGAGGCTTTTTATCCAACATTTCCCAGGAAAGGGGGGGTGCAAGTGTTGGGAGGATTGTTCATTGTTCTTAGGATCCAAGGGTCTGGGTCTGTAGTCACCTAGGCAAATTGGTGAGGCTTTTTACCAAACCTTGTCCAGAAAGTGGGGTGCAAGGTTTTGGGAAGTATTTTGGGGGGAAAGACATGTCCAAACAGCTCTTCCCCAGTAACCAGTATTTGTTTGGTGGTGGTAGCGGCCAATCCAAGGACAAAGGGTGGAATATTTTGTACCTTGGGGAAGTTTTGACCTAAGCTGGTAAAGATAAGCTTAGGAGGTTTTTCATGCAGGTCCCCACATCTGTACCCTAGAGTTCAGAGTCGGGGGAGGAACCTTGACAGCCTCCTGAGGCCGGGGATGGGCCTAGATTGTCAGGGGGCTGGGATGTCTGTCTACCAATCAGTCATGACCTAAGCCAGTACCTTTAACAAGCACTGAAAAATTTCCTCTAATGGCATAAAGAGGGGATGAGCAGCCTCATTCTCTTGCACCCTCCCCCAATGCACCCTCAAAGACACAGCCCCTCCATTGGGTGGGAAGGGGGTCTGGAGAATGTGATTGTCAAACTCCTGGATGGGAGCCGGCGGTTAATCTCCTACCATGAGACAGCTTGCTGCAGGTGCAGCCCCAGACCCACTGGGGATTAGCAACATCTGTAAAGATGTAAAACCAGGATGTTCTATTTTCTGGTCCCCAAAACATGGGGCAGAGGAGAGGGTAGAAAAGTCAGCTCTGCCCCACTTAGTGCACGTGATCTGGCCATTCCTGGATGCTCTGCAGAGCCCCACATGTGCAGTTGGGTGCCTCTGAGTAACATGGTATTAGTTTCTTATGCTCAGAACCCACTGGATCCTTGCCAGAAGAGAGCTGGTGCATTAAAAATAACAGCGGTTTTGTTTTCTCCTCAAACAGCTTTTATGTCTTGTTCAGGTTGCCATGGCAAAAGGCATAAAAGGGATCCATCAGACCGGTTAACAGCTGGAAAAGGGGCAGCTGCCAAAGGCTTCCTGCTACACTTCTAAAATCATGGCTATAAAAAAATCTCAAACTGAAACAGACCAGAGGAAAGGTCGTGTGTGTCCCTCCGCACCCTGGAGCAGTGTACAAAACAGGGAAGAGGCTTCAGGATGAACGCTTCCAATGGTCTATAGTGTTTTACTCTGGAATACAATGCTGCCACCTGGATAAATACTACAGCCGTGCTGGGGAGCTGTCTGATCTGATGAGAGAGAGACAGAACGGGAAGTTAGGACTCCTGGGTACTAACCCCAGTTCTGCCACTGTCACCTTGGGCGAGCCACTTAAACTCCCGAGTCGCCTTAATTCGCATAAAAGACAAGTGGCAGAGACGGCCCCCAGGTAATAACCCCAGAGCAGGGACCTTCCTCAGCTGGTGCAAAGCTGGCATGAGGATTCTCTGCCACTCCCCTGCACAGCCTCCATCACACAGGCATGCTGGGATGGGTGCAGGCGTGTGTCACAGATGGCCAGGGGTGTTTCTGTTGTGCTCTGCGTTCCAGCTATGCTGAGCAATAGGAAGCTGCTATAAGTTAAAGCAGACCCCAGGGTTGCTCTAACTTATACTGGAGTCCGAGCAGGCTCCCAGAACTGGGGGGTGGGTGGAACGCAAAGGTGGCTTGGAACTACCTTTACCCCCTATTATGGGCTGAGAGGTGCAGTTCAGAATCTGGTTTCCCAGGTCAAATTCAGACCTGTTGTAAGCAGGTGTAAATCAGTTTCCTTGACTTCAAAGCAGCTAGCTAAAATGACTTACCTGTCATAGAGGGTAGCTGTGGGAGTTAAATCATGCTTATCAGCTGGTTTGGGAGTCTTAGGTGTGCTAAGTGCAGGTGGGGGAGGGGTGGTTTTTGTTTTGCTATATGCGGTTCATTGCCTTTCGGGCCCATGGTCTAAATGAGACGCTGTTGATTGTGTGCACCTGTTCCTGCAGCTAGACGGCTACTGAGCTCCAGCCAGGCTGAGCAGTGATGATTTACATAGATATATTACATGGGAGAGCGAGGAAAGTGCTTTTCTGTGGCCAAGATTATTTGGACCATTCCTTTGAAAGGAAAACCTGGTGCCTGGCCAGAAGCAATAACTAGGGGAGACTGACCTTAAGCAGCAGGTCAGGAATAAGAGCGGATGGAAGGAGCAGGGGGTGTCAGTTTCAATCAAGCTGAAGACACCCCAAGGTAAATGTCGATGTGGAGGTGGCTGGACGTTCCAAACTGGGCTGGCTGGCTTGCATGTTTTAATCTGTTAACGGTTGATGGTAGTTAAATCAATGACTTATGGGGCATCTGGGCTTATTGGCTCTGCTGCACAACAGCACAATGGAGTCTTTATCTAAGTAGAACTGCTGGGAAGAGAACAAAGGGATTCATCTGAAGATGGCTTCCTGGGCTGGTGTCCTTCAACCTTCCCTTCAAAGAAAAAAAAAATCCCTCCCTCCAAAAAAGAAGTCAAATCTAAGCAGCAGCAGTTTCTCATATTACTCCAGCTTGGAATGTCCACACAGGCAGCAGAGCAAATGTTTGCTTCTTAGCAGCAAAAAACATTGTTCTGAGTTCACTTCAGTTCACCAAAGAGGCTTATGATGAAGCAAGGTCCATCTTATTAATAGATTTAAGGCCAGAAGGGGAACTGTCCCGATAATCTAGCCTGACTTCCTGCATAGCACAGGCCAGAGAATTTCACTGAGAAATTCCTGTGCCAAGTTCAACAGACCCGTAGCTGAACAAGAACATGCCTTTGAGGAAGATGGCCAGTCTTGGTTTAAGACCCCAAATGATGGAGAATTTCCCACATTCCTGGTGAATCCGTTCCAGTGGCTAATTATCCTCAATTGTGAAAACATGCCCCTTATTTCCAACATCAGCAACAGAAGGAAAGTGAGGCTAAGCAGGAGGAACTAGAGGTCTGACAAATGGAAGGATCCTACTATCTCTGGAGGTGGTAGTAGCCTCTATCAAAGATGTTCCTCTCTCTGGAGAAGAAGTGCAGAAGTCTGTTCACATGATCCTGCTGTTTCTTAAATGTGGGATTAGCTGCCAGTCTCTGACCCACCACAGGCCTCTCTTGTCCAGAGGGGGCATTCAGCAGTCTTTTCTCTATTGTCTTCAGAGGGAGTGGGGAACAAAATGCCAACAAAGCCACCTTCAACCTTCTTCAGAGTTCTCTGCTGTAGCCGAACCTGGTGGTGCATGTCATAGCATGGGCAAGTCATGCCTGACTAATCTAATTGCCTTCTATGATGAGATAACTGGCTCTGTGGATGAAGGGAAAGCAGTGGACGTGTTGTTCCTTGACTTTAGCAAAGCTTTTGACACTGTCTCCCACAGTATTCTTGCCAGCAAGTTAAAGAAGTATGAGCTGGATGAATGGACTATAAGGTGGATAGAAAGCTGGCTAGATTGTCGAGCTCAACAGGTAGTGATCAATGGCTCCATGTCTAGTTGGCAGCCAGTATCAAGTGGAGTGCCCCAAGGATCGGTCCTGGGACCGGTTTTGTTCAATATCTTCATAAATGATCTGGAGGATGGTGTGGATTGCACCCTCAGCAAGTTTGCAGATGACGCTAAACTGGGAGGAGAGGTAGATACGCTGGAGGGTAGGGATAGGATACAGAGGGACCTAGACAAATTGGAGGATTGGGCCAAAAGAAATCTGATGAGGTTCAACAAGGACAAGTGCAGAGTCCTGCACTTAGGATGGAAGAATCCCATGTACCGCTACAGACTAGGGACCGAATGGCTAGGCAGCAGTTCTGCAGAAAAGGACCTAGGGGTTACAGTGGACCAGAAGCTGGATATGAGTCAACAGTGTGCCCTTGTTGCCAAGAAGGCCAATAGCATTTTGGGATGTATAAGTAGGGGCATTGCCAGCAGATCGAGGGACGTGATCGTTCCCCTCTATTCGACACTGGTGAGGCCTCATCTGGAGTACTGTGTCCAGTTTTGGGCCCCACACTACAAGAAGGATGTGGAAAAATTGGAAAGAGTCCAGCGGAGGGCAACAAAAATGATTAGGGGACTGGAACGCATGAGTTATGAGGAGAGGCTGAGGGAACTGGGATTGTTTAGTCTACGGAAGAGAAGAATGAGGGGGGATTTGATAGCTGCTTTCAACTACCTGAAAGGGGGTTCCAAAGAGGATGGCTCTAGACTGTTCTCATTGGTAGCAGATGACAGAACAAGGAGTAATGGTCTCAAGTTGCAGTGGGGGAGATTTAGGTTGGATATTAGGAAAAACTTTTTCACTAGGAGGGTGGTGAAGCACTGGAATGCGTTACCTAGGGAGGTGTTGGAATTTCCTTCCTTAGAAGTTTTTAAGGTCAGGCTTGACAAAGCCCTGGCTGTGATGATTTAATTGGGGATCGGTCCTGCTTTGAGCAGGGGGTTGGACTAGATGACCTCCTGAGGTCCCTTCCAACCCTGATATTCTATGATTCTATTCTGTGATTCTATGATAGCATGTGTATCTGGTTAAACAAATGACACTAGAACTGACCAGTAGCCACAGTGGATCACATTTCCAGCCCCAGCTTCTGCACTGTCCTGCCAGTTTTGCACTGCAGCTGTTACAGCACGTGCAGAACTGAATGCACACCATTTTACATGGGAAAAATATGTTATTTGTAGGTGATGCAGGAGCAGATTCATGCCTGGTTTGTGCATATAAAGCTTTTGACACTGGAATTGCAATAGTTGGATGTGCAGCTATCAGTCCAGGACCCTTTCCATTTTGGAGGGTTCTGATCTGAATCCCTGAATCCTAGGGAATCTTACGTCCATGTCAGATCCAAAAGGGACTTGGTTCTTGGTTCAGACTTGCATGCAGCCAAAACGACCTGAGACAAAATCTTGCCAGAACAGCTCACGAAATTACAGCACAGTTGAATCCAAACCCCTGCACTGCTACGTTATGATGTGGGGTGAATCTCCTCTCTAGCCATTTAGTGGAGACTTTCTGTGTCTCTTTACATCATCAACTCTCCACCTCATTTCAGATCATAGATGAATGACAGATCTTCCCCACCCCAGGCCTCACTTCTTAACTTCTCTCTCCCATTACTACCAGTATTTAACTCTGTAAAGCAATCTTGGGGAGATAGTTTTGTATGACAGACACTCCGATTTCATTCTCCAGACCTGTCGCTCGAAAGTTGTACCTACCACCCACAGGAGTTGGTCCAATAAAAGCTATTCTGTCACCCATCTTATCTCTCTGATGCTCTACAAAATAGTCGTGTCATGAATGAACACGCTCAACGTATTGCCAGCCAGATCCCATGGCCTTGTTACATTATTCTAATATATCATAATTTACACTCTCCAGCTTGTCAAAACCTTTCTTCTCTCCCTGAGCAGCTTTATGTAGCCGTTCAGAAGGTCTGTCTGCAGTGAGAGCAGCAGATTGAAGTTGGAGGACAGTGGGGCCTGGTAATCTATTAAGAGAACAGCTGTCATGTATGACCCCCATCTGCTGATTTGTATCATGTTGTTCAATGCTTCAGAATTTGAAACAAACACCTGGTTTGATTACAAAAACCATAAGGCAGGTTTTCATAGGGTCATAGTTTCTAAGGCCAGAAGAGATCACTGTGATCATCTACTCTGACCACCTGCATAACACAGGCTCTAGAACATCCCTGAAATAATTCCTGTTTGAACTAGATCTGATCTTTTAGAAAAACATAGGGCTGTTTCTGGTTGGGGTCCTGCTATGCAGCGATTGTAACAATCTAATCATTTGCCATCGGCTTGGTTCCAGTCCCGGTCAATTTCAACCCAAAGAAGAGGGAAGAATTGGTTACAACAGTCATAACTCCATGTCATGCTAGTGTATAACCGACAGACCTCAGTCATCGGCGGGCAGGATCGAACCTGGGACCTTTGGAGTTTAGTGCATGAGCCGCTACTGCATGAGCTAGAAGTTGACTGGCTCTTAGCAAAGGGTGTAGAGTAGACTCATAATCTCTCCCTAAGTGGTCTTGGTGCCACTAGATGGTACAGAACACCACACCCAGGAGGTGTGTGTGTTTCACTCGCCCTGATGTTAAAGGTCCACCTAGCGAGGAAGAAGCCTGTTTACTAAGGGGAACCAAGTGCTATGAAAGAACATGAGGAGAACTCAGATGAAGGCCATGGATGCCCCAAATCAGTAAAGTCAAAGCACAAAGTGAAATGAGGGTCAGAACAGCAACACTGTAAAAATGTACCCTGCTTTCTCAACAGCTCTGATCCACTTTAGCTTGGAGGGAGCAGAGAATCAAGGCCCTCTGATGTTGGGGGTGAATTTGGGTGTGTTTTTCTCTTTGCTATCAGCTGGGCACCTCTTTGAGCTGTGGCATCAGGTTCCAACTTCTGATCATGCACCAACTTGCCCTGCGACTCCCCTTGGAGCATGTTTACGTTATGGCATCAGACATGGAGAACAGAGAAGATGCTGTTTTACCTCCAAGGGCATCCACACCAGTGCCGTGGACAGCAGAATGCAGGGCAGTGATTCCACGTGGCCAGGTTAATTTTGTTTCTGGAGGGTCATGAGATGGCAGGTGCAGTTTTGGGGCCTGATCCCGAGAGGTGCTGAGGACCCACAGCTCTCATTGCTGTGCTGACAGCATTGGGGAAGATAAGGCTCTACAGCAAATCAAATACTATGGAAACATCATGGGAACAACAATTAATTATGTTCCACCCATATAGTTCCTCCTATCACAGTTAAAGCTGGGATGGTCCCTCCCCACATACTGCGTGCTCTTTACCAGAATAGACATTGGGTGTTTTAACTGGCTTCCTTGCCGTGGTTTGGCGTCTTGTGCACCAGTCTTATTTTGTGAGTCAGAAGCAATATGTGTGGTCTTTCCTGTGTGTCGCTCATGTGTGCACTGATTCACATGGGGCAGATTCCTCCATTGTCTTAGTGCAACTCTGCTGATTTACATCGGCTGAGATCTGGTCCGGGAGCTGGCTTTCAGAGAGTTAAGACCCTTTGAGTCCTTTAAATAATCGCTTGCGGTCGAGGTCTGTATCTACTGTGTAATTTCATGCAAGTGATCTCACTGCTGGATGTTATTTTTAAAGTCCCTTGCAATTTTTTTTTGTATTATTAACCCAAATACCAGAAAAGCTGGGACGCAGAGATACAATCAGTGTTGTGATAGGAAAGCAATCAGAATAACAGCGCTACTAGTAGATCAGTGGAGCGTAAAGCCCACTTGCAAACGTTTGGCCCAGTCCTGCTTTCGCTGAGATCCATGGGAGTTTTGGCATTAATGTCAATGTCAGATTACTTGATGTCAAAAGCCATTACCTACACACTTACCAAACATTCCTAATAATAATCTATAACATTTATATACACGCACATGTTCAGAGTGCTTCACAATCATTCCATGTGAAGGAGGTGGTTACATTTTGTCCCTGATGAACGGAGAAAAAAACAGAGGCAGTGAGTGGAGAAGCAGTTTGGGCTAGTGGATATAGCACTGGACTGGGAGTCAGGAGACCTGGGCTCTCTCCCATTGAGCTGCTGTGTGACCTTGGACAAATCACTTCACCTCTGTTTCCCCTGCGTCTGCCTTGTCTGATTAGATTGTAAACTCTTTGGGCGGGGGCAGCCCCAAGCACAGTGGGTTCCGGCTCTCGAGTGGGGGTCACTAGGTGCTGCTGCAATACATATGGTAAGTCACCATTTAAAGTGGCTCACCTAAGAGCACCCAGCAGCAGATGGGAATTTGGTATCTTCTGCCACGTGTTCCTTCATTCCTCCAGCCCGGGCTGCCTCCGGTGTGCATTAGGAAGGAAGTCATTTGGTTGGAAGCATCCTCTAGTGGGTCCCTTCACCGTGGCTTAATTTAAAGACCGATCTAAAGAGCAAACCTTTCACTCCCCCTGGGAATCCTAAGGATTTTGTTTGTAAGATTACTCGGGCGATTTTGCAATATTTGCTATTCTGGTAAAATAGCTATATAAAGACATGTACCATAAAGTGCTATTTTTGCAAACCCAGGTTGCCAGATCTGATATCAGCACAGTGGAGTCTAGCTCATGCTCGCAGGCACACGTGGGGCAAAGGAAAACACCAGGCTATTAGCGTCTAAAAGAATCACAGTTTCAGGATGTAAGGTAAACAAATTCCACCCTAGCACCTAAAGCCTTAATAACAGGGGAATTTTATGGTGATCTTTGCAAGACCTTTTGGAATCATATAAATATTTATGTTGCTCTGCCCCATAAAGTTGTTTCTCCCTTCGGCTCCAGGAACGATTAGCGCAGCTCTGTCATGCAGCAGCATCTGTGACATGTCTTCTTTGCTTTTGTTGCGGTGATTTATCTCTCCAAATACCTGGCAAGGGCTGGGGTTTGAAAAAACACTTAGCTCTGAACTGTGATTAATTTTAAACACATGCAGCCTGTGTTTCCCGAAAGAGAAGGGCTGCTAATGTCTTTCCCTTGGTCCACCTGTAGCAAAGTGGTGGCAGGGAATAGACTGTGGCTAGCTATGAGTGGGGCCATGAGGGCTGCGGGGTCTGCGGGTGCTAGGAGCTGGGTCCTTTACCCTGTGAGCTGTGCAAGGACCAAATGCAGCCTTGGTCTGTGCTCTCCCAGCATGCAAGGACTCGGGGCCCTAGCTCTGATGGAGTTACTAGAAGCACCATAGGGATGGGTTGATTGGCACCCTACACCTTCTTATAGGTGTTATATGCACTTCCCTACAGCGCTCTCAAAGACACCGGTCTAGATTCAATCCCTTTGCACTGGGCTAGTGCAAAGCAGCTGTAAACCAGTGGAGCCAGCTGGCTGGGCATTCCCCTAGGGTGAGGGCATCCCTAGATCATCTTAGAGTGGGAATACATAACACTTATACTTCCATCCTCTGGTGTAAGGACTGTGTTGCTCACAAGGCTGGGAGGAAGATGGCATGGCCAGAGCCCTGCTACACTTTGGTAATCCCCAGTTTGCAAACTAGCCAGCTGGGGTAGTTTAGAGCAGCGCTGAGGCTGCTCTAAACTACTCTGGGGACTGGGCCAGTATAGGAGTGGGCTCAGGATGAAGGAGCTGCAAACAATAACTGTGACCCCCCTCAGCTGCACGTACCGCGAATTGGACACAGCAGAGCATCTGGGTCATTGGCCCTGTCTCTCAGAGCTGGTGTAGAAACCCAGCCCCTCCACTGCAAGGTGAACAGAGCCCTCAGACAGGAGGGCACTCAGATGAATGGCTGCAAATTTTGGCTTTACTGGCTACCGGCACAGCCAGTGGGCATGGGACTCTCAGCATGAGTCAGTTGTTACAAACATTTGGCAAAAACCATTACACAGAAGCAATCCCACACAAGGGAGGTGGCATTGGGAGGTATTGCCAATTTAGAGAAGGACAGGGATATCATACAGGAGGATCTGAATGACCTTGTAAACTGGAGTAATAGTAATAGGATGAAATTTAATAGTTAGAAGTGTAAGGTCATGCATTTAGGGATTAATAACAAGAATTTTAGTTATAAGCTGGGGGCACATCAATTAGAAGTAATGGAGGAGGAGAAGGACCTTGGAGTATTGGTTGATCATAGGATGACTATGAGCTGCCAATGTGATATGGCTGTGAAAAAAGCTAATGCGGTCTTGGGATGCATCAGGAGAAGTATTTCCAGTAGGGATAAGGAGGTTTTAGTACCATTATACAAGGCACTGGTGAGACCTCACCTGGAATACTGTGTGCAGTTCTGGTCTCCCATGTTTAAGAAGGACGAATTCAAACTGGAACAGGTACAGAGAAGGGCTACTAGGATGATCCGAGGAATGGAAAACTTGTCTTATGAAAGGAGACTCAAGGAGCTTGGCTTGTTTAGCCTAACTAAAAGAAGGTTGAGGGGAGATATGATTGCTCTCTATAAATATATCAGAGGGATAAATACCGGAGAGGGGGAGGAATTATTTAAGCTCAGTACCAATGTGGACACAGAACAAATGGATATAAACTGGCCACCAGGAAGTTTAGACTTGAAATTAGACGAAGGTTTCTAACCATCAGAGGAGTGAAGTTTTGGAATAGCCTTCCAAGGGAAGCAGTGGGGGCAAAAGATCTATCTGGCTTTAAGATTAAACTCGATAAGTTTATGGAGGAGATGGTATGATGGGATAACATAGTTTTGGTAATTAAATATTCATGGTAAATAGGCCTAATGGCCTGTGATGGTATGTTAGATGGGGTGGGATCTGAGTTACCCAGGAAAGAATTTTCTTTAGTATCTGGCTGGTGAATCTTGCCCATATGCTCAGGGTTTAGCTGATCGCCATATTTGGGGTCGGGAAGGAATTTTCCTCCAGGGCAGATTGGAAGAGGCCCTGGAGGTTTTTCGCCTTCCTCTGTAGCATGGGGCACGGGTCACTTGCTGGAGGATTCTTTGCTCCTTGAAGTCTTTAAACCATGATTTGAGGACTTCAATAGCTCAGACATAGGTGAGAGGTTTTTCGCAGGAGTGGGTGGGTGAAATTCTGTGGCCTGCATTGTGCAGGAGGTCAGACTAGATGATCATAATGGTCCCTTCTGACCTTAGTATCTATGAATCTATTGCCTAATGGTTAGGGCAGGGTTCTGGGAGTGGGGACCTCTGTGTTCTCTTCCCAGCCCTGACAATGACTGGGCGAGGCACTTGCCCTCTTTGAGCCTCAATGGGGTGTGTGCGCAATACTACCCTCGGGGATGCTGTGAGGATGAATTAATAAATGGCTTTGACTAGTCGCCAAACGACGGCAGAGTCTACTACTGCTGCTTCAAGCAGCATGGGGGTAGCCCATACCATGTTTTGGGGGTGATTGGAGTGGAGGCATTTGGGGACTTGTGTTAGTTTCATTGACGCCAATGGAATAGCTGTGATGTAAAGGTAGAGTGAAATCAGAATTGGCTCCTTTGACCTCATGCTAGGCCTGGCACCTTTTCAGAAGGTTGCAAATTGGCCTTGCTGCTCTGAACGCACCAGAGCGAAGCTGAGTCACACCAGCTGAGGGCAAGGCTGTGAAAATGGATGGAATTGTGTGTGCTGCCAGGAACGAGTTTTGGCCTGTGTTGTGTTCTTTAAGACCTTACTCATAGGAGCAGTCCCACTGGGCTGGATTCGAAGCTCCCTTTGGAGCTACTCCTGATTTAAGTAAGTGTGCGATCAGGGCCGGGCCCAAAGGAGGGGCTGTTGGTCTAAAGGCTGCAGGATTAGGCCCTGCGTTAATTAGGCCTGGTGACCGGACTTTTCCAGTGCTTTGCCATGTTTATGTAAGGGCCTTGCTAACTGCACCGTACATTACAGTCAGTGCCAGTCATGGGTTGTAGTTAACGGATGGGTGTTTTGATAAGACTGTTTTATGTGAGCTGCTAGAAAAATGAGCCATTTTTCCATGGGAGTGGCAGTAACGACCAGTTACCATATTTATTGAAATAGAGGTCAGTATGAAAAAATGACTGCCTCTATGGTGGTCCCAGCATGACCTCTGGATTCCCAGTACTGAAAAAGAGCTAACTGATGCATCTAGCAGATAGTATCACCAGAGCCTGTCTCCAAGGCACAGGCTGGACCGTTGCAATCACAGACTATTTCTGGCAGGTTTAAAAATAACTCCCTTGTTTTCCTGGATGACAATCAGAAGAGTAGTGCTGTAATGATGTATATTAAAAGAGAGCTGTTGGTCCCAACGGAGCCCAAAGCAGTTTGCAAAGCAGGAGCCCAGTCCTGCATTCCCTCCCAGTGAAATCCCTCAGAGCCCTGTGTGAGCAAGGCCATGTCTACATTTAGGGTTCCCAACTTGGTAATATTTAAAAACTGGACACTCCAGTAGGGGTGCTGGAACCTCCTCTGTCCCGCCTCTTCCCCCGAGGCCCACCCCTGCCCTGCCTCTTCCTCCTGAGGCCCCGCCCCTGTCCACTCCTCTTTCCCCACCCCTCATTGCTCACTGCTTTTCCCCTCCCACCCTTACACCCGGGTCAGCTGGCCACCCTATCTACATTACGGGAGCTATAGCGGGGTAGCTATGGTGCCATAGCAAGGCTGGCATAACCCCGGAGTGTGGACGCAGCCTACTGCAATGCAAGGGATTTTTTCCCTCACAGTAGGTAATCCACCTCCTCACGCGATGGTAGCTAGCTCTCCGGAAGCATTCTTCCGTCACCCTAGCCGCGTCCACACCCACATAGCTGCCGTGCTCAGGGGTGCGGATTGTTCATAGCCCTGAGTGCTGTCACTGAGCGACCTGAATTTTCGGTGTAGACCAGGCCTAAGGACTGTGTGACGGATCCCCAAACAAGAGCACGCGTCTGTGTGATCCAAGTAGACAGGGCTGGATCCCAATCTGGTATAAATCACCATGGCAACATTGACTTCAGTTTACCCCACCTACTCTGATTTACACCAGCTGACTTTGTTTAGCTTTTAATTGATGGCTTGAGTTTAATATTAGGGGATTTGGGGGGGTGGGGTGGGGTGGGGAGGTTTCTCTGTTTTGCTTATTGTGTTGCCCCCAAGCTGGCACTTTGGTTGGCAGATGCATTAGCCCCTTTGAAACCTGCTGGAGCAGGGAGCTTCGGAGATGACAGCAACAGCCAGTTGCTACAGCAACAGGCATTCTACAAATCTCTTACAGCAAATGAATGAATGGAAGCAGTGAGACCTAGTGGTTAGGACTGGGGGCCAGGATGCCTGGGTTCTATTCCTGACTCAGCTGGGAGTTGGGGAGAACTCCGTGGAGTTCAGGGAAGTCACTCTGGATTTTCACTGGCCTAACGGGGAGCTGAATCGGACCTACTGTCTTCAGCTGTGTTTGGTCACTTTCTGGAAGAAGTTGGCCTCTGTTGACCTTCAACTAACTGTCACGTGAAAAAATATATAAACGCCAGCTGAGCTATTAAACTGGGCCGGGCGGATTCACTTCCCAAAGCATCTGAGATAGCTGAGACAATACTGCTGATGTACTCTGTGTGTTACAGCAGCCCCTGGAGGCGCCACTCAGAGATCAGGACCCCGTTGTGCTAGACACCCGACACATGAATAACAAAAATATGGTTCCTGCCCCCCCCACCCCGCGCCCCAGCACTCCCAGTCCAGGTAAACCAAGTCCCATGCTATTACTTGCTTATTTTCTTCGGATGCTCTGAGTTTATTTAGACAAGTGCCCCCATAATTACCCAAGACATTTCCTGCGGACCAAAGCAAAACCTCTGTGGGTGCTACATTTCAGAAGGGATTTAAGGGTCGGAAGGGCAGCCCGGTGGGTAGCGCACTGGGCGGCAGCTCAGAACACCTCGGGTCTATCCCTAACTCAGCCACAGACTTCCTGTGTGACCCTGGGCACCTGGATCTTGCCTGGGGTCTCCCTGTGTTTCTGTACGAGAGATGATAATGCAGTCTGGACCCAGACAGCACAGTGTGCAGAGGAGATGACATGATCACATATACATATTTATTTATTACAGAGCCACTGCACTTCCTTGGGTGGCGGCTGAAATACTTGATAGGCTCGTGGGGAGCCGTGTGATTTGAGGAGGGCTTGGAAAGAGGAGGGGGTGGGTTCCTAGAGAGGTTTTTCTTTCTCCTTTTAACAGCTTCTTGCTGCCGCCCTTTATTAATAACGGAAGTATTAGTATTGAGTGTGCTGCAAGGATGCCGCCCAGTGCAGGGTGATGCTGCAGTGTCCGGGTGAGGGGCTAGGACTGTAGCATACAGAAGCCCCTAGGGGAACCACAAGCTGCTGTGTTTCTATCCCCTTTAACCATGAGCCTTGGAGGCCTGTTCGGCAGGTTTATTTGTTTGCTGTGAGGAAAGTCCCCTGTGCTGATGGGAAATTGTATCCAGCGGAGCCTGAGAGAGGCAGCAGCTTTCCTTACAAGGAGTTTGGCTGGGACTCAGCTGGCGAAAGTTGCAGGGAGCCTGAGCTCTCTTCCTCCCTGCCTCATTCATTCACGCGCGGGGCTGAGGTTCGGAGCCAGCAGCCGTGGGGACGGCGCAGACGCTGAGTTCCCAATGATTCACTCGGCTCATCGGTGCCTGGTGGCTGGCTTGTTCCTCTGGATTCAGTGTGTGGGTGCAGCCCTGGCCTTGCCTTGAGGAGGTGTGTGCGTGCGTGTGAGTGTGAGTGTGTGTGTAGGGGGCAAACCATGGATCTGTGGATATAAACAACAAAGCCTGCCCAGCAAACTCATCCTCTCTGTGTCCCTCATGAAAATCCAACTCTGATTTCAAGGTTAGAGGACTAATTTATCTTCTGTTTCTAATAGCGGGAGGGGAGGGCATAGGGGTAGAGGTCAGTTGCAGCTTTGTCTTTGCAAAGCAAGCATCCTTTTGCGTGTGTTCATGGCGGGTTTGGTTGAGACGGGGTGTGGGGGGGGGGAATTGCAAGGAAATACACAGCAAAACTTAATGTGAATTCTTTCCTGCAAGGAGGTGTGTGTTGTGGGGAGGCTGAGCATTGCAGGGCTGCTGCTTATTTAAAGGATGCAAAAGAAATTGCACTCAGGAGAACGGGAGATTTCTTTTGTGCGCCTTTCCAACGACACTTTGCGGCCCTGATTTCCCAAGCCCTATTGCCGTTCACTTCTTCAGGCTGGGAAGAAGTTAGTGGTGCCCTGCAAGGGGGCTTGGAAATTGACAGGTGGTGCTGAAGATGAGTTTGCTGCAGAGAACTGGGAAGGAGAGAGAGAGAGGAGGAGGGGGGTGCCTGTCTCCCCAGTAACGTACGTCCCCGCCATGCTCTTCGATCCCACTGAGGCAGAGGTGGACCTGTGCTGCAGAATCTGTTGGGGGTGATAGAGCTGGTGAAGGGGATAACACTCAACACTTGTGTCGCTCTGTCTTGCAAGCGGTAACCTGAGCTCCTCCCCATAGGGTGATCAGTCTCCCTGTGATGCTCCCATGCTTTCTCCTCGCTCTCTTTGAAAGGCAAGAGAATGTCCTCGATGTTTGGCAAGCCACGGGCCGCCCCCAGCACCACTGACC
Source organism: Natator depressus (assembly GCF_965152275.1). Taxonomy (NCBI): domain Eukaryota; kingdom Metazoa; phylum Chordata; order Testudines; family Cheloniidae; genus Natator; species Natator depressus. Next base: position 76,904,662 of record NC_134243.1, read on the forward strand.
GTCACCTCCCCAGCCTGCTGCCTGAGTGCAATGTGGCGATCTTAGGATGCAGAGGATCTGGCAAATCAGGTGAGAGGAAAGTGTCACCGAGAGAGAGAGAAAGATGCATCTGGCAAGAGAGAGCCCCAGGGTTGGGCTGAGAGGTCTTGGGGTAAAACATGTTCGGTTCATGTTCATTTTAGGCAGTGTGGCCTAGTGCGTTGGGCACCAGGCTGGGACTCAAGGGACCCTTGGTTCTATTCCTGGCTCTGCTACTGACCTGCTGGGTGACCCTGGGCAAGTCACTTCCCTTCTTTGTGCCTCAGTTTTCCCATCTGTAAAGTGGGGATTTGGTCCTTTATGAAGCACTATGAGATCTATAGAGGAAACGGACTATATAAGTTCTAGGCCTTGTTATTATTTCCTTGAATCTATGGGTATAAAAACAAGCAAGAGGGTTAAAACTTTGCCCTGCTGCTCCACCTGGTAATAAATGGGAATTTACCATAGAGACTCAGCTTTGCCTTGATCCTGGCCCTGCCCTGTGGTTCCCAGGCCTCACATGATCATGCTCAGGGAACCAAAAGCCAATGCCCGCTCATTCTGGAGGTGAGCATAGCAAAGTGCTGCTAACATGGCATTAATTCACCTGAAGTTATGAAAGTGGCAGATCCTCACAGCTTTCATTGGAATAACGTCATTTGTGCTAAGCTGTCCGGGGGAGTAGTCTGGGTGAAATCAAATGTAGTTCTGTAGGAACTCCATTGTATTTGAGCCTTCATCACAGGGCCAAACATATCTTGCTGGTTTCACAGCAGTCACACCAGACACCCAGGTGGCCCATCCAGTATAAAATGTGGCCCAGGAATCTTCCAGGTGAGGAGAGCTGCCTTTGGAAAACAGAACTTTCCTCATTCCCTTTGTCCTTCTCCAGATGAGTGAAATCCCACAGAGAAGAAATTGTGATGATCGGAACTAAGGCCCTGATCCAACAAAGTGCTTACGTGCATGCTTAACTTTAAGCACGCGAATAGCCCTATTGAAATCAACGGCACTGCTCATGCACTTAAAGTTATGATGTGCTTTAGTGCCTTGCTGGGTTGGACCTACAGCTCAAAACCTTTAGATTCTGTTTACTGTAACCATGATGACTGCATTTACACTACCTGCTAAAGCGTAAACTAAATAGCGTTCGCTTGTTGGCCATTGGTAGATTCTATAGTATGTAGCCAATTTTCCAACAAAACCTGTTCCACCATCCTGCAATTATTCCGATTGAAGTCAACACACATGTGCAAGGCAAGAAGGATATGGCTCCTGAAGAGGTTTGCTAGAAATCCTGGGGAAAGTTGGGTGAATCTGTAGTGGGAAATTGCTTCTCTCTGGAATGGCCTTTTCTTCATGTTGACCTTTAAACAATTCTGACTAGAACTGAGTGAATAATAAATTTTGGTCCAATTTGAACTGAAACTGATATTTTCAGGGGGGTTTTCCCCTGAAAACAATTCACTTTGGTGTTTTGTTTTGGGTGATTTCCCCCACCCCCTTTTTTTTTTTAAATGGCCCACATGTCTAAACAAAATGCCCTTTTGAATCGAAAAGTCAAAATGAAATGTTTCAAAATGGTCAGAAAAAAATGCTTCAACTTTTCCAGATTTCCTTTTACATTTTCTTTTTCAGTCAAAACTATTCTTTGACTTTGACCTGAATGTGGAAATAATTTCAGAAAAATTATTCAGGAAAATGCATTTTTTCTCTACTTTGCTAGTCACTGAAAATGTTTTGCTCTGTTCTAATTGTGATTAACATCTGATCTGCTCTGCCTTCCACCCAAACCCAAAGAATTGCAAAGACCTTCGACTTTCATTCATTCCTTTTGTTCTTTGAGTGAACTGATTAAAGTGACCTAATTTCTGCATCAACACAATGCTCCCTGGGTGAATTTTGACACTCAGCTAGCTGCCGCTTCCTTGCTACAATGTCTCTTGCATTCTTTGAGAAACATGTGAATAGAGGTGGCTGCTCTTAACAGACTAGCCTCGTTATAAATTCAACCCATAACAAGCAGCAAAATGAATCTACTCAATATCCGGCTGGATCCTGCTCTCCTTACACAGACCAAACACCCATTGATTTTGATTATCATTTGTAGCACCATGGTGCGAGGCATGGTACAATCACATGCTAAGTGACGGTATCGGTCCCAAACAGCTTACAATTTAAAAATCATGAGTTAAGCAGAATATGGCAGTAAGGACTGCAGGATCAGTCTCAAGTGCCTGATGTATAATATATCTTTCTCCTTTCATATATTATACAGACAATATGATACTAATCCTGTTATCTACCTCCATTTATATGGTGCTCTGCGTCCATAGATTGCAAAGTACTCTGCAAAGGAGATAAGTATAATTCTCCCCATTTTACAGATGGGGAAATTAATGCACAGAAAGGAGAAATGACATGTCTAAGGTCACGCAGCAGAGCATACACCAGGCTGGGACTAGATCTGAGGTCTCCGGAGTGCCAGCCAGTGTCCTATGTACTTGGTTACACTCTCTGCCATAACGGCATGGCAGTATGGTATAAAACGATGAGCAGTAGTTTGGGGTGGCTGTGTTACACATGAGTGGCCGAGCCGTGAGAGAGTTATGAAGGTTGTCTCAAAGCAATGCCAGTAAACCCTTTGTATTACCCGCCCCACAGGTAATACGTAGGCTACCAAGCAGGAAAGCTGGTTGAGAGAGTTATCAACGATTTGATTGGGTGTGTGTTTTGTGTAACTCCATCTTCGTAAAGCCAGAGGCCTTCATACTGCAGGTCTGACCATGCAGGCCATGGAGAGGGAGGAGAAGAACTGTAGCTAACACATCTGAAAACGCCCCAGGAGAGCTTTTCTGAGCTCCAGGTTTGGGAGCTGAGCCACCTTCTCGCCCGTGGTGGAAAGGTCCCGTTTCCAGCCACAAGATGTCAGCCCCTCGACCTCTTACTATTGCAGACTGAGTACTGCCCAGCCTGCGCTGCACATGGCGAGAAAGTTGTGAGTGGCACAGGAGTGCTGCGGAGAGGCTGCCGTTCAGCCCCATTCAGCAGAGCTCTTAAGCATACGTTTAACTCTCCGCACCCGCTTACGGGCTTGAGCCCTGTGCTCTTTGACGTCAATGTTCCAGCTCCCGTTCCCGTCAGCATTGCCAGATCAGGCCTCAAGAGCTTTGCCGAATAGGGGTGCATTGCCCACTCAGAGCCTTTGTTTCCTGGCTCCTGTTTCATGGCAGGGGTCAGTATCTGCAGGCACCAGTGGCAAATGAGCAGAGTAACTGGAGAGCAGCAAGGGAGGAAATTCCACATTTGAAGGGAGAAGGGGTAGGTTGATTTCAAAGAATAAGCAGCTGGTGCCTGACGGAAGGTTGGAAGGGTAACATAAGGCCTGGTGGAGCTAGACGGGTCGGCAGAGTTCAGGGGAGCAGTCAGAAGTGAATAACCACAATTATCACATGGGAAGCACGGCCACTCATCTTCCGTATGTTTCTGTCTGTACAATGTTGCATAAAGTAAATAAACATGAGAAAAGCCATCCCATAATTTCTAGTTAATGCAAATGACTTTATTCTGCCCCAAGCCTCCCCGTGGCTTTGCACTCAGACTATATGGAGGGTCTGTGACGATGTCCTGGGACAACAAACGTCCAACTCAGAAATGCCGTTATGTTGCTGTGCTTTTCCCGGCAGTACCTACTGTGCATTTTAAACTCAGTCTGGTTCATGCTGGCTGGGGCTGGGAGGGCCCAGTGACATTATCTGGGCTGTGGTTAGTTGCAAGGTGTAATAAGTTAGGACTTGTTTGGTTTTGACACCTGGCGATAAGAGAAACTTTGGGTGAAATCTTTCTGTCGGTGGGGTCGCTGGAGGAAAGGAATCCTGGAGCCGGATCCTCAGCTGGTAGATGTTGCTATCGTGCCATTGATTGGTGGATTTACGCCAGTCTCCACCAGGCTCAGCTAGTCACTGTCAGAGGTGGGATTAGAGTGTAGAAGTTGTTGGTTCCCAATCCTGTGCTCAGACCCCATTTCTGAAAAACTCCTATGGGAATTGTGTTCGTGAAATCTAATCAGTGATCCTTCGAAAGTGTGTTGCAGCTCAGCAAAAGTGAAATGAGTGTGTATAAATATACTGTGTAATAGTTTGTATCACTCGACAGATGGGAACTCTGAGCCTAACCCCGAGGGAAAGAATAAGTGTCGGGATGCTCTAATTTCATGAGCAGAACTAAACCGGCCCATGAACCATTTCTCAAGGGAGAGTTTGTCCATTTCCCTTTGCACGTGGCTGCAAGAGCTACTTGCTACTGGTGTGAAGCTGAGTTGCACAGAGGCGAACAAAACTGAGACTAAACGAACCTTGTTTCACCTTTTACAGCACTGACTGTGAAGTTTCTAACCAAGAGGTTTATAAGTGAATATGATCCCAATTTGGGTAAGACATTTTCTTTGCAGTTATTTTTCCCTTGGTTGTTGTCTACGTGGCATTTCCTGGAACACTTCTGTGCCTGTCCTATTATTGTTGTGATATAAATCAAGCAGTTAGTTTCTGCAGCTTTCTTTAGCCAGCTGGTACCAAGCTGGCTTTCTACACTGGCAGATGAGAAAACATTCTTCCTTTATAAGTGGACAGTAATTCTTCCCTAGGTCTAGGGTTTCTATACATATGGCATTTAAGGGGGGCAGGGGAAGTATGGTACTTTGAAAACAACTAAACACTTGGGAAATATAAAACCACGAGAACTTAATTACACTGAAAAATGCCGATTGAAAACCACTTTTCTCATATGTAAATCTCATTTTCCAGGCACTTTACATCGGTGCTTCCGAATGTCATCGCTAAGGGTGTGTGCTGATGAAATTAGCCTCCTCTTTATTGTATTTCTAAGTGCTCATGGAAATCATGGAAAACACAAACTTCTATTTTCTATCTCCAAAAAATATATATGATTCCTCCTCATTCTCTCCAATCATTGGTGCTTCACCATTCCTTGTTTGGCCATGTACTGCACATCCGACTCTCAAATTAGCCCTTTGGTGTCAGTTCTGAGTTCAGCAGTGGCTCTGAGGCAGGTTTGGGTGGTAAATCTGCTTTAGACTCAGAGTAAACCAATGGGCTTGACTCTCCCATCATTGGCACCAATATAAATCAAGTCAATGGGGTTACACTGCTGAGAGAGCAGAATCTGCCCCACTGGTTGTGGGTTAGTGACCGGTACCATGGGTTGTTCTCACGATGGGTCGGATTTTCAGTTGGTGTAAACAGGCATAGCTCCATTGGTGTCAGTGGATCTACACTGATTTACACCAGTTCTGTTCTATTCTCTGTTGTGTGTAGGTTACTATACTACGCTCATCGTTATAGTGTGTGAGCATCTTCCCGGAGGGCATTCAGTACCGTAACTAACCGCAGTCACACGTTGTTTGTTCTCTCATCCTCTCCCCAGTGGGAGAAATGTGGGCAGTGGAGTGTATTGTTTTGGTAGGGTGTTGTCTGTGTGTGTGTGTGTGTGTGTGCGCGCGCACGCGCAAGCGCATGTTGCTCTATATTATGTCAGAGATGGCAGGTCAAAAAAATGCACTGTGCACTTGGAGTGGAAAGTGAGGGTGGTCCTTAGATCCTGGGGGAGTTCACTCCACAGTCTCAGACCAGCCCCTGGGAACGTCCTGTCTTCCTCACAGACAAGATTTACCCATACTGAAGAAAGTGCCATTGTGCCAGAGGAGCGAATAGAATAGATTAGAATAGACTAGATCATGTGCGCCTTATTTGGTTAAGAAAAAAGGGATTATTCCTGTTCTCTGCTTGTCATTTCGCCACATGCAGCTCCTTTGCTACCGGTTCTCTCAGCCCCATGCACATTCCAGATGGTATCTTGTTTTACAAGTCACATAAATACACTCCTGTGTGGGACAGCCTATCAAAGGAACAGGACCAGGCTGAGAAAGGCTAGATGACAGAAATCACAACTCTTGTCCCAGGAAATTGACTAGAAAGGAAAACTGAAACTGTCATTACAGACACCAGAGATATATAAATATAAGAAGAACAGCTTCCATAGTTATGGAGGTAGCATTGGATTACTAGTCCGATTAATAACTCTAAAAGACAAGATGATTTCAGAAATATTCCCTCTGCAGTCTTCCTCAGATAAACTTCCCAGTGAAGTCAGCAGCAGTGAAACGGGTGTGAATTTGGCCCTGAGCAAGGACTATAGGATTTTGCCCAGCATTTGAGAGCCTTTTTTCTTACACTCATGTTCATCAGCACGGGGCCGCAAGGAATATGTTCCCCCTTTACAAAGTGATCTTCCACAAAGCGGTAAAATTCCCCCTGCACAGCAGGTCAGCACCAGGGCTATGCACCGTTTAAGTCCCTACCTCCCTTCCCAACCCTGAGAAAAGAATAAAGGGACTTCTGCCAGTGAGAACGCCTAGAGAATCCCGGTTCCTACATGGGATTCCTCCACCTACGGGAGAATGGGCACAAGTTGTCTTATTTTTGGTTCCCTTTCAATCTGCATCCAGATGTCTGTGAAGCAGTTACAGAGGACAGCTGAAAAATACGTAACTGCCTGGTGTTCACTGTGGCGACATGGAAAGGCTTCTGTTCCAGAGGCACAGTGTTCGTCAGGAATAAGGACTTGGCCAGAGTTGTTTGAAAACTCATAAAAATTCATAACGGGGGAAAGACGGTTAGAGACACTAGCAAAGCAATGTAGTTATTGCCAGACTGGATCAGACGATCTAGTCCCTACCCTGTCTTTGAAAGTGGCAACCACCACTGGTTTCAGAGGAAGGTGCGTGTACTCTGCAGTAGGCAGTGATGGGATAATCTCTCCATAGGGAAAGTTTCCTCCTGACCCCCATTAGTTAGAGGTTGGTGATGCCCTGAAGCAGGAGGGTTTATATCCTTCACATAATTTTTCCTTTATTATCTGCTGTGTATGAATAATCTCTTGAAATCTGGATAGTGTATTCTATATCCTCACCAGGCTGCTCATCCCCTATCACATGGATACACATTGGCTTGTTATTGTAGAGTGGATCCAATCGTGAGTTTGGAAAGGCTCAGGCTGATTTCAGGGAAAGGCTCAGGTTCATTGCAATCGTCTTTTGAACAATCCCTAAGCGCGTGAGTGTAAACCCAAAACAACTCATTCATTTTAATGAGCTGCACAAGAACAGAGCAAAACTTTGCTGCAGAGAACCAGCCTAGAACAAACCTGATAGTACTACAGATGAAAATGGACATTCTCTGTAACAAAACCAAGAGAGCAAATCTGGGGCCTGAACTATCTTAAATTAGGAGTCACATCCACTGACCTCTGGGCTGTCCTGTGCTTACTCAAAGCCCTCTTCACATGGGCAAAGGAGTTTGCATTGGAACAAAAGTGTGTGATCCAAAGCCCGTCAACGTCAATGGAAAGATTCCCATTGACTTCAAAGGGTTTAAGTCAGGCCCTAAGAGAGGCAGCATCATTGCTTAGAGAAACAACGCTTCCTAACATATTTATTTTCTTTCCCCTTAAGGCCTGCTCCAAAGCCTGGAGAAGTCAGTGGAAAGATTCCCAGTGGCTTTTGGATGTGGCCTGTAGTGTGTTTCACTGTCTCAGCTGTGCACTGCTCCATCTGAAATTGCAAGCTAGCAATTTGGGGAACGTGTTAACTTTGGTAGAAAACTAATATCCCGGAAATGAGCAACAGATGCAGAAGTCTGGAGATAACTATATTTTGCACTGACTGCAGTTAAATGTTCTGGGCATTTTTTCCACTGAATCTCTGTTTGAGTAATTAACAACTATTTTTATGGGCCCAAATCCAGGGCATCATAAAGAACTGCAAATGATTTATTGTGGCCATTAGCCAAGAACGGACTAAAGACCTAATAACTCAGCAACTTGTGTTCCTAAAAATCCTTTCCTCAGATCTTGTTCAAGAACTCATTTTTAAAGAAGGGAGAAGAGAGAGAAATCCTCCCATATTTTAAAGCCTCTCAAAAATATGACTGTAAATATCTAGTTGGAGCAATTGCTGAACATTCATTATTGTCACAATTGTTACTTCACAAGTAATCTCTTCTTCCCCATTTCTCAAAAAAAAAAAAGACAGCCATTGCAGCATAAGTTAACAGACAAGAACACCACCATGCCTCCGGCTCCTGATTCTGCATAGCTCTGTTTTTCTTACCAGATCAAACCTTTTCTGAACATACCTGTGCGACGGCTGGCCTATGCTCTCCCCTGTCAGAATATGCACATGTGCATTTGAGCCGTAGGTCCATTGTGAAATAGACACCCTTGATTTCCAGTTGAATTGGTGTTTTTTACCTTTACTGATGGCCAAAAAAGAAAATATATTGATGAGTTCTTGATTTGTGCTATTTGGATTTTTGGAGAAAAATACTGACGCTCTTGTCTGTATTGTAATACCTAGCACTGGTAATCATCACAAGGCTTTGGAGACACTGACCTGGATTCATTGCTTTGTTACTTCAGTTTCACACCAGTTTAATGCTACTGGAATCAATGAAGTTACACAAAACTGGTATAAGGCAATAGCAAATCAGGCCCACTAGCTTTCCCACTCCTTTGTGTAGTAGGCAAGTAAGCTTTGTAAAGAATCGGCTACTCTGAGTGTGTATGTGTGTACCACTGCTCTGTACAGGATAGGATCAGAATTGCTTGACTGTGTGTCATATGCCCTCTATTGCTATCAGTTACAGGAGATTTTCCTATAGCTCAAGTTTGAGTGCATCTGTGTTCTGAGGAGAAAGAATTGCAATCTATCCCTGCTGTCAGCATGAATTTTTGAGAAGAGATGGCATACACCATAGTGACATCTCTCGTGTGGTGTTAGGTGGCCACAGACTTGTTAAGAAAATTATTGACCCATTTTCCAGATGGAGAAATGATGGCAGAAAGGTTACGTGACAAGGCTGCAGAGCAAGTGTCAGGAATTCATGGTGTCTACACCTGCACTCAGACTACTAGCCTGCCGTACTCCCTGGGCATGTCTACACAGGGATAAAAACCTGCTACTGACCTGGGTCGGCTGACCAGGGCTGAAAAATTGCTGTGTAGACATCTGGGATCGGGCTGGAGCCTGAGCTCTGGGATCCTGCGTCTACATAGCCATGTTTACTTCTCAGCCTGAGCCTCGCGAGCCCAGGTCAGCTGTCCCAGGCCAGCCCTGGCCATGCTGCAGGTCTTTTGGAACTAGGGGTGCTGGGCATGCTGCCGCACCCCCTAGTTTGAAGTGGTTTCCATCATATACAGGGTTTACAGTTTGGTTCAATGGCTCTCAGCACCCCCACGATACAGATGGTTCTAGCACCCCTGTCTGTGTAGAAGTACCCTCTGTCTGTGCACATATGAAGTCCCGTGGCCGTTACTACCAAGTACCTCTGCCTAGGAATGTTATGGCTGCTGGCTAACAGAAATCTGAATGTTAGTCAGCAAGAGGAGCTAGAATGGGCGAACTCTCCTGGCTGATTCATTTAGAGGAGATCCTACAGTACTCGCTCTCCTCCCTTCTGTTAACAGAATGTTTCTATTCTGCCCTTCCCTTATTGTGCTTGCTCTTTCCTGATATTTGTTGCATGGAACAGTCTTGTCCTGGGCCATGAAACTTCCAGCCCTGGCGAACAGCAGCATGCAAACCTCTTTCCTTTGCTCTCATTTCTCAAAACCGAACTCATCAGGATAATTGAGATGTGAACTCGTAACCCAGGTGAAGTAAGATCAAACGCCTGCATTGAGCTGCAGCCCCCATGCCAGAGATGTGTCATTCCTTGAATAAATGTGCAACAGATGAAGTTCATCAAATGAATTTATAGCGACATTCACTTACATAAGCCCCTGCTATTGCCAAGTAAGCAACACATTAATTCTGAAATGGGTTAAACTCTTTCCAGTTCCGGTCTGAACCATTTGTGACAGGATTTATTTTGACAGCTGATGTTTTAACAGCAAAACATGACCTACATGCTGCTCTCCTACTGTAGACTTGTTTGTTAAACCAGGTTTAGCAGATATGTCGAAATGTTTATGATTGAGGGGGAAAACGATGGTTCTTACTCAACCTAAAAAGGAGATTCAACTTTTGGTTTAAGAGGGATGGCCACTTAGCAGAAGGATACAGCTGAAGCAGGAGGTTATTTTCACTTGTCACAGTGCCCAGGCAAACTCCCAGTGAAATCAAGGGACTTTTTCAATTGACTTTGATAGAAGCTGGATCAAGCTCAGAATGTGGAGGAGCTAGTGAGTTCTATTGGGTCCAAAAGAAAAAAGTAAAACCATAGTAGTAGAATTCAATGGAAAAAATTACCTTCAAATTGCCACTCAATGGGCAGCAGCAGTCAAAAAAGTGAACAGAATGTTGGAAATCCTTAAGAAAGGGGCAGATCAGGGATCGGCAATCTTTGGCACGTGTCCCGTCAGGGTAAGCCCCCTGGTGGGGCAGGCCGGTTTGTTTAGCGGCTGCGGCTGCAGGTTTGGCCCATCGCGGCTCCCACTGGCTGTGGTTCGCTGTCCCAGGCCAACGGGGGCTGCAGGAAGGGCGGCCAGCACATCCCTCGGGCTGCACCGCTTCCTGCAGCCCCCATTGGCCTGGAGCGGCGAACCGCAGCCAGTGGGAACGGCGATCGGCCGAACCTGCGGACGCTGCAGGTAAACAAACCGTCCCGGCCCACCAGCGGATTTCCCTGGCGGGCCGTGTGCCAAAGTTTGTCGATCCCTGGGATAGATAATAAGACAGAAAATATCATATTGCCTCTATATAAATCCGTGGTTCGCCCACATCTTGAATACCTTGTGCAGATGTGGTCACCCCATCTCAAAAAAGATATATTGGAATTGTAAAGGGTTAAGAAAAGGACAACAAAATGATTAGGGGTATGGTACGGCTTCCATAAGAGGAGAGATTAATAAGACTGGGACTTTTCAGCTTGGAAAAGAGACGACTAAGGGGGGATGTGATAGAGGTCTATAAAATCATGACTGGTGTGGAGAAAGTAAATGAGGAACTGTTATTTACTCCTTCTCATAACACAATAACTAGGGGTCACCAAATGAAATTAATAGGCAGCAGGTTTAAAACAAATAAAAGGAAGTATTTCTTCACACAACGCATAGTCAACCTGTGGAACTCTTTGCCAGAGGATGCTGTGAAGGCCAAGACTATAACAGGGTTCAAAAAAGAACTAGATAACTTCATGGAGGATAGGTCCATCAATGGCTATTAGCCAGGATGGGCAGGGATGGAGTCCCTAGCTTCTGTTTGTCAGAAGTTGGGAATGGGTGATAGGGGGTGGATCACTTGATGATTACCTGTTTTGTTCATTCCCTCTGGGACACCTAGCATTGGCCACTGTCAGAAGACAGGATACTGGGCTAGATGGACATTTGGTCTGACCCAGTGTGGCCATTCATATGAGAAGCCAACCATAGAATGCATGTACATATATGCAATGGCCCATAGGTACTACAGTGATAGGTAGGTAGGTAGAAGGTCCTTGTGAGCTCTATGGATTCTGAAGTATAGCCTACATTAGATCTTAAGGCTTGTTAAGAAGTGTAATGGGTAAGCTGAGTGCATTGATACCTGATTTGCATATGCAAATGCAGGTTGGCCCAGGCTACATGGGTACACATCCAATGTGACATGTGTTGGTTGTGGGTGCAGACACAGATGTGTATGTGAAAATACAGCCTTTATTTTACCTGGGAAAGAGGGCTCAGGACACTTGTGCAGCGGAAGCGTTGACTCAACGGAGAGCTTTGCATAATACAAAAGAGACTGAGGGATGCCGGCGGTGCAAGCCACCAAAGGCCTCATTGTTGGGTCAGAGACAGGACTGTGGAGAGAGAATCTCACTGAAATTCCTTGGAGGCTGTTGTACCAATAATGGGCTGGATCTGTGGCTATCGCCAAGGAGCTCACAACAGAAGGCAGCAGCTGCGGGGTGGAGGCTTCAGAGAAGGACATAGAAATCTCCCTAGTCCATCCCCTTGATCCTGGGGCTGCTATATGCAGGGCCAGCCCCCTGCACCAGGCTGGAGCAGCCTCTGGACTGCTCTAATTTTCACCAGCTGAGGGGGCTGAAACCAGTCAGCGATTGGCACAAGATGGGGACATCCAGACATGTCCTCTTTCCTCTGGTCACAGCCCACATGACAGCAGCAGGGAGGGCGTGTTGAAGGCATGTGTCTATGATTGACTCTGAGCCACCAAAGGGTCCATTTTGAACTGGGATGACCCTCCTGGGGCCAGGTTTTACAGCCAGCATCCACCTGTGGTGCGGCACAAAGTGTCCATATGTGCCGGAGGATCTGGCCCAGTGTTCTTTACAGGGAAACTGTGATGGGCTAGTGGCAGTAACATCTGCGGGCCAAAACCATCCCTGAAGTAACTGCCATTGCCTTCATTGGCGTTACAGCTCGGTGACTTTGCTCCTGTGGCCAGATCAGTCCGATCAGCACTTTATAAATACCAACAAGCAATTAGAGTAGATTGTTTTCCAAGAATCTAGGAAAACGGGGGATGTTTCCATCTCCAATCAGACAACTGTCCAAATAGCTCTGTTTTCCAGACTCACTTCTGGCACAAGTCCCGTCAGAAACCAGCCAATCAATTAGCTTCAGGGGCCAAAGGGAATAATTGGGCCTTCTTTTGTCTCTTTGTAGTAATAAACACGTGGCAAATGTATCTCTAGGTAACAATTGTATTGATTTCATTGCGTCTCACTCCCGTGCATCCTTCACATGCCACCTGTCTTCGAGGGTATGCTCTTTGGGTCTGGGACAGTCCTTCTACATGTTTGTACAGCACCTAGGACAGTGGTGCTCAAACTTTTGTACTGGTGACCCCTTTCATACAGCAAGCCTCTGAGTGCGACCCACCCTTATAAATTAAAAACACTTTTTTATATTTAACACTATTATAAATGCTGGAGGCGAAGCGGGGTTTGGGGTGGAAGCTGACAGCTCGCGACCCCCCATGTAATAACCTCACGACCACCTAAGGGGTCCCGACTCCCAGTTTGAGAACCTCTGACCTAGGACAATGGGCCTTCGAGTCTGAGTAAGGCCTCTAGGCACTATGGTGATGCAGATATGAAAGAATAGCAATGCGTACAGGCATAACCGTGGTCTAGTCAAATTATATGGCTAAGCTCAACACTGACTCGTCTTAGTCGTGCTTAAAACGATGGAACGTGTGGGAGGTGTGCTAAGCAGTGAGGAGTAATGGCTTGTTATGCGATCCCGATTCACCCACTGCTAGCAGATCTCGTGGCTAGAGCCTTGTGATCAGTGCTGTTCTTCAGGGACCAGGACCAGGGACCTCCACTCATGGGTGCTGACTTTTATTTTTCCCCAGGGGTGCTCCACCCCCCCCACTTCGCCCTGAGGCCCCCCTCCCCCGAGCCCTTGCTCCGCCTCTTCCCACCCCTGCTCCGCCCCCTCCCCCAAAGCCCCCACCCGACTGCTACTCGCTGCTCTCCGCCCTCCCGCAAGCACCTTCCCCAGCCGCCAAACAGCTGACCGGTGGCGCCGCCGAACAGCTGTGGCTGGTGTGTGCTCAGCACCCACTAGTTTTTCTCCATGGGTGTCGGAGCCCCAGAGCACCCACAGAGTTGGTGCCTGTGTCTCCACTTTCATTGAGTGGAAGATGTAAATACCTGGGGCTCAGCCTTCCCGGAGTGTGTGGCCCAGAATGTGAAAGGCTCTCGTCCCAGCCGCTCACAAGAGCTCATCTGTTTTGCAGAGGACACCTACACGTCAGAAGAAACTGTGGACCAGCAGCCAGTGCTGATGAAAGTGATGGACACAGCTGACCAGGTAATGGCGAAGGGTTTCTCCAGGGAATCGAAGGAGGAAGTCTCTGTGCCTCTAGAAAGGATGGCAGGCTTCTGCTCCCCATGGAGCACGCAGCAGGGATCTCAATAGAACGGGGTGGTGACTGTGAAACGAATGGGGAAACCGTCTCTGCATGGTTTGCTGTGAAGTCTCACATTTCACCAGGGGTGAACGTTGCCCCTGTGCAGAGGCCAGCACGAGGCGTATGTCCAGAGGGCCTCAGGGCGGAGGCCCTGTTCTGGCCTGATGCACAGGGGCCAATTTCATCCCGAATGTCGACCTCGTCATGAGAGAGAAAAGGAGCAAGCAGGGAGGTCAGAGCTACAAGTAGCTGACTACGCGAATCAGCTATTTCTACCCAAGCTAATCGAGGGTGGGGTTTTACCCTGCTGCCTGTCACTGTGGTATCTGGGCCCCTGCCACATAAAATTGATAGTTATAGCAAGGTCCCTAGTGATTTCCTCACATCTCTGGTTCTTCTTCCCAGCTGGGGTGAAAACTCTGCTAGGGGTGGAGGGTTTGTATCTGTTGCCTAGGAGAGCACTGTAAGTAATAAAGGCGAGATAGCTGGTGGTACCTGGAGCTCACCGAAGTGCAGTGGGAGCTGGGCGCTCAACTTTCGGAGGCTCCTTGGAAAAACCTCCAGCCCGAAAGGGCCCTAACACCACTGGGGCTGCTTGTCCCATCAAGAGCTGACAGAGCTTTGGCCCAGGTGCTGACTGCCGCTCCACAGAGTCCCGCCACTGAAATGAACGCTCTCCAATCTCCCACGGCCCCCAGGGCAGGCTGTTCTGTCGTTCGTTACAAGTCCAGGCTAGCCGATTTCACTTGTACAATACGTCAGCGATGTCTCCGCAGCGCGACAGACAGTGACTCACTTGTGGATATATATTTTATTGTTTGTAGCTCATGGAGTAACTCCAGATTCTATGTTTAACCGAGACCATCTGGCGTGTCTGTGTCCTGGTGACGCGCAAGTTGGGCAGGGGCTCTGATCCCAGACTCCTTCCAGCTGCTGGCGTCGCCAGCGAAAGGGGGCCCGGCGAGAGTGACCCTTTCCCAGCCTGATCCACCTGCTTCATTGTCAGCTGCAGCAGGATCAGGGCCTCAGAGAAGTGAGCTTTAAGCCACCTTTGCACAGCCTCCCCTCTGTTGATTTGTACTGTGTGTATTTCATCCATATTTGGGGAATCGGGTCACATAGGCTTAAGTCTCAGGATAAACACATAGCGCAGTAACTTAGAGGGGGGTCCTGGTGCTGCTGTGCCCTCGGACACTACGTAGATTTAACCTTACGCCTCCGCTCACAGATAGTCCTGTCTCTCATGGGCCTCCCCCATGCTCAAAGCCTAGACCAGTGCCCACTGGAGTCAATGGAAAGATTTCCACTGCCTTCCACTGGGCTTTGGATCAGGCCTCCTGGAGTCCATCCCAGAAGGCCTTCCCACCGGCTCTCCCTGCCACAAACAGAATTTCTTTGTTACAAAGAAAACCCACCGATTAAACGGATCAATGCAAAAGGCTGCCTGAAAGGCTAGTCTTTCTGGAAGCCTGCCCGAGAGAAAACCTGACTCCACCACTGCGTGCTTTTGATTGCTCTGATTCGGGGCAGCGTGAGCTGTTTCATATCATTGATTCGTTGCACAAGGAACTTTTTCATGCCAAGCCAAGTCTGCTCTCAAACGGCCTTTTGAAATAAGCTTAGTTTTGAAACAATGTACAAAGCGCGAGATGAGCAAATGCTCCCAGACGGGCTCTGACAGTGGCACTGGGGGCCTATGCTAATGCTGTCCTGTGTTACTCCTCTAGGATGTACCGGTGAATTGCGAACGCTATCTCAACTGGGCCAATGCATTCATGGTCGTCTACAGCATTGACAACAAAAGGAGCTTTGAAGGTTGCCGTCAGTACCTGGATATCATTTCCCTCCATGCGAAAGGCATTCAGCACGATTATCCCATCCTCCTGCTGGGAAATAAGCTGGATTTGGAGCAATACAGGTAACAATCTTCGATCTGTGCCATGCAGAGGGGTGACGTTGCTTAGCCCGGACGGTCCTGTGGAGATGCACTCTGTGCTGACTTTAACCTTTAATTTATTTCAAGTTGCCCCATTGCTAGCCCCGGAGTCCTCACTTTATGCAGAGAAGGGCAGCTGCAATGCAAGCTTCCCTGACAAGGTAGCTCAACTTGATCTGGAGGGGATAAGGGACTTTGGGCTCCAGCCAGGCCTGCATGTCTCTGCTGAGAAAAGGGGACAAGTTAGTCCTGATGATCGTGGTGATTCTGTGACGTGAACACCTGTTCACTGAGCTCTGGACTGAGAATATGATATTATTTTACACTGAGCCATGGAGTGTTTCTCCTTCAGAACTGAACTTGCTTTTGGGTTGAAAAGTGCAGCGAGGAGCATATGTTTGGCTGAATCCCCAGGACCAGATGCTACTGTCCTCACTCATTAATTGTCTTCTTGAAGTCAATGGGTTTCACCGAAGGGCTGGAGGCGTGGCTCTGATGTTAATGTTTGGGGGAGGCTCTGAAAGCATGAATGTGAGATTGTCATTTCTGATGATTTTCTCTGCTGAGAAAGGGGGACATTTAGCTGCATAGTTGATGTAGGATTGGCAGCCAGGCAGATAGATGTATGTTTATTCTTGTAACCCTTCTGCCTGTCAGAGTTGGCAGCAACAAGGGCCGGGTTCAATATCTAGGGGATTCATTCCAATAACACAATGCAAACCGGCTCGAGCCCCCACCCAGTGACCTGGGACAAATATATACCACCCCCGCTGGGCGCCTCCAAGAGGCAATACTTCCCCTCTCGCAAGCACATAGTCTGAGTGTAGCAAAAAGCCTTTTAATAACAGAGAGAAACAATGCGGCATTATGTTGGGGAAACACCACCAACAGGATTCATAACACAACCCATGAGCAAAAAAAACCCACCCCAAGCAAATTGGGGCGTGTCCTTTCTCTTTGGTTCTTGAGTCCAGCAACCCCAAATCACCCAAAGTCCCAAAAGTCCAATGACTCAAAAGTCTCTGTCCCTGGTCAGGGCAGCCCCAGAGTTCGAAAGTTTATCTGCAGAGCTTTACCTCCCAACCTGGGTGGAGATGGGGGGGGGAAGAGGTAAGGGGCACCTTACATGATCTGAAGCTGACCCCCCCCCCCCAGCTCCATAGGCCTTCGCTCCGCCAGCCGCCCCATGAACTGCTTCGCTTGGCTCCGCTCCGCTGCTCCACCAGCCAGTCCACGAACTGCTCCGCTCCACGTCCCACAAGCAGCTCCCGCCGTCCTATGAACTGCTCCACCAACCTGTCCACAAGGCACTCCAGCCGTCCCACAAACTGCTCCACAATATATCTTCAGACTCCCCCACCACTTAACACAGTGCTCGGTGATTTCAGCTCTTAGTCAGTTCAGCTCTTTGGTGAATTCAGCTTGTAGTAGAGGAGCCTCAGTGCTGGTGCACCATTAGCCCAGAGTGAGCTCAGCAGCCTGTAACTAGACTCCTAATAGAATCAAAATTAGCTCTGATATTCCACAGTGGAGAGAGGAGGAAGTGCAATTAGCATGTAAGGCCCTCACCCAGGCCTTACATACAATTAGCATGTAAGGCCCTCACCCAGGCCCATGCCATCAAGTATTAATACTTATCCCCAGCCTCTCTCAATTCACAGAGTTTTGGAACCCACGACCCTTGCCTAGCGAGTGCTACTTAGTTGATGGTGAGTCCCTCCATCATAACAAAAGGCCAAGTACAGTTCCAAGCACAGTTCCCATAATCAGGGTAATAACAATTTATTCTTCCTGCCCCAATAACAGAGACACTGGGGATCCCACAGCAGCCAAAGTGACCATTTGGGCAGCTATGGCCTCATTCTAGGTGGGGTGGGTGTGCCTATACAAATGAGATCGGCCCCTGAAGTTCTTTTCCATGACTTGCCACACCTCACCACCAGATGTCAGGGTGGAGCTCATCCTGACACTGCTTACATTCTGTTAAGGTGAATTGAAGGGAACACACATCACTGTCATCCACTGACGATCTCACAGATGTGTGTGTGGGGTGGGGGGAGCGCAGCTGATCAGCTGTTGGGGCTTAACTCCTATGAGCTTCAGAATGTGCATCCTGCTAGCTACTCCCTAAAATGGCCGAAGGGTCCATTGTTGTACAGTAGAGACCTTCTTAAATGGCAGATCTGTTTTAAAAATGAAGCAGAGCCATTAACTTATATTAAATGCCTTCGTTATTGCATCTGAGGGCTTATTCTGATACTCGAGTTTAGCTAACTGTTTTGCATTTCTGCGCACTCAGACACACACTCACACACTCAGTCACACTCCCTCTGTTATTTAAGACAGGGCATTTGTTATCTGACTCTTGGCTGTCATTGCCCTGTTATCCCTCCCCCTCTGCCCTCTGCCCTTTCTTGGCCGGATGGCAGCCTGTGATCGGCTGCCCGCTGTAGGGATGCGCCCACAGATTCAGTTCTGGTGACTCGGTTGTTCTGTAGTGCTAAGATGCACAATCCAATGCTGAATCTTTTGTTCATTTTCCCATAGTCCCTAATTGCTGGCTGTAGATGTGGGTCAGGACACCCCTTGCTCTGTGTGACCTTGCCTCCTGTTCTGAACATTCCCCCCCCCCCCCCCCCATCCCTCCACACTCTTCCCTGCACAGTGTCCGGGCTCTGGCTGGAAGGTGATTTGCTTATTTTGAGGTTCCTGCTATTTTTAGCTGGTTTTTTTAGGCTGCATTGTAACCGTGCATTTGAACCTGCTCCAGCTCCTCCTGTTACATTGTCTGACTCCTTTTCGCAGAGTTCTTTATCCTGTGGTTCTCTCGGCAGGGGGCTAAATGCCTTTGATGTGGTTGCCTGGCCTTGCATGCTACTCTAGGCCGATACTTTAGAGAATACCTCCCCACTTCTTGCTCATTCTAGAGCCTGGTGGCGCCAGTGTCTATTCCGACCACAGGGACCCACTGCACGCAGAGGGAGGGGTTTCACATTTTCCCTGTTGAATTGATTAAAGCTGGAAGGAACCTCAGGGTGTCCCTGGAACACCAGTGCCAGCCACTGCCCCCCCACCCCCCGTAAAGCTGAGAACAATAACCTGCAAGTAAATCCAAGCTATTACTGGAAACCTCTCTCTCTTTGCATATGATCACAGCTGTAGCTTGCGAAGCTCCCTACCAGCCTTTGAAGTCCAGATAAGCCCCTGTCACAGATATAGTTTAACACCCCATCTTTGGTACCCACCAGAGTGCGCCCACCTCTCTGAGCCCCCAGAGTCTGAACAGAGTCCAGGCACTGTCCCTGTCTTGGGATCCCTAGGCACACCGCTGGGGTGCAGATCCTCTATCAAATACCTGAGAGCTTAGTCCCCTGCAGTCCGACTACCTAGACACTGGAACAAATGCTGACCCCTCGGGCTTCTCCACAGTTTAGGCACAGCCTGCCCCAGAAGCCCAGCTGTATGGTGTTCTGGGTCCACAGGTTAACTCTTCAGGGGCACATGGTGGGTGGAACACACACGCGCGCGCACACACACACACACACACTTTGCACGGAATTCTAAACCACCGTTGCTTTTTAATTGCATGAGAAAAACGTAGAGCTATACAAAAATAAACCCTACATGCATTTCCCTCCCCCGGTTTCCTCAACACTCCAGAGCATTCTTCGGGCTGGAGTCAGGGCCCTCGCGGGGTCTTCAGGGTCCTTCTCTCACGGCGCCTGGTTTGCCTTCCCAACCATCGAGCCCTCTCTCTCTCCCCAGGTCAGCTTGTTTTGGTCCTGCAGTTAATTGGGCCCTACCCACTCCGAGAGCACGCCCGTCTCTTCCCCTCTACTGCCCCAAAAGTCCAGGCTCTGTGGTTTTTAAAAGCTAGCATCCAGTGTTCCTGTGTCCTGCCTTTGGGGATTCTACCCAGCAGATTCAACGTTCTCTCAATATCTCGCCTTTCTGATCCATAACCGGAGCCTGCCAGCTGTCTCCCCATCCCCTCGGATGCTTCTCTTCCCCCGTTTCCTCCATCTGCTCCCTGACTTTCAACAGGTTCCCTTCGCTCTCACCCCCGCTGTCACCGATGTGACGACACCCCTGCAAGGACTGCGCCCAGTCTCTCTGGATCTGAAAGCACAAGCTGCGGCTGCTTGAGTTAATGGTCCAGATCTGTGAGTTTGGAGGTAGCTGCAGACACCTACACCTCTGTACGTGCCCTAGCTGCAGTATGGGGAGTGGGGACACAGAGATCACGAGTTACACCAGCATCCCACAAACTCCACTGCAAGGTCTCAGCGGGTGGGTCCGTGCATACTGTCCTTGTCTCACAAAGAATCTGGAACTTGCCGGCATGGGAAGTTTCTGCAGGCTGCCCCATCCACGGGCAG
Source organism: Natator depressus (assembly GCF_965152275.1). Taxonomy (NCBI): domain Eukaryota; kingdom Metazoa; phylum Chordata; order Testudines; family Cheloniidae; genus Natator; species Natator depressus. The sequence continues at coordinate 76,924,934 of NC_134243.1, forward strand.
GGAAGATGGCATAGTCGTTCAGCTAATTCACCTAGAGCAGGGTTGGGCAAACTTTTTGGCCCAAGGGCCTCATCGGGGTTGCAAAACTATATGGAGGGCTGGGTAGGGAAGGCTGTGCCTCCCGAAACAGCCTGGCCCCCCGCCCCCTCCCACTTCCCGCCCCCTGACTGCCCCCCTTAGAACTCCTGAACCATGCAACCCCCCCTGCTCCTTGTCTCCTGACCGCCCCCTCCTGGGACTCCCCGCCCCTAACCACCCCTCTGGGATCCCATGCCCATCCAACCCCCCCTGCTCCCTGTCCCCTGACTGCCCCAACCCCTATCCACACCCCCGCCCCCTGCCAGGCCTGCTGGGACTCCCACACCTATCCAACCCAACCTGTTCCCCGTCCCCTGACCGCCCCACCTCAGAACCTCTGCCCCATCCAACCGTCCCCTGCTCCCTGTCCCCTGACCGCTCCCCCCAGAAGCTCTGCCCCATCCAACTGCTCTCTGTCCCCTGACTGCCCCCCGGGACCTTCTGCCCCTTATCCAACCACCCCACCCCCCACTCTCCGCTCCCTTACCAGGCCGCTCAGAGCGGCAGGACTGGCTTATTGGAAAGCCTGAGAGGGGACAGTGGGGGAGGGGCTGGGAGCTAGCCTCCCCGGCCGGGAGCTCAAACTCCGGGCAGGACGGTCCTGCGGGCTGGATGCGGCCCGTGGGCTGTAGTTTGCCCACCTCTGACCTAGAGGCTCATCTACCCATTGTCCCTTAGAGAAAGCCACTCACCTGTTTTCCCGGCAGAAGGATTACTGCAGCAACATCCACAGCAACGAGCTCTGGGGCAGTGGTGTATTAACCTGTCAGGGGCTGGAGGAGCCAAAGCCAAGGGCAACAGTAAATGAGGGCAGATCCAGCAATCAAACAAGAGAGAGGGTGACATTCTAAAATGGAGTTTCCATCTGTGTTGTGATTCACCTTGGCTGGGTGTTTCTCTGTAGTCCATGGGCTATGGTCATGTATGCTTAGGGGCAGATCTTCAGGCAATATAAGCACACTAATGAGTGTGCAAAACATGCCTACAAGTGTGCACCCAGTGCTTAATTTGTGCCACGGCTTGCCAGGGCTGAGCCCTAGCACCTCTGGGCTCAGCAGTTCATAGCCCTGACACCTCTGGGTTTGCTGTGTCAGTTATGAAAGTAAAAATATTGCTTGAGACCCGGCACCAATTTAATTACAAATTAAGCACTGTGAGCAGCTCATTTATGTGCATAACTAGTTCAAGCTGCATGTGCAAACTGAGTAACGGCACACACAAATGCAACCGATGAGATAATTGCTCATACAGTTACCAAATTTTCATGCATGTTTGTGGCTCCTGTATGTGCAAACAGGCATGTCTGTGAGCCTGGCCTTTGATGTGGCCTGTTCGTTGAGGGTCATATTTTGCTATCCATACTCTGGCTGAGTATTCTCTCACTACAAATAGCCCCACTGATTTCACTGGGGCTGCCCACAGGGTCAAGTCCTACTCAATGCAAGGAATGGTAGCAGAATGTGACCCTGAATTTTGGATGTGCACAGTCTCAGCTCTCAGGGGAACTGGTATGGTTGATCACAACAGAAGTGCCACAGCCCTGGGGCAGGGAGTGAGAAGAAGCCACTGGATGGAGGTTTAGGATGGTTCCAATAGATATAGCACCATCTTGCCAGGAACAGCAGTGTAACAGTCCTCTGTCCCCACCCCAGGCACTAACTGACCCCAGCTGCAGTAGCAGCTTGTTGTCTGGCCAGCAGAGATTTGTACCCCAGCGTGATACCAGCTCCATCCAAAGGTCGCCTTGTCTGGGCGGCATTCTCTGGAAAAGGTCCCCAGTGAGGGAAGATTGAAGAGGGCATGTTGACATGTTCCCCGTGCAGCTGGGCCGTGCCCAAGTTCCTGGAATTGCAGGGGACATAGCAAAGGTTCTAGTCACTCTCTTGCAGTGGCTTCATTCGCTCCAGGGTGCCTGATTCACCCTGCTCCCTGTAGAGTCCTACCTGGTTCCCCTCAAGGCTACAGCTTCCCTCCCAGGTCAATGCCATCAGCTCAGCAGCTTGACTGTTCCCTGCTGTTATGTGCCAGGTGCAACGTCTGATGTAACAACAGTGGCTCGGTGGGTTTCAGGGAGCTCCTTTTGACTTCCAGCTATGAGTATGGATGAGCCTGACCTGGGCAGTCCAGGCCTGCCTGTCCCTAAATCTCCAGGGGTTCGAGAGAGCAGGTCAAAGTCTGGCTCCTGGTCAGGACATCCAGGGCTTTGGTATTCAAGGCTTGGGGCAGGCCCATCGCTAGCTACGATCTTCCCAGCAGTTGAGGTTGCTGGGGCAGACAGCAATCTCCTCAGGCTCAGGATACAGCCAGCCCCAAGCCCCTGGGTGTGGCTCCCCTAAGGTACCCTAGCCAGTAATGGTCCTTGCCCATAGCATTTGTGTAAGTAGGAGGGGAAGCTGAGATGGCCTTAGCCCTCCATTCCCCAGGGGCCAGGCAGTTGGACACCTGTTGTGGGCTTTTTTAAGAAGAGTTCAGGTAATCACTAGGGTTTCCCCTCTGGTTTTTCCCTTCCCAGTTACATACAGAGAGTCTATTGATTTTCTGAAAAGTGAGTTTGGATATTGAGTTTGGGTTGGAAGGCAATGACAGATTGATCGATTGTTCCTAATGAGTACTTTCATGACACTTTAATCATAGAATCATAGGACTGGAAGGGACCTTGAGAGGTCATCTAGTCCAGTCCCCTGCACTCATGGCAGGACTAAGCATTATGTAGATAATCCCTGACAGGTGTTTGTCTAACCTGCTCAGAAAAATCTCCAATGATGGAGATTCCACAACTTCCCTAGGCAATTTATTCAAGTGCTTATCCACCCTGACAGTCAGGAAGTTTTTCCTAATGTCCAACCTAAACCGTTCTTGCTGCAAGTTAAGCCCATGGCTTCTTGTCCTATCCTCAAAGGTTATGGAGAACAATTTTTCTCCCTACTCCTTGTAACAACCTTTTATGTACAAAAAACTGTTATCATGTCCCCCCCTTAGTCTTCTCTTCTCCAGTCTAAACAAACACAATTTTTTTCAGTCTTCCCTCATAGGTCATATTTTCTAGACCTTTAATCATTTTTGTTGCTGTTCTCTGGACTTTCTCCAATTTGTCCACATCTTTCCTGAAATGTGGGGCCCAGAACTGGACAAAATACTCCAGCTGAGGCCTAATCAGCACGGAGTAGAGTGGAAGAATTACTTCTCGTGTCTTGCTTACAACACTCCTGCTAATACGTCCCAGAATGATGTTCGCTTTTTTTGTAAGTGTGTTACACTGTTGATTCATATTTAACTTGTGATCCACTATGACCCCCAGATCCCTTTCCACAGAGCTCCTTCTTAGGCAGTCATTTTGTAACCCATTTTGTATGTGTACAACTGATTGTTCCTTCCTAAGTGGAGTACTTTGCATTTGCCCTCATTGAATTTCATCCTATTTACTTCAGACCGTTTCTCCAGTTTGTCCAGATCATTTTGAATTTTAATCCTATCCTCCTAAGCACTTGCAACCCCTCCCAGCTTGGTATCGTCCACAAACTTTATAAGTGTACACTCTATACCATTATCTAAATCATTGATGAAGATATTGAACAGAACCAGACCCAGAACTGGTCCCTGTGAGACCCCACTCATTATGCCCTTCCAGCTTGACTGTGAACCACTGATAACTACTACTCTGGGAACGGTTTTTCAACCAGTTATGCACCCACCTTGTTGTAGCTCCATCTAGATTGTATTTCCCTCATTTGTTTATGAGGAGGTCATGTGGGACTGTATCAAAAGCCTTACTAAGGACAAGATATACCACATCTACCACTTCCTCCATATCCAGAAGGCTTGTTACTCTGCAAAGAAAGCTATTAGGTTGGTTTGACATGATTTGTTCTTGACAAATCCATGCTGTTACTTATCATCTTATTATCTTCAAGGTGCTTGCAAATTGATTGCTTAATTATTTACTCCATTATCTTTCCAGGCACTGAAGTTAACCTATTTCCCTTTTTATAGATGGGCACTATATTTGCCCTTTTCCAGTCTTCTAGAATTCCGTCTTCCATGACTTTTCAAAGATAATCGCTAATGGCTCAGATATCTCCTCCGTCAGTTCCTTGGGTACTCTAGGATGTATTTCATCAGGCCCTGGTGGCTTGAAGACATCTAACTTGTCTAAGTAATTTTTAACTTGTTCTTTTCCTATTTTACCCTCTGATCCTACCTCATTTTCACTGGTGTTCACTAAGTTAGACATCCGGTCGCTACTAACCTTTTTGGTGAAAACTGAAACAAAAGTGTCATTTAGCACTTCTGCCATTTCCTGTTATTGTTTTTCCCCCCTCATTAAATAACAAGTCAACCCTGTCCTTCGTTTTCCTCTTGTGTCTAATGCATTTGTAGACTGTTTTCTTGTTACCCTTTATGTCTCTAGCTAGTTTAATCTCGTTTTGTGTCTTGGCCTTTCTAATTTTATCCCTACAGACTTCTGTTGTTTGTTTATATTTATCCTTTGTAATTTGAACGAGTTTCCACTTTTTGTAGGACTCTTTTTTGAGTTTCAGATCATTGAAGGTTTCCTGGTTAAGCCAGGGTGGTCTCTTGCCAGACTTCCTAGCTTTGTGGCATCCAAGGCCCTGAGTCAGTACATGCCTAACTAAGCATAGGAATAGTCCGATTGGCTTAAATGCACTGACTTTAAAAGGACTACTCACATGTTTAATGTTGAGTTTTGGCTGAATCGGGGCCTGAACCCTCATTTTAGAAGGGTACCAGTGTAATAAATTGTGGCTGTGCATATCCAGGCACTAGGGTAGTTAGTGTGAAGCAAACCAAGACCTAATGAAGTCAATGGGAGTCTTTTCATTGACTGAAATGGATCAGGTACTACAGCATAAATTCCTTTATCTCGTGCTCAAGCCCTCTCTATAAGCTGCCACTTTGTATCAGGCTGTTGCAGTGGCTAGGGCTGGCCATTAGAGGGAGCGATGATCTCAGGCCCTGAGCCCGTGCGTATCAGCTGTCATGGTTTGTGGTCTCTGCTCCGCTCACATCCCTTCCTGTTCTCCTTTGACAGACAGGTCACCAAAGCTGAAGGGGTGTCTCTAGCTGCCAAGCACGGGTGCTCATTTTACGAGGTCTCTGCCTGCCTGGAGTTTGAGGCTGTACAGCATGTGTTCCATGAAGCTGCGCGAGAAGTGAGGAGGGAGATGGAGAGGAACCTGCCAGTCCGACCGCTGTTCATCACAGAGGAGAGGCCCTTCCTACACCTTGCTGCCCCGACTGCCGTGGCCTCCAAGCATGGCCTGGCCAGCTGCACGCTCAACACTCTCTCCACGGTCAACTACAAAGAGATTCCCTCCGTGGCACAAGCCAAGCTGGTCACGGTGAAATCATCACGGGCTCAAAGCAAGAGGAAAGCTCCCACGTTGACCTTACTGAAGGGCTTTAAAATATTTTAAGCCTTGGCCCCTCCAAGGGATGGGAAAGAAGCAGCCACTGGATTTCATGGCATCCCGAGGAACCTTCTCCAACTTCTGCAGTGGCATATTTGACAATCTCCATGGCAGCAGTGGCTTACAGACCATCTTCCGTGATTTACTGACAATGCATTTGGCCTTAGATCTACAGCCAAGCACTTTGGTAGGAATGCAGCGAACAGGCCTGGGATTGAGTGCAGAAGAGTCTGAAACTTTGTCATAACGTCCTTCTAAATCACTGACTATTTGTCCAGTCCCTATAGCTCAGTATTGACATGATATTTGCACATTAGTCCTAGCGTTTGCACTGGGTGTTGGTAGAGCTATTTGTTATAGCAGAAGCAGGACAGAGAGAGGGAGAGATGAAGCCTATGTTATATTCGGCACGTCAGCAGGATGAGAGGCCAAATGCCCTCACCCTGTGTGTAGGGTAAATAAACTTTACATTGTTCTCCCAAGAGGCCAGATCCTCTGCTTGTACATGTGTATCACCACTTCTTGAAAAATCAGCTCCCTTAAATACACACTAGCTGATTAGACAAGAGGTGCGGCCAATGTAATAAGTGGGTCCAGAGTATCTAAATGCAGTGATCATGTAGAGGGCACAAATGTATTGCCCAGTTTGGTACCCTGTAGTGGGAATATTTGGTTGGAATATACGACTTCATCAGAGCCAGGATGGTTTATGGAGACGTATTGGTTTTCACAAAACTTTCGCCCGGAAGTTTTTAGAGAGAGAGAGAGAGAAAGCAGCTGAGTGGCTAAGGCATTCAGCTGGCATGTGGGAGAGCAGGTTAGTTGTCAGTGCACTGTCCTGGGATGAGGGAGGCCTGGGTTAAAGTTCCTGCTTCTGGCTGATTCACAGCAGAGTTTTCATCCGAGATCACTTTGACTCTGGCAGACCAGGGACATGAGCCCAGGTCTCCCACATCCCAGGGGCCTTGCTCTCTCTTTGCAACCTTGAAAGTTACCACAACATGGAATGGTTGTACTCCGGACAAGCTGTAGTATTTGGCTCATGTTGTCAGTGCTGAAGATCTGCAGTGTGAAGGCATAATGTCTGATGAATATGGATAGAAGGTGGTCAGAGATACATGTTGGAGATAAGGTTGTTTGGGGTATCTTGATTGAATTTCCATACTTTCCAACATTAGGGCTTGGGGGTTTTTTAGGGTTTTTTAAAGGGTTTCTGTAACTGAAAATTTCCTAGCTTTCCAGCGTTTGTTAAAATGTCAGTGTTCTCCTAAGGTTCTGTCCCCTAAAATTACTGATATGTATTTACAGCCCTAACTGGATTGGTCTGCAAATCCAGAGTTTGTATCCTGTGTGACTCCCACTGAAATCAGTGGAAACACTCCCCTTCACTTCCATGGGAGCAGGAACAGGTCCATTGTTTAGAGATCTACAAATCCCATTTCAGGTAACTTGCTACAGCGCGTGTGCAGATGAAAGTCCTTATTGTCAGTATTGTGTTCAGCAAAAGCTAGCAAAATGTTGAGAGTGCGCTCCAAGGCCAATAAATGTCATTTAATGACCACAGAGCCCCCCCTAGTGGAATGTTAGCACACTGCAGCTGGTATGCCTTTCTCATGAAAGGACAACCGCAACTAGAATCCAGAAATGTACACAGGGTGGAGTCTAGTCTATACAGAAAAAGGAAAGGAGTACTTATTACCCATCCAGTGACACAGTGATTTAAATAATTCAAACAAAGCTGATGGCATGCATATCAAATCAAATCAGCAGTGTTTGCATTTTGCTGTTTAAGCAATAAGCAAGGAGAGGTTTTTAAATGAAATGGAAAAATATAAATATATTGCAAATATAGAATGCAAATATAATTGCAGCAGAATAAACAATTCCAGGTATCTAAAAACAAAAGCCTGCGCACTGAAATAATTTGTAACAAAAATATATCGAGTAAGGTTTTTTTTTACATTGCAATGTTCCTTTTCAAAGACTTAGCCAATGGAATACTCCTTTACTGGGTGGATTTAAACAAAATCGTTTGTGTATAAGATTGATATATTTTCCATTTGTCTTAAATTATTTGTGGGTGTCTCCAGTCCATGCTCTCTGTGGAGAATGCTCAGTAACACTCAACCAAGAGCAAAATTCACAGTGAACAGGCCCTTTTCTTTAAGAAAGGTTATGTACTTTATTTTCCTTGTCCATGGTTTGGGGACAGTAACTGCTCTGCTTCTGTATGGAATTGCACTTCTCTGCAGAGTAAAGTCATGTATCTATAATTACACAATTTCAATCAACTACTTTGGAAAATATTTTAATAAAGGCAACTTTTGACGAGGCGTCAGCCCATCTGCTTAGCTTCAGCATTTTCTCGATGAACCTTCGCAGAGTTTTTTTTAAAAGCATGCATTCCCTGGCTGACTGCAGTAAAATCCTCCCCCTTTCCTTGTCTGGTTTGGCTCATATAATTGTTTTGCAGTGGAAGCGAGTGACAGCTGAGAGAGGGTGGGCAAAGCTGGCATGTAGGAGTAGCCTTGGAACCAAATGACAGCAGCAGGTAAGGATCAGGCCGTATTGGCATCAAAGCCGGTGGGACCAGACCAGACTATCTGAGTCAAGAGCAGCTCATGCTAAGAAATCTCCTCTGCCATTTCTTATTATTCCCCTTGATAAACTGTGCTTAACTTTCAAAGCTCCAGTCAGCATGAATTTAGCTACATGACACTTGGTGAAATATTTGTCTGGGGTCTAGACTTGGATTGCGCTCGCGGTTACATGTCCTCCTCAGACTTCTCTGCATACAGGGCTGTAAGAGTGCCATCCTTCCACTGAACCAAAACCTCCCCTGGTCTTTGTCCTTTGGGCAGCAAATCTTGCGTGAAAGGATTCAAGTTATTATCTTCCTTCAAATCCACAAAGGGTGGCTTGGCTTCCGGCTCAGCTGGTTTGGCAGCTTGTTCACACATGAGGATAATCTTCCTATTTCTAATGGGGAGGGATACAAAAAGAAGCAAGAAGTGAAACCGCAGGCTTCCGTGCGGCAGGTGTGGAACTGGCATACGCACGGCTCGGCACGGTGCGTACATTCGCCGATGGTGGCTGGAAAACCCCAGAGGCATCCGGGCGTGTAAATGGAGTGAAGTGTTTTAGTACACACAGCTGCCGTTTATATTACTACAGCGAATCCAACGAGAAAACATAATACACCAAGTTGTCTACACCGGGGGTGGCCAAACCACGGCTCGTGAGCCGCCTGCAGCTCTTTTACAGTTAAAGTGCAGCTCGCAGAGCCGCCCCGCCCGTTCCTTCTCCATCCACCAGACTGGGGGGTGGGGGAGAGCTCAGGGCTTCTGCCCTGGGGCAGGGGTAGTGGGGCTAGGGACTTCTGCCAGAGACAACTGGTGCCTGCTGGGGGGGGCACAATTTAAAGCTTTGTCCCCCCCCAACAGCTTGAGTCATGTGCCCCCCTCCAGGCATGCCCCCCCTTACTCTCGGCGGCCCGTCCCTGCAGCCCCCAGCTGTTTGCCACCGCCTCTCCCCAGGGCCACAGCTCCCAGCTTGCTGGCTCCAGCGGCTGCTGGTGACACCGTGTGAAGTGGAGCGGAGCGGCATGGGGCTGGGGCCAGAGCCAGGGTGCCTATCCTGGCCCCAGTGCGCACCCCGGCCACCCCGGAGCTGCTCAAGGTAAGCGGCGCCGGGCCAGAACCTGAACCCCTCCTGCACCCCGCATCCCAACTCCCTGCCCTGAGCCCCCTGCCACACCCCGCACTCCCTCCTGCACCCCAACTCCCTGCCCTGAGCCCACTGCTGCACCCCGCACTCCCTCCTGCACCCCAACCCCCTGCCCTGAGCCCCCTGCTGCACCACGCGGGCAGGGGCAGGGGTAGAGTGGGGGGGGGGGCAGCGGCCCTTGGGCCAACGTACGAGTCCTCATGTGGCCCTCCTGGTAATTCGAGTTTGAGACCCCTGGTCTAAATCAAATGCCTAACACTTTGCTGCTGCTTCTTTCTTCTTTTAGATGAAGAGAAAACTCTTATTATTATATAGCTTGAGTGTGGTGCAAAGATTGTTGCTTGAGGAGAAGACTCATTCTCAGCTCTGTGGTACTCGACCAATGTGTTTTAGCACAGCAGAGTGGTGTAATACTTGTTATCCCAGCAGAACCTGGATTATGAGGGTTGACACATTCTCTGATGCTGTATCTGACAATGATTAAATCCTACTGTTGCTCTAGAAACCAAACGGTGTGAAAGATTATTTTGAATAGACGAGGCAAAGGGGCATCTTTATCTATCTTAGGTACCCATTCAGCCCAAATTTTCAGAGTATTTGAGCTCCTCACAATCTTATTTAAATGGATCTTTTATCCTAGTAGCTCTGTGAGTTAGAGACATGCTATTATCTCCAGTTTATGTATGGGGAAACTGAGGAACAGAAAGGCTAAGTGACTTACCCAAGGTCATACAAGAAGTTGGTGGTAGAGCAGAACAAGAAACTGAACTAACCACTAGGCATTCCTTCCTGTTCTAAAGGAATGAGCACAGATCTGGGATTTCTTCCACTGTGGGAATGGGGTATTAAGATGCTAAACCTCTCCAGGCATCATTTACTTCATCTGTAAAACAGGGATAACAACTGCCTGCCTTTGCACGGTACATCAGGAAACAGGTCCAAAGCATGATGGAAATGCAAACTGTTAACTCTTATTGATCTAATATTTCAGATGTGCAAGTGATTTTGTTTGGTGCCTGGCACACAATCATAAGAATTTCTCTGCCGGCCACTCGGCAGCCATCAGATGGCAACAGCTTTCAGTCACTAGAGCCCTGCAGTGAATTCAGATTAGCAGCCTAGTGGGTAAGTAAGAACTGGAGTAGGTTTGAAAATGATCCTGTCTTTGTGTGGACACCCACTGGAATGATTTTTTGAATCACCTCTTCTTAAAACCAATCGTAATAAAGATCCCATTTAAAACAGCATGTTCCTCAACCAAAATCCCACAGGCCGTGTCCTGGCTGGTGATGCGTGGGCGTGTCGGGAGGAGCATGTGTAACTCCTGGGTGTGTTGTTCTGTCCCATCTAGTGGCACCGAGACCACTTAAAGAGAGAGTTAAATGATTTTGCTCTACAGCCTTAGCTAACAGCCAGCTGGCTTTTAGCTCGTGTGGGAGAGGCTCATGCTTTAAGCTCCAGGTTCGATCCCGCCTGCTGACGACTGGGATCTGTTGGCGTTACACATGCAGAGAGCCTGTGCACCTAAGGAGGGGGAACCCAGTTATCCCTACCCTGGCTGCCTCTAAGGACAAGCACTGAGGGGATTACAGCCTTGTCCCGCTCAGGAGCACATCCATGGAGCATTCTGTACAGGGTTTAGCAGCTGTCCCTCCTGCAGGTGCTGCCCCAGTATCTCCGTGGCCTTGTTCTCCCCTGTGCCCCAGCAGTGGGTTTTACAGCCTCCCGGTACCCCTAAAGTTCTGTGTGTCTTACCTGTTTGCCATGATGTTTATTCCCAGAAGAAGGAGGCCCAGAAACAGAACCACAAAGGACAGGGCTAGAATGGAATAATTCCACGTGGATGCTGGCGGGGAGAAGCATTGACAAGTGAAGTCAGCGTGTGCAGAGCCATTCTGACAACCACGTTACAGCCAAGTTCTGTCGGGGGTGCTCCAAGTTGTGCGGGGTCGATGAGTTTGGTGCAGATCAGCTGCAGGATTAGGGGAGTGCAAAGGGGCCTGTGCTGAGCTCCCTTCAAAGAGTCATAGAGTTTGAGGCCAGAAAGGCCCATCAGATCACCCAGTCTGACCTCCTGTAGATCCCAGGCCACCAGCCCCACCCTGCACCCGCACACTGACCCAACCACCGAAATGAGACCAACAGATTACAGCCCACAAGAGGCTAGACTGTTGGGTGTCTTTGGGAAAGAACAGGAGGGTGTACCACTGTCCCAGGCCCCTGCAGTGGCAGGGAAATGGTTAATGAGCTATACCCAGGTAATCCGGGAAAGCGACCCATACCCACATGCTGCAGAGGAGGGTGAAAACCCCCCTCCCAAGGTCGCTGACCTGAGGGAACATTCCTTCCCAACTCCACCTATGACAATCAGTTAGACCCAGAGCATGTGAGCAAGAACCAGCCAGCCAAGGACCTGAGAAAGTGACTGCTCGCTGCCACCTCAGGGCCCTGGCCTCCTCATCTCCAGCCATGGCCATCCCTGGTGCTTCGGAGGATGATCAGCTCAGGATCTGGCCCACCGTGCGTACATTATATGCCTGAAGAAAACTAGCTCTTTCATAAGCTTGCTGCATGAGAGCCTGATCTGCTGAAGCTCTAAGGGCCAGATCCTTGGAGGTTTTTAGGCACTTAACTGGGCCTGAATGTCTCCTGCAAAATGCATAAGCGCCCTCTGCCCCTGTTGATTTCACAAGTGCTGTGAAAGGCAGGGTAGCCCCTGTGACCTTGCAGGACCTCTAACGTGCCCTTACGTGGCCTGCTCCTGAGGACACATCACGTAGGCTGTGTACCCCAACTCAGGAGCACCCCAAGGCAGCTGCTTGTCAGGAGTGAAAAGAACCTGGCAGAATTAAACCTCGAAATGGGTGAGTGGGCTTTTACCCAAAGAGAAGGAGGGAATCTAGGGCTGAAGCAGCGAGTGGAAGTTATTTGTCCTGGTGTGTTATCAGCAAGTAATCACAAGCAGTCCAGACCTGAAGTCCTTACTCAGGCAAAACTCCATTGACTTTGGGATTTGGCCCATTAAAAGCTAATATTTGATGATCAAACTCCATGGCATGCCTGAGCTCTTCTACACACTCTTTATTGGATTTAATACCAGTGTTTTCTGTACCAGTCTCTGGAGCCAGCTCCAGCCCAGGATAGCCTGGCTTTTTCCCTTGGGCGCTAGGACTCTGATCCTGCACCACAAAAGTCAAGGGGAGCTTTGCCGTTGACCTCAGTGGGTGTGGGATTGACCGTACGTCCTCAGCCCAGCCCGCATCATCCATGCCTCCTGTTCTGCTGAAGCAGCTGCTGATCACAGACCTTCGCTCCAATGGCTGGAAGACCCATTGGGCAGAAAGGTCAGTCAGCACACTGGAGCCGTTTCCATGTGGGATGTAGAAATTTGCAAGGGAGATTTCGATAATAAGATGTCACCCATCCCATTGGTATTTGCCTCATGATTCTAGAGGCCCTGCCAGAGCCAGGGAAGGACCTAGGTTTGTAACATAGGCAGCTACCTCTGGAGAGAGTTAGTCGGGAATTTTCTGATGAAACATGTTTTGGGAAAAGGCTGATTTATCAACACTGAAATTTGTTCGTGGGAAAGAGCCGGTTTTAAAAATCACCCAAGTAAAAAAAATCTTGGAAACTCATAAACTCTCATGGGACAGGAAAACCATTTCTGGCCATCCTCTACGGCTGGAGTAACTCCCCTTGCTATCTGCCACTAGCCAACAAGGTTCACAACCAGACATTTGTTTCCCCTGCAGCCCCTGGCCGTCTACCATGTTAAGTTATGGTACTTACAATCTTCTGTCCGGAAAAACCACAACGTCTCCTGTAGTTGTTCTTGAGACATTCCAGAAATGGGATTGCCTTCCACCTCGTCATGCATTTGTGCGGTGGTAAGAGCCATAGCGAAATATCTACTGCCCTCTGCCTTTGCTGTGAAAAAACAGAAAGATGGATGGGACATCTGTTTCCATTGCAAATGCACAAGATAGAAGAGCCTCGCTACTGATTCACAGGGCTGAATTTCTCTTGTTTCTCACGTATGCTTGTGCGGGTGCAACTCAAGTATGCAAAATGGGGTTTTGTGGGCACAGGCCATTGCATGCACAAAAGTAAGCTTGCAAACAGGGTCTACAGCTGAAAATGTGGCTCAGAGTATCCCAGGAACAGGAATCTGAGAGAAATGTTTGTGGTTGCTCCATATAGATCTTTGTTATTTGTCAGGTTTCTTACTTATGGCCAAATCAGGAAGTCAGTGGCACGCTGACCTTTGAGTTCAGTGAGACCAGATCTCGTTCTTTTATACTCAGGTTTTACCTAAAGGGACTGAGAAATCTGAAGTTGACTTTCTACCTTATGGGACCTATAGCATCAATACCTATCTGCATGCTTGTTAAAGCCCTTTGTTATCTGTGGGAGACGCTGCCCAGTGAACAGTGTTGATATTTTTCAGCTGATTGACTGACACTGCGGATCCCCTTTGTGTGTGATACACAGGATGGCAAGAACACAGCAAATTCATTGCATATTATTAGCAAGCGTTGCATGAGTTTAATGAGTGTCTTTTCTTTTTGGTGTCTGATGCTTACCTGGCTTCTGATCGCATACGCTCTGCCCCCTACTGACTCGCCATCGGGAACTTGGGCTTTTTGTATTCGCCAGAGTGGCTTTATTCTTTTCTGCAGTCAGGTACATACGGATGCTGCCCACAGAGTGCAGCATGAAATTAACACACTCCCAGTTTGCATGTGCTGCACTTTCACAGGGACTTGACCGCACGCTGTTGGCTTCATCTGAAGACAGACATTTCCTGGTGCCTTGATTGATCAAGGAATTGTCTTGCCAAGACCAGTGTTGGAACTCTGAAGTGGGATTACAGTCCTCTAAAAGTAAATTCTCATCTGTTGTGCTGGCTTGTAAACACAGCTTGACTTTAACGTTTTGAATGAGAAAACCCTGTGTGCCTGCAAAGAAACCAGAGCTTTAGCACAGTCATCCTGTACGGATGGGACGGTTATCTACAAAGTATGGTACAGACAGTAATCAAGTCAAGCAATCTATTAATGTCTACAGGGAGCAGACAGGACTCATGCAAAAGCCACACAAGCTGTGAATTGCATGGAGCTCAGTTTCCCTCTCTTGGAAGGACTGAGTCAGCTCTCCTGGGATTTCAACCTGTTGTTGTTCCAAGGAGCCTAAGTGTTTCAGATCAGAAGGAAACGCACTGCAGTCCTTTATAAGCTGCTGCTCTACAGTTGGGGGAAGAGGATATCCATGTCCTCATTAACATCCCCAGCTTACAACCCAACTGCTCAGCTACATCTGTGATCTGGCTCTCTCGGTATTGGGGGGAATATCAAGTTCAGCTACTAGACCTTTTATTGTTCCACTAGCTAATCTTGGGTATTTCAGTCCTAGCACATCTCTGCTATGGGCAGTTCGAGAAAGCCCATCCCTATAATGAATGACTTTGGGTCACATTGTGCCCATGGTTACACTCAGGTAACGACCCTGACGTCAGTGGGATTGCAACAGCCTAACTGAGGGCAGAATTTGGAAGTAACTGTCACTGAGGTTACTCCAGTTTTATGCCAATACGGATTAGAGGAGAACTGGCCCATGGCTCAGAACGTAGACAGCCAAATGATCAAGGAGCTAGAGCCCCACTTGTGTAAACACATGACTGCAATAGCACACTTATATTTACACACGCAGGTATCGTGTGTGCACGCACACACTCAAACCGGTACCTGTGTTTGCCAATGGCCAGATGGGCATTGAAAGAGCCACTCCAGGTGCCAATCCCCGTTTTCAAGCCAGATGTGGCAACTGGGCATGCAGATATAGGGAAGCAATGGTGCATCTAAGTAGGGCACCTAGCACTATGCCCCAGAGTGATTCATTTTGTAGCCCTGATTGTCAGTGCCACCTGCTCAGCCTGACGTGGGTAAGAGTTCAAGACAAGGAGCTGTCTCGGTGTGGAGGGCTGCTCCGTACGCTGTCCTTTCACCAAGCAAAGACTCTACCTTGCACCAGTAGAAAGAGGATTATCCAGAGTGACTTCATAGTTGTAGGTACTATTCTGAAATGGAGAGGGCTTCTTCAAAGTATGGTACTTGGAAACCTGGGAAAGTAAAAAAGCCAAGAGGTTATGGATACTTTCTTGACACCCTGAGAACCTGGGTTGTCGTAGTTTGATAGTAGTAGAGGTCACTGCCCATATCCGTGCAAAACAATGTCGCTGCTGTAACAGGCTCAGAAGAATCAAAGATGTTAGGCCAGCATGTCCATTTCCCAGTGTCTGGCATCTGAGCTCTCTTCCGTCTCATTTTAAACACATGAGCAACGGGAGATCCAGCCCATTCCACTGCCTGCTAGATCGGCCCTTTCAGACATATGTTCTGACGTCCAGCTTCGACTTCTGTGCTGCTTTCTTCTCATTACACCAGGCCGAGCTGACAGGATGGCATGCAGAGCTGATTCTAAGAGCCACCCAGGGAGCTGCCGTCCCTTGAGCAGGCCCTTGGCCTGCTGCTAGGAGCCAGCTCCTTTCCCAGCAAGGCTCCTTTCCTCTCTTCCTTCCTCAGGTGGCAGCTGCTTCCCTCACTGGCTCCCCTGCCATTCAGCACCAGAGATACGTCTTGTGAGAGCATCTGCTGCTAGTCAGAGGAAAGCAGAAGAAGTGACCAAGCCTTGAGAGTGGAGAACTCAGCTATCAGAAGGGGGAGGAGGCAGCTTCTGGTACCAGGCTGAAGGGAAGGTGTCTCTTGTTCCTTGAGTAGCTCCTAGAAGCAGGCACCTCTCACTCCTCTCAGCAGGCTGAGCATCCACCACCCACCCCTTAAGAAGTCCTCAGCTCCTACACTCACTCTGCCTGTTTGTCCCACCACCAGCGTGTCTCAGTCCCATCTGGAGGGATTGAGGTGGGGATACTTGCCTGTTAAGATCTGGAACGAGCCCATGAGACTTCATTTATTCAGTCTACTAGATGGTAAAAACTTTCATTCCCAAACTGCTCTGGATTTGAACTGTGACCTACCTCTAGGTAAATGACTCTTCATCCCATCACTAGTCCCTGAGCTACTCTGTCTTCATATTTCATTAATTACTATTATAACCACAGAGATTTTTGCATCCATTCCACACTCTTGCTTTAAGGTGCAATAGCTCATGTTATTTCTTCTGACCCCAGAGCTGCCCCTGGTCAATTGCTCACCAACACATTACACTGCTCAATGAATGCTAATAAGGACCCTGCTGACTATTACATGAAAAATCTGTCCTACTGGTTATTCACCTAGCGATTGCTTTTTTCTGGCCTTAGGTCATGGATTACAATGTCTTAACAATTCAAAGTTCATATTTTATGGCCAGCTAAGCATGCAGGCTCATTTCCTCGTGACGGACAGTCATGCTATAGGCAGTACATGTGCAAATGGGATTCTGCAATGTTATGTTTTACAATTGCACGGCCTTTTAGAGAATGAAACCCCTAAAACCCCTGTAGGGACGCACGCGTTGCCACACTCTCCATTAAGTTTGTACGCCTGCATATAGATCATTCACCATAGAAAGAACAAGCAAACGACGGTTTGCACAGGAAGCAACTTATCTGAATGTTACCTCCAAACAAGAAGTCCAACACTGAATGTTTTAAATCGTGAAGAGATGTTTTCTGTGTAATAGCATGTTCTAATAATAATATTTGACATTTATATGGCATTTTTTATCCCAAAATGCTTCATAAACATGGGCAAAATCTTTAAGTCCTTGCTCAGATCAAACTCCCATGGACAGCAATGAATTCAGGAATTCATGTGGCTTCAGAGGATTTGGCCCCATAAAATACCAATGAACGGCAGCCACCTCTGGCGTGGAGAGCAGCAACCAAGCAGTGTTTTGCGCATGAGTAGGAGAAGGGAAAATTTTGGTAAAGGACATTAGGGCAAACCCCCTACTCTTATGGAAACGGTGAGGGGATCTTTTACGTCCACATGTTCCTGACAGGAGCTCCATATTTAAAGCCTCATTCATCTCTCACACACACAAAATAAACTCACTGAATTCCATTTATCTGCCTCCAGCATATGAAAGCCTGAACTGAGCATGTGGTTCCAGAGAGCTTTGCATTTCAAGCCTGAACCACAGCCTTGTAAACTGCCCTCTCACAGGTATTATGATGTGCAGCATTTCATGCTTAAAATCATTGGCTCTTTTGCTTCGATAACCAAAAGCCGGGGGCTGGTCACTTGGACGGGCTGGACCACAAGAATTCCATTTTGCAAACAAAGGCAAGGTTCTGGAATTTGGTTTCATTCTACAGCAGCATGAAACTAAGACGTTCTGAAATTTTTCACAACTTACAAGCGCACAGTCTGCTGGTTAGGGCATGCACATGGGATGTGGGAGACCCTGCTCTTCCTGGAGTCCTGGGTAACTGCCAGGTTATTGATTATTGGGTGGCACACTTGGTCTGACCAGAAATTCTGTCCTGGACCTAAGGAAACTTTCACTGAAACGAATGCCTTTCCGATAAGAGTTTCAGTTTTGACTAATCAGCATCGGCTGATGAAGAAACGTTTAGTCGAAAAATTCCCGACCGGCGCTACTGGTGACATCCCTGCTAGAGCCTTGGTGACCTCTTCCCCATTTCCTCCAGACCCAACATCCCAGACCTCACACCACAGCCATAAAGAGAAAAGGAGGACTTGTGGCACCTTAGAGACTAACAAATTTATTTGAGCATAAGCTTTCGTGAGCTACAGCTCACTTCCTCGGATGCATACAGTGGAAAATACAGTGGGGAGATTTTATATACACAGAGAACATGAAACAATGGGTGTTACCATACACACCATAAGGAGAGTGATCTGGTAAGGTGAGCTATTACCAGCAGGAGAGGGAAAAAAAACCAAAAAACCAAAAACCAACCTTTTATAGGGATAATCAAGGTGGGCCATTTCCAGCAGTTGACAAGAACATGTGAGGAACAGTGTGGGGGATGGCGGGAAGAAATAAACATGGGGAAATAGTTTTACTTTGTGTAATAACACGTCCACTCCCAGTCTTTATTCAAGCCTAAGTTAATTGTATCCAGTTTGCAAATTAATTCCAATTTCAGCAGTCTCTCCTTGGAGTCTGTTGAATTGGAATTAATTTGCAAACTGAACACAATTAAATTAGGCTTGAGTAAAGACTGGGAGTGGATGTGTCATTACACAATAAAATTATTTCCCCATGTTTATTTCCCCCCCTCCCCCCACTGTTCCTCACATGTTCTTGTCAACTGCTGGAAATGGCCCACCTTGATTATCCCTACAAAAGGTTGTGGGTTTTTTTGTTTTTTTTTTCCCTCTCCTGCTGGTAATAGCTCACCTTACCAGATCACTCTCCTTACAGTGTGTATGGTAACACCCATTGTTTCATGTTCTCTGTGTATATAAAATCTCCCCACTGTATTTTCTACTGCATGCATCCGATGAAGTGAGCTGTAGCTCACAAAAGCTTATGCTCAAATAAATTTGTTAGTCATTAAAGTGCCACAAGCTCTCCTTTTCTCTTTGCAGATACCGACTAACATGGCTGCTACTCTGAAACCACAGCCATAGCTGCTGTCACTAAGGCTACGTCTACACGACGAGTTAGGGATGCAATGCCCTCACTCACGACACATCCTCCTGCTACCTCTCACTGAGCGAGTGTGCGTCTGAACAGCAGCGTAGCCATGGTAGCATGGGTAGCGGCAGTGAAGGTACCAGTTAGCCAGGCTGAGTGCGTACCCACAAGGTTCAGGCAGGTTTGTACTCGGCACAGCTAAGCCTCCGTGGCTATACTGCTCTGTACACTTACATTAGCTCAATGAGCTCCAATGCAAATGTGTGTATACAAACAGGGGAATCATACTGCTAACTCATAGTGTAGATACAGCCTTAGATCACTGGGCTAGACTCGCTGGAGCTGCACCGTAACCAATTCAGAGTTAAGTTTGCAGTTCTATTAGAGACTCACCTCCTGATGTCTGTGATGGAGACACCACGCACTGTGCAGAGGTACATCCGATGAAGTGAGCTGTAGCTCACAGAAGCTTATGCTCAAATAAATTGGTTAGTCTCTAAGGTGCCACAAGTCCTCCTTTTCTTTTTGCGGATACAGACTAACACGGCTGCTACTCTGAAACCTTTAATACTTTGGTACAATTTGGGGAACTCAGGAAAGAGAAAGCCAGTTTCCCAATTTTCCTAGCTTTTGTTAATTTCAGGCCTGTGCACAATGGGGTCAATATTTCATCCTGTTTGGTGAACATTTTTTCCTCAGGTTATTTTGGGTGACATTACACCTGCAAAATTTCATACTGTTTTCAGAACCTGGATTTTCACACTGAAACATGCAAAAGTCAGAGAAAACACGGATGCTCATCTGCATGGACTTTCACATTTCAAAAAACCTCAGGGTTCCACTCAAAACCATGTGCTACGGAATTTTGCAGGTTTTGTCATGCCATTGCACCCTGTTTATTAAATTGCAATGAAATGTGGAAACTCAAATGGTGAGACTCACATTAATTGTGAATATTTTATACAACCCCAACACCCAGTCCTGCAAAATCTTACTCATGATAGCAATCCTTATGCATGCAGGCAATCAGGGCGCTGGAACATTTTGTACTGTGTGGGTGCTGAGAGCCATTGAACCAAATTGCAAACCCTGTATATGATGGAAACTGCTTCAAGCCAGGGCATGCAGCAGCACGGTCAGCAGCTCTAGTTCCAGCACCTATACAGCCAATCTGATCAATTTACGAGTAAGTTTGTGAAATCAGGCTCTAGATATTAGGATCTGAGGATCTGGCCCACAAGAGTATATTCCCCCCACCCCACCCCCGGTTGGGCACACCATATTGCACAATCAAAATCTGTTCCAGAATGTCGCAAATATACCCTTTCTTTTTATTTTGCATGTTGACTTTTATTGGGCGTTAACATTTTAGGCCATTTGCTAGGAGACGTGTTGTGCTCAGTCTGGGCTTAGAACTCCCAATGATGCTCATAAAAGCGCAATGCCAATTTTTTTACTCTATTGACAAATCAGCTCAGCTGGCCAGCAGGCCTTGAAGTCTGCAGTCAAGGTCCTCCAACCCCATCTGTGATTTATCTTGTTGATACCGGCAACAAAGGCTCAGTCCAACCTTCAGAAAGGCCATCTATATGGACTATTTGATAAAAAATGATTTATGTCCTTTCTGTCTCCTTGCCCTATCATCCTACAATATATTATAATGCAATTACAATAATCAAATTTTGGGATTAAGCACCTTAGAAAATTGTATTCTCTTGTCTCTGTTCCGCTGGACTCAGTTTATGGTGATGGCTGTGTATTAATTGCATTACATTTTGCATGTCATCCCAGATATTGGATCTGAATACTCTCATCCTAACTCTAGTACTAAATTTGTGTACGCAGTGCAATACCTTGTAAACAGAAGCCAATGTTTTTGTGTCCAAGAAAGTTAAACTATGGAATCACTTCAACCTAAAGTTTTTAGCACTTGGGAGCAAAATTGTTTAACATATTAAAGGAAAAAATATTAAAACAGGGAGGCACTTTTTAAACTTTTGCATAATTAGAAATCTAGGAGCAAATCTACACAACATTTTTCAATCACAGTGTTATTCTGGTTTTCTATACATAGGAGCTTAAACATTTGAATATGGGTCCCTTTCTTATTGATAAAAGGATACACTCACTTTTCTTAAGAATATCATGTAGGCTTTACACAAAAATCTCAAAAAATCCCATAATTTTAACTTAAAAAAGAAAGAAAATCTCCTTTAAAAATACCTAACATGAACTCACCAGAAAGCCAGTAGTTCTTGGAGGAAGGGAAATTACATTTCTTATGTAAATCTTGCCATCTGCAGCTTTGACGTGCTCGGCTGAGCACCTCTCAGTACTTCACATCAGCAGTTAGATCTTCTTTGCTCTGACGGTCTGAAAGTCACACACCGTGATTCATTCTGCTGCTCGTAATCATGTGGAAAGCAGAAACCTATAGGTATGTTTTTCAAAGTCCTGGAAAATAACACCACCCTCTGCTGTTGGTTCCATTTACAACACAGGGTGAATGAACTTTCCCCCAAGATGAACTTTAAGAATGTTCCATTTATTTACTCAAGTTGTTGGCATAATCAGTATGAAAAAGGAGATCTGAATAAAACTAGATACAGAAGCCTAGTACTCTGTTTTTAAAAAAAAAATTACACGATGTGGTTTTCGTGGCTCAGCCTTCGTTATGTGAAACCATACAAGCAGAGGTGGATTAAGATGTATTGCAGCCTTGGGCACAAAGACCATTTCCCCTCTCCCTCCTCCCCCCCCAGCATCCTATTAAAAACAAGACTGTATCAAAATGCATTAATACAAAGACTCCATTCAGTGTTTACACACTGCATTACTAAGAAAGCAAATCATATCCCAGTTCATTATGCCTAAATTAACTGCTCAATTTTGCCACACAGAAAATTAATATGGCTAGATATTATCCATACCAGCACACAAAGGTGGTCGCAGCTCATCTGGACAACACTGGCATTTCAAGAATCAGTTGTCCACAGGTCAACAAATGGTTCTTTCACCTCCCCCAATATTTTTTAACCTGACCATTATGCATGTTTTTCCACCTATTGATCCTGTTACAGTTCAGTTTTTCTACTGTGGCAGGAAGAGGTCTGAAAGACAATAGGCACAAGTCCAGAAAGTAACTTAATTAAAAGAAATAATCCTAACCTGAGGTAAAATGACTCTATTATTCATAACTTTAAGGTACAGGTTGCAGTCCATGCCCTAGCGGCGCAGCTTGGGGCGGGAGGACTCCAGCCGGGAGTGGACATTCTGGCACAGCTTGGGGCGGGAGGAGGTGGTGGTCCCCATCTTCCTTCGCCGCCTAGTCCCAGCCAGGCGCAGGAGGATGCAGGGGGAGCCCGTCACCAGCAGCGGCGAGAAGCTGTGGGCAGCCGCGAAGAAAACAACAAGCAGGTGAGGAAGAGGCGGTGGCTGCTGCTGCTCCCTTGACCACGCTCGCCGGCTGATCCCACCACTGGCTCATCCAAGAAGCCTTGCCCCAACCCCAGCCAGCAGAGCAGAGGGTGCAGCAGCTAAATCATCCTGCCCTAGCATCATGAGATTTTTCCAGAGCTCCTGGGCACAGGCCCCAGGGGTCCGTGTGTTAATCCACCACTGTCATAAAAAGACACATTACAGGTGTTGCCCAGTGTTTGTAGATAATAACAACACTGCTATAGCACCTTCCCGCTGAGGCTCTCAAAGCCCTTTACAAACATGACTGAGTTAATAAACACAGTCCAAAACACCCCTGGGAGGCAGGGACATATTATTATCCCCATCATACAAGTGGAGAAAGGTGAGATAACTAAATTATTATTGTTAATAATACAAGAGGTACATAAGTAAGAGGCCTTGTTTTAGAGGTGCTGGGCATCCCACACACCAAATCTGAATTTGATTATTTTTATCTGATTGTTCTACATATAATTAACATGCCACGTTACACTGTCATAGTGTCAGTTAACTATAGCAGTACATGGAAGAACTGTAAGACATATTCGCTGGAGGAAAAGGTGGTAGGATAACTATTTGTTCCATGTGATATAGTGGCAGAAGGCCATTCTGTGATTTACTGGGGAGAAAGGGTGAGGGCTGTAGCAAAAGTATTGCAGTTAGCCAGATCGGGTCCCTTGCAGGTACACTCTGACTGATTAATCAGTAAAACTTTGCAATGTAATAATAATGCCAACATATTGGTTTTAATGTCAGCCATATTTGCAAATAGGGATTAATGTCACAGAAGCCATTAGCGTTTTTACACGTGTCTGATCTTAGCATCTGAGTGCACAACTGAACGGTGAATAAAAAGGAAAAACCAGATACCATATCAGTGGTGAGGCTCCTAGCAGCCAGGTATCATGAATAGCACATGGTCAGGGAATGGTTGTCACAGGCTCCACGTTCTCTCCATGTCTTCAGCATTTTCCAATTTGAACTGAAACCTCTTTGGTGTTGAAGCTGCATCCTGCAATCATTTATCTTTGAGTTCTCCCTCTATATGCAATTCAGAGCATTCTCTGCCCGTCCCTATAAAACCTTATCCTGCCAATGCTCAGACTCCCCAGACAGATAGGATTTACTATTCAGCTTCAGTCAGGCAGGAAACAGGATTATAGTTTTTCATTCAAAATCCATTCCTAGGGGTATAAAGGCTCACTTAGCCTGAGGAGAGAGGCTTAAGGCTAAAAGGCAGGGGATTTGCTGTAATTTATACATTCTCTCTCCCAGGCTTTCTATAGTGTTTTTTTCCTTCTTCTTTCAAGTTGTATGATTTATAAGGGCTCTGTCGCATCGGACGCAGCATTATCACCCATTCCCAGGGAGTTTGTATGGCTTTTCTTTCCCCTTTAAATGATCATACGTAATGTGTACATCAGACTGAGCAAATAGTTCCCTCCACCATCACAGGGCCAAGCTGTGTCACAAACCCCTCACTTGTTGGCTTCAACAGAAGATCAAGGGGCTGAGGGAAGATCTTGACCCACACAGACCCGTCACCAAGTGAAAGCATGGACCAGCCAGCACCAAGGGCTATCCAACTAAAGCTGATCATCATCTATGATTTCAGAATGATATTGCCCTAACTGGGATCTTAAAGCCCAGCCATGCTGGGTTTGGCACTATAGCTTATGTTTCCAAACTTGAAGGCCTATGTAAGTGAGGCATGGAAAATCATATTTAGGGGCCTAATAATTAGAGGCACTGACCATCTGCAGCTCCCATTGAAGCCAGGAGCAGGTCCAATAGCTCCACAGTGATAGTTTGGTTCATGTCCTGTGTTAGGGCAGCTGCACTATTCAGTCGTCAGAGGACTCCTCCTGCACAGGGGAAACTCAGTGGTCTATGGAGCTAAGCCCCCTTCCTGGTCACAGGAGTAAGTTGTGCGCCTGGGGGGAATGGTGCGTGGCTGAGGCTCCCTGAAGGCCTGATCCACCGTCTGAAATAAAGGAAAAGATTCCTGCAGGCTCCAATGAGCCCTTATGCCCTAGAGCTTTTGACTACCACCTTTGTATCCCTTATCTGAGCTCTTCGGCTCCACCCACAACGTAGCACATGACTTTGTGTTCCATCTCCTCCCCAGATTTGTCTTTGGTATTTCTAGGAAGAAACCAGACTCTGTCCTTGGCATTTCGATTTTGCTTATCTGTTTGTATTACAGGTTTCTGATCCCTTCGGTGTCTTTGACCCCACATGCCTGGTTACAGAATAACTCAGCACTTTTTCTTTTTCTTTTTTTTTGGTGCCATGTACAAAATCAGAGTTCAAATCCCTTAGGAAAGCAAGGTCTCTGAGCTTTTTATTTGAATAACAATAAAAATCGTGCCTTTGCCTGTGCAATAAACATTTATTTCCAGACAAGCCTTTAATTACAGTGCATGTACACCGTACAGTGTGTCATAATGAAACAGCTAGTTGAACTATGCGGTTACAGTACGGACATGAATCAACTCTTGGGAGTAAAATATATCTGAGTGACTTTCAAACCATTTCATGAAAGCACCAGAAACAAAACACTAATTATTTTGTAAATGAGTCTGGCAAGAATTCAGCAGAAGTTTCCGTATTTCCAGAATCCTTAAGTATACCTGCTGGCAGGATTCTGAGGCCTACATTTGCTATATTAAATTACAAATCAGTATGAAAATCTACCAATGAAGGACCAGTCTGATATATTGTGAACCATTAGCTAGAATTAATGACGGTCACCAGAAAGCTGGAATCTTTTATTCTCCATTTTCCGATGGTGCCAATATGCATTTCTAGCCCTCGTAGACCCCTGAGAGGGAATCTTGATACTACTGAAGTCAATGGGAGTTTAGCTGTTGACTTCAAAAAGGCCAGGATTTCACCCCAAGAGCTCAGAATGTTGGCATTTAGGGTACGTCTACACTGAAATATAACAAACAAACCAAACCTTGCAGCAGTGAGTCTCAGAGCTCGTGTCATCTGACATGGACTCACAGGACTTGCACTACGGGGCTAAAAACAGCAGTGTGGACACTCCCGCTTGGGCTGGAGGCTAGGTTCTGAGCCCCACCCTCTTGCTGGATTTTTTTTTTTTCTTTTCAGTGTAAGCCCATGGTTCAAACTTAGGCTCAGGCCTAACCCCTCCTTCCATCTACTCACAAATCACAAAAAGAAAAGGAGTACTTGTGGCACCTTAGTGTCACAAATCACACTAACCCAAGGCTCCGCCTCAGGATCCCACGGGGGTGGAGGCTCCAAGCCTGAGTCCAGCCAGGACCCAGGGTTCTAGCCCTATTATTTTGCAGTGTACACACAGCCCACTGGACTCGTGCTCTGGGAGTCTGCCAGAAGTATCCCACAGTCTGGCTTCCTTTGTCCTCTGAACAGTCAAGGTTGGTGGACAGTCAAGTTTTCCCATGCTGCACCATGAACAAAGGGCTGGAGTGGCCATATTTTTGGGGGAAGGGGGCACTCGGAAGTCTGGATATGGGTGGTGGGATTCAACCACCCCTCCCAGGTTCGCATTCAGTGGTCAACAATTCCTAACCCAGGGTTACAATTGAGTGTAGACACCCAAGCCCTAGGTTAACAAACCCAGGCTCTGCTCACTTGAATTCTACTAACCCCGAGCTTCCATTGCAATAGACATACTCACTGAGCCAGTCCTGCCAGGCGCTGAGCACCTCAGCTCCAGTTATGGCCATCTCTGAAGGCTGTTCCTGTTGGCTGAGAGATCAAGTGGTATACTTGATATTACGTTTACGATGACGCAAACTAGTAGGACCTGATTTTTCCACTGCTTTGAACCTATCCACGGTGCCATTCTGATTTGGACAGATTCATGCTCCACAATTCTAGATCTCACTGATAATACGTAGCCTTGCCATGAATTCAGGGGACTGAACTAGATGACTTCTCGAGGTCCCTTCCAGTCCTGTGATTGTATGCTTATGAGATTGTGGTTGCTAAAATCACATTGGAATTGAAGTGGGCAAATAAAAGGAGGGTGAGAAGCAAAATGATATCTTTCAAGATCTGATGTATTGCATCTCTAATGTATATTACATACTAGCTGTTCAAGTCGTATGTTATAGGCAGGGCTGGCAGCACCACTTCTTATTATTGTTGTGTTACACTTCCAATTATAACACCCTTTTTTCTGTTTCTTGTAACATTGCCAAATATGATGTGCAAAGCAGACACTTTCTATGCCAGGTGTCTGCCTCAGGCTGACCTTTTCATTTTTTTTTTTCCCCAAAAAATGTCAGCCAAAATGCTCCAGGTTTGGAGCGGGAACTTGCAATTTGGATGCTGGGAATTTGTTCAGGGATGTGCCATTTGCGGCCCACTTGAAAATCCACCCACATTTCCCCGAGTTATATGCCTTCGAGATATTGCAGTTTGAACTTGCTTAGTAGAGGGTTGCTAGAGCTTCACAGCTTAAAGCCCCAAAGATTCTCTACATCCTGGACATGCTCCAGCCCAGGGCTGAGCAGGCCTTCCCCTGCAATTGCAGCTCTATGCAGGGGTGGGTTGGGTCACGGCCAGGCACTGGAACTGAGAGCAGGGAGCTTGTCTCTCCTGTGCTCTCGGTGAACCCTTTCTGGGCCCAAGCAGCATGGAGAAGGAAGTTGTCTGACTCAAATGCAGAGGGGACAGGAGCCTGACCTGGGGGAGGGGAACGAGGGAGAAGGAACCTGCGGTGGGGGAGAAAGGGGAATGGCTGGGCAAAGAGACAGGGAATGTAAGTTGGGGAGACTGGAATGGGGAATCTGGAGCTGGGAGACTAGGACTTGCTGGACAAGGAGGCTGGATCAGAGATGAGAGGCCTTAGGAGTGAAGGCTGGGATTGGTTAGACAAGGTGGATGGGACTGGGACAAGGAGTCGGGGTGGGAAAGAGACAAAACAGGGGCAAGTTGGAGGAGATGGGGCAAAAGGGGTCAAGTTTGGGGGGAATGGGCAAAAGAATAAGTGACCACCAGAGCACACTCCCCACCAGAAACCAAGAGTCCTGAGTCCCACCATTCCTCTGCTCTCAGTAAATATCCATCAAACCCACTGAAAGTGTCCCATCCTCCTGTAGTGCTGGTCTCCACAGAGGACAACAACCTACTACTGCTATCAGTTACTCCAGTTCAAGTGGCAGAGATCTGCGTGTTGGATTTCAAGGTTCCAACCATGCTGATGAACCATGCGGGTGTCAATATGATAGCACATGGTGGAATTTCTGGTTTTTTGTGCATATGTATTATGATTATACAGTCTTTATTACATGATCATGCATTATTTTGTCTACAAGAGTAGTTTTTGTGTGTGTAATATAATATATTGAACATTATATTGCAAAATCAAAGGGAGACTAGACTTCATGGGGCCAACACAGCAATTCAGGACGAAGACTTCCAGGAACAGTAAAGTTTTGATTCTGCAAGTCAGAATTAAGTAAGAATTGAGTCTGAATGGATTATTAGAAACAAACCATTTCGATTCCCGGTGATAGATTTTCCCTGTCCCAGGCTGTGTGGTATGTGTCCTAGGGTGTGTGGTTTTCCCGGCATAGATGGCAAGATATCTGTTGTGGCACTCCCTATTTAACAGAGATCACACTAGAGGTGTGTTGACACCATACACTCCTTACTGGGCGTGTAGAGTACATAGACTGCACGCACCCCCAGCACAAGTATGAATCGTGTAGACAGTGAGGCACTGCTTATGTGAGTAAAGACACATCTGAACCTTAAGGTATGTACCGTACTACACGGCTTTCTACATATCCAAGCTGTGCCTTCCCCATCCACACTCCTAGTTTTAGCAGTGTCGTGTCCCACTGCCACCTCTGTTTGGAATCTTTCCCTGTCACAGGGAGACTCCAGCAGCGGGGCTGCCGAAGCCTTGCCCTGCTGTCGGGAAAGTCTCCCTGCTGTCTGAGGTGTCCCCTGCTGCCTTCCCCCTGCCAGAGCCTTTCAATGACATGCACAACTGCACATCACAACCTGCTTTTCACTGTGGCACGTAGCTCCACAGACCCTACACCCCACCACCAGTCGCTGCTCCCTCTCTGCCTCCACACATGGGGCTAGAGTCACTGATGCGGCACTGACCATATACCCTTTGAGCAGTGCCACCTCCAGAAACCTAAAATTGGGCAAAGGAGAGCTGGAAGGGAGCAGGACCTCTATACCCGAGCTTAATATGAAACTGGAAAGTTAAAGATTACATGACCTTCAATGGACAGTGCCATCTATAGATAACTTTTCCTGCATATGCTTCTTATACAAATTCTATAATCTAACGAGTAAATAATCCATATCAACACTAGACCACCTACAATATTCCCAAATTCTTAGATACTATGCTGAAGAACTTTTTAATGTCAAAGTTACTAGGGTACATTGTCATCTAGAAGTGTAGGAAATTTGACCACATAATTCTGATTAAACTTAGTCAGAGTTACATATATAAACATAGAGAAAAGAATGTTCTTAGAAGATGATAAAATATTTTCATTCTTATGTTACGGGAGAAGACTGTTTATTAAGTGATTATCCTGACCTTGTACTTTACAAGAACAGAATGTTCTTTAAATTATAACCATCGCTAAGACAGAACGTGCCTCACCAAAAGAACTAACTTTTCCAATGCAGTATCTAATTGTCAATCTTGCTCAGAACCAGAAGGAAGTCAGTGACTTTGGTGTCAACAGTTGCCCTTTTTTTGCCTGACATTTTTCCACTTAATGTTTACACACTGTACTCCGTCTAAATGTAGCCAGTTTAAAACACATGGCTGAAGGTTACAAGATCATGTTCAAGAAAGAGGGTTAGATTCTGTGTTGCTGGTTGTGAAGATGATCAAAGAAAGCACATACAGATGGGGCGAAAAACCACTGGGGTTCACAAAATTGCCTGGTTGCAGCTGAAATTTCCATGAGGCTTCATTCTGAAAAGGAACAGAAGCTGACATTTTGCTGCTCTGCCACAGCAAGAACAAAACAGGAGCAGGAAACAGGATTAAAGTAGCTCCTAAAAAAGGGATTAAATAAATTTGGAGAGCTATAACGTTGTGATTAGGGTGTGATGCGTTTAACACCTTGGAGTATCATTTACAGGGCTTGATGTGATGTAAGATCTTGGCTACTCATGGTATTTTGAGCCTCCTCGTTGTCTTTCAGTATCCAACAGAGAAAATACAGTAAGTCCAGGAACACTGCATGCATCCGATGAAGTGAGCTGTAGCTCACGAAAGCTTATGCTCAAATACATTTGTTAGTTTCTAAGGTGCCACAAGTCCTCCTGTTCTTTTTCCAGGAACACTGTTGTTCCTGAAAGCATTAGTCCTGAATTATTGTATTGGTTTCATAATGTCCCTTTGATTTTACAATATAATGTTCTCTCTATTAAATAGAATGTAATATCTAACTAGATAATGCATAGTATAATATATATAAGCATGGCAGAATTTTATTTTTTTACAATTTTGAGGGATAATAGCAATGTTTATTTTTAAACTTTTAAAATTTTGTAATGATTTAAATTTTCACAGTTATTGGAAATTAAGTGGGGGGAGCCAGATCATAATTATTTCATGACAATAGACATTGCAATTCAAAAAGTTAAATATTTATAACCATTAAAACACAAATTGTCCACATCATACGTCAAAATACACAAATAGTCTTAAATCAAACCCTAACACAGTCTGCTAAGTGCAGCCCGGGCAGCTCTGCACACTCAGGTTGGTAGATGTTCAGGTTATCCGTGTCGCTATCCTCGCCCTGCCAACGTAAAGGCTGCGCTCCCTTGGACACCGGGGTGAGGAGCACCATGCACCTGCTAGGGTTGCCAGCTTTCTAATCGCACAAAATGCCCTAGCCCCGCCCCTTCCCAGATACCCCACCCCCTGCCCCATCCCTTCCCTGAGGCCCTGCCCCCCACTACATTCCCTGCACTCAGTGGCTGGCTCTCCCTCACCCTCACTCACTTTCATTGGGCTGGGGCAGGGGGTTGGGGAGGGGTGTGAGAGGGGGTGAGGGCTCTAACTGGGGGTGCAGGCTCTGGGGTGGGGCCAGTAATGAAGGGTTCAGGGTGCGGGAGGGGGCTCCAGGCTGGGGCAGGGGTGCAGGAGGGCATGAGGGCTCTAACGGGGGGTGTGGGCTCTGGGATGAGGCCAGAAATGAGGGGTTCAGGGTGCAGGAGGGGGCTCCGGGCTGGGGCAGGGGGTTGGGGTGCGGGAGGGGTGAGGGCTCTGGCTGGGGGTGCGGGCTCCGGGGTGAGGCAGAAATGAGGGGTTATGGGTGCGGGAGGGGGCTCCGGGCTGGGGCAGGGGGTTGGGGTGCGGGAGGGGTGAGGGCTCTGGCTGGGGGTGCGGGCTCCGGGGTGAGGCCAGAAATGACGGATTCAGGTGTGGGAGGGAGCTCCGGGCTGGGGCAGGGGGTTGGGGTGCGGGAGGGGTGAAGGCTCTGGCTGGGGGTGCGGGCTCCGGGGTGAGGCCAGAAATGAGGGGTTCAGGGTGTGGGAGGGGGCTCCGGGCTGGGGCAGGGGGTTGGGGTGCGGGAGGGGTGAGG
Organism: Natator depressus; assembly: GCF_965152275.1. NCBI lineage: Eukaryota > Metazoa > Chordata > Testudines > Cheloniidae > Natator > Natator depressus. The sequence goes on from NC_134243.1 coordinate 76,955,817, forward strand.
GCTCTGGCTGGGGGTGCGGGCTCTGGGGTGAGGCCAGAAATGAGGGGTTCAGGGTGCAGGAGGGAGCTCCAGGCTGGGGCAGGGGGTTGGGGTGCGGGAGGGGTGAGGGCTCTGGCTGGGGGTGCGGGCTCCGGGGTGAGGCCAGAAATGAGGGGTTCAGGTGTGGGAGGGGGCTCCGGGCTGGGGCAGGGGGTTGGGGTGCGGGAGGGGTGAGGGCTCTGGCTGGGGGTGCGGGCTCTGGGGTGAGGCCAGGAACAAGGGGTTCAGGGTGCGGGAGGGGGCTCCGGGCTGGGGCAGGGGGTTGGGGTGCGGGAGGGGTGAGGGCTCTGGCTGGGGGTGCAGGCTCCAGGGTGAGGCCAGAAATGAGGGGTTATGGGTGTGGGAGGGGGCTCCGGGCTGGGGCAGGGGGTTGGGGTGCGGGAGGGGTGAGGGCTCTGGCTGGGGGTGCGGGCTCCAGGGTGAGGCCAGAAATGAGGGGTTATGGGTGTGGGAGGGGGCTCCGGGCTGGGGCACGGGGTTGGGGTGCGGGAGGGGTGAGGGCTCTGGCTGGGGGTGCGGGCTCCAGGGTGAGGCCAGAAATGAGGGGTTATGGGTGTGGGAGGGGGCTCCGGGCTGGGGCACGGGGTTGGGGTGCGGGAGGGGTGAGGGCTCTGGCTGGGGGTGCGGGCTCCGGGGTGAGGCCAGAAATGAGGGGTTCAGCTGTGGGAGAGGGCTCCGGGCTGGGACCTCGCTGCTCCCCTCGGGACAAAGGAGGCTCCAACCTGGGGTCTCAGGCTGCTGCCTCCCCCCCGCCTCGCCCGTCTCACGTCACAGCCGAGCCGAACCCCGCCCCGCCCCGCCTCCCAGGCAACGCCCCCTCCTCAGGCCCCTCCCATCTCCGGGTCGCCGCGGGCCATGACGTCATCGCGCTAGGCCGTGCTGAGGCGGTGTGCGTGGCGTGTTTGCGTCACTATGAGCCGCGACACCGGAAGCGGGAGCGGTTGGGCCTTGGGGCTCCGCGGCTCGCGCTCGGGCAGCATGAGGGGATGGCTGCTGCGGGCTTGGCGGGAGGGAGTCGCCGCTGCCGCCACCCGCGGGCTGGCCGAGCTCGGGGCCCCCCGGGGGAAGCCCCCGTGGCGGGTGCTGTTCTTCGGCACCGATGACTTCGCCGCCGAGTCCCTGAGGGCGCTGGAGGCCGCCAGGTGCCGGGGGGGGGGCCGAGGAGGGAGGACCATGGGGAGGGGGGTGAGCGGGTCCATGGAAGGTTTGGGGGGGAGACCGTGGGGGTGGGAGGAAGGGAGGTGGGGACCAGGGGGAGGGTGAGCTGGGACCAGGGGAGGAGAGGATGGGTGGGGGGGGGCTGGCATGGGAGGGTGGGAAGGGAGGGATCGAGGAGTGAGGACCATGGGGAGGGGGGATGAGCGGGTCCATGGAAGGGTTGGGCAGCGGGCTGGGGCGGTAACGGGGTTGAGAGGGGAGGTTGTGAAGGGGTGGGAGACCGTGAGGGAGGGAAGTGGAGACAAGCAGGAGGGTGAGACGGGACCAGGGGCGAGGACGATGGGGAGCAGGGGTGGTGGTGAGGGGCCACGAGGTGGGGTAGGTTGGGGTGCCTGGGGGAGCAGAAAGAAAGGAGCAGCTGTTTCTCCACCTGTTGTTCGTAGAGAGGCTTTGCCTTCCCTTCCTAGCTGTGCTGGTCACTCACTGGCATATGCCGCCTTGTCGTTCTACCACAGGGAGCCCAGGGAGGAGCCGCTCATAGACAGGCTGGAGGTGGTGACCCTGCCATCCCCTTTGCCGAGGGGTCTTCCCGTGAAAAACTGCACCAAACAGTTTCAACTCCCAACCCACGACTGGCCGGATACAGGACCCAGTGGCCAGTTTGACGTCGGGGTGGTGGCATCGTTTGGGCGCCTTCTGAGTGAGGACCTCATTCTTCAGTTTCCATAGTAAGTCAGACATGGTGGAGCAGCAGCATGTTTTCGGGTATGATATGTTTCTTGTCATCTAGCCTTTGGTTATAGTAGCATGTGAAAAGACCATCTGAGCTTTGGGTCTTTTGCATTCTTTAAAGGGACAGCATCAACTCAAAAACCAGTCATTTTTCAAAAAAAGTTGAGTCATTGCAATGCTAAGCTTGTTGCTGAGTTCCACAGCAGATTTTAATGGCTTTGAAAATCACAAGCTCTGCAAACTGTGAAAACTAATTATGCAGAAAGGCTATCAAATGTGCAAAGTTAATAAACTGAACAAAATAGCGAAATTTATTTTCTTGAGTCTGTTCCAGTTAGCTTGGGTGCTGCTTGTAACAATAGTAGATTCAAAAACGTTGACATATGGAAATGACTTAAAAAAAGTTAGAGGTCCTTCTAAATATGTGGTATGTTCCCCTTACTACTTCTGTTCCCATTCCCGTGTTCACTTGTTGCCAGACATTAAAGCTGTATAGTGTAAATATGCCTGTAAAATGGCTGCTTTGCTCTTAGGATTGGCATTTTAAATATGACTTAGTGAAACTGATTGAATTTTCAATACATCTGAAGAGCTAAAACATGTTTTTATAAGAAGGAAGTTCAGTATAATAAATGGTTAATACCCATTTATATGTGTTATAGAATTACTGGTCCTATTCTAATTTTAAAATATTCTGATTCAGTGGCGTCTTGAATGTCCATCCCAGCTATCTCCCAAGGTGGCGTGGCCCTGCACCGATAGTCCACGCAGTGCTTCATGGTGATACAGTAACTGGGGTGACAATTATGCAAATTAAGCCTAAAAGGTACAGCAAACATTTTAAAAAAGATTCAATCACTGCAATGTCTGTCTTTAACAAATATTAAGTTAATACTGTGTTGAATAGTCATTCTTTTTAAGTTAAATAGTATTGACGTTAATTTCATTTAATTAAAATGGATCTATGCACCCACACAGATGGTTTAATATTAAGTACTTTCAAACAGTTCAGAAGTTTTACCTGAACTGCTGTGACTCGTCATGTATACAGCTTGTGAGTGGACAAATTGATTTATCACAGCTGTCTGTTAAGCACTTTGTGCTGTACAAGTCAAAAATAGCACGAGATCTGCAGGACTACTGATCTCAGCTCAACTGTGCAGTAAAACTGGTAAATTACCTCTCTCCTCTGATCTGCTTTTCTAGATGCTATATGGTGTACTCACAGGTTCTACAAACTTGTTCATTTCTGAAACTGAACATGAAATGAAATGGCATAGTGTACCGAGTACATTAAAAGGTACATGCTATGCCCCTTTACTGTGGACCTGTCTGTTTTTTAGCTATACTAGAGGAATATTCTTCCTGTCCTACTTCTGTTGGATAACATATCTCAACAATGTATGAAATTCACCTTGAATATTTCAGGCCGTTTTTCTTTTGAGGTGAAGCACTTGGAATTGTAAGTCCAGTATTCAGACCAAAATTGTACATGAGAGCTAGTGTGAATGAAGTGATAGTCCACTAGAGGAAGAAGCTAATGCATATGTTTTTTTATTTTTAGGTTTGATGTAGGTCCAATTATTAAGCAGGAAAAGTTTGCTGTTCCTTCCCAGTGCACAGCAAAAGAACTAGAAGCAATATTATCAAAGTTGGGTGCAAACATGGTAAACCTACGCACGTAACTGTCCACTTTATTCATTGCGTTGTCGTCAGTTTCCATTCTGAGAAGCATTCCTTGTTATGAGCTATTTGTAAATGCATTAGAAAACAAAGGCGTACAGTCCCTCAATACACAAACCTAACTGCTTTTAATGCTACCATGATTTAACTGCAAGCTTTGACAGGAAAATAGATATAGGTGGTCTGAAATTTGGCAGTTCTGAGCATCCTGCGTTGCTGAAAAGATGCATTGGCAGTACTGGTGTCCCAGTCTATTAACTGGTTCCAGTGGACACTAGTTCTGGTTTAACTGTCCAGAGCACAGGCACTGTCCTTTATTTTTCCGGGTGGGTGATCCACACCCATTCCACCAAGAGGCCCTGCTCCCACTCCACCCCTCCCCCAAGGCCCCATCCTCACTGTGCCGCCTGCCCACTGCTAAACAGCTGTTCAGGGGTGGCTGATGGGTATTGAACACCCACTATTTTTTTTTCTGTGGGTGCTCCAGCTCCGGAGCACCCATGGAGTCAGCCCCTATATCCAAAGAACAACTTTTTAAACACACTGTATGAATACTCAGGCTGACACTGCTTCCATTGAAGTCAGTGGCAGATTTTTCACTTGATTTTACACCCAGTGACACTAGCAGGCTAGCTGCCAGCATAAGGTTGAGGAATTTTCAATTTTAATTGGAAAAAATTAGTTTATAGCACAGTTAAGTGTGTTCTTAGTTCAGTGAAATGAGTTTCTTTTGAGCTTTTAGAAAGTTGGACTGATCAAAATGTTTGCGGCTTTAAAAGTCTTGGAGGAATGCTACTGGCAATATATCTAATATAATGCTCATGTGCTATTTAAATTTGTTCTGTACAAAGCCTTTTTTTTGTTTTTCAGCTCATTTCAGTTTTGAAAAACTTACCTGAAAGTTTAAAAAACAAAAGGGAGCAACCAAATGAAGGAGTAACATTTGGTAGGTACTGAGTATTTAATGCAAATTGTATGTTTTCATTTTTTTTCAATATTACCTGGGTATAGAATTCAGTTCCTGTGATCCTACATTGTGTTTTTTGGGCACCCTTGTATGTGTTAGTTCTTATTTAGGGCTGTGTCTGTATCTCTTGAAATCAACGGAAAACTTCCAATGACTTCTGTGTTAAAGGATTAACATCATGGGGGAGGCGGGGGGGTAGAACACTGCAGAATCTTTCCTTAGATTCCAGCAGTAACAATTTTCTGACAGCCTCTACAACCGCTAAAGGAAAGACTACATCTCAAGATTCTAATCGTTTCATGCTGTTCCTGTCTGAGTTACCAGAAAATTAACTCTTTGGCTTGAGCATAGGTGTTGTTAACTTGTGTGATCTTCTAGTCCTGGTGGTGCAACAAGAAGACAGACTTAAATGCTTTTAATGGCTTTACAAATTACACTTTAAGTTATTCAGTTGTAAATAAACACAAAGCAAAAATGTAAAGTCTCTTTTTTTGCTTTGCTTTTTTTCTAGCTCCTAAAGTCACTGTTGCTATGAGTTGTATAAAATGGGAAGAACAAACTCCTGAGCAGATATTACGACTACAACGTGCCATAGGAGCTACAGTAAGACAAAATAGAAATAATTTTTTAGAAGCTTTCCTATAAGGTAAATCTCACCCTAATTGGGTGTTGATGCGTTAGCCTTTTAAATGGTGGATTGGCTCTTTTTAGAGAGGCAAAGCAGTCAAGTTGCATGAGGATAGGACATGGATCCAAGAACATCTCCTGAGTTCTAATGCTAGCTCTGTTAACTTACTGTGACCTTGCCAAGTTATTTAACTTCTCTGCTTCAATTTCCCTGTCAGTAAAATGGGGATATCTATGGTACTTCAGAGAGTGCATTCATTCAGAGGAATGATGCTATATTTGTGAAGTACTGAGAAGTTATGGTTAACTGTTTTAAAGGATGCAAATGTATCCTTCAGATATTAACTACAAACATACCAGGTTTGTGTACACACATTTCTTGTTTGTGAAGCGTTAAAATTTCACAGGTATAGGAGTTCTTGAGTCCTCCATCCAAGTGTATTTAGGTATTTATCATTCACTCTTAGTGCTAGAGTAACTCTTTTTTTAATATGTAGTTTAATATGGTTGTAAAGAAGTTTGAGAGGAAGGAATAGGAGAACGAACAAAAAAGATCAGGTGCTTATATGCATGATGACCTGTAGACAGTCCACCCTACCAGGAATAGTCCCTAAACCTTTGCCTTAGTGCTGTTTACCACACTTTTCACATGAAAAAACAAAGTAGTTGACTGAGACTCCTGTAAAAATGTTCTCAGTTTGTCATATCTCCTTATGTATTTCCAGCTTCCATTGCAGACATTGTGGATGGGAAATACTGTTAAACTTCTGGATTTTGTGGAAGTGCATAACATCCGCAGCTTTGCTGGTATTTACTATAATCTGTTAACATTCTCTGCTACATGATTTTACAAACCCTGACAGTGATTTAATTTAATTGGAAGTGAACATGAAGCTATGCTAGGCGACAGTTACATGATGCAAGTTTTTAACTAGGAGTCTAGTGGAATTAAACAAGACTAAATATTCTCATCTAAATGCATAGAAACTTATAAATTGCTCTCAATGTATTTTTATTAATGACTTGGATAATGCTGTGAAGAATGTGCTTCTAAGATTTGCAGATGACACCAAGGGGAGCGCGGGAGAGGGGTTGCAAACACTTCAGGATTAGAATGATCCTGACAAATTGGAGAGTTGGTCTGAAATCAACAAGATGAAATTCAGTAAAGACACATGCAATGTACTACCTTTAGGAAGGAGAAGCCAAATGCATAAATCCAAAATGGGGAATAACTGTTAGCAGTACTATTGCCTAGCCAAAGGACTTGGGGGTTATAGTGGATCACAACCTGAATGAGTCAATATGATGCAGTTACCAAAAAAAGGCTATTGTCATTCTGAGGTGTATTAACAGGACTGTCGTATTTAAGAGACAGGAGTTAATTGTCTCACTCTACTTGGCAATGGTAAGGACTCAGCTGGAGTTCTGTTCCCAATTCTGGGTGCCACACTTTAGGAAAGATGTAGATAAATTGGAGAGAGAGTCCAGAGGAGAGCAACAGAGATGATAAAATGTTTAGAAAACCTGACCTATGAGGAAAGGTTAAGTCTGGATATGCTTAGTCTTGTTTAAAAAGAAAAAAAAAAAAAAGCTGAGTGGGGGACTGGATAGGACTGGATAACTGTCTCAAATACATTAAGGGCTGTTATAAAGAGGAGGATGATCAGTTGTTCATCTCTACTGAAGGTAGGACAGGATGTAATAGGCTTAATCTGCAGGAAGAGAGACTTAGGTTAGGTAGTAGGAAAAACTTTCTAACTATAAGTGTAATTGAGTTCTGGAATAGGGTTCCAAGGGAGGCTTTGGAATCCCCATTGTTGGAGGTCTTTAAAAACAGGTTGGACCAACACCTGTCGGTGATGGTCTAGGTTTACCTAGCCCTGCCTCTGCATAGGTGGCTAGACTAGATGTCCTCTTGAGGTCCCTTCCAGCCTTTCATTTCTATGATTCTATTATTTTCTGTGTCTGGTAAAATTAATAGTTATAGGCGTAGACCTGTTGAGCCTGGGTCATCCATAAGGAAGGCCAGCCTCTCTTTTGTGTTTCCTGAAATCCTCTCTCAGGGGAGATGGGTAACATCCAGAAGAAGTTAATGGTACCTCTAGTATCTACTGCATTGACTGTTTTGTTTGGGGACCTATTAGAAAGCAGTGTGCTGCAGAGTGTGGCTTCACTAAGTCCCCTACAGAGCAAACATGCCTTTATTACTACAAGGGAGCTTATGCATGCTTTTGGAAAAGTTGGGGACCATGCTAGATATTTTCTGTTATTTATGGGACACTTTCACCCCTTACTCTGACTTGCTCCTCTCTGCTATATATCATAAAGAACAATGAGGGTTTTTGTGCAAACCGGTAACTGTCATAACTTTTTTACATAACTGTCTAGTTTCAGAACAGGCATAAAAATAAGTTTCATGTTTTTTACTCTTATTCAGTAGCGTGAAAATGCAAGAAGTTCCTATTTGTTTGCAGATCAACTATTAAATGAGCATGGAATTGTTCCAGGATCAGTATTATACCATAAATCGTCACAGACATTGGTGGTACGTTGCAAGGTATGTTTTCTGCCTTTGCTTTCTATTCAGGGTTCTGAAGATGATTTTTAGACTGCTACATCTGTTTTTAATAATCTGCACCCTAACATAAGAATGATCAGACTTTAACAAACTTAGCTAGTAGGTAGAGTCCTTAGTGTGTGCATCTTTTATCTTCCTTTCTAGGAAGGCTGGGTCGGAGTCAAAACTGTCATTTTAAAGAAGAAGCTTACAGCTGCTGACTTCTATAATGGGTACTTACATCCCTGGTTCCAGCAGAATTCAAAAACGCTTTATAGGGACTGCAGATTTCATACTCTCAAACTTACCACAGTGAAGAAGACTGAAAGAAAAGGAAATGGTGGTGTACAATATAAAACAAAGTGCATGAAATTTGTCAAACAGGATGACTGTAAATGAATAGAAACATTAAAGTATTTCATCGTCCATTACAATAAATGAAGCAGGAATTTCTTTAAAGGTGCTTCAACTGCAAAATGTGTGATATTGGTATCATCAGCCAAGAAGATTTCCTCATTACTCTTTTACGAAGCACTACGTTTTATTCCTTAAGAGAAGAGCACACGTTCGTGAATGCCTAACTAAGACAATGAATAACCCTGTTTCTGTTGTTAGACAATAAATTATTTTTACACAAAATTTAAAAAAGCTTGATTTTTTTTTTTTTCCAGCATGGCTTTGTCAGAGGGTAGATCAATATAGTTCTGTTTTAATTATGCTTATCTGACAAACTTAAAGTAGTTTGTCCTTAAATGGTATAGGAAATTAATGAGAAACACTTTTTTACCTGCAAGGTCCTGTTCGTGTGAAACAAAACCTATTTTGGTAAGTAATATCTGCCAAAATCCTACTGGATCCAGATATATTTATTTGTACAAAGGCATATGGTAATTGTGTAGTATTTCAGGCTCAGATTTGTAATTTTTCATTAGTAGAACATTTTCAAGTGAAGTCCACAAGTGGGAATTGTCCAGAAGGATAATATTGGTATAATTTTGCATGCTTTTATCTAAAATAAACTAGAGAACACAAAGCAGAAATTTAGCCTCTAAATCAATACCCACTGGAATTAGAATTGTTCTCTTAGAGTGCACACCATTTGGCTAGTGTTTGGTTGGATGACGGCCATCCAGAAAAGTTGTGTCTCTAATGGAAGAAAAGCTAGTAAAATTTTGGCACTGAACACATACATTGAATTAACTGTTTGTTTATGGTCATTCAAACATTTTGACGTTTGTAGAATATAGGAAACAGTACTTTGTTCTGATGATGTTTTGGGGAAATGTAGAAGGCTTTATTGCTTCATCTGGATGCAGGGATATCTCTTGATTAATGACGGCAGTCTGGAATGCTTTTCTGTCATCCAGGCTTATCACACAGATCTTTCAAAAACCCACTTTAGTGCTTGACATTAGAGGAAACAGCCAGAAGTTTAGTACTTTCTTTTGAAGAAAAACTTTTTTCTACCAGATGATGAAAGTGTCAATTTTTAAAGAAAAAAGGGTCAAGAAGCCCTATTTTCCCAAAGAGGAGACAGGACTGGCCAGTATTGGCTACAGAACAGTAACCAGCAAACCCCAGCCCTTACATGCTTTGTGCTTTCGTCTTTCAGAGTTGCACTGTGCTTACATAGTCAAGATTAAAATTGCAAGAATCTTATTAAATTGTCCTTTTAAAGTATCTAAGTAGAAATTCCCCCCCCCCATAAAATGACTTTATATTTACATTTAAGGTTATTTAATAGAACTATGATTTGTATTATGGTAACGCTTTTGTTATGCTTGTAAACTAACCTTTGCCACTAGGCTTAAGTTGTCATTTACATAGATTTTGGACAATTATCTTCAGCGGTTTATAGTCGTCCAACTCTGGAAATAACTAAAGTTTAGAAAAACAATGGGACGAACCTCTGGCATTTATAAACAGGACTTGAAAATTGTATCGAACAATTTATTAGAGCCTACCAGCTGGAGGTATAGATGAAAAACAGGAGGTACCAAAGAATTCTAGGGGCAACCTCTTAGAAGCCTGCCATCTTCAGTTGTGGGGATTGCATATAGTGCTGGGATTTTTAGCAACTTTCTATCCTTGAAGCTGCTTGGGGATTTCCATGTATTGTAGCAACCTCTGGCTTGTAGGTGTACGATAGAACTTGGAAGTTCCACCACCCTCTAGCTGCTGGAAGGGGGAAGATGCATTCTGTTCCTCCTTTCCCCTTTGGAACCTTCTAGCTGCTATGTATTGCCCTTTTGCAGAACGTATGGGCTGCTGTGAAGGGGGCTGGTCTTTGCTACTCTACCCTTCCCAGTCTCCTGCCTGCTGAGGTAAGATGGAAGTGTAAAATATTTGGGTTGGTGGGGGAATGATGGAGTGGGGGCGGAGGGAGAGAGAGAGCTTTTCTGGGAATAACCCTAGTGCTCATGTCTGCTCCTACATGTAGCTTTCTCAAGCAGCGTGACATTGACTTGATTCTTGATAGCATTACTATTGCCTATGAGGTCCTGAATAGCAGCAGTGAAACTTTGGAGTGTTGCTAATTTCACTTTTTGGCTGCTTGGGGGAAGCTGGAGAATCAACAGAGCTACTGGAGCTGTTTGCAAACTCAGGAAAACACACTGCATCGGTTTCCATTCAGTTCATATTTTGCAAAGTTATCAGTGAAATCCTAAGGGCTGTATACTTTACAAAAAGTTGTGTAAGTTCTATAGAAGTAAATGGCTCAAGTTCTCGCAGTCACTAAGTAAAGTTTCTCATGTTGGTGGAGATGCTTCAAGTTCTGGATATGCCCAGACTTCATGCTTTAACCTCTCCCTCCTGGTCTATCTAGGGTTGCCTTGTTGGACACCTCAATCTTTCGATGGCAGTGTGTGTACACTTTCAGATGTAAAGAAGGATGTGACTAAAGCTGGAAGAGAAACACAGACCATAAAGTTATTCTAAATGTGTAGACACCAAGGTGGCAGGCATCCTAGAAATAGCTCAGATGCATTGGGCAAGAGAGGAAAAATCCATTAAAAATGCCTTACATTATATAACATGGAGGAAAACGTTTTAATGGAATACACGTCACAATATTTTTCTTACTGCCCTCAATCTATCCATGAATCTGTAACAGGTTTCCCAAAACATAGACTCTTCCAAGATGTTTAGGCCTCTGACTCATAATGTAAACCTGGACACAGTATCATGGTAAAAGACTGGATCGTGTTGAGAATTTATGTCACTTTGAAATAACTGCACATAAACAGGGCTGTAACTTGTTACGCTTTTATGAGTTACAAATATTAAACTGAGCCTGTGTTTAGAAACTGAGACAGATGCTCAAACTAATGCCTTCTGCCCACTTCTCAGCTAGTGGTCTGATATTTGACTCTTCTAATTTTTTCTAGCTCAACTTTTCCACCAAGGACAAGGAGATTAGCTTGTTAATGTCATTTATCTTTCTTGCATCTCTGAAAGCAAGATGGGTCTCAGACTAGGTTTTATGTACAATTTTAATTGTTGTATTTCAGTTTTTTCCTCCCTTGTTTTCCATAAGCCTTCTTCCCAGCGAGAGCCGGTTGGAAATTTTCCATCAATGTTTTTTTTTCTGTGGGAAATGTGTTTTCCACCAAATGAAAATTTTTTTCCTGGGAAAACTGATTTCTCTATTAGAGAAAATCAGCGTACTTTGTCTTGTCTCGACCCAAAATGAAACCATTTTGGTTTTTCAAAGGCTCTTTCACCTGTACATCTACCAATGTGATATATGCCATCATGTGCCAGCAATGCCCCTCTGCCATGTACATTGGGCAAACTGGACAGTCTCTACATAAAAGAATAAATGGACACAAATCAGATGTCAAGAATTATAACATTCATAAACCAGTCGGAGAACACTTCAATCTCTCTGGTCACTCGATTTCTGATCTCAAAGTGAGTATCCTTCAACAAAAAAAACTTCGAAAACAGATTCCAACGAGAGACTGCTGAATTGGAATTAATTTGCGAATTGGATACAATTAACTTAGGCTTGAATAGAGACTGGGAGTGGTTGAGTCATTATACTAAGTGAAACTCTTTCCCCTTGTTTATCTCCCCCCCTGTTCCTCAAACGTTCTTGTTAACTCCTGGAAATGTGCTGGAAATGGCCCACCTTGATTATCACTTCAAAAGGTTTTCTCCCTCCACCCCACTCTCCTGCTGGTAATAGCTCATCTTAAGTGATCGCTCTCCTTACAATATATATTTTTTTCATGGTCTGTATGTATATATCAAATCTCCTCACTGTACTTTCCACTTTATGCATCCGATGAAGTGAGCTGTAGCTCACGAAAGCTTATGCTCAAATAAATTGGTTAGTCTCTAAGGTGCCCCAAGTACTCCTTTTTCTTTTTGCGAATACAGACTAACACGGCTGCTACTCTGAAACCTGTCATTTTGGGGTCAGTTTGGCATTAATGTATGTCCCCTTCAAGTGTGGTGCCTACTGGAAGCCCTATAATCCTATGGGCCAGAGTCCCTGGCCAGACTTTTCTCCCATGATGCATCACAGCCTCCCCTTGGCTGAACTGGCATGGGAGACGTTGTCTGGCTGGGGAGCTGGCCTATTGGGAAGAATGAGGCTGGGTATCAGCTGAATGACAACTCCTATAAAATACTGTGGTAGCTCAGGACAATGGAGTTCATTGTCAAACTGAGGCAAAATTATTTGGCTTGACAAGAAACCCCAGCCTTTAACAAACTTAGCTACTAAGTAGAGTCCTATGGGAACAAAATATAAGGGATAAAGGAGGTCAGGAGAGCTGGTCATTTCTCAATGAGACCATATTAAAGGCACAACTGCTGATACAAAATAGAGAAAGTAACAGTAAGAAGCCACTATGACTCCCATCAGGAGCTCTTTAATGACCTGAAAATCAAAAAGGAATCCTACAAAAAGTAGAAACAGGATAGATTGCTAAGGAGGAGTACAAATGAATGGCACAAGCATATAGGGACAAAATGAGTTAGATCTAGCAAGGTACATTAAAGAATCTCTTATTGTCTTAATACATTCGGACCAAGAGAAAGATGAAAGAAAGTGTATGCCCTCTATGTAGAGGGGAAGGACAGCTAATAATGATATCAAGAAGGCTGAGGTGTTTAACACTTATTTTGCTTCAGTCTTCACTAAAAAGGTTAATGATGGCCCCTACTCAATGCAATATTAACAAGGGGGTAGGAACACAAGCCACAATAGGGAAAGAACAGGTTAAAGAATATTTAGATAAGTTAGATGTATTCAAGTCAGGAGTGCTTGGTGAAATTCATCTAGGGCACTTAAAGAGCTAGCTGAACGAATCTTAGAACCCTTAGTAATTATGTTCAAGAACTCATGGAGGACAGGTGAGGTCCCAGAGGCCTGGAGAAGGGCAAACATATCTATCTTTAAAAATGGAGAATAAAGATGACCTGGAGAATAAAGAAGACCTGGGGAATTATAGACCAGCCAGCCTAACTTTAAAACCTGGGTACATACCAGAGCAAATTATTAAACAATCGGTTTGTAGGCACTTAGAGGATAATAGGGTTATAAGGAATAGCCAGCATGGATTTGTCAAAGATGCATCATGTCAACCCAACCTAATTTCCTCCTTTGACAATGTTACTGGCCTAGTGAATAGTGGGGAAGTGATACAGGCGATGTATCTTGATTTTAGTAAGGCTTTTGACACAATCCTACATGACATTCTCATGAGCAAACTAGGAAAATGTGGTCTAGATGAAATTCCTATAAAGTGGGCGCACAATTGGTTAAAAAAACATACTTAAAAGAGTAGTTATCAAGAGTTTGCTGTCAAACTGGGGATGGAGGGTGGCAGTCCAGTGGGGCCCTGCAGGGGTCAGTGCTGGGGCTTGTACTTATTCCGTATTTTCAATTACTAGGAAAATGGAGCGGAGAGTATGCTTATGAGATTTGTAGAGGCCACCAAGCTAGTAGTGGTTGCAAGCACTTTGGAGGACAGGATTAGAATTCAGAACAACCTTGAGAAATTGGAGACTTGTTCTGAAATCAACCAGATGAAATTCCATAAGCACAAGTGCAATGTACTACACTTAGGAAGGAAAAAAATAAAATGCACATCTACAAGATGGGGAATAACTGGCTAGGCAGTAGTACTGCTGAAAAGGACTTGGGGGATCACAATATGATGCAGTTACGAGAAAGGCTAATTTAATTCTGGGGTGTGTTGTGTTGTATTTAAGACACAAGAGTTAATTGTCCTGCTCTACTTGGCACTGGGGAAGCCTTGTCTGGAGTATTGTCTCCAATTCTGGGTGCCAGATTTTAGGAAAGATGTGGACAAATTGGAGAGAGTCCACTTGTGACATTGATTAGTTGTGATGTCACACAACTGTGGCTTCATAAGTAATCATAGGAATCTCCTTAATATAGAGGAATGGAGGAAATAAATCACTTAACGTTTAATGCAAAGATCATTTCTAGCACACAGTGGAAAGGAATCTAGTGATTATGCAAAGTGCTGCAGTTGCAGAACAGATAGCCTAGACAGTGCCACGCCAGCTTTTTACACACCTCACCAACATACTTGATCTGTGAGAAGGTAGGTCAGTGTGTCTGCCCATTTGGCCCTGACCAAAAGGAATAAGCTGTAATGTCTGTAAATTGAACGAGGTGCTGACTATAGCCATGCTGTTCTTGGGTTAAAGATTTTCTGGTGACCAGCCTATGTAATTCACCTGTCTTGTTCGTGCTAATGCTTTAAAACAATTCCTTGTAATGTCTTTGGTTTTTCTTTAATTTCTCCTTACTTCTGTGCTTTTTGACCTGGCTGGGTCCATAAAGTTGCCACTGTCTAAACCAAAACGATGAGGCATTTAGCATTGTGTGGGTCAGAAAGAAGATCGTCCTGCAAAACAGCCCTAAGGATTGAGCACAAGTGCTATTCTAATGTTTGCTTGCAAGATGATATTCACAGAGCAGAAATCCCCAGTCACTGTGCAGTGGGTGCCTTATCAGTCTTAAGAGTGCTTTGTGGAGTCCTATGTAGCAATGCAAGAGTATCACCCCACCAGAGGGCAACAGAGCTGCTTGTTGGAATATCTACTTTATGGTGCTTTGGAAGAGAGAGCAACATTTATACTGCAGTAAATGTTTGCACCAGAGAGAAGCTGCAAAGTAGCTTCTACATTTCTTGCTGTTGTCTTCAGATTGCGCATTGTGTGAGGTTTATTGCTGTAATTTTAAGCCTAACTACACACTATAGTGCAGATGTTTCCTTATTTGTGACATTCTGGATATACACGGTTAATTACAGTCAAGAGATCAGCAGATGGTGCTGTCTGTATCTGATTCTGATCTTTGTGCCATATGTGAGTAGCGTATTGCCCTTGATGTAGATAGAAGTATCTGTTTTAAGTATATGGCTCATTTGTGCTAGAATCACAAAGTAAATATAGGGTTCAGAATACCCATAATTCTTTGTCTCCTGGAAAATCATTTTTAATCCTTGCTATGGCCAGAGCTGCCCAGTTTTGCTCATAATTAAATCCACACAAAGTTCTGTTTGAGGCCACTAAATTATTCTTTTACAAAAGCAACTTTATATGCTCAAATGTTAGGAAATTCTCAGTTGTTTAGTAACTCTTTAATGCACAAGCTGAGAAGAGGTCTCTGCTTTCTTGTAGTTATTTTATGGAGGAAAAGATGATTCTTATATTTCCCAGTTTGGGACCCAGTTGACTCTAATATCTTTTGCACGATGGCTGAGATTATTGGGAATTGGATGTCTGTGTCCCCCAGGCATCTTTGAAAATCTCAGCCAAAGTGTCTGAAAGCAGTGTTTCCAGAATCTACATGATATGGGGATTTAATCCAGAAAGCAATGAAGAATGATTATTTTTGCAGAATGCACATAATAAAAGTGGGGTGTTTGCTGATGAGGTGTGACATAGCATGCCAAGATTTACTAAAATGCGTTAGCCATTGTGATTCAATTCCCAGCATCACTATTAAGGTCAAGAACAGCAACCCTAGTATGCAGAAATTGTTGCTAGCTAAGCAGAACAATTCTTGCCTTTTCAGAGGAGAGAGAAAATTGTAGCAACTTTATATTTTTAAGCCAACATCCACTGAGGCTTTAATTTATTAAGAGCTTTATAAGCCAGGTCAATAGGGGACCTAAAAAACTTCTTGAACTCTGGAGAGGCATTGGTGTTGCATAGGGATGCTGTCATTTTGAATTTCAGATAAATACTATGCGGAATAGGAAACCTTGTGGCATATCTCTCGGTATGATTGTAACTGCAGCAATTGGGCTGCTCCTGCTCGAAAGATAAGGATTTTTTTAAAGCTCTAACTTTCTCCTATTTCTTGCTGAGTATTTTACAGATGACTAAGGGTGAGTCAGTGTAGACCCACACGAAGCCCTGGAGGCTAAGATGCATAAGCCCCAAGAAATTAAAGGTTTCAGAGTAACAGCCGTGTTAGTCTGTATTCGCAAAAAGAAAAGGAGTACTTGTGGCACCTTAGAGACTAACCAATTTATTTGAGCATGAGCTTTCGTGAGCTACATCCGATGAAGTGAGCTATAGCTCACGAAAGCTCATGCTCAAATAAATTGATTAGTCTCTAAGGTGCCACAAGTACTCCTTTTCTTTTTTCAAGAAATTAAAGTGAGTATATAAGAAACCACCTCTTCCTGTGTCTTATCCCAACAGTTGAGACCAACCAATGAGTGCTTGATGGTTCCAAATGGTGGTGTCTTGCTCCAGCTGAAGTCAATGGGATTTTTGTCATTGGCTTCAGCGGGAATAGAATTTGATGGTAGATGTTTATCTGGGGTTGGGAGGAAGTGTGTTCTTGGTGGAACATATTTTCCTGTTAGTCCCTAATTGGTGGATCTTCCGGTGCATCATGAGACCCATCTACTTGAATGATGCCTTGGTTGGGGGTCTGAAGCCATCATAGGGGAGGAGCTGAATTTGAGTTTTCCCATGGGGTTGGTTCTTGAGCTCCCTCTAGTTGACATGATCTACCTGTGTTTCAGTGTGTAATAACTTTGCACATGAAGCTAGAGGTTGCAGCTAATGCATCTCATGCAATAAATTAAAAAATAAACACGAGAGCTAAGTATTATGGAAGTCAAAGGACAGATGCAAACGAAGAACCACAGGACTGAAGAATATTATAAAGATTGTGGATCAGGGATGGGAGTTGGCTAAGTTTTGTGTGTCTCTTTAATGAGTTGTCTTAAAATTGTGTTTGGCCTAGATGGCTCCTGAGATGGGTAATGAGATATGGAACACTTCTTGCCTATGTTAGCAGTGAAAGGGTGTTAGCATCTAACTAGTGGCTTTTGAGGCTGCATGGAATGAGTTGATGATCTCCATCTAGCTAACAGCAAATAAGTCTCCACATCAGAAAACCCATGACCACCCTTGGCGGTAACCTTGTCAGCAGAGAGATCAAGGATTGAATAGGTATGGAGTCCTGAACCGTCTTGTCTTTCTAGGTCAGGCTTATTGGTGGGGCAGCATAGGGAAGCTTGTGTTGCTGCGTCCCATGCTGTACCCATTCTCTGGATAAAGAGGATTTCAGTCCCCTGGGCTGTGAATCAGGACCCTTTAATCGGTACTAAATGAACTTTAGAAAATTCTCCCAAAAGGGAAAACTCTAGCTTTAAGTATGCACATACGCTGGGTCAGATTCTGAGCTCACTGTCACCAGGGTAAACCCATAGTGGTGTTCCAGATTTAAATGGGTGTAGCTGAGACCAGAATTTTACATTCTGTGTCTGGGGAAGGAAAAAAAAAAGGGGGGGGGTGCTTAGTCTGAAAAATGCATTGCTGAACTAGGCAAGCCAGCGACTTTGGAGGAAGAATAAAGTCAGTGATCCATCTTGGCTCTGCCAGCAGCAGCTCCAGGCAAACCATTGCAGAGGAATAGACACACATAAAAGAGGAATGACCCAAACTCACTATTATGAAAAGGAAAAAATGCCCAAATAGTCTCCAGTTTTCTTTTCACTTAGTCTCATCGATTGACAGTTTGATCCACAAGAACACTGCTTATTGTGGCATTTCTTGCCTATTGATCAAAGGTGTTTTGGGGTTTTTTTTATAACCATTAAAATCAGTGAAGCTGAACTTTCTTGCCATCCTCCCCCACCCCCAACACTGAGGACTGAGCCACTAAAATATATTGAAAGACTTCCATTGACTTTAGTAAGCTTTGGATCAGGGTCAAGCATATTATCTGGTTTAGAAATTACTTACTACACATGAGGGTTGAGTGAATAGTAGGAAAAAATTAGACCTGAGTATTTGTTTCACTTCTGAAGTGACTTTTGATCTAAGTCGGGGTGGGCAAACTTTTTGGCCTGAGGGCCGCATCTGGGTATGGAAATTGTATGGTGGGCCATGAATGCCTGGTGGGAGAGAAGGACTCTATGGGGTGTAGCATGGGGGGGGCTATATAAGGGATGTTACTGAGGTGGGGCGAGCGGGGACTCATGGGGCATGGGGGGGGGGGTTCTACAGGGGCAGTACTGGGGACTCCTAAGGGTCCTGCTGGCAGTGACACCAAGGCGGCCGTACCAGGCACCATCACTGGCAGAGGCACCCTAGCTGGGACGGGTGTGGCCCCTGGGCGGTTTTGAGCCTCTTGAGGGGGGCCGTAGGAGACCGGGAGGGGATTGGGCGTGCTGCCGCATGGATGTAGGGGCAGGGTTCCAATCCCGGAAACAGCACGGTGAAATCGCACCTGCGCAGTGTGGTTCTGTGTGCCGGAAGATGGTGCTCATCAAGGGAATTGTGAGTTGGGGCTGGGAAGCCTCCAACCCTGCTCCCAGGCGGGAACTCGAGGGCCAGATAAAAACATCTGATGGGCCGGAAGCAGCTCACAGGCCGTAGTTTGTCCACCCCAATCTAAGTGTATTGGTTACTTTTTTGTGATCTCTTTCCATGAGCATTCTAGTGCTTGAGGTTTACTAGCCCAAATCTTAAACTTAAATATTCATTTAAAATGGTTGGTTTGATTGTAAAATATACAGTTTGCTCTTTGTTGGTTAGTTGCATATGTCAGCCATTCCGGGAAGAGAAACAATACCATATGTCTTGTGCAACTAGCCAGTGCAATGCAGATTGTGAATATTTGCAGTTTGTGGTTCATGAGCAATCAGCAGATCAGGTTCTAAGTACTGAAGAAATTCATGATAACTTTCCAAGAATGAACAAAGTTAGAACTCAAAGACCAAAGTAAGGGCTAGATCCTCACCTGCATGAGAGCTCTGCACAATGCAGCAGAGGAGATTGGGGCTGGGGGAAGCACTTTCCCCATCTCAGGGGCTGCTGGGTGCCAGTTTGGTTGCTGGTGTTCATTAGAGTAGCCCCAGGGCTGCTCCAAATTGCATTGGCTCGTAATAGAAGAAATTGCTGCAACATGCTCTGACTATGCCCCCTCACACCCTGGGAGAATCTCCAGTTGCCCATTTTTAGAGCAGCTTTACAGCTGCTTTGTGCTACCAGAACTGTGCCCACAGCATCAGCCAGAATCGGACTCAAATTGAGGATTTTGTGATCTGTTTTGTGAATTGTTCACGAAAAGAAAGAGTTTCACCTTTTAATTTAGCAAATTATTCCTTGCCAGGAATAACTATTTTGTTACTTGAACATTAATACGGACCCGTCAGACACAGAAGGAATACAGCGCTATCAACGTTACAAAAATTACCTTTTTATGAATCTACACTATTCTACAGTGTGGACTTTTTACTTGAATCAAGCAAGAAGCAAAATAAAACTGTAGCCTTCGGCAAGTGAAACCTAAAAATCCACATGATTTCTTCTCAATGTGCTACAAAAACACAAAATAAAATAAATGCACTATACAATACTTCAGTAATGAATACACACTTCTAAAATAAGCAAGGAAATAAATAAAATATTTACATTTCAAGTACAAAATCTTGCAGTTGAATTCAGTATGAAGAAATCAGTTTATTCCTTTTAATTGTTACCAACTAATGTTCATGTACTCCTAACTGGCAATGTCTTTGGATCCAGAACATTAGAACAATATTTTAGATACATTATTTAATCTCTGAATTTTTCCCCTTTAGGCCAAAGTTTGAAGTTGTTTAACATCAGGCAAAAATAAGATTTTTATGGTGATTTTCATTTAACTAAGAATGTTAACATGGTAATATGATTGGCCCCAAGTATATTTGCTTCATATCTCTCCTTTGTGGTGCAATAAAAAGAAAATCAGAAATTGATGAACCTTAATTACTAGAGTTGAGTGAGCATAGAAGTGATGTCTCAGGAAATTCAGTAATGATCCCCAACTGCAGCTGAACAGATGTACTTAGATTAGCTTATTGGCAAGTAGCTATTCTTTTTAGAATATATTTAGTCAAATATGGGTACTGTAATGGTGCTTTGTGTGTTTCTAATCTGTAGGTGTACACTGAACTCTTGGTGAACTCCTGCGTTGGGTAACTCTCCTCATATTGGCCTGGCCAATGCAGATTTCTCTTTGTTGCCTTCTGATCCCAGTTCTTTCACTCTGCCGAGGTGAATTCCGCAGAGACTGGAATAAGTTTTGCTGCGTCACCTCCTTTTCAGCACAGTTAAAAGTTAATGCTATGCCTACGTTGCTCTTCATAACTCGGGAAGTACCATCAGACGTGCCATCGAAACATCTACCCAGAGCTATTTCCTTGGCTATGCTGGGGTTCTGGTCAGTGACTGTGTAGATTCCATAATTATGTCCAAGAGGGTCAAGAGGTGCCAACATTGTGTACTCATCTGACTTATTATTTACAGCAAGGGGGAGGTGGTTCACTAGATATTCCTGGAGCATGCTATTAACACTTTCTCTATAGCAGTTTCCTTGGGGAATGATTCTTACCAGTGTACGGTCCACGCGGTCTTGGTCATACAGCATGCCACTGCACTTAAATTCCAGGCACACTGTCGAAAGGTTTGATTGCTCCATGTCTCGAATGGTGCGCACATCTCTGATGCCGTAAAGCTTGCCGACTGTGTACGGATGCGTACCACCCATGTTGCGAGATCTTATGTTCACCTCTTGGGGTCCATTAATTTTTACTTTCATATAGCATGCCCTATACTCCATTGGGTTGGGCCACCAACCCTGGTAGTCTTCAGTCCAACTCATTGGGTCATTTTCATTGAAGGGAACTGTATTGTAATCATACCTGTCTCCTTCTACTCTATAAAATCTGAAATGAGCGGCACTGTAGTGTGCTTGCTCACATTCTCTTAGGTTTTCATTGGCATAGATGGGGCCATTGCTCTCTTCTGCAGTGCTCGGACTTGGTTTGGCCACCGTGATACTGAAGGCAGTTTTCTTAATTGTAGGATCCATGTGATCTGTCCTCCTGTAGTTGAGCTTGTTGAGATATGGCTGCGGGACTCCAACAGCGTTAGGGTTGATTCTGGGAGAAGAGGGCACAGCTTCAAGTTCTTCTCCTCCAACGCTTGCCAGGATATAGGCTGAGTAGGCATCTGGACGTTGCTCATCACAGAAAGCTGGTAAGCAAGCCCCGTTGGGACCAGTGACTGCGCTGTCAAAGCGTCCCCATGCTCTAGGGTTGGATGAATAACCTGATGCGGGCTCTATGTTTATAAGGGAAATCACAGCCCCCTCAACTTGTTCGCTTGGCAGAAATCTCTCACTTCTGTAAGCTCGTACCTTGATGTAACACCTTCTGCTCTCTGGGACATCCAGGTTGAAGAGCCTCCTCTCTCTGATCTCCATGTTCCCAACCAAGAAAATTCTTTCCTCCCGTTTGTGACGTGTGCTTTGGTCAGGTTTGAAGTCCCCTTCTTCCTCCCATAATCCTGTCTCTGGGTTCAGTGACCAAAGCTTCATCTGCTGCAGGTGTTCTGGTATCCTGACCTGCGTAGAGTCGAGGTGAACCCTTACCTTCCCTGCATTAAGAGACTCGGTGGCTGTTTCATCAGTGAAGTCCATGGAAAACATGCCATATGTGTGCAGCGGGAGCATGTCACCTTCCTCATTTATGTAGTTCAGGTCACTTTGTGCTGCCGTAGCTGTTGACATATTTCTTGGGTCCAGAAACGTAACACTGGCTTTCACTTTGCCTGTGTAGAGTTCACCATTCTGCCTATAAAATGTATTGGGAGGAATTTCTAGTTCAGCTATCGGATCATCCCCTTCCATGTCTCCTAAGGGAATCGTGTTGGTTTCAGAGGACACTAACGTAACGGGGGCTTTCTTTCTTAGTAACTTGATCTCGTGAAACACGGCACCTCCCTTTTTGTTGAAAGGCAAAACTTTAGTCGTGTTCACAAACCTTTGTAGGCGGTCGACAAAAGTAAGAACCAGCCTCTCTGTGTCTGCTGGGATGTGGACGGAGAAGGTTCCCTTGTAGCCAGTCATGCCGATTCTGTTGTTCCCTATGTATATATGGCCAAACCTCATTGGTTCACCATTATCTGCAGCTGTGGCTCTCCCCCGGACTGTCATCTTGATCTCCGTGCACACGCTACAGCCACATTCCACAGCAACTTTAGCGGGAAGGGTGTATCCACTGCACGATATCTCTCTCGCTTCCATTTTGGAGACCCCACAGCAGTAAGCGACGCTGTCTTTGCACTGGAGTCCTTTATCTATCTTTCCAGCGCATGTGTTTGCTGGACATTTACCAACGTCATAGTAGAAGGAGTTAGTTGCGTTTTGGAAGCAGTCATGCGGGAGTCTGATGAAGTAGCTTTCAGGTCTTGGATTGCAGGAAGCTTCATCGCTTGCTGTTAAAATAGATTTTATCAGTGAATGTGTAGATATTTCTGTGCTGCTTCTTGCCACATCTGAACCCCTCCGATATTGATCACCATTATTTCCATAGCAATAAGGTTTTTAAATTCAGAATAATTGGATGCGTTACAAGCTTCTGTTTAGTCTAGTGCCTGTGTTCTAGTTCAGCAATGCACATGCTTAAAATATGTGATTAGGGTCCGTCTATTCAGAAAAGCACTCAAGCATGTGCTAACATCCCATTCAAAGGAAGAATATCCTTTAGTTATTAAGGTTAAGCATGTGCCTGAGTGTTTTGCTGAATAGGGATGAACTTAAACATATGCTTAAGGGAAGGCACATGCTTAAGTGCTTTGTTGAATTGGGGCCTCAGCCCCAGTGTCTAAAAGTACTGAGATACTCCACTCATATGGCAGTGAGTGCAAAGGATAATTAATTTGGTTAGGTCATTAAACTGAAATTTGGTAGGTGATCCAAAGTGCACAAGGCTCGTTCTTTTGCGACTATCTGATATTGAATGTATCTTGTATTAATGTGCTAATAATGAATATTATTTCTGCAAAACTTTGTCCTAAATAGCCTCAACATATGTGCCCGCTGATTTTGCACATTGGCAATTCCCAAACTTCTTGTAACATGCCACATTTTCTTACCTATTACAGAAAGTTTAGCAGCTTGGGATTTCACAGACCCTGCCTTGTTGCTAGCCTTGCAGAAATACTCTCCTGCCTGGTCTGTGTTCAGGTTCCTTAACACCAGCTTGCTATTATATTTGTACACTGAGGAATCCAGCAGAGTTCCATTGTGGTACCTGTAAGAAACAGAAATCATTCCGTAGCGTGATTAAAAAGTCAAGCAACTTGATGGGGCAAGGAAAGGATGGTTTTAATGGCTAATACATTGGACTAGAATTAGAGATATGGGTTCTACTCCTGCCTCTGCCACACATTGCTGGATTGCTCAGTTTTCCCATCTGCAAAATTGGAATAATATTACCTAATGGAGGTGATGTGAGCTTTTAACTCGCTCTAATAACGCGCTTTGAAATCCTTAAGTAGAAGGCCCTACAGAAGAGCAAGTATTTTTATGAGTATCCAGTAAATAAACTATGGTGGGGCTGTCCAAACTTTGACACTGAGGGATACATTGGCAACTCTCTAGGAGCCTGTAGATTGTCCTAGTTATAATTTACACTTAGTGTTAAAATAAATATATGCAAACAGCCCTAATATCTGCCTGTGTTTGTATTATCATTGATGGATGGCTAGAACTCGCTCGTTGGTTGAGTTCACCAGCACTGAAACCAAAATGCCCAAGCATTCACAGAGCAATTGGAGGGATATATTGGACCACTCAGAATTTTTCTGTGGTTTGAAAGCTTTTACCAGCAGACCATATCCCACCCCCATAGAAGGGAATGGGGGTCTTTCCAGTGACTCCTGTGGACATTGGACCCAGGCCGTCTGTGTATTGGAGATCTCTCTCTCAAACTGGTAAAAACTTTCAGACAGGGTAAAAACATTTAAGTATGACCATTGCACATAAGTCTTTGGCTGGATTCCGATCTGAGCTACATGGGGGTAAATTCATTGATGTTAAATAAGCTCAGAATTTAGCTGTGGATTTTTGGTATGCTAGGCTAGTCTGCGCTGAGAATTTCTAGCAGTTTTCCTACCATGGCAGTTTGCCCACTGGTTCAGCTTCACTGTTGCTAGAAACTGTGGAAATGCTAGTGCATGATTTTTGCCACCATGTCACCAGGGTAGGATATGTGGTGGTCAAAATGCCTTCACTTGGCCTATCCTGGTGCTTCTACCGTTTCTGGCACATGTAGAACCACAATGGTGCTAAACTTGGTAAAAATTCTTAAAGTAAATCCAGCTTTAGCATAGCCAGCCCCCACAGGTTGTATCTAAAACACAGCAGGCTGGAGAGTGTCTCCCGGCCACATTTGAAGGTTCTGCTGGGATAGGGGGTTTTAAAATCATTATTTATATATTTTTTCCATACAAACTCTTAACTGCAGACTTGTACAAGAAGTACTATAGTATAAATCTTAGAGGAAACAATTACTTACAACAATAATTTCCCATTCTATGAAGTCCTACACATTATTTGTGTCACATTTCAAAAATGTATTTGCTAAAAGGATAAGGAGATAAAAATAAAATATACACTACAGAGAAAGAAAAGGAGTACTTGTGGCACCTTAGAGACTAACCAATTTATTTGAGCATAAGCTTTCGTGAGCTACAGCTCACGGATGAAGTGAGCTGTAGCTCACGAAAGCTTATGCTCAAATAAATTGGTTAGTCTCTAAGGTGCCACAAGTACTCCTTTTCTTTTTGCAAATACAGACTAACACGGCTGTTACTCTGAAACCTGTCACTACAGAGAAAATTACTCTCTGATCCATCAGCTTTACTGTATCAACTCATCACACAAGTTAAGGACCAGACTATGAATAGCACCTTTCACCATCAGCAATCCAACTAATGTCAATCTTTGGGAGTAAAGTACTATTTACAGTGTGTAAGGAGTATTATAATCTGGCCCTAAATCAGCAGTGTGCTTTGATTTAGGCTGCATTTTGGGCATCTTTATACTAAACCCTTTATACTAAACCCTTCCTCAATAGCGAATTCTACAGGGGATTTTTGAGATTCCAAATGCAAATGACTGGACACACTATTGACTGGAAGCCCCTCAAGGCAGGGATGGACTCTTCTATGGTTGTGCAGCACCAAGCACAGTTGGGACATTTGGGCACTACCGTAATATAAATGCTTCCTACTAACAATAATATAAGGATTTATTGTGGTTCTGCAGAGGAACCTAAGTGCAGAGGAACTCTAAGAGCATTGTTGCATCTTTTATATCTGTAGCATGCTGGAAGGCAAAAAATAACTTTTGTGGGCCACCTTTAATTGCTTACCAGAGATATTGATCAGGGGCTGGATTCCCCACAGCTTTACAGCAGAGTATCACACTTTGCCCTATTCTCCTCACTTTATCCACTGGATTCTTTACAGTGTATGGCTTGTCTGTGGGAGGGAAGAAAATCTGTATTCTTTTCAGTTTAAAACCACAGTTAGATTTGATGAATGTTAAAAGCAGGAGCAAACTACCAAGCAATCAGTGGATCATAGCAGTAAATTTTATTGCCAGGAGTCTTTGTCTGTAGTTACCTGCTCTTTTCAGACGCACGTGGATTATTGAGGATTTCTTGGTGCTTTCAGGTATGGGGACAGTCACAGTGGCGTATCTGGCCTTTTTTATTTTCAGAATGTTTTTGCCGTCAGGGCACACTCCAGGAATCCTAAACCCTCCATTGCTATCAGACTCCGTTAACAATTTCAGATTCTCAGACTGCACGTAGACAGTAGCTTCAGCAGCCGGTGCTCCGTCTGCAAGGGAGACCATCCCATGCAGTACGTGGTCCTCACACATGCAGGCATCGCATTCAGCATTCACGCGGCCCATGGAGCAAGTGAGGTTGCACTCTGGGGAAGGAAGGAGTGTAGGTTAAAATGGAGCATTCGGATTCAGTCTGGTAATGCTTGCCATTAAGGATCTTGAGTCTTACTTTAATTCAAATTTAATAAGGCAGATATAGCACGTGAAATAATTTTTATCCAAAACACACTTTTATTGATGATCAACAACTGTGTATTAGAAGCAGATAGATTTAATGGTTATGTAGTAAATCACTTAATGAAAATGTATTACTATTGGTCACTACCTTGAAAGAACTAGCTACTGCAAACATTCCATTCTACCTCCCAGCATTGTACCTTGGGGAAATTTGAATCTAGATTTGGATGTGAACTTTCCAGCTTGGCCACAGATATACAACGGGCCAAATTAAAACCGCAAATCCAAACGCTCTAAACACTGGGAAAGTTGGAGTGCAGATCCAAGTGTACATGGCATGACTCAGGTCCGTCTATAAAACTAACTACCCAGTTAACTCTGTGGGTTCAGTTCTGTCCTGACTCGAGTACGCAATGGGAGGTACTGAATGGGCATTCTCTGAGGACAGAATTAGGGGTCTAATAGATTAGCTGGAAAACAGTGAATCTCAACTTTTTACTAAGGTGGACTACACCTAATAGAGAGTGTTTCAGGGATCCGTCTCCCTTTCCAATCACAATAAGAAAAGGAGTACTTGTGGCACCTTAGAGACTAACCAATTTATTTGAGCATAAGCTTTCGTGAGCTACAGCTCACTTCATCGGATGCATCTGATGAAGTGAGCTGTAGCTCACGAAAGCTTATGCTCAAATAAATTGGTTAGTCTCTAAGGTGCCACAAATACTCCTTTTCTTTTTGCGCATACAGACTAACACGGCTGTTACTCTGAATCCAATCACAATGGCTCACACCATTTCTTCTTTCATTCACAATTGCTTAATAGCCTTGTGGCAACAACAGCACTATTAGGAAAGTATATAAAGTAGTTTGTCCACTTTTAATGTTACTTACTATGTGCTAATAAGAGGAGAGCTAACACCACGTAACCAGCCAGCAGACCACCAGCAAGTACTCTGCAGACTACCAGTGGTCCATAAGCCACAGTTTGAGTGCTGCTCTAACAGGACATTACATGTAGATGCTCCTTAATCCATGAGATCCACAGCATCCCTGATGGAGCCCTGAGTGTTTCCCACATCTTGATACCAAAGCATCAAAATTGGGGGATTTTAATTTTAGCTCATCTCTGGAGCCTCTGTTTAATCACAGGGTAAGCACAACATAGACCGCAGCATATGAATTCCCCATGCTTCGCCATCAGTGTACTTCAGTCATGACCTGACAAGACCACCCTCGGGGTGAAAGGGTAGATCAGGCTTTGTGGCTTATTCACTCCTGCCTGAGACTGGCAAGAAAGATGCTAAAACCGTACGGGTGGTTCCTGAACCCTAGTAGTTGGAGTGAGACCATGATATTATTTCATGTAGGTAAAGACATTGTAATCAAGTTTATATGAGCACCTGAACAAGAATGTCCAATGCAGAGTTGCCCTTCCTCAGTCACTTCATTACAATGCAGGTCCAAGTGGCTCTCTGCCAGGCAGGTTCTGATACGGGTCTGGACACCAGTTTTGCCACATTCTGCTGAGCACGCACTCCATTTCGACCATGGAGACCAAAACCTTTTTGAATCTTGCAGCAAAGACCCTTGAATAACATCATTTCTGTGTTACTAAGATGCATATTACATATACTGCGTATTCTCTCTTGCCTGGGAAAAAGGCAGTGATTATTAAAAAAATAATTTAGATTTTAAAAAACCCAAAACATATTAATGATTCTGAGTAATAAGCTTTGAGAAGACTTCCGAATGTGCCTGACTTAAATCTGTGCAGGCTACCACATTCAGAATTGCTAAAGTAAAACTCAAGGGCAGTGGTTCTCAAACTGGGGGGTCAGGACCCCTCAGGAGGTCAAAAGGTTATTACTGGGGGCGGGGTCGTGAGCTGTCTGCCTCCACTCCAAGTCCCGTTTTGCCTCCAGCATTTATAATGGTGATAAATATATTAAAAAATGTTTTTAATTTATAGGGGGGGTTGCACTCAGAGGCTTGCTATGTGAAAGGGGTTACCAGTACAAAAGTTTGAGAACCACTGCTCAAGGGCAATAGATGCTTAGTCTTGAATGTCTTTGTTTTAAAGGAAATCAAACAGACATTGTCACTTACATGGAAAGATATAAGAGAATTGGCACAAGCTAGTCCAATGACTCTGATAATAATTAAACAAATGTTGTCTACAATAACATAGGTACATCTTCCATTGTGAGAATTGCACTTGTTTTACTGAGGGCAGAAGAGAACCCTGGAATACCACTTAGCACTTACATAGCATTTTATGGTCAGATTATTTGCAGTGCATGATATGGTCTTGTGTGTGTTTGGGATCTTAAGAAACTTCAGTTAAAAACGTTACTAGAAGGAATTAATGTAATTTAAGTTGCTTGCTTGCAAAATACACGGTCTGCTCCAAGTGTTTAAAAATGAAAGTCACGATGCCCCATAAAATATTTATTAGCATATTCTTTTAAATACATACAAATCTGCTTTTACAGAAAAATGTCTAAGCACCATGTTATATGTTCTTCCACCTATTGTAATAAACCAGCTAGAAGGTCAGGTTACCTGGTAGAAATGCAAACAGATGCCCAGCTAAGTGTCTGAATAACAATGTTGGAATATGAACCCCTTGTCTTATGGCACCTTAAAGACTAACAGATTTATTTGAGTATAAGCTTTCGTGGGTAAAAACCCCACTTCTTCAGATGCATGGAGCATGCATATGAAGAAGTGGGGTTTTTACCCATGAAAGCTTATGTTCAAATAAATCTGTTAGTCTTTAAGGTGCCACTGGATTCCTTGTTGTTTTTGTGGATACAGACTACACGAATACCCCCTGATACTTGACCCCTGTCTTATAAAAGCAGATGTTTTATGTGGACTTTGGTGGCTGGAGAAGGAAAGCGAAGTACAGCAGCCGCAGAACTGTAATGGCTGGTTCGTCAAGAAGTGCCATGGCTTAAATGGACATTTTAAAGCTGTTGGCGCCTCAAATCCTGTGTTCTGGTTGGTTGATCTGACAGCTGATAGTCTCAAAAGATGACCGTACAAGTTAAAATGCTTTCTATGGGGTGAATGATAAATGGAGCCCTGTGTTTTATGCAAATGTGAAATAGCACAAAATAAAACAAAAACCAAAGATTAAAACAACATAAAATGAAAAACTCAACCCTCAGTGGAAGCTCCTGTATCTCCTGTCCCGTTGGCCTGGGCCTGGTGCATGGGGTTGCAGCACCACTCGGGTTTGGCCCAACTGCCCCTCTATCATGAGGATGGGGGAGTGATCGGACCAAATTTGAGTGAGTGGCACTGTGACCCTGTGCACCAGGTCACAATGCCTGGAGCAGGGAGCCGGAGCCAGGCACAGCCCTGCAGGACAGCGGCCATCACTGCAGGTCCGATGCAAGGTGCACTTGCTCTGCAACCATCCCCTCATGGCCTCCCAGCCTCCCCCAGGGGCAGGGCCCAGCTCCTTGGCGGAGGAATGGATAAAATAAAATAATATATTTCTGAAAAATAAAAGCAATTTCACAGGGCTCTAATTACAAGCCCTGTTTTATGTCTGGAGCCCAGGTCAAGAGACTCATGCTTGTGCTATTGTGCTAAAAATAGTATACATTGCAGCTCGGGCTCTGAAGCTAAAGGAGGACAATCGGCTCCAGAACCTGAGCTCCAGCCCTAGCCGTAACGTCTACACACCTATTTCTAGCGTCATAGCGTGAGCCCTGCACCGTAGCATTGATCCGGGCTCTGCGATGCACTGCCACTCGCGGTGTAGAGATACCCTGTACATCCTTGTTGGATGGCATGTTGGACCTCATTCCTTTAAGAGTGACATGGTAAATATTAATTCCAACCCCCCAGAGAGCTGCTGCACTTACCTGTGGGACACAGGAAACGTATGGCATAATTCAAACAGGTTTTTCCTGCAGGCTGCTCCTTATTCAAACACCAGAATCCCTCCTGTAGGCTAGCGTGGACCACTTGGCCTGTCTTCTGGGCAGGAACCCAGTCTGTGGTTCGTGCTTCAATTCCCATGGGTCTCTCGCACATCTTATCCCTGAAGTAAAACCTGATGGCGTCTAAACGTTCGTGATCCCCGTTGCCACCTGGATGATCAACATTGAACCATGTGGTCCACTCCCCATGATCTGGATAACAGAAAGGATGCTTCAATACTGACAGTCAGCTTTGGAGGCATGATCACCACACCACTTTTTGGCTCTTGTTCCCATTTAATTTTCATCCTGAATGTTTTCTTTTTCTTGTGTGTATCCCCAGACTGGGAGTGGAGCGTCAGGAATCCTGGATGCTAATGCCAGCTGTGCTGTGTTACCATGGGTAAGTCCTTTAACCTCTGTGCCATAAAAGGTGAGTATAATACTTCCCGAGAGGGATGTATGAGACTTAATCAATTAATGTGTGCATGGTGCTTTCAGATCCCTGTTTCCAAGTGTGGTCAAGTCTAGAAGCTTCTGTTCTAAACCAGCGGTTCTCAAACTGGGTTGGGACCCCAAAGTGCGTTGTGGTCCTTTTTTAATGGGGTCGCCAGGGCCGGCATTAGACTTGCTGGGGCCTGGAACAGAAGCCAAAGCCCTGCCACCCGGGGCCAAAGCTGAAGCCTAAGGGCTTCAGCTCTGTGTGGCGGTGCTCAGGTTATAGGCCCTCTGCCTGGGGCTGAAGCCCTTGGGCTTTGCCTCCCTCCCCCCGCCTCCCAGGGTGGCAGGGCTTGGGCGGGCTCAGGCTTCGGTCCCCAATCCTGGCGTCATGTAGTAATTTTTGTTGTCAGAAGGGGGGTGTGGTGCAATGAAATTTGAGAAACACTGCTCTAAACAAATTCGTCAAATATTAGATATTTCCCCTTGTCATGAAACATGGACTATCCCCAACTGCCTTGTTAGCTCTAACCACAGGTTTGGTAACAAGAGTGAGTTTAACCACCAGTTTAAGGGGGAAACAAGCAGCTTAAATTGGCATTCCAGTTTTTGAGCCAATGCAAATCCTTTATTTGAAATGCAGGTGTTGTGTCCCTGGTTCTGTGCTTTTAGCTCATCACACATGGACGGTTCATTCCCACCCCAACCATTGCTAATAATGGTAATGAAGGGAAAATGAGATGGGAAGGTTTGGGTAACTGCTGTGAACGTCTGGCAATCCCTCTGCCATAACATCATTATTGTTCATCGCTTTCAGTATCTGCTGCAATTTAAATCTCCTAGTCTGCGGTGTCTGACATTAGGGAACATCACCCGAGGCATCAGGATATTTCCTGAGGATTAAGAAACAGCTGGGATGAGCTGATGGGCAAAGATGGCGCTGTGGGTCATTAAATCTGCTTGGTTGTTTATCACTGAGAAATACCCTACGCTACTGTAGAAAGATAGGGGTTGTTTGCAGGGTGACACTGTGGCAGCTGGCATGTGCTCAGCATTGCTAGAGGATTCGTGCCTGGTGGGCTAACCAGTTCCATTGTTAGGCTTATCTACCAGCATTCTATTTGGGCCAAATTCGTGGCAGGGAGCTTATCAGAGAACCCACCCACAGCTGATGGGAGCGTTAGATGGAATGTATCTGCCTTCTTTTAGCTCCCCAGTCGCAAAAATGCCACAGAGGTGCATTTCAGGGTGGAGCTTTAGGGAGCTGGGGGCCAGATCCTCCGTTGGGTAAATCAGTGCAGTTCCACTCACTTCAGTGGAGTGACGCCGATGTAGGGTTCTGGCTGGTGGTGTATACATTTTTGCACATAGGCCCCCTGGTTAACCCATGGCACCCACACATAGCCCTGCGTGCAGATTATTCCCAGTCCTGGTGGGAACTGTCTGAATCAGGAGAGAGGGAGGGGATGCTTTCAGCTAGAGCACAGGGGGCACGTTTACTCTGCTTTAGCAGCACACGTGCACCTGTTACAGGAGCATATTTACATTGATCCAGAACTTGTAGGGGACCCCTGAGAAATTCCAGCCATTGATTCTGACGATGGTGGCTTGTCTTTTCATTTTGCTGGTCGTGTGGGGAGAGCTCTTAATTCTCTGAGTGGTCCTGGGGCTGGGTGTTTTTCTGCCCAGCCCAACTTTCTCAGGGCACCTTCCTTCTGCATGTGCACAGTGTGGGACAAAGTCTCCTTGGAGAGTTCTTCTGAAGAGGCATTGTGTGCGGAGGAAAAAGTGTAGGGCAGGGAGCTGTCTATCAAACTTCTTCTGAGGACTGACACTGCGTGATTTCTGGTGGGGAAGGAGGGTGTAGTGAAACATTCAAGATATCTGTATGCATTCCTCCTCTCTGAGGAACCTTACGTGCCTAAGGGAAGTGTGTGAGGCTGGATTCCAGCTAGAGATATGGGCTGTGGTTGTATATTTGACCTTCAGTATTCCAGGAGAGAAGCCAGAAGCATATTGCAGTGACAACCAAATCCTGCCAGAGGTACGGATGAGTCCATTGCATAAGCGCCTCATCTTGTTAAAGAGGTTGGATATTAAGCATGAAGAAAATAAACGTGCACAAAACGACCTCTGTCCCCACCAAGCAAAGCTTCTGGAGATGGAAAATGACTTACTTGCTAGGTTGTCCTTTACAAAGGGAGTGAGGGGTTTCTGTCTGGGCTGGATCCTGCTGACGGATTGCTTCAGAACCCTCTCACCTGGGGGAGAAGTTTACAACAACAATAAAGACAGGGAAGAAGAACATTTCTGAGGGGTGGGTGTTCCTAGCAATTGATTTTTTCCAAAATTTCTTTTAATGCACCCCCAATGTTAGTGCTGCAGGAGCCAGGGAATGGATCGATACTATGAGATAGCTGAGTAGCTCTTCAGTCACGTGATAAATTGCTGGGGATTCAAAGTAGTCATTGATGGTCAAAGGAAGTCTGTTCATTAAAGGCTAGAAATAATTATTTTAGAAGCAGCCCTGGCTTTATTAATAGTCGATATCCTCAAGAATTTGCTTCTCTGCAATGGGTCTGAGCTGCAGAGTTTGGATTTGGGCTTTCCCAAAGCTGGGAGGTACATGAAGCCAGGGCTTGCTCGACCCTGCTCTGTGTTACATAGGGTGCATCTCCCACTGCCTTTAAAGGGAGCACCACCCATGTAACTTAGTGCAGAATTGGGTTTTGATTCAGCCACTCTAGACTTAGGGGCCTGCCAGGAGACTCTGATGTGGATCCGGTTCTCAGTGACAGTGTTTGGGTCCAGCGTTTCTGTGCACAGCCATCTCAGAGCTTCTCTTTTGCACCAGTAATGGTCTGGATAGAGAACTTCTGTGTGACCCTCCTGAGCTACAAAGGGCCTGTGTCTTTGGTGGAATTTAAGAGTGGGCTGAAAACTTTTGTATTTTAAAATTATTTACAATGATAGACAGACCTCACAATATTCCCATCCCTGCCAAAAGCAGTCGGTCTGGGAATCTCACAAAAGAACCTCTTCTCACCAGGTTTCCTTTCTGACTGGAAAGCCGTGGAAATTCTAAGTGAACCAAGCTGCTCTGCAGACCTTGGGGCCAAAATCTGGTCCCAGTGAAGCCAATGGCAAAAGTCCCATTGACATCGATGTGACCGGAAATGTCGTCCAATAATCAGTTTCTAGCACTGCTGACTCACCAAAATAACCCTTCCAAAGTGTGTTACAGATTCCATGTAACGGCTGCCAGCTGCTTTGTTTTATTTAATGCTGCAGTTAACCCCAAAGGCTGAATCTTGAACACAGCGCCCTGCCTAGGATTGGGCACTGGGCTAATGCATAGGGGAAAAGAGGAAGGAATCCTCCCCCAAGACTGCAGCATGCTTCTCTGGCCCCATCTCTGCCCATACTTAGCCCAGCCCCAACTCTTTGATGTCTGCATGCTTGGAACATGCTTAAGATTCAGTAACGAAGGGACAATAATAGCCATGTGCTGCTTTAGAAATGTAGGGCTGGAAGGGACCTCCAGAGGTCATCTAGCCCACACCCTTTGCACTTTGGGGAACAATAATCTAGTTTCCCTCCCAAAGGGATAAACTATGAGGTTTGAGGCTGAGTAGTTTAATCACACGTGGGCAGAGGGTCATTGCTGACTATGAGTGAGCCATTAGCCCTGTTGTTGGAGGTCAAACATGAATGAAATTTAGAACTGTTTAGACTGGAAACTCATGAAGCAGGAGGCAGGCAGGGATGGCTTGTAACACAAATGAGGAACTAGTTTATGACCAGTGTTGCGATTAGATGTTTTTTAATTGCTTTCGTTGAGAGATAAGGAGTTTGTGGGTGTGGACATGGACAACAATGGGATGATCTAGATTTGTTTTCCGTTGCCTTTTTCTTTAGTTAAATTTGTGCTGCTGAAAGGTGTCTGATGGAAATCTAGAGCTGCTGGCCAGAAAATGGAAACCACCATGGATTTTCTCAAAATTTGATTTCTACTTTGTCAAATTTTAATTTCTTGCAGAAATTTCCCAACCATCTCTATTGACAGAGACTGAGATCCTGCCTCGAGGCAGAAGGGGTTATCTGCTCTATTTTATTGCACAAGCAGTGTAACTGCAGGCTTTTTAACCCACATTGCCCCATTCATATATTGATCCTGCCCTGGATACCATGTCTAAGATCATGTTGTCTCTGTGGATTTCAGCAACGGGCAGCCGATCATTGGTGTGCAAACTCCTAGTGTAGAAAGAATGAACTGCTATAAGTCATAATTTGCACCAATCTAATTTACTCCTGCTTGAATCCAGGGTAACCTGTATCAGTGCAAATCACATCTTTGCTGGTCTATATGGGGGGACCAACAATTCAGCAGTGCCACTGATGGCTGAAATGGGGGAAAATTCCCAGAATAGACAGTGCCTAAGAGGCAACAGTATAGTAGAGTGCCCACAAACTACACCATTTCATCTGGGGTATGGCTCTCACTTACAATGCAAGTGGTCCTGGGTTCAAATATTGGAGCAGAGGTGGGAGTAAAAATTATGGGACTTTGATTAGGGAGGAAGGATGGTCCAGTGGTTAGGGGACTAGCCTGGATCTTGGGAAACCTAGTTTCAATTCACACCTCTGGTACAGACTTCCTGTGTGACCTTGGGCAAGTCACTTAGTGTCTCTGGGCCTCAGTTCCCTATCTGCAAAACTGGAATAATTGCCCTACCTCACAGGGGTGTTAAAGAGTGTGAGGGGATCAGATCCTACAGTGATGGGGGCCAGATAAGTAATCTAGATGGGAGATGTTAGCAGGTAGTGCCAATGCACCAGTGATTTTTTTGACATGGGCATTTCCACTGGGAATAGACCTGAAAACAACAGCTCATTTCATATAGGCATTCAAACAGCCATCAGCAGGTGACAGCTTTGGGCCACAACCATAATGTTGGTATAAATGTTTAACCTTCACTTAGAACAGCTGTGGCATCCAGAAGAAAGAGAGAGAGAATCCATCCTCTTGCTGCGAGCATCCTTTTCTTCACTGGCTGAGCCCCCACTGAGAATGGAGAGTCTTCAAATAATTTTAGTCCCTGGGTAGTTTCCGTAAATCAGGTCACCTGTGAAGACAATTTCAATTATCATGGGTCAGATCCAAAGCCCATTGAAATCAATGACAGTCTTCCCATTGATATCAGTGGGATTTGGCCTAGGTCCTATGTGATGGTTCTCTCAAAGAGGTCCTGAAGGGCAATTCATCAAGGGCCAGATTTTCCCAGACTTCCTTGTGTTGGGTAACACCTCTCTTCAGTTAGAGGCTGGGTGATTTCAGGCCCCAGCATGCTATGGTTGATGTCAGTGGGGCTCCTCCAAGACTGAAGTACAACTCAGCATAATTATAAGTGGCAAAAGCTGGTGCTAAAAGAGCCGAGAATGGCCTTGATTCCTAAACACAAGACTTGACCTGTCTGGTAGGAATAGCAGGAGTTCTGCTCTGAAGACTATGTTCCTTGGAACTACTCCATATGGCTATTCTCATTAAATATACATTTACCAGTGTGGGCCAAAGATCGTCTTGGGTAAACAGTCCTGAGGTACAAGGGCTAAGTTTTTACAGTATCCAATCATTTTTGGGCCCTCACAGTATACCAGTCTAGTGTAAGTATTGACCAAGCAATGTGAAATACACTCCTTTGCCACTTACACCCACCCTCCCTGTCTTCTGACCAACTTCCACTTGACGTGGCACTTGTATCACCAATGGCATCACTTCTGGATTCACAGATGTTAAAGCCGGTAGAGGGACTAATATGATCATCTAGCCTGACCTCCTGTACAGCACAGGCCTTAGAGTTTGGGCTTCTGTCTCTATCCCATTGCAAACATTCGGGTTGATTCTTCTCTCACACTGGTGGAACTCTATTGACTTCAGTTGAATTTTTCCTTATTTCTATTTGTGTGAAAGGTGTATCTGGCACAATTCTAGTGTTTGTATCCTCCCACCCCATTCAAGCCATGCCCTAGATATGTTCTGCAGACAATGATTTCATGGAAGATCATTAAACCGCCTTCTCATGGATTAAATTTCTATGCAATGATGATGTTTCAGGACTGCTGCAGAAACCAAGCCCGACAGTCCCACATTCCTTCTGAAACCGCAACCTTGCTCCAAGAATGACACAAGTACAATGGCATATACTGGAAAGCAGTTGCAACCAATAGTAAACATGGTTTGGAAATAAAATGTAACTGAAACATACACCCAGACAAGTTCCAGAGCTGTCAGCACTGTAGATTAGATCACATGCCTCTGGCATCAATGTCATTCTGTTGTTTGCAAAGTGGAATAGCATCAAGTGTGATCTAATGTCCAATCCCAGTTCTGCCACTGACTTGCTGTGTGGCTTTCTGTAAGTTATATAGTAACTGCTCAGGGGCTTAGTTTCCCCATTTGCAAGTTGGGGGTAATGCTACCTATTTATTTAGCTGCCTCACAGGGGAGGTGTGAGGACTGATGTTTGTACAGTGCTTTGAAAGTGTAAAAATTCTATATATGTGCAAAGTATTTTGAGACAAGGTAGGAGAGGTAATATCTTTTCTTGGACCAACTTCTGTTGGTGAAAGGTAGAAGCTTTTGAACTATACTGAGCTCTTCTTCAAGTCAGTGGAAGAAAATCAGAGTGTCTGAGCTAAATACAAGTTGGGACAGATTGTTAAGCAGAAAGGGTAATGCATGTCACAATATGCATGTACAGCATGCGTTACCCCTTCTGCTGACCCATCTGTCCCAATTTGTATTTAACTCAGACGCTCTGATTTCCTTCCTCAGACCTGAAGAAGAGCTCTGCGCAGCTCGAAAGCTTGTATCTCTCAGATCCTGGGACCAACATGCTGCAAAAAAGGATTATTATTACATTAGTGGTTACAGACCACGGACTGGGAGTTAGGGCTTCTAGGTTCTATTCCCAGCTCTGTCCATTATGAGGCTGCTTTGAGTAAATCACATAGGCCCAAATTTACAAGTGTCCCAGATTTTTGGGGTGCCTACCTTCTGACCTAATTTTCAAAAATTCTGAGCATCATCTCCCATTTAAGTCACTTGGGGTTGTCAGTGTCTGAGGTGATGTTCTCAAAGTTAGTGGACATATTGAAAATATAGCTTTAACCATTCTGCGCCTCAGTTTGCCCATCGGTAAAATGAGGCTAAGATTTACATACCTTGCAGGATGGTGGTGATGCTTAATAACAGTCGTGATAATGCCTAGCTGTTAGAAAGTCATATTTATGAGGGTCTCTGAGAAAAGGCTCTTTCGGGGTGGGAAATATGTTTATTATAACTTAAAAGCTATGAGTGGCCAAAAAATGATATAAGCAGGAAATTCGGGACAATTTGTGGCTTTATAATGAGAATTTGAAATTACAGTCTAACAATAGCAGAAGAAAAGTCACCCCTAGTTAAAAGCCTATTCCCATTTGGAGGCTACTTTTGTAGCTCAGTTCTAGCTTGTTATAAACTGGATTTCGTGCAAATCTCAGCCAAGAATTAGGACATTTTTTTCCGTTTCCCATAGGGTGTAGGAGCCAGAAACCGTCTACATTCCTGGAAGCCCAAGACACAGAGGGTTTTTAAAATGTTCGTTTTCCAGCTGAGCTTCCCACTAAGCCAGGGGAGTTTAAGCACTCTGCATGCTATGCACATTCCCGTTTATCTGGAAAGAGGATTATGAATCAGGAGCTAGTCACAATGTAGAAACATATTCACATTCAATGAGGTTGGAACAGCTCCATGTAAATTAAGAGGCTCCCTTGCTTGGATGTACAGATTTTGTGCTTAAACCCCTAGGTTTGAAACCTACAGAAGGAAGATTGTGCTTTGAGGGCTGCTAATATCTGTGTAATATAGAAATCTGATAGAAGGAAGTCAGGAGACTTTTCTCCCATGTACTGATTTGGGTTGAATAGAAATGAAAAGTGATCATTTCTGCCTAGGCTAATGATCTGTCCTGTACTTGCGCCAGACCACAGTTCAATGTATATTTCCCCCCTTCCATGATTTTCAGAGCTGTTGAGCACTCAGTCTCTGAAATATTTCCCTCAACACGCCATCAATGAATTACCACTTACAGTATATAGATCTTTCAACCATAGACACAGTCAAATACAATTACTCAGCCTTAATCACATATTTATGATCTATAATCGTGTAACCAGAGGGGGAATAAAACCCTAGATTAATTCACTTGCATACATCACCTAGACAACAATTAAGGGAAAATCCAGTCTCACTTGCTGCAAAGTTTTTAGCCAAGCTACAGTATGAGAGGTGAAGCAAGAGTTAGTTGCACGCACAGCATCCTTGAACTAAGGAATTTACAACCCTTTAGTAGAAGAAATAAGAGTTGCAGCTTACCAAAGTCTCCTGTATGCTACTTCTGAGTTGGGCTACAGTACAGTACAAGCGATCTCAGCAGCTTGAAGCCGCTGGGGTCTCTTATATAGCACAGCGTGTAGCTTAGTAGGTGGCACTGAGCCACAGGACTCAGAGGAAACCAAATAGAAGAGTGAGGAAACCACAGTCTGAGTAATCCCTTAACAAGGTGATTGCATATTCCAACTTTCTGCAAAACAATGCAAGCCAATGGCAGACTGGGGAGTTGCAGTGCCCTAATGGAGATAAGTAACCGGAGAGAGCAAAGGGGCTGACAAAGGACAGAGAAACTGCACTGGAGAGCAAGTATGTAGTTTAGTACTGGAGTATTATTTCTTCATTACTTATACCATGTCCGGAGGTGTGATGGGAGCCTCATTGAACAGGATGACAGACAAGAGGGGGAGAGAGATTACTGTTTTCGATTTTACTTGTGGAAGAGGTTTAGATACTAGGCTTATGGGGGCCAAATAAGAACGCTGATAAATAGATAGCTCCCTGCCTTGAAGAGCTTACACTTTAAAATTTAGATGTCATAACATGAGAGCATAGGATCAGACAGGGCCATTTACATAACATTATGTGGTGACATAAGCCCCAACCCTGCAATGAGCGCTAATGGGAATAGCCCTATGCCCATTCAGAGCTCATCACAGAACTGAGACCTTGGTTAGTTGACATGCACTTCTTGGAGAGCAACCTTTTTGGGTTATTTTTGGGGTAGGGTGGGATAATGGTGGGGAGAAGTTTGTTTACTATTTTCCGTTTAATTCCGCTCAGTTCTTTTCTTTCTTCCGCGGCTTTGCAGTGGCCCTGGGTTTCAGGAGGGATTTAACGAGGTGAGTGTGCTGGGCTGGCAAAGAGATTTTGGGAGAGAGTTGCAGGCATACTGGGTGGCAAGGCAGAAGGGGCAGAGACGTTTGTTAGAGAAGGAGATGAAGGGGAAATTGAGGCTGGAAGGAGGAACACACCAAAGGAGACCAAGATGTTGGCAGAAGCTGAGTGATGAAGTAGGGAAAGAAGAAGTGAGACTAAGCACTGAGGATGGGTGGAGACTAAAGATAATATGGGGATGGCCCACCATCCAAACGAATACTTTGCCTCGTTTTTAATAAGAATAATGAGGAGCCTGGGGACAGTAGCAGAGAGGACATGGAAGTAGAAATTACCAACTCTGAGGTGGAAGTCGAATACCTCAATGGGACCAAATCGGGGCTGGGGGGAGGGAAGAGGGGAGCAAATAATCTCTATCCAAGAATATTAAAGGAATTGGCACATGAAATTGTAAGCCCAATAGCAAGGATTTTTAATGAATCCCTAAACTCAGGGGTTGTGCCCTATGACTGGAAAATTGCAACTATAGAACCTATATTTAAGAAAGGAAAAAAAAGGGATCCAGGAAAGCACAGGCCCATTAGTTTGACCTCAGTTGTATGCAAGGTCTTGGAACAAATGTTGAAAAAGAAAGTAGTTAAGGACATAGAGGTAAATGATCACTGAAATAAAATACAGCATGGTTTTACAAAAGGTAGATCGTGCCAGACCAAGCTGATTTCTTTTTTAGAGATGAAAACTGAGTTTTTAGACAAAGGAATCACAGTGGATCTAATCTACCTGGATTTCAGTTAGTCATTTCCTACAGTACCACATGGGAAATTATTAGTTAAATTGGAGAAGATGGGGATTAATAAGAGAATCAAAAAGTGGGTCAGGAACTGGTTAAAGGGGAGACTACAACAGGTCACCCTGAGAGGTGAACAGGTAG
Organism: Natator depressus; assembly: GCF_965152275.1. Classification (NCBI taxonomy): domain Eukaryota; kingdom Metazoa; phylum Chordata; order Testudines; family Cheloniidae; genus Natator; species Natator depressus. Next base: position 76,996,537 of record NC_134243.1, read on the forward strand.
GCTGGAGGGAGGTTACTAGTGTTGTTCCTCAGGGATTGGTCTTGGGACCTGTGATGGGGTATACAGACCCCACACTGGGACAGAAGGGGCTAAAGGACAGTGTTGAGCCCAGTTAGACCTGCCCCTCCAAGGGAGCAACTCAGCTCTGGAGACTGGGGAGGAGTGCAGGCCTAGCCCGCAGGCTCCTGCTCCGTATACTATATCAGCGGTTCTCAAACTGTGGGTTGAGACCCCAAAGTGGGTCATGAGTTCCTTTTAATGGGGTCACCAGTGCTGGTTAGACTCGCTGGGGCCCAGGGCAGAAAGCCAAAACTTGAGGGCTTCAACCCCACGCGGCGGGACTCGAGCTTCAGCAGAGTCAGCATTAGACTCACTGGTGCCCAGGGCTGAAGCCGAAGCCTGAGCAACTTAGCTTCACAGGGCCCCCTGTGGCATGAGGCCTGGACAATTGCCCTGCTTGCCACCCCCTGACGCCAGGCCTAAGAGTAGGAATAGGCTCAGCATGGAGAAAAACCTAATGGTTGCTGTTGCTTCACTGCCTCCCAGAATGACAAGGCTCACAAGTGAAAACCAGGCTCAAGTATCACACTGAAATGTGAGTACAATATTCATATTCCAATTGATTTATTTGATAATTATAGGGTAAAAATGAGAACGTCAGCACTTTTCCAGTAATAGTGATCTGTGACACTTCTGTATTTTTATGTCTGATTTTGTAAGCGCGTAGTTTTTAAATGAGGTGAAACTTGGGGTACACAAGACAAATCAGACTCCTGAAAGGGGCACAGTAGCCTGGAAAGGTTGAGAGCCACTGGGCTAGAGACATGTCCCTGAGTAGTATGTGCTGAGCCCGGTTGGTGCTGACGATTTGGCTTCCTTTTTATTTTTCCTTATCTGGCACCAGAAGCAGAAGCAATGGTAGGAAGCACAACCCAGGGAGGGTAACTCAGGGGGCACCCACGCCTCTTCCCGGGGTCGACACTCCTAACCCTCCTAGGGCCCTGGGTTGTAGCCCAGTGGAACACGTGGACCCAGGGTCTCCAACCACTGTCCTACAGTTGAGTGGACACTAACCACTAGGTTTCAGAGTAACAGCCGTGTTAGTCTGTATTCGTAAAAAGAAAAGGAGTACTTGTGGCACCTTAGAGACTAACCAGTTTATTTGAGCATGAGCTTTCGTGAGCTACAGCTCACTTCATCGGATGCATAGCATATCGTGGAAACTGCAGAAGACATTATATACACACAGAGACCATGAAACAAAACTTCCTCCCACCCCACTGTTGGGAGGAAGTTTTGTTTCATGGTCTCTGTGTGTATATAATGTCTTCTGCAGTTTCCACGATATGCTATGCATCCGATGAAGTGAGCTGTAGCTCACGAAAGCTCATGCTCAAATAAACTGGTTAGTCTCTAAGGTGCCACAAGTACTCCTTTTCTTTTTTCTTTTTACTAACCACTAGGCCACCCAGCCCTCTGAGGACCCTACTACAGGACCAGTGTTACTCAACATTTTCATTCATGACCTTGGCGCAAAAAGTGAGTGTACTAATACAATTTGTGGATGACACAAGGTTGGGAAGTATGCCAATATAGAGGTTATCATACAATATCATACAAGATTTGGATGACCTTGAAAACTAGAGTAGTAGAAATGAGATGAAATTTAATAGTGCAAAGTGCATTCACTTAGGAACTACCAAGAATTTTTGCTATAAACTGGGGAGGCATCAGTTGGAAGTGACAGAGGGGGAGAATGACCTGGGTGCGTTGGTCGATCACAAGACAACTATGAGCCGCCAATGTGATGCAGCTGTGGAAAAGACAAATGCAGTCCTAGGATGCATCAGGCGAGGTATTTCCAGTAGAGACAGGGAAGTGTTAGTACCATTATACAAGGCAGTGGTGAGACCTCATTTGGAATACGGTGTGCCGTTCTGGTCTCCTATGTTTAAGAAAGACAAATTCAAACTTGAACAGGTGCCAAGAAGGAAGATCAGAGAAATGGATTCCTTACCAGAGGAGACTTAAGGAGCTTGGCTTGTTTAGCCTAACCACATGAAGGCTAAGGAGGGATATGATTGCTCTCTATCAATACATCACAGGAATAATCACAGGGGAAGGAGAGGAAGAGTTATTTACATTAAGGGCCAGTGCTGGCACAAGAACGAATGGCTATAAACTGGCCATCAATAAGGTTAGGCTTGAAATTAGACAAAGGTTTCTAACCATCAGAAGAGTGAAGTTCTGGAACAACCTTCAAAGGGGAGCAGTGCGGGCAAAAAACCTGACTTGTTTCAAGACTGAGTTTGATAAGTTTATGGAGGGTATGGTATGATGGGACTGCCTACAAAGGCATGTGGCCCATCCATGATTGTTAGCAGCAAATATCTGCCACAGCTGGAGATGGGACACTGGATGGGGAGGGCTCTGAGAATTCTTTCCCAGGTGTGTGGCTGGTGGATTCTTTGTTACTGGAAGTCTTAAAATCAAGATATGAGGACCTCAGTAATTCAGCCAGAGGTTAGGGATCTATTACAGGAGTGGGTGGGTGAGGTTCTTTGGCCTGTGACATTCAGGAGGTCAGACTAGAGGATCATGATGGTCCCTTCTGATGTTAAAGTCTATGAGTCTCTGAGAAGTAGGGTTTGAAAGCAAGGACAAGGCATTCCAACTTGATACACAGAGCCATGGAGGGAGCAAATGGAGGACTTAATAAAGGTTTCCTAACTAGTCGAGGGATTGTCATTTAGTCGAAACAGATTGTTCCTTCCATCACAAGCACGCTACTGTTGGTCCTCAGCTAATTCTAGCAAACTGGGTCCTGGTTCTGATGTCAGAGGGAGTTACTGATATCCTGTGGGGTGGTGAAGAATTGGGCCCCTCGAATGTTGGTTCCACTTTAAATTTATTGTCCCATATGTCCAAGTTCAACAGTAATGGCTTCAAAGTTAGGCAAAAAAAGTGACTGTCTCACACCCCCTTATCACCTGTGCCTGCCAGTTTGTTTAAAATGATCCCCTTTAAATTATGTGGGTCTCGGATCCTCAGGAGCCAATAGCCGAAGTGCAGGCAAATTCTTTCAAATGTTTGTTTTAATTTGAGTATGAAGGAGAAAATGAGGTTTGGAAGGGTTGTTAAATTGAGTTCTGCCCACTTTCTAATCCTTCTCATTCCTGCTGGCAGACGGACCAAAACAAACTGAAAATGTTTGTGGCGTTGTCATATAAACAACTGATCTCTGATTGCATTTACTGCGATTTTATGTTTACAGTGTAAAAGAACAAATACCCATGAGCTCACCAAAAGCTATTACAATAGCAAAGAAACAGTTTATCATTTTTACAGTGCAAATATTTGTAATAAAAATAATCATATAAAGTGAGCACTGTACACTTTGTATTCTGTGTTGTAATTTAAATCAATATATTTTAAAATATAGGAAAAACATCCAAAACAGTTAATAAATTTCAATTGGTGTTCTATTGTTTAAGCTGCGATTAATTGCGATTAATATTTTTGTTAATCGCATGAGTTAACTGCGATTAATCGACAGCCCGAGTTTAATTAACTTTGTTGTTAAATGACATGAATCTTCTGTTCACATGCAGATATTCTGGTAATAATCAGCAATGGAAGGAGTTAGAGGAAAAGTACACATGTTTAAGCGGGTTTTGGAAGAATGTATTTGTGCAAAATTCCTTAGTGAGGCAGTGGCTTCCCAAATTGAGCTGAACTGTTTTATTTACTCTCTCAAGCTGGATTTTTACCTAATGATGACCTGATTTTGCAAGAGACTTAAGAGAGTGCGTAGATCCTTGCAGGAGGCATTCAGCACCTTGCAGGGTCAGACCCTAAAGGCTTGATCCTATGTTCTACAAGCTTCCATTTCAATGGAACATGCCCTAATGGGCTTGCTTCATTCCCCTGATGAAGACTGTCTGCACAGAAAACTGTCCAAATTAATTATAACAAAGAGTGGGGGAATGTACCCTCCCCCACACGAGCAGTCTTATTACACTCTTGAGAGTACAAATTCATGTTCCCCTTCGAAAGCTATTAGTCTGTTTGCTTGCCTTCTACAGCGTGGGCCAGATCCTCAGCTGATGTAAACTGGTGTAGCTACATTGACTTCAGTGGAGCTACAGTACTTTATACCAGGTGAGGATTTGGTCGTGTGTCTCAGTGTCTGTCACTGTCTCTGAACATTTTGCACTGGATTCCAAGAGTCACTATTTCAGGAAAATGCATGACAAAGACTTTCTCTGCAAAACAAGGAGAAGGTTATTCCACATGTCAAGAAAACTAAACTGGATATTAAAACTAGACTGCTGCGGGTGCAGGCCTCGCTGCTTGAGATTTTCCAGCTGTTCTTGTCTGAGCTTCTCCTGTCAAGGATAAACGGAGCTGGAGAGGCTACAAAGAATGTGCAGGAGGCATACACACAGAGCTCGGGGAAAGACCACCAGCATGGTAGTGCAGAGGTTCATTAACAACAATTCTCTGTGGAATTCAGACCTTGTGATCGGTCTCTGGTTTCATCATCACTAACCTGCAATTATTGCACCAGGTTATTGGCAGATTGGTCAGTGCATGGGGCATGTTGAATGCCATGGTCTGTAGCATGCTGAGCTTGAGCCTGACAGGTATTTCTCCGCAGGGAGTTCAGCTTCTTTCCACTAGCCAAATATGGAAGATATAATCAGCTCTCCGGCTTGGCAGGGAGATGTTGCTTTGCTACCGTGCATCCTCGGAGTTGTAAGCTACACAGCCAGACAAGAGCTGAGTATTTTTAATGTGTGATGAGCTGATAACAAACATGATATATAGCTCTCCCTGGGCCTGTCCAATTTGGTTTATCCTCACATTTTCCACGACTGCTACGATGTCTATATAATAATGCACTGTATTTGTATGTCTGCCCGTCTTCCAACAGGTTTTATGTGTTCTCTGCCATAAGTAATGGCAGAGCAGTGTATGAGTGTGTAGGATCGTGTCACCATGTAGTGGTTAACTTCTATTGTAAAAGCTAAGGTACAGTTGTCTCTAATGTGTGCCATGTCGCCTTCCAGTGGCTGAAGTCTACTGAGGCCATAAAATTTGTATATATAATATTACTACATATACATGATTCCTGTGGGTTACAATTCATTAATTTCTAATGTTGTAGTTCCTGAGGCTGTGTGAGAAAGACTATTTGTGATATAAGATAGGTTTTAGCTTCCACTGTTCCCTCTTTTTGTGTGAGGGATACTTGGGAGTTTTCTTAGTCAAATACCTTCTCTGTGTTTCAGCATGCAAACTAACCCATTTTTAGTGGACACGGATCTGAAGAGCCAAATACTGCTGAACTTTGGGCTCCAGATCTCATTCCAGAGCCAAATGTCACACTATATCTTCAGTGGTCCAAATAAGAGCCCCTAATCAGGACAACACCCAAACTTTGAACAATTTCGGCTCTAGGTTCTAAATCCGGATCTGAACTCGCAGTTCAGAATCCCTCCAGAGTCTCCGGTTTCTAGGATTTTCAACCAGCACTAATTTATCCAGTATTTAAGACAGAGGAATGTGTTAGAATGAAATGGACATTTTTTCATCCTCTTTTTTTTTTCCCCCTTAATGCTTTTCACCTGTTAAATTTAAAGCTGGAATTAATTGAAACTTCATCTCTTCCTGAATTAGCATTCAGTCCCTCCTGAGGCTAAAGGGATGATTCATCCAGTGGTACTTAGAGATTGTCTAGGGCTTAAGTGGCTTGTCTGCTCAGCTACCATGCCAGGTCGTCTGCTCTTCTTCACTCTCCTTCCCGTTTGCTACCGTGGATTAACTCTCAGGAGGCTGTGTGGTTTCTTACACAGTTACTTCTGTGATTTGATATAGGGAATGTAACTAATTGTAAAACAATAGCATATTTATCTGAATTTTGCTTGATAAATTTTGCTTGATAAATTCTCCAACAGTGACCAGTACCAGAGCTTCAGGGGGAGTGTATAGAACAGGGCAATTTTAGAGAGATCCACCCTTGTTTTCCCCACCCAGCTTCTGGCAATCAGAGGTTTAGGATCACCCCAAGCATGGGGTTACATCCCTGACCATTTTAGCTAATACCCATTGATGGATCTATTATCTAGTTCTTTTTTTAACCCAATTATACTTTTGGCTATCACAACATCTCAAGGCAATGAGTCTGCTAATCTAAACCTTATTCTTTTCTATTCTGGTTCTTATGCTGCACCCATAACCATGGTATCTGAGCACCTACTCTTGTTTTCCTGGCTACATTCCCATTCACACTGCCAGCCTACCATAGGGATTTGATGCTAATCTCCCTCTGCTGATGTGTGCATTTCTCTGTAAATTCCTCCCTCCTGCATCTTTATGCAGGAGAATACAGGATTTTAAGTAACAAAGGCCCAGATCCTCACATGTTTTGGCACCCATTGACAGTTAGCCACCTAAATACCTTTGATCTGGGCCTAATTGCCTACTTGGTTCCACAGCAAACACTGTTTTACGATAAAATTAAATCTATTCTAGAACAATGAGCTGGGAGTTCTGATTTCATTTATCACCTGACTCCTTGGAGTTACCCAACCATTCTACAGGGATAACTAATGCCGACTTTTTTTTAAAAATCTTGTTTGATACCCCAGCCCCTAGCAATGTTTTCCATGTTATATATTCAGTCTTGGAGTTGTCATAGACTCCCAGAGGCTCACTGTGAGGTTTGAACCATCATCAAACCTTTCACGCACAAAATTACTTTGTGACTTAAAACAAACAATCCTTCAGCTTAAAATCATGGCCCAGCTGCCTAAAATCTTTGGAAAAGATCCAGAAAATGTACTACAGTAGTTTGCTTTTATTGCCCAAAGGAGAATTTACAGGCTGTGACTAGGAGTCAAAGAAAGACCAGACATTTCCCACTGGAAGGATTTGGTTATGAGTTAAACTGTGGACCATGGTTAAATGCTATTCAGTTTTACATACATCATTTATGTAACAGATGTAAAAGCTACCTCTGAAGTGTTAAAACCACTGTGGGAGTTTGAGAATCTGTGGCTGGTGAAAGATTAGTTTTAAGCTACAACTATAATTCTGGGAAGCTTTGCCTAAAATGTCAAGCAAATTAGGAATTAAGGTTCTAAGAAAAAAAACATGGTCCCTGGGGATCTCAGGAAGCATGTTCCATATCAGTGTTTCCAAAACAAAATACGGCAGGATAATTATAACAAAACAAGCAGGGGAGGATGGTCTCTGTCTCACTGCTGACTTCTCAACGTGTTGTAATGCACCACGCCATGGATTAAAAGCAGGTTCCTGAAAACAAAAATATGAGGGCAACACTTTTTCTTAGCCACTATGTGTGAAATATTCATCTGGAACCACAGAAAAGTAGAGTCACCGTTGTTGTGGTTTTTTTTGTGATATATATTGATTGTTGTCGCCCATAGGAGCCCTAGTCATCGACCAGTACCTGTGGTATTAATTTAGATGGAATATGTGAGCTAAAGGTTTTAACATAACCCAGTCTCTCTGTCCAACATTAAACAGTGTTAAACAAGGTCCGGGGTTTGGCATACAGAGACCTCAGCCTGCTTGGTACCATGGCAAACACCCCATTAAAAATCCTTTAAACCTTTTATGAAAGATAAAGAAAAGAAGGAAAATCACTTAAAGTATTTGAAATGCAAACTATTAAATAAGGCTTTCATTTTAACAACATCCCTTGTTCCATTTTTCTTTAGCTGGTAAGAGTCCTTAGAAGGGAAAAAAAACCTTGTTTGTCAGTCTCTTAGATGGTATCAATGATGGTAATAACTGATGGTAAGAGAAGAAGTTAGTTGAGATGGGCTGGACCTGTTGTTCTTAACATCCAATCCCATTTCATCCCAGGTGGTGTTTGGGATTCAGCTGGAGCCAGTAGAAGTAACAGTGTCATCTGGGTCCCTCTCTCTGGCCTGGTCTGCTCAGCCATCTCTCGGCATCAGGTTGATGAAGGCCTGGCATTCCAGAAAATGGTGGGAGAGGCAGCCATAACGGTGAAGCCAAAGTCTTTCTTTAAGGACCCACAAAGGGAATGGTGGGCAGAATAGCTTATCCCCTCATGGTTTTGCCCACCAATTAGGGTTCACAGTTTTTTGGTTCCACACTTTTCTTGTTTACCAAGCATGATCTTAACACAGTCCTTGAGTTATATCAGTAGAGCTTTGTGTTTGGACTCTTTCCGTATTGGCGTCTCCCTATTGTGCCTTTTCCCATCAACGTTTGTTGTTATAGGTCACTGTGATATCTTATGAACTTTCATGTACTTCTTATAAGTTTAGCTCATAATTAGGGTAAAGTTGTAGGCCCAATTATCACAACAGCCCTCACAGTGTTAGGCATTGTAACACAGAACGAAAAGATGATCTCCTACTCCAGGAACTTACAGTCTAAGTATAAAACATGAGACAACAGGTGAATACAGACAGACAGATGGGGGAACACAAAGAAATAATGCGACAATACTGGTGAGCATGATAGGCAGTGGTCTCTTGACTGGGATTCTTGTTTTCACCTCAGACTGGGTTTATTGAAAGGTTTGTGACCCTTTGAAGCACATCTGGTGCCAGTTTTTGAGGAAATGCAGGTTATGTTGTGTTTTCATATTGATACTGGGGAAAATTTGAGGTTTTGATGCAAAACCATGTGAAAATTTGGTGGCTTCAACTTGCAGTTGTTTCTCTTAGAGATGTTTAGGTTTCTTCAAACGTAAATTAACAGTGAAACTTGAGGGAGTAGAAAGTGAATGCCACACAAAAGAAGAAGAAGAAACTGTTTGTGGAAATCTCTGGCAAGCAAAGTGGCCAAGATTCTCCTAGCTCTGCTAAGTAATATCAGGCCATACTCATCCCTGGTGTATCTCCACAGCCTTCTGTGGAGTTACGCCAGTGCTGAATTTGGTGCATTGACTCCAATAAGTATCTCCTTAGCATAATGGAGCAGATACTCGGCTGGTACAAATTGACTTCAATTGAGCAATTCCAAGTATTGCACTGGTTGAGGTTATGGCCCAGTGCATCTCAACAGTTGGCTCTTTCAGAGGGTTAAGGTGTCTCCTCACAGAATGGAGTTATTCCTGAGTCTATACTGGGAAATATAATGTTCATGCACAGATCCTGATTTTCAAACATCAACAAGCCAGCTCGCAGCAGACCAAAGAAAGATCTCTGGGCCTGATTCTGATTCACTGGTATCAATGGAGCTTTGCTGCTGAGTTCCATGGGAGTAGAACCGAGGGCTTCCAAACAATCACATTTGAAAAGTTAGCATCTTTTTTTCCTAAGTGGAATAACAATAATAGGCTGGGAAAGGGCTCTCTTGTTTTGACTGATTCTCCAGAAAAGCAAAGAAAAAGGGTTTTAATTTAATTTTGGGGCTGAAGCTTGTCAGGCACATTTCAGCCAGGAGAGGGTGTTTATATTCAGGTTAGACGGGCTTTGGAAAAAACAACGGATTTAACAGGAACAATAATGCTCTCAATGTCCTGCCCAGCGGCCTTCTTTGCCCCCTTCCACATGAGGAACGACATCCTTTAGCCCTTACTCACATGAGTAGAACCCTGGTCCAAATTTTGCTCCACCCAAGCAACTCAAATTTGCAGGAAGGCTAAAAGAAATGAATGAATTTGCTGTGTACGTTCCCTGTGCAGGATATTCCTTGTTCCTAGTAGGTGTTAAGGCTGCTGAATGGAGCATGCAAGTTGTTTCATACTTTGACTTTATGCAAAGATTGTACGCATATTTTGCTTCATCTACTCATGGTTGGAATGCATTCATGTCTTTACAAGGTGGTGAAGCGCTTGTCTAACACTCAATGGTCAGCTCATGCTGACCCAGCGAAGGATCCATGTGATGTCTGTGAAGGGATTCAAGCAACTCTTGATTCTTTGGCCAATGATAACCTACCATCAGCCAAGAGAAACCATGCATGATGCTCAGAATCTCCATAAAAAATGGGCACACTGGAGACAGTATTTGTGACCGCTCTTTGGCATGACATTCTCATCTGGTTCAGTGAAACAGGCAAGACTATATAAAAAGGAGATGTGAATTTGTCTGTTGTTGTCATCATCGTCCAATCTTTGAAGTCATATACACAAGATCTGAGAGACCAGTTTGATGAATATGAATGCAAGGCAAAGGCAGAAGGTCCAGAGGCTAATTACAGTAACAGTAAAACAATGAAGCTGTTGCCTAAGTCACTTTGAAAGAGCTGCTAGTAACGCTGATCTTCAAGGAAGCCAAAAGTTCATAATTGAAAAAAGGTTAAAACTAATCAACAACTCATAGATTAAGATGAGGCGAGTTATACAAAGACATCAATGGGCAATTTGTTTTCTTTATGAAAGCAAGGGATATGAATACTGAGGAAATCGCAAAGCAGCGGGAGACGCTTGCCTCTCTTTACTACAAAATGACTTTGGCAAAGCAGACCTTATTTCTGAATATCAGCATTTCAAGCATGATATCTCAGCAGAAGGAGAAGAATCAGTGTCCATGTCAAGCCTTCATTTGGAGGTAAAGACTGACAAGCTGGATTCCACATTCAATTCACTAACACTGAAATTGCTTTGTGAATTTCCTTGTCTGTGAGTGTAACAAACTGCAGTGGTGAATGGTCATTTTCAGATTTGAAGCTGATAAAAAATGACTACATCTGTCATAGGCTACAGCCAAGATTGAATTCTCTATCTACGGTGAATATTGAGTCCAATGTGCTTCAGGAAATTGAATTTTCAGATGTCATTCTTGACTTTGCTGCCCAAACATCCAGAAAACAATGTTTTAAAATCAGGAAAATAAGTGTAAAACTTTTTCTATTACCACTATCATAGAACCATAGGTTAAAAGGAACCACAAGGGTCATCTAATCTAATCAGATGCCCAGATGCAGGATTTGTAGTTTTTGGAATTGCCTAAAGTCATCCAGAGGCAAAGGGGATGTTGTAGCCACTGCCTCATCTGGGGGAGAGCTATGTTGTGTTTTGGCTAACAATAAAATTTAGAGACAAGATTTACTATTTATTTCCTACTGTAATATGGTAGGGGCCCCCAATTTACACTGGGTCCAGGAGCCTCTGAAATTATTAAGAAGGCAGTACACAGGGCCTCCATGGCTAGCTGGCCATTTCTGGGCTCCAAGGACTTGTCCAGCTAAGATGTGACTAGTGCAAAACTGATTTAGCTCACATGACCCTTTCTTAGGTGACTAGACTATATTTGGTAAACCAATATTGTCTCCTGTTAAAATTTCCCCTGCCATGCCGGAAGAGAAGGTCTGTGTTTTGCAGGAACTCAGTGTTATTCAATGGAACTCGCTTGTAGGACAGGAGATTCCTTGCAGGATAGGAGAATTCTTAAAGGGATAAGACTGTACTTGTATCATATTATATGATATTGTTACTTTATTTCGTAATTAGTGGATACAGAATATTTTGTTGCATATAAAACACTGTGAATTATTCTTTGGGTTTTTATACCAACGTGAGCACATTCAACTACTCCACACTCTCTTTCCTCCGTCACAAAGTGCAGTGGACAGGGGCAGCTAACAGCAATGCCAAAATCATATTGATAGTGAATCCCAAGAACCTAAGGTCCAGACAGTGTCAGTCCATTTTAATTCTGATATATATATATATATATATATATATATATATATATATATATATATATATATATATATATAGACTAGATGAGTCATGAGTTTGATCCTGTGAGGATCCATGGGTCTTGACCTTGGGTCTCGGGCAATCTTTGCAGCCTGGCCACCAGGTGGTGGCTTGCCAGTGGCTAATGGAGCCCTGGCCTCACCAGAGGTACTACCCATTGGGTGTCCTGATTGAAGGAGCACCCCCACTGCCCCCAGTTGGACTGGCTGTGCTATAAGATTCCTGGCTAGCTGCTACATTGGACCCTGCTTTCTTGGCCAACTCCTGAGCCCTGCTTTCCTGACCTGTTCTGGCTCCTGCCTTGTTCCTGGTCCCTGCCCCTGCTCTGACTCTGATTCTTGGCTCAACTCCAGGTCTGGCTCCTGGTCCAGACTCTGGCTCAGACCTTTGGCACTGTTCCTGGCCTCTGACCACCGCTGCTCTGACCGCTAGGCCTGACCGCGGCACATCAAGTCTGGCGATTCCTATGTTCCTTGGAGATTTTAGGTTTATTTGAAATCAGTTGGAGAGGGAAGGAAGGAAGAGTCCAAGACTGGGCAACATCAGCTGTCTACCCAGCACTAGCTCTCTCATGTCTGAAGTGTGTGCTGTATATTAGATCATGGGGAGCTTGCCAGATGCACGATTGCCCCATCTTTCGATAACACAGTTCCTGTGTAAACTGGTTACCTGGTCAAGTAATTGGGAGAGTGGTGGCGAAAGCAACTTGTGTAAATATCCCTTTCCCATAAAGGAGTCCAACAGGATGGGAATGATTTACATGCAGTGTACGTTTGTTTATTGAGAACAGGTCAATCCACGCATGAACCAAACCCGGACATCCACCATTCTTGGCATCCTAGAGCTAGACCCAGCCTCGCAGGGGTGGCAGAGATACAAGGATAGGAACAACTTGCTAGTGACATCAAGTCTGGGCCTCCCAGCTTGCATATGTTTTCCCGATGGCTTGCCTATGAAGTGCTGGTGATGATGTTTCAGTGCAGATCAGTTAGAATTTTAATCTTCTACCCTCATCAACACCTTCCTAACCAACACGGAAGGAAACAGCAGTGATGTTTCAAAGCAGGCCATGGCTGGGCTCGGGAATGACTCAGTGTGCAAGCAGATGATGAATGTATACTGTGCTTTAAAGCCAACATCTGGTTAATTCATAGTGCCTCTTTAAAATGGATTTTCAGATGGTGAGCATTGCCAAGAATAAAGAAGAACCCAGTGTTCTCTCTTGAAGTGACAGAAGGAAGAAGTAAAGAAGAGAGCTGTTTGCTATTTTTTATGAATTTTTTATTTCTAATTTTTAACATGCCAACCTGTGTATCATTGTCTAGTACGAAACAGGCCAATACGTAGACACTATAGGAAATCACACACAAGAGAAAATAAAAAAAACACATGGCCATTTAAATATACAATTGTGGTGCTGCTTGCAAGAAACAGTGAGTTCATTCCATGGCAAAAATGGCTTTAATATACCTTTGCGCTCCCTTGATCCTGGGCCAGCTGGGTGCCAGTCTGGTTTCCTGGCATAAGTTAGAGCAGCCTGAAGGCTGCTCCTACACTCTGAAAACCCAAGGGACTATTGCAGCAGTGGGGGTAATGGTGGGAGTGGGAGGGAAATCCTCTCTCCAGCTGTAGCCTCCACACCACCTAGGGAATAGGATGGCAGCACAACACTTGTTAGACTGAAGACCAGTGTGCTCTTGTGATGGAGGTGTAAAATACAGTTTGACAAGAGAGACCAATTTAGTTTGAAGCATCAGAGAAATTGTAGCTACATCTTTTAATTTAATAAAAGCCAGAGTTGGACCTGGCCTGCAAAGTTTGAATGTGGATCTAGAGTTTCCCCAAGTTTGGGGTGATCTTGGCCCAACTGAAGTGAATGGAAAGACTCCAATTGATATCAGTGGATCTTTGGATATAGGATTCTTGTTTGGATCCATCTGCAATGTAGATTTTTTTTTAAAAGAGCCTCTTTTTAAATACACTTTGCAAAGGGAAATCAAATCCCTCCCACCACAGTCCTTGAACAAGATCTTCTTCATCTTTATGCCCGCTTCAATTTCATTATCTCATTAGGGACTTAAGTGGTTTTTAGCAATAGGGAAATACGGTTAAATCTAACTATTTCACTGAGGAATTAATAGTTTATTTGTAAGCTGCATCTCCTTCATTTCATAGATTCCAAGGCCAGAAGGAATCATTGTGATCGTCTGGTCTGATCTCCTAGATAACTTGCCCAAAATAATTCCTAGAGCAGATATTTCAGAGAAACATCGAATCTTGATTTAAAAATTGTCAGCGATGGAGAATCCACCATGATGCTTGGTAAATTGTTCCGCTGGTTAGTTACTCTCATCATTAAAAATGTACGCCTTAGTTAAGGCCTACAATATTCCAGTGCACACGTACACTCAAGAATATTTCTCCATTATGTTTCTTTAGGAGGACAAAGACTTCTGGCACAAAGTTTCTTTAACATACAAAGAAATTGGGTGACATGTTTCAAAGCGGCTGTCTTTACATGTCAGTCATTTCCACCAACAGCCATAGGACTAGGATTTGATTCCAAGAGAAATAGCAGCCGAGGGAGAATGGGCAATTGGAGGAGGAGAGTTCTAAAGAGAAGGAACACTGCAAGTAAAGGGGGATCGATGGATCATCTTCCCCACCTTCCCCAGTGTTGGGACCGGCCCTAGGTTGGCCCTGTGGAGAAAAGGTCAGAGCCGTGATTTAGAGTGAGACCACTGAAAAACAGCAGGGCAAGTCTGAATTTGCATTTGAGATGGGGAGGGAGCCAATGCCTGGTGACCAAGTCTGACAAATGCAAGTCACATTGCTAAATGCACCACTGAAAGGTGCTCAGAGATGGGTCAGGATCTACTCAATATACACTCCATGTAGGTGCAATAGCTTTATCATTGGGGGAGGGGGGACAACGGGAATAATCGTAAAAATGATATTGAGAAATCTGATGGAGTCAAATGATTCTGAGAACTTTACTGAGGCAGAAGCATAGAATCAGGGACTGATTCTTCTTTCACTAAATCGGAAGTAAATCCATTGGGCTGAGTGAGAAGAGAATCAGGCCCATTATCCTCACGGAAATGCGGTGCATATATCACACTTTCTGCTGAGTGCAAAGCAATTTAGGGCTGCATCCCCAGGTGCTGTAAATCTGTATAGCTCCATTGACGACGACAGAGCGGTGCCAGTTTGTATCAAGCTGAAGAACTGGCCTGTAATATTCATTAACTGACCTAGGCTAATTGCACTCTGGATTTTCTAGAAATCTCCAGAACAGCATTGTTTGATAAGACTCAACAACTGGCTGTAGCGAAACTGACTTGTAAAATTGATGTGGTAATTGCACAGAAAAGCCAGAGTCTGCAGTCTTAAATGAGAGCCATGGTGTGGGTGTGGGAGATTTACTCATCTGGTAGCTGAGAAGCCGGGCTGAAAATATGTGATCTTTTGCTGGGGTCTGAAGCCTTTTTTCCTTTGGAAAATACTCGGAGAAATTACAATTCTTATAGTATTAAAGACAGGAGTGCACTGCTACAGTATGATTTTTTAGGACGTTTTCTCCATGGTTCTAACCAGCAAGAGAAGAAGATTCGAAGGAGAATGTAAGGAGATGGTAGAAAAGAGTAAGGAGGAAAGAGAGAGTAGATGGGAGAGACCTGAATATGGCAACTAGAGCCCCATGTAAATCAAGGACAAAACTGTCCAATTTCATAGGTTAGTCATAGTGAAAATATTAGATTCCATAGTTTGTCACAGATTAAGGGAAATATAAGAACTGTGGAAAATTAGGGGCAGCATCTTGCGCTTCTGTTGACTTCAGGGGGTGTTTAGGGTGCTCAGCACTTTGGCAAATCTGGTCCTGTTTAAGAAACCTAACAAATGTCTGGCCAGGAACGTGTTTGGATAGGAAGACGAATGCTGGACAGACGAACAGAATTCCTTTCACTGAGCCTTGATAATTCTTTGCAGTGATCTAACCAGGGTGAGGAAGGAGTGCACAGTGGATTTCTTACCAAGTCACAGTAAAGTTCTGAGATCTGCATTGATTGTTGGTTTTAATTTACCTTGAGCCTCACACTGGCATCAAAACTCTGCCTCCCTTTGCCACCCATCCTCCAAAAAGAAAAACCTCTAGAAATCTACAGAATGTTTGTGGCTGACAGGACTTGTAACACATTGACTGTACTGTACAACTCTATCCCAAGCATTGTGCAGAGACCACCAGGAAGAAGGCTATGATGGGACATCAACCAACATCTTCTACATTTAAACCAGTAGGGCCCATGGGCTGGCTAAACCCCTTGCTGCGTAGTGTTGTAAACCTTTGAGCCTAGGCTTACAAGGTGAACCCAGCCTCTGCATTGTTGTCGTTGCTATTATTAGGTGAATTACAGTCATGCCCAGACTCCCCAACTAAGATCGTGGCCCCATGGTGCAAGGTGTTGTACGTACATGTAGGACACCATTCTGTCCTAAGGAATTTACAGTCTAAATAGACAAGACGGAGGGTGAGACGGGATAGAGGCACAGTGAAGGGAACTGCCCAAGATCACACACTAATCAGTGGAAGAACCGGGACTGAAACCAGGTTTCCTGACCCTCACCCTATCCTTTGGACCTTGCTGTGTCATCAAAGTCAGTGCCAGTGAATTTCAGAGGATGGAACCTGATTGGCGAACTCTTTGAGTGTAGTTTCACAGAGGGCACCATGTGCTGAGGCAGATAAGTAGGTCTGCAAAGCCAGGTGATGAACAAACACAGCTTCTGTTTGCCCTGTGGGGCTGTGCTCTAGAATTGCACTTCAGCTGTTTAGACATTGCTTCTGACAGCCAAGAAGTCTTAGCAGAACAGGACATTCCATTGCTCAATTATCTTCAAAAATCCTGTCGGGACGGCAGTTAAGAAATACAGCAAAATAAACGTTGTGCCAGGTCTCATGCTACAATGTTGAAAGCCTCATAAGCATCCCTCATTCGCACACACAGCTTTCTAGCTCCAGAAATGTCCCTTCCGTTCTTGCGGAGAGCTGCTACCTGTGTCCAGCCCTCATTGCCTCAGTGTCGTCTGGTGCTCTGAGTTGTTCCTGGCATTTTATGTGTATAAGATACTTCAGTGTTGGTTCCTCCAAAGCAAACAGTCCTATGTCTGGAACATCTGTTCCGTAGGATGATTCCAGCAGCCAAGCACTGAAATGACAAAGCTGGATGCAAGGGGGCAGGAGGTTTCCCGTGCGGGTGCCGTGTTCAGCTCCACTGGAACTGGAAGGGTTCTTTGATATTTCAGGATGAATGAAAACCCAAACCCAGAAACTGTATTTGTTAAAAGTAAGGGTCAAGCCCTCATCCTGATCATTGGTGCCGCGTACGCTCTATGTGTTCCCTTCTCCTTTATCTGACCCCAAGGCACCATCCCCAAGGCACCATCCCTTCCTGCCTTGGGCCTGGTAGGTTGTCCTTGTCAGTGATCTGTAAGGCAAGAGGGGGGGAAAGCTGAGAGGGGCATGAATCACCCCCGCCCCCCAATGTGCGCACACACACTGAGAAAGTTAATACAACAGGTGCTGGAGGGGATGGGGCATGGGAACCAACTGGATTTATCTGGGTACTTGCTCCCCCCCCCCCCAAACTTGTGGCTGTGTTAACTTAAGTGCCTTCTCCCTCAGTGGAGCAAAGACATCTGTGGTCTGTGGAGTCCTAGAAGCACAAGGCTTGAAGCCATCATGTTCTCCAAGGCCCAGTGGGAGCAGCCTCCTATCCTCAATGACAGAATTCATAGGAGACTCTGTAAGCTGGGGGCTATTCTCCTGCATGGGAGGATGTGGCCTTTAGTTTGGATTCTGTCCCAACTCAGCCCAACTCCCAGTGACTCCCAGGGGTGTTTGGCCTGACACAGGACCTCAGGGTTTGGCCCATTGAATCATAGAATCATAGAATATCAGGGTTGGAAGGGACCTCAGGAGGTCATCTAGTCCAACCCCCTGCTCAAAGCAGGACCAATCCCCAACATTGTGACAAATCCATTTGTCTGTCTTGTTTACTTTAAGAGATGGGCAGTGTGAGGTGTGTTATGTGTGGTGGGGAGAATGTCCATTTTGGTGCCTTTTAAATGTTTAATCTAGAACCACCTTCAATTCCATATAGATCATTGTTCATTCAGTTTAGTACTCTAGGAAGGAAAGTGTCAAAGCCAGAAATACCACCGTGTTGATGGTACACACAATGAAACAGGTGTGACCCGGGAATGGCCACCAGCAGTGATTTGATATAAACTGCACTTTTTGAATGGGAGTCAGGCTACTAAATTCTTCCTATGGGGTCATTTAGAGCCGGGTGTGGAATTCCACACCTCTGTTGAAGTACTGGAGTTAAAGCAGCAGGTGGTCTGGTCTGCACAGCTGCTCCACACATCTAGCCATTTATCTCTGGAAATAATGCTTTCAGCTGCCATCCTCCCAGATAAAACTTTCTCTGCTTTAAGTGAATGGAGGGAACATTTGACTCTCATACACAGAGCATTTTGTTACGAGCAGGATGTGGGAATAAAGCTTTAGGCAAACATTAGATAACCTTCAGAGTGGTAGCCGTGTTAGTCTGTATCAGCAAAAAGAACAAGGGGTACTTGTGGCACCTTAGAAACTAACAAATTTATTTGGGCATAAGCTTTCGTGGGCTAAACCCACTTCATCAGATGCATGCAGTGCAAAATACAGTAGGAATATATATAGATACAGAGAATATGAAAAAATGGGTGTTGCCATGCCAAGTCTAACAAGAGTAATCAATGAAGGCGGGCTATTATCAGCAGGAGAAAAAAAACTTTTGTAGTAATAATCAGGATGGCCCATTTCAAACAGTTGACAAGAAGGTGTGACAGGTTTCAGAGTAGCAGCCGAAGTGAGCTGTAGCTCACGAAAGCTTATGCTCAAATAAATTGATTAGTCTCTAAGGTGTCACAAGTACTCCTTTTCTTTTTAAGAAGGTGTGAGTAACCGTAGGGGAAAAATTATCTTGGGGAAATAGTTGTATGTCTAAAGTGTGAGACACTACCATCCAGATTTAAGTACCTAGTGAATATGGATTTACATTCTCACCTTTTCAGGCATCCTTGTTTGAAGCTGAGGCTGGCTTGCTGATGTCTCTGGTACATGAGAAATTAGGAATCCTGTACCAGGTTACTAACACACAAGAACAGATGGTCTTGTGAGCATTGGAGGCGTTTTAGGGCTAGAAACAAATTGCTAGATTAGGCAGTTCACCTAGAATCTGCCAAAGAAAAGGGCCGTGGCTGATAAAGTCTCGAAGTGTTCTGAAATACAGCACAATATGACGTTGAATCTTGACACCGTACTTTATTTCATGCAGAAATGGTCCAAAAGAAGATGAGCGTTTACTAACAGATTAAACATGCTTGGCCAAATTTATCCCTGGTATGACTTAACTAACTTCAATGGACTTACACCAGGCATAAATTTAAACCTCAGTGTTAATTTAGAACCTTTTTGGATGGCTCAGAGTATCAGCAATGGAATAGAAAGTGCCTAGTTTGCCAATGAACCCAGTTCATGCCAATAATTATTTTCCTTCTTGGCAATCTCATCAAAAGGCCAAGATTGGATGAGCAGGGCAAATCAATTCCCCTCTCACTCCTAGAGTCATGCTGGTGGGGTTGTGTGGAGAAGTTTGCACTGCTGTTGCGCAGGCTGAACCTGATTTGTGAATGAAAGGGAACAGAAAAGGTGGTGTGGCTTAGGGGTTAGATCAAGGGACTATGTGCTATAATTATTCAATTCTATTCCTGTTTTTGCCACTGCTTCACTGTTAGCTTGGTGACTCCTCTGTGCCTCAGTTTCTCCATCTGTAAAATGGGTGATGATAATATTTAAAGTATCAGCTTCCAGGGGTGTCTGTGAGTAGAAACAGTCCCAAGCCATAACACCTGGACTCCAAACCCCAGATTGTAAACACCCCAGACTCTGTAGCAGTTGGAACTGGAATCTGTTCTGGAGTCATCTCTAGCCATGAGGCTTAATTCATCAGTATCTGAAAAACACACTGTGATCATCACACAAAGGTGCTATATAAGAGCAGAGTATCATCATTCCACAGGGAAATGCTTGAATGAACATTCAGGCTATTGCAATTCTTAATAAAGCATTTTATTTTATGAGCATATGGTTGGTGTTTGCTCTGAGTATTTCAGTCCTTGGTAATTTCCTGGGTGTATTCTTGGACTTTTGATTTCTCTGCAGTACAGTAGCTACATATTCCCTCATTTGATCTTTCACAGCATGCCGGTGGAAGGGTATTGAATTACTGTGTTGACTTGCTGCTCTTTAATTTACCAGCTTCCATAAAAGAACAGAAGGACTCGTTCTGATGCCCGTGGTTGAATTAGGAAGGATATGGATTAGTGGGAAGTGTTTTTATACTGCAGGAGTCTCCTCACTTCTAAAGCTTCTGTTATGGCCATAAATCTGCTCACCACAAAGCTCATTTTCAGCACCCCCATTTATTTCCCCATAAATCCTCCTGGATGAATTGCGCTATGCAATGCACAGACAGCTGACAAATCCATACGTCACAGGTAACCTTAGACTTGATGAAAGGACGGTTGGTGGCCTTCTGGGTAGGGATCATTTTCCAATAAAGCATGACACTGGTGAGGCCTCATCTGGAGTACTGTGTCCAGTTTTGGGCCCCACACTACAAGAAGGATGTGGATAAATTGGAGAGAGTCCAGCGAAGGGCAACAAAAATGATTAGGGGTCTAGAGCACATGACTTATGAGGAGAGGCTGAGGGAGCTGGGATTGTTTAGTCTGCAGAAGAGAAGAATGAGGGGGGATTTGATAGCTGCTTTCAACTACCTGAAAGGGGGTTCCAAAGAGGATGGCTCTAGACTGTTCTCAATGGTAGCAGATGACAGAACGAGGAGTAATGGTCTCAAGTTGCAATGGGGGAGGTTTAGATTGGATATTAGGAAAAACTTTTTCACTAAGAGGGTGGTGAAACACTGGAATGCGTTACCTAGGGAGGTGGTAGAATCTCCTTCCTTAGAGGTTTTTAAGGTCAGGCTTGACAAAGCCCTGGCTGGGATGATTTAACTGGGAATTGGTCCTGCTTCGAGCAGGGGGTTGGACTAGACGACCTTCTGGGGTCCCTTCCAACCCTGATATTCTATGATTCTATGATTCTATGAGGCAAACAGCCCCCGGACGTGTAAAAACATGACACTGGCTTTAAAAGATGCTCACTTCTCCCTGAAAGGTTTGCAATCACATTTCTGGAAGTCGCAGCAAAGAAAGCAGAGTCCCCAATTGTGTTTTCTGCATTTACGAAGAATGGCGAGAAATGAATGAGTTGGGTGGTTTCCTGCACACTGGGGCCCTGAGCCAGAGCCACTCGAGTCATTGGGAAGATGGGCTTTGGATCAGGCCCTAACAGCTCATTCCTGCTCCCATTACAGTCAATTGCTCCAGTCGAACACTATCGCCATAACTGGATCTAATGGACCCCATGCAGCTCCGCTGCACTAATGTACGTCCAGAGTAGCTGCACTGAAGTCACCTGGAGCTTACTCCAGTGTAAGCAGAAGCAGAATTTGGCGCATTGTGTGTCACTTTCCACTTAAGAATTTATGCAAAGGGGGACCCACAGGTCAGGAAAGAATCAAGTGGACCCCAGAAAACTATCACTGGCTGCAAGGAGCAAGCCACAGTGGTCCAACAATATAAGACCCTTTTATTATCCATTCTCCTTACAAAGCATTCATTGTGGACACCAGAGGTATGGTGAGAGGTGTGTCAGTATCCGTCCTTTTTCCTGGGAACCTGCAGAGAGATCTTTAAGGGAATCTGGAGCAACCTTAGACACAGGCTAAGTAGGTGGCACTGCGTGGAAAGTGTATTGGGTCTATCATGGCTGTCATAGAATCATAGAATATCAGGGTTGGAAGGGACCTCAGGAGGTCATCTAGTCCAACCCCCTGCTCAAAGCAGGACCAATCCCCAATTTTTGCCCCAGATCCCAAATGGCCCCTTCAAGGATTGAACTCACAACCCTGCGTTTAGCAGGCCAATGCTTAAACCACTGAGCTATCCCCTCCCTCTCAGCCGTAAGGTTTCTGCTTCCGTGTTTCTGCTCCAGCATCCAGCTTTGTAATGGCTTTTGTGGTACTGCCTCTGAAGCATTGCTGCAGCTGGTATAATGGATTCTAGAACTGGAGCAGCGACCGAAGGATGATCACTAATAACGCTCTGCTTTTCTGTAACACCCAAAGGTATCCAAGCACCTCAAAGCTCTTTGCAGACATAAATGAGTCAGCGCCCCTGGGAAGCAGGTACATATTATAATCCTTGCTTGACTGCTGGGGAAACTGA
This sequence comes from Natator depressus, assembly GCF_965152275.1. Lineage (NCBI taxonomy): Eukaryota > Metazoa > Chordata > Testudines > Cheloniidae > Natator > Natator depressus. Next base: position 77,018,651 of record NC_134243.1, read on the forward strand.
GGCACAGAGGTTCTGTGATTTGGCCTGTGCTTCAAAGTGATTTGGGTGGGGGAAGGAAACCAAACCCCATACTTACTTAGGACACCAAAGCAGTTAGTGTCAACTCTGCAAACTCCTGCTGCCTGTTGCAGAGGGAAAGAAGGGGCCTGGGTAGCCCCCCCAATCACTGGCAGCATCTATGGGATTCCCAATTTCCTGAAGTGGGGTCTTAGCAGCCATTGCACTGGGTCCATCCAGCCTAACAGAGATCTGCCCTGTGTAACTCCCATTGCTTCTAGCAATAAGCACAGAAACTCAAGCCAAGGTAACGGCTGGCCCAGAGTATCGGCAATGGGATAGAGTCACTTTGCTGCATTGCCTGCCAGAGACTGGCCCTAGACACAAAGCTCAGGTCAAGACCCAAGCTCCCCGAGCTTACAGTTAGCTCTCTGGTTTCAGACAGGGCCCTTTTCTGTTTCTTCTCTGTGACGTAAGCAAGTCTGAAATGTACAGAGCATTCCAGAACCATATGTGACCATGTTACTGTCCTTTTAGCTCATCTTCCAATTACTAAGCCTTTCACGGCCTCTTACTGGCTATATGAGCCTTTTACAGTTTGACAGGGGATTCCACGTGGGCTAGAAGTGACCTGCCCTCGTGCCTATAATGGTGCAACATCCCAGCTTCCCAAGCAACAATGCTGGGATGCATCCACAAGCAGTGACAGCTGTCTGCCTGGGAAGTCAGCTTGAATCCTGATCCATATCCTAGCCAGGCCTGGCAGTTCCCTGGAAGCAGAACTCCTGAAGAGCAGGTAGGCCGCAGTTCTTCCCTGCCAGGCTTGTCTGGGCTGAAGGAAAGCAAAATGAGCCTCAGTGGTGACTCAGCTATTCACATAGGTGGTCTCATTAGCCTAACCAACCCAGCTAGGTATAGACTGTAACAAAGGCACATGGTCTGCACTGCAGGTAGGCAGAGCTGCCGTGAGGGGCTCATGCCCAGGGATTGCTATAACAGCAGCATGGAGAACTGTTTCCGTTGTAGATGGGCCTGATCAGCATCCCAAAGCCTCAGGGACGTTCAGGTCTAAGGGGTAGGCCCATCTCTAGTTTTGATGTGTACTGGTGTGTTCTGATGAACCATATGAGATGTAAGACAAATGGCAGCTGGATGGTAAGCTGTATGGAGGTTTGCAAGCCTCTCAGACTGCTTCTGTGTCTATAGAACTTGTTGGAATTGGAGAAGCTTTGGCCTGTCGCTCAGATCTATGTTCAAACCCTGTGTGAGCCGGCTGATGATGAAGTGGTGCAGTGTGATGCATGCTGATGGTCAAGGGTAGAACCTCTCTAGGCTCAAGAGCCCATAGGATTAGACAAGGGAGGTTCTGGACTGCTAACGCGTCCACATCACCACTGGAAGCTCAGGCTGGCTTTCCGCTAGAGGACACTGTGGACTTAGGCTTGGCAGGAAGTACCGCCCAGCAGGACCTGAGTGGCATCCCTTCACAGCCCATTGATTGGCTGAGACTAGTATTTAAACCAGGAAGCCATCATGGAGAGTTAATCATAGTATCATAGATGATTAGGGTTGGAAGAGACCTCAGGAGGGTATCTAGTCTAACCCCCTGCTCAAAGCAGAACCAACCCCAACTATTATCTGAGCAACCATGAAGACTGGCTGCCTGCTTCTGCTCCGGACCCTGCTTGCTGCTGACCCTGGTTGGTCCTCGACTTTGCTATTTGATTATTGTCTATAACCTGGTGCCTGACCCCAGCTTCCTGGAACCCTGACGCAGCTTGACCCCAGCCCCGCTGCTTATCTCCCGACTGCAATTTAGCAGCTTACCAGGGTGCACAGGCTGCCAATGGCCTGGCCCTGACACTAGGTCTGTCTTCACTACAGAGTTAACCCAGGGTCTTACTTGGGAGTTGACCCTAGCCCCTCCTCCCATCCACACACACAACCAGTCACTTGTGTTTGCTGCTTTAAACCCAAGCTAACTGTCCTGTCCTGCGGATAGGCTAGAGCTGAAGTGCTGGTTTCACACAGGCTGTGAGGACACAGGCTAAACCACTTGAGTGCTCATAGTCCTCCAAGGCCTTCCCACCATTCTCCCATGTGCCCAGAAAGACAGACAATTTCTCTCACAATGTACTGGGAAAGCTCACTGCAGAACTCTGGGATGTGCCCCCAAGTCCCAGTGACTCACACGGGGGAGTGAGGCAGCAGGAAGGATAGGGTCATTGGAGTCTGGCTTTGTAGTGGGGTGGCTCACACCCAGACTCAGCAAACCCGGTGTTGATCACCCGAGTTAACTCTCCAGTGAAGACGTACCATCTCTGCGTCCCCTCAGCCCAAATACATTCCAGGGATGGGATGTTTGTATGGGGATCCCCATCCTTTCTGGATTAGATTGCAGAGCAGAAGGGGTCTGTTTCTGAATATGGCCCAGGTGGTGGAGATCTCACAAGAGCAACTGATCATGTCAACCCCCAAACCGTGAGAATTTCACATCTCATGAGATTTTGTTGCTGGCTAACTCAGAATCTAGACCAGGTTCTGCCTCTTACCCAGACTCTGAGCCCTGGTCTAACCCCAATCCAGACTGAAATCCACACACCCTGTTCAGCTCCCAAAGCATTTCTGAATGTCAGGCGTTTTATATGTTTATATGACCCTCTGCTACAATTTTTCCTTATTACGATATCAGCCTTGGAAACCAAGTGTGTTGTATGTCTTAACGAAGGCGAGGCAAAAGAATAATTACCACAGGGTTCACTGCAGATGGGAACTGAGGTACAATAACAGAGAGAGCCTTGTGGAGTAAGTATGCCTTGGTTCTCAAATGTTTCCTTTGATCACAGACATTTCTACAACTATGGAAAATAAACTCTTTCCTCCCTACCATCTTGTGACATAAACACCTAATAGATCATGTCCTCCTTATTATCCACATAACCCAGTTTCTACAGCGCAGGAGTCATAAATGTGTACTCAGACAAGTTGGGTCTATTTACAGTTCCATTTCAGGGCTCCAGCAAGAGTCCCAAAAAAGCAACTTGTCTGGACAAAATCAGGCAATGTTTGCACTAGTTTCTGCATGGCTGGAGCCTAACTCTGTGGTGGCTCCCTGCTTCTCACCGCAATGGTGGCCAAATGTATATCATCTCCCACTAGGGGATGGTCCACTACAAGATAATAGCCTACTATATACTAACTAATGGAGTTGCCCTGCTAGTTCAGGCAGTAGAGGTCTGGGGTGTAGTGGTGGAAGTCCTAGGTTCAAACCTTATTGCTGACACAAGCAAGTGGTGGAAGGTAGGGCCAGAGGGTGTGTTTCTGGAAAGAATCCTTCTGTGCGTCCTGCCTGCACATTGGAGGTGTCAGGGTGCTATTGCAGTCTCAGAGTTGGGAGAGCTGTCATGGAGCAGTTGAGTGGAGGATACCTCTCTGTGCAAGTTGGCCTGCTTTAATTGCTCTGTGCCTCAGTTTCCCTAGTTCTAGCGTGAGGATGAATTACCTCTCGGGATAATATTCTGAGGCTCAGTGAATGTTCCAAAGGGCTTTGAGATCCTGGCCTGAAGGCTACTCTGAAAGCACATGGCTACTATATTTACACAGCTGATAGAGGCATGTCCGTAGCACAAGGTATGTTATGGAATTAGTTCTAGCTCAGCACAGTGATTTTGGAAATCGAGCCCAGATAATGTAATTAAGGATAAAGAGGGGGAAAAAATTGGAACTTCATGAACATATTTTTAACCTGTGAACTTTTTGTCCGATATCAAGAAACCATTCCAGCGGTGATCTCATTTCCAACCTAATCCGAGGAAATGACTGCATGGATGCTGGTATTTACTCACAAAAACACTAAGTTAGATGTTCCCTCCTGACTAGACTTGCTGTTTCAAATCCAACATGAGGCAGAAGTTTCCTTGGACAAGTTGCTTTTGAAACAACACAAGCCTTCAAAAAACTTAAGGGGAAAAGATCAGTCTCTGAAAAACTCTATTTGAGGCTATAAATTACTCTGACCAAACAGAAATATCCATGTGAACAAATAGACAATAAATGTAGATGATTCTCATTATCAAAACAAAGAGAAGTTACATACATTGTTGTGATAAATGGCTGGGAGGGGGGTAGTGCCCTTTTGTGGACACCCAGCCGGCCTGTTAGCTATAAAATCCCTCTCGGTGATAGTTCTCTACTTGCTTTACCTGTAAAGGGTTAAAAAGTCTCCCTGCATAGGTAAAAGGAAAGGGAGTGAACACCTGACCAAAAGAGCCAATGGGAAGGCTAGAATTTTTAAAATTTGGAAAAAAACTCCCTTTGTCTGTCTGTCTGTTGTTCTCCAGAGAGAGGGGATAGAGCAAAGACAGGGCTGGGACTATGCTGTAAAAAGCTTTTTGTCAGGTATAAAAATCATCAGATCATACCTAAAACCTCCTCATCTGAAACCCCAGATATGTAAGTAAGAAAATGTCTAGAAAGATGCAATTAGGTTTATCTCTGTTTATTTCTTATTGGCTTGTGGACTCCTCTGTGCTAACCCCAAATGCTTTTGTTTTGCTGGTAATCTTTAAGCTGGACCTCAAGAAGATTACTCTTGATGTTTAATTTTGGTAAGTGGGTTTTTTAAACCTAACAAAAGCCTAAGTTCCAGATGTATTTTCTTTCTTTTTGTTTTTAATAAAATTTACCTTTTTTAAGAACAGGATTGTATTTTTGGTGTCCGAAGAGGTTTGTGCATATTTTGTTTAATTAGTTGAGGGCAACAGCTAATTTCCTTTGTTTTCTTTCTCAGCTCTTCCCTGGAGGGGCAGGGGTGAAAGGGCTTGAGGGTACCCCACAGGGAAGAATTCCCAAGCGCGCCTTCCTGGGTTCCAAAAAGGGGGGTTTTGTACTTGGGTGGTTGCAGCATCTACCCATCCGAGATCAGAGAAAAGCTGCAACCTTGGGAGTCTAATACAAGCCTGGAGTGGTCAGTATTAATTTTTAAAATCCTTGCCGGCCCCCACCTTCTGCACTCGAAGTGCCGGAGTGGGGAATCAGCCTTGACAATTGTATTAAGATCTCTGTCTTGCCAACCTCACTAGTTACCTTGGCCACACTCCCCTTTTCTTTAAGATGCAGTACTGATGGAAATTGTGCAGTGTTGGTCTGCAGGGTTCTTTGGTTCTGTTATCCAAGACTGTAAACTGACCTGGCGATGCCTTTGCAAAACACTGTCACATCTGTGCAAATCTTTGTTTAGTTGGTGTGTTTGTGTGTGTGTGTGGGGGGGGGGGGGAGATGGAGGAAACATGTAACCGGCCTTCATTCTCTGTTCAGATTTTGAGCTGAATCTGTAAGCCCAGAAAACAGCCCTCCTCCCTCCAGTAGATAACAATGGTTATCTCATGATTGCTCATGGAATATGATAACTGAACTTGGGCTAAGCATGCTGTTTGTGTGTAAAAGCAAATCAGCTCCACTGCCTCTACTAATGGGTTCAGCTGCAATCAGTTAGGTGTTCTTTGGAGGTGGTGGGTTTTGATGATGATTATTGAGTGTTGTTTAGACTATTTAGTCATTGGTCCTGGCACCTGAAGAGCAGTATATGTATTCAGCTAAACTGACAATGCTTGGAGGGGAGACAGTGGGGGAGGAAAGAGACAGAGTCGGTCTTTTCCTTTTAGTGGTGATCACTTCGGTGGACCTGTGAACTTTCCTCTGCAACTCCAAGTGGAGTTTGTCCAGTCCCAATCGGTCAGCCCTGTGAAAGGCACAATGGATTATATCCAGCCCTCATGGAAGAAAGTATTTTGCTGAGTTTTGTTGACAGAGATTCCCTGAAAACTCTTCAGTGGGGAGGAAGGATAGCCCAGTGGTTAGGGGACTGGCCTGGAAGTTGGTGGGCTCAGGTTCAGCTCCTTGCTCTGCCAGAGACTTCCTGTGTGACCTTGGGCAAGTCACTTAGCCTCTCTGTGCCTCGGTTCCCTATCTGTGCAATGGGGATAACAGCCCTGCCCTACATCACAGGAGCATAGTGAAGATAAATGCATTAAAGGCTGGGAGGTGCTCAAGTATCCAGAGACGGGGGTGAAATAGATAGGGGTCCACCTATAAGAGGAAGAATTGCCTTTTAAAATTTGAACTGAACAAGAGAGCAAATGCAGAGGTCTTGGGAAAGTCCATGTGCTCCACTAAGACATATCACCTATCGCTGCCATGGGCAGGCATTGCCAATCCGCCTATAATCTCATAAAATCCCTCAAAATAACTATACACACTTAGCCTACCACATAATCTCTCTTTATCCAAAACCAAATCCCCTGTCAGGCTGCGGGAGGGAATTTAAACGTGCCAGGAGCAGGGATCATAAATTCCATACAATGAATGCCATCTCAGATACATTATAAACTGTGCCATTCATCCAGCCCAAGTCCAAATCCCTGTGAATCATGTACAGCTTCACTGCTGAGAGTAGATCGTCCATGGAATTATATTGACCAGCTGACTGACAGGGGCAAGCCTCAGCTTTACAGGGCCCCATGCAAAGCAAGGGGCTGATCCAAAGTGCATTGACATCAACTCTCCACTGAGCTCAGCAGGCTTTGGCTCAGACCCTAAGAGTGCTAGCTTCCTCTCCACCTATGAGAAGGCCTTTGCCATTGTGGCTCCCGAGTTGTTTGCATGCGCGATCCTTGGATAAACAAAGATGGGTATGTCTACACTGTAATAAAAAATCCATGGCACCTTGCCTCAGAGCCCAGGGCTGCTGATAGCGGGGTCTCAGAGCCTAGGCTCCAGCCCTCCCCCAATGTCTACACTGCAATTTTGTAGCCCTGCAGCCCAAGTCCCGCAAGCCTGAGTCAGCTGACCTGGGCCAGCAGTGTAGACAAACCTGCAGTGTAGACAAACCCTATGTGGCTGCACAGGTAATACAGGTCAAAGGCTACTACTGTTTTGTACCTGAACCACTGTGAGGAAGTCTCAAGAAACTTGATAACAGCAAAGGAAAGATTTATCCCCCTCACTCATTCACTTTCTTCCTTTCCTTCTCTTCTCCTCTCTCTCCTCCTCCTCCCCTGATGCGTCCTGGGAATTATTGTTCCTGGACTCAGAGCTACAGGAACCACCTAGGGACAAACTTACAAGCACAAACTGGGGTAGGTATTTGCACCTTGCTAGCTATAACACCACTTCCCCTTTCGAATAGTCATTGTAAAACTTTAAACAGTCACTTGAGTCCAGTAACAAAGTCTTCTGATCTTTCAGGCAGTCCCCTTTGTCTCCCACTTCTCCTACTACCTGGAGAGGCAGTAACGAGACTAGGCAGTGGAGCAATTCCTACTACTATGGATTGTCCATCATCACTATCGGTGTCATCGATGTTCTCTGGTCCAAGGTGGACATCAGCATTCTCTTCTCCAGCTGCTGGCTGATGCGCTGTGGACAACCCTGAAAATGTTCCATTTCTTTCCATCTATTAATACAGCAGGATCTCCTCCAATTTTTGTTATCTGCAAAGGACATCAATATTTTGAACATCCTTTTTTGACTCCATAACGCAGCTTCACACGAACAAAATCTCCAGATTGACACTTGTAAGGTTTAGCACCTTTCTTACAATCTACATACTGTCTGTATTTCTCCTATTTGTTCTCAACGCGGTCACAAGTAGTTTTTTTCGGGATATTTGGTTGAAAAAGAAGAATATGGAAGCCCTTGACAGGTAGTAAGTTGTGTATTGGCCTTGCATCCTCTTAATAGTTCAAAGTTGTTGAGTATGGAGTGGTCCTGTAAGCAAACTGTGTTTCATATAAAGCTTGTTTCCATGGTCTCACTTGCAAACAGGTAAGTTGCAAACTTTCTTTCACTAGTTTGTTCACTCTCTCGACTGCATCATTAGCTTTCGGATGGTATGAAGCAGGGGTTCTCAAACTGGGGGTCAGGACCTCTCAGAGGGGTTATGAGGTTATTACATGGGGGGTCGCAAGCTGTCAGCCTGTTAGCCGATGGCCAGGGATGTTTGGTGAGGTGCCAGCTATGCCCGTTTATACCATCCGTGACTTTAACCGCTAGGACGCACTGTCCCTTCGCGGCGGGCAGCCCGGGCTAGGCTGACGGATGCCCCAAGGTCCTAACCACCCGTGACTTTAACTGCTAGAGCTCAGAGCTCCTTCGCAGCGGGCAGTCAACACTGACTGACAGGTGCCCCAATGGCAGCACTAAGAGCCTCTCCACACCCGTGACTTTAACTGCTAGAGCTCAGAGCTCCTTCGCAGCGGGCAGTCAGGATTGACTGACAGGTGCCCCAAGAGTTTGCCCCGTGGAGGCGGCACAACTCAACGCTAGGCTCTTAGTACTCTCACCTAATGGCCAGGCTTTATAGCCAAAACGGCTGAGGTTCTTTTAATTGTGTTGGCTGCTTTACAGTAAACCAGAGAAACAAGTCAGGCTTATGCATAAATGGTTACCAAAATTTATTAAACTAGATTCTAATCATGTGGTTACAAAATTGCTAGTGTCTACTTATTTAAGTGTAGAGATGTTACACACACAAACAAGTTACAAAACTGAAGCTACAATCCCAAAGAAAGAAAACAAAGTATAGAGCTCTATTTCAAAATATGTGTACACTAAAGATAGGAGATCAGGTGTGGGTGCTTCTTACCCTCCTTGCATCTCTCGATTCCAGCGGTGCCAAGCCAGGATCGGTCACTCAATTCCGCAGAAAGACGAATAAGGGACAAGGCTTAGGGACCCTCTTAGCTGCAGAAGCCTTGGGAGGCTGTCACTTATCTGACCAGCAGATAGATAGTGAAAAGCACTCAAAAATCATGGTGCTGTAGGTCCCCTACTTATACCTCTGTACTCCTTTATTCTCTTTCTCCTTTCTATGCCAAATTGGGGCTGGTCTGTCGGGGTGACGCCAGCTCTCGCAAGAGTAGTTCACACTTGCAAGGGAGAAACAATAAGTTTCGACTACTGGACACTTCTTTTATCAGGGTAAATATTTTCCCACCTAGGATGTTGGTGTGTGTGCATCATGCTGTTTTAGTAGGGGCTAAGAGCCATGTCTGTCACAGCGCCTCTGCCTGCTGTGAGCCCAATTGTTGTATACGTTCCCAGAGGCACATTGTCGCAGCACACCTGTGCTTCTCTCAGCTTCAAAGGCTGTGCTGGAGTGCCCTGGTGTTTTGGCTCCCGTGTGTTTCCAGCAATGCTGGTCTGAGGGGGGGGGCTGGCTGTCTGGCTACACAGCCTCCACCCCAAACCCCGCTTTGCCTCCAGCATTTATAATGGTGTTAAAAATATAAACACGTGTTTTTAATTTATGAGGGGGGTCGCACTCAGGGGCTTGCTATGTGAAAGGGGTCACCAGTACAATAGTTTGAGAACCACTGGTATAAAGAAACCATTTTGTGCTTGATACCATTGCTACTGGGGTAATGTTGCATTTCAGCAGAGGTCAGTTATGTTCCATTGTCAGTTATCAATTTCTTAGAAAATTCACCTCAGGAGAAGACTGATGGCATGAACTTAATCATGATTTCAGTGATAACCTTTCCACTGAATGTAACTTCCAGCCACTTACTATGGCAAAACTTTGCATTACAAGCTGATCTTCAAATGGTCCCATTATGCTGAGAGCCAGTTTCTCCCACGGACAGATGGGATAGTCAACTGGTGTGAGAGGGATGCTGAAGGTTTTCTGTGATTTATCACTGTTAAGACAAAGCCATGTAATTCTTGATGATTTCCTCAACCAGCTTGTGCATCCCTGGCCACCAGAAGTCTTGTCGCAGTCATCTTTTGGTTAGACTCATCCCCAGATGTCCGTCGTGTGCCAGGTGAATCAATCATTCTTTCATAAGTGCAGGGACAACAAGATGATCAATTCCCAAAATTAATTCATGTACAAGGGATAGCTCATGTGATATGCGTATATAGGATTGCAAGTGTTCTGGTGTCATCATCTTCTAAGGCCATCTGTTGACTATGTAAGACTTTAGGTCCTGAAGTACCTTGTCTTCTCTTACGGCTGTTTCCCACTCTGAGACTCTGATTACTCTTTGAGTTGTAGCAGAGATTTTTGCAGTCACACTCTGCTCATCATCTTTCTCTATTGCAATCTCATGATAAGGTATGGGCAGGCAAGATAGACAGTCTGCAGCGCGTGTTCTTGGCTCCTGAAAGATGTACTATCTGGAAATCAAAGTCCATTGGTTTGGTGGCCCATTTAGCAATTCTTGGTGTTGCTCACCAAAACCTCACATGGTGAATAAAGCTGAAAGAGGTTTGTGATCAGATATTAAGATAAATCTCCTACCCCACAGGTAGGTTCTGAAATGTGTTCCTTCCCAAAAGCGTCTATCTCAACGACAGCCTAGGGTTTTTCTGGATCAATCAGGGCTCTGGAGGCTAATGCAATAGTGACTTCCAGAACCAAGGCAATAAAGCAGTAACGCTTCCCTCTTGCCTGGAGTGTAAGCAGAAGTTTCTCTCGCAAACACAGTTGCTGAAGTAAGATTTCCATTGTTCCCATGGGAGTGGGCATCTCCTGGGGTAGGCATGAAGAATGGATGAGGTGTAACTTGTGTCCTGGTAATAAGTGTGGAAGCAAGCTGCATACTCAGAACGGCAGAGGAACGAGCCGGCTGGCAAAAAGGGGCGCTTTGAAGAAATAGGCACTGCCCCTTTAAACTTCTCTTCTCAGCAAGCTGCAGTTGCAGAGAGCAGCAGGCGTTAGGCCTGTGGCATTTCCTTGGAAGCAGCAACAGCAGATCACAGGAGCAGGAATCACGAGGCAGGTGCGTAAGTTAGATCTCGGTTTCTCTGTGGTTCTTTTATGCTCGTTGCCAGTTTGTTGTGTACCTGAAACCCTGGGAGGAAGACTCGGGAAACTTGCTAATAGCAAGGTAAGGTTTATTCCCCTCACTCTTTCACAGAGCTCATCATTCTTCCTTTTCTGCTCCTCCCATTCCTCCTCCTCCCCTGGTGCATCCTGGGAATTGTAGTTCCTGGACTCAAAGCTCCTAGGAACAAACTTGCAAATGCAAACTGGGGTAGCTAGCTGCACTGCCGAGATACAACAGACACGCTGCTTTTCCTAACTGGGTTTCTAGGATTGGAACAGACCCAGGCTTGCCCACAAACAAGCTGCAAAAGCATTTCGGCCTCCACTTTGCGTCACTTGTGGGTTTATCGTAAAATGATCCAAGCTGAGCTATGTCAGCTGGGGAAGTGTTTTTTCCATAATGGATAGCCGGGCTTCCTGTGGGACAAACAGGACTTCTTAACGAGAACTAATCTAGAAAACAGGGCGGCTGAACCAAGAGGGGAAACCACTCATCAAGATTTCCATTCAGATGTTTGTTGGAAAGAAGCAAGAGACGCATATCATTGCCATTTGCTCTCCCATTGTAACTGTTCCCCCGTCAGAGCCTCCCCTGCTAGTTCGGAGCCACAACTGGGATCCCCTTAGATCACCCCTAGCCCTTGTTAGTGTTATTAACTAGAAGGTGGCACACTTGGTTGCTGATGCAGGCCGAGCTGGCAGGGAGTGGGAGGGGGAGGAACGCAGTCTCTCTCCCTGAGTCTGTAACTGCCATTAAACCTAACCGTTATTGTGAAATTGTCTTAGCCACTCCTCCTCTTCTCTGCCTTGTTTTATGTCAACAGCTTCCACTTGACAAGGTCCATGGGGTGCTTCAGGCAGAGGAACCTGAGCAGCGGCATGGTGACATCAAAGGTAACTCAGCCGGTCATTGCTCACTGCCTCCGGTACCCCAAACCCGGACCTGTGGCCATCTCTCCCCTTGCCCGTACCCATCTAGTGCTGCCAGTCGAGGAGTCGAACACTGGAGGGGCACTGTTTAACTGAACTAAAACAGCTCTGACTGGGCAAAAGTAAATGTACGTGCCTGAGCCAGGCATAGTGTGGAGGAAGCCACAGTGCAAATCTCCAGCCTCACTCAGTACAACACCTGATTCATAGATGCATAGATACTAAGGTCAGAAGGGACCATTATGATCATCTAGTCTGACTTCCTGCACAACGCAGGCCACAGAATCTCACCCACCCACTCCTGCGATCTGATCTGATGCAGTCCCTGCTCTTCCAGTCCTGAATCCCTGCCACCCCATCATCTCTGTCCAAGCACGGGTTCAGTCCTGACCTGCAGTTTCATTTGCCGACTCATTTCAACCAATGGGATTGAAGTATGCAAATGAACTGGTGGGAGGGAGGGCTGACTGGCCGAGTTGCCCCTGATGTCACAATGCTTCTCCCCCTGCAGCACCAGGTGGGCACAAGGTGGCGGTCCCGCATTTCTGGTGTCACCAAAATCACAAGGGTTCTGCCCACTGATGCCTCGACCAGTCCCTGAAATTTTAGAACTGATCAGGTAGGATCTTCAAAAGCTATCCCATGATGCACAAAGAGACAAAAAGAAATGTCAGCGAGTGGAATGCTAGGCCTCACTTCGCTCAGCTGAGTAGCACCTAGGTACTCCCGCCGAGATCGGGGCCCCATTATGCTGGTTGCTGAGCAGACACATAGGGAAAGATAGCCCCTCACCTGATGAGCTTACCATCAAAATAGACCACAAAGACAAAGGGATCCTCTCTCATTTAGCAACGTGAGAGAGCAGGGTGGTCCTGACTCCCAGGCAGAGCACCCAGGGTGGAGAATATTTTTGTATTTCATTCATGGGCCTGTATTCATAGAGGGCGTGATTCTGATCCTGCCACTTTTTACACCAGATGTGACTCCACTGATTTCAGTGGAGTTACTCCTGATTTCCACAGATGTGTGAAGTGGTTTGGGCCCCGTATTTTTCAGGAAGAGACAGTGAAAGCAATGAGGGCAAGCCTGAACCCAGGGGTTTCTTTGGGGTGTATTTTTGGACTCTAAAGTAAATCTATTGCACTCTGTGTTAAACAGTTGACAGAATCCCTGCAAGTCAGACTGGAGCTTGGGTCCTTGTTTTTTGGTCACAAGGTGCAAAAACCTCCCTTTGTTTCCAAAACATGAACGTATGGCAAGGAGGTCTTCTGCAGGCATGAGGTCATTGGATGGCGCAGATTTGCTTTCAGAGGAGATCATGCGTTACCTTATTGAAATAGGTGAAAACACAGTCAGGCTACCGGAGAACAGGTTAGCAGCAACAGAGCCAAACAATCACCGAGAAGGAATGTGTCCCTTCCAGACAGTGAGAAGCAACTGTATCGAAAGTGGAGGCCATTTGATAGTAAATTGATATTTGTCTATGAACAAATGTAAATATATTTAAATTATGATAATTGAGTCTGACCTTCTGCATCACGTAGGCCATAGAAATTTACCCAGTGATTCCTGCCTTAAACCCAGAACTTCTGGCTGATCTACAGCATATTTTTTTAGAAAGACATCCGATCGTGACTTAAAGATTGCCAAGCGCTGGCAAACCAACCACATCCCTCAGAAAGCAGTTCCAGTTGTCAGTTACCCACACTATTAAATCATTGCACCTTATTTCTAGCCTGGATTTATTTAGCTTCAGCTTCCCACCACTGGATCTTGTTATCACCTTTGCCTGCCAGAGCCCTTTACTGTGTTTGAAAGCATCCATTATATCAGATGTAGTGTGTGATACCAAACAAGAAACTACAGAAGCAAATAACATGCCCATCCCCCATTTGGTTGTCCCTCCATACACAGGAGTTCTTAAGAAAAAACCTCTTGGTGCTGGCCTGGGGTTTTTAAAATAGGCAAGCTTGCACATTGCTTTAGTGCATGTCAATGGCGTGTAGACCTGAACAGCACAGTCTCTGTCTGGCGAGCGTTTCCTCGATAAGTATCAGAGCAGACGATGGAAAGATCACAAGGGATTTACTAGCTTTGTTTGTTCTTTTTGTTTTTAAGAAGGACAACACGTACTGGTAGATGTTCCCAATATTTACAGAACGATTCACCATCCCTGCTGCGTAGTCTGCAAAGCAGATTTATCAGCCTCCATGTCTTCCAAGCCTGTTCTCTCCACTTGAGGTTAAATGTTCTGTTTTCTGACAATCCATCTTCTCTCTCTCTTCTTCTTTGGCTTTATGAATGACTTGTAGCGTAAGTGCCGTTTTTCTCTACGCACACAGAGTCAGCACTTGTCCAATGATTAAAACACTGGACTGGGCAGCCAGGGTCACCTGGGTTTTAATCCTGGCTCACTGAGTGTGGCCACTTATCTTTTCTGTGCCTTAGTTTCCCTATGTGCAAAATCAGGATGCTGTGAGAATTAATTAGCTAATAATGTTCGCAAAGTAGTTTGGCCTGTAGTATGGGCCAACGCTTCCTCTTTCATAGATTCTGAGGCCAGAAGGGGCAACTGTGATTATCTAGTCTGACCTCATGTAAAACACAGGCCACAGAACTCCTCGGCTTGGTTTATACACAGTTTTCATACCAAGTTAAGTGTAAGGATTACTGGTACGCTGTGTAACCAAACAGTAAAACTGGTACATTTCCTAACATGAATGTAGGTTTACAGGAACAAGCTATACCAGTATGAGGCGCCTTTATAGCAAAATAACTATGTCCACACTATGGGTTTTACTGATTTAACTATGTCAGTTTCAAACCAATATAGTTAAAGTGGTACAAAGACTGTGTGTAGACAAGCCCTTAGTTACACCACTGTGAACTGGGTTAGCTTGATTTACATTGGTGTATCTAAGAGGAGAGTTTGACTCATCAAGTACTATATAATTATGTTGTGGTCTCTCGTCCCCTCAAATACACAGGTCCTGCTCCCAGGTATTTTCAGCAGAGAAGCCCATTGCAGGAGCAATTTTCCTGGTGATAAAGCAGCTACTTTGTATCTCAGCCTGACAGGTGTCACATTGAAAATGACTTCAGGAAGATATTTCCATCCCTGGTACGATCCCTCTGGCAGTGCTTAGTTCCCCCAGCCTGCTGGGTTACTCCTCCCCTTCCTCTAGGAGTGACGCTTCTCACTTAAGTCAATATTGGTATCTCCCTGGATTGTTTGGTTTTCCCCTTTGGTGGCTGTGATCTGTAGGCCGCCCTGTGTGTTTGCAGCTTTCCAGACATTTTGCCTGCCTGGCCCCTCCCTAGCTTTTCTCAGTGCTGTTGGAAACTCAAAGTTAATATTTTCCATGCAGTTCCAGGACAGGGTCAGCCTCCTCCAGTCCATTCAATGTCATTGCCATGAGCTAAATGTAAATCCCTTTAGGAAACGGGCAGGCACATGGGTATGTGGGTGGGGGCGATCCAATAGTTAAATGCAGCATGAGCCACCATCACGGAGTTTGAAGGGGCTGTAGGCTCTTACTATTCTTTGGGATTCCCAAAACTAGTTTGAGTTCACTGACCTTTCCCCCCTGTAATTAGATGTATTTTTTCAATGATGATTCCATCTTTAAAACACAAACTATTTAGAAAGTCCAACACTATGCATAGAATATTCTACCCCGGAAGATAGACTGATACAAGTACATGCCCCATGTATATATGTAATATGCTTGTGGAGTGTGTGTTTGGTCCCTCTCCAGTGGTCAATCCATGTAGAAGGTAATAGCCTACTACTGCTACCAGCTAAAGGAAGTACTCTTTCGGCTCAAGTGATAGAGGTGTATTCTGCGCTGCAGAAGGTCCTTGATTCAAACCCTGTGGCTGACATAAGTTGGATCATTGCATATGAATGGAGCAAGGTGAAATTTTTCAATCAAAACTTTTCTGGGGCAAAAAATGAAATTTGTGTCGATTTCACTGAATTGCTTCAGTCCAACAAAACAAAAAACCAGGAGCACAAGTGGGAATGTTTTGATTTTTGATTCAAAATGACTTTTCATTTAGAAATTTCCTATCATTTTATTTTTTTAAAAATGAAAAACATTTTAAAAGGCTCAAAATCAAAACAAATCTTTTTCAACTTCAATTTGCTGAAAATTTTGAAAAATGTCAGTTTTGGTTCTACCCAAAACTATTTTTTTATTTTAATTGTCAGCGAACTGAACAATCGGTTATTCCCATACCTATTCCTTGGACCATATGGTTTTCACTCCAGTATTTCTCTCCCTCTGCTCCTTTTTTCATCTATTTGCACAGGCAATTAACCACTTTTCCCCACAAATCAAGCAATTACAAATTACCCTAATTTATTTCCACTCCCGGTTCCCCACTTTGTGTGCACAGCTGCAGTATTTCCATGCGCACGTTCGGTGTGCAAACACAGGAACATTTTACACATACAGTTAGTTATGCACCTAACACATCGCGCTCTCCAGGGCTTTCCTGCTCTTATTTCCTTTGTTAATCTGTGTAATTTTGTCATTATCTGTATCTGGTTTCTTGCATAGGCCCTACTGGAGGAAGGAAAAGGTTACCTTGTTCTATACTGAGTCATTAGCACTGAGGTTTTGTGTGTGAATAAGTACCGCTATTGCCTCTCCTCTAGGGGATTGTAACAGTTCTTCTAAAGGTCACAGCGCTTGGCACGAGTTCTTAATTGTTCATGATACCAGGGAAATCAATGAGAGTTTGGCCATTTACTCTCGTTGGGCTCATTGCTTTTGCCTGTGTGCTTTAATTCAGCCTAGAATTCTGCACTCGCTTGGCATCACAGACAGAGCCAATGTTTCGGGGTTCACTCTCCCCGCTCCGAAGTTGCTTTGAGTTGCAGGTGTGAATAATCCCCCCCTCCAAAATGGAACATGGCCAAAAGTTTAGCCTAACTTTCAGATCGAAACCACTTGATGTAGCACAAAGTTACCTCGTTTTTGCATGCTGCCCGCCGGAAACCATTACTTGAACAGGTTTGCTGATAGCTTTGAGAACGTCAGCAAACTTGGCCTGAGTCTGGGTTTCAGAGACCTGAGAGCAGGTTTGGTTACAGAAGACAGACCCGGTTCTGGGAGCGGAAGGCTGAGCCATCCCCCTGCTGATTACTCGGAGGCGCCATCTTCTGGAGACTTGTGTGAATGTCAAAGACAGCATTCAAAGTTATTCACTAATTTTTAGCATTGACCCTTTCATGTGGTTTTCTTCCTGATGCACACAATCCAGTGTGTGTGTTGGACTTCTAAATTACCCAGACTGATATTATAGTTCATCTCTTCCTCGCTGTCTTTATGTCATCCAAGGAACTCTTCGTTCTTTACAGCACCTGCTTCCATAGCATCTTCCCCTGAGCCGGAGAGAAGGACATGCAGCACTCAACACCGCTCCTTAGATCATCTGATCCGGAGAGGATCCTCTGAACAGATTTTTACAGGTATTTAGGCATTGAGCCACTCAGCTCTCTAAGTCACTTAGGGTTCATTTTCAAAAGTGGCTTAGGCATTGCCTTAGTCCCATTGACTTGCAATGAGATTTAGTCTCTTAGGGCTCGATCCACAAAGAGATGTAGGTACCTAACTGCCATTTTAGGTGCCTAAGTCTGAAACAGAGATCCTCAAAACCAAGTGTAAGTGCCTACATCGCCGCTGGTAAAGTCCCCTACATTTCTGCCACTGGGCATGTGCAAAGCCGCCTGAGTCCTGATGCCGTGGAGGAGAGGGTGATGGCGGCTGTGGTGTTCCAGTGGATTTAAGAGAATAAATAGACTCTTTAGGGTGTCGGGGGCTGACCCTGGGAGGAGGCAGCTGGTTCTAGGTTAGACTGACCTGCGTTCAGATGCTCTGGAGATATGTTAGCTAATTACCTGATAAATCCTGTTAAGTTACTAGCAATTAATTATTATTAAGACTCGTGGGTTACTTCAGTAGAAAACCACACCTGGTGGTCCCCAATGCCCTCCATTCCCTGGGCTATTAGGTGTAAAGGTTCCTCCTCTATTTTTTTGTGAGAAAGGACCAACCTACCATAGGAGCCTAACTCAGGAGAGGGTCCACAGCTGAGAGTCCCCAGTCCCTAAGGGTATGTCTGCATTAGAGCTGGAAAGTGTCCATTTGGCTGGAGGAGATGTACCCAAACAGAAATTCAGCTGCATTACAAGGGGCTCTAGCCACCCACTCATGATCCCGTCCAAGACCGTAGGTTTGTCCTTGGCCGGCTAGCCCCTCCCACCACTCACACTGCTGAGGTCACACTTCTGTTTTTAGTGCACTAGTGTGATCAGCGCTCGTGTGGGTACGGCTTCTCATGCTTCCAGATCTAGTGTAGACAGACCCTACATCTAGGCCAAAGGGAGGTGCCTGAGTCCCTTTGAGGGGCAGGGCTTAGGCCACACACCTCTCCTCAGCATTTCCTACGGCTCCCCGCTCAGTGTGCTGGCTTCTGGGAATCCCATCCATAGGTGCCCTGCAGTCTCCATGCATTGTATAGAGAGCCTGGGCATCTAACTCAGGACTGGGGATTACACTGGGTGCAGGGTGTTTAAAATAAGATGTCAGCCTCACCCTTTAGTGGATCTAGCCCTGAGTGTCTACGCCTCTTTCAAAAATGGGCCATAGACTTCTAAGTCACCAAGGGATTCTGAACATTTTATCCAATTCCTAGCCTCCTCTTCCCTCTGTGTTTAATTCCCAATTAATGGCTTTCCATTCAGGATCGCATCCCCTCCTTATTAACCCCAATCAGTGGGGCTAATAAAAAGCTGTACGCTCCTGGAACTTTGCTATGTATGTGCTTTATATGCATGCGCGTGTGTGTGTGTCACGGTTGTCTAAGCAACAGCAGGTTCAACAACAGTCCATGTAATAATTACTGATTTACAGACAACTGCTGTGCTGGAATGGTGATGCTGTCCCTGAAGAGGCACCGTTCAGCTTTGCTGTAAGCAGGTGCAGCATCTGAATGTGGCCATTTCCCTGAATGCAGCAGATTTGTCATTGTCTCCTAGGCCTGCTCATTAAATCCTCAAGTGGGTGGCTCATTAAATCCTAAAGGGAAAGGAGGCCCATTTAGTCATTAACATTTGAAAAACCAAAAGCGCCCCCATACTGGTCCCTGCGTGGATCCAGCCCAAGAGCTCCACTGAAATATGTGTTGGTACCTGGACGTTCACTGCTTGATACCTGTTTTCACGTTTGTGTCAAATCTTGAGATTTGTTTTTACCCAGTCCATATGCAGTTTTGCCTGTGTATGGACTAGGTTAAAAATGGAATAAGGACCTCATGGTTTGACCCAGAGCAAAGAATCTTTTCTGCTTTTCTTTGGAGCAGTTTGATTCATGGCCCGGTTAATGAGCCTGTTTCCTGATCTCCATAGCAATACAATAATCTTAAGGATGCAATAATAATATTATATATAAAGCTATGTTTGTACCCCATCTCACCACAGAGGCCCTCGGCATTCTGCACACGTTAAAATACAGACCTAACAAGCATCATAAAATACACCTGCTAAGCCCTGAATGCCCTGGAGCTATGCCCCCCGTGGGCTCCTATCAAAGCAACTCTCCTTGGGCATTGTTAAAGCATTATGCTAGGTTCACCTGAATTACACTGGGCAGTGGGGTCTCTGTCGGAGAATTCCAGAGTCAGCAGCAGGGAGTGGAATGACGCTCCTCTTGTGCATAGACCAAGCGCTGTAACAGCTCCCAGCCACCCTGCCAGCTCTCTGCATCTCCTCTTTACTGGGAGGCAGATCTGCATCATGCGGACTGCTGGCTACATGCAGCAGAGGAGCAGGCTGACATTTCTGGCACTGGAAAATAAAGAGAGAGGCAACGGTTTTCCTTTCCCTTAAGGGCATGCGGATACCAGGTATGTTCCCATCCGATGAATTGAATGCAGCACCTCCAATCAGCACAGATACTGGGCTTCCTTCGGCGTCATTCCTCCCTCCTGTGGACTGGCAATAACAGGAGAAACGACCAGTTTGGTACTTTGTCATTGCTATCGCTTTTTGCTTGCTTTTGGGGTTTGATCTAAGAATCTGGTAATATTTGCACTTACTTTCTGTGTGGGGGCTGCAGCAAAGCAAGCAGCTGTAACTAGGCACGGAACATGGACTAAATGAGAGTAAGGAGAAGAGAGAGAGCAAGTGTAAGTGTGTAGTAACAATAGGTTAGTTCGGGAGCAGGATGTAGATTCGGTCTCTGCTGATCGTTTTATTTCTGTAACTTCACCAGGGGAAAGCACAGTATTTCTGTGTAAGTGAAACTGAGCATCAGCCCCGGCTGCATGAAACGGTTTGTCAGCTGCTCGCGTTGATCGGTGCTCATTGTTTGTGTTCTCCTAAACTTGAAAGTCTTTGCCTTTGAAATTTGGCTTGTTCACGATATCATTCTGTACGGGAGCAGAGGGCAGTTTAAGTGGAACAGTGGTGACTCTGCACAGTTGAGTTACCTGGGCGAGAATCTGGCTTTGAAATTGTATAGGTTGCATCTTTCTGCAGGGCACCTCCCTTCCCCCCAAAAAACATGTTTAGAGACAGTTGTGGGGGACTGTTTGGGGATTGACTTCATGTCACCCTCCAGATGAATGAAAGGAGGAGGGTGAACCACTTTTCACATCTGTGAGATGTGCTTGTGTGCATCTTTATTTTGAGCAGAGAGGGGGGAAAAAGAGAGAGACTCTTTTTGATTAACCTCACATCTTTTATTATCCTTTGCTTACTGAACCCAGAGCTTGGCCGGATGTCTCTGTTCTGCTAAGAAGCAGGTGAGATGTGTGGGTTTGTTATACGCTGGAAGTCGGAATCAGATATTGATAGGCAGCCCTGGAGATCAGATTAATAAGGGCTGAGAAAACGTCATGAATCTTGACACCAAAGATAGGTGACACCCAGAGCTGGTTTGGTTTGGAAAAATCTTGTCAGTTGGGTTTGGGTTTTGCAGTGATTTGGCATTGGTTCAGGATCAGGTCCTTTTCTGTCTGGACCCACAATGTTCAGGGGGCGTGTGTGTGCCTAGGGGTTCATGTAAATGGTTCTAATACAGGTCCCTGTCTATTTCAAAAGAGATGGGCAAAAACGAGCGTGGTGTGGTCTTTCTAAACCTTGTCATTCGAGGGTTTTGTAAAACAAACCTGACAACCCAATTCAGCCGTGGGTCCTATGTTTTGTTTTGTTTTTGGACTTCCAAAGTTTGGCAGATTCAGGCCAGTGACCCATCTCCACTTAGCAAGCGATGAGTTTCGATCAGAGTTTTTAAAATGACCGTGGGCCAAATTCATTCCTGGCGTAATATGGACCGACTACAGGGGTCTCACACCAAAGATGGCCTGCTGTGTCTAATTCTTCTGAGTGTTGTCTGTGTTGTGCTAACATAGCTCAGTGCTCTTGTTCCAGGGAATAAACAGATAACAGTGGCAGCCCTGAAACATGTTCATGCTGTAAGTGAATAAATACTAGATGGTGATTGCTAGGCATTTTTTCTGGGCAGAGTGCAGGACAGGCCTTCACAATATGGGCCGCTGTGTTATCGGCTGCGAGTGTGCAGAGACTACTGCCTATCCTACTGACCAATGTTGTCTCGTTGTATCCTTGTGCTCCTCTGTCAGTTTGACTATACCCATCTGTTTCCTTGTCTTAGACTTAGTTTGTAAATTCCTTGGGGCGGGGACCGTCTTTTTGTTCTGAGTTTGTACAGCGTCGAGCACAAGGGGATCCTGCTTCATGACTAGGGGTCCCAGGCAGTAACGCAAATAATGAATAATAATAATATAATCCCGGTGACCTGAACAGGGCAATATACCGGGGCCTAGGGTGTCATAGGTTCATGGCGGCTGTGCTAACATGGATAGGAGAGGTATTTTTGCTCAGATTGCTGCCTCCCATGGAAATACTTATGAGGAAAGGAAGATTCCATAAGTCTCCACCTTGGGGAGCTTTCCTGGGATTGTGGTGTGGAGGGATGGGATTTGACACCTCTTCACTGCGCACAGCGTACAACAGCCGGTGGTTCTATCTCCAGAGCCACAGACCCAAGCTCACTGGACAACAGCAGACCAGAGGAGAATGTAACCAAAGATACTGGGTTGGACACCCCTACTCTAAAGAAAAGTGCCAATGGGTCTTCAATGAGGAGTCAGACCCTCTGTTTTTAATGTCTTATCACATGGATTCTCTCCCACACACCCAGTATAAACTCCATGGAACTCAACGTATCTACTTCAGAGCATCACAATTCCAGGGATTCTCAGTATTTCAGATGCATTTTAACTCCTCATTAGACCAGAGGTTCTCTATTTGTGGTCAATGGACCAGCTGGGTTCCACCAAGCTCTTACTGGGTGTAGCGGGGTGGTCACCTGCTCCTGCCCTGAAGGGCTTGAAATCAGCCCTGGGAGAGGGCTGCTGCTAGCTAAAGCAGCCAGCCTCAGCTGATTGGGGAAACAGCCACAGCTGCAGCCATGCCCCAATCAGGGCCCAGCTGGCCTTTATAAGAGGGCAGTGGGCCAGGAGGACACAGTCTCTCTCTAGATGTTGAGAGGGAGGGGCCTGGGGTCTGGGAGGGACACGGGGCCCAGCGGCAAGCGGGACACTGGCCTGTGGAGGGTGTTCCAGAGGCTGGAAACACTAATTCCCTGGACAACAAGCAGGAGGCACTGCAGGGGTGAGTCCCGCCCCCCCCACAACGTGGTGGAGAATGCGGGCATAGGCGGTCCGCCCCGATACAGGGGGCAAGGGCAAGGACTGTTGGACTGTTGCCCGGAATCTGAGTGAAGGAGCTGAAGGTGGAGAAATGAGGGACTACTACTGGAGAGCCTGTGTGGCCTGTCTCGCCGAGCAGCAAGCAAGGCTGCTACAGCTGTTGCGGGGGAGGGCACATAGCTCTCATCGGGGGCCAGCACCTTGGGCTGGAGGCCGGTGCTGGGGCCTAAAGACTGTTTTGCCTGTGGGCGACCGGGGCACTATAGGAGGGAGTGCCCCTATCGGGATGGAGCAAAGAGGCTCTGCCCAGGACATTGTGGAGAGACTAGAGTGCCCCCTGTGAAGCCAACAGGGGGGGCTCCAAACTTGTTGGGCCTGTGGGGAGCCAGGGCACAAGAAGAGGGAGTGCCCTCACGGGACTCACAGGGCCAGGCCTAGCCCACAGGTGGCCCAAGGAATGCACTGGCTGCACTTCCTGTGCCACAGGGGCGGCCAAGTAAGACGGGCTTGCCCCCAGAGAAGGAGGGAGAGGCCAGAGGATCGGGCTCGGTCTGAGACTACCCCAAAGGAGGGGGTGGTGAAGACCAGGGGCCCAGAAGAGAGGGGGTCTGTGGCAGAGAGGCCCCAGCTCAACAGGAGAATCCACGTGGGGGTGAGACAGGCCACGGTGGAGACCCAACCAGAAAGGGAAACCCACCTGAGAGCTAAGCAGGCTACAGTGGGCACCCAAACCCTTCCAGAGGGTGGCCAGTTGCTCCTCATGCTGGTTCATGAGCCTCAGTCTGCCCCAGGGAACAGGGGCTAGATGGTGACTGGTGGTGGCCAAAGACTGAGGCAAGGTGGGGATAGAAGGTGAGGGTTCCCTGGGGCGGCGGGGAGACCAAGGTCTGTGGGGGTGCTGCCAGGGGCACCCGCATCCAGAAGGGATGCGGGGCCCAGCGGCAGGTGGGATACCAGCCTGCAGAGGGCGCTCCGGAGGCTGGAAATGTTAATTTCCTGGACGACCAGCAGGAGGCGCCACCGGAGTGAGTCCCGCTCCACCACACTGGGTCATCTGCACAGTTGGCTGGTCACATGGGACTGCCACCTCCTTGTTTCCACCTGCTAAGCAGCATTGAAAAGTGCTTAAAATACATTTCCATGTGAGCACTTGCTATAGTCACCATGGGGATGATGTGTAATTATGAAGAGGAGGAGGTGATGGTCCCCGCAATAGCAAATGGAAGAGGATGCAGCTCAGTGGGATAATCTGTCTAGTAAGAGGTGGTCCACACTATGGAAACTAGGAAACAGAGAAGACATTGTACTGTTGTTTGTTGCTTCTCTCTGCCTGATTGATTGTTTGTCTGTCTGGTCGTTCAGCCTGTAAGCTCTTTGGGGCAGGTGCAATCTTTTGGTTTTAATAGAGTTGAAGTTTCGTAGAGTTTATGGCTAGCCTGGACCTTTAGATTATCTAGTCAGACCCCACGCCCAGCTCAGTGGGCCCCCAGCTCTGGTTGGGGCCGTTAAGGTACTACCAGATAAGCATATTAAAACATTCACGAATCCTTGGCTAAGCCTATTGAGCCTTCCTCTCCATCACTCTTAAAGCTGTCCCATGCTAAATGGACAGCCAACAGGGATTTTAGGTCTAGCTTTCCTCTCTGATTTTGCCATTTGTTCTCCTGTAGGGAATGCCTGAAGAACGGGACCTTATGACTCCTCCTCAGTCAGCTGATGTCGTGGATGAAAACCTCTCTGTTTCCAACTGCCCCGAGCCCTGGATCGAACCCACTTTCACCCTAGCAGCCAGGGTCCGTGTGATCGTCACCATCTGCTTTTTCTTGATAGCAGCATGCAGCAACTCAGTTGTGTTATATAGCATCATGAGGAAGAGAAGGAAGTCCCATGTCCGGCTGCTGATACTGAGCTTAACAGTGGCAGATTTACTGGTGACCTTCACAGTCATGCCCCTGGATGCTGTGTGGAATGTGACAGTCCAGTGGTACGCCGGGGACCTGCCCTGTAAATTGCTGAACTTCCTCAAGCTCTTTGCCATGTACTCTGCAGCGCTGGTGCTTGTGGTTATCAGCATAGACCGGCACTCAGCCATCCTCCACCCCTTTGCCTTCGCTAATTCCAGTCGACGCAACAGACTCATGTTATATGTTGCTTGGGTCATGAGCCTTCTGCTGGCCTCACCCCAGGTATGAGCGCAACACCATTGTCAAGCTGGGGTCACTTCGAACAGGAAGTGTCACACTTCAGAATAGGCAAAAGTGAACAGCCACCTTGGGCTGGGCGAATGGTTTGGGTGATAATCAGTAATCAAGAGAAAAGGATGGTCCAATGGTTAGGGTACTAGCTGGTGACTTGGGTTCAATTCCCTTCTTTACCATGGACTTCCTGTGTGACCTTGGGGATGTCGCTCAGTGGCTCTGGGCCTCAGTTCCCCACAATGGGGATAATAGCACTGCCCTGCCTTACAGGGGAGGGTTGTGAGGATAAATCCATTCGAGATTGTTAGGTGCTCAGGTACTGCAGTGATGGGGAGCCATCTGCAATACCTAAAACAGACTGACAATGTGCCCATTATTTTCCAAGAGGAATCCAGGTCCAAACTTGTTGCTGAATGTTGAGGAGTTCAGGCCTGAGATATTCTTGCAGCTGGCACAGATCCCATCTCAGCACAGCTATAGTTGGGAAGAGCCTCCTGGTTTAGTGCCCTATCCCCAACACACAGGGAGGTGTTCAAATCCAGTTAAAGTTCAGGTATGCAGATGTTGAGGTAGATAAAAAGTGGGACTTCTAGGACACTTATGAACAGAGGAGCAGCCATACAGGGTCAGACCAATGGTCCATCTAGTGCAGTATCCTGTCTTCTGCCAGTGGCCAGTTCCACATTCTGCAGCGGGAATGAACAGAACAGGGCAATTATTGAGAAATCCATTCCCTGTCATCCAGTCCCAACATTTATGTTGCCCTTCTCTGTCCTCTTTGCAATTCTAACATAACTTTTTTGAGATGGGGTGACCAGAACTGCACACCGGTATTCCTGTTCGCTTTTTTGACTGCTGCTGCACACTGAGCAGATGTTTTCAGAGAACTAATTTTATGGACGTTAACTCATTCATCATCACCAGACCCTAGGGAGAATGGTAATTGTTACAATCTCTATTGTACACTGGGAAAGTGAGACACAGGAAGGTGAGGTAACGGTCCAGAAACTTGGAAGAACTTGCTGCCTGAGCCAGGACTATAACTTGGGAATTTCTGGCTTCCACTCCCATACACCATGCCTGTCTCTTGAACCGCTCCAGGTTCTCCAAAGTCTATGGTCAGTGCATTCTCCAGCTATTAGAGTAACCTGGAACTGAGCCCTTCTTTGCTCACTGCCCCTTTCTCATTGTTCCAGCTTGTGAGGAAGAGTGAGTCAAAGGTGGTGATGCTGTACCATGGCGCTGCCAGAAAATGTCAGTTGAAATTTCGACTGGGCTCAGCTTTGGAGGCAGTAGCTCCTAGAGTCCCTTAGCTTCAGTGGGAATCCATTAACTCTTGAACCCCATTCTTTGCATGGAGATGTGTTAGCTATTGTATTCCATTCACTTAACTTCTTCTTAGCAAACGCGCAACTTGACTCAGGTGGCACCAAATTTGATCCGCTGGTTGGATCATTAGCTTCCCTGGCCCAGGCCAGGTACTGACAGGGGGTGCAACGTGAACGCTGATCCATGCCCCCCATTCACTTAACTGGGAATGTATTTGCTATAGAATTCTATTCTTCCTGTGGTGTGAGCTGATCTGAAGTTAATGAAGCTATGCTGATTCACACCAGCTGAGGCTCTGGCCCCAGATTTCTACAGGGATAAATTTGCTATTGGTAGAACTTTCTTAGTGACCTACCTTGCCTCCACCTTATCTCTTATCAATACGAGAACTACACACAGATCAGCTACTGATACAATGGCCAAGCATCCAAAAGATAATCAGATCCATAGCTCAAACTACAGGCCCGATTCTGCTCCGTTATGCACAAATGACCTCATTCATTGGGTTGCACAGATGGGAATGAGAGCAGAATTTGGTCCTGTGGCTTTCGGATTTCATGACGTGCAATGGGGTTGATCAACACAGCAACTGGGGTGCCTTGTTTAACTCCCTGTGGAGGATGGATTATTTTGCAATGTGCAAATAAACGAAGCCTTTGAGTCAGAGTGAAAACATAATCACAGAACAACAGGTGGGGTGTTGTCACTTTAACACTAAGCGTACATCTACTGTGTAAAAAAATCCCTGAGTCTGCTCACATCAGAGCTTGGGTCAGCTGACTCAGGCTTATGTGGCTCACAGTGCGGGGATTAAAATAGCAGTGTAGACATTCCTGCTCGGGCTGGAGCTTAAACTCTGAGGCCCAGCAATGGGGTGGGTCTCAGAGCGCAAGCTCCTGCCCAAACGGGAATGTCTATACTGCTGTTTTTAGCCCCGTATCACAAGCCCAAGTCAGTTCACCGGGGCTCTGAGACTCCCTGCCATGGAGTTTTTTTCTGTAGTGTAGACGTACCCTCAATGATTGCTGCAGGTAGAGAGCTTCTGTCCCATATTGGTCCCATCAGAACATCTCTTTGCCATGTTCCTCAGCACATCTAGCAAGCCTGAGGAACTCGACTAAGCCCACTGAGCATCCCCAACTGCAGCGCGTACAGTTTCCCAATCCAGTGTGTGTGGAGATTTGAAAACCCTGCTGGCTTAGATGGTGCTTCTGGCTTTGTCAGTGATGGGCTATTTTGCCAAATATTTCCCCCAGTTGTTACCACTCATGCTCACAATGGTCGACACTCTAGAACGGCCACATTGCCAGTGATCACCAGCGTCTTAAGCCAACGTGTTGGCAAGCCCTGCTCATGTCAAGTTTAAAGAGCATGGTGCTTAAAATACCATCGGCTGCCTGGAACACTGCCTGCACTAACCCCCCCTCATTGCTACCCCCAGCGGCGCTGAAATGCTGGCAGTAACGGGAGAGAATGTCAGCAAAAATACCCAGTGTGACCAGCTCCATAGAGCACTCTTCTAGACAGCCGACGGCATTCTTTCAGTGGGAAGGGGTAGATGTGAACCATGGTATAACTACACTGGGCTGCAACCACCTTGCAAAATGGCTTCAAATGCAATTACTACAGGTGCTGTAGTGTGAACAGGGCCTACAAGCCCAGAACTAATCAGCTTTCACCCTGCGAGCCCCCACCCCCTTTTGGGGAGGCTAGCCACGCATCCCCCCTTCCTTCCGCCTGAGGCCCTGCCTCTATTGCCCCCTCCCTCTGCCAGAGCCCCGAGCATCCCCCGCCCTTATGACCGGAGGAGCCCCAGCTGAACCGCCCTGGGCCACCGGCTGCCCCCAGTGCTGGCCCCGGCACTGGGCTGCCAGCTGGCACCAGCACCGGGCCGCCCACCGGCCCCAGCCACCTACTGGTATCCGGCCGGAGCTGAGCTCCCGCCGGTTTGGAAGAGAGGGTGGAGCATGGGCAGGGCCAGGGCCTCGGTTAGGGGAGGCTTAACCTCCCCAGGCCTATTGTACCTGCTACTCCTGTTCTAAATACAGTAGTTTCATCAATGCAATAGTCAAAAACACCCAGCAGGAAATGTGCAGTAGCGTAAGGCTGTCACTAGCTACCTGTATGGTGGAGGAAACCTGCTAGATGATAACCAGACATTCCCTCTTTGGGCCCAGGTCCTCAAAGGTATTCAGACACCAAACTCCCATTGAAATCAATTGGAGTTAGGCACTGAGCTACCTTTGAGGAGTTAGGCCTTGGTCTCGCATATCCACAATATGGTGTGTCTGGACTATGGCTGCTATAAAATACTTAACCTGTCCTCCTTCCAGTGCGTATTCAGTGTACAAATTTCAGTGCTGCAAGGGCAGCCAGGTTCGGAGACTGAAAACATACAGGGATTGGCATTTTAAAAGGCTAGTATGGAGACTTTTCATTCAAAAGATGCTCCAGCTTCAGACAGCGACAGGAACGTCTGACACTAATGGAGATAAGTGGGGTGTACTGTCAGCCCAGGACAGGAAGCCGCTATCGAGTGAAAATAAATCTTGTGAGCATGAATTCTACAGTGCTCTTGTAGCAGCACGAAAGAATTCTGAGTTCCCGAGAGAGAGAAATGGCTCTTCACCCAGTTACTGAATCCATCAAATATTGCATGGCTGGGAACAACAACCTTTAAAATATCCACTCACTGGCTTACGAGCTCAGTGGGGGTTATTTTCTGCTCTTAGGCCGAGTATGTTTTTGATAGTGGAATAATTTTTATCATGGAGAACAGCATCATAATACTTAGAAAGGAGAGACAGATCCACCCCAAATCAAGGACTTTATCTCTGATTTATTTGTAAGAACCTGGCTTATAGAATTAATTGATGTGTTTGCTAATAGTTGGTTCCATGTTGTCTATTGGCACAAAGTAAGAAATAATTACAATAATGGCTGAGGTTTATGATCGAGGCCTGGAAAAAACCACAACAAGCTTTTAATTCCAACAGAACCCATTTCTCACCAGCTCCAGCCCGAATGTTGCAGTGTCGTACTCGTGCATGAGGACTGGACAGTGGAATTGACCATGAACGGACCAGACGATTGCCTGAGATGAGTGATGGGCTGAGTCAGCAAAGAGCGTGTATGATGAAAGTCAATATGCATCCTCATGCTCTGCTGATCAGAGATAGAACAAGACTTAATGTGGGGACGGATTATTCCACATCTGCTACTGCAGGGTTCTAACACCTTCCTCGAAAGCATCTGGTGC
Organism: Natator depressus; assembly: GCF_965152275.1. NCBI lineage: Eukaryota > Metazoa > Chordata > Testudines > Cheloniidae > Natator > Natator depressus. Next base: position 77,047,941 of record NC_134243.1, read on the forward strand.
TGCCCACTGTCAAAACAGCATTTTGAACTAGATGGACCTGTGGTCTGACCCAATCCAGCAAACCCTATGTAATAAGACTTTCTAAATTCTTTTTGGGGTTAATAATTGTCGGAAGGTGTTCCCAGTAAGCCCAGGAAGGAGATTGTCATTGTGACAGTGCCCCTTTAAGAACAATCTCTGACTAAGTGTTTCATTCTTAATTTCAGCTTTTTCTTTTTCACCTGCACACTGTCCCGGGTGTCAATTTTACCCAGTGTGTGACGCATGGAAGTTTCCAAGAGCACTGGGAAGAAATCCTCTACAACATGTTCACCTTCACCACCCTCTACGTCGCCCCACTGAGCGTCATGATTGTCTGCTACATCCGCATCATCTGGGAAATCAGCAAGCAACTGAAGATCAACAAGGGTGAGCAGGTTGCGGCTATTGAGCATTCAGCATACTTCCATGTGATCTTATTGGTATTGCCGAGACATTGTAATTTTCCCCCTCATAGGCATCTCTTGCATTATCAGCATCATTGCCTGACATCTCCAGACTTAGAAAATGAGAAATAGCAGGTGTGTTTCTGGGGATGGCAAGTCCCCTCTGACGGAAAATAACAGACAGCTGAACAGGGGAGCCTTGTATATTGTAATATGTGGTGAGAGAGACTGCACAAATGGTGGAGCGGGGTGCAGAGCATGGAATCTGCCACCTCTCTCTGCCCACTTCTTCCAGGAGTATCATGGAGACCTGCTACTGTCTCCTTCAGGCCTGGCGAGAAGAGATGGGGAGGGTGTGCAAGGCCCAGGGCAGCTTCCTCCTCTTTTGACTCCTGCATGGCTGGGTAGGGCCAGGCCTCAATCCAGTCAAGTGACTTTATAGTGATGAAAGACAGCAGCCTTGAAAACGGACATCCTTATTCATCCACCCCTGGGAGAGGCCCAACCTGCGCCTTGTGCATGGCCATATGTCCCAATGAAGCACGTCCCAATGAAGCACACCCCAATAGAGAGAGCCGCTTCAGCCCTGTGGTAACTCAATTCGGCTGCAGTTTGGGCTTAATCCAGTGCTCACGGAAGTCAATGGAAATGCCCCCACTGACTCCAGTGGTCTTTGTATCAGGCCTAAGCCTTGAAGTCAAACTCTTACTGACTCTGAGAGAGGCTGGGCTGTGAATGTTGGTCTCTTCCTGGTTGTATGCTGTTGTGTCGTATACAATTATCCCTTTGACTCTTCCCGGCAGGTCTAGCAAGAAGCAAAAACAACCACATCTCCAAGGCGCGAATGAAGACCCTGAAGATGACCATTGTGATAGTTGCCTCCTTCATTATCTGCTGGACCCCATATTACCTCCTGGGCCTGTGGTACTGGTTCCAGCCAGACATGATTCAAAGCATGCCCGAGTACATCAACCACAGTCTCTTTCTCTTTGGCTTGCTACACACGTGCACTGATCCTATCATTTACGGACTCTACACTCCTTCCTTCCGAGAGGATATGAAGGCATGCCTTAGAGGAATAGAAACAGTAATTACAGGGCAGGAGAGAAACAAACTGATGTCCAGTTCTGAGATGAACATAAAGGACTACATTATAAATGGCGGAGCAGCTTCGGGCGCTTCCAACGGCACAATCATCCACACAGTCTGCTAAAGAAAAGCATCCGGCAGGAGAAAAGGAACTCTGTGTTCTTGATCAGGGGCATTGTGTTGGCCAGTAGCTCCTATTACGGTGACTGCCTGGGAAGTACAGTACTAATGCTGGCATGTCGTTCAGTCACCCGCCCCTCCTGAATTAGATTTGAATGGAACAGTCACCAGAAATTAGTAACTTCTGACGGCTTCTGCCGCACTCATGCTGAGTATCACCATGCTCTCCAAGGGGTCCCATTGATTCCCCCTTATTCCGGGCCTGGGCCCTTGTGCTCTGCTTCCGAGGACCCCTTGGGACCATGGGAGAGACTCAGAGAGGGGCTGGTGTCCTGCTACTCCACCAGCTCTGTAGAAGTCTTTTGCACATATCCTGTTCCCCACAGGCTGGTTCCACCCCTTTATGGCCTTTTCATGCTGCTCTTGGGCCAGGTGCAACCTACTGTGATGGATTCTAGAATTCAGTATCTGCCAGCCCCCTGCTGCCAACCTCTGTTTTTCTGGAAATATACATTGGCTTCTAAAAAATATAGAGGAAGGGCCAGATTGGCAAAAGAGCATCCTTTCCTTTTGGCCTCGGTGGGATCATTCATGGGGCTAACGGTACTCAGTTGCGGAGGTGTTTGCAGAACCAGGCTCATGGGCCAGACGGTTCTCACGGCTGTGACTTCCATGACAAAAATGAGACGTTTCAGGTTTTGTCATACAAAGTCTTGGTCTTGTCTTCCCGGCCAGCCTGCTCCTGACATCACCTCCTCCGTGAACTTCTACTCAGCTGTCCCGTATTAAAAGCTACTCACATGACTCAGTACGTACCAGGCATCAGCCCTAATTCTTCCACTGTCATTCTTGTGACTGTTTTGAATCCCTGGAAAGGGAGCTTGTGCTTGTTTGGTACTTTCTGATATATGTACGGTGGAAATAAACGATCAGTGGATTGTTCATGGGAAACCCTTAGCTGTGTCCATGCCATGCACCGGCACCGGGAACTCTCAGAGTTACGTTCGCCTTTTAATTGACGTGATTACAAATCAGATATGCCAATGTGGGTATTTTAATAGCTTGTGGACGTATGGTTTCCTGCCTGATCAGTGCAGAGTACCAATGCAGTTCATCCCTGTTTAACCTTAATACAGCGGAAGCCATATTATGCCCTCACATTTGGGCCCAGTGATGCAGAAGGTTCCTGGGGCTTAAACTCCTCTTCTGGCCAAATCTGGCATTCCCTCCAGAAGCAAAACTCCCTGAGGTGGGAGTTTGTCCTGGGCAAAGACTGAAGGATCAGCCCCTGGTTGTTTAGTTGTTGTCCGCATTAAAGGATACGGTAATCAAGAAAAGAGAGACATAACCCCCGCATTGAAAATCTGTGTCAAAAACCCAGTCCAAACTCTTCCTTCTGCAGCCCTAGGTGGTCACAAAGTGGGGATTGCCACCTTGGCTTTACAGAGAGCTCCGCCGTCTACACTTGCAGTTTAACTAGTTTAAGACAAAGGCTGCTGTGGCCATTGATTAGCTGTGTCGAAAGCAGCACCCCCCCAGGAGATTCAAAGTAGACCAAGACAGGAAGAGCTGCGCCCTTAGCCATTCTGCGGAATGAATAGCTTCACCTCCCAAAGCCCCATATTTTGCTGCCTTGGTGTAAATTTTTTAACTGTGACCCTGGAAATGGAGGTTGATGATTTGCAGGCTAATGGGCTTCAGACTAGGGCTGTCGATTAATCGCCGTTAACTCACACGATTAACTAAAAAAATTAATCGTGATTAAAAAAATTAATTGCGATTAATCACAGTTTTAATTGCCCTGTTAAATAATAGACCACCGACTGAACCTTATTAAAATTTTGAATGTTTTTGTACATTTTCATATTATTGTATTCTGTGTTGTAATTGGACTCAAAGTGTATATTATTTTTGATTACAAATATTTGCACTGGAAAAATGATAAACAAAAGAAATAGTATTTTTCAATTCACCTCATACAAGAACTGTAGTGCAATCTCTGTCTTGAGCGTGTAATTTACAAATGTAGATTTTTTTTTTTGTTACATAACTGCACTCAAAACCAAAACAATGTAAAACTTCAGAGGCTACAGCTCCACTCAGTCCTACTTCTTGTTCAGCCAATCGCTAAGACAAACAAGTTTGTTTACATTTACAGGAGATAATGCTGCCTGCATCTTATTTACAGTGTCATCAGAAAGTGAGAACAGGCATTTGCATTGCACTTTTGTAGCTGGCATTCATTGAATAATAGAAGATTAGGGTTGACAGAGACCTCAGGAGGTCATCTAGTTCAACCCCCTGCAAATGGGACAATGTCTGGGAAGCTGGTTCGAGCACACCTGTTCTCTAACCTAGTTGCAAACATTGTTTCCGTGTGTAGTGTAGACTGAACCTTGACGGTGGTTTGTAAGTTGTTTGAAGTCTTGGTCGGACCAGGCTTTGAGACAGCCTAAGAAACACTTCTACAGTCCAGTCTACCATGCAAACTGGAATCGCATCCAAACCAGAAACAAACCTAGATTCACTCCGCTCCTGGGCCTCTCTCCAGTCACATTTTCTGTGCTTATGTCAATTACAAGTAAAACTCTAGCACATTGTGGGCACTTTCGCAGCCCGTCGGTGCCATCTGCCAGGCTGGGCTTTCAATAGGGAAGGATGCTGGCAGCTGATCGAGAGCACACCCGACCACAGACTGCTTGTTTGTACAGACCAAATGTTTAGCATAAACCCCCCCTCCCCCCATTAGGTTCGGAATGAGAAATAAATGAGTTTTGCAGGGTTTTGTTTCATTCTCATCATAATACTTTGAACCTCATAGGGTAAAGACACAGGAAATGGACACAGCTAATAGTATTGAGCGCCTCTGTCATGCTTTTCATTCACAGATCTCAAAGAGCTTTGCAAAGGAAGATACATTTCAGTAGCCCTATTTTAAAGGGGAGGAAACTGAAAGTCACTTTGCGCAATGTCCTACAGCAGAGCTGTGGATAAAGTCCAGGACTTCTAGTCCAGTGTCCTAACCTGTAGCCCACCCACATGGATTTTACTTTGTACGCTCCACGGGCTGAGTATCTTTTCATGTTGATAGAATCCCTAGTGGCTCCCATTTTCTCATTGCTAGCACCTTCGATTACCAACGGAGAAGAGGAAACATCCCCCCAGCAGATTGCAAGAGTGCTTCTGCTAGAAATCTGCCAGAGATTCAAGGTCCCACCCCTTGCTATTACTAATGCACTGGTACTTCTGCAGCCCCTTCTGTCCATGGCTCTCAACATGCTTTATAAGTGTTACAGTTACAGGGCAAATCCTGGACCCCAGCATCAGTGGTCTGGCTGTTGTTTGGCGACCACCAGGAGAAGGAACCCTCAGACCAGAAGGGAGTTAATGCAGGGTGTGTCGATCAGCTGCTATTGGGATCTGGAGGAAGACAGGCTGGCTGATCTCAATTGTGACATGTTCAGGGCTCAGGCAGAATAAGCTTTCATTCAGTAGTGTGTGAGGGTGGGTGGGTGCAGAGCCACAATCAGGCATATTTGCGCCCCCTAGAGGCGATGCAGAGTCCTGTGGGGCCCCCCCCCCCCAACCAGATTTCTGCCTTCCATTTAGCACAGAGGTTTGGGCATGCCCCACAATTTCAAAACCGCTGTGCTAAATGGAAGACAGAAATTTGGGGGCGGGGGCCATGACTGCCCCCACATGCTGCCCCATTTTTCTGCCCCCACGGCTTTGTGCCTTGGGCGACTGCCCCGCTCTCCCCACCCCGCATATGGCCCTGGGTGGGTGTGTAGGGGAAGCAGGAGGTGTGGCCAGATCAGAAGTCACTGGCTGATAATGACAGGGTAGGAGCTGGGACAGCCGTGTAGCCTACATCAGGGCAATTGCAATGAACTCTCATGCTGACTTCTCTTTTACTGTCAAGCACCCTCTGGTCTGTGCTAAGAATGCAGATTTCCAAATTTAAAAGAAAGGGCCTGATCCTGCACTCTTTATTCAGGCAAAATTCCCATTGACACAGACAAAGGAATCAGTGGGAATTAGACCAGACTCTGGTGTGAAAGATGCCCGATGGGACCCTAATATCCCAATCAAATGAAAGGTACTGAACATTGCTGCTTGGACATCATGGGAGCATAGGGTGACTAGATGTCCAGATTTTATAGGGACAGTCCTGATTTTTGGGTCTTTTTCTTATATAGGCTCCTATTACCCCCCACCCGCTGTCCCGATTTTTCACATTTGCTGTCTGGTCACCCTATGGCCAGATGACTCCATGTCACTCAGTCATCCACATGTAGGTCTGACGTCTTTACTCCACTTTTATTTATCCCTTACTTGAGTTCCCATTGGATTTAGCCTCAGCTGGAGTTTGCCTGAGGGAAGGACCTTGGGCTCTGGCCCATCAGGTCTATTCCTCAATGGGATTCCTTTCTCTCTGCATGTGAGATCAGCCCCAGCTCTGCACGTCTCATAGCCAGAGACTTCCAAAAGGGGAAAGATTCTCACTCCCTCTGATCCACTTCTACTGCAGTGCTGCTGGAAAGTCCCATCAGTCGGCGTTTTGTGGGGGGCAAGGGGGCATAGCTTGGGAAAGATTTACCGCGCGTGTCTGTGGAGACACAGAGGGTGACAGACAGCATCTGAGTTTGACTTCCCCCTGTGCCAGCAAGTTAAACAATAACACTCTGCACTGGTACGTGTATCCAGCAACATACATTCCCATGCCTCACACCCCTGCCTCACACCCACATTTGCTAGATGGGTAAACTGACGCATGGATCATTTGCTGGTGGTAATACGGAGGGTGAGAACTAAGCCTAAGCACCTTTTTAAAGCCCAGCTTAAACCTGTTTTGAGGATCTAAGAAAGTGAGAAGAGGGTCAGATGGGGGGAGCAGAGGAAAAGAGAAAAGGGGAGAGCGAAAAATATTTTTTTCCAAAAGGATGAGAAAACAGTTAAAAGGTAAGAGTTGAGAGGCAGGAGGAGAGGACAGAAAATGGAGAGATGGGAGGAGAAGCAATGAGATTACACACAATCCTTCCAGGATTATTTAATGTGTTGAGAGAGGGAGGGCTCCTAGTGATTGTTCTAACAATGCTGGCGCCACCTGTTGGCATAAAGAAGGAACTGAATCAACTGCTTGGTAATTTGCATAGGCTGGGTAGTCAAGTGGCTGCTGTGTTTTGGTGAAAGTGGGTTTGTTCAGCATTAAAAATGTTCGCAAGGGAGTTATTTGTATTTGGTCTGATCTAGGCAACATATCTGGAGAGGTGGTTTTGTTGCCCAGCATAATCACCCTTACTGGAAGGCCTTTAGGGTATGGACCCCTTTGTACAAAAGTGCTAGGGCTATTATCGGAACTAACTTTTAGAGAAGATGAGTTCAGCTGGATGTGTTCTAATAGCAGTCAGAATGCTGTTTGGAGCAGAGTCTGGATCAAAGCTAGGATTGGATTGGATAGAAGGAGACAAACCAGATCAGAAATTGTGAGTAGACCTATCTAGGAAATTGTTTCTCCATCTCTGAGAGTTTTTGACATCTTGATGAATTTTCCTACTCTAAACTGGGATGAGAGGTTGAAATCTTGATCTTTTTCATTGGCTAAAATACAAATATCGGTTTTGGGCTAACAAAAATGTTTTGTGATTTCAACCTCTTCTTAATTACATTCACTGGCTTAAATTTTGAAACAAAAATGGTTTAGAACCAGAATTTTTCTTTTTTTAAAAAACAAACCTTCAAAACTTTTTTTTTTCCTTCAAAATTTCTTCACGTCAAAAAATTTTGTCAAAAATCAACCTTTTCCCAGGAGAAGTTTTGCTTTTGGTGACTCGGCATTCTCTGATGGGAAAAAATGTTTTGTCAAAAAATTCCTGACTAGCTCTGTGAGTTTGTGGGGAAGCTAGAAGCCTCCCTTCAGACCAGCCCCGCAGTAATCGGATGCACATGCTGTGTCTTAGCCTGGGGGGCTCCAATCTGTTCTGGTTCTCCCCCCACAAATGGACAGCTGCATGTGTTGTAAGGGGCTTGCCTAACTCCCTAGTACTAGCTAGTGCCTTCGTTGGCAAGGCCATTGCTCTCCCTAGGGGCTGCTTAGCACAGAATTCCCCTTTACATCTGTGTTTCTCTGTTAGGAAAGAGGGAGATGGCACCTCCAGGTTGATTATTTCTGGGCAATGGGGCAAATGTGTGTTTCAGGCTGATTGTAGGCTGGGGTAAGAGACATACGAAGTAACTTGTTTCCCCATATTGAGCCCAGAGTAGCATTAAAGTCCCTCCACGCTAGATGTGCGGCCTAATAGGAATTTTGATTACAGCTCAGAGAGCGCCGCCTGGTTTGTAGGGATTAATGTGAGACTTTTACACTGCTCCCAAACGCCAATGAGAGACATCATTAATGTTTCATTTTCCTCACTTGTTCTTTTAAAGGTTAATTAAGCACTGCTATCGGGGAGCAGAGCTAACGACTCTCACGCTGTCCTGACTTGACCTATGCAAACAGGAACGGCTTCAAAGTGGCAGGAGCTATTTGTGCTCTGAGGTGATGATATTCATGAGACTCTCGTGTAGTCCAGCCATTTAAATCACTGTGGGCACGTAAAGGCCTTTAAGTCTGGTTTTCTGACAGGGAGAGAAGTATCAGTTACCTCCTGCCTGAAAGGAACATCTCCAAGGTATGTCACTTCCTGGGGATCAACCTGAACTCCAAAGACCTTAAGAGCATCATTTTCAGTATAGATACAGAACTCCTTAAATATGATCTTTATGTACATTTTATAATGATCATGATGACCAGTGAGCAACTGGCTCTTGGTAGAGACCTCATATGCCACTCTATGGTGAACTGTTACGGAGCTATCCAACCCAAGGAATCTCTGTCATACCGTAGGCTCCCCCTGTGCCCTCTGCCAGTTGACACCAAGGGCTCCGTAGGTGTCACACCCGCCCAGAGCCCTCTGTCTTGTTCCTTTTCTAAAAGGCTGACGTTTAGAGTGGGTGGTCTGTAAAACTCTTAAGCAAACCATACCCTAGTAGGGAAGCTCATTCTCCTTCACCACCCATTGATGAAATTGGCAGACATCTACTTGCGTGCAGGACATGTGAAATCTGCTGCAGGATGAATATGCAGCCATATCATAAAGAAAGGGAAAAGCTTATGAACAGATGGCTTGATCCAGAAGCATGAGCTTTATTGTGGGAACAACAAAGGTTGGGACTTGAGAGCCTGCCAGCTCTCTGTCTTGGCTGGTTCTTACACAGAACGTATTTTAACATGTCATGGAATAACTAACGCCGAGTTTGCAAGCTGCTGTGGGAGGCGATCTAGGAAAACAAGGCGAGACAGTTCAGGAGGTTGGCGCCTTTGGAATGGAATGTGGAGCCTTTCACATGGACGTCCTTGGCTCAAATGTAAGGCAGGCTGGAAGCTAGTGACGGAAAGTTGTTGCTCTCTGGCTTTTTGGTAGCAATTAAACCAGTTGTCTCTAGGAAACTGCTTCTACGTTCCCATTTTGAGTCACGGGCCTTTTCTGTCCCCATAGCACAATTAATCAGGCTACATTTGGGCTGGCTTTGCAGCTCGGGGACCTTCTCTGGTTGAGCCAGTCTATAAAGTGGTGTAAGTGAGACAGATTCCTGGCACGTATTTAGAAACAGCTGCACGTAGCATTTCACTGAGATGGCGGATCAGGCTGATGAATGTACAGGAATGTTTGTTGGTAACCTTTTATTAGGAAGCAAGATAGCGGGACCGAGAACGTGTATTCTAACCCAGCCAGCTGAGGTGGATCTTCTATTTTCTTTCAGGCTTTGATTTTCATTTAACCAAAGAAAGGCATAGATCAGATTTTGGAAGCTTATTCCAAATATTACAAGCTTCCTGTTTTATCTTGACAAGTCATTCCCAGGAGATAGCATGGGCAGTGAATCGCTTGGGTCTTCCATTCATGTAGAAGTTTAGTGAGTAAGACAAGCAGTAGCAGGCGTGAGTTATTCGACAATACGACAAATACGTTGCGGTGCATTCAGTGACATTGGTGTCTTCCCATTGACTTCAGAGGGCGCTGGATCTGACAGAATGTTCATGGACGTCAGTTAAAAGATCACTGCTCAATGAAGGGCTGCAGAATTAAGTCCTTCGTTAATATAATTCTCCGTGCCAAGCCTGTCAAAATGAAAGAGAAATATCACTAATAGCTACAGAACTTCCTTGTTTGGGTGAAAACGTTTCCATAATTACAATAAAATGTTGGTTTTTAAAAGAACAGAAACACCCCCACCCCGATGTTAGAGGTGAACTGTATTAAGGAATCATTTTTTAGTCTAGATAGCCACCGGGGTTAAAACGTTGCTCCTCCACGTGCTTCTACCTTGTTTTATTTTGTTTTGCCCACGCAGACAGGGAGAACGTGTGTTTTAGGGCTGCAAGCCTGTTTCAAAGCCATGGGTCATTGTGGATACCTTTGCAGTGTGAGCCCTGGCTAATCCAAGTGTATTTTATTATTATCCTTCAGCATTACATGAGGGGATTTTTTTAAAAAAACCATTAGCCTGCACAACATACAAGATCTTTAAAAAGGGAAGAGATACTGTCAAAAGATCTTTAAAAAGGGGAGAGAGACATTTTTGACAGTATCCCCACGACTGGGAGTATAGTATACGAGCATACACTGGAAGGCTGCCTGGCTCCTCTCTCAAGCCAAGGTCAAGCAACCAGTTAGGAAGGGGGCAAGGAGGGTGGTGGTAAAAGAAACACTAAAAGCCAAAGAAAAGCCTGGCCTTGGCAAGAAAACAACCTCACTCCTTACCCCTTCTATAGGATACAAAAGAGGTGGTACCAAGCCCCCAGACTCATGACCCTCCAAAACAGAGCATGACCATAAATGGTAAGGGTTGGGACCAGGAGCACGCAGTGCAGGTATAATTATGCTGCTGAGGACTGGGGGGACGGGGACACGGGTAAAGGCTCTGCGGCGTCAGAGCTATGCATATTCTTGCTTGAAACTAACCCCAATAAACATCGCATTGCCTGAACTTCAGACTTCTCGTCTTCTGCTTTCTGTCTGTGTGACAAGAACCTGGGGAGGGGTGAAGGGAAAGCCCCCTACCATGTAGGTTTGGGTCAGCAGGAGTCTGGTTAAACCCTTAGCAAAATTCCTGCATTTTAGGTGCTCAGATGAACCTGTTCCCCTTTGACTTTCCTTCGGATTCTCGCAGTCTGCTGGAGGTCACTGGTCATGATGTCTTGCACTCCTAACAGAGGTTTGAGCTGCTCACTCACACCCTTAGGAACTCCTTCAAGTGCTCCAGTTATTGCTGGGGTCGTCTTTGTTCCGGTTTTCCATAATTGTTGCACTGCATGGCAGAGTTCTTCATACTTCACTATGTTCTCTGTTGTTTTTGTTTTTTTGTGGTAGCCCCTAAAGGCCACAAGCGGGGGGGCCCCTTGTGGTAGGCACTGTACAAACACCTATTAAAGGACAGTCCCTGCTTCAAAGAGCTTACACTCTATGAGAGACAAGAGGCTGAGACAAACAAGCAGGCCAGGGTGGGCTGGGGCAATCAATAAATATAATGGGAAGTACACAGTTCTTAGTTGGTCAGTATAGCAATCACAGTTCTCCATCCATCTAGAAGTTACGGGACTTCTTCCATTCACTTCAATGGAAGCAGGACTAAGGCTAAATACTCTCCCATGATTGGAACCCCGGAGGGCAAGGGAAAGATGAATGGATCTCCTCTTCCACCCACTCCGCTATGTCCTGCAGTAGAAATGGGCTTAAACCACAACATATGGGTCTGGATTTCAAACTCCCCAGAAGCTCAGGGATGGTTAGAACTGGGGCTTCAGAGCAGCCTGTCCCAGAGCTAGGGACCAGGTGCAAAAGTAGATCAGGATCCAGGCCCAGATGTATAGAATCCCCCTGAAGTTTGGAGTAATCAAGTTCAAGGTTCGGTTCATTTCCAGCTGGCAGCCCGTTTGGCCTACTGGTGGGCCATGATTGGCGTTGGGGAGCTCCCAGGAGGGTTTTCTGAAGGCTTCCAAGCTGCAGAATAGCAAGGAATGAAGGAAAGGAAAGTTTCCTCACGTACAGTTAATAATGCAGGAAGATGTGCCTGGCAGAGTAGCTGGTGCTGTTGTTAAACACATGTGACCTTGGAAAGTGCAATTGGGTTGTAAGCTTTTTGGACAGTGGAGTATCTTTTTGTACAGTGCCTGGCACACTGGGGTCCTGGTGCATGATTAGATTAGGGGCTCCGTGGTGCTATCACAACACACAGAGTAATAAAGTAACACAATTTAATGCTCTGGTTTAATCGTTCTGTTTCACTGATTTTTAAAATCCAGTTCCCCCTGAAAAATGCTGATTGTAAACAGATTATTTGATACATTTCATGGTTCTTTGGAACCCAACAAAAAGACAACTAGGAGACCATGGCTTGTATTTGGAAACAACCGATACAGCTTTTGCAGTGTGATCTTCGGGAAAGAGCGGAGGTTGGGCGCAGCTGCTACTTTATTAAAGGGCTTGTGGGGGAGGACTGCAGTATGCCTATGAAAACATGGCCGTGCAGTTACGGTCTGCTGAGATAGTCCATAGAGAGAGAAATCAGAACATGCCCATTCCAACCCCAAAAGGACGTCGGACAGGACTGGGGTTAAACAAAGGCCATATCTTCTAGTGGCGGTGTTTGGATGTAGGAGAGCTAGATTTAAATTATCAACAGAGTGCAGGTTTCATGATCTGGTGCTCGGTGACCATATCGGAGAGATGAGGTGGAAAACAGCAAAGAGGAGCCCAGCTGTTAAAAGTAAGAAACATGTCCATGAAATACAAGCTTCAGGGAACCTCTGTACTAATCTCCAGTCCTGTCCTTTCATGTCTCTACACCAGGGCCAGCCATGGGAAAACTGGGAGGGGCTACAGAGATTTGGAAAATGCTGAAGTTTTCTATTAGTGAGTTTGCCTCTTTGCAGCGATGGGAGGACGGCCTAACCCTCTGGCAGCCCATCAGAGGGGAAGGATGGCCAGGGGATTGGGGCACTAGCCTGGGGGTACCTTGGTTAAATTCCCAGCTCCTACGCAGGCTTCTCGTGTGTCCTTGGGCATGTCACTTAGTCTCTCTGTGCCTCAGTTCCCCATCTGTAAAACTGAGGATAACAGCACTGCCCTGCCCCACAGGGATGTTGTGAGGAGAAATGCATTACGGATTGTGAGGTGCTCAGAGGCTGTGGTAATAGGGGGTAATAGATAAATACCTAAGATAGACCTCAGAGCTGACTTTGCAGACTTGCAAAGCCTAGAGCGGTGGCCTCACCTTTCTGGGGGGCTGCCAAGGAATGGAAAGGCCCCGCTGGCTATGCCAGTCCTGTCTCCATATAAGCTAGTCTAAGGAGATGCCCTGCATACATATCCGAGCATTTCCAGGGCCTGTTTCAGAGTCTTGTAGTTGTCTCAGGTCCCTCTGAGACTGGGGCTCTCTTGGGAAGATTCTGTTCAGATGAATCTCCGGTCGTTGTTCTCTTCCCCTCTCTCCCCTCGTCTCCCGACTTGCGTTGGTGCCTCTCTCCTTGAACGCTAGGCAGATTGAAACAGGGGGGACCCTCCGCAGCCAGCCCCTGTCAGACTTGGGGACCCCAAGGCTGAGTCCCCATCTAAACCACTCATGGCCCCTTACCCACTCTGCTGATGCTTTACTGAGCTGCTCCTCCGGCATGTACCCGCTCGTTACCCCGCTCGTTACCCAGCAGCCTGTCTGGGATGTCTGGGCCAGCACAGCACTGCAAAAGCCTAAAACCACTCCCCGGCAAGGAATCCGGCGCATTGCCCTTCCCTGCTCACCAGCGTGAAGCTGCCTGGCCGGCCCATGCAGCCGCTCCTCCCGCGTCTTGGGTCAGCTGTAGAAGGCTATTTGGGGCAGAGCCATCTGCCGGCTTCACAGGCAGCGCTGTTGGGCAGCATGAAGGAGTTTGGCTCCCTCTGGCCCAACCCCCGCACGCTGGCTGCTTCCGTCCTATGGGCCGTGGAGGGACCTGAGGCTGCTCGGCATCAGGCCCATCAAGAGACGGCGTCGGCCTTCCTCACTCCCTGCTGCGTCCAGCACGAAAGCAAAGCAATAGGCCTTGCCCAGCAGTCGGCATTGGGAGGGAGGGGCCCTTGTGTGAGGTTGGCGTGCATTGTGTGGAAGCGGGGAGGAAGGGCAGTGTTGCCTAGTGGCTACAGCATTAGAGTGGGGTGCAGCAGACCTGGGTTCTATTCCCAGCTTGGCCTGCTGGGTGACCTGGGGCAAGTCACTTCACTCCCAGTGCCTCGGTTTCCCCGTTTGTAAAATGGGGGTTCATGAGACTGACTGGGCTACAATCAGCCAGGTCTGTGGTGCCGGCCTCTTGGCCTTGATTCAGGAACATAATTAAGCACGTGCTTAAATCCAGTGGAATTCAGTGGGACTGAAAACACCTACAGTTAAACCATGTGCTTATGTGCTTTGCTGGAAGGGGCCTGAAGGAGCAGCTGCCCCAAACTGCTTCAGCTCTGTCTCCAGAAAAAGCTCTCCTCATCTCCACCATGCCCAGTTCTGAACTTCTCTGGTGTCCAGAACTACTGGGACCTAGGGGGTTTAGGCTCAGCTCTAGGCTCTCCAGTAGCTCTGCGCTTCAGTAAGCGTAAGACCTGCTGGTGGTGTCCTTTCCTTCCATCACTTGGTTCTTGGTCTCTGTCATCTGTAGGCATTTTTATTTTTTCTGCATTTTCTTCTCTGTGCTTGAGTCTGACATTTGCGCGTTTCAGGAAGCTCGGGGTGTGGGCAGGGAGCCTGTGGAGACAGCTTTCACGATGAAATGAAAATGTCACCAAAAAAGCACATTGCCAAATATATCACCCTGCCTGCCTAGCGCCAAGCCAGCCAGGCAACGGAGACAGAACTGGCAAGAGGATAGATTTGCAATGGGTCAGTGTCAGCTGGGTTGCTGACGGTAGGAGTCTAGCACAGATAATGGGTCTTGCCAGTTGCTCTGGAAAACAGAGATGGGATGAAGCTCAGAACCTCAAATCCAGCCCCCTGTGAGTTCTGGGTTGGTGTTTGGCTTCTTGTACTTGGGTCTGAAACTGCCCCTGCATTTCTGGTTCTGGGGCCGTCACCTGAACTGATGTGGATGTTGTGTTTGAGAACAGCTCAGGAGCTTTTAGCACCATTCAGTGTGACCCCCGTGCCCTGACCCTGCTTCATCTTCTAACCTGGGCCCTAAGCGAAACCAGATCCAGACCAGAACGCCTCCGCTTCCTGCTACCAGTAGTGAAATCCCAATCCTAATGTGCCTCTATTGAAGGAAAGTCTAATTAGTAGCTGTAGTAAGATACCATCTTGGATCGTACAGTTCACTCCATCAATTGCACTATAACTGAGGGCCAATTCACTGTAATAGGCAGCTGCCCAATTCCAGCTGCTATCTGAAGTGTTAGCTGGATTAGTCCTATGGATTCACACAAGACTATATTTCTCAGCACAAGCCCCATTAACACAAATGTGGTACTTCAGCTACAGGGTGGAGGTCATTGCATTCTTTTATTTTACTGCGATCAGAGAGAGATCTCGGTTTGTTCCAGAGTCCTTTATGAAAGGCTATACAGGAAAGCTGCAAGCTATGGTCTTAGATGCCGGTGGCTGTTGAGATTTCCTTCTCAGTTATTTTCACCCCTTTACAAAAGCAGCAAAGCCTGGGATCTATAATAATTCCCTTTAGGAACAGAGAACTTTGCCATGTCCCCCAAATGTGACAAACAAGGAGGAAGCAGTCACGATATTACATGCCACTTACATGGCATGATATCTTAGTAGGACATAGAAACTCCCATTTTCCTAGGAAGCTAAGCATCTCATTAAATTGTTGCTTTTAGATCCTACCTATCCATTAATTATCTGCTAAGTAGCAAGAAAATCTAGTGGCAATTATATTTAACAAGCATGGGATCAAATGCCCCTGTTGGATACACCACATCCTGCGTGAACCTGGCTCATTAAGTACAAACAATTAAAATGAGACAAAATAACTTTTCTGGTGACAGTATTTCATCTAATCCTTTTGAGTGATGATAGAGCTACATAGTTAACTGAAAAGATGAAAATTCAAAGTTTACTGAAACGTTTTCACTCATTTGATAAAATACAGCCTCATGGAACAATGTAATATCGATGATAAGCCATAGAACCAAATCCAATTTTCTGGGGATATCTACTGACTCCTTTTAATATAAGTCTAGTGCTCTCCTTAGAATTAAATTCACTTTACTATAACAAATATGATTACATCTAACTGTTTAGATTGCCAGACACTCATTAAAAAATCCTATTACTCTTTTTTAGTTCACCTTAGCATTTGCGTCAGTCAGCTGGAAAGAGGCCGAAAGGAAATGGTTTTAGTTTATTTTGTTTTCCACTGGCAATCTTTCTGTGAGTCACCACAATTATTTTAAGACTGGTATTTAGAAGTGATAACATGTTTTTAAAAATACTCCATGCCAGATCTCTATTTTGTGATTTCTTTTTTTTAAAGGTGTTTCTTGACCCATCTCGTTCAGTTCTCCATAAACAATCTGGTAGATCAGAGCCTAAAACTTGTCAGCTTTGCCTTAGCTTGCTAAAGCTAAAGATTTTGTTTGGGGATGTTTGTCTTAAATAGACCTTCAAACGAGCACGTGTAATACAAACTTTTTTTAAAATAAAGCCCACCAATTAGAATCATAGACTATTAGGGTTGGAAGAGATCTCAGGAGGTCATCTAGTCCAACCGCCTGCTCAAAGCAGGACCAACACCAACTAAATCATCCCAGGGCTTTTTCAAGCAGGGTCTTAAAAACCTCTAAGGATGGAGATTCCACCACCTCCCTAGGGAACCCATTCCAGTGCTTCACCACCCTCCTAGTGAAATAGTGTTTCCTGATATCCAACCTAGACCTCCCCCACTGCAACTTGCAGCCATTGCTCCTTGTTCTGACATCTGCCACCACTGAGAACAGCCCAGCTCCATCCCCTCTGGAACCCCTCTTCAGGTAGTTGAAGGCTGCTGTCAAATCCCACCTCACTCTTCTCTTCTGCAGACTAAATAAACCCAGTTCCCTCAGCCTCTCCTCGTAAGACATGTGCTCCAGCCCCCTAATCATTTTCATTGCCCTCCGCTGGACTCTCTCCAGTTTGTCCACATCCTTTCTGTAGTGGGGGGCCCAAAACTGGACACAGTACTCCAGGTGTGGTCTCACCAGTGCCGAATAGAGGGGAATAATCACTTCCCTTGATCTGCTGGCAATGCCCCTACTAATACAGCCCAATAGGCCATTAGCCTTCTTGGCTACAAGGGCACACTGCTGACTCATATCCAGCTTCTCGTCCACTGTAATCCCCGGGTCATTTTCTGCAGAACTGCTGCTTAGCCAATTGCTTTATTACTGTTTCCAATCACTTTGACACCACCCTTCGCACCAGGGTTTATGTGCCATTTACATGAACATTGGTAGAAAATGAGTCCTGCAAATACTCATGTGTGTGTTGCCCCTGTAAGCATTTGTGCTGCCATCTTGGAATCACTCTCATTTTTGACCTTACCGTCCAGGCCTTAGTCAAGAAACTCACTAAAGCACCTGCCTAACTTTAAGCACATGAATAATTCCATCCCTATGCTGCTAAACATTTTTAAGCATGTGCTTAAGTCCCCTTGCAACTGATGCACTGGAAGTGGTTGTGTTACCGCTGTCTGCAATGGGCATAAGCACATGCTTTGATATTTTGCTGAACTAAGGCCAGATCAGCAAGCAGAACAATGCCACTCCAGGCCCCATCTCGCACACCTCACTAATTTAAGAATAGTTTGCAAACCACCAGTGGACTGAAGCGTGTTCTTTGCAGTGCTAACTGACCAATTCTTAAAGGCCAAATGGATGGAGATGGAGACTCCTGACGAGCAGGGAGGGGGCAGAGGCAGCTGAGTGGAATCAGAAGTGGGTGAATTCCCCTGGCTGGGACAGGAGGAACCGCTAAACAGCAGGGCGAGGTCTGCAGACATTAGAGAGAATCTGGGGATCAAGGTGCTTGGAGGTTGCAGAAGGTGGAGATGGTGGTTAGGGGGCAGACTCCGATTCCCAGACACAGAAGAGCAGGAGGAGGCATGTGGGGCTCTAAGGAGCAGAGCTGGTGGTTAGGGGAAGGAGCAGCTGAGTTTGTAGAGTGCTCTCTGGCATCTAATGATGCTAGAGGTCTTACCGAGCAAATACCAACTCACATAACTGACACATTTCTGCTGTCTCCCTATAGCACCAGGCCTGCTGCTCCAGGGGTGAGCACATTACTTAGTAGCGTTTGAGGGATTCAGTCTTGTTTATACCTGGTGTTTCCCCAGATGCTGGAATCCAGAGATTGCATGAGACTCTCAGCTCTCATTTGAAATGAAAGTAAGTTTCTAGCCTTCCGGGTTGTGACAAACAGCTTGAAATATCAAGTGAGAGCAGCCTAAAGGCTCAGAAAGCAAATAGAAAAACATTTATTGTTGTTAAGCCAATCTCATGATTTTGGAGAGGCCTGAGTCATGATTTTTGAACGCTTGTGGTTGGCAATACTCAGAATGGGATCTTTAAAGAGTAACTTACACATACAGCCTGTTGTTAAATAGAGATTTCTATTTGTATTTCTTTGTTTTATTTTTGGTGACTTACAGCTACAATCTTCAGCCTGACCGATATTTCCAATGCTTAATGTCTCATCTAAAGGTTATTACTCTTGCTTCTATAAAAATAAAATTCTAACCATGAAATGCATGATCACCGGCCATCAGCCTTTCCCACTACAGTTTCTTAACTCTGCAAAACTAAACAGTACATTTCTTCCCTTGAATTTCTGAAGCTTGTTCTTTCCAGCTCCTTTGAGGGAGGCAACTGGAAATCTCGCTTCAAGGAGATGTTCTAGGTAGATGAGCGTTGAGAAAATTCTCTCTCAGTATCTTAATTTGTTAAAATGGAAATTTTAAAAATAAGTGACTTTTGTAGAATCTGTTTGCATTTCTCGCAGCTTGGGCAAGGAAGAGAGACCAGTCAGCTTCAATTTTATTTCTAGTATGTTTCACTTTCAGATGCCCATGCACTAGCCCCTTATTGCAAAACCTGGAGGCCACCGGGGGCCATTTTATTAAAATTCTACTGGACTTGGGCCAAACCGGAGCAGAGAGAAACCCAGTTTGCTTTATCGTAACAAAGCAAACAAAAATAAAATATCAGACAAGTAACTTAAAAGATTGGTTTCACGTAAATAAAATATTTTTCAATTCATTAAAAGGCGTTTGACAGATGTCTGTGTCCGAGCAGCACATTCTCACTATTCGTCACATTGCTGTGCTGACGATTTTGATGAGCAGAGGGATCTAGACATTTTGCAGCTTTGGGGCCTAATCCTGAGCTGCTTACTCAGTTTTATTCAGACTTTTTGTGCAGGCAAAATTACATTAGCTTCCCATTAAGTAAAGCACTCAGTACTTTTCGAGCACTTTGCCCGGTGCTTTGAAGATGTAAACTGTTTAATAGGCTAACCTTTGGTTCACATTCAGTAATAAAAATACCTGTGGGAGTTGCTTGGCACAACTTTGTGTTTTCTACCACAAAGTAATTCAAGTGAATGTATCTTGCCAGCATTGGGAAATACACGTAGTAACCCGTCCTCCACACGGATTCCAAATAGTGGCAGGATGTGGCCCTGAGTACAGAATGCATTATCAGCTGATAAATGCATTATTTGAATCCTGTTATCGTCGTATCTGAACAACTCACAATCTTTAAGGTATTTACCCTCATGCACCCGCAAGGTAGGTCACAGATAGGGAACTGAGGCGTAGAAAGGCCAGGTGACTTCTCCAAGGTCACACAGGAAGGCTGTAACAGAGGAGGGAACTGAACCCTGAGCTCCTAAGTACCAGCCTACGGCCCTGACCACTGGACCATCCTTCCTCTGGGACCCAAAAAGAATGGCTGTAGTCTGTTGGGAGACCTGCTTAACAACTGATAACAGAATGAGACATTTGCTCCTTTCCCCACACAAAACTTCCGCTGTTTGCAGTGGCAGTTCTGGGCTACAGGTGCCTGGCTCTTTGAGAACCAGTTGTTCTAAGCAACAAAGTCTCAAAATTCCTGTCTTTCTTCCCAGCTTCTCCTTCTGTCTTAATTAATTGCTCCCCCCCCCCCCCCCCCCACAGTTTTGTGCCTGCTCCTTCTCCTGGAACAACCTCCCAAGTTAGTATGTGTCACACGACCTCCCTCTCCTCCTTCCAAGACCCAGCTGGTCCCCCAGTCGTTCTAGCTGCAGCCACTACGAACACCGAGTGGCTAGCACTGTATCCACTCCTGCCTCTTAGACCTCTGCCCTGCGATGTCGCTACAGTAACCCGGGCAGTATGGATACTGCTTCGGCGGGCCGAGTACAAACCTGCCTGAACCCGGTGGGTACGTACTTGGCACGGCCGAGCTGGACCCATGCTGCCACAGCCACCCTGCTAGTTATACTCTAAATAGCTTGCAATCACTGTGCACACCTATGGCACTAATATACACAGGCACACACACATTGACGTGCACCAAAAACACACACCCATGCTTTCAGAAATGGCCTGAGATCCCCGTATAAGCCTAATTCCTGTAATGGAGAACCAAAGGGTAAGCTGCCTTAAAGAGAGAGATCGAGAGGCTTCTGTCCTCCGCTCCATGGAACAATAAAATGTTAATTGAGAAGTATTTTAATTTCAAATCAGCTCTCTGATTAGTGCCCATGTTACTTGGGCATAGGATATGCTGTAAAGCTGGGCAGTATTAATGGACTGTGAAAGGCAATGTGGCATTAGATGATAATAATCTTGTTTTGCAAGCTGCACAGGGCATAAATAAAGGCGTTCTGGCAGAGAAATTCACCGGAATAAATGCTTCTAGGTGCAGTGAGTGAGATTGAGTGAGAATTGATAGTGATGTCGCCACAATAGCACAGCCAGTGTTGACATGGTTTAGGCCTAATTTTGAGGGCTTGAGTTGGAAAACCTGATTACCAAGTCATTATTTCTGGCAATTAGGTGACAGAATAAGTGTGTCAAAATATCTTTTCCCTAGATGTTAATCAGTGAGGTAGTAACCCTCGTCTCGTTTGCCAGAAATATGCAGTGAGACCTTTCGGTAGAGTTCATTGTACAATGAAAAGCTGCATTGATCAAGCATAATATTAAGGGTCAGATTGCAGTCTCGAGCAGATGCATGCATCTAACTTCTATCTTTTGCCTTGGATCTCTCTGCCATTCATCTAATCTGTTTTGCCAGCAATTCAGCCATCCACAGACGTTAAACTTCTAATGTGGTTACAGCAGGGGCCTCTAGTCAAGTCTGGTGGGTTTTATTCCCAGCTACCTCACAGACTTGCTGTATATTCTCAGTCAAGTCACTTCTTTGTCCCTAAATTTAACCATCAGGAAAAGGGATTTAATACTTGCCCACCATTTTGAAATCCTCAGATGAAGGATAATCAGAAGCCTAGAGGATAATCATGGTCTTCATGCATCTTAAAAGACACTCCACTATGGCTTCAGGGAGTACACACCATTTCCTTACAGTTTGGTTAATAACAGATTTCACACAGGAGCTGTTATCAAATTTTGCAATTGTGATTTTTTTTTCCCAATGTGATCACCTTTAAACACGCACTTTTTAAAACCGCTCTTTCCTCACCCTAATAAGCAAGTCATTTAACCTCTCTCCTGAAGGTGGCTTCCTTTGCCATTTTAAATCTTCTAAAACCATCCATTTTCACTGTAAAATGCCCTAATCACCATTTCCCTTGCACCTTACTTAGTGGCTGTGCTTCAGTTTCCCGTCTGTGAAATGGACATGTTACTTCCCTATCTGACACCCCTGTGAGGCTACTTTACCATAAGTCATGACGAACTTAGCTCCTAGAATGGATGCTTCTATTAAAGATGTAAAGTTGAATTTATATAATTCAAAATCTCAAAGGTGAGAAAATACACATTTCATAAAATATTTTGTCTCTTAATGCCTTTAAAAATAAGTCAGCCAACCCCAAAGCTTAATTAAAATAGTTCTGTCTGAAATAGTTCATTCCTTCCTGACACTTTGTTCACAACCTTGGCTAGTCTGCTGCTGAATCTACTTTCATAGGGTGTAGATCTTCTTTGTTGAACCCTGGCTGTCTCAAAACATAACTAATGTTTACAACACAAAATGTAGCGCTTTATAAATGTGGAACTCTCCTGCTTGCACCGCATCACTGTACTTAAATCTGAGATTAACATCAAGACTGGTCAAAGTCACCCATACTCACATCTTCACAAAATTAAAGTTTTACTGTGCTCAAAATGAGTGCTAAAAGCCCCCAGAGTTTAAAGGGACAGTGTCAATTTCAATTATTTAAAGTTGACTTATTTAAAAAACCTGCCAGTTTCTGAGAGCACAATCTTAAAATGTGTCCTGAAGCTTTTACAAATATTTGTATTAAGGCAATTTTATGTGGGGTTCTTCTGCTGCCTTGCTGTTCCATAAAAGGAGAACTAGTGAATCTGACCCTATGCAAAGTTATCCCCATATGCACAACAAACTAACAACAGAAAATTCTTTTTGCTAGCTTTTTCAGTTTTTATACTGTTAGGTGGTTTTATAACTATAGTACAGATAAAACATTCAGACAGGGAAGTGATTTTCAAATCTCTTTAAAAGTTCCAAGTGTCTAAGTGTGCACTACACAGAACTCACAAACCTATACATTGTCAAACAATTCTAAATGATAAATGAGGGGTTCTTAGTGTAATTTGATTTACAAAACAAAAAAAAAGTAAAACACGGCTACTACTTACATATTGGCATGAAGCCTACCTAACACAGATAATGTAATTCTGAAAGAGGAAAAACCAATCTCCTTCTGATAACTTTGACAGTACATCTTACAGACACACGTACAAAGGTCAGTTATCAAGTGAAAACCTAAATGTAGTATATACTAAGCTGACATCACTCTCTGACCTCGGAAACAAAATAAATCCTGCTCTCAAAATATTATATTTCTAAAACACTGTTTTAGGAAATATTTGATATATTCCTACTGCAGTTATCAGGTCACAAATGCAGAAAAAGAGACGGGACATGTGTACAAACATAGACCCACATGCTGGAGCATCCTGTGACCACCTTGCACTGCACCATTGGCTGTGAAAACAGTGTTCCCAGACCAAGAGATCTGCCAGTGGCATAGACCTTCCCCTTCCTTCTTGATGGGAAGCCCCTGCCCAGCCCTGATCCTGAACTCCCATTTGAGCCTGTTAGACATAGGGACCAGCCCTGCATATAGTGTGCCCCTTAGTGGGGGAGGGCCAAGGTGAACTTTGATCTTACACCCCTCCTCCCCAGACGTGCACTGTATGCTCTCTGAACCTAGCTGAGGATCTGGCCCATTGTACTGTACTTAAGACGTATTCCTCTCATCATCACCTACAGTGCTCTAAAATTCAGTATTAATTCTTTATCCAGTGATTTTATTTTCAAAAACACACAAGAACGTTCAGATCCTTCCGATTTGGTTACTGTTTTATTTATAATGTTTTGTTACAATCACTGTGCCTAAATATAATCCCCTGTCAAAAATTGTAATTAAGATGATCCTGCTTTATCATATGAGAAACAGCACTTTTCCTCTTCAGTAAAGACACAGGGTTTCTCACGTCAAAGCAATAAAACCTACTGCAGGTTTACCTGTGTGTGAGGTAAAGAGAATTCCTCCTTTCCAATAGTGTTATAAATAAATATTGCTGGTTTAATCTGGCAGAGAACAAACACCCCCAATACAGGGGTGCTGAGAGAAACTGAACCAAACTGTGCACCCTGTGTATGATAGAAACCCCTTCAAGCCAGGGCGTGCGGCTGCACCCCCAGTTCCAGCACCTGGGGCCCAACAGTTTCCACACCAAAGTTTTAATTAATTGTAAATAAAGGTTTTTTTGGACCGTTGACTAAAATGTGTGTACAGAACTATTCATTCTACTTCAGCGTCCCTAGGGCAAGAATGGCAGCTCCCTTTTCAGCCGATCAGGCTCCCTCATTACTCAAAGAAAGAAAACGACTTAAAATAAGAAAAAATGGAAAGGGGGCCATGAAGGTAATGCAACTGGAATATAACCAAATGCTCGAGACCCCATTTCCAGAGAGCTGGTACAGATGCAGTAGGTTGTAGATCTCCTATCATTAAGGCACATGGTGAACATAACAGCATATAAACCAGCTTGCTCATCCTTCTGAGTCAAACATTCTATTCCAGTAGTAGAGGAAGGCCGGTGAGTTGCTGGCACCTATAACAATTAGCAGTAGTAGATACATCATCATCATTATAGCAAAACGATGATTGGAAAACCAAGATGACTGACTAGAAGGCCTGTGGAGGGGAAAAAAATGCATAAAAAGCATGAATTACATCAAATATAATCTTGTCACATTAAGACACATTTATTATGTTTTATTACTTTTAAATGATCTTGCAAGCTTTGATAAAGATTTTCCTAGCTACTGCTTTTGCTCCTCTATTTGCTTTGGGATCCCTTTTTGCTTCCTGTAAGTGGAAGCATGTCTTGCTTTTGTATTTTTGGATTTTGAGAGAGAGAATGCTGTACAAATAAGATCCGTCTATCTCGCACTTGCACCATGCTCATCATACTGGTGAGCTGAACTCTTACCTCCTGTGTTGTTTCTGTGAATATACTAATAAGTATTTAACTCGTAAAAGCTGATTGTTTGTGACAACAAAGTATTTCTGTGGAACATCGCCCCCTTCGCTGTTTTTTACTCTTGCTCTTTTCCTGTCTATTTCTTCTGAATCTGTATGGGACAAAAAGAGGTTTTCTTGGGAATGGGAAGGAAAGCAAAAGCACATGTATGACAGTAAAGGAAGATGGGTGAAGGCATAGGAGTTGGAGTTAGGAAACAGGGCTCTTATTCCCGGCTCTACCTCAAATTTCAGTGGTCCCTCTTAGCATCCCAAAGGAGAATCAGAGTTGTGTTAAGGCTACACCAGCCCCTGCTGGTTATCCCTGGCATGGGAGTACTATGGGTTGGGAGTGGAGAAGGGGCACATTAGAGATAGGAGAAGGCAGGCCGAGAGCACAATGCTTGAGGGGTTGCTAACATCAGAAAGGATTGAGAAATAATACAACAGGATCTAGAACTGTGGGAAGAAAACAGCAAAATGAAATTTGACTACTCGAATATGGGCCTTGTTATGAGTCAAACATGCATAAGTACAGAAAGCGTATTAATCTTGCTGTTACAGGAATACCTTGGCTTGGGTTCACTTCTGGAACAAATGAAATAACTCTGCGTTACAGAACACATTCTGTTACCGTATTGATGCTAGATTAAAACAAAATAGGATGTTATTTTGGTTTCGATACTGATCTAGCAGGGTCCCACTACCAGAATGATCAAGTTTTATTGTTTCCATTTTTGTGGAAAGCTTTTGTAGATTTGCTAATGGGTCATCCAGAAAAGGTGCCCCCCGGTCAGTTTCTGCAGAAGGGAAACTAGTGTACACACGAGTACATTCTTAGCTGTATTACTGCACATATACACAACCCAAGACCTGAGGAGTATTAATAGACTAACAAACACTCTAGTTGTAATTATTTTTATACACTCACCTTTCTTCTTCACCTGGCATTTTACATCTGGATGATCAATAATCTCACAAACAGCTACACAACTAAGGATAGGGCCCAAAACACTGTGTTGCCACCCAAGACCGTGAGGGCTATAAAGTAGAGCAAGGCTTAGATCACTGGTAAGGTAGGTACCTTCACCAAACAAGGATGTCTGAAATAGCACAAAGGTAAATCAAGAGAGACTGCATCAGATCAAACACTCTGAATGTCCACATTGAACAATAATACAGCGTACCACTGCGCTTTCCTTTCCAAATGCCAGCACGCTGTTTCCAAAAGTATTATGGAGCTTAAACACAGCAGTGACATTCAGAAGTCTCAGTTCTTAAACTCCTTAGCGCTGGACTACAGACAGATTTTGTACCAGTGTAACTATTTCAGTTAGGGGTGTGACTTTTTTTTTTTTAAACGGATTAAGCTAGACCAATATATGCACTTTTTAAACCACACTCAGGAGATTGTACAGCTTTAACTATGCTGGTATATTTAAAGTGGTGCAACTTCTGTGCATGGACAAGGCCTTAGTGACATTTAGAAACCTGCTTTGCAAGGGAGAAAAGTTCTTTTCAAGTGTGATTTTTTTTTTCCCAAATGCAATTGCTTTAATAGTTCAGAAACATAGGATTTGCCAACCCATGTAATCTAGCACGCTGCCTCCCACTGTAGTCAATGTGATAACTCATGAGGGTGGGGGAAAAAATCAAAATGCCCTGTGCCCTCCTGGCAAGGTAAAGATTCTTTCTTGCCCTCTGTGACCCTAAAAGTGTGAGCCTTTTAACTTTTTGTTTTCATGTGAACTTTGGTGCTTATGAAAGTGAGGTAGTAAGAATGTGGGGATGAAATTAAAAAAAATAAGTCACTGTTTCACACGTGACCCAGGTTGGTAATGACTTGTGTTTTTACTGTCTGGCAGCTATGTGACAACCTACATGAAAAGAAGTGATAGTCCCAGCTAGCTTCTATCAAACAGGTATGGACATCCACAAAGTCGTTCCCCCCCCACACACACACACACAACCAAATAACATCCTTGTTAGCAATCTCCTGGCAGATGCAAAGGACTCTCAGTTAGCAGATAGTTTCTCACCTTTAGAGGTGGTCCAAGGTTGAGACCTGGGCAGAGAGCGCCTACACTGACCATGTTCCTCTTGGTATAAGGCTAGAGATCTTCCATCTCTAGGGCTGTCAAATAAGCCAGCATTTTTCAGAGGCACTAAATTCATCTTTTTATTTTTAAAGCGAAGGATGGCTACAACCAGGCATATTGGAGAAACGACTATAATTTAATGCCTATGTTTCACATCACCTGCATTTTTTAAGCTCAATCTGAATTATAAAACCCAGTACAATCATATGCAAAGTTAACAGTGTTGCCATCAAGGAAAACAAATAACAACATGAGATATCAGCTCACATTTTTTTTATCCCTACACAAGTTTGTACATGTGTTTAAAACACCCCTCAGAGTTTGTGAATGAAGGATAAAGCTGTGTGTTTAATGCAAGAAATATTGGAAACCTTACCCTATTTAAATGGCAATGTAAACCATTGTGCAGTATGGAATGGAAGTTCTCAAGGCGACTCCCATGGAATGCATAAATAAGGTTCCTTTCTCCCCTGGTTTCATCAAATTTGGCATTCATCTGATCACAATACACTATTTCAAACAGGAAGTCAGGAGTAGGAACGGCATCACTTGACATTCCTGTCAACTCTTGGATCTTCTCATACTTAAAAACAGAAAGGAATCCTAGGGTTATTTTTAAAAGGTCTAGATTGTTCACTGGAAATTTGCTTAGTCTCTCAGATCCTTTCCTAGTTCCTATATATATTTACCTATGCACATTTATAATTCAGTATTAATACGCAGCTAGCTGGTAATGGTACCATAGAAGATCAAGTGGATTGTGGGAACTGTAAGGGTTTATTTTTCCTCCATGCTCCTGCCTTCTTCTCCTTTGCTGCTTCTCTATGAATATTCATGAGCTTTACTGAGTGGTAAGGTTATGACATCAAAGTTAAATGTCCCCCCACCTCCTCTCCCAATAATGGGACTCAGATATCAGAGTTAAGTGGATGATGCAATGAGAGGGAGGAAAAGAAGAGAGACATCTTTATGGTGTCATCATCCCAACACACAAACAAGGCTATGATATAGATATATTCATGAGATATGTTCCTTGGGAAAGAAAAAAATGTGGAACTAAGACATTTTTATCATTTCCAGCAGCATCCACAACTCTCTTAGGTACTTACACAGTCTCCATTATTGTAGTATCTGAGTGCCTCACAATGTTTAACACATTTATCCTCACAACGTCCCTGTGAGGCAGTGCACATTTTATAGATTGGAACCTGAGGCACAGAGAGACCGTTACCTACGCAAGATCATACGTGGAGTCTGTGGCGGAGCATGGAAACAAACCCTGGTATCCTGCCTCCTGGGCTGGCATCTGAACCACTAGCTCATTCTTCCTCCTCAACATGAGGTGTTTTCTAAACAGAAAAAGTGGCATGGTCCCTGCCCTGAGGCCCTCACAATCTGAACACAGGGTAGGAGTACAACATTCAATAGAGTGGTCAACTGTGATTAACCATATATTAGCAATATAAGGGTTTTGCTAAGACAAACCTTTGGGGTTTTAATAGGAAATAATAGATTAATCACCACTCAGTCATTCACTTGCTTTTGCTGCACACATTCCTCCTTCTGTTCCTTCTCTATTTAGATTTTGATCTCTTTGGGGTAAACACACTGTCTCTTTATTCATCTATGCCTACTGGAAAATGGGTTCACTTGACATACTTTTCAATCCTTACAATAAACAACCCTTAAATCCCAGGTTGAGGTAACCACCTGCATGCAAGTGGTTGTGTTAAATAGAAAACTCATGTCATGAAACTTTCATAAGAATTTGAAATCTTACCTCCTTTTTCTTAGTACTTTGTATAGTTAAGAATTTAGATGATAAAATCCAGCTAAACAGATCCCATGTCCTTTTATCTGTGTCTGAAATAGACTCTGGAAGTTCTTTTAAGCTTGGCAAAGCATTTGTATCTGCAAGCTAATGTAAGAAAGATGATTAGTGTGGTTTGCATCTCTTCATCATCACGATTAAATAGAGACCTCTAGTGGTAAGAAAATAATATTTCACTCTACTGGGGATCTGTGGGGTACAAGTTGAAAAACAATTTCCAATTAATTACAAGAATCACTTCTGAAAAACTTACACTGAGATTATGTGGGGAAATTTGTCATTTGTTCTGACATACAACACTGAGTACTATGTTTGAGCAAGTTACAGGTCTTCTATAATTCTATGATCTATATTCAGCAGCAGCATCCATGGGGTATGCATAAGAACAGTGAGCAAAAACATCTGAATGTGGTCACTACATCAACACAGAGGCAATATCTGGAGTGGTATAAGTGTGACAGATATTGCCATCCCATGTAATATTTTTGGGAACCATACCGTATTAAGTTATGTATCACTGTGGGCATAGGCGCCGACTCCGTGGGTGCTCCAGGGCTGGAGCACCCATGGGGAAAAATTAGTGGGTGCTCTGCACCCACCAGCAGCCAAGCTCCCCTCACCCCCCACCCCCCATCCTCCTCCTCCCCTGAACGCGCCGCATCCCCTCTCCTCCACCTACCTCCCAGCACTTCCCACCTGGCCACCGCCAAACACCTGTTTGGCAGCGTTAGCACGCTCGGGGACGGGGGGGGGGAGGAGTAGGAACTTTGGCGCGCTGAGGGGAAGAGGCGGGGACAGGGCCAGGATTTGGGGAAGGAGTTGGAATGTTGGCAGGGAGGGGACGGAGTTGGGGCGGGGACTTGGGGAAGGGGTTGGAATGGGGGCAGGGCTGGGGCCTCATGGAAGGGGTGGGGACGGGGGGGGGGGGTCGAGGACCCACGGGAAAGAGGGGAAGTTGATACCTATGACTGTGGGCCAGGGATTATATGCAACACCAGGAGGGAAGAGTTACCACAACTCCCCCATGAATCAAAACAGTGAGGTGGTGATTACGGTGACTAATTTAAGTTGTAAACATCTCCAGAGAGATGCCACCCCAAGGAGTCTTGCACATACTGGTTCAAACTTGATTTTCCAGAGAGCAACAGATGGGGGAAAAAAATAAAAGGCTTTTGATATTATTTCACCTGTTAAACCTTTTCAGACTTTCAAACTTAGACTCAGAAGCTTCCAAGTCTACATTTGTCATTTACCTTCTAAATCTCAATTCCTTAATCTATCTTACTGCATTTCAGACTTGCAAAATTTTACTTACCCACTTATATTGGGCAGACAACATATCCATTTTTTTATCATTAACTGGGCAAGAGTAGGTATTTTGTTTGAGCTAGTAAATGTACATAGTTTTGCACGGCTGCTTTGACTCTTGGTTATAGAGAAAACAATGTATTTTAAACCTGCTTTATAGTTTCCACTCAACTTAGATATAAACCCTTGGGCCGGGGCCTCATTTTTATGATTGTCTGTAAAGAGCTATGTAGGCTTTTGCCCATATATAAATTATAACACAATATACGCAGTAGTATGACAGCTTTTCTACTTTTTTAATTTATTTTTTTAACTTCCAGAGCCGTGTACAAATTACACTGCATTTATTTGGAAGGACACCATTAAACCAGTGATTCCCTCCTTCCCCTTATGCAGAGGGCTATGTGCTCAATATGGCATCTGTCTGTTTATTCAACATCACATGCCTGAAAAGGTGTTTTCCTCCAACCAAAACGGAAATTCACCTTTGGACAGGGACCATGTCTGGAAAGTTTCCATCCTAGAGGAGGGTTTTTCAGAAAGTTGTGAAGTTGAAAATGTTATAGTGGCAGCTGTTTTGCAATTTTCACTCGTGGACAGTGTTCAAACACATACATACAGAGCACAACCTAACAGCCTCATGTGTAGTTAGAAAAATCAAGATTGGGTGAGGGGATTCGGAGAATTATGGTAGCCACCTGTCCTTAACAAGGATCCAAGTTTTTATAATATATGTGCCGCTAATGCTCACGCCATATCTTGCCACCGCAGGGAATCTGTCCGTGTCCTCGGTGTGTACAGAAAACCAGATACATTGAACAGGCTCCAGAATGAAGGGCCTGAAGCAGTAGCTGCACTGAGCAGGGAACTCTGAGTGAATCAGACTCTTACCCCCAATCTGAGAGGACAAGGGGACACATTTACAATGCAGGAAAGCACCGTGTGGAAGTGGTAACCCTCCACTGCACCCCTCAGTCAGCCAGAAAACAAGGGGAAGGTAAGGCAAGCCTGCACAGCCGGTGTGTTTAAACCAGGAGGTGCCAGAAATGGAGTCAGCACTATTCAAGTGGATAATCATTTTAATAATACTTAGCACATTTTATCTTGGAGGCACTTTATAGATATTAACTAATTGCTCCTAACAACACTCCTGTGAAGTTGCATTCAGTGCATCAGTAATGAAAACGAGTGACTTGTTTATAGGATCTGTTCTGGGCTTTGTTTTTACGTGGAACTAATTACACGTGTGCTCTGAAGGAATACCTGCTGCTCTTCCTCTCCCCTCCCCATTCACCCGTTGCCAAGCTGTCCCCCTGGAGGGGATGATAACTCACCAATGCATCAAAATCCTTGCTCTCCTCATTGGCATAGAGGCCTGGAAAGGGTCTCAGGACGGAATCACGCTTGTAGCTCTGTAAAGCAGAGACAAAGAGGCTGCACTTCAGATCCGCAGCCAAGATGTCCCTGTGGGTGGCTTCCTTGATCTTCTCCCTCAGGGCAGCATCGCTGGGCCTGCGGGGCAGCATCCCCACCAGGGGTCTGGCCAGGAAACACACAGGGCAGCAGCTCAGCAGAGGTTAAAGCCCTTCCCTAATGCTCACAGGAGGGGGGTGGGAGGGACACACCAAGCTGCTACCCCACAGCTGTCCTCACCCCACCCACACACCCTGCCATCCGTGTCTCAGGGATTTACAGAACATGTACCCTGCCCTGCAGTACCCCTCCATCTGACTGCCCTTGGGCCCCCAGATCACCCCCTACACTGCCCTCCTGCCTCCTCCTCCTCTCTCCCCTACTGCCCCCCCACCCCCTATACTGCCCTCCAGCCTCCTCCTCTCGCCCCTACTGACCCCAGCCGGCCCACCCAGCCCCCTATACTGCCCTCCGGCCGCCTCCTCCTCCTCTCTCCCCTACTGCCCCCCCGCCCCCTATACTGCCCTCCGGCCTCCTCCTCTCGCCCCTACTGACCCCAGCCTGCCCACCCAGTCCCCTATACTGCCCTCCGGCCTCCTCCTCCTCTCTCCCCTACTGCCCCCAGCCTGCCCCCCCTTCACCCCCTATACTGTCCTCCGGCCTCCTCCTCTCGCCCCTACTGCCCCAGCCCCTATACTGCCCTCCGGCCTCCTCCTCTCTCCCCTACTGCCCCCAGCCTGCCCCCCCGCCCCCTATACTGCCCTCCGGCCTCCTCCTCTCTCCCCTACTGCCCCCAGCCTGCCCCCCCCGCCCCCTATACTGCCCTCCGGCCTCCTCCTCTCTCCCCTACTGTCCCCCCGCCCCCTATACTGCCCTCCGGCCTCCTCCTCTCGCCCCTACTGACCCCAGCCTGCCCCCCCGCCCCCTATACTGCCCTCCGGCCTCCTCCTCTCTCCCCTACTGCCCCCTCCAGTCCCTTCTCCCCCTTATTGCTCGCAGCCCCCGCACCCCGCGCTACCCACCCGGCAGCCCAGGCCCAGCAGCGCCCCCCGCTCTACCGGGTTGGGTTGGGCTGGGCTCGGCTCGGCTCGGCTCCCCCGCCCCGCGGCCTGCCTCGCCGGCCGGAAGCCGCGGCGGCCTCTGGTTCCCGGGGCCCCGCCCAGCCCCGGCGGCTGACGGCGCCTCCCTCCGGCACACGGCCCTGGCGGCCCCGGGCCGGGCGAGCGGGGGCAGCGGCCCGCTCGGTCCCCGCGGGGCTCCGGAAAGGGGAGAGACCCCCTCCCACGTGTCTCGGCTGGGCCCGGATCGGGGCCGGGGGGGACCCCGTCAGCGCCAGCCCCCTGCCCTGGGACACCACTGCCCGTGACTGTCTGGCTGTCCCCCCATTGTCTGTCTCCCCCGCGATTTCCCCGCCCCCCCATTGTCTATCTGCCTCCCGACTTTCCTTCTGACCCCCCCGACTGCCCCCCCGATTGTCTCCCCATTGTCCTTCTGTCCCCCCGACTGCTCCCCCCATTGTCTGTCTCCCCCCGACTTTCCTTCTGACCCCCCCGACTGTCCCCCCCGATTGTCTCCCCCCCCGACTTTCCTCCTGTCTCCCCATTGTCTTTCTGTTCCCCCAGCTTTCCTTCTTTCCTCCCGACTATTGGCCTGTCACTGTCCCCACCATTGTCTACCTGTGCCCCTGACTCTGTCCCCCAACTGTCTAGCTGTCCCTCTTTCCTTTGCCTTCTTTCTCTCCCCTCTCTCTTTTTCTCTTTCCCATTCCCTCCTTGCCCACTCTATCCTTCCCTCCCTCTCTCTCCCTCAATCCCTTGGGTTTTACCCCCTCCCCCACCTTCCTTCATCTTTCTCCTTCATTCCTCACTTTCCGTCCACCCTCTCTCTGTCCTTCCCCCTCCCTCTCCATCCTCCCATTCTTTTTCCCTTCCCTTTATTCGTAGTTTCCATTCTTTTCTCCATTCAGTCACTCATTGCACTGTTTTGCTCTCCACTCCCTGTCTTTCTTTCCCTCCTTTCTGCCCAACCCCCATCATGTTCCTTTCCCACTCTTGCCCCAGCAGAGACTTGGGGCGGGTTGACGTCTGTACTATCCCAAGATGGGATCATCTGAATGAAGAAATGAAAAGAGAGGAGCTTTGCAGGGTTTCATTGACACTCTTGTAGCCTGTGGCAGAGCTGCCCTGGAAATGTTAATTTTTTCCCCCTTGCAGAAAATCTTGAGAGAAACAAGGGGGGAAATGGTTTTCCTTGAAATCTTCAGCAGAAACCAGGTATTTTCAACAGCAGTTTTAATTTAGTCAAAATTGCAGTTTTTCCATCACAAACTAGTTTGACCAGCTCTAGCCAGTATCCAGGGTGTGCTTTGTATCCCCCTTCCACAGAAGATGAGAGACTGTGACAGTGCTCAGATAGCGAGCAAGGCTCTTTAGCCTCAACTGTTGAGTGTGACCATCACAAACATGCCAAAACCAGCCCTTGTCCTAACAGCGGTATCTACTGTGTTTTTGTAGCCGTGTTGGTCCCAGGATATTAGACAAGGTGGGTGAGGTGTTGATCCAATAAAATATATTACCTCACTCACCTTGTTTCTCTCATGATACATACTGGCCTTTATGCCCAATCCTAGTTGAATAGGTCACCTCCAAGTGGGGGAGACTTGGCAGGGATGGGGTCTGATCTGATCTGAAGAAGAAACATCAAGCCTGTTCGAACTATTGGATAGGAAGAGGGTGCAGGACCTCATAATACAGACAGCCCCACATCTTTGGGAGTCAAAGGAGACATGCAAGGCATAGTAGTTGTTCCCTTTTCCCCTGTCAGAAGATAGCATTTTTTTATAGGGGGTACTAAGGCGGGTGAAGGCAGCGAGGGGTGTTACAGCAGTGAGAATGCACTGTTACTTGGCAAAAAGCTGATGCACAGCAAGGCGAGACAGATTTTTTTTTAATAGTATAAATCCCATTGATTCCTAGCTTGTAGGCATTAGAGCAGAAGTAAGTCTGGAGGAGGGATCTCAATGAGGAGTCAGTTGTGGCTTGGTTTATCAGCTCAGAAAGGGCATTCCATATGCAATTTATCAGTTGATACAGGCTCCTGTCATGCAGAAGTGTCTTAAATGCTCAGAGAGCTTTAAAAGGCATACATGCATGATATTTATTTAGGCAGCAGTCAGCTACTGAACTCTCTGCCTTGCAGTCCTTCTTATATGAGCCTCCCGGGCCATGATTGGCTGCTCCTCTCAGCCCCTTTCTAATTGGCTGCCTCCAGCACAACCTCCCTAGGGCTGCTTTTAACCCCTTTTCTGCCGGTGAGGGGCAGCCGCCCCATCACACTCTCCTTTCTCTCCACTTGTTCTGCTGGGATCATTTTTTCTCCTAATTGTCAGCAGTTGTATGATAATGCTTGTTTTTCATCTGGGTAGTGTAAATTACACTATACATCATAATCAGGCAAACTCAATGGACAAAAATCAGTTCATGGTTTCAGTATACAGTGGGAGTGCAAACAAAAATAGTTGAATACCTCTTGGGCCATCTGGAATCTTCAGAGGTGTCACCATGCTGCATGCCGCTGCTTGGAATATTACAATGACAGAGGGACTAGAACTCAGGTCTCCCTGCTCCAAAAGTATGGGCTGCTGTCACTTGAACTGAAGGATAATCTTTAGGTGCTATTCAAATTATATTCCATAGAATCATAGAAGTGTAGGACTAGAAGGGACCTCAACTGGTCTTCTACTCCAGTCCCCTGCACTCAGTACAGGACTAAGTAATAACTACACCATTATGACAGGTATTTGTCTAGCCTGTTCTTAAAAATCTCCAGTGAAGGAGACTCCGCAACTAGCAAATCCATTACAATATCACACATAAGACACTATTAATTATAGTAACTCCTCGCTTACTGTTGTAGTTATGTTCCTGAAAAATGCTACTTTAAGCGAAACGATGTTAAGCAAATCCAATTTCCCCATAAGAATTAATGTAAATGGGAGGTTTAAATTCCAGGGAAATATTTTTTGCCAGACAAAAGACTATATTTTATATGTATATACATACACATATAAACAGTGTAAGTTTTAAACAAACAATTTAATACTGTACTCAGCAATGATGATTGTGAAGCTTGGTTGAGGTGGTGGAGTCAGAGGGTGGAAGAGGGTGGGATATTTCCCAGGGAATGCCTTACTGCTAAATGATGAACTAGCACTTGGCTGAGCCCTCAAGGGTTAACACATTGTTGTTAATGTAGCCTCACACTCTACAAGGCAGCACGAATGGAGCGAGGGGAGACAGCATGTCAAAGAGAGACAGAGACACACAATGTGTGTGTGTGAGAGACACGCATTGCCCCTTTAAGAATGCTGACCCCACTCTAAGTACATTGCCTTTTTAAGTAGATCAGCAAGTTGAGCCAAGCAGCTGCTGCCAGCAAGCTCCCTCCTCCCTCCGTCCTGAGCCCTGTCGGGTATCCCTTGTTCTATGGAGATGGGGGTCAGGAGCGGGGGGAACCCCTTGACATTAGCACTCCTCTTTACCCCCTTTGCACAGCAAGCAGGAGGCTCCCGGGAGCAGCTCCAAGGCAGAGGGCAGGAGCAGCACATGGCAGTGGGGGGAGGGACAACTGAACTGCCTGGCAATTGATAGCCTGTTGGGTGGCTGCTGCACCGGGAATTTAGGGGTGCGGGGAGCTGATGGGGGGGTGCTGGTCCACTCTGGTTCCAAGCCCCCACCAGCTAGCTCCAACGGGCTGCTCTTTCTGCAAGCAGTGGACAAAGCAGGCGGCCGCCAAACAACATTATAAGGGAGCATTGCACAACTTTAAACGAGCATGTTCTCTAATTGATCCACAATGGAACAATGTTAACTGGGACGACTTTAAGTGAGGAGTTACTGTACCCAAAATTAGATCATAATTGAATTATTTTAAGATAGTTTTCCCTGTATAAATGATGAAATTCAAAGAAAATGTTCTTTGCTTAAATATCTATAGCTGCCTTAGAAAGAGTCTTAACTGTTCTTAAATTAGCTATGTAAAATACCTATGCATCTTTTAGATGATGAGATTTTATGGTCAGGGACTGGTGTGTTGGAATAAATATGCATACGATCTTTTTTTTCTTGATCATTTCACAGAAAATGCATTTTTCAATAACAGTTATGTAAACGACTTCAGTATAAAAACATAAAATTATTTGCTGCGGTATGGTCTTGTTGTAGTCTTGGAGATAAAGATCTTAAAGATACTTGGGGTTTTAGATTAGCAAATTTACTAGACATCTAGATATACTTTTTCTCTTGAAAACATTATCCAGCTCGTAAGGATTATATTGCCTTTCTTTTCCTAACACACTGGTAATTGATGGTTATTGTGCGGGGTCTTTTGGATGAAACCTTAAAATCAAGATTCTGACTGCTCTGCATGGACATTAAAAATCCCACAGCACTTCCTGTAACAGTAGGAGTTTGCCCCAATGTCACTGGCCAGCAAATTTCCTCACCCCCTCATTGTGTGGCAGTGTAGTATGTGCCAATCAGCTGTCTGACAGCCACCTTCAATCTTGGACTTGGTTGCATTCCATTTGGTGCAGTGATTCCTATATATTATCCATAAAATACTTTTGGATGGAAGGATGGGATGAGCTACTTTTAAGGAGAAGGTGTAGCTATCACCTCTTTCTCTTGGCTTGTGTAAGGCATCCTGATCTCAGAATATGGCTGCTGAGACTGATTTCCACATTTGCAAGGCCTTGTGAGGAGGCATTTTGCTTTATCTGATTCTCTGCATTATTCTGTCTGTAAATATCTGATGTCTCTGACAGGCTGTTAACTACATCATTCAGTGATTCAGCTTGGGACGTGTTTATTAGCTTGCATTATATTAAATTGTTCTGTGCGCTCCTTTTGAAAATCAGTCATTGACTGTCTCAGTTGGCTGAGTTTGTTCACTAATATTTCATTAGACATAATCGTTTTCTTATCAGCACTTGTTAAAGAACAATATAATATGACCATGGAGATGTCTCTTTCAGTTTCTTCCTCTGAGTGGAATTTTACATTGCTATTTTGAACTTCTGCATTAATATCATTTTCATGTCTCATTGTAAAATATCTCTTGTTACATGAGAAAAGAAAATGCTGTCTTGTCACATGACTACTTTCAGCTACTCTCATGTCAGCATATTTTGGATGTTTACAATTTAGGGGATGGTTACTGAGATTTGGAGCAATGGCGACCAATCAGATTGGGTATACCAACGATTGCATCCTAACCGGATGCAACCGCGTTTGGTGATAACTGTTAACTTCTGAGCTAATCACATACCAGATGCAAATCTCTGCTTACTGATAGTTCACCAATGGTGAATAATTTTTTGTTTCCTGGGCTTCTATCTTCACCTTTCCTTTAAGGAAAAGCTGTTACTTTTTTTTGAAATTCCTGAGTATAATGAAGACATTTCAAGGGCCAAAAGCTGCATTGGTCCAATATCCGGGATTTGCCGTGTAACAGTCCTGGACAAGTGGCAAAATAGAACTGCTGATCTGAAGGACCAGTGTCTTTTTTAAGGTCTGATACCTCACAAACAACCAAGGCTGTGAGTCTGAGGAAGAGTGTGATGCAGTGGTGTAGTGCTCAGTTGATAGCTGCCAGCTGGCTATCTCCTATGGTGGTCTGGGATGTATTACATAGGTGGTCGATCAAGGATTTAGGTGTACACGGATAGTAGGTCAAGGACTTAGATATGGGAGAAAGGCAAGTGTCTGTCTGGGGAAGCTATGAGAAAAAGTCCATCCTGGTGAATTGCAATGGGAGAGCCAGAGAGAGAGGAAGAGTTTGTCCTGGAGGAGAAAATTATGTCTATTTGTGTTGGAGAGGCCAGACATTTGTGCTGCTCCAGAGCTCATCAATACACCTTTTAGTTAATTGCAGGAGGGCCTCTCTTAAAGTAAATAGATGGTGGTGTGTTGACTTGTTCCTGCGCCAAGAAATTAACCCAAGAATAGATATGAAGTAACACCAGCAGCGTGATAGTTAATGAAACTGCTGAAAACATTGACCCAGAACTGATGTGTCATCCTTGGGATTTACAATGGATGACAGCTCTACTGCAGCAAGTTCTGCTGATTTCGGCAGCGGCAGATACTGATGGGATAACAAGTTTGCCTTATTTAAACTTACTGAGAGTGGTGTCTGGTCAAATTCATCCAAGGATGCACTAAAACCCTATTCTACAAACTAGACATTAAAGTAGGAGGTGGAGCACTAAAAGCTTTTGATGCCAAATTTAAGAGAAACCCCTTCCTGTACTGATGTTTCTGAACTTCCACTCAGGGCACTAAAGTCCATGAAGATGTGACATCAGCCATATTAATAAGGAGCCACTACCATCTTGTAAGTGTTAAAGTTACAGTATTGTATTTAGATCCATTCCTCTTTCTGATTCTTAGTTTTGGCATGAGCCTTTTCTCCAGCTGGGGACATTGGGCGCTATCATCTTCTTTTGCCTCCTGTTGTACTATCAATCAAACCACTGGAGAAACCCCATGGTGGGTATGGAGTAACAAAGCCTGATTCTCCTCTTGCGTAGGGGCTGATCCAACTCTGACTGACCTCAACGGGAGTCATTGACTTGACAGGGTCCTCACACAGTGTAAATCAGGAGTAACTCCCTTGAAGCCAAATAGCTTTTGCCCATTAGTATTTATTTATCTTGGGGTTTTATTCTGCTGCCCATCACTGCAGTATCTGAATACCTTCCACGTAATAGGAATAGCAAACTGCTTAATGGACTTCATGGAAACTCTGGCACTTCTCCCCTTTTGGGGCCACAACTCTACTTGGGGGAGGGTAGATTTTATTAATTTGATCATTATTTAAAACATCACCTCCCTAGCAAAAATCCCACTGTTGCTAATACCAGTTCAGCTCCCCTAGTATTGACAACACTGGGAGCCCCTGGTATAGAAGCACCTCCAAGTGCCGCTAGCATTTTAAGCCCTGTGTCATTTAATCCTGCTCGTAGCAGCTCTGACGGCCACAGAGTGCTAAAGCTTTGGGGTCTGGAGGAATATCAGAAATATAGCCAACTAACTAATTCCTGCATTTAATTAAGAGTTGAAAGTGTTGCTCTGATTTCAAAAATCAAACATTCGCCCCTTGTCCTCACTCCTTTCTTTTCTAAAAACACTGTTGTATCGAAGAATTACAAATTTCTAAATGTTTTATTTCTTTTTTTTATTGTCGCCCAGCCACATTCATTTCCACTGCCATCTAGGGTGACCATACATCCTATTTTGGCTGGGACAGTCCCTTTTTTAAGCCCTGTCCCAGCCATCCCGACTTTTTTTTCAGGAGGCATATGTCCTGTTTGCTCTTGCTGACTTGATCAGTTGGTAAGAGCAAATGGGACAGATGTCAAAAAAGTGGGGTGCGGTGTGAAGGAACATGGGGGGCGCAAGTGGAAATGCTAGCCCCCTCCCCCATGGGGGGGGAGGCAGGGCTTGGGGGAGGTAGTGTTCCAACTTGCGAGGGGGGATTCACCCAGAGGGTTCCAGTGACGGGCAACAGCCTCATGTGGGGGGGGAGGGGGAGGAGGGGACAGGCACCTTGGGCAAGAAGCTGAGGGTGTCCCATTTTCTCTTTAGGAAATATGGTCACCCTTCTGCTGTCTGAAAAAGGCACAGCGCTGTCTGATCACTGGGTGAGGATTTAGGAGTCAAAACTCTCGGCTAGGAAGCAGCAGACTCAGAAGCCCTGAACAGAGTGGAGTACAGCCTTGATGCCCTGCCCTAATCCCTACATTCCTCATCTCCAAACAACCACGGACACTTTTAGCCCAGTGCTGCTTCCCCCCCCAGCTGCCTACATGCAATCAAAGACCTCACTTCACCTCACTTCCATTCCTATCTTCCTCTGCAAGCCAATGAACTTACATCAAGGATGAGCTTTGCCCTGTGTGTGCTTACAAGCAGCTCTCCGTTATGTCTTCCCTACTCAAGAAGTGCTCTTAAAATATATTCTCCAATATTGATTTTCTAGCTATATTGTCCTTGTTGGATAGCTGTGATTCTGCACAAAGACAGGTTTATAGAAGGTTGCTAAACTGACATTGCTGGTGGAAGAAGTATCTGTATGGTTTCTTATGAAGTCAAAGATGTGGTAGGTTAGCGTACGTGGATATTCGAAATAGAGCATTTCTGGTGTCAGTGCCTTTTGGCATAGAAATGTAGCTTAAATATCTGCATTTACTTCAAGTACGTTTAAAATTGATCTCCTGGACCGGAAATGAGAATTTTTTCTCCTTAACTAGGGTTTGTGAAGGAAATGACTATGGGGGAGGGAAAATAGAAATACAATGCTACACTCAGTAAAATGAATGCTTAAATAAGGGGTTTGTTACTTGTTGGCAACACTGGCAAAGGCCAGCTGTAAAAGGTATATTTTATTATAGCACTAACCTTGACCTAGGGTTCAAAGAGAGAGGTTAGTTTGAAATAAATCAATAATATGGTCAGGTCACTTCAAAGGGTCTAGAGCTGTGCTTGAAGATGACATGCAGTTTGTGAATCCAGTTGGAATAGAACATATGGTAAAGATAATAGAAATAAATTGTTTATCTCATTTTCCTCCTTCTTCTAGTAGTTAACGTCTTTGTGTCCTTTTCATGACTAATCTGTTAAGGCCCCTTTTTCCTGGCATATTTACTGAAACTAGAACTCTGTACCAAATATCTTTTGAAATCAATTGGCAGAAAATGCCCTCACTTTTCCCTACTTTTTAGTGGCTTGCTGAAATCATATTAACTTTTATTTTGTAAATAAAGCAATGTGAAAATGATGGGTCAAATCTTCCTGTCACTCATACAGGTGCCACCCCAAATCACCCCAAGTTTACCAGGAAAATTTGGTCTGCTGTGAGTTCTCGTGTGTACCCTCAGTTTAGTCTGCCCTTCTAAAAACTGAGCTGTTTAATTTTTTAAAATTAAATAGCTCAAAGTGCTTTACAAATATTAATCTCGCCACACCCCCTGTGAGATAGGCATTATCCCCAGTTAGCATATGTGGAAAATGAGGGACAGGGTTAAGTGACTTCCCCAAGGCAGCACAAGAAGTTTGTGGCAGAGCTGGGATAGTCCTCAAGGGTGAAATCCTGGCCCAATTAACATCAGTGGGGCCAGAATTTCACCCCAAATCTCATGAGTCCCAGTCCAGTGCTTTAACCACAAAACCATCCTTCCTTTTCTGGTCAGTATTGCTCTTCTCTTTGTTTTATTGAATTTCTTTTCTTTGTTCTGCACCAATTTTATGCTCCTCTTTGGGGATTTCACGTAGAAAGAGATCAAAACTCCCATTATCATCTGTAGAGCAGATTATTGAGGACTAGGTTACGTGATTCAGGTTTATTTGTGCTGTCACCACCTATGGAAAAGAGAGGCAGTTTCCATTTCACCCAAACACATCTGAGGAGGTTAAAAAGTGCCGTGAACTGAATCCCTATTAGATGGTAATTATCCATGCCTTTCTTTACCATCACAATAAAGGAATACCCAAGACAGCATACTCATTCCCAGCAGCACAAAAGAGACATTGGGCCTGATTCTCTTTTCACTGACACCAGAGTAATTTAGGAATAGCTCCTCTGAAACTAATCAAGTTAAGCTCGACTGAAACCGGTGTGAATAAGAGGAGAATCAGGCCTAATATGTTTAGCAGAAAATAATACTTTCTGGCCAGATAACTATCATGGTAGCAGATACCATTATGATCTTGAATTGTTTGGGTCAAATAACAGCAAAGGAAATGTTAAAGCCTACCCAGCTTTTGTGACAGTATGGAGATCTTTATTGAATTGTTCTAGCACATGGCACCTCTGCAAAGCGAATTCCAAGGCAGAGTGTAGTGAACACATTCTCAGAGCAGGGAAGCAATAGCTTGCTAAAATAAAAAGTCGTTGCTGAATATAAACTTGGGTATTTTAAAACAGCTTTGATTAGCAGATTGCTTCTTTCCCAAGGTGGTCCATGCAGTGTAGAGATAATGGCAGGTTTTAGTATTTATGATGGGCTGTTTTTTCTTTTAATACAAAAATCTGAAAATGATATATCATTGGAAGGGGCATACGTGCTAAAAGTAAAAAAATAAAAGCAAGTAAGATCGGTCTGGAGTGCTGGCCCTTTGCTGGTTTATTTGCTCCTTAGCGGTCTTTGGTCTGACACATTAGAAAATAAATGCAATAGGAGACTGGATATGGAGCATTTCACCTCTAGGTCACTGGTTCAAATCCAGCCCCGCTCAGGAGTGACCCTCCTTTGACAGAGTGCTTATGCTGAACCTGTTTCATGAGTAAACAGAGGACTTTGGTCTCCACTATCACTATCAGTGTGGCATCTTTCAACAGTGTTCAGTTCTCTTTAAGAAGGGAAGATATCAGGAGCAAGCCAGTGAACTATTCGCTTCCCCATCTGGGTTCGCTTCCCCGTCTTGAGCCTCTATTTGCCAAGCAGAAGTTTGGAGTCATTCTAAGGAGAGAATTGATGCTATCAACTCTTCAAGGCTCTTTTGGTCGTCCCCCCCCCCCCTTTCCCTTTCTCAAATCAATCAGTCTGAGTGGAATATACGGTAATATGATAGCTGGGTCAGGCTGGTGATGTGCCAAAGGTGTGGTTTCAAAGGTTCAGGCACAAATACTGAACTTCCCATAATAGCCATATGAATTGCATATTAGCGTTAAACGCTTTGGGTGTGATTCTGCTCTCACACTGTTGTAAACTGGGAGACAACAGAGTTACACCAGTGTAAATAAGATCAAAATCAGGGCCTTTCACCCTTGCCTTTGACTTATTTCTTACTCTTGACACTATTACTACAAAACCACAGCACCAGTTTCAGAGAAATGGGAGTGCCATTCCTTTGCTGTTTCCACAGAAGAGGCAGAAGGTGAGTTGCTGATGACTGCAGTCGAAGGACATCCCAAGAGAGAAAAAGCTTTTGAGAACATAAGAATGGTCATACTGGGTCAGACCAAAGGTCCATCTAGCTCAGTATCCTGACTTCCGACAGTGGCCAAGGCCAGGTGCTTCATAGGGAATGAACAGAACAGGTAATCGTCAAGTGATCTGTCTCCAGTAGCCCATTCTCAGCTTCTAGCAAATACAGGCTAGGAACACCAGCCTTGCCCATCCTGGCTAATAGCCATTGATGGACCTATCCTCCATGAGAAGAAGGAGATGACCTGAATGGATTAATGGAGACTTTGGCTTCAGACTAAAGACTCAGAGATGTCGACATAATTAGAGGACTCTCTGTTCTGTATATACAACCTCAGGGTACCTTTTGAACTATAGCTTTTTCTGTGATTCGAACATTTACAAATCACAGTGGGTGATTTCATAAATATTAGAGGCCATAAGTCTCTTTTCCATTAGACAGGTTTCAGAGTAGCAGCCGTGTTAGTCTGTATTCGCAAAAAGAAAAGGAGTACTTGTGGCACCTTAGAGACTAACAAATTTATTTGAGCATAAGCTTTCGTGAGCTATGCTCAAATAAATTTGTTAGTCTCTAAGGTGCCACAAGTACTCCTTTTCTTGGTTTTGGAAATTGTTGAATGCACAACTCAGGAATGGAAAATATTCCACCACAAAGGGCACGGTGCATTCGTCAGTTAACAAACTGAAGTATAATTAAGGTAATTGCAAAAGTTTGCACTGAATTAATGTAAACATTTACAGTGAGATGGTGTGAAAAACTTTTAACCCGACAGAAAGGAGACATGAGATAGAATTTAAATCACTGTTAAGATAGTCCTTTGAGTCATTGATCTATGAGGATTCCCAGCAGAGTAGAATTTCCCTCAAGTCCAGGAGTAGTCAGCTGTAGGGTGCTGGTTTAGTTCTTTCTCTCACACAAGAAGCTACTGTCAAGTTTTGCCTTGCTAGGCTGTTTTGTGAACACTGGGTGATGAGTGCTGTGAGAAAAGGCTGGAGACCTGGGTTTGCTAAGGCCCAAAGGG
This sequence comes from Natator depressus, assembly GCF_965152275.1. Lineage (NCBI taxonomy): Eukaryota > Metazoa > Chordata > Testudines > Cheloniidae > Natator > Natator depressus. Next base: position 77,092,010 of record NC_134243.1, read on the forward strand.
TTTGAAAGGCAATCCAAAGCTTGGCCATGAACCTTTTGAAGTTTCCCTCCTTCTTCCATGCATGTCCTCCCACTAACCAGAGTAGAGCTTGGTGGGAGCTGCAAAGCACTTTACATGGATGTTTGCACAGTCAAGTTTTAGTGCCATGAATCTTTGTGGGGAACAAATTTCAAAGTCTCATGTTAGAGTCAGAAGTGCTTGTGCCCTCATTAACTTAGGAAGGCATAGGACTCTTAGGGCAAAGGTAGAGGTACCTGATCAGATAGGGTGGAGATTTGGTTTGGGGAACTGGGTTTGCCCATTTGAAGTTTTCTCTTAACCAGTTTTCCCCTGTGTCCAAATTGTTCTTCTGCATATTTTTGTATGTTTCTTTCCGGAATTGAAAAGCAATTTCTGCTGGGAAGAACAAGAGACCTCTGTCTTTGGGAGCGTGGGCATGAGTGTGGGTATTGGATTGTGAAACATCTCACTTTTTCCTTCATGAAACCACCCAAGAGACTCTCAAAATGGGGAGGGGGATTGCAAAATGGGTGATATTTTACCTAGCATAAGTGTCCACAAGGTCCTGATGGCAGCTGTGCGCCCAGCGCTTTCATGGATAATTATAGTGGTCTCCCCTGCAAGTGTCAAATAAGATGAACTGTGAGGGGCAATGACCTAAGAAGATGAGTGACCTAAAACTAAATAGCTTGAAAAGTCCATGCACTTTGTAAGTTGACAGACTGTCTGCTTTTCAGGGCTGCATAGCAAATGCATCGGACAGTACAGGTGCTATGTAAATAGAAGTCCATAGTACATGAATGCACTAATCTTGTGACTTCACCTCCAATGAGACCAATTACAAAGGCTGTTTGGCCTTTGCTTCATCCTGTTTGCAAGGGCCCTGATCCTCACTGCATTACTCCAGTTTCACACTGCCACAACTCAGTTGACTTCAGTGGAGTTATGGTGATGTAAAACTGGTGTGTAACACTGATTCATGCCCAGGGGGTCTAGATCTCTGCTACATGGAATACCCTGTTTGTAATACTGTTCCGACTGCATTTAGAGAGTGATCGGCAATGTAACAATTACAAAACAATGGTGCAGGGTGTTTGTTCAGCTGTCAGATGTTTGCAGCACATCTCAATGCTAATTCCCACTGTCGTGGAGACAGGTTTCAGAGGGGTGGCCGTTGGCCTTTGCTTCATCCTGTTTGCAAGGGCCCTGATCCTCACTGCATTACTCCAGTTTCACACTGCCACAACTCAGTTGACTTCAGTGGCACCTTAGAGACTAACAAATTTAGCATGCATCCGATGAAGTGGGTTTTAGCCCACAAAAGCTTATGCCCAAGTAAATTTGTTAGCCTCTAAGGTGCCACAAGGACTCCTCGTTGTTTTCATTGTCGTGGAGAGAGCGTTCTCTAATGTATGTATTTTGCCAGGTGATGGCAGCAGCGTATCTATCCAACTGAGCCACGGTCTCCCTCGCAGCGAATACAATTAAACATGATAATTGTGCCACTGCAGGGTAGGACTTATGCTTCATGCAGCTCAGCAGGCAGGGTTTTCTAACTAGCTGACCTGTCAGTTTCTTTTGGTGTTCTGACTGGATTCCTTCAGATATTGCAAGACGTGATTATAGTGCAATATTATGCTGCCGTGTGGGAACGGGCAATTTCATCTGATTTGTTTCTGCAGATTGGGTAAATTGCCCAAAGGAAAAAGAGAAAGATACGGAAGCGAGCACTAACAGGGTAGCAACTCTTGGAGCATGGAGAGCACAACCAGTCATTTCTGCTCTATGCATCTTCTACCTGTGTCTTCCTCTTGCTTGTGTTTTTAAATTAGAGCCCAGCTGCTGAATCTCAAAACAAAGTGAGGCACTGAATCATTCACCAGCCATTCTCCCAGAACACTAGAGAGAGAATTAAAGACTGCCTTGAACAAGGAGGCGACAGCTTAACTGTATTTCTCTCAGAGACTATTACATACAGACAGTGGGGTCTGCTTGGTTAGCAAAACCATTAACTTGATTTTACTTTGGGAGTTTTGCAAAACATTTGCAAGAGCCCGTGTATGGAGCGAGAGCATATTCCCATCTTGCCCTCCCCAAGCCCAAGTAGTCATGGTAGGGGAAGAGAGGACAAAATCAAAATCAGCGTTGGATTGTTTTCGCTGAAATATTTAAGATCCTCTATGAATAATGCAGCTTCAGCCCTACCTCTTTTGCACATCACGCTGACTCGTTTCACAAAACAATAAGATTCCTCCCAGCTTACCTCACAGACACAGGACACCTCTCACCCTGAGTGAAGCTTGTTGGGGCAGGAAGACTAGTGGTGGAGGATTTTTTGTTACAGTGAGATAAACACAGGATAGTTCTCTCACTGTAAAATCCTGCGGAAGCAAAGCACCTGTCGTTTTACGTGAGGTCAGCACTATGGCCCTACCCATGGTTGACCTCACCTACTTAACCTCATGGTAAAACTACAGAGCCTTCTCTCCACTAAGAGTTTACAGAGCAATAGCTATCACACCTTCATTACTCCACTGGAATCGCACACCTTTTTTAGCAGTGAAGGCAAAGCCTTGAGCAGCCAGTTCAGTTGTATTTGTTTGGGAAACATCTCATTTTTTCCCCTCAGTGTGCATATATACACACACGCCAGTAGTGATTCTTTCATACTGGTGTAAATCCATTGGCTGCAGGAGAGTTATTTCTCATGGACTCGAAGGCCAGAAGGAACTAAGTGAGCGAACTTATTAAGGGTCCTGAGCACCCAGCAGCTCCCATGGCAGTCAGTGGGAGCTGCTGGCTGCTCAGCAGACTCAGAGACCAGGCCACTTAGTTAGGAGCCCAGTTTCAGGTTCCTATCTTTCAAAGAGGCTCTCAGCCCAAGTTGAGTTTGGAACTGGAGCCTCATACACTAAAATCCTCCACTTGAAATCACATCACAAGCCTATCTCCCCTTGTTTTTTTCCTACAACCCCCCCCCCCCCCCCAAGACGTTCTGGTTAAACTTGGATTATTGCTGTGCACATTGTAAGATGAGCTATTGCCAGCAGGAGAGTGAGTTTGTGTGTGTGGTTTTTGGAGGGGGGTGTGTGTGTTGGGGGGGGGGGGGGGGGTGGTGAGAAAACCTGGATTAGTGCTGGAAATGACCCACCTTGATTATCATGCGCATTATAAAGAGAGGTTTCAAAGAGGGATGGGCTATTACCAGCAGGAGAGTGAGTTTGTATGTGTGTCTGTGGTGGGGGGGGGGAGGGTGAGAAAACCTGGATTTGTGCTGGAAATGGCCCTCCTTGATGATCACTTTAGATAAGCTGTTACGAGCAGGACAGTGGGGTGGGAGGAAGTTTTGTTTCATGGTCTCTGTGTGTATATAATGTCTTCTGCAGTTTCCACAATATGCTATGCATCCGATGAAGTGAGCTGTAGCTCACGAAAGCTCATGCTCAAATAAACTGGTTAGTCTCTAAGGTGCCACAAGTACTCCTTTTCTTTTTTCTTTTTATCCTGTTAAGAGAGTCCTAAATAGAACACAAGGGATCCCTTTCCATCATGCAGTTTAGCTCTTTCTAAATTATTTGCAGTAGTGCTGATAAATTCTTGCACTACTTTCTCTAGTGGCGTGTATGTTCTTTATTCAAGGAAAAAATTACAAGTTTATCATGTCCTTATTTGAAGAGTTACTGTATGTACCCATCTGTTTACCCTTAACTATTTAGTAATGGTTCTTAATTAGCTTAACAACTTCATGATAACAATGCTCCAAGTTATTTAAAAGCTTGTCTGACAGTTAGTTGTGGGAAGTTTTTCAGAAGAGTTTCTACTGCATTCAGTGCCAACAAAAATGGATTCGGTTCCTGCCGTATGCAAGTTGCAAGGGGATGTGTGTGTGTCTGTCTGTCTCTCTCTATAGGGCCCAGGGTGAATGGAGGGCAAACGGGGGAGCGGCGAGACTGAGGACAGCTAAAAAACTTTAATCAGATGGTTATACAGGAGAAGCCTAACAATTAAGAGGAAGTTAGTCTCCTAGTCTAAAGGACAATGCAGCTACTTCACCAGTCCCCCAAGAACCCAACCACAGCCCCAGATAGGACTAGTCAGGAGGAAGTAGCATTCAGATGCCATAGCAAAGGGATGCATCTGGGTCCTACAGCTGCAGTGCATGTTCTGTGACCATGACCAGCGCCTGTGCTGGAGGCAATATAAGTTAATCAGCATAAAGCTGTCCTCTGCAAGGGGATATGGTGGCGGAAAGGGAAGGCTCAGCTGCGCATCAGCTATGTGTTCATGCTCTTATTGCTACTAATACATTAAAGAGATACCTCTTAGACTTTAGAATTAGATCTATGAATGGGCAAACCCGGTTAGAGGGGTCAGCTGTATTCTTAATGCACTCAGGACACTGCATAAGGCCTTCGGTTTTGCAAAACTCCAAAGCAACCTGATTTTCCATTTGAGCTCTGCAGAAGCTTCTAAGCATTCCTATTGTGAGAGATGCAGCCCACGTTGCATGGTGCTTAGCACCAGGCTTTTGCAAGCCATAAAGAACTTATTTGTAATGCTTAGGTGCTCCAGAATAGCAAGCGTCTCCTCCTGTTTTCCTTGGAGCGCTAACCTCGCAGAGGAAGGAGGAGGGAGAAAGAGAGAGACAGCACTTTTGCAATGCTTAGTGGTTCAGTCATTGCATTCTGCCTTGATTACTTCTCCCACTCCCAAAACTGGGGCTCAAGCCCTAGAGAATTTCATAATTGGAAGGAGGAGGAGAATATTTAGAGCAAACAGAAATCTCACAGGGTCCTAGCATTCCTACAACCAGCTCCCCCCACGCACACCAAAAAAAGTCTCATTTCAATTTTAGATCACATAGTGGACTGTCCCAGTTAGCAATGATGCAAGCAGACAGCTTTACATGGTGTGATTCTCCTGAAGCTTAGACCAACCTTGGAGATTTAACATGAACAAAGTAGTGTCATTCAGATAGCTTCAGTATCAGTCTCAGAAACTTGGCAAGGGCAAGGGTTTTTATTTGAACCAGAACTATTCCAGTTGTGTGGATACACTTGCAGGTAGTTTATTTAGAAGCATTTACAGTGGACAATGGCTGAACCTCTCATTCCCAGTAGCGATCACCTGGCCATCAGGTAGCTCATAGCTCTTCTCCAAGGAGGAAGATGAAGCGGCCATGGCCATCTCCACCTCAAAGTCTAGGGTGACCGAGTACAGTTTTTCCTTGACATCTCGCACAATTTCCCTCTCAGCCGTGGTGGTGAAGCTGTACCCTCTCTTGGTAAGGATCTTCATGAGGAAGTCGATCAGATCATGGCTGGCCAAGTCCAGGTGCAGGATGGCATGGGGCAATGCGTAGCCTTCATAGATGGGCACAGTGTGGGGGACACCATCCCCAGAGTCCATGACAATGCTGGCGGGATAGCCAGACGTATACAGGGACAGCACAGCCCAGGTGGGTATATACATAGCTGGGGCACTGGAGGTATCACATGTGATCTGAGTCATCTTCTCCCTATTAGCTTTAGGGTTCAAGGGGGCTTCCATGAGTAGGACAGAGTGCTCTTTGGGGGCCACCAGGAGTTCATTGTAGAAGGTGTGGTGCCAGATCTTCTCCATGTCATCCCACTTGGTGACGATGCCATGCTCAGTGGGGTACTTCAAGGTCAGGATGTCCCTCTTGTTCTGGGCTTCATCTCCCACATAGCTGCCCTTCTGGCCCATCCCCACCATGACCCCGTGGTGCCTGGGGTGCCCCACAATGAAGGGGAAGATAGCCCAGGGAGCATCATCCCCATCAAAGCCAGCTTTGCACATACCAGAGCCATTATCAATTACCAGTGCAGCAAGCTCTTCATCAGCTATAGTGAGTTAGCTGGGAGAATGACTGCAACAGCAGAAGCTCAGAGATGCACTGCTGCTGGCTGGATAGGAGGTTCCCCCTGCAGTATGGGGCATATTTAAGGGAGACATGGCCACGCTCCTGAATGGGGTGGGATGCAGTCATTCATTGGTGTCTCTTGGTGAGCCCACTGGTTCACTGACGTTTGTCCAGGGAAGAAGCTACTCAGTGCCTGATGCACCTGGCTTGCGTTAGGGAGAGGTGCAGAGGGTTGTGACCTGGAATCAGCAGCTATTGCTTCCATCTGTTCACTCACCCTCTGCAGGGAGCATCTCGGAAGGGCCCCACATAAGCTGCCAGTGGTACAATGCTAAAAGTAAGTTAAAGAGCTGGTTCAGAGATGGGTATTTCCCACTTCCAAATTGCAAATTTCAGGCCCTTACTTCTTAAGGGAAACTAGCCTTTCCCTTCCCTGTCAGCTCACTTCACTGCCACAGTTGTAAATTATTCTGAGATATCTCCAGAGTCCCTTCTGTTGTGACTATCTAAAGGTATGGGGGAAAAACTGATAAGAAGTGCTTTTTGTTTCTAGAGGGTGGGTGTAATTATTTGCCTGCTTTTGTTCAGGGGATTGTGGGGATGGTTTCAAGGTTGGTCTTAACCTAGTATGGTAAAGAGTAGGGGGTCTCCACCCTGAGGGAAGTTTTCCCTGTCTCATGTTAATCTCTTGTCTTTACATAGGGCTTTCATCTAAAAGAACTTTACAGATGACATCCTTTGCCAAGCCCTTCCTGGTGGCAGTGCCAGACTTTAGAGTCTGCCTGATAATGAGGGATCTTCCAAATGAGTCAGATTTGGAAAGTTGATGGGCAGTATTTCCCAACCTGCAAATGAAACAAACCAGAGTGCAGTATGCGACTAATACCTAGCTTTTAGATAGTGCTTTTTATCAGTAGGTCTCAAAGCACTTTATAAAGGAATTGGGTATCATTATCCCTGTTTTACAGATGGGGAAACTGAGGCACAGAGCAATGAAGTGACTTGTCCAAGATCACCCAGCAGGGCAGGATTAGAACCCAGCTCTCCTGAGTTCCAGTCCTGTGCTGTGCCCAGTAGGCCACACTGCCATGATTGGGGTAGCAATGAAAATTAAAACCGATTAATCCAATCACCAGACCCTCTGTGCTTTATTTAAAGAGGTAAGTCCTCACCAAGTCTTTTGCCTACCAGTCCCCATTAGCTTCCCTGTATAGTTGATTGAATAGTTCATTGGCTGTCCTAATAAGCACCCATTAGTTGTCCCACAGAGCTTTAGCTTTTTTCGAAACAATTCACATCAATCCATCCCAAATGAAATGCTTTTAGATGGATTGTTTTGATTGCATTACTTGGAAGGTGGCGTTCTACAGTCTGAAAGGTGGCAGAGATCCAGTACCTCACTGTGCTGTTCGAGTGTGACTTCAGGGTTCGTGCATGAGGCTGAAGAAATGTAGATCATCTATTTATACGCAAGAATGGAAGGATTTGCTGTAACTGATTCTTTGTTAAAAGATGGAAGGCAGCAATTTAAAAAGTACAGGGTGCGAAGCAGCCTTTCTGTGGAAAGTATCATCTTAAAATCAGCATGGGACAGAATCTGTAAGCCTTACTCACGCTGAGTCATTCTTGCTCCCAGGTTGCTCAGCATGTGAAAAGGGATACAGAGCTGGGCTTTATTAAAAATGGAAATCTGTTTCTAAATAGGCATGATTTGCTATTATGCCCTCTATAACATGGCTAAAAAATAAGAGCCACAGACTGACTGGAAAAAGCAAAGGAGGACTTGTGGCACCTTAGAGACTAACAAATGTATTTGAGCATAAGCTTTCGTGAGCTACAGCTCACTTCATCGGATGCATTCACTGGAGAGAGAGAGGTTTCAGGCACCAAAATATTTTTCAGATAAAATGTAAACACCCCCTAAAATCCACTTCTTCCCTTCCCCACACAATTTGTATAGCCTCTTGAATTGAACCCAGCTAATTTGCATGGGATCCCATTTTGCCCATCCTGTATCCCATTTGTAGAATCCTGTATCTTCCCCCACCCCCTTATTCTTTGAAATGCACAGTAGGCACACTGAGAAATCACAAGGAAATATGACCTGAAAATGGCTCTGGCTGCAGGGTAATACTTTGTGGAATGTTGAGACTGGTCTTTCGTGAGCTATACTAACCCTGAAGACTCATAGGCCCAGATCCTCAGAGGTATATAAGTGCCTAACTCCTGTTGAAACCAATGGCATGGAAGAGGTAAGGTTTCAACCATAATTTTATGCCGGATGGGTGCTGTGTAACGCTCGTTCTTAAGCTCTTCTGTACCATGTTTGCTTTTTTCCATATCAGGACCCCTGTCCCACTTAGCAGGGCGGATGCAGTCCCAGATGAGCGTCCCAGAGATGGGTAACTACGTGCACTCCAGAACATAACGGTGATAGCACAGAGCTCTTTGATTTGTAGGTTTGGTTCTCAATTAGCCATTGGGACTGCTTTCTCCTTTGTCTGAATACTTCTCTGAGCCTGTTCCTGAGAAAGAGAGACTTGGAATAGATTCATAGATATTTAGGTCAGAAGGGACCATTATGATCATCTAGTCTGACCTCCTGCACAACGCAGGCCACAGAATTTCACCCACCCACTCCTGCAAAAAACCTCACACCTATGTCTGTGCTATTGAAGTCTTCAAATCGTAGTTTAAAGACTTCAAGGAGCAGAGAATCCTCCAGCAAGTGAATAGAGAGTAACTCTCCTGTTTTAACTAGGACAAAGGTGAAGAAACAGTGTCTGAATCTGGCTTTGGTTCAGTTTGGGTTCCTGTTCAGATTTAATGCCACTAAGATCCAGTTTCTTGGGAGGATCTCTGCCATCTTGCCCATAGCATGCCCTCACTGTAGAATGCCAAAGGCCACTTTGGGTTTTGGACTGACCCAGAACCAAAGCTTTAGAGGCAGGTTTGTATCAGGAGGATTCAAATCAACGTGTTTTCTTCACCTCATTCCCACCCATGAATTTTCAGAATCCATTCTTAGCTTTGGGGGATCAGCTCTTTTTTTTTCTTCTTCTTATTTTTCTCTTTCTTCCCTTCTCTCTTTTTCTTCTTCTGTCATAGGCCATAAGGCAGAAATACCCTTTCTATGCAGAGCTAAAATATTCCCAACCAGTCCTGCCACCAACTTTCTGGAAAGTGAAAAGAGCTGGACTCACTGCAAATCTCCATTTAGATGCTGCTCGTCTCCCAAGCCCTGGCTTCCATCTACTGGATGACTGTGTTAGAAGGCTAATAATGCTTCAGAAATTAGAGCCAGTTAAGAAACTACCTATAAATTAATGACCTTTGACCTGATCTTCTCCAGAAGTTTCTCTCTCAAACTGAGGGAGGCATCATTGGTATCTTGGATGCTTTTCCCTCCCAGAGCCCACAGTGGACAATCATATATACTTGGATGATTCCACATTGGAGAGCACATGTTAAGATGGCATTGGCCCCTTCCCCGATTGTCCATCATTGTCTCCATAAATGAATCTTGTTGCAGGATAATCTTGTGATCTCCTTCAGCGAATGATATATATATATATATTTTTAATCACAAAATAATCTCTCCATAATGCTGTCTCCTGGTAGGGTTTAATCCTTGACAGACAATCTAGTCCTGCTAAATCCTGTTACAACCAGTCCTCTCTCCATGGGAATGAGTCAGACTGGCAAACTCAGCAAAAACTCCCCAGCCGTGCAGGCATGCCAGGAAATCTGACGGGCTTTCAGCACGTGTTCCCACCTGAGCCAATGGGGAAAGCCATTTAAGTGCTACCATAGGCCAGGTCAAAACCATTTCAACCATGCCTGCAACCGACATTGCACCTAACTAGCACTTGGCCTAATGGTCTGAGGAAATCCTGAGCTCCAGTGCAGGGACTGCTTAACCTCTCTGGGGTGGGGTGGAGAATTCCCCACTGTGTTAGTGCAGGGACTGAGGGAGAGACAATGTGCTTGCTCCCTCACTCTGAGGTCTGTGTCCAGGTAATAATTGCCCATATGGGCATTCCAGCAGCTGGGGATAACCAGGTGTGGAGCATCTTGGCCGTGGCCCCTTCTCCTTCCCCCCACCACTGTCAGGCAGTCTGCTCCAGGGGCTCTTGCAAGGTGGGTGATCAGGGGTAGCCTCTGGGTTTAGGGGGCCAAACAGTTACACATTGGCCCAAGGAGCCTCTCTTTCTCGGGAAATGCCAGCAGGAAGAGGGGCAGGGAGGTACGACTCAGTATTTTTATTACAAATCACAGCGATCGTCTTGTCTAAAGATTTTTCAGGTGCATCCAAGTACTGGCCACTTTGAGGCCTACAGCCAGTACTTGGTGGGCCAGCAATGCCATGGACTCGCAGAACATTTCCCCATGGAAGTGCCTTTGTTGTTTGCACTACGTTGTTCGGAGAGGCAAAAGCCTCATGCATTAAAATCCAAGCTGCTTGCAGTAGGACGCTGTTGATACAGTAGCTGGCGTGGCTACATTATTGCCCTGTGGCTGCTGTCTCCAGCATCTCTGCAGTAATATTTCTTATGTTAAGCTTTAATCCTTTTGGTGGCATGTAACAAACCTTTGCAGACGTGTGTATCAATAGGAACAGAAGGAAGTCCTCGGGCAAGAAGCCTTCCTTTACATTTGGCAAACAGCTCCTCTAAAATACTGTACAGTTGCCATATATCACAGCACTCTGAGTCCTATAAGGAGGAACAGTCGTGCTAAAACAGATGCAGACCATGCAGAGAGTGGTGCATGAATTACACTCGTCTGAGGCTACTGTTTTTGGGTTGGGCTGTAATCAGCTCAGAACTGCTTGCAGACTGCATTGGTCAGTTTGTTTTCACTGGACTAAGATTATATGCTGGGTTCGTTAAAGGAATCCCCTCGGAGGAATTCACAGTGGTTTTACAGCTCCTGTTATGTTTGCAGAGCCAGAGGGCACCAGTGTATCAGGAACTTCATGCTGCGGCATAGGGAGCTCCAAGCTGACAAAGGTGCCAGAGAGGGAATCTTGTCGGAGATTGGCTGCTTACTGTGGCCTGAGGGTTATGCAAGACTGAAGGCCACCACCTTGGCCTAGGGTGACCAGGTGTCCTGATTTTATAAGGACAGTCCCGATATTTGGGGCTTTTTCTTATATAGGCTCCTATTACCCCCCCAGCCCATTCCAATTTTTCACACTTGCTGTCTGGTCACCCTAACCCTGGGGAGCTCTTGAGCTCACAACATGGGTCTTTACAGCTTGAGCTAACGAGGCAGGCTTGTGTTGATAGTGGCGGGCGCACAATTTAAAGGCTCTGGTGGTATTCAGCGGGGGTCAGGGCAGGGCATGTAAACCCTGGCAGAAATCTGGGGGGACACGTGACACCATGTGTCACCTCTACTTCTATCCAGTATGGATGGGGCACAGAGAGGGTATGTAACATACGTTGGCCAATGGGTTATCCAAGGTTGCACCACATACACAGTGCAGGATTTCGGCTATTGGCTGCTATGCTAAGGGTCTTTAAAAATACTTTTTATCTAAAAAAATTGTTTCTCACTTTCCATCCTCTTTATATTGATTTCTGCTCTGTTCTCCGCCCTCCTTTTTCTGCATCCTCTGTCCTTCTGCAGCATAGGCCAGGACTGGGAGCCAGGGACTTCTAAGTTCTAACTCTGTCTTTGCTGCTGACCTGCTGGGGGGCCTATTCCCTGCCCTGAGCCTCGGTTTCCCTGTCTATGAAATGGGTACATTGATATTTTTCCCACCTCGCAGGATGCTCTTGTGAATGCAAAGCCCTATGTATACATGCTAAGTACTATTTCTTCTTGTCTTTGCCTCGCTCTCTGCCGCTTCTCTTCCTGCCTTCTTTTTGGGTGGGGGGGGGGGTGTAAGCATTAGTACGGAGGGAAATTAAGGTTCCTGCAGTATTTATTTCAAACAGTGCATGTCTTTGTGGACAGAAATGTTAATAAATAGTCCAGCAATCCTATAATACGAGCTCCAGGCTGGATCCAAGCCCTCATTTGGAGTTGACCCTAAACAATAAATCTTGCAGGAATGAGGATTGTAATGCAACAAGTTAAGGCAGTTTGGTTATGTCTAGCTGTAATAGAACCTCTGGGACAATAAACACGTTCATGGTTGTGTTGATACATTACGGCTTCTAGCCAGTGGTGTCCATCACAAGGGCGAGGGGGCTAGGTATCCCAGGACAGCTTAATACACCAGTGACTTCTCATGCAATTGCTCTCCAATTTCTTTGTGCAGTGACAACTGAATCTCATTCTGCATATCAAACTGTGGCATATTGTGTGTGGAATCGGTCAGCAGTGTTTGCTTGGATCTAGGCTGGGAAGACAGCACGTGAGTCCTAATGATAGGGAATGCTGTCAAAAACTGTCAATTTCTAGGCCTCGCTGAGGAATTGTGCCGTCACCAATCACTGGCCTTCAGGCAGAAAGCATGCTGCCTTGATTTTCTCATTTACGCTGGCCTATGCATGTCCTCTGTCATCTCTGCTTGCTAGCAGGGTGGTGTTTTGTATGGCACACAAGGAGAATTTAAAAGCATCCTGCAACAACCTTGAGCATTTATTTAAGCACAGAGCGGTTAAGGCAAAAATTAACAAGGTTTTGGGATCCCCACTCAACACACGTTAGCTCTGATTTTTACAAAGTGCTAAACCCCAGCCGCTCCCATTTACCACACTTAATCCTGACTCAGTGCAGAAGCATGGACTAGACGACCTCTTGCGGTCCCGTCTATATTGTATAATTGGAGTGGCGGTTTCTCGGCACTTGTAAAAATCAGGCAGAAGTTTAGCCGCCAGAAATTAAGGCTCCTGAAATCATACTGAAAATGTCGTTGCCTTCTTTTATATTTGGTTTGTAAAGAGGCGAATCATTCAAACGCTAGCACCTATCCCAGGCACTGGGTGACGTGTCACACTTAATTTCTTTGAGGCTGTATGTTGTTTTTTTTCATGGATACATAGTACTGTGAACTTGCTGCCCCTCTATGAATAAACAAGATTGATAATAAACATCTCTAACCCAGATAAAACTCCCCAGCCTTTTAGATATCCTGCTCTTCAAATGCCTGGGCTTAAAGATGAGCCTTGCAGAGAGGAAGCTTAATAAAATACAGAAGAGGTGATACTCCGAGGAACCCGACAATGTTATTAAAATCCACGTTTCCCTGCAGCTCCATTTCATCCCCTGGTTAAACTCCAGCTCACATAGACTGATTACTAATAACAATGCTTTGCATTTCTATAGTACCTTCCACCCACTGAACTCAAATGGCTTCCCATACGTCTAATGAATTAGACCTTGCAGTAGCCTCCTGAGGCACGTGATTATGAATGGTACAGGTTTTATTCCAGGCTTGGCCACTGATTCACGGTGTGTGACCTTTAACTGCTTTGTGCCTCAGTTTGCTACATCTGGAGTATGGGGGTAATCCAGGCAAACTAGGTGGGACTGTTCTGAGATGCTGATTGCTGAGTGCATTGAGACTCTTGGATGGAAGATGCTTTAGCACAACACATTATTATTAGCGAGAGCATGAAAACAGGAGGTACAAAACCGAGCTTCAAGAGGAAAAATACATTCTAATGACTTCACTCCTGGAGATGGGAATGGTTGGCCATGTCCTGCTACCAGCACGTAAGTATAAAATAGTGGTAAAGTTAAAATTTTAAAAAATGGCAAAAATCCTCAGTGTCCGTTTCTCTTTTGCATTCATTCCAGTGCTACAATTTTAGTTTTTGGTGGTGCTTAGTCATTCTATAAATACAGGAAGGATGGTCCCTTTAGGACACTAGCTTGAGAACTGGGAAACTCAGGTTCAGTTCCTTCCTCTGCTTCCTGGCTGTCCATGGCCAAGTCACTTCAGCCTGGATCCACAAAGGGACTTAGGTATTGCGATGCTGAGCATTGCAGCGCCCAGAAAAGCCCTGGAATGACACTGGGGCACACAAAGCCTGAATTAGGTGTCTAGGCTCGCTATACAATGAATGGGAAAAGATAGGCACCTTAGGATGTGATCCACAAAAGCCGGCTGGCAGGAAGCTGCCTAGGCTAGCCAATGGGAGATGCAGATGAGAGGGAGGTGTGCGAAGCCCCGTCTCTCTCATGGAGATCGGTATGTAAGTCTGGGCTGTAGGGTGGCAGCTGGCTTTCCTAGATGTCCATGAACAGGAACCTGTTCCTGGAGTCAGGTGGCTTAGGTGCCTAAGTTGTGTATTGGGAGAATGAGTGAGATGCCTGCCTCTCTCCAAAACTGCCAGAGGAGGAAGTGTCACCGCCCGCCTTATAACTTTTAGCTCCGGGTTAGAGCACTCACCTGGGAGGCACAGGGTCAGTTCCCCTCTCTGCCTGTGGGGAGAGAGGATTTGCACAGACGTCTCCTGCCTCTCCAGGGAGTGTGCTAAGCACTGAGCTATGGGAGAGCAAGATGTGGGGACTCCCTCTGTCTCTCCTGTGAAGCTGTTCCTCTGTGGATCAGTAATGAGAGAGAGAGAGCCAGTGAGGATTCTCGTTCACGCACCCACCAAGGTCCAGTCCCCCCACTCCAGTGACTCTTTCATCACTTATCCACCAAGGAACACCTTCAACCAGAGAGACGGAGGGAGCCCACTCCAGAATATCCCAGAGCTCATTGGATAGAGCATGTTCCTGAGAGGTTGGAGACCCCTGTTCAAATCCTTTCTCCCCATCTACTAGAGGGGGGAATTGAACCTGGGTCTCTCACACGGATTCTCTAACCACTGGGCTACAAGTTGTAAGGGCAGCACTACCACCACCTCATCCTCTAGCCAGATTTTAAATGGGACCTGATGCGGCAAGTGCGCTCAAAGGCCGCCTTCTGGATTGGGTCCTGCATGCAAGTTAGGGAGACAAACAAGTTAGGGAGCCTGTCTTCTCCCAGATCACTCTGGGGCTAAGGTGGGAGATAGACATCCAGGCCTGACGACTGAGCAGCAGTGTGCATGCCCAGAGGTGGGAACTTAGGCACGCAGGGAACTTTTTACCCTGAAAACTTAGGTCCTGAGTGAGTTTAGGCACCTCTGGGGTTTGGTGGGAGTTTTGTGGAGCCAAAATGGGGACTTAGGTGCCTGATTTGTGGATCTGGCCCTTAGCCTCGCTGGGCCTCAGTCCCCGCATCTGTGAAATATGGATGATAGCACCACCTTACCTCACAGCAGTGGTGTGAGGACAAATGCATAAAGATTGCGAGGTGCTCAGGGAGTATGGTGATGGGGGCCAGGTAGATAGAAAAGCCAACAATATATATGGAAGTTGACTTGGACACTGTTAATGGGTGATAGTCGCAACACCCATTTGTTGTTGTCTTCCAGATCAGGGATTTGTGCTTTTTAGTTTGTGAAGATTTAAAAACACAAAGAAATTGTCTGGCCCTGGGATCTCCCAGATTCTGGTATAATAAATATAAACAATATGCTTTAAGAATCTTGCTTGTTCTTAAAAACTAGGGTCTTCATGTCATTTGAAGAAATGATGAAAATAAACAGGAAAAACTCATCTATTGGCTGCCAGGTGAGATCACGTGTGAGGGGAATTGGAAAGTATTTTTAAAAAATTTAATTAGATTCGATATGGGAGTATTAACCAGTGAATCTGATGAGATTTTAAAATGAAGTTCAGTTACTTTATAAATCCCTCAATTGCAAGATGCCTTGACCAGCAGGGTCTGACTTTCTCCTGAATTCTAAAATTCGCATAAATCTACCTCTAATAGCAGAATAAGATTATGGGGAGATAAGTCTATTGAACTTTGGGAGTTCATGACAAATGAGAAAGATAGGGTCTCCTGGAAATGATCTTGCATTTATATAGCACCTTGCCTCCAGAAAGATCTCAAAGTGCTTTACAATCTGTGGTATGTATGGGGATTGTTTTGTCCACTACTCAAGTATGGTCACCTCAGCAGCCCGGGCTCCCTGGCAGCTCTTACCACTGCCATGCTTCAGCTTCTGGCGGGGCCTCAGGGGGAAGAGGAGGAGCACGAGGAGGGACACTGCGGGGGGGCGGGGCTCCTCTATGTGTCCTGTTTTTGCATTTTGAAAAGGTAGTCACCCTGCTACAGGTGTCTGGCTCCGTTTGCACCTGAAAACAACTCACCCTCTTGGCCTTGGATCCAGCTTTCAGATTAGGCTCAAGCAGACCTCGAGGCAGGAATAAACACAGAGCAGGGAAAGAGGATGGGCCCAACCACCTTTGGTGTGGGTGCTGCTGTAAGCGGCCACTCTCCCTTGCTGAAAAGACCCTTAAAAATACCACCAGAGGAAATTAATAAGAAATGAAAAGTTGTGCGAACCTTTAAAATTCCATAGATACCATTTGAAGGGGGTGCTAACAGAAATGAGAATTTTTTGAAAAACATGATCAATTTAAGCGAAATGTAACCCAGACATGATGGTGTTTCCTTGATACGAGTAGTCAGGACCTTGGTTTTATATTTCAGTCCAAACCGAGATGACCATAGACGTCAAGGCCAGAAGGGACCATCATGATCATCTAGTCTGACTTCCTGCACCTTGCAGGCCACAGAATCTCACCCACCCACTCCTGTAACAGACCTCTAATCTCTGCCTGAGTTATTGAAGCCTCAAACCATTATTTAATGACATCAGACCCTTCCTTAAATTCCAGAAATGACAACCGTAACAGAGGAATTCTTATTTAAAATCTTTGTGGAAAATATTAATAGGCTAGCTCCATTATTTTTATGAGACACTCCAGTAAACAACTGACACCACTTTCCTAACTCAACATATATAGAAATGGACAAAGAAAGATAACTCCAGAGCTTTAGACCAGTGGTTTTCAACCTTTTTTCATTTGAGGACCCCTAACAAATTTCAAATGGAGGTGCAGACCCCTTTGGAAATCTTAGACATAGCCTCCGGACCCCCAGGGGTTGCGGACCCCCAGTGGTCCACCATGGACCACAGGTTGAAAACCACTGTACTATGGTAACAACAACCTTTTGTGGACCCCTTAGACCTAGTCTGCGGACCCCCAGGGGTCACAGTTCACAGGTTGAAAACTACTGCTATATACAGTAGGAAATGACTCACTGGGTGTGTTTAGAAGCATAATCACCATATTCATATGTCCTAGCAATGGAACGTAGCCATCGATCTACATGTAATTTGCATGGAATCTTCCCAGAGCTTTAGAATTATTTTGATAGCGGCTGTCGTCATTATGTCTGTGTGGGGTTTTTTTTTTTCCAATTCCATTATACTCAGAGGCTCAAAAGGTGAAGAAAAAACTGCTGAGCAGCATGGCAATTTTAGAAGCCCTGTGGGCACTGCTCTGGGATGACAGGTGTCTTCTGAATGTAGGAAAGGCAAATCTGGCACTGCTACCACTTTATTCAAGTCCTTTTCCTTCTCCATCTTTTCTCTTTGTTCCACTCTGGAGGTTTGTAAGGCAGGAAGTGCTGCCCCAGCCAGCAGCTACCGATGGCATGGAATCTCTTGCTCTTCTGCAAAGCCAGATCGAATAGTGTATTTGAAAAGAATGTGTTTCTGCTTTGATTTATATTAAAAACCTCCTTTGTCTAGGTGAAGATATAAGACCTTAGGGCCTGCTGTATCAGATCAGGACACTTGGCCCTCACCTGGCTGTGTACCATCTCTGGATTGAGACCATAATTCACCTGGCCAGTTGTGTAATCCTGCCTCTGATGGGTGGGGGAAGATTTCCTTCCTGACCCTTGGGTGATTGCCTGGTGCCCTGATGCATCAGACTTTATACCTTGGCATGTTCAGCTGAAAATGTAATTAGTCCTAAAATTTTCCATCTTTTTCTATTCCCCTGGCTACCTCTCCTGTTAATGACTCTATGATAAGTAAATTTCCACTGCTTCAAACAGCAGATTTAGTCTTGCATGTAAAGTCAGTGGACTTGCAGCTGCTTACACAAAATCTGAATTTGGCCCATACAGGTAAAAATATGCTTTCTAAAGAGTCTATAAAACAGCTTGTCAGGACTGTTTTCTCATCACCATGTATGTTTTGTTCCCCTGCAGAATCTAGGCTATTTCTCCTATCTGGCATCCTAGACCACAGACATGTGTCTAATTTTCAAAATAAATCCATTGGAGGAGCATAGAGCAAACGAAGCCACTGCATACAGTAAAGGTCAACTAAAGACCACTTTAAAATATGTTCATAGGAAATGACAGTTTATGGTAGCCTGTTATCTAATTACTTTTGGCATGCTGATAAGGCTGAAAAGCGATGATTTTAACCCTGAATCACGCAGACAAACATCAAAGCAGCTTTACTGTATCTCCGCATCTCTTACTAATTCTAATTTTGGGGTAGCCGAACTGCTGTGAAAGACAAAGTCCGCCATCATGCCAATGAGTAAGCCTGCATTTTTGCTGCTCTTCGCATTTATTCGTTTGGGGGGGTGAGGGGGGGGTTCGTAAGGATACCCCTCTGGCAAAAAAGTGCGCAGTGTGCATAATAATCCATCGATACTACTTACTGCCGTGGCTTCTTTGCCTTGTTGAATTGCGGCCGTACAGATAGGGGGCATTTCATTTACATGCTGGCATTTTTATAAATAGGGGCCAGGGATGTGGCTGGCTCTGAAGACTGAAGTACTTGATCCACAGAACATGGGTAGCACGGGCATTGGCTGCCGCTATTACTTACTGTTTGCACTGTGGCAGTGCCTAAAGGATGGTCAGTGATTATGGGGCTAGCCTCGCACTTGGGAGACATCAGGTCTAAACCCTTGCCTCTGCCACATGCTGCTTGGGCCAAGCCACATTGGTACGTCTACACTGCAATCAGGAGATGGGCTTGCAGCTCGTGTAGACATACCCGAGTAACAATACCGGTGTAGCTGCAGCCGTGGGGGTAGCGGCATGGGCTAGCGTCCCAGCTACAGGACCCAGGATACGTACACAAGCTTCGCTACCCAGGCTGCTGTGGCTACACTGCTATTGTTACTCCAGGTAGCTTTGGTCTAGCTAGATCAAAGCTAGCGTGGGTATGCCACGACAAGCTGCGACCTGATTGCGGTGTGGAGCAACATGTGAGCTTATACAGCTGTTTCGGTCCAGATTCATAGAATATCAGGGTTGGAAGGGACCTCAGGAGGTCATCTAGTCCAACCCCCTGCTCAAAGCAGGACCAGTCCCCAGCTAAATCATCCCAGCCAGGGCTTTGTCAAGCCTGATCTTAAAAACTTCTAAGGAAGGAGATTCCACCACCTCCCTAGGTAACGCATTCCAGTGCTTCACCACCCTCCTAGTGAAAAAGTTTTTCCTAATATCCAACCTAAATCTCCCCCACTGCAACTTGAGACCATTACTCCTTGTTCTGTCACCTGCTACCACTGAGAACAGTCTCGATCCATCCTCTTTGGAACCCCCTTTCAGGTAGCTGAAAGCAGCTATCAAATCCCCCTCATTCTTCTCTTCCGCAGACTAAACAATCCCAGTTGCCTCAGCCTCCCCTCATAAGTCATGTGTTCCAGTCCCCTAATCATTTTTGTTGCCCTCTGCTGGATGCTATCCAATTTTTCCACATCCTTCTTGTAGTGTGGGGCCCAAAACTGGACACAATGTCAAATAGAGGGGAATGATCAAGTCCCTCGATCTGCTGGCAATGCCCCTACTTATACATCCCAAAATGCCATTGGCCTTCTTGGCAACAAGGGCACACTGTTGACTCATATCCAGCTTCTCGTCCACTGTAACCTCTAGGTCCTTTTCTGAAGAACTGCTGCCTAGCCATTCGGTCCCTAGTCTGTAGCGGTGCATGGGATTCTTCCATCCTAAGTGCAGGACTCTGCACTTGTCCTTGTTGAACCTCATCAGATTTCTTTTGGCCCAATCCTCTAATTTGTCTAGGTCCCTCTGTATCCTATCCCTACCCTCCAGTGTATCTACCTCTCCTCCCAGTTTAGTGTCATCTGCAAACTTGCAAACTTGCAATCCACACCATCCTCCAGATCATTTATGAAGATATTGAACAAAACCGGCCCCAGGACCGACCCTTGGGGCACTCCACTTGATACTGGCTGCCAACTAGACATGGAGCCATTAATCACTACCCGTTGAGCCCGACAATCTAGCCAACTTTCTATCCACCTTATAGTCCATTCATCCAGCCCATACTTCTTTAACTTGCTGGCAAGAATACTGTGGGAGACAGTGTCAAAAGCTTTGCTAAAGTCAAGGAACAACACGTCCACTGCTTTCCCCTCATCCACAGAGCCAGTTATCTCTTCATAGAAGGCAATTAGATTAGTCAGGCATGACTTGCCCTTGGTGAATCCATGCTGACTGTTCCTGATCACTTTCCTCTTGTCTAAATGCTTCAGAATTGATTCCTTGAGGACCTGCTCCAAGATTTTTCCAGGGACTGAGGTGAGGCTGACTGGCCTGTAGTTCCCAGGACCCTCCTCCTTCCCTTTTTTAAAGATGGGCACTACATTAGCCTTTTTCCCGTCGTCCGGGACTTCCCCCGATTGCCATGAGTTTTCAAAGATAATGGCCAATGGCTCTGCAATCACATCTGCCAACTCCTTTAGCACTCTCGGATGCAGAGCATCCGGCCCCATGGACTTGTGCTCGTCCAGCTTTTCTAAATAGTCCCGAACCACTTCTTTCTCCACAGAGGGCTGGTCACCTCCTCCCCATGCTGTGCTGCCCAGTGCAGTAGTCTGGGAGCTGACCTTGTTCATGAAGGCAGAGGCAAAAAAAGCATTGAGTTCATTAACTTTTTCCACATCCTCTGTCACTAGATTCTTTGGCCTGAGCTCTGAGGGAGCTGGCCTTGTTCTCCCAAGGTCATCGGAATGTCAACACACACTCTCCTCAACCCGCTGCATATGGGAAGGTATTGATTACATTTGATGAATTGGTGCCCATGTCCTGCCGTAGGAATTAGTTAATGGGTACAAGATGCAAGAGCTCTCTGTCTCATAATGTATTGCTGTTTATTTCCTCTGCTAGATACTGCCTGCGGTGAGAGTGCTTTTCCTGCATTGTCTTTGTTCAGAATGAAAGAGTGAGCAAGAACCGGGATGAATGGTCTTAACTAAGTTTTGCTTTAACCTTGAAAAGGCTAACAGCTCTGATCTCCCTCCTCCTCCCTAGAAACCTGGTAGCAAATCATGAGAAACTTTTTCAGTGTTTGATTTTTGGCAACCTGGCACAACAGTCTTATGGCTAAAGCCCAAGACTGGTTGTCTCCATGTCTGGGTTCTGCACCCAAGCTTTTTGAGGATCTCTGGACAAGTCACTTCATCTCTCTCTGGGCCTCAGTTTCTCCATCTGTATAATAGGGGTCAGTGATACCATCTTGTCTCACAGCCATGATGCCAGGCTTAACTTATTAACCTTTGTAAAGTGCCTGGGCATCCTCTGACAGAAGGTGCCATGGAAGTGCAAAGGATTACATTTTATTTAGAGCAAGAGAGGGTGGAAACATAGTGCCATCCTCGGGTTTGTGCTTGCAAGGAATTGTGAGTAAAATAAGCCTCATTTCTGCCTTGATCGAACAGAAACACAGACATTCGGTTAAATTCTGGGCCTCCTTCACTGTATCAGGGCAGCTTTATGCTGATGTAACACAGCAGGGTCACACAGGCATAAACCCAGAGAAAAGCAGTAGGGGATCTAGCCCTTGCCTCATCCCATCCTATTCATGTTTATGTGCCAGTGTGCCTTATAAAACAAAAAGAAGCAAAGGCCAATCAATATACCTGTGGCTCTGCCAGTTGCCAAGTGTAACGCTCTGTTCCAAAAGCGCTTTTCCCCTAGCCCTCACGAAGAGCGAGGAGTTGAAGGAGGCTATAGCGAGTAAGTTGGGGGCTTCTTACTGACCTTGGAAGTTTGCAAACCTGGGCCCTATCTCTGAAGGAAGGAGACTGACAATCTTTGCCTGCTGGGGATCCAATCCTGCCCGGTGCCAAGAACTCTCCATTTCTGCTGAATTTTGGCCTTGTGAGCACGCATCCTTAATAATGGGGGATGAGGAGAAACTGGGTAACTGCCCACTGAAGGGGAGAGACACTGAGGAACTTGGTGAGTTGGGCTTCCCAGATGTCCTAGCTCAACACGCCACTCCATGTCTCCGAGTGGCGGTGCGTGGAGTTGAGTTCGCAGAAAGGGTCTTTTCATGGGCTTAATGGGTCAGTCAAGAGCTGAGGCAAGGCTAAAGGACTAGCAGCTATTGTGTCGATAGAACTTTGAGGGGGGATATGGCCAGAAAAATTAGGGATCGAGAGAGAGGCTTTCATTTGAGGCAAGTTAAAACTCCATGGGCCTAATTCTGGTCTTGCACCATTTTTTGTAACTCCTACTGCTGGCTTACACCAGTGAAAGTGAGAGGAGAATCAGACTCAAAAGAGAACAGGAGAATGACAGAGAGAGAACAATGCTCCCATCTGCCAGCAAAGCCAAATTTCTTTGCCATCTTCCCGCAAGTTTGGTGTGGGCAACTGGCAGGAGGGCCTAGAAAGGAAACTTTTTTTTTTGGAATGTGTTAGTAGTAAGTTAAAGAGAAGTGGCGGCATCAGGTGAATAGAGCCCTGGACTGGGAGTCAGGAAACTTGGATTTCTCTCCCCAGTTCTGCCACTGACATGCTGTCTGACCAGCTGTGCCTCAGTTTCCCCTCCCACCCTTTGTCTTGTCTATTTAGACTCTAAACTCTTTGGGTCAGGGACAGTCTCAGGAACTGGACCTATGGGACCCCCATCTCAAGTGGGGCCTTGTAGTGGGTTAGCAGTGGATCCTCCCCCTCTGGGTCAGTAGGAGGCCACTCCGCCTCACTACGTCCCGGGGCGTCGTTCCCACTTAGGGAATGAGCCGAGTCACACTCGGCCTGTATCTCTGGTCACCAGTCCGGGCAGAGCGATAGTCACTCAGGGTCTCTAGCCCACAGTCAGGGCAGCGAAGAGTCTGTGGTTCGGACTGGTACTCTGGATAGAGTGGCAAACAAAGAGTTAGTACACCGAACACTTGGGCGGGGCAGTGCAGAGTCTGGGTCTCAGGGCCGAGGCCCTTAGTCAGGGCGGGGCAACAAGTCCTCTGGGCTCAGGCCGGGGTAGAGCACCCCAAACGCAGCCTGGGGGAGCTCAGGCATGAGAAGAACCTCCTAGTGTCCTCACTCGGCAGAATGTCGGCGTAGGCAGGCCTCTGGGTCTACGGAGGGGGAGTACTGACACCCCATGGGTGGGAGGTTCCAGGGGGGACATGGGCCCGCCCAACTCCACCGTGTCCCAGCCCAGGGCCCTAACAGGGGCACAGGGGTCTGCCACCGGGTCAGCGGGGATCTGCCTGCAACATGCCAACCTCGTCGCAGGCCAGCTCTTCACTAGACCGTTGTCTGGTTCCCCAGGGCTACTTCCTATCTCCCCCTGGGGGTGTACCTGGGGCCGCAGGGGGTCCTCTGAGTTGTCCAGGTAGAAGGCCAGCGGCAGTCCCGGCGACTCCTCCATGGCTTGGTCAGCAGATGGCTCCGGCAGCGTCGGCCAGTCCTCAGTGCCGCGGGAGGCCTGCAGCAGTTTCCCAGCTTGGGAGCAGGGAGGGGGCATCTGGCTCCTTCAGCAGCTGCCCCACAACTGAACCCCCCAAACCCGCCTTTTATACTTCCTGCCCTGCCCCCTGACTTCCGGTGGGAGGGGTGAGCATGGCCTGGCTCCACCCACCAGGGCTCTGCGAGCAGCTCCTCCCCTTCTGGGTCAGTAGGAGGCCACTCCACCTCACTACAGGCCTGCAGGAACCACTGCAATACCAATAGTAAAATAAATAGCTTAATGGATCCTTTCAGTTCAATTATAGAAATGTGCTGATGAGAACATAAGAAAGGCCATACTGGGTCAGACCGAAGGTCCATCTAGCCCCGTATCCTGTCTTCCGACAGTGGCCAATGCCAGGTGCCCCAGAAGGAATGAACAGAACGGGTAATCATCAAGTGATCCATCCCCTGTCGCCCTCTCCCGGCTTCTGGCAAACAGAGGCTAGGGACACCATCCACAAGTAATAACCTTCACAGTTATTTCTAGTGATCAGGAAGGTAACACAGCCTCTTTAAATCTGGTGGGCTTTAAGAGATGTGCCCTTCTCGGGCAGGCTGGCTTTTTTATTCTGATTTATGAACTGATGACCTAACATATATCAGAGTGTGACATCCTCGCTTTAATCCATGGACAGTCCCATTGACATAGTGTGAGCCAGAATCTGGCCCTATAAAACTGTCTTGCATCGTAAGTTTTTGGGGCAGAGCACGTACCATATGTATATTAATAAAGCATAGTGTGAAAAAAGTGATTATCAACAATACCGTGTGCAGTGAAGGAATAGGGCTCGTCTCTCCAGGAGGTTAAGAGTGTAATTCATCTTTGGATTAAAATTTTAATTAAGTTTTGCTTAAATGGTAAAAATAGTGCTGTCAGGAAGGGAGGTAGTTATTCTATAAATACACGGGATATAAAAAGTAAAGACAAGACAACCACTCAACATCTATAGCATTGGTAACTGCTGTCGATTTGTGAGAGAAAGCAAAGTATAGGAAGCTGACCTACTCATCCATCGTTTGATGGGTCCCGAGGGAGTATATCTGTAGAGTAATAGACTTTCTATTATATGCAGTGGTGTTGTAGCCATATTGGTCCCAGGATATTATAGAGACAAGCTGGGTGAGGTAATATCTTTTATTGGACCAACATCTGTTGGGGAGAGAGACACGCTTTTTGAGTTTACACAGAGCTCTTCGTCTGAAGAAAAGCTCTGTGTAAGCTTGAAAGCTTGTCTCTCTCACCAGCAGAAGTTGGCCAAATAAAAGATATTACCTCACCCAGCTTGCCAGACTTTCTGTTGTCACTTTGCAACCACAATGCGGCAAACGATGTGTTGCACCAGTGTGCTCATCACCTTACCACTTAATTTATCTGTTCCCTCTGGTGGATGGCATTTAACCAGTTGTAGAATTCTTTGTAGGAAATGGTCTTAATGTGTTCGTGCACTATACTACTGTCACTGCATTAACCTCTGTATAGTATAAAAGTTACTCGGTACCTTTACGATGATATCTTTAAGCATAATGAATAGTGGACAAGTGGAATCCTTGGGCATAAAATATGTCGAAGTCCAGATCTACATGCAAATCCAATTAGATTTCCCAAGTCAATAACTTTAAAGCTGTGAATAATTATTATTCCAATACACAATTTGTTAGGGTCTGCATTTAGCACGATGGGAAATTCTAAAATATTTTTTAAAATGTATTTTGACGAAAGAACAGTGGGTGTATTTGCCATTAATGAAATTCTTTTATAGGCTTGATTTCATCAAGCTGATGTGTATGAACAGAAAAGAGTTCCTTTCTTTGCATCTTCTCTGGAGAAATGTGATTGAAACCTGATGAGGAGAACAATGGTGCATCCTTAGCTTGATTCCTTATCAGTAATGAATCAAGAGTTAAAACCTAAGATGTGTGTTCTGAGCACACAGTTTCTTTGCTTAACATTAAGGGGGGGCATAAGTTTCACAGATACAGAAATGGGCTCATTTTTCAAAAAGAAAGCACTAGAGAAATTAAGTGGCTTTTCACCCCTAAAATGACAGCGTGAAAGTGGTAAAAAAAAAATTGGCAATACATGTTGTTTAACAATGGAAACTAAATTAGATTTTTTAAAAATATTTATTCTACCTGAAATAGCGAATCCCCACTGAATGCTATTGTGGAAATGTGTATTTTAAACTGACAGCTCGATACTCAGGCTGCTCCTGTGAGGTATGCAGGCTCAATGCCTATCGAATGAAAGAAGAGAGTTTATAATTTTTTTTTTCTGGAAAAGAGATCCTGGATTCTAAGGTCAGAAGGGACAATTCTGACAATCTAGTCTGACCTTATGCCTAGCACAGGCCAGAGAATTCAAACACTTTGTAAGTTTTCACCCTATAAACAGTCAGATGAAGGGTGACATTCTTGCCCCTGCACTGGAAGGGCCAGAGTGGTATAAAAAGGCCCTGAAAGCCCCAGATTTGGCTGGGGAAGGATTCCCCTGGCTCAAGTATAGCAGAAGATAGCTGTAAGGCTGTCTCCCAAGGATTTCTGCTATGCAGGGGTCCATAGGGAAACCCTGCAAAGCTGCCTTAGCTCAGAGCCTGTGTGATTTAGGCGGGGGCCTCTCCAGCTACTGGAGCGGCCCAGGAGTGGGAGGACAAAAAGCTGGCTTGGGGTCACCTTTGTTCCACCGTGGGCTGCAGATTCTGGGCCCCACCTCTTCAGGCACATTTCTTCTCTTTCAAACTGACGCTCCTCCCCGAAAGAGCGTGAAATCTTTCTCCCCTAAATGTTTCCTTTGTCAGAAGAGCTCAACTGAATTCAACACACCAGAAGGTTTACGTTTCATAGAATATCAGGGTTGGAAGGGACCTCAAGAGGTCATCTAGTCCAACCCCCGCTCAAAGCAGGACCAATCCCCAATTTTTGCCCCAGATCCCTAAATGGCTCCCTCAAGGATTGAACTCACAACCCTGGGTTTAGCAAGCCAATGCTCAAACCACTGAGCTATCCCTCAGAGTTTGTCAATTGTGTGCAAACATGCTTGGCATGGGACCCCTCAAAGAAAGTATCCTGCTGGAAGTCAAGTTCTTTGAGGGGGACAAAGCCTAGGTCCCAAAGCTGCATATGCTTATGCACAAGAGTAACTTCATATGAGCTGTGCCATTGTTTGCAGGATTGGGCCCTAAAGTATGAAACTGGAAATCAGGACCTCTGGGCCCTACTTGCAGCTGAGGCCCTCGCTGGCTGTATGAGCGTGGATAAGACTGAACCTCAGTTTGCTTTCAAAAGCAGTCAAAAACATGCAAAACACCAGGTCGGTTTCTAGTAAAAACGGGTGAATGTCTGGACAGGCTCATTTCCAAGCACAACACAGACCCCAAAACATGGAAAATTAGTACTTTCCTAGGTTTTTAGGTGCCTAAAACTAGCTGTATCATCAACAGTATGAAACATAAACATTCAGAGCAGGGAGTTGGGAATTTGCATGAAAGAGCAGCTTAATTACAGGAACCTGGAATTTAGCTTTCAGATCACCAGCCTGGACATTTTCAAAGGAAAACGAATGCTTTCAAGCCATAAACTTCTTACAAGTACACCAACAAGAAAAAAATCTGTGTACATATTGCTTAGATGGTATATAGGCTTGTCAAGTTTCCTTCCCCATTCTGAACTCTAGGGTACAGATGTGGGGACCTGCATGAAAAACCCCCTAAGCTTATTTTTACCAGCTTAGGTTAAAACTTCCCCAAGGTACAAACTATTTTACCTTTTGCCCCTGGACCTTATTGCTGCCACCACCAAGCATCTAACAAAAATAACAGGGAAAGAGCCCACTTGGAAACATTTTTCCCCCCAAAATCCCCCCAAGCCCTACACCCCCTTTCCTGGGGAAGGCTTGATAAAAATCCTCACCAATTTGCATAGGTGAACACAGGCCCAAACCCTTGGATCTTAAGAACCATGAAAAAACAAGCAGGTTCTTAAAAGAAGAATTTTAATTAAAGAAAAAGAAAAAGTAAAAGAATCACCTCTGTAAAATCAGGATGGTAAATACCTTACAGGGTAATCAGATTCAAAACACAGAGAATCCCTCTAGGCAAAACCTTAAGTTACAAAAAGACACACAAACAGGAATATACATTCCATTCAGCACAACTTATTTTATCAGCCATTTAAACAAAACAGAATCTAACGCATATCTAACTAGATTGCTTATTAACTCTTTACAGGAGTTCTGACCTGCATTCCTGCTCTGGTCCCAGCAAAAGCAACACACAGACAAAGAGAACCCTTTATTCCCCCCCTCCAGCTTTGAAAGTATCTTGTCTCCTCATTGGTCATTTTGGTCAGGTGCCAGCGAGGTTATCTTAGCTTCTTAACCCTTTACAGGTGAAAGGGTTTTTCCTCTGTCCAGGAGGGATTTAAAGGTGTTTACCCTTCCCTTTATATTTGACAAGGCTAAATTCTGCTTTCAGTCCATTGGTGTAAATCCAGAGTAACTCCACTGATTTAAGTAGTGTTACTCTGGATTTACACTGGTGCAACAGAGCATAATTTGACATTTGGTCAGTAACATTCTTCTGTGGGTGTGATAGAAAATCCAATGACAGGTTTCAGAGTAGCAGCCGTGTTAGTCTGTATCTGCAAAAAGAAAAGGGGTACTTGTGGCACCTTAGAGACTAACAAATTTATTTGAGCATGAGCTTTCGTGAGGTACTGCTCACTTAGCTCGCGAAAGCTTATGCTCAAATAAATTTGTTAGTCTCTAAGGTACCACAAGTACCCCTTTTCTTTTTGAGAAAATCCAATGAAACTCTAATTACAGCAGTTTAAATGTTCTGATGCATGTGACTCCTGCAGCGTCCCTTCCAAAATAAATAGATTAATGAGACTTATTCAGCTGGGATGCTTACTATGCACACAATCTTAGTGCCATTGTATCAATTTAACATTTTGACTAATAGCTTTGCTTTTGACTGATCCAGTGTTTTCAACCTCTCTCTAGCTCTCTTCCTAAAAGATGTCACTTACCTGTTAAAAGCCGAGAATGCTGTTTACTGCAGAAATCCAGCGGTAGGTCAGCAGATCAGCTTTGCTCACAAGACTAGGTGAACACCTGATTCAAAAGGACTTCTTTGCCTTTTGGTAAGATCAACTATCACATCAATTTAATATTGGACATATCCTCTCTTAGGGAAGGGGGGCAGGCAGGAAGATTAGAACTAGACCTTGTATGGGGATTCACTTGGTTGTCTTAAGTATATTCCTACCCTATAGGATATTTAATTACTATGACCCTATAAAACAATGGCAGTTGTGCTTCCCTTTTCCGTCTGTGCTTCCCCCAACCCCTTTCTCTGCTTTTTAAGAGGAAGGGATTGGAGTGGGCAACTTTTTCCCTTAGATTGGCTAGTTCCTTTTCCCAGATGCATGGGAGATTCAAGGATTCAGGATTCATTTACCTGCCAGTTAGAGAACGACAATGATTTCAGCATTGGAGAAATACATACAAAACCTACTAGAGAATGGAGAGAATGAGACAAGGCATAAAAAGAAGAGAAAATGGAAGGAAAGAGTCATGCAGGGAGGAAAAACACTTGTTTTGTGTGCAAAATAAGTTGTAGTTTTTCTAAACACTAGAATGGACTTCTTTTCTGTTAGCGCCTTCCTGCTAGGTTACTTGGCATTTAGAGCTAGTGGAAATTTTGAATTCAAAACCATATTCTAACAAATTATCTCTTTTCTAAGCTGGAGAGTTTCATGAGCATTTTTGGTGTTTCATCATTTTCCTGGTTGTTTGGGTTTTTTTGTTTTTTTCCCCTCAAAATTGAAAACTTTTGACATTTTAAAAATTATTTTGTCACTTTGCCTCCTTTTATTTACTTTTGGCACTAAATGCAGTGCAATGAATGGTCTGGGTTTTATTTGTTTTGTTTGACATTTGTCACCTCTTGCAACTTTACTAAAGCCGAGGAAACCTTGAGAGCAGCAGATGGAAAAATGAGACTGTAACTTTGCCCCCCTGTGACTTTTCGAAAGTTGGAGAAGTTCTGAAAAGTTACAAGGTAGCCAAAAGAAATATGGAAACAAACAAAGTCAGTGTAGGGAAAATGCACATGATGATTGTACTTGGTTGGAAAAAGGGCAAAAAAAGATGAGATGGAGAAAATATTGAAATTTCAAAAAAATTTATAAAAAAAAAAAAATTTCATGGAAAAAACAAAAAAAATTTCCAGAAAGAACTTCAAAACCCTTTTGGGGGGAAAAAATCAACCAGAAGTTTCCATCATATCTTAAACTCATGTTTATTTATCAAGTGAGTATATGGCTCACATCGGTTAGTATTTAGGGGTGCTGGTGTAGTTGTTGCACATGGACATTTTTAACCAGTGCAATATATCTACTTGATTTAAAGAAACTATAGATAAAAATGAGGGTCTGGCTAGTCAGATCATTAGACAATTGTGGCTACTTGTCCACGAATGTACAGAGAGTCTGAGACAGAGAGAGGATCTAATGAGGTATTGGGTAGGGTACTAAGGGGCTATGTATTCATACTTTTAAAACTAAATCCCATTCTCTTCATATATAATATACAGAAATTTAGAATCTCATTTTTAAATTAAAGTGATGCTTTCCTGCAGGTGGTATAAAGCTTTCACTTTGATAAAGCAATGATCCACTCTCATTTCTTGGTGCTAGTGTTTTCTAATGATCTCCTGTGGAAGTATGGACGTAGACAGAATAATACAGTTGTGATGAGTCTGTTGTAGCAATAAGCTGATCGTGGAGCCAGCCTGAGGATACCAGCCCTTAGTCTCCCTCTGCTTGCCTGAAGCTGGATGAGACCATGGATTGGGGTGAAAGGGTGTAGTAGTTACGGGGTGGGAAGTCACAGCTAGAGGAGCCCTTACTGTAGCAGTAGCTGACATATTTCTGTACTAGGAGTTTGGTTTGAGTAGCAAGGAGAAGCACGGCTAGCAGACTTTTGATTATGACTGCAGCCTGTGATACTATTTGTATCTCCCCTTCTCTCTCTCACACGCACACGTGGCCTGTTGGGTTGATGGATTCCGTGTTTGTTGTCCGCGGCAATGGGATTGTAATGACCCTGCTCATGGAAGTCAAAGCAGCAGTGAAGTAAGCAACCGCCTAGGCAATAATTACACTCCTCCTCTTTCCCCTCGCATAGTGGACGCCGATGCTGTCACCTGGGGCCCAGACCCGGCTCTGTGTCTGGGTGGAAAGGTAGTTCCCATTGCTGCCTACCCCTTTGTGTAACTGTATGCGAATTGTGACTGGAGATTACATTGATGCTGACAATGCATCCTCTTTCCTCTGCCTCTGCAGGTTACTTAGCAGGACAGTGAAAGCTCTCTTTCTCTTGAGATCAGAGGCTCTAGTCCAGGAGTCAGATTCTCCAGCCTGCTCCGGTGGTGCAGGAGGCTGGAAACTGGGTGGATCTTCCAGCTTGGGACTCCCCCCCAGCATGAAGAAATCCCCAGTGGATGTACAGCTATCACAGTTGGCTCCCATGGCATATGAGGCATGTCAAGGGGCTGGAGAGTGGATGACACTCTGGCTATTTCTAGCTGGCAGCTAGCCCCTTAGGGGCCACAGTTAGACAGCAGAAATTAGAGTAGCCCCTGGGCTACTGTAATCTAGAGCGGCATAGAGTCAGCCCCAGCTTCATGGAGTTGTAACTGGTTCACTTGTGCCTTCCACTGGAGTCAGCTGAGACATTGTGCCTCAGTTCTTACACTAAACCTAGCAGCCGAAGTACTGAAGGCAGTAGTAGTCCGGTTCTGCGAAGGGCTGAGCTCCTCCTATGCAGTGCTGAGCAACCTCAGCTCACCGGGACTACTTTGGAAGCTGAGGGCACTTGCAGGAGGGGCTTATCAGTGCAGGCCCACTGGGGTGAAAGAAGTTCTTCTGGGCTGATCCTGTTGCCAGGTATTAAGCAGTTAAACAAGAGGTTTACAAATACACCCTTTTCTAGTGATCCTGCTGATGACCGTTTCCAGTGACAGGATTGCATGGACTATACTACTTCATTGCAATGTACACAAAGGAATAATGCACTGAGATGAAACGGAGAGATGCACCCTTTGTCAGTCGCTTCCCACCCTTGAAATGCTGACAGTTTTTTTACTCAGAAATATCTACCCTTAGGACTTGTTTTGGTGAGGTTATAGAGTGATTAATAGCTCTGTGATAATAGAATCTTAATTGAAAGTATGGAATTCCCCAGTGATGAATCTGACTGTAGCTGGTGTACAAATATCTCCTTTTAATCTGTGCTGAATAAACGAGTACAATATCCCATAGTACCTTTGGGCTAGAAGTGAAAAGGGTAGCTATTATGATACCGGCTTGTTGCTGTAGACCTCCATGGCAACTTGGAAAGTAGATCAAGAGGAGATGTTTTAGGTAGGAGAGGCCATGGCGGGGAAATGGCTGGATTCTGATCCTGAATGATGATGATAATTGTTCAGGAATTTGGTTTGGGATCAATTCAGAACTATGCCAAAATCTACAACAAGACTCTTGTTCCTAGAGACGGGGCCTGATTGCAGCTTGGTTGAACAGCCAGTCCTCCAGTTGCTAGTTTAACTAATTAGTAACCTAACGTTACAGCTAACGAGGGTTGTCAAGAAGCTATGTTCCATCTGAATTGCACAGGAGGTGGATGTGTTCTAGGAAGACATGCTTTATTAAAATTATATGCCTCAGGGGTTTGACCACCATATGAGGAATTGAGTTATGTTGTATGCCTCTCCAATATGTCGCAGTACAGCTGGAAGGAAATGTCGTTCATGTCACTTTATGAGAAAATTTCCAAACGAAAACAAGATCACATGTACGTACTAAGACCTGACCCTGCCAGAATAGAACTCTGCATCCAGGCAGAGCTCCTCTGGGAACTCATGCGGAGATAAGAGTCCACCCATGCGGATCAGATTGCAGGATCAGGGCCTAGATTTAGAGCTAGTCATATGATGGTTTTTGTTTTTTTTCACCACAGAAAATTTTGACTACTTGTCCAAAACTAAAAATCTTTTTGATTTTTCTGCTGTAAGGAAAAAATGGACTTTCAGTAAAAAATCAAAAACTTTCGAAGTAAGCAGTCACCTCCCATGAAAATGTTTGTTCAGTCAAAAGCCCAATTTTCTGTCAAAAAAGGTTTACTGGAGAATTTTTGACCAGCCCTACCTGTAATGTAGGTATCATGTGAATATCAAACTTCCTAAATTTGGCAGCCTGGTTTAGTGGATAGGGCGCTAAGCATCCTCACATGCTTAAAATGCTATCCACGTTTCCGTACCTTGCTGAATCAGGGCCTTACTTCATTGTTTCAGTGAACATTTCTGCCAAAAAACTCCATTCACTGGAATATTTGCTGTAACCAAACACACAGGGAATGAGGATATGCTCAAATCAAATTCGTTGAAAAATGGAATGCGTATTTATGGAGAATTTCTCACAGTATCTGCCTCCCTCTACTGCCGTTGGTATTGTAAAGCTACAACACAGCAATAAATAGAAATGCCGAACCCGAATCTTCCATCCAGGATATTGCTGGTTGCAATGGACACGTTCTACTTCAGTAGCACTTTTCAGCGGTAATAAGAAATGTTAACAGTTTGGGGGGAGTTTAGGGGTAGATTTTTTTATTTTTTTTTAATCATCTGACACCTCAAAGAGCTTCTTATTCATTTTACAAAAAGAAAAGGAGTACCTGTGGCACCTTAGAGACTAACCAATTTATTTGAGCATAAGCTGTAGCTCACGAAAGCTTATGCTCAAATAAATTGGTTAGTCTCTAAGGTGCCACAGGTACTCCTTTTCTTTTTGCAAATACAGACTAACACGGCTGTTACTCTGAAACTTATTCATTTTAATTTATGTAGCCTCATGACATCCATGTGGTATTTTGTGAGTGGGAAAACTGAAACACCAGTTCCTAAGTGTCCTATCCAGCTCCTGTTAAAGTCAACAGATCCAGCTTTCATTGGAGTCAATGAAAGTCTAAGTCAATGAGAGTCTTTTCATTGACGGCCAGCAGGACCTGGATCAGACTTGCTAACTTGGCCAAGTTCATAAAGATTATCAGTGGAATAGCCAAGAATAAATGCCCAGTCCAGTGCTCAGTCCCCAGTCCAGTGTTCTCACCACTATAGCACACAATGTAACTTCTGTAACAAACCATGGAAGATTTCTCATTCTTCCAGTATTTTTGATTATTTTAAAATTAAAGGTTGCTGAAGTTTTGATTTCTAGGCTGGGAACAAACAAATCACACAGAATCTTATTGTTTAATTTTGACATAAGAATGAAAACGCATCTTGAGCAGGAAAATATAGCTTGTTTACTTTTCGTTTCTGTAATGTTTTTTTTCTGCACACATGCAAATTGTGGCTTTATTCGTGCAAGATTTACACAACTAAATGATGGACAATTACGGCAATTCACCACCAATAAGGGAGAGACAATTGCTGCAATTATCTTATGCCAAATGCTAATTCCAGCAGAAAATTCTTTTGCCTATATACTTGCTTCAAGACATCAGTTTCTGCATATCAAAGTGAACTTGTAAAATTATCTCGCATAAACTCAGCCAATGGCATATGTTTCTTCACCACCAAGTCCCAAGTAATACTTAATAGCAGTTAATAATATCTGACTGGCTTCTCTGGGCTATTTCAAAAGATACTGTCATTGTTTGTTTGTAAAACAAACACATTTTCTGAGGAAGCTGACAGTTTTAAGCACGTGTCCTGGAAAGGTCAGGGATCAGCAAGTATTTTTATCCGGTTTCCATTTGATCTTTATGGAGATGGCTTAATTGAATAGACCAGTCTTAGAAGATGCATCTCTCCCCTATTCCTAATCAGGATTTTGTTACCTCCAAAAAAGAGTCTGCTCTAAGTCCAGTTCATGCCATTGTGGGGCCGAGTCCTGCACATCCTTTCTCGTGTGAATAGTTACTTACTCAGGGTCGCCTCCAAATTCCATTGTCATTGGGAGTCTTTCCATTGACTTCAGTATGAATTGAGTAGCCTTGCTGAATGCAACTTGCATTAAGGACAGCTTGCCTGAGTCATGGCTTACAGGATCAGTTCTTGAACTGGAGCTGAAGGAGTACTTTTGCAATGATCCTGCAAGGTGCTCAGCATGCTTACTCCCACTGAAGTCAATAGAAATCGTGGATTGCTGAGCACTGGACAAGATCAGGCCCTTAGTTGTTAACTTGGTGCTTGGAATGAAGATTTGCCCAACCTTTGGGGTAGGTATTAGCCAGTGGTGATTTAGAGTTCTTAAAGTGAAGCAGTATATGAAAGCTTGGAACCCAGTGCAGAAACACAGGAGATAGTGGGTGGGGGAGAGTACAGATAATGGGAAGCCCAGTTGGAGGTCTAGGAAAAGGGCTGTTCCAGTTCAATGTCACAAGACAGCTGGTGCTCAGCACTTAAGAGCAGGGGAAGTGATTTAGGCTTGGCCTTTACCAGAAATACATGTTTGGCGAATGCGGCGATGAGAGGAGCAGCCGTTTCCCATTAGGATAAGAATAGGTCAGGTGTAGTTAAAATTGGGTAAATGGAGCAGGAAACGTGGCAGTATTTTACTCACTCAAGATATATTGCACACATAACTTAGATTTGTTTGTTCAGATTGTCTTGCGATTCTAGACTTGGAGGAGTGTCGCCGGGTGGCCAAAATCAGACGTTCTGTACCAGTGTCATTGCTAATGGTTTTAAAATCAGTATCATTGCTACTGTTTAATAAAGCAGCCATGGTTTAAGCATAACCCGAATACTGCCATGTCTTTCTGGAAAGCTGGGGACTTAATGAATCAAAGCTTGTAATGTGCTTTTGAAGATGGAAGGTGTTGGGTTACCATATTGTTTATACAGCAAAGTAATTTATGAAGATTCAGTTAGTGATGTTACTGGCTTATAATAGCTTTTGCTATCCTGGTGGAAGGAGCCCTTCCCATAGGAGTGGAGGGGCAGGTTTCTTTTCAAATATTGCCAGATTTTACACCCCAGGGGTCACATTCTTCCCTCATTTACACCAGTACAACCATGGTAACTTTAGCTGGGTGGTGTGAGCATAGCTGGGGTGAAAACTTGGCTGTGAAGTTCAATTTTTTTTTCTCCTCCCCCAAAATATTGGGTATATCCCTTTTGGGTGCCAAAAATGCACCTGCAATTCCATGTCTAACTTGCATGCTCATTGTCCATGATTGCACATGCACATCTCGTGATTGTGTGTGCAAGTTGCCACTCAGATGAAGAACCGTTCATCTGTGCATCCAATCATCCAGCTTTACACATGCAAATGAGGTGCACAGTTGTACAAACACCTAATTTTGAAGATCAGGCCTTCTATGTCCGTAGCCCGAGCTTTTGGGATAGTATATCAGTATGTGGCTCGGGTCATGCTTTTTTGTCTGCCTTTTCAGTACATTTGCCTCCAGTGGTTAATGGAGAAACTTACGATAAAGGATACAATCCAACTCCCATTGATGTCAAAGACAAAACTCCCGTTTTAGGAACATGATTGTGTCCAAACTGAATAAATATATTATATTTCTCACCTGTCTTCCCACTAACTAAGGGCTTAATCCTGCAAGGTGCAGAACACTGTGGTCCTGATCCAGCACAGCTCATGCTGCCCTTTACTCATGTGAATAGTTCCAATGAAGTCAACGGGATGACTTACGTTCTTAAAGCTAAGCAAGTACTTAAGCATTTTGCTGAATCAAGGCCAGGGTGTTCGAGCCCGAAAGCCCCAATTCAGGAAAGTATTTGAGCATGTGTTTAAGTGTCCATCCTGAATACATCGGGGAGCTTTCGTGCGTCATGGCCTATCCGTGGAATTCTGGCAGGAGCAACAGAAAGTGCTGAAGTTCAGATTTCCCACCACTTTCCACCCCAACCCTCTGTTTTGTTACTTTCTGAAACTTTCACCTTGGGGGCTGAGTTTTCGGAGGCTTGATTAATTTTATTTCATTTTTAAAGTTTGAGTAAAACTGTTCCAGAAATTTCCTTCCAGGAGAGCTGGGGAAAATATACCTTTCTTATTTATTTTAAAAAATCTATCTGCATAAGGGGGGTGAGTTAAGGCCACGCAGGCAGTAATCAATTTGGTATTTCCTGACTCTTGAATGCTAAAGAGGTAACGTTAACATAGAATTATGTATGGAATGAATATATAAAATAGAAGGGACGGGTATGCAAGAAAAATCAGTTGTATGCAATTGTTAATTTGCATTACATGAATTATTTTTCAAAAAATCCTCTTTGGCCTAAACCATTGTCTGGTGCGTCTTCTCTCTCTGTATCTACCATAGGTGTTCTTACGTGCAATCCCCGGGAGAGACGAGAGAATGGCCCCTATTACTGTAGTATATAAGCACCTCCTAATCTTTAATGTATTTATCCTCACAACATCCCTGGGAGGCAGGGCGGTGCTGTTATCCCCATTGTACAGATAGGGAAACTGAGGCACAGAGCATCTATGTGACTTGCCCTGAGGCACAGAGCAGGGAATTCAATCCAGCTCTTCCAGGCTCCTGGAACACCCTTCCTCTGAGACTGCACCTATCTGAGGGCAGAGACCGTGGGTTTATTTTCACATGTGCTATAGCATGTGGCTACCTCACATCCATCTGTAGTGCTCTACAGCAGCCAATAATTTATTTAAGAGTTTGGGTTCTAAACTGGTTGAAGGTGGAGAAGAGAGTGCAGAAAAACAAATTGTTTCCTCCCCATGAGGTAGACTTTATAGGCTCGGTAATGCCTTAAAATAAGGTCATTCCTTGCTGATACTTGAGGCCAACTTCCTGGGACCAGCTCAGAGATGATGGGCAGCCTGCTTGTCCATCTGTCGATAGTAAATTATGAAGCTACCCTAACTTATTTCAGTCTTTGCTTCCTACAGAGTTTTATTGTTTCAGAATGGCCTGCTTTTAACAGACCCTCAACTTACAGCCATATATCTGTACCAATCAAACCCTAGATGGCAGATAGGTCACTGATGAGGTCAGATCAATTGTATGTCACTGTTTTCATACAATGAAAAAGCCAGGTTTAAAGCTGCTCAGTGACTTAAATTCTTTTAATCTCTTTGAAGGATACTAGGCAAGCAGCGTTTTTCGTCATCTATCTCAATGTCCCACGCCCATCTTATGTGCGGGTCATCTTGTAAAAATAGATTTCACCCCAATATTTAATGTCTAATATAATTGTTGGTCTATTTTAACATTGAGAGTATCCCTTTATTTAAAGGAACACTTCCCTGTGCTCAAAATATTCCCTCAGTTGTTATAGGCTGGCGGGGAATGTCTTTAGGTTTTGTAAATATGTGCTCTCTTACTAAATTCTCCAGGGCCAGGGTACTGCTCTGATAAAATCAATGGGTGCTTTAGTGAAATGCTGCTTCTCCAGAGCAGCCTGACAGACACACACGCTATTCCCAAGGCTGAGCCCCTTCCTGTTGACGTGGCCAGTAAAGCAGGTGCAAGGCAAGAAGTAAGCAAAAAGCCACCACATTCGGGGGGGTTTTGCAGTACCAAGAGAGAGTGAGCCTAATTGTCCCATCTTGTGGTGGAACTCTGGGGAAAGTGGAAGGTAGAAATGGTGCGAGGGAACTTTAACCTCATCCTTCGGGCAAAATAAAGCCCTGATCCTGCAAGAATTTACACACCCATGTAACTTTCTTTCACTAGTGATCCCTGAGAAGACACCTTTCCTTGGGTCACCTCCAGTTATTTTATACATCTTTTTTTGTCTCGGCATCTTTCTGTCCCCCTTTTCCTTATCTTTAATTTTAGGTTAGGCTCCAAGGGCCAGATCCACCGCTGCTGTAAATCAGCATAATGCCGCAGAAATCCCCAGCTCTCTCTATTCTGGGGTGTATTCTTACATATGTGTGCAGAGTGGAGAGCCCAGGTTAATGCTGGGGGGTGTGTACGCTTGCTTTACTCCTACACCTCCACCTCCTCCGGTTTGTTTTGTCTCCTGGTTGTAAGCTAGATTGTCCACCATTTGGGGCAG
Source organism: Natator depressus (assembly GCF_965152275.1). NCBI lineage: Eukaryota > Metazoa > Chordata > Testudines > Cheloniidae > Natator > Natator depressus. The sequence continues at coordinate 77,130,533 of NC_134243.1, forward strand.
GGACTCTCTTTTTAAATAGATGTTTCCACAGCACCTCACATAATTAGGAGCCTACCATATTCACGGCCATGAAAAACGTGTCACGGACTGTGAAATCTGGTCTCCCCCCTGTGAAATCTTGTGTTTTATGTGCTTTTACCCTATACTATATAGATTTCACGGGGGAGACCAGCGTTTCTCAAATTGGGGGTCCTGACCCAAAAGGGAGTTGCTTGGGGGGTCATGGTATTGCCACCATTACTTCTGCGTTGCCTTCAGAGCTGGGTGGCTGGAGAGCGGTGGCCGTTGGCCAGGTGCTCAGCTCTGAAGGCAGCGCCGCCGCCAGCAGCAGCGCAGAAGTCAGGGTAGCAGTACCGCAACCCCCCCTGCAATACCCTTGCAACCCCCCCACAACTCCTTTTTGGGTCAGGACCCCGACAATTACAACACCATGAAATTTCAGATTTAAATAGCTGAAATCATGAAATTTACAATTTTAAAAATCCGATGACCGTGAAATTGACCAAAACGGACTGTGAATTTGGTAGGGCCCTACACATAATGCAGTCCCAGACCGGGAGCTGAAGTCCTTGGGCATTATTACTGTACACATGGGAACAACCACCACCATCTCCTTTTAGTCAAGCCCTGCCATGAAAGCTGCGTGTGACTGGAGCAACTGGGGAAAGACCACGAATGGGTTGGAGAGTGGAAAGAAAAAAGCAGCGTAGCCACTGGTCAACTCATTCTGTGCTCTCTGGTCTCATTTCACCGTTGTTATTTATTTTGTATTGTGGCAGTGTCAAAGAGCTGTAGTCATGAGCCAGGACCCTGTTGTGCTAGGCGCTGTACAAACACAACAAAAAGACAGCCCCTGCCCCAAACAGGTTTCAAACTAAATGTAAGACAGGAGGCTCTGGATGGGGGAAGCACAAGGGAACAATGACACAATACGGGTCTGCAGGGTTGGCAGTGGTTTGAGCACACGTTGGCGAGTTGTTTGTTTGTTTTACCAGTGTCTGTGTTTCTCTCTCGGCTGCGGAATAGAACAGGGGTGGCTGGCCCATTATTTGCAAACTGGGAAGGATAAAGCAGGTCACAAAATAAATGGTATTTTCAAACTTTTCAGCATGTATGATGGACGGCAGAGAGAGAGAGTGAGATTAACGACATAGTTTTTTTTTTAAAAAAAATAGCCGCTGATAGCTCTTAATACATGAGCTGTTGCTCAGTTTACAACTGCCCTTCACGTGCTACATACTCTGGAAAAAATAAACCAGAGAACAATCCACGGGAGGCTTTGTGCTTCCTACACACCAGCCGCCACTGGGAGCGAACTGGCGCGTTGCGGTAAATGCATTTGTGACAAATCCTAAATGTCTAGCCCTGGTCAGAGATTGCTCCAAAAGACAATGGGTGTTACAGATCCTATCATGACCCTTGTGATCTGTAGATGGATTTGCTGTTTGCTGCCTTCTGGTTGTAAATCCTGCATGGAGCATTGGAATGAAAGGCCTCGCTCTTCTGCGGAAACTGGTTGTAATAATACCTGTAGGCTGCATTTTCGGTCTGATTTTGGTCCCATGGTGTTTGTAATAATAGCTCAGGTGGTAAAAGGCTAAAGAGGTCCGTTTATAGGCTGATAATACAGTTTTGTGAACCCGTGGGGTGATTTGCTACCATAGCTGGATGTTTATAAGCTGTGGCGTGGGCGCTTGGAGCTTTAAACCTCCTATTAACCTTTTAGAAATGGGTGTCTTGCCCCCACCAGCCTATGGCTGCGGCACATCGGTCCACAAATTGCCCTTGCTTTGCAATCTTGTCCTGCAGACTAGTTTGTCAGGCTTTGGTAGCCAAATGTTGTGCCAACTTTAGACCCACAGTTGCGTGTCTAGCTTTCACACCCAGGGGCTGTGATTGCACATTCAGATGATGCAGATTGTTCACTTGTGCGCACAGTTATGTTCATGGCATACACACAGAGAGAACCTAGATTAAAAACATCAAATCTTTTACTGGAAGGTTGCAATATAACATGACTTTTTTTCTTGCAATCCACAGCCCTAACACATAAGAACCAAAAACACAGAAAGAGACAAAGCAGGCTGCTCCCTAGGGCAGAGAGGCACAACTCCTCTCCCCCCCTCGCTTTATGCTAGTTCTTTGTTGAGCCGGACTGCTGAAGATACAGAACCCCTAGCCTCCAAACAGGACCAGGACAGCTTGTCATTTTAACAGTTTCCAATACACCTGAGTTGTGCATGCAATTGGATGTCTACATTTGGTGAAAATCTAGCTAAATTAAATTTATTGGAGGATTGGCTTTAGCTCTGCCAGGCTTGTGCTTAATGTGGCTAAAGGTGGAGGTGGCTCAGAACCAACTGCCTCTCCTAATCTTGGAGCTGAACCAGCCTATGGCTCAAGTTAGAGCAGCCTAGGGGCTACTCTAACCTGTGCCACATTGTAATGCCTCCCTAGGGACCCTTACACTGGTGAGGATAATCAGAGCACAGTGGGCTGTAGCTCTGCTTCCTAAAGAATCCCTCTGAAATCACGCCTCATCACAGGGGACCTGACTGTATCTCTTACCATTCCTCCCTGCTGGGTGAATTCTCCGCTGCCCCTTTAAGGTAGGTGTAAGGTCTCTTTGTGCCACTTCACTTGTGCAAAGAGACCCTGGTGGGGCTGCGAATTTGACGCCAGGGCTTTAGCTATGAAATTCCTTTCCCTGTTTAGGGTGGGTGCTGTGTGCTTGTTAAGATGCCGCGCATCTCAGATTTAGGATCAAGCCCATTGTGTGCTCTAACCCAGATCCCTCCTCCAAGATCAGAACTGAATTCCGGGGGGGAAGGGGGAGCCACACCAATGCCTATTCTGATGTTCCAGTTGCAGAGTAATGCAGCTAGGGCTCCACATAATGACAAGTGACGGTGCATGCCATTTGTGTTGTCCATGGAGACAATGCCAGATGGGAAGGGCGGCTGTGGAGAGCTGGGTGTGGGCGCTGGATGCAGATCAGAACCCATTAAAACTTTCTGTTTTCCCGTCCCAATAAGGCATATGTCGAAGCAAAAGCCAGACGGAGCAGAAATGGAGAACAAATGGCAAACGGAGGGAGTGTGAGAATGTGGAAGGCCTGGCCCTCAAGGTGGGCGTTCTGGTAGAGTGGTCACGCTCCTCCCCTGCGACGAGTCAAAAGGGCTTTTTCAGAGATCAGAGGAGGGCAGGCTTCACTTTGAAATAAAGTGCTGTGACTTTTCGAACGGGCTCGAGGAAGGATTAGAAGGGGAGGGTGTCATTCTGAGGATGGCTAGCGAGGTAGAAAGGAGGAGGGAGGCCCGGCCTGCTGCATTCTGGGAAATTGCTGCCTCTGGAAGTGTGGTTTGGGGAAACGTTATCATCCTTCTCCTCCTTCTCCGGTTCAGCAGCAATTTTTATTCATCAGCTTCCCTTTTTCTTTAAAAAACAACAACAACAAAAACCCTTCTTGATTAGCTCCGAGCAAACTCCGCCAATCAGCGAGTGCTTCGTGTGTCTCGACGAGCCCTGCTCCCATCAGCGCTGGAAGGAAGTGAGGGCTGCTGGCTCGGATGCATTTGTTAAAATAAAATAACATGGGCAGAAGGTGCTAGTTTTCGGGGGAAGGATGTTGTTGCCCTTGGGAGATGTCACTGTGTCCTGTATGCATTAATGAAGCGCTTTCATTCTGGTTAGGACTCGAAGGATGCTCATTGAAAATCATGCTGCCATGGAAACCAAAGGTGTTAGTCTTTTGGGGATGCGGTTGGAGGGGGTTGAGGGTGGGGAGGGGGAGCAGATGCTCCAGCTAAGATGGTTTAACTGAAGGCTAGGTTTGGGCCAGGCTGGGTACCTAGCTGTAGCTGACTGCTGTTTAAAGAGAGGGGACTATGTCTCTGCTTTCTTTTTTACCCAGGGATCATTTATGTCCGGAAGACCCTCCGTACACACAGGCACATCCCACCTACCCATTGTTGGGTGGAAAAGGCCTGGCAGGATGGTACAGTGCTAAGGGTACTGGCCTGGGCCTCAGGAGACCTGAGTTCACTTCCCTGCTTCCCCGACAGGCTGCCTGTGTGACCCTGGGCAAGTCACCTTGTCTCTCTGTGCCTTAGTTCCCCCTCTGTTCAATGGGAGTTCCTGACCTCCCAGGGATGAGGATAAATACATTCGCGACTGGCAGGTGCTCAGACACTATGGTGATGGGGGGCAGAGAAGTGGACGGACGCAGGAGTCTCATCAGAATTGGCCAACCACCACTCCATAATTGGAGACAGTTGCACGGGGGCCAATCCAGCTGGGCTGGATTCTGGGTGGGGCTGTGACGATGGAGGGAGGGGCCACAGAGCAGCTGCGGTGCTGCTTTATGGATGCTCTAATAGTCCAATGCCTGGAACAGCTTCTGAGTGGGTCTTTCTAGTCACAGCCTGCCTGCGCACTGCTGTGCGGCGAGCTCCTGGAGCGCAGAACTCCACGTGGTACGGTGTTTGCCAGAGACATCTCCTGCAGGTGCAGGGAGCACAGGCTGGCTGGTGAAATAGACCTGCCAGTGAGAAGGGGAGTTTTGTTATGGTCCAGCATTGCGCTCTAGAATTTAACATGTATCTGTTTTGGGGAACCTTACCTTCAGCTAGCCCTGTGGGAACAGATGCCGAGCGTGAGTCCAACATGACGGTGCTCGTTGGTGAATAGATGACATTATGGAATCAAATTGAGGTGCATTATACATGATTAAATCAGAAATAATTAAATTGCATCTTTAAATCTGCAGACCTTGACAGTAAGGAACAAAGGCGAATAAGCCAGCAGAGGCAGAGTGTTTGCACTCAGCGTAGCTGACAAATGGTAGCCAAAATACGGTGATCTAAATATACAGCCGTTGGCGCTACAGCCCTCTCACCAAAGCTTGCATGTGCTGGTTTTACATTTGTGAGAGCAAAGTGTGTAGTTGCCCTTGGCACAAATATCTAAGTCTCTGATCACATGCACAGTTACCACCAAATGGTCTTCATGTGTGAAAGCTAGAACCAATGCATGGGCATCCACTTTCTGCACATTGGTCTTGGCTCCTATTGATAATGGTAAGTCCTTCACATCCGACTAGGACATTGCTCTGTAAGGACAGCGTCCCCACACTGCAGACCCAGCAGTCTGTTACAGGGAAGGGGAGGTTCTTAACTTGGAGACCAGAGAGAATCTAGCCACAATCAACAAGGACTATAAAAGTGGACTGACGGTTTCAGCAGCACACCACCCTTACCAGCTCCAGCAGAAGTGAACCAGATTGAGACTTGAAAGTCTAAACCCAGGCTGCTTTGAGTTTACATTCAACATCTCCCTCCAGATCTGAACTCTAGAACAGTCCTTGCACCTGTGTGATAATGACACATGTCGGTGACTCTATTAACTCTCTGCTGTGGGGCTAAAGGGACCCCAGCAACTTGAAAACTAATCAGTTTCATAGAAAGTGAGTTGTAAGAAGTTCTCACCCTGAGCCCCCCTGCCAATTTTTGTGGCTTTGCAACCACATTTCCTTTGTTTAAAACCCACGGCTTCCCCACTCCCATTCCTAAGAGCAGCAGAGGACTCCTGGCTGAGGACACAATTGTCTGCCCATGTAGATCTCATATGCAGGGACCTGACTGACTCTGCAACCATGACCAAGACCTGGTCCCAGCGAGCCTGCACTTGATGACCTTTTGGGCACAGATCAAAGGTATTTTCCTGGGGGTGGTTTGCATTAACCCTTTTGCTGCTTTGATTTCCTGGCTGGCTGGGTTTTTTTGTTTTCTTACCTGTCTGATTGTTTCATGGTGCCAGCTGGGTGAGTTAATGTGTTACCTACATATGTACATTTAATGCTGCCGAGGCTCATTATTATGTTACCATAAGTCTAATTAATTGTAATTGCTTAGAGCTTTTTATTATTGTTTACATCTAAATCGCATAAGTGCACTGTTGCCAAATGTAAAAAATAATATAGGGATGGGGATGGATATATATATCCATAATCACTTATGTGATTTAGATGTAAACAATAATAAAAAGCTCTACGCAGCCTTACAAGTTTTATATATATATAAAATGTTCTCTGGCATGACAAAGGCTCTCTGGTTGTGTGGGATGTCCCTGACGAGTGCCTTGTAAATGCAGATCAGCCCCATAGCCTTCGCTGGGGTAGAGTATCCAAAACTTGAGCAGCTGTAACTGAACGATCAGGCTCTATATTGTTAAAGACATACTAGGGGGGGACAGCTGACTCTCTAACCTGCGATACAGACCGTAATAGGGAGAGGAAACATTCACAGAGAGAAACTAATACCAACAATGTGTGGCCCAACCCTTTGAAAGCCAAGTAGCAAATATTGCAAATGATGTACTTGAGGGGACACAATCAATAAAACCCTGAATTGTTTTAGCCCACTTATTGATAAAGGTATCACCACAATGATTATAATGAGAAGATCAGAGGGGCATAAATACATTATAAATACCCCACTGAGCTCCTTGTTATAATCATTGTGGTGAAGGCTGTGGGGCTGATCTGCATTTACAAGGCACTCTTTGGGGACGCCCCAAACAACTGGAGAGCCTTCGTCATGCCAGCCACAGAGTACGTTGCTTTATCCAAATCTGGCAACCACACAGGGATAACGGCCTCCCATTGCTTCCTGGCAGCTTGCCGCCATATCATAACAAATCAGCATTGCCAGAAGTGCCCCTTCCTGCTGGAGATGGAGCGGAAATGCCACCCCCAGCCCTGCCCGTTCTCCCAGGGGATATAGGCCCAGCAGCAGTAGCAGAATTACACGTCTCCCTGGAATCAAGCCAGACATGTGGATGGTTATTAGCTGGAGGATGCTAGGTAGGCTTCCCTTCCTCACCTGGAGCCTCGCCTTTAGTAGCGGACTGCTTAGCGTTTCCAACAGCAAGGATTCTTCCAGCATTAACACCCTGACACAAAGGACCTTCCCCTTGTTTGACTGTATGTTCTGCATATGCCGAACTCAATGCAGACCCTTTTCTTAGACGCTGCCTGTGTTCTGGCATAGCTCATCTCCAGACAGGAAATTAGTGGGATCTAAAATCCCCCCCCGCTGATGTCAGTAAGTGACAGAAGAAAAGCCTGCTCCTCTTTAGAATTTATGGTGGTTTTTGTGGCCATGTGGCTAGGAAGGGCTGTAAATAGGACACCTTTCCAACTTCAGCTTTTTATGTCCATTCCAGGTCACCAGACTTGAATCCCATCACCATAGTATGTGCTCTGTGAAACATTACCTGGGACGTGCTGTCACCCGGACATCAAAGCAAGAATGGATGCTCATAAAAAAGACTGGTTGGAGAGTCTAACTATCAAGGCTGGCAGCTAATAAGCTCAGCCTTCAAAGCTGATGCGCCCGCTTGTGCAAAACCCAGGTGGGCTTTTCGCAAACATGAATGGCTTATTGTAATGCACAAATGAAAACTATTGGGCCCTTTGAGAATTTAATGCAGATGTGGGCACAGCGGTAGAAATACACAGCAATGTTAAAATGATGAGTGCTGCAAAGTAACTACATTTCTGGGTACTAATGTTATCTTCCCATTAGTGTTTTCTATAATGGTTTAGTAAAATTCCCAGATGAAAACCTCCTGTTGTAAAGACCTGGTTCAAAACTCTAGAACTCCTTTCCTCTTTAGGGATGCCAGAAGAAACACAAGAAATAACTTGATTTAAAAGGGGAAAATGTCATTAGACTCTTCGAGGGAGAAGTTCTTGGATAAGGTCATTTCAAAGCCAGGAGGTGCAGCATAGACTAGTGGTTAAAGAAGAGGAATGGGAATCAGGGAAATGTTCTGTTCTCAGTGTCATGCTGTCTGGAGAGGCTCACAAACCCCTGTGAGTTCTGTACTTAGATTTCACCAAGCAAGTAACAAGTGTGAACTCCTCAGGCACTATAACCGCCTTACCATGGAGTCACAGACAGATTGGAGTGTCCCAGGGGACTATCTTGCCATGCAGGCAAGCCTATCTTTGTGAAAGAGGGTCCCTTACACCAAAAATCACAACAATCATTCAGTTACTGCCAGTCCCAAAGGACCAGTCATTTACCTCAGATCTCTAACCAAAGACAGTACTGGTAGGCAATCTTGTAATAAACTAACTAAAGATTAATTAACGAAGAAAAAGAAACAAGAGAGTTCTTTTCAAGGCTAAAGCAGGTAACACCCACACACACAAATGAGATGCAGTCTGATGTTCCAAAAGGTGATAGCAGCTGCTATAATATGCTAATGTGGCTAACCCAAGCCAAGCAGCTTGGGGATCCCTTGCTTATGCTTAGAAATACTGCCAATGTTTTTATAGTTACAGAGCAAGCACTTAAATATTACCTTATAACACATGGGATATAGATATTGTAAGTAAGATTAATAAATGCAGCATCTTACAAGCATTTCATAAAGTCTAAACACAAAAGCCATTCTTATAAGTCTATTGTCTCTTTTAACCATGCTAACACACGGGCGAGCCAAACTGGTTTGCAGCTATGCATTATCAGTGCTCAGTGAGGGCCAGTGGCCTTGTCATGAGCTGGCACCTGGTCTGCCTGCATCTTATGGAGTTCTTTCCCTGGCTTGCTATGAGTCCTTGGACAAGTCACTTCTGTCTGCGTCATTTTCTTCATCTGTACTATGCAGCTAATGTGATTGTCCCCCTTGCAAAGCGTAGAGGGGGTTGAATGGTTTCGAATGTCAATGATATTTTGATAAAAATAGGACAAACCTTGATGGCATTTTTACAGAACCTCCTCTCTCTCTCTCGCATGCACAGATATCCCACTTCAATTTTACAACCCAGCGTAGAGCGCCTCGAAATTGCTGGAATTTCAAAACTTTGAAATTTTTAACTTCTTTGTATTTTCCAAGTTTCCAAAAAAGACAAATGGTTTGAAACAAAATACTTGCCACTTGTTCCCTTTTCCCCAGTCATCTGTGCTAAAGCTCTTTGCAGTCATCTGATGACAAGCACAAGAGCTAGTTAGTGGGACTAGCGCTACGGGGTATTGGAAACCTATTGGTGGCTTGATTTCTGTGCCTTTGGCACTACATGCATGAATGTGTTGGGTCTGATTCTATGGTGTTTCGGGGCTGCTTTGCTCTGTTCCTCCGGCACAACGCATCCCTGAAGACAGCTTAGCGAGCCATTGCCTCGGTGTTGATGGATCTGATGCAGGAGCTGCCATCCTGGAGAATATAGGTGTGAAAAGGGGGCTAGACCCACCTCCACAACCATCACTCAAAATATGCACCATTGGGTGTGACTTGTGCTGGGAAAACGTGGCGTTTTACTGCACTGGTGCAGCACAATCCATGCTACCAGGAATGGAAGCTGTAGCCTAGACATGGTTCAGAGGTTTGCTCTGTCATGGGGATAGGAGTGTGGGGAGCAACTTGCCCCAGTCTGCACACAGTTTGCTAGTGAAGTGATCCTTTCTCATGCTGTTATTCAACAGCGCACATGTTAAAATGTACCATGCGTTTGCCTTGTGTGTGTTCGTTCTGTTTGCAGGACTCCCTCCGCTGCTCCGTGGTTGGGAGTTCTCTGCCCTCCATTCAGAAATCCCATCTGAAACAAAGGAGAGCGGCCCAAAGCATCAGTATGTTCATGCTGATGTCTGTCCTGTTCTGTCTTCCCAGCCTGACTCCAAGTGCTACGCCTCCTCTGATTCTGTCGTTTGTGGACTGAAATAGCATCTTAGTAGGAGGAGCACAAAGCCAGGGCTGTGCAGGAGCTCAGCATGTCAGCATAATAACATGGCTATAAACACTTGAGAGCGAGCTCTTTTAATGAAGTCTGCAGCCATAGGTCGCAAACCAGGGTATCATTATCTCCATTTTACAGATGAGGAAACTGAGGCACAAAGAAGTCAAGTGACTTGCCAGTGATCACTAGCAGAGGCAGGATTAGAATCCAGGCATCTTGACTGCTAGCCCAGTATCTTAGCCATCCGGCCATGCTGTCTCCCTAGAAGCTCTGGTTTATCTGGTTGCATTCAGCGCTGCAGACATTTTCAGCAGAACAGTTGCGCACCTTAGATGAACGTATGGCTCTGGATCTGTATTTGGCCAGGACAGCTGTTCCAGTTGGGCCTTCTGCAATGCTCTGCGGACTGTTTTTTTGTCTTTCCAACAGATGTCAGCACCATCCTGGAAGGACCTTCTCTCCAGGGGAAGAGGTAGTTCTGCCTCCATGGCCCATTCGACACTTATCAGCTCAGTTGAGACTGCCAATTGTGAGGGTGATGTTTGTAATATCTGCACCTGGGCACTGCACTAGAGCAAACAAATTCCGTGCTATATAAGTTCTCATCACTGTAGCATCCGAGTGCCTCTCATTGAACATGGGTGTCAGCATGACTAAGCTCTTCAGTTGCAGTGTTTTTCACATTTGAGCATTAAAATCCTAGCCTGCTAATGCTCAGTGCAGAGCCTAGGATAGTAAGTTCAAGTTGTGAGCCTGGTAGGCACTATATAGCAAATCTGAAGGAGATTTCAGCAAAACCTGCCAGCCAGTTTTCCTGTCTATTTTTGTTACACTCTGTAGCTCCTACAGTCTGGGAAATACAAGAAGCAAATTTGCCGCACGCTAAATCTTTTTAGTGCCCAATTGGCTGAAGTTCACAAAGTGTTTCTGCTCAGAAAGCTCAGCCACTCAGCCTCTGATGCCTGAAGAGCAGTGAGCATGTAGCTTGTATTATGCTTCATATTGCAGCTAACGTGCTCGTGGTATTCTGCCACTGTATCTGAGCTCATAATTACACTAACTGCACTCATTGATTATCAGCCACTTAAAACCATTAACAGCCCAGTCCTGAATAATCGCTGTAACAACCCACATTTGCCTTGTAGTATTGGTTATGTAACAAATGAATCCATCGTATGACCGAGGCACTTCTTTGTCATGTTATAGATTAGGGGGGAGGGATAGCTCAGTGGTTTGAGCACTGGCCTGCTAAACCCAGGGTTGCGAGTTCAATCCTTGAGGGGGCCATTTAGGGATCTGGGGCAAAAATTGGGGATTGGCCCTGCTTTGAGCAGGGGGTTGGACTAGATGACCTCCTGAGGTCCCTTCTAACCCTGATGTTCTATGAAAAGGCTAAATATTAGTTAGTTCCATAAACAGTCCCACAGTGGTAACTACAGCTTTCCATTCAAGGGCCAATGTGGCCATTCAGGTAAGGGTTGAAAGTCACATTCCAGGCTAAAACTTATTTTAAGAGGGACTTTCACACAAGGGAAAAATAAATATCTACCTCGTATAAACTGTTTTAAAGCTGTAAACTCTCCAGGGAGCAGACCACAGATTACTATGTTGCAACGGCAACTAGCACAATTGGCCTGGGGTCTCGGGGAGATTATCTCATGTAAATATTAGATTACATACTTGTGTACACACACACACACACACACACACACATACATAAAACCAAACCAAAAACTATGTTGAAAGGACACTGTTAAGGTTGCACTCAAAAGGCAGGAAATGTACAACCCTAATTCGGCCCCCCTTTTGAGCATGCATTATGATGCAGTCTCCAATTACATGATCACATATTCCACAGGACCTCATTCAAAGTACAGGAGGTTGAAGGAGAATCCAGGCGGGGTGTATAGAGAGCTCTAATTCCAGCAGAAATATTGTCTCCCTCCCCCATCCTCCCTTCACCCCAGCATCCTAATTATTATATATTTATTTACACAGGAAAACCGCCACTCAGTGCTCAGCATCTGGTTGCCAGTGAGAGCCAGCATTTCACCTTATTTTTTCCAGCTGTGTCACCAGAGGTGGCACTGTTCTGCGGGAGCTGCCCTCTAAATTCAGTCCTTTTAATCCTTTGTCAGCAAACAACCATCAGAGCAGGACTCTGGCCTGGAGCCCCTTTAACTGGGAAGCCCTCGGGTTCTCAGCCTCAGGATATCCAACTCCAAACCTAAGAAATTAATAAGTGAAGCAGCCTTTCTCCTTTCCCAAGCTGGAAACTGTGTTGGGGGAGAGGATAATGGGACAAAGGGTAATGGGAGAAAAACCGGCTCATTGTTTTCCCTTTGGGTGCAATTGCCTTGCAGAGGCAGAGTGGTCTAGTGGCTAGGGCATGAGACTGGAAGAGAGGAGTGGCAGTAGATTCTACTCCTGCCCCTGCCATTGGGCTGCTGTGTGACCTTAGAGAATGTCCCTTCATCTCTCTGGGCCCCTGTTTCCCCTCCCACTCTTTGCCTATTTTGTCCAACTAAGTCTCTCAGCATGTATGTACAGTGCCTAAGGGTCTCCGAGAGGCTACAGTTATTTGTGATGATACAGGAAAAAAGAAATTAACAAATACCACTTGAAAAGCCGTTCAGAGAGCCAGGATGGCTCACACCAGCTTAGGCCGAAAGTTAGTCACGTCAGGTCCTGTTCGGCACTCCTTATCTTTTCACTCGTTAGTTCCTGACGTCTATGAGAACTGCTAGACACGGGCCCCACTTCTCGGTGCATCCGTCACCTCTACCAGCTACCACTGTACCTCTAGGGGATATAGGGGTGGAAATTCTTGCTGCCAAGAGCAGTGGGAAATCCTCCTCTAGACGTTCTAATTTCAGGCGTGCCTTTAAAGCAGGAGGTGAGCAGACAAGGAAGCTTGCCTTTGAACTAACCTGAACACCGAGGGAATGTCTACACTATAAACACCACAGCGGCATACCTGTGCAAGGCAGCTTGCTACACTTGCTACAGCGACAGAAGGGGTTTTTCTGTCACTGTCGTTAATCCACCCCCTTGAGAGGCGGTAGCTAGGTCAACGGAAGACCTAGTCACTGGTCACTTTTTTTTTTTTACGTGTTACGTAAATCTGAAATTTCAGTTGTTGTTTCCATTTTGCAGGGTTTGAAATGAACCCATTTCTCTTTTTTTCTTTTCTAATTTTGTATGACATTTTTCATTGAAAATGGCTGCTGAGATTTTCATTTGCTGCAAACCAGAATTTACTGGAACAGTTTTGATGACCTTTCTAGAATATTTTCAATTTAAAATGGCATGAAGAATTTTGCAACAAATGCCCAGGTTTGGAAAAAGTCAATAGATTTTTTGCAACATGTTTTTTTGTTTTTTTTTTGTTTTTTTTTAAAGGTCACTTCTCAACTAAAAAAAAATTTAATTTGAAAAACGTTGCCCATTTCTGTACCTTATTCTCCTAGCACTCTGCCTTGTCGCAGTACGATCACATTTTCTTCCGTTCCTTGCCTACCTGCGCTATCTCTGATAATTAATATGTACTGAAGTGGGTTCATACAAAGGCTGTTTTAGATCAGCTTTGTGTTTGGTGGGTTGATGGATGGAGGGTCATGGAGGTGGCATAGGAGACTGAGTGTGTAGTGTTTTAATGTAATCCAGCAGAAACATGTCCCCTTCCACTTGTTTCCTGTTCCAATATGACTACAATTTTCAGTGCCTGTAAACAGAAAGAAAGGCTTTCAGATAAGAGAGAGTCTGGGCTGAGACGGTACTTTTGTGAGAACTAATATGTCAGGCTTACTTGGAGATGAATTGGAAGATAATATATATGAAGAGCTCTATGTGTCATTATATAAAGCAACTCTGAGACAGGGCAATAAAAGGGAAAGTAATCCAATAACCCTGGAGAAGGAAATTCCCCACTTAAATATAATATTACAGCTCTTTGTACTATTAGTGGTTGGGCAGGGGAATAAAACCTGATTCCTCTCTTTCTGGGAAGGAAAATGTCATTCATCAAAGTGGTGTCTTTAAATGGAGGAAAGTCATGGGGGCCTTACACAAAACATCTGCTCTACAAAGAAGTTTAGCTGTAAGCGAGTGTGTGGAAAAAGAAAGATGCAAAGGGAAGGAATTGGAAAATGCCTCCTCAGAACGATCTCAGTATTGTAGTTTGGCTTCTGACATAATTTATGCTCAACCTTCTTCAGTTCTTGATCGTACAAGCACAGTCTGTCCCTTGCTTTCCCTTGTGCTTAGGAGAAGAGTCATTCCAAGATAAAGCTCTTGGAGAGAACATCCCAGGATATTAATTTATTGACACACATACTGCATTACCAGCACGTGTCTGAATTAAGGCATTTAGGTTTTTATACACCTTCAAAGGCCACTGCACCCAACTTCCCCATCTGTTAAAAAAAATTACTGATCCTTACCTTTGTTTGTAAAGTGCTTTAAAAAAATCTATGCATGAAAATCTCAATAGACGAGCTCACTATTATTTCAGGCCAAACTTGACAACCTTTGAGGCATGCTGCAAAAAAGCATTTCTTTGACCAGGTTTATTTTGGAAGGTTGAAGGTATGTTCCTTTGGGGGCTTAAGAGGTTGTTTCGCTGCTCTGATTTATTGGCTGGCCGAGTTCATGCATTATTTGTGTATGATTAGGTTTTTGCTGCCGGGTGTTCGTCATTTGTGATTGTAAGTCTTAATTAATTATTAGGTCATCTCGGGCTCTTTTGTATGACTTTTTTATTAGCATTTCAATCCAAATTAATAATACAAACACTAATTAATACATTTACTATTTTAAACATATTGAAAAGAATCTAGTGATACTGCAGATGGCTCCTATTACCCTAGTAGCTGAGCACCTCCCAACCGTTAATCGATTGAACCTCACAACAGCCTGGTGAGGTAGGGTAGTGCTGTTATCCCTAGTCTGCAGATGGTGAACTGAGACCCAGAGAGACTAAGGCCCAGATCCTCAAAAGTATTTAGGTTGCCCAGCCTCGCACAGGAAGTCTGTGGTAGTAGGGAACTGAACTTTGATCTCCTGAGTGCCCAGCTGGTGTCCTGACCCACCTCCGCCCCTCGCATTCTGCAGCTCATGTTAGCAGGGCCGTATGTATGCCCACCTTGGACTGAGTGCTCTGTCATCCTTCTATTAAGGCAAATAAGGTAACATGCAGGTAGCTGGAATGGTGTATTTGCTCAGAAGGGGCTAAAGCTACAAAGTTAGGTGGTAGATTTCAGCTCTCCCCAGTTCAGGCACAGAGCTGAATAAATAGTGGTAAGGGGCCCAGGTATAGACAGTCTGGCCTAGTGGACACTGCTGGGCTGGTGTTGCAGAGTCCAGGCTGGCCCCGAGGCAGTAGATGGCAAGCCAGGTTCAATAGGCAAGGAGCAGGATAGGGTTAAGAAATCAGGAATAGTCATCAGGCTGAAGTCAGGAGGCAAGAGTCAGGCTGGGATCAGAGACTAGAAAGCAAGGCAAGGTCTGTAACCACAGCAGGCCAAGAGTCTGCTGTGGCTGCCCAGACAACTTCCTGGCCTACCCTCCAGCGTTAAATAGTAAATGTGGGCCAATCACAGGGCAGCAGGGTGCTGTCACTCTGGCCCCTTTGGGCGGTACTTCCTGCAGCGCCTAATCTCCACAGTACTCCTTAGAGGTGCCTCTGCAGGACCTCCCAGTGGTGATGTGGGAGTATCCGCTACCCCAGTTCCTGTAGGGCTAGAATCCAGGCCTACAGATCTTTACAGCAGGGAGGAAGAGTATTTGTAAAACAATTTTTGTGCATTCTGGATTGCTGTTTGATTTGTCTGTGTCCATATCTATTTCACATATATCTGTTGGCAAGTTTTCACGGGTACAGATGTTTGTGGCATGCAACTTTTGGGCCTGTAGACAAGAAGCAGATAATAAAGAAACAAAATTCATTCTGTGCTAAAATTGTTGCGTGTGGAAGAGGTCAATCCCATGCACCCCAAGTGATAAATTAGACACCTCGACTAGCAAATACGTAATACCTGAGTGAATATTTGCCACGAATATGAAACAATTGTGAGCAGCTCATAAGCTGCAATTTGTTCTCACTCTTTCTTGAACCAGTGCTGAATAATGAACACATTGTAAAGAGCAGCCTTTATGGGAGCGAGGAACCAGCTAAATTCACCCCAGGAAAATGTCTGTCTGAGCTCTGCTATGGAGTGCTCAGATCACAGAGTTTGGGCTGGGCTCATCGTAGGGTTGGGAGCCAACATCAAGTTCAGGTTTGAGGCAGGAGGAGTCTATTTGCTACCCGTTAAGGTTGTACGGCATTTGTGTGAAATGGCATCACCTATCTTGCATTGCAAATCTCATATACTAACAAAATCAGCTAATGCAACTGCCTCAAAAGCGACAAACTCAATGCTTTGTGATTTTTCAGCTGTGTAATGGGAGAAGTGACTTGAATCGAGAATTGAAGGTTATATCTTGGAAGGCCAATTCCCCTATTCCCTGCCTGCTGTGGATCAATGGCTAACGCATTGATTATTTCCCTGTTTCCGGAGAGGAATTATTGCATTTTAGTGGAGCACCATCTGGACAACCAGGGGCTGACTGCATTCCCATTGTCCATTCTTGTCAATGTAATGCTAGTTCATGCTGTATGCTGTATTTATATAGAGCCTTGAGAATGACCTTTCATTGACTGTATGCTGAATATCCTAAGGCTCTTAAAGGGTCAAGTCACAAACAGAAATCATAAATCATAAATCACTTATGTTAAGAGTCCCTTGGGGCATTCAGTAAACTAATGTGCAGCCAGGGTAAATATTTATAATCTAACAGGCTATTTTCTGTTTTGGGAAGTAATTGTGTTTGTGTGTATGACTTATAGACGTGTAGATCTCTGCACACGTGGCGTGTGTGTCTGTGGTTTAAATAAGCACACACGTGTGTGTGTGTGTACGTATGCAATGCAAAACAAATGGTGGTATAGTCAACTCATTTATTCATCTTGTATTATCATACTAGTATAATTTATGGTTTAAAAAACCTTGGGGGGGGTTATTGTTCTAAGAGCAGAAGGGAAAAAATCTGTGAACAAAAGCAGTTGGCAAAATTTCACTTGCAAATTGAGCAGGGAAGGAAAATACCATTATGCAACTATAATTTATTCTTGGAAAATCAAGCACTTACAATATCTGCTTGTCACAGGTTAAGTTATAAAAAGGAAAAAAATTAGATAAATGATGAACATGGCAACATTTCAGAGTAAATCACACAGTGAAAGCCTTTGAAAAGCTTGTATGCTCTCTGCACAAAACAGCTGTGGTCATCAGCATGAAAACAGCAACTGCTCTGGGTCTGTGGCATTTGGACTGCAATTGAAAAACCAGGTACAGCACTGGACCCCAAACACATGGCACCATCCCAGTTCGCTTCCTCTCCAGTAAGTCCTTTGTTAAATATACATGAATGACTGTATGAAGCTGAATAGGTTACTGCTTTGAAGGTTACCTAGGCCAGTCTCCCAGACTGAGAAGGGCCTGAATCAAAGTGTTGGATCCAGGCTTAGATTTCAGTTTGCAGTTCACGCCTGTCTCTGTGATGGGCCACATTTGAATGTCGAATCCAAACCCTCAAACTTTTGGAAGTTGACTGTTTTGAAACCCGGATCACATCTTTAGAGCTGGAATTTCAGTTCCTCCCATTAAAGAGATACAAAGGGCCTGATTCTGCTCTCAGGGCAGGATAGTGTAAAGTCCTGATCCAGAAAAGCACTTACCCATGTGCTTAACTTTAACCAGGCAAGTAATCAGGTTGTCGTCCAAAGTTAAGCATATGGTTGAATGCTTTGGTGGATCAGAGTCCAAATCTGGAGTAACCCCACGGATCTCAATGGAGGCACAGCTGGTGTAAGTGAGAACTGTAAGTGAGTCTGACCCAGAGTTTGATCTGGATTGGTTGGGATCCATTTCTTCTTTCAAATGAATCTGCCTCAAACAAAAGCATTTTTTCCACCTCCCATAATAGAGCCTGTTTCAATTGGACGTCAAAACCTTCCTGCGATTTATGCTTTAAGCTTATTTACAGGTTGCAGTAAATCTTTCTGGGGAACTTTACACTGGATCTGAATACCGGATTACAGCGGAGCCTTTCCAGAGTTGTTGTTGTTATGCCGTAGCACGGCCACGCAATTCCTCGCTGGGTGCGCCAGAAGAAGAAACCATGTTGGGAGTGGTTGAAGGACCACTCTTACTTATTCCCTCCTGTATAAAATATTTTGCCACTTTTTGTACTTCCCTCTGACTCTCCTTTCATTGCCTTACCAGAAGAACTTATGGCTTTTTTGCATTTTGTCTGTAATTAGTCTTCTATTCAGTTTCATCCAGGTTAATGACAAAAAAAGAAGTTTTGAAAAACATAAACCAGACAATGGACTTTGAATCAGGATGTCGATTCTGAGGTCTCGTTGGTTTTATACCAATGCACCTCATTGACCTCAGAGGAGTTACTCCTGGCCTACCCCAGAACTCTGAGTCTGGCCCTCTGTTTTTGAAAGATCATGTTTCAGCCAACTGAACTGCACACAGTACTATGGGTAGCTGAGGGGGGACCAGTCCAATTGCATCAGAGCAATTCTGCAGTGAACCCAAGATCAAACTCTTTGTGACTACCCCCTTGGCCCTCAGCCTCATGGGCCCTACTTGGACACCACCCATCTCTTAGGGCACATCTCCACAGCCAGGGGCAGCCTGTGGCAGCAAGCATCCTCGTCTGGGTTGACAGACTTGGGATCACGCTAATAAGCTAAAAACAGCTGTGCAGACAGCGCTTTTAAGTAGCGGCTTGAGCCCACACCAGGCTCTAGGCTAGGCCTCAGAGCCTGAGCCACAACATCTACACAGGTATTCTTAGTGTGGTATCAAGCCAGGCTTATAGACTCGCTGCCGTGGGCCGTGTCGAGGTACACTTAGAGACTCCACCATCATGCTTTAGGTCACCGGAGGGCTGTGCCTTTGCTGATAGGAGTTGAGGGTCTAAGCTTGCTCCCTCTGAAATCTATCTCTGCCCATCTCGCCACGCTTTCTAAACGCACCCAAAAATGTTCTTTACCCTCAGAGGTTTGTTGTTGTGTTTTTTTTTTTAGTTTGACCATTGTTCAGACCCATATTTATTCCCACACCCCAAATGTGTGACAGAGTGAAGGTTGTGTAATAAACCAGCAGGGTTTGAACGTGGAGCCTTCTGTGCTAAAAGCATGGGTCTTGACCACTTCTAAAAGCATGGGTCTTGACCACTTAACTAAAGGAGGAGGAACTCCGTTAGCTGGTAGCAGGAGTAGTAGGTTCTGATCCTCTTCTGTGGACCAGTCATTAGAGGAGGCATAACAGTGTGCTAATGCAGGTTATATTTGCAAGCTGAATACCAAACAGTTCTCCAAGCGGATGCCAAATGCAAATGCTAATTTCAAATACATAATTTTGAACAGGGTGCCATGAAACTACTTAGGGCCAGATTCTGCTCTGGGTTGCCCCCGTATAAACTGTAGTAACTCCACTGATGTCAATTCAGCTAGTTCAGATTTACACCAGCGTAACTGAGAGCAGAATTCGCTGTTATGCATCTAAACCTAATTGGAATGCAGGCACTTTAGTAGTCACATTTTTAGGATGACAAATACATGATTGTGCTTTTTTTATTCCTCTGTAATTAGTACATTCTTTAATGATCCTGTTTCTTGCAGATGTGCATAATATTACTGGTGATCCACATTTCCTTATTTTGGCTGTGTATTAGCAAAATATAACCCGTGTTTAAAAGAAATGTATTTTTATATCATGTATTCCCTTGAGCTTCTTATCGCATTTTAAAGATCCATTTGCAAAGTATCCAATTCAGGAGAAGTCTTTTCCCCTGCAATTTTCGTATGGAGGAGGAAAGCAAATCAGCCTAATGGCGGGTGCAATTATGGCTTGCCTATGTTTCCGTAGTTGTTAGTTATTTCTGTGTTCCTTTTCAAATGCATCTCCATCTGAAATGTGACCAGTCCAATCAGAGAAACCAATCTTGTTTGGAAAGCATAAAAATTTCAAAGCACTTTGCAGTGACAGGTAAATACCTTTCTCCCCAGGGGCTCAAGGAGACTAAAAAGGACGGGGAGCTCTCCCCACGCAAGCAGCGGAAGAGGACTGGGAGAATGCTCATCACAGCAAGCTAGGTAGAAGAGGGAGAATTCTGCTCTGTGCTCCCTTTCTGCTCCTTTTACGCCTTAACCTCTGATTATTCCCAGGTATGGAAGGGTTCAGCGGCTGATCCACCAGCCGATCGAGTCAATGGAAAGACTCTTATTGACGTAAGTGAGGGTTGGATAAGGGCTGAAGTGACTTGGTTGAGACCACGCAGCAGGTGACTAGCAGAGCCATGACAAGAACCACTGGACCACACTGCTTCATGAGCTGGCCCTAATGGTCAAGTCTCCATATTTCACCAAAAAAAACCCACAATCATTCCTACCCTTGGCATCCTTGTTGGCTTTTCTGCTGAGAATGTCAAGGATTTAATGGCCATGGAAACTGACCTAGACCCTCTCTACCTTTCCAGCGGTCCCACTAGAGAAGGAGACATAGAGGTGTTGGACACCAAGGAGATGCTTGCATTACTGGTCCCGCTGCTGTACCTGTTGTGTAGCTACACAAGGACTTCGGTTTCCAGGGCTCCCAATCTGAAATCTTCCCCGAGCACTAAATAAAACTAAGTTTCAGAGTAACAGCCGTGTTAGTCTGTATTCGTAAATAGAAAAAAGAAAAGGAGTACTTGTGGCACCTTAGAGACTAACCAGTTTATTTGAACATGAGCTTTTGTGAGCTACAGCTCACTTCATCGGATGCATAGCATATCGTGGAAACTGCAGAAGACCTTCTGCAGTTTCCACGATATGCTATGCATCCGATGAAGTGAGCTGTAGCTCACGAAAGCTCATGCTCAAATAAACTGGTTAGTCTCTAAGGTGCCACAAGTACTCCTTTTCTTTTTTCTAAATAAAACTAACACATCCCTGCATCTGCCTGTAGCAGAGATCCCATCTGGACAGGGACTTTGCCCCATTGCACTTGTTGGCTAGCGCTCCACACACAGTTTGCCTTTCCTCTGTATATTTGTAGAAAGCAATCCGAATTTTTGTTTTTCTCTATTGGCCCAGTTCCACTCCCATTTGATGTCAATAGACGCAGAGTAGAGTGTTAGTATCTATTTTCTTTTTCTGATCCAATAAGTAAAGTTACTGGATTATAACATAACTGCACTTTGGAAGCCTGATGCTGTACCCATTATTGAAAAGCACATGCCATCCAGCTCTTGATCTAACCACTGGGAACCATCCTGCCTCTCACACCAAGGCCTGGAGGTGTTATTAACCAGTATTACATTTTTCAGCGTGAAGAGTTCAATAATATCTCATCCCCGTTCATTCTGCTGCCTCCCTCTGTTATCCAGTGTCATTTGCCTGTTTAACAGAGGCTATTTAACCCCAGCAGAAGAAAAATACCAGTGACTGTGAACTCACTGATGTGATGAAATGAAACTGAACAGAGGTGGTGGATGTCAGTTGGATCCCTCTGGAGATCACTAAGCACCTCTTGGGCAGTATGGGCAGATCTTATGAAACACCTACAATGATTGCAATTAAAAAGCCAAAAGTCACCACCGGGTGGTATTGGAAATACTGTGTTGGCCTGGACTTTCCTACCACCATGTAGTGATTGCTGGTAAGTGTTGGTTGTTTTTTAAAGAGTGAGAACTGTACCTGTTCATTGTTTAATTTTTATGGGAAAAGCTGAATATGGTGTATGTGATGCCCAGGAAAGAGCAGATTTGTAGACGGGTACTCTGGTCGAAATGGAGCCTCTATGCACTAGCGTTCTGCATGCCGCAGAAATTGCTAGGTATTAATCTATATGAATACTGACATGTCATCAGGGCATACACTGTCTGTGACCAGGTCAGTGCAGGGACGTTATGGCATATTAGGTTATAACACTTTCCTGTGCATTGATCGAACCAGTGTTGGAGTTAGTGGAATATTTATTTATTATATACCTGTAATGCTTGAATTCAAGGGGAACTCTGCATGAAGGCAACATCAGAACATCCCAGCAAACAGTTGTGGGCAATTACAGCCCGGTGGTACCTGTCCTGGGATCCAGGAACACTGTTGTTTTACCAGGCTGGGAGCTGGAGCTCAAAAGAAGATGATGAAAGAGTTATACAGTTGTTCTGAGGGGGCTCTTTTCAGCAGCTGTCTAGGGGCACAGGCTGACACAGACAGACAGACTCTTCAGAGAGAGAGTGTGTAAAGGCATTGGGCCTTCCCAGATCCAGGCAATGGTTAGTGTTAGGGGAAGGCAGGTATTGTGCTTAGGCTGGTTTATTGGTTTTTAAGTTATGTTGCTTAAGGAAGCTGTTTGACCACTAACGATCATGTCGTTGCCCCCGGGGAGAATACAGGGGATTGTGTGTTTCCATGCCAAGAAAGAGGTGCCAGCCTGCACCTGAGAGAGGTTTTCCTGGAGAGCTTGTGGCCTGAAATCCTGCTTGGAGGTTTGGCCAGTGTGCTGTGGATTTAACCCGGCTGTTCTCCTTTCCAGCTTGCCCACGCAGTTTCCGTGGAAGCTCCGTTGAATTGGTCTCTCGTTCTCAGGGCATTCAGATGTTGGCTTTTTTTGAACTTGTCTCTAAATTCTCAAATACTGCCCTGGGCTAGCCAGTGGCTGTTTAAATCACTGCTTTGGACTGCTCAATGGTGTCGTAAACTCTGTTTGCTAAGGCCTAACGATTCCTCTTTAGATTAACAGTTGGGAGAGGGGTGACTTGAGTTCTACTCGCGCTGCTGCCAAGAAGTTACCAAGTGATGACAGGGGTGGCTTACGGACGTACCATGAAATCCCAAGGTGGTTGTGGAAGATACAGGTAGAACCAGAAAAGGGACTCCAGAAAAGTGGCAGGGGTTGCTTCCACATTTACTGTCTGATTTCTAGGTCAAATTCTGCTCAGCTTCCAAGTCATAAGAAGTTTTTTTCCCCCTTAAGTGCCAGCTCTGCTCCATGGGTTCTTTCTGCTTCTTGTACCATTATCAACAGTGACAAAGCTTCAGTTGGAACATAGCTACCAATTCTGTTGATGGTGCACAAAGCAGAATAGACTCCAACTGGGTTTCTCATAGTAGTCCCTGGAGGCCTATTAAGAATCAAAGTTATTTGCCGTTAAATGAGCAGGTAGAACTCAAAGACCCATCAAAAGCAGATTTGTTGAGAAAGAATGTGTCTTTATTACGGTTTCTTTCCTGCATTGCCCACACTTTTACCCTACATTCGAGCACATTGTCCCTTTTCCTTCTAATCCAGTATCAGCAATAACAGATTCAGCACTGAATAGTGTAGGGAACTGTGTTTTCCATAAGGCATTATGGCATCATTGCAATTTAGGTGTGAAGAAAATTAATCCTGTACATGGGGATACAAGGAGGCAGAACTTGTCAGAATAAAAGAGCTTGACAATTAGAAGGTCTAGCCTCCTTTCAGAGCGCGGGGGATTTTCTAGATTCGACCAGTTAGTACTTGTGAATCAAACAGCTTGACTCCATTCTGGAAATCACACACTGGACATACTTCCTATGTCTTTATTGAAAGAAATGTCAGGAAATGGTTATGCTTTCTATCATCTGAACTGCATGAGGCAAAGGAAAAACACAACTGGAGTCTGCTTCAGTGGAAAATACCAGTATCAATGGATGATGCGTGGCCAAGTCTTTATGATCCTTGTCTGAGGAGTCTAGCAGAGAGAAACTGTAGTAAGATGGCCATAGTTTTAGAATGAGTTAAGCATGCCAGATGCCTGCCTCTTAAGGAATGAGCAACCTGTTTCCAAGCTGAATCACAGCTGATGATGATGATCTTTCATTTATATTTATAATAGCACCTTAAAAACTGTTATTAAAATAATCAACAGGGGTTGCATGAGTCAGCCACCTCCTGCAGTGAAATGCAGCAATTGCTTACCAGGACAGAGCAATATTCTTCAAGAGTTTAGCACAGGAAGGCTAGGGGCTTGTAGCCATTGAAAATAGCAGGGGCAATTGAGGTAGGCAGAAAGTAACTCCTTGGGTTGGAATTTGGTCAGGACAGTGGGAGTAACAATGGACAGGACCTCAGATTTGCATCTGGACCAAAAAACTTTATGCTGGAACGCTGTCACTGTTGCACATGCAGAGGGTGGAGGAGAAAGGATGGGGATGGGTGGAGGAGGACTACTTTGGAAATCGGACGATGCTTCCTGTTCTCTGTTAGCCAGGACTGGTCACCCTGTCTCCACTGCAAACAGAAATTGGGTCCTTCTCCAAAAATACATTGTAAATTTTACTGAAAATCCACCATGGAACTGAACTTCCATCTCGGGGCTTTGGAGGATCTGACGAGGCACCTCCCAGCTTTCGGGGAGCTATGTGGTTGGGGAGAAACCACCCTGATCATCGCTTTTCGGAGAAGGAAAGTAAATGGCCTTAGAACCCTTCTGCCTTGTGGTGACCTTTCTGTGAACTATGCCCCCCGCCAGCGGAAGGAGGAGGAGGCCAGCTTTTGGTTGGTTGGCCGGCTCTTGTTAAATGCTCTCTGAGGCCCGGGGCAAGACGAGGGAATGGGGCCAGTGGTGCTGTGCAGCTTTCTAAAGGGATTCTGTATGTGCAATGGGTAATATGAGACATATAGCTCAGGAGTCCATGGGGGGTGGGGGGATGGAAATATGGGCTGTAAAACCCTGGAACCTTTCTACAGGGGAGAGAGGGGGTGTCACAGGCAGAAGGAGCGTAGACCCCTGGAGCCTTCCCAAAGCATGTGTGGAATGAAGGTCGAAGAATGTGGCTCATCAGGTCTTGAAATCCTTCCAGGAGAAGAACTGTGGTGGGGGGAGTGGTTTAAAGTGAGACAGACTGTGGCACTTTGGACCTCTCCTGCCCCCAAGACAACATATTAAATAGCTGACAAAGAGCGTTTTAGATGAGCCGACACCACTGTTCTGAAGCTGCCATTGGACCAGGTAAATAACATGCATCCTTACAGCTTTCTCAGATCCTGCACTGTATTGCCAGACCCCTTTTGCCCTGTCGCTTGGGATCAATACAGCTTCTGCTTTCCTCGGAGTTGCAAGTGTGTCTGGAAATACATTCCTTAGCACCAGGGAGGGAAGTTACAGATGGAGCGTCAGCCTGATCGCTGAAATGTTTCTGCTGTTCTAAACTTCAGTTGGACCCTGAGCCTAATTATACTGCATGGATTTTGTGTTTGAATTAAGAGATGCTCTTGTACTCAGCGTCCTTCCCAGATGGAGGAAACTTTCCCAGCTGGGGTTTTTTGTCTTGGCAGCTTTGGATGCCAGATTAGATGGCATTCCTTCAAAGAGATTCATCCTACTCACTTGCTCACCAATAGCAATTAGGATAGTGAATGGTCTGCCAAGTTCACACGAGAAGTGCCCTATACCCACAGGCAAATGGCTTTCTGACCTGTTCACCAACAAAGCAACAGAGAAATGCCACACTTAGGGCATTTCCCAGACCGGAACTTTAAGAACCGAAGAAAACATTCCTTTTACTTTGCACACCCCAAACCATAATTTCTACGGTCTTCCAGGAACTGCCTGCTAAAGGAGTGTGGTTTTTTTGCATGATCCTGACACCTGTCCTGCACCCTGACCCAGTGGTGATAAATCACAGGAAGAATGTGAGCTATGCCTCAGAGGCTTTGTTTCCTTGATGCAAGAAGTGCTAAAGATCAAACTTACAAATATTTGCCGCATGATTTGTGTTTTTAACAGTCACGTGCAGATGCTTACAAAGAATGAGACATTTGACTTCACTCCTTTATCTCATCTAGTGCATGCTAAATCCTAAACCATCAAACTCATTGCAAAAAGAACAGGAGGACTTGTGGCACCTTAGAGACTAACCAATTTATTTGAGCATAAGCTTTCGTGAGCTGTATATTTCGTGCTCAAATAAATTGGCTAGTCTCTAAGGTGCCACAAGTCCTCCTTTTCTTTTTGCTGATACAGACTAACATGGCTGCTACTCTGAAACTCTTTGCAGACTCACTGCAAATTGACCCAAATGTTTGCTTTTCAGATGTTGGCAAGGTAGATTCACTAGCAGCAATAGTGGCTGGCTGTATCACTTCTGCCCTTGAGTGTGAAAACTAACCTATCAGAGTATTTTTAAGGCAGCTCTCACTTTGGTGCCAAGGCACTGTACAATTTTAACAGGTATCAGAGATCATAAGCAAAATGGCACTATTTCCCTTTGGCCACAGCCCGTGCAATAATGTGGTGTTATCAGGCCGGATACGGTATAGGAGTTCCCAACAGAAATGTTGCAATCATCTGTGAAAAAAAGAGTGGATCTGATTTATTTTCTTAGCGGATGAACACAAGACTGATATGTGGTGGGTCCAGATTTTCAAGAGAGCGCTGTTCCCCTTCAGGCCCCTAAATTAGGGCTAGCTCTTCTGAAAATCAGTCAGGGAGGGTCCTAAATGGGAGCTCGGCTCTCTTGAAAATCTGGACCCAGTTATGAATCCAGAGCCCTTCTGCAAATTCTAGCCCTATACGGCACTGCAGCGGTACCAGGTTAGGCCCCAGTTCCACAAAGCTTTTAAGCAAGGGCTTATCTTTTAAGTCCTCTTGAAGTCAACAGACTTAAGTGTGTGCTGAAATGACTGTTTCCTACCCATGTGCAGGGGGTGTTGTCTTTGCTGCAGCATAAATTCCCAGGTTCAGATTCTGTAGGGGAAGCTTGGGTCTGTTTTGCAAGCCTGTGAAATGGTGACTTTTGCTGGAGAGTCTCCTGGGTCACTAAATCGGCTTTTGTCTTTCAAAACCCAGCCCCAGCCCTGAGTTGCTTGAAATGCAGGTCTCTGAACTCTGACGGGAGGTGGGTTCAGATCGATGGTGCTGGTTCTGCCAGATGTGTGAGTAACCCACTGGTCAGTGTGTGTTACGGGTCCTCTTCTGTGCCAGTCCCTACAGGGCATGAGTCTGTTATAGTCTCAGCTATGTAGACTAGCATCCTTAACTCATGCTTTTAGGCCTGGGGGTCCCAGTTCAATCCCTGGTGCGTTGGCCAAGATGGCAGCCGTCACTTCGACATGAGAATGTTTTCAGTTCTGCCCACCAGTGGTCAATCAACAGGAGTCCACATGCCTCCTCCTGTCTTGAGTGGGAAAGAAATGAAGCCCCAGGGAGAGGAAAGCCCTGTATCTCCTGTACCTGCATACCATCATCTCTACTACAGCCACAAATGCTCAAAATACAATTTAAGCACCTACCTGAGAGCTTAGTGCAATTGAGATTTAATTCTGCATTTTATTCTTCCAGCAGTCAGATGAAATTCAAGTCACCAGCCCGGCGGGTGCAGGGACGCTACTTCTTTTATTATGGTGCCATTAAATTGTTATCCCTGTAACAACATATTTTGAACAAAAGCAGCAATTTGCATAATTCCAAAAGGGCCGAGGCATTGTACATCTTCATCTAGCGCTCTGAAAATGTGACGATAAGACTGAGTTCACGGCCTTAGGATCTATTGCAGGCTGTAATAGTATGTCACATATTAAGGGAACATGTTTGAAACGACATTATATTATTAAAATTCATAACAATGATTTATAGGGGGGTTTTAAAACAGCAGCCTGCCAATATAAATTGGCTTAGGAAAGTCAACTGTAATCCACACAGGTCCAAATAATGACATTTCTTCCAGTATTGCCAAAAGGCTGAACAGCAGAAAATAATCTCCAGGCTCCAGAGATAAGGCAAGTGCCCGAGGGAAACGGGACTGTAAAATATTCATGCAGTTGTAGATTGGATGCTGGAAATAGCTATTCCCAATGGCTGAATTTAGGAACTGATGAATTTAGTTACTGCATCTTTATATTTATCGCTCAATAAACAAGACAGGCCCCTCTGCTACTCCCAGCAACACTCATTTAGCCATTTCGGTGCTAAGGAAATTAGCTTTCTGGACAAGCGGAAGGTTCGTTAATGAGTAGTTTTCATATAAAATTAGGAGAATTTTTGGTTTTTAATCTTTTCCCATTAAAAGTGGGGGATTTTTGATGGCTCTCTTGGAGCAAGGCATGTTTGAATCATGAGACACATCTACCTCTTGGGGATATGAGTTGTGTAGTTACCTGTATGATAATCATTGTTCAAATTGGAAAGGGAAAAGTGCGGGAAAATCCTTTATGCTGAAGCCAAGATCTGGGTTCGAGCTCCAGTGAAGATGATCGCTGCAGAATAGGGCTGAGCAGAGCTACTCAGCTTGAGCTGCTTTTGATTAAACCCTTCCCCCTTTAGGTTCACTTTTCCTGTGCACGGGGTGACTGTCAGCTCGCTGCTCCTGCTGGGACACGGAGTCTGCTCCCTTTGGGTGCTGTCTAAGGAGCCAGACCCTCCTGGCCAAGCAACCTAAGGAAGGGAGTTTGTTCTAGCGGCTTGAATAGGAAAGCGGAAATCAAGTTCCTGTCTCCTCTTGTGACTTCCTGTATCACTTTAACTCCCTGTGCCTCAGCTTATCTCTCTGTGAATTGGGGGATCATGATACTCCCATATCTAGCTCACTAAGTTGTGCTATGAGTTGAACTGAAAAGCTCTTCGGAGTTGGCAATCCCCCTGGAAGTGCTAATATGATGAGAGTCAGAACAAAAATTGCTCTTCTGTCTAGCAAATGGGCTGCGCCAGGGCTATTTTATGGCTGTCCTTAGGGGCTCAAGGAGCTGGGGCGAGGTGGCTTTCTCTCTTCTTACCCCCTGCTGCTCTTCTTTCCAGAGGCCTCTGCATGCCCTGTGATATATCCTCAAGCATCCTCTCAGCGAGAAGTCTGCAGAGGAGTCACTTCAGATCAAATTCATTGGAGCTGATCGGCAGTTCAGTACAACTCGCTCACTAGGCATGCTACCGGCCAAAAGGAAGCCACAGGACAACCCGCTAGCTGGGGGCCGGGAGAGGGGGAGGCCTTTTGTGAGAGTTTTTCCTAGAGAGAAATTTTCTTTTGATTCAGGTGTGCAAGGGCTCCCTAGCATGAGTCTTCTGCAGGGTTAGGGCTGTGAGTGAAATGTCCCCATTTCCAGCTCATCAGAATGACAGGCTGGAGACTGGTTAGTCTAGGGCGGTAATGTGCTGGGCATCCTAATGCAGCTACAAAACAAATTAAATAATGATCGTACCAGGTTGCTCCATATTGTCAGGGCCCCCTGTATGCTGGGATTGTGCCATGACATAATTTGCTACCTTTTAAATTGCCACAGAGTTGTGATCCAGAATCTAAAGTTGCATTTAAAAAACATCAAGACTCTGTATGGTTGAGAAGATACTTTTAATTTTCTTTGTGAAGGTTAATTGATGCCAGAGTCTGCAGACAGCCTGAACCAATAGCTCTGAGACCTGTGAACTGCTTTCCTTTGTCTCACAGTTGCACTGATACCGAAGCCTGACGATGGCCACTTAAGTTTCTTCGTTAACTATATTTCACTGCTGCCAGTTTCAGCAGAAAAATCCAGATGTGCGTATTTGTCGTTGTTGGAGGCAGGGGCAAATGGTGGGGTGGAAGGAGAAGTGGGGCAGCTTGTTGTTGTCCAGGGTTGCTGGAGTGCAGAATGAAAAATTCAAATACTCCCACACACTCATTTCTCTAGGTTTAAAGCTTTTTTTTGCCCCAAAGTGGGAAGAAATAGGAGATGCATCCCCGAGACCAAATACCTCACCGCACCTCTCATGTTTTCCTAAGTGCCATTCCACGTAACTGTCCCTTCCCAATGCTGTTAGCACTGTCAGTGCAGAATCCTCCAGCACAAGGAACATTTGAAATGGGGGGAGCAGTAGGACATTGCATTTAATACTCAAGTAAATAAACAGAAGGAATTCTGTACTGGTTGGACTGGACTGAGCAGCACTGAAGGCCCCAAATTTTAACAGTATCCGCCCATTGGAGAGGGCTAGCTCAAGACACCACAGACTTGGAGCTCAGAATTGCAGAGCACGCAAAAATCTAGCTGAAGTCAGTGGAGGCTGTGGTTGCTGAGCACCTCTGGGCTCTCAGGTGTCCTAAGTGAGGCCCCAGAATGAGAAGATACATTGGTGGGATGGGTTGCTGCCCCCCCTCCGGGTGCCACCTGATACACTGGGGTCCCACTGAGCCTGCCCGTTCCACCAGCCTGGGCTCCTTCACTCTGTCCTGTTGTGCCAGACCCTCAAGCCTAGACAGCGCAAGCTCATGAAGTCCACTGCATCCCTCAATGTGGAGGAAGATATGCACAGCTTTCTGCCCCCACCCCGTTATGAATTACACAAACTGATTGTAGAATAAACAAAAAATAAGTTTATTAACTACAAAAGGTAAATTTTAAGTGATTATAAGGGATAGCAAACAGATCAAAGCAGATTACTGAGCAAATAAAACAAAACACACAACCTGAGCTTACTACACTAAATTAACTGGTTAATAGTAGCATTTTCTCACCCTAACTGTTGTTTTATGCAAGTTGCAGGTTTCTTGAAGGTAAACTGCACTGCTTGCAGCTTAAATCTCCAGGTATTCCTTTCACAGGCTAGATCTTTCTCGCCTGGGCTCAGCCCCTGCCTCTCCCCCAGCTTAGTTCCTTTGTTTCTTCAGGTGTTTTCAGCAGTCTTCCTTCTTGGGCAGGGAGGCAGTGGAGAAGAACCAAGATTAACTCACTCCCCACCCTTAAATAGGATTTACATATGGCAGGAATCCTTTGTTTCCTAGTTTGACCCCCACCCTCTACTAGCAGTTCAAGGTGGTGTCCAGTACCAGGTGACATGATCACATGAACCTGCAGTGTCAAAACAGCATCTCAGGAAGCTTCTCAGGAAGGTGGGAGATCAGTATCTTCAAAGTCGTATTGTCCTTCCTCATGGCCCATCCAGGCTGATTCCCTACTGTCTGGTGGGCGTTCCCCAGCTACAAACACTTTTGCAATTGACACAGAGTTAATATTCCTAACCTCAGATACAGAAATGATACACGCATATAAACAGGATAATCATATTCAGTAAATCAGAACCTCTCCAATGATACCTCACATGACCCATCTTGCACAAAACATATCTTCGTTATGTCATAACAGCATTATAACCATATTTCTATGAAGAATGTGGGGTAGAGCGTCAACATTGGCTATAATAGATTTGCTCAAGGTGTCAGAGAGGCACTGTCAAAGCTGGGATTAGAACTCAGGCCTTCTTGGTGCTGTGCTGGCATTGTGTGACCATAGCGCTCTGGCTCAAATAGATGAACAGCTTGAAAAACACGGTAAAGAGCATCTCAAGCACCCTGCATCCAGAGCGATTACTGAGCACTGCATGCGACTGGGGCACTATGGTAATGCAAATGATATCCTAAAAGTGCAGGGTGATGTTGGGTAAATGTGGTACCCCGCTGGTGTTAGGAAGAAAGGGGAAGTTTGCTAAGTTACCTACCCCCTGCAAAACGGCCTGTTTTAATTATATAGCCTGTTAAAACAAAATGGGTTTGCTAATGTTCTTGTTTTGATTCAAACCCCCATGAAAACAGGAGGGTTTGTGATTACACGTGGCTCTTGGGCAGGCGGTATCTTGGCTGATCTTGCTTTTCAGGCCGCATGCCAAACAGAAATGACTGTTTTTAAAATAAAACAGGCATTTATTTAGCAGTTTATCCTTGGCCAAACATGATGCTTTCATCGGGCAACCCTGCAACTTGCTGTGCTGTGCAAAGTGGGTGCTGTGAATGGGCCCGAGGTCCTTGTAAAGGAATCGTGGGGCTTCCTCATCCCCAAAGGCAGGTGGCAAAACCACGTCAGACTGCTAGGGGAAAACAGCTTGTTAACAGCAAACTCTCGCATCATTCCTAGGCCCTCGAGGGGGAAAGCCCCAGCAGAAAGGTGCAGAGGTGTGTCATTGCAGCAGAGCTATGATCTGAAGCAAGAAGTCAAGGGATCATTGAAGTCCACACGGTTCCTGTTTGTAGCTGAAATGGGGAAGGGGAATCTGACCAGCCAAGCATCAAGGTAGCCTTCCAAAGAGTCATCCACAAGAGAAAGGGCAGCTGAAAAGCAAGGATGAGACGAAAAGTTTTATATTGAAGGGTTGGAAACTGGCACCTTCCATTGTGCGCTCCCAACCCCTTCTCCAATTCTGGCATCTGACCTGAGACACACAGCCCAACTCCACCCACAAATATCCAATTGTCTGACAACAACGGATGCACAAGGAGCGTATAACTAAAACATCTGTTGCCTCGGGACGAGGGCGTAATCCCACTCCCACCAGGCTGATGGGCTATCAATCGATGTCTCTCCCTACAGAAGGGCTGGCCGTTTCAGGGCTGCTTATTTGCATACAGCTGATGAAGATGTTCCAGCTCTTGATTTTTAAAGATTATTTTTCAGTGCAGAGAACATCACTATAAAGGTTTTACGACATCCCTGTCGAAATTAAGCGAAGATTCATAAAAGTGTCAGCAAATGAAACCATTATGCCCTAACTGTATTAAAGCTAAAATGACCTTTCAGATAGTTGGGATTTTATGGTATATTATAAATTCTAAAAGATGAGTTGCCAGTGTTATAAGTAGGACATTAGGAGTAACATCTTTTCCAGCAATACCTTAGACAGCAAATCCTGCAAGTCTCTATCATTTGCCTGTTCAGCCTGCTCAGACTGAGTATTTGAAGGTGTTTTTCATTCTGCGTTGGCAAACTAAGCAATCATGCCGACAACCTTCTATTTACACTGACTCTCAGCTATCTGCGCTACCCTGTGGGCAGTTGCCTCAGTTAACTTACCCTATTTTCTTCACTATTTCTTTACTAAATATAAACTCTTCAGATGAATGTTTCCATCAGACATTTGAAAGGGACCGAAAAATCATCTGATCAAAATCAAGAATGAAATTTCTTTACCTATGTTACCAACAACACCTTAGATTGTTACAGGTGAGAGAAATCTCAGATGTACTTGTCTCTAATGCCAGTATTGCCATCATTCCAGAATCATGAGTTGGGCCCCCCAAAATGATGAGATTGAGTTAAAAAAGCATGAGATTTTAAAAATAAATTTGCAGGGGTGATTATTTGCCTTCTAGGATTTTTTTATTTGGGGGGGGGGGTTCATGTTTTCAAACTTTGCTCTGCCACCACGAGAGCTTGAAATGTACTTTGTTTAAAAAAAAAAGCTGAGATTCTTATGTAATCACATGACCTAGGGGCTGCAGTGTTAAGAAAAACAGTAAATATCGTAAGACTTGCGATTAAATCCAGAGAGCTGATAACAGTGTAATATTCTTTCAGCATGGGCAATGGAAATCGGCAACATCCCTTTCACTTGTGTTTATAGTTAGCTTCCAAATGGTTCATTCTGTTTTGTTTTGTTTTTATTTAAGAACAATTTCAAGCTTTTGTTTAGAAACAGGCCATTTCATTTTGAAATGTCATTTGGCAGCTCCATTTTGTTTCGGCCAATACATTTAAAAAATCAATGATTCTCTCGGCTCCACTTTCAGAATATTCAGTGCTGCCACGTCTGAGCTTCCAACAGGACTGCGAGCTGCTTAAATGTTTTAAAACAACTGTTTTCATGAGAAATTTTTTTTAATTGTTGAATCAGTTCCACTGGTCTTAACTTTATTAAAGCATGTTTTTACAAAATTTAAAATTGGGGCCAATTAATTAAAATTGGGGCCAAATGAATTAAGAGTGTCCCTTTACACTGACTATCTAATTCTGCAAATGAAGGGAGACCCCGCTTGTGATAATGCTCATTCCATGCGTAATAACGTTTTTTCCTTCTTATCAGGTGGATTTTAGTTTGCTAATTATCTAGGTTCCAAAAAGATGGTGCAACCAGCAAACTTTTTTTTAAAAAAAGTAAAACATTCCACCAAAACAACATTAAAATGAGCATCCTTTCTCTAGCCTCCTTTTCTTGAAATAGAGAATTCTTTAGCAGTACAGTATAAAACTCAGCTACTACTGATGATGATGATCAATAGGCCTGAATTCCATTTCCGGCTCTTCTCCTGATTTGTTGAGCGACATTGGCCGAGCCAGCTAACATATCTGTGACTCAGAGTCCCTACCTGTAAATTAATACATTGCATCTCTGTAGTGCCTCTTACCAGAGAATCCCAAAGTGCTTTACAAACGTTAGTGAACCAAACCTTACACACGCTAGTGAGGTAGGTCGGGGATATTGATCAGAATGTTCCAAAGTGATTTAGGAGCTTACGGGTAAAAATTTCAGAAGTGCTTATGTTCCATTTTCAAAAGTGATTTAGGGCTGCATTTGTAAAGGTATTTAGGTTCCTAAAGAGGAAGATTGGTACTTAGTGCAGTTTTCAAAAGGGCCCAGGGGGTCTGATCCTCCAAGGTATTTAGGTGCCTAGCTCCCATGTATTGCAATAGGATTTAGGTGCTCTTGAAAATCTAACTAGGTGCTTAGTGAACATATTTAAGTGCCTAAATACCTTTAAAAATCTGGCCTGAATTGACTTAGATGGCTCAGTTCCTGTTTAAAAGATGACTCAGGGGCCTAAGTCTCCTTGAAAGTCAATGGGGCATAGGCTCTTAAGTCACTCAGGTGCTTTGGAAATTTTTACCCAATATCCCCAGGCTATAACTGCAGAAATTGCAGCTCAGAAGGGGTAAGGCCAACATCTTCAAAAGAGGCCTATGATTTTTGGATGCCTCCATACGTGAGTGCTTCAAGATGAACACCCAAAATCTGAGGCCACTTTTGAAGATTTTGGCTTGATTTACTCAAGATCCCATAGCAAAAGAGACGGGAATTGGACTTAGATCTCTTGGATTTGTGCATGGATCACAATATCACTGGCGAGTGGTAAGGTCACACCATTAGTGTCTGTAAGGTGCTCAGCTCCTCGGGTGGAAGGCACGCTAGCAGGGCAGAACATGACTGTATTTCCCACTGTTTCTGATTGCCAGGAGGTGAGGCCCAGCTAGGCATCTAACCTCCATTGAAATCTGGGCACTGTGTGTCTAAAGTGACCTCCCTTCCTTTGGGATCACCCTGTTGTCCACCCTGCAGGACTTGCTGAGCGACACAATTCACCTTGTGATGTCACAGACGTGGCCATGGTAATGGATTGTGAGGCTACAACCATGGCTGAATGAATCAGAACTGCACGTAGGAACTGCACTGGGATTTCATCGATACCCCTCCTCAAAGCCCCCCTCTGTGGGGTCAGCCCAAGTGTTTCTATCACACTTATCACCGGTGGTGTTGAAGAGCTTGATACTGCACCAGTAAAGCTAAGTGGAGTTTTCCGTTAACGTGAATAGACGCATGCTCAAGCCCTAAATATCTGACACCAGTGATAGAAAGCCAGCAGCTCATCCTGCTCTCGATCTCCTTGGAAGGAGCCATCGGAAATAAGCAGCAGACAGATTTTTGTTGGCCGTTAACGTTCAAATAAAGCCAATTTAAAGTACAAGTGACAAGGGTTCTTGAGCTAAACCATTCTGCAAGCCTTTCCCTTACAGCAGATAATTACTTCTGACATTAGCTAATTGCATCTGCATTCCTAGAGCTAGGAAAATTGTGCCATTCAGAGCAGACTGTGCTGTGCCGGGGCTGATTTTCTACCCAACTGAGCAGAACTC
This sequence comes from Natator depressus, assembly GCF_965152275.1. Lineage (NCBI taxonomy): Eukaryota > Metazoa > Chordata > Testudines > Cheloniidae > Natator > Natator depressus. The sequence continues at coordinate 77,165,993 of NC_134243.1, forward strand.
ATGAAAAATCATTTGCATTTATTGGGAGCCTTTTACATTTGTCAAAAATTAAGCTAACCCCTCCCCCCGTAACAAACCCTTGGGGTTTGGCCTCCCTGATTGCGCTAATGCTAAATGAGCAGTCAAGAAGAAGGGTGGGCTTGCATTTGAAGGCCTGAGCCTGGGACTTGAGAGATTAGGGCTCAATTCCCAGCTTTTCCATAGATGTCCTCTGTGACCTTGGGCAGGTCGCTTTGTGCCTCAGTTTCCCCATCTGTAAAATGGAGATCGGTGCGGCTTCTTTTGTCTGTCTTGTCTATTTAGATTGTGAACACTTGAGGGCAGGGACTGTCTTCTGCTATGGGTATGTACAGCACCCACTCCAGTGGGGTCCGGATCTCAGATGAGGTGTCTACCTGCTACTATACTCCAAATAATAACATTGAGAAGCAGCATTGTCTAGCTAGTAAACCAGGGGACTGGGTGGCAGGAGACCTGTGTCTTGCTCCTCTCCATACCTGCTAGTATACTCCAAATAATAACATTGAGAAGCAGCATTGTCTAGCTAGTAAACCAGGGGACTGGGTGGCAGGAGACTTGTGTCTTGCTCCTCTCCGTAGGTCATCTGATCTCTATATGCCTCAGTTTCCCCAGCTGTTAAATAGACATATTACTATAGACCCCTCTTTGTAAAGTAGTTGGGTTTGTCAGGTGAAAGGTGCTCCATCATGCACGTTGTTATTAGAAACAGAACCCAGCACACTGGGAAAGAATGCTAAGAGTTTCAGTGTCATTATAATTGTCACTCCCACTTGGCATTAGTCAGCCCCTGAAACTCTAAACCTAGCCTCTGGGGTGGTCCTACCCTAGGTACTATAATAACAATGCCTACTAGATCCCTCTGGCACCATTTCCTAGCATGCGTGGAGTCAGGGGTGGGGACAGAATGGAATAGAAACTCCTTACTGAGGGAGGTTTTGGGTAGATTGATTTAGACGGACAGTTTGCAGGGCCAGTGATAATCAAGGGCTGCTTAGCCCTTTGTGAGTGGGGACAGCCTGACTCAGAGACACAGAGACTGCTTTTAGTTTCAGTTTTGAGCTTGAGTGAGAAGCAGAACGCTTCAAGGAGTCTCCGATTAACTCCCCATCCTGTTGAACTGCTGTGGGATCTAATGCACAGGTCAGGCAGTTCCAGCCCTGCAGAGACCAACCTGGCACTGGTACCAAGACCTCCACAGGACTCCAGACCAGGGACAAAGCTGCTGTAAGAGGGCTCATTTTTATGTTTAAGCCGGCCAGCATTCACAGCACTGCAACTGTCCGAATCTCCGGACTCATCCTCAGTGTCCCATCTGTCTGGGAAAGTGCCAGGGAGGGCAGAGTTGTAAGTATTAGGAGGTGGTAGGATGACCAGACAGCAAGTGTGAAAAATCGGGAAGGGGGTGTGGGGTAATAAGGGCCTCTATAAGAAAAAGCCTCAAATATCGGGACTGTTCTTATAAAATTGGGACATCTGGTCACCCTAGGAGGTGGGGAAATCGGTGATTTGTTGATGTATTAGTACTTACCTTCCCCAGATCCTATTTTCCTGCTTCCAATAGTGTCATATTTTTATTTGTTATTCCCCCTTTGTTATGTTGTTATTTTAGGGATGAATCATTTCTTTGTTTGGATTTGTGTTGATGGATTTTATTGTTTCTTGTGTACTGGCTTTTATACTCCTTCCCAGCATTGGTAGCATTATTCATTTCCCCAAAGGACAGCACCCCTTATAGGCCAGGCACAGTGAGGAGTCACCTTGCGTGGAGGCACCAGGCAACACAAAAAGAAACCCAACCCATGCTAGGAGAGGAGAGAAGTCACACCCAGTAGCAAGCACTGGGGACGAGGCTTGAGCCACACCTCTGGGGAGGGGTAACATAACTCATGGTTTGCAAAGCAGCACTCCCCAAGCGAAACTGCATCGTAAACTTTGACATGAAGAACACATCCCATATAGTCTTATGGAGTTTAATGGGACTGGCAGGCTCCATACGTTATGAGCTAGTGCCAGCCTAGAAAATCCTCATCTCATTTAGACAGGCTTTTAGGAGGTCCACTGGGCTGAAAATGTTTCTATTATGGGTAGGATGCTTAAAGCCTTGATTCCATCAGCTCAAGTAAAGCAGTAATACCAGTGTGACCTCTTGGGATACGTGGTTTACTCAAGCATTCCCAGTTTAGGTTTTTATTGCCGAGTACCTTCTGTCTCTCATTAAAAGCATATTACTACTAACATAGAAAGCCATTCAGATAGTGGATTAAGAAAAAAGGGGGCAGGGGAAATCTTATTACTCTATACTTAGCTGGATGGATTCCAAGGAAATGTGTTCTGTGTTGAAAGAGTAGCACAAATTACACAGTGGACAGATCTGGGAGTGCGGGTGGGGCAGGGCAGTGGGAAATAATTGAATTTCAAGCCCCATCATGGGCTGGGGTTTGTTTGCCTCTGACTTGTCTGGAAAAAGCAGCCTCTTTGTACCATGAGGGAATCTTTTGCCACACACCATAAGAGCTGCTGAGCATGGAACAAGGTATCAGCACTGCGAACTGCGGTTCTATCCGTGCAAACATTTTTATGGAGAGGTGTTTGGAGAGCTGGTGGGGAATGAAATGTCCCATAGTGGGAGGGGAGGCAGTGGGTGCAAAGGGAAGGGGCTTACTGGGACTAGGGCATGTCTTCACTGGGGGGGGAAAGCATGTGTCTGCTGTGGGATAACCAACTAATGCTTGTTAGCTATGCTGCTGTAAAACCAGTACCCACAAGGCACTTTACGGCAAGATCAACCCCAGGCAGGGGTATAGTGTTGACCGTGGTTAACTACCTTGGGGTAAGCCCCGTCTGCACTTACAGAGAGAACTATCATACATTTGTTATCTCGCAGTAAAGACCCAGCTTGTTAAGCAGTGAAGACAAAGGCCAGGTCTACACTAAAAAGTTAGGTCAACCCAGCTACGTTGCTCAGTGGTGTGAAAAATCCACCCCCCTGAGTGAAGTAGTTAAGCCGATGTAACCCCTGGTATGGACACTGATGGGTCCACAGTAGAATTCTTCCGTTGACCTAGCTACTGCCTCTGAGGGAGGTGGACTAACTACAATGAGGAGAACCCTTCCCATCACTGTAGTGAGTGTCTACACTGAAGCCTTACATGGAAGGTACTGGAGAAGTGCAAAGTATTTTCAGAGCTAGTCAAACAATTCCTAGATAGAAGGGACCATTAGATCACCTCGTCTGATCTCCTGTATATCACAGGCCAGAGACTTACTCCCCATTTACTCCCAGTACATTTAGAAAACTGGAACATTTCTCTCTCTCTCTCTCACACACACACACACACACACACACACACACAAAATCCATCCCTTTTTTTCCATTGAGAGTCAGAATTTCTGTGTCATTTTTCGCCAGAATTTTTCATGAATGGTTTGTGGAAAGTCCAGTCTGGTTTTCCCCCCCCCAATAAAATTCAAAATGTCAATGAAAAATGTCCTCAAACTGTGACAAGCTCTAATTGTGATTACTCCTAACCAGTGACAAGCACATCACCTGACTCAAAAGGCCAAAAGACAGGGCAGGTGCTGCATGTGGCCAAAATGCGCTCTCGTGTTGCTAGTTGTGATCATTTTGCTGCTGCTCCTTGTAGTCACCGTAGCGAAGGCTTGAGCCTGTAACCCTGATTCAGGCTAGTGGCCTTAACTCCTATGAAGAGCCCTAAGTCATGCCATGGAATCCAGCAGAATGACTCAGAGAAAGGGTGACCGGCTGAGGTTCTGTGTGCCCGGCCTCTCCCCTCGGCAAGCTGGGTGGCGTGTAGCATACACCCAGGAAAATGCACAGGTTTTAAAAGCTAATCAGCCTGGCACGGCCGAACACGTTAATGGTTCAGCCTGGCGAGAGGCATATATTCTTCACAGTAAAGGTAACTAACCACTGAGCCATTCATCGTAATGGTGTCTCCATTGTTGGCAATGTTCAATCGAGATTAGGTGTTTTTCTAAAATCTGCTCAAGGAATTATTTGGTGGGAGGTTCTCTGGCCTGTGCTTTATGGAACATCCGCCTAGATGATCTCAATGGTCCCTTCTGGCCTCGGAATCAGAGCCTGGGCCAGATTGTGCCCATGGTGCTGGGGGGGGGGGGGTGGGAGAGGGCGCTGGAAGGACCACGTGGCAGCCAGAGTCCCTGGTCCGAATTCTGGATCGCTTTGCCCCCGTTCCCCTGAGGGCTGCTGGGCAGAGGGTGGCTTGGGAGAGGATGCAGGGGGCCCCCACTCCCATTCCTTTCGCTGGGGCTGCTGGCCCTGCCTACAGTCTGTCGTGTCATGTGTCAGGCATGCATATGGCAGTGCTAGGAGAGAGCAAGGCCTATACTCTGGAGCCATCCCAGTCCAGGGTGGGGAAGAGATTATATTTATTCTCGCCCTTTGCCAGGGCTTCCAAGCACACACACTACAACCTTTTGGTGTGCCCAGCACCAGCACAATGGAGCAGATCCTGAGCATGATATTCCTGTGGGAGCTGCAGGTGCCTTTCAATTGCACATACACCAAAGCACCGTGTTCATCTCCAGAATGTCACTGACCTTTAAATAAATGCCAGTTGACCGTTTAAAGAGTGGTATTGGAATGTGACTAAATATGAATTTATTGTTTCCATGACAACTCCCTGGCATAATTAAGTAACGAAGGAGAGCTCATTCCTTAGATAGGGAAAACAAAAGTTCATGTAGATTCAACGCGATCATGAATTTTTTGAGGCCTCCTGAATTGATTGTAGCAGTTGGACGACAACAGTGCTGAACCTGCTGATGGCAAGCATTACCGAATGCTCTTTTAGTAACAGCAAAGTTTACACAAGCCGAATAGGGTTTGGGTAGAGGCTGGCCATGAAGGTGGGTTTTTTATCCTAAAACAGTAAGAAAAACAGGGCAGTGAGTTAATGCCGCAGAGCCCATTTGTGAGCGTTCGCTTCCTTTTAGAAAGCTGGGAGAAACCAGGTGTGTACAAGTGAGAAGCCACCAGAGAGTTAATCTGAGGATCCATCAGTAGCACGGTGCAATTCACTCACCCACCCTGGACCCTGCTCGTCTCTCTGGAACTCAGGTCTCAAGCCAAGCGCCCACAAATTGAGACAACTAATATTTGTGGACACTTTTGAAAACTTCGCTCTACGTGACTGTGCTGAGCAAGTGTTAGAGGCCCCATCTCCTGACTATGGAGCCACGTTCCCCTCCTTTTTCTCTTCTGCAGCATCCTTTAAGGGCCACTGATGCCCAGAGCCCATATTAAAAAGGCAACATGCGGGAGCAGTTTGCAATACGGTTAGTTCCTGTTGCACTGACAGAGGAACAGTGTGGTCTCTCACGCACTCCAAAACCTGTGGGCAAATTTTGCCTTAACCTTAGCATCCATTTTATTAACATGTTAAAAGGGGCTGCCTTTGAAGAGCAGAACCACTAGAAAAAAGCTGGTGAGAAAGGGCTTGAAGCTGAACGCGCGGCAAAGCACTTAGCCACGTGCTTGACTTTAACACAGGACTAGTGTCATTGATGCCAACAGGACCTAGGTGTTTGCTTAAAGTTAAGCATGTGTTTATGTGCGTTGCTGGACTGGGCCATGAATAAGAATCATTGTGGATCAGGGGGGATTTCAGCCTCAGACGTATTCCAGGTGTGTGAGTTGCAGCAAAACCAGCCCTTGCAACAGTCTGATTGTCCAGAGATACAGACAGGAGGCCAGTGCCAGAGACACAGATGGAGTGGAGGAGGGAGGGACAAAGAACCAGATCTTCAGCTAGTATAAGTCAACATGGCTCCATTGACTTTAATAGAGCTCCACTGAGTTATACCCGTGGGAGATCTGACCCAATGCCTAAGCCACTCGCTGTTGTTATATAGAGTGGGCCAGACTCTCACCCAGTTTCTGCCATCTGAGCATCTGGCCCTGTGTGTGTACTGACATCACTGATTTGGCTACACCACCTTCCCTTCTTTGCACAGCAAGAGATGCAAAAAAGTTTCCTTCACGCTGCTTGAGAGCTTCTCCTGTGCAGCATCTGGAACTAATCGACAGGCCCTAAAACACTTTGCTTAATTGGTAAGTCTTCGCTCGCCATTTTTAACATAGTTAAAATCATTTGCAAAACTTGACTTTCCCTGATTGCTCTTGGCACTACACTCAACCTTGGCCAAATGTTCCAGTGCATCGTATCGGCCCAGCATGAGCTCACCAGAGTGCATGGCACCCATGACCCGAGCGGTGTAAGGGGAATGTATTCATACAGCTGCTGAGCTTCCTTCAAGTTGTAAGGATAAGGTCTCTGTCTGCAGCCATATTGTGAGGCCTAAAGCCTAAAACCTTCATCTGTAGCCAGATTAAAAGAGCAGCCGAGCAGCAGCCATTAGCTGAGAAGCAGGAAGTCACATCCCCACATTCCATGTAAATTACATTAAAACAATGTAATGGCAGGCTGATAAGAAGGAGTCCCGGTCCTAATGGCCCCCACTGTCACCAGATAAAGAAACAGATCTTCAGATGGTTAAAGAAAACTTAGTTTGATGGCATCCTGTCTGGCAAGCAATCACTTCTCAGTAGTTGTGGTTGTGAAACCCTCATTTCTTTATTGTTTTGTCATTATGGTCCCCACTTCTCTATTGTCTGTCTGATCTCTGTCTGGTTCTTTGGTTGTTTCTGTCTGTTACATAATTAATTTTGCTAGGTGTAAATTGATTAAGGTGGTGGGGTAGGATTGGTTAGAGAATTTTGTTGTGATATATCAGGATTGGTTAGTAAAATTCTAGTATAATGCTTGGTTAAGGTACAACTAAGCAGGACTCAAGTTTCACTATATAAACTGGGGTCCAAAAGGAAGTTCTTTGGGAACCAACTCCAGGACACCACCAAAGATCAGAGCTGCCAGACCTCAACACTTTGCCAATGACACCATGCAGAAACTGGAGTCCCCCAGATGGACCTGATCCTGACTGGCCAGCAGGGAAAAGTTCATCTGTCTTATCAGGCGTGGTGAGCATTGTTTGTGTAGCGTGTGCAGTCTGGTTTTGGTGATTGCTACTAAATAGAGGTTCCGTAGGATATTACTGTGTAAGGCTCTTTCATTGGTAAAAGACCCTGCAAACCTGCAGAGGGTAAGGTTACGCCTGAGCTGATAGAAGCAGGAGGGTGAGGGGTGCCTAAACGGGGTTACACCTGAGCCCTAAGAACAGGTGGGTGCCCTAGAGTGTGTGAGTAACAGAGAATTTTGTGCTGGTAACAAAGTTAAGTCTTTTTTTTTTTTTTTTTTTTTTTACTCAACAGCCTTTTGTTTCCAATGGGGATTGTATTAATTTTTTGTCCACTGGGAGATGGCGAACTAAGGTGTTTACACATAGGATCCATTATCGTAGGTTCATAGATTCCAAGGCCAGACAGAACCACTGTGATCTTCTAGTCTGACCTCCTGTATAGCACAGGCCAAAGAACCTCCCTGAAATAATTCCTAGAGCAGATTGTTTAGAAAAACATCCGATCCAGATTTACAAATGGTCAGTGATGGAGAATCCACCATGACCCTTGCTAAGTTGTTCCAATGGTTAATTACTCTCACTGTTAAAAATTTACACCTTATTTTCTTGCTGAATTTCTCTAGCTTCAACTTCCAGCCATTAGATCATGTTATCTCTTTGCTAGATTGGCGAGCTTATCAGGATGCTGGCAGAACAGGTGCCAGCTCATGCCAAGGCCCCGGGCCTTACCGAACACTGGCAAATGCATGGCTGGAAACTGGTCTGGCTGGCCTGTGGGTTGGTGTAGATATTAGTGTTATTAGAATGTGTTTAGACTTTATGGAATGCTTGTCAGATCCTGCATGTAATATTTGTATCCCCCACTATAAGGTCATACTTATGTGTTTGCTCTAGAACTGTAAAATGTTTGTTCTGAAACTCTGTAACTCACCAAACCAGAAAAACTTCACCCAATGCAAAATGCTGGATCCTGAAAACCGGTGTTCTCTCCTGCCCATCAGGAAGGACGACTGAATCCAAATGGGCCATAGTGGAACAAAGACTTTCTTGACGGCTTCCCCTACCCACCAAGGAAGAGGTCATGTGCGGAAGCTTGGTCCCTAGGGAGAATGGGGATAAAAATCTCAGAGCAGAAGGGATTAGGATCTCTTTATGCCGTTTGGACTCTAAGGAGCAAAGATTCCTAAACAAAAGCAAGAGCTCACCAGGACTAACCTAATGGACATACAGAGCTGGGATATTTCAGTCGCGCTATCACCATCTGAAACTTAAGACTGCAACTCAGTTGTGTGTGTGTCTTTATCTGTTTTTACCTTGTAAATAACTCATTTCTTTTTCCACGTTAATAAATCTTTAGTTAGTTTATTACAGGATTGGCTATAAGTGTTGTCTTTGGTGGGAGATCTATGGTGCAAATTGACCTGGGATAAGTGATGTGTCCTTCGGACTGGAAGTAACCTGAATATTTTGTGATCTCTGGTGTAAAGTGACCATCTATCACGGAGTTAAGCTTGCTTGGGGGCTGCATAGATCGGAATGCCCAAGGTGCTTGTCTGTGTCTCCATTTTAAGGCTGTATAGTGCCTTAGGAGTTTACACGTGTTACTTGGTTGGTGAAATCTAATTCTAGACCAGCAGTGTCCAATACGTTCATCACTAGCCACATGTGGCTAATAGGCTATTGGCTTGTGGCTAATGCACGTGGCTTTTTTATAATGTGGCTTAATGTGGCTTTTTTATAATGTGGCTAATAAGAAAAATTCAAAACCACAAGTGTGGCTAGCATTGAATTTCTATTGGACACCTCTGGTCTAGACCTCACAACCAGACAGGCGTTTGTGCCCTGCTTCTTAACCGTCTGCCGTTAGGTTGGTATTCTCGCTCGTGAGCCACTCCGACAGTGTGACACACATTATTAAACAGTTGTTCCCCATGTCGTTATATAGAGACTGTAACTGAATGACCCCTTAACATCCTCTTTGTTAAGCCAAATAGATCGAGCTCTTTGGGGCTATACCTATAAGGCATGTTTTCTAAACAATCATTCTTGTGGCTCTTTCCTGACCCCTCTCTCATTTATCAGCATCCTTTCTGAAGTCCCGGGACTACATTTTTCTGGGTTCTGAGCCTGACTCTCCTCTCCCACCAGTGTAAATCAGGAGTAACTCAACTGAAACCATTGGTGTAAAGCAGAGTCAGGGCTGCAGTCCTCGATGCCACCATGAAAATGGGTGTAACTGAGGGCAGGATACGACCCTGCCATTGGCACTGAGTTAATCATCCCGCTGACAGTGTCCCAGCTTCCGCGCCTGCAGCCAGTGTGCTCAGCCAGGGATAAAAGAGCTGATTTTTGTCCCCAGAGCGAGGGGATGTAAATCTGACCGCATGGGGGGAACAGACCCCCTCCCGCCGCCAAAGCAGTTGACTGCACAGCACATGGATGTTTTTCAGAGTCGAGCTGTAGCGTAAGTAGTGAGGGCTGGGTTTTGCCAGCCTTGCTCACTGAAGTGCCCTGCTCCCAGAGGCAGAATGGGGCCCAAAAAGGTATGAAATGCCCCACTCCCCTAAATGCCTCCATCATGTCGGTGTCTCCGGCAGGCAGCGCCTCCTGCTGGCTCGGCAGGAGGGAGCGGTGTCCGTTTGTGGTGCTCTCCGATAATTTACAACCCCCTTTTTTACAGTAAGTGCCCTGAAGCCCCAGTGGGCTTTGTGGGCGACATTTTAAGTGACATGCACAGGGTATTAGCTGGGGCTTTCCCATGAGCAATCACAGGGCTGCCAGGCTAATTCCCGGCGCACCACACTAGAAACTTAGCTCTAAGAATCAGATGAATTAGCCACATGGAGTCCTGCTCAATCTGGAAGCAGTAAAAGTCCTAGGAAGGGACGACTTGAAAGTGCTCTTATTTGAACTCTGAACCCTTAGCCAAATCCCTTTGAACTTGTCAAGTCAGCGTACTTTACAATAGTCAAAAGCCAGCTGGCGCTGGCCCTGTAGCTGGTTCCCACACTATCCCCACCATATGGACGCGAAAAAGCTTTGAGCTGATGGTTCAAAGATGTAGCCTTGTTCTTTCCTGTTGTTTCCCCAATTTTTTTATGTGGCTTCGGTGCTCTCCGCCTTTGGAAGGAGCTGGGGGGGGTGGTGGCGGTCAGATTGCAAAACTCGGACCTGGATTTTAAACACCCCAAATTTCAGGCTTGTTTGGTGCTGGGATATTGGTTTGGCCCCATCTCTATCGTCAGTGTAGCATGCTCTCGCTCTCTCTCTCTCTCTCTCTCTCTCTCTCTCGCTCACTTTCAAACAACAAGCAGAGCTGAAAGGAGCAGTGAAGAAGCAGGGTTGTCCCCTCCCTGCAGGGGATTTAAAGAGCCCAATATGCATTGCTCTTTGCCACCACAGGTAACCAACGTGACATGTGGAGGGGTATTTAATGCTAAATTCTTACTCCAAGCCAGCAGAATGGGTCTTACCTCAGCATGCCAGGTAGTGCTAATTCTCCACGGTGTGGCACCCAGATTCACACTCCCCTCGGCGGAGTGGCATTCCGCCAGGCTGGCACCTGGCTACTTTTAAAAATCTTGCCTGTTGGTGTTGGGGGCTTGGTTTGTTTCAGCATTGGGGTGGACGAATGTAGGCGCCATAGGCCCGAGCTTTGCCCTGGAACTCTGGCACCCGGCTGCCAAGGGTGGCTCCTGCCCACTGTGCCAGGAGCGCAGCGCTCCCAAAGCATGCCGGAGCACTCACTTGGCGCAACACCGCCTCCACCCCGGGTACCGCTTGGCAGGCAAATGAGCAAGTGCCCCGCTCGGAGTGCATGAGTTCTTACAGGAGACATTGCTAAGCCACCTGTCCAGGGCCTCGCAGACCCCTTTAAAACGGGCCACGGGAAGGCAGGAGGTGATGTCACAAGGGCAGCAAGCCGGGTGAGCCAGGCGCAGAAGGGGCAGGCTGAACAGGACACTGGGCTTTGTGCTGCCTTTGAGACAGTGCCATGTGTTTCTAAGGACGGCTCTTGGTGGTAGCTGGGTCCCTTCACCACCTGGGTTAGCCTTTCTTTGGAAACCAGACGGACGCGTTGACATAACGAACAGGCCGCAGAGTGAGGCTGGCATTTCAGCTCCATCGTCAGTTCCCTGCTGCGTTCTCGCAACAAGGTCAGCTTTCAAGGCTTGATTCTCCCCGGCCTTTTACCTTGTGTTGTCATTGACGCATGGGTAAAATGCTACCAAGCGAGCTTCATCCACTCACTCACCGGGGGGGTGGGGACACTGTGACAGGTGGAAGTGAATCAGCGTGCGGTGAGAACGCCGGCTCTGAGGCGCCCAGCCCAACCAGTGGTGTTTAGTGACCGTTGGGTCCATTTGTTGGCAATGGAAATTGATTTCCTTCAGCTCCCCTGAGGCGCAAGGTCTGACGGTTAATGTCGATGAGCAATGAGCATCTGACTGCAGTACCCAAATTGACTCCTCGTCACTGAATCACCAGTCAATAAGCAGATGGCTATAACAGCCCCCTCTTCCCCTCCATCGTTCTGTGGCCTGATGGCCTCTGGCTGGCCCTGGGACCCACCTGTCGCTGATCGTTGGGAGACAGGCTCTGTCCCCCTCCCTTCAGTGGTGCCGAGGAGCCATTAATGCACTGAAACTAGCTGGCCAGCATTCTCCCTGCACAACCCGGAGCCCTGCCACTGGGGGCTGGCATGGGGCAGCCGAGTGGTCATGGTACGACAGGGATTCTGGGCTAGGCTCACTCCCCGGAGCAGCCCAGCACGCAGAGGTGTAAAGATGAGACAAAGCCGATGGTGCCACTTCCTCGGGCTGAGCTACACCTCCGTCTCTTGGGGGGGGGGTGATTCTGCGCAGACTCAGACCATTTAATTCCGCTGCATTTCCAGGCCCCCCCCCCCCCGCCCCCCCACCGGCAACACAACACAACGCCTCCCACTGTGCTTCTGCCCGGCTGCACCCAGGTTGCTGGTTAAAAAATACCGTCCACACCACACTCCTGCAAGGCTGCAGGCCAGCTGTGCGGCCTTCCGCCTCACTCAGGGACCACGCCCATGGTCTTGGCTCGGAGCCTGACCAGAGTCGGGGGGGAGTGCAGGATTTGACACCCCCCCCTCCCCCAAATTCCTAGGGTTGTTCCATGAGCCAGCAACAGCCTGCACAGGCTTTGTTGCTGTCGATTTTTTGAGTCCCACCCCTAGGTGTGTGCTATGTAGAACGGGCAGCGTCACCATAATTCGCTGCGTGTGTCAAGCAACCGGCTGGGTTGAGACAGGCTGTCGGTTCAACCCGGTCACGAGGGCAGGGCCTCTGCTCTGTTCTTGTGCTCAGCGCCGGGGAGGAGCCCCTGCAGCCTTCAACCCCTGCTGGGACTGCTGCGCCTGCAGACCACGCAGCAGGGCCCAAACGATGCTGACAAAGCCGACGGCGTCAGGGCCCAAGCGGCCACTGGCAAGAGAGAAGAGCGACATGTCATTGGGCCAATCGAGGCATTGGGGGGGTGGTATCAGGACACCTAGGTTCAATGCCTGCCTCGTCCCCAAACTGCCAGTGTGACTTGGGGCTCGTCACTTAGTCAGTCTTGCGGGGTGGGGATTCGTTCCTGCGCCAAGGCAGGGATTTAGGCGGGTGGATCGTGCCATCCTTGTTCTGGTACTTCAGCAGCCGGTGCTTACGTTTGCCATAGCCTCATGCCAATGGCGGGACTGCCTGGCCATGCCTTCGCCCGCCCCGGAGGGGCTCTGGAGCACCTCCAAGGGCCGGGGCAACTGCGGGACGCGGCAGAAAAGCCCCCTGTGCTTCGTCCCGCCCGAGCGCCTTTGTCCACCAGCTACACTCGTGCCCAGGGGGCATGGCCAGCCTTAGGGATGGGCCACCCGGGTGACTGCCCAGGGCGCCGTCAATAGGGGGCGCCATGGGGCAGCACAGGGGTGTGAGCTGCCAGTATAGAATCCGAAACTGCACCCAGCTGGCAGGGGAGCGCCTCATGGGGGGCGCACCCAGATTTCGCCCTGCTCCCGCCCAGTGGCGGCACAGGTGAGCGGCGATACGCAGATGGGGAAAGTGACCTGGACGCAGGGAGCCCCTCGCTCCCCACTCTCAGAGCCCCCCCTAGGGGGCGCATGTAGGAGCAGCTCTCAAGGCCGGGGGGGGGGGGGGGGGCGGAGAGGGCAGCCAGGTCAGTTTCCCCACGTGGTTGCAGGAGTAAGGGGTATTGGGAGCACAGTGCAGAGGTTGGGGTAAGGGGGGCACACAGGGGTTAGGGGCGGGGGGGGGGCACAGTACAGGAATTAGGGGTGCAGGAGGGAGCTGCAGGGGCTGGGGTGTGGGGGGGGTACAGTGCAGGGGTTAGCGGCATGCAGGGTGCAGGGATTAGGGGCATGGGGGGCATGCAGGGGTTAAGGGCATGGGGGAGCACAATGCAGGAGTTAGGGGTGCAGGAGGGAGCTCCAGGGGTTGGGGTGCACAGTGCAGGAGTTAGTGGCAGAGGGGGTGCCAGCGTTAGGGGTGCAGGAGGGAGCTGCAGGGATTAGGGTGTGGGGGGGGGCACAGTGCAAGGGTTGGGATGGAGGAGGGGGCAGGGGCTAGAGGGTGCAGGGATTGGGGCAAAGGGCCCATGAGGGTGCCTGGGGTGCCAAAGGCCGACCCTGCCCAGGTGCTCCAGGAGGAGAGTGACGCTGTCTCCTTGTGCCGTAGATGCTCAGCTGGCCGCTGGCACTAGCCCACCTTGCAGCCATAAGGTTAACAGCATCACCCGTTGGCTACTCCCCCCCCCGCCCTGCCCCCAGCCCAGTCATCGCAGGAGCTAGGGCAGGGGCAGCCTCCCATCTGGACTGTGTGGGCGAGTCCCCAGGTCTCTCTGTGCCTCAGTTCCCCCAGCTAGCAAATGGGGATAACAGCACTGCCCTAGTTCACCAGGGAGTGGGGAGAAAAGCATTAATGGGGGGGGGGGGGGCGGTGCTGCAGCACTGTGGGCCAGATAAGCACCTACAATGGCTAGAAATCTGGTCCGACGTGTCCCAAATGGCGCTTGTATTTATAATGGGCCACGCCAGAGCCCTGGTTCGATCAGCCCCAAATGTTAGGGGGTCCAGAGACCTGGGCACACGGGTTGCACCCACGCCCTTTAATCTCCTGCGCGATGCTTCTGAGCCTGGCACCAATGGGCACTTTGTAGGAAGCGGGCTAAGGCCCAGCACCCAAAATCCCACCTGGCCTGACTCTGGCTAAGCATGACAGAGCCATGAGCCGCTGTCGGCTCAGTCTGCAGGACCGCCGTTCGGCCCCACCCCGGCCAGAGTAAGTTGTCATGTCTTATTATGACCCCAGCTATAAAACCTTCTAAAGCAATTTATAGACACCCCCCCTCTGTTTGGCGCCGCGCTGCCTTTAGGCCTTTCATGCGTTTGCTGGCCGTATTTCTGCTCCCAGCCCTTTGCTAAAGCTTCATTCTTTATGATGGGCCCCACAAGGTGACTGTAAAACTATCCACAAGACAATGACTGCAGTGATTTTTGAGTATCAGATACATTTATCTTCACAACTTTGTGTTTACAATTGGTGCTTTCTGGCGCCTCGGAGCAGCACGGCCCTAGTTTTTCTTTGCATGCAGAGGAGCAGTGACACCTTTCTTCCTCGGGGCAGCGAGGGCAATCTTTAAAGTACGTCCGCTCAAGCAAAGCGGCAGATGACCCGGGCACAAGGCCAGTGTCTTGGCCTGGTCTAGCAAGGCCACCCGAAAGTGTGATTCTGCAATTGGAGCTGCCTGGGCAGACGTGGATGCTTTCACGAGGCCTATAGGCTGCCCCACACAAGGAGCCGTAGTCCCAGTGCTACCCCAGAGCCAGCTGCAGCGGTGGGCCCATAGGAACTGTCATTCCCGATCAGAGCAGTGTTCCAGCTACTCCAGCTACCTTGTCCTGTCGTTGGCCGTGAGTCAGGAGAGCACTTACACGTGTGCGTAAGCCCCATTGACTTCAAGCTTGGGGTAACCGGCTGAAATGTAATGGTCTGGGGTAACCAGGGCAGGGTCAGACTAGTTCATCTAATGGTTCCCTCTGGCCTTAAGTTTAATGCATTTCACCCAGGCTCTCTGGATCTAGCTGGATCTAGGCTCTAGCTTGGGGGCTGCTTTCACTAGGGCTGGTAACCCACCCTCTTTGCAGGCTTAACAACAGATGTGCCACTCGTCCACTGGTGCCATCCCACCATTCCCCCTGCGTGCCCAGTGGGAAAGCCTCACCGAGCGGGTCAGCTGACTGCAACACAAAGGACCATGGGCTACACTTCCCAAAGGCCGAGTGCCACAAGGGAGCGCAGGTGTTTTTATAGGGTCAAGTCTGGGGGATGGCGTGCAGCTAGCTGGGATTTGGGAGCTAAAATTCTAGATCCTGGGTTTTAGCTTATGGGCTTGATCCTACTCTCATTTAACATTGGTGTAAATCAGGCATATCAGCCTTAAAGTCAGTGGTGCTACCCCAGGAGCCAGGTGCAAGTGAGAGGGAGAATAAAGGATGTTACTTTCACAAGATACATGTTTACTACCTGTGATTAAAGAGACAAAGGGCCCAGATCCTTCGCTGGTATGGCTCCAATTTACACCAGCTTCAGATGGCCCAAGATGTGCGAGCAACACGTAAAACAAAAGTGAAAAAAAAAAATCAGAACAGTCACGGTGTAGAATTTCTTTTTCCAAGCCTTGCTACGCTGGGAGGAACCAAGTTTAATAACTCTGGATCACTTGCATCCAAGAATTTTAGAAGAGCTGGCAGAGGTCCCAGGTTATTTGCTCCTGAGCAAAATAATGGAAGAGGCGATAGAAGACTTCATTAATAAAGCATGTAAGGAGGAGAATATAATTAATGCAAAACAACATGGGCTTATGGCAGTGGTCCCCAAAATTTGAGAGTTGTGCCACCCCGCTAACCCCTCCCCCAGAGCTGGGGCTGAGAGTGGGGCCATGGCTCCCGGGGGGCGGGGGGGCAGGGGACATGGACAGGGGTAAGTGGGCCGAGGCTGTGGCGGGGAAAGGAGCCGAGGCGGCGGGGAGGGTGGGAGTAGACTCGCAGCCAGGCAGTGGTGGGGGCTAGTAACCGGGTCCGCAGCCGGGTGTGGCTCTTTCCCCCAGCCTTGGCCCCAGGCCGGGAACAGAGCTGCAGCCAGGGGCCGGCAGCCAGCAGCTGGAGCTGGGGACGGGGCCAGGCGCAGGGCTGGGGCCAGAGCAGAGCTGGGGGCTGAGTGGCACTCCCTCCCTGCCCCACCCCACAGGGGGCTGGCCTGGACCCACCACGCCCCCCGAATGCTTCTGCGTGTCCTCCCTAAGGGGGACCACCCGCCAGTTTGGGAACCTCTGGCTTATGGAAAATAGATCCTGTCAAGCTAACTTGATTTTTTTTTAAAGCAATTGATTACACAGATGGTTGATAAAGGTAATAGTGTTGATATTTATACTTAACTTGTTAACACATCACATTTTGATTAAGAAACTAGAATGATGCAAAATCAACACAGCCCATAATAAATGGCTTAAAAACTGGCTGACAGATCCCAAAATGTAAATCATCATCAAGTGGGTGTGTCGAGTGGGGGTCCTGTAGAGATCAGTTCTTTTAACATTTGTATCAATAACCTGAAGAAAACATCTCTGATAAAGTCTGCAGATGACTCAAAGATTGGAGTAGTGGTAAGTAATGATGAGGACAGGTCACTGTTACAGTGTAATGTGGTTCACTTGATAATCTAGGCACAAGACAACAACATATGTTTTAATATGGCCAAATGTAAAGTTATAGGAATAAAGAATAAAGGCCATACTTACTGGGTGACCCTCTCCCGGGAAGCAGTGACTCTGAAAAGAATTTGTGGCTCAAGGTGGCTAATTAGTTGAACATGAGCGCTCAGTGAGGTGCTGTGACCAAAAGGCTAACACAACCTGGGATGTATAAGTCGGGAATATCATTCAAGTAGGAGTAGGAAGGTTATTTTACTTCTGTATTTAGCGTTGGTGCGACTGCTGCTGGAATCCTGTGTCCAGTTCTGGTGTCCACAATTCAAGGATGTTGAAAAAATTGGAGAGCGTTCAGAGAAGAGCCAGAATTGGCGTGCATTCCTTCCCCCTTGTTGTTAATATTAATAGTAAGTATCGTCACAATTTACCTTTTTAGTAAAGACTGAAGCAAAATAGGCATTAAACACATCAACCTTCTTGATGTCATGTCTTTAGCTCTCCTTCCCCACTGAGGACCTGCACTTTCCTTTGTCTTTCTCTTGCTCCTCGTGGATTTCTAGAACCTCTTCTTATTGCCTTTTATTTCCCTTGCTCAGTGTAACTTATTTTGTGCCTCAGCCTTTCTGGTTTTGTCCTTATATGCTTGGACTATTATTTGTATTCCACTCGAGCAATCTGTTCATGCTTTCACTTTTTGTAGGATTCCTTTTTGATTTTCAGGTCATTAAAGAACGCCTCTTGCTAGTCTTCCTATCTTCTCTTTGCATTGGGGTAGGTTGCTGTTGCATTTTTAATATTGTCTCTTTGAGAAATTGACAGCTCTCCTAAACTCCTTTCTCCCTTAGCTTTCCTTTCGATGGGACCTTACCTATGCAGGTCTCCCCATTTGTTAAAATCTGCTTTTTAGAAGTCCGTTGTCCTGATTCAGCCCTTCTCACTCTTTCCTTTGCTTAGAATCACAAAATCTATCATTTCATTATCACTTTCACCCAAATTGCCTTCAACCTTCAGATTTTCAACCAATTTCTCCCTGGAAGGTTAAGCGGTGAACTTGATCAAAGTCTGTAAGTACCTAAATGGGGAACAAACAAAGAGCTCTTCAATCTGATGGACAAAGCTAATACATGATCCAATAGCTGGAAGTTGAAGCTAGACAAATTCAGGCTAGAAATAAAAACAATGAGGAGTCCGGTGGCACCTTAAAGACAAACAGTCTTATTTGGGCATAAGCTTTCGTGGGTAAAAAACCCACTTCTTCAGATGCATGGAGTGAAAATTACAGATGCAGGCATTATTATACTTGAAGAGAAGGGAGTTACCTTACAAGTGGAGAACCAGTGTGGACAGGGCCAATTCAATCAGGGCGGATGTAGTCCACTCCCAATAATTGATGAGAGGGTGTCAGTACCAAGGGAGGGAAAGTTGCTTTTGTAGTGAGCCAGCCACTCCCAGTCCCTATTCAAGCCCCCAATTAATGGTGTTAAATTTGCAAATGAATTTTAGTTCTGCAGTTTCTCTTTGAAGTCTGTTTTTGAAGGGTTTTTTGTTGAAGTATGGCTTCTTTTAAATCTGTTATGGAATGTCCAAGGAGATTGAAGCGTTCTCCTAATTGCTTTTGGATGTTACCATTCCTGATGTCTCATTTGTGTCCACTTATTCTTTTACGTAGAGACTGTCCGGTTTGGCCAATGTACATGGCAGGGGGACATTGCTGGCACATGAGGGCACATATCACATTGGTAGATGTGCAGGTGAATGAGTCCCTGATGGTGTGGCTCATGTGGTTGGGTCCTCTGATGGCATCGCTCGAGTAGCTATGGGGACAGAGTAGGCAACGAGGTTTGTTTCAGGGATTGGTTCCTGGGTTAGTGTTTCTGTGGTGTGGTGTGTAGTTGCTGATGAGTATTTGCTTCAGGTTGGGGGCTAGAAATAAGATGTCTGTTTTTAACAGTGAGGGTAATTAACCACTGGAACAATTTGCCAAGGGTTGTGGTGGATTCTCTATCACTAGCAATTTTTAAAATCAAGATGGGATTTTTTTTTTAAAAGATCTGCTCTAGTTCAAACAAGAATGAATTCAGCAAAGTCCTTTGGCCTGTGTTATACAGCAGGTCAGAAAAGATTTTCACAACAGTCCCTTCTGACTTTATAATCTATGAATCTATAATAACCCTCCACAGCTTTACTCCACAAGAGAATGTTGCGTTTATACACTTGAAAACCCAAATCCACACACACAATCCATTAATTCTGCATTCGATTTAAGAATAACAAAGCAACACTCATGAATCACTGGATCTAGTTTATTCTAGTTTTATTTTTCTTATACAAGTAGCCACAGGCTAAAATCTAAACAGAGCAAACTACAAAAAAAAATCTATTTTTTTCTTTCTTTTTTTCTTTTATACAAGGACTAACAATCATAGGATCAGTGGGATTTCAAATATCAAGACAGATAAAAGTAAGAAAGGTAAAAAATAAACAGTAGAAAAGTGCTTTGCATTTTGGGTTTCTATTTTTCCTTAACAGTTTATTCCTGAAGAGGACTGGGACAAAGAGTTTTATTATAGTTATTATTACTTTATTACAAATGTAAAGATATTACAAGTTTACAATAATGCTGCAAATACCATCAAAATAAACTCCCTCTTCGCTTTGTAAGAAAGAACCGGATCCAAAACCTAGTGAAGTCAATGTGAGTCTTTCCGCTGACTTCAGTGGGCTCTGGATTGGGCCCCAAGTCCCTTCTCCTTATAAAATGTCCAGGGCCAAATCCTGCTCTCACTTACACTGGCATAAATCCAGAGTAATTCCATTGATTTACAGAGTCATGGCGGATTGATACTGTTGTAACTGAGAGGCGAATGTGGCCCTGAAATAGCAGAGTTTTCCCTTGAAGATGCTACCGTACTTCACACATAATCACTGCCAGAGTTCAAACGCACTGTCTGGAATTCAGTGAGATCACCGTTCTAGTTGGCACAAATCCAGGTGTCCTCTTTTTAAATTTGGGGGGCGGGGCGGGGATAAATTAACAGGCGTCAAGGTGCTAGATAAGATCTTTAGTCTGCCTTTAATGTATCTTTATTGGGAGGGATACATTTGCAAATACTGTTTGCACAGATGATCTCCACAGGAGTCTCTCCCCTCCGCCCCGCGCCTTTTACCACTTGTTTGTATAGGGTTTTTTTAATTTTATTTCTTTTTTGCTGTTCTTTTCAGAATCCCACTTGCTTTTAATCAACTAATGATGCCTGCTGATGACGACAGCTCACTCAAACATGACTGCCATTCAAAGACCCAGGCCCGATTTTCACCTCCACTGATAGCAGCAGACTTCCTCCGGGTTTACCCCCGTGAGGATGAGATTGGAATCTGGCTCAGTGAGTTTCTGTATAAAGCAAACTCTGCAGTAGCGTCTCCCAGCTCTGTTTCTGGAGACATCTGTCTATGCACAAATATCACACTTCCTGTAAGTACCTCAAACTTTGGGCTTCTCTGAGCTTAAATTCTCTTGTCTCTACAGAATTTGTAAAAAATAAACCAAAGCTCTGTCCCAGCCGTTACATTTTTCCATCCAACCATGAAACATTAACATTGACAATGTTTTAGGTAACCCACGGCAAAGGAGCAGCAGGCCATGTAGAACAGAGATGCCAACTAGCTCTGTACAACTGAGACAATCCAGGGTCAAAGCTCCTTCAGCATTTTCTCGTCTGTGGATTACTTCCTCCCCCCCTCTTCCTTTCTACAGTATATACACAGTAACGGCAACGCTCATGATGAGACTCACATAACACTACACAATGGGACACCTACATACAGTACACATGGCAGAAAATGTAAAGACCGCAATTTAAAAAAATGACAGCGGTTCTGAGTCTTTCCAGGATTTGAAATCTTCCTAGCTCTGATCTCTGTGTGACAAGATATTTGAAGGCAAATCATGGGAGAAGACGTTCCTGGTAATAATGGTATTCCTTTGCAAAGACTTTATTTGCTTTGACTGACAATGTGTGTGGGGTGGGATGGAGGGGAATGAATGGAAGGGGACAGGATGGACATACAGGGTGAAAGGACACAGGTCATCACCAAATGGATGATGGAGTCATATTCAAGAGGCAGTGGGAAATCGTGGGGTGAAAAATTATTTCAAGGAGGGTGTACGCTAAGCACTCATGACTATTTACATTCACATTGAAAACATGAGCATTACGAAGGAACCAGACATAGAGCTTGTGAGGAGAGAAGAACCCAGCTTTGAATATAGGCTAAGAAGTCTGGAATAAAGGATGAAGCTCAGAATTTGGAAATGTATTTTATAGTATGCTTTGCTTTTTTCTTAAAGACCATCATACGCTTCCAACACATAAAAAAACCATCCATATTCATTCCCCAAAGTAGGGGCTCTGCAACGCTTTAGAGACTTTTGTCCTCAACTCACTGCACGGTGTAATTATGTTAGTATAGAGAAATGTGTCGGGAAACATAGTGAGGTTGTTGCAGATTCACAATGCATTGTGTGTTTTGTACCATACGCCAGACCCACCACCCATGGAAGTCAAGAAAGTCTTTCCGTTGATTTAAATAGGCTTTGGATTGGAACCTAAGGTGATAGCACTTCATGTATTGTTTCTTTTCTAATTGCTGACTTCAATGTAACATCCTTGTTCTCTTTAATCCTAGGTGGAAGTTTTAAAAATTCCAGTCTGTTTTTAACACTTACTAAATTCCAGCATCTTTATGAAACAAGGACAAAGAAAAAAAAGATACATTTCACAAATAAATACCTGAATCCAACAGTATGAAAATACCCTGTCACAGCATAAAATTCTTCCCTGTTGAATTAAACATAAAATGCAGATATTTTCCCTGAGGTAGCAGCCATCTCTGGTAAACTTGGGAACAGATCTCCAAGAATAGGTCGTGCTCACTAGGGGTTATCAAAACCAGGTCTTGGATACTTCCGGCCACAGCTTCATCTTACTGCAGCCAGGAATATGATGGTAAACAAAGTCAGTTTATTTGAAGTAATAGAATGCTTTCCTTAGATAAATATACAGGACAAGATTCTGCGGTCAGTTACAGCAGTGTAAAGCAGGAGTAGCTTCATAGTGAAGCCACTCCAGATTTATACTGGTGTTACTAAGGGTATGTGCACCCTGCAATAAAACTCCCGTGGCTGGCCTGTGTCGGCTGACTTGGGCTCATGGGGCTTGGGCTGTAGGGCTATCAAATTGCACTACAGACATTCAGGTTCAGGGCTGGAGCCCAGGCTCTGGGACCCTCTGGGCTCAAACCCAGCCTGAGCCCAAACATCTACACTGCAACATTATAGCCCCATAGCACAAGTCCTACGAGCCCAAGTCAGCTGACATGGGCCAGCCGTATTTGTATTTCTATAAATTTGTATTTATTTTTTGCACAGGTCTGTGCTACTCTGTTCAGTCTGGGATCAAAAATGGAGGCATCCAAGAGCCAAAAAGATAGCAGCTACTTGTGTTATTTCCCATCTGACCAGAAGCTGGATGATCATGTACTCAAAAACACACAAGACAATGCCTGTTGTTGCAAGGTTTCCTGTCCAGTTTTGCAGACTCAGGAGGCTTAGATAATTCAGGTAGGATAACATCTCCGTGGTGGTTCTCCAGAATGGACCTTCAAACCTTTTGAGGTTTGCCCATCACAAACGTCTATGGATATTTTGCAATGCTATGGATTTACAAGAGCTTAAAAGAAACCTCAAAGAGAGGAAAATCTAAATATCTAAAAATAATCTTTCAAGGTTCACATATATCTTTTACTGTCTTAAACCAACAGATAATCAACATCAGTTCAAGCCATTACATTTCTGCATCTTAGGAAAAAAACCCTATTTTTGACATACTACTGTATTTCAACTAATCAAATGGCACAGCATTTCCCTTTCATAAAAGGAAGAAGTGACAAATATGTGTTACTATTACATTATCACAATAATGTGATATTAAACTAATAACAGGTTCACAGCCCCAGGTATTTTGAGCCGAAAGCTAGTCTAAATTATGTGTTCACTTTGGCAACAGTACTTTATTCAATCTGAACTTCATTACACACACAGACAATAAAAACAAGAGTTCAAATGAGGGGGTCTGGGTTCTCTTTGATACCAGGTTGTAACTCAATGTACAAGGAAATACATCATCGTTTTCTTTTTTCCTTCCTTCTGGTAGTAAATTGTAAACTAAGTAATACTGATGCTGTGCATGTGGCATGGGGGCTCTGCTTCGTGACATGTCCGGTGAGTGCTGTAAGTGTTAGAGACGGGCCTTAACCAAAATGCCCAGATCTGGAGATCAAGCTTTGAAGTGTTTGAAATCCAGACCTTGCAGTTTGAGCTTTCTCTAACAGGTACTTCAAATCTTAGACGCTGATTCCTGTTTTGATTGAAATAAAAGAGACACATTTATCAAGCCCTTCAAATCACTAACATTAACCCTTTCCTTGGGTTTTCGCCATACACACTGACCGTTCTCCTTTAATAAGGCTCCAACATTCCCACCACTCTCGGGTCACCCTGCACCTCCATTCCCCATCACTTTGCCTTTCCAAACACTGGCATAAACTGGCTCCTACAAGGCAAACTCTTCTTCTGTAGCTAGACATCCCCAGCTGATCAATAATAACCTAAATTCAGAAACCACAGGGCCTGAAAGCATAGGTGCTCTGGCTTAAAGCTGTTACACTCTCACTTGCCATCTGCTTAAGAAATTTGGAGGGAAAGGGGGAAAAAAACCTCCCCCAGCATACTGTAAAAGCATGAGCCGCAACCTCTCTGAGGTCATATAGGGGGAGAGCATTTGTGGGTTTGTTCACATACAGATCTGGCCCTTTAAAACCCCTCCAATCCTGCAAAAAACAAAACATAACAAAACCAAAAGACATCATGTAGGAGAAGAAGAATTTTAAAGGGCCAGGACACTTATAAACACTGACTCATATTCGCCACCGGCGCATGTTGCTCAACCTAATTGAGGTCAATGGCATTGCATCTGCTTATGGCATACTAGTCAATCGGACCCTCAGGGAAGCTGCCCCCCTCAGATCTAACTTCATGAGGAGTAAATCTATTTCAGCACAAAGGAAATGGGAGTTATATATTTTTGCTCGCTGTGCTATATATGTTCTGACAATTCTTTTAGTACTCAAATACCAAAGGGTACAGTTAGTTAAGAGGGGCTGATAAACATGTTTCTGATACATACTGATCTATTCCACAGGTACTGAAGCTGCACAACTGTTTTCCATTTTTTTTTTTTTAAAAAAGGCAAGACAATTGATTCTTTACTTAAACGAGTTTCCTTTCCTGATTCCTTTCCACTTTCAAAGCAAAGTGAAATTGTCACCTTTGATTCAACACCGTGTATAAAAATACTTTACAAATAAACTTCTTAAAAACACATGCCTGTGAAATGGCTAGCCTGGATGTTTAGAGTTGTGGATTGGGTTTTCTTCCGCATCGCCATACAGATGTTTCAATGCCACCAGGTTGCTTGACCACTTGCACTGAGGTAGGTCACCAGCAACATGCACCGATTGACCACACTACATTCTAAGGGCTTCGGACATGAGGTCTACAACAGATACCACCAACAATAGCCTAAAGATAAGCTGCCAGGAGGAACTTCTCCATGCCTGTTGTCACAATGCCACGTTAAGAGCACGGTGATCCTGTCACTATACATGCTGGTGCCGTATAAACTGGTATGACCAATTTTGGAGCGGGTCGGGACACTGACAACTAGTTCTGCGGCACTGTGCAAACTGCGGCTGTGGACACTTAGGCCTGGTCTACACTGAGGGGGAGGGGAGGATCGATCTAAGTTACACAACTTCAGCTACGTGAATAACATAGTTGAAGTCGACATACTTAGATCTACTTACCTGGTGGAGTACCGGAGTTGACGGGAGAGCGCTCGGCAGTCGATTTATCGCGTCTAGACTAGATGCGATAAATCGACCCCCGCTGGATCGATCGCTGCCCGTCGATCCAGCTGGTAATGTAGACAAGCCCTTAGAACTGTCTCTTTTTCCCACCCTTCCAAATTGAAATCGGTCTTTACCATTCAAAACAGCATGTGGCTAAGCAAACAGAATCTTTAATGGCCTGGAGTGCTGATACCTTCTATTTCATAATAAAGGGTAATTAATGTAGAATTTGATACTTTAAGGCAATCTAAAAAAAAAAAAAAAAAGACTGAAATAAGTGGGTCCCTACATTGCTAACTCTGGGCCAGACTCTGGCCTCATTTCCATCTTGTGAAACTCTAATGGAGCTCCACTGGCTGGAAAGCTGCTCAAAACACAGCCCAGTGCAGTCTTTTGAGCTGCTTGAGAGACAACCATAATTGTCCCCAATTGCTCTCTTGGTTCTTTAATGCCTTGATGAAATAGTATTAATTTCCTAACCTCCTATTAAAAAGCTGCTGCACATCCAAGTGATACATCCATCCCTGCTGGAGGCTCTCTTAATGACCATTCCCTTAAGCCTTTTTTAATACTACATCCAGCGCGGACGCACCCAAGAACTGCCTTTGAACAGGGCGGGCCTTCCCTTTCCTGGTGAAAAGAAGCAGTTTTTAAAAGGCTTCTTGCTTTACGAGTGGCGCATCAGACAAGGGCAAAGAGGTTTTTCGTGATAAAGCAAAGTGTGTTTCCAGACTACGGTGCACACACACTTGCTGTTGGGCAGCAACTCAAGTATATATTAACATGTGCACCCAGTCACAGGTCTCTTCCTCCTGGGATCCCATCAGCTGAACAGCAGAGAATGTGATGACCATCTAACAGTGAAAGAGCGTAGGCGGAATGGTGAGGTGCAGGCACTGAGGTGCATGCGCCAGACTGTACTCTCCGTTAGCTGAGTGCGTCCCCACTAATGATAATGAGCCAATTCAGCCTCAGCGCAAGTGAGGACAACTGAGTTGAAGTCAATGGTGCCAAGTCTGGCTTTGACTCATTGGGATTGAACTAGCCTAGTTCAGGGCAGAATCAGACATTTAGGGCTTGTCTACACTGACCGGGGGATCGACAAGTGGCGATCGATGCATCGGCGGTCGATTTAGCGGGTCTAATGAAGACCCGCTAAATCGACCGCCGATCGCTTTCCCGTCGACTCCTGTACTCCACCGGATCGAGAAGAGTAGGGGGAGTCGACGGGAGAATGTCTCCCGTCGACATCGCGTAGTGTGGACCCCACAGTCAATAGATATAAGCTAGGTTGATTTGAGTTACACTGTTCACGTAACTCAAATTGCGTAGCTTAGATCGAATTTCCCCGGTAGGGTAGACAAGGCCTTAGTCACTTGTTTAGGCCTTCAGAATATGGCCTTTCTCAGACACAGCTCTCACGGAAGCTAATGGGAGTTTGACTGACTAAAGACTGAGTAAAGGATCTCAGGTTTTGTCCTCTCTGCTTTAAATATATATACACGTTGCCTCTTACTGTATTTTTTCCATTTTTTTTTCCTATAGTAATAAAAAATTTCCCCCTTTCCTTTCAAAACAACCAATGTTCTTCCCAGTGAGGTGTCAATGAAATAGTCTGGTGGCCCTCCACCACACCGGGCACTCTTTCCACTCAGAAAGGTGGCATATTAGGCAGCTCACCCAGCTGTACCTTTGAACATTCTGATGTGCTTTTCAATACTAGGTATTCAGAAGTCTCAAGTTTTAGCGGGTTTTTCTTTTAAAAGTAAGATGTAATACACCATGGCTGAAAAGAAATAAAGCTAATGAAGAAAATGCATCTTTTAGAAATATGTATTTAGCCAAAAAAAGGGGGGGGGAAGGGGCCAGAATATGCTTTTCTTTCACAAAGCACTTCCCTGAGGCATTTAACACATGACAGAGGATGTGTCAGTGACAATCAGGCACCTCCTTGGATGTATGAGGAATGAGGTTGAAAGGCCAAGTGTCTCCAGTATCCAACAAGTGCCATTATCTCAGCTGGGAGCGTGTTATTCCACGTAGCCAATGGTAGAGCCTGAGGGTTCTGAGTAAAGATGGGAACGTGCATAAGGGTAGGTGCTGTAGTTCTAACCTATCTGGCTAATGTCCCATCATCTGTCAGACTGGAACTCTGATTAGACAAACTGGTTATTCCCTGGGGGCTGATCCTGCCTGGAGCTGAGCACTCTGATCCTGATTCAGCAAAAGACGCATGCTTAGTTCTTGACTAAGCATTGACGTAGTTGGATCAAAACCAGACTGCTTACTTTCTTGTAGGATCAAGCCCACAATCCTTAGAAAACGGGGGGGTTCACTGGTTTGAAGGAGTAATTGGGAACAGCTCACCTGTACTCCAGGGTCCAGTTTGGCCCTAATGTGGCAGGTGAAGACTCTCTTTAGGTTACTGGTGGTGGTATACCTGCTACAGCTCTAACAGTCATTAAAGTAGAACAATCATATAAAACTCCAACACACAAAACCGAACACAAGCACTATGACTTGGCTAAATGTAAAGCTTTTAACACTAACGAAATGTCACCACAATCGGGACTTAACGCAAACACACTGCCCTTTCGTTTGTCTTTGAACAGGTTTCATTGGAGCAGAGCAGAACAGTCAGATGAAGGAGGAGCAGGTCTGACGACACAAACGAAAGAACTTCTATATAAAACTTGAGGTAGAACATTGCTTTCAAGGTTTGGAAGTGCTTTACATCAGAATGACGACGACACAAAAAAAGGACAACACCATGGCAGATATGGAGCATGACTTCTGAGGTAGTACCAAGCTTATGCAGACCAACTTGTTTTGAAAACAAAGGAAGACACAGATATTTGCTGCTTCCCCGAAGACATTCATTCCGGTTGAGGTAGGTTCTGAGTCTACTCGGGATGTTTGTCCAAGTCTTTCAGTAGCCCTCATGCAGGCCTCATTTTTTTTTCTTATTTATATTCAATCATCAAAAAAGCATCCTGAGAAATAGAGAAAGTGTACAAAACCATCAAATCCATGGAGAGGTGGCCTTTCCCGGCCTGAATTTTTGGAGTCAAGTTAGAAGGATTCATCTTAATCCAGTCATCGTGAAATAAAAAGTAGATCACAAAGTAGTCCTAAAGCCGCTAATGGGGAACATGGGCTGGGATGCCAAGGGAACAAGGCTCCGCCATATTCCAGCATTGATGGAGACTGGAGAATTGGTAAAGTCTGTTACCTAGCAGCCATGGGAAAAACAATTATGACCAGTCTTGATAATGCAATTGTAGGAAGAAATGCACAGAGAGGCCTGAGACAGGTCAGGAAGATAAACTTCATAGAGCTTCAAAAAAGCTGTATATCAATATAAAAGAAATAATAAAGCAAAAACAAAAACAAAAATCAGACTGTAGAAATCTTAAATTGACCTGAGATTGACGAATCATTGTAAAGACATCACCAGACATGGAAATGGTTCTTGGTGAGTCCTACAAGAGGCTTAGAGACTTGGCAATTATCCTTCATTGGTGGGACTATGTTTCAAAGCTGGGACTTCCTGGCTAAAGTTGTGTAGCGGTTCACCCTGATCATCAGGAGCCAGACTTTTGGCTTGGGGATCGAGCTGTTCTTCTATAATGCTGAATTCATCCAGTGGAAGTGTAGATATCTGAGTCTCATCATGTGAGTCAGGTGGGACGTGATCTGGCTGAGAGGAGAAAAAACATGCCATTACAAAGACAATAATTGTTGCATTTGGCTATCACTACCAAGATGCTGGGCTTCTTAGAAATGACATGGTTCATCCAGGAACGAATATGCACATCTTACATAGACGTCCTTAACATCTACAGTTTAAATTCTACCCCATGTGCCAGGAATAAGGACTGTTTGTGGCGACCACTATGAAGTTGTACATTCGTAACCAACCCCCTTTGGGCTGACAATGGGGTTCAAACTTGAGACTGTCAGCACTAAACGCAGGAGCCTCTGTCACTTGTGATAAAATAATAATTCCTCTAGCTAGCAGCTGTAGTAGACTCTTAACCTCTTATATGAACTAGCCACTACTGGGGAACAAAGACACTCCCAGTGTGGAATGGATTAAACATTAGTGCTTAGCAGATCTATATTTTCAATGGATGGAAGGGAATTAAGCGTATATATCTCTCCAAACGTCAAGGGAAGAGGAGTGTGTTTGAAAGGAGAGAATGTCTGTAAATCCCACGATTAATGTCAAGGCAGGACCCTTACCATTATTCCCTTATCCTGTTGATCCTGGGAAGGCAATGCTAGAAACAACCTTTCCAGCTCGTTCATCTCCAGTTGCTTCCCATTCATGTCCAGGTCGTCCCTGTCCCTCCGAGCAGCTCCGTTCAGAACCAGGCCTGTGGCATTCCTCTGACTCCTCGGGATCTGGGGGGTTGACAGCTGTTCCTGGACGTTTTTACACATCAGCAGTCTGGAAAACCGAGGGGGGAGGAAACTGAAAGTGCAGCACCTCCCAGCATTGCATGCAGCCCCTTTATGTGGGCCTGGGCACACCTCGCCGTTCACATCTTACAGCTAATTCTCTGCTCATACACAGCCTCCCAAAACAGGAGCTAGACTCAGAGACAAGCCAGCCAACAGAGTCACAGCTCTAGTCTTTGTCTCCGCCTCTCCTTCCCCAGACACCCGAAACCCCCTCCACACTTATCGGTGTGCCATGTTCTCTCGCTCCTCCTTATAACCCATTTCTCTGACACAGCTTTCAAAGCAGATCTCCCTGCGGATGTGTCCACCCTGTGTGCCACCTCAGCTGTTGCCCCAGGTAGGGTATTTAGTGCAACTGTCTTTTAATACGTTTTGTAGGGGCGAGGTGCTGGCCTGACATCAAAGGCCTCTTGCTGGATGTGGCCGCACAGCTCTGCTTACGATCAAGTGAGCGCCCGCAACTCCTGTGCACTTCAGGTCTAATCCAAGACCCTTTGGAGCCAATAGAAAGACTCCTATTGACTTAACTGGTCTTTGATCAGAGCCTAGGCAAGCGATTACTGTACCAGCGACAGGGATGTTATACAATCCCACGTGGAGGGGCACAATCACCAATGGAAGGAGAAGTGGACCCTGCAATCACAAGTGGGACCACGGCCTGGCCGGTAGACTCACAAACGGGAGGTGGCCCATGAGACATTCGTGCTACTGCAATGCGGTTGAGTCTGAGAACACTTCAAACAGCTTGAGAACCACCGGGGCAAAGCAAACGGCACAATACAAGTAGATAGTGTATTAGCATCACTTGGCCCGTGTGGGGAGAGAACCGTACCTTCCTCTGTACCCAAACATGAGGAACAGGACACAGAATATAATGCACGTGACTCCAATGTGGATCCCAATGATGATCCCCGTGGTGGAGGTCTTATTATTTTGCTCATCTTTCATGCAGTCACATGGGGGATTCAACACTGTGAGGAGAAGCAGTGAAAAGGGAGTTAGTCCCTGGGGTTTTAGCCGCCTAGTGCTTCCGATCCTAGACACATGAGCGCCGCAGCATGAGCTGGGGTGGGAAGCCCAGCATCAGGCCATGTTCTTGAGTAGCTCAGAGGCTAATAGTTGTAGAAGGAAGGAGGAGACATCTCTCCAACTTTCAGCCTGGAGGTTTAAGCCCCCATCGGGAGAGGGGAGGGCAGAGCACTCAGCGTTCCCACCCCACTCTCTGCCAGTCAGCGGAGAAGGGACCTGGTAGGGCAGGGAAGAGGCAGCTGCCGTCACAGCCTCCTGTGACGAGGGGGATGGCTCTGTCCCCCCTGCTATCAGGACCTGGCACAGCTCCCTCCCCATGGCCCCCCAGGCTGAGAAGGCAGAGCAGGGGGAGCCCAGCTGGGGACGGTGGGGGGCTGAGCCAGCTCCAGGGAAGAGACTGATCCCAGTCCAGCAGCAGCTCCTCCTTGCCCCCTCCCCGCCCCGAAGGAGGTTCAGATATGGGAGAGGGGAGCCGGGGTGGGGAAAACAGATGTGGAAGGTGCTTCAGGGGAAGAGGCTCTAGAAGCAGTGGCCTGGAGGGGAGGACAAGGGTTGGGTGGGAGAGGGGAGGGCTGAGGAGTGTTGGGGGAAGGGAAGGCTTGGGTGGGGGTGTTGGAGGGGAGGAGGGGGGTGTTTGGTGGGTGGGGTGTTTGAGGCAGGGGAAGGGGGTGTTTGAGGGAGGGGAAGGGTGGGGGTGTTTGTTAGGAGGTGGGAGGAGTGGAGGAGAGTTTGGGAGAGGGGAGGGAGTTGTGGAGGAGGGATGCGTGGGGGAGAGGGAGGTTTGCAAGGGGCAGGGAGGGAGGGAATGTTTGGGGGGCAGGAGGGGCCTCACTGTACTATGTGGGGGTGCCTCCCCACAGCTTTGCTGGCAAAGCGACTCCCTTGCTCTCCTTAACGTCCAGGCTCTTTGCCCTGGACCCGGCTCCCCACAGCCCGTCTGGTGGCTCTTTAGGACTTGGCATAAGATGTGCTCGTTCACCGTGGGGCTCTCTTCTGTTGGGCCCATAGCCAGAAGGTATTTATCCAGCGCCGGGTGAGGGGCATGGAGGCAGGGGTGTGGCTCATCTGTGCCAGCTGTTGCTGACAGTCTTTCATGGTAACGTCCCCAGATCAATCAACCGATATCCACGGTAACAGCCAGGGCTAGCACTGGCCAAAGCTTTGGACACTGTCATTTAATGAATGAAATGGGATCAGGCTGCCAAGCGTAACATTTGTTTTATTCAGACTGCAGGTTGATGGCTGCAGCAGGCTGCCAGCTGAACACTCTTACAGACGGATGTTATCCCCTCTCCGTGATCTGTACCTAGAACTGCCATTGGAATAACATCCGAGGGTACTGTCTGAGCCGATGTGACTACAGGCTAAAGCTAGCTGAGGAAAACACAACAGCTCCGCAACAGCTTTCCATGACAGCAAAGCGCTCTCCCCAAATACACCCGCTGAATCGCAGCTAGCTATTTACAGGCCTGTGTCTCCCCCTTTCCCTTTGTGCTGGAGGGGCTAGCAGGGACTTTGAACTAATTCCTAAGATTTTGCTGCAATCCGGCAGTTCTGCTACACGGTAACAAAAGCTTTCAGCCTAGTCTCCTGAGACAAGCAATTTCCTTTAAAAGTCGAGCCTGCATCTCTGATCTCTAATGCTGTGTTCAGATGAAAAGCGAAAGGATAACATACAATTATTTTGCCTTCCTGCCTGGGGATCTGTAAACTTTGCATTTTCTCTGTGTCAGAGGTATGATGTGAATTACACTGGAGGAAAAAGAAAAGGAGTACTTGTGGCACCTTAGAGACTAACCAATTTATTTGAGCATAAGCTTTCGTGAGCTACAGCTCACTTCACTGGATGCATACAGCCAGAGCAGTTTATAATATCTTATTCAGTGGTATCCCTCAAAACAAAGGCTAAGTATTAGAATGGAGCTGATGGAATTATCTGTACTTCCAGCAGAGATTCATGTTTACTGCATTAATGGCACAGTATGAATAACAATCTATGTTTTGAAGATATTCCCACTGGAAGTCTGGTTAAAATGACTCCCAAAGCACCAGGGTATTTTTCAACACATACAAGAACACAAAAGGTGTGAGCAATTAAAGATTCCCCCGAGAAGTGAATCCTCTTGCCTCCAGGTAACTATAGCACTGACACACTCAGTCTCTTTCTCTCTTCCTACCAAACACTGATGCCCTCCAAAGAACTAGGTTAAAATTATTTGAAGCCTGATTTTCAGAGACGGGTCAAATACGGACTTCAGTTCAGGCCCGGATTTGTAAAGGGATTTAGGCATTTCTTCACTCAGCACTGGAAGGACTAGGCAATTTAGACAGTGATTTTGACTTCCGATGAGACGTAGGCTCCTAAATCACTTTTGAAAATGGGACTTAGCATCTAAGTCACTCAGGTCTTGCAGCGCTAAGTAGAACAATGTCTAAATACCTTTACAAATTGGAGCCTCCATTCTTCTGTCAGTTTCAGACAGGCTCTTCTTCATTTTCTTGTTTACAGGAATTTCCTTGTTTGTTTGTTTGGTTTGTTGACAGAGAGAGACTGTCACAGACAAAAGTGTCCCAGATTGTTAACAACCAACCAACCACTCCAGAAACAATGATTCTTTATCTGCTATTATCACCCACTCTGCAATAAGTTTGTGGAGATGTAGAAAAGCAGGACAACAATGGACTCCTTAAACTACTATAATCAACACAATCTCATCTAATCTGTCTAATGCACCCAACACACTGGTGACTACACCCAGTTCTGGTTCAGTCCGAGCACTAAAACCTGACTTGCTCCCCTGAGTACAATGAAGAGACTGCAAACTTATCTAAATGTAACTAAGGATAGAATTTGGCTCTGAGTCTATTAAGAGCCAGATTCTGACCTCGGATATATGTTCTGGGTTCCCACTGAAGTCAGCTGGAACTGCAAATATACAGAATGAACTCCCAGGATTTAACCCTAAGACTTCTAATGCAATATTGGTGATAAAAACATATGGCCTTTGGGGAAGGGACCATCTTTTGATTCTGTGTTTGTACAGCACCTATCACAACGGGATCCTGGTCCATAAGAGGGGCTCTTAGGTGTTGCAATAATACAAATAATAGAATATCAGGGTTGGAAGGGGCCTCAGGAAGTCATCAAGTCCAACCCCCTACTCAAAACAGGACCAATCCCCAATTTTTGCCCCAGATCCCTAAAAGGCCCCCTCAAGGATTGAATTCACAACCCTGGGTTTAGCAGGCCAATGCTCAAACCACCGAGCTATCCCTCCCCCCACTTAAATAAATAACAACATGCTGTCCATGCACAGCTGTTGCTTGTGAAAGAGAGAGAGCTAGCTGTGTGCACTCTCTAACCTGTCCACCAAACAGCATGCCACATTCTCCATTTGGGGCCCGTACAACCTGAATTTAGAAGACAAACATTACTATTTAGTTACAGGAGTACCGGAAAGTGTGCACATTTTGCTTTGTTTTCTGTAACTAGAGATTAGACGGAACTCAGCTGCCAGATCCAGAACATTTTCCTTCCTAGCAACACTAATGATCGGTAATTGGTGGTCTGGAGTGTGCTACAGAGTTGGCAGTTCATGCCCATATTATTTCCAGTTGCTTCCTTTAGAAAGAAAGAAGGGGTGATGAATATGTATAAAGATTAAGCATCTGGAATTAACCATATTAGCCACCAGAAGGCACTGCTTCTCCATGCAACCTAGCTTCAAATTTATTTGCTGGGCAGAAAATAAAGTGCTTCTTAAAGGTGACGGTTCAGAAGTAGCAACACACAGTGTTGGATGCACTATTAAATTACCTGCGTGTTAGTAAGACCTTCCCTGTCTCTGGCTAGATCACTCCTATCCTGTGACGGTTCACATCACGTACACAAGTTGGCCTGCTTTGGCCTCTTACCTGTTCTTTCAACTGTTTCTCGAAGGGATACAAAGCGGACAGTAGAATTTCCATCCCCGTGCTGGTTATATGCCAGGAGTTTTACTTCATATACCACTGATGGGTCTATTTTAGAAAAGACACGAGGAGGGCATTTCAGGTTAAAGAGCTTCAGTACACTAATCTTGCTGAGCCTGCACTTGTCACAAAAACAGAGACATTTTACATGCATTGCAAAAGCCAGTCACTGTAAGTATAAGGACCCGAACCAGCTCTCATTTAAATCAGTGGGGCAGGCTGAGGGCCTAAGGGAGGAGTGGAAAACAAACCTTGCTAGGCACTCATGATATATGTTCCCTAGCTGTCATATATTACTCTAGACATTCTGCTATAATGACAACAACATAAAGGGGAATTTTCTTGCTCAGCAAAGGCACGTAATGCGGATAAAGCCCTCCTCAGTACTTACCCAAGTGAGTAATGTTATAAGATGTAACGTTGCTGGGCAGGAGCATAGGGCCAGTAAAGTGGGCTAGGTGAACTTTACGGTAGTACAGTTTGAACCCTTCCTGCTGGCCCAGTTTGACGGAGGGTTCCCACACTGCTTGGATGGTGGTGCTGTTAAGAACTTTAATAAAGAGGGACGGCATTGCTGGGACTGAAACAGAGAGAGAGGGAGAGAGGTTTTTCACGACTTGGGTCATGCTTGTGCCCGTCATAGCCTAAACATAATCGGCCGTGCACAGAAAAATAATGAATCCCCGCTAGTATTTCATGTTAGCTGTTGCGTCAGGGGGTGTGATAGAAAGATTCATTTGATCGAGACGATTAGCTTAGGTTAGATCCTGCTTTTATAGTCCTGAATTCCTTCAAGAAGTTGTGTGAGTTTCAAACCGTTTCCTGTTCTCAGCATGGCAGTTCAACAAGCTAGGAGGCTACTTTGTAGAGTCTGTTGCAATTTGATTCTCGGCCCCATCGGGTCAGGTCAGGAATGCAGGAGCATCGGAAGTGCATTTCCAGATTCCCCTCTCCTCCCCTGAGGGCAATGGTAGCCTTTTAGAGTGATTAATCCCTGAGGGAGGGAGAAACCAGAAGGATGGAGTTAGAGACATCAGTCTTAAAGCAGGTTTCAGAGTAGCAGCCGTGTTAGTCTGTATCCGTAAAAAGAAAAGGAGTACTTGTGGCACCTTAGAGACTAACAAATTTATTAGAGCATAAGCATCCGATGAAGTGAGCTGTAGCTCACGAAAGCTTATGCTCTAATAAATTTGTTAGTCTCTAAGGTGCCACAAGTCCTCCTTTCCTTTTTAGTCTTAAAGCAATACGTGAAATATGCTGCAACCGGCTGAGCTCTCAGGCTTCCTGCACTGACTTGCAGTTGCTGTTCCAGCAGCGATTGCTAGTCTGGGCTCGGCTCTGCAGTGTGTTTCAGGGGCCATTACCCAGAGAGGTTAATAAAGAAGGGAAAGAATCAGGGATCAGAGTGAAAACAAAGCAGTTTCAATCAAGGCAGTAAGTTTCTCTATGTTGCTGCTACCTTGCAACCAGTTTCATCATAATCTTTTTGTAAAGGGATGTACTTACCAGATCTCAAGGATGCGTAAGGTTGGGGGCGGGGGAGATGCAGGACTCCCCTTTCTTACTTTGTTATCCCCACTTACCCATAATGCTGATCCCTACGCCCCCCCCAGGGCCTGATCCAAAGCCCAATGAAGTCAACAGGAGTCTTTCCATTGACATCAATGGATTTTGGGCTCAGGCCCTTGAAACAAGGGGAGGAGCTGCTAGTGTCAGGAGACATGGGGATGTAGCTAGTTGGAGTGGGGCTGTCCTCCGATGTATGTACTGGGCACCACTGCATGGCTGGCCCTGACAGGGTGTAGCAAGGGCTGCTGATGAGCATGGTCCATCCAGCGCCCCTGGGGCTATTGCATCTCTTCCTGTTTTACACAGGCCACGTGTAGATTTATGTCACAGAGGTAAAGAAAGATTTAAAGTCCGAACACTGAGCAGGCTTAGTGCTAGCTATATGCCCTCCCAGGTCCCATTCTCAAAGTTCTTCCCGGCGTCTGGAGTGGTGAACTGCACAGAGAGTTTTCCCATATTTGCTTCTTCCTTGCACATATCCAAGGTAGTGTTTTAACACAAAGATAACCAGAGCGAAACCATGTACCAAGAGTGAGCCAACCACACCTAGCTTGACGGTCTGAGAAGCTCCCCAGTGATTTGTGGGTCTGCAAACCCAGTTCAAGTTGCCCTGTAATTTAAACATGGGGTTTTTTCACAGCTGATTCAGTTCAAAAAACAAGGTGGTGATGGAAACCTCAGGCTGCGTTTTAGGGATAGAAAACATAGGCTCACATGGGTGCCTGCCCAACACATAATACGAGAGACAGTTTGGACTGAGGTTTTGGGCAGAATTTTTTCCCCTTCCTCTCTGTGCTCCTTTTCTTCCCACACCTCATGTACAACATTCTTTAGGCGTCCCAGGTGTTGTTCAGTCATTAACACTTTTGCTGACTACCACAAAACTCTATAGAGCAAATGCTCTAATCAGTGTCTGGCCCTTTTGCACCATTCACTAAGTGCAAACTGACCACAACTGGCCCACAGAGAATTTCCTTGTCAAAGAGGTGTGCTCCCTGCTGGTACCAATGTGCCAGCTCTGGGCCCCTAACACCTGGTGTAGAGGGCATGGCAGGGGAGGGAGGAGGTGTTTTGAGGTCAGGCAGGAGGAGTGACAGAGATCTGCCACACCATGGCAATCCTGGATGGTTTTAGGGTCCCTTAAGGACTCTAAACCAGTTGTGTCGCTTGAAGTCACTTGGCCGGGGCTTGCTCCAAGAATCAAAGAGCTGGATCTAGCTCCTTATTGCCCCTGCCCTTGGTGCAGGAGAGAATCTAGCCCTATAACAATTTGGGAATAAATCTGATCTCAGTTAACCCTGGTCAACAGGAACACTGGAATTGCCAAACTGCAACAGGACAATAGTCCATCTCTAGCAGTATCTTGTGTCCAATAGTAGCCAATATCAGATACCTCTGAAAAAGGTGTTAATCTTCCATAAAGTACCTAACGGGGTGAAATTAGTATCTGAGTCCACTTGGTTAGCAGTCTGCACTCAAAAGAATAAGGATTGGGGGTCCTGTGGTTGTATCCTCGCTGCGGTAATTACAGTCACTATTCTTTTTCTCAGAAATGTCTAACCATTTATTGCAGTGCTGGTGTAGCCATGTTGGTCCCAGAATATGAGAGAGACAAGACAGGGGAGGTACTATCTTTTATTGGACCAATTTCTGCTGGTGGAAGGTACAGGCTTTTGAGCTACACAGACTTGGGGAAGGAAGTAGAGTGTCTGAGCTAAATACAAGTTGGGATAGACTGTAAATCAGAAGGGTAAGGCATGTTGGAGGTGGTTTCTTCCACGTATTCCACCTCAATCAAGATGTGGTGTCATCTTTCACAACAAAGATAACACCACCCACAAGCACCACAATCCCAATGACAATCATAAGAAAAAAGAATCGTTGGACTGCACATGTTGCCAGAGGACAAAACCACACACTGGATCATTTCATTGATTACTTCAGGAAAAGAATTCACTGTGAAATCCTCAACAAACATTACATCCACCACCAAGAGGAAAGCAGATAGTCTCTGAAATCCACCGACCAAATAGTGATCAAACCTGAAGACAAAGGGGACACCACCATAGTCATTTATCGTGATGACTATGTCAACGAGGACAGCAGACAACTCTCTGACACCACCTACTGTAAAGAACTCATAGAAGACCTCCTAACAGAATTCACCCAGGAATTTAAAGATACTGTCAAATCCTTCCCAAAGCAACTTGAAGAAAAACCTTACGACCTCATCCCCCATGAACCCACTCAAGGGACTTTCTAGATGCTTCCCAAGATACACGAACAAGGGAACCTAAGCAGGCCCATCATATATAGCCAGGGCACTTTTACTGAAGGAATATCAGGACTAGCAACGTAAAATGTTAACCGGTAAGCATTAGTCATACCAGTTAACCCACCTTAACTGTTAACCCCTGGGCCGCCTGGCCACCTGGCCCCAGCCACCCTGTACTGGCTGGCCCACTGGCCCCAGCCACCCCAAGCCACCCACTGGCCCCAGCCATCCCGCGCTGCCCGTCCGGAGCAGCCCCGGCTGGAGTGGCCCCAGCAGCCCCAGCCCTTTAATCATTTAACCATTTAAACTAAATATTTTTAATTGTTTAAACTATTAACTTTTTAAATGATATTTACATCCCTAATCAGGACTCATAGAAAACATCCTTAAACCACTCACCACACAAAAGGGCAGCTCCCTCCAAGACACTACAGTCTTCCCCAAGAAACTCTGCAACTTTAACAACCTCCATCAAACACCATCCTTACCACCACGGATGTCACCTCCCTGTACACCAACATCCCTCACCGCAATGGCATGGCTGCCTGCCTCAAACACATACAAGATAATGCACAACCCTCAGAAATCCAAACTCATCTTCACCCATAACAACTTCACTTTTAACAGCAAACACATTGTCCAAACCATGAGGACAGCCACGAATACTGGGATTGTTCCCCAATACGCCAACCTCTTCATGGGACACCTTGAGGAAGAATTTCTGGCAAAATGCACCACAAGGCCGACGATATACCTGAGATAGGTTTCAGAGTAACAGCCGTGTTAGTCTGTATTCGCAAAAAGAAAAGGAGTACTTGTGGCACCTTAGAGACTAACCAATATTTTCCTCCTCAGACAGAAGAGGATCTGAGTTACTCAGGAAAGAATTTTCTGTAGTATCTGGCTGGTGAATCTTGCCCATATGCTCAGGGTTTAGCTGATTGCCATATTTGGGGTCGGGAAGGAATTTTCCTCCAGGGCAGATTGGAAGAGGCCCTGGAGGTTTCTCGCCTTCCTCTGTAGCATGGGGCACGGGTCACTTGCTGGAGGATTCTCTGCTCCTTGAAGTCTTTAAACCACGATTTGAGGACTTCAATAGCTCAGACATAGGTGAGAGGTTTTTCGCAGGAGTGGGTGGGTGAAATTCTGTGGCCTCTGTTGTGCAGGAGGTCAGACTAGATGATCATAATGGTCCCTTCTGACCTTAGTATCTATGAATCTATGAAGACCTAAACTCCCTCATAGATTTCCACCACAACTTCAACAGCCATCACCCATCCATCAAACTTTCTCTACAACAGTAGTTTTCAACCTTTTTTCATTTGCAGATCCCTAAAAAATTACAAATGGAGGTCGGACCCATTTGGAAATCTTAATACATAGCCTGCGGACCCCCAGGGGGTCTGTGGACCACAGGTTGAAAACCACTGCTCTAGAACACTTCCATACCAGCATCAACTTCCTGGACTCCACGATTAGCTTAAACAATGGAACCCCACAAATGACTATATACAAGAAACCCACCTTACCTCCACAGAGCCAGCAACCACCTCAGACACACCACAAAAATCTGTTATCTACAGCCAGACACTCAGATACCACATAACTTGCTCCAAAGAGAAAGTCCGGACTATACACCTAAACACAAGTAAACCTGCCTTCACTAAACAAAGAAGAAGAAGTAGATTACACCACCAGAGAAGTAGATTACATCATGGCAAGGGCCACTCAAATATCCCATGAGAACCTGCTTCAATACAGAAAAAAAAACCCCACTTTCAGCACACGCCTGGTTGTTACCTACCACCAGCCACTGGAACCCATATGAGGTATCATCAAACAGTTACAACACATATGTGAGGGAGACCATATCCTGAAAGAAATCTTTCCTGAACCCCCACTTCTGGCCTTCAGATAACCTGCTAAACTTGCCAAGTTCATCATCAGAAGCGAAATTCCCACAGATCAGGACACACCAACTCAAAGCAGCACTAGGCCCTGCTAGAACCATGGGTGCAAAACGTGCAGATGCATCTCCACTACTACAAAGATCAATACCCCTCACAACATGCACCTTTCAAGGTTCATGGGTCCTCCCTATGCTTGTCACAACACGTGGCGTACCTCATCCAATGCAT
Source organism: Natator depressus (assembly GCF_965152275.1). Classification (NCBI taxonomy): domain Eukaryota; kingdom Metazoa; phylum Chordata; order Testudines; family Cheloniidae; genus Natator; species Natator depressus. The sequence continues at coordinate 77,206,187 of NC_134243.1, forward strand.
CAAATGCCCCAATAACAACGATGTGGGTGTAGCTCGAAAGCTGGTACTTTCCACCAATAGAAGTTGCTCCAATAAAGACATTCCCTCAGCTATCTTAAGCCTACCTTTTATCGACGCTTTCTGAGATATTTGTCTTGACAATATTTTTTGGCACAGAGTTCCACAAAGTAATTGTATACTTGAATAATAATAATAATAATAATTGATTTTAAATGTGTCAGTTTTTAATTGAACTGAGTGGCATCTTATCATGGTATTACAGAAAAGGTAAGTTTGTTTCCAAATGTTGATAAAATGTAATTGTGCCAGTTTGAAGCTTGACAACAGCAAATAAGCCACTTTCCCAGTTTTTTTACTATTTTATGAGATTATGGTCAAAACAGCACACCGGAAGGATCTGAAATTTCCCAGCCATTTTAAACGTTTTTTTCTCAAAGTAGTACAGTTGTTGTGGAAAAACAAAAACTAATCTGTTGTTTGAGACACTTCTGTGCAATCACAGTAATACGTCTTCCAAAAAGGTATTCCATCTCCATTGATTCCCATTGGGATGCAATGTCAGGGCAAGTCAATGAATTTTCCTAATGACTTGCATGTAAGTCAATAGAAGGGAACAATGAGTTGGAGTTTTCCCATTGACCTACATTAGGAGAACATCCCCATGTACATTCAGTAGAAAACGATAAGAAAGCAGGCTTCCACATTCATTTGTATAAACATATTCTGGTTTAACATCTGTTATCGGAAAACAACCAATTATATCAACGTTTGCTTCTTACCCGGATAGTATCCAGATGTGTAAGTTATTGAAATGGAAATCTGTTTACACCATGGCTTCGTATGTGTACACACACCAATGGAGTCTGTTTATGGATCAGGACTAAACTTGTACTGGAACATGCCATTTCATCCAAGATGTAGATATACATTTTTTTTAAAATCCAATAATGTAATTTTTCCTATAATACTCCTTCCCTCCTGATCCCTCCAGGACAAAACTGTGGGGTGGTCTGGGGTCCCCTCTTTGAGGCCAGCCATTTGGACTCAGCCTAGGGGGTGGAACTCCAGGCCCTACCCTAAAATGGAAAATAGCCTTGTAAACGGAATCCCTAGAGGAGGTGGAGGTGATGGATCCCACCCGTTGAAGCGTGGCCCTTATTTATTGGTCTCATGTCCTCACATGGCCAGCATCTGCCCATGGTGACATCTCAAAGAGGTTCATTTCACCATGTGACATTCTAGCAATGGTATTTTGTCCCTGTTATAACATATGGGACCAGGAGTTAGAGACCAGGAGTTAGTTAGATTTAGACTCACACTCGCTTACCAAAATGTATCTTACACATCACCTCTGAATTTGGAACACCGAATTGAATGGCGCATAAAGGAGTCTACGCTGGTTTAACTAACATGGGCAGCCAGAAGGCAGCCGTGCAGCTCACAGGAGGACATAAGAAGGTGCACTACATTATGCTTCTCTCCCCATACCCATTCGACGTGACAATGGGGATAAAACGTGCCATTCCATGAGATGACAATATCATTCTGGAGATAAAAACTGACTTTCATAAGAATCATGAAGGAGGCGCTTGCACAGCATAAATCCAGTGAATGGATCTACGGCTACACCATGACTGTGCTGCACAATACTATTCAATTCAGGCAACCGTCCTGGAGTCAATCCCTAAGCTAGGGCTGGGCTATACATGGGCGCATGCAATGTTCTCTCAGCTAGGGAGAAAGAACGCAGCACTTTTGTGTGATGAGCTCAGCATTTGGTAGCCCCAGGAATTGAAAATTTGAGCATATCCTTAAGTAAACAGATCTCACATGGCAGCACAGGGTGCTTGGCCTTGTGCCACCTGAACAAAGCTGAAATGACAGGGAGGGGAGGGGGGGGCACTGCCTGGACGTCTCTAAATTGCCCTACAACGCTCAAGGACTATGTGGTGCAGAAATCACCTTCGAGACTAAGAAACCTTGGTCAGGCACAGGATGTATTGAAAGAGCTTAACAGCTAAGGACACTAGGGTACAGAATTTCAGCCTCATTGCGGCTTAGGGTTACCAGATAGCAACTATGAAAAAACGGGACGGGGGTGGGGGATAACAGGCACCTATATAAGAAAAAATCCCCCAAAATGGGACTGTCCCTTTAAAAACAGGACATCTGGTCATCCTATTGCAGCTGCTTTGCACGGACTCAGCCGTGGTCTGGCCACTGGAGCATCTACCTTGCATAGAGGGCTCCACTAGTAATGCAGGGTGGCCACAGTTGCTTCTACGTCTCTCCCCTCCCCCAGGACCAAGGGGGCACGTCCAGTGCAACCCTGCACTCTGGAAATACTTGGCTACTGGAATGGCTCTGAGGACCACTGACAACAAGTGTACAAATAGCACAGCCCTAAGCTATGTTAGGCTCAGCTCGGCCACTGCCCGGTATCTGGCCTGAGAATATGAACTCTGAAAGCTGAGGAAGCTCGGGGAGGTCTGTCATTTAGACCATTATAGGCATAAGGGCCAGCTGCAAAGTCTGGATCTGGATTTCGATCCCGATTTCTCTAAAGTTTAGGGAATGTAGGATTTGGCATTTCGTGATAAACGTTTTTATCCACAGTGCTTGTCATGCTGCTGCCCACGCCTTTTATAAAAAGGGCCTGATCATTTTCGCTGGCACGAAGTGCACAGAGGTGCATCCATAGAGTCTTTTCATTTACTCAGGTGTATGCAATTTTGATGTAATTCTCAAGTTCCTGGAATTTTGCCACAGCAGCCTTCAGCTGGGCAAAGTCCGTGAGCCTCTGAATATTGTAATATTACAGTACACGGGTTCTCTCTCGCCATCTCTCAAGGTTCTTACACAGCATTTACAGTGCATGCCTCACCGGGGTGTGCACAAAAACTGCCTTTTCTGATCTGTTCGTTGAGGCATGTGTCTTTCTACTGAGACTCTGTATGCTGAAGAGACAGAGACACAACGAAATCAGCTGCCATGTATCAACAGAAGAGCAGTGGGCACACTCGGGGGGGGGGGCAACGTTTACCCCTCTGGACTCCAACGTTGAGCATGCAACTGATTGCACCACAGACGTAGGCATCTGCCAAATCTGTGCATACAAGCAGCCATGTTTAGATTCCAGTGGGTGCCCAACAATCCAATCTGCACACAAACATGCAGGATCCGTGCAAAAATGAGTGTGCATTGGTTGTGCATGCAGAAGTGGGTATATGCTCAATGGTAGGCTGGCTGAAAATCTGCACTTTGTTAGATCCTCATTACCTGAATCATAAATGAAAATGTGGTAATGGGGGGAGAAATACCTTTATTATCCATTGGACAAAGAAACATTAACATTGGCCACCCCAATTTGTGAAGAGTTGGTTTTATTTTACGATATAAGAGCCTTACATTTAATAAAAACCACAAGAACTTCTCTCCTTCAAAACTTGAAATATATAGTATTCATTTAAACTTGGAATATATAGTATTCATTTAAACTTGGAATATATAGTATTCATTTTATGTATGCACTTGTAGAATGCATGTGCTCTTTATAATTTCATTACACAAATAAGTGTATACAGCATGGCAGTATAGAGGTATGTGTATATATATACACATGTGTACACACACAATTATATGTGTTTCACAGAAGTATATATAACAGGTAAAATATATCTAATATATGTAAGGAGTCTCCCAAATTTACTAAGGGATGGAATACTTGTTTTCCTCTTCAGTGCTGTTTGGAGTTTTCCCCAGGTCATTTCAACTTTCTTCTTGGCATCCTCTTTAGCCGAAGATGACTAAAGGAACAGTCTTCATCCTAGAGAAATGTCAAAAAGTCCTGGAGAAAACCCTAAAAAGCATTAAAAGACAAGAATAGGAGTGCGTGCTGCTTACACGCTGTTATGATGCACATATAGTTTGAGATTTTAAAAGTCACATTGTTTGGGTCTAAGGCATGCACCTGTTTCTCCCCATCTGTAATATGTCACATCTTTATCTCACTACCGGAAGGCTGAGCAGCAATCCCAACTATTGGAACAGATTCTGATCTCATCTACACTCGCATAAATTCAGAGTGAATACACTGAAATCAATGGAGTTGTTCTGAATTTACAACAGTGTGTCTCAGAGTAGGGCCGAGCCTATTCTGTTCTTTCTAGGCTTGTGTTGTGTCATCTTTCCAATTCATATTATACTGAAGTACCTACAGTATCTAACCCATCTCTTCCCCCTCTGCCTGTCAATCATTCCCTCCAGTGACTGGATTGAGATGGTACCTCACAATACAACTAACAGCTTCTGTGCTGGCTCTTTCAGTTCCGGTGCAATTTAAATTTTCATTAAAAAAAAAAAACAGGATTCTAGCCTATGAAGAAAACCTTCCGAAGATGGCCCAATGCATTGCTGTCTTCCTGCACCTGCCTGTAGACTGCCTGGGACAATGGGCCCAACCAATCCTCATCTCACTTATGCTAGTGCATATTTGGAGTAACTCCACCAAAATAAGTGGAGTCACGCAGATGTAAAACTGGCTTACGGGAGCTCAGGACTGGACTGAAGAGCTCTAAGAGTCTTGTTATCAGACCCCTCTCTCCATTGCATGATCGTTTGTCCACTTCTCAACACATTATTGAATATGGTGTTACTACTATGCCTAGAGCTTTACATCAGGTCCCTGCCCTGAAGAGCTTAGAATTCAAACAAGAGAGACATGACAAGAAATGAGAACCAGGTGTGGTGTAGACAGGGCGGAAGCATGAACAACGGAAAACAGAGAGGAAGATTTCTCTAATGCCAGATATTTACCAAGGATGCAGATCATTTATTTGGTTTCCCTCCTTGGTATTTTCTTCTTCTTCTTTTTCATTTTTTAATATGACCAGGTGCAAAGAAAGAAGCGGAAAGCATCAGAGTTGAGAGTAGTGATAGAAAATATGAGAGGAGTTTGGAGGAACGGTTTGAAGGAGGCAACTATATGTGGCTTGTTGCTATTTGCCAGCATTTGTGTGTTAGACGTGCATTTACGGGCATCGAAATCTGAAATAAGTCCAAGTCAGTGCCCAGCAGCCACATCCCCAGTCTCAGGCCAGCCACTAGAACGCCTGTCATGGGATCTTTTCTTGTCTACAAATTAAGGGCCAAATCCAACTCATCTTACTCCCAGAAAGCTCAGGCTGGCTTCTTCAGGGGCCTAACCCATAACCTCCCGGTGAAGCAAAGCTCACTTCTGCACTGCAAGTAGTGTCTCTCTGTTTGGTGTTCAGGCAAACTGTCTCAGCACATTTTGCATCAAGAAGCAGAGAGCCCCATACTCTTATGTAGCCTTGTTCTTAAGGAACTGAATTTCTTCACCATATTATACCCTGGAAAAATCTCTACCAGATAATAATTCTGTATTGTGCTGACATTCACCTTGTGACTAGGAACTGCAATGGCCACATCTATACAGAAGTTATTGGGATACGTTTTGCCCTGATGCACTGGACCCTACAGTTTGCAATGGGGTTGTATGCAGTGTAAGCCAGGGCAAAATTCATCTTGTTATTTTGTTTAAGATATAAAGCTTGGCAAGCTGCGGCTTTGTGAGGAACAGGCAACAGACATGCCAAAACAGAGGATTCTGAGCACATCTAATACGTCTCCTAGTGGCAGAGACACTAAGTATCACTGTTCCTCTGTCCCTGAGTCAGGATGACAGAGCCATCCCGGGGGAAACTTGACAGCATCAGATAAGACATTGCACATGGAATATTGTATGGAGGGGAAACAACATATTTTTCCTGTCACAGTAATTTTAGTCAGTTTTAATAGACAAACACACTCATTTCTTCTGCAGATACTTACAGTCCTGTACAGCATAGGTCCTCTCCCGTCAATAAGATTTCACCAAAACAGCCACCTAAGCACTCATATGAACATGTTCCATTGTACATAAACTTGGCATCAGTCTTATTTTCAGTGAACATCCAAGTCTAGTGCTCTACGTTTTTATGGAACTGGGATGCCACAGATTCTGTTCTTGCAGCTCCTTTCAGCCTGCTAGATAGAATATTTTATCCTTGAACAGAAAACAGCTGGGTGTGGCAGACAGGAGCTCCACAATGCCAATTTTCCACTGGTGTAAAGTCCAGTAAAGACCCTATGTCAGTGCGGAAACTTAAAGCAGCAGCAGCTCTAGGTGGTGTTAAAACCAGGTCTGATTCTCAGTCAGGGAGACGTAACTGGCTGTCCTGAGAGGGCTCTGGGAAGCAGAGTGGAAAGTAGAGCAGGCCTCAGCTGTCCTAGAATTTGGAGACTGCAAAGGTGGCTTAAAGCCACCTCTGCCCCACCCCTCTGTTTCTCCACCAAGCGCAGGAACAGAGCAACTCAGAATCTGGCGTTTGAAAGGTACGTCTACACTACCCTCAGTAAAAAAACCGCAGCATGGCCATGAGTCAGCTGACTCAGGCGCCGAGATTCGTTGCCACGCGTTTTTTATCGCAGTGTAGACATACCCTAAGTCTCTCCTTGTCGTCATGCCTCCCCAAAACACAAACCAAACCTGGTGTCACTGAACTTAAAATAAGTCACAAAAACATTTCTGTCTTAGGAGAGTCTTTTAGAACAACATTTTACTGATGAACTAGATGACAAGAGCCCCTTTAAACAGCAGCAATCAGGGAAAAAAAGAAGTGAATTAAGCTCAGTGGAGGGAGAATGGGGTATTTAGCAAGGCTTATTTGTCCATTACAAATTGCAGCTTAGTGGTTAATCTTTGTTACATGGGGCGATGTTGTTTTTAAAGACATTAGGGCTGTACAAGGATGCCTTCAAGCTTCAAAGAGCCTGGAAATTTATTACCCTGATACAAAATACGTAAACGTGCATGTGCTGATTTAAGGGAATAATGTCAAAAAGCCCTACCCAGCCTGCCCCAACCTTGTCCAAAAAACACCAAGTTTTATGAGGCATGCGTGGCTGCTGGCTACTGCTACTGAACTCAGAGCTTTGGGTCAAGGATTTTAAAGTTTACATCCCCCTCTCTCTACGTTGAAAGGAAAGCCAAGCTAAAAGGATGACTGGTTTACTTCAGAATGCTGAGTGAATAACCTTGAAGGGTAACTACCCAGCCCGTTCCATTGCAAGGATTTATTAGCCCTTTTACTTAAATACTATAGCAAATGTTCACATCCACTGAAAGCCGAGTTGAGATCTGATTCACCAGCTTGAAGTCAATGGCCCTATTTCAACTATATCTGAAATAGGCCCTTTCTCCTCATATCATTGATATTTCAATTTCAAATTCATTATCAGAGTGCTTTCTTGAGGGAAAACACACCCCTCCTATGCATTTGTCTCTCAGCAAAAGAAGAGGCCGTTGAGATAAACCATGGGCATCCGCTGCCTGAAATGCTCAGAGATCTGCCCCTTCAGAAAACACTACACCCTCCTGCACACGGCCAGTGACTGAAAGCTATCGCATCTCACGACCGTGGCCTATTAAACAGGGTTGGGTGATTTCTGTCCAGTTTCCTGTGGACAAGTGTCTCCCATCACAAAGAGCACTTGCACACTGGGGACACTAACTGGCAACCTCCACAGAGAGGCCAAGGTACGAATAGGCCCCAGAGGTCGAACTGAAAGATGAGGTCGCTCCAGGTCAGGGCTTTGTGGCTGGGAGGGAAGCTTCTTGTTCGGTGGGAAAAGCAAGGATTCACTCTGCTGGGCTGTTAATCAGCTGCCCTCAGGAGAACCACAGTCATCCAAAGAAAGTACACATACCGGGTTCTTCAGGAATGGCTGCAGACACCAGACCTTGTGCTCACATTACTACAGTATTTTGGCTCCTGGGGAACACGGAGACCTTTGTTTCATGCGTAGGGGTTTAGGCCCAGAGACTCAATGGGAGTTCAGCACCTGAATACCTTGGAGGACCTGGACTTTAGTCTTTGTTTAAAACAAGTGGTTTAAGGTCACAACGCAGCGTTGGCCTGATCCTGAGACGGGCTGGCATTCAACTCCCATTGGCTTCAATGGGGCATCCAGAGCCTGAGAGTGCTTCTCTCATGTAGCTGGCTGCCAGCGTAGGGCTACCCTTGCCACAACCTTTTCCCCGGCCTCTCCCCCTGAGCCAGGAACCAGGAAGTGAGTGGCACAGGAGCAGCTCCAATCGCTCTATATCACCTGTGGATCCCCTCTATGCAGGTGTGCTGGTTTTATTCTACCTCATCTTCCCCCTCAAAGCAGCTACCCCAGCTCACACAGCTGAAAATCTGGTCCAATGACTCCAAACTGAGACCCAGAGCACCACCTGGCGAACAGCCTTTACTTCCCTCATCGCTAGGGCCTGATCCTGCAAGACCTGCACATAGAATTTGGGGTGGGGGTGGGGCGGAAATCTAGGCATGAGGCAGCATGAAGTCAGGCCCCACTGAGGTGATCAAAAGAACTCCCTCGTTTTCCAGAGAAGGGACCCCGGGGAAGGAGAAATGGGAACAAAAGGGCCGTGTGAGGAAGCCACTGGCATTGCACAGCACAAAACACTGCAGAGGTCTCTGTAGTGTATTTAGATGGGGAGAGAAAATCCACAAACATACCCCACTTGCTGCAAAAGACTCTCCTTTGGTACATTATAAACAATAAAGAGCCTTTCACCTGCAACCAGGCACATGACCAACACAGGAACGGCTACATTTAAAAAAAAAAAAAAGAACCCTCAACAACTTCCAATTACACAATGTTAGGCTGTGTAGCGTCGGAGATCAGACAGCGCGTGAGCTGCTTTTGACTTGCCAGTCCAATACTGCCAGGATAAGGAACTCCATTAGCTCCTTGTCATAAGACGACAGCTGAATTCTATGTAACATCCTACGGCACAATACAGAGCAGGGAAAAGGGGGAACAATAAGAAGACATGATCTAAAATATTCAAGTACATTTATCAGCTCGATAAATGGCGTTGCCATCCGCAGGTTTCCCAGCATCAGATCTCTCAAGCTTTAGGTCTCCTTACCTTCTCCCAGCGTGCTCACCACCATGACTTCAGAGGCTTTGCTGGCACCCCGGGAGGTATAAGCCTTTATATAGAAGCTATAACTGGTCGAGGGCTCTAAATCCGTCACTAGCTGCTGGAAGGTGTTTTTGCTAACAGCCTCCTGGTATTCCATCTCCACGGGGTCTGAAATGCACAAGAAAGGGAAAGCAGAGAGACATTAGCTTTGCCTAAGAGGGACTGATCGGACAGACAAATGCTGCAGCAACAGTTTACTAAGTCGTAGTTTTGCATCAAAACAAGGAACTGCATTTGCCTGGGCCTGATTCTGCTCACCATGGGAGTTGGACTGGGCCCATATAGCTTCACTTTCCCTTCCCTCTCAGAGGAAATACCAGCACTCGGTTCCTTATATTTAACTATTAGGCTATATGGAAGGTTTGGTATAACTTTTCTCATATTCTGCTTACTCTTATCTCCTATTCACTGACCTGCATACAAAGACTAATCCTCAGGGAGATGCAGATGACAGGGATGAGATAACCTGATCATCTCTCTATCTAGTCATTTACATGCCCCTCATCACCATAATATTCAAGTACCTAGGAGAAGGAGCATCAGGTTTTTGTCCCATACCTGCAGCTTTCCTTATGTGCAGCACGTAACCGATGATCTCCTTGGTGTTCTGCAGAGGTTCGCTCCAGGATACCTGGACGGTGGTTGCGGAGACGGTCTCAGCTTTCACATTCTGCGGGGGACCAGGCAACCCATCTGCCCACAGCACCGTCAGGCGCGCGCTGGCTTGGGTGGAGCCGGCACTGTTCTCAGCGATGCACTGGTAGATAGCTTCATCCTCCTGACTGATCCCGTAGATTGTGAGTGTGCTAAAAATACAGGCCGACAAAACAAAACAAGCTGTTCTGAGCAGAGCGCTTTCCTAGAAATATCTGGCCCCTTCAAAATCCCACCTGCCCGCCACAGCGAGGTCCATCCGGCCGGGTCTGAAAAGATGTCACAAACAGCTGAGGCTGACTGTGGGACCGTTGAAATAAATCCCATTTGGCATTGCTTGCTGAGCCAAACAGGAGCTATAAATAGGCTCCCAATCCTGCATCTGCAAGTTGATGATTCCATGAAAAGGAAAAGCCCAGGGAGGAGGAAGAGGAAAAGGAGAAGACATTATCCTGATTTTGTAACCAGGCGGCATATCTGTGTCTTGAATTAAAGAGATTGTGGTCGCCTATAATTAAAGTTAGAAGGGAAGAGGCACACCCCGAGGGGCTGCTGCCCCTGGGCTGTGGAGAAAGAATGAGACACTAACAATGTAGGTCACAGTTACAGGATGGGCAACTGTGTCCTACACTGAGCCGTGACTGTGAGAATGACTTAGTGGTCATGGAACATGGGTTCCCAGTGCAATGCTGTGGGGCAGAGCGGGAGAATGCAATCCTCGGCTGTATAAACAGGCAAGTATCAAGGAAGGGTAGGGAGGTGGCATTCTCAAATCTGATTCATGTTCATCTTCTTGCTTAGAACCTGCTTTTTCTCAGTGGAATCTTAGTCTGCCCTGGCCCCCCAAGCTCAGCTGAGTTGCTTTCAGCACAATTCTTTACACCTGAGATATTTGCCAGTCATTTGCTATTTCAGCCTAGAGATGAGAATGGTGCTTCATGATCACAAATGGTCATGAGGGAGGGAAGCAATCCGAGTTCAGCAGAGTGAGTATGCAAGACAGCACAGGGAAAGTGTCAATTCTGAGCCCTACTTTCAGTAAGATTTTAGTCCCACTAAAGAGCCTGATTCTGCAAGAAGGTAAGAGCCTCTAGACAGGTGCTGAGCTCAGCTGGTGCCAACTTCAGCTGTTAAAGGTGCTTGGTGCCTTGCAGAGTTGGGCCCTGCACCTGCTTGGTCCCTGTGTCTATTCACATGATGTTAACTTGGCTAGGAAGGATTATCGAAATAGCTACCAACAATGAGCTGGCAAAGGCAAAGCCCGTGAAATTTAAGCCAAGTCTAATCAACCCCAGTCAGAAAGCCCTCTGGTGATGCTGTAATTGTATTATAGCACATTATAGCAGTCTTAGGGTAACACTAGGATTAGCCCACTTATCCTGCGGGGCTGTAGCTTCATCCTTTGCCTTTGTGTGCTGAAAAGCCTGATCATTTCAAACCGAAATCCAAAGCCTGCGAGCCTGTTCTCCGGTTTTCACAAAACCTCCGTGTGCATTTCTGACGCTGGTGTTTGAAAGCACCGATTTCATACCGCAATCACGGGAACTGCTCTTCAAACATACTGCAGGGATAGGGGTGGGGGGGGCTGCTTCTTGGTTTAGGGGCTTTCAGTCACAACCATTTCAGCAGGGGGAAAAAACCCGGTCGTGCTCCAAATCTCTAAAATGCTGGTGGCTCTGTTCATTGATGCTAGTGCCCCAATCCTGCCAGCGTGACAGGATGGTTGTTCGTTGGATAGGTGGTAATAAGAAGAATTAGATTCCATTTACACCTCAGGTAGTTGAAGTGAATTGTTGCTTCAAGAACTGCACGGTTTTATGACAAGGGCCATTTATAACTGAGACAATTTCATATCCAATGGGGTGGAACAGCTGCCCAGATTCAGACAAACAGAGCCAGCAACTATCAATTTCAGAAAGAAAAAAAGAAAAGAAAAGAGGACACACTTGTTACTAGCAACCTGCCTATTTTGCTATTTACTGTTCAAAACAGCATTTTAGTAACTTTCAGCTCTCAAAGGGAGGCAGACAATGCATGCTCTGGTCTTTTAAGCTCTTACATATTTCCTCAAAAATCAAGTTTGGAACAAAAAAAAGAGATTAAAAGTAAATATCCAATACATCAGCCTTCAAAGACCCTGGGTCACTGTACTCTTACAATGTTCTTTCTGCTACCTAATAGGAACTGGCAGGCAGCCTCTGAAGCTCGAATAAACTGGAGTTGTTTCTAACAACCTTGATGCAGTAGCTCAAGAAGGTGCCAAACAAAATATATTTATAACTGCGTTAGCCCAGTTACTATTGTGTAAAAAAGAGGGAAGTTGATGCTTTTTTCAGCCTGCTGTGAAGATGTAAATTCCTGCTAAGCTCAGCTTGAGAATATGTTGCATGGGAGCAAATACTGGAACACTTATTTTAAAAAATAAGAGACGGAACTAGTACAAATCACTGCTGTAAATTGTGGTTGAATTGTAATTTCTGCTGTAAATTGAAGTGTTTTGGACCACAGCTAGAATACTAAAATACTTATATATAAGGTTACCTTCCATTAGCCTTAAATGGAGTTACTTGAACTCATCAATGAGAGAACACAGCCCTGTGTGTGTGGAGGAATGTAAGTAGAGTTAAAGGGAATATCCATCCACTTAGAAATCTCACTGACTGGCCCCCACTTTATCAATCGGTCACACTAGCCACTGTAAATACTGACCACCAGAGGCTCGTAATAGAGCCAAACCTCTCTGAACAGCATCCACAAATTATCTTCATGGCTAATGTCAGTCACTAACATGGAGATCTGAGTTCAAGTGCAAAAGGAATTGACTAGGGGCCCGGGGAGTGAGTCAGGCACTCGGTCCCCGGTGGGTGAATGACTCCAGCAAACTCCTCTGGCCAGCTAAAAAAGTACAGAAGGGATCTGGAAGAGTGTCCCATCCCAGCCTCCTCTCTGTGGGGGAGGAAGGTTCCCACAGCATGGGGCCTTGACTAGGAAGGCGTGAAAGGGAGAAGAACATGTTTATGAAATCATTTCAATATGGTGGGAGAGGTAGAGTGTATGGCATCTTCACACCATTTCTATCTCACATTCAAGGGCAAATTCTAAACCATTGATGTAACTTACATAAGTCTCTGATGAAGATGAGCCCTAACCAAATGCACAGATCCAGCCACCCGCTCTGGGAAAGCTCAGACATGGTGCTAAACCCAGTGCCTGAGCCCCATCCCTAGCTGATGTTGGGAAGTTACCGGTACATTTACATCAGCCAGGACTGGACAATGTTGGAAATATTTTTACTAACCCTTGAACTGGCATTTTAACTTACCATGTTCTATTGGATGTTTCTCATCACCTGACAAAATCCTGCTGGGTGTATATTTTCACACAGGACATTTTTCATTCATTATTGTACGTAAACTCTGCTTACCACTGTATCACATGATATAGTTATACATTGTGGTGGCCACATACCTGTTGCACTGTATTTATGCTTATTTGCCTGGTTGTTCTCATGATGATTTCCTGAGTTCTGTTCAGTACATTTGACAGGTTTTGAATGGTTTTGCGTTGGCTCACTTGTAACTTAGCAGTAACTTTCATTGGATCATAATGTCTCAGGGTTTCAGTGACATTTGTACAGTATATGTCAAAGTCAGCATGCAATAAATGATTCCTCAAGCAGAAACAAACACACACACACATACACAGACCCTTTGGTATGTAAGAAATGCTCCAAATCTAACCAAATCCACATTTACTACCAGATCATGGCATTAAAAAAAAAACATTTTATTACATGAGGGTGAACGTTAGAGATAAAGAAACATTGTGGATGAGTCTGGTCTCAGTTACGCTGGTGAAAATCTGGAGTAACTCTGCTGAAGTCAATGAAATTACATGACTTTAAGTGAGGTCAGAATCAGGCGCATTGTTTATGTCAGTGAAAAACCGTAAGTAGAAAAGGTAAATTACAAATAACCCAACATTGTCTGATTGTATATCATAATGAATGATTCTTTTAATTGTAACAAAATATTGGTCTTCCTGTATTAAAATTAATTATTGCTGTTGATTTAACATTCATATTTCTGCCCTGCAAATCATCAGGACTGGCGCACATGAGCAAATGTTTAACAGCCATCTATTTATGTCCTAGGCCTTTGTTTCCTTGGAAACATTGTAAATGGAATACGAAATAGGACGGTTTCAGCTGATATGGTGATTTCAGTGAATCAAACTGTAAACTCCCTTCATAGCCATAGGCTCAATATAGCTGATTAAATGAAAAAGGAAAGGGGGGAAAGAAGGCCCAACTTGTAGCTCAACTGTGTCAACAAGAGATGATTTCCACAAGGACAGATGGTGCAAAGGCGGGATTATGCAATTCAAAAGCTGTATTTGCAGCTTTGCATAAAACAGAAGATGTGAGAAAGGAGCACGAATGCTGCTTCCGTCTGCAGCATCAATATTGGGATTATTCTTATGAATTCGCTGGGCATCTGTGTACCTAGGAACAGCCTTATTCAGGCTGGCTCTGAAGCAGAGGGGAGCGCGGAACCTCCCGATTGCAGACAAAGCGACACAGAAACAATGGGAAGCATTTAGCTTCCACTGACTTATAGCTGGGTTTAATATACATTTTAAATGTAGGAAGAGAGACAGTGGAGGGCAGTGGGAAGTCAGGGTTGGGGAGGGAGCAGTGCCCGGGCTCTGTTCACACCTCACTGTCCTTTTGTTTCATTCTTGGGCTGGCTGCTCAGATCGATGGAGCAGACTCTATAGCCTTCTTTTTTCATATGGCCACTTGCAAAACAGCACTCAAGGTCAACGTCCAAGTCTGACGTCCACTCTGTGGCTTCCAGTGACATGGAATGAATCAAAGCTGCCCCCCCAGAGAAGGCTCTTACAGGGCAGTGGTTCACTAGATCAGTGGTTCTCAAACGAGGGCCACCGCTTCCTGGAACAGCAAACTGCGGCCAGTGGGAGCAGCAATCGGCCGAACCTGTGGACACAGCAGGTAAACAAACTGGCCCGGCCCACCAGGGACTTTCCCTGAACAAGCGGTGGCCCTAGTTTGAGAACCACTGCTCTAGATGGTCCGTGGTTTGGATGTCTTCCCTGAGAGTTTCCTGTAGTGGGGAGCCTTTGAAAACATTAGGAACTGGCCCCTATTTAACCAGACCTGTACCTCGTGCCCTGCTCTCCGATATGTGTACAGCCTTCTGAAAACAAAAACCCAACTCTCTGTTGCAACGTGCTGAGGAAATCGCATGACACCAGAGGGGAAGATGCTGATCTAATCCCAGGGTCTGCAATCAGCCAGTTTCTAATTTATGCCTTGGCACCAGATGGCATGTGAAAGAGCCTCCAACTGATATCTAATTCACCAATCCCAGCAGTATCTAGGTGTCAGATACCTAAACGAGTCACATCAACACTGTCAGCAAAAGAGGTCAAAACTCCCCACCTCTCCCTCGACTCCTCTGCTGCCCTGAGTGGACCCACACTCGGGGGTTGTCTTCCAAAAGAATGTGATTTGGTCTTTCTGCAGCTGCATTATTGGGGGAGGGAGGGTTTGAGCATCATAACCTAGAAATGGTAGGGCTTGGTGATCTTGCTGATCTCTGGTGGTGGGAGATTCCACAGCCTCGGATGCACACTCTACCAAGAATGCAGTGCCCCCAAAAAGTCAGATGAACCTCAAGCCAAGATCATAGTTACAACCCTTAATACGAGGGCCTATTCTGCCTAAGGGATCAGAGCACTGCATCCAATTCAAGTCCCGTCTGTGGCCGCCTGTCGTAATGCTAAACAGGCTGTGTAGATTAGAGCAGGCGGCTTATTGTTCTTTACCGGTGAAATACTTTACTGCCGAAGTCAAATGCTGGTGGTCTCGAATGTGTCACAGAAGAACAGCAATATAATAAAAGCTGAGCAACAGCAGTTCTCAAAGTGGAATCTGAAGAGTACAGCAATACAAATCACAGTTGAATTTGAAATTAAAAACATTTGTTTCTTTTATCGTTAGCGCTGGTGAAAAGTGCGGGGCTGAGGTCTGCCTCTAGCCACAGACAGGTACAGCTCGAGCTGTGCCAGGCTTGCCCAAGAATGGTCTGCCAACACTCCTCAGTGCTGGCTTGGAGGGGTTATTTGATTTACCTCAGTGTTCATGAACTGTCTCTCTCTACGTTTTTTACAACATACCCATCTCTCTAGTACCTAGATGCAGCACACAGGAATAAGAATCACAACACATCTGAATCACATCATGGATCCTGTTCATCATGGCTGGATTTAGGTACTCTTCCCTGGAGGTGTTTTCCGTATTTACTTGTTCTTTGACTCCTGTCATTGCAGGAAGGCTTTTGCATAAGAAGGTGGCCTTTGCACAGCCACAGAGCAGGACTTGGGATCATCTCCAGCAGAGAGACCCACAGCACTCTCTGCCTGCACCCCTACCACCGCCTACCAAAAGTCTCAACCCAGGCACGAACAGCATCAACATTCTTGGTAAGTGCAGCTGTCCTGTAAGTCATGAATGGAAAGAAACTCTCTGAGGTAGCCAAGAACTTGCCCATGAAGGACCTTAAAGAATAGGACCAGCGCCTTGAATTTGACCCAGATCTCCCTTCCCCCAATGGAAAACAGCCTACTCTCCAGCCAGCGTCATGTTGTCAGTCAAGATGAAATTATATTATCTTCATTAAAACTGGATCTGCCTCTGGCTGTTTCAATATTAGAAAGAGGCTTGTCTCAACACGTCTGCTGGCAGATTATTTTAGCGGAATGCTAGCAGAGTAAAAGGGCAGGAAACACAATTGCTGTGAGATAGCCGCTGTATACCTGACCCTTTCTCTTGTATTTTCAGAGAGCATTTCAGAGGGCAAAGTGTGAGGTGATTAGCTGCCATTTTAAACCAAACTGTGTTATCCAGATGCTAGAACTTCCAGTCCAAGAGATCCCTAGGGATGCTAAGTGATCAGGATCTGGGTCGGCATACCCTGTGATATTTCACAGGCACCATATGCCTTACCAATAGGACCCTGATATCACTGTGTTCTGCCATATGAAATAACTAAACTTCCTAACTGAGTTGTAGCTTGTGAGATTTTACACCAGCAGCTAACATTCCTGGAGCAGATTGTCATGTCTGAAGAAATAAGATTCTGCGCACACTGAAAACAGCATGCAGCTAAAACCTCTGTCTTAGAGACTTTTTAAAACTTTTCTTTCCTGGAGGTTTATAAGTGCGAGTTTGTGAGTGGTAGATGATTAGGGTCAAAGAGAGCCATTAAATATGATCGACAGAGGCCACAGATGTTGTGTTACTTTGAACTAGGTCACAGAGAGTGGGTCGATACAATTATTACATTTTCAGCAACACCTAAAAACTTTAATGAGGTGTAGAAATTGAGGGCAGAGAAGCAGGCAGAGTGCTTATCCTAGGAAAAAACGCTGGACTTCCATAAGGTACAATTATATAAGGAACTAGTAACCTCAAAATAAGGTTCGCTCTCTCTCACACGCACACACACTCACATAGAAAAAAAAACAACACAACCTGACCTGCAGATATCACAAATGGACTGTCAAGACCCTGTATATCCTCGGTGGAAGCACCTACCATAAGTGCTGGAACTAGGGGTGCTGGGGGTACAGCAGCACCCCCTGGCTTGAAGTGGTTTCCATCATACACAGGGTTCACAATTTGGTTCAATGGCTCTCAGCACCCCCACTATACAAATTGTTCCAGCGCCCTGCCTACACCATGGTAATCTCTATCATGCCTAATTTCTAAGGGGGTTATTAGCAGCAAGTCAAATGATAATTCGTCAAATATGAGGCTCTGCTCCTTGAAGAGGCCACTGGTAAGCTCCAGTTTGCCTCTTAAATATTTATGGGACCAATTCTGCCTGCTTTTGCCCATTGTGAATCCCCATCAAAATCAGTGAGGCTGCAGCAGGTGTCATTTGGGGCAGAATCTGGTCCTGTTTCCCAAAGGTTTGTTGTTGTTTTTTTATTAAGAAGCTTAAACAAAAGCAAAATGTCTAGTTGCTATGTGACATTCCCCTCCCCTTCACACAGCAGCAGAGTGGTTCTGGCTCGAAATGCCTGAAATATGCAAGTGCCCTTTATTTCTCCCTGTGAACAGAAAATCTGTCACGTCGGGACATCTGCTCTTTGAAAACTTTTCCGCTCCTGCCAGACTGATGGCAACATTAACGCATCAGACGATATGAGATGCCAGAACGCTTTCTGCTGGCCACTAAAGATGCTCAGTGAGCTGAGAGCTCAATCAAATTTTTGCACAATGCACTGACAGGCATTGATAAAAGTGGGGAGCTGCGTTGTTGTCAATTCACACCATGCTGATCTGAAGTGGGGGTGGAGAGGAACAGGAGGCCTCAGCCATTCAAAAGCAGCATATTCACAAGCTGTCTCTTGGTTCACAGGCAATCAAGATGACTGATCTCACTCGGGTCAGAGGTCTAGGCCAGTGACCAGAGCTCAGCTTTCCAAAGTGAAGGAAACCTCTTCACTGCTTCAGTGGCACAAAGAAAAAGAGGGGCCTACTTGGAAAGGTATCAGCATGTGCACACATACAAAAAGAGGTTCGCTCCTGATCAGGAGAAAATGCGATGTAACTAACGCAGAGATTAGACTGACTAGTTGTGGGAGCCTTTTCAGTTTTGCTGGTGGCAGGAATGTACCAGTCGGCATTCAGATGCATGGCAATCGCCCATTCAAAAAGTTTCCGACCACATGCTATGGCCAGCATGACTGTATTTGTGATGGTCTGTCTTGGAGACGACTGTACAGATGAATAACTGTCTCTAAGCCACTTGCCAGCATGGTTAGAAAGAAGCTTTTGCCTGGAGTGATGCGTGGTGACGTTGTTCCAAAGGTGTCCCACATTTGGAAGCTAGACAAATTCAGACCGGAAATAAGGTGCCCATTTTTAAGAGTGAGGGTAATTAATGAAAGAACTGGGGACGAGGCGAATTCGCCATCACTTGAAATCGTTACCTCAGAGTTGGATGTCTTTCTAAACAATGTGCTCTAGCTCAACCAGACACGATGGACTTCATGCAGGAACCACTAGGTGAAAGACTTTGGCCTGTGTTGTGCAGGAAGTCAAACTAGATAACCAGAATGGTCTCTTCTGGCTTTAAGCTCTATGGATTTATATTTAGTAGAACACGATGTAACCCTCTTTCTGGCTGGCCAGGATCTGGTTTAAATCCTGCAACTGGAGCCTGGCTCAGACCTACCACAATTTCTCCAAAACTCCTGGAAGAGGAGTTTTGGAGAAATAAGTAAGATGGAGTAAGATGGAGGACAAAAGTGGTGCCCAGATAGCACAGGGATCAATGCATTAAAAATGGGCAGGTAGAGAGGCTCTATACCTAGATAGAGAGGCTCCATATCTAGCTGTCCTGTGCTCATCAACGGGGTATCTGAATGTCTTACCGATATAGGTTCAGATTCTGCCTGACCGCCATATGGGGTGAGGGAGCATGGAAATTCCCCGTTCCCAGGTTGCCCACATAAGAGTTAGGCAGAATTCCAGTTTATTTCAAGTGAAAACAGGGACTGCTCCTCCCTACTCCTTAGGGGGTGCACAACACGCCGAGGGGACAGGGCTTCAGCTCCACCATATCCTAGCCCCAAGGCAGCAGAACTGGTTGGCCACGGAGGAGACAGCAAGCTGCATCCCACATACTCCAGAAGCCACAGTCAAGGCCTTAAAAAGTGATATAGTTTCAATCCATGCCCATTTCATTATTATTATGATTTTTTATTTGTATTATGATGGACCAGGACCCCGTTGTGTTAGGTGCTATACAAACAGAACAAAGAGACAGTCCCTGCCCCAAAGGGCCTGCAGTATAAGATGAGAAACAACAGATGGATGCATGGGACTACAAGGAACCAATGAGACAATCCAGGTCAGCAGGACTGGCAGTGGTCTCAGCACACCAGCAGTCTAACCTTCACTTTGAATGTATTTTCTCTCACAAGCATACACACAGTTGCATGTGCATGTAAAGTACTCACAAGTATGTAACGTGCACACACTCATGGTACACAAACTGCCCTTTGGGTTCTCTAGGATTTTACTGTTGTGGATATAGATATAAATAATAATAATAATAATTACAAGTGTCCAAGCTGCAGGTTCAGATCTAAATCCCAACCCAAATCCAAACTTCCCAGAGCTCAAGGGCTCTTGGATCATTGGTTTCAGTTGGTCCCTCTTAAAGAGAAGGGCCTGAACTGCAAAATTTGGGTAGGGATCGGAGCTTTCCCAATGTCTGAAGGAGTTTCACTTTGAGCCAGTGTTGCAATTAAGATCCATCTCTAACAATACTTGGCACTAATCTCAAAGCAATTTACAGAGGTGAGTAGCACGATTATCTTCATTTTACAGATAGGGAACGTGTGTCACAGAGAGTTTAAATGACTTGTCCAAAGTCAGTGTCAGAGCTGGGAACAGAACTCAGCAGCCAGGTTCACTGCTGATGTCAGAAGGTACAATTCCATTCACTTCTGTGGTCTTGTGTCTTCTTATGCCAGCAGAGAAGCTGACAACACAGTGGCTTCTTGATTCCTGGTTCCCTGCTCTAAACAGCAGACAATGGCCAATGACGGGTTTTTCTTGATTACATAGTTTGATGGCAGCAGGTTTTATACAAACAAGAGGAAGCACTTTTTCACACACCGCACAGCTAGCCCTGTGGAACTCATTGCCATGGGATGTTGTGATGACCAAAAGTATAACTGGATTAAAAAAAGAAGTGGAAAAGCTCATGGAGGATAAGTCCATCAATGGCTATTAGCCAAGATAGTCAGGGACGCAACTCCATGCCGGGGAAACCCTAAACCTGTGACTTCCAGAAGGTGGGTTCCGTACATTCTCCCGAACCTCTGGTACAGGTAACTGTTGGAGACGGGACACTGG
Organism: Natator depressus; assembly: GCF_965152275.1. Lineage (NCBI taxonomy): Eukaryota > Metazoa > Chordata > Testudines > Cheloniidae > Natator > Natator depressus. The sequence continues at coordinate 77,226,859 of NC_134243.1, forward strand.
GCAAGATGGACCATGGTCTGACCCAGAACAGTACGGCAGTTCTTATGTCTGTTTGGGTGTGTGTTGGGGGCTGATATAAAAGGAGGAACGGGAGAACACGCAGAGCTGTACAAGGGACCCCTCTACAAATGTATTGTTTTCCATACATAATCAACACAAGAGTGAGTTATAACACTGAATCAGCAAGTTATTAATACGCCAGCTAGATGGAACGGACCACTGAGAAAAATCACAGCAGCAGCAAAATAATCATCGAGACACATGAGATGGGAAAGACCAAGGTCCATCAATGTCAGCTGCCCTGTAATTGCTGCAAATCCATCTTGTGGGATATGACCGCCTGACCCTAATGCATGATCCCTGCTCATGGCAGAGGAGCCTGAGTTATGATGATGCCCCACTGCTGGCTTTGTGCTCTGTTCGAGGGATTCTACGTCCCTTGCTGCAGAGGCAATTGGGTTGCAGAGCAGGTTTTACATATTCCTTCAAAACAAAATCAAACCCATAAATGATCTTTAAGTGAGGAGCAGCCGCTTAACATCTAGACCCTCCCTCCACCTTCTTGTTCTTCCTTATTTTTCATGCTTCTGCGAACTAACAGACTTTAGCATGCAGCTCCCTCGACCTGTGATCAGTGAAGTTCTCCAACTGCCCTCAAGACTTGAAACACAGGGGCCTGATTGTTCCCCAAATGTACGCACACAGTTCAGTCATGTCAGCAGGATCTTGCTGGACCATGAACCCCTCTTTGTTTTCATAACAAGCCACTGAACTATTTCACTCCCCTGCAAGGGGCAGTTATTCTACTTAGCTATAGCAATAGGTAGCTTGCTTGCATTTGACATCCAAAAGCTGACAATGCAGCGTATACAATAGCAGGTGGATGGGGACTGACATCTATTAGAATGAAATCTGGTGGATGCACTGGAATTCAGCACCAAGAGAAGGAACAAAACTTTCTCTACATGTATTTACAATGTATTATTTTCTCCGATCAGGGTTTAACACACACCACTCATGTAGTAAGTCATTCAAGGGATATTGACAACAGGAGCTCAACACATAAAGGTAACAGAGTTTAAAGGGGGACACTTCATAAGCTAAGGTCACTGTGAAAGCAAAAGCCACCTGAGCCCTGGGTTGTACTGATGCCCTTTTTCAGTGGAATAATTGAAATCCCTTAATTACCATTTTGTAAATAAAATCTTCTTGAAAAATCAATGTTTAGAGCCTGCCTTCTCTGCAGATGTTGGCCTTTGTTACTTGCTGTTATGGCAATGTAGCCTAGCTACATAAACCCCGGAATGTGATTTATTTCTAGCCTGAAAATGACCCCCTGGAACCTACTGAACACTTATTGGGTCAAATGATGAAACGCAATAAACCTTTCATAGTGGCAATTTTGTTATTATTTCATGCCTCATCCTCTCCTGGTATATTTCAATCTACCAACCTCAAATGCATGATTTTGAAAAGTACGCGAGCTTACCTCTACCGTCCAAAAGAACCACCCGTTCGCCATGGCAGCGATACTTTTTCTTGCAGATTGCATTGACTACAAGTGTCGGAATTTGTCAGCAACGCATTATACTTCCCCTTCCACCTTTGGGGAAACCATTCCAGCCTGTGGGTTTGGAACTATTTAAGGAGCAGTCGCACTTTTGTTGTTGTAAACTGCACAATTATGTACTGTTGATCACGATCAATTGAAATAATTCTGGTTTCAGAGTAGCAGCCGTGTTAGTCTGTATTCGCAAAAAGAAAAGGAGGACTTGTGGCACCTTAGAGACTAACAAATTTACTTGAGCATAAGCTTTCGTGAGCTACAGCTCACTTCATCGGATGCTGTAGCTCACGAAAGCTTATGCTCAAATAAATTTGTTAGTCTCTAAGGTGCCACAAGCCCTCCTTTTCTTTTTTTGAAATAATTCTGTAGGTGAATGATCTGTACTCTCAGATCAGGGCAGAGTGGGACAGATCCTCAGCTAGTGCAAAGGGGCATATCTCCACTGAAGTCAATGAAGCTGCACCGATATATGCCAGCTGAGGATCTGGCACTATGTATGCAGATTCCGCTCTACCTGTTCTGTATCCCGTACTGGAATCTGCACATGCAGGGTGAGCAAATCAGAGCTGCAATCTACTGTGCGGCTCCAAGAGCAGAATTGAGCCCTTTGTTTGTCAGATGAAACAAATTCCAGTGAGCTGGTCAAATATACAATCATTCCAACAAACATGGGCTCCATGCTCTGAGAAAGGGATCACATAGCAAGAGTCTTACTTCTTAGGGAAAGTGATTTTTATTCACAGCTTTTGACGGAAAATCCCACAATTCCCTAGGCCTGGGCCTTTATGCATTTTTCATTAACAATTATCCGTGATCCAGAACTGCCTCTGATTTTTGCTAAACATTGATCAGATATTTTGTTCCCACACAGCTGGCATTTTCAAAACAGAACCACCTCCTTTGGAGAGGGCATCGCATTGGACAATCTTAAATGTACTAAGAGCTCTTCAGAGCATAAAATAATTAGAATTCACATTTTACAGATGGGGGAATGGAAAGGGTATTTCTTGGACTTAGCTTGCAAAGGTCATTTGACTATGTAAAAAGACTATATAAATTGCTTGGCAAGTGAATCAGTGTGTCCATAGCCCCATACCATGCACGAAGATCACTAAAATAACTGGCTCAGTAAGGCACAGGTCCGAGGGATATAATGAGTCACAATCTGCTGAGGTTTCAGTCATAAAGAGCGGTCATTTCCACCAACCCCACGGGATAGAATTTTTCATCAATCCAAAACCCAGCTACAAATTCGGTGTTTCTCCAACATCCTGAACTCTGATATCACGGGTTGAAAATGAGGCTCGAACAATTTTCAAGAAGAGAGTCAAATTCTCTTGTTGGGAAAATTGTTGACGGTCTTATCCTGGGCACCAATTACATATTTTAAAGTCACATGTCCCCTAATAGTTCTTCCTTCTCTTCCAATTATTTTAGCCACCACCTGGTACCTAAGGACACATGCATACATCCCTCCAAAAGGACTCAGGCCTCATCCTGGGATCCTCCATAAGGCAGAGTTTAGTCCAGTTATTCCATCTGGACAATTCTGTATGACCAAGCTCTATCTCCTGCCATCAATTCTTACTCAAAATTCTGATTGATTTCAATAGGATTTTGGCGTGGGAAGCCGTAAGAGGAAATGGCCCCAAAGTCAAAGGTGTGTCCTTCTGTACCAGGAAAAAAACCCTCAAACACCTTTGAAGCAGCCTTTCTTTGTTTTACATTCAGACCACAAAACAATGTGGCCCTGAACTCCTATTTACTCCTGTCTTAGGAGATCAATCTGGGCTGGGACTGGCACATGTCAGGAAGAGCTCCAGGCTGGTTTTCCCTTGTTTGGTTGGGAAGCGGGGTGGGGTGGGGTGGGTGGGAACGGAGGGAGAGAAATGGGAGGGAGAAGAGAGAATACAATAAGCCTAAAACTGATTCCCTTTTTCCCCTGAAGGATCAAATGGGCAGAGAAATACCCTCAAGAGGAGATAGGGTCTGAACACCCGCCTCTTTCCCCAGCCTATAATTTGAATAATCAGATATAATTATCAGGAAAGTTCAGTAATTCCAGTATATCAGGCAATATTTTTAAAGCATGATCTCAGGAAAGCGAGTCAAAGCCAATGTAAATACAATGCTTCTTAACTGAAGTACTTTATCCTCTGTGCTAGCCTTCTGGCTGCTGCCTTCTGTGGTTAACTAACAAAAGAGGTTCAGAAGTTTCTCTGGCCTGTGGTTTGCTTTCCTTGTGCAGAAGCAGCCCATACGGGGCATGACGCAGGGTGATCGAGACTTCCAGAGGCTAACAGGCCTCTTCTCAACTGCATGAGGCCCTTTGCAAAGTCTTCAGAATAGAACTTCCTATAGATGGCTTCTACCTGACTGGAATACAGGACGGGTCACTAAAGAACGCCAGCCTCCCTTTCTGGCACTGATCTGGGGCCTGCCTCTGTCCCACTGGAGTGAACAGAAGTTTTGCAATTGACCTCAATGGGAGCAAGATTAGGTCTTTAAATGACTCTCCATGGGAAGTTGTAAGAATCCAAAAAGGAGAAGGGAAATAAGGGGGGGGAATATTTCCTTCAACAAATGTCTACCGCAGACAATACTACTTTGTACCTTTATACAGCAGCTCCTTCTGCCTGAGGATGTCAGAGCATTTCACACACATTAATTAATTATAACACCCTGGTGAAATATTATCATCCCTATTCTAGAGAAGGGGAAACCGAGGCACAGCATTCAAATGACTTGCCACATTATCTGTACATTTCTAGTGCACAACCTGGGTGCACACAGTAATCATGTGGAATGGCTGGGCCTAGATCTTTGATCTCTTGACTCCTTCTTCTGCACTTCACCCACAAGACAAGGAAAATCCAGCATGGTTACCCCCCAGCATTCAAGGACCATGAATCCCCTTCCCCCCCCACCCCATCATGAGATTTTAAAAACAAGAAATTTGGGGTTATTTTATTTGCTATTGTTTTTTAAGTCTTTGTGGTCCACATTTTCCAGCTTTTCTTCACAAGCCCCTAGGGCTAGAAACACACTTCTTAAAAACCAGAGGCAAGATGTTCATGTAATCACATGACTCCGGGAGCTGGGTGGTCTCTCTTACTGCCCTCCCAGGGTGGGTACAGGATCCTAGGCTAGTCTATGCCTGCATCTTCTTTTTGCCCTGAGACACTGTCTTAAGGAAGCTATAAGTGCTTTGTGACCTTGGACACACACAGCTCTGCTCTTTTGGGATTACATGCCTCATTTCCACATGCAGCCTAAACCTTCCCTGCTGTGTTCAGCTGAGTTCCTGACAGATCTGAACACGGCTCCTCTAAAGGGTACCTCAGGGGCCTGAGTGGGGGCAATCTACTGAACATGTGCAAAATACACAGGGCAGCTGGTAGCCACAAGGAAGCAGGAGGAATGGTTTAACAGGCGGGGTTGATACTGCGGCCAGGGACTTCACACCAGGCATTCTACCTTACCAGGGTTGGCTTGGATTCGAACCACTCGTGGAAGGATACACCTCTGAGAGGGCTGTCAGGAAATGTCTAGGATGGGGAAGCAGGCAGAGCAGAGACCAGAGGCTCTCACACCCAGCCCCATTCCAGTTCTTCCTATTGCATGCTGGGGACTGGGCCATGCATTCTTTATTTTCTAGGCTCCGTATTGTCGGGGGGCACAGATCAATTATTGCACAAAGTGAACTAAACCCAACCGTGTGGAAAGAACAATGCAACAGCTACCCTCTCGAAGAGTCTCTGTTTACTCTGTCTCATGCTCTTAGAATGACTGTGTAACAGTCACCCAAGCAGCGTGTGTAAGTCCCACTTCTATCTGTCTGGGCATTTATCCTGCAATCATCATTATGGCATCTCAGAAATCCAGTACGATGAGTACCAGGGAATCACTCGTGCAATTAATGACTGCCAGTGAATTACTCTGGATTTATTTACATGCATGAACACGATCAGCATCTTTCCTCTGCATGGCCTGGATCCTAAAGCCAATTCTCATGGACAAATCCCACCGAACCAGTTTTATGAGTTTTCTCTTTGACTGTAATATGGACAACGTGTGCTGTGTTGGTAGTTATGCAAGTGAACCAATCAGGGAGCAGCAATAATACCAGACCTATGTAACTAGCCAACACAGTCAGAAGTGCAAGGCCCTTACGCACGAGAGGAGCTCCCAGGAAACATCTGCAAAACCACCTGATTGTCTTCCTTAAGATTCCTCTGCCTTTGTGTCTACAAGATCTTCACCCTGGCTAGGCAGCTGGTGTGCTGTGAAATCTACTTCCATGCTGACCAGTATCAATCGTTTCCTTGTGTTCCCCCATCTGGCTGTCGCATCCACCTGTTGTCTCTTGCCTTATATTTACATTGTACGCTCTTTGGGGGCAGGGACCTGCTTTCTGTTACTTGTGTGATCAACGCCTAGCAAAGCAAGGTCTCGGTCAATGATTAGTGTCCTGATGCGCTACCACAGTACAAGAAATAGATAATACATTATTATTATTAATAATAAATAATAATAGTAATTTAGGACCAAATCTATCAATTGACATTTGCTTTTGGCAAATATTAAGCCACTGGAATGAAACAGTTGCTCTTAATGAATACAAGCTCTGATTAGCTTCAGGCACTCAAATGCTTGCAGAAGGAGAGGACAGCAGGGCCAGAAACACAGACAAATTGAAATGTTCTTTCGAACTGGAAGATATAGTCACAGAAATTATTCCCCACCTTCCATGCCATGCTAGTGACAATCATGAAGTCCTCGCGTAGGTGGTCAGAGATCTGTAACAATAGTTCAAAGAGGGGAAATCCCTGAGCCTAGATTTCTTTAAAATACCTACCCAAGCAGAGATGGGCCAAGACAGGATCCATTTAGACAAACTGATCCTTCCTCAGCCCATGAGATGAGAGTGAAAGGGGGGCTCAGATAAATGGGACCAGGAGCAGAACAACTCACTTTGGTTTTAGGTTTGTAAAACCAAAATCTAACAGGACATTTTGGAGGTAGGAACTGAAGGAGGGGGACCAAAACACCCCAGTTTTTGGCTATTTCTAAATCCTAGTCTGTAAATGGGTGACCCTTTCTTAGAGCCTGATGCAGGACCAACGGGTTTGACTGGGAACTTTTCCCGGCTGCTGTGCTTTAACTTTGTTATGCAGCAGTTTACAAGAACAACCTCTCCAGTGGAGGTGGTCTGTCAGAAGGGTGAGGGGAGAATGCACGCTCTGATCCGATGTCATTCCTCTGACGGAGCCCCTCTTCCGATCTGCTTCTGGCACTTGACATATTTATCCATCACTTCTAGCTGTGTTGTTTTCAGGAGCAGGATTGTTCATATGGTACATTTGGAAATCAATTAGTGCACAATATGACTTTGGATGATTTATTCTTTTTCGAAAAACCCCTTTGGGGGCATTCAGACCTTTATAGCCATATTAAGCAGAGTTTTAATCCAAATGAATTTTCCAGGAAACCGGGTAATCTAATTAAAAAGCTTAGATTGGAGTTTAGTAGCTTCATTACCATTAGATTCTAGATCCATTATTATATGGACAAATATTTTCTGAGTGCAAGTGACTGATAAATCCAAAGGCCTAATCGCAAATGGACTTTGCCTGGAATTAAGCAGGTTATAGTACTTAGTCATGCACCCAAGAATGAAAGGAAAGGGCACATTGGAAAGGGTCCTTGCAGGAAAACAAACCATTGACTTCTTTTCTTCAGTTCATCCTCTCCCACAGCAATCAGCCATCCTGTAAACCCACTTGCAACTGCACTTCTCAGATCAGTGGCTTTGGAAACTCCCTCAGGTGCGTCCCGTCCCTTCCATCTCCCAGGGTTGCAAGCCCAGGTAGGCCAAACCGACTCCAAAAGATGTGGGTATCTCCAAAGGTTTGAGTATCTCCAAGCTTTGGGTTCTTACCACCTTCCTCAGATTAAGAGGAAGGATGGTCTCATGGGTATGGCACTGGACTAGGACACGAAAAAGAACTGGATTCAGTGCCAGATTCTGTCACAGATTCTCTCAGGCAAAACCCTTAAGGTATGTCTACACGGCAATCAGAGGTGGTCTAGATCAGCGGTTCTCAGACTGTGAGTCGGAACCCCGAAGTGGGTCACGACCCCATTTTAATGGGGTCGCGAGGGCAGTCTTAAACTTGCTGAGGCCCAGGCCAAAGCCTGAGCCCCATTGCCTGGGCCAAAAACCAAAGCTGCCCTGGGTGGCAGGGCTCAGGTTACAGGCCCTTTGCCTGGGGCTGAAGCCCTGGGGCGGAGAGGCTTGGGCTTTGGCCCCTCCCACCCTGAGGTGGTGGGCCTAGGGTGGGCTCAGTCTTCGGTCCCCCATCCTGGGGTCGTGTAGTAATTTTTATTGTCAGAAGGGGGTCGCATTGCAATGAAGTTTGAGAACTCCTGGTCTAAATATCTTGATTAACATTAGCAGTGAAGCTGCAGCAGACAGGCTAGTTGCCTGAGAGCCTACTCAGAGTCCCGAGTGGGCTCGTCCTGTACAGCCCATGCTGATCAGGCTTCACTGCTGTGGTTATTCAATCCCGCTAGATCAAAGCTAGCTTAGTTGTGTCCACACATGCTGCAGGTGCATCTCTAGCTGCAGTGTAGACAGAACCTTGGTTTCTCTGGAAAAAAAAGAGGCGTCACGGTGGATAATCGCAGACCATGAGCTGTCAGTGCAGTGCTGTGGCTAAAAGAGCTACTGCGATCCCGGGAGGCATGAACAGGGGAATCTCAAGGAGGAGCAGAGAGGTTATTTTACCTGCATATTTGGCACTGGCGCAACTGCTGCTAGAATGCTGTGTGCAGTTCTGGTGCCCACCGTTCAAGAAGGATGTTGGTAGATTGCAGAGAGTTCAGAGAAGAGCCACCAGAATGACTTCAGGATCAGAAACCCTGCCTCGTAGTGACAGACTCAAGAAGCTAAATCTATTTAGCTTAACAAAGAGAACAAACAACATAAGAAAATAAGAACGGCCACACTGGGTCAGACCAAAGGTCCATCTAGCCTAGTATCCTGTCTTCCAACAGTGGCCAATGCCGGGTGCCCCAGAAGGAATGAACAGAACAGGTAATCATCAAGTGATCCATCCCCTGCTGCCCATTCCCAGCTTCTGGCAAACAGAGGCTAGGGACTCCATTCCTGCCCATCCTGGCTAATAGCCATTGATGGATCTATCCTCCGTGAACATATCTAGTTCTTTTTTGAACCCTGTTATAGTCTTGGCCTTCACAGCATCCTCTGGCAGGGAGTTCCACAGGTTGACTGTGCGTTGTGTGAAAAAATACTTTCTTTTGTTTATATTAAATCTGCTGCCTACTAGGCAGGTTAAGGGGTGACCTGATCAAAATCTGTAAGTATTTACATGAGGAACAAATATTTGATAATGGGCTCTTCCATCTAGCAGAGAAAAGTCTAACATGATCCAGTGGCTGGAAGCTAAAACTAGAAAAATTCCGAATGGAAATAAGGTATAAATTTTTAACGATGAGAATAATTAATCCTTGGAACAATTTAATTCCTCCATCACCGACATTTTTTTAAATCGAGACTGGATGTTTTTCTAAAAGATCTGCTCTAGGACTTATTTTGGGGAAATTCTATGGCCTGTGTTCTACAAGAGGTCAGACAATGGTCCCTTCTGGCCTTGGAATCTATGGATCTCTGTGCCTCAGTACAGTGATCTGTAAAATGGGATTAAGAGTGCTTTCCTTTCTCCCACTCCTTGTCTATTTAGATTGGAAGCTTTCCAGGGCAGGGACTGTCTCTTGTTATGTACCTCAATAGCACCAGGCACGACGGGGCCCTGATCTCAGCCAGCACTGCAATACAACTCATGGAATGTGCATATGTGCACAAAGGCACTGTGGGGCCTGGAGTTTTATAAAGACACCTGACTGGGATGAAAACTCCACTTAGGGTGGATAATATCTCACTACCTTTATTCCAACTCACATCCCGCGATCATTTCACAAAGCTTCAAAACAATCAGAAACCTAATGCTAAAAAGCCTCATTATTATAAAGCTCATGGGCGGTGGGTGGACCCCCGCTTCAGGGAGGCTAGCCCCCTGGCCCTGCCCTTTCCGGATGAGGCCCTGCTCCCCTGCCTACCAGAGCTCCAAGGCCCCCCTTCCCCCGGAGCCCTCCCCCGCCCCCCACAGTTGGAGCCCCAAACTCCACACACACACACCGCAGCTGGAGGAGCCTTGGACCAGCCCCAGCTGCCCCGAGCTGGCCCAAGCCGCCGAATGGGAAATGTGCCGTGCCTCCCCTCCTGAGACCCCGAGCCGCCTAGTGGGAAAAGCAAAAGCTCTTCCAGAAGAACCTGAGCTTTTTATATGCGCCACGCAGGTCCTGAGGCGGCTGAGGAGGCAGGATCTGCTACTCAGCTTCCCAGGTTCATCAATCATCTCCCCTGGCCTGCTATTCCTGCCACCTATGATAAAGCTTTAAAAACCAAAAACATGGTTCTCCCCGGAAGTAGAAGTTAATGCCACCATAACATTTCGCTGATGGACAAAGACTGAAGGAAGAGGCTTTTCTCAACCCCTGTTGTGTTCATTGGATTCCTGCATACAGGTAACAGTTATATCCCACCTGGGACCATAAAGCTCTGCTGGTAATGTAGGTGGATGGCACAGCTACTGTAATTTCATAGTGTGTTGTTCCAAGTTATTTCCATAGAAACTGTTCTGTCAACTTGTAATTTTCACACTAAGTGCATCCCACCATATTATTTCTGCAACGCAAAAATGACTGTATTTTAGCACGGAAATGCAGTTATTGAGTCCTTGCGGAAAACACTGTTCCCCAGTGAGATAAAAGGTCTAAATTTAGAGAAAATCTGCTACCGAGCCAATATGATCTCCAACAGGGGTGCCTCCATGAGCATTTGAGCATACCAGGGGTCAAAAGGTACAGACTAAACTGTGGTTCTATTCTGGGAACTGACCGTGTGAAAATATCTTTTATTGCACCAACTTCTGCTGGTGAAAGAGACAAGCTTTTGAGTTGCTCAGAGCTCTTCAGAGCTGCTGCTGCTCCCAATGTGTATTCAGAGTAATCTCTGCTTACTTCAGTGACAGCCTTTTTCTCTGCAGAACGAGCAGAGAGATGGGGGTAGCATTTTTTCAGGCTCATCAGTGTGATTTTAAACAAAGGTCCTGATCCAAAAGAAGCACTTAAGCACATGCTCGACTTTAAGCCCACGCGTTGGATGCTAAAGCACATGGTCCAGTGTTTTGCTGTATCACAGCCTGCATTCAAACTGCAGGCCCACCTTTGCAACTTCACTGCCTTTAAATTATTTCCTCAGTTACACCCATGCCGCCTCCCTGAAGGCAACAAAACCACACCAGTGTAGTTGAAGCCAGAATCTGAGAAAAAGGGAGTTGCACAGAGGTCTCCGAGGGCAGCAGTTGGCCTACAGCCTCGTGATTATGGTAATTACACGCGAGCTGAGAACCCAACTTGGCTCTCAGATCTTGACTGAGTTTACAGGGCTGGTTAGTAAAAACATTTTTTATTTGTGAACTGAGCAAACATGGGGTAGGAATCACGGAGATGCAGCAAACCTGGGAACCCCCTGATGCAAGTTCCATAAAAAAAACACCACCACTTTTAAAGAGGGCCCTATTATGCTATGAGCTGTGCAGACATTTAAACTGAGAAAGTCCCTACTCTGAAGAGCTTGCCAGACAAAGAGTGGAAGCTGAAAAATACCATTATGCCTTTTTTACAGATGGGGCACTAAGGCTTACGGAGATTGAGTGACTTCCCACAAGGAGTCAGCAGCAAAGACGGGAACTGAACCCTAGATCTTCTGGGTCTACGTCAATGTTTAACTACAAGACCATCTTTCTGGTCTCCTTTAGCTATATAATTAGTTGCTCTGTTTTAATAAAGGAAGAAGTGTGTGTTTCTTCCTGTTCCCTGACCATTGGAGCCCTGGTTGTTACTAATAATGGCCCTCAGTTCAGCTTCCTCTTGTAAGGCAGGTCAGAGAGTCTTTCATTACAAGTGTCCCCTTGTTCGGGGAACACATAAGAAAGTGACCAGTCTCTTCTGCTCTATCCTCACTCCGAGCTAGCGCTTTCACTCTCCAAAAGCAATCAAAGAACAGGAATGGAAGTGTCTTGGGATCGCTCATTTAACTATTGTCCAGCAGAACATGGGGCGTTTAAGACACAGATACAACAATGCACAGGATAGAGTTTGTCAGCATCTCTCCCAAAAAGTAGCGTCACTGCAAAGGCTTGTCAGTCACTGTTACTTAAGGAGACTTCAACAACCCCAGTCAAAAATGAAGGGATTATGCTTTCATAACAAATTAGCCTCAACTATCTTCTATTCAAAAGGTAATGCATGGGTGAAATTAATTTGCTCTGCTGCCCGTATCGATCCTGGGTCTGTATCTAAATAAATGTCTGCGTGGACAGCACACTTCCAAAAATGATTATTTAGGGATTGGGGAAATTCCCGACACATAAGAATTCTGCTCCAATTTACACCAGTGTAATTTATTAAATCCAGTAGCGTTACTCCTGATTTACACCAGTGCAATATCAGACCCTGGCGGTACGTTTCATGTCAGCACTGACCTTTTTGTCATCCCTCCACCCAACTCAATGAGGCTGAAATCTGTTGCCAGCTGATTTACCTGTTGTTATTCTTCAGTTTGATGTGATCAGTCGGTTCTAGGATCTGCCCGTTCTTCAGCCAGGTGATCTGAGGGGGAGGCTCTCCCTGGGCCAGGCAGGTGAAGATCGCAGTCGTCCCTACAGGTCTGGAAATTGACTGAGGGTGTTGCACAAACTCAGCAGGGGCTGTGAAGGGAAGGAAAGTGAAGCATGAGGAACACTGCCAGGAGCCAATGTTGCCCTGGCACCAAGCCCGTTCTAATCACTTGGTGTAAAATAACCTGAGTCAATTTTGTGAGCGTGGCGAAGGCTGACAACAGAAAACCACGGCAGTTTATCAGATCCAGAGGTAGCTCGGCAGGTTTGACAGGCGTGTGTGGTCTACAGATAACTATAGATTGTGCTTGCCCATCTGTAACCAGGACTGTAACCAACTAAAGAATAGAGCTGGGCTGGTTAACTGGGGAGAGGGGATTTTCAGTAATTGGATGAGCTACTGATGCCAGGTGGGCTAGTCATTTAAAAACACAAGGTCCCCTTCCTGCTCTTTAAGGGACCTGGATGCTTGTTTGTTTACACAGAGGCGTGTTATTATATTAGGCTACCCTGAACCACAAAGCTCTGGCTGCTTACCATGGCTTTGCAGCAATGGTACCATGGCTCTGGGCCAGTGATATGCTGGTACAAGGCCCATGAGATGAAGGCTCTTTAAAAATGAATCCTGCACATTAGAAAGGACCTGCTGGAACTTTGTTGATCTGAATGAATTCAAACACAGGCATGAAATACAAAAACCAGAATCACCTCCCTTAATATGTTTTTTTAATATCATGTGCTGGGGAGCGTTGGATTCATTCCTTCTTTCTCCTTGTGATTGATTGTGTACGTTGCATGAAATGAGCTCTGGTGAAAGGTGCCAGATCAGCAGCTCTGCAGGCCCGTTTGAAAGTGTGAGCCCCCAAACATAGTGTGTATCATTCCAGTGCCACTTTCACATCCTTCCACGCCCCAGCCCTCACACACAGCCAGGAATGGCAAATTATACCATAGCTTTGCACTCTACGGGAAGTCCCGTGGTTAGAGTGCTGGGCATGAAGTCAGGATTCCTGGCTTCTATTCCCAGCACTGACTTGAAATGTGTCTTTGGGCAAGTCGTCTCTGAGACTCCGTTTACCCACCTTCACAACAAATACCATGCCACCGAACTCAGAGCGACGGCACAAGGTCTACTTAATGTTAGCAAAGAGCTTTCCGATGCTCAAATGCAACATATTACAACAATTCTCTCTCTAAACGGGAGCTCAAGCTCTTCAGCTATACAAATCACTCTGGAAATTGGAGTATGCTGCAGAGTTTTCCAGTATATGTGCAAATGGAGTTCAAATGAGCCACATTCATTTCCATCTGCCTGGCTGTGGAGCAATATGGAGTTTGTTAGCGATCAGCATTGCTTCATTCAAAGAGACAAATAGTTATGAGAGTTTCCGGCAATACCATTCCAAATATGATTATTTTGTACTGCAGTAACGCGTAAGAGCACCAGTCATGGACCACAGCCCCACTGTGCTAGGGGTTATACATTCATAGAACAAAAAGCTGTTCCTAGCTTCAAAGAACTTCCCATCTATTTATAAAACAAGAGCCAACAGGTGAATCAAGACAGACAGACAAGGGAACCACAAGGAAACAAGACAGATGAATAAGAGAGATCATTTCTTTACCCTATACACAGCCAGCCAGAGATGAACATGTGCTCATATACAGTGGTCGTCACCCAGAGAGCCCAAAGCACTTTATATAGGAGGGGGAGTATCATTCTTCCCATTTCACAGATGAGGAAACTGAGGCACAGAGCGGTGATGTGACTTGCCCAGAGTCAGCGGCATGTCTGCAGTGGAAATCCAGACACCTGACACTCTCCGCTAGATGATGCTCTCTTAGCGAGCTACAAACGTTTTGGCAGCTACATACAGCATGGTTTTACAATAGTAACGTATCAAAAGTTTGGCTGGCCATTCTCTCCTCACCAGATTCCCATTTGCTGCAGGTTCATAGACCAGTTACAGATCAGAGCAGGCCCTGTATGCCCAAGTCTTCAGCCTGGGACCCAAAACTCCTGGAGGCAGAAGCCGGAACATCTCTGATTGCTACTCAGTTCACAATAGGTTTCAGAGTAACAGTCGTGTTAGTCTGTATTCGCAAAAAGAAAAGGAGTATTTGTGGCACCTTAGAGACTAACCAATTTATTTGAGCATAAGCTTTCGTGAGCTACAGCTCACTTCATCGGATGCATACACATACATATGCATCCGATGAAGTGAGCTGTAGCTCACGAAAGCTTATGCTCAAATAAATTGGTTAGTCTCTAAGGTGCCACAAGTACTCCTTTTCAGTTCACAATAGTCACAAATGTTTCTGACTTTTCACCGGATTTTAACAGGAAATGATTTCTCCCCCCTCCAAGCAGCTCATCTGAGGCTTAAAATCATTTATCAGAATAGAGCAATATACTGGGATCCAGAAAGCGGCGCTTGAAATGCATGCCTGAGTAGCTGAGTTTATACAAGCAGTTACGCTTCAAAGGGCAAAGCTATAATACACTCCATATTGCTGCTTCTAAGACCCGAATCCAATTGCAATCTCCAGCAGTTCCTAGGAAGACAAACAAACAACAGCCACAGGTCTAATGAATTTATAGCCCAAAGGCACAAAGTGGCTTGCTGACATTAAATATTTTTGACAAAAGCAAGGTTATTTAGTGAGGGAGGCTCACTGCACGGGCAGGCATTTTCCAAGCAGAAGATTAGCAGGCATGGCCATGAAAGATGCACATATCCCTTCCTTGCCACACTTACATCACCGGACTTCCAGAAATCTAGGACACAAACAGGCTTCCCTAAGATGTGGCAGCCAGGGTGAAATTCAGAGAGATGGCCCAAGGTCCACGATCCACTACGATCTTGGGGTTATTCTGGAATAGCTACTGATCTTTAAATTCACACCCTTTCTCAATCTGAATTAACTTTCAAGTGCAGACCAGGCCTCATTACTTGCACGGAAGCCTTATGTCTTGCACCGCTGTAGTGCTGACCCTCTGCAGAGGAGTGAACTTTACCCTGCCTGAACAAAAAGCCTCTCTCTCTGAAGAGGACTGTAATCATGGGACAATCTTGGATTTCTATTGGCTTTGGTGGTTGGTCCAGTGCAGTGGTCGGGTAAGAGCAATGTGAAGAATAATAATAATAATGACTAATTCTGATCATTGCTATTACCTGGCTTCTATAGCACCCTCTGCAAGCCTCGAAGCACCTTGCAGGGTTGCATATTATATACTTACAGGGCCTGATTTTCAGTGCATGCCTCCAATTGTGTGTGTACACATATATGTATGCACAAAACTTTGTCACCACAAAATCAAAGACTGGATTGCAGCCTGGCTGAAAAAATCACACCCCACGGGGTTCATTTCACCCATCTGCCTGGCAGGATGCAGGGACGAAAGTTAAGCCACTGGTCTTTTGTGATTTTCTCCCCAACCATTCCCACTTCAAATCAAATTCGGATAGAGGGACCCCTCCCTGTAACACCGTTTGGCTGTTATTCTTTGGGAGTTGCTCAAATTCTAAGGGGATGGTCGTTATTATAGAAAGCAGATTGGCTACATAGATGCTGGGCCGTTTGTTCTTTACTGACTCAGATGGAAAACAGTCTCCTGGGCTGTACAGACCAGGTCCTTCCCTGCTTAACTAGCAGTACGCTAATTAGAGTGCAGCCTGAGGTGAAATGGCTCCATGACACCTCTGAAGTATCCCCGTGCAGGTGACATCACTGCAGGAGACCAAGAACTCTCCAACCTTGGGAAATCTGATTCCGGAGCAGCCTGTTAAAAGTCTTGTTTCAAATAGACGTTTGCCAGTTATTTAGACAGAGGCAGGAGGAGCATGCTGCATTCCTGTCTGGGAAATAATTTGTTCAAATGCCATATTTCCATGCAAATGTAGGAGTGAAATGACTTCCGCCTCATTTTACAAATCGGCTTGAGGCCTCCATGCAAAAGGAGGGAAAGAGAGAAGGAAAATAATTCTGCTAACAGAGACTGGCACCAACAAGGTGGGTATGTTAACATGGTGCCTCCCGAGAGCCAGCAGTGACCAAAATACACATAACGAGACTGTTCGTGAGATGAAAACATTGGTGGTTTGTTCCCTTGCAAGAACGATCAGTCTCGTGAAGGTTGCATAAGTGTCCCCTCACGGGAGGAAAAGTCCAAAGGCTGGGTCCAACTCTCCTCTCCCACCAAGTAAATCCTATACACCCAGACAGCTCCATTTTCTCCACTGGAGCTACTTCCGAGTTACACTAGCATGACCAAGGAGAGAGCCACACCGCCACCCTTGTGTGTGTATTTGACATCTGGTATAGACTCTGCAGGGGATTTTTTAAAAAGCCAACCCCCACTCCTTTCACAATCAAAGCTGTACGAGAAAATGGCATCCTGACTACGGCTCCAAGGCCAAAGCAAAGCTAAAGGTATCGACACTGAAGAGCAACGTCATAAAGATGGCAAACCCTGAGAGCGGCAATACAAAAAAACCCACCGAAGAGAATCATAGAATATCAGGGTTGGAAAGGACCTCAGGAGGTCATCTAGTCCAACCCCCTGCTCAAAGCAGGACCAACCCCAACTAAATCATCCAACTAAATATTCCTCACAAGAGCCCCGCTCTTTCATTTTTAATAATCAAAGAGAAGTGGAGCATTGTCAACTTGACTTACGCGAGCAGTAGGGGGATGTTCCACTGACGGAGTTCATTGTCAGGCCAGTTTTTCAGGATCCAGAGACTAATAATGAACCTAATCTTAGAAACCTACTGGACACGTATTCCTAAAACCTGAAACTTCCCTGGATTCCAATCAATGGGTTTTCTCTCCCCCAACCCAACTTTTTCACCTCCTAGACAAAGTTAATTTTTAAATTAAATTAAAATGGAGGATGATTTTGGTAGAAGAATGACAAACAGAAAGGGGGGGGGGGAAAGCCCTGTTCCCTGCAGCAAATGATCGCTTAGTATTGCTTAAGTGGTGTACAGTGAGAGCGTGACACGGTGGGGACCTAATTTTCAAGCAGTGACTTAACCTTCCCTCCCCTTTGTGCTGGTGGAATTTTGCAAGCACAATTATTCTGCAAGCAGTTCGATGCCCGCCCGCTTTCGTCGGAAGCCTGCAGATCATTTTGCCCTCAATGCTGCAGGTGCGCTCAAAGGCACTGAATGAGGACACAGACATCTTCCAACTCCATTCGTACTGTTTCATTAAACTCCTGCCACTTGGCTGGTTGCCTTTACCCCCCGAAAACCTGAACCCGCTAGTTGTTCAAGGGAAAACATCTTTTAACCAGGGAAGAAGCCATCCAGCAGAACACTTCTGGAGTCACTCTCTCTTCTCATTCTCTCTCATTAGCTGGTGTCAAGAGGGAGTAATTGGGACACTGTCGTATTTTACTCCAGGGTAACCAAACGTACAGCTGTGTCCACTGGCACTGAGCCAGGGACACTATTCACCATTCAAAAACCCAGCCCCTTGGATTCAGCATGGCCCCGCTCTGCTCTGCTGTTTCACTAAACGAAACCAGATCTAGCGCCAGACTCCAGGTTTCACTTGCTTAAAATCTCCAGAGAAGGAACAGGATGGACCCAACATTGGCAGCCCCCCGCCCCCTTCTCTTCCCATTGCCTCTGCCTGAGTGCACCTCTGGGACCAACTCCTGCCTCTCCACCGCCCCTGCTCCCCGTGAAACAGTCCTTTCCGGCTGGCATCGCAAGGCTCCTATTGCAACCTCCTGCTTGCTGTTGAACAACATAAGGCCGAATTCTGGCTCTTGCACTGGGAAGGGAAGGGGTGTGGCGCTGCGTGGAGCTAGCCTGGAACTTTTCGCCTGCATAGGCCAGACCAGGCAGAATGTCACAGGGGGAGCTGGGTGAACGCCTTTAGGAGCAGCACCTACTGCTGCCTTTAAAAGGCGATACGTGTGCTCCCCAGTTACTGCCTGTCACTAGCAGCAGTGGGATCAGGGATGGGACAGGAAGATTTGGCCTGGCCAAGCCCCCTTGGGCCCTGAGAAAGATGCTGGGCATGGTGGCGAGGAGTGGGCAAAGCAGCATTCTGCCCAGGCCCCAGACAGGTGCATCAGAGCTCCCTGGGCCTCCTCTCCCACACAGGGCAGACCACAATTCAGGCCACTGTGTGCAACACCAGACATAGTAGCTCTGCTAAACTATGCCTAAAATGATACAGCCTGTATAGCTAACTAATGTGATCAGAGGAACGTTTTGAGGCAAGCACTATCAGACACACACACGCAGTACCTCTGTATTCGCCCAAACTAGAGCTACAGAAAGCAGGCAAAACTGTTCGCGCAGGAGGGGGACAAAGACCCAGGTGGAGGGTCTGGTGGGGAAAAAGTTGAGATGTTCCTGCAGTAAATTGTTAATACCATAACCCTGTGTTTTTCAAGCAGCAGGGCTGCTGATACGCTTTCGTGGGCTGGACCAGCCTATGTCAGGGGTTGGGCAAGTGCAAATGAAGGGGGAAGAAAGGAATTGTTGCCTTTTTTTGGTTTAGGGCGTAGCAGAATTCAGTGCTTAACAGACTGGGAATTCCCAATGGGGGAGCTCCAAACACTTAAGAAAACAGATACGATTGTTTTGTTCCATCCACAGATTAGGAAGAGGCCTGGTTTCTCTGGAAGGTCACTTGGCCCTTCCCTTTCCCAATAGTTAAAAGTGTTGCCAATCAGCATCGGCTGAATATTTTTCTTTCTTTGCTGGGTTTAGGAGAAGAAGGTGGACAGTTTGAAACACACTGCATATTCCCACTCTTCTTACCCTACCCACACCAGCGTCTTTCTGTTCCAGGCTATCCATTCCCCTTTGTCATTCATCATGGATGGATCGTCTTGCGGATGCTTACTTCACCTGAGAGGAGGTTCACTCGCCCAAATGCCTCCATTCCCTCCACCTTAACACAACAAAAGGCCATAGCGGGGAGAAAACCAGAAACCCATTTCACCCAGATCCACAGCTATATTTAAGGTGGTAACGTCAAACTCATGGTGAGGAGGCCCGGGCACATCTCGGCTCTTGTTTGTCTGAAGTGCAGTGAGCGGATAGAAAGCTTGATTATCCAGGATATAATCAGAGGCAGGGAAGCGATCATACGGTTTTAATGACTATTTAAAGGCGTGACATATATATCAAAAAGCAATAAAGCTTAATACCATCTTCAGAAATGTTTAAATAAATGCACTAATCAGTTTGGCTGGGCCTAGCTATGCTGCATCGTGATGTGATGAAGATCTATGGCACGCCGTATCGATCCCCAGGGGAACGTCCTGTCTCATCAGCAGCTACTCACACCAAGCTAAGCATGAAACGGCCATTATTGTTATTTGTTCCTAAGTATTTTGGGTGTCCTGGAGTGTGAAGTCGTCTCGGCCTGACTTTCTCAGGTGCGGAGCACCCTCAACTCCAGCTGAAGCCAATGGGAGCTGGAGATGTGCAGCCGCTCCGATAATCCACCCCCTTAGCAACACAAGAGGTGCCGTGCATCATATGCAGTGACAGGGCAAGTTTCCCTACACTGCCATTATCTACAGGCCTAAATGGAGGGACTGCATCTCGCTGGGACAGGGAAGTTCAGTCCCCAGGGCCCGTTCAGGCCTTGACCTCTCGGCTGAGATGTCCAACAGGGAGTCAATTAATCACAACTGTGGTCAAACCGGTCAGAGACGGTCTAGGTATACTTGGTCCTGCCTCATAGTGGAGGGATGGACTAGCTCAGGGGTTCTTAACCTTTTTCTTTCTGAGGCCCCCCAACATGCTATAAAAACTCCACCACCCACCTGTGCCACAACAACTGGTTTTCTGCATATAAAAGCCAGGGCCGGTGTTAGGGGTTAGCAAGCAGGGCAGTTGCCCGGGGCCCCACACCACAGCGGCTCCTGGGAAGCTACATTGCTCAGGCTTCGGCTTCAGCCCCGGGTGGCGGGGATCAGGGCCCTGGGCTTAAGCCCCTTTCGGTGGGGCTTTGGCTTTCTACCGTGGGCCCCAGCGAGTGCTGGCCCTGCTTGGCGGCCCCCCTGAAACCTGCTTTCGGGCCCCCAGGGGGCCCTGGACCCCTGGTTGAGAACCTCTGGGCTAGATCATCTCTTGAGGTCCCTTCCAGCCCTCCATTTCTATGATTCCATACTACTGGAAACTTGGACTGACCCCCCCAAATTCATTTCATGCAGGTTGCCAAACAGCCAAAAGATGGTTAACAGCTATAATAGCCTACTTTCCTAGGCAGGCTTTGAATTATGGATCTACAGTAGCAGCATGCGTGCCCATTTTATGTACCTACATACTGACCTGAGCATCCGTAATGCAGGCTGTGGACATCTCACTAAGGGGCAAAAATTTGAAAATTGGGCCCAGAGTTTTAATATCGGAACAGAGGCTGAACTTCTGAAGTCCACTTGAGGGAGAACTGTGGGGAAACGGCACCATCATTGGTCAAAACATGACACACGACTTTTACGAGAGATCGGCTAATAATCCAAAGTAAAATTCTGCTTCCACTGAGCACCGAGGCTGAGAGTCTGTATGGATACTGACACAGCACGTGTCCGAGGAACACTGGAGAGGAAAAAGAGGGCAGAGTATCTCCAACTTTGGGGAGTTTCAAAAGTCAAACCCTGATCTGAAATTTGCAAATGTCCCTTTCTCAATGGAGCTGATCCAACAGCTGGTGAAGTCAATATGAATCTTTTCATGGTGAGATCTTGAACACATTTTTATGGCATAAATTTAGTGTAAATGGTGTAAATGCTAAGAGCTCCTTAGCTAGTGCAAACAACTGTAGCAATGTATTTGCCAAGAGTTCCAACACGTAACACAGTAACTGCAGCACATCTGTGAATTAATTCTAACCTGGAGCCTGATCCTCCATCCCATGCTAACGAAATCAACAGAACAGCTCACATGAGAGTATGAGCTGCAGAATCCACTGTACAAAAGAACAAAACCCATTTCTGAAAGCAGAGAACAGAGATATGAGGCAGTGATTGTCCGAAAGAGCCTTCTAAAATGTGTTCTCAAGATGGACAGTCGTTTGTGAGATGGGATCTCATTTTTTTCCATAGCTTTCAGGAGGCAATGAAGCGTGGAGTGGAGAACACTGGTGACCATCTGGCCATTCAGAGCCCATCAGTTTGTTATGACACCAAACACATAATAAAGCACAATAAATCGTACAGGAGATAGAGAAAGAGAGGGCTTTGATTTAGTTTCTTTACTGCCACTGACCCCTCTGCTTCCCCCATCCATCCCACACAAATACCTTCCATTTTGTATTTAGACACAGTCTGCTCTTAAAACAGCCCCTCACAAGACTTTCACTTGTAACATGGCACAACGTGATATTCAAAGGTCTGTGTTAGGATCCCAGAAGAAAACGGAAACTTTTCTGTGTAGGGACTTAACAAAGGAGATCAAAGAACTCTAAATGGATAGGCGAGGCCAGTGAGAGAGAGAGTGAGAGAGATTGAGACCCTAACCTTTGAAGGCAGGAGAAGTCCCAGGAGGATAATAAGATGGTATTAGCCGATCTAAAAGGGAGATTGTAATGAGAAAGATAATTATCACTGAAATAGAATAAGTGTTCAAATAGAGAGTGAAGACATCAAATGTAAAGATCTCAGCCCAACCTATAGCCAAGATTTTCATTAAGATCTTTGGGACGCAGCATTACTTAGTGACTGAAGCTGAGTAATGGGAGTCAGGACTCCTGGGTTCTCTTCCAAACTTTTCCACTGACTTATTGTGCAACACTAGGCAAATCACATTAACCTCTTTTTGTCTCAGTTTCCCCACCTATAAAATGTGGACAAGAATGCCTTCTTCACAGAGTATTGCAAAGGTTAACTGATTTATGCCTGGAAAGCATGGTGAGAGCCTCACAGAACAGGAATGAAAGTATTATTTATTAGCACTTTGGAAGATCGTGCTGTGGGGACTTGGGCATTGTTTTGGAAGCCCAGCACTTCTGCAGAGCTCCTCCCAAATCATTCAGACTCTTGTTTCGTTGTTATTGGTTTTCCCCCTTAAACTGTGTAATTTACACCTTTGATATCTTGATAAAGCTAAACCCTGCAGTCTATAGTTCACTCTCGGCAGTTTCTTATGCTCAAATAAATTTGTTAGTCTCGAAGGTCCCACAAGGACTCCTCGTTGTTTTTGCTGATACAGACTAACACAGCCACCCCTCTGAAAACAATCACTTGAAGCTCTGAGTGGGAAAACTCAGACAATACAGAGTTCAAATAAAGCAGAAGCTGCTGGCAGCGAGCGTAGTTGACCACACCGAGGGCACAACTCTGTTGCCAATGGAAGTTTTGCCACTGGCTTCCACAGGGGAAGGATGCGGCCCTTGGAAAGAGACTACACACTCAGTCGGATGACCCTTGCTGTACCTCTGAATTCCAATCAGTTTCCAGATACAACTCAGCTAGCAACAGTCAGAGCAGGACAGCCTCGCTGTGTCTGCACAGAGAAGCAGTCGCCAGCTCCTCATATTCATAGACCCTTTTGATCTTCTAGTTCTTAATGGAAAAGCATTTGCTCCATGACAAGGAGGCTGTCCCGAATGGCTGTGACACCTAGGAACTGATCCTCCTCTCAGTTACACCAGTGTAACTCCAGAATAACCCCAATGGAAGTCAGTAGAGTAAGTCTGGATTTACAGTAGCATATCTGAAATCAGAATCTGAACCCAAGTCTTCACAGATGTGATTTTAAACCCGGCCTCTTTGTAATCAGTTTGGCCATGTAACAGTTTCCTTATTCCTTTTCCTTACCATGTTGTCGCTAAAGAGGAAGCCGTCAGCAGAACGGAAAGCTTTTAATTTTGCAACTTTCATGGAAGACTTTTAAACTAGCTCCATTTTTTTTAAACTTCCCTTGTCTGCTCCCCAGCCTCATGTCGTTCAATAGCCTTTACCACATGCATACTCTTGGGAAAGATCTCCTACCAGACGCAAAGTACTTTTCAATAGCTTTTCTTCCACTCCCCCGCACCATCCCAATCCTGGGGCTTTAGACGCTGTAGCTGCACCTGGCTGCATTCCAGGCGGTTGCTGATTTACTGCTCCAAAACCTGAATCTGCCTGACTCCTGCTATGAATTATTAGCGGTGCTTTTATTCAGCACCTTTAACTTTCAAGATGAATGGAGAGCATCCCTTGTGTCTATCTCGGAGTGTGCAAGCGGAGGAAACGCGTCACACAAAGAAACCTGACCTTACAGCCGCTCTCAGTTATGTTGTGCTACAGAAGTAAATGCTGAACGCCAGGGTTCCCAAACTTTTCCACTGTGTGGGCCACAACTTAATAGGGAGATCGCCGTGTGACCCCCTTCCATCCCTGCTGGCAATGGTATAATGTCCCGGTGGCAATTACAGCAATTGCTTATAGGGAGGGGATTTCACATACTTTCAGCTTCTTTTAGTGCGATTTAGCAGCTGGGAACAAAAAGGAGGCCAGTACCATGTGACCTGAGTCTTCTCCATAGATCAGCACGGGAAGGAATGCATGTATTGAGTGATCAGGAGTTTTAGAGCTGATATCACGTCTGCAGTGGTAGCAAGAGATACAACTGTGAACCCAGCATGTGATTCACGGTAACTGACAGGTGAGCATCACCGGGGAAGGAGAGCACTTTCCCTGTCACTAGCATGAAAGGTTCAATTAGCCCACTCCGGCAAGAGACGCATAATTTGAGATTCAGGATATCATCAGTCAACAGTTAATGAGTGAACTGATGAGAGGGTGAGATGCTGTAAGTGGACCAGCCTGAGGAGGACGTGAGTGCCTGTAATCAGGGGAGGATTATCACCATTCAGCTCCACGCTGCCAGCTGTCTTGCCTTTCTAAACACTGGCCTGGCTCCTTTCGCCAGGGAGACTGGTGGCTCGGTGAGGTTTGGATCGCCTGGTTCTGGCTGCTAGCTGGAAGGCCCATGAGAGGTGGCCCTGTCAGGACTATTGCTGTGGGCCAGTGGTGGAACCTGCATTTCCCTGGCACTGACAATACAGGGAATGTCACAGGTGACTTTTTAAGAGGGTTCAACTCTGAATCTTTCGTGGGTGGCTCAGACTCATCATCTGTTGCCGGAGTCCACCATGGTGGGTCCTCTGCCCACTGACTGTCCGGAACCAGAGTTTTAAATGTCTTAACTGTACAAAATAAAAGTCATGCTGGCGAAAGATAACCTGGTGAACTCTGTTATCTGCAGAGAACAGGTATGACACAGCATAACTACAAGCTTCCTCCATGACACCCTATCAGTGGGCCTCAACCCTGCCCTGGGGGGACCACTGGTAGAGGGGAGAAAGTAAATCAATCTCCAGGCCCATTCAGCCTTTAGGCTCCCTGCTAATCCTTTAAGAAGGGTGCTAACTAATGACAGGTGAGTTTTGTGACCACAAGAACTGCATGGGGGCATTTCAACCTGTTTCACAGAGGCAACAGAAGAATCATTGGACGTTAATGACTTCTGTTCTCTACTGACCTGGGCTGGATACAAACGAACGAGGGATTTCGAAAGGAAAGGCTTTGTGTCCCATGATCATTCTCAGCTCAGGCAGACAGACATGTACTAGCTTTGCTCGAGGTAGTACCTAAAAATGGCACTGGCCGCAGCAGCAGGGACAGCGGCCCAGGCTAGCCATCCGAGTACCTACCTAGGGGACTGGGGAGGATTGTACTTTTAAAATAAAAACTTTCCTCTCTTCATGAACATGCAATGCAAAGAACATCTAGGAAAAACTGAACCAGCACCTGTTAAGGGCCAGATCTTTACACAGGGCTAGGAAGAGGTGGAGAAAATAGCTAAATGGGTGTAATTATCCAATAGTACCCTGGTTATCTTACCTTGTACGACTAGCCTTCCCTGGGCAGTTCTCCGCACTCTAGTGCCGGGTTTGTTAGCAGCACACACGTATATCCCAGAATGCTGCACAGTGAGGTCAGAAATCATCAGGTTTCCTGTCCCCAGCACCTGAATTCCTTCTACGCCAATGGGACGGCCATCTGGAAGAGGAAACGAGACAAAATTACTTAGTGTACCTTTAAGCTGAACTCTCTAGCCCACAGCGAGGGGAGTTAGTCCTGAGTCCCAATCAAGGGGAGTCCTTCCATTGACTTCAGTGAGTTTTAGCTCCAGCCCTCCACAGTGCAGCTCAAACTATGCATGTGACATGTGGAAAAAGCCAGTCCAAGAGCCCCAACTAAGCCTTTGCCCCCAATTACAACATGTTTCATTAGTATCAGGCCATTGCATTTTATAGTTCCACCGGCTGGTGTTTTAAGACTCCGCGCCTGACAAACACAGCTCTAAATCAGCACTAGCTCGTTCCAGGGAGTTTGAGTGGAGAGCCGGGTAGTTATTGCTGGAGGAGCTGCCCTTTCATCAGATGTGAAACTGAAATCCTGGTTCCTTCTTGCATTTGTGTTTAGAAAGAGAGTTAAAAGCCCTACAGAACCAAAAAATAAAGGCCCAGCCTTGGGGTTCCTAGCACCTGAACACAACACACCCTCTTCAAATATTTGTTCCTTTCGGTAGCAAAACACTTTGCGTGTTGTGCTTTAAAGGTGTATTGAGATATTAAGAAAAAAGGTTCCAGAGTAGCAGCCGTGTTAGTCTGTATCCGCAAAAAGAACAGGAGGACTTGTAGCACCTTAGAGACAAACAAATTTATTTGAGCATAAGCTTTCGTGAGCTACAGCTCACTTCATCGGATGCATCTTCTTACTATATGTTCCAATCTATGCATGCTGTAGCCCACGAAAGCTTATGCTCTAATAAATTTGTTCGTCTCTAAGATGCCACAAGTATTCCTTTTCTTTTTAAGAAAAAAGGAAAATTTAGGCTCACTATTAAAAATTCCTGCCACTGATTATATTAGACTGTGGCATAGTCTCCCCAGGGAAGTAGTGGAAATCCAATAAAGACTTTAAACATTCTGTAGAGAACAGTCATTCACTGGCACAGGATCAGCTAGATGAGACAGTAATTTTCCGTTTCTATTGCTCAATCCCAAGATGCTGTGCACCTGTAATTGCCATTGATTTGGCCCTCTGATTCTAGGGTTGACTTTACTCCAGTCAGAGGCATAACTACCAAGTTGTCTTAATCACAAGGAGCCTTCTACCAAAGGGACCGCGAACGGTACGGCTTGCAAACATTCACGGCTCTGTGGAACAGACAGTCATTCCAATGTCAATATCTACTGTAATCCAACAATGGGAAATTTATGGGCCAATCGGTGTGGAAATGAAGTTGTTGACATTCCAGATGTGGCTGGGTCACCACAGTCAAGCAGCTGAGACACCTTATAATTTTTATCTCTGCTATTGGTCTTCATGCTTCAGGCAATAAACTGATTAGCAGCTGGGGTCAGGAAGAAAATTCCTTCTGTAGAACAGTAGTGCATAATGAAGAGCTTTTATGGGGGTTTTATCCTGCCTGTGAAGAATCCAGAGCCAGCCACAGCCTTACAGAAAACCAACGAAATGGCTACACTGGTCAATTACAGTATAGTCATTCTTCTAGCAGAAAGGGACAAATAACTATCACCCAACCCAAAAGCCACTTTGCAAGCCATCTGTGATATATCGGGCACCTATCAATTTCTTCTGTTTGTTTCTACTTAAGTTTAGGCACGCAATTTCTTCCTCACTCCAGGAACTATTTTGTTTACACCGAAAGCAAAACCATTTATCACAGGAGCCAAACCACCAAGACAGCTTAAGTCCTCAAGAACAGGAGCACTAAGAGATGACACTAGACAAAAAAACAGGTATTTCAAAAAAAATAAATAAATCAGCAGATCCTGCAGTATGTGTTCACCCATCAGACCAGCAGAAATAAATAGTCTAATTTCAGACAGCACCTTGACAGAGAGCGGTGGGAAAAGGTACTATGGATTGAAAGATACAAAGCAGGGGACATGCCCTGAAAGTTGCAGAAGCATATTCTGCCCATGATCTTTGCAATGTTTTACAGGAAATGTTTACCTCAGAGGTTTCACTGTTCCATCAGGCAGGCAGACCCTGGACACTTCATTATTTACGTTACAGTGAAAGGGGCTCAGGTCTTTCAGACGGAGAAAAACAATGTCATTAAATAATTGTATAGCTGGCCGATGTGCTGCAGCAGGAAATTGCTCAGCCATAAAAAAGGACAGTAAAGCATGACCTGTCCAGTGTTTAATGAGCAATAAGAAGGGTCGGTTCCTTCTGAATAACATCATGTAAACCAAACTGTAGAGAAGGTCTGAATTAAATTCAAATTGAACTTGATTTCCTCTTTAAATTAGACCTTTTTGAAGCCCATATTTACAATAGGTGTAAAAATCAAATCTCTCTCCTGAGGAAGTAGGACAGGTGAAATATGTGAGCAGGCTGTACCTGGCAGGTAGGCTGTATGATTGTATACACGAGTTAAGAAATAACACAGAAATATGACTTGAATGCCAGCCTGGGTTATTACGCTATTTACCATGTGCTGCATAAAAGACCCAGGCTGCGTCAGATATGCCGTGCAGTCGAAATATCAGTGTCTATATGTTTCCATTTGTCTCTACAGAGGCCATCGATTAATTAGAGGTGTCAGAGTTTGAGGAAATTTTTCCTGCCAGCTAAATTTATCTCTTTTCTAAACAAAAAAAATAAAATAAAGTTCTCCCAGCTCATATTCACCATTCAAGAGATAAGGTGGGTGAGGTATATCTGTTATGGGACCAACTTCTGCTGGTGAGAGAGACCTGCTTTCGAGCCACACAGAGCTCTTCTTCAGCTCTGGGAAAGGTACTGAAGAGCTCTGTGTGGCTCAAAAGCTTCTCTCTCTCTCTCACCAACAGAAGTTGATCCAATAACAGATATTACCTCACCCACCTTGTCTCTAATATCCTGGGACTGACACGGCTACAACTACTCTGCATCCACCATTCAAGTCAGGCAAGTTTTGCCAACTCTAATAATCATAAAAGGTTGCATTTGCTGGCTCAATTCACACTCCCTCTCTCAGGGTCTGTCTATGGCGACACTCTGTAGTGTAGACACTACAGAAATGGAAGGGTTCCTGATTTAGTTGGGGATTGGTCCTGCTTTGAGCAGGGGGTTGGACTAGATGACCTCCTGAGGTCCCTTCCAATTCTGATATTCTATGATTCTATGATCTCTGTAGTAAACCCATCCCCTCAAGAGGCAGTAGCTAAGTCGACGGAAGGAGACTTAGCTGCATCTACAGTGGGGGTTAGGTCGACCTAATTACGGTATAAAATTTTTCACAGCCCTGAGTGATGTAGTGTAAGAAATGTCAAGGGGTGGGGTGTGGCCCAAGCCCCACCCCTCCAAGGGACGTAGGTCCCCAGCTGGGCCAGAGTGTGGTGCTTCCCCCAACTCAGGATTCACAGCCATGAACCCTCTCCTGGAGTTACAGAGTAACAGCCGTGTTAGTCTGTATTCGTAAAAAGAAAAAAGAAAAGGAGGACTTGTGGCACCTTAGAGACTAACCAGTTTATTTGAGCATGAGCTTTCGTGAGCTACAGCTCACTTCATCGCTCACGAAAGCTCATGCTCAAATAAACTGGTTAGTCTCTAAGGTGCCACAAGTCCTCCTTTTCTTTTTTCTTTCTCCTGGAGTTAGGCGCACGCGGATCTAGCCCTCAGTGTTATCATCAAGCCCCATCTCACAGTCACAGAGAGAGCACAAAGATAACCCTTGGCACAAGTACGGCTCCTTTCCTCTGAGGAGCACAGGGGGCTCCACACACACGAACTGCACCTCGCAACCCCCTGGCGTGGTCGACACATATTCTCAAACCCATTGTGCAGACAGGGAAACCCCACACAGAGGTTTGCCCACAGTCTCAGCGAGTTAGTGACAGGGCTAGGAACAGAACCCAGGAAACCTGCGTTCCTGACTTTAATCACCCGGCCTCCATCTTTCAGTAGAGCAGTGGTTTTCAACTGGGGGGTCCATGGACCTCGGGGAGTCTGCAGACTATGTCTACGATTTCCAAAGGGGTCCCCTCCTCCATTTGAAATTTTGAGGGGTTTGCAAATGAAAAAAAAGTTGAAAACCCCTGCATTAGGCTATATCACAAAGAGGAAAAACATCCTGCCCCAGCTAACTTGCTCTAAACGCTGCTGCTCGGCTCTCTAAGCTACAGGGGCTCACAGGAGTGAAATGGTTGATGTGACCTTTAACTTATTTTGAATCAGCGAGCAGCAGAGAGCCAATCCGGACAGGCTTGTTCACTGTATCCTGTTTGCCGAAGCTTGCTGCAGAGCTATCCACCCTTTAAAACAATGGGGACTAGACAATCTCCAAAGAAGTCAGCCTTGCAAGTCTAACCAGTCTGGCAAACCCGAACCCAAACAGAACACGAACGTACCATTACTTGGCTTGTGATAATGCCTAGGAAGCCTATCCATGGACCAGGGCCCCACTGGCACTATACAAACAGGTAATGAAAAGATGCCCTGAAGAGCTCACACTCTTGGCACAGGACAAGACGCAATGCATCAAAATGAGAGTGAGAACTCCCCAACCATGCAGATCGATGGTTGTGCTGTAACAGCTTCCCATTGCAATGCCAGCTCAGAAGAGTTGAGACACCCTTTCCCAGAGCACAGGGAGGAGAAGGTGGTATTCCTCATGCAGCCAGCCCCCTGCTCTCACCCGAACTCTGTGACTAGACTGTAGTTTCTTCTCGGATGGTGGAATGGCTCAAACATCAGTAACTTAGCACACCACACACACTACAGAAGTTTGGAATCAATCAGCCAGACTCAAATGGAGACAGGGGCTCAGATCCCCAGACTGCCTGCCCGGGACAGGATGCGAATCTACAGGGTACTGTGTGCCTTCTGCAAGGTACCGAGCACCTCCCTTACCCTTTCAGGATCAGCGTTTGGAAATAGCATTCCTTTTCATGGGGGCCCAAGGAGCCCAGTAAATTTACATGCAGCAGTCCCTTCCAGAAAGTCGACCCCAACAATAAGCAGGACATTTTGCATCCTCTGAAATCAGCCATGCCAGCGGCTTTCGAATGTTTTAATTCTATGGAAGACTTTGTGAGACAAAAACCATCTTGTGGACCTCCTACATCTTCCTACCCTGTGACATTCACTGTCTGCTAGACTACAGTCTCTCAGAAATGATGACTAGTGAATCAAAGAACTACCAATGACCCACTAGAACGGGTGGTTCATGGATCATCATTTGACATCCAGTAGGCTGTCTGATTGAGCAGGAGATGAAACCCCATTATGAGTCCCAGTGTCACATGGCTTCCCCGGGGGCTATAGGAGGAACTGAGCCCTAAGTCTGTGTGCCTACTTGGAGACTTCAGAATTAGGTCATTTCCATTTCACTTTATACTGATGCGATTGTGACAAAACAACACTATGAACCAGCTAGCAAACAGCAGGGTGGAATACTGATAGGGCCTTAAAACGCATGTTGTTTTTAAGGTGGGGGTTTCGGCTGGTAGTGAAGAGCAGCTGGATTACTAATTAATAAACACTGCTCACACTGAAGCTGGCTATACTCCAGATAGGAGACACCCTCAAAGAACCTCCTTGCAGTGCACAAATAAAGTTTTAAAATTTCCCATTAGAGTGAAATCTGGAGGAAAGATCCCTGCAATTTGGGGTAGAAGTTATTTAACTTTCAAAGGTATCTGGGATGCTTTTTCACTGTAATGGATTCCATTGTTCTGTCTACTAAGCAAATGACTGGCACATCAGCACCAATTACAGAAATTCGTTAAAACGTGCCAGGCGATATGAATATGCAACAACGCGGATGCCTTTCTTTTATAAGTAGCAAGTAGAAAGAAAGTAACAACTTTCTAATGTTGATCATTTAGGTCTTTTGTGAATTCTTTGTATCCTGGCATAGCAGCCTTCTACGTTTTAGACACATGGGTCTTCTACTCCATCAGACATTGGGCACCATGTATTAGCATATTTAGAATACATTGCAACAGTTGAGTATTCAGTGTGTGAAGTGGTGAAATTTACTCTATTATTTCTAAACACTTCAGGGAATGGTGCTCCTGTCAACCAGTCAGCCATCTATTGCAAGCTTCTGTGTCCAATAAGTTACCAATTAATTGGCTCCTACAACTGTTGCATGGTTTATGTGTTGAATGGCTCCCTCTTTAGTAATTTCCTTCCCATTGTGTAACCCTTTCTGACAAGTTCTGTATAACGCTATCAGATAATCACTGCCCTTTCTTCCTTGTCTCACTTTTGTAGATCTCTCTAAATAGCGTGTTATTTTGTCTCAGTACCTTTGATGGAGGCCAGATCAGCAGCTTGTCAGTTAAAGGATAAGCTGATATGTAATACATTAAAAATCATTATTCATTCTGCTGGCTTTGCAATAAGTTCCCTGGAGATTCATTTTTGTACACCTACGGGATCAGGTTCAAGTGTATAGTTGTGAAAGGACAAATCTTATCTTTCTTGAACAAACCAAAACCTTAACGATTTTATACTTCTCTCGGAACAAATCCTCTAATGAACATTTCACTTTGCAAAGCATTTCATGCAGTGGGAGACACAAGAACTTTGTGGTAGAGGGATACAAAATATTCACAAGGAAATAAAAGTAAAAGTTTATTGCATATCATTCAAAAATTGACCCATGATTTGAATGATTTTTTTCCCCCAAACAAAACTGGGTCCATTTCCCACTGAAAATCAGCCAGGTTTTTGGCAAAGTCAGAGCAAAAAGTGGGTCCATTTGTTTAAGAGAAGACAGCTTTTACACACAAAACAATGCAAAAATTCACATTTGCGCTCATTTCTGAATAAAACAATTGCCATTTCATTGAAATGGCAAGCAAAATAAAAATTGAGGGGTACAAAGGACCCCCATGAAATGGCAAAATCCTGCAAAGGTGAACTACTTCAATGGGGACTTTTTCTGATTTTTAAAAAAATGGTGCACAAATTATTCATTTATATTCGTTTTTATTTAAATAAAACTGAAACTGAGCCTAATCTAAGTTGGCCGCCTACCTTTAAGACTCCACTGCCATATATTTTATAGTTTATGGTTCCGTGTGGAAAGTTTTTTTCTCCAAGTTGTATTGCTTCAACAGTTATTTAAGAGGAGCCCTCCTGCAATTACTCTTCATGAACTAGCATTGTAGGAGGTGCCTCAGACAGGTAAACTTCATACATGAGGAAGCTACACATGTATAAACTCAATCAGGCATGAAAATACCTCTTCTTTGATGTCAACCCCCACGGCTTCTCTCAACTGGTTTTGTCCTACTTGGGAGTCCTTTCAAAGTTGTGTTGTCTCCTTTCCCCTCCTTCTGATTGTGAGGACACAAGAACGCCAAAGACTATGTCTGATACTTTCACATTATTGAAATAGTTCAAAAAAGAGCCTAAAGGATCCCTAGATCCATTAACTTGTAAGCAACCTTTCACATCATTGTAGAAATAGACAAAATAATGTGTTTCTTTGGGAGGAAAGCGTTCACACTAACGTGGAAATAAAAATAGCGAGGTTTTCTTTTGACTCGGTAGCTCTACATCAAATGCCATGACAGAGAAGTTGGGGTCTTTTTTGATAGATAGTAGTGTTGGACTGAATCTATATGGGGTAATATGGCTTGATGCTATTATATCTTCATTATTACCCCACTCTATGGAGACAAGTGTTTTGAACAAGCCAATGAGCTGATATAATTAGGGCAATTATAAAGTAGTTTATTATAGTTGAGAGTCAGGGTAGAGCAGCCTTGTGCCCAAAAGAACATTGCAACACCGTGCATAGCGTATCCAGCAGGTTTTTAAAACAGCATCAGTATGATGATTATTGCTCAGGGGGAAAAGGTCAGTTAGCGACAGTCTTGGGTAGGTGGTATTAACAGTCCATAGAATCTGAATGGAAAAGGCAGTGTGAAAAAAATCTTTCTGGATTATACTACATAAATGTATTCTTGCTGTTTTCCTGAAGGCTCTAGACTGGGAAGCTAACAACCATTAATCAAATTCTGAGAACCAGAGATTCATGAATAAAAAGCAAGGAGCGCGGCTGAAGTCTAGGGTGAGCATAGCTACCCAGAGTGTGTTTCATTCCCAAAAACGTAGCCCATTACCCTGCATAGCCACTTTGGGGAACATGTAATATCCTGGTGGGAAGATCTTGTGAGAATGAAATGGTTGCAATGTGCTTCTCCGAGGAGGAACAGCTCAAAGGTCTGGAAACATTCACTTGGTTCGGTTCACATACACATATATTTTCAGGTACCAGAGTGCAACACAAAGGCCATCAGCTATTTCTTCGGGAAAGATTTCTGCTTGGCAGTTAAACGTGAAAGCACCCTTCCACTGTATGCATTTCTCTGGGCTAACGTCAAGCAGGCAGAGCTTAACATAAAATTCTTTTTTGATTGCAAACAACACCGCACTACTCCACTCGTGCGACCGAACTTGCCAGCGGCTCAGTTTTTCATGCTGATTAACAAATACTCTTGACCTCACCACTGAGTATCTATTCTTCAGAGCTTCATGTGTGCAACTATTAACCACTCCCATTCCCTGGTTTTATTTTAAATCACTCAATAGGCAGACAGTTTCTCTCAAGTCTGTTTTACATGGAAGACATGTTTGCGAATGAGTCACTTCTCTGGAGCCAACGTTGATGCTTTTGATGCAACTAAAGAAAACACTGTCACTTTTTGGAAAGATAAAATTATCACCTTTCATAAAACGTCTACAGCTTTAACCAACCCACCTCAATAACAAGTTGAAATAGGAACTCGGAAGGCAGTACAAACCATAGACAGAAAGATAAAAGGGGTTCTGAGTCTACAATTAACCTGAACAGTAAAGAGAAGGCTGAATTGTCCTGTGCAATAAATAATCAATGGCACATAATTATTTCCTGTGTGAGGACAATCAACAGTGCCAAGCTAAATTCCTGCCACTCAATTGCTTACCTAGTCGACTCCAGGACACAATGGGCCTGGGATTTCCAGTTGCAATGCATTCCAGGATAGCTGTCTGGTGCACAGTCAGGGTGAGGTTTTCTGGGCCGACAAGAATCATGGGATCCTTGTAAACTGTAGAATGGGAGCCTGCAAAGAAATACTCACTGTTAACTGAGACCTACTAGGCCTTAGTGCTTAACTGCAAGATATGACACTATAGAGTACGATAACCCACAAGGGCTCAGTTCATCTACATGATGGAACAGAATGTGACCCACGTAACCCAGAATGAATGATTTCATTATATGCATTCACTAACTAGTCACACCAAACAAGGACGTTGCCTATATAACAGGTGTATGTTGAAGTGTGCCTCAAATATGCATATTGACGTTTCCATGATAACACTCTTGCCAGCAATGACCAATCCACAAGCACATTCTGTCAATCCAATTCACATACTGTACACACATGCAAAGTATAAGAAAACAGCATTGACTGGCAATGGATCGGCCAAGTTTTTAACTGAAATGCACGCGGTGCCCAAGTCATCTGTAATGGCATGGACTGAATGCCATCTCTGTTGAAAAGCAGCATTAAAAGGAACAGACCAGATTTAGAGGTGACAAAAACGCTGGTGAAAGTACACGCCACTAGGTGGGTGTAAACTGATGTATGTATGTGACGTGGGTGGAAAGGGGAAGTGGCTTAGAGGAAGGATAGCAGCTATGAGGAAAGTGTAAGGAGATGTGAGACCCAATAGGGAAGGGGCTGCTTTACTATTCACCTTCGTATGCCCTCACATAAATTATTTTTCCTGCTTCACCTCTCGCTGCCCCCTTGGTGTGTAAGTTACACCCACGGACTTTAGACTGTGGGAGCCCATAACATGCTAGGCCCTCCCCCACTTCATGACGTGGCTCACAGCATCCAGAACAGCTGATATCTGCCTGTAAAGGAGCCATCTCTTATTGCTGCTATGGCCATGTGCTTTGGCCTCAAACTCAACTAGGCTGCTGCCTCTGACCCTTGGTGTTGCTCACAGGGGCTGCTTCTAAATCTCTCCTTCTGGGGATTTTTTTAAAGGGACATTTCCCCAAGGAAATACTACAGGGGTTCCACGCGGTGCTCCTTCCATAACAATTGACATCACCTCTGACTTCAGGCCAAACAGCTAACATTTATCAGAAAACCTTTCCGGTTTGCAGTAAAGGGGTGGACCATATTGATTCACGCTGATGCTTTTTGTATGACAGGTTACAGATCTCGTGGGCAGCGCTACAGTACCATTATTATTCACTTGTATCACACTTGCACCTAGACTGGCACTTGATTGTGCTAGGTCAGGGATCTCAAACTCAATTTACCTTAGGGCCAGTGCCAGTCCTCAAATCCTCCCAGCGGGCCAATAATGTCACCTCGCTCCCTTGGCCGTGTGCCGCCCCGGCTGACTCTGCCCGGCGACCCAACCAATGGGAGCTGGGGGGGGGGGGGGGCGGTGCCTGCAGCAGACAGAGCCAGCAGCGTGGCTGCATGGGTCTCTCCTCTGGGGAGAGGGGCACGTGAATCTCTCCTGCCCGCTCCCTCCCGCCCCCCTCCCTCAGCCGGTAGCCATGAGGGCCGGATGAAATAACCTTTTTTTAAAGGTTTCAGAGTAACAGCCGTGTTAGTCTGTATTCGCAAAAAGAAAAGGAGTACTTGTGGCAACTTAGAGACTAACCAATTTATTTGAGCATAAGCTTTCGTGAGCTACAGCTCACTGCATCCGATGAAGTGAGCTGTAGCTCACAAAAGCTTATGCTCAAATAAATTGGTTAGTCTCTAAGGTGCCACAAGTACTCCTTTCCTTTTTTTAAAGTTTCGGCGGGCCGCAGTGGGGAGGTTCTCGGGCCACAGATGGCCTGCGGGCCAGGACTTTGAGACCTCTGTGCTAGATGATGCACGTACTCCTAGGACGAAGAACTCATCGTCTAAGCTGACAAGACAAACAGAGGAAGTATTATTTCCATTTTACAGATAGGCAAGGGGGGCCCACAGACATTGGGTGACTTGCATAAGAAGCACATTGCGGAGCGGGGACCTGAATCCAAATCTTGTGAGAGCCCAGTGACATATTCATAAGACCAACCCTTCCTTTCATGCTTCCTACAGATTTGAAATATGATTTGGAGGAGGTGTGTTCCTCTGCACTGTTATTTGACTGATTTCTGCACCTTTCATCATCTTCCAGGAGGTCGGGAGATAAGGCAGAGCTGATGTACACTTAAGGCGTCAGAAACCGAGGCGTCTCTGCTGTCACCCTGGAAATGCTGGAGAGTGGCAACGCTGCTGAATGCCCAGTACCATTCTTTGAAGCTAAGAATGCATGAAGAGGCAACAAAAATAGTGATGCCTTCCAACCCAAAACTTCTGCTTCTCAGCACTCCCCACACTGCAGCTTTCCACAGAGCCACACACAGTGCAAGCTGAACATCTGCGAGAGCCGTCTCGCCCCAGGAGACTGTCTGCTCTGCACAGGGGGTTTGAAGTAACGTATCAGCCAATCCGTGTGTGGATGTAAGGAGCTGGGCTCAACTCCTGGTTTTGCTCCCTGTGTGTAGTTGGGTAAATCATTTAACCTCTCTGTGCCTCAGTTTCTCATCTGTAAAATGGAAATAACAATACTTCCTTTGTTGGACTGCAAGCTCTTCAAGGCAAGCGCTGTTGCTGGGTATGTGGCCATGCAGCATACAGTACAATGTGGCCCTGATCTTGGCTGAAGCCTCTGGGCACGACCTATAATGCGATACAGCAAAATAATACCGTGTGCACTAGACCCACAACCTGTCAGACAAATTGCACCCCAGTGTGAATCAATATGATACAATCCTTTCTTACATACAACAGAAGTTTGCCATTAATAAAAACTGGGCCCAATTCCAGAAAGGCAAAATCAGCCCAAAGCCATGACAACCCACAGGCTTAGAGTTATCGCTCGACAAGTGCTTTTTAGAGTGACCAAAGTCCATATCTGGTGCAGCCCCACTTCCATGGGCTTAGGTTATACTCCACAAACACTGAGGTCAAGCAGTGTTTAAGGAATTTCAACAATCCATTGCCGGTGGCAAGAATATTCTGTACACCTGCATGGACAAATATGTCCATCAATTTCGATCCTTAGGAGTTGGAGGGCAGCAGTGGGGGTAGGAAGAGATGAAGGGTATAATTAAGTCAGCCCAGGCTCATTTGGGTCTGATTTGTGACTAATATTGAGTATTCTGCTTTCTGATCTCTCCACTACTGGCTCTTGTACATGGAGCTTCTTCTGACTGCAAAGATCATTCAACCAGAAATGCTGCATTGGAAATTCTTTGCAAAAGCTTTCCTCCTAGATTTCATATCCTCTTGCACTTTTTAGCTTCACACTGCAGCTGGGGCTGAAGTCAGGGGATATTACAGTGGTACTGAAGCAACCACAAATGAATGGCTCATTTGTTAAGCATGTATATGGCTGCTGTACAGGGGGTGATAAAGCTACAGGATGGGTTGTTTTTAAAGAGGTAAGATCCATATCGCTTTGTGTACGTGTGGCTTAAAAGTTGGCTTCTTGCTAAGTACAGTTCACCCTACCCTGTGCAATACCGATCTCTGAAGAGAATCAGAGCACTTAATTACATTTAACAACTGGTGAACTTTAGCAGATTTGAAAAACGAGACTTTCTATCGAGGGATCTCAACACCTTTCCAACTATCTCCGCAGCATCACAACACCAGGCTCGGCTCCTAATCCAAAGCACTCAGCGCTGGCCTCACTCAACTCCCACTGAAGTCAATGGAAGATTTATTGTCGACTTCCATAGGAAGAGAGGAGGCAGTGTGACCTAGTGCTCTGAAGTGGGATTCAGGAGACCATGGTTCTAGTCCCAGCTCTGCTGCCACTTTGCTGGGTGACCTTGGGCAAGTCATTTTCCTCCCCGTGCCTCAGTTTCCCCACCTGTCAAATAGGGATAAGGATACTGATCTTCTTTGTAAAGCACTTTAAGATCTATTGATGCAAAGCTCTGTCTAAGAGCTAGGTAGGATGAACATGCTTTTGAAAACTGCACCCCTCAGTTCTTACTTAGGCTCCCTAAATAAAAGGTCCTGGTTTTCAAAAGCACTAAAAACATGCAGCATCTCTCACTGAAGTCCATGGATGCTCACCACTTATTAAAATGCCTAAATATTACCTTGAGAACCTAACTTCCAGTTCCCATTTTTTAAAATCTTGGTCCAATTTGGGCTAGGAACACAGTTCTCCTGGCCCGCCATGCCATGTTTTAACCCCAAGACCAACTCAAATACTTCACTGTACCTTATGCAAATCATGCACCCTCCTGGATTTGCAGCACTGGGTCAGACATCTCACAAGAACAGGTTCCCTCCCAAGATTCCTGGTACTTCTCGCTTCTGGCCAAGGCTGAAATAAAGCACTTTCCCAAGATTCCTACAGTACTGTCCAGAACCAGAAATGGAAGGGCAGGGTCAGCAGCCAAAATGAAACAGAACTGTTTTAAAAGCTGTCCAAACTCTTTTGAACCCCAGAAGGATCCATTTGGGGCTCAGCTTAAGTGATGAGCCCTGGTGTGTGTCAGTTCTTATCTGCACCAGCCCCTCTATCCCAATGCAAAGTGGTTTTCCTCATACATCATCTTATCCCTCCCTCTTCATAGGCAGGATTGTTCCTGATGGTGTCTTCCCTCCTGCTTTATCCAGTCTGGATGTAAATGTCCATCGAATGACAGGGGTGTCTGTCTTCACCATGAGAATAGGAATGAACAGCCCAGTAAGGTGTAAGATCCAGGGATGTTTTCTTGGCGGAGACTTGGAGTAAATAAAGCAGAGCTGGGGGGGGGGGGGGGCGCACACGGGACACGGAGCACTATATGTGCCATAATAAAATAAGGGCAGTGCAACCTCATTCCTCTGTGTTGCTGGAACACGGGATGAAGTCCACCTCATTTGCCTTGTCATGCCTCAGGAAATACAAAATGCAAATAAGCCAATTTTCTTCCCCATGCCTCTGACACGGGGGCCAGGAAGCATGCTGCTCTCTGGTCACAAGTGGCAACGTGCTAGCATCTCCAGCGCTACATCAGAGCCCCGGCGGGGACCTGGCCAGGCAGGTTGGGGGCTGGCCTGCATATCCATTAGCGTACAGGTACAACAGAGGGCACGCTACATATTACTGCCACCACTCCACTCTGCACCCTGACGGGGCCTGTGGTATGTGGGCAGAATGCCCCTTAACATCACGTAACAACACAGCCCGTGTGCTCTGCACCGTGCTCCTTTGGCTGCCAAAGCCAGATGGGAGCCACTTACGGTTTCATCGCCTCCAATTCAGAAGTAACCGGAGCGCAGTGTACCAGCACTACCTCCCATGGGGCTGGCACAGGGGCAAGCAGAGAGCAGGGGGCCGCAGAGCAGGGCCTATGTTGACTGTGGCTGGAAACGTAAAACACCAGCCTTCCATGCAGAGTGGCTGATCTCGGCAAACGATCTGTCAGGAGGTTCTCCGCACCACACAGGAAATTCGTTTGATCCAGGGGGCAGGAATGAAGGAGCGATTCTTGGTCGAGAGCTCCAGGCGAGTGAGCTAGCAGCAGAGCCTAATGCATTTCAAAACACCGCAGGGGAGTGAAAGGGAAAAGCTGCAATTCCTAAACAAAACTGGCTGAGGTTGAGGCACAAAGTCCCCACCTCTGAACTCAGTCCCAGCGGCAGCCGCATCGAAGAGAAGGATGTTCAGGCTGGTAAAAGGTCCCAGGCACCATCAATAAGGACAAGCACTCTGTTAGAGAAAGAAATGCCATCGGTGTGCGCTTGCGTAGGAAAGGTGTCAGTGCAGAGAGGCAGGGAAGCCACATGGGAACATCTGCTCTAAGAAGGCACTTGAAAATAACCAATCAATCGGATGGAAGAAACCTCTGTGCATTGTGCTGCCATGGGGCCACCCCCAGTGCTGCAGAAGAGGAGAGGGAAGACAGCTGCGAGACTGACAGCGTGCTTTAGAGTCCACAACCCCAGTGGTTCTATCCTCCAGTCCTTCCAGTTTCATCACCGCAACCCTGTCTAAGAGTGAGGCGAGCAGTGCCAACTGGTCGGTTGGGGTGCAGGCAGGTTGTCCATCCTATTGTACAACCATCTCATGTGCAAGCATTTGCAAGGACAACAAAATTGATCAGAAAGCATCCTGCAAGCAGTTCTATCAAAGAGGTACCACCACGCTCCCAGGAAACAGGGAAACATCAGCAAAGAATTAATCTTCTTGAACCAGCAACCTGCTCATCAGGTGTCTCTCTTTTACCAACATCTCCGTGAGAAACACTGACAGTCCATCCTGTTCTGGTGCTGCAGTCAGAAACCATCTTCATCTTGTATCTCCTCCGGCCCATTAGCAAAGTCTTCGTTCTGAAACCAAGTTCCAAGGCTCCAATAAAAAAACTGGCTTGGGTCCATTTCTTTGCAGGTGAACACAGATTCACAGCCCCAACTACGGAGGTGATGGGCAGAACACGAATCGGTGTAATTCTTATCCCCTGCCACCATCACATCCCAGGGCAAGAAGATGCAAAGGTTTGCGAGGTGATTTTGAGTTCTATTATGGCAGTGCAACTCCCACGCGCTTATGCTGATGCAAGGCCTATACTGGTGCAACCATGTTGAAATGCTATCTGTGTAATGCTCACGCTGATGATAATGGTGTAACTTCCACTAGTGAAAGAGCACTGTCAGGGTAGTCTGCACAGTGTTGACTTATTCATCATGGGACTTGTTTCTTTAAGGAAAACAAACACCACAAACGCTGCACATAAAGGAAACCAGGGGAACATCCATTCAGAGTGAGAGATGGTCAGATGAAAGCAGCTAGCACTTTACTCCCTGAGTGAAATAATAACTCAGAGCAGTAAATTGTTAAACAGAACTTCAGCCCGCTGATAATTTATTGTTCGTTTTCCCCTCCTTGCAGCTACTGTTCACATACATCAAGCAAGCAGATCTGTAACAGGCCTCGAATGCCACCAGGTTTTTCAGAAGCAGTTAAGCCGTTTTCTTCTCCCATCAGATTTGACGTGCAACATCTCTCTGCCCCAGCCTCTCCCCATTTCCCAAAGGCTGTTTTCTTACATGCTGCCGAGAGACTAATCTTGCATTCAGGAAAGGAACAGCCCAAGCTCTATGACGTCACTGGCCACAGAGCCATGTCCGAGGATTACAGCAGGCTTGGTGACAGCAGGTCCTGGGCCTCAGTGGGCATAGCTGTATGAGACAACAGGATCATGACTCCTGGTAATGAGATGTGGTGCTTGTCTACAAAAGCTAAAGTCCTGCCCCGCTGTATCACATTAAGCGACATATGAAGCTCCAAAAATTCCAGGATTGGTTTGTTCAGAGTGCTTTTCTACACTCAAAAGTGACTATGTCCAAATTCTTGCTCAATGGATCTGCTCCTTGGGTATAATCGGGGTCAGATTGGCTTGCTCAACTGACCATTATATGTTTTATGCCTTATTTCACCTGTCAGCTCTACAGACCTGTACAGGTACAGCAGAGGAAGCTGGATTCTATTCCTGCTTGTGTATCTTCACAAAATGGTTAATTAAATTCCAGCTGGAGTCGTGTGTCTGACTGACCATCTGCATGCATGATTTTCTCTCTGGAATACCTATTTTCCATGCACAATTTCACATATGCATTTTTTGAAAATCGGCTCCCATTCTGCAGTATAATTCCTTATCTGAAATTTACATGTAAATTAGGTTTCTATATCTCCAAGAAGAAATCCAGACTGCTGGGTTATTTGCCCAGAAGTGGCCATTCAGGAAGAATGAAACCAACAGAAACTAAGAACCTCTGACACTTTGAAACCACCAAGAAGCAAACCACTTATGTTTTCTAAAAGGAAGCTGAGGACAGAAAGTGCCTTCTCCTGCACAAAGTTCTAAGTTGTCATCTACTGTTGGCTACTTGCTGGGTTATGGGTGCATGATTTGACTTCATATTTTCTTTTCATCACACTAGGGAGGGTGACTGAAACACTGAAGTAGATTTTGTAGACTAACATTGCTTAAAATTAAAGGAGTGGCCAAACAACATCGGATCAAATGTTAAGGAGAAGGCTACACTACTGATGTTAGGTTGACTGGCCTGGCAGAAATTGTTGATGAGCCAACTGTTCATAGAGGCTTCTAGATTGTTACTTGTGTGCTAGAAGGGTAGTCTAATAAAGGATGGCCCACAAAACACTACAGACAAGACAAGCTGGACTCTAATGAAGTTATGGAAACATTGTGGGCCATATTTTCAAAGGTAATTCAATCCATCCTCCACTGCGTGCGTGGACATCACCTGCACGCTTCATTTTTGTGCACTATCACAAAATGAAGGAATTTGCACATGCAAAGCTCATGCATATTCCATTTGTGCAGGGAAGCAGTTGTGTGTTTCTTATGGTATCGTTTGTTTGCACAGGTGGCAGTGTGCCAAAACTGTATGGGCAAATAACACTCACT
Source organism: Natator depressus (assembly GCF_965152275.1). Taxonomy (NCBI): domain Eukaryota; kingdom Metazoa; phylum Chordata; order Testudines; family Cheloniidae; genus Natator; species Natator depressus. The sequence goes on from NC_134243.1 coordinate 77,269,692, forward strand.
TTCTGGAAAACAGTTCACATGCCATTATATTTCCCCTTAAAGTTTTCCGTACTATCAGGAGTGAAAACCTGGTCCCAGTGATTTCAGTAGGGCCAGATTTCACCTCCGTCAAGTAAAACCAAAAAAAACCTCACCTTAATGCTCTGAGAATTGTTTGCTTTCTTTTTTTTTTTTTTTCTCTCTTTTTTGGAAATGTCAGTACTCCTCAGGATGTAATGTAACACTAGAATGTAGTTCCCTGTTGGATAAATAATTGATCACGCCGCGTGTTGCAGTTACTTCCAGAGGAGAGCAAGTTTGTAAGGAAATGGGGAATCTTTCACATTTCAGAAAGAATGTATTCTCCCTTCCTTCCTTCTACAACTCATGTTTTCCTCTTCCTCCCTCCTCCGCCTGCCCAACGGTTGGCACTAATTAAAAGGCAAAGAGACAGGTTTATTTGCTATCAAATGGACCAATCTGGCAGAAACTAACAACAAGCAGGAACGATGAATGTACTGTTTGTGGACAGAAGAAAGCTTTTCAATACTGTTATCACAAAAGTTCTGTTACACTGAGCTGGTTCAGAACAACAGATAGAAGGCGAAAGAGTGAAAGACCACATTTACTGTTACTAACCTGACACAGTGAGTCTGGCCTCCCGGCTGAATTTCACATTAGCAATGTTGGTAGCCACACAGTGAAAAATCCCACTGTCTTCGGCTCTGAGTCCGGTAATCTGCAAGACTCCTTTGGGAAGCAGCGTGTACCTAGAGGACACGAAAAGAACAAACGAAAAAACAGTTGCAGAATGCAACATGATTGGGGAGCAGAACTGCACGTCCCAGGTGAGGCTGCACTAACCTAGGCCAGTCGGCACCATGCTGGCATCCACTAGCCCCAGTGTTTAGGGGTACATACGGGTGCTGCACAACCTGGTACAGCACCAAGCAAGCTCAACCAGACCTAAGGATCGGGGCCTATATTTTAAAAAAACCTTTCAGTGTTAATCTCCGGTCTCATAATGCAGGGAATTTATCCTCCGCTTTGAAGAGACATTCTCCCTTCCTACGTGTTAAACAGTAGTAACTCTCGTAAGGAAGGTGTATAAAACACTGAATAGGTTGGGGCTGGTCTGATTTTTTTAATCTTGACACCGTCCCGTTAGCAGGAGCTTTCCTCTCATGTTCCACTGGAACGCTCCACGTCAAAGGTGGCGTCCCTGGTACCCGGGACAGGTACCATCATCTTGCTATACGAGATATAAGAGTCACCAGCAAAGCAGAATGTTTGCAGAGAGGGAACTAGCGAGATGTGAATGGTTTTGAGAAATCGTCCCCACTGAGCACTGCATCGTTTTCTTGACTTTGTTAACAGTAGTTTTCATGTTACCAAAACTGGACCATGTCCCAGGGCAGCTGGCCCCTGTAACTGAAGTAAGTCCAGCTTGCCTGTGCCAGAACAGGTGCTCCCAGCTGGGCCAATTAAGGGGGTGGGCTGCCCCTGGGGCTCTAAAGGAAGTTCCAGTGAAGGGCTAGCTGTGAGAAGGAACTGGCTGAGAGTCAGCAGGTGAGAGAGAGGCAGGAAGCTGCAGGAAGCAGGACTGCCAGACACCCCCCGGGAGGGGAGGCAGTGAAAGCCTGAGATGCAAAACGTGAGTTATGAAACTAGTTTTATTTGTTGGTTTCAGTTTGGGAATAAAACTGCTCCAAAGAAACTTTGGGCATGGCAGAGAGTCATTTGGAAGCTGGGGAGAAGCCCTGCCTCATCACAGACAAAAACGTGATTATTCAGATTTCACTGGTTGAAAGACAAAAGAATACCGCCACCAGACCTCAGCGCTAATTTCCCACTAGCATCGTTCCACGTGATGCAAGATGGCTCAGTTTGGCCTCCTGGAGCTGGACCAGGTTACACGAATGGTGATTTTTGTCCACCCCCTTCCCTGGTCTCATGATCTAGAACGTGTTGGGCTGTCGACCACATTCACTGGCCAAAAACACCAGAACTTCTGCCATGTGTCTGTTACTATGGAAGCTGCCAATAAAACAATCTCTGTCTTGTGGATCCTCATGATATGGGTGTGAATGAACCTCGGACCTTCTCATACCACATGACAATAGAACAATTAAAAAAAAACAACTAAAACAACCTAGACTGAAAAGCATTAGTGATCTGACAAACCAATAAAAGCCAGGGAATTCAAAGTTAACGCTAAAATACTTTTCTCTCCTTAACCCAAAGGATGAAACTTAATGTTGCAGAAGTCTCTAAATAACATGCTTCCTTGCATGCCGTAATGCTATCTATGATGGCAATGGGCTGAGGTACACACAGAGTCTGTAGATTTTAGGAAGTCTGAATTTTCTGGCCTTTGCGAGTCAGTTCTGTATTACCCTGAATGAGTGTGTTTGTGGGTTTCAAAGATATATATTTATTATAAGTTGTCTGGCATTTTTTGAAACAACTATGTCATTAAATTAGCTGGTAGTAGGTCATTACATTTTGATGAGTTAATGATTATTTCTGTCTGGAAGATTGAGACTATCTTTTCTAGATCAGCATCTGGTTAAGTGTCTCTAACCGGCTCTCACTGTGGGTTCCAAGAGCTCGGCTGAATCTCTGAGACAGCATGACAGCAATCAGTTTTGGACGTACTGCAGTTGATTGCAATCTCTCTGGGACTTTCAAATGTCCTTTATTTTGGATGAATTATACCACCAGAAGCCTTCATTTTTGTTAACAATCTGCCTACCACATTAGAAGATTCAATTCCAAAGCTATTATTCTGTCTTCAAAGCCTCAAAGTGTAACACTCAGCATACAAATTTATATGCAATTTATACACAGAATTGTACCAACCATGATTAATGTAGAATTTCAACTCAGCTACAAAGAAAGCAACTCTCTTCACCAAATCCCATTGGTGTCAGAGATTACAAATGTCACGATTTATGGACTGAACTAATGTTAAAAACCTTCTGGGCAACTGTCAAGGTTCCTTCCCCACTCTGAACTCTAGGCTACAGATGTGAGGACCTGCATGAAAAAACCCCTAAGCTTATTTTTACCAGCTTAGGTTAAAACTTCCCCAAGGTACAAACTATTTTACCTTTTGCCCTTTGACTTTATTGCTGCCACCACCAAGCATCTAACAAATATATAACAGGGAAAGAGCCCACGTGGAAACGTCTTTTCCCCCAAAATCCCCCCAAGCCCTACACCCCCTTTCCTGGGGAAGGCTTGATAAAAATCCTCACCAATTTGCATAGGTGAACACAGACCCAAACCCTCGGATCTTAAGAACAATGAAAAAGCAATCAGGTTCTTAAAAGAAGAATTTTAATTGAAGAAAAAGTAAAAGAATCACCTCTGTAAAATCAGGATGGTAAATACCTTACAGGGTAATCAGATTCAAAACACAGAGAATCCCTCTAGGCAAAACCTTAAGTTACAAAAAGACACAAAAACAGGAATATACATTCCATTCAGCACAACTTATTTTATCAGCCTTTTAAACAAAATAGAATCTAACGCATATCTAACTAGATTGCTTATTAGCCCTTTACAGGAGTTCTGACCTGCATTCCTGCTCTGGTCCCGGCAAAAGCAACACACAGACAGAGAGAACCCTTTGTTTTCCTCCCCTCTCCAGCTTTGAAAGTATCTTGTCACCTCACTGGTCATTTTGGTCAGGTGCCAGCGAGGTTATCTTTAGCTTCTTAACCCTTTACAGGTTAAAGGGTTTTTTCCTCTGGCCAGGAGGGATTTAAAGGTGGTTAGCCTTCCCTTTATATTTATGACAGCAACCTTCATCCTAAAAGAAGCAGAATCCGTTCAAAATCAGGGTGCCCAACACAGGTAGAAAGAGCCTAAACTAGCTCCTTTGTAAGCATCTGAATATTCCTCCTTCACCCAAGGAAAAGTAGAGGGCAGGTCGGGCAAACGGGTTTGGTTATCAGAGCCCTGGATTCTGTGGCTGTTCCTTTCGAGCCTCAGCTAAAGTGAGGTGTGGTGATCTCACTCAAATCCCTACCAGATGCGCGGCCAGTGTTAGCAGTCTGGTGATGTGGATGTATCTGGCAGTCTATTCTGACACTGCAGTTCCAACCCTGTGCATCTCTGCAACAGATACAAGAGGAACTTGCTCACAAATCTGCCCATGGCATGGCCTACTCTAGCCAGTTCTAACAGTCTCATTTTGATGAGCACAAAAAATGTTAAGGCCGAATTCTGCGGCCCTTACTCACATTGAGTAGTATTTACCTTAAACAGTCCCACTGTGTCATGCGTCCTGCTAGCAAGCACTCTTATGTAGCTACTCACATGAGTAAGGACTATTCAAAGTGCATTAGGTAGAAGAATAAAGCCTAGGGTATGTCTATACTGCCACAAAAACCCTGTGGCTCAAAGTCTCAGAGCCCAGGTCAGCTGACTCAGGATTGGGTTGTGGGGTAAAAATAGCAGTATAGACATTCAGACACCGGCTCAAGCCCCAGGCTCCCCCTCCATCCCGTGTCCAAACGTCTACACTGCAGATTTATAGCCCTGAAGCTCAAACCCTGCGAGCCCAAGTCAGCTGACCCAGCCATGCCCAGGGTCTTTTATTGCAGTGTAGATATAATGCTAGTAGGCTACAAAAGGGTAGATGGAAAATACCAGGAAAAATCAGATCGTTGCAATTTTAAACTCTGTGGTCGGTCTCTTGGGTGCTTCTATAAATTCACAGTACAGCTGAAAAGGTCAAGTATTGTTCTGGTTCGCGTGTGTTTTGTTTTAGCTCCAAAGGAACCAAGCCACATTCTGATGCTGAGCTGACGTTTAAAAACAGGGGACTTTCAGAAAAATATTTACAGCTTCCTGGTTTCATCTCTCCCCAGTGTGCAGACATCAAGTCACGATCAAGGTGTGCCGTGATGGATTGGCTCCGGGAAGACTTGCTTTGTGGTGCTTTGGCTGCAGCTGTGACTATCACAGACTGGAGCCAGCACATCAAGCATTTCCTGTTACGTGCTGAAACTCTTCCCAAAGACTAGGGTGGCCTGCCACCTGTCCCTTCATTCCACGCCCACACTCAGAAGATCAAACCAGGCTTAGCCTCGCTTCCTAAACAAAGGGGGAAGGCTGTCAAACAAAGGAAGCAAGGACATGCCATTCAAGTTTTCGGGGGGGAGGGGCAAGAAGGGGAAAGTGATTTTGTTTTTTTTAAGGAGGACTGAATGGGAAAGAGCTAAAAAGATCTTCTGTTGGCACCCTTCTTTTGGTCTCGTTGCCAAGGCTGGGGTATTACAATGTAGCTTACTTGGGAAGGTAAGGCTAGTGATTAGATTGTATTTTAAACCTTCAGAACATAAAAGGATCTTATTGTACAATGCTTTGTCATGCTGGTGAGCGCTACCTTCTGTGAGCTGTCCCTTGTGGAGGGCTCCTAGCTCAGGAGAATCAACCTGCAGTGGGAGCAAAGTGCAGAGATAGATATTGTACATGGCGATCTGATTAAAAAGCCTCTCCAGTCTGAGAGAAAAAAAGGACAGTGACTGCCACACTGGCTCAGGAGGAGGCCCTACAGAAAGTGATTATGGCTATACTGGGTGGCCAGGACAGTATGTTCCCAGCCCCCGGGATAGCCTTAGGAAGCATTATTTTGGCACATCCCCTAGCCAGAAGCATAGGTGCTGGAACTAGAGGTGCCGCACCTCCTGGCTTGAAGTGCTTTCCATCATACACAGGGTGCACAGTTTAGTTCAGCGGCTCTCAGCACCCCCACTATACAAATTGTTCCAGCACCCCGGGCCGGGAGGATGGAACTCATGGCATAGATTTAAATGCCTTTCCAAGGCAGAAACACAAAAGAAGAGCCTTCCCTCACATGAACCCCACTCTGATGTTCAGTGGGCCCAGATAGTGCATTTGCATCTCCCTCTACCTGCAAGAGAGCCTCTGGCCTGCTATTTCCAACATGTGGGTATGGGTCAGTAATAAGTTACCTCTATGTCTCTTACCTATCATTGTCCGTGTTGATGGGGACTTGATTCTTTTGCCACAAGATTACGGGCTCTGGTAAACCATGGATCTGGCACTGGAATCTTGCGACACCTCCTTCTTCCACGACTGCGTTCTGAGGGTGAACATGGAAGTCCGACATAGCTGGAGGAGGGAAGAGGAGAAACAAAGACATGAAATGAGATCACAAGAGCTCAGCGCTGAGAGGGCGCACTGTCAGCAGAGGTCACAATGACCCAGCCTGGCAGAAATATCCACCACTTCACCTGCCAAGAAACAGCAAACAAAAGTGGCTTGTAGGGTCAGATCTGAATCTGGACCCGTGCCTTGGTGTGCAGAAATGATGTTTGCACACCAGGCATTTGCACATGCTAACCCTGCACCTGGGCAAAGAAAGCGGGATGGGAGGCTTGCAATTACACGATTTACGTGTGCTGCAATCATGTGTAGAAGTGACCACCATCACAGCAGGGGCCAGTAGAATGCTCCAACACTGCAGTGTCACTCATTGGCTGTCTTTGTCATCACCTTCAGTAGGTGTTGGATTCGGCTGCAGAGCAGAAAAGGTCTTGTCTCTGCGCTTTTCGTTCCAGTGCTGTCAGTGCCCTTCTACCATGTCCACCACAAACGTCCTGTCTGTGTGTTTGACTTAACTTCCCCATTAACTTTATTTTCATTTCTCTACTGAAAGAGTGCAAGGAACAGACTGGCAACCATTTTATGGCAGCCGATTTTTTTGCTTGGCACATACTCCAGGTGGCCTCCTATCATTTCAAGGTTCTGCCTTCCAGCACCACAAAAGGAAAGGGAACAACTCCAATAAAGTCAGAGCTGTTAGAATGACAGGATCGGAACTGATAGCAACAGAGGTTGGCAAACACCGTCCAGCATCACAGATGATGCCAGTGCCAATTTTAGTGCATATTTTCTCCATCACCCTAATAGCAGCAGAGGGACCAGTTCAGTATTGTACAGGCAACAACCTATTCAGAAAGGAGAATTGGTGACTTAGTGAATACAAAGAGACAACAGGTCAAATTCTAAGCTGCCCAGAGCAAGACACTGGAACTCACTAGTTAAGTACAGAACTAGGAGTGCTATCAATCACACAAGAATTCACACAGCATCCCCTAAATCCCTGATCCAGCGTGCACTGGGCTCACTATAAAACCAAGGAGGGAAGTCCTGGCTGGGAATCTGGAGAGGAAGGGTCTAGGGCATTCTATTATGATCTACAGTAGTGTTCCCTCCACTGGAACCATTGATGGAGCTGCACTGGTGATCAGCCTCCGGCATGACAGCCACCATGACACAAGTCTGAGCTTTGTCCGTCATTCATTCCAGCCAAAGAAAAACAATAGAAAGGGAACATTGTCCTGAGGGATCCTTTTGGCAAATGTTCAGATCAGTCCTTATTTTAGCTCTCCCAAACTGTTAGCATGATGCAGTGGGGTTTTGCAGTAATTTGGGAAAAAAACAGATTCCCCCCTGTGCTAATGTGGCATCACACTCTGGAGGAGGATAGGAAAGGCCAGGAACTGCTTAAAGATGGCCATGCTTATCAAGGAGTCGCACACAATCATGATAGGATTGGGGATATCCTTCAACAGAAGACAAGTTTAAGACAACAGCCCATGGTTTGTTATTTCCTGGTCACGACTCTCATTAGGATATAGGTTGCCCTCCGTTACATTAAGGAGAAAAGCATGGGTATAAACTACTGACTCACACCTCTACCTCAGTTCTGCACAACCACATAACATGCACATTCCTCTACTGTTAAACTTAGTTACTACAGGCCCTGAGCCTGGGAGGTGATGAGCATCTGCAACAAGCATCCTCCTCAACCAGTGGGCCTGTAGTGAGTCCCATAAAGTGCTCAGGACTTTATAGGATTGGGCCCTGCACGCCCACGACACTTGGGGTCGCCTGGGCTTCTCATGTCAACCAGCTGTCAGCAAAGGATAACTCTCAAAGCATCAGGGAAGAAGAAGAAAGACCAGCCTTTGCAGTACAATAAGAGTAATAATCATTTGTGGGTAAAGTGTCTGGCATGCCGTTAGCATTACATAAATCATCATCACCAGAATGCAATAATTATTACTATTAATTAATTGGAAGGTGCTAATTTTTGACTGTGTAATAAATATAACCTGGGCTAATAAACACCTCAGAGCCTCTATTTAGCTCATGATTCATTCTTAGTACCATATACACAGGAGGCTCCCTCAAGTTACCATATAATATAAACTCCAAGAAAATCACGTATCCCCTAGCTCTGCTTTCCCATCCCTAAAAATACCCCTCTCCCGCACAGAAAAGCCCACCTCCTTTTACATGTGTCAAGGGTAATCAATGTGCATCTGCTAAGGAACAAGCTACGTATGTGTCAGGGTCGCTCACCTGCTGATTCCAGTTGGGCTTGGGCAGATGGGAGACAGCTATTAGCAATACATTAAATATGTGCTGCTTTAAACCCCTCTGCTCCCCAAATCATCAGTCTCAAGTTCAACATGCTAAATACGGATTTGTTATGCTGATTGAATAGCGCTTGGTAGAAAGCTCCAGCACAGGGTGGTTGGAGGATAGGGAAGGTTTCCCCTGGACCCTGCTCTTTGGTTCTAAGTATTTCATTAATATCCATTTTGTTTCAAGTGCTTGTGAATTCCCCTTGCCATATGGTCTTGTGTAGACAGCAGTAACACCCAACCTGCCATGCACCCTCAGCACACTAGACATATTGCACGACCGGCTCAAATCCCGCCTAGTCAATGGGAAATCTAATGGGAAACATACTAACCTGGAAACTGCACACACAGGCATACAGAAACATCTTCTGTTTTCCCTACAGGGAGCATTTCTAGGGAGTGTCCTGATGCCTTCAATAAAACTGACCAAACCTATTTTCTGATTTAACTTTTGAAGGTGAAGAATGATCCCTTATCCCTTTTTCTCAAAAGGGCAACATGCCTGATTGTGGGCCCCTGAGTTACACTGGCAAGCACTGCATGAGCTATCCCATTGACTTCAAATGGGACCATTGATGTCAGTCAGTGCTCACCAACAGAGGGAAGAGTTCCAGAAGGAGACCTGGTCCAGCGTCCACTGAAATCACTGGGACACTTTCCATTTCAATGGGTTTGGGCTCGTTATTATGAGGTACGTTGCTGTGTCCATCCAGTGCAAATTACTATTCAATCCTCTATGGATTCTCTGGGTTTGTCCCAACGTATTCACCCCATGAAGGGCTTGACCCACTGGAGCATGCCCCATTTTTGCCTTGTAAAGTTAATGCCTTATTTATTTTCATACTGTTAAACTGATTCTTATTGCCATGAATAAAGCCCTCATCGAATATAATGAGATGGAAGGAAATCCTGCACTAGGAGAAAGAATGTGGCATGCCCAATAAACTAATGATGATGTATTAGTAATACTTGTATTATGGTAGCCCCTAATCAAGGATTAGGCATCCATTGTTCTACGTGCTGTACAAACATAGTGAAAAGAGAGTTCCCATCCCCAAAAGGGGGTACAGTCTTGGTAAGTCACCACCCGTCAATAGTATAGAGGCGCCCAATAACTGATAACCAGGCACAGTGACTGACTGGATGATCACGCTATAATTGGTATCAGCTGGCTAATCACCAGGGGTCCATGAACTCACTGAACTGCACAAAGTTAAACAAGAAAACAAAAACGGCAGCAACGCAGATGCCCTGCATTATGACTCACTGTAAGGATGCAGAAACTACAGGCTGGAAAAACGAACACGGTGTTCTCGAGCAATAAACAATATTGAAACTTAACAGCCGCTGAAGGGGTTAATTTGAGGAGGGGAGTGTGAATGAAAATAGCCCTCGGTAAAGAACGCATTTCCATTCCTTTATTTCAATCGCATTTCGTACAGGTAAAATTGCAGTGATAACCTCTCCTCTTAAAGACACTGGTATTAATATTTATCATGAATAAAACATGTGAGGTTATAAATAATTCAGTTATGAGGACGGTAAGTAAAATATTACTCTTCAGTGACCCTGTAATGTGGCTTTGAAGCACAGGTTTATGTTAAATGCCTAGGAAACACCACGACCCCTGCCAAGGCAGCTGGTTTTCACAATCTGCATTAAAAATTAATGCACTGACCTACAAAATGCTATTTTTTAAAGCAGGTTTGAAACTTTCTTTACAGTTACAAAGACAAAGGCTTTGCTGGAGCTCATATAAACTGCCACAAAGTTAACGGCAAGTGAGCACCTGGATGTGGTTCCCAACCTGGAAATAAATCACATCGGTGTGTAAAGGAGAAAGGGGTGGGAAATGGACGGCTTTATGGGGCACCATTCCAGGGAGATAAATCTGTACCATACAATCCTACATACTTCTCACCTGACTGCACAGCAAACCCACACCGCTGAGCGCTTGCTTCTCTGACTCTCCTGCCTTTCACCAGGAAACACTAGGATTCCTGTTATCAGGAACACTTAATTGTCTAAACATACGTTGGGAACAGTGCTAACCACACCTTCCCGGTTGGCATCGGCCACTTGCCAAGAGCCTGACGGCTGCATCTAATTTGCATGCACATTTACATAATTATTTTTTAAAATAATTGCATGGCACTATAATATTCATTTGCACTCTCAGTCTCCTGGATAGGGAGGCACTATCTAATCCATCTATCTTGGTCATTTAACTTAATCCATCCAGTTGTCCCCAATGAAACCACCACTGCAGCAGCTGAGTAGTAGTGGGTGAGTGGAAATTGCTGGCTGGTTCTGTTGACCTGCTGTTAGAGGGGATCTGAACTGATCTTTCCCCCCTTAAAACTTTCTGCTGGTTCAGTTCCGTCTGTGGTAGGAACAATGGGAGTAGGCAAGGCGCCAACATGTTGACCATTGTGTCACCTAACTCTGCTAAACGCAATTACGGACGATGTGATGGTTAAAAATGCCCACAGCTGCTGGGGCCTTGGCTACAGTGAACATCATTCTGAGCCTGTGTACAGGCAAATGTGGTATCCTCCCCTCCAAGGGAAGTATTTCATAACACAGAGGTGGGCAAACTACAGCCCGCGGGCCACATCTGGCCCACGGGACCATCCTGCCCGGCCCTTGAGCTCCCTGCCAGGCAGGCTAGCCCCTGGCCCCTCCCCCACTGTCCCCTCTCCCTGCAGCCACACCGCTGCGTGGGCAGTGCTCTGGGCAGTGGGGCTGCACGCCCCCACAGGGCAGCGTGGCAGCGTGTCTGGCTCTGGCTGGGTGGCAAGGCTGCCAGACATGGCCACTCTGAGCGGCATGGTAAGGGGGCCAGGGCAAGGGGTGCTGGGGGGCAGTCATGGGACAGGGAGCAGGGGGTGGTTGGGTAGGTGTGGGAGTCCCGGGGGCCCTGTCAGGGGTGGTTGGATGGGGCGGAGCTTGTGGGGGGGGCCGTCAGGGGATGGGGAACGGGGGGGTTGGAAAGGTGTGGGAGTCCCGGGGGGCCTGTCAGGGGGCGGAGGTGTGGATACGGGACGGGGAAGTCAGGGGACAGGGAGCAGAGGGGGTTGGATAGGGGCAGGGGATCCCGAGAGGGGGCAGTCAGGGGACAAGGAGCAGGGGGGGCTGGATGGACAGGGAATTCAGAGGGGGGCAGTCAGGGGGTGGGAAGTTGGAGGGGGGCGGATAGGGGGTGGGGCCAGGCTGTTTGGGGAGGCACAGCCTCCCCTACCCAGCCCTCCCTGCAGTTTTGCAACCCCAATGTGGCCCTCGGGCCAAAAAGTTTGCCCACCCCTGTCATAAGACCACCACAGGCGTAGAGAGCCCAGAGTGATGCTGGTGATATTGTTATCTCCAGAACATGACTACGGCATGAAAAGTCTCAGAGCTGCTCCCGTTCGACTGGGCCCAGTGCTATCTTGAACTGGCACTCCCGCCCTTTGGCAGCACCACATATTGTCCGTGCAGAGCACAGACAGCCAAGTAGAGGAGGTGCTGCACCCATGGGCTGGGGGCTGCATGAGCAGCGCTCACAGACTGCAGGCAGTAGCTGGGCTGATCTCGTAAGCTATAAAGTGTTTGGTTGGATGTGGGAACTCCAGAAGAAGCCCCAGACCATAGGTGCCAACTCCATGGGTGCTCCGGGGCTCAAGCACCCACCGAAAAGAGTAGGGGGTGCTCAGCACCCGCAGGGCCAAATTAATCTTTTGTGGGCCCCATCCCTTGCTCGGCCTCTTCCCCACCTGCAGCTCCATCTCAAGGCCCCATTCAGCCTCTTCCCTCCAAGGCCCCACCCCCACTCCGCCCTGTGGCCCCACCCATGCTCCGTCCGAGGCCCCAACCCCACCCAGCTTCTTCCCCCAAGGCCCGCCCCACCGCTCGCACAGGGAGGGAGCGGGCGGAGAGGAACACCCACCAGCAAAAACAAAAGTCAGCACCTGTGCCCCAGAAGCTGCAAGACTCAGGGCTTGTGATTCTGTTAGGTGATACTGTTCCTTCTAATTCAGTATTGAGCCAATGGTAATGCAGGGGGGACCTGCTGCAGGAGACCCCCATCTTTTGAATGAGCTAGAAATCCAAGACTTTAGCCATTTTTTGTTATTGTAAAGCCTATGGGATTTTTCATAACAGGAGTATTCTAGTTCCTGGGTCCTGGACACGTCCCAGTGTGGATATTTACATTATGCCTAACTGTACTTTCAACGGGAGAAATTATCCTTCACTTCTTCCTAAAACTGTCGTGCAGTGTTGCTCGACTGCATTGACTGCCACATTCCACTCCAGCGGTTGGCACACGGTGGGTGAGGTATCACTGTACAGCACACTAAGGAGCTTCCAAATTCAGAATTCCATTGCTATGAGATTCCCGGAGGAAAAGTCCTCAAGACACTGCACTAAACCTGCAGCATCTCACAGGTAAGAAGCAGATCTTGACCTCATCCATATTCACGGAGGATTTATTACGGCAAACAAGTTTGCTGGGTCTTCCATAATCGAAGAGCAAATACACTCTCCAGACTAACAGATGCTACGGAAAGTCTGATGTAATAAAAATGAAAATAGGTATTGAATGAAATTTTCTTTACTCCATGAAAAACTAAATTGAAACCATTAGTGGCCAATCCTTTTTTGTTCAGTAGAGCATTAGTGCTAAGCAAGAGATTGACCTAGATCTGATGTAGAAAAAGAAAACATTAACTCGGGATGTCAAAGCAAATCCCATGCCTGTTAGAATCATTAAAACGCAAACATTATTATCAACTGCAGGCACAGGGGGGAAAGAACTCTGAAGGTTCAATACAAAGCATGGTGTTTGGAGAGCGGGAAGCCCGGCTACTTTTGTAATCAAGTTGCTTTTCCATTTTTTAAATTACTCCAGAAAACAACACACCCAAGTTGCTTGCGATACAATGCAGTGATCCAACGCAGCCTTAAGAGCACGTCCTGCAAGGTGCTAAGCACCCTCAAAAGCCATGGAAGTTCAACCGTGTGCAAAATGACATGCGAAAAGGGCAGTCACTTGGATAGTAGTGCTCCATGTTTCTGCCCAGTAATACCTCAGACCCTCTAGAAATTGCAAATCACAGGTGAAAATGAGAGTGTAAAAGGAGGAAGAGTCGTGATACTTAGTTTTTATATGCAGCTTTTCATCCAAAGCCCTCAAAGTCCTTTATAAAGGAGTGTGTATACCACTAACCCCATTTTACAGATGAGAAGACTAAGGCACAGGGGAAAGTGATTTGCCCCAAGTCACAAAGCAAAGCAGTGGCAGAACTGGTTCCCTTAAAGAGTGGTTCTTCCCTGAAAGGTAATGTTGTAAAAATGTCACTGTGTGAGGGGAATGGCCTTTATCGTGTGTCTCTGATTTTCTCACTGATGCTAGTTTCCTACTAAAAAGGCCTTTTCCCTAACAGCTCGTCCCCACAAACTCAGCCTGAGCCCTGAGAGCCAAGCTGTGTTATTTCCATCTTGTACATCATCACCAGTAACAGAAGCTCTGCTGGCCAAAGCAGGCCCTCACAGACACCAATACAACCCACTGCCTTCTGATTACCCCTCTCTAAAGGCTAATGGGATTGCCCAGGCATAGCTGTGGCCCGCAGAACCTGTATAACTGGGGATGACATGTAAGAGGGAGAGACCCCTAAGTCCTGGGTAAGTCCATGAGGACAGCAGTTGGAACAAACATCTTTTTATTTGCACGCTGAGCAAATCTTGGAAATGCCTGAGACACAATGAACATAGTGAGAATCACATTTCTGGGTGGAAGCATATATTAATCACCTTCCATTCTGCTTCCCATATATAAGGGCATAGGGAAGCCTCTGTAATACTAAGGCAGCAGAAAGATCAGAGCCTGATCACTGGCCGCCCTTGAAGGAATCCAGCCAACAGAAGTCAAAGGGACCTTTTCCATGGAGTAATTAAACAATGTGCCAATTAAATGTGTATCTGAAGTGTTACAACCTCATGCTGAAAGGCACGAGAGAAACAATCTTCGGGGTCCATTAGGCTCGTTAAATGCTGGCAGTCCGCACCACCCCTCACCCATCTCCAAACTCCCCCCAATAGCCAAGTTCCCATAGCAAACACAAGAATTATGTCCCTCTTCATTCCCTGCCGCTTTAAGAGACCTGGCACCATTAACCTAGCAAACTAGCTGAATATTTTCAAAGGAGCTGGCAGGTTAAGGCTTAATAAATACGGAGTCTGCCTTATCTGCAAAGAGAAATTCTTATCTTGGACAAGGTCATTTTATTTGCTACCCTTCACACTCTGGGAACTGAGAATCGGCCTGTCTGAAAGGAGCCCGGACATTAAAAGGGGTTGTGGAGAGAGAATAAGCAAATTCCATTGGGTTTCTCCTCTCCTCTCAATGACGCCTGCTTTCAGAACAGAACGGTTTTACGAGTCTTTAAGAAAAGACACTGTATCTTCTTTTTACATTCTTTTTAAAAAGATGCATAACAAAAAAAAAACACCTCACACAAGAGCCCAGTGGCTATTCACAGCTGCACAGCACCCTCACCCTGACTGGAAGCTCACTCTCCGTGTCTAATGATGCTATTGTGTGAGGCCGTGGCTGAACGGCTACGGAGCCCTGTTTTGAATGCATGTGGCTTTGTGCATAGTGAAGCGTGAACAACAGCGCCGCCCATTTATCTATTTAATTCTCCAGGAGTATCAGAAGTGGGGGCCGTCACTCACAGCTGAGGGAAATGAAAAATCACCTCTCTCCCAGCTTTAAAGAGGGAGGGACCTATTAGAGAGCAGCAGTGCCTCACTCGCTACAGAAGAAAATCCCCTTCAGCTCTTCCTCTAATAAGAGGGTTTAAAATCCCAAATCTCCATTGTGCACGTTGGGTCTCAGATCTGAAAACCAAATGGGCCGTGAGACTCAACAGCGTTAGAATGGAGGAAGACATTTCGGATGAACGCAATGCAAACAAGCAGCCACCAGAAGATAGGGAAAAAAAACATTTTTGCTATGTACCGCACTTCCCAACCATAGTGGGGGTTTCTGAAAGGGCATGGGACTCCATCCTACACTCACATTAGCCATCTTCATTCCTCAGAGCAGTCCTGTTGAGTTCAACAGGACTAATCGAGTAAAACACACACAGGATCAGGCCCAAAGCTTGTAACTTGCTATGCGGATTTTCAACAGTTCTGTGTCTATTGCCCACACCTTGAACCAAATACAGACTCCAATTAGCCACACGTTTTCTGCTGTCATCCAAACCATTTTTCAGCTCCATAGTGGAACAAATGGAACTACTCCCAGAGCAAGGCAGTAGGAGGAGGAATGGCAGAATCAGGCTCTCTGGAGGGTTTTTTTGTGTTGCCAAAGTCTCCCAGAGCACAAGATTTCTCCCTCTCATTTCTTCACTCTCCCGCAACTTTAAAAATCATCAGAACTGATTCTTTCTGACCAAAGTTGGGTGAGATGATTTCATCCAAATACGGTTCCGAATAAAAGTCAGATCAAAAGCAGTTCTCAGGCCAACATGCCAAGTTTCCACCTGGAGCGGGCTGGGGATTTTTATTCCATTAATTTATTTATTTATTCTTGCTGCTCAGTTCTAAACCGCCTGAAGATAGGAGCTGCTGATTGAGTTTGAATAGCGCTGGTGCACTGCATCGCATTCTAATAACCCATCTCGTGACGGAGCAGCTGTCTACGGGAGAAAATAAGCAGCAGATACTAAAAAAAACCCCAGCATCCCATACTCACAGCAAGATGAAATCACTTCATTTGTGTCAAGCGTTATTGGCTTTTTACATTACAATTTACATGGCCATGTGCCAAAAAACAGGCAATCTGCACGCTTCCCCCTTTCAGTCCAGACTGGTTGGAAGGTAGGGGCTGCATTGGGGTGGGGGAGGAGGGACATGTAGTGGGGGAGGCCTTGGAAATTTTAGGGACTTCAGCTAGAATTCTTCTAAGGGCTCCAGGGAAACACACATTAGCACAAGGCTCTTCCACTTTCCCAGGAGGTGTGCACCACACTCGCCCTGAGCAGACCCAGTGTCGGAGGCTGTTACGCAGGGGAGGAGCCATAGTCATGGTCTTACCCTCTGGCTAGCACATTGCCTACCTGGGTTGTGGCTTGTCCCTGCACAAGCTGGGGGGAGAAAGGTTTTCCATCTTCATTCAGCTGACCCAGTGCTCTCTGAGTTGTTGAGCAGACAGCCCAGCACCAGGCAGATCAGGAGACAGGAACAATGCCAGACTTTTCTGCCTCCTGGCCTGGGATCATCACAACTGATAGTTAAAGCTAAGCTAAGCTGGCTCCAAAGCGGGACATGGTGCTCTCACAGGGAGTGAGAGCACCTGAAAGGTCCTCGCAGGGCACCCTTGGGGGGCCCTGTTCTGCGCTAGGTGGGTTTTTCCCATGCAGGGCACAGGACACTCAACTTGATGTTCCCTACTTGTCCTTCCTTGGGGGGTGCAGAGTTCCCCTCCCAACACAGAACAGCCAGATGGAGGAACACCCACAGATCCAGCTTCAGTGGAGCTCCTGTTCTCTGGCCTGGCCCCCATGCTGCCCCGGGGCTCTCCAACCCTGAGAAGAGACATTAGTCAGTGTCTCAATGGAAAATCCAGGGGGTATTGAGGAGCGTAACAGGCCTGATCCCGGTGGTCTCCAGCAGAGGAACCTGCCATAGAACTGGCATCCCCGCAATGGCATCAGACAACTTTGGTTGCTCTTTTCAAGGGATACAATATTGCCTAGTGTCTGGACTGTAAAGCACACAACATCTTTTGTTTTAAAAAACGGTCCTGAAAACTTCGATAATGCCCTGCCCTGCAGACCGATGCTCCCTGGCTTACAGGCACTTGGCATTATTCAGTGGCATTCCCCCGGAGGACAGGTGGGATTTAAAAGATCTAAGACGGCAGGTAGGTCTTTTATAAATCCAGGTTTTAAAAGCTGTGATGTGGGATCCAATCTCAGATCTTCACATAGACAAAAACGCCAAACCAGACACAGCACAATTCAGCCACGTAAAGCTGCGCTGTCAGGTCAAAGAAAAGCGAGTCCCCTCTGGACCGGACTCTGATGGGAACGTTTCCTGAGTAAGGCAGGTAGGATCGGGCCCCGGGACTAAACATTACTCTCTCCCCCTTTCCTGCTTTCGTTTTCCTGGGAAAACTGGCAATCCTGCTGCTCTCCTAAGGCCAGACTAAGATCTACAGCCTGGTAACATCTTCTTAAAGCACAGAAATTAGTTACTGTTTGTTTTATTGCTTCACCAAAAGGGTGGAAAGATGCTGAACCATAAGGGTGATAATTTCTGTGCATCGGTGCTAAATATCCCCAATAGGTAGTGTGATACAGCATGGCCAGAGGGCAGCAGCAGCAGAGTGTTAGAAGGGAGCCTTATTCCCTGGAGAGGGAAGAAAGTTTGCTATAGATTAATTAAAGCACCTGAAGCCAGTTAGAGCACCTGAAGCCAGTCACCTGATAAAACCCCCCTGCTTCAATCAGACAAGGGAAGGAGTTGAAGCAGAGTGGATTGGTGTTGGAGCAGGGAGCAGTTTGGAGGGAAGCAGAGGAGAGTTTGGAGAAGTGCTGCGGTGGGCTAAGAAGACCAAGACCCTAGGTAAAGGGACACCTGGTTTGTGCAGAGGGAGGGCAGGAAGCCCCCCAAGCTGAAGGGCAGGAGAGGGAAGTAGCCCAGGGGAAGGAACCGCTGGTTCAAGCGGTTTACCGCTATTCCTAGGGCCCCTGGATCCCCCTGGGATCCGGAATAGAGGGCGGGCCCGGGTCCCTCCCTCTCCACTCCCCTGCTCTAGAACACTAGTTGGGCAGTTAATACCCAAGCTCAGGGTCAAGAAACGGTGCCCTGAACCCTCCCCAAGAAGAGAAAGCACGAGATCCATCGAAGTAGTGCCGGCAATTTACCACAGTAGGTACTCACTAACATGACTCTGCCACACACATGTTGCAAAGGAAGGATGTGCAATAAAACCGCAGAGTCCCAGCAAGGTCCATCCAAGCCAGATGGTGGATGGTCCCAAGCAGGTGAACGAGGCGAAAGGCAGATGGTGCAAGAGGGCAACCACAATGGCAGCAGGGAATGCCAGTCCTGTGCCGGTGTGTTGCGCCCACCAACACAAGCCAGCCCAGAAGGTCGTGACTAGGAGTGAAGATGACACCCTGGCTTCCCCAACCCCTGCATGGGCCAGTGGAGCAGAGCTGACACCGGGAGGGAAAGCACCTAGTGGTGGGACCCCCTCACCAGCACGCATTCCATGGGAGTCCCTGGAGAAACTGGGGCTGAGGCAACTAGAAGGCCTTCACGTCCTCTTGCTGCGGCTCAGTTCTGCCTTACGCTGCTTGGTCCTCCATGGGCTTAAAGGCACTGTGTGGCCCTGTAAAGGGACTGCTCTCCTTCCAACCAGCTTCAAGGCACTACCATGGAGCTGTCTAGGGCAGAATTTAGCTCAGTGTATTGAGTCATGAAAGTGACTTACAGGTACATGCATCATCTCCTACAGCTCAACAATTCAGATGTTGATGGGCTTCTTTTCAATACACACATGCATGGTCTGTCTCTCTCTCACAAACACACATATCCAAGCCATTCTGACAGTCTTAAAGAATATCAAGTAGATTTATGGCATTGATTATAGTTCACTTATTGGAAAATAACTACCACACCATTAATTTTTGATGCAGGAACACTCTCCTGTGAATCTGAGATCTTCGCTGGGACAGAAACGATCTGTGAGCCATGCATGGAAAGGGACAGTGATTGAACATCAAAAGGGGCTGGTTCACACCGAAATACACCCTACAACTGTTAAAGGCCAGAAAGCAATAATCCCATGATTCCCCTCAGATACTCGTTTCTTGTGATCTTACGGATGCTTTTTCCCTGTAAATTCAACCCAACTTCTAGGCAGAGAATTAATAAAAAAGTGAGAAGGCTGCCAGATATAATCCCTAGCTCTGACACGGAGTTTTTCCAGCCAGAGATCTCCAAGCACTTTAAAAGCGAGGTCAGTATCATAAGCCCCATTTTACAGATAAGGGAAACTGGGCAGAGAGAGAGAAGTGACTCACTCAAGGTCACCCAGGCTAAAGGCAAAGCTGGGAATAGAATTTGCATCCCCCGAGTCACAGTCCATGGCTCTATCCTCTAGGTCACGCTGCTTTGCATGTTTTAACTAGCTTCTAAAGATACATGGTACCAATTAATGGAGCACCGGGTAACTCTTTTGGCCACTCCCATCCTTTTTATAGCACCAGCGTGTAGCATGCAGCAGCTTTCTGGCCAGTCACCTGCTAGGCGGAGCTGCAAAACAGAGGACAGTGGAACTTTAGTTTTCCGGCGCACTCTTCCATGCAACACATGTTCCCATGAAATCTACTCACAAACTGCCCTTTTAGCACTCTCCTACTGGTTAAGGGGAGAGCAGAGGTTTCTGTCAGAAAGGCGGCATCGCGGGGAGAGGCCTTTATCAGCACGCTGGCTTGCAGTCATTTTTCAGGAAGAAATGGTTCTCTGACTCGGAGACAGCTTTTAGTGTATCCTGAGGCAACCATTTGTGAAACAAAAGCCGGGCTCCCCCCGCCCTGCCGCTGCGGGGGAAAAGGGAGTATTAAATGTCATAAACAACTCTTAATTTGCCTGGGAGGGCTGCACATGTGGCTTACGGAGTTCACTCGGAGGTTATTTGTCATCATTACAAAGCGACGGCCCTGGCAAGGCGGCGCTGGTTCGCGGGGGGACGCTCCGGCAGTCCTGCAGAGAGCCACTCCGGAGGCGCGAGTTTGAAGGAGGCTATCACAGTGGAAGCGACGCCCATGCCGGGCAGTTGTGTTTGGCAAAAGGACTCCCCCCGATACCGAAGGATTAAGCCTGGGACTTGTGGACGACAGAGCCAGAGCTGGCTTTTATCTCCCGTGGACTCCGGAGACGTGAACAGCGAACCACAACACCCGTCACACCGGCAGCGCAGCCTCGTGGCAGCAAGGAACCTCTGCTCCCTGCCGCTGCAGCTCGTTGTTGTACCAAGTGGCTCCTTCTAGCCTTCCCCATCCCCATGGTCAGTTCATTTAAAGGCACGCGCCCGCAGGACCCAGTCCTGAGAGGTGTTGAGCACCACAAGGCAATGGGCAAGATCCTGAGGCCCTTACTCAGGCAAACTATCGTCGCCCTCAATAGCAGCAGGGATGAAGGACCACAGGAGGTGTCCCCAAGGGAATTTCAGGCACTCAGCAGCTTCTCAGGATCAGGCCCAGATACTGTTCCCTGCCTGATACTTTAGTGCATGGGCGGGTGGGCTGCTTCCTGTGATGTGCCACCACATCTAGAGCAGACAGGTGATGATTTACAGGTCTAGTCACACAATTTAAATCCATCATGCGTTTGATGACATTGCATCCCCCCGGAGCAGAGCGTGTCGCCAAGCTCTGAAAGATTGCAATTTGGTTTGAACCAGACACCTACCCTGACGGGAGAACATCCGTCCAATGTGCAGCACCTGACCTCATGCTGCCGGTGCAGACAGAGATCGTGAATCATCACATTCAAGTGATTCCGACAGATCCCGGTGATAATGAAAAAACAAAGACGAAGATGTCTGATAAACCTCCAGAAATTGGTGGATCGTAAGGTGCAAACCAAACAATCCAGCATGTTGCCAGCAGACCGTTCTCCTTATTTAGATTTTTTCCCTACCCTTGACTCATGCAATTAAATCAAATTACTGAGTTACTGTTTTGATTTGTTGTTCAATAAAGATGATATCACCTCCACCGTCAAATGCTGACTGATGGTATCATGGGAAGTATTCTAACATCCATTTTCTGCACTTAGCCACCACCTGTTGGGTCCAATCTATCCTGATATCGAAGCTGTAGGACCAGTAAGATTGTATGTTGACCATTTCCAGGTGGGGTGAACTATCTTAGCACCAACCAGCACTAACGAAAGAACACAGAGCTCCATCCTGCCCCCTCTGAAGTCAATGGGAACACTCGCAGAGATTTCAGCAGGAGCTGGCTCACCGTATGTTGCAGGAAGCGTAACGATTTTCCTTTTGAATACAATTTGATGCATTTGTTTGCCTTTTTGTTTGGAAGATTTGGACTATGTGCCTGTTTAGTTTTGGCCTCTGGGAAGGTGACATGCAATTACAGAATTCTGAAGGGAAGCAAATGAAAGGAAAGGCGAAGGAAAAGGAAGCCATTCATTAGCAATGCCCACTGAAATGCCATCAGGCCCACTTTGAGAGGAGGGAACTCTCCTGATTTACAAAGGCTAATGAATTTTAAATGAGATGCATTTTTTAATTTTTGTTGTTGTCGATACCCGTTTCTCCGCTAGCAATCATTTCAATAATAGCTTGAAATTTTCTGTTTTCAACAGCTCTCTTGTAATTAGCTTACTAATGTATTTCACTGTGCCTTTGTTATTTTCAGAGAATTACTTCATTCCCAGCTATCAGAGATAGTGCACTTTAGTCTATACGGAGGCTGGCCTTTGTTCCCTTGTGGTTATTCACATGAGGGAAGATGGCTCAGTGAATGACAAGCCATTCTATCACAGCACATTCTACATTTAATATCTTTATACTGGCTCATTAATTACCTCAGAAAACTCCTTTCCGAATGGAACCTGTGATTTATAGAACACTGGGGCAGCATGCCATTTTTATCAGGGCTACCGCATCAATGCAGTTAATTCACTCTCTCATTTCCCTTTCTATTACAATACCTGACAATCGCAGCCCAAGTCTTTACTCGGTGGGAGTTTTGCCTGAGTAAGGACTAACGAATTCAAGATCTGGCTTAGAACTAATAAAGTTGGAGCTCAATCCAGTAACCCTGACTCATGCAAGCAGTTTCATTGAAGTCACTGGTGCAACACTATCCTCAGTCGTGAAGGAATGTTCACACAAATAAGGGCTTCCAAGGTCAGGCCCTTTATCTTTTCATTAAACTGTCGATCCAAGATATGGCAGCACATACAGCTGAGTGAGGCTCTCAAGAGACCCTGGCAAGAACCAGGCACAAGGATACATTTTCAGGCCTTACTTACATGGGTATCAGTGAGACACAACATCACTGGGAAATATTTACTCTCTTGTACCTCGAGACCGTCCCTTTGCATTATCCAGGTTGGAGAACAGAGATTGCAGGATAGATAAAAGACTCCCAGCTGCAGTACTCAATGTCTCCATGGCATGCATTTTCTGCTATGCTATAGAATTACAGGCCTTGCAATGATATCACAGAGAGGGGAAAGAACAAGAGGCAGCTGTGCCATGCTTGGGAAAACCTCATTAATGCATGTAATCCAGTTAGAGGTCAGAAGAAGGGAGAACTCCCATCTTTCCAAAGGAAACAGCTTCACCTACAAGACTTGATTCCAGGGGCCTCTGGACAATCTAAGTGGTGGCCTACTTGTCCTGTCCTGAGAAGAATACATTTTGGCCCACAGATAAGTCTATGGTGTACACATTGAATGTCTTGTCACTCCTTCCTTTCCTGTAGGGTCACTGGTGAGAGAGGCCAGTCCATTACTCCGTTTGCTCTTTCATGTCAGTCTAAACTTCGTCCTTCAGCAACACAACCAGTTCCAAATACTGGCCAAGGAGACTTTGAATACCACACCATCTTTCTCTTGCTGTGCTAATGCGGTTTTGCTTTTCTGACCCACTCTTTCAAAATCCTTGGGCTGCTGGACTTTGAGAAACAGGTGAGACATTTGCTTACTTCTCTGTTTCACAGATTCGAACAAAGAGGAGCAAGGCCAACAAACCATTGGATAGGGATCCAGTAGTGAAGCATTTCTATGATTAAAAGAACTGGGAAGGGACCTGGTGAGGATAATTCTATACTGGGAGCCAGAAGAGATCAGGCAATTTCTACTGACTCTGTTCAGATCAGGTTCTTATGCCAGGCCCATTACATGGTATCCAAGTACCTGTCTCTTTCAAACTCAGCTAGAGAGAAACTCCAGGTTTCCATTGGTAACGTCTGGCTGGGATTGCTACATGATCTGCCACTCCCTCTTTCTACAGCTTGCAGATATCTTGATTGTCTTGGGATTTGCAGTTGCTCATCAGATGCTCAGCACCTCTTTAGTTGCCCTGTGATTTTAGTTGTAGCTTTTGTTATTAAATAATGAAAGAAAGGTGACAATCATTTATACTTTAGCAAAAGACATAAATGAATATAAATAAATATTAATAAATCTGTGCCATACTCACATCACACCAGCCATCTGGACCTCCTCACACAACCCATGAGGTACAGAAGTATTATGTCCATTGCACACAAGGGGAAAGTGAGGCAGAGAAACTAAAGAACTTGACCACGGTCACAGAGCAAGTCAGTGGCAGAATGGGGATAAGAACTCACTGGTCTAACACTCCTTGTTTACTGTACCATTGAACACCTCTCACATGTCCATTCTGGGTCTGATTCTACCAGATGCCAAGCGCTCTCAACTCCTAGGTGCTCACAGCACCTGGAGTGATCTGCACCACCATGTGCTGAGGCTAATTAACTCAGATCTGAGGTGAAAATATCATGCTAGGGAAGGGAAGGCTGGGATGAACCACTGCGACACTGAATAAGCGCAGCAACTCCTCACCCCCAACCCCCCCCAGTTTCATTTTCCCCCTAGACACAGTGAAGCCCTTAGCTGTCATTTCTTCCACGAGGCTACGTTACACACACACACATTCTCCTTCACTCCTCTGGCACTAGAAACAGCTTCCTATTTTGCTGGCAGAGATCCAGGGGAATTCAAGTTGAATTACGGCCATTCTTCAGAACACAGGCCAAACTCCACAGAAGTGGGACACATGACACATACGTAGGCCTCACACTTTATTCTGTTTCTTCGCAGAGAGAAGCCCTGTTGGCTGAAAATAGCTTATCTGTGGAAGTTCCCCTTTCCGCTTATTCTGCTGCTGCTGGCTGCTAGCCAAGCTCTTGCCGCCTCAAAGAGAAAGTTCACCGCTCAAGCATATCATCTCTGCTGTGCACTCTGTGTGGTTTGATGTTTTCCTGGATTTCTCCCTGTAAAGCACCAGGAGAGGTGGATTGGGTTTCTGCGGCGGTGTCTTCTGGTGTTAACCCCTTCCTTGCCCTTCTGCTAGCATTGCTGGATTAGGGGTTTGGCCAGTGAACACAGGCATCTCACCATCCACTCCCTCACCAAACTCCTTGGTAAGTAACCATTCGACAACGTAGGGCTGATGCTCGTTAAAGCCCCGAGGCAGTGACTTCCATTTCACCATAGGTCTCTGTTGCACCAAACAGAAGCTGCTTGTACTCGCTTTCAAGGCCCTTCACGGTAATCTCCACCCCACCTGTCGCCTCTCATTCACTATCGAGCTGTTGAGGCTGGCCTCCGCTCAGCCCTGATGCCAGCCTCCACTGCCCACTCATTACATTTTCAAACGCACACCTGGGTGCTTTCTCCCACTTGCCTGGGAGGCGTCCCCCAGAAACAGCTGGAAAGCAATGTCGTTATCTGCTTTCAAATCCCCGCTCAAAACTCTCCTCTGCCGTGGTGCCTGCAAAAAACTTGACAATGGTTCGGCTGGTCGTGTGCAGAGATCACTACCTGTCATGCTGACCGATGCCGTCTTATTGTTTACTTGCACTTCCCCATCTGTCTGTAGCCATCTGTGGTCTCTTGTCTCATACTTAGATTGCAAGTTCCTTGGGGCAGGGACCGTCTTTTTGTCCTGTGTTTGTACAGCGCCTAGCACAATGGGGTCCTGCGCCATGACTAGCAGTAATACAAATACTAAATACAGTAGAACCTCAGAGTTACAAACACCAGAGTCACGAATGGACCGGTCAACCACACACCTCATTTGGAACTGGAAGTTCGCAATCAGGCAGCAGCAGAGACCAAAAAAACCCAACCAAATATAGTACAGTGCTGTGTTAAACGTAAACTACTTTTAAAAAAAAGGGAAAGTTTAAAAAAAAAAAGATTTGACAAAGTAAGGAAACTGTGCTTGTTTCATTTAAATTAAGAAGGTTAAAAGCATTTTTCTTCTGCATAGTAAAGTTTCAAAGCTGTACGAAGTCAATGCTCACTTGTAACCTTTCGGAAGAACAGCCATAATGTTTTGTTCAGAGTTACGAACATTTCAGGGTTAGGAACAACCCCCATTCCCGAGGGGTTCGTAACCCTGAGATTCTACTGTAACAACAGGAACATATGGAAAGGCCTAGCACCAGGAATGAAGTAGCCATTGCATATAACGAGCGTTTTACCTGAGTTCTTATTTCTGGAATTGGTCCTAAGTTCCATAATTTTCATGCTTCAATGGAGCTCTTCTGCTACCTTTCTCCCCTCACAATATACATGCAGTGCAGAAATTATTAATAACGCACCATAAACTACACAGTACTTTAAAAGCAAGAGTTAGACCCGACCCTGGAAGCCTCCAAACTAAATAAGAAAAACACAAGTTAGGACCCAGGACAACTGTTAAAGATAGAGAAAATGTGGAGGCTACTAATATGGAGGAAGAGGAGGGGTTTTTTTGAGAGGGTTTATAACACAGGCCCTTATCTGCCTCCTTATCACTAACATCACAGAAGGAAGGTGAATGCTTTCCAGAAGCCAGAACTGCCCAGAGAAGAACTGGCTTCTGGTTACTAGGAACAGGGAAAGCTTTCCCTATCAAACTCACAATGGTGTCACGCACCAGTGGGACAGATCCAAACAGGCAGCCCCAAGCCCAACCATCAGTCTACCAAATTGCACCTGCTTCCTTTGAAGGGAGAAAAAATAAAGGCTTGTCTGAAAATAAGAGGTGGAAGAGGAATGGCTGCAGCTCATGGTGGCAGTATTTCTACGCCTTATGTGCACTACATCTGAGTCTTTCACTTTTTACTTGAATGTGCTTAACTGCCATGGCAGGTAGTTTGTACATACGGCCATAAAGAGAATGCTACTTCAGAGGTCTGTATAGATACCAAAATATACAAGACTATCATGTAAAGTGGGAGAGATGAGATCAGAAAGATTAGCTAAATGAATTTATCGGGCACCTTTCTATCACATGCTTCTGCAATTTATCACTGCCACCTACAGAGTGGTTCCATATGTGTTTTAGATAGGCAATAAGGTTTACAACAGCAGCATACAACCTAAACAACAGGGCTCATATGCAACACAAAGACAACATTATCAGTATTGGTGATCAGCTGACACCTAATCTATATCTAGAATGTACACGGATCTCAAGTGTGTTTTCACTGGTTTCCGCTCTCTGTCACAGTCAAACAAGGTGCTTTGAAAATGTGTCTGTTGCTTGTCAGAATTAGGGATTTACCAGGGATGTTTAAAGGGGACCTGAAAACCAAAACAAATATACGTCATGTGCGCCCTTAGCAGCGGCTCCTCCGGGATATTTAAAGGACGTCTCACAACATTTTTAAAGCCTTCTTTTGCTCTCTCTCTCTCTCTTTTAAGATGAGGAGCATCAGTAACCGAAGACCGTGTCTTCTCTCTTTTCCTGAAGACCTGCGGCACTGTTTGAAGAACTGGGCACATGATCTCATAGAAGGGCCCAGTAATGAGGGAAGGGCAGCTGAGCCTTAAGAAGCGGAGGCTAACTTCCAAAGCATTCAATGGTAAGGGCACAGCCCCTGATCAAAAAAAGAGGCATTCTCTCGATTCCCCAGTGACAGGGGAGGGTGTCAGCATTTTTGCGGCTGTGTAATTTGCCAACATTTTATCACAAAATTTCAACAAGCAAAAATACAGAGAGCTGGCCAGAATGCTGTCATCCATCCGCAATCAGTTGCGCCATTCGACTGGCATATAGTTGAAAAGTCACAGAGGCCAGTAGCATCTTTTCTGCAAGAAGGCCTTCTGCATGCCAGCAGTGAAGCACAGACCTGATCACGGCAGCTGCTACTTAACTAAAAACATTTACGTGCCTACCACACGCTCTCTTTACCATGCCTTACACACACCTGTAAACACCCCGCATAGTGGATCAAATGCAGATATCATGGTTAACAAGAGACAGGAGTGTATCTTGGAAAATGATCAAAGCCCCATAGGGCTTAATTCTGAGAGGCACTCAGCACCTGCAGCTCCCACTGAAGTAAAGGGAACTGCAGGCTCTCAGGATCAAACCCTTAGAGAATTAAACATATTAAAAAAACAACAGAATGGTAGCTGGGGAATAGAGCACAAGCACATTTTTGACATTGCAAGAGCACTCATACAAACCGAATTCAAAATCACTCGGGGACTTCAAAGGTGGGTTTTAGTGACGGGGGAGCCAAACAGAACCTGCAATTGCCCAGCTAAGATTAAGATGAAGCAGCTACATGCGTGTCCTTGTTGTCTACTGACTCCAAAAGCCTCCCAAGGTTTGTCTGCCGTGAGAACTCATAGGAGAGAAGTCTAGTGGCCTAGGAATCTGGAGTCCTGAGCTTGAATCCTGACTCAGTCACTCTGTGACCTCCAATTTTCCCCATCTAGGAAACAGGATTACTAATATTTACCTAACTCGCCTCACAACGTTGTCGGGAGGATTCATTTTAATTGACGTTGGCCAAGCGCTCTTAAGGTGAAAAGTCCCAGAGAAGCACTAAATATGTTCTTCACTGTCATTAGAAACTGACTGTTACCAGAATACCAGAGAGACAAGGTGGGCGAAGTAACATCTTTTATTGGTCCAACTTCTGTTGGTGAGAGAGACAAGCTTTCGAGCTTACACAGAGCTCTTCCTCAGGTCACAACAACATCATGACCAGAATAATCAGTTAAAAACTTTGGGCCACACTGCAGCCCCACCTGACAAAGCTGCATGAGGCCATAAAGGAAAGTAAATGCTCCCCACACCACTGAGGGGTCCCCCTACATATCTGCACAGGCAGGAGGTTGACAACAAAGGCTCCATGCAGCATACACACCCCACCCCTGCAGAGGGGAGAGAAGCTGGAACTCTGCAGCCACAATGGACCAGCCAGCTTGGTTGAACTTGGCGGGGGGGGGACAGAGAGGAGGGGAATACTTGCAGATTCCTCCCCATAGGACCAAAGGGGGAATCAGGAAAGGAAATAATTGAGATTTATTGACAATTCCTCCCCTGACTTGCTCCGGGGACAGCACATCTCTCCACCACCGGCTCACTGTAGTCTAGGGATCCCACCTGAAGACGCATCAAATAAATTAAGATCTTCACTTGGCACAGTAAGGCTGAGATGAGCCATAGTTTTGTTCAAACCCTAACCAGCACTTTCCAAGCACTTAAGAGCAGGAATGCCAAAACAGTCCCAAAGTGGTACACTCCCATCTATCTGCCTTGTCCAGGCACCCTTTGCACCAGCAGAAACACTGCTCAGGGCGGGGGTTAGGAAAGAGAGAGAGAGCAATCATTAAAGTATGACCAACACCCCAAAGGAATTCACATTTCTCCAGACTGGCCGATTGCAAAACGTTTCTTTTTTTGAAATGACTGAGAGCTCTGAATTTGATCTGTGTCACCGTTTCTGCTGCCAGATTTGTCAATCGGAGCTTGTCATCATCAGCTTCCTTCATGCCTGATCTTCAGGGAATCTCAGAAGCTAATAGCTCGGCCCTCGTTACATTATATTTGCGGAGTTGGTCTTCTCTTCAGAGAGTCACATCTTTATGGAAACAAACACTCGGCCCCCACTACGGGCCTAACGATGGTTCGAACAAAGGCGATGCAAAGTCAGCAATCGACATGTAATGAAAACACTGGCTATTAGTACCCTGCAAAACCATCTGGACACCCAAAATATCCAGCACGCTGATTAAGTCTATCTTAAGGAAACCTTGTTGCACATAATGGCTCCCTAGGAGACCAACTAGGATACCTTAATAACTTTTTTATGTGACTAAATTGACTGCAAATAGAATTCTTGTGTATGCGTGTCTGTGGGCAAGACTGCTTGTGTGAGTGCGCTCTTCTGGGTGTTCGTGCTTTGTAGAAAAGACAGGGGAAACAGAGCCTACAGGGTATTTAGGTAGAAAATGACACAGGCATCCACGTCAAAAATGTAAGGCAAAAATTTATACCCTGCTAACAATTAACTAAAAAAATTAAAAAATAGGTAAAGCCCCAAGAACTATCCATTATACTGACAGCGCTGAATGAAAATGAAGGCAGAAGAAAAAACATCCAGCCTCTCTTTTGTAATAAAGCACAATGGGCTTGTCAGTTTGGTGGCCTTCACAAACCATAACCCACCATCTGGCATTAGGCTGGACCGCTAAACTGAGGCCCCAGCCATGCAGCTGACTCAGAGAACCGCTGGGGAAATCAAGCTAAGACGAGCTGGCCACATTAAACCGTATAAATTAATGCAGATGTGTGGCTGCTTGGGAGACAATTGCTGGCATACGGCTTGACCAGTGGGTCTGACCAACAGGAAGAAGACGGGAGAGGAGTGTGATATTTGCAGAACAGCACTAGCTGCATTTCAGCCCAGAGTCATAGCCGGGCAATCTATTCAAAGGCAAGAGAAAGTCTCCGTTGCACATTTGCATGATGTATGGTACTCCAGGGGCTCTGGAAATGCACCGCCTTTCAACAAATGGTCAGTGTGACACTGAAAGACATATGATACTGTCTGCTTCAAGATGCCCACATGCAAATTCTGCCTCCGCAGCAGGGACAACCCAGATTAATACTGCTGTGCTCATACACTGTGCTTAGAAACCAGACCCATTAAATAATGCTTCTCGAATGCTGAATTACAATGGCTCTGCTAGGAAATGACTATATACGGGGCACAGATTCCAATATTAGTACCTCAGGCCCAGATTCTGTAGCCCTTACTCTGCAAGCAGTCCCACTGATTTCAGGGGGCTGCACTGTGGCCCCCTTACCCACGCTAAGGACTCATGGGAGCAATCCCACTAATTTCCTCATGGGGCAATGTACTACTCACTGTGAACAGAGGTGACAGCATCTGGCCCTTAGCAAACAACGAAGTCATAACAAGAGGTCTTGGGGTAACACTTGATCCTGCCTGGTATCAGCACCTCCCAGAAGGTGCTCTACGCCCCTCCGCTCTCATGGAAGACATTGGGCCTGATTCTGAACTCACCAGGGTAGTAACCGCAGTCCAGCCAATGGCGTTAAGCTGGTATAAGCGATGTGAGAAGTGAATCAAGCCCAGCAGGAGTGAGGCAGCTCAGGACCGTGCTGGAGCCAACAGGTTAAGGGCCTTGGAACTGAGCGTTAGTGGCTTAGGGTTAGGTCCTCCGTAGAAGAGAGGATCCTGCCTGGTTGGTGGGGCAACACCCAGAAGCGCAGGGGGGAACAGGTGTCAGAGAGAAGGCGCTGCCAGGTAAGGGAGTCCTGCAGCTGAAGACAACATTCACTTGGGACCTGCTCTAATCAGTCAGTCTCTCTGGCCAGGTGTTAGAGAATAAGGCTGTTTCAGTTTGGGTTTCAATTCATGAGAGACATTCATGGCTTATGGCTATTCTATCTAAGGGGAAAACTCTCCCCAGATCCTCCTGTGACATAGGAGGAAGGAGAGAGGCTGGGGGGGAGGCGTGTGAACCATGTTAACTTGCTGGTGTGCAATCTCCACTCCGCTGCCTGATGCCAGATGGGCGGGTGTGAGAGAGAGGCAGAGCCCGCAGCTGTATTAACTCCTATCATTTGGAGGCAGGGGGAGCAGGCCCTGCTGCAGCCAGGAGAAGCCCAGTCAGCACAACTCAGAGCTATCAGGGACGTATCAGTGGGCTCCGGAGCCAATGCAGAGACCCGTGGCCTCCTTGCCCACGGTCCCGTGTCTCAAAGTAATCCCCAGAGATCTTGGAGATCTATGTATTTTGAAGGGATGATGGCTGTTTCTTCTAGTCGGGGGTCAGACCTCACCCCGAGGGAGGAATTCAGCTCTGCGTGGGGGATGTCTCAGAGTTTGCCTCTTCCACCGGAGGGCGCAATGTGAGCCATCATTAGGGTCGGATTTTTATGCCCTAACCAGCTTCAGAAAGCTGTAAAAAGCCCACGTACATGCCACACTAGCAGAAAGGATCAGAGGCAGGGGGGTTAATCCAGAGAGGCAGGCCAAGAGGTGCACAGGAGAAGGATCAAAGGAGCTTCACAACTACAAAAAGCAGGGCGTGCTGGCCATATGGCTCTCACCTGCTGCCAGTTAATTAAAGGACATGCCACGCATGGAGAAAAGTTAGCCCCATACTACCTGCATTCAGAAGTCTCCCTCCAGCCACCGCTATGTACATTCTGGCTGCCTTTAGTCCTGCTCCACTCCCATAGCAGCAGGCCCCCTATCGAGCCAGCTTGTGTTTCTCATGCCTGCCTGTCACTGTTACAACTGAGCACGGATTTATCGCAAATGCAGAAGGATAACCACATGGATAACTGTCGGTAAGAGCCATGAACCAGCATAATCACCTTGTTAGAGAAATTCAGGGGATCCTGGCAAACAGAGAGGACAAACCTTGGGCCTTGCGAACATCTTTTTTTTTCACTTAGCCGGCATTTCAGCAAGCTCTCTGCTGGCGCTCTCTCTCTGTCTTCACACTGAGCAGCGACACACGCAGCGACGCCGTCTGGAACGAGGCGGGTCTCCAGTCATTCACTAACAGAATCAGCTACGTAAGGCATGGAATGATCTGTGTTTGATTGCTACGCTCGTGCTTGCACACTCTGTTGATGAGCCCATGGGTGAAATTCTCATCTCAGTGACACAACGACAACTCCAGACCAGTAACTTCAATGAGGTTACTCCAAATCTACACCTTCAGGGCCAGATTACCCACTCCCATGGAGCAGCTTCCATATTGTTTCATGGGAGGTGAAGTTTGCTTCACCCCCTCCTTCCCCGGCCCATGGAATCGGCCATGGGCCATGTCCCCAAACCTGGTGGATCCGCAAAGGTCCATGAGAAGCCAGGGCCATCTGCACAAAAGCCCTGTGCCTTCACACTGTAGCCACTGGCTTCCTGGCAATGCTGCTATCAGGGCCGCCCCTGGATCTGCTCTAGAACTCCAGATTTGGGCTGCATGAGAAAGAAATACAGTCCTAGGCTGTGTTATCTTTCCCAGGGATTTCATCAGGGAACAACATGCACCCACTCCAGCCCCACCTGTTGCCTGCCTACTTCTTTCCCCGCCCCGCCTCCCCCAAATCCACCCTCTCCCTCTGCATGAACCCCAGAACTACCCCAGATCCCTCTGATTCCACTGAATGCATCCGATGAAGTGAGACGTAGCTCACAAAAGCTTTTGCTCAAATAAATTTGTTAGTCTCTAAGGTGCCACAAGTCCTCCTTTTCTTTTTTCCAGATCCCTCTGTGCATGTACTGGGGGGAACCCAACACCAATCTGGGCCGTAGCGATCTACACTGACTTTCAGCGTCATTAATCCAGATTGACACTGAGACCAGATTTTGACCCCGAATTTAAATGTTACGTTATTATAATATCACATAGTGCATTCCTGAAAAGTATGACATACGCTCTACTTTCCAGAGTGGAGAAATACCAGAAGCAAATACCATGAGGCAATAACAAAATTAATGCCACAGATGAAATGTTTCATTTCAAAATGCATGTGCATGACACCTAGTGCACAGAGATCCACAAACCAAGCAGGTGGCATTATTACCTCACACATCCGAGATCGCTTTGCTATCAGCGGTGGAAGAGGGTGAAATGCCCATGGTGCACACCCTTGGGAGTGTACTGTCATATGTAAACTACAGGCTACACTCAGGCCCAGTGAGAGTGGTGTAACTCCATTGAATAGGGCTTCCAAAATTCTCACAGATGACGAGCAGTCTTTGAAAGGATACCCACAGACGCTACAAACTGCCCCTGAAGGGGAAAAAGGGTGGTTGTTCCTAGAGGATAAGTTTGGCTACAGATTCAGGCTAGTTGAAATAATCTCGTGCTTCCTGTAAAACACTGCAGGGACAGAAGCTAAGCAGAAATCTGTATTAAACAAGCTTCTTCAGATGACAATATCTGTCATCTGAAAGCCATCACCGTTCATTCATGCGCAATAAAACACGAGATGGTTACAGATAGGGCTGACATAAAACTTAACAGAGAAATGGAATCAAACCCACAGCTGCCAGGAAAAAAACAGCACAAGACACACAAAAAAAATGGTGGAAAATGGGTTGATTTAACAGTCTAGCCCAGGAGAAAATTCAAACGTCTTTAACGTCTGATAAAACTTCACCGCCGGCTGTAGCTGCCAGATGGAAGTAAAGCAGCACTAATGTCTGACGTGAGCAAACACTTTAAAATGAAATATCTTCACTGTGGACTCTATATTTTTAAAGGGATTGTTATAGGTCATTCACAGTCATTGGTTTCAACCCAGTAATTCCGAGAAATGGACAGCTTCACATACACCTTGCAGGCAGGTCGCACAGTGCATTAATATTCGTTCAACTAAGAAAGGTTTATGTTTTAATAATTAAATTCTCTATAAACCGAGCCTTGATGCAAGGAACTGCTAGAGGAGGAGGTGACTGGAGAGCGCACAGGATAGATAACAGAAACAGATGGAGAGATTCTCTGGCCCACTCCGGCCCCTTCGCGTTGCTCTGGCAAGGCTGCAGACAGGTCAAATCTCCTTACCCACAGATTCCCTAGCAGGCATAGAGCTAGCTTCTGGGCCACACCTATAGCAACACCTGGTGTAGGGGGCATGCTGGGAAACGGGCATAGCCAAAGTGCACTGCGTTCCAGCAACTCCCAGCTTTCAGACAGCACCTTGGGGGGGCACTGCCATCCAGACGAGTTTAGAACAGCTCCCAGGTTGCTGGAATATACCTGGAGTCTGGAGCCAATGTGGAACCAGCTCTGGGATCACTGAGTGGTAGCTTGTTCCCTTGGTGCCTTCCCATCTCTAACCAGCTGAAACAAGAGTCCATGGACAGTCCTGGAGAGTCTCCCTTTAATCCT
This sequence comes from Natator depressus, assembly GCF_965152275.1. Lineage (NCBI taxonomy): Eukaryota > Metazoa > Chordata > Testudines > Cheloniidae > Natator > Natator depressus. The sequence goes on from NC_134243.1 coordinate 77,304,092, forward strand.
TAGTTAGACCCATAGGCTCCAATCAAACAGTGGGGTACTGCTGACTCCACTTTAGCGAGCGGCACAGTGGTCCAGCTTCAAATGCACGCCGGCTTTATGGCTGATTGCTCAGTCCAGTAAAGAGGCATGCCATTATCTACCCTTTCTGCTTTTATTTCACAAGGAACAATAGGACTACAAACATTTTTCCGTTTCACTAATAAAACTTTTACAGCCCCTTCCTAGAAGATCCCCGAGCTGCAGGACTTAGCCTAACAAGAATCCTGGGATAAACAGGAAGAAAATGAATCCATGTGTGTCCACAGGCAGGGTAAATCAGGCAGCACTATCCTGAAATGTCCGAGTCATGCTCAGCTGCAGGTTGAAAACATACTTTGCAACCGCTTGCTTTTTTACTCTCTCATTTAGTCCGATGCACAGAGATGGTTACCGCCAATCAAATGCAAACTTTAAAAGGTTTCGTCTGACATGGGGTGAGTCAAAAGTATCATTGACAAGATCCAAAAGGCATTTTGTCCATTATTTTTCTAAAATGTTTTTTATGTGATCACTGGTTTGCTCTGTAGCTTCCGTTTTGAAACAGTCTGTAATACATGACAGCATGGGGTCCTCTGCCCCATCCTGCAGTCTCTGTGATTAATTTCAACCCATGGGAGTGCTGTCTGCCTAAGTACTAAAGACTGAGCCTGTGGGTAGTAAACGGTCTAGCTATACCATCCTCTGTAAAGACACTGCATGCCCAGATGTTATACACAGGTATCACAGAGAGTAAGGCTGGGTTTGCAATTAAAAGTTTTACTGTGTCAGTTAGGGGAGTGATTTTTTATGATATATCTATGCCAGCAAAATCCCTAGCATAGTGGCATAAAAATGCTTCTCCTGGTATAGGTTATTTCTCTTGCTGAACCAAAATAAGCTATGCCAGCAAAAGCACTTTTCTGCCAGTATAACTGCGTCTCCACCAGGAAGGATTTGCTAGCGTAGCCATACCAGCAAAATTGCAAGTGTAGACAAAGGCTTATATGCCATTGCTTAAATAGTAAGGTGATGTTTGCTTTAGAAATACTGATTAGTTAGATCTAAGGTAATGAACCCAAAACAGTGGTTTTCAGTGCAACAGATCAGCGAGACAGACAACAGCAATGTAAATCTGGTCCCAAACTGTATTTCTGGAAAGCCAAGGGAAGAACAAAACTGTCTGCAGTCGTGTTCAACATTGCCTCCTTTCTAAAACACACGGCAGTCTTCTACACAACGGCCAAACTCTCTAGGCCTCGCTATCCTCTCACATACATCAGTGCAAACTGGGAGTAACTCAATGGAGTTACACTCGTGTTCCATGAACGAGCAAGACCAGTGGCTTATAAAAGTGTCACTACAATGCTGACACCATGACATGTCTGTTGCTTTTAAGGGATACTAACAGAGAAAGAACAGGGTATGACAACATCTAAGACAGCTGATTCCCAGGGAAGCAACATTAAGGGGAACAAAGACACAGATTCTTTGGGGAAACAGGCAAGAGAGAATGAAGAGCCAAACAAATATTGCCAGGGCACCACTGGAGAAGCCGAACCAACCAACCAAACTAGGAGGAAGCAAGCAGGAAAAAAGGAGGGCAGGAAATGGGTTGCAACTGCAGTCCATTCAAAACCAACCCCGTGCCCCCCCGCACCCCTCCCCGCCCCAAATCACATAAATCAATGCAGGGGAAAAGAGTTTCATGCCACAGCAAAGGAAGGCAGAGTTAAGCGCATGTTCAATCATAAATTCCAGGAAGGAGAGGTCTTTCCTTTCTTTCGGCAGGATGCTTTTTATGTCAGGAATGGTTTTAATTAGCACGGCTGCAGTTTGTAAGCAGTTCTGTCGAGATGAGAAAACTGGCCATTTAACAGTCACAAAAATAAATAAATAAATCCCAACACACCACCAGTGCTCGGCCTGAGAGCTAGGGACAGGCCTGGAGTGCAACTCCAGTTCCAAAACACTCCTGGACCGCTAGATCTGGATTGGAACATTACTGCCTGGGCCCGTTTCAGTTCAGATTGCATCTTTCAAACCAGCTGGTGAACCTGACAACAGGGGTTAGATTATCCCCCCTCGGGCTTCCATCGTAGCCAGCCCTGGGAGAACCAGCCCCTACCTGAGGCCAGAGTAAGGGACAGGAGTAGGGAAATGGAGTGTGCATGAGGTGTCCATGTGCACCAGAGATCCCCAGCTACAGTAATGGCCCCTCAGAGATTTTGCCAGCTGGCTCAAAGTAGAACAGTCTCCAGCTGTAGCCCTTTAGCCAGCCCAGCCCAGTTCCCTCCATCTTCAATCATTGCCTACGTTGCTTAATATTAATGAAAAGTGTCAGAGGGCAGCCCCACCCACAGCACCTTCTAAGGCAGGTGTGCCTGCCTCAGTGTCCCCTTTCTTCCAGCTGTACAAATGAACACTGTCTCTCTCTGAGCGGCAAATTCAAATGCTTTTATGAATGTAAAGTGCCACAGTCCATGGATCCCTCGCAGTAGAAACAGCTCCTCTGAAATCCCCAAAGCAAAACAAGGCAAGCGAGAGTTACTGACCACTCTGTCCCGGTTCCTTTAGCCCCTGTTCCAGGGCCCCACTCTCCAGCCTCCCTGAAGCATTTTACTCTCCCAGGCCTCCTCACCGGTCAGTCTCACCCCCGCTCAGGGGAACGTCCCTCCAGGACCAATCCCTTGTTCCTGCGCTCCTCCCACAGCCCCCCATGAAGGTCTTCTGCGTTATGCTCCGCAGCTTCCCCAGCTGTGAAACCCCCCCCTACTCCTCGAGAACATAAGAATGGCCATACTGCATCAGACCAATGGTCCATCTAGCCCAGTACCCTGTCTTCTGACAATGGCTAGTGCCAGATGCTTGAGAGGGAGTGAACAGAACAAGGCAATTATTGAGTAATCCATCCCGTCATCCAGTCCCAGCTTCTGGCAGTCAGAGGTTTAGGGACACCCAGAGCACCAGGCTGCGTCCCTGACCATCTTGGCTAATGTCCTCCACCCTTCAGAATCAATCACTTGCTTCTGGGCCACTGACCATGCTGGCTCTTCCCCTCATTCCTAGAGGCCTCTGCACAAGTCTTCCTGCAGTTGGCCAGGGCTCCCCAGCTTGAGCCAGCCTTTCAATGGTCAGACCTCATCACCAGACGCTCAGAGCTGCTGTTTTCTGCAGCTCTTTCCCTTGGGAAACTCTGCTGCTCCTTCTGTCTCACTTCCGTTCCCAGGCAGCTCTGACCTGCCCCTTCCCATCTTCATGCAGGGACCTTTAGCCAGCCCAGATGGCCCAGATGCCCTCTTTTAAGTCTAACTGGGGGGATCAACTGACCAATCATTGGTAGACTGGGTCTCTTCCCTCTTAAAGATCTAGTATCACCCTGGCATTAGATTAATACACATAAAAGGCTTACAGGCCTCATCGTCCAATGCTCAGAAGTGCATAGTCAAATGCTTAATTTACACACTCAGTTGCTACAATTTGCATACGCAAACAGCCAATTATATGCTTCAATGTGTGCGCTCGATTTGTCGACAGACCTAAAGACCTGATTTGCATACACCAGCACTGTAAATGCCAGTGCAAATTAAGCACGCGATTGTAAACACATTTTTCAGCTGGCCTTGACCACTCATACCCCTGAGATCTTGGTGTGGCACTTGACTCACACAAGCCTGGTTGGGATCATTTCTTCTGGAGATGCCACTGCTCTTCCTGGCTTCTCTTCCTCTTTCTATCAGCCCAACAAAAAGAAGTCCTGCAGTTCAGTCGTTAAAATGGAGTCTTGTTTAGAAATGAAAAAAAAAAACCTGACCTCAATAAAATATTAAACAATTAAGTTACTAATTAGTCAGCAGATAACCATTTCACACAAGTAGATATGAAGTTGTTAGGAAATCTATTAGCATTTCCACTGTAATTTCATGCTTTGCTGATGATGAATAAAACAAAGCTGAATGGGACCCATTCACATCCAGATCACAGAGCCCATTAGCTTCGAGATAACTAGTGGGAATCTTCATCAAAAGAACCCAATGCTGAAATCAGAACCATTCACTGGCTGGTGCCATTGATGCCACAGCAGTAAAATAAAGGGACAGAGATCAACACACAGAGCAAGAGGAGGAGCAGCGAGTGAATGGCTGTTGGGGTAGGCAGAAGCTATGGAATTCTTTGATCTTTTAAATGTGTCCAGCGTTCCCCTGCAAATCGCACTTATAGGCCAGATTCAACGCTGGCTGAACATGGACTTCAATGGAGCTGGACATGCTTAGCCAGGATTAGATTGTCCCTCTGTTTATCTTGATCACTTTAAATGTACCTAATCAGCTCCTCTAGGAGTGTATACTCGTTACATACATGGCAAAATAAACAAATACATGATTATTAACTCTTCCTTCCCCTACGTTACTGGTACTATCTATAACAGGAACATCAACAACCACAAACCTAAATCCACATATATCCCCCTTCCCAATGCCAGGGGAAACAGATAGTCCTTACAGCAAAGATCAGCTTACTTGGGTTACGTAAGATCAAGAGAGAGACAAGTTCCCGAGATGATTGGCAATGTCCTGCTACCAGCCCTTCCTGTTTAAACCCAGCAACTGTTTGCTTGAGGGCCTCAGCTGATCACAGCTGTGGTGAGGGGAGAGCAGGGGAATCTCTCAGCTAACCAGTGCTAGGCACTTTCCAGACGGACAAGAAGGTGTAGGCCCTGCCCCACTGTGCCACGATATTCTTTCTAAGTGCTTAGAAGGATGGAGGTAAATAATATAATAGAGCAGTCGAGCTGCAACTTGGCAATTCATAGATATTAAAGTGATAGATGCAAGAAATTCATAACATTATGGCCTGTTTTCTCAATATGTCTGATCAACAGTAGGACACGGGAAACTAAGATACAAAATTGTACAGTGATATAATTTCTGGAAGGTCTGACCTATGTGACATTTAAACTGTGCATATTAAGAATTCAGCACATACACTCATTTCACTTAAGAACATAAGAACAGCCACACTGGGTCAGACCAAAGGCCCATTTATCCCAGTATCCTGCCTTCCAACAGTGGCCAATGCCAGGTGCCCCAGAGGGAATGAACAGAACAGGTAATCATCAAGTGATCCATTCCCTGTCGCTCATTCCAAACTTCTGACAAACAGAGGCTAGGGACACCTCCTTGCCCATCATGGCTAACAGCCATTTGATGGACCTATCCGCCACGAATTTATCTAGTTCTTTTTTGAACCCTGTTATAATCTTGGCCTTCACAACATCCTCTGGAAAAGAGTTCCACAGGTTGACAGTGCGCTGTCTGAAGAAATACTTCCTTTTCTGCATTTTAAGCCTGCTGCCTATTAATTTCATTTGATGACCCCTAGTTCTTCTGTTATGAGGAGTAAATAATGCTTCCTTATTTACTTTCTCCACATCAGTCATGATTTTATAGACCTCTATCATATCCCCTCTTAGTCATCTCTTTTCCAAACTGAAAATTCCCAAACTTATTAATCTCACTTCATAGGGAAGCTGTTCCATACTCCTAATAATTTTTGTTGCCCTTTTCTGAACCTTTTCCAATTCCTATATATCTTTTTTGAGATGGGGCGACCACATCTGCATGTAGTATTCAAGATGTGGACGTACCATGGATTTATATAGAGGCAATATGATATTTTCTCTCTTATTATCTATTCCTTTTTTAATGATTCTCAGCCTCTGTTAGCTTTTTTGATTGCTGCTGCACATTGAGTGGATGTTTTCAGAGAACTATCCACAATGACTCCAAAATCTCTTTCTTGAGTGGTAACAGCTAATTTAGATCCCATCGTTTTATATGTAAAGTTGGGATTATGTTTTCCAATGTGCATTACTTTGCATTTATCAACATTGAATTTCATCTGCCATTTTGTTGCCCTATCAGCCAGTTTTGTGAGATCACTTGGTTTGAGTTTAGATATTTTTTGCCAGAGATGGGCCCAAGCTTGGTTAGTCGCTAAGTTGCCACAAGTACTCCTTTTCTTTTTGCGAATACAGACTAACACGGCTGCCACTCTGAAACCATTCACATCTGTATCCAAACTTCTGGGATGTTCAGATCCCGGCTTTGGGCTCAATCCATTATAGAGACAGGGGTGAGCTGGGAAGTTTGGATCTGTGGCATATTCTGCTATGTCAGTAGAAAGGCTTGGCCCTCCAGAGCAGTCGATCTGGCACTTTTCACCGGCACTAAATTCATTCAGCAACTAGATTTCTCAGGCTCTGGCTACACTGCAGAGCTTACAGCCATGCAGCTGCATCGATGTAGCTGCACCACTGTAGCGTTGCTAATGCAGATGCTCTAAACCGATGGGAGAGAGCTCTCCCGTCAGCTTAATTAATCCACCCCCAGTGAGTGGCAGGACCTGTGTCGGCAGGAGAAGCTTGCCCAGCAACAGCGCTGTCCACACCAGCGCTTGGGTCGGTGTAACTTACGTCGCTCAGGGGGTGGCTTATTCACACCCCTGAGCGACATAAATTATGCCAGCATAAGCTGTAGTGTAGCCGCAGCCTCAGTTTGGGATTTGGGGTTCCTGGAGGTTCTTTCAAGCATCTTGCCGTGCAATAAACCCCGTCAAAATGATAGGCTGATGTACCCAATGCTGTGCAATTTGCACGGCTCCACTTACACAGCGCACGGACATCGAATGCATCCACCACTTCCTTTTATCTTAATACGTGCCAGCTTTAGAAAGAATTTGCATGTTAGAACAATTAGATATGAAACATTACATCCCTTCTCTCGCATCTATTATATAATTGGATTTGCAGCTTACACAGATCATGAAAGCCAGAGCTTCCAGCAGCAGAAATACAAATCATAGGCTACAATTTCAGCTTTAACATTAGGACACAGTTTTTAAGAGGTCCCAGTAAATACATTGCTTATATTAAGAAATCGAATCATGTTATTAGCGCCTCTATTTATCTAATAAAATCTTTAAAAAGCTCATAAATTCGTTACTTTATTAGTCCAGACTTATTATATACATTTAGGGTAATGCTCAGAGGTATTGTTAAGCTACTTGCAGGCAAAGGGTTACAGATCTTTATGCATTTTCCTTTTGGTAGTAACTGATGTCCTGGAAGCTGCAGCCACGGCGGGGGCTAGCACTTGGACGCCCACAACCCTGAATGAATCCAAAGGAAAAAGACCATTTGTTGGCCCGTTACCTGGGTCCTCTACCATCGTTAGCATGTCTGCAGGCACTCCCCTGGCTTTTCCTGAGGATGGTTCTGCCCCCTTTACTGCAGACCTCCTGTAGGGATACAGCATTGCCTCTGTACTAGCTAGCTAGCCCTGTAGTCTTGGATCACGCACAACCCCCCTTTGAAGTCAGTGGGATCATTCCTGGCCATCTGTACCAAGCCATAGGCATCACAGCTGGCCAAAGAAGTCCCTGCAGCGGGGATTTCTTCCCCATTCTTCCCACAGCTGATGCTCTATAGCCACTGGCAAAGCCCACGCACGAAGTGTCCACCCAGCTCTAATATTCACAGAGGCACTGGCAATGCCTTTGCCTTTCCCCTGTCCAGCCCTCACCTTGCTCCCAGCCTCGCCCTTCCACACCGATGCAGAGAGCTGCAGCACCACACTGCCCTGTGGAGTCTTCCCACCAGTACTCTTGGTGGTGCCCTTTACCCTCCCGATCACCCCACACTGTCCCACGGCACTGCATTCACTCCTGTGCAGCTGTGCTGGGAGAGGCAGGGTTTCACTCCACGGTAGGGTTGCCAGTTTTGGTTGGACATATTCCTGGAGGTTTTTATCACGTGACATAATCTCTAATTAAAGATTCAGCTTTGCTTCCTGGAAACTCCAGGACCATCCTGGAGGGTTGACAACCCTAGAGTCGTTCTCCTTCCAATGTGTCAGCCATCAGCGAGTGACCCCATATGAGCTTCAGATGAAGTCACACCCTGGTGCTTATGGCCAGATAAGACGCTCACTCCTACAAGCAGTCCCTCTGACCAAGGCCTACTCATCTCGGGATTGCTAGGCTCGCGACTCTGTGCTTCCATTCTGTTGTTGCTCTGCAATGCATTGTCCACAAGCAGACACTTACAGAGTCAGCTCTCTGAGGCAGGGCCTCTCGTTTATTTGAGTTATTGTTCGCCATCCGATACATGTGTGCTACTTGCCCTGCATGTAATGGATGCAATTCTGAGGAAAGGCAGATACACGGTTTATCACATGACTTAACATGTGGTTATGGTCAGAAGAGTGTCTGTGTAATAGTGGCGTTGTCTTATCCCCACAATCTGCCATGGGTGTATTCAGTGTCAGACCGCCTTACCTGTACTAACCAAAACAAGTTCCTGCTCCTTTTTGCTGCCGTTCACGCAGCAGAGCCGAACCAGCTGTGGGAGAGCGATCTGGATTCTAGTCTGCCTTGTGCATCAACAGAATGATTAACTAAGTGTCTGCTGCAGAATCTATGAGTTGTGGCTGAAGGTTCAGAAATCATGAGGTTGCATGAAAATGACTTAATGTCCTAATTTACATATTTGACTAATATGTATTATCTTATCTACATAAATGAACATCCTAATTACCAGAGCCTGACGAGGCTGTAGCATGGAATAAGCTTTAGAAACATAGGAATCACTATGCTCCTGGCTGGCTCTGACATTTTACCTGGGCTGGTGTCCAGATATCTCTGGTGGCTCCTTGAAGCTCTGTCCTGGTTGCCCTGGGAGATCTGGCTGCTTCCTGCAATCAGGTGAAGGATGCTCTGGCACCCCATAGCTGGGTGCCTAGCTCCGACTACTCCTTTCCCTTGCTCCCTGGCTGGGTGGCTCTGGCCCTGATTCTACTGCTGCTCCCAGGCCCCAGTGGCCCGGGGGTGAAGGGTAGAGCAGTGTTGATGGGGTAGACCAGTGTGGTTCTAGCCACGGCCCCAAGTCTGTGGTCATGGATGGACTGGGAGACTATGACTGGCCTATGCTGTAAGTCTATAGTTGGAATCCTCCAATCACCTCACCATAGAAACCCCATGGAAAAACAGCCTAGAAGGTCTCCTCAGCTGTACCAACCAGGGGCTTCAGGATCTTAGGCAGGAGCACCTCTGAGAGCAGCTAACACAGAAGCCTCCTGGCTAGGGTTGCCAGTTCTCCAGGATGGTCCTGGAGTATCCAGGAATTAAAGAGTAATCTTTAATGAAAGAGTATGTCGTGCTGGTACCTCCAGAATACGTCCAACCAACACTGGCAATCCTACTCCCGGCTGGGCCGGGACCAACTCTGGACCGGGAGGCAAGGTTGTTGCCAACTCTATAATCTCTCTATATGGGGTGTTTTCTTAACACCCCAGCTGCTAGAACCAAGAGACTGCACAAGTATCTCAACTTCCCTATGTCTCAAGCCCAGCAGTGGCAAGCTTGGAACCACAGCCCCAGCGTCCCCTAAAGGCTCAGAAACCAGACAGCAAAATCAAGAGAACCCAAACAACTCACTGTGTTTTTGAAAACTTCGTAGGTTTTTCAGCCAGTCTCATGACTTTGGGGGGGCCTGACGCATGATTTTTGAAGGCTTGAGGTTGGCCATTCTGTAGTGCATGAGCTAGAGCATGCCCAGCTCAGCTCCCGGCTAAGCTCCCAGGGCCAGCAGAGCTGTCTATCACTGCAATGCCGATTTGCTGTGAAGTCACTGAGAGGCTGTCACTCCTGGGAGGGGACCTGCACTTTAAACAGCACCTCCTTCCTAATGGGCAGTGTTCTAGCCCCTCGCCCCCACCCATTCACTGTGTTGTACTACTCTCAAGTACTAAAAGTGAGTGTTGGTATCATTTTTGGTCGATGCATTGCATTCCATTCAGGACAGTTAAATAGGCTGCTGGAAGAAATAAATCAGCCCATGTAGTTTTCTGCACCATGGCCTGCCTCTCTCTCTCTCTCTCTCTCTCTGCTTTTATTTTGCTTTTTCCTTGAAACAGCAGCTATGTGCCAGGTGAATAAATCCAGTGGTGTGTATATGTAGAGTCTGTTCTAATTGGGTCACAGCCTTCAATCAACCCCCGACTCCGCTTCCATCCTAATGCCTGAATTGCTTTGAAGCCCAACTAATGACAAAATGACATCCTGCTCCCTCCACCCATATTTCCCCCTTTGCCAACTAGCAGGGGCCCCCTGGCCTGACCTTAAGGTGTTGCAGCTTCTCAAATTCAAAGCAGAGCACTCAGAATTTAAGATCCAAACCATTGCTGTGAGGTTTTCTTCAAGAGGAAAATGCAACCTCTTGGAAATGTGATGTGACTCCAAGGCATCCCTTCAAAAATAGCAGAGTTGTGGCCTTCTAAAGAGCGGATTTGTTTGAATTACATTGTTCTTAGTACCCCTTCATCTCACTGGGGGTGTGTTTTCTCTTTCACCCTCCCCTCACTGCAACACTGAAGTGTGATCTGTCACTTTGTGGCCCGAGATTTGCTGATTATAGTTTTTTTGTTTCAAGTCACCACTTTCTTTTTCAGTCTGGTCCTAGGAGATCAAGGAAAGAGATATTCATGCTCCTGCTTCATGCCAAATACAACCTTAACAGACTAACTGAAACTGACGGGGGTGGCAGGATGTTCTCCAGAAATCCAGTTCTTTCCAGCTGATCAGCCATTAGATCTCTCTGAAGAAGTGGAGTCTAAATACGTTATCAGGTTTCATTACTGGTTCAAATGGACAGTGAATTTCAACAATCTGTCTCATTTAATGTGTAGTTCTCTATTTGATACATTTGGTAGGTCAATCTCTGTGTCTCCTTTTTTATACCGGACATTAAACTCGATGACAAAACTGCCCTTGACTTCACTGGGAGCAGAAGGTGGCTTTTAGAAAGTCAAAAATAACAATGCTGTTTGTTCTCTTCGTTTATTTACACCACAGATCACTCCGGAGAGGAACAACAGAAATGGGAATACAGTTAGCAAGTAATACCTGGCTAGAAATAAGGGTCTTGCGCTACAAGTTGCTTCTTCCAACTGAAGCCAGTGCCTGAGGCACTGAGGCCCAGATCCTCAAAGGTATTTATGCACCTAACTCCCACCCACTGACTTCAGTGGGAGTTAGGCACCTCACTACACCTTTGAGGACCATGGGCCTCAGGGCCTTACAGAATCAAGCCCTAGCAACTTACACACTACACTGTTCTAGTTTTGGACAGGAACTTAGATGCGACTTTTTCTAGCTTTTTTTCGTTCTTATACATCCCCTCCCTAAAAAAGTATTAACCCCTTAAATCCAACACTCACCCTCCCATGAAGTCAGAGTGGCAAGAGAGGGCCTTCCTAATCTATCCCACTGAAGCTTAATATCCGCAATCAGTCACAGTAGGCTCCAATTTATTTAATGCAATGTATAGCATGAACAAGCAAGCTTTTCCTGTTAGGCGCGGTGGATGCAAAACTCCATCACTGGCTGCCACAACCATCATAAAGGCCATTAAGGGAGTTAGTCTGCCTAAATGCACATAATCAGCAAATTTATGGCCTGCTTCTTTCTGTTCTGTGTGGAACATGGCAGAGGCAAGGGAAATCTGTGATGCAGAATGCTTAAAGGCAGGATTGGCACACAGCTAGGAAGACTCGAGTAGTTATCAGGAACAGTGTGGTGTACAAAGTGTGATTCACGTGTAACAATGGTTCTATCACACACATACACAAAGCGGCCCGTTTCAACTTAATTGATTCCCCCAAGGGCTTTGGTATGGGTTTTATAGTGCATAACTAATACTGATAAGCAGGCATGATAAGGCAGTGTTATTACCCAACTAATGGGTCACTTCATCCACAAATACTTTCTAATTTAATTGAAAACAGGAACATGAGCTATGAGCAATCAAAACCTAGGGTACCATCGCACTAGCATCCACTGCCCTCTCTTCAGTGGTTTTTTAGCCTTCTATCGTAGGTGCAATTGTAAACCATGGCAGATGTCACAAAACAGGGTTCTGTGACTAAAAAACATAATGTAAAAAAATCAACATTCTAAAGTCTTTGGATTAAATTTAGCCCGAGCATAAGGGCATGCAACTCTCATTGACTTCCCGTGAAGTTGTACTCACTTACATCAGGGCTGAATTTGTCCCTTTGCCCGCTAACCTACCTACGTCCTTATATAAGCCTAGTTTGTAGTAAAGGGAAGTTATTGGAATAACTTTCAGGTGCTTAACCCTTTGGAGACTGCGAGCATTAATGTATCTAAGTATCCATTTGGCTGACAGACCCTGGAAACTATCTATGTTCAAAGGGTTAAGCTCGTCACTGATCATTCATGCAAAAATCAAATTCCATGTTCTCTGCTGCATTCTTCTTCTGCATATTTCTAGCCTCCCTTAAGGAAATTCAAGAGGAAGGCTGCAGCTATCAAGCAAATTGCTTTCACATGAACTTGGGCTCCCCTAACAACAACAACAACAACTGGGGTTTCAATGACATCCGCAGAAATATCAGAGGAACTTCCTGGAAATACTAATGAGAAAAGCAGTTCCTTCTAATTTGCGCAGAAGCATATATCTGCTCCACAAAGGGATCTCTCTTATTTTACAAGACACTTCAGCCATTATTGTTATTTATTATTACATCCTTCTTGCACCAACGTTGGTGAGGAAACTAGTCTCTTCAACCATAAACTCCACATAATGTCCCTCTGCTCCAATAACTCAAACTTAAAGTAGCAAAGGAAATAAAAGAGAAATAGTGTGGAGAAGTGCAGCAGTAACAATATCTGACAATGGTATCAGAACAGCTGATTAAAAGACCCACTTACAACGAATATATGTTTGGCCCACCCCTGCTCCTGGGAGATTTTCCATTTAATTCAATTAGAATGGGATCTGGCCCTCTGCTTGGTATCATTTAGTTCTACTACATTGCAATGTCCTAGCTTAGCCAATGAGCTGATGTCACCACTGACCCCTGTTGTCTGGAATCAGAATTGCTGAAATATTAGTGATTATGTCACCCTCTAGTGCAGCGGTTCTCAGCTAGGGGTCCGGGGCCCCCTGGGGGACCATGAGCAGGTTTCAGGGGGTCCGCCAAAATAAACCAGCAGGGTTGAAAGCCAAAGCCCGAGCAACTTAGCTTCTCAGGGCCCCCTGTGGCGTGGGGCCCTGGGCAACTGCCCTGCTTGGTACCCCCTAGCACCGGCCCTGGCTTTTAATCTACTGGATAGGCAGGAAACCAGCTGTGGCACAAGTGGGCCGTGGAATTTTTATAGCATGGTGGGGGGGCCTCAGAAAGAAAAAGGTTGCAAACCCCTGCTCTACTGTCTGGAACCTTTGAAGAGATTCTGAACCTTCATGCTCCCAGTGTTAATGGACAGAGATTCTCCTTTAGCTGTGTGATGGGAAAGGCAGTGCCATCAAATGAACTCCTGAGTTTTCATCCCGACTCTGTACAAAACAGATATCAGCAAAAGGAAATGTGGCTTGTGCACCCAGCGCACTGGGAGTTTCTGACTTGGAGCACCAGAGCTTCACGTGCTCTTTGTGTGTGTCTGTGTGTGTGTGTGTGTGTGTGTGTGCAGATTTTTGCATAGCAGCAGGCATTTAAATAAAATTAAAAGCCTTCAAACCTGTCCATGAGTGCATCTTCCACTGAGAGCAACAATTTAACTTAGGGCACCTAGGGGAGAGGGTGACCAATCCAAACAGTTTTACTTAAAATTCAAATCTAAACGAACCTACTTTTCCTTGCTTTTGGCCAAAGAGGGATAATGGATGCCTATTAAAGAGCACGCCAAAGTCCTAGTCCCACAGTCCAGGCATTCAGTTAAAGCGAAGGTCATGGATCTGTGCCCCAGGGCAATGAGAGAAAAGCTCAGAGGAAGGGGCGTGGCCATCTGCTCCACTACTTATTCAGAGGTCATTGCCTTCTGTCTCTCCTCCCCCCTCCCCCCACTGGCCTTTGACTTTTAGGACTCAAGGGGGGAGGGGGAGATAGACATAATGAAAATGAGGCCCTGATGTGGTGAGACAATTTGCTCCAAGAGCTTTAAGTAAAAACAGCTATGCCCTCTGCACAGTTAAAGGAACAGCGTCGCCCATTTTCAGCTTACAACGGATTACACTTTTCTTGTTTAAACACACACAAAATAGCTGCGATGAAAAACTGAACTGGCTAAAAAAGTTCTGATTGTTATGGCGGGGCGGGGGGAGACACCCATCAAAACCACAACTGCTAAAACAATCCATCGATTAGAATTATAACTAATCAGCAACTGGGATGAGCAATAGGGGAACCCACTATGGAGATATACACAGTACGTTGGAAGTGAGAGCAAGAAGGAGAGTGAGGAGAAAGAAAGAGGCTTTTAAAAAATATGTTGTTAAGTGCCTGGGAGTTGCATATGCTTGCAACTAAGATTGATTCTACTCATATATGTGGTGTGTTTGTTTGCAGTTTCGGTAATGGTAGGTGGATTGACTAGGGCGAGCTAATTGTTCTGTTCACACTGTAATTTGTGAATAAGGTCATTTAGCACTGTTAACCTCTAAGAGAGAAAATAAACTGGGTGTTTAAATAAAAGAAAGGCTGGTTTCATATTCTTAATAAAACATAAATGGCTCTTGACTTCTTTGCCTCCCCAATCTGGCTGGTGGGTTAAGACTGGATTCCGAGTTGCTGGTGCTTTTATCCTTTAAGAGACGTACACTCAGCATAAGAAACTGAAAGGCCCATTAGTGAAGCTGCGACTTGTTTTCATAGTAAACAGGTTTCTTGTTCGTTAATTAAATGGCTCTTCAGATAACACACTGAATTTCCCATTAGCAGGAATAGCCTCTCCAATTTGTTCCTGGCACACCTGAAAAATGTGGATTTTTATTGTGTAATTCTGCTTCATTTTAATCTCCAGTTTATCCAAGGTCCCAGTTTCCGTGCCTGAAGGGTACTGTGAAGTAGCAATGCTGATATACACATTCCCACTTCCACATCAAATGTCAAGGAGAAACAGCGTTGTTCGAATGTGTGTGTGGACTCAAAGGAAACCATTAAAAGCCACTGGCCTGCAGAAACTAACGTTTATTCAAAAAGAAAAACCAAAGACTGATGGGAAGCTACCAGCAACCAAGCAATGTTTAGGTAAGTATTATCAGGGGAAATAGATCATTTCCCCTTAGAAAAACTTATCAGAGCTAGATTTCACCCCGACTTCTTTTTCTCTAGTGGGCACAAATTTGGATTCAAATCCAGATCCACAGCTGCAGTCTTTGGATCTGGTGTAGCTTGCACCTTTCTCTAGCTCTAACTCCTATTTTCCACATCACAGTGGGTGAAATACTACCTCTATTGAAGCCAATGGCAAAACTCCCATTGGACTTGAATGGAGCCAGAATTTCACCCAATTTACTTATATTTTGACAATTTCGCAGCTGGTGTAAATCAGCACAGTGCCATTGAAAGGGACTATGCCAATTAATACCAGCTGAGGATTTGGTCCACGATTTACTTCAAATGTGATAACTTTTAAATTATATGGACAAGCAGGTATATTACACATGAATGAAGTTCATACTCCCAGAAAGCAAACAACACTGAAATTGACTTAGGAGCTACTTTTAAAGCTTAGAAGCTATGAAGCCTGCAACATACTATCCAAGGCTAATCACTACGTCTAAGTACAGACCCTCTCGCTGGCTGGTGCATCCTGGCTCCCGAGCGGGTGCAGCAGCCTGCTCAAAGGAGCAGCGGAGTAGGCTCTGGGGTGAGCCACCCCCCCCAATGCTATGCAGAATGCGGAGCAAGCACACCCGCCGTCCCCTCGGCGCTGAGCAGGGCAGGGGCTGGCCCGCTGGCAGAGGCTAGCGCTGGGCACAAAGGGGGAGATACTAGCACACTGACATTTTTCAACCTAGGACCCGATCCAGCCCCCAGAAAAGCCCCACAAAGTCTAATCTCATGCACTCTCAGACTCATGCAATGTGGCCTCCCAGCTGGTGAGACCTGCCTGCTCTCTGAGCTGGCAACGGGGTATTTTATTGGCGGACATGTCGATTTCCAGGGTTGGAACTCGGTCTCACACCAGCACTTCCTTTTCCCACCAAAACATCCCGATCCTTTTACATCTGCACATGACCACCAGGGACAAAGCCGTGCTCGTGAATCCCACCAGCGCCTCGCGAGAAGCGGCAGCTTTAAAGGCGCTATTCCCGGAGCCCAGGGAAGACGACAGAGCCCCTCACAGTATCAGCGTAGCAAAACGTTGTTAGCAGTCACAACAACATCAGCGTTTCCTTTGCTAACGCTTTGCTGTGTTTAATCAGACACGTTGTAGGTAACGCACACTGGCAGAGAAGCTCTTATGGTTATGGTGGAGAACTTACGACACAAAAAAGAGTGAAATAAGACAGCAATAATGATTGTTATGGCACTGCCCTCTGCACTGGGGCATTGCTTCTGCACGGATTTGGACCCTGACTCAGAAAGCACTTAAGCACTTCCTTAACTCTAGTCCTCTTCTGCAACATGCTTAGCTTGTCCTCTGTGGGAATTAAGCACGTGCTTGCGTGCGGTCCTGAGTAGCGATGCCTTCCAGGGCCTCAGAATAGAATCACCAGCACCACTTCCTGGAGCAGCCAGCCCTCATTTTCTCTTTGGTGGGGGTGGGTCTCCCATGCAACCACGGACTGGCCTCAGCCGGCTAAACTTGTGAGTTAACAGGATCACCCCACATCCTCCCAACCACCTCTTCTCCTTCTCCCCACCTCCTGCCCATTTCTCCGTGCCAGTCACCTCTCACATCCTGTCATCAACCTAGGCAGCATGTGAGTATACACCCAAGACTACACGAACCCCTCCGGCTCTGCATGGATTCCACAGCCTGCCTGGACTCTGCCAATTGCAGGATTGGGGCCCTAGGTTGTAAGCTCTCTGACACAGGGGCTGGTTTTCATGACTCGTTTGCACAGCATCTTGCACAAGAGGAGCCTGATCTTTGGTTGGGGCCCTCAGGTGCTAGCACAGCGCAAACAGGCAATAACATAAAATAATAAATTACAATTATTATTAATAATACAATAATAAAGAAGTATGGGTGTCTAGGCAGCATCTGTGTCATGAACTCAAATTGCAGCCATTCACCAAGCGTAACGAACCTTCCATAGAGAATGGTGCAAATTACTTCCAACGCCCTGGGTGAAAATATACTTTTAACCATATATCACAGTAAGAAAGGAAGAGGGCACTGCTTAATTCATCTGCAAATATAATTAAACTATGTGCTGCTAAGACTTCATCGTTAATTTACTTGCACATCCATGTCATCTGTACAACAAATCACACACTGGTCTGTTCATTTACAACTTTATGTATAATGCATTTGGCAAATAGCATAAAATGACAGAAATACAGGCGATTCCATCTAAAACCCTGCAGTTGGTAAATTAAATCTATTTGCAGCAAAGTAAATTGAAATACATATTGAACTTATTACAGTGTCTAGTTTAATATCCACAAATGGCTGGATTTCTCCAGGTGAACATCATCTGCATGCAATGAAAGGGATTTGGCTGATTTAAAGTCTTTGTTCAACTGTATTGCAGAGATTCTACTGGGGCTACTTAGGGCTGAGTTGCATTGATGGTGGTTTTTATTTTTGCCAGTAATCAATATTTTCTAGCTTCCTAACCAAACCCCTCCACACCTGTTTTCATATCCGCCTGAACAGTTCTGCAAGGATCGGCGGGAACACACACAAAGCGCTTGGAATAATTTTATTTTTAAAACTGCTGCATGAATTTATGGTTTCAGAGTAGCAGCCGTGTTAGTCTGTATTCGCAAAAAGAAAAGGAGGACTTGTGGCACCTTAGAGGCTAACAAATTTATCTGAGCGTAAGCATAAGTACTCCTTTTCTTTTTGCATGAATTTAGTGTTCATGAATGTTGCCAGACAGACCTGGGGAATTAGGTCCTCTGTTTGTCCACAGAACCGTCAGCACTTAGCACTTTTTATCCACAGATCTCAAAAAGTGTCATTAACTCCATTTTACAGAGGGGAAAACTGAGGCACAGACCCCAAAAACACAAGGAAGAGAACACAGCCTCTCGACTCCCAGTGTCCTATGCACTGCAAATATTCACATCTGTCACAAAATTGTCTCACTCACCAGACCTGGAGGCACCATCTCTAAGGGTGAGACGGCAACTCAGTTTGCAAGCCCCCCTCGTTAGCTTCTTCTGATGCAGTGACTTTGACTTTAATTTTCCGCTGCACCGTACAGTTGCAGTCCCACCCCATCTTCGCTACTATAATCTAGGGCCCGAACCTGAACTCCTTAAGCAGGCAAAATTCCCATCACTTTCAAGAAGATCCTTAGAAGGGTGCTGGAACTAGAGGTGCTGGGGATGCTGCCGCACCCCCTGGCTTGAAGTGGTATCCATCAGATAGAGGGCTTCCAGTTTGGTTCAATGGCTCTCAGCACCTCGCTATACAAATTGTTTCAGCACCCCTGGGTCCTTATTTTATTCAGAGTTTTTATTCAGAGATGCCTAGGGGAGCTTGGCCTGAGTACAAACACAGTCAGGATTTCAGGCTCAGGCCCAGTGTGACTTTGATTTTAATTTTCCGCTGCACCATACAGTTGCAGTGACTGTAAGGAGTTCGGGATCAGGCCCGTTAGATTTCACCTGAACTCAGCTTTCAGAAAAGTTCCCCTCCATTCCCCGTCGTGCGGCTCAGCACCCAGAGGGCTTTATTCAAACAGGAATCATTACGATGGCTTTTTTAAAAAAAAAAAAACTTTCTCCGCACAATGCCTGAAAGCCTCTTTTCCTAGACCTTCTAAAGAGCCTGCATGGTTTACGGGGTTAATTGAATGCACATTGATTCCACTAAGTGTCCACAAGAAGAAGCATAGTTTTTTCCCGTCAGTTCTTTCCCCTCCCAGATAACGCTGCAGGGCTCTGCACAGAACCAGCCTGGGCCCCCGACACCAAGGTATTGTTCCCAGGTTTTGAGGAGGGGGAGATGTAAAAAAAAACCCTCTCCTACATGCCTAAAAAGGAGACTTAGCGCCAGAGCAAAACTTTGAGGATTCACTCCCGCTGCCCCCATGACCTAGTACAACCTCCATTACTCAGGAATTCCCCCGACAAGCCCTGAAAGGCAGGGATGGAATTTCGGACAATCTAACTCATTTGTTTGTGCAGGGCAGGGTGGTCTGGAAACATCCGGACCAAAACGGAATTCATTTGCTTGGTTCTTTGTGTGTGGGGGGGATTATTATTCTCTTCCCCTCTCTGCTTAAAATTGCAAATGCCCGCCTTGTACAATGAGATGGGAATGTAATCAGCTTCGTGCAGTTGCTTCGCTCAAGCCTTCGAATTCCCAGCTTGGCTTTGGGGCTGACGACCGGGAAAGGCTCACCTACATTCTAGAACTGAAGCATGTTCCTCTTGAGAATGTCTCTAGTGGGGTGAGAACCTGGGAAAGGCTCATGTCGGACATCTGCTTCAAAAATGCCTTTGCAGCAAAGTGGAGCGTTGAAAAGGGAGGGGGAGGAGGGGGAGACAGAGCTAACAATGGCTGTGGGGTTTGCAAATCTGTAATCCTGGGGGCACTAGAAATGCATGGCCGGAGAGCTTGTTTGAGGATGGAGAGATGCGTTTGTGTGTGAGAAAGTCAAAAAGACAGACTGCAAAGGGGCGGGGTGGGTGAGAGCTGTAGACTCAGAGAGAACATGCCCTGATAATATTAGCAATGCGCGGAGTTTCCACCTACAGAATCCTCCCAGGCTCTAGTCTCTTCCTTCAAACTCGATGCCCAAGCTTTCATCACATGTCACAAAGGCTCAAGCGCGGAGGTAAATTTGATCGAGCGGTTGGGTGTTTCTCTCCGAAGCGTGAGTGAGAGATCTCAGGGGGGTTATGTTTACGGTGGCCTGTGTCAACCCACTAATAGGAAGTTTGATCGCAGCAAGTGCTAGGAGCGGTATGTTTGAAATGGTGGCAGAGACCCAGGAGACAGGACCAAATCGTGCCCTTCCACAGACACAACCGAAGAGGAAGAAACTTACTGTGAATGTGCATTAGTCCCCCAGAATGTCAATGAGACACAGATAATGGGCTGGCAAAGATAGGACATGGGTCTGAAGTCCAATGCCCTTCCACGCTCTGATCCCACAGCAAGGATGCCTGCCTAACCCTACCCTTTCTGGGGGAGCTAATGCACAGAGAGGAGGAGTTAACACTAAACAACCTAGCATCATCCACTAGGACGCTCCTTGTGGGAATCTGTACATTTCTCAGGGGCAAAGTAGCCATGCCTCTGGCTTTACCCCTACACCTCCTTACGGCCCTGCCCCAAATGTACATGGTTCTCATACGCAGTCTGCGGCCGGGAGAGGAAAGGGGAGGAGCCTGCACCACAGATGTCACATATTCCTCAGTTGTCGGCCACGCAGTCCTTGGCCCCATTTCTCTGTGCCAAGAGGCAGAGGGGAGCATCTAAGCCAAAGAGAGGATGATTTCTCCCTCTGCCCGACAGGCCAAAAGCGTTTTCGCCTGGTCTTTTGCTCAGGTCTTACCAAGCAGCCCTGGGGACAATTGCACCCTTCATCCAGAAGAGCAAAGCGGATTTTGCATGCCTCGGGTGGTGGGAACAATGACGTCTCACGCTTTGTAATAAAAAAGGGTAAAAAATCTCTCTGCATGCACAGTGACAACGCCCGGCTGGATGAAAAATAATTGCCTGGTTCTTAGCTGCCCCACTCGCTATTTCCTGAAATAGCAGTTCAGCAAAGAGCTGCCCCCACCAAGCCCCATCTGGAGTTAATTTGTCCCCTCACTTGGCAACAGTTCCAAGCCTTTCATTTAGCTGAGCCAGAGTCCAGAATCGGTGTCAAAATCCAGGTGGAGAGGGAAGAGTTTGGGACGGCCTGGTTGAAGATTTTTATTCTAATCCCACCGTATTCTGCTTGTTCGGGGGGAAACCAGCCAGTCACCTCACTGGCAAGGGAAGAGGGAATTATTTAGAGCCACAGGACAACATGAACTTAACCAAGTGCAACCCAAGTAAAAGCAAAGAGAGGTTTATTTACAGCTGACCTTATGGGCTATTTGTCTCTATAATACTTCAACTTCTGACAGCATGAAATATTTACAGCACCGTTTGCCTCTTACAAAAGGCCTGATTCTGCCTCCTTAACCAGAGTGAGTAGAAGTGCACAGTACTTACAGGTGGTTAGCAACAGCACAGCATCAATGCCATGTGAGAGACATTTGGGGTCAGATTCATGCCTAGAGTTGACACCAAGCATGGATTTGCCCTTATGTTTGTAGCGCTTGGCTCCCAAACAGCACCCCCGGAGTAATGGTGCGATACAATCTAAACAAGGTGAAAATCCTGCACCCGGCCCCTCCTTTGCCAAAAACAGCACTTATACAGCCAGCAAAATCATCGCCTTCAGACAAAGACACTTATGAACGCTAAGTTTTTCGTCTTCAGCACAGCTACTTATGGCCCTTACATACCAGTGGCCTAATTCTCCATTGATTTGCACCCTACACAGTGGGTGTAAAATGCAACCAGACCAGAATATTTTGTACTTGCTTCTGATGCGAATCCATAAGGTGCAGGGCGACAATGAATCAGACCTAGAAAGAGGGTAGGAATTCTTACGCAGAGACAAGAAACAGGGAACCGGAACAAGGTACTACAAGCCAAGAACTCTGAGATGCTAATCTTGGCTCTGTCCCTGTTTAACCATGTCACCTTGGGTAAGTTACTTAAACTCTGCATCGCAGCTTCCCCATCTATAAAATGGGGGTGATATTTACCTGCCTCCCAGAGATGTTGTGAGGATTGCCTAGCTAATCACTGCACAGGGCTTTGCCAGTGACTCAGCTAGAGCTATGCCAGTTTGGTATTATTCTCTGTATTCAATAGTTAGGAGAAAGGGTTGAAAAACGGGCTTGTGCACATAGCATGACACCACAGATGAGCAAATAGAGGCAGCTTTACTTTTGTTAAAGTTGATATGGCATTGGCTACCTGGTGGGTTACACGATCTATGTACAGGAAGACTACACTGGAGACAGCCCAGCATTATGTCAAAGAAACCAGGGAACTGATTAAGTGCAAGGTGAGAGCCCAGAGTGTAGACAGAATCAGTATTTTAAAAGTGCATCTGATAAGTACACTTGGCTCAAGGTCTTGACTGTTGTCCCAAAGTGACCCTCAGTTTTACCACCGCTGGATGGCTCAAAAATAGATATGCAACAAAGCTCACCGAGCTGTGCCAAAGACACAACTGCCCAGTGCCTCTCCTCTCCGCCAGCAAAAGGTTGGCCACCTGCTCCTGCAATGATGCCACCCAAATGCCTCATTATCAAAATCATTTGCCCTATCACAAGCATTTGGCTAGTCAGACATATCCGCAGGCACTACGGTCTTGTGAGTTTGGTCTAAAAATTCTATGGTTGATCAGGGCCAGCGCTAGGTTTTTTGCCACCCCAAGTACCGAGAGCGCAACTGCCCAAGGAAAAAAAAAAAAAAAAGGTGGCCGGAATGCCACCCCAAGCACTTATGGCCACATAAGCTCATCACCAGCTTGCTTTGCTGGTGCCTAGAGCCAGTCCTGGCGTTGATACGTTAGTGACGGCATGAGGATGCTGGATGACCTCCCGCATGGGACAGGCAAGGGAAATGATCTACTGATCTCTTCTTGCCTTAAATTCTATGACTCTATGATAGTGACTTTAAGAGAACATGTAGCTAAACCTCATATAACCAAACTTCAGTGATCTGAAAAGCTTGTGTCTCCTAAATGTGCTCGTCTCCCTGACATGCATCAAATATGTTGAAAAAGCCCTCACATGCGTCTTATCCATCCCAATTATCTTCCCATCCCCTCTCACTCAGGGGAGGTCCAACTCCTACAGTATCTTTCCTACTTCTCCCACTGTAAAAATAACAGATAAATGGCTGCTTAACTGTTGTCTTCCTCTATGTACCCAAAGGTAGTCCATGGACCTCCAATGTAATAAGGAAGCAACCTAATTCCTCAACAGGAATAATGGGCTTGATTCTCCATTCACTTGCACCAATACAAATTGTAGGTCTCTCCACTGAAGTCTACAGAGTGACTCCTAATTTGCACCAGTGCACATGAAAGCAGAATCAGACCCTATATGCCTTATTGTGTATTCAATCAACTGAAATCCTTTGAGATTCACTAACTTCAAACAAGGAGTCTCCCATTTGCTCTAGTTATGGGCAAAGCCCCCTGGCAATGGAATACTGTAAAGTCTAGTTGAACTCCTTACTCTGTTAAACATGGATACGCTCCCATTAGCTAGAGGATCTCAGATGAAGCTGGAGGGTAAATGAGATATCCCAGCTGGTTTATTTGAATAGGGTGCTCTGTTTGTTATTGCCAGGGATTTTCCTGACATGCATTGCATACCATACTAATCAAGGAGTAGAGAAAGGTTTTGAAGAGGCTTGTATGAAAGCAGGAAAAATACTTCAAGTTTGGCGGGAGGGAGGGGGGGCAGAGGAAACGGTTTATCCAAATCTGCTTACAAATTTTAAAAAATAATCAGGGCTTAACATGATTATCAGGGAGTGGCAACCTCCGGGTGGATCTGACGCAGCCCATCAAACTCAATTCAGAACAGATTTTTACACTGTTACAGAAAAGTTTCTGTTATTATTCGGCATCACTACATTAGGCTGTATTTGAAAGAGCTGCCCCATTAAACTGAGCTTCCCTGTTTCCCCTTCCCCTTTAACACTGAGTAGAACAGCTAAACTAGAATAAAAGTGGGGTGAAACAGCATCTATTTACACGATGGGTCTGAGTCCCATCTAACTAGGCCTGGGGAAGTGACCGCACAGAAAATGTGTTCCCGCTAAACTTCGTTCAGACCTTTGGGTGCCCTACGTCATTCTGGGATATTGCCGTTATGTCATACGTTGTAGCACTCCCCAGCATGCTTGGGTGCTTCCCAGAAAATAGTTCCCTGCTCCAGTGAGCTTGCAAATTAAGGACCAGTCCTGCTAACTGATTTGCATGTGCCTGCGCCAAGAACTACTGGAGCTCATGTCCTGCTCTGCCATGCAGTTTTAGGGAGGATCTGGCTTTGAGTGAGCTTCACCTGTCTGTTCTCCTGCCAGATACAGTCAGTGTTCAACCTATGCTCATCTAGGAGCCTCTATGTACAGCAGAAACAGGTCCAATTCGAACTCCCAGAGCCACACACTCCAGAACGCTGAGGAATTCAGATACCAAGCTCCCTGAGTCAGGGACCATTTTGTTACATATTTGTACAATGCCCAGCACAACAGAAACCTAATGAGCCCTATCTGTCCAATCCACCCATTTCTTCACCAGACATAATAATGGAGATCACCTATGCATGGCAGATACAAGACCTGTTGCTGAAACAGCAGATTCCCCACAGCTCAGCGGTGAGGTCTGAGGAAGAAGT
Source organism: Natator depressus (assembly GCF_965152275.1). Taxonomy (NCBI): domain Eukaryota; kingdom Metazoa; phylum Chordata; order Testudines; family Cheloniidae; genus Natator; species Natator depressus. The sequence goes on from NC_134243.1 coordinate 77,328,562, forward strand.
GAAATAAGCCCCCCATGTCTCATCTCCGGTTTATGAGTGTTGCCATCGTAAACTGCACGTAGGTCATCGGTGCTACAGTCTTGGAGCCTCAATACCCCACATGTCTTGCAGGAATTCAGCGTTATGCAATGGACGTCACCCTGCAGAGCAGGAAGCCCCTTGCAGGAGGAGAGGTGGAACAGCAAGCCTTCGTGTCTATCGAGATCTTTGGCCTAAACCCCCATACCCTAACACCCCTATACGATCACTGTGAGGTGCCGTTCAGCTACTTACATCCATCTTCAGGGTCTCTTTCATTACGAGGCCAGTGTAAAGCAGGTCAGGTTAATGAGACTCAGACTTACAATCAAGAGGCAGTGCAGCATTTTGACGCTAGGGCCATGACTTTCTGTGCCATGCGTCTCAGTACAGTAGGTGGCAGATGACAAGCCACAAGCCAACATGACTGCAATCCATTTGCACTCAATGGTGTTCCCAGGACTCTGACACCATTGCGGCCTGATTCAGCACCCACGGAAGTCAATGGAAGGGATGCCATTTTTACTTCAATAAGTGCTGAGCCAAGCCCTTAAAGAAAATGAATATTCCCAGCCTACCCTACTTACCTGTGCTGAATTACAGTTGGGTGACGTACTGCTTGAAGATCGCCCAGACCGTACCTATTGCAGAGGGAAAGGCTCACCAGGGTCGATAGCATCACACCTCCGGCACCATGGAACGCTCTGCAATAAGGGTAAAGCCCATTCTGGGTGGGAGACAGAATGTTCTCGGGGAGGGCTGGTCCAAGACTGGGGAATGGTCTCCCCCAGGAATTAAGGAGCATCTCAAACCTCTCCACCATCTTCCGCTCCAACACAAGGCGCATTTCTGTGACCTGCCTTCCCTAACAAATACAGAGCAACATTTACAACTCTACCAAAACAAGACATTCAGCCATGGGCAGCGCATTAACCGCCCACTGGGGGAGGCTAGATCCCGGCCCCACCTCATCCCTGCCCCTCTCGCCACCTCCCCTCCCCTGCTGGTGCCCGGAGCTCCCCACCGCAGCTGCTGCCTAACCCCGGGCCGCCCGAGCACCCCCAGTGCCAGAGTGCTGGGTGGGCACGTCCAGCCACAGTGCTCCCAGCCCTGGAGCGCTGGGTGGGCGCCCCAGCCCCACAGTGCTGGGCGGATGCCCCCAGCTCCAGAGCACCAGGCAGCATGACCCCAGTGCCAGGCGGCCTGAGTACCAGACCCAGCCGCCCCAAGTCCCAGACTGCAGACCTCCCCACCCAGCCCAGGCCACAGGGGAAGAGAGGGAAGCAGGAGGGGGCTTCAGGGTGGACTGGGGGCAGGGCCATGCCTGAGCTGTTTGGGGAGGCTCAGCCTCCCCCTGGCCTGCGATACCCGCTGCCCATGCATTCAGCTGCATACACTTCTCCCCCATGAGAGAACAAAACCTAACGCAAAACCGGAAGGTGCTCAGACTACAACGATGAGCATGGTACAAGAACCTACACAGCACAGAAGAGTATCTGGAGGAAAGTAATCCAGGCGTTGTCTTTTGTCAAGCCACCCTAGGCTAGGTACTGCCGCGTCCTACCAAGACGTGGGTCCAGTTACCTCAAAGCAGGATTAAAAAAGCAGCTCTTTGAGCTACAGAGAACTAAGACAGAGGAGATCACAGAGAGACACCCTAGGAACAACGAATCAGCAGAAAAAGCTGTTCAAGTTACCCCTACAGCCAAACCCCAGTAGGGGGTGAGCTAAGACACTGGCGCAGACTCACAGAATGTCTACACTTACAAGCTTACAGCAGCACAGCTGTAGTGATTTAGCGTGTGTGCAGCCGCTCTATGTTGACAGGCGAGAGCTCTGCCGTTGACATAATAAAACCAGCTCAACAAGCTGTGACGAAGTGGGAATGTTCTTAATGTTGTCTCTGAATACTGTGTGGGTGCCTCAGTTTCCCCCAAGGCATTTCTTAAGTATCTAGGTGATGGGATAAGGATGTGTGATTGTCACAGAGCCCTAGAGGGCCAGTGTGACGGTGTCTGCACAGAGAATGGCCGACACTCTGTCTCCTGGCAACAGATGGCCTGGGCCCCTCCCCTGCAAGGTGCGAGTTGAAGGTGTTGGAGAACAAAGAGATCAGGTGGCCTCCTGGTCTGGGAAAGAGACAAAGGCCAGAGGAGGGGCAGGAGAGTTTCAGTTTGGAGCTGGCTGGGGAAATGGAGGGAGGCTCAGATGGGGCTCTGGCCTCCCTGCCCCCCAAGATGGACCTGACTGAGGGGTCCTGTTCTCTGTACCTACAAACTCTGTTTTAGACCATGTTCCTGTCATCTAATAAACCTTCTGTTTTACTGGCTGGCTGAGAGTCACCTCTGACTGCAGCATTGGGGTGCAGGCCCACTGGCTTCCCCAGGAGCCAAGTCCTGTGCGGACTCGCTGTGGGAAGCGCAAGGTGTCAGAAGGGGATGCTGAATGCGCCAAGGTCAGACCCAGGAAGGTCAAAGCTGTGTGAGCTTCTTGCCCTGGAGACAGTCTGCTCAGAGAGAGGAGGTTCCCCCAGAGTCCTGGCTGTCTTCACATGGACTAGTTCCACAGCATCGCCCGGTGACTCCGTGACACAAATGCTGGTAGCTATATCAGCAGGAGAGCACCCCCCCCGTGCATATGAGCGCTTATGCTGGCAAAACTTATGTCATTTAGAGGGATGTTTTTTTCACCCCCTGAGCGACAAGTTTTCCCAACATAAGTGCTAGTGTAGATATGGCCTCTGTCTGCTCTGTGGAGGGTGGAGAATGGCCTCACACTTTTGACAATCACCTTATGTGATGTATAGTTTTATATCCCTGAAAAGCGTGCACTGCGCTCTATGTTTGCATTTTATAACCCGGTTGGTTTAAGTCTGGGTATAGTCTTTCTACATGATAACAACAGGAATAATACCCCGCGCATATTAAGACCTTGTGAGATATATTAATTAGAAAGGGCCTGATTCTATCACCTTTGCTCCTGCAGAGTAGCACCTCTCCAAAGGGCAAAAGGAACTGGGTAAGATAGACTCTTGGCTGCTTAAAGACTCTTGGCTGCTTGATATCGCTAGGGATGGGTTTTATCAGCTGCTTTAATGTGCATTGAATGAACTCCTTGTTTCGCCATTCAGAGAAGGATTAGCATTAGAACTGGGGGGAGCAGGAAGCAATTTGATGGAAAAATATGTGCTTCAAGCAGCTGAGGACTGGGAACCACTTCACCCTCCACAATACTCTGCGAGTCTGGGCAAAACCCATAAAAAAAAAAACCCAAAAATGTCACCATTAAGCTGTCCTCCATTTATTTTCTATTAAAAGGCCTGTTTTTGTCTCAATTGGATTCAAATGAATGTATTTACATTTGCAGTAAGTACCTGAAGTCAAGCTGTCAAAATGCCCGTCTGTCACTCATGTTTTCATAGTGCCCCATCACAACACTCAGACATTTCCCCCCTTGACAGCTCCTTTGGACACAGGAGAATGAGTGACAGGAAGGAGTGCTGCTAAGAGAGCGTCTCATAATTACGCTGGAGTGGGAAAGTGTTATTTGTCTGTTAATTCTGGCACGCCGGGCCATTATTGTCATTGGCTGCCAGCCAACCATTCCCAGTACAGAAAAAGTCACTTTATGTCAGGATTTTCATCCACTCCCTACTCTTCATTCCCCAGTTTTTTTGGGAGCAATTTGTTACAAAAGCCGGAGTTGGCCATACGTGGAGTTTTCATGTAACTATTCATCCTATTAACAGTAAGCCAGGCTAGGAGAAGAAATTACAATGGGTAGAGATTACATTCCCTTGTGAAAAATTACACATTATTAGTTGGGGACAATACGTCATTTGTCAGGATTTGTATGACGCTCTTGGCTTTCTTTTTTCTTTTTTTTTTTTTTTAATGCAAAACCTTCTTGGACAAAAAAAATATAATCAAACTTCCGGAGACAATGAAAGCTAATTAGTGAAAATAAATTCCAAACTAAGACCAAGATTTACCCCCTGCACCTAACCATGTCAGATGAAGCCACAGCAGCAAGAACCCACTGTTCCGCACATGATTGTGATTTGTGCTCTCGTGGAACACAGATGCCCCAGCTGAGATGAAGGCTCCATCGGGCTAGGTGCTATCCATACACATGGTAAAAGACAATCCATGTTCTGAAAAGCTTACACTCTAAACAGACAAAAAATGGGTGCGGAAAGGGACCTATTATCCCATTGTACAGATGGGCTATAAGGCACAGCATCGTTGACTTGCCCAAGTTCACACAAGAAGCCTTTGGCAGAGCCAGGAATGGACCCCAATATCCCAAGTATCAGCCTAGTGCCCTAGCCCTCAGAGCTGCCTTTCCTGGCAGAGGTGAAAATGGTCTAGCCTCGTCTACACCAGCATTTAAACCAGTGAGTGTCTGCAATGCTGTCAACAATCCATGCAGAGCATGCCAGAAGCGAGAAAGGTAGCACACCCATATGTTGGTGGCATTAAGTTGAAGCACCAGGCAAAGTAGGAAAACCCAGCAGGCACTCAGTAGAAGAGCTGCTCTGATACGCTCACAGATCACGACCAAACACCCAAGGACAATCAGAGAGAACTGGAAAGTGGTATCAGGAAAACCTGGCGGACAAGGGTTTCCTTGAAGAATGGTCAGGCGACACTAACACGGAGGCAGAATCTGCTAATGGGAAAAGAAGAGGACTGGATGGCAGGAAATTTGACTTCTGTTCCTGGCTTGGCCACAGACTTGCTGTACTATCTTGGCCACAGTCACTTAGGTCTAGACCATGTGCTGGCATAAATGGACATAGCTCCACTGAAATCAATGGGTAAAGTTTCCAAAAGCAGACCAGTGATTCAGAACCCTAAATCCCACTCAAAGTCAGTGGGACATAGACCCTTAAAATGTTTTTACCTAGTGGAATCACTCTGGTTTACCCCAGCCCTTAATCTCTCTGTTCTTCAACCTCTCCATCTGCAAAATGGAGAGGTTACTTACCTAGCACACAGGTAAGGGGTAACTTCAACTCTTCCAGCCCACCAACATTAAACTCAGTCTAATCCCCTTTTTGTAAGGCCTCTTTATACCACGATAGTAAAGTAGAATATCTGATTCTCTAGGACACTTAACAATAGCAGTACAAAATATGGCAATATCCAAAACATCTACTCTGCAGAAACCCAGCTACCATGTGAAATGAGGTTCTGAGAAGGACGGGTACTGGCAGCCTTCATGGGATTTAATGGTAGCTAATCTTTGTTGGGTTTATCAGAGATGGGGATGAAAAACATCAGCGCCAACCCTATGGGGGTTCTCCCAAAAGCAATGAAGTGAGAAGCAAACGTCATTTGAAGAGAGCGCTGGTAATATTTTATCAATAGAACGAGACACCACCACTATCCCAAGACCAGACATAATGCTAAAGTCAAGGGGGGGGGAAGAACGTGCAGGGAGCAAGCGTGTGAAAGGAGTGACTGTCTGTCAAGAAGACAAAACGGAAGTGTGTGTGCAGTGACGAGAGAAGCGTGCCAGCAGCTGGAAGAGGACGGCAGTTGTTCGTGACACAGGTGAGCTGCAAGAGGTTCCTAAGTTCTCAGCGTGAAGAGAGCCAAGTACTCTGGTTATTGTTGTGGACGAAAGGACCTGGATATTATCAGGGGAGCTCTCAGAGGCAGCTGGGAAGGAAGAAAGTGAAGGGGATCCGGCTCAGTGCGCTCAGCTTGAGGGCATGAAAACGAACTGCCCGCCATCAGAGGTGCCCACCAATCCTATCTGATGTAAGTAGTACATGGGGGCAGATGGAATGGAACAAGGAGAAAGGGCACAATTCTCGGTTCTGGCGGAAATGCACGTAATGTCGGAGTGGTGGGAAGCCTCCCCTATTCCAAACCCAGCTTCAGGGCTTCTCTAAATAGTGCTGAGGACACCTGCTCCCCCTGGAGCCTTGAACCTCCAAGGACAGCCAGAGTGCATCAGCACTCCAGCCCAGCCCACTCCCTCACCGACACGCCTGCTAAGCCACGGGCTGCAAGGTGAGCCAGCATGGAACCATTCCAACCAGCAACACGGGCTGGGAAGCCCCTCTATGTCAGGGAAGTTTTTCCGGGAAAGATCTCCTGCTGCTGGAGTAGCACAGAGGCGCAATGAAGAATCCGGCCCAAAGTATTAGTGCCTAGGCACACCCTGGGGAGAAATCTGTGGGCGAGTTCAATGGGCAATGAATGGCTAATTGACTTTCTTTCTCCTTGTATGTTTTTCCTTCATCCCTGATATGGAAGGCGGACAATTTGTTTAAAGAACAATTAGGCTGCAGGGAGGAGTTGTAAGGTAAGTGCTAACCCGCTGCTGAGACAACCTGGAAACATTCAGGGACTTAACTCTAGCTGGACTTCAAACCTCTCCCTCCTTCTCCTCAATCCCTCAAAAAGATCAATGAACATTAATCCAGTTTATGGTTCTACCTTTATGATGCTGTGTGTGCATTTACGATTAGCCTGCAAGTGCAGTGCAGCATCGAGCAACAAAGTCTCCTGCAAACCACAAGAGGGTAAACTGACACCACTACAAAACAAAAATCAGCGACAGCGAAGCCTAGAAATAGAGACAGGCAGCTCAGAACGTGGACAATTCTGTGTATTCCGAGTTGTTAATGAAAAGCAGAGACTTTCCAGAAGCAAGGTGATGCACGCAGTAGATTGTGCAAACAAGGTGAATTACGACAGATGGAGACAATAAAGTCTCACGTAGATACAGGGAAATGATCATTATTGGTTGGAGTGGAGGTAGAAACATTCAGGGCCAGATCCTCAGATGGGGCTGGAAGTGGCCTCAAGAAATCATGTCCAACCCTCTGTGCTGAGACAGGACCCAGAGCACCTAGATCACCCCTGACAGGTGTTTGTCCAACCTGTTCTTTAAAACATCCAGTGATGGGGATTCCACAACCTCCCTTGGAAGCCTGTTCCAGTGTTTAACTATCCCTAGAGTTCGAAAGTTTTTCCCAATATCTAACCTAAATCTCCCTTGCTGCAGATTAAGCCCATTGCTTCTAGTCCTATCTTCTACGGACATGGTGAACCACTGATCACCGTCCTTTTTGTAACAGCCCTTAACATATTTGGCCTTGGAACCTATTGGGTGAACAGGTTTCAGAGTAGCAGCCGTGTTCGTCTGTATTCGTAAAAAGAAAAGGAAGACTTGTGGCACCTTAGAGACTAACCAATTTATTTGAGCATAAGCTTCCGTGAGTTACAGCCGACTTCATCGGATGCAACAGGTCTCTCTGCCTGTGTCAGACAGCTGCAGTGGCAAGCAGCAGAGGCATTCACTTTGGACCCCTCGCTTTAAAAAATGAAGGAGCTCCTGTAGGAAGAATTTGTAAAGGGACTGCTCAGTGCAACCAACGTAAGTCTACTAACAGGACTGCAGGCTGGGAACTTGCTGCTTTATTTAACTGCATCACAATTAGGAGAGCGGGACTTTCACTGACTAAACAAGAAGGGAGGGATGGAGCATAGCTGAATACCCAGTTAACCCTATCACGATCACGCTATTACAAAGGGAATTTGGCTTGGAATTTAGATTACAAGCAGATCGCCATTGTCTCTTGTGGTTCTGACAAGGCAGTGAATGTAACATCACCTTGCAATGCTGCAAAATCCACAACAGCATTCTCCAGTAAGAGTCCACAACCCAGCAACCATTTTACAGTAAGTTGTGGCATTTGGAGCCTATGGAGCTCATTACAAAGTATCTGCGGCCAAGAGCTGAAAAGGGTTCAAAAGGGATTGGCTATTTATACGGATATTCCTGTGTTGCTTAATCTCATGATTTAATTGTGACACTTGCAGTATTTGGTATTTTTCTTAAAGCCCCAGCTCCTGGGATTAAATGAAAATCTCAGCTTTCACAAAAAAATTAAGTTCCCAGCCCTCATGGTTGTGGAGGGCAATTTGAAAACATGACCCTAAAGTCTCAAAATCCTGAAGATAACTAAAAAGAACCCCACATTAATTTTAAAATTTCATTATATTTATGCCAATCTAATGATTTTGGATGCTTGGGGCTGTCAATACTGGGCTAACAGGAATATCCAGAGTTATAATAGTCAGAAATAAACTAAAAGTTATGGAAGGGATAGAAACTCCCATGCTTCAGGGCATCGGTGAACCTCTAATTATTGGGAGTCAGGAGGAAACTTTCCCAAGGGACAGGCTATCTGAGAACTGCCCACTGCAGTGATCCTGTACCTTCCTCTGAAGCATCTGGAGCTGTCAGAGACAAAAGACCAGACAAGTGGGATTTTATTTCTTATCTAATTCCTATGTTCCTATTGGATGCTACTTGTTAAGCTCTTTAACCAAATGATAATTTTGAAGAGAATTGTACAGAATTAAAGTATCATCAGCGGACGGGGGGGCGGGGGGGAAAACCCACCACAAACCCAAGATCTAATTAGTAAGGAAACCTCCAGCCCTGGAGATGCTTTGCTAGAGTTTCACCCTGCAAGATACACAATAATATTAGCTCTTCTGAATCTTGAATGGGACTTCTATTATGCTGCTTCCATAACATGCCATAAGTGATTAGCAGTAGTTCCTCCTTATGTGTTTCAGAAACTATGGCAATTACAAAGTCATCCATTCACGTCTAAGGGCTTCTTCCTAGACTACAACTTCCCTTAAGAGGGTAAAGACAGTTCACTGAAGCAATTATATTTATATGACATTAAATAGAAAAATACAAAAGACACAGCAATTTCCTTTTTTGCATAGTATCAGAGAGATAATGAGAAGCTCACCACAATCAAAGCATCTCCAAGTAGATTTGTATTTATTTAAAGGTTCCTAAAACATAAACCAGTTTTTACCATACGACACTGACAAACCCAAATTGGTGTCTATTTGCATCACAAGAAGCTGATCATCTTATTCTGTTTTGACAGCTTTCGTGATTTTATTATGTTATGTGGTGTTTTTCCGAAAGCCCCAGCTCCTGGAGTCCTGCGATCACATAATCTCAGCTTTCATTATATTAAAAGTAGTAAGTTTGTAGCCCACATGATCATGGAGAAAAGCTTGAAAGCAAGAACTGAGTATATCCTAAAGGCACAGAAACAAACAGAACCATATTTTTTTTTAATCTTTTAAATTGAATTTTAAACCAATTTCAGGAATTTAGTGGGATTTTTTAACACAAAATTGGCAATACAATTTATTCCTACTTCCATTTGCCCTACTCCTCATCCTCTAGAGGACGGAAAGTGGCTCTATAGAAATATTCCACCTCATGTGTCTCTCACCATAGAAATTTGAAATCTTAAAGTGGAGAGAGGTGAAGAGAACTACAATCCCCGTTCTTCTGTTTTCCAACGCTTATCATCTGCTCACTTTGATCGGCACCAATTGCATCCTTCTGCCAGTGGCATGTGGCTGGTTTAGCCACACTTGGAGCACTGATGCCTGACGCTGGCACGCAGTATAAACGGACCTTTGGTATAAAATCCCAACATCCTCAGTAGAGGGCCTATAACAGATTTTTTCGGTTTCTCAACAATTCAAAAAAAAAATTTTAAATTCACTGCAGGTTGAACCAAAAAAGGAAATTTTTCCAAATTTTCAGTTTATCAAAAAAGTAAAGAAAAATGAATTTCAGGTACAACAAATTGTCTCATTCTTGAGCATTTTAAAAAAAAATTAAAAAATAAAGCTAAAAGAAATTTCAAAGTGAAAGTTGTTTCAAATAAAAAAACTCAATATTTTATTTCAAAAACATCAAAACAATGTTTAGATTTTTTTTTTTAAAATAATTTCCAGTGGAAACCATTCGGCAAAATTGACACAAATGCACAAACTGTTTCCGGGTCACTGAATCTGTATTTTTCACCACAAAATTGTTTTGGTGCAGTGACGGCTTCTCTGACTGGTGTTTTTAAGTGACAATAGTAGTAGTTATTATGACCTTGCATTTAAATAGCACCTTTCCTACACCTCACAATAGTTGAATTTTACAGATGGATAAGAGACATGATGAGGGGCACACCCAAAAGGCCTCCTAATAAGCAAGGGATGAAGCTAGGAATAAAAACCCAGGAGGTCCTGGCTCCCAGTCTCCTGTTCTAGCTACTATCTCTACTAGACAGCAGTAGCCGTCCATATTCACCACACTGACGCTGCACAATTAAGTGCACTGAAAGGGTTACATTTACTAGCCAGCCAGTGACTCCCTGGCCTTGTGCGTGTGGGAAAGCAGAGTGCTTAGAATTCTGCAGCCAGTGGTGCATTCTGTGGGTGTGAAATGCAGAGCCCGCACTCTCCCTCGGTACATTTTGTTATTCCTGCAGAGTTTCCCTCTGCTGATTATGGAGACTGGTCTTAAAGTGCCACAGAATTCCAGAAGCCTGTCGCGTTCATGCCACGGTGAATTTCCATACATCACATAGCCAGGCCCTTTCTCCGGTGAGCCATACGCTTTCTTCTAAGTCTCTCGTTGTCATTCAGAACCCCTCCCTCATGCCTTCCTGGAGAAAGTGACCTTTCTTCCCTGGGAAGTCACAGTCTGGACGGTCTCCTGGGTACATTGTTATGCTATAGCCCCATGTTGTACTCGACCATTATACTGGCCTACAGATGAACTTGTTGCTATGGTGGGAGTTCAAGTATGCACCGTGAAGCTTCAATTGGGGTGAACAACAGCACAGAGCTCTGTCTGCTTGTCCGGAGCAGCTCCTCGGCCATTTCTCTTTCACCAAAATGAAGTTGCACCAATGGGTCCATCATCCAGTTACACGTTGAAATGTTTTGGTTTGTGTTTAGCGTGGAAGAATTTAGGGATGCACCCCACAGAAATAATTCATGAATTTTGCTATAAATGATTCACCCTCCACCCAACCTAGCACGAGACACCGAATTATATCATTTGGCTCCTTACGCACATCCAGTATCCCATTCAGCTATCGGATGTGTTAGAATGTTGCCAATTACTTATGATTTACAAAAAACACCGTGCAAAGGCCGATTGCAGCAGCAGCAGGCCATAACCCAAGACACTCACACTACAGAGCTCAGCTCCTGTGCTCACTCTGCTAGAAACTCCACATCTCACTCAAATAGTTCTGGACAACAAAACAGCCTCACTCCAGTGACAAAAGACCTTCTGCTGGCTGAGCCTTTATTCAAGAACAAAAGAGTGGTTACAGCCCTGCCACTGTGAAACCCATGCAAATGCGTTGTTTTAGCCCAGAGGGAAGAGGAGAGGAAGAATAATGCTAATAAATGCATCCTAATTTCTATAGCCGTATATTGTGGGCCACTTTGCACTGCGTGACCTGTGGACCCTGGGCCCTCCAATAGCAGAGAGCCAGCATGGAGGTTCCTAAACTACCCCCCAATCTGCCCTACCACTGGGGCAGGGGATGTGGCTGAAGGAAAGGTGTCATGGCAGGGAGACCTGCTCTGCTGAACTGATCCCCAGTTACCAATTCATCCCCATGGGGCCTCATTAGCAGCTACCATAAATTACAGCAGCTCTCACCTAGTGCCAGGGGACTGGCCCTACATGCCATGACATCAGGATCTAGGTGGAGCCAAGGTGAGCTTTACAACAACCATGCAAGTCTCTACCCTCTTCCCTGGAGCTGTGTGCTCCTTGGCTGTAGAACAGGAGCTGGTTCATATCCGCATTTATTATGGGCATGCACACACAAGGGTCTCTTTACTCCTACATGGCACTATAGGGTGTGGGATAGTAACTCTTTGCTGGATCATGTCCTAAACTTTTACCTTAGAACAAATAGTTTCTCTTCCTCCATTTTAAATCTGACTTTTAGGCAACCAAGGGGGAAAAAAACAAAACTTAACCCCCGTCCCTCCAAATCTCGTGCCACATGAGTGGAGCTGCCACAAAGGACGAGCAAGAGCAATCAGCATCATTTTCCTTCCCTAGCAGTGTCAGCAGCAGGACAACAAAACCTAGAGGTAGAATTGGCACAAACATTCACCGGGGCCATCAGAAGAGAATACGCTTTCTTCAAGCCACGGGAGTTCCTTTCATTTGCTTCGTTCTGAATTTTCAAACAATGACTAACTAATTGTGACAGATGCAGGGCGATCGGAATCATTGTGCAGGAAAACACAGACTCAGAACCTAAAGGCTCCTCTGCTCCTTTTTGTGGAGAGATTCTATAACTTTTTCATCTCTGGAATGCAGAATATTGCCCTCTCTTTATTTCCTCTCCCAAATTCAGCCATAGAGTTTATTGATCATAGATTATATACTTAGTTTTGTACCTTGAATAATCCACAAGGATTGCAAATGTTTTGTGGCAAGAGTTCCATAAACTTCAGACCAGCATATTTTAAAGTAGAGGAAAATCACAGCAAAAAAAGTTTACCTCCTAGGACATTAAAAACCCAATATCCTGCTGTGAATAGTGTTTGGAATGCAAACCCCAGGACAATTTTACCCTCGCTCTCAATTTAATGACTCCCGATGCTCCCTTCCTTCTCTGAACAGGATAGCTAAGAGACGTGGCATCTTCCATCCATTCACCAATTAATCATCTCTCTGCCCACAAAAGGTTTAGAATGTGTCTAAATTCTAGATCACTATAGATTTTAACATGAGGAAATCCAGAACTGAAATTAGAAAAAAAAAATAATAATAGTCAGTGCTCACTCCTCATAGAACGGCTGAATTTCAGCGCCTCTGTGAAACTCCAAACCAATGTTTGAATGTGTGTGTCAGCAAAAAATTTCCAAATAATGAGCCAGCTCCCTTCCCAAATGGCTCCTGCTGAAATGGAAAAATGAGTATGGATGGACGTCTGTCACTCACCAGTTGGATGTTACCCATACAGTTTGGATAATCTTCATTGTAATTCTAGTCACCATGCAAACGAAGAGGGGACCCTGGCTTCGGTCAGGAGAGCTAATTAAAACTGGTGAGTCACCCAAACATCCTCACACATAGGAAAGGCTCTTTGGAAGAAGAAGGTACTCTCAGTCTTGGGTGAATTTAGTTAATGAAAGAAAATTTAAGCAGGCTTCTCTGGGGATGGAAGCTATGAAACAAAGGCAAGATACCACGTTCCCCCTACAGCCCACAGCTCCATGAATCATTGAGTTGCTCCACACCTACGCTAACCAGATATTTTACAACATGAATGGCCTGTGCATATTCTCCACAGTTGTGACTCAACATATCTATAAATACACACACACACACACACACACACACTACAATAATGCCTAGAGGTCCCCACCAAGACCACGGTGCTAGGCACTGTACAGACACATAGGAAGAGAAAGGGCCTGCCCTGCAAAAATTGCATTCCAATAGACCAAACAAAGGCTGGGAGAAAAGAGCACTGTTATTCTCATTGTACAGCTAGGGCACTGAAACACAAGGAGATGAAGCAATTGGCCCAAGACAACACAGACAATTTGTGGCACAGCCAGGAATTAAACCCGGGTCTCCTGAGTGCCTGAGGCCTCAAGGAAAAGCCCAGCCAAAATTTTCAGAGCTGAATCCTTAAAAGCAGGTTCCAAAGTCCACCGAGGACTTAGGACACGAACGAAGAGTAGCCTGATTTTACCAGGTGCTTGTGCACCTGCAAATACCGCTGTTTCGGAATTCCGGCAGTGCCACTTCCAGCTATAGTTTGTTAGCACAGAGAGGGCAATTGTTTCCTCCCCAGGAGATAATTTTAGTTCAAATTTGACCTTGTTCATGCATCGAAAAGGCTGTGATGTGTTGCTTTGGCCCACAATCCTGGGCACAACCTCAGGAGTCCCATGAATTTCTTTGCTCCCTGCTGTGTCCTTTATGTGTGATATCACCTCACAATCCGCCCCCTCTCCTCACAGGCAGGAATGAGCCTTTGGGTTTTATTTCATGAGAGAGCTGCAGCCTCCATTTGATTTTCAGCTTTCAAACATTTTCGCCTTTGCAGATGATGGCCCCGATCCTGCAGCAAGTTCCCTGCTACTCACGAGTTCAGGGCTTGGCCCGCAGGGAGCTCACCTCACGACTGGGGCCTATGGCGTAAGAAGCCCCTGACCGCTGCTTTGCTTAGCTCACCACAAGGAAAATGTGCAAACACACTGGACTACAAAATGTGAAGGGAAAACTGGCTGCAGAAGATTCCCTGGGGAAGTCAAGAGTACAGCCAAAGTGGAACTGTACAACCCTAGCAGGAGAAAGGAAGAGAAAAAGCCCCCCCCCCCAAATCCAAGCATTCCCTCCTCATATTAACACTCAGAATCCCCCAAACCTGCGAGAGCCTGTCTAACCCAGCACTAGAAGCTAGAGAGATTCTTCCCAACACTCATTAAACTTCCCCAACTCTCATTAGCTTCAAACCAGGCTCACTTAAAAGAAATTCTCTTTTTTTTTTTTTTTTTGATCAAGAGACAGATTTGACCCCTTTGGGGGCCCTTCCCTTCTCCCCTCCCCCTCTCTCAGTGCATTAGGATCGTAAATGAAAGACACAATCAGGTCTTTCCCTCCCACCCCCTTCATACATTTCCATGGGAAACCATGGTGAGTTGGATGGACTCCGCTGCTCTGGCCAAACAAAACGCCTCAGCAAGCATTCTCCTTTAGGAGGGAACCGCCAAACGGGAGGGAACAAAGGGACAGGACTTTCCTTCAGAGCTGAGCATCATGGGACAGCGAAACTGAGGAGAGCTCAACACCAGAGCCGCCGTCTCGATTGACACTAACTGGGCAAGGGAAGGCGGTGGAAAATGAAATAAACGAGTGGAGCTAGGAGCTAGCATCGATCCTGAAACCTAAACTTCAGCCGATGGCCAGGCATTCAAGAGAAACCTTCATAAGAATGCCTAAGCAGGCAAGTTGGGCTCTGACCGGCCTCCCACGCAGCTCCTTTACTGTCAGGGAATTGTAGCTGGAGGTCAACATTTTCAAAAGTGGGCCCCGATTTGGGGGCCTCTCTCCTTGCGGGTGCCTGCACTGAGCCCCCGTGCAACCTGTGTTCAGGAGAGCTGAGCACGCACGACTCCACCTGAAGCCAAGAGGAGCTGTGGTCTTCGGTTGGCGCCAGAGAATCAAGGCAGTCCAAAATCAGAGACTGCTTTTGAAAATATTGGCCTTCTTGTTTTCGGTGCAGTCCAAGCCAGGTTAGGATCTGGCCCAATATATCTTACTGGGGCAATAGTTTTCTGTTGCTGTGAGTGCAGATTGCGTTTGAAGAAAAGCTTTCACCTTCACATTCTAGTATCTCGTTATTAATGATAATTATTTGTATGATGGTGGTGCCTAGGGGCCCCAACAGAGACTGGGATCCCATGGAGCTAGGAGCTGACAAACACAGTGAAACAGTCCCAGTCCTCAAGACCAGTCCCCTTACACAGTATGGTTTTTAAACAGATTTTATTTAGACCAGTCTGACTTGGGTGTTTAAACAAAGCCTCAGATCCATATTTAGGACCTGACCCAACTCCCACTGAATAGAAGTAGGATCTTTCTGTGAATGGGTTATTTCACCTGCAGAGAAGGACTCGTGTGAACCCCAGTCCTCTCTCCTTACTGCTTCCTTCCTAACTTTTACACATTCCTGGCTTCTTGCCTTCTAGCCTGTTGTGCCTGCAACATCTGGCAAGATCTCCCTCCTACCAAACCCTCCAGAAACCCTCCCTTTCCCCTCTCCCTTCACTCACCTCTGCTCACTGGTGCTTCCCAGCACTGTTATGGTCTGTTGTTGTTTTCGTCTGCCTTAGGGCCAGATTTTGCCATCCTCACTCACTTGGAGTACTACTCTGCTCTGCGAATGGTCTCACTGCAATCAGTGAGACTACTGGTGGAAAGAGGCAATACTCACACTCAGGAAGGGCATCAGAGACTGGCCTCTTAGGTTGCAAGGTCTTTGGGGCAGGGACTGTACCTGATTCTGTGTTTGCAAAGCACCGTGTAAGTTTACCGTGCTGTGGAAATGTTTTTACATGAACCATAATCAATGATCATGTGGAATATGAGCCTGGTGTCTTGATATTTTTAACGCTAAACAGGACAATATATCTCACAGGGTACAATGCTGCACTGACCTGGTAATGGAGTAGATCTAATAAGTCTTTTCTCAGCATTAATGCCTGACCTTGGAAGACACGCTAGGTAGGAAAACATTTTGTTCTTCCACAATGAATAAGCACAGAAGCATGGGCCATGATCAAATGCAACTGAGAACAAGACTGCAGGTGAAGCGCACACACACACACACACACACACACACACACACACACACGTCTTTTTTATTGCAAGCACTGCTACTCATTTACACACCACCCGCCTAAAACTATCTCCTTTGTGTGCCAAAATTGATCCCTGCTCTTAATTAGTGCTCTCAGTTGCAGCAAAATTTCATTTGTTTCTTCCCAACTTAGCCTGATCCATTGTCCCTCTGCCGTGACCTGTGAAAATTAGTCATTGAGCTTGGTGACAGTGGTAAGTGCAAAATGCAGCATCAAAGGGACATAATGGGGGCCTCTTAGGATGGACAAAGAAACGCCATTAATCAAGGAATGCTCCAGAGGTGCCAGCTTATTCAGGCATGTGAGCCACTGCTGTTCCTAAGGTGCAGAAAGCGACAGGAGGAGGAGGGGAGGGTGGCTTGCAGAGAGGAGCTGTCCAGCCCTAGGAAAGGAATTTCCCTGGCTCTCCAAGGAACACGAGCACCTGTGTACAGACATGTCCTCTTCCATGTTGTCCAAGTGACGGGGATGGAAATTATAGCCAAATATTGCTTATTCCTGGAGCACAGAGTGGCTGAGGTAACTGTCCCCTCCAGACTTTGCCCGTATATGGTACCTTTCCCCTAAGCATCTCAAAATGATTTACAGAAATGGTCAACGTGTTAGTTTCCCCCCTCCCCGCTGACTATTTTATAGGTGGGGAAACTGAGGCACAGAACGGTCACGTGACTTCCCCAAGCTCACCCAGCAAGTAACTTGAGGAGCTCCAGCCCATGCAGATTTTGCATCTGTGGATCTGATGTGAAAAGAGGGTCAGGGGAGGTGAAGCCAGGACATGGGGAGGTGGCAATATCGTAAGAGTTCACAGTCATCAAACTCCTCATTCTCCCTTGTGTGTTTAAATGTATGCATCAGTTCCCCTTTCTGTTTCCATGGCCCCTACGCCACCAACACCCCCAGCCACTGCATGGTACACAGGGGATCAAGGAAGACACACAAAACATCACAGAAATGGGACACCATGGGGTCATGTGGACTGAAGAGACCGTCCCACACCAAGTAGCTACCAGCATCCCTTCCATGTGCATTGGAGGGTGGCTTGGGGGAAGGAGCCAGCCACTCTGTGCATTGTGTTCCCAGGAGAAATGGGCTTCACTTCCAGAGCAAGTCACGGGTTCATTCAGCAGCTTTCTGCACTGAAACCCCACACAAGCAACCAGGGTGTGAAAGCCATAGGAGCATGGCATGTCCATTCACTGCACCACCAGAGATGGGAGAGGGCAGGGGCAAACATCACCCAGCCAGGCCATCCATAGGATTTGGGCCAAAAAGTTTCCTTCACGTAGACTTCAGCCCTGTCTTTACCTCTCCACCCATCCCAGCTTGGCAGTGGGCTGATGCAGGGAACAACAGCAGCGCAGATGAAATGTACGAGAGATCCATTTTCACCTTCTGCTGGTTTGGAGAGAGAAAGGCAGCTTTATGCTTAGAAAACTGCTCAAAGTGATGGAGAGCAAAGAGATTTCAAACCTTTTTACAGACTGAAACACACAGCAAGGCAGCTTTAAACCCTTTCCTGAGAGCCCACGTCATTAAACAGTCACTCAGACTCAGCAAATCCCAACCGACTCTCACTTTCAACGTCCGGCATTCAAAAACCCACAATAGAGAACAATGAGGGAGAGAAAAGGCTGAGGATCTTTAAATTGCATTCAGGGAGGCCATCTGGTCTGGTAGTCACAGCCAAGGCTGGGAACCGGGAGGGTCCTGGGTTCAGATTTAATCCGAGCCACTTATGGAGTGACCTCCAGCGAATCGTTTGACCTCCTTTTGCCTCAGTCAACCCAACTGTAAAATTGGGTTTAAAGCAGGAACCTGCTGGAAAACCATGTGCCATACCTGGAGGGAGCATGAGCACATCCCATGCTCAGAAAGGGGATCGACCTGGAGATGTCAGTATACAATGGAAGAAAAGGGATCATGCAACAGTCCCTTACCCGTGTTGACCTTTAAGGCCACATCCCCATTCCAGCGCAGGCTAGCACCTGTGCTTACCGCACGTCTCACCAATCTGGCAGCACACTCTCTCCTAATGAAACCCGTTGCTTATCTTCAGCCAGCATGTGAGTTCTCTGCCTCCTCGCTCACTGTATCACTCTGCAGCCTTTCTGCATTCTCTTGCCCTGGAGCACAGAGGGGCCAGTGGTCCTGGGTTCTATTCCCAGCCCCCTGCCATCCCTCGGAAAGCTGTTTTAAACTCTCTGTGCCCGAGCTTGCCCACCTGAAAAACAGGGAGCATAGGGCTTGCTCCTCTCACAGGGGCACATGAAGATTAAAGTACTGTGGGACCCTAAACCCTTTAGCCAATTCTCACTGCAATCAGTGGAACGACTGCCACTGATTTCAGAGTGCAAAGTAGTATCATTATGGGTCCATTTTTCCAAAGCACCTAAGAGACTTAGCAGCCGAAGTCTCATGGGTGCCTAAGTCACTTAGGAGCTGTTGATATATTTTGCACATAACAGAAAAGGGTTTAAAACCCTATCCCAGGGCTGTCACGCCCCGGGAGGGAGCTGTAACTGCAGACAGCAGGTTAAAGTGCAGAATCCACCACCCTGCTGGATTTCAGAGATTAAACATCTTTTCAAACATCTTTTATTTTGTTTCCTTTTCCTGGCCATTATCAGTAACCACAGGGTCAAACCCAGGATTAGCAAAATACAACGTATCAAGCCAGGCACAGGAATCTTTTAAGTTACAAAGAATCACTAGTTACCCATCAGACCAACAGTATGGATTTCCTGGGCCGAATGGCTCCAGAAAGTCAATTCCTACTCACTGTCTTTCCAATAAATGGTGGCAGAAAAAAACGAAGCATCTCTCTCACCTGGTCATTGTAGCCAATGTAACCTCTCTTCTTTGGCTTTGGATACTATTTGCATGCTGATAGGCTTGCAAAGCCTAAGATTTAAGGGCACCTCTAGATCCAAGCCAAAATAAATTCCCAGTGAATCATGTGAACTAATTCTTTGCTCTTTTGTAACACCTTCTGTACAGGTTCTCAGAGCACTTAGGTTTGCAATCTGGGAGATTCCTGGCAATAAATATTGATTCCAAGCTCTAAGGTTCCAAATTAGGATAGAAGTTATAGAGGCATTGTTTGGATTCCTGGACACTAGGTCACAGCTACTTGTGTTCCCCATGTTGGCTCAAGATAAAGCAGCCTGCATTCACTGTGTTTCCTGCCACTTCAGTAGTGAAGATTTCAAGCTGTCAAAATAAGACATAACAAACGTCTGCAACTCAGGCAATCAACCTGCACTCCAGGGCTGCATCCGGAAATCCCAGTCCCCAGGATGATGGAGAAGTCTACACTACGGCTTCCCTGGGTGCCTTTCCCCTATTAAAAGAGCTTTGTATTGAGGGGACCTGGTCTTCTGTCCCCATTTGAAGTTTTCTTTTTCTTATTGCATTTATACCAGGCCAAGCATGTGGAACTCAGGCATACTCCCTTGTTCCTAGAGATGGGCCCAAGGCATTAAGCCTAGAGATGGACACAGAGTGGAGTCAGAGCTTTCCCAGACCCAGTTCAGATCCAGGACCATGACTGACTAAGGGGATCTGTCATGGGTCTAAACGTCCTTGCAGTTCAGACATTTTGGTTTTGAACCCTTCTCTAGTCACTACTGATGACTTGATCCGCTATTAAACAGTTTCAGGCAACTTGATGTCTTAGAAAATGGCATCCAGTCTCCCAGTTCAGTGGTATGCGTACTCCTCAAGACGCGTAGAGGTCTACTGGGGTGTACTCAACTCATCTAGATCAGTGTTTCTCAACCGAAGGGTTGCAGCCCCCCGGCGGTGGCAGGGGTCACAGAAGGGGTTTAGGGATATTGCAAGTGCAGGGCTGGCAAGCAGGGCAATTGCCCAGGGACCCATGCCACAGGGAGCCCTGCGAAGCTAAGTTACATGCTTCAGCCCCGCTGCCTAGGGCCCAGGCTTCAGACAAGGCTCAAGTGAAAAACAGGTTCAAGTATCACACTGAAAAGTAAGTACAATATTTATATTCCAATCGATTTATTTTATAATTATATGGTAAAAATGAGACCATCACCAATTTTTCAATAACAGTGAGCTGTGACACATTTGTATTTTTAGGTCTGATTTTGTAAGCAAGCAGTTTTCAAGTGAGGTGAAACTTCGGGTACGCAAGACAAATCAGACACCTGAAAGGGGTACAGTAGCCTGGAAAGGTTGAGAACCACCGTCCCAGTAGATGAAAATGAAAATTTACTGGCTCCGACAATAGAATCCCTGCAGTCATCTGAAAGAACTTCAGTGTCCCACTCTTGCCAAGTACAACGGCTACCATCTTGGCAAACAATCTAGCAAAATAATGCAGGGACAGAACAGAGATTTTTAAAGCACAAGTAAACAAAACCGAAACACCAACAGCTTGATCAGCAGCTGATGTAAATCAGCATTGCTCCACTGACTTCCATGGAGACCCCAGTTTACACCGGTTGTGGATGTAGACCTTTTTTTTTTTTTTAAAGCCACCTTCAAATTGCTCTGGTTATGTCTAAAAATCAGTTATCTAGGTCCTGCTGACCTTAGAGATGTCCAAACTTCCTCAGCTTTGCTACAAAGGTTAAATGAGACAAATAACTCAACAGTCCTACCATTAATGAAACTCCTCTGATATATTTCCCTGGAGCCTTCTTTCAAACGACTAAGTGCCATTACTGCCCAAAGAGCAAATGCTCCTATAAGCGAGAAACCATTGCTGCAGTTACAGCTTGTCCTAGCTACATTACAACCATTACAGAGAAGAGTGAGATTATATTTAAATGAACCTCACACTGCTACAAACCAGCATCCTTTACAAGAAAGGTGAAACAAGCACCAAATTTCAAGCTTTCAAAGGCAACTTAGGCAGACT
Organism: Natator depressus; assembly: GCF_965152275.1. NCBI lineage: Eukaryota > Metazoa > Chordata > Testudines > Cheloniidae > Natator > Natator depressus. The sequence goes on from NC_134243.1 coordinate 77,349,721, forward strand.
CTGAAATTCAATGGGAGATGGGTGGCTAACTCTTAAATCTGCAAATCTACTAAAAATCCAAGCCACCTGTCCCAGTTTTCCTTGGACAATTCTGTTTCTTTCATGTGGTTTTGCTGGTTCACAAGAACTTTACAGGACCCCTGAAATGTCCTTGTTTTTTCATTTCAGCCAATCAAACCATTTGGTTGATTTTATAACTAAAATGTTGTTTGTTGTTCCCCGCCCCCAAGACATATTGCTCCAACAAGTAGAATCGGCTCAGGGTTTACCAAGAACAATCCAGTCCAGCTGAATGAGGGTTCAGCATGCTGCACAATATTTGGACTGAGGAGAATAGTCGGAGGAGCACACAGACATTACCAAAGCAGTTCTTTTGCTCAGAGTGATACTATTCAACGTCTCAGATCAAAGCTCATTCAGACCCAGACCCACAAAGATATTAGGTACCTAACGCCCACTGAAATCATTGGAAGCTGGAGGCCTACCTACTATGGAAAAAGTCCTCCACCAGAAGTAATCTGCCCATGTCACTCTTGAGCCAGATGTTGGCTGTAGCAACACCGGCGTATATATATTTAAGTGCATTTTTGTCTTGTGCAAATATTTCATGACCCTAAAAAGTGTCACCACAAAAGAACCCCAAGTTTTTAATTTTGGAAGTGTGGTGACCCGATTTCAACTTTCCACCCAAAGGGCTCTCCGTCTTCTCGACAAGAGAAAAACAAACCAGGTAGGTGGGTCTAAGGTTTGATTATGAAGTTCTGAAGGGTGGTTTGCCATCTGCATCCAAATCCAAATGGTGGCACTGCCCAGGAAATACATTTGTGACAACACTGGGGCCACCTTATTTCAACCTTAATTTAAAATGCTAACTTCATAATGAGTGGAACAAAACGGTGTAAATGTATTTCCCACTATAATCCTGGTCTGATCCTTCCAATATGGCCTTCTTTTGTAATTACATCCCTTTGTGATCTCACTCTAATGCCTTGTATTGTGACCCATAAAATAATCAGCCCTCTTTGTCTCTGCTTAATCCTTTTAGACTTCCTTCTTGCCTCTTCCCTCCTATCAATTCTCCCATTATTTAGGCTCAGCCTGCTCTTCCTACCATCCCACAGCTCAAAGGGGGCTGCAGTTTAAACATACTGAATGTCTTCTATACAGAGGAGTTGAAATGATGGGAAGATCTTTGCTGCTTTTAAAGAAAAAAAAAAAAAAGCACACAACCTTCTTTGCCGGGCAAATAGCTTAAAAGGCAAAAGGACTCAAAGGCATGTGGGAACAGTAGGGTTTTTTTGCAAGTGACCTTGAGACCCTCACCCTTTAGGTCATGGAGGCTAGCGGTTAGCGGGGAAGGGGTGTTGGCCTCGGGGTTCACTAGAGAAGTTGGTGCTGTTGTCTGTAATGTCCGTCTCCAAAGGATCGATGCAGAGGACAGAAATCACATCTGCTTTGCACAGAATATCAGCACTCCCCTCCTGCCAACAGGGGAAGTGCTAAGTACACACAGGCACAGTGGGATGGAAGCAAGTGGCTGGGGATCTGCTGAAATAAGGTAAATGAGCTGGGGGCCTACAGTGCTGGTAACTGAGGTCTCTCTGGACAAGAGGTGATGGGGGAACTCTTGCCTGGCAGGTACAGCCCTCTGCAGAGCCATTGTGGGGTGCCAACCTAGATCAAAGCATCAGGCCAAAACATCTCGCCTGGCTTCAGGAAACCCATTTGGCATCAAGCAATGAGACTGTCTTTTTTAATACAATCAGATCAAACCATGCAACTTGCCAGCATCAGGCCAGATGTGTGCAGCAGCTGACCCAGGATCCACTACGACAGTGGTTTCCAATTAGCGATAATTGCTTGTTATTGAGTGATATAATCAATGGGTCCTATTCCACGGGCCAGGCTGTGATTTATGATGATGCAAGGCAGCTCCATCAAATTATAGTGCGGGTGGAAAGGCTGCAAATTCTGCAAGATGACACATGGCTTCCACATAAGCCCTAGATAAACAAAAGGCGGTGATGGTAAGGAGCCTAGCTGCTTTACATTCTGTAGTGCTCTTCTCCTGAAGGAGGCCTGGAGAGTGGTATAACACCAGCGTGCATGGCATAGACCCCATGGAATGGAAATATCACTCAGTTCTTCCATGTTAAACTCATCCTGTGTTTATTTGGGACTAGGCTGTGAGACCTGAATTACAAGACCGTACGGGCTCCTAACCCATTCCTTCATCCATTCCAGATCTTAGATCCATTTATCTTCCCTCACTTGAGCAGGTAGGTGGGAGTAGACAGAGAGTGGACGGAGCCTGAGCTCCGCCAATCCCTATGCCTGCATGCCAGTGGTAGAAGCCAACAGAAAGTGCTATTCCGCTGGAAGGAGAAGGAAGCAGGGAGGAATTTGTGCCTCTGAGAGGGTAGTGTTGATATGCTACAGTTTATGGTCTTGCTCAGGGCTGTGCCTACAGACACAATCAAGCCCTTTGCATCTGTTTTATCCAGCAAAAGAAGAATGTAAAACAAAAACAAAACAAAGCATCACACCTTTTCATTATTAATACCTAGTGATTATATAGCATTTCCATCCATAGAGCTCAAAAAGCTTTACCAAGGAGGTCAGAATTATCATCCCCATTTTAGAGATGGGGAAACCGAGGCACAGAGAAGGGACGTGACTTGCTCAAAATTACCCAGGAGTTCAGCATCAGAACCAGGAACTGACCCCTGAGTCTCCTGATGCCCAGACCTGTGGCCTGCCCACTGAATGATGCTATTATAGTTAAACACAACATCTGCAGGCCTGGAGAGAAAAAGAGAGCTAGTGTGAAATGAGCAATAAAATGCCTGATCAAAGTGCCTCTAATCAGCTTTTCCGGGGGCAAACTAAAGATCTTTAATGCTGTCCTGCTAAAAAAGGATCCCTCTTTTTCCCCCCTGCCCATGAATCTCTGCAAGCCAGAGCCAGACCTACACAGATAAATTCACACATCCTCCCTGATCCTTCCCTTAGGAGAACGTGGATACATGAAACTGATTTTAAGTAAGAAAGCTAAGAGTTATGAGAAGATAAATTATGAAACTGTTCTGTTATCTTTAGAAAAAAATAGCCGTATTCAATAACATAATCAGATTATAAAAGAGCATGCCGTATGCTGCGACCTTTCAAACCCACACACTGGGGTTGGACAAACAAACAACAAACAACTAGAAAGTTCTGATCAAGGACAGGCAAAGAAGTCTGCTAGATGCAGGTACAAATATCAAAGGTCTTTGTTCGGTTTAATTACTACTGTACGATTAATTACTGTATGAAAATACTATTAGCACATGTTCTGAAAATCCACATAACAGAACAAGCCAATTTCCATCCCTGCAATACTACTGTATAACAACAGAGGTACCCTTATGAAGCCTAGGTTTTATTCATGAGAATACATAGCAATTATATAGCATTTAACTAATTAAATTTGATAATCCTGCCCCTAGGAGGTCAAAAAGTGCACTTTAGCCCCATTTTACAGATGGGGAAACTGAGACAGAGAAATGACATGACTTGCCCAAGGCTGCAGGAAAAATCAGTGCCAGAGCCGGGATTTGGAGTCTTGGTTGACTCAGGAATGTCTGGCCTCCATTTCTATTGTCAGACCATGTTTCTCTGTATTAAAATTTCCCAAATCATTGCATCACTGATTTGTCTAAATACTGCCAAATCCAAGACTTTATTGAAAAGCTCAGGCAATTTACCTTCCCTGAGATATATGGCATAACCTTTCATTTCAATGCCAATAATCTATGAGGAGTTCGAATCTGAGCATTCATACCATGAGGACCCTGTATTATATATACATCTGTGATCAGCCTGGTTTTCCAGTTAAATTTTACCCAATATCAATGTGTTGAAGTAAACTTGAAACATAAAAAAAAGGCGATATCCAACAACACTTCCTGAATGCAAACATGGAAGCGCCACAGAGCCAAGAAGACTATAAGCCAAGCGACAATACAAAGCCAGAGTCTGTCATGATGATATGAGACGACCGTCATCCCTTTGAACAGAGTGAAATGTATAGCAGAGCTCTCTGGGGGCTCTGCTTTGTCAGATTCCTTTTACTTCTCAGTAGCGCAGCCTTGATAAACTTTCATGATTTTTTTTTTTATTTCTCCTTCACTTTTCTGCCCAGCTGTCAGTACAGAACGAAGGGCGTATCTGCAGGGGGACCAGGATTTAGCCCAGAGACATTTTTAACTCTTTCATATTTTCTTCCTTAAAGCAAAACAGCACCCAAGATTATAAGCGCTCGTTACCAGTTAATGCAACTGGAATTTCTGTGCTTAATGCACAAGGTGGGCGCCTCAAGGCAAGGACCATCTTTTTGGTATGTGTTTGTACAGCGCCTAGCACAATGGAGCCCTGATCCATGACTGGGACCCGTAGGTGCTACCATGGGACAAAGAATAAATAACCGGTGGCCCTGGCAGTGTGGAAGTCCAGTGCAAGAGACGACAAACCAATTTCCACCTGTTTGGAACATTGCTTCTAAATACAGCTGGGAAACAAAATTTCCAACCTAAACCTTTTTTCAGCAAAAGAGGCAGATTCGGGGACACCGGACTGTTTCATGAATTCATGCCAATTTCACCTGTTTCGGTCCAAAAAAAAAAAAAAAACCCTAATAAAAATGCTGAAAAAAATAGAAACTGTTCTTTTTTGATACCCAGTCGACTGAGGTGCCATTCTGCATTCTATCGAAGAAGCAAGATGGGTGGTGAAGATTTGGGGCCAGGGAGGACAGCCGTCATCTTGAGCGTCAGAGGGGATTGAATCTGGGACCTAACGAATAAGCCACTGAACTAAGTTTCTAGCTGGCACTTGCGGCGGATTCATATTTTCTATGGATCGGCAACACACGCTGAACAGTGGGTTACACTGGCCCAAGTACACGTGCTCAGCTCCATGCACCACGATGCCCTGCAGATGACTCCCATTCCTGGTGGGATCTCACTGCACGGGGTGGGGAGAAGACAGTATATTCTGTACAGGGTTAATGGAGCATGGGAAGAAATTATGATAGCTCCAAGCCCGAAGCCAGAATATGGTCCAGAATATTTTCAGCGTGATTCTCTTTCATTGTGATTTAAGCTAAAATCTAGTTACCAAAGGAAATGCTATTGAGGAACACACAGCTCTTCACATATATATTGACACCGTAGCCTAGAGAGCACTGTTTATTGACAATCAGCTATCCCAAAGGTAACTCCTCTGGCTCTTACATCTCCCACTTACAGGGCCAGGAAGTCGGAAATTATACTCCTGTGTCAGCCATCTCCCAGCTCAGAAGTGACAAAACTGGTCACCAAAAACGCTCTGAGGCTTGTCCTCAGGAGACTGGCATGTTACAGATCTGGCTACTTGCCTGGCACAGATCCAGACCCTTTGCCTCCTCGATACTGTCATTACTCACACCACTAAACGGCGAGGTTGGCTGATGGCCTCTCCGTACACTCAGGAACGGTTGATGGCAGGACGTTCCCTTTAACGACAGTCAGCGATCCAAAGCCCCACAGCAGGAAGGGAAGGATTTTAAGTGGTTTCAGCGGCAATAAGTATAACCAGGGAAGTTCCACACCCTGACGGAGGATATTGCCTGGGCTTTTTTGCCCCTTCCATCAGATGGTCTCAAAATAAATTACAAAGGCAATGGAAGCGTTTTTATGGGGCCACTCCTAGAGTGAGCAAATCATGTTCTCTTAAAGGAGTTGGGGTCTTTTCACAATGTTGGCCCAGAATTTTTACATGAAGGACCTCAGCCTGGTGATAGCCAAGGTGGGAATGGGGTATCTCCTTACTCGAACTGTACATAAAGTACACGCCTAGATATAACCACCAGATCTGGTTGAATGCAGAAAGGACACCCTACTGGACCTCAGGCAGCCTGCAGATAGCCTACTGGCAAAAGGACAGACCCTCTGTGGAAGGCACACAGACAGAAACCACCACTCAGGGGGCCGTTAGCTGCTGCTGCTATCTGGACAACCCTCAGACTCATGACCAAACCAGCAATCAAAAACCCAAGCGGGCTGCATTTAGGAAAACACCGGCAGAGCATATGCCACTCAAGAAAGAATTAACTTCAGGAACAGCATTTCCAAAGACGATGGGATAAATAAGAGAGCAGCAGACTGCAGGCACAGGCAGGCCACGGAATCACAATCGTGTTCCACTCAGTATTTTGTTCCCTTTCTTTCTTTTTTTTAAATTTCATTCACTCTTTGACATTTTCATTTTTTTCCCCCCTACAGGCTCCTACAACAGACAATCTGTCTTGTGCTGTTAGCCTCGCCCCCGAAGGCAACGCAATGCCACGGAGTAAATAAGCCTTGCTGCCTCCATACTGCCTGCCTTAAATAACAAAGAAATGGTGACCTTCAAAAGGTCTTTGCCTACTGTTGGAAAAGTGATGCCTTTTGAATGGTACCTAGCAGCGGGGAGAGGCAACGAGAATTCAAAACACAGAACAGAAGAGACATGAGTGATGGAGTATTCACTGTGTGACTGACTGCAACACACTCCTTTGGGACAGGGGATTTACTACCATGAGGTCTCTTTATTTTTCTCCTCCTTAAGCAAGGGCTGATTAGCTCTCCTTTTACAGGAGTACAATTATTCCAAAGATTAGATCACAGCGATAGCCCACATCTGCTCCCCACTCGTCTTTTTCTCTCATTCTTTTAATCCTCTCCTCCACCCCGCATTCAGGTTTCCAGACAGAAGCCTGCCAATGGCTTGGTTCTTACTGTTTAGCAATCCCGTCCATATATGAACTTTCACCCTTCCAGCCCTGCGTGTAAGATCTATAGAAAGAGGAGCACGGACGCTCCTGCACCAGTTCTGAAAGCACGCCCAAGCCACATCTCTGTGCACCAGATACAGGGAGGGCAGGCAGGCAGAAAACATAAGTGGCAGCTGGGCTCCCAAAAACCCATTAGCTCTGGGACAGAATGGGAGCACATGTACCTGTGCATCTCAGATCTATAGTCAAGTTGTGATGCCTCCTTGGCGTTCAGATCATTTAGATCCTTGTAGACTTACTGCTCTACCTCCAGCCAGCCAATGCAACTACTATGCATCCTTTAATGCTACCAGGGAATGAACATTTCTACTTCCAAAACAAGACCATCCTTGGCTGGAATTTGGAGGCCTGGATAGGGCGAGCGCAGTACTTACTAGCTGCTTGAATCTTCGCCTTGCGGCTGACCACCAGCCCAAAGCGGTTTTGAGCCATGCAGTCGTATTCGCCTTCATCAGACGACCCATCCCCCCTGACTTTCTGGAAGCGGGAGACGTACAGCGATCCATTGGCCAGCACAAAGGTGTTCTCATTGTCCATGACCATCGCCCCGTTCTTCCGCCACGTAATGGTGATGGGCGGGATTCCCTCCACCTGGCAGTACAGCACCAGCGGCCGCTCCTGCACGGCTATGTCATCACTGGGCTCCACGGCGAAGGCCAGCTCGGTGGAATGACCAAAATCTAGATGGGGGGAAAAGGGAACAAACCAAGTCAGTTACTTAATCCACAAGAAGCATCCAGAGTTAAGGCTCTGACTAAGACCAGGGATTTACGAAACCCGCCCAGAAACAACAGGTTGCTGTGTCTGGGCCGTAAGGACCTTTCCCAAGAAACGGGCAGAAGCTGCTTGGTCAAGAAGACTGGAAAGGGACCGCTCCAGCAAGGAATAGTTAGTTCCTCCTGGTGCCCTGAGGAGCACCTGGGAAGAGCACGCACATTGCAACAAGCAGCTCAGAGTCTGTGTTTCATTTTGAATCCTCCTGGAGCTGGCTAGGAAAATACAGTAAGGAGCAGCTGCAGGCAGTGTTGTTCAGAGATGCCTTAAGGGACTGAAATGAATGGGAACTGGGCATCCAAACCCTTGAGGTGGCTTAGGAAATCTCAGCCATATTATACCCACTTCGAGACTATTACCTGAGCCCTGACGGGCGGGGCAATGTCTATAAAAGAAGGATTCGTTCGAACAATGCGCATCTGTTACTTTAGAACAGCCATTCTTCACCTCATGACCCTAGGTGACAACAGGAAAAAAAGCTTCAGCCACTCCTCTAAGCAAACAGAAAGGGATGGTGGCCACGGCCCCCTGACTTATGACACCCCCTCAGGAGTCACGACCCTCAAGTTGCAAGTTCCTTGCAACTTATTGTTTCCAGGAAGCTAGTGGTGCCTTCTGAGGGAAGCCCCTTAATCAGCAGAGTTGGGCGGCTCTTTACTTTTACCACCTAGCACATCTTATGTAGTAGCAGTCACATGATGCCATTATTACATTCTTAATGAACAGTAAAGTAGGCACAGTAATATTAACTCACAATCTTATGGAGCAGAAACACAAAACATCTCCTGCAAGCCCATTACACTAACTGACGTCTTTAGAACATGGGTTAACGTAGAATTTCTAACACTAAGCAAATCCACGCTTCACACCACAAAGATACATACTAATTTTCTCCTTTTCCCAACAGAATGTCTAAACACTATGTCCTTTGTATTTTATGCTTCATTTAGTCCAGCACACCTTTTTAGGCTATAATTTGCAATGCAGTCGTGATTACAGACTTGAAGGAAAGGTGAAAATAGGCCAGCACTTTTAAGAATAGTTCAGAGTAAGTGTTTACATGCACACCTGAAATGTAAAAGGGGACCAAAGGACAGCTGTCCTAATATAAATATTTGAAGTGTGTAAACACCATGGATGGAGACTTTACTAGGGTGGTTAAGAGGAAGGATCACTAGAGGTACTGTCAGGACACTGAGAAAAGGAAAATAAAGTTGAACAACAGGAAAGTCTTCCCAACAATTGTGTTTTACAAGTCTCCCAAGGGTTGTGTTGGAAGCCTCATCATGTGGGGCATTCATCAGATGCTGCTTTCAAACATGAGGAGATCAAAGAATAATAGAAGATTAGGGTTGGAAGAGACCGCAGGAGGTCATCTAGACCAACCCCCTGCTGCAGGACGTACCCCAACTAAATCAAATAGAAATGCAGTTGAACACAATCCTGCAGTTCCAGGAAGGGATCAGATCGTCAAACATGCCTCTTCCATCTGCAATTTCTACAGTTCTCTGAAAAAAATGCTACTTGCTGCAGGCTGCATGTGCAATGTACCTGGAACCCACCAATTTGCGGAATGGGTATGAGTGCCAGATCATGCTGATACTCAGTGGAAAAGTTCTCTGCTACATATTCCAGAAACAACAGCACCAAATTTACTTTCTATGCACCTTGAGCCTCATCTTACTCCCTCTGATGTCGAACGGGGGGCTTGTCATGGATTTTAAATGGTCTTGTCTGGAGGATATTTCCATTCAGTCTCACACTATATATAAGATGACAAAATACACTGAAAATTAGACCAAATCTAGCTAACGTTTCTTTGGTACATCACTCCCTTCAGCTCTTCTTGCAGTTCTCTAGCAAAAGGGAAGAAGAGACGATGTTGTAAGAACTAGTGTAACCGAGTAAAACCGCAGTAATGATGCCATTCTCCATAGTACGTATCTGTATCTCTTCACCTCTTTATGTCCTAGGAGCACATGAAAGTTCCAGTTTAAATTAATGGGGTAGCCATCATTTAATCAGCAACATCCTCAACAGGTGGAGTCAGCCAAGCACACAATGGGCTCAATCCTGCATCCACTGAAATCAACAGCAAAACTCTCCCACTGATTTGAAGGGAGGAGGAGAAAAAGGGGCTAGGGTAGTAGCGGTTAAAGTTCCTTTCATGTTCTCCTGCCAATATGTTTCAACCCTGCCCTGGAAAGTCCACTTGTAGGGTGGAGAGCGCTGTTTAGTCTCCAGGGACTCTGCTGATATAGTTACACTGCTGCAAATTCCCTGGATGCAGACAAGATCCTACTGCCATGCTCATAGATACCATAGTGGCAATCTGGGCAACTACCTTGGTAACTTTCCAGTTACCTTATGTCTTCTCCTTCTCTAACGATTACTATAGAACCTACCACACTTCATAAACAAACCCCAGGGGACTAAACAGGCAATTAGCCAAACCAACTTTGAACACTCCAGCAAGCAATACGTCAGCTACACCGGAGGAAACTGTTGGAATAGGGATCATTCCCTGGGTCAGAAGGAAGTTTGACACTGTGGCATCAGACGATTCTAAAATTGCCGATGCGGTTGAGAGATCAACAAGTTCCTTGTCCCAAAGCGCTGTTGATGTCGTAACTTAAAATTTTGCCTTGGAATGGGTGAGTGAAGTTAATGGAATCCTGGCATGTGCATGTGTCCAGACAGAGTTCCACCAGGTGGAATCTACTAGTGCTAGAGAATCCATTCGGATCCACGGGGCTTTGTGGGTTTGGCCCTGGGAGCTCTTATCTAAGTAGTTCTGCCTCTCTCCCACTGGCTCCAGTGGGATGAATTCTGCGCACAGGTTTGCAGAATTGGGACCTTTATAGAGACGTTTTACCTGGTGACCCCGAGCCACAACTTATCATCCTTTATCATTTATATGACAGTAGGGCCTACAGGACCTCATTCAAGAACCAGATCCTATTCTGCTAGGTGCTGTAGACACAGATGACATCAAATGTGTTGAGGGGCTCTTTATGCATACCTTTCGTGCTAGCTAAAAATAAATAAGGGAAAGTGATACAAGATTATTTTTAAACAAAATTACCTTCTCTTCTGCTTTGTGAGCTAGGGTACTTTTCCTCTATTTTTTTTTCCTTTAGTTTCTATCAGTTACTTATATACAGCCGCTTAAATTGGATTACTGGGGGTAGATACTGAGTGTAACCTGAGAAGAGGCACAGGGTCAGAGCCAGCGAAGGAGGCAGGGTAACGCATGGCATGTCAAAGGTGCTGCTGGAGAGGTAGGCATGTGCACACGAAATGGACAGCCTCCATTTAGCAGCAGCCCCCTAAAATAAACATGCTCTCCCACCAGGTTACGAACCCTTTGTTACATGTCTTAGAATGTCAGGATAGCCTCACATACCTCGGTGATCAACCAGACCCTCCAGCTCCTTTTTAAGAGACAGCCCTGTGGCTCTCTCAGCAGCTCAAAGTGCAGCCGGCAGAATCCGTCAGTTACATTTCCCCCCAAATTAAGGAATTAGACAAACGCTCAGCATTTTTCTGCAGCATGGGCCAGAGTCTAAATAGCATCTAACACAACAGGGCCCCATTCTCTGCTGAGGCCTCTGGACCCTTCTGTAATAGGAACAAGATTCTTACTCATTCAACTCCCATTGAGTTCAGTGGGAATTTTGCCTGAGTAAAGACTGAGTAAAGACTTCAGGATTTGGCCCAACACCCAATCATTGAAGAGCCTAATGAAATAAATGCCCCATCTTCCCCCTCGTCTGTTGCATGAAATTGCTTATTATTATATGTACAATAAAGAGAAGAATCAACGTAATTACACACCCTTTCCCCACAATTGCTGTCATTATAATAACCATCATTAGGGCCTCTGATTGGGGATAATCATGTTTACCTCGGTAAACATTCTGCCTTGATCCTGACTGTGCGCGCGGCTTGAACGGGGAAAGGGCTGTAGCTCATCATTTTAAAAAATCTGTTGCTCTCAGGCCCGTGCTGGTTCGTGGAAGGCTTGAAAGATACTCAGCGATCGCCGAACCTGGGGGTGGGTTTTTTTTGAAGTGAGGAGCTGGATTGTATCTTTTGGGGGACTTGCATTGCAACTCACAGACCCCTCTCTGGGGCTGGAATCCTACCCCGATTCCCTCTTCCTCCAGAGGGCTAGCTTCCTCCTAGCCTAGATCAGCAGCAAATCACCCCTCCCCAGCCCTCTTCTGGCTTAGCTATGCTTGCTGGCACCTTGGGGCTGGCTATGCCCATTTCCCACCAGCTTATTCTGTGGGCATGTGGAGTACCGGGCACACTCCTCTCTGCTTACAGGAAGGCTGGTGTTGTGGTTAGGGCCCTAGCCTAAGGACTTAGGAAAATTAGGTTCAATTCCTTGCTCTGCCACAGACTTCCAGCAGCGTGACCCTGGGCAAGTCACTTAGGGCCAGGTATTGAGGTGAGGTGCCTAAAGATGCAGAGGGGTGACCAGTGGAATATTCAGAAGCTCTTAAGTGCTTAGACACTTCAGAAAATCCCACTGTGTGTGTTTTTAGGGACCTAAACACCTTTAAAAATCTGGGCCCCAGTTCCCCTCTGTGAAATGGGGATAACAGCCCTGCCCTGCCTCCCGGGGGTGATAAATATATTAAGACGTTTAGGAGGTGCTCAGAAACCAAGTAATGGGGCCATATAAGTAACTAAGATATACAGCCAGATTCCTGTGTGCCCATATTCAGGAATGTCAGGAGGAAGGCGTCTCCACCCCATTTGTCCCTGAAGGGACACCCAGTGCACCGTTCGAAAGCACCACTTAGTAAGTAAGACACTGAGTATCCATGGAGCAAGGTACTACTGAGCATGAATCAAATGTGGCAGAATCTGGCCACAGGTTTTACCCAGACAAAACTCCCACTGAATGAGGCCCAGTTCTGCACATCCTTGTTCATGAAATCAATGGGATTCTCCATGTGAGAAAGAGCCAATCAGGTGAGACAGGGGTATAGGACAGGGCATTCGTCCTGGAAGTTTTGCCTCGCTAAGGACTGAATTAAGCCGAAGGCCTGAGATCCTATATCACTTCCTCTGCTCACACGGGGCCAGGTTGTGCTTCCCATACTCACCCTCAGTATTACTTTACTCTCCAAGCTGTCCCATCCTTACTCAACATGGGAAAGGGTGGCACTATCAGATCCAGGAACTGCCTGAGCTAAAGTCCTTTTGGCCCAGAAATGCTCTCTTTGGGTAAGATTTTTCAAAGGCTCCAATGGGAGTTGATTTTCAAAAGGAGTTGGGCACCATGCCTTTGGACCCTGGGGGAGATTTTCAAAGTCCATTTGACTTTACACATATTGGGAAATTCAAGTGAAGCAAAGATTTTCCTTATCAGATTCCGGATCTTAAAAGGCAGATTCCAAACTCTGAGCCCAGGCTTTCTCCATGACAGTCAAGATTACAGTAAAAGGAATGATGACGTTAGCACAAGAATTCCCCCTGTGGGACAAGCAGCCTCCTTTTAGACAAAGGAATGTTTACTTTAGAGGTCAACCTGGATGTAGGAGAGGATGGATAGATTAGATAGATAGATTAGATGGATAAGGACCAAACAAATGTAAACTCTTGTCTCATAAATAGCAGAGTAAATTTATCAGGAAGCCACCAGTTTGAAGCAAAGTGGAAATAAACTCCATTTTCTAACCAAATGTAAACCATTCAACTTTGTAATTAATTGGGGTGGGGGTAATTACTCAGGCCATGTGCATTCATTAGAAAAGTCTAATTCCCTGAAATGCCTGTCCACATTTTGGCTGTATATCAAACCTAACATCATCCCATGCAAAGTCCCTGGAAAGAGGGATTTATGAAAATAGACTCTGAGTCAGTGTGTGTTATATTTGCTGCCTGAAAAGATGCAAACTGTTTCTAAAACTCTACTCAGCAGCCAGCTTGACTGATGACACAGAGTAACCGGGCATTGTTCAGCCAATTAAACAAATGACTGTCTTAACTCCAGCTGCCTATGCTTTGGAATTTGTGAGGGGAAATTGCTGTACCTTCTTTTAAAGGGAGGGAGGGTGAGTATTATTAGCACTGACACAAAAGAAAAAAGAAAATGACTGGAGGCCTCATCCTACAACTCCCCCTTTAAGAAATATTTAACATCTTTCCAAACAATATACGTGTCAATGTATAGGGTTACTGAACGCAAAATATCTCCTCATATTGATCACACAGAGAAGACAATTAGCACTTTGGAACTATGAGATTTACCTAGTGCTGAGTGAGAAAGAACTCTGAATGAATTAAAAGCTTAAAAGACACTTCCAAGTTTGTTTGTTTTTATAATTTTAATTTTTTTAAAACTCAGCATTCATTGTGATTCCCTTTAGAAGCTTGAAAAGAAATTTTTCTTCCCCTGATTCTGTCCTTTTCCATTTGGGAACCGTTTCCCCACCCCCACCCCCACCCCGTGCTTTCAAAAAAGGTGAAATTAAAAAGTCTTATTTTACAAGAGTAATTATTGTTATGATCTGTAATAGTGTAACTTGTAGAGGCCCCAACTCAGATCAGGGCCCCGTTGTGCTAGGCGCTGTACAAACACACGGAAAGAGAGATCATCCCTGCCTCAAAGAGCCTACAGTTTAAGCAGACAAAGCTAGTACTATGATTATTTCCAATCCACAGGTAAAGGAATCAAGGCACTGAGAAATTAAATGACTTACTAAAGTCACACAGGAAATCAGTGGAGAAGCTAGGAATTAAAATGGGTCCCAGTCCAATTCAGCTCCACCATGCCCACTCCTGTCCTCACCCAGCCCTTTGTCTCCATATGTTGGGGAGGAGCGGCAACTGGTATATGACATGGCTATGCAGTCTTTGCCAGCTTTAGGCTAATGGAGATGCCCCTTCACAGGAAGAATTTTCCTGTCCAATTCTCTGGACGGTTTAAATTCAATGTCAGTGACACAACGTGAACTTGTCAGACTACCAAATCCAGCCTCGTGTAGCCTATTGAATATAAGGGGCCTGACTGTCCTCTGCATTATTCCACTGTCAATGGGGCCACATGAGCATAAACCTGGAGAAATGCAATGAAGAGTTCGGCCCAAGGTGCCTTACCCACAGAACTATCGTGGTTAGTAAAGGTAAATGCCTATGGACGTGTGGGAGCAGGATCAGAGCTTCTGATAGTTAACTGCAGAGCCAGCAGAAAGAGAAGCACAAACCAACTGTTTTTTGGTCAGGTCCTACAAAAAGTGGCTACTGTTTTGCTTTCTAAATTTCTCAGTATCACAGGGCTATGTTTTAATAAAATGGGGGTGTCAAAGAAACATGTAGACAAGGATGACCCAGTGGATACAGTGTACTTGGATTTTCAAAAAGCCTTTGAGAAGGTCCCTCACCAAAGGCTCTTAAGCAAACTAAGAAGTCATGGGATAAGACGGTAGGTCCTCTCATGGATCAGTAACTGGTTAAAAGACAGGGCAGGAATAAATGGTGAGTTTTCACAGTGGAGAGTGGTAAATAGCAGGATCCCCCAAGGGTCTGTACTGGGCCCAGTGCGGTTCAACATATTCATAAATGATCTGGAAAAAGGGGTAAACAATGACATTGCAAAGTTTGCAGATGATACAAAATTACTCAAGATAGTTAAGTTCAAAGCAGACTGCAAAGAGTTACAAGGGGAATCTCACAAAACCGGGTGACTGGGCAACAAAATGGCAGATGAAATTCAGTGTTGATAAATGCAAAGTAATGAACGCTGGAAAACGTAATCCCAACTAGACATACAAAATGATGAGTCAAAATTAGCGGTTACCATTCTAAGAAAGATCTTGGGGTCACTGTAGTAAATCTCTGAAAACATCCACTCAATGTGCAGCGGCAGTCAAGAAAGTGAACAGAATGTTAGGAACCATTAAGAAGGGATAGCTAATAAGACAGAAAGTATCATAATGCCACTACATAAAGCGATTGTAGGCCCAAACTTTGAATACGGCATGCAGTTCTGGTCACTCCATCTCAAAAAAGCTATATTAATATTGCACAAGATACAGAGAAGGGCAACAAAAATTATTAAAGGTACGGAACAGCTTCCATACGAGGAGAGAGTAAAGAGACTGGGACTGTTCATCTTGGAAAAAAGATGACTAAGGGGGGATATGATCGAGGTCTATAAAATCATGACTGGTGTGGAGAAAGTGAATAAGGAAGTGTTATTTACCCCTTCACATAACACAAGAACCAGGGGTCACCCAATGAATTTAATAGGCAGAAGGTCTAAAACTAACAAAAGGAAATACAATGTCAACCTATGGTGCTCATTGCCAGGCGATGTTGTGACAGCCAAAACTATAACTGGGTTCAAAAAGGAATTAGATAAGTTCATGGGGGATAGGTCCGTCAGTGGCTATTAGCCACGATGGGCAAAGATGCAACCCCTGCTCTGGGTATCCCTGAGCCTCTGCCTACCAGATGCTGGGACAGACGACAGGGGAAGGATCACTCAATAAATTCCTCTGTTCTGTTCACTACCTCTCAAGCATCTGGCATTGGCCACTTTCGGGAGACGGGGTACTGCATTACATGGACTATTGGTCTGACCCAGTATGGCCATTCTTATATTCTTATTAGAGAGTTAGGATCTGAAGGAGGTTCTCTAGCAGATGACAACTGTTTCAAGGCTGATGAAATTGGGAACCTAAAAATCTGGACAGTGTCCCTTTAAATCTTCCTGAAGATGACCAAGTCACTGACTAGTAGAGCCCTACTCTGTAGTATAGTGCAAACTGGCTCTTTAGGGCATTCAGAAAATTTACATTTAAAGAAGAGAACAGACTATAATGGTCCCTAGTAAAGTTTACTAGCACCGAATTTTTTATCCCCTTTCCATTTCGATGGGAGGTTATATAAAGCAATTTTCCATCAGCGCACATAAAACACGTCCATCATTCGTGGGAGTGCACAAGGACTTAGCCAAGCATAACGCAGCACCTCTGGGATATCTGACCTAGGGCCCAGCCCAGCCCTCTTCACCCAGGGATTGCAGGCATAGAGAGGACTTTTGGGCCCACTACCTCATGTTCACTGACTGGCTCCCACTTCACCCCAGTTGCAGATGCTTTGGGGCCCCAGTACAATTGCCTCTCCTCCCATCAGCTGATGAACATTTTGCCTGAGTAAGGAGCAAGTATGAAGTGAAGAACCAGTCTCCCATTCAGCAAAATGCCCCCTGATGTTATAAACTAGAGCAGACAATTCCCAGGAGTTAGAACTCTGAAGACAGTGACAACAAGGGTGAGAAAAATTCCAAACTCTATGGCCTGCTCCAGAGTGAGACCCAAAACATGTTGGTTGTGACCATCTTTAAACAAAGCTGTAGCCAGCGGGCCTCTCGGCTGGAAGGATGGTCCAGGGTGGGGCACCAGTCTAAGACTCAGGAGGCCCGAATTCAATTCCCAGTCTATTTGGGAATACCCGGAAAGGGGAAAGACCTCTTCCAGATTGAGCTATTGAGTGGAATTAGTCAGCAATAAGGTGTTCATAGAGTAGACAGTCACCCAGGAGTATAGGATGCATTATTATTATTTAGATTACAGTCGATCTTAGAGACCTCAAATGAGACCACAGCTCCATTTTGCTGGGTGCTGTACATACACACAGTAAGATACAGTCCCTGCCACAAAGAACTATAATAGACAAGACGGCACAGAGAGATGAAATGATTGCTCAAGGTCACATGGTAAGTTAGTGGGCCCCCTTCTGCACGTTATTGCGGCTTGGAGCAAGTTAGAGCAGCCTTTGTTCTGCTCTACCAGTACAGGAGGAAGAGCCAGGCACAGAGCAGCAGCAGGATTAAGGGAGCATATACACACCCTGACTTGTGCTCTGTGCAATTTGGCCACATGCAAGGATCTTGCCCACAAAACTTTGATCTATATAACTTTTGTGTAACTATTTCAGACACAGATCATCAAGATCCCACTGCAGTTATGGGAAGTCAACCACATGGGATACACGTACCACTTCCCAACGGCTGATTCACGTTATGTGTATCAAAGCAGGGCAAAAACACCCAACGTCCTTGTCAACATGCCCATGCCAATCAACCTCTCGGAAAACATGGGTTACTTGTAGCATCCAAAGCAGAGTGGGCAGGGGTAGAGATTATCACCCATCCTCTTCCAAAGGTGGGAACATGCTCTGTTTCATACAGCTCCAGCAGAAAGCACAGACGCTGTTGTGACCCAAGCCTTGTCACCAATGGCTGTGTCTTTTGCTCTTCATATAACAAGTTATATGAAGAAGCCACCCAGGCACAGCGGGGGCCCAGACAATCTGTTCTAAATACACCCAAACACATCAGGCCTAGCTACATGCACACTGATGCTCTGGCTGCTTCTAAACCACCGAGCACAGTGAGTAGTGACATTAGAGGGCCCACAAACTATTTAAAGGGATATTTCCCTATCTCTCTTCGCTACAGCTAGAAACAACCACCACCAGGGGACCAATCAATCCAAAATATTTCATAGAGCATAAGTTCTGTTCTTTTTATCATTTTTTTTTCCTTCTGCCCCTGGTCCCCACTCTTCCTTCAAGACCGTTTTCTTCTCTAACTTGACCTTCTCCCTCATTTTTTTAACATCTGGCATTTTCCCTCTTTATCATTCTTTCTCTCCTGCAACCCCACCTTGGTCCTCTCCTCTGTCCCTCGGGGAGCAAAGTGCAATTGCTCCTCACCCTCCAAATACGACTATGTCGATAGCCCCATGTGACAGGTCAGGAACTCTTTCCTGCCCCCAAATATGACACTCATTGTAACCCTGTGTCTGGGCCCCACTGACCTTTCAGAAAGTGAATGGGAACCTTCCTCACTGACTTCCAGGGGCGCTGGTTCAAGCCCTGTTGTCTGTGGGGAGAACTGCCACCTGTAGGTATCAAAACTAATGCCCGGAGATAGCACTGGGATCCAAAGAGCTCCCCATTTCCTTCTGGATCCTTCACAACGTGGACCCTGCAAGACTTCCAAGGGAGGACTAGCCACACCATCCCTATCTGGCATCCCAGGGTGCCTGGTGCTTCACAAGGAGAATGATGGCAGGGAAACCGTCCTTGAGAGCTCTCGCTCCGAACTGATGGCAGCAATGCCATGCACCTCATGTGGATGATAAGAAAGAGGGCAGTGAAGGGGATTCTGTCTTGAGACTGCAGGACACCTGGAGACCCTGCAGTTTCTCTCTAGCATCACAGGTCTACAGCCCACACTCAGAGTCTCCCCAAGCCATGAGGACTTGACAGTCCTGGACTGGAAGATGACCCTACGACAGACATAGCAGGTTCCTTTGGGGAAAAATATCCTCAACGTATCCTTAATTTAATCTTTGGGGTGTTTTATTAATTCCCAGGGGATTTAAAGAAGAAAGGTACCGCATTAGCTCTTTCCATCCCCTTCAATTCCCTTTGCCTTATCACTTCTCATTCCACACCTTACTGAAAATGAACAGAGGCAAACATGGCCATCAATCTGATGGAGATATAATGAAGTACCAAGGGCTAGCTGATCAGTACTGGCTCCACCTCCAGGGGGTATCAGTTGCATGGGCCACACATCAAAGCTGTTTTCAAATGAAATATCAGCACCTCTTCCCCTTCATACTCATTGCATGGGTCTGAGCTGCAAAGATTCTTTCGGCAAAAGCATCGGTTTACAAAAGAGCTGCCATACTGGGTCAGACCAATGGTCCATCTAACCCAGTATCCTGTCTTCCGACAGTGCCCAGTGCCAGATGCTTCAGAGGAAAAGAGCAGAACAGGGCAATTATCCAGCGATCCATCCCTTATCGTCCAATCCCAGCTTCTGCCCAAGAAAGAAAAAAAAAAATCCCAACTTTTGTTTTACGATTAGCTTCATCAAAACAATGAGCAAAAATGAAACGAATCCTTTCCTCGGCTATGGAACTCCGGTTTTAAATTACTAAAGCAGCAGCAGCAGGTCTGGACTGTTAAGTGTCTAGGCTCCACTCAAGTGCAGGCTGCGGTGGGACAGTGACATCTGATATAATAGCAACACCAGATTAGTAGCTATGTGCTTTTCCCAATATGTCAGCCTGCTTGCCTCGCTCTTCTTTTAAAGTGCAATTATTGACATGTCTGCCCCTTAAACATTGGGTTTATACGCTTGCCAGTGACTCCTGAACATGTGTCAACAATTATTTTTATTTCCTTGAAAAACCAAAATGTTCATATTCTTTTGGATAAAGTGACTGGGTAGGTTTTCATGAGCTCTGCTCTGTAATTTATTAGTTTCCAAACTCTGTAAAACGACAAGCTCCAGTAAAGTTCAAATAAGCTGGTGATTCCAAAGTAATTCTGAATTGACTATTTCCCCTCCCACCGCATTTGGATATAGGTGAATTTAAATTAAAATTCTTAGTCTGAAAAAGGTTTGCCTGGCTTGTCTGGTTAGATCAAATAAAAGGGTGATATTATGGGTCAAAAAACCAGAAAGCCGCTCATGTTCTGAGGCTGTTACAATCTGCAAAATGAAATGCATGGCATGCTCTCTAATCAATGCAGAATTAGCTCTCTGCTTTCAACAGGAAAAAGCCAGAAGCTCAGCATGGAGCTATACTGACACGCTGCTCCTCACACAGAAACCACACGGCTCGGGCCCGATCCTGCTCCCGTTGAAGTCAATAAGAAAGTTCCCATTGACTTCAATGGGAGTAGGAGCCAGCCTCTGAATGTCAATGCTGCACCATGGTGATAAAGCCAGGCTCTCTTGATCTCAATACTTCAGACAAAGGAGTTACTTTTAGGCAGTGGGGAAGTGAACGCACGGGGGGGTGGGATAAAGGAGCACACACTCGATGGAACTGCTTCTAAAGTATCTGCGGAGCATAGCTGTGAAGGGGCTGGTGCTGCATGGGGTCCGTGCTCTGCACTCAGCATGCTCCAAGAGGAAGAGAAGAGAGAGAGAAATTCCAGGCACAAAGAAGGAAATCAGAAAAGTAAAGTCAGTGCGAAGGAAAAAAGACAGTTCCTCATTCGTATGTATACCATAAAAACGCCTTCTCTGCCATTTGACAGAAGTTACTGCTGGGAGCCCGATTCTGCTCTCACATATGCCATGTAAATGACACCAGTGGAGTCACACTGGTGTAGAAATGGAGGGGGGGCGGGCGAGGAGTCAGGATTGTAATATAGACCCTGGGCCCAAATCTGTATTCTTTACGTGCTCTGAACTCCCAATGGACTTCACAGGGAGTTTTGGGTGTAGGAGGACGGCAGGCTGATATGTAATAAAGACCAGGAAGAAAAGATTAGATAAATGTATAAAATTTCTATCTGTATTACCATTATGCAGAGTCTCATCTAGCTACTTGGGTCGGGGACTGACTATATGTTTGTACAGCACCTAATACAATGGGGCACTATCTGCATTAGCCATTAGGTGCCATTGAAATATAAATATTAAATAATAATAGGCACCCTGATACCATGGGATCTCAGCCATGATGTTATTACAATAACAATTATTGTATAGTTACACAATATGGAGATGCAGGCATACTCTACACTCTCTTTTCAGCACTCTCGGGTTTTACATGTAACTTTGTTATTGCTAGACAACCCTTGCTGTCATTTTATTAACCATGAGATTTTGATTGTAAATGAAAACTGATCAGCTCTTAGTACTTAAACACATTCTTAAGCTGAACTCCCTGAACAAAACAAAGACTGAATGCAGGTTTGAATTTCATATATTGTCTTTGAGTTTTATTAGGGAAATGATACCAGATACCCTGTATGTATTTTAAGAGAAAAGACAGGGTCTTATGCCAATTTAGGAGAAAGCAATCCCTTTTCACATTAAACAAAACCCAAAAGCCATGTAGAATAGGAATTAGCGAAAGCTTATAGCTTCAATAATTTAAAAGTTAAGCCTACTTAAATATAAATGACAACATTTAATTCCAAGGCTGTTACTAAGCAGAACCTGGGTGCATCTCATATCCTGTGCCTTTCTTTGAATGTAGGGCTCAGCAATGACAGACAAAAGCTGTCCATCACCCAGAACAAAGAACTCCAGGAAATTAAAAAAAAGAGGAAATACTGTCTTGAAGCTGAACCCAGATCCCATGAACTTAGCCCCCAGCCGGTTCAGCTTTCACTTGGTTTATTTAAGAGGCAGCCTGCACTAATTTTGGAAAGTTTGAAAAACACGGAGGATGGAACTCAAGCATTATGTAAAGAAAAGAGAGAGCATCCTGAGAAAAAGAAAGCCCAACATGACACACTACCTCCTCTATGCAGAACCTATGAGTCACAGTCTCCCTCACAGTGGAAAAGGTTTCTATTGAGTTACTGATTGACATACACATAGAACGTTTTATTAAATTCAGCGGGCCACAGAAACTTACACTCACTGTTTCTACAGTGTTAAGCCTATTGAGGGAGAAAAAAATCCTAGAATAAGAAGGAAAAAACAACAACCACCTTTTAAACCGCAGCCAAATGTTCCTAAGAAGGACCAGGAAAGCATACCACAAAGTCACCAAAACAACTACACACTGCAATAAAAACGAAAACATGATGCAATCTAAGAGATCAGTAGACAATAAACTAATAATGAGCTTGATTTTTGAAGGTTAAATTTTCAATAACTTGCAAGGAAAAAAAAAGAGGTAAAAACACCCCAAGCATTATTTCAATCACCTTAATTGCACTATTATCTATCCAGAAATCATACCAGGCTGATAAGGAGACCTGTCTCATTACTGTTCAATTCATCACTGTTTTTATATTTTCCAAGAGCTACACACACTTCTTCCACCACTGGCTGCTAAGAACCGTACAGCAGGTTTATTACTGTAATAACCCAGCACCCTGGTTTCCTAATCATTTTTCATACACCCAGATTAAGTGTAACACTATTCTCCTGTTCTGAGAAGGCTAAGCTGTTTCTCAAACAACTTGTACCGTATTTCGTTCAGGTTCCTCCACGAACCGGGGAGGGGGAAAGAGAGAAATCCTTTTCCCACATGAATTTTTCCACCTTTGCCAAAGAAGATCACTTGCCTTTCTTGGTTCTGTTTTTACATTGATTTTGTATTTTAAGGGCACCCAGACTAGGGGAGAAAATGTTACAATTTATCAGCAGGGTTTGTGATAGGTCCAGGGGAAAACCCCTTTGATGTTTTTGTAGTTCAGCCTTACACCTATGGGGGTGTTACTGGTTGTGTTGGCATTTGTGTGAACCGAAGCCAAGCATTACATGAAAGCATAACACTTGTAGGTTTAAAATAGTTTGCTGTTTCTCTTGTAACTTTCACTATAACTTCTACCCTGTTAGCTATCATTTGCACTGACAAGGATTGTGCATTTTATGGTAGGATTCATCCCACACACACACACCCCAGTGTGTGTATATTCTTCCAGGTGTGAATTCTAAATAGTAATGGTGCAAACACCATTGCAATCACAGATCACTCAGTAACACCAACGTTAATTTCTATCAGTGATAACGAATGCCATGGGGTCTATTCTGAATCTATATGCAGGGGGGTTCTTTTCTTTCTTCCAATTAAACATAAAGCAGTTCTGATATAGTTGGAACATTTCCAATTAATCCGGTTTATAATTTGACAGGCCATCAGAAAATTCTATAGGAACATCTGTGGGGGAGGGGGAATCCCCCATTATTTAATTGTATACCCCCCCCCTTCTTTCCAATCTACACAGCTACACACAATCTTCCCCACTGACACCAATCAAGATTTAAACTTCAAAAACCTGGCCAGAGAACATTTTAAATGGCTTAGCTTGCAGTTTTCCAGCATACCCCCTACCCCCCCCCCCCCGAGCCCGCTTGGTAGGGGAAATCCTGTCGAACTTTGCAAACATGGGGATGCTAATGCAGAATATAAATTGCCTCTGTGTGTGTGTGTGTGTGTGTGTGTGTGTGCGTGCGTGTGTTGAAAAAAAGTTTACTCGGTGCTTCAGAATATCGCTTACAGACCTCTGGCCCGGTTTCAGGATGACTCAGACCCAAATGAAATCAGAAGGGCATTTCAGTGCAAGGATGAGCCTCACTGAGCTTCAGGAATTCAGCTCCCCATGCAACTGCTGTGACTCTCGAGCTGCTGGCTGGAGCCCCGAAAAGAGCGAGTCTGCCTCTAATAATGAACTGCCAAAGTGGAGAAAAAATAGCAACCGAGCCAGCAAGTGCTGCCTGGCCACAGAGAGAGGGTGGGGGGTGCAGAGAGAGCGCGACCCGTTTGCAGCGATACTGTAGTATTCACGGCTGCTTGGCAAATTTCCCTGCTGGGAAAGGAGCTTGTTGACAGACCCATGTGCTCCCAGCAAAGCAGCCAAGAAAATCAAAACACAGGCGGGGAGCGTGTGGCTGGATCAGCGCTGGTGCCCCCCACCCCTCCCGACATCCCCCCTTTAGAGCCAGGTAGAAATTCAGGCACCCAGTGCCCGGGTGCAAATAAATGCCCCAGCCACAGAGGGGCTCCTGCCCCTTCTGGAAAGCGGCTCAGCAACACGCTCCGAGCCGGCGGAGACAGGTCGGAGCCGGGGGAGATGGAATGGGGTGCGGGGGGTCACCCCCCAGCGTGGGTCTCTGCCCCCACCCCACCCCCCGGGCAGGCAGGAGAGGGATCCCCGCTTACCTCCCGCGAAGGCGAGCAGCAGGAACCCGAACACGCCGGCCGGCAGAGGAGAGCCGGGGGAAGCCATGGATCCACTTTTGGTGTGGCTGGTGTCTCTCCTCCTCTGCGATCCGGGGGGGAAATCCAGCTGGAGGGGTGTAGGGGGGGGAGAATCAGCCCCCTCAAAAGCGGGTTTCAGGGCCCCCCAAAATATCTCCAAAGCACCGAAATGGAAAAAAAAGGGGGGGGGGGTTGGAAGCCAACCTAGATCCTCATGGTGCGAGCGCTGCCTAAGACAATTGGTGGCTGGAGAGGCTGGAATGGGCTTGCGCCATCTTGCACATCTATCAGGGATCTGTCAGCATCTCCCTTTGCTCTTTGCAAACACACAGGCATGAACATTACTGCCTCCCCTGCACCGGGGCCAGCGATCCCTCTCTTCCCCCCGTGCACACTCACTCCTCTCTCTCCTGGAGGCCCCTTCTGGGGAACAAAAGATCCAACTGGCGCTTTATGCGACTGGACATTTCAAGGCAAAGCAAACGGATCCCCCCCTTGCCCCACCAGGCTTTGAACTGGAGCCTGGATATTCCAGGAGAACATCAAAAGGCTCATGCACTTTCTTTTATAAACCGGCGAATAGCTGCTTTCTTTCCTGAGATTCAGGGGAGCCGGGCTCATTTTGCAAAGCATAAAGGAAAAGGCAGCGAGGGGAGTCTCAAGAAAAAGTGATGGTCATGTTCGCACTGTAGTTACCAAAAAAATAAAATTAAAGGGCACCCAAAAAAAAAAAAGAAAAGAAAGTTGTATGGGAACCTTTTCCTTTGGCTCAGCTACAAATACCGCTGCCCGTTTTTATTTTTACTCTGGATTAGCTCAATGAAAGGGCACCCTCCACCAATTGTTTGGGGCTTGTGCAAATGCAAAGCATGTGCTTCATTTATTTCACTCTGCAAAAGCATCCCAGGGAGGCAGCTTTGATAGAACAGCGGTTCTGCAAAGTAGAGTTGCACTGGGTTTCCTTGCATAGTTGAATTGCTCCGGATGGATGCTGGTGTGACTGAGGAGGAGGAATTTGGCCCACTCTGATGCAAAGAGCAAGAAAAGATCTCCCATTTAATATGGTAAAACTTATCTACCGTTGGGTCAGATGAAGGGGATTTGGACAGTTAGACAGAAGTTAAAGAAATTCAAATACCCCTCCCCTCCATAAAAACAAGATATATTGAGCTAAATCTATTCCTAGTGTATCTTGACTGGAGTCAGTGCATTGATACAACAGGGATGAGTTTAGTCCCCTGGAAATTAATTAAAGCAAACTTCTACCATGTGAGCAAATGGGTGTTAAAATAGAGCTCTGCTCCCTAAATCAGGCAACTCAAAGAGAGAGGAATTACAAAGGAAGTATGTTATGCATTTACCGGCTGCATGTAAGAGAAAGAGCAACAGTATGCAAGATGCTGAAGATAGATTTCTACTGTCTAAAACAAAGCCACAGAGAAGAACTCTAGCTTCCTCCCCTCCCCCCCCCCCCCCTTTAGAGGATATAAACAACATTTCTGTCTATAAAGGATTGATTTATTGCACTGACAGAAAAGAGAAAATTGCTTTACATGCTAATTCTAGAAGATCAAATTAAGAGCTAACAAATTATTTTACACTTTAAGAAAGGGACCATTTGTCTTGCAGAGTTAAACATAACTCTTCAGGGCAAAGTTATTCTACTTAATAATCCTTTGTGGTCAGGTTCTGAAGGAAATGGCTTTTTTTTTTTTAACTGACTTGTTGTCTTGGGGGGGGGGGGGATGTTTTAAATATGGGAACATCTTGAATCTTGTTCGCCTGAATTTAATTCACTGTGCCAACAATCAGGAACGTGCACAGACAACATGGTCAGTACTAGAAAAGGAGTAATGTTGGTCCCTTTTGTACAAGATGTACAAAGGGAAGTTCCAAAAGTATCAGTGAAACATTTCCAGCTGAAGTTAGGAAGTATTAAGGTAGCTTAAATCCACAGCAATGAAATTCTAACCAAAAAAAAAAAAAAGAGAGAGAGAGAGAGAAAGAAAGAGAGAGAGAGAGCGCGCACGACTAACTTTTCTCAGTGCACACACAGGAGCAGAGAGAGCGGGAGGCTTATACACAAACTGTATTTCTATTTGTATTAGAGTACAGCTCTTATAGGCCCCAACTAAGATCATGGTGCTAGGTGTTTTACAAACATAGTGAGAGACACTCCCTGCCCCCAAACAGCTTATACTTCAAGAAAGTTGAAGGGTTAGAGGGGAAACCAATAATTATAACACGTAGCTCTTGCACAGTGCTCTTCATCCATGGGTCTCAAAAAGCACGTAACAAAGGAGGTCGGTATCATTATCCTCATTTTACAGTTGGGGAAACCAGGGCACTGAAGTGACGTCACCTTGTACAAGCTCACCCAGCAGGTCAGCAACAGGGGCAGGAATAAAACCCAGGGCTCCTGACTCCCAGCGCAACACCCCATCTATTGCTGCAGCGATGGTCTCTCGAGTGGGTGTCTTCAGCCACAGTCCCGGCTGCCATAAAAACCAACTGAGTAAATTCTTTACTTCTCAGGGGCGCATCCATGGTCTCTCGAGAGTGAAGAATGCCTACTAGAAACCAGGCTGCCATTA
The DNA here is from genome assembly GCF_965152275.1 of Natator depressus. NCBI lineage: Eukaryota > Metazoa > Chordata > Testudines > Cheloniidae > Natator > Natator depressus. The sequence continues at coordinate 77,376,660 of NC_134243.1, forward strand.
AGACTGAGACCAAGCATGTGTAATAACAGGACAAAAGCAATTATTGTTTAGCCCAGTGTCCATTGATTTCCATGGAATTATACCAGGGATGAATTTACGAAATGGTCCCGTATGGTGGTCTGGCTTCTTCCCACATCACCCTTAGCACTAGTAAGCTAAAAACAGCCTTCTAGGAGTAGCTTTTCTGGCCCTCCCCTGCTGCAGTTTCACAACTGCTCCCCAGCTGGCACCTGCTGCTTCGCAGGGGAGGGAGGAGAAGCTGCTGCTCCGTTCCTTCTTCCCTACTAGGAGCTGGGAGCCCTGGGGACAGCAGGAGAGGTGTTCGACCGGCTCTGCCTGAGCACTGGTGCTGGAACAATTTTTACCGTGGGGGTGCTGGAGGCAGAAGCCACGTATTTGGGTTGTGATTGCTACTTCAAGCCAGGAGGTGCAGCAGCACCCCTACTTCCAACACCTGTGTGCCTGGGGCAAGGGAAGCGGTTAAAGTATTGACTGTGGCCCCTGGCCTTGAGATAATTGTCTAACCCCTCAAGGCTGAACATAACTAGGACTGGTCGAGTTATTACTTCGTCCTGCCCGGAGTAAAAGTAAGTGCAGGGGACTGGACTAGAAGACCTATTGCGGTCCCTTCCAGTCTTCCATGTCTGTGATGCTATAAGGCCATTTCTTGGGGCTCTGGTTTCTGAGCTCAGTTTTGGGGGTTCGACAGTGATTGCTGGGTAACTGGGAGGGCAATAAGCTGGATCTTGCAGTACAATGAGCTCATTCTCACCTTGGAGAGAACCAGAGATTTTTTGACATTAAAAAAAAAAAGTTGATGAAATGTTCACTTTGTTTTTCCAAGCAGTACTATTAGGGACTCCGTTTGCAGACTTTGTTTTGAGACCAAAGTGAATTCTTTGGTCAGGCAGTAAGTAGCCCATGTTTTTGACAGAGGTGCATGCAGATTGCAGACTAAATACAGCACAGTACGTCTTTTGTAACAGATGATGGTAAAGACATATAACGGTACGTGAATGTCAACAAAAAAAAACCCAGTCAAATGAATGCAAAAGTTTGCATGGTCTAGGGCCTGTTTACCCCGGCCTTTACCTGCGTTAGGGGGCAGTGGTGAGCTCACTTCAAACATGAATCCAAATCCACTGACTTCGAACACAGGTTGGCTGACCAGTGTGGGTGTACATCCTCTGAAATATGGTCCTCAGGTGATTAATCCAGCCATACTGGCAGGACAAACTATATTATGCATAAGTCTAGCTAGCCCATGGTTAACCATAGTTCCCTAATTCAGTTTAAAACCCAGTGCAGAACAAGGTGCCTAAAGGAGGAATGCTGGGTCCTATTCCCAAATTATACCACAGACTCATTCTGTGGTCTTGTACAAGTCGTGTTAATGTGCCCAGAGCCTCACTTTCCCCGTGTGTGAAGTGGGGATGAGAATATTTCCCTACTCTCCAGGTGCAAGTCCGAATTCATTCATGGATCCAAGGCCAGAAGGGACCATTGTTGATCATCTCTTCTGGCCTCCTACATAACACAGGCCATAGAACTTCCCAAAATAATTCCTAGCACAGAGCTTTTAGAAAAACATCTAAGCTTGATCTGAAAAATGTCAGTGATGGAGACTCTACCATGACCTCAATAAATTGTTCCAGTGGTTAATTACTCTCACTGTTAAAAAATGTGCACATTATTTCCAGTCTGATTTTGTCTAGCTTCAACTTCCAGCCACTGGATCATTTTGTACCTTTCTCTGCTAGATTGAAAAGCCCATTATTAAATACTTGTTCCCCACCTAGGTATTTACAGACTGTAATCAAGTCACCCATTTCCCTTCTCTTTGTTAAGTTAAATAGATTGAGCTCTTTGAGTCTATCACTATCACAGAGTTTTAGTTACCCTTTAATCTTCTCTTCTCCAATTCCTCTCCAATTTTTTCAACTTCCTTCTTGAATTGTGGGCACCAGAACTGGACACAGTATTCCAGCAGCAGTCACCCCACTGCCCAACACAGAGGTCAAATAACCTCTCTACTCCTCCTTGAGATTCCCCTCTTTATGCATCCCAGGATAACATTAGCGCTTTGGGCCAGAGTGTCACACTGGGAGGTCATGTTTAGCAGATTATCCACCATGACCCCCTAATCTTTTTGAGAGTCACTGCTTCCCAGGAGAGAGCCCCCATCCCGTAAATATGGCCGACATTCGTTATTCCTAGACGTATACCTCTATATTTAGCTGTATTAAAGCACATTGTTTGCTTGCACCTTGTTTACCAAGCAATCAAGATGGCTCTGTATTAGTGGCGTGGTCTCATTATTTACCACTCCCTCAATTTTTGGGTCATCTGCAAATTTGATCAGCGATGATTTTGTTTTCTTTCAGGTTACTAATAAAAATGGTAAGTAGTGTAGGGCCAAGAACAGACCCCCACCTAATTCAGTGACGATTCCCCATTTACAGTGACACTGTGGAACCTATCAGTTAGTCAGCTTTTAATCCAGTTCATGTGTGCTTTGTTGTTTAATCAAAGTGTCCTCCGGTATCAAGTCAAACACCTTACAAAAGTCTGCCTATTACATCAACACTATTACCTATATCAACCAAACTTGTAATCTCATTAAAAACATATCAAGTTAGTTGTATTAATGGTTGTAAAGTGCTTTGAGATCTACCCATGGATGGTACATACAGAAGTACTTTGCTTGGCCACTGCTCCTGCCCCCATCTCCACAGCAGCTGAAAAATGGGGGTGGAGGAAGTTTGAATGGATGGAAGAAGAGTGAGGGGGAGAAAAATCCCCCCTCCCGCATCCAGATGATGTTCCCCACCACCACTGCAGTCTGCTAGCCTGTCCCTTCTAGGGGTGGCTTACCATTGGGGGAGAGAGACCCGAAGAGCACAGTTTTCCCCTTTGGAATGCACCGAACTACACTGGTACTAGAAACACCATTTTGGGGTGTGGGGGAGGGAGCAGTTATCCTGACAGCCTTGTCCCCCACACAGCTTTGATTCCCACTCGTACCCTCTGTGCCTTTTGCAAATCAACCGCTGGATCCCTGGTGCAGAAGACACTGCGATGGGCAGTCATCTTGTAAAACCAGACCGATATAGAAAGGAGGAGGTGGATTTAGTAACCTGATCTGCTCAGTGGGCTTTCCAGTTAAAATACTTTTTAATAACAGCCAACCCATTACTGCCTGGATGTTACATAACTGTACACATACATTCCAGTCTGCTAGGAAGCAAAGACGACATTACTACTTTGCCCACCAGCTGTGTGTTCGAGATTTGTTTTCAGGTGAACTTAGCAGAGGATTGAGTTGTAAGAGAAATACCGAGATCCCGTGTGGATATTGCAGAGGAGGTTATTTTCTCTTGACTGAACAGACCCTGCCTACCTCTCAGTTATTTCTGAGCGGTCCCTGACCTTTCAGCCCAAATTCTTAGCTGCTCATTCTTAGGCCTCTCGCTTGCTCTTCTTAATGAGGCCAGGGCCCATAGCAAGCATTCCCGTAATGCTAACAGCTATTCTGGACTCTCAGAATTTCCCAGGGCAGAAGACCGGGCTTCAGAAACATTAAACTACATTCTGGGTTTAAAAAAAAAGTAAATCAAACTTGGAACTTTCTAAAGAGCTTTTCTTAAATCACTGCTCATGCATATTCACCTATTCTAAATCCCTTCTCAACTGGGCTTGGCATGGTGGTCCTGGGCCCGGTTCCCAGGACCCAGAATTGGAAAGGACAGAGAATGAGACTCAGCTAAACGTTGTGGGTCCTTGACAGATCCAGGCTAGGAGCCCTAGATCTGGAGTCACAGGTCTGTCACACTGATTTCAGCTAGGATTTCATAAACTGACACTAATCACCTGTCTGATTTTGCAAACTCCACTCATTCAGAAATCCTGAGTCAGCCCCTTCCGCCCCAAATCATGAGATTGGCTTACAAATCATGAGATTTTAAGTAGGGCTGTCAATTAATTGCAGTTAATTCATGCGATTAACTCAAAAAATTTAATCACGATTTAAAAAAATGAATCGTGATTAATTTTGTATGTAAATGTAAACAAATGTAAAAAAAAGGAATTGCGATTAATCGCACTGTTAAACAATAGAATACCAATTTAAATTTATTAAATATTTTTTGATGTTTTTCTACATTTTCAAATATAGCGATTTCAATTACAACACAGAATACAAAGTGCACAGTGCTCACTTTATATTATTTTTATTATAAATATTTGCACTGTAAAAATGATAAAATAAATAGTATTTTTCAGTTCACCTCATACAAGTACTATAGTGCAATCTCTTATCATGAAAGTGCATCTTACAAATGTAGGGGTTTGTTACATAACTGCACTCAAAAACAAAACAGTGTAAAACTTTAGCGCCTATAAGTCCAATCAGTCCTACTTCTTGTTCAGCCAATTGCTAAAAGAAACAAGTTTGTTTACATTTACGGGAGATAATGCTGCCCACTTCTTAATTACAAAGTCACCTGAAAGTGAAAACAGGCATTCGTATGGCACTGTTGTAGCTGGTGTCACAAGATATTTACGTGCCAGATGCGCTAAAGATTCATATCCCTCTTCGTGCTTCGGCCACCATTCCGGAGGACATGTTTCCATGCTGATGACACTCCTTAAAAAAAAAAAATGCATAATTAAATTTGTGACTGAACTCCTTGGGGGAGAATTGTATGTCCTCTGCTCTGTTTTACCCGCATTCTGCCATATATTTCATATTATAGCAGTCTCAGATGATGACCCAGCATGTTCATTTTAAGAACACTTTCACTGCAAATTTGACAAAATGCAAAGACGGTGCCAGTGTGAAATTTCTAAAGATAGCTACAGCACTCGACTGAAGGTTTAAGAATCTGAAGTGCCTTCCAAAATCTGAGAGGGATGAGGTGTGGAGCATGCTTTCAGAAGTCTTAAAAAAAGAGCAACGCTCCGATGTGGAAACTACAGAACCCGAACCACCAAAAAAGAAAATCAACCTTCTTCTGGTGACATCTGACTCAGATGATGAAAATGAACATGCGTCGGTCCACACTGCTTTGGATTGTTATCGAGCAGAACCCGTCATCAGCATGGGCACATGTCTTATGGAATGGTGGTTGAAGCATCAAGGGACATATGAATCCTTAGCACATCAGTCATGTAAATACCTTGCAATGCTGGCTACAACAGTGCCATGCAAACGCCTCGTCTCACTTTCAGGTGACATTGTAAATAAGAAGCAGGCAGCATTATCTTCTGCAAATGTAAACAAACTTGTTTGTCTGAGCAATTGGCAGAACAAGAAGTAGGACTGATTGGGCTTGTAGGCTCTAAAGTTTTACATTGTTGTATTTTTGAATGCAGTTATTTTTGTACATAATTCTACATTTGTAAGTTCAACTTTCATAATAAAGAGACTGCACTACGGTACTTGTATTGGATGAATTGAAAAATACTATCTCTTATTTTTTACGGTGAAAATATTTGTAATCAATAAATATAAAGTGAGGACTGTACACTTTGTAGTCTGTGTTGTAATTGAAGTTGATATATTTGAAAATGTAGAAAACATCCAAAAATATTTAAATTAATGCTATTCTATTATTCTTTAACAGCACGATTAATTTTTTTAATCCTTCAACAGCCCTAATTTTAAGACTTAATAAATGTTGGGCTCTTTATTTGCCTTCTGGTTTCTGAGCCTTTACAATTCACTTTTTCAAGCTTTTTTCTGCAACCACAAGGGCTACACACTTACTTTTCAAAAACAGAAGCAGAGAGTGGCACATACTCACATGACCCTGGGAGCTGGAGCTTTCAGGCAAACACCAGATAGCACAAGAGCCGTGATGAAATCTTGGGAGCTGGCAACACTTCCTCTTTCTACAAGATGCATCAAGTCCAGGAGTGGCCCTAGCCATTTTGCTGACTAGGGGGAAAATCTTTTTCAGCTCTCAGGCCTCCCTACCCCACCCCCAGTGGCCCAGGACTTGGGAGAAGAGAATAAACCAAAAGAGCTGAGTGGTGTTGCTGAGTGGAATTTGGTGCCTAGAGCAATCACCTTGTTCTCCAGCCCTTAGAGCCAGCCCTGCTCAAGTCCATTGCCCCTGAGTATTTTAGGGGTAGAGATCCCCCATGTCTCCCACCAACCAGACCTTCCACGTTGTGACAGACCCAGACAAGTAGGATACAGGAGTCTGGTAGAAGGCAAATATATTGGCCACTGGATGAACAGCTTCCTGTTCCCTGAGTGACCAGAGAAGGGGCTGCCCTAGAGCAATCAGGAACCTGCCAGAAGCAATAAAGACAAGCAAGCTAATCAAGACACCTGGAGCCAATTAAGAACTTTCTAGATTCAATTATGGCAGGCAGGCAAATCAGGACACCTGGTTTAAAAAGGACCTCCCATCGGTTAGCAGGGGGGCGTGTCAGGAGTGAGAAGGTGTGCTGCTGGTGGGGTGAAGTGGTTAAGCGTGATCAGGCTTCAGGAGGAAGATCCTGCAGTGAGGATAAAGAAGGTGCTGGGGAAAGGCCATGAGAAAGTAGCCCACAAAGTTGTAGCCATCACGCAGCTGATACGGGGAACATTGTGGACAGCTGCTATCCACAGGGCCCTGGGCTGGACGCCGGTGTAGAGGGTGGGCCCAGTTTCTCTCCCCCCCCTCCCCCCCCTCAACTCCTGACTGGACACAGGAGGAGTTGACCTGGTCTGTGAGAAACACCAGAAGGGAAGGTCTAAATTGGAAAAGGATCTGCCCTGTCCCCGACCCACTAGGTGGGACACAGAGACTGCGGGGATTGTTCTCTGTTTCCCCCATGCTGGCCAGTGATGAGGTTAGCTGAATGGACAGCAGGTTTGAGCCACTAGCAAGAGTGGCCAAACTGAGGGCTGCTGTGAATCTCTGAGGCGAGCAAATCCGCCAATAAGTACAGGACCCACCGAGGAAGAGGAGGAACTTTGTCACAATGGACTATGAGAACAGAGACTTTGAGGGCATGAGTCTCCTTCACGTACACTGGTTTTATACCACAGTAGCTCCATTGAACGGAGTTACTCCTGATTTACACTAGTGAGTTGAGAATCAGCCCCTGAAACTCAGTTTCTACTGTTCTGGGGGATGATCTGGGCCACAGTTGACATAATAAAAAAGAAGTTCAGGACAAGGACTTCTTCTTCTTCTTTGTCAAGTGCTATGCAAAGTTACAGGGCTACCTAAACATCAGCATCTCCTGAGCAGTTAGGTATATACATGTACATTGTTTTTGCACCAGCCATTTTATGATCATGGAGCCATATTTTGCACTCATCAAGACCGGTGTAAATCAGCTGGAGTTTTCTGGGCTTTCAGCCTGGAGTAGGTTTGCCATTTTATGGAACATCTCAAAGAGAGTCTCATTTTATTGGTCAGGATTTTAACTAAGTTTAAGAGCCCCAGCTCTGAGAGATGAGAATTGACCTGACACCATCCCCTTTCTGGAAAAAGGCAGTACAATTTGCTATCCCCTTCGTTCTGCCTGGAATCAGCACGGGCTGGAATACCAGAGAATAGCTGGTAATCTTCGCTGGTTGCAGGATTTTAGCAAAAGGTTTCTATTGCTGCTGGAGTGGACAGAGCAGCAGGCCGGGACACAGGCAACCTGAGGTCTGGTCCTGACTCTGCTACTGCTTTTTCTGGGTCACCTTGGACAAGTCACTTCTCTTCCCGTGCCTCAGTTTTCCCCTCTGGGATAATGATTCTGGACCTACTTTGTAAAGCCCTTTGAGATCTGTGGATGAACAGTGCTAGGTATTTTTGTTTAAAAGGGAGTAATATTTGTCTGCTGTACCTCCACGGCAGCATGCTCCCACGCCTGCCAAGGGCTCTCCACAGGTCTGGGGATCCCTGAATGGCAGTAGGTATGTGGGCAAAGGAGCTGTGTTACTGGGTTGGGGGAAATCCTCCTGCCCCAGGACTGCATGGGGGGGGTGAGGCAGAAGAGTAATGCTGCCAGATGCTGCATTGCTTCTTCCCACAGATCCCCCTCAGCAGAGAGGACCCCTGTCTCAGGGAGGATCCTCAAGTCAGCTGTGGACAGAGGAGGCCAGCAGGGACTGAGGTAAGGAAGTCTGGGAACAGAAACATGACTTGTTCTAAGGAGGACATCTCCCCCCCCCCTTGACAGAGCTATGAGGGGGAATCTGGGTCTTCCCTCAGGCTGCAGCTCTCTGTCACCTCCCCCGGACTCAATGCTAGAACATTTAACCCGGCCATTTAATGGCATCTCTGCCAAAGGGATTAGCTTCCATCTCCAGAATCTTTCTGAAGAGCAGGACCTTAGCCAGCTCCCCTGCTGGTGCCAATGGGCCTTGCTCTCTCCCAGTCAATGGGCCAAGTCTATAGACACTGGGGATCTAGCCCACTCACTTGCTTTCCCTTGTGCGGCAGAGGGTTTCCTTTCAGTCAGTGCAGTGTGCGATGAGCAAATCGCACATCTGACAGGAAGAGGCACTTCGAGCACAACGATGGAGGTGGGTTGTCAGCCGTTCTGTCCTGCCTGAGGAATATGTCCTTAAATCAGTGGTGGCCAGGGGTCTCCCAAGCCCTGCACTAGCTCAGCCAGGAGAAATGGAACAGATTCCAGAGGGGAACTACAACCACAGCCCTTCCCATTCCTTGCTTCCCTTTGTCTTGACAACTGCCCTCGTTACCACAGGAATTACAGGCACAAAGGCCCCCAGAGGATTAGAAGACACTAGCCCTAAAACTTTATGGAGCCCATATTCAGGAATGGAGCTCAAAGACACTCCTGCATGGCAATGCAGTCAGATGACTGCTCCTGAGGTCTCTGAGGCACAGGCAGGGCCCGGTGGGGCTCTCCACTGGAAATCGCTTTCTCTAATAGAAATCCTTTGTTTACGGCCCTAATAGTGGCTGTTAAGGACCAGCCTATGCCATTTCATTACAGACATAAATGAATGGTGGCTGGTGCCGTTGTGCCTTGCTGTGCATAAGCCGGGTGATTCCACATGGCAGTTAGGTTGCTGAGCTGAGGTGGAGCGATATATCCTCAATTAATTGAAAACAACTGTGCCAATGATCCGGCAGTTTTGCTATCAGTGGAAATGAGTGTGTGGCGTCAGCACTAATGATGCCTTAGAGAAAATAGAGGAGCATAACTGTACATCCCATGCAAATGAGATGAACTAGGCAATCCAAAGAAATATCCTTCTGGCCTCTACATTGTAGTCCCCTCTCAGCCCCCTTGCATTAGCTTCTCAGTGAAAAGAGATGATGCTTTAATGCCAATGGTCATCAGAGGCAGTTACACCAACCCCACCATGCAAGTGCATGGAGACTGACCAACCTGATCTGACTGAGATCAAAATAGCTTGGCTGGGTGGGATTTTTCTATTTTTTATTGCTGTAAGTAAACAGTGACGATATATCAGAATGGTCCCCAAAAACCCATGGTCAGCTCTGGTTACAGGGCCTGATTTCAAAGTTTGTTGAAGTCAATGGAACTAGTATCAGGGTAAAAGTTTCAAAAGTGCCTAATGCCCAGATTGTCAAAGGTATTTAGGTGTGTAATTCTCATGTATTTCCCTTAGAGGATCTGGGCCTAAGTGATTTAGGAGTCCAAGCCCCATTTTCAAAAAGTGACTTGGGCATTTAGGAGACTAAATCCCATGGACTTGCAATGAGACTTAGGCTCCTAAGTCACTTCAGTGCTTTAGAAAAATTTTCCATATTGTCTTCAGAGGGCTTTGGCTCAGGCCCAATCCCCATTCACCCCATGGGTCTGATACTGCGAGGTGCTGCGTGCCCTCAACTTTGATTGGAGTAATAGGCGGCATACTGTAGGAGTTGCTCATAGCCATGCAGGACTGGGGCTCACATGGAGAGATGATGCATGTTCGGGAGTCTGGATTCTAGTCCTGGCTCTGACATAGACTTACTGTTGGCCCCTGGGCAAGTCATTTAACTTGGGTGGGCCTCAGTTTCTCCTCTCTCCCTCCTCCCCCCCCCCCCCGCCTTCTGTAAAATGAGAATAATAGCTCATGGGGATAACCTGGGGCTTAATTTTAGTCAATGTTTGTAAAGTGGTTGGAGCGTCTTGGCGGGTTGGTGCTGTGGAAGTTCAAAATATGTTCAGGTTCAATGCCAATTGGGTGTGCCGTGCAATGGGTCCAGACCCATGTCAGGGAAGGCACTTTATAAAATCGTTGTTAATAATAAATAATAATAATGCTTCCCTAGATCATTGAACATATTGGGGTCAGCTCCCCAGCGGGAGTAAATCGATGTAGCTCTATTGACTTCAGTGGACCGACAACGAGCTGAAGATCTGGCTCATCCAGTCCAATGGGCACTCAACCATCCTGCCACAGTGGTACGCAATCTGGCGTGCAGAGGGAGCTGCTGGAAGGTAGATGCCAATTGACCAAAGGAAAGTCTTATAGTGTCGTATTGATATTATTCTTACAAATGCAATAAAATTAAAATAAACACAGATGTATTCATTGTTTGCTAAATCAGTCAATCAACCTTCAATACATTAATTGTATTGGTAGTAAACTGAGTTCTTGCCAATTTATGCTTGTCATTTTCACATCAAGAAAATATTACAATCAGATCTCATAGTTTATGCAGAAAATGTCAACCTGTCACTGCGTGAACAATGTAGCAGATTTGGCTTTTGTGTTCCTATTAATACATTAGGTATTATTATAATGGAGTATTACAAAGTATGTGCATGGGAGATCAGATGCACTCTATGCTCCTGAGGCTCACGATTTGAGAGCTGCCATTCCTGAAGAAGTCAAACTTCCTCGGCGCTCTTGGTTTCCTTGCCCCTGCAGAAGTCCCCTTCAGAATCAATTGCCTGTACCAGGTGACCCAGGAAACACTCTGCTGGATGGAAACACTGGGGACGCAATGTCCCGTGAGTGGCTAGTGTAGTGTCTGAATAAGCCCATAGTGTGTCTGCTTGGGTCAGCACTCACAGAGGAAGGGGCAGTTCTGGGAACTGGCACTAGGGGATGAGTATCTGAGAGTTTGGTGATGAGATTTTTTTTTTTTCAGTTATACTGTCATAGATAAATAACTATGGTTATACTTGTATAACTCCCTATGTGGGCACTCCTATTCCAGAATAAGCGTGACGTTTCTCACTGCTTGCCAAGCGACATAAGCTGAATTGGAAAAAGGGGGAATTGGAATAAGGGTGTCCACATCAGAGGGTTAGACCAGTATAAATATAAGGGATTAAATTCACCCCTTACCTTGTACCAGTCTAACTTTCCTGTGTAGATGAGCACTTACGCTAGGTTGGGAGTTCCAATTCAAGCCATCTTTTGGCAGTTCAGTGGTCTTTTTTACAGGTGTATTCACTTTGGAACAGTGCTTAGTGGCCAAGGACCAAAGGTCTATATAGGAAAGTTATAACAGTATACAGTAAGGTGTGAATTTTAAGCACTAAAGTTACACTGGTATCATCACCGTGTGGACATTCATAATCTGGTATAAGGAGGCCTTTTTTCCAATTCAGTTTATGTAGCTTTGGAAGAGTTTAAGCTAAACCAAAAAAGCCACTCATTCTAGAATAAGAATGACCACAGGGGTGTTACACTGACATAACTATAGTGGTTTAATGATACAGCTGAAAAAATTCCCCCTGTAAACAAACCCTCAGAAAACCAGTCCTATATCTGGCATTAATTTGCACCTTTGCTGATGAGCGGCGTCTTGTCACTGTTTAAGTTCCTCGTTGCCCTTCGCGCAGCCCCAGGTGCTAAGCTGGATGGCGCCAACATATCCTTTTCCTTGGAATTCAGTCCCTGGCCACCACAGCTCTGCCCTCTCCTCATTTAAGTCCCTTCACAGAAAACACGTCTCCAAGGGCGCTCCGCCACGCTGTTACGTTCAGTTGTCGATTTACTAGCTACGGAACAATTCTTCCTCTGCAAAAAGAACAAAGAAGCTGGGCAACGTTCAAGCGGTGAGACTTCACCTCTGAGGCCACCACACCACCACCTTGTTTTCGCCCTTCATCTCTCTCCAGAAGCCCGTCTCCATGTAATGGCCTCCTGCTGTTCTCATCGTTCGGACCCTTGGCACGGGACTATTTTCATCCACTTTGTACAATGCCCTGGGCATCTGTGTTGCCAAGACCATGTGTTGGGGGGGCATGCGGGGGGGTCACACCTCCCCAATTTGCTGCTTGGCTTGTACTGAGCATGCTCAGTAACACTGCTGAAGCTGGCTGCCCTCACACTGCCCCTCCCCGCCACACGATTGGCAGGCATGGGTCGGCTTTGTATGATGCTGTCTCAGCAACCAATAGTAACTTTCTGCTGGAGCAGGAGAAACTCAGCGAAACCCCCTCCCCCCCAATCCCATCATCTGCCATCATGGGCTACAAACAATACCACTTTCCCTCAGAATTTTCTTGGAACATTGCTGACGGGACCATATTGCCCTACAGCCAATTGAATCCCATGATATCACTTGCCAGAGAGCTGAGCTGAGTAATTCATTGCATAGTACAGCTACTGAATTACATAATACCTCATCGCAGGTTAGCCCCATGCCTGTAATGCTATTACTGGCTGTACTGTAGCATAGAGCGTCTGGGGGTAATAAAAGATAGCGATGAGAATGAAATGCAAACTAATGACTCATTCAGATCCTGGCCTTTTTGAAGGCCCAGCTCCGTTATGACAAATTAGTGCAGATGTGCAGATGGGGAAGTAAGGGGAGCTGCTAACCCTCTGAGTGCAAGAATAAAAAGGAAGTCCCAGGCCAGCCTTTCCCTTCTATTAATGCAGACAGAATGAAATCCAGCAGAGTCCTGGCTGACTACGGGAAAAAGGGAAGCTCCCTTCTCTGGCAAAGACTGCATTTCAGGGTTGCTTCTTTCCAACCAGAGTGGCTAGTCGAATTTTGGGGCCCTTGGGATGTTCAAATTGGGAGTAAAAATTGGTCACAATCAGGTATTTCTCTTATGCTGTTTTGTTTATTTACAAACCAGGTACAAAGTCCTGGGTCTCTGAACACTGGTGGAACCAAGAACTAAAGGAGCAGCTGCCTAGCTTGCAGCCCCAAGCCCCTTTAGCCAACAGACCCCAAAACACTCTCTCTAGCTTTTTCCAGCATTATACTGTGCTCACACAGCCCCCTGCTTAGCTTTCTTGCCTCTGCCCCTCTCCCTGTTCTTGCCTGTCCTCAGGGTGTGTGTGCTGTCACACATCCACATCCACCTGGCCACAATGGCCAGTGGCACCCGCTGCCAGTTTCTGGGCACTCTATTTGCCTTTGTTTTAGGTGGGGCCCCTTCACTGTTTCTTACAATGATCTTAAATGGCAGACTCGCTCCCACATCAGTTTGAACATGGTTTTAACTCAACCCTGTTAAAACAGGCCATTTTATCATTTGTGTTACATGTTGTCATGACAAACTCCTCTGTTAGTTCATGTGCAATCGATGTGCGATGAATAGATTTCAGTTGTAGATATACGTATAGCAATAAGCAGGACAGGAGTATAACAGTGGTAACTAGTTAGGTGTGATAAGTGTGTATCAGGTATGTAAGTAATGTGATGCCTATAGGCTGAGGCCTGTAAGATCTCAGCTTGGTCATAGTAGGCTTCAGGGGTTTTGACATACATAGGTGACCCACGAGTAGAATCATAGAATATCAGGGTTGGAAGGGACCTCAGGAGGTCATCTAGTCCAACCCCCTGCTCAAAGCAGGACCAATCCCCAATTTTTGCCCCAGATCCCTAAATGGCCCCCTCAAGGATTGAACTCACAACCCTGAGTTTAGCAGGCCAATGCTCAAACCATTGAGCTATCACTCTTCCCCCCCTCCCCCCCCCAAAAAAATTTGTAGAATATCAGGGTTGGAAGGGACCTCAGGAGGTCATCTAGTCCAACCCCCCTGCTCAAAGCAGGACCAATCCCCAATTTTCACCCCAGATCCCTAAATGGCCCCCTCAAGGATTGAACTCACAATCCTCGGTTTAGCAGGCCAATGCTCAAACCACTGAGCTATCCCTCCCCATGTAACCCTATGTCAGTCAAGTTACAAGATTACTGTAAAGAACATGATAACAGGTGATGTTCCAAGAAAATATACTGCACAGTGTACTTGTCTAGACCACACAAGGCACCTGATTGTAACGTCATAGAAAGGTCTGCTCTTACCGTGGGTTACCATGGGAACATGTTTACATAAATGTTTATAAGAATAAGGGGAACTAAGAGGACAACCTATAAAAACAGGGCTCCCCAAAACTGATGAGGTGTACAAGTACAGATAAGGAAAAGGAAGTTTGCACCTTCATGCATATGCATAAGGTGGTAAGCGTGGTCATAACAACAAGATAAAAAGGGCTCCCTGATATGGATAGGGTAGGAAGACTCCAGCATGAACTACCCCCTCCATCAGTGACCACCTGTTGAGAGATCCACCAGACTCTACAACATCTCTGGCAAAGAGAGTATGAATACAGCAGTAACTATGGCATGGGCTCTCTCGGGGTTTGTGCATGTGGTTGTCACCTTAATCATCTGCTTTGTAAAATTTATAATACAAACAAGACTTCTGTCCTGTCACTGTGTTTGTGGTGACTGTCCTCGGTCTCTGTGTGTTCTTAGAGCCTCCCAAGCGAAGAGAATCGTACAGGGTAACTTTCACCCTGTTGATCTGAAAACTGTAGTACCATGGGAGCTGAGCTCTCTCCCTAGGGACACAATAGTTTATCACAGAACTATCCAAGCTATTTCAAATAAAGGCTACAACCCAGAACAAGGTTTCACTCAGCTCATAACAGTAGACAAAGGAGGACACAAGGCAGTTAAATGGTATGAACTGCTCTGTAGCCACGTGTCTAGTGGTTAGGTCAGGGAACTCAGAAACCAGTCTCTTGGATTCTGTTTCTAGCTCTGCTACTTGCCTAGCTGGCATGTTCAGAGGCTTGACTTATGGCTGGTCTATACTTGAAACTTTAATCAACCCAGTTATGTTGCTCAGGGGTGAGAAAAATCCAGCCCCTGAGCAACATAGTTAAGCCAACCTAAGCCCCTGCGTAGACAGCTCTTGGTCGACGGAAGGTCAACTAGCTACCCCGCCTTGGAGAGATGGGTTTACCATACTAACGGGAGAACCCCTTTCCGCGGCCGCAGCAAGTGGCTGCACTGATGTGCTACCGTGCTGCAGTTGGAGCTGGGCCACTCTCACATGTTAAGTGTGGACATAGCCTGAGCGTTGAGCAAGTACCTGGATTCCCAGCATGTTTCTGGGTGCCTGGTGTTAATGCTGATGCGCCCAGCCACGTGCATCTCAGAGACAAACCCTTTCACCCAGGAGTTGAGGTGAGCTGGGCTGCGTGAGCTGCTGGTCCCAGCATGGGAGTGCTGGCAAGGCTGGTGGGCAGGACACTGTCACAGGCCCCTGACTGTCACCCTGGGTCTAATACGCTGGGTTTGTTGACCTTCTGGCATTGTTGCAACTGCCTCTCACTTCACTCCAGCTTGTTGTGAATTGGGCGAGTTGCACTGGGAGGGATCCTTTATGGTGGGATGGGAAGCTCTCTCTCTCTCAATTTTGACACACTGCTGGATGAGGTGATTATTGCCAGAGAGTTTAGTTCTTTATCATACTATACAGGTGCATTGTATAAATTGAAACTATAAACATGAGTCGGGGCCTATTTGGGTCTGAACCCTCCATAGTCACATCTATACGTAACTGTATTGCAAAAGCAGCAAAGAGTCTTGTGGTACCTTATAGACTAACAGACGTATTGGATCAAGTATAAGTGCTTGCGTAGATTGAGCACAAGTTTGCTCGGTTCTGAGCGACTTCCACTCGTTAATAATTATCCACTGCCTTGGAAGTTGAGGGTGTTCGGTATCTCATAGCTCAGCTTCTTGCAGGATTGGGCCGCTAAATGGGGCAAGTTATAGCAACGCTTTTTATAGCAAAGTTTTTGGAATCTGAGCTGAATGTGTCACCACTGGGAGAAGAATCCCATCCATTCATTTGCTGGATGCTTCCTCTTATTAAAACCCCCGAGATTCCAGGTGAGATGAACTGCAAACTGTTTGACTTCAGCTGTCCCCTCCCACATCTTCTTTTATCTGTCGTCCTGAGCAGACAGGGATGGAGATATGTCAGGCATAGAGGGACGCCTAACAAATCCAAACCCCCACCTGTGATGCAGATCATTCACAGGCTAGAATGCGATGTAAAGGAGTTAGGTGCCCAACTTCAGTTGCTTGTTCTGAAGATTTGGATTAGGCTCCTGGGAAATTCCCAGCCTTCACAAGCGGGCGGATCCCACGGCTCTGCTCCCAATAGCCCCTCCGGGACCTGTCACTTTGGACCTGGTGCAAACACCCAATTGCCAGACCAGATCAGACTAATGGTCCATCTGGTCTAGCAACTTGTCTCCAACTGTGACAGCTGCTTCCAAGGAAAGGGCAGAAAACCCCATAATGAACAATCACGGATCGTACTGTAGAAATGATAGACAATTATGGGCACAGAAACCCATCCTCTCTGCAGCACTCACAGATATCGTACAATTTCCCTCCAGGCCATTCCCTCATGTGAATTTACCCTTCAATAGACAATATTCTGGATTCTAAATGTTGGAAAACTTGAATCCTGTGCAGTCCAACACACCTGAACCAAAGAGAGGGTTCTGAGGAGCATAGTTTGGCCCAGACCCAAACTTCCACAAGTTCCAGGGAAGTTTGGAACTGGAGGCTTGATGCAAGTCCCATCCCTTTTGTACGATAAGATCTTTTCTGCTATTATTTCTCTGCTTTAAAAGATAGTGTAAGTACCACTGGGTAACAGCAAAACTCCTATTGACTTCAACATTAGCAGTGTGGAACCCAGTAGCTCAAACATTGTTAAGGAGACTATCCCTCACCTGGAAAAGATTTTCCTTTATAACCAGCTCTACATACAGATTAAATCCTACATTGGATTCTACCTTTTTTTGTAAATATTTTATTAATAATACATTAGTTAAGGAATATAAGGACAATTTCTTCTTACATTTTAACACTAAAGAGTATTTGTGAAGTAAGAATAGTCTCTGAAGAAAGAAAGTTATAATTAAATACAGCATGGAACCAAATACAATCTTTTAACAAGATGAAGTTCTGGTTACCTTTCCTTATGCATTATGTAAAAATAAGTATATTTCATTTAATTTTTAAAATATTAGCAAGGGGAAAATGATAAAAATAGAACTAGACTAAACATCTCTTTTCTAACTAGGATACTGGTTAGAAAAGACACAGGGATCCCTGCAAAGGGATCAATTTCTATTGAGAACAAAAAACATATATAGTGTGATATAGAAATGCTCACTTTCTTATAAAGTGTCCATCCTGGGCAGTTATCAACGTTATTCGTTATTTACTTTTCAAAAATCAGAAACCCTCGAAGGTTACAAATTATCTCATTTGTTACTATTTAAACCAGAACTTTACTGTCTGTGAAAAAATAAACAAAACCAACCCAATGAGAAAGTTGACAACCAGATGTTTTTAACCAAGTCATGTTTCACATGAGAGGAAATTCAAAGAATCAGAATTGTGACTTTCACAGCAGCATGGGAACTATATAGTTGTGTAACCAAATGGTGACATTAACACTACAAAACTCACGTTGGGGAGACACATTTGATATTTAAACAATGTACAAACAAGAAAGATAGGCAAAAAGCTGAACAGCAATAATCTTTAGTGTTACTGAAGGAAAGCATGGGTGGGTGGAAGAAAAAAAAAAGTGCTAACTTTTAGTAAGCTACATGAAATCTGACGTGTAATTAAAGGTATCAACCTTTTTTTGTGTGTCTGTGAGAAAGGTGCAAGAAAGCTACTTACTTCTGGAAAACATTTCATGATACAAAAATATATGCACTGGTTATTTCAGCTTTGTACACAGAATGCATAATATTAACCCATTGCTCCAGCTTTTAGTCAACAATGCGAATATAAAGGCCTGACACATGTATAATAAGTGCAGGGGCCAGGGAAACAGCCACGTACATTAGGATACCTCCCTAACCCAACACTGAACATAACCCATTGTGTGCGCTAATGTGGAAGATCATGTTAAAAAGTGACTTCAGTACAGTTTTGGGGTCAGGCCCTCAGCTGGTGTAAACTCCTTGACTTCAAGGGAACGATACTGGTTGACACCAACAGAGATTCGTTTATTTTTACCAACCCAGGGGCACTGCAGTATTCTGATGGTCCAGTGCTGTAAGTTTCATGCTCTGGAACAATTCGGTTTGGTGGAATAAGAGTAGAGAGGAAGGTTGGATGCAAGGAAACAATGCAAACAATGCAAGTTTCTGCCTACACAATAATGGTAAGTAGCACAAAGAGAATCATTTACACTTTTCATAGCATCTTTCCTCTGAGGATCTCAAAGCGTTTAACTAAGCTGCACAAAACCCCTGTGAGGTAGGTTTGTACAGATAGGGAAACCGAGGCACGGGAAGGTTACGTGACTTAACCAAGGTTACATAGCAAGTCAGTGTGGTAGAGGAGGCAAGCAGAATCCAGAACTCCCTCATGATAGTTCTATACCCTATCATGAAACTCCACTCCCTCCCCGAATGTGAATTAAACTAAAGAGTTGAGATGTGCAGTCCCTGAAAGGGTCAGATGAGATGGTGGTTGAACAAACAGCATCAAGCATTCCTGTCAGGTAAAATGCCCCCAAATATTATACATCAATTTACAATAAGCCAATAGTTTCTCCCTTTATTATTTCCAATTGTGTAAGAATCACCCCAGTGTTTGCTCCTGGGAGCTTTGCTTGTGTCAGGCAGCATGACTGGGTCTTTACAGAACATAGGAAAGGGAAATGATCCTTTCTCAGACTTTTACTCTTTGGGATGGGGAAGGGAGGAGGGTTAGTACACTAACAGCTAATCAGGTCTCTCAATTTCAGAGGCCTGAGGAAATCAGCAGTAGCTATTGGCAAGTGAGAAGAGGATGCTGTATGAGACATTCACGGCAATCTGAGCATTTAGACCGAGTCAAGATTTAAACAGAAAGCTGGTCTTAACCTTAACTATAAGTTAATAGCAGTGGTCCATTCTAGTAAAGAGCCTGATTTCGAGACTTGGCTTCCTCCCATTTTGCATCCACAATTTAGGAGGGACAAATAGGAACATCGGAAATGGCTCATACCAGTGAATGATTCATCTAGTCTGTAATCCCATCTCTGACAGTGGCCTGTACCAGATGCTTTGGAAGAAGGCCCAGGAAGCTCCATAGAGGCCCATTATGGAACTATGGTGCATCTAAGGAAATTCCTTCCTAACCCCAGGCAGCTAGTGGTTGGTTTATGCTCCAAAGCAAAAAGGGTTATATCCCTTTTGTATTTTTATCCTATCTAATGTAATTGTGGGTTGCTCTTATTGTCCATGGAAATATTTAATCTTTGGATTTTCAAGCCTGCTAAGCTCTTAGTAAAATATCCTGTAGCAGCGAGTTCCACAGCTTAATCATACGTTGTTTAGAATGCATTTCCTTTCATCCACTTCAAACTGGGTGCTATGTGTCACCCTGCTCTGGTATTATATGAATAACTGAGGAGGCGCTCCCAACTAACCTTCTCTATGCTACTCTTTATTTAAATACCTGTACCGCATCCCCTCAGATCTGCCTCCCACTAAACTACGGTGCCAACTTTAACTAAGCTAAGTAAATAGTGCAGTATGTGGACTACTCCATTCTACACTAGATTCCATTCATTAGCAAGCCCTCCGCTGCCCGCCACAAGTGGGCCACTCTCTGGCTGTTGCCAATAAGGCAGGTTTGCGGGGCTGCAGCCAGGGAAGGCAGGTCCCAGAGTTTCCTTCATTGTCTGCAGCCTCACAAATCCGCCTGTGGCCGGGGCCTTTCCTCCAAAAGCAGTTCTCAGTAAGCGACGTCCTGCTGCCAGTATCTGCATCCCATTAACATTAAGGTCAATGAGACAGGGCTGGTTCCCAGCAAAATGTTGCTATTAACCGGGCATTGTTAATATCAGGGTTGCTATTAAGCAGCATCCACTGTGCTTTCCTAGCCTTAGTACAGGGAGTACTGCAAATACGGAGGTTAGCTCACTACAAATCTTCGTTATCTATGGGAAATGGTGAGCTTTTCACCACAACTGTATATTGCTCTATTTTATTCTAATCTCCTCTCAAAGCCTTTAATCCTGTTCTGTGCCTTTCTCTGCACCCTTTCCATTTCTCCGATATGCTTTCTGAGGAGAGGTATCCAGAGTTGAGCACTGTCTCCAAGCAGAGTGAGTATCATTGATTTGACAATGGCACTCAGTATTTCCAGCATTATTCTCTATCCCTTTCTTAATTAAGCCTAACATCTGGTTTTGCTTTTTTTTTTTGTCTTTTCCTCTCTCTTTTGACCGCTGCTGCTCACCGAGCACATGTTTCCATTGCAATGGCTCTTATTGGCAGCTAGGTCTATTTCCTGAGTGGTTCCAGTTAATTTAAAACCTATCGACACGTATGGAAAGAAATGCAGGCATGGCTGAGGTCATTAAGACGTGATTGGCAGCTGCTATCCCACATGGCACTGTAGACAGTGGCACCTGCAAGTATTTGCCTCACGAAATTGTGAGAGTGTGAAATTTCCACCCACAAAACAGGAAGCCAGGTGGAGGCCTCATTCAGAACCAGGCACATACCACGTGCCTCGAAAAAGGCTCTTTTGGAATAGCAGAGCTACTCATTTTTTTAAATTTAGTTCTTGAGCTCAACAGCCCCCTTCACTGACCCTGTCATCCCATGGTATTGGGGCGGGGGTTCCTGAGGGTCTAACAAATGATGGTTATGAGTGATCAGCCTGTTCAACAGGGATCTCAGGGTGTATCTGTACGGAGAGGCAGTGAGCAGCAAGCTGGGGTGTAGCGTTCTAGATTGCCGTGCACACAAAGTCCCCTAGTGCACTTTGAACTACTGCAAAGCAGGGCCACAGGGTAGCAGGGTCCACCCGGCCAGTTAGTGTGCAGTGGGCTGGAGCGCTGTAGACTGATACCCCGGCTTGCTGCACAGTAACTCTCTGTACAGACTAGCTCTCGTGCTGCTTGCTCCTTCAGTGTGGTGGTGCTGGGAACAATGCAGGTCGCCTTTCATACCACTTTGCAGCTGCTCACAGAATGACATTCAAGAGGCTACTCTAGGCTCCAAACTGTCTTTGGGGCTGGGCAGGGAATGGAAAGACAGAGCTGTGACAGACACCACTTACATTACTGGGGCATAAGTTATATGCTAGAGAAGGGTGGCCAAAGGCAGGAGAAAGCAAGATCCTCAGACTCAGGTTAGAGCCTACCAGGGCCTGATCCATTGGCTTGCCTGCGTGTTGGACAGGGCCCTTTTAACACACACACACACACACACACACACACACACACACACACACACACACACCCCCGGGTTCCACTTGGAATCAAAGGGAGCCTTGAGTGAGTAGCCAGGGCAGGATCGGACTGCTCAAGAGGGATCTGATTCATTCCTTGACTTGCACCAGTAAATGCCATGAACATGAATGGGAGTTACAGGCACGCACCATGGAAAGACAATCCACTGCAGGACGGGAGAGTCCCCTCTCTCTACACCCTGTCAGAGTTGATGGGAGAGGAAGGCATCCTTCATATCCATCCACGTTACCAGAACAGAGGAAACAGTGGCCTTTGCGGACTCTTGTCCACGACAGTCACTGCCAATGGGACATTTTGCAAGCAAATAATGATGAAATAAAGGGATGCAGTCAGGTCAATTCAGCTCCAATTATAGGGCCAGACTGCAGGGCTGCCCATGGAGTACAGGGTTCCCCTCTGCTCGCAAGGGTGATCCTGTATCACAATCTGGACTGAGATGTAAAAACTTTTTACAAAGCCTCAGATCAGCACAAAGGTCTCCATGATATTTTTCTGGCTAATTCCAATGGAAGCAGGGTTTGGGGTTTTTTTTTGTTTTTTGTTTTGCTTTGCTATTTAACCAACAAATGGCTAAATCCGAAGAAATGCTGAGCATCTCCTCAGCACCCGCAATGTCCAATGAATTCAATGGGAAATGCAGATCCTCAGCACCTCTCAGGATTTGGCCCAGTCTGCAATGTTCGCTATTCAAACATGGCTGTGTTTTGAGAATCTGAAACTGAGCTAAGACAGGGTAGGAATGAAGGGAAACTAACTCCTTTCTTTTCAAAGGGTCAAGCGGAGAGAAATGCCCTCAGGAAACAGTCTAAATAATGAAGAGTAAATGAGATTATTTAAAATCTGTGATCATTCAAGGTGCTATTTGAACAAGAATGAACGTTTTTTTTAACGTGGCTCTGTCCCTTTAAGGGGACAGCCTCGCGCCGAGCAGCGGGTGCGAATCCCAGCGGGAGGAGACACACTCACACTAGCGGCCATTGACCTAGCATGCTAAAAATAGAGCGGAGTGTGGTGCAACAGGTTAGCTACGTGAGTACGTGGCATGGGTCTGTAGTCGGGGAGGCTAGCCCCTCCCACAGCTCGCCTGCCCGTGGCTACACTCCATTTTTAGGGCGCTAGCTTTATGACAGCTAGTGTAAGCAGAGGTGATGCATGGCGGGAGGCATGTGGGGTCATATGCCCGTCCCCCCCGCCCAGATTTGCAGCTTGCCTTGTATTGAGCATGCTCACACGAATTGAGCATGCTCAGTAACATTGCTGAAGCTGGCTGCCCTCACTCTGCCCCCCGCTATCGGCAGGCACGGGTTGTCTCCGAGTAAGTCAGTATCCTTGAGCAGGAAAGCGGACGCCCCAGCTCGAAGGCCAGGCACACCCTGAAAATCCATTTTGGCCAAGACTGTCGGAAGTGACTTGTGATTTTGGCTGCCGAATTTGACCCACTTTAAAGGGACCCAATTTTCAGAAACTGTTTTGTACCCACACTCAGGCAATCTGGCCTCTTTAAAGTGTCTCTTTAGTTGGGGTTGGACTAGATGACCTCCTGAGGTCTCTTCCAACCCTGATATTCTATGATTCTATGTCTCATGTTGGGCCCTAACAAACTGACGCTCCCCGTTTGAAAACTTCAGCTCTTCATTTTCTTTACCAGCATGAGCCCCTTAAAAACAAAATGCTGCCAACCATCGCCCCATCTGCGATGGCCTTTTTGCAAAGCACATGGTTCTAACGGCCAAACACGCCCAACGCGCCAGTCCTAGGGCAGGTGGTCCTGCCGTAATGTATTCAAAAGAAAGAGAGAGACTTGACACCTGCAGCACTATTCATTAAAAAATAGTCAAAAACCAGTGCAAACATATTCTTTAGAAAAAGGCAGTATAAGAATAAGTTAAAAACTAAAATGGACTATAACAAAAGAGTAAATCTACTGCTTTTTTTTTTTTCTCCAACAGACATGAGGTAGTTGTGTTGTTAAGGAGGAAAAAATAAAGAGAGAAGTAGTAAAAATGCTACTCTAGACCACACGCTACTCCACTTTATAAAATTAAATAATATAAAGATGCTCCGAGGAAATAAAAATACATTGTCGTACATTAAAAGGAGAGAGACGTACCTAAAACGATAGGTACAAGAACCTACATAACACAAAGTCCAGCTTGGTGAAGTGACCGAGACGCTGAAGAAGGTTCTGTGTAGTACAAGTTGTTAGAGGCACTCGCAGAGTGTGTAATAAAAGGCCACTACGTCAGCCTGCTAGTAATGTTTACCGGGGTAGTGTACAAAGGGATCATTAAAATCATTTTAACCATGGGTGAGCGGAGAAGGCCGCTGGCTACGGCTAATTGCCTTTCGGCTGGTGTTTGTCTCAACCCCTTTGGCTGCGGCCCTCCCTGGCGAAGAGCAACATTGGAGAAGATACGCTTAATGTATTCTCCCTCTTTCTGCCGTGAAAAATGTCCCGGCACTCCCCAGCATGGAATAAAAGGAAACAATGGCGCAGGCTGCAGGCAGAAGGTTCGGTTTTAGTCACTTCAATGGGTGTTGGATTGGGCCCACAGCAATCTACATATTGATTTATTTCATGTGAATTTAGGGCTGTTCATCTGTCCAGGAACCTGAGTCTCTAAGGTGCTAAGCACCCTCAGCCCCACCGAATTCACTGTGAGGTGAGGGCACACAGTATCTCTCCGGATCTGGCCCCCAGTAACTCACACCTACTTCTTCTAGCTCTCCCATGGTCAAAATCAGATTAATTTCCTCTTTAATGGTTATGGACACGCGTCACGTTCTCAGATGCTGAGGATGAATTGATTAGCGCAGAGATACTACACAGAGGGGCGTCCTGCTGGCCTGTGGGAAAAGCTTGGCACTTGACTGACTGTACATTCCCTCTGTCTTCTTGAAGAGAGTCCGAATCCCCGCTTTCCATAGAGTCCAGACTTTCTTCGTGCTTGTGGAAGCCGTTGGTGAGCCCATGAGAGCCGACGGCTTCCATTTTGTTAGTCTTTCTGTCAGTACTTAACATGGCGTCCTGAGTCTGAAGCTCAGGTTTGCCTTGGCAGTCCACGAATGCTATGCTGACATTCTGCTTGGCGTTTGGGGAGGTTTGAAGGGGCTGCTCATCAGAGGGGACGTTTTCTGGGCTGTGGTCCTCAGGATCCGTTTCTTCAGCGTCCAGCGTGTGAAGCTGAGAGTCGCAGTCTCTGTCAGAGGCTGAGAAATCGGAATGGACGATGACCTCGGCTTCCACTTGATGAAGGCTGATGGGTGGTTGATTTTTCATCACTTCATTCTGTTAGTAAGCAAAGGGAGAAAGTGACTAAATTCAGATCGTTCGGCCCCTGGATCCTGACAAACGGAGAAGCCCTTGTTTAACTGGGAGCGCGTTAGTAATCCCATTGATTTCAATGGGCCTACGCACATGCTTAAAATTAAGTGTGTCTTTATATGCCTCAGTGGATTGGAGTCTTAACGCTGTAACATGAGCAATAGCCAAAGTAGTCAAAGACAGAATGGCTTTATGGCATAACAGAAACAAGAGCATTTTGCTCAGAAACAAGAGCATTTGCTCTTTTTCAATGCAGGCAACTTTTCCAAGCTTCTCTTTTCAGGTCTAAAGTCAAGAGATGCTATTTTAACCCAACCAGATTTCCCAAAATGCCAGCTGAGTTTAATTGCATTTTCCATCAGCTTTTGGTAATTAATGCTGGAAATAAAGCATGCAGCTCAGAGACAGAGCTCACTGTATACCCAAAACCAAATACGTCATTTAAAAAAATAAACAGCCGGCTGTGTCATTTTAAAAGACAAACAATCTAACAAAAGCCTATTCAGATCAATAGCCTCAAGCACTTCCGGGCGCTTGTCCACATGGTTTTAGATGGTTGTGATTCCATCAGTGATTTCAGGAAAAAAATATTCTGGGTTTTGAGCTTGGCAAGTGAGCAAAGTTGGAATGGTTGTCCCAAGACTCTGTTATAAAATGTATTTTCAAATCTGAAGTCAACACACGCAGGGCATGACATTTACCCTCCCCGCCCCGAGTGGATTGCTGATCCCCAGTCCAGACGCTATGCGCAGAGCGCTCATTTATAACAGCGGAAGCATTCTCTCTGGAATGAGTGTGGTGAGCATAACAGATTTCACACTGTAAAGTGGGCAGGGGGACTACTTCCAGAAACGTGTACTCTGCACTTATACATCACCTTCCATCACAGGACCTCAAGATGCTTTGGAAGCCTCACAACACACATAGCTACAGGTGGGGAAACTGAGGCACAGAGCGGTGCAAAGACTTCCACAGGTTACCCAGTGAGTCAGCAGCAGAAAGGGGACTAGATTCCAGGATCCTAGCAAACTGTACCAGGCGGTGGCTTAGAGGGATGGCCAATAGTGTACAGAGACATTAAGTGGATGGATAGCAGTATGGCCAACCCCAAGCATTCAAAAATAATGAATCTGGCTTCAAAAACTAATGAGAGTTTAAAAAATGAAAAGTGTGGGGTTTCTTTTTATTTGCCTTTGGGTTTTGAGCCTTGAGAGTTCATTTTTTCAAGCACGAGGGGCTCGAAATGTACCTTTTATTTTTTAAATGTAAGCTGAGATTCTCACATAATCACATGACTCCAAGAACTGGGACATTAAGAAAAAACCCCCAGCAAATATAGCAACTGACAAATTGTGAGAGTTGGCAATGTTATAATAATAACAGTAGTAATAACTTGCTCCGACATAGCACTTTTCATCAGTCAATCTCAAAAGGAGATCTTTACAAAGGAGGTGAGCATTATTACCTCCATTGTCGAGCTGGGGAAACTGAGGCACAAAGCATTGTAGTAACTTGTTCACAGGCACCTAGCGTGCCAGTAGCCAAGCCAGGAATAGAAACCAGATGTCTTGCGTTCTAGTCCAGTACTCTGTCCACAGGGCGACATGCCTAGAATAACTTGGATGCCTTCAGATTCTTAAGGATATTCCCCAAGTCCTTATCAATTATTGAAATTGGGACACGTACATTACAACGATTCCACAAGGCCCTCTCCCTCCAGAGACACAGGCTGAGATTTTCAAAAGTCCTAGCGATTTTAGGTGCTTAAAGGGACAGATTTTCAGAAGGTGTGTGCTCAGCGCTTTCTAAATATCAGGCCCCTTTGTGGCATCTGAAGTTGGGCACCCAAAACATGAGGCACCCAACTTGACTATTCATTTCTGAAAATGTTGGCCGCAGTGTACAAAGCAGAACAATATTTGCAAGTTACCTCAATCCTATTCTGTAATTTGCAAAAGCTGTTATAAAACAAAGCACTCAGAATTGGAAAAACAGAACGATTTCACTCATGCAACATTTAAACAGTGTCCTATGTTCTTGGGTCCTTTGCATTTATTTTGAAGCAGGGTGTTACTATATTAGACTAAAATTTGTTAACTAAGCAGATTTCTCTATTTTGGAAACCCATCGAGAGTCTCCTAGACAATTAGCTTTAAAATCTTTTCAATGCTTATTGCCTTTGCTGGTTAACAACCTCATTTACTGAAAGGAAACAATCCACAACAAGGAAGTGAACTATCCTATGTGTAAACTTTCCAGCTTCCTATTTAAGCCAATTTTGTGTAACATTTACATATTTTAACACTTCTCTCCTTTTGTTGACAAACTCTGATGGGTAGCTAAACTGTGATGTAAATGACACACTATAATTGGGTTGTAAAACATTGTCTCAACTCTCTACACAACATTAATTACATCCTGTGTATAACTGATTTTCACACTGCTATCTAGGAAGGAAGCATAGGATAGGTGGAGGTACTTATTAGAGGAGAGAAGACAAACAGGCAAATCTCTTGCTTTACAGAATCAGCTGAAAAGAAAAAAGAAAAGGAGTACTTGTGGCACCTTAGAGACTAACCAGTTTATTTGAGCATGAGCTTTCGTGAGCTACAGCTCACTTCATCGGATGCATAGCATCAGTTTATGTCAAATTGCTTCAATGGAGCCTTGACACAGATTATGATATTAGCAACTGCTTCATTGGAATAGATCTGTATTCCCACGTTTGAGAACGCAACATCAGAAATGTTAATGTTGATTTTCAATAAGTCTTGGAACACTGGGGAAGTTCTAGACGACTGGAACAAAGCAAATGTGCCAATATTTAAAAAAAGTTAAAAGGGATGACGCAGGTAATTATAAGGCTTGTCAGCCTAACATCAATCCTGGGCAAGATAATGGAGCAGCTGATAATGGACTCGATTAATAAAGAATTAAAGGAGGGTAATGTAATTAACCCAAATCAACACACATTTATGGGAAACAGATCCTGTCAAACAAGAGCATGAGTTTGGTTCTTAGGGTAAAAGCACTGATGTAATACTTTTAGATTTCTGCAAGGTGTTTGACAGTACTGCACAACATTTTGATTTGAAAACTAGAACTATATAAAATAAACATGGCACACATTAAATGGATTAAAAACTGGCTAACTGATAGGTCTCCATATGTAACTGAAAATGGGGAATCATTGAGCAGGTGTGCTTACAGTGGGGTCCCGCAGGGATTGGTTCTTGGTCCTACACTATTTAACATTTTTATCAATGGCCTGGAAGAAAATGTAAAATCATCAGTGATAAAATCTGCAGATGACACAAAGACTGGGAGGGGGGTAAATAACAAAGAGGACAGGTCGCTGATTTAGAGCGATCTGCATCACTTGGTAAACTGGGTGCGTGCAAACAATGTGTTTTAACACAGCTAAATGTAAATGTATACATCTGGGAACAAAGAACATAAGCCATACTTACAGGATGGGGGACTCTATCCTGGGAAGTAGTGACTCTGAAAAAGATTTGGGGGGTGTGGTGGATAATCAACTGAACATGAGCCCCCAAAATGACTCTGTGGCCAAGAGCTAATGTGATCCTGGAATGCATAAAGAAGGGAATCTCGAATAGGAGTAGAGAGGTTTTTTTCCTCTATATTTGGCACAGGTGTGACTTCTGTTGGAATACTGTGTCCAGTTCTGGTGCCCACACAGGATGCTGATAAATTGGAGAGGGTTCAGAGAAGAGCCAGAAGAATGACTGAAGGATTAGAAAACCTGCCTTACAGCAATAGACTCACAAGCTCCATCTATTTACCTTAACAAAGAGAAGGTTAATGGGTGAGTTGATTACAGTCCATAAGTATCTACATGGGAAACAAATATTTAATAATGGGCTCTTCAATATTGCAGAGAAAGATTTAACACAATCCAGTGGCTGGACATTGAAGCTAGACAAATACAGGCATAAATGTATAATGTTGAGAATAATTTACCAAGTATTTTTAAATCAAGATTGGATGTTTTTCTAAAAGATCTACTCTAGGAATTTGTTTTGGGAAGCCCTACGGCCTATGTTATGCAGAAGGTCAGACTAGATTATTACAGTGGGCCATTCTGGGCAAGGAATCTATGAAACCTGAATTTTCTCCTGAGCTGTAGACTAAGGATAATGGAAATTGCTTTACACTACCTTTCAAAGGAATTTAAAACAACCCTAGATTTTTGACTCTTTCTATAGGCAAAAATGCAATTCGTTCTCCAGGTTGGAATACATTAGATCTTAATAACTCTCTATGCTGAGTATTGTAGATCCTAACTCATTTTATGTGTAAGTTTACTGCACTGCTACATAAAAAAGCCAAATCTGTTTTCTTGAGCCTGAGCACTGCAACCTCTCCATCTCATTAACAAGGAATCTGCTCCACTTCCCCCTGGGCCACCGATTCAAGACCACAAGGACTGAGGAAAGTAAGGCAGTGAGAACATGGGGATTGCTGGACCTTTGAGAGAGACACAGAGGACTCCCTGAAAATAAAACAACTTTTCCCCACTGTTACAAAGTTCCTTCTCTACCTTGGTGGGTCTTGCGCTTATTGGCGGATTTGCTCGCCTCGGAGATTCACGGCAGCCCTCAGTTTGGCTGGTTTTGTGAACCCACAGTCCAGGTCAACTCCTCCTGTGTCTGATCAGGAGTTGGGAGGTTTGGGGGGAACCTGGGCCCGCCCTCTACTCCGGGTTCCAGCCCAGGGCCCTGTGGAATGCAGCTGTCTAGAGTGCCTCCTGGAACAGCTGTGCGACAGCTACAACTCCCTGGGCTATTTCCCCATGGCCTCCTCTCAACACCTTCTTTATCCTCACCACAGGACCTTCTTCCTGGTGTCTGATAATGCTTGTACACCTCAGTCCTCCAACAGTCCGCGTTCTCACTCTCAGCTCCTAGTGCCTCTTGCTCCCAGCTCCTCACATGCGCTCCACAAACTGAAGTGAGCTCCTTTTTAAACCCAGGTGCCCTGATTAGCCTGCCTTAATTGATTCTAGCAGCTTCTTGATTGGCTGCAAGTGTTCTAATCAGCCTGTCTGCCTTAATTTTTTCCAGAAAGTTCCTGATTGTTCTGGAACCTTCACTGTTACCTTACCCAGGGAATAGGGTCCTACTTAACCTGGGGCTAATATATCTGCCTTCTATCACTCTCCTGTAGCCATCTGGCCCGACCTTGTCACACCACATACGCAAATCACACGTGACATACAGTGTTATACTTGGGCAATGGAACAAAAACCATAATCAGCAAACTGAGACTAACTCTAAGGGATAAATATTTTCTCTCCCTCTACAAGCAGGGAAAAATATGAAAAGACACATAACAAATGTACCGTAGTGCACAAGTGGCTGACACTAAAATACTGAAGACACCCACCGTAACAGCATCGTACACCAGGGCTTGTAGCAAAAGCTTTTGTCCTGCATTAGAAGGCGGCTTCAGTGTTCCATTCACAGCAGCAGTAGGCTCCTTTGTAATGGCATCTCCACATCTGGCTATGCTACTTGCCCAGTTCTGATTAATTGATTTATTCCATGTAGACTGCAGAATAAAAAGGAAAGCAATGATCAGATTATTTCCGAGACACAGATTTGTATCCCTCCAAACCTGAAAGAACAGGCAGTTCAACACAAAAAAGGAAGCTGGAGAAATGCCGTATGGCTTAAAGATGTCGGTTAAATGCAGCCAACACACTTTCTAATGACGTCACAATAACACTAGCCCTAACAAATGGACATTATTACCACAGGACACGGGGGTTTAGAGCACTGATCTGTTATGGTCCGATGCAGAGCAAGTGGATAATTGGGATTTTCTTAGCTCTGACACAATATTTCTAATACCGTTCTTCCTGTCACATTACGAGAAGAGCTCATTCTCCAAATCTAATATAGGGGTCTTTGCTGATTTCATAGATTTTAAGACCAATAGGATGCAATGTATCAGGTAACACAACACTGCATGCATCTTCCTTTTGAAGCCCTAATTCAAAGCCCATTGAAGTCAGTGGGAAAATGAAAAGGAGTACTTGTGGCACCTTAGAGACTAACCAATTTATCTGAGCATAAGCTTTCGTGAGCGACAGCTCACTTCATCGGATGCATACTGTGGGAAAATGCTCTTTTATCTCAATTGGTTTGGTATCAGACCCTACTGCATGTACATACCAAGACACTAGTGGATCGGAGGCAGTGGGAATAATACTCTACACTTCAGTAGCTATCTTCCTCTAACGATCTCAAAGCACTTTATACAGGTGGATAAAGATCTCCATGTTACATGTGGAGAAACTCAGGCACAGAGAGGCTAACTGACTTGCCTAACATCTAATAGTGGCTCAGTAGCAAAATTAGGAATAGAATGCAGGTCTCCAATACACCACTCTACCTCTCTTTCTTAAAGTTCCCCTGTGACAGTTAGAATCTTTTAGTATTTTATTATTCGAGCTTTTCCATTTTGCGTGTCTTATATAAGGAAGGATCCCATTTTGGGCCAAATCTTCAGCTGATCTTCTGTCCGGCTTCCTCTTGCGTGTGCATAGGCAAAAACTGCACACTCACATCTATTCACCCATGCTTTGCAGGGACAAAAACCTGCACGGACAGCTTGAAATGTTTAACACCTATAGAGTGTGCACCCGCAAACTCCATTAAGGTGAATGGGTTTTTCAGGGGTACGTTTTAACCCTTGTGCATGCAGAGGTGTTCAAAGATGTGGGTAAGCATCTGCACCTGAAACATGCAGCTCACGTGTGTGTCTGTGCATGCGTGCGTGCACAATTTTGTATTACGCACGTAGAGACTGAGGGCTTTATATCAATGAATTCTGCTACTAATCTCATTCCAGGAAACCTGGCAGTAGCAAAAGCAGATGAAGCAGTTGGTTTACTTTTGAAATGCACTTTAATAGAAATTGTTACACGCTGGCCAATTTATATTCACGCACTTCATTAGCAAAATGGTTAACCACATTCAGCAGCCACAATCGATACATACACGCAGTGGTGACAAGTTAATGTCAGAGTTACTTTGTATTATACCAAAATGGAATGGTCTAAACCAATCAGAGGGCTGCATGGTTACTGACTCACTGATGGACATCATAGTTTTCGGCACTCAGACACTATGCAAATCCCTGCACTCTCATTGGCTACTGCCCTTAGAACTCACCATCCACAGGCCCACCACAAACAT
This sequence comes from Natator depressus, assembly GCF_965152275.1. Lineage (NCBI taxonomy): Eukaryota > Metazoa > Chordata > Testudines > Cheloniidae > Natator > Natator depressus. Next base: position 77,408,689 of record NC_134243.1, read on the forward strand.
AGCTGCCACAACTTCTCGTTTCATCCAGCTAACAGAAGACGAAAAACCCAATTACGTCGCAAAAACATCTCACTGTTAGACATTTCAGTATAATAACCACAGCGCAAGGTGCTTCCTCTTGACCCAATAACAACTGTCTTCTGGGCTAACAAGCCACCTTTGACCTTGGAGTTACTCAGCTCACAATAGAGTTATTACCTCATAAATAGGAAGTACCTTCATATTATTCTCTATTCATGTTATTTCACGGTATCACAGTAACTCTTCTGGAAGAAACAGTAACGATTATTTGCTATCTATGAGAATAAGCAATGTAACATTTTCGTTTAGGACTATGAACGTTATTTGAGAAGTAAATGTACCATAGCAATTATGGACATTTACCCATAACACATCGGCTAATTCTCTCCAGGCTTGCCTGGTATTATACTAGATACCACTATTCCCTCTCGATGTTTTAACTACAATACTTTTTGTGATGGAAGGATGTAAGCCAAAACTCGAGTTCTAACGGTGCATCATTATGATTATTTATCTACCTCTGTAAGTGCACAGGGCTGCGCAGTAAGAGAAAGCGGACAAGTAATGAATTGGTCTCCTACTTTGAAAGGCTGCCTAGAACAACTGGTTAAGAATTTATTTTCCTCTTTCATGAAAAATGTCAATGAAAATAATTTTTTTTAATTGTCTTTGACATTTGTCTTTGAAAGGTTTCATGGGATTTTGTAAAAGATACTTTTTTCATCAACCAAAAATGGAAAAAAAAAATTTAAATTTTTTTTTGTTTCATTTGGTCAAAAAGCCAAGTTTTTACCCTAAATAAAAGTTAAAATGAATTTCTTTGCAGCAACTGTTTTGTCTAGGAACAACATAGGACATCTGGTGGGTCGCTTTGACAGCTATGGCAATTTCCTGCAGTATCTTTGGGAGCTCTCACTTTATTAAGTTTATGTATCACAATGGGCCAGGAATTGTTTGTAACTCCATGGGGGATGGGAACCACAGACCCCCAGGAACTAAGAACACTGTGGGGTGATTAGGCACATTCACTCAGGGCGTAATGCCTCCACAGAGGTATCATCACCTGGAGAGGCTTATATATACTGGTTCAAACTGGAGTCTCCAGAGACCAGCAAAGAAAGGACTTTGGACAAATAGCTGAGTTTAAACTGACTCAGGTCCATTTTTCTGATCCACCAAACAGACAGGACCTTCTGCCTAAGGAGGGCTGCAGTCTTTCCTGGGAGAGGCTGGAAGATTTTGGACTACTGAGGCCCCATAAGACTGATGGGTGACCTCTGGGAAGCTTTTAGCAGGTGTATAGGAACTCTTATTGTTGCTATTATGTTTTCTCCGTAACGCTTTCATCTTAAAAAGAAATGTGCTTGCTCAGACCAGGTCTACACTACAAACTTATGTCAGCATAACTACGGTGCTCAGGGGTGTGAAAAATCCACATGCCTGAGTGACACAGTTCTACCGATCTCACCACCGGTGTAGACAGAGCTATGTTGACAAGAGAGTTAGCTACCACCTACTGGGGAGGTGGATTAACTATGCAGATGGGAGAAGTTCTCCCGTCGGTGTAGTAGTATCTTCACTCATACGCTATGGCAGCGCAGGAATGAGAGATGGGAATAAGCTAGCAGTGACATTTGGGTTGAGCAAAGGGGGTGGGAGGCCATGCAAGAGAAAATTAGAGCCTAGATACGGAGAGAAGCTGATTTATGGGGAACCTTCATGGTGGGAGAAGGGAATAACGTGGATTCTATTGTGGGAGAATGCATCAACTCCCCACCGGGAGAAATGTCGGGCCAGAAAGAAACCAGGAACAGTTCTAACCTATTGAAAATTAATTCAGTGATAGAAACAAATGGCCTTTTTTGGAAATAAATGGATCTTTCAGTGCTGTCTGATGGCATCATTTACTTTGGTGATTGGAACAATCAGTATTCTGCACTACGGAGAAAGACTCACCACACAAGTACACTATCAAGGCACGTTCAAGCTGAGGTATGTGTGAATGGATTCCTGCTTAAAGTTAGAGCCCGGGGAAAAAGGGTGGTAGCTTCACCAATACAGGGGCACAAAATTTGGGGGGGTTCTTTTTTTTTTTTTTAAAGCAGACCACCAAGCTATTCTTAGTAGAGCTTCAAATCCCCCAGGCAACCAATGTTACCTTTTTTGTAGATCTAATTAAATTATATGGGCTGAATGCAATTTGTTCTGGGTTCTCATGGCTTCCCTTTGCAATAAACTGTTGAATGCACACCTCTGTGCATGGGAAATGTGTGCCTTTAAGAGCTCAAATTATTTCACAGCTCAGACTATTAGTTCATGGACAGAGGTAATTTCTTTGCAGGGCTTGATTTTACTGGGCAACCTTGTGTTTATGTGGACTCACCTTGTTACCAAAAGCTTAGTGTGGCTACAGCCACTCCTCTTTCTGGCCTGGAGCTTAAGCAGAAATGTAGCCCCATTTTTCTTTGGTGGTCTATTTGTCCCACAAAGAATAAATTCCCTGAGAACAGGAGAAGAGCATGGAGGTGGAAGGGAGGGAAGCTGTAAGGTTTAAATGGAGGAGAATCTTTCTCTCTCTCTCTAGTTCTAATGCCCAGTGAGTATAGCACAAAGCCAGTGTCTGGCTGCAAGAGCAAAGAGGCTTCTGACACCAGTGTGACCTTGTATGAGTCATTTGACCTCCTTGGGCCTCAGTCCATCTGGCTGGAAACGAGGTAGCAACGCAAGACCAGATGTTGCACGGAAGCCGAGCATTCCAAAAAGTCAGTCACTTACAAAAATCAGACGTTAGACCACGTTGTCGGGGCTGGCATCAGGCAAATAAAAACAAAACGCTCATGTGCATGCTTGGGAGGTGCTGAGCGCCCTCGGCCCACTTTGACTTCAAACAGCAGCCGAAGGTGCTCAGCACCTCGCAGGATGAGACCTCTCTAAATAATCATTGCTTTGCACAAAAACCTCTAGGGGCCAAACCTTGCTCCCACTGAAGTCCCATCGCTACGGGATCAGGCCTATAGAGACCAGCTATCAAAGACGTTGTTTATGCAGCAATGAGCTTCAGAAAGAAAGATCGTCAGTCCAAAGCTGTGGATTTCAGGTGCTCGTTTTCAAAACTGGAAATATGCTGATCATGGTGACAGCACCTCTGCTAATGGTCACTTCTTGTACATTAACAATACAGTCTATTCTGGACCAATGCCTCCTGCCCCTCTCCCTTGTTTGGGTCAGCGATAATTAAACTAACTGTAAGTAATGAGAAAACAGACAAGTGATCACATATAACTGGCTGGGATGAAACACAATAAGGAATATTAATAAATGAAACAGCATTTAATTACACTAATTTGCTCCTGCTGCCATCTGAATGGGTTTCTGCAGATAGGCCAATTACTGGTGGATTACGAGCTTTTTCCAGAGAACATATCATTACTTAGCAAATAAAGTCTGAATGTTTCAGACTAGAAGGTATATAATACACACACACATGGCCACATGTGCAATTATAGATATCTGCATGCACACACACACTATCAGAGATACCTGCACACACATAACACACCCCTACCCCTTGCATACCCGCACACTCCTTTTGTAGGCTTCCTGTGCAAACCAAAAACGTGGAAAGAAACAGCAACCCCGGTGCAATCCCCAAAGGAGTAACTGCTAGCGGAAATGTCAATCTGCCATGTTTACATAGGTTTTGATGACTCTGGGAACAGACTGTTCAGCTCCGGTTGAAATTAGCTGTGATGAAGAGTAAAGTTTTTTTGTACCAGTTTGCTATTTTCAACAAACAAACAAAAAACCCCATCCACTTCACCACGCAACTGTATACCATGTTACTCAGGCAGGTTCCATTTACAAAAAAATTCCCTCCTAGGGAGCTAATATCTCCTAGGTCAAGCACTTGCAATTAGCTCCAGGTCTGTTTGTTGAAGCTTAGTTTCAGAAAGCTGGGGGAGAAGTTGCAGGAAGTCAGGAAAATGGTCTCTGGACTTTTTACAGAGTATTAGCTAAGGAGCGGTGTGTCAGTCTCAGATTTAATTTAGAGGGGCAAAAAAATCACTCTCTGAATAATAAACTGTTCGTGTCAAACAAGAGAAGGAATACATAACCATCTTCCAATAAAGGGCCGAGAGCAAAGACATTTCAGTTTCAGCTAAACTCATCAAAGCAAATAGACTTTTCCCCTGTAACCTCTTTGTAGTATCAGCAACTGCTGGTAAAGATGGTATTGGTTCACGTTTCCTTCACCAGCAACAGCTTGTGATTTCCTGCAACTCTGTTAGCTGGAGATCGACACTTAGAATATGTACATAGCCATTTATACCCTGAGTGTCAAAGGAGTCTAAAGAACACTGCCTCTCACATCATCAGCCCACCCTGAAACCTTATTTGCTTTGGGATCACATCTGTTTAGACTCAGTTTAAATCCCGTGCAAGACAACGATGGGAAATTTCAGCCGTGCCCATTTTCGGGTTAAGAGCACCCTGCTGAAGAGAGTTGATTCATTACAGAAGCTGTGCCTCAGTCTGTAGAAGGGGGTGCAATGACCCCATGTCATGCAAAAATACAGACACCGTGGTAGGCAGCAGGGATAGAACCCAGGAACATTGGACCCCAATACAAAAAAAAGCTCAGGCCTCTACCACTTGAGATAAAGGAGACTTTCTGTTAGCTGTCAGCAGGAGTAAGGCTCTTATTTAGAACTGGTTGGCAAGTGTCCTCCTCGGCAAATTTCAACTAAAAGGGGAAAAAGTGGCCACACTACATCTCCCATGATGCACCACTCTCTACCCTCTTCCTGAGCCTCTGTAGTGCATCAAAGAAACTAAAGTCCACTGCGGAGCATGCCCTGTTAAGAAGAATGGAGGCGGCATGAGGCAGCCAAACTACAACTCCCATGAGGCACTCCAGTATTGTCTCCAAATCAAAATATGTTGGGTGTTGGTGTTGAAAATGTTGGATTTTTGAGCATTAAGTGTTTGGACGAAGAGTTTCCATGGCAAGCGTACAAATTTTACGAAAAATGTCATTGAGTCAAAACCAGTTAAATAGAAAATTTTCAATCTGCCCCACCCAGTAGAGGGAGACAGAGCTGTACCACCCTTAGCCACTACATTACAAGTATCATTTATCGCCTGTCCTGTTGGATACCAAAGGTAGTGGTGTTTAGGAGGTGCATTTGGGAGGGAAAGGGAGCTGTGGGAGATGGGTCAATGGCAGGACTAGTTAGCCTGTTGGCGCATCCGCAATTCTCCCAATGACAACTGGAAACCAGCATTTGAAGAAGACACACTGCAGGACGGACAAAAAACTATCCCAAAATGGGCATGACCCTCCTCTGGCAAAGCAGGTGCCAGCATTATGCAGGAGCGCCACCAACTGGCCTCTGCTGACAGCTCACCTGCAGTGGCAACCAGCTCTCATTACAGCTGGGCGGTTCGAATGTTTATTTATAAGCAAGAAGAAAGGATGGCCTTGTGGTTAAGGTACTGGGCTGGAGAGGCATGTTCAATTCTTGGCTCTGCTAGAGGCTTCCTGTACATAGTGTCTCCGTGCCTCAGTTTCCTCATCTGCAGCATGGGTATGATAAAAGTATCTCTCTCTAACTGTGTGTTGATATGGAACCTAGGGCAGCAGAGGCTCCAGTCTCAATTGGGGTATCTCAAGGCTGTGGTAATACCATAATAAAGAAAAACCAAAAGGGAAAGCCCTAAATATGACTGAATGCTAAACCAAGAGCCTCAACGTGAATTAATGGAGAAAGAACGTACAAGCACTGAGAGCAGCTCTTTGAACCCAGCTGTAACTTCAAGCGCAAGGTGTTCACAGAACAACAGATTTCTGGCTGAATGATTTCGAATCCAAGAGCCTATTTACTAATTTTAAAGGTCACATAGCCGTGTTACTGCCAATTTCGTGGCATCCCAGCTACATCAAACTGTGTAAGAGTAATTGCAGTAGCAACATGTGCTAAGCCTTGAGCTGTCAAAAGATCCGGATCAAGAATAATACCAGATTGCACATATAGAGCATATTTCAGCTGGGGATCTCAAAGTATTTTAAATCAAGAAAGCTCCGTGATAACCCTGGGAGGCTGGTAAATGTTATTAATTGTATTCACTTTACAGATGGGGGATTGTGGTACAGAGACGTGTGTGAATCGGTGGCACAGCTGAAATCAGTACTCCAGAGTCCGTGTGGCCAAGTGGGTAGAGCATTGGATTGACACTAAGACGACCTGGGTTTTATTCCTGGCTCTGCCACTGCTCTGTTGGGTGATCTTGACCAAGTTACCTCACAGCTCTGGGCCTCAGTTTCCCCATCTGTAAAATGGCACTAATGATGCTGATCTCCTTGAAATCTACTGGGGAAAAGCCCCATAGAAGAACTAGATCTTGTTACTGGCACTCCTCTGCCCCAACCATTAGGCTGAACTCCCTTCCTGTTAATGTCAAAACCTGCCAGGAACGGGCTGGATAGCTCAGGGGGTGAATGATGCAGCCTTTCATCTCTAGTTAAATGATCTGAATGCAAACCCAGCACAGTGCAGTGAAATGAGCTATCTCATTTCAGTTCCTAGGACAGGAATTCACATCCTTGCTGGTTATCTGACGGCATTCACAGCATAGAGGGTAAGGAGTAACTGGATCATGGAGACTGCCCTAGTCTCCTGTCCCTACATCCAGCTCCCTGCAACCAGGTCTTGCTTTAAAGCACATAGGCGTGGCAGGAAAGTCTGCCCTGCCGGTGTCATGCTGCTCCCATTCCCTAGAGAGCCAGGGGATTTCTGTCTCCAAGTGATGCCCATCTGGCAATTGCTATCATTTAATATCTTGCAGCCCATCTGTTGCACAATGATCTAGAGCTGCAAGGATGGATGGAGGGATGACGCAGTGGGCGAGAATGCGCACTGCCACGCACAGACCCAGGTTGCGAGCAGCCCAGGGGACGTCACTCCTTGGTCGGACCTGCGCTGGAAGCAGGGGAAGGGCAGAGTGCAGCATGCATTGGGCTCTTGCATCCCCTAGTGGCCGGTTACAGGCTTGGAGAAGGAGGAGGAAAAGGAGGAAGAGGCTTGCCCGTCCAGCTACAGTTTAATTGCACTGCTCTGAGCTATGAGGGAGGAAGTATCCCTGCACAGAGCCCCAAGTGGCTACAAAAGCCTTCTGCTCAGCAGGCAGGAAGGCTTCAATTTCAAGTTACTGCCTGAGAAACATACAGCTCCCTAGGAGTGGGCAGCAGGAAGATACTGGTAAGTGGGGCTGAATAGCACTTTGGAGGGATGATGGGGCACAGAGATTTTCACCTCTGGGTCACTAGTCTGAGATGAGTCAAGTTGCTACCAACTGAGGGCTGTTTGGTGCAATGGGCTTGGTGGGTCTCAGCCCAGTTCCCGGGGGACGGGCACCCACATCACAAAAGCCACCAGCCCAACTGGCAGCGTCGTGGAGATGGAACGACCTCCTCCCTGCCAATGGTCAGGCTGGAGGTGCAGGAAAGGCAGGGAAGCCGAGGGTGGGGAGGTGTCATGAGCGTTAGCCCTGTTCTGTGGGATTCCATGTCTGTCTCTGGGGTGGCACTCGGCACCTCCCACCAGTGCTGTGGCCTCATGATGTTTACTAGAAAAAGAAATCTTAAAAGAGAGCGAAAATTGCCTACAGTGTCCCTTTCATCTGGAAAGAGATCAGGTCACCCCACAGAGCCAGCAGTACCTCCGGGGCTTCAGACACAGGGTCGGAGAAGATGAACAAATTCTAAACTCCTGGCGAAGGTGCAATTTCCTACACAAACGAGACTGGATCTCTTCTCTGCTGAGTGGGGCTTTCCTGGGGTCATTCTTCTAAGTCCCCCACTTTCCTGTTGTTCTACTGCTTTCCACGCCAGGGGTTTTCATAGCCTCACTCACAGCTCAGAGCAAAAATCCCCTCAGCACAGCAGAGCTCGGTCTGTTGCACAGTGGACCAAAACCCACGGTGGGACTCTTCTCTCCACTCCGATCTCCATGGCTCCTAGCCGATGTATTCACACTACCTGCGGCAGCAGTATCTAGGTTAAGCACTCATGTAAAGAGCTGCGCAGGGGATGCCATCTGCCGCATGCAACAACCAATGTATTCTGGCATGTGTGCTTGAGCCCCATCTCCTGGCACCTTGTTGATCCATTACCTATTTACAATCTATACAGACACAGAGCCCTCTTCCAACAATTTGGATGCTATCTCTATCTCTGCAGTTACAAGGCTTCTGCCAGCCATGCCCCTTCATTCAGTTGTTCACCTGAGTACCGATGCATTTACAGCTTAGCGTCCGCGCCACGCTAATGCCTGAAGAATTTTTATGTTATGGTCTGTTTCACTCTAGAAATTTCAGAGAAAGAGAGAAATGAGGAAAAGCCAGAAAGAAGAAAAATGCTTCTCAGTTCGACAGCACCTTCCATCGGAGGCTTGCAAATCACTGTGCAAGCCTTCATGAATTAAGCTGTACAGCCCCTTTTGGTATTTACAGGACTCAGTTTCCTTAGGATGGGAAATGCCATGGTAAATTTAACAGTTGCCAAGGAGATATGTCCTGATTTTAATGATCACTACTGTAGGAAAGTAGCATTATCACCATTTTATGGTTGAGGAAACCAAGGTAGGATAAGTTAAGTGATTTGACAAAGGTTATTTAAAGAATCTGTCAGAACTGGCAACAGAGTTCTCATCTCCCGACGCACAGCCCTGAGCTGTAACTATAAGGCCAGGCCTCTCTCCAGTGACCAAAGAGCAGAACACTACATCTGCTGGAATGATGGTCCCCATTTTCTAAGTTACAGTGTCCAGATGTACATGCTCCTGACTGCATGCACACGGCACCTGGGGCATGCTCACAAATTGAGTGTAAGTGCACAGGTTAAGTTTGGAATTTTGGAAGCATCTGTACAAGACACTAGCTCACTCCGTGTCGTGATGTCTCCCTCCACTGCCCATGTCCAGCAACTACAACAGCCTGCTCCTCGCTGCCTGCTAAAGGAGTGGGTAGGGTTTTGTGCATTCAGCACTGAAGATCCTGGTGCAGTCGACGCGGATGACCATGCTCTATATGTACGCAGCCAGGCTTCCTCACACGTGCACTTTTGAAGACACGGATCCTTACGTTTGTATCCATTTCTTTGTAACAAAATAATGTCCCGATTCTTCCAGTGAAAACCTTCCAATACACCAGCAGGGATTCAAAAAATATCATTTCTTTAGCATTCGATGGCGTCCCCTACCAGACTGCTCCAATGGGGGACAGGGCGGGGGTGGTGGTAGCTACTTAGCGGCATTGCTGTCACGTGATACTAAGGGGCAGAGCTAGAATGCAGCTAGGGAAGAGGCGAGAGTCGTTTATGAAAAAAACCCTAAACCAGGAACAGGTCACGGTTACGCCTCTTCTCTGGCCCCCACCACCATAGCATCTGGGCTAGCACCTCACCCCCCTGGCAGAGGCTAGTGCCACCGGGGAAAGTAGGGCCCCGATTCAGCAAAGAATGTAAAGCACCTGCTTGACTTTCCACATACACCTCGTTGCTGAATCAGGGGCCAGCACGGCAGAGTTTACAGGATGCTGACTGTGTCCAGCCCCCCGCATGGGGTGGGGTGCGTGGGAGAATGCTTGCACTCTCCCCTCTTGCACACCCATGCTGGGTCAAGCTGAGATAAGCCCCAAGAGTAGCTCTGCAGAGAGTGCAGATACTTAATCTATCCGATCTGCTGGCAGATTTCATTCCAAGCACGTGCACTTTTCCTTGGCATCCTCCAGGATACTGCATACGGCTTGCTGTCCAGTGGTAACACAGCTGCCCCAGAAATATATTACTGACTTTCTCAGAGTACAAGAACCAGGAAGTTACTGGCTGTCTGAGCTTTGTGGTCACAGCTCTGGAGGCTGCAATCTTCTGGCCTTTTGAGACTAACGCTCCTGCATGTCTCCTGCTCACCAAGCCCAGGTGGCTCTCCAATATAATTTCATGGAGGAGTCAGGATTTCTGGAGACTAGGAGCAAATCCAAGGTGCTGCAGATGACAGCACAGCATTTGAATAGAAGCATCTACATCTCCATGGCATAGACAGTCCAACAATGCAGGCAGCAAGACCCTGCTGAGCTGCCAGAAGCTATGGCAGACTGGGACTGAAAGGGAAACCCTGGATGTAGGAGCATTAGCCAGCCTCCCACTCAGCAGATTAAATTGTGGCCAGACCGTACACTCTGCAAACCTTTGATCCTTGATAATCCATCTGCCGAACGCCAAGACAGGACTCCCAGATATTGAGATTCTGAGGCCTTAAACTCTCTGTAGACAAACCCTGAACAGACTGTGATTGGCATTCGTGCTCCTTTGGGGAGCAGATCTTGCGTTTCTAGAGATTAAATTCCCGCTTGGGCAGTATCCACAGAAGGATCCGGATTTATTATCCCCAAAAGGCAGGAGGAAAGTGACTCAATTGAGCAGAAAGTTTTACCTCCAGGACCCTGAATCAGAGATCAGGGGCAAAGTAACTCTTTAAAGAAAAACATTTGTTCCTCATTTAATGGAAAGGGCTGTTAAAAGGGGAGGGGGGGGAAAGCAACCCAACGCTTAAATAGAAAAAAGAAAAGGAGTACTTGTGGCACCTTAGAGACTAACCAGTTTATTTGAGCATGAGCTTTCGTGAGCTACAGCTCACTTCATCGGATGCATAGCATATTGTGGAAACTGCAGAAGACATTATATACACACAGAGACCATGAAACAAAACTTCCTCCCACCCCACTGTCCTGCTCGTAACAGCTTATCTAAATTGATCATCAAGGAGGGCCATTTCCAGCACAAATCCAGGTTTTCTCACCCTTTCCCCCCCCCCCCCACAGACACACATACAAACTCACTCTCCTGCTGGTAATAGCCCATCCCTCTTTGAAACCTCTCTTTATAATGCGCATGATGACTTTGTCCTTACCCATAACTATTTTACATTTGGGGACAATGTATACCTTCAGATCAGCGGCACTGCTATGGGTACCCGCATGGCCCCACAGTATGCCAACATTTTTATGGCTGATTTAGAACAACGCTTCCTCAGCTCTCGTCCCCTAACGCCCCTACTTTACTTGCGCTATATTGATGACATCTTCATCATCTGGACCCATGGAAAAGAAGCCCTTGAGGAATTCCACCATGATTTCAACAATTTCCATCCCACCATCAACCTCAGCCTGGTCCAGTCCACACAAGAGATCCACTTCCTGGACACTACAGTGCTAATAAACGATGGTCATATCAACACCACCCTATACCGGAAACCTACTGACCGCTATTCCTACCTACATGCCTCCAGCTTTCACCCTGACCACACCACACGATCCATCGTCTACAGCCAAGCTCTGCGATACAACCGCATTTGCTCCAACCCCTCAGACAGAGACAAACACCTACAAGATCTCTATCAAGCATTCTTACAACTACAATACCCACCTGCGGAAGTGAAGAAACAGATTGATAGAGCCAGAAGAGTTCCCAGAAGTCACCTACTACAGGACAGGCCTAACAAAGAAAATAACAGAACGCCACTAGCCGTCACCTTCAGCCCCCAACTAAAACCCCTCCAACGCATTATTAAGGATCTACAACCTATCCTGAAGGATGACCCAACACTCTCACAAATCTTGGGAGAAAGGCCAGTCCTTGCCTACAGACAGCCCCCCAACCTGAAGCGAATACTCACCAACAACCACATACCACACAACAGAACCACTAACCCAGGAACCTATCCTTGCAACAAAGCCCGTTGCCAACTGTGCCCACATATCTATTCAGGGAACACCATCACAGGGCCTAACAACATCAGCCACACTATCAGAGGCTCGTTCACCTGCACATCCACCAATGTGATATATGCCATCATGTGCCAGCAATGCCCCTCTGCCATGTACATTGGTCAAACTGGACAGTCTCTACGTAAAAGAATAAATGGACACAAATCAGATGTTAAGAATTATAACATTCATAAACCAGTCGGAGAACACTTCAATCTCTCTGGTCACGCAATCACAGACATGAGGGTCGCTATCTTAAAGCAAAAAAACTTCAAATCTAGACTCCAGCGAGAAACTGCTGAATTGGAATTCATTTGCAAATTGGATACTATTAATTTGGGCTTGAATAGAGACTGGGAGTGGCTAAGTCATTATGCAAGGTAGCCTATCTCCCCTTGTTTTTTTCCTACAAACCCCCCCCCCCCCAAGACGTTCTGGTTAAACTTGGATTATTGCTGTGCACATTGTAAGATGAGCTATTGCCAGCAGGAGAGTGAGTTTGTGTGTGGGGTTTTTGGAGGGGTGTGTGGGGGGGGGGGGTGAGAAAACCTGGATTAGTGCTGGAAATGACCCACCTTGATTATCATGCGCATTATAAAGAGAGGTTTCAAAGAGGGATGGGCTATTACCAGCAGGAGAGTGAGTTTGTATGTGTGTCTGTGGGGGGGGGGGGGGGGGAAGGGTGAGAAAACCTGGATTTGTGCTGGAAATGGCCCTCCTTGATGATCAATTTAGATAAGCTGTTACGAGCAGGACAGTGGGGTGGGAGGAAGTTTTGTTTCATGGTCTCTGTGTGTATATAATGTCTTCTGCAGTTTCCACAATATGCTATGCATCCGATGAAGTGAGCTGTAGCTCACGAAAGCTCATGCTCAAATAAACTGGTTAGTCTCTAAGGTGCCACAAGTACTCCTTTTCTTTTTTCTTTTTACGAATACAGACTAACACGGCTGTTACTCTGAAACGCTTAAATACTTACACTGCAAGGAGCTGTGCTTGCTACACAGGAAACCTCACGCTCTCTCCTATCTTTTCCTGTTAGTCTTGATCCGATGGAACACCTGGGAAACCAAGGTGAATCGCTTTGACCCTTGTGACGGTTAAGGAAGACAAGGATGTGGCATATCAAAAAGAATACATCTGCTCATTCCCTAACGAAGAGGCAAACTCTCCAAGGCCGGGCTCTCACACGTCTCCCTTATTTTGCACTTAGATTTGATTAAAGTTTGCTATCTTGAATACACCTTAACACCAGTGACATACAAGCATATGATTGATGCAAACATGAAATCCCGTGTGCTCACAATGCGCCTGTTTCACTCAACCTCCTAATTACCTTACACACTCTCCCCGGGTTACAAAGAAAGACATAAACAGATTAACTAAATTAGGCCAATTAAAGGTTCCCTAATGGAATGAAATGCTTCAGACAAGCTTGAGAAAGAAAAGGGGGCAGGGAGATGAGAAAGACGAGGCAATGTCAGGCAAATTACATAGAGCTCGGAGAATACTTCCAAACATACAGATCCACAAATAAAAACACAAGCTCCCTTCAATTGAGGTCACCTTCCTGATGTTTGCTCTCCGTGAACGTGCTGGTGAACTTGATGCTTACAAAAACGGCACATTTTAAGTTAATACTGGGGAGAGTATTTGTAGAAAGCAGATGTCGAATTTGTGAACGCAAATATTTGCATTGGAAACCCGATCATTAATCTGTGGAATTCGTGGCCACAAGATCTCACAGAGTTTAGCAAGATTCCCAAGGGGACTGACACCTGAGTGCATCCACAATATCAGACAGGACAAACCAAATTTCTCTATAAAAAGCCTCAGATATTTCTCGATACAAGTTCTCCGATCCAGCATTCTGGTTTTGCTTTCAATGCTCGTTTTCAAATAAACCAAGAATCTCATTGCTTCCGTCCAAAGAGAAACTGTCGTCCCCTTTTGCCCTTCGCCTACAAGCACTTCAACCTTCTCTCATAGATCAATGGATTCTAAGGCCAGAATGGACTATTATGATCATCCAGTCCGAATGTCTGCATAACACAGTCCCTAGAATTTCACTCCACCATTTCTGCATCACGTCCATAATGTCAGCTTGAGCTAAAGCATCTCTCTTTTGATTTACTGATTGCCACAACGTCCTTGTACAGTTACTTGTCTTAAGTGGAAAGTCAAGTTTCTTGGTCATGGTCATTAAATTGCCCCAGGCTTGCAACTGAACCAGAGTTATAACCAGACAGACAACACGGTAGAGTTGAGCATCATCTTTCTTACCGAAAGGCTGGAGGAATTTCTCCTTTGTAGAATCGCAACATGCTATTGCGGGGCCTTTTGATGGACAAACATGCTCTACAGCAGGGCTCAAGGAGCTAACACAGGACCTGATTCAAATTCTGATGAAGCCAATGGAAGTCTTTCTATTGACTTCAGTGGGCTTTGGATCAGTCCTATTAATACCAGAGATTGGTCCAAACCCAGGCCCTGGTCCAGAACACCATCAAACTTTGAGGAAGCTTGGGGCCAAAACGTGGGGGATTTAGGCTCATGGCTAGCAAACATCAGCATCTGTAATGATATTGGCACTGGCCCATAGACATGCCAGGCAGATAAAAACCCCAGCACAACTCTGCAAGTCTACCAACCTTTGAAAAAGGGAGATTCACTCTGCAGAATTTGCATGGCTGACTGTCAACTACAGTAAGGTCTGGCTTTCATCAGAATCCTTATGGGAAAGTCCAGAATTAGATAATGAGGACCTTTCTATAAGGCGTTTTTTTAACCATCGTACAGAATGTAATGGAGAATTATATCCCTCCTATAGAATTCCACAGGACGAGAAAAGCTAAAGAAAGGATATTAAGTCTCTTTTAAATGCTATCGGTTTAATTTTTAAAAATCCCTATTAGTTTTCTACAGAACTCTGTTTGTCTCACCCCTATTAAATTCTAGAGGACGATCGTGGTTTGGTCCTAATGGATTCATATTGGTGCTAAGTAGAGGGTGAGACCTTTTTCCCTTGTCTCTCTAGCGGTGAAGGCCACTATGACATTTGCATTGAACACAGAGGCCTCAGTAACAAACCCTGCCCTGCACAACGGCACAAAGGACCTGGGTGGAGCAGAACCACGGCAGCTCTGCTGGGAGAAGAACCTTTCTACTCTACAGCGCAGAGCTGTGCTCCCAGAGATGAGGTGGAGCTGGACTGAGGCAGAAGCAACAGATCACAAATCCATAGCTATGGAGATCCATCCACTATTCCATCCTTCCCCAAAATGGGATCATTGCAGCCAGGGGATCTACTCCTGCCTTGAAACTACAGCAGCATCCATGGGTCAACATCACGGGAGCTCTGAGACTCTCACCTTTAGAAAGTGTCTTGTAATATATCAATGGAAAACTAACACCATGTTGGCCACTAAAATCATTATGAAATGTACGTAACAATGCTGTATGTGACATTATGGATATTCTCTCTTTTGGGATCTGTAAACAAACCAAGGAAGCAAAAAAGTCTTCTTTCCAGACAAAGGAGAATGGCCAACACCTCTTGGACTCAACGACAAATCAAGCCAGGTGTGCCAAGAACAATGGGCCATTCATTTGCATTGCAAAATCCCAGGAGACTGCAAAAATTAACATGGCGTCAGCTCCGTGGAGGACACAGAGAGCTGAGCCCCCAGGACGGCTTCCTGGCTTTGAAACCAAAGATGAACTTTGAGGATATCAGGACCTTCTGAAAGACTTGGAGGTAACCATCACAGAGGGACGATGGGGTACTGCACCCTTCAAGCCTTTGAGAGCTGGGTCCTCTTAGCCTGGAAGGCAAGAGCTGCAGCAGAGCAGACGGCTTTGGGGGGCGGGGAGGGGGAGGAACAGGGGGACACACACACACTCAGGACTGAAAGGCTGTTGGTGTCGCCCTGCAAGGAGGAACCAGGCTGGTGGAGGCCAGGGTGAGGCCGTTGTGCCATGAGCAGGCTGCTGGTGGCAGGGCTCAGAGCCAAAGCTGCACAGCACAGAAGCACCCAGGGCTACAGGGCAGGTGGTGACACACCCCCTTACTGGTCTGGGTGAACCCCAAAGCATCACCAAGGTATGCCCTCCTCTGGCACTGGCGATGACATGGACTCGCTATAGGAACTGGGAAATTCTTAACATGGCTGGATATGAAAATCAGTGTATTGGGGGGAAAACAGCTCAGGATAACCATATTAGAGGAAATACATTTGATAATACTCTGTAGTCAGGGATTCTCAGCATCAGGTGATACAGGAACCCCCCTTGCTAGCGTGGTGTCTGCCCTGAAATGATCCATCCAGAGCCAGAGGGGAAATCAGACCCAGCTCTGCTTGGTTCCTTGGTGCCGCTCCAGGTTAAGAGGGTTATCTGAGCAAGGCGGTGGTAAGCATTCACTGGCAATACCTTTCTTATCCTGTGGATGCCGTCATCCGGAAGGCTGGTGTGGATGAGGCTGTGTACTTCCGTCAGCTCTGTGATGTCCACCAGGGGCAAGGGAACCTCTTCAGAGAGCGGGGACATGAGCGATTCCAGCTCATGAGAATCAGACTTGGCGCTGGGCCCGGGCGGTCCCTGCCTGCCCCGGTGATAGGAGCTGTGATTCCCAGCGGCTTGAGAATCCAGGCCTGGCAGAGCTTCCCTGCAGGGGATGGGAAAACAAACAAAGGTTTCCACCTCGGAGGGCAAACAGCCCTGGACTCCCTTGTCCAGCCAATCAGAGCTCAAGGGGTGTCATCTCCCAACTCGTGAGCAGTGGCAGATGCTGGACCAAACTGCCCCTCTCTGCTTGGGTTGTTATCAACAGGACTGGAACGGCTCTGCTTTTGGCTACTCTGCTGGGTGCAGGGATCAGTGTTAAGGCCCCTGTGCTCACCACTTATTGCCAACACACCCTGAGCCCGGGCTCTGTAACAAGCACAGTGTGCTGTTTCTACAACCCGCCCCCTGTCCAGCAGATCACAGTGGCTGGTCCTTAGTGCCCCGTAACAGGAGCGAGAGACAAGGGCAAGGATCTACCTCTCACTCATGCTTATCACACCCCACATGAAGCAGCTAAGTTTCATCAGCCCCATTTTACAGGTGACAGAGGGAGGTTACGTGATGGGGGTGGGTTTGTGGCAGAGCCTGGATGAGACTTTGGGAGCTCCTAGGTCCCAGCCCTGTGCTCAGTCCACCTGCTCACAATGCCTCTCTCTAAAACTACGGCTTACATCAAAAGTTGGGCTTCAAATGATTTCCTTTGTAAGCACTTACAGGGCAGGTTCTGACACCTAGGTCAGATCAATAGGACTCAGCCAATATACCCCAAATGAGGATCTGGCCCCGGCCATGCCAACCCACTCCATTACATCAGGAAGAAAGGGAACCCTCTCACAGTCTTCCCTGCTGGAAGCTCACAAAGCTGCTCAGTGCATGCTTACAGCTATCAGCCAGGCACCCAAACGCAGCAGAGCCGTGTTGTGCATACGCAGAGAGGAAGAAAGGATAATGTTCTTTGATAGGGCAATTAGCGTTCTATTTTGCTGCAAAAACAATTACTCTAACAATGCAGATTAAAGAAAAGCTACAGCAGCAGCATACAAACCAGCAAACCAGACTGCATGCATTAAAGAGCGCTCCTTCGCGGGCACGCCCCTCAAAGCAACATGACAGAGAAGGAATTTTATATTGAAAGACGTGGATTATTTTTATGGCCTGCATCTTTAACTGCCTTAAATTCAATTGTTCTACAACAGAGCACATCTCAATGTGGGAAAGAATTTGACAGGGCTTTTTGTGCTGCTCCACATCGGTGCTCTGCTCTGCTTACTGTCCGGATAATGCAACGCATACCTCTGCTTGCTGCTACGGAAACTGGCACACATACAGAAGAGTATGCAGAGGAGACCTAAGCAGACTCCCACGATGATCCCGGTGACCGAGTGGATATCCAGAACATCTAGTAGGCGAAGGACAGAGTCGAGTCAGCGTCTCAAGCCCTACCAGGAAGAGGACGCAGAGCGTCCAGTGCATTCAGAAAAACACCGACTTTGGGTGCGTGGATATAAAATGGGCCCAAGGGACCAATTACTGATCCAGAGCTAGTGTTCCCTAAAGCCCAGGGGTAGTGGGACAAGTGGCCCCAAGTTGGACCCATATCTCAGACACACACACAAAGAGATACGCACACAACACACTATTATAAGAAGTACTTGGCAATGACCGTTGAAGCAGATAAAAGCAAACTGGTATCTGTCAAAGATTCAGCTGCCTTAATGCTACATGAACTAATCTGATCGCAGCAAGGAGGGCAATTAGAGCCAAATCCTTGCCCCAAGATACGGATAGGCAACTGCCACAGACGTCAGCAAGAGCTGCGCACACGCTGAATTTGGCTCGATTCCCAGCACGGTTTAAGCATGTTCACGTTGGCTGGCACACAAAACTAAACAACACTACTAACTACGGGCAATTATGGAGCGTGACTCAATGCTCGGAGTGACATCTCGAGACCAGGGCATGCTTCCTGGGGTAGTGAAAACTGGAATACCTGACCGCTTCTCGCGAAGGGTGTGCACGTCCTTTACGTTCGAGTACGGCCCGGACCCTACAATGGTCTTTGCTCCCATCTTGAAGTAATACCTGGTGTCGCTCTCCAAGCCATGCACCTCGGTGCTGAAAGTATTTCCTGTTCAAAAGCAGGTGAGAAGGTTTAATGTTTACGGTTTAGATGCTATCTGGGGGGTTGCACAACTTTGTTTCATCCTCCGAGCTAGCAGAGTCTGCGAGCAGTATAACGTAAAGAGATGCCTTTTGTACCCCAGGACAGTTATGGTTTAGCTAACTAATATGCTCACTAGCAGCCTGACCCTGCATGTGTGAAACTTTACTCACATGAGTAATCTCACTGAAGCCTCTCCGGCAGCTACACTGCCTCGTGCTCCCAAATTCTGGGCTGGACGCAGGATTGGAATTCTCTGGCCTGTAATATGCAGGAAGGTCGATCAGATGGTCCCTTCAGGCCTGAAAATCTTGACATTTATGTCGTTCCTTGGCCATACCCCTAGACCACCGCCTCTGTGCTACCATGGATTGAGCCCAGTGAGCAATCCCATTGGAGCCAGTGAGAGGACTCTCATCAGTCAAGTTCTCTACATGCCGAGCTGTTGGCAGGATCTGGTCCCAATCCAAATCCACTACGTACTAACTTTAATTCCTAATTAACATCCATTTTGAAATATTCAACCAGAAGCCTCTGCAGTTCAGCTCCATACATCCCCAGAGATTTCTGACCCTTTCCGTTTTCACAGATTCATAGATTCCAAGGCCAAAAGGGATCACTGTGATCATCTAGTCTGACCTCCTGCATAGCACAGGCTCTAGGATTCCCTCAATTAACTCCTGTTTGAACCAGGGCACATCTGTTAAAAAACTACCCGATCTAGTTTTACAAGCAGCCAGTGATCAAGAATGCACCACATCCCTTGGTAAGTTGTTCCAGTGGTTAATTACCATCACGATGAAAACCGTGTGCCTTCTTTCCCGTCTGAATTTGTTTCGCTTCCGTTACCAGCCATTGGATATTGTTCTATCGTCACATTTCTGTTCCCCAGGTAGGTACTCACCAACTGGGGTCAAATCACCCCACAACCTTCTCTTTGTCAAGCTAAATAGATTGAGCTCCATGTGTCATCACTATAAGGCAGGTTTTCTAATCCTTTAATCATTCTTGTGGCTCTTCTCTGACCCTTTCCCATTTGTCAGCATCCAGAACGGGCCGCAGTATTTCCAAAATGGTTGCACCAGTGCCACTACCGAGGTCATTTCACCTCCCTATTCCTGCTGAGATTTCCCTCTTTCTGCATCCAAGAATCGCATTAGCCCTTTTGGCCACTTTGTGCAGCTGATTATCCAAGTCCTTTCCAGAGTCACTGCTTCCCAGGCCTGAGTCCCCCATCCTGTAAGCAGGCTACATTCTTTGTGCCTAGATATCTAACTCTACGTTTGGCCGTCCTGAAATGCATATTGTTTGCTTGCGCTCAGCTTACTGAGCAATCCAGATCACTCTATCTGGGACTTGTCCTCTTCCTTGTTTACCCCTCCCCCAAGCTGTGTGTCATCTCTACACCTTCTGAGTAATGATTTTATCTTATCTTCCAGTCATTGATAAAATGTTAAATAGCGTAGGGCCAAGAACCGATCGCTGCGGAAGCCCACTAGAAATACACCCGCTGGAAGCTGATTCCCCACTTGCAGTTACATTTTGAGACCTAGCGATTAGGCAGGTTTTAACCCATTTAATGTGTGCCCCGTTGATTTTGTATCCTTCTGTCTTCTCATTCAAAAGCTCAGTTTTCCTTCAGGGCAATGGGTGAACAAACTGCAAGAAATGACCAGCTGAACTCTTAACTTCTTGCTGCACCTTACACGGAACATTTCCGCTCACTCGCATGGGCTTCACCTCCCCAGCCCGCAGCTCCGCCCTGACACCGTTATTGAATGAAAACCGCCACACATAGGAGTGACCTGGTTTTGCAGAGGGCCTCCTGGATGATCTCAGGTGGCCGATGTGCTCACAGGGCCTAGCTTCTGAGCAGCCGCAAACATGCAGCATTGTCTTTCAACCACCGACCCACCCGCTTTCCTCCTTTCTTATCTCTGAGCCACAGCCTTGACACTGGGTCAACAGAAAGTTCTTTCCCTGCCTAACGATAGCATCTTGTCTCTCTGCAGCCCCGATCGGCAGAGCACCCAAGAGCCTTGCTAAAGAGGCAGCTGGCAAGAGAACCCACCTGCTTCCAAACACACCTCCTCTCCCACACGTCTCTTCTCAATGCTCATGCTCTGCTCTCAGCTGTGGGTCTCCTCCGCCACCTCTATTTCTAATTGTATTGCAGGCTAGCGCAGCCTTTCCTCAACATTATCTGTCCCCCAGCTCATTAGACTTCTGTTACCAGTGTTTCGAGGCTAGACAGCAGAGACGCATGACCCCTGTCAGAAAGCAGAGAGGGCCAGGGAAATGGGGGGATTCTGAACTGACATTTATTAGGATTGGCACATGTGCCCAACAAGGATTGAAGTCAACGCACCTCCGCTCTGGACCCGGCCCAATGGACACACTCCTGAGCTACTCCAGGTGCTCACCTTCTTTCCTCAGCAGAGTCCACATGTCATCGGGCTGCGTGTTGTTTGCATTATACAGGATGACATACTCCACGATGATGCCATTGGGTTCGACTGGAGGACACCAATGCACCTGCACGGCGTATGGGTTGATCGGTTGTAGCCTGAGGTCGGACGGAGGCGTCGATGGCCCTAAAGAGACAAAGGATACGACGACTGCCCCAAACGTGCAACAGGAACCAAAGGGGAAATGGTGAAAGCTCAGCTCTTTGGGCCACACCTCCAATTTGGTGCCCCCAAAAGTGGGCTCGTGCCAAAGCTGCATTTGCAGGTGGGAGCTGGGTGGCTGGATGCACACCGGAGTGATCTGCATGCACACTGGAGTGATCTGCACATGGATGGATGCAAATGGTGCCCAAACAGGGCTGCTCATTGTTGACTTTGGAGCTGAATGGAAGGGTGTGCTCCCTGAGGCACAAACAGTGGGGAGTTTGTCCGTCCTGGCCAGCAAGCTAAGGAGTAGCAGGAAAACACGGGTGTAGCTGCACAGCTCAGGAAGAGATACAACATTAAAATACACCGAAGCTTTTCTTATCCTTGGGCAAGGGATCCTCCGAGCCCCCTGCCCCCTTCTGGTTTTTAATTCCCCGCCTGCAAAGCTCTCTTACCACCACAGCTGGATGGGACCCACCCTCCAAAGTCAGTTAACTCCACTCCCAAAGCAGCCACTGGAGGTTGGTATTGGACAAGAGAGGTTATCCCCTGACTTACTGGAGCTAGCCACGTTCCCCAGGGCTCTCAGCCTCTGCCAGCCCTAGGGCAGAGTGGGAGGCTCAAACTCCTGCCACTGCCTCTACACAAACACACTAGGCTCAACGACTCTCATTCTGACAACATCTGTCAGCCGTAGCCAGGACCCATTGCTCAAAGCAACCCCCAGGGCAGCCCTGGGCACCTCACTAGAAAGCAGGATTTCTTAGAGAAAATCCCCCCCCGCCCCAAGAAAACAAAAGAAAACTCAAATCTGAAATAAACATAATTGCCCTGATTCATATCAATTGCTCTTCTCGAGTTCTGCCTCCATTCCTCTGTGGTTACAAAGCCAAGTCCAATGGCAGCATCTCTTCAGTGGGCTTTGGACCGGTTCTCGGGCTTTCAAATGGCTCTCAGCTTCCATTGATGCAGAAGAGGACTGAGGAATGACAAGAGACAGCGAGACGGATTCCCAAGCCTTTCAGCCTACAAGCACGTTACATCTGCTGAGTGAGTGCGCAGAGGGAACGACAGAATTGGCAGCTGAAAACGGTCTTCAGAGATTTACATCGTTGCTCCACTGGTGGGCAAGGCACATGAGGTGAGACTGGCCTTCCTCCAACCAGGGAGAGCTCTGTGAGTTTGGGGATCTATGTTCACCACGGTGCGGTACTTACGGTCAGGGAGGGTGAACCTCTCCACCACGCTGCCGAACGGTCCGTCAATCCCAACTCCATTAGACTGGACTGCGAACTCATACTTGGTGTAGGGTTTCAATCCACTGATGAGAATAGCTTCATCAGAACTGCCAAGGAACACAGACACGCAGGGCAGATTAACACAGGCTGGGGTCCCACTGCCGGCCACGTCAGCAACTTACCAGGCGCCCATGGGCCAGAAAAGATGTGGGTGCAATGGAGCGGATCAAATTCTATCACAAGTCTCACTATCTTTCATATGTTTCTTAAAGTCCAAGCTCCAGGAGTCATGGGATTACGTGAGAATCATAGCTTCCATTCAAATAAAAGTATGTTTCTAGCCTTCATCGCAGTTCATTTATTTATGATTTTCTTGCAGAGAAAAGATTGAAAACGTGACCCCGCTAAAGCCTCAAAACCCAGAAGACAAATATACGAGCCATGCCAAATTTGTTATATATATATTTTTAAATGTCACAATTTTTAAACCAAAACCCCGTATTTTTTTTTAAATGTCATGATCTCTGAATATTTGGGGCTGAAAATACTTCAGCTGGCTTTATCCTTAATATAAAGATGTGGAAACTACAGAACCCAGCATGCAGTGCAGGCTGGCCCCTACAAATCAAGATGGAAAAATGCCTGCTTTCTCCTAAGCCCCACCTCTGTGTTTCAGATACGGACCATTCTCCAGGAGCCGCTTTTTGCCCAGCCCTGATTTAGAATTCAGCTAATGGATACAAGTCAGAGTCACATGCGTCCTGGACATACTAAACCACCCCGCTGCGAGGTTTCCCACATTTCTCCCGTATGTTTGTTTTCTTTCCAACAAGGAAGCAGGTGTGTCGCTCAGCCTGTTGTGAGACACACTTACCTTGTGTAGTAAGTGACAAGAGAGGCGTTTTTCAGTCCCCAAGGGCTGAAACGCACGGTGTAATTGACGATCTTGACAGTCGTGAAGTCTGGTTTCTTCCACCTGAGCCAAATTGAGGTCGAACTGTTGGACTCTGCATAGACATGGGCTGGGGGCAGTGGGGGGCCCTTCTGAACTGGAGGGTCTATGGTACATGAAGGAAGAAGAAAGAAATACACACGTATAAGTGGCATGGGACAGAGAAGAGCAGTCATTGCTGATGAATCAAGAGGAGGATGGGCCCACTGGTTAGAGCACTAGCCTGGGGAGACCTGGGCTCAGTTCTCTATTCTGCCACAGGCTTCCTCTGTGACCTTGGGCAAGTCACTTAGTTACTCTCTGCCTCAGTTCCCCATCTGTGCAATGGGGATAACTGCCCTGCCTCCCAGGATGCGCGAGGATAAATTAATTAAAGATTGCCAGCTGCTCAGACACAATTGTACTGGGCAACACAAGTACCACGATTTAGTCATGGAGGTCACAGAAGTCACAGAATCCGTGGCTTCCAGCGACCTCCATGACTTCAGCCTGCAGCAGTGGGGAGCTGCAGGGTCCCACCCCTACCCCCGCCCGCGGGGGTAGGGATCTCTAGTGTACCCCCGCCACCTCTGGTGGCCCCTGGAGCTCCAAGCCGCCACAGAGTGTTGAGGTACCCCACAGCTCCTGGCCCCCGCGGGCGGCAGGGGAACCCCCAAGCTCCCGGCCACGGCAGCTGGTGGGGGACACCCAGAGCTGCGGGCGGCAGGGGTACCCCACAGCCCCCAGCTGCTGCAGGCAGTGGGGGCCCCGGCAGCTTCCAGCCATGGGCGGGGGGACCTTGAGCTCTGACACCCAATCCGCGGTGGGGGCCCCCGGAGCTCCTAGCCCCCGCGCAGCCGCCCCGCTGCAGGTGGTGTGGGCACCCACAGACCCCCCATTTTGTCTCAGATACTTTTAGTAAAAGTCAGGGATAGGTCACGGCTTCCATGAATTTTTCTTTATTGCCCATGACCTGTCCGTGACTTTTACTAAAAATATCTGTGACAAAATCTTAGCCTTAACCACGAACAGATAGAATATGCTTTGTGGATCACAATAATGGCCTAATTTCACCACTAAGGGAAACAAATAATGAAACTGACGCATTTGTCTGTATTATTATTTATCTGTATTACCCACCTTTTTGGTGGCTCTAAAAATTCGGATGGCCCTGCTCATTCTCCATGGGAATGATTATGTTTGACACCAGTGCTAGATCACGACTGCTGTCTCTTTGATTCCTAAATGTCTGCCTCCATATCTTTATCCCATACATTTATCTTAGAACCACGGGCAGAGCAGAAGAGAGCACAGAACATGTGGGCAGAAGCTCACGGGTGAAATAGCTAAGAAGTGCCCTATGAAGTCACGGGGTATTGCTTACCTACTGCCGTCGCTGGTGCCTTTTCTGTTTTGCCCTTCCATACAGCTGCGTAGCCATCTTCATGCTTACTGAATGCCACCAGCTTCACCTCATAGAGTCTCCCCGGGGCTGGAAAAATGAACCATGTTTTTGGTTGCAAAAATCACTCAGCAGAAGTTAATCTTTTCCCAATCTCAACAGAGCTGCACTGGCTTAAAACCATTCAGATTCCATGTTCAGATATCAGCGAATTCATCAGGCTACAACCACCCTACAAAGTGTTATCATCCGCGTTTTATCGACGGGGAACCCAAGGCCAAGAGAGGCAAGGTGACTTGCTCGGGGTCACCGATTGAGTCAGTGGCAGAGCCAATATAATAAGAACTCACGATTTCCTGACCCCCAATCCTGTGTGCCTGCCTCTATCACTGAAGGTAGCATCATGTTGCATTAAAGCTTCATCACGACATTGTCCCACAGTGCAAGATGACTGCGTTTAAGAGGTCCCGGGAGTTGTTCGAGGAGCTATGAATGTCCTGCAAGCATTGGAGCAGGATTATCTGGGAAAACCCGGATGGTTGGTAACCCAATGGCCTCTCCAAAGATAGGTGACACATTAATACTCTTTGCTCCAGTTGCTTTACCCAGTAATTTAGGGCTAGATCCTCAGATTGATTGCTTAGATACTGCACTAACGAGCGCTCTAAGAAATATCTTAGACCTTACTCCCTTTTGCTCCTATCCAAGACCAACCTACCACAGAACACAAGCGTATTTACTTCTCTCTCCCTCGCGTGCGCGCACACACACACGTGTACTAAAGCTGACCATCCAAAGTAAACAAAAGCATCACATTAAATTTATCCTTGTAACTCAACAACACCCTTGCAAATCTACAAAACAAAATCAATCACCTTCTAATTATACAGAGGGCCCTTCAGCAGCCCTTTAGCCTGGTGGGAGAACTTCTCTCATGGTGTGACTGTGCCAATAACCTCTGCTCAGGGAAAGCCCAGTTCATGTATTCTGATCTGAAGGATATATTGTACAGCCACGGGGAGGGGGAATTTTTAAAGACACAGTGCTGGATCCTGCAATTCCTTGCACCTTGAAAACTTCTATTAAAGTTGACGAGAGTTTTTGGTGCACACAGAAGCACAGGATCGGTCCCAATCTGTCTCATCTACCGAGAAAAATTCTTACAGTCAGAAAAACTCTAGTGCGCACAACAACAAACAGAGCCTACCGCTTTCTCAGACACAGCTGCTTTAATAATAAAGCCAGGCGCCTTCAGAAAGGAAACAGAGATCCCCGTTTCAAGTGAAATTCTCCCACTGACCCCAAATGGGGTTGCAGGAAAAGGCCCAGAATATCTCCCGGCAGCATTAGCTGCGCTTTCGTTAGTGCCGACAGCGGACACCAAACTTAGCTCACACAGTCCAAAAGGCCGTTGCAAAGCTTGCCTGCCTCTTTCTTCTGGTCTTTCACAAACTGGAAGCCTCTCCTGCCATGTTGGGGGACATTTTAGCAGGGATGTTTATTCAAGGAAACTACTTAAAAGATTCAAAGTTTTTAAATAGAGGGAAACTGGCAATTCTCTCTAGGCATCTAGTCCCTTGTTCAGAAACGCGCTGAAAGCAGCCCATAGTCTCTTTGGTTCCCTCGGCTGCATTTAGCTGCTGAAGTTTGTTAATTAGGGATGTGCCTATTCATCCCCTGCCCCGATGGCTCACCGGCTCCCTTGCCGTGCCAATGTTAGCAGCACAAAGCCCGTCTCACTGATGCCAATTTTATTATTATTGCTCCAATTATGCTCCCAGGGCCTATTGGTGCCAATTACCCCAAGGGTGCTCGGAAGGCTGCCCTGGCTTCACAATACGTGTTCACGTTCGGAATCTAAAAACAGTTCGGCCACATTCTTCACGCTGAAAGGCTCCCCAAAGCAAACACAGTTTTGTCTCCCTCAAAAGCCGCCTGGGTGTTGCGCGATGATGAAAACAGACTGGCTGACCTGCATTCATGCCTCCTCTGACAAAGGAGAGCCTCTGAAATTCACTGAGGCAGGGGCTATCATTGTTGGACTACAGAGTCGCTGAGTTCTCAGGCTCAGTGGCACGTAACTGATCAATGGCCCCGCTCCACAAACGCTTGCTCAGAGTTTCGCTCTGTGCGTTACTTTCTCAGCTTCACAAAACCTTCTGAGAGGAACACTGGGAAATGAGTCTGGTTTGGGTAGGGGAGCGTTAGGGCAAGAAGGAAGATGTTACAAAATGGACAACTTGCCTTGGAAGAAATAGCACGAAGACAGGAAGGAAAGGCCAAGTCTTACTGTGCCCGCATACACTGTTAACACAGTAACGACTTTTTTCCTTTTAAACATCATGGCCAAAATTTTACAATGATGAGAGCCTAAAGTCAGGCTCCTAAATCCCCATTTAGGCACTTAACTTAGTGGCCAGATTTCCAGGAGTGCAAGTATCCAGCAGATCCCATTGACACCAGAAGTTGCAGCCGGGTGCTCAGTACTTATATAGGAATTACCAGACTGGATCAGACCTGAGGTCCATTTAGCCCAGTCTGGGAGAGTGGCCAGCACCAGATGCTTCAAAGGAAGGTACAGGAAACCATACAGCAAGCGGACGTGAGATAATCTGCTCCTCATCCTGGTCTCTAATAGAGATTGTGAAACACGAAGTTTGATATTGCAAACTTTCTGCAAGGGGCTGCAGTTATAACTCTGGAGATTCTTAGCATCAATTTTTGCCACTTATGCAAGCTAGAAGCTGGGATTTGTATCTGCAACCCCTGGCATACGAATCCGGATCATTTCCACTGCACCACCTAGCCACTGACAGTAAGGCCACGTTGGTTTTCGAAAGCTGGGGTTAGGCTCCTGTTTCTTATAATCAAGGCTCAGAAGTTCAATACCTGAAAGCTTACAGACTTGACGTTTTATCAACCTTTCAAGAATTGCTATCGAAGCTAGCAGGCAGGGTGAAAACAGATCTATTTTGTTATATCCCCTTATATATGTGTATGCCTATATTAAATTGATCCAGAATAATCTAGGCTGCATCGCTTCAAATATGGGATCTGAATGGCTTTAATATTTCCAATAGACTAATATATATTTTTGCATTCATTTTCTTAAGTGCTCATTTGGGCATTAACTCTCCCACCCTTTCTCAGGCTAAAAAGTACCTGGTACCGCTCCCAAAGTAAGGTACTACTTACTAGCCATTAACATGGATGGCACAATTAGGCCCTCAGTGTTTCTTTTTCTTCTAGATCCCGGCCCTAGTTGTTACATTCCGTTACTAGTGATTAATTGCTAGAGTCAGGCCTAGAATGTCCACTGAAATCAGTGAGAATTCTTGGAGCCAACACATGTCAGGATTAAGCCCGGAACGACAGACTTGTGTTGATTACAATGTCCCATTTCTCCTATTTCCTGCACAATGATTTTCCTGACTCTGTTCCCTTTTTAATACTTCGCAGTTCCTTATCCAATCCCTCGTCCCAACTGAATTGCGATATTCTCGCCAAGTGCCCACGATCCAGATTGTGCAATCCTGACTCGCACATGTAGCCTCAATGAAATCAACACCTGCTTGTGTGAGTGGGTGCTCACCAGTGCAAGGGTTGCACAGCCTAGCCTTAAATTAGCATGCTCATATTTCGACTCTTGCTGGGTTTTCACACTCCCCTGCCTTCCCCACCACCTTTGCATTCTCAGCGTACACTAGGCGCTTCTACCCCATCCCTTTTCCAAGCCGCCAAGAGCTCGTCATTCCACAGAAAAGCAAAAGAGGACGCTCCCAACTGGAAGACAGTTCAGCCTCTTCATGAAGTTACGACAGTTAATCCACATCAGCCCCATCATAAGGAAACCATCAAGAGATGATTGATGCCCAAATTTAAGGAAGTAATTACGGATGAACAAGTGATGTTCTGAGCACTGATGTGCCAGAGCATTTGGAACCAATTCAGATCATTCCTGAGCGACTCTCCTTGCTGGTTTGTCAGTGGTAAGGACAGTACATGATGTACAGATGTGGTTTCCTCCATGCAGTAATTACAGATCTAAATTCTTCAGAGTGGCTTGTAACTGCTAACACCCTCTCCAGGCTACGAGTAGACACAGTTGTAAAGCGATTCTAGAGGGGGAAAGTTTATTTAGTGGTGACATAAGTTAGCCTCCTAGGTCCTATATATTGACTGTTAAACCATCCATAATATATGTGAG
This sequence comes from Natator depressus, assembly GCF_965152275.1. Lineage (NCBI taxonomy): Eukaryota > Metazoa > Chordata > Testudines > Cheloniidae > Natator > Natator depressus. Next base: position 77,437,653 of record NC_134243.1, read on the forward strand.
GTGTGTAAATCAAGCTAGCACGCACACTCAGACTGCTGTTTCAACAGCTGGCCTTTGTCAACAAAGCAAAATGCTGCACTATATGGGGCCAGATCCTCAGCTGGCGAAAATCAGCACAACTGCATTGACTTCAAGGGAATTATGCTGATTTTACACTAGCTGAAGATCAGTCCCATAGAGCCCTATATATTGTACCTCTGAGTCTAGTAATTAACCAACTAGTTACAGAATGCGACAATTACAAGGCTGAGCCATGGGGCAGAGAAGGGAAACCGTCTAAGTAGGAGAGTCCTATTTCAAGAGTACCCGTGGCATGTCGGATTTCTTATCAGTTGGTTAATTAACTAATTACTCTAGTCAGATACTATACAGATAGTCTATTGTAGTAAATGGTTACAAGCACCTTGTTAGCTAAAGTTGTCCTTCAGATCTGATTGCGGCTTATTATCCCAGCTGTGACTCAGACTCATTCTCTGACCACCAGCTCTGAACCTTTTTGCCTCAATTTTTCTCCTCTGTAAAATGGGGAAAATAATACCAATCTGAGAGCAGTGTGGTGAGGATTAACTTGTGGCTGTATTTTAATCTGGAGCAGACATCTCATGTGCTTTTTAACCTTAAGTAACAAACACACTTGGCTGCATTAGAGATGCATCTTACATACACTGTATGTAAGAGAGCAGTATGATTGCTCAGAGCTCCAGTATGAAACTGGAGAAAAGCCTGTTGAGAGCCTTTGGGTTAAGTTTAGATGCGAGAGCAACAAGAGTGATGTCATGGTGGGCGTGTGCTATAGACCACCAGACCAGGACGGGGAGGTAGACGAGGCTTTCTTCGGACAACTAACGGAAGTTTCCAGATCACAGGCCCTGGTTCTCATGGGGGACTTCAACCACCCTGACATCTGCTGGGAGAGCAAAACAGCAGTGCACAGAGAATCCAGGAAGTTTTTGGAGAGTGTTGGGGACAACTTCCTGGTGCAAGTGCTGGAGGAACCAACTAGGGGCCGTGCTCCTCTTGACCTGCTGCTCACAAACAGGGAAGAATTGGTAGGGGAAGTAGAAGTGGGTGGCAACCTAGGCAGCAGTGACCATGAGATGGTCGTGTTCAGGATCCTGACAAAAGGAAGAAAGGAGAGCAGCAGAATACAGACCCTGGACTTTAGAAAAGCAGACTTTGACTCCCTCAGGGAACTGATGGGCAGGATCCCCTGGGAGGCTAATGAGGGGGAAAGGAGTCCAGGAGAGCTGGCTGTATTTTAAAGAAGCCTTATTGAGGGTGTAGGAAGAAACCATCCCAATGTGCAGAAAGAATAGCAAGTACGGCAGGCCACCACCTTAGCTTAACAGAGAAATCGTCGGTGAACTTAAACACCAAAAAGGAATCTTACAAGAAGTAGAAACTTGATCAGATGAATCGGGAGGAGTATAAAGATATTGCTCGAGCATGCAGGGGTGTAATCAGGAAGGCCAAAGCACAACTGGAGTTGCAGCTAGCAAGGCATGTGAAGGGTAATAAGAAGAGTTTCCACAGGTATGTTAGCAACAAGAATGTGGTCAGAAAAAGTGTGGGACCCTTACTGAATGGGGGAGGCAACCTAGTGACAGAGGATGTGGAAAAAGCTGAAGTACTCGATGCTTTTTTTGCCTCGGTCTTCACAGACAAGGTCAGCTCCCAGACTGCTGCACTGGGCAGCACAGCATGGGGAGGAGGTGACCAGCCCTCTGTGGAGAAAGAAGTGGTTCAGGACTATTTAGAAAAGCTGGACGTGCTCAAGTCCATGGGTCCGGATCTATTGCATCCGAGGGTGCTGAGGGAGTTGGCTGATGTGATTGCAGAGCCACTGGCCATTATCTTTGAAAACCCGTGGCGATCGGGGGAGGTCCCGGCCGATTGGAAAAAGGAAAATATAGTGCCCATCTTTAAAAAAAGGAAGGGGGAGGATCCTGGGAACACAGACTGGTCAGCCTCACCTCAGGCCCTGGAAAAATCATGGAGCAGGTCCTCAAGGAATCCATTTTGAAGCACTTGGAGGAGACGAAGGTGATCAGGAACAGTCAGCATAGATTCACCAAGGGCAAGTCATGCCTGACCAACCTGATTGCCTTCTGTGATGTGATAACTGCTTCTGTGGACATGGGAAAAGCGGTGGACATGATATACCTTGACTTTAGCAAAGCTTTTGATACGGTCTCCCACAGTATTCTTGTCAGCAAGTTGAAGTATGGTCTGGATGAATGGACTATAAGGTGGATGGAAAGTTGGCTAGATCGTCAGGCTCAACGGGTAGTGATCAATGGCTCAATGTCTAGTTGGCAGCCGGTATCAAGCGGAGTGCCCCAGGGGTTGGTCCTGGGGCTGGTTTTGTTCAAAATCTTCATTCATGATCAGGAGGATGGCGTGGATTGCACCCTCAGCGAATCTGCAGATGACACCAAGCTGGGGGAAGAGGTATATACGCTGCAGGGTAGGGATAGGGTCCAGAGTGACCTAGACAAATTGGAGGATTGGGCCAAAAGAAATCTGATGAGGTTCAACAAGGACAAGTGCAGAGTCCTGCACTTAGGAAGGAAGAATCCCATGCACCGCTACAGGCTGGGGACCGACTGGCTAAGCAGCAGTTCTGCAGAAAAGGACCTGGGGATTACAGTGGACGAGAAGCTGGATATGAGAGTCAGCAGTGTGCCCTTGTTGCCAAGAAGGCTAATGGCCTATTGGGCTGCATTAGTAGGAGCATTGCCAGCAGATTGAGGGAAGTGATTATTCCCCTCTATTCAGCACTGGTAAGGCCACATCTGGAGTACTGCATTCAGTTTTGGGCCCTCCACTACAGAAAGGATGTGGAAAAATTGGAGAGAGTTTAGCGGAGGGCAACTAAAATGATTAGGGGGCTGGAGCACATGACTTACGAGGAGAGGCTGAGGGAACTGGGGTTATTTAGACTGCAGCAGAGAAGAGTGAGGGGGGATTTGATAGCAGCCTTCAATTACCTGAAGCGGTGTTCCAAAGAGGATGGAGCTTGGCTGTTCTCAGTGGTGGCAGATGACAGAACAAGGAGCAATGGTCTCAAGTTGCAGTGGGGGAGGTCTAGGTTGGATATTGGAAAAACATTTTCACTAGGAGGGTGGTGAAGCACTGGAATAGTTCCCTAGGGAGGTGGTGGAATCTCCATCCTTAGAAGTTTTTAAGGCCCAGCTTGACATAGCCCTGGCTGGGATGATTTAGTTGGGGATTGGTCCTGCTTTGAGCAGGGGGTTGGACTAGATGACCTTCTGGGGTCCCTTCCAACCCTGATATTCTATGATTCTATGAGAGGTTCTTAGAAATATGTAGGTGGGGACAGATGATTGTTCTGACCTGAGTTTTGAGATACGAACATAGGATACACCAACCATTTCAATCTGTGCTTCACCAGATATTATTTAATCACTGATTAGAGAATAATCTGTCACTACATTAGCTTTCAGGAGTTTCTGCATTTTAATATTTACTATTATGCAAATAATTTAGCACTCGGATCCTGCACTGACAGGTGGTCTCACAAGTACCTGAAAGAGACAGAGGTTAATTTCTGCTCCCTAAACTCTCAGTACACTCATCCCTGCAACAGTTTGGCTAAAGACTTAACAGTGGGAGGAGCTTTAGAACTCAGGTACATTCAGCAGACTCTGTAAGATGCAATGGCACAGCTGAAGGGCTTGCAGCCAAAGAACTTTGCCCCTTCTTAGAAGTTCTTGATCACGACCTCCTTGCACTGCAAGGTGGAACCGTGGTGCCAGTGTATGTTGGTAAGAAGTAGACTTAACCAGCTAACCTAGTCGAGTTAACTCATACTGCTTCATTTTCTTCTTTAGCTTTATGGGCCCCACATCCCAGCTCTCCTCTTCCGTGCCATCAGAGGGGTTTTCGTCACTTGACTCTTCTGTGCCCACTTCCCGGTAGTACAGCTTGTAGCCTGAAATCTGGGCGTGGTTGGCTGGGGGTTGCCAAGTGACCAGGAGGGATTCCATTTTCGCTCGGACCTTTAATTCTGTCGGGGCAAACGGAACTAGAAAAACAAGAGGAAAGAAACCCACATTTCAGCAACTCCTCGGTGTTTCCTTGCTTTGCTAAGGGGCTTCCTTCTCTCCACCCCTGACGGACAGGCAGGGTCTGTTCCAGTGAGGGGACATGCCCCTGATGTGGCAGAGAGGAGCGGTGACAATTCTGTCACTGCATGGGCCAACCAGATAAACACAGAATAACAGAACTGATGTTCATCTACATAGCAAGGGGGTGCAGTCTAGCAGGTAGAACTGGTGATTGGGAGCTACTGTGGTGGGGTGGAGTTTACCTGCCCTATTTTGAGTTAGCTACAGCACCACCTTTATGGCTGCTGTCTGTTGGCTCTGCGTTCATCTCGGTATGTTAATTTTGTCGACCCACTTCCAGACATGTCCACACTCATTTTTCATCAGCCCTTGCTTATAACCTGCAGCCTCAGGAAGATCTGGGAGGTGGTGGGGAGAAGGACCCATCACCAACACACCCAGCAGCAAGGGACAGGGAAAAGCATTCTGGTTTCCTACACTAAATGGAAACCTAGGGGAGGGGTTCTGGTGTGCCTGGGACCTGTGCTACAATTCCCTAGTGTAGACACAACCTTATGTGAGGTTAGGTAAGCCATATAATCTAACTGCCTCAGCTTTCCCATCTGTGAAATGGGGATCATGGTATTGACCTCCCACCCTCACGACAGTGCTGTTCCAAGCCCCAGCGAAGAGAAAGGAGCTATGCCACGCACGCCACGCCCCCTACCGTGTGTTTGGTTGTCCTTGTCAGGAGTACGGTGCTGCGTCCACTCCGACGGGGCCCCATACCCTGCACTGGTGCTGGCTGCAATGCGCACTTTGTAGACTTTATTGGGATGGAGCGACTCAAGGGTGATTTGCGTCTCATTTGCACCCACCTCGGTGGAGGAGATCTGATCTGCCAGAGCCAAGGAAACCCCAGTTAGACTTCTTTATTCCAATCCGAGTGAATTCGCCCCTGTGCCGAGGGCCAGCAGAGCGAGATCCGGGCTACAAATAAGCTGAGGTGAGACTTGCATGGTGCACTGTGCTGGCCTTCGGCCCAGAGGCAAACTTCCCTCCATGTCACATTGTCACGTAACAGCGCGATGATGATTTATAACTAGAGACGGGCCAAAACTGGAATCGTGATTCAGCAATCCCTTTCCGGCTTCGATTCTGGGTCACATTCAGAACAGGAAGGGGTCTGTTCTCCCCACTGAACACACACAATTCCAGTCTGGATACAGCAGGAATCGTGAGACAGCGTGAAGCTGGCAGAAATCTCACGAGAACAGCTGATGGAGTGAAATTTCCACCCTTCTAGATGGTGGACATCTCAATACCTTGGGCCAAAATCTCAGAAGAGCCCCTACTGAGATCTGCCATCAAATCTGCAGCCAAATGCTAGCCTGAATTAACTGATATGAACCAAGAACCTACCCCTTACTCACGGCACTTCAAATCCAGCCTAAATCTAATCCAGACCCAGACCCAGATTTGAACACTGCCTCCTCAGATCATCTCTGTTATAAGGTATGTTCAGCTAAAGATTTAAACAGAGCCTGGTGGGAGATTTCCATTGGAGCTGCAAAGATCAGCCTTGCTAGAGATTCAAACAGTGGCCCTATGGTTAATGTAAAGGTCACGTTTAAACGATTCACCCTGTTTGAGCTCCTGTGGGAATTTTGCCCCAGTTCTTTAACATTAAGACTGTGTCTACACTGCAGTTGGGAGGTGTGTTTCCGGGCGCAGGTAGACAAACGTGTGCTCCAGCTAGTGCACTAACAGCAGCCGTGTGGAAGCTGCAGGTCTGGCGGCAGCTCAGGCTGGCCGCCCGAATCCAAGCACGCCCGATCCCCTGGCCCTGAGCTCAGGTGGCTAACCCGAGCTGACAGCTGTGCTGCAAAAGTCACACGGCTATTTTTAGCGCGCTAGCTCGAGCTGAGCTAGCGCAGGACTGTCTATCCGCGCTGGGAATCCCACCTCCCAGCTGCAGTGCGGATACACCTTAAACAGCCACACATCATCCCCGTGGTGCACACGTTTCAAACGCTTCCCATGGACTCATCGGGTTGGGTGCAACCGCTTTTAGGCACCGAGAATAAACCCAAGAACCAGGTGTCATGGTGCAGAACAGAAATACAGCTCAAACCCGTGGGAATGTGACACTGTCACATTCCCAATCCCCTCCTTACATCCTGGAGGTGACCAGCTGCAGAGCTAGGAAAGCTTTAGGGGTTGGGATGCCAGCACCGATGAGAAAGTGCCCATGTCCCCACTGAAGGGTTAGTGTACTGGCTAACAATATAATAAGACCAGATAAAGCCGAAACCTGGCAAATGTGGTTACATGGGCTTGCCAGGATACTGGTTTTATTTTGACACAATGATCTGATTTATTACAATTACAATTCATCGAATGCACTTCCCCATCTACCCCTATAATCATTAAACCCCTTTCAAAACACATAAAACACCAGTGACAGCCAGAAGTTGTTACCCTCCGGTGGTTATTTGGTGGCCCGGGTGAAATGCAATCCTCAGTCCAGTTCCCATGCGCAATGGCAGAGCTCAGCGGAGGGTGGCCACAGAATGGGCGCTGGGGAGTGAATTCCTGTCTAACCCTTTCAGGGGAGGTTTGAGGCACATCAGTGGGGCAGTATGGGGACACCTGCAGGGCTGGTCTCTATGCTGTATGGATATGGATAAACAAAGGCCTCTGGGTCCTAAAGGTTTTCAGCCCGGCACCTTTTGCCAGCATTAACCACACACACAATACATTTCTGAGAACTGCAATAACGCACTGAATGCACCAATCTCTGCTTCTCACTGAGCACATTTCCTCCTCACCTTCCTTGAGGGTGCAGTAGTCAATTTTATATTTCGTTATCTTCCCGTTGCTCAGCTCCGGAGGGAGAGGCAGCCACGTCACTCTGATGTCGGCCGGGGTTGTACTTGACAGAGACAGCTGAGGAGCAGCGCTGGGAACTGGGGCAAAAGCAACGAACAGATGAGACATCTCCTCAGTCCAAAACCAAGAGCAACAAGCTGCTTCAACAAGAGGCGCAACTGGGGATTAGCTCCACTTGGGAGCATGTATGTCTGAACCAAGGGGCTTCAGAGGTTCAGGGATTGGCTTTGGGATTGCCCGAGCTGACCCATTCCTCTGGGCAGGTGAACCTTGGGTGTCCTCGGTCCTGAAAGTATTGTCCCTGCAGAGCATACAATCGTAACTGCTGGGGGCATGCTGACACTCCATGCCCTGTGTTGAGTCTCACATACTTAATGCCTGTGGTTGGACCACAGCAGCTTCCACTTCTGTCTTTGCCCCGCTAGCATTTCAATGTTTCATTACCTGTCTGCTTCCAGAATTTAAACACAGATATCCTAAGGACGCTCAGAAATGCTCCCTGTTCCACTAAGGATTTGGGAGTTTGCTTTAGACAGGCCTATCTGCTTTCAGTTTTTTGCCATGGAAACAGAGAGATTTAATGCCACAGGGGATGGCTCAAGGATCTAAGCATCAGGTTTGAAAAACAAGTCTCCCTAAAACCACAGATCTGTATTCCAGGCAGCTGTTCATACTTCCGAGGCAGATTGTGGCAGGGAGTTCACCCCACGCCAGCCCTGACGGGATTACGGTGGCTCAGAAGGGGCCAATTAACCTTCTACTGCACCGGGGGAGAGTCAGGATTGATTGAAAAAGTCTAACTGAAGATGAAGACCAGCTGGGCAGGAGCAGGCTGGGCTTGTATAAGCCAGGAAGTGGAGAGCTGCAGGAAGAGAGTCTACAGTCACACTCTGGGCAGAAAGAGGTGGAAACCCAGGGGGAGGTGAATGCCCTGGGATCCTGTCCCAGACGGAAGGGGTTCACCCAGGGGAGGTATGGGGAAGAAAGCCTGTGGAAGGAAAAGCAGGAAGAAGCCCAGGGACAGACCAGCAAGAGTTGAGACTATGTAGACCTTGGATGCTGATGCTAGGGTCCCTGAGTGGTAACCTGGAGTAGTGGGCGGGCCCAGATTTCCTTGGCAGCCACTGGGGAAGTGGCACAGACTGGTAATTGGCACGGAAGACTGAGACAGTGTACAGACAGTTGGTCCGGAGGGACTTCGGGACCGCGGCGGGGGAAGACTATAAAGTGACCCATCTGGAGGGCTGAGTCATGAAGAGCGAGTGCTGTGAAGTACTGGAGGAGAGGCCACTTCAGCAACGGCGTGACTGATGGAAAGGGGCACTAGACTGTATGAGACATAATCCCCCAGACCCAGCCACAAGGGGGCGCCCCCAGCAGTGACTGTACCCCATTACACAGATACACAGAGATCATGCAGTTTACTATGTGGGTGAATTTCAGATTAAACTTTACAAGTCATGTATGGACATTACAGATCCCAAAACAGAAGGGGTTTGCCTGGTATGTGGCCAAAATTTCCCCTTAATGCCACTGTCCTACGGCATGTTATGGGCTAGTTGGCAGTGCCCTCCAGCCCCTGTGCGGCTGCATTTTGGCAGTGTTCTGTATATACTGTTTAAGAAACGCTTTGGAACACTTGGAATGAAAGGTGATATAAATGCAAAATATAATCTTTTAATAGACTTGACTGCAGGCCTGACCCCAGTTAATGGGAGTCTTTCCGTTTGCTTCAGTGGGCTTTGGATCAAGTCCACATGGAGCAAAATCACTGTTACCTAAGTAAAAATCCAGACCGGCTGAATTCACTTCAAGTAATGGTGCCTGTGTGTCAACTGAACCAGGATCAGAAGACAGCAGGATAATATCTAATGTCTGTTGCTGCCCATGCAGATCACTATTCCCCACTCTCTGAAGAAAAAAAAGAAGCATCAATAAATATCCAGTCGCAACAGGCCACCTTCGCAGCGCGTCTGGATTTCTGCAAGCTGACACCATGCTCTGGAGGGTGTCGTGTGACGTCTCCATTTGTGAAGCGTAACGATTTCTTGATCGCTGGATAATACTTTCAGACACACCCGTGCACGTCTACTCAACGCACCATCCTCCAGGGTCCGCACGATAATGGAAGAGGACGTCCGACTGGCTCCTAGCTGGGAGTATGCAACCATGTAGAAAACATAATTGGTATTGGGTTCCAGGTCTTTCACTTGAAGCTCAGTGGTATCATTATTGACAGCAAATTGGTATTCTACATTATCAGTTCCTAGAGACAAGGCAAAGACCCATCGTCAGTACAACCAGCAGGAAGCAAGACACTGGTCAAGTCTAAAATCAGCTCTTCCACAAGACCTACAAACTGTAACTTTCCCTCTTTGAAACCATTATGGCTTACCCCTTGTCCTCCCTCTGTCACCCTCCCCCATCATGTTCTGGCAAATCTTAACTTAGACACTGAGCTCGTCGGGCAGGGACATTAGATGCCTACGCGTGAACGTTTTAGCCAAAGTTAAGCACCTAAATCCATACTAAGGCACCTAAATAAGCAGCCTGATTTCACGTGAGCTCTTGCTTCCCACCGACATCCGCAGACGTGGGAGATTCTCAGCTCAATTCTCTGAAAGTCAGACCCCTGATTCAGATTGTAGATGTAGACACCTACCCTCTAGGCACCCAACTTTGACCGTTTTAGTCACTGTCATTGCCCCTCGGCACCAAGCGTCTTTCTGGTGTTTTGTACATTCACTGATCATAATTAAGGCTACGCTTTAGTCACGGACGTTGTGGGAGTCACAGAATCCGTGACTTCCAGCGACCGCCGTGACTTCAGCCTGCGGTGGTTGGGAGCTGCAGGGTTCCCCGCTGCTTGTGGGGGCAGGGAGCTGTGGGGTACCGCTGCAGCAGGCAGTGGAGTACCCTGCAGTTTCCATCCACCACAGGTGGTGGGGGAACCCCCGAGCTCCTGGCCGTCCCAGGGGAACCCCCGAGCTCCTGGCTGCCCCGGGCAGCGGGGAACCCCTGGAGCTGCCATTGGGGGAGGAACCCAACAGCTTCTGGCCCCCACGAGCAGTGGAGGCCCCCAGAGCTGCAAGCGGCTCCTAGCCCTGCGCAGCTGCCCCACTTCAGGCAGTGTGGGGACCCGCAGATCCCCATTTTGTCAGGGATATTTTTAGTAAGAGTCACGGACAGGTCACGGCTTCCGTGAATTTTTCTTTTTTTGCCCGTGACCTGTCCGTGACTTTTACTAAAAATATCAGTGACAAATCTTAGCCTTAATCATAATAAATGTACATAAAATCAAAAGGACAGCAGTGTCATACGGGAATAAAGACTAACGGAAAAGTTTTCAGCAGTGTCTACATCAATGGGATTTAAGCTCCTAAATCACCAAGCATAAAATTTTTCAGAAGTGTCCTGATGAGCACACTACAGATGTTCACCTACTCTTTCAGTTTTTCACAGCTATCCAGAAGACGGAATAGTGATTCGGAAGGTAGGAAACTACTTAGTCTGGCTGGGATCCCAGATTAGAATCCCAGCATGGTTATTTCTTCGTTGTATCTGTGGGATGCACCAAGGCCTGTTTCGAACATGCATTCCCCAGAGATGCTCAAGGTCAAATTTTCATCCCAGGCTTCCACTTTTGCATGGCCAAGTCTGTTCAGGCAACTGATTGCATCACAAAAGTGGCCACTTGCATGCACAGAATGGGGAGATGGGCACCCAACTGCCCAATATGCATGTGCAAAACTGGTAAGTGCAATGAATTGCACGTGCAAAATTGGGTAAGCAGAGGCAGAGGTGGTCTTAAGGCTTCAAATCCTTAGCTCTGTCCCATTAATATAACAATAGCCCTAACAATCATTGGGGGGGTGGGGGCTGAGGTGCAGCTCTGCCATACAAACTGAGCTTCCAAAAAAATCCTAGGGTAAAGTGCTCTGAAACCCCATTGACTCACTAGATTTCTCTGACCCTAGTGGGGAGAAGTCAATAGTATGAGAGGCAGGTTCTCTGAGGAGGCCCTGCAAATACCACACTACAGCTGCCTGAACTCTCAGGCTAAGCACACCCAGTTTGATCACACCCTGTCTGACATGATAACACGCGAACAGCCGCTCCTGTCCATGCAAGATGTAGTTAAAAAATAAAGAAGGAAGCACAAGCCCACAAAGGGGACATGCAGCGCGTGGATTCGTGTTATCACCGCTATTCTACAATGGTGGTGACAACCGAACTACGCAAACTGAGAGCACCTACCCAGGGCCTTCTGATAATGCAGGGAAAAGCCAATGATCTGCTCGCTGTTGTACTCTGGACGCTCCCAGGACACTAAGACAGTGGTGCTGGACAGGGAGATGGCTGACACCTTCTTTGGAGCACTTGGCAAGCCCTCCCGCACAATGACCGAGAGCTTGGCCGTGGCACATGCCATCCCCAGCCTGTTCTCCGCCACACACTGGTAATAGCCGGCATCCTCCAGCCCGATCTGGTTGATCACCAGGCTGCCACTGCTCTGAATTTTCACCCGGCCATTGGACAGGATGGGCTCTCCGTTCTTCAGCCAGTGGATGATGGGGGCTGGCTCCCCTTCTGCTTTGCAGACAAACCTGGCAGTGCTGGCGCGGGTGCGGGAAATGGTTTCGGGGGACTGGGAGATGCTGGGAGGTGCTGAAAGAACAGCAGAGAAAGGAAGGTCAAAAAGAAAAAGCCAAGGCGAGCCCTTTCCTCTCAGGCCACATTATGTCTGAAACAGCTCCAGGTGCATGGTAGGTTTGCCAGGCAAACTCTTGAGGCTTAATTGAGACTAGCCCCAAAAAATCGATATCAACTCCCTCTCTGTTCCTAGGCTGTTCTCCCCAGCAGCTTCCATAAGAGTGGAAGTTAGTTGCTGATACTGATACTTTCACAAGGGAACGCTGCAAAAAGAAAAAAAATGCTTCAGAAAGGAAAAAAAATTAAATGGTGGTAATAATGCCACTGAGAACTATTCCACGCTCGGACTGAATAATTGGGACCTGATGGCTTCCTTCTAATTACGTTCCCCTCTTAGACACAGCGAGGGAGCTGTGAGCATCCCTTCTGGGGGGGCCTCTGGATGTGATTCTAGGGGGAAAGCAATTATCCGGGGTGGTGCTTACATCTGAAATGTTTATTCTGTCAACTCACCGAGGACGCTGAGCTCAGCCGCAGCTGTAACAAACTGCCGGGTCTGGGGTTTGTTCGCCCGACAGACGTACACGCCAGAGTGATGGGGCTGGGCCTGAGGAATTAGGAGGTTGGTCCGGCCTAACACAATCACGTCCATGGAAATAGGCTTCCCGTCTGCGGAGCACAAAAACACACACCATGGGTGTAAAGCCTACATTAGGGATCCCAGTCAGACACCAGGGGTTCCAGATTTTAACTAATAACCATCATGAAAAGTTCAATTCCTAGCTCTGCCGCTGTACATGGCCCTGAGCAAGTCACTTGGTCTCTCTGGGCCTCAGTTTCCTATCTGTAAAATGGGGATAAATAGCATTTTTTTTCTCACCCATTCTTTGTCCATCTTGATTATTTAGGCGGGAAGCAATCTGAGATAAGGACAATCTCTTACTACACGTCTGTACAGCACCGAACTTAAATGCCCAAACTTCATTTACATAGAGCTAAGGCTGGCCAGCCAAGCCTTGTGTCTTTCCAGGATATGGAGAATAGCTAATGTAAACCTCTGAAAACCAGGAAATATACCAATATCACCCCCACAAAACAACCTTAACAGCGCCCTCTTTGTGCTAAGCCCCAACACATCAGTAATGCTCATGCTATCACTCTACACTCAGATGCTACAGAACAATTTTAGATCAACCTGAACTGTAGCAGAGCAGGTGTTCTGCTACAATGAAAGTCAAAGTTGTTTTGCTGCCTAGCAATGGGTGGCATCTTTCAGGGGCAGAGCTGTGGTGCAGATTTAATCCCATAGTTAATGCGCACACCAGCTCTCTCCAGGAAGAACCTATATTGCGCTGGCAAGGGGTAGCAGCTGAGAAGAAGAGACAGCCCGTGATTATCATTTTCACCATTGGGTTTCTCCTAGGGATGGACTCAGACTCGTTCTCATCCTGATCCAAACTGATTGCCAGTTCGGATCTGGGTTTAGTCCATTATAGCCAAGAAGTTCTGACTTGAAGCCAAACATCCCCTCCACTCCGGGGTATCTGGATTCAGACCATATCTAAGGCTGACATACGTGAAGAAGATAATTGCTTTATTACATGCCTATTGGACAAGGTTGCGGGATGGAATCCAGCGTGTATTTGTCTGCTAAAAATCCCACATTTACAAGGAGCCAGAGCACTGAGTCACCATTAACTGAAGAGATTTTTTCCTGTCCGGCTCCTGGAAGCTGTACTGAACTGGCTCACAACACTGAGGATGCAATGAATTTGCCAAACCCGCTAATAAATTTTTATGTACCTGCTCTGGTTACTGACCTGTAACATATTAGCCAGTTTGATTACATGGGAATTTACTGGCCTGGTTTTGAAACCTAACCCTGTCATGAACAGCAAAGGCTGAATTTTCCACATGAGCCTTTAACTTGGAACCGACAAAGATTTGTCAGATCAGCTACATTTGAAGACTCCTGATTTGTTTCTTGCTGTGGATAGGATATCGCCATGCACAGCACTGTCACTCTGAAAACAGGGTAGACCCAGGGACTCTACAGTTCTCCTGGCATGAGAAATTTCAGCAAAGAGAGAGAGTTCTTGCAGAAAGTGATAAATGGCTTTGGGGCCCGATCCTGGGGGATGATGAGGAACCTCAGCTTCCCCCTGAAGGCATGGGGAGTTGCGTTTGGCCTTGCCTGGTTTTGCTGGAGGACTTCTCGGGGCCTCAGAAGGTGTGTAAGAGAAAAGGGCCCAAGCCCGGTTTCCGTTCCTTCTCAAAACATCTCTAATTGTAACGTCACTGCTGCAAAGCTCCAGGAGCAATGCTGGGTCAGAGGCCTGGCAGTTCCTCAGAACTGAGAACAGAGAGTGTGGGGGAGGGGGGGACCCTGATCCAGGGCTGGCCAGGAGTCAAAATGGCCTGGGTGTAATTTGAAGCAACGCTTGGCTTCTCTGTCAACCAGGGATTAGGTGGAGTGTCATGCAAGCCACCCTGACTGCTCCTGCCCCTGCTGCCACCATAGTTCCTCCTTGCTCCCAACAGAGCTCAGAGAAAGCCGGTGGCCTGGAGCCAGCGACGTTTACTCTATGCGACCCAAACATTGCCTCCTCCGTGACAGGGTTTAAGCAATGCAAGGGGACTTTGGGCCAGATTGTGGGTGAATTTGCTTGGGGGAGGAGAGGCTTCTCTGGGCGTTCGTAAATCCAACCTGCCAGCTGCCAGGCTGAGCTATACGGGGCTGAGGGGGCTCAGGTTTTGCACTCATGCATGATTTGCTATTTTAGAACTTTGTTTTAGGTTTCAAAAATAACCCACCAGCTTCCAATGCACTATGGGGAACCATGCTGTTTGCCTCCTCTCCCCTCCACAAGAGCCATGGTTGCTTTCGACCACGGTACTGCTGCTAACATCCCTGCTACTTCTGTAACTTCTCATCCTTGCTGCGATACATAGCAAGGAAGAACACACCAGCTGGAAGCTCTGCCATTCCCCTCACCCTCCAGACACACTGCCCTAGAGAGCAGAAGCTGAAACATCTTCCTGGCTCCATACCCCACTGCTGGCTGCATTCAGTTAAGGCTGTATGTGGAGACAGAGACAAGCTTCCTGCCTTGAGGGTACACAGATGCATCCTCCCGGTCGAGTGGTGGCTTGCTCCGAGTAGCAAGGGCCACTCACCTAGCACAGTTGATTTGGAACGCGGCTGTTAGCAACGTCTACACACCCTCCCACTTGCTGCTGGTCTGTGGATGGGCCCACAATTCAGTACCCAGGCGTTCAATTCAGGAACACACCTGCATGCACATTTTGCACACATGCCTAAACACAAGTGACTTGAAAATCTGACCCCAGATGGAACTGACTGTCGATACCAACCGTGGCAGAGTTTCAACGGGTAACCTACAGTTGAAACCCTCAGTGTTACAGGACTTTACTCATCCTGAGTGTCTCAGCCCTTCTTTTTACTGCAATTTTGGAACCAAATCTATTTTAATAACCACATGAAGACTGATGAGGCCCAATCAGCTCATCCATGCTAAGCCAAGGACATCCAGACCGAAAACCTGAGGGCACAGAACAAACATTTAAAAACTACAGCTTGAAAGAAAACGCGCCACTCATTTAATAAAAAAAACAACCCAAACTCTACCTGTGCTAATTGACTCTGATTACAAATACTCTGGGCACTCACCGCTCTCAGTGTAGCAATGAATAAATTATTTAGCATGGGAAAGATGGGTATTGCTAATTATGTCTTAAGTACATGGGATGAAATGCAAGATTCCAGCTCTGCCTCAATGATTAATCCTCCCTGTTTGTATTCCCTACACGGAGTCCCGCAAGCTTTTTTTTTTTTTTTTTTTTTTTTTTGAGGGGGGGCGGAGGAG
This sequence comes from Natator depressus, assembly GCF_965152275.1. NCBI lineage: Eukaryota > Metazoa > Chordata > Testudines > Cheloniidae > Natator > Natator depressus. The sequence goes on from NC_134243.1 coordinate 77,453,155, forward strand.
GAAATATTAGCACATCCAAAAACATTGCCATTAACGAAGAGCCACTGGAGTAGGCAAGTTACAGCTAAAGACTGAGTTGATTAAATGGTTCTGAGGGCGAGGAAAGAGGCTTATGACATAACACAGATTTTTGAAAACTATTTCAATATGTTTTTGAGACGTGGTTTCTGGACTGAGAACCCACATGGCAAGTTTCAGTGTTTAATTGCTCATGGGAAACATCTGACACAACCTCAGTGATGGTTACACCAGCCCTACTTCTGATTTAGGCTGATCAGCCCTTGACACATGAAAGTCAGTCTGGCTCGTTTACAGGCACTTAATGATATCTTTACTCTTTCTCAGACCTTCATTATCTTGACCACAAGAGGATTTACTTTTGAAAACAAGGCCCCTTAAATGACTAAAGAATCCTTATCATATTTTATAATCCCACAAGATAACAAAAGTTATTTTTACAAAGCAACAGCAGATGTGTTAAAATTCCCACTAACCTTTCTGAACCATTACAAAAGAAGTGTCATCAGCCTGACCCCTATATGGTGACCTTCAATGCTCTGGCTCATACAATACTGCCATGACTAATTTAGATCAAAAGGCATCCAGTAACCAGAATTTCATATATTTTACAGATCAAACAACTATAAAATAAGTTGCATGCTTTGTAAGGTTTTAGATTCAATGAGTAATCCCAGCTCAGAAAGGACTCTCCAGATCACCGCGTACATAGCCCCATACAGTGGGTAGCAATTTAAAAAGCGCCCTCTCTTCCACAGCACTTTCCCTTTTAATAGATTTTAAAAATACAGTGTGCATAGACTCCTCTCAACATCAAAAGAATAATTATCTTAATTTACCCTGTCGTATCCAAGAGACAAATGGGGTGGGCTCTGCAGAGGCCATACACTCCATGACGGCACTCTCTCCAGCTACCACTGTGGTATTCTCCGGAGCAGCAACAATAGCAACATCTCGAGTCACAGCTGGTTGGGAACCTAAATACACCCAGAAAAAAAAAAAAAGAGGGACAAAAGAAACTCTTTAAAGAAGTGCTGTCCACATTCCATTTTTATTAAAAACTAGCAAATTCCTTACCTCCATTTCAAGAACAAACCATCACAGAAAACAGACTTTTCTTCCTCCCTGTTTACACTGTTTGTTTGTTACATTTTTTGCAGTTCACTCAACTGGTCTGGTCAATTTCACCTTTGTTTCTGGTTACTTTCACTTCCTGGTTCTCCCATAGGAGTGCCATGTGATTGGGTTTGGAATGGACATGTAAGACTTCAGGGGAATGAGTTTCTATTTCAGGTCAACATTTCTGTTCAGGTCAAGCCCTGAACTGCAAGCCCACAGCCAAACACTGTGGGACTTTGAGAAAGTGCAGAACCTGATCTAGACTTCTGCCCCAGTCCTGCAATCACATCCATGTCAGTGAAAGTGGATGCACGCCTGGAGCCCCACTGAAGTTCTGCACCAACCCCAGGTCCCATCCACATAGCTCCAATAGAAGGATCAGGCACTTCGTGGTTCAGAACCTCTACAATTGGCCAAACCAGAACCCCAGATCTGAACGGGCCCATACTTAGAGGAATTCCAATGCAAAGTTTGATCTGGAAACTACATCTTAGGTCCATCTAATTTCTCGTCACCTTAAATCTGGTAACCAGCCCTCATCGCCATTATTTTTGTCTTCAGAACTAAAGTTCAATTTAATTACTTAAAATTGTAAAATATGGGGCCACGTCTACACTACCCGCCGAACTGGCGGGTAGTGATCAATCTATCAGGGATCGATTTATCGCGTCTAGTGTAGATGCAATAAATCGATCCCTGATCGCTCTGCCATCGACTCCGGAACGCCACCACGGCGAGAGGTGGAAGTGGAGTCGACGGGGGAGCGGCGGCCGTCGATCCCGCACCGCAAGGACGTGAAGTAAGTGATTCCAAGTCAATCTAAGATACGTCGACTTCAGCTACGCTATTCTCGTAGCTGAAGTTGCGTATCTTAGATCGATCCAACGCCCTAGTGTAGACCAGGCCTGAGACTCACTCTAGTTGACAGCATCCCTTTAACCAGCACAAAGGGCCAGATTTTCAAGGGGCTTTGAGCGCAGCTGCAAATGCTGCCTGCACAAAATGAGGGGCCAAATGCCACAATGTTGAAGCTGGCAAAGTTTTGCGCTGAACTGTGGTCAGGAAAGGATTTTCTAAAGATTCCTAGGAAGCTGCCGAATAAAATACTTGAAATCCTTTGTTTGTGTTCACATTTATTACTTCACCCATTAACAGCTGAACCCTGTCTATAAGCAGAAAGATGAATTTCTTTGTTTTGAATATGGAAAGGTTATCACAGACATTTTGATAACCAGCTGCTAGGTTTTAAAGTCAACCACTGAGAGATCAGTTCTCTGCACACCACACCTTCATCTTTATGCACACAGAACAAGTCAATATATAGATTACATACAACATACAGAGGGTATAGATGTATGTATAGATAATCCAAAGTGTTTATGTATTCACATAGGGAGACATATGTATATCCAGTGTGTATACGTATCGAACAACTTCCGGACACTCAAGAGTGGTCTTTTTCTGTTTGAAGTGAACCTTCTGACTCTCTCAGCCAAGTTTATAGGGAGAGGTTAGGGAGACAGGAAATGTCTTTGCTGAAACGAGAATTTTTTATCAGTTGACAGCAGCTTTGACACTAGGAATCCTATTCTCTCTGCAGCTAATGAAAGAGGTTCAGTGCTTTCTGAAGGATGCTGTTGTTGTCTTCACCAGGTAGGAGATATGCAGTGCTGCACAATACAAGTAATTATGGCCTCCCTTAAGGTTGCTCCAGGAGCTCTCGTTCCTGAAAAAGAATATTGTGTGCCTTCAAGGATGCTGTAATTCTTTTAGATCCTGCTTGCTGAAGTTACCAAAAGGTGCATGTTATTTTCACTGGGAGGCACAGACAGCCTTTTGGTGTCCATACAAGAGGGAATGCTTCATTGTCAGCCTGGTGTATTGCAAAATTCATACAGTAATATCAGTCCTTAGCTCTTAGATGCAGCATGTTTAATCCTCAGATCTCAAAGCACTTCATAAAGATGGGTAAGTATTCTCTCTACTTCATCTCCACCCTGCCCTCCTCAATTTCTTCTTCAGCAGAGGACAAGGTGAAAGGAGGAGAAAAGTAAGAAAAATAATATACCATGGAGTAAGGTTAATGGAAGAGTTCCTGGCTCCTAATTCAGCTGCAGCAGCTTCCCTCTGGCAACAAAAATGCAGAAGCCAGACCTGCCCATGACTGCCAGTGAAAAGGGGCCATGCAACAACTTTCAGGGCAAAGGGATGGGGCGATTTATCTGATGAGCCATGGGTGAAATTGTGACCTCAATCAAGTCAAAGGAAGTTTCACTATGGACTCCACAGGGTCAGGATCTACCCCCAAATGTCTCGACACTGTAAGTTACTGGTTTTGATCCCAGTGCATCACCACTTTAGGAACAAACCAGCCAACAAAGCCACGTACAGCATGAGGTTAGAGTCTGCACCTGCCTAACGTGAGCTAAAATAAGGGGAATTGAATCTTATGCCTTAAGGGGTAAACTGATCAGGTGGGGTTACAGGAAGGAATTGCAGAAAGACACATGCACCCAGCATGCTCTCCAGCTCTCCTACATGTTCAACACTGCACAGTTGCACAGCTGCATTATTAGTAGAGGGAGAAGGTTGTGTAACTCCAAAATATCAAACGTTGGTCACGACCAGAGGTAGAACAATGGATTTGCTGGACGAGTGATTTTATCTGGTATGGCAATGCATGTGTTTCTCAGGATTAGCTGTGGCATTGTCTACATGGTGAATAAGGGGTAGATATACGTACCAGTCCCAGGATATTAGAGAGACAAGGTAGGTGAGGTAATATCTTTTATAGGACCAACATCTGTTGGCGAAAGAGACCACTCCCCAACAGAAATCGGTCCAATAAAAGATCTTACCTCACCCACTTTGTCTCTCTAATAAGGGGCAGAAGCTCCCCTGAGTGCATAACATTCCCCCAACAATTTCACTCTGAGTCAGTAAAATACTTTAATGTTCCCAGTTCTTTGGCACTGGTGCAGAAAGTCACAACTTTGCTGACAGCCTTGCGCCGGAAACTGTTTTCAGCACAGAAATTCTAATTCTCAGATGGAGACATGACACAGGACATTAGAAACAGAGCATCAGCTCAGGGGCAGGTAGAAGAGCAAAACACATAAGCTAGGGATGCAGCGTTAGGATATTCCCACTTGGATTTCTCAGTCTTCCCGGGTGGCAGCAAGCATCAGGGCCAGATTGTCTCACACAGCTGAGTTTACCCTCTTTGCTGGGATCCGACAGTATCGAGTGATTCTAACCTCTCCCCTTTTCATTTAATTAGAATCTGTTCATTCACATGAAGTCACGTGGCAGCAAAAATCTCTTCATTGCTACCCTATTAGAGAAATATCAGGTGAAGGTTTTATTAGTGATACATCAGATTAGAAAAATCTTTAAGTATACACAATATTAGCAGGGGGGATAAAGTGTGTATTTACATCTTACAAACCAACATGGCCCTCTATTTATACTGGTGCCCAACACCATGGTGTCTAAGTGTCTAGTTAACCTCCTCCTAGAGTTGGTTGACACAAACTCCAAGGCTAGCAAGGAAACACAGATTCTTATGCACAAGTAAACATATAATCTAGAAATGAAACAAATTATGTTAGTGCAAAGTAGCAGGATTATCAACCAGGAAGTTTGGGATTAGGAAATTTAACCCACTGACACGTCCGTTTCAAACTAACCTCGAAGATTTTCCTGCAATGTTAAAAAATGGAGATCCAGAAACACAGGAAGCTTCTGCAGTCTTCTGCCAACAAAACACCGAGCTTACAGAATGAAACACACTGTATGAAACCCACTCCATGCACCATGCTGTGAATTAAACATGGCTTTTTTTTTACTAGAGTTGGATCCAACCCCTGCAAAGTTTAGATCTGGATCCAAATCTTGCTGAAGTCCCAGGTGTGTTTGAATGAAAACCTCTTCTTTAGAATAATGCAAACATGCTCTAAAAGAGGACTGCGGAAAATCCCTGAGTCAGGACCCTGTACAGAAAAAGACCAGTAGCCAGAATTTGTCCACCAGATGGAAGCAGAGATACAAAGAAGCATGCTGTGGACTTTTACCCTGGGCAACATTTATATTGGACATTCTTAAGATTTAACCTCCAAACTCTTTCCAAATACCCAAGCAGAGTCGCAACAAAGTTCAGAGAAAAAGGCAGGTATTTCAGCCAGGTCTGAGCACGTATCAGCACTTTACACAATGGAACAATTACATTAGCAGGGGTGAATGATGGGAAAAGGCGCATCTGTGATCTGGTTTCATGCTTATAAACACACTGGGAGCTGAACAGGATTTTGCTACATTCAACTACATAAGCTATTCGTTCAGGCCAGGCCTATGGCATAAAAGATTACAAACACCCCTGGCTTAACAGCCAAAAGGTATGATCACACTATAGCAAAATTCAAGGGATGCTTGAATTAGCATGCCGACTAGGCTACCTTGGATTGCGCTGGATGGTAAAAGACATTCTATTCCCTGCTGTACATATTGGGCCAAATATTGATTTCAGTGGAGTCACACCAGCCAAAAGTCTGGCCCACGGTTTAAATATCAAGGGGGTGATGCTCTACCGTGAAGTCACTGGAGTTACCCAAGCAGAGATGTTGTTTGAGAGGGGAATCGGGCCTTGAGGACCCACAATCGCTCTGTTTCTGAGGCACGTGTTAGAAAACATCAGCAATAAGCGAGAGGGTGGCGCCGCCTGTCACGCAGAGCAAAGCCCTCAGGTTTGCTGATTGTAACACAAGTGTTGCACCACTTAATTGCAGTTGTTTTAGGCCATGGATTTCCTTGACATATTCAGGGGGCGTTTGCTATAAAAATGCACGTGGAGAGTTAAAAAGATCCAAGTCGGCTGAAGTATCAGATAAATGCAACTGTATTCTGAATGGCATCTTTCATCAACGCTACAGCTCCAGGTCAGCAAAGTAGGGAAGTCCATGAGTCGCGCTCTCCCCGTTCAGCAAAGCAACTGAGCACACTGACTTAAATGGGGCTTTGCTGAACAGGGAGAGTGGTACTCCCGGACAGGAGTGTGGTGCTGAATTGGGGCCTATATCCCTAAAATGCTTTAAAGAGCAAAATAACACCGCCACCAAGGAGAAGCGGTGGAGAGCGGAGGTTTTGTGGGAGAGCAGGGGAGGGAAATTGTCAATCCAGATTTGAAATGAAATGCTCAAGTGATGAGACACAGGAGGCTGCTCCCGCTGCAGATTAGAAAGCTTCTGCACCAGGCGTGGGCATATTACACGGAGGGAGCGAAGGCTGGTTCTAAACGAGCCAAGGGAGTGGAAAGAGGCAACATAAGGTCCAGGACAGAGGTCTCAACAAGTCCACCAGGGGGTTGGAAAACATGAGGGCAATTTTGAGATGGAACCAGAAAGGAACCGGGGGCAGGAGAGACAGTGGAGGACATGGGTGTTGGGTCACTACACTTTAAACGTGCAAGTAGATCTTGAGTAGAGTACACCTGCTGGGGTACCTGGTGAACTGGGTTAACTAGGCATGAATTTGGCCATTCAGGAGCCAGGCTGTGCATTTCCACGTAGAACCCAGTGATAAAGCAGAATGAGCACCAGCCCTGATGGGAGCGTTTGCTCACTTACCATAGCCTGGGACAAAGCTGCTGCCATCGCAGAGTTTAATGGTCACTTCTCTTTTTCGGCCTGATTTACGACTTTCCTCACAAGCCTCACGGCAGCTACTCCGTTTCGTCCTTCTGCAGCCCCCGTGCATCGCTTCAGAACAGAGCACGGGGAGGCACTTCGAAAGCAATTTGCTTAATCAGACGGGCACCAATTCCCAGCAAAAAGCTTTGCCAGACTTTCCTGGGTGCTCCTGGTGTCCTCTGAGGTTACAATTTGGGGGTAGGGGGTTCACGTTCCCCCCCCCCACATAAAATGGATCCTCATGCCTCACAACACCTTTTCCTAAAGGGCTTTACAACTTGACTCAATTTTGGGGGTCTTTTACCATAGGATCAGAGAGCCCAGCCACCTCGGCTAGTGGTTGCTATAGAAACAGCTCAGTCCTCATCCCTAGAGTTCCGCATCCAGAGCGGCTCAGCTTGTGTATCCCAGCTGCCAAATTAGGCCAGAGTTTGAAGTCCTAAACGACATGGTCTTATTGGAAAGGGATGCCGGGGGCAAGCACAGAGCCCCCAGCAGTTCTATGCCAGGCGGCCAAACCAAGCGCCTTTCCTATCAGAGCCACAGTGATGATGGCACCAAGAGCCGTGATGTTCTGACTCCTACACTTTATAAAACCTAATACGCTAACAGCAGTTAACACCGACCTCCAAGAACGATCTGAGGTCTGGAAAACATGCCTTGTAATAAGAGACTAAAGAAGCTCAATCAATTTAGTCGAGTAAAACAGGAGTGATTTGGGGAAATTATAGACCCGCAAACCTTACATCTTTACCTGGCAAACTGGTTGAAACAATAAATTAAAAACAGAATAACTAAATACCTGGAAGATCATCATCTGATAGAGTCTGATGACCACGGATTCTGCAAAGGAAAATCATGTCTCTCTAATCGCTTAGAATTCTTTGAATGTGTCAATAAAGTTGTGGATAAAGGAGAACCGGCTGACCTAATTTATTTAGATTCCCAAAAAGCTTTTGACCAGGTTGCGCAAAAGAAGCTACTAAAGAAGCTAAGCAGCCATGGGGTGAGAGGCAAAGCTTTGTCATGGCTGAGAGACAGAAAGCAAAGAGCAGGATTAAATGGTCAATTCTCTTCCCAGTGAAAGGTTAATAGCAGGCATTCTCAAGGACTTGTGTTGTTTAATAAATTTATTACTGACCCGCAAAGGGGGGTGAACAGTGAAGGCCAAAATTTTCAGATGACACAAGGTTATTTAGGCTAGTCAGGACTAGAGAGAGGTGTGAGGAACTTCAGAGGGACCTAACCAAAGTAGGCAAATGGGCAACACAATGGTAAATGAAATTTAATGTTGACAAATACCAAGTAATACACATTGGAGGGGAAATTAAACTCATCACACAGTTCTCAATTAAGCGTATCAACTCAAGAAAGGACCTGGGCTTCAGAGCTTCTTGAAAACCTCGGTCAAAAAGCTGACAAGATGTTTAGATGCAAAAGGAATGGGATGGTGAATAATATAAAGAATGGGCAGCCCTGCTGATCAGCACCTCCCCTTCCCTCCCCATGCCTCCTGCCCACCCCAATCAGCTGTTTCGCAGTGCGCAGGAGGCTGGGGAGGAAGGGAGGAGGAATGAGGACATGGCACGCTCGAGGAGGGCGTGTAACGGGGAGGGGGAAGAGGCGGGGTGGCGGTGGAGCAGCGGCAGGAAGAGGCGGGGCGGGGGTGTAGCATTGAGGGAAGGGGCGGAGTCGGGGCCTGGGACAAAGCTGGGGGTCGAGCACCCCGCCCCCCCAAGCACAATGAAAAGTCGGCACCTGTGAAGGTGGGAAATTCAAAACAAGTAAAAGGAAAAACTTTTCCACACAACATCTAATGTGACTGCAAAACTCATTGCAATAGGAAGTCACTGCGGCCAAGAATTTAGTGAGATTCAGAGAAGGGTTGGATATGAAGACTAGCCGCAATTATCATAATTAAGGATACAAATTCTGGAAGGGATATTAAACCTCAAGTTTCTGCATGGCTTAAAGCGATCTCTAACTATTAAAGACCAGGATGAGGATGAGACTAAAGGGGGGAAAGGGTGTTTCAGATTATTCCACATTTGTTACTGCAGGGTTCTTACGCCCTCCTCTGAATCATTTGGTACAGTTCCAGTCTTTTTAATCTCTCCTCGTATGGAAGCCCTTCTCTGTACCTTTTCCAATTCTAATAAATCTTTTTTGAGATAGGATAACCAGAATTGCAGATAGTATTCAAGATAGGGGGGTGCGTGGATTTATATAGAGGCATTATGATATTTTCTATCTTATTATCTATCCCTTTCCTAATGATTCCTAACACTGTTAGTTTTTTTGACTGCCGCTGCACATTGAGTGGATGTTTTCAGGGAACTATCCACAATGACTCCAAGATCTCTTTCTTGAGTGGTAACAGCTAATTTTGTATGTATAGTTAGGATTATGTTTTCCAATGTGCATTACTATGCACTTATCAACTTTGAATTGCATCTGCCATTTTGTTGCCCTGTCACCTAGTTTAGTGAGATCCCTTTGTAGCTCTTCACAGTCTGCTTTGAATTTAACTATTTTGAGTAATTTTGTATCACCTGCAAATTTTGCCACACCGCTGTTCATCCCCTTTTTCCAGATCATTTATGAATATGTTGAACAGCACAAGTCCCCAATCCATGGGGAACCCCACTATTTACCTCTCTCCATTATGAAAATTGACCATGTATTCCTATCCTTTGTTTCCTATCTTTTAACCAGTTATTGATCCATGAGAAGACCTTCCTTCTTATCCCATGACAGTTTACTTTGCTTAACAGCCTTTGGTGTGGGACTCTGTCAAAGGCTTTCTGAAGTCTAAGTGCGCTCTATCCACTGGATCACCTTGTCGACATGCTTGTTGACTCCCTCAAAGAAACCTAATAGATTTCCCTTTACAAAAGCATGTTAATTCTTCCCAGCGTATCGTGCTCACCTACGTGTCTGATAATTCAGTTCTTTACTATCGTTTCAACCAATTTGCCTGGTACTGAAGTTAGGGCTGTAATCGCCAGGAACCTCTGGAGCCTTTTTAAAAAATGTCGGTGTTAAATTAGCTATCCTTCAGTCGTCTGGTACAGAGGCTGATTTAAGCAATAGGTACATACCAGGGTTAGTATTTCTGTAATTGCATATTTGAGTTCCTTCAGAACTCTTGGGCGAATACCATGTGGTCCTGACGACTTATCGCTGTTTAATTTTTCAGCTTGTTCCAAAACTTCGTCTATTGACACTTCAGTCTGGGACAGTACTCAGAATGACTCAGGTATGGGAATCTCCCTCACATCCTCTGCCATGAAGACCAATGCAAAGAATCTATTTAGCTTCTCCACAATGGTTTTTGTCTTTTTTGAGGGCTCCTTTAGCACCTCGATCATCCAGTGGCTCCACTGATTGTCAGGCTTCCTACTTCTGATGTACTTTAAAAAACCGTTGCTGTTAGTTTTTGTGTCTTTTGCTAGTTGCTCCTCAAATGCTTTTTTTGCCTACCTGATTATACTTTTACACCTGACTTGCCAGAATGTATGCTCTTGTGTATTTTCCTCAGTAGACATTGACTTCCAATGTTTAAAGGATGCCTTTTTGCTTCTAACTGATTTTTTACACTTTTTTTTTAGCCAGGGTGGCATTTTTTGGTCCTCTCGCTGCCTTTTTTTTTTTTTTTTTTTTCCACTTTGGGGTATACGATTAGTTTGAGCCTCTATTATAGTGTTCTTAAAAAGTTACCATGCAGCTTGCAGGCATTTCACTCTCTCTTCCATTTAATTTCTGTTTAACTAGCTTCCTCCTTTCTGGGTAGTTCCTGTTTTTGAAATTAAACGCTACGAGGGTGGATTCTTTGGAATTCCCCCCTACATTATATTACGGTTGCTATTATCGAGTGGTTCAGCTCTTGGACCAGATCCTGTGCTCCCCTTCGGACTAGATCAAGAATTGCCTCTCCCTCTGTGGGTTCCAGGACTAGCTGCTCTGTCATTAACAGTGTCGAGAAATTTTATCTCTGCATCCCGTCTTGACGTGACATGTACCCAGTCAACATAGGGATAATTGAAATCCCTCATTATTATTGTAGTGTAGTGTACAGTAAGCGGTAAAAAGTGAATCAGATTTTTTTAAAATCATCCAAGTCTTTGGTGAAAGTGCTCCCAGGCATCAGACAAACGGTTCCTGTTTCCAATCAGAAGAGTAATCAAGTAAATATTGGAGAAAATATCAAACCCAAACCTGAGATCCAAACATCATTATCATTATTATTTGGATTACTATAGCGCTTAGGAGCTCCCATCATGTACCAGGACCCTATCGTGCTAGGTGCAGTACAAACACAAAACAAAGACTCCCTGCCCCAAAGATCTTACAATCTAATTATAAAATAAGAGAAAACAGATGGTTACAGACAGACAGGGGAGTACAAGGAAACAGTGAGCCATCTACTCAATGTGCCGCAGCTGTCAAAAAAGCGAACAGAATGTTGGGAATCATTAAGAAAGGGATAGATAATAAGACAGAAAATATCATGTTGCTTCTATATAAATCCATGGTACGCCCACATCTTGAATACTGCGTGCAGATGTGGTCGCCCCATCTCAAAAAAGATATACAGGAATTGGAAAAGGTTCAGAAAAGGGCAACAAAAATTATCAGGGGTATGGAATGGCTTCCATATGAGGAGCGATTAATAAGCCTGGAACTGTTCAGCTTGGAAAAGAGACAACAAAGGGGGGGATATGACTGAGGTTTATACAATCATGACTGGTGTAGAAAAATGAAATAAGGAAGTGTTATTTACTCCTTCTCATAACACAAGTACTAGGGGTCACCAAATGAAATTAATAGGCAGCACGTTTAAAACAAACAAAGGGAAATATTTGTATTCACATGACGCAGAGTCAGTCTGTGGAGCTCTTTGCCAGAGGATGTTGTGAAGGCCAAGACTATAACAGGGTTCAAAAAAGAACTAGATACGTTCATGGAGGCTAGCTCCACCAGTGGCTATTAGTCAGGATGAACAGGGAGGATGTCCCTAGCCTCTGTTTGCCAGAAGCTGGGAATGGGTGACTGGGGATGGATCACTTGATGATTGTCCTGTTCTGTTCATTCCCTCTGGGGCACCTGGCATTGGCCACTGTTGGAAGACAGGACACTAGGCTAGACGGAGCTTTGGTCTGACCCAGTATGGCTGCTCTTATGTTATGTCATCATGACTGACAGTGGTCTCAGGCCACCAGGTACCTAACCATTGTCAGGTTTTTTGAAGGCATCACAGCAAAGGTGAGTTTTAAACAGGGATTTGAAGGAGGACAATGAGGTGGCTTTGAGGATGTTTAAAGGGAGTGCCTCCCAGCATGAGGGGCAGCACGGGAGAATGCATGGAGATGCTTGTTCAAAAATTTAACAAATGGGCAATCTCAAAACTTTGAGACAGATTTATTAAAAATAGGCCCAAACTGCAAACAAAAAGTTATCCGTTATCCTTTTCTGTTGTTGCTAGTGCACAACATCATCTAAGAATACTCCAAATGCAACGGAGGAAAATGTTATTTGCTCAGCTCATTTCCAACGGTCACTTTCAGTGACTAGGAGACTTCTTCCAGAGAGGGAATCGACACATCTCCCCTCGATTCCATAAACACCCTGCATCAGCTAAGACACTGTAGGTTAAACATGACTCGACACCATCAGCTCTCACATGTCAACAGTTTGTTGCCTGATTGCCGGAAATCTCGGTATCTCAGTCTTCTTTTCCATGAACTCTCTCACCCTCTGCGGAGGAGTCTGAAATCTAATTCATCCTTGCAGATCTCCTCTGGGAACAGATTCTAGCACTGACCAGCTGTTCAATTGAGAAAGTCAGTGCTATTGCTCTTGTTATTCTGCAGCTAATAAAGAGGCAAATTATCCATTGCAAAGCATGCCCCTTAAGAAATGCAGGCATTGTGCTTGCAAAACTTTCCCCTACTTCCACTCCCCTCAACTCAGGGGCCATATGGATTGTGCAGAGGGAAAGCTGATGATGACAAAGGAAGAGAAGTAACATCCCACAAATCTGCCTTTCCCCTCTGGCTAGATCCTCTTGTGGCGCTATCTATGAGTTGTTCCTATGGATGCTGCACATCTAGGAAGGATTGGAGAACAGAGGTCTGGGATTATTAGATTTGCACACCACCTATGTACTCAAAGTGTGCCATGAACAGTTCTGGGACAATGTACATAATAAGAGACTCCAAGACAGTGGCTCGGGCGTTTCTGGATTTATAGCAGTGCTCATCAGAACACAGAGAGAGAGTGCACACAGTGATTCCCAGCCACACAACACCAAGTGGCCCAGAGATGAGCTGGTCCCAGAAGGAAGCCCGGTCGCCAACATTTTCAAAAGTGACTAGTGATTCAGGGCGTCCCACTTGAGACACCTGAAATTCAGGCCCTTTCCGACGGTCTCAAGCTGGGCGCTTGAAGTTAGGCTCCTAAAACCACTCGTCCCTCTTCAAAGTTCAAGCCTGGTATTCTGCCCACAACCATGGCCAGGGTCAGGCAAAAGCATTAGAAGCTCTGAAACATAAGCTTCGGTATCTGCATATAGCAATAAATCTCTGCAGAGCGCAGCGCTGAATGAGACATGTCCGGAGCTGGCATAGATCAGCACAGTCTCACTGACGTCAATGGGGCAGCACCGATTTACACCAGCTCAGTAACACTAGGCCAGTGTTGGGTTTTGCAAAACAATGTCATTTAGTTTTTAGTTTCTGCTACAACCTTCCTGCACCTCTAGAGTGTGGGGGCGGGGGTGATTCTGGATAAAGGGTTCTGGTCTGGGCCTCTTTTTCTCCTCTCGATTCACCACAGCGCTTGAGCATGTGCTTACTTTTAGGCATTGAGAACTACTTACGTGCACAGAGTTAGGCACACGCTTAAGCGACTTGGTGAATTGGAACCTCTAATGCTATGTAGCATCAAAAGCTCAAAACACAAACAAAATCTGGCCCTGACCACTGTTGGGGACAGAACCGTGGGCTACACAGACCATTGCTCTGATGAGGTCTGGCAATGCCCACGTTCCTCGCTTCCTTCATGGAGATGTTCCTGTCTTCCTTTTTTAGGCTGTAATGGAGCAATTAGGTGAGCATAAAGGATATTTTTGAATGTGGAGATGCTTTTCTCTCTGCTTTGATTACACAGAGGAGGCTGCATTAGCCAGCCTTGGTCTTTTCTGTCCACCTACATACATGAGCTTTAATATTGTGTCTTTTATACTGTATACACTTTGCACTGCTTTGCAGACAGTTAAGCACTTGGCCGTGCGGTGATTCTCTGTGCAAGACAACAGGTAGGAAAATATCACCCTCTTTTAGCTTATAACTCTTTGGAACTCTGTGTCTTTCCATATATCAGGTCTGTGCTAGGGTAGTATGAATATTATTATTAATAAAACAGTAATAAGTATTTAAAGCGATGAAAATAAATATAGAATGGGAAACAAAAGCCCCAAGAAGTTAAATGATTTTCCTATTGCTAGTGAAGGTATCCAGATTAGACCCCAAGAGTTTTCACCTCCTGCACTCAAATCATTGCCCTCAAATGAAATACCTGGAAGTCTAGACCACCGGAAAAAATATCCCCAAGTCACTAACAAATAAAAATCCACTCTAGTTTTTTAAAAAGCAGCCGCTCTCCTGCATGCATAACAGCTGGTACAAATGTTACCACTTCATGTACATGTATATAAATGCCTGATTTATGAGCAAAGTCAAGTACTTAGATACCAAAGTGGCAGGATAAAATGGCACCTTCAAAAGAAACCCACAAAAAGCAGCTCATTCAAGGCCCTTTCAAAGTGAGCATCAAAGAGTGTATATAGAGTGCGTGTGCGCACACACACAGAGTAAATGTCACAAAAGACTTTCAAAGTATTTCTATCAAGAGTGTTACACTGGTTAAGCATGATCGCTGGGAGCAGCTCTGGGCTACGTCTGTCCAACTGGCTTGAGATGAACAGTCTGTACAATAGTTTTCCCTTGCCTGTGCCCTGGACTTGAAACTCTGGGAAGCAAATGGAGCCTAATCCCAGTGAAAGAAGAGGCCACCAGACAGTTCTATTTCACTCTTCTCAACTTCCTTACACAGCCAACACGGATTTCTGCTCAGAAATTAAATCCTTTAATGTACCGATTCAGCTAGGAAGTCAACATTCTAAACTATGTGTTCCCAGAAGCCCAGCGACAGACCGAGCCATGGCATTCTTCCAGGAATTGATTTGTGGGTTTTTTTATTTTTGTATTTTTTTTTTTTTAGAAGCCTTGAGGCCTGCAGGGCACAGAGCTGTATTTACAGGCAGTCTTCAGGTCTGCTGCTAATCAGTCAGGGTGCGCTTTGCCCACCATTCAGCCTCCTGTAAAGCTGTCAACAATGGCTCGCTGTTTCCTTACACACGTTTAGAACTGTTCTTCATTAAGCCAAAAGGGAGCAGAGCCAGCCAGACTGCCCTATGGATGCCCCTTTATTCACTGATAAACATTAAGAATTGCTCAAACTTTAGCCAGCCAAGCTTAGCAGGGCATGTTTGTGATCTTCCAGCAGGCTCCACTCTCCAGAACCACTATGTAAAGATGGCACCTTCTTATAAAAAACTTGCGGCTCTTTTCTTGTTCTATTGGAGGCCCTACTTATCAGCCAATGGTTTAGGACATATGTCAAATTCTACTGGATACCCTTCTAAACAGGGAGGGACTTGCAGGCATAAGGGGTGGATACAAGGGCTGAAAGGGGAGAAGTTGGGGCTGAAAGGGGCAGGGCAAGGGGTTGCAAGGGGGAGAGGGGTTATGTTAGGGAGAGGCCAAGGTCCAGAGTGGGAAGGGTCTGGGGATATGAGGGGAAGGGCACAGATGGGCTGGGACATCATCATCAGAGAGTATAAGGCCGGATCATCCAGTCTGACCTCTTGTAGCTCACAGATCACGAACCCCACTCAACACCCGCACACTAACCCAACAACCGAAATTAGACCAAAGTATTACAGCCCACAGGAAACTAAACTATTGTGTGCCGCAGGCAGGACCAAGGTGCACCAATGCCTGAGGCCCACTGGAACAACACTGATCAATTTAGATAAGGACAAGCCCCTTCCCTTCTGCCAGCTTCTTATCTATCCATTTCTCTTGATTTCACAGGTCACATGGCAAAGAGACTACACTGATGGCAAGTCGTTCAGGGTAGGGCAAGCTTTCCAGGCAGGGACCTGCATAACGGCAAGAAAACACTGTAGATACCTCAGGGTCTTCGAGACAGGGATTCCCACTGCAGTTCTCTGTGCAGTGCCCTTCTCTCATCCTAAAACAGCTATCCAGCCAGTGTACGCTAGTGAAGCCCTCAAAGTGCTCCTTCAAACGAGAAATGTTGGAGAACCTAATTCTACAGACGTTACTGAGAAAGTGGGGGAGGGGGGTGTCTAAAAAAGGAGAAGATCCGCAAAAGCATCTTTCTGCATGTTGTCCACAGAATGGGACCACTATATCATGAAGTCCAGAGCAATATCCTTAACCTGCAGTTTAAGCAAAAGGAATTCCAGTCTTACTACAAAGCTATCTGCACAATACAACTGTTCTCCTGAACACTGCCACTTGGCATTGAACCATACGAACCTTCATTGTAATCATCCCATTACACTCACTTCCTGCAGTCAGAACTCGGCACGTTTGGCCCCTCAAGATGGTGTTACCATGAAATGAATGCTGGGTACAAGAGTCACTCGACTCTAAATCAGTCACATGCCAGCGTCGGAGCATCAGTCAGTGAGCAAGGCTTCCTAACTTGCAATACAAATAACCTTTACAAAACGTGTACACAGCAAAGGCTACAGAAACCATGGCTGGCAAATATACTGCCAACATGCTGCTGTGCTCGCCTGGAAGGAGGATTGTATTTTGTGCTCCTGTTTGAAGGACTAGAGAGTCTGGAATGTGTGGCAGCAAGATTGACAGCTTTGGCTACAGAGAGACAAGAAGTAAAGAAGAGCTCTGTGTAAGCTCGAAAGCTTGTCTCTCTCACCAGCAGAAGTTGGTCCAATAAAAGATACCACCTTGGCCCCCTTGTTTCTAATATCCTGGGACTGACACGGCTACACCAACACTGCACACAGCACTGGCCATGGCCATACTCAGGGCCTGGTTCTGATCTCACCAACACCGGCTTTATAGTTTCTCCTGTGAGATCAGAATCAGGCCCACTGTATAGACGGACCGAGGGCTGGGTATCGAGTTCCACAGCATTACCTCAATCCCCAGTGCACTCCCTTACTATCCTGGTCCCATTCCTTACGCAACCTTGGCCACGCGCCAAACTCCTGACCCGTGACACCTGTCCTGAGACCAACCCTCCGCACTGTACTTCAGTCCTGCCCATCCACTTCCAGCCTGGCTGTCGCCCCTTGGGAATGCAGCTGCTTCAGCCACCACTGTTTCTGGCTTCCTGACAGAGCCAGGATCTAACCCTTTAAGGAGGAAATGTGATTCAAGAATAGGAGTGGGAGTCATGAGTTCTAGATTCTATGGCCATCTCTGCCACTGACTACTCCTGGGGGAATTCTTCGCCACTGTGCATGCACAGAATTTATGTCCCCGCAGATTTATTTGCTTCCCCACAGAAAAATGACTTTCTGATGGGGAAGCAAAGGGAAGCCACAAGAGCAGCCATGCGACCCTCCCCAACAGTATGTTTCGGGGCAGAGGAGTAAATCACTGTGGAGCAGGGGGCGGGACTGAGGAAGATCCAGCTGGGCTGCGGAGGACGGGACTTCCTCTTCCCCTACACCATATCTGGGGCTGGGTTAGACCCTGTGTTCCCTGTAAATTGCATGCTTGGGCGGCCACGCAGGAGAGATTCAAGCGCCGCCCAGCTGATTAGCAGAGTGCGCACAGCCGGCTGTTCTTTCTGCCCTGCTCTGCAGAGATGGGGTACAGGGGCGGGAGGAGGGGGACACTGACATCAGCACCCTCCTCCCCACCCAACCCTCCGCTCTGCACAGCCAGCAGGAGAGTCTTGGGAGCAGCTGCAGTCTCTTTCACTCTCACCTCCCAACACATACTTGTACTATTGTTGTTGTTACTTCTTGGTACTTCCTGCAATGTACATATATTCTCTGTAATTTTATTCTTTCAACGTGTGTTATTTTAGTGTTTTGACTGGTCTATGCATTTCATAATTTTTACTTCTCTTAAACTTAAATTTAATTCTTTGAGTAGTGAGTTCTAAAATGCTCAACCTGTCCTGGCTGAAGTAATTATCCCTATGGTAACTTTTAAAAAATATATATTATATCTAGGTTTTTTTGTTTCTACTGGTGGTTCACATCCACACATATCTCAGTGCACATAACAAAATTTATTCCGCACACGGATGGAAAAAATTAGAGGGAACATTCGCTAGACCCAGTGCCAGATTTCTCCCTTGGCTGCAGGAAGCTCTGCCAACTCCCCTTGCCGCTTCCTGCGCCCATCGCTCCTCAGCAGCAGAGGGAGGGATCCCTGTACAGGGACCTGCTCCCCCATCCACCCAACCCCACACATGCAGACCCCCTCATACCCAGACCCTCCCATTGAACATCACTCCCCTCCAGCACTGAGAACCCCCCCGATAAGCCCCACTCCCCCTGCACTTGGATCACCCCAACAAGCCACCTGCACCCGGATCCCCACCCCACCAAGCACCAACCAGCTGCACTTCGATCCCCACCCCACTGAGCCCCACTCCCCCAGCATCTAGACCCCACAGTGAGCCCCCCATACCCAGACCCGCCCTGACGAGCTCTATCCCCCCACACCAAGAAACCCCCACTGAATCCCCACCACCTTCACCTGGACCCCCCTGCAGACTCCCATTACCATTGCACCCAGAACCCCCCAACAAGCCCCTATGCATCCAGATCCCCCGCACATCTGGATCCCCCACTGAGCCTCCCCCACCCAGATGGCCACATACAGAACCCTCTCACCCCACACCTGGATTCTGCCATGCTAAGCCTGCCTGCCCACACCTGGTGCTCCTGGCACAGAGGGGCAGGGCTCTGGGGAAGGCCCGGTCCTTGCGCTGTGTCAGGGTTGAGTGCAGCTTCACCGCTGAGTCCATGTCCCAGGGGTGGGGGAGCTGCACACTGATCTCTCACTTCTGTGCAGTCGGTGGCCTGTGCTCCCCAATGCCATGCTGGAGCCTCCACATTTATTTGACAAATAAAATTTTCAGAATTTTGCAGTTTTAAAATACTGTGCACAGAATTTTTAATTTTTTGGCGCAGAATGCCCTCAGGAGTACACTGACTCACTGTGTAACCTAGGATATGTCACTTGACCTCTGTATGACTTATAATGTTTGTCTGTCTCACAGAGGCGAAGAGGCTAAATTAACAGCTGGGAAGTGCTGTGAGACCCTCGGATGGCAGGCGATGTACAAGTGCAAAGCATACAATGTTTTCTGACAAACGCAGCAAGGGTCAGATTAACAAATATTTAAATATATAAAGCAGCTTGAATCAGGAAGGAACAAATACACCACAGGACACGAGTTTGGTGCTCTCTGTCCAGGATCTAATGAACAAGTGTCCACTCCTCCTTAACCACCCCCACATTGGGCACTGTCATTCTCAGCAGAAAGACCATCGCCCAATACTGCACTCACCTGTTTGGTGGTTGGATTCCAGTCCCCAGAGCTGTCAGGCTGGCACCTTTCACCAGCCCTAAGACCCAAAGGAGGCATGCCCAGTGACACCCTGTCTGCAGCAGGGTTGTATGGCTGAAATCCCTAAGTGATTGGGAGTGAGGGGAAAAAAACCCAGCTATGCCAACACATGGGAACAGACTCACATACCCACCACGACTCATCAGTTCCTGGAAGCATGTTCGCCCTGTCGGCCCTTCGCTTCCAAGAATGGATTTTCCAGCAGCAGCAATTCAATTTCCATGGTGCCGTAGAAGGAGACACTTGCGGGAACAACATTACAGAGCAGCCACGGGTATTGTGCTACCCCTTGTGGAGAAGAGTGCTCAACAAAATACCCCTCAGCCCCACAGCCCCACAGCCCTGTCACTGCCCCCTACTCAGCTGCACTGACATCGTCCCAGCGATCTGTTTCAGAGTAGCAGCCATGTTAGTCTGTATTGGCAAAAAGAACAGGAGTACTTGTGGCACCTAAGAGACTAACAAATTTATTTGAGCATAAGCTTTCGTGAGCTACAGCTCACTTCAGGGATCTGTATAACATTCACAGATAACAGGTTTCAGAGTAGCAGCCGTGTTAGTCTGTATTCGCAAAAAGAAAAGGAGTACTTGTGGCACCTTAGAGACTAACCAATTCACAGATGAGTTTCCCATTTGGGCTCCATATGGGCTGAAATCTATTTGCATGAGCTCTGTTTGCAGTTCACACTATTGTACATCTAGCAGGAGTACTAGGGAAATATATTTATGGCACTAGGTTATGTAGCAAAACACTGCACAAGCTGCTTTCTGATAAGGGACATTAACTGATCCAGCTCTGCCTGGTGACAGATGCAGCTTTACACTTCTGGTTTCAAGTAAACAATGCTAATTTGCAGGGGGCTGAGGCAATGCACAGGGGACAGATAAGAAAAACCTTTCAGGTCCCCCTACATATCACTCACAGACTTGGTCTTGCAGTCAGAGTCAGCGTTGTCAGGCATGCGGAATGTTTTCTCGGAGAAAAGCAGAGAGCTGCGTTTGAGGAGTCACAAATGCAACAGATGGGAAGACCAAAGTCACGCTAATAGTGAATTGGGCGTGAAATCGGAGTGAAACAATGCATGACTACTTGGAAGGAAAAATAAAACCAGGAAGATGTAACTTATTGAAAAAGATCTGCTTTCCCTTCCATGGAAAGCCCAGAAGGAAGTCTGGCCCTCAGAAGAAAAGGAACTTTAGTAATATCCACTCAGGAATGAGGAATGTGCATCCTGTATGTGATGAGTTGAGATATAATGAGTAAGAAGAGGGTGTTAGTGAAAGCTGTTACCAAAAGAAGACCTCTGAGAAAGATGATCATTTCCTGCTGAAACTGTCATATTAAAAGTTGAAGAGAAAGTGTCTCTTTTTGAGCCTAAAAAGTTAAAAATATCTCTGAAGCATCTGTCCATCCAGATGAATTTTTTATGGGGTTTAGTTCCTGGGGAAGTAACCATTCTAGTTAGGAGGACTTGCTACTGAAACGCTCCAAAAAAAGAAGACATCCTTAGGGTAGATCACTGCAATAAGCAGACAATCCCATCCCTTCCAAGGTTCTATCTTCATTAGGAAAAAGAAAAAAGGTGGGTTCTTAAATCAAGGTCAAGTTAATGCCTCCGGGGGACGGACACCCAATTTTTAACTCAACCTGTTAACATGGGTGAAAGCTGCAAAATGCTTTGTCCTCACTAGGATTTTACCCAAGTGCCTTTCTCCTAGTGAAAACGCAGCCCAAGAGTTTTCCAGGCAATCTTGGAAATCCACCAATGAGCTTTCTGAACCGATCTTCCTAGGAAGGGTGACAGACTGTTAGTTTCCTTCAGAAAGAGGAAGAGTTGATTTCACAATCTCTGCTCAGATCTTCTGGGACCATGCAGTAATTCAAATAAGGTTTGGTTTTTAAAGCCCAGGGAAATTCCTCTGTTTTTCACAGTCATTGCTACTGTCCAGAAGGTGTGACAGTCACATGGGCTCAACTTGGATGGGTTCCTATGGCTGATCATTGTGAAGTTGTCTCCTGGGCTAAGTGCCATGCCTTTCGTAAGCACAGTAAGGTTACTTCTACGGATCTGCTTCCTCAGCAGGCCTGACAACCACACGTTGCGTTCTCTAGGTTATAATTTTGGTGACTACCACACCCCCTTCTTTGCCACGCTGAACTATGTTGTGTAAAACCCGCCCAGGAAAGGAATTGACCACGTGAGCGACTCTCTTCAGACCCATGGGAAGGGGCCAATGATGCTGGAAAGGATGGAGCTGAGTGAATCGTTTGCAATGACTCATTGGTTCAGTGGACATCACCTTTTTTTTTTCAGTTCCTGATCTGTCCATAAGCAGATCACCAGGTTCTTTAATGTATTCGTTATTCACAATGATTTGCCAGTTGCTTCTGCAAACGATTCTTGGTTTGCAGATGTATGAACTGCAAATGTCACAACTGAATATACAATTTGTGATTTATGCTGGCATGTCTGTAATTACCCAGTGCAAATTCCAAACTGTACACCCAACAAGCCAGAATGGCCTGGTGGTGACAACAACAGACTGGGAGTCAGGATCTTATGCCTGACTCAGCTTCCTTGGTGAAATTGGCTGCCTCATTCAATCTGTACGCTGGGGGTCATAATGCTTCATTTCTGCCACCCTCTGTCTTCTCTACTGATATTGTAAGCTCTTTGGGGCAGGAATTCTCTTACCGTGAGTATGTACCGCTTCCAGCACAATGAAGCTGTGACCCTGGTTGTGCCTCTAGGTACAACTGTAACACCAACAACAATGGTGGTGATATCCTCCTGAAATAAATACTGCAGATCCCTTAGGACACTGCGTCTCTCTTGGGAGGTCTCCTGCTGGAAGGGCCATCTCAGATCGGCATCATTCTATTTCTTTGTCCCTTTTTTTTGTTTTATAACTGGGACTAAAATCAACCCCCAGGCTTCAGCTGGGACAAGAAACTTCAAGAGAAAAATCTCTGCTCCTTAATTAGCTGGACTTTGTTGTACAGGTCCCAGAGGCCCTGTGGTGGTGGCTGCTGCATGTCCCAGTTAGGAAGGGAAAGACGGAGGAGAAAAAGTATAAGAAAGAAGAAGAAACACAGGCTGGCTTTTACCGAGAGGCCGAAGGATGTCAGGTACCTGGAAAATTCCAGCTTCCAAACCCATCAGGCATAAAGGTCATTTCAATGGCACCACTGCTAGAAACAGTACAGAAGTCCATGACCTTATGCTATGAACAAACTGCTGGCCAGTTCCCACCAATGATGTTAGCACATTTTGATTGACAGCCCATAAACCAAAACTACTATTCTCCAGCCTATTGGTAGCATTAGAGAGCACCTAGCTCCTCCGTAAGGCTGAAATCCACCCCATACGGAGGACTAGCCCAAGTTCCAGGCACCACTTAGGTCCTGCTATTGTCCACCCCAAGCAGTCAAAGATCCCCAGTCACGGCTGTAGAAAATTATAAAATTACCTTAAAAATCATGAGGTTAAAAAAAGAAAATCAAATGCCAGGTTCTTTTTATTCACTTTCTGGTTTCGTCTCAGGGCACTCAGGCCTCTGCAACCAGGAGGGTTGGCGACTTGCTTTTTGAAATGAAAGCCGAGATGCCCACGCAATCTCGTAACTGTAGCTACTGGGACTTTAAGAGTAACAGCAAGGATCACGAAACTTCCCGATAAAATGGTGAGAGTTAGCAACACTGCTCAAGTCCCAGAGTGATTTCAGTGGCAATGCTCGCTTGCATCTAGTTAAGCATGTAAACCTTGGGGCCTTAGTTTACAAGAGTCCTTTGGAACAGGGACCGTCTCTTACTAGGTGCCTAGCACAATAGGGCAATAATCTCAGGTAGAGCATTTTGGCACTACCACAATGTTAATTATAATAATTAACATAACCCATCTGCAACCAAGACACCTCAAACCATTGCCTTTTGGCTCGTGGCTAGCTGCTGACCCAGTTATTCTCTCTGTTCTTCGCCCCTTTCCCAAAGCTGCTGTCACAGGCATAGCCTGTTTATTTAATAACATCACTGCAAAGGCTGGGGTTGGTTCTCCTCTTGGACTGGTATAAACCAGGAGTAATTCCATTGATGTTAATGGAGTTACACTGTCGTAAAGAAACTAACTTAGGAGAACTGGATGAAGCCTGCTATTTATACCAGGATTCAATTTAAAGCATTAGTGGGTAATCATCTATCACTCCAAAAAGCCTCCAGTGCTAAAGTATTAACAAGTGGTTCTTAATTAAGTGGAAGGCTCTATCCAGCTGCCTTAATAACAAAATGCGTATCAGGATTTTAGAGGGACCTTGAACAAACAACAATTCCAGCTCTCATTGGGTGCTGGAGGTTCAAATGCAGGGCTGTTTGCAATACAGAAGACGTAACAGACTCAACAGCTTCAGACACCATGCTCAGGTATCAGTACTTCTTGGCAAATCTTCAGAAGCAGGGGAGACAGCTCACCTCGTCCTATATTTACAGCCTTCATTTTGTTCAATTACTCTTGACATCTTTGCTGCAATCTCTAGTGCCAACGTCGGGCCTTGTCAGTTCTGCTTAATGGAATCTGAGGGATGGGAATTTTGTATCAAACCCACTGTCACCTAAGGTTGCCACAGCTGTCAGTAGCGCTGCACTGTCAGAACTTCAGAGACAGCCAAGAGAGAACTCAGAGCCTCCTGCTCCAAAAAGATTGGCGTCTAACACTTAAACAAAGGGAGAGTTTCTGTCAGCAGTATGGGGTTTATGACACACGTGAGCAGTTTATTCCATTCAGCAGAGGGCAGTGGTACGCACCTGTGCGCACACGCACATACCAGTTGCATCACTAATAGTCTCCTTAGCTACATTACTCTGCATCGTTACTTTGTTGACAATTTGTAAAGTACCTACCACAGTGTTAAATACCATTTCATGTCCATTTGAGCAGATCTGATATGTTTTAATCAAACACAAATTACTGGGTTCAGTACAGAGGGAACTGGATAAAATTTAATGGTGTGTGTTATACAGGAGGTCAAACTACATGATCTAATGGTTTCTTCTGGCCTTAAAAGATCAGGTCCGCATTTCATCCCTCCTCTTCCACACCTTCCCTGCATCTCAGAGTCACATAATCACTTAGCACCTCCTGCCAGAGAAAAGAAGATTAAGAGAGTTTTTCATGACTCAACAGGTTCATTATGCAAACAGCTTCAAATATCAGCCACCTGAGAAACCTGACCCTCGAAACTCATGTCAACTGAGCCTCCCCAGCTCTGAGCTTTCATTATTTTCAAACGGGTTGCAATTCCGTATTTAATTGCAAGTAAAAAAGAAATGGAAAAATGGAGAGATTGAGACACGAGAGAGGAAGGTTATCAGCCCCACTGGGGAAACACACTGAGAAAGGAATACATTGTGTAGCTTACAGAATAAGTTATAATAAATGCAGGAATGATGGGACCTGAAGCTCTTTTTGCAGAGGCAATTTTAAATGGAGATTGAAATTAAAGCCTCAAAATAAAAGCACAGCTGCCTCATTCCAAACCAGAAGTGGTTGCATTTATATTGGCAAGCTGAAATGATCCCAGACAGGGCCAAATTCTGCTTTCCTTTTACACTAGTGTAAAAACTGGAATAACTCCACTGAATTAAGGAGCTGTATTTAAAAATAACGGAGTCAATCTGGATTACACCAGTGTAAATGAAAGCAAATTTTGATCTGCAGTTTCAAGGACAGTGGAATCCTTCAGCATGAAAACCACCAATCAAGTGAAAGATGGGGATAGCGTCATTTCCATGTCATATAAAACAGGACAGGAGTGTGGCCTTTAGTACGACAGCTCTCAGCTAGCCACGTGGCATGGGATTGGAGCACAGAACCAAAGCTGCCGGCTGTTTCTTTAAGATACGAACAAGAAAACCCTGCAGGTCTTGTTCAAATGAGGAGAACTAATTTTACTGCAACCTGTAAGCGTGGGAATCTTTTTCCAGTGCCACAGGAAAGACTCCGCAGAGCTGTTGCACTTTGAAGGCAAGCAAATGCCAGGTTCTTCTCTGCAAGGCTCTCTGTACCCCACTCAACTCCTCACTGTCCAAGGCCCAGCCTCCCGGTCTGAGCCGTCTCGCAAAGGAAGGCTGCACGTGGCTCTCTCCAGAATCCATCAATGCCGCTCTTGAGTTGCCTTGAGAAGGATGGGGTTGCTAGGCGCTACGGCAACACAAACAACCACCACCACCACCAGGGGCTGGAAACGGGAAACTGGATGGGGAAGTATTTTTATCCGCTAGGCAGAGATTCCTCTAGTCTAAACGTGGGTGAAGCCACATGAACTAAAGGCTGCAAGGTCACTCGCCTTGTTAGGAAAACATCACAGCTTAGCAGCCATAATCCGCTGTGTTTCTTTGATTCCACAGCCTCATTCTCACTGCAAAGGGTGTCTTCGCTGCCCTTCAGCTCTGCCCCACTTATCGTATTTCATACAAATATTTGACTGAAAAATACATTTCATGGGACATTGCCGCAGCAAGCTGTTACAACTCTCAATTTAAATGAAGTTCTGCCCACGGCAATCTCCCAGCGTCATCTCTAATAACAGAGTATTAAATCCCAATTCACCAGGAATGTGCTTGTCTGCTGAAAGACTTCACACCAGCATTCTCAGCCCAGACTCAACGATCACCCTCTCTCGGGCCATCCCATTCCTGTGTCTGCTCAGTACAGACAGAAGGAACAGGAGTCACTTTTGGAACACATGTCTACACGAGCTGCATACCCTTTAAAAACCAACGTCCTGCTATTTTGTAGCTATTGGAAGGAAGACCGTTTTGCCTTTCCCAGTCTTCGCAAGTTGGCTTAATTTAAAGGCTACATACAAACACTCAGGGGATGTTCAAACAAACTCATCCACCAAATGTCTGCAGCTATGCACGCCAATCAGGACTCTGCACGTACAAACAGCCAATTAGAAGCAACGCAACATTAGCTGGTTGTGCTTACCAGTGACGGCAATTACACTCACAAATCTGACACCTAACTGCACACTCAGACTGCACTGTGCGCCTAATGTATTTGTACAGGTAGCCCCGCATCCTTATCATTCACATTCCAAATATTGTAATAGTTGTAATCTTGAATAATTATACAGCCCGTTCCTACTGTAGATCTCTAAGTACTTTTAAAAGGTGACTAAGTATCATTAGCTTCATTATATTCCTGCAGAATTTGAGGCACAGGAACAGCAAGTGACTCTGCCAATGTGGCACAGAGTCATTGGCAGAAGTGGGATGAGGACCCAGGTGTCCTGATGCCCAGACTTGTGCTCTACCTGCTAGACTATCCTGACCACGAACACTAGGATAACTAGAAATAAATGGTTCATTACGGAAGGGACAAAAGGGGCGCGGGGTGGAAAAATCTCCAAATGGATTGCCTTTCTTTCCTTAATTTTTTGTACTTTCCCCAGCCCAGTCCAAACTCTATTAGAAATTTAAATTGCTGTTATCTCTAACTTTCCCCCAAACAGACTCTTTCGAGGCTATAGGAACAAAAGCATCCACAAATACCTGAAGGGCATAAACACCAAGGTGGGAGAGGAATTGGTTGTGGTGGCCAAACAATGTATAACTAGAAAGAATGGGACGAACTTAAGGAAAGGAGAATTTGAACTGAATATCAAGAAAAATGGACAATATCTATTAGATTGTGGAATAGTCTTTCAAAAGGAGTGGTGGAAACTCCACTGCTTGGGACATTTAAAATCTAAACTGGACAAAGTACTTGAAGACAGGCTGTACCCTACACTGGTAGATATTTGGCCTGTTATTTTTTTATTGGTAATGCAGCACAGCTAGATCGTCGTCCCCCCCGCCGCCAAACTCCAGGCCCTGCTCTGCTGGGTGCGGTACCAACACATAAGTGAGTGACAGGACCTGACCACAAGAACTTACATGTTAAATAGACAGTGGGAGGGGAAACAGACACATGGAGGTAAAGTGACTTGCCTGTGGTCACCCAGTAGGTCAGTGTCAGAACTAGGAACAGAACCCACGTTGCCTGGTTCCTAGCCCAATGTACTAGCACTAGACAAGCTCCTCTAAAATGTGGATGTCCTCATAGATCTTAGGTTTTGCTCACTTCTATGGTGCTTTGAGATTCTAGTTTATCACCGTGTAAAGAGCAAAAGACACAACAAATGTAATAAAAAGAACGGCATAGTGGGGTCCGATTAGCCACGATTGCTGCATATACACAGCATGTGAGGCCTGGCTACTTGTATACACTGCTGCTTTGGTTGGGTTCTGGCAGCTAAAACACGGCATATGGTGAGTGCTTCTAAAGGGCTCACCAACTACTGAAAGAGCTGCTACTCTATTCCTGTGCCCTGTAGTGAGTAGGCATCGTGAGGCTTTTAGGCAGTGTGCCCCACTATGCTTCATCTCCCCACCTTCTGTTGGTCGTTCCTTTTCAACGTGGTTATGAAGCAAGCCAATGGGCCTCTCATCCTCTAATCAGGAGCAGCTTAGAGCAGTTCACATGCTCTATGGTGGGAAAGTGGGATGGACCCACCCCTCACGAACGGGCTTTGGAGCAAATCTCTGTGCCCATAGGTGCTGGAACTAGGGGTGCACGGAGGGCTGCAGCAAACCCAACTTAGAATCATAGAAGATTAGGGTTGGAAGAGACCTCAGGAGGTCATCTAGTCCAAACCCCTGCTCAAAGCAGGACCAACACCAACTAAATTATCCCACTTGAAGTGGTTTCCATTATATCCAGAGTTTACAGTTTGGTTCAATGGCTCTCAGCACCCCCACTATAAAAATTGTTTCAGCACCCCTGTCTGTGCCCTGGCGCAGGGCAAAAAAACACCTACAAAAACTGAAACGCAACCCCATAAAGCTCTCCTGTAGGAAGCTGAGGAAGGGGGAATTAACACAGAGTATGGCAAAGCGTTTCATGATGAGTTCTCAATGCCACTTCCGGCAGAAAGCAGAAGTGGGGATCCAGGACTCGTTCCCCATCTGTACAGATGAGGGGGTTCAGGGACAGGGCTGGCAGATGTGTTTTGCACTCAGGCCACTGAGCCAAGTATGCTGGGGAAGCAACAGAGAGAAAGGGAAAATCAAACGTATTCTTCTGTTTCTATTTCTGCAGCATAAGGACACAGCTCGGTTTCAGGGCTGCATGACTGGATCCTGCCCTAAATTCTAGTATCCTCATTCTTGCTTGAACTGCTGTTCCCGAAGGAATGTCTGGAAATTTACACCGTGACGGCTGTGCAGACCTGAACATCTGCAGCACACCCAGCACTGCCTGCCACAGTTGCTATCTATCCCGCTATTAATCTGATCCCAGCACACATCCAGTCGCAGAGACACAGCGGGTCTTTCCCAGGGTTGCGACACCTTCCGTCGAGGGAAAGGACAGCAGCTTGGTTTTTAGCTCATGCAAATAATTTGGATGCAGAACAGTGCTAAGATAATCACTCTCTCAGCTCAGCAAAGACATTGACTTAACCAGGAAAATGTAACAATATCCCGGGTACCATATCTGGATCAGAAAAACAGGATTGGCCAGAGAGGGTGGATGGCTGAGGGGAAACAGGCCCTTTCCTTCACTACTAGCTGCTCATTCAAATCCAGCTCCATTTTGGCAGCGACCCCAGCCCCTGGCCTGCGTGCAACAGGTTGGTAGCTTGCAATTTAGTGCCTGGTGGAAACATTTCCACCACAATCTGCACCATCACCAGGTCCCAAATCACCATCCACGGAACTGGTGCTTTTATTAGCAGCCAACGGAGGCCAAGGACAGAAGAGAGGCTGGATTCCCCACTCTCGAGTCAATGATTCCTTACACCCGGGTAGGGGAGTGATGGAATGTTTAGCTGCTGCTTCCCTGCACTGTGTGGATAAACAGAGGAGCTTGTCATGGAGTTTAAGGCCAGAAGGGACCGCAACCATCTAGTCTGACCTCCTGCACATCACAGGCCATTAACCACCCCCCAGCCACCCCCACACCATGCGCCACAATCAGAATTAGACCAAACTATGACACCCCTCTGGAGAGTAGACTGTTGCGTCCACAGGCTGAGAACGGGACGGACCAAGGTAAACCGATGCCAGAGGCCCCCACAAAGCTTGGTCTCCAGGATTTCAATCAGGTTTCAGAGTAACAGCCGTGTTAGTCTGTATTCGCAAAAAGAAAAGGAGGACTTGTGGCACCTTAGAGACTAACCAATTTATTTGAGCATAAGCTTTTGTGAGCTACAGCTCATCTGATGAAGTGAGCTGTAGCTCACGAAAGCTTATGCTCAAATAGATTGGTTAGTCTCTAAGGTGCCACAAGTACTCCTTTTCTTTTAGGATTTCAATCAGGCACTTTTTACCAGCACTAAATAGTGTTTTTGGTTTTTGTTGTTGTGGTTGGTTTTTTGTTTTTTTTTTTTTTGGGGGGGGGGGATGTT
The DNA here is from genome assembly GCF_965152275.1 of Natator depressus. NCBI lineage: Eukaryota > Metazoa > Chordata > Testudines > Cheloniidae > Natator > Natator depressus. The sequence goes on from NC_134243.1 coordinate 77,483,139, forward strand.
GTTTTTAAGCAAAGGTGTTTTTTTTAAATACCTGTTTGCATGTACCACCATTTATAGATGAAAACCAGGTCGCCAGGGACAGAATAAGCCACCTGCCAGAATGATCAAGATGTCTAAAATAACATGCATCGTATGGAGATCACTTGAAAAAACTATCAACAAAGCGTGAGTCACCCACAGAGGAGTTTGTCGCTCGCAGCAGGTTCCGCTGTCTTCCACCTGACTCACATATCCTTTTCCCAATTATAAAAATCTCCAGAGATTTGCCAGAGACATGATTTTCATCACTATTAGCTAAATCCAATGAAAATGTCAACCAAGAGTATTCCTTTCTCTAATCAGTGGGCAGCTTAATGCTTCAGAAGTGGAGTGAGGGGGCGTGGGGGACGGGGAAATCAAACCAGAAATCTGCTCAGACCCCTTTGCGTGGCAGAAGCAATGCTCCCCTTTTAACCTCTTCCATTACTTTCAATTTGAAAAGCAAAGTAAACGTCTTAAAGTTACAAGATATAATTCTGCAGAGAACAGGACGAATTGCGGTGAAGGGGAGAGGTTATCCAAAATGTGGCTGGATCGATATTACTTATCAATAACACATCAGGCCAAAGAGGGGAGCTGTCTCTGGCATGCAGAAGTGCCTGATGCCCGAGCTCCCCTGTTACCTTGTGTTTCATTAGGAACGCACAGGATCTGGCAGGGGCTGGTAATTAGATACAGAGTGTAGGACTGCTCAAGAATTCTCTGTAGATTCAACACAGATTATCTCCACAACGCAATTCATTGATCAAAGGTGTATTCCTGGACTCCACAGTTAATTACACTCCCTGATGATGGATGAACAGCAAAGGCATCTATGTGAAAACACATGAGCGGTGGAGGAACAAGCGAGACACTTCTAAATGAAGACAAAAAGGGCCATGGAAGGATCTCGGAGCTGGCAAGGGATTTTTGCCCTGCAGATGGAGGACTGAGCACCCTGCGTATGTACCTGGCTCTTTGGCTGATCCTTGAGCTGCTCCTCTAACAATTCTGTGCCTCAGACTCTCCAGTGGGTATAACAAGCAGGAGGAAGCAAGGTCTAGCGAACAGGCTGTGGATCTGGGAGTCAGGAGACCTGGCTTCTAATCCTGGCTCTGCCATGGACCAGGTTGTGTGGCCTCGGGTACGTCACCGCCCTTCTCTGTGCCTCCCACCCTTTGTTTGTTGCCTATTTAGACTGTAGTAGGTGCTACTAAAATACAAATCATAATACTTCCTTACCTTCCTGGGGTGCAGGGAGGGTTCACTAACTGATGGCTGGGAAGCGATTTCAAGTTCCTCACTGAGGACTGCCAAGTGTTCTGCTCATTATCGTTATTATCCACCAGCAAACATTCACGGAACGAGGCATGTCGCTTCTGCCCCTTCCCCGGGGGAATCCTGCGAATTAAGCCTTCTCCTATCCCCCTCTCAACTTTTCTGAACTATTTCATGAACAACAGAGGCATGGACCAGAGCAGAGATCCAGTACTTTAATCGGGGGTAGGGAGTCCTACTCTACCACCCCCCGAACCCATCCCCCTGCCCCCAGCCTTCCAGAGATCCTCTCACCCAACGCTGCTGGAAGAGTAACCTCCTGCTGCCCTTCTGCAGGCCACTGCCAGAGCCACGGGGCTGATTTCACCCCCAGCGTCAGCAGGTGCCACTGGTCTGAGGTCAAATGGAGAGGCCCCCTCTTACAGCAAGCACATTGCCTCTGCCTGCCAGCCCAGCCCATGCCACGCTGGAGATCCCAGCCGCCACATGGCTTAGCGTGCTTTGCAGCTTCTCTGAGCAGGTCAATCCCTGCTCTGCAAAGTCTGGGATCTCCAGGGCCAAGCTGCAGGCAGTGTCAATAGATCAGAAGAGACCTGGACAGATTCTAAGGCAGCTCCATCCATGAACTTGGATGATTATGCATGGAAGACACGGGGTCACTTTTGAAAACACAGGAAAGGCTTCTTTGAAAGGATGTAATTTGTTCTGCACCTTGCCCAACACCAGCAGCTGAGCATGGACATGACCAAAGCCTTTAAATGCCTTGGAGTGTCACATTTACCCTCCTTCTCGTGCAAGAGATGTCCCCAAAGAGCAAAACGGGTTCCATGGAAAGCTTTGGAGAATGTCCTGTTTAGGCAGAATTCTCATCTGGTGCAATCTTTTCTCCATTTCTAGTCTCTTGTTGCTTATCCAGACCCAGAAGCACCAATGCAATGTTCTTGCAGCTCAGGCCTATTGCACGTTGCGTGAGAACTAGACCATGGTCTTTAAGAGGCTCATCTGCTGTTTATTCCTGACCTGAAGTCATCTAGGCTGAATTCCAGGGACCTAAAGTTATTACAACTGAATTCCTAAGGAGGGAGGCATCTCCTCTTTAGGAGTGGTCAGAAGGAATGCATACATCTGAAACTCCTCCTTAATATGCCAATGCTTGAAAATGGGATCACTGAATGGGCTTTGATTAAAGTAGAATCCGTCTCTGAGCCCCATGAAAAACTCTGTATGTTGCCAAGTTTTGATAAGGAGGGAAATCTCCTCGGTGTTGCTCCCAAGACTCTAGTGGCTCAAGAAGTCTCCAATTAAAACAGTCCACTGCAGTTCCTTCCCATCAAGAAAAACAACCAGAGGGAAAAAAGAAATGGAATCCAGAAACCAAACTTACAAAAGGAAAACAAGCCCGCTATTTTCCCAGACAACTCAATTCCATTTTCTAAACAAGGTGATTAACCAACAAATCTTTAAAATCTTCATCTCACACGAGTTTTGAACCCCTGGCCACAACAGCCTGTCTGACAACGTCTGGTTGGAAGAAGAAAACAGGCCTCCACCCACCCCAAAATAGGTTTTACATTGGTCAGAAATGGTGGGATATTACATGTACATGTCTCAGATACCACAGTAACGAGTGGTATATGAAGGCCTGAATTATCTGAGAGACTGAGAGATCCTGGTCCAATGGAACATCTTGGATCCCTAATAAGGTGTTACCAAGTTATCACGGGAATGGCATACACAACAGAGAAATCAACCCAGCAGACTCTACTACACAGAAGAAGCTGAATTTGCTTTCCCTGATCCCGCCCCCCTCCTCTTTTCAGTTCTGAGAGAGGCTTCTGTTCCTACCAGTCAGGAAACATGCACAGAACCGGAATGTGAACCTTCCAACAAACATGTCTACAAAACACTGCCCAGAGGCAAACCTGCAGGCCTGGGAGAAAGTCATGGTTCTGACTGCCCTTCTCTCCAACAGAGCCAGCAACAGTCACAGAACGAACAGGGTGTGAAGCAGTGCAGGGATCAGACCTATCTGGACCCTTTCACTCTCACCTCCAGAAAGTGGCACGAAATACCCCTGCACTGGCTTGCACCCGTGGCCTGGTCACACAGTGACCCCTGTGCAGCCCCTGTTCAGCAGCCCATGCAGATTACTCATTCATATAGCACACACAACCCAAATGAGGGAGGGTACAAAGAGACTCAGGCTGGGCCAGTCAAAGGAACCTAAGTGTGGGATTTGGATGTGGCACCTTTGAAAATCCCAGGCCAAGGATGCACTGATGCCAGATACCCACACTGCACCACGGAACCTTCTATGGCTCAATGCACAGAGGACACACAGAGAATCTACACGGGGCAGCTCCAGGGGTTTTAGGGTGCCCAGGACCACGTATGGCAGCTGTGACTAGCTTCTTAGGTAAAAACACTGCCACAAATCAGAATTTTGAGAGTACAACACATGAACAAGCTGTACAAGTCAGTGCAGCACCTGTAAGTAACGGATGCAAAGATACCCCATCATTATAAATACAGTCCGTTTTAAATTGTCCACGGCACCCCTAGAAACAGTCCAACTATCCCACAATTGAAGTCACACCCACAGGGAGAATACCATCATCAGCATTTCATGCCAGCTTCACCATTTATAAGAAAGAATCCTCAGCTCAGTTTTACACAGCCATACAAATGCCCTATTAGGCCTTACCTTTTAAGACGCTAAGAATAGCATCGTTACTGTAGCGTTTCCGTGCTGCGTTGGTCGCTACGCAGTGATAAGCCCCAGCGTCACTTTCCTGCACATCTACGATTTGGAGGATGCCATTGGGAAGAGTTATAAACCTGAATAAGTAAAATAAAGAGCATGAGATTTGCTTTTCACAGCGAACACGATTCATGCCCTAGCCGTTGGAATGCAGCTATTTTCATTCCTTCCTTGTACTTGAAAACGTATCATGTGCACATCGCCAAAGGCTTGACAGAGAAGAGTGGGCGAAAGACCCTTTAACCTCCCATTAGGAGAGTTTTAAATACAGCAAAATGTACAACCCATTAATAGCAATGGTTCAATGCAACAATAAAACTGCTGCCTTCTTCAGACTAAGCCTACAGGTCTCTGCTGCAGAAAACATTCTATATTAAAAAAATATATGCACCCACACACACACATAAATGAGTGTGTGTCTGCATACGTACGTAGATAGTTAGTTGGAAGAATGTCATCTATTAACCTATAAGGGTATGTATATAAGTCGGCAAGTTCAGTGGAGGCTGTAGTTATGCATTGCAAGTGGATTCTTTAGCTCTTATGATCTGCAGCAGAAGCTCTTCTCTGGGGTCAAAGGGCTTTTGAGTCCCACTTCATTGAGCTGTGGCTCCTGCGAAGTCCTGGGGATTTCCTCTGCAGATTCCCGCCTGGAACTGTTGGAAAAACTGCCCCCAGAGAACCCCTCCTCTGGCTTTACAGTGAGCTTAGTCGGTGCTGCGTGCGCTCAAACAGGGCCCAGTCCTGCAAGATGCTAAGCACCCTCCAGCTCCCATTGATCTGGATTTGAGGGTGCTCAGCACCTCGCAGGATCAGGCCCACAGTGCCAGAGTCATGCCCTAGGGCAATGATTCAGTACATCTTCCAGGCAGCAGTACCCTAGCCCTGCCAGCTTCTCAGCTGGCCGTGCCCCATCTGTAGTTCTCCCTGTCCAGGTCCCCCAGTGCTGTGGGGTTGCAGGTGGCTTAGAAGACCTCTGAGCCCTCTCTACTGGCAAACTTCCCCCCACCAAGGGCTCACTCACAGCTGAGGGTCCATTGGGCAGTGAATGAGGCCAACAACCAATGTAGTTCAATGTTACCTACTCTACCGCCAAGTCTCAATGCCTGGCTTGATAGGAAGTTCCAGCAACCAGGGACGTAACAGCTACAGAGAAGGGCGCTGAAGAGTCTGTTTCCCCTGCCATCTGACACACATGTATGAGTAACAGACAAATATATTTGGCTGTGCATGCGGACAGGTAACAGAATTAATTTGCCTATAGCCTACCAGCCACTCTGCTCCTCCCAGTTGTGAAACCCCCTATATTTGCCTTTGTTTGAACACAGTGTCAGACCCGCTAAGCACCTTCCCCAGCAGACAGGATTTCAGGGAGTTGCCCTAGAATAAGGATCCAGGAACGCTTGTTTTAAGCAAACTCTTCATTAAATGATTTTCTGATATCTCAAAGCAGGAAGCTGCATTTTCTGCATGGAAGCCAAATGCAGGGGACCATGCACCCAACGTATGTACAAATAAGATACCGATAAGGAACTACTTCCTCGTGACAGCTCCAAAAATGAAAAGAAGTTTGCCCTGGAAGCCATGCTCTTTTGATCAGCAGACTCGGTTTGTAATAGAACGCTGGGTGAGGAGAAAGGGAAATGCAGACTAAGCAACGCCTACTCGCTTTAACAACTCCACGGGAGAGTCAGCGCTGGCAGTTAGAGAGAACGACTGGGAGTCAGAAGTAGGGGGTTTTCTTCCCAGTTGCACCACTGATTCATTGGCTGGCCTCAGGCATGTAATTTTAATCTTTCTGTGCCTCAGTTTCTCCCTTCAGTAAAATACTATACAGCAGTGGTTCTCAACCTTTCCAGACTATTGTTGCCCTTTCAGGAGTCTGATTTGTCTTGAGTACCCTGAAGTTACACCTCACTTAAAAACCACTTGCTTACAAAGTCAGACATAAAAATGCAAAACTGTCACAGCTCACTGTTACTGAAATATTGCTGATGTTCTCATTTTTACCATATAATTACAAAATAAATCAATTGGAATATAAATATTGTACTTACATTTCAGTGTATAGTATACAGAGCCATATAAACAAGTCATTATCTGTATGGAATTTTAGTCTGTACTGACTTCGCTCGTGCTTTTTATGTAGCCCGTTATAAAACTAGGCAAATCTCTAGATGAGTTGATGCACCCCTTGGAAGACCTCTGTGTACCCCTGATTGAGAACCACTGCTATAAAAGTCTTACCTACCTCATGCTAGGGTTGCCAGGTGTCCGGTTTTCGACTCTGCTGAAGCCGCTCTGAATTTACAACGGGGCAGTGAAAAAGTGCTCACTGTTTCAGAAGAAATCACCAGCATGGGACATTTGCCCCAGAGGTGTAATTGGAATCCTGCTGGGATCATTCATAGCTTTCAGAATGATACAAACTTTTCAGTTGTGCCCAGTGTAACTGAAATCAGGAGCTGGCCCTATAGGAGTAACTTAAAATAGTTTGATCAGGTGTAATAACAGAGGGGCCTGATCCTGAGTTGCTGTTAATCCACTGAGGTCAATGAAGCTAAGCCAAGTAACAGCAGCTTAGGATCCAGCCCACGATATTTAATAATAATCAGCACTTGAATAAAGCTGTTTACCCAGGGATCTCAAAGCAGTTTATATAGGAAGGCATTGCCCCGATCACCACTGAAGTGTTGAGAAGTGACTCAACTAGTCTCCCACAACAGGTCCAGGCCAGAGCTGGAGGTCAAACGCTGACTCCCACTCACTAGACCATGCCTGGCAACTACGCAAAGCACGGCTCTGGCCACCCACCAACCAGGCTACCGTGGCTGACTATTGATGGATACATTGCTCTGTAATTAAAAACCCAGCTTATGTGGCATTACACTGAATCATACACCTGATTAGCAATTAGCACAAAGAACAAGCTGGCTGTCAGGTTCTTCATTTTCTGCCTGGATTCCTACCCGGCAGCTTCTTTATTTCTTAATACAAGGCCCAAGCCTACATGAGCCTTTTTAATTATAGATGAGACCCAGTTTTAATTGAAGAATGCTATCAGCAGAGCTTCGACAGGCAGCTCTGGGTTATCAGCCTTCATCGACGCACTGAAAGCAGATTGGTAAGGAAGGGGCAGCAGATATTCTGCGTGGGCGGAAGGGAGAGGAGAAGGCTGGTTTCATGGTCCCGTTGCTCTAATGCTCTACTCCAGCAAGTCCTGATGGGAAATTGAGCTGTTTGTAGCACCACACGTATCACAGGTTCTCTGTTCACTGAGCCAGCTGCATCTTCAGGCATCAGCTCCCCCGTCTCGTGAACGCTGGCGGCTTCGAAGAGAGATCATTTTAAGGCAGCTCAGCCAGGGAAGTGATGCTGTCACCACGGGGCCCATCCTGCAGACCTTACTGACAGGAGTAATCTTGCTGGAGCCAGTGTGTCCACTCACATGAGTCAGGGCTGCAGGACCAGGCCACGTGTGCCCTTGACGGGACAGCAGTCTCCAGAGAGCCACCGTGGGGGCTCGTTGGCTGAATGCAGCAGCACTAAGCCAAATATTTCTCTCTGTGTCGAAAGAGAGCTCCCCAGTGCGATGAGATTTATTTTTATCGCGCATCTGCTCTGAGTGTGCTTAATTACTATCAGCATATTTCAAACATCAGGAAAGGCATCTACCGGTTCCAAATATAGAAGTCAAACACACTTCCAAAAGCATATGGCTGAGATCCATTACGTAATCGCTTTCTGCCTTGCGAGGAGGGGTTCCGATCCTAGAGCCGCCTGTCGAGATGGAAAATCCAGTTTACAAAAAAACACAACCAAGCAGAAATCCACCAACGTCCTCAGAGGGAGTTTAACACAATTAGCTCTCACAGCCGGTTTTCGGGAGCATGCCCAGTGTGCTCAGTACAAACTAAACACGGGCTCCAAAAAGCTCACAATCAAAGGGTCTGTCTACAATGACAGGCTACGTCAGAGGCTAGCTGCTCAAATACATATCCAGGGCCCCCAGGCAGCCTTATACAGCCCATGCTGCAGAACCTTCCACTGTTGTTGTTATCTGAGCTAGCTGAATCAAAGCTAGGTCAGGTATGTCTACACATGCTGCAGTCACACCTCTGATTGCAGTGTAGACATATCTAAGAGGCACACTGACCAGAGGAGGGGTACCACATAGAGGTAAACATGATGGTTACTCTGCAATGTATGATCCAGCTATCTGTGTGTATGTGTTGTGTTGACTACCCTCAATTACTCTCAGCCTTGCCACTCTTTCCTTTAGGAGTCCTAACCACAGGAAGGGCATGGGGAGAGTTACCAGGTCTTAGCATAAAGAAAAACCTCAAGGTCACCAGCTATCCAATATGTTTAACACAATCATTTTTGAGAGCCCTAAAGTACAGAGAGGGCTTCTAAGTACAGCCACTGCTAGTGACTGTATTTCCAACCCAAATGCAAGATATGTGCCATACTGCTCTCCCAAGGAAAGCACAGGCGTGCAAGAAAAAGACGTCTTTGTACTTGATCTTTCCCAACAGATCTCAAAGCTTCCAGCTATTTGCGCTCACCACAGTCATGCTCATCAACTAGAGACTTCAAAAGAATTTGGGGTAGGCATTTATTTCCCACTGCAATGTAGCAAAGTTTGCCGAATGATTCAGAGTTTTAGGGAGACTCTGGCATAATGCTTTTTTTAGTACACAAAGAGCAGACATAGCCTTTCTGTCCAAATGACCTTCATTGCAGGTTAGGATAAAAATAAAAAACTAAAGTAAAGTCTCCATAAAAACAGATTTCAGAGTAGCAGCCATGTTAGTCTGTATCTGCAAAAAGAAAAGGAGTACTTGTGGCACCTTAGAGACTAACAAATTTATTTGAGCGTAAGCTTTCGTGAGCTACAGCATGGAAAACTGCATGCATCCAATGAAGTGAGCCATAACTCACGAAAGCTTACGCTCAAATAAATTTGTTAGTCTCTAAGGTGCCACAAGTCCTCCTTTTCTTTTCATAAAAACAGAGAACATTCTGCCAGTGAACTTGTGGCCCCACTGAAATCAATCAGAGTTTTGCCACCGACTTCCTCTAAGGTGACCAGGTGTCCGGTTTTCAAGCAGAACGCATGGTCGAAAAGGGACCCTGGCGGCTCCGGTCAGCACCGCCAATCGGGCCGTTAAAAGTCCGATCGGCGGTGCTGCGGAGCTAAGGCAGGCTAGACCCTACCTGTCCTGGCTCCATGCTGCACTCCAGAAGCAGCCAGCAGGTCCGGCTCCTAGGCGTGGGTGGCCAGGGAGCTCCGCACGCTGCCCCCGCCCCAAGCATCGGTTCCGCACTCCCATTGGCCTTTTATTAGCTGATAACTTCTAACTCTACAAGTAGCTTTGCGTGTGATGCGGCTCTCGAAATATTTTGGTCAAAGACCACAAAAAAAAAAAAAGGCTCTCCTTCTTTGAAAGATTGCCGACCCCCAGCTAGAGCTTTCTTCAGGCCATCGTGCATGACTTGGAGGGTTTCTGTGTCTGATGCTGTCTGTATCTCTTCACAGAGCCTCATCCAGTAATGATTTGCACAGCGTCTGCCTGCTCGCTGCACCTCAGGTTCTGCATGTCGAAGTCTCACTTTGGTGCTCCCTGTTGGCTTATTGTGTTCCAGATAGGCTCTGTACTTAATGTTGATGAGAGGTAATAGTTCCGCTTCATTTTCTTCAAACCGGTCCCTTTTTAATGGTCTCTTTCCCCCAAATGTAGCTAAAGCTGTTTCATGGATTGTTGTTATAGATTCATAGATATTAAGGTCAGAAGGGACCATTATGATCATCTAGTCTGACCTCCTGCACAACGCAGGCCACAGAATCTCACCCACCCACTCCTGCGAAAAACCTCTCACCTATGTCTGAGCTATTGAAGTCCTCAAATCATGGTTTAAAGACTTCAAGGAGAAGAGAATCCTCCAGCAAGTGACCCGTGCCCCATGCTACAGAGGAAGGCGAAAAACCTCCAGGGCCTCTTCCAATCTGCCCTGGAGGAAAATTCCTTCCCGACCCCAAATATGGTGATCAGCTAAACCCTGAGCATACAGGCAAGATTCACCAGCCAGATACCCAGGAAAGAATTTTCTGTAGTAACTCAGATCCCACCCCATCTAACATCCCATCACAGGCCATTGGGCCTATTTACCATGAATAGTTAAAGATCAATTAATTATCAAAATCATGTTATCCATCATACCATCTCCTCCATAAACTTATTAAGTTTAATCTTAAAGCCAGATAGGTCTTTTGCCCCCACTGATTCCCTTGGAAGGCTATTCCAAAAGTTCATGCCTCTGATGGTTAGAAACCTTCATCTAATTTCAAGTCTAAACTTCCCAATGACCAGTTTATATCCATTTGTTCTTGTGTCCACACTGGTACTGAGCTTAAATAATTCCTCTCCCTCTCCGGTATTTATCCTTCTGATATATTTATAGACAGCAATCATATCTTAAATCTTCCCAAAATTCCTCTGCCTTCTCCGGCAATGACTTCCCATGCATGCTAAGTTCAAAAGCCTTCACCAACTCCTGGCATTTCCTCTGGTTTTTGGTGTTAATAGTGTTGATTTTGGGCTTGCTCCTAGGTTTTGCTCTATGTAGCTTCTTGGCTGTAATCTTCACATTGCTAATGATCAAGGCGTGGTCAGCGTCCCAATCAGCGCTGTGGAACGGGCGAGTGTTCTGCACTAAGGGTAGGTCTTTCCTCCTGACGATAACAAGGGCTAACTGGTGCCAGTGCCTGATCGTGGATGTCGCCATGACACTTTGTGGCGACCTTTTCCTGTAAAATATGAATTGGTAATGCACATTTGGTTTTGGGCGCAGAATTCAAGAAGTCGTTGGCCGCTCTCATTCATCTTGCCAATGCCCAAATCTCCTAGGCAATCTGGCCATGAGTTGTTGTCTGCACCTACTCTTGCATCAAAGTCACCAAGGAGGAAAAGTTGCTCAGTTGATGGTATTCTTTTGATGACCTGATGCAAAGAGTTGTAAAATATATCCTCCTCCTGGGGGCTAGATTTGAGTGTTGGTGCATAGGCACTAATGATGTTGACAGGGCCAATGGTCGTCTATAGTTCAAGTGAGACGATACGCTCTGACTTCCCAATGGGTGTTTCTAGGAGCTTTACCCACTTGTTTCTCACAGTGAGACACCGTGCAGACGATTTTCTTCGCTGCTTTTACCTTGCCAAAAGAAGGTGTAATTGGCCTCTTGGAGAGAACCAGCATCTGCAAGTCTTGTTTTCTGGAGTGCTGCAATGTCAACGTTGAGTTTGCACAGCTCTCAGTCTATCAAAACTGACTTCCATATGCTGCTTGTGTATTGTAGGTCATCATCATCTGTCGGAGCGCAAATGTACACACTTCCAAAGGCCCAATCAGATGCCTACACAAAGATGAGCTGCAAAAATCAGTGGCCAGCTTAAGGCTTGCCTGGAATCTGGTATTGCAGAGCGATTCTGGGTTAAGGCTGCCACCTGTGACAGGTAAGCCCGCCCAGCATTCTGAGACCCTTAGGCACGAGGGGTGTGGCTGACGTTCCGTGGCCAGCACGTCCTTGGGAACACTTAATTCTTTCAAAAGCCGATTGTATAAAGTCAACAAAAGAAAGCAAATCTCCCTGAAATAGTATATTAGCTAAACATAATTTAACAGCAAGATCTGAAGCCAATGATTATGTCTGGCTGTTACAAGGAAAGCAATTTTCAAGCCGCCTATGTTGAAAGCAATCTCCAAGCAAGTAATTTCACAACATCCATCGAGCTGTCATATTAAAAAGCCATTGCCCTATCTATGGCATGCTTCCCTCCCCACCCCCACCCCACTTTTTTTTTTAAAAACACTTATTTTTCTTCTCATACAAAGCAACAACCTCCCACAAGCTTCAGATCGCCGCATGACAGCCTCAAGGATATAAACAGCTATTCTTACAGAAACATCCTTTGTTCCCAAATCATTTCTGAATCTCGTTGGTTTTCTTTTAATCCCTTCCTCCCCCTGCTCATCACGTGGGTTAACTTTCCTCTCTGGGGGAATGACTCTTTCTGCAGAAAATGAAACCTACCGAACTTTAAGGGACTAAAGGACAATGTCATCATTAGATCCATAGAAATCTACGAAGTCTGCCGATCAGCCACTAGTCCCCGGGGTCCTCCTCTCCTTCCCACACTACACACACTTTGATTAAGACAAAGGAGCAGGGCAGAAGGAATTTTTTAAAAAAATTATTTATGTATTTTGCTAACAGAAAGTCCACGTTCTGACTGGATAGTCCCAGAGGATCCACTGACAGAAGCTTTAAGACCTTGTTAAATCTCTGAGGGAAACAGGTTGAGAAAGAGAATTTGGAAATGTCTTCATAACCAAACTCTGCATTCAGCTCCACCTGTGAAACACCACATCCCACACTGCACAGCTTAGCGACAGCCACGCAATCTCAGTTGGCCACGGATTTATTACAAAATACCACCTTCGGCACCAACCCTGCAAAGACGCACACGCTCAACTCTATGCATGGCAAGTAGACCCAATGCAGTCAATGGGGCTGCTCACCATGCAGGAAGTTAAGCACGTCCTTAAATCTTTGCAGGACCAAAAACTTGACAAAATATCAAATATCTGCATTTCCTTGACACTCTTTATGCCGTTTGTCTCCTTCGCTATTTCTCTCTGTTGCCAGAGCGTCCAAGTCCCAGCCAATCATTAAACACACTGAATGGGCAAAAGGATACTTACAAACTGTCAAGAGTTGGTTTGCTATTGCACACAGGCCTTTGATGAATGGGCATCTGGCACTCAACAATCTTGTTTGAGTTTGTGTGATTATTAGTCAATCTCACTTCCACGAAATTATCCATTACAACTTATACAGTAGCTCTAATGCGGCAAATACCACAGGGGAAGGGCATATTCTGGGGGAGGGCAGTTTCTTTTCTTTTTTCAAAGTTTTATGGATACATTTCTGTTGGTTCTGAGAACACTTGTCCTTACAAAGTCTAAATTTTAGGTCCAAAAGTGCCCTGACACCGCCCCTTAAATTCCAGATTTTTATAAAAGACACTCGTCTCTTAATTTTTTTATTATTAACTAATTATTATTAATTATTATTATTAACCCCCAAAAAACCACTAACCACTCACCTGGGCTCTGCAGGAACAGCCGCTTGATCCTTCTCCCAGGTGATGACAGGGGAGGGCAGTCCTTCGATCCGACACTCAAATCGGACCATACCATTTTCTTCCACTGTCTGAGACTCTGGCTGTTGAAAAAAACGCGATAAACCTGGAAAAAAGAAGAGAGTTAATGCCCTGACATTTGTGCTCTGAGAAACAAACGCATTTTCAGTCAGAATAGAAGAGAATTCATGTTTTCTCACACACACGCATCTATAATAACGGAATGTACAAGCTAGGAAGACTCCTGTTATGTGGTAAAACTCAGGACTACAAAATAACCAGGCTGGACAAGAGAAATGCAATTCCTCACTGTCCTCCAACCCACTAGCTGGCATGCCCTTAACAAGCCTGGGTGTGTTACCAGAGGCATCTGAACATGCAAATTGGCCTCCTGCCTCATTTTTGCTGTAAATGTAACCGAATGGCAGAAGCAGCAGGTCCTTTGTCTGCCTGCCCAGCTGCTTTGCTAAATGGCCCTTCGGTTTCCAGTCATCCCGTTAGAAATGGGGAGAAGGATACTTTCTTGACCACCAAGTCTGAGACCCAGCTTGTTTTTGGATGAGCCACAAAATTTGTGCAGAGAAGGGTAAATTTGACCCATTCAGCTCTGCCCAGCACAAGTGTGGCATACAGGAGTGTAAAGCAGGAGGACCCACTTGTGCATTAATTGATGTTACACTAGCACCTGGAGGCCACACCCAAGGTCAGGCCCTGCTGGGCTATGTACTGCATGGACACAGTGAGACACACTCTCTGCCCTGAAGAGTTTATAAGCTAAGGGAGTATTATCAGTGCCATTGCACAGATGGAGACCTGAGGCACTGAAAGGTGAAGGGACTGGCCCAAGGTCACACAGGGAGTGTGGCAGAGCCAGGAGCTGAAACCTGCCTGCTGAGCACCAATCCAGTGCTTTACCCACAAGGCCGTTCTGCCTCTCACCAAGGAGTTGATTTGCTGCGAGGCCTACTTTAGCAGGAGTGAGGCCACAGAGGAGCACATGTACCTAAATGCCTTGTCACAATGAAGAGAGATGAGCTTCCCTCCTAAAACACACCCAAGCCCAGCTCCCTTTGTCAAGTTTTGCTTCTTAGAGTAAGGGGCTTGAGACCTGGTTCTGCTTCTCTTTCACCCATGATTAGTGGGAGAAGGATCGGGCACCAGGGCAGATCTGAATGGACACTAAAGTGCATGGCAAAACTCCCACTGAGTTCAGTGGCGCAAGACCAGTGCTCCGGATCACAGCTATTTTCTGCTCACTGTCCTGCATCGCACAAAGAACTGCAGGATCAAGGCCACAGAAATGTGCACTGGTATATACAGTTGGCCAGGCTATTAAATAATGCACCTGTAAAATGTCTTAGTCACACAATGGACTTTCGAACACAACATGCAGGCATCCTTAATAGGCTGTGGAAGGCTTTTATTCTCCTCAACCAGAAGAGTTAGAATTTGTTTTAAATGCATCTCCATTAAACTGCCTATGACATTAAACCTATCCTGCCTTACAAATGCTCTGTGCCATCCTAGAACACAAAGGACTGTAGCACCAAAATGCACAGCAAAGGTCTAAGCTAGAAAACATCGAATTCTGTTGCTCTGCCAAGCATAAAATTGTACTCAGCAGGTTGAACTTCTACCTGCCACGAGTGATCCTTTAACATTAGTGTGAAATTATTTATTAGACTGATTTATTACTCCCCCCAAAAACAAGAATTGTCACTGAAGAAACTGATTCTCCTGACCCCTGGAAATAGAAATGCGGTGTTGAGGTTCTTTTCTTTTTAACTATTAGTTGCTACTGCATAGATAACTGAAAACTGCCCCACTGACTTTCTCTCCCTCCCTCCCTCCCTCCCTCTCTCACACACACACACTTAATTGAGGTTGAAGCATGAGAAAGGATGTCAGTCAAAAAAAAATCATGATTTACAAAATCATCCGCACGTCTATTGGTTTGTAGTTTACAACTTTTTACAAAAATAAGACAACTTTTGTGTTTCTGATCCCGGAACCAGTTTAAAGTGCGATATGATTTTTATTTTACTATATTTTTAGACCATACTCATGCTAAAAATGAAAGGTCCAAAGGGCAAAATGTGTGTATTGCACAAGTAGGCCTTTGAAAGTATTGGGTTTCACCTGTTTTCGTGTGCAAATATCATTAATTTTTTTTAACAGACATGCACATGCAGCAGTGCTCACTCACCCTTGGAGCGCCCCCTTCTATCAGTGTGGGATGTTGCTGCTCTCTTGTGCTCCAGCTCCTCCTGCAGGCCGCCTGCCCCTGGCCCTGCCCTCTGGCCAAGTCACCTAAGTTCAGACCCCTCCCTCCTGGGCAGGGCCGTCTCTAGGGAGTATGGGGTCCAGGGCGGAAGTGACAGATTCATCTCTTCCGGGACCGACCGTACCGGCCAATCGCACCGACCCGCGGGGCCCCCCAAAGTGCAGGGCCTGGAGCGGTCGCCCCAATTCGCCCTACCCAAGGGATGGCTTTGCTCCTGGGACATCACAGATAAGCCCGAACTAAACTGAACAATTCTTCTGCCTTCCTGGGCTACTGAAGTCTTCTCTTCTCTGCTTACAAACCCTGTCTTAGGGTTCCTGCCTACAGGAGCCTACTATGTTCCATATAAGTTTCCCTCCATAGGAGAGTCCTGCCTTGTCCACAGTCTCTCCCTGGAGCTTGCCCCTTTTTTCATGGCCCTCCACAGGAACCATTTCTGTCCTGGTGGCCTTCTTTAGTCTGCCAACCCCAGGACTTTCCGGAAGGAGAGGCGAGAACTCCCTAACTCCTCTTTCCTCGGTCTTCCCTCCACAACTGAGCTCCCACAAGGTGAGTCTACACTGCACTTAAAAACCCACTAGAGCCTGTGAGGTGGGAGGGTCCCAGAGCCAAGGCTCCAGCCCGAGCCTGCACCTCTACACCACAATTAAACAGCCCCTTAGCCCGAACCCGAGCTCGTCAGCACGGGCCAGCTGTGGGTCTGTAATTGCCATGTAGACAGACATACCCTCGGTCTATTTATAAGGCCTAACTCTGCCTCTTCTGGCCAGGAGGCAATTAGCTAATCAGCCGCCCCCCAGGAGCGGAGCATGTTTAACTGGGGTTTTATCCTTTACCTTGCAGACGATGGGAGTTAAGCCCCATCACAGCACAAAATAGCAAAAAAAACCCCAACCCCTAAGCATGGAGGTTATGAATTATATGAATAACCTACTGAACATTTAAACACTCTTAACTGAGGGCAGGGTTAGCACCATCCTAATGAATTTTCCAGGGGGAATTTTCTTTGCATGTAAAACAAATTTTAAGAAACCCATTGTTTTCTTGGAAGAGTTTGAAAAAGAAGTGATCAGTTAAGGCTCTAGTTCAGCCATACATTGAAGTATTTGCTTACGTCTATCCCAACATCACATAATAATCAACAACATCTCATGATAATACTAATACCCAGCTCACATATAGCACTTTTCTTCAATAGATCTCAATCTGCTTTACAAACGAGCTTAGGATCATTAGCCCCATTTTACAGATGGGGAAACCAAGGCATGGGGATGGGAAATGCCTTGCCCAAGGTGACCCAGCAGCTCAGTGGCAGAACCCAGGTATCCTGGGTCCCAGTCCAGTGCTCTGTCCATCAGGACACACTGCCCCCCACCCCATGTACATAGTGTCCATTGACTGCAACAGGACTTAAGCACATACTGAAATATGTTGCTGAAGCGGGGCCATAATGTTTAAAATACAACACATACAATGCACGGGGATCCAAGCACACTTTACACACTAGTCCTGTCTACACTAGGAAAACAATCTGTCATTGACAACAAGTGTTAACAATGGATCCCATCCTTAACTCTTCTCAGTTGGTGTGAAAAATGGTTTTGCCACGAGTACAGACAGGGCCAAATCATTTTTAGCTCTCGATAAAGCCTGCCAGACCCCACATTCCTGTAAAGGCCAAAGGGTAGGGAGAGGGGAGAGAGAGACTGCTGTTTTCACAGAACAGCAGTAAAAACAATCCACTTAATTTAAACAAAAAACGACACCTCGCTCCTTTCCACTTATTAACCACACACCTGGGGGCAGATCCTCAGGTAGTCCACTGGGGCGATGGTAATATGCAGATCTGCCCCGGATTTATATCCTGTCTTCACACACAGTAGCAACTACTTGCACACATTACTCAATGGAAAGTCTGAGTAAATACCCCGGAACAGTTTTTATCCACTTCAGGCTGCGTTCTTTTTTTGTCGATCACCCACTGTTATCGATGGGGCCAGGGGTATGTTTTGTCCAGGGCTAAGTTATTACATCTGGTAAAATACACAGCAGTGGATGAACAGTGAGCAGGGATTTTGATCTCCACGCCTGTAGTTATTGAGTACAATGTATCCAGGAGGATTATGTTCACTATTTAACACAAGCAATAGTGAGGTTGCTTCCTTCACTCCCATGAATCACTAGCCCCCCATTCACAAAAACATCCCTATTCAGCATGTGCTTAAATCCCACTGAAGCCAAATTCCTGTCAAAGTTAAGCACGTGCTTAAATGCTGTCCTAAATCCAGGCCCAGGTAGAGTGAAGGATCCTCTCCACCATAAACTAAGTACAGGAAGACTGGATGGCACAGGGGGGCTGTAACGGGTTATCAAGCTCTAACTTCTAAGAGCCTCTTTTCACTGACTTCAAAGGGCATTGGACCAGGCCCTAAGTCAGCCAAGAGCAGCTGGTGGCATCAGTCTGGTACTTTGAGGGCCTTTCTGAATTACTCCCCTAAGTCTGGCACCTTTGCTGGCAGTCTCAGAAGACAGGCCAAGGGCTGAACGGTGAATCCCTCCTTCAAAAGATGGCCCAGCCAGAGCAGAGCTGGGACACACTGGCTGGGCAGCCTATGGCAGGGTGCTTTGCTGCTATCCTTGGTACGTGAACAGGGGACACACCTGTGGTCCGACACGCTCACTCAGCAGCCTACAAAGGGAAGCTTTGCCCATCACAGCTATTGCAAGAGATCCTGCTCTTTCATACACAGCGGAGATGGAGCATGGGTGGACGCAGACCAATCAGTGGGGTCCCCTCACTCTGTCCTGTCACAAGGCCGGTAACTGGCTGCTATTCTGTACCCTCAACTATTTAGCTGCTTAGAGCGTCCACGTCGATGCACATGAATGTTTTCAGAACTGACCACTGAGAACTGGATCTGTTCCAGTCCAATCAGCCTCCCGGCTCAGGGCACCAGCAAAGCCAGGCTGAGAATGTCGCCACGAGGACCCTCCCCGTAGGATGTGGATGGGCCTGACCAAACGCTACCACTGACTAAGCAGTGCAGCGCCACCCCCACGCAGCACAAAACACAACACAGCATGTGTGTAAGACACATCAGAACTGCCAGGCCCAGCGACCAAGTGGCAGCTCCTTGCAAGGGGATCTGAGCTTGGCTCCACAGCAGGCCATTCCCAGGGCCAGCAGAGACTGGGAGGGCAGCAGGAGCAGCGTGCTTAGCCTCTGGAAAGGTAGGGGGAAGGAGCGCTAACTCGGTGTTGCTCTCTACCACCCTCTTGGGAGCTGTGATGGCAGGCTCCAGAAGCAGCAGCTTCCAGCCCTCCTCAGCAGAGACCAGGACTGCAAAGCAGCACACTGAAGGGTGAAAGAGGTGGGTGGTGAGAGGGGAAATGAGGAATCTTGTTCCCCTGGACCAGAGGAAAAAAGCAAGTGCTAGGCAGCATGAACAGGGCCTCTCTAGCTAGCTCAATAATGCGTTGAACGAAAACCCTGGATCCGAGCACCTCAACTTTGGGGACGCTTGAGATCGGGCTCCAGACACCCTAGGCCAGACTCCACAGAGGATTTACTGCTCCTGGGGATAGGGAATGTTAACATTTAACATACCGCAGAGCCAGTCACCTTGGTATTTTGAACTACCCAAATTTACTGTGCGTCTCCAAGAAGAGTCTTTGAAAACGTCCACTTTCAAAGCACCCAGCCCTCCTGGGCTCTGCTCCTGCAAACCAAGGTTCAGACCAGGGTTCCTGGCCCTGGCACCTGTGCATTTGCCCTCTAACGTACAATCTACTTTTCCCCGGCAATATGGAGGACGATGGCGCAGCCCAGCTACAGAAGCACTGAGCCCTAGGCCAAAATGTTTCTAACAGGACCCACACAATACAATGGGATCCAAGTACACTTTAAGGCCCCGCCTTTGGGCGTTGATTTCTGCTCGCTGCATGGTGAAACAAGAAATCACGAGACAAAGCAAACGCAGTGGGAGTTCACTGGAGAAAGAGCCACGTAAGAACTGTTCCTCTGTGGGGTAGTACCGGATTTTGCTAGGAGTCCCATTGAAATCAGCAGGACTATTCATTAAGTACAATACTCCTCAGGGGATGTCAGGGTTTCAAAATCTGGCCCTGAGGTAGGATCCAGGGCTGAAGCCTGCACAGCATCGCTCACCATTTTACCACAATGCCATTTTTCAGGGCCTCAGGGTCAGGAATTGATGGAACTGATTTGTGGAGAAACAAGGGCATTGAAGGGGCAAGGTGACTGGCATGGAATGGTGAAAGACATGAACGTATTCATCATTATTTAAACCACTCTGTCAGGTTTAGCTGGAAGTTTTCATTCAGCCTTGCAAATCTGTCATGAAAAGTGACCAGCCCAGCCATAAAACTACTTTTCCTCCCTTCCCATGATAACGGTTAGAATGAAAAACTTCATATTTTACTCTTCGGTCGCCAAAGTTACACACCGCAGGTGAGCGAGTGCCGTTCTGCAAGGCTGCCTTCATATAAAATGTCAATGCATGCTGCACTTTTATTAATGGCACATTCAAACCAAGCACACGACCCTCCACTGACATTTTACACTCAGCTGGAGCTAAGCCCCCTCTGATCAAACTTTTAACCCTGTCTCAAGAGGTGACTGCGGTACAGTGACATGCCTATACCCCACCCTTCTCCCCAGAGGTCAGTCTGATCAGTACAGAAGGCTCTGAGCTTGGAGAGATTCCCTGCCAGAGACATTATACCCTGGTCAGAAAATGTAGTCTATGCATGGAATTTCAGCCTTCTCAAAAACGCCTCTCTGGTCTTTCGTGCTGCATATTGCCACCAAATTCTGTCTCCATTTATTTTCTCCCTTTGTTCCTTTTATAATTATTAGTATTAATTTCTAGGATGGTGGCATCCAGAGGCCTCAGCTGAGACTGGGGCCCCACTGAGACACTGTAGAAACCCACTGTAACACAACCCCAGCCAGAACAGCTTACACTCCAAATAGACAAGACTAGCAAAGAGTGGGAGGGGAAACTGAGGCCTAGAGAGATGAAGTGACTTGCCAGAGGCCACCCAGCAGGCTAGTACCAGAGCTAGGAATGGAACCCAGATCTCCTGAGCCCTAGCCCAATGCCCTCTCCATGCTGCCTGTCTAAGTTTTGTAGGATCTGCTCCTGCTTCTCATACACACACCGATCTCCCAATGACTAGTAACGATATGCAGAGCCTCCAATTCTGCATGTCCTTTAATATCAGTGGACGTGCAATTTAACTAAACTACTATTCCTTTAAGCAACTGGAACGCAGGAGAGACAAGCCTACAAGCAAGTTTGGGTCCACTCTTATTGTAAGCTTGTGTGGCCCTCCTAACACAATTGCACTACACCAGTAACATAGATTACACATTATGCATATAACGTGGCACGTCGACACCCATTTTCAGCTTCTGCCAGCAGAAACGTGATACAGTACAGCATCATTCCTTCCAGACATAGCAAATATGTTCACCTAACAGCTACAATTATTGTAATTTTATAGATCCTCCCTCGCAAACAGCTTAAAGTAAATTAACAGCTTTCACAAATGTCGTGATTAACAGGTAGAGAGAGATACCTTTCTGCAGCGAAAACAACACACTGCGTAGTTTCACTTTGGGGATATTTAGGGTTTTGAGAAACCTGCAAATCTAATTAATTGACTAAACATCTATTTACATAGTAAAGAGATTTGAACTAGCAGTCATTACAGATTAACCAGGTCTCATTTGTAACGGTAACCCCTAAAATCAGTGGGTTGACTCTGCCATGTGGCCAGGATATAACCTTTTGTATCCCTGATGCATGGCATGTGACTGACACCAGTAAATAAAGATCAGCCTCTTACACCAGCCCTCTTGCATGTCATATGCAGTGTTGCTGTAGCCGTGTCAGTCCCAGGATATTAGAGAGACAAGGTGGGCGAGGTAATGTCTTTTATTGGACCAACTTCTGTTGGAGAGAGAGACAAGTTTTCGGGCCCAGACCTGAAGAAGAGCTCCGTGTGGCTCGAAAGCTTCTCTCTCTCACCAACATAAGCTGGTCCAATAGACTGCCTCACCCACCTTGTCTCTCTTGCATTGACTATGTTGTGCCCAAACCTTTGGCAAAAACAAGGCCACCTGACTCCATTCGCTTGTCCAGAAAGTGGTGGACGTGCTGCCAGACTTCCCAGGGAGCACTGCCGAGAACTCAGAGAGGGTGAAATATCCCACACCTGTGGCAGGGTTCAGTATCCGCTGTCTCCAATGGCCACTGCTACATCATCTACGCTACAAAGACTGAATTCACAGCCCGGTCCTACGGTGAACACCGTTCCCTAGATGCCATCAGCCGGCTGGGGCTTCTTCTGAACCCAGCTGGCAAAAGAAGAAATCCAGGCAACTATCCACCACCTTTCCCATTTAGAAAAGGACAGATTATACTCTTAGTTTCTTGGAGCAAGGTGGTCCCATCAGAGAACAAGTCTGAATTCAACAGCACAATTCTACTGGGCCACTGCTCTGGATGGAAACTGGCCAAACGCTGGACAGACGCAGGAGCTCTCCTTCCTTCCAGCCTAGGGATGCAAAAAGACACATGCAGCTGAGACTTCTGCATCGAGGAAGAACATCCTTCCGCGCCGGTGAACGATGCCTGGGCAGGGCGAAGCCAGAAGAAACTCTGGTGGAGGTCTGTAGCAGTCCTGACGTGCAAATCAGTCGTCCGGCCTGGCTATAGGGGCGAAAGACTAATCAAACCATCTAGTAGCTGGTTCCCTCCAAAGTTTCCCTCAGGATAGCTGGCACTCGTCCGTCTCCGCAGTTTCATCTGGTAAAGCGAATGATTAGGTCTTGGGGCCGAAACAATCTCAAACTTCAAATGGGTAAGAAGCCCTGCTCGCTGGCATGGAGCTGGGCATGGAATGTGAGTGCCTAGTGGGCCACTTTTGGTAAGCAGAACTGGCGCCGCGGGATGAACCGAACACCAGGTTAAGGCGCACGATGCCAACGCTCATTGTTGTCTTTCATTCTCTGAAAGGCAGCAAGATGTAAAAGGTTCTGTAGCGGGACATTCGCATTCTTTGGCTGAACCTGGGAATAAAATGGCTTTCTATGATGTGAGTCTGTCCAAAGGCAGCAGAGACTTAAGTGCCGCCAGCCTTTGTAGGGTTAATGAAATCCACATGTCGCATAAAAAGGAGCACTGGTTCAGGTGCAATTTTTGGTCCTGTGTCAGTTCCACAAGGCGGTAACCCTAGAGATTTGCTGCCATGCTGCGAAGATGTCAAAAGTACAACCTGCCACAACAGTTGAGAACAGCACCAGAGGGTCACAGCTGCATCAAAACAAAGGTGTCATAAATGCACCATCATATTCAGAAACCTTTCTAGCCCTGAGGCCTGTCTGTGGAACAGCCGGGTTCTTTTGCATCCAGGCCACAGCAATGGCTGATCATCTGAGAAAGCTGGTCAGAACCTCCTGGTCACTCCTTCCCAAAAGAGAAGTGTGGGAAGGTGCCCGATGAAATTAAAAGGCATTTGACCCAAATAACGAGACAAGTTTATTTTTAAAGGCAATGTATAAAGAAACCGCACAACTCTCTGTCCCAGGATACTATTGAGACTTACTGAGTTTCAAAAACATTTCTAAGTTTCTAACAATAATATCAGCAGTTGCAATTACACTCGTAAAAATGAAGGCCTATAGGCTTTCAATACCGGTGCTTCAGGGTATATAATGAGCTCACAAGCTTGGGAGCCAGGAGGGCATTTCCCCTGTGCTAGAGCAATGCACAATTAAGCACACTGTTCGGGTTTCCACCTTTCTTTAAAGGATCCAGTCTCAGCCAGTCAGACAGGATGCTGGGCTACGTGCATCCAGGCTCTCTTCTGATAGAGAAATTCTTACTGCTTTCCATTGGACAGATAGCCCATACATCTCGGCAAATCAGATCCCACAAAGGAGACGAGCTTTTGTCAGACATGTCCTCTTCTCTTCTAACAATAGCTGGCACAACCTCATAAATTAAGGACAAAAATGCTATGTCCTTTCTGCTGACACTGGATTCCTTGTCACCTGGCCAGGCCTGTACATAGCATCCAAATTTAGTCTCTTTCACACTTTCCTGGTGAGACAGACTGTCTCCTCCGATTGGTCTCTTTGAGACTCTCGACTCATTTCCGTCTGATACTTTCCCTTCTCTAGTGTGGGAGCCAAAAGCCCTTATAAACTGAAATGTCACAGTGGCCCCAAATTTCTGGGACTATTTGGAGAAAGGAGCGAACTCCTGAGAGCCTGCACCACAGCCACTGTCTCATGTTTCCAGCAGAATCCCTGTGAGTGGCTTGCTGACTCAGCAGGAGACATATGACCTGATTGGCCCACTTAGCTAGTGCGCACTACGGGGCGTGAAATATACCATGCAATAGATTTATAGGCAGCAGAGATGATCTACTTAAAGCACAGGACTGGAGGGCAGGAGGAGATGTGGTCTAGCCCAGGCTCTGCTACGGGCTTGATGTGTGACTTTCAGCAAGTCATTTAAGACTCATCCAGCTCCCAACGAAGTCATAGTCTTTACACTGATTTCAGTGGGCGTTCAGCCAACCCTCCTAGCTTTAGTGCTTTGCTTTGCTGGTGAAGATATTTACCTACCTCATACGGCATCATGAAGCTACGGTCAGGATAAGCCCCTGGAGATCTCTGGATGCTTTATGAGGGCCAAGTACTGTCATTATTAATTATTATTATTTGCATCATCCTATTGATCAAAAAAGAGTCCCAGAGCCACATTCAGGATCTGTAGCACAGACTCATCTAATGACAGAAACACACCACCTGCCAGGAGCAAAAGGTTGCTGGCTGACTTCCTCTCTCCCTCATCTTCCAAACAAGTCTTGTTCTGTCACCTAACATTAATCAGCCATGGCCGACGCAATCAGTCTGAAGAATAACTCCATCTGCATGTAAACAAGGTCTGATAGAACACCGCGCTCTGTTCCGCTTACACAGAAACAGAGCCCTTGGAATTCTCCACTCACACAAAACGAATGCTAATGCCGCAAACACGTCTCTCCAGCCTGCAAAACAAGATGAGCTGGGGGATGCATATCATTAATCAACTTCCTCGTCACCCTCGATTCAGAAATAAGTATGTTATGTCAGGGGCAAATGCTCGCTGAAGAAGCAGCATTTTCCCCGGGCAGATAGTAATAAAACGAGACATATAAATGCACACATGAAGAGTGACAAGTCTTAGACAGTTGCTCTGAATTTGGATGCCATGTGACAGAGCACGGCGGGAGATGGGAGGGGGGTGTTTTCCCCCATATTCTTACAAATATCCATTTTTAAAGATCTAGAAACAAAAATTTGGGGAATTTTTTTTTTTTTAAAGGATATTCCCGTTTCTGAGCCAGTATTTTTTCCATTGGTCTCTACAGGGCACCAGCCAAAAAAAAAACAGATCAGTTGAACTGTAAGGCACATTGCTGTACCATACGGTGCAAATTTTTAGCAGTGAGGGTAATTAATTTTTGAGATAATTTACCAAGGGATGTAGTTGACTCTATCACTCAGAGTCCTTAGCTCAAGAGAGGCCGTCTCTTCTACAAGATATGCTCTAGTTCAACCACGAGTTCCTGGGGTCGATGCGGGAATTGCCAGGAGAGGTATAAGGCTGATGTTGTGCAGGGCGTGCTGGGTGTCAGACTAGATTATCACAGTGATCCCTTGTGGCCTTACATGGTATGACCTATGTTCCGCACAGTTTACCTGCTCTTAGAATCTTTGAGTAAAATGAAGTGCCGTGTAAGGTGAGTACTGTCTGATCGGAGAGAGGTGTAAGGCAGACAGGTAATCCAGCACTGCCAGGGAGAAGGGCTGAATTGACCCAAGGTGGGTTTCCCATCTCTAACCGTCACGATTTACCCGGTGTCTGTCTGCACTATACCGGTCTGTCTCCTGTTCAATCCGCGGCATTTCACAAGCCCCAAAGGTCACCCATCTTATGAAATACTGCTAGTAGCTATTCATCTGGCACTGCAAATGTATGCGGAAGGCAAAGAAAAGGGGAGAGAAACTGGCCTTTGGGACACTGTATGCTTAATATTTGCTAAGAAAACCAACTGGTTTACATAGACCCTACCTAAACTGATAACCAAACAACTATGGCTCCAATCCTGCAAAGATTTTATGCACGGTGAGAAGCATTTGACTTGGGTGAGACTACTCACACAGCTAAACACATGTTGGACAGGCTCAGGGTCTATTTACGCTTCTACCAGAGTAAGTGTGTTCCAATGGGTCAAGCACAGGTCTGGATGTCAGGACCCCCAAGTTCCATTCCTGGTCCTACTGCAGAGGCTGGGTAAATGCAAACCACTCCGTGCCTCAGTGGAAAACCCAGTGGAAAGCCCAGTGGAAAACAGGGCTAATATTACTTACCTGCCTCACATTCATTAACTGTTATTAGGATCACAGGACGAGAGATATTATAGCACTGAAAAATATTATTGCATTCATGTTATTTTCTAACCTAGCTTAGTTTATAAGTCAAGGACTGGTTATTTGTTGGCTCCCACATTCTTAAAACAGCTCTGAAGGTAATTTCCAAATGTGAGGGACTTTAATCTAGGATATTATGTTGTTTTATTATTTTAATGCCTCAGATCTCGAGAGATCTTTTTCTGTGCCTGAAATGAATACCAGGCTGAACTGGAAAGCCCTTCCTTTCATCTCTGCTTCCTTTTATAAATGGATAGTCACCTTGTGAGACAGCACAGACAGCGCAGAATCTTTGTAACTTCAACAGCTGCTACTGCTTTCTACTGCTCTTCACGGTCTAGAACTCTTCCCCTCGCGTTCAGAAGGGGGCCGTACAATATACAGTGACTACTCCTCCTGCTTACCGTCTCAGCAAAAGACATTGGGACAAATCCTCAGTAGTACCCATGCAAGCTCCTAGGCATCAAGGGATCTAATCTCACTAGGTGCTCAGAATGTCGCAAGCCTGGATGGCAGAATGCAGCCTATTATTTCCTGCCCCCTTTTTTTTTAACCTCTCTAGGTCCCTCCCATGCTCCTTCTCTGGGTATGTCCGAGCGCCTCTAACTGGACAGCAGCTGAGTTCTTAGGCATCAACGCCTCTCCACGAGGGGACTGGAGAATGACACCTCCAAACTAACAACACAGTGTCAGAGTGGGTGGCAACCCCCGCTGCTCAAAGAAGCCCTTTAAAAACAAGACCAGTACATCTGTTACAATTCAATCCAGTGCGAGGGATTACTCTGAATGTAAAAATAAAGGAAGCTCTGGAAACGAACATTATTAAGATAGTCTGGATGCGTGCCCACCCTCTGCAATTCTAGTCTGTCCTGCATTGGAAGCCGACTGTCCTTAGGGGGCCACATATCTCTGGGGTTGGCAACAGCTGGAGGATTGAGCGTTTATTGTATTCACTCAACACGGGACAGATTTTTTCTTTAACTTTTTACAGAAAGGTCAGTAAAAGGAACCAGGCAGAACGGGACGAATCTAGAGCCAGGTTCTCCACACACACCCAACATGCAGAAATAAGCAAAAATGGTCATTTTTGGACAAAACCTCAAACTCTTCTGCAGAAAGCGGACACTTCGCATGGCGAGCTGAAAACCAGTTTCAAAGGAAAATTCTCAGTCAGCAGCCCTAGAGAAAGCTGCCTCGCTGAATCCTGGCTCTGGGACCAAGAAAGCTCAGAAGGGGATTGGGCAGGAAGGCCTGAGGGGCCAATCCCTGCCAGGCCTGGGCTGTGCATCTCCTTGGGAAAGGTCACACTGACCACTGGAAATCTGACACTCGAACATTGGGGCTTGCTGCTGCTCTTCTCTTGGTCTGAGCATGCTGATTCTCTGTGCTTCCGCTCCAGCCTTTGAGGACAGCTCTTTCCCCATCCCACACCCTTTTCTTTAGGTCGAGACACCTGCCTGCCCATTTCTGTGTATTTTCGCCTCCACCAGGCAGGCATTGGCAATGAGTCAGAAGCAAACATAGGCTCTCCTCACTCTTTAAGAGGGGCAGGGGGCAGGTTCGTATGCTGGGTCACAGGTCTCCCTTGTGTACGTGAATGGTTTTCCCCTCCACCCCTTTATACTTTCCATGCTTTGTACCAAATTACCTGGAGTCAAGGCGAGGGGCAAATATCACCAGTGTATTCTGGGAGAGATGTAGCGAGGCTGATTAGTTTATAACCCTATGAGGCCTTAAGGTCTAAATAGCCTCTAACGGGACGAGATAAGGGTGCGTTCTGCAGGTTCTATATTCTAACATAGGCACCTCAGCGGGATGCCAAGCTTCCACATTTGGGCAACCACATTGGCATGTGGGCACCCAAAGGTGCAGACTTGAGCATGAGGCCTCTACTGCCAATTCAATCTGAGAGAAGGTGAGTGGACAGGAGGGCGCAGAATCTGCCGCTGTGACTCGCATTTCTGATGACGACAGCAAATGAAAGATTTGATCCACCCATGTCTTACTCTGCAAAGCGGAGGGTCTGTTTACATCTCTTCCTAGCATGGTGCGCACACCACAGGGAGCTTGAGAAGTCAGATTGCCCCTTCTGTATTGAGCTGGATTCGTGGACATTGCCCGGTTGAGCAGCCTTGAGGATAAAAGCACCGCCTGGTTTTCTTTGGCACCTGCAATCAGAGTCACTGAACTGGAGGAATGTAGCACTTGGGACAAAATCCTACCTTCCTCGGCTACTTCCCGTGGCGCCTTAAATCACTACACCCGGTGCCTGAGGACAACAGCTTGTCTGCAATAAAGCTCTCACTTTACTGCCAGCTTGGACTCCCCTCAAGTCTTTCCCTGCCAAAGATTAAGCCTCTACCCTGCTGCTACCTTATGTTGCGAAGGCAGAGCTGAGCTTTCACAAACAGAAGGCGTCACTAAAGAGGAGACACCTGACACCCAGCCCAGGAAGAGCTCACAGCCTTCACAGAGAGAGACCACTGGCTCCCAAACAGGGCCTCAGCCTCCAAACTAAACCGCCTTGTGCTTTTACCAGTTCCATCAGGTCCTGGCCCCTTCAATGTCAGCCAGCAAAATTCCCCGGACTATTTCCTCATGAGAATTGCTTCATCAGCATCTTTAGCCAATTCATCTGGGGGCAGATCCTCCGCTGATATAAGCTGCCATTGCTCCGTTGACTTCAGTGGGACCATGATAAATTACACCGGCTGAGGAAGTGCCTCTTGGTTTTCGTTGGGGCTATACGGAGCTCCCACAGAAGCTCCAGTAGCAAGAGCTCTCAGATCCCGCTGCACTCCACACTGACCCTACCCTCCTTCATAATGCAAGCGGCCCCACTGAAGCTACAGGTATTAGTAACAGAATCGGCTTGGACCCACCATGCTGCTATGATTCTATGCTGCAGTAGCTATCACTGGATCAAGCTGGAATGACCAGCTGCAGCCGCCTAATCCCAGTTTCAAATTTGGCAGAAGTGTACACGTAGTGGACTCCAAGCATTTCAATGGTGAGTCTGAAAGGCCCTTCTCCCCCCCCCCCCCAATCTGGTCTTTAAAACATGCCAGGGCCCGGGGACTGCCTTTAAAAAAAATCCATGCTCCCTCTCTGCCTGTCCCCAGTGCTGGAATTGTCAGCACCATCTCAACAGGCCCTCCCAAAATCTCAGTGTACAAACCAAAACGCACGCTCGAGAAATTATAATGTGTTTGTGGGTCAGAAACCTGTGCGTGGCAGCCAGTTACGCGCTAGGCAGTGCTGTGTAGAAATGCATAACGTGGGTCAAATTTAAGTTGCTTTTTAAAGGTAGTTTATTCTATTTCCACAGCACATCTGGGAGTCTGCAGCAGGCTATCACTATAAATTCCTTGGAAAACACGACACGTCAGTCTTCCCAGCAGCCCTTCTAGTTATTTATGCCGGCACATACCATACAAGTCACTTGGCCAGCCTGACTAGTTCTGCCCAGACGGGCACCACTAACTGCAACATCCAAGCTGAGGTTAAGAAAAAAATACACAGGGCAGGCAGAAACAAGAAAAAAGAGAGTGTGTAGCTACTTTGGAACTTTACAAGTAATATGTTACTGCAAATCCTTACTGCTTTATTGAGGGTTACCCATTACCAAGACCACTTAATACATTTACAGTAACTTATTACACCAGCAACATGTTATTGAGCAACTGCCAATTTCAAAGCAACCCAGATGTAACTAGTATAAAAGTAACTGTTTCTAATTATAGTTACTGGGGGTCTCCCAACACAGCTACAATTAAAGGTACACCGCAGGTTTAGTTTAAGCCCAATATTTAGATTTTGTTAAATTGTTTTAAGAAATCTAATAGTAATAGAAATGTTTCCAGACCTTAAAAAATACAATGAAAACAGTTTTTTGCTGGGTTTTTGTCTGGGGGAAGGGAGAGATATTTAAACATGCCTGTACAATGTTGAGTCCTAAAGCACCTACATCAGTACTGTGTCAGTGCACCCATCTGTCCGATTAGCCATTCTGCACTCAACTCCATGATATCTGAGCACTTTGGCACGCCACTGGATTTTCCTTTGTTACATTTTCTGTTTAGTTCAATGAAACATTACTAACGTTCATCAGTGTTCCTAAGAACTTGTTTTACAAAACGTAGGGGGTAACTTCACCTGCCAGGGTCCCCGGTACTGTCAGGTCTCACTAATTCAGCTAATGTACCATTTAGAACAACCCCGCCTCTTCTCTTTTTTGCCTGCTTTTTGCACAGACTGGCTCAAGGAGGAGGTATGCCAATGAAGACCTCCCTTTTTAAAGGGAAACGCACACCTCCCATACTAGCCTATTCATGACAAGTTGGAGTACAACCCTCAACATTTCCAATATCTGGTTTCCTTTTTGCGGTTTATGAGTAATGCTGTTTGTGTACTGGGCCCCGTCCTGCAAAGTGCCAATCACTGTGAACTACCTCCCTGTAAGAACTCATTGCTTTCAGTAAATCCATCCATTGCATCATATATAGGGGCCTTTAAGTTTTATACCTGTAACCAATGCTTACACTGTGTGGCCCTCTGTCTCCCACTCCTGGTGGGCACAGATAGAGGTTGAGGAACCTGCTACAGCTGTGGTTAAAAGAGCAGAGCCCTTTTAGCACTGACAGCAGAACACGCAATATTTAAGACTCAGAAGTCCTTGGTTTGGATTCCCACTTAGGTTGTCAACCTGCACAGATGTGTCACGTTACACAGAAATCAATTCAACTGTTAACATTTTCTTATAACATGTTTTCTGTCGTTCGTGGTATAGATTTGTTTTTAAGTTACCTATGTGTTTGTATAACACATAGCTCAATGGGACCTCTGTTGTAACTGTGGTCTTTAAGCACAACCATAATACAAATAATAATAATTAGCAGGCAAACGCCCACATTAAAGGGATACCATTCATCCAAAATCAAGTAATTTTAAGAGCAGATTGTGTTTCCAACCTAACTCCCCTTGCCAAGTTTTGTGGTTGCACAATTTCTGTTTCTTGTGTTTTCCGTCCCTTACTGCCATGTGTGGGAGGCATGGATCAGCGTTCACATCGCGCACCGTGTCAGTACCTGGCCTGCGCCAGGGAAGCTAATGATCTAACCAGCAGACCAAATTCAATGATGAATCCCGGTCATGTGCCACCTGAGGCATACTGCGTATACACTAAGAAGACGACGACTGCCATGTGTGAAAACCCAAAACAAATGACAGGGGAGAGCATCTATTCAGGAGAAAGAGCAACACTGACTAACTGAGAAAACAGACCGAAATATTGTTCTCTAAGATCACAGTACTAGTAAACAACAGCATTTTGAGAAAAGTGTGATTTTCAAATTGACAATGTCTTTAAAATTATTTGCTATTTAAACTTTAGCTCTGTAATTTACAACAAACTGCCCAGCTAGGACAAATGCATTGATTTTTATTGTACATTTTGCAAAAGTGCCACTTAGCTTCTCTCCATTATTTACCAACGCATGTCTCATTCACTGTGTCGAAGAGGTAACGGTTAGATAAGGAACCACAAAACAAACAAAAAAACGAGAGCCAACCAACCACACACCACATTATCGGTCATGCCTTTCTATGTATTAACTCAAATCATTCTTGGTGCAAGAGTCTTCTGCTCTGCAGCACTTGTCATCTGAAGCCACTTTTGATTGAAACTGGCCTGCAAGCAACTTCCCATTCCCTGCCTTTAAAGGCATTTCCCAACACGCATCCTCTGGCTCTCTGCGGGGTGGAAGTGGTATATTTGTGCGCTGGCCCAACCCTGAGCACACTTGCAGATCCCTAAACCCAGAGAGGGTCATCCTACAGGTCGGAGCAGAACAGAAGCAGCCGAGACCCTTTCTGGGCAAGAAAGGGGAGGTCAGCACAGTAAGTGTCCGTTCCTTAGGTGGAACCTCAGTGCACAGTCTGGCTCCTTGCAGTTAGAATGATGCTTCCAAAATTTTTTAGTGGCCACCTGTGCCAGGATCTCACAGAATTGTTCTTCCCACCCTGTCTTGAGACTCTCAATCCACTGTGGTTTCTCTTTCCGTTTTTGAGACCCCCCATGCCCATTAATCATCATTTGCTGTTCTGGATGCCTAGCTCACCTGTGCCTTCCCCTCAGCCCGTACAGAGCCAGTGTGCAACGTGCCCCCTCTAGGCCTTATCCACAGAGAATGCGACTGTTACATCTATCAGCTAGAGAGCCTGGCTCTTTAGCTCAAGCTGCACAGACACTGGCTTTTAGCTCTGGTGATCCCCGGTTCAATCCCTGGCAACAGCCAAGATGGCAGCCACCACAGATGCACACTGCTTATATCAAGTGCCCTGCAGTTCTCCATCCCTGCATTATAACTTACATACAGCTCAGCTGATTGAGGCCCTAGTTTAAAGATAGCCCAAATTCAACCTACTGTGGCTCTGATGCAGTTTATAATGCACCTGTTCACCTGCTGCTCTTCATGTAGCTGTGTCTCAGAATCTTTTCGGAGCTGATCATGCCCTTCTGGTTCCTTAAAAGAGCTGTTAGGACGAGAGGCCAGAGAGTCGAGTTTAATGAGGCCGGCCAAAAGAGAATTAGAAAAGCAACTAGCTAAAGACACAAAAACTAACAGCAAAAAAAAAAAAAAAATTAAGTACATCAGAAGCTGGAAGCCTGCCAAACAATCTGTGGGGCCACTGGATGATCAAAGTGCTAACGGAGCACTCAAGAAAGACGAGGGCTTTGCAGAGAAGCTAAATGAATTCTTTGCATCAGTCTTCACCGAAGAGGATGAGGGGAAGATCTCACTCTTAAGCCGTTCTTTTCTCAGTGTCCCAGACTGAGGTGTCAATAGAGGATGTTTTGGAACAAACTGATAAATTAAATAGTAATAAGTCACCAGGACCAGATGGGATTCACCCAAGAGTTCTGAAAGAACTCAAATATGAAATTGCAGAACTACAAACTGTGGCATGTAACCTATTGCTTAAAGCAGCCTCTGTACCAGCTGACTAGAGGATAGGTAATGTGATGCCGATTTTTACAAAAGGCTTCAGAGGCGATCCTGGAAATTGCAGGCCACTAAGCCTAATTTCAGTACCAGGCAAACTGGTTGAAACTATAGTAAAGGACAGAATTATCAGACACATAGATGAAAACGATTTGTTCGGGAAGAGTCAACACAGCTTTTGTAAAGGGAAATCATGCCTCACCAATCTATTAGAACTCTTTGTCAAGGTCAACAAGCATGTGGACAAGAGCGAGCCAGACGAAACAGTGTACTTGGACTTTCAGAGAGCCTTTGACAAAGTCCCTCACTAAAGGCTCTTAAGCAAACTAAGAAGTCATGGGATAAGAGGGAAGGCCCTTTCATAGAGCAGAAGTAGGTCAAAATATAGGAAACAAAGAGCAGGAATAAATGGTCAGTTTTCAAAATGGAGAAAGAGAGGTAAATAGCGGAGTCACCCTAGCATCTGTACTGGGACCTGTGCTGTTCAACATATTCACAAATGATCTGAAATATGGTGTGAAGAGTAAGGAGGCAAAATTTGCAGAAAACTATCTTGAGTAATTTTGTGTCAAGTTCAAAGCTGACTGCGAAGAGTTACAAAGGGATCTCACAAAACTGGGTGATTGGTAACAAAATGGCAGAAGAAATTCAATGTTGATAAATGCAAAGTAATTCCCATTGGAAAAAATATACCCAACTATATTCAAAATGATGGTGACTAAATTAGCTGTTACCACTCAAGAAAGAGATCTTGGAGTCATCATGGATAACTCTCTAAAACATCTGCTCAATGTGCAGTGACAGTCAAAAAAGCGAACAGAATGTTAGGAACCATTAGGAAACGGATAAGACAGAAAATATCATATTGCCCCTATATAAACCCCTGGTACACCCACGTGTTGAATACGGCATGCAGTTCTGGTCGCCCCATCTCAAAAACGGTATATTAGAAGTGGAAAAGGTACCGAGATGGGAAACAAAAATGATGAGGGGGATGGAACAGCTTCCATAGGAGAAGAGGTTAAAAAGTCTGGGACTCTTCAACTTGGAAAAGAGACAACTAAGGGGGGGTATGATCGAGGTCTATAAAACCATGAACGGTGTGGAGCAAGAGATTAGGGAAATGTTATTTACCCCTTCACATAACATGAGAACTCGGGGTCAACCGATGAAATTCACAGGCAGCAGATTTAAAAGAAACAAAAGTACTTCTTCATACAATGCACAGTCAATCTGTGGAACTCATTGCCAGGGGATGTTGTGAAAGACGAAAGTATAACAGGGTTCAAACAAGAATTAGATACCCTCATGCAGGATAGGTCCAGAATGGCTATTAGCCAAGATGGTCAGGGACATAACCCCATGCTTCAGTTGTTCTTAAACCTCCAATTGCCAGAAGCAGAGACTGGACAACATGGGATGGATCACTCCAAATTGCCCTGTTCTGTCCATTCCCTCTGGGGCACCTGGCATTGGCCACTGTCGGAAGACAGGATACTGAGCTAGATGGACCTTTGGTCTGACCCAGTGTGGCCATTCTTATGTTCTTAAGCGATCAGTAAATTCCATCTGGTAGCTAGCACGCAGTCACAGCAAGATACACTAAGTGTCAGTCCAATTTCCAGTATCCACATCATAGAAACCACCATCAAACAACTGACAATAACTGAGATCCTTAGTGCTACTGCAACAGAGGGGGAGAGGACTGAATAGTCAAGTGGTCTGAATGATCCTCCCACTGAGGGGGGTGGTAGTCCGATTGGATGGGCACAGAGAGCAGAAGCTTGGACCCCATTTCCTGTGCTAGACCTGTTCTATGAGCAAAGAGGGCTTCAGTCGCCACAAATGTCAATGTGGCACACTCCAAGGGGACTATACTGACACACACATAGGTAACTTAAAAAAAAATCACCACCATCAATGACAGAAAACATGTTATAAGAAAACGTTAACAGCTTAACGGATTATATGTAACATGACACACCTGTGTGGGTTGCCAACCCAAGTGGGGAACAACCCAAGGACTTCTGAGTCTTAAATACTGCGTTTTCTACTGTCAGCACTAAAAGGCCTCTGTTCTTTTAACCACAGCTGTAGCAGACTCATCAACCTCTATATGGGGCCAGGGAGATGGGACCTACCACAGCCCAGCAGGTAATTTGCAACTAGAGCATGGAATTCTTCGGTAAGGAGGAGAAGTCAGAATGTCTGATGCGTTTGCATTATTCAAAGACACGCACAAACCTTCTGTCCTTTCCCTTGTTTCCCAGCACAGTCTATTTCAGCCTCCACTGTTCTAGAGTATTGTTTTCCCACTTCCCCCCACTCCTCCTTTGTGCTAATGTGTGATCTGAATATACTAAAACCAAAGAAAAGGAGAACGATCTTTAGGGGCCAGGATAGACCTTTCAAAGACTACAGCTCCTCTCATTTCCCCATATTTAATGAGCATAAAGCAGTGCTAATTATCTACCAAATCCCGAAGGAATTAGGTGAATGGTGACATGCTAAGAAAATATTTTGACCTCTGATCTCATTACTCAGGTCCCATGTAAGTCATTCTCCTAGCTACTCTTCTTTCCATGTGTTGGGTAACACTAATTAATATCAACAGCTAATCAAAGTGCAGCTCGGGATGTGCCAGTATAATTATATACATATATATATATACACACACACATACACTCCATTATAATTCAACTTAACAAGACCCAGGACCACAGTTTCTATAATAACACTGGGGCAAAAACAACCAATCAAGAGATTGAATAAAGGAGGAAGGACACAAGGTCAGCACAGGATGGAATTGCTTTTTGTCATTGAAGAAATGCTAGAAGGTAGCAAACCCTCAATGGCGTAAGCAGGCGTAACTCCATTGACTCCCACTGATTTAGGACAGCTGAGGATCTGGCCATCATAGTCCTTACTGAACCTTTCTTTACTACTGCAGAAATACAGTGCATGCTGTATACAGACCTTGTGTCCTGAAACAAAAGGACTTGACAAGATAGTGGCCCAAAGGGAAAGGCTGGCTTTCTGCAAACAGGAGGGCCTTGTCAGGAGGGAATCTGGAAGGGTTCCAGGGGAAATTAAAATGTAACTAGGAGGGGGAAAAAAGACGATGACTTCATAACTTATTTTACAGACAATTCTGAGGCCTGCCAGGATTTAAAGGAACCTAGACAATTCTTTCTCAGCTCTTAAGCCAGGCCGAAGAGTCTGTATAAATACCAGAGAAATACTTACTTGAAAACCTAACTGCAGTCGTTTGACTGGCAACCGCGCCTAGGGAGCTCTGGGAGACACAGGAGTAATTACCCTCTGCGCCAGTCCTTTCAGGATATTTACTCTCCTTAGTAGCAGTCGGGGACGATATGAAGAGTGATCCATTTGGAAGCACGAGAAGGTGCTCCTGCTCCACTAATGGGAACCCATTCTTCTTCCATGTGATATTGATCAACTGCTCGACAGAAGCCAGGTTACAGTCCAGCACCACGGCTTGGCTCGGGTCTAATGTCACCTTTGCAGAGGCAGCACTGCAGCTCAGCTCCAGAGAATCCCCCTGCACCAGCTTCCCTGCAAGGCAAAGACATTTGGGTTGTGTCCTGATTTATACAAACAGATGTCCCGGCACTTTGCGATTCACGTGATCGGACATAAACACACAAACTTCAGCCCTGCCAGGGTCTGGCATCTGACATGTCACCCACAAGTGGCAGCGCCCATCGGGCATCTCTCCTGCACAGCTGGGCTCCGGGAATGACCTGCAGCGTCTCCTCTGGGCTACGGTGCCAGCTCTGCAGACAGCCTCCCTACCTCCTGTGTTTCTACACCGTTGCTGGATCCAAGCGGAGAAGGTGTAGTCAGACGCTGCAGAGATGGCAGTAACAGCAGCATCGGGCACAAAAGACAGTGGGGAGCTAGCAACAGCCTCTGGCTCTCACACCTGCCTTCCAGACATCCCCACCCACACACCCCAGCTACTCCCACAGCACAGCACCCACCTATCCCAGACACCCCAGCACCACCCACTTACCCCCAGACTCCCTCCAGCATCGTCCCAGCTATTCCTACACTGCCAGACACCCACTTACCTACCCAAGCAACAGTTGTCCAGTTCCTTGCAGCTCCCTGTCCAATCCCTCGCCCCCACTAGGGGCAGGGCGCACAACCTAATATTTATGGCTATGGGCCAAGTATGTAAATTAGCCAAGACATTTGCATGAAGTGTCACACATAGAGCTGCAGAAAACTTGGCAGTTATGCCCTTAGCATCGGCAGGCACAAGTCTCTCTGAAGCCAGCTTACCCCAGGGGCAGAACTCAGCTCAAAACGGGGAGGAATCTGCTTCCTACCAAATTTAATGACTGTTCTTCGCCTAGGATGTGTAAACACACAGGAAAAGTCCTACAAAATTAAAGAAAATAAGAGCTTTCCTATGGGCTTTAACTACCTTATAAGATGTAATAGAGAATTATCTCCCTGCAATAGCATTCTTTATGATGGCTAAAAGCCTATCGAAATTCTTTTGTTTTCTTAGATCCTTTAATTTTGTAGTGTAATTTTATAGCGTAATCCTATTGATTTCACCCTTACTAAGTTCTTCTTTTCCATAAAGAAGGGAATCTTCTGCTGAGAATACCCAGTCACCCTGTTTAACCTGGATGCACATGGGGAGAGAGGCCATTTTCCGGTACTCTACTT
The DNA here is from genome assembly GCF_965152275.1 of Natator depressus. NCBI lineage: Eukaryota > Metazoa > Chordata > Testudines > Cheloniidae > Natator > Natator depressus. The sequence continues at coordinate 77,520,907 of NC_134243.1, forward strand.
CTGTGGGAATTCTGCACCATTGCGCAATGCAGAATTTTGCAGAAATTAATGTTTTTGCACATAATTTCCTTTCCCCCACCCCCAGAAATGGGCTGCAGTGCTGCTGGCCGCCACAAGGGGTCGCTGGACCCAGCAGAGCCCAACTTGTGCACAGAAGACACTGCCTGGGGGAGAGGGAGGAGAGAGCAGAAATTTCCTAGCAGCTACAGTTTCCTGCAGGCCCTGAGGAAAGGAGACAGCAGCATGCAGGAAACTCCACACAAGCCTGGGACCCAGCAACAGGCTGTTTCTCCTTCTGGATCCCTGGGCGGTAGGGGGATGGGTGTCTGGGCTGGGGGGGCCACAGCCTGACTCTGGAGGGGAGGGGTGAGGGTATCTGGGCTGGGGGGCCCCCACGACTGGGCTCGAGGAGAGGGGGTTCGGGTGTATTGGCTGGGGGGCCCCACAGCTGGACTCGTGGGGAGGGGTTGTGGGTGTCTGGCCTCCCAGCTGGGCTTTTGGGAAGGGGACAGGAGGCAAAGAAACTAGAACTGGGTTGTCATAAGGGTTTCTTTAACTCTACTCCTGGGGGAATTTTTGCGTGAGTCTGTATTGTAACAGACATATTTAATGAGAGGTATTTTGAAATAAATTACCAAAATAATTGAAACTGGTGTAATTATGTAGTCTTATTTTGACAAATAAAATCTGCAGAATTTTGCAAAATTTTAAAATATTGTGTGCAGAATTTTTATTGTTTTGGTGCAGAATTTTTAATTTTTTGGCACAGAATTCTCCCAGGACTAGGTAGTCATAAGCCAAGTCCTAACTTCAAGGGTGTTCAGAGCCCCCTGTATAAGTAAGCACAAGACCGGAAGTTCAGATCCAGATTTGGATCCAAATGTAAATTGCCACAAAGTTCAGAAACAGGGGTCAGACCTGGGGATCTGATTCAGGCTTGTCACAATTTCTAACAGATTGGGTATTTTACATGTTTGCATTCAAAACTCCATCTCTGTGGGCTGACTGGTAAAAAACAAAGAGCAAAGCACTACAGAAGAGCCAAACCCCAACTAACATGGACAGGAACAGAATCAGACCTCGATAGCTAGACATGAGCAGTGCAGCCTTCAGCTGACAACCAAATCTGGGTTACAAAAAGATTCACCCAGAGAGATCTCACAGTAACAAGATCATGAACAAGGGCTAATTAGCAACGAATCACAAGAGAAACACAGCAAGGGCCAAGAGGGGAGGAAAAAATGAAAAACTGGGAATACCCATTAAAGCAGGTGTTGGATAGCTGATAACACAAGGCTTACGGTTTATCATAAGGTAAACGAACAAGTCAAAAAAGAACAAGCAACAGAAAAATGGCCAAAATATCCATCCCACTGTCTTAGCACTCTAACCCCATGATGATCTATGCAAACAGTTCCTAAAACTCTACATCAAGTGCTGTTTGTCCACTCTCAGTCAAAAGGAAGGATGTTACAGCTACAAACTACTGGACACTGAGAAGACTGCATCATGTCTTACCAAGCTTATGGCAGCCTGCTTGCCGCAGTGAGGTCCTCGATCAGTTACCAGCGGTGAGAAAGTTAAATTGAACAGGTCTTGGTCTGGAACGTTTCCAAACCAACACAAACAATCCCACTTGCAATCGAATTCCACCTCTAGCAACAATGCCTCAGCATTTCCTAAAGAACATTGTCATTAATAAAATGCATTTGCTATTGCAGGTCTCCAGAGACACTAAGTCAATGTTAGCTGGCAACACTGCTTCCACATGCCAGCAATCTCCACTGTGCTAGAAGCATCACATCCACTCTCTTCATGGCTCCCCTCCAAATTATTTTGTCACTGCTCCAATCGAAAATGTTTCCTGCCTCTATAACGAGTTTATCAACACTAGATATGAACCACATGGCTCCCTGCCTGTCCCCTATCACAGAAAGCTACAGATTAATTTTATAGGAATTCAAACACCTTATTAAACCTTCTATTACCTACTGCTGATAAAAGGGCTGCGTGTTAAAAGCGCGCACTTTAAGCACGCAATTAGGGGCAACGACACGCAAAATTACACATGCAGGGTAATGGAATTGTTTCTAGGCATCGGAAGCTCCAGGTGCAACTGAAAAGAAGGAATTTGCACGGCCCCAGTGCCCGGTTAATTTAGTGACCCCCTGCTGTGCAGAAAACCTGTCATCTTGCAGCTAGCTCAGGGATAAGCAGTTGTGCTCACAGAGGCCCGCTGATCCACGGTCTCAGCTCAGAGTCACAGACGTACATGTTCTCCTCTATGCACTCTCCTACAGATTATAACGGCGCCTTCCCCCCCCTTCATCCAAGCAATGGCCTTTTGTAGCCAAGAAGAAAACTAACAGCAGGTTAAAAAGTTCTGATGATAAAGAAACTAATTTTCATCCAAGCTGAATATAAATTTCCCCACCCCCCATGACCTCTTTAGTTCTTCAGACCTGGAGTAGAGCCCTGCCCATGCCTCAGTTTATCTTCCGTGTTGCATCAAACCAACCACCACAGCTGGTGTTTTCACAGTGCTGCTCTCCTTCGGGGCATAGCTATCTTATTACCCTTCCCATGTAACACTCACTGCCTGCCATCACTGGGGTGTTTGCAGGACTGAAGTCTGCGAAATCTTTCAACACAGTCAGCACCATCGGTGCTCTGTATAGTATCAGAATTATTTTATTAGTAGGGTAAAAATGCCAACTCCTCTTTTCCAACAGAATGAAAAAACAAAAAAAAGCTCATGCTCAAATAAATTGGTTAGTCTCTAAGGTGCCACAAGTCCTCCTTTTCTTTTAATGAAAAAACAAGCTATGCAATGATTTGGACCACAATTCAAATCCTCGACGAGGGTAAGTCATTTGTTATCGGAATAAATATGTGTCAGTAGATCAGACAGGGATGAACTGTTTCTCTTGCAGCTTCCTTTGGGCCAAAGTTCAACCAAGCGCTGCCCACCCCACAGGAAGCGCACACGTATCTTGCAGGACTGTGCCCGTTGGTGGCTATGATTTATGCTACTTTTCCATTTCTCACTACTAATTCTGTCCCTCTCAACCAGTGACACTGATAGATGTCAGAGCTGACTGTGGGTAGAGGAAGGATGGCCTAGTGGTTACAGCGCTAACCTGTCTACCGCAGACAGCCTGTATAGCTGTGTATGCAGTGTAGTTGTAGCCAGGTTGGTCCAAGGATATTAGAGAGGTCATATCTGTTATTGGACCGACTGTAACCCACCAACCCCCTCTTCATGTCCTATGACTACACTGGTGTTAACAGGCCACTCTACCTTGAATGGTCCCTTCCAAAATGTGCTAACTACTTATGCTGAACAAGCTGTTCCATCTTGCACTTGGCTGGGAGTTCTTTTCCCAGAGCTGAAGAAGAGCTCTGTGTGGCTCGAAAACTTGTCTCTCACCAACAGAAGTCGGCCCAATAAAAGATATTACCTCACCCACCTTGTATGGCCTCGGGCAAGGCACTTAAGGCAAGTCTACACTTAAAACGCTGCATCGGCTGTAGCACTGTAATGAAGATGCTCTAAGCTGATAGGAAAAAGAAAAGGAGGACTTGTGGCACCTTAGAGACTAACCAATTTATTTGAGCATAAGCTTTCGTGAGCTACAGCTCACTTCATCGGATGCTGTAGCTCACGAAAGCTTATGCTCAAATAAATTGGTTAGTCTCTAAGGTGCCACAAGTACTCCTTTTCTTTTTGCGAATACAGACTAACACGGCTGTTACTCTGTAAGTTGATAGGAGAGAGCTCTCCCATCGGCGTAGTTAACTCCCTGAGAAGCAGTAGCTAAGTTGACAGGAGAAGCTCTCCTGCCGACATAGCACTGTCTACACAGGGGGGTTAGGTTGGTATAACTATATCACCCACGGCTGTGGCTTTTTCACCCATGCCCTGGAATGTGTAGCGTAGTGTAGACCAGACCTAAGTCTCTCTGTGTCTCAGCTCCCCGGATATACAATGGGGATAACAATACCTATCTAGATGACAATTGCCAACTTTCCACAAGTATCGTTAGGCTAAATACATGAAAAATTGCCAGGTGCTCAGATATTAGGGTGGTGGGGGCTATAAAAGCACCTTAGATAGGCAGGTATTTTTGCGGCTGACTTTTTAAACATTGGAGTTTATAATTTTGTAGCACACATGTCTACATTTGCCAAGCCCATATCTGGATTCAAGCTTCCACAAAGCTCCAATGGCTCTCGCTACCCCAAGAGTCTGAGCCAGGCCCAGTGCTATTTCAAATACAATGGGAATTCAAAAAAAAAATTTCTAAAATTAAAATTTCAACATTTTTGTTTCATTTCAGTGGAGGGAAAAAAGCCGCCTTTCTCTTTTCTTTTTTTAAACTTTCTCCCTGTGAGAGGAAGGGTTCCCCCTCTCCACATCATAATGAAGAAAAGACATTTTTCAAACATTTTGAAAACACTTTTGAAAAATATCATTTAGAAAATTTTCATTGGAAAATGAAAAATTTCTCAGAAGATTTAGAACAAAACAAATTTTTCTCAATGTACATTTGCTTTTTCCCCTCCCCCAACTAGCTCATTTAATTGTCAAAGCAACAGCCTAGGAGTTAACCTGTCCATACTGCCATTATCAAGCTTCTGAGCCATCCAGTCCCTCGACATAAGGACAAGATTTTACATTCAGCACCTTTCCAGCCCATCCAGACGTGTTACAGCTGTAGATAATCATGCACATACCTCTCAGACATGCATGGAATGGGAAGGAGAAGGGGCACATGGTCCCTGGAAGGAGAACAGTAGAAACCCTCTCCAAGATTGAAAAGTCTGTGTTTCTGACCCGTGCACTTTAATTATCATTACCAGCAAGCGCGGCGCACAAGTGCAGGTGCATGTCCCAGCACTGTGACGGGGGAGATAAGTTCAAACCTGCCCATAAGCATGTGTCATTCTGAGGACCAGCACTCACTCAGCAGATCACCATCGGTCTCACTGACCTAAGCTAGCAGCACTAGAGGTCAGAATTTCACAAGCATAAGTAGCCCTTGAACAAGTTCCCGCACGTATCTGGCATTAACAAGATATTTCCTCCAGCGCTGAGTAAGCAAAACATCTCGTTCCACCTCTTGGTTCCCCTTCAAACACAAGTATTGTAGCCACTCTGGGGCTGACTGTCAAAAATGGGAGCCAGGTGCCCATCTCCTATTGAGCTCCACGGGGAGGCACCTAAACCCCCTTTGAAATGCCTTTGATATCACCCCTGGAAGGGAAGTCTCCCCCTCCCCAGTCCAGTAACATCCAAGATCCCCAGGGTCCCTTGCATAGTCCAACCTTGGATAGCACATCAGGGTGGCACAGAATATTGGCTCTTGTCCTGCATTCACAGCTTTGTGTTCTGCTGGTTAGTTAATGCTCTCGTCTCATACACAACTGGTAGAATTCATTGGGTCTGTGTTCTGATCCTGGTCGGGGAAACCCTGTTTCATGTCCTCCATGCTTTAGCCCAGTGGTGCCCAACCTTACTACTCAGGATGGAGGGCCACATAAACCTAAGCACAACCTTCCGAGGGCCAGATTCTACCTATATTTTAATATGATTTAAAGTCACCTGTATTGATTTATATTTTAAGTTCAGCTTGTTTCGCGTGTGTGTTTCTATGTACAGTATTTCCCGATACGTCCTTGTGTCAACTAAAATGATGTAAACATGATGACAAACCGCTAATGAATCGGCCGTTAGTATATTGTGTTGAAGCAGGCCGCGGGCCTTATGAAATGCTCTGGTGGGCCGTGTACAGCCCACAGGCCATAGCTTGGGCACCCCTGCATTAGCCCCAGCAGCTCAGGAGACAAAGGTGTCCCAACCTGCAGCATCAGCCTGGATATGCTAGGCACACCCCAACAACCCACAGAGGGAGAAAGCAATGCGGCAGCCCGTGCACTGTTCACCGCTCCCCTCCAGTGTTCAAACCCTGACAGAACACACAGCTGCTGGCCGACTACACATTTCACATGGACTTGCAGAGACCATGTGAAATTACCCAGCATGGCAGCCTACGTGCAGGCACTGTATTCTGCTACACGCAGAGCACAAATGCATCGCCCCCTCTGGGTGCTCACTGGGTTTCCAGTTCTTCCCATGCTGAAATTTCTGTTGTGATGCTAATACATATGGGCAAGATGTGACAAAGCTGAAATTAGCAGGGGTGGGCACAAGCCATAAAGCGCTGATCTGACCTGACCCAAGGTTTGGAGGGTTGAATCCAGGGCTTCAGTTCAGACCGAACTCTAAAAAATGTCCCCCCGTCTCTCCTATCACTCACAAGTTTGCTCTGTAGGAGACAGGATCTTAACTCATGACAGAATGGTACAAATCACAGCACTTGTGATTCTCTCCCTCCCTTTGGGCCCCTCTGTGCTGTCAGGTGGGGCAGAGTGGTTGCAGACTGGCAGTAAGTGTCCAGCTGAGAATTCATCCTGCACAGGGAGCTCTCAGCCGGTGTACACTGGTATAACAAGCACCCATGCCACTTGTTCCCCCACATCCTTGCATACGGGGGCAAAGCAGAGGCTGGGAGCAGGGCTCCTAAACTCCACCAATTCTCAACTGGTATCCGGTCCTTTAGGGACTAGAGCTAGCTGGTGTAAATTAGAGCACTCCCTAGGCAGCTCTAAATTATACTTGGGTCTGGGCTGCGGGCGACTCAGGGAGCTATAACCAGTATCCTGAGTGGCTCTTGGCACAGGAGAGAGAGAGGCCAAGCCTCGCACATTGGTATAAATAACACTGCAGAAGGAAAGGTATTTTAGGCAAAGAGAAAAATATGCCCTGAGCAGGTTACCAAAAAGAGCACAATAGGAAAGTGACATAATCAATGCAGAAAGCTGGTTAACAAAGTATGCACGGCAGAGGAGAACTCATCAGTCAAACTAAGGACAGAAGACACATCTGGAGTGATGAATTACTTGCAAGAACACAAATCTGAGGAGATATATTATTCTCTGGCGGGACAACAAGGGGCTTTCTGAGACCCTTCAAAGGGCTCTCAGCCAATGACAGTTGTTCTTGTAGAACACTTTATGTGGAGAATGTCATATGAACCTTAGTCAGCTTGTATTTATATAACATGTGAGGGGGAAGCCCTCAAAACAAAATACTGAGGCATGCAAGTTCAGAGCTGCTGCTACTACCAGTTATTCCAAAATCCATTGCTACTTCTTATGGTAGAGGTCTGATTTCTTTGCACTTCCTCAGAAATCCTAAGTATCTTAACAGCCTTATTTAATCCTCCATAAAGACTGATCTATGATGAACCTTGCAGGATGAGGTAGTGTGGTAGCAGTCTGAGCACTACATTGCAAGGCAGCAGATTCTAACCCTGCCTCTGATACCGACTTTCTCATCGCCCTAAGTCGCTTGACCTCTCTGCCTCAGTTTCCCTACTTGTAAAATGGAGATAACACTTATCTCCCTCACAAGAATGTAGTGAGAATTAATTAGTTAACAGCAGTAAAGGCTTTGGGGGTGCCGGGGAAGCATCAGATAAAAAGCAGCCTATTTCAGTGCCCAACTCCCATTGCATTTCAGCGGGATTTGGGTGCCTGACTCCCTTAGCAATGCTTTGAAAACGCCCCCATACGTCCTGCATACATTGACTATTACTACTGACGTCGTCATATGGTCTCGCTACTAACAGCATGGTAAAGCGACTAGTACAGAAATTCTCTTTGGTCTGGTTTTGGTACTTGGCTGACCCTCATTAGCACAGTCCCAGAGCACCTCAGCATCTTTAATGTATTTATCCAGCACCCCTGGGAGGCAGGGCAGCGCTATCATCCCCATTGCACAGACGGAGACCTGGGACACAGAGAGACTAAGTGACTTGCCCAAGGTCGCCCACAGAGCCTGTGGCAAAACAGGGAATTTAATTTGGTTCACAGGCTAGTGCTACTGGATCATGCTTTCTTCACACCTCTTTACAAGGCACCTTTTCATCTTTGAGCCTAATCACTCACTTTTTACTCTAAAGAGCAAATTTCCAAAGAACCACAATGGCACAGGAAAATTGGGCACAGAAAAGGCCCATTTGGTGCTAGCTAAAAACGCGTACACACCAAGCTGGTACCTTTGTGTGCAGCCATTATAACAGCCTGGGTCATGAATAGCCCATTTAGTGTATGACCATGATGAGTCTTAATTAGGAAAGGGAAGAATTTCTGCTCAGACACATGTGACAACTTGCCACGGCTTAGCACTAAACATAGCACTGGACAAATCAAATTCAGACCTGGCGTGAGCACATGCAGCTTCACTGATTTCCACATGACTGCTGTGATAAGTTAAGCGTGCAACTGCGGCTCTCTACTGTCACCTCATCCTCCCCCCTGCTCCTGTTCGCCTGCTGTTGCGTATTATCAAAATCCTGGGTGGGGAGTTCTGTGGGGCAGGGACTTTGTGTTCGTTTGCACAGTGCCAGGCACAATGGGGCCCAGGTCCCTGACTGGGTGCGAGGCACGACCACAATAAAAATCATCATAATTTGGTCCTAGATAGTCAAAGAATTGTACAAACATTAACGGACAGAGAGAAATATCTTACAGCCTCTGGAAATGTAGCAGGAGGGTGGTTCAAAACACCATACTACGTAAAGTACTTTCAAGGTAAAGGATCACAACAGAGGAAAAACAAATGTAAACAGGATTCTTAAATGCTGCAAACTATTTTCAATGTCCATTCATTGTCATGCACCGATAGAAAGAGATATGGCTCTGTTTAAACAAACACACATCCCTACCTACCTGTTGGAGTTAATTTGCTAATGAATCCAAACTGAAAAGAATTTACCAGCTAATAGAATGTGCTTGGCCAATATAATATAGAAACTATGGTTATTCCAGGACTATTTCTAATTAAGTGGACTCCTGGTCCAATAGTCATGAGGTCCCTTCAGATGTCAGCTGTCAAACGTTTTAACCACAGAGACCACACTTATGAATTACATTTACTTCTGAATTTAGGATCTGCTGGTATAGCTTCCTCTTAGCTCTCACGGTAATTTCAAACGCAAACATGCAGCATGACATAAAATATTCTACTTGCCTGGATTTCTAAATCCAGCGCGGGGAATTTCAGAGAGAGCAACATGAAGTGGTACATACAAAACAGCTTTTTAGAGCAGAGGGTACTCCCACCTGCCTACCCATTATCTACAGACTGCCTCAGGGTAATCAAGAACACCTTGATAACTTCTTGAGAACAAAACAAGAAAGGGTGGGGGGAAAGGGTTTGGGGAAAAACATTCGCTAGCTCAGATTTAGACATACGTAACCGCTGAGGTGAGTCGATATTAAATTCCATTCACGCAAACGGGGCACTGTTCTATTCAGAACCAGACTGTAAATTGCTGCAGAACTTTCTAGATTGGATACTGTACCTATACCAGCTGTGTGGGGGGATGTGCTTGAGACACACAGAAATACACAGTGTGCATTTGAGACTGGAAGCAGGCCCTGGTGTCTTGTGTTAAAGTGTTAGATTTCCATCAAAACTAGCTTCTTTGAAACAGGCTCTGCAGGGCATTATTATATTAATCTATCTATTGCACTGATAACGGCTCGGCAGGTGGTGATCTGCTTCGTGCACAACATTAATCTAAGCAGAAACATGCTCATTTTCCTGTACCCCTCCTCCTCGTTCCACCTGCTTGTTCATTTCAATCACCTCTTAAATTCTGGGCCTGATCCAAAGCCCACTGAAGTCAGTGGAAAGATGCCCAGTGACTTAAATGGAATTCAGTCAGCCCCTTTCGGATTAATAGGGAAGAAACTTTACTTTTCCCTACATGTTAGTACACAACCCAGCATAATGGGCCCTGATCCAGGCACTACAGGAATACACATGAATAATAAGAGAGTAGAAAGAGTATGAATCATCGACTCGCAGCAACTGGATGCTTTTACACCTTTCATATGTGTATGTGATGACATACAACCGAGAATACCATTAGACCCACATACGCTCAACTGGAGCTGAGCGGCTCAAGGCTTAAACTTGAGTAGGGGTAAAACTGATCCCCTTGCTTTCGTGGATTACAAAACTATAAATAATTCCATCTGGTGCGAGCTAGCAATCCAGCCAAATTTGACAGATTCCTGACAGGCAACTGACAGGTCAGAAGCAGGGCTCGGAGAGTACAATTTTCACATGCAGGATACACGGTAACAGTCGGCCATGTGTCTGCTGGGAGGTTGCACTTTGTCTCCTCACGTGTTGTGGTTCCTTTCCCCGCCCCTCTGGAAATTTGCCTTTTAAAATAGAGAGGAGGAAAGACCTACCCAGGGACATACCAACGTGGTAACATTTCAGATATCAGAAGCAAATATGTCCTTGATCTCTTTTACACGGCCTGGGCAAACAAAAGGGTTACTGCTCAACAGGAGAGAAATGGCTTTGTTCAATGGAGAGAAGGGCTGTGCTTTTAATAAACATTTCCAATAGCAGCTAGATTATGTATTTGTATTATTGTAATGCCTAGGAGCCCCAGCCATGGAGCCAGACTCCATTGTGTTAGGCACTGCATAAGCCCAGAACAGACAGATGGTCCCTGTCCCAAAGAACTTTCAATCTAAGCATCAGACAAGAAACAGGCAGACTGATTGGGGAGCTCCAGGGAACAATGAGACAGTATTAGTCAGCATGTGGGTCTCAACACACCAGCCTCCTGACGGTTGCCAAGTATTTTGTAGGCATCACAGAAGAGGGGCATTGTAATGAGGGATTTGAAGGACAAAGAGTTAAGTCTGCAGATGTGTACAGGGAACTTCTCCCAAGTGCGAGGGGCAGCAGGGGAGAAAGCACAAAGGGGCTTGTTTGAAAAGGTATCAAGCGAGCGAGGGAGGCTCGTGGCATGGAGGAGTTGACATTTTGCTAGTGAAGGAGAGATGGTAGGTAGGGTGGAGATAGGTCAGGAAAGGCCTTGAAAGTGAAAACAAGCAGCTTATGTTTGATGCGAAAGAGAAGGGGGAGCCAGTGGAGACACTCCAAGAGAGGGGTGACATGGTCAGAGCTGCATTTTGAATGGGTCTCCGTGGGGTAAGATTGCGTTGGTCAAGGCCCAGAGAGAAGGATGTGGCAGGGATTGAGATGTGACTGGAGGAAAGCCTGGAGGAGAGTTTCAGTTGGGTGGATGGACAGAAAAGGCCGTATTTTACAGGTGCTTTGCAGAAAGAATAGGCAAGATTGACACATAGGCATGATGTGTGGACCAAGAGAAGTCCAAGCTGAAGATGATGCCTAGGTTATGGACCTGAGAGACAGGGAGGATTATGAAGAGAGGTGAACACGGAGAAGAGAAGGGATGGTAGCAGGGCAGTCTGCCACCCAAGGGCCTGCAGAGCCAGGGAGCAGCAAGCCCTCAAGAGAAGGCCAGCAGACAGGTGTTGAGAACCAGCTGATTCAGCTGAACAGCAGTTAATGTTTGGCTCTGATTCCCAGCTGGACCCAGCTCTGTATGAGGAGGAGGGCCAGGAGAGGCAAGCCCCTCCCTGAGCAGCAGCAGAGGGCTGCAGCCGGGTAAGGGCAGGCAGGCAGGCCCTGTGGTTCCCCTGAGGCAGAAAGAGGGCTGTGACCCTTGAGGCACCAGGGGGTAGAGGACCCCACAGCATCAGTCCTTTTGTTTCCTTACCATATTTTTTTGCATTTGTGTGGCAGCAGAATAAAACTTTGAGAAGTGAGTCAAAAGGTGGTGATAAGGCAGCTCGGAGTTACATGCCTTCAACACCCTCGCACAGCGTGTGTCTGGTCTCCCATCTAGTGGCTGGTCCACTACTGCCAGCTACTAATGGAGTTCCTTCTTAAGCTCAAGTGGCAGAGGTCTGTGTTGATAGTTCTGGGTCCAAGCCCCAATGACAATCGTGAGTGGGGCTGCGAGACAAAGAATTTAAATGCTCATTTCAGGTTAATAAACAGTCAATTACTATTCACAATGGGCCAAAGTCCTCACTGAGGAGCACTGACCTGAGGAGGAGTTCAGCCTGCTCTGACAATAAACACTAGAGCAATCTAAAGTCATGCCCGCAAGACAGCACGATCATGCTTTTATGCTGTCATGTTCTGGGCCATTACCGTAAGGTACTCTGGCACCTCTTTTGACCACACTGAATAAAGACTGAGGACCAGCTTTGGGATAGGATGTGTCCCAATCAAATTAAATTATCACCAGCTGAAAGCTTCCAAAGTATTTATGTGAAAATCTTTGAATACGGTTAGTTTAAAAAAAAAAAACTTCAAGGATGTAGCAAGAGAGGGGACTCATTATCGCACAGGCCTTGGCAGATTAATGCTTCACAAAGAGCAAAGAACAAAAGTTTGCTAATCTGACACACTTCCAAGACTGACATCACTTTTAGTTCTTGGCAGCAAGAGATTTTCCTGGAGAGCTGCTACTGTACGGTAGGTCCCACTTCGCCTGGAGACCGGCCAGTGCATTTCCTATTCCATGCACATCTGGCACATTGGAACTGGCTTATGCACCTTGCAGAATCCAAGCCAAAGAAAACCTTCCAAAGCGCAAGAAAAGCCTTTTAAACAGCACAAGGAAAATGCTCCCTGATCATGTGTGTTCTGCTAGATATCCCACTTTAAGAGAAAAGGGCTTTTTTTTCCCTCTCTCTCTGTCTTGCAGCGTATGGCACACATTCAAATGGCAGTTAAGCTTCTAAATTGTCATCTGTCTTAATTTATGTATTTATTTTGGATGTCGAACCAGGCGATTCAACAGCACAATTAATCTCATTTAATCAGGAGTGGAGAGCACTGAAGACAAACCAAAGTTATTCCAACTCCTGCAGCATTTTCCCACTGAAGTGTAACATTCTGCTGCAGCTCTTCATGAGGGCTCTGAGCTTAAATCTTTAAATTCCATTGTCTAGTTCAAAGAGCAATTACATTTGAGTGTGTCCCCATCAGAGGAACACAAAGCACTTTTTCTTCTTGGGGAACCTTAAGCACTGATAGTTAAAAAAACAATAGTTTGGCCTCAGCCCTTGTTCAGGGCAATCACACATTGCAAATGGTGGTCTGGGAAAGAAGCATGGACTGAGATTTTAGTATCTTGCAGCATTCTAAGGAGGAAAAGAATTCTGCTTGCCTGCGGAGGCAGTTCTGCAAAGCAGTTAGAGCAGAAGATAACGCACCCTAAGGGAGGGGAAGGATGGCTCAGTGGTTAGGGTGCTAGGCTGGAACTTGGAAAACCCAGGGTCAATTCCCGGCTCTTCCACAGATTTCCTGTGTGATCTTGGGCAAGTCTCTCTGTGATCCAGTTCTCCTTCTGTACAATGGGGATAACAGCATTGGTGCACTCCTCTAGAGTGGGAGCAGATCCCATTTTCAGGCATGCTCCCAACTGAATGCATCCGATGAAGTGAGCTGTAGCTCACGAAAGCTTATGCTCAAATAAATTGGTTAGTCTCTAAGGTGCCACAAGTCCTCCTTTTCTTTTTGCGAATACAGACTAACACGGCTGCTACTCTGAAAGCTCCCAACTGTGTCGCTGTAGGCATTGTGCCTGCAAGTAGATAGTGCAGGGGTCCAAGCTGCCCCAGCACTCCACTGGCTCTCAAAATCCATAGCTTGGTCTACTACAAAATAGGATCGGGCGGGTGACAATAAAGATCTTTGCAACTGTCATTCATGTGGGTGGGAAGTAGCATTAAGGAGGCTTTGGGACATTGATCCAGTGTGTCCATTCTGTGGCTGTTGTTAATATTTGCACAGGCCCATCAAAGACTCTGTGTGCATTTTAAATAAATCAAAATTGATTAATGGCATTGCCACTACACTAATGGCATCCCACACTCAATAATCATACTGGACTAAATCTCTTTTACACTTATCTTGCTGATACGTTTTCCATTACCTCTTCCACACAGACTTAAAAACCCAGAAAGCACTTGCATTACAGAGACATGTGCTATGTTACTGTGTACAAGCCGTAACTAAAAAGCTGGGAGCTATTTGAAACCAGAATTAGGGTACAGTATGTTATTCATTGCTTTTAACTAAATGTTTCCAAAGGCTGCCAAAGTCACTTTGGTAAATGAATATCATTGTGTGTGTGGATGTGACACACACACACAGCATCAATGAAATGAATATAGTTTAGACTGTTTCTCCGGAACCACAGATTAACCTGTGGTTTTCCTGTATTTTAACACCCTCCTGCTATTTCGAGCGGTCTCAAATCAAGCACTCCTGCCAAGATTAGCCACCTCTCATACCAGGATGTAGCAAGGCTGTGGCTGGTGTCATGGTGAGGTATCACTTTGCTTTAGATTCATAGATTCCAAGGCCAGAAGAGACCATTGTCTGACCTCTTGTATAACACACAGGCCATAGAACTTCCCCCAAAATAATTCCTAGAGCACATATCTTAGAAAAACATCCAATCTTGATTTAAAAATTGTCTGAGATGGAGAATCCACCATAACTCTTGGTGAACTGTTCCAATGACTAATTACCCTCACTGTCAAAAAATTATCCCTTATTCCCAATCTGAATTTGTCTAGTTTCAACTTCCAGCCATTGGATCGTGTAATACCTTTCTCCGATGGAGTGAAGAACCCTTATTAAATATTTATTCCCCATGTAGATACTTATAGACTGTGATCAAGTCAGCCCTTAACCTTCTCTTTGTTGAGCTAAATAGATTGAGTTCTTTGAGTCTATCACTACATAGCAGGTTTTCTCAACTTTTAATCATTCTCGTGGCTTTTCTCTGAACTCTCCCCAAATTATCAGCATCCTTGAATTGTGACTGTCAGAACTGAACATAGTATTTCAGCAGTGGTCGCACGAGTGTCAAATACACAGCCAAAATAAACTCTCTATTCCTACTTGAGATTCTCCTGAATACGCATCTAAGGATTGTATTAGCTCTTTTGGCCACAACATCACACCGGGAGCTCATGTTCAGCCAGTTATCCATCACAACCCCCAAATCTTTTTCAGAGTCACTGATTCCCAGGATAGATTCCCCCATCCTGTAAGTACGACGTACATTCTTTGTTCCAGGATATAAGCATCTACATTTAGCCATACTAAAACACATATTGTTTGCTTACGCCCAGCTTACCAAGCGATCCTGATTGCTGACCTTCCTGGTATTCCAAGACTTATTGAAAATCAACACTAATGGTCTAGCGAGCTCCTAAGCCAGCTCTGTTAAAACTCTTAAATGCAAATGATCCAGACATGCTGATTGAAAAATGTCTAACTTTAGTAGCTGCTGTTTAACATACTGGTGGAATGGAAAGAATGTCATCGTGTGATAGGACTACATCATCTGTTTTTTCCCCAAATACAGAACAAAAATATTTATTGACCACATCTTCCTTTTCTGTATTATTATTGATAATTGTACCATTTACATTTAGCAATGGACCAATACCATTGTTGGGATTCTTCTTGGTCTAATATATTTATTGTGTCTCTTTGCTTCCCTTATAAATTTTCTACAATATCTAGTTTCTGATTCATATTCATTACTATCAACTTTCCCTTTCCTCCATTTGTTATATGTAATTTTTTAAAAAATTTTGAACAACTGCCTTCACAACCACTCTAAACCAGGTTGGTTTTTTATGGCCTTCTTCCTCACTTGTTGCTTTTTGGGCATCTAGTAAAAAATTCTTAATGTGAAATTATCATTCACATTTTGCTGATTAAATTCTTCCTCCCAGATGATTTGGCTTATAATTGTTTCCAGCTTTGTGAAACTGGCCCTTTTAAAGCACCAAGTATATACATCACTGGTCTGGACTTTATTCTGTTTGCACACTATAAACATGATCAAGTCATGATCACTTGTACCCACATTAGCACTCATTTTTAGTTCCGTGATCAGTTTGTCTTTATCTGTCAAGACAAGGTCCCCACACATTGGATGCAACACTTTTTAAGTTAGGAAATTGTCATCTATAATATGCATGTTTTAGTACAGGCAGAACGAGCCCTCCTGCATATATAACTCAAATTGAAGTCCCCCATGATCTCACACCTTTTTTCCTACACATTACAGATAGGTAGGTGCATAAGGAGCTGGTCATCCTGCTCCTTAGTGTAATTTGATGATCTACAGCAGACACCAACTAATACCCCATCTTGTGCTTTACTGGTAAGGACAAGGATCCACAAGCATTCAAGATCACTTTCTTCTGAGGTACTGGTGACTTGAAAACAGATTTTTGACACAGAGTGCCACTCCTCCTCCCCCTTTTCCCACTCGATCCTTCCGAAACAGGTTATACCCACTGATTTTAACATTTCAGTGATGAGAAACATCCCATCAGGTTTCAGTATTACCAGCTAGATACAATTTATGCTCATAAATGAGCATTTCCTCTGGTTACCCAAGCTCCTAGCATTGGTGTATAGACAATTAAAGAATTCCTTCTCTTCATATCTTTGGTTCCTTGATTAATTTTGTTTTCAACATCTCAATTTTGTGCTGATTCATATCTTCCCTCTTTCTACCTTCCCTTTCTGTTATTAGTTTTACACCTACCTGACTGTTCTAGCCAGCCTGGGTCCAACCTGGCGAGGTGCTAAGCGACTTCTGCGATATGCTCCGTGACCTCAAAGCCTTCTGATGTTCCTGGGAGTTGAGGATGCTCCACACATTACAGAATGGGGAGCTGATCCCCGGAAGGACACACCCTCCCAGCAGTCAGAAGGCAGTATGAACCCAATATAAATTAAATGAACTGATGCAAATTAGATCCATTACGAGAGCGGATTGACAGGCCAAGCACCCACATGGGTGGAAGCTAGCACTTCTAGCACCACAGCACAGACCTCTACTCTTGAGCGAAAGGAATAGCTCCATTAGTGGGAAGCAGCAGGAGACTTATTCTGTAGTGGATCAGCCATTAAAAAGGATGACAGGAGAACCCTTCCGGGCAAGTTTCATGCTTGCCCTTCACTGTTACATCTACGTACTATGACGCTCCAGAGGGTAGTTATACAAAAACAGATTTTACATGGAATGGAGTGTTAAATTTCATTGAAACTGTGTGTTGCTCGAACACACCCTTTGAAAACAAATCACCCAGAAAGATCAAACAAATCAATAGCACTAATAATTTATTCATTGTGTTGAACTATCAATGCCTGTCACAATGCGAAAGCGAGCTACTGCTTCATAAATGTCAGTCGCTCACTTTCCTTCTTCTCTGCCCTGAGCAAGGCATTTAAACCAGCAGGTAAAACTTGTGGACCAAAATCTACAGGTCTTAACTCAGCTCTTAATCAGGACCCTCCTCTGGGGACGTTTTACCCAAATTAGGACTGCGCACAAAGCACACGCTTTGTCTTTGGCTGTGTGTGCCCCTCACATTTCTGGTCCGCCACCCTATGGTTCCCATTGCGATTTGCATAAAGCTAAATTTTCCAACGTGTTTAAGGGACTGAGGGGCCTAAGCCCATTTTCAAAGCCACCTAAATCACAAAAATGTGCTGAAAAATTACCACGTGATCCTGTGCCTTGCCTGCAGTGGGAGGAGCTGGGATTGTCCCTCCCAATACAGAGAATAAATAAGGAGGAATGTCAAGTTTTATTTTGCTCGTTGCATTTTGTTTGCTTTCATATTTTTGTCAAAAAGCGACTCAAAAGACTGCATAACCTCTTTCAGAAGTTTGGGGTGCATGGGGTGAACTGTCTTTGGTTTGCATGCATGTATTTAGGGGTATACCCACAATAAAATTCCAAGCTTGACAAACAGCCCTGGAACAATAACATGCCGGAGCACTGTAACTGGCCCCCATAATTCAGTTAATGAAAAATACAAAGCAGCTGCAATGTTAGAAAAGCTGATGCTAATGCAATCTAAGGTAATTATTGGCAACAGACCATCAAACGAGGGGACTGTGTGCACTGATCAGAGACAAGAATCAGATGGCCAGAGTCTAACATAATGGGGCTTCTCTGTTAGCAAATGCAGATGCTGCAGACTGTTCTGGACGTTCACTTTCAATAATCCCAAGCTCAACTGGCGGAGAACTGCAGCATTACACCTCCCTACACCTCGGCATTCCACATGGCCTCAGGGCCCACATGCCTACCCCTACCACTCCACACCAGGGGAAAGCAGGGACAGCAACAGCTTCACATACACTGACCCGTGAGATCTACGGTTGATGCATGTGTAGCTACAATCACCAATGTTCCATCCTCTTGTTTACTTATTAAGGTTCCTATTTTTTGTAAGCTACAATGTATTTACTTTTGAGTCTTCAAATTTATTATTTTTTGGAACTATTTTCATAAGAGAACAAAACTCTTTTTTGTTTGGGAAGTGATTCATCTTTATTAGTTTACAATACATCATGTCCAACGCCTGCTGGCAGTGAACGCAGTGGTCTTGTACACTCAGCCGCTCCAGCCCTGCCCGCCACCCCTGCAGCAAGTTTCCTCCCTTTGCTTCACAATCATGCAGCACTCAGCAGGCAGTTATAACCACTGGGATATTTTTCACACTGAGATCCAATCTCACGAGTAGACAACGCCAGAGCCATTTCAAACTACACAAAGCACATTCAACTGTCATTCTGCACCTGCTGAGCCCGTAGCTGAATCCTTCCTTAGTGCTGTCAAGGTGGCCAGCGTGCAGCTTCATGAGCAAGGTAGTAAGGGGCAAGCTGGGTCTCCCAGAATCACTACTGGCATTCCAACATGGCCAACAGTAATCCGCATGTCAGGAGAGACGACCCCCGCGTGTAGCTTTCTGAACAGGCCTGTGTCGTAAAGACGCAAGAGTCCTGCCCCTTTCCCTGACCAGCCAACACTGATGTCAGCGAAGCGTCCCTGGAGATCCACGAGCATTGGCTTAACCATGGAACAGCAGCCTTTTGTGTTGACGTGCTCTGTGGAAAGGCAGTCTGGGGCCAGAATAGGGGTACGCATGCCGTCTACTGCTCCGCTGCAGTTCAGGAACCCCATAGCTGCAAAGCCATCCACTAAGTCCTGCACATTGCCTGGAATCACAGTCCTGCACAGCAGGAGATATTTAATGGTCCTGCACACTGGCATGACACTGGCCCCCACAGTGGATTTTCCCACTCCAAAATGACTTCCTGACCAGTAGCAATCCAGCACAACAAGTTTCCACAGTGTGATCACCACTCGCTTCTCCACTGTCACTGCAGCTCTCATTTTGGTGTCTCAGCCCAGCATACAGATCTAGAAATGTAGCCTTGTGCATCCAAAAGAACTGCAGCCCCTGCTCGTCATCCCAAATCTGCATTACAATGTGAGGCCCCAGTCAGTAATCGTTTCTCAGACTCAGGATCAGTGCTCCACCATCTGCAGCTGCTCCATGACTGCCAACCTCCACCATGAATTGGTTCTCACTATGGCCCACAGCAAACTGACCGCCAGGAAATCGTCACATTCCCCGCGGTTCTCCTTGCAGCTCTGCAAATACTGGAGGACCATGAGCCCTGGGCTTCTGTCAGAGATGGTGAGAATTACAGCTTCCGCTGTGGTTCATGGGAAATTGAAAATAGACTGGGGCAAAGATGATACTATGGGATGGAGAACTCTGCATTGTGGAAAGTTGACCCCTTGCTCTCAGTCATTTCTGACCCACCATGCATTGCCAAAACCACCCAAAACACCGTGCGCTGAACAGTGGTGGGTTGCACAGTGATTTACCCATGGTGCACTGCACTGTGCAGTGACACAAGCACTCCTGGCGTGTGTGCCCGGTGCCGACACAAAGAACCAAGTGTGCAAGTGCCCAAGCGCTATACTAACTGCAGTGGCTGTAGGCCGACAAACTTTGTCGTGTAGACATGGCCCCATTATTGTTATTTCCCTGTGTTGCTAGTACAACCTCCATTTGTGGAGGTGTTCAAAACTTTGCAGCTAAACTGTGGCCCAAACTGAAACTTGAGATTCAAGAACCTTGAGGGGCACTGTCAGGTTAAAATTAATGGCCCAGATTTTCATGATTTCGTGCACAACATTTACAAACACAATTAGTTTTTGCATTTCTTTCAGCTTACAGCAGTGGTTCTCAACCAAGGGTACATATACCCGTGGGGGTACGCAGGTATCTTCCAGGGGGTACATTAACTCATCTAGATATTTGCCTACTTTTACAATAGGCTACATAAAAAGCATTAGTGAAGTCAGTACAAACTAAAATTTCATACAGACAATGACTTGTGTATACCGCTCTATATACTATACACTGAAATGTAAATACAATATTTATATTCCAATTGATTTCATAATTATACAGTAAAAATGAGAAAGTAAGTAATTTTTCAGTAATAGTGTGCTGTGACACTCTTGTATTTTTATGTCTGATTTTTGTAAGCAAATAGTTTTTAAGTGAGGTGAAACTTGGGGTACACAAGACAAACCAGACTCCTGAAAGGGGTACAGTAGTCTGGAAAGGTTGAAAACCACTGGCTTCGAGAGTGAAACTAGCTCTGTCATGCATTTTTAGTGTTGCAAGGGTTTGGGATGCAAACGCAACAGGGGAGCTTGAATGAAATGTATTGTTACAAAGTTGCCAAACATCTAAATATTGAGCCTAAACTATTTAAATTCTAATTTTTAGCATCTTCGTCTCTCAATGCTTTACAGCTATTAAAAACAAACAAACAGTGATCCAAAAGTTTATGCCATTTGATAGCATGCCTTTAACTTGGAACTAATATTACTAAATAAAAATAAAAGAAGAAAAAGGACACAGAAGCATTCTGGCTATTTCTTATTATTCCCAGTTCTATAATTAAAATATGGAGTACATTTTGCAGTTCCTTTTCCAGAGGTTTTTATGTACTCCATAAAAATTAAAACAGAAAACTTAATAATAATATTCAGTTTTTCAACTGTACATTTCAAAGCACTTTACAAAGGAAGATAAGTATCGCTATCCCTTTTTTTAGAGATGGGGAAACTGAGGCAGAGAACAGTGACGTGACTTGCTCAGTGGCAGAACTGGGAATAGAACCCAGATCTCCTGACTCCTTGTCCACTGATCTAGGCACCATGCCATGCTGCCGTCCTTTTCAAATGTAGCTACTGCATGCACAGCAAAATACTTTCCCAATGCAAATTTCATAAAAGATTTTTACTCACACTTCTGTGCAGCAAACTGGCAGAGTCTGTCCTGCCCTAATCTATTCATTTTTTAAAAGCCTCTAAGTACCTAGCCAGGATATACAGTTGGCAATTTCCATGCAAGGCTGGTACATAAATTGTTGGTAAATAATTTGTATTATACATGTTACTGACAGAGTAGAGCCGAGTGGCCCTGAACTGAATGGATAAACATTAACCACTTTATAAACGGTCCACAGTCACAATACAGGGAGTAGGAGATGCACTGCCTGAGCTGTGCTTAGACAGACAGATAGATACAAGCACTCCAACGCTTAATGGGGGGCTAGGGATCTGGGCTGGAATAAAGATCCTTTCTCCGCAAAGTCACAGGTTTGAAGTTGACAGACATCAGAAGATCAAAGCTATTGCCAACCAATGACCCAAGCTGGTGCTTTCAGTTCACTTCCCATTTGGGCAGGTTACATGTTACCAAAGAGAACATCTACAGCTCAGCGGAGCCGGAAGAGGCAGGGGGCACTGGTGAGGCAGGGAGGAAGCTCGCACTTCCGGTATTGCCCCTGCCCTGCCCTTAGATAAGGAAGGTATGTGCATCCCCACATCTGCCAGGATGGTACCTTTCAACAGTTCTAAATTCACTCCAAAAAGGACAATATGAAAACTAACTTGAATACAAATTATCGGGGAGGTTCCTTATGCGCCCACCAAACAATGCGTGAAGCAGCATCATAATGGCTGGCTTAAGGAGTTTGGCAGTAGCACAACATGCTGTCATATGGGGGATCCATCCTCAGACTTTCATCATCCGAGAAGCTGGGGCCTCAGTGGAAATTCTCCCCCTCGTTCCCAAAGGCCCTCCCCTCAGAGCAGCAGCGACAGGCCCCAGAGTGGGACGTGTCCGCCGTTTTGGGCAGAAGTAAGGAGGGTGATTGATAGAGGAGGAAGGAATGGAGGGCACTGGGGGCTGTGGGGGGGGGGAGAACAATACACACACTCCTTTTAAAAAGGATGTAGGTGTGCCTGGCTTAAGCCAGCACACAAGGAAACTCAGTGAAGAGCAAAGCTTTGCCTGTTTATCACCTTGTTTTATTGGCCTCACAGCTGTAGAGTCCCCCCACCAGTGGTCTCAAAATAATGACCAACTTTACACACTAGGGGCCAACTCCTGCAGCTCTCACTCATGGGATTAGACCCTTAAACATCAGTGGAAGTTGCAGGTGCCCAGCACCTCTTGGGACCAGGCCCTCAGTCCTTCCTCAGGCAAAACTTCCATCAATTCCAACCAGTTTGCCCGAGAGGCAGCGGCAGAGCTGGACCCTTTATCAGCTACCTTGTCTAGGCACACAAGGCCCTGTCATATGAGATGCTAAACAACATCAGGCCCCATGTGGGAAATTAAGATGATGAGGTTTCACCCTTACCTTTGATAGCCCTGGGTTTTGGCACTGGAGCCAGTGCCTCCCCATTACCTGTGCAGTCTGTGAGGAAAGCATAGATGACAGGGTGAGGGGGAAGATGAGGAGAAAGCCTTGATTTAATCACTGCGTTCATTTAAAAAAGCAAAATTCAGCAACACACGAGACTTCCCCTTTCCACACCGTGCATAACGCGGAATCATTCCATCTTTAACTAGATGAAAACAGGCAGGGTGGATTTTTTTTTTTTAAATTACTTCTCCATCAAACGTACATTTCCCTTCACAGACCCCACTGCCAGTTGCATAGCCTGACTTGCCATACAAAAAATTACAACACGACACTGTATGATGTACTGTAAATCAATACAAATAGCCACAGGGAGAATCTGAAAGGCACATGGAAGGAGCACTCGTCAAATGATATTTATGGGCACAGGATGATGCAGAATAAAACTGCTTTAGCTCTCTGGTGTATTTCCACTATTTACAATGAGATCTGAAAATTAAAATGATATTTTATGCTGAACGACACAAAGGAGACATACGCAGTCCTTCTCTCATTCCCATTTACAATATAGACGTTGGTGACGGACCTGGAGCTGCAGATGGTCAGAAACACTCTCCTAGAATATTCAGGCAATTCAGCTTGAATCTGTGCCCAAATCATTTAACTTTAATGGATTCTTTCATTAACAACCAAAGAAAGGGAATATAGTTGCCAGAACATTAAAATCACTTTTTCAATTATACTGTTATAAAATCGAACAAATTAGCTGTAATTCTTAGCTGAATCCTAAATGGAAGCACAACTTTATGAAAGAAATCAAAATTGATTTGGATTAGTGGGCATCAAGAGCTTTTTAAAAATTAACAAGATTCTTATGACTTCATAGCACGGATGGGTTAGCCAGAGTTTTCACTGCTCCATATTTGTTACCTGCCAAGACGCTAGTGCCAGCTTCACGGGTGCTTGGTACAATGGTTTTAATGAGACTGGAACTGGAGACTGCAAAGTTTGAAGCTGGAATAAAGTTTCTGAAAAAGTTTGGGGATGTTTGAATACACAGTTTGGGCTCAGCCCACCAGGGCCCAGATCTTGGGCACGGGTCAGAACCTCCAAACTTGAGAAGGTTTTAGGTAAGAGGTTTTCCTTTAGTATTTGCATTATAATGGCCCCAATCAGGGATCAAGGCCCCGTTGTGCTAGGTGCTATAGGGACATGGAAGTAAAAAGTCAAAACAACAGTCACTGCCCCAAAGATGTCACAGTTTTAGATTAGAATGTAAAATACGACAGGTGGACAAAACAAAGGTGAGGGGACGGGGAGAATTTAAGTAACAGAGCACTGCTGTAAGTAACTGAGGAATTGATAAACACCTGTGTGGGGGACGAATAATTATTTTGGGGTGCCAGGAATAAGGACACTATGACCACAGTCATGGGATTGAGCGAAGAATGAAAAGAATCAGGATGGAGATTCAATGTTAAGAGCTCCATGAAAGTGGACCCCATCTCGAGTGCACAACAAGTTGTACTGATCCTACAAAACCCAGGCACCATGCTACATATTCTTCAGTGCTATCTACTGGCAATTTATCTATTAACTATTTACATATATGCAGACAGCTCACTCATAGATCGCTTCCGTGACATCAGGAAAAACCTTCCTGTGACAGTGAGATCTAATGATCTGTGGAACCAAAGTGAAGTGCTGGAATCCCGATCACTGGGGCTTTTAAAACCACACTGGATAAAACATTAGCGTTTAAGGAACAATCCTGCACTGGCCCTTTCAAGACGGACTAGATGCTCTGATGCATCTGTTCCAGCCCTAACATCTATGAAATTATCTGGTGTTGACAATACCTAGTCAGTTGGCAGAACCCGCTCTTTAAAAAGTAAATGCAGCAGACCGTTTCAAAATCATTTTCATGAAATCTTGCCATACAAAGCACTTTCCGTGACCCCTTTAAGGGTCAGTGTATCATATTTAGTTATTTCTACTCTTTATTGCAACACAGTGGTTGACAGTTTGCATCAGTCAAAGCTGACTTGAAAAGTTAATCTTTCTTTGGACAATCCTGAACACTGCTTGCGTCCCATAATCGCTCCATCAGCCTATATCTGGCTTTCAGCCATGCCGCTGGGTAATATTTTTCAATAAGTGAAGGGAAACTGTTCCCTTTGAATCGGAGCTTGTATTGCAATCACTGTGGCTCTTCATGGTCTTGCCAGGACTGTTTTAGTACTTAACAGAACAGAACAGAGGGTAGTTTTATATAGCACCTTTCATGCTCCAAGCTTTCCAAAGCACTTTACAAAGAAATGAGCTAGAAACCAGGAGCCACATTCTGTTACAATGTAACTGAGGGCAGAATTTGGCTTGGTGGAGCCCTGACTGTACAAACAAGTGCAACGTCCACTATAAAGCATGTGCACTGGAGGCATATCAAGCCTAAAATGTATATCAACACCTGGAGCAACCAGCCCAGGGCCCTTGAAGAAACACTGCAAAATAACTAAAATACAGACAGGGCCGGCTCTAGGATTTTTGCCGCCCCAAGCAAAAAAAACTTTGGCCGCCCCCACTTTTTTTCGTTCCCCCCTGCCCCCGGCTCCGCCCCAACTCTGCCCCTTCCCAACCCCTTCCCCAAATCCCTGGCCACGCCTCCTCCCCCGGGCGTACTGCATCCCCGCCCCCATTGCTTCCTGGGGCCTCCCCCCGCAACTCCCCGCCCTAGCTCACCTTCGCTCCGCCTGCTCCCCTGAACACACCGCCACTCCGCTTCTCCCCCCGCCCTCTCAGGCGAGGGAGAGGCAGCGCATTCCGGGGAGCAGGTGGAGCGGAGGTGAGTCGGGGGGGGAAGCGCAGGAAGTAACGGGGGAGGGGGGGTAGAGGAACCGCTCCCCGCCCCAGCTCACCTTCGCTCCACCACCGCCGCCTCCCCCAAGCGCGCCGCCGCTCGGCTTCTCCTCCCTCCCTCCCTCCCTCCCAGGCGTGCCGCGTGGAACAGCTGTTTGGCACGGCAAGCCCGGGCGGGAGGGAAGGAGGAGAAGCCGAGCAGCAGTGGCGCGCTCAGGGGAGCAGGCGGAGGCGAGCTGGGGCGGCGGGGGCACATTTCTAGGGGCGGCATGGCCAGCGCCGGAATGCCGCCCCTCGAAACGTGCCGCCCCAAGCACCTGCTTGTGTTGCTGGAGCCTAGAGCCGGCCCTGAATACAGATAATGCTTAGATACCACCCTGATGTGCACCTTCCAGGGGGATTAAACAGATCAGCAAATAGACAATGCACTCACACTCCGTCTGGAACACTAACACTTGTTGATAATGAAAGAAATGAATGATCTACCAGCCCCTCCTGTGGTGCTGTGTATTGAAACTCTCCCACAATCATCAGCAGGGACAGATGCATCTCTAAACTATTGCTGGGGTTCACAAAATCCTCCCCAAAACAGGCTGGCAAACCAGGGTGCCCGTTAACACTGTCTGTACTCTATTTATTTTTCCTTTATAAATTCTCCTCTGTGCTCCATTTCACATCCCATTTTCCCCCAGTCTCTCCTTCACGACTCACTTCTCTGATAATGTTCAAATTCGAGTCAAATTTTCAAACCCACAATGTTTAAGTGGTTTTCCAACTAGACAAAACAAGCATCTGTCTCCAAGAACCAGCCTATATGCATGTGAGAAAACACACCCACAATGTACAACCTCACAATTGCACTCCAGTGACTGGGAGAAGACCCAGCCTAAACAATGGAGTTGTTCAGTTAATAAGCATCAGAACGGACGTTGTCTAATGGCAAATAATGGCCCACAAATGTAGCTTATTTTCCACTTACAATAATAAATTAGGAAGTGATATGTATAGTAATCCCATAGAATTAATAAGGTTTTAGGAATGTGAGACACTACTGTTAAATCTTTGAGGAGTGGGGAGGAACCATATTTTTTCTGCAAATTACAAAGTCCACCGTGGAGATGGACTGCAGCTTACAGAAGCTCCACGGCACTATATGTCAACATATAATGTAGGGCAGTAATATATAAAGAGTTCCTACAACTCCACACAGCTCTTGAAAGTAAAGATTCCTCCAGGCTGTAAACACATATAAAGTACAGCTGTTGACCTGCTAAGGACAAAAATGTTGAGATAGTTTCAACCCAAATCGATACAGACAACATCATGGAGAAAAGACAGACATTTTTTAAAAACTCCACTATACAACTAAGGGCTTGTCTTCACTTGAGTGTTGTCCGTAACACAAGTCTCTCCACACACAAACCCCTCAACTTGAGCGTAGTGGTGCTTTTAACTTGAGCAACTTGGCCCAAGAGGCGTAGAGGCTACAACTCAGGTGAGCACAGCTTGTCAGCTGCTAATACGACCACTCTGTAGCGTGGACACAGGCTAGATCCACTGGAGTGCCAATAGTCTACCAGTGCCTTCCCACAATTCCCTCTGTGTGACTAGAAAGGACAGATAAGTTCCCCCACAATTCACTGGGAGAGAAAGAGAGTGGCTCATCTTACTGCAGTGCTAAGAACCCTGGGATGTGTCCGTCCCAGAAGTCTTAGCGCCGCACAAGTCAGTGGACACAGCAGCTCCCGTGTAATTTCGCCACGTGGACACTCTTAGTCAAGCAAGGCTAACTCAAGAGGGGTAACTCATGTCGACAACTCAAGTCAACTCTGCAGTGCAGACATACCCCAAAAGGTCAAATCCTAGTCCCGCTGAAGTCTACGGCAAAATTCCCATTGTAATTTCTCTAGGATTAAATCTGCAGCCCACTGAAGTCAAACAAAAGCTGTGGTGCATTTGTGTTCAACTTGACACTTAAGAACAGAAGAGCACAGAAATTATGTCCTTGAGGAGGAGCTGCTGCTGCCACATGGATAACCTACTTAGAAACAATTCTGTTTACAGACCATCTGTCTTCTGCATGCCGCTCACTTGTTCTTTTATTCTTTATCACTATGGGTATTTGCATGGAAACAGAAGCTCCACTTCTCAGCCATTCACCTCCTCTTGCTGCTTATTATCCACCTGAAGAGGTACAATACACAGATCCTGCCTTCATGCAAACAGCCTTAGCTAAAGGAATGTGAGCAGAGGAGCACAGGAAACAGAGTGTATGAGTGATTCCTGCATACATTAAGGACTCAGTGCTGCAGTCATTATGCCAAAACCAACCTCACTTTTGCACACACAACAGCTACAATAACGGCCCTTATGAAAATTTTGCAAACCTTGAGGATGGAAGCTGCTGTATAAATGGGAAACGTTCACAGGGGAATTTTACACATTTTCCCTGGGATTCGAGCAGTCACCAACAATCTTGTGACGAGATACTGCAACATCGACCACAAAGGATGCAACATCAGCCACCAGGCTAGGGAAGGTGTTGTTAGCCAGAAGCCTTTGCTTACTACAAACTCAGTGCAAACAACTGGAATTTAGAAGAAACACTGCCAGCATAAAAACTAATCAATCTCAAAACTGAGTCAAAGTAGTTTCAGGTATTACTATTGCTCCTGAATTCCCCTGGCAATTTTGCTATTTTAAAAATATGTCTCTGTACCATGTTGCTGGGTGAAAAACCCACACAAACAGGGGAAACTGACTTTGTCCCTGATCTAGAAAAGTAATTAAGCATGTGCTTAACTTTAAGCACAATCATGTGCTTAAGTATCTTGCTCAGTTGGAGCCTGTAAACATAGTACTGTCAAATGATCAAAGAAAACAAACTGGGAAAAATAGCCCACTTTTTTCCTCTAATTTTGATCCATTTCAGTTGTTACATGTCAATAGAGCTAATCAACAAACGAAGAGGTTTCCTGAAATATTTCAAAATTTGTTAAGTTGTTTTCAGTATTGAAGGATGTGCCCTTTTTTTGCTTTTTCAAAAAAATTTGGCAAAAATTCTCCCCAAAACCAGGTTTTCAAATTTCAGTAATGCTGTTTTAATAATGCTTTTGATGTTTTCAATGAAAATATCAATTAAACTGTCACTGCTTTTTTATTTATTTATTATGAGCAATAAGAATTTAATAAAGCAGATAATTTTTCATGACAATTTTGAAAAGAAAGGGTATTTTTCAAGCAGGAAACATTTAAAAAATTTCAACTGACTCCATATGTAACCATCATAGATTAAAACGAATTTACATGCAGGTGTGACTTACGTCAGGGGGAGGCCCCTTAAACTGCTGACTGCCCCCAGAAAACCTGCAGATCTGCATTTAAAAATCCTAGCCTCACTGACTGGCAGACACATCTACAAATAAAACTGCTCGCCTGCCCCAGCTTCCTTCTAAACGTCACTCAGTGGAAGGAGAAAAGACTGATTGTCTGGCACAAGCTGCTGCTTTGCTTAGCCTTGTCTACACCGCCTTATTTCAGCCACCACTGGCCAGCCATCGGAGTAGACAGTTTCAAACAGGAATAAGCTCCACCAGTGCAAATTGTGGCTTTGCCTGTCTGTACTAGGGATTGCAACAGTGCAGCTATCCCAGTGGTCAATCACCAATGGGTGAAATAGGGGCCAATCCCCGAAGTCAAGAAGGCCAACATTGCTCTCCTAGCTCTGCTCAGCCAGCACTTAATTTCCCTCTTCAGCAGGGTATAGTGAGGATTAGCAAACATTCATAGTAATTTGACACTGTAAAGCGCTATACAACAAGCTTGATATTATTATCACCTTCCACTTAGCAGACTAAATGACTCAGGAGCTTGAAATAATGACCTAAAGACAAAATTCTCCTTTACCAAAATAGGCCCTAATCTTGCAGGGATAGGTGCTTAACTGGACACCCTGCAAGGGGTTCCACTGAAGCCATCTGCATCAGTCTTTGCAGGATAGGGGCTTTGGGTAGGTAGTGACCCACAGCGATTCTCTTTTGACAATGGCAATTTCAGTGAAATGACCTAAGTTCGGCTCTTATGAGATAGCATCAATGTCAGAGACCACGCTAGGCCATAATGGTTGGCAGACTCAGCAGAGAGAGAGAGTGAAGATTGATTGGGGTGGTCTCCTCCATGCCAGGGCTCTGCCACACTGCCCAGGCAATGGATCCACTGTGGTTATCTACGAAAGATGCCCACCTCTAGACATGTCATTCCAGAATGAAATTCTCATTGCAGGAAGGGAAAAAAAGCCCTCTCCCATCACAATTGCTTGGTAACAATCTCGGGGACACAGGGTGAGATCATTCTGCCATTGGTTACCTCCCATCATGAAAGGCACCAGGACAAGGTCTCCACAGACTCTCATTTAAATCAGCCCACAGCTGTAATCTCACATTTGTAACATGAGCTTCACACGCTTGCACTGACATTGTCGGTTGCACTCTGGCGAATGAGGCGCTAACATCTTCAAAAGCAAACAAAAGGGGGTTGTGAAAACTAATTAGTTGCTCATGCTCACTACTGTGCTTATTTGTAAAGCTATAATCATGCCAAGTCATTCTGACACAACTTCCTTTCTGAGGGCTACATTGGAGTTACCCCAGGGGCTTCACAACACCAAAAGGATGGGCCCTAATCCAGTGTCAAGAAGAGTTCGCTGAAACGTTTCATATTGATCCTGGGCAAAGTCTCACTGTCTTTCTTAAACTTTTGCGGTTTTGATGAGAGGGACCCTCCCCTGAGATCTTCACCCAAACTTTCCCAGAGCCGGAGGGGGCTCCGATCCAGGTTTGTGCTATGGACCCCATCTGTGGCTTTAAACAGATTTAAAACTATTTTTGTATAAAAGAAAACTGGCTGGCAATTTTTCACCAGGTTTCAACCAAGTCCAGTTTTAAATGAAGTAATTAGGGTTTGCCAGGGTTTGAAATACCAGGGTTTGCAGTGGAAATACTAAACTCTCGAACTTTGCTTTGTTTTCAAACAGAAAAATTCTTAGGCACACATCCCAAAGATGCCAATACCTTACTTCTCTGATAATACCACTTTGTATTTATATAGTTCTTTTCATCTGAAAATGTCAATGTGCTTCGTGAGCATTAATGAACTAAACTTCATAACAACGTGAAGGCGGTGGCAAGATCACCATTTACAGATGGGGAAACTGAAGCACAGAGATTGAAGTGTCTTGCCCAAAGTCTCACATCGGTGGCAAAGAGAGAAAAGAACCCAGGCGTCTTGACTCCTGGCACCCTGCCCCAATCCCCAGATGACACTGCCTGCCTAAGAAATAAACACAAAGCATCAACTAGTTGACTGTTTTCTTGTCCCACTGGAAACCACTGACTGATACTTCAGAGAGAAGAAAAGGATATCTTATGGGGCACAAGATGATAAAGCAAGTCTCCAAATGCAGGCGAGTTAGACCACTTATCGATAGCATGACATATTCATAAGGAATAAAGTATCTTAGAAACATGCACACACCTTGTTCCTGCAATCTTAAAGGGTCAGATTCTTGGCCAGTGAACGGCCCTAAGGCGAGCACGGACATATGAACAGCAGAAGCAGAGTTATTGTGCACCTATAGTCTTACGAACAGCAGCCCTCTCTGCAAATTCCTTCAAGGAGCATGAATAATCTGGTATGGGGTCAAGTCAGAGCACCAGGCGCTAGTGGGTTAGTGCCGAGCAGAGACAACGGTGATATCATCTGGAGGTCTGGGAGATTTCATTTAGGAGAAAACAGTTGAAAAACTAGAGACGAAGTTTATTCTTCTCTTTTACTTCAGAGTTCCCTAAGCATTAAAAATCTTTTGCTAATTACTAGCTATGCATTCATTATCAGGTACTTAATACCTCAATTGCTTCCAGGGAAAACTAACCTGACCATTAGGCAAGCAGTTGATATTATATTTAAAATAAGATTTGACACCAATATTGCACCTTCTCTCCAAGGACCGAACAGTGATTCACACTAATTAATATAGCCTCACATCTTCCCTGTGGGGTACGGAAGCATCAGTATCCTCATCTGATGTGGAAACTGTGGCACAAAGCAACTGACTTGCCCAACATCACATAGGAAGTCTCAACGGAGCCAGGAGTAGCTAGATGTCCCAAGTTCTAATCCAGGTCCTTTTGGCACTGAAAAAAACATCTGGCAAATTCCATATGAGTATTATATATGTGTATTACCGTACAAATATGTATTACTGCACATAGGCCTTGATTGAGATGGTGGCCCCATTGTGCTAAGGGCTGTACATACAAATAGCAAGAGACAGCCCCTGCACTGAAGAATACAGTCTAAATAGACAAGACAAACTCAGGGCAGGAGGCCCAGAGAGGTGAAGTGACTTGCCTGGAGAACAGAACCTTGACATCCAATCCTGGGCTGTGTCTCCAGGACCATGCCTTCAGCACTATACGAAACATATGGAAAATTGAAAAATGGGTTCATTTTATTTTTCTTCTTCCCCTACAGTCTACACCCTCAACGTCCCTGCACCCAGTCAGAGACCCTTCGCACTCCGTAAAGAGGCCCAGGCTCTGACGACTCCAGAACCTATCAACGCCACCCCTTCAATTGGCCAGAAAGGGAGCTGGTTCAAAGAAACACAACAGGGAACTGGACATGCAGGCCTGGAAGGCCTAGATCCCCTGCACTGGAGCACAGATTTGGATGAAGGTGTTTTGATGGGGATTTTTTACTTCATTCAACTTCCCTCATCATGCATGCAAACCAATGCAATGTGCGTATAGAATACACAAAAGAGAAATGGACCCAACCGAAAGCCCTCACAAATGCAGGGGACATTTCAGTACTGGCCTGTACTGCCCATCTCTCTGTAATGAACCGAAGCAAACCTCTGGCTCCAAAAACACTCTCACCCCACCGAACACTGGGGCAACTTGGGCCCTCCTCTAATTTGCTTAGGAGGGCAGGAGGCCGCTAGTTAACTGCTGGCATATTCCAGATCATACACAGACACTCTAGTCTGCTCCTCCTAAAGGGCCCTCCCCATGTTGTTCTGACAGGAAGACATGATAACACAGCACACGCTCATTCCTTATCTCTCTCCTGAGGAAAGGAAGAAATTGCCTGAGAAACTAAAATTAGCCTCTGATCTAAGCCAGTTCTAAAGCCTTCTCAGGAACTGTATGTTATCTCTCGCTAGCCTGAATCATTCCAGTTAGGTGTGGAATAATAAGGCAGTTGGCCTTTGATAATGACGGTATTACAGTGGTGTGTTTGCACTGCTATAATTTAACGGTTTCTCGTTGTTTACATTAGGAAACCCAGTGTTAAAAGGTTTATAACCATTATAAACTCTAGCTCCAGGTCAAAAACATAGGTGTGCTGTCATCTGGATAAACCGGGATTACATGCATAAACCCCTGTACTCCAGAAGAGAATATTCTCCATAGTATATATACAAGCTTGTGGGAAACACGTTTTTATGGACTGATTATAAATCAATTTGGCCATGTTAAAGTAAAAGGAGATGGTAAGGGGAAGGGGGGAGTATGTTTTCTGCCGCTTCTTTGGACCGTGTCTAAACTGATCATTCCTAAACAGTTTTGTTTTCTAAAATTACGTTCTCCCAGCCGCTAATTGAGAGCACACTGAAAGGGAATGAGATTTGGAGTTACTGCGAATGTGCAAGAATTATTTTTCTTCACACATATATTTGACTACACCATCAGTATTCTGGATACACAACCCACAGAGGCGTGTTGTTATGAATAGATGATCGTTTTTTAGAGGCCAGCTGGGTGGAACGGCAAAGCGGCACATCAGTAGTACAAAGATTCGTTCAAACCCGGGGTCCCCTTTGTTTGTTGAGCATTTGTGCCAACTCAACCTGCCACACTCCCAAGATCTACATATCTCTATGGAATGGAGGCTGTGCACTGAACTGGTAATTGGGTGCCCTGGGAAGGTGACTTTGAGACTGTATAAGCGAACATAACTAGGACAGCATGCCAGGATTGGTGACTGTTACTGACCTTAGGCAATAGGCTACCTGGCATATAAGGGTCCATCCATATAGCAAAAAAACCCGCAAGGCAGCAAGTCTCAGAGTCTGGGTCAACTGCCTCGGCATCTCACTGCAGGGGTAAAAATAGCAGAGTAGCCAGTCAGCTCTGAAATCCAGGGCTGGGATAGGGTCTTGGAGCCTGGGCTCCAGCCGACCCCAAAATGTCTACACTGCTACTTTTAGCCCTGCAGCGCAAGCTCCTCAAGCCCGACCCGGGCTCTGAGATTCGCTGCCGGGAGCGCTGTTTCCTATGTAAAGGTACCTAAGAGACAAAGTCTTCCCTACAGCCTCTTCTGTCTTTGATCTTATTAATTCAGATAAATAAGGTCAGGCCTGAGCAGTATTTGGCTGCTGACCCAAGGAAAACCAAGGTAACTGTCGGAAATGGCGTCGGTGATTTAAAGGAAGGCATGTTTCCCTCTGAGTCAATACTGAAGCGATGCCCGATTGTAGTGTTTTTTAGTAAGTCCTTTTGTACAATGCATGAAAACAGGTTAATTAGCATGGATTCTCCCCATCCATCTGCCCTTTATTGATTATCCAGTTTGCAATATTCCTTCGCGCCCACCACTTGTCATTTTATTTCAGATAATTTAAATATTCCATTTTTTTAAGGTGGATTGGCTCAATTAGAGACGTTGCTCTGTAGAAAGATGCGAAGCCTCTTGGCCCAGGTGAATGGGCTGGAATACCTGCTGTTAATAATATACTGACCACATCTTTTATATTGAAATATTGAGAGATTTCCTGTATCTGAGCACAAAATGCTTTGTTCCAGGGGACAGATGGGCAAATCCCTCTCATCACATTCCAAGGAAAGGAAGGATGGCCTTGTAGCTAAAACACACACCCAGGGCTCAGGGGTTTTGGGTTGTATTACTGGCTCTGCTCTGCCCCTGTGTGACCTTGGGTAAATCACTCACTTCCATTTCCCCATTTGCAAGATCATATCGCCTTACTTCACAGAGGTGCTCAGGGAGGCACGGCTGCAAAGACCTGGCAGTCTTGAGATGGAAGTCATTATACGGGTCCCACCTAATATTTCAAGATGTCATCCCTATGCTGATTCTTCAGCCCTTGTTGGCAATGAACTTTTGACTCATTAGGGATCTGGAGAAGAACCAACATTCTAGCTTTCAGAGTTCAAAACGATGGAATTTCCACCAACTCCCTTGGACGCTAGTCTACAGTCTATTATATTTCATTGTCCAGACATTCAACCTACATTTCCCTTTCTTAGCATCATCCCATTACACCTTTCAAACACAAGAATACCGTTATCTCACGTCTTACCGCCCTTTTAATCATCTTTGAGCCAAGCTTATACATATTTAGCTTTTTTAATCTTCCCTCCTATGTCAGTCCCTCAGGCCCCTTAATCAGTTTCGATGCTGTTCTCTAAATTCCATCCATATAACACACAAGAAGAGTTCTCTGGTTTGATACGACTGGTGAGGCCTTCCCTCGAGTAGCGTGTCCAGTTTTGGGCACCACATACTTTAAGAAAGACGTGGACAAGTTGGAGAGAGTCCAGAGGAGAGCAACAAAAATGATAACAGGCTTAGAAAACATGACCTGTGAGGAAAGGGAGAAAGAACGGGGCACACTTAGTCTAATGAAGAGGAGACTGAGGGCACGGGACAGGATCTGATAGCAGTCTTCAACTATGATAAGGTCTGTTATAAAGAGAACGGTGCTTAGTTTGCAACAAAGGAGATTTAGGTTAGATATTGGAGGGGGGGAACTTTCTAACTATAAGGAAAGCCAAGTTCTGGAACAGGATTCCAAGGGGGGCTGTGGAAACCCCATCACTGAAAGTTTTTAAGAACAGATTAGACAAACACCTATCAGGGATGGTCTAGGTTTGCTTGGTCCTGTCTCAGCGCAGAGGGCTGGACTGGATCACCTCTTGGGTTCTCTTCCAGCCCTTCATTTGTAAAATTCTACGAACCAAACTGGTTTGCGCATGTGTTACAAAGAGCGTAGGCTCTCCCAGATTGGAGCGAGACACCCTGGGCCTGATTCAACTTGGCAGGATCAGAAAGCTGAAGTTTTCACCCATGCTGGAGTTCATCCCTGTGGGAGGGCACATGGCCACATGACTACCAAGGAGCTCTCTACTGAAAGGCCACTTTACATTCCAGCTGGGAGCCCGCTGAGTCTCCACCGAATCGGTGCATCTCCATAAGGCAAGTCACAGCACTAGTCAGCTCTGGGCCCCGGACGGGCAAGTACTAGCGGGGCTCAAGATGCACTTTCCAACACCAGCAGCCCACAGGCTGTGGGCGACCCAGCACACTAGTTGGATATATGCTGATTCAAACCAACCAAAAACATTCTGCTTAGAGGCAGCGGGGTGTCGGGGGGGAAACTGGCATCAACCTGCAGAGAGACAAAGAGCAGGAGAGCGTGAGCACTGCTGTAAAGGAGCGTAGCCTTGTCACAGTGCCGGGGTTCACTGCACTCAAGGGCGCTCCTGTTAGATCTCAGGTCTCCAGCCATCCCCTCTCTCTGGGTCCCTCTCCCTTCAAACCAGAGATTTAGGCGGGCAGCCCCACTGCACCTCACTGTGATTTCCCCAGCACATCTGACCTTAGTCCAGTACCTGCCGTTCGCACTCTCTCTCGGGGACAACGCCAGGGGTACCCAGGACCAGCCAGCTTTCACAAAGCACAGTACATTTAGATAGGACTAAAGCATCACAGAGAAAACAGATCACCAAAAAATAAGCAATCTAGCCACACTCTAGCTTACCAGTGTCACTCATCTTCCACATGGAGACCAGCAGGTCCCAGTCATTCCAACCCTTCCCACAGGATTTGACCCTCTTGGTTCCAGCCTCATGGCAGCACAAGTATCAAATGAAGGCTGGTGAGTCAGTTCAGGCTCCTATTTATACCAAAGAGCCTGTTCTTTGTCACTTGGGTATCTTGAAAGGGGTCTGAACAAGTCTATGCAATTCTCCCCAGCGGGTGGAACTTTTCTGGAGTGGTTTACCTGCAGTAATTACCCCTCACTGATTTTAGTTCCTGGAGAAAGCTCTGTGACCCTCCTCCATGGAGCCCGAATACAATCCCTAGTTCACAAAGATACACATAACATTTATACAGATCCCAAAATCTATCAGCATTCCACGTGCCGATAGTGCCTGGCACATCTCCATACAATAATAGTCTTTTGAAGTTTCCATATTTCCAAGATCTCTCATTTGTTCCTCCTGAATCACTTCCAGTCTAGCCCTGCTCAGTACCTCCTACTTCTTCAGAGATAAGACCCAAAGCAATTAGCATGCTCATTGCGTCAGATGCCATAATAACCATGTATAATGCAGGCATATACTCCAGGTCTGCGTACGATCAAATTTCCCATCTAACTGTATTAAAATATTACAGCTAATAACACAGGGCTGGAAGGAAAAGTGATTGCAACCATTACCATCCCACTAGCTATGGCCTGAGGTATAAATCATGTCAGAATAGAAAACTGGATCCAGATCCTAATTTAAGGCAGGCTAAACCCATCGAACCATGAAGCGTATCTCTGATTCATTAATTCAAATGGAACTCAAACAGGATTTGAGGCTTCACAGAGAAATACTAGCAGAAAAGGAAAGAGGTGACAAAGACTGATGGGAAGTGGCATGCAGACGAATGCCATTCCTTTATAAGCCATTCATAGAATCCCATATTCCAGTCCATTTCTCTTCAATGGATCCTTTCAACAAGAAGGACCCCAAAATGGCATATAAGATCATTTTTATCTATATTAAGGCCTTTTTGCAGCAGATCTTTAATATAGCCCTGGGTCTTACTCACTTATCATCTTGCTCAAACTCTCTGTGTCTAGTCTCAGGACAGTGAAAGCTGAAGGGAAATCCCTTTGGTGGGTTATGGAAGAATAAATATTTTAATTGAATACCCTTGCTCCCCAAAGTGTAAATACAGAAGGAAAAAGCACAAATGTTGCGTGTAGCTATTGCAACCTTAGTCCCCCAGTTACCTTTTTGTGGGGGAAAGACTAAGACAAAAATGACTGAAGCCAGCTCAGTGATTGGAGCCATAGATACTCCACTTCACTACACGATATCACTAGCAGGTAGGGAGCATCACATTTTCCCCCCCAGCTATGAAAGTCAGCGGCTCCTTCCAGGCTAATGCTCAGACAATTTAACCAGAGGAGACTGTAAAGATCTGACTCAAAGACACCATTACACCTTCCAAAACAAACTGCCTAAACTTCAGAAACTGTAGAAAATGGAAGGTGTGAGAACAAGACCGTAGTTTTCATTTTCCTTAGACGTTCTTACCAAGACAGACCACACCGGGCTGAGATCCATTACATTCACAGCCTCAGGTGGCTTCAGTATAGGTAGCAGATTTTCATACGTGCATTGTCACAAACATTTTGTGGACTAAATTAATCCAGCGGGGGTCAGCAACTTTCTGTTCGCGTGACTGTAACAACAAGGATATCAAAATGTGAAGGACTGATCTTCCAAAGGCAGTTGAAAAGATTACAGTAGCTGGGCAGCATTCATGAGTTTGCAACAACAGCTTATGCATGTAGCTGAAGAATAGCTGACAAAGAACACAGATCGAGTTTGCAGGATTTTCCATCGAGTATACAAATAGTTGCTTTATGTTTAATCTAGAATCACTGAAGCCTCGTGAGGTTGTATAAGAATGGCCAGCAGTGAACAAGATGAATGTCTCTCTGATTTGAATGCTGGCATTTTGCACTTACATCAAACTATTAAAACAATTCATTCCCACCCCCCACCCACCGCCAAATGAGGCCCTATTTGGCTGAGCAAGCCAAAGGGAACAAAATGGTAGACAACTTCAAAAGGGGTTATGCTCTCTTGTCCTCCTGGAACAGAATGGATGGGAGGGCTGGACAGTGCTCACCAGGCCAGTCACATCTAAATGGCCATGGCAGACCTAACTCTGAAACCGCTGCTTAGTATTGCAACCAGTTACAACATTTGAGGCTTGTCTACCCTACGAATACTCGGCCAGTACAGCTATACCGATATAGCTATGATGGCAGAACCCCCTAGTGGAGATGCAGCGTAAGCTGACAGGAGGAGGAGTTCTGCCAGCACCATTAAACCACCTCCCCAGCCGACATTAGCTTAGCTATGCCAACAGAAGAACTCTGTCTACACAGCGGGGTGGAGGGGTGTCAGCAAAGGTATGTTGGCTACAGGGTATGTCTATTCTTTCTTTGCCAAGAAGCAGTGTGGCAGAGTACAGAGGACAAGACACCAGGAAGGAGACTAGGTTTCCATGCTAAGCTTTGTCACCACCCTCATTGTCTGGCATTAGATAAATCACTCAACCTCCCTGTGTCTAAGACTCTTCATCTCCAAAACAGGGATAATGATACTTACCCACCTGTGCATCATGCATTGAGATCTATGGATGAAAGACATGATCTACATGTGTTGCTAATTATTGTTATTATTTCAAAATTCTGCATTCTTCTTAGAGCTGCATTATTTAACTATCTGATTAGAAACTTGATGTCTCTGAGAAAACAATCACACAATCAAATGAACATATACAAGAAGACCAACACAACAGAAGCTTCTGAACCAGACATTAAGCTCAGCAGTTTGAGCTTTGGCCTGCTAAACCCAGGGCTGTGAGTTCAATCCTTGAGGGGGGCATTTGGGATCTGGGGCAAAAATTGGGGATTCGTCCTGCTTTGAGCAGGGGGTTGGACTAGATGACCTCCTGAGGTCCCTTCCAACCATGGTATTCTATGATATGCCATTAAGTGTTAATAGCTTTTTGGCTACATGGAAGCCTGCATCCACAGTATTAGCTGTGTAAATACACAGGTGCCAGCAACATTTCAACCAATGGAAATTCAGCTACCTCCCCCAGGAACTGGGATGTCAGAGTGGGTGTGCTTCTGCAAAAGCCTCCACTGGAAAAGAAAATCAAACAAACAAATAACAATCCAGGTGGATTTAGAACTCGTGAAAGGTGCCAGATTTCCGAGAAGAAGGCAAGGACCATGGGCCATGGCAACGCAAGCCTCGGCAGGCTGCCCATCACTGTGCTTCACCCTGACCCACAAGGAACCAGCTAAAGCTGAGGGGATATCATATAATTCCATCTCCGTGGTTCAGACACTCTTTTGTCCCTCTGCTGAGACTGCCAGGAAGAGGGTTCAAATCTCATTCTTTTTGCAGAGAACACCACCCTTTATACTCTCAATTCCATTCTATTCCAAATTCCAGTCGATTAGAAAAACGTGCTTCACCCAGCAACAGTAGCACTCACCCTCTTTTCCCTTCCTTACCGCCTTCTCCATTCGTGTATCGGCATCCCTTCCACCTCTTTCCTCGGCATTCGCCAAGCCCACAGCCACACCCCTCCCAATCATCTTTCTCCAAAGACTGTCTGTGGCTAAACGGAACAGGGCCTGTGTACCCCTAATGCTGCCCTGCACTGCCCGTAGCCCCCTCAAACGATAAACTTCTTTTTCTGCTTCTTCTGTCTTCTGGGAGTTTGCAGAATTGTTTAGAACAGGCCAGTTTGTGATTGTTTAGCACAAGCCATGCTTGGAGTGCAAAAACCAGGGATTCGTATCACATGCTCCCCAGAAGGGACAGGGAGGGGAAAAACATCCATGAACATAACAAAAATCACAACGGATTTCCACTTCCAAACACAGCACACATCACATGATCAGAGTGAAACTCTTCAAAATGCTGCCACTGCTGTTGCGAATGAGGATTTTGCAGTTCATGTGGGGAAAAGAAAGAAAACAGGCAGCTAAGAGTTACGCAGGGGTAGCCCATTCTGCTGTGACAGGCCGAAATCTCATCTCTTAAAGTTATCTGTCAAACAGCAATCTCACTTCTTCGGCCTTTGCGGGGGCTGTGGACACAGTGCCCAAGTGCAGTCACACGTGAGGGAGGAGCTACGGTTTGAGAAACTTTGATGATTTGACATATTAGTCAGTGACAGGGGTAGGTCACCTCCTCTAGCCAGGCCTCAGCTTCCTCCTCTCTAAAACGGGGATAATGACTCCTAGTTCCTCAGAGGCAAAGCGTTGTGGAAGTGAAAAGTTCGAAGAACTCATAGAGGGCTTTGATTGCACTTTAATTCCTGGGCACAAGACAGAATCATTTCTCAGACAGAGCTGAAAGCTTCTGCAGCGACTAAAATCAGCTCAGTTATATATAAACTACCTAAAGTTCATTTTTAAAAAATGTTAAAACTGTAGTTCCCTTCATTTGCTCTCACTTACCTCATGTGCCAACGTGCGGCTCTGAAATAACTGCAGATTCTCTCCAGGGTACGGTGTAGAATACCATGGGACAAGTCAGACACAGCGACTGCTACCCAGAAAAGCTCCCGTTTCAGTCCCATTAGGAACTTGAGAAAACTGGACAGATAGCATCTGCATCTACTACTCGTTCTTTCCAGGAGTTACTCAGAAAACAACACCGCTAGCCATTAGAACATCTATGAGTAGGTGGGAGCCAGTCGCCAAGGCCAAGGACAGCAGCTCCTTGTGCATCCGTAAATACTCCAGGAGTGTGAGAGTCAAACGTCACATTCTGCATGTACAAAAAGGCAAGCCTAGCACCCGAGAAGTCAGGGCGCATCACGTTTCCATTAACTACCCTGCATTTCCCAGGTAATTGTGCACACTAGGACTTAATGAGAAATAATGAGCTAGCATGCAGCTCAATGTGGCAGCAAAGAAAACTCATAGGAAAACCTATTTAAATATTTGATTGCCGATGATGGTAGCAAGACTTGTCTCCCCACATCTCACAGCGCACAGCCCAGGAGAAGAGACAAGGACCTCACAGATTATCTGCACCACCACTGCAACATGGGTGCCCAGACTAGACCTGAGCGAGGACCACAGTGGCAGCCTACCAGGGCCTAATTAGCATTGCGTTAGAGACCCAGCATGGTCTCGGAGGATGGAGCGCGTGAGCACTGCGTGGCCGTGGGCAAGTCACAAAACCTAGCTACACCTCTGCTGCCCTGGCTGCAGAATGGAGCTAACAATACTTACCTACCTTGCAGGACTGTGAGGGGAAAGCCTGGCCTTACCTACCACTCACTCCTCCCTTCATGTCATTTAGGGCAACTATCATTACGGTTCAGCCGAACAGCCTCACCACTCCCTAAAACATGAGGGGGAAATGAAGGTGTGAAAGAGAGGAGACAATAAGAAGAACAAGACATTGAACTGCAATGTCATCAAGATGTGCCCATATCTAGGTATCAGCGTAATGTTTTTATCGGGGATCTGAGTGTTTCAAAGCTGTGATTATGTGGCTGTGTAAACTGCCACATCATTGTTGGTCTGGTTTATTTTTAAAATTTGGCACATAACTGTGCTTTGGAATCTCAGCTTTCATTAACACCCATACACACACAAAAAAATTACATCTCCAGCCTTTCCGGTTGTGAAGAAAACCTTCAAAGCACAAAACAAATGGGAACTGGCCCATTTCTTGCCCTGGGTTGGTCACACTGAAGCCCAATCAAGATGCTTGAAACGCCAGCATTGTTAACCGTTCTGGGGTTCCTGCTGCACAATTTCAGTCTAAAGCAGCACATAGGACACCCTTATTTTGTAACCCCTGGTTCTCTTTCTGCTCCAACCCTCCTCGCTCTCTGCTGCTCTCCCTGCATCATGTCTAGAACCAGGGCCTGATCTTGCAATTACATCTGGGCAGGGAGACCCTATTGCACCTATGCATAAACCAAATGAAGTCAATGGGGCGCCATGCAAGTGTAAACAGTCTGCCCATGTGGATCAGATGGCAAGATCAGTACTTTACTCTGCAAGCTCCTCTGGGCAGGGCCCAGGTCTCATTTGTACCTAAAACCCAAACAGTTAATATTGCCATAAATCAGAACTAGCAGCTGCTGCTGGCTCCAGCATGCATCTTGATAGCAGGAGAAATTTAATTTAGTTTTGACAACTTCTGGCCATTTTGAATAGCTGCTTTTCTATTAAAAAGAAAAGGAAATTGACTATTTCCCACCCACCCATGCCATCTCTCTCATGTAAAGGCCACCAAAGCCTTGCAAAGTCTCACTGACTTTATCCAACTTTTACTGCTGTTGAGCGGGATTAGCGTTAATTGAGCTCACCTCACACTAGCCGAGGACTATTCATTAGTCACCAGCCTATAATCACCTGCGTTTTCCAACGCAGCCCGTACATGTATCGCTCGGGTAGCTCGGATAATCCAGGTCACATTTTTAAAATGAAATCTACAAGAAACACACCCACAACCACCCCACCCCCACCCCCCGCCTCCCACCCCTCCAAAATACCCAATTAGTTCAGCTTAGGAAACGCCATAAAAAAGTAATACGCTGAAATTTCCAGTCTAACAAGTTTCTGGTGAGAATATTCCCTACTAGGGCAATGTACTTTTTTTTAAACCACAACCAGACACCACCCTGGGAGTGACAGGGTTCACGGGAGCAAGAGAGCCCCATTCTGGGGCACATGGATTAAGAATTAGGCCCAGATGGGTAGAACCAGGCTGGGTGGTTCCTATAAAGGAAGGACTGCAGGATTAATGGGGAGGGATTGAGAGAGGAGAGCTGCAGCAGGGAGCTTATCCCCTGGAACTTACCCTGAAGGGAGAGGGCAGCAGAAGTGGTGAGGTTCCAGGCAGCTGCTGGAAAGTCTAGAAGCCGCACTGAGAAAGCTTCTACGTTCAGCTTTCTGCAGCTATGTGGGTACCTGGCTTCGAAGCATCTGCAATCGTCTAGACTTCCTCAGTGCTAAGTTTCAGAGTAACAGCCGTGTTAGTCTGTATTCGCAAAAAGAAAAGGAGTACTTGTGGCACCTTAGAGACTAACCAATTTATTTGAGCATGAGCTTTCGTGAGCTACAGCTCACTTCATCGGATGCATCGGATGCATCAGTCCTAAGTGTCACCCAACAATCCCTATGGTGTTTTTCTGCATTGGTGCATCTAGATGCTAAGGCATAGACCAGGGTAAAAGGCTTCTCTAGCGTCAGGACACTAGTAAGGATACCTACACTTTGTCTATATTTTAGCTCCCACTGCAGACAGCACTCGTGCAGAAAACTGCTCACAATATTACTGGGTATAAACCCACTCAGGTTGCTAGCCCGTGCTGAAGCCTGCCACACCTGCATTAGTTTCCACGATATGCTATGCATCCAATGAAGTGAGCTGTAGCTCACGAAAGCTCATGCTCAAACAAACTGGTTAGTCTCTAAGGTGCCACAAGTACTTCTTTTCTTTTTTCTTTTTACGAATACAGACTAACACGGCCGTTACTCTGAAACCTGTCATGTTAGCTAGATTACAGCTGGCGTGGGGATGTCTATCTTTGCTACAATTGCATCTTCGTGTGCAATGTAGACATACTGTTGGCAGCTAGCTGTGCAGTGCTGTTACAGCTTAGAACGCAGCCTCTTGGCTTTCCTAAGTACGGGGAAGGTGCCGAATTTGGGAACTAGAATGAAGAGCTCAATGAATACACACACAGCCAAGAGTCTCTCTCAGTCACTGCATCTGGGAAATCAGAACTATGCCATGGCAATGTCTCCACCTGCTGGCTGAAAGGAGCTTTACCAAAGTGCCTTGACTGGTACAGAAGAACAGAGAATAAAACAAATAATTTGACAGCTCACACTGCTGCTGAAGTGTTATTGAAAGCCTTTCACACTACATTGAACTCTCTCTGCTAATGCAAAAAATTCTGGCAGCAACAACAAACGCTAACTAAATTAGAAGCTATAATGTGCTGGCAGCTGGAAGCAACCTCCACCTAACTTTGTTTTGCGCATGTACAGAAAACCCAATGAGAACACCTGAGACAACATTCCTATTCTGGTTTTCAACGAGTAACATTTGAAAGGGCATGAGATACAAAGTGTGCTCCTGTGGGCCATTCATTAATGGATCAACATTTGACATTCTGGATCAAAAGTCTCTCTCCTCAGCAAAATGTTCATTGTGCATTATTTAGAGATAAGAGTACAGCACAGAGAGGAAGAAATAAGTTGGATTTACTCTGATCTAGGAAAAAAGGGGCTAAATAATTTAGATCAATATTTTGTGTTCTCTGACAAAAGCTGCAATCAATAAACAACTAGTTAGCA
The DNA here is from genome assembly GCF_965152275.1 of Natator depressus. Taxonomy (NCBI): domain Eukaryota; kingdom Metazoa; phylum Chordata; order Testudines; family Cheloniidae; genus Natator; species Natator depressus. Next base: position 77,565,543 of record NC_134243.1, read on the forward strand.
ACCCTAAGAAAAAAATCAAACCAGAGTTTCAAGACGTTTACTTTTCCATCACAATCATTGTCAATGGCAGTAATTTACATGGCTAATACCTGAACCTGAACCCTTCCCGTGCTGTTAAATATCTCTTAGGGCACAAAGAAGGCTCCGCCATCCCTGTCTATCCTGGGCTGCTCTTTGTATGTCCTCTACGTTGTTAAGTCCCATAAGTTTTCCCACTCTGAATGAATTCCTCCAAACACTACTCAATCAGCCCCTTTCACATGTTCTTCCAGTTGCCCAATGGCTCACCTGCCATGGCAGATGGTCTGGCTTCAGTCTTAACACATGTCCCAAATATTTCCGTCTTCTTTTCTGGATAACTTGAGAGATAAGGGATTGTTGAACTCTCTGACAAATCTCAGCATTTGTTATAAGCTCATTCCATTTAAGAGCTAGTATTTTTCTGCGGCGTTTAGACATCTATCTTTCTCTCTGGTGGATTTCCAGCTCTCTCATCCAAACGTTAAAATGGAAATAACATTGAAGTTGAAGATTTGTAATTTAGCCTTTAAGCTTCAGATTTTTCAATGACCAAATCTTGTTAAAGCTGATGAATGCAGCTCCTTGCAATGTGTGAAATTATTTCCTTCTGAACATCCCCATTGGTTTGCACGTTACTGCTGAGGTACGTACATTGGCTCATTTCTTGTATTCCTTTGCTGAGTAATGCTGAGCTGGGATGTAAATTAGATTTGCTTTTTCAAAACTGCTTCTTAAAATCCCATGTTTTTTGCAATGTGGACAGTCTTTCAGTCTTCACTTGTATGCTGGTTGAGCGGTCACTCAGAAGAGCAACATCAACAGCAAAACCTAGACCTTCTGTTGTCATGCCATGCAATGCCTGTTTTGTACCTGTCTACCCTTATTCTCGTAGCAAAGTCAACAGCAATGCCAAACAGGAGAGGTGAAAGAATGCATCCTTGTTTGACACCAGTGTCTATGTCTGAACCATTCACTCAAGCCTGCGTTTACTTTAACTGGGCAAACTTCACCTTGATATAAAGCCTTTTGTTGGCATACCATAGCCTTTCAAGATGGCCCGGAATGAATTGTAATGGGGGCTGTGAAATGCTTTTTTGAAAGCATTCTATGAAGTTTAGGTGATTTTTGCCATTCGATTATTATTCTTAGTGTGAAAATGTGGCTAACCCATGATCTTGTGGGTTGAAATCCAGCCTGCTCTTCCTTTAGATTCACCACAACCACTTCCTTTATTCGACTTAAGATACTACTGCAGCAGACTACCTATCCCTGATAGGAATGTACCACCTCACAGTTATCACAGTCGTTTATGTCATCTTTCTTTGGTATTTTGACTATAATCCCAGGTTTCCATTGTTCTGGAGGCTTTTCCTCATCCTAGGTCTCATCAACTCAAGCTTTCAGCATTTCCCCACTCACTTGGTCTTCACCAGCGGCTTTCTCAAGTTTTAATATTTGTATTGATTTCTTTGTCAAAGTCAATAGTTTCTTTTGACATCGGTCTCTTTAGCACCTCTTGAAAGGACTCTGCCCATCGCTCTCTTTTATCTTTTTCTGTTGTTAAAGTATTTCCTTGTTTACATCATCCTGAGGGCCTGAGGGATAAACTTGTCAAGCAGGACCTTGTTGAGCTGATAAAGTGGTTTCCTATCACTGCCTAATAGCCTACATTATGTTTACAAAATCATTCTTGAGAAGGGAGATTGCAACTATTTTTCTGGTCAACGCGGATGAGAGATTTGCAGTCAGTATTTGATCAGATGCTGGATTTCTTGTGTCCCATTGATCTTCAATGCACATATCACAGAGAGAAAAAGAGGACTTGTGGCACCTTAGAGACTAACCAATTTATTTGAGCATAAGCTTTCGTGAGCTACAGCTCACTTCATCCGATGCATTCAGTGGATGCAGCCGATGAAGTGAGCTGTAGCTCACGAAAGCTTATGCTCAAATAAATTCGTTAGTCTCTAAGGTGCCACAAGTCCTCCTTTTCTTTTTGCGAATACAGACTAACACGGCTGCTACTCTGAAACATATCACCGAGAAGTGCTGACTAAGCAATAATGCATGCTGCCCAGGCAAGTATGTAAATAAGCCGATGCGATGTATTTGCTCTAGTGACACCATGCCTTGCACTGGTAGCATCGCCAGTGGGCATCTGTAACAAGGCAACTTCCTGTGTCTCAACAGGAGTGGACAATCGACCTCAATTGCAGAATGCTCTACAAAACACCGTAAAGGGAATAATACTGGACAATCAAACAAAATGGGGCCTCAGCACAAAGGCATTTGGCTTCCTGCAATGCAGGCCCCATGACGCACCTGTGAACATGCGCAAATCACGTGACAACCCATGCGCAAGCCCCATCTCCTGCAGCGACCCCCAACATTCCAGCTAAACCTCCATCTCTCCGAGCCTCTGTAGAACCGCTCACACCTCCAACACCTGGTTCACTCTGCCTGCTCCCCCACATGTCCATTCCCTCTTAAGTCTCCATCTCTCCTCCGACGCCCGGCATGCTTTCCCAACGCTTTGTCGGGAGCAGAGCTAGCACATGTGGCCGGCAGCGGCTGGAAACTAAAGTAGCCAATGGAACTAACACAGCACAACTGAGTGACTTGGATTAGGAGAACAACTCTGTGTTTCACTTGTTGAAGTGGTTGTGATGTTAGCAGAATATGGAGTGTAACAAGTTGGAAACTCTGGGTTGGTTTGACAAACCCAAAGAAATGTGAGACAAACAAAAGGGCAAAGATTTCCAAAAAGAGCACTTTTAATTCCTTCCTCTGCTAAAACCAGTACATATTTTAGTTTTAAAAAATGTCATGGAAAATTCAATTATCCTCTGGCGACTCAGTGTGCCCAATCTGGAGATTTGATCCAGCCAGCAAGCTGTCATGCATAGGAATTTTAGTCCCGATTTAAGTGCAAATCTCAAGACAGCTTTAAACTATGGGGTCACCACTGATGCTCCCATGACAGATGGCTAACCGAAGCCCTTGTAGGCAATCGAAGAATTTGGCCCAAAATACTTAATAGATTCAGAGGAGACAGCACGAGAAATCCACTGCATCAAGTAATGACCTATCTTGTCACACCAATTAACTTAATTGTCTATTGATTGTTTACTTAAAGATTTGCAAGGAGGCAAAATCCCCAAGTACAGAAGGTAAAACACAAGACAGTTTGTCCCCTTCACATCCTCCCAGTAGTGGCAGTGAATGTCAGGAGACCCCTCGTGGCAGAAGTATCCTGTTCTCAGGCCCTGTTCCTTCCTCATCTATTCGACAACTAATTCTTGAAACGTGATTGCTGCTTTTAACCCATGAAGACTTCCCGAGATCTTTCCCCATGTGGTGATCCATTTTAACCTGCTCATGTCTTGGATTGTAAAATTAAAATGGGGCCAAATCATTCCAACTCCACAGGGACAAAAGCCCAGCAGATCTGGGTAGGGAAGGGGGGTAGGAGCCGGGGTGCACTGCCAATCCTCACATCCAATGCTCTTTTCAGGTGGGCCAGAGAATAAAGAGGGTGAAGCTAGAGTAAAGGTGTATTTCACTGTACTCCAATGCTCCCACCCTCTTGGGTGAGGGAGCTCAAGCACCAGCATTGCACAAGGGAACCCACAGGAGCACAGCTCCATCAGAGCCATGCTGCCCTGGTCATAGTGTTTAAGGCCAGAAGGGACTGGGGGAGTGACAGGAGGCAGTGTGGGGCACAAGTCCCCTGCGTAGCCTCCTGCAGACTGCTGCATCCACAGATTCCATGAGTCAAACCCCTGCCAGCTTCTGCGCTGGAACAAACTTTGCTCCCCCTCACTCCCGAGCCTCAGCGTTTAGCAAACGTGCAGCACCACCAGCACTGACGCAGGAGAGACACGTCTCTTAAATATTAACAACCCTCAGACGATGAATCTGTGTCACTGAATTAAAAAAAAAAAAAAAAAAAGCACAAGACAGACCCGGAGCTTCAATACCTAGGTTACGTTTAAGAGCCAGAGCCAGGTAATGTGGGCCCAAAATGCAGATCTCGATTTTTTTTTTTAATGCACCTAATGTTAAAATCAGGCCACACACTGGGCAACGGGGTACATCATTCCCTCCCCATGATGGGCACTGGGTCATGTTAATCACCCACTACCACGGGCAATGAGGTGCTCAGCCTGCAAGCCTTAGCACTCTTTGAGCAGTGTTGGACTTTTAACAGAAAGCAGATCCATAGTGAATCAACAGGGTTCCCCAGATGTTAGAGCAGGGCAGGCTTTAGCCCAGAAACAGAGAGAAGCCCACACGCATAATAGACACAGAAATAAAAAGTTCACAGGCGCATCTGTAAATTAGGAACGTCACCCATCCACCAACTGCAGGCAAAGGGCCTTGACTCTGAGATCTGCGAATGACAGAGCATGAGGTACATGGAAAAACTAGCATCGGGGATAAGGTGGTGTGTGGAAGACTCCCCCCTCTGCTCGGGACCAAGCCTTGTCATGCAGATTTGCTGTCGACCCACACACAATCAGCAAGTCAAGCCCTGCAGGGAATTTCACTTCTCAGCAGCTGCCACTCTAACAGATTTTTACCTTGCTTAATGTAAACACTGATTAGCTCTTCCCCAGAATGCTAAGCTTTTGTTTCTCTCTAGAAGCCAACAGAACTTGACAGTGTTTGGTTTCAGCAACGCAGCAGGGTAAATGCTGGTGAGGTCTCCTCCCTGACACCAGGAAGCTGTGCACAGAGTGATATTTAGCATCCCTAGGATCCGTAGAGAGCTTCCGGATAGCGCCCGACACATAAAGCTGATCAGAGACATGATCACTATGGATATTATAGAGGAATGAGAGCAAAGTCAGTATTACCACACTGCGGGGCTGAGTACCAAGAATCGATTACCGCACCAAGAGGACCAGACAAAGGGTCAATCCTGCAGACTACCTACACCCTCCACCACCAGAATGAGGCCCAATTTCTCATTGTCTATCCAAAACTAACACTATGTTCCTTGCAACTTTCCTGGCTCTCCTCCCACAATGACCCACATGGGACAACATGGGACAAGCATGCTACACAAACCACTATTTGCTGCTTTTCTACTCAAACGTTTCATGGTAGAGGGTGGGAGGAGGAAAGCAAATCAGAGGAAAACGGAACTTTTTTTAAATGAATAATTTAGAGGTTGAAAAGCTGTACTGCCTAAATGACAATGGGCATCACCATCATTTAAAAACATAAACCAGCTGTAGGTTGATAAATCAGAAATCAACGTGTTTCGGGTTACTGAAGCATGGGAATCAAATAAACGCTATAAAGTTACTTAGGATGACAGAGTTCTCCACACATTCCCAGCCCCTTATGACATTCCCTGACAGATAGACAGGTAAATATCAGTAGTATCCTCCCTTTACAAAATGGGGAAACTGAGGTAGAGCAGTTCAGTGGCCTGCCCAGACCCAAAAGTGTCAACATCAGAGCTCAGGGATTCCTGGCTTCCAATCCTGTGTTCAGACTGTGCTCTCCCTACAAGAAATGGAAAGCACAATAGCGAGAAAGCCACTTGATGCAAGTGCTGATATCACAATAAAACAATGCTTTAGGGTTGTTGTTTTTTTAACATAAAACAAGATTAAAAAAAACCAAATTATAGACACCGGGCCAAGTTCCTCTCCTGAAGGTGACAGAGTTGCGTCAGAGTTGAATTTGGCCTAATATGTGCTAGGCAAGAGCTTATAACAAAGATTTACCATTTTCCCTTTAGTGTTACAGCTGACTGTAAAGCAAACATTTGCTTTCTACAGATACAAAAATGACTAAGATGATCATGTTGGGTTTGTAAATGTTTTGGGTTACCCTTCCCCAGCAGGACTAAGAATCTCTTTCAATTACCCATGCAAAAATCCCCTAACTATAATACTTCCATCACACACACAACCCCATGCAAAAGTTTGGGATAGATTCCAACAACAAATTACAATGAGATTAAATATTAATTCCCATCTTAATTATGGTATCACAGCCATTAAATGCTACAAGAGTGTGCTGAGTACAGGCTGGGTCTTCTCAGAATGCTAAATACTTGCTCTGGTGCAAATCCAGCTGCATTTTGCCTGTGGCTGCTGTGAGCAGCTGTCTTCCTATGGCTGACCATCACCTACGGGGCACACCACTCGAAGATTCCACTATTGTACACGAATGCTATAGTGGCCACGGTACCAGGGGGTCACAATCAAACTTTTACGCACACACACAGGGCAAGCCAGTAATCTATGTCTCCATGGATTTCTAGTGCGCCCATCTCCATGGCATCTGGGTACCAATGTGTTCTTCATCACTGTAGCATTTAAGTGCCATACAATCGTTAATGGAGTCTATCCAAACAACCCTCTGGAAAAAAAGCAGGTACTATCCCCATTTCTTTTTAAGACGGGCAACTGGGACACAAGGGTAAATTAAGTGACTTGCCCACGGTCTCAGCAGAAGCTGAGTTGGGAACTGAATACAGGACTCCCGAGTCCCAGTTCAATGCCCTACCCCCTAGACCAAATGTCCAATAACTGGTATCAAATTTCACTGCAAAAAATAGGAGAAATGTGGAAAGGGTTTTTGGTTTGTTTAAGAGTTTAACTTTTTTTTCTTATTGCTTCAGAGTAACTTAATAGTGGTGGAATAGGAAGGTATAAAAAAAATTAAAAACATGGTGAGGCAAGCTTCTCCGTAAGGAGCTGCAGGGAGAAACCCCGAAACATGCGATTTCCCCACTCACCAGATGCAACAGAAAAGAAAGAGGAACTACGCCAGAAAGGTTTCAGAGTAGCAGCCGTGTTAGTCTGTAGTCGCAAAAAGAAAAGGAGTACTTGTGGCATCTTAGAGTCGGTGCCACAAGTCCTCCTTTTCTTTTTGCGACTACAGACAAACACGGCTGCTACTCTGAAACCTGTCATTATGCAAGGCACTACATTTAGCCATATGGAGTGGAAATCTATCAACTTCATGAAATTTTATTATATATGCCAGAAAGATTTTTACTTTAGAGACCTGCGCTTGGAGGTTACCTACTGATCTGTCAGAAAGACGGTCTGTCACGACAGCCACAGCACAACCGCAGCAAACTCAAGACTGGGAAAGACCTGCACCTGGAAATGAGCCATGTCTGAAATCAGATTATGATGTGCATCAGTACATGGCCTTTCACAAGGGCACTGCAGATGCTACAGGGCTGTAGCACACAATGGAAAACGGAGGCTCCAAGAAGTACAGCTCCCCTCACCCCACCGTGCAAACCAACATTTTCCCACCCTCCAAAAAAGTCGGCAATCAGGTGATGCTACATCAGGGCAGATGAATCTGCATGCAGCTGACGGCCTGCAATGAAGAGGCTACCATGGCAAAAGACAAGACATGTGACCTCTGGGACAATAGCAAGACTGACTGTTCTAGGCAAAGGCACTAAGCGTATTCAGCACGCCGCAGGGCTGCGGAGCCAGCAAGAATGCGACAAGAACAAAACAGAGCGAAAGTTAGGTAATAGAGGAAGAAAACCAGTTCAGAAACCACAAAGGAGATTTTACAACAGACACCAATTACATAAATCTAGATGGATTTCATCTGATCGTTCAGTTGGAAAGCTAGCTCTCTCCCTCCCGCTGCCCAAATGCAAGCTGTATCCCTCTACAGAGCGCCATGTGAAGCAAGCAACACAAACCCCCTTGGCAGGGCCAAGCAAGAATCTTTCAAAAAAACCCTTCCTGGCTCTTCAGGGAAAACTGTATCAAATGAGACAGCAGAAGGTTTTGCAAAATACTGGGCCCAATCCTCAGCATAACTTCATTAAAGTCCATGGGGGAGGATTTTCCCACTTCGGTTTCTTCGTATCTCATACCCCCTGATGCTTGAATTTTGGATTGAAACAAGTGGCCATGGGGTCCAATTCACAACTTTTAAAAAGCATTTCAACCTTTCACAGAATGAATTTGAGATTAAAGCAATTCAAGACTTTTGTTTTCACAGTAAAACCCACCTGCTGACCATACACACACACACACACACACACCCCACCACCAAAACCACCAACTTCACTTCTGAACCTTTCTCCACATTGTGCTGTATATTTCTGCACTGGGGTGAACCAGCAAGTAACAATAGTATAGTAGAGGTCATTTTTTTCCAGGCACAACAACAAATAGCCAATAATTAAAAAACAAATTTTGACTATTCTCTTTACACTGATTTCAAAAACTGGGCAAGCCACCATTACACATCCTAGAGAGGGAATTCCAGATTCCTTCTTGAATCTTGTTTGAAAACTAAAGTTTCAACCCTTTAAAATCATTATTATTGATTATAATAAGTATTGCAGTGGTACCCAAAGGCTCCACCCATTGTGCTGTTTGTTCAACATAAGAACAGCCCTACTGGGTCAGACCAAAGGTCCATCTTGTTTTCCGACAGTGGCCAATCCCAGGTGCTTCAGCGGGAATAAACGGAACAGGTAATCATCGAGTGATCCATCCCCTGTCACCCACTCCCAGTTTCTGGCAGCCTGAACACTGCTCTCCATCACCTCCCTCATCCTCTGCCTCTCCCCTACACTTCTCCTGCCATCTGCGCCTTTTCTGCCATACAAACACACAAGGAACCATGGCTCCTGACCCAAAAATCTGACAAGTTAATTTTGAAATAAAAAACTACAATCTTGTACCATGAGCACTGTCTGGAGCTAAAAGTTAAGGCCACATGCTCCAGAGCATCTAAAGAGATGCTCCCCTTGGATGACAATGGGCAACTTTCCTGTACCATTGTTCATTTACACACACAGCAACAGTAAATTTTGTGAGCATGCAATTCTGCACCTACATTATGCAATAATCTGGCCCTTAAAATAGCATCAGTAGGATTCAGCGTCAACTCCCAGTATAGACAACAAGAGCAGTCCACATCTCTCAGGGTTAATACATCCCTGCATCCACCCACTCATATTAAAAAGGGTTATCTTTGCAACTTTAAGGGCTAAAAACTTTAATAAATGGAAACTTCTACTCTGCTGAACCTGAATTCATCAGAGGACTGAATAAATACATGCAGTGAAATGGGCATGACGCTCCTGGTTTAAATCTTTGTTTTGTGTGTTTATCTTAAATCAAAAAAAACCTAAGTCGAGCAGACATTTAACACACATGCTATTGCAACAGTGAAGTTGTAGCAACCCATGCCTTTCTAATACTTTTTCAGAGATGCAGTTAAACGCTTAAATGGGCAAGCGTACACATTGGAAGAAGCAATGCATCCAAAGGTCCACAATGTGAACGAACCTTGGTGAAAGCTTCTGTGGTTAAACACAGAGTCAAGGATTTAGATCCGAGAGATGTGTACGTGAACACGTGCGCACCGCTCATTTATGTAACCAATCCCTACAAACAGGGGAGTGACTGGTATGTTTATTATTGGATTACTTGATTGATCAACTAAATATTTGCTAATATGGTAGAACTAAGAAACCTGCATTGGTAGGCAGTAAGCTAGCGAAGTGAAAAGTAAAGTCATGGCGCTTTTTTTTTTTTTTTTTAAGGTATAAAGAGGTACCTGGGCCTGACTGGAAGATATTTGGAGCAAGATTTCACGCTCACCAAGAGGTTCCCATTTGAAGAAGGGAAGCTGTTTCCATTAGCTACACAAAGCTTTATGCAGAGCTTCCCCTGCTTGAAAATTACACCTGGATGTTTTGCCGAGCATCACAATGAGCATGCACAACGCGACCGCCTTGCAGAGCCCCGCGGGAGCACCCACTGTGTCCCCACTAGCCAGGAGCTGGCATTTCAGGCCCAGACCTTCGGAGTCGGCCAGTGGCTGCATCAGAAATGCGGATTTGAGTTCTCAACGCCCTAAGATCCAACCAGCAAGTTCTCCTCCGCAGACAGAAAGAGATCTCATGCTATGGAGGCAAGGAACAGCCTAATCTCAGAGCAGCCTGAACACTGCTCTCCATCAATCCTCCCTCATCCTCGCCTCACCTGGCCTCACCCCCCTCTCTCTCGCGCCGCCTGCCCCACCCCTCCCCTCCCCTCAGTGCTGAGCCGCCAGAGGGAAATGGCCCCTCTGAATTAGCCCACCCAAATCTAGAGAGGAGAGGCCAGGGCTCCCCTTGTGATAGGAGCCCAGCAGTAGCACTGGACCCTGAAACCCAGCTAGCCTGGGAGCCCCGCTCAAGCCTGGCTCAGACCCGAAGGCTGGGAGATGACCGGGGTGGGCACAGGGTTGGAGGGGGGGGGCAACTGCTCTCCCTGCCTTTGGGGCACGTGGCTTCCCCCCACCCCCCAGGCCCACAGACAGAGGGATTCCCCCTCCACAGCCTCCCCCAGCGCTGGCCAACGGGGCAGCTCCCACCCCAGGGCGCAGCTGCTGCTCTTCCCCTTGCAATGGCTGGGGCAGGCAGCAAAGCACGTGGCTGGAGCAACACCCCCCCCCCCCCAAAGCTCCAGGAGAGACACGGGGGGCCAGCAGCGCCCCGGGGCACAGGCCTCTTCTCCCCTGGTCTCCCTGCGGGGGGAATGGGCTGCTGCCAGGAGTCCAGCCCCGCAAAGCAACCCCCCCCCCGGGACCTGCAGCCCGGGCTCCCCCCCGCCCTCGCCCCGACACGCCTGGAGGCAGCGCCCCGCTCCGGAGGGAGCCGCCCGCCCGGGGGCAGCACATGGCCCCGAGCGGGCTGCGGGCACCGCTCCGAGCTCGCCCGCCCGCCCAGCGCAGCTGTAAACGCGGGGTGGGGCGGGGTGGGGGGGCCAGTAAATTACCCCCCCCCCGCGCACGGAAATTAACTCGGGATCTGCCTGGCCGGGCGCCCCCTTCGCATCCCAGCCCGGCCCCGCGAACTTTTTGCAACACATTGTGTCCGTCCGTCCGTCCCCCGGCCCCGCGCCTGCCCCATGCCCCAGCCCCGCCGGGCACCAGGCGCTGGCGAGCCCGGCGGGCTGTTTCCCCGCTTCCCCGCCGCGCTCTCGGGCTGGCCCCGCTGGCGGGCGCAGCGGCCGGGCCGCCCGGGCACCGGGGTCGGGAGCGGCTGCCGTGCCGTGCCCGCAGCGGCCGGGCTCGCTCTGCCGCTCCCCCAGAAATCGTCGCCGCGGCTCACAAGCCGGCGAATGACCCTGGCAGGGCTCCGGCAGCCGCGCGCGGCTTCGTGCCCCAGCAGCAGCCCCCCGGGAGGTGCAATTCCCCCCCACGCCGGGCAGCTGCCTTATTTTATGGTGAGGTGCACGCTCCTATTGCCAGGCGGAGAAGGAAGGGAGCGGAGCGGGAGACAGAGCCTTCCCCAGCTCTGCACTAGCCCCCTGGGTTGCTTGCTCAGAGGAGGAGGGCAAGGGGCTATCCCCCTAAATACAGAGTCCTCCCCCCCCCCGCCCGCAATCACCCACACCCTGATCCCCCACCCCTGCACACAACACACAAAAGAGAACCCCAGCACCATTGATTACCTTCCACAGCCAGGACACAGAAGGTCAAAGAGAAAAAACAGAGACAAAGCAAGTCCTCCAGCGCCATGTAAACCCTTAAAATCTCCGGGGGGGGGAAAGCAGGACTCTTTGAATGTCCAGAAGAAGAACATTTAAGAGGGGAGCTGAGTCTCCCTCCACTCCATCGCCATCTTGTGTGAATATTAGAGACTATGTGAGTTGCTTGCTTGCACACATGCACACACACACACACACACTCAAGTCCCACTTTAGGTGTCCACTAGAGACGCCTGAACCTCTGCCAACAACCCAGCGCACACACACCCCTTTCTGTTTCTCCATGCAGCAGCATGCTGGAAGCTTTGAGGGAAACAGATTGGTCACTCCTTGCTGAAGAGCCCAGCTCTGTGTGCAGGGTTAGCAAACAAGAACCAGAGCATGACAAAAATAAAAGGACTGGTGGTGGGCTCTGTATTTCTTTGTGGGTCTGGAGAAGAGGAAGGGTCAGCTCCCGCTTGCACACCCTGCCAGTATTTAGCAAGGCTGGGTGACCCAGAAGAGTGCTATTTTAAAAAAAATAAATGAAGGACTATGTATTTATTCATTCAACAGGTTGCTAAGAGCTTCAGGAAGTCTGACTCTATCCTCCCTTCCCCCCAAGAATATGTAGGATTTGAAGGATAAAAACATTTCACCCTTAGCACTTTTCCTCTTCAAAGTGTTTTGCAAACACTAATGGGGAAGTGGCAGGTCAATTTCAGTCCCAGATTAGAATATTTTTGGAGAGGGAAATGGGAGCACAGTCCATCCTTTACAAAAAGATTGCCCAAGAAATGCTACCGGGAGGGAGATAGATAAATAAATATTTATGGGGAAACAAACATTTCCCTGCAAAAACCCAAGCGTTGCAATATTAGGCTAGCACACACAAAAATCTCAGAGATTAGAAACAAACTGAGGGTTGAACCTCAGCCAAACTGACCCAGAGGGATCTGATTACAGGATAAGGGGCTTCATTTTATTCGTTAGGCAAGTGCCCACTGACTTGAATGGGAGCTTAGGGCAGTAAGGACAGAGATGTCATTGAGCAAGGACCCAGGCCTTTGGCATATTGGACATAAACAGTGTAATCAAGTACCTGCTATTGTAGATAATTTTGTTAAACAAGATTTTGAACCCAACGTTTCTCCTCCTGTCACCTCCTAAGTGCAGCTGTGGGGCAGGTTACATCAATGCTCCAGTTACAAGCTAGGTGCCACATCCAGTCGTATTTCCCAGTGGGTGTATTCACCCTATTCTCTTTTTAAGGGTCACCCCCTAGTCCCGCGCTATCTACAGGAGCGGAAGACTTGCTAGGCAGCCGAAGAAGCGCACAGGGTGGCTGGAGCTGTGGGAAGAGGAAGATCTGCACCCTGTGGAGCTATAAGGCTGAGGTCCATGGGGACAGCTTTTTCTTTACTATGCAAAGGGGTTTTGAGGGGGCAGAGCTGGTGGATCCATGTCAGTACAGATCCACTTACATTCCCCCTACACACACACACAGAGCGGAGTGGGGCAGGGGCCAGCAGCAGTCACAGAGTAGCCCTGCTGCTCCACAGGCCAGAATCCCCCTCCTCCCCGCGAGCCCTGGCTAGATTTGGACCCAAAGATCACGCAAATGTGAGAAGCACTGACTATACCTGGTATAAAAAAAAAATCTAGGGATTATAGTTTGATCAAAATTGGAGCTGCCGGCCTGAGCTGGAGCCTCGAATCACCCCCCCCCCCACCTGGAGCAAATCCACATCCAAACTGGGCCAGTCATTAACCACGAGCTCCACTTGCCTGGGTGCAGGTTTGGGTTCTTAGTCATTTGTCTCCTGACTCTTTAAATGTTGGTGATGTGCAGCCCACGAGTTACAGCTTCGGTTGCTTTTGGAATAAAATGCATCGTGTGACCCATCCTCAGCCTCGGGCTATGAAAACAGGGGCAGGGCTCATTTGGCTGTTTCTCCAACCCTGCTCAGCAGTGGAAATGATAAAGTGCTCTGGGAGCACTGAGAGAGGCTGCAAAAATACCGCGGCCTCCATAGCTTGGCAAATAACAAAGAGTTATTTCAGCACACACAAGTGCAAAGCCAGGCAGGTGCATTTCTGGCCCAGGAGAGGGATAACATCCCAGTGTCTCCTTTGCCCTCCAGCAGGCTGAATGAGGTCGCTATATAAAAACAGAAGGCATTCATCTCCAAAGCGGGTAGGAGACTGAGTGCTGTGGGCTAGGAAATAGGGAATACGTTGCCTAGTGCAGAGAGATGTTTTATCACGGCAGTGTGGAAAGCACAGAGATCTGACCACACTGGAAATAAAACTCCTTCATTTACCAAAGAACCCTCTTTAATCCAGATCTTTCTATTTATTAGCTTGTTCAATGAACTATGAAAACAGAAAGGCTGCACGTGGGAAGCAAGTTGCCCATGTTTACCAGTTATGCAATTTTAACTTTGCACTTGGCACTTAGTTACCAGTTACTGACAGACTGCATGAGCCAACAGTTCAGAGCTAGGGCTGGAGAGGTGAACATGGCTTTCAGGCATGCATTAGAGGTGGGCCATAAGGTTCTGATCCAATTCTCACCGTTCTCAGGGCCCAGCTCTGTTGTGTATTAGAGCTACAGTATATCTTGCTGGACAACAGATTATAATGAGCCCACATTCCTTTGTCTGTTTGACAGCACAGTTTTGGTTAGGCTAAGATTTTCTAAATATTCTTGGGAGTTGGATCCCTAAATCCCACTGGCAGCACATGGGAATTGAGAGCCTAACTCCATTAGGCTCTTTTTGAAAAGCCCAGTCTTCAAAACAGCAACAATACAACCAGAACTAAAATGGTGCAGATGGGATAGGCTTTACGTGGTGAGATTAATGGCACTTCGTTAGTATAAACTAGTGAAATGATTCAGGACTATTAAGAGGAATTATGGGCCAAATTCTGTGCTAATTCAGGCAGGTGCATCAATCTATGCACCTGTCAGATAATCCACACCCAGCAGCAGGAGCTAGGAGTTAGCTGGTGTATTTGGGCTCTACTCCAAACCCACAGAACTACGGGCAGGTGTGCCAGGGCCAGGCCTAGAGGCGTGGTCTGCATCTAAGTGAAGCTAATGACAGAAAAGTAATACCAGAGAAGAGTCCATATTGTTACACAAGACCTGGCTAATGACACCTCATCCACATTGGTCATCAAGATCACAGAGGAAAATCCACCCACTGAGGTCACCAGCACCAGGGCTAAGCTGGAAGGGGGTGGCTTTGGTTGAAGACTCTGAAGATGGGTTTGGTTCTGATTCTGCTTCTGGTGTGACCCTAGGTGAATCATTTCAACGCCTCAGTGTCCCGTTTTGTAAAACGGAAATAAGAATTAGGGCTAGGTTGCTGATTAAACTAAGTTTTCCATGGAAAGGGTCTGTTCTTTGAAGAACATTTAAACTTTTCATTAAAAAAGATATTTTGGTGTTTGTTGTTTCAACTAAAAGAAAATTTTCCATGCCAAAAACCCCTCCATTTTTTAACCGGCTTTAATAAAATAATAATAATATTTCTTTTTCCCTCTCTTTGCCTTCTCTGTCTATTAAATTGTAAACAATTTGAGGCAGGGTCTGTCTCCTACTCGCGTCTGTACAGTGCCTCGTGTTCTGGGGACCCTACACACTCGTGGTATACAAACAAATGCCACCTGGGTGTAAGGAATCAGAATTCCAGGGGTGTTGCTGACCTGGAGCATCCTCACCCACAACTGGCCGTTTGCTAAGTATAACACCAAGGCCCCCCTGGCATCAGCATGGACAAGGTGATCTCAGAAGGAGTCACATTAACTTGGGCCCAGCTCTTGCAGGATTTATTCAGGCAAAACACCCACTGAAGTATGACCAACAGAAGCTGGCCCTTACTGACTCCAGGTGAGAAGTTAACCTCTCACAGGTGGGTTGTAGCTAGCTCAACAGGCCTAGGGCTGTCCTACTCCTTTTTAAACGAATCGTTGTGGTGTTTCCAGACAGACAGAGGAAGCCGGAAGGAAGAACCATTCCTGCTGCGCTTCTCAAGCATCAGATGTTCTCCTCCCCACAAGCAGCAGCTAATAGCAAACTCCAGGAACAGAACAGTGCCACACCTTCCCAGGTGCTGATATTTCTGCTCCAACACTTATTAGAAGCAAGAAGCCACGTTAATTTACGGCAGAGCGTCTCAGATGTTTCCAGCAGGAACTTTCCGTTCCCTTCAGCAGGCAACTTCGCTCAACCTTTCAGTATCTGCAGAGCCTCAGGTGTTTTTAGCAGAGAGAGACTCTGGATGATACAGAGCAACAGCAGCAGCCCCAGGTGTTTGTTCCCCACGTGGGAGACATTATTGCTGCGCTCCAAAAAATCTGCAATAATTCAAGTATAAGAGCAATAAATCTCATACAAGCCTCCTGGTTTCCATAAGATCCTAGCTATGGAAAGAGCAGAAGGGAAATCCTGCCACAAGCCTGATGGAATCATAAAAGCGTCTGTAAAGTTACCAAGCTCAGCACGGCTCTCACAGAGGCAGCTAGAATGCAGCATTTGGGGTTCTGTCCCTTTTAAAGTGTCGTCTCCGATTTTGTGTTGCTATAAGACACAAGAAATGGACGAACAGCGATGGTCTGCATTCGAGAGGGGTCGGAACCCAAACCCTGGACCCCAACACCCCAGAGATGGGTCAGAACCAAAACATTTCTAAGCTTTTAATGCAGGTCTGCACTTAGTAGCTCTAGTCGATTTCCAATCTATGAACAATTATAAGCAGTGGCAGGAGAGGCCCTAACTGAAATCAGCAACCCATTGTGCTCTGCACTGAACAAATGCACAGCGGGAAACAGTCCCAAAGAGCTAATAATCTGAAGAGAAAAGACATACAAGGCAAAACGACTACCCACATTTCACCGACGAGGAACCGAGGCACAGAGTGACTTATGGCTTGTCTAGATGGACACTACACTGGGAAATTAGTTTGATATAACTACATCACTCAGGGGTGTGAAAAATCCACACATGCCCAAGCACACAGGTAAATGACCTAACCCCTGATGTAGATAGTGTTAAATCGACGGGAGCATAAGTACTGTCTTTCTTAGTTGCTAGGAGGTGCTCAACCTCCACTCTACCCCAGGCTCCATCCTCACTCCACCCTTACCTCAAGACCCCTTCCTGCCCCTTCCTGCACCCACCCTGCCTCTTCCTGACCCATTCCACACACCCCCAGTGCATCCTGCCCTCACTCCGCCTCCTCCCTCCCCCAGTGCCTCCTGCACACCATGGAACAGCTGATTATGGTGGGTGGGAAGCGCTGGGGGAAGGAGAGGGAGGAGCTGATTGGTGGTGCCGCTGGTGGGAAGGAGGCTCTGGGGGCTAGGGGGTGGAGGAGACACTGCTAAGCACCCACTGTTTTTTTTCCCCATGAGTGCTCCAGCCCCAGACCACTCATTGAGTCAGAGCCTCTGAACGGGAGAATTCTCCTGTCAACCTATCACCTCTTGAGGAGCTGGAGTACCTACGCCGATGGCAGATCTCCTCCTGTTGGCATAGGTAGCATCTTCACTGAAGTGCTAGAACGGTCCTGCTGCAGTGTTTTAAGTGTAGACACCCTCAGTAAAGTTAAGGTGAATTAACTAAAGAAGTATACTTAAAGCACATCAAACCCCTGTGTGAATGCTCTCGTCCAGAAACAAAGTGGCTTTCATTTGCTTGATCTTAAGTCCTTTTGAAGGAGGATTAAGCCTCTTTACTTCTGAATGAGGGCAGCCACATGGGAGTTTAATGTGGTTTAATGTCAGTTACTTTGTCTTAGGGCTAGTCTACGCTACCGCGTGACACCAATGCCGCTGTGCCGCTGTAGTGTGTCTGGTGAAGACGCACCATGCTGACGGGAGAGCGCTCTCCCACCGGCATCATCGCTCCACCTCGGTGAGAGGCGAAAGCTGTGTCGGCAGGAGAGCGTCTCCCGCTGGCATATCGCAGGGTAGACACCGCTTTAAGTCGATGTAACTTACATTGCTTGGAGGGGTAGTTGTTTCACATCCCTGAGTGATGTAACTTACATCAATTTAAGCGGTCTTGTAGACCAGCCCTTAGCTTTCCCAAGTATCCCTGTGTACGCAAGTCCTTAGTGACTCACCAAGGTGGTCTCTGGCTGAGATAGGAAGTGAACCCAGGGCTCTGGAGTCATAGGCCTGGTCTACACTACAGAATTAGGTCTCTAAGTCGCTGCCCACTGACCTATTTGTGCATGTATCTACGCTCAAATTTGTCTCCAGCTGACATCAGTGCCCCATTAAGGCAACATAGTAAAACCACCTCCCCGAATGGCATTGAGCCATGGTCAGCCTACTGAGTTTGATGCGTATAGGCATGGCATGAGTCTAGCGCCTTAACCACAAAACCATTCTTTCCCCAGCATGACTCAACTCCTCACCAGCTTTGCTACATTTCTTTGACCCAAGACAGATCCGCGATGCTCAGTCTTCTGGGAGAATGAGTCCATCTGGGAACGTTACCCCATGGGGAGTGGGGGAACAAGGGAGATCGTCCTTGCCAAAGTTATTCCAAGCTGGTGGTGGCTCATGGGCTACAGGAAACATTCATAGAAATGAGAAGTGTCCGTGCCCTCCTGTTCTGTATGTGTGAACAATGCCAAACGGAGAGCAGCTGCTTACATTTAATAACATGCCTTGTGTAAGTGAGCAACACAGTAAGCAATTTGCTCAACAACCCAGGGACATCAGGACAATTCTGTACAACAAAAAAAGAAAAAGAGAGGGGGAAAAGCCATTTGATAGCCAGGCCCTAAGGGAGTCTCTACATAATACACATTCATTTCATTATGCTTGCCCTCATAAATATTTATTACGCATAATACCTCATCATTCTTCCTAGAATGGGTGTTGCATTATTATTATTATATACAGAGGAGGCTTTCCCTGCTCTCCTGGTCCTCAGCCTCCTGCTATGCGCTGTCCCCTTCTGCAGCTGTAAGTCGGGAAGAGGGGAGTGACATAATAGTATGAAATGCCACCTAACAGTGGACTTTATGGCTACACAATTGCAGCTGCATTTTTAGGGGGACAGGTAGGGCAGAAGGGGAAAATACTGCAAATGTAGAAGTCCTGTCTTTAAAATATGCTTGTTGCACGGTACCTTTCCGCAAACTAGAGCCCCGCTCCCACAATCTGATCCTCAGGTGCAGAATCTTATACCCCTGCGGCCCCTTGCACAGATTCAACTGTAGCACTGAGCTGAAGCCATGGCCTTTGGCATGGGCAAGCGTCAGACCCTGACGTAGGACAAAGTATGGCCAAAGAGAATTTTAAATACCAACGTCATACTGAGCTATTTTTATATAAAAAAGATAAAACCATTCATATTACATTCTAAAGATGAGGGGCTTTATTTGGAAAGTTACACCAAAACAAATAGGTTTAAAACTCCCTGCACATAAAATACATGCCCTTTGATTTGACTTATAACTGTAGCATTTATTCTGCTATCTGGTATTTTCTAAATGCAATGAATCCTTACTCTCATGAGTTACTCAGTGGGACTAACTACACGAGGTAGGATTTGGTTCTGCAACTCCTAACTTGCCTTATTTTCTATACAAAGAGACACCCTCAACTGATTCATTATTTAAGATCTGACAAGACTACTGGAGTGGGCTGGATGGATTAGTGAAAATTAAATTCACAAAAATTATGCAGGATTTATAGAAACAGCACATACTGGGTAGCTTTTAGATTCACCTCCTCTGTTTCATTTCAGTCAGTCTCCTGTACTGTCATATTAGTTCACTGCCTTTTTCTAAACAACAGGTTCACTGCCAATACAGTAAAATACATTTTTCTGGACACGTCTCAGTATATTATGTGGCAGTTGGATAGAAACTTGTAAACAGGCATGATTATGAAAAATAATATTTGCTCAATGTTAAAAAAAAATAAATCTGTGCGCTTTACCCTGCAGCCCTTTTTCGTGTGAGTGGTCCCACTGACGTCTCGATCTGTTGAGTTGTCCAACTTTCATACCTGGCTAAGAAACTTACTAACCAGGAGTGGTTTTCAGTGTAAACAACACATGTGACATCAAGGAGTTCTGCACAGGGGGGGCTGCCTTCAGAAATAACAGTCATGCGCCTTTGTGCTAGGAAATGTGTTCATGTGCCAAAAATTAAGATCTGTTCCTGTGTTTCATTAGGTGTACAAAGCTTATGGCAAAATGACGTGCCTGGGAAAATATAGTCAAACCACTAAAGAGGTTTAGAGTATGTGATCATGTCGCCCTCTAGTGGCTGGCCTTAGAAAATATAACAACCAGCTACCACAGGAGTAACTAACTGCTGTAGCTCAAAGGGTAGAACTTTGTGCTTTCAGTGCCTATAGTCTTGGGTCTGATCCTGCTAATAAACGGAGTGCCTAAATATACATGGCTACATTCACACCCTTGGTTTGGCTTCAGCTGTTAATACCTCAGAAGCAAAGTTTGGGCATGAATGAAAACACTCCTGAACTTTGGAAAAGTTTGGATCTGGATCTGATCTCTCTATATACTGGAGCTAGCTACAATCCCAGATCCCAAAACTCTGTAAGAATTTAGATTTGGAGAGCGATCTGAATTTTGTGCCTCTGGTCTCTACTCAGAAGCCAGGCCCACTCTTGCGCCTGCCTCTTCTGAGATGCATTTAATTTAGACACCAAAATTTCCGCACTTGCTGCATATTTCACAAAGAATTCTAGCCCATTTTGGTCTATTCCTGCAGTGAAAACAGCAGAGACTTGATCCCAGTCTTTCTTATTCCCCTGTCTCTTTGAGACAGTTCCACAGGTTGGCACTAGGAAGGACACTAGGGTTGTGTAGATTTTAGCACACAGGGTTTCACAGTGTCATTTGGAAATAACAGTTTTGCATTGAAAACCTTTCACCACGTCTTCTGTGCCCTCCTTGTATGATGAAGGCTATTCCCACCTATCTGATTGCTCTACAAACCTAAATAGATGATGATCTTATTTATGGATTACTGACCACAAGCAAGAAAAGCTTTGCCCTATTGTCAGCCCTACAACATTAGGTCTGCTACAAATAATGCATCATTGTTCAGTGTTGGTTTATGGTTTAAGTTCCAATGAGCATCATGGGCCAGCAGACTCAGCAAAGATGAAGGCAGCATCGAGTAACAATAAGAGAAATAATATCATTTGATGAAGAGCATTAGCGAAATATAGCAAAACATTAAAACATCTCCAGAATTATTTTCATGTAAACGTCTTCATCCAGAGATCTGTTTATCCCTTTCATTTAGAAACACACAAATCTATGATTACCCTACCATTTTCATTTTTCATCTCTCTTTTGCAAGCCAATTTGATTTCCTATAAACACTAATTAACACAAGAGGTCATAACCGTGACCAGCAGGCAGGACTGCCACGCAGCATTAAGAAACGCTTTTGAAACAGATCTAAAAGTTCCACTAGGTCTGAGAAATCAGAGAAGTCTCAACAGCTTCCCTTTGAACTAGCCAATTAAAGTGTCCACAAATAAAGCTATTGTTTTACATCTGCTTCCTCTGCTGGCCAGAGATCGTTAAGAGACCATTGCCTCTGATTGGTCCATTATTCCTCCCATGTTAGATTTGCTTAGGGTTTTCAACACTGTTCTTCTTCATCTCCAAACTGGGGTGGGAATAAGAATATCCAAAATGTTTGTAAGGCAAATATCTACAGCTGTAATACTAGGAGACTGTTTCATGCTAAAAGTGAAGTCTATGGGGAATTTAATTTCTATCTATTGAGCTAAAAGGGTCGCTACTATCGACATCTCATAAGTTTTCTTGGAGACAATTATTGATAGCCCAAAAGAATGAACCACAAAGCCAGTTTCTCTTTGGATTAATAAGATTCCCCTGCCCTCTTCTATTGGGTATTGCATAGATAGCCAATCACTACAATAACCTCCCGCCTGTAAAGAAAGTCTGTTTCATAGCACATGTACCACAGAGGAATTAATTGGCTCAGGGAACCTAGTTATATATGCAGAAGCGCTTGGATTGTGGACTAATTCATTAGTGACCAACAGTCATGATTATCTGGTGGCCTCTTTGTAGGGGATGAACAGGAGTCCACATCAGACCTAGAACTCAGAACTCTTGCTTGCAGACTCAGCGGAAGCACCACGGATAGAATGGTCAACAGAAAATGAATTCCATTCCTAGTCATAGAGCTCAGGATTCGGACAACAGATTAGTGGGAGTGTATGGAGAAGCTGGAACTACAGCTGTGTATGTTCTGCAGACAGAGAGACAGCATCCATCTCCACTGCTTTCAGCCCAGCGCTTCTCATCAAAAGTAAATTGTTCCTTAGACACTCGTCCAGCCTCTAGTTTGTCTGGCTCATAAAGGAAATATCAACAAGAAAGCATGGAAATCCTCATGCACAATAGAACAGACCCCAAAGTGTGCCTGATGAGACATGTCACACTTACACAAATGAAATGAAACAAAGGGAGAGAAAGAACAATATCAGCAAACACTTTGGGCAAACAAATATCCTGCCTGGTACGTGTTATAATCAATGGTGTTGTTCATCCCAAAACTCAAGACCTCCCGAGCATACAGCCTAGTGTATCAAACTGCCTCAGCGGAACTGGCTTAAAGGAATCGCCCTGTTCTGGTCATTTCCAATGTCTAAAAGAACCAATAAGATCAGAGGTGGTGATGGTGCCAGCGTGAGCTGAGGAGTGAGACCGTACTCAGGATTCATAACACAACAAGAAGTGTAAATATTAGCTGCTGGAAAGGAACGTCACTCCACATCACCTAGACAGCAGCAAGTTATCCTACCCAGGACCGGCTCTAGGCACCAGCAAAGCAAGCCCGTGCTTGGGGTGGCACAATTCCTGGGACAGCATTCCAGCCCCCCCCCCCTTTTTTTTTTTTTTTGCTTGGGCAGTTGCACTCTCGGAGCTTGGGGCGGCCCTGATCCTACCAAGGGGAGAAAAATCTGAACGCCGGGGGACACCAGGCGGTGCGTGATGCTAACAAAAGCCATTAATTCACTTGGGAAATGGTGTAAGAACATCAAATCCCCATGGAAACGTTGCTATAACATTGCCAAGTTCAGAATCTGCCGAGCTCACTGCCTCATCACACAGCTACACAAAGGCTTTGGCCAGATTTTAGCCATCAGTGCCCAGCCACCAGGGTAGCTGTCCCAGAGCAAACCCTTAGTGTAGACAGCGTAAATTGCTATGAGCCACCGTTTGCACTGGCATTGCTTACTTTGTTTTCTGGCCCCGTACAAACAGCAGCGCTGCCTCTCTGAGCTGGTGCCATAACCAGGGCAAGGGCCGTTATACAGAAGGCTTTAGTTACAGTTTCAGACCTTTCATCCACCTCCATTTTTATTGGGGGCGCCTCCTTTGCAGGCCATTTTTGGCTCCCGCCTGCCCTCCCCCACCATCCACCAGCTGAGCAGATCCAACCCCCAATGAGAAATCTCCACTTCATTAATGTACTCTTTTCCTCTGTCACTTACCTCCTGCCTGGTGCAAGCTGCACATGAATGGGCCTGGGATTTAATCAGATTAATTAAGTTGCAGTCGTATTACTTGTAATTTAAATTATCTGAGGGCTTATCCAAACCAAGTGATTTATGGCCCACATCAGTCTAATTAATACCACCATCTCTTAAAATAAAAACCTAATAAATTAGTTTATTATATGAATGTAAGATCAATTTATTAGCTGTGGGTCTCTTGTGACCTGGCCAATTTGAGGGAGGTTTTACAGTCCTGCTGGCAAAGGGTCTTTTTTTCTCCCCACTTTCACCATTTAAAATGTATATGTTAATTGCAGAGGGGGGAACATATCTAGCTAGCAAACCACTACACAAGCCAAGGGGTCGCAGAAGGGTTACTTCACACGCATTCTGTGGTTTCTATAATTGCAAGTACCCACAGGAGTATAGTCTAGCCAGCTTTTTCCAGTCAGAACGTACATGGGTCTGTGTATTTGATATCAGGCAGCCTGTACCAGTAGTTAGCCAGCAAATGGGTTTGTGAGATTATGGAAAAGAATAGGAGGAAAATTAAAGGCTTTGTGGATACAGAAGCCAGGATACTGGGCTAGATGGATCACTGGTCTGACCCAGTATGGCCATTCTTATGTTCTTAACTATCTCAGTCAAAATTACAGTCTTTCCTACTTTATTTTCTACTTTCTCTCCAACCCCAGAAACTTTTTCTGAAGGGTCAAGTTTTCAAAAGTGTCTGAGGGATTTAGGAGCACAAATCCCCCTGGAAGTCAATGGGATGTGTGCTTCTAAATCTCTTCCTGCCGTAGGCTATGTCTACACTACCACATATGTCGGCAAAACTTATGGCGCTCAGGAGTGTGACTATTGCACCCCCCGAACAACATAAATTACACCGGCATAAGTGGTAGCGTGCCCAGCGCTATGTCGGCAAAAGAGCTTCTCCCTCCCCCGACGGAGCTACCGCCGCTCGTTGGAGGTGGTTTTATTATGCTGACAGGAGAGTCTGCATGGAGCGGCTACATGAGAGATCTTACAGAGGCATGGCTGCATTGGTACAGCCGTTCCGCTGAAAGTGTAACACCGCCAGACCCAAGTCGCCAGCAGTCGGGATCGAACCTGGGGCTTAGTGCATGAGCCTCTACTGCATGAGCTAAAACCCATGCGGCTCTTAGCTAAGGCTATAGAGCAGACTCATTAATCTCTAAGTGGTCTCCGTGCCACTAGAGGGGACAGAACACCACACCCAGGAGGTGTGTGGGTTACATAAGCTCTCTAGTGTAGACATAGCCTTAGAAAAATCTCTCTCTTAACCAATAAAGCCAGGGGTGAGATTTTCATACTTGCTCAGTGTTGCCCTAACTGCTCCCACTGAAGCTGCTGGTAAAAGTCCCACTGATTTCTGTGAGAAATGATGGAGGAGCGGTAATGATGCTTTCCCTGTAACAGGGTATTAAAACAGAAAGAGCTGATGACTAAATTCCTGCCTTGTTAAACAAAAGCGACCAGTGGCAATGATTGGTTTGTTTCAGATAGTCACTTGGCAAGGGTTTGTAAACTTGTTAACACTTCCGAAATAAATAAAGAGTTTCAAAACCAAACCCCAAACACTCCTATGGATTTCAACGGGAGCAGAGCTGGATCAGCCCTGGGCCCGTTTGCAAATTATACCCACTGCACATGTCTGGAGACATTACAGAAATGTAGGAGGGCTGCCCCTTAAATACACTTTGGCTCTGCTGTATCATAAAGCCTTTTCTTTAGAAAAGTAATGATTTCATAAGTGCTTCCAACGGTTCTGGATGAAAGGATGTACATAGCCACCAGGGAGTCTGCCAGCAAGGGGGTTAACCCCTTCCTTTCACCCTGAGGTAGACAGCCTGATCTAACCCCCATTGGAATCAGTTCTCCCATTGATTTTAGTGGAGACAAAAGCCTTCAGGTGGAGTTGACGCTGGTCTCTCAGCAAAGAGCAATAAGGGCCCAACTACAAAGACGAGCGATGAGCCTGGCAAGGACCTTGCCCGTTTCTCCAAGTCGAGGGGGAATTGCTGATTTCTGAAAGGTCACTTATCACATCTGGGCGACTGGTGCCGTCTGTCGCAGCGGGGAAGCTGAAGAGCCTGGTGTCACACTCCCAAAGGAAGGGTTCTGCGATGCCAAATATCACCTTTGTCACCAACAAATTCTGGCTTTGGAAATTTGGATGACACAAAACGTATCGGTGTGAATGTTCTCTCCAGCATAGTGGAGCCAAACGCTACAATGAAGCCAGTTACAAACCGTAAAAATGGCCCAGCTAATTCCGCAACCATCCTAAGCAAAATGCAGAACTGAAGAAGAAAATAGATTTTATGTGGACACATGACTATTAATCATCTCACTCTGACCACAGCCTGGGCTTCACTTTTGTTGCACTTGGCAATTTCTTCTGTATGTTTACTTGCTTCCAAGTTAAATATTTTGCCTAAATTCACAGTTCATGCTAAATTTCCTGAGCTGTAAGATTGTTTCCCCAGCTTTTTAAAAGCTTCTGTAGAGTGAACAGCGTATTTAACAGTTTTTTTTAGACAGACACATGCTCAATCTCTTTATCCTTTGCTTATAAAATATATTCTTAAATCTTCTAATCTTCCTGGCTGTCCTATTTTGTTCTTCCAGTAAAGAAAGATAAAGAAATCTGCACAACATTCTAAGGCAGAGAACGCTGGGATTTGCAGAATAATTGTATAACAACAATGCTATCCCAGAATCAGTCACAATTACATAGAGCCAGTCCAGAAAATTAACCAATCAGACCAGCAAAGCCAGTTCAATGCTACACACACACACACACACTTAAATGTGTTAATTCGTAATGTCTGTAACATGCACTGAACAATTATCTGACTTGGACATTTCTAATACTCCAGCATCTAGGTGCCAGACTGAAAGTGCTGCAGAAGAGAGAATTATTAGGAGATAAATATCTACATTAAGAGTTCTAGTTGTCCGCCGCTCCAAAGACATAAACTGATAGGATACACAAGAAAACACGCCTTGGAATCTGTGTGCTGTCCCTGCTGATACGCCAAAGTCTGGCTTGTGTGTTATTGCATTCCTACAGGACACTAGGCAGAGAGCTTCCAGAATTTCTCTGCAAAACCCTTGTGACCCAAGGAGTCCCTCAATGCCAACTGGCAGAGGGCACCCTATACCATAACTCTCATCAGACCTGACACACTCATTGCCCCAACTTGCTGTTGTCATAACCCAGGGTTGGCCAAACTGTGGCTCCTTTACATTCAAGAGCAGCTCACGGAGCCCCCCATGTCCCTCTCCCCATTCTCCGCCTACCAGACTGGAGAAGTGACGGGAGTTTGGGGCTTCAGCCCCATGGAGCACCTCCTGCAGGGCTGAAGCCCCAAGACTCCCCTTCCTGTGGGGCTGAAGCCAGAGCATCGAGGCCCGCCTGGCTCTCAAACTTCTGAAGTTCGGAGGGTCAGTAAGTTTGGCCTCCCCTGGCATAATCTATAACTAAAAGGTGTTATGTAAGGTGCCATATCAAACTAGTAACATGCTAGCCACGAATATTATTGTGTAACGTGTGTACAGGTGGTATATAAAGAATTATAGATGTGTGCTAGAAATATGTTCCTAACATATGCTTGGCAGTCAGTGCCTAAGGCCAGCCGGTCCTAGACAAAGGAATGTTTTGCACTCTTGACTGTCTATCCAGCGTAAATTAAGCAAGATGTGACCAAAGATAATGAAAAGCGCATTTACATGCAAGGGAAACAAAGCCATCAGGCAAGTAAGTGGGGCAAGATGACCACTGAACAATCTCGATGGGGAAGGAGACTGCACCCTGAAAGGGTCAGTGAACTTTGGGATGATATAAGCAGAGTCAAAAAGCCATTTTGTCATCCGTCACTGGGGGGACAATAGGGTACAGCAGCCTTCGAGCCTATGAAGGTTGGGTCCCCTAGTCTGGGGGGGTGGGGGCTGCTGCTAACTGGATGTAAGTAAGGAAACTGCTCCGGCAAAGATTGTAACTTGTTAGAATTAAGTTTTAATCACTAGAAAGTGTGTTTTGTTTGTTTTATCTGTAACCTTTCTTGTCTCCTTCACTCTTGCTTGTAATCACTTAAACCTGTGTTCCTTGTTAATAAGCTCACTTTTGTTTGATCACAAAATCATCTCGGTTGCTGTGTCTTTAGCTAATCTAGCAGGCTGGTGCGTGCTCTGGTCATTGGAAGCAGCAAACACGGTAACTGCTGTGAGGGTCCAGCAAGAGGGGCTGGACGCTGCGGGGGGAAGACGGTTTCCGGGGGGACTCAGGACTGAAAAGGCTGTTGGTGTCGCCCTGCAAGGAGGAACTAGGCTGGTGGAGGCCAGCGTGAAGCCGTTGTGCCGTGAGCAGGCTGCTGGTGGCGGGGCTTGGAGCCAAAGCTGCACGGCACAGAAGCACCCAGGGCTACAGGGCAGCACATCCTCTTACTGGTCTGGGTGAACCCCCAAAGCATCACAACTCCCAGCGCCCCTTTTTATTATTACATTGCATAACTGCACCACTGAATATATAATCTGGTTTGGTCCATTGCCCCCAGTTATTATTTTGCATTTGTCTGCTGCATTTTCCATTCACTGGCCCACTCCCCTGAAACATCCCAATCCCCTTTGAAGCTGATCAGGTGGCTTCTAATGTTTTCCACTCACCATTTACATTCAGGATCAATCCAGGGAGCTCTCGGAAACCACAGGTGCCACTATCTAAAGCAAAGAGAGCTTTGGAGAGGGTGGCTAGGAGGAGGACCAGGCAGAAGAATGAATGAGAATACAGACAACTTGAGAGGGACTTCAACTCTCTTAGGTACCTTCCCTCCTCCCTGAAATTTATGGCTACATGTTCCCTAGACCTAGTGATTCATTCATCCCAGGAGCATTCAGTTATTGCACAGTCAGCCCCATGGTTATCTGCGCAACAACGGTTTAGCAAATCTGCCATTTCTTTACCCCACCTCCAGTGACTCACGATCATTCTTCTCTCTGTCTACCCTATGTTCACTGTCAATAATAATTCTTCACTGAAACAGCCTCTGCAGTTTGACAGCTAATCTCCGCTCTGAGTCACAATGCCACAGCTTTGGTCTCTCAGGTACAAACCTCAAGGTTTGATCTGAGTAAGTCTGAGCCACCTCAGATTCCTCGGCATCATCACACAGCGTGGACCGCAATTCATAGAACATCTAGGAGCCAATACTGCAGCTCAGAAAGCAGCACAGAGGAAAGATTGCAGTTAAGGCATTAGCGTGGGACTGAGGAAATGTGAATACAGTGCCTGGCTCTGCCACAGACGTTCCTGTGTAACCTGGGTGAGTCACTTAATCTCACTGTGCCTCAGTGCCCAAATGGGAACAACACTTCCTTACCTCAGAAAGGTGTTGCATGGATAAATTAATTAATGTTGGCGCTGGGGTCATAGAAGCACCTACTCAGACAGACTAAAAATGACCTTCAGCGAAGCAGGGGCAGGGCTAAGCAACAGGGAAGAAGAAACAAACAAAGGAATAATTTAAAAGCAAACTAACGTTGTAAAAAATAAGTATGGGGACAGCTGTGCAAAGCAAACGGAAACCAATTGGATGAGGAGCAGGCCAGAGCCAGAATACATTTTGCAAGATTAGCTCATCTAAATTAGCTGGAGTACTTTATACTTACAAAACTTAGGGGAATCTTGTAACCCTTACTCACATGAGTAGTTCCATTGACTTCTATTGGGTTACTACCATAAGTAAGGGTGGCATAGTCATTTTCAGAGCACCGATGTCTGTATTACTCTCGTTAAGCCCCCAAGTCAGCAAGCCTGCTTTAATCAGCCCTTTAAACACACAACATACTGGCTAGTGTGTCTCTCTCAACTAGTCCCACTGCCCTCTGCTGAATGGTCTCAGAACCACTCCATTATGTGTCATAGATCCTATGCTGAAAACAAGTAGAGGATATTTGGCATTAGCTGACGTGTGCTGTGGTAGAAGGGGGATCCAAGTTCTATCCCTGGTGCCACCATCGAGTTTCTAATGATCCTCACGTGCACAATGGTGGGAAGTCCTAGATGGTCACAATTTGTAACAGTATAGTAGAGGTAGGTGTTTTATTTAAAAACGCATAAGCTTATAGAGGTTTGAGGCATGGCTAGAATTTAATTGAGAATCATTGTGTCCAGGAAACGTCAGGGTAAGTTTTACCACAATCTGTGGTTTTGGGCAACATGTCTGGTTGTGGTTAAGGTCTTTAAAGCCGATCTCTTATAAAAAGTTGTCTGCTAAGTCTGTGACTAGTTACCACAGTGAAATTCTTTTCAAATGAAAGCCAGATCAGATCAAGGGACATTTTTTTAAGAGAAGTAAAATGGCTGAATTCCCAGTACTACGGAAATGTTTAAATCTGTCCTTCGGTAAAGGTTAATGGTGATACACAGTGTACTTACAAACAACACCTATCAAAAGAATCTGGTCTGGCCAATAAAAAGATTCAAAGCCTTGTAAAAATAAATGTAGTTTTTGTTTTGTTTCAAACCACACTGGAAATAGCTGAGTTACCTTCTACATCCAAAAAGAAAAGGAGGACCTGTGGCACCTTAGAAACTAACAAATCTATTTGAGCATCCTTTTCTTTTTGCGAATACAGACTAACACGGCTGCTACTCTGAAACCTACTACATCCAGTGCAGGAATATAGAGTAAAAACAAACTTTTTTTTTTTTTTAATGTGAGGTATCGGGGAAGATGCAGAGAAAAATAAACCAGAGATTTTCAAAACATGAGTCTATATGCAATTAACAAACTGCACTGGGGGAGTACTGAAAGAAAGTCACCCAATGTAAGAGCTGAGCTTTGCATAATGTAGGTGTAAGAATGGCTCATTCTGACTCTCTAATCTGAGTTCACTTTACTTTGTTTTCTACCAGCTAGATTTTGGGCTGAACATGGAACACACAAGGATTGCTGAACTCCAAAAGAGGGCTGATAATGCTGCATTCCTGGATGAATCTGCCAAATTAAAGATGGACCCAACCTGTAAAGTTCAGATCTGAACTACCCCAAAGTTTAGGTATGATCAGATCCAAAGTTTGGTTCAGGCCCGTCTCTGCCAAAAGGTGAGCTGGAGATCCAGACTGAAACCCGGGGAAGGAATGGCGGAACCCACAGCCCTTTCCATCCTAAGGCTCTGAGCTTTGCCTAATGAACTTAATGGGACTGTGAGGTGTGTGCAAAGGTGTTTGCAGAAACTGGACTTGCATTCCAACATCCTCTGAAAGGGGAGGGAGCACAAGGCCTTCAGAAATACAGATCTTAGTATTTTTGGCAATTAAGCCCACAAGGATTTGAAATCTGATTGAATTCAGTGCTCAGAAAAGTGCAAGCCTAAAAACACTTCAAGCACCTCCCTCACACGGCTCTGCCAGGCCAGCTTTGACTCCTACACCCCAGCTATTGGGCTCCCATTTCCAGGGGGAGTCAATTATTTTTTGTCAAGGTCCAAATTTCTTGGTCAAGGTATAGCCAAGGTCTAGACTCCAGAGAAAATAATAAAACAATCATAATAAATAATGATGATGATGATGATAAATAATAAAATAATAATAAATAATTAAAACGATGTCCATTCAAAAGCATCTGGCGGTCTGGATTTGGCCTGCAGTCCCGCTACTGATTACCCCAGCAGGCTCTGGAGTAACAAGGATGGGTTCTGGAGGGACTGGCCTCCAAGACTCTCCGTGGCTGGAATCAGAGCTTAGGCTGATATGAGACCTTTAAAGGGGAAATTAACTAGGGGTTCCTCATCCTGGCAGATGCAGGGATATAGTGTGTCCTTTACCCATGGCCATGGCACTCCTCGCAGAGAGAGCGGAGGGGGGAGTTTAAGCATCAAAGGTTCAGACATCAAGCAAGAATGAGTCTACCCTCGTATTCTGCACTATGAAGCCAGCTAGTTCCTAGGGGCTTTGTACTGGTACAGGCTGCATGACTGTTGCCAAAAGGAAGAAGTCAATGCTTGCACCTCTGTTGCCAATTCCTGCTGACGTTCAGGGAAGACGGGTCACAGTCCCCAACCATGTCCAATTCCAAATACCAGCATGCTCTTAAATCTAGAACAGGGGCTGACTCAGAATCAATTACCATAAAGCAGATCCAGGAGCAACGAAGTCAGAGGAGTGAGACTAGAGTGCCCAAGGATGGTGCGGAGATGCACAGCTAAAAGCTATTACCGTTTATTTGTATTACGGTCGTGCCTACAGGTTCCAGCCACATTGTGCTAGGCCCTGTACAAACACATTGTGTGACAGTCCCTGCTCTGACAGCTTGCAATCAAAACAGACAAGACAAATAGAGGCTAGGAAGGAAAACAGAGACCTAGGGGAGTGACTTACCCACAATCACACAGCATATCAGTGGTAGAGATGGGAAGAGGATGCAGCTCTCCCGATGTTCCACACAATGCCTTATTCCATAGGCCACCCTGATTCTTGCAATTCTGGATCTCACAGCATACCCGAGGCAGGATGCTGCTGCAGAGCAGACACTTGGACCCTACAGCTCAGTTTGGAACATTAGCCAAATAAAAGTACTTTGGGTGGGTGCTTCAGATTTCTTAAACCTTTGCGGCCATTATGCAAACAATGAGAACCTCCCAGCTCTGCGAATGAGCCAGGGCTGATGTCCCTTCAGAATGTAAGAGCTGTAGAAATGGATTTATTATCCAGGAGCACCCGCAAAGACCAGCACTGTCTCTCTTGGTTCCCAACTGATGGGATACCCAGCAGTAGTTTAAGGACAGCTGCATTTATGGACTGGAAATTCCTTGCAACCTAGAATCTTCACAGCAGGGGAAAAGCATAATCTCCGTGATTTGCAGGCTGCCTCTCTAGTTTAAAATACATAAGACTCAAACTATTCAATCACATGGAGAGATGAGTCAGTTACGTCCGCTAATGCCAACATTTATCATCCTATTTATCTGCTCTAGCTTCTGAGGCCCATATCAAATCACTTTCCTGCATCAGTTAATAACTTATTAACAACTTTTTATGATGTTTATTCCTTGTATCCCTGGGAGGCCCTGAATGACTATTCTAGCATTGAGGGCAGCATAGTTCCACCTAGGGATAGGTAAGCTGGTTTAGATCATGCAAAAATCAGCCAAAACACAAACCAAACCCCTTTTCCTTCCCTCTCCAGTGTTCTGTATTCCCTCCAGGAACCAATGTAAATAGTTCTGAGGTTCCCAACCTGCTTTGCAGGCTTTACGCTTCCAAACAGCTCTGAAAGGTCATTAAATATCCCCATTTTACAGGTGGGGAAACAGACACACAAAGTTAAGTGACTTGCCCAGAGTCTCACAGTGAGGCAGTAGCAGAGAGAGGCCTAGAACTCAGATGTCCAAATTCTCAGTCCTGTGGGTCAACCACTAGGTCACCCTCTGTCCATCACTCTGAGAAGTCACTCTCAAATACCCTGACAAAAGCTGCCTCATGATATTTTCAACCAAATGGGGTTGGGGAAGGAGAGCAGGAAGTGTGGAGGGGAGAAGATGTCTTAGAAGAAAAGCTTGTTCTCAGAGGATGATCTCTACCATTATTGCTAGATAATGGTTCGGCCGCACAAAAAAGGTGGGTAAGACCTGCTGTGACAACGTATTAGTCCGAAAACTGGTAGAGGAGGACATCAAGGGTACAGTAAAACATTTGGGGCAGTGGGCAAAGCATGCAGAAACAATCCAGCCATGATTGTGCCTAGGTTCCTAGAGCAAAGGAGCTTTGCGACTGGAGCTGGTCGGGAGTTTTTCAATGTTTTTTTCCATCAGAAAATGCCCATTAGTTGAAACTGAAACTTTCTGATGAAACGTTCTGAGGTTCAAAATAGAATTCGAATGAGCAGCCCACCCCAAAATGGCCAATAGCCTGGTGGTTATCTGGGACGTGACTAATGCCAGAATGGAACCTGGCTCTTCCACATCCCAGGGGAAAGCCCAGGCCACTCCGGGCTGGAGGTGTCTGTCTATCTCAGAAATTTCAAAAGGCCTCAGTTTCATCTAAACAACTCAAACATTTTCACAGGCTGGGAAAACCCCTTCCTGCTGAGGTTTATTTGCAACACAATCTAAAAGTAAAAGAAACAGACCCATTTAATCTGGTGTGTCTCATTTGCCTGATTTGTAGGAGTCATTTCTAGGAAAACAGGACACGTGCATTTCAGTTTGCTATCATCATGAGCCAAGATTGTCAAGAGTAATGAGTTGGTTTGGGGTATGTCTCTTGCGACACTTTTAAGGGGCCTAATTTTCAGAAGGTGGCAGTTCTGTCAAAATCAGGTGCTTTTAGGTTGTCAGAAGCTGGGCACCAAGAAAAAAATTATTAGGGTCCCAAAAATCACTCGACACTTTTGAAAATCTTGGGGCAGGGGCATTTGAACGTTACGGGTATTTCCTGTGCAGCTGAGACAGTGTTTCAAGTCTGATAAGAGGAAAATGGTTTGGCTGGTAACAGAATAATTATAACAGAAAGACAAAGTATAGCAAACAAGCCATGCAGTGGACTACAGTCAGCCTTGGGTAGGGTGAAACTTACCGACAGAACTTCGTAAGATCCTCTGGAAGAGTTCAGATACTGAGCTGTCTTAATTGCTCGTGTGGTCCCTTAGGGAAGCCCGAATGTAATTCAGCAGTATCCACAGAAACTAAGGCACCTTGACAAGATGACAAACAACCCTGCAATAATAATAGCAGGACTGGATAATGGGGGGTAGCCTAAAAATAAGCAGGAGTCTTGTGGTCCTGAATGGATGAGCATGAAGCTTTCCTAGATAACAGGAGAAAATATTGGTAGAAATGGAAGTAAGATATGTCAGAATGATTTATAATTTTTTTTCAAGTCAAGTCATCATTGCAGGGATTGCTGCATCACACTATGTTAGAAATAGATGGGCCTGATTTCCACTCACTTTCACCACTGTAAATCCGGAGTTACATCATGGACATCATTGGTGTCAAACTGGTATCTGTAAGGGGAAAATCCAGCTCTGAGAATCTGTCTTTGGCTGGAAGGCTGTTAGATCAATGGCTCTTCTGTGTTTTAGAAGAGGAGGTTACTTACTTGTAACTGGAGGTTCTTCAAGATGTGTGGTCCCTATCTGTAGTCCACTGTGGGTTACACATGTGTGCCACGTGCCCAGAGCCAGAGAATTTGACAGCAGTGTCTGTTGGTCCACACATGCGCCCTGCCTCACCTCATGCCTCCAACGGAGGGGATAAAGGGCAGGGTGGGCCAACTGCCTCTCCAGTTCCTTCTCTACAGTGAATCAGATAAGATCCAAAGCAGAGGGGAAGGAGGGCAGATAGTGGAATACAGAGAAGGACCACACAACTCAAAAAATGTCCAGTTACAGGTAAGTAACCTCCTCTTCTTCTTCTTCGAGTGATGGTCTGTATCATATTGCACTGTGGGTGATTGACAAGCAGTCCCTAATTAGGAAAGGGTGCAAGGATGTAGATGGTAGGGCTGAGCAGAGAATCGTTGTCCCAAAGGAGGCATTAGCAGAAGAGCCCT
The DNA here is from genome assembly GCF_965152275.1 of Natator depressus. Classification (NCBI taxonomy): domain Eukaryota; kingdom Metazoa; phylum Chordata; order Testudines; family Cheloniidae; genus Natator; species Natator depressus. The sequence goes on from NC_134243.1 coordinate 77,600,163, forward strand.
GCACCAGGGCATGATGCCTTGCAAATGTGTGAACGGAGCCCCACCTGGCCACTTTACAGATGTCCAGGAGGGGCACCTCCTAAAGAGATGCCATCGTTGTTGCTCGTGCTCTGGTGGAATAAGCTATTACCCCAGGCGGGGTGAGGAGGAGAGGTTCAAGAGCTGATAGATTAGAATGAAGCCAGAGATGCATTTGGAGATTCTCTGGATGGAGATGGCATGCCCTCCGACTCTTTCTGCTATAGCAATGAACAGCCTCGGGGATTTCCTGATTGGTTCTGTTCTCTGTAGAATAGCCAAGGCCTGCCAAACATCAAGGGAGAGGTGTCTTTGTTCCTCTGTGGAAGAGTGAGATTTTGGGAATAACAGAAGTATGTGAATGGATTAGTTAAGGTGAAATTCTGAAATGACTTTAAGGGTGACTTTGGGGTGTAGACATAAACAAACCTTATCCTTATGGAATATAGCGTATGGAGGGTCAGCTACCATTGCTCCGAGTTTGCCAACCTTCTCGCTGAGGAGATGGCTACAAGGAAAATGACCTTCATGGAAAGGTGGGACATGAAGAAAGCAGCTAAAGGCTCAAATGGGGGCCTTGTGAGTCCTGAGAGAACAAGGTTTAGGTCCCACTGGGGAGCAGGCTTCTGAATAGGTGATTAGGCCTTTCCAAAATCTATTGGTCTGTGGATGTGAGTAGCCGAGAGGTGGGTGGTATGCACTGGTTGCCACCAAGTGGACTTGCAAGGAACTGATGGACAAACCTGATGTCTTCTAAGGTACGATATAGTCCAAGATGAGAGGAATATCTATAGTCACTGAGAGAAGGTCCCGTTGGTGTGCCCAAGAAGATAAGCACTTCCATTTAGCTAGGTAACGTTTTCTAGGAGAGTCCTTTCTACTATTGGAGAGGCTGTCTGGTGCAGCTGTGGAACATTCTAGGGACGATGACCAACCAAATCGCAAGCCCTGAGGTAAAGCAGGCACAGATTGGAGTGCTCGATCTGACCCTTCCACTGGATCAGGAGCTTGGGGAACGTGGGAAGCTGATTGGTGGTTGGAATGACATGTGTAGCAGGTTGGGAAACCAGAACTGCCTGGGCCAGAAGGGGGCAATCAGGATGACCTGTGCTCTGTCCAGCCAGATTGTGTGTAGAACTTGTGGCAGGAGCAGTAGTGGAGGGAAGGCCTAACGGAATCGGTCCAACCAAGGAAGAAGCAGAGCGTTGCTCTGAGAGTGGCAACCTCTGGAGCAATAAGTGGTGCATCTTGAGAGGCGAACAGATCCCTGGTTGGGGTTCCCCACAGAGAGAAAATATTGCACAGTACTGAGTTGTGGAGCTCCCACTCATGGTCAACTGCGAAATGTCTGCTGAGGGAATCTCCAAGCACATTTTGCTTCCCCAGAAGGTAGGCTATCTATTTGTGATTTGATTGCTGACACACTAGGTCCAGAGGCTCCTCCGTGCTTGTTGACGTAGAAGACCATCATAACATTGTGTGATATTGTGGACATGAAACGTGCAGATGAATGGAAGAAAGGACTCGCATGCCTTCCGGACTGCTTGCAGCTCCAGGATATTGATGTGCATCCTGGACTCTCAAGATGTCCAGGCACCTTGCGCCGTACGGCTGTTCATGAGGTCCCAGACAGCACTGCAGCCAGGACCATGCTGCTATACATTTAGAAAGACCTCAAAGGCTGCCTTTGTTACGCTGCCAAACAGCAAAGGATCAGAAGGGTGCAAGGTGTCTGAAAGCCACCCAAATTCCCCTTCCCTGGGAATTTTGTGCTGAGACTTTTAGGGTATGTCTGCTCTGAAAAAAAAAAAGCAGCGTGTCTCAGAGCCCTGGTCAACTGACTCAGGCTCACAGGGCCTGCACAACGGGGGGGTCAAAATAGCCATGCAGGCGTTTCCACTCGGGCTCTGAAACCCAGCAAGTGGGGAAGGTCTCCCAGCCCAGGCTCCAGCCTAAGTGGGAATATCTACACTAGTATTTTCAGTATGAGCCAACAAGCCTGAGTCTGTAGACTGAGGCTCTGAGACTTGCTGCCGCAGGGTGGGTTTTTTTCCTTTGCAGCTTGGACGTACCCTGAGCAGCACAGCCCAAGAATCTCACCCTAGGTGTCAGACTGGACACACTGGGTAGGCCTGGGAGTTGCCCGTTCACATCCAGCACAGCTCCGCAGTAACCACGCACAGCAAGGATCCGTAGCAACTGGAACTTAGCTGGTGGTCTCAGCAGGCCCGACCATTGCCCGCATGCTCCATTCACCTCTTGGGCTAACTACCGCTCTTTTCCCTTCTCGCTGAGCTCCCTCGCTGTTCCCGCACGCAGCCGCCTTCAGCACAGCTTTCACAAGTGTGCCAGGGCACGACTGCACCGTCTGTATTCCCTCAAATTGGGTCGGTGTTCTCCTGTGTGTTTCAGGACTGCACACTGCTTTCAAGGCTCATGGTAGCTACATAACTCACTGTTAGTGGAGACCTGACCCGCTTCTTTGTTAGCTTAAAACTGCACGATAAAAAAATCCTCAGTAAAAGCCAGTCGCCAATCAAAAGAGGCACCACTCGGAGCAAGCAATGTGTCACCACAAGTGTCCAAGTCAATGGAAACCTTGTTAGGTGGAGAACAAGGGTCCCTACTAACAGGCTCTTATCTGTGTTTTTGTTTTCTATTGAAGGTGCATGTCATTAGAAGGAGTGTTAACAAGCGCTCTCAATAGCCTCATATGGCCAATCTGCCACTGAATATTCATGAAGGTGTGAACAGAATGTGGGAAAGCAGAAGAGAAAAGAAAGGAAGCAGGACAGTTTATTGTTCAAAACAAAGGAAAGAGAGAAAGATAAAGAACGTGTTGCTCTGTGGGAAAAAGAAATCCTGAATCACTGAAACAACAGTATATTCCTTGGGTGAAGCTTGTCTATCACCCTGGGCTGTTGTTATTTATTAAACTAAAGACGTAGATTTTTTCTGAGTAGCACAGACAGCCTAGAGAATCACTGGCAGTGAAACGGATTAGCTCGTTTCAGGCATTTGCCCATTTGATGTTTATGATTCTAATTAAAAAAAAAAAGGCAAACTATGAGTGTGAATATGGTAAAATCTATTTTATCTAAACTTTAGTTCCTATAAAACAGTGATCCCCAAACTTTTTACTTTGCATCCCACCTTACCTCTGTCTGCTCCTCTCTGGAGCCAGGGCCCGGAGCAGGGCCACAGCTGCGAGGGTGGGGGGACGCAGACAGGGGTAAGGGGGCCAAGACAGGCAGCCGGGGCCCCGAACGCGGGGCCACAGCCAGGAGCAGAGCTGGGTGGTGCTTCTTCTCCGCCCACCATGGGGGCTGGCCCAGGCTCCAGCCATGCTCCCCCTCCACGAATGTTCCTTGGTGCCCCCATAGGGGGGCACGCCCCATTGTTTGGGGAACTTTGCTCTAAAAGGAGAGAAAGGAAGATCTTGTGACTAATGCACTCAACTGAGATCCAGGAGATCTGAATTCAATTCCTGGTTTTACCTGACTCCCTGCATACCTTGGGCAAGTCACTTGATCTCCGTGTCTCAGTTCCCCATTTGTAAAAACAGGGATAATACTTCCCTTCCCTTTGTCCATCTTTTTTATTTAAATGGTAAGTTCTTTGCAGCAGGGTTTGTGTCTCACCATGTGCATGTACGGAGCCTCACACAATGGGGGTCCTAATCCCCAGGAGCTAGTGCAACATAATACAAAATACGGTTTTATTTTGCAAGATTGATACACAACGATCCACAAGCGTTGTCCTGCCCACGCTGGAATTTTCAGCTGTCGTAACGGAAGAGTTCTTTACGATGTGTTGAAACCCAGCTGAAAGTTCAAACGTAGACATCCTGCCAGGAATATCTAGAATTATCATAATTAACAGCAACAAACATTTTGAATGAGAGATTAACCTCATGTTTCAGGGTTTAAGCCAACCTCTAACTACAAGAGACCAGGATGAGACCTAATGTGGGATAATCTGCTCCCCTACATCTGCCCTATTGTGGGGTCGCTATACCTTCCACAGGATCATCTGGTGCTGACCACTATTAGAGACAGGATACTGGACTAGATGTCTGATCCAGCCTGGCAGTTCCTAAATCCTTACAGGGTGCAGTCAACTATCACTATTGGACACAGATTTTAAGTGGGAAATTGTCTTTATGGAATGGGACAAGCAAGGGCTGTTAAAGGAAACTGTCCAGGTGTTCCCTTTGTGGTGCTATGGTTATCCATGCAAATGAGAACAGTAAATGTACACTAAATCCCTGCACCTCAGCTGTCTCTGGACTAATAGCTTACAACAACCAGACCACTGGATAAAGGCCTCATTTACCTTAGGCAAGAAACCAGACATCAGGGTTGTTCCTGTTTTTTAGGGCCAGAAACAGAGGACTACTTAGAATAGGGGCAGGGCAGCTTACCATTTGCAAGACATTGCTGTAGGTATTGTAACCAATGCTCCTAAGAGAGCATAGCACAAGGAATCAATGTAAATATCCAACTCCTTTGATTTCCGAGTAAAAATCATCCCTCCAGTTTGCCTCCTCTCAAAAGGTTCCAGCCTCCCATGTCACTTGCAGATAAATAGTTTTCACTCAACAAATCAATGAATAGAAAAGTGAGGCAAATAACGTCAAGTCATTTAATTGATAATGGCAGCTGCTGGGCTGTGAAGGAGAAACAGATTATGAAAATTAAAAAGCAATGAATCACAGCTGGGGCGGGGAGGGAGGGGGATGACCAAAACCACACAGCTCCCAAAGGGCAGTGCTTGGTATTTACTCATCTATTTCTAATGAAATTTAAAGTAGAAAGGGAAAAAAGAGGACTGTGAAAGCTAATCATCAAAAACAACCTCGTTAGAAAAGCAAAGGGCCTTTTCTAGTGAGAAAACTAAACACAGAATGCAAAGCAGCACAGAACAAAGTCCCAGCTGACAGCAGTATTATTGTGAAGCTCAACTCACTTCACTACTCCCATACAATGAGACAATGCACTCCGAGGCAGCCTGCCTTGCTGCTGAATGGTCCTTTTTAACTCCCTTAAGACCGGAGTACATTACTAATTCACTGCTTTTTTTTTTTTTTTGGTTTGTTGTTGTTTTTCTTTCTTAAACAACCTCTGTGACGCTAATAGCTTTATCGATGTGAAAAGTGCTGATCAAACAACATGTTGAAAGGGTTTTTTAAAAAGGCTCATGGACTTTGCTGGGGGAAATTCACGGGAACCCTTGCAAAAATGTTCTCATCTAGAGTATTTGATACGATATTGCTGGGAAACCTTTTAAGGACATTTCCTGGGAAGAGTGGAGAGAATTTTACATTTTGCTTACTCTAGGGATTGAAGAACAGTGTTGACAACAATGGACCACACATCAGTAAACGCGATTTCTGCTGAGCTAGAAATTAGAAGTGTTCTAAAGTCAGCTACCGTATTTTTGAATAAAGAATCAATGGAAGAACAAGGGAGAATGTTGGTATGAGATGAGGCCTTAATCCAGATTTTATATCTGAACACCACCATGTCACCCTGTCCAGATCTATTCCCCAGCTTTCTAACTGGCTCCTCTTTCGACAACAGCCTGAAATGAACCCCTGGGTCCCGTCAAAAACCCCCAGGCTTTGGGGCATCTGGATTTGCCACTCAGGCTCATCTCTACCACCAGAAGGAAGGCAGGTGCCCATTCCCAGGAGAGGCTTGTGAAGAGAGCTTTGCTAAGCTTCCACAGCTAAAGTCAAACCATATGTAGCTTAGGTTGGGAATTGGGGAACAAACCTGCATTTTGGGCAAGCATCACAGAGCCAGAGCTGAGTGTGAGTGGATCTCCTTCCTGGTTCACCTGTAAAACTGCTTCCTAACCTCCTCATGGCAGCTCCAGCACAGTTCCCTCCCTCTCTTCACAGCTGCTTGCCTTCATGCTAACACCCAGAGGGTACTAGAAGAAGCTCAACCAAAGGATGGCAGAGAGAACAGGGATTGATGGTTGAAGGCCAGGGGGAAACTTGGAGGAGGGGAAATTGATCAAAGGAGAAATTGGGAAGGTGATTTTAGGGAATTCCGTTTCCTCTGAAGCTCTTCATTCTTTGTTTTAAAATAAAAACAAAACTGGCTTCAGCAATAGGTCAACATTGAAATGAGCTGGCAAGTGTGCCTGTGCACCACTGCCCTCTACAGGATGGAATCAAAGCTACTTAAGTGGATGTCATCGGCCCTATACTGCTAACGTGATGGAGACTCACCTCTAGCTGAAGTGGTAGGTGTGTTTTTGGAGCAGGGAGATCCAAGTTCTGTTGTCATTGGTGTGTTTAAGCTCCGAGCAGCCACAATGTGCAGCACAGAAACAGCCAGGAAGCTTCTGGATGGGCATTGATTTGTTACAAAACTATTAGCTGTGTCAGTCTTGCAAAGCAAATCATGGACTTTTGCTAGCCCAGGATAAAAGCTGATGTCCTGGGGCCAGATCCCACACTGGGCTTGAGATCTGGCCATTTGCCTGTAGGGCATCAGCTTTAGCTGCTGCTCATGCTGCCTGTCGGTAACAGACCAGTTATCACACCAGTCAGACAGTGGGTCTGGGGAGAGGTAGGGGAGGTAGAATTACTTTGCAGGGAGATTGATTTGTCAGATGTGGAGACCACAGGAGAGGGTGGGCCTAAGGGATGGAGAACCCCAAACCACCTCAACTCACAAGCAAGAGAGAGAAACCAGGAGGCCCCCACTAAGGAGCAGGAGGAGATGCGCTTTTCCCTGCTCCCACAGTCTCAATTCCCCAGTGGTCAGGTAACATAAGAGAGCTTTCCCTGAAATGTTGGGGGGGGGGCGCGGTGGACCAGATGCTCCCACCTGAAGGTGCCAGGACTGGTGGTGGTGGGAGGAAACTGCAGGACAAATGGGCATCCTCACAGCATAAAAATAAATAAATAAATAAATAAATAAGTGGATGGATGGGGGCTGGAATGGATCTTAGCTGAACCCCAACCTTTAGAGACCTTGAGAACTGAGATATTCATGTCAATATCATCTAAAATTCCCCAGGGCATGCACTCAGCAGCAGCCCTTCTACCCCGCCACCAGCAAAGAGGGCTGGAATGACGACACAGAGTTGACCAAACAGCTGATATAAAAAAATTCACCTCTGATTTATGCAGACAAAACTGGACGCCAGCATCTGAAAATCTGTCCCTTTTTTTCCTTATTCTTGTTAGTTACGTTTCCTATCGCTCCTGTGAGGCAAACGAGTAGCATTATCCCCATTTCACAGATGGGAAACAGAGTAAATTACTTGCAATTCACTGGCAGAACCAGAACTGGGTCCCAAGAATGCCAGCTCCCGGCCCCCTATTCTAACCAGTAGGACGCCTCAGCTCCCCATCTGCTTCCCTACTTCAGTGACACAGCTTCCAAAGGGCTCTGTCCACTTGCTGGGGTGCAGAGAGGGTGCTGCTGTACTTGTGAATGCTGCTAATACTTGAAAGGATGTAGCTGAGGGTCATAAATCTTTGGTTAGAGTTAATGCATCTGCATCACAGTAAGAAATTAAAGAGAGACAAAAACTCCCAGTGCTTGGAGTTGGCACCTGCACATTGGTAAGTGGCATTTATGCAAAGTGCTTTAAACTCTCAGGAAAATGGAAACAATGCAGTGCATTAAGAATCGCTGGAAGCACAACTTTCTCCTGCTTAGGGGGAGGAAATGTCCTGAAAGGAACTAAGTTGGAGAGAGTCACTTTTACAGAAAGCTCTGTGTGCGCACGTCTCTCTCTCCCTGTCTTCCCCTCCCAGTTAGCTCTTTGTAAGGATGGATTGTAGGGACATAGGAATTCGCCCTGCCAGATCAGACCAGTGGTCCAGTATCCTCTCTCTTTGGCCTTGTCTACACTAACAAAATTAGTACCTTAGAGACTAACAAATTTATTTGAACATAAGCTTTCCTGGGCTAAAACCATCCGATGAAGTGGGTTTTAGCCCACAAAAGCTTATGCTCAAATAAATTTGTTAGTCTCTAAGGTGCCACAAGTCCTCCTGTTCTTTTTGCTGATACAGACTAACATGGCTACCACTCTGAAAATTAGTACCTGTATTCCAGCAACACTCAGCAGTGGTGTAGCAGTACATGGTAACAATGATACAAGGGCTCATATCATCTGCACCAGTGTGGCTCTCTGTCCCCCTCTAGTAGCTGGGGCATATCAGGGATTATGAGGCCACTACTGGCTTCCAGCCCAGAGAGAGGGGAAAAATGGGGCAGTGTTTAGGGTGCTAGCTGGAGACTCCAGAGACCCAGATCTAGGTCCCTGTCCTGCCACAGACTGCCTGGGTGACCTTGGGCAAGTCACTTAGTGTCCCTGGGCACCAATTCCCCATAACAGCCCTGCCCTGCCTCCCAGGGGTATGTGAGGAGAAATACATTGAAGATTGTGAGCTGCCCAGATACTGCAGTGATGGGGACCATATATGTACTTAGACCTAGGCCATTTTAAACGAGCTCAAATTTTTAGATCCACAGGCCCTGGTTTCAGTCCTTCATAGTGACAGCCCATCCAGGGATATCACCTCATCCTGGCACAAACAGCCCTTGCAACACTCACAACCCCACCCACCCCAAGTACCCCCCAAAAAATAAAATAAAAGCCTGTAAAACCAACCAGCAAACTCAACACACATACCACAAGCAGAGGCAAACTCCATAAAATCCACCAGGGACTTGGCTATTGCTACCGACTTTAATGGCTGGCGCTTAGACTGACAGATCCGGAAACGGGCAGCAGTATAAAACCCTAAAATAGACCATTTGATTTAACCCTCTTCCAGATAGTTCTACATTATCCTAAACTCATTCCTGCTCTCTGTTTTCTATGTTAATTTCTAACCCGGAATAGAACTTCACCTCTCACGCAGGGACTGTGCGGTTTCTTTAATAGCCATTCGTGGAGGGACTTTATCAAAGGCCCTTTAGGATTGCACATTTGTATCGTGTTAAAACAATAGTTACGTTTAGGCAAAAGTAGGATGTGATTGAAAAATGGATTCTTGTAGTTACCGTAAGTGCCTCGGATGGGAACCAGCCATGGATCACAGCATCACTCTGGCGGAGCTGGGTGGTTAGACAGTGGTCTCATACACCTGGTCTCATTCTAGCATGTTAAGCAGCATTTTCACACTCACGACACTAAGCGAGACACTTGAAGCAGAGAGACGACTTGCAGGACGCTGCATTCCTTCTGCCGGCTGTATGCACCCACTAAGCAAAAAGAAGTCCGGGCTTTACAGATCCCCACTGAGGCCTCTCTCTGAAGAGCAGCAGTTTAGAGGCAGACAAATAGTTTAATGGCTGCCCTCCTTGGGGTGTAAGGTTAGAAATCATATAATGGTTAAACCTACAATTGCTGCATTATCTTAACATGCTCAAGCTACAACTTTCTCACGGCTCCATCCATGGTGGGTTGTGGTGGCCCCTCATCACCATGACATCTACCGTAGCAGGCTGGGTCCTGATGATTCGCTAGCTTGCTAGAGCCACACTCCCTGGACAATCCAGTGAATGATCTAGTTTGAGGGGGACAAAGTGGCTCGTGTTTAAAGAGATGTACATAAGCGCCGACATTTACTTTTCTCCAGGGATGCTTCACCCCCATGCTGCTCCTTCTCCCAAGGCCCTGCCCTAACTTGGCCCCCTTCCCCAAGGTCCCACCCTTCCTCCGCCCCCCTCCCTGAAGCCCCCACCTACCTGCCTCTCGGTGGTCTCCGCCCTCCTCGAGCCACTAAACAGCTGTTTGGTGGCACCCCGATCAGCTCTCTCGTGGTACCCCTGATTAGCTGATCGGGGATGCCGCCAAACACCTGTGGCTGGTGGGTGCTGAGCACCCACTAGTTTTTTCCATGGGGCTGGAGCACCCCTGGAGTCAGCTCCTATGGATGTGTAGACTGAGGCACAGTGGGTCAGTGTCAGAGGTAGGGTTAGCTCCCAGCCCCATGCACAGCCTCAGATGCACCTGTTCTCTCTCTCTCAGCATGTAAAACCCACTTTGCCCCAGTCTGGGTAACATCCCCACACAACACACCTCTGCGGTGTACAGCTGTGTTGCCTGCACCGTAGAAACCTTTCTCACAAACTCCCCAAGCCCTTAAGCCTACCACCTCCTCCTCTGATCCACTCCTAGTTGCTGCCCCGAGTCCCCTCTTCCTTCCCGCTCATTTTTCAGCCTTTTCCAAAAGCGGTTTCTCCACACAAATGCATGCGAGGAAACAGTCTGAGGGCAAACAATCCCCCTGTTCATGCAGGAACGCATCACTCGAAATGACAACTGCACAGGAAATCGATATGTGGAGAGAGAAGACAGAGGTCTAATATCACACAAATGGTTTGTGGTTTTGCTAGAGCAGGGGAAGCGTTGAGGATAATTAATCACTAGGCATTTGGGTGGATTCTACACCGGATTTAGATTTCTTGTGTTTGCACTAGGGTGACCAGATAGAAAGTGTGAAAAATCGGGACCGGGAGCGTGGGGTAATGGGGTGCTAATATGAGAAAAAGCCCTGGATCTCAGGACTCTCCCTATATCATCGGAACATCTGGTCACCCTAGTTTGCACCCCTTCTGAATTTGATTTCTGCAGTCTCACACAAATGAAGACCTAGTTCTATGAACATTTGGGGGAAGTAAATGTTGGGCCTGGAGGCAGAATTTATTTCTTAAGAAAAGAAACCTCTAGAAGAGGGAACGGCGCAGCCGCCACCTCGCAATTACATTTGTTGGCCAGCGAAGGGGAAGGACAGGCAGCAGCTAGCTGTAGAAGGATCACCACCAGCAGGAGTCAGACGCACGCGCCAGACGCTCGGGCCAAGATTTTTAGGACTGATGGGAGACTCTGGGTGCCTGACTTGAGACAAGTTAAAGGGGCCCGATTTCCAGATTTCTTCAGTGTCTATGAAAATAATGCAGTCAAAATCCTGACGGTTCTCATTATCGCCCCACAGCTAACTCCGCTGAACGGCTGCGCCGTGCACATCAGTGCTACCTCACCCCTGGTCGCGTTTCCTCTCCTCCCAGTCTTTCTGCACATGCATTATGAGTGTCTATTAACACAGCATATAGATACGAACGAGCGGGGAAGGGAAATAGAGCAGTCTAACGCCTGCAGCAAGAGATGGGGTTCCGACATTGACCTAGGTTCGATGACTGATGGTTGCAGAACTGCTGTCGGACTACGGGCAACTCACCCTCACCAAAGGGAAAGATCAGTTACCAGCTGTTTGAGCTTCCTGCGCAGATTGCTGCCAGTGCATGCAATTTTGCAGGAATAAAATATTGGCATTTGCTCTCCTCCCACCCCCTTCTTTTTCTTCTGAAAAATCAAAGGCTGTAGCAGGAAGTTTGGCCCTAACAGAAATTGCATCTGAATGTAAAAAGAGCTACTGGAACGCTCCTTCCTGCCTCAGGCTGCCATATGCTGGTCTTCTCAGCCCGCCTTGAAGTGGTTCTTCCACAACAGGCCTTTATCTGCATGCCAGACGGTCACCTTCCACCCCGCTCCCTCCTGGGAAAACAAGAGGCAAGAGGGATCTGCTCAGAGAAAACAAAGGCTGCATCAGTATTAATCGCCATCACCAGCATGCACCAACATCAGCCTCTTTCCCGCTTCGTAGCTCTGCATCAAAACAATCCCGACCTACATCGCCAGGGCTTTGCAAACAGGGTGGGGAAAGGAGGACGAGCTCCATGTTCAAGAGAGCACAGCCTAGCACATTACAGCTTGCAGCCAAGAGCTAGGAATGCCTACATCCTAATCTCTGTTCCGGTTAGTATAAATTAAATATTCGGTCGGCACAGGGGCTGGAGCTAGGTGTTCTCCTTCCCAAGTAAGTGCCCAAACCATTGGACTATTGGCTGTTCTGGGATGGGGCTCTCTCAGTCTCTCATTGAAGCTGTTCCACTTTGAATAGTCACTGGGCCAGAGAGAAATAGTCCAGTCATTAGAGCACTCCCCGGGGGGGGGGGGTGCCCAGTCGCTGCTCCTACGAATATGTAATTATTTACACCAAGTGGAAAATCTCCAACAGCAGAGATGGAGAAACCCATCCCAGAGTTCCTTGCAGCCTGGTGGGCAGGGCACTCTCCAGCCCTTGCTCCCAAGTTGGGATTGGAACCTGGATCTCCCACCTCCCGGGTGCGTACTCTACCCACCGGAGGATTGAGTGTGCGAGGCAGCACCCCCAGCATGAAACATTTTGTATAGAATAAAACAATTCGTTCACCCCCCCAAGCAAAAGTTTCAATTCATCAAAAATTCTGAATAATGTTGGTTTTGGTTTGACTGGATATATATATTTCTTCGGGACTGGCAGCAAACCAAAAATCACACAGCTGTCCTCCTGGGTCCCTGGCTAGCACCCTAACCACTCAACTATCGTGCCTTTTGTACCAGCCTTCCTCTCAAGGCCGCTCCCTTTGCTAGAGGGATACAGCCCAGTTTAGCATGGGTAATCAAAGACAAAACAAAACCATTGGAGAGCCCCCTTGTTGCAGCTGTTGAAGTGAATGAAAACACACAGCATTTTAATAGTGATGCTACCACCAAGAGCCTGCGATGCCCAGCGGGCCATGAGAGAGGCCCACGGAATGGAGACGATCCAGATTCTGTACTGGGATGGGCAACATGCCAGCTGCCTGCCACCGGGAGCTGCTTATTCTGCGCGCACTCATGCTAGCGGCCACAGCAGCAGGGTCACTCGAGGATGGACCTCGTTGATAACTGAACATTTCACTCGTGTCTCCACCCAGGAATTAAACTGTGACCTAGATTAGTAAAGAGCCCACCTGGCAAACCAAAAATAGCTTGCCAAGACGCTGCTGTACTAACGTCACGTGGCAGGCAGGTCCACCCGACGCAGCCACTACTGGGGTGGTGCTGCATGCAGTTAGATTGTGGAAAGGCATTTTCCAGCTGTTTGCTTTCCAAAACGACTTAGTTCTTAAATATCATTTGGAAGACAGACAGCAGGTTCCTAAGCCTCCAGCGGCTTCCTTCTTTGGGAAAAAAGAAACCTGCAAGCAGTGTCCTTCCACCTGCAGACAGGAAATAGTCCTCATATAAAGGTTACTTTTAAAAAACAGTTGTATATTTGTGTGTGGTGGTGATAGCACCAAGCCACAGACTCCTTTCTTTAGGTGGTGCTTGGGTTCATAAGGAATATTGGCGAATACAAGAGAAGGGACAGAGAGGCAGGACTCCTGGGTTCTGATCCCCAATGACTCCACATGTGACATTTGGGTAGTCAATATTATTTAACATTTATATTCTATTTGCACTCAGCCACAATCGCTGATGGTGCCGGAGCTACATCTACGGAAAGACAATATTTGAGTTTTACTACAAACAGCTCTCAAGTCCTGCTCAGTAGTTAGAATAGCGTGTGACAAATCTAATCTTTAATTGTAACTAATTGATCTACAGTATATCTGTAGACACAGCGACACTTGGCTTTTCTACAGTAGATCTCAAAGTGCTTTACGAAGGAAGTCAGGATCATTAACCCCATTTTACAGGTGGGGAAACTGAGGCAAATTTACTTGCCCAAGGTCACCAACAGAGTTGGGACTAGACCCCAGGTCTCCTTCCTTCCATGCCAGGAAGTGCACTGTCCACTGGAGTATGCCCCAAGCACTTGCCAGCTAGAAAATGTAGGAAACCTAGGAAACCCTTGGAAAACAAAGGCAGCTAATATTAGGATGGGAAGAAAATTCCTCTCATGTACATGCTACACTTCCATTCTCGTGCCTTTCCTTTGTAGATTGTGGAGAGTTGCAATTAAACAGGATCGTGATTCAATTCATTTGTTAATACTTGTAAAACTCTATGAAGATGACATGCACTATGTAAGTGCTAAGGATTTAGGTCTGAACCTGCTACCATTGAATTCAATGGGTGGCAACCTCCCACTGTATTCAGTCCGTGCCTGTAGCCTGTTCAGGGACGTAACAATGTTCTCTGTAGCATCTAACTAGCTATGAAATCATTCTAGCAGCTCTTTTATAAGCAAACATCTGGAGTAGATGCAGTACGGCCTGGTGTTGGAATGAGAGAAGACTGATTTCCCTTAACAAAGCTTCAGTGCAAACCATCTTATAGGTGACCTTTCAGTTTATCAGATGCACTGTGTGGAATTTAGTGTGTTTATTACTTGCATTCCGAGGGGATTTAATTCCAGGCACAGAAAGCACTTTGGAAGCTTTAAGGGTTATTGAGATGCGGTGTGTTCTCTAAATGAGAGATGCCATTCTTATTGCCGTTACCTCAGTCAATCAGATGCCAGTGGTCATGAGTTTTAGAAACTCATCTTTGTATTGGAGAATGCACTGTAACAACAGGCCCAAAAGCAAGGTAACTGGTGGTAATAAATACCTGGTCTTGTGTGACAGGGTTGTCAATTTTTAAAAATATTTCTGGTATGCAAGACTGAAAGCTGAAAGGATATGGAAATAACAATCCTGACCTCATCTCTGAGATCACCTGCCAACAGGGGAAGTGCTATGCTGGCTGAATAAGGGAGCTCTGTCCAGGCAAGTTATGGTTACAGATGATGGGAAGTTTTCCGGCAGAATGTTTGTCCATGTACAACACCAAAACTGGCCAAGTCTGATGGACCATGTGATTTAAGGACAGCGGCACCTTGAATAGCTATTCTTGCTTTACCCAGGTGGGCTCCTTGCTCATCTAGGTTACAGTTTTGGGGAAACATGGAAATGTTGACAAAATTTTGTTGCAAAAGAAAATTTGAAAATAAAAATGTTTCAGGAAGGTTAAAATGTTCCATTCGACCTACTGATGTTCCATTTCACAATTTATTTTAATTTAAATTTTGTACTTTTATGTCAAAAGTCTTTTAGATAAAGTCTAAATCGAAACAAAACATTTCAATTTTGTAGAAATGGAATATTTCAATCAATCCAGTTAAAAAAAATGTCCAGAATTTCATTTCATGGGAAATATCTATTTTTATTTTTTTTGGTTATTGTTCTATTTCAGAACAGAAAGAAACAAACATGAAATCACAGAATTCCCCACAAAATGGAAAATCCAGTTCCTACGCAGGTCTAGTTATATTGCATTGGAAGGAAGTGGGGAAAGATCAGGAGAAAGGCAACAGAAGAATTCTTTTCCCCATAAGGTCCATGGAGCCATAAAAGAAACCATTCTTGTTATTAATGTATCTGTTGGCTTTAGAGGCCCTGTCAGCTGGCAGAGGCGAACTTAAAAAGGACTCATCTTGAAAAGGACTCAAGCCAGGAGAAGAAAATAACTACAACCATTCATTTTCGACTATCACCTGAGTTTCTCTTTTGGTAACACAAGGTCAGTTGTAAGGTTTTTGTTGCCCAGACTGTAAACTCTTTGGGGCAGAGTCTTTCCTTAATGCATCAACAGCATCTGGCACACAGGACCGTAGTCCCAACCAGGGCTTCTAGGCACCAATATTGCCAACCACAAGCATTCTAAAATCAGGAGTTAGTCCAACCAACCCTAAAAAACATGAGGTTTTTTTTAAAACAACACAGTTGGGGTTACGTTTGTCTTCTGGTTTCAGAGCCTCAAGGGTGTAGCTAGGACACATTTTCAAGCTTTTCTTGCAACCATGAGAGCTAGATTTTTTTTTTTTTTTTTAATTAAAATGGTTCTCCTCATATATTAACTGGACTCTTACAGCTAAATAACATGAGACTCATGATAACATCTCAAGCACTGGCCACACAAAGTCGCTATCATAATACAAATAATAAATAAAGGAGAGGCCCAGGGGGAGAAATAAAAAGGGAAGAAAGCTGGTTCTTCTGGACCAAACATCCCAACTCAACATAACCCAACTCAGCCTCGGTGGTTCTTTTTCCATGCCGAGCTGTGTATGTTTGTCTGCAAGGAGTAATTGTAATCATTCCTGGCGCTGCATAATTAAATCACAGTATAATAGACTTTTCATTAGGTACAAACAGCAAAGACCATAAACATTCTTCATGCCACAGAGGATGTAATCATTTCCCATAGCAGCACGGATGACAAAATCAGACCCCGTATGGCTTAGAGCAGTTTTATGAATACACATCTATGCTACAGTTTCCGAGCATACATTTCAGATTCGATGCGGGGCTGGCTGCTGACTTTCCTGTACAACAGAGAGCAAGGACAACCTGGAAGGTTAACAGTTCTTTGCCCTTCTATAGGACCTTCCTCCAGAGGATCCCAAAGCGCTTTGCAAATATTAATGGCTTTAGCTTCCCAAGACCCTGGGAGACAAGGGAGTGTCATTATTCCCATTTTACAGGTGGGGAAGCTGAGGCAGAAAGGGCTAGTCAAAGTCACACAGGAAGCGAATCCCAATACCAAGGCCTATGCTCTAACCACAGTGCCATCGTTTCTATCCTCCACTCCCACAAGCAACCATTCCTCTTAGGCAACCACACTGAAGTATCCCCAGAGCTCCAAATACAATTCAAACTTTAGTTAAAACTCACCTTGAATAGGCATCCTGTTTCTGCTGGTTCGGGTGGTCACTTAAGAAAGGTTTAACTATGCATGCCGCTCAAGCTGTATTTAGAGACAGATAGCATCAGTTCAACATAACTGGCATTAATGATGCAGAAGCCAGTTTTCTCCTGAAAACAAGCCTAGATTTGCTTCTATGCTGGGAATGAGCCTCACTTGCATCTGCAAGGCAGACACTATATTAATAGCAAACCTACCGCCACCAAAAGCAGATCTTCATAGTTGTCACTATACCACGGCCACTGGAAACTTAATACGGTAGAAACAACAGGGCTAGACCACAGATATACCAGCTTCTCAAGCACTGCTTCCTGCCACGGGTGCTCAAGGGGGAGCGGCCGTTTACTAGAAGCAGTACAGGGCCTATGAAACATGGGGGAGTTTTTCTGAGTTCGATCCACAGAGGGCAACAGAGCACACACAGACGAGGCAGTTCATTGAAACACCAATAAAAGCCCTTTTTAAACGTCGGGGGGAAACGTGTTTTGCGACAGCCTGAAAAGGCTGTCAAGTGCTGGGGGTCTGGATGCAGCGATATCACAAGAGGTACACGTTGCCAAGAGAACCAAGCATTTATTTACTTTGAAAAGCAGAGCAAACGGACTAGCAACGTGCCACGTTTGACATTTTGCCAGGGCCGGGAAGAGACGTCTCTGTGTCCATGAGCCATTAAAGGGAGCTTGCGCCAACCCGCTGAGCATTTGTGTCAGGATGGGTGAAGGGTGCTCTTTGACGTGCAGGAGCGATTCAAGGTTTCAGGACACAAACTAAAGCCCCCATGGGGACAGATGTGTCTTTTCTCCTCTTTTGCATCCATGTGCTCATGTGATTTCTTTCCTTTTGCTAAGTTATCCAACACACCCTTTTTAACAGGAAAGCACAATAGAAAGCCATCAAGTTTCCAGACATAGACCTGCAATTCAGCTCCACTGGTGTATCCATCTTATTATTACTGCCTGGAAATCCTGAGACTGGGGCCCTGTTGTACTAAGCTCTGCACTGACACCGTGTAAGAGACAGCCCTGGACTACAAAAGGCTTTTTCCCCCCCCCCCCCGATCACTTTCGTTACAGTGTGTATGGTAACACCCATTGTTTCATGTTCTCTGTTTTATATAAATCTCCCCACTGTATTTTCCACTGCATGCATCCGATGAAGTGAGCTGTAGCTCACAAAAGCTTATGCTCAAATAAATTGGTTAGTCTCTAAGGTGCCACAAGTCCTCCTTTTCTCCCTGCTAGGGTAGTGCAGATAGCCACAAGGTAACACTGCTTCCCTCTCTTCATATCTAGGCATTGATTAGAATCAGTCTTGTGACAGAATAAAGCAACAGCTCATAGAAGTAAGAGATGGAAGAGACCTTGTAGGCCGCTTTGGCCTGCCCCTATCAGGGCAGAACTGGTTCTCTCCCCCCCGTCCCTTCAGTGTGGCACCTGGTTCAGATTTAAGTAACTCATGCAGTAGGGCTTCCACCTATAGATGCAACTGGCTGGATGTACAGTAACTGACTCACACAAAAGAATAAGTCAGGGGTCTGCTCCCCCCAGCATCATATCCAGCTCATTGTTACTGGGACTGTCATAGAAACAGCAGGGATAGAACCCAGATCTTCCTGCTCCAAGAGAAGAGAGATTCCTAGTACTTAAGATAAAAGGATATCATCCTTTGACATAATCGGATCTATTACACACAGCTGGGCTGGCGCAGTTCTATCCTGAAGAGAGGCTATTAGCCAGACAAGGTGGATGAGGTAAAATCTTTTATTGGATCAACATCTGTTGGTGAGAGGGACAAGCTTTTGAACTCACACAGACCTCTTGTCTGCACATTCATTGCAACACCCATTCTCCCTGTGGTTTCTTGATGGGTGTGAGCCAAGGTAAAAGCATTTTGGAACAAAGTTGGAGAGATGATTAGTTGAGTGCTTAAAAACTTTACTTTGTAAGCAGAAGCTGGAAATTACGAGTTTTTCTACCATTATTAAATGCATCTTTCACCTAGTTTGCTGCTACTAATTATTTCAGGGAGAGTCACAGACCTGGCCCTATTTTTTGGATAAATAATGCAAAACCAAAGCAGCAGAAAATCGGGATTACGTGAGAGAATGTGGTGATAAGAACAGATCTCGATATAATCAAATTGCATTTGAATCCACCTTTAAAACAGGTTTTGCACAAAGGGGAATTTGAGAGGAAATACCCCCAGATGCAGCACCTCAGAGCAGAACAGCAACAGATGCTGCTACAACGTTCTCACTTTTTAGAGACATGGCTGCTGCAATAAGTTTCAAGCATAGAACATGGGCTTCCAGCAGTGAGGCCTAGTGGCTAGGGTTCTGCCCTGTAAGTCTGCAGACACAGGTTCCGTTCCTAACTGTGACCCTAACCTGGTGTGTGACCATGCCCAAATTGCTTCTTGCCTCTGTACCTCAGTTCCCCTCTCACCTTTTTGTGTTGATATTAAAATTGCAAGCTCTGTGCAGCAGGGATTGTCACATATCATGTGTATGTATAGCGCCTACTAGCACAATGGGGCCCTTATCTCAATATGAATAATAATAAAGGCCTAGTGCCTGAGCTGGTTTTAGGGTCATGGCAGGCAGGATGTTAGCTTTTGTGAACACTTTGATTTGGGGCCTAAAGTTCACTCTCTAACTGCTTTTGGAGGCCAGACTTACTCTAGAGTTGTCTGATGCGTGGAAAGTGAAGGTGATTCCAATGGCGAAGCATCAGCTGACTCTACACACGCTGCAAAACTCAAATCCAGCCTGAATTGAGAGAGAGAGTGAGAAATGCTAATGTTGAATATTTCTGCTACTGGCAATCTTTTTTAAAAACAACCACCCACCGAGTGCTTCTGAAATGCACTGAATAGCACACTAACCGCTGATACCTCTGACAGGATTCCACAACCCTCCCTCATGATCTTTCCATGGAGTTCTCCTTCTAGCACCAAAGCAATTGGCAAAATGTTTGGTCTGGGCTTAGATAAGGAGCAAAGAAAGCTGACTGAAGACTAGCAATTGCCACTCTACCTGCACAAAGGGAAAAAAGAGTTGTGATACATTGTCCTTTAATTTGTTGGAGGGAAACGCAACAAAGGCAGGTGTTAAGGTTGAGAGGAAAAGAACTGAATTTCCTGATCTTTCCTAGTTAGCATCCATGCTATTCAAGTGGGATTTTTTCTTTCTTTCTAGTTTATTTCCTTTAACTCTTTAAAGATAAAAGAAAAAGAAAAAATCACTACACGGATGATGGGGAGTGCGCTATCCTAGCAGCATCCTGGCTTGTCCAGAGGAGCAGCAGCAGCCTCAGTGGTGACAGCAGCACCTCTGGTATACGTGTACAACTTCCTGGTGAGATCTCCTGTGGGGATTGAACCCTAGACCTCGGGATCTAAAAGCATGAGCCTCTAGCGCTTGAGCGAATAGGCCCAGGCTGTGATTTTTAAAAGCATTGAAGGGACTTCAGAGCAGAAGTCCCATAGGCCTGTGGGACATTCCTAGCCTAGGTCTATTCGTTTGGCAGTGTAGCAGACACAAACCTCTTTATATGGTCCAGTCACTAGAGGGGGACAAAGACACGTGTAACGTTGGGAGGATCTGTGCGAAGTCACAAGCATTTTAGTCACCTCGACATGTTGGTAGTGCAGCCAGTAGCGGCGGCAGCATCTATTCCCCCCCGTATTAATGGGTCCTGAGAATGCAAGACCATTTAGAATGGTTGATTCAAGGCTCCCAGGCCACATCTGCGTTGGGAAGGCACTATTGCAAGCTCAAGATGCTCCAGACAACTCTTGTACAGTACCTTGCACCCCCATTCCACAGCCATTTTACGAGTGCCGGCGGCAAGCCGGTTGCAGCCTCTTGGAGCACCTCTTTAGCGCGAGTCCAGCCTAACAGGTGCAATGCACCATAGTCCCTGCCCAGCACGGACAGGAAGCCGCAAATGTCACAGCTGCACCAGCTCAGCCACCTTTCCTAACGCCAGCCCACCATGCAGCACCTTATGTAGGGAAGTCAGCAAAAAGTCCTTACTCTCAGCAACAGCGCTGGGAACTTTGGAGTAGCAGGTCCTTTCTATGTACTAGGACAATCGTGGCTCTGCAGAGATTGCGAGGTAATGAGGGGACTCTTAGGTAATGAGTTCTGATTGCACGGCGATTCTCACCACTGCTGTTGGTGGAGAGCGGGGAGATGCGTGCCATTTGAGGCTAGAACAGAGACAGAGGAAATGGGAAGGAGCCCCAGTGGAACTATTTAACTGTTTTTCCCTTTCCCAGAGCAGCAGAGGGTTTTCCTTGAAAACTTGATGCGGGAAAAAAAAAAAATCCACCCCTTTGGGGTGAGGGGACATGGGTTCCCGACTTGCAAGGCTCTGTGCAGAAGGCAGTTTCAGGTTTCTTCTTTCACTCCCTGACTTCGGGTAGCACATGGCTGGGCATAATGAAAGCTTTTGTTTGTATCCAGTCTGACTGCAGGGGATCATGACTCAGCACTGGAGAGGGCAAAGGAACCACTGGATTGTATGTCTACAGCTGCTGCTGCTGAATTTGAAATGCGCCAGGAGACCTACCTTTCTCGAGGGCTGCCGTTCAGTCTATCCTTGGACCGTCGCTGTGTTCTGTAATCAAAGCATTTTGGCAATCGCCGGCCGCAGTGCAACCAGATATCTGTTACCGGAAAAGGACTTGTTCATAACCATAGCAAATGCAAAGTGCAGTTTCACCACCAACTGCTTATCATGCTACCGGTTGACAGATACACAGATGGATTAAATTCAGTCAGGCCTGGGCATCACATTTATAGCCAGGCTCTAATTTTGATGTAAATTATGTAAAGTGTTCTGAGCTCTGCTTGCAAGGCTAGCAGAGGAGAACAGTCACCCCCTCTTTGGCTATCAGGGCCAACGCATATCAAAAGGAAGGACAAGCTGTGTCAATTCACAGTTTCTTATATTGTAGGCATAAACAACATTCAGCTTCATTTTCAGAGTAGCAGCCGTGTTAGTCTGTATTCGCAAAAAGAAAAGGAGGACTTGTGGCACCTTAGAGACTAACCAATTTATTTGAGCATGAGCTTTTGTGAGCTACAGCTCACTTCATCGGATGCATTCAGATGAAGTGAGCTGTAGCTCACGAAAGCTTATGCTCAAATAAATTTGTTAGTCTCTAAGGTGCCACAAGTCCTCCTTTTCATTCAGCTTCATGCTCTTGTTCTTTACACATTGGGGGCCTGATTTTCCACCTGTTAAAGACAAAGGCAAAGCTCCCATTGACTTCAGTGGGAGCAAGATTGGGATCTTTATGTTTTTTTAAAACAGGGGCCCATTGCCACCCACTGTTAGAAATTAAATCAAACACCAAGACTGTACCACAATGCGGAACTCGTTCACACCCCCAACCAGCTATGTAGCCCTCCTGCAAAAGCAACTATCCTGAGCAAGTCTTGCACCATGGCCTACCACCAGGCCTTGGTGATCAAACTCAGGCTTTGCTAAATCAGCTGTGGAAGAGAAGTCCAGTCAACCAAGATCTACCTAGAAGGCCCCTTTCCTACACAGTCTCCCCAGAATTCAGCAGTTTAAGAGAGGCAATCTAGTCTAGTGGGCACAGCACTGGATTGAGAGTTAGGAGACCTGGGTTCTGATCCTGACACTGCAACTGACCAGCTACACGACCTTGGGCACTTTCTCTTCTCTTCTTTGTCTGTCTTGTCTCTTCAGACTGTACGTACTGTCTCACTGTGTGTTTGGACAGTGCAACTGTGCCCTGATCTTGATAGGCTATTATCATGGGTATTCTTATACTACAAATAAGGAGAGTAGATGGGAAGATTTTATTGGTCTTGAAGGTGCACGGAGAAAGCTGGTCTCTTACGCCTGGTCAATACTAGGACACATACCTGCTTCTAACAAGAGTCAGGAACTGCAGAAGCTGAAGTGGGGCTAAAATGGTTTATCTGCAAGTGTAGACAGGCACAAAGCACTTTCACCAGTTTCAGGAGCCCTGGCTGAACCCTGCTGGGACGATGGAAGCCTTGGGTACCTACACACTAGACAGATACACTGAGCAATCTGTTAGGCAGCCTGGAAAGGGACACTGAGATAAGAGTCCAATTACAAGTTTAGCCAGGGGCTAATGTACGCAGGTAGCCCCCTTGGTTATATTTTGGGTTTCCTCTGGTTAGTCTCCCTGCCCCCCAGCTCTACCAGCCCATTGCTCTTGGCCAGCTGTGATCCCTCCAATCTTAAACAGGTTGCCTCACAGTTTCAGTCTCCCCTCCCATTTTGTGGGCACCGGTCATAAATCTAAAAGGAAGGGTAACCACCTTTCTGTATACAGTGCTATAAAATCCCTCCTGGCCAGAGGCAAAACCCTTTCACCTGTAAAGGGTTAAGAAGCTAAAGGTAACCTCGCTGGCACCTGACCCAAAATGACCAATGAGGAGACAAGATACTTTCAAATTCTTTTTTTAAGAACCTGATTAATTTTTTAAAATTAATTAATTTAATTTTTCATTGTTCTTAAGATCCAAGGGTTTGGGTCTGTGGTCACCTGTGCCCATTGGTGAGAATATTATTATCAAGCCTTCCCCAGGAAAGGGGGTGTAGGTCTTGGGGGAATAGGACTCCAAGTGGTCCTTTTCCTGTTCTTTGTCTAAAACATTTGGTGGTGGCAACGTTTTACCTAATCCAAGGGCAAAGACTTTGTGCCTTGGGGAAGTTTTAACCTCAGCTGGTAAAAATAAGCTTAGGGGGTCTTTCATGTGGGCCCCCACATCTGTACCCTAGAGTTCAGAGTGGAGAAGGAACCTTGACAGCACCATTTCTGGGATTGCTGGAAGGGAGGCTGTTCAAAATTCAAGCTTGCAATTAATGCATTTGAACTCTGCTCCCCCCAATAACAAAATTCATATGTGGACAACTCTTATCTCATCCTCTTTTACTGTTGTCCCATGCCTTTAGAACACACACACACACACACACACCTTGTTTGTCACCCCTTGCACACGTCTTGTTTGTCACGCACACACTGTCCTTTGTCTAACTTAGGTCCAACTTATGCCTGTCTCACTCACCCAAACAGACCCATTGTCTTCAGCAGCACTTCTTAGTTGAATAGTTAGCCAGGATCCAACCCTGAGGTGCAAGATCCTTGGGGCAGGTGCCTCTTTTCCATGTATGCAAAGAGCACCCTGAAAAGCTAAAGAATTAATAGATAAATTTATGCTTGAGACAGCCATCATTGTTCCATCTGTAGGGTGCCCTTCAGCTTCCAGGTTATCCTTGCTAGAGGCTGCAAGTCTCCAGATCCAGTCATTACCCTAGAGGGCACCAATATGGAGGTAATTATGTGAGTAGGGGAAGAGTCATATTCAAATAGCAGTATTTCTCCTCAGTAACATAGGCTGCTCCATGCACATGAGGCCGGTCTGTCTTCCATTCTCTACTCTGGCTTCCTCCGTAGAATATCGAAGCAAGTTTCTGGGTTTCTGTCCTTATCTTTAAAGCATTCTGTGACCCAGACCCAGGATTTCTAAAAAAAACTGTACAGTTCTGGGATGAAGACCATAACTGATACTTTTGCTCCTCTGGCACCCGGAACTCTCTACAATAAGGGTAAAGCTCATGTGTGTGTAGGAGACAGAACATACTCAGGAAATGGTCTGAGAATGTGGAGTGAACTCCCCCAGCAACTACGGGCCATCACAAACCTCACCACCTTCCGCTCCGCATGAAAAGCAAATATTTCCATCTGCCTCCTCTAACAAATACAGAGCAACATGTATGTTAACAAAAACACCTTACTAAAACAAGACATTCCCCAGCACACACTTCTCCCCATGGGGAAAGGATGAAAGAACAAAGCACATGGCAGATATCAGTCATGTTGTTTAATGCTCTTCTGCAAGGTGCTCATGATGAGCACGGTATCAGAATGGATATAGAATAGAACTCAAGCAGGAAGCCATGTATGGTCCTCAAACTGGGTCTCCCCCCTTATGACCTCTCCTCATTTGACTGACCTCTCCCCAACTTCTGGTCCTTCCCCTGACCTTGCTAATGGATTCCCTCATCCTCAGAAGCCCGTCCTTGACCTGACCTGCCTTTCTGAGTTCCACCCCTTGTCATCTTTACCTTCAAGACCATTGTCTAGGGCTGTTGCCTCAAGGTCCTCTCCTTTGACTTGATCCTGGACCTTATCCTGTCTAGTTTCTGCCCTACTCACCCACTGAAGCTCTGTCACCGTGGTCTATAATGAAGTTTCCTAGTCAAGTGTCAAGGTCTTTGCTCCATCCGCACCCTGCTTGGTCGTTCTGTTGCTCTCATACTGTCAAACACTCCCTCCTCCTTGAAATGTCACTCTTCCTTGGCTTTTGGTACCGTCTTCTCTTGGTTGTTCTCCTCGCTCTGATGGTGCACTCAGCGTCGTCTTCTTACTCTTCCACTCTCTGTGGGTCCCCCAGTGCTCCAGCCTCGTTCCTCCTCCTCAGGAGATCTCATCGGCTCGCACAGCTTCAACTACCAGCTTTGTGCGATGACTCACGGAGCTATTCCATTCTGGCGCTCAGATACCATGGTGATAAGTGGGGTATAAGGATCCGGATAAAGCATCTCACCTATGGAACCACATGACCTTGGTGCCTTTTCCGTTGCACTGCCCCTTCCCTGTTTTCTCCTGCAGTGCCGTACGCTGCCTTGTTGCATCTTATCTTACAATTAGATCGTTAAGTTCCGAGGTGGGGAGTAGGTCTTCCTATACGTCTGTACTGCACAGAGCATGCTGGGTCACCAGTCCCGACGGAGGCCTCTGAGCGCCACCAGTGTGCAGACTTCACTGACGTTCTCTGCGGGGGCGCAGAATGACTCGACATGAGCACACGGAAGGCAACAATATCGGCCTCTTTCAGGAAGGAAGCTGCCTAGAACAACTCCCCAGCCCCCGCCAGACTCCACACCGTGTGGGGTTGGAGAGAAGGGGTTTCCAGAAGCTTGAAGAAAGGCAGAGCATTGGTTCACCCCTGTCTTGCTGCTGCTTAGGAGCTTTCCCGCTAATTTTACTACTCAGCCTCGCTCGCTCTTCCTCACCAGAGGCAGGAGGCTTCCAGTTTGTATCTTTCACTGCTCCACAAACTGATCAGCTTCCTTCTCCTTGTAACCTGGGGAGGTGGCGGGGGACATCATGGGCCAGATAAGCCCTCAGCTACCTGCCCACCACACTCCCCACGTATGTAACCAAGAGCAGATTTGCTCTACCCACCTTAAAGGGAAAAGAATTCTCTCCAAGTCAGAATAATATTCAATAGCAGAATCCTTCAATTGCTTTACCTGATTTAAAGACTAGACTGGGGAGCAAAGACATAAGATATCAACCCTCGCTTTAAAAATTAGATCCTAACTGCCTCATAGCTCATGGAACGGTTTCCCCTCTTTACTTTGCAAATGCTTTGATAAATGGTTACTTGAAAGACCACAAGTTGTTTTCAAAAGTTGTTTACAATTAGAGGGATTGCATAAATGCTCATTTGTTAGCGTGCTTCAGAAGCATGGCAGCCTGGTAATTCATCATTCCCAAACTGCAGCTAAGCAGCACATTGAGAGAATACCACTCTGTATCTGCCAGCATGTTTCTAATAAATTCCCCACATGCTGCAATACTCACTCTGTACAGCAAGGGTTAACTTGGGTTTCCGTAGGCGGACACTTAGAAGTGTTCTCGAAGGGAGCAGTTTGTAAATATGTAAATGGCTCTGCAACTGCAACTTGTGTTTATTATTTATAATTCCAGTAGTGCCTAGAGGCCCCCGCCAAGATCAGGTCCCACCTTGCTAAGCACTGACAAACACAGAGACACTGCCCCTGCCCTGCAGAGCTTACAGTCTAACTAGACAAAACAGGCACAGGGGGAAACTGAGGCACAGAAAGGTGATGTGACTGACTTGGAAAAAGAATCCAGGTCTCCTGACTCCTAGCTCAGGGCCCTAGCCAATAGACCATGGTGCTGCTTTATCTATTATAGGATGCATAGTAAGGCACTCACCCAATTACATATGTGCTACATTTTTAAAATTGTGCACAGAGTCATGCATGCATATGTTTATGCACACCTAATTTAAATGAGCAAGACATGATCTGCCCATTCAAGGTGCTTGGCCAGTTAGGCACATAAGTGGGTGTGTACGTACACAAACCCCTCATATTTGCACACATTGGATATGTGAGTTTGTAAGTAAGACTCCTGTGCACCTAACTAAAAACCTGTCTATGCTCTCCCACAACGGAATACAGCCAGCGTCTTCTACAGAATTCAGTCTAGTTTGTTTCATTAAAGGAGAAACAGATTGTGTCTTTATTTACTTTTTTGGTAATTACTGGTACTTTGACCCCAGTCACATTCAAGTAGTTTACAATAGGGAGAAAGGATGTGGTCCAAAAGTAATTACAGAGTGCACAAAAACGTCGTGTCCTTGTGGGGAGTGGGGAGAGAAGACAGTCTAGGGTTATTTTTTCATTTTTCCTATAAATGGAGCCAAAACCAAACGAGGAAACTGGTTGCTGGGGGAGGGAGGAATCCGACTGTTCTACAAATCGTAGGCTGGGGGATGGCTGCCCTGTGATATCATGGCAATGCTGAGAATGCCCAGGCCTTTTCCATACTCTAAAGGAGATCATGCAGCATCACGTATCAGAGCTCAGACTGAATTCCAGCAAGACCACAATTATGCTGCCTAGGACAGAAAATGTGAGCAGTATACCAGCCTGTTAAGAGCTTCTGGTCTACGATAAGCATTGGCATCAGAAAGCTAGTGTAATTCAGAAACTAGGCACTTGGGCACGGCTAATTCCCCCTGCTGAAAACTCCACAATCATCTATCAGCAAATAAGGACCATGTAACTTCAAGCCTGTTCCTGTTCCAGTTGAAAAATCAAGAGGACATTACCTATGAACTCTGCCAGATGTTCCAGAGAGATTGCAGATTTCTTCATAGCGTGGCGGTCGGGGGAAAGCTTGTTCAGCCAAAGAATCGAAACTTAGATACT
This sequence comes from Natator depressus, assembly GCF_965152275.1. Lineage (NCBI taxonomy): Eukaryota > Metazoa > Chordata > Testudines > Cheloniidae > Natator > Natator depressus. The sequence goes on from NC_134243.1 coordinate 77,627,762, forward strand.
TTTAAAGCACAGTACAGGTGAGAGTGAAAGCAAAAGCAAGCTCAAGTAAACAAGTGAAGAGATTGTTGTTCCAGGCAATATGGTGTCAGGCGCTCCTCTGAATCCCCCAAATTAGCGGAGGATGGCTCTCCCGCAGAAGGAACATTTTATAAATCAGCAGAACCAGACAAGTGGAAGGTGAGTTTACAGTGACAGCATTTGGCTAAACACCTGATTAACAGCTATTGTACTGCAGCACTGATAGGAAAATACTATCCTCATGTTAAATTGTGGCATGGAAGAGGTTGGGCTGAGAACTCAGTCTGGTTATTCAATAGCGGTTTGCTAGCCAGCTGTAAACACAGAGTATATATCTTTGCAGCTGCCCAGTTCTGAATGACTAAACATGTAACGAGGCCATAAATACTCTCATAAAAAGGTATTCTCCATTTTTTTTTTTGCTATAACAGTCTACAATATAGCAGCACTTCGTGAAGCCACCTTCTCCCAGAGCACAGCAATTCAAAAAAAAATCTAAACAGCTCAGCTTTAAAGCAGCAGCTAATATATTAGCTGGTGCCGCAAGCTACAGGCTTCTAAGAGCTGGGTACCCCCGTTACAATTCTTGTTAGCTATATTGAAGTAGCATCTGTGGGCCGCGATCAGGGCCCTATTATGCTGTAGGCTGTACAAACAAGGGAACAAAATGTCTATTACAATGAGAAGTGTGACGCTTTTTTACAGGGTGACACAGAAGCACTCATTAATTAACCCCTTAATTCCTAAAATCCACCTCCGTAAAAGGCCTTTTTTTCTTTTTTGTAATGTGGGTAAAAGAATTCTGGAATGAAGGGGTAAATAAAGCCAGTGTCTGTATTCAGAGACTACGCTCCCCCTGCCCCTCAATCCATTTTTGTGGAATTCTTTAAGAGGCAGGGGAACCCACAGAAAATGTTTAAAACCGTAGGTGCTGCACTACTTCGGGTGCAGGGCTCCCTTCCCTACAGAGCTGTAAAGCAGAAATGTGGCGAGGGTTAATTGGCTCAGGTGTCCTAGTGCCCCCCACCCAAGCCTGAGAGATTGGTGCAAGTAGACCTCCCCTGACCATCCAGAACACTGAAAGACTCTGCACAGTTGTTTCCAGGTTTTCAAGTGTTGAAAGGAGTTCTGAAGAGGGCCTATATTTGCTCCTTTCTCTCTGATCCCCAGCCAGCGACAGTATTGACATGTTGGGGAGGGTTCCAAGCTTCGTCAATGCATGTCCTTCCCTTCCCCTACAGATATACACGGCCACTGTGCAGAGGCCAGGGGAAAAGTTAACCCCAGAGACCAGGCAGCCCACAAATGCTATAGGAGGTTCTGTGGGGCATCACATTTTTGGGTGGCTTAGCCTCCGAAATGCTAAAGGGCGGGGAGGCCTTTCCTAAGGAAGGGAATATTCTCCTCTTGCTGCACTGGTAATTACACCTTTCACTCTTTAACCTTAATAAGAATCTACCAAAATCCCCAGACATCAAGGGAAGACCTCAGAGAAGCTTGAACTATTCTGGCTACGCCCGAGCGTAGTGTCAGTGCAAGAACAGAGGCGAGGCGTCCCCTCAAGTCATGCACTTGCAAAGTGTAGCATGTCTTTTCCCATTGCTACCTTCTACGCCCTACAAGATCTGTCCCCAAATTCAAACCCCAGATATGCAGGCGCTTAGTGTACTAGGCACGCAAATTACAATCACTGGCTGTCATGCCTGTAGATCAGATTCTGCAGGATGCAGTCACATACAGTTATGCCTGCAAGACCAGAATCAGGCTCCAGCATGTCTTTCTGTTGGCCTTCAATGCCCACATTGGGCCAGATCCTGAGCTGATGTAAATCAGCATCGTACCACTGAGGCAATGGAACTGCGCCAGTGGACGACAGCTGTGGATCCGGCCCATTGTGTTTAACATGACTAATGAGGCACCTTACTCTGTGCTGCAGCACCAGCTGGTGGCTAGCAAGGGCTGTTAACGGCACAGAATCCATCGGCACAGGACAGCTGAATTCATTCCCTTTTTGTTCCAACAGAAAATGCTTTGTAGTTAATCCAAGCCCGTGCCAATCCTCCTATTTACATTGATTTACCTAGTCACAGACGAAGAAAAGAAAATCACTCGTATTTAACACGCTCACACACTTTACATCACTGCCACTCTCCCGGATGGAATCGGAGTGTGGGGACTTAATTATACTCTTAAATAAACTCCACTAAGTCAAGAAAAGACAGTTAAAAATAGAAAAACATTTAGTTCAATTTATTTAGCAGCATCTTTATTGCAACAAAAAGGATTTGTAATAAAACGCGGCAAAACTAATGTTTCCACTTTACATGATTAAAAGCCATGTAGCTAGAAATGGAGGGAAACCCATAAACCTACTGGCGTGAGACATGCAATTTTGTTAATACAAGTCGACGCTTAAACAGCAGGCACTTCATGTTCTAAAATTAAACACCTGAACTTCTACTGTGCAGAACATCAAAGTAAAAACCACAAAAAGACCTGTCCTTTCATAAGGGCAGCCCAAAGCACCCCGGAGGATACAGTACTTGTATTGACAGGGGTCTGGTAACTCAAGTAAATAGGCAATTCAAGGCAGTGTTCTAATCTGTCTGATTTTCCCCCACCTTGTTATTGCCCTCTCAGTATTCAGTGTCATGCTAGCAGCAAAACATACTGCTCTCCACAGGGAACACACAGATCAGCGAGAAACACAATCGATTATTTTACTTTGACAGGTTGAGTCTCAGGACCCTATTTTGTCAGTTAATGTCACAGCTGGATTCTTTGCTAGATGCAACACAATGCTCATACACAGCTCTGAAGAGTTAAACCTTCAACGTGTCAAGCCCATCCGGAAAGTCTCTGCTAAAACTAATCCCAAATACCCCTATTAGCAAGGAATACGTTTTCCATTTTACTATAATTAAGGTACTTTATTTTCAAAGCTTCACATCCTGATCAGAATTAATTGCTTCATTAATTAATATTGGGTAGTAAACTGAGTTTATAAAAATGAAGTAATTCTAGGTAATGAGTAAGATATATATTAATACAAATGATATACTTGGAAATGTGGAAAAAAAATGCAGATTACTTGCCCCAATCTAAAGTGTTCCCTGCCTTCTCCCTATTCTTTATTAAAAGGAAGATTTCCTGGCTTATGTAATGGAAAGCACTTCAAAACATTATACCATAGAATCTGTCTCCACTGAGGCAAACCGAACACAATTCCAAAAATGAAAACAGACAAAAGATATGTACACTGGCATCCCTATTCAACACCACTAGTCCCTCAGTTTTCGAAACCCAGCCTTTAATAAATGCTCTATCATTTTTCAGCAAAAGTTAAACGTGGAATTTTAGTGGTCACAGGATTGGGTGGTAAGATGCAAAGATACCTGCTACCGTAGAAAAGAGATTTACACTCAACACTTCGGGCCCAATCTTGCTATCATATACCACAAGGCGTAGTGGTTATTGCTGAGAGTAACCCCGCTGAACCCAAGAGATATGTCTAAACAGGGATAAAAAACAAAAACTGTGGGCTCATTTGGCTCAGGCTCACAGTTCTAAAAATCTCTGTAGACGTTTGGGCTCAGGCTGGAGATCAAACGCTGGGACGCTCGACATCTACACAGCAATTTTTCAGCCACGGAGCCCAAGCCCCATGAGCCCGAGTCAGCTGACCTGGGCCAGCCGGGCGGTTTTTTTATCCCTGTGTAGACATCCCCAGCTAGGGATTTATTTTGTGGGGCAAGGTGGTGATCTCTCCTTCATGGAATATTCTGTTCTCAGACTTCCTACCTAGGGAGTTCACTAGCCCTGCTTAAAATTTAAAGTAGCATTACCACATGGCCATTTTTAAAGTAAGTCCACAAACAAAAACAATTTAAAATAAATCCAAATGTAAAACATCATGGGCAATTCTTCTTGAGTGAAAGTGCCATCTCTCCAATCCAGAGATTTTTGGACTTGGATTTAGGCAATTCCAAGGATCCAAAATGCTGCAGTAACACTACCATCATACACAGTACTCCGGACAGATACTGTATCATAGGAAGACTGGCTTACAGCTGGCAACAGATGCAGAATTGCTGATCTTAGATGTGGCTTGTCCCACCAAGACCAATCAGGATATAATATTCTTATCTAGTGAGCAGCATCTCCAGTTTTAAGAGTTACTGATGGACTTACATTTGGTATTTCACAAGGCAGTGCTCATTCCCTGTGGACTTGATTGTGCCCCTTTGAAATCAACAGGAGTTTGGTCATTAACTTCAATGGGAGCTGGATCAGACCCTATGGGATATGCCTTTCATTACCGTTACATGTGGCAAGCATCCTTCGTACAGAACTACGAAATACTGATAGTAAATCCTTCCAGCATTTTCACAAGGAAAGAAAACATGGAGTTTTAAAGTGCCTGATAGCTGTAAAGGAAATTATTTTTGTAGAAAAGAAAACCATAATTTATGTTGCAAAATAAATAGAGTACATACTTGGTACTTTAATAGTTTTCTGATATATAAGATATATTTAAAATAAAGAGAGAATGCATTATTAAAAAGTTACATGTAAGCAATTTTATCATGTTCAGTGCTAAACCAAAATCTAGACTTGATTACCAGAATCCCATTTAATTCCTTCTTTGCTGTAAGCACTGTTCCATAGAGGCCATTTTGTACAAAAGAATCAATTTTTACTTCAGAATCATATACATTTATATTCAAGAGATAATCTCTGGAGGAAGAACAAAAATACACCCCCAAACACCAGTTAATTTAACATTGAACAAAATATAAACAACCTTGGAAAATGTGATACCATCCGTGTGTTATTTTATACATATAGGTATCTATGGACAGATACAGGGTATGTCTACACAGCAACAAAAGAACCTGCGGTGCGAGTCTGAGTCCAAAGCCTGAATGTCCGCACTGCTATTTTTAGCCTGCAGTGCAAGCCTGAGTCAGTTCACCTGGGCTGTTAGACTTGCTTCCCTGTGTTTTCTTTTGCTGTGTAGACATACCCATAGATATATGTATATATACTACAGCATAAATACATAAAGAACCAGGTGGGATACCATAGTAACTAATTTGTAGTTTTTATACTAACTGGCGCATTGTTATTCTTCAAGCTTATCAATGTACCAGCTTGTCTGTAAATACTAACTACAGCACATGCCATAGGATGGCTGAAAATGCCGGCTTTTTCTGAAGGGAATTCACTTCAGTTACAATAATTAGCTATTGTTGGTACAAAGAAGACAGTGTAGATATTGGGTTCCTTAGATTCCCCCAGTGCCCCAAAATAAAAACCTATAAACCTATTTCCATATGCTGATGGTGTAAATTACAGGACTTAAAATACCATAAGTCCAATTCAAAATAATTGAGAGAGATCTGGAAAAAAACGGTATATGCTTACAGGAAGTGTGTTTGCTTTGACTACCTTTAGCATAAGCCAGTGGACCTGATTCTGCTGACTCTTACACAGCTCTTATATCCAGGTGATTCCACTGACTCCAGTGGAGTTATTCCCAATTAATACCAGTGTCACAAATATCAAGGTCAGGGCCTACTGTTTTAAGTGTTAGAGTTCTAGGATCTGCTGATCATTCATTCACCTAAAAAAGTTATTAAAGCACACTGCGACAATATTTGGGTATTTCAAGTAGGAACACAAGCCACAGGGCATCCAGTTTTCAAAAGATGAAAAGAGAATCTTGCTCTGCTTCTCTCTCCGTAGCATCAAAATAGAAGGGGAAAAAGTTCTTGGCTTTTTAAAAGAAAGCACCTAAAAATTATGGGAAGTTAACACAGAAACCACAGGCAGAGGTGTCTGGTTTAAAAGTAATAATTTGACTATGGAGTTCTAGTTTAAACAACATTTTGAAATTTAAAAGTGTTTTCAAACACTTCACGTTTTTCAGCCACATCCAAAACCACACTAGCAAAGAAAATCGTGCTTTAGTGTGATTTTATACTGCAGGGTGCTAGCTTCCAGCAGCATTACCTTACGCAACATGGACAAGGGTTTCGCTCGGCGGACAGCATATGACCAGGCTACACTGCAGTGCTAGAGATGACTCAAGGGGTGATGGCGTCTATCTATATATACGGGAGCAGGGTGACTAGGACAATATACTTTCTCAGCACTGATGTGAAAATAATGCTAAAATAATGACAACAAAAAAATTTAATAAAACACAATTTGCATTGCTTCAATGTAGTGTTGATAGGCCCCCATCTTACCAGCTCCCCAGTGGACACTTGTACTTGGGTGTTGGAATTTTAAAATCTTAGTGAGGGAATATTTATACACCCACCTGCTGAGATAGGAAAGTATTCTGAAAACAGCCCCAAAATGCACATTGGGTGAAAGTCCCTGGGAATAGGCTGTATTGTTAAAATATGAGAAATATACAAAGTTTCAGCTGTTTGGCTTAAAACTAGTTTGCTTCTCAGCATACCCAAAGCTAACTTTTCTGCCCATGTTATTGTAAAATACATTTTTCACCTCCCTGTGTGAAATCAGGTACAAGCTGTTTATCACACTACAAAAGAAAAAAGCAGCAAGATTTGTACTACACAGAGATGAGCTCACTGAAAAAACTGGCCTGATCTTAGTTAAAACCAAATTATAAACTTCTTCAGGAGGCAGCTAAAAGTGTTTCTTTTTAAAAATAATTATCCCCAACATCTGGTTATATAATGTGTCTAATATGCAGCTAATTCCTAATGAGCCGGACATCCCTTGCACGAAACATAAACTATTACACATTACATTTTAAAATGGTATCAAAGTTGTAACCATCCAGCCAGATTTTTGCCATGACGTGAGTGAATCATCCAATATTACCTTGTTGTAAGAAACTGAGAAACACACTGTAAAAAAAAAAATACACCAATTAGACTCGCACAGCTCAATGTTTTCAGATGGTGAAGATATGGTGTTGTGGATATGTGTTACCGAATTTTCAGCTTCTTCCCCAAAGAATTTGCATGGTACTGCTGCATGCCACAGACATTTGATTTTATTTCCATTTTTAAATTATTAGGCCATTGTACTGTAGTTTCCTTGTATGGCACCTAGTTTACTTAAAAAAAAAAAAGTCTGTGTGTGGGTGCGCATGTGGGTGTGTGGGCTCGTGCATGTATGGCAGGCACCAAAATGCAATATTCTGTTCTATTTTCTCTACAGATCCATTTCCTCGTTTGGTTAAACAGCCAGTGTATCAGAGTTCCACAGAGGTCACAATTACATTGCCTTCAGTGCAGCAATGTGGGAGCCAAGATTCTCTTGCAGATAATGCAGCAGATGGAGTTCATAATGCTCTCCAGACTCAGGGACCCTTATACTGTGTCTCTCCTGAGGGTAAATCTAAAATATGAAATAAAGAGTAGTGAACACACACGCGCACACAACTGGCTAACAGCAGCACTGAAACCAGCTACCTGACACAGGTTAATGATAGGCAAGTAACTGTGTGAGAGATTAGAGAAGAATGTTTGATATAGAGCAGGGGTTCTCAGCCCTTTCCACATCCTGACCTCTGTGTTACAATAGAGGGGGAGGGGGAAGGAGAGAGAGATTCAGCACCCCTCTCCCAAGTAGCAATAAAGAAAGGGAGGGTAGATGCAACCCAGGATCTAGAGAACCCCATTTGCAGGGAAAAACCATTAGTCTCTATAGTAAAATGCTGGATCAATATATGACTTGAACATTTTTTGTTGCAGTAAAAAACAACAAATAAAATTGTCCCCGTCTCTCTGATGGAAGGACGATGGGGAGAGAGGAAAGAGCTAGAAGCAGGTCGGTGTTGGGTATGTGTTTGGACTGCCTCCCCCAAGAGCAGGGCAGCAGGCTGAAAGGTTGAGCAGCATGGTTAGGGAACGCCTATGTTTTCTTCTTGGCACAGGGACTGAAACCCCAAAATCCCAGCACTCAAAGGAGAAGCTTCCCTTTTACAATATTCTTATTTATCCTTAAAACAGAACTTGGTGGAAGAAACCTACAACTACTTCCTTCCTTTTCCAAATCCAAAGCGAGTGTAAACACAAATGAGTCCAAATGGCTAAACCAAATGTTAACATATTTTCAGCTCCAAATTAATATCAGGATGGGCAGTGAAGTGGAAAAAACATTCAGTTTTTAGAGCAGGCTCTTAATCCCCCAGTCTTGTCATTAGATGTTTATGATCCACAACAGATCAAATACACTCCATGTGTTCCAGTCTGGGTTTCCTCAGCCCTAGCATAAACTCAAGCAGAGCTGAATCATTTTCATATCCAGGTTCTCACAGTTTAGAAACCACTTACCTGTAAATCATATGGTTTTCCAGCCCTCACTAAAAAACTCAGCAATATACTTGTGTGTGCAAAGTGAACGTTCTCATCCAAGAAACCATGCAACAGCAACAAACGGTGTGGTCTGAGAAAGGCAAGAGAAAAACATTTAGAATGCTTCCTGGAATTTTCCAGTCATTCTGCAAACTGTGCGAGTCCCTTACAAAAATATTAACCATAAAAACACACTCCTTTTGGTTTAAGCAAAACAAATGGCCCAATCCTGCAGACTGCTCTCCAGCAGGAATTCCACAGGCTTCCAATGCCAGGCTTTCCTTCCCTGGGAGATTTTTGCATATACAGATCAGGACTGGGCCTTATATTTGCATATCTACTTTAACCTCCCCAGAAACACTTGATGAGAGAGGATGCTAAAATTGGTTTATATGTGCTCAAATCGCCACTGGACACCAATTCTTTAGTAAGATCTTTGCATTCTAAACACATACAAATGGATTTGCTCTTACATCTAGGATAAAGCATTTTTATCAAATATAACTTTTTGCCTAGTTCAATGCAGCTCAGACTGAAGAGCTAATTACATAATTGAAGTTATGTCTGCCATTTCTTTATGCATAAGAGATATTCTTTAATTACAGCCAGTATAAAAGGGATTACTTGGAAGGGCCGTAATTATGCAAATGTTCATTCAAGTTTATTAAGTGGTGGTTTAATACTGGCATTTATGGTTTCAGCATTTAATTACCAAGAACTAGGAGATAAAAATGTGGGTGTAGGTTTGAATGTCACTGGTCGGGGGCGGGGAGAGGGGGAACTTAACTTACTCTGAAGGAAACTTCTCCGCTTGCATGGCCACTGATCCTAGATAATATCCCTGCTCGTTGTGATCAGGGTGTCCCATGTAACGCTCTGTGTAGCCTGTGTCATAGAATATCCACAGTGTGACTGGGGCTCCAGCAATGGCAACCTGGAAGTTCCAACAAGATCAGCAGCATAAAAAAGGGATACAGGCGGCATATCTTACTGACAACGTCCAACCGTGATCGCCCAAAGGAGACACTTAACTCCTACGGATATTCACTGTGAACTCCAAAAAGAAACCAATGCAATGATAAAGCCTGCTCTGAACGGCATTGACAATAAGGTAACCAATCAAAAATAAAAAGCAATGATAATTAGCCAACACAAAGCAACAAAGCACCTTTTCAAACTTAAGTGACCTGCAAATGGGCAGCGGGGGTGCGGTGGGGGTGGTGGTGGTGGTGGTGGGGGCGGCGGGTGAATGTCTCTCATCCTCCCTCTCACACACACAGGGCTAGGGACTCCACTTGTATAACTCGCCATGACCCTACAACCATTTACACCAGCTAAGGCTCTGGCACCAAAAGCCTCTCTTTGGGTATGTCTACACTGGAAACTTCAAAGTGCTGTTGCGGGAGCGCTCCCACGGCTGCGCTTTGCAGTGCGAGTGTGGTCGCACGCGAGCGCTGGGAGAGAGCTCTCCCAGCGCTCCGCCTCCACGAGGGGATTAGCTCCCAGCGCTCGGAGCCTGTCTACACTAGCACTTTAAAGCGCTCAGACTTGCTGCGCTCAGGGGGGTGATTTTTCACACCCCTGAGCCAGCAAGTTAGAGCGCTATAAAATGTAAGTGTAGACATACCCTTTGGCTTGGTCTACACGTACAAGTTTTATCACCATAGCTATGTCGGTTGGGGGACTGATCTGCTACTGACATTTTCATTGGGTTTATACCAGCTCCCCAAACCAGCATAAGATGTACCAGGATAAGCACTTTTATACCTATATAACTGCATCCGTGTTAGCTATACGGGAATGACCATACCAGCAAAACCCTCCCAGAGTAGAAAAGGACTTGCATTAGAAATTCAAACCCTGTGCATCCTTGAAGGCCCTTTGGATGAACAAGGGACTACACTGAAGAAGTGAAACCCGAGCGAGAGGGGAAGCGGTTATTTTTGAGACCAGTGAAAGGTCTGGTTTTTCTCTGCAATACCTCTGTCCACCAAATGCCTGACAGATACCTGGAAGAAAAAGCTCTCCAGGATTTGACAACCCCAGGCTCTTCAGTTAAGGGCTGAGATAGCTACCACACCACATGTCAGGATGCTCCAGGGAAGACCTCCAACAAAACCAGGAAAGAGACTTGACATTGCAAATATTTTTTAAAGGTAAAATAAATACTTTAAAGGTCTTTCAGGCCTGCTTTGCACACTGCAATGAAGCAAAAAGAGCCACAAAGAACAAAATGCATGCTGTTAGTTTGAGATGACAATCAATAATTATAATTGTATTTTGCACTTCGTTAGCACCTTTCGTCTAAGAACCCTCTAATGCCGTGTCTAGACACAGAAGCATCACTTTAACAATACCACTATAAAGTGTATAACATCCCTAGGGCTTGGCTACACTTACATTTTATAGCGCTCTAACTTGCTGGCTCTGGGGTGTGAAAAATCACCCCCGAGCGCAGCAAGTCTGAGCGCTTTAAAGCGATAGCGTAGACCGGCTCCGAGCGCTGGGAGCTAATCCCCTCGCGGAGGCGGAGCACCAGGAGAGCTCTCTCCCAGCGCTCACGCGCGACCACACTCACACTGCAAAGCGCAGCCGTGGGAGCGCTCCTGCGACAGCACTTTGAAGTTTCCAGTGTAGCCATGCCCCCAGCGTGGGTACAGTTATCCCAGCATAAAGGTACTTTACGCTAGCATAGCTAATCCTGTATTGGAAGGGGAATAACTGGCTATACCAGTATAACTGAGTCCACACTAGGAGATGCATTGGTATAACTATATCTGGTTTTTTTTTTTTTTTTTAAAAAATCACACTGCAACCAACAGTTATACAGAGACAAAATCTATGAACAAACAAAGCCTAACTGCTTTGCAAACGCTAACTGACAATCACAATATGCTGTTGTATAGGAACATACCATCCCCGTATTACAGACGGTAAAACAAAATGACTTATTCAAGGTCTCACACAGTCATATCTGTTTACTGCAATATGTCCTGAAACTCAGATTAAAAATATACGGTACCTTGAATTTGAAAGCAATAATTTTATAACGTAGTGAATATTGTCTATATTCAAAAAAATATTTAAGTACAAAAGCTTGAATTCAAATATTTTCAGCCCCATACCAGGTAGAAATGTACTTTGGAAATGGAAATTTACTTTGTGGTAACTTTGTTATATCCTATGCCCCTCCACTGTTTGTATCTTGGGATGCAATAAAAACCAGACTATTTTGCACATGCATAGCACTCACTGTTTACAGTTCAAAAGTCTTTGTATCTACAAACACACATGGGACATGGAGATATAGTTTGATTAAGAAACATCCTTCCTGTGCCACAGAGATAAGCCTACGATACATTAACGTACCCTGAAGAGGTCTGACCTCTGCATTAATGCCATCAGAGACAGGTATCCTCCATAGGACCAGCCATGAATGCCAACTCGGTCTAAATCAATAAAGTCATACTGGGATGCTAAATACTGCAGCCCTTCCACTTGGTCATCAATTTCTATTTGACCCTGTTGGATAAAGATTATTTTTTTTTTGTTAGTTCTTGACAAAAGTAAGATTCTCAGAGTTTCCAAAAAACAATCACCTTTGAATATTATGATTAATGATTTCTACTGCAGTACCACCTAGGAGCCCCATCCCAGGATTGGGCCCCCACTGGGCAAGGTGCTGCACAAACACAGAACCAAAGGATTGCTCCTTCCCCAGAGGGCATATAAGGACACATTCCCTCCACCCCGCTCAGCTTCCTCATGGGAAATGTTCACAGGTGTGGTGTTCTGGTCTGTGGTGTTCTTGTTTGTGGAAAGGGGACTTCCTTAACCTAAGAGACAAATTCCTCTACAACATCTAGGGCCAGATTCTGGCTCTGTGCATCAAACTGGCACAACTGCCCCCCTCAAAACACATGCACATCATCCCTGCAAAGCAACACAAAGATGGCACTTCCTTCCCCTCCATAGCTGGCTGAGCAGGTTTCCTCTACAAACAGGACCCTAGGAATCACCATGCCCCTAGTGCAGCGATCCATTGTCTGTCTGAAGGTATCCCACCTTTGCATGGTCAGCAGGAGCGGGTTCAGAAATTCCACAATGGAAAGTTAGGGACTAACTCGCTCATGTCAGAGGTTGGCTTATAGCCGGTTAGATCCCTTATATTTTATATCCTCTCTCACGATCCGTTTTGCTGCCCAGTTCCATACCAGCTGGATGTGTCCACCCCCCTCTCAAGCCCAGGGAGTGGAAGGCTCTACAGTTTTGTGTAAGAAGCACACGAACCACTGCCAGAGCACTAAGGCAAGCTAGCACATTAGCCTTCTTCTGTAGGATGACACACCAAGACTCGCTTCCCCCGGCTCCCCATCTGAAAGCCAAGGAGCAGGCTGCATTGCTCAGAACCACATTGGGACACTGGCATACATCCCACCACTTACCATTTTGTATTTAAAGGCACCTTCAAACTTAAGCCCTCGGTGGCAGGATCCCCTGTTGTCAATTACAACAACTACGTAACCCAGCGAGGCCAGTGTGTTCAAGCGAAAATACTTGATTCCTTTAAACCGATTGTTCACCAGCTGCACCTGGAAAAAGACAACTGGAAATATTAACAGAGCAACATCAGACAGACCACTGGAAATAAGTGCAAGGGGCTACAAGCTATAGAACTGACTGCTCATCTCTTAATCCGATTCAGGATTGTTTGGTAATGTCCCCAGTGTCTCAGCTCAAGTCACCCACACACTGAATTCACCCCCTCATTGTGGATGCTGCGACAAAGCCAGGAGCCCTGTCTTCGCACCTCTCTTTATGCACGTGTGCAGTGATCCCGAATTCTCCTCTGCAGGGATAAGGGCCAACTGGTTCTCCTCCCTTAGCCTGCCCAACGTCTTCCCCTTGAGACTCACAGATCAGGTTCAGTGCTGCGCGGCAGCCTTCCGAAATTCTACTCATCCCCCTCATCCGAGGAGAGTTTTTCCCTGCTCCCAGGTATATGAAATATTGGGTTTTCTAGGGCCCAGGTAAATTGTTTTGTGCCTGGGATGGTAAATCCTCATGGTGATTTGCAAGGCTGCTGTCCCACATTAGATTTATCCCTCCGACCGTACTACCTTGAAGACACTGTGCATTTCTCCCCCACCAGTAAAATGAAGTTACAGGAAATGCTTTAAGTCCGTTTCATAGTCACTCAGGGTCAACCCCCGGCCCCCCAATCCCAGCTCAGGAACAGCAAGTACAAGAAACAAAAATTAGCAGGTATTTCTATCAGCCTCTATTACACTGCGCTCACCTGCGGCCCTCCATATATGAAGAGCACTGTGGGGTATTTCTTCCCAGGTTGTAGGTGGTGAGGTTTGTACATCATGCCATACAGTGTAAAGCCTGAGGAACTCTCAAAGGAGAAGATTTCCGGGGGAACATAGTCGGGAAGAGGACCTGCAGGCAGGCAAGAAGAAATGGGCCCATTTTAACAAGGACCTGATGGACAGAGGGAGCTCACAACCCTGCCCACACTACAGATGATGTCAGCGTGAGGCAGGATTGTTGTCATGTGTCTTATGGCCAGAAGGGACCATTGTGATCATCTAGTCTGACCTCCTGTATAGCACTGGCCATAGGATTTCCCTGGATTAATTCTTTTTTGAACCATGGCGCATCTTTTAGAGAAACATCTAATCTTGATTTTAAAACTGCCAGTTATGAAGACTTCACTGCAACCCTTAAGTAAATCGTTCCAGTGGTTAATTACCCTCAATGTTAAAGATTTGTCCCCTATTTCTAGTCTAAATTTGTCTAGCTTCAATTTCCTGCCATTTGATCATGCTACACCTTTGTCCGCTAGATTGAAGAGTCCACTATCAGAGTTTTGTTCCTCATGTACATACGTGTTTCTGGCATAGTTCTAATGCAATTTCTTCCAGGTCCCCCATCTCCCAAGAACTGTGTTAAAAAGTCACTGAGAGGAAGCTGGCACTACAGGAGGGAGGGGAAGGGGTTTAATTTTGTCTACAGCACACTTAGCACTGGAGTGTCTGCACCACGTAGGTCCAGTGCAGGTCCAAACCCTCACAGAGTTCAGGGATGTTTGGATCTGTGGGTTTTCATTAGGCCCATTACTAGGTAGTAAGGTTCTCATTCACAGAAAATGTTCTGAGTCAGGGATCCTGTGCTAGATGCATTCTAGGAAGGTTTCAACCCCAGCAGGGCCGGGGTGAACTCTTCAACCCTTTTTGGATGCCTACACTGCACTCTCAGAATGTGCTCGCCACTTGAGCTGACTTACTTGAGCTAGGTCTAAACAAGCTAGCTCGGGTCCCAGAACGGAGAAGCTGCAGCTGGACAAGACTCCCTTAACTGAGCTGATAATCTTCAAGCAAGAAACAAAATTAGCATAATTTTTCTGCAGGGGAGAGTGGGGCACTATTGGAATCACCTGCTTCTAAAATACATTTAAGATGATTATGAAACAGAGAAAACTTCCTGTGTTACCCAAAAAAAAAAAAAAAAAGTATGCATTCAGTCCATGTTCTCTAAGAACAAATCATTTTAATTCAGATCCCTAGGTGTTGTTCTGCCCTAGCCAGTTTCTTACAGTTACCTTGGCTAAGGCACTGTGGGTGAAGAGTGTCGGAGGCATGACCTGTGCGTCTGAGTCGGAACTGAGACTCCCCCTCCTGCACGCAGGCAGCTGGTAGAGAAGGAGCAGCTCAATGAAAGAAATCATCTTCTGACCAAAGTACAGCACATGGAGCCAAATTCAGCTGTCACATCAGCGTACGCTAAGAATCACTCCATTAGTCTCTCAGCGTGGGCTCCGGATGGACAGCAGCGAAACAGCAGATTTTAACACATCGCCTAAACGCCACTTGGCCATGAAGGCTGTTAACCAGCCCAGGAGCTAACTATGCACATCATTATCTGCAACAAGCTCCAAAATAAAGAGCAGCCTTTTGGTCATCCACAAGGTACAAAACTTGCGGGGATGCCCCCTTCAAATCTAAGAGTTTTCTGATTACACGTCCTATTAGCCCTGTACCCTTCAAATGGTTTGGAACAGCACTTACAAAACAACAAGTGTTTTGTTGATAAGGCCCAGCAACACATTCAAACTTATAACAGACTTGAATACTATGGCCAGCTACCCCTTCCTGACCTCAGCACAAAACCAAAGGCCGATCCAGCAATCCTTGCTCGTCATACATTCCCACAGGAGTAAGAGCACCATGATCTAGCCCATGAAGAGGAACACAGAGTACTGATGCTACAATAAACATGCAGCTAGGAGTCTTTTGATTGGGAATCTTTGAGGCAGAACTGTAAAGGAGAGCCAAAGCTATTACCTGCCGAATCTAGAATCGTGGCCCAGAATTCCTTCTTTCTGTGAGCAACATCATCTTCAGAACCAGTCAGCCTGTACAGTGACACACAGTGCGGGTTCTTCTGGTTACTGAATTTACTGATGAACATGTCACAGTCCTACACAGAGATGACAATATTTTCTTGAACAACACAGTGAAGAAACACGAGCCCAAAGCTCCTTTACTTTTGCACTTACAGCTCTCTGAAGAAGCTCGGATCAAATAAAAATTAGGAGTCCCAGCTCCTGTGAGAGGGGAGATAGCCTTAGGAGCTGCAGTTTTACTCAGTTACAGGCAGCATAGTAGCCACAAGGGTGTTAATATTCCAAATTTTCTGCCAGACACTGAAAAATGCACCAGCAAAATTAGCGGTGGCATTAGTCTATGTCTGCAAGTTGGCACTGATTCTTGCCATTCGCCAGGTTGCACACCCAGAGGTCAGGTTTCTGCAGTTGCTAATATATGCCCCCATCCCTTCACTCATGGGTTTTATAACAGATTTAAAAAAAGCTGAAGCCAACTTCCATATATCTGAACACAGCTAGCGCAAGGTGTGCCAAAAACCACCAAGCCCAGCCCTTCCCTAGAAGATGGTCCCTCGGAATACAGATACCTGACTAATGGAGCAGGCGTGAGAGTAGCTACGGTCCGTCAGTCGCTTCACCTCTCCAGGATTCTTGTAGCTAACGACATACAGGTGATGCTCTAAAGGGGAATCCTTTGTGCCTTCAAAATACACCAGTTTTTTTGCTTCGTCCACGTGGATCTGCCAAAAAAAAAACAAACAAACCCCAAACACAACCTTAGTCTGTACCAGCCAAATCACTGAGCTATCCCCACAATGATGCCCAGGACTCTCCGTCCCCATTTCCCAAGGTGATTACAGTCAATTTAGAGCCCAGCAATGGACAGAGCTAGTTCAAATTAGCCCTTCCAATACACACAACTTTGCATTTGTCAACACTAAATTTCATTTGCTACCTGGTTTCCCAGGTCTGTCAGGTCCCTCTGACCTTCCTTATTTTCTCTGGTCTTGATTATCCTAAATAATTCTGTGTCACCTGTAAATTTCCCCAATTCACTGTTCACTCCCTTTCCCATATTATTAATAAATATATTTCACAAACAGAAGCCCCAGCATGAAACCATGGGGGCACCTGTCTTTAAACCTTTTGCCATGGTACAAATTGACCATTTTTTCCTACTTTTTGACTATATAACAGGAAACAGTTTCTGATCCATAACAGTTCATCTCTCACCCTATGACTACTTTGCTTCCTTAATAATCTCTTGGAAGGGCCTTTATCAAAGACCTTTTGAAGGTCCAAACAACTGTTAACTGGTTCTCTCTGATCTACTCTTTTATTGACACTCAAAGAATTCTAGTAATTCAGAGAATTGTTTTCTTTTACAGAAGCCAAGCTGGTTAGACCACTGATCATACTAATCCAGGTGTCCTGTAACTATTTTTAGTAATTATTGCAACCAATTTCCCTGGTGCTCAAGTAAAGCTGATTGACCTACATAACCATGATCACCCCATGTATCTTTTTCAAAAACAGGCAAGACAATTGATACCCCCCCAATCCTAGAGTACAGCTGCTGATTTTAATGAGCGGTTGTATATTTTTTCTTAGTGGCCCAGCCACCAACTGCAGCAAAAACTGTCTCCAAACTGAAATAGTTGGGTTACCAAGATTGCTGTCCCTTACATAAACTACAAGTATTTCAGCTCTACTCAACTCATTTCAATGTACTCACACTTATGGTTTATTTTTTTTTAGATAACAGAGAAACATGGTCAGACCTGAGTAGCCACAGACATCGCTCACTCAAACTCTTTAACATTTAAAAAAAGAAGCAATTAGAAAGTAGGGGGTATTTTATCCTAGCAGGAGGAATTCCATGCAAAGTCTCAAAAGTGGACCTGGAGACACAAATATTGGGCCTCCATAAAAAGGAGAAAGAAGAGGCCAAAGCTGAAAAGAGCAGTGCTGCCCAGGTGTGTGTTAATCCCTTTGAAAAAAAGAGTCCTCAGATACTGGACAGCAGCTGGATGCTGGGGCTTCAGCCCTTCCATCCTACTTCTCATGGGATGCTTGGAAACGTTCCTTCCATCTACCTGCAATGCTACTTCTCTCCCCCTTCCACCTCCCTACAGGTCCATACTTCGTTATGAGCCTCTTTACTAGACAGTGGCAAACTCCTGAGAAACAAAGAGCACAAAGCAAAAGAAATCAGCAGCTAGAGATGCCTCTCTGTGCTGCTCATCTTCATTATCGAAACCAGAGACTCAGGGCTGGAATGGTGAGTTAAATAATGAGCTCAGAGGACAAGCTGCACCTTTGCTAACATTAAAAGCAAAGCAGCACTGGCTACTTTTGCTCACCAGCTGAGCCAATCAACCATCCCCACTTTTGTGCTTAAAGCTGCAGCTTGACCGGAGACCCAGTTCCTCTATTAATTCACCAGGGTACTATTCTCCCCAGGCAGGCTGTCCGCACCCACAGCCTTCTATTGGGCTTTAGTGGCTCAAGAGTGCCTAGTCCTGAAAGGCGAACAGATGTGAAGCACAGCCCTCACGCTGGCTCTTTGTACAGGGGTGAGTTTAACCCAGAAATGAATAGAAGCTTGGGCAGGTTTCTCCGTGTTGCCCCAAACCTGACCTCAAGAGACACCCCATGTGTGAGAGAAGGTAACTCAGTTTCCAGGTCCCCTACAATCTCTTGCACCTCTGCTGCATCATATATGTTTGCAGTTATGTGGATTTCCATGTTAATTTTCTGATGTGAGAGGTTTGATTATGGGGGTGAAATTAAGGAGTTTGCAAATAGCACTTTTTATTCAGCAAACAGAAAGGTCACAGCCTGGGCCTGGACAGCTGAAAGACCTCAAGCCATTCCAGGCAGCTTTTCCTTTTCTCAGTCTCTCAGCAATCCTGCCCTTCACAGAAATGACAATACGGGCGTGTCTCTCCTCTCACAAAGAGTGGGCTGCATGGCCAAGACACCAGAGCAGAGCTACATGAGGAGTGTCCAGCCTGCACCTTCTCCTCTGCCTCCAGAACAAAGTGTGTGACCTTCAGCACATGAGAGGTCATTCCCCTAAGAAGGGAGTCCCCAGATTGTTCCCAGAGCTGTTTCCCGTTTAGTGAGATGCTCTGGCAGGCACAACACCAAGATCAAATTCACAGGTTTTAAGGCCAGAAGGGATCATCATGATCATATAGCCTTGCATAACACCAGATAAACTGAGGTGTCCTCCATACAGCTCTACCATTCTATCTAGATCCTTACCTTGCTGTTCCTTAGACATGACTGGTGCCCTCTGTAGTCAGAAGAGGGTAGCTGTATAGTCTGGCAAGATAACCATGAGGCCCATGACAGACTCTAGGACCTAACTAATTTTGTTTGTTATCTAATCCAGAGTTTAACCCAGGCTATTTTACAGATACAGATCTTCATTCAAGAAAAGTAAAATAAAGGGACATACGTTGGAACCATGTCTACCAAGTACTTCCCATTCTCCACTGGTAATTGCTAATTCCTCTTTGATGGGACATTTGAAGTCACCTATAAACAAGACATGTACAATTAGAGATTTTATACTTTTCATCACAACAAAGCCTCTCAAATAGAACTTCACCTTTCAGGCTTTGCTTGCTTTAACCGAGTCACAAACTGGGGTTGGGAAAGAATCACTCCCCTGCCAACTCTCCAGAGCAGCATTACACAGCTGGCCCGAGTGTTCCAGGAAGAGATCACTAACATACTGGGGAAAATGTCAAAGAATTCTCAATTCAATAGGTTCTCCCTATCTTGTTCTGCATCCTTCAGTGTTTCCTTTTCCCACCACACTTGCACAGAAAGGCAGGTTTTGAACTGAAATATGTGAAACCTGATCTATAGAATTGGTAAAGGTAAGGTGTTAAAAATGAAGGATTTTTCTGGAAAAAATAGCACTTTTTATCAGGTTGGCTCACTTTCATTCAAAAGGAAGTTCTATTTTGTGCGAAGCTGCAAAGTTGAAGGATTTTGCAAAAATCAAATCGAAGAGTAAAACTCTGAAATGTCAAGATTTTCTAATTTCCCCAAGAACATTACACACAGCTTTATGTTAAATGGAAATCTTGCCTTCCTCAGAAACATGAGCTATTTGCCACTTTCAGAGGCAGGACGTCAGGCTAGACAGACCAACACCACTAGAACCGTTACGAGGTGTTTAACCACTATAGGAATAATGAGTTTTATTTCAAAAGGGGATTTTGCCTTCTGGAAGAATCAACTGCCTGACACTGGGATGCTGTAACTAGTAAAATGAGATGCATCTTTCTTTAGTATGCAGGGCTTAGCATGCTGTCCTCACATAGCAAATAGATCAATAGTATCGTAACTGCCTCCAGGCACAGGTTGCAATATAGGAGTTTAACTGAAAGAATGCACAGTGTAGCAAGATGTGCAAGGGTTCTGCACATAACTCTACTGTACACCTGCCTGGGCCAAAGTTTGACCTAACCTTGCAATTAACTTTATTTTATTTAAACTGAGTGTTCCTGTGTTTCCATTTGCAGCAGCTGCCAGTATTCTTCTTCTGTTAATTTCTCTGCCATAAAAACTTAAGAACGGCCACACTGGGTCAGACCAATGGCCCATCTAGCCCAGGATCCTGTCTACTGACAGTAGCCAATACCAGGTGCCTCAGAGGGAATGAGCAGAGCAGACAATTATTGAGTGATCCATCTCCTGTCGTCCAGTCCCAGATTCTGGCAACCAGGGGCTCAGGGACACCCAAAGTATTTTGCCTAATAGCCATTTGTGGACCCATCCTCCATAAACGTATCTAATTCTTTTTTCAACCCAGTTATACGTTAGGCCTTCACGACATCCCCTGGCAATGAGTACTACAGGTTGACTGTGCGTTGCGTGAAGAAATACTTCCTTTTGTTTATTTTATACCTGCAGCCTGTTAATTTCATTGGGTGACCACTGGTTCTTGTGTTATCTAATGGGATAAACAACATTTCCCTAATCACTTTCTCCATACCACTCATGATTTTATAGACCTCTATCATATCCCCCCTTAGTCGTCTCTTTTCCAAGCTGAACAGTCTGAGTCTTGTTAATCTCTCCTCACATGTTCCATACCCCTAATCATTTCTGTTGCCCTTCACTGAACTTTTTCCAATATATAATTTTCCAGTATATAATTTTCTTTTCTTTTTCTAATATAGCTTTTTTGAGATGGGGTGACCAGAACTGCACACCAGTATTCCAGGTGTGGGCGTACCATGAATTTATATAGAGGCATTATGGTATTTTCTATCTTATTATCTGTCCCTTTCCTAATGGTTCCCAACATTCTGTTAGCATCTGTCCAAGCAGCAGCCTCCCCGATGCCTGCTATAACAGACACAGCACCATGAATAGTCTTTGTTAGAGCCAGCACGCTGGGTATAATGGTGTGGTTTTTATTCCCTTCCCCACCCTAAAAACAGGCCAATTTTTGGCCTCAATCAGATATTCAATATTTCTAGGCATGAAACCCAAGGCACATCTTTCTACAGTGTGGTGTGTTCTTTACTTTAAATCTTTATATTGAAATCTGTGCCTAGAGGCAGAAAGGAGAGTGTTGTTATTTTTACACATTACATGCCAACAGTCCGTGCACAGCCCTGTGCACCAAAGAGCTTTACTATGTGGAGACCACAGATTTCACACACTTTATTTCTCCCTTTGGACATGACCCACATTACTACTAGACTGGTTAATCTGCAAGACCAGGACAGTATGTCAATAAACCAATCTTTTATCTTGACCAAAAAAGAAGCCAACAGAGCGTATTTCTCAGTTCGGGCTGGGATGTGGGCACTTAATTTCCATTTGTGCTTCTGAAAAATCTCCCCCTTTGTTAATGAAAAAGAACCACGATTAAAACTGAAGCCCGTTACGTACAGAATTATCTGTGCCATCCTTCCTCCTGCTACAAGCATACGTGCAACACTGAGCCAGTGAGTAGACCCAGTGATGTCAAGGAGACTAGTGCTATATAAAAGCTAGGGATTATGATGATGTACATGCTCCAAAACTCTGCTGGATGGGGGCCAGTCTACACTAGGGAGGGAGGAAGAAAGAGATCTGTCCTGCCCTCTGGAAGTGGCTGCAGTTACTTCACCAATATTCAGTGGCAACTGCCCAGTTAAAGAGAGAGAGTGGTATTGTTTACTTGGAGCAGGGAGACCTCCACATGATCGCTTGTATCTGCTCTCCTTCAAAACTGAGATGATTTTGTACAGGTGCCGGAACCCCGTTTGACATTCAGAGGCGAATATAAACTCTATCTCGTCTTGGCGGGTTTGAGAGAAAACATGGAAGATATCATGGATCTGCAGAAACAAAGCAGTTTGTTCATGGCTATTGATAGGACTTGGACCACAATGGAGTCCCTGTGCAACTATTACTTCTCACTGATCCAGCGCAGACAGGTGCAGAAGATGTATGTTATACCGTAGCGTAGGGGTTCACCCAACTTCATTCTATGGATCTATTATATAGGACAGCCCCAACTGGCAAACCTTACAGAGGTATGAGGGTGAGGAACAGTGAATAATTTTAATAAATGAGGGAATTTTCAACGTGATTAATAGACACTGAGGGACATAACTGTTTTAGGTAAAAAACGGTTTTAGATAATTGTGATTAGGATAATCACGTGGGCTCTTTGGTTTTGTGCTTAGTTCTAGAAGATATGCTGTGCTCCCATAGCATCAGTCTGTTGGAATCTGCTGTCAGTGAAAGATCTAAGGAGACTTAAGGAGCCTGAGTCTAATATAATGCAAAGCAGAGAGACAGTGTAGTCTAATAGATTGGGTGATGGATGGGTTCTAGTCCAAACTTTGCCACTGTCCTGCCACATGACTTTGGACATCATTTGCCCTCTCTGCTTCCCTAACCTTTTCCTGGTTGGTCTACATTGCAAGCTCTTCAAGGCAGGGACTGTCTTACACTGTGTCTGTAAATCACCTACCACAATGGAGACCTTTACCCTGATTGCACCCTTTAGGCACTACAGTAATGCAAATAATATCAATGCCATGAACCGTGTGACAAATAGTGCCCATAACTGCATACTGTTGGAAGAGTAAAAAATAAAATTCTTACATTTATCCAGATATCTGTTGTTTCTTCATAAATAGTAAGTGGTGTAACAGAGTCTGGCACAGCGTCTATTAGTTTCTGTCTTTCCATAGCATCATCTTCTACTGCGATAAATAATGCAGGGGAGATCAACACTATCTGTAGCCGTGTTTGGGAGCGATCCAATAAGATGGACCAGGCACTATTGCAGAAAAAAATATGAATAATTATGAGTGCATTTCTTTTAAGTATTAGACAGCAGAATTTTATTTGACTCTTAATAACACCAAGCATTTTGGTGGCATCAAGAATGGTCAATTTCAGGTCCAGTTAGAAGATCCCTTTAACTTTGGCCAGGTAAAACAAATTTTCGCTCTAGCATTTCAAAGAATCACGTCAGCTCTGAAGTAGGGGTAGAAGAACCAGTTTTGCCTGATTTCAGCCCCACTCAAACCCTGTGGTTTCAAAAGCTCAACTATCTCTAATGTTACCATATTTGGATTCTGCAGAATGTGGAAAGAGGAGCAAAGAAAAGAAAAATCTAAAGGGAAGGAGGAAGCAGAAGTTTGTAAACTGAAACTTAAAAGCCACTTGTGAAGATATTTCTAGTCTTCTTGGATGCTTAAAAAAATTATTCTGAAGCTTAAGTGGCTCGACAGTGTCCTCTCCAGTGGATCCAATCAGCCTGTTATCCACGTAGCCTTGTTAACATTTCTGTAGGAAGCCAAGCAAACATAGGAAGCGGGCTCCTGTATTTCTTCCATAAAAAAAAATGTTAAAAGGAGAATGTCAGCTTTTGATCCAAGAGGTGGGATAAGTACAATTCTTGTGAATTAGAAACACTGCACCACCTTGTCTTTAGGGTTAAAAGTTTCATGTAAATGTAGTTAGCACTTACAGTGGGGTTTCTGACCAATGAGTTTGGTCAGCAACCATGGCCCAGTGGTTCAGGTGCTAACCTAGGACTTGGGAGCCCTGGGTTCAATTGTCTCCACATCCACAGAGTGCCTCTGTGACCCTGGGCAAGTCTCACAGTCTCTCTAGCACTCAATTCCCCATCTGTAAATGGGGGTATCATCACTGCCCTGCCTACCAGAGGGATTGGGAGCTGTGTTCCCTCTAAGCCACACGACCACCCAAGAGTCAATCAAGTGTCACACACATCTAGCGACGTGTGCTCAAGTGCCCCTCCCCACCGCTGCTCTGCAGCCACGTTGCTCCTGCCCTCTGCCTTGAAGCCCCTGGCCAGCTGCTCCCAGAACCCTCCGGCTTGCTGTGCCGTGCAGAGCAGAGGTGGGCTGCTAATGTCAGGGTGTTCCCCTCCCACCAACCAGGTACCCCACCTCCACAGAGCGGGGGTGGGAGGACAGGGCTCAGGAGCGGAATGGAGTTTCTAGCAGCTGCTGCGGTCTGAACGAGCCTTCTGGTGAGTGCTGCTATGCTTAAAGAGATAGCGCATGGTCTCTCATAGACTTCCCCAGCAGCCAGCATACACACACAGTCTCTGTCTCTCTCTCTCTCTCTCTCTCTCACACACACACACACACACACACACACACACACACACACACACACACACACACACACACAGTCTCTTTCACACTCACTTCCCAACACATACTAGTGTTATTGTTGATACTTTTTGGTACTTCCTGCAAAGCACATAC
The DNA here is from genome assembly GCF_965152275.1 of Natator depressus. NCBI lineage: Eukaryota > Metazoa > Chordata > Testudines > Cheloniidae > Natator > Natator depressus. Next base: position 77,652,289 of record NC_134243.1, read on the forward strand.
ATTCTCTGTAATTTTATTCTTTCAAAGGGCTGTTATTTTAGTTTTTATACTGGTCTGTGCATTTCATAATTTTATTTCTCTCTTATGCTACGTTTAATTCTTTAAGTAGCGAGTTCTCAAATGCCTAATCTGTCCTGGCTGGAGCAATCACGCCTATGGTAACTTATTAAAAATACATATTATATCTAGGTTTTTTGCTTCTATTGGAGGCACACATCCGCACATGATCTCGATATTGGTGCATGTAACAAAATTCATTCTGCACGTGGATGGAAAAAAACAAACCAAAACAAAACAGAGGGGACACTGACTGGGAGGATAAATACATTGAAAAGACTGTGAGATGCTCAGCTACTATGGTGACTGGGTCAGATAAATACCAGAGACTGATTTGACTCTCTTTGATTTTGAAGAAGTGCCCCCATCCCCTTCACTCAAACCAGGGTGGAGCGATGCATAAACAAGAGCAGGCTTATGCCAGAAAGAAAGACAGAGCCCAAAACTGCCCATTTCTAACTGTATCACCCCAACCCCTGTAAGCAGAGACAGGTTTAACATACGCACTATTTTCCTTCTGGAGTCCACCCAGCTCTTGCAATATACTCTATTCCTTCAAACAGGATCTCGAATGGCTGCACTAGTTCTTTATCCATGACAGCTGCAATCTGTTGAAGACGACAGCAATTCAGTGACACTGAAATAACCTCACCAAGGTACAGTGTGTGCACGTATGTGTACACACACACACACACACACCAGGTATCTGACACTAGAACGGGCCTATCCTGTTTGAAACACCGATCCACAGATTAAAATTTGACAACTGCACATCAAAGAAGTCTGTTTGCTTTGACATGAGATACTAATTAAATAAAAAGTCATAAATGTCAAATTAATGTAGGAGATAAATGAACCTTAAAACTTACTCTTCCTTCAGCATCAACTGTTATTTCTGACATTTTGAAAGTGACCTTTGGATTTGCTGTACCTATAAAACAGACAGGTGTTAGCAGTCACACACAAACAGTGCAACAGACTATGTGTTTGCCTCCAGGAGGACACACCCAGGTTTCCGATAATTCTGAAATTCAGTTCATATAGAAATGAAAAAAGCGAAGACGCTGATTACCCTAAATGCGCTGTCTGTGGAGGGCATGGAATTCAGGTCAAAGAAGAAGTAACAGACACATCTTAGATTTAGGGAGAGGAGGAGGCATCGAGTGAAACTGCATAACCTGCTAGAAGAGCAGCAGCTCTCCAGAACAGATATTGACCTCTTTAGACTTGCAGCACGATCTTCACATGCAGTTGTAAGTTATCTCTCCAGACGCCTACATGTCAGTTCTGCCTACCCACTTCCAAATATCTCAGTACGCCAGTGTCCAACAATATTTGTTTCCCACCCTCCTGCTGCAATACAGTATCTATAAAAACCCAAGCCTGGCTGCTGGAGACGCTTACTCTTGCCATTCCAGGGGCAGTGACAGGACCACTAGCTGTAATATTGGGTCAGGAGCACACACAGTCTGTGGCCCAAGCTCTAAGCAGAAAGAGTGCACCAAATGCTCCGAACCCCCATGCCACATCACTAGTGCACTGCCAGCAGCTAAATACAAAACCCGCAGTGAAACGTGATCACTCTGCAGAGTTCACACTGAGATGTTGCAAAGAGAAACAACGCCACACTGTCAGATAAACATATGACAGCAGCTCCAAAAGAGGGAAGACATAGTGTGTTGCCAACTCACGAGAGACCTAGGTTCAGCAGTGAACTTAGGACCAACACCACATTGTAGCCGGAAAGCTGGCACGGACACAAGTGAGTAGTCTGACCTCCAGGGAGGCTGTTGCCCCAGCCATATTCAGTCCACAAGCACAGCACCATTCATAGAACCTTGTCTTTGGAGGCTAGGCTGGGCGTTGCCATAAAACAAGAGGAATACAATGAGAGCATCCCAGGCGATGAGACAGGGGAAAGAGGAGAGAAGACAGCAATGGTCTCACCTGTTTTGGGATATCTAAAGGAATCCGTCCTCCTGGTCTCCAGCATGGGGGATGTGACATGAATAATTTCCACCTCTGACTCATCGTTTTCTTCATAAAGAATCCTAAGAATTTTGCCTCCAGTGACAGCTAGAAAGGAACAAATATATATATTATTACAGCTGTGCTGAATGTGAAATGTATCGCACACAGCAATACTGTTCCTTTGGGTACTAGTGGGGAAGCTATATCGTATACCACATGATCCAACTATCCAGTAAACTGTATTTGACCTTTCACTACGCCAAACAATCTTGAATCTCTTACAAATGCTGTTATCACATGGGTTAGTAAAAATCTCTTCTTTCCAGGCTACATCTCCAGATCATGAGCTGACCTCTCATGAAAAACAGAGAGAGATTAGCCCTTCTGCTATATATTGTATGTACTCCCCTCCCTTTGTTCTTTTCTCCAATATTACTATAGGGACACTTGCCTAAAAGCAAATCTTCAACCTTAAGAGCTCATTTCCTTCTCTCCCCCTCTGAAATCATGGTTTTGTCTGGGGCATCATGCATTAAGCAGCAAACTGTTGCGAAGTTACAAACAGAGGGTCATACCGCAAAGCGGGCTGAGAAGCAGGAAGTGAAATTAGGCAGAGGCGTTGAGGTCATTTCCACCCAATTTCTAGAGAAAGTCTGTGACACTGGCAGACCATGTGCCAGCCCAGGCCTGACTGAGCACTGACAAACGTATAGCCAAAAACCAGTCTTGCCTATCTGCGTGTTCGCATTATCAAAATAAATATTAGATGTTAAGTTGATAAGAATGTGCTTAGTGTTTTATAAAATGCTTGTAGGATGCCGCATGTATTGTTCTCACCCAATTACACCCCACGTTATAAGGTAACAGCAAACATTTGCATTGTATATACACCTGCAATGAGGTAACCCATCAAATAGAAAGAAGCCTCAAGTAATGTAAATGAAGGACTATAGCGGGAAGGTGTAATTCCAGTGCATTTCAAAGCAAGTGGCCATTGTGTGTGATGATCGGAGATCAACAACTAAATGCATTCCTCATCCTCCCATCGTGAAAGAAAGAGCCCATGTGGGTCACAAAACTGTCAACTTGTTTTCTGTGAGAAGAAACTATGAATATGGACCCAAGAAAAAATTCATCATCTCCTGTTGGGATTCTATGAGGGCAGAATAACTGAATGAGAAGATGGAGATCCCCAGAGTTATTCTGGGCAGCCCCGAGAGACTTTTGGGAAACTGGCAAATTACACCATCTCTGTTACCATTGGGAATTCACTGTGATTCACCTGTATATATATTTTACCTCCTTTAACCTCTCAATAACTCATTTCTTTTTCCTAGCTAATAAATCTTTAGTTAGCTTACTATAGAATTAGCTACAAGCGTTGTCTTCGATGTGATATCTAGGATGCAAATCAACATGGGTGAGTGACTGGTCTCTTGGGACTGGGTTTAACCAAAATATTTTCTGATTTTTGGTGTAAGTGACCATTTATCATATAGTTCAGCTTGCCTGCATGGCAAGCTAGACTGGAGTGTCTAAGGGGACTGTCTCTGACTCCACTGTAAGACTACTGTTGTACTTTGGGAGATCACATTTGGTAGTAGGCTGGTGAAATCTAATTATAGAACATACTACCAGTTTGGGGAGCCTGCCCTGAAGTAGGCACTCCTGGCCGTGAGCCACTCCAAAGTGACGTTTCATGCCTGTCAGACAGATTACATTTAGCACACTTACTTGGCTCAGCATTCGGACACCACCAGTAGCCAGTGTATCTATCAAATTCCTCCTGAAGCACAAAAGTAGCTACCCCAGCAGATCTGGGATCCTCTTCTAGGTTGGCCAATTCTGAACAGGCAACATGAGAAACAGTTAGCCAAGATCTGAGCTCTTCTGCTGCCACAGCACCTAAAAACACTCCCAAGTTGTGTTTTCCCAACCGTTGGCCAAACTCACCCCCAGGATAAATTGACTGGAAGAGGAAAACAAGCCTTCCTGCCTTCTCAGCTTCCAACCAGTTTCTCAACTTTGAATGAACTAGTACTAATGAAGAAAATATTCTCTTTGCACCTGCTAGCTTAACTAAAAGCTAAAGTAACTATGGCAAAAGCTTTTCTGCACAACAGAAACTGAAAGTACTTACATTGGGAAAAATGTAAAACCAGTACCAGCATTCATTCCATTGTAAAGACTGAAAATAATATAGATCCTTAATGCAGTGCATGACATTGTGACTTACTTATAAAGCTTGAGTTGACCTCAAAAGTTAAAGATGTTTTCCCCCTGCTTCCATATATCATCGAAAAAGCAGCACCGTTAAATTATTTAAAGTTGGAGGAGGGTTTATTAATGCAGCATTATTTATTTATATGGGTTTTAGGAAATTAAGGCCTCAACACAGGTTGTCACTTTCATGTTTAATGGGTTTAAATTTAAAAAGAAGAATGTATTTAACTCTTAAACATAATTAATTTTAATTGATTTTTATCCACCGTGGAAGTGGGTATTTCCCCTGTTCCTTCATCCAAGTCACACACTGGTATATCTGTAAAATACAAGGAGTACTTGTGGCACCTTAGAGACTAACAAATTTATCTGAGCATAAGTTTTCGTGAGCTACAGCTCACTTCATCGGATGCACGATGAAGTGAGCTGTAGCTCACGAAAACTTATGCTCAGATAAATTTGTTAGTCTCTAAGGTGCCACAAGTACTCATTTTCTTTTTGCAAATACAGACTAACACGGCTGCTACTCTGAAACCTGTAAAATACGGTTAGGGTGGAAGCAAAGGAAGAGAAATTATTATCTGAACATGAGGCAGAAGCCAGTGTGCAAGTCAGAAGCACTTTAGATCACTTCCAAGAGCTTTGCAGCACGTCTGGTCACTGGTGGGAATTCTCCTCCAGTTCTGCCCAGCTCATAGCGCCTCCATTCTGAAGGAAGCAGTCACGGGGAAAAGGGAAAACTTTGGGTTCAACGAGAAAAGCTTCCTTGATGCATTCAAAGAATGAGCCACCTTGCCAGACTTCATGGACATGGAAGTGAATTGCTCCACAAGCCAGCAGAAGAAACACAGAGAACGTAACATACAGATGGCCAAATTCAGCCCTGGAATAACAGGGCCAACTCCCATGAATTTCAATAGAAGCCATTAATGCCAGTGCCAAATTTAGTCTAGAGAATACACACACACAGCTGAAGAGATTAAAGATCTGGATTGTAAATTGAACATGCATTACCGTTATGGACAAAGGTTAGCCTCCTTTCTTCTCTGGTTAGTATATTAGAAATCCAGATGTCATTGCTATGGATAAATGCAATCCAGTTTGGATCAGCTGGGCACAGTTTTGGATCCATCCGTATGTTTGGACAACTGGTCTCCACTAAATTGGGCTTTAAGGGCTGTTGCTGTTTAAAAGAAGAAAAGATGAATTAGACAGCAATATAAAACACATCGACAACAGGAGCTGAACTGTTACTCTGTTCATCTCCAAAAAGACGGATGGTTTCCATTAAGTACAGATACAAGTGTTACTGGCAGGTACAGTAGCCAACTTCTACTTGCATTCAAATGCTGGGGCTTAGTGCGAGAGGAATCCAACCTTTTTTGACCAAGAAAAACATAAAATACCCACATGCTGCCGGTAGGGAAGCTTCTGCAGCCACTGTGCCTACTGCGTGGTTCCACAGATGCCACGCTAACGGCCCTAAGACAGACACCTTTCATTAGCACTAGTAGAAAGTCAGCTTGTTTACAAAGGCTCAGTGCACTTTAAAAAATTGCACCCTGATGGATGACCTGGCTGAAGCACGTAATAGCCTCATTTGCTAAACCCACTGAGAATGCAGCAGCATCCATCAGATGATATGATTAGACTGACATCAAGCATTTGTTACATTAAAAAGAAATTACTCTGGCTTGGAAGTCGGAGTCCAGCTTCAGCACTTAGGCAGCAGTGACCCCAGCTGCTCTTTCACAAAGTTCTCTTCTCAATTCTTCAGCCCAATCTAATGAGTAGAAACCTTGTAACAAGTAATTTCACGGAACGACTTTTACAGTCTCCAGATTTATGATTTAGTGTTACTATGCACATTCCTTTCTCCTCTTCGCCCATCTGTTCAACATTACTAGCCGTCGACTTCACGTGATTTCCCCCCCAATCTCTAGAATGCATTTCAGTGACCCTAGCATATTTGTACATCCGGAGCTGGCTGCTTGATCTACAAATCTCATCGCCTGGACTCTTCCGCAAACAAATTCCTGACACAGTACATTAACAAAAGGATTAGCAATGTACTTGAACTCACAGTAAATCCATGAGGGCCGCCGTCTTTTACGTGGTAAATTCCACTGCCAGCCTGAAACAGAAAGGTGCCACTTTCTCTGTGATAATCGTAAGAGGCAATTCCAACTGTCCCAATGCGCTTTCTCTCTCGCAGCAATTCTTCTTCGCGGGAGTACATCCCGTAGTCTAGGGAAGCCTGAATAGGGAGAGAGAGGAGAACTCATCTGGCTTGCTCTACTTTTTACTTGGTCTTCTCATGTACAGAAAGCATCTTCTCTGGCACCAAAGAGCCAAAGATGGCTGGCTGCTTGAGTCGTATTCTAGCATCTCTGGCAAACAAAGAAAAGTGTTAATCTAATGAGAATCCCACTGGCTGCAAGCAGCCTGCTCATTCTTGAGTCTCTGTCCTCGTACCAGTAACTCTGGTTCAGATCTCACATCATTGTAAAGCTGGCTGTAATTCCGCCACCAATTTAAATGGTGTTAGTCCCAATTTACACCGGGGAGAACAAGAGCAGAATAAGGCCCTGTCTGAGCAGAAGTCCTGCTGATATGAGGTAGAGGTAAGAGTCTGATCAATAGTGCCCCTTTGGATGGAAAAGAGGGTAGGAGCAGATAGTGCCCCTTTGGCTTTTTAGCAGTCTGGGAAGTCTCCCCGCAACAGTCTTTGGGGATCTTATTTGAACCAGGGAAACAAATGTTCGTGATGTCCCTCGTAGACACAGCCATTTTCTTTGTAGGATCTGCGCTACCTTTTCCCAGTATCGGTGCATGGGCAGACATAGGCCAATTCTGTCTCGGGAGTTTTACATACACCCTTTTGAGCCAATGAACAGGAAAAGAGAGGAGAATGTTCCTTCCTGCTGGTTTCAGATCTGATTTCTCAAAGGAAGGATGGAAGCCAAAAGTGACCTCGGGCTGGCCTACACACAAGTTGCACTGGTTTGACTTAGGGCTTGTCTACATGAGAAAGTTGCACTTATATAACTTGAATTGTTCTAAACACAGTCAAACTGGTGCAGAAAGGCTGTCTGGACACTCTCAGTTCAGTATAAGAATAGCTCATTTTGTTTTTTTTTAAACCTGCTTCTAATCAATTTAAGCCAGGGGTGGCCAACCTGAGCCTGAGAAGGAGCCACAATTTACCAATGTACATTGCCAAAGAGCCACAGTAACACGTCAGCAGCCCCCTCATCAGCTCCACTCCACCCCACTCCCGATCAGCTGTTTGGTGGTGTGCAGCAGGCTCTGGGGAGGGGAAGGAGCAAGGGCCTGGCAGGCTCAGGGGAGGGGGCAGGAAAGGGTGGAGTGGGGGGCAGGGCCTGTGGCAGAGCCAGGGGTCGAGCAGGGAGCACCCCCACCCGGCACACTGGAAAGTTGGCGCCTGTAGCTCCAGCCCCAGAGTCGGTGCCTAGACAAGGACCTGCATATTAACTTCTGAAGAGCCGCATGTGGCTCCGGAGCCCCAGGTTGGCCACCCCTGATTTAAGCAAAACCAAAATAAGCTCCTCTTACACCAAAATAAGAGCATCCATAGAGCCTGTTAACTTTCTTGTGGAGATTTAGTTAAATTGTTGCAAGCTTCAATGTGGACACACAAACTGGTTACACTGGTTTTGCTTGCCCTTACAGCTGCAAGCTAAACCAATATAAGCCAGATTTCAATGAATTTAAAGAGTATCCATACAAGATTGCACCAATTTAACTAAATCAGTTTAAAACTCAACCCCCTTTGGTTAAAATTAGGCAACTGTGTGCACAGACCAGGCGCTAGAATGAGCAAGCGTCTGGAAATGCCTAGGGAGCTCTAGGTTTACAAGGGAGATTCTGCCTTAGGAGAAAGAAGCAACCTGGGCCGGAATGGTGCTCAGAAAGCTGCACAGTTTGTCCACTTTCGCTTCCAGACCCAAAAACCTAGTGACAGTCCATTTTTGTTTTCAGCAAATCACTAGTGGGTGCTTTACTGCTATACAGACAAGGTCCACACACCAGGAATGTCTGGCTGGCAGCTCGATGGTTACGAGGCAAACAGAACGTGTTGTAAAAGAATTAAAAATGTCGGCGGTGACTAGAGAGGAAAAGTAGTAACACAGTGTTTAACTAACTCAAGCCAAGATCCACAGTGATCAGCTGGGAGGGATGAGAGCACCACGAGCATTTTTAGTAGGACCTACAGCCTCATGAGGGGACAGACTGGTAACATCCAGGGTGCTCACGTCATAGCTAATGCAACAGGGGCAAGTCCTGCCACCCTTCCACACCAGAGGACTGCTGCAGGTTTGCTGAGGGGAAGGACAAGGACACAGGGAGACCACATAAGGGGCACATACCGCCTGTGCACTACTGAGTGCAGCTCGGAACTCCAACATGAGGACCAGAAGCAGCTGGGGAATTAAGCATATGGATCAATTGATCAATAACCCCCTCCACTGCATGGTATTCACTGTGGGCTCCCGTAGTCTTGCCATTGACACAGCAGCCATACAGTAGACTGGTAGAGGAGGATTTTGGGGAAGGCAAAAGCTGTGACACCTTTAAACCAACTGTATCAGAAGTCACCTGGACTCATTAGAAGTGAGGCTTCTATAATAAGTCCCTTGCTCTTCCTTCAGAAAAATTACTACAAGAGATCTGCTGGAAGCTACATGCAGCAATTGCAACCCCTGCAGGGGGAGCAAAACCATCCAGAAAAGGATTTTTTTTTTAAATGATTTACAAAAGGCTACAACATGCATAAAGTTGACAAGATAAGATCTTTTTAAAATTTAACAGTAAAGCGCTTAGCTATGCACGAGGGAAAGTAAAAACGTTTAAGACCTTAAGACATTGACTGCACAGCCTCTTGGTGGCTCACAACTGCAATAACTCCAGCTTGCCTGAGCAGCATGAATGCCTGCCATGAGGGAAAGAAGGTGTCATCATGTTCACGTACCTGAAAGAGATCCAAAAGGGGTTTCCAGGAAAGCATTAGGACTTCAGCTTTGTTTATGGTTTTGGGAATTTCCGAATAGAACAGCGTGTTCTCCCTGTTCTCGCCAGACATGGCTATAAAGGAAAATAGTATTCATTCCCCGTTATTGAAATATGACAAATGCTCTCCCAGGAGTTGATAAAGACAAACCAAAAGACACAAGAGCATATTGAGCAATTGCCTTCCTAAGGGGGAACCACTGAATGTCTGCACATTGCAGCCTCATTCACAGCATGGGATGGTGGGGCTGGGGGAAGGGGGGGCGCTGCAAGCAGAAAAGGAGGAGGTGCCTGTAGGTGAAATTTTGGAACAAGGCACCACACCAAGCACACAGGCATGCTGCCCCAGCACACTGACATTCCCTGGAAAGTCTATATCAGGACCTGTTACTGAGGGACAATTCAAAATCAAGCTCCAGCAGCAGGGCTTCTTAATTATTAAAAGCTCTTTGCCGGATTACAGAGTCATGCCCCTTGCCTGAAATGGTACGTCTACACTGCAGCTGGGACAGCAAGCCTAGGCCTACCCAGGCTAGCGTTGCTTAAGCTTGCTCATTAAAAATTGGAGTGTCGCGGCAGTTGCACAGGTGGTGGCATGGGCTAACTGCCTGAGTGCATACCTAGGGTCTGAAGCAGGACTGGACTCCGGTGGCTAGCTGGTGACACTGTGGCTACACTGCTATTTTTAGCAAGTTAGCTTGGGTATGCCTGTGTGTGGTACAATCCCTGTTCCTGATTGCAATGTAGCCATACCTCAAATGAGAGGGTTTCCAGCTACCTTTTGATGGGGTTTCTCCCTCACCCCCAAAAAGTACACTTGTTAGACAAAACAAATCCACACATTTTTAATCTTCAGCATGGGGGTTGGACTAGATGACCTCCTGAGGTCTCTTCCAACCCTAATAGTCCATGTTTCTATGTTTTATAACCTTTGGGGCCAACTCCTTCTAAAGTTAATGGGACTTTTGCCACTGACCTGATTAGCAGCAGGATTAGACCTATTTACGAATCACTTTCAACATAACAGTCACTCTTCTGCCTAAACATTCTTTACCTCCTTTTGTTAAAAAGAGCCCATAAGATTTCTCCAAAATGAAAGAAAAATTTCTCTTTATTTTTCATTGTTTACTTTGTCTCTAGTCAGTTTCGCCTTCCCCTGTTTCAGACAGACGCTTTCCCATTATCTGCATGGGTTTTTCACACAGCAACAACAGAGAAAGGTATATACCTTTTAAATATATAAAAGATTGCGATAGTAAAACTACAAGGAGAAGCAGGGTAGGTGCAGTTCCTGATTTCCTGTTGGGCTATGTAAGGGTTAAGTAAAGACTTGGAAAATCGCTATCACGGTAATAGGGAGTAGGCACCCACACACACGATTTCGTTGCTTGATAAAGTTGCCATCCCTCTCCCTTCCCTTCTGCTTGTTAAGGACTGATAAGTGTTGCAGCTGCATAAGGAATGTGGGTGTCTAAAGAAAACACTTCTTTACTCAAAGGGTAATCTCCCCCTTCCTTCCTTTCCCAGCTACATAGATGAGCTCGGGGTCATGGCTCCTTCCTCCCTTCCCTACGAACTGCTGAGTAAGGGAATTTTTGGCTACAACTACTGCAAAGTAATGTATCTTCAAGGTAAAAATGGCTGTATAATATGCTTAAACAGTAAACAGGGGCGTCAATAATCATATTCAGTATATAGCTATTAATATTCATTGTATGGGCGTTCATATTACTCAATAAGGGCTTTGGGGGTGTTGCAGTAAATGTAGGTATTTATATACTAACTTAGATAAAAAAAGTGTGCTGTAACTAATCCAGTGCTTGCTCGACAATTGGGTCGAGGGGAACAAGTACAGCAATAAAGAAGCCCGTTTACTCAATCCGCCTCTGGGTCCTCCTGCTCAATCTCTAAAAAATTACTTTAAAAGTACTGCTATAAATGGATGAAGTGTCAAATTAACCATGTCCATGAAACTGCCTCACCGGGGTGCTGTGAAGGCCAGTTAAAATGTTACTAACTCCCATTTTATGAGAGGGGAAACTGAGGGGCACAGATCATCAGTTTCAGGTTTTGGATCAGCTTGTGGGCAGACTGTGCCCCCCATGTGGCACTCCATGGATTTCATTGAGGTTCCACACCTTCATTCTGAATTGCTAATCAGACTCTAAGGGTACATTTATACAGGGATAAGAGACACACAGCAGAGCTGCGGGTGGCTCAAGTCAGCTGACTTGGGCTCGCAGGGCTAAAAATTGCTGTCTGGACTTTTGGCATTGGGTTAGAGCCCCAATGTTTACACAGCAGGTTTTCATCCCTGGAGCCTGAGCACCATGAGCTTGAGTCAGCTGACCCAGGCCAGCCGCAGGGTTTTCTCCCTATGTAGACTTTCTCAAGAAGCAAGCACTGAAGTCAGAATTCAACTCTGGCTCTGTTTTCTGAACAGGGCTTCACCACTCCCTGTAGACTGGATTTTTCATGTTTACTACTGTGGCTTTTGGACAGAAACCACAAAACCTGCTAAGCCCCGCCCCCATCACCTGCAGTACCTTTCACACTACAAAATCACATGGAAGTACTAAAATTGGCACAGCATTGACTTAGAACCCCAGATTTACCCAGTTTAAGTGAACCACAATTAGTAAAAATGAGTGAGAAGTGAGGAGAAGAGGCCAAGAATAACAATTTTAATACATCCATTCACGAGAGAAGCCAAAAATAACTACAGGAAAAAGAAAGCATTTCATTTGTGTAAATATATATGTCCCCATTTCTGCATATCCTCCCAGCTATCTGCAGTGACCCTGGAAAATATGCTCCATCTGGAACAGTGGCATTGAGGTGTCTGAAAATTATGCTTACAATTTCCCTTTTTAGGAGGCTAACATGCAGATATGCTCTTTTCCCCCTCCATCAGGGTGCAAGCAAATAGGTAAAACAGATCAAATTCTACCAATGTTTGGGGGGAGGGGGGGGGGAGAAATCAAACTTCTTGTCAATAGAATCAAGTCCATAACAATGGGAGACATAAGCCCAGAAAGACCTCCACGGGTGGCTACTCCATCTCCCCAGCTAGTGCAGGACTGTTCCCGAAAGAACACTTTCTAATTCTTTGTCCAGTTCTAAGAGTCCCAAGAGATGAAATTTCCACCACCCTCCCCGCTTTCCTTTGGAAGATTTTTTTTCACAAATGTTAAGGCCTGAAAGGACCAGGACGATCAGTTAGTCTGACCAGCAATTGTAGCCTCAAGCCCATAACGAGCCCTTCTGGTTTTGCTGTCCAATACATCTTATTCACAGGAACACCATGAAAACCACCACTGAGGTTGTCTGGGTTTGAATCAAGACATGGGTCACGCAAGCAACTTACCCAGATAGTAGATCCTATCTGAATGGGGTCCTTCAGGGTCATTTTTCTTCACAAACGTGAAATCATGAGGAGCCTTGGCCACCATGTAGCCATGGTATTTCCTAGTGTCTGTGAGCAGTTTTTTAAGCTGACTCCAGGAATATCTTTCTACATAGAAGGGTTCCAGTGTTGGCTGCTCCTCTGCCTCAGCATGCTCCTCGCTTTCAGACGTTCCAAAGATTTCAAGACCCAGCTGTTCAGTTTCCATGGCTGCTGCCATGTTGCATGTTTCTGGAAGAACGGGACAAAGGGGACACTTCAGACAGCTGCCTTTTAGCATGCTAGCAAATATACTCCAAAAAAGAAATAGCCCAGCAAAAACAATACAAGCAAACTGCTATTTCAATACAAGTTTTAAACAGAGATTTTTATTTTGGAAAATACCTTGTCATCATTAAGGCCCAAACCTTTAAGCATGAGATGTGAGGATGACATTAAGAACTTTGCAGATCAATGTATATTTTATATAAAGTTTTCTACTTTTGTTAGATAGGTGCTTACTCTCATTTTACGAAGGAGGTACAACAACAATTCCTTGGTTCTTCTTTGTTAAATCTTGCATGATTACTTTTCTCTGTCATTATCCTGCATACGTTACCTACCTTTATAGTATAAGCCTACATTACAACCAACGATGACTAAGGTTGTGCAGCAGTCAGGGGGAAAAGTTTCCAGATACTGTATATGGAGCCTTCCAACCGTGCACAGTTGACCAATGCAACCACATGACCTTATTAACATCGTCCTCCTCCTTGCAGTCACTTGATAAGTCTTCTTTCAAGTTAGATCATAAGCTCTTCAGGGCAGAGATCAAGTCTACTCTTGTGTAGCGCAACCTGATGCTAACTGGGGCCTTTGTGCACTGCAATGCAATACTGCTAAATAACAATGATGCAAATATTACCATAACTGTTGACACTCAGGTTCAACATTCCCTCTACACAAGAGAGTGCCGTGCCATTAAGTTCCAGTTGAGCAATGTGAACATCCAGCATGAAGCCCAAGTCTTGTTTTGTGTTTTTCTAGAGATCCATTTCAGAAATTAACAAATTGAGCTAACGTTCAGTTTGCCAGGATGGAGAGCCATCAGCATGGAAACTGAATTGCTTGTTCGCTCCTAGAGGAGGTCCCTTCAGTGCAGAGGAAAGGGGGAGGGGGGCACCATAGGAACGATGGTGTTGCCATTAAGCGTTACGTACCTCTTCTAGGGACAGAGAGGGCTCCAGCGTACAGGAGTGTCAGTCCAGCACTTTACACAGACACTGAAACAAAAATAAATAAAATACTTTCTTTTATAAAAAGAGTGCCGTGTTGCTACAAGTCCCAGTTATACCACAAAGCCACACAAGTCCAAGCTCCCATGCAACTATAATACACACACACACACACACGTGTGCCTGACATACACAACAACATACAACAGGCGAGCTGAATAACAACTGGAGACCAGCCAAAGTCGCTGGGTGTGACCTGAACCCCAGCCCATTTTAATACAAACAGCTAAAATTCAGGGGCCTGGGGAGGGCGTGTTTGGAAAAAGTTCCAGTTTGGCCCCATCTTTGCAAAACAATCATATTATCAAGAGCTTACCATCCATAGATCTCAAAGCGCTTTACAAAGGACGTTAGCATCATTATCCTCATTTTACAGATGGGGAAATTGAGGCACAGGGAGAGGAAATGACTTGCTGGGACTAAAACCCAAGTTTCCTAATTCTCAGTTTCCAGCCACTAGGCCTCTCCAAATAAATCTCTGCCCTATTTTTCCTTTGTCCAGGCCATTTACAAAGCATAAAACGGACAGCAGAAATGAAATGCCTCCTCCATCACAATCAAAGCACATTTGGAGAGTGTCCAAAATCTTACCTGGGTTAAAGCAATGCTTTGCTCATAACCTAAAAGAACTTAAGACATGCGTGGGCAAACTTTTGGCCCGAGGGTCACATCGGGGTTCCGAAACTGTATGGAGGGCTGGGTAGGGAAGGCTGTACCTCCCCAGACAGCCTGGCCCTTGCCCCCTATCTGCCCCCTCTCACTTTCCACCCCCTGACTGCCCCCCTCAGAACTCCCAACCCATCCACTCCCCCCCCCACTCCTTGTCCCCTGATTGCCCCCTCCCGCCCCTAACCGCTCCCCGGGGATGCCATCCCCTATCCAACTCCCCCTGCTCATCGTCCCCTGACAGCCCCACCCCATCCAACCGCCCCCTGCTCCCTGTCCCCTGACTGCCACCCGGAACCCCCTGCCCCTTATCCAACCCCCCCGCTCCCCGCCCCCTTACCATGCCTCTCAGAGCAGCAGAAGCTCGCAGCCATGCTGCCGTGCTCCCCGGCAAGAGAGGCGGGCTGGAGCACTGGTGGCGCAGCGAGCTGAGGGGAGACAGCAGGGGAGGGGCCGGGGGCTAGCTTTCCTGACCAGGAGCTCAAGGGCCGGGCAGAACCGTCCCGCGGGCCGTAGTTTCCTACCTCTGACTTAAGAGGTCAGACCTCACACTTGCATCAGAAGCCTCTTGTATATTTTGCAGAGTCCAACAAAATTATTCCTGGTAATTTTTTCTACCCACCTACCTGGGTAGGTTTCCAAAATTCTGGTTTTCAACATACACATAAAAAGCAGCAGCAGCTTTTAACAGGCAGATAAGCATGAAAAATGTCTACCCACATAAAAAGCTGAAGTCAACAGGATTTTACATAGGAGCAGGGGTCTGCCCACTCACAGCTGAATTTGAATTACAAATGTCATCAGCCCCTTTCACTCAGTTGACACTTGTGGACGCCCCTCCCCACCCTCTTCACTCCCCTCCCAAATATATTTAGGACATCAAAATAACACTCTCTTAAGCCCGCTTAATGGCATAGCTGCAGCCTACACAGAGGATGGAGAGGTAGTGAGGGATTAGATGCCCACATCTGTGTCTCCGCATTAACCACCACAGAACAATATCTTATGAATAACATCCTTTGGAGTGGCTTAGCTGTGCAAGTGTCAGGCAGGTCAGGTTTTAGAGCTTGCTGAACACCCATACATCTGCCCACACAGTCAATTAGGAGGACATATTTTCTTGTTACAGCTACGACTTCTATGCCATTCAAATGAATTAGAAGTCAAGAAAGGATGCTTGCAATAGGAGAGGAAGCTGGAGTATGACCAGCCGAAAACAAACAGCTTTCAGGCTGTAAGAGTCAGGGGTCTGAGGCGTGGCTGGCCCTGAAAGCTGCCTGGCAAAGGGTGGCAAAAGGGATCACTTCCTCTTTTGGAAAGGGAGGCAGTGTTGCTTAGAAGACAGAGCACTGGGCTGGGAGGCAGAAGATATGGGTTCTATTCCTGACTTTGACGCTGACCTGTTTGACTTGCCAAAGTCCACCTCTTTCCCCTCCTTGTGCCTCAGTTTCCCCACCTGTAAAATTTAATCAGACTGACCTCCTTTGTATAGCACTTTGACACATATGGATGAGAAGGGCTGTATAAGAACTTGTTATTAATATTTCTTTGCTGATTCTTAATTAATGCCCTCTCCACCCCGATCTCTCAGTATATTAAGTGGAGGGTAGAGAAAGGCTATGGTAACTGCTTTGGGGATTGTGAAGAATATGAGATACCTAAATGGAAGGCCTGAGATTTTTTTCCCCCCCACCATACTTTAAATATCCCTAGTGTTAACCGGAGTGTGAGTGGGGTGAGGAAAGAAACCACTCAGGCCTGACTGGTCTCTCTGGAGGGTACTGACCCAGATAGGAGGCTCTGTCCAAGCCCTGTTGCATTTTATTCTCATACTTTGAGCTGGGTATTCCCAACAGCCTTCCCCACCTGGCAGTGCTGTCTGCACAGCAGCTCCCTGTTCAAACATACCCTGCCAGAACGCCCCTATTGTCATGACCCATCTGGGGAAGGGTCCTGCATGTGAGTGGTAAGTCAGGGGAGAGAAGAAGTGGGTGCATGCATGTGGGGCACAAAGAGAGAGAGAGAGAGAGAGTGTGTGTGTGTGAGAGAGAGAGAGAGAGAAGGGAAACATCCTCCGGGTGGGGCACAGGTGCGTGTGGGCAGGGAGACCATTCCTGCAGATAAGTCACTTGGCACTACAGAGAGTATGAGAGTCCAGCAGATAAGGCCCTCACAGGAAGAGCCCTTTAGAGGGAAAGGGGGGAGGAGAAGTTATTACAAAAGACTTTACGTAGGCAGAGAGTGAGGGAGAGCATGGGGGCTAGTGTGGGACCAGCAGCGGGGAGCGGGTGGGCACGTGTGTGTGGGGGAGGGTGGGGTGTATGGAGCCCTGCAAGGTCGGGGGGGACAAAGTGTGGGGGTTGTGGGATCTGGCAGGTGGGAAGACACAGCAGGGATGCGTGCACACATGTAGCAGGGGGAGGAAGCACAGGGGGAGTCCAGAGGTGGTGGAGAGGAAGCCCAGCCATGGGTGTGTAGCCCCGCTGGAGAAGGAACACAGGAGCTCTGTGTGCGTGTAGATTTGCAAGGTTGTGTATGTGGGGAGCACAAGGATTGTGTGTAGCCCTGAGGGGGGATGGGACAGAGGGGGGGTGTGGGAGGGGGAGCATTCTCAAGGTAAAGAGAAGCATGTCTTGTGGAAAAGGGGAGCGCTGTGTGTCTGCGTAGCCCTGCAGAGGGGGATATGGGGCGGGGAGTGCTGTGTGTGTGTGTGCAGCCCTGCAGAGGGGGCTATGGGGGGGGGAGCGCTCTGTGTGTGTGCAGCCCTGCAGAGGGGGCTATGGGGGGGGGAAGCGCTGTGTGTGTGTAGCCCTGCAGAGGGGGATATGGGGGGGGGAAGCACTCTCTGTGTGTGTGTGTGTGTGTGTGTGGCCCTGCAGAGGGAGGCATGAGGGGGGAGCGTTGTGTGTGTGTGTGCAGCCCTGCAGAGGGGGATGGGGGGGAGCGCTGTGTGTGTGTAGCCCTGCAGAGGGGGATATGGGCGGGGGGGAGCGCTGTGTGCGCGCGTAGCCCTGCAGAGGGGAATATGGGGGGGGAGCGCTGTGTGTGTGTCGCCCTGCAGAGGGGGATATGGGGGGGGGAGCGCTGTGTGTGTGTCGCCCTGCAGACGGGGATATGGGGGGGAGCGCTGTGTGTGTGTGTCGCCCTGCAGAGGGGGATATGGGGGGGAGCGCTGTGTGTGTGTGTCGCCCTGCAGAGGGAGATATGGGGGGGAGCGCTGTGTGTGTGTGTTGCCCTGCAGAGGGGGATATGGGGGGGAGCGCTGTGTGTGTCGCCCTGCAGAGGGGGTTGGGGGGGGAGCGCCCTGTGTGTGTGTCGCCCTGCAGAGGGGGATGGGGGAGGAGCGTGCTGTGTGTGTGTGTGTCGCCCTGCAGAGGGGGATATGGGGGAGGAGCGTGCTGTGTGTGTGTGTGTCGCCCTGCAGAGGGGGATATGGGGGGGGGAGGGCGCTGTGTGTGTGTGTAGCCCTGCAGAGGGGGATGTGGGGGGGGGGAGCGCGCTGTGTGTGTGTGACGCCCTGCAGAGGGGGATGTGGGGGGGGGAGCGCGCTGTGTGTGTGTGTCGCCCTGCAGAGGGGGATATGGGGGGGGAGCGCTGTGTGTGTGTTGCCCTGCAGAGGGGGATATGGGGGGGGGAGGAGCACTGTGTGTGTGTCACCCTGCAGAGGGGGATATGGGGGGGGAGCGCTGTGTGTGTGTCACCCTGCAGAGGGGGATATGGGGGGGGAGCGCTGTGTGTGTGTGTCGCCCTGCAGAGGGGGATGGGGGGGGGAGCGCTGTGTGTGTGTGTCGCCCTGCAGAGGGGGATGGGGGGGGAGCGCTGTGTGTGTGTGTGTGTCGCCCTGCAGAGGGGGATATGGGGGGGGGCGCTGTGTGTGTGTCGCCCTGCAGAGGGGGATGGGGGGGGAGCGCGCTGTGTGTGTCCCCCTTCAGGGGGAGAGGGGAGCCCCGGACCCGCGGGGGGGGGAGTTGCAGCCCCGGGGGGGGGTTACGGGGATAGCCCCGAGGCCTTGCGAGAGGGGCAGCTGCAGCGCCGCGGGGGGGGGGGGGGGTCCCGGCCCTGTCGCCACGGTGACAGGCCCGGCCCGGGTGCGGCTCCCCCGGCCCGTTACTCACCGCGCGGGGGCGGCGGCGGCGGCGGCGGGCTGGCGGCTCCCGGCCGGGTGGCTCTGCCCGCGGGCCCGGCCGCCGCGGAGGGCCCGGACTGGGGCGGGCCGGGGGCGCGGCGGCGATCGCAGCCGGCGCTTCCGTTTCCTCGCGTCCCTTCGCTCCGGAGCCGCAGCCCGGCCCGCCGAGAGCCGCCCCGCGCGGCCGAGCCGGGACACTGCCCCCGGCCGGGAGGGAGGAGGCGCTGCCGGCAGCGCGCCCGCCCCCGGCGCCGGCAGCACCTCCCCAGCCCTGCCCGGCCGCCAGCGCCGGCCGCCGCCCCCCCGCGAGGGCAGGGCCCAACCCCCGGGGCGGCCGCGGCGGGCCCCGCGCGGGCCTCCCGCCGAGTGCGGGCTCCGGCCGCCGGGGCCAGACCCCGAGCCCCCCCCCCGGGCGCGGGCAGCAAGGGGTGTTACCCGCCCCCCCATATCCTGTCAGGAGAGGGCCCAGGTAAGGGGAGCTACTACGGGGGGGGGGGGGGGAGCTCTTGTAGGGATAATCAAGGTGGGCCATTTCCATCAGTTGACAGGAACGTCTGAGGAACAGTGGGGGGGGGGAAATCAAACATGGGGAAATAGTTTTACTTTGTGTAATGACCCATCCACTCCCAGTCTCTAGTCAAGCCTGAGTTAATTGTATCCAGTTTGCAAATTAATTCCAATTCAGCAGTCTCTCCTTGGAGTTTGTTCTTGAAGTTTTTTTTGGTGAAGAATTGCAACTTTTAGGTCTGTGATTGCGTGACCAGAGAGACTGAAGTGTTCGCCGACTGGTTTTGAATGTTATAATTCTTGACGTCTGATTTGTGTCCATTTATTCTTTTACGTAGAGACTGTCCAGTTTGACCAATGTACATGGCAGAGGGGCATTGCTGGCAGATATCACATTGGTGGCAGATATCACATTGGTAGATGTGCAGGTGAACGAGCCTCTGATAGTGTGGCTGATGTGATTCGGCCCTATGATGGTGTCCCCTGAAACCTCTCCAGCGCATCATCAAAGATCTACAACCTATCCTGAAGGACGACCCATCACTCTCACAGATCTTGGGAGACAGGCCAGTCCTTGCTTACAGACAGCTCCCCAACCTGAAGCAAATACTCACCAGCAACCACACAACAGAACCACTAACCCAGGAACTTATCCTTGCAACAGAGCCCATTGCCAACTGTGTCCACATAGCTATTCAGGGGACACCATCATAGGGCCGAATCACATCAGCCACACTATCAGAGGCTCATTCACATGCACATCTACCAATGTGATACATGCCATCATGTGCCAGCAATGCCCCTCTGCCATGTACATTGGCCAAACTGGACAGTCTCTACGTAAAAGAATAAAATGGACACAAATCAGACGTCAAGAATTATAACATTCAAAAACCAGTCGGAGAACACTTCAATCTCTCTGGTCACTCGATTACAGACCTAAAAGTTGCAATTCTTCACCAAAAAAACTTCAAGAACAAACTCCAACGAGAGACTGCTGAATTGGAATTAATTTGCAAACTGGATACAATTAACTTAGGCTTGACTGGAGACCGGGAGTGGATGGGTCATTACACAAAGTAAAACTATTTCCCCATGTTTATTCCCCCCCTCCCCCGTACTGTTCCTCAGACATTCTTGTCAACTGTTGGAAATGGCCCACCTTGATTATCACTACAAAAAGGTTCCCCCCTCCCCTCTCCTGCTGGTAATAGTGTGTATGGTAACACCCATTGTTTCATGTTCTCTGTGGATATAAATGTCCCCACTGTATTTTCCACTGCATGCATCCGATGAAGTGAGCTGTAGCTCACGAAAGCTTATTCTCAAATAAATTGGTTAGTCTCTAAGGTGCCACAAGTACTCCTTTTCTTTTTGCGAATACAGACTAACACGGCTGCTACTCTGAAACTTGAGAAAGGGATAGATAATGAGACAGAAATATCATATTGCCGCTGTAATTCCATGGTACACCCACATCTTGAATACTGCATGCAGATGGGGTCGCCCCATTTCAAAAAAAGATACATTGGAATTGGGAAAGGGCAACAACAATGATTAATCTCTCCTCATATGGAAGCCGTTCCAGGCTGCGACTTTTCAGCTTGGAAAAGAGATGACTTAACCCCTGAGGATAGGACAAGAAGCAATAGGCTTAAATTGCAGCAAGGGTGGTTCAGGTTGGACACTAGGAAAAACTTCCTGTCAGAGTGGTTAAGCGCTGGAATAAATTGCCTAGGGAGGTTGTGGAATCTCTCCATCATGGGGGATTTTTTAAGAGCAGGTTGGACAAACACCTGTTTGGGATGGTCAAGATAATACTTAGATTTGTCTTGAGTGCAGGGGACTGGACTAGGTGACCTCTCGAGGTCCCTTCCAGTTCTATGATTCTATGACTAGGGGAGATATGATAGAGGTCTATAAAATCATGAATGGTGAGGAGAAAGTAAATAAGGAAGTGTTATTTACGCCTTCTCATAACACAAGAACTAGGGGTAACCAAATGCAATTAATAGGCAGCAGGTTTAAAACAAACAAAAGGAAGTATTTTTTCACACCACGTACCGTCAACCTGTGGAACTCATTGCCAGGGGATGTTGTGAAGGCCAAAACTATAACAGTGTTCAAAAGAAGAACTAGATAAGTTCATGGAGGAGGATAGGTCCATCAATGGCTATTAGCCAGGATGGGCAGGGATGGTGTCCTGTCCCTAGCCTCTGTTTGCCAGAAGTTAGGAATGGGTGACGGGATGAATCACTTGATGATGTCCAGTTCTGTTCATTTCCTCTGAAGCACCTGGCATTGGCCACTGTTGGAAGACAGGATATTGGATTAGATGGACCTTTGGTCTGACCCAGTATGGCGGTTCTTATGGAGTCAATTCAAAAATATCTGGCGGTCTGGCTTTGGCCTGTAGCCCACCTACTGACTACCCCTGCCTTACAGTATCTTTGGGGACCAATGGGTTGCTGTAGGATTGTGTGGTAGCCCCTGTAGGAAGGTTACTGCCACCACCACTCCAGCAACTACAAACAGGGGCATTAGTTAGGGAAGGGGCATAGTATGCTGGGGCTTGTAAACAACTCGGGAACAGCACAGCCACCGGGGTAGTTAGTCAAACTAGATTTTCCAGAAACTCCAACAAAGGAAGAGCTTTTGGTATAAAAAGATGAGCTTGAGCTGACCCAGGGTGTTCACTTTCATCCAGCCAACAGCAGGATTGTCCCAGGGGGTCCCCAGATCTTGCAGACGGTTGAAAAGTCTTTGGCTTAGTAGGGCCCCATAAGACTGATAGGTGACCGCTGGTAAGCTTTTAGCAGGTATATAGGAACAATTATTGTCTTTAAAATAAATGTACTTTGCTGAGAAAGAGCTTGTAGGCAACCATAAAAAGAGCACATCCAGATGCTGGTCTTTCAGCAGACTGGCTTGCTGGGGGATACTCAGTGTAAGACAGGGAGCTGAGCAGACTTCAACCTCCCATTCAGAAGGGAGTGAGGCAAAGGTCCCAGCTCAGAGACAGGTGACAGCTGGAGACCTGATGAGGCATTCCTGGAGCAGCCCACAGGAAGGAGACTGAGGTGCAGTTACCCTGAAACTGTGACACTCACCATCTACTTTGCTCCACAGCTTTCAGAATTTTGTGGGGCCTTTTCCCCACCCCCTCCTCCTAATTGATGGGGAATTTCACTGCTTAATCAACAATGGCTTTAAGAATCTGCTTAGTTTCCATCCCTCCCAGCTGTCCCATGCAAACATCAACTATTTTTAGTCCTACTAAACTTGTACCCTAGGAGTTAAATGGTGCATATTTGGGAGCTGTAAAAAAAAAAAAAAAGTCCATTCCTAATCATATGATTTGATGCCAAATAAGACTACAAATCTCAACCCATCCTGAACTGTGGAGCTGCTAGCAATATCCTTCTATTTAATGAATTAATGAGATCAGATATGCTAAATTCCTAAGCCAAGGTCAAAAGAAAACATTACATGTGGTACACCTCAAGAGCCTTGGTCCCATCTGCTGTTGATTTTTGCACCCTTTGCATTGTCAGTAAACAGAAACGTAACATTTGACCCTACTACAATATAGCTATTTTTCTTTGAACAGGATTAAACAAAGAGAGAAAGGATTAAAGTAAACCCAAATTGTGCTATTATTCCATGACTTCCATGCACTATCCCATCTCTGAGCACTGGGAGAGGCTGATCATGTCACACAAAGGATTCAACACAATGTTGTATATGCTGGCAGTGTTTGGAGCAAGTCACACAGGGCACTTGCCTCACTGTGTTTAATTTTAAATTGAGATGTGTTTGTGTGTTTCCTTTCATGCCGGTGTTTCTTTGAATAGCTGATGGGATTGTAAAGCAGACTGGGGAACCTAGAAGTCTAATCTAACTGTCACCAGCCACCAAATAGTTTGCTTTCAGGACATCCCAGAATTAAAATGTTCTGCAGTCCATTAGGTCCCTGTCTTGCACATGGATCTGTGCAGGTGCACCGCACGTACCTGCAAGGATTCACATCATGTCAACTGGGCTCTATACAGGCACGGGTATACACCTGTGCGGATCTCACTGCAGGATTGGAGCCTTCATTTGTATGATGAATAGATCTGGAAATGGCCCAAGAGAAATTCAACCTACAGAGAAATTATTCTCATTAAAAAAAAAAAAAAAAAAAAGCAGCTAACTTCAGGGTTAAAAACACGTCTGTTTTCAGACACACGGAGATTGTCCGTTGGGTGGAAACCAGAATCACTATTCACCATGACAGCTCTGTAGAAATAGTAACAAATGTATGCATTGTGAGCCCAGTCCAAAGCCTGTTGAGCCTTTCCACTGGACTTCAATGGGTACTTGTGACATACCAGGGTGCAACTGAGATCAGTGAGGGGCAGTGTCACCCCTGCCCTACAACCGTGGGTGCCTTACAATACCTTGCTAAAGTAGCTCCCACCTGGGCCACTCACAAACAGCCTTCCAGCATGCAAGCCCCATGTTGAGTGTCTGTGTGTAACAACAGCCTGACAACCACACTTGAGTTACACTCTGGCTCTCATCAGCCTTGGTTATACCGGAGGGTGAACCCAATACACTCCCAGTCCTGGATTCCCCCCCCAGAAATGTATGCCTTGTATGCCCAGCCCTCCGCTGAACAGTCCAAATATGACATCTGTTATTCCTTTAAGGGAATAATATACACCAGCTTACCACCCTAATGGAGTTACTCAGACACTTTAATTTAAAACACACCAGATTAGATAAAACAAGTTTATTAACTACAAAGGTTTTGAGTACAAGTAATGAGGCACAGAAGTCAGAAATGGTTACAATAAAGATAAAAATGCTTTCCAGCACCTACCTAAACAAAACTACATTAGATTCAAAGCAGTGTCTCACCACATGCTTACAACAGCATTACTGACCGAACTTTCAGGTCAGGACCCCTTCCCCAGAGTCCAACAGCTGATTCTTTTGTCTTCTCAGGTGTGGAAAGTGATATGGGCAGGGGGAGAGAGAAGGGTCTTGGGCTGTTTGCCCCTCCTTTTTATAGTTTCAGTCCCAGTCTGAAAAGCATTTCCAGCTGAGAAGCAAGAGACAGGGAGTCTGGTGAAGGAAGGAGACCTCATGCTGTTTCTTTACTAAGATGCAGATTTCTTTGTCTCTGGGACCAAGGAAATCTGAGGGTCCTTGTTGTCGTGACAATCTTTTCAATGATTTATCATTGGGAAGCAACTGTCAGCCTTCAGGGATGCTAGATTCAGCTGTCTTCAGGCCAGTGGACAGCCTATGTTCCAGGGGGAAACGCTGATCATCTCAGCTAACAGTGGATGGCCTTCTCCAGCTAGGAAGGACAAAGATCCAACCCACAGCACTGTCTGAAACTCAGGAGGACTTGGTGTTTGTGTCCTCAAGACACTGCTGAGCCTCAGAGGATTCAGACTCCTCAGTCAGGATCTGCATAATTTTATCCACAAAGTGGCACTAACGTACTTCACCGGGAGAAAAATTAACTCCACAGCTATGTGGCTGCCGCCAGGTTTAACCAGGCTATCAACTCCCTGGAGTGGCTCCTCTAAGGGCTGCTGCAGGCGAGATGGAGAAGGCTCCCTCCACCTCCAGCATAGCCACAGTTTCAGAAAGGCCTAATGTGGCAACTCGTGTCAAGTGACAGCACTCAAACTGCATTCCTCCCCCTTCATCCACCACTCTACATCCCTAAACAGAGGTGACCTATACAGGTGAAGCAAGGGGAGAGGTCAGGCAGGAACCATTGTACTGATGGGCAAGGACATAAATATCACAATGAAGAGAATGGCCTTTAATGGAGCAGCATGTTGGTCCAAGATGAGTAGGGAAATCTCTACCATCCTGTTCCAGGCACGGCATGGAATCATAGAAATGGAAGGGACCTCGAGAGGTCATCTAGTTCAGTCCCCTGCACTCATGGCAGGACTAATTATCTAGACCATTCCTGACAGGTGTGTGTCTAACCTGCTCTTAAAAATCTCCAACGATGGAGATTCCACAACCTCCCTAGGCAATTTATTCCAGTGCTTAACCACCCTGACAGGAAGTTTTTCCTAATGTCCAGCCTAAACCGCTCTTGCTGCAATTTAAGTCTATTGCTTCTTGTCCTATCCTCAGAGGTTAAGAAAAACAATTTTTCTTCCTCCTCCTTGTAACAACCTTTTACATACTTGAAAACTGTTATGTCCCCTCTCAGTCTTCTCTTTTCCAGACTAAAGAAACCCAATTTTTTCAGTCTTCCCTCATAGGTCATGTTTTCTGGACCTTTAATCATTTTTATTGCTCTTCTCTGGACTCTCTCCAATTTGTCCACATTCTTCCTGAAATGTGGCGCCCAGAATTGAACACAATACTCCAGCTGAAACCTAATCAGAGCAGAATAGAGCAGAAGAATTACTTCCTTGTCTTGCTTACAACACTCCTGCTAATACAAAAAAAGCAAACAACATTCTGGAATGTAACAGTGTTACACAGTTGACTGATATTTAACTTGTGGCTCATTATGACCCCCAGATCCCGTTCTGCAGTACTCCTACCTAGGCAGTCATTTCCCATTTTGTGTGTGTGCAACTGATTGTTCCTTCCTAAATGAAGTACTTTGCATTTGTCCTTATTGAATTTCATCCTATTTACATCAGACCATTTCTCCAGTTTGTCCAGATCATTTTGAATTTTAATCCTATCCTCCAAAGCACTTGCAACCCCTCCCAGCTTGGTATCGTCCACAAACTTTATAAGTATACTCTGTGCCATTAATCTAAATCGTTAATGAAGATATTGAACAGACCCAGAACTGATCCCTGCAGGACCCCACTCCCTTTATGCCCTTCCAGCCTGACTGTGAACCACTGATAACTGCTCTTGGGGAATGGTTTTCCAACCAGTTATGCACTCACCTTATAGTAGCTCCATCTAGGTTGCATTTCCCTAGTTTGCTTCTGAGCAGGTCATGCAAGACAGTACCAAAAGCTTTATTGTCAAAAGCTGTCAGCAAAGCCAGAAAGGGGAACCAAAAATCACGTGGGATGGTCCCATGGTGGCCACATAGTCCTGAGCGGGGCCAGAATGGCGCTCTGCACAGACACCCAGCACAACTGGCCTCAGCAACTTCAGAACCAGAGCAGCCAGAAACCTCATCAATCCAATTAGCCTCTTCCCGGGGCACCAGTGCCATCAATGCAACAGGTGTGGTGCACCCCTTGTCCCTGCTTCACTAAACACCGACGCAGTCCATAGCTCCCACGCATCGGTGCTGCAATCCCTAGCCTGGCTGCACCAAGCCCTAGTGCACTGCCTAGCCCCGCTGCACCATGCACCGGTGCTACCTATGGCCCCGCTGCACCATGCACCGGTGCACTGCCTAACCTGCGGCACCATGCACCCGTGCTACCCCTGGCCCTGCTGCACCATGCACCGGTGCATTGCCTAACCTGCGGCACCATGCACCCGTGCTACCCATGGCCAAGGTAGCCTAGCCTACCTGCACCATGCACCGGCGCTACCCAGGGCCGGGCTGCACCACGCACGGCCTAGCCTAGCTGCACCATGCACCGGTGCTACCCAGGGTCCAGCCGCACCCTACACAGCCTAGGACGTACCAACCCCTCGCCCGGGCCCAGCCCCACGGGGCACCCCACTGGCGGGCGGGCGGAGACAGCGGCAGGGCGCGTGCGCATGGGCCCGGGCGCTCGCTCCGCCCCACGTCGGGGGCAACTAACCACCCCGGCCTCGCCAGGCGCCGCGCGGAGCCCTCGGAGCCCGGCCTGTCCCGGCCGCCGCGATGCAGCGCCAGAGCCTGACCCCGCACGTGCACTGGGCGCAGCGGCACCGCGAGCTCTACCTGCGGGTGGAGCTGAGCGACGTGCAGGTACCGCCGGGCCCCCTATCCCGCGCGCCGGGCCGGCCCCGCAGCCCGGGGAGCCGCCCCCCGTCCCCGTGGCACGGCCTCTCCCACGCTGTGCAGCGCCCCTGCTGCGTGCAGCGCGCGTACAGCCCAGGGAGGCGCTCCTGTCGCGTCCCTGGGGCATGCAACCCAGCGAGACCCCCCCCCCCCTCCCATGCATGGGCAATGCGGACTCGGGAGACACTCCGTCCCCACTGTGCAATGCCCCTGTCCCGGGCATGGTGTGTACAGCCCAGGGAGACACCCCCTCCCTGCTGTACAGCGCCCCCTCCCGTGCACGGGGCATGCATTCCAGGGAGACCCCCCCCCCAGCCCGCTGTACAGCACCCCTGTCCCATGCACCGCGTACAGCCCAGGGAGACCCCCCCCTTGTACAGGCCCCCGCACCGTCCTCTGCATGGTGTATACAGCGCAGGGAGACTCCCTCCTAACTGCCGTTCCCCCATCTCATGCCAGGTGCATTAGGCTCCAAGAAAAAGTCTGGAGAACCACAGGTGTAACTGGTAACCTGGGTACTTTGCTGCTTGAAGTGCCCCGAGGCTCTTCTGGGTCAGTTTCTGAATCCCCCTCAGTTGCCACAATCCTGGCCTTAAAACAGTTTGTTTGAAAGGGGTACACGCCTGCCGCCTAAAACATCCTCTCTTTCCTCAGAGCCCCGAGATCACCATTATGGACGACGTGCTTCATTTCAAAGGTAGGCGACTACGTTTGTTTTAAAGTGAATAGCATCCCTGATCCCTCTGCACAGGGGTGGACTCCTAGCAACACGCAGATGTGCAGCCTAGGATTGCCAAGGGATTGCTGGCCACAACTTCTCTCATTTCTTTTCTTGGTCGTAATGATTTCGGCCCTGATCCTGGACCCCTACACTCACCCAGGGGAGCTCGAACATCAGAGCCTTTAGGCAGAAGTGTAACACAAAACAGCTGGAGCTGGTGGTTTTGGGTTTCAGATAAATGTTCTAGGTCTAGCTGTAGTAATTGATAGCATCACCATATTTAATTAAAAAAACCCAAACAAACCATGCACCACATTTAAATATGTCAGCTGATTATCCATGTGTTTTTCCCTAAACTTCACATTGAAAGCAGTATTGCTGTCACAAAGACCTTGTGTGCAAATATTATCAGGTTTTGGACCAGGAACTAAAATTCAATTTGAAAGGTAAATAGATTCCTTTGTAAAGGTTTTTGTTTTGTTTTGACTGAACAGGTCACCCTTAAGGGACCGAGTTCGCTGTTTTGCTTGTCAGGTTAGTGCAAGGAATATACTGTTGCTTTTTTGCATTAGGAATCTACTATCTATCTTTCATACTGCATCCTTGAGCCTGTATACCACTCTTGTGGCCCAGAAGCATATGGTAAAGACATAATGTGTTGGCTTAGATTGTATCGTTTTATGTGGACAGGATTATTTTACAATGGCACCCTTTAAAATGGCATATATTTTGCCGAGCCTGCTGGCTTTCAGAGGATTTTATGGGGAAGGACCTGGCTTTGTAGGAAACTGATAAATCCTGGGGCGTATTTGCACTCTGTCGTCACTGATGTTTTAGGGATTTCACCATTGCATCTTAAATTGGGCAGCTGATCCTTTGCTGCGATAGATCCCGTTGGGAGGAACTTGCTCCTCCTGGAGGCTCATCCATTCCTGCCTCACGTGAAGGTCCTTTTCCAGCACTATTCTCTGTTATAGTGGATGTCGACCCCCCTATAAGGCACCCAACCCATTTTTAAATGTCACTTTGTTAAAAGCGAATTAAATTCTAAAAAGCTGTGACGCTGTCTTTGCATGTCCATTATTAAATAGTTTGATCATGCAGCACCGTGGGGCAGGGGAGGGCACTTTAAACAAACACTGAATAATTATAGTTAAAGTACATTTTGCATATGGTGTGCGGTGGTGGTGGGGAATCAGGATCTTTACACTGATTGTTGCTCCTTTTCTTTTAGCCCAGGGTCATGGTGCCAAGGGGGACAATGTATATGAATTTCAGCTTGCATTTCTAGAACCAGTCAAGCCCCAAGTATGTATTTTTTTCTTCTATGTTTTACAAAAGAAAAGTATTACTGTTAAGTGGTTAAAAAAAAATAAAACTCCAAAGGGAAAGGGCTATGCTTTAAATCTCCTGGGATGCTATTTAGGGCTGTTGCTTTGCTTCCTGATGCTATAACACAGAGGTGGGCAAACTACAGGCCACATCCAGGCCCGCGGGACCGTCCTGCCCAGCCCTTGAGCTCCCAGCTAGGGAGGCTAGCCCCCAGCCCCTCCTCCGCTGTCCCCCCTCCCCCGCAGCCATGCTGCCGCGTGGGCAGCATGGCTGGCAGTCCTGCCACTCTGAGCAGCATGGTAAAGGGGCAGGGAGCAGGGGGGTTGGATAAAGGACAGGGGGTTCCGGGGGGCAGTTAGGGAACAGGAAGCAGGGGGTGGTTGGATGGGGCGGTCAGGGGATGGGGAGCAGGGGGGGTTGGATAGGAGGTGGGGTCCCAGGGGATAATGAGCGGGGGGGTTGGATGGGTTGGGGAGGCACAGCCTTCCCTACTCGGCCCTCCATAGTTTCGCAACCCCGATGTGGCCCTCGGGCCAAAAAGTTTGCCCACCCCTGCTATAACAGATGATTTTACTAATGTTTAAAGTTCTAAATGCAGTACACATTCAATACCCTGTCTTTGAGCCTGATTCCGCAACCTCTCTCACACAGATCTCATACTGCTCTCATAAAGATGGGTTTACATGAACATGGCTTTAAATTAATTACAGAAGCGAGTGGTGGGTAGCTTAAAAATTTACTGGAGCAGTAAAATAGCAGAGAATCTAGCAATTTTTCTGAATGAAAACATCCCATCCGCTGTTAAGTTAGCTTATGGGAAGTGCAGCCTCTCTGAAATAAAACACCACCACCTCTTACGTATTCTGTGCCCTTGCTAAAAATCTTGACGTGGGCTCTCATTGCTTGTATGAATTACTAAGAATCCCAGCATGAACATGTTGCAGCGCTCACACTGTGAAGCGCTGTCTTAGTTCCTGTCTTATAACTGGAGAGAGCCTACCTGGGAAGATTGACCCTTCCTGGCGCTCCCAAGATCTGCCTGTCCTTTTAGTCACAGGGGGTCCTGCAAAACTGATCTTCACTCCCAGTGGGGAGCAGCTGTAGCAAGACTTGTCCTGTAATTGTCCTGGTTCTTTTTATTTGCCCACCAGGAATAGCGGCAGTAAATCTGGGAAATTCTGCAGAATCCTTCCTTCCTTGGGGTAGATAGACCTTCCCTTCCCATCTTGCTGAGCAAAGAAAGGAGAGGAGTCACTTCACTTGAAATGCAGAATTTAACTCCTCTCTGGAGGGGTAAATTGCTGAATTTCAAGGGAATTGCCGACCCATCAATATCGAAGCAAAGCTTTGCAGTAAAAGCAGCAAAAGTTCTTTGCCTTAGACTCCACTATAATAAGAGTTCCAGGCCTTGTCTACCCAAAGATTTGCAAGAAAACAACAGGAGGTGAGAATTAAAATTGATCTAGTTAGTTATTGTGGTGCATGGGTGCTCTTAGTGCAGAATAAAAAACAAGTGTTCATCTATTTAACTAAAGTCAGCTGGCTCCATAGACTCTAGTCGCTTCTATTCTGAAATAAGTGTCCACTCACAGAACTGCAGTGAAATAATGACATTGGCTCTAGCAAACTGATTTGGTTAAGCTGGCACAGGCCTATGTGTGAACCAGCCATTAGTCTAACCCCAAATCACTCCGAGCACGTCCTGCTGTATTTGTGCACCTGCACATCCCCCATGCCAATGCAGAACAGCGTTGTTAAGAGACTTGACATGTGTTTTTAAATATCTGATAAAGACCAAACAATGTGCTGGCTGGCAGTTCGGATAATCTGAGGCCAGGACTGGAGAGCGAGCTATGGCTCCCAACAAGTGGCATCTTGAGTGTCATATTACTAGACAGCATGGAAAGCTAACCAGTGATGGCCATATTGCCGCAGATGAGCCCACAGAGGTGCTGGAGCCCCCTGGGCCAACACAGCTGTGCCAGCCAAAGTCCATAGCGTAGATTCAGTTACAGCTACAAAACTATGCTTTGATTGGTATAGTAGGAGCACTTTGCTCATATAATATACCTGTACCGGTGAAGCGCTCCCAGTCTGGACGCAGCTATTTCTGGCAAAGTTATGGTATCGTAAAACCACCCCCCATGAGTGAAACAAGCCATGCCAGTAAAAGGCTAGTTTTGCACAGATCATTGCATCTACACTAGGGACTTTTACCTGCACCCCTGTGTTGGTCAGGGAACTCGCCTCTTCACACCCCTGGCCTGCATAGCCATGCTGGCAAAAGTCCCTAGCATAGACCTGGTCTCAGACAAGCAGGTCCCAGGCCACTTGTGGTGCTATAGATCAAAACCAATCTCTTCATCAATCCCTTGGAAGCCATCAGGCACCCAGGGCAGGGCGCAGCATTAATAGAACATGCTAATTAAAAGGCTACTGGGTTTTGCACCAGCTTCGGTTTCTGGACGGATCAGAGATGCAGCCCCATGCAGAGTGCGCTGACAAAGGACTGGAGGATGGTAGCAGGGGGTGAATGGCGTAGGGGAAACAGCTGCACTGTGCTGGTGCCACATAGGGTGGAGAAAAGCTGTTGCTCTCCGGTCAGCTAGTAGGTGGGAATCGAGCCACCCCAAGATTGCAAACTCAAACAACAAAACGTGGAAACACCCTTGTTCAGAGGCAGATCTTACCTTGGCCATCGCTTCTAGTTGCCTTCTCCAGTCTTCTAGCATCCATCGTATCAGATTGAGCTCAGCTCATTGGCCCTAATTTGAGCTAGGTATAGAGTAAGGTGATCCTCTGTACTGGCTGGCTTGGAGAGGAGAGAGCAGGGTATTATCAGCATTTTGAAGGACTGAGCACCCTCAGCCAGGAGGAACAAACACCACCATCCTTTTAGATGACTTAGCAAGAGTAACAGAGTCCCCCAGGGCAACCCCCTCAAAAGCTGTGGTGATCTGCTGGTGGGTGAGCACCACCTTGCAATCAGTGGTAACAGACCATCCCGCATTAGCTGATGGAGCTAATGATACTGCCTTGGACACATGACCTTCATCCCTTCCTTCCCAAATCACTTCATCAGTTTTTTCAATAAACTTAATCAAGGGTGGGGCCGGCATGTGACTAGATTGTTGAATAGATTAAGAGCCCCATGTTGTGCAGCTCAGCTGTTTTACATCTTCTCTATAAATACCTGTAGGTCCAGTCAGTCTGGTTCTCCAACCACAGCCTCAGCTTATTGACATGATACCCTACTGCCACAGGATTAAATCTGGGATGTTTGCTGGTGGCTTCATACGGGTGGCTCATATTTTCAGAGATGGCCGCTAGCCATCTTGCAAATAAACAAAAGTGTTTCACTGTCCATTAATTATCCATTGTCTCCATCACATCAAAGGAGAGCCACACAGCTCTGCTGCCAGTGGGAAGTAATCAGAGCCCTCTCCCCACGCTGTGATGTATGTAAATATAATTAAAGTAGGTATAGGAGTGCATGGAGGGAGACCACACCCCACTCGCTACAGTAGAATAGACCTGGAATGAAGGACCATTCACTGAAGATGCACCTGATCATGTGTCTCAGTGTGGTTGAGTTAGAAACAATTTAACTTGGCTGCTTGAAGAAATAAAGCTTTGAGTAAAACTCCAGCTTCTCCGTAAGACCCCCAAAACATGAAAACGTTAGTTCCAGAAATGAGATTTTTAACATAGAAGTTGTAAGTTGTTGTTGCTTTATTTCAGCCCCATTTTTAACTCAAACTCCACACATGCCCTCCTCAATGTGTCAGGGCTTTGGAGCTGTGCTCTGGCTCCGCTCCAGCTCCAGGCAAAAACCTGCAGCTCCACTGCTTCAGAGCTGCTTTGCGCTCCAAAGCCCTGCAATATGTACTGTCCCTCGCTACCATACAGTGGGTTATTTTAGTCTTGAGTGCATTTTAATCTCATATATTGAGAAGTTCAATTGGCAGAAGCCTTGGCCTTTAACAGTTGCAAAGTCCTGGACAAAGGGAATGTACCTAATAGCTGGAATAGGACACAAAGAATCAGTTTTGTAAAGATATTTAGGCAATCAAGGATGCAGTAGTTGCCTTGTGTGGTTTTCAAAAATACTGAGGGTGAAAATTCCACAAGGCACCTATCTGGTCCTCTGTGTCAGGTTTCTGTACCACTGACTTGCTGTTTAAACTCAGGCAACTCACTGTTCTCTTTGAGCTTGAATTCACTAGCCTTTTGTACCTGATTCCTAATTAACGTGAGATGCTTACACATTTGAAAAGGCTAGTGTAATTCACCCACCACACATGTTGGATGCAGGTCGATCAGGTGTTTATAGCCTGGCTCAAGTGTGTGTGTGGGGAGGGGAGTGGTGACACTAGCCTTTACGAATGTGTAAGTACCTCAAGGGGCCAAAGTCTAGTGCAGTTGTACCCTGCTACCTCATTTGTCTGCTACCTCATTTGTAAAATGGAGAGATCTACTCCTGAAGGCTTTGTGTTTGTGAAATATTTAGCACCCCTTCTTACTCAAAGGATTGTAATCAAAGTGCTAAGTGTGGATTCAAACTGCACCAAAGATTTGACAGGTAGGTGGGGTAGTGTAGAAATCCAGACGTGTGATTTTGCCCCCTTTCTAATTAAAGGTGCAAATATTCGTTCCATGGCCACTGCGGGGGGCAGGTGTTATAGTTAGGAGATGGAGTTACTGTGCTGTATGAACTATCCCCAGTAGAAACATGGGGAAGTGGCTTTCCCACCATTGGCCTGGTTCTTTGGCAGCTTCTGAGTGCCTGATCCATGACCTTCATGTGCAAACATGTGGTCACCTGTCTGGATTCTTCTCTGTCAAAGGAGCTGATAAAATAAGAAAAGAGCAAAAGAACTGAGAAACTTTCACTTTGACTTGCAGCTACACAAGCGGCCTCTCGGCACTTCCATATCTCTAGGTTATTTTAGGAACTTTTAAAATTGGGGCAGTTGCCCCTTGGGAAAGAGAGACCCCTTTCTTTCAGTTGTTACCACTGTACATTTTGCTAGTAAGAACTCACCACAGCCAGTGCTAGCAGTATCTTCACGCTTAGCCTGAAATGTACTTATTAAGGAGGATTGGGTGGTTCAGGGGCTGACTAACAGGCCCCAGCACTTTTTGCATTTAGGTCACTGGTTCAACTCCAGCCTGAAATTGATAGTTACCCTCTAATGCAGTTAGATTGTGATCGACTGGTCAACCGTGGAGTATCTGGCAGTGAATCTCAGGCACTGAGACTGAGATTGTCAGAGGCTCCATGATCGACCAGTCGATTGCGATCCGGTTGCCAACCCTCCTGCAGCCGAACGGGGAGTTTGACCATGAACAGTCCGGTGGCGCAGTGGGGCTAAAGCATGCGTCCTGCCTGCCCTAGCCCCATTCTGCTCCTGGAAGTGGCCGTCATGTCTGGCAGTGGCTCCTGGGGGAGGGGGTGGTTCCCGTTCCCAGCCAATGGGAGCTGCGGGGGCGGTGTCTGCGGACAGGGCAGCATGTGGAGCCATCTGCCTCTCTTCTCCGCCCCCCCGGGGGAGCCACTGCCGGACTCGGCGGCTGCATCTGGGAGCGGTGTGGGGCGAGGGCAGGCAGGGAGCCTGCCTTAGCCCCGCTGCCCGGGAGCTGTCTGAGGTAAGCAGTGCCTGGCCAGAGCCCAGACACCAAATTCCTCCTGCACCCCAACCCCTTCCGCCAGCCCTGAGCACCCTCCTCCCCGCACCCAAACTCCCTCCAGAGCCTGCACCCCACACCCTCTCCTGCACCCTGAGCCCCCCCTACACCCCGTACGCTTCCTGCACCCCAACCCCCTCCCAC
Source organism: Natator depressus (assembly GCF_965152275.1). Taxonomy (NCBI): domain Eukaryota; kingdom Metazoa; phylum Chordata; order Testudines; family Cheloniidae; genus Natator; species Natator depressus. Next base: position 77,687,371 of record NC_134243.1, read on the forward strand.
AGCCTGCACCCTGAAGGGTATACTTGTGTTCATTTTAAACAAAATGTGATTTAGAAGGTCCGTAGGCATAAAGAAGCATTCTGTGGCTCACCACCCTAGGAATATTCTAGAAAAGGCCAAGGGGACAGGGGTGAGCTCAACGTGTGGAGTGGAGAAGTATAAGCATGTGATGAACAAATCCATATATGGAAAGGTTAAATATGATTGGCTAGAGGTTAGTGTTACGTAACTGCCATGTACTATAAAATAGCAACGGGAGGGGCTCCTTGCTGGAGGGACTCTGGCTGATCTTCGTACCGGGGCTCTCCCTTTGTTTGGTTATTATTGGGAACCACAAAATCCCAACAACCCCGCAGCTCAACACCCTGCCCCAGCCCACTCCCAGAGCCTGCACCCGAACCCGCGGCCTGAGCCACCTCCCAGACCCAGCACTCCTGACCCCCAGCCCTGAGCCCCCTCCTGCACCCAAACTCCCTCCCGGAACCCACACCTTGAACCCCCTCCTGTACCCCTGCCCCAGGCTCAGTCCGGAGCCCCTCCCACACTCCAAATTCCTCTGCCCCACCCCACAGCCCGCCCCCCCTCCCACAACTCAACCCCCTGTCCCAGTCTGATGAAAGTGAGTGAGAGTGGGGGAGAGCGAGCGACAGAGGGAGGGGGGATGGTGTGAGTGGGGCTGGGGCATGGGCAGGGGGCGGGGCAAGGGTTTTGGGGTTTGTGTGATTACTGTTATTTCTACATTTCCTTTGAGGTAGATCTTGGGTTGCGCTTAAATTCAAAAAGTGATCTTGTGCTTAAAAAGCTTGGAGACCACTGCTCTAATGGCTGCTTAGTGGCCTGTGTGAAATGAGCTGAGGGTCTTGTGAAACCAGTCTACTGACAGCTAGACCATCCCAAAAACTACCACCACTGCAGCTGGCACCCTTGATAGGCAGTTACCGCAGAGGCACCAGACGCTGAAATGTGGCTGTGGGTACTGAACTGCCTTCTCCCCTTCCGGTAGATCCATACTGCAGTTGGGGCATGATTGCAGCTCACGCAGACATACCCGAGCTAGCTTTAATCTCAGCCCAGAGCCGTGAAGCTGCAGCAGCCTGGGCTTCCGTGGGGGCTAGCCGCTTGAGCGATTACCCAGCGTTCCAGGTGGGCTTGTACAGCATGCTTTTCTGTGGCTTACTGCTACCCTCCCCGAGCTAGCTAGAGTAAAAGTAGCTCAGGTTTGTCTGTGCAAGCGGCACTTGCAACCCCCCGACTGGCAGGTAGGCAAATCCTCAGACACAACCCTTCTGCTCTCCAGAGCTGTCAATACAGAACCTTTCAGCAGCCCTGATTGAATCAAAAACATTCTTGTCATGAGGGCCCCAGTTCTAATGAGGCATGTTCCTGTGTCTGCCCCCCATTGTGTGTTTCGCAGCTGGAGTACAAAGTGACTCAGAGGCAGTTGAACATCAGCGTGCAGAAAAAAGAAAGCAACTGGTGGAAAAGACTCACCAAACAGGAGAGGCGCCCGATGTTCCTAGCCCCTGATTTTGATCGCTGGCTAGATGAGTCGGATGCTGAAATGGAACTCAAAGCAAAGGTCAGTACTCCATGCTCTTTCGGAGCAGTTTAAATAAGCAGCTAAGAGTGCATGTCCTAAGAAATACCTAGATTCTTGCCATGGAGTTAACAGATTTATAGTTGGGAGTTCTGACTAGTGTGCTGGTTGCAAGATCCAAATTAAACAATAATAAATGGATTCAGTATAAAGACCTGAAACTAAAAGGGGAGGCCCTATTAGGTGAGGTGTTTGGTTTAAAATGAGCATTATCTGTAAATTATTATACACAGAGGCCCCAGTCTGGATCAGGGTCCCATTGTGCTAGACCAGTGGTTCTCAAACTTTTGTACTAGTGACCCCTTTCACATAGCAAGCCTCTGAGTGCGACCCCCCCCCCCCTTATACATTAAAAGCACTTCTTAGTATATTTAACACCATTATAAATGCTGGATGCAAAGCAGGGTTTGGGGTGCAGGCTGACAGCTCGCAACGCCCCATATAATAACCTTGTGACCCCCTGAGGGGTCCCGACCCCCAGTTTCAGAACCCCAGTGCTAGACACTATATAAACATATATGGATGGTCCTTGCCCTGAAGAGCTCGCAGTCTAAATAAGCTGAAATCCATGGGATATCTGATGTTGGCAGACGGTTCAAGCTATCTTGCCTACCTGCGAACCAAGGTCTCCAAAAGTTGAGGTGCCTAGCCATGAGAGACAGCATGTCCTCTGTTCTCCTTAAACGAGACTGTCTCAAGCACATGCTCGTCTTTTACTTATATTGCTTTTAGAGTTGGCCCCCAATCAGAATGCTCCCAAATGGATCTGGCTCTGAACCTGACAGGTTATATCCTCTAGATAGTGTGTGCTGTTTCCTTCAAAGACCAAGAGAGACTCCCTTTCTAAAACACTCCAGCCTTGCTTGTGTGAAAAGTAGGAGTCCCGAGGTTGTTTCTAAAATGAGGATTTCTAGGTAGAGTGTCCAGAAAGCAACCTCTGAGCCATCAGGCTGGCCCGTCTTTACATTCAGCTACGTGGTAATTCAAATGCTCTCTACTGCATTCAGAATGGTTAGCAAAGAAATAGTAATCCCTCTTGGAAAGGACACAAACATCCATGCAAAAGTGCGAGTGGGGTCAGTTCTACAACACACGCTGCCCCAGAAGGACAAGTCTATTTCTTACATCCTAATGACCACGTAAGTTATACAGGATATTGCAAAGGGCTGTTTTGATTTATACAGCAATCCAGAGTGACTTTACTTCTTCCCAGGAGTTAACAATTGGGGTGTGTGTTAAATGGTCTGAAGAGAGCCAGAGGATGACTTCACACTCTCATAAGAAAAGGAACAGTTTTGAGTGCTGGTAATGATCAAGAATTAACATGGAAAATGGCAGTTTTCACACCACAAAACGTATTCATTAGATGAAAATGTGCAACGGAGGTTACATAGCTGGCTAGACAACCATTAGCTATTGCAGTAACACTCTTTCCTGACAATGAAGAATTTGCACAGTTTTGCCTAGGTGAAAAATTTAACACATTAGACTCGTAAGTGGATATTAGCTGACTCTAAAACCCCACTAGCTTTGCAGCAGAACAGTTAACTAAATATTAGCTGCTAATTACTGTACAGAAATACGACACTAAAACCATTTACAACTTTATCCCTAATTTTTAGGAAGAAGAAGAAAGGATTAACAAAATCAGAATTGAATCCAGAGTCCCTAAAGACCGTAAGTGACTGTATCTTTAAATTAGTAAGGTTGATTTGGTGGATAAGATAGTGGCAATGGCTTGCTTATGCACACACAGGCAAAATATTACCTCTGTAAGCATGCACTTAAGTACTTCCGATATGGTCACGGTAGTGTTGATAGACTTGTTGTCTCTCTGTAAAACTAGTATACAGCACTTTATTATGTATATAACTACTTACAAGCTGAGTAAAACCACACTACTGGTTCCTAGAGGATTTGATCATTTTTGTCATCAAACGTGCCAGCAGGTGATGTGAAAGCCCAGCCCAAGCTGAGATAGGTGCAGCAGTCCTGTTACTTCAGTGCTGCATTTCCCTTGAGTCCACACGGCAAATCTTTGGTAGTCCTGTATTATCCAGAATAGCGTGAAACCTTGTTTTCTTTTGTAACCCATCTTCAGATTTGAAAGGCTAACTCAGTAACCCACCTCGCTGCTGAGAGCCAGTTGCAGAATATAGGAATGCTGATGCATTTTGCTAACATGATTGTTTAACGTTGATTATAGCTTTCAGACAGCTGAAGAGAGGATATTTGTTCATGTATAATCTTGTGCAGTTTTTGGGGTTCTCCTGGATTTTTGTGAATATGACAGTTCGCCTGTTTATCTTAGGAAAAGGCAAGTAATAAGCACTATTTTATCCTATTTTATTTTATTCCTCCTTTCACCCTTTGCAGTAATTTCTAAACAATGACATCTAAATTAAGCCACATGAAACTGTAAATACTTCATTGAAATGCACAGCAAAACCCTCCCAAAAGTTGTCATAACATTAAGGACAGGACCTGTAAATAATTGCAGAGCCTGTGATTTATGGGCATCAGTAATATTTGCTGTAATCTATACATGCTAAATTTTAATTTTAAAAAAGAAACTGTGTTGTGGGGTGGGGGGGAATGAAAAATCTCACTTGAGACTTTTATTGGACCGCCTTCTGTTGGTGAGAGACAAGCTCTGTGTGGCTTGAAAGCTTGTCTCTGTCATCAGCAGAAGGTGGTCCAGTAAAATATATTATCTCACCCACCTTGTCTCTCTACCATCCTGGAACGGACATGGCTACCACGACACTGCCTCGCACTCGAGACAGACGTTTCTTCCATTTAGAGAGCCAGTATTACTAAAAATGGATTGGCTCAAATGTTATTTTTCTAAAAGATCCAGTTGTCCATTCTGTTAATCCAGAGCACAGCCCTCTTTCTTTTCCATATTATTTACTGAAATAGCTCTAATTGTACTTGCATTGGGGGTTAGACTAGATGACCCTTGCGTCCCTTCTAACCCTATGATTCTGTGATTCTTTCAGCATAGGACTTTTACTTTGATCGGGTAACGTTTTTAAGACTTTTACTCTGACTGCACACTAGCCTGCATATAGGCTTTACACACAAGGTTGAACACTAAATTTTTCCAACACAAATATAGTTCTAAAATATTTGAGTGAGTTAGTATATTTTGGGGGCTGTGTAGTTAAGCTGGCTTCTCCTGGCAGGCAAATTCAGATGCCTTAAAGCGGTCTTTTGTTTGATAGATTCCTTCTACGATACATTTCACACCATTGCTGACATGATGTACTTCTGTCAGACGCTCGCATTTATAGAGATCCTGAATTCACTAGTAGGAATCGTCAGGTCACCATTTATACCTTCTTTTCTCCAGGTAACATTTTAAGATTCCTCGCACCCCAGGTTATTACAGTTTATATTGTGATAGTCTTAGCCATTACTGCTTTTAAAAAAAAAGCAGGGGGTGGGGAAGGGGAGGAGGAAATGGCATCACTGTGGAGTTACCCCAGGGATATATATTGCCCCGTAGGTAAGAATCCATGGTTCCTAGCCTGGGTTGGTAGGCTACCTTCTTGGGTTGTCTGACGAGACAAGGAGTTGGGGCAGAGACCAGAACAGCAAGGGGGGCGGGTGGGAACCTCATGCACTACCAGCTCAACTTCCCACAGCAGACACACTCTGCTGCAAAAGGCGTGGCCACCTTCTCTCTCTGCTCCTGGGTTGGCCCCTAATACAGCTGGTCAATATGTACAAGGACTGCGGGCTTAGGAAGCACTTCCCCAGCCCACAGCTCCGCCCCAGAGGCACATGCCGTGGTCTTCCAGCACCACTAATGTGCCCGGGCCCTGAGCTGCGTGTGCCTTGGGCTCTTAAGGAGCCTGTGTATTTCTAGTGGTAGGGGCTCACTGTTGCCCTCTGACTGTGCCACACTGGTATCCGTTGAGTATACTCACGTGTATGTGTTGGTGTTTTGTTAAACAGGTACTTGGAAGAAATTTTGTCTTGTTTATTGTCCTCGGAAATGTGGAGGAAATGCAAAGCAAAGCGGTGGTGTTCTTTGTATTTTACTGCTGGAGTATTACTGAGTTATTCAGGTTTGTAGGATTTTCCTTTGACGTGCATGGAACGCCAAGGGTCTACTGAAAAACAGCCTTTTGCTTTAAAATAATTTTGATTTTGCCATTAAGAAACACCCGGTGGCATTCGCATTATAGCCCCTGCTGATAAAGCATTCCTTGGGACTCAGATTTGTCACAGCATAAGTGTCTTGCTAGTTTCCTGTATCTCACGGAGTCTGGGACTGATTCCAATGTGAGATACGAGAGCGCATGTTGCTCCATGTCTGGGAAAACTTGCTGCTATGTTCCTCTACCCATTTCCTAACCCTTGGTAAGGAAATCTGATTTTCATGTCACTTTCCACAGGAAATTCAGGCCTTTGGCTAAAGAATGTGATGGATTCTGGGAATTTCTGGTGTTTGTCAGACAAACTACATTGTATTCTGTTCATTTTTTGGGATCTAAATTGAAATATTTGTTGAAGAAAGCAGGCAGTTAAACCTATCCAGGTTGCCAGGATAATAGGTCTAGTACAGTAAACTGCCAGAGGAAAAACATACCTGCCGCAGCTCCCTATGAAACAGTCCCTTTTTAATATTCTTAATCATTATTTACAATTAAGACAATAACTAAAGAAATTGATCGTGTTTATCATGAATATTGGACATTGATGACATCATACAGTGATTATGCACAATATTGTAACTTAAGTGGAAAGTTAAACTTTTAAGTAATGTCTGTCTTTCAAACTGAATTTTACTCTAGGTATCCATTCTACATGCTTTCCTGCATTGATATAGAATGGAAATTACTAACTTGGATCCGATACACCATCTGGATTCCTCTCTATCCTTTAGGCACCTTGGCAGAAGGTATGCTTCAAAAACACAGCCTTGTAGATCATGCTGCTCTGTATAGAGATGAGAGAGTAATTCATATTTTGGTTTGATGGTGGGATTGAAAAACCTGAAAAAAATTAGTTTATTTTGAACCAAAATTAATTTTTTTTTTGACAAAACCAAAATAATTTCATTCTGATCAAACACAAAGTTTCAAAACAAAACTGCTAGTTTTGAAGCAACCTTTTGATGGTTAGTTTCAAAATAAAATGTTGAATAGGTTTGTTTTGACTTCTGCGTCTCCTCCCGCCCCCCCATTTGTTATTCTACCCAAACCATGTGCTGAATTCGACCTGAATTTTAATAGTTTGGGTTGCCTCACAATTGCATTTTTGGCAAATTTGTTAGTCAACCGAAAATGTTCACCCAGCTCTCGTTGAGTCTAATGCACTGTACTGTGCCTTGGTCACGTCTGAAGGGTGAAAGCTAAGGGTAACACCGGCCCCCATTCCCACTATTTGCATAACAAAAGGGGTCGCGATAATTGGCGGCCTTGCTGAGAGTGTCAGAGAGACCTACGGTTGGATTGGTGCAGAAACTGAACTTACCTCAGACCTGTAGAGGTGCAGACGTGAGGTACGTCTGCACCAGGGAAGCTTGCACTATCATTGGCTTTGCTTTACTTCGCCCTTTGGATACGTAGAGGACTTCCGTCTCCAGCTCTGTCACTTCCTTCATCCATCCTACTATCACCCATAACACCTCAAGAAGAAATGTTCGGATTGCCAGGCTGGCAGTCTAGCGCTTCTGTCCGCCAAGAGGTGCATCGTGGAGTTACACTGGTGTGAGCCACAGCTCCTCCCACCTGATACAAATGAAGGCATTGCTAGGAGCTTTGGGAAAAGTTACATGGCCATAGCTGCTCAAAAACTAGTTACAAAGTGATAGGAGCGGCTGGAGCAAGAGTCGATGCTACTGGTCTGCGCTTGAAATAATCCTTCTAGGCTAAGGGCGAAGAGAGGAGAATGGTCCCCGGTCAGGGTTTCTCCCTTCGCAAAAGAGAGAGTCTGCTTAAAGTGAGGTAGGAAGCACGGATCTCCTAATAAACAGGAAGAGCAGGAGAACGAGACGTGAGGCATGGGCACAAGCAAATCACCCCACACATGATTGAACAGGAAAACGGATGCACAATTTGTTTACTTTTTTTGGCCGGTTTGGGTTGTTGCTCTTCTTCGTAGTGAGATTTGGGAGAAGCTGTTTTTCACTTTGTGCGTGTGTGAAAACGCTGTATGGTCCCTATCCTCTCCTCCTGCAGCAGGGAAGGAGAGCCGTGTCTGTGCACTTTGTCACTCGGGGAGTCTGCCTCCTTCTCCCCTGGACGGGGAGGGCGTAATGGTCTCACACGGGCCTAAATCGTAAATTGCACAGGGGACCCATGAGCAATCTTGGCTCCAAGACCCTGGATCTTGGGACACTCACAGGGTGCCACTCTTCCTGGAGCTCCTCCACCCACTGGCTCTGTGACTGTGCTACCAGTCATTGCAGCACCAGGGGGTAAAAGCCATAGAGTGGAAGTAGTCTGCAGGCTGCAGCTCCTATTCCTGTAGAGCCCGAAGTATAATGTTCTCATGAGAGGAGCGTGGCCAGCTTTAGAGGCAGTTGGGGAGCATGAAACGTGGGCTGTGTCCCTTCCTGTGTTTTTAGGGCCAATTTGAAAACAATTACTTTGGGGAGACAGCAAGGCTCGAATTCTCTTGCTACACATCATCTTTTGTGGAGATGAATGGTGTGTGTTTAACTTCTGTTTCACCGCAATAGAAATTTATACCAACATAAGTTCCTAAAGAAACAGTGAGAAACAGCAGAGTGCACTGAACCTAGCTAGCAAGGCTAATATCTTGTTGCTGTGGGTGGATTCATAGTATTGCCCACCAATGCCAACAAACAAACAAACCAACCTAGGAAAATATCATGACTTAGGTGCAGCTGTGTTTAAAGATACCACTTAAAACTAGTTTATGCTGAAGTCTTTCTAGATTACAAGAGTTTGTCAGAAAGTATCAAAATATTTTACCATTTGAGAAGCTTCGTTTTTTAACCAGCTCTAGAGTTTACCTTGTCCTTTGTATTTTGTCAATAATCTTCTTGGCCTTCTGCTTTCAGCTGTGTGTCTGATTCAGGCCATTCCATTCTTCAGTGAAACAGGGAAGTTTAGTTTCACACTGCCATATCCGATGAGCATCACAATCAAATTTTCATTCTTTCTTCAAATCTACCTTATCATGTTATTTTTAGGTAAGTTTTTGTTGTTGTTTCATTGTATTTCTCTCCTGTTGAAATACCAAAAGTTGTTTATGTACAAAAAAGGAGTAACAGATTGCAACTTTAAATTAGCATATCTGATCGGTCATTGTTATACCAATTTGAGCTTAACCTGTCTTCATAGTTGTAGTGAATAGCACAGGTTAACCCAGAAAGGAGACCTCAATAACAGATCACCTTGAAGCACATGCAGATACATCAGAGGCCAAAATATTACAATTATTATATCAGTATCATTGGGTAAAAGTGTGGACTTCTGCAGGATTTTGCTGGATTCTTTGTGTACTTCAAAACTATACAGATGTCAACCAAAATACACTGATACTAGTGGAATATGAAGAAGCAGTTCCCTGAAGAGCTTCATAGGAGGGTTGTTTTTTTTAAACAGTAGTTTAATGTTTAACTGATCAGCTACAATTGTTTGTTCTCTATCATTAGTGGACCAATGATAAAAGTGTACTGTGGGCAGGTTGAGCCTACACCTCTGGGGATCCAAAAGTCTCACTGAAGTCAGAGGAATACAGAATCTAGCCCATGATTTTTAAATGAAAATTTTGAACTCCAAACTTCAATCTATCAGATGAAAAAAGACTTAAATGACACCAACCCTGTTTCTGTGGTTTAGTCTGATGTGGGCTGCTTAGGTTTGTGACACTTTTTCTCGCAAGCTATCACAAGATTCTACAATTATTTCCCCCTCCCTCTATCTTCAATACCGCTACCCCTAAAGGGTGACAACCAGAACTCCTAAGAACCCCTACAATAACAAACAATGTGGGTTGTTGCAGTCTCAACCCTACCCCAGCAAGGACTCATTTGTCGTTAGCTTTCATAGTTTTATGTACATACGTGAGAAGAAAATCCGAAATCATTTTTAACTCAGTGCAGTCATTCGGCATAAGGAATCTGCAGATTTTCAGCTCTGCCTCAACCATTATTTCTCTTTTCAGGTTTGTTTATAAACTTGCGTCACCTCTACAAGCAAAGGAGGCAGCACCTTGGATCAAAAAAGAGAAAGATGAAGTAAAGCAGGGACTACAGTGCTTCCCTGACTTAAATCAACGACAGGAGCCTCGGAGTCTTACAATTTTATCTATTATAATAATGGAAAGGATTTTCTACAGCTAAATGATCATGTTAGATTTCATAGTGCGTCTTCAGATAGCATTCCCATACACTGTATTGAGTTCCTCTTCAGTCATACATGCATGGCACTTAATGTTGAACAATGGCAATAGTTAAACATGTTTCCTATCAGTTACCATATTATAAAAGGTTTCAGAGTAGCAGCGGTGTTAGTCTGTATTCGCAAAAAGAAAAGGAGGACTTGTGGCACCTTAGAGACTAACCAGTTTATTTGAGCATAAGCTTTCGTGAGCTACAGCTCACACTGAATGCATCCGATGAAGTGAGCTGTAGCTTACAAAAGCTTATGCTCAAATAAATTTGTTAGTCTCTTAAGGTGCCACAAGTCCTCCTTTTCTTTTTGCGTATTATAAAAAGAAATCCTATTCTTCGCAAAAACCTGAGCGGTTCTAACTGGGAATATAATAGTTATTCTTACTTGGATATTTGCTCTCTTTCAGATATTGAATGCAGATAGGGCTTGTGATGCTGGGGTATAATATTTCAGACCATCCACTCCATGATATGTGAAACCGACTAGGAATGGCCTGAGGAACAGAGACCAAGAGCAGCATGGAAAATATATTTATTAATGGTCAGTGCTAGGTCTGCTTTTCTTCAGCAGGCTTTTGCTGATACATTTAAACCTGGGAGCAACTAGTGTCAGCATTGGACAGCACCAGCTTGTTCTTAACATATGTACAATAGGAAGGCTTAATCTCTCTCCCGCATGGAATAGAAACACGTAGTGGTGTCCCGCAGCCTCTGTCTGGCTACGTATGTCCTAGCCAGTCATTAGTGGGAGCTACCTACTCCTTCAAATTTCCCTCACCAGTTGACATAGCTGCTACTTTCCATGGCCTTGTGGTCACTAACTCTGCCCTTTCAGATGGTGAGAATTTAAATGTCCAAACTCAGACACTAGAAAACCAGGCTGTGTAGGGTTGAGCTTCCATTCCCTGCCATTCTTCCCCCCAGTAGCACACAAAAATTAGAATTACACCAGGAAATGCAGAGGTAAAGCAGGCCTCCCTTGAGATGATCCCATAACGTTCCTTCTGCTACTATAGGGAGGCCAGCCCCTTGTCCTCTCTGTTTTGGGAATGGTGGTGTAAGTGCTTGGTTCAAACCCTGTTGAGAAGGCAGCAAGCACCTGTTTTCCTATTCCTTCCATATTCCCTGAATGCAGAGGACTGCAGCTAAGGAGTCTGCAAGCCAGGCTGGCAGTTTGCTTTTGGGGTGCAGTGTTGGGGGCCTAATAAGTGAGGGACCGTTTTGGTATTGTGTACCAGTGTCAGCAAATGGGAGGCAACTGGTATGTTTCAGGTTTATGCCTTAGGTGAATTTTAAATAATTAAAATTACTTTTACAACAAAGAAACCCCCATTGGTTAAAAAGGAGCCGTTTTGAATAAAAGGTACCATGATTAAAATGACCCCTGTGCTCCCAACCTGATCTGCCAGGTCTTAGCCCCCTCTGATCTTTTGCATCTTCCCTGAAATTAACTAAAGTGTGATTTAAATAAACTTAATTGTAACCTTGACTACAGAGCAGCTAATTGCACTGTTGACCCAGCTGAGTCTAGTACTCTTTCCCCCAGCACCCACTGTAACCCTTGTGCAAGTTAATTCCAGAGTGATCACTAAATTTTAAGATCAATTTATTGCCATCCCACTGATTGTATGGTTTTGTTCTACGAAAGCATAACACCAGGAAAAAAACAACAAAAACACCCACTATACAGGAAAGTAGGTACTTTTCGTTCTCCATCCCTAATGCATCAAACATGTTGCTGTATTTTCGATGTGAAATATCTTTTCCCCCAAAGATTGTTATTGTGAGGTTAACACGAGGACATTTAGGTGGGGTTTTTGCAGAGAAGTGGTCCCAACCGCCACTGAAGGCATTCTGCAAAAAGGCACCATCCTAAGGAACTTTCACCACTATTGAAGGGCAGGTCCTCCAGCACAGCTCACCGCTGTAGCACTTAAGTGAAGTCATACCTAGGCCAACGGGTGAGCGTCTCCACAAGAGGTGGTAGCTGTGTTGACAGGAGATGCTCTCTCACAGACATAGCACTGTCTACACACTAACCCCGGTCAGTATAACTGCATGTCGCTCAGGGGTGTGATTTCACCCCTGAGTGACGCCGTAATACCAATATAGGTCTGTAGTGTAGACCTGGCCTAAAAGTGTTAGAAGGAGCCTTTCTGCATGAAAGGCTAAAAAAGGGCATGGCCAGCTTCCTCAGGGTAGTTACACCATAATTTGTGTACTGTGTCACTTCTACATACACATCTATTTGACAGTGAATCAAGGGAGTGAATATCTTGGTGCCGACACTGAGAATTTAACACCGCATTCATTCTTTTAATTCCTTTAAAGGGCATTTAAACGTTTATGAAATACATGGTGGTGAAGGTATGGGGCAGGCACTGCAACCCATATTTAGTGTGATTTGCCATGGATCTTCCACTGAGTTTGGTTGTCCTTCCAAAGGCAGCTGAATGTGTATTTCTATTAATAAAGATTTACAAGCAAAGTCTTTCATTTTGCTATTTGTACAGCCTCTTATGCAAGCGAACAAGAGAGCAATTTGTTACCTGATCTTCATGATGGAAAGACATGATCAAGGTCTAAGCCTCTGTAATGCTGAACACGCATATCTGTTCTTTTGAAACTGGAATCAAAACCACTGAAAGCTTCCATAAAAAGTTACTCTTTATTGGTTAATATGATATCTTACAATTTTGTTTAAAAGTGAACTTTTCTCTTGCTAGAATGTAAGTTACTTTCTCAAATATGAATGTCTTGAGGCACATGAGATACCTGAAACTTTAGTAACTTTACATTTTGAAAGGCAGGCCTTAAATCTTTAAAGTAAGGAGTGCAATTAGTGACAGCACCCAAAAATTGCCAGCGATACATCGAACCACATGCAGTATGCATACACTCAGTCTTTGACTGGGCAAGTCAAGTGCATGCAACTGCATAGCTGACATTTTTGAAAGCCAGGCCCTAATAGATAACACCTGCCTCTCACTGGAGTGCTTTTGTGCACCAATCTAATTGTTATGGGTTATGTGTGGGGTTACTTGATGACTGGTTCTCGGGGGAGAAAAAGGGGGGGGGGCAGGGGGAACAGTTGTAAACCACTGGCTCCAGTCCATTGCATACGGCAGCATTTTCCTCATCTCCCCTCACACACCTTAATAATCATACTATATAACCTCCTTTATTCTTGTGAGACTTTCATGAGGCATTTAAAAATACAATTTCCAGGTAAAACTCTGAATCCACTAAGAGCTATACGAATTAATCCCAGCTTTAGAAACTAGATTGTTTTAGAGCCCTGTTTGCCTGAGAAAGTTCTTCAAACAATATTTGAGTCAGTCCTAGAAAACAAATGAAACAGGAAAATTTGGAGCATTTGAGACTTAAAAGTAATGTTCTAAAAAGTGCATCTCATATTCTTTCAGTGCTGCTACTGGAGAAGTCTGTCTGCAGTGGAGTGATGTTATGGTCATAGGCGGCATATTCAGAGGTCCCATTACTTGCTGCTTTGAGTTGCTGAGCAGCGTGTGTAAGCTGAAATGCTGCATCGGGATGAGCTGTATCAGGCAGCAGCGTACACTCCCTTTCCAGCATATCCGCCACTCCTTTTAAAAGGTCCAAAAACCCAAAAGCCAAGGCTGCCTTGCGTAAACGGTTGAGTTCCTGGAAGGGAGAAAAGCCCCATTTAAAGTTATCTTGATTCTTCTGAAAGGATATTTTATTCATTGCAAATTTGTTCACTCAGGAGAGAGATGGGAGGAAGGGGGCCCTCCAGCAAGCTTCCTAAGTGCTATCAGCATAAGAGTGAATTCTAGTGCTGGTGCGAGATTGGAGACAGCAGATATAGCACCTTAAGGTGTTAGCTTTCCCACAACACCCTCCCAGTGTGCCTCAGCAGCTCTCACCCCCGGCTCCAGGGCCCCAGGTGGATAGCCCTCCAGCTTGCAGAAGGGTGCGCTTTGTTATCTGCTCTATTTCAGCCACGTTGTCCAGCAGAATTTATAGAACGTGATTTTCTTAGATTGTAAACTCTTAGGACAGGGACCACAGTTTTGTGTGTGTTTATAGTGCACATACCAGAACCCTGGTTGGGGTGTCTCTTGGGGTTTGTGTCACTGCTAGGCTTGAGGGAAGAATTATGGTCATAGTCTGGTTTTAGAGTGGTACAATGTAGCTAACTGTATCTGGCTTATTGGATTTCTTGCCCTCTGCATCATAGGTGGAACACACAGTGATAGTTGACTTTGTTACCCACGTATAGGCTGCTCTCTACCTGTGCTCTCATTTCCTTCTGTGATGCCCTTTGATCCCTCAGTATTAGTAATATCTGCTGCAAAAGCAGCCCTTGATTTCTGCCTAGGAGGCAGGATAAGATTGGGTCTCCTGCTGCTCTCCAGTTCATTCCAGAGTCCAGCTGGCAAGGGGTATTTGAAGTGCACACCGTTTCTGCCCTTCCCCATGGAGATGTGTACAACACCTCTGGGATACACGGGATCGCAAAGGGTCACTCACTCTCAGACCTAGGTCTCCCACAATTGAACCCTATATGCTGTCCTGTGAGAGGAGCTTAGATCAGGGGATTCCAGGCTATAGCTTTACCAAGCTGTGCAATAGGTCAAGTATCTACCTTCCTCACTAGGGCTGTTGAGAATTAACGTTTGCAAAACACTACAAGCTCTTTGGCCGGAACACACAGAGAATTATTAACCTCATCAGTCAATGCGCTCTACGGATCAGGCTTGTATCGGTACAGTCACATGTTACATGCAAACCCATAACATGTTACTCACTTTGTAGAATGTCTGAGTTTTTTCAGGGAGTTTTCTTGCATTTCTCAAGATCTTCTGTACATCTGTCTGGAGGGAAAAAAAATACCATAACTTTTGGGGGAGGCTGCAAGAAAGAAAGAATCCCCAATTATACTGATAAATAATCACTTGATCATTCCCGCAGGCTCAGTGATCAGTCACTGTTTATGCAGCTCATACAAGCTACCATACAAATGGTTTACACACTAAACCAGATGCCAGGCAAAGCTTTCATTCAACAAACTATGTGCCAATGTGTTTTAATTATGACACTTCAAACAGGAAGCTTTAATAGGAATTAAAGAAAAAAAATTACACTAGATGGAAGTGACAAGTATAGAGACCCTTCTTCTACTGCCCAAGTGAGACGACCCTTTCAAAGCATTGATACTGAACTGTGCAAGAGCAGCAAGGCTAAGTACTGAGTTGCTACCTGGAGGCCGCTTGGTTTGATCCACACAGTGACATTCTGCGCATAACTGCGCTTGTTTTTGGGCTGTAAGGGGAAAGGGCTTTTATTGTCATCTTCACCATAAGGATTTTCTTTAGCATCTGAAAGAAAATAAAGCTTTTTAAGAAGAAGACATGACAAGGGCATTAACATAGAAAACATCAAATGCGCGAGAGACTTTAAAATCAGTTTGGTTACTACCTGAAATAGGCCCAAGCTGTGCCATTTTCCCTAGCCAAGGCAGGGGCTCAGGACCAGGTTCAAAGAGAGACATCATGAGGTTTGATTTCTTCTTACTATCAGCTTGGGAGTACAGCATTCCATGCCATTCAGGCCTAAAGAAATGAGCAGATTGCTAAGGTCAAAACCGCCCATACCTCATCCCTAAAATTCACCTCCCACCCTCGCTACCTTGGGGCTCTGGCTTTCATTATTTGCAAATTATTTACACCGTCAGTGCAGAGTCACAACACTACTAAACATGCTTGTCAAGCCACCTGGGGCTCACGGCTCGGCGTGCAGTATTTCATAGATGACTGGTCCCAAAGCATCACCCCCAAAAGGGACTTTTCAAAGAGAAATGCACCTCCGTACCCGAACTGAACAATGGCCACCATGCCTTCCACTTTAAGGCTCCCATGCAGCAGTACACAGAAGTTGGGTATTTTGCCAGCAATTTGATTAGCTGAATTCTCATCCTCAGTGTCATCAGTGATCCCCGGACCCACCTCATCACCTTCTGTGCAAAAAAAAAAAAAAAAAAGAACAAAAACAAGAGGGAGATTCACACTCACTAGCGCTGCTTTGTTTTCTGTCATGCTCAACACCTTACAACCTCTGCCCGGCAAGTCACCCAGCAACAGCCACCTCCTTGTCAACCCAAAGCAAACCACCCTACAGGGCAGTTCAACAGAGCAACCTTCCTTACACACAGCACAGGCTCCAGTTCCGCAAAGCTTCCCAGGCTGTTGGCACTTTGAAGACGTGAGGTATTTCAATGCTGTTGTTTCTGGGCAACGTCAGCCTCCTGTCTGACAAGCTTGAGCCTTTGCATTAAGACTCCAGCATAGCAGTGGCGCGAACAGCTTCCACGTGGGACGCCCGGGCATGTGGGTGGTGTGGCTAAAGAGGCACAGCATGGCACGCTGTTCTAGTGCAGTGGTTTTCAAATTTTTTGTACTGGTGACCTCTTTCACACAGCGAGCCTCTGAGTGTGACCCTCCCCCCTTAAAAACGGGCAGTTTAATTTAATTTAACAGGGGCGTGGGGCTGTCAGCCCCACAGAGCTGACAGCTTGCGACCCCCCTGAGGAGTCACAACCCCCACGTCTGCCCTGCTCTGGCCTCAGTCCAAGTGAAACCTCACCTTTGGGAAAACCAGACTAAAATACAAGGTTCCAACACAGTGCTGGTTGCAAGTGACCCCTTTTAAGGGAACCCTTAACCCCTCCCTTCATATGATTTTTTTTTGTCATGAGCAACTTACTGAGTTTTAGGAGCTGAAAAACAGCTGTTCTTCAGCCATCAGCATGAAGTTCCCACAGGGAGGAAAGGTTTGGCACAAAAGAGGGCGAATACACAGAGCCAAAACCCACTAACCACATATTTGGTCCTTTCAAATTTTCCCAAGAAAAACCTCATATTTCCTCCCTGCTCCACTTGAGGAGGCGTAACTAGGAACCACACTGAAAGGGCAACAGAAGCCCTTCTGAATGTAACCACAAGCACACAGCAAGTACAGACAAAGCAAAGCCTGAGATTTACCCAACCTTCCTCACTACTTACACCAGCCTCCAGGGCACAGATACAAATGTTAACACAAGTGAGCAGTAGCTAGTATTCCTGAATAACAATGGATAAATCAAAGCACAAATACCAAGCTCTCAATTACCACCCCCCCCCCCCCCACAAGGTGGGTGAGGTAATATCTTTTATTGGACACAAGCTTGTCTCTCTCACCAACAGAAGTTGGTTCAATAAAATATTACCTCACCTACCTTGTCTCTCTAATATCCTGGGACCGACACGGCTACAACAACACTGCATACAAGCTTTGTTCTGAAGACCATTTAAAAAAACCCAATCATTACAAGCAGATAAAAAGATGCATTAAATATTCAGCTTGATTCCTGGCCTAGAATTATTTTTATCTCTAAGTTCAAAAAGTTCTATTTATGATGTCACTAAAGAGACACTGTCCCTCTTATTAACGATGCTGTTTTATATACAGATGCACTGTTAAGAATACTCTTTTTAGGAAAGGTAAAGAGCTCGTGTTTAAGTTTTTAATTTTAATGGGATCATCAAAAAAGTGTTCTCCAAATGGCATGACACTTGTCCTTTAAGAGAACTTTGGAATGTCTGGCTCTAATTCACCACCAGCAACCTTGAAAACCTTGTCAATTCCAAACAGTGCAATGTTCACTACTAGAAACAAAAATGGCTCACCTTTGTTGAGTGCAATGGGCAGTACCAAGTGTCTAGATAATACAGGAGGGCTAGAAATATCAGCTATATCTATAAAACCAACTATTTCTAGATCTGCAAAGAAACAAACAGTCACAAGTCAGCCCTGGAAACAGCTGAGGATTTATTCATATTAAGTTTAACATCAAAATAGGAATACTCTTCCTTAGACTGTGAGCTTTTTGAAGCACAGACCATATATAACTACAGCACTTTGCACAACGGGGCCCCAATCTTGATCGGGGCCGCTAGGTGCCATTGTAATACAAATATTTACTATACAATAATGAGTAACTTTAAGATGAGCAGTTGAAAAGCAGCTACAACAGACAGAACCTGGTGTGTCTAATGGAAGTTATCTATGAAATATGTTGTTATACACCATGCTTTTGTTCATTGGTACCTAACACTTTGCCCATAGCAGAGAAATAACGAGTCATCTTTAAGAACAAAGGGGCAAGCTATCTGCCCTGATCCACTCCTTTGCACTGCTCAGGTGTCACAAATGCCCCACCCCGGGATAGCCCCAGTGTGGAGAGTCCCTAGCAGATATAAAGCCAGGATAGCCGCCACCAACACCTCTATTGCCAGAGCTCCTGTGCAGAGGGCAAGGAAGGGGAGTGGCCAAAGCATGATGCTCTCTGATTATGCCCAGCTTGCACATGGTCCTTCAGAGACCATATCCACCTGTCACAAGTTAGAGGAGCCTCTGAGGCTATTCTAACTTGTGCTGAGGCCAAGAACCAGAGAACCTGACAGCCCTCTGGTCTGTTGCAAAGAATCTGTCCCAAAGGCTGATAACATTGATGTTTTCCATAGCTAAATAATATACTGCTTAATTAAACTCACAAAGACATTCAATAATTGACTGAAGACGTTGAAAGGCGTATTTTAAAGGATGTAGAATGGAATCTCATTTATACCCAATTCCCCTATCTCAAAGGACAGGAGATCCACCAACATATATTAAATACAATTAAAAGTCCTCTTGTTTGGATAAGTTTCATGCCCCCAACGTCATTCAGTTGCACTATTTTCCAGTAGTTAACTCAATTAAAAATTTGATGTATACTAGTCCAAATTCAGTATAGAGCCAAATAAAAAGTGTTATTACTGTGTTCCCCACTCCAGATGGATTTCTCTTGCAGCTGAAAAATCAAGGAAACTTGGATGGCATTAATTTCAGAGTTCCTACTTCATTTATTAGAGTAATTTAACCTTAATTGTGCACCCATCAGTTTTTGGAAAGAACCGCACACTTTTTGATGAAGAATCCAATAGAGCCAGATATTGTTTAAGACATGTCACAGAGCAGGTTTGGGAAAGCAAGTTACCACACAGTTACCTACCAAGCACTCTACTGCCAAATTGTAAAGCATAAAACAAAAACAAAAGCACACAAGGCCAAGCGCACTGCTGAGGATGAAAGTTTACTTTGGCATAATAAGCAGGTCTGGATTAACCAATGTATAATCTGTGCACTTGCACAGGGCCCCCATCTCATGGGCCCCTGCCCACTGGATTTAAGTGAGTGCACTGCAATCTGGCATGCGGGGGTCGCAATTCTGTCATGATGGGGGCGCAGTCGGGCAAATTTAAGTGAAGGTGGGGGGCCCTGCAATTTCCATAGTGCAT
This sequence comes from Natator depressus, assembly GCF_965152275.1. Taxonomy (NCBI): domain Eukaryota; kingdom Metazoa; phylum Chordata; order Testudines; family Cheloniidae; genus Natator; species Natator depressus. Next base: position 77,706,707 of record NC_134243.1, read on the forward strand.
AGCACTCCAACATTCTTTAAATCAGGCACTAATAACAAATAAACCTTCATTCGGTAGGTCATATCTGCAAATATTGCAGAGCGTATTCTCTCCTTGAGGTGCATTCGCTCATTTACGCATTGTGTGCATGCACCAGTGACAGAATGGACCCCCTCTTCCCAGGTGAAAGTTTGGTCTTTGGGATGGAATGAGGAAGGTTGCACTCTGCACAATTGTTTTTTAAAGTGAATTAAGCGGTGGTGAGAGGGGCAAATTAACACTCTTGGAGAATGAAGACATAAGTAAGGGCAATGCAAGCTTCCTCCATGTTCCAATGTCTCAATATCAGCCTTTGGAGGGTAGTTCAGACTCTACAGGATTCAACCCTTGGTTTCTCTGCTGAGGCTGCCAACAAAGGTGCCAATTAGTTCCAACTGAGATGGAGCGGGGAGGGTTTGTGATGCAGGTAAGTCTAATAAGAACTGCCCTGACACCACCAGCTCATTTGCCACTGAGCACCCCTTAGAAGATAATGACTTCTGCTCACCTCCAACCTGGACTGATTTCAGATTAGTTTCCTAGAAGTGAAAGTCTCCATATCCTGAAGCAGCCAGCCTACTTCTAAGAGACACAGCCAGAACCCACAGCCCAGGGGTGCTATGGTGGCTTTAAGACACCTGTGGACCCGCCCAGTTTTGGGCTGTTCCATGGGCCAAAGCAGTCCTCACTTAGCTAAGTCTGAGTGGTGCCTAGATTACATGAGGCTGTATATGGGCAACCAGAATTTCAGCAGGATTATGTACTGCTGCCCTAGTCCGAACCTGCCCCTCCTGCCCTCTACATCAGGCTTGCAAGGGAGTCCATGGAAGATAGCCCACAGCTGTCTTCCACACTTCCTGCAATGTGGGATTCTCAGATGGCCACAGATGGGGTTTTAAAAACTCTTCTATGCCCCTCTGGCCCATCTGCCAGGTATACAGGGGCCAAAATAGGGTGAGACTCTCACCCTCTGATGGCAGATGTAGCTGGCCATTGCTATGTTATTGGAGACTGTATTCCATTCTCTTCAGATCAGAGAGAAAGTGGAGGGAACAGGCACTATGCAGGGTAGGGAATGTCAACAGAAAAAGAAAAAGTTAACATGACAAGTTTAAAAAACAAACAAACGTTTGTTACCTGTATTAATTGCTTTAGGGATGGGATCTATTTCCTCATCTATAATGAAAGGTTCTGGTCTGGGAAATACTTGCACATCAGATGTTAAGTGACCACATTTGAGAACAGCATGGAACGGTGTATAAGCCAGGTCTATTAGTTTTCTAGAACATGATCATTTATTATTAGGGAAAAAGTAATACAAATCAGTTGAAAATAAGTTTTGCAAGCTTGTTTAAGTACATTATACTGAGCTCCCAAAATGGATTTTTTAAAAAACCTTGAGTTAACTCAATAGTTCCAGCATTGTCAAATTACAAAATGCTACAATACGTTACAGACAAGGTGGGGGAGGTAATATCTTTTGTTAGGTATTAGATATTACCTCCCCCATCTTGTCTCTCTGCTATCCTGGGACCAACATGGCTACAACAACACAGCATATGTGATACATTATGACATTTATGGCAAATTAATAGCAGCTCCTGAAAAGCCTATGACCTAATCAACCTTTCAAGTTGCCCAATCACTGACAAAAGGAAAATCAACAGAAGTTGCCCAATCACTGACAAAGGTAGCATCCATATCACTGTAGATACTGATGCTACTGTTTTTAATTAGAGAGTGAACAAAACAAATATCAGCCTTAACCAATGAAAGTCAAAGATCAATCAATAGTCGTCAACATATTGGACTAGGAAAGAAAAAGAAACCTATGAATCAAAATAAAACAAATCAAATGTCTTGCTTTATGCTTCGTTTTCTTTACAGATGTTAATTTCACAGAGTCACGTTAGTTACAAAAATACTAACCCAAACATGGACTGTACATTCTTCAAGCAAAGAGGTCCATCGATGGTAAAAATCTGTCCCTCCCCATTATTCAAATCTACAAGTCTTTCCAGACAATCTAAAGAATCTGAGCTCTGGAGCTGCACACACACAAAAAAAGAAATTATACCTTTTTTTTTAAAAAAAAAACAGCATAAGAACAGAAGATGCAGTAGACTGTTTTTAAGGAAATATATGCACATGAGAGTAAATGTCTGAGGCCTGATCTACACTAGAAAATTAGGTTGGTTTAACTACTTGGTCAGGGGTGTGAAAAATCCACATCGCTGAGCGGTGTTAAATCAACTAAGTCCCCACGTAGGCAGTGTTAGGTCAACCTAGCTATTGCCTCTCAAGAGAGGTGGATTACCTACGCTGACGGGAGAACCTCTCCCATTGGCACAGATAGTGTCTCCACTGAAGCACTACAGCAGCACTGCAGTCGTGTTTTAAGTGTAGAGAAGCTCTAAGTCAATAAAAAAAAGATCAGGACAACCTTATCTCGCTAATTTTTAAGGAAGCCAATGTTTCTTCCCCACAAGAGATTTACTCCTAATGTAACATTTATTATTAGCCCAGAAGGTTGTCCCCACACTGAGGTTCGTAATACATTGTTTTACCAAGTCAGACCTAGCTTCCAGCTCTTATATTAATAGATTCCAAAGCCAAAAAGGATCATCTAGTCTGACCTCCTGTATAACGCAGACTATTAGGACTTCCCCAAAATAATTCCTAGAGCAGATCTTTTAGAGAAACAGCACATCTTGATTTAAAAAGTGCCCTTGATGGAAAATCCACCACAATCCTTGGTAAATTGTTCCAGTGGTTAATTACTCTATTAAAAATGTACACCTTATTTCCAGTCTGAATTTGTCTAGCCTCAACTTCCAGCCATTGGATCGTGTTATACCTTTGTCTGCTAGAATTAAGAACCCATTATCAGATATTTGTTTTCCACCCTAGGTTCTTATAAACTGTGATCAAATCACCCCTTTACCTTTTCCTTGTTAAGCTAAATAAATTCACAGATTCTCAGTCTTCAAGCGCGCACGAGTGCCTTTGATAACATAATACTTTATATTTCTACAGTGCCTTTCCTCAGAGGATTACTTAGGCTATGTCTATGCTACAGAGGCTACAGCAGCATAGCTGTGCTGCTCTAGTGACATTGCAAAGACACATGCTACATCAATGGAAGGGCTTTCCTGTCACCGTAGTTAATCCACCCCTCCGAAAGGCGGTAGCTAGGTTGATGGCAGAAGTCTTCCACTGACCTAGCAGTGATATACCGGGGCTTAGGTTAGTTTATCTACGTCTCTCAAGGGTGTGAACTTTGTACAATGAACTTACATATATTGCAGGTGAATGTGACCCAATTATCACTAAAACCAAACACATTACCACCAGATTATTAGAATAAATCTTGGGGAGAATATGTGATTCTGTAAAAACAATAATCACTCAGTGTAACAAAACCAGCAAGAATTTGTTAAAGGAGTCACCTCTTCTAGATTAGCCATGCACATGATGTATAACTTGGACGGGAAGGGGAAAGGCAGTGGAAATCGGTTGCTTTCATTTCGTTGGTTGCAAGTAGCTAAGGAGTGCCTCAGAGAGCCTCTGCCAATCCCTAAACAGCCATCAGTTACTAGAACAACCTAGTGCACACACAAACACACAAAAAAGGATACATTAGCATTTTCACCTAAACACATTTCTTCATCTGCCCCAATCCTGCAAACACTTACACCTGTGCTTTGCTTTACTTCTGTCAGTAGTCCCATTGGGACAACAGGGCTTAGTCCTGAAAATCCCTACTCACATGAGCAGTCCTGACTCGCAATGAATTAATTACATAAGGATTACTCCTGTAAGGTTTGCATGTAAATTGTATATTTAAGCAATTAACCGTTACAAATACAATGCTCTACATAATAAACAGTCATCTATATTTTAAGATTTAATGAAGAAAATAATGGCTAGGATTTATTTTTATAAGCTATAATCAGACCCTACTACTAATGAACACAGAGTAACAATTAAAAGTACGTTTTTCAGTTTTAAAAAGTCACACCCCCTTTCAGTGTAGAAACTACACTGCCACAAGGAATTCCAACTGCCGTGCAACTCAAGAGCCTCAGAGGAAAGATACTCAAGAGTGCAAGGTATTATAATCACTTGGCAGAACTTAGGAGCCAACCCAATTCCCACTGAAGCCAATATGGGCCATAAAAAAGAAAATATCTGTCAGGTACATCAGTCCCTCAGTACTTAGCTAACTATTACAGCATGTCTCAACCCTTTCTGGTTTTTCAGCAGCAGCACTACGGCACTAATGTGATATTTTTCATCCAAATGGATCCCAAAAGTTATTTACACAACATTGCACTCCAAGGTTAAATAAAATCATTGGATTTGTTTGCAGTCCACTGAAATGCTGCCATTTCTGGGATGGAACATGGCAGCGGTGTGGTGTTCCTGTGCACCAAGAAACAACAGTTTTGGCTAGCAAGTAAGGAATACCAACTCCAGCTGAAATTAAGCATTTATTCTTTCCATCCAGATTTAGAATCCAGGTTTGAACAGGTGAGAGAACGCACACTTTTTATTTCTCCCTTTTCCTCAACACACCTGTCACTTTCATAGCCTCATTAGTGCTTGTATTTGCTCTGATGCTTGAAAATAACCTGCCTTACTTAACAAGAGTTTGCGCATTTCCCATGGCCTTTCATCCCCCAGCAACCTGATGTGCTAGCACAATGGCCTATGGTGGCAATAAGAGATCACCCTACTGAAGATCTGATATACGCTTGATTTTTACATCTTTCTGTTTGGTTCTGACCTCTGTTTTTTCAAGGGGTCTTTTATGGCTGTATTACAGGCGGTCCCAATCCACTGAGCTGCAAAATCAGTGAATGCAAATCATAGCCCAACCAACAATGAGGGCCAAATGCAGGCTTTTTCCCCAAGAAGGAGCACTGCATGGGAGGGGAAACCAGACCCAAAGCTGTAACAGCCCAGTGGAAGTTCTGAGTCCTTTTAGCTGAGCACGGCAGATGCAGACACAGTGGCTCAGCAGGGCTTGGGGATCAAAGACAGAACACATTCAGCAGCAGTCCTTACTACTGCTTCAGAGTAGGGGACACTGCTGAGCCCAGCACCAGCAGGTGCTCTGTGTTTGGCCATGCCCCTTACCTGCTGACTGTGCTCCCTGGAGCTGGGGAATGCAGGCAGGAGCATAAACCAAGCCTTCCAGAAATGGTAGGGAACTGTTCGATTTTGTAACATGTAGGTACCTCAGGAGGGAAAGGGGATCAGTGTTGAAAGGGGTCCTCAAACATTTTTTTCTCTACCACAACACTGCACCTGAGCCAGAGACGGCAGAAATTAGCTCAAATGTTGCTGCTGATTATTTTATGGAAGGGCTGAAGCATTTTGTTGCCATAGTGGCCAACCAAATATATTCAACTGATAATCTGCAATTTATAGAATTCACCAAATACTGCAAGCTGGATTCTGAGAACAGTCAAAGGCGGCAACCAATCATTACCTGGCAGGGAATCGCAGCACCCCATTCCTGTTGCACAACATTACAAACCCCAACCAGTGCAGATTCTAAGCACGTTTTGTCATAATCATCCATGTTACTTAGGGCTTCCTGGAAAGAAAAATTACACATTATCCTGCCTGAGTGGACAATTGTTATCAGGGAGCACATGCAGCTTATTGAAAAACAGGAAGTAATTCATAAATACCTTCCCTTCCCACTATACCTTTATTAGGGAAGTATTGTATTCCCAAGGATGATCTGCAAAGTTTTTAAAAAATTGGGTTTATGCCCTTTTGTAGGATGTAGAAAGCAGGCCTGAAAGAACTGAAGTTTGATTTGTTTTGTTAAGTATTTTTCTGATTTCCTTTATATTAGAAATTAAAGCCTGAAAGGCCACATATTGGCTGGGAAACAAGTGAAATTCTGACCTCACAAACTGCAAGTAAAAGCTGAGAAGGAAGGAATTCTGGTCCACAAAGGGTACAGACCTATTTTTAAAAAAATCCTTTACAAGTCTACTAAGAACAGTACAGTCAAAACCTGGAACTATGTTACTCCCTCAAGTAAAACAAAATGTCTACTCCCATTGTTCTGATATTTCAACCCCCCAGAATACATGTGAAATAATAATCATTTACCTTTTTATAGCACCTTCCATCCAAATCTCTCTAAATGCTTTACAACCATTAAAGGCTCCTTTACTCACACTGAGTAGTACTTTATGCCACAAATAGACCCAGTGAAGTCAATGGGAACATAGTTGCTGCTTTAAAGGGTACTATTTGTTGGTATCACAATATGACCTTAAGTAATATAGCCTCACAACATGCCTGTGAAGTGGGTCAGTAATTTTATACCCAGTTTATAGATGTGGAAACTGAGCCACAGAGTGCTTGGCTAAGAGCCTACCATGCAGGAAGTCAGTGGCAGGGGAAGTAACAGAATCCAAGCCTCTTACATCCATATCCAGTCTTTAACATCAAACTATACTTCCTCCCTCAAAAGGACAAGTTTATACGGGATCAGAAAAACACCACATAAAGTGTCTGATGCTCCAAAACACACACAGAAGTACAAGCTAGAGCAACTTGGTTAGACATTTGGCCTGGATGGAAGATTTCCACAAGGCCAAACAGCAGCAATGAAAATGTGCTAGAATTCCTATGGTAAAATATGGAAAACAGCAAAGGGAATTTGTTCTCAGCAACATATGTAACATCCCTCCACCCGCAGCTCCCTGCTTATGACCCTGTGACCCTCGCTCCTGGCCCTGTTTGTCATTAGTTATCCCCTGTATTTACATGAGATCTGGGTCTGGTAGCTCCTCCCCTTAAGCTGGGGGAAGGGGCCTTCAGATGTTGGCAGAAGCAATCCCAGATTCCCAATAGGTGCCAGAAAAAACGTATGTAACATAATCAAGTAACATGAAACTTGGAGACAGGTTTCAGAGCGGTAGCTGTGTTAGTCTGTATCAGCAAAAAAACCGAGGAGTACTTGTGGCACCTTAAAGACTAACACATTTATTTGGGCATAAGCTTTTTCATGTTCTCTGTGTACATATATATCTTCCTACTGTATTTTCCACTGCATGCATCCGATGAAGTGGGCTGTAGCCCACAAAAGCTTATGCCCAAATAAATTTGTTAGTCTCCAAGATGAAACTTGGAGTGCCTTGTCCAGTCTCTTTTAAAGCACTGAGAAGCTTCTGCAATTTTCAACTTATAACCAAATTCCACCCTCAGATAAATTGACGCAACTCCCATTAGGGTCAAAGGCTTTCAACATCATATACCATTCAGCCCCGAGCTCCTTCTCAGATCTTATCTCCTTTCCATGTTCTCCCCACCTCCCTCCACTCTGCCAATCATGTCAGGCCTGAAACATCCTTCGTCACTTTTCCCACTCTCTTCCTGCTTCCATGTTACCGCAGGCACAAAATGCCTTCTCTAAACCGGTTTACTTTATTCAGAACCCTTCCTGGAGCTCCCTTATGCTGTGTCACCTCTGAAGAGCACATCAAAATTCTCACACAAAACAGGGAAGTCACAAAACCATCAGTGTATGGACATGTCTCCTCAAGTATCCTGCTGATCTCATTACTGGAACCCTCTGAACAACTTCTCTTCATACCCAACTTTGCCTTCATTAGCCCTACCTTGTTGGGTGACATCTGAATTTACACTGTAAGCTCTTCAGGACAGGAAGTGTCTCTTGACTTGTTTTGGTAAACTACCCAGCACACTTTTGGATGTTCAGACGACATTACAGGCAACACTATCACTGACTTGTCTGATTATAAAACACAACTTTCCCCTGCCTCAGTGTCCACATTTTAAAATAGGGATAACACCCACTTCATAGGGTTGTTGTGAGGCTTAATTAACAGTGCATAAAGTGATACGAGATCCTCGGATAGGAAGCCTAAGGTTTCACTGCAGTTATGAAACACACACAATGTTTTGAAGAGTAGTGACTTGCTGATCACAGTACGTTCTTTATAAGGTGTACCTGAAGCGTGTTGTAATCTCTTGTAAAGGGAACCATCAGTTCCCAAAGCGAAGAGAAGACCACCAAGGCTGTAAACTCAAGTTTGTAATTGGTGGCCATGTGCTCGAACAACATGGTCAATCCATGGACAGCCAGGTGTTTCCGTTGATACTCTTCAGAGCCTTCCACAGAAACAGGCCGGGTCATGGAGAGTGACACGTCCATCACCACCACAGTCGGCATGATGATCCTTTCTCTGCGTAACCAAGAGGAGGGATTCACTGCAAAGGGGGAAAAGCTCTACAGAGTGATTATCCCAAAGCACTGAAGAGAAACATATGCCCTGTCCAATCCTACTGAATGGCCCTATATGAGGCCACATCACGCTGTAGCACTGACAACACATTAAGACTTTTACATGCTTAAAACTGTAAAGTGCCCCAAGACTGGGTTATGAGGGAATACAGAGGGTTAGCTGGGATAAGAGGGGTAGCTAGAGGTCAGGAATAAGGGCTTGCCTATATTTTAAAATTAATTTGGATTAAAGGTATGAATTTAAAGTGCATTGGCTATTTGTGAATAACTCCATGTGTGGACACACTTATTCTGGAACATGAGTGCCTTGCACCAGTTTATCTTGAATTCAAACTGGGCTACGTGGTCCAAGGGGTTTGTAAAAGCAGGCTGCTAAGTACTGTTGGATAGAGCTGAGAGAGGAGGAGGAGGCGAAGCAGCAGCAGAAACACCACATAAGCACCCAAAGAAGGCAGCAAGGATACCCCAGAGAAATGCAGTTGTAGTGAGCTTTTGGGAAGAGCAATGGCTGGTAAGATGCTTGGAACTGTGAGCAAAGAAACCGTCTCCTGCTGTTTGAGTCCTTCTGTGTTCAGGGAAACAGGACATTGTGTACATTCTTGTAAGTAAGCAGGATTGCATCAAAGACACACCTGACTACGTTAACAATTTCTCCTTCCAAAGGAAACAACCAGCTACCCCCCAAAATCAGCATGGGTCACACAGGATTTAGCTAAACTGAACAAGATACTCCTGTTATAGAATAAGAGTGTCCACACACGGAGTTATTCAGGAATAGTTATTCCAGACAAGATATTCCTGAATAACTCCATGCATAGACAAGGGGCAGGGGTTGCATAGGGCTGAGGCTGAGAACAGGAATGGGATAATGGGTGGTGCTGGTGGCATAACGATTTGTGATGTCCTGGAACTTTGTGTTTAAAGGGTCCCAGAACTGGGATAGCAAGAAAGGATCTGGACTTTTTGGAGGGAGATAAATGTGTGTGCGCAAGGAGGAAGGTGGTTAGCTAGAAAGGAAGATACAGCTTTGGGAAGGCAGGACAGGAACAGCAGGAAGGGCAGAATTTCAGGGTTCTGGGACTGAGGTGTGGGGTAGGATTCAAGGAGTCCCAGAGCTGGGATAGTAGGGATGGCTGAGGGAAAACAGAATTCGGGGGATGGGGGAGCAGGGAGGGCTGAAAGGGACAGGTTTGGGCAGAGGTCCCAGAGTAGAGAAGTTCGGATTTGAGGGAACCCAGGGAGGGTAGATTTTGGCAGTATCCCAGGACAGGCGGACAAGATTCAGAAATCCTGAAGCCGCAGGGGATCAGGGACTGAGACAGATTATGGAGATGTCCCAGGTCGGTGGGGTGGGGTGGGGTGGGGAAGGACTGAGGGTCCCAGGAGCTGTGAGAACTGATAGACGCTGATGGGGCAAGTTTGGGAGAATCTCAGAGCTAGTGCGGGGCAGGATTTTGCATCCCGGGGGAGCTGATAGGGGTTGGTGGCTGAAGGGGCAGGTTTGGGGGAATCTTGGAGCTGGTGGGAGGAGCAGTTTGGGGGCAGGGGAAGCCAAGGTTCAGGGTCTTGGGAGCTGGTGTGGAGGTTTGGGGGCAGGGGGCACAGGTTTGGAGGGGGTCTTGGAGTAGGCGGGGGAAACTGAAGGGCAGGTTCAGGAATCAGGAAGCACTGGAGGGGAGATTTGGGGGGCCTTAGTTAGTGGGGGTGCTGTGGCAAGTTTAGGGGTCTCAGGACTGGTGCGGGGCAGGGTCTAGGGTCCCAGGGGGAAGGGGTCGGGGCTCTGGGGCACCGAGGGGGCAGGGTCCGAAGTCCCCGGGCTGCAGAGGGCCGCGGGGGGCGAGCGGGCGCAGAGGGCAGGACCCGGGGCTGTGGGAGGCGCAGAGGGCCGGGGCACTCGGGGGGGACGGGCCGGGGCCCCGGCCTGTGGGGGGCAGGCAGAGGCCCGGACTCAGGGTCCCGGGTCTGGGGGTCCCCGCCCCACCGCCGCAGTTCGCGGTTCCGCCGCCCGCTCCCCCGGCCCGGCCCGGCCCGGCCTGGCCCGCTCCGCTCACCCCGGCCCGAGGCCTCCGCAGTCCCAGCCCCGCCGCCGCTGCCATGAGTCCGGCCCCAGAAACCTTCCCCCGCTGCGGAGGCCGGAACTCAGGGGCCGGGCACAGAGCGGCCCGCTGCAGGGGCGACCCGGGCAGGGGGAGCTGGGAGGTGCTGTGTGGGGCAGCTCAGTGGGGGGGCTGGGAGGTGCTGTGTGGGGCAGCTCAGTGGGGAGGGGGGGTTGCTGGGGGGGGGAGCTGGGAGGTGCTGTGTGGGGAGCTCAATGGGGAGGGGGGGGTTGCTGGGGGGGAGCTGGGAGGTGCTGTGTGGGGCAGCTCAGTGGGGAGAGGGGGGTTGCTGGGGGGGAGCTGGGAGGTGCTGTGGGGGGGAGCTCAGTGGGGAGGGGGGGTTGCTGGGGGGGAGCTGGGAGGTGCTGTGGGGGGAGCTCAGTCGGGAGAGGTTGAGGGTACTGTGGGGAGAAGTTCCATGTAAACATCTGCAAAATTTAACTGATTATCCTCCTTCAAATTCCTCCCTAAACGTCTCCTTTCTGCGATGCCTACAACAAGCTTGACAACACGTAGGCTGCTGGAGGTGCATTGTTTCAAATAGTCCTTTGAAGCTCATCACACTTTCCAGTTTTCACACTGGTTATGTCTCCCCACAGAGATGTTACATACAATCCCACAATAATATACACACCTTTGCATTTCTAATACAATGAACTCCTAAGGTCTTTAAAATTAATTCAGTATGATTTGGCCTTGGAAATTGCCGGAAATTGCCAAATCTGCCACACCTAGCTCGTGGGGTCTTGTGATTACATGAGAACCCCACTTCTCCCCACTGAGCTCTCCTGCACAGCCCCTCCTAGCTCCCCCCCCCCCCAGCAACCCCACCTCTCCTCACTGAGCTCCCCACACAGCACCTCCCACCTCCTCCTCAGCAACACCCCTCTCCCACTGAGCTTCCCCCCACAGCACCATCTCAGCTTTCAGTTGAAAAAGCAAGTTTCTAGCCCTCATGGTAGCAGAGAAAAGCATGAAAATGTGACCTGAATAGATCTTCATGGCTCAGAAATCAGAAGGCAAATAGAAAGCCCCCAAGTGTATCTATAGGTTTTTAAAATCTCATGGTCTTTTGGAGCCTGACTTAAATTATGAACACATGAGGTTGGCCACATTACATACTTATATTATGGACTGTCTCCTACTCTGCTCCAGTTGAAGCCACTGGCAAAACTTGTATTTCGACTTTAGTGGGGCCCTATATGTCTGCTTTACTGTCTGGTATGGGTTGTCCTGGTGGTTGATGTAATGTGTGAATTCTTCATTATCCGTCCTGGTGCCAGTCCAGCAGAACTCTTGTCACACAGCAGAGGGAGCTAAACATACCTTCTGCTCTACAATTTAATATTGAACAACTTTGCACATCTTGGAAACATGCCCTGTTTTTTCAGAACGGCAGAGCACAAACAGAGCTCACTGAAGTCAACGGGCTGTGTAGGGGCTCAGCACTTTTGCAGATTAGGCCAAGAGGTTACAGGGTATGTGCATACGTGTACAATGCATCATTTGCCAAGTCACATCATGATTTACACCCAGATAATGGAGGGTAGGATCAAACTCTTGTGGCTGGTGCATACAAAAGGCACCTACACTGGACTGGACCTCAAAAAACCCAGTTCTAGTCTTGGCTTCACCCCCCCCCCCCCCGTGCCCCAGTTTACCCATCTATAAAATAGAGATATTGATACTGACCTGCTTTGTAAAATGCTTGGAGATTTACCGATGAAAAGCACTAGATAAGAGCTGAGTATTATTATTACTGACCCACAAAGAGTCACAAATCATGGGGACTATATGCTATCTGATGGGTAAATGTAACCCACTGGTCAGTGTGTATTATGTATCCCTCATTGTGCTGGAGCTAGAAAGAGTGAGTCTGTTATAGCCCCATCATGAAACCAGGCTGGATAGCTCAAGCTATAACAATTTATGCTTTTAGTGCTGGAGGTCCCAGTTCAGTTCTCAGTATCAGCCAAGACGGTGATCATCGCATAAGCATCTCCTTTCCAACAGCCACAGAAAACTGCATTGGGCAGTATCTCCTTCCCCAAGGCAGTCCGTGACTTTCCCCACCATCCTCTTCATATATTTCATGTTCTTGGCAATTAATATTACCTTAGCCTCCTGCTATTGTGCCATGGACAGGCAGTTGGAGAAATCTTCTAAAAGGAGCTGTGAACTAAAGAACTGGGCTCATGCATAGGCAATGAGAAGGAATGTGTCGGAAGATGACCCTACCCCTAAAAATTCATCTGGGAAGGCAGAAAGAAGTTCTCACTTCCCTAATAGCAGACTCTTACAACAGACCAGGAAAGGAAAGGGCTAGAAGCCAAACATATCCATATCCGCATCAAGAGGAGTCAATTCTCAGCTATCAGATGGTATTAACTTTTGATCACCACCAAGATGAGCAGATTAAAAGCTGGAAGGACAGATCCGTTGACTCATTCCCAAGCCCCTGGGTCAGTCAGTCCCCCACAGCTGTTTTTAGTTTTCTTCATTCCACACAACAACATGGAAATGTATAGTATGCCCATAATGCCACCTTGCAGGCCACATCACCACATAAACCCCAGTTAAAATGCCACCTGCCATATTTGTGGCAACAGTTTAGAAATCCATATCTGAGAATGAAGTAAGAAATCCCAACACTGGACTTAACCAGAAAAGACCAAGTGCCAGGAGAGATGATCATGGCAAAGCAATTCTTATTATTTCTAAAGCAGCCAAAATTGTACCAAATGCTACCTGGGCATGCAAGAAGATAGGCATCTGCCCTAAAGATCTTACAGTCTTTGGCCCAACTCATGCAAGCTGACCTGCTTGCATGGGGCCTCATTGGGGCTCCATGCATGTCCTGGGTTCTGTCCACACAGACAAGGGATGCAGAGAAAAGATTTAGCACAGAACAATGCCCCCCTTAAACAAACAGTTTAAGCCCCGCAAATCACCTTTTACTTATTTCTGTTTAGCAACACTGCTAACAGATTGCAATGCATTTAGCATTTCACCCTAATGGAGAAAAATGAAATATCTGACCAGAGTTTTCATGCTCCCTCAATCCTGGAGCCATTCTGTGCCAGTGACACCCCCACATGAAATACATTACGCTGGCCACCCGCCCCCCCCAGGAATTGCCAGAGCATAGGGGTGTTCCATTCACGCCTCCTTCGGTCTGTCCATGACCCCCGTGCTGGAGGTGGGGCTGTAGGAGCTACTGTGGCAGGCAGAATTCTCAACTAGCCATTTCAGGTGCAAAGCAGATTTATAGCAAAGAAGGGGTGGAGGGTCTGGCCCATTTTCCTTTGCTAGTTATTGAACTTTAGCTTCTAGCAGTGTTTTGGCTGACAGAAATTCTAATTTGGGAAATAATTGCTAGCGATGTGCAATGCTTCATCAAAATGAAACCGTGCACAAAGCCATCTGCTAATGGCAAGTACCTCAGGGGGAGATCCACAACTGGCATAAATTATCATAGCTTCCTTGAAGCCAATGGAACTATGACAGTTTATGGCAACCGAGGCTCTGTCCCCGAAGTCTGCCACTGGAAAGATCGATAGCATCTTACTGTCCGAGGGTTGTTGCTGTTGTTGTGTGTTTCATTGCAGAGATTATCTCCTGCTCTGAAACTGAGAACATCCCATAGTCTAACACAAAGATATTTGCTTCAGAGATAGTCCCGAACCTATAAAATACTATTTAATCTTCTTACAGGCTGCAGGTATTAAACTGGATTGTCTATTCCTCCAGCAATATGCCCTTCACACCTGACCCTGTCTCTTATTGGAATTCAGCTGGGAGAGACCTAACAAAAATGGGATAATTTTCTGCTGCTTCTACCCATAACTCATCTCATTTCTGGGTGCTACATGTCAAAGAAACTTCCAGCACTAAATGCTATCAATGAAACCCCAATTCCTCTTGAACATCATTTTTGAAGGTAAGCTATGGAGTTTCATATGATTGCCTGAGAGATCTCTATTAGATAAGACAGTCTAATCACAAGGTAAAGGAATAGGTTTGAAAATACTCTGCTTACAAAAGAATATTATAATAGTCTTCAGTCAATGAGACTGGAAAAAACAAGGGATAGATGCTCAGAAGGTATTAAAGTCATTGAGCTATAAATTTCCATCAGCTGATGATCTGCCCTTTACTTGCAAAAATTGTTTGGGTAGCTCATTTTGGAGAGGAAAAGTAAATTCTGTTTAAATAAGGGGTTAGTTCAGGTATCCTTTTCTGTTCTCTGTTTTTCTTCTCTTTCTTTGGTCATGCTTTTTTTGTTGTGTTATGAAGGGTGACAATTTCCTTTACTTCTATACACTTTACTGAAGAATACAGCTGGCTGTATCATTACATGCTTATAGTTAATTATGTACATGAACATTTTAGACACTAGGAGTAGGATTTATAGGATCTCTCTCTCTCTCTCTGTAGGCACTTCTGTAGCCCCCCATTACTGGAGTGTCTGAGCACCTCCCAAGTATTTAAAACAGAGATAGCAACATCTGCACCTGCCCTTCCTTTCCCCTAGTTAGAAATCTAAATTGATTAGCTTATGGAGTTTTAAATATGTGAGTACATGTGCTTGAAGAATAACATAGTGAATGGCTTAGAATTGTGTTCTATTTACATCCTCTCCTCATTTAATATAACAATCCTATTCTGAAAACTGTGCTCAGAATAATAGTTTACGATACAATACACCAACTCCAAACTGCAAGGTGAATGCACATCAATGTTTCTGTACTGCCATAGCCCAGGTTCCTGTTGCTTTGAGATTTACACTTTGGCTCCCTCTGTAAGTATGTAAAATATGCTAATTATGCCCAAACAGACAGTGTGATAACTAGTCCACTTTGCCAGTCCTAATTTGGACAGTAGGTTTGAAGAGGTGTAGCCATAGTAACAAATGAATGCTCAGCACCTTTGTTTTTACTATAGCCAGGCCTTGTCTTCTGCTCTTCTCAAACTGAAAGCAAACATAGAAATCACCTTTTGTTTGGTTTGTACCTCATGAGAGTGCAAACGTTGGGAAGCTGTGGAGTGGTACTAGCTGGGAGATATTAGAGCAATTGCCAGGTACATTTCCAGCAACGTGTCAAGCTTATGTAGGTAAGTAACTGGCCTGTATGAAGAGTGGATTTAACATGATGGGGTCGTCCTTAGTACTTAATCTTCTATAGTGATTTAGACTGTAAGTAAGCTCCTTGGGGCAGGGACCATGTTGACTTATATGTTTATAAAGCACTGAGCACAGTGCTACAAACTATCAGATGGACCCAAATCAAAACCCAGATCTGAAGAACCCTGAGCTTTGTGGGGCGAAGTGATGGGGGAGAGCAGAATCCAGATACAGAGATAAATGTTGTGGCTGGCTCATCTCCATAATGAGCCAAACAAAAATGCCAGATCTGTACAGCCCCAAACTTTGGGAAATGGGGGGGTTGAAATCTGGATCCAGATCTGAATTTGCCACTTTAGGCCCATCTTGTATAATGCAAACATAATGCCAGTTAATAATGCGTTGAGTTGAGTTAGGTGACAGTAGATCCTTGCACTACGTGTTTCACACTAGAACTTCTTCTTTTGTAGGATTCTACACTTTTTGTAGCATGTAGTTCCGGTCCTGTTGAGATCCCTACATCTAGGAGCAGCAAGAGACTCCCAATGATAGGTGTAAATGCAGTTTGGTGACCAGGAGAAGTCTCCATTGGCTCCAGGAACATTGATCAGATTTGTGAGCATTCGGGAAATGCATTTACCACTGAGGAGAAGGCTTCAGAGGAACCGGGTTCTTTTCCTACTGTCCATGGTATTGGCTTTTTCCATCTATCAATTTCTCTGTGGCCCTAAAATTCGTTCAGCACCTTGGACAGCATCTCAGCCTGAGGACCAAGTGAAAGTGACCACCAGGGACCTTTCCAGCAACAAGGCTGCTGCAGTGGACAATGGGACAACAGCATCCAAGATAAGGCATTGTGTATATGTGGACCCTACACCAACCGTGCCCATCACATCATCAGTAAATGCAACCCCACCCCTAGGAAGTGTCAATCTGAGCCACCTGGATGAAGAGGGAAGTTACCCAATACCCCCCTCCCATGGAGAATACCCTCAAGACCTTTTTAGCTTGGAGGAGCGCAGGAAAGGGTGGGTCATACTTCACATCTTTGGCATGATGTATGTGTTTGTGGCCTTGGCCATAGTGTGTGATGAATATTTTGTCCCCGCCTTGGATGTAATCACGGAGAAGTTGCAAATCTCCGATGATGTGGCAGGGGCCACCTTCATGGCAGCAGGCGGATCAGCACCAGAACTCTTCACCTCTCTCATAGGTGTCTTCATCTCACATAGCAACGTGGGCATTGGCACCATTGTAGGCTCAGCAGTGTTTAATATTCTTTTTGTCATTGGCACCTGTGCCCTTTTCTCGAGGGAGATACTCCACCTGACCTGGTGGCCCTTGTTTAGAGACGTCTCATTCTACATTCTAGACTTACTGATGCTCATCCTGTTTTTCTTAGACAGCTTCATTGTTTGGTGGGAAAGCATCCTTTTGTTGAGTGCCTACGCCCTCTATGTGCTCACCATGAAATGGAACGTTTACTTAGAACAATGGGTGAAGGAACTGGTGAACAAGACAAGTAGTACTGTGAAGGCGGCCACTTCTGAAGACACAAGGAAGGTTAGTGTCCTCGTTGTTTTGTTGCCTCGTTGGAAATATTTGTTCTCACTTAAAGCACAAAGAAAGGTTGAGGCTCCTTGGCAAAGGGTGCATGGGACCAATCTAATCAACCCCTTCAAAACTACAGCTGTTGGTCAAGACAATTGCTTTACTTACTGATGATTGTTAAAAGGTGAGGGAACGTAATCTAAATATTAGAAAGTGAGGGGGAAATCAAGGAAAAGACCATAATCCATTCAAAGGGGGATCAACTGTAGAACAATTCATACTGTATCCATTAGGCGCACCTCTGCATTTTCAGAGAGATGTATGGTATTTTCCACTCAGCTGTCATTAGTGGGAACTAGATGATTCAGTCCCATTCGCTGCTGGAGATATAGGGTCTACATTAGCAGTCGGGAACCACAGAAGACACACTGGCTTGAAATGAGCATCCTAGGAGCGAACAGGAGCATTTCTTTGGTTGTTTGAATCTGAACAATATAAAGATCACAATCCTTCCCTTTCGCCTGTCAGGCTAGATCAGGAGTGGGCAAACTTTTTGGCCCGAGGGCCACATCTGGATGGGGAAATTGTATGCAAGGCCATGAATGTGGGGCTGGGGCAGGGGATTGGGATGCAGGAGGGAGTGCAGAGTGTGGGAGGGGGCTCTGGGCAGGGGGTTGGGGTGCAGGAGGGGTGCGGGCTCTGGCCTGGTGCCACTTACCTTGAGCAGCAGCATGCAGCGGGGCTAAGGCAGGCTTCCTGCCTGTCCTGGCCCCACGCCACTCCCTGAAGTGGCCAGCATGTCCGGCAGTGGCTCCTCGGGGGCGGGGGCAGGCAGCTCCGCCGGGTGCACTGCCCTTGCCTGGGGGTACCACCCCCAAAGCTCCCATTGGCCGTGGTTCCCTGTTCCTGGCCAATGGGAGCTGCAGGGGGCGGTGCCTGCAGGTGAGGGCAGCGCACGGAGCTCTCTACCCCGCCCCCACCCAGGGGCCGAAGGGACGTGGTGCCGTCCACTTCTGGGAGTGGCACAGGGCAAGAGCAGGCACAAAGCCTGTCTTAGCCCCAGCTATGCCACGGGGCTGGCAATCCCACAGGCCGGATGGAAAGCCCTGATGGGCCGGATCTGGCCCATGGGCCATAGTTTGCCCTCCTCTGGGCTAGATGCTGAGCAGTCTAAGCTACTGACTCCTGTGGTATATGAAAACTATGTGTAATTGTGGTATCATCACACCTTTTTTGTGCAGAATGTGAAAAGGAGCAGAGACCAAAGAATAGGAGTACTTGTGGCACCTTAGAGACTAACCAATTTATTTGAGCATAAGCTTTTGTGAGCTACAGCTCACTTCATCGGATGCTTATGCTCAAATAAATTGGTTAGTCTCTAAAGTGCCACAAGTACTCCTTTTCTTTTTGTGAATACAGACTAACACGGCCGCTACTCTGAGACCAAAGAATGATACTGAAAGGGATGAGTGGCGCAGAGAGCGCTCCACGTAAATCAGGAGACATATGTGCAAATACTGCAGGACAACCTGATCTAATGGGAAACTGAGAAAGTTTTTCTAAGGAGTTTTGCCATTTTCTTTAACTGTGGATCTCCAACCCCCTTTTGCTCCCCTAAAAGAAGCTGAAGAAAGGGAGCAAGAGTGGGCTGGAGATCCACAGTTCAAAGGTGGGGAAGTGTGGAGCCAAGGAGCTGCCAGCCCATGAATTATGCTCCCCTCTGAACACGGCAGATTTCCAATAGGAAACCCATGTGTAACATCAGCTGCGTGCATAAATCAATACACACACCATGGTCAACAGCAAGAATCAAACCTGGGGTCTTCAGCACCCAAGGCACAAGCCCCTGCCCCCCTTTGAACCAAGGGAGAACTCTAGCTGTGAGACAGCAGCAGACTGTATAGCTGCTGGAACCAGCCATGAGCAAGAAATGTGATCCCAGACTCCATGTGTGGAAAGCAACGCTGCACAGTGCAGGATTAACCCCCTCTGCACCTGCTCTCCCTCTCAGCAGATGGGTAAGGCATAGATGCTGGGGACAGAGGCAATGGTTACCCAGCTCCTCAGGAAGTACTGCAGAAGGGGAGGCTATCCTGGGTCTCGCACAAGATTCATACGACTGTGTTTTGTCTTGCTCACAGATCCTGGGGATCTATAGGGTTTCCAGGCCACTCCGCCTACCCCTCTATGTGGCCACGAGATCCTCCCCACTGAGGCAAGTGTGTGACTCCAGTTCTGTGAGCAAACCTCATAGGCAGAGTTCTGTAGACACTTCCTTGCAAGGGCAGCGTCCGTGCAGGTTGATGAAGAACGAATGGCATTCCCACAATTTTATATTCTTGTTTCCATGCAGCAAGGCAATGGGTCAGTTGCAAGGGGTGGAGCAAAACACTCAGATGACAGCAAGAGACCGGAGGTAGGTGGATATAATAGTCTGTGCAACACTATATGGATCTGGAGTTATTGCAACTGGAACCAGCTCTGAATTTAAATAGATACACCAGGCAGAAACCGTTATGTCCGTCAGGAAAGGAAAGGGCACAAACGCCTTTCAGAACGTGTCCTCTTCTCGGTGTAAGGAAATATGAATCAAATTCTGCCTTTGTGAACAGGAGCAGCCATGGCCATTGAGCAAATGGAAGCGGAGGCAGAAACTGGCTTGTCTCAGGATAGGCCAGTGCTGTAATCTGATGCTACTCTCGGGGATACTGTGAACTTGATCAGAGGGGCAGGCTTAGTCAGAGTAATGTGGATGATTCTCAGACCACTTCCCAGCAGACAAATGCCCACAACAGATAAACCACCATAACTGGAACTAAGGCCCCAAGCCAGCCAACAGCTTAAGCATGTGCTCAACTTTAAACATATGCTTTGCTGGATCAGGGCCTAACTTAGGACCCTCCTTGTTGGCAGTCTCTGCAGAGAGGCCATGGATAGGCTATGGAGACTGACCTCCTCTTTCTTCCCTGGAGCTGGCTGAGACATGTTAGTGAGGCAGGGATGGGAAACTTGCACTGCTGCTCCCTGTCCTGGCCCTGTTGATTGGCTTGGAGACATCAGCCTCCTGGGCGTCAGCACTAAAAGACAGGAATAGTCAGACTGTGGGCAAATACCGAAGGGGCCTGGGATTAATGGCCGTGTTGTACATTCACCCTGTTCTACAGCTCATGCCACCCTTCCAGCGAGGAGGCAGCGCCGCCTCTCTGCACAACAGCCACATGCGCACCACCATCTGCCAGCTCATGATCCACACCCTGGACCCCCTGGCCGAAGGTGAGCTAACGCCCCACCTCTGTGTGATTCGACTCTCAGTTCTGTGGCCTGGATGCAGGCAAAGCTCATAGCGATAGACACAGGATCAGGTCCTAGGCTGGTGAAAATCAGCACAGCTCCATTGAAATCAGTTTGGCTGTTCCAGTTTACAGCAGCTGAGAAGCTGATCCACAGCAGTGTGTGCACATAATTATTTCAGAATGGGAGTACTTTCCAAAGTTCAGTCCTCTCTCCAAGCAAGGCCCTGTGCCTGGAGGAAATGGCACTCCATTTCTGATGTGCTGTGGGAGCTGTTATTACAACAACAAAAACCACCCAGACTCATTAAGCATACCTGGGAAGACACAAGCAAGGACAAATTCAGCAGATCTGGTTTTGCTGTGGCGCTGAACCGTTTCCCCAGCAGCTGAAGGATGACTGGCCACATAAAAATATGCACCTTTCCAAGCTGATGTTTAATGGCGCCGTGAATTTGTAGCCAGATGTTTTCTTTTCACCGGGCTACAAAATAAGCTATGTAGAGATTGCTGAGGGTAAATCTGACATCAATGTGCTTTGGAAGGCAAAGCGCTCTGACCTTGGTAACACACCACTCTTAAAATTACAACCCTAACCTGAGGCCTTCGGTTCTTACTGAGGTCAACTTGCTTCCAACCGGCATACAATAGCTGGTGTCTCCCATATGATGCCAGCCGCTCCTCTTATGTGGTGGAGGTGGCACCATAGGTCCCCAGGATTTCCAGTGGCTGTAGGCATGCTTTCAAAATGTTAATTAAAGCACTAGCTAATTTTGCCTCTAATATATAATTGCAGCTATCTGGCAGGTATAACAAAGTACCATTTCTGATAGTGTTCCATGAAGTTCACACATCAAGTAAATTCTCATCTTAATACTAACACCCACTTTTGATCCAGGGTTAATTAAGTAAAGGGATATACACAATGTAAATTGATGGCAATCAATAGGTTACAGATAAGTGAAGACAATAGCATTCACATTTCCCTTGACCCATATGAACACTCCAGTGAATTAGTACACTTAACATTCCTTTGATGCATCCGATGAAGTGAGCTGTAGCTCACGAAAGCTTATGCTCAAATAAATTGGTTCGTCTCTAAGGTGCCACAAGTCCTCCTGTTCTTATTCCTTTGATAGTCACACATAAGTTAATTGGTCTGTCAGAGTCACAGGCACTATAGGAAAAAAAAACGTATCTAAACAGATTAAACTAGCAATTGAAGAGAAACAGATCAACAGTGACTTCAGGGGGGTTTCCTCTTGTTACACCAAAGCCGCATTTGGCCCCGTGGGCGTTACAGCCAGGCAGGAGGCGGAGGATTCAGAACAACACTGGAATCAGGGATACCCGTTCTTTTCAATAGGCTCAGTAGGCCACGCTGATCTCCTGCCATGGAGTGCTTGAAGCCAATTCCATAAGAGGAATATACAAGAAATTAACAAACAAACCAGGAGGGTGGGATATCAGACACTGATCTTCCCGTGGTGGTTAGGCTGCGGAAATGCACAGGCAGACACAAGTTACCTGTCATCTTGCATAGCTGATAACTTCTCCATGAGCGAGACAGCTCAGGTTCGTGGGTAATTTGCAAATGATAGTGCCACATGAGCTGCAGGGAAGAGGGAAGCTCTCTCCTGGAATGGAGAAAAGAAGCCATTCTGCAGAGGGTATGTTTATTGCTTCGCTATAAGAAACCATAGCATTAGCTATGGTGTGCCTCCCCGCGCCACAGCGCTGCCAGGATAAATGGGGGCAAGGTGGTGGTGGAGCGAGGCAGCTGAATAAGCCAGAGCACTGACAGAGACTTAACCTACAAATATCCCTTCTCCCTGCACCAACCTGCAGTTGATGCAGCCTCCTAGGCCAGCGACAGCCCCCGCCCTTGGAACGCATGTCAGGAGAATTAATGTCCCACTTTCAAATCACTGAGGCTGATCTCATGCAAACTGGCCAGTGGCCAGTCAGACCCGAAGCTAATCAGTTTATCTTGGTCGAGAGATGCCCAGCCTGCCCTCACGCTCCACTCCTAGAGGGGTCCACAGACTTCGCTCAGGGAGCCAACAGCTTAGTCCCGTACAGTGCTGGGGCATGGCTGCTCTGATCCACCCCTCTGCAATTCAAGTGCTTTATCTCCCACTAGCAGCTGGGAGAGCATCAGGGAGACAGGGTGGTCTAGTAGTTAGAGAGCGAGCCTGGGCATTCGCCACAGCACCCAGCTGTTTGCATCTGTGCACAGCAATGGGGGAGCTCTGCCTTGGAGCATTCCATACCCACTCTGCACATGGTTAAATGACAGTACAAGGGGTAAGGCTGCAGGGAGTCTGGCTCTGAGCTCTGACTTATCCTTTCCCCCTCTGTACCAGGGGGATGAGAGCTAGAGCTGGTTGGAAAACTAAAAACACGGGGCTGCAGTTTTACTCCCCCACCCCCATCGCATTTCTCACTGAAATATCATTTGGCTAAATATGCCCCCACCAACTCTGTCATCCAGCTGCCTTTGTCAGGTGCTATGAGATCGTGGCCTGAGACACTAGTGTTGCCTGATTTATGGATTATGTGTTAATTATACTGATTACTTAAGAATCATAGAATATCAGGGTTGGAAGAGACCTCAGGAGGTCATCTCGTCCAACCCCCTGCTCAAAGCAGGGCCAACCCCCAACTAAATCATCCCAGTTAACACTCAGATAGGGTCTTGTCTCAAGATCAGGCCCAGTATTATTAAAGTTACTGTTCAGCCTGGAACCCCAATGTGCACAGCTGTAACACTCACATTGAGGAAACCCTTCTGTCTCTGTGATTGTTTTATTAACACCGTGAGCAAAGTCACACACACTGTAACCCTGCCACGTAGCTAGCAATAATACAGGACGAGCATGCGAGCAGCCCTATCCTCACACCATCCCCTGCAGAACAACCTGAAATGTTAATCAGTCACCTCCACACTCAAAACCTCTCACCTGAACTTAGTGGTGCTTTCAACCCAGGCTTGCTGGCCCATCCTGGGATCTAGGCTAGATCCCGGGTGCTGCTCTTGCTAGGGCTAGTAACCTCTCCACTTTGGTAAACCACTCAAATGCTGATAGTCCTCCAATGTCTTCCCACAATGCCCCATGTGCCCAGGAGGACAGCCAGGTTCTCCCACAATTCACAGGGAAAGAATTATAGAGCAGATCAGCTTGCTGCAAAGAACCAGGGGATGTACCCCGCAATGTCCTAGCACCACACATGGGGGAGCGCAGTGCCAGTGAGCACACAGTAACTCGAGTAGGAGGCTTTGTGGGGTGGCTGCTCACAACTGGGTGGGAGTTAATTCCTTACTCCTGATGATAGGCCTGTCCCTCTTCTTATTCCCAGCAAAGTTTAAAGACAAGCTTGACATCATGAGCAATTTGGCCACGGGCAAACTAGGCTCTCAGGTCAGACAAGGAGTGAAACCGGAAGGTGAGCTCAAGGCAAGCTGCGCCATTTGCCTGTAGCGTCCTTTTGCTTTGCACTGTACTTGCTCACCCCACCAGCGCTGCAGATCTGGGACGGCCCATGAAATGTAGCCATGCAACACAAATTCCTACTCCGCGAGCACTAATCACATGCAGCTGTCTGTGCAAAAGCAGCTGCAAACGCTCGGGATATATACCGGCACCAAGAGCTGGCAATCAAGTTCATTCCTGCAGAGCCCTGGGAGTACGTTAGTTAAATAAGCATCCAAATGGAAATGACCAGGATGCGGGACGGGCTATTCAATCAGAAGGGAGGATTGCGCCGTTACATTCAGCAGCTGGGTGCTGATGCGTCACTAAGACAACAGGGGGGCTGCAAATGGGATTTGTTCTTTAAAACAAACATAAGAGCCTGAGCCTGGGAGCTGGGTCTGACTCCTCGACTGGAATGTGGCAGGGTGACTGTGCGACTGTCTTCTGAATAGCTGCTGGCTTTATCT
This sequence comes from Natator depressus, assembly GCF_965152275.1. Classification (NCBI taxonomy): domain Eukaryota; kingdom Metazoa; phylum Chordata; order Testudines; family Cheloniidae; genus Natator; species Natator depressus. The sequence continues at coordinate 77,731,029 of NC_134243.1, forward strand.
ATTTCAGTAGCAATTCATAGGCTGCTTGAGCTAGCACTTGTAGAGGTGGTAGCTGTCCCGCGCTGCAACATGGATCTATGCTATTCGTGGGGCTGGAGCCATCTGAAAGTGGATGGGTAAAATTCGCACTGAAGCGCCCATGTTTGCAGGCACGGTGCTATACCACTGGAGTGCCCTGACCATGTAGTAACATAGTTTGGACTTGCCTGTGTAGATGGGACCAAGCTGCGGTAAAGCCCTAGATAAAGATCTGGGGGCGTATTCTCAGCTGGAGTAAATTTTCATAGTTCCACTGACTTCAGTAGAGCCACCACTATTTACCCCAGGTGAGGATCTGCCCCCTGGAGGATCCTTCTTGTATAGATGGGCTAGGTGACATCCTATCCAAGTTACCAAACTGTGCTATACCCTCAGGCCAGACGTTTTCAAAGTCCCACTTCTGCGCATCTCGTTATGCAACCCCCAAATGGCACATGCCAAGGACAGCTTCTGAAAACCTGACCTCACATTTGTACAAGGCTGTAAAAAGAGGATCACTAAAACCATTATAAGGGAGTTAGGTTCAGCCTGTACAGCTCAGGCAAAACCATCCTACAATACTAGCCTAGGTATGATTCTGTTTGAACATGATCCCCTGACCCAGCAGATTTGGCTATATAGATGGGCCCAGAACATATTCGCTAAGCCACATTACAGCAGCATGTCAAGGTCCCATTCTCTCTGACTCAATGCCCGTCTTCCCACCACTGTGCAATATCCATGTTCCAGCACTGTTCTGAGCGGCTGTTTGTAGCTTTCTCTCGCTTTCGGTAACATGGGTTAATGACGTTCCTGGAGGGACCAGCACAGAGGAGTTCTGGGGATTTTTTCCTTTGTTACCGGGTGTCAGCACTTTTCTCTTTGGACATGTGCCAGGTGATTAGGGATTAAAGCCTGGCAGCCAGAACAGTCGTTTCTGAGAAACCTTGAACAATGCCAGCCCCTAGAGAATGCCCCTGTCATGGTGGAAAGGAGGAAGCAGAGCCCTGCATCCTGCCTGGTTGTTGAGGCTGGCTTTAATAGAATTCTCAAACTCTGCGCCGTGACACATGTCCGCTAGCAATCAGCCAATCAGCACTCCCTCCCCTCGCTATGCGTGCCTTTAGCCGCACGGTATTACAGAAGTGATGCCCCAGCACAAAGAGGTGAGGCAAAGCTGCTATAACGACCTTACATCCAAGGTTAGTGGGCCTGATCGTGACCTGCTTTTGCTGGCCACACTCTATAACTGGGCTGTATCTGTAGGATAATCAGAGGAAACAAACAATAGATTGACCTTCCAACCCTTCAGAAAGAGCTTGCTCTGCACTGCTCCAGTTTATGGGGTTGGAAACGTAAATGTTTCACACTCTCAAGCTCCCTGCTGATAAGGGGGGAGGTCATCTCTAACTGCTTGCATCGCTGGGCCCAGCTCTCTCTCTCATCCTTTCAAGCAGAGAACAAAGCAGAAGCAGAATTAGCAACCATTGTTCAAGCCACACCTGTCAGCGACTCCAACCTCAGCGCGGTGGAGGATGAACACAGTGCGGACAAACCCCATGGCGGGCAGGTACTGTGAACTGGAGCCACATGGAACAAGAGCTCAGCCCAGGCCAAAACCTCAGAGCCATGTCCGGTGAAAGAGGGCACAGCCCAACTCAAGTAATTAGCCACTCTAAACAGACCTTCCTTGTAGTAACAAGCTAGCTTGAGTGGCAACAGAGAGAGCGAACACGAGTAACTAGTTAGACCCAGTCAGCTAAGACCCCAAAATGTTCCTTCTAGTCAAATCCAGGCTCAGAGGTCCTACAGCACCAGACTGTGGTAGCCTCACGTAGTATACTGCTTTACTTCTCAAGCTGTCCCATTGATTTCAGTGAGACTGCTCAAGGAGTAAGTGACTCCGCAGTGGAAATGAGGCTATCACAACCTGTGTAAATTGGTTAGGGCAAAGACTGTGTCATCCTCCGTGGCAGTTCTTTTTGTTTTAATATGATTTGCCCTAACCCAGGGAAGGGACAGTGGCCCCTTTAAAGAGATGAGGATATTTTGTGGTGTTGATGACCTGGTGGTTTTAAAGCCAGGTAACATGTATTGTCTGTGTGTGTCCAGTGCCCAACACAACGGGGTCCCGATTCATGACCAGGGCCTCTGGGCACTATTGCAATACTTAAGATATTCAGGAGTCTGACTGCAGCCTCTCTGGTCACCTGCACTGAGAGGGGGTCATTCACAACGTGGTCACGTAATGGTGACCTGGGGGACGGACTGTTCTGCAAATATTTACAAGTGGGATAATCAAAAACAAGATCTCTGCCCTGGGGGACAGGAACACACTGAGCCAGCCACGGCTCTGTGTGTGTGCACACACGCACATGTGGAGCTGTCAATGTAGATTTCTAGTTGTTTCAAAATGTGTGTGGGGTGTGTGTGTGTGTTTTTTTGGTTTACAGCGCTCTCCAGATACAGAAGGCAGCAGCTCTGAGGAGGAGGAAGATTGTGATGATGAGAGTGAGGAGGAAGATGAGGAGGAAGAAAATGATGAGCCATTATCCCTCAAATGGCCAGAGACCAGGAGAAAACAAGCGATTTACCTTTTCCTCCTGCCCGTTGTGTTCCCTCTCTGGCTCACAGTGCCCGATGTTAGGAACCCAGTAAGATTTTACTTTCTTTATGCCACTGCGATGGATAACTGAACTCTAGCTTTATTAGCAACAGAGCCACGGGGTTTGTGTTTTCCCCATAGATAGCTAGGGCCTCTATGTACCCACTTCCCACTGATGGTAGTGGGAGCTGAAGCCCCAGTTCTGGGCCTGGGGTTGCTTTCAAAGGCAAGAAGTAACCAAAAGCAGGTATTCTTCTCTACCTTGCCCTGAATTTTACTGGGCAAAACCAGCAGGCAATGGCTAATGCTGAGTAGCAGAGACTCCTCTAGGAAACCGCGGAGGCTGTGTCAGTCCCAGATTTGGTAGGACAGAAACCACCACTGCAGGTGGTACTCTCAGCTAGCAGTGGCAGAAGAGAGGCTAACAACAGAACGAGCTCGGAGACCGAGCTCCCCTCTGTCCTTGCCAAGGAGTCGGTCCGTGTTGTGTGGGAGGCAGATCGGCAGGGAAGCGTGGGCCGCTTCGCGCTGCCGCTGTGTTCATTATACCTGCTCGGAGCTAGAAAACGTCACTCCCCACGTCAGCACTTTTTTTTTTTAAGCAAACACTGAAAAATGTAAAGAAGAAAAACAAAAATCGTTTCTGTGCCTGCGTAGGACTGGCCATAGAGCTCATTAACCGGTAGGAGACTGAATTACTCCACACTGCTGCTCTCTAGATCCATGGCATTTCATTGGCAGCGGGTAGTCATAGCACCTAGCGGCACTGGTTACATCAGATATTTCTCTACTACAGCGGTTCTCAAACTTCACTGCACCACGACCCCCTTCTGACAACAAAAATTACTACACCACCCCAGGAGCCCGCCCGAACCCCACCCCCCCAGCTGCGGGGGGGGCCAAAGCCGAAACCCGAGCCCCGCCGCCCTTGGGAGGGTGCGGGCAAAGCTGAAGCCCAAGGGCTTCAACTCCAGGCAGGGAGCCTGTAACCTGAGCCCCACTGCCCAGGGCTGAAGCCCTTGGGCTTGGGCCTCAGGCGGTCGGGCTCGGGCTCGGGAACCGCTGCTCTACTACATGGCTGCAGGCCGTTAGCAATGAGGGTTCAGTCTGCCCACTGAACAGGCACATGACAGGATGCAAGAGCCTCTGCAAAAATTACTGGCAGTGGCATGAAACGCAATAAAATAGCGTGGAGTGGAAACTAAGCCCGGTGAAGCTTGTTTTAAGCAACCACCCAAGGTATCAAGAAAAACTCGGCACTTAGAGGTGTGAAAAATCAAACAAAATGATACCAGAGGCTATGGGGCCATGTTAAAATAAGACTATGAGGTGAAGTGATGGAGGGTGGATAGGGCTGTTGGAAAGATCAGAACCCTAATTGTTTTCTTTTCAAACTTGCTTTGAACAGAGGTCTAGAAACTTATTTGCCATCACATTTCTAGGAGCCATCGTCTGGATTGCAGCATTCTCCTACCTCATGGTGTGGTGGGCACATCAGGTAAGAGGTTCTCTTTCTCCCTAAAAACAAAGAGTGGTTCAAAAAACAAGTGGAGGGGGGAAAATGCCCCACTGTGGCAGACACATTTGACCTGGTCTACACCCTACAAATTAAATAGACCAAGCTACATGGCTCAGGCCTGTGAAAAATTTTGCAGCCCGTATGATATAATTAGGTCAGCCTAAGAATTGTTCCACGGACCTAGCTTCCAGCTCTTGGAGAGGTGGATTACAGTGACGGAAGAACTCTTTCCGTCGATGTAGGAACCGTCTATATTACAGTGGCAGCAGCAGAGATGTGCTGTTGTAGCACAGATGTTACCCTTTGTTTTCAATGACTTTACAGCTACTGCCATCCAATTAACACGAGACATTTTGTTCTGGGAGAACTCAAGTGAGAGTGTTCAATTCCATCCTTTTTCATTTGACAAAGATTAATTCCATTCCCCCCCCCCCCAGTTTCTAAGGGAATTTGTGCATCAGTGGAAGAAATGTCGTCAAGCTGACAATTATCTGAATAGTCTTTTTATCAATGCATGTTTCGATGGGGGGACATAAGTGTTTTATCCTTCTCTAATTAAATTTCTAATAATATAGGGTCTGATATAGCACGGTGCTCAGTGCCCTCACGCCTCTTGCCTTAATATCAATTTGCTATTCAAGGGGAGGCGAAGGTACTCGGCCCCTTGCAGGATTGGGGCCTACAATTTGTTTTTGGTGATATATTGTACGCCTATCTTATAGTTAATCAAACCACGAATCAGCAGAAATTGTGGATACCGAACCATAGTAGAGATCTCAATCAGCAAATGGGATTGTGTGTCCAACTAGGCAGACCACTCAGAGAAAGAACTGATCATGATTTGGGCCAGTTTTAAATTAGGAGAGTAAAGCGAACGCCACACCTTCTGGAGACGGTCCAAGACAGACGCGTGCTGTGCTGCAGCGGAACACGCTCCCACTGCGGCTCGCCTCCGAGGCCCCACTTTGCAGTTAGAAGGGGATAAAGGAAATAGCTTTCCATTAAAGAGAGGGTTTCATATCAAAACAAGCTAGAGAATTAGGCCATCTTGTATCTTGAAAAGCAGAAATAGGCTACAGCCTTTAAGGGGGTTTCAGATAAAATCATAACCCAAATACAGCACCAAGCCTTCAGGAATGAAAAGGGTTAATTCAATTCTTTGTTTTAAAACTAAGGACCATTGTTGCTGTTTATTAGGTTGGAGAAACCATTGGGATTTCGGAGGAAATTATGGGTTTAACAATCCTGGCAGCAGGGACTTCAATCCCTGACCTCATCACAAGCGTTATTGTTGCACGTAAAGGCCTGGGTGACATGGCTGTCTCCAGCTCTGTGGGCAGCAACATCTTTGATATCACTGTTGGGTAAGTACTAGCCACATGTTAAGAGTCACATTTGTTTTGAAGTAGAAAATGCTGTATTTCTAGTCCAGTCTAAATCTGACTCGTTACTTTCACGTTGGATAAAAACCAAATTAAAGAACAGCGGGACAGTTAGTTACGCACATTCATTTGAACAGATTTCTTTAGTTAACTTGACCCAAAAAGAGAGACTTTATAACTAAAACCCAATGCCAGGTACTGCAGTGTGGGGATAACTCAAGACTTTTTAAGTGGTGTAAGTTTTTAGTTTAAACGGCTGTAGTGCCACTGAACATGAGTATGTGGTTTAAAATAAATAATAATAGCAGCTTTACCCAAGGATCTCAGCGTGCCTCAAAACATTTAATCTTTCAGCACCAAGGTGTTGGAGACAGTGACAATGTCCCTCCTTTAACTGAGAAGGTTTTCCCCCTCTTAACTGACATTTAAAAAAAAATTATTTCTGGTTTTTTTTATGGTTTAGGGTAATGGGACTTGCATTGATCCTGTTACAGTTTGATGGATTTTTATACGATAAGATCTAGAGATCTGCTGCACTCAGCTGACATTGCTAATTTTAAAATCAGACATACTGTGGTACTCACTGAGTAGCTGTTTTTCCAAAATTAAATAGCTCTGTCATTTAAAAAAAATGCAAAGGGGCTTGCACATTTAGTGTAGCTTACAGCATGACACAGCACAGTGACAGTTATTGATCAATATGTTTTACTAGCTATGCTTTAGAGAGAAATCTGAAAACATGGTTTAAGAAGAGTTTGTTTTTCAATGATTCAGGCCAGATGCTAAGCACATAGTGCTGTCAAGTGCCTGTTTAACAATTAGGTACCTTTTGAAACAGTAGAACACTGACCATGTGATGGGGCAATTCCTGATCGACCAGACTGTGGTGCACAGAACCCTTTCTGGTGGCCTGGATTGCTGCCAAGTTACCTGATCCTGCTTCCTCTTCCTGCTCTGGGGCTGCTTCTACAGGTGCCCAGGCTCTTCATCCCTGGAGTCTGCTCAGACTGGCTGGAACAGAGCTGCCATCCCTCTAGATTGCTGTGTTAGAGATCTCTGATAGATAAAAGAAGAGGTGGTAAAGGAGTGGAAATTTCCTGACTCAGTAATTTTCTTTCTGCTAGCAGCATCTCACACAGTCCTGCTGCGTGTGGGCAGTGTACTCCCCTCCTGTCTGCAGTTTCCGGAGGCAGTTCAAGGCCATAGAATAGCCTGTGCTAGCCATGCGCCCTTCTCGGGCCTGCTGCCAGGCGATTCATTCCCAAGCTGTGTGGAAACTGGGAGAGAATAATGAGTGAGTAATTCCAACGCCAAGCAAGTAAGACTATACAGTAAGTCCTTGCTTATATGGTAGCTGTCCAAATAAAATGGTGACTCTTGGCTGCAGAGCCATCCAGCGTAGCAGAATTGTGGGAGATGCTGCTAGCAGAAAGGAAATTATTGGGGAAGAAAATTTCCATTCTGCAGCCCAGCTTCTCCCACAATTCTGCTACTCATGGGAAGTAGCGAGCAGTGGCTAGGAGCAGGGAGGGTTAAGAGAACAAACAGAAGGAAAAGGAAACCCCTCCCCGCTTCCCCCATTTTTCCCTTTCGGATTGCTCAGATGGCAAGGTTGTTACTGGACCACCACCTGCAGCATCCTCTTCCCTTGAGACAGGGATTTCACTGTCAAAGTAAGGTTTCCATACAGAACTTCGTTTTCTTCACCCATTTGTTGAGTCTTTTAAGGTTGAAGATGGCACTGACATCCCCAGGGTGCTTCTGAACAAAGATGATGCTGGAGTAAAATGCTGAGAAGCGTTCTTCTGGAGGAACGCCTTCTATCATTCCTATATCCAGGAGATGGGAGAACTCATTCTGGACCAGCTTGCACCTGGCAGGATCGCTAGTGATGGAAGAAGGAGGGATGGGATGAAGCCTTTAGTGCACAAGGGATACTCCTTCAAGCTCTCTCTCACACCCACTTGTCTGTGGTAGAAGCAACCCATTCATCTGGAAAGTGGGAAATCCTGTGTCCTGAGCTCAGGTTTGGGCAGAAGAACGTTCTCTTGTCGTCATAACGAGTCCTTAGAGGCTGCAGGAGCATCTTAAGGTTTTCTGCTCACTCCTTGGGTCCCTTGACATATCTGTTCTCTTTCCTCTGGAACCTCTATGAGGAAAATGGATGAAAGGAGCTGATAGTGGGTTTGTAGTTCCTTCTGAGAGCCTGTCCAATTTTTTTCTAAAGAGGAGAAATCCTGTAAATTTAACACCGGACTTGGAGTATCTACTGTCCAGGGAGCAAAGCCATATGTGTCTCCTGGCCACTGAGCTGGATGCCCTGGCTCTGGCAGAAAACCTTATAGCATCTAGTGGAGCATCGGCCATGAATGCTGCTGCTAGAGAGATTTTTCTTAAGTATAGATTTAAAGTCAGGTTGGTTTCTGACCTTAAGGGCTTTAAGGTCCTCCAGCCATGACACTGTGGCTCAAACAGAGCATGTGACTGCTAGAGATGCTCTAAGGGTGTCTGAAGAAGCACCAAAGCCCCTTCTAAGGCTTCCACCTTCCTATCCATTGGATCCTTGGGGAAGAAGTCCCCTTTGGATGGACTAACCCTATGCTCTGCTAGAGATGCTATGGCAGCATTGACCACAGGCATATCTGTGAGAGCATTCTTTGACTCTTGCAGCTTGTAGAATCTGAGAACATGCCTCTCAATGCTTTTATCATTTTCAGGAGATTCCCACACCTCCCGGATTACCTCCTCAAAAAGGATGGGTGCAGGGAAATCACTGCCTCAAGGGAGGATTTGTCAGTGAGGTATTTGCTCTGAGACTTGTGCTCAAGGGCCTGCTCAGGCTGGAGCTCAATTGTGGAGAGAACCTTTTTGCACCTGGTTACAAACTTCTCAGGGGGAAAACACCTTTGTTGCATTTTGTCCAGGTCCTGCTCAGAAGTAGTCTGCCAGCTCTCCTTCCGCAGCCGAGGAGGAGGTGTCTGAGTCAAAGGACAGATACCTTCTATGGCAGGCCCTTTTGCAGCTAGCTTTGCACTGGGCTCTGAGCCCTCTAGAAATTTCTCCCTCTGATTCCTCTCTTGTAGGCTCACACTCCCCCAGGCCAGGGGATGCAGATTCACTGCCAGATTTTCCTGCCTCAAGCGGTGAGGAAGGGATGCTGATTGTGAGCCCTGCTTCTATCCCCAAGGCACTTTGGACCCATTCAAGATGTGGGGTGGGATGGGGTGGGGCCAGGAGCCTTGTCGGTAAGTCTTATCCTTAAGGTCCTGAATTGCCCCAGGACTCCCCTTCCCCCAGGCTGGCTGAATGGAGTCCTTAGAACTGCTCCCTGTTCTGTTCTGTGTCTCCCGGTCACGCTTGTCTGTGGTGGAGTCGCAGCTTCCTGGGGGATACAGGTCCCAAGCTGCTTGTCGAACTCCAAGCTCTGCGCCCTAGCAGCGCTCAGGTCAGCTGGCTGACAATAGGCAGGGCATAATTTGCCCTCTGTAGAGCCCGTTAAAGCTGCCTCACGAGATGGAGCCCCTTTGGGGGTTAGCCGGGAGCCTGCGCGGCTGCTCTGCCATCCCTGAAAGCTGGCAGAGGGTCTTGAGCCACATGCTGCTAAATACCTGGTCCAAGAGGGAGAGAAAACAAAGCAGGCTGCTACCTGCTGCCCAAAAACAAAACCCCAAAAGGCAAAGAAAAGGTCGGGAACACAGAGGACCACCTCTGATGGCCCCTGGAGGCAGAAGAACTGGCAGCAGGCCAGAGAAGGGGGCACAGCTAGCCCAGGCTGTGCTACAGCTTTGAACGGCCTCTGGAAACTGCAGCCCAGAAAGGAATCGCCCACACGTAGCAGAAGCATGGGGGCTGCTAGGCTGCAGAAACAGGAGCCCAGCCAGAAGCAGGACAGGAAACACCAGGTGCCAGTGGGCCCTGGAACTAGGTGTCTGGGCAACACATGCAAGGATAGAAGAGGACAAGTCAGCAGGAAAGCATACGTAGAGGAAGAGAAGCCTGAGACCAAGCACTAGAGCAGCAGTTCTCAAACTGTGGGTCAGGACCCCAAAGTGGGTCACGACCCCATTGTAATGGGGTTGCCAGGATTGGCTTAGACTTGCTGGGGCCAGGGACCAAAACCTGAGGGGCTTCAGCCCGGGCATTGGGACACAGGTTACAGGCCCCCTGCCTGGGGCTGCAGTCCTTGAGCTTCAGCTTTGCCCCCCCCCCCCGGCCCACGGGGGCTCAGGTTGGCTCAGGCTTCAGTCCCTCCTCCTCGGGTTGCACAGTAATTTTTATTGTCCAAAGGGGGTCATGGTGCAATGAGGTTTGAGAACCCCTGCACTAGAGAAGCACATGTTTGGGAGTAGGAGTCAGAGATGGACAGGAGAAATAGAGCAGAGATTAAATGAGTGGCAAGAGGAGACAGTGGGATCAGGTTTCATCCCCCCCCCCCCCCCCCCGGGCAGATCCCGTGTATTACATTTCAGTTTTATGTTAGCAGCCGATGTTGCTGCAGCAGGTCTGTGAAAGAGGTTATTAAGATGCAGCCCAATCTCTGGAAAAGTTTGAGCATACGCCTCCCTAGGCTCACCCAGTTTCAGTTTTTCAAGAGAGCAACAAAGATCTCTTGGCCTAATGCTCAGGATTTGGAGTCCGGAGATCCAAGTTTTGTCTCATCTATCTCAGGCTTCCTGTGGGAGTTTACTCAAGACACAAGCTCCACGCCTGTTTTCCCCCCATCTGTAAAACAGAGATAAGACTTACGTACCTGACTTTGTGGTACAGAAAGGTTTAATTCATGAATATTATTGGTAGGGTGCTTTGAGATTCCTGGTTGAAAAGAATGAAAGCAGTGCAGAGTACTATCCCAAACTCAATTCCTAGGGTAGAAAGCAAGATAAGTCAGTTTTAGATAAAACAACATAGTGAAGATTGCACATTAAGTTTTTCTGCATGGATCTTGATACCAATTGCTTTATAGCTATGTATAAAATTCAATTTTGCATGAACTTCTCTAAGCATTCCTTTAAACTGCTTTTCCCTTACTTACAGTTTGCCAGTTCCTTGGTTCCTTTATTCGGTCTTCAATGGACTCAGCTCAGTTGCTGTCAGTAGTAATGGTTTGTTTTGTGCAATTGTTCTGCTTTTCCTCATGCTCCTGTTTGTGATCACCTCGATTGCTCTATCTAAATGGAAAATGAACAAACTGTTGGGGCTCACCATGTTTGCTCTTTACTTTGTATTTTTGATTATCAGTGTGATGCTAGAAGATAGAATCATATCCTGCCCAATATCTGTGTGAGGCTTGGGTGTAACTACTCTTTGGGCAGCACAAGTCGATGTGATCTCCATATACAGTATGTATAAGTGAACTTGAAAATGGGTTTAAGGTAGTTATGTTTTACTTACTTAAACCAATTGTAAACTTACTGAAAACTGTGAAAACTAAGCTTAGTGAAACTTAAATTCAAATAAAGATTTCTATTAATATATTTATTTGCATGAATATCTATTTAGGCCCCAATCCTGCAAAGACCCACACAGGTGTTTAAAGTGTTATGCACTGCAAGTAGTCCTATTGACGTAAGAAGATGAAAGACTGAGGCCCTGCCCACTTGTAGTCATTAAAGATCCCCAGCAATTTTTGCAGGAGTCAGAGTATTATTAGTCTGTGCAGAAACAGGGTCTAAATTGTTAATGAAAGGGCCTGATCCTACACCCACTGAAGTCCATGGAGCTTTGTCAATGGGTGTGGGATTTAGCCCTGTGGAGAGAGCCAGTGCTGATCTTCTTACATCCCCCAAATAGGGCTTAAATAGGATGCAAGTGTTGAAAAGGCCTAGAGTTGGTCCCTCTAAACAGAGGGGAATTTCACCCTAAACTCTTTGGAGACAGAGCAATAAACTGATTTCTGTGCTCAGTCGGAGAAACATTTACCAGTTACACAGCAATCCTGAAGGAGATCCACTCTTCTCCATTATAAATAGGCATCTAATCCTGCAATGTGATCCCTCAACTCATGGTGAAATCCTACATAAACCAGTGGGACTCCATGTGGACCTAAGAGTCCATTGGTACAGTTTGCTTTGCAGGATTCGGGGACTAGGAGAGCAAGTTGCGTAGCAGTAAAAGGTAAGGAAAACAGGAAGTGAAACTGTTATAAAAAGAAGCAGCAGAAGTGATCTTATATTGCTTTTCACCCCCTGAAAGTGATTGTATTCAACTTCTGTTAGCACTAATGTGTTTTGCATAATTGTGTCACATGAGGAAATGCTAATTGTCATCCACCATTATCAATTAGCCTGTATGGTTCAAGGTTACCAATGCCTCAATTAAACCAGCAAAGTGATGAGAAAGTATAGATGCTTCTGTCATTCTTAAACCATTTAATAAAATTTAAATGAGCATAACCATCCTGAGAACTTTAGCTTTTTATTTACTTGTAAAACTTTGAACTTTTATTCTTTTGGATGAGACAAAAAGGTTTATCATTGTGAACAGTGACCTATATATTTTAAATGAATTACAAAACAAAATAAACATCCAACAAACTGATGTTCTTTTTGGTAAATAAAATTTAAATGTTACATATTTACAAATCTACAACCATTCATTTAAAAAGTGCTGTTTGCAGACTAACAAAGTACCATTTTAAAATCCAGGTGAGAATATTATAATATCTAGAAATACCCCCTCTCTGAAATTAAAATTTGTACCTTCCATTTGTTATACAAAGATTTTGCATGCAGAAACTGTTCCTTTCTTTCGTTGGGCTAGAAATTATTTCATTTGTCCGTGGAAATTTAATAAATCCTTTTATCATAACTGTACCAAGAGCAAACCTAATGGCAATGGGCAGTATTTAACAGTCACTGAGAAAAATTTCCACTTCTAATAGCATCTCATTATTCCATCCCTAACAGTACTTTTCCCCTCTGCTGCTATGGTGGAACAAGAGAAAAGCATGGTATATATATTGCACTAAAATGTAAAACACTTATTTAAAGTTAATGGAAAGAAGCACTATATAGTACACATAATATTTTACAATTTTTAAAATTGAAAATATATTCCAGAAATACTAGAAAACATTCATCCTCGCAATACTGGAAAAAAATCAAAATGCTTTTTTAATAAGGGACAGTGAAGGCTGAAAATTATTTCGATATTGGATTGTATGATGCTTAAAAACTTTCCACCTTCAGGACCTGCATTCTGACCACCACATTATAACCATCTGAATGAGGAGAATTTCTCATTCATCTAAAAATGTATCAGTTTGAGAAATATAAAATATCTGAGAAATGATCTGGAAAAAGGGATAAATAATGAGGTGGCAAGGTTTGTAGACGATACAAAATTACTCAAGATAGTCAAGTCCAAAGCAGACTGTGAAGAGTTACAAAGGAATCTCACAAAACTGGGTGACTGGGAACAAAATGGCAGATGAAATTCAATGTTAATAAATGCAAAGTAATGCACTGGAAAACATAATTCCAACTATACATACAAAATGATGGGGTCTAAATTAGCTGTTATCACTCAAGAAAGATCTTGGAGTCATCATGGATCATTTTCTAAAAACATCTATTCAATGGGAGAAGCAGCTGAAAAAACTAAATGTTAGGAACCATTAGAAAAGGGATAGAGAAGATAAAAATATCATAATGCCACTATATAAATCCATGATATGCCCACACTTTGAATATGGCGTGCAGTTCTGGTCATCCCAGCTCAAAAAGATATATTAGAAATGGAAAAGAAAAAAGAGAAGGGGAACAAAAATGATTAAGGGTACGGAACAGCTTCCATAGGAGGAAAGATGAAAAACTCTGGGACTCTTCAGGTTGGGGAAAAAAGACGACTAAGGGGGATCTGACAGAGGGCTGTAAAATCATGAATGGGGTGGAGAAAATGAATAAGGAAGTGTTATTTACCCCTTCACATAAAACACAAGAACCCAGGGTCATCTAATGAAATTAACAGACAGCAGGTTGAAAACAAACAAAAGGAAGTACTTCTTCACACAACACACAGTCAACTTGTTGCCAGGGTATATTGTGATGGCCAAAAGTTAAAACTATAACTGGTCTAAAAAAAAGAATCAGATAAGTTCATGGAAGATAGCCATTGATGGACCTATTAGCCAAGATGGTCAGGGAAGCAACCCCATGCACTGGATGTCCCCAAGTCTTTGACTGCCATAAACTGGGACTGAATGATCACTTGATAATTGCCCTCTTCTATTTATTCCTTTTGAAGCATCTGGCATTGGCCACTGTTGGAAGACAACATACTTGGCTAGATGGACCATTGGTCTAACCCAGTATGGCCATTCTTATGTTATAATGTTTCTACAGCTGACTGACTTACAACAGGTTTTGCAAAAGGAGTATTTAAAAGTTAAGTGTATAATGATTTAATTTGATAAATAAAAACTACATGATATATTAATGTAAAGCAAGCACAACTAAACATCAGCAACCTTTTAGAAATGCAGTCTTAAGAGGGCAAGGGCATGCTAAAATTGCTTGCCTGAAATAATGAGAGACACACAATATTTTTATGGTACATTATGTGCTTTCAATACAATACTGAAGGGACTTTTCATACCTGCATCAGCTGGCAAACTTGTTTGGTCTTCTACAATTAAGGTGGTAGAAAGTAGTCATAAGCAAGCTGGGCTAAAGGATTGGGCTATGTATTAAATATGTTGATATTCTGTGCTAGCACAAGTGCATAGTTGCAACGTAATGCACTATCAAATGAGACTTGGTTTGGAGACCAGACTCAGATACTTGTGCCAGTACAGGCTAACCGCTCAATCTAAAGCATGAAGCCTGCCTCATAGCTTTCCAAGTACCTCTATAACACCAATGACCGCTCTGGAGAAACAGCTTGTTCTCCTTCATGGTTATTAGGTACTATAAAATGGTGATTATCAAGTAGTAGTAACTGTAGTTGGAAATAGGATTTACAGAAAGTGGTATAACACTGCATTATACACAGCACAAATATGCAGGTAGTTATTTACATACATGGCAACTATTGAAGGTAACTTTTACTTGGTAAATACAATGTAGCTACAGCAGAGCATGCATACATGTTACTAGGTACTTACAATGAGTAAGTTCAAAAGTAATGATCATGTATTCTGCACGCTTGTTCTGAAGACTGAGCTGAACATGTTGGCAGTGTATTTATCATGTATTGTAACTGATGATTAATATGGTAGTGTTACAACATCAGTGAGGAATACTTTTCAGAAAATGTGGGCACTACAAAATAAAGCATCACACATTTTTAAAATAATTAAGCATGTGAAAACTGGTGGTCAATGTAATGTTGCTATCTCCCCCTAAAGAAAAGAATAGCTACATGATTAGCAGCATCTTAGGAAAGAGGTATTATTCAATGAAAGCTGATCCAAAAAGACCAAACGTGGGTCAAGATGTATTTCGCATGTAACATTAAGAGTAAACTGTAGCTCTTGACATTTTAAAACCTTCTGCTTAGGGTAGCATCCCCTTATTCTTTTGAAGGGGGATTGGTAGGTGCTTTGAAATTACCCTCTAAAGGTCTAATCATATTTCCATTCAATAATAAAATAAAATATAATAATAATAATAATGAAGTCAAGAGAATTTTTCAATTTACTTCAGTGGAAACAGGATGGAGTCCTCACTGCCCCTCGTTAACTCTGACAAGATGGCAGATGTGAGTGTCTGGAGCGATGCAGAAAACTCCCACAAAAAGGTATATTTATCCTTTCCACCTAGGTAAATATCATGGTAGGCTTGCTCTTGGAAATGAGAAAGGTTGAGGGATGTCTGCAGGCAGGCAAACCCAAACCTGTCTCCCAAAGATTGAAAGTGTCTTCTCCACCTCCAATGCTGCAGGGTGGTAGGAAAAAGAACTTGCACATAGAACCTTTGATACTTTATACATAAAACCCACTTTCTGGTGTGTAGCTGCTGTGAATGAGTGTGTAACATTTTCTGAAATTTCTAGAACTTCAAACCATGAGCCAGAAGTCATGACTCCAAGGTGGAGATATTTTCTTTACAGAGCCAAAGTTACTGTGTTGCCTGTGAAACATAAGATCAGCCAATCCAAATATACCTTCTGACATACAGCATATCCCAATGGATTCCATTCCCTATATATTTCATGTAGTATATTTGCCATATCCATTTTCTTATTTAAAAAAAAAAAAAAAGTGTAGCTTTGGACCAGGATGAACTAAGTGCCATGTTTAGGGCATTTACAAAGATACCTACACCTCCATATACAGGACTGTACACTATACATTTTATGTGGAACTATTTTTGTAAGCTATTTGCTATACATCTTGTAATCTATATCCATAGATATATTAAATTAGTGAATGCCAACAGCTAAAAAGCATTGGATCTCCTTAAAGTAAATTGTGGGATCCTTCAATGTATTACAGAATTTTGTGGGGGACTTCTACAGAAATTAAGATACTGTACAGAGTCAACAGAGTGTTAATAACCATACTTTTACACAAGTTTGCCATACTTTTCATCTAATTGCAGTGGTAGTATATAATTCTGTGTGTGTGTAAGAGAAATACTGGCCCCAGAATGTTACCTAGGACAGTGCTGAAATTATAGACCACTTCAAAAACAAATTATATTTTCAAAACCTAATTGGACCAGGTACTATAAATAGCAGAAAAAAATGAGCACTGTATTGCTTATGCAATAAATTCATTTAAAATTCACTAGAGTAATTAAAAAGATTAAAAAAATATCAACTTACTATAAACAATTTAAAATATGTATAATACAACTTTGTATGCTCTTCGTAACATTTTGAATATTCTATGTAAACAGATTTGCAGAATTTACTTCACTCTTGCTAGTTTCAGTGCATCATTTTTGTCTGCCTCTCCCAAGTTTTCTTTAAAAGGACTGTAAAATGTTGTCCCCCGTTAGAGAACTGATTTAGTTTAGAGTCCCCTATTCCACAAAATGATTTGCAGGGAGAAGCAAGGAGAGGAAAGTAATATTTGGCCCCTTCTTTGCTCATTGTCCATTTTTGTAACTGTACATGGGCCCAATTTTTCCCAGTCTGACACAGTACATTTGTAAATATGTTTTTAAACACTGAAGACCAAGATGTTCTTTGTGACTTTACAGATGTATACAATTCATTAAAATAAATATATATATATTAAAGATATGGTTCTCCAAAAATCTTTCGGCATTCCATCACTCCAGTACTTGGTGGTCTATCGCAGTTGTGAGTGCTCTTCACCTGATTAGCTGTGAGACGATCATAGGCCATTTTGTATTCTCTGTCAAAAGCATCTGCAGAAATAAAAAGAAAATCTACGTATTGTACCATACTTATATAGATGCTAAGATACCAACCACCATAAGATGCTAACCACCTTTCTAGTTGCTGGTAACCAGATCCCTTAGGCCCCGCCCCTGCTCTGCCCCTTCCCCCAAGGCCTCGCCCCATCGCTAGCTCCTCCCCGCCCCATCGCTCTTTCCTTTTCCTCCTCACCCCCTGTCACTTGCTGCCTCCTCTCAAGGAGCCTGCCTGCAGGTAGGAGGCGGCCCCAGCTGAGCAGGGGCTGGCAGGGGTTAATGACCCAGTGCTTCCCCATGCCCCATGGTAACCAGACTTTTGGTTTGGGTACTATTTAGAGTTGCCAGGTCCCCTTTTTGACTGGACTTTCTGGTAGAAAACCAGGCACCTGGCAACCCTAAATCACACCCAGACATGGAAGCCAGAAACTGGACTGTCCAGGTAAAACCTGGACAGGTGGCAACCCTATGCCAATAGTATAGTTGTGCCTATTTTCATGAAATAGCTGAAGAGTCCTTGTAACAGTACTTATTTTTTTTTTTTATATATATATATATATATATATATATATATATATATATTTATTTATTTATTTATTTATTTATATTATTTATTTTTAAAAAGACACATACTAGGAAAGCATATTATCAGCAGTTTTCATGAACACTGCGCACATTCAAATATACCAAAAGAGATATTTTTTTCTTGAAAGCTGAAATAATGGTTTGTATAAATGATTAATCTACATATACCTAAATACAGTTTATAACTTACCTATATCAATGTTCTCTCTTCCTAGAGCAACAAGTGAAAGAAATAATATTTCTCTATAGAGGCTCCTAAAAATGTAAAAAAAAAAAAAAAAGTCATTACTTTTAATTCTGAAAGATGGTACCATTTGAAATCAATATTAGACAATCCAAAATCAGGCCAAAACATAAGTAAACAAACAGTACTTATTTTAACACACTGCTGAAAAAAATGCCACCTTGAAAATCATTATTTGTTGAGCCCCTATACTGTGTTTGGTGCTCCAACATGGAAAATGACAAGGTCCCTTTACCTAGGAGTTTATAGGCTAAGGGCCTGATCCAACTCCCAATGAAGTCAGTGGAGTCTGGATCAGGCCTTAACTGGAACATGCACATATGGGACAGACACAAAATATACTAGTGATAAAAGATATTAGAGAAGATTAAAAAAAATTTTTGTTACAAACTTCTTTCTGAAAAGTGATTTTTTTGAGAGAATTAAAGATTTTCCATGGAAACATTTTGATTCTCTAGATATGTCGACATTTTTTCCTAAATAAAACAAAATCTCATTTCTTTTCCCCCCCTTCTCCTTTTCTCTCACTTTTTTACCTTTTCCCACTGGAAAAGTGAAGGAAAAAAGTTTAAAATGTGAAATTAAGTAACATTTTTCTCCCTTCTTGAGACTCCTACTCCTATATACTTTATGAGGACAAAAAATGGGAAGGAAGGAAGGAAATAAAAGAAAGTGAGGAAAAACCCACCCCAAAATGAAAATAAAAATTCTTGAATTTTGTCCAAACCCCGCCCCGCCCAAAAAAACCAAAACCCAACCAACCAACCAACTTCCTGGAAAATTTGGAATGAAATAAAAAAAAACGAAGTATTTTTAAAATAAAGCTTTTGCAATAATAATTTTTAAAAAACACTGACCAGATTTAGTAGGTACTCTTTGAAGAACATTGCTGAACACCTTGAAAGGTTGTAAACCTCTGAACATACTGTTCATACTGCGATACCATGCTCATTGCAAAAGCCTGCTTCAATTTGATACAGGAGTATTCCTACCTCTGTCTTTTAATCTGTGGCCATTTGTTCAATCGCTCTAAGATTTGACTCATTGGTCCATAGACATCATTCATCTTAATACTTTTCACCATGCTTCTCAAGAGCTCCTGGTTAAAGGAGTCATCATCTTTTTGCAATAAATGGACCACTGGATACTTTTGGGCTGCCAAAGAACAGAAACACCGTAAGAAGAAATATGCTTTTTGTACAGCAGTATGGTATGAGAAAACCAAAAACAATGGAAGGCTATAAAAATGTGGATACACCCAATACATCATCAAAAATAATAATAAAGAAACAAGCGTCAAGTCAGAACAGCATCAGGGTAAAGAAAGAGAACAGGAATATATGAGACAAGCACAAATAAACAGCCATAAATGGGTCTACTGACCATTTGCAGGTCTTTTAGTAGCAATTAAGTACTTAGTAAAAAAACTAAAATTCTAAAACAAGAAAAAGAGGCTAAATGGATGGATTTATTGAAATGTTTTGTACAAACTACTGTATAAGTTTTGTGAATCACCAAGCACAATCCTACTATTCCTCACTCTCTCTCTCTCTCATAAAGAAAACACTGACAAGAAATGGTGGCCTACTTATACTGGAAAACAAAACTTGTTGAAGCAGTATGCTGGAAGCTAAAATCTACTTGTAAAACACTCCCCCCCCCCAAAAATAAATAAATAAATATCACAAAAAAGTTAGCAATAGCAGCAACAAACATAACACTCACTCTCAAACAAAAGAGTACGATTTTGACCTGCAAGACAAAAAGTGGTTTGATCAAAAAATCAGTTGTATATCTATATAGGATAACTAAAATGAAAAAAGATCTCTTTTCAAACTATGTTCTTTAGTTGCTGAAAATCAACGCTACTTTGGTTTTTAAATAGACAACTTACTCTGTGCATTCCACAGAATATATAGGGGCTGTCCTGGATCCTGATGCAACTTCATATTGTCCCATAGCATCTGAATGAGAACATATTTACTGTCCTCTGACATGCAGTTTCGTGGAATCTGAATTGGAAGATTAATACATAAGCCTTTGAATACAGAGAGAGTGTATGACTGTTGTAACAGCTGACTTTCCCAGTTTAACTGATACACACATCAGACCAGTAGGTCAGAAGATAACAGCTTTAACCTAAGCCGCTGTAAACTGGGTTGTTCATAGCAAAACCACTATTTCCCATTATAGTCTGGATCCTGGTAATGATGAAAGCCCAGGGCTCTGCAACAAGGCCTAAAGGGTTTCTTCTCCTCCTCACCTTTCCACAAACAAACACCTACACCCCCCCATTCCATTCAGCTCCTTTTTTTCTGCCATGAAATAATAAAGTCAAAAATTTTAGTTGTGAAGTCCCTTGTAGTTAGAATAGCACACTAAACTTCATTGAGGCTGCCACCCGTAGCTTACTACATCCAGCACAGGCACCACTGGGTCTAAGTTCAAGAGTTAAGGTATGGAAATACACTGGGCCAATTAAAGTAAATGGAGTTATAACAATTTACACTAGCTGAGGATTGGGTCCAGTTACTTGTAAGCACTAGCACAAGAGCTACTTCTACATACGGACTGTAGAATCAGATCAATCACTGAAAGACAAACATTCAAGTCCTCAGAATTCAATACTGCCCTATCTTTTTCCATACCTTTGAGTTTTTATTACAGTGCTCAGAAGAAAGTATTAGTCCTGGTAAGTTACTGGGCAAGTCCAGACGCCTGAAATACCACACCAGATTCCAAAACACGATAGGATGATGGTCTACAAAATCTGCCACTGTTATCACACGATCCCCTTCATTTTCAAGCAAGCTTTCAAGCTCTTTCCATACCACTAGAGGACTTAGGTAAGGAACAGTGATGGGGTCAGGACTACATAAACGCCATTCTAGTCCCAAAGACTCCTATTGTACAAAAAGGAAGAAAATAAATCACATGAAATGTAGCTCTCTTTATAAAAAAAAAAACAAAAAACAAAACACTCTTGTGACTGTTAATTGTTCCCTTCCAGGAATACCAAAGTCTACACACTGAAATTAATTTTAGTTCAAATTAAAATCATGAGATCTATTACTGCTTGTGACTTGGGAAGGTGATTTCAGCTGACATTAATACTATTCTGCATGCTGAAGTCTACTGCATATTTAAAACACTGTTGCTTAAATTATAAGCAAACCACTACACACCGTTGTGCCTTGCAAAGTGGTTGGCAGGCTGCCAGTGGGCACAATATGGCTGAGCTTCCAGCTTCCCTTCTCATCCTCTTCCAGTGGACCATAAGTACTGACACTTCTTGCTACAGCGTGACTTGGACATTCTGACCCAGCAATATTTTGTCTTCTTCCTGAAGGGATTTGGATACTTCTGGCACAAGAGCTGTCCTGTTGTTTAGATTTGCTGAAAAACATATGGTTACAAACAAGACCAGCTTTCACATTTTTCTTTTAGTGTTCAGACATACTGGGTGTTAAATAAGCAAAGATGTAAAACAAAAACCTAACTGGACCACTACTCATTGGCTCTCGACCCTCATTATGACTGAACCCCAGGCCCAAAGTAGCACCTCAAACGCCGCCCAGCCAACCACACTGTCCATGTCACAAGGAAAAGAGACACTCCTCGCAAAGAACAGAAACACCATAAGAAGAAATATGCTTGTTGTACAGCAGCATGCTATGAGAAAACCATGATGGACATGGGCCCCAGTCAGGGACTACAGCCAATGTTGCAGCATTATGGATGTGACTTTCTGCTACAGAGAGGGAATGGAAACAGTTAACACAGCAAACCTGCCAAATGTCCAACTCACACGGGGCAGTGAGGAACAGTAAGGAGGTCCTCATGTTAAACAGACTTTTCTTCTATCTTTTCACATTTTAATCGCTTTGTAATGAAATTTATTTCCATTAGTTATGAACTTACTCATGCCACTGAATTATTTCAGGTGAAGTATCGGTCAATAGAAAATGCACATTTACCATTTTGAATTAAAATCATCTTGAACAGGCATTACGGATGTAGCAAGACATGATGTGGGAGTAGAGATACAGGACTTTCCTGTCTGATTTGAAAAAGGTGATGGAAGCTGCATATTCTCTGTAGATGGACTGGACTTCAGAAAGTACCTATGAGGAAATGAAGTGTTAATGTGATGTAAGAAACTCTTAAATTAAAATTTGAGCATATAAAACCTTGAGTGAGAAATCATATAACAAATTACCTCCCAGGTCGCCGCAGATCTCGGATTTCAATATTCAAAAAAGGCAGGAATAGGTTGCCACAGAAGGGACATGTGGTATTGAGATTTGAATCATCTGCAGTCCATCCTGCCATGATTTCTTCATCATGAACCAGACAGTCACAAGTTCGACATCGCGAACAGCTTGAGATGAGTACCTGCGTATAGTACTTAAGTAAGAGGAGTTCTATAGGGGCTTCAGAACTTCTTTGCTCTTTGTTACAAAGAAAATGCACAGACGAGAACAGACTAAGGCCAACATGTTCATGCTTAGGTGCCGAAAAGCTTAGTACCTAAATCTATATCTAGGTACCTAAAAGTAACATAACTGCCGAACTTCAAGCATTCAAGATTGAACTTTTTGGCCTCAATACATCAATATTAAGCTTCAATCCAAAGTACATTAGTGTTCAGTTGATGCTTCCATGGACCCATCAGTGTCATAGGGTGAAACAGAAGTGAATGATGGAATGAATGATATATCTCAGAGAAATTAATTACCTACAAGAATGAGTTTGTGAAGACTCAGATCTATTGTAATGTAAACAGATTAAGGCCTGAATTAATTTGCTCATGCAGTACACAAATATATTGTAGCTGAATTGGTTGGCTTCCCTTCTTACTGGTCTACCAGGATAGCTCAAACCTTACAAACACTGATGTATCTAGAATAATAATGTGGGCTTTGTTATCAGTTTGCTCAAGGGACATTGTAAGTTGTTTAGGCCTAAAATGTAGGATTTATTAACCAAACCAAAAACCCAAACACCCTAATAGTAGACAAATTATTTTAACTAAACAACAAAATAAATAACTGCTTGAATTTAAACACTCCTCTGTAAAGATGGCTAGTACATGAGAACTAAAACCTAACTGAATACAGAAAAGTAACTACCGGTAGTCTATTTCATTGTCCAAATTAAATAAAATGTAAAAAGTACATAAACAGCATTAGAGATAAAAATAAATCACATCTTAAATATTCTTTCAGTATCAATAAAGAGAAGTTACTTATCTCAAAGAACTCCAGTTACTAAAGGGACTATTGGCCACATGGATCTTACTGTAGGTGTGTGCGCCCCACCTGTGCAAACCTGGAACATTTTAGCCAGCAGTGTCTGTGGGGGCTGTACATGCTCTCTGCACATCCTTGTGCCCCGAAGTATAAATGGTGCAGCAGCCTTAATTACCATTCAGTTCCTTCACTAATAGAGAAATCCAAATAAAGGACCCGTATCAGTGAGGAAGGAGGGTGGGTGGCTTGTGAGAACTGCATAAACTAAAAGCCTCTCAAAGAACTCCAGTTACTGTAAGGGAAATAACCATCTTCTTTGAGCATTTGTCCACAAAGATTGCATGGTAAGTGACTGACTAACAGTTACCCCTCAGAGAGGTGGGTGACAGCAGTCCTATCTAAAGAACAACTTTAGGACAGCCCTGCCAAATAGATCTAGAAGCTGCCACAATGGAGCAGTGTCTGGTAAACATATGAACTAAATTCCAAGGAGTCATCCCACAGATCTGAGAAATAAGGTCTCCCCTAGACAAGCTACAGACGTCAACTGAGCCCCAGTAGAGCATGCCCTAACTCAAGAGGGAGGAGGTGTGAATGAGTAGAAAATCTTAAGACACTGGGCGGCGGGTGGCAACAAAATACCCTGGGCAGCGAGAAGGAACTGAATGGTCCTTGGGGCTGCTTCGCCTTTCATACCCTCCCTATAGGAGGTGCGAGGGTGTGAAGGATGCGTGTACAGCCCCAACAGGCACTGCTGGCTAAAAGTTCCAGACTCACGTGCATGGGGCATACACACCCATAGCAGGTTCTGTGTGGACAAAGACCCAAGGAAGAAACTAAAATTAATCACACAGTTACCATTTAAAAAAAAAGTATATTTTTTAAACTGACAGAGTTGTTTAAGATGTGTCACTGTTGCTTTTAGATGCCCCAAATCCCATGGCAACTAATTTCCTCCTGGATCCTTTGAAAATCCCAGCCTTATTCTAAACTAAGGGATTGCAAGAATAATCAAGACATTTTTAGAGCAGGATTTCAACCTCTGTTATTGAAAGCATTTACCTATTTACTGATTTCCATATACGGAGTCTAACTTGGAGTTTTAACTGAGTTTAAAGTGGCATTTCGTCTTTACTTGGAATATGTTCTTTTGTTTTTATTTGGAATATGTCTAAGAAATACATGAAGAAAAGTTGTTTCTTTTCTATCCAAATTAAGATGCTATAGCAAGACACATCATACTATACCTCCATAGCATAGTTCTGAAACATACTGGTGCTGCTTGTGCTGCAAGAAGACATCAACTCTGATTTGTCAGGCAAGGGGAACTTTGAAAGGGAACCTATTAATTGATGATAAGCAAATAAAAAAAAGTATTTGTTACTACAGAATATAAATTTACAGTAGAATCTACATTGGTCTTTGACCAAGTGACTTTACACAGTAAAGTATGTTTAGGGAGCTACAGCAGGTCAATTATTATGCTGGAGATGCCTTGGAACAGAGTGAGTTGCTAAGACAGGGCCTGAGGCTGCTGCCAACACAGGGATAACAGTGAGTTGCCAAGCATGGAAACCCAGTATATGTAGATTCTGTGAAAGGAACATGTTAATAGCTAGGAACAGGTTCTAGTGGTTCCTGCATGAATCAAAGCTAAGGAGGGATGAAAGATACTGCTACGGAAGCAGCTAGACAGAACCACAATTACAGATGGGAAAAATGAAGTACAAGGTGGTTAAAATCTCTCTCACACCAAACACCCACCCTGATAATTCACTAAGGGAGAACTTGATGATTACTAATGACATCTTACGTGTGCGTACCTGCATGTGCACATACAGGAAAGTGGTAGAGTGGGAAGAGGTTTAACTTGTTTTGGTCTAAATCCAGTTTTTTTCAATTCTTACTAAGAAAGCCCAGCACGGTCGCCCCTAATAGAATGCAAATAACCCTAAGAGTATGCCGTCCAGCTTTCACGTCCTGCAGCCTCGGTATGCCTGTCATCCATGCACAGACACTACTCAAACAGTTACGCTGCTGTTTACCTCTTTACCTCTTAAACAAGAAATTACTTCCTGCTATAAACCCATTTCCCTTCCATGCTCCAGTCCCCTCCTTGCCCCATATTCACACACCACCACTCCAGAAACACTCCCCATTCCAGCAGCAAAATGAAATTCTGTCCCCTAGGTCCATTCCTGTGAGACCAGCAGCAGGGCTCCGTGAAAGATATTTGAAGTTTTCCTACGGTCTGCTGTCCAGAAAGAGACAGACATTTCTCATCAGAAGGGGTTAAATGAATGGAATTTGTTTTTTGCAGGAAAAAAAAATGGTGATACTAAATGACTTGTTCAACATCAGACAGTCTGTGGCACAGCCCCAAAGAGAACACAGCACTCCTGATTCCCAGTCCCATACTTTCCTCACTAAACCATGCTTCCTCTCACTCTGGTTGTAGTTAAAATGGGATTCTCTGTCATGACATTTATGCGGAAATCTGTATGTTACACAAAAAACAACCATTTAATCTCCTCTAAAGATTAGAGACAATTCAGTAAAATACCTGTCTTGCTCTCTACATGGAAACACGTTACTTTTATTAAGGATTTTTATTATTACTATTAAGAAGAAAAACAAAAAAGCCAGGAACAATAAAATGAGATACCAAAAAGCAAGCCTTGTAAAAGACATTAGCAGGTTATATAATCCTCTCTTAGCAGAAAAGAGCAGTTGTCTATTAGCCACTGAAGAAATTGGGGCCATACAAGATCAACTCCAGTAACAGTAAGGTGGAATATAAAGATGTTCATGAGATCATCATCATCATCATCATCATCACCATCACCACCACCACCACTATTTGTACTCCCCAGTCATGGATCAGAACCCCATTGTACTAGGGGCTGTGTAAACGGAACAAAAAGATGGTCCCTTTCCCAAGGAGCTAGTAATAAGAACACACATTGGTGGGGACATGCATGCAGTGTGGTAGTAGTTTGCATACATTTGCTTCCCCTCACAAAAAAGGCTAATCTATCTACTGTGATCCCAAATTATGAACTAAAATTATGAAAAAAGAGGCCACAGCTTTCAACACTATGGTTTTGAGCAAGTGATTGCAAATTTAATGAAAATATAAAAAAACCTCTTACCACAGTGATAGAATTGCTTGGATGAGCCATCATGAGAAGCTGAACTTTCTAGGCTTGTCCTACTTAGACCAATTCCCTTCATTACTGAGGTGTCATTGTTCTCTTGAGGAGAAGAAGTACCTTCAAAGTCATTGCAGACATCTTCATCAGTTAGAGAGGTAGATTCTGAATCCAGAACTCCAAGAGATGAAACACTTGCTCGGTCTGAATTTTGATCCTACAAAGAAACAGTGATATTGTCATTTTCTATGCTCAGAAAATTAAAGGCAAATGGAAACATTTCTGAAAGATAAAAATATTATTTTTATTTTATTATGAGAAGTTGGACGCCCAAGAATTTCTCCCTGATAGATAGTTCAGCTCAGATTTGTATTGAGAACCTGGAAATGACTAAAACATAAGCCAGTCTTTATTCAGTATTTAGTAGAGCTCTATGAGCTCCTTTTAAAAAAATCTTTGGGTTAGATCCCCAACATCCACTGGGAGCCTGTCTACGCTAGCATTTCCACTGTTTCTATGACTGATACAAGTTGAACCAGTGGCAGCGTTGGTGGGAATTCAAACAAAACAATTTAACGCAGTCACAGCTTTAGATCAGCAAATTATTGAATATAAGATGACTTCCATTTTTCAAATTAACGCTGGAACAATTTTTCTTCAAATTGTTTCTGTTCATTTTAAGACAGACAGAAGTGTCTGTTAAACGGACATATACAAAAAGATACTTGCTACATAAAAAATACTGCATCATTCAGACTATTTGAAAAAGCATTTTCCCAGGTGCACACTATTTAAGATAGTTTATATAAAAAGTAAAGGGTCTAATAGCTGTAATACTGTTCATACATGAAATGTACATTTCGAAGTTAAGTTGCATTTATCTGAGAATTTCTTGCTTATGATGGACAAGCTTTCATTTACTTCTCTAAAGTAAAGACCAAAGACACTTTTCCTAGTCTCAGTAACCACTATCCTGCTCCATAAAGACATATGTTAAATAAAAGCTGCACATATTCTAGTCCGGTACTGGAAAACACAACACATCTAGTTCCCAAATATAATTAGTAAAAGATTTACACGACAAAGGAAAGATATCTGTTGGGAGCCATAACCACCAAATTTTTTTCTGTCCTTGTGCCAGCTAAGCCTAACTGAAAATGTTCAAGAATCCCCTATTTTTCTTCACATTACATTCCCCCACATATTCACAGCAACCGCTTAAAGACACCATCCTTCTGGTAGCTGAACAAATCAGATGCCCTTCCAAATCCATCAATATTGCTTCCTAATTGACAAGAGTTATCCAATCTGCTCCCTCTCCAGGGCACAACATACTATCTTTATTGCATCTCCAGACACTTCTGGTACAGAAAGTGAGAAACGAGTACAGCTAAATACTAGAATTCCTTGAATACATACTGAATCTGTAGATCTGCTGTTGACTTTCTAGTCAAACTTTCTAGGACCTTCAATTGCTTTGAAACTGTCAGTCACTGCATTTAATTGAATAATGGTCTGATCCAGTACAGTAAATCAGGTTCTAGCAAATCCCATTTCATCACTAATGGATGTTGTGCATATACTCTGCCCTGATGTATGTTAGCCAACTAGGCCTTTTCCGCACACAAGGTTCACTGTTTCAGCCTCTACAGAATTATGTCCTTTCTTCATAAGAATGTATCTTTTGAAAAATCTCAAAGTAATTGTGAAAGTTTACCTTTGAGGATGCAGCATACATAGTAAACTTTGAATACCACTTGCTAGCCTTCTCAGCAACCCCTTTCCCAGCAGAAAACATGCTGCTTTTCAGAACATCAAATGTAGGTGTTAATAGCGTATCTAAGTTGAACGAAGGTGGAGACACTAGAGTTAATGCACCAGCCATGTCCTGTGACTGTTCCCTTGCTGGACTGTTTGGAGTGTATGATGGAGAGGACCAAAGCCTGTCCCTTGGCCTTTCTTCATTTTTTATGTGATAACTTTTGGATTTGGTAAGACTCACTGGCCTGGGGGAGTATGGGGGAAGGCTGGATCTTCTGCATGGCTGGGTGACTGCTGGACTCTTTTTACTAACATTTTTGTCATCGTATGTTTTTTGCAAGTCAATGCTTGGTGCACGGCTTGTTAAAGGGCTACTCATGTTGTTCATGTACATCACTATTTCTTCAGCTAAGTCTCGCCTTGCAGATGGTGTTGAAACACTTTTGTCATCATCGTCTTCATCATCTTCTTTCTGTTGCTCTGTCTCAGCAACCAGCATTGAGAGGGGATCAAATCCAGTTTCCACATCTATTTTTTCAACTGGTTTTATTAGAAAGCTGCTAATACGCTGTAACTTCTTAGGCTTTTCATTAGCTGTGTCAGGTTCAGCATCCAAGTCTTCTAAATCAAAGATAACAGGAGACTCTGTTTTATCTGCAAAACTGCCATAGAAAGGTACCTCTTCATCACTAGATTCCTTCTCCATACTTTCTCTCTTAGACCCTAAAGATGACTTCCTGATGTCAAGACTATTTGGCCTGATGCTCTTCTGGAATACATTAGATAGTATTTTTGCATCAGCTCCTAATTTTTCAACAATGTCTTCAGGGCTTGCATTCTGGTTAATTCTATTTATCATGAGTCCCATCAGGGCATCTCCACTCAGATTACGGTTCCTGCTTCCCCATGCCATCTGTTTTAGGTCAGGTTCCACAGCACTTTTATGTCTCTTTCTTAAGGTTTTACTTTGAATAACTCCTGCTTCATTGGTATCCTCAAAAGTGGATGTGAACAGCAGCCCTGCTGGGCTTTCTGAAAAAACAGAAATGAGTTACTTTACTTTTGTCAAACAACAAGAAATGAAAAAATGTCAAAATTAGCAAAAAAATTAAAATGTAAATCTGCTTCATCTTTCAAACTGGTAATGTATCAGCTTGTGGATACTAGGGCTGGGTTGGCTTGACTGCACAGAGAGAACAGGCACAGCCCATAAAATGCACAGATGTCCAGAGATATTCAGGGAGATCCTGCATATCACTGGGTACACCCAATGTGACGGTCAGCTTCTTTGTGCCAATGCCTGGGCTTCCCCCATGTGGCAGTATGGCTCCTTCAGGTGTTGTGCAGCCATTGCCTCCCTTCTAACAACAATCCCTCCCCTCTAAGTTAGGGGATATTGGGGAAGAAGGGGAAGGAAGCAAAATCATGGAGTGGCTAATATGGTACTTGACTATTAAAGAATTAAAGGAGGGTAATGTAATTAATGCAAAATCAACATGGCTTTACGGAAACTAGATCCCGTCAAACAAACTCGTTATATTTTTGGATGAGATTACCATTTTGGTTGCTAAAGGAGTAGTGCTGATGTAATAGATTTAGACTTCTCTAAGGCTTTTGACTTGGTATAATACAACATTTTGATTAAAAAGCTAGAACAATATAAAATTGACAAGTATGCATTAAATGGATTAAAAACTGGCTAACTGATAAGTCTCAAAATGTCACTGTAAACGGGGAATTGTCATTGAGTGGGTGTGTTGTCAGTGGGGCCCTACGCTATTCAACATTTTTACCAATGACCTGGATGAAAACAAAATCTTCACTGATAATTTTGCAGATGACAAAAAAATTGGGGGAATGGTAAATAATGAAGACAGGTCACTGATTCAGAGTGATCTTGACTGCTTGGTAAACTGCGCAAGCAAACAATATGCTTTTTAATGCAGCTAAATGTAAACGTAGATACATCTGGGAACAAAGAATGTAGGCCGTACTTATTGGAAGGGGAACTCTATCCTGGCAAGTGGTGACTCTCAAAAAGATTTGGGGGTCATGGTGGATAATCAGCTGAACATGAGCTCCCAGGGTTACCCTTTACCCAGAAGACCTAATGTGATTCAGGGGTGCATTAAGAGGGAAAGTAGAGAGGTATTTTACTTCTATATTTGGCAAGGGTCTGAATGCTGCGGGAATACTGGGTCTAGTTCTGGTGCCCACAGTTCAAGAAGAATGTTGATAAATTGGAGAAGGCTCAGAGAAGAGCCATGAGAATGATTAAAGGATTAGAAAATATGTCTCATAGTGCGATTTACAGACCTCAATCTATTTAGCTTCCCAAAGAGAAGGTTAAGGGCTTACAGTAGCTACATGGGAAACAAATAGGCTCTTCAATCTGACAGAGAAAATGCATAACATGATCCAATGGCTCAAAGTTGAAACTTGGCTAATGCAGACTGGAAAAAAGGCATGAATTTTTAAGGGTGAGAGTAATTAACCATTGGAACGATTTACTAAGGATTGTGGTAGAGTCTCCATTACTCACAATTTTAAAAATCAAGACTGGATGTTCTTCTAAAAGATCTGCTCTAGGAATTTCTGGGGGGAAGTTCTATGGCCTGTGTTTTACAGGAGGTCAGACCAGATGATTACAATGGTCCCCACTTTTGGCCTTGGAATCTACGAAGGGGAGAAAAGGGGAGCTCTCCCTCTGATTTTAGCAGGAGGAGGAAGGAAAGGAGTTATGTTCTCCAGAAGAACGCACACAGCTTCCCCGGTACACTCTAACCCATGGATGTCAATACACCATAAAAGGGGTTGAAATCTGAACTGAAAGAGAGCTGCCCGTAAAATGATTTTTAGAAAAACAGCAGCATCTGTCAGAGGGCCTCTAAGTCACAGCATCCAAGAGTATTCTGAAAGCAGCAGCAAGAAATTTCAGACTCGTGAAATTAGGTTCCCATTTTACGGAAATGGTCATTCACTAAGAGATTTGATAGCTGGGGTCAACAAATAGAACTGTTTCTGAGGGCAAAAAAACACAATATTTTTAAAAGTCATTAACTAGAGCCAAAGAAAGATGTCTGAATGTTAAAGCAGATTCCTTAGTTTTGTCACTACATTAAAATCCACAGACCTGAAAACATGACACATCACACTATTTCAACCACAGCCAACAGTGTTAGAACAATTAGATTTGACATTACCAAAGGGCATGTAAAAACAGTTGGAAGCTTCATTTAATTATACTGGTTAGACACCTCTACTCTGACCTGAAAGAATTTGATAGTTGCAGGAGGTCACATGTGAGAGACAGAAGAAAAATGCCATTTGTTCAGTTTTGGGTGTTTCGGAGCACATGCAAAAACACGAACAGAAAAGAAAAGAAAATTCTGGAAATCCAACCACAATATTCACAAAGTTGTCTCCTTGACACAAGCACTTACAGATGATACACCCAATCTAACTCCTGACATTACTGAAAAGAGTTTCATTTACTTCATCTGCCATTGGATAAGCCCCTATTTTTTTTTTTTAATTATTTTTTAAAATACAAGTGGTGGAGGCTACAGAGTTGCTACCATGATTCAAGACAAGAGTTCAGGTACAACCCCACCACTTTTACTTTTCAGACTAATGAAGAATACATTGTCATGACGGTAACATAGGTGATGTGCAGACGAAACAAAGACCCTCGTGGTTCAAGCCCAAAGCAGTATTATCATGACCTTGGAAAGCAGTATACAATTATGTACAAGTCAGTTGCTATAACAGCAGCCAGAAACTTTGGTGGTTAAGGGGGGAAAATAAAAGGAAACAAAAACTAAAACCAGCGCAAACAAACATAAAAAGTTGGCCCAGAGAAAAGAGAATTGTTTAAACTCCAATACTTTTCCCCCCTTCACCATACTGGTGTACATAAAAACTAAAACCTAGCAGAGACGCAGCTCCATGACAAATAATGCAAGTTATGCTCAGATTAAAAAAAAACAAAACAAATACCGTTAAATAAAGATGAAATATAACTATTAACTCACCAGTGCTGACTTCCCCAGCTGTACTGTCAGCATTATCAATGGTACCATTGAGTCGTACTATGTTAGAAGTGGCTTTTGCTACTTGAATTGAAGTGCTACTTGAATTTTGATAATTTAGCTTGGAAAGACAGTCACCACTCCCTTTTGCACTCTCTGTTTCAGACACTGTGTGCATAAAAGAATACATGCAAAATTTCATTAGGACTGAGGTAACTCTTAGAACAAGTTTCAAATTCCCATGATCTATAGGTTATCTATAGGCAATTTTTTTTTTTACAGAATTAGTTAAGTAACTGAATGACAGCATGTAGTGATACTGACCAATTATACCAAAAGTAAGCTGAGATGTCCCGTGGCAATATTAGCAAACATTACTGTACCAAAGAATGGCTAACTGAATTGTTAAATGATACACTTCTAGAAGAGCTCAGTGGAGAAAACACCATCCAAATATAATTTGTAATCTTCAAGATTCCAAAATGCAATGACATTATAATGCTACTAGGAGAAACTCTATGGCTTGTGTTATGCAGGAGGTCAGACTAGGTGATCAAAATGGTCCCTTCTGGCCTTAAGATCTATTAATATGAAACAAGACTTTCTAGTGACCAACTACAGTCTCTCTTTTTTTAAATATAATTTTATAAAATTTTCTAAATGAGAGTTGCTGTTTTTTAAAAAGAACAAACATTTCAAACATCAGATCTCACAACAGCAATAAAATTTTAATGTCAGACTTATTGAACTCACAAGCACACATTTTAATGCAGCAGTATTACATGTTTCATCTCATTTGGAACCAGTTACATATATTATTAAGTAATGCTTAATTTAAACTAACTCATATCTGTGTTTCAAGGAAAACAAATACAAGAGAGGTTCCAACCACATCCTCACTCAGCAAAAACTGGAACACACCTATTAACTTGGGGCAGCTGATAATTCAGTGAACACTTCCACTAAGAGCAGTAGTTAACAATATATTTGTCTAAAATATATTTAGTTGTAAGAGCATTAGCGCCTGATTTTCAGAATTGCTGAACACCTACAACCCAAATTTAAGTCAAAGGGAGCTACAGAGGTTTAATCACCACTAAAAGGGCATGTCTACACCATAAATTAAGATGTAACTGTGGTGTAGGTAGGCATACCACACTAACTTTAATCTAGCTAATAAGGGTGATAGTAGTGAAAATGCAGTGGCACTGGCTTCAGCAAAAGGCTAGCCAGTCATGTACAAGCCCACCTGGGACCCAGGGTACTTACTCTGATTGCTAGACTGTATCAGTATTCTCATTTTCACTTATCAGGATAAACAAAATTATTCCGATATATTCATCAGCAAAAACTGAAATGTCTTGTTACTTAATTAGCTCTGAAAGTTGAGTTACCAATTCTTGGAAATTTTCCAGGTGCAGACCATTTAAGTCTTGAGCGAAACTGCAAGTTTTTACTTTTATTAATTTTTGGGTTAGGTAACATAAAACTGATTTGTCCACAAGGGATTTTAAAATAACGTAAATTCAAAAGACTAGGATATTAACCACTTGCACAAGCTAAAAGATTTTGATGTTTCTGTGCTAGTGCACATTTGCTCCACTGAACATTTCATCTCAGTTTGTTTGATAATAAAAAGGGTTGACAAAGAAACAACACTGTGTTAAACAACAATTGTCTCTCTTCCATACCCCTCCACACACACACAGTCAGAGAAACCAGGTTTTGTGTGATGGAATAAATGGTGTTTGGAGAGGGTAAAATGGAATTAATCCATTCAATCCAAAGAGAGGACTAGGAGCCAGAATACAGGCTGCTACCCTTTCATATCTTTGTGCCACTGGATCTGCCTCAATGCAGATCCAGCTACTTCCAATGTCCCTCAAGAGGTAACTAATGCCAGATCTACGCTAGAAAGTTAGGTCGACCCAGCTACATCACTCAGACAGGCCTATGAAAAATCCATACCCCTGAGCGATATAGTTAAGCCAACCTAACGCCTGGTGTAGAAACTGCTAGGTCGACAGAAGAATTCTTCCGTCAACCTAGTTACATCCTCTCAGGGCGGTGGACTAACTACAGCGATGAGAACCTCTCCCATCACTGTAGTGAGTGTCTACACTGAAGTACTATAAGCAGTGTAGCTGTACCATACAGCATTTCCACTCAACTCAAAGCCTAACCAATTATGTAATGCTGCAGTACTTACAAGCACAGAATCTGTATTTGTTTTAGAACTGATTTTTCCAAAAAGACGTATCAGAATTAAATGCACAGAGCAGGCAACTGCACATCTAACCAGGAGCTCAAGTGCACATGCGAGCAACTGACCATTTTCAACAAGTGGTACTTACAAGTGTAAAACATTTTCCGCAAAGCTACTGGTGATATTATGTTTCTAAAACTAATGTAAGTGATGAACTTCAGGTGACCCATCTTAACTGTGCATTTTCAGAGCTGGCATTTCTGTTTTGTTTTTTCTGAAATTCAATCTTAACTCAGAATTTCCTGGATGTCTAATGCTTTGGCTTAAAAATACAACACTCTTAATTTTTTTCTTTAAGTAACTGATACCTTTCCTTTAACTTAATTTCAGCTTAAATGTTTCTTATTTAAAAAATATAACAAGAGCTCTTGCTTTATTTGGACCGTCACTTCCCCAGATCCTGTGAATGATCAGCAGAAGAGAGTCCCTGACTTCACCACTTGAGTGCTTTCTAGGAAATATAGGATGGCAATGAGGAAGCATCTTGTGATGGAGGGTTTCAGAAATCCCCTCCTTGGAATCCTTTCCGAGTCTGGAGGACATATACATATGAGGACATATTACTCCTTTTTTGTATGTGGATAAGCAGGGGGTCTCTAGAGCTTGCAAACTGGATAGGTACTCCTGCAGAGATTATAAAGTATGCATGGACTCCTGCAAAGAATGCAAGTTCTGTTCTTTACAAGCCCTCTTGCAAGCTCTGCAAGAAATCCTGTGGACCTTATTTCTGGCTTGACATTTGCTGCTTAGGAATCATGTAGCCTTTACTTATGAGCTATCTAAACAGCACAGGGCACGGATGGAAGCATGTAGCAGACCAGTATGCATTGTCCAAACAAGTACAAGTGGACATGTGATGTACAGAACATACATTGAAAGTGCTATTAATAAAATAATAATTCACTATAAAATTAGTCAAAGGTACTCAGTAGGGACATATTAAACTAAGTCCAGAGCCTGTAGGCGTAGCCAAGTTATGACATTATTAAATAATTAGAAAACATGCAAGAAGTGAGATCACCTTGGTATCTTGGGCCCCCCATCTCTCTAAACCCTTTGTCCAATTTGCGTGAACATTGCCATGCAAGTTCTACCCTGGCATATAAAATGGTAGGCCAATTCCTTTAGGTTTGATGAAAGTATGTAGATGGAGAGGAACAGCAAAACTGTACTTACTACAGAAGGGACTAATAGGCTCCCCACAATGCATCCCCCTACTGGATATCAAAGCATCACCATTTATACACAATGAACTGGACATCAATATTTATAAAGGTACATACAAGAACTGGAATCACTCTCTCTCTTGTCCTCTTTTTGTTTGTTTATATCTTGAACAGACGTTTCCCCTTGCCTAAATTCTTCTTTAGATAACAAGTTACTGCCAAGATCTGAAAGTCCTCCTATTATAACAGGAGGATTGACAGGATAAAGAAAATTAACTCTATATTTCCATACAATGAAATACTGTGTAGAAGAACAAATGAAATATCCATAATAATATAATAATTTCTTTTACTAGGTAAATTCCACCTAAAAATATTGAACACTTTACCACATAAAAATTGCCACAGAATGTCAGGACAAGTATAGATTAATTTAATACAACACTGGTGCCACCAAATGTACATAAAATTTCAAATTATGTCAATGAAGTTCAAAATAAGCCAACCAAAAGCTAACCAAAACTTATCT
The DNA here is from genome assembly GCF_965152275.1 of Natator depressus. NCBI lineage: Eukaryota > Metazoa > Chordata > Testudines > Cheloniidae > Natator > Natator depressus. The sequence goes on from NC_134243.1 coordinate 77,766,863, forward strand.
CAACATTCTATTTCAGTTCATTTCCTTAGAAGACTGGGTGTTAGGTTTTGTGCTCAACCAATCCAAATGTCACTCTCTTAAAAAGTTAAAGAGGTATTCCACTGTACAGTAAAAACAGTTACCTACCTTTCGTAACTGTTGTTCTTTGAGATGTGTTGCTCATGTCCATTCCATTGTAGGTGTGCGCACGCCTACGTGAGCAGTTGTCAGACTTTTGCCTTAGCGGTATCCGTAGGGACAGCCATGGCACCCCCTGGAGTGCTGTACTCATGTGTCGGTATATCAGGAGCCACCGTCCCTATACCCTCTCAGTTCCTTCTTGCCGACAACTCCAAGAGAGGGGTAGGAGGGTGGGTAATGAAATGGACAGGAGCAACACATCTCTAAGATGTTATGAAAGGTAGGTAACCATTTTTTCTTCTTCAAGTGCTTGCTCATGTCGATTCCATTGTAGGTGACTCACAAGCAGAATCCTTGGAGGTGGGCTTGGAGTTCACAGCTTTGCAGGCAACTGCACATCTAACCAGGAGCTCTGCAGATTGGAGCACTGCTCTGCCGAAGCCAGCGTCATCTCAAGCTTGCTAGGTCAGCGCATAACGTGAAGCGAACATGTGGACGGACGACCAGGTCGTAGCCTGACAAGTTTCCTGGATTGGTACCTGAGCGAGGAAGGCTGCCAAGGAAGCTTGCACCCTAGTTGAGTGAGCCAGCACGACCACTGGCAGGGGTACCTTTCCCAGCTCATAGCAGTAGCGGATGCAGGCCGTGGTCCAGAATGAGAGGCTCTGGGCTGACACCGCGCAAACTTTCATCCTGTCAGCAACAGCCACGAACAACTGCATTGACTTACAGAACAGCTTTGTTCTATCAATGTAGAAGGCCAGCACCCACCTGACGTCCAGGGTATGCAGCCTGGCCTTTCTGGCCCCCAGGGTGTTTAGAGGGTCCAGGCTGCGTAGACTGGGTGATGAAGAAGAGGGGTGATGCCGACTGAAGCTACTGTCCCTTCTTCCAGAACCTTGGCAGGGCTGCCAAGGTCCTGGTGGCGGGGACAGCCGGAAGGGCTTCGGAGCAGGCTGTGGCATATGTATGCCAACGAACGAAGGGTGGCCTTCGTATCCTTCACCCCATACAGCGTGGCATCCATCTGCTTGGAGAAGAGACCAACCCCGTCGAAAGGGAGGTCTTGGATTGAAGTCTGCATCTCCTGCGAGAGGCCCGCCGTTTGTAGCCACGAGCTACGCCTCATTACTACCGCCAATGCAACTACCCGAGCCACAGAGTTTGCCGCATCCCAAGCCATTTGTAGGGTGCACTGGGCTGCTGCTGTGCCTTCCTCAACCAGGGTGCTGAATTCCTAGGCTAACCCTTGTGGGAGGGACTCCTGGAACTTGAGGAGGGTATCCCACAAATTAAAGTTGTAACTTTCCAGGAGAGCTTGGTGGTTTGCCACCCAGAATTGTAGGCTGGCGGTCGAATAAATCTTTCTCCCAAAGAGATCCAGCCTTTTGCCCTCTTTATTCTTAGGAGTCAAGGAGGTATGGAGCGGTTTGTCCTTTTCATTGGCCGCGGAGACGACCAATGAGCCCGAGGGCGGGTGGGTGTATAAATACTTGAACCCTTTAGCTGGCTCAGAGTCTAATATCCCACTCTTTCCGAGTTCATGGCTGAAAGTGCTTAAAAATACGGCACTTCTTCTTGACGTGCAATTCGCCCAAGCACTTGAGACAGCTGCTGTGGGGCTCACTAACAGGAATAGGCCCGCTACAGTCCGTGCAAGGTTTGAACCCGGGGGACCGGGGCATGCCCCTCCTGGGGCAAAGTCCCACTAGTGACTATCAACTAACTACAACTATCCTACTAGAAGAAACAATTAAAACCCTAAGGCTGAAGAGCTCTTAACGAGGCAAGAACAACCGCTAACCACTTGCAAAGAAAGGGAGAGAGGTGCTCCGACTAACCACCAGGGGTGGTAAGAAGGAACTGAGAGGGCGCAAGGACAGCAGTGCCTGATATACCACGCCATGAGTGCGGCACTCCAGGGGGCGCCATGGCTGTCCCAATGGATACCGCTAAGGCTAAAGTCTCCGATGACTGTGCACCTGGGCGCGCGCACACCTACAATGGAATCGACATGAGCAAGCACTGGAAGAAGAAGAAGAATTTTTTTAAAAAAGACGAAACATGTAAAAGTCTCCTGGTTTTGTTTTTAAATTGAAAATGGACTTTTAAAATAATGCAGCATCAACTGAGATTTTCTTTACATGAAAAGTCTTTAGTCAGCAATACCCAGTAAAATCACATGAAAGCCCATATAGTTGGCAATTCTTGACAGTCATCCTCAGGTCAGGGATGCCAAGTATAGCTCTGGCTGAATGAGTTAAAAAAACAACAAACAAGGGATAACATTTCAACACAGTTCTTCTACTCCCCCCCCCCCCCCCGACAGCTTGTCTTTTACCAACAGTAGTTGGCCCAATAAAAGATATTGCCTCACCCACTTTGTCTCTCTTACTTATGGAAAGCGATGCCCTATACTAAACATAATAAGACCCCATTAAAACCTAGTTATTAAAAATAAATCTTTTAATTTCAATGTGTGCCTTCATCCATAATTCTTTCATTATAATAATCAGTCCCACAAATGTCAAGGTCATACGTCAAATGAAATGAATGTGACGGTTTCAGTAGCACAGAGACCCTGCAAATACTGGTCCGAGGTAGAGAGCGGGGCCCATGACACATTTAAAATGAGTAGTCTCATGGACCATCAGGGCTTAAATCAAATGCATCACTCCCTAGGGTTAGAAGCTCTGTGACAGACTTTTCAAAGCAATGGTCCTGGACCAGTGACTAATAAGAAAAAATTGATTCCTGGAAACATTATCCAAGTGCTATGGTTTTCTAACATAACATGCTTAGTTGCAGAGTTGTCGTCTTTTTTACTTAGAGTTGTAGGCAGTAACTAATGATTCGTGAATTTTGAAGAGTTAAGGTAAAGAATTGTAAAATATAACTGCTTTAATGACTCTTCAATACTTAGTTAAAATAACACATTTTACATTTAATTTAATCCAAATACTCAGACTGGATGTAACAGTGTAATTCACCTCTAATAGGTAATGTATAAAGTTAAAAGCAAAATAACAGTTAATAAGACACCATGTCAGATGAAATAAAGTACAAAGAAAGAATGCATTAGCATAACCTTATATATATATATATCATATCTATCATGCACACATAAATCTATACCAGTTAGCAGCAGCGATACTTTGACTAAATGAATACTGAAGTGCATCTGTTCCACAACGTTTATGTCACTAAAACTAACTATGCTCCCATGACTAACAGCATCCAGATCTCTTTAAGAACACAGCATGGTAACATTTTACCAGTCATAAAGACATAAAAAACCAAAACCAATAGTCTGTCAATACATATTTGTTCAAGCTAATAATTTAGAAGTACATTATTGGATTGACTGGCTGTGGAGCCTCAGCCCAGTCTTGTGACTATACAATTTTACACACTCCATCCTGCGTACATGCTTTTTAAACACAAAAGCATGCATACAATAGTTATGGGTTCTATGTGTACAAATTCTAACACTTGGTTTCTAAATTGTGCATACGCATCACCTAGCTATGCAACTGTTAGCATGTTAAAAGTATGCGTACAAACTGACATTGCCTGCCAAATATCTGACCTTAAGATCTGAAAAAAGTGAGTCACATAATAAAATATATGCTACATTGAGAAGTGTCCTAGTAACATGAATGAAGTAAAGACAGATGAGCATTTGGCATTTTAATTGTAAGACAGGAAACAAATTTTTTTATTTAAAAATATTTATGTTCATGTAATTTCTATTAAATAACTAATATATAAGTAATTCAATTCTTTGACAGATTTTTTTAAAAAATACAACTTGCTTATCAACGTAAGGTAATATAAAAATGTATGAATACTCTACCGGAAAGAGCTGCTTGTGGTGTGTTGACAGATAGTTTTTTTAAAGCTTTTTTAAACTGCACTATTCCTAATACAACATTTCTTATCTTCGTCCATAGGAAATAGCCACTTCTGTTACTTGAAGGCCAGGTGCTTTCCAAAACAGCCTATTCAATGAACAAAGTCAGATTAAATGATTGTAAGAAGTCCTTGCTTTCTATTACAGATTTGCTTAAGATTTTTAAATGCAAGGATGTTCAAAAAGTAGTTCGCTGACTTAAAATCAAACTGGCAAGAAACATGCTACATTAGTAAGTAAATCTTAGAATGTGAAAAAAAAACCCACAGCAATTTTCTAACTTATTTCTATAAAAAAATATTCCTTCAGTAATTTTTGCTTGCTATTTAGTTATGTACAATGATAAGAATATATCAGCCTTCTTTCTGTCCTCCGCACAAAACACTTACCTTATTATAGTAACCATATGTAATGGCATTAGGGTCAACACCGGCTTTTTTCATTTCAAAAAGGACTCTCACTGCAAGCACAGGCTGGCCATATTGCCCACATAGCTGCATAAGCACCCGATAACATACCTGAAAACAGACATTTTTAGCGTTTCGTTTTATAACAGAATTTATACAAAATTCAAAACAAAACTCCCAGATTTCACTTTTTTACCTCATCAGGGGGATCTATCTTTTTGGTATGCATTTTTCGCAGCACATCATATGCAGTTCTCAGAGCCCTGACTTTTGAATGGCATACTTTCACATACGCAGGAAGGCAGATAAACCATAGGCCATAGCAGTGACGCAGCAAACACCTGGACCACATCTGAGGAATGGAGGAGTACCTCTTAGCTATCTTATGGGCTGACTTTATTTCCTGTAAAGAGGCATTCAGTTAGCATCTTTAATATACATATTCGATTTTTTAGAAATGAATCAGTTGCTCATAAAAGACACACTGAAATTTATGCCAGAAGATGGATGACAGACAGGCAGGAGAAGCAGCACCACACGAGGGGCTCAGTTCTCACCGGAGATAAGCAGAGATGCTTCTTGTAGAATCAGCTCTTGTGGAATTAATAGCTGCACACAAAAAGGTTACTTACTTCTCAAAGACTTTATACTAAATTACTGAAGCCTTCTGCTTGCATAAACAAATAATTGACTCTCCCCCAGCCCTCTCTCTCTCTCTCACACACACACACTGAGAATAATTGAGAATGTGATTCAAGGTGGTTAGCTGTCCTTATATATATATATATATATATATTATATTGCATATTAGGTCTTGGAAATTACTCAGTTGTCAGCACAGGCCTCCAAGTCAACCCAGTTTTCAATAGTTTTCCTTTGTCCATTCAGATAAAAAAAATAAAAAGTTCATCATCTATACAATGATAGCTTCTCTTTCCCTCCCCCTCATTTCTACCTTCATCATTTGAGTAGTGTCATGGAAAAGTACTCATGATTCTAATCAAAAGCATCTGATTTATAATCAAATATTAACATACATTTGTGAGACTAATTCAGAATACTGACAGGTACCAAAAAGGAATTGTCCAATTCCAAATGGTGACAACATTCAAAGTAAAGAAAACAAAAACCAACCAAACAGAAGATCCTAAATCTTGTGCTTCTTTCTAAACAAGTTTCAAGCATCCACTATATTTTGTAGATGTTTGCACACTCAAAAGTTAGGTGGATGGGGTATGCCAGCAGCCATGTCATTTTGCTATGATCTTGTCAGATTTCATGAATTAAGCATAATTAGATTAGGTCTAAATTTGGAAGGAGGTCTCAAAAGACCATTTAGCTGCTTTACCTGGATCCTAGGAAACAGCATTATCAATTTGACATAAGATTTTTTTTTTTTTGAATCAGTACTGAGTCAAACACCCACCATGGTCAAAGAGCACCATACCACAAATGGTGACTTCTTTCAAAGGAAATATAGACCCTAAGTTCTGTCCACTTGTGGTTATTATAGATCCTAGGGTGTTTTCTTGCCAGATTACAACTCAGGTATTGTATTCTGCCTACTTACAACCCCCAGGCACTTCCACAGTTGTATACCGTATTCTTTACTTACTATCAAACTACTATGAAGTATTGCCATATACTATTTACATTGTTAGAACATAGAATCCTAGAATATCAAGGTTGGAAGGGACCTCAGGAGGTCATTCAGTCCAACCCCCTGCTCAAAGCAGGACCAATCCCCAACTAAATCATCCTAGCCAGGGCTTTGTCAAGCCTGACCTTAAAAACTTCGAAGGAAGGAGATTCCACCAACTCCCTAGGTAATGCATTCCAGTGTTTCACCACCCACCTAGTGAAAAAGTTTTTCCTAATATCCAACCTAAACCTCCCCCACTGCAACTTGAGACCATTACTCCTCATTCTGTCATCAGCTACCACTGAGAACAGTCTAGATCCATCCTCTTTGGAACCCCCTTTCAGGTAGTTGAAAGCAGCTATCAAATCTCCCCTCATTCTTCTATTCCGCAGACTAAACAAACCCCATTCCCTCAGCCTCTCCTCATAAGTCATGTGTTCCAGTCCCCTAATCATTTTTGTTGCCCTCTGCTGGACGTTTTCCAATTTTTCCACATCCTTCTTGTAGCGTGGGGCCCAAAACTGGACACAGTACTCCAGATGAGCCCTCACCAATGTCGACTAGAGGGGAACGATCACGTCCCTCAATCTGCTGGCAATGCCCCTACTTATACATCCTACTTATACAACAGCTGCCGTTCTCTACACCAGAGAGTCTTACATTGTGATGTTTAATTACTAATACTCCTACAGTAAAGTGCTTTGAAGTACTCAGAGGGAAGATACTGTAAAAGTACAGAATCTTATTATCACAAAGTTTTTGTTGTTGGTGGTGGGTTTTTTTAAACCTTTTTTTTTTTTTTTTGGTGTCCTTTAGGTTTCAGTCACCAGGAACAAGGAGGAAGGAAGCCCTGTTTTCATCCAGTTTCTCGGAAAAGTCATGAAAGCCAGCCTGGAATAATTTTAAAACCTCTACATGCTAAATTAGGTGAAAAATCATAAATGGGTTCCAAAGATGAAAGATTCCTAATACCAAATGAGTTCTTATTAGCAGTGCTCTTGAATATTCCAGTTTAATTCTCTCTTTCTTAATGATTCATGCAGATCAGGAAACATGGGGACAAACCAGTAATTCCTTTTATCTGACAAGACAACCAAGCTTTGTAGAAGAATACTATGAAGGCCAGTGAAAGCACAAATACTTTCAGCTTTTTTACACTCTGGATGCTACTACACTATGATCTAGCACTTACTGTGATTTTAAGACCAGACCATTGCAGAGGTTTGGTTCTTCAAGATGTCAGAGCTTAGAATATTGGTGAAAGTCCAGCAAACTGTTTTTTGTTACCAATAATTCAGTTAGATCTCTGTGAAAAGAGACTATCCATCAACCAGCTACAAACTGAAAATTCTGAACATGTTATCTTCGGATGCTGTCTATATAGGTAGAAGAAAATGGACAGTATTATATAGCAAGGGTAAGAAGGAGGCTGTTCTGTCAAGGCATTTTTAGGACCAAAAAAAGAGGCAAAAGTCCTGGAAATAAAAAGTCAAGAGGCCTGGCACTGTTTTATACCTCAAGAAACCGCAAGTTGTAGCCGGAAGTGGGAAAAAAGCATGTATAAATATAGTAGGGTCAGAATTCTACATTTCCAAGGATAAACTATTTGTACTGCCAAATGTTAATGATTTTAAAAGACATTTCATTACTACAAATACAGAATGTAAATATTCATCTGAAATGTAATTCTCAGCACTGTCCATTAGAGGGGAAAATAAGCTACTTAAAATACTTGTTTAAGTCAGGAGCATGACAGATCATAAAAATCAAGACACAGTGAACTGAATAGTGATCAAGCGAGCTCTGTAGCAGTAACGACTGCAAGTGCTCACTCATTAAGCAAAAGTTGATTACATGACCAAATACTCAAAAGAAATTTTCATTAATTAAATTAAGTACAATGTGTGCATGCCCCTGTACATCCAATTTAGTGCTCATCAGTAATTTGTAGAGCAAGAAACAAGTGATTAGGTGATTTATCAATACTGTCAGACTGTAAAACCTACTAGAGAAAATCTGTTTTTAAAAACTTGTATTACGATTTGAAAAGGCCTGGACATTTCTTTTTCAGATGTTTGTGAACAAGCCCAGAGAAGAAATGTTGAGCCATCTATAGCAATAGGTGGGGAGGGAAGAAGAAATAAGGTACTTCAATAAAGCTGTGAAAATGGTCACCACCTACTATAAGGAACACAGCCCAATCCGCCCAGGAATTTAAGGATATCATCAAATCCTTCCCCAAACAACTCCAAGAGAAACTCTACAACCTCATCTCCCACAAACTGACCCCACTCTTCCTGAGCTGGTCCCTGAGACTGCCACCCTCTCAGTGGAAATCCCTCCTGAAGGCCCACTTCTATCAGGCCTAGAAGAAATTAGCTGACATTCGTCTAGTTATCTCAGTTATTTATCTGATCACTGGACCGCACCTTTATGTGGAGGGAAGAGATTTACAGGTGGGAGAAAGGGGTGTGTAAAATCACTAGAACTGTAATAAGGGGAAGATAAGCAGGGCAGAGAGAAAAAGGGAGGGGAATTTACTGAGTCTGAACATGCACATGTAATAAAAAAAAAATGCGTACCCGTTACCACTCTCATCACTTTGCTTGTAATTCTTTCCCCCAACCTCCCATTTAAGTTTGTGTATTTGTAGACTGTACACTCTTTGGGAGAGGAACTGTATCTCCCTGTGTGTTTGGAACTCATTTACCCATCTGTAGGTGCTATAGCAATCTAAATAATGAATACTAATAGAATGGAGATTGCCCTAAAAAGAGAGTGTAAAAGTTTGCTTGGTCATCCGATTTGATGACACAGGTGGCACAAGGCAGAAAGCAGAAAAAATGTCCACTTCTTAAACAACTATGGGAGAGGAAGGTGAGAAAGGTCCTCGTGCCCTTAAGTAGAAAAAAAAAGAATTGTTTAGAGATAACAACTCCAAGTCTAGCGGTCTCTACAGGAAATTATGAGCTACAACTGGTATATATAGTGGGGGAAAAAGGAAATATGGGATTCCTATACTAGTGCCATGTCTCCAGGATGGCTGAAATCCTCTTTACTTTTCAGTGTGGGACTCATCCTTTCAAGAATCGGGAGCATAGGGACACTCAGGGCTCTCAGTGGATATGGCTGGCCAACAGAATCCAAACTCACACGACAACAGAATATATGTCAGGGGTAGGCAACCTATGGCACGCGTGCCAAAGGCGGCATGCAAGCTGACTGTCAGTGGCACACACACTGCCTGGGTCCTGGCCACCGGTCCGGGGGGCTCTGCATTTTAAATGAAGCTTCTTCACATTTTAAAAACCTTATTTACTTTACATACAACAATAGTTTAGTTATATATTATAGACTTATAGAAAGAGACCTTCTAAAAACGTTAAAATGTATTACTGGCACGCGAAACCTTAAATTAGAGTGAATAAATGAAGACTCGACACACCACTTCTGAAAGGCTGCCGACCTCTGATATATGTGCACAAGGAGTTGAAGAAGAATCAATGTTGCCCAAGTTAAGTTTCTTGGTGACGAAAATTATTTTTAGTTGCATCTACAACCATGGTAACCAAGGGTATTGATGGCTAAGCGTGGAAGCACAAGGCCCTTATAAACTTTTAAAACTTCTCTAGTAATTGAAATATTTCAAAGTACCTGTTTTGTTCTCCTGAACATTGGGGATGGGCTGTTGGGACTATTGGCTTTTGAAGACAATTTGTTATTTGGTGTAGTCAGGAACCCCTCAGGTGGGTCAAACAAATCTAGTTTCAGCACAGGAAATCCACTATAGCTATAAAAGAAAAAAATGCCATAATCTAACCTTTATAAAGACAGTTTCAATCAGAAGTGAACATAAGGTCTAAGAATGTCAGTCATACTTTCCTCAGGTAAAAGGAACAGAGTTTTTTTTACTGAAAGTTCTGGATGACTTGCATAAACACACAAGCTCTCAACTTGTTGCATCCACTTATGTAACCAATTTTGAGTCTTAAGTAACAGTTTTTCTTTATTAGTATTCCAATAAATTAGCACAAGTCAAATGTATTAGTATTGACTGTACTTAGTAGAAGAAACTCATGTGCTGATTTAGTCTCTAATGAACAAAGCAGAACACAGAGGTCCATAAAAATCAATATACGTACTACAAACCCTTCTGAAAGATAAAATTAGATTACTAAAAGTCCATTTTAATCTAGCAATGTAACAAAGATCCCAATAGAAATAATCTAATTTGACATGTAATTACTAAATTAATAACCTCAGTTTTCACCCAAGGGCCTGATTCTGAGACATACAGTAGCTCCTGCAAAGAAATAAGCATCCTCAGCTTGTACTGAAATCAATGGGAGCTGACAGACACTGAGTATTTTACAAGAGGTTTTCTGTAAATTGCAGACTGTGACCCTGAATGTTCAATTTTAAAATTTAGATATCAATATTAACAGACTAAGATTAAAATACTGAATAAAGTAATTTGATGTCCACACAAATGAAAGTCATTAAAGCTTCAGTTCAGCTGGCACAGCAGGCTTTTCACATGTAAGCTTTTTTACAGAATGAAAAATTGTGGGACTGGAAAGTTGTATTCTATAGGTATCACAATACAGCTCTATAAATTAGCTGCAGAAAGGCAACAGGGCACTTTTTTGTTGTTGCTGGCAATTATTTTATGCTGCTCCCTTGAGTACCTGTACTGCAAAGGGTGCTCTTCGCCATTAGGTAGGTGAGGGATCTCAGGTGGTGTTATGAAAACTGTGTGTTCACTCTTGTAGGACTCATCCAACTCTATAAGCCGTGTTTCACCACTCTTGTCCATATCTATCTGCAGAAATTTAATTACAAGAAAAGTGTGTGTTAAAGTTATGTTTGGTTACAGGAAATTAACGTTAAGTCTACTGCACAGCACAGGCAAACACTATGCAATGTTAGCATAGAAGGATTGTATTTGGGAGCTAGGAACTCCTGGCAAGGTGATGATTAAGAGGCACAGTTGTTGGGGGGAGGTTAAATGAGGACTAGCTATGTAAAGTTGATGTGTCTTTTTGCTAAAGCTTTTTTCCAGTCTAAATTTAAATGACAGCCCCCAAACCAAGGAAGGAACGCTGCTAAGAAAACACCTTTTGACACTTGGATGCTTTATTTGTAACTATTTTTAGCACTTCAAGACCAACCTGATGGTCAGCTTTGAGATATCTATCTCAGAACATTTATCTGTTTAGTGACATATTTGTTTTTCATTCATATAATAAGCTCATAGCCATTTTGTTTCCTCATGGATCCCTTTAACTGTCCAGAGGAGTTGTTTTTGTGAGGACCACCACCTTTCAGAGGTAAGCCACTCTAAACTTGTGTGCAAACAGAAGAAATTGCTTCAACTTAATTTTCCAATATGAATATTTACAGCTATTCTTCTATTCCAACTTGATCGCTGACTGGACTAGTAACAGAAGCCTGATCCAAATGGTGTAATTTAGTGAAATCACACAGCTCTGCACAGCAATTTCAGTTCCTTACATAGTAATTAACTTCTGTAATTGATATAAACTAGCAAACCTTTCTGTCTGCTTAGTGTTCACATATTTAAAGAGATGCCAGATTTAAGGCATCTGACCTATCCAAAGTAATGGATGTTGCTCAAACTTTCTGCTCCCTGTTAGACAGGAAGAATTGGGCTCAGTTGTAACATTCAATTAGGCAAAACAAAAATTGCTGTTCTCCTCAAGAACCAAAAGGAAGTAGAGGCTGCCTAGCAATATTACCAAAAGCTTCTCTTTCCATTCCTTGAGCCACAGAAACAAAGTGTGATTGTTTCACTGGAGAGAAGAGAAGAAGAACAAAAGAAGAGAATTTTTACCACATACCAACAGATCTTCCTAGCATTATAGTTTGAATCATTTGTGTGCATCAGCAGCAGTTGCGCTGGAAACTGTAGAATTTCAGATGGTTCTCAAAACAACCTACTCAATTACTATTTCTCACGTGGGACACATTTTATTAGCCCACACCAACATTTAAATTCCATGAATGGCCGTGTGGCTGTGAAACGAACTACTGCGATAAGAACGAGCAGGGGACTGGACTTGAAATTAAAGTCATGCCACGTGCCTTCATCACGTATGTCAAGTATATGGCAGGCTCCCTTGGCTGTAAGGCAATGAACAGTACTGGATTTTTACCCTCAGTCTTTTCTCCTTGAAAGACAGTTATTGAGCACATACCTAAACTTAGCCTCCTACTGTGTAAGCTTTCAGCTGCTTTTAATAAGCTTATTACACATAACGGATCTGTAGGAGGATATATTCTTTTCCTTTAAGCATGCATTTCTCTATGAGCACAGCACAAGAAGGATGGTAAATCTACCCACTTCAGGGAGAGACGAAAGCTTCATTAAGTCACTATGGGCTGATTTTCAGATGCACTCAGCATCCCCAACTCCCGTTAAAGTCAATGGGAGTTACAGATGCTCAGCAGCCCTTCTGAAATTCGTACAGTTTGCAGTGAGGATCCTAATGGCCAAGTGCGTCACGTTTATACAAAATACAGGGAAGAATGTTGAAAGGAAAACTGGAAGAAATACATTGTGGATAAAAGCACCAACAACTCATCTGAAATGAGTCTGACTGCACTTTGAGGGCATAACACCAGCAACCTATACACATTGTGACACTTACTAAGTCTCTCAATCCTATCACTAGTGCCCTACCAAATTCAAGGTCCATTTTGGTCAATTTCATGCTCATAGGATTTTAAAAATTGTAAATTTCATGATTTCAGGTATTTAAATCTGAAATTTCAGGGTCTTGTTAACTGTAGGGGTCCTGACCCAAAATGGGGCGGGGGGGGGGGTTGCAAGGTTATTATAGGTATGTCATAGTATTGGCACCCTTACTTCTGTGCTTCTGCCTTCAGAGCTGAGCCCTCAGCCAGCAGCTGCTATTCTCCAGCCACCCAGCTCTCAAGGCAGCAGCACAGAAGTAAGGGTGGCATGGTACAGTATTGCCACCTTTACTCTGTGCTGCTGGTGGGGTGCTGCCTTCAGAGCTGGGCGCCTGGCCCGCAGCTGCCACTCTCTGGCCACCCAGCTCTGAAGGCAGCACAGAAGTAAGGGTGGCAATTCTGTGACCCTCCCCCTACAATAACCTTGCAACCCCCTGGAAACCCCATTTTGGGTCAGGACCCCCAGTTTGAGAAACACTGGTCTTCCCGATGAAATATGTATAATATAGGGTAAAATTACACAAGAGACCAGATTTCATGCGTTTTTCAGGGCTGTGAATTTGGTAGGGCTCTACCTATCACAGACACAGAAGGGAACTGCACTTTTACTGTGTTTGGATGGCAAGCTCTCTTGCAAGAAATGCTGACTGGTCAGATGAACCACACCTCTGCCACGCTCTCTTCTGTAAAAATTAATTATCCTGTTGGATCCAACATCACTCCTGGCTTATTGTCCCTGCAACGTTTTTTTCTGCTGGTAATGTGATGTACCTCTCCAACATCAATTAACTGACATCAGGGGAAGTCTGCCTCCTTCCTAGGACATCGAAAATGCTCAATTTTTGCAGCGGCTGTGTTCTACTCAGATACCATGGCACCTACTTCACATTCATCACAATGATCTAAAAATGTGCTCTTGCTCTCTTTTGGAAGAGTAAACGGCATGGTCTTCAAGTCCACTTTAAGCATCGTAGTATCAGAAACTGCAAGGGCACATTATGTAATTCAGATTCAGAGTTATCTGTAGAAATTTCAGAATATTCGGACATGTTCTCTGATTGTTTCTGATATAACTTGCTACAGACACATCTTCTACATCATAGCCAGCAAATATAGAGTGAGCTGTACCTGGCTGAAACAAAGTGCAAATGTTTTTCTCCATTAACTCCCCTAAAAAAGGAATCTCAAGTGTAAATATGTATCAGCAGCTAATGGCACTATGCTTATATAGATTTTAAATAAATAAAAACTGCACTAAAATTCAGGAAGATTCACACTAATTATAATTGTTATATTTTAAAAGTACATTTAAAACCAAAAATTTAGTGCCGGTCAAAAGTGCCAAACTGAAGGGCCTACAGACTGAAGTCTTCTGTTTATGCACACAAGCATACCATGAGCAGCAGTAGTATAGGCTTCCCTAAACTGCTGCATGCCTGACCTCGAGGGACCTCTCCAAGGGATGAGTAGGCAGTCTATCCTCTGCAAAGAAGCTAATGAGTCACTCGCAATGGAGACTATACAGGTAATATGTCCCCTAGAAACTGGACTCAGACACTATTCTGATGAATTTACAATTTGGTATGGTCTTGGTCTTCCTATATATTGTGGTCAACACCATAATACCAATAAAACAACTACTGAGTCACTTCACATAGGCTGTCAATTACTAGCCTGAGCTGGATTTCAACTGGAGATCACTGAAACAATTTGTCCATGCATCCTATAAGTCAAAACACCTACCATTCTAAATATACAACACTAGGAAAATGATACCCTCTGAACCTGGGCTTTATTTGTACTAAATTGTCACCTACTACAATGCCTGCTTTTTAAAAGCTTAGCAAAAGGCATTTTTTCTATAGAAAAATACTTTGCTGAACTTGAACTACGAAACCTACAGATTGACACTTGATTCCTGGAAGTTTAGCAACTGTAGATTCAGGTACAGAAAAAGCTGATTCCTCCAGCAACATAAAATTAAAATAATTTCATAGTTTCTCTCTTTACTGTGTAACAGATACATACATAATATAGTTTTGAAAGGATCCTTGAAAAACACATTTAACATTTTATAAACACAGCTTTTTTGGTACACAGAGATGCTCTTAATTATGTATTTTACTGCATGAGACAAATTGAGAGGATTAGCTATTTAATCATCTGAACAGCAAACATTTCTCTTTAAAAAGCAGAAATAAATTAAACTTTACTTGATAATTTAAATATTTCTAAAGATTTAAAGAAACAAGTTTTTATTTTTGGTTTCAGCAACAAAGTATGTTAAACTCAGAAGTTTATATGGATTGAAGTATTTCTGAATTATTTCAGGAAAAATGAGATCTTGTGAAAAAATTTAGCAATGTCTAAGGCCTTACTTGTATTGCAAGCTAATAGTAAAATATTGTAGCCGAGTTGTGGACAAGCCATGGAAAATTGCAGAAAAATAATAATGGACCTTATTATTTGTGGTAATAAAGTTCATTATTACTTTTCTGTGATTTTCTGCAGTTGGCTGCCTGGGGCTCAGAGTGGGGGCTTCTGCTGTTGGCTGCCTGGGATTCCCACTGTCAACCCCTCACACAGTGGGGCTCCCGCTGTCAAAACTACAGTGGAAGCCTAATATTGTGGAATCCATAATTTCCGCAATACCGCAAGTTAAGTAGCAATATCCTTTTATTATACAAAATAGATAATCAATAAAGAACTGCTTCTGTGTAGGGGAAATTGAGATGAACAAGAGACTACGCCTTGGCTTGAGATGCTCCCATGGTGGGGCTTTGGAACAGGGCCATCATACTGGCTCCAGTTGTACATACCATAAAATTGGTTATCTTAAAGATGAACAAGATGGTGGTAGGCAACCTCATCGTTCAGTTGTGTTCAAAGACAACCACACAGACACCTTTGTACTGTTCCAGTCATGGACAGATGGCCAATATAAATATCTGGTTATCGGAGGGGAAGGAGGAGAATGACCCAGCTAACTGTTGATTTTCCTATAGTATAGTTCTTGCATTTTTAATTTTAGTAAGCCTTATATCATAAGCCCAAAAACAATGTCAGGGGTACAGGGGCCAAGAAATACAGTGTGAAAGGACCTTACTATTGCTCTGACGTTGAAGAAATCCCTTTGTGAGGATCTATTCATCCTACTGAGAAAAGTCTGGCTGGGGGAAATTACTCCATGGAGATCAGCAAATCCTAGGTGCGTAATAGAGTTTTTATGTGCCTCAGTTTCCCTATCTTTAGGAGTAGCTGCCCACTTTTGTAAAGTTCATGGAGATTCTTAGACAAAAAGCACAATGCAAGGATTATTATAAAGCATTGTATAAGACTTTTATTCTCACAACATCCTGGTGAGACAGTAAGTATTATCCCCATTTTAGAGACTGGAAACAGACATACTGTAGACAGGTTTCCCACAGAATGAAGCGGAGAAAGAACCAGGACAGGAATAAATAAGTTCCAGGCTCTCAGCCTTATACTCAAACACACTGCCATTTTCTTCTTTTCTAAAAGTAGAACCTCTTGCTTTGTCTTAAGACCTGCATAGACTATTTGCTGACTGTATAGTGGCAGCATCAACAGAAGAGTTACTCCTTCCGAGTATTGCTTGAACTCCCAGAACAAATAATAATTTTAGCTAAGACACTGATTTATGTGCACACTGAAACCATTCAATAAAATAAAATGAAATGTAACAGAGTGAACTTGGCATTTGTATAATAAACTCATTTTGAATAAAAGCCCTATTTAACATTAAGAGACACAATTAGTCTGCACTGCAATTATATCTGAATGCTGCTCAGCAGTGTTAGCCACTAGAGTACATTCTTGTCTGTCTGCAATTTTCCTTTTTTAAAAAGTTTAACATGGGTCACATGCTTCACTAGAAAGCCAGTTCAAGATTTTTTCTGTTAAATTGTGAAGATATCTTGAATGTTTAATTAAATGAATTCATGGTCTACGAACATATACAATTATGCTTTCTTTTATTAATTTGTTTTTGGATAACTATGAAAACCGACCTAAGGCTGGAAAAGCAGATAAGGAGAATTGTGCAAAATTACAACACTTTATAAAATACCAATCAAATCTTTCTGCACAATAAGTCAGATCTGTTCTCAGATTTTTTTTTTCCCCCCAAAGCACGGATTCTTCAGTCAGACTTTCCTTTGCTTTGCCCCCTAACAAGTAACTATTCTAATAATCTTCAACATTAATTCCTGTGGAACAAACAGCAGGTGACCTACTTTACAGGAAATCCTAGACAACAGCACGCATTGCTTATACATCAATGTCCCAGAACAGAATGTTCCAGGTACCTAGCAAGACAACAAACAGATCTTATATTTCCACCACTATTAACAGGAACTTTTTGTTACTTTAGAATATGGCCAAATAATATTAAAAATTGTGGGTTGCAATTTAATCCTTCCTAAACAGATACACACACTTCTAGCATAATGCAGAAAATAAGAGGTAGACTTTTCAGTCAAGATCAAGCCAATTTTGTGTACTCACTTTTGCACATGGAACTAGCTTCATCAGTAAAAGTGCATACATAAGTGGTTTGCCTGTACCAAAGCCATAACATGGCAATTGAGTGCATGTGCATTATTTTGGGCACTATCAACCGTATGCACTAAAACAGAAATTGGGCTTAAAGTCTGGGTGAACAAATTTACAAACTGGCTAAACAAATTTACTTCTGCAAATGATGCACAAACAAACCTACTTTGACATGGGAAGCTCAGCATTCTGGCTGTAAAATGACCTGCCACTATGAGCTGAATCCAGCAAAGCATTCAGACCTTGCCAAAAAGCTAACGTTAGGGCTTGTCTACATGGGGAACTCAGAAAAATCAATCTAATTAAAAGGTGTGAATTTAAAGTGGATTGGTTAAACCACATTAAATATCTAGGTGGACACTCTTATTCAGACGTAAAGTGGCCTTAATTCAGTTTAGTTTAATTCACTTTGGAAATGAATTACGATTAAACTGAATTAAGGCTACTTTAATTCTGAATAAGAATGTTCACGTAGGGGCTTAATGCGGTTTAACTAATCCACTTTAAATTCATAATTTGAGTTGATTTGGATTATTTGCTTCCTGAGTGCTTCTGTGTAGACAAGTTCTTAGTTACTGGTCAATAACCTGCTGAAAGACACCACTCATAATCCTGGAGTACTCCCACATGCCCTTGACAGAATTATCTTTCCTCTTCTGTGTGTGTTACAGATATCGAAACTGCCTGGCAGTAAAGAAACTAGAGCAGCAGAGAGTATTCCATTAAATGCAGTATGAAGCCATGATGCTAAATTAATGCTACCC